>NC_092130.1:59594699-64594699 GCF_043159975.1 Macaca nemestrina
AAACAAATTATAGTAAATACTATTTTAAAAATTAATCTCAGCTTCCACATACACTTACAATCTGTATTTTGAAATTTATTTTATATATAATTTAACCAAACCATATATGTAATTCTATATAATAATTTTTTTCATGTGATATATTACGAACACTGACACTACTTTCAATAGCTGCCTAATATTCTGTTGAATAGATATTCTATAGTAACGCAATCTTATTTTTGAATATTTAGATTACATTCAGGGTTTCTTCTATTATTAATGCATTTGTCTAATCTGTAAGATTTTCAAGCATTTTATGTATTTAAAAGTTTTCTTAGTGATTTAAAAAATGAACATATAGGAAACTCTACTAGTAAACTTTCTTATTTTCTATATTTTCATATTTTAACATGAATATGTTATATATTTAGATATCTCACATATCCATGTTAGAATATGTCAGAATATGTTAGATATTTAACATAAATATCTAAAGTCTTAATTTTATTTGTATATATTATACAGGCATCAATAAAGATTTTTAAAACCACATTGTTTGCTAAATTCATTACATATCTGCAAAGTAATTCTTCAAGACAAATATTATTCTCATTTCACAGATAAAGAAATTTTTCTAAGTGTTTAAACATTATTCTCCTGGCTTACTAAAATGGGTGTCTGCTGGAAAAGTTGCAAAGGAAAGAACAGCACAGGTTTGTGGGGAGGAGCCTGAATTCTGTCTCAGACACATTGGCTTCACATTGCCTTCAGGATACCCAAATGGAGTTATGTGAATATACAGATTAGGCAGGTGAACACACAGATTAGAAATTTGGAAGAGCAGATTCTTCGGAAGACACCAACTGGAGGGTCCCCAGCTTGTAAGTAGACTTGAAGCCATAAAACCAGAAGGGATTATCACAGTAAAATATGCAACATGTAAGGCAAAGGGAGACAAGTACAGAATCTTGGAGCAGCAGATGTACTTGGCATAAAGAAGAAATAAAACTTGAGACACAAAAAGAGAAAAAAGTAAAAGAAAATACCAGTAGGTGAAGTTTTAGAAATCAAGGAAGGAGGCAATTACAGGACAGAACATTGATCATTCAGTGGATGATCAATTGGTGATTAACTGGATGCCATTGGCTTGAAAGAAAGCTTCAGTGTTGTTCTGGGGCTGAAAGGGGATTTCAGTGGGTTGATGAGCAGCTGACCCATTTAATATGAATAACTATTTTAGAAGACAAATGTAGAAAACAAGAAAAACATTTTGCTACTCTTTTATTAACTATAGTAACAATGCTACTACCTAGGCCGGTAGAAGGACAAGGCAGTTTGCCATGGAGATATTCAAACAGGCCTTCTAAGTAAATACAGCCCTGAATTCAGCCCATTTCTATGAGAAGTTGACACTGAATGTTTTCTCACCATCAAAAGTGGACACGTCAGTCAGAAGGGGCAATAGATAAGACCTGTCCATTAACCTACATTCCGAATGAGTAAAATCAACAGCAAGTACTCCTTTGTCATCTATTTTGTTCAAGGCATTATTAACTATCAAATCGTATCAAACCATGAGCTATTAAACAAACTAAACTAAGAAATATTAAAATTTGTAAGAATCCAAATAGTAACTTATGATTATGACAGCGGCCTTTTCCCATCTGCATGCCATTTCTGTTTGTCAGGAGCCAGAAGAGAACAGTTTGAAATTTGTTAATATATGATTCTGAAATATCTGTATTTTTAAAAAATCAAAATACTATGTGGTGTTGAGGAAAGTTGTGCAGACATTACTGTCTCCATATTCCCTCACTGGGAGACCTTTAAACTGTCAGTCTTAATGTTTACCCCCTGCTGCACTGCCACGAAAGGCTTACGGAGGAAAAGTGCAATTGTGATTTCTTGACATCCACAGATAATTACTACTACTGCTTGAATCCAAAGGATATAATCTTTGCCTTTCTTTTGTTTAGCATAAAAGCACTATTTACATCCCAACTTTCGTTATATTTTTAAATTAAAGCATTATCAGCAACTACCAAAATAACATGCAGTCTATGGAATTCTGTTATTCACTATATTCAGTACTAAACTGTGTAAAAAATATTTTTAATGGCATAAAATGAACAAACTTAGTGCCAAGTAGAAAGGCACGTGTTTAGCATAACAATTCCCCTCTTTCCCAAGACCTTTCCAAAACATTGGCATGACTACATCACCCACAGCTCTGGAGTCTCAAAGAGGATGGACTAATAATATGCTGCAAGTGGAAACTATTAATTTCCTTCCTTAGATAGCAGGGGTTCTTCTGCCTTCTCACTATAGTATTCATTCACTCATTCATTAATTCAAGAAAAAATTACTGAAAATCAATGTTACCCAATATTTTATTTTTTAGGACCCTAAGCACTCAGAAGAGTAAAATAATTTCTGCACTCAAGGCTATCACACTACAGTAGGGAAAGGTGTATAAACAGTTGAGAACTGCAGCCTGAAAATTCCACAGTAAGAACATTTTTCCTCTGTCACTCAGGCTGGAATGCAATAGTATGATTATAGCTCACTTTAACTTAAAACTCCTAGGCTCAAGCAATCCTTCTGCCTCAGCTTCCCAAGCATCTAGGGCTAAAGGCACATGACACCATGCCTGACTAATGTGTGTGTGTGTTTTTATTTTGTGTGGAGATGGGGGTTTTACTGTGTTGCCCAGGCTGGTCTAAACTTCTGGCCTTAAGTGATCCTCCTGCCTCGGACTCGCAAAGCACTGGTATTACAAGTATGAGCTACTACACCTGGCCTATTTAACTGAAGACGCACTATGGGTCAGATTCTGGGTTAAGTCTTGAATGTGAAAAACAAACAAACAAACAAACGAAGTGTCAAATTTACAACTTCAAGGAGTTCAGAGTCCTGAACATGAGACTTAAGTTAATCATATAGTCCTGATCTTGTCATGACACAACTTCTACCTACTCCTGGTTCATCACTCTGCTTCAGCCTCCAAGCCTCATAAGGCCCCAGCTGGCTCTCATTTCAGCAGCTTTATACAATTCTGCCTTTGGTGGAAATACGCTTTCTCCAGATAGCACCATGTCTTGTTCTCTTATTTTATCCAGTTATCTTTTCAATTATCTTCTCACAGTACTCTCTCTAATAATCTTTTTCAAGATAAAAGGATGACATGTTCACCGGTCATGTTTCAAATATTTGTCTTCAAAATATTTATTGCTACTGAAATTATACTATACATGGTTTTTTTTTTTTTTTTTTTTTTTTATTTTCATATCTCCCCCACCAGAATACAGATACCATTAAGGCTGGAACTCAGTTTATTAGTCGTTGAAGCTTAGAAGAATGTCTGGTATGTGGTAGACTCTTCCTATATATTTGATGAAACAATAAATGAGTTACACGGCAATTTAATTATGCACTGAGATGCTGTGCTAGGAAAGTCCAGGATATTACAAGAACATAATAGATGTGGGGGTAGGGAGATATCTGAAAGGTCACCTGAAGAAGTGACATTTTGACAGGTAAGTTTAGGTCTGAAGAATGTCAAAAAGTTAAACAGGCAAAATTATAAAATTACCATGATTCATGGAATCTATATGAAGATAAATGTAATGAGAGATTTAATCAGTCACTGAAAATCATAATATATAATCCATGAAAAATAGTAGCTAATATTTATTGTGAATTCACGGTGTTCCAGGCCCTATTCTAAGTGCTCACCTGAATAAGCACATTTAATTTTCTCAGCAACCCTTAGGAATAGACACAGTCCTCATCCCCAGTTTACAGAAGAGGAATTTAAAATAGAGAGAGGAGAAGCAACTTATTAATCATTACATACACAGCAAGTGCTAGAGTTAGAATTTGAACGCTCGGTCTGTGGCTGCAGGTCCTGCGTTCTTAATTACAATTCTGTGGGAAGACTAAGTATAGTGAAAATAAGTTAATTCTTCCCAAATTAATTAATAAATGTCATGCAATTCCCAGTAGGGTTTTAGGAGAGTGTAAGTTTGCAGGGAAGAGAACCTAAGATAGAGTGTCTGAAGTTCATTTGCAATTAATAGCCAGTTGGGAAAGCTAATAAAAGTTTGAGAAAGCCATATGCTTAGGATGTCAACCATGAAAAACATATTCAAAGACTGGAAGAAAATATTGCAAACAGAGATCACCTGCGTTTTAAGATTATGGCTAGTTTTGTGCTTTTTTATGCCATAATTGTCTGTATTTTCTCATTTTCTTATTTAATAATCATAAAATTAAAAACCACTTCATATTAATGCAAAACCTTAAGAATAAAATAAAATTAATAGCTTCGAATAATCCCACGTTGGACGATAAAGCATTCTGAATATTTAAAAATGATAACGTAATACCAAGAAAAAGTCTTAACTAAATAAATATGTACTGCATAGGGACAAAATAAATGAAGAAGAAGTGCGTGGCCTGGAATGCCAGGCAATTCAGAAGCACAGGAAATGTACTAGTCTGGAGTAATCGCAATAAATGCTTGAGTAATTTATAAACAGTGTGAAGTTCAAGCATTGTGAAAATCAAGAGTCTTATTTCTGTCTGGCACAAATATTAATATAAATGACTTGTATTGTCAAATACAAGTACCGGCACATTTGCTTTATTGAATATATAAAATGCTATTTGACATCAGCATATTGCTTGTATGTTCATTATATGGTTAAAGTCATTGAATTTTTGTAATTATCCTTTTTTAAATTATTAATTTACTTAGAAAAACTATTTCTCATAGACAGCACAAGAATTTTCTCTTTTCCATGCTGAAATTACTGATAAGATGCATAGAAATGAATATGGCTTTATGTTTTATAAAAGCACAAGTGAAATTGCAATGAAGTTACTCAGAAAATAAACATATAAATTGAGTACCAAATACATACCAGATATGAAGCATAATGCTGGCCACTACCATGTAATCAATTCTTCTGAGTCCAGTGTAAAATCAACCATTTTATTAATAATTACAAATTACTTTAGATTCCATATCCTTAGATATAATTCTATAAAATTCTTATAGAATGAGCTACAATGATGGTATTGATGCAAAAGTGAAAGTGACAATTCGAAATGTTATTTATATAGAATATTAAATTGTATCCAATTTTTTACTTTGATATGAATGTATTAAACAATTTTAATATTTGTTAAAATGTCAGTTTTAGTAAAAGTTTATAGTTTATTATATACCTAATTCTTAAAATATATGGAGAGTATAGATATAAATATAGAGATAGATACTTTAAGAATATATATATTTTATATATATACAAAATATGTCTTGTCTCTATATTTACAGATCTACAGAGAAAGAAAATTCCCACAACTCCAGGTGCCATTGCTACCCAAAATTTACAGATAACAAAAGCTTAGAGAAAGAATGATTAAGTAACTTATTCAAGTTCTCACAGCAGTATGTGGTAGAGACAACTATGGTAATGAAACAGTCTGCTCTAGAGTTCATAAGCTTCACCACTTTGCTACACTGCTCAGGTTAGTGAAAATTTGAGCTTCCAAGGTAACTGAGATATCAGGACTGTTCATTAGCTCTTTTACCAGAATTTTAGTGATTTCATACTTTTTTACATTGGGATTTTCCATTGGCTTGAGATAGAAAAATACTAGAACCCTCAGATATTGTAAATGACTGAAAGATATAACATGTGTAAGAACATTTCCTACAAAGTCTGGACCTTACTATACATTCAATAAATGTGAACCACAGTTGTTGTGGCTGTTGACTCTATAAATCCTATAATTTATTACATTAAAGTTCAACATAATATATCTTGCCAAGAGCTTACCTCATTTTTAGATTTCTGTATTGTTCTTAAAGAGAATGCTTAACCCTGAGATATACAGAACGATAGTATCTGAGTCTTTTCTTTTTCTCTCACAACCTAGGAAATCTTGGCTCTATAAGAATACTAGCAGATGGAATACTATGCAGCCATAAAAAAGGATGAGTTCATGTCATTTGCAGGGACATGAATGAAGCTGGAAACCATCATTCTCAGCAAACTAACGCAGGAACAGAATATCAAGTCACATGCTCTCACTCATAAGTGGAAGTTGAACAAGGAGAACACATGGACACAGGGAGGGGAACATCATACATCAGGGCCTGTTGCTGGGTAGGGGGTTAGGGGAAGGATAGCATTAGGAGAAATACCTAATGTAGACAACAGGTTAGTGGGTGCAGCAAAGCACATGTATACATACGTAACAAACCTGCATGTTCTGCACACGTATCCCACATGTATCCAAGCATAGCAATAATAAGAAAAGAATACTAACAGATTTTATAACTTCCAATTGGGCTATCTGGTGCAAGCACCATTTTTTTGTCTGAATTGCTATAATAGCCACTTAACTGCTGTTCCATCTTGAATTCCTCCTCTTTATAGTATATTCTCAACACAGAGGCAGGAGCAATAATTTTAAAATGTAAGTCAGTTCACATTAGTTTTCTGTATAAAACCCAGAAACTTTACAATGGCTTTGAAGGTCCCATATAATGTGGCTTCCTTCCACTACTTGCTCACAACAATTTGGCACACTGAACTCCTTATCCTTTCTCAAACACTCAAGGGTGTTGCCTCTTTAGGGATTCCACATTTGCTTTTCTCTCTGACTCCAAAGTCCATAATGCATATAACTACATTGCTTAGTCTCTCAGCTGCTTCCAAGTTCTAGCTTGAAAAGATTATCTCCTCACTGAGGTCAAACATGATACCGCTATTTCAAATTGCAAATTATATGCCCCTTCTTGCTAACCTGTCATTCTAGATCATCTCACCCTGATCTGTATGTATTTTTCTATTGAACTTATCACCTTACAACACCCCATATAATGTAATTATTAAATGTTTATTATGTAATTGATTATGTTTCCCCCTAAGATAAGCTTCGACAAGGGCAGGAATATCTGTTTTGTTCACTGGTGTATCTCTATGTGCTTAGAAAAATCTGTAGTAAATAATAGCCACTCAGTAAAGTCTTATTTAATAAATGGATGAATGGATAATTGAATTCCATACATTTTATTCAACAACTATTTATGGAGCATACACTTACATGTGTAATTTGGACAAGAAATTATGATGTTCAAAAGTTTCCATATGATGATGGTCATCAGTATAACCTTTTCCAGGAAATGGCGAGATGAATGATGAAATGATGAAATGAGATAATGCTTTAATTACCATTGGAAGATTACCACAGTTCTCTGAGATATGGGAGACTCCTCTTTCACACTGATGAACTCTGAAGGATAGGGTATTTGAATATTCCATCTTTTTTACCCCAAAAATTAACACTTACAGTTAATTTAAGTAAAACTATGAAATGGGAAAAATATAAATCCATCATAAAACTGTTCAAGAGACACTTTGAGAAAACATTTGCCTTAAATATAGAACACATACAAATATAATCAAACTGCATAATGCAGAATTTTCTGTTATTTTGAATCAATTATTCAGGCAACATATTTATTTTCCACATTTCAATAGTTTTATAATCTCCTGATCAAAAAGTAGGGAAGAGAAATGAGGGTGGATATCAACTATCCACCCAAAAATAATAAATTATTCTTTAGTTTTGGTAGATAGCAGAAAATTCAAAAAAGAAAAATGATGGAAATGAAAAAGGAAGGAAGAAAGGGTGAAATAAGTAGGGACATAAAAGTAGAGAACATGCTGAATCCTGAGTTTGATGTGCCACATTCACAGAGACTGAGGTCCCCTTTAGCAAGTCAGGAGATAGGAGGCAAGACTATTATTCTTATGGCTATGAATAATTACTTCACTTTTGCCACCAGTTGACAAAATGAAATATCAATAAAATAATATACAGTATATAATAAATGTTTGCTCTACTTTGGGTCTATCTAAGTAACTGATAAAACCTTCCACTATATGAAGGGGTTTATATAAGTTTCTTTAATTTTTAGGCAATATATGCTATGACTTCTTCCAAATTAAGAACAAACTTGGTAAATATTTTATTTTAGATAAATGTTATACAATTTTCAGGGATGTCAAATCAATTAGATATAACATATGCCATTCTCACTTAACATAAATTCATATATGAGCTCAAGATACAATAATTTTTTAAAAATAAACTTAACTGAATCTAAGATGTGCCAAAGACAAGGGTCGTAACATCTGTGTCATTAATCTATTTTATTTGAACATTTCTACAAACAGAAAATTTAAATTAAAGCTTTTCTCTTAGAGTTGCCATGCTAATTTTTAGTTTTACCTAGAATTGGATATATGCATTTCATCAGACAACCGGCTTATTTGGTTGTTATGCAATATGTCTCAAATCATAGTACTATTCAAAAATGGATTTAATGAGCATAAAAATCTCCTCATCAGCAACAAGTCCAGAACCTCATATCTATCTCTCTGTCCTTTTGTGATTATAACAGAAAAATTGAAAAAGACAACCTGTTTTCTACTATTTACGTGACAGTATAATTGAAAATTACCTTGATGGAGTCACTTTATTGCGTAATAGTTTAATGATGTTTAGTATACCAACACAAAACCTTAGAGTAAAATATTTTCTGCAATTGATCTGACATTATACACAATCAAACCAAAACTGCCATCACATCTATCTGTAACACTATGATTATCTATCATTATTGTCATTATCACTCTCGTCAATGAAACTCACCAGCTTTGAAAAAATAAAATCTAACAATATAATGAAGATTTAGATTTCATCTTACTTGTAAATATATATCCCAAGAAAAGTATATAACAATGACATTTTACTTGTAACTGAAGCAATAACAAAAATCTTTAAGATACCTTACACAATTTTGTCAAAACTTAATGCACTGAAGAAAATTATGACATATTGCCCAAACTGCATTCATTTATAATCAGGTAGCAATAATATCTGTCCTCTAATCTTCTCCTCAGCTGTACTGTCTCTGACTACTCCCCTTAATCTAAAATTACATGCCCCTTCTTCAATGAGAACCCCAGTTGCATTCTATTAGTGGTATACATTGTGGTAATGGTTACAATCATTTATCGTTTCATTAGCTCCCCACACTACACTGTAAAATACTTTAGGGACCGAATCTAGTTTAATTTTTGAGGTAATATTTGCCTGCCTGCCTAAAGCTGAACCCCTATAATTCATTAGTAAGAAAGTCCTGATTATATTCTAGGTTCACCCCCATGCACTATGTAATCCATGGCTGAGTGATGGTTTTCCTGGACCAGGGGAAACCATGGATTGTAACTACATATCCTAGTTCACTTCTATTTCTAACGACTGGTTTAGGTATAGGTGGTAGACACAATGTTGGACAATGAGAATATAGGGGAAGCCTGCTGGGTGACTTCTGAAAAAATATTTAATAAGCCTTAAAAACACACACACAAGAAAGAATTGACTACTGCTCCTTCGGAGACTTTGGAGTCTGTATGTGATATCTATAATGGGGCAAGGACTTAGCAATTGTAAAGGGAGTTTGCCAGAGAAAATAAAGGTTAAAAAACCTGGTTTCTTGCCTGTACTATTTGCTGCTGAATCACCATTCCCAGAGTTGTGTGTCCTCTTGGTATGAAAGATAATTTCTCTATGTTTAAGCCAGTATGTTGGTGTTTTCTGATACTTGAAGTCAGAGGTGTCCTACATGACATAGATTTTTTCCACTTAATTAAGCAGGACCACAGAAATGGTAAATGAATATTAACCATTCACTGTTTCACTGCAGGATGTGAATATTAGATGGGAAAATTTCATGGAAATATTATCTCATGCATTAGTGAGGCACATTATGGGATTTTTGAAACTCCTCCACTCTCAGTATGAACTTTCAATAATGTTCCAAGAAGTGTAGTGCGTTATAAAGATGATGGGTTGAATCCACAAGGCATTTATCTTTTGTCTTAATCACAATAAATTTTTAGATTGAGGAGGGAAAAAAGCAGAATATTAAATTGCTGCTACTTTAAATTTTTAGTACTGAATGTAAGGCTCAGTTAAATGTATAAAGCAAACATCACTAAGTATTTCTATTTAGATTCTGATATTAAAAGATAAAACCTCAATAGTTGTTTATAAAGTTTTCGTTGTGACATTCAAATTTAATTAACAGTCTCTTGATGCTAGACAGTGTGGTTTATTTTCAAACACTGATTTATAAGGAGCACAGATTCACAGAGAGTGGCAGATGAGGTAGGATA
The DNA here is from genome assembly GCF_043159975.1 of Macaca nemestrina. Lineage (NCBI taxonomy): Eukaryota > Metazoa > Chordata > Mammalia > Primates > Cercopithecidae > Macaca > Macaca nemestrina. Next base: position 59,604,944 of record NC_092130.1, read on the forward strand.
TTACATCAGATTCTTCTCAAAGAAAATATAGCACAATGCTCAGATCAGCCCTTTTTCCTTTTAAGTCAAATGCCATCATCTTTCTAGATTATTACCAGGCAAGAAGAAAAGGACTGCATATGTGACAGACAGCATTGTTATTTTGTTTGCAGCCAGTGGGTAAGTAGAAAATTGAAAATACACAGGTGTAAGAAGTAGCTTTGTGATTTCTATGCAAATCTCTTCTGCATGAGTTTATTAACCAACTCATCATTTTCATCAGGTTATTCATCAGCTTCTTTAGAAGGTTTCAAAAATAAATAATCAAGGATAACTAGAAAATATCAGACACAATGACTAGATCAGAACTAAAATATATGAAACTATAAAATTTCTCTTTCGAATTATTTTTCCTCTGGCTAAAGACATATACAAGAATCTGCCACTAGTTAGAAATCCTTATTTTATTAACACATCGAAAGTGGAGGAGATAGTAAATACTTAAACCTTAAAGTGTTTGTATGTTTTCATCCATTAATTCTATAACTGAAAATGTATTCCAAATTATTAGTGTAGAAAAACATTTTTTAGTAATATGTTCATCACAGCATTATAACAAAACAACTTAACATCAAAATACTTGTCAAACTATGGGTGACAAGGTCATGAAAAATTGTTAGATTGTAAATTCACTGAGTATATGAGCCACATCCATCTTCCTCACCTGTACCACCACATTGCCTGGTATAGACTAAATGCTAAGGAATCCTGATTCATTCACTCACTCCTGCATTCTACTCATTCATTCAAGGACCATGATTTTTGTTTGTTTTGTTTTCTTTTCCTTTTTTGAGATGGAGTTTCTCTCTGTTGCTCAGGCTGGAGTACAGTGATGCAATCTCAGCTCACTGCAATCTCCGCCTCCCTGACTCGAGTGATTATCCTGCCTCAGCCTCCCGAGTAGCTGGGATTATAGGCGCCCGCCACCACACCCAGATTTTTGTATTTTCAGTAGAGATGGGGTTTCTCCATGTTGGCTAGGCTGGTCTCGAACTCCTGACCTCAGGTGATCTGCCACCTCAGCCTCCCAAAGTGCTGGGAATACAGGTGTGAGCCACCTTGCCCAGCCCCCAAGGACCATGTGTTAAGCCTTGCATCCATTTCAGGAACTATGTGAGCCACTGGTGGTACCAGGCAGATTAAAACACAATTTTGTCTTTAAAGGGCTAGGGCTGGTGATATGGTTGCTGAAACAGCTGGGGTAGGAAAGAAGAAAAACATGTAAAAGGGTGATAAAGTGCTAAAGCTCCTCAGATATCTGACACTGGTTTATGGAGTAGATAGTGGAAATATATATCTCCTTGACAAAATGAGAAGGGTTGAAAACAAAAGAGATGGAATTCACTTGATTCAAAGAGCAAGAGGAAATCAGGGCTGCTACCTGAGAAAATCAGTCACATAGGCAGGAAGACAGAGCTCTGCTGGTCACAAAGTCAAGGAGAGTGAGGATTTAGAAAAGGGTTTGACAAAGAAGGACCCCAATAAATATATGTTGAGTAACTGTAGCAAAGACGTAGGAGAAAATGATTTAGTGATGTACATTTCCTTATGTTGGACAATTTCTAGAGCTGCTTTTTCTAGACTCTCCTGATTTGCTGTTGTTGTTGTTGCTGTTTAAATTTGTAATATGAATGCAGATGAGATATATTGGTGGCTGAACTAATCCTTGCCACTGCTGAAGCCTCTTCCTAGTTTGATGTTCAGAATTCCATAAAGGAGAGAGATTTTTCTGGTGCACAGTGAGCAAAAGGGGAGTGGAGCTTCAACATCTACTCTGTAGAGAGAAGGCCTATGTGAGCAAAGCAGCAAGCCTTGATAAATGTCTCCCTGTATTATTTCTATTTACTTTTCATCTGAGAAGATATTGAGGAGGGGGACAGCAGCAAACTTCCCAATATAGTGTATCTCCTGAGATGTTCAAACATAAAAAATTACAAAAGAAAAAATACCAAGCAGTTTAAGTTATTTTGATTTTCATATATCCCACCACTGCTTTTACTTTCTTTATTTGTTTTAACATGATAATCAGACTATCATAGGGCAAAATAATTCGGTATTTGAAATCTGAAATGAAATTCAGAAGTGAAATTGCAGATGGCATTGATAAAGAGTTTAAGACACAATAGTCCTCAACAGAAATCATATTAATACATATGAAGAATTATCATCAAAAATATTTTCATTCAAGTTTGACTTTTGAACGCACCTGTGAAAGATTCAGTTATAGCTTACTTAATACCCAATTAAGCCATAAATAGAATGTGTGTGTTTGTATAGTTTTCATTGAGTAGTAAGGGCTACGAATGTGAAACATTGAAATCATAAAAGCTTCCATGGACTTTTCCACAGTGCTTTGTGCCACTCATAATAAAATCCAATAATTAATTTTAGAATCAGCATTCAGAATTCAAAATGTATTTATTTTTTATATTGTCTGTAAATAAGGTTTTATTGAACACAGATCTAAGTGTAGAATAGAAAACTATAAACTCCCAACAAAGAAGATGATAACAGAAGAGAAAATCTAGATGACCTTGGCTACGACTACGACTTCTTTTTTTTTTTTTTTTTTTTTAAGTTCCGGGATACATGTGAAGAACGTGCAAGTTTGTTACATAGATATGCATGTGCCATGGTGGTTTGCTGCACCTGTTGACCTGTCCTTTAAGTTCCCTCCCCTCATCCCCCATCCACAACAGGCTTTGGTGTGTGTTGTTCCCCTCCCTGTGTCCATGTGTTCTCATTTTTCAACTCCCACTTATGACTGAGAACATGTAGTGTTTGGTTTTCTGTTCCTGTGTTAGTTTGCTGAGGAGGATGGCTTCCAGCTTCATCCATGTCCCTGCAAAGGACATGATCTTATTCCTTTTTATGGCTGCATAGTATTCCGTGGTGTCTATGTATCACATTTTCTTTATCCAGTCTATCATTGACGGGCATTTGAGTTGATCCATGTATTTTCTATTGTAAATAGCACTGCAGTAAACATATGTGTGCATGTGTCTTTATAGTAGAATGATTTATATTGCTTTGGGTATATATGCAGTAATGGAATTGCTGGATCAAATGGTATTTTCTGATTCTAGATCCTTGAGGAATCACCATACTGTCTTCCACAATGGTTGAACTAATTAGCATTCCCATCAAAAGTGTAAAAGCATCTCTATTTCTCCACAGCCTCGCCAGCATCTGTTGTTTCTTGACTTTTTAATAATCTCCATGCTGACTGGTGCGAGATGGTATCTCATTGTGGTTTTGATTTGCATTTCAGAGTTGAAAATGTAAATAAGGTTGTCACTTACAGGAGTCATACACAGGCAACCAATAAATTTCTATACCTCCCACTCCAAATCAATTTTGGCAAAAGGTAATTTTGATCGCAATACTTTCTTTCTCAGAATATTAAATTAGTTCAAATTATATATTTCACATTATGTTCTTTTATATTTGATTTTAATAAATGTTCTAATAAATTGCTCAATATTAATTATCAACTATAACAATCACACTTGGCATTTTGGCTATTTCTTTTAGTGAACTTAATATTGTGATTTAATATCATATTATAAATACATCAAGCACAAAGAAGAAATTGTTTTCCTGAAAAAAATTAAGTTACAGAATTTTTCCTTATAAATTGTTTTCTGATTATAAAATATCAAGTATATAAATCTAAGAACACTAGGAATTTTCATGTGTCTTGGAAATGTATCAAAACTTTGAACAGGGAGCAGTTTTCTAATATAAATCTGGTTTTTGATATAGGAGAACCACTTGGAAAAAGATTGCTTTGAAAGTTAAAGTGCGTTCACATGCTTTCATGGCACTCTAAATATATTCTTATTAATTAATTGTACTATTACATATTTAAATGCTCAAATTGTTATAGTAGCCATATACTATTAATCTTAACAATTATTAATCTTAAAATTATCATATAAAAAGATGTACTATGAAACAAACAGAAAAAGAGGAAAAACTACTGAGGAAAAGGCCTTGGTTCTAACTCTGGGTCACTGTGGAGCTATGAAAACGTGGGCAAGCTACTTACTGCCTTTCGGACTCAGATTATTTGTCCACAATATGAATGGTTTAATCACACAAGTTTTAAAATCAAAACTTCACAAATTTTCTGATTGTGAATTGCTGTTTCCCACACATAATATGGATTTTACTACTTTTCAAAATGGAGAACTATAAAGATCAAGAAAAAAATGTTTTCATTTTATATTTACTGTTTCTTATTAAAAAAAAAAAAATTCTTCTGTGTACCTGAAAACATGTCTGGATTAGTCAGGATGTTCTTTCCCTAGCCCATGAAAGGAAAGTTGAAAGCCTTGTATATGCACAGATTATAGATATACTATGCTACATTTATGTATCTAGGTTACAAGAGTCTGAAAAGAGATTTTACACATACGTGAAATTATGCAGTATTTTTATTTCTATGTCTGGCTTATTTAACTTAGAATTGTGCCCTCCAAGTTCATCCATGTTGTCACAAATGGCAGTATTTTCTTCTTTTTTAAGTAATATCTGTGTGTGTGTGTGTGTGTGTGTGTATGTGTGTGTTTATCTGTTGTGCCTCACAATATTTTATCCATTCATCTGTCCATGAGCCCAGGTTGTTTTCACATTTTGGCTATTGTGAATAATGGTGCAATGAAGACTGGAGGGCAGATATCTCTTCAAGTTACTAATTTTATTTCCTTTGGTTGTATATGTATATGCTAGGTCATGTGGCCGTTCTATTTTTAACTTTTTAAGAAACCTCTATATTGTCTCTGATAATGGCTGTACCAATTTATATTCCTAACAACAGTGTGCAAGGGTTCCCTTTTCTCAGTACTCTTGCCAACCCTTATCAATTGACTTTTTGATAATAGCAGCTAACAAGTACAAACTGATAACTCATTGTGGTTTTGATTTGCATTTCCCTAAATATTAGTGAAGATTAGTGATGTTGAGCACCTTTTCATATATCTGTCATTTGTAGGTCTTCTTTGGAAAAAATGTTAATTCAGATCCTTTCCCCATTTTAAAATTGGATTTTTTTTCTTTTACTATTGAATTGTGTTTCTTATATATTTTGAATATTAAACATATATGTATATACCTGTATTAGATATATAGTTCACAAATATTTTTCCCAATTTGTAGGGCTCCCTTTCATTTTGTTGATTACTTCCTTTGCTGTGCATAGTCCTACTTATATGTGGAATCTAAAAAATAAAATGAAAGAAAGAAGAGAAAAAGTCAAATACATAGAAATTGTACAACAGTGGGGAAGATATGTATAGATGTAGGTCAAAGGGTACAAACTTGCATTTATGTAGAATAAATAAGTCTAGAGATCTGATGTACAATAGGAAAACCATAGTTAATAGTATTGTATTATTGCATATTTTTTATTGTATATTGAAAATTTGCTAAAGAGTAGATTTTAAGTTATCTTACCACGCACAAAAGAGGTAACTACAGAAGGTGATGGATATGTAAAATTGCTTACATGTAGTAAGCATTTCACTATGTATACGTATACCAAAACATCATGTTGTATACCTCAAATTTATGTGATAAAAAAGTCTGAATTTAGCCCAGCCATTAGTGATATACAGAGCACTAACAACATACAATCAGAAACTTGTTAATTAGAGGAAAAATATAATACACAGGTGGTCAAATTAAGGCTAACATAATAACTGCCTTTCCTCTCACTTCAAATGTCCATGGGAGGGGCTCCATAGAGTAACATTCCTGGCCTCTCTCTGTAAATCCCTTATCCCTCCCTGTAAAGACAAGTGCAAGATATCTGGTGAATTTGGAAGAAAGGAAGATCATTCTTGGCTTAAGCCCTCCCCTTTGCAGATCATAGACTCTCTCGTGGACTATCTCTTATGCGCTACAAGGCTTGAATCTATAATAAAAGCAGGATTTTGTCCAGCACAGCTTCAGGCAGCTTCAGAACTGGTGGCCAAGTGGGTCCAATCCAGGAAAGATGTATCTATAGGACTATATGACCCAGATCACATATCTAAATTTTATGAGTAATAAAGTGACATACTGATTAATATCCTTCTGCTGAACATTTGGGTAAATCTCAGATAGTTCTTAATCAGCATAGAGTAGTAGTATTAATCTGGCAAGCTAAAATCATAGAAAACAGCACATTAGACACCTCATATTGTTTTCATTCCTCTATTCGGTCTTCATCCAATCAATCAGGAGAAAATGAAAGAGACAGACATGATTACGACTCTACACTGAGTCTATACTCTGGTGGGAGAAAACAGAAAAAAAACAAGTAAACTAGAAGTTAAACAATTGTAGTTGTGTTAGGCAGAATGATGGCTCTCCAAAGATGCCCACATTCTAATCCCCATAATCCATGAATATGCTGTTATATGGCAAAGGGGAATTAAAATTGCAGATGAAATAAAAGTTGCTAATCTACTAACCTTGAGATGGGAAAAAAATTTTTCTGCATTATCCAATGAGACCAATATAACAAGAGAATTTTAAATGTTGAAGAGGAAGGCAGAAGACCCAGAGTCAGAGTGATACAATGTGAGAAAGACTTAAGCAGTCTTTTGCTGCCTTTGAAGATGGAGGAACAGACCAAGGGCCAAGGAATGCAGGTTGCCATTAGAAGCTGGGGAAAAAAAAAAGGGAGTGGATTCTCTACAAAGGACCATAGCCCTATCAATTCTTTTATTTTAGTCCAGTGAAACCCATTTTAGACTTCTGTGTATAAGAATTATAATACAAACTTCACAAAGAGGCAGTATTATACCCACTGAGGTTTATCCAAGGTATGATTCTTGCTAATCGAAAACTTTTCTCAATATCTCACCATGATGACTTGAAGTCTGATATTTGACAATGGCAATTTCTAACAATCACCATGGGGCTGAATTTTAAAAATAATAATAATAATACATTTGTGCCCTTTTAAGCCACCAATCTTGTCATACTTGTTACAGCAGCAATAGATAACTAATACAGCAGCAATAAGTTCTATAGAGACATCTGTAATAACAGACTAGATTGTAACTTGGAGTGAGGTCGGTGAGCTACCATGCATGTGGTAGTTCAGACAAGCTGGCTAAAATTTTTAAAAATATTTCTAATTTTAATCCTTTTAGAGGGTCTATAAACTTTCTTGCTGTTCGCATGCCTCCATAATGAGTATTTTTTTTTCCACTGGATATTATGGGAAGAGTAGCTAGAGCCTATGAGGTTTTCAGTAACCAATAACAACTTTGAGATCCTCCCCTTTCCTCCCACTAAAATGATGATTTTTTAAAAAAGCCTTGTATGTACTGTGCACCAGCCGATTGTACCACTAGAGCTATGATGCTAAACATCACTAATCATCAAGAGAAATGTAAAATCATCAGGGAAATTCACATGATAAAAAGATATCATTTCATCCAAGTCAAAATGACTTTTATCAAACAGACAGAAAATAACAAATGCTGGCCAGGATACGGAAAAAGGGGAAAGCTCATATACTGTTGTTAGGAATGTAAATTTGTGCAGCCATCATGAAAAACAGTATGGAGAAGCCTCAAAAAACTAAAAGTAGAACTACCACATGATCCAGCAATCTCACTGCTGGTTATATATCCAAAAGATAGGAAATCAATATATTGAAGACATATCTACGCTCCTGTGTTTATTGCAGCTCACAATATCCAAGATATGGAATCAACCTAAGTGCCCATCATGGATAAACTGATAAAGAAAATGTGATATTTAAATACAAGGGAATATTATTGAGCAATAAAAATAATGAAATCCTGTCATTTAAAGCAACATGGATGAAGCTGGAGGTTATTATGTCAAGTGAAATAAATCACACACAGAAAGACAACTATCCCATGTTCTCACTCATAGGTGAGAGCTGAAAAAAACCTGATCCCATGAAGGCAGAGAGTGAAATGTTGGTTACCAGAGGCTGGGAAGGGTAATAAAGAGTAGGGAGGAAGAGGGTTTGGTTAACAGGTACAAAAATATAGCTAGATAGAAAGAATAAGATCTAGTGTTTGATAGACTAAGAGGAGACTATAGTTAACAATAATTCATTGTATATTTCAAAAAACTAGAAGATCTAGAATGGTCACAACATGAAGAAATGATAAATGTTTGAGGTGATGAATATCACAATTACCTAGATTTGATCATCTCATATTACATGCTTATATCAAAATGTCACATGTACACCATAAATATGAACAACTAATGTGTATCCATATAATTGTTTTTTTAAAAATAACATTGCAAAATAAAATTAAGAAGCTTAATTGCATCTTAAAAACTATATTTTGGAACGCTTACAATTAACATTAACCTGAGAGAAAAACACCGTACAGGGAAACATAAATTGTAACCCTTCCAAAATACAGATTGAAAGAACTTCATTGGAAAGAACTTGTTGATTGTAGGACTGTGTTTAGAGGTGCCTATAATTCAGACTCCATAATCATGGTAGAAACAGTATCCTTATTTCAAGATAGCCATGGTATTTCTCAATTGGTATTTGCTTCTATAAGCACAAGCATTTTACCAGTGCAAAACCCTCAAATACCATCAACTTGTACCAGGCCACTTTGAGTTTAAAAACAAACCATCACCAGAATAAATACTGTTTAAATCAAGCCATTGTTTGGTTTAAAAATATTATGCTAAGATCAAGGGATTTTATCTGGTGTTTCATGTTAATAAAACTGTTTCTTTCATTTTTTTTTCCAGAAAGAGCCCATAATATATAAAATTACATATAATTATAAGAATTTTTAAAAAGAATGTTCCAGGCCGGGCACGGTGGCTCACGCCTGTAATCCCAGCACTTTGGGAGGCGGAGGCGGGTGGATCAGGAGGTCAGGAGATCGAGACCGTCCTAGCTAACACGGTGAAACCCCGTCTCTACTAAAAATACAAAAATTAGCTGGGCGTGGTGGCGGGCGCCTGTAGTCCCAGCTACTCGGGAGCCTGAGGCAGGAGAATGGCGGGAACCCGAGAGGTGGAGCTTGCAGTGAGCCGAGATCGCGCCACTGCACTCCAGCCTGGGCAACAGAGCAAGATTCTGTATCATCATCATCATCATCATCATCATCATCATCATCATCATAAATAAATAAAAAGAATGTGCCAAAGAGTAAAGATAAATTCAGAACATATTTTGAACAAACAATAAAACTCTTTCCTGCAGAGACTTCCTGCAAGTTTTGGCATCATTTGTAGATGATCAATTAAGAATGGCCCAGGGATTCCACCATAACCAAGTGCTAATTTAAACTAAAGGCATTTAATAATGCTCAGGAACCTTCTTTAACTCTGCCCTCTATTTCCACAAACTCTTAAAAAAATTTAAGTTGTGCATGTACACTTAGTTTAATTCTGGTCTCCTTTGGTAGGATTGGGTTCTGAAACTGACATACTTAATCCACGAATATCTTTCTTTAATGTTTACATAATTTGATAATTGCTTTGTACACTTACTTCATAAAATTACAAGTGTCTCCTTTACACTTTCCCTTTTATTTCCTCAACATTAATAACATTTTTAGCTTTTCCTGTCTGACGTTTACTGGAATATTCATATATTCAAGTAAAGATGTTTTGAGGTAATTTCATGCAAGATATCCTAAGGAAATAATTTCCTGACAATTAAAATCCAACCAGGAGCTCATTACTGCTTTTATAAAAAGAGAATAAAAGCAACTAATCACCACTCTGTTGAAAAGTTGAGATAAATAACTGCTAGCCATAACTAGAGCATTTGATTTAACTTTAAAAGTTTTTGATAAATTCATTACCACGAAGAGGAACTTTTGTCTTTCATGTAACCTAAGATAAAGAGCAGGAGTAATGAACAACATTGACTACTTTATAGTAAATGCATGACTGGGAAAGGCAAATGTACAACCCTGAAGGCTACTAAATTTAGGAGATTTAACTGGGATGAGAAAGGTGTTTTCACTGTCAGAAATACTGACAAATTAGATAGTTATAATTTGTTACATTAAAAATCAAGACAAATTATTATGGTGAAAATATTTATCTTTTCATGTACACTGATCCTGTACAGAGAAAATATATACTTTTTTTTTTTTTCATTCTCAGAAGCTAAAAGCTAAACAGTAATTAAATGAGATGAAGACTTCTGTCTCACTAGGCCATTGGTTTACAGCCCACCACCCGGATCTGATCCCAGGATGTTTTCCCAGCTGACAAGCCTCATCCTCATATGCAAGAGAATTGCCCCTTCAGAGCACCTGGCAACTTTTTCATAGCGTGTTTCCCTTAAGGTTTTAATAAAAGAAATTCTCTTTACTAACAATTGAAATAATTGTCTTTAATTGTTATTTTCTTCTTCACCTATCAAGAATAGTGTCTTAACTCTTGAGTAGTGCAGAATAAATTTTCATTTAAGAGGGTAAATGGAAATTTCCTAGAGCTATGTCATAAATATCCTAAGAGACTCATGTGCTGTCTGTAAGAAACCATTATTAAAAACATGGAACATAACAGTCAGGCAGATTATACGGCTCTTCCTCCTTTAAAGCGTCATCTGTTTTTAAGTCAGTGAAACATTCCAGTTGTTGAAAGCCATAGAACATGTAGCTTACAATAGTTTTAAATGAACAGAACTTCCTTAGAGAGTTTATTTTTCCAAAAGTATCTAGAAGAGTTTCGGGACCCAATATGTGACAATCCCTCCTATTTGGGTCAGCGTTCTCCTCCCATGGAGGACTTTTGTAAGCCTGAAGTGTATTGGTAAGGTCACAAGCTTTGGAGCATATCAGAATTACGGTCATGGTTCTACTCCGTCCCGTAATAGCTGGGAGACTAGGGCAAGCAAAAGTAAAACCTCCAAGCCTCAGGCTCTTAGTAAGTAACTTTAATGGTGAACACGATGGCCTTCACAGTCCCCTAAGCTCTTCTAAATGTTAAATAAGACTACAAGCCTCTGACATCCCTTTTCTTAGAGCATTTAGTCTAGAAACCCTTCAATTGTAGATTTTCCTTGCTCCTTTGAGATGTAATTTTTCTCCCAGCCTCTTTCCAGTTTTACAACCTAGGAAGATCTTTCTCAATCTGGGAACCATTCCTTTGAAATGTAATCATCAAAAAAGATAGTGTCCCTATATATAAACTCCCTATATCCCAGTGTCTATCAGAGGGTAAGAGCTTAACTTTGATAAGTGGTCATTAGCAAACACAGATGGCCTAATCACATTGACCAACCTCCTTCCCACAATAGCTTACAGCAGCGGCAAAAACAGCCTGTCTTTTGTCTCCATGAAGTTGAGTTCAATCTTTCTCCCTTATTGAACTAATCTTATCTTGACACCGTTTGAATAAAATCTTTCTTGTCTGTTTAACCTGTCCTATGCAATTTTTATTTGAAAAGAGTTGTTATGGGAATTAAAGTAGCATATGTAAAATACTCCACATTGCATAAAATGGTTGCTTAATAAATGTTACTTTTTCTCAGACCCCTCTCTTTTGAACCACAGAATTCTCTGAATGGAGATCCTGGAAAACACAAAATGTCTCTTTTCAAAGATCAGGTAAAATGGTGTGATATGGCAGTTGAACAACTTAAAAAAAAATTCCTTGTGTGTTTGCTGTTTTGTTAAATGAAGAAACAGGCTGAAGGAGCATATCAGCAAGTTCTATTTCTATCCACCGAGCCGGCCTGAATGGTGTGCACATTAACGCCAATAACAATGACGGGACTTTGACGGCTGCAACCTGGCCAGAGAAAGCAAAAGGTCTTCAGCTCAAATATTAACATAAATTTCAAGCAGAGAGTGAAAATATGTCCCCAAAGTCAAACTGCTAGTTTCTTCTCTAGGAACTGACAAAAATCAAGAGGTAAGAATATCTACATGTCATTACATCAGGAGGCATGGTGATGACTTGCTTAGCAGCCATCAAATGTAAAATCGCGAAGTCCATCTTAATCTAAAGGTAATACAGAGTTAAACCAGAGAAACCCTTCTTTCAAGTAGTTCTTTGAGCACAAAAGAATAAAATTGTCATTTTCATTAATGTGGTGTCTTTCTCGTTATTATTTACTGGGATCATTTGTAAGGCCATTGGAAGCCATTTTTGTACCCATTTAATTAGACTACATGTCTCTGAACTTCGTTATATGACTGTTAAAGCACAATGATGAAAGATACAATGTGAATTTTTGAGTAAATGTGTTTTTTCAGAGGTTCATTTTCTGTTATGCAATAAGCAACTAGTGATGTACCAAGATCTTTGCTGTTAGAATAATTCATATTTTTTAGGCTCTCATGTGTTACAATTTTTTTTCTATCCACATCATCCTGTACCAGGCTCCAGTTCAAGTTTATTAACTGACAATATTTATTTCTACCAATAATTACTACAGAGTCAGAGAAGAGCACTGTGAATTGTTTATACTTATTGCTATCTTTCGTATTAACTATACATTCAAATATACATAATGATCATAATGATTATAATGTTGTTGTTATTAACTTATATCCTGAATGTCAGAAAATGACTTTTATTGCCTTAGCTAGAGACCACAAAAACATGAGAATAAATTAAAATTAAAATTTTGTTAAAGCCAGTGTGGAAAATATAAGCTGATTATAAAGAAAAAACATAATGAACAGAAAATATCATTTGGATATTTGATATTGAAGAATATCATTTTCCTGAACACTGAAAATTGACTTCTATTTCCCTAGAATAAAAATTTAAAAGATGAACAGATAAAGTTTTTAAAAGCACATGTGGAACATACTAAGATATATATGCTTATTATAATTTGTCAACATGATATACAGAAAAAATTTGAGGGATATCATGAAGAATATAACATTTCTGACAATGTTGGGATATTTTATTGGATAGTTTAGCTTAACTGCACCATCAGAATATCTGAATAAAAGCTATAAATGAATAATTTTCATATAATTAACATAACATTATATATACATAATCATTTCAGAATTACTGATACCTAAGCATATTACTGATACCTAAGCAATATTCTTTGAATGCAAAATATTAAGACTTCACTCTTTTTAACAATTTATTGTTGAAATGTATTCTCGTTTTTTTACAATGGACACTGAGCCAGTGAATCACAGAAACTTTAAGTGTTAAAGTAATGCATGGAAGTCATATACTTCCCACTCTAAACTAATCTTAAATGGATCTCTAGCCCAGGAATTACTTTTTAATACTATATTAAATTAAAAAAAGGTTTTAATGCTCCACATAAGCTTTTTAAAATATAAATTTCTAGTACATTCTTGTCTTTTACACATATGGTGAAAAAAACGCATAATAGGCTTCATAAGTACTGATTCTATGCTGTCTCAATTAGGATAAAATAATAACAGATGTGCCATTCTCTGTATTGTGTTATTTAATTATTGTTAATTCTGCTGATATACTAGAATCACCTGGGTCATTTGAAGTCTACTGATGTCTGAAGCCACCATAAAGAGATTCTGATTTAATTGGTCCAGCTTGGGAAACAGGGTGTGAAGCTTCCCAAGTGATTCTGATGTTTAGAGAGGATTATGATTCATATTGGTATATAACAGAAAGCAAAGAAATAAGGCTCATGAGTTTTAAAATACTCCTGAGTACATTGGTGCTCTAGTTTCTATACCATAAAATGCTAAGAATTTTTAGAACATATATTCTTAGATTTGCTCATCTCTCCATCTGGAAAATAAAATCGTGTTCTCTTTGGTGCAAATAGTACAACATTTATATAGAAACCCTGCATTCTTTCAGGTTTGCAACACGTCCTTAGGCCAGGAAAGGAGGGAAAAGAAGAAAACAACCTCAAGCCAATGATGTCAGTTTCCCACACTCATAGAAACCAGGCCTCCCCTCCACCCATCTCTGCCCATTTCCAAGATTCCAGATTGGATGGGAACTCAGTTTTTCATAGCACTATCTGCTCAGAATCTAGAAGGATCTTTTATCCTTCTCCACCACCAACAAAATTTTTGTTTTCCATACCCCTTTTTTAAAGAGCTCTTTTCTACAGTTTAGAAAGGAGCCTGTGTTCTCTTAAGAGAAAGGCTTCTTATGTTAACTTCTGTGTTTGAATTTTGACAGTGGAAAAACAAAGAAACAAAAGCCCAAAATTCTGTTTGTCTACCTAAGTCCAGCTGTATCTTCAGTATCTAAATCATTACAGAAAAGCTCCCAAAATACCTAGAGACAGCACATACTGACAAATCCAATTTCATCTCTGTGTACAAAGAATTGGGATATATTATGTAATTGGCAGCTATTTATGTGGGATTTAAATTATAAGAAATCCAGAATAACTTTCCTTATTTCATGGATTAGGAAATCTATGAGGACTAACCTTTATAACTGCATGCTAAGTAAATGTCACACTTTTTAACTATCAATAAGAAAACTCTCACACAGAGAACCACAGACATAAAAATAGTATTTTCAAATCTCACTCCAATCTCTTCAAACATTGCAAGGAACAACACATTAAACAAAAGCAACAGACAAAGCCATGAGAATAGGAAAAGATAATCAATAAAGCACTTTACATCTGATTGTTCATTCTATGAATTCAGTAAACAAATACATATTGGGATGGCAGCTGTATCTTTACCAAAGTGATTTCATCAAACACAAAAGAAAGAATGCTGTGTATTCAGTGCACATGACGGCACTCCACAGGAAATGAAACAACATGAGGCTTCAGTTCACTAGGCTTAGAAAATAAATTTGATGTAAATGCTGAACATAACCATACTAAAACTATTAGAATTTTCTCACTGGGCAGAAAACTCATATAACTTTGTGTGTTTATTCCAGTAAGTGGACAGGTTTAGGATGGTTTAAGGAGAATGCCATCTGTACAATTCCAGTTGCAAATTGTATTTATCTCTTATATTTTTATCTTTGTATCTGACATGGAGATCATTTGCCAGCAGGGAGTACTCATTCTTGTCCCACCTACATCACCATAGTGATTGGGATGGGGTTTAGCATGAGATGGATCTTTAAATGCATGAAACTGAATGACTGAATATAAACCTAACTAAAAGCCTCATCCTCATGGGAACATTTATACAAGGGACCTGTCTCAGAAATCCTTCTTATCAGCTATTTGCTTCTGAGAGGAAAAAGCAACTTTTTCTCCACATAAAGTCAGTCAAAGTAGAGACTATCTTCAAATTTGTTTTCCTTTCAAACTTGTTTAAAAAAAGTAAACATAAATATTATAATCTAAGTGATAAAAGTGTAACTAAATCTTCATGCATTAATTTAAGGGCCTAACTTTTATTTTATTTTCTTGGTTCAGGTCAAATTTTAAGTACAATATATTAATTGCTTATTTCTTTCATAAACATTTTTATTTATTTATTTAAATAGATAGGCCGGGCGCGGTGGCTCAAGCCTGTAATCCCAGCACTTTGGGAGGCCGAGGCGGGTGGATCACGAGGTCAGGAGATCGAGACCATCCTGGCTAACATGGTGAAACCCCGTCTCTACTAAAAATACAAAAAACTAGCCGGGCGTGGTGGCGGGCGCCTGTAGTCCCAGCTACTCGGAGGCTGAGGCAGGAGAATGGCGTGAACCCGGGAGGCGGAGCTTGCAGTGAGCCGAGATCGCGCCACTGCACTCCAGCCTGGGCGACACAGCGAGACTCCGTCTCAAAAAAAAAAAAAAAAAAAATAGACAAAACATTTATATGTATTTATCAAGTATAACATGTTTTGAAATATGTATGCATTGTGGAATGGCTACATTGAGCGATTTAACATATGCATTACTTCACATATATTTTTTGTGGTGAGTGTATATTTCTTAATTTCATTTTCCACTTCCTCTCCTTCTTTTTGTTGAGCACTTTCTGAATATGTTACAGCATTTTACATCATTAGCTCAAATTTTCTTGCTTACCTCTTCTGAACCAAGATTCAGATTCTAACACACCACTTTGTAGCAGTTCATCTTCTCTAGAGAACCACTTCGTTGGAGGAAATAGGAATATAATTTATCTCAAATGAGGAAACTTACATTTCTGTGCATGTGTTTTCACAAGTTTATTCAGCCTATTAAGAGGTCAATAAAGTGAAGGAATTCAATTTAATCATTTTACATTTCTTCGACTTTATTTACCCTATAGTTTCTTGTTAGTAAAAGTAGGTATGGTAAGTGTTGCCTTTAATAATAGTGCTAATTTAAGAAAATATGCACACTACAAAATTATATTTATTTAATTACCAATTATTTTTTCTCTATATATTTTTGTTTTGTTTGTGAATTTTTACCTGTGTTGTACTCATTATACCACTGTGGGTTTTTTTGGTTTTTTGTTTTTTGTTTTTTTGAGATGGAAACTCACTCTGTCACTCAGGCTGGAGTGCAGTGGTGGGATCTCGGCTCACTGTAACCTCCGCCTCCCGGGTTCATGCCATTCTCCTGCCTCAGCCTCCCGAGCAGCTGGGACTGCAGGCGCCCGCCACTACGCCCAGCCTTTTTTTTTTTTTTTAGTAAAGACGCGGTTTCACCATCTTTGCCAGGCTGGTCTCGAACTCCTGACCCCGTGATCCACCCGCCTCGGTCTCCCAGTGCGCTGGGATTACAGGCATGAGTCACCGCCCCGATTTTATATATATATATGGTTAGAATAGATTTTTTTTACAAGTTAGGATAAGATTCAGATAAATGGTGAAAATCTACAGAGCAAGGCTTACAAAACGAAGTTATTTCAGGCTGGGTCACAAGTCCAGGAAAAGGTGCAGCAAGGCATGTCAGGGGAACAGTAATTAGACTACTCAGGTGGAGCAGCCTTCTCAGGTTTGGGGTCGCTAGATTGGGAGATTATAAAGATAGACTTTGAGGTGTTTTTGTTAGGACTGCTAAGCCCAGAGGTAAGAATTTTAAATAGCAGACAGTCCTAAACCATCAACATTTTTGGATTGAGATGAAATGGTGAGAGGAAATTTTCTCTGTTGGGTATTGGCAGGATGGAGTAGAAACTAAGGCAAGAGGTCAAATGAGCAGGCAGGTGGCAAATGCAACTTTCAGAAGGGAGACAACAAAAGCCCATCTGAGGAGAGTCATTGGGAATGACTTTACAAAGGAAGACATGGCAAAAAGTTAAAATTACTTAGATTTAAAAAAAAATGAGAGATTGAAAAGCTAACTATAGCTGAAATTTGGAGTTTAGGTAATCAGAAAAATTACTGAGAAGTCATATGGAGGAGCTAATTTTAATTCCCTAATAACCGATAGATATGTCCACTTAGAAAAAGAAACGTTTTATAAACTCAGAACTTCAGTACTGTATTTTCAACATCACATAAGATAGTCATTATTTGATACAACTATAAAGTTTTTAAAAGAAGATAAAATAAATCAATCCAAATACTCCTTTTTTGTCATAAAGAGTGGTTTGAACTGGTAGAAAATAATAGTTCCAGATGATATTTTTGGACTTTTATTGGCAATATTCATACTGGTGAATGTGTGAAGCCATAAATCACTGTAACCATAGGACTCCAGTTCTCAGTCCTTTTGAAATGCCCTTCACTGTAATATGTATTCAGATATATCACAAACTTTTATTAAAGCAGAGCAGTAGTTAATGCTTGGTCAGAATTTTTAAAATATCACTGATAAATTAAGTTTTAAACCATAAACCTAGACTTTTTTAAAATAAAAGATGATTTATTCTTATATGAATATTTTTAGAAGATGCAAAGATTACTAGTGTATTAGACTTTAGTTTCACGAATTATATTCTAAATACATTTATTCATGTGCTATTACATGTTATTGTAATTAAAACTAGGCTACACTTGTCAAAACAGTTTAATAAACCATACTTTTTGGTTCAGTTTTCTTAGAATTTTATCATGTTCATTTGCTGACTTCTTAATTCACAAAATATAATCCATCAAAAATGAGACTTCTACAAATGAATCGGCAAGGTTCTAAGAAAATCATTAGGCTTACCTGATAATATAAACTACAAAAATATCTAAGTAAAGTGATTACTTTATAAATAAGATGAAAACAACATCATTAGCATCAACTAAGGCAAATAAAAAATAATCCACCATATTAACAAAGAACACGAATAATTTGGTAAGAAGTATCACAAATTAATAACAATGATTTGTATTTGTTCAAGGTTTTACTCTTAGAATTTTCACATTTATTAAGTAATTAGGGCCTCATAACAACGTGTTGTCGGGTGGTGTCCTTCAGAGGAGGAATGCAGGGGAAATTGTTAGGAAACTGAGTGGTAATAGAAGATATACAATTAATGTTACTAGAGAAATACATATTTAGAAATAAAATGTGTGAAACCACGTAATTTGAGGAATGAGTACAGGACCAAGACTTTGTGAAGGATTAGATAAAATTAAACAGGGGTAATACATATCATTTCTATAAATGTTACTGCAAGAAAGACATGGGTTGAGAAAGAGTTGAAGTTTGAGTAAATAAACAGAAAATACAACTGACCTTAACTATGTGTGTAACCCATTCTGTGTTAGCAGAAGAGCTTTTATCCCATGCAAATAACACAGTAAAATTTAAAGCAAAGCATTGAGGAAATAATAATTTCCTATGAGAACATACATAGTCCAGTTAGCACCAATCTAGAATATATTATAAAAGTTTGGGACATGTTTCTGACCTCTGTAAAGAATGAAATAGAATAATTTAGTGGCTCTGTCTATTCAATAACTCTGAAGGTTGCAGACTTGTTGAATCCTGAAATTGCATATCCATGTTGCCTCATCCATTTTGCATTTCAGCATTGCTGTCTAGGAAAGAACTAAAGCTTGTAGTCCCATTGCCTTAGAAGTTCATCTGGGGTTTGTGTAATTGTAGCATCCTTCTGTTGATATTGTTTATTACATTGTAATGGAGGAGTCCTGGTAATCTCAAGATTCCAGGTGACCCAACATACTTAGTGACCCAACAGCCCCATTAGGTAGAAAGAGTGGCACCGTTATCTATACTTTAAACGAAATTTCAAACCTGGTTGAGTAATTCTCTCAGGAGCACTTAAGATCTGGGAGGAACGCCAGGCGCAGTGGCTCAAGCCTGTAATTCCAGCACTTTGGGAGGCCGAGATGGGCAGATCACGAGGTCAGGAGATCGAGACCATCCTGGCGAACACGGTGAAACCCCGTTTCTACTAAAAAATACAAAAAAAACTAGCCGGGCGAGGTGGCGGTCGCCTGTAGTCCCAGCTACTCGGGAGGCTGAGGCAGGAGACTGGCATAAACCCGGGAGGCGGAGCTTGCAGTGAGCTGAGATCTGGCCACTGCACTCCAGCCTGGGCGACAGAGCGAGACTCCGTCTCAAAAAAAAAAAAAAAAAGATCTGGGAGGATCGAGACTCAAACACAGACTTTCTTGTTTCAAATCGATATTTTGATCCTAATATATTGTAGTCCAGATTAATATTATATATACATATATCATAATTTACATCATCATGGTCCTAAATTTCTGTAGTACATCATGATATTTATTTGGCTATTCTGGAGAGATTAGTATCTTCAAATTAGGTTTATGTAATATTTGGGGGACAATTCATTTAGGAACCTAATTATAATTGAAAGATTATTTATTCAGAAACTTGCCAACTGAAAATTTAGTATGAAATTCTAAAGTGTTTAACTTAAAAATGCCTGTTGGTGACTATTCTCAGATAGAATTCAAATATGGTTGTTAAAATTTGTAAAAAAAAAAAAAAACCCTCAATCCTCATCATACTAAATGTTGTTAATTCCTCCTGCTAAGCTTTTAGCAGAGTTATAGTAGATTCATTTGTATCTGTGTTTAAAATAAAATGACATCCTAGTTTATGGTGAGATGAAGTGAGCATGAGGTAATACAAAAAGAAAACAAAGTCTTCAAGAGTCTATAAAATATTCAGACACTAAAAAATTACCCCTTTGAAACTGTGATGGCTATGACTTGGGCCCACACCCATATGCAGATCTCCTTCCATTTCTGGGCATATGGGGACTACAAAAAAGCCATGTGACTAGTTTTGGCCAACGACACATGCAAGGGCGTCAAAGCACCAATCTTTGGTGCATAAATCTTAACTGATGTAAAAGCATCAATAAGATTCTCCAGGTGCCCCTTACTATGTTGTGATGATCCTCGATGAGAATGTTGGATTCCCAGGGTCAACAGTCTTTACCAATGAATAAACCATTTGAGAGACTCCTGCTCTGAAGATTCTCCCAGGTTCAGGATGAACTCTGACAGAGTTCATAACAAAGAATTCAGATGTTTCTGAGATACTGGAGTTATTTGTTACCATAGCATATAGCCTAGTCTATCTTGGCTAACACAGAAATACGTTTATTTTTCTATCTTATATCTCCCAACAGCCTTCTAAGGCAAATTCCAGAAAACGATGACTTTCAACTCTACAGATTACCTGTACACAATGCAGGATCGATGTTTTAGGTGCTGCTGAAAGATAGTAAAGAATATGGATTGTGGAGGCAGACTGCCTATCTTATAATTCCGCTTGACCACTTACTGGCCCTAAGATCGTGGGCAACCAGTTTCCAAAACCGCAGTTTTCTCATATGTAAAATGTGGATAATAATTGTGTCCAAGACATCGGGTCGAAGGAAAAAATGATGTTATGAGGAAATGTTTTATATTCACGTAAAACCCTTAGAAGAGTGTTTAGAATAAAGTAAGCCCTTGATAAGGATTAGATAGCATGTATCTTGCTGCCATGAACCCTGACCCACTTGAGGCACACATTGTTTTATTTAGCTGGTCTAAAATCCCTTTGAGTGGTTAGGATAATTGACAATTACATTATGAAATACAGGGAAATCATATCCATAGCCTAATAACAAAAGTATAGGAATGCTTTTATTAGAGAGAGTTTTAATGCACTCTTTAGAGGTTCCATGGAGTACATCTATTGCTACTTTTGGCTTTAGGGGTCAATGTTAAATAGATGAAATTCACAAGTGAAACACCAGTGTATGATAGTGACAAATTCAGGGTCAATGGCATAATTCTATGGAATCAGAACTTCTTAGGGAAAAGATCCAAAATAATAGTCTTTGAACTTAGAGAAAAAAACTAAAAGGTGAAGCCACTGGTAAAATACATGAGAAAATGAGGCTTGCATTATTCAGCAGCTCGTTCATTTTAGATGGTAGCTAAATTGCCTGAAATCCCTTTCATATTCTGCAAAGATCAAACACATTAAGAATGTCAAAACAACATTAGGTAACCCCTTTCAAGCGTCAAAATAACTGATCGAAATAAAGGAAAGATTTACAAAGTTTGGGGCTATGAAGAACACAATTAAGTGGCAATACTGTGGAGAGAAAAAGCATGGTGAGTCATGCTGGCAGCACAAAATGCCAGCCCAACACTTATCAAGGGGAAAATTTTGGCAGAATATTGAAACTGAGGTCTGGAATTAGTCCGTTTGTAAATAAGTGTACTAATTCCTATGTTATGTATTAGTATTAGAGATATGTTAAGTTTGAGAAAGAAGTTAATATTAGTCTACCTATATTTGATGAGTCTAGAAGTTATAAATTATAAGCAATATTTCCTCCTTATTTTCCCTTTGTCTTACACAATTCCATACCCCATGTCAGCTTAACCATATTTTAAAAAGAGAGTTATTTGTAAAGCTTCTTTATATTACACTTCAGGATGTTTTTTCTCCAATAGATCAGAATGATAAACAAGTGCTTCAAATGAAATGACAGCTTTCATAATTGCTACTCCATGAAGATAAGACTAACTGCAGTTTTATGTTCAATACTACTGTGTGCCTTAATCATAGCATCACATCTGCCATTATTTCAGAATCATGTTACTTGAAGAATTCGAAAACTCCAAAATGTTTACTGTAAACATTTAAATGTGTCATAGCTACACATTGACCCAGAAAATGTGATGTGATTTTGTGAAAATGTCTAGTAATTGTCCGATGCTGTGCACTTTATCTACTTTCATGATATGGCTTTTTATAGAACTTTATTGCTCATAAATCATTTCCCCACTTAGAAATCATCAGTGTTTCATCAAAGTACCTTGCAATGTAATCTTTTGCTACAACTTGGAACATAGGTTATAGCAAGATGTGCTGCCAACAGAGAATTAGAAGCAACAAACAAAATCGTCAGGATAATTACAAGACTCAGCATCGCATCGTCACATACAATCCATGGAAAAAAATTCAGTCAAGGCAGTGATTCACGACTTGATCACACCATTCCTTGTGCAATTATATGCAGAACTAAATGCAGACCTTTCTTCATGGAGCACCCAGAAAGAGCTATAATTAAACTTTGTAGATTCAAGGTCTTGTATAGTTTCAGAGACTGTGAGTAGCTGCTATTCCGGTCATGCTCATCTGTCCACAGAAAGCTATATCAACTGTATCGTATTCCTTTATTCATTGAATAATTAGGATGCAGTTATAATTCAAACACAGGATAATTGAGGTTAATTAAACCACTTCTGCTAATAGTAGATTCATTTCTTCCAATATTATTCAATGAATGAGGGAAGAAATTGATATAATAACATAAATTGGAAGAGTGAAAAATTTGTTTTTGTATGCCCTTGTATTTTTGTGAAGATATTTTTAGATTTCGCTTAAGCATGACCTTAAAAATGTGTTTTATTTCCCTTTACAACTGCTACAACTATTGGTAGGTGGAAGATAACTTTGATCAATTTTTATTTTCTTTTCACCTTTCATCAGTAGAAATACAATAAACTCCAAAAATGGGAAAATCTTTGTCTAAAGTAAAAAAAAAAAAAGTGTATTCCAATTTAATTAATGAGTACCATGCCTTTTGAAATATGCCCTATTTTTACAGTATGAATGGAGATTATCATAAGAAGTGTATTACCATTTTACATTTTGTGGAAACGTCACCTTCAAAGGAGTATGAATGCTGGCTCTGTGGTAAACACTATGTGTAAATAAAAGTGTTCAAATGCACATTGTTACCAAAATGCAGTCTCAAGTATTTGAGGAAAACATTTCTGTTTATGGTCTTTAGGAAGAGGAAGTATGTACTCTATTTTATGATGATTTAATGGATGATGTGTAGAGCTTGCACTTCAACATTTACATTTTGAAAGCAATGTTGGCTGATTACAAAAACTGTGCTGCCACTTATGACATTTTAATTATAAGTTTGCAGGCAAATATTATGATGCTCTATGTTAACTGCTTTCTGTTTTACAAGTTTGTATATATGTAAAACTATAACTAAGTTCCAATGAATGTGGCAATATCATCACTTGGGCAAGAAAACATATTGGTACAATATATTCCATGCATTAATAAAAAATGAAACAGCATGGAGTAAATAAATTCAAAATAAGTCCTAAGACTGCTGTAATCTAACATTAAATGTTGATTATGAATAAACTATCATAAAAGAGTAAGGTCCTTATTAGCAAGGTCAAAACTATAACATTTGGGGGATGGTATTTAACTCAGATTTCTAAGCCAGTAGTTAATTATTTATGTGTTGAATAAAAACAAATGTAGTTTTGGTGTATGTCGCCAATCACACAGAAAAATATAGTCTTTCATGGAGAAGGTTTGCCTATACTTAGAGAAAGAGAAATGGATTTGGAACTCTGCGATTGTTTCTAGGCATCTGGCTCAATGTCTTTACTCAACCAACTTGAATGTTTCAATTTATTCATCTTGCTTTATTGCAAGGAAATTATCTGTTCTGTGGGTGATGTGTCGTTGCTAGAAAGCTCTACCTTGGGATCAGGTTTGGATCCCAGACATCGAAAAGTGTCACAGTATTAAACTATAGGTTGATTATTAGGTCACAGTAACTGGCGGAAGACGAAAGATGAATTGAAGAAAGAAAACTGCATGTTTTCTACAACTGTGTATAATATTGAACGGTCTAGCTCTTGATAGACATGTGAAACGAAGTAATTATTTAACCCTAGAAATATGATAAAACCCTGGCTTTATTTATATCAAGACTAAATGCATGCATTGAAAAGTTAAGAACACATTATTTTGGTATTTAATAAGTCTATTATTTATTTACTTGGCTCATATCTATTAAACTTCTTAATAATATAGATAACAAATTTTAGATTATGGCCTTTCTTGATTATGGATCTATGTTTTGTAACTTTCCGATTATTATATGTCTGATTATTTTGCTTTCATTATCTTCATGTCCAACATCTATGAAACATAATGCATGCTGAGTAAATATTTAACATGACATTCTGTTTTTTACTCATTTGATTGTTCCTTCAAAAGAGAAGGCCTATTTTCTTTTTGTATTCCATCTAAAATATATAATCATTTTTAATAGGAAGCTGTCAAAAACACTATTTAAATTACCATGATCTAGCTTGAAAAAGGCAAGAAAGAAATATGATTGAAGGCTACCTCCCTGTGCAAAGATTACAATTTTGAGAGCAAAAGCCAAATATTCATAAAAGCCATCGGATTCTGTATCAAGTTGTGCAATAACTACATTTCCACAAAAGATGACTCCCTCTACTCTTACCACTAAATGAATCAATTTTGTTTTCAGGAACCTGTCCTCATCATAACTCTAGGGGAGAGAAACTCATTTCCAGCTCCAGGACAAAATATCTCATCAATTGAAATGAATGCAATTGGAAGTTAAATTTGGCCCACGCGTGGGTAAAGTTTCTTAAGCTGGTAGATAAGACTGAAGAGGAGGATTTTTAGTTGATGTTAGAAGGAAAGATTCCTTCTCTTTCTTTTAGAGGACAGCAACAGCCCACGGTATCTTTCAACTCTGAGGGGGAAAAACTTATGCCCAATGCTGAACACCTCCTGATACCAGAAGCATTCAGATTTCCCCCTATAATTCTCCTGTAAATGTGGGTTCACTTGCGGAGGCAAAGAGTTTGCTAATGCAGGAGGCAAAACACCCTACAGCCTCAATGTAATAGTTTAGGGTCCATCCTGGAAGAATGCTGAGTATGAGGAGGGCTTGGCAACATAGGGAGAGTTCGACAGAAGGCTCTTGAAGTACCAAATGGAAATATAAAATATGTAGTGTGTAAATTTCTATTTATGATGTGGAATATGATATTGCATTTAGAAAATTCTGATATACACTCACTGTAACTTCTCCAAACTCTGTCAGATTTGCTGCCCATTTTGAGGAATGTTAAATGAGATTAAATGAACCACTACTTCAGTTTAATTCTGAGGAACATTTGGTTTTGTCATTATTTACTATTGTTTATTGATTTAACAGTATTTCCACAGACCAAAGTATTTTATTACATATATAGCTGAGCACGTAATTCATAATTGTATAATATAGAAAATAAACTTCTTGGTATTGGCCTCAGCATTTAATAATGAAAAACTAGTGACAAACATCTTTAGAAAAAAATAATAAAATAGTCCTTCAGTATTAAAATTTCCTAGTAAAAAGCATTAGATCAAAGTTAAGAATATGACATGTTAATGCATAGATGACTTAGGCATAAATAAAATGAATCAAATCCCAGCTCTTATAGTAAATCAAAATAGGTGAAATCTGCAGGTTCACAGTTTGTCATAGGTCAATTGCAAAAACAATGCATTCGTATTTTTCATCATTCTGAGGTTTTTAATGATACAACATTTAAAATAATGCATACCCAGGATATAAGCAATGTGCTGCATACTTACCAGGTGATTTTTATGCCACTTTGCTGAATGCAGGATTAATATATTTGGGCTTTTTATTGCTTGAGTAGAAAGTGCTCGTTACTTATTATTTTATGTTTATAATATAGAAAATTAAAAAAAAACATTTTTTTTAATGGCATACATCACACGGTTGTAGTGGTTGATTTCCTCAAGATCGTCTTCTGTGGTTTTGGTGCAGTGGGAGGAGGCACAGTTGCAGGTCTGACAGGGGGGAAGCTGTTACTGTGGCTTATTCCCATTCCCCCATTTTCTAGTGGGAAAGGAGGGAGATGGGGTGGAGGAGGGAGGGGAGGGCCTTGGTGAGGAATCTTTCCTGGTGGGTGGACAGGTTCGCTGTGTAAGTGGACCTCCCTGTTTTTTATGTTATACCGGGTATCACAGTCAGGACAATAGCCATGGTACTGTACTTTTTCATTGAACCGAACTCGTTCTCGAGGCCCTGCCTGGGGACATCTGTCTTTTTCAGGTCTATGCATCAGAGGCTGAACTGGAGCCTTGTCCAAGTTACTGTTGGGTATGCAGCAGATATCTCCATTTGGAATTTTGTTAGGTCCACCTGGTAAGCCTCCATTTCGTAGAAGGGTGCCATTGGTCTTTACGGGATTGGCAGTTGGAACCACCCTTTTGAGGTCTTCACACTTCACAGGTGTCAACCGTGGCGGAGGTGGTGGAGGGTTTGGCTTTCTCAGGACCGTGAGGATAGCAGATGGGTGTGCTGGGGGTTTAATAAGCGGTGCATTAGCCTGCACTTTGATCTTCTCTAGGCTGGAGGCTGTTGTGCCACTTGAGCTACTATTCAGCGTGTCCGTTTTGGAGCTGTCAGTCATCTCATCCTCCAGCTGTAGGTCAGAGGTCAGGGTGTCAATCTGGTCAACCACCTGGTGGAAAGGACAAGGTAATTGTTTTGAAGAATGACCCAAACAAAGTATACTAGAAACAATGTCTTTTTGTCTAGGGGAAATCTGCTATGGGAGCTTTAACTGATATTGAACTGAGCATTCCATTGTTGCTTGATGTTTTCAGTCAATAAATTTACAGAATAGTGACCATCACACAGAGGACCAACTGTTTGATAACATAATTTCACATGCCTAGAACATAACATATGATTTATATATGCATTCTATTTCTGACTCTGATATACCCACCCATAAAATACGAAACCTGATGCAGAAATATAACTGATGTTTTAAAATAATCAGAAAGTGCTTCCCTTCTGCTTAACATGTAGAAAGCTGTAGGAGAACATTGCTTCCAATCTTGAAATAAGAAAAAAAAGATCATCTGCAAAATCATAACTTTTCTTGAGACCAACAGAGACCTGACCTCACAAGGCAACCAAATGAACTGAACTGTCAAGAGTTTCAAGCCCTCTGAGGACATACAGAAGACATCAACTGTTCAACCTTTAGAAAATCACAGGAAAAAAAGCAGCAACCATCAGAGTGGGTAAAGAAAACAACTAAAACTTTGATGACTAATTAAAGGTTGAATATGTGCTATTATGACAATTTAGAATCCTGGGAAGTCTCAGACACAGTAACATCTGTACTCACTCATGGCCTCCTTTTCACAGACCTCTCAGGCTGAGAGGAGAAAAGAGACGGAAGAGAGGCCCTGTTGGGCACACAGGCACAAAACCCCATCCACTTCCCAGACTGTTCTTCCTTATAAAGCAGAACCTTTACTGGTGTGTTAGCAAGAAACCCTCCAACCTGTAAGATACAGGCAACGATCTTTTGCTTCTGAGAGAGGGTAGAAGCAAAAGCTGTCTCACCTTGCAGAAAGGGAAAGAAAATTATTTGGGCCCAGGACGCTAAACTAATAAAAAGCAGACGTTTACTATCACTGGGGGAATGACATGAAGTCACATCAGTCAAGGGCTACTACAGGCACCAGGCAGAGGGGCCAGGGACTCAGATAAGGCTGGCAGAGGCATCAGAGCATAAGACAGGTCATCACCCATGTTAAGGAGAAAGGTTGTGAAGACAGGAACATTGAATGGAAGTATCTTAGACAATGCAGTTCTAAGGAGAGTTTGGCAAGGATATTGGGGAGTCTGACATCTCCCATAACAGGGCTACCTTAGTGTCTCTGCCCTGTTCAGTCATTGGCTGGGAGCAGCAGTGTGGTCACTGCTGAAATGCTGGCTTTTAGAGTACAACATCAGGGTCCTCAGTCATTTACACTCTGCATTCAGAGGTCTTGGAGGCTATTCTCATAGCCACCATATATGCACTGTTATACATATATAAGAATGGAAAAGTTAACGGGCTGTTTTAAAAATAGTTTATGTAAGGAGACAGTTCCTTCATTTCACACATTTCCATCCCATTTATTCCATATGGAGATTGCTCCCTCCTCTTTTACTTAGGTCTAAGTTTAATCAACTGTGAAGTTGGCTCTTTGTCACATGGTGGCAGGATTGGGCTCAAAATGAAAACACCAAAAGCATCTAGATGTCGGACAGGATATAGACTTTACTTCTTCCCAACGAGACTCTTAAGTGATTGATTCCAGCAGGCAGGTAAATGCCACCAGGGTTCAGTCTTTGGATATCTCAAAGGCCTGCAAACTCAGCAGTTTCAAAACATTCAACAAATATAATAAATTCCACAAATTTCTTCTAGTATTTTCTATTTTAGCAAATGACAGTACAAACCTCACATCTGAATAATCAGAAATCCAGAAACTATATTGGATACCATCCTTTCACTCGCCTTCTGGTCCGGAGAACAAGTCCTTCCATTTTAGCTCCTAAATAATGAATCTTAAATCCATTCACTTTCCTCCATTTTCACTTCTGTCATCCTACTCTGAGCCTCTATGATTTGCCATATGGACTATCTAAAGCCACTTTACTTCCTTTTTCATTTCAGTAGTCTCAATGACTTTTTCTTTTTCTTTTCTTTTTTTTTTTTTCGAAGCAGAAATGTGCTTTCGTTAACTCCCCATTTAAATCCTTTATATGTCTGCTCATTTCTCCTGTGATAAAGATCAACTCTTAAGACAGACTTCAGGGTTCTGCACCAGGACTCTGCACAGTACAGTCTCACTCGGTGGAATACTGGTGTTTATCACCTGGCTCTTGGCAGTGTAAGGAAGTCTTCATTCGAAAGGTTTTGTGTAAAATCCCACTGTGGTTGATTTCAGGTTAGTAATGCGACATTACTGAGTCTGAGGTTGGGAATAAATGCACAGTAGCACACAAGTAAAAAGTATACTATATATAAATAAACTCAGGAGCACAAACAATAGTGAACTGCAGTAAAATAATTTAAAATAACAGGGAACAATGAGAAAACCTTTGGTTTTAATGTAATTAGTTTAATTACAAGTTTACACAGTTTCACTTTTTTTTTTTTTTGAGACAGAGTATCACACTGTTGTCCAGGCTGGAGTGCAGTGATGCGATCTCAGTTCACTGCAACCTCCATCTCTTGGGTTCAAGCAATACTCCCGCCTCAGCCTCCCAAGTAGCTGGAATTATAGATGTCTGCCACCACACCCAGCTAATTTTTTTGTATTTTTACAAAATACAAAAAGAGACGGGGTTTCAGTATGTTGGCCAGGCTGGTCTCGAACGCATATCTCATGATCCACTCGCTTCGGCCCAGTTTCACTTTTAATAACTGTTATGTTTAACAACCAACCAGCTCACAAAATTTTAAAAAATATGATTGGCTTTTTAGCTAGTATGAGTCGGTTCCAGTCACTGTCTCATGCTCCTAAATAACTCTCAATCCTCAACTCTGTATTTCTGCTCCAAGTCTCTCTGGTCTTCTTTAGGCCCTCAAAATTGTCTGTCTGCTTCCTGCCACAGAATGTTTGCACAAAACATTATTTCTTCCTGAAATGCTCTTCCTTCTTCTCTTAGTCTGGTTAACTCTGACACATCCTTAAAATTTTTCCTGTTGCATTCTAAAGGCCTAACATAACAAGCGGTATTAATTAGGGGCTCAGCAAGGATTTGTTAAGTAAATGCTCCTAGGGTTATTTCTTGAGTTTAAGTGTGAGCAAAAAGCATTTTCTTTCCGATTTGATTTTTGGAAGTGGTTGTTACTTCAAAACTTGCTCCGTTATTCTAGAAGAAAATGGGAAGAAAAGAATTCATCCATAAATGAGCACCGAGTTGGCTGCATATTCACCTGCTCTGTCTAGAAACTAAAGTGAAAGGCTGTCTAAAGAATGTGAGAGGTAGAGAGACAGTCTTGGCTCCTGGGTCCCTGTCCTCTTTCACCTGGAGGTTATCTACCCCACACATTTTATCGTAGTAAATTCTGCAGCAAAGGAGAGAAAACATGTGTTTTATGAGGGAAGTGAAGCTGATTTTCAGGATGAATAAATGCCACCTCCGTTCCTGCTTGTTTTACGCTTCCTACCTGGTTTCAGTCTCTACGTTGTTATGTCCCGAGTGCCTATAAAATTCCAAGAGAATAAAAAACAAACAAAACGCTGCTTTCATGGAGCAGGGAATCCAGTGAAAGGGCCTGACTTTGACTAGATCCTCAAACAAGTAACTGTAAAAGTGCAACTAGCTCAGGTACTCTGAAGAATATAAGATGTTATAAGGGAAGAGGAAGGCCCCATCAGAAAGGTGAGTGAAGCATTCTGTAAGGATGAGTTGGAGCTTACTGGCAGAAGAGTGGTTCAAGTAGTCTGTCAGGAAAGAGCCTGATAAAGGCCCTCTGACAGAAGAGATCACCTGAGTGTGAGTGATTTAAAGACTGTTTTGGCTCAAGGGTACTGTGAGAGATGAGGTTGGAGAGTTAGGGAGCAGCTATCCTGTGAGAGCCTTTGAGATGATGTGATAAAGTACCACATATTTTTCTTTTAAAGAGTTGCAGAAGTGAGGGGAGTATTCAAACAGACCATGAATTAGTACTTTCAGAACTGAAGTGTCCTCTAGTTAAAGTACACCGAGTTTCAAAGAAGAAAATATAAACAAACTCTCACCCAGACATACCATAGTGAAACTAGAAAACACTGAAAAACAATGATAAAAGTTTTACAACAACAAAAAAAGGGAACACCAAATATTTATAGAATAACAAAAATTAGGCTGACAGATTTTCACACAAGTAACAGTGGTCCCAAGATAATTTAGAAACAGGTTCATAGTGAAAAATAATTGGGAATGTTAATATAGTTTAACTGATACAGAAGTGAGAGAAATAGACATTTTTAGACAACAAAGACTGAGAGAGTATTGCTCTTATAGCTCCGTATTGAAAGTATTGATAAACGAAAATTCAGTGAAAGGTAAATAATCAGAAGGAAGAACTGGAATGCAAGAAGCATAGATAAACAAAGGCATTGGTAAACAAGTCAGTCAAGTTATGCATTGATTACAAAACATAATATATTAATGACTAATTTGGGATGGGGTAAGAAAAATGTGAAGCTAAAATACTAGGAAAAAGAACATGTCTGATTGTAGGACAATCAGAATTAAACTATTTAAGGTCATTGTCTTTGTTGTGTGTGTGAGAAAAATTATTATCTATCTGATACTGATTAACTTTATTCGGTCAAAACTACAGGTGCAAATTTTAGAGAAACTATTGAAATAACAGGTAGAAAATTATCACTTCCAAAATAAATAAGAAATAAAAAGTGAATAAAGGAAATTCAATAAATCTAAAAAGGCAGAAAATAAGAAATCTTAAATTTTATCACAACAAAAAGCATCGTAAATGAAAGTTACTCTATAATAGAATAAGTGATGCCAATATATTTGTAATCACAAGAGTGTAAATAGATTAAAATAATGGATAAAAGTAGTGATTGCTGTCAAAAAGAGACATAGAAAGACAATATAAAGTTATAGAAATAAGATATATCAGGCAAATATCCAAATGCAACCTGATGCAGCCATATTAATTCCAAGCACAAAACTTAGTCCAAATCTTTCTTAAGCAAAGCAACAGTATAGTATCGATACCAACTCAGGTGAATAATAAATAAATAAAATATAATTTAGAGTTCATGTTCATGTGTACACACATATATGAGTGGAAAAAAGATGGTGAAGTAGCAATTCACATCAAGTGAATACAAATTTCCAAACACTCAGTCTTACTAGTAATTGAGGTCATGCAAACTTGAAAAAAACAACATAACATTTCAAACTCAATGATTTGGTAAAAATGAAACAACCTGATAATGCCAGTTGTTGGTGATGATGTGTATAATTGGAACTTATACATTGTCAGTGCAAATGTAAATTCAGTCAGTTCAGACAACTTTTAAAGAATATCTTATACATTGAATAAGGTACACACTTTGTGGCAATTCTACTAGGAACAGAACCTTGACTATGCCAGGGAAAGTCTGATAGATGTTCACGGGGTTGAAAATACACAAGGATATTCCCTGTAGGTTTATCATTTTTTGTTATAGCAAGAAATTTGAAACAACCTAAATATCTATTAAAAAGTGATTGTGTTAGCAAATATAAAGCAGTTAAAATGAATTAACTAGTGCTATATGTATCAGCGGGGATAAATCTCGAAAACCTAATGTTGAATATTTTAAGAAATAATAAAAAGATATATTCAGTAGATATGTCTTGTTTAGGCACAGAAGCACAGGTAGTTTAGTCAATACATAGAAATAGAGAATACACATCAAATTCAGAGAAGGAGAAACAGGAACAAATGAGGGAAGTCATCAGCTACATAGTATCAATATTTTATTGCTTTTAAAAGGATATAAAGTCATTCTGAGAAAATGTTAACATTTGTTAAATAAATTTTATGGTGGGTATTTAAGGTACACATTAGGTTATAAAATGCATATACAGTGAAGTGGTTTCTACAGTGGAATGAATGAGCATCTCCATCATCTCACATAGTTACCCATTTCTCCCCAACAAGAGAGCTATAATCTACTCATTTAGCAAAAATCCTAAATACAATACAATATTGTTAACTATAGCCCTCATATTGTACATTAAATCTTTCAATGTGTTCATCCTACATATTTGCTATTTCGTATCCTTTGACCTACATTTCCCCATTCCCTGACCCCCAACTCAGACCATGGTAACCACTGATTTTGTTGTTGTTGTTTTAGATTCCACATATAAGTAAGATCATGCAATATTTTTCTTTCTGTATCTGGCTTATTTCATTTAGCTTAATGTCTTCCAAGTCCATCCATGTTGTGGCAAAGGGCAGGATTTCTTCCCCTTTCTCTTAAGGTTGAATAGTAAATATTTAACATTAGCTAAAAGATTTAGAAAAATAAAATAAGTAAATCTTACAGATGCTATGTGGAAAACATACTAAAGGGTGCTGCATTTTATTTACTTAACCAATTAGATTTTATTACAGCCAAGTGAGAAGTAAATAAATCACCTAGAAAAGGAATCTACTATATCCTTATAATTGCACATCTGTGTTTTGCTTAAGGTATTTCAAAGTATGAAATTGCACCTAAAGGAATAGTAACCACAGGCATGATAGAAATTAAAGAAAAAAACAAAATAAAAGAAAGTAGGGCTGAAGGGATAGATTTTTCGCAGACAATTGGAGGTGAGAAGATAGCATGGCATCAATCACAAATCTGGGAACATCCACACGTAAACATCAGGTATCCAGAAAAAATGTATCTCAAACTTGAAATTGAGTCATTTGTCCAAATAATTGTGGCTATTCGGGTCTGTGGAGGACTTGGTTAATCACAGTGAAACAAAGAAAGTTTTAAAACAAGGATAATGGCAGAAGTTGTGTTTGAAAATCCCAGGAGGTTTTTAAAACCATGTATAAAAAGGAAGCTATAGTAGACTGGAATAATTAATAATAGTGATAAATACAAGTTAGGAATCACATGAGCTCAGTATTTTCACCTATGGATAAATATATCTAATTAATTTTGAAACAGAAAAGCAGATTTAGAAGAAATTAAATAATTATATAATCTAAGTTATTTGTGGAAATCCAAATTCAGTTTATATTACTTCTACAAATCGTAAACTACAATGAATAAGGGCAATGGCACCAGAGAGGTGTCATTAGAGTGGAATTCAGATGTCCTAGCTAGAGCAATTAGAT
This sequence comes from Macaca nemestrina, assembly GCF_043159975.1. Classification (NCBI taxonomy): domain Eukaryota; kingdom Metazoa; phylum Chordata; class Mammalia; order Primates; family Cercopithecidae; genus Macaca; species Macaca nemestrina. The sequence goes on from NC_092130.1 coordinate 59,638,795, forward strand.
AAAAGAAAGAAATAAAGGAAATCCAAATTGGAAAATAAGAAGTTAAATTAACTTTCTTTGTGGATGATATGATCTTATATTTAGAAAAGAGTAGAGACTCCACCAAAACACTATTAGAATTGGTAAACAAATTCAGCAAAGTAGCAAGATAAGAAAACTATTAGTAGCTCCTTTTCCTATGCTCCCACTGTGTTTTGTCCTTTTAATACTACAATTGCCTTAATGTATTAGGACTGTCTATTTATGTGTATTCCCCCAGAACATATAAGCATGTGTTTCCATCTTTTATCCCTGGCAGAGAGCACAGTGACTGCACATAGTAAGAATTCACTAAGAATTTGTCTAGTGAAGGAACTGAATAAATATAGACACTATGAAAAAAGTCATTTATTGCCAATATTTCCATGCTACCCCAGCTTTCCATGGTTGGGTCTGATTTTCACCATCTTTAATCCTTCCAATTCCAGATGGCCCAGAAAGACATATAAAATTGATTAGACAGAGAAAAATACAGAATTGGTGAGACTTGGTGAGCTCTCTTCCTATTTTGCCTAACTCGTAAAGCTTTGCTCCAAAGCTTGACACAAAAAGCAGTTGAGTACAACTCCAAAACAACTAAAAGAGTTTAAGTATATATTTTTCTTCAAATAAATTTCCATATAGCACTAAGTGCATTTAGAACCTAAATCTTACTTATATTGTTTAATAAAAAAAATATATAATTCAGTTGCCTTAAGAACAAAACAAAATGTAAACCTCTTTCAATTTGAGTGAATCTTTAGCTCCTCCTTGTCAACAATTCTCAACCACAAGAATTTTCAATAACAAACTTAATGGAGAGAAATAAGGAACTTAACCCTGACTGAAACCTTTCCAAGAACATTTATAGATTCCTGTAAAATCTTTAACGTTGACTTATAAAACAATGACATTTTAAATATGGTGGCATTATCAGCGAAGAACTGAAAAGAGAAATTAATGGGAGCTATAGGAATTTCTAACAAAAGAAGGAGACAGGTAAAAACACTACCTTCCCATAACTGTTTGATCTTTCTCAGTAGCTGAGTCCAAAAGCTGGTGGGTAAAAGAACTGTGTCCAACACAGGCATAATATATAGTATATAGGAGAGCAACTGGCATATCCTTCTCTGGAAGAGCCCTCATATAAGCCTAACAGAGGCGAGGCAGGAAGTGGTGCAGTCAACAGTGAGGATATTCCAGCAAGGACACAGCACAGGAAGGCCACTTTGCCCTGAGTTCATAGTCACCGCACACGCACTTCATATAAAATGTGAAAAATCTCTACCCACCTATCCTAATGATCTACTGACAGGATGAAAACAAGCACTTCATTATACAGCCTACAACTCTGTGTTCTGCTGCTAGAGCACAGTATTTCTGATACGCTGTATACTAATTCATATGTGTGAATAAACCCTGTGGTTATCTTCTGAAAGGTAAAATTACACTGAATTCTACTTGCGTTAGAAACAATGTCATAAATGGAAACATTTAAATTGTCTCACAATTTGGTTAACTTCTCTTTGTATTTATTTATGTAGAATAATCTATAAAAACTTTAAAATTAGGAGTGACTCGGGCCTCTTCTGACTTCTGAAAATGTCCAATGTCCAGTATGAAAAAGTCGCTCAGGAGATCTTCACTAAATGCTTGTTTCCAAAGGGAAGACTAGAACTGCATTGGGTTCCTAGGCCTGTCTTTGGATTTCTAGAGGAATTATATTTCATTAACAATATTATTGTTTCTTACAGATGAGGCCAATCGGCTCCTGACATAGTTCCACATTGTTCCTAAGTTCTTATCACCTAAAGCAACTAAGCATGTCTCTCTTTGCAGTCTGAAACATCTCAAGCACCATAACTGTATTATTTAACTCTTTTCTTTTCCTTGATATATTTGAAAAATCCAGAGTAAGTTAGACGGTCTTGATGTTGTCAGAGACCCAAGGTCTGTGTAACTTTCTGCTCTGCTATACCAAGGGGGTGGGCTCCATTTTCATGTCCAAATTGAGGACTGGGGCCCTGCCTTCACATATACATTTCAAGAGGTAGAATGAAAGAGGGTGGGGAAGTCATAACTACTCTTTTTTAAGGAGATGTTTTAGAAGCAATACATTTTATTTGCTGACATCTCACAAGTCAAAATAAAGTCATCCTGATACACGGATACGGGGAATGTAGACTTTTATCTGGGATATGGTTCTTCTACAAAATAAAGAACAAAGGATATTCCAAAGCAACAAGCTTTCTCTGAAAGAGATACTAAAACAAACACACGGTGACAATAAATATACACACCCACACAAAGGTACACGTCTAATCATACTGTCAGAAGGTAAATATGGAGGATATATACTTAAAAATGTTTACTAATTTTTTTTGCAAGTTTTTCTGGAAACAGAGTAAGGTGCATTTTTGGGAGATGTTGTGTTGTTTCCTTTTGTAATATGCATATAAGTGGCAACTTACATCCTGTTCTTTGGAAATAAACTAGATTTTAAAATAGACAACAATCATTATTCATAGTTGAGCCTGATAAATTAAGTATTTACTACCTAATATTTTTTGTCAAAAGCAAGTAAAACTATAATGCGATTTGTCTTATTTTTCTGTGTTCAATTGGATTCAATTAATATTTATTGTGCAAGTACTATTCATCTGGTAATATGTAAGATATTGAGGATAAAAAAATAAGTTTCTAGTTTAAATGAGACTAACCATATGTACTTCATGTCTTCCTCCTCAGATCATCTTTAAATGAGAGTAAAGGAGTATAGTAATAAACTCAGAAAACTTTGAGAGAAAAGTGAAATCTAACCAGAGATTTTTATAAATATATAGGTGAATTAATTAAAAAGGTGGAAAAAGCACTGATGATGTCCCAGAAGAATTTCAAATTTTAAAGTGGAATATAGAAAAAGTGGAAGTGATAAGTAATACAAAAGTTAGAGTGGGGCATTGTTGAATCACTGTATTTCACAAGAACACATTGTGTCTAATGGCCCCATACTCTTTCACATTCAACACGACTGGCAACATAGTAACAGCTAATAACCTTAAGAAAAAAACTGAAATCCTTGCTATAAAAATATGGAACAATGTCTGTGGATAAGAATGCTCTGAGTATGGTTAACAGCAGCTCTGAATAAAGCTCTTCATTTTTTCCATTGGGAAAGTCATGAAGATAGAATCACAACATCCAGCCATTTGCTCTTGCTCCATGTATGGGAAGTTTCTAAAACACCTATATTTTAAGAACATATGACTAAGTTTCATGAGATTTTTGAGATAAGCAACAACACAAAACAGAAGGATCAAAATGAATGAATTGATCAATGTTGAAGATGAAGCTGCCATTATTAGTGAACTAAATAGAACTTTGTAGTAAATCTAATTAATCTATTTAGAGATGCTTGAAAATGTACTGCAGTTATAAAATAATAACATATGTAAAAAATAAGAAAACATAAAATAAATTGGAATATAAAACAAATGCTAAATTTAAAAAATATTAATAGGCTGAAAGATAAAAATAAAATCTTAGAAATATCAAATATAAAGTAAATATGTATTTTAAAACTACAAGAAAAAAGTTAAAAGACATAGAGCAAAAAGATCAATATTGGAGCTTCAATAACTGATTAAGAAGTTCCAGAAACAGAAAAAGAGAAAATGTGAGATGGTAATAATAAAATAAATAATGGAAGAATAAAGATTTCATGGTTGACAACAGAAATGGAGCTTCAAATGTAAAGGACCAATTGAATGCTGATGAGAATGAATGAAAAATAAAGAAAAGTCAATTTCAAGACACTGAGAAAAAATACAAATCACATGATCAATACAGTTTATTAAGGAGGAACAGACAGTCAAAGACATTTTACCAGTAACTTCAAAAGTTCCAGGACAAATTATTTCAACCCCAGTTTTAATTCCTGGCTAAATTAATAATGTTTTGTAAAAGTAAATTAAAATATTTTTAGATATTAAGGACAAAGACACTTCCTTCCTTCACATCCATTCTTTAAAAGTTAATTAAGGAGATATTCTGGCACAATAAAAATGGAATCCAAGAAAGATGAGATGCATAGGATCCAAGAAACATTACATTTAACCCAGCCTTTTTTTTTTTTTTTTTTGCCAGAGGCAGCAGCATATACAGTGACATGCAGGTATGAAGGACAATTTTTTCTATATTGGTAAAAATAAAGTAGGTAGATGGCATATCAATACCACACATGGCCAAAAAAAAACAGTTAAGAGGTTGCAGGAGGCCCTGTAGTGTTGCCATGTAAGACTTCAGATACTTGTTGAAACTTTAAAGCTCAATTCCCCAAAGATGTGTATTTACAGGACTGATTAAAAACTGTAGGAAGTATTTGCACATAGACTGTAGATGAATGCACATGTTTTAGTAGGTTTTTTTTTTTTCTTTGAGAAATGGTCTCACTCTGTCGCCCAAGCTGGAGTGCAGTGGTGCAATCTTGTCTTATTGGAGCCACTGCCTCCCAGGTTCAAGCGATTCTCCTGCCTCAACCTCCTGAGTAGTTGGGATTACAGGCATGTGCCACCATGCCTGGCAAATTTTTTCTTTTTTTAGATATGGAGTTTTGCTATGTTGCACAGGCTAGTCTCAAACACCTGAGCTCAAGCAATCCACCTACCTCAGCCTCCCAAAGTGCTGGGGGATTACCGGCATGAGCCATTGTGCCTGGCCTGGTAAGTTCATGTTTTAAGTCTAATTATTTTATAGCCATAGCATAGGTAGTATATAAACAGCCCATATCTAAATATAAAATTCCACTCTAGATAAGATTTGTGTAAAAATGTTAACAGACCCTTGTAGCCTTGAAAAATTACACAAGATTCAGGGGTTTATGTTAATTGGAACACTAAATGATGTAAAAATTTTAACTCTATAATTTGTAAAACAAGATGTTTACGTGCTTTCTAAAGACCCATAATATAACGCCAAAGTACCTGGTTTCATTTAATTCATTTTGTCATACAACCATACGCATTTGTGAACTGCACTTGAAATAAGTAGAAATGACCCAAATCATCATACACCACTTCTAACTTCTAATTGTCACATGCCGAAATCCTATTTAGGAAAAAGAAACATAAAACAAGTACTAAGGGAGAAAGTGATATTAAAGCATCACATAGTTCCATATAGTTAAATGTATTACATGTTATAGTCCCTACATGTAATTCTCATGTTTACTTGTCTATAAGTTTTATAAATGAGGTTTTTGCTTTTCTTTCATTTGTAACAAACATTATTCACAGATTATAATGGCTGAAATATCATTGCTAACTTTATTTCCTGTTTTCATCAGCTACCTTGTGATTTTAACAGACAGCATGGCTCTCTGAGGCTTCCTGTAAAGTGTGGCAAAGGAAACATCCTTCATCACAATTGCTTTAGTAACCTAATAGATGTAAAAGCTGCGACTACTTGCATTTTGTGTGTATACACTTCAAAATGATTCCATTATGTTAATCATGTTCAGAAAGAGACTGTAACTCAAGATAATGGAACTGTAAACTTTAACACAAGCTTATAGCTTTCAATATCTGTAATCTCTTTTTGTATTTGTGAAGTATGAATTAAACAAATCCTCAAGTTGTCTCTTTTAATTTTCCCTATAGATGTTAAACTAGTTCAATAAAAAATATTCCACAAGCATCACAGTAAGGTAGTAAGAGTAAGACTCTGCTGTATCCAATCCACTCTTTCTTCTATTCAATCCATTCTCTGCCTTGCAGTTAGAGAAGACTTTCTTTAAATATGTATCTATTTCACACACATACACACACACACACAGACACACACACACACAATATAAATTATTAAAAGCCCTTAATTAATTTGTGATTGCTCTTAAGATAAACAGGAAATACTTAACAAGGCTACAATACTCCCAGGAACCAGGTCCTACCATCCATACCAGGATGCTCCTGTGTCACCCATCCTCACTCCACATTCTTTTCACTTCTCTTAATGCTTAGAAGATGCTAAGTCCCTGCCTGTGGGTTCTTGTATAAGGCATTCTCTACTTAGGACTAGTTCGTTTCACTGTTTCCTCCCACAACACACACACACACACACACACACACACACACACACCCCTCACCTGCCCTTCAAGAAAGCCCCTGTATCTCCTCAAGGCACTCTTCCCGATTGCCTTCAAGTCCTGTTATGCAGCCCTAGATCTCCTGTTCCTGTGTTTCACACCATGTACCACATGGTGATCCAGTGATTCATTGTGTAATTAGCCCCTTAAGGTTTGTCTCCTTGGCAAGACTGTAACCTCCCAGAGGGCAGGAAATTCTGTGCATTTATGTCTAGAATAAGAATATATGTTGAATGAATGAACAATAAACATACAATAATCAAAGGAAAAGTCTTACAACAAAATGTTTTTATATTAGATTCTTATTGTTTACATTTTGTGGTTGATTATAAACTTTTGAAGTAATAAATTTGGGTGATAAATAGTCTATGTTCATGAGAATTATAACTTCTTTGTTTTTCGTATATATATATACACACACACACAGACACACAAATTTAAAATGTATGGCACTTTCATAGAGAGATGGTATTCACGTGCTACATTAAAACAATTTTGAAATATATAGTATTACTCATCAATATTTTTAAATAAATATTTACATTTACATTAAAATGGTATTTTGACATGTTTTTACTTTTTACATCTCAGATACTGAGCAGAATGCTTAGCATACAATGCAAAGGAAGGCACATTTTAGTAAATTATACTTTATTTGCTTAAATTATCTTAGTATCTATTCACAGTATTAAATTACTTGTTAAAAAGATCAGAAAACTCTATCCTCTCCTTGATATCTCAAGCAGATATTTCCACTGTAGAAATAATAGCATTTATCATGTATTCAAAGTAATATTACTAGAAATGTTGATACTGATAACACTACTGCATGTAAAGGTAAGATGGTTGGATGTATTGATGATTTGGACTCTCACTAGTTTGAGATGATAAAACTGGATTTTTCTAGCGTTAGCTCTGTACTTTGCAATTTTTTTAAAAGAAAGTAAAAAAGAAACTCTGATATCTGATCTTTGAGAGAAGAGGTAGAAAAAAGTAGGGAGCACATAAAGCACAATAAAATGCACAGTAAAAGGAATATTTGAAAAATAAAACGAGAGTTCTAGGAGTATAAAACCATCCAATGTAGTACAGCGTAAGGGGTATGGTGTGTGTGTATATGTGCATATTTTAGGATTTTAGTAAATAAATGGGCAAGCTAGAAAAAGGAGGAAATGTGTAAAGACAGAAAGGGAAAAAGATGCAGGCAAAGAGGTTTGAGAATGCCTAAGGGTCTTCAACACCATGCTAATGGGTGGGGTTTTACCTGAAGGTAATCAGAAAAGTGCCAAAAAGCAAGTCATAAAAAAGGATTATTCTTGTCACAAGCAAACCTACGGAAATTACGGAAAATGATACAAATTGTGAGATTACATCATATTATATTTGCGTTCGTGAAAACATCTGAAAATCTCTAAAGCCCATCTTTGGCATATTCTCCACAACTTGAAAATACCGTTTGGCTCAAACATGAGGGGAGTGTGCTTAGCATGAATGCACAGGGGGACATTATCCTTGGTTTACTAAAGGTATACAAGCATTATGCTACTCCTTTCTGTGCTGGAGTTCCAGCATTCGTAATGGAGTAAGGGGGTTGCATTTTAAAATACAATATCTTCCTGTCTGATTTAATCATCCAGAATATGTGACATGAAAGAGAGGGTTTAAAATCTGAAATTCTTGTAGAATAGGCTTTCTAACCATTTGCTTTCACTGTCATGGGGCTCCAGAGATTTTTTATAAAAATAAATTACATATAATTTGAAAACAATGAAAGTCTACATAACAAATATAAGTCATTTAAATCTGCCAAGAGATTTTGAAAATTGATATTTTACAGCTCTCATTCTGTTGCCAAATCCCAGAAAGACTTCAACATTTACTTCTTTTCTTTATGAAAACAGAGAATTTAGTGCATCCATAGCAAAAGCCATTCATGTTGTTTAATTTTAACAAAACTATGTTGGGAGATACTATAAATACACATGTTCTATCTGTGGTACTGAGAAAGGCAAAACATAGAATATTTTTTCTAACTCCTAAAAATGTTAAGGCAATGAACATATGAAAACTGTAAAACCAATCCCATTGTGAATCTGTATTATTTATCACTTTTCACATGTCCAAATATAAAACATTGCCTTCATTACCTACAGTGCATCAAAGATATTACATATTTTGCTTATGGTCAGAATAAAAGTATTATTTATTTTGTGTACTATAACATTTAAAACATTATAATTGGCCGGGCGCGGTGGCTCAAGCCTGTAATTCCAGCACTTTGGGAGGCCGAGACGGGCGGATCACGAGGTCAGGAGATTGAGACCATCCTGGCTAACATGGTGAAACCCTGTCTCTACTAAAAATACAAAAAACTAGCCGGGCGAGGTGGCGGATGCCTGTAGTCCCAGCTACTCAGGAGGCTGAGGCAGGAGAATGGCGTAAACCCGGGAGGCGGAGCTTGCAGTGAGCTGAGATCCAGCCACTGCACTCCAGCCTGGGCGACAGAGCGAGACTCCGTCTCAAAAAAAAAAAAAAAAAAAAAAAAAAAAAATTATAATTACACCCTAAAACCTTTGGTAGTCATATAAATCCATTGTTTATCTTCATAAATATACTCTCATTCATTTAAAAAAAAAAATCAAAGCCCCTTAGTGTTCAAAACTGTATATTTCTATTGTACTTCATTAAATTCTTTATGAATTATTACTTTAAAAAATAAATTAGCATATTTGTTACACTGTGAACGTAAAACCTAGAAACACTTTTTTCTTTCAAAACAAGACTTTTTCTTTTACTGAGTTCTAATTTAAAACAAAAGGTGAAACAATTGTGGCATTTAAATTAATATCATTACTTAAAAAACATCTCTTAAAATATGCTGGGTAATTTAAAATTATAAGTTTGACAACATGTTTTAAAATTTCAAATTTAGTATGTGGAGGATTAGACATATGGGCTGAAGGACACATGATTTTCACATGTAGAAATCAAAAACTAGAGGATAATGTCTAATTATTCTGAGTAATTTGTAATATCAACCTAGTCTAATAACACATTTTTCCAGAAGGCTAATGCTAATCATTCATATTCACATAAGAGCTATATAAGGAATTATTTTAAAAATGATAAGCCATTTTCAAATTGTAGAGTTGGCAAATTAAAAGGGGGAGGTGTACGAATACACCGCCATCAAGCAGGGAGCTATGATAAAGAGGGGAGGGTGTGGGGGCCTCATATTGCCCTTTTCAAAAGGTTTTCAGAGAAGCTAAAATAATTTTTATGTGAAATTTACAGATTTTCAAACACTGGTGTAATAATAAAAATAATTTTAAAAACTCATTGTGCAAGCTGTGCCAAATCTGCTTGGAGGAGTTAATGAGCTCACACACACGTCAACATTTTGAGGCCGTTTGCTTAAAAGACTTAGTGTCATTACATGCAGCCATCACAGAGTTATTCTCTTATGGCATGTTAGAAAAAAACACTTGGATAAATCTTCCTCAAAAGTAAAATATCTACATTCGTCTTTCCTAAACAATAAATTCTCATAGGGCATGCCCTTCGCAGAGGGTCACTTTATTCTCTTAAAACATTTTTTCTCAACCTTTCATTGCCTCATCACATCTAACAAGATCTGCTCATATGGCCATGCTTCCCAGGATTGCAGCATGAGTACCTTAAGACATAAGGATTTGTCCAGTTTTTTTTTTTTTTTTTTTTTTTTTTTGAGACCGAATCTCATTCTGTCTCTCAGGCTGGAGTGCAATGGTGCGATCTCAGCTCATAGCAACCTCCACCTCCCAGCTTCAAGTGATTCTCCTGACTCAGCCTTCTGAGTAGCTGAGATTACAGGCATCTGCCACCATGCCCAGATAATTTTTGTATTTTTAGTAGAGATAAGGTTTCATCATGTTGGTAAGGCTGGTCTCAAACTCATGACCTCAGGCGATATGCCTGCCTCGGCCTCCAAACTACTGAGATTACAGACATGAGCCACCGCACCCGGCTAGATTTGTCCAGTTCTTTACACACTCACTGTTTTAATCAGCATACTAATGAATACAGTTAATTTTTAAAGTAAATTAATTCCACAACTTCAATATTTATTATTAGTAAACAATAGTTACCTTTAGTCCACTTCAAAAATGGGTTGTGACCCACCAGAGCGTCATAACATGTCACTGAGGAACTTTCTATTACAAATTGTTTTATTGCTTAGCAAAGTGTACCAAGATGTTGAGAGGTAGCTTAGACTCAACTGTGCAAAGCAACAAAGTAACAATTCAATCCCCAAAAATATACATGCTCTACAGTGATACGAATGTGTACCTCAGAGAGGCAAGAGCTTCTTAGATAGGAGAAAAGTTGTTTCTAAGCTCATTTTCCTTAACTTCAAGTATTTTAGCATGAGCTAAAGTACAAAATCTACTTAAGACGGCATGATGAAGAATGGAATCTCTAGGAAGTAATAACAAAGGAAGTTTCTGGGCAGTAAGAACAAATAATTAAAGTAGACAGTGTGCATTGAAGGAAAGTGGAAATAAAATGACTTCTAATTTTTTTTTATTTTTACTTTTTGTACCCTGTTAAACTTTTTTAACCTTTTCAACAGCAAATATGCATGATTTTTACTTATAAAAAGTGAGGTAATAGTGAAAAGTTTAGAAAGAAGATGATGGAATAATCATTTGTACTTATTCTAAGTAAAGAATAATTATTATTATTCTTTACTTAGAATAATTATTCTAAGTAAAGAATAATTATTATTCTAAGACCCTCAGGCCTTCAAGCTATAGGACTCTGTCTGGAATGAAATAAGCTCACCTTCGTGCTCGGCCTTGCCTAGGAGGATCATCAGTCTTAGACACGAGAGAAACATGTTAAGGAAAAGTTAGCACACTTTTCAGGTCTTTTTCAGAGCTTTTAAAATTAAAAGTTAGCACACTTTTCAGGTCTTTTTCAGATCTTTTAAAATTAAACATAGCAAGATGAAAAGAACTGGCAAGGTGACTCTGTAAACACTATTGTGACAAGGTGTGTGGAAGGGTAGAAAAAGAAAGAAAGAAATACATAGTGCAAAATGCAGATGAAAAAGCTGTTTGGAAGAGAAGAAAAACTTCCCTGAGTGTTTTGTGCTACAAAAATACATAAGATATATACTTATTAAAAGGGAATAAAATAGAAGAGGAATTGAAGAGTCAAAGGAAAAAACTGAGTTCCAGAATAGCACTACTGACAAAGTAATAATATGCATGAAGTAAGATGGAGAATAGACATGATTGCAACTGGATTATTGACGTAAACACTGTGACCACAGAAGGGAAAAAAAATCAGAGATTTCTCACGTAGGCCTGCTCCTAACATTTCCAAAGCCTATGGTAAGAGTAAAATACAATATATCCAAATATTATATAAAGGTCATTTCAAGGTAATAAACTATTGAAAATATTGACATATTCTATCCTGCTACCTTCAAAAATACACCTTAATAAAAGATCTGAAAGGTCAAATTTTTAAGACAGAATTTATGGATAACTCAGCATTCCATGTCAGTATGTAGCAGTGAAGAACCAACCCTAGCTGCCAAGGCCTGACCATAGCCCATTACACTCCATTTTCCACCCCAGCTGTGCCTATAACATGAGGAGCCTCATATGTACATATGTGGATACCCCAGCCCACATTTCCAAGCTCTTTCCATAGTGCCTGCAAATAGTCAAATTGTTGAACAATTTCTTAGGTCTCAGGATAAACATACTAGTGGTTTGGTCTGCCCTCAGACAGAAAATTCACGACAAGGAGCTACCATGAGTCGTTGAAATGTGTTTTAAAACAACGGTTGGGGAATTCCAGGGTCTTGGGTACTGTAGTGTGATCTAGAGGGGAAATACAGATTTGGGAAATACAGACTTTAGGTGGACAGAGATGCTTGGCCCATATAGCAGCTGGAGGAGGACAGAGTAGAGTGTTCTGAAGGACAGTAGCCAAGGCAAAGATCTCTCTGTATTAAATTTAAATAAATTAGAAAGGAAACTGAAAAGGAAAGAATAGGTATGGAGGAAATATAAAGTTGATATACATCATAAGGAATGTTACTTTTAGGATTATTTCCATATTGACTCCATTATTATAGAACAGAAGAAAAAAAAAAGAGTATTCAAGAGGCTAATTTCTCTGAAAGGAATAAGCTACTGACTTTGGCCATTTAAATTGTACAATGTGTTCCAATAAAATCTGTTGGCAAACAATTGCCACTAAGAAATTATCCAGCACTTCAGTGGAACCAAGCAAAAGGAGCCATTCAAGCACAAGAGAGAAAAGTCGGGCTGGTCTCAGACTTTCCCAGAGCAACATCAAAAGACAGGAGATGGAATAGCAATGGGTACAAAGTTCTGAGGAAAGAAAGTGTGACCCAAGAATGTCATATCTGGTTGCTGTGAAGTATAAAGACAACAGACATAACAGTTTCAAACCTCAAGTACCCAAGAAAGATATGAAGCTCAAAATGTACCTTCCCAAAAGATGACAGGACAAGCTATGATAAAGAGACTGCAGCAACATTCAATGTCCTGGTGTCTACACATTGTGAAGAAAATATGCTATCTTGGATTACTTTAAAATTGCTAAGTTATCCTTCAAGTATAGAGACAACTGACAGAAACTCTCAAAGATTTAAGAAAACACAGATTACAAGATCTCAAACAGTTCTTTAAAAACAAACACACAAATAAAAAAGCAAAATGACTTGATGATATATTTGACACCATAGGATCATATCAAACATAGAAAAGAATTTCAAATCCTTTTGTTGTTTTTTATATTCCATAATCACTAAATACTAAATACTATCATAATACAAAATAAATTCTGAAATTATACCATTTATGCAAATTCTAAAAACACACATAAGACTGCATAATGTCATGAGGGCCTATGTAGGAAAAATTCAAAAGCAACAGGAAAGATAAGCTACAATGTCAAGGAGATGGAGGAGATTGGCTTGAGAGAAAGGGAATCAGGGGTTTTGTGGTATCTGTGTCATTTAAATATGGAAAAAAAAAAAGCCCTAGGCAAATATGTCAAACAAGAGCATGTCTTAAATCTGGATCATTGCTACCTTGTATTATTATATTATTTTCTTTTGTAACATATGCTTAAAAGTGTTCATAATTTAAAATGTTGAAAAGTGAAAAAGTATTGACTTGCTTTACCATGGAAAAGTTTTGAATACTTTAATTGTATGTGAGATTATTTAAATGTAGATTCTCTGTTAAGAAACAAACATAAAGGGCACTGTGGTATGCTTCCTTTAAAGTGATGTCTGTCAATGACAAAAATTAGAATTATAAAATATGTTGCCACCAATATCATATTATTTAAAATGTGTTGACAAGAACAAAACTGTTCATAAGAAATACAATTTGAAATTATGTAATAACTATAACATATATGTTTGAGGACTAGAAGATAGAAAGTTTCTAAGTGTACTATAAAATCCTTGGCTTGCCTAAAGTTGTGAGTGTACTTATACTGTCCTTATTCTAGTTTCATAAACTTAGGATAAGTTTAGTAATGAAACACTCTTCTATGCCCTACACTCCACACTCAATCTGGACCGAGCAATCTAAGCCATGAGGAACAGTGATCTGACTACAGAATGCAGGGCAGTGCCTGTGTAGTGAGAAGTACTGGGGCTCTGGGTTGGAGGACATGCATATTATCTTAGATACTTCAACAACCCGATGAGTAGCCAGAATGTGAAGGTGTTTCAGCTATAACAACCGACACTCTTTTTAAGCATCAAGTGATCTGGCTCAGTGGTACATTCTCAAACCACTGCAAGTTAAACCAACCTTCCCTCAGATGACTGTCTTTTTTTGATCCAAGAATGTTAACCTAGCCAAGCTACCGTTCACATATAAATACAAGAGACAAGATAGTTTCAAACCTCAGGTACTCAAGAAATATAAAAAAGACCAAAATTTACCAACCCAGAGGATGAAATAAAAAGCTATGTTGAAAGGATTATATCAATATTAATCTACCGTATATTTCAAAATAGCTATAAATGGAATATTCCTAGCATAAAGAAAAGATAAATGTTTGAGATGATAGATATCCCAATTATTCTGCTTTGATCATTATGTATCACATGAATGTATCAAACTATCACATGTACCCTGAAAATATGTACAAGTATTATATATCAATAAAAACATATTCAGTGGGTAGGCCTATACATTCTGAAAGAGGAAACATATTACATTTTATAGTTGACATTTAAAAATTGCCAAATTATCCAATTACAGAGACAACAAACAGAAGCTCTCAAGGAACCAAGAAGACACAGACTACAGATATCTTGAATGCTTCTTTAAAAAAATAATGTACTTGACAACAAAATCTACCTAACAAAGAAATAGAATAAAAATAAAGGATGATCTTTGAAAAACCCCAACTACTAGGTCCTGGAATCAAATTGGTTCACCTTTGAATTTTTATTTTGTGGGGCCCATGCTTACGATCATCGTGTGCATCCAATGAACTCTTTGAGCATTTTAAAGTATGGTTAATGAAAGACTTGGAATCAAACTAATATAACATCTGAGACCTTAAAAGAACTATGAGGGGGTGGCAGGGGAGAGAGAAAGAGAGAGAAAACCCACATTGAACTCCTGAAAGAACCCTGATTAAGACCAGAGGGAAGAATAAGAAGTTGGCAAGGGCTGGGAAGGGTAGGAGGGAGAGGGAGATGAAGAAATAAAAAAAAAAGAAGGAAATACTACTTCTTTAGACTTTTAGATGAACAAGGGCAAGATAATTTGATTTCAGACTATATTTCTGGATTTCAGCCTTAAAAAGTATTAATTTTTAAATAATGATTTCACTCTCATATAATTAGAAAAATGGGAGCAGATTTATATACGTAGGGATTCTTACTGTTGGCATTTTATTATTCTTTATATAAATTGTATCTGTGTGTCTCGGAGTTCAATATGCAAATGTATTGTTGTAGTATCTTATTTTTGTCTTTCATCAAATTTCAAAGCTTCTTCTAGACAGTGAGATTGGAAACAATACAGGATAAGAAAGAGATTAGCAAGTAAATATTTAGAATTGAATATAGAGAGCCTTCGGAATTTATTTAATTATATTATTTGGAACAATTTCAGTGCTTAAAGGAGACAGTGAAAAAGTGAACACAGGTATTTCCTATTTGCTTCATGTTTCCCTAGTGCTGCCTGGACATTGTGCAAGTGTTGGTTCCATGAAGAACAAGAGAATTCAGAGCTTTTTAAATCTTTTTTTCCCCCCTACTCATGGGAAACTGTTACAACAGCTGCAGAAATATGGAAAACCTATAAACCTAAGTGAGGCTGGAGTTGATATACTGGGCAGACATACATGTCACACTGGAGAGTTACCCAATTGTGAGCTTCTCAGTATAATGTGAGGAATGCCTTCCATTGTGAAATCACATATTGTTGCAGAAAAAAAAAAAGGGCAAGAACATTATGTAGTTGTATCTGCAGAGGGAAAATTGAATTTAAATCTACTAATATTTCATTTTCAAATATGGGTCCAATAGTTAGAACTCTCTGGGAACAACAACAACAACAACATCAAAACCCACAAAACCTCATCACCAGTATTCCCAGGAAGGTACTCAAAAAGAAACAATGGTTGGCAGTGGGATAGCAGGTTGGTGTTGGTATAGCATTAGAAAATGCCCTAAAGGAATGGCAATATCCTCCCCATATGGCAACAATCACACCCTTAGTAAAGTCCAGTTCTTAATGGTTCATTCCAAAATATGAACAAAAAGCAGAAGGTAGGCGGCAACAGGTGGGGGAACATGCATTCACATTCCTAATGCTTTCTTCCAAGTTGTCATATCCTCACTTCTTCTGTCCTCGGGAAGGCAGACTAAACAGGAGAGTTTGGAAAGAGTATACGTAATTAAAGGTGTTCCTTTTCCCTTCCTCTGATGCAGAGAATCCACTTGTTTAACTCCAGGTGCAGGGAGCATGTCTCCCAGTATTCATCTTGTGGGGCTCAAGGGGTAACTCTGGGATTCAGTATTTAGACACAGATGTCCTTGCAGAAAGTGGGTAGCATTCTGTTAAATGTCTAACAACCAGCTCTCCAGGGTAAAAAAAATCCCCAATGTGTCATTTACCAATTTTCATAGTGCAAATATTCCCACACAATTTGATTTCAAGGTACCAACATGAGATCATTGAACATGGAACTAGGGGAATGTGTAAATAATTAGCTTTCACAAACCCCCTATGAGCTGCCTCAAGCACATCACCGCACATGAGTCATTCTTCAAGCTGCCATTTGTCAGACACTTAGGTGTTATCTTGGCTTCAATCTGCTTACTCTAAGTTTATTCTCAATTGGTCTAAAACCTGGGCTGGCAAGAGGCATGCTAATTGTTTGTCTCCCTTAAACACCAAAGTACATGTGAATCATTTCTAATTTACCTTTAGAGCTCTATGAGCAAAACAGTAGCTGAACTATACTAAGAACTCAGCAAGTTAAAAGAAATAAATCCGTTTGATTTTGTGATGATTTTTTCCGTATATAAAAATAGCATGAGGTGCAATCTTCTTTCAAACAATCTGAGCTCTTTAATTTAAAAAATCACTTGGCTCCTATAAAGTTAAATGCAGACATTTCTCATTCCAAAGCCCCAAGGAATAAAAATTCTAAGTTCTTTTATTTTAACCTCAAATATTCCTACAAAAAGCATTTGGATATGTTTTGTTCTTGAAGAAGCCTTCAATAAAAGGAATCTTAATCTGTGCACAGACAGATGGTAATCTCATAATAAATGTAGGTTGAATGAAATAAATTCCCAGTTTACTACAGAAATATTAAGCACAAATATATCACCTATGTATGACACTAAGTCAATAATTGGCTGACTACTTCAACTGCTTATATTTGTTTATAATAGACACGAAAATTATATAAGTGGCTATTTTTAAAACTGGTAAAAAGCTACTTTGGCAAGGTGTACATAAATATGTTAACTGAAATGTGTGCTTTTCGTAGTGTATTTTTTGTCACAACTAATTATACTGGATTTTAGATATTGACATTATACTTACAATGATTTTTCCTTTATTCTGGTGTGTCTGGTAAGTACTTTAGTCAATTTTTTTGTGGGGGACTGATTACTACTGTAAGAATGTCTATTTTCTTTGGAGCTTAATGTGACATGATAGATTATGGAGGGAAATAACAGTTTTCACATGATAGCTACCACTTATCTTACATCTGTTAAGAAGAGAGGTGCTATAAGAAAAGAAGTAATTGAACCAAAGATAGGCAAAGATGTAAGTTAGCTATACAATCTAACTACTCAGTTGACTTCTTCTTCCATGATTGCCTGAAGATAGTATACTTGCAGAATTTCAGTCAACAGAAATTAAAGTGCAGTAAAATCCTTTCATGATGTGGTAAGAAGCCTCAAAGAGAGTCATTGGTGTAAAAGGCAGTGATGATATTTTGAAAATAATGAAATGAACCAGACAAGCCTAAGCAGTTAGTAGGTTTGGAATTCTGGGTCTGACTGTGTACTCCAAATCCAAGTCCCAGTTGGAATTTGGCACCACCTGGTGGCAACTGTATGCTCTGTCTAAAATATAAAATAGGGAAAAGGCCGGGTTCCGTGACTGGCTGGGGTTCCTGTACAGTGATAGTGATTCAAGGGATCTTCTGGTTAGCTGGAACCTGTCTCATCATCCCTATCCAAGGAATTGGGAATGATGGATACCAAGAATATAAGGACCTTTCCTAAACACACCTGGATCTTCAAGAGGGTGTCTCACTTTTCACATTTAGCCTTCTCATTTGACCACCTTCATTTGAAAATGTGGGTTGCATTCAGAAAAAAAAAAAAAAATCGTCAATTACTATCATCCAAATTCGCATTACCATGAGTCATGTGATTGCATATTTTTATTTTATTGTGTTCCATACCAGGGTGTTTTCATGGACAATCCCACAGACCATATCTGTGAGTTACTCATTCAAACTGAGTAAAGAAATATTTTGGGGGAAAATGAAGCACTAAATTTGATTATCAGATATTGTCAAACCACTACTTGTACCACTTCCTCTCCTTCTTTTTACTTGTTTGTACAAATGCTTCTATATATGTCTATAATAATAGGTCCATCTCTTTTTTTTTTTTTTTTTTGAGAAGGAGTTGGCCGGGCGCGGTGGCTCAAGCCTGTAATCCCAGCACTTTGGGAGGCCGAGGCGGGTGGATCACAAGGTCAGGAGATCGAGACTATCCTGGCTAACATGGTGAAACCCCGTCTCTACTAAAAATACAAAAAACTAGCCGGGCGTGGTGGCGGGCGCCTGTAGTCTCAGCTACTTGGGAGGCTGAGGCAGGAGAATGGCGTGAACCCGGGAGGCGGAGCTTGCAGTGAGCCGAGATCACGCCACTGCACTCCAGCCTGGGCGACAGAGCGAGACTCCGTCTCAAAAAAAAAAAAAAAAAAAAGAGAAGGAGTCTTGCTCTGTCGCCCAGGCTAGAGTGCAGTGGCCGGATCTTGGCTCACTGCAAGCTCCGCCTCCCGGGTTTACGCCATTCTCCTGCCTCAGCCTCCCGAGTAGCTGGGACTACAGGCGCCCGCCGCCACGCCCGGCTAATTTTTTTGTATTTTTTAGTAGAGACGGGGTTTCACCGTGTTAGCCAGGATGGTCTCGATATCCTGACCTCGTGATCCGCCCGTCTCGGCCTCCCAAAGTGAGGTCCATCTCTTTTTATGCTTTATTTTTACACTAAACTATAAGGGACCATAAAAACCTCTTTTTTTAAAAAAAAAGTCAATTATTGATTTGAAGATATATCACCCATTGAAAATTCTTCCCAACATTATACATTTCTTTTTAATAATTTGTACAAGTAAATTTTATAGACTTAATGTCTATCAGCTAATATACACAATCACCAAGAGAAAATAAGCATTTATTATTAAGTTTCATATCATTACCACAGGCCTGAGTTAACATAAACAATAAGTGAGCAGAGTGAGGGGTGGAGACTGGAAATAGAAATATCATTTTATTTATCTTTTTCTTTTCAGTAGCTAGTATATATTCTGGCAGGTAATATATGATCAATAATTACGATTAGTGTACAAGAGATAAAGAACGCATATATGCATACTTCAGTAAGTATACATTGAGCATCACGTTTTTGTTTTGAGATGTGTTCATATATTATGTTTTTGATCATTCTGTCTTCTCTAATCCTTCCCTCTCTCTTTCTGATAATTTCTAATAGTTGGGTAATGGATGTCCTGGGTTGATCCTACAATGTTTTTATCTGTTTTTCCTAAACTTTCTATTTCTGGCTTGTGCTGTTTAGGGCTTTACCATTCAACCCTTTTATTGAAGTTTTAAACATGGTCATAATATGTTTATATATGAAGACCCTTTCTTATTTTTATTACATATTTTATTACATATTATTTTATTACATATTTTCATAGAATCATATTCTTTTTAATGGATGTAGTATATTCTCTCTCATTCTGAAATTATTCATAATATTTGATGTTTACCTTTTCTCTCCGTTGTGTATCTTTCAAATTCCTGAACCAATGGAGATGGAAGATAATTTGAGATTTTCTTTAGCTTTGCAATGTATCTCTGAATTTAATTTTTGTTGGAGGTGATATTTATATTTAACCAAGTTAAATAAAAAAGACTTTTTTTGTGACAACTCTTAATGTGTCAAGTAGTTTGTTACATACTAGGGAAAAAAAAGGCCGCTAAATTTTGTCTTCTCCTAGTAAGTCCATTAGTTAGTCTCCTATGCAAAGCAGCAAAGGTTGAATGGGAGTAGAAACAAAACACTAGGATTAGATTCAATACTCAAAATAAAAGAAGCCTGAATGAGTTAGAAGTCTCTTATTCTTATGTAAAGTAGGTAGTCAAGTGCATGTTCAATTTGCATCTTCTAACTTGTGGTCCAAGATGACTTCCAGCCATCATGTCCTCATTCCAAGCAGCAAAAAAGGGAGAAGGGGCAGCAAATCAAATACACCTCCTCTAAGGATATTTCCTGAAAGTTGTTCACATCACTTAAATTCTACTGGCTGTGTCTACATTATCTGTCACATCTACTAGTCGCAAGAGAGCTTGAGAAATATAGGTTTTTGGGAGAGGGTGGTCATTTGCCTAGTTACCATTTGGATATTACTTTATTGAAAAACAATCAATAATTTTTTAAGGGACAATTAACAGTCTGTGCCACAGTCTTGTTTAGGAGTTTCGATTTTTATCCAGATAGTGAGGAGGAATCATGAAAGAGGTTTAAGCTAAGGCATTATTCACTTTTAAAAGGTCATTTTGACATGTGCAGGCAGGCCATCATGAGAGGCGCATAAATATAAGGTGTATGGTACATAAGGGCTTCCCATCAGGGACTGGAGAAATGCATCACAACTAGTGAGAATAAATGACTGCATTAACTTTGTTCTATTTTTGTTAATGTGAAGCATTGTGCAGTTGATTTATAATTATTTACAGAAGTACACTCACCATAAACCTAGGCCTAAGTCAAATAAATGGTGATTAGTGCTCTTGACTGCAGATATCCCTTCCTAAATCTGATTAGGATTTATCTCTTATTTCTAGAATACCTTTGTTTTTCTAAAGATGTGTATTGCGAGTTTTTAAAAAGAGACATGGAAAAATTTAAATAATACAAAAAAGATATACTAATATCTTTTTAAATACTATATTGTTAATACTATATTGTTTCTTAATTTTTAAAAATCATTTTACACAAAATGCATTTTGGTGTTTAATGCTTAAAAACCCTTTATAATGTATACAATCCAAATGTCACTGAAAAAATACTCTCATTGCCGTTTTACTTTTATTGAATTATAATACATATATAGACAAATCTAAAAATCGTAATTATAGCTCAATTGTTTTTTTTCCCAAGGTGAACACATCCATGGTACCAACATAGGGACCAAGAATCTGAATATTACAGGCCCCCCCAAAAAAACACCTTGTGCTCCTTCTACAGTCACTTTCCTCTCCCAAGTGAAACAATTTTTCTTGATTTATAATAGCATGAATTAATTTTGCCTATCCTTGAACTTTATCTAAACAGATTAATATTTCATATACACTCTTATGTCTAGATTAATTGGCTGCATTTCAGGTGAATGATGAAATATATCTGCATTATTGTATACATGGTTTTATTTTAAATAACCTTTTTATTTTAGAACATTTTTAGATTTACTGAATTGTTGAGAAAATAGTCCAGAGAGTTACATTTACCTTTCACTCAGTTTCCCCTATTTTTAGCATCTTACATTAGTATGGTACAAGTTTTACAATTAATAAACCAATATTAATATATTAATATTATTATTAGCTAATGCCCATATTTTACTGAGATGGCCTCAGTCTTCCCCTAAAGTCTCTTTTCTGTTGCACGATCCCATTGAAGATACTGTATGTATCATGTCTCCTTAGGCTGTCTGGTTGTTACAATTTCTCAGATATTACTTATTTTTCATGACCTTAGCAGTTTTGAGGATTATTAGTCAGGCATTTTGTTGAATGTCATTCAGTTGGGGTTTGTCTACACTTTTCTTAAGTTTAGACTAAGGAAATGTGTTTTTGAGAAGACCACAGACGTAAAACGCCATTCTTAACACATCACATCAATAACACTTACTAAAAATATGACTTATTACATTTATATTAAGCTGGTCCACTTGGCTTCAGGTAGTGTTTGTCAGTTTCTCCTATATAAAGTTCTCTCATTTTTCTTCTCTCTTTCCATACTGTACTTTTTGGAAGAAAGTAATACATACTAAAAGTAACAAGTTTATATGATTCCAAAGTATATCATGACTGCTATACTATACAGAAACCTACAGGAAAAGAACATTTACCATAGGTCCAATTCATGATGTCCATGTAGAATATCAATTAAAAACACATAGACACCATTGCAAATATTTCTTTTCCATAGAATCATCTAAATGGATGATCAAAACAGTTGACTTGATCTTTATATCAATGTACATCCATAGAAACAGTCATAAACCAAGTCTACACAAAACCAAGTGAAAGAACTTAAAAGCATAAAAATAATCCAGGTATAAAAACCATTTGACAATCTGAACTAGTTGAAGTTTGAATTATTTATTTCTTATTCTTTCTTTTTGCATGTTTCAGATTTTCTTTTCTTCTTCTTCTTTTTTTTTTTTTAGAAGGAGTCTTGCTCTGTCACCAGGCTGGAGTGCTCTGTCACTAGGCTGGAGTGCAGTGGGATGATCTTGGCTCACTGCAACCTCCACTTCCTGGGTTCAAGCAATTCTCCTGCCTCAACCTCCAGAGCAGCTGGGACTACAGGTGCCTGCCACCATGCCCAGCTAATTTTTGCATTTTTAGTTGGCCAGGATGGTCTTGATCTCTTGACCTCATGATCTGCCCGCCTAGGCCTCCCAATAGTTTCAGATTTTCTAAAGAAAATGCCCCAAAAATATACACTATATAATATTCAGAGTTAATATCACAAATACAGAATAATGGAGAGAGAATTTATTCATAGAAGATTAATATGTTATATAATTTAATTTATTATGGAGTGCCTTATAAAAATATAATAAGCAAGATACTACCATTTTTATCTCCTAAGAAAAAAAGTATTTAAAAGTCTAGTGGGAAATAAGACTGAAGAATATATTTTCATTATTTCTCCAGTTTAATATGTAAAATATTTTCTTAATCTAATAACCCAGAAAATAACATGGTAGATTTTTCCCATGTTATATTGCAAATTATAAAATGTACTCCCCACCTTTTTAATGTCATTCAGTAATCTAAACCACCTTCCAAATGGCCATAGCCTGGAGTTACATCTGTTTACTTTATGCTTAAACCCAGTTATCATATTTCTTTTTGAAATAAAGTAAAAATAAAAAGACGGATAACTCATAAATCCTGTATAGTCAATAGTAGTAGAAATGACAATGATCCTCAAAAATAGATTCTGCTATTTTCATTCATCCCTGGGGTAAAATTACTGTTGATCTTCATCCTAACGATGAATCATGTGGGCTTCCTTGACTGTCATACACCATAAATCTGAGTGATAAATGGAAATCGGCAAGAAATGCTTTGTAACCTTCCTAGAGAAAAATATCACTGTTTCCATTACCTTAAAATTAATACTCATACTAAACTTCAAATATAATAGGAGAAAAGAATATTAAAATAGACCTAAAATATTCCCTTAGATAATTTATTTCCTACATGACTTAAGTTATATCTTCTTCCAATCCACCCCAGTGGTGTGCTGGAACCAGCTTGCACTGGCTTACAAGAGCCATTTCTTAAATTTTCTGGAATTTGTGAGCCAATTGTTAAACCATGATTAAAAATTAAATTATAATCTTACAATTAATCATACTAACAACAAAAGCAATAAACATTCAAAACTTGTTACTTTCTAATGGTTTACTATTATTCATGTTCTTGAGGGCATTTACATCTATTGTGTAAGCTAAAAATTCTACATAAAGCTCTGCTTTTGTGCATCTCTTTCCAATTCCACATTCAGTGACATAGGTTGGTAGCTTGAAATAAGCTACTATGGGAGTACTGACACCATAAGAATGGGCAAATACTACAAACTAGGGCTTTGCCTTCCCACCTCAAAAAGCCAGTTGTAAAACATTTGTCAGCACATCACTGACTAACCCCATATTTAACCCTTCCATCAATTCTCTCTCTGAAAGAAAATAAAATTTTAGTGTTGGTTCTCTTTAAAGATATTTGTTTTGGGGAAATGTCCTGGTTGTTGCCACTTTCAGCTCTGTATTCAGTCATTCATTTAAAAATAATAGAGATATTTATTCTCTCTAAAGAAAAACAGAAAAATAATGTTACTCTGAACAGCCATCTCTCAGGCAGAAAGCTTCTATATTGAGCTTAACAAATTCTGAATGTAAGGGAAGGCAGGGAAGCATACTGGTGGTAGAACAAACAGTTTAACTCTGATTTTGCCATTTTCTACACCAGGAACATAATTGATCTTTCAAAGGCTTGAATCCTTATTAAAAAAATGTTAATACCCTACATTACAGAGTTATGAACGTGAAATGAGATAACAAATGTGAAGCTACTAAACATGAAACCATTAAAGATACTCAATAAATATTAGCTGTTATTTATAGCATATAACTAGGTTCAGCAATGTATCACCACTTTGAAAATAGAAGCTATGATTCAAAAACATCTAGTGAGTACAATGTAGAACATCCTTTTCTAAACTCTATATATTTACATGGGAAATTAGCATATTAAAGTTCAGAGAAGTTCTATATACAAGAAAGCTAAATATACTTATCAGTAATATGTATTCCAAAAACTTCTCATATTTTCCTTAATCTTCTAATTTTAGTTAATTGTTAACCCATTCCTTTCCAAAATACTGTATCTAATAGTGTAATAAGTCCTCTCTGCACAGCTAAATATGCATTTATTGCTGTATTATTTCTCTGCTAGCCATAATTCAAGATCTCAATACCTCTTCCCTCCAAACAAACAAAATTATGTGAACTGGCAGTTTTCTCTTGCTACTTAAAAACACTAGTTCTTTGTAAAGCACTTTAGTAAATGGCATGAAGATGAGGCATAACATGTGGATCCTTTTGCAAAGACCTGCAACATTTTCTAGGCTGTATAAAATTTAAAAGGATTATAAATTTTTAAGCAGGGTTCAGAGGTAAGCCAAAAGCAATTACAGATCTTAAAAATGGAATTTATCAGTTACTCTTTTAGAAATTAGAATTAGTAAAGAAATAATTTGAATGGTAATATTATAATGTACTTGAAATAAATCAAGTATTAGCAAAGGTATTGGTCAAATACAATCTATACAGAGAGACACACTAAAAATGAATAAGCTTACTTTTTGTTATATGTGATTAACTCTAGTTGCAAGAATTTCTTGGCGGAGACTGATATTTGTGACCCAGTTACATACAGACTATGAAATCTTTTTTTGAAATCTCCTTAAAAATTAAGCAGGTTTTATGTATCTGAACAATTTTAATTGTTATCTCTTGAATGCAAAACAGAAGATTGGAAGACATCATAGAACCCTTTTCTGTTCTAAAAATATATGGTTAAAGCCAAGACATATATTAGGCAACAACTGAATAATTGTTGGACAAAATTTGTTAACGTATTCCAACATTTCCTTTTTAATTCCCATTCTATACGTTTCCCGCCATAACCTTATTCTAACTCTTTTCTTAATCATGGACTCCTTTTGAGGCTCCTATAAATCATTAATAATTTACTTAATTTTTGAAGGCATTTAATCTGACTTTTATAATTGTGTCATTCTTAAAAATTTCTAATATTAAACATTTTTTAATATAGATGACTCAGGGATCTGGACCCAAGTCATTCAACTAGAAGAACTATTGCCTTTTCTCATTACAACATGCTGTCTCTGCAACCCATGATTCCTGGAAAAAAAAACAACAAAACAATATAATGCTTGGTTCTGATATATATTATTCTGTTGTTGTTTCTCTTAGTCATTCCATTGCTAATTTATTCCTTTCCTATTTATTTATAAATCCTCTCAATTCTTACCTGTAACATTGTTAGATATGCATTTATTGTATTTTTTCCCATTCGTTAACCCCAAATCAGGATTTTAGCTCTTTCCAAATATTGATACAGCCTCTAGTCAGCAGTCCTATATTGACTCTCTTCCTCTTATATCTAACATATCATTGTCACGATTTTCTTACTAAAACAGTGCCCTTACTCAATCACCATCCAACTCTGAAATATTAATTATACTTAATGGAAGCTAAAAAATCATGCATTTCATACTCT
Organism: Macaca nemestrina; assembly: GCF_043159975.1. Lineage (NCBI taxonomy): Eukaryota > Metazoa > Chordata > Mammalia > Primates > Cercopithecidae > Macaca > Macaca nemestrina. The sequence continues at coordinate 59,664,881 of NC_092130.1, forward strand.
GAAACTCTGAACTATAATCCCAGCATAGATTCTCACTCTTCTACTATACTTGCCTGGAGATTCAGCCAAGTGTCTGAGTTTTCCTGACTTATAACTTTGCTAATGATGGTCCCTGTACCTGGAATGCTCTCTTCTTGGCTGCTAAAGTTCTACAAAGCCTCCAAAACCATTCATTCACTCTTTGATTTATTTAACAAAGAGGAGCATATTGATGAATAAGACTGTGACTATTCCTGTCCTTATGAAATTCCAGTATGGTGTCACAACAGAAAGCAAATAATCTTCTAAATAAATGCCTGCGAATGTGAGAGGTGGTATGATAGACATGATAGATGTAAGACGACAAAAATTCTATAAATAAGGTGACTAAAACTTTTTTGACACTTTCTTCATTTATTTCACAATCACAGAGATTACTGTCATTTTCCCCAGTCTGTAAACCCCTTGCCACTTTTACATTTCAATAAAACTTCAATAATATTTTTATAATATTCATGAAACTATGATATATATAATATGTATATTTTTTGCAATGTGAGCTTATCGTCATATTTAGAGGATTGTGGCTAAGTCCTGAACATTGATCAACTGAAATCAATTATGACCCCCACATTGGGCAATAAGAGATAGAAGGGAAGACTCCTGGGCTATCTTCAGAGAAGGATTTCCTCTGTCTTAAGAAAGATATCCACAAGATTACATGGTGTATATTTATTTTCTTCTAGTCATTGTTATTCAAGATGTAATGCCTGGAAGTGCTGCAGATAAATTGATCACTAGAGTGAGCATAACACCAAAACCAAGGATGACATGATGGAGCAACAAAAGAAACTTGGCTCTTGAGAAAATAATTGGGCTTTTGGCTTAACCAAACATGAAGGACCTACAAACATATGTATCCTTAAACCACTTATTGAGCAACTTCAAAAACTTTCTGTTTTGTTTAAACTAGTAATTTATAGCAAATGTCATACTTACATCTCACATTATCAGATTGTAAACACTCTGAAAATGGGGAATATGTATTTTTCATCTTCATTATTTCCACAGGATCTAATATGACTTTTGCCTCTAATAGCTGATCAAAAATAGTATTTGGGAAAATTGAAGTTGCACTTCAACTAAAATAATTTATATTCTCTCACTCTCTTTCTCTCTGTGTGTGTAGGGGTGGGGACAGGTGGGCATTCGCGCGTGTGTGTGTGTGTGTGTATGCATGTGTGTGTGTATGTATGTGTGTGTGTTTATAACCAGACTTTTATGTACTATACAGTACCAGTCTTAAAGTCTCAGCTCCATTAAAATATGTTTCCTGTGATATTGTAACACATACATTGAAAATTTATGACATAGACAAAGAAGAAAGTATTTACTCAATTTTTCTAATCTTCACTGATTTAGTAAATAAAGGACTCATGTCTTGTTTCCATAATAGATGCTAAATAGAGCTAAATAATCTGCATTTCAAAAGAGAATTAAAAAGGTATAGGTTTCGGAGAAGCTGTAAATAACTGATCTTCTCCAGAGATAACAAGAGATACAAATGTTGGCAAAGCATCTAGTCAGAAGAGAGGCACAGGAATAAATATGATTTCGGCCAAGAGCTGGCTTTAGATGAATTAGTTGCAGAGATGGATCTTTCTATTGTAAATGATCAGGTAAGAAGGCTTTGTATCACAATTGTCAAGTTACTTAAATTCCCATGTGGTTCATGAACTTACAAAGTAAATCAACTGAAGTACATAAACCAGCAACACTGTTTCACTATATGAAATACCTTCAATGACAATATTCTATCTCAGAAATACAGGCATCATCCATTATTCTAAGAAAGAAACTCAAATGTCTTTCCAAATGCCTTGTCAAATGAAGAAACATGACTATCCACCATAAAAAAATGAGCTAATGCTGGACTTCATCTCAAAAGATTATGACACATTTTGACCCAAAAGGCAAGATTAAGTAGAAATGTAAATGTGATTCAGTTTTCTGTTGACTCAGGTGTAAAAGCAATGGCTAACTCTCAGATATTTTCAAAAGTCCCAATGTATCTCCAAATCCCATGAGGTTCTTTTAATAAGCATATGAACAACATTAAACATCATTTGTTATAATATCAATGTCTGACATTTTCCAAGATTCTTAACATACTTGGGCATTTCATTTTACCTTTTTTCTTGGCAGCCCTGCTATAGGGATCGAGCTTTTCAGAGGACAAATATTGTATATGTTAAAGTTAAATAATGATAATAATAATAAATCATTTACTGAATGCTTACCCTGTGCCTAGAATTAAGCTGAAAACTTTACAGACATTATCTCAATTAATCTGATTATGAGATAGTCATTCTTGTTTTCCTGAAGTAGAAACTAGGTACTAGAGAAGTAATTAGCCTGAATACTCACACAGCTAGTAAGAGAAGGAACAGTTTTAGAACCCAAGTCGTTGAGCTCTATCCAGAGAGTTCTATGACCTCATCTAAAGGGCATTAGGCTTGTTTGTTTTTGTTTTTTGAGACAAACTCTTGTTCTGTCACCCAGGCTGGAGTACAGTGGTGCGATCTCAGCTCACTGAAATCTCCACCTCCTGGGTTCAAGGGATTCTCCTGCCTCAGCTTCTTGAGTAGCTGGGACTACAGACACCCACAACCACGCCTGGCTAATTTTTGTATTTTTAGTAGAGACAGGGTTTCACCATGTTGGCCAGGTTGGTCTTGAACTCCTGACCTCAAATTATCTGCCCACCTCAGCCTCCCAAAGTGCTATAATTACAGGTATGAGCAACCATGCTCGGCCTAAAGAGCATTAGCTTTAAGGCTATCTTCAACTCTCTAGTTCATCCAGGTTTACTGAGGTCCTACCTGGAACAGATATGACCTGTTGCTTAACACTGAAGGCTAATGAATCAATTTTATGCTTTTAGGACATATCCTGTAATATTCATCAGGTTTTAATAGTTAAAAAAAGATAAACTCTATACTTTAGAATTTAGTTTTCTAAGGATTTGTAGTATTTTGACCAAAACAAAATGAGTGAATATTTTTAAAAAAATCATGTTCTCATTTTTCTATTACTTCTGAGTTTAAACATCCAGTTCCCAGAAAGTAAGCTAAATTTAACAGTTATATGTAGTGATACTGACTACCAGGGCTCAAAGTACAACAATATAGAGATGAGAAACTTTGAATGGGCTAGAGATCGGGCATACTCATTTCAAATGACTTAAGTTAACTCATAATAAAATAAAGAAGCTAAAAAGAAAACCTCACATCCAATGTATGGGTCCCAAACAATTTGAAAACGACAGTGATAGAGTTTTTTTTTTTTTTTTTTTTTAAGAAAACCTGTATATCTTTTCTTTGTTTCAAACATTGTATTATCAATAAACTTACATTTGAATTCTCATTTAATCTAAAAATGAAGGCCCATATCACTATATCAAATATTTTATGAGTATATTTATCTTTGAAAGGAATTTTATTCTAATTACAGTAATTTAAAGAGCAAGTTATCCATTTAATCATGTCACAAATACTGATTAATGACTCACTATGGGCAGAAAGACTGTGTAAGGTACTCAGAAATCAAGAATGAAGACATGGAAACCAGCAATTGGCCTCAGCAAGTATCGTAGAGAAACAGGTGTCAATACAGAGTTACAAAATAATATGCTATACAGGTGGGAATGCAGTGGGAGCATATAGAGAAGGAGTGTTTTCGTGTGCCTATGGGCGGGCAGTGGTAATGTGACGTGGAACAGATGATGCTCACTGAGCTTCAGACGATAAGTAGCCAGTTGTTTGAAGTTCTTGATAGGGGGACACATTCTGGAAAGAGGGACTAGTGTTCAGAAAGAGGTATGATAAATCTCAGTGTATATATGAAATAGCAAAAGTTATGATTGCAGCACGAATTGCAAACATGCAGAGTGTAGAAAATGAGCCTGAAAAGGTGAATAATTAAGAGTTTACATAACAAGCAACAAGAAAGTTTATACTTTTTTATCCTACAGATCAGTGATTTTCAAGCTGTTTCTGTTCTTCCCTGCAGATGCACTGAGGTACCTTGTGTTATCTAGCAAGATATCCAGAGAGGTTATCAAAAAAAAAAAAAAAAAAACAAAAAAAAAAAACAAAACAAAACTTCTCTGAGACCACCACTGTCTTTACATCTCTGTACCACACATTAAACTTTACATCTAATCAATTTCATGTAATTGGAATAAAATATCATTTGAATGAGGTTTCTGCCCACTATAAACAACTGTGAAAACAACTGATAGGGGAAAAAAAACAGCTGTTGAAGAATTTTTAACAGGAAATGACAGTATCAGATTTGCAAATAAAATATTTAAAAAGGTCCCTTTGGTGGCTGATGGAGCTGAGACTGATAAGTGAGAATGGTGTCTTCATCATCCAGATGAAAAATGGTGACAGCCTAAAAGAAGGAGCAAAGGAATGGATAGAGAAGTGTGGGAGGTAGGACTGACGGCACTTGGTGATTGATTAGATGTGGAGGGTAAAGAGAAAAGGAAGGCTACAGAAGGAACCTGAATTTCTGGCTTGAGTAAACGGATGAACAATGTAAGTCATACCTAAAGAGCAGTAGGTTTGAGATGCCTAGGGTAAGGACAGTGGAGAATCAGATGGACTCTGTTCTTGACATACTGGATTTGAAGTCCTAGGGACATCCAGATAAATATCTATATGCAAAAGATGCCACCCTTGAGGTCAGGACCGAAAACTAATCTGCAGATTCTGGTTAACGCTCTCTGCAGATGGAGGGTGAAGCTGCACATGGACGATTTGTCCCTGGCACATTTTTTCAGAGGGAACGGTTGCATTTTCTTTTACTTGCTCTTTTCATCAGAAAGAGTGAAAGCCAGCTAGAGAAAAATTAAAGCCCAAGGTAATCAAGGGCAGTTGAGCGGGTGTCTCCCTGTAGGCACAGGTAGCATTCTTTTGCAGGAATGCTGCTTAGGGTTTGTTTTTGCCACACCTCACTTCATGCAGCGCAGTGTGATGATGCAACCTGAAAGTAGGGTTTTCCTTCAGTGTAAAAGGGCTGGATAACATAGTTAAAGGAAAAGGAACAGAAAACAAAACATTTTCTTCCCTTTCTCATGCCCTTGCAATTTCTTAGAAACTATATAGTACTTATATATTTCCATTGTTGCTTATGTTTATCTAACGGCAATATAATTGCTGGTCTGTCTGCCTTCCTTATTAATTTCCTCAGTTAATCCCTTAGCACCAGCAGACCAGGTATAAAAACTTCTTAATTGTTGATTCTCCAGCCCTTGCACACTGATTGATACACAATCTTCAATAAGCATTTGCTGAAAGAAGAAAAATATTTTTTCTTGTATACAAAGAAGGCAAGTCATATTTGCTATTGCCTCAGCACAATTTTAAGCTAGACGAAAGTTGTGTTTAGCCTCTCACTCTCACCGTTTCCCTTTACTTGTTTGTTATTACCCTTTGGCTCCTCTCCTCTCCCCACACGTACTCTGCTCTTCTGGTTGCCAAGGCCTAGGCCTTACAATCGTCTCTTTTTAAAAACTGTGGGCAACGGATATTTCTCTCACTCACTGCCTCTAGGCTCTGCAGAACTTCAGCCAAGTCACTGAGAGCCAATTCATAGACTGCCAAGTCACACAATGGCAAAGTGAAAACTGCCTAGCCAATAAGCTAGTTCAATTTAAAGGGTTAATGCCTAATAGTAGTTCTGTAGGTGAGAGACTCAGACAGAGAAGCAAGGGAGAAGAATTGTGTTTTGACTTGTTTCTATCTTTTTCTGAGTAGTGAAGTCATTCAGCTTTGACAGTATCATTCAGCTACTTTTTAATAAAGATGAAGGAGTTGGCCAAAAGTTACCCTGTGAACAAAACAGCAGTTAAATTCATGTTCTATACCATATGTAATGATCCACTGACAAGTACATGCAACCAGCTTAAATGTAATTCCAATTCCCTGTTTGTAAATCAAACACTATTTTTTCCACAGAATACACTGCCTTAAAAACTGCTATTTCACTGGTGGTAAATTACAAGACTATTGTTGGGGGGGGCATTATATTAGAATGACCACTTCCACGAAAACTTTATGTGTACGTAGCTCATGTCTCTCTTTCTATATATAGTCACCAAACATGTTAATGCTATGAATATAAAATTCATTGTAGTATTTATAGGTCACAGATTTAAACTCAGTGGCAATAATTTAAAATGACCATGAGAGTATTTTTTTTCAACTTTTATTTTAGGTTCAGGGGTACATGTGCAGGTTTGTTAAATGGGTAAACTGTGTTGCTGAGGTATGGGATATGAATGATCCTGTCATCTGGGTATTGAACATAGTACCCAATTGGTGGTTTTTCAACCATTGTTGACCTGCTGCCTGCTACCCTATCCCCTCCAGTAGTTTCTAGAATCTGTCATTTCCACCTTTATATCCATGTCCCACTTATAAGTGAGATCATGTGGTTTTTGGTTTTCTTTTCCTGTGTTGTTAATCCATGTAAGATAATGGCCACCAGGTGCATCTATGTTGCTGCAAAGGACATAATTACATTCTTTTTTAATGGCTGCATAGTATTCCATGGTGTATAGGGACCACATTTTCCTTATTCAGTGCAATGTTCATGGACATCTAGGTTGATTCCATGTCTTTGCTATTATGAATAATGCTGTGTTAAACATACAAGTGTGTGTGTCTTTTTGGTAAAATGATTTATTTTCTTTTGGGTATGTATCTAGTATTTGGATTGCTGGGTTGATTGATAGCTCTGTTTTAAGTTCTTTGAGAAATCTCCAAACTGCTTTCCACAGTGGCTGCACAGTGTATAATTCCCATCAACAGTGTATAGATATTCCCTTTTTTCTGCAACCTAGAAAACACCTGTTATTTTTTGACTTCCTGATCATAGCCATTCTGACTGGTATGAGATGGTATCTCACTGTGGTTCTGCATTTCTCCTTAGATGCAGAAAAAGCTTTCCATAAAATCCAGCATCCCTTCATCATTAGAGTATTTTAAGGCAAAAAAGAATTAGAAAAGCTGCCACTCTTTTAGGTCTTCGGATTTTGAGCAGGTAAAAATCATTTCTACAGACATTTTTCACTTAGTTTAGCCAGTCAAATGATAAAAGAAAATAGAATACGATATACCTGGATATATCATGAAAGAAAACAAAAGGTTATTTCTATTCAGTTAGAACATTATTTCCATTTTTATGATCTTCTTAAAGTTGACTATAATTCCAGTTTATTTTCAAACAATTATACGGTTTAAACAAATTATAATAACAAAAAGACTTAATATTAAACAATAAAAATAAATTAAATCCAAAATAAGCATTAAATATCTAATATCTATTAACAGGTAATCATTATACATAAGATGACTAAGCAACAAAATAAGTTATTGCTAGTAAAAAATGTCATTCATTTGTTTGTTCTGAGAAGACAGTACAGATTCTATATTAAGTCACTACATACTTGTTTGAAATAAAATATAGTTTTCCAACAGTAACAAAATCAGAGTTGTAATAATTTCAGAACTCCATGAAATTAATTGCACAGATAAGATATTGGCTTCAATCGTATAAAATATGTACCTCAACTCCTCTAAAATAACATCTTTCTATATTAGATTATATGATCCATTATATTGGGGCCACTATTATAAATTGAAGAGTGAGAAAATTTGTCCCTTTTCTTCCCAATCAGATAAAGAGAGAGAGCAATCTAAGTAGAAACATTTCTAAGATAATCATCACGCCATTGGCTGTGTGTGGGTGTATTGGGGTATGTGTGTTGGTATGCATGTGTATTGTATGTGTTTGCATGTGCATGAATTTGTGTTTAAAAAAAGAAAAAGTGCAGAGCAGTAGCTCACAACTAGACTGTGGAGCCAGGCTGCACATGGCTTGGCTGTAAATCCCAACATGTCTTTGAGAAAGAGATACCTCAGAGTACTTTGTCTTTAAATGGGATTATAATTGAATCTCATGACCTTGTTAGACTTAAATAAGTCAATAAATGGAATGTTTCAAACAGTGCCTGGTTCACAGTGGTATTATCATATTGACTACCATTACTGAAATTCTTCTAGCCTCTATGTGTCATGAATTATTCTAAAAAATGGCTCAAATACATTGTTTAAGCAGCTTTAGATATACTTCTGGTTGAAAATACCACATTACTAATAACTGAATGGATGACTTTGGAAAAATAAGCTGTCTGTGATGCCATTTCTATACAGGTTGGGCATCCTTAATCCAAAAATATGAAATCTGAAATGCTCCAAATTCTAAAACTTTTTGAGCACTAACATGTTGCCCCAAGTGAAAATTCTACACCTGACCTCCTGTGACAGGTCACAGTCAAAATGCAGCCCAAGCTTTGTTTCATGAACAAAACTATTAAAATATTGTATAGCATTACCTCCAGGCTATTTGTATAAGATATATATAAAACATAAACGAATTTCATGTTTAGAATTGGGCCCCATTCACCAGGTATTTCACTAAGTACATACAAATATTCCAAAATCTGAAAAAATCTGAAGTCTGAAACATTTCTAGTCTCAAGCATTTCAGATAAGGGGTACTCAACTTGTATTTTACAAAAGGTTACTATTGTATCTGCCAACACCAAAGGAATTCAAAAATTAATGAATCTGGCTAACACTTCTTTTTTGTTGTTGTTGAGATGGGGTCTCTCGCTCTGTCACCCAGGCTGGAGTGCGGTGGCATGAATGCAGCTCACTGCAAGTGATCCTCCCACCTCAGTCTCTCCCAAGTGGGTGATTTCTGAGATTTTGGTGTACCCATCACCAGAGCAGTGTGCCCTGTACCCAATGTGTAGTCTTTTATCTCTCGTCATCCCCCACCTTTTCCCCCAAATCCCCAAAATCCAATGTATTATTCTTTTTTTTTTTTTTTTTTTTTTGAGACAGAGTCTCGCTCTGTTGCCCAGGCTGGAGTGCAGTGGCGCAATCTCGGCTCACTGCAAGCTCCGCCTCCCGGGTTCACGCCATTCTCCTGCCTCAGCCTCCTGAGTAGCTGGAACTACAGGCGCCCGCCACCGCGCCCGGCTAATTTTTTGTATTTTTAGTAGAAACGGGGTTTCACCGTGGTCTCGATCTCCTGACCTTGTGATCCGCCTGCCTCGGCCTCCCAAAGTGCTGGGATTACAGGCGTGAGCCACTGCGCCCGGCCCAATGTATTATTCTTATGCCTTTGCATCCTCATAACTTAGCTCCCACATATGAGTGAGAACGTGTTTGATTTTCCATTCCTGAGTTACTTCACTTAGAATAATAGTCTCCAATTCCATTCAGGTTACTGCTAGTGCCATTATTTCATTCCTTTTTATGGCTGAGTAGTATTCCATGGTACCTACATACCACATTTTCTTTATTCACTCATTGATTGATGGGCATTTGGGCTGGTTCCATATTTTTGAAACTGCAAATTGTGCTGCTATAAACATGTGTGTGCAAGTTTTGTTGTTGTTGTTGCTGTTATTGTTTTTTTTTTTCTTTTTCATATAATGGCTTCTTTTCCTCCAGCTAGATACCTAGTAGGGGGACTGCTGAATCAAATGCTAGATCTACTTTTTGTACTTTAAGGAATCTTCACATGTTTTTCCATAGTTGTTATACTAGTTTATATTCCCACCAACAGTTTAAGAATGTTCCCTTTTCACCACACCCATGCCAATATCTATTATTTTTTGATTTTTTGATTATGGCCATTCTTGCAGGAGTGGGTTGGTATGGCATTGTAGTTTTGATTTCCACTTCCCTGATAATTAGTGATGTTGAGCATTCCTCCATATGTTTGTTGGCCATTTGTATATCTTCTTTTGAGAATTGTCTGTTCATGTCCTTAGCCCACTTTTTGATTGGATTTTTTTTTCTTGCAATTTGTTTGAGTTACTTGTACATTCTGGATTTTATTTCTTTATTGGATGTATAGATTATGAAGATTTTTTTCCCACTCTGTGGGTTGGCTGTTAACTCTGTTGGTTATTATTATTATAATTATTATTAATTTTTGCTGTGCAGAAGCTTTTTAGTTTAATTAAGTCCCATCTACTTATCTTTGTTTTTGTTGCATTTCCTTTAAGGTTCTTCATCATGAAGTCTTTGCCGAAGTCAATGACTAGAAACGTTTTCCCAATATTATCTTCTAGAATCTTTATGGTTTCAGGTCTTAGACTTAAGTCTTTGATCTATCGTGAGTTGATTTTTGTATAAGGTGAGAGATGAGAATTCAGTTTCATTCTTCTACATATGACCAGCCAGTTACCCCAGCACCATTTGTTGAATAAGGTGTCCTTTCCCCGCTTGATGTTTTTGTTTGCTTTGTCAAAGATAAGTTGGCTTTAAGTATTAATATTTGGCTTTATTTCTGTGTTCTCTATTCTGTTCCATTAGTCTATGTGCCTATTTTTACACTCCTTCCATGCTGTTTTGATGACTATGGCCTTACAGTACAGTTTGAAGGCAGGTAATATGATGCCTCCAGATTTGTTCTTTTTTCTTTGTCTTGCTTTGGCTATGCAGGCTCTTTTTTGGTTCCATGTGAATTTTAGGATTTTTTTCTAGTTTTGTGAAGAATAATGGTAATATTTTGATGGGAATTGTATTGAATCTGTAGATTGCTTTTGGCAGTATAGTCATTTTCACAATATTGATTCTACCCATTCATGAGTATGGTATGTGTTTCCATTTGTTTGTGTCATCTATGATTTCTTTCATCAGTGTTTTATAGTTTTCCTTGTAGAAATCTTTCACATCCTAGGTTAGGTATATTCCTAAGTATTTTATTTAATTAATTAATTTATTTATTTGCAGCCATTGTGAAAGGGGTTGAGTTCTTGATTTGATTCTCAGCCTGGTCACTGTTGGTGTATAGCAGAACTACTAATTTTTGTATGTTAATTTTGTATCCCGAAACTTTGCTGGATTCACTTACCAGTTCTAGGAGTTTTTTGGATGAGTCTTTAGGGTTTTCTAGGTATACAGTCATATCATCAGCAAACAGCAACAGTTTGACTTCCTCTTTACTGATTTGAGTGCCCTTTATTTCTTTCTCTTGTCTGATTGCTCTGGCTAGGACTTTCAGTACTATGTTGAATAGAAGTGGTGAAAGTGAGCATCCTTGTCTTGTTCCAATTCTCAAGGGAAATGCTTTTAACTTTTCCCCATTCAGTATTATGTTGGATGTGAGTTTATCATAAATGGCTTTTACTACCTTAAGGTATGTCTCTCTGGCGATTTTGCTAAGGTTTTTAATCATAAAGCGACACTGGATTTTGTCAAATGCTTTTTATACATCTATTGAGATGATCTTGCGATTGTTGGTTTTAATTCTGTTTATGTGGTGTATCACATTTATTGACTTATGTATGTTAAACCATTCCTGCATCCGTGGTTTGAAACCCACTTGATCATGGTGGATTATCTTTTTGATATGTTGTTGGATTCAGTTAGATAGCATTTTGTTGAGGATTTTTGCATTGATGTTCATCAGGGATATTAGTCAGTAGTTTTCCTTTTTTGTTGTTCTTTCCTGGTTTTGGTATTAGGGTGATATTGGTTTCACAGAATGATTAAGGGAGGATTCTCTCATTCTCCATTTTTTGGAATAGGGTTAAACAAATTGGTCCCAATTATTATTTGAATGCCTGATAGAATTCAGCCATGAATTCATCTGGTCCTGGACTTTTATTTGCTGGCAAATTTTTAATTACCATTTCAACCTCACTGCTTGTTATTGGTCTGTTCTGAGAGTCTATAACTTCCTGGTTTAGTCTAGGAGGGTTGTGCATTTCCGAGAATTTATTCATCTCCTACAGGTTTTCTAGTTTATGTATGTAAAGATGTTTATAGCAGCCTTGCATATTTTTTATATTTATATAATATCAGCTGCAATATCTCCTGTTTCATTTCTAATTGAGTTTATTTGGATCTTCTCTCTTCTTTTCTTGGTTAATCTTGCTAATGGTCTATCAATTTTATCTTTTCAAAGAAATAACTTTTTGTTTCATTTATCTGTTGTATTTTTGTTGTTGCTGTTGCTTCAATTTCATTTAGTTCTGCTCTGGTTTTTGTCATTTCTTTTCTTCTGCTGGATTTGGGTTTGGATTGTTCTTGTTTCTCCAATTTCATGAGATGTGACCTTAGACTATTTGTTATCTTTCAGACTTAATTTTTTTGTTTAATTTTTTGAGACAGAGTCTCACTCTGCTCCCCAGGCTGGAATGCAGTGGCATGGTCTTGGCTCAATGCAACCTCAACCTCCTGGGTTCAAGTGATTCTCCTGCCTCAGCCTCCTGAGTAGCTGGGATTACAGGCGCATGTCATCATGTCCAGCTAATTTTTATATTTTAATAGAGATGGGGTTTCACCACGTTGGCCAGACTTGTCTTGATCTCCTGACCTCAACTGATCCCCCCACCTTGGCCTCCCAAAGTGCTGGGATTACCAGTGTGAACCACCATTCCTGGCGCTCTTTCAGACTTTTTGATGTAGGCATTTAATGCTATACATTTTCTTCTTAGCACCACTTTTGCTGTATCTCAAAGGTTTAATCACTATTATCGTTCAGTTTGAAGTAGTGATAGGTTGTGTCACTATTATCGTTCAGTTCAAAGAATTTTGTAATTTCCATTTTGATTTCATTGTAACCCAGTGATCACTCAGGAGCAGATTATTTAATTTCCATGTGTTAGCATGTTTTGAGGACTCCTTTTGGAGTTGATTTCCAGTTTTATTTCACTGTGATCTGACAGAGTACTTGATACAATTTTGATTTTCTTAAATTTACTGAGACTTGTTTTGTGGCTTATCTTAGAGAATGTTCCATGTGCTAATGAACAGTATGTATATTCTGCAAATGTTGGGTAGAATGTTCTGTAAATATCTGTCAGCTCCATTTCTTGTAGGGTATAATTTAAGTCCATTGTTTGACTTTCTGTCTTGATGACCTATCTAGTGCTGTCAGTGGAATATTAAAGTCCTCCACTATTATTGTGTTGCTGTCAATCTCATTTCTTAGATCTAGTAGTAACTGTTTTATAAATTTGGGACCTCAAGTTTTAGGTGCTTATATATTTTGAATTGTGATATTTTCCTGTCAGGTTAGTCCTTTTATCATTACATAATGTCCCTCTTTTTCTTATCTAACTTCTGTTACTTTAAAGTTTGTTTTGTCTGATATAACTACTCCTACTCGTTCTCAGTGTCCATTTGCATGGAATATCTTTTTTCCACTCCTTTACCTTAAGTTTATGTGAGTCCTTATGTGTTAAGTGAGTCTCCTGAAGACAGCAGAAACTTGTTTGGTGAGTTCTTATCCATTCTGCAATTCTATATCTTTTAAGTGGTGCATTTAGGCCATTTACATTCAACATTAGTATTGAGATGTGAGGTACTATTCTATTCATCATGCTGTTTGTTTCCTGAATACCTTGGTTCTTTTTCATTGTGTTATTGTTACATAGGTCCTGTGAGATTTATGCTTTAAGAATATGCTACTTTGGTGTATTTCAGGATTTAGAGCTCCTTTTAGCAGTTTTTGTAGTGCTGGCTTGGTAGTGGCGAATTCTCTCAGCATTTGCTTGTCTGGAAAAGACTGTATCTTTCTTTTATTTATGAAGCTTAGTTTCTTTGGGATAAAAAATTCCTGGCTGGTAATTGTTATGTTTAAGGAGGGTGAAGATAGGGCCCCAATCTCTTTATCCTGAGGGTTTCTGCTGAAAATCTGCTGTTAATCTGATAGGGTTTCCTTTATAGGTTACCTGAGGCTTTTGCCTCTCAACTCTTCAGATTCTTTCCTTTGTCTTGACTTTAGATGACCCAATGACCATGTGCCTAGGTGATAATCTTTTTACAATGAATTTCCCAGGTGTTATTTGAGCTTCTTGTATTTGCATGTCTAGATCTCCAGAAAAGCCAAGAAAGTTTTTTTCAATTACTCCTTCAAGTATGTTTTCCAAACTTTTAGATTTCTCTTCTTACCCAGGAACACTGATTATTCCTAGGTTTGGAATTTTAACACAGTGCCAAACTTCTTAGAGGCTTTGTTCATTTTTTTTTTTTTTTTAATTCTATTTTCTTTGTCTTTGATGGACTGGGTTAATTCAAAAGCCTTGTCTTGAAGTTCTGAAGTTCTTTCTTCTGCTTGTTCAAGTCTCTTGCTGAGACTTTCCGGTGCATTTTGCATTTTTCTAAGTGTGTCCTTGGTTGCCAGACATTATGATTGTTTTGTTTATTTATGCTTTCTATTTCACAGAATTTTCCTTTTATACCCTGTAAAATATTTTTAATTTCTTTATGTTTGACTTCACCTTTCTCTGATGCCTCCTGGATTTGACCTTCTGAATTCTTTTTGTGGAAATTCAGAGATTTTTGTCTTGACTTAGATATATTGCTGGTGAGCTGGTACAAAATTTTGGGGGTGTTAAAGAACCTTGTTTTACCGTATTACCAGAATTGTTTTTCTGGTTCTTTCTCATTTGGGTAGATTATGTGAGAGGGAAGATATTGACTGCTATTCAGATTCTTTTGTTCCACAGGGTGCTCCCTTAGTGTGGTGTTCTCTCTCTTCCCCTAGGAATGGGGCTTCTTAAGAGTCAAACTGTAGTAATTGTCTTTCCTCTTCTGGGCCTAGCCACCCAGCAGAGCTACTGGGCTCCAGGCTGGTACTAGGGAGTATCTGCAAAGAGTCCTGTGATGTGATCCGTCTTCAGGTCTTACAGTTGTGGACACCAGCACCTGCTCCAGTGGAGGTAGTAGGGGAGTGAGGTGGACTCTGTGAGGGTCTTTGGTTGTGTTTTCATTTAGTGTGCTGGTTTTGTGTTGGTTGGCCTCCAGCCAGGAGGTGATGCTTTCAAGAGTGCATCAGCTGAGGTCCTATGGGGGAATGTAAACTTGCCCTAGGGACACCTGGTTAAGTATTCAGGATTCTCAGGCAGTGGGCGGGACATACGGCTCCCAAAAGATTCTGACCTTTGTCTTCAGCTACTAGGGTGGGTAGAGAAAGACCACCAGGTCGGGGTAGGGATAGGCCTGTCTGAGCTCAGGCTCTCTTTGGTCAGGGCTTGTTTTAGCTGCTGTGGAGAATGGGAGTCTAGTTCCCAGTCCAGTGGAATTATGGCTGCCTCTACTGAGTCATACAGGTCACCAGGGAAATGGGGAAATACCAGCAGTCACCAGCCTCACGCCAATCCCATGCAGCTGGCAGTTCTAATGTCCAGTACCATTGTCCCCCGACAACAACACCAAATCTATTTCCAGGCCAACAATGACCAGGGCTGAGAACTCATCCCAGACCATGAGCAGCCTGTTGAGAAAGCAAGCTGACTCACAGTTTTTCAGTGTCTCAGGGAGCCTGCAGTGGTGATCCAGTCCTTCAAAAGGTCTGCTGATTCTCTTTGCTTTCCTGGTATGTTCCTGAATAGTTCTTGGTGCAAAAAGTTCACGATGTAAGTCTCCACATGCTGCTCTGTCCACCCAAGATAGTTCTGCCTCTTATCTGCCATCTTAATCCTAATCCAGAATTGTAAATTTTAAATCATCAACTCTTAATTTATTGTGGTGATATATAGTGATAAGGATGTCTCTATTTTAAATTCTTTAAATCCCCTTTGAAGTACTATGTTTTAAATAAATCTTCACTATCAATTTATTTTATTGTCCTCTGCTTCTTTATGATGAGTTGATTACAAACATTAAAAATCAGCTTATTTTTGGGTGATATTGGTCCTCAATACTTAGTGAAACCATAGCTAAATAACTTAGCATTCTGGGAGACTTATATTTATCACAATTTACTAGTCTAGCTAGACTAGATAATTTGAAACATCTCTCAAAATGCATATCTAGGTTTGTTTAAAAAGGAAAGGGACTTTCCAAGGGCAAGAAACAATAGTGTAAACCAATGAGCTGGTATGGAAATAAACCTTTGTTTGGGAGAAAGTTGATCATTTGCTGGGTAACCAAACAATTCGGGGGTTGACACTGATGTAGACCATGGATAATGAGGAGGTAGAGATATATCAATCATAGAAGGAATATAGAACAGCTGCACCATCTGTTAGTGGGTAGGCAGGAAAAATAAATATATCTATTCAAAGTAGAAGACATGGATGCTTTCCTCATATTCTGGGTCCATGAAAGAAAAAAAAAGGTGTTCTTTTTTGCAACATTTAAAAAACTTGACCTAGGTTTGGGGTTCAAATCTATAGAACCTATACATCTTGGCAATTATGTCTAGCAGTGGACTGTAGCAAAAGCACAGGAACATCTGCCAGAGTAGATGAAAGTCAGACCTTAGGTGATTTCAAAGCTTAGGATGACCTTACAAGTCAAAAGGACAAAATATATAAAAAAAAACCGTACACTGTGCCAGAAAGTCAGCCCAGAGAACAAGCAATAGGAATGGAATCCCAAGAACTTAGGATAATAGAAAAAGACAATCTGTGAAGTAGTATGTTTAAATTGACTAAGGACATGAACAAGATGAAATGAAGTGGATAAACATAAATATAT
Organism: Macaca nemestrina; assembly: GCF_043159975.1. Classification (NCBI taxonomy): domain Eukaryota; kingdom Metazoa; phylum Chordata; class Mammalia; order Primates; family Cercopithecidae; genus Macaca; species Macaca nemestrina. The sequence continues at coordinate 59,681,446 of NC_092130.1, forward strand.
TAAAAATAGAAAAAGTGGTTAGGAGATGTAAATGATAAAATAAGAAAAAACAAAATTGATAGAAATTGAGAAAGAATAAAAGTAAGAAAAATGGAAATAAATTAGCATTTAAAGAATGATAGTTCAGAATTGGCAAAAATCATGAATCCTTGGATAGAAGAAGAAAAACATCAGATACGGGTGTAATTTTTTTTTTAATCACACATCTTGGGTCATCATAACGGCCAATGACAAAAGTAAATAAAAGATCTTGCTGACAGCTGATTTCAGGCTTCTCAAAAGCAACACTGCAGCCCAGAAAATAATAGATTAATATTTTTAAAATGCAGACTGGAAATAACTGTTTGCCTAGAATCCTATGCCCAGTAGTAAGTCATAATCTAAAATGAACGGTAAAGTAAATATAATTCAAAACAAAAACAAAGAGAGTCTTCTACTAACTGATCTTAACTGAAAGAACTAAAGGTTGTATTTTAAGAATATGAAAACTGAGACAGAAAGGTGTGTGAAGGTATAGTGAGCCAAGAAATTGGAAAACATGTCAGTAAATTTAAATAAGCAATGCTGTATAAAACAATTCTAGTAATGGCTACTTTATGACACAGAAAACAAATACTTATAAAATATTAGTAAGGTGGTGAGCAGAATTAAAACATTCTAAGATGCTTTTAATGGTCAAGAGGCATAAAAGAAATACTTAATAGCATTTGATAATTTCATTTTAGAAATAATGTTACAAAACTCATGTTTAGAAATAATGTTCGGAAATCACTTGCAGAAATCATCTCAAAATTACCATTTCACCTAGCAATCCCATTATTGAGTATATACTCAAAAGAATATAAATCATTCTACCATGAATACACATGCACACATATGTTCATGGCAGCACTATTCACAAAAGCACATGGAATCAACCTAAGTGCCTATCAATGTTAAACTGGGTAAATAAATGTGGTATATATACACTATGGAATAATATGCATTCATAAAAAATAAAGATCATGTCCTTTGCAGATCTCAAATGATGGAGCTGGAGGCCATTATGCTAATCAAACTAGCATAGAAATAGAAAACCAAATACCCATATTCTTACTCATAAGTGGGAGCTAAACATTGAGTATATAAAGAAGAAAACAACAGACACTGAGGCCTATTTGAGCATGGAGGGTGGGAGAAAGATGATGATTGAAAACCTTTCTTTCAGGTACTATGCTTATTACGCAGCTTATAAAATAATCTGTACCCCAAACCCCTGTGACACACAATATACCTATATAATGAAACTACATATGTACCTCTGAACTTAAAAGTTAAAAAAGTATATCTCGTTAAGTGACATATCGAGGAGGTATATATATATGTGTTTATTTCAAACAAATTAAGGAAATTCAACAATTAAACTCATAGGCTTCTGCCTTAAGATGCTTACGGTTAGATGGGAAAGACAGACAGACAGACAGACAGACAGACAGACAGACAGATAGATAGATAGATAGATACATAGATAGATAGATAGATAGATAGATAGATAGATAGATAGATAGATAGACAGACACACAGAGAGATAGATAGATAGTGGGTAGAATGATAGGTAGAAAATTTCATACAAAAAATAAAAGATACAAATCTGCTTTATCCTGGAGAAATCTAATCTCTCTTACCTACAATTTTTTTTATCCTTTCCACTTTATTGCCGTATGGGAGAAAAGGTTCCAATACATTTATATGCTTCCTAGCCTTTAAAAACACAGTGCTAGGCTTCACGAGAAACACATAACAGAAACAGAATTCATTATTCCACATATGCACAGAGAGCTCTAACAAGTGCCTGCAAACTGGCCAACACATGTGCTTTACATTAAGTCCACCCCACTCAGTCTCACTTATATCTAAAAAACAACTGTCTTAAAAACAAAATAAATAAATATAACTAGAAAAGTGTTTCCATAGTTCCCATGCATATTGCTTAAAAAGATACCCATATGTGTTCCCTTACTGTCAGCGCATCAGGTTCTGAATACAGAAAACATTAAGTGAAACAAAACAACTGCAAATCAAAAACAAAATATGCAGGCTTGATGTCCAACCTTTTAGGGAACAATCCATCTTCACATGTAAGAAACATAAATTCACATGATAACCAGAGCAATTGAAAAAGTGATTGTATGATACATGTTGTTGCTAAAAGAAGCAATACATTCACCAGAGTAAGGACAACAGAAAGGAAATATTGTTAAGAAACATAATTATACTAAGAATAGATCAAGAGATATTGTTTTAAAGAAACACACACATGAACTTCTTTTATTTCTTTAAGACAAACACTAAGAAAAGAAGAGAGAAAATTGATTTGTAAGCTTTTGACAAGTCTTTCTTTAATAGTAAGTTGTTGAGTCCATAAGAAATGGACTGAGATCTAAGGCTTTTAAGCATCAGGAAAACTGCCATTCAGAATATTTTTGGGGAAGAAAACCTTGGAGCTCCATCAGAGCCTAATTACACCTTTTGTAAAAAGCAGCAGGGTGGCTCTCTTCTTTTGCTTTGATGTATGGCCAGCCAGCACAATAGTTAAATAATCTATAATACTTTCCTATTTGTTTTTCCACAAAGATTGAAGCCCAGTAGTGAAAAATGATGCATTCAGGAACATTATTTTCAGATGGATATGTTGTGTATGTGTAGGATCATTCTTTTCTGCATCTGTCTATTGGTAGATGCCTGAAGCACATCAAAGACTATTATAATTCATCAGTCCCCAGTCAAATTTTAAACCCTTATAGCTTGCAGTTCCCATTTACTATATGCTGCCAAAAGAATCTTAAAAGATGGTAGTAATATAGCTGTTGAATAACCCAGCTATGATATCTACCATGGCTCTACAGAATTAACCAGGACTTGTTAAATATCTACTAATTTAAGCAATGAGTGCAGCACAGCAGGATCATGTATAGATCATATAAGACTAGTGTTGAGGAACATGGAGTGCTAGCCACATCTCAGCCATTTAAAAGCTACATGATTTGGGCTTAATCCCTATATGACTCTGTTGTCTAGATTCTGAAAGGGGAAAAACAGTAAATGAATGCCCTGCATATATTACGAAGTACAATTTAGTGAAAATCAAAGGACTGAACATAATAAAATTGGGTGATTGACTATAAAGGAGCATATTAGTTACTTATCCAGGGTACAGGTAGTGGATTTCTTTTAAACTTTGCAGATCTTACTTTATATATAAATATAGTACTATGATAAAACTTCCAATTAAACCTTTTCATTTGAAGAGACAAATTTTAAATGAAGGACAAAATATAATTTATTTCCAAAGTGAGACATTCAGTTTATCATATCCAAGAGAAATAAGGCCAGTACCAAATTCTAAATAAATAAGACTCCTATTTTATTGCCAGTTTATTTTTTATGCTAGATGTTAAATTATGTTTTATCTTTTACTCTGCAAATTATGGAGGGAACACAGGTAAGTTTAAAAATTACAATGAATTGTAAAATTGAAACTTTGAGTCTGCTTTATGCTTATCATTAAACTATGGTACTTCTGGGCCATGATCCAATTTATTTGTGTCTTTTTAAAACTTTACTGAAGTGTAATTTGCATATGATAAAATTCTTCCATTTAAGTGTACAATTCTTTTAGATAAATGATACTTAGTAAATCTACAGATTTGTGCAACCATTGCCACAATCCAGCTTTAGGACACTTTTAGAGCCTGCAAAAGATCCCTCATGCTCATTTGCAAACATCCCTATTATAACTTGTAGTCATAGGCCACCAATAATCTACTTTCTGATTCCATAGATTTGCCTTTTCTGGACATTTCACTATAGTCTTTTATATCTGGTTTCTTTTACTTAACATACTGTTTCTGTGGGGCCTTTTTGTAGTTCATCCATGTTGGAGCATGTGTCAGCAGTTGTTTACTTTTTATGGCCAAACAGTATGCCATTGTATAGGTATATCGCATTTTTTCACTCAATCATCAGTTGATGAACATTTGGATTGTTTTCATTTTTTGAGTATGATAAATAATGTATTTATGGACATCACAATCCAGTTTTATGGGTATACACGTTTATAATGCTTATCGAGCCTTGGGAAAATTGGTACTAAGATATGCAAAGCAATTGTACCAGTTCTAACTTAAGCAAGATATTACTTGGTTTCCTTCGCTGTAGAAGGGAGATAATGACAATGAATCCTTTATAAATAAGCTTGTCATGAGGGTCAGATGATGCAAAACACACTTATTTAGCACAGTGCTCATTTGATGTTAACTATTATAACAACTATGCACCAGATCATAATGGAAATACATCAAGAAAGTGGTAGTGCTAATAAAACAAGATGATTAGAAGATTTCTGACTCTATTTTCCTACTAAGAGATGCAAACCTCACTCTTGATTAACATGGCATACTATCAGGCAGAAACTCACATATTTTTATATAGAGGGTAGCAAATAACTTATTTTCTGGCCACACACAGTGGCTCTTACCTGTAATCTCAGCACTTTGGGAGGTCAAGGCAAGAAGAAAGCTTCAGTCCAGGAATTTGAGACCAGTCTGGACAACATAGTGAGAACCTGTCTCTACCAAAAATTAAAAGATTAGCTGGGGATGGTGGATCACATCTATAGTCCTGGCTACTCAGGAGGCTGAGGAGGGAAGATCACTTTGTTGAGGTTGCAGTCTGCATTGAGTTGTGATTGTGTCACTGAACTCCAGCCTAGGCAAAAGAGCAAGACCCTGTCTCAAAAAAACAAAACAAACTAAAAACGTATTTTCCCATCTGATCACTACCACACAGTAATTGGTGGGGAAGGGACTCTCTAATAACCACTTGCTTCAAGATAGAACATCACTGAGTTCAGGGACAAAGTAGCAGAATTAGATTTCTACCACTGAACACTCATTCTTCCTCCTATCACCTCCTTATGAATATGATACTAGACACAGGGAAAAAGAAAGACAAAAAAAAAAGTACAAAGTAATTATGTAGTTATATTAGTCTGTTTTCATACTACTGATGAAGAGACATGTGAGACTGGGCAATTTACAAAGGAAAGAGGTTTATTGGACTTAAAGTTCCACGTGGCTGGGGAGGTCTCACAATCATGGCAGAAGGTGAAAGGCACATCTCACATGGCAGCAGACAAGGGAAGAGAGCTTGTGCAGGGAACCTCTCCTTTTTAAAACCATCAGATCTCATGAGACTTATTCACTATCACGAGAACAGTACAGGAAAGACTCACCCCCATGATTCAATCATCTCCCACTGGGTCCCTCCCACCACATGTGGGAATTACAGAGGCTATAAATGAGATTTGGATGGGGACACAGAGCCAAACCATATCAGTAGCTTTTCTACCTTATTGAACAAATATGCTCTGCACATTATGATCAGGAGCAGTTTTTAATACTTTAAGAGTAGTAACTCATTTAAAATGTATAACACCCCTATGAATTAGTATTTATTATCTCCACTTTCAGATAAGATAACTGAGGCACAGAGACGTTGAGTAATTTGATCAGTGTCACACAGCTAATAAGTACAGAGCTGAGTTTCAAACTCAGCAACCTGGCTCCAGTGTTTACATTTGCATTGCTATGCTATGTTATCTCTTTTACTAGAAGTAGAAACATTTTGCTGAAGTAAGATACATTCTTGGAAAAGGCAAGTGGAGGCATGATCAGTTTTTCTCTACATATATGCCACACCAATATTCTTTAATCACTCTAATTGGTTTATTTAAGCCACAGGAAAATGTTTCTTTCAAATAGGAGTGAAACAAGCCAGGTCTAAATTATATCTTACTTTCAGTTTCATCTTAAATCCTCTTATCCATTTTATATGTGTGTAATGCTGAAAAACTAAAGCTTTTCAAGTTCACAGATGTGTTTATTTAATACTGCAGAAAGGATCCCTAACCTGACCATAAGAATGCTCTCTTCCTACTCAGTTATTCTTTCCTTATCTGTGAATTAAGAGTAGCAGAGCCTCTGTGGAAAAATACCCCATTGCGAAAAATCTTGCACAATTTATGTCCCGTGGGAAGATAATGATGCATATTAATTTTTTTAACTTTTTAATCACATAAACATTAAGTATACAATTGTAAAAAATTAAAAACCTATAGTTGTCATGTATCTATACATTGTTTTTATATACAAATAATATATATTATGTAGAATGATTAAATCAAGCTCATTAACATATTCATCCTTATTCATATTTTAAAGGCTCTGAAAAGTCCTGACTAAATGTATTTAACTCAGTAGTTATCAAATTTTAAAATAATGAAGTCTGCTTTTCCTCAGTGTAATACCCATTTACCTACATTGGAAAACACTGCTGCTCTGGATGTCTAATGAATCCATGACAAACTAAGACAATTACTTTTTATTCTAATATAACCTTTGGGGTCTATGACATGGTAAATAAAAGAGCTAATAATATATGATAACATGGGTAAGGGTGAAGATAATAATAAATAGAGTAATACTATATTAGCTAACATTTCCTTATGTAATGCTCAAAGCAACGTCATAAATTAGGTATTTATTAATGAATCCTCATTTTACACAAGAAGAAACTGAGTAATGTGCCCAAGCCACATAACTAGTAAGTAGTGAAGCTGGGTTTCAAAGCCAGGTATTCTAAACCCAAAATCCATGTTCTAATAATTACACTGAAGTGCCTCCCACTTTGTCCCAGGCAATCAGTTTATTTATACAGGTAGAATCCTGATTAGTAGGAATGAATTAGGACATAGATAATTACATAAAATTACCAAGAAAAATCTAGCAATGACAGATATAATTTATTCATTATAATTTATGTTAACTCTTGATACTGTTGCCATTATAAAACCTTTCCCTTTTTATGTGTTTTTTTTATTTTTTCCTCACTGAGGAGTCTAATGACCATAACTTTTTTTTTCTTCTTCTCTTTCTATCCTAAAATAACTGTAGTAACAGTACATTTTCAAGTGGTGGTATATTCTGTAAATAGTTGAAAATAATAAAATGTCTCTGAAGTCAATACATTACTTTATATTACCCTTCAATTTTGTGAAAAAATATCACAAATTAATCCCTAATTCCAAGACATAAAATGTGTTGTGTTTATAAATAGAAAATTACACATTTTTATTAGTCCCTCTCCCTACTGCATTTTTTCAAAGTGCTAACATTTAGTTTCTGCAAATCAAATTCCTTTTTGACACATAGTCTTTTAAAGAACAAAAAAGAAACAATGTAAAAAGTACAGGATTTAAAGAGTGCAAGAAGTAGCTAAAATATGAAGTGCCAACTTGTGGCAGGGTGCAGTGGCTCACTCCTGTAATCCCAGCACCTTGGGAGGCTGAGGCGGGTGGCTCATAAGATCAAGAGATCAAGACCATCCTGGCCAACATGGTGAAACCCCGTCTCTACTAAAAATACAAAAATTAGCTGGGCATGGTGGCACGTGCCTGTAGTCCCAGCTACTTGGGAGGCTGAGGCAGGAGAATCGTTGAACCCGGGAGGCAGAGGTTGCTGTGAGCCGAGATTGCGCCACTGCACTCCAGCCTGGTGACATAGCGAGACTCCACTTCAAAAAATAAATAAATAAATAAATATAAAATAAACAAATAAATAAATAAAATATGGAATGCCAACTTGTAAAAAATAAACACTTGTCATGCTTTGCTCTCAGAAGACAATATCAGAGTAATGAGTAAGACATATCTTCAGCTCTGTGTATCTCTTAAAATATATATATATATAGTTAATCTCTCTAAAGCTTCTAAAGATAGAAAACAAGAATTAACTGTAGAATCTCTTTCCTTCACTCCATACACACTTATTGTGTCATTACTTTTCTAGATACTGAGGTCTCAGGAATAAAAAAGGGAGATGAGACTCATACTCTTAAGGGGCTTACATTTGACAGGAGGAGGCAGTCAGCAAAGAAGAAAAGAAATACAAAAACAAGAAATCCTAAAGTGATAAGTGCCATGGAAAAAACTACAGGTAGTACTGTGAGAAATAGAATTGCACCAAGCGACTAAGTGTGTGAGTGGGAGAGATGCACATGAACAGCTAATGCTCAGGTTAAGTGGTCAGCAAAGACATCTCTGAAAAAGGTGACATGAAATGGAACCAAAATAATACAGTGAGTCAATTTGTGCATGCTAAGAGGAAAGGACCAAAAGTGTTGTATTAGTCTGTTTTCATACTGCTGTAAAAGAACTGCTCAAGACTTGGTAATTCATAAAGGAAAGAGGTTTAATTGCCTTACACTTCAACATGACCCGGGAGGCCTTAGGAAATTTATAATCACGGCGAAGGCCAGGGGGAAGCAAGGCACCTCCTTTACACGGTGGCAGGAAGGAGATGTGCTGACGAAGTTAGGAAGAGTCCCTTACAACACCACCAGATCTCGTGAGAACTCACTCGCTATCACGACAACAGCATTGGGGAAACTGCCGCCATAATCCTTTTACCTCCACCTGGTCTCTCCCTTGACACATGTGGATTATGAGGATTATGGGGATTAATTCATGATGAGATTTGGGTTGGGATGCAAAGCCTAATTATATCAAGTGGGAATGAGTTTGAGACCAAAACATGTCTTGTATGGTAAAGTACTGGACAGGGGGATCACAGACTGAGACGAGATTAGCTCTGGCTGAGAAGAGATCACAGGGTTTGATCACAAGGTCAACAGATCACAGGGGAATGATCACAAAAACAGACTGATCACAAAATAGAGATCTCCAAGACAAGCAGCATGAAGGAGCCCAAGTGGCAATGGCAAGTGGCAAAAGTTTTCAGTGTAGCATAGTATGAATCCCTTTATATTAAAAAAAAAAAAAAAAAAAAAAACCATTATTTTAACTGCTCTAAGAAAAGTGAATTGTAAGAAAGCAAGGAGTAGAGTTTGGAAAGGAATTCATGTAAGGGCAGTCTAATTTAAAGATGAGGACAGAAAAGTTGCAAGTAGTAAAGACAGTGAAAAGAAGGATTCAGGATACATTTTGGAGGCATATTTGACAAAACTTTCTAAAGGAAAACAACACCCAGAGTTTTGGCCCAAGCGGCTTGATGAGGGAGTGATTAACTGACATAGAGAAAACTAAAGGAGAAAGAGAAATATGGGCCCCGGTATTGATTCTGAAGTTCCCGCTTTCAATGTGTTTATTTTAAGATGCTTATTAAACATCCAATGGAGACAAAGGGGAGAGGCTAATGATACAAAGTTGGAATTCATTCGTATATAGTTGGTGTAGAAAGCTATGGACTGGATGAGATCAGCAAAAAGAGCTGGGATGGGGAGCCCAGAGAGATAAACAGGTGGAGGGGGAGTAAACTAGGGAGAGACAAGTCTTGCTCTGAGTATTAGGACCCTGTAATGTTTAATGGCTGAGGAGGCAAGGACTCAGCAAAATACACTAACAAGAGGTGGCCAGAGAGGTAGAAGGGAAAATGTGAATTTATCTGTTCCATACATAGAACCTTGACAGATAACATTTTGACAATAACAAAATGTAGTACTCTTTCGCACTTTCACATACATCATTGCTATCACAGCAAGTTCACTGACCTACATCACAGAACTACTTGTTTTCTGATTAAAGCTGGGTTAAAGACTGCTTCTCAGGAATAATATCTATAGTTGTTTTGATTTGACAACAAAATCAAGCAACCTCACCTCATAAGCACACTTTCCTGCAGGTTATTAATCACTGTACCCATCTATGGAGCATTGCAACATAATCATGAAGCTCGTCTGCCTGTTTCACCATTGCAACTTCTGGCTTTGGTGTCACAATGCTCCGTAATTCTTTGCTGTTATAATATTCAAGGTTACTCTTAGTGATAAATAAATTAAAGATAAATTTCATGTACTATGTTGTTATGGAATTCCACAATCTTGCAAAAGTTCTGTTCTGAATTTTTCATCTTCTTTTCATTTCACAAAAACACCAAACTTTACCATGACTTGCCAATTTATTGTGAATCTTTCTTTAGAAATTCAGATAACAAACAATACTTATTCCAGTTTTTGAGGCACATTAATTTTAGCTCCTCTCTAATATCACTATACATCCTTACTTCATAAAACTCAATTTATTAACTTTCATATTCTCTCTGATCTACCTCCAACTCAAGCAGAAAACAATTATTTTTATGTAAACATCGATATACTCTTGTATTACCTTGTTTTAGTCTTCTACTTGACAGTGAACCTATCACAGGTAGAACTGTGTCTTATTAATCTCTATATTTCTTTTTTCTAGCACAGTGCATACCACAAAGTGTATGGTCAATAACTATTGAGTAAAATAATGAATTAAATAATTGATTAGATTAGTTTAGACTGTTAATTTTTGGTTTGACAAAAATGATAAAGATATCAAACAACTGCTTTATTATATTTTAATATAGACTCAGGAGAAATTTTTGCATTCTTGAGATTCATCAGTCCCTCATGCTTTCTTACTTCATCTTTATTTGGGTATGTAATTTTCATTAGTATGCTAGTATAACAACAAACCATTTTGAGTGACAACTGCTAGTCAATTAACCTATGATATGTTTTCAATTCTCAGGAACTAGCTCTGTGATTGAAATCAATAGTAATATTAAATGGTTGGTTCTCTCTTTTGCTCAATGCAACAAATACTTCTTGTATTTTAACAAAATATATAACCCCTATAATAATGATGGAAAGACATTGCACATTCCATACTATTATTTTTACTAGTCAACTTTACAATTACTTCAACAGTCAATTCATCATTTTTATTCAACTGAACTCAGTTCAAACAGTTAAATATTTAGATCTGATTCTTTTTTCAAGAAAAATTAGAACTGAGTTCGAGAGGTGTGTCTGTCTGATAAGTACAGCAGCAGTCTAAAGGGTACAAAATACTTGACTTTAGGAAATGATGTGTGGGGCATCATGTAATATGTACAGAGAATTGCCTCTGAATATATTGCCAATGTGGCATCCCCAAACAACATGAGTTAGCAATCTATGCCCATGTAATTTCTTTTAGATAAAGAAGAATGCTGCCTGGTTATAGACCATCAAGACTTTATTCCAGTGGGAAAAGCTACGCCTACAGAATTTTTTTTTTTTCTGACTTTTTGTGTAAAAGTCACATCAAGCAGAATATATGGACACTACATCTTGAATTTTCTGGTCCTTTGGGTCAGCTGAACGTCTTATGAATTCAATTGAATAAGGTCTCAGGAATTCAAGTTGAATAAGTGACTTGACGAACTGCTAATTGGCAAGTTAATATCAGAGTTGTATAGCTTTGAGGTGAATTAACGTAATTAAAAAAAAAGGAAAGGAAACAAAAAAAAAACAATAATTCCAAGTATTTATCCATGGGTCTCTCTTAGCAATAACAGACATAGGGAGACTTTTAAATTTACTTTTTCCTCTTTATCCTGAGATAATCAACAATTTATTTTCTTTTCAGTATACCTTTTTTATCTATTTTATATGATGTGCTATAACTTCTTTTTTACTTACCTCTTAAGTAGATCTGATTGAGAATAAATATAGCTAAATTCCAAATACCATTCCCTCTTGTTTTACAATTAGAACAAACACATTAAAATGAAGACTTGATTCATGAAACAACACCTAACAAACTGTTATAAAACAGTATAATTACTATAAACTCAAAACTAAAAATAGTTTACTTATTACATTCTTAAAATCACTATACACTAATATAGAAATTTTATTTAATAGGCACTCAACAACAAAATCAATACTACTCATGGGAATTCATTCAAATAGAGTGTTGTCAAATGCATGACAAAAGGAGGTAACTGATTAAAGAAAAACAGTAATTGTAAACATGTTAATATATCTCTACTATTTGACATTATCCAGACATCTTTTATATTTGATTTTAAATAAAACAGATTTATTCTTAAAATCCAATAATTGACTAATCATGGCATCTTTCAGGTTTTATCTAGAATTGGAAAAATTTAGTATCCATATTTAACACAAACAGTAACTAGAGTCTTATATAGATTAGGGGGTTGAAATAATTGTCCCAGAAGCACCAGAGCATAACGAGCAATAAACACATGTTCTTTTATACGCAGAAAAATACTGAGATCAAAGAAACCCTTACTGACAGCCTTTGATGATGGGAACATAGAAAATTGCAATAAAAAAATTATTGAGCTTGACTATGCATGTTTTCACTTCATTGGGAATTCACAGTTGTTAAAGGTAATGATCCTTCTTATGGTCACATATGGCACAACCAAGATTATGTTATGAATATACTTCTAATGTCATGAATGAATTCTGTGCACCATAAACCAATCTTTAAAACAGGACTATTGGCTTAATATCTGATTTTAAATTATCATATTTTTAATACAATTTTTGTTTTTTAATGATTAAAATTAATTTTCTAAAATCGACATATATGAAGAGAAATTATCAAAGTGTAAACTGATTTTGTTAATAAAAAGTGTGAATATTCTAATATGACCTCATTAATTCTGATACCTTGGAAGTTAAATCTTGCAATTTCGAACAAATCACAAATATTTCTTAAAATATTTTTGGAGCCTTAAAAATAAATCATTGCTGAAATTCATGATATTATTATACTTGTTTCCCTATGTGGAATTTAAACATAAAACACAGACTAAAAATATGATCATTTATATGATGATAAATAGTGCTGTGAGCATTAATCACGTTATTCATGGTCATCATTTGATAACTTTAATATTCAAAGAGACCTAATTGTTAATTGCAACTCTTACATATATTTCGAATTACAAATGATATATTGGTCTTGCATGTTTCTTAGAAATGCTGGTATGTGCTGTCCAAATTTCTGAAAACATCATGTTAAGGTGGGGCTGACCTTCTTGGGCATTTCCTGATGTCCTGTTGTCACTGTATGCCTGCAGCTCTGTTTCCCTGTTTCATCATGTGGGGAGGTGGGAGTAGGTAATGGAGCTTCTGTTAAAAAAATTAGAAAACTTTAAAAATTAGTTTCTTTAGACTTTCCAAAAAACACTGGACTGGACATGGTGTAGGAGGTTATGAATGGATGGGGGGCATTCATCATGAAGGAATAGGATATACTGATGGAAATTACACATGGATGGAAGAGAAGAAGAGTGAACATAAGAACACGTCTATGAAGGAAGTGCATGTGAAAGACCACGTATTATGAGTAAAAACATAAGAACTATGAGTATCGATCAATCAAGTCTTCAAGAATGTTTACTGAGTACCTATTCTTTCTGAGAACAGTATACCACAGCAAATCATTGGATGCTTTCTGTAGGTTAACACTGACTCATCATTCAATATTGTTTTGCTAATGAGGCATATATGGCTCATTTAAGAAATCTGGACTGAGAATCCAATAGCCCGGTGAGTTATTAATATAGCCGAGTTTGCTCAATTATTGACTCACTCTGTCGTTAGCTACTTGTAGAGCACCATGCTGTGTCAGTACTAGGAATGCAGAAATGAGTGAAAAAGTACTCTTCCTCAAGGAGCTCAAAAGAATCAGTTCGGGGTGGGGGTTGAGAAAAGGCACACTATTCTGTTTCTTGCTGCTTCTTATGTTATTGACTTTCTTTATCAACAATAACTTGAATATTTAGTAAAGAAAAGCAAAATTATACATTTGAATAAGCTCAAGGTATTTAACTTCATCATTCATCCACCCATGAATATATTCAATAAACTCTCACTGAGCACTAAGTATGTGCTATGGAACCCTCCTGGTTATTGGGAACATGACAATGAATAAAATGTCCAGAATTCTCACCCACATTTTAATTATATACACATGGATGACAGAAAACACTTCTGTTAAATTATAACTAAATTATAACATTTGACTGCAAAATACTAATTAAAAATAATAATCTAATGAATAGAGTATGCAGGCACTATTTAATTATTATATAGTATTAATGTTATGGTTAAAACATTTAACAACATCAACAATCAAAAACAAGAACTATCATATTTTCTAATCATATTTCACTTTAAATCTACAATGAATAATCCTGACATTATTAACAAAAATTAGATATTCATAAAATTATAATGCTGAAGTAGAAAAACAGAAAATGGCAAACACTATTTTCTCTATATTAATACTTCAGAAGAAAATTACATATCTCTGTATCCACCTCCACCCTCCCCCAAAAAAAACTTTATCAAAAGAAAAAAAAAGAAAAAGAAATCCATAGAAACCAGCTTAAGGGACTACAGAAGAGAATATAGATTTTCCTCTTGAACTCTGTTCTTCATTTCAAGACACTAAAGAATTGTGGTAGAAGTGTGGTTTCTATAGTCAGACTCACTAGCTATGTAATCCCAGGCAAGGTACTTGGTGGCTATTTCTCTGTACTTCTGTTTTCTTATCTTTGAAAAGAGGGCTAAAAAATGTACAAGCTTCGCAGGGTTAATGTGAGAGTTAACTAAGTTAATATATGTAAATAATTTCACACTTTTAAAAGCACATAATAAGTGCTTACAAATGTTTGCTATTTTTTTCTGTTATACAGTCAACAGAACAGGGAAGTAACAATGCCTGTCAGAATTTTTACTGACAGAGGTTCTCAGAGCACTTGAATGAAGAATTCTGAACCAAGAACTTGGGCTTTGTAATTAATCTTCAGTGTCAGATATTCTCCGGGCAATACAGCAGCAGACCAAGCTGGTGCCCATATGTTCCTCCTCACGGCAAAGTGAAAGAGCCAAATTCTGCATGTACTGCCAGAATCCCCCGGCTTCATAATTGCCACCACTTTTTCCATTTTGACAGTATAGATTCTGTTCTGCTGGTTGGCTGAGATTGTCTGGCTATGCACAGTGGAAAAACTATTACCAAATCATTCCAGCCATAACTTGTGAACTTATTCAGCAATAGAACATTCCTTCCAACTACAAGCTGAACAATTCCTTCTTTCGTTCCTCTTGTGTACTTTAGACACGGTCTCAGACAAGGCTAATCAAACCAAAGTGGAAAAGGCTTGAAAATTATCTGGTGAAGGTTTGAAGTAAATCATTAAAGTGTTTTCTGTTATCCAAAGTATGATTATCTATACTACAAGGAAAATGTCTAAAGTTTAGGCTTGGCATTGGCCATTGGAAAACAACAGAAAATGATTTGAATTTGTTGGATGGGAAGGTACCAACCCTGAATTCATGACAAATGTGCATTTACATTTCTGGCCTGTGCAGAATGAATCAACATCCCAAATCTGTTTTAAAAACTCCACCCTAAACATTTGCTTATTCTTCCAGTAAGAATATACAAAACAGCCCACAGTATGAGAACAGAACTTGAATAGGTTTTTGAGGAGTCATGATAGGTTTTACATTCAACTTGCCACATTACCTTGTTTCCTTTATGCTCAATGACATATATTTGTAAAACATGTCTCACGTGCAGGGTCACAGTTTGATTACAGAAAAAAAACATGTTTGTGTATTAAGCCATCAGATTTATCTGGAGATCAAATAAACACCCATAAACTACAAGCTGCAAATATTCACCAATTGAATCTGTGTGTGTGCAAAAGTGCTTTACTAAGGAAAGCTCTGTTCAAATGCTAATCGTTATCCAACTGACTACATTAAAAGTTCCTTCAGGGAATCGATAACCTCTTACTCATCTTTACGACGCCATCTTCTGAGAATCAAAGGAAATTTGTTTATTGGCTAAACACAATGAAAGCTAAGCTCTTAGGCTAAGCAGCAGAGGGCTATTGGATTCTCAGTCCAGATTTCTTAAATGAGCCATATATGCCTGGATATAAAAAACTGAAATGCAAGGTTCAGTCTCATTTTCAGTGGCCATCACCTAAACAATGTGTTAGTGCCTTAAAGGAAAAGTATTTAAAAAGTATTAGAATATAAGTATGCTGTTGAAATTGCATAGAAGACCCAAGAAAAGCCTACAATATACATGCTTAAAACTGGATTGAATTATATAATAGATAACATATGTAAACCAATCATATGAATTAAATAAAATTCTAACAATTTTTAATATGTTTTAGTTATTTTTTCTCAAATGGAAGCCTACATGTAAGTTATTTGATAATGTTTTTGTGGGGTTTAAGACATGAATCTTAGTAAGAGGCTTAAGTAATTATTGAAAAAATACAAAGCATAACTTTCTATGACAAAATACTACATAGTAAGATTTTTAAAAATGTAAACAGAAAAAAATAAATTATGAAGCTTTAAATTTTATTTCCACTGAAGTTATTAAAAAGCAATGATAAAATATGATATAAAATCTAGTATTTCTTATTTATAAAATACCAATACTGGTTTGAATTATGTATTCTATGAATATTCAGAAAATCAGCAGTTAAATAACAAACACGACTCTTGTTTTAAAATTCATGCTTAATTGCTAAGTTTCCTTCACTTTACTTAGACACTATAGCCATGCTCCATGTGTAAACTCATGGGCAAATATTTGCATTACAAGTTTTTTCAATTTCTGCTGAACTGCCAATTGTATGCTTTCCTCATAATCTTTAAATAGTATACTGCATGCTTATTTGTCTTTGCCCAATAAGTGTTTTGAGTTACAGAAAATAGCACAGAGTGACTTCTTTATTAATCCATCACATTAGCAAAATAAAAATGTGAGTTCACAGGATTAAAATATGATCATCCCATTTGAGTGCCCAGTCTGAAGGGAATACATGTATTAATACTCATATTAAGAACTTTTACAATTTGTGAAAGTAATATTATATACATATTTCACTAAATAATGCAATAAAAAAGAATTACATTTATTAGCATTTTAGAATACAAACTAGTATATCTTCAAAAAGAATCAAATCAAATAATATATATGTGTATTAGTCTGTTTTCACACTGCTGGTAGAGACATAGCCGAGACTGGAAAGAAAAAGAGGTTTAATTGGACTTACAGTTCTACATGGCAGGGGAGGCCTCAGAACTATGGCAGGCCCCAAAAGACACTTCTTGCATGGTGGTGGCAAGAGAAAGCAAGGAAGAAGCAAAAGCAGAAGCCCCTGATAAACCCATCAGATATTGTAATACTTATTTACTATCAAGAGAATAGCATGGGAAAGACCAGCCCCCATGATTCAATTACCTTCCCCTGTCCCTCCCACAACATGGGGGAATTCTGGGAGATACAATTCAAGTTGAGATTTGGTGGACAGAACACAGCCAAACCATATCAGTCCACCCCTGGCCCCTCCAAATCTCATGTCCTCACATTTCAAAACCAATCATGCCTTCCCAACAGTCCACCAAAGTCTTAACTCATTTCAGCATTAGCCCAAAAGTCCACAGTCCCAAGTCTCATCTGAGACAAGGAAAGTCTCTTCTGCCTATGAGCCTGTAAAATCAAAAGCAAGCTAGAAGCAATGTTTCTTCCTAGAAACAGTGGAGGTACAGGTGTTGGGTAAATACAGCCATTCCAAATGGGAGAGATTGGTCAAAACATAGGGGTTAGAGGGCTGTGCAAGTTTGAAATCCAGCGGGGCAAATTTTAAAGCTTCAAAATGATCTCCTTTGACTCCAGATCTCACATTAAGGTCATGCTGATGCAAGAGGTGGGTTCCCATGGTCTCGGGCAGCTCCACTGCTGTGGTTGTGCAGGGTACAGCCTCCCTCTTGGCTGCTTTCACTGGCTGGTGTTGAGTGTCTGTGGCTTTTCCAGGTGCACAGTACAAGCTGTCGGTGGAGCTACCATTCTGGGGTGTGGAGAATGGTGGCCCTCTTCTCACAGCTCCACTAGGCATTGCCCCAGTAGGGACTCTGTGTGGGGGGCTCCAACCCCACATTTTCCTTCTGCACTGCCCTAGCAGAGGTTCTCCATGAGAGTCCTGCCCCTGCAGCAAACTTACCTGGGCATCCAGGCATTTCCATACATCTTCTGAAATCTAGGCAAAGGTTCCTAAACCCCAATTCTTGACTTCTGTGCACTTGCAGGCTCAATACCACATGGAAGCTGCCAAGGCTTGGAGCGTCCACCCTTTGAAGCCACAGTTTGAGCTCTTCATTGGCCCCTTTCAACCAAGGCTGGTGTGGCTTCGACACAGGGCACCAAGTCCCTAGGCTGCACATAGAATGGGGACCTGGGGCCCGGCCTACAAAACCACTTTTTCCACCTGGGCCTCTGGACCTACGATGGGAGGGGCTGCCTTGAAGGTCTCTGCCATAGACTGTAGACATTTTCCCCATGGTCTTGGAGATTAACATTAGGCTCCTTGTTACATATGCAGATTTCTGCAACTGGTTTGAATTTCTGCCCAGAAAATGCGATTTTCTTTTCTTTCACATAGTCAGGTTGCAAAGTGTCCAAACTTTAATGCTCTGCTTCCCTTATAAAACTGAATGCTTTTAACAGCACCCAAGTCACCACTTGAATGCTTTGCTTCTTAGAAATTTCTTCCACCAGATACCCTAAATCATCTCTCTCAAGCTCAAAGTTCCACAAACCTCTAGGGGCAGGGGCAAAATGCTGCCAGTCTTTCTGCTAAAACATAACAAGAGCCACCTTTGTTCCAGTTCTCAGCAAGTTTCTCATCTCCATCTGAGACCACCTCAGCTGGATTTTATTGTCCATATCTTGGGCAAAGTCATTCAACAAGTCTCTAGGAAGTTCCAAACTTTCCCACATTTTCCTGTCTTCTTCTGAGTCCTCCAAACTGTTCCAACCTTTCTGCCTGTTACCTAGTTGCAAAATCACTTCCACATTTTCAGGTTATCTTTTCAGTAATGCCCCACTCTACTAGTACCAATTTACTGTGGTAGTCTGTTTTTATGCTACTGATAAAGACATAGCCAACACCGGGAAGAAAAAGAGGTATAATTGGACTTATAGTTCCTCATATCTGGGGACGCCTCAGAATCATGGTGGGAGGTGAAGGGCACTTCTTACATGGCAGTGGCAAAAGAAAATGAGGAAGAAGCAAAAGCAGAAACCCCTGATAAAGCTATCAGATCTCATGAGATTTATTCACTATCATGAGAATAGCATGGGAAAGACTGGCCCCCATGATTCAATTACCTCCCCTGGGTCCCTCCCACAACACAGGGGAATTCTGGGACATGTAATTCAAGTTGAGATTTGGGTGGGCACATAACCAAACCATATCAGTATGTATTGAAACTAATTTTAGCTTTAAGTTTTATTTAAATAGTTAAAATAAATATTTATTATTTCATATACTTTATTAAATTAATATAATTAATTTAAATTTAATATAATTAAATTAATGTAATAAATTATATTAATTTAAATATAATTTAAACTAATTAAATTAAACTGGTTAAATTAATTAATTTAAATATAATTTAAATTATTATTGCCTGAAAACTAAAAACCCATGCTGTCACATTAGGCATTCAGGGTCTAAATAAAGAAAGGGTGCAGTTTTGATAGAGAATATTTTCAGGCAGTATTTAATTTTGGACCAGTTACTTCTGTAGAGCAAGTGAATTTATTCAGCTGGCACTAGCAAACAGATAAACAGCAATGGAGGATACCTCCCTCCACCGCAAAGGGAATGAATTGCTTTTGCACCTGCCTTTTCAGGATAATGGTGTAGGTGCTAAATGGGCCCGTGAAGGGTGCCACACATATCTGGGATTAGACTGGGTCAGGACTGCCTGGAAACAAATGCCCTTATTTATGAAAAGCAGGAAGACAAGTCTCAAAACCAAAGAAACTAGCACTTCAGGAGGCACCTGAGAATTTGGAAAGCTAAGTGTGGTGCAAAAAGTAATTCTGGGACCATGGGAACAGAACTGACACTGTGACTGTTTTCCTCGAGGTTTAGACTATTATTGTTCCAGAAACAGTCCAGAGAAATGGGAAAGAAAATGGAGTAACAATTTCCAGCGAGTAAAAATAACATGTTTATTTCTCTTTTCTGTCTTTTCATTGCATGAGTAATGTAGGATATATACAAGTATCACTCACACATATCAAATTCTGAAAATAACATGTTTTAAAAATGTATAAGTGTTTCAGATTTCACCTAAAGAAAGAAAAAAATAATTCAATAAGATATCCATTATTTTATTTTAATATTACTTAGAAGCTCTTCATTGTCGAAAATCTTAGATAATGGCTCTACATCTTGAGATCATTTCTGTTTCTATAATAATTTGACAATGACCTCAAAACAATTTGAAAAGAAAAGCTAAGTAAAAACTCAATAAAGAATATTCCTTTAAAAAAAATTTTTTTTAAAGTAGGTTAGAGGTAACTAGGGCCTCTAGGGAGAGAGAAGTGGGGAGTTCTCATTTATTGATTACAGAGTTTTGTCTGGCATGATGAAAAAGGTTTGGAAATAGATAATCATGATGGTTGCACAGCATTGTAAATGTAATGATGCCACTGAATGGTACATTTAACAATGAATAAAATGTCAAATTTTACTTACACATATCTAACCGCAGTTTTTAAAAATTAGTAATGCAATATACCAAAGCAATTGAATTGTACAGATAAGTGAATTGCAGGGTATGTGGAGTATATCTGAATATAGTTGTTGAAAAAAAAGAATATCTCTTCTTATGAAAGAAAATAAAATGTTTTTAGAAGATGTGATCATTTTAGGATGAATAATCAGCTCTCTTTTGAATATGAAGAGTTTCAAGGATTAATTTTCTTAACAGAATACCAAGACTGTCAGGAGATACCCTCTTTGGGACACCCTTCTGATTCTGAAAGAAGTATAAAGGAAATGAAGACCCCAGTTTATATTCCAGAAATCCACCAGAAATAGGTTAATCCCAGCTTATTTTCGGTAGGTCAAAATGCAAATACAACCTGGATCACGGCAAGAAGGAAAAAAAGCAATGAGAGGTGAAACATCGTATAGGGGATTAACAAGATCTAATGATTGTTGCAATACACTTTTTAAAAGAAAAATAATTCTATAATTGAAAATAAGTTAGAAAAAATTCTACCTAATAGGAAAAATCCTATCATGAATAGATTTAAATCATTTATTTGGTATATTAAGTCACAAATAAGAACTCTAGTCTTTTTTTCTAACTACTAGTTGAAAAATTTGGACTGTTAAGTAGTAAACAAGAAGTCATCTTGTGAACATGTCTATATTTTTGTTTTTGTTTTATTTTTGTATTAGTTGGATAGTTTTGTATTATTCACTTCTGCCCCTTACGTTGAAAACTAATGTAATCAAATTAAATTCTGAATACCAGTGCTGGTTTCAACATTCATACATAGGAAGAGCTCAGTGGCATCAATCTGGTCAGAGACCTAGTCTGATAAATCTGTTTTGCATAAGAGCACACTCTTTTTACTTCAAGCCTAGGCTCATTTAAAAAGGCCAAGAGCAAAGAAAAAAATGGATATTATGCAGGGAAGGCAAAATTTTACTCCATTCTTGTGCTACCAGAAACCTCTGGATTTCACTTCTTATAAACTTAGATTCAAAACTAACCGCTGGGTATATTTTCAGGAAACATAAGGGAAGGGCTTCTACCAAAATATGCTCCCCTTTTCTTATGAACTTAAGATGCAAGAACATGCAGCCAAATTATTTCCATTGCCTGCATGCCTGTGACTCCAGCATGGCAACTCCTAGATTTGATACCTACTGGATGGATAAATTGGAGAAAGTCGTGATTCAAAGATATAAAAATGTACAACTCTACATATGAGGTTTGCTACTATTGATTTATTTCTGTATTTACAAGGGGAGATAAAATAAAGAAGGGTGAGAATGTCTTAGAATGTGTCAGGTATATAAGACTCATCTTGTTTTATCAAAAATGAGTTTACCAGAATTGAAACACTCACACAAACACATGCATGGTTATCATCTCTAGGAAAACAAAAGCACCACCACCACAAAAAACCCTGATTATAAGATCTTTTTTTAAGTTAGTAAAAATCCTTCTTAGTATGCTTTGGGAAGTGGAGAAGCTCTGGTAGGAAATTGCTATCCTTCTGAAGCAGATGGTAGAAAAGACTTTGAAACCAAGATCAACCATGGAGATGGTTACAAGACTCTAATGAAGCACAGATCAAGTGTCTCTACTGCAGCATCCATATTCCCAGCACAACTCTGGGACCCAACTCCATCTGCACCTATGAATCTCTGTAAGTCTCAAACGAAATCTTCTTTATATGGTAAAATATCTTCAAAGAAACTATTTATCTCCAAAAGAGAAAAACATAAGAATAGTTTGTTTTAGTTTCTTCCATTTACAGCTGATAAGATAAAAATAATTATCATATTTCACATCGTGTCATTGAATGTGAGACAGAGTATATAAAAAGCAAACACTAAGATCTCTTCACTTTTCAGTAAAAGGTGAAAAGAGACAGTCTCTCTTTGAAAAAAAAAAACCTAAGATATATATTGTACATCTGCCTACATGAACAATGTTGTTTTAAATTATGGGTACATTTTACTGTCTCAAATAATTTATTAAAACAAGTAAATTGGGAACCACTATTTACAGGTTTCAACAAGGCAATTAAAAAAAAAGAATTCACTAATACTTAAAATTTCTATATGCGAGAATCTAATAGAATAAAATGATCTTCTTTTCTAAATGGATCCCAAAAGCATTGCCCACGTTTTGGAAATTACTTGGATCTTTGCACTGTTAAATACCTAGAGCCAGTAATACATAATGTTAGGTAAGGGAAACAGTATGGCATACCACATTTTTTTGTAAGAGAGTACAGCCTGGAGTACAGTGGTGACCATAGCTCACTGTAGCCTAGAGTTTCCGGGCCCAAGCGATCCTCCCACCTCAGCCTGCTGAGTAGCTGGTACCACAAGCATATTCTACCATTCTTGACTAATTTCTTTTCTCATTTTTTGTAAAGATGAGGTCTCACTATGTTGCCCAGGCTTGACTCTAACTCCTGGTCTCAAGGAATTCTCCCACCTTGGCCTCTCAACATGCTGGGATTATGTGATTAAGTGCAAGAACCACTGCACTCAGATGGTTTATCACATTTTTTCCTAAGAGCATCAACTGATGACGAAAGTGACTTTAGGTGATTAATGAAAAAAATAATTAGTAATTATGTATTTATTTTAATATTATTTAGGAAAACATAACTAGTTTACCAAACCAGTAACAGAAGTTTTCATTTTCAAAGAAATATATTTAAATTAAAAAGTCAATACAAAAACGTATATAAAAATGCAGGTGATAAGTCAATGTGATTAAAAAATACATATTTGAAATATAAATGACCAATGTGTGGGAAATTTCTTTTATATAAGTCAAATAGTCAAAAAACCATATAACTGGATGCCTACTGCTCTGTCTCCTCAGCTCTGGGAGTCCTGAGGAGGCTCTATCACAGCCTCTGTTGCCCTGTTACCTGTAGGTACTGGGAGATGTGTAGAAAGGACGCTGACACATCTTAGAAACCAGAAAATGGCATTACATCAAGACTTAACAACTTTGAAGTTTCTTTGAAATTCTACCCTTGCCAGCACACATGTGCCCATGGCTGTCCCACCATTATGCAGCGTGCACATGCCCCACTGCCGCACCAACACAAATGCACCCACAACTGCCCCACCACTGTGCACTGACCTGCATTCCCCCCTGCCTCTGTGGGTGTGCACTAGCCCGCAGGCCCCTGACCACAAGATACTCCTCTGTGGCCCTCCACTGCCTGGCTGGAGTGCTTTTGCTGGCAGCCCCATTGGAGTGTTGTTGCCAATGGACAGAGAATACATGGCCCCCTACTAAGTGCAGCAGATGTTTGACCTCCAGGGACCAGAAAACAAAGCTACATGCCTGGTCCTAGCCTGACAGGGTAAGAGCATGCAGCCCAGGAGTGCTGAGCTGAGCCTTGGCCCTGAAAAGCATACAGAAATGAAGCCAATAAACTAAACCCAACTTATACAACTATCAAACCCTAAAGGGCATCAAAGAATATAAAAGCAAAAAGCTCCATCCAAAAAACTTCAAAGATTATAGGTAGATCAGTCCACACAGAGGAGAAGGAGCCAGCATAAGGATTCTGACAACTCTAAAATCCAGAGTATCCTCTAACCTCCACATGACCACACTAGCTGTGCAGCAATGATTCTTAACCAGATGGAAATGGCTGAAATGGCAACACAGAATTCACAATCTAAATGTCAGGAAGCTCAACAAGATACAGGACAAAGTTTAAACCCAATCAAAGGAAATCAGTAAAACAATTCAAGTGTTGAAAGACAACATAGACATTTTAAGAAAGAACCAAATTGAACTTGTGGAAATAAAAATTTCACTATAGGAATTTAATAATGCAATTTGAAGCATTAACAGACTAAGCTGAGGAAAGAATCCTATGAATCAACTCAAGTAGACCAAAAAAAAAAAAAAAAAAAAATTAAAATGGACAAACCTCCAAGAAATACAGGATTATCTGAAGAGACCACATCTATAACTCATTGGGATTCCTGAAAGAGATGGAGAAACAGCAAGCAAATTGTAAATCACATTTGAGAATACTGTCCATAAAACCACAAAAATTTCCCTAACCTTGTTAGACAGGCTGACATGCAAATTCAGGAAATTCAGAGAATGCCTGTGAGATACTACACAAGACAACCATCCCCAATGCATATAGTCATCAGATTGTACAAAGTCAATGTTAACAACAACAACAAAAGTCTTAAAAGCAGCGACAGAGAAGGGACAGGTTATATATAAAAGGAACATCATCAGTCTAACAGTGAATTTTTCAGGAGACACCTTACTAGCTGAAGAGATTGGGAGCCTGTATTCAGCATCCTTAACAAAAAGCATTCCAACACAGAATTTCACATCCACCCAAACTAAGCTACAAAAGTGAAGGGGAAATAAAAATCAATTTCAGACAACTAAATGCTAAGGTAATTGGTTATAACTAGATCTGCCTTACAAGAGGTCCTGAAGGGAGAGTTAAACACAGAAACTTCTGCCACAAAAACATATTTAAGTACATACCCCACTGACACTATAAAGCAACTATACAATCAAGGCTACATAATAACCAACTTACAATATGATGACAGGTTCAAATCCTCATATACCAATATTGAACTTGAATGGAAATGGACTGAAAACTCCACTCAAAAGGCATCGAGTGGCAAGTTGAATAAAGAAGCACGACTAACTGTATGCTGTCTTCAATAGACCCATATCATATGCAGTGATCCTATAGGCTGAAAATAAGATCTATTAAGAAAATGGAAAACAATAAGGACAGGGGTTGCTTTTCCTATTTCAGACAAAAATGAACTACATCATCAATGTTCAAAAATGATAAGGAAGGAAAACAATAAGGACGGGGGTTGCTTTTCCTATTTCAGACAAAAACGAACTACATCATCAATGTTCAAAAATGATAAGGAAGGATATTACATAATAATAAAGGGTTCAATTCAAAAAGAAGACTTACATATCCTAGATATATATGTTCCCAACTCGGGAGTACCTAGACTCAAAACAAATTCTTAGAGACCCACAGAGAATTAGATAACCACAAAATAACAGTGGGAGACTTCAAACTCCACTGATGGTGTTAGACAAATCATGGAAGTAAAAAAATCAAGAAAAAAAAAATTGGGGACCTAAACTCAACATTTGAACAAATGTACCTAACAGACATCCACAGAATACTACACCCAACAACAACAGATTATACATTCTTCTCATCTTCACATGGCACATACTCTAAGCTTGACTATATACTCAGTCACAAAGCAATTCTCAACACATTCAAAAAAACCAAAATCATCCCAAGAACACTCTTAGACTACAGCACAATGAAAAAGAAATCAATAACAATAATATCTCTCAAAACAATATAATCACATTAAAATTAAACAACCTGCTCCTGAACTACTTTTGTGAAAAAAATGAAATTAATACAGAAATAAAAATTATTTGAAGCTAATTAAAATAAAGATACAACATCCCAGAATCTCTGGTACACAGCTGAAGCAGTGTTACAAGGAAAGTATCTTGTACTAAATCCCTACATCAAGAAGGTGGGAAGTTATCAAGTTAACAACCTAACATCACACCTAGAGTAACTAGAAAAACAAGAACAAACCAACCCCGTATCAAGCAGAAGTAAAGAAATGACCAAAATCAGACCTGAACTGAATAAAATTGAGACAATAAAATTCACATAACAGATCAATGAAACCAAATGTCAGTTCTTCAAAAGAATAAATGAGCCTGATAGACTGCTAGCTAAGATGATAAAGAAAGAGAGAAGATTCAAACAAACACAATCAGAAATGGCAAAGGTGACATTAACACTAATCCCTCAGAAACACAAAAAGCCATCAGAGACTAATATGAACATCTCTATGCAGACAAACTAGAAAATCTAGAAGAAATGGATAACTTCCTATAAACATATAACCTTCCAAGATTAAAACAGGAAGAAACTCATATCTTGAACAGACCAATTATGAGTTCCAAACTGCATGTGTAATACAAAACCTGCTAACCAGGAAATCCCCTGGACCAAACAAATTCACAGAAAATTCAACCAGACATGCAAGGAAGAGCTGGTACCAACTATACTGAAATTACTCCAAAAAATCAAGAAGAAACTGCTACCCAACTCATTCTATGAAGCCATTATCATTCTGATACTAAAACCTCGCAGAGACACAACAAAAAAGGAAACTGCAGGCCAATATCCCTAATGAACACAGATGCAAACATCCTCGACAAAATACTAGCAAATTCATTGCAACGGCACATCAAAAAGCTAATCCACCATGATTAAGTAGGCTTTATCTCTGGGATGTGAGGATGGTTTGACATATGAAAATCAGTAAATGTAATTCATCACATAGACAGAACTAAAAACATAAAGCACATGATCAACTGAATAGACTCAGATATGGCATTCACAAAATTTGACATCTATTCATGTTAAAAACCCTCAACAAACCAGGCATCAAAGGAACATATCTTTGATAATAATAAGAGTCATCTATGACAAACCCATAGCCAACATCATAATCAATGGCAAAAGCTGAAGCATTTCTCTTGAAAATCAGCACAAGACAAGAATGCTACTCTCATCATTCCTATTCAGCATAATACAGGAAGGCCTAGTCAGAGCCAACAGACAAAAGAAATAAATGGCATTCAAATAGGAAAAGAGGAAGTTAAACTATCTCTCTTTGCTAATGATATAATTCTATACCTAGAAAACCCTAAAGACTCTGTCAAAAGGCTACTGGAACTGATAAATAACTTCAGTAAAGATTCCTAATACAAAATCAATGTACAAAAAAATCAGTAGTATTTCTATACACTAATAACATTCAAGCTGAGAGCCAAATCAAGAAGGCAATCCCATTCACAATATCCATGAAAAGAATAAAATACCAAGGAATATAACTAACCAGGAAAGTGAAAGATCTCTAAAACAAGAATTGTAAAACACCAGTAAAAGAATCAGAGATGATAACAAACAAATGGAAAAACATTCCATGGTCATGAATAGAAAGAATCAATATTGTTAAAAGAAAACATTGTTCAATGTAAATTCACAGATTCAAAGGTATTCCTATCAAAATACCAACATCATTTTTCACAGAATTAGTAAAAACTATTAGAAAATTCATATTAAACCAAAAAAGAGCCCAGAGAAACCAAATTAATCCTAAGCAAAAAGTACAAGGCTGGGCCATCACACTACCTGACACTGAACTATATTACAAGGCTACAATAACTAAAACAGCATGGTACAGGTACAAAAACAAACACATAAATCAATGGACCAGGTTACAGAACCCAGAAATAAAGCCACTCATCTATAACCCTCTGACCTTTGACAAAGTTGACAATAATAAGCAATGAGGAATGAACTCCCTATTCAACAAATGGTGCTGGGGTAACTGGCTAGTCGTATGTGGAAGATTGAAACTGGACCCCTTCCTTAAATCATATACAAAAATTGACTTAAAATTGATTAACAATTAAATGTAAGGCCTCACACTATAAAAACTCTAGAGGAAAACCTAGGAAACACCACGATAAACACAGGACTTGGCAAAGATTTCATGATAAAGACTCCAAAAACATTTGCAACAAAAACAAAAATTAATAAGTGGGACTTAATGAAACTAAAGAGCCTCTACACAGCAAATAAACTACCAATAAACAGTCAATGCATAGAATGGAAAAAATATTTTCAAACTATGCATCTGACAAGGATCTAATAATAAACATCTATAAGAACTTCAACAAATTAAGCAAAACAAACACCATTAAGAAAATAGGCAAAAAACATGTATAGACATTTCTCAAAAGAAGACATACACAAGGTCAACAAACATATAAAAAAAGTTCAATATCACTAATCACCAGAGAAATGCAAATCAAAACCACAAGAAGGTATCATCTCCCACCATTCAGAAAGGCTGTTACTAAAAAGTCAAAAAATAATAGATGTTGGCACGGTTGTGAAGAATAGAGAATGCTTATACACTGTTGGCAGGAAAGTAAAATTAGTTTAGCCACTGTGGAAATCAGTTTGGAGATTTATCAAGGAACATAAAACAGAATTCGCATTTGACCCAGCAATCCCATTATAGGGTATATACTGAAAGGAATATAAATCAGTCTACCAAAAAGACAGTTGTATATTCACTGCAGCTTTATTCACAATAGAAAAGTCATGGAATCAACCTACAGGCTCATTCATGGTGGGTTGGGTAAAGAAAATACGGTGCATATAAACTATACAATATAACACAGCCATAAAAAACAAAATCATGACCTCTGATGCAACATGGATGCAGCTGGAGGCCATTATCCTAAGCAAATTAACACAGAAACAGAAAACCAAATACTTCATGTTCTCACTTGTAAGTGCAAGCTACACATTGGGCTTACATGGACATAAAGATGGAAACAGTAGACACTGAGACTACTTGCAGAGAGAGGGTAAGAATAGGATGTGGGCCGAAAAACTACCTATAGGGCACCATGCTCACTATCCGGGTGATGAAATAATTTGTACATCAAATCCCAGAAACACACAATTTTCACTTATAAAAAACCCTCCACATTTACCCCCTGAACCTACAATAAAAGTTGAAAGAGAAATTATAAAATGAAATCAAATCATTGGGATAAAAAGAACCATATCATTAGACATTAGTCTTAGCCCTGCTACCTCTTACACGCTGCTCTTAGCAGGTCTCATATTCTCTATTCAGTTTGCAAATTTCTGAACTATTAAAATAACCCCAATTATCATTATGAGTTGTTGGAGCAATAAATAAAGGACACCTTGAGAAAGTTTTTAAAATATGAGAAGGTGTACATATTGTATCAGTTCAAAGTCTTTGGGGTCAAACAAAGGAAGATAAGTCAAAGGGGCTTAAACAAAAAAAGGGAAATTCTAGTCAAATTGGCATAGTAAATACATGTCTTAGTACATCCCACTCTCCTACAAACATAGTAGATGACATGATTGATAAAACATGAACAGAAAAACAATTAAACAAAAATGGGGCTGGGCTACAAAAGGAAGAACATATCCATGAAATAGAATCATAACAGAAAAGAGAATTGGTGAACCAGACTTAATCGAGTGTTATGCTTCAGAAGCGCACCTAGATGCACATAAAACTCTGGAACTTTTTAATCAGAAACTTAATGGGCTTAAAACTATACCAAGGATTTGAGTCATTCACAGGCGAAGGCTGAAGGAAATCTGTTGCAAACCTTGACATGAGTTTTATACGGTCCTTGGGCATAGGGTTAGAGAACATCAGGAGCTCCTATGAACCAGAAAGAGGAAATTGGCCCATCTATCTAATATCTGAATAACTGGTTGGACTATGTCAGCAATAACACATGGGGAAAGACTTGCTTCTAAACTGAAAGAGGCTGGGCTAGAGGCCAGGTCAAGGCAACCACTAACCACTAGATGGGGAAAGGTAAACAATGAGTTAGAAAAACACAAGCAAAAATAAACTCAGAAAATGATAATACATGTTAAGAAATTGAATGCTAATCTAGGCAACAAAATTAGTACGTGAAAGAAAAAGTCACTCCAAGTAAAGATGTTTTAGGATACTGTGACAGAAACTTGAAAATAAGCATGTTTGTATGTTTAAGGAGATCTAGGAATACAAACTTTCTCAGAGAGGTCAATAAATTTTGAAACAAATGAGAGGTTAAAAGGTGCTAATGTTTTCTGTCTCCTTAAAGAAGGGGAATGAACCAGTGAGTAAACATAAACTTCATTGAAAGAATTAATATTTCAGTAACTATATTCAAACTTTAGAGAAATCCATCACAGTAATAGAAATAGAAATTTTCTCTTTAGGGAGAATGCAAAATTTATAAGTTTAGACTCAAATATTTTACATGGTTACATTTTTATGTATCACTTATGCAAAGGTTTTGAATTTAAAGCTGGGGTGGGAAGGGAAGAATCAGCCCACATGGCTTCCAAATTACAAGAGGAAAAAGCACAGCATAGAAAATTTTATCTGTCAACCAGAAGGTAAGAGAGAAAGAAAAAAATCAGAAAAAAAGAAGCAAAGCAAGACAATAATAGGTAGAATGCACAAAATACAATCATAGTAATGAGACTAAATATATTACAACAAGAGCAAGTTTGAACAAAAGATCCTGTGAAGTATATTCTCAGATTTTCCAAAAAGCTATATTTTGATTTTAAAGGCAAACTTATAATATAAAGAAATTAAGAGATTAATTTAAAAAATGAACAAAAAATTCTAACAAAGTAAGCTAACCTAACTACATTAATACCAGATTAAATAGATTTTAAAGTCAAAAGCATTAATAAGAATAAAGAAGACTGCTGGGTATTGGATTAAAAAAATGTGGCATATATACACCATGCAATACTACACAGCCATAAAAACACTGAAATCATGTCTTTTGCAGCAACATTGATGCTGCTGGATGTCATTATCCTAAGTCAGCTAATACAGAAATGGAAAACCAAATTCTACATACATATTCACCCATATAAACGGGAGTTAAACATTAAGTACACACGGAAATAAAAATGGGAACAACAGGCACCAGAGACTACTAGAGGGGGCAGTGTTGGAGGGAGGCAGGGCTGAAAAACTACCTGTCGGGTTATATGCACACTACCCGGTTGACAGGTTGAGTCATACCCTGAATCTCAGCATCACACAATATAGCTTTATAACAAACCTGCATATTACTCCCGATTCAAAAATAAAAATTGAAAAAGAAAAAAAAAGTACACAGTCACACCTGCTTGCATAAGAAAAAGACAGGAGGGAGCCACACCAAAACATTTTCAATGGCTACAAGATAGAATATCATGGAGATAATTCTTTTTAATTATTTAGTTTTTTTAAACTGACAAAAATTGCCTACATTTATGCTATATAAAAAAGAGGATTGCTACATAAATGTAAAAACAATTAACAAGAAATGTATAAAAAATCTGACACGTATGCCCTCAATCCAGATATACTGAAAGGCAGAAATTGACAGAATATGAAAAAAATTATCACAAAGTAACCTATAGATAAACTAACAAAAAAGTATTTTTTAATGATGAGGTAGATCTTCATGGACAATATTATGAAACTTCCATCAGGATGGTCCTGCATATTTGTGTACATAATCCATATTCATGACTGGGAGACCTCCACATTATAGCAACAGCTATTTCCCCCAAACTTTTCTACATATCCAAAGAGATTTCACTAAAATTCTAAAGGAATATTTTACAAAAATTGACAAGTTGATCTTACATTTCAAATGAAAAGGCAAAGGGAGAAAAATATTCAAGAATATTTAAAAGATTTAGAAGGAGGAGATGGAGGAAGAGAAGTAGAAAGGTAACTGAGCCTCACAGATTTGGAAGAATCACGCTCCTAAATATCCAGACATTGCAGTTATAGAAATTGAGGAAATATAATATTGTTACATAGTCTATGATCATGTTACTCAGAACAAGCAAGAGAACAGAATCCTTAAAATACACCCATACTAAAAAAAAAAAAAAAAAAAAAAAAAATGAAATACACCCATACTGATAGGGACCTGATATAATAAACCTGTAAGGGGAAAGACTACATGTTGTTTGAGAATATGCTATAAATATGGGAAGTTAGAATATCTTTATTCCTACTTCTATTACATCCCAAAATAAATCTGTATTAATTAAACATTTAAATGTCAAAGTCAGAATTTTAATATTTTAGAAATTACAGAGAAACATTAATACCAAAAAAAATCTTAAAAATGAGAGAGAAAACTTCCAAATTTTAGGAAAAAACACAGGAAAATGCAGTTTTATAACCTTGGACTACAAATGGACTTCTTAACAAGACTCACAAAGTTCAAAGCACAAAGCATAGCAATGGTGAAAATTTTTACTACAAATTGTAAGATATAATATTAACAATATTAAAAACAACCAATAGAATGGAAGATATTTTAAAAGCATACACCCTATAAAGTATTAGTACTCAAATATAATAAATAAAGTCTTCTATAAATCAATGTGAAAAGAGAGATGATCCAGTAAAAATATAAATTATGTAAGCAAAAAAATTACCAAATGGCAAATGAACACTTGTAATCAAGAAATAAACATTCATTAAATTAAAAATGTAAAACCCTTAATAACAAAAATTTAAAAACCATGATTGTGACTCAACAGGTGAGTACATAAATTGTTTTATATGTATACAAGGTAATGTCCTTCATATTCTATAATGAAATACTTCCTGGAAATAAAAATGCATAAACTATAACCAGAAGTTCTAGAAAGAAGACTATTGCATAATTTTTTTCACAAATACGTATGACACAAACCAGACAGAATTTAAAAATTATGCATATTATATCTGGACTTATACATACACAGAAAATAAATATAGGAAAAATGCATTACAATAATAAATATCAAATTCAGGATTTGGTTAACATGCAGGGACAGAGAAAGGGAGAAAGAAAAGAAAAGTTGAATTAGGGGGCTTACACAAATGATGTAAGTTGTATTTGTGATACTTTATTTGGTGTAAAAATGTTTAAAATCAAATACAAAAAAATTTGCTTTAAGTTGGGCAATTGATATAGAGGTATTGATTATCTCCTTCTGTGCAATTTTCATATAGTTGACATATTTCATTATGTTAAAAATAATGAAGAGAAAAAGCGATTCCTAAAACAAAGAATAAAAACAAAAGTAATTAAATGGCCCAAAATAAATGAAGTTTCAACGGTAAGGGAAACTCCAGGAAGAGTTTGGTCCTCAGGTTTTTCAATATAATCAGGTTCTGGTTTTGTGGAAATTGTTCAGCTCTTCCTTCAGATGTTTTAACTTCACCCTGGGGGCAGAGTCTGTCCCATTTTACCACTGTATCCAGATGAAGTTTAGGTACCTTATGTAGGAAAAGCAAAAGACTTTCCCATAAGCTTCAGCAGGTTCCTTCTCATATCCCATGAGTCCAAATCAAGATTGCATAACTAAATTGATCACAATGCCCAATGGATTTAAAAAAAAAAAAAAAAAGGCAAGAGATAAAAAAAGAACATCTGGAATGAGACAGATAAATGGATGGATGAAGAGAGAGAGAAATAAAATTGTAAGTCATAAAAAGGCTGTTCTATTTCCCATCTTTAATGTTGATAAGAACATTCTGCAAGTTTCACAGTCACTGCTCATCTTTTGACTTGCTATGAAAACCTGAAACTGAAAATGTGCTTACAAAATTTTGGCAGGAAATATATTAGGTAATGTTTAATGATAGGAATACTAAAGGTATATTCAAGTTGCAAAGCTAAATTTTTCTTAAAAAGACTATTGTCAAGATAAAGCACTATTAGAGATCCACAAATCTGCAAAGCATTTATATGAAAAATATGTGTACTAAATGGGCAAAAGGAGAATCATAAGAACATCACACATTCTATTAAGACTCTGAGAACAAAGCGATTGAGTCATTGAATTTTTTTAAGTTTTATTTTAGGTTCACAGGTGTGTGTGCAGGTTTGTTAACACAGTCCAAGTTGTGTCATGGAGTGTGATGTACAGACAATTTTGTTATTCAGGTACTAAGCATATTAAAAATAGTTATTTTTCCTAATCTTCTCCCTCATAGAGAAATTGTCACACTACTTTCGACAATGGTTGAACTAATTTACACTCCCACTAGCAGTGTACAAGAATTTCCTTTTCTCCACAACCACACTAACATCTGTTTTCTGTTTTTGTTTTGTTTTGTTTTGTTTTTTTGACTTTTTGATAATAGCCCTTCTGACTAATGTGAGATAGTATCTCATTGTGGATTTGATTTGCTTTTCTCTAATGATCAGTAACATTGAGCTTTCCTTCATATGATTGTTGACTGCATATATGTCTTCCATATGTCTGTATATTGTCTATTCATGTTATTTGCCCACTTTTTAATGAGATTGATTTTGCTTCTAAATTTCTTTAAGTTCCTTATAGATTTTGGATATTATAATCTTTCTTCCATTTTATAGGTTGTCTGTTTACTCCATTGATAGTTTCTTTTGCTGTGCACAAGCTCTTTAGTTTAATTAGATTCCATTTGTAAATTTTTGCTTTTGTTGCAATTGCTTTTGGCATCTTTGCCCTTCGTCATGATGCCTATGCTAGTTCCTATGTTCAGAATTACATTTCCTGGGTTATCTTCCATGAATTTGTATTGTTTTAGGTTATATATTTGAGTCTTTAATTCATTTTGGGTTGATTTTTGCATATGGTGTAAGGAATGGGTCCAGTTTCAATTTTCTGCATATGGCTACCAGTCATCCCAATGCCATTTATTGAATAGGGAGTCCTTTCCCCATTGCTTGCTTTTGTCAGTTTTGTCAAAGATCGATAGTTGTAGGTATGCAGCATTATTTCTGGGCTCTCTATTCTGTTCCATTGGTCTATCTGTCTGTGTTTGTACAAGTACCATGCTGCTTTGGCTACTGTAGCCTTGTAGTATAGTTTGAAATCAGGTAGCATGATGCCTTCAGCTTTGTTCTTTTTGCTTAGGATTGCCTCGAATATTTGGGCTCTTGTTCTGTTCTTTATGAATTTTAAAATAGTTTTTTTCTAATACTGTGAAGAATTTCTTCAGTAGTTTTATAGGAATAGCATTGAATCTGTAAATTGCTTTGGACAATATGGCCATTTGAGTAATATCTGTTCTTCCTATCCATGAACATCAGGTATTTTTCCATTTGTTTGTATCATCTCTGATTTCTTTTCAGCAGTGTTTCATTGTAGAGATTTTTCACCACCTTGATTAGCTGTATTCCTAGGTATTTTATTATTTTTTGTGGCTATTGTGAATGGGATTGTGTTCCTGATTTAGCTCTCGGCTTGGATGTTGTTGCTGTATAGGAATGCTACTGACTTTGGATGTTGGTCTTGTATCCTGAAACTTTGTTGAAGTTGTTTATCAGCTCAAGGCACCTTTGGGCAGAGAGGATGGGGTTTTCTAGATATAGAATCATTTCATCTGCAAAGAAGGATAGTTTGACTTCCTCTCTTCCTATTAGGTTGACTTTTATTTCTTTCTTTTGCCTGATTGCTGTTGCCAGGACTTCCAATACTATGTTTAATAGGAATGTTGAGTGAGGGCATCCTTGTCTTGTGCCGGTTTTCAAGGGGAATGCTTCTAGCTTTTGCCTAGCCAGTATGATTTTAGCTGTGGGTTTGTCATAAATGGCTCTTATTATTTTGAAGTACATTCCTTCTGTGCCTCATTTTTGAGGGTTTTTAATGTGAAAACATGTTGTATTTTATCAAAAGCTTTTTCTACATCTATTGATATAATAATGTGATTTCTGTCTTTAATTTTCTTTATGTGATGAATCACATTTATTGATTTGCATCTGCTGAACCAAACTTGCATTCTAGAGATAAAGCCTACTTTATTGTGGTAGATTAGCTTTTCGATGTGCTATTAGATTCTGTTTGTTGGTATTTTCTTGTGGATTTTTGCATCTATGTTCATCAAGAATATTCCCCTGAAGTTTTCTTTCTTTCATTGTGTCTCTACCAGGTTTTGGTATCAGGATGATGCTGGCCTCATAGAATGAATTAGAGAAAAGTACCTCCTCCTGAATTTTTTGGAATAGTTTCAGTAGGAATGGTATCAGCTTTGTTTTGTACATCTGATAGAATTCAGGTATGAATCCAACTAGTTCTGGGCTTTTTTTTTTTTTTTTTTCTTGATAGGATATTTATTACTGATTCAATTTTGGAGCTCATTATTGATCTGTTCAGGGAATCAATTTATTCCTGGTTCAGCTTGGGAGGGTGTTAGGTGTCTAGGAATTTATCCACTTCTCCTAGATTTTCTAATTTGTGTGCATAGAGGTGTTCCTGTTAGTCTCTAGTGATTATTTGTATTTCTTTGGGGTCAGCAGTAATGTCCCCTTTGTCATTTATAATTGTGCTTATTTAGATTTTCTTTCTTTTCTTCTAGTTAGTAGTCTCTTATTAATTTTTTCAAAAAATCAAATCTATATTTGTTGATCTTTTGTACAGTTTTTCCTATCTCAATCTCCTTCAGTTCAGCTCTTATTTTCATTACTTCTTGTCTTCTGCTAGCTTTGGAGTTTGTTTGCTCTTGCTTCTCTAGTTCTTACAGCTATGATATTAAATTGTTAACTTGAGCTCTTTCTAACTTTTGGATCTGGGCATTTAGTGCTATAAATTTCCCTCTTAACACGGCCTTAGCTGTGACCCAGAGATTCTGGTATGGGTAACAAAGTTATTTCTAAGTTAGTAATTAAAAGATAAATTGCGAATGAAGTAAATTATATCTTAGGTTTCTGTAATTTATTAAAGAAGGTAGCTTCAATTATCTCATGCTTCTCTAAAAAAAGAGTAACATATTTTTAGAAGTTAGTAACTTAACATTGACATTTTGGAATATTACACGGGGGATAATAAAATGTTAATAATATAACAAAATCCTTCTACATGCCCTATACATTAACAACCATTATTATGAAATCTAAAGTCATTTGTTAGCTGAGATATGGAGACAAAAATCTCTATTTAAACAATAAGTTATGGTCTTCACAGGGATGGGTTATACGCACACGGGCAACAAAGACAAAGGAGAGATGAATAATGTGTAAAGCAGTTGTATTTGAGATTGCTTTGGAAATAAACCACCACAAAAGATTATGGTTCTGTCACTCACCAAAAGTCTATATTCTTAAATTCACAATATAAAAAATTCTTTCTTACTATGAATTCACTTCATATGAATTTAATATATCATTTGAAGCACTATCTATCAAATCAAAACAAAAACAAATTATGTTGTCCAGAATATACCATTTTACAACCTAGTTGTATTTACCATCAATTCAGTCAAGAACACTAGGCATCCACTTGCAGAATACGGCTCCTACTACTACAAGAGTTATTCTGCATTTTATTCTTCAGATTTACAAGTATATTTTTCATGTTAATAAGTCGAGTATTTTTATCTGAAATTTATGTTAGAAAGAGAGTCTTTTGGAAGCAGCATGCAGCCTTCAAACAAGTTAAGTTTGTTACCAAAATTTATGGAAGGGTAGTATGACATCTTTATCATTATGTATGGCAAAACTATAACACAGTATAATGCCTTAGTTATGCTACTTTGTGTTTTCAGACATTTTGATGATGAAAGTGATAGATGTCCAAAATACTACATGAAGATTCAAGCTGTTGTACTGCATAATAAATAAAGACTATAACAGCAATCCCGGGCTTTTTATCTTATATATATCAAATGGGAACATAAGCTACTCTTACAAAACTGTTTCAGCACGTCTCTTCAAGAAGATACCATTGTAAAATTTCTGTCTTTACTTGGTACTTTTGAAGATTCAAGATAAGAACTCCTCAGCCCTTCTGTGCATTTTCATTTACAACACGATTAATCTCTGAGTTTACTATTTTAAAACTATCCTTACCATGACATTATCCTTACCATGACATTACACATCAATTGCTATAATTCTGAAAATTGAAATCAACCAAGGCGACTTACATGTCCAACACAGGCTATGAGGTTGGTTCTGAGATAACAGAAAGTAATTATACAAATAATTCAGAAAAAATAAAATAAATTAGCATAATATTTGTTTCTACTTAAAACCACAAAAGCGGTTATTGCTTTTATATTAAAATAACTTTATAAAAATTTACATAGCCTTTAATATAATGATTGTGACAAATGAAGAAAGGGATATATGGAATATACATATATATCCTCTTAGAATTCTCTGAAAATTGAGGAATTGCTATAAAAGGATATATACATTACAATTATTTATTTATTTATTTTTATTTTTTTTGAGACGGAGTCTCACACTGTCACCCAAGCTGGAGTGCAATCACACAATCTCAGCTCACTGCAACTTCCACCTCCTGGGTTCAAGGGATTCTCGTCTCAGCCTCCCGAGTAGCTGGGATTACAGGAACCCACCACCATGCCCAGCTAATATTTTGTATTTTTAGTAGAGATGGAGTTTCACTATGTTGGCTAGGCTGGTCTCGAACTCCTGACCTCGTGATCTGCCCACCTTGGCCTCCCAAAGTGCTGGGATTACAGGCATGAGCCACCACACCTGGCCTACAGTACAATTATTTAATTTGAATTAGAATAGTTTGGAATAGGAATATCATTCGATAAAATCTAAAGAATAAAAAATCAAAGAAACTTTGTTTATTGTGCACTACTCTATACCAGAACTGTGATGAACAATTATGAGTAACAGATATACATACTCATTTTATTCATATTTACAATAACAGCTAATCCTCACTGAATGCATATCATGAGACAGGAGCTTGACTTTATAGTCAAGGTCTCATTCTACATTCACTAATACCATTTTAAAATTTTGCTTCTCTATTTTATAATTGTAGAGGCTGGAACTTGGAAAGGTCACATATCAAGAAGCAGCCACATAGTGATATGAACCAGGATTTGTCTAACTTCGAAGTCCCCCGATAACTTCTTCAAGTGTAAATAATAGCTTCTAACAATTCTAGATAAATTCGCTACAATTCAAAAATCTCAAGCTTTTTAAAGAAAGTCAAATTCTCTAAAACTTCAACCTTCAACACTGAATCGGGCTTTATAGAATGAGTATCAAATATTACCAATCACAACAGAATAAGTATAAAGTAAAATATTTATTAAGAAATTCCTACTGACAAAATACTTGCGGAGAACACAAAAATGTGGCAAACTTCCCCCAAGTTTGCTCACTATTTCTTAGTGAGATAAATCAAGTGCAAAAATAACTTTAGGACACAGAAGGACTGAATGGGTTCAGCCAGACAGGCAAAAATTATGATGGGCATTGAGAAGACAGAGATGAATTAAAAGGGAGGATCAAGAATCTGAGCTGGATCCTGAAGGATCAAACTGGGGAGAGGTTGGGGATGAGGCCTTGTTAAGGTAATACAGCATTCGATATTGTTACTTAGGTTTGGTTTATAATCTGTTGAGAGTAAAACTACTCTTACAGCTAAATGTTTTCTGAGAATCATGTCTCATAAATGAAACAAAAAACTTAGCTCTTTAGGTCCTAATAAGTAGATCAACTAAATCAGGGAAGAATCATAGAAATCTTTTGAGTAGGGAAGGAATGCTATTTATCACCACACATTTCAGGGAAAACTACTCTCCGTTCTGAGAAATCTTCTTGGCAAGCAAAATCCAAATCCAGTTTCTCTTTAGCTTGTGGCCTTTGATCAGTTGGTTAAAGGATTACTGTCTGATATGGTTGGGCTCTGTGTCCCCACTCAAATCTCATCTTGAATTGTATTCCTATAATTCCCACATGTTGTGGGAGGGACCTGGTGGGAGATAATTAATTTGAATCATGAGGGCAGTTTCTGCCACACTGTTCTCATGGTAGAGGATAAGTCTCATGAGATCTGATGGTTTTATCAGGGATTTATGCTTTTACATCTTCCTCATTTTCTCTTGCCACCACCATGGAGATGAAAGAAGTGTATTTCATCTCCTGCCATGATTCTGAGGCCTCCCCAGCCATTTGGAACTATAAGTTCAATTAAACCTCTTTTATCTTCCCAGTCTCAGTGTGTCTTTATCGGCAGTGTGAAAACAGACTAATACACCACCCTACATCTATAGCCTCATACTAAGCCTGTGTGGGAAGTGGTAATAGAGTTTGTACTAAGTTGGACATTCCTATACCTTGAGAATTTGTGAGTATTATCCTAGGATTGAGCTATGTTATAGCAAATGTTAATAGATTCTGGCAACTGGAAAGTAGATAGAGGATATTTTATTTAAAGAGAGTGGCATCTGCAGAGGTGTGAAAGTTGCAGTCAATAAGAAACATTCAGAAATTAGGCATGTTTCAGCTTAATTGGAGTATGCATATTTTATTTTTTTATTTTTTATTTTTATTTTTTGAGACGGAGTCTCGCTCTGTCGCCCAGGCTGGATTGCAGTGGCACGATCTCGGCTCGCTGCAAGCTCCGCCTCCCGGGTTCACGCCATTCTCCTGCCTCAGCCTCCCGAGTACCTGGGACTACAGGTGCCTGGAACAATGCCTGGCTAACTTTTTGTATTTTTAGTAGAGACCGGGTTTCACCGTGTTAGCCAGGATGGTCTCGATCTCCTCACCTCGTGACCCGCCCACCTCGGCCTCCCAAAGTGCTGGGATTACAGGCGTGAGCCACCGTGCCCAGCCTGGAGTATGCATATTTTTAAAAAGAACATACTTTCCAGAAAATGCCATTAAATTAGATAGTAAAAAACCTTGAAAATCAGGTTAATGAGCTTAATTTTTATTACTTGTTAGGATAAAAAGCTTACCATTTAATCCTTATAATAATAACCTTATCCAGTGGGTTTTATTATCATCTCTACTTTATAGATTTTAAAACTGAAGCACAGACAGATTAAGTAATTTAAAGTCACATTGCTAGAAAATGGTAGAGGCAACATTCTAATCCAGGAAGTTTACTAGGACTTTTCTCCCTAGAAATTAATGGTAGAACTGGGTTTTAGTATAAAAAAAATCTATTGCTTAGATAGAGAGAAAACCTACTTGAGATTTAGAGAAATTAAAGATTTGTCTGTCCTATTATTTTAAAAAAGAAATTAGGAACACAGAAAAGGAAGTTTTATTCCAGGTTAAGAGCATGCTGTCAGAATTTGTGCTCTACATCCAATGATGAATTACTTAAGGTCACAATGAAAAGCTAAAACCAAGGCATATAATTTACAAATACAGGCATACCTTGGAGGTATTGTGAATTTGGTTCCAGAGCCATACTCTGCTTTTTTTGTTTTCCACTGCATATAAAAGTTATCTTTACACTGTAGTCTATATGTATATAATACCATTATGTCTAAAAAAATGTGCATAACTTAATTAAAAATACTTTATTGCTAAAAAATGTTAATGGTCATCTGAGCCTTCAGCAAGCTGAAATCTTTCTAATGGTGGAAGCTCTTGCCTTGATAGCAACAGCTGATGAATAATCAAGGTGGTGGTGGCTTAAGGTTGGGATGGCTGTGGCAATGTCTTAAAATAAGACAGCACTAAAGTTTGCCACATGAATGGACTCTTCCTTTCACAAAAGATTTATCTGTAGCATGAGAGGCTGTTTGATAGTATTTTACATACAGTAGAATTTCTTTCAAAATTGGAGTCAATCCTTTCAAACCCTGCCATTGCTTTAACAACTAAGTTTATGCAGTATTCCAAATCTGTTGTTATTTCATCAATGTTCACAGCATTTTTATCAGGAGTAGATAAAATCTCAAGAAACCACTTTATTTGCTCATCCATAAAAAGAAATCTCTCATTCATTAAAGTTTTATCATAAAATTGCAGCAATTCAGTTATATCTTCAGGCACTACTTCTAGTTCTCTTGCTATTTACACATAGGCAGTTACTTCCTCCACTGAAGTCTTTAACCTCTCAAAGTCACCCAGGAGGGTTAGAATCAACTTCTTCCAAACTCCAGTTAATGTCAACATTTTGAACTCTTCCCATGAATCACAAATGTTCTTAATTGCATCTATAATGGTGACTCTTCTCCAGAATGTTTTTAATTTACTTTTCCCATATCCATCAGAATTACTATGTATGGCAGCAATAGCCTTATGAAATATTACTCTTAAATGATAAGACTTGAAAGTCAAAATCACTCCTTGATCTATGAGCTGCAGAATGGCTGTTGTGGTAACAGGCATGAAAACAACATTAATTTATGTACTTCTTCATCAGAGTTCTTAGGTGACCAGGTGCATTGCCAATGAGCAGTAATATTTTAAAATAAATATTTTTTTCTGAGCAGTAGGTCTGAACAGCAGTCTTAATATATTCAGTTTATCATGCTGTAAACAGATGTGCTTTCATCCAGGCTTTGTTGTTCCATTTCTAGAGCAAGGGCAAAGTAGGTTTAGCATCATTCTTAAGGGCACCAGGATTTTCAGAATGACAGGTAAGTACCAGCTTCAACTTAAAGTCATCAGGTGCATTAGCCCCTAAAAACAGTGTCAGAATGTCCTTTGAAACACTGAATCCAGGCACTGACTTCTCTCCAGCTATGAAAGTCCTAGGTGGCATCTTCTTTCAATAGAAAGCTATTTCATCTTCATTGAAAATCTGTTATTTAGTGTAGCCACCTTAATCAACTATCTTAGATCTTCTGGATAACTTGCTACAGCTTCTCCATCATCATCTGCTGCTTTACATTGCACTTTTATGTTATAGAAATGGTTTATTTCCTTATCCCCATGAAAAAAACCATTGCTAGCTCCAAATTTTTCTTCTACATCTTATTCACCTTTTAGCCTTTATGAAGTTTCTCAGCCTTCACAGAATTGAAGAAACTTAGGGATTTGCTCTGGATCAGGTTTTGGCTTAAGGGAATGTTTCATCTTCTATCCAGACCACTAAAACTTTCTAATCAGCAATAAGGCTGTTTTGCTTATCATTTGTGTGTTCACCAGAGAAGTACTTTTAATTTTCTTAAAGAACCTTTCCTCTGAATTCACAACTTGGCAGTTTGGTGCAAGAGGCCTAGCTTTTGGCCTATCTTGGCTTTTGACGTGCCTTCCTCACTAAGTTTAATCATTTCCAGCTCTTCACTGAAAGGAGAGATGTGGGACTCTTCCTTTCACTTGAATGCTTAGAGGTCATTACAGGGTTATTAACTGGTCAAATTTCAATATTGTTGTGTCTTAGGTAATAGAGAGGACCAAGGAGAGGAAGAGAGGGAAATGGCCAATGAGTGTAGTAATCAGAACATACACAACATTTCTCAATTAGTTGGAAATCTTATATAGGCATTTTTGTGGCACCCCCAAATAATTACAATAGAAGACCACTGATCACAGATCACCATAACAGATGTAATAATAATGATACATTTTTGAAAACTTGTAGGGATTACCAAAATGTGACACAGAAATACAAAGTAAGCACACACTGTTAGAAAAAAAAGTGCTGACAAATTTGCTAGACACAGGGTTGCCACAAATTTTCAATTGGTGAAAAACACAATAACTGAAGCCCAAAAAGTGAATCATAATAAAATGAGGTATGCCTGTATTACTTTAGAAGATAATTTACTATTACAGTTGAAATAAAGATAAAATTATGCTTTCCTTCCTCTAAGTAGTTTGGTAAATTAGGTCTCTCTTTTTTTAAGACCTATCACCGAGTCAAATTTTTTTTTTTTACAGTTGTTGCACATATTCCATTTAATGATTAAGATGTTGTCGTGTACATCAATCAAAAACACTTTTTTTTTTTTTTTTGAGTTGGAGTCTCGCTCTGTCGCTGGGCGGGAGTGCGGTGGTGCAATCTTGGCTCACTGCAACCTCTGCCTCTCTGGTTCAAGTGATTCTCCTGCCTCAACCTCCCAAGTAGCTGGGACTATGGGCACCCACCACCACGCCCAGTTACTTTTTGTATTTTTAGTACAGACAGGGTTTCACCATGTTGGCTAGGATGGTCTCGATCTCTTGACCTCGTGATGCACCCTCCTCGGCCTCCCAAAGTGCCGGGATTTCAGGCATGAGCTACCGCGCCCAACCCAAAAATACATTTTTGTATTTTATTTCTCTATGTAGTGAATAAACTTCAAGATAACAGGGATCTTGGAAATGTAGGTAATATGTTTACATGTACCTGAAACACGTAGGTTCAACTTGAAATGCTAACTTGAAGTGTTGAATAATACAGCTGAAGTTCTTCATGGAATGTAAATATCATGGGAGACAAACAAAAATTAAGTTGCATTATTTAGGGGAGATTGCAAAGGAGTGGGGTGGTGTGAAGAAGGAGCTTCTTTTTTTTTTTTTTTTTTGAGACGGAGTTTCGTCCTGTTGCCCAGGCTGGAGTGCAGTGGCACAATCTCGGCTCACTGCAAGCTCCGCTTCCCGGGTTCACGCCATTCTCCTGCCTCAGCCTCCGGAGTGGCTGGGACTACAGGCGCCCGCCACCACGCCCAGCTAAGTTTTTGTATTTTTAGTAGAGACCGGGTTTCACCCTGTTAGCTAGGATGGTCTCGTTCTCCTAACCTTGTGATCCACCCGCCTCAGCCTC
Source organism: Macaca nemestrina (assembly GCF_043159975.1). Classification (NCBI taxonomy): domain Eukaryota; kingdom Metazoa; phylum Chordata; class Mammalia; order Primates; family Cercopithecidae; genus Macaca; species Macaca nemestrina. Next base: position 59,726,111 of record NC_092130.1, read on the forward strand.
CCAAAGTGCTGGGATTACGGGCGTGAGCCACCATGCCCAGCCTTTTCTTTTTTTTTTTTTTTTTAGACTGAGTCTCACTCTGTCTGCCGGACTGGAGTGCAACTGCATGATCTCAGCTCACTGCAAACTCCACTTCCTGGGTTCAAGTGATTCTCCTGTTTCAGCCTCCTGAGTAGCTGGATTATAGGCAGTTGCCACCAGGCCTGGCTAATTTTTGTATTTTTAGTAGAAGCGGGGTTTCACCATGTTGGTCAGGCTGGTCTCGAATTCCTGACCTCAAGTGATCTGCCCATCTTAGCCTCCCAAAGTGCTGCGATTACAGGCATAAGCCACCGTGCCCAGCTGAGCTTTATAATTCTTAACCAAACAGTAAACCTGGTCCTTATACTATTGTGTTTTCTTATACTATTGTGTAGTTGTATGCGCTGTTAGTCCAATTGACTCAAAATTTAAACAATAAAAAGTATAGCCCTCAATAAGGAAACACATTTTCCTCAGGCATATAGGTGGAATTGACATAGCTGTCTTATTCTTATTTAACATTTCAAAGGCCACTAATTTTAAAGCTGTTTCAACAATTGAGTCTTTCCCAAGGTGGAAGGGCAAATATTTTGTTGTTGAGTTGAAAGCGTACTTTTGAGAGAGTGAAGACAACAGTTAAGCTGATCTAGTGAGGCAGAAAGACCAGAGACTTGAAATCAGAGAAGAGGAGTTTCAGCCCCCTTCTGCTTTGACGAAGATTGAAATGATCCAGTGTCTACAAGTCTTGGTGTCTCTAGAGCACCACCTATCTCATGGGATCATTGGGAAGGAAAATAAGGTAACATATGAAAGTAGCATCTAGAGGACCTTCTTCATAGAAGGCTCTTAAACACAGAAGACTACTATTTTATAAGTATTGGGATCTTAAACATGATATTTGAAGTTAGAAATCAGAAGTATTACTCCTGGTTGAGGAAATTACTAAGTGTTTGATCATGGGTTATTCACAACCCATACAATATATCTGTTAGTCTATTATAAAATGCAGATAATCTACTCTCTGTGCCTATCTAAAAAAAAAAAAAAAAAAAAAAAAAAATGATTTAAGCACAAATTAGAAAATGCCTGGGGAACAGAATATCATATAAATTTAGTATAATTAATTTCAAATAGCATTCATAAAATACTTTTTAAAATTCAAGAATAAGAGCAAGAAAAAGTTTTAGCAATTAAATGTTCAGTCTATTAATCAACTGCTGTATCTTTTCACTTTCATAGCCCAATGTATTACCCTACATTTCACTAGAATTATATAACTACGTGCTACATGCCTTCTAAGATTCTTTCCAACTCTTAAGGTTTATAATTTTTGATGTCCTCTTTTAAAAACTCCTTACCAAGTCTCTAAGATAGGACTCAAGAAAACAAAGGCATTTTATATAGTCATTTCAGGTAAGTCTCCTCAATAATAAACTTCTCCTTTATGTCCTAGATACTACTTATCATGTGAGCCTCAACTCCTATCACTTCCCACATTGTCCTGTAATATATAATTAGTCCCTGGGACATCATTTCTCTATTCTTTTCAAGTGGCGTCCCTTCGCCTAGAAGACCTCCCTTGCTTTTACCTTTTATCATGGCATTTCCCATCCTGCAGTGAAATGGCCTATTTGCATGTCTCTCACTTTTGGTAGATGTGTTACTAAACAAAGGAGACCTTGTTCACCTCTATACTTTCGTCACCACACACAGAGCTTGACCCATAACAGATACTTAGTAAGTGTTAAATTAAATATATTTTTGAAAAGTCATGACAATCTTGAAAACTTCCTATGACTCCCTAGAGTACCAATGACAGCTTGGGTCAAATGCCTAAATGATTACAGATACAGTGCCAGTGGTCTGAGATCCCTTTGTCACATCAGGGAACTAGTGAATATCCTACAGTATGAGTGCCCAGCACTTAAGAGGTAACTTCCACTCAAACAACAAACAATACCACCCTAAAGGATCCAGCAACCTCCAGAAGTATCTTTGTGGTAGGCAACTGAGCTTAGCACTGACAGTTCACCATACCCAAATCTCAATATTTACAGTTTTAATGGCAGTCTTGACACAGTTCTTTCATTCTTAAGTCTGTCTCCAGTCATGGTCCATAAAGAAAATTACCAGTTTCTCAGTACAAATACCAATTTAAGAGACACAAAATAAAGTCTCCTCTTGTGAGTTGGCCTAACCCCTGCCACGTTTAATTAATTACCTTCAGAAGGAAAATGTGGCTCATTGCTTTCTATCTGATTTTCTAGGCCTTCTCAGACAGAAGAGCAGGTTGTATTCTCCAAGCATGGTGACATGCATTACGTGCACGTACACACACACATTATTTTGTATTACCCATTAAAATGTGACACTGAAAATCCTCCAGTGAAATGTGAAATCTGTGCTCCTTTCTTAAATCTGGCTGGACCTTTGTAACTGCCTCTACCAATACAATACAGTGGAAGAAATGTTATATGACTTCTGAGGCTAGCGTGTAAAAGACAAAATGACTTTAGCTTGGCTCACCCTCTAATTTGAGACAGTTGCTCTTGAAACACAGCCACCATGTTGTAAGGTAGCCCAGGCAACATGAAGATGCCCCACATGGGCCTTGCAATTAAAAGCCACAGCAGGGCCCCACCATCAGATCTGTGAGAGAATGAGAGTATAGATAATTTCAACCTTCAATATTTGAGACTTCCAGCTGAGACCCACACAAACTATTAGAGATAATAGGTGATTATTGCTGTTTCAAGCCACCTTGTTTTAGAATGATTTATTATGCAGCAATAAATAATCAATGTAGATCTGGCAGACTGCCAAGACTTGGGACTATCAATTTATAGCTAGACTTCAGGTGGTCTGAGACCTCCCATACTCTGGGCAATTTCTTATTGAGAGACCATTTGAAAATAACCACTCTGAACTTAACTTTCCTACATTAAATATTACCATTATGAAAGAAATTTTTAAAAAATCATTCAGAAAATACTATACCAAATTCCTGTTTGGTAAAAGCCCCCAGATTGTTTTTAAAGTCCTTAACAATACTTCTCTATCTATTTTTAACTATATTTTCTCTAGCATAGATCAAAGAGCATAGTTTGTGGATTTGCTATTTGTTTTGCTTTTGTTCTTAAAATTTACTTCCTTATGCCTTTTTTAAAAAAGAATAAGAGTATATAAATTTTAATTTATTTTATTTTAGATTCAGGGGGTACATGTCGTGTTTGTTACACAAGTATATTGCATAGTGATTGGAATTAGGTTTCTAGTGTAGCTTTCACCCAAATATTGAACATTATATTCAATAAATATTCTTCCAACCCTCATTCCCCCACTTATGCCCTTTTGAGAGACTCCACTGTCTATATTTCCAACTTTATATCCATGTCTAACCATTGTTTAGCTCCCATTTATAAGTAAGAACATGCAAGATTTCATTTTCCGTTTCTGAGTTAGTTCACTTAGGATAATGATCTCCAGCTCCAGGCATGTTGCTGAAAGGTGATTTAATTGTTTTTATTGCTGTGTAGTATCCGGTATTTTATATATACCACATTTTCTCTATCCAGTCAACTGTTGATGGATACTTAGGTCGGTTACATGACTTCAGTACTGTGAATTGTGCTGCGAAAAACATACCATTGCAGGTGACCTTTTTATATAATTTCTTTTGAACTGGGCAGAAGCCCAGTAGTGGGGTTGCTGCGTCAAATGGTAGCATGAATTTTAGTTCCTCAAGATATCTCCATACTGTTTTCCGTAGAAGTTGAACCAATCTACCTTCCCCTAAACAGTGTGTAAGTATTCCTTTTATCCAAATCCATGCCAACATCTGTTGTTTTTTGACTTTTTATTAATAGCCATTCTGACTGATGTAAGATGGTATGTCAGTGTGATTTTCATTTGTGTTTCTTTGATGATTAGTGATGTTGATACATTTTTCCTATGTTTGTTGGCTGCTTGTATTTCTCCTCATGACAAATGTCTGCTTGTGTCCTTTGTCCAGTTTTCAATGGAGTTGTTTGTTTTTCACTTGTTCATTTATTAGTTCCGTGCAGATTATACATATTAGTCCTTTGTCAGGGACATAATTTGTGAATATTTTCTCCCATTCCGGTGGTTGTTTGATTACCTCATTGATTATTTCTTTCTCTGAACAGAAGCTTTTTAGTTTAATTAAGTTTCATTTGTCTGTTTTGTTTTTGTTGCATTTCTTTTTGGGATCTTCATAAATTCTTTGCCTTGGCCAATATCCAGAAGAATTTTTCCTAGGCTTCTTCTAGGAATTTTTATAGTTTTAGGTCTTACATTTAGGTCTTTTATGCATCTTGAGTTAATTTTTGTATACAGTGAGAGGAAGAGGTAGAGTTTCATTCTTCTGTATATGGCTAGTTAATTTTCCCATTATCATTTATTGAATATGGTGTCCTTTAACCATTGTTTATTTTTGTAGATCATGTTAAAGATCAATTGGTTGTAGGTATGTGGCTATATTTTGGGGTCCTCATTTTGTTCCATTGATCTATGTGTCTATTTTTATACCAGAACTATACTATGTTAGTTACTGTAGTCTTGTAATATAATTGAAATTCAAGCAACGCGATTCCTCCAGATTTGTTCTTTTTACTTAGGATTGTTTTAGCTATTCGGGTCAAAATGAAGGAAAAACTGTAAAGGGCAGCCAGAGAGAAAGGTCACCTACAAAGGGAAGCCCATCAGACTAACAGCAGACACCTTGGCAGAAACTCTATAATCCAGAAGAGAGTGGGGGCCAAAATTCAACATTATTAAAGAAAAGAATTTTCAACCCAGAATTTCATAACCAGCCAAACTAAGACTTGTAAGTGAAGGAGAAATAAAATCCATTCCAGACAAGCAAATGCTGAGGGAATTTGTTACTACCAGGCCTGCCCTGCAAGAGCTCCTGAAATAAGCACTAAATAGGAAAAGGAAAATCCAGTACTAGCCACTGCAAAAGCACACCAAAATATAAAAACTAATGACACTATGAAGAAACTGCATCAACTAGTGTGCAAAATAACCAAATAGAATCATGATGACACGATCAAATTCATACATAACAATACTAATCTTAAATGTAAATGGGCTAAATGCCCCAGTTAAAAGACAAAGACTGACAAATTGGATAAGGTGTCAAGTCCCAATGGTGTGCTGTTTTCAGGAGACCCATCTTATGTGCAAAGACACATATAGACTCAAAATAAAGGGATGGAGGAAAATTTACCAAGCAAATGGGAAACAATAAAAAGCAGGGGTTACAATCCTAGCCTCCGACAAAACAGACTTTAAACCAACAAAGATAAAAAAAAAAAAAAAAAAAAAAGACAAAAACAGGCATTATATAATGGTAAAGGGAACAATTGGGCAAGAAGAGCTAACTATTCTGAATATATATACACCAAATACAGGAGCACCCAGATTCATAAAACAAGTTCTAAGAGACTTAGACTCCCACACAATAATAGTGAGGGGCTTTAACATCCCATTGTCAGTATTAGACAGATCAACAAGAGAGAAAATTAACAAGGATATTCAGGACTTGAACTCAGCTCTGGATAAAGTGGACCTAGTAGACGTCTACAGAACTCTCCACCCAAAACAACAGAATATACATTCTTAGTGCCACATAGCACTTGCTCTAAAATTGGCCACATAATTGGAAGTAAAACATTCCTCAGCAAATGTAAAAGAACGGAAATCATAACAAACAGTCTCTCAGAACACAGTAAAATCAAATTAGAACTCAGGATTAAGAAACCCACTCAAAACCACACAATATCATGTAAATTGAACAACATGCTCTTGAATGACTCCTGGGTAAAAAAATAAAATTAAGGCAGAAACCAAGGAGAACAAAGAGACAACATACCAGAATCTCTTGGACACAGCTAAAGCAGTGTTAAGATGGAAATTTATAGCACTAAATACCCACATCAGAAAGCTGGAAAGATCTCAGATAGACATACTAGCATCACAATGAAAAGAGCTAGAGAGGCAAGAGCAAACTAATCCAAAAGCTAGCAGGAGACAAGAAATAACTAAGATCAGAGAAGAATTGAAGGAGACAGAGACATGGAAAACCCTCCAAAAAATGAACAAATCCAGGAGCTGGTTTTTTGGAAAAAATTAACAAAATAGGTAGACTAATAAAGAAGAAGAGAGAAGAATCAAATAGACACAATAAAAAATGATAAAGGGGATATCACCATTAATCCCACAGAAATACAAACTACTATCAGAAAATACTATAAACACATGTATGCAAATAAACCAGAAAATCTAGAAGAAATGGATAAATTCCTTGGATGCATACATTCTACCAAGACTAAACCAGGAAGAAGCTGAATCCCTGAATAGACCAATAATAAGCTCTGAAATTGAGGCAGTAATTAATAGCCTACCAACCAAAAAAAGCCCCCAAACAGACGGAATTACAGGTGAAATCTACCAGGAATACAGAGAGGAGTTGGTACCATTCCTTCTGAAACTATTCCAAACAATTGAAAAGGAGGGACTCCTCTCTAACTCATTTTATAAAGTCAGTATCATCCTGATACTAAAACCAGGAAGAAACACACACACAAAAAATACTTCAGGCCAATATCCTTGATGAACTTTGATGTGAAAATCTTCAATAAAATACTGGCAAACCAAATCCAGCAGCACATCCAAAACCTTATCTACCATGATCAAGTTGGCTTCATCCTTGGGATGCAAGGCTGGTTCAACATATGCAAATCAATAAACGTAATCAATCACATAAACAGAACCAAAAGCAAACCACATTATCTCAATAGATGTAGAAAAGGTCTTTGATAAAATTCAAAATCCCTTCATGTGAAAAACTATCAATTAATTAGGTATTGATGGAACATATTTCAAAATGATAAGCGCTATGTATGACAAACCCACAGCCAATACCATATTGAATGGGTAAAAGATGGAAGCATTTCCTTTGAAAACCGATGCAAGGCAAGGATGCCCTCTCTCACCACTCCTATTCAACATAGTATTGGAAGTTCTGGCCAGAGCAATCAGGCAAGAGAAAGAAATAAAGGTATTCAAATAGTAAGAAAGGAAGTCAAGTTGTCTCTGTTTGCAGATGACATGATTTTATATTTAGAAAACCCCATCAGCTCAGCCCCAAAACTTGAACTGATAAGAAACTTCAGCAAAGTCTCAGGATACAAAATCAATGTGCAAAAATCACAAGCATTCCTTTATACCCACAATAGGCAAGCACAGAGCCAAATCATGAATGAACTCTCATTCATGATTGCTACAAAGAGAATAAAATACCTAGGAATACACCTAACAAGGGAAGTGAAGGACTTCTTCAGGAAGAACTACAAACCACTGCTCAAGGAAGTAAGAGAGGACACAAACAAATGGAAAAGCATTCCATGCTTATGGATAGGAAGAATCAATATCGTAAAAATGGCCATACTGTCCTTGTAAATTCAATGCTATTCCCATCAAACTACCATTGACATTCTTCACAGAATTCAAAAAAAAAACCTATTTTAAATTTCATATGGAAATAAAGAGGACACCATGTAGTCAAGGCAATCCTAAGCAAAAATAACAGAGCTGGGGGCATCATGCTGCCTGACTTTAAACTATACTACAAGGCTACAGTAACCAAAACACCATGGTGCTGATACCAAAACAGACATATAGACAAACAGAGCAGAACAGAGACTCAGAAATAACACCACACATCTACAACCAACTGATCTTCGACAAGCTTGACAAATACAAGCAAAGCGGAAAGGATCTCCTAATCAGTAAATGATGCCGGGAAAACTGACTAGCCATATGCAGAAAACTGAAACTGTACTCCTCCCTCACACCTTATACAAAAATTAACTCAAGATGGATTAAAGACTTAAATGTAAAACCCAAAACTATAAAAACCCTAGAAGAAAACCTAGGCAATACCATTCAGGACATAGGCATGTGCAAAGACTTCATGACAAAAATGCCAAAAACAACTGCAACAAAAGCCAGAATTGACAAATGAGATCTAATTAAACTAAAGAGCTTCTGCACAACAAAAGAAACTATCATCAGAGTGGACAGGCAACCTACAGAATGGGAGAAAATTTCTGCAATCTACCCATCTGACAAAGGTATAATATCCAGAATTTACAAGGAATTAAACATACTTACAAGAAAAAAACAAACACCCCATAAAAAAGTGGGCAAAGGATATGAAGAGACACTTCTCAAAAGAAGACATTTACATAGCCAACAAACATATGAAAAAAAGCTCAACATCAACGATCATCAGAGAACTGCAAATCAAAACCACCATGAGATACTATCTCATGGTAATCAGAATGGCAATTATTAAAAAGTCAGAAAACAATAATAGATGCTGGCAAGGGTGCAGGGAAATAGGAATGTTTTTACATTGTTGGTGGGAATGTAAATTAGTTCAACTCTTGTGGAAGACAGTATGGCAATTCCTCAAGAATCTAGAACCAGACATACCATTTGACTCAGCAATCCCATTATAGTCTACATGCCCAAAGGAATATAAATCATTCTACTATAAAGACACATGCACACGTATGTTTATTGCAGCACTATTTACAGTAGCAAATACATGGAACCAACCCAAATGTCCATCAATGATAGACTGGATAAAGAAAATGTGGCACATATACATCATGGAATACTATGTAGCCCTTTGCAGGGACATGAATGAAGCTGGAAATCATCATCCTCAGCAAACTAACACAAACTAACACAGGGACAGAAAACCAAACAAACACCACTCATAAGTGGGAGTTGAACATTGAGAACACATGGAAACAGAAAGGGGAACAACACAAACCAGGGCCTTTTGCGGGGTGGAGGTTGAGGGGTGGGAACTTAGAGGACAGGTCAATAGGTGCAGCAAACAACCATGGCACACATATACCTATGGAACAAACCTGAACATTCTACATATGTACCCTGTTTGTTTGGTTTTTTTTTTAGAAGAAATAAGGAAAAAAAATTATAGTAACTCATAAAATTAAGGTATAATTATTAGTAAGGAAATAGGATAGCAAGAGTATTTGTAGTAGGACAATAAAACCACAATCAAGCAAATTTATGCACGGCATATTAAAAAACTGCTTTAAAAGGTTTCCTTGGATGGGTGCACCAACATCATTCTCTAAACCTCAATAAAACAGTCTCTCTCTACTTTCTATGTTTTTCTGAGTTTACAGCATTTGCCAAGTCATATGCAAGTGACTTCTCAATATAAATGTTGTAAGGTTTTAAACAAGGACATTTCAGATAAAATACAAAAACCTTGCTGTTAGGAATTTCTTGGTTAAAATTTCAGTGCACATCCTTAGAACCCATATTGATTTTGTTGGGCTATATCATGATATATATGTGAATCATATTAGTATAAACTCACAAAAATTCGCAATTATTCACACATTTTTAACCATTTCCTGAAATTCACCCATGCTTTAAAAAAAGAATATTTCAGCATTGGAAAACTGAATCATTTAAAAATGCTATTTGCATTAGAGTTTTCCAGAGAAATACAACAAATGGATGTTATAAACATATATATGTGTATGTGTGTATATACATATATTTATATGTAAGAGAGAGTGAGAAAGCACGTAGAGAATTATTATAGGGAATTGGTTCACACAATTATAGGGACAGAGAAGTCTCAAGATCTGCAGTTGGCAAGCTGGAGACCCAGGAGAGCCAATGGTAGAGTTCCAGTCAGAGTACTAAGGCCTGTAAGCCAGGAGAGCTGATGCTGTAAATTCCAGTCTGAAAGCCAGAAGGCTAGAAACTTAGGAAGATCTGCTATCAGTTTGGGTCTCAAACTGTCTCATTCAAGGAAAAGACCACTGTTCCAGCTCAGGCAGCCATGCAGGAGTCCCTTTTGACCCACATAGGGTTAGCCTTTTTGTTCTATTCAGGATTTCAACTGGCTATACTAATTTACATTTCCACCAGCAGAGTATAAGGGTTTCCTTTACTCCACATCCTCACCAACACCTGCTATCTTTAATTTTATGATACGTGGCCATTCTAACTGGAATGAAGTGATGTCTCGTTGTTTTAATTTGCATTTCCCTGATGATTAGTGATACTGAACATTTTTTCACATACCTGTTGGTCACTTATATATCTCCTTTTGAGAAATATCTGCTCAGGAACTGTTGCCCAGTTTTTATTCAGGTTATTTGTTTCTGTTGTTATTGTTGTTGTTACTGAGTTGTTTGAGTCTTTTGTTTATTTTGGAATATATACCTTTACCAGATGTGTAGTTTACAAATACATTCTCTCAGTCCATAGCTTATCTCTTCACTCCAATGATTGTTTTCTTTGTTGTGCAGAAGTTTTTAGTTTGTCTTCGCTTTTGTTGCCTGTGCTTTTGAGGTTTTATCGAAAAATCTTTGCCTAGACCAACGTCATGGAGTCATGTCCTGTATGCTTATAGTTTTGTAGTATGTTGGTCTTCCATTTAAGTCTTTAATCCACTTTGAATTCATTTTTGTATATGGTGAGGGATTAAGAGTCGAACTGCCTTCTTCTGCATCATATCCAGTTATACCAGCACTATTTATTGCAGAGATTTTTCTTTCTCTATTGTGTGTACCTGGCACCTTTGCTTAAAATCAATTGGCTATAGATGTGTTCACAAACACAAACAATTTGACTTCCTCCTTGCTAATTTGAATTTTTTTACATATTGTTCTCTTGCTTGATTGCTCTGACTAGAACTTCCAGTACTATGTTGAATAAAAGTGGTAAAAGTGGGCATACTTATCTTATTCTAGATCTTAGAGAGAAAGCTTTTTCAGCTTTTCCCCATTCCGTATGATGGTAGCTTTGCGTTTGTCTAAATGGCCTTTATTATGTTAAGGTGTTTCTTGTATAGTTTGTTGAGTTTTTATCATACAAAGTGTTGATTTTTTCAAATGCTTCATCTGCATCTATTGAGATAATTATATGATGTTTTGGCCTTCATTTTGTTGATCTGATATATCATGTTTACTGGTTTGAGTATGCTGAATAAACTTTGCATCCCTGGGATTAATCCCCTTGGTCATGATAAATAATCTTTTTGATGTGCTGTTGTATTCAGTTTGCTAGTATTTTGTTGAGGATTTTTTTCATCTATGTTCATCAGAGATATTGGCTGGTTGTTTTCCTGTCTGTGTGTGTGTATGTCTCTGTGTGTGTGCATGTGTGTGTGTGTGTGTGTCCTTGTCTGGACAAGGACATCCAGTTTTTGATTATTTTGAATAATCCTACTATAAACATTCTTTTACACATCTTGTGGTAAATACAGCAGTCCTCATTTATCCATGTTCCAAGACTCCCAATGGGTGCCTGAAATCATGCATAATATTGAATCTTATAAATTCTATATTTTTGCCTACACATACATACCTTTTACAAAGATTAATGTATAAGGTATAGTCCAAGATTAACAATAATAAGTAATCATTAAAAGGCTATAACACTATAAGTTATATGAATGTGATTTCTGTCTCTCAAAACATCTTATTGAAACACACCCATTTCCAGACCATGGATGACCATGGGTAACTGAAACTGTGGAAAGAAAACACATGAATAAGAGGAGACTGCAGTATATGAACAAGTTCCTTTGGTATGTACCTACAAATGGAATTTCTGGGTTTTAATGTTTGCATTGTTTTCAGCTTTAGTACACTCTCAAACACAGTTATCAAAGTAGTTGTGTCAGTTTACATTTTTCCAACAGTGTATGAGAGTTCTTGTTGCTGCAAGTCTTCACCAATATTCACTATCTATTTTTTTATTTTAATAATTTTAGCTTACAAATATTATAAAGTGGTTTTAATTTGCATTTCTCTTTGACTAATGAAACTGAGTACTGCTTCATATATTTATGGGTAATTTGGATATCCTCTTTTTTCATTGTTGTTGTTGTTTTTGTTTTTGAGACAGAATCTTGCTCTGTTTCCCAGGTTGGAGTGCAATGGCACGATCTCGGCTCTGCAACCTCAGCCTCTTGGGTTCAAGTGATTATCATGCCTCAGGCTCCCATGTAGCTGGGATTACAGATGCATGCCACCATGCCTGGCTAATTTTTGTATTTTTAGTAGAGACAGGGTTTTGCTATGTTGGCGAGGCTGGTCTTCCCTCTGCGCAGAAGACTTCCTCTCGTCACTCACATGGTTCACTCTTTCACTTTCCTCCATCCTCTGCTCAACTGCCATCTTCCAAGAGAAGACTTCAATGACCACCATATATAAAATAACATCGCAATAACCCCATTCCAGCTTGGCCTAACATCTTACATTATTTATTTTCTTTCCTGAACCATAAACATTGCCATCTATAATACCTATTCACTTGTTTGTTTCCTGTCTCATACTTTTTTGTATTTTATTGTATTCATATTCTCCTTTAAGAAATTATATATATTTAAACCTTGTTTTTAAATTTACAAAAAGGCTATCATGTTTATAATCTTTGAGAATCCATTTTTCATATAATTTATTATTAAGATTTATCCATACTGATTCATGTTTTTATACTTTGTTCATTTTGCCTGAGGTATTATTTTGTGAATATACAGCAAAATACTTATGCACTATTGTCTTATTGGGATTGAGATGGTTTTCAGATTTTCTATTATGAATACAGCTACAATAAATATTATTGTATATGTCTTCTACTGTATTATCTATGAGAATTTTACTTGGCCATACACCTAGCATTATCCTAGGTACTTGCATATAATGTTTTATCTATTACTCTTCTTGCATTAGGTCCTGTTTCCACTGAAAACCATTTAAGCTTCCTAGGTCCCTACATTATACATCTGGCCCAACATATCTACCTAAGCAGGGCATTTAGTGGTTGACTTTTCACCATTTATCCCCTCTTTCCTCCATCAAGAGTACCCTAATTTTTTCTTGATAAATTTCCTTCATTCTCATTTTCAGCCATTTAGAAGGGTGCCAGACCTAGGAACAGAACTGACTGACAGGGCCATTCAACGCATCCTGTACTCTCTATCCACAGGTATCACTGGTTCAGGGATAGCTAGGTAAGCCATTTAGAGGTCTTTGCTGGAGCTTTTGGGAGGAAGGGTTTTATTTATCTTCTATGTAATTTATCAACAACATGCTCTCATCTCTTCATTTGTTAATGAAAGATATGAGGCTCATAATATGGGAATGAAGCAAATCCTGGGGACACGGTGTCAAGAAACAACAACAGAGAAACCAGGTCCTGGTCACATCTGGAGGATTACTATGGTCTGAATAAGCCAAATCTAAATTGAATTCTATCCTTGGAATTGCAAGCTTTTATGAGCTAACAATTCCCATTTTCTCTTTCTTTAAGCAGAGTTTATGTTACTTGTTTCACTTTATCCTTAATTTTATCTCAATTATTGTCTATATATCAACCCTTCACTCAGATGTTCCCAGTTAGGTCCCTTGTTTTCAAACACTTAACTGGCATGTATTATTTCCTACTTCTGACTGGCAAATTGTCACCCACTCTTCAAATCCCAGCTTTATTTTCATGCCTTTTATGAACCCTGCCTTGATCACTCTGGAACATGACAGGACACCATGTCATTTTTCTGCTGCTTCTTTGTGGGGTGATATTTTGTTCTTATCATCTCTTTTACAGTCTTCTGTTTAATGGACATCTTCTCATGTGTTCGTCCCTTCATCCAACCTGTAAGCTTTTTGAGTTCAGGGGCCATGAGTTTTATTTCATTATGTCTTCCAAGACAGTAAATCTTTGTTAAATAAACACACTGCATCTATGCGTATTCCATGTGGTAGCCAAATTCTCACTCCAGTTTCTCCATTTCAAAGATACAGATTCTGTTTTGAGGGGAAAACCCTGTAACCCCATCACTGCAAAAACTAAAGCAATGCACATGCCTTAACCTTTGCATATCAAGGACCTCTCTCCAGAGTATCAAACTGTATGCTCTGTTTGTTTATTAGTTTTATAAGTTTTTACAGGAATAAAATTCACAAGCTTATATAAGCATACATTTTTATAATATGCCTTAATACTTATAGATGATATAGTAAACAATTGGTAAAAAGTCTTTCATGAGTATATAGCAGAAAAATTTGGCACATCTGACAAAATGTTAACAAGCATTTATAAACAAAAAGAAAAATAAATAACTCCTAAAAACAGGATACTGATTAGAGGGATGTATAGAATGTGAGTATCAAACTATGAGTGGAATTAATTGATCTAATGCGACCCTAGAGTGAGAAATAAAAACTTAAGTAGTTGGGCCATAAAAAAGAGGATCTATTCTCAAAGCTTTGAGAGATGGCTGATGATGCTGTTCTGTTTGTTTGTCAAGAACCAGTGATGACAGCATTCCAAAAATATTTCACTGTTTTTTTCTAAATTTAGCTAAATTCATTTCACAAACATTCTACTCAGATGGTTCTGAAAAGTTAACCTAGTGCACCAGACAATGTCTAAATCATGTTCACCAAAAAAGCATCTGAATCACTTAAAAATTTTTTTGTGTTGGCGTATAAGCTATAATTACCAAAGAATGTGTAATTCTCACATTTGTATTACCCTGTTCACTACAAAATTTTAAAATGTTATGACATATCTGCTATGGTATATAATATAGACAATAAATCAACAAATATTAAACAATATTTTCTATTTAGAATTGGTTCCCTTGATTAGGTGGTAGAGAAAGTGGTGAGACTGAGGGAAAGGAGATGGTCTTTTATTTTTGCTTTTATATAGAACACTAAAAAGTCATTTTTCCCAGACAACTTTATTTTGTTTTCTTTCAGGAAAGATCTTTCCCATAAATATCTCATATCCCTGATCATAAACAATGACAGAAAGTTCATCTCTTGCTCCATGGGGTAATAATTCCCCACTAGCTGCATAGACTTATTACCTCAGGAGTTTTTAAAAGTGCAGTTACTTTGGGCCCTATTCCAGCTCTATTGATCCAGAATCTCCCTCAGTGGAACTGGAGTCCTTTAATTTTCCAAAGTCAGCTTATGAGGGTCATGTATCTGCCTTTGCAATCATTGCTATTACTGCTCACTGCCTGGTCACGTCTGTGTCAGTTTTTCTGGGTTCTCCAAACCGCTAATATGATGATTAATATGCAAAGAAATGATTATATCATCATGTAAATCTTGTAATCATTTGTCCAGAAGGTACTACTAATGTGTTAAATGTGTTAACAATCCAAGCAATGCAGTCATATCATACAGAAATGAATCTTGAAACTGCAGCCCTATCCAATAGACATGGTAGGCCTGAGTGGGATGGGTGGAAAGTGGAGTGGACCTGGGTAAGAGAGGGCCTGATCCCAAGTGATAAATCATGTGTGTATTAGTCTGTTCTCACACTGCTATAAAGAACTAACAGAGACTGGGTAATTTATAAAGAAAGGAAGTTTAATTGACTCACAGTTCCACAGGCTGTACAGGAGGTATGGCTGGGGAGGCCTGAGGAAACTTAACACTTATGGTGGAAGGGCAAAGGGGAAGCAAGCACATCTTCACATGGCAGCAGGAGACAGAGTGAAGGGGGAAGTACTACACACTTTTAAACAGCCAGATCTGATTACAAGTCACTCACTATCATGAGAAGAGCCAGAGGGAAATCTGCCCCCATGATCCAGCCACCTTCTACCAGGCCCTTCCTCCAACACTGAAGATCACAATTCAACATGAGATATGAGTGGGGACACAGAGCCAAACCACATCAATGTGCTGCACAGAGCTGACTGTCAGAAGATAGGAAGTTGTAATAATGATAACATCCTACCACCACCCTCTGTGTACTCTGACTATTCCATGTGAGTATTCTGATTAAAGAGGTCAAATATGATAGGTAAAGCACAGTGACAGGAAGGTGAACTTAAGAGCCAAGGTCCAGTCTCTCAGATAAGAAGTCCTATCAGAGGTAGGCAGGTTGTCAGGACCCTAGGCAAGCAGATTGTGCTGCAGAAAAGAGAAAGTAGGCCAAAACCCAGTGGCATAGACCGGGCATGCATTTTCCAGTTATGGGCCAAAGCTGGTCATTGGACAAATAAAAGAATGCCATTATAGGCTTAAATGGCATATGTGAGACATTGGACATAGGACAATGGATTTATTCCTCTACACCAATTTATAAGATATGATAAGCATGAAAGCATAGCACAAAATGATTTGATAAGCATGAAGGGCCTAATACAAACTGCTGAAAAACTGTTAGTTTGAAACTGTGCAGGAACTGAGTATGCCTTAGGAACAGGAAAAAAAAAAAATTAACAGAATTTCATGAGACATATAAGAAAATCACATTTTTATCAAGTTAAAAGTAAGGTATCAAAGACCAGAGGGAAATCTAAAAACAGAATAATGCTGGCTAAGTTAAGGAAATAGTTCTCTCCTGACTGAATTCATAGAGAATTGCTTCAGGAATATTTATGGAAAGCTATTCAAGAAATCATTAACAGTCATTGAAAGACTGACAGACATGAACATTGAGAGAGAAGAACCTTACTGTAAAGCACATGCCATTTCACAACATTTAAATTTTATAGTGTGTACAGCTATTCAAAAATTAATCACTTTTAAAACAAGAAGTGTTTCAGTTTCTCCCTTTTATTTTTTTATACATGGATAAAATGATATTCTTAAATCAGTGATCTAAAATACTTCCATCAGCCAATAGCACCTCAGCAAACAACATAGTACTACTGAGTTGTGGGACCAATAAATTCTAGACTTTTGGTAAAAAGAAACACCAAAATAATACATGTAAGGCTCAACAAGATTCAAAAGTATATGGCAGTCAAGTTATTAGTCTGGCAACATTCACCAGAACAGGCAGAAAGAGTCACACAACCTGGTCAACTGTCTTAGTTTATTTTCTGCTGCTGTAACAGAAAACCACAGACTGGGTTCTTCATAAAGGAAAGAGATGTATTTGGTTCACAGTTCTGGAGGCAAGGAAGTCCAAGATTCAGAGTCCACATCTGGTGAGGGTCTTGAGGAAGGGATCACACAGAGACAATGGTGAGAGAGAGTGATAGCACACTGAACAGAGAGAAAAAATGGGGCTGGGTTCCTTTTTATCAGGAATTCACTATGGAAGTAACAGCATTAATCTATTCATGAGAAAGGAGCCCTCAAGGCCTAATGACCTTGTGACGGCCCTGACTCTAACTTAATACTGCTGCAATGGCAATTAAATTTCAACGTAAGTTTTGGAAAGGACATTCAAACCATAGCATCAACCATGCCATAGTTATATATTTAACATAGAATATCTTGTGATCGGTGTGATAATACGCTAAATGAAACTATCAAAATTCAGGGGAAGAATTATTTGAAATAAATTCAGATGTCTAATACTGTGACAGACAGAATGCATAATGCAACTGTAAAGTTAATTGCAATTATAGTAAGCCCAGTACTCAAAACAATAAAATAGAATATTTCAGTGGTATTAGTTTTGAGGAAGATAATTGCTAAGGCTTGTAATGCACTTTAGAATTAACAAAGCTATTTCACAGGAAAATCTCTTCTTTTCTTACATCCTGTAAGTCTTTTAGTAGCATGTATTATTTATTTTTATTTTATGTGTGAGAGTAGAGATTTGCTAGAGATCTTGCAACCAGTGTTAGAGATAGGAGTTAAATTCAGGATTTATTTCAATTATGTATGATTTTTCCACGTCACATTTTGATGAATTAGAAATTCAGTCAAACATGGCAGAACCAGTTCTTTTTGAAAATACTAGTGTTGAATGTCTTCCGCACATTTAGGGAAGGTTAATCAGATTAATCTGAATGGGCTAGTTTCTACAGACATAGAAACTAAAAATTTCATCTCATATCAATGACATGTACAACTACACCATCTTACCACTCGATATTTCAAGGTTATTCCTGGCCTTAATATGTTTTTTAATTATTTTTTGCAGTTAATTTCTAATATATCACACAAAAAGAAATTGAAAAGTTCTGCTAGGATTTTAGCACAAGTATCAAACACATGCATATAAGTGGATCGTCAGAATACTAGCTCTCCACAAACTGTTACAATCCATTATGCTGCTGCATACATTGAATTATGAATTACTAACATAAGCCACTGAAATATTTTATGTTAATCTGTACTCTAGGGTGCTGTAGTCCAAAAATAACCAAAACAAAAATATTACCAAATTATCAAATGAAACCTGCATATTTTACTGTGATATCATAATTCAGAATACAAGATCTCTTACTCATATAAAGCAGGCAATAAAGTTCCTTACAAAATTGGATATATAAGGACAATGGAAAGATACTGAATACTTAGTGTTACTGGTTAAAAGGATTTAGAAAAAGGTTTCAAATACAAGTACGATGACCTATTTATTTCCCAGAGTATATGATTAATTTTTCCTTAAAATAAGAGTTATGCAAAACCATATTTGAAATTACATATGGAATTAGCAGTAGTGTCTAGTGACAAGAGGTATTTTTTTTTCAAAATTTTTTATGTATAAAACATAAAAGTAGAGGGCTGATTCTAATTACAATGCTTCCCAATGTTCTTTATCTCTCTACAGCTACATATGGTTTATACAAAGAGAGAATTTACCTCGAGTCATTATTCTAATTTACTTCTTAATACTCTTTCAGCCTTTAAAGGAAGAAAACCTTAGTGCCTTTACACTGCTTTGTTGAAAGGTGGATTATTTTAGACAACGGTTCTTTAAATTTTTGATTTCTACACTTACCAAACCCCCTCCCCAAAACATGAAAGTGCTTAAGTAATCTTAGGTTAAAAAAAAGAGCCCTGAGGAGGAGGCAGAGCAAGATGGTGGAACAGAATCCTATACCATGTGTCCCCACTGCAAGAACACAAAATTTTAACAACTATATACACATTAGAGCACCATCACAGGAACCAAAAATGAGGTGAGGAATCACAGTACCTGTATTTTTTTTGTTTTTTTTCCTCGAAACAGAGTCTCTCTCTGTCACCCAGGCTGGAGTGCAGCGGTAGGATCTCCGCTCACTGCAAGCTCCGCCTCCCAGGTTCAAGCCATTTTCCTGCCTCAGCCTCCCAAGTAGCTGGGACTATAGTTGCCCGCCACCACGCTCAGCTGATTTTTTGTATTTTTAGTAGAGATGGGGTTTCACTGTGTTAGCCAGGATAGTCTTGATCTCCTGACCTCGTGATCCACCCAACTCAGCCTCCCAGAGTGCTGGGATTACAGGCGTGAGCCACTGTGCCCGGCCAGTACCTGGTTTTAACTTCATGTCACCGAAAGAAGCATTGAAGAGGGCTTGCATCACTGACACCACCTCTCTACCACCCAAAAGTTGCTGTGCATGTGGAAAGTCTGTGTACTTGGGAAAGAGAGAGCACAGTGACTGGGGAACTTTACATTGAACTCAGTGCCACCTTGTTACAGTGGAGAGCAAAGACATGCTTGCCTCAGTCAGTGCCCTTGCATGTAGGGAGCGTTTGGACCAGACCTAGCTAGAGGCGATATGCCCATCCCAGTGGTCAGAAGGTCAGAGTTTTACGGGAAGCCTCGCCACTACAGGCCAGAGTGCTCTGGGATCCTAGGTAAACTTGAAAGGCAGTCTAGGACCCAAAGACTGGATTTCTTAGGCAACTTCTAGTGTTGGGCTGGGCTCAGAGGCAGGGGGCCTAGGGTGGCATGTGACTTAAGGAGACACCAGCCAGGAGCAGCTTTGGGAATGCCTGTACCACTCCTCTCCCAACCGCAGGCATTGCAGCTCACAGCAACAAAAGCGACTCATTCCTTCTGCTTAAGAAGAGGAGAGCAAAGAGTAAAGAGGACTTTGTCTTCCATCTTGGATAGCAGCTCAGCCACAGTAGGATAGGGCACTACACAGAGTTGTAAGGCTCCTATTCCATGCCCTAGCTCCTGGATGAGATTTCCAGACACTACTTGGGCCAAAAGGGACTCACTGCCCTGAAGAGAAGAGGACATTCCCAGCAGGATTCATCACCAGCTGACTAAAGAGCCCTTGAACCCTGAATAACCAGCAGTAATACCCAGTTAGTATGCCATGTGCTTTGGGCTCTGAGACATGCTGACTTTAGGGATAAACCAACACATCCCCAGCTATGGTGGCTATGGTGAAAGACTCCCTCTGTTTGAGAAAAGCAGAAGGAAAAGTAAAGAGGACATTGTCTCACACCAGATAGATGGATAAATATCAGATAGATACCAGCTCAGCCATAGTGGGGCAGAGCAACAGGCAGGCATTTGGATCTCCAAGTCCAAGCCTAGGCTCTTGGACAGCATTTCTGGATCTGCCCGGGGCAGAGGTCATACTGGCCCATGGTGAGTCTTAAACATGGCAGCTTTTACCAGAAACTGACTGAAGAGCCCTTAGGCTTTAAATGAACATGAGCCTGTGGCCTGGAAGAACCCTCCATGGGCTGTTGGTGGTGGTAGCCACAGGGAGAAGTTCCTCTGCCTTTAAAAAGGGGAGGGAAGAGCAGGAAGGATCTTTGTATTGTGGTTTGATGCCAGCTTAGCTTTAGTAAAACAGAACATCAGGCTAATTTCTAAGGTTTTTGATCCCTGGCTCCCAGAAAGCATCTCTAGAGCCTCCTAGGACATGGGGGAACTCGCCATCTTGAAGGGAAGCCCACAAATGTCACTGGCTTTGCCACCTGCCAATTGTAGATCCTTAGGGCCTTGAGCGAACACAAGTAGTAGCAGGTAGTGGTTACAGCAGGCCTTGGTGAGACCCAGTGCTGTTCTGGCTTCAGATCTGATTCAGCATAAGAAAAGAAAACTTTACCATAGAATAATATATCTGGCAAAAACATCCTTCAAGCATGAAGAAGAAATAAAGACCTTCCTAGACAAACAAAAGCTGAGCGATTTCATCAACAACAGACCTGTCCTATAAGAAATGCTAAAGGGAATTCTTCAATCTAAAAGAAAGGGATGTTAATAGCAATAGAAAATCATTTGAAGGTACAAAACTCATTGGTAACAGTAAGCATTCAGAAAAACACAGAATATTATAACCTGTAATTAGAATATATAAACTAGGCCCGGGCGCAGTGGCTCACGCCTGTAATCCCAGCACTTTGGGAGGCTGAGGCAGGTGGATTATGAGGTCAGAAGATCGAGACCATCCTGGCTAACACGGTGAAACCCTGTCTCTACTAAAAATACAAAAATTTAGCCGGGCGTGGTGGCGGGCGCCTGTTGTCCCAGCTACTCAAGAGGCTGAGGGAGAAGAATGGCGTGAACCCGGGAAGCAGAACTTGCAGTGAGCGGAGATCGCTCCACTGCACTCCAGCCTGGGCGACAGAGCGACGACACTCCGTCACCAAAAAAAAAAAAAAAAAAAAAAAAAAAAAAAAAAAAAAAAAAAAAAAAAAAAAAGAATATACAAACTCTTAAATAGGAAGACTAAATAATGAACCAACAAAAAATAATAACTACAAAAACTTTTTGAGACATCAACAATACGGTAAGACATAAAATAAACAAAGTTAAAAAGCAGATGAACAGAGTTAAGGTGTAGAGTTTTTGTTTTCATTCCATGTTTTTGTCTATTTATGCCATCAGTGATAAGTTGTCATAAGTTTAAAATAATGAGTTATAAGATAGTATCTGCAAGACTCCCAGTAACCTCAAATCAAAAAACATGCAATGGATACACAAAAAAATAAAAATTTAGAAATTAAAACATACCACCAGAGAAAATCACTTTCATTAAAGGGAAGTCAGGAAAGAAGAAAAGAAGGAAGAGAAGACTACAAAATAATCAGAACACAAATAACAAAATGGCAGGAGAAAGTCCCTACTCATCAATAATAACATTGAATATAAATGGACTAAACTCTCCAATAAAAAAAAAACAGAGTGACTGAATGTATATTAAAAAATGTCACAGTAATCTGTTGCCTACAAGATATACACTTCTCCTATAAAAATACACATAGACTGAAAATAAAGCAATGATAAAAAGATGTTCCATGACAATGGAAACCAAAAACGTCAAAGAGTAGTTATATAAGAAAACATAGATTTGATGTAAATGACGAGTTGATGGGTGCAGCACAGCAACATGGCACAAGTATACATATGTAACAAACCTGCACGTTATGCACATGTACCCTACAACTTAAAGTATAATAATAATAAATAAATTTAAAAAAATAAAAATAAAAAAAATTAAAAAATAAAAAAAAAAAGAAAACATAGATTTCAAGACAAAAGTATTTAAAAAGACAAAGGAGGCCATTATATAATGATAAAGGGATTGATCCAGCAACAGAATACAATAATTGTAAATATATATCCACCCAACACTGGAACACACAGATATATAAAGCAACTATGATTAGAGCTAAAGAGAGAGATAGACTTCAATACAATAATACATGGAGACTTCAACATCCCACTTTCAGGATTGAGCAGATGTCCCAGATAGAAACTCATCAAAGAAACATCAGACTTAACTTAATCTGCACTCTCTAGAAACAAACAATAAACCTAATATATTGCATTAGTCTGTGAGAACAAACTAATGCTGATGCTGATGAAGACAGTTCTGAGGCTAGGAAGAAAAAGAGGTTTAATAGGCTTACAGTTTCACTTGGCTAGGGAGGCCTCACAATCATGGTGGAAGGCTAAAGGCACTTCTTACATGGCAGTGGAAAGAGACAGAATGAGAGCAAAGAGAAACAGGTTTCTCCTTATCAAAGCATCAAATCTCATGAGACTTATTCAATACCACGAGAACAGTATGGGAGAAACCACCCCATGATTCAATTATCTCCCACTGGGTCCCTCCTACAACACCTGGGATTTATGGGAGTACAAGTCAAGATGAAATCTGGGTAGGGACACAGAGCCAAAGCAGATTATAGATATTTACATAATATTTCATCCAAAGGCTATAGAATACACATTATTTTCTTCAGCATATGGGTCATTCTCAAGAATAGACCATATGTTAGGGAACAAAACAAGTTCTTAAAATATTCAAAAAATTGAAATAATATTGAAGATCTTCTCTGACCACAATGAAATAATATTAGAAATCAATAACAAAAGTAATTTTGGAAACAATACAAACACATCTAAATCAAACAATACACTCATGAATGACCAGTGAGTAAATAAAGAAATTAAGAAGAAAATTGAAAACTTTATTGAAACAAATGATAATGGAAACACAACATTCTAAAACCTATGGGATACAGTGAAAGCATTACTAAGAAAAACACTTATAGCTATAAGACCCACATCAAAAAAGAAGAAAAACCTCAAATAAACGACCTAATGATGCATCTTAAAGAACTAAAAAGAAAGAGCAAACTGAACTCAAAATTAGTAGAGGAAAAGAAACAATGAAGATCAGAGCATAAATAAATAAATTTAAAACAAAGAAAACAAAAAAATCAACAAAATAATAAGTTTATTTTTTGAAAAGATAAAATTTACAAACCTTTAGCCAGACTAACCAAGAATGAAAGAGAAAAGACAAACAGAATCAAAAATAAAAAAGGAGACATTGCAACTGATACTTCAGAAAATCAAAGGATCATTAGTGGCTACTATGTACAACTATATGCCAATAAATTGGAAAATCTAGAGAAAATGGATAAATTCCTAGACACATACAACCTACCAAGATTGAACCAGTAAGAAATCCATAACCTGAGCAGACCAATAACAAGTAATGAGATCAAAGCCATAATAAAAAGTCTCCCAGTAAAGAAAAGTGTGGGACCCAATAGCTTCATTGGTGATTTCTGCCAAACATTTAAAGAAGAACTTTACCAGTCCTCCTTGAACTATTCTGAAAAACATAGAAGAGAATACTTACAATCTCATTCTATGAGGTCGGTATTACCCTGATACCAAAATCAGAAAAGGACACATCAAATTTAAAACTACTGGCCAATATATCTGATGAACATTGATGTGAAAATCCTCAACAAAATACTAGCAAACAAAATTCAACAATACATTAAAAACACCAATTATCATGACCAAGTGTGACTTACTCCAGGGACACAAAGATGGTTCAATGTGTGGAAATCAATCAATGTGATACATCGTATCAACGGAATGAAGTACAGAAAACAAATGATCATTTCAATTGATGGTGAAAAAATCATTTTATAAAATTTAACATTCCTTTATGATAAAAACCCTTAAGAAATTGGGTATAGAAGTAATAAATCTCAACATAATGAAAGCCACATATGAGAGACCCACAGCTAGTATCATACTGAATAAAGAAAAAAACTGAAAGTCTTTCCTCTAAGATCTGGAGGATGACAAAGATGTGCACATTCATCACCATTATTCAACATGGCAATGGAAGTCCTAGCTAAAAAAATCGGACAAGAGAAAGAAATAAAGGGCATCCAAATTGGAATGAAAGATGTCAAATTATCTGTGTTTGTAGATTATATGATTTTATATTTAGAAAAACCTAAAGACTCCACAAGAAAAATATTAAAACTGATCAACAAATTCAGTAAAGTTACAAGTTACAAAATCAACACATAAAAATCAGCATTTCTATATACCAATTCCAAACATCTGAAAAATAAGTAAAAATTATATATTTTACAATAGCCATACATACAATTAAATTTCACCCAAAAAGTGAAATATCTCTACAAGAAAAATGATAAAATGCTGATGAAAGAAATTGAAGAGGACACAAAAAAACTGGAAAGATATTCCATGCTCATGCACCGGAAGAATCAATATTGTTAAAATGTCCACACTACCCAAAGCAATCTACAGATTCAACGCCAATTCCTATCAGAATACTAATGACGTTCTTCACAGATATAGAAAAATAATAATAATTCTAAAATTTATATGGAAGCACAAAAGACCCAGAACAGCCAAAGCTACCCTGATCAAAAACAATTACCAAAAACATTACCTGACTTCAGATTATACTACAGAGTTATAGTGACCAAAACAGTATAGTACTAACATAAAAACAGGCATACAGAGCAAAGAAACAGAATAGAGACCCCAGAAACAAATCTACGCATCTAGAGTGAACTCATTTTCAACAAAGGTACCAAGGACATACACTAGGTAAGACAGTATCTTCAATAAATCTTCAATAAATGGTGCTGAGCAAACTGGATATCCATATGCTGAATGAATTAAACTAGACCCTTACCTCTCATCATATGCAAAAATTCAATCAAAATGGATTAAAGACAAATTGAAGACTTCAAACTATGAAACTACTGAAAGAAAATATTCAGAAAACTCTCCCGGACATTGGCTTGGGCAAAAATTTCTTGAGTAATATCCCACAAGCATAGACAACCAAAGAAAAAAGAAACGGGATCACATCAAGTTAAAAAGAAACAATCACTGCACTACAAAAGAAATAATCAATAAAGTGAGGAGACAACCCATAGATTGGGAGAAAATATTTGCAAACTACCCATCTGACAAATAATTGAAAACCAGAATATAAAATGAGCTCAAACAACTCTATAGGAAATAACAATAATAATACAATTAAAAATTGACAAAATATTTAAATAGATATTTCTCAAAAGAAGCCATATAAATGCCAAGCAGGCATATGAAAAGGTGCTCAACGTCACTAATCATAAGAGAAATGCAAATCAAAATTACAGTGGAATGTAATCTCTCTCTAGTTGAAATGGTTTTTATCCAAAGGCAAGCAATAACAATTGCTGGAAAGGATGTGGAGATAAGGCAACCCTAGTACGCTGTTGGTGGGAATGTAAATTAGTACAACCACCATGGAGAACAGTTTGGAGGTTCCTCAACAAACTAAAAATAGAGCTACCATGTGATCCAGCAATCCCACTCTGGGTATATACCAAGAGATAGGAAATCAGCATATCAAAGAGACATCAGCACTCCTATATTTGTTGCATCATTGTTCACAATAGCCAAGACTTGAAAACAACCTAAGAATCCATCAGTAGATGAATGGATAAAGAAAAGGCGGTACTTATACACAGTGGAGTACTATTTAGCCCCAAAAAATAATGATATCCTGTATTTTCTACAACATGGATGGAGCTGGAAGTCATTTTGCTAAATGAAATAAGCCAGATGCAGAAAGACAAATATCACGTTCTAATTTGTAGTAACTAAAAATCAAAACATGATTAGTTCATCATAGAGATAGAGTGTAGAAGGATGGTTACCAGAGGCTGAAAAGGGTAGTTGGGGAAGGGTAGTGGGTAGGTGTGGATGGTTAATTGGTACAAAATATAATTAGAAAAATGAGTAAGACCTAGTATTTGACAGCACAACAGGGTGACAACAGTCAAAATAATTTAAAATTGCACACTTAAAAGAACTAAAAGAGTATAATTGGATTATTTGTAAAACAAAGGATAAATACTTTAGGAGATGGATACCCCATTTTCCATGATGGGATTATTATGCATTGCACAACTGTATCAAAACATCTAATGTATGCCATAAATATATACAACTACGATGTACCCACAAAAAAATTAAAAACCCTGAAGATGGTAATATGCCTAATTTCTAAAAAGAACCTACACTTTGTGCTATTAAATCTAAACCTCGACTGAACACCTATGTCCTCCCCCTCCCCAAATTTGAAATATTTTCTAAATATTATGAGGTTCCAAGTAGCATGAGTTCCAAAATGATTTTTGAGAAGTATCTACATTAAAGCATGTCATTTCAAGAGATGCTAAATGATTTCAAATGGTTAATAATCTAATTATCAGATATGGTTCATATTTCTTTTTCTAAGTATTTAATGGATTGAAATGTAATGATATCTTAAAATCCGTATTTAAGAATAAAAAGAGATCATTGGAAATGCAACTATATGTAATCAAACCCTTTGTTTTGCATGAGAAAGTG
This sequence comes from Macaca nemestrina, assembly GCF_043159975.1. Taxonomy (NCBI): domain Eukaryota; kingdom Metazoa; phylum Chordata; class Mammalia; order Primates; family Cercopithecidae; genus Macaca; species Macaca nemestrina. The sequence goes on from NC_092130.1 coordinate 59,753,081, forward strand.
AACCAGAACTACCAAAGAGTTGCCCAAAGTCACAAAAATAACTAATGACAGGGTGAATTATTTGAACCCAGATCTTCTGAAACTCAGTGCATATATTTTCTCATCACGTCAGTGCAAGTTTAATTAGTTGTATTAGTAATGATAATTTGAAGCAATTTGCAAAAAGAACACAGATACAATGTAATCAAATATCATGTAAGTAGAATAAAATATAAACAGGGAGAAAAAAGGTACATATGTATTATATAGATATATGCAATTATATATTTAGATTTAGAGCTATCCAAACTCTGAGGAAAACTGTATCAAACAAGCAAAAAACTGGAAATTACTTACATCTAGAATTTCAATTTTACAATTACTTCCTACTGACTACTGAAAACTTCCTTTTATGAAAAGATGACATATCAATACCTCAGAAAAGACAGATATTTCTTGGTTCTGAGACCTGAAAAATATTTATGAGTGTTTAAGAAAATGTTACTCATAAATAATACCTGTTTTCAACAGATTTCAAGAAATTAAGAAATTTTATTGTTGTGTGTCATAGCAATCTTCAGTAAACACCCAGGGTCCAGTGTTACATCTGGTTCTATAAAGACTGTTCTATAATGTAGTAGAAACAAACAGGGGAGAATCTTCTAAAATAAACATACCCTAGAAGACTTTTTTTTTTTTTTTTTTTTTTTCATGTAGCAGTTGGGTCTACTGGTTATGTATAGGAACTCTCAGACAATTCAGAGCTGAAAAGAAAGTTGTTTAATACTGTTTGGGGAAAGGACCAGGCAAGTAAGCAAGGATTCCACATATGATTTTGTAGGTTCAGCTCTGAAGAGAGCTAGTTGAGGATTAGTGAGAGCAGAAATCCAGCCAGTTCTCCAGTTTCCAAGATGTGCAATAGGCTAGTCAACCCAGAGGAAGAGGGTTTTTGTAATTTGTCTGCTCAGAGGGAGTTTCTTTTTACCTGAATTGAACAAAAACATACAGGCTGGGCCAGCAACACTCTTACATGTGAATGGCAAAGATGAAACTGTCGAGAAAATGAAAGATAGAGCCTTGGTCTCCTTTAACTGATGGCAGTATAAATGAGTATCTACAAGCTATACCAGAATTCTTCTCAGGAAATAGCTTTGCATCTGTTTAATTCTTAAAGCAAATCAAGTCAGTCCCAGAGATGTATACTGGAAAGCATGGAAATAATGGCCTTCAGCTGAAGGACTGTGATCACAGAAATTATCAACATAAAAGTTGACATGGGCTCCTAGTTAGTATGAGCAAGACTGCACCCAAAAAGCCAACTAGATAAATTAAATTACACACACACACACGCCCCCCACTCCACAGCCATGTGAGAATACAGCAAGAAGACTTTCCTCTGTAAGCCAGGAAGCAGATGTTCACTCAGAACCAAATTGGCCAGCACCTTGATTTGGAACTTTCTTGCTCCAGAACAGAGAAATAAATTCCCATTGCTTAAGCCGCACGGTTTATATTATTTTGTCGTGGCAGCCTAAGCTGACAGGTCCAAAACAATGTTATTCAAAACTGACTTATTTTTAACAGTGCTCAATTCTTTTCAAATAAATCTTATATGACACCTCTGGGATGAAAGAGCTTGTTAGAATATGAAAAATTTGGAGCAGAGAAAATGTTCTGAATGAGAAAATCAACTCTGCCTTCCCATGAATAAGAATATCGCCTTGTGAATGCTGAAGTTGCTCAGTAAATTAATAAATAAATAAACACTAGATATTTAAAAGTTTCCCTTGAAAGAATGTATAGAGATTATTAACATAAATCCTCTCAAATTGGCAATATAAACTTGCGTAATAAAGGAGCAGTGACCTAGCAAGCATTTGGCTTCATCCTCAATGCTATGCTAGTACCATGCTCACTAAAAGAAGAGTGTCTCTCTCATGCCTTCCCCTTACTGGAACATGGAGATAAAGAAACATATGCTGTAGCTGCTTCTGCTGTGTTTACGTATCTTTCTTGAGTTCAAGAAAATTCTTAAGAAATTATGAGAGGTGTTTTTGGTTATGTTCCTTCCTTCTAATAGCAACTTAACTTGCAATGCTTCAAATTATCATTCTATCAAACAGGAGACAGTAGAGCTACTCTGGCTAATGTGAGCTAGGAAGGCTGGAATCTAGGCTGTTGTGAGACTTACATGAAATACTATATGCAAAATAACTAACAGGGGATCTAAAACATAGTCTTTAGTCACAAATGCTAGTTCTCTTTTTTACATCTGACCAGTCTTGTCCCCATTCAGGCAATAGAATTTCCTCTCAGATTGAACCCAAGTTGCAATTTCAATTTTATTACTACCTTTTCTTTCTATCCCTGAATTCCTATATTACTATTCCATTGTCTCATACCTTCACTAAATATTAACAAAACAATCCTTAAAGTTCTTTAATACCTAGTTTTGTTTAAAAAATGTTTACCCATTCTACAGTTACATAACTTAATTTTTAAAATATTAGTTTAGTATTTTAAATCCTCTGTTAAATTTGTGCATGATTTCTGCCCACCATTGCAGATGGTAATCTTGTAAATGATCTTGTAAATGTGACAAGTAAATAAACACTATATATTTATGGACACCCCTGTGAAAGAAAGCACAGAATATATTGGCAAATATCCTCCCAAGGTGAGTTTGCAGGGAGAACCTGCAAAATCTTAGATGGCAGTCCTGCCTACACATCTGGTTCTTTCCACACAAGCATTAAACAAACTTGATTTTAAAAATTTGATTCTAAGATTCAATATGTTTACTATTCATTCTTGATCGTGTATTATCTGTGAATTTAGTTGTTATTCATTCTATAAATTTAACTAATTTTAAAAAATGTTGAAAAGAGACAAAACAAAACAGAATTTACTTCAGTACGATTAGAGAAGGTGTTGGCAGTTAGACTTAAGTAGAACATTTACTGAATTCCTACTGTATGACTTGCTAAAAAATTTCCTATATCCAATCTCATTCAATGAAAGACTACTATTAGTTGATATAATCTGAGTGTGTTTTTTTCCATTGTCAATCATATACCCAATTGTAATGTTGTTGAGGTTATTATTTCAAGCATGATAATTGATTGTGGTATAGAGAACTACAAAAAATTCAACACATAATCAGAATTGCAGAATGAAAGACAGTTATTATGCCTGTATGTGTTAGTAACATATTACACATTACTTTGAAACACAATAAGAGATTACTAACTTTTGAAAATGATTCACTCCTTGCTGTGAGTTTGGCTTTAAAATCTCTGCAAGAATGTGAAGAAAAAAGATTATAATGATCTAATGATCTTACAAATACCTTGTGAAGACAATGGAGTATATTTACCTTGAAAATAAAGATATTCAGATTGAAAATTATTTTTTAAACAAGAGAAAGTACTTCCACAACAAAATCAAGAAGCTGCCAAAACTCAGGCCTGCATGCATCATTATTTGGAAAGATTATGTGTTTGATAAACTGTGAGCAATAATCCAAAACAGCCCTCCTTTTGGGTTTGAGGACAGTCCTTCCTATGTAACAAAGACATCATGAGACCCTTTGTAAAATGCCTCACTAATACCAAGTTATGGCACAGAGTAGTCCTTAATTTATCATTTAGTAGTCCTACCAAACATTAAATGAATGTGATGAGATTGGTTCTTAGGGAATCTACAATACACTCTGGGCACTGCTTTTTTCAATATATTCTCAAACCATGGTTTAATAAATCCATGTAGAATTTTGCAAGAATACTAACCTTTATGTGCCTTTCATTATATTTTATTTTTCACTAAACTGAAGAAAATGATTTAAAGGGAAGTTGTTTGAGTTCGGAGTTATGTGGTCTATTCTCTGAACTGTGTCACCCAGAGGGTTCAAAATATTTAGTTAGGCTCATAAAACTGGTTAGTTGCAGAGGTAAGCTTGGACCTCAGGTCTCCCTATTTGAATTCTAATCTTTTTTTCACTATCAACATGCAGGGAATGACTTTCAAAATCAATAGGAAATGTGTGCCAAATAACTTCAGGTATGACACACTATTGAAATAAAAATGACAGTCATGATGTTCTCAAATATTTCATCAGCAAAATTTTCATTACTGTAAGATACAATTTGTATAAGCTTAGAAAATTGCAGGAAAAAATGCATGTGGTTCATTTCCACAAGGATGCTCCACAACCAAAACACATGGTTTAGTTTATATATGAAAAATACTAGTTTTTGATTGACAAGAATGTTCTAAAACTATTTTTGGCTAAAAACAAACAACTACATCAGTTTTTTCAGAAAAAGCTAGAAATAATCTATATACAATCAGAAAATATATTCTTATTTGCAAGTTTATCTTAAAATGATATAAATGGGAAAAATCCTAAATAGTAAAAATGATAAATATTGTGTTTCAGTAACTGCCTTACAATTTCCATCTGACTTTGCCCAAAATAATATGTAAACCTTATTGTTTTGACTCCATTTATAGTTATTATGATTCCATTTTATAGATCATATTTATGATAATCCCCGCAAATATCAATAAGAAAGAATTAAGCACCTAGTTCCCAGTGCAATCACTGGAGGCAATATAATGAGCCTGAAAAAAGAAATACTTCCCAATGACAACAATATCTTTTTAACAGTGTCAATAAAAAGAGCCATTGGTGGTTTTGAAAAACATAAATTGAATCTTGACTCAGTATAAACTTCACAGGTTCACGTGGTCTTCTGAAAATGGTTCACTCATTGTATAGCCTGCCACTACTATGAAAGATACATGTCACTTTCATGTGTCCTCAGATGTCATAGAGATTGTGAATTGGGATCTGAGAGGATGTCTAACACTCACTTTTATTTATGGCTCCTTCAGCAAGAAAGTTATTTTCTAGTCCTAAATGAGACAGTAAGTCCATGAACTGAATTCTTGGTGAAAATATTCATCCATAAACTCAAATAGTGGCTATTTATTAAGTGTAGAAGACATGATGCTAGCACAGCAAGAGACTCTGTTCTACCAAGTCAGAGAACCTACTAGTATCTTCTCTCTGGTGAGCCAAGCAACCCTTCCAGAGTAACCGAGGTCTTTCTCCACACCCCTGCCTTGACATTAGTTCCACATCAACAGCAATTTCTCTTACATGTTCATCATATCCTACATTTATATAAATGCACAGGTCTTAACCACTGATCAAAGTAATCATTGGTAGTTGGTAGAAAACATTGTATTTAACATACAGTGATATTTGCTAAAGCTTAACTTTAAGTTTGACTTATTTCCAGTATACAGAAGAAAGTACCATACATTCATCATGCATTGATTATATGCCAGATCCTATGCTAAGAGAACAACAACTTGATGAGGCAGTTCTTATTATCCATATTTAATAGATGATGAAGTGGCAAGTGAAATGATATAACTGGCTAATCGTCTCAAAACCAGTTAGCGAAAAAGCCAGCATTTTAACTTAAGTTCATCTAACTATGAACATCAAATTTTCATTTTTCTTTTAAAAGAAGAAATATGGATGAACCTAGGAGACATTATGCTAAGAGAAATAAGCCAGACTCAGGAAGACAAATACAGCATGATCTTATTTATATGCAGAATTTTAAAAAGTTGAACTCACAGAAACACAGAGTAGATGATTTCCAAGGATAACAGGAAAATGAAGACATGTTGTTCAAAGGGTGCATAAGTTCTGGAACCCTAATGCACAACATAGTAACTACAGTTACAAATAATAATGTATTATATAGTTGAAATTTTTAAGAGAGTAGATTTTCCATATTCTCATCACACATACAAAAAGTTAACTATGTGAAGTTATACACATGTTAATTAGCTTGATTGTGTGAATCACTTCACAATGTCTACATGTATCAGAACATCACCTTGTACACTTTGAATATATACAATTTTTTGTCAGGTATACTAGTAAACTTGAGTAAACGAAAAGGAGAAACAGTACTGAGAGCTAGTGAAGAGGAATGAAGAGATTGAAATAATCAGGCATCTGCCAATTTCTGTCCTTCCCTGCTTTAGGCAGGCTGAATTTTAAAATTCATGTGAACAATGAGAAAAGAAGGAATGAGGGTTAAGAAAAACACAAAATAATGGTAGAAGTGGCTATGTTCAAGGTATTATGCTGTGCACTTACACAAATATTAATTAATCCTCTTAGTGTTGTTTCTGTTTTCCAATGGCAAAGTCACTCCATAACAGCACCAGGATTCAAATCCAGGCCTGACTCATAGATGATGCATTTTTCAAACACGCTTTTACGGCGTGCATTGAAGTCCACTCATTCCTGTTGGTCTTAATCAACACAAGAGGCAGTGGAAATGTTCTTCCTGTCATAAGAGTAGAATGTAGCTGCTCTCTAAAACTTTATTTCATCTTCAGTTAATCACCACTGAACTCAGGAATGCCCTACACCCTGTGCATGTAAAATTAACATAACCCACACTTTGTCACTTACTTCTTCGGGCTTTTCCATATTTTTTACAGTCAAGTAATTTCTATTCTACTCAATTTTTTAGAAAAACTAAGACAAGCTATTGAAACCCAATGTGCAGATCCATTATTTCTCGAAAAATGTTGGGATGTCTTGAACTTCATATTTAGAGTATGTAGTAAGCAGGAATACAGGACTATTTGCTTGAAGATGCTTTTCTAGTAATAATGACAAATAAATGCTGTGGAACATCCTGTTCAATATCTAATTTTTCTAATAACATTTCTATGAATCACATTTTCTCTGTCTAGCATATATGTATCTCCTCTTGTCATTTAGTTAATTTTGCTCCATTCTCCAACTTCTTCTAGGAATGTTTTGATCTGATTTCCCGGGCCACATCCCCTTAGTCATCCTTTACCATGTTTATGAGAGTTACGATTGTACATTTCTGTGAGGATTTATAAAACTTTAGTACCTCAGGATAAAATATAAACTCCAGAAAGTCAGAGACTTGACTATTTTTACTCAGCATTGTATCCCTAGGTGTCTGGCAATGTTTCTGTGTACAGTACATGCTCCATAAGCATTTGTTAAATTAATTAATTTGCAAGTTAATCACCTAAAGTCAAGATAAAACAAATATGTACCCATGAAATATAATAAGCTTACCAGATTTGAATTTTACTTTAATTGTTAGTGTCCCACCCTACCTACTTTAGCCATGACATGTTCAGCTCCTAAATTATAAGATATTCTGAAGGAAAGAAAGTAGGCCTGCCTGAGTCTTGCAGACAATGGAAAAATAGTGGAAATGTTTCCATAAATAGAAAGACTAGAGGTAAAGAAGGGTCTTACAACCCAGTCTGAGATTTTAGTTGATGGAACAGACCACAGAGAGTCACCTCCAATTCTTAATAATAGAAAGGACACATTGGAATTTGTGTTTTGAAAAGGTTATTCTAACAAGTGTCTCTTTTAAAGAATTAAGGAGCCTGAGCCCTGGGTGTGGTGGCTCACAAGGGTATTTTCAACACTTTGAGAGGTCAAGGCGGGAATGCTTGTGCCCAGGAGTTTAAGACCATGGCGATACGCCATCTCTACAAAAACTAAAAACAAAAAAATGAGCTGGGTGAAGTGACACACACACATACTCCCAGTTACTTGGGAGACTGAGGCAGGAGGATCACTTGAGCCCAGGAAGTAGAGGCTACAGAGAGCAGTATTCACCCCACTATACTACAGCCTGGAGGAGCCTCTCTCAATCAATCAATCAATAAAAGAGAAACATACAATTTAGGCAACTTAGAGGTATGAGGAAAATAGGTCAATATGCTCTTTCAGAATGGCAACTTGGCTTTATAATAGGAAATGAAACCAAACGGATATATGAGTGTGCATGTGTGTGTGTTTGTGTACATGCATGAAAAGAGAGTAAGAGGGAACAGTTTGTTTTTAATACCAGCATGTCTCAAAGTTTTCAGCACTCAGGTATCAGTGCATTTAAACTCAGTTCGATGCATCAAAATCAAATTTGTAGAATCATACTAAAAGCAGACAGGATGGCAGTCATGCAGTGGTGTATATCACTGTCTGTTCCCTGATTCCTTAGTCACCTCTTGGCCAATGGCAAGTCAGATGCCTTCACAATGATACATTACAATCAATCCACAAAAAGAACATGTCACGCCCTAATTTATTTCCAGTTCTACTGATAAAAAAGATAGTTCCAGGACAACAAAAGAACAAGCACAAAACTTGAGGGCTAATTGTAACATCTGACACTTAAAACTGAAGTTATTCTGTCATCCAGAAAGAACACAAACAGCCTAAAATAACTGAGTTGTTATTTTTCTAGACACATCCCAATTTATCTTTAAAACAACCCTGATTCAACTAAAGCGAAAAAGTTACCTTTAGCCAATAGTGAAAAGTACACACTATTTTAAAATATTTTTCTGTTTATTATTGACTGTTCTAAAAATTTGCTTAAAGAACTGTAACTAAAGGCTAGCTGAGCTTTAAGGAGAGACTTGTATAAGAGTAGCAATAATGTAAAAAAAAATGAATAGGAAATATTGACATATCTACCTTCAAAAAATAATGTCTGCATGTGCTCAGGTAAGCAAGCATTGCTGAGCATCAAGGAAGTGAATATATTTACAGTTGCTTACTGAGAAGTAGGTACAGTTTAGGAAACAAAGTAAATGGTTATGTGAATCATGTCTGATCTATCTACAGTATTTGAAAATAGGGCCATACATTTTTGTGTTTTTTCCTAAAATCAAGGTTCTTTACTTGAAAAACAGTTTCTACTGTCCTCAGTATCTCTTTAGACTTAACACTGTCATTACCAGCAAACAGAGGCTGAGGAAACTCAACCTAAATCTATAATTTATCATAGTTATTCATCAAAAAGTTTGGTATTTTTATTCTCATTACCTGGCAGTTTATTCATATTGCTAAACTCCTATGAAAATTGAATAACATGTCTCATATACTGCCTGTATTGGTGCATTCTTTTATAAAAATTGATAAATTCATTGTGCATTTTAATCAATTTCTGAAGAAATAAGTATATATTATACCCATATAGACTCAGAGATCTTCACATTCCTTTGAATGTTTACAAGTCTCATAGTACAGAAAGGACTTAATACTTGCTGTAGAATTTTTTCAATACTTTCAACTAAGTAAGTACTTTGCTCACTTCAGTGACTGATATTCTATTCTTTTAACATCCTGTGGCAGATAACAAAACACAATCTTGTTGTTATCAATTATGTTCTTGTAGATAATGCCAAAAGATAATAGCTATTATTGTTAAAAAAAAAAAAAAAAGAAAGAAAGAAAATGCATCCTTTTTTAATTTGCCTTCCAAGAGAAGAAACACATGTAAAAGTAAACAGAGTCTCTAAGTTTAGAGATACTCAACCTTCTTAAGTAGTCCATGAGTGGATGGCATTTAGTGAAGTATCCTTGTTTCCTGTCTCACTTGGAAACCAAGATTATATACCAAGAATTTACATATTGCCACCCACCCATTTTTAAAGTACTTTCTCAGGAACAAAGGATTTAAGACTCTAGGAGTATTTTGCTAGCCTTGGAAATGGATAATGGTTTGAGCTCTTTAGAATTCATCAAGGCTTGCCTGAGGTAGGAGATAGGCAGTACTTTTTTTTCTGGTTCTGAGCATGCTAATTGGAGTACGATCTGGTCAATGAAGAAGCCAGCTGAAGCCTGGAGGTGGTGACAAAAGCAACGTCTAATTGCCCTAACTGCTCATTAACATGAAGACACTCCCACCTTCCACCAGCACCATGACAATTTACAAATGCCATGGCAATGCACCATAGCAACAACTCAAAAGTTACCTTTTATAGTTCCAGAAACTCCACATCTGTTTTCTAGAAAGTTCTAAATGACCTCTCTCTTAATTTGCATGTAACTAAGAATGGTTATCAATATAACTAGCCAATAGCCCATATACTGCCACTCTGGAGACATGGCCTATGGGTTAGTGCTGCTATGCAAGGAGAAATACCTCTACTGAACACTTAATAATTAAGTTGCTTTCTTTTACCAGTGGGCCACCCTTGAGGTCTTTTCTGGGTGCAGTCAAGAACCATTCCAGGTTAAGTCCCAGTTTGGGGGCTTGACTGCCCTGCATCACCTTCATTGAGATGACTGAATTTCCACGTTCACTCTTAATTCTCCTAAGAACAGATAAAAATTATCTAGCTGAATCCTTGTTCATCTTCACTCTGTGTGCTTTCACTTCAGCAGATTAAGCAGTGTTAGTTGACAAATCATACTTGTCTCCTCAAGTTAAACACTGACATGCAAGGATGATTTCAAACTATGTAGCAATCAATTGACCAAACCAGCCATTCAGAAACAACCTGGGTCTGAGCACAGGGGCATGCTGTGGTTAGTTCCTCCAATACCATGCAATCAAGAATCTTCTAGTTTTTAATCATGGAAGACCTGTTGAGGTACTGGGGAGAGACTTTGAGTGGTAGGGAGGGAGCAGTATGGAGCAACAACTAATTTTCATTTATAAAAAAAAGTGCAGCATTTTCATAATCCAACAGGTACATCTTTACCATTGCGTATTGAATGAATATTAACCATGCTTATGTATATAACCATTCCCACTATATTCTAAGAAGTGTGGTGATGTAATTATCAGCAGATTGTGAGTAGATCTTTATTACACTAAATATGGATATAGAGTAACATGATAGTTAAGAACATGGACTCTGCCACTAACATTGCAACACTGTTATTAACTCCAGCTTCCTTACTAGTAAAATGAAAGTGATACAAATACCCTATGCAAGTGGTGTCAAAATGAATAATGTATGAAAACCACTTTTTCATGGTGAGTACTCAACAAATGCTGGTCCATGTCGACCTTAATAGCAGAAAGCCATATCATCACCTAACCATGCTCTCAAAATCAATACAAAATAGAGCCTCTGGGTGTATTTTAAATTACCTAATAAGAAATTGGCAAGAACACATCCTATTTTTCGATCTGTTGAAGAATGACATATTCCTTCAAGTTAAGTTTGGGAATTGGGGATCAAATGTGTTTTAAAGAAAATCTTAAAAAAAAAAAGATCAAATCTAAAGGCTACCCAAATTTTTAAAATCTTATTTATAACAATACAAATGATTCACTAAGAGCAGTGTAATACGGCATTAATATTCAATAATTCATTAACAAAATATATGGTTTTAGGATATTTCTCCACAGATATCTATAAAATTATAACATACACCATGCAACATTTTCAAAAGAGTTTAATTCATAAAGCACTAAATGCCTTATTTAGTGCTTATTTTTATATATGTATAACAATTTTTATCAGTAAATGTATGCCCTATTCATATGAAGAATAAAAAGTATAAGGTGAACTTTTTCAGGCTTCTTTGTGACATTATAAAAGCCACCACCATACATGAGTTTTCAACTGTAAAATTATAAGATGTGAAAGCTGAAAGAAACTTTACTGATGAACTTGACATTATGTAGAGAACATTGATTGATTTCAAATAAATTGCCTAATAATAATATAAATCAAATGGACAGAATCCAATCTATAATGTCACCTATATTTATTATCTAACAAAATCTAATTTTAGTTGCCAGAAAAACACTAAAACATTTGGAAGAGACAAGGATGCTCATAGACACAGCTCTGTGCATGTGAATAAGCACGAAAAAATGCCATCTGTAGGCAATTAAAAAGAAGAAAAAATTTGATGTTCAAATTTAGTTTCCTAAGTAGCATATCTCTGATTCTTCTCTCCTACCTCTGTGCTCAGTCTTGTCTTCTTGGAGACACTACTGTTTCCCAGTGTACTGATGACTTGGGCTACAAGGAAATCTCAAATCATCAGCAAACAATATACAGTGGTTTTGGAATGTTTCTTAAGATATCAAGCTGAGAAAATCACCTCTGAGATATTTCAGATTTCTGATCTGTATGTGGGAAAATCATATTCAAGTATGAAGAATACTGCCATCTAAATTTTTAAAAAGAGTCATGAACAAGAAGTCAACCCTTGACCACGTGTAGTGGCTCATACCTGTAATCTCAATATTTTGGAAAGCCGAGCTTGAGGCCTCCTAGTCTCAAAACCAGCCTGGGCAACATAGTGAGACCCCGTCTCTACAAAAATAAGTCAACCCATTGGTAAATCACGAATGACTTTATGAATGTGAGGGTGATTACTTTTTTCAAGAAATAAAATATAAATATACAGAACAGAATTTTAAAATGTCATATAGAATAAAATAGAAAATATAATTGTATTATACATATTATTGTATAAAGTTTCAGTTTTAGTGTCATATATATAAATAGATGTATATATATACACATGCATACACATACACATGTGTGTGCGTATACTAGGTTTTGATGAGAAAGGCATTGCTTAATGTTGGAATGAGCAGAAATGTTTGAAGTCTACTGAAATAGAACAGAAATTACAGACTAGCATACAAAGGATGGGTTCTGGCATACTGAATATTTAATTTAGTCCACAGAGTGAATTTCTTTAAATAAAATTATGTGCTAACATTTGAAGATTGTGAGAGTTCACATAAACAGCCTTTTATGTAGCATCCTTTGACAGGTCAGAAGATCTGGCATTCCTCGGGGCTACAGTCCCTAGCAGCTGAGTAATAGTTGCACCATTAGAAAGAGCATGGATTATCTGGATCATCAGGGCCCTATGTTTTCCTTTTTCACTCATTTCTGTACCTAGCAGATAACTTCAAGCATTTGTACTTGTCACATTTGGTATAGACCTCTGCTCCCATGATAATTGCACAGACCAAGGGGTTATTACAGAAATCCATGATTTGGCCTAGATTATCTCCACAGCCAGACAAACACTGAATAACAATTCCTCATGATTAAAAAAAGAAAGAATTATCCCAGCACTTTGGGAGGCCGAGACGGGCGGATCACGAGGTCAGGAGATTGAGACCATCCTGGCTAACACAGTGAAACCCCGTCTCTACTAAAAATGCAAAAAATTAGCCGGGCGTGGTGGTGGGCGCCTGTAGTCCCAGCTACTTGGGAGGCTGAGGCAGGAGAATGGTGTGAACCCGGGAGGTTGCAGTGAGCCAAGATCACGCCACTGCACTCCAGCCTGGGCGACTGAGCAAGACTCCGTCTCAAAAAAAAAGAAAGAACTACAAAATCATCCATCTGTAAAGCTAACACACTCCTTAGAGGTTTTTAGTCTAAACATTTCATTTCACAGATGAGGCAACTGAGACTCAAAGAGAACAAGTAAAATACCAGAGATCACTGAGTTAATGTAATAGCTCCATCATTAGAAGTAAGTTCTCCTTACTACCGTCCTGATGTCATTTAAATTATGCATAACTGCTCTTAGTTAAATAATTTTCAGAAATAAAAGGCAGTAAAATCATTGCTGAGGCATAACAAAGCCAATGTAATATGGTTATACATAAATTATCTATCAGTAATATGGACATAGATGATAGAAATAAAATACTAGCAATCATTATTCTATTCTTTACAACATCATATTTTGTTCATATCAGTTTCCCTATTTATCTACAATTTCCAAGTGTATGTTCAACTGAAGGAGTATATATTGGTATAGATTAATTACTACATAATGTATACTCTTAAGTATGAACAACTCAGTTACACAACAATATCTAGAAATAAGTGACTGGTTTCTAAATGACTAAAATGAGAAGTGTTTCCATAATACAACTTGACATAATAGTCCTCAGATAAAAGTCAACACCAGGCTCATAAAATTCCTGCATCAATTAAGGAAAAAATAACCCCTCGATACATTCACCAACTGCCACACTCTTGTACCTAAATATATTTCTTAAGCACCTATTAAGTAGTTTTAAGCAAGTTTTCATCCGTTTTTGACATCTTTTATAAAAATTTCCCAAGCAAGTATTTTACAATATAGAAAAACGTCAACCATTTTCTTTAGAGTTTGATAATTACAAGTTGAATCTCTGTATCTGAAAGGTAAGGGGACTATACTTCAGCCTATGGATTTATCATAAAGAAAAGTTATGCCATACTTATTAGAATCAGATGAATTATTATAAAAGGACAAAGATGTAATAATCCTCAGTAAAGGCTCTATTCTTACCTATTCTAAAACTTAAAATCTTCAAAAATCATCAAATTATTTCCTAATAGTTAAAAACACTGCACCCACACATCTACAGCCATCTGATCTTGGACAAATCTCAGAAAAACAAGAAATGGGGAAAGGATTCTCTATTTAATAAATGGTGCTGGGAAAATTGGCTAGTCATAAGTAGAAAGCTGAAACTGGATCCTTTCCTTACTCCTTATACGAAAATTAATTCAAGATGGATTAGAGACTTAAATCTTAGACCTAATACCATAAAAACCCTAGAAGAAAACCTAGCTAATACCATTCAGGATATAGGCATGGGCAAGGACTTCATGTCTAAAACACCAAAAGCAACGGCAACAAAAGCCAAAATTGACAAATGGGATCTCATTAAACTAAAGAGCTTCTGCACAGCAAAAGAAACTACCATCAGAGTGAACAGGCAACCTAAAGAATGGGAGAAAATTTTTGCAATCTACTCATCTGACAAAGGGCTAATATCCAGAACCTACAAAGAACTCAAACAAATTTACAAGAAAAAAAACAAACAACCCCATCGAAAAGTGGGCAAAGGATATGAACAGACAGTTCTCAAAAGAAGACATTCATACAGCCAACAGACACATGAAAAAATGCTCATCATCACTGGCCATCAGAGAAATGCAAATCAAAACCACAATGAGATACCATCTCACACCAGTTAGAATGGCAGTCATTAAAAAGTCAGGAAACAACAGGTGCTGGTGAGGATGTGGAGAAATAGGAACACTTTGACACTGTTGGTGGGATTGTAAACTAGTTCAACCATTATGGAAAACAGTATGGCGATTCCTCAAGGATCTAGAACTAGAAGTACCATATGACCCAGCCATCCCATTACTGGGTATATACCCAAAGGATTATAAATCATGCTGCTATAAAGACACATGCACACGTATGTTTATTGCGGCACTATTCACAATAGCAAAGACTTGGAATCAACTCAAATGTCCATCAGTGACAGACTGGATTAAGAAAATGTGGCACATATACACCATGGAATACTATGCAGTCATAAAAAAGGATGAGTTTGTGTCCTTTGTAGGGACATGGATGCAGCTGGAAACCATCATTCTCAGCAAACTATCACAAGAACAGAAAACCAAACACCGCATGTTCTCACTCATAGGTGGGAACTGAACAATGAGATCACTTGGACTCGGGAAGGGGAACATCACACACCAGGGCCTATCACGGGGATGGGGGAGAGGGGAGGGATTGCATTGGGAGTTATACCTGATGTAAATGACGAGTTGATGGGTGCTGACAAGTTGATGGGTGCAGCACGCCAACATGGCACAGGTATACATATGTAACAAACCTGCACGTTATCCACATGTACCCTAGAACTTAAAGTATAATAAAAAAAAAACACATATTGAATAATCACTCATTAATGATTGTATTATCTCTATTCTTGATTCTTTAAATAATGACTGCTAATAATATAAACACTATCTTAGGTGTCTTCACAAGAAAGACAAATAAATGTGAATAAGCAAAAACTTATCCATCTCCAAAGAACATTTTCAGTAACAGCTACACAATACTGGAAGGGGATGACACTGCCTTCAAGATATATATATATAAGATATACCATCCTGGTTCTTCTCATTACTGACATAGACCATAACACTTTGGATCAATCAATCTTTTGCTTAATCTCTATCTCATTTTTTGTCCGTTTTTGTTTTTATGTTGAAAAGATGGAGACTAAATGAGAGGTGGAATCCTGGTTTGGGTCCTGAAATAGAAGATTATTAGTGGAAAAACTGTTAAATTCCAAATAAAGTTTGGAGTTTCATTAATACTAATTTATCCATGTTAATGTCTTAATTTCTGACAGGTGTATCATGTAATGAAAATGTTAATAGTGATAAAGGGTGAAGAGTATATAGGTACTCCCTGTACTATCTTTGCAACTTTTTTGTAAATCTAAAATTATTCCAAAATAAAAGGTTTATTTAAAAATACTGAGAAACCATTAATAAAGATGAGAAGGCCGTATCAGTTAGAAGTAAAAACAGAAGTTATATATTTATCTTGAAGAAAATATTAATTTACTGTTTCAAAAAGCTACTCCAGCATAAGTATCAGCACTCAAAACCTTGCAACGAACTGACTCGAGGCATTAACAAGGCCCAAAAGTGGCTGCAAAATTGAATTACAGTGCCCCTAAGAAATATAACACACACACAAAAATAATTTTAGCTAATAAAGTGGTATCCCTTTCAGTTTCTTTGTAACACCTAAAGGAAAAGAAATGCCAATGATTTGGTTTCAACAAGGCAGTATCAAGAAGATATATTGCTTACTTTTTAATTTGTGGCTAAAACGAATACTCAAGACTATAATTAAAAAAAAAAAAAAAAGAGGAAAGGAAGGGGGGAAAATTCTGCCTGATAACTCAAAAATGATCATGAGAATAAGAAGTGGCCAAGATATCCTAGAAGAAATGTCTTTTTAGTTGATGAAAACATCTATTCCCCAAAGCCCATTTAAGCCCTGAAAGTTCTATGACCCCAATTATACTGGCAGGAACACTCCCATGTCTAGAGCCACAATTCTTTCCAGAGAATTTTATTATTTAAAAAAAAAAAAAAAAAAAAAAAAGAAGAAGGCAGAAATGAAAGTATAAGACTCCAAATATTAGGAAACAGATATATTTTTTAAATGCCCTTAAGCAATCATTTTAAAGCCCAAATCTGCTGTAGCTGAATATATTATTTAATTGCTTGTCATTAGTTCTTGAAATTAGAATGCAGTTTAATGTTCATATTGGTCTAGACTTAACAAAATCACATCCTTGTGACTAGAAATGATGCAGAGTTGTGAAGCAAAAACATTCAGGCTTTTCAAAAAGAGTCATGGCTGGGCATAGTGGCTCATGCCTATAATCCCAGCACTTTGGGAGCTAAGGTGGGCGGATCACCTAAGGTCAGGAGTTTGAGACCAGCCTGGCCAACATGGTGAAACCCCATCTCTACGAAAAATACAAAAATTAGTTACAAGTGGCACGCACTTGTAACCCTTCTGAGTACAGAAGGCTGAGGCAGGACAATCACTTGAACCCAGAGGCAGAGGTTGCAGTGAGCCGAGACCGCGCCACTGCTCTCCAGCCTGGGTGACAGACTGAGACTCCATCTCCCCACTCCCCAAAAAAAACAAAAACTAAAACAAAAACTAAAACAAACAACAACTAAAAAACAGTCATTTACTGTTATGTAGTCTGTATTACCTGTCCTGCCTCGAATACTAAAGCAATCAATTATAAGACCTCTAAAGAATCTCTTTATAAAATACATATATGTGTGTATGTGTACATCTAAACGCATTTGTTGCATATCCCCATGCTCATGGCACTGTTCCAGGTGCCTAAACAGAGCTTACATTCTATCTGGGCAGGCTGAAAATGAAGTTCCAATCACAAAATTAATAATTTAATAACAGTTGTGATATGACACATGTTAGAAAGTAGCAGTATATAATATTAAGAGATAGCAAAAAGAGAGTGTTGGTCTATTCTATGGTCACTAGGAGGCTAAGTTCTTTAACCCATTTATGAAAGAGGTTTTGATTTTTGGAATTTTTGCAATCAGACCTTGGTGATGACCTTGAGCAGTAGGATATAAATAACTCTCACAGACTTAGCATTCCAATAATGGAACACTAGGCATAAATGGGTTGTCTTGAAGGATGGGAAAGAGTTGGTTAGGACAGACCAAAGGAGAGAGGATACCACATATCTAAAGTCCAGGACAGGAAGGGACATCATATTTTCCAGGGACAGTATACAGGGCTATGTGACCAAAATGCTAACTGCCTAGGGGCACATGGGGCGAAATGAACCCGGTAAGAGAGGCCTGGCCAGGGCGCATAGGACCTTATAAGCACTTGAGACAGAAATCTGGATGGTGTCTAAAAACCTCAAATTTTCTGATTAAAGCAAGACCAAGCCCGAAAATCATGTTAAAGAGGAAAGAGACATTTTTAGATTTGAATTAAAAAAAGTACAATCTAGCTGCTGTGTGCAAACAGATAAGAGGTTCTTCAGGGGCCTCTGCAATGGCCCTGCTGAGAATTTGTGTCCTGGTCTGAAGGGAGGCTCTCCAAGAACAAAAAATGGAGTGTGTAAATGTGCTTGGCTGAATTTAAAAAATAAATAAATAAAATAAAGTAAAATAAAACACTGTTACTGCTATCTTTTCTGTCTAATGAGCCATCAAAATAAGAAGCCCTGTTAGGTTCACCAAAAGTAAATTGGTTTCAAAATAAACACGGAACATGGCAAGCTCTACCCAGGTATGAGCCTCTGGAAGGCAGCCGTACTCTCAGGCTTTAAAAGTGCCAGGCATGAATTTCAACCAAAAAGGGATTTTGAAACAGCAAGACCCTATAATATAAAACACAATAGGCTCTAAAAATGACTCAGTCATCTCTACCATTACACATGTTAACTACTCATCCAAAAAAAAGAAAAAAGAAAAAAAACCTTAATATTCATACCGTGCTCTTCACAACATCCAATTACATTATACACAACTGATAATTTAGATACTCATTAACCAATGAATAATACAAGAATCTCATGGCTCAAAATGCTCTTCCTACACCCTTTTTACTGACAAAGACAGCAATTTTTTTTTCTTTTCAAGTTCTATTTCAGGTTCAAGGGGCACATGTGCAGGTCTGTTACATGGGGAAATTGCATGTCTCAGGGGTTTGGTGTACAGATAATTTTGTCACCCAGTAATCAGTATAACACCCGAGAGATTGTTTTCCATTATTCACCCTCTTCCCATCCATAGCAAAATTTTTCCTGAAGATAACATATAAATCCACTAAAGTCTTAGATGACTATTCAAATATTATTTAATAGTATTCCTGTAAATTTCAGAATAAAATCTATATTAAAATCCTTTGGAATATAAATGGGCATTGCTTCTTGGCTTTGGTTTCTTTGTTGTTGTTATTTTAAATATTTGATATTAATTTAAAATATTTTTAATCTTCCAGGAAAAATATTATTATAAAATAATATTTACTATTGCTTTGTTTTGCCAATACCATGATTTTAAAAACCTAGTATTCTTCAAAAGAAAATATTCATGAGAACCTGCATCAGTTTTTCTCTTTATGGCATAGAAACGGCCTCAAAGTTGCCTGTCAGAAATTTCACAAAATGCTAAGAGCCATACTGAGCTACTCCTTTCTGTTTTCTCAGGAGCCCAGGTACCTTCTCTGTCCTTAGAGTGGTCTCATCTGCTCCTGACTTCGCCATTTTCCTTCATACCAATTTTCTTCCTCTGTATTTTACTTCACCCATCTTTTCGCAGTCTTCCTCCAGGGAACAAACTCATAATGCCATTGCTAGTAAGCAGCCAACACATTCTCCCAGCCCTAAGCAGGCTGCACATGCTCATCTGACTCCAGGCCCAACTGTAACCACTGGGAAAGACAGCAGTGAGATAATTCAGATGACTGATACCTTAAAGAACAGGATTATTTGGAACTATTTAGGAAAGTGTGGGAAGCAAGGACAAGCTTCCTTTTTATCTGCAATTGCAACACATTCATGCAAATGCTGAAGATGCTTTCAGCTTATAAAAGCACCCTATAGATCTGTACTTCTTTTATTTCTGAGAAATTCAAACCACCAAGCAGTTATCAAACTGTTTTAACAGCAGAAACCTTTATTTGGTCCCCTAAATCTCCACTAAAAGTGGCATTTTAATAGCATATATTAATGTTTGTAAGTTCAAAATTACAGTACATATATCCAATAAATTGAATTACATGTATTTTAACAACAAAATTTTGCAGCTGAGGTTTATAGATGACTGCTGTCTCTATAGACAAATTATGTGTGGACTCCATTTTGGTTGCAAAGTAGTGACAAATCCTGACTCATAGAAATACAACTGAAAATGCCATGTTTTCTCAAGAGTTTCTCTTAAAAATCTCAGAATGCTTATCAATTAAACTAAACCAGTAGCTTGAAAGAGGATGGTAGAAATACCTTGTTCAGATTTGAAGTGGAAGCAATAACAACTTGCTTGTATTTTCTAAATATTAAGTATTCAACATAAATGAAATCAATGAATAGACAACTCAGTCTTAATCTCTTTATTTGGCAGAAAGTATTTTTGAAAGTACATTTCCAAGTATCTTTTAATATTATGCTTACATTATAAATAATGTAAAAAATCCCAAGTTATATGGGTCACCATTTCTGACTACAAAATTATTCAAAAGTTTAAAAACGACTTATTTTTTGCTGTCTCCAATTTTATTTCAGTTCCACTAATAGCACTTTAACTTCAGTCATGGGCAAGGTAATTCTGTAATCTTGCTGGGCCAAATTCAACTCATTTTGCTTAAGAGCAATTGGTGTGTGTGGGTGAGAGTGGGGAAACTTCCAATACAATAACCACAAGTACAATGAATAAAATATTTTAGAGTACAATGAATAAAATATTTTTATATTGGTATGGGTAACATTTGTGTAATACTTGCTGGAGATCCACCGAGTTTTGCCTGGTATGCAACATGTGTACTGTAGTAATTGAGGAATTTTATATCATGGCAAATTAAGTAAATGTAACACTATACCCTAGTCTAGTTAATAATACCTTTTCCAAAAGTGCTAAATATATGCCCAGACATAAAAGGCAAAGTTTTAAGAGTTAATTTAGTAAAACAAATTAAATATACGTGTAATTTTCCATGTATTCAAATTTAATTCATAAATGAATGTTCTTCTAGGATTTGTATATGGTTAACATTTTAACTCTTTTTTTAGGTTCAGGGGTACATGTGCAGGTTTGTTACATAGGTAAACTCATGTCTTGAGGGTTTTTTGTCCAGATTATTCCATGACCCAGGTATTAAGCCTAGGACCCAGTAGTTACTTTTTCTGCTCCTCTCCCTCCTCTCGCCCTCCACCCTAAAGTAGACGCCAGCGTATTGTTCCCTTCTTTGTGTTTATGAGTTCTCAACATTTAGCTCCCACTAATAAGTGAGAAAATGCAGTATTTGGTTTTCTGTTCCTGTGCTAATCTGCTAAGGATAGTAGCCTCCAGCTCTACGCATGCTCCCGCAAAAGACATGATCTTGTTCTGTTTTATGGTTGCATACTATTCCACGATGTATATTTTTAAAATTATATTTGAATCAAATAATTATCAATCACATTACAGTGCTAACTGCTCAGATTAAAAACATTAATCTAAATAAATCTTAAAGAAAAGGGGACTACGTTAGTGGATCAAAGGCAGACAATAGGTAATCCCAGTATTCTGACTTAATTCATCAGTGACCAATGAGGACAGAGGTAGATGCACTAAAATGTAAACATATACCAACCTTTTTCCACATAACAAAACTGCCATCCTTTCTCAGGAACATGTTTTCTCTTCATTCATTCATATATGTTTTGTGTAAACTCAATGTATATGTGTACTTAATTTTTTAATAAAAAAAGAGGAGACATTTTGGGACATTTCATCTGTAGGAGTCTTTGAACTGGACAGTGTCAAATATTTAACCGGAAAAATAAAGTAACTTTATAAAGTTTATTATAATAGAAAATATGTGCAATATTGTAGCACTAAAAAACAGGTGTGCACAACCAGCACAAATTTTTGCAGCTGACGTTTATAGATGACTACTGCTTCCATAGATGAATTACTTGTGAATTCTATTGCTAGATTCCCAGCATAATGGGAATCAGTGCATCACTAATATTTAAATCAATTGGTTACTAAGGAGATTCAAGCAGTAAGAACTCTCACGCTGCTGATCACAGAGAGGTTACACACACAATGTCATTTGCTAACTAACTATGCCCAACTATCACAATTCTGTAACAAAACACCGGCACTAGTTGATGTGACATTTTATAAACAAGGTTTGTGATTTAATGAAAGTAAATGATGTGTGGTTAGTGACTAAACATGAGATAATTGTTGAAATTTGACAAAGGTCTATAGACTACATAATAGCATTGTATAAGCGTTCATTTCTTTTTAATTTTTTTTCTTTTATTAAAATAGAGATGGGATTTCACTGTATTGCCCAGGCTGGTCTTGAACTCCTGGGCTCAAGACATCCTCTCGTCTCAGCTTCCCGAAGTGCTGGGATTACAGGAGTGAGCCATCGTGCCTGACCAAGTGTTTTTGTTTGTTTGCTTGCTTGTTTGCTTGTTTCTTTTTTTGACAGGATCTCACTCTGTCACTCGGTCTGGAGTATAGTGGCACAATCTTGGCTCATTGCAACCTCTGCCTCCCGGACTCAAGTAATTCCCATGCTTCAGCCTCCCAAATAGCTAGGATTACAAGAGTGAGCCACCACATCTGGATAATTTTTGTATTTTCAGTAGAGACATGATTTCACCATGTCGGCCAGGCTGGTCTTGAACTCCTGAGCTCAAGCGATCCTCCGGCTTTGGCCTCCCAAAGTGCTGGGACTGCAGGCATAAACCTCCGCACCCAGGAAGTGTTAATTTCTTAATCTTGGTAAGTGTATTCTTGTTATATGTAAGTGAAAGTCCTTATTCTATGGAAAATGTACACAAACATAGTTAGGAGTTAAAGGGGCATCATGTATATAAATTACTACCAATGTTTTGATAAAACAATTACAGAGTAAGAAAGAAAGAATAAATTAGTAAAATATTAACATCTGAAGAATCTGGGTATACAAGAATTCCAATTACTAATTGTACAAATTCTCCATGACTAAAAACCTTTCAAATTAAAAAGTTTTTAAAAAATATCTTACAAAACATATTACTCTTCTTCATGATGATACTCAGTAAATAAACTATTGCCAAAATCTGCAATGCTGTTCATCACTTTGAGGGGAGGAGCAAAGCAATAGACAACAGCATCCTCACAGAAACTTTTACACACACACACACGTGTAAAGTAAATTCAAATAATCATTTCAATTACATATCCCTTACAATCTGGTTCATTACATTATTTTGATGCATGTATGTTACTCATCACAATACATACATTTAAAAATAATTATGCCCCACAAAGTCCTGATAAAATATTTGGTTCATTATAATGTCATTTCTAAAACAATAAACACTTTGAATACCAATAAAATCAAAATCTTTCATGCAAATTTTTTTATAATACGCATACTTACGTGACTTAAGAAACTGTATTTCTCTCCTCTCCAATTTGGACAGTTGAGGCTCACATCTAAATACACAGAGGCAACAGACATGCAAGATTTTACATTATAAAGATCTGTTTTAAGATAATCTTTGGAAATTCACTGAATCTTTAGAAATACACTGAAAACAAAATGATGGACTCACTTATGTTGAGCGTGTAAGGAGAGAAGAAAAAGGTCAGAGATAGAAATAACGTGACAGATAACACATTTTTAAGTACAGATAGATTCCTAATTCCATCTATAAAATGATATATACAAAAAAGATACCATAGGATACTTTAAGTGCAATAGAGTGTAAAACATTTGGGCTTGAGTCTAACATGAGCATTTCTATTAGGTGCTGTGAATAGCACATTTATATCCCTTATATATACATATTATCAAAGAAGGAATATTGGAATGTAATAGATAAAAGGAAAAATATAATATTTTTTAAGATATTCAAAAACCAATAGATGTGTGTGGGGCAGGTACTCATTCTCCTAATGCTGAAGGCTCCAGACTCAATCTTTGACTCTCTGCTCTATCTCTCTTAGTGATCTCATTAGTTTTATGGCTTTAAATAAAGAGTACCCATTTGCCAGTGGCAACCAAATTTATATCTCCCTTTCAGATCTCTGCCACAAGCTCTTAAATTGTTTGTACAATTGCTTATTCAAGATATCTATTTGGATGTCTAATAAGCAACTCAATCTCCCCCTGTTAAAACCTGAACTCCTGATTAATGTCCATGCCTGTCCCACATGCAGCCTTCCCCATCTTAATGGAGGCACCTGAAAATGCTCAGGTCACAAAACTTGAATTCACCTTGGACTCCAATCTCTCAGGAAGCCTTGTTGTACCTTCAACACATATCCAGCAACCAGCCACTTTTCACTACCTCCACTGTTACCTTTCTGGTCCAAGCCACTGTGTCATCTTTCATCCCAGATTATTTCAATAGCCTTGTAATTTTCTCTCTTTCTGCCCTTGCAATCCTGCAGGCTATTTTCAACACAAATATTAGAATGATCTTTAAAAATGTAATTCAGGTCATGTGTTGTTCTATTTAACAGTCTGAGGTAGTCCCCTATTTAACTCAAAGAAAAGTTAAAGGTTTTTGTTTTTGTTTTTGTTTTTGTTTTGTTTTGTTTTGTTTGAGACAGAGTCTCGCTCTGTCGCCCAGGCTGGAGTGCAGTGGTGCGATCTCGATCTCGGCTCACTGCAAGCTCCGCCTCCTGAGTTCATGCCATTCTCCTGCCTCAGCCTCCCGAGTAGCTGAGACTACAGGTGCCCGCCACCATGCCTGGCTAAGTTTTTGTATTTTTAGTAGAGATGAGGTTTCACCGTGTTAGCCAAGATGGTCTCGATTTCCTGACCTTGTGATCCGCCTGCCTGGGCCTCCAAAAGTGCTGGGATTAAAGGCGTGAGCCACTGTGCCGGCCTAAAAGTTAAAGTTTTGCACGGACTGCAACAGTCAGTGGACAGACTCTTGCTACCTTTTTGTTTTCATCTCCTAGTGCTCTTCCCTTGCTCCCTACGTTACAGCCACACAAGCTTCCTTGAATATATCAGGCATGGTCTTGCTTTGGAAACTTTTCTCTGGTGGTTTTACTGGATAGAATGTTTTTCCCAAAGACAGTCACATGGCCAACTCCCTGGCCTTAAAATCTTTGTTCAAGTATCACCTTTTCCACAATTATTCTACTGAAAATAGCACTTATCCCTACCCTTGCCTTAGCACTCAAATCCCCTTCATGCCAGTCCACCTTTTTCTCACAGTAGTTATCACTTTCTAAAATGCTATATAATTTACTGATTTATTATGGTTATTGTTTAATGTCCATCTCCCCTTTTAAATTTTAAACTCCAACGGAGCAAGAATCGTTGTCTGCTTAATTTACTGATGTATCTCCAAGTCCCTACAACAATGCCTAACACATAATAGACACCCAATAAATACTTCATGTGGAAGATTAGGTTGATTTGAAATTACTAAATTTGATTCCTTGAAGATGTATTCAGCGGATGAAGAGAAAATACATGAAAATTTCTCCACAGAAATCTAGATCACTCCAAAAGGGCAGGAACAATGGATTATAGTGTAAACTATCCTATTATCTTCTATCTGACATCTAGGGTGAAGTTGCCATAGACCCCCATGGTGGAAACAGCCAGAGGTGAAGGCGGGATGAAAAAGCAGGGAAGCAATAATCTGCCTGTGACTTCAGGGAAATGGCTGCTCTGAGCTAGAACGGCCCAGAAGTACTAAAAGTTAAAGAGACATTACCCAGGTCCACTCATTCCATTCATTTTATTTGCATAGAGGAAAGTTTCTGTAATGACATTTACAGAATGTTACTAATTACTTTTTGGGGGTAAATGGCTTTTGGGATAGGTTTTTGCTTCTTTGTCATTTCTCTAGTATGTGGATTTTTTTCCTAAAAATTCTTATACAATTAAAAGTTAATTCTTAAAAAAATAAAATTTCCAATAAAATCCTGTAGGCTTCATAATAAAAAATAAAGTTAATATTCTTGAAAGAGAAAACTGAGTATTTTAAATTTCTTCTAAGATTCTTCAGTGCAATACTGTACCTTATAAGACTTTTAACCACTTTAAGGAACAATGGTTTGCATTAGGAACATTCTCAAAACCAGAAAAATGAAATTATTAAGAATTCCTATAAAACCTGATGTCATATAAGATTCAACAAATATTCTGATTCATTTAATTATATCTATAAAGGAGTGTAAATTTTGTTGTTTTTTTCTTATTTAACATCCATAGCACTCAGGGATAGTTATCCTACTAGTCCTTGATAAAATCTAACCCATAAACTTAAAGAATTTTAAAGACTACCATGTAAATTCAAGGAGAAAAATTATCTTAGTATCCTTCAAAGGAATTATAGTTTTCCTAAAGAAACTATATATAAGTAATAAATACAGAAAATTTCTCCAAACACTTGTATAATATCTTTACCTAAAATGGCATAGCTGGATAAGCACCATGATATTTCTGTGTAATCTTGCCTAAGAAAGGAATTGGGCAACATTAGTTTCTCCGGATCACAACCCATTGGCTTTTATGATTTTGAGAACATATTGTACAATCACCATATAAATTTTATTTTCATTTTCTCTGTTGATAAAAAATGCAACTCACGCTTTTTCATAATATGAGAAGAGAGCCCGAACATACCCAAAAAGGGAATTTCTAATGGAGCTTCTTTATAATTGGCTCTCCAATTAACTATTAACAAGTTGGATATGGTTGTCTTTAATGCATTACATGCTAATTAACAACACTTGTATCACTATCTCATCAACTTACTATACAATAGTTCAGCAGTTATGTCAATAAATTAATTATGCTCTGTAGCATATTTACATATTTAAATATATGTGTACAAATTAAATATTTATAATTTATCATTCTGCTTAGGAGATATTCCTTTTCTGTGATTTTGCTTGTGTTCTTCTCTACCAAATGCATGCCAATCTAGGGAGTTGTGAAGTATCATTTAGACAGTGACAGTGGCAAAACATCAAAAACAAAGCCACCTAAATAAATGAAGATACAAACAGGAAGGTGGAAATCAAAAGATTCAACTAACTTCATACAGGAAAACACCTCAAATGTAGCTTACCTGGAATGACCTGCTAAAGAATGCATGCATCAATTGATTGGTTCCCCTTGTTTGGGAGTGACTGGCATTATGGATGAAAAGCTGGATACCAGGCATGCTGTATCTCACTACAGTCCATCCTGCATTTAGGTCACAATGACCCCTGGCTCTCTGGGGCTTTGCAGGGTATGGAAGAAGCCAGCAAGCTCCCCCAAACGATCCTGTTATAGATCTGAGCTACACCCTCCAAACAACTCTATCCATGGTAAAACAATAGGATAATTTAAGCCATTTGCCATCAAACTACCATCACTAAAGAGGAAAAAAATGTTATATTCTACAAAGGTTCATGGTGGATAGTTTTCCTTCCTATGCATGGGAACAGACAACTTGTAGTCTGGGTTTTTAAACTACCTAGTTTTCTGAGCCAGTACAATTTGAATACAGAGAAAGTTAAGCTAAGCAATGAGAATGTCTGATCTGGCAGAAAGAGGCTGCCAGTGCATATCTTTTATATTTCAATTATTTTTACCAACTGTATATCTATTTCTGTTTCTAACTTTTGTTGCACTAAGGTATGCACTTCATGAAATGACATACGTAACTTTGTAAGATTCTGTCTTACTCTAATAAAGCCTCATGCTAAATCCTTCCACTATTTTGGTAGCAGGGATTGTCTTAAGCTGCCTGGCTTAGATGGGAAAGCAGAAACTTCTACCCTGAGTGATGCCAGGCAGTCTCTTTCCCATCCCTTAAATAACCTTTACCTTTCTCCTTTGAACTAACTTCACCCTACCATCCCTTTCTCTTACCCATCTCCCCAATATCTCCTATACCTCACCTCATCCAGCATCAAATGCTGCTCAAATATGATGTTTTAACAATATGCTGCTTTATGACCATCGAGTTATCCTAGCACTAGTTTCATGCAAGTCTCTCATACTTAATCTTATTTTTTAACTAGTTAAGAAAAGCAGAAGTATTTAAAGGAAAACAAGGAAGCAAACAAAAAAGAAATTAAGAGGCAATATGGGGAACTACAAAACAAAAAGTACACAAAGATATAATGAAAGAAAGTGAATAATGGACAAAGAGAAAGAGAGAAGTCAGAAGAAAAAGGAGATCGGGCAAGCAGAGAATTATTGACATTCATGTATACTGAAGGCTTACTCTGGGAAAGAATTGTGCTAACTGTTTTATATACAGTGTGCATAGTAAAATATAAATATATATATATTTACACACATTGCAGATAAAACAGCACAATTCTTTGCTAATATATATGATATATATTCTATATATATAAGCACTGTATATATATACACACACACATATATATGTCTGTAGCATATTTACAAGGTCAACTCTTTTACATGAGAAATGTGTGTACCTGATTCTTAAATAGGTTTTGTTAGTTTGCTATACGACAGAAAAAAATGTTTTAAGAATGTAAACTTCATAAAAAGGGAAACAAATATGTTATAATGTGCTCTCTTTTTCTCATTTCCTCCCGGCACCCAAAACTCAATTTTATATTATTTTTGTGTAGTAAAAGTTAATGTTAAAAAGGAAAAAAAACTGCCTGTTGTATTGTGTTTAATATTTTCTGGTCTTAAAAGAGTGACTTTAGTTACATGCTCTTAAAATATAGTAAGTTACCATGGTAACTAGATCCTTTGACAATTATTCTATTTTAATACAAACCAATCAAAGTGGTTAAAAATACTCTATTCTTAAATCCTTAGACTCACAGTCACTACAAAAGTTTGTCCTTACCTTCCTTGTCACATTTTTCAAGTGGATGTTTAAGGATTTTTCCCTGTCCTATTTCACCCCTCATCAAGCTGATTTGAACAGGAACAGTTCTCAGGCCATGGAAGCTGATGCACTCTGTGATAGTAAATGCCCAGCAGGAATTTTTGCACTTAATTCAAATAGATAAATATCACCAGAGTTTGTTATATAACCAAGAAGGTTATGTATTCTGCTTGTTGTTTTACAGAGGAAAAATCAGATTTTTGTTTTAGAGACAGATATTTTTTTAAAAAATAAAGATGCATCATACATTATTTTAGTACACTTATGGTCTAAAACGTGATTTGAATTGCCAATAAGCCATTGTTGAACACTATCAGAAAGAAAAAAATAAGTAGCTACTATTCCCTCTGTGCTTCTGCACCAATTTTATGTATCTCTTCGCTAGTAGTGATCATATCATAATTAACAAAATTTCTAAAGCTATTTTATTCAGAAATCATGTCATATTTATCTTTACAACCCAAGTATATCACCTGGTATTTAGTAGGCCCTCAATTAATGATATAAAGAGAAAAGCAAATATAGTAAAGATTAGTTGCTTTGTTCTTCATCAGTGGAAGTGTACTGTTCTCCTACATAATTAAGAACTAATGCTGCTAAGTTGAGATTAAGTTTGCTTTTCAGGGAAGAGACAAAAATTGAATTATAAAAATTAGTGATTTAATTAAATGGAAAAATATGATTTTCTACTCAAGATATAATATACCAGCCAGGTAAATCTGTGGCAGGGTAAATCAAACATTGCCTCTTTTCACAAGGGTCCATAGTTTTAGCTAGCTTATGAAGAACATCAAAACTATTTTAGATATTTGTGTAATCCATAATAATCTGTCTCTTGTACTCCTCATCAGCATGTCCACCCCCATTCAGCACGTGGGTGGTCGGGGCTGTCAATGGTCTTTAGATAGCTGCCTCAGCCTGCCTCTGAGGCTTCAGGGGTAAAATATGGTCTTGCATCATGCTCAGACTGAACTTTCCATAAATCACCTCTGGATCTGGTTTTTCTACTATAGTTCCTTTGTACTCTTAAAATTGAGGTCCCCAGCCGGGCACGGTGGCTCAAGCCTGTAATCCCAGCACTTTGGGAGGCTGAGACGGGCGGATCACAAGGTCAGGAGATCGAGACCATCCTGGCTAACACGGTGAAACCCCGTCTCTACTAAAAAATACAAAAAACTAGCCGGGCGAGGTGGCGGGCGCCTGTGGTCCCAGCTACTCCGGAGGCTGAGGCAGGAGAATGGCGTAACCCCGGGAGTCGGAGCTTGCAGTGAGCTGAGATCCGGCCACTGCACTCCAGCCTGGGCGACAGAGCCAGACTCAGTCTCAAAAAAAAAAAAAAAAAAAAAAAAAAAAAAAAAAAAAAAAAAAATTGAGGTCCCCATCCTTTCCCATTCTGCATTGGATCCTTAATGCTCAGCTGGAAACTTGAATGCCTTCACTGAACTCAAATTCATAATTGATTTACAGATTATTTATATTTCCTCTGAAATACCACATTTTCCCCTATTGTCTCCTTTTCCATAGCCTCCCTGTTATGTCAGGTTATTTTCTCTACCCCATCACCAGAATATGGCAAAGTTGCCAGAGCTGGTCGGTATCCTGAGTCCTACAAAATAATGTGTCTGGCAATCACCATTCAATTGCACTGAAATGCAGGTCTTCGTAAGGCAACACCAAATCTACCACATGTCATCTGACTTTCTTCAACTATTGCTCTCTGTCTTCCTCCTTCTGACTCTCCACAGTGCTGACTTAGTTCAAAAACCCAAGTATTTTTGTCTTGGGTGGTGACACATTCGGATTCCATTTATTGACCTTATTTCTCCATTCTACCTAACTTTTAGAATGTCCCACAGCAGCAGGTAAATGACACTCTCTCTATCCATCCCAGGATCATAAGATGTTCATCATTGCATGGCAGGAGGATATAAGCATCTTATCACTATTAAGACTTCTGTACACCTCTCCATTCTAACTTTTACCTAAACTAGTATTTACCAAATAACTCAATTTTGGATCTTTAAAAACTATAGGAAAGGGATCTGGGGAATATCTGTGGATTTCCCTTCACCTTTTCCTATTGTTTTCACATTAGGCATATACAAAAGGCAAAGTTAATTTCCATTCTTATTGTCAATTTCCCTTCCAGGCTAGCATGTACTTCTAGAGAAGAACTGAGATGAGCATCACTTGGCACTGCCTTTGATGTATTCTCTCTCTTCTGCTAAAATAGCCACAATATCTGGGAATCCTCAAATAGGAAAGCATTTGTCAACCCTGTCTGGCCTCTTTGCAGAAAGCTCATGCAAGTGTAAAAAGCGAAAGGAAATTCAGTTGTAGATCCAAGAACCTTCTTTTAGAAATCAGGAACCCATGCATATTCCCAAATTTTGTTTCCAATTGCACTCTACATCCAAATATGTTCAGACACTATTACAGCTATACTTCTCACTTCATAACTCAAAATTAGCCTGAGGCTAGTTAAGCTGTTACTTGCTAGCATGTTAATTTGATCAGAATGTCTCAGAGCTCTCCTGCTTTCTTAATCCTTTAAGATCAGGGTCAGCAAACCACGGCTGTGTGCCAAATCAGGCCTGCCACCTGGTTGTGTACAGCCCATAAGCTCTAGGAATGGCTTTTACAGATGAACATTAGCAATCAATTTGATGATAGGGAATATTTTGTTTGATCAATAATTAAGGAAAACACTAACCATCCCAATAAAAAGAACTCAGCTACTCTCATCAGTAGACTTATGTACAAAAAGTTGGACTCAATTATTTTGAATTTCATCATGAAAATTTGTGGAAATTTGTTTGTTATACAAATATTGGTGATTTTGCCTCTCAGGCACAAAGCCTAAAATAGTTCCTATCTGGCCCTTTACAGAAAAGGTTTGCTGATCCCTGCTTGATTCCACTTATATGAGGTATCTAAAAGAGTCAAATTCATAGAATCAGAGTGGAATGGTAATCAGCAGGACCTGTGGGGAGGAGAACTGGGTAGTTACTAATCAAGGGGCATAAAGCTTCAGCTAAACAAGATGAATAAATTCTACAGATCTTCTGTACAATATTGCCACTATAGTCAACCACAATGTATTGTATACTTAAACATTTATGGAGGGGCTGGGTGTGGTGGCTCATACCTGTAATCCCAGCACTTTGGGAGGCTGAGCCGGGTGGATCACGAGGTCAGGAGATCAAGACCATCCTGGCCAACATGGTGAAATCCCATCTCTGCTAAAAATACAAAACTTAGCCAGGCGTGGTGGCTCGCACCTGTAGTCTCAGCTACTCAGGAGGCTGAGGCAGGAGAATCGCTTGAACCTGGGAGGTGGAGGCTGCAGTGAGCCGAAATCATGCCACTGCACTCCAGTCTGGGTGACAGAGTGAGACACTGTCTCAAAAAACAAAACAAAACAAAACAAAACAAAAAAACAAATATATATATATATGGAGGGAAGATCTTGTGTTAAGTGTTCTTACCACAATAAAAGAAAAACAAACACAGGAACACTTAGCTGGAGATGTTCCACAAAGTGCCAAAGATAATTCTACAGGATTTCAATTAAGGCAAGAACTCTAGGAGTTTCACATTATATTTTTCCAAATTAATCTATGTGTATATCTTTGCTTTTCTGCTTGTTATAATGCATATTAATTAAAGGAGTAACTGATGACTCCTCTATCCTCATTTTCTTACTAAAACAGGTTTTACTGTTTTCAAATTAATACTCATTATTAGCATTGTCCCAATGCTTATTCAGTATTAATTTTATATATCTCACAAACCATCTAAGGTAGGCATTACTTCTCTTTTAAAGGTGATGATGAAATGGAGGCTCAGTAAAGCTAACCAGCTCACCTAACACAGAGCCTCTATTTTTATCAATATAATATTGTCTCCCCTGTTGTTTACCCTCTCCTTCTCAAAATTTCCTTTAACTATCTCCAGCTTCCATTTGTGCTAATTGTAGGAATTTTTCACTGTTTTTCATTCTTCCTTCCACCTCCCACTCAGAAGCAGCATAAGCAGCCATACTGACATGGGGATTTAGAAATGTAGCAATAGCTATAGACCAATGCTAATGTGAATTTCTGGTACCCTGATCTTATTTAAATCACAAAGTCAAGTTTAGGACTCTGGACAGAGGCAAAGACCAAAGCCAAAACCGAGGGACTGAGAATGAGCCATCACTGCCAGATCTCACTTTCCTGAAATTAGGAGACTTGGCTAGAAATGTGGGGTTAGGAGGTGAGACCATGGGAAAGGGAGGTTGTTCTGATTCATTGCATGTTATACTTGGGAATTAGCCTATGTAGGCTATAACATGGAGAAGCATTATCAAGGTGAAGGTGTATACAGAGTTACAGGAAAAACAAATTATCAGGAAAGCCAATGCTTTAGCAGTAGGTAAACCTAGGTTATCAATCCATCTCAATTATTAACTCACCGTGTGACATTGGCTTCATTTCACAGGACTGCTACTTTCTTGATATGCTTACTATTTTTACTTTAATGATTACTGAAGTTTCTTCCAATTCTATCTTTGCATAATCCTAGGACTCTAAAGTACACCTATACAGTGATACAATCTAGAGAACACTATCTGAGTAGGGATCCCAAGTGGGCAAATTATTTTGATACTGGCCAGTCAAATCATACATTATTAATTCTCTTCAAAGATGTATGTGGTATAGTTAAGGTAGTTCGGCTACAATAATATCTGCTAAAATAATGAAAAAGTAGATATAGTCTCAGAACGCTGGGAAACAGCAAATAATTACTGTATATTCTTTCATCTTGTTACTTTGCTATGATTTTTCTGAGATCGGGGCATTCAAAATTTTTGAGAGTGTGATTTAACCAACTATTGCACTTCCAGAAAATATTATTTTGTGATTTCTAATCTCGGGTAGAGAGCAGAGTTAATACATGTGGCGGTGGCTCTACTACCAATTATGTTCCCTACCCAGGGCTGGACACACAGTTGAGCTCAGTAATACACTCTAACGTGAGTAAGTGAAGGAGAGAACAGCAATAATTCATGTTATTGCCAGGATTTGTTGCCTGAGGGGAAAATATAAATAGCACAGCAATGTATTCCAAATTCAGAAAGAGAAAGAAATGGCACACAATTATATTTAAATAACAAAAATGCTTCTGGAAGATACACAGCTGAAAGTCGTGATATGAATAGATTTAGGAATGACAACAAGAAGCTAAGATGGCCTAATTCGTGTTCTTACTGGGACGGAGAAGGCAAGTGGAATCTGGTGTACGAAAAGGAAAAAGTCTTCAAAGTTTACATATTAATAACAAGAAGCTGACCACAGGATGACATCTTTATTATCCAGACCCACAGTATCTGTGGGAGTTAATACAACTCTGCAGCTCAGACAGTTGAATGACCTATACAGTTACTTTGCAGGTCATAACACAGGTAAACTTCCCCCTCAGAACAGAAAAACTAGATCTGAGATTGTGGATCTGTTTCCCGGCCCCCTTCCCAGCCAAAAATGAATTACATCAAATTTGTTTCTTCAGATATGGTTTAATCTGTTGTCATTGCATGGGGAAACATCTGTCCAAAACTGTTGATTCTTCTTTTTAATTGTTGAACCAGGGAGCAAAACTTATTGCCTAATAGTCAATTTGTTGCCTCATTGAAAAATGTGCTCGGCATCTACTGCACCAGCTTGACCACTTGAATGATCCTGGGTCCTCCTCAAGGCTTATGTTTTAAAGTCTACTAATGACTTCTAAGCACTGACATGTTCTTTACCCGTTTCATGTGTGTCCATTTTATCTACATTAATTACTTTCAAGTAAAACTTTCACAAGACAATGTCCCTGACAATATCTAGCAGAATTTCCTGCCTAAGAGTTAGAAAAAAGAAAAAAAGCAATATTGATTTTGCTACTAAAGGAAATATATGTGTTCTTAAATTAGGTCAATATTGCATATTCATAGTAGTCTGTAGAACTGATCAGTATTATATAAAACTTCTATTTAACAAATATATTTATTTATAGTAAGCTATGTTCCAGATGTTATTTAAGATGGCTTGCAAAGATTCTTAAAATACAGCAAGATAGCATAAATTTAAAAGGGAAAGAAGAAAGAGAAACAACAATGAAGCTATAATTCATATTTAATTTATTAAGTTCAAGCCTGGATATGGAAGAACTGGCAGAAATATGGAGCGATAATGTGTCCATGTAATGTAGCCTAGTCATTAAGAATGAAAGAACTTGAAAAGAGTCTGGTGAATTTGAAGACAATCTGATTTAACATATTAAAATATATGATGGGGCCCTCTCATATTTACATATCACTTTGAAGTTTACAAAGCATATTAAGTACATTTATTTCCTTACATCAGTAAGACTGTATTAGAAATAAGTAAATTCTCATAAGAAAGAGAGACTTGCCAGGACAAGTTGCCTTCTAGAGGTTATCATGCCAAATATTTTCAAGAAGACTTATAGACTGGCAAGACAGGATTGAAAGTCCTACTATAAGAAATCTCCTTATGATCTTACTAACAAATAAGACATTTTTATATTATCATATTTTAAGATATTCTTCCAATATTAGGCTGAGCAATACAGTAAAAAATGGTTAACCTTTTTGCCAGCCATTTCAAATGTTCAACCGAATAGTTTATTTGGCTTTTTAATTTTTAAATTTTGTGGGTATATAGTAGGTGTATATATTTATAGAGTATATAAGATATTTTGATACAGCCATACAAGGCATAACAATCACATCAGTGTAAATGCGGTATTCATCACCTCAAGCATTTATCCCTTCTTTGTGTTACAAACAACCCAACTATACTCTTTTAGTTATTTAAAATGTACTGTAAATTCTTGTTAACTGAAGTTACCCTGTTGTGTTATCAAATACTACATGATATTTATTGTATGTAAAACTATTTTTGTACCCATTAACCATCCCCACTTCCTCCCCTGTCCCTCACACTACCCTTGCCAGCCTATGGTAACCATTGTTCTACTCTCTCTGTTTATGAGTTCAATTGTCAACCTAATAGTTTGGATATCAATGAAAAAAAAATGTGTATCTGCCTTTTTAAGGCATCGAAATCTGTTCAATCATACTTAATTTTGTAGCTTGTACATTAGATATATTATGTCTTTAACACAAAATAATTATAAAGAAAGGCATGCTTTCAATTATCATTAAATACACTAAGAACCTTTTTCAGAATGGTAATTTGGCTACAACAAACTCTAGACTTTGGTACTATATTTTCTGTGAGAATATTTTGGGAAGATATTAAAAACTATATCATACGGAAGGATTTTAAGAGTTTAGACAGAAGTCAGCTTAGCAGTGTTGAAATCCTGGTTCCAGCTGCTATTTGCCACTGAGCAGGTTATGTAACTTCTGTGTCTTAGTTTCCTCATCTGCACATTGAAAATAATGCTATTACTCTCTCTAACAGTGAATGTCATATAACTAAGCAGTTTTCTCTTTCTAGTTCGGCTCCTGAAAAAGGCAGAGTCAAGTTGGAAGTTCATCTTCAAGTACCACATTGAGACTTGTGGTCTACATATGAATATTCTTCACTTTCTGCTTTTCAATTATTAATTCTGTATATTTCCCTTGGGTTTAATTATCTATTTCTTCTTTGTTCCACTCTTATTAGAGTATTTCTGACATGAGCTTAAATCACTTATAAGTTAGGTTTAAAAGTATTCAATATATCAATACATATATACACACTCACTCTGAAAATTTTGGCTTAGAGCAACTTCCACCAGAAAAGAGGTATTAATTTAAATATACATATAACTTAAAGCATAATAAGTCACTGACTATAGGTAGTAATGTTTATAGTTCAGTATAAAGTAATGTTTATAGCTCAGTACAAAGAAAAAAAATTCAATTTGAAAATAAAAATTAAATCAAACAATTTTAATTAAATAATTTTTCTTCAACGAACGTTGCTGCAACTTAAAGATAAAACAAACAGTATTAAAAAATCATATTCATTGACATTGACATTAAATGCTGTCAAATACAAATAAATGTATTATACTGTGCTATAACAAAGTTCATATCTGCAACTCAAGATAGTACTTGCCTCATTAGTAAAATAATAATAATAATAATAATGTCAACTACTAAGTAATAGACTTAATACCATATGCTATAACTAAATTATTCCAACAAAATATATGTAACCTAAGAGGCAATTATACCTTTAAAAAGTTTCAAATATTTTCATAACACCAGTGTTGAGCTATTTATTAAAATTAGATCAGAACAACAAATAAATATAATGATGAGATGGACTATTTTCCAAAAATGCACAAGCAGTGAAATCCATCTCTATAAGATAGCAACAAGTAAATGAAAGATTTAAAAGCAAATCATTCCAGTTAACTCTTTTGAAGTTAATTTAGAATCTTAGAGCCTGGGATACATGCTCTATGATTCCAAATTAAGTCAAAAAGCAGATAACAAGTTCACAGTTTTAATATAAAAATGAATCCTATGAATAAGTTCTATACAAAGTATGGCGACTACAGCAAATAACAATGTAGTATATATTTCAAGATAGAACAGATTTTGAGCCAGGCACGGTGGCTCACACCTGTAATCCCAGCACTTTGGGAGGCCAAGATGGGCAGATCACGAGGTCAGGAGATCAAGACCATCCTGTCAAAAATGGTGAAACCCTGTCCCTACTAAAAATACAAAAAAAAAAAAAAAAAAATACTCAGCTGGGCATGGTGGCAGGCGCCTGTAGTCCCAGCTACTAGGGAGGCTGAGGCAGGAGAATGGCGTGAATCCAGGAGGCAGAGCTTACAGTGAGCCAAGATCGCACCACTGCACTCCAGCCTGGGTGACAGAATGAGACTCCGTCTCAACCTACAGAATGGGAGAAAATTTTTGCAATCTACCCATCTGATAAAGGGCTAATATCCAGAATCTACAAAGAACTTAAACAAATTTACAAGAAAAAAATCAAACAACCCCATCAAAAAGTGGGCAAAGGATATAAACAGACACTTCTCAAAAGAAGACATTTATGCAGCCAACAGACACATGAAAAAATGCTCATCATCACTGGCCATCAGAGAAATGCAAATCAAAACCACAATGAGATACCATCTCACACCAGTTAGAACGGCGATCATTAAAAAGTCAGGAAACAAGAGGTGCTGGAGAGGGTGTGGAGAAATAGGAACACTTTTACACTATTGGTGGGACTGTAAACTAGTTCAACCATTGTGGAAGACAGTGTGGCAATTCCTCAAGGATCTAGAACTAGAAATACCATTTGATCCAGCCATCCCATTACTGAGTATATACCTAAAGGATTAAATATCATGCTGCTATAAAGACACATGCACATGTATATTCATTGCGGCACAATTCACAATAGCAAAGACTTGGAACCAACTCAAATGTCCATCAATGACAGACTGGATTAAGAAAATGTGGCACATATACACCATGGAATACTATGCAGCCATAAAAAAAGGATGAGTTCTTGTCCTTTGTAGGGACATGGATGAAGCTGGAAACCATCATTCTCAGCAAACTATCGCAAGGATAGAAAACCAAACACTGCACGTTCCCACTCATAAGTGGGAATTGAACAATGAGAACCCTTGGACGAAGGGTGGGGAACACCAAAGACTGGGGCCTATCATGGGGTGGGCAGAGAGGGGAGGGATAACATTAGGAGATATACCTAATGTAAATGACGAGTTAATGGGTGCAGCACACCAACATGGCACATGTATACATTTGTAACAAAGCTGCACGTTGTGCACATGTACCCTAGAACATAAAGTATAATAAAATAAAGAAGAGATTTCAAATGTTATTACCATAAAGAAATGATAAATGTTTAAAGTGATACATAGGATAGTTACCCTGATTTGATCACTGCACAAGATATACACATATTGAAACATTACACTGTACCCCATAAATATGGACAATTATTAAGTGCCAATTATAAATAAAAAGTTAAGAAAAAAATGAGTCCCATAAACATGAGCAGACTGTAATTTGTAGTTCTAATGATATACACAGATAGGTCACGTGGAAACAAAGTACATACATTCCATCGGAACCAAATAACAATAACCACCACAATTGTAATAAATCAAAAAATCTATAGGATTAAAAAACTGCATTACTAAAGACCTGTTCTTTCTGATTATTATAATCCATTTCAAGAAACATTTTAGATAAGACCTTAACATACATTTAAAAAAAAAAAAAAAGAGGACTTATCTTGTCCTGAGCCAAAGGAAACTGTCTCATCCAAGGTTATGCTCCTTTCATTGGAGCATCCTCTATCCTTGGTTT
The DNA here is from genome assembly GCF_043159975.1 of Macaca nemestrina. Taxonomy (NCBI): domain Eukaryota; kingdom Metazoa; phylum Chordata; class Mammalia; order Primates; family Cercopithecidae; genus Macaca; species Macaca nemestrina. The sequence goes on from NC_092130.1 coordinate 59,792,228, forward strand.
GGCTGATGCAGAGGAACCAAGATCTTTGTCTCAAATCAGACATTTCTAAAGGCCAAACCAATTTTAGAGCTTCCACTAGAATTGACTGTATCCAGTTGCAAATACAACACAGTTCAAATTCCCCCTCTGCTTTACTTATTCCCTTATTGATGTTTCCTGTGGCACTTAAATAAGCCTCTTGTGGACAAATTTCCATCTCATGGGGGAACATGACCTATGATGCTGTGAATAAAAAAAAAAAAAAAAGAAGTAATGTTTCCCAAATTCAACACAAAATAAGTTAAAAGAAAATATATGATCAATACAATATTTAAGAAATTTTTTGGTAGAAAGAGACAGAACTCCAAGAGGAATAGATCCTCAAAGCTTTAAACAAAATACTACTATTTTAATTCACACATTTTATAATACAGGACTTTGTAATTTTCAGATGTAACACATATGTGACAATTCACATAAGATGGTCAAATTGAGAACAATAAAATGCAATGGTGAAAACTTCACCCAAACCAAAAAGACTCCTTCTTCATGCGCTACAAGTAGTAAAAGTACTAGAAGCTTCAGATGTTAAAATACCGAACCATCGTGAACCAAGATTTGAATAAAGAGTTTCTCTCAACCTGGGTTCTTTTAAAATAAAGCTGTCATCTACCTACAATGTCCCTTTGCCTTGCTTCCCTTTTATTCTGATTTTACTATAATTTCAGGAAGAGCAAACTCCGTGTGCAATATTCTTTTTTTTTTTTTTTTTCTTTTTGGGGCAGAGTCTCACTCTTTCATGCAGGTTGGAGTGCAGTGACATGATCTCGGCTCGCTGCAACCTCCACCTCCTAGGTTCAAGCGATTTTCCTACCTCAGCCTCCTGAGTAGTTGGGATTATAGGCGCCCACCACCATGCCCAGCTAATTTTTATATTTTTAGTGGATACAGTGTTTCACCATGTGGCCAGACTGGTCTCAAATGCCTGACATCAAGTGATCCACCCACCTTGGCCTCCCAAAGTGCTGGGATTTGTGTGCAAAATTCTAATAAAATATTAGACATTACTGCATCAAAATAGTAAATTTTTTTCTACACTTTAATAAATCTCTTGTGCTTTCATTCCTGCAATGTTTGTTAATAATGTTCAGGATTAATGGTATCTAAAGAAGATTCATAATAAAACAATTGAAGAAATGAGTGTATGGATGTATCAAACTAAAGAAAAAATTAGATTCCTTCAGTAATGAAGGAGAAACCTGACAAGTGACATAATCAAGTGTGTTTTTTTTTTAAATGAGAAAGAAAAAACATAAAAATTATTATTTTTCAGCTCTAGGAAGCTAGAGATTTTATTTATGTTATTTACCCAGAATCTTAAGGGCCCCCAAAATATCTGGCACATATTTCTTCTTTTTTTCTCTTAATTTCTATTTTTTTAAAAATAAAAGCTGCTCTTTCATTGCTGGTAGAAGAGATGTTTAAGCTGAGACATACAATGGTTTTCTAAGAGTTTTAAGTTTATAAATGAAAATAATCATAATTAACATTTACTAAAGTTAATTTCAGGAAAGACAAATGGCCTTTTAACATCATATGATGTGGAATTTTCATTGAGTGAAGTAATACAGGATTACTCTTCAAAAACTTCATATTTGAAGTAGAATGCTCACAATAGAAAAATAATTGCTTATATTATAAAACTGCTAGAGAAAAATGGTTTATTTCATCACTCAATGCCTATCATATAAAGATTCATAACACAAATTCTAATCAGTTCATGTCTAAGAAGCTAGCATTCTTCTTATTATTATATAATTATCACTATACAGAATATCTTTTTTTATATGTGCCATTAGCACATCTACAGCTATCTTGTATACTCAGTAAATAATAAATTAATACTGTATTGAATCAGCATGGATCTTTCTCCTGAGAAGCACATACCTGCTGTCTTTCATGTCCTAGGGTCTAGATTCTCTCTCCATGCCCTCCAAACTCAATGATCTATTGGGAAATAAGAAGCCATACTCCCTCCTTGCAGGTTATATTCAGTTAGGAATGGGGAGAATAGGAGAAGGTTCAATCACAGGATTATTTATCCCCAAACTATTAAGGTTATATTAGTTAACACATAGGCTTAACTAATAAAATAAAATAACAATAGTATCTTAAACAAGATAAGTTTACTACTGCCTTTTCTATCTTGTTCTCAAACATCCTTAAAAGGTGATTTCCATTTCACAGTGCAAGACGACTCCTGTAGCTCCAGCCATCACATTTATAATCTACCCAGCAGGAAGGGGAAAAGAGGCAAGGGGAAGTCATATTCATTCCCTCGGCATTCCACACACGCTTTTGAGAACAAAGTGTAGTAATTACACACATCACCTCTGTTGAGACCCACTGTTCAAAATGTAGTCATCTCGCCACACTATACCACAAAGGGGGTTGGAAATGTGATGTTTATTGTAGAAGGCCACATGTCCAGGAAAAAAATTATTACTACACAAGGTGGGCTAAATACTGGAGACAACTAGCAGCCTCTACCAAAAAAAAAAAAAAAAAAAAGATTTTAATGAGGAAGGCCTTTCAATTCACAAACACAACTTTTTTTCTCTGAAGGTAAACAAGCTTTGCAAAGATGACTGAGTCAAGATGCACTTGGGTACCAGTTTCCATGCCACTCCTGGAACCCATATTGAAGCCTCATCCCTAGTCTCCTTTTCATACAAAGAATTCCCTCTCAAGGACCCCACAGTTATCACAATTTATCTCTTACAGAGTCAGTATATTGCTTTACAAATATCCATATACAATTAAAACAATGATTGAAGATGAGGAAATTATTGCCCCCGGAAGTGAATAGATACCTGCAAAATTTAATGAGAATTAAGATGTATTCAACACTTGCTTTTCTGAGTGTTCTTTATACATTACCTCATTTAACCCATAAGCTGCCTATGAGAGATACGTATTACTGTCACTCTCTTTCTAGATAAAAAAGATTGAGGTGAAAAGAGGGTAAGTAACACGTCTGGGTCATAGACATCTGAAAGCAGACAAGATAGTTTCAATCCCAGACAATTTGACACCAGATCCTGTAACTCAAGAGCTATCCATCCATCACTATAGTGACACAAAACTTTTTCCCCAGCCAAGATAATGTATTCAGCTTGGCAAAATACTGATGCATTGTAGAGAATCCTAGAACTTCAGAGTATAGGAAGTCCTCATAGATCTCACAGAGGTCAAAAGTAGAAAGGTCACAAAGAGAGCAGTGGCAAAGATGAAATTACAACCCAGGCCTTCTAGTACTCAAAACAGTGTCCAGCCACCACTTCACACTGGCCCCTTCCTTTAGAAACAGAGTAAAGAATTATTGAGACAGATACAAAGCCAAGTTTTCCCTAGGAACACTCTCCTACTATCTACAAAGTATTAACCAGGATATTTTGGAGTTCTACTTTCGAAAAAGAACAATCAATAAAATTTTAGCTAAGTTTTAAAAGAAAGGAAATGCATGAGATTATTATTTTTTTAAACCCTGGAGATTTTGCAAGACATTTTTATCAACATCAAATGTTTCTTTCCTTATAGTTTATGTTCTTTAAAGAAGAATAGAAAATTATATATTTTCTATGGGCACCGATTTCTATATGTGAAAAGATTTTTTAAAAAACATAATTCTCCAGGAATACAAGCAAAAGTCTCAAGCATGGTTACTGAGGGTTTGTGGGAATGGGTAGGGGTGAGGGAGCGTAGAAAAATAAAGAATCACACTGTGGTGGATGGTCAGAGCAGAATTCTGCTTCAAGTGTAATGTTCCAATTTAATTATAGGGAAATAAATTGAATTCATGCATTGATTGTATCACTCTAGTAAAGTAAATAAAACACTGAAATTAATATTTTAAAATGAAGAAAAATAGCCTTCCCAAAGGGATTCAAATCAAGCAAATCAGCCTCAGTAAATTCTCTGTTGTAACATTTTCTCCTAGACTATTCCTGCACAGCAGGATAAAAGTATCTGCTGCCAAAGATTTTTTTCCTACCAATTTTTTACTCTGACTCAGGGAAATCCCAAAGCAGCCTTCTCTTTGGGCTGTATTTACCTCATGAGAATTTTTCACAGAATTTGCTAACAATAGAAATTGTTCTTGGTTATGATACAAACCCAGCAGGATGTTCCAAATGCCACAGGTGACTCAGTGGCCCTGCCTGACAAAGCCTGCTGGTAGGTACCATATGAGCCATATGGAAATTGCTAAAATGGGAAATAAAGCAGCAGGTTCTGAAACTGCCAGTGTCCCTTGCTATGGTAGAATTAACATTAGTCTATGGTGCAAAATATCTCTGCCTTTGAAATGTCCAAGGTCTATGAAGTATCACCAATCCACGGCAAGATACCAAATAGTTTTTCAGTGTATTCTGCTGATTCCCTTTTTTACTTATTTGATTAGAGCCTGATATAACCACATTTTAAAAGAAAAAATATTAAAAAATCCATGCAGGTCACACTTTTCTCGGCAGCATTCACATTCTTTAAAAGCCAATGTAGTGACAGGATGACTTTAAAGCACAGTGGAAATGCCTTAAAATTGCTAATGTGTGTGTGTGTCCTTCCCTCCTGAGAGATACCACAAAACCTTTCTTTTGCTTTTTTTTTTTTCTTGAGACATGGTCTCTCTCTGGCACCCAGGCTGGAGTGCAGTGTGTAATTTCGGTTCACTGCAACCTCCGCCTCCCGGGTTCAAGTGATTCTTGTGCCTCAGCCTCCTGAGTAGCTGGGACTACAGGCACTCGCCACCACACCCAGCTAATTTTTGTATTTTTAGTAGAGACGGAGTTTCGCTCTGTTGGCCAGGCTGGTCTCAAACTCCCGACCTCAACTGATCCACCTGCCTCCACCTCCCAAAGTTTTAGGAATACAGGTATGAGCCACCATGCCCAGCCTTTGTTTTGTTTTGGTTTGGTTTGGTTTTGCTTTCTAGCAGAAAATTTTCAGTCTTGAACTGTATTGTGGAGACAATCTAGGGAAACAGTTGAACTAAAAAGAGGGAACTTTCAGGAAAGTGAAAATTGTTTACCCCAAAATTGTCAATATAGAAAAAGAAAAACACTATAGATTTAAATTTGATAGATAGATATTTTAGGTGAGGCTCTCCTAAACAAGAGATTCTTGAAGAAAGAAATTCTATCAATATAATATATACAAAAATAACTTCCAACTGAATAAAGCATAAAATTATCATAATACATAAATGCTATATAGGCAATTAATGCAGCATCACTGCATAACCCTCATTCCACACAAGGCACACTGTACTTCTCCTCTCACAACATACTCCTTCAAATTGACTGTGAGAAACATGCTGTATTCATCATTGGAATTAATATCCACATACATGTACAGATTGTATCAAATATTGGTAAAATATGCTACTAATCTGGGTTTTTTTTTTTCAGTGAGTAAGAGAATAGAGATTTTAAAAAGAAAGTAATCAGAATGTAGGGTATCCCTGAGGTTATTTAACACAAGCAATTTCTAAGGAAAGGTACCATGCTCAGTTACATTTTACAAAGTTCCCCTCATCCCTGTCTTCACCAGTTTATATCATCATTATTAATCACATATTAATTTTCAATGATTTGCAAGAGATTATTTTAGAAAGGGACTTGTGTTGAAAATAGGATAAAATATATGACATTTTTGCTATGATTTGAATGTATCTCCCAAAGCTTACGTGTTGGAAACTTAATCTCCAGTGCAAATATATTGAGAGGTGGGCCTTTAAGAGGTGATTGGGTTATGAGGCTTCTGCCCTCATAAACAGATTAATGTGATTATCATGGGGATGGGTTTGTTATCATGAGAGTGAGTTCATTATAAATGCAAGTTTGGACCACCTCTTGCTCCCTTATGTGTTCTCTCTCGCCCCTTTAATGCCTCTGGGATATTATGACACAGCAAGAAAGTTGTCACCAGATGCAGCACTTGATCTTGGCCTTCTCAACCTCCAGAACCATGAGCCAAATAAAATTCTGTTGTATATAAATTATCAAGTCCCAGGTATTGTTACAGAGGCATAAAACAGACTAAGAAAGAAAATTGGTACTGAGAAGCTAAGTGGGACTGTTGCTATAAGAAACTGTTACTATCTGAAAGTGTGGAAGCAGCTTTGGAAGTGGGTAACAGATACAAATTGGAAGAATTTCGAAGAGCAGGCTAGAAAAAGCCCAAATTGCCATAAACAGAGCATCAGTGGTAATTCAGGTGAGAGCTCAGAAGAAAGAAATGGAGAAAATGTCTGAAGCGTTTTTCTTTTTTTTTTTTTTTTTTTTTTTTTTTTTTTTTTTGAGACGGAGTCTCGCTCTGTCACCCAGGCTGGAGTGCGGTGGCCGGATCTCCGCTCACTGCAAGCTCCGCCTCCCGGGTTCACGCCATTCTCCTGCCTCAGCCTCCCGAGTAGCTGGGACTATAGGCGCCCGCCACCTCGCCCGGCTAGTTTTTTGTATTTTTTAGTAGAGACGGGGTTTCACCGTGTTAGCCAGGATGGTCTCGATCTCCTGACCTCGTGATCCGCCCGTCTCGGCCTCCCAAAGTGCTGGGATTACAGGCGTGAGCCACCGCGCCCGGCCTGAAGCGTTTTTCTTAAATTATTGTGATCACAATCTGGTGGAAATGTGGACAAAAAAGGACATTGTGATGAGGTCTCAGATGGAAATGTGGAATAAGGTATTGGAAACTAGAGAAAAGGCTATTCTGGTTACACTTGCAAATAACCTGGTGAAATTGTGTCTTTGTCTTAAGACTTTGTGAAAGGTAGAACTTAAGACTTAAGAGCTAGGACATCTGGCAGAAGAAGCATCTAAGCAGCAAAGTATTCAAGGTACTACATGGTTTCTTTTGGCTGCTTAGAATAAAATGGCAGAAAATAGAAATAATTTAAAGATAGGATTTATAATTAAAAGGGAAGCAGAATGGAAAGATCTAGAGAACTCTCAGCCAGGCTATGTAAAAAACAGAAAAGCATGCTGTTCAGGAGAGAATACTAAGGAGACCAAGCAACCTTTTATTAAGGAGATTAACATGGATGGTAGGAAGCCAGGTTCTATTCATCAAGACAATGGAAGAATGACACCAAAGGCATTTCAGAGAATTTCCAGGCAAGCTACTGCCTTGAAAGCAAGGTATCCAGAGTGGTGCCCGCTCCTTGTTACAATGGCATAGAGAATCAGTAAATCATTAGGCTAGAAATGGCATCTTAGATTCATATATTCATAATTATTCATAAAATACTTACTGGGCACCTAATATATGCCAAACACAATGCTAAATGCTGGGCATGTGATAATGAATAAAACAGATGTGGCCAGGCATGGTGGCTTACATCTGTAATCTCAGCACTTTGGGAGGCCGAGGCAGGTGGATCACGAGGTCAGGAGTTTTGAGACCAGCCTGACCAAAATGGTGAAACTCCATTTCTACTAAAAATACAAAAAATTAGCTGGGTATGGAGGTGGGCACCTGTAATCCCAGCTACTCGGGAGGCTGAGGCAGAAGAATCACTTGAACACAGGAGGCGGAGGTTGCAGTGAGCCGAGATCATGCTATCACACTCCAGCCTGAGCGACAGGGTGAGACCCCATCTCAAGAAAAAAAAAAAAAACAGATGTGATCTCTATGTTAATAAGTCTGGCCATCAATTGAGAGAGACATTAAATAAACTACATATAAATGTATGTAAGTCTAATTTGTAACAAGTTCTATGAAAAAAACACAATGATGTAATAGAGAATACTGTGATGGGGAGGGCCAGTAGGGGGAAACCTGGGTAACCAATGTCTGAGGACCAGAAGCCAGGTAAAGAGAAGAGGCAACAAAATTCCAGGCAGAGGAAACATGTGAAGGCCTTGAGTCTTGAGAGTATAAAGTATTCCTCCGAGAACTGGAAGGGGTCAGTGGGGTCACAGCACAATGAGCAAAGGAGAGGAAGGTTTGAGAAAAAGTTGGAAAAATAGACAATAAGACATTACCATCAGGAGAAGTCCACCTTCATCAGGAATTCATTGAAAGGGGTATAAACAGAGGAATTGAGGCAGGCAGTTAGCAAGGGAACAAGCATGATTACTTGCAGATAGCTAAAATACAAATGGAGTCAAACAGGTGAGCACAAGTACTCTTCCCCTAGCAGAAAGAAACTGTTATGAGAGGTTGCAACAATGAAGACAGATTGCAGACATCCTGCTTTAGGCACAGATAGGAATGTAGCAAAGAAGAAACCAGCCACAACTGGTTAAATCCAAGATGGCTGAAAGCTTGACTGACCCCCCCACCACTTGGCTATATTACACCCTTATTACCCTAAAATTTCCGAAGGGAAACCTCCCACTCCCTTCATGCACCCGACGCCATGACAGTTCTGGACTGACCATATTTAGTCTAGAAAAAGGTGGCACCCCAATTAGGGGAATTGCCTGCCCACTTACAGGAAATCCCCTCCCTTTATTATAGCATATTCTGCACCTTCATTATGCTTATCCATATAGTATGTGAGCCCTGACCACGTTGTGCTGTCTTATTCTTTTGAACACGTCTGCGCTTCTCTCTTAAGCATGTACTTCCTTTCCCTCCCAATAAAGCTTCTGTACTTTCACTTTGGTCTCCTTTTCAAATTCTTTTGTGTGGTGAAGACAAGAACCTGAACTGCCCTACCAGCAAGGAAATGGCTTCATTGTTACACAGGCTGTTTGGAGAGTGCCTGAAGAAAAGATAAACTGAATATCCTAGACAAGTAGAAAATATTCTAATATAATTAGATATCTTAGATCTTTATGAACATTCCCAATTCCATATTCTTGTCACAGGTAGGAAAAGATATGATTCTAGTCTCAGACTTTTTCTATGCTGCCAGAAACCACTGACCCGTAAGATGCAAAATGCATCCCTTCCTAATGACTGGGAATAATGGTCAGAAGCAGGCCTCTCAGAGCAAGAAAGGTCACTCTGAGAAACTCTATCAGAGATTGCCCATGTTGGTTGGCAGTGTTCACCTCTTCTCCAAGATTGCTGACTTTTCTAGCTAGGAACAGAACTACTTCCAGGCAATTGTGATCTTTAAGGGATTTGGTCACCTGGAGCCCTCACAACCTTAAGCTCTCAAAGCTACCAGGAAAGTCATGTCTCACAGAAAAATTAAGGACAATAGGTGAGGGAGGGAAGGAGATGTGTCTCTTGAATGCTATCTCTGTATCTGGAGGGGAAACAAGGTCAATGGATGGGGATTCCAGGAACAGCAGGGGATTCTAGGTAAAGCTGGGAGCCTGCAAAGCTGAATCAGCAGATGCCTGAATCTAGGGCAGTGCTGAAACTCAGCAGCGCTGTGGTAGGGAAAGTTTGTGAAACTCCATTAATGCCTTTCCTCTCAGGGTTCCTTGGCTACACTAATAAAATATTACCTAATTGCAAGGGTGAATGATAGAGTTGAATAATGTAACTGTGGGGCTTAGAGGCTTCAGACAGATTTCTCTTTCACCAAAACGTTTAAAAACAATAGCTCTTCATTTTCCTAGAGGACCCCTAGAAGGAGCAAGTTTTCTCACTTTTCTAAGGTAAACCAAATTGATGTGAAGCACACAACTGCAGCAGCCCCTCCAGGTTTCTGTTTGTCTTGTTATTTGACACTAAACTGTGTCAAAAAGATAAGGCTATTTCTCCTCTGTTGCCTAGCTAGTATTTCAAACAAATTTTTTTTTTCTAAAGGATGAGACTAAAATCTGAAAAGTCTAATTGCCTCTTAAACACTAAGAACTCTCAAAATAAATACATTAATTGAGTAGAAAGTTGCCCTAGATCTGAGTTCTTTAAATACTGAATTAATCTACCATAGGCAGTGACAGTAGGGGAGCAGAGGCAGCAAAAACTTCCATGAAGAACTTAGAAATAAGGGAGATAAGCTTTCCCTCTGAAAATTAAATTATAAATCACCATATAATAGGTCAGAGATAAGACAAGTCATTTTGTAAAGCCCAAAGTGGCTCCCAGACATGGAAAACTGGCTATAACGTGACTAAAATAAATAATAACAAATGAGAAGGAGAGTCAGCAATGAAAGTTTGGAAAAATGTGTAAAATGAACAATCTCAGAGGCTCAGTCCAAGGTAAAGTCCATTTTGGCCCAAAAATACGGTTTTTTTTAGTCCCAGTGACAAACAAAACTTTATTTGCATGAATTACGTTACCTTAAATTTATGTCATTCAACCTAAACTGATTCCACGCAACCTGTACAGGCTTTTAATTATATTTTAGTTCCTCCAGCCTTAGGGAGAAAATCAGATAGCTAAAAATGATAGCCCCTTTGGCAGTGCTATTTCTCATTACACATTAATACACTGACATTCTGCTTTGATTCATTAGTTTCTGGGTGCTTGCGTATGGGGCCCTAAGAGACAGACCCACATTCAGCATGCCAATAAGTCAGGTTTCTGACATAGCAAAGCTGAAAACCAGACCGCATCACATAATATTGTCCTGTACTCTCATCCACATCATATTAGTTTCCCCAGACAAGTAGGAACAAGGCAAGCCACATATTTCTCAGATGAAAGAAACACAGTCATGTGTGACAGAACCTGGACCATAATCTGAGCCTCCAATTTTTTGTTTACCTTTCATTCCATTACAACCTCAGTGCATCAGAAATATATATAACACTGTATTTATTGACTTTGTCTCAATTTCAAGATTTGAGGTAAGCATAAATCCTGTAGGTATTTCAACCTGGAGACCATGCTAAATAAAAGTCATTTATCTAATTAAATAATTTTTAAGTCCCCATCCATCACCCAGTGCATTCTATTTCCTTCATTTGCTATACGTAGGCTGCTACTGATAGTTTGAAAAATTGTAGCATCACACAATGTCTAACACCTAATATGTGAATACAGATGCCATTTCATGGGACATAATCTTTTCCTACAAATGATAGGAAGTGCAAAATAATCTCTCACAGATAGCAGGCTCTGTTGCACAATGATAAGCGTGCCAGGCAGTAATTTTTCATTTTAGCAATTTCAACTAAGGAGCAGTTTCAACTGTCAAGACCTATCCATTCTCATATTTCCATTATGAACTGTAATCTCACATGCATTAACAAGCTCCTATGTAACACGTTGAATGTTATTATTTGGTACTTAAATAGCTTTCTGAGAACACAAAGTGTTCTGCCAATCATAAATACTTTGCCCATAATAACATTGCTTCAGAGACAGGTATAAATCATTCTCTTACTTTAACAGTTGAGAAATTAACACTCAGTCAGAGTAAGTTAATGACAAAAGACAGGGCACCTTTAAGCGTTAAGCCTAGCTCAAACAAAATGTGTATTTACCCAGTTTTGTGCATTCTAACCTAAAGACTTTTAACTTGTCATAAACTAGCTCTTTTTGAAAGCTTCTTTTGGGCTAGTAAAAGCCTCACTGATGCACTAGTCCAAACATGGACGTGTAAAGAACAGTATACCAAATAGGGAATCAGTTATCCTGTCAGAAGCTCAGCCTGTCTAATTGGGATCACTTCCCAGAAACAAAACTTGAAGACCTCCAAGGCCATTATGAATTAAATATTACTCAATGCTGACACAAAATTCCAATTTAGAAGGTAATTAACTCCCTGTTAGTGAAAGTTTCTGACGGAACAGATTAAAAAAATGAATTGCCTTGATATTCACCTGACAACTTCAGGCCACATTAATTTCTTCCTGCTCTAATTCAAATACTATAGGGTAAAACTCTGATGTCCATAACATCAAAAGACAATTGAAAATTTGACAGCAGTCAGTAGCCTAAAATTTATAACCCCTCTTCTCAAATTTAACGCCTTCTAACCAGATAATGCCTAGATACTACTATATTTAACTATGAGAAATGAACAAAGGAACTGGCAATGGATAGATAAACTCTCAGTGGAGGAACCCTTCTTAACCATTCTTATTTATGCCTCACTCTGAGAAAAACAGAGCCTCAGCAATCCAGCAGATGTTCTAGCATGTGACTATACCCAAGCGAAACATTTCAGTAGCCCCAAATGACTGGTCATCCTTTTACTGGTGGCCTCAGTCAATCCTTTTATTCTCACTTGATACCAAAAGCATATGGTTGTAAATGGTCCTACAGATGGATGAAGAGAACTCAACAGAAACCATGGAGAAAATCTGGCTTACAGATGTATGATTACACCATAGAGGGCCTGTGGTGCTTATACACCATGTGAGCTAAAGAATTTACAAGATGAATACTAGAAACACAAAACACATGTGTACATAAAAGACAAAGATTTACTGCGCTACTACATTTTGCCAGCTAATTAAAAATTCACTATTGAGATTCACAGGCAACATAAACATAAGACAGAGCTATATAATCTAAACAACCTATTTTACAGAAAGCTAGTCCCATCAGTGTATATTTTCAACTTCACAATTTTTATTTGACTAAGCAAATTGTCTTTACTATCCCCCCTCTCACCCAACTAAAAGTTACAGGTTATATTACAAAAAGGAGCATATAGTAATAAATATTTATTTTCAGATAATGATAGCACTAGACCTTCTCATGATATGATTTAGTTTATGCCAGGGCAGCAATTATATATTTAATATATTCAGTGGTTGATGAAGTACCTACAATTGTATGATAGCATTATCCTTAAACTAATGCTTTAAAACCTAAGATGATCCCTGTATGTGGGGAAAATATCCAAAGCAAAAATGTAAAATATTTGCAGAATGATGTTATCCAAATAAGGCTCTGTTAATCAAAGACATAATTTATAAGGATATTCAGGATATATTGGAGAAGACTGAGCCCTACAAATATGGAAACCTAATGATATGGGGAGGGGCTAATACCATTGCTCTAAAGCCTTTATTTTTTCTGATTTCTAAAGCAACTGAGGCTTCTTGTTATCTGTCTGAAGAAAGCATCAGATACACTGCTTATATAATATTGCAGCAGACTGCTGTGAAGAGATTCAACTGTCATAAGACTCTACACATTCTCCTTTAAGTTACTGTAACAGTTAAAAATTGTGTTCAGTTGCATATAAAAGAAAACCCAAACAACACTGTTTTCAGCACACAGAGTTTTGCATAACAAGAAGTCAAATATCAAGCAATCCAGGATGATGTAACAAGCGTATAGTAACTACTCCAGATGCCATTCATCTCAGCATATAGTTTTCATCCTCATCTTCTTAAGATGAAAGTTGTGTCTCCTTGCATTATATTCCTATTTTTATTACAGGAAGGGGAAAGGGAAGAAAAGGAACGAAAGAGAGGAAAGGTATATGCAGCTGAGTCTGCTCCCTTTAAAAGCTTTCCCAGAAAACCCGCCAATGACATACTTAGGCACCACTGGTCTGCTTGCATCACAATTTAGTAGGAGAGGCTGAGAAATATAGTTATTTAGTGGGCACATTAGTGTCTCAAACCAAAGTGAGGTTCTGACATTGAGGGAGAAGGAGGGAATAAATAGTGGGTAGGCAAGTAGCAGTATCTGCCCTTGTTATAAATGCACTGCTTTGTCATCCAGCTGTCATCTAACCCAATAGTATATGGTTTTGAAAGTGTCTGAAAAGTAGAAAGTTTATATGGATTCTTGCATCAGACAGTAATGTTGTTTTAAAGACATCCAAGCTCAAACTGTCATATTTAACAATTCAGAACAACCTTAAAAAAAAGGTGGTTCACTAGCATGCCTTTTCCTTAGCAGTTGTTGGTAAGAAAATAAAAAAAAAAAAACAACTTTTAATTAAAAAAATATAAAACAAAGCAAAATGAAACCATAACAATGACAAAAACACTGAATATGAGTCTTCAGGCTTTATATATACAAACTATGTCTATGTCATGTCAGTCCAACATTTTATCATGCTTCTCTCCTTACTTTCAATCCTGAAGGAATCACACTTTTTCTGTAAGATGATCAAAATAAATTGATGAGGTACTCCATCTTTTCTGCACGCAGTCACACATTTGCCACTTTTGCTAACTATAAGGTTTTTCACGCTGAGAAACACTGCTGATAAATCAGGAATGACGATCACTGAAACATTTGTTTTGCAATTTAAGTAAAATAATTTATGTACATATTTCATCAAAAATGAAAATAAGTTTTTAATGTCTGTTTTATTTTTGACAGCATAGGTATATACAACATAAAAATTCCTTAAAGGGTAGAAATCTTTAAATATTGTAGATGCAAGGTATTATATCTCATACAAAGTGCATTTGTGGCATACTATGCAAGAGATGGTGCCCTTACGTTTCTAGTTTCTTTAGTGATTCCAGATATATTCTCAAAAATAAAAATAGGAGTATCCTTTAAGACAAATCATTCACAGAAAGGATTTCTCCTATTGTCTTTCTTTAGCCTGCTATTACCTTTGGTAGTAAGTTGAAATGAATGGAGTCGCAGACATTGAATTTACTTCCCAAGGCCATTAACAGTTTCCTTGCCTTCTTCTATTGAGGCCAGAAAGCTAAAATGCTGACCCCCTTTGGCCTCCCTTCTGATCTTGGAACCCCACTGTGCTCAAAGAGAAGATGGTAACAAATGGGAAATGTAAAGGGATAGGCTCAGCTAGCAAGCTCTTCTTAGCATTTTTTTAGTCTTTTCCTCCTTTCCCTTTTTGCTTTTTTGTTTTGGTTTGTTTTGGTTTTTTTGTTCATTTGTTTTTGTTTTGGTCTGGAAACTGATGTGACACTTAGAGATGCAGCAGTCATCTTGCCACCATAACAGAAAAGTCACACATGTCTAGAATAGAAGGGATGAATGGATAGAGAAATAGAAAGAAGATGCCTGGGCCTTTGATAACACTGTGGACCTGTTGCTGTATCCCTGGACTGCCTGTCCCAAAGAAATGCAAATCAAAACTATGATGAGGTATCATCTCACTCCAGTTAAAATGATTTTTACCCAGAACTTCTTGTTATATAATAAAAATGGCCAGCATAACTTTAAACCACCATTAATCATGTTTTCCATAATTCAAGGCTGAACACAGTCCTAATTGATACAAATCAGTTCAGCTTACATTATATTTATTCCTTGTACATCAGGCCATATCTCTGACAGATTTTTATTTATTTATCTTTAGAAATAGGTAGTCAAAATACATTTCAATATATTTTAGTATTGTTATGCAAGAATTTATTCTAAAATAAAATTGTATGTATCTTTTCCTTAAAAAAAAGATACATGTGAAAGAAGTTGTAAAGAATACCTAAAAACTACTTTTTGCGAAAATTGCAAATTAAAACAAGCATACACACATGGTAACTCAATAAGAATTCACGTGAAAGACCCTCCACAGCCTCTGTACAGAATATATCTTTGTCTATTTGTTTGTTTATTCGTAAAGCATCATTTCTAGGAAAATCAATACTTTTAAGTTCTCAAGGCAAGAAAAGTCTCATTGTTTGTCATATGATACAGCTTTACAAGCAAACATGATGAAGTGAATGTGATGAAACTAGATGTACTCTATGCAGAAAAAAATGTGTATATATACACATACACACATATGCATACACATATATATCCCTATGTATGTGTATACATACATATTACTCATACACATATGTATATGCATGTGTATATATACATATATATAAATACACACACATACTTTCAGAAGAGCAGCAGTAAACTTAAAAAGTATATATCTATATCAGTTTAAAGTACACATGCTAAATAATTCATGGAAAGTTTCTTTTTGTTTTATAGCTTTTGAGAAATTAATCAAAGAAAAAGGGACAACAGAAGGTTCTGAACTGTTTAAAACTTTACTTTGCAGCAATCTGTTATAAAATAAAAGTGTAAAATCCCAATTCACTTTTTTCATTGAAATAACTGACACTTGTACAGTCACCAAATGCATTCAATCTTCATCCTCCAGTGATGGATAGTCTGGTCTTTTTTATGATAAATAATCTCAAAGTCAATTCTGAGAAACAAGTTCTGGAATTTCAGTTTCAACTACTGAAGTCCTCTCCAAGTATGAAGTGGGGTGCAAAGGAGCCCATTTGGGAAGTCCATTTGTGACTGGACACCTGCCCAAGCAGGAAGCAACAGCCACATTCAACACCTTTTAAGCAACCTATTCCCTGCCCTGTAAGCGTTCTTATCCAGGACTTGGATTGTTTTAATGCGTTTGCTCAGGAATGCTTTAATAACCAAATGGATTAGAAATTGTTTCTTTATTAGAGACCCCTTCAGTATTTCTTTAGACATTAGAGTTTTCAATTCAAATATTTATGAGAAACTTCATTAAGTTTATATTATCGTGCAACTCATTTCCACTAGTCAGAAAAGCGTTTGGAAAGGGAGAAGAAAGAAGGCAGGAGAGGGAAATGAGGGGAGGATTAAATTAATCACATGAAATTCCTTTTTAGTATTATTTTGAAATAACTGAAATGTAGCATGTTTCTCCAGATTATATTCCAAATGTCCAGGAACAAATAATGGCCTGAAGAACCTGAGAGGTGCTACAATAAAAGTATTCTTGCCTTCTATCATCAACCCATCTCCTGTTCCCATGACTTACTGCAATCAAATCATTGAAGATGCAAGGCATTTCTTTGACTATAGATCTGTAACCATGGGCCTTGGGGGATTTATTGGAATGGCACAGGTAATCCCAGAGTATGTGACTCTTTGGCACTCAATATACCTAAGAAGTGACATGAAAATGCCCAATTTTTATCATACCCTTCAAAGGTTTGGCTTCAAAGGGGATCCCTGTAGCTGAGGGACTCTCTTGGCTGGGAAGCAAGAAACTGGCTCAGTGCCCTTCTCTGAATTTTGCTTGAGCTCCTCTCTTCTGACCACATCATTTCCTTCCAAAGACTGACCTTCTTACATCAATGATCACTGTCCATGTCAACCCCGTGAAGGGTGACTCACTGCTCTTTTTAAATTGGAACTACTTCTCAAAGACATGTCATCCCAGTCAGTATGTGACAGACTACTTCAAAGCAGGCAGTCTCAAGACAGTAGATGAAAAAGACTTTAGATATATCCCCACAATTTCTTCTGTAACTTATCAGCTCCATGTTTAAGAGACACTTGGTAGGAATTCAAAATAATTCCTGTCCCTTCTGTTTTGTCTCCACTAGAATCTGAATGTAAGACTTCGAAAGACTACTGATTCGAGTGTGTTGCCAATGCCATTTTTACAACTTGAGGTGATGCAACATGGTTGGTTGTTTACTTCTAGCAGAATCAGCACCAAGGCCAGGGCAGAAGGAAGAAGAGAGTGGGTGAGGAGCCTGAACCTCTACCGAATATCACTGCCTCCAACAGCTGAATTATTGTGCAAACAGGTTTTTCCTAAAGAAGTGTAACTCCTACTTGAGTGTTAACAAATGTTCTTATCTCGTAAGGTTTCTGAATCTAATTGCTCTCTTTTTTATCTTACCACACAATAGGTAAGAAAAATTCCATATTTATATAAGAAAACATCCATGGTTTCCCTGCAATAACTCTGAGTCTGTTATTATTTCTATTAGGGCAATTATTATTTCTATTAGGGCATTCACACGACATCAACAAACTAATTTTTCTTAGCTGTAAGTGAAAACATGGAAAATTATGGCACTTTACAGAAATTATAAATTAATGAAATATTATTTAAAGTAACTTTAAATCTTTAGAATTTGCATCCCTTTTTAAGTAAATATTTTTCTACAATTTTGTTCCTTTTCCTTCATTCATCAAACATGAAATTTAGGCCCTAGAGTCTGAAAACTATGTAAGACTTAAGATTTTTTAACGCTATTTACAAAAATGTTCAGTACTCATATTTACTAATTTATTCTTAAACTTTCTTTAATTTATTGAAGAGCTTTCAATGTCTTTAACCAAGATTAACTAAAATTGTAGCAATTATCTTTTTTAACCTAGTGGCTTCTAATATTTCATATGCTTCAATGCATAATATGGAATTGTGAACAGAAAAAAATCTTTTTTTAAGTGAAAGAATAGGTCCTAGGTTTGCTGAGCTAACCATTTCACTCTATGATATGAGAAGGTTTCTGAATGGCCAAAGGAACTCGTTTGCCTCCTAAAAGTAGATCATTTGAATAAGAAGAAACTACTTATTATTATTTTTTGGGACACAACAGCATTAACTTCACAATGGACCCACAGTTTGTTAGAGTTATGAGACAGTCTGTTACTCATTTTTATCAGGTTGAACTAGAAATTGCTGGTATGAAAGTGTTTTGACCAACAAAAATGGCAAGGTCACATGCTTCGACTAATAAAAAGAAAATTGTCTCCAATAGGGATTAAAAGACTTGCCCAAGGTTAGTAACAGGGCTGGAATCTAAACCAAGACCTCTGAATTCCCACAGTAGATGGCCTTGCATTTTAAGCACCCAGAGCCTCTTCCTGTATCGGTTATCCTTCCATTATAGTTTCTGTTTTCTACCATTTAAAACATTCCTGTCACAAACACATAGAAGATTTAAAAGACCTTTTTTTTTGCCTGAGAAGTAACAAAGACAGTAAGAAAAAAATTTAACCCTTGAGTGCCTATTATATGTAGTTCAAATGGATTAGAATTCAATTTCTAATATATATATATGACATATATAAAACATATATTTGGAAATCATATTTATTGGGGTTCTTTACTAATTAGGAATTAATATTTTTGGTTGGCTAAAGTTGAAAAACAGGAACAGAAAAATGAAAATTAAAGAAAGGAAAACATATAAAAGGAAACTGTTATGGATATTCTGATGTATACTCTTTTATTTAAAATTTTCTATGCCTTTCTGATTATTTCCTTAGGACAGATGTCCTTAAGTGAAATTACTGAAACAAAGGGCTTCCAAAGCTTCTGATAAATTCTGGCAAACTTCCCTCCAGAACTGTTGTTCCAATTCAGACTTTTATTAACATACTTCATCTGAGGAGTACTTGAGTCCCCCCTCTCTTCCACAGTAACTTTTTATACTAGCCATTTCTTTTTCTTATTTTATGAGCAACTGGACTATATTATGTGTTCATTTTTCAATTTGGATAATTCCACTAATTTCTATGAATGAGATCTGCACCAAAATATGGAAATGCCATCTTAACAGAAAAATCTTTTAAACCATAGGGAAAATGTTTATAAAAGATGTTCCCTAAGATGACAAACAACTACTTTTTTAATATACTACAAAAAAACTAAACTTATTTTTATTTTATCTTTATAAAGATTCAATTTATTTGAGTGTGTGTGTGTGTGTGTGTGTGTGTGTGTGTGTCTGTTAATATCTCCAAGTCATATTTTGTTCCTTTCTAGACAAAGGAAATATCTGGCAACTGGTTAAGCTTTTGATGGACATACTCCCTCTTTTCCAATAATATCTCAATGTATATTTAAACCTATTTTCGCGTAAAAGTTAATGGTAGAATTCTCTACTTAATTTGTGTTATTAAATTAAATGTGTCACCTACAAAGAGTAAACCTAATTCTGAGGATTTTGTCATTAAATTAATTCTATGCATTTTCCTAATCCTTTGCACATTTGCTTTATATATTCCTGCAAAACCTTTTGTATTATTTTAAATTAAAAAACTTTATGCTGCTGAAGTTAAATGTTTCCTCTCTGAATTCTTTAGGAGAAAATACTTAATCTGTCATTTTATATTTCTGTTGTATTTCATTTAATAGTCACTTCCTTTGTTAAGTGTTCTTAGTTATTATATAGGAATAAGATCAGAAGAAAAAAACACAAAAGGGAGTGTTATCCAATCATTAAATTCTATCTAATTTATAAGATAAACAAAGGAAAAAAATAAAAGTTATAGGATTTAGCATGAATTTAATAAATTATGATGATCTCCTCATGAATTTACATTAATTGTCATGCTTAACAATTTGTTATTTTAACAACAGAAAAGAAAACATGTTATGTCCTTTAGTATAATTTGTATATTTGCATTTTACTTAGTGATATTGACAAGATATCAAAATTTTATAAAAAAGAATAAGTTTTCCATGTGGTATTTCCATTATCTAATTTGGAATAGGCAAGAAATCAAGAATAAATGCTTCTCTATGGCACTTGCCCTATTTTTGAGATTCATGACATAAAATTTAACATTTTAGGCAAAATTTTAGTTTTTAAGACATGCATGTCTTTATTATCAAATACAGAATAAGTTTAATGTTTTGGTCTTAAAATGGAAGGCATTAAGGATTCTGCTTCCAGACAGACGGGGTAAATGTAATTTTGTCTTTAACTTCCACAAAGTACAACTAAAAGCCCTGGACATTATATATAACACTAAGATGAGATACTTCAAAAGGGTGATAGAAGAAGAAAGATAAGCTAGGGACTTCAAGAACCAATCCCCAGTCAAAAGAAGAGGTGTTGAGTTCCCTTGGGTATTCTTTTTGCCTAATATAGTCCAGACTTACAGCTGAAGAAACCAGTAACTTAGAAATATCATGAGGCTTGAGAAAAGAAACAGTCTAGCAAGACAGAAAACTTTCAGACTATTGTTGTTCTAATCCTAGCAAACAGCACAGAAAAACTGGAGTTCCACCCTCATCTGCACCGGCAAAAGCCAAGAGGGTGGGCTAGAGTCTAACCCTCAAGAAGCTGTGAAGAAGTACCTCCACTCCACATTGGCATGGTATCAGAAAAAGCTGAGTAAGGAGAGAGACTGGATGTTAATATTCAAAAAGCAGTAAAAAGTAGCTTCCCTCCTCCACTCTACTTTCCCTCTTTCCAGTGTTAACAGAAGAGTGTTGAGAAACTGGGCTTCTATACTTTCCTGGGAGTAGTGACATGTTACACCACCTTCTGAGACTCTCATAATGTAACACCTAAAATGTCCAGGTTTTATTTTGAATCACTCATCACACTAAGAATCAAGAAGATCCCAAATGAAATGGAAAAAAAAAAAAGGATAATCCATGGATGTCAACAGCTTGAGGATAGAGGTGTCAAAGGTTTTAAAACAGCTGTCAACAGAAAATGTTTCAAAGAATAATTAGAAACATGTTGAAACAAAGTAATAGGAGAAGTAGAAAAGAAAAAGAAAGCCTTAGCAAAGATAGAAGATACAGAGAGGAGTAAAATGTAAGCTACAGTAGTGGAAAATACAAAAATCAAAATTAAAACCCCAGGGAATAGAATCAATAATAGAACAGAAGAAACTGAAGAATCCATGAATTGAAGATATAACAATAGAAATGGAAATCACCCAATGTGAACAACAGAGAGAAACTAGCCTGAAAACAACAAAAAGAGACTCAGGGATCCATGGACCAAAATCAAAGAGCTAATACTCATGTCATTGGAGTTCTAGGAGAGTTAAGAGGATAGGGCTTAAAAAGTGATTACCAGCCTAACCAACGTGGAGAAACTCCATCTCTACTAAAAATACAAAAAATTAGCCAGGCGTGGTGCCGCCTTCCTGTAACCCCAGCTACTCGGGAGGCTGAAACAGGAGAGTCACTTGAACCCGGGAGGCTGATGGTGTGGTGAGCCGAGATCGCGCCATTGCACTCCAGCCTGGGCAACAAAGGCGGAACTCTATCTTTAAAAAAAAAAAAAAAAAGCGATTAAAAAAAAAAAGATGACTGAAAACGTCCCATATTTGGCAAAAGACTTACAAGCCTACAGATTGAAGAAACTGAGGAAACCCCAAATAGGATAAATCTGAAGAAATCCAAACTAAGATACCTCATAGTCAACCTCAAAACTAAAGGCAAACAAAAATAATCTTTAAAGTAGTAAGAGAAAAATAACATCTTATCTACAGGGAAAAATATAATTTAAAAGACAGCAGAAATTTCTATTAGAAACCATGGAGACAAGAAGAATATGGCATACGATTTTTAAATGCTAAGAGAAAAAAAACTAGTTACCTAGAATCCTATAACCAGTGAAAATATTCTTAAAGAAGAAAGAGTAATCAAGATGTTCTTGGATTAAAAAATAATAATAATAATAACTAAAAGAATTGGTCACAAGAAGACCTTTCCTAAAAGAATGACTAAAGAAAGTTTTTTAAACCAAAAAGGAAACAATAAAAAAAGCCTTAGAATAATCTGTAACAACACAGTAAACAAAAATACAGATAAATGCAATTCCTTTCCTCTTGAGCTTTCTCTCTTATGTTTAATGGTTGAAAAAGAAAGCATGGCACTGTCTGATGTGCTTCTACATATATGTAGCGAAATAGTTAAGGCAAATACACCATAAATGAAAGAAAGTAAAGGGAAGTAAAAGGAGTTAACATTTCCATACTTCATTTAAACTGGCAAAATGGCAACACAAGAAGACTGTGGTAAGTTTTATACAAATAGATAGACAGATAGACATATAGAGATATGTATAGATATATATGTATATGTATAGATATATAAAACATAATATAGGTATTTTATATATATACACATATCATATATATGTAATATCTAGAAAAACTATTAGAAAAACTACTCAAAAAGACTCTATAAAAAGGCAAACACAGAAAACAGATGTCAAAATAGATTTCTAAATAGTAAATAAAAACAAAATTCTAAAAATTTTCAAGTAACAAGAAGTCAGGATGAAGAAAACAGAGAGAAGGAATGCCAAAAACAAAACAAACAGAAAACAAAAATTAAAATGGCACACATAAACCTTAACATATTAATAATTAGATTAAATGTGAATAATCATCAATACATCAATTAAATACATCAATTAAAAGAGTTAGTAAAATGGATGACTATATACTATCTACTAAAAACTCACTTCAATATAATGGTATAGACAGATATTAAAGATGGGAGAAGATATGTCATGCAGACATTAATCAAAAAAGCAAGAGTGACTATATTAATATTAGAGCAGGTAAATTTCAAAGAAAACATATATAATGTTATATATATGATAATATAAAATAATATATGTGATTATAATATAATGTTGTATGTTATCATTATATAATGTTAATTTCTGAGGAGAGACAAATATTATATAACAAAAGAATCAATTCAGCTGGGCGCGGTGGCTCACGCCTGTAATCCCAGCACTTTGGGAGGCTGAGGCGGGCGGATCACGGGGTCAGGAGTTTGAGACCAGTCTGGCCAACATAGTGAAACCCCGTCTCTACTAAAAATACAAAACATTAGCTGGGTGTGGTGGTGTACACCTGTAATCCCAGCTACTTGGGAGGCTGAGGCAGGAGAATCATGTGAACCAGGAGGCGGAGGTTGCAGTGAGCTAAGATCGCACCATTGCACTCCAGCTCAGGTGACGGCACACGACTCCGTCTCCAAAAAAAAAAAAAAAAGAGTCAATTCATCAAACAGATAGGGAAAGCAAAAACTGATAGAACTAAAAGGAAAAAGAGAAAAAAAAACCAAAAAACCACAAGTATAGTTGAACAGTTTCACATTCCTTCCTCAAAACTGACAGGGTAACTAGAAACATATAGCAAGGATATATGTAAACAATACCATGAGCCAACAGAATCTAGTCAATATCTGTGCAACACTCCTTGAAAGAGCAGAATGCACATTCTTTTCAAGTGTCTGTGAAACACATACAAAAACAGACCATATTCTGAGCCTTAAAACAATCCTCAGCTACTTTGTTAGAATTGAAATCATAACAGTGTCAGTTCCCTGACTTCAATAGAATCAAATTAGAAATTAATAACAAAAAGAGAACATTAAAATCTCAAAACTGGTGGAAACTATACAACACACTTTCAAATAATTCATAGGTAAAAGAGTAAATCTCAAGAAAAATTTAAAAATATACTGAACTGAGTAGAAGGGAAAATACAACAAGTCAATATATGTGAAGAACAGCTAAAGCAGTGCTGAGAGGGAAACGTGTAGCATTGCACACTTAAAATTAGTTAAGAGAAAAAGTCTAAAATCAATAATCTAAGCATTTACTTCAAGATCCTAGAAAGAGAAAAATAAACCAAAGCAAGCAGAAGGAACTTAGCAATAAATATAGGAGTAAAAACCAATAAAATAAAAAAACACATAAACAACATAGACAAAATCAAAATAAATCAAATACATAGCCCTTTTACTTAAAAAAAATAAATTTACAAATCTCTAAAAAGATCGACAAAGAAAACAAGAGAGAAGATATACCAACACTATGAATGGAATTGGGAATATCACTACAGGTCTTGCAGATATCTAAACAATGAGAAGGGAATACTATAAACAACTCTACAAACTTAAATTTTGCAACTTACATGAACTACATCGGTTCCTTGAAAAACATAAACTACCTCACCATGTACAATATGAAATAAATAATTTGAATAACTCTATAACCATTATGGAAACTGAATTAATAATTTTTAAAACCCCAAGAAAGAAAATCTCCAGTTCCAGAGGGTTTCACTAGAGAACTTTACTAAACATTCATGGAAGAATTACTACAAATTCTATACAACATTTTCTAGAAAATAGAAGACGTGGGAAGATTTTCCAATTCATTGTATAAAGTCACTATCACTCTGTTACCCGAATCGATCAAGAATACAAAAAAAAAAAACACCAAAATTATATACCAATGTCCATACCATAACTATAGATACAAAAATCCTTATCAATTTTTTTTACCAAATAGAGTTGAGCTATATATAAAATTGATACATCATGATCAAGTAGCATTTAATTAAGGGATGTAATACTGGTTTAATCAACCATATTAAAAAGCTAAAGAAGAAAAATCACATAATCCTATCAATTGGTGAAAATATCTGTGAAAATTCCACATCCATTCATGATAAAAGTTTTCAGAAAAGTAAAAATACTAAGGAATTTCTTTAAGTTGATACAGAGCATCTACAAAAAAAACTACAGCTAAAAATTTAATTTTAATGTAATTTAAACAGTGAAAGAATGAACACATTCCCCCTAAAATTGGAAAAAGAAAAGGATATTCACTCTCACCACTCTCATTGAACTTATTCTATTCAAGGGAATAATGCAAGAAAAAGATATAAAAGTCATGCAAATTAGAAAGGAAACAATAAAACTGTCTTTATTTGGAAAGGGTATGATTGTCTACATAAAATATCCTAAATGATAGAAAAGTTACAGAATACAAGGTAATCATATGTATCGCTCTACACTAGGAATGAGCAGATAGTTACCAAAATTAAAAATAACATACTACAGTCAGTCTTCTTTATCTGTGGATTCATCCAACTGTGGATGGAAAATATTTATGGAAAGAAATTCCACAAAGTCCAAAAACCTAAACTTGAATTTTCCATGTGCTGAGTACTATTTTGAATCCACATGAACAAAGTGATATTGTAGGCATTTTACTAAGTATTATAAGTAATCTACAGATGGGAGGCTGTGTGTAGGTTACATGCAAATACCATACCATTTTATATATGAAACTTCAGCATCGACAGATTCTGGTATTATCAGGGGATGTGGAACCAATGCTCCATGGATACCATTAGACTAATGTATTTACAATCACTCAAAAAAAAAAAGGTAGAAATCTAACAAAACATACACATGACTTGTACACTCAAAACTACAAAATGACAATGAAATAAATCTAACATGATCAAATAAATAGACAATCATGTTCAGGGATAAGAAGATTCAACATTGTAAATGTTTTAACTATGCCCGAAAGTATACAATTTCTATAATAACTCCAGCAGTATAGTAGATATTGACACGATTAGCCTAAAGTTTTATTCTGAAATGTAAAAAAACAAAAACAAAACACATAAATTAGAATAGCGAAAGTCATTTTGAAAAAGAATATAGTGGGAAGAATCAATCTACATAGTTCCAAGACTTACATGGCTATGGTAATCAACACTATCTGGTATCAGTAGAAGGACAGACACGGAACAATGGAACAGAATACAGATCCATAAATAGTATAACAAAAAGATGCAGAACTGATTTTTTTATAAAGGTGCAAAAGCAACTCATGGAAGAAAGCTAGTCTTTTCACCAAATGGTGCTGAGCAAATGGACATCCTTAGGCAAAACAATACACCTCAACTTATGTCTCACACTATATACAAAAATTAACTCAAAATAGATTACAGAATTAAATGTAAATTGTAAGGGAAAAGATAGAGGAAGTCCTTCAGAATTTAAGGTTAGGTTCTTAAACTTGACACCAATAACAAAATTCATAACATTTACAGATTGATAAATTGAACTTCATTAAATTTTAAAACTTTTGTTCTAAGAAAGACCTTGTGAAGAAGTAGAAAAGACAAGCTACAGTATGAGAGAATATATTATCAAACCCTGTATCTGACAAAGAACTAATATCAGATATATAAATAACCCTCAAAACTCAATAGCAAAGAGAAAAAAACAAATTTTAAAATGGACAGAAGACATAACAGACAAGGCAAGAAGATCGATTAAGGCCAGGAGTTTGAGACCAGGCTGGGCAATGTAGCAAGATCCCATCACTACAAAAAAATAAAAGACACGAACAGACATTTCACTGGAGAGGATATGTGTACAGCATATAAGCAAATGAAAAGATGCTAAAACATTATTACCATCAGGGATATGCAAATTAAAACCATAATGAGGTAGCACTACACTCAGAATAACTAAGAAAAAGGTAATGACAATATCAAATGCTGGTGAGAAAGCAGAGAAACTGAATAACTTATACACTGATGGTAGGACTGAAAATAATATAGTCACTCTGGAAAACTATTTGACAGTCTCTTATAAAACTAAACATGTAACTGGCATTTGATCCAGTAATTGTATGCTTGGACATTTATTGTAGAGAAATAAAAATATACATTCACACAAAAACACGTACATAAATGTTTATAGCAGCTTTGTTAAAAATAGTGCAAAACTAGAAACAACCCAAATGTCCTTCAATGGGTGAATGTTTAAACAAACTATGGTACATCTATACCATGGAAAATGGGTTAGCAAAAAAAGGAATAAACCATAGATACACATCATAACCTGGATGTATCTCCAAATTATTATGTTCAGTGAAAAAAGCCTAATTATGAAAGATTATATATCATTTTATTCTGTTTATATAGCGATCGTGAAAAGATAAACTATAGAAATGGAGAACAGATTAGTGATTTTCCAGGGTTAGGCAGTCTCTATCAACAGTAGAGAAGTGGGTATAGCTAAAAACGGCAGCAGGAGAGATCCTCGTGGCAATGGTGCTGTTCTGTAACTTGACTATATCAATGTAAATATTCTGATCATGATCTTATTCTATAGTTTTTTAAGATGTTACCACTGGAGGAAACTGGGTAAAGGGAAATGGGATCTCTCTGCATCATTTTTTACAACTGAATGAGAATCTACAATGATCTCAAAATAAAAAGCTTACATTAAAAAAGTAAACAGTATCAACTTATTAAAGACTGATCAAATGAGAAATAAGAAAAAGTGTAAAAGCATTGCTGTAGTCTATAACACAATCATGTTTCTCAAAAAAAAAAATTACAAAATAGCCAACAACCATGTGAAAAACTGTTCAACATCAATAATCATCAAGGAAATGCAAAATAAAACCACAATGAGATACCACCTTATTTCTGCAAGAATGGCCATAATTAAAAAGTAAAAAAAAAATTAAAAAAAACAGTTGATGTTCGTGTAGATGTGGTGAAAAGAGAACTATTTTACACTGCTGGTGGGAATGTAAATTAGTGCTAACACTATGGAAAATAATATAAAGATTCCTTAAAAAACTTAAAGTAGATCTACCATTCAATCCAGCAATCCTGCTACTGGATACCTACCCAAAATAAAAGAAGTCATTATAAGAAAAAAACACTTGCACACACACTTATAGCAGCACAATTAACAATTGCAAGGATGTGGAATCAAACTAAATGTCCATCAGCCAACGAGTGGATTAAGAAAATGTGGTATATAAACACCATGGCATACTACTAAGCCATAAGAAGGAATAAAATAATGTATTTTGCAGCAACTTGGATGGAATTGGAGGCGAGTATTCTAAGTCAAGTAACCAAGGAATGAAAAACCAAATACCATATGTTCTCACTTATAACTGGGAGCTAAGCTATGAGGACCCCAAAACAAACACAGTGATATAATGGACTGTAGGGACCCATAGGCGATATCGAGGGGCAAGGATAAAAGAGTACATTGGGTACGGTGTACACTGCTCAGGTGATGGGTGCACTACAATCTCAGAATTCACTACGAAACAACTCATCCATGTAACAAAACCTGCCTGAACCCCCAAAACTACTGAAATTTTAAAAAGTAAAATATATAGAAATAGGAATAAATTAAAAGAGTGCTCTATAACACAATCAATAAGGCTTTTAAACTAAAAACCAAAGAAGTAAGTAAAATCCAATAATAGTTACAAAAATTATCCTTAGAAAACTGAACACTATGTGTTTTCTATATATGAATTAAATGTAAAGATGGCTTGTAACACCAGCACTTTGGGAGGCCAAGGTGAGAGAATCACTTGAACTCAGGAATTAGAGACCAGTCTAGAAAAAATAAGGAGACCTTGTCACTATGCGCACGCGCACATGCACATACACACACACACACACACACACACACACACACTAGCTGGCATGGGGATGTATGCCTGCAGTCTCAGCTACTTAGAAGGCTGAGTTTGGCAGATCACTTGAGCCCAGGAGGCTGAGGCTGCAGTGGATCGTTATCATTCTACTGCACTCCAGCCTGGGTGACAGAACAAGGTTCTGTCTCAAAAAAACAAAACAAAATGAAAGCAAACAAATAAAAAACAGTAAAGGTAAACAAAGAGATTGAACACTATAATGTATAAACCCTATACACATTTTTGTAATAACATTTATATTGGTAATTGTGTCATTCTAAATGCATTGATTCAATTAAACACTCCTCATGAATTTTGTTATCAAAGTTTTATGATTTGGGAAGTGACATAATTTCCTTAAAATAGGAGATCGTTTTAAAAAATGAAATCAATAAAAATAAAGAGTGTAGGTCAGCTGGGCATTGTGGCTCACACCTGTAATCCCAGAAGTTTGGGAGGCTGAGGTGGGCAGATTGCAGGAGTTCGAGACCACCCTGGCTAACATGGTGAAACCTCGTCTCTACTGAAAATACAAAAATTAGTTGGGTTTGGTGGCAGGTGACTGTAATCCCAGCTACTTGGGAGTATGAGGCAAGAGAATCACTTGAACCCGGGAGGCAGAGGTTGCAGTGAGCCAAGATAGCGCCACTGCACTCCAGCTTGGGCAACAGATCAAGACTCCATCAAGAAAGGAAGAAAGGAAAGAAAGAAAAGGAAGGAAGGAGAAAGAGAAAAAGAAAGAAAGAAAGAAAGAAAGAAAGAAAGAAAGAAAGAAAGAAAGAAAGAAAGAAAGAAAGAAAGAAAGAAAGAAAGAAAGAAAGAAAGAAAGAAAGAAAGAAAGAAAGAAAGAAGAGAGAGAGAGAGAGAGAGAGAGAGGAAGGAAAGGAAGGAAGGAAGGAAGGAAGGAAGGAAGGAAGGAAGGAAGGAAGCAAGCGAGGGAGGGAGGGAAAGAGAAGAAAGGAAAGAAGAAAGAAAAAGAAAGAAAGAAAGAAAAAGAGAGAGGGGAAGGAAGGAAGGAAGGAAGGAAGGAAGGAAGGAAGGAAGGAAGGAAGGAAGGAAGGAACGAACGAATGAAGGAACGAAGGAAGGAAGGAAGGAAAGAAGGAAGGAAGGAAGGGCAAGAAAGAAAGAGAGGAAGGAAGGAAGGAAGAAAGGAAGGAAGGAAGGAAGGAAGGAAGGAAGGAAGGAAGGAAGGAAGGAAGGAAGGAAGGAAGGAAGGAAGGAGTGAGTGTATGTCTTTAGGTCTTGTATCTAAGTTAACACAGAACTCACAAGAAGAAAAAATGATTAAGAAATAGTATAAATAGTATTTATAATGCATTTTCAATGTCAGGCTTACAGATTTCCCAGAAAATTAATCTCAAGTTATTTTCCACTCTTTACCAGTGACTCCTCATGCTATACTCAGTGTGACACCAGGGAAACATTAAAAACTAAATCTAGGCATAGTTCACACCAACATCTGCAAGTCCTACTAGTAACTCATTATGAACAGTTCACTGTGGTTTACTCTTTTCTGTGCACAATACATCATTGTTTATATTTAAGAGAACTTCAGCAAATCCATTGCAAGAACAAATAGCAGATGTTGTAAACATGTAGATAATCATGTTAATGTCTGCTTAATGTTGGCATTTGCCATTAACCAAAATGCCTCTAAGAAACATGCTGAAAAGTATACCTAATTATATATGGTCTTTTTATAATATTTCATTAATAAAATGTCTAAAACAGGATGATCAATATTTATCCTAATACTTTTTTGGAACCATGCAAAACATTTTAAAGAAAAGCATATCACAATTATTTACAAAACTCAATTATTATATAAAATATAGAGAAATACTTTCAAATCCACTCTTCTAAAAGACATAAAATATAAATGTTTAGCAAGTTAATTAGTATTTCATTATAATTGTAAATTAGGAGTGCTTAACTGCTCATTTAAAATGCTAACAAAAGTTGTCTATGTGAAATAATTATACTAAAATCAGACAATCAGCTATACTATTTAAATCAGAGTAAAGCTTATTTTCCAGAAGTTCAAGAAAGAAAAAACTTATCTATTCCTTCCCCCATGGAATCATATGTATTTTTATTGACAAAAAATAAATACAATGTTTTAAATCAGAGAATTAAAGTATACAAGAAATTAAATTACATTAAAATATATGTATGTGTACTATTTAAAACAACTCCTTACAAGAATAGACACCAACTTGCTAATTATTCCATCATCTTACTAGGAAAGAAAATAAGAAAAAAATCTGTATGACAGATTTTATTTTACAAATTCCAGACAGCATTATGACATTGTGTTGCAATTTAACATTGATGGAAAAAAATGATATGCTCTGAAAATCCCATGTTTCTGAAGGTTCCAGTTTTTAGGAATAAAATATATGAATATATAAATGTGTATATATTTTATATATGTGTATATAAGTATAATATATAAATGTATATATTTCATATATACAATATACAATTATGTATTATATTGTACATACATTTATATATACTATATATTATATATCTTATATACAGTTATATAAATATGTATTAGATATAAAATATATCTAATATATAAGATATATAATATATAAGGATTGGTATATATAATATACTTATATATTATATATAAGATCTCATATAGAATATTCTATATGAGATCTCACATGTAATATTCTTATATTACATATTTTATATATAATATAAATTATTATACATTATATATATATAAAATATATTTTCCTTTTTAACTTTCAGTACTAGAATCGGTAATCATTTCAAACATTTTACACATTTGCCTCACATTTTAAAAGTGAGTATGCTAACGGTAATTAAACTTTGTTCAGATAACTTGAGTAGTTAAGAAATAGGAATATTTTCTTCTATTAAACAATATTGTTAGCTACATGCTTGCTTTTTAAAAATGTTATCCTGGGTTTTTCCTTTGTTGAGTTGTATGCTGTTTCATACCTCTGACAGTATGAAAATTTTTAGAAGGAAAGAAAACTTGCAACCCCTTCTAATTTGGTATCTACAATCTACTATAGACTGAAAATTAAGATTGTTAATATTCTGTGCCAATTAAGTCCAAGTTGGAACTGATTGAAATAAAGTAAGTTTGAGTGCATGATCTTCATGCAAATTTGTTAAGAATCATTTACATCAACTGTAGGCATTTCTTTTCCCATTTAATTCCAGGTTCTTGGCCAGATCCGCTATCTGAGATACTCAGAAATTTATATTCATGATAAACTAAACAATATTTTACTTTTTAATTTAAAATTTTACTGACAAGCAAAATAAAAGCTGATATATTTGTGAATTTACTATAGGCTAAAGAGTTCATTAAAAATTAGTTTCTTCTGTTTGCGACACATTCTGATATTTATTCAATCGACATGATCAAGAACACTGTTTCCTAAAACTGCTTCACAGAATACTAGCTCTGACATATGGTGTCCGAAAATCAAAATCTTTATCCCAATAAATTTGAGAAATAATGTCAAATGTATTGAGTTTAGCAAATCCTCTGTGAGAAGCTGCGTGTGTATGTATGTATGTATGTTAAACCTGATAAAATAAATATTCCATAAACCTTATTTTGAAAAGGAAGAATCCAAAAATAGTAAAGTTGTGGCCAAGACAATACTGGGTTCATCAAGTCCAAACTGATTTTTTTTTCATCATAGATTTATAAGAAGGCTTTATTTCTCTTGCATTTCACTTGGGGATACAGTTCTCTATGCACAGGTAATCTGTGTCATTTACAAACTAAAATATACAGGTGTGGGTGTGAATTCTTGCATTCCTTTTTCCCTGGAAACCATATGTTGAAATAGAGTATTGCAGGAGGCTGGGTTCCTGAGTGACTCTTTGGAGTAGAGCTCCTAGCCAACTTGCACTGGAGAATACAGTGTGTTAGACAAAAAAACCTTTGTTGATTGAAACCACTGAAATTTCAGGGTTGATTTATTCCTGCAGCATATCCTAACCTACCTAACCTACCATAACCAATAATGTAGTTGAATTCTAAAATAATGAAAGTGACACAAAGGGAGCTAACATAAAACTAAAATTACAGTTGTTCAGACACTGAAAATTCCTTATTCATCCTATGTCATCTAAATATACTTGTCAAGAAAAAAATTTAAAATGTTATGTTTATAAATCTTCATTAAATATACTTTGCTATGTTGCTACATGATCGGCACTTTCATAAGTTAACAGGGTAAAATAACATAAAAGGCATACAAGGTTCTTACTCTCACGGAACTATAAATTAGTTCAGTCACTGTGGAAAGCAGTCAGACATTTCTCAAAGAACTTAAAATAAAACTACCATTAAATCCAGCAATCCCATTACCAGGTATACATCCAAAAGAAAATAAATCATTCTACCAAAAAACACACACACTCATATGTTCATCGCATCACGATTCACAATAGCAAAGACATGGAATCAATCTAGGTGCTCATCAATGGTGGACTGGATAAAGAAAATATGGTACATATACACCATGGGATACTACACAGTCATAATAAAGAATGAAATCATGTACTTTGCAGTGACATGGATGCAGCTGGAGGCCATAATCTTTAGCAAATTAATACAGGAACAGAAAATCAAATACTATATGTTCTGACTTATAAGCAGGAGCTAAACACTGGACACTCAAGGACATAAAGACAGCAGTGATAAACACTGGGGGCTAGTGGGGGGAGAGAGGAAGGGGGAAAAGTGTTGAAAAACTGTTGGGTACTATGCTCACTACCTGAGTGAAGGGATCAACTGTACTCCAAACCTCAGCATCACACAATATACCCATGTTGAAAACCTGTAAATGTACCCCCAAATCTAAAATAAAAATTGAAATTTTTTTTAAAAAAAGAAAGAAAATGTCCAGTGGGCAACAAGCTCATTTTTTAAAAAGGTGACAAATGTTTCATTCTTTGTATTAGATAACATACGCAATTTCTGCTCCCATGCTAAAGTTCATCTAAAGACACATTAAAATTATGGCACTCATAACAACAATTAAAAAGAACCATTAGTCAATTGCCCTTTAGAGTGACAGATTGTGACCAAATCAAGTTAGATACTTCTTGGTTCTCTCGTGTAATGGAAACCTAATTGAATATAACCATTAAACGATTTCAAAATTTATTTTGAAACAGAAAATTATTCTAGGCAAATTGAAACAAATTTCACAAAACTGCTACAATTTAAAATTTTATCACTAACCAAATTCTGTTTCTGTGACACAGTACATGAAGCACCACTTTAGTCAGAAAATTTCTCTTAAATTTGCAGAAACATCTTATTTTTAAATTATATTTCTAGCCATGTTAATCGAACATATTCCACTGTATTGATTAATGTAATCTGCTTTCTACAATTAAAAGGAATGTTATTAAAATAATACAGTATTATTTTTCAAAAAACAGAAGCTCTTCCAAAGACTTCCATAATTTTATTATGCATACAATACATGTATGTTAAATTCCTTTCCTATACTAATAGTGGAAACAACATTGGCAATGATATATTTTAAAAAGGGCCGGGCATGGTGGTTCACACCTGTAATCCCAGCACTTTGGGAGGCTAAGGCAGGTGGAATGCTTGAGCTCAAGAGTTCAAGACCAGCCTGGGCAACACAGTGAAACCCCATCTCTACTAAAAATACAAAAATTAGCCAGGCACAGTGGTGCATGCCTGTAATTCCAGCTACTCAGGAAGCTGAGGCAGGAGAATCGCCTGAACCTGGGAAGCAGAGGTCGCAGTGAGCCCAGATCACGCCATTGCACTCCATCCTGGACAACAGAGTGGGACTTCATCTCCAAAAAGAAATAAAATGAAATAAGATATATTTTAAAACATTTATAAAGTAGCTGTGTTTAATCTGAAAATTCACAAATATCAAAGGGAATTAGATGGGCCAAAGTATTGCCTGCCATGTACTTTATATTGAAAAATACTTCAAGTCAATGCTAATTTGATTAGTGTGGTTTAAAAGAAGACTTCTGAAGACATGAAGTGAGTCAGACCTCATCTATTTACTGTTAGCACAGAGTGAAAAAAGAACATTTAATATTATAATTGCATAGGAAATCAAAGTTTCTTAATAAAAAAATACTTAACTGGTTTACTTTCCTCACAATTTAAGACAATCATCATCTTGTATCAGCTTAGTAAATAATGGCCTATCTGCAGGTTCATTAAATATTTTAACAATAGTATCTTGTTTATACAAAACAAGACTTAAATATATTCTTCATTCCCTGTTTTTCCTTGCTCTCTGCATCTGTTCAGGTGCCAGTGTTTTTTCATTAAATCTCTTCTTCATCAGTTTGCAGACACATTATCAGAAACCAAAAAGAACATAATATGGTTAGAAATATTTCAAATCTAAGCAACAGCTAATCTATATACTACAGGAGTTAACTCCATTAGATAATACTACATTGTCAGTATACTAAGTATGACTTCACTTTTTAGTGAAATCACAAAAAGAAAAACATTATGAGCAAAAATTGTCTTGGATGTTTTCCTGATAACTATCTCCCTCCCTACAAAAAATAAAATCCTAGAAATGTTATTGGCTAATCCAGTATTCATGCAAAGTAAATCTTAGGTTACCTGAGCTACAGAACTAAGAGGTTATTGGTGAGTATTGGAATTCATTGGACATTATGAGTATTAGTAACGTTAGGAAGCAGATGTTAAACTCTTGGATATTTTGGTGCATACTGTCTATGATTAATGAAACAATCATAAACATTCATGCTGTGCCATATTATTCTGTATTTTAGCAAATGCTAGTTTCCCCAAGGGCATACAATGCAGCCTGTTATGAATAAGGTTTCAGTATCAAGTATAAATTTCCCTAAAAAATGTTACAGGGTGAATGTCTAGTTTTGGATTTTATTTTAAAATGAATTAATCATTATAACATAAAGTACTTCCATAAGTGAATACAGCTTATGAAACAATGTCTCAGAAAATTATTGGAAGTAACTTATCCTATGTTTTTTACTTTGCCTAACGATGACTAACTGAACTAGTAGGTATCAAAGTTACTTAAAAACTACAGGGCATCAAACAAATTTGAATACTATCAGATGTCAGTTTAGAATAACTTAATTCAAATACTAGTCCCTGATTTTAAAAAATCAGTAAACAGCAATAAGTTACTTTTACAATTTAAAGTTATCTTCTTCTTTACATGTGCTAGCAACAATTAATATTCTATATTAAATGACAATAGTATATATTTTTTCTCTGATTTGTTGTTCCTAGGGATTTCTTGGTGATTTGTTAAAGCAGTTTGAAATTAATATATTTAAATAACATTTTAATATATTAAAGCAAAATGATCTCATTAGATTATTTAATTTCTGTGTTCAAAATAATCCAGTAGTGGTTATTCCAGTACATAGTATTTCTTTCTTTGCATAAATTTAGCATGCTGGGAGGTTTATGTCATATTCAGATTGCACAACTAAAACCTGGACTTCAGTTATAAAAACTGAGGGAGAGTTTGCAACATAGTATGGTCTTTAAAGACAGAGGTCCAATAGTCTCCCTGACTGAAGTGGACAGATTGAAAATGTATATGAAAAGGCCTCGCATGACTCAATCCCCACAAGCAAGGAAAGACAGCATGTGTTCGTATACAATATACTGAAAGTTCAGTAACTTGATAGTATAATCTCCAAACAATATTAGGTTAGGAAAGCCCTCTTTCTACCTTAACGACTGTAGTACTTTATTTCGTATCTGAATAGGCTGATTGTAAGTACCCATATTTTTGAACACTAGAGGGAGTATATAAAAGAGAAGAAAAAGAAGCCAAAGTGATATTACCTAGTTTCTCGGTGTTTTAAATTGCATTAGGTCTTACCAATCTGCTTGCTTATTTCTAAAGCACATAAGTAGAATGCTTAAAACTTATTTAAACAGTATCCAATATCCATTTTTAAATGTCATTTTCCAGTTAATTTAAAATTGGTAATGTCTAAAGGCAAGAAAAATGCACGATATTCAAGAAGCAGAAAAACAAAGAAGGTTGTAAAAAGTAGACATACTTTCTCCCCATTTTAGTTTATATATTCTATTAGAAGAAAGTAGAATTACGTCTGATTTAGAATATACAATTCTAAGTACTTCAAAGAGTTTAAAATTACATTCCTAGGCAAAAGAGAAAAATGGGCACTCCTAAATCAGGGTCAGACTTTGGTCTGAAGATGAAATCCTGAGATTCCAGGCCACATTTAGGGTTTACATAGACACAATGTCTCCAAAATTTCTACATAGGAGGGACAACGTGGGAGCCACTGGTTGGGAGATGAGAGGGGTAAGGACTTCATGAGCTAATATTTTTTTAAAAACTCAAAACTGTGACACACAGTAAGCATTCAGAGTACTAGCTGTTGCTGAGAGATCCTTTGTCTATTCCAAAAAATAAGGACATGGGTTGAGTTGAATGGGAATGGGATGAGTTTAATGAACTAGTAGATTATGGAATCAAAGTAGGAGAAACAAGAGCTCCCTTCAGCCAATCCAAAAACTACCAACATATATAATGGGCAAGAAGATAAATAATCCATATGAAATATCTAATAAATATCTATTCCTTGTTCCTTCTCTGCAAATACTGGATTGCAGTAGAAAGAAAAAGGTAATAGTTTGATCCTTGAGAACTTCAGAAGGATGAGTTTAGAGTTGAAAGAGATCGGTAATTTATTAATTCATTTAATGAGCATCTACTACATGCCAGCCACTGCTCTAGGAACTTGAAATACAAAAAGAGAACAAAAATACGTCACTGACCTTCAGAAGCTGGAAGCAGGAAACAATAATAAATATGAGAAATAACTTGTTCAGTATATGAAACGCTGACAATTATTAAGAAAAAAGGAAAGAAAAACAGGAAATGTGGCAGCATACAACAACATGTGTAGTTGCCCGAACAGTTTGCGGTGTGATGCCACTGGAGCAAAGTTTGAGTGAGGTGAGTGTTTGCTCAGGTGGGGATTTAGGCATGAAAATGTGCTTAGCGCATCTGTTCCTGTAACAGCCGACAACTGCAACTGCGCCTGAAGTAAGGAGAGCCACAGAGAAAGTAGTAAATAGGGGAGGACATTAGAACCATAACAAGGAAAGGAGGACCACTGTGCAAGGCCTCACAGACACAGTAAGTGCTCTGACTTTGAGTAAAACGAGAAACTGCTACAAGGATCTGAAAAGAGTAACATGGTCTAACTTTACCCTTACTGATAATGCTGAGAAAGGTTTAAGAGAGCGAAGGAGAAGGAGAATAGTCAGGAGACTATTGTAGCAATCAAAGTGAGAAATAATGTGTGGCTTGGACCAGGATGGTAACAATGAAAGAGATAAAAATTGGTCAGATTCTGGAAACATTTTGAAGATGGGGCTAACTAGGCTTTCTAGTGAATTAAACATAACGCATGAGAGAAAGAGGAATTAATAATGACTCCCAGGTGTAAAGGATGGAGATGACACCAACTGACGAGGGAAGAACTGCATGGGATTAGGCTTTGCAGGAGGGAGGAGATCTGGGTTCAGTTTGCTACGTGGCAAAATTAAGGTGTCTCTTAGCCAAGCAGAGATAGGGAGTAGACTGCTGGCTACACAAGTTCAGAAAAAAGGTTTGGGCTGGGAATCATAGACATATACATGGAATTTATCCACAAGGCTGAATAAAATATCAAGAAGAGTACTTTTTTAAAGAACGAAAATTTCGGTTTAGACATCCTAGAGGAGGAATAAGTGAAGGTAACAAAAAGAAAAATCAGTGAAATGAAACGGTAATTCTTCAAGCTAAGTGAAGAAAGATTATTAAAGAGACTGTCAACTGCTGCTAGATTAGGCCTGAGGGTTGACTATTGGATTAAATAACATGGAGTCACTGACAACCTTGATAGAGGCAGTTTTGGTATGGTAGTGAGAGTATAGATCTGACTGGAGTGGATTTAGGAAAGAACAGGAGAAAACAGGTGACAGCAAGTACAGAGAACTCTTTCACTTCTTTTAAAATTTTTATTTTTTAAAGAAGAACTAAGAAATCAGATGGTAATTTTTAGGGGAAGAGGGCTTAAGAAAGGGTTTTAATACTTGTTTCATTTGTATGCTGATAGGAATCATTTAGGGGACAGAGAAAACAATGATGGTATATGAGAGATAGGGGAAGATTATTCATGATGTTCTTGAGTAAATGGGAGATAATGGGCTCTCACATACAAGTAGAACGATTGGCTTTTGGTACTTAATAAGTATTACATGGAATTGAATTTTCAAGTTCAAGTTCCTGATCAGATAATAACAGTGAGACTTTCAAAATGTTTTCTTGAAGGTTATATAGTTAGTAATCAACAGAGAGAGAAAGATTACTAGATCGTAAAATAATGCACAAACAGGGAATAACTTTGAAGTGACATAAGCAAATCCAAGATAGTGGGGTAGTAATTATAAACATAAGGGGTACAGATATCAACTTGGGTAAAATATTGTGATAATGTCAAGATTGTCTGGGATGGTCTCTGTGTTACTCACTGAAGGAAAGACAGAGATAATGCCAAATTAGAAAGACTGGACCATTGGATGTCAGGCTGGAAGGCTGAGTTTGGTCATTTGACATTTTAAGTAATAGGAGATAGTGTGTGATCTTTTAAGCAGGGGACTGGCCCAAAGAAAGCAGCACATTAGATTAATCTGGCAGTGTTTAGAGAATGAACTGGCAGAGGAGAACAAAAGGCAGATAAATGAGCTCTAGGGCTATTAAAATACCATCCATGAAATTAACAGCATACGGATTAGAGAGGTGGCAGTGGGAAAGAAAGCAGCTAATCAAAATCCCCTTCTCAGCAAGAATCAACAAGACTTAACAAGGATTATATACTCTTGTTGCATCTTGTAATTTTCTTTTATAACCCTTAATACTCTACCACAAATATTATTTATATTGTTATTTGAATAGTGTCTCTCTACTAAAATATAAGTTCCAAGATGGCAGGGGCTACATATGTTTTGCTGACTATTTTATCCATATGGACTAGCCCAGTACCCTGCATACAGTAGGCAATAAAAGAAATATTTTTCTGGGTTTATTTTTATTTTTATTTTTTGAGGCAGAATCTTTCTCTGTCACCCAGGCTTGAATGCAGGAGCATGGTCACAGTTCACTGGAACCTTGAACTCCTGGGCTCAAGCGATCCTCCCACCTCAGGCTCCAGAGTAGCTGGGACTATAGGCACGTACTACAGCATCCAGCTTATTTTTCATTTCTTACAGAAACAGGGTCTTGCTCTGTTGCCTAAGCTGGTCTTGAACTCCTGGCCTCAAGCAATCCTCCTACCTCTGCCTCCCAAAGTGTCAAAAAAAATTTTAATGAGTAAATAAGGTATGGATTTCAAAGAAGTTAAGGAAGCAAACGGCAGAAAAACAGAAGAAAAAAAGGAAGACAGAAAGTTGAGAAGAAAGGAGAAAAACAAGAAAGGAAAAAGAGACATGATTTAAAGAAAGCAGAAGATGAAAAAGAGTAAAAAGAAATCATGTTGAAGTTAGAAGACTGAAAAATAGCAGAGCGACTGTGTGGCTGCCAGGAATTGGGAAGCAGGTCATGGACTTCGGCTTAAAGGGCGAAATATCAAGAGATCAACTCCAACACTTGCTCTTAGTTAACCTCTCTGTCTGTGCTTCCTCACCTATAGAATAATTACAGGTACCTCAAAGGGTGGCTATGAGGATTAAAGTAGTTAACTCACAAGAGTCCCTGGTACACAGTGAGCATTTAACAGTTGTCAGTCATCAGTATCATCATCATCTGTAATTTGTCCCCTACTAGACAGCAGTGAAACCATTCTAAATTCTCTTCTGTCTACAGAAATGAAAACGGCAGAAGCGGCATAAGACTAATTGATGGATGAGACAAAAGTCCTTCCACTAATCAAGGTTGCCTCTGATCTCACTCACAAACTACCTGGCAAGAAGACAAACAGCTCAGCCTCGACTGCTCCCTTCATTCCTTCTGAGTTTCTCCTTTTTTCTCCCCAATCCTAAAACACACATATTTACCCAAATCCCTTACAAATTATCAATTTAACTTTTATTTCATTGTGAAAAAAATGGAAAGCAAGAAAATTGAAGTGGTGGATGGAAATTGGAAGGCATATTTTTAAAGTAGGTTGAATTAAGGAAAAAAGAATGAGGTAAATGTAAAGAAAAATACAAATAACGGTATTTTAAAAAGATAGCAAATACAAGACATGAAAGAGACATGAAGTCTCAATGCTTGATGGATAGGCATAAAGAAAGAAAAAGGCAGGTAGCAAAAGCAGTATTAAGTAATATGGAATAAGATGGAAGAGCAAGAGCAGTAGTTCTCAAAGTAGCCCTTTGGGTTCCTAGTGCTATGACTGCAAAGTGGAAAGAGGACATTTGGCATCATCTAGAAACATTTTCCATGGTCACATCAAAATTTTTGGTTGCTACTGGCATCTAGTTGTAGATGCTGCCAACCATCCTACAATGCACAGGACAATCCCCCCAACAAAGAATTATTCACTCAATACGTCAACAGTGCAGAGTTGGAGAAACCCTGAGCCAGAGATTAAAGGTAAAAAGATGGAAGTATAACAGATTTAGTCACCTCTCTGCTCAAAAGTCCCATTTTAGTCCAAGGAAGAGTCAAAATCCTTAGACATGTCCCCCATATCCATCTGACCTTACCACTGCTACTCTTGCCCTGCTCCTCCTCTCCTGCCACCCTGGCCCCTTGTTCTGCTGCAAATGCATGGAAAATTTGCCCACTATAAGGCCCCTGGGGCTGCTGTTTCCTACTTGGGAAAATGCTCCCCTAGATTTCCTTACTGCTTGCTCCTTTGCCTTCAAGCCTTCCCCCCAGTGCCGCCATGCCGCTTTCTCACTGAGGCTTATTCTGGACAATCCTATTTAAAATTGCACTTCCTCCTCATCACTGTTTATCCCATTATAATCTTTCATTACTTCATAAGATCGAACACCTTCTAATATTTGATGTAAACTGGTGTTTATTTTACTGACCTATCTTCCCCATGCCCTTACCATCCACTACGTAAACTCCATGAAGGAATTTTGTCTGTTTTGTTCCCCACTATATCCCTAGAAACTAGAACAGTGCCTGGTATACAGTAGGTGTTAAACACTGCTTGTTGAATAAATGAATAAAGGGGCTCAAACAAATTCAAATAATAATAATAACGACAGATACACATACAATGCTTGCTTTATGCATCGGAACTATTCTAAACGTTCTACAAAGAACTCATTTAATCTTTGTAACCAATTTATACTGCACGTAACATTGTCACTATCGCCACGCTAAGGAGAAAATGAAAGCAGAAATTAAATAATGTGCTCAATATTGCACAGCAGAGCAATTTGAAAAAAAAGCAGTCTGACTTCAAAGTTTGCGCTCTCACCCTTCTATACTATGCTACCTTACTGAGTAACACAGACTAAAATTCTCCTATTAAAAAAAAGATAACCCCAAACATTTATCAAAAACATCGATCAGTGCAATAGACAACCAAATTTATACTTTATTTTATATATATATATAATTGAATAAACATAAATATATCTCTGATATTTGGGCTTTAAAATTACAAAGTTATCTCAATTAATAATAGTCAGCCTACAGTGTTATCACTGTCGTCAGAAGTAAACAGAAAATAGTTACTTCAAGGGCAGATCACTAAGCTTATTCATATTTGCATCTTTTACTTTCTTTAGCATAGTGACTTACACATATCAATAATTCAATATGTCTTTCATAATTCATGTTAATGTCACACAGGAAAATAATAAAATAAAGAAAAATGCTGTTCTGGAATCAGTTTTAAGAAGAG
Source organism: Macaca nemestrina (assembly GCF_043159975.1). Classification (NCBI taxonomy): domain Eukaryota; kingdom Metazoa; phylum Chordata; class Mammalia; order Primates; family Cercopithecidae; genus Macaca; species Macaca nemestrina. The sequence continues at coordinate 59,834,761 of NC_092130.1, forward strand.
AATATGCTTAATTTACATTGAGTTCTGAAAACTTTTTGTCCATCTATTTACTGATATACTATGGCACACATCATAAGAAACAACCAAATGAGAGAGTTAACCTTTAGACACACAACATCCTACAATTTTTGCAAAGTAGTGAATTATAAATATACTATCTATTTTCACACTGACATCACATTCTAAGAGAAATAAACTGTTGATACACCACTCATTATTTTCCCCTACATAAAAAACATCAAACCACATCCATCAGTATTTCTTTTTTTTCTTTTTGTAGAGCCATGACTTTTAATTCTGAAAATTATGGAGCTGAACCTCAAACAATTAGCTAAAACTTCTAAAAAATAAAATGGCAATCAACCACTTGTTTTGTCTCTTTACCTGAGTCATCCCACCCACCCAAGATTCTCTGAACATGCGCAGGAACCACATTTGTGTGACATTTTGTTCCAGAAGAAATAATCCCAACTTTTTTTCCTTCTTTTGAAGGGGTTTGTGATATGGGGGTAGGGGGAATATTAACAACCACTGATGCTAGAAGGCAATTGATTTGACTGATATTTTTTAACCCAATGTTTTTCTCTCATATAAACATACAGTTTGAAATCTTGAGATAAGATGTGATATTATGAAAGGGGTATATGCAGACCAATATATCTGTTACCATTTGTGTGGTACTAGAGAAAGAACCTGTCAGAAATCATCAAATTTGCTTTTTCCAGACAAGGATGACATATGTTATCTGTAGCTGAAAATCTATTTATAGTGTCCTAAACATCATAACTGTTTCATTGAGCATAAGTATGTAATTTGCCAAATTTCAATTATTCTGCAAGTAAACATTTATCTCAAACACCAATCTGAAGTACCATTTGCAAAGTAGAAAGAGAGAAAACAAAGATTATGAATATAAATTCAGTCCTAACAATGTTAATATTTCTTGTCTGAAAGTGGGGTCTGGGAGTTTAAATCCTTTGGAATCCTCGTGTCTTTCCTTTCTAAATAAATAAATAGCTTACCCCATATAAGCAAGACAACATTTGTCCTGAGCTGACAGACTACCTTGTGAGTCTACTTTGATTTGAATATTAGATATGTCTTTATTTTCTCATTTCAGTTAATGCTACTTTCTGGTTCTTGTTTAAAGACGAATTACTGCTGGCTTTGGGTTCCCAGTTCCTGTGGGAAACTTAATTCAGAGTCATTCTCCAAATGAACACTAACTTTTAACACAATAAACATTTCTATTCATAATATACTGGAAAAGAAAACAATTTTAGAATAAGGCCATTTCTTATACTCCTTATATGTGGGAGAGAGGAGGTGGTTTATAATCGACAGCACTAAAGTTAATACAAGAAATCAAATTATAATAAACATATGACATCATTAGCCAGTTCAACAATGTTGCTCCTAGTAAAGAATTCAACAAGATTCTCTAATTCTTCAGTCATAGCAGAAAACAAGAAAACTGTCAAACCCCAAACGTCTCAGAAAATTTAAGGATACTGTCTCTCTTCTAAGGTAATTTAACAGCAACAAGAGAATAATACATTCCAAATTATTTTTATTCATTTGAAACAATTATATACAATGGTAGATATCAACAAGCTTCCATACTAGTTGTTCCTTTATTTTCTCAGCCAGAATATTAAACAGCTATGTAATATTCTTATCAACATTTTTGTTGAATAAACTAAAGGTAATTAATCACAGCACCTCTTTATTCGCAAATTTTAAATTGCAAGGTCTAATTTACTCAGTATTAATTTTGTCTCAATACTGTTTTCTGCAACCCACAAAAACAATGACTGTTACCATGAAGTTAATAAACTACAGCAAGCCTTAATGAAATAACGAAATGGTTTATTAGCTTCACTCCCAATTTAAGAAACAGTGTCCACATATATACTGCTGCTGCAAGCAAAAATTTGTGAAAACTCCCTGGAAGACAGTTTGGCAACATGAATTGAGAATTATAAAGCTTTTAGATCTTTGACTTCTAAGAAAATGTTTAAAAACAATTAGGAAACGTGATAGAGCTTGGTGGTCAATGCTGTTCTCTGACACCAAGCTATCTGGCAATGAAACTTCACTTCTCCACTTACAAGTCAAGTGAGTTGGGCAAATGACTTAATATCTCAGACCTCAGATTTCTTATCTGTAAAATCGGCAATATTAGTAACTTCCTCATCTATCTGTTGTGAGAATTAGATAATTTAATATAGATAAAGGCACTGAGAAGAGTACCTGGCAGAGAGTAAGACCTCTGTTAGCTATTCATATTGCCAAAACTCCTCTTTCTAGTGATATTTAATAACCATGAAAAGCTGGAAATAAATAGACTATCCAACATTAAGAGAAGTATGAAGTAACTTACAGCAAATCTGTGTAATAGTTATGATCTATATTATTCAAGAAAGTAGAAAATGTCATTGTTTATAATCTATAACTTTGTATAACTTCATCTATGTTAAAATATGCATACAAAAAGACTAAAAGGAAATATAACAAAATGCTTAGTATATCTATTTTTACGTGGTACTACAGATAATTTTTATTTTCTCTTTTATATTTCTTTAGATTTTTGTAAACTTTCTATAATATTCATGTACTGCTCCTAACATCAGAAAAAATAAATTTGATTTTTTTAATAGTGCCCTTTGTTGTTTGTTAATTTTGTATTTGCAGCTTGATGTCAGTTATGTATATTTCAATCAGAGTTGCATCAGCGACCTACTGGAATTTTATTACGCGAATTCTCAAAAATTGACCCTGAAATTTTTCATAAACTATTCTACAGAAGGAAAGTTCTATAGTTTGGGAAAATACGTTTTGCTCCAACTTGCATTTCTATCTCTTTTTCTATATTTAGATTTAAGTACCTGAGATCCTCAGAGAAGCAAGGGTGAAAATAACATAATTCAGGTAATAATGAAACCTATTAGACGGGCTTTATTATCTATGACTTCACTATTTCCTGAAACACATTGTCTATTACTTTAAGGCTGCTTGAATTTCTTATCAGCTAATCCTCTAAGTGTTGAATGTTTTAACTCATTGGAAATAGACAATGATGGATGATTACTGGCTATGTTTATGTTCTCAAAATTATTTTTGGTAACATGCTAGGCCATCATGTCTAAGTAAAGAAAAATTTTAGAGCATTTTAGCATTTGGTAAATATACTACAATTTGGGGAGGTAGACTGTTGTATAAAGTAATAAAAGTATGACTATTGCTACAATTAAAAGAACTACTAAATTCTATTTATTCACAACTTTAGAACCTGGAAAATACTTTGGGGTGGACATGGTGGTTCATGCCTATAATTTAAGCACTTTGGGAGGCCTAAGCAGGAGGATGACTTCAAGACAGGTGTTAAAGACCAGCCTGGGGAACATAGCAAGATACCATCTCCACCAAAAAAAAAAAATTAAAAATTAGCCAGGCATGGTGGCGCATGCCTGTAGTCCCAGCTACTCAGAAGGCTGAGCTGGTAAGACTCCTTCAGCCTAAGAGATGGAGGCTGCAGTGAGCCAAGATCTCTATCACTGCACTACAAGCTAAGTGACAGGGCAAGACTCTGTCTCAAACAAAAAGAAAATACTTCCAAGATTATTCTCTATAATTTTTTCTTGTAATGAATTTTTTATGCATGGGCTCATTAACCAAAAAATACTCAGTAGGACTTTCCAGAACAACAAACTATAGAATATCAAGTGGTTAAGACATTAAAAGAGGGAACATTTAAAAGTGAAAATATTTTTCAGATAATTGTTAATTCTGTTTTCATCAGTTCAAATCAGACTGTTTCCTATGGGTTTCGAATTTTTCAAAATTCAACTTAAATTTATTTCAGTTTATGCCACTATAAGACAAATTATGGGTGCTTTCCAGTCCATGGCAACAATGCTGACATACTTCTCATCAATGGAGATCCAGTCACTGAGTGATTCTAAGGCAACAACAAAACAACTTATTTTAACTTGTTCCTCCGTTAGAGTCATGTCTACTCAGAGAGCCTCTCAAGAAATTATATATATAAATGTTTTTTCAACTCATATAGTAGCTTTGTTGCTTCAAATCATAAAAATAAACACTACAAGAAAAGCTCAAGGTTATAACAAGTCTAAACTAGAAGAGAATCCCGCTAAAGCTGCAATTAATTTTGTTTCCAGATAAAAGGCTGATTATTAGAGATTCCAGTGTCACTGTGACCAGTAAGATATGTGATCCCATATTAATACCTGAATTTAATGCAAAACAGTTTACCAGTGAGATCTTCATAAAAGAACAGGCATATTGCTACTCAAAGGCATTAGATTATTTCAGAAATATTTTAAAAAGCAATTGCCTTGTTTCTACATTTCATAGTGAAAAAGTATCACTCACACCTACTCTACCAGTTATGGTTAATTTTATCCCTAAAACTCTAGAGTTTCACTACTATTTTCTTTTTATTTTTTTTTTCAATGTGTAGAAAAATGCAACGTGGATTACTCATGTAGTCCAAACCTATTTCCTTTTACCTTCTGACTATCTCTTAAAACCTAATTTACATTAAGAAAAAGAAGAATTCAAAATCTTCCTTTTTAACTCTCCATTTCTCCAAAAGACTCACCTTTAATGGAAATCTTCAATATTTAGTTACAACATTTGAACATGTTATCTCCTGTATATGGTATTGATCCATTCATGTTAATCATGACAAACTAAATCACCTGCAAATTTCTCAAAATTCATATATTTTAATCTTTTTAAGCTTCTTTCTTCATCAAAGACTTGCCATACTACTAAGTATGCAGCATGTATCATTTTATAAATCAACATATACTCATTCTTATTCTCAATTCTCGATTTCCCCAAGCCTGCAGTGAGAGTGGCCACTAAAGGCCACAATGCCTTTTGATAGCGCTGAGGTTGAAAGACAGGATAAATATATCCCTACCTAACCTTTGGAGCTCACTGAGACCAGAAACGATGCTTTATTCATCTTGGTGGCAATTAAAAAGGTGGTATTAGTACTTTGAGCATGGTAGGTGCTCAATAAGTATACTGAATTATATTTAAGGCTTTTCCAATAAATTAATTGCATAGAAAACTAAAGGACCCATATTATTTCTGAAAAGTCAAATTGTTTGAGATTTTACTAAATTCTGACAGTAGAATAAGGCTGCTCTTGGACTTTCTAGAAAGCCTGTTCCTCTGCTTCTAATATATAATCCAATTATAAATGATTAAGCAATTAGAACGAAATAATCATAAAACAGATACCCAAAATAACAACTCATCTTGCTGAGCAGACTGGAGTTTTGTCACTATTTATTAAAGTGTTTCAAGCAACTACTATTATGTTTGAATCTATTCTACTACCTGAGTTTTCAGATGACTTAAGCCCAGAGAACTTCTATGAAGAAAAGCAATATCAAAATAACCTCAAACCAAAGTTTAATATTGTTGGTGCAGAAATTATGCAAAAACAAAGAACAGAATTAAAGAAGATTGCATTTTAACTAGATATTTTTTGAAAGCAGAAAGAAGAAACAAATACTATGTGATGACTGACATAGTGATACAGTCATAACTACTTTTTTAATTTCTGTCCCAAGTTAAGAAGAACTCACCGATAATTTATATTAAAATATATTATGGTCTAAAAGCATAGCATTGCCAATAAAGGAGTTAGAATTCTAAATATAGCAGTGTATATTTAACACGTACTCATTTTAAGCTGCCAGAATATTGAATATGACAGCTGATGAATAGCAACATTCATTTACAGAAACCAACAAGCTTTGTAATATACGAAGTTTTGTTATTTCTTTATCCAAAACTATACCAAAGACATGTTCACTCACATATGCAGGATTATCCTAAAAAGATACATGCTGGACAACTGCAAGATGTCATAGGTTAAACATGCCCTATAAATACTTTGTTCTCAAAATACTTTCCTTCGTATTATATGAATAGCCAATGTTTTGGGATTTGGCCATAGTAGGTACACTTCCTTGTGCAAATCTAGGATGATGATACCCCACAAAAGTAATCAACAATCACATCACATTATTTATCAGTCATAAATTTCAGTTTCATGGTGAGATTTTTACTCAAACAGATCCTTAAGGCAAACAAATATTCCAAAATGTTGAGTCAAAATTGTATCTCTAGATCTGTTATATATTTTCATCTACTGGGTTGTACATTATCTCTGCTTTCTATTCCTCTTATAAACAACCTTTTTTTTTTCACCTTAAAAAATCTTCAGTAATGAAGACACAGAAAGTGGTATCAACAGATTTCCTGATTTACATTTTTGTGATTCTACCCAATAACCACAGGGAGGTTGAAGATTTCACTACAGATCTACTTGATCTCTAAATGTCCATAAATAATGATGCAAAGTAAAACCAGGGCCATGTGTAGTTTCTTGTCATTTATTCTGTGCAAAAAAAGTGAGTGGACTGGCATTATAACATAAGGAAGTATGGCTCACAGGTGCAGAATTCTGCTTAACTACCTTTCTTTTAGTCTCAGCCTTATGATAACAGTAAATACGTTTCTGTGCCGCTGTAGGTTTTCTACATTCCCCATAGAAACCTTACCAATTATTAAGCACAATTCTGCCGAAAGGAATATGCCCAATTTCATTTTTTAAAACGCCATACTGTTTCAGATGAAAACACAGTCTGCCAAAGATGTCATATAAAAGAATAACAAAGAAAGGGACAGCATTTTTAGAATTGAATTTCAATGCATAACCCCACCATCTGTCAACCAGTTGTGAAGCAATAATCCTAGAGAAACCCTGAAAACACGAACAAGTTTTATCCCTGAATCTATATTAACAGCCACTCTCAGGACCTCAGTAGTAATTATGTTCTGTCTGTGGAGTAACCTACAGGAACGACATTTGCCATTGGCAAACTTAACCCTGGCGACGAATGGCCCATTTTAACAGACTTATATTAGGTAACAAATGCGGAGTTCAGTTCATAGAGGTAATGGGGGGAGGGAAGGAAGACGACGGGGCTCTTGAAATTTGGTTTGGAAATTGAATACAGGAGGTTAATCTCTAGAGGCCAGTCATCCAAACAACCCTCAGTCTCCTCCCCCTTGGCTTCAGAAACAGGATTACAATTTTGGACCTAGACTGCGCCCCACCCCTTCTTTTCCCGCTGCAGCCACCACCACCTTCGAAGTTCCAGTCTTAGCTCTCACGCAAGCGGAGCTACGGACTCCCTCACCGAGAACCGCACCAGGAGCCCATTCAGTAGTGAGCGGCGCGCTGGGACTCTGCCACCAGCTCCGCTACGCCGCCCGCAGCCAGCCTGGCTCGGGAGACCCCACCCCTCCCAGCCCGGCCCCCGCCCCCGCCCCCGCCCGGAGCCGCCGCCTGAGTTACGCAGCCTCAACCCTGACACCTTCCCTGCTTCTTTCCATCTGGATCACCTGGGGCTAGGGGCGGGCGGGAGTAGGGCTGAACATAAGTGAGATAGAGGAAAAGGGGGGAAGAACCGAAGCAGTCCCAGTTGCAGAGAGCCACGACGCCAGTGGCAAGACCCCGGCCACACACACACTCTCCTGCGCGTCCTGCTCCTCGGGTTCAGTGCCAAGTGGCGACAGGGTGGAAGGAAGAAAAGAGAGGCAGGGTGTCAGGAAGGCCCAGAGTTACTGGGAACGACATTCGGAGGAGAGCAGGGGATGCTTCAGGAACTGAGAAAGTGAGAAAGTCCCAGATCCCCCTCCTTAGCCCCAAAGCTGCCAGCAGCCCGGGTCGCCTTCCCTGCAGCAAGGCTCAGGAGACAGGGAGGGGAGTCTGAGCAAAGCTTCCCCCAGGCTGCCCTCCCTGATCTGGCCCAGGGCCCAGAACCCGGCCCCTCTTCAGCCCCGACTTGGGGAGGCTGCCAGATAGGCAGCGGACTTGCCAAAGGACTCTGGGGAAGCAAGAGGGCAGGAGAGGAGCATCTTGCACGCTCCGGCCGGGCTGCTCACGACTTCCTCTGCCGACACACCCCCAGCTAACCCCCTCCGCCGTCGTCACACACACAGATTCAGAGACACGCGTGCGTTCACCCCTCCCACCAGCCCAGGTCCATCGATTAAAACACTAGTTGATTTCTTCCTGATTAAAAAAAAAAAATTAAAAAGTGCAACAACAACTCCTCTCAGGAGTATCCGGAGCAAAGAAAGTCCGTCTGCAGGCGCCTTTTCTGTAGTTTCCCAGGAGTTTGGAAATCTGGCGGTCCCTGCCGAAAATGGGAAGGGGACCCCGCAGGGGTCGAAGGGCGCCGAACTCCCTCCCCACCCCCGCGCCTCTCACCTCCTTAAGTTCCTTGGCCACGTCCTTCAGGTCGCCCAGGACTAATTCCAGATCTTCCACGATGATCTTGATCTGTTCCTTCACCTTGGTTTTGGAGGCTGCCGGCGGTCCCTCGGCTGGACAGGACGAGGAGGGTTTCCCCTTAGACTTGGCTGACATTCTTCGGGGGCAAGCGAGGCAGGTCAGGACAGGCGAGCGAGCGGAGGCTGCTGCGTGCCCCCGTCCCTGGCGCTGCTACAGCCGCTGCCGCCCCGGTCCCCCCACATCTTGGGCGCTCCCTGGGCAGCAGCGTGTGGCTGCGCTGCGCGCTCGGCCGGGCGGCCGCACAGTGGTGCTGCCATCAACTCCCGAGACGCGGCGCTCGGCGCGGGGCTGCAGACGGGCGAGCAGCGCGCCTGCGCCTCCTCCTGCCGCCGCCCGCCGCTCTCGCGCACACGCGCTCGCTCCCCGCCCGCGGAGAGGGGCGACGGACCGCGGCGCCCTGGCTGACGCTAGCAGTCCCCTCGACGTTGCCCTTCGAGATCTCTCCCAGACCACGTTGGCATCAAGGTGAGAGAAACAAGTCTGTGTCCTGCCCGCCACCTCCTCTTGGTTCTGAAATGTCCCCATCATCTCAGCCTGCTGTATGTCATCTCACAACTAGCCTGGATTCTTTCTGCTTCACTTGCTAGCAGGGACCTGGATCAATTCAGAAAGAACCACAGTGGGATCAGGAGTTGGAGACAGTCTGTAAAGTGGCCCTACAGATTTATCCAAACCCAAATGATGTCGAGAGGCCTCTAATCAATCTCTTGGTGACCTGCGAGTCAAACAAACTTTTTAACTTCTGCAGGAAAAAAAAAGCGGGGGGAGGTACATAATAATAGCTATTGGTCATCTATTGAAATCATGAAATTTAACCAGTGTTCTTGAAAGAGGTACCCTAATCCTGCTAATTCCACAAAGCTAATATTGGATATATTAATTTGAAGTCCCCACACCCCAAATTCCCGCTGACTGTCTTGAGTCGTCTTGGCTGTATGTCTTATCTGGCCCAACTCTTTTTTTTTTTTTTTTTTTTTTTTTTTTTTTTAACTGTCCTTCCTCTTTTTGTGACCTATGCCGATTTACATTTTGAGTGGAGTGGGGGAGGCATCCTATTTGGACCTCGTGAAGGAGCTGAGTAAGAGTTTGCCTCAATCTTCTCTTTCATCATTTTTTAAACCTCCATTTCAACTCTTTTGCTACTACACAATTAGGAAACAACTTTCTGACTTTTCTGTCAAGAAGACCCAAGAAGGGAAGTTAATAGGAAGCCTTCGGTTCACTCTCAGTAGGTGTCTACAATTCTCATTAGCTAGAGTTTTAATTTCCTTAGTTGCAAACCCATGGGCTATTAGCTACTGACCCGGCAGGCTGACTCTATTTTCTTCACTGCACACTCCTCCAGATCATTCTTTTAATAGGCTTCCGCTTTTCGTCATGCGTTAGCACGGCTCTCTGTTTCTTGCTTCTCACACTCTGGGTAGCTCCACTATGCTTCTACACATGAAGACAATCTTGGCAGCTCTCCTCTTCCCAGTTCTGCAGGCTCTTAATCAATCACTCTATTCATCCTGAACAATTCATCTTTACAAAACCTTTGGAAGTCATATGTGGAATATAGAGGAAGAAAGAGAACGGAAGAAAAAAATGAAATTTGAAAGTGGTGTCAAAAGAAAACCATTGAAAACTGCATTGAAAAATCAGGGGAAGAAATGAGGAAAGGTGAAAAGCAGATGCTGCTGGAAAGACTTAAGAAGAGATTATAAGAACAAGTCTGCAGCATGCAAACTGGAGAAAAGAAAAAGAGAAGAAATGATTATAAGTGTTAAATAAGTAATATGCTTGAGTTCTCTGAGGTAGGGATAATTAGATTTTTTAAAACATCCTTTATATCCTCAAATTCTTCATTTTATAAAAATATACATGAAAATAATTATATCAGGTTTACAGACTCTCCAAAATTGTCAAAAATAGCCAGAGCTAATGGTAGGGAAAAAGAGAAAGTACTATTCTTCTAGATTAGAATTATTTTTTGACTCTTAATAGTAGGCAAGTGGGTAAGAAAGCCCCCAAACTCAAAGTTAAGTCAAACTTTAGACAAGGATATTGGACAGGAGGAAAGGAAATTGTATTTTCCTTCACAGTGACAAAATAATCCTCCCACGATATAAGAAGATATCCATGCTACTCTGAATCTCATTCACTAAAGATTAAAACAAAACAAAACAAAACAAAAACACAGGCCAGGCGCAGTAGCTCATGCCAGTGGCTCATGCCAGCATTTTGGGAGGCCAAGATGGGTGGATCACGAGGTCCGGAGTTCAAGACCAGCCTGGCCAAGATGGCAAAACCCCATCTCTATTAAAAATACGAAAATTAGCCGGGCATGGTGGTGGGTGCCTGTAATCCTAGCTACTCAGGAGGCCGAGGGAAAGAATTGCTTGAACCCGGGAGGTGGAGCTTGCAGTGAGCCGAGATCGCGCCATTGCACTCCAGTCTGGGCGACAGAGCGAGACTCTGTCTCAAAAAAAAAAAAAAAAAAAAAAAAAAAAAAAAAAAAAAGAGAAAGAAAGAAAGAAAACTGTTATCTTCTGATACTCTAATATCCACTGCTGCTACTGAAACAAATAATTCTGGCTTAAAATCAAATCAAAATTATTGCTTAGAAACACACCACCCACACCCATATCACAATTCACTCTGAGATAATGACTATCATCTATCTATCTATATCTTTATACAATATGGAGTTAACTGAATAGGGAAAAGTTAAAATTGGCTTCCAGGCCCAAACTGAGAAAGCTGGTAGGATTGCAGCAGTGGTGTCTGTCCCTATCTTCTAGTCATTAAGGATCACTTAAAGCAAATCTCCATAAAATATGTCTAAAGAAGAAACTTTTATAAAGAGAGTTAAAAATATTGAGGAGGAGAAGACAGAATAAAAAGGGCCCATGAATATAAATCAAGTGTATTTACTTCCTATTTTTGTATTACCCTATGGAAAAATCTTTCATTCCTTTGGGTCATCCTAGACTCTCAGAGATCAGTATGTAGGATGTTTTAGACTCTAGTTATAGAGACCAAACAGCAAAAGTGACACCTAATAAAATTTCTCATAAATCTTTCTATAAGTTCATTAATGTACTAGTGCTAGCTGCAAATGTACACACCCAAACCACATTACTTATTAACTTAGAGAGGATTTCTAAATAAAGGAGGGTCTTACTCATTTACAGAAGTGATTGTAAACCCAGGATTTTATTCTCCCTGTCTCTCTATTAATCATTTTCTGAGTTTTGTAACAGGAAGAATTGGATAATTACAAGAGATCATCTAGTTTTTGTTTCTTCAGTTACAAGCCTTCATCAGTATTCTCAAGTGTATGCATATGTGCATGTGCGTGTGTGTGTGTTTAATCCACTGCAGCTGATCCCTAGTAATTAACCCATAGGAAATAAACTCTGTGACACTGACATAATTTTAAATTCACAAAAAGCATAAGAATATTCCCAAAATATTTTGTCCCACAGTTCAGCATAGCTGGGGAGGCCTCAGGAATCTTACAATCATGGGGGAAGGTGAAGGGGAAGCAAGGCACCTTCTTCACAAGGTGGCAGGAAGGAGAAGTGTGGAGTGAAGGGGGAAAAGCCCCTTATAAAACCATTAGATCTCATGAGAACTCACTCATTATCATGAGAACTCACTCCTTATCATGAGAACAGCATGGGGGAAACTGCCCCCATGATTCAATTACCTCCACCTGGTCTCTTCTTTGACACGTGGTGATTATGGAGATTACAAATCAAGATGAGATTTGGGTGGGGATACTAAGCCTAACCATATCAGTGATATAGCTGTGAAAAATTAGAAAAGTTTTCCATACATATATTTACTATTAAATATATTTTATATGTCCAGGTAGTGGTTGAGAAACTCTGGTACCCATCAGAACTTCTTAAAAAAAAAAAAAAAAAAAAAAAAAAAGATTGCTATACTCCCTGCCCCAGGGTTTGTAGTCCAGTCTGTCTAGGGTGAGGTCTAAAATGTGTATTTTAACAAATTTCTAGGATGCTGGTAGGGGACCATACTCTGAAAACCACCAATTTGAGAGATTAAAATAAAGACTTTGTTTCTTTTTACCTGGAATAAGCCTTAAAAATCATCTAGTTAAATTTCTGTTTAGTATAAGCTTTAAAGAACATCTAGATAAATCTTAAATAAGTATAAATCTAAAGAGCATCTACTTAAATGTTAAGACCTTAGTAGGCTAAATGGCATATCCAATATATCACATCTAGGAAACAATGAATTGAGAGCTAGAATTCCTTGTTCACTAATACATTTTGTTGAATTGTCTCTATTGTTCTGGACAATGTCTCCTTTTAATGTATCAACTGCTTTTGGCATGATGACTATCTACGGTTGATGTATATAGGTTTAAAAAAATGAGACCTGGGAGTTTAAATGTAAGTACTCAACACAATATCCTGAGAAATTAGAACTCTGTCTATTGCAAAAAGGCTGATCAATAAATACTTAACAAAATGAATGAATGAGTAAACTGTTTTCTCTGTGTGTTTTGAAATTAATTCAATTCAACAAATATTTGTAAATGCTTGAGCAAGAATCTATGCTAAGAGTAGATGTGCCACTAGATTTAATTAGACATAATCCCAGCAGGAACAATTAGATAATTCTCTACATGACTCTAATACAAAGTGGGATTACTCAGAGTATCTCTTCCTGCCCTCATTCTTAACTATAGTGAGTTCATTTTATTTGACCTCTGCTATGGTGTGATTATTCCTCCAAAATTAATTTGAAATCCTATCTCCCAAGGTAATTGTATTAGAAGATGGGGCCTTTGGGATTTATTAATTCATGAGGACAAAGCCCACATGAAGGGGATTAGTGTCCTTACAAAGGAGGTGCCAGAGAGCTTCCTCCCTATTTCCATCATATGAGTCTACAGTGAGACCTGTCTCTAAAAGGAGGTAGAAGCTCACCAGACACGAAATCAGTTCGTGTCTTGACCTTGGGCTTCACAGGCCCCAGAAATGTGAGACATGAATTTTTATTCTTTATAAGCCATCCAGTCTGTGGTACTTTATTATAGCAACCCAAATGGATTAAGAGAACCTCCAATGTATGTTAATTGGAAGACTTTTTAACCATGTGAAAAAATCTGAATTTTGCTCAACTCAACAGAAAAAAATGTCTCAGAGTTGAACCATAGAAAAGTGAGGATAAAAATATCCTCAGGTAGAATTGGAGCCAGAAATTCTAGAATCATTGGGACTATTTCTTTGTGACTCTATTTCCCACTCCCCTTTTGCGGATTGGCTTCTTGCCTGTATACCATTTTCTCCACAAATTTGAACCTTGGTCACTGGTAAACTCATGCTCACATTTTCACAACTTTACAACTAGAAAAGGATGGTCATCACAGCAAGCTCTCAGGAGAAAATTTTTATACATCCAACTTAGATCAAGAACACACACTATAGTCAATCACTGTGATTTGGATGGGGTTGTAGAGTACAAAACTACTATTACACTTGTGCCATTCTTATAGAAAAGTCATAGTTGTGTATATTTATTACTGCAATTTTCCAACAGATGTCTGTAAAATGAGTTATTCACTCAAAATATGTATATTATGATAATTTTCTGATAGTTGGAACTAAAGTATTTTTAGAAAGTGATTCTATTTTTAAAATTAATGCAAAGAAAGACAGCATATGAATTAGCAGTCATCCTTCATGGGTCAGTAACTGGTAGTGAAGAAGTATAATGATTCAGCCAACTTGGATAAAATTGCCTACCCTGTGGCCTACTTCTTTCCCCCAAAAAGTAGACATACCACTGAAAAAATTAAAACTCTCCCTCTCTCTCTCTCTCTCTCTCTCTCTCTCTATATATATATATATATATATATCCACCATATAGTATTTATATTGGATTATTATGGGCAGCAAGCCACCCAGGTGCCAAAGAAAGAGACTGAGGGCACAAGCTTTTCCAGTATAATAAAGAATATATATAGAATAAGAATAGTTATACTAGAAATAGAATATAAATATGATTATATATTAATATTATTAATCATTAGTTTCTAGCATTATTTTTTATTCCAATATTATAATAATCTCTGTTCTACAATTATAACCTAGGAAAAATCAGGCCATACAGAGATAGGAGCTGAAGGGACGCAGTGAGAAGTGACCAGAAGGCACGAGTGTGAGACCTCTGTCACGCCCAGACAGGGCCACTAGAGGGCTCCTTGGTCTAGTGGTAACACCAGTGCCTGGGAAGGTGCCTGTTGCCTAGCGGACCTTGGTCAAGCGGTAGCGCCAGTGCCTGGAAAGGCACTCCTTACTTAGCAGACCGGGGAGGGGAGTCTCCCTTTTACTGGAGGAGTTAGAGAAGACTCTGCTCCACCACCCTCTTGTGGAAGGCCTGTCATCAGTCAAGGCTGCCTGCAGCCATCTGGAGGCCTAAATGTCTCCCTGTGATGCTGTGCTTCAGCAGTCACGCTCCTGTTTCACTTTCATGTTCCGCTCTGTACACCTGGCTCCGCCTTCTAGATAGCAGTGGCAGAATTAGTGATAGTATTAAAGTCTTTGATCTTTCTGAGAAGAGCATAGAAGAAATAATGACTCAAGCTGTCCTCTCTCCACCTCGGCTACCTAAAAGGGAAAGGCCCCCTGTCCAGTGGAAACGTGACTCACGTGACCTTATCAATCACTGGAGATGACTCACACTCCTTGCCCTACCCCTTTTGCCTTGTATACAATAAATAGCAGTGTGGTCAGACATTCGGAGCCACTATTGGTCTCTGCGTCTTGGTGGTAGTGGTCCCCTGGGCCCAGCTGTCTTTTCTTCTATCTCTTTGTCTTGTGTCTTTATTTCTACGATCTCTGGTCTCCGCACATGAAGAGAAAAACCCACAGGCCCTGTAGGGCTGGACCCTACAGATTATATACTTTCCTTTTATCTCATAGATGGAAGTTTTTTAGTTTTTTTTGCTTCCCCAAGTTAGCGTCTATCAAGACCTAGATTTGGCATTCAGTTTACCCATGCCAAAAGCCACCAACCCCCTCATCCTTTCCAATTTCAGGCTCAGGTCCCATCTATAAAGATCTCACCCCAAGCATCCCAGTGCTCTGCTGAAGTGCCCACCAAATGAGCAAGCAATGCTCAAACGATTACTCCATTTCACTCAAGTTTTTAGGAATTACCACTTGTCCTGAAACCCTGAGGCCAGTGCCTAAGAGGGTAGTCCCAAACTCGTTCTACCTCACAGCTTCAAATTGCTGGATTAGGTGGTAAGAGAACCTAGGACTTTACTTACTCCAGGACACAGCTGTGGCCAAGGAGGTGTTCCTAAAATTTTACCTGTTGCCACTCTACACAGCTTAACAGCCCCTTTCCTTGGAAGGGGATTCAGCTAGAACAAAGGACACCTTAATCATTTAGCAGAACTCAATACACTCAGCATGCATCAAGGTAAATGAAAGCCCTATTCAATCATTCAGATACCCAGATAATTTTGAAGGTACTTAGAGATTTCTGTCCTTATTAAGTTTCAAGGTACTTTCCCCACTCCAAGGAAATGAGTAACTATGATCAAGGATAAAATTACAGAGGACAAATAAGTTGTCAAAAGCTATACTCCCTGACCTTCAGATATAAAACCATATTCTGTTAGCTGTTAGGTGGTCACCAATACTGTGTGTGACCACATATAGTAGGCAGTTTTAGTTCTTCATCCAGGAACTAGAATGGAATGACTGACACAGATCTGCAGCCTGGCAAGTAGTTAAGGGCATTCTGTGTAAGGCTAAAGTGTAAGGCCTTAGACAGCATGCCAATCTGAACTGGTGGACCTTAATAAAATCATTTTGATCTACAATGATGCCACTAATCTATTTAATTGGCATGCTACTTCCACTTTCTACCCCCCTCTCTTACCACAAGTCCATGAGCTATGATTTATGCCTCAAGCCTGTCTTCAACTGTATAAAATGATATTGTTATAAATTTGTTGTTTGTGTCTCCTCACCAAAACTCCTATGTTGAAGCCCTAACCTCCGATGTGATGATAGTTGGAGATAAGGTCATTGGGAAGTAACGAAGGTTGTATGAAGTCGTGACGGTGGGACCTTTAAGCTAGGACTAGTAACCTTATAACAAGAATAAGACCTCTTCCTTTTTTCAACATTAAAGCAGCAGGTTATAATGGAAACCCTATGGATTGGACACTTTACATTTGAGACTAATGTTCTGCCACCAGCTTTGTCATCTTAGACACTAACACTCCAATAGCATTTGCTTCTTTATCTGCACATGTGGATGTAATACTTATTTATCAAAAATGGGTGGAGAATCAGAAGAGATAATTATGTGAGAATGTTTTATTATCTGTGAATTACTGAACAAATGTTAGCCATGGTTATTCTTTTTGGTGTTTACTTTGATTGATCTTCTGTGTGCATTAAGAAACTTGCTAACTTCACTGTTCTAGGATTTGGCTGCTTTCCAGAATTACTTGACTAAGCAAATCCCTCTATAACAGCATTTTTCAAAGTATATTCCAGCAGTTTCAACTGACATAAAATTTTGGAAATTCTGCCTTCTCTATACCCCAC
Organism: Macaca nemestrina; assembly: GCF_043159975.1. Lineage (NCBI taxonomy): Eukaryota > Metazoa > Chordata > Mammalia > Primates > Cercopithecidae > Macaca > Macaca nemestrina. Next base: position 59,851,765 of record NC_092130.1, read on the forward strand.
TTTATATAATGATGAGGTTAAATATAAGGATATTAAAGTCTGAAAAATCTTACCTGTTTAAATTTAATCTCCACATTTATTTTATTTCACAATGGAATCTCCCTTTTCTTTTGTCTCTCCCTCTCACCCTCCTTCCTTCTACCCTCCCTTCCTTTAACCTAACACCTATAAATAGCCTGTTTAAAGAATTTCCATGAAATACATTTTGGTAAACATGGTAATTAAGGTTTATATTAATTACTTTGATCATATTTTTGCCTTCCCAAATGATTGTCTGTACGCCTTGATTATTCTGTATAGAAAGGCTTTATTGGGAATCGTGTGTGTGTATGTGTGTGTGCGTGTCAGTAGTATTTTTATTGCTATTGAATATTGTTATATTTTCATATAACAATTTACTTCTGCTATTTTCATTTGTGTTGTACTTATACAGAACTTTACTGTTTCTGTAGCATTTTCTAATGTCATAACACAATCTTCCTTGATTCTCAGTATAATCCAATAAACTAGAGTAGGGAACTGCTATTATCCTCAATCTTCAGATAAGGTTTCTGAAGCTAAAAGATTTAGTTGGCTTTATGGGACAGAATTAAGAGCAGAACCAGGTGTCCTTGTTCTTACTCATTGAGCTTTCTCCTACAACGCATGACTTCTTAGACTCATTGCCTCTCATATTCTGCACCTCCAATCTCTTTTCTGGCCTTGAGTGCAAAAAAGTAGTGTATTTTCTGCTTCAGTTCGGAAATGTGAGGGTAGAATTTGACTGGGTATGGTGGCTCGTACCTGTAATCCCAGCACCTTGGGATGCTGAGGTGGGGGGTTCACTTGAGGTCAGAAGTTTGATACCAGCCTGACCAATATGGCAAGACCATGTCTCCATTAAAAATGCAAAAATTAGCCAGGTGTGGTGGCGCGTGTCTGTAGTCCCAGATACTGGGGAGACTGAGGTGGGGGAATCACTTGAACCTGGGAGGTGGAGGTTGCAGTGAGCAGAGATCGTGCCACTGCACTCCAACCTGGGCAACAGAGAGACTCTGTCTCAAAAAAAAAAAAAAAAAAAAAAAAAAAGAGGTTGAATTTGCAGGCTTAGTTTTAGCTGCCTGATAATTTAACCTCTATCTTTATTTGCTACTGGATATTTAGAAATAGGAAAAGGAGGTTGGCCGGTAGATATTTGGTTTGAATTACTAAAGGAAAAGTATCCTATTCTCAACTTCAGACTGAGAATTATTCAAGAAATTTCAAAGCCTGTGGCTATTTCCAATTTTTGAAAAACAAGACTGAATCCTCAAGGGTTTGGGTTAATAATATTGTAGTGAAACAGAATGTAATACAACAATGGATATTTCCCTGTCATAATGGCATGGCAATATTTTATAAAAAGAAAAGCACTTGTTCAAGTGGTGCCCATCTGGAGCCATAAAGGAGCTCTGAATACACTAATGTAATCAAGAAAACAAAAGGGAAAGCTTTCCACCATGTACCTTCTACCATGCATTTGACATATTGGCAGCTCGGTAACATTCCTGACATATCTGAGCTGTTCTGTGGAGCAGCACATGAATAGAAAGTGTGACTTAGACTACATTGGCAAATAACCATGCTGCAGCACACGGTAAGATTCAGTCAGCTTTTCTTTAATAGGCTGAATGCCTGGCAATTTACAGCCAAGTGAACTGATGGTTGAAACTCTGTGAAAAACATACTGTGTACCAAACTCTGCAATAATGTGACCATTGGATTCAATTTCCTCCTGACCCAGGAGTTTTTTTGATCTAGTAATTGCAGCACAAAAATCAGTGACTTATACAATATTGTTTCTAATGGGGTACATACTGTTTCTTATCGAACTGGCATCATATATGTTTCCAAGTTTAAAAATCATTGAAAGATATAGTGTTTCACTAAATCTAGTGATAATTTGCATATTAGAAAATTAATTTTATTATTTATATTTTGACATAGTACATACGTTAAAAATTTTCATTCAATTTTGTAAGGATAACCCTAATAAAGTTATAAAAATAAAATGGGGATCATATGTCAGTTTCTCCTGAAATTGTTCTACTGTTATGAAATATTAACTGGAGGGCAGGTGGAGGGTAATAGGGTTGATGTATGGAGCCTGACAGGGGAGTTACCAGAGTGAGGATTTGAATTAATAAAACCAGATGCACTGTCTACTATTCTTTGCAATGATCTGTGCACAGGTAACTTATCCATATAGACAACATCCATGTGTTCTTTTGTTCTCTGTCTTCCAGATTGGATCAAATACTGGGGACTAGAGAAAGAATATTGATTTATCTTGCATATTTTCTGTAGGGTTGGCTGTACCCCTGAGTCACATACCTTGACAAGGACCTTTCTGGATTCTGGTTGCCTTTCTTCCCCCTATTCCATTCAGACCTGATCCTCTTCTGAGTTTCTGCATCATTGGTTGGTTTTACTACACCCTATGCAGACTTTTGTCAACTATCCCGTATTAAACTCTTTTCAAATTACTCACTAGGAAAGTGCCATCTTTTACCTGACCCTGCCTTATATAGACATGTCTGCACATATCTGGCCACCCAACCAGTTAGGTCCCTATTTACAAAAATATGAAAGAAATCTGAAGTCATTCAGTCTATGAGAAGAGAGACCTGGAGTCCCCAATCTTGGTCCAAAGGTCCTACTCCCATCAACATTTTAGCTTATCCTAAAATGTAAGGGCATTTGTAATCAGTATATTTAATAAACCAGTTATATATTAGGTTAAAACAGTAGAATATTGATGAGTTTATATGGTGCATAAAAACATGTTTTTACAGGTGCACAAAATTGCCTATTTTTTGTGATTTTTTTCGCTTTCATAAATTGTGCAAATAACTGTACCATCATACACATCTAGTACAGATTATATTCCTAGGCAATTAGATATATTCAGAAACCATTACTGTGTAGAAGTAGTGCCAATTGTTTCTTCCATAAGCAACATAAGGCAAATAAAATATATTGGACAACCTAATCATAGATGAAAAGAAATATTTTAAAGTGCACTTGGATTATTTTTAACTTCTGTGCTTACATGTTTTCATAGAATAGTCAGTTACACTGCTAATGAAATTGAAAAGAACATATTAAAATTTATTTATATGTTAATTAATTTAGAAAGTCTATTAGAGGTTCAAGTTTCTTTTCATTCTGTGCAGGCATATTCTTCTCATTTGAGTGTTCTCACCTAGATACTTTATAATGATACATGTATCTCTATATTGTGTGGTTTCTCATATCATTCTAGTTTTTAGAACAATGTTTAGCATGCTTTTGTATAGAGTTTTGTACCGTTGGACCCCTCCAATCTCCAACATATATCTACAAAACAGAAGACTGGAGAAGACATATTGAACAGATTCTCACTGGGGCATGAGGAAGGTGGAATGTTGCTGACCATATCCCTAAGGAACGTTCTCAGGTCATGCAGTGAGTGTGAATTTGTCTTTATCCTTTGGGAAATTGTAGCTAAAGTTAACCCTATATTGAAAAATATCAAAATGTAATTGATTGGTTATAATTTTAAAAGGTTTCTTACTAGTGGTGTTTGATTCTGCCCTCCCCCACAATTTTCTTTTCAAATTTCTATGAAGACAAAGAAAATAAGAAATTCGGTATCTGGCTACTAAAATGCTATTAGGCACAACCAGTCTTTCTATCTATTTTGGGGGACTTCTTTTAGTGTGATCAGAACACTTCTAATATACACTTCTACAGCTCCACATCCATGCAGAGGCTGTGGCTGACAGATCACAATGGACCCGCTTTGTGAAGAGGATATGTAGATTAAAACGTGGGTGGTAGGGTAGAGTCCTTGAGAACAAAATGAGCTAAATAATTAAAGGACCATGAGGTACCCCTGGATACTGGAAATTGTACTTATTAAAGTTGGAAATATAAGAAGACAGGCAGAGGATAAAATAAGATCATCTTTTAAAGCAGAAATACACCAAAGAGGTGCCACTTATGCACCAAGAATTAGCCTGAAATCACGTATCCCAACCTGCCTTATTGGTTATGCACTGAAGTTTTCAACAGTACCCGAGAAGAATGTGCAAAGAACAAGGAAACTGATATACTATGATTGTTGGCAAATTCTTAGGTAGAATCCATAGAGAGGAGAACCAAAGAACACAGGGACTATGATTAAATACTGAGAAAAATAAGTAAAGAAAACCATTAAATTATGAAAACACAGGAAGAAAATGATTGAATAAATAATAAAGAAACCAGCCAAACAGTATTTTAAAAGATACCTCTTTAGCAATTTCAATGAGTAGAAATATGGCATCTATGTGACAGCAGTGGTGGCCCCAGACATGGCTGCTGCCGTGATGCCAGCAGCAGTCGGGGAGGTGCAGTTGGGGTTTCCTGTGTTCCCAGCCGGTGGCAGCCAGGAACAGGAGGAAGCCCTGCCCTCTTCCGAATTGACAGGGTGGAGCCTCGCTATCCCTGGGCGCAGTTGCAAGCACTTAGCTGCCCCTGCAGACCCGGGCATCCCTCTGCTCTTGCGGACAGACAGCAGGCAAGAGACCTGCCCTCCTGGGTGCAGCAGCAGCCGCCCAAGCTGTGGCTGTGGACCCGGGCACCTCTGCACTGTCGGTGGCCCTGGAAGTCAACAAGGTTGAAACACACCCCTTGCTTGCCACATTATTGGTGACAAGAAGGAAAGAAGAGCTGCAGCCCTTTGGGAAGCCCAGACCTAGGAGTTCTCCAAGCCAGGGCTGTGACACCCTCTTTGGGGTTCTTTGGTTCCTGACATCTCCAAGCTTCTGGGTGACAACATGTTTCTCTGGTGCCAGCCATGGAAGCTGCTAGCGGTATGCCTGGTCCAGCCACAGCCTTGCAGGGAGCCAGTGCCCATGCCAGTACCTGGAGCTGCCCATCCCACCACAGCCCCCAAGGTGCCTGGCCGTGTGCAGTAGCTGGACACCATGCTTGCTCACATAACCCTCAGCACTCCACTCACCCTTGGCAGGCATGGGATCCAGGCCAGTAGCACAAACCAAGCACAGTCCACCAGGCTGAGTGGGCCCAGTGGGACTGAAAAAAACTCAGGCAAAGGGACCACTGTCCACAGTGGTCCCTGGCTGGTGAAGCAACACCCCAAGGATCCCATAACATATGGAGCAAGACTAGAAAAGTATAGTAAAAACCAGGTTGAGGAGTCAGGTAATATACTTTCTCTTTGAATATTTCTAGAATATGTATGAAATGTTTTAAGCTCCTAATACATTTTTCCTAAAATAGATATTACATGACATATTCTATGATCAGATTACCATAAATTCAGAAGCTAATGTCAAAATAATTATGACATTAACAAAGGTATTTTTACAAACTACTGTAATTTTTGATTAATAAAATACCTAGTAAATCACACTAGTGAGACCACAAGCCTCTGAGCCTTGTAAACTGGGTAAAATATTTGTCTTGCTTGCCACTGCATGTTGAGTGTAGGCATGTCTGGCACTTGACACATGCTCACTTAATAAGTGATAAACATCATTACTATCCTAAGTTGGGTTTTGTAGGAGCAGATCCTGAGATGGGAACTCTTGATTGAGAGAGTGCTCTCAGGAGAAACCTGTAAGGATGAGAAGAAAGCAGGGCAGAATATGAAGAAACCATGAAAATATGGTGTATTAGCTTGGGCTACCATTACAAAATACCATAGACTGTGTGGCTTAAATAACAGAAATTTATTTCTCACAGTTCTGGAGGCTAGAAGTTCAAGATCAACTTTCCACCAAAGTAGGTTTTATTCTGAAGCCTGTTTGTTCTCTTCACTGTAGGCAGCCAACATCTCCCTGTGTTCTCAGATAACCTCTTACTTGCATGCTGGGAGAGACAGAGAGAGAGCTCTCTGGTATTTCTTCTTACAAGAACAATAATTGTATCATGATGACCTGACCTTCATGACCTCATCTAATTTTTATTACCTCCTATGATCTCATCTCCAAATGCTATCACTTTGGGGCTTAGGGTTTCACCATATGAGTTTTAGAGAAACACAAGCAGTCCATAACATGTACTTTCAGACAAATCCCCGCCCTTTATTGAGACTTAGTCTGGTCCCACCAAGAACTCTAAAATATAAATTGCATCACTGAGGTTTTATAGCTATATACAATCAATATTCCTGTTGGGTACCTCTGGCATATCATGCTTTGTGTGTCATCTTCTGGGTCAGATATTAGATATTTCAGGGCTACCATTCTAACTCAGATGCCCATTATGATCATTACACCCACCTTACTTCTAATGGTTAAGGACTGCTCCCTGGCTGTTGCTATTTTGAGATTCTCTCACTCCCACTGTTAAGGGGAAGTGACAGAATCTCCCACTGTCAGCCCTGTCATACAGAGGACAACCATTACTAAGGCATTCAGGAATTCTGGTGCTTCTTTTGCCAGTGCATCCTTTATTGCTTTGGCATATTCAGCTGGTGTTTCTTTGAGTCTTACAAACATTCATTCTAGCATAGGCTCTTCTCTGAAACTTTTGATCCATTCTTCCATATTCTTCCACAGCAGTTCTGCTATTTCCAACTCAATGTAGGTCACTGCCTTTTCCAAGTTTCTAAGAGTCATCCAGGAAGTATATTAAAATCATCTCCAAAGGCCTGTGTGTGCATCTTAATTCCTGGCATGGGGGAGGGGCTCCAAATGGAAAACTCATGTTCGTAATTATATTCTTGTGATTTCTGGTACAGTACCTTCAATATATATTCCCAGTCATCCTCACCAATTACTTTGGGTACGTATTATACATTTTCACCAGATCTGATAGTTCCTTTGGTATAAAATTCCTGTTCTCCTTTCACATATGGAGCTCTTCCCCATTCAGCTTATTCTCAGATTTGACAAAATTATTGGTCTGGTGGCAGGAAGGGTAGGTGAATGAAGCTTAGGTGAAGGTTGCCCTGTAAGGTACTTGTCACAGAGCCCTTATACCTTCTCACAAGGCAGAGTAGACCAGTCCACAGGCCTAGAGGTCTAAGGGGAATCTTGAAGCAATGTATTTCAGCCACCTCAGGACCTCTAACTGAAATGCTTTTCTTTCACTCACACAGCTACAAGATGCACTGCCTCACCTTTTGTTAGTTTTTGTTTGTTTGTTTGTTTGTTTAAGATAGAGTCTTGCTCTGTTGCCCAGGCTGGAATGCAATGGTGCCATCTTGACTCACTGCAACTTCCGCCTCCCAGGTTTAAGCTATTCTCGTACTTCAGCCTCCCGATTAGCTGGGATTATAGGCATCCACCACCATGCCCAGCTAATTTGTTTGTATTTTTAGTAGAGATGGGGTTTCACCATGTTGGTCATGGTGGTCTCGAACTCCTGACCTCAGGTGATCCACCCGCCTTGGCCTCTCAAAATGCTGGCATTACAGGAGTGAACCACCGCATCCCACCTTTGGTAGCCAATTTTAAAATAGTATCTTTATAGTGACACCTTCCTGGACCACACTACTTTTGCCTTTATGATGACTACTGATAATGTGGATTATATATTTTTTTTATAAGTGAATGCTAAGAATTTGAAAAACCCATGACATGTTTGCCTTGACTATGAGATAAATTATGCCTATCATGCCTGGCACAAATTCCAATTACACATCATTTGATCCACTGTATTACAACAGAACTTCATGAACACCAATCATATACAAATCATGTTACTCTACATGGCCTTTTTTTTTTTTTGGCCTATTTTGTATTTACAGTGTGGCAGAGAATTGCCCCAGAAACTCATATCCACCCCTCAGTGCAGAAGCCACCTAGTATTGTCCCTACTGAAACTCCTCATTACCACATCTTTAATAAAGGCTTCATTACCAAGTGATTTGTCCAAATACTCTAAAGATTGCAGTGACCAGTTTGCTTTGGGGCAGCCTGTTCATTATGGGTAATAGAAGCAATCAGGGTAGAAGAAATCAAGGCTGGATAAGAATACCATCATGATAGTGGGAAGGCATTGGAATGAGTCATAAAGAAAATATTACAAGAGCATTTGAGTGACTGTTGCCTCCTTCTATAGGTCTCCATAGGGATGTAAACCATATTTTCAACTGGAATGCTTAGCTAGTCAGTGCTTGATGGAAAGTCAGGGAGTGATGTAGAACGAGAATAGGATAACATCTGCTGTGTCCTTATGTACTCCGCTCAGTGCATTATATGCATTAGCTCATTTCATCTTTACAAATATCCTATGAGTTAGGTAATACATTTATCTTTATGTACAGATGATAAAACTGAGGCAAAAAGAGTTTAATTGTATATGATCACACAAGAGGAAGTAGCAGAGCTCTGAATTATTTCCCAGGTCTGATTGACTACAGTGTCAGTTCAGGGACCAACCACAAGTGTTTGAGTCAAGAAAAGGAACTCTTTGTTATCCATCACGTATATACAAACTGGAATGTGTTTTGTTCTTTTTGGGTCTCATTTTTCATCTACATAATAAGGATATTTTACTTGATGGTGTCTAAGAACTTTTCCACCTGCAAAACTTCAAATATTTATTTAATCATTTACCTACTGAGCTTGCATCAAGCACCCAGATATTTTAAAGTACACTAGATTTTCTTGGCAATTTAAATTTGAATTATTCATTTTTTTCTTGCATTCCTTTTATTTCATAGGAGATTGTACCAGGAGACAGAAATAAGATATCATTTGTGGTTTTACTTTCTTTCCTGGGTACCTTTGATGTCGATATTACAGATACACAAACATGTAATTTGTTTCACCAAGAGTAGGCAACATCCTCTTTACCCTAATAATATTTTCTTTATTCTAGAGACAGAGCCTACTTGTTGAAAACCCTCCATATTTATGCAATTGACTATGTTTCTCTCATTTCCCTTTTAGCTCTTTAATGAAAACATGAAAATAAAAAATCTGAAATGTTTTCTCTGATGGTTGAAATTTATGACTTGCACCATAAGTGTGAGGTCCGAGAAACAAGATTGTTTAGGATCATACAGTTTTATATTCCAGAAGCTGTAAATGTTTCCCACTTATGTAAAAGCAAATACTTTTGCCATTGTGCATCTTGTGTTTCTAGCAGCCTTACATATTCTACATGCCAGAAATAATTACTCTATGGGTATAATCTTTGTCTATGGGTATAATCCATTTCACTCATTACTCAAAATATGTTTTCCTATACATCATGTAACATATTTTGAACACGTGTAGATTTAATGCCTGTATAACACTTCCTTTTCTGAATAGAAATATTTTGTTCCACTCTCTTTTGAAATAATAATGCCAGAAAAGACATCTACACTGAATTTTTCTATACGGAATTATTTTTGTGTTCCATTGGCTGCAGGCTAGCTCCCTCAGAAATCAGTCTACCAAGTAGCTTATAGGATCTACTGTAGTGGGCATTTGTTAATACTCTAGTAGTCCTTTTCCTGCCCCTTTCTCCACTGTTACACATCACAAGGAATGCCATTTTCCTGCCAGGGAGCTTTTCTTGCCAGTCAGCCTCTGAGCAAGTTTATTAATGGTGAAAACTGGAAAAGGGGAGTAAGAGAGAAACAAAAGTATTTTTTGTTTCTTAGGAGAGAGTTAGATACCATGGCAACATTTTTAGCAGTGGCTTTATCATCTCAGCTCGTAACAGAACAGTCCCTCTCTCTAGGATATGATGGTTCCTGGCCAGGAATCTAGCTTCCCTTATAGATTTGTTATCACCATTTCTTCTCTTTGTCCCTGCTCCAGGGTTGTCCTGCTTCCAGCTGCTGTTAATCTCTGGCTTGCCTCACCAACCCTTATTGACCTACCAGCTCTTCTCTAACCCATGTAAACAATTCCATGAATTTTATTTTCTCTGTTTGAAACACTTAGTAGTTTCTGTTTCTGGGCTGTTTATGTTTTTACACAGATTAACCCAAACTTACTTATTTGACAGGCATTCACCACTACTTCATTATGAATCGAGCTTGTGTAAGGCACTCTAAGAAATCTATGGGTAAAGGTGTACCTATGGATAAGTACACATTTTTTCTATCTTTTATGGAAATTATAGTCCAGTATGAAAGGGGGTATTTTATAATAAATTGTGGCTATAATTAATTATTGAAATAATATCTATTTCTCTTTACATATAATTAATGATCTGATATTATCACTTTCTGATTCACAAATGGAACATTCTAGCTGTGTCTTTACATGATGGAAGGGGTAAGTGGTCTTTAGTGCCTCATTCATAAGGACATTAATCTCACCTCCCAAAAGGTCTACCTCCTAATTCCACTACCTTAGAGATTAGCATTCAATAAAATAATTCTGGGGAAAGGGAAGGAACACAAACATTCAGACCATAGCACTTACCATTCTAAGTTTTCATTTCACCAATGCTGAATTTTTATCAACACTAACCTATCTCAGTGTAGATAACAATGCAAGTTGTTCCTTTCCATGCGTAATTATTTTACCTTGACTCTTCTTCACAACTAGTTCTCTTAAATAAACCTGTCAAATGCTCCTCTTTCATTGTTCCACTATTTTCTTTTGATTTTCCCTGTCTATTGTTAATAAATATGGATTGTTTCCACTTTATAAAAAGGGCCACTGCTTAATTCCACCTGTGTATGTTTCTGTCTGCTTGCTTCCAACTTTATTTCTCTCTCATACAGTGTAAACACATTCAAAGAAACATTTACACAAATTGCTATACTAACAAAAAACGAGGATTGAGTAGCTGTGGAGTCAGGAAAAGGTTTTCTAAGACTGAGGTCCTGCAAAATGCATAAGATATTTCTACATCAGTGGCCCTCAAACTTTCTGGTCTCAGGACAACTTTATGCTCTTAAAAGTAACTGAGTGAGCCAAAATTCTTCTGTTTACATGCATTATATTTATATAAACCACATTGTAAATTAAAACCAAAATTTACAACATATTTTTATTAATTCACTTACAGATAACGATAAAAATCATTGTATGTTAACATTAAAACATATTTTTCTTTTATAAAAAGTTGCAATATTTTCAAATAAATCAGTGATATGAGTTTGCAGAATATCATTATTTTACAATTTTGTGAGTCTTTTTAATGTCTGGTTAATACTGCTGGTTTCTCATATCTGCTCTGTATTATATCTGTTGCAGAATATTGTTTTGATTGGCATATGTAAAGAAAGTCCCGCCTCATACAGGTATATAATTGAACAAGGGAAAATAATTTTAACAGTGTTTTCAGATAACTAAAAATAGTATTACACTAAAACTCAACTAGTAGTAAGTTCTTACATGTTCGTTGTAATGTGCATTCTGAAACTGTATCAGTAAACTTTTTTACCCTGCCTGTTTCATTAAAATCAATTGATCTGTCTTGCACTTTGATATTTTTATCTTTAAATCATTATATACTGATCATTTGAAAACTATTCGTTTGTGGAATTATTCAGAATTATAATTTCAAAATTTTGACACATTTCATTATACACCATAAAAATCACATCCATTAATGTCATTACCAATATCCTCAGAAGAGTCTTTAAGTACTGAGCAACAGTCAAGCTCACAGTGGAAAATATACGTTTTTCAATATTCAAATTTTCCTGTCAAAGCTCAAATGGGTTGTGTATAATATCAACAATTTGTTTTTTTGAAGTGATAGGGTCACTTTGTTCATTTTCCAGAAAATGTCTGCCAAACTCCCAATTCTGAATAATAACAATTTTCAGTTATTCCTTTGAGTGAAAATGATGTTCAGATCACAACTCAGTTGCACAGTGTTTTTGGAATAACCACTGTTTTTTAATGCCCAGCCTAAGTGCTTTATTTGTATTTCCCCTTTCGTTATACAGAATATTTTTAAGTTGAATAATTGAGTTAAAATTCAATAAAATTTATAAACATGATAGCCTCATTAAAGACATTCTTAAATAAAATTTTCTTTTTTTAAAAAAGCTGCAAGTGCCTGACTGTGAAGAATACAATAATGATTTACATAGTTCTGTGCCACTGCCTTGATTGGTGCTGTTTTATCTATCATGGATTGCATAAAATCAGTACCGTGTCAGCATACAGAAAATGTCAAATAATGTCATAGTATATTTTGAAAGTAAATTTGACTTCCTGGAACCCTTGAAGGGATCCTAAGAACCCTCAGGGTTCCATGGACCAAACTCTAGATATTGCTGCTCTATACAGAAGCCTGAAGAACATGCTGGCAGAAGTACTGAAACCACACATATTGATCAACAGCACCTAGTTAACAAGAGCTTATAATTATAAATGGCATACACTCTGCCCCCTATACATGATTATTCTTTCTTGTCTTCATGCTATTGTACTCTCAAAAGGGCAGGGTAGATAGTAAGAAGGCTAGAAAGATAAATGGGCAAGATTACAAATTTCGCTTTCATCCTGTGGTCCACTTTGGTGGGACAGTCAGCAATGTGCTACCTCACTCTTACCATTTTCAGTCTATTGTTCTTCTAGATCTGTAGAACTATACAGTCCATTATGATAGTCATTACCTTAATGTGCTTATGAAATTAAAATTAAATATACTGAAATAATTTAAAAAATTCAGTTCCTTGGTTAAACTAGTAATGTTTCAAGTGCTCAATATCACGTGTGGCTAGTAGCTAGTATATTGGACAGTGAAGACATACAGCATTTCCACCACTACAGAACATTCTATTAAAGAGGGCTGCTGTGGAATATCATACTCGTTTTCTTCCTCACAAAAAAATGTATTTCATTCCTCTTATGGTAGTTACCTCCAAATGAAAAATTTTACATAATCTGCCTTATTCATGGTACTTTGCTTTGTTTCTATCTGATATTTTGTTTAATATAAACCCCCATGACAATGCACTTTCCAATACACTAGACTCACAATTTGTTTATGTTCTATATTTCTAATCTCCTTTACTTCTACCTTACTCCTTAAATAATCCAGAACTGCTCCATCTCTGAAACTTCATTGTCTCATTCCCAGATCACATATCCATCTTTTATCTCCCATTTACCTATGTCCATCTTACTTGGTATTTGAACTTATTAAGAACAGAGCACAGCCATAGACCTATTTTACATGATCAAGTAACTGCTCTCTCTCTCAACAAAGAAAGAATTTTCTGGCCTGGACTCTTGAATGCTATCACTTGGATGAAAACTCTGCCAAGTACCTCAAGTGGTGCCCATGAATAGTATCATCCATGCCAGTTTAATTGTTTTAGGGCCTGCAATTTTTTCTTTTTTGCCTGTGTTCTGTCTGATGTTAGCTCTACTTTCATTCCACCCCTCTGAAGTTGAACATACAGCAAGAATTTTGAAATGTAATCATGACAATTACTGAAGCCTTTTAATTCTCTTCTCTTCTCCTCACCTACTTGAATTCCTATACTCTGTCTTCTACCCACGTGCCCATACCAGAATCCAGAAAATTGACCATAACTCTTTCCAGTCTGCCATACAACACATTCAACTGGTCACTAAGTTTTGCCCTTTCTGCCTTCTAAATGTCTTTCATATCAATTCTCTCCTCTCCAAGCCTCTCAAAACAAATCTGCTGGTGGCGTTGGGAAGGAGGATTGGTTGACTAGAATTAGAAGTTGTTCCTGGCACAGATGAGGCTCCAAAAGGGTAATTTGGGTTTTTAATGAACTTCTAGAAGTCTTCTAGAAAAAAAGGATATGGAGAGAATTTCAGGTCAGTCATGAGACAACAGGATCAATAATTTGTAAACATGTAGAGGCAAGTTGGAAAGGCATAGCCAACAGCTTCTTGAAGCTGTACAGAGAGAAGAAAATAAGCTATTATAGGCAATGAAAAGAGCATGTTGTGGGGAGATGCTGCAATGAATAATCCTGCATGATGGTAGCCAGCGGTGAATAATGGTAATGGTTGTGTAGAATACAGCAGTTGTCTCAGAGGGAGCAGAAGCCTGGGTATTAAAACTCTTGTTTCTCTCTGTGACATAAAAGTTTGCCAACTTTATCTGCACAAACTCTCAGCACCCAACTTCCTGCCTAAGGCAAAGGAAGACTATGTGTGGAATAGCATCCCTTCACATCTCCTAATCCCTGTTGCTGCATGCGAGGCTGGTAGCTGAAACAGCCAATTGTGAACTTTTCCAGCAGCATCTGATCCTCTGAGAGATGTTGGGGGAAACCAAGAGTAGGACAAAGCAGAAGACATCCAAAAACTAATCCGTGTCCTTTAAATTCTCCATTATCCTTGTTGAGACAGAAGGAAGTAGGTGAAGAATTTTCAGCATCAGAGCAGCTATAGTGATAACTTACTAACATGATTCCTATGCTGGTGGTCTCGAGATATGAACTTTACAGGGCCATTTCTGTAGTTTTATTGTTTCTACTATAATACAAACTCCTTGAAGATAGGGTGTATGTCTTAATAATAATTACATACTCTCTGATAATGTACTCAATGAAATCTCAGTGTTTGTGATTTAGAGAGAATAGTCAAGAGGGCATTCTGTCATCTGCGAGAATATTGCGTAGAAATTAATTTAGTAATTAGCTCTCCTATGTAATTTATATTATATTTTATATTTCCTTCTCTTTTCAAAGTTACTCTCAAGATAATAAAATCTGACATCCACAATATTTTAACACCAGCAGTGGTTTATAGCATTTATAATATATTTAGTAGAATCTCCCTCACTCTGTCTGCACTCCCATTCATATATATCACACATCTTTATGTCATAGAAGTACAGAATTAGAAGTCAACAAGAGTCTATTATACTGTCCCACACTTTCAGGCAGTCTTGAACTTATAAGAATAGAGGCAATATGTAACGATTATTACATTTAAGCATTGCTGTGGAAGCTTAGCCTCTGTTGCAGCTGAAAATATATATATATATATGTTTATATTTTGTATATATATTTGTATATAGTATATATACATACTATATAGTATATATACAACTATATATATTTATGTATATATGTATATATGTGTATATATACACACACACATATATATATATTTACCAGGTCCATATTTACTAGGAGGTGTTGGCAAAAGATATTTATTCTACTTCTAAAGGCAAAAAGCATTTGAATGGCAAAACTTGAAAATTTTACCTTGATGAATTCTTGGAGAAAATAGACCATTTTCTCCATATGTCCATTTGTATGTATGGCAGTCTCATATAACTTTCTAATTCTTCATGTGTTTTCTTTTTCTCCATCATATTGATCAATCCCTGACATCATTTTATATATCTACTTTTTATTGTCTATGTCTTCCATTAGAACAAGCTCTGTGAAGGAAGCGCCTTTGCTTTGCTCAAAATTTCCACCATCTGGAATAGCACACATATCTGGTGCTCAAGCCATATTTGAGTGGATGAAAGAATACATGACATATAATCACTTTTCCTCAAAGACAAGAATTGTTTTTTTTTTTTAACAAAAGAAGCCTTCCATGTGACAAAAATTACATTAAACACCTTTCTGCATATTTTCTTCAATGCCAATGAAAACCTTGAAAATTAGACAGTATTCATTTTAAAGAAAAGACAACAAATCTCAGAGAAGGTGAGTTGCTTGTGAAAAATCAAAAGCTGGTTAGAAGAGGGCTAGTTCTGGCATTACAGCGTAAGGATCTCCATGGATCCACTCCCCAGTCAAACTGGCAAACATTATTTTGATAAAACAAACATTTAAGTTTCTAGAAATGGTTCTAAGATCATAGAATAAATGAAGAAATATTTATTAAAGAAAATATACTAAAATTCAGTATGGCATTTGAATTAAGTCTTGCTCCTTTCATAGTCTCTTCCTGGTCTGGAAGAAGGAAACTCCACCCTAGGCTGGTGCAGCCAAGAACAGAGCCCTCTCCATGTAGCTCCTGGCTTATGTTCTAGGGAGGAGAAGGCCCTCATTCCTCATCCTTCCCCCAGATTTCTGATGCTGGGGATGTTTTAGGCAAGTACCACCAAGGGATGGCAGTATTCTGGGCTCCATTCTTCTGCAAAGCCCCACTAGAGGGATAAAGGCTCTACTTTGGGTGTGCCACAGCTAAAACTACTGGAACACTGAATGTCCTTGCCCTGGCTCATATTATTTTTAAAATTAATTACATTATTATCAAAGCAATTACTATCAGCTCTCTTAACTGTTGTTTATGGTATTCGCTGAAAAAAATACTGAGATCAGTTAAATTTAACAAAGTTAATTTGAACAAGAGAAAAAGATTCTAGAAGCAGGCTGCTTCCAACTGAAGATGGTTCAAAATGCCCCCGCCTACAACATGAGCAGCAAACTGATTAGTACAGTTTGGCCTTTGCCTTATTTCGGCAAAATTTGGCAGTTTTCTATTTGAGATCAGCGAGACTCAGCTGCCTAATTTTAAGGGTATACTACTAGTTAGGTTACAACTTGTTTAAACATCAAACTAAGGTACAGCTCATTGTGTATGGAGGCCACTTTGAGTCAAACAGAATTTAACGTATTTATATCTGCATTTCTAATTAATAGGCTTATACTGTTATTTCATGATTCATCAATATTACAGATGACCCCTTTACTTCTGGCCATGATGGATGATGCTTTAACTTGTCAATACTCTCCTCAACCACATAATCTCTCCCTCCTCCTCCTACATAGTTATAACTTGTGCTTTAAAAAAAAAAAAAAAAAACCACTAGTCACTGATTACATTACATGATTATGACTATGCAGGTGTTGTTTACTGATAAAACAACTAAGTTATGAAACGTATTTTTCCATTCCTGTTTCTCCATTTTTTTTCCTAGAATTGATGATTGCCAAATTGATTTATTCACCTTTTACAAAAGTCTATCTTTTTTTTTCCAAAAGTGGAACATTTTTCACCGCATTTATTATTGCCATTTATATACTCAAGTACATTATTTCTATTTTTTCCTCCCTTGATTCTTCAAATCCAATTAAACTCATTTATTTCTGCACTTGCTATGCATTTGTCCATTTGGGATGTTTCTTTCTCATTGTCTTGGAAATTAGTTTTTCCAGTATCCTTTAATGAGTTGCCTTTTTCCTGGATCCTAAGTCTATCATTTTGTTAATTTAATGCTTCATTTGGCTACAGTACATCCTCTGGAAATGTCCTAAACTGCATGCATAGCAGACACATTTTTAGTCCTTGTATCTATGTCTTTATTTTGCCACAACAGGTGAATAAGAATTAACCTGGAATTCTAGCATAGAAATACTTTTTCCTCAGAATTTGGATGGTGTTTATATGCTGTCTTTTAGATTCTGAGGTTAAATATGTATTGCTGCTGTGTATGATATTGATATTTCTTGAAATATCTTAGGAGGCCTTTTTCTTTTCGACGTTTTTAACATTGTCTCTAATATATTGTATTTTATTTTTCAAAATTATATAACGTAAGAAAAAGCAATGGTTTTTAAAATTAAGCCCCAAATAGATGACTTCACTCCCTTCTAGTTTATCTCAGAGTATCTTACAATATTATCTTATTTTCCTTTTTTTTTTTTTTTTTTTTTTTTGAGACGGAGTCTTGCTCTGTCACCCAGGCTGGAGTGCAGTGACATGATCTCGGCTCACTGCCACCTCTGCCTCCTGGGCTCAAGCAATTCTCCTGCCTCAGCCTCCTGATTAGTTGGGATTATAGGCATCCACTACCACGCCTACCTAATTTTTGTATTTTTTTTTTTATACTTTAAGTTCTGGGATACATGTGCAGAACGTGCAGGTTTGTTACATATGTACACATGTGCCATGGTGGTTTGCTGCACCCATGAACTCATCATCTGAATTAGATATTTCTCCTAACGCTATCCCTCCCCTTGCCTCCCACCCCCTGACAGGCCCTGGTGTGTGATGTTCCCCTCCCTGTGCCCATATGTTCTCACTGTTCAACTCCCACTTATGAATGAGAACATGTGGTGTTTGGTTTTCTGTTCCTGTGTTAGTTTGCTAAGAACAATGGTTTCCAGCTTCATCCATGTCCCCACAAAGGACATGAACTCATTCTGAAGACGTATGTCTTTAGTTTCAATATTTTTTCTTAGATAAGTCTTGTTAGTATTTTTCCATCCTTTTTTTCTGTTACTAAATATATCATATTTCATATGCCGGCTTTCTTGGATTGGTCTTGAACCACTTTGTTATTTTAAATCTTTTGATGTATACTCAACTTTCTAGGCAATTTCTCTATTTTATTTTCTGAAACTTCTATTGATATTTTTCTCATGTATTTGATTATTTATTATTCTGTTGTTCCTGAGACAGAGTGTCACTCGGTCACCCAGACTGGAGTGCAGTGGCACAATCTCGGCTCAGGGCAACCTCTGCCTTCCAGGCTCAAGCAATTCTCCTGCCTCAGTCTCCTGAGTAGCTGGGCTTACAGATGTGCACCACTATCACGTGGCTAATTTTGGTATTTTTAGTAGAAACGGAGTTTCACCATGTTGGCCAGGCTGGTCTCGAACTCCTGACCTCAAGTGATCCACCCACCTCGGCCTCCCAAAGTGTTGGGATTACAGGTGTGAGCCCCTGAACCTGGTGTCTCATGTATTTTAAATTCCTAGAATCATGCTTTTGCTCTCTGATTTTTATTTTTTCTTAGAATTCTTCTCTAGTTCCATAAATGAACTTTATATCTCTATGATAATATCTAGAGCTGTACTCTAGCTGTACTTTACTTTCTTTTCTTCTTAATATCTGTTTTGGTCTCTGTCTTTCATGTAGGAGGCTTCCTTCAAATAGATGGCAATTTTTATCTGTCTACCCGTATTCAAGAATGAAGTAGTAAAAAGTGGCTAGTTACTCTGAGTACAAATGTACTTTGTTGTCTTTTGTGTTTTTATTCAAAGTGTGATTCATGGACCAGCAGGAATGCAGAAGTATTAGAAATGCTAAATCTGAGGCCACACCCCAGACCTAATCAACTAAAGTATGCATTCTAGTAAGACCTCAGGTTCTTGCTATGTGCACACTCAAGTTTGAGATGCACTGATTTAGTTCATTTCACTATAATGATGGTAAAATCAGGCTTTTCATTATCCCCATCTCATTTATCAATATTGGTGGGTATTCCTTCCCTGGGACTCTTTAGTTTCTGTCATTTTCTTGATTTAATAATCTTTTCATTTTGAGGGGGCGGTGGTGGCAAGCAGTGCATGCTGGTTTCCGGACTCTGGGAGTTAAGATAGTAATGGATTCCAAAGATCTACAGAACTTTGCTTTTGACCAATCCCTCTGTTTTTAGTTCCACATAATCCTTGCATTTGTCGATTTGATAGCTCTAAACGTTTTAGCTTTTCTTGAGTTATTTAGGGCAAATGGCCTTACTTGTCCTTGTATGCCTCCCTGAAAATTATTTGGTTTTAACCTCCTCCATTTCATTAAGTCAATTATGATTCTCCATTCTATTATGTTGTATGTGCTCCAGTTCTTTTTCTTCAATGTAATAAAGCCATTACAAAAACTCATTTACTGTCATTGAATTGAGCATTGAAAAGAGAACACATAAACACCAATGGTCAATGAGGGTCATAATTTTGAAGCAGTGGAGGAGTGGGTGTTGGAGTAAGAAGGCTCGGAATAAGAAGAGAGAAGGCTGCTCAAGGATTCCAGGGAGATGGTTGGCTGGAATATGAGAGTAAAGGAAAGACACTGAAAAAGGAGCTACTAAAAATAAATCACTGGCTTTTCTATTTTTGCCTGCTTTGGTCCTAATGTCAGGTGTCAATCCTTGCATCAAGCAGAATCCTTGTTAACTTAAGAGAGAGGAGAATTTGGGTTAATGCAGGTCACTTTGCCCCGCTGCCTCTAACTGCTCAAAGAAGAAGGCCTCTTTGGTGTCACTATGTGTTGTAAATGCTCCTTGGCCCTCGTATATTCTAAGAGGGTGGCTAAATCAGACCCCTAGTTATTCCAGGGGAACTGGTGGTATTAGAAGCTTCTAAGCGGAAAAATGTTTTAGTATCTTTAGATGAGCAGAATGGCAAATGTGGTAAATGGGATTTAGAATGCAATTCTGTAAACGTGTTCCTTGCAACATTACTCCAGTAGATCTTCCTTGAAAAAAGAGTTCTGGATCAATTCCATTAAAGGCCGTTAGCACTAAAAAAAAAAATCAAGTTTACACCCACTATGCTTACCAAAATAAGCACATTAGACTGTGCAACAAATGTAACCAATCCAACAAAATTTTTATTTTTTCTGGTGTTAACTTCCTTGATGGCTTAAGCAAATATCAGATAACAACATAATTTTTTCCAACTTTGCTTGTCCCAAACACGCATTTTATCTAAGTTAATGGTTATTCTGGCATGTGTTCTATAATTAAATAATTTGGGGGAAGTTATGCATTTTCTCTTAAAAAAATCCATAGTGCATGTGAGTACATTAAAGAGTTGACAATTCATTGGAGAGAAAAATGTGCAAGCTTAACATAGCATTTCCAAATCCTCTGTGATCATAGAATCTATTTTTTGACAAAATTCCTGTTAGTATTTCATTGAACTAATGGTCTGCAGAAGATACATGGAGACCACGGCTTAGTGGACTAAAGTTGGACAAGACAAATATCTGGCTCATGCAAGCCACCCTGTGTCCAGG
Organism: Macaca nemestrina; assembly: GCF_043159975.1. Classification (NCBI taxonomy): domain Eukaryota; kingdom Metazoa; phylum Chordata; class Mammalia; order Primates; family Cercopithecidae; genus Macaca; species Macaca nemestrina. The sequence goes on from NC_092130.1 coordinate 59,872,380, forward strand.
ATTATGCACAAATAGACATGATGGCACCAAAGACTAATCTTTCAGAACATTTGTTCTTTTAATATGGAACATGAATCTCAACCATCTAAATATAATTCTTGCTTTTACTAGACAAAATATTTTCTGCACCTCACTGTAGTGTAACATTACTGGTGCTATTTTAATTGCCACTTGATATCATTGCAGAGGCAGCTGGTTATGTTTTGACTGTGACAGAATTGACAGAAGTTGTATTTGTGTAATATAAATTGTAATTCTCTGAAGTTTTCATTTATGTTTTAAAAGTATCATGCACTTCAGTAAGTGATAGATCACTCAAGACATTTGAGAGTCCAACAGTCTGGCTTTAATTAGATAAAATGCAGATTTAAATTATATGTAAATTGAAAGGTAAACAAAAATGAGAATGTTTTATTGGCTCAGTAATATTCTATGTAGTATTACAAGGTTATTGCAGATTATAATTTTAGATTAAGCTCATCAAGGTCCAATGTACTAATGTGGGTCGCTATTGGATACACTAAAATATGTATCCCTGATATACACAATAAATATAACCATCAAATAAAGCAAAAAGAGCTCGAGGGTTGAATTCAACTGTATTATGTAGTAATCAAATGGTAATAGGGAAATGGGAGTTAACAGCACTGAATAACTCTGCTGGACATATATTTTGATCTATTTTTTCTAGTATAATTTATGGTTGTGTTTTGATTCATTACATTTGTTCTATTTCTCCTTGTGACCAACTGAATGAAACAAAAGAAGTCTGATGGAGATTCAGGATGTGTTCTATGATTATTAGCATCATTCAGCTAACTTGTTCAAGTGAGTATTATATCACTAATTAGCAATTTATTACCAAATAAATTAATGAGCTACAATATATGGTTTTATAGTGCATATGATATAGAAGTTCTTAGTGTTGTTCTATTTTTAACATGGAAGCTAAATGGATGCTAGGAAATCTAAAAGCACTGTGTTCCCTATAGTCAACAGAAGACTATATTCATGACTATAATGATAATGCTAACATGAATAATGGCCTACTGTTATTATAAAACCATTCTTAGGCTATTTTTAGAGCAATTTTAGGTTTACAGCAAAATTGAATAGAAAATACAGAAATTTCCCATTTGCCTTCTGCCCCTATGCATATGACATAGAAATATGTATATGACATAGAAAAAGATACTCCACATCATATGTCATCAAGGAAATGCAAAGTGAAACAATAATGAGGTCCCACTACACATAGCCTTCCCCATTATAGCCATTCCCCACTGGAGTGGTACATATGTTACAATTGATGAATCTGCATTGACATATCATTATCACCCAAGATTCCACAGTTTATTTTGCATTCATGTTTGATGCTATACAATCTGTGAGATTAAACAAATGTCTAATGGCATGTACCACTATAGAATATTATACAAGGAAGTTTCCCTGACTTAAAAGTTCTCTATGCTCTGTCTATTCATCCCTATCTCCTCCCTAATACCTGGAAACTATTGACTTTTAAAAACTTTTTATTTTATTTTATTTTATTTTATTTTATTTTATTTTATTTTATTTTATTTTATTTTTTGAGACAGAGTCTTGCTCTGTTGCCCAGGCTGGAGTGCAATGGCCCGATCTCAGTTCACTGCAAGCTCCGCCTCCCGGGTTCACACCATTCTCCTGCCTCAACCTCCAGAGTAGCTGAGACTACAGGCGCCCGCCACCGTGCCTAGCTAATTTTTTGTATTTTTAGTGGAGACGGGGTTTCATGTGTTAGCCAGGATAGTCTCGATCTCCTGACCTCGTGATCCACCTGCCTCGGCCTCCCAAAGTGCTGGGATTACAGGCGTGAGCCACTGTGCCTGGCCCATATTTATTTATTTTAATTGACTGACCTTTTCACTGTGTCCATAGTTTTGCTTTTTCTAGCATATCATATAGTTGGAATCATACACTATGTACCTTTTTCAGATTGGCTTCTCTCACTTGGTAATACACATTTAAGGTTCCTCCATGTCTTTTCACAGTTTGATAGTTCATTTCTTTTTAGTTCTGAACAGTATTATCTTATCTGGATATATCAGTTTAATTATCCAGTCAGATAGTGAAGGATATCTTGGCAACTATGAATAAAGCCTCTATAAATATCTGTGTACAAGTTTCTGTGTACTTATGTATACACATCTATAAACATCTTAGTACAAATTTTTGTGTACTTATGTGAAAATATAAGTTTTCAATTCTTTTGGGCAAATACCAAGAGTGTGATTGTTGGATCATATCATAAGAGTATGTTTAGTTGTTTACAAAATGCTAAAATGTCTTCAAGAGTGACTATATTATTTTCATTCCCAGAAGGATTGAATGAGAATTCCTATTGCTCCATATCCTTACCAGCTTTTGATGCTATCAGTATTCTAGATTCTGGCCATTCTAATAGGTGTGTAGTGGGACCTCACTATTGTTTCACTTTGCATTTCCTTGATGACATATGATGTGGGGTATCTTTTTCTATGTTATCTGCATATTTTCTTTGGTGAGATGTCTGTTAAGGTCTTTGGTCCATCTGTCAATCAAATCGTAGTTAAGTTCTTTGCATGCCAAGAGTTTCAGGATTGAAAGCTACCCAAATAATACTATTATTGTATAATTTATTTTTTGGCTAATGAAGTAAAAGAGACCATTCATGACTTTTTCTTAATTTTCCAAATGCCAAATCTTAAAACCTTGCTTAAGAAATTTCTTCCTCTTAACCACACACCAGTCAGTACTAAGCCCTTAAAAGCTGCTGGAACTATGATAGTTTATTGGAATGACCTAAAAATAGAAAAAAAGATCCTGTTTCAATGACATGTCTTTAATTCAGTCCTAAATAAACAAAAATAATTCTCATACTGGAATAGATATAAAAATAGATATAAAGACACAGATAGATACAAAGCAAATCTGGATTTCTCTATAAGAATATGTAAAAAAATATGAAACACATTTTATTAGACTTATTAATTAAAGTACTAAAAAACACAGTTTTGGCTGATGGCCTCCATGGCAGCCTGCGTGGTTCTGGGCCCAGCCTGGTTTTCCCCTCAAGGTGGGGGTTGCCTTGCCTGTCTCTCCATCCCCTGTTACTTAGCAACATTGGTGGCACCCCATAAGTGGTGACACAGCCACATGAATTTGCACAGTTCTGGAGGCTGAGAAGTCCAAGATCAAGGCAACGGCATTCAATGTCTGGTGAACGCCTTCTTGCTGCATCATCACATGGCAGAAGGGGTGAAAACTATCCTCACATGGCAGAAGGTGGAAGGGCAAAAAAGGACTTAAGTTAGGTCCTCTAGCTCTTTAATTAAGTCACTAAACCATTCATGAGGGGTCTGCTTACCCAAACTCTGCCACAACTCTTAATGCCACCACAATGGGGATTAAACTTTAACAAGAACTTTGGAGTGGACACATTAAAACCATAGCACTGGGGGAGCAGCTGCTGAATAGAAGCAGCTCTGCTCTGCAGCTCCCACCAAGAAGGGTGAAAACTGCGAGTAAGCTCTGCATCTTCAATTAAGGAACACTGGGACTGACTTGGTGGTTGGTGTGAATCCTGGAGAGTGCAGAATACCAGGGTGGAGCAAGGGCCCACACAGGAGCTACATGGGGAAAAGGGAACTCCCTTTCCCGACCAATGGAGGTGGCAAAGGATTATGCTTCCCCTCCCTGAAACCATGCTTTTCCCATGGATCCTTGCAACCCATTGATCAGGAAGTCCCCTCCTGAGCGCACTCCACCATAACCTTGGGTCCCAAGCACAAAGCTATAGAAACTCACTGTAGGAGGAGGGGCAGCTGTGGCATCATGGGTCAGCAATTTTAGCCTTTTCTGCCTGCTGGTACTGGAGAGTCAGAGGAGCCCAGATGAGGGGATTTCCCCCAGTGCAGCACACCTGCCCAGCCAAGGAGCAGACAGACTGCTTATTTAAGTGGGTCCCGAATTTTGGTCCTCATGACTGAATGAGACCTCTCAACAGGAGTCTCCAGGCACTGCATATGGGGGCGTTCTGGCTGGCAACAGGTCTGTGCTCCTCCGGGACAGAGTTCCCAGAGGAAGGAGCAGGCTGACGTTTTTGCTGCTCTGCAGACTCCACCGGTGATATCTCCAGGGGTGGGAGAGACCCAGGAGAATAGGGTCAAGAGTGGACCCCCAGCAAACCACATTAGCTCTACAGAAGAGGGGCCTGACTGCTAAAAGAAAAACAATCAGAAAGCAACAACACAAACATCAAAGAAAAAGACCCCTCAAAAATGTCATCCAAAAGTCAGCAGCCTCAAAGATCAAAGTAGATAAACCCATGAAGATGAAAAAAAATCAACACAAAAATGCGGAAAACTCTAAAAGCCAGAGTTCCTTTTCTCCTCCAGTTGATTGTAACACGTCTACAGCAAGGGCACAAAACTGGGCTGAGGCTGAGATGGATGAATTGACAGAAGTAGGCTTCAGAAAATGGGTAATAATGAACTCCACTGAACTAAAGGATTATGTTCTAACTCACTGCAAAAAAACTAAGAACCATGATAAAACATTACAGGTGCTGTTAATCAGAAGAACCAGTTTAGAGAGGAACATAAATGATCTGATAGAGATGAAAAACACAACACAGGAACTTTATAATGCAAACACAAGTATTAATAGCTGAATAGACTAAGCAGAAGAAAGGATATCAGAGCTTGAAGACTATCTTGCTGAAGTCAGACAGGCAGACAAGATTAGAGAAAAAAGAATGAAAAGGAACGAACAAAACCTTTTGAGAACTATGGGATCATATAAAAAGACTGAACCTATGACTGATGGGGTACCTGAAAGAGATGGGGAGAATGGAACCCAATTATAAAACACACTTCAGAATATCATCCAGGAGAACTTCCCCAGCCTAGCAAGACAGACCAACATTTAAATCTAGGAAATCCAGAGAACCCCAGTAAGATACTCCATGAGAAGATCAACCCCAAGACACATAATCATCAGATTCTCCAAGATCAAAATGGAGAAAAAAATGTTAAAGGAAGTCAGAGAGAAGGGCCAGGTCACCCATAAAGGGAAACCCTTCAGACTAAAGCAGACCTCTTAGCAGAAACCCTACAAGCCAGAAGAGATTGGAGGCCAATATTCAACATTCTTTAAAAAAAGAATTTCCAGTGTAGAATTTCATATCTGGCCAAACTAAACTTCATAAGTGAAGAAGGAATAAGATCCTTTTCAGAAAAGCAAATGCTGAGGGAATTTATCACCACCAGGCCTGCTTTGCAAGAGCTCCTGAAGGAAGCACTAAATATGGAAAGGAAAAACCATTACCAGCCACTACAAAAAACATACTGAGTACACAGACCTGTGACACTATGAAGCAAATACATAAACAAGTCTGCAAAATAACCAACTAGCATCATGATGTCAGGATCAAATTCACACATAACAATGTTAAACTTAAATGTAAATAAGCTAAATATCCAAATTAAAAGACACAGAGCTGCAGGCTAGAAAGAGTCAAAATTCATCGATGTGTTGTATTTAAGAAATCCATCTCACATGCAAAGGTACACATAGACTCAACATAAAAAGATGGAGGAAAATTTACCAAGCAAATGGAAAACAGAAAAAAAGCAGGGGTTGCCATCTTAGTTCCTGACAAAACAGATTTTAAACCAACAAAGATTTAAAAAAAGGAAAAAAAAAAAAAGGGCATTACATACTGGTAAAGGGGTCAATTCAACTAGAAGAGCTAACTATCCTAAATATATATGCACCCAATACAGGAGCACTGGGATTCATAAAGCAAGTTCTCATAGACCTACAAAGAGACTTAGACTTCCACAAAATAATAGTAGGAAACTCTGACACCCCACTGTCAGTATTAGACAGATCATCGAGACAGAAATTTAACAAATATATTCAGGACTTGAACTCGGCTCTGGATCAAGTATACCCAACAGATATCGACAGAACTCCCACCCAAAACAACAGAATATACATTCTTCTTGGCGCCACATGGCACTTATTCTAAAACTGATTACATAACTAGAGAAGTGAAATCATAACGAACAGTCTCTCAGACCACAGCACAATCAAATTACAACTCAATATTTAAAAATTCACTCAAAACAACACAACTACATGGAAATTGAACACCCTGCTTCTGAGTGACTCCTGGGTAAATATGAAATTAAGACAGAAATCAAGAAGTTATTTCCAACAAATGAGAACAAAGATACAATGTACCAGAATCTCTGGGACACAGCTAAAGCAGTGTTAAGAGGGAAATTTATAGCACTAAACACCCACATCAAAAAGCTAGAAAGATCTTAAATTGACACTCTAAAAAAGAACTAAGAGAACCAAGAGCAAACAAACCCCAAATCTAGCAGAAGACAAGAAATAATCAAGATCAGAGTGGAACAGAAGGTGATAGAGACATGAAAACTTCTTCAAAACATCAATCAATTCAGGAGCTGGTTTTTTGAAGAAAATAATAAAACAGACCACTAGCTAGACTAATAAAGAAGAAGAGAGAAGAATCAAATAGACACAATAAAAAATGATAAAGGGGATATTGCCACTAACCCCACAGAAATACAACCATCAGAGAATATTATAAACATCTCTATGCAAATAAACTAGAAAATCTAAAAGAAATGGATAAATTTCCAGACACATACAACCTCCCAAGACTGAACCAGGAAGAAATTGAATCCCTGCATACACCAATAACAAGTTCTGAAATTGAAACTGTAATAAATAGCTTACCAACCAAAAAAATTCCAGGACCAGACTGATTTACAGCTGAATTCTACCAGAAATATGAAGAGGAGTTGATATTATTTTTTTAATTCTAAAACTACTCCAAACAATTGAAAAGGAGGGACTCCTCCCTAACTTATTCTATGAGGTCAGCATCATCCTGATACCAAAATCCTAGCAGCAGAATTACAACAATAAAGGAAAACTTCAGGCCAATATCCCTGATGAGCATTGATGCAAAAAATCTCAATAAAATACTGGCAGACTGAATACAGCAGCAAATTAAAAATCTTATCCACCACGGTCAAGTTGGCTTCATTCCCAGGATGCAAGGCTTGTTCAACATATGCAAATCAATAATGTAGTTAATCACATAAACAGATCTAAAGACAAAAACCACATGATGATCTCAATAGACACAGAAAAGGCCCTCAATAAAATTCAACATATCTTCAGGTTAAAAACTCACGATAAACTAGGTATTGATGGAACATGCCTCAAAATAATAAGAGCCATTTATGATAAATCCACAGCCAATATCATACAGAATGGGCAAAAGCTGGAAGCATTTCCCTTGAAAACCAGCACAAGACAAGGATGCCCTCTCTCATCACTCCTGTTCAACATAGTATTGGAAGTTCTGGCCAGGGCAATTAGGCAAGAGAAAGAAAGAAGGTGTATTCAAATAGGAAGAGAGGAAGTCAAATTGTCTTTGTTTGCAGATGACATGATCCTATATCTAGAAAACCCGTTTGTCTCAGCCCAAAAGTTTCTTAAGCTGATAAGCAACTTAAGCAAAATCTCAGGATACAAAATCAATATGCAGAGCATTCCCATATACCAACAACAGGCAGGCAGAGAGTCAAATAATGAATAAACTCCCATTCACAATTGCTACAAAGGGAATAAAATACCTAGGAACACAGCTAACAAGGGAAGAGAAAGACCTCTTCAAAGAGAACTACAAACCACTGTTCAAGGAAACCAGAGAGAACACAAACAAAAGGAAAAATATTCCATGTTCATAGATAAAAAGAATCAATATCGTGAAAATGGCCATACTGTTCAACATAATTTATAGATTCAGTGCTATTTCCATCAAGCTACCACTGACATTCTTCACAGAATTAGGAAAAAAACTATATTAAAATTCACAAGAAACCAAAAATGGGCTCATATAACCAAAAAAATCCTAAGCAAGAAGAACAAAGCTGGAGGCATCATACTACCAGACTTCAAGCTATGCTATAAGGCTACATAACCAAAACAGCATGGTACTGGTACAAAAACACACACATGGACCAATGGAACAGAAGAGATAACTCAGACATAAGACCATACATCTACTGCACATCTGATCTTCGACAAACCTGACAAAAACAAGCAAGGGAGAAATTATTCCCTATTTAATTAATGATGCTGGGAGAACTGGCTAGCCATATGCAGAAAACTGAAACTGAACCCCTTCTTCACACGTTATAAATTAACTCAAGATGGATTAAAGATTTAAATGTAAAACACAAAACTATATAAACTCTAGAAGAAAGTCTAGGAAATACCATTCAGAACATAGCCACAGGCAGATTTCATGATGAAATCACCAAAAGCAATTGCGACAAAAGCCAAAATTGACAAATGGGACCTAATTAAACTAAAGAGATTGTGCACAGCAAAATAAACTATCATCAGAGTGAACAGGCAACCTACAGAGTGAGAGAACATTTTTGCAATCTATCTATCTGAAAAAGGTCTAATATCCAGAATCTACAAGGAATTCAAACAAATTTACAAGAAAAAAAAACTCCATTAAAAAGTTGGCAAAGGAGGTGAACAGACACTTCTCAAAAGAAGACATTCATGCAGCCAAAAAACATATGAAGAAAGCTCAACATCACTGATCATTAGAGAAATGCAAATAAACTACAATGAGACACCATCTCATGCCAGTCAGAATGGCAGTTATTAAAAAGTCACGAAACAACAGATGCTGGCAAGGTTGCGGAGAAATTAAAAAAAAAAAAAAAAAAAAAAAAAAAAAAAAAAAAACGGAACCCCTTCCTCACACGTTATAAATTCACTCAAGATGGAGTTTTATACTGTTGGTAGGAATGTTGATTAGTTCTACCTTTGTGGAAAACTGTGTGGGGTGATTCTTCAAAGATATAGAAGCAGAAACGTCATTCGACCCAGTAATCCCATTATTGGATATATACCCAAAGGAATATGAATTATTCTGTTACAAAGATATATGCATGTGTATGATCATTACAGCACTATTCACAATAGCAAAGACATTGAAGCAACCAAAATGCCCATCAATGATAGACTGGATAAACAAAATGTGGTATATATACACCATGGAATACTATGCAGCCATAAAAAGGAATGAGATCATGTCTTTTACAGGGACATGGATGGAGCTGGAAGCCATTATCCTCAGCAAATTAATGCAGGAACAGAAAACCAAACATCACATGTTCTCATTTATAAGTGGGAGCTGAACAATGAGAACACATGGACACAGGGAGGGGAACAACACACACTGGGACCTATCGGGGATGAGATGGGGTGAGCGAAAGCATTAGAAAAAATAGCTAATGCATGCTGGGCTTAATGCCTAGGTGATGGGTTGCTAGGTGCAGCAAACCACCATGTCACATGTTCACCTATGTAACAAACCTGTGCATCCTATTCATGTACCCTAGAACAAAAAATCAAAATTAAAATAAAGTAAAACCATAGCACCCTCCAAAAAAATGTTTAGGATGAATGAGTGGCATAACGTTTTATCTCTTAGCATGGAAAAAAATATTTACTGAATATAAGATATAGAAAACAATCAGGTTTTATAATATGCAGTATTTCCCAACAAAGCCTATATTTCTGGAAAACAATATTTTACATGGTAGGATAATATTTATGCTTTTGAAGATATCAATCTTTATATGCACTACAGCTTCTAACACAATGCATGATATCAGGTAGATTTTCAATAAATATTTATAGATTACATCATTTTTTCAGAAAATGTATAATTTTACTTTAAGAAACTTTAAATATTCTGTCTTACTAAAAGTGATTATTATTAAATTCTCAAACCCAACATGCATTACCTGCTTTGGACATTTCTCTGAATGAGAAAAGGAAATATTCCCCCGTGATATTCACACCACATCCCCTGTTACTATTGTAAGTAACATCAGTTAAGTAGACCCCGTCAAAACCATTCTCAAATCCTCTCCTTCTCAATTACCTCTTAGCACACTCCAGCTCCTAGTCACATAAATGTGACTCCCAGAGATAGTGCTCAGGTCTTGCCCAAATTCTTAGACTTACAGCAATTTTCTCATCTGACAAACCTATACAAGTGTCTCATGTTCTAATTTAAAGCCCTGTTTACCTATCCCCATCTTCTCCTACTGTACCACAGCTTCTAAAACAATTGATTTCTTCTATTTTTATTCTAATAATTAAGAGATGGGTTCCTCTTTTAGTGTTTGACCTGGCGGCTTTCAGATTCCCATCTTTCTTTCCTGCTACCCCACACTGGACAACTAAGGTAAAGGAGTTTCTGTGCTCCATTTATCCTTTGAGGTTGGGTGCAAACTCTGGTGAATTCCCACCCTGCATGTGGTCTCTTCTCCAGCCACAACCCCTAGCCATTATAAGGACCCCAACATCTGCCCTCTGCTTTTCTCTTGTTTCATTTATTTCAAAATCTGAGCCCTTCACCTTAGGAAATATTTTTGTGTCTTACTGTGTGAGTAATAAACTTTATTTCATATCCATTAGTGCCTACATGTCATTTGTCCTGGCATCCGTTATAAATTCTTAGGGGTGATTTATAGCAGGAGACACTAGTCACCCAAATAAAACAATTCTTTTACATTTATTCATGCCAAATAAATCTTATGCTTATTATTCCTACTTTTCATTCAAAATATTAAAATTATTACTTATTTTCTTTGTGCCCAATGCAGACATTTATCTAAAATTGCAGGATATAATGTATATAATAAATGTCTCCACCTACACAAATGGTTCTCTGTCTTGTTGTGAAGACTATTAGTAGCCAAGATTATATCCTGTGTTCTTATGTGATTGGCATATTCAAATAGTATTTAATCAATTCTACTTAATTTGTACATATATGGATTTAATTAAAATGGAAATAAAGAGCATAGCAAAAATATGTTTCTTTAACCTCTAAAGACTAACATTGTGTCTTATATTTGATTATTCAGTACCATTTCTTGGTAATACAATACTCATTTTTCAGTTTGTTTTGTATCATGGCTTAGTACATTCACATGCCTCAAGGTCTAGTCCCTTATTGAAGTTATTCTTTCAAGCCCCTTTCCTCAGTTTGTTCTCCTTCTATATTAATCTAGTGGTAAATTTGTGTGCATAGCTCTTGTGTGGATTAGCAGTCATTTTTTAAACATTACAACCTTTTCTAACCACACCTCTTTATATTGTTAGTAAATGTAACTTAGAAACTATTTCCTGTGAAAAATTATCTTCTTATTGTTAGAGTTTATGTCAGCCACAACTTATTCCAAATATGTGGAATAGAGCAGAAACATTTGGTATCTTCCCCAAAAATGTCTCAAAGACTAAGTATTATATAGCCAAATGAACAATATAAATGTACAATGGAGAAAAGTGTAAAATCATTGGGGTTATTTAAAGATGTGGAAGTGTAATCACATAGCTTCTTTCATGTGACAAACATAGCAATTATCCAGGCTACCTTCATTTAGAAATCACAAAATAATTTTTCTTTGACAACAGTTTCTCCAGTCTTCTTTTACATTTACACAATCCTGCCAAGGGCTTTGCATGAACACAACACCCAACTCAATGACATTCAAATGACCATGGCATGAATTAAAGTGCTCCAGAGCCAGAAAGGAAGAGTAAAAAATAATATTGGGTGCCATGATCTTGCAATTCTTCTTTCTTGAATCTTGTCTAATAGCAATGACCTTTCTTGTCTAGTAATTTTCTTTGCGTTTGACCTTAGTGAAACTCTTTCTAAATAAAACTAACAATCAAATGACTAAATAGTTACTTCAGAAACTTGAGTGCTATTTTCCATTCTCAGCACACTTCTGATGATAACTTTTTAAAATGCAAATAAAAGCTCCAGGCAAGCGAAATAAAATTTTAATCTAGCAAAATATACATTTTATGGATTTTACATGTGTTGAAATATTTAACAGACACTAAATTAGCTGAAATAAATGGTTCAACCCCACAAGGGAAAAAATTTAATAATAGCGTGTTGAATCATGATTTTAGTAAATGTATTAATAAAGAATACAACTGGTAAACTCTAAGAGAGACTAATATATCATCCAAATTTAATGGAGAAAAATGAGAATTTTATATAACTACTAATATTGAGGAAAAAGTAGAGAGGAAAGATAAACATCTGGCTTAGACACAAAGTTTCAGAGACATGTTAAGCATGACCTGTGTCATTAATGATTCACCATCTTACCATGATGTCCTAAGAAAATAGTTTAATATATTCTGATGGCTTCCCTTTCTCTGGAAACAACCTCAATATAGGAGACCCACTAACTCTTAACTGCCGTGTGACCTGGCCTCTGCCCTTTCAAATCTACTTTCTTAAAAACAATTTTAAACTGAGTCAGAGAAGTTACCCAAGGAATTTGAAAACTGGCAATGCGACAAAAGAATTTCATGGAACAGAATTACTTTGATGAACTGTTCTAGAGAGACCTGTTTATTACTGTTGTGAAGGTTTCCAGAAATTTCCTGATTCAATTTTTCTCTTGACCTCACTTTTTCAGTTATTTCTTTGATTTCTGTGTTCTACCCCAGCTATTTTTAAAATAAATCTATGAAATAAATCAATAAATTTTCCAGCGTTAGTTTCTGTTCCTTGTCAACAAAGTGGAATCTTGAATTACACAGTTATAGGTCCCAGAGAGTGAATGTTAGGCACAGATCTTTAGGGACATGTGGAATATTTAGAATTAAATGTCTGGCCAAGGAAGATTGATAGGTATTTAGTCCTTTTTAAATCAGAGGATGGCAAGTAGCCTATGATACATGGGGACAAAACAAGTTAATCAGGTTGTCTCCTGTGATCTACTACCATAAGTTCACTGAGTTTGAAACTCTAAGGAATGGAACAAATGATAGTGTATAAAATTTTAAAGCAAATAGAAAGGGGCCACAACAAGAGAAATACACAACGTATTTTTTGACAGCACTAAATAACATAAAAGACTCAAATCTAGATCCCAAATTCTAGACTGATGATGTCATAAAATAGTACTTAAGCTTCTGTGGGTTGCTAAAAATAAGTCCACTCCATCTAGATAGAATCTTGTGCCATTACAGCTTGTATCACTGGTGTCCTGAAAGGGCAATGGGTGAATATTGAGTTGGACACTTTTATTATTTACTTGACTTAGAAGAAGAGGTAGAGCAACCAGTGGCTAACAGTGTAGTCAGATGGTCAGGGGTTGAGGAGAAGGTACCTCAATCGGGAGGTAAAGACAATCTGGAACCCTATGTGGCAACTGAAGTCACACATTTTAAGCAATTCGACCATTCCTGAGACTCCCTTATGCTAACATGAATTAAGGTATGCTACATGTCACCTGATGGCAGATTGATTCTACTAGGTCCCTTTCATTATGAAGTGAGCAGTAAACATTTTATTTTCTTTTAAGACACAGTTTGAATTTACCTCTGGCAGTCATTTGTGGGCTTACCAAATTCTCTACATTCCATCATGTATTTCCACACAATAGTGCATGGGCATACCAATGCACTTAATGGGGAAATAAAGTAAGTTAATAAGTACATATGTTTGAGATTCACTAGTATTGTTATGCAACCCAATATCTGGAAACATTGGAAGAGTAATAATGTCCTATTGAAGTCCTCTCAGTGGCTTCAGGTAGAAGATGAAAATTGATGAGCTTGGAAGCTCTCTTGCAGGATGTTTTATGTGTTTTCTACTCTGTGCTCTGGTAGAGTAGAGGTTTAATTATTCAGAAAAGAAGTAGTTTTTCCCTAAGAGTATTTTGTATTGTAAATGAAATGCTCAATACCCATTCCAAACCACTTCTCATGCGGAGGAGATAGAATAATAAAAAGTACATTTTTTTTCAGATTCTCTTGCAGCTTTAGCTCACTATGTGATCACTTTTGAGCCAATCAGAGGTGAACACGCAAGGCTTTCTAATGCAGAATTAGATTTTATAAGAATGGGATCTATATTTTTCTGGTTGTGTTGTCACAAAGTCAAAATGCTCTTGGCACTGGCAGCTTTTGCTATGGCTTGCTGATATTGTAATAGCCTGAAAATGGCAGAATTTGAAGCATCTTTGAAGTGCCTTGTTCTTTGAGGTTCAAACAAGAGTTAATGCTTCTGCTCCGATGATAATTTGGAAAAGCTGTCCATAATCCTTAGAATATACCTTTCTACTAAAACTAGCCAAAATGAATTCATTTATTTTCAACTGAGAACCGGGAATGATGATGATTGGAAACTGAAACTAAAACATAAAAAACTGAATCTCATCTGATCATTTGTGATTATTACTGTCATTATGAGAGGAGGCTGAAAATAAGGTCACATTTTCTGGATCAATATCTCTGGAATATCAAAGGAAAATAGGTTTGCTAATATATATTTTAGGAATGTTACTACTTTTGTCAGGAAGAACTATAAAGTGCCTTCCACGTCTAAAAAATAAAAACGTAAATCACTCTGCTTGGCAAAGTATCTAAAAATGCTGGCTAAAAAGCTGCATAAAGGCAAAGTAAGTGGGGAACAATATAATAATATAGCAGACCAGTACTGCCTTTTTGCATGTGATGAGCTACATAAACAAGGGTTGTATTTTTTCCGCTATATATTTCTCCTTGTAGGACAGTGATTTTTTTCATATATTATATGCCACTACTATGTGTGGTATTTTTCAAATATGAGTGATGTGCATGTGTGTGTGTGTGTGTGTGTGTGTGTGTGTGTGTATGCATATGTGTTAAACATGCTAACTAGGCTAGTATTTGTAGAATTAAACTTCTGCAATATTAACTAGCTCAATAGAAATTAGACAAACAAATAGTTGTTACTGATTATAGATTAATCTACACTTTTCTAAGAATAAGGTAGCAGGGCTTGGAATAGGAAGGAGGATATGGAAGACATAGATATTTGAATTTCTATCTATCCATTTCTCAATTAGCTAGAGGAAATTCTGATTGCAAGAAAGATTATACTGACATTTACATCATCTTTAATAGATGAATGAACTCTAATTTAAAAAAATACTGTTCCATTTGTCTTACCCACATAAACTCTCCTGATCCTTGATAACTTTGCCTTAATAAAAAGAAATCAGGACAACTGACTTCCTGTACTAATACTACTTTAAAAAAAAACTTTTAAGTTTTACATTAGTTTAGGCTTTAAACTTTTACCTTAAACTTTTATTTTAGATCAAAATAAAAGTTTTATAAAAAGTAGTATTATTGATACAGGGGTAAATATGCAGGTTTGTTATATAGGTAAATTGCATGTCATGGGTGTTTGGTGTATAGACTTTTTCATCACCCAGGTAATAAGCATAGTACCCGACAGGTAGGTTTTTGATCCTCACCTTCTACCCTCCACCCTCAAGTAGACCCTGGAGTCTGTTGTTCCCTTCTTTGTGTCCATATATACTCGATATTTAGCTCCCACTCATAAGTGAGAACATGCAGTATTTTGCTTTGTTCCTGTGTTAGTTTGCTTAGGATAATAGCCTACGGCTCTATCCATATTGCTGATAGTACACTATCTCATTTGATTTTATAGCTGTGTAGTATTGCATGCTGTATATGTACCACATTTTCTTTATCCAGTCTACCATTGATGGGCATTTATGTTGATTCCATGTCTTTGCCATCATGAGTAGTGCAATTATGAACATACACATGGATGTGTCTTTACGGTAGAATGATTTATATTCCTTTAGGCATATACCCAGTAGTGAGATTACTGAGTGGAATCATAATTCTGTTTTAAATTATTTTAGAAATTGCCACATTGCTTTCTACATGACCTAACTAATTTACATTCCCACCAGCAGTGTATAAACATTCCCTTTACCCCACAATCTTGCCAGCATCTGTTATATTTTGACTTCATAATAGCCATTATGCCTAATGTGAGATGGTATCTCATTGTGGTTTTGATGTGCATTTACCTAATGATTAGTGATGTTGAACATTTTTCTTTTTCTTCCTTCTTTCTCTCTCTTTTTTTTTTTTTTTTGACAGTCTTGCTCTGTTGCCCAGGTTGGAGTACAGTGGCACAATCTTGGCTCACTGCAACTTCTGCCTCCCAGGTTCAAGCAATTCTCCTGCCTCAGCATCCCAAGTAGCTGGGATTACAGGCACCTGCCACCACACCCAGCTAATTTTTGTATTTTTAGTAGAGACGGGATTTCACCATGTTGGCCAAGCTGGTTTTATATGCTTGTTGGCCTCATGTATATCTTCTTTTGTAAAGTGTCTGTTCATGTTCTTTGCCCACTTCTTAATAGAGTTCTTTGTTTCTTGCTTGTAAATTTGTTTAAGTTCCTTATAGATTCTGGGTGTTAGACCTTTATTAGATGTATAGTTTATAATATTACATTTGAGTGATTCCTTTAGCAGTTTCTGTTCTATTTTGTCCAGCTAGTTTAATTCATCAGGGAAAATGAAATGCTCTGATGGGAATTTTTAGTGACATCTTTATTGTCTCAGTTCCCTTTTTACTCACAATATTAAACAATTATATGAAAAATGAGAGGAAAATAAAAAAAATAGAGGCTAGTGTTAAAGACTGGCAAAATACTTCTTTGTAAGAATTCTTTTATTATTCTTCTCTGTACCTGAAAAATACACTAATTATTCTCTAGTACCAGCTGGTTTCACTGATGAATTATATTCACTTTTAAAAAAGAAATAATATTAATATTGTGTAAACCTTTATGCAAAGACATTGAAAATTATAGACCAAAAACTATCATGAAAATTGATACAAAAACCCTTACAAAATATTAGCAAATTGCACACAGCAACATGTAAAATGTATAATATATTACAGCTGATTGGAATTTATCCCAGGAATGAAAGATTGATTTAATATTTAAAAGTTAATCAATTGCATTGATTATTAACAGAATAAATTTTTAAAAAATCAATACAATCAACTCTCATTTATAATAAATAAAATACATTCTCAGCATAGTACCTACAGGGAGAATCTGATAGTTTATGTTGTCTTACCCACATAAACTCTCAATCTGATAAAATGTATCTATAAAAAACCTACAGTTATTAACATAATAACCTGTCAGTACAAGGAAGTAAGACAAATAAATAAAAGGAATTAAGTTTGGAGGGGAAGAAATGAAGCTACCTTTATTCCTAGGCAACATAACAGTATACACTGAAAACCCCAATCAATCAACAAATCAGAAGTGAATTTAACAAGCTGTGGAATACAATGTTGAGTCAAAAATTAAGTGTATTTCTACATATAAGGAGAAAAATTGGCAAGTGAAATAGAGAAACCATTTAAAATAGAATGAAAATAATACACATGAATTAACACAAGATGTGCAAGAGCTCTATACTGAAATCTATACAATATTGTTGAGTGAATTAAATAAGACCTAATAAATGGAGACATATATCATCTTCAAAACTTGGAAGATAATAATAAAGTATGATGTCAATCGCTCCCAAAAAAATACACAGATTAAACGCAGTCCAAGTCAAAATTCCAATAAACTTTTTTTTTTTTTTTTTTGGTAGAAATGGACGAATTGGTTCTAAAATTGGCTTGAAAAATACAAAGGGCCTTGAATAAAGAAAACACTTGAAATAGAAGGACAAATTTTCAGGAGATGTTCTAGATTATTTTGGAATTCCAATGAAACTGCAGTAGTAAAAACCATGGAAATAGTGTAAAGGTAAATGAATAAAGCATGGGACCGAAGAAAAAGTCCTCAAATATCCCTACATATATACAAAGCTGCAAAGGCAATTGAGTAAGGAAAGAAAAGCCACTTCAACTAATGGTGCTGGAAGTACAGGTTAAAACGTATCAACTATTTATGAGAACCCTTGCTTCAAATTAAATCTGAATTCAATACTAGTAATCTTACCTTAAATTAGAATAGGGGTTAGCAAAATCTTAGGAAATGCCCATTGGCCTATATTTTCTTTTTTCAAATATAAAGGTCAAGATATCAATCAAGTATTAGGCATGTGCTGGATTGCTGTCAATTAGTCCTTAATTATCTGATATCTGAATAGTTTTTCATTTATTATAATTAATAAACAATAATCTAATAAGCATTATATTATAACTAAGTAACAAGTAAACTATCATGTGTCAGGCCTTGAAAAATACGCAGTGATGAACAAAACCAAATATTCTTTGTTCTCAAAGGTTTTTGGTTTACCACATTTAAAGATGGCAGAAACACATTAGTCAAATAAACACATAAATATAGAAACAGTTAATTTTGTAACTTCAGTACAATTTGTGCAGTTTTTAACATTCATTTTGGAATGAATCTCATCCTTATATGTCAGTCTATTTCCTTCCAATCAACTTATACTTTAGTTTGATCTATCTTTTAATGAAAAAAATGGAACAAATAACTATCATGAATTACTTGTAATAATAGAGGACACAAACAAATGGAAAGATTGAAGATTATTCCCTCGGTCATGTGTTCCCAAAGTGCACTGGATCCATGCCCAACACAGTACCAGGACTTGTACAGGAATTGCAGTCCTTGCAGCCTAGACTGGCTTTCAAGTTTATTTAGGATCCCAGAGCACTCAAGTCCATGGTAGCAAGCATTAACGCAACTCAGGTTCCAGCTGCTGTGATGGGCAAGTTTTCTCTAGCTAGGGATGATCTAAGTGCTCCCTCCATTGGCATCAGCAGAGTTCTGTCTGGTGTTTTCCATTGTGACAGGGCAGCACTGAGTTCCAATGCAAAAATCTCCCAATCACTGCACTCTCCCTCCCTCGAGTGCACACATTTTTCTCTCCACACCATGCAGCTGCTGCCAGGGGATAGGAGATGGGTGGTGTCTGCAATTCAAGATAGTCTTTCCTACCTTCTTCAGTGCCTCTTTCTGTGACATGAAGTTACAACCTTCATATGTTTCTGTGATATGAAGTTAAAACAAGGTACTGTGAGAGCTCACTCAATTTTTGGTTCTCATGAAGGTATTGTTTTGTGTGTGGATACAATTTGGTATTCCTGCAGAAGGGACAATCACTGAAAGCATTTATTTAGTCATCTTGCTCCAAGTCCTCTGATTTCTATCTATTTCTAAAATAGCCATATGCATTAGTCCATTCTTACACTGCTCTGAAGAACTGCCCAAGACTGGGTAATTTATAAAGGAAAGAGGTTTAATTGACTCACAGTTCCACATGGCTGGAGAGGCCTTAGGAAACTTACAATCATGGTGGAAGGGGAAGAAAACATGTCTTTTTACATGGCAGCAGGAGAGATAAGTGCAGAGCAAAGTAGGGAAAAGCTCCTTATAAAACCATCAGATCTCATGAGAACTCACTATCATGAGAACAGCATGGGAGAGCCACCCCAATGATCTAATCACCTCCCAGGAGTTCTCTCCCTGAACACATAGGGATTACAATTTAGATTACAATTCAAGATGAGATTTTGGGTGAGGACACAGTCAAACCATATCACTATCCTAGCGTTACTTTGGTTAGTATTTAGGTGGTATGTTCTTTTCTCTTTATTTTTCATTCTTTCTGTATGCTTACTGTTAATTACATTTCCTTTAAATAGCACATATCTGAATTTTACACAGTCTCAGTAATTGGATTACATATTAGGCTATATATAAAATTATGCATTATATATATAACTTCAGTTAAATTTTCAAATTAGGTAATATTGCTATTTTATATTTTCCCAGTTGTTTACCAATTTCTTTTTTTATTTTTTTCATCTAGCACCCTTAGATCTTCTTTACTGAATACTTTTTCTTATTTGTAAATATAACCTTCAGTGCTTTCTGTAATAAGATTTGCTGTTGGTATGTGATCTCAATTTCTATTTGTGTGAAAATTGTAAATTGCAGCACTTACCTACAGGAAACAAGTTTCCTTTAGCTTTCTTCATAGACAGCATTGTCATCAGGCCATTTCACTAAGCACCTTAGTGTTTGAAGTGTCTATGCATGGTAGAGATGATAGTAAGTCCCACCAGCTTAGCTTGCAAATGACTTTATGCAATGTGGCTGTGCTTTCTGGAAGTGGACTATTATTGCATTATCACCCCACCTGGACTTGGCCCTAAAGAGCAACAGAGTAAACTTCCTCATAGGCAAAATATAAATTTTTTCTTGGAAATTATATATATATAATGTATAATATAATGTATATATAACACACACTAAAGTTCATCTTATACTTAAATGTTCGAGAATCATCTAGAAATGGATTAAGATAATCATGGACTTGGAAGGGATAAGAATGGAGATTTGGCAAAAAACTGGAAAGTTGTGCTTTTGGAATGAGTTCAGTTTGACAGAAAGTTTGTCCTACAAGAAAGCTTATGCAGCTTCTAAGGATATGCTCAGTAATGAAGTTAACAAAATAAAGTGTTGTATGGCTTTCAATCAGTATTTTTTCTTCAGCGACCCCAGAATTTGCATAATGAGTTCATTAACAGATGGCTACAGTAGAAGGAATAGAGGTAATACATAGACACAGAAGCACAAGCTAGCCATCATTGAAGTTGACTTTTCTGCACCAATTTTTACCTGATTTAATAGCAACAATTCCGGCCCAAGCCCTCCACATGGCTATATGATTAAGAAACAAACCACCTCATACCAGATTTCCTTCTACTAGGAAGTCCATTAGAAGGAAATTTGTTCTTATTGTAATAAACACATATTTGGTATATAGTTATAATTCTCTTGCCTACTATACTTCTAAGAACACTAATAACTGTATTCATATCTTATAAAATATTTAATACCATGATATTTATTTATTTATAATATTTATTCTGATTAAGAAACTCATCTTGCAAAAGTAGTAAGGCAATGGAGCTTATGGTCACAGAATTTGTTGTCTTCATTATGTACCTCATCACTTAGAAACTATCTGAATTAGAAACTACCAGAGGAAAAGAATATTGAAGACAGTTACAGCACCTGCTGGAAGATACACCTTGAGATGCTTTGGAACAGTTCTTCAGGGTGTAGCATATATTCTGAATCAGCAATTAATATACAGTGCTATTTTCTTCTTTCCCCAAGCCAAAATATGTGGTCCCAGAAACATTGTAAAGCATCAAAATGAGTATGGCCCCTCTATCATGCCAAAATGCTACCCACATGTTGAATGTCCTGTAATTAATTTCATTTATCTCAAATTAGTGTATTAGTCCATTTACATGCTGCTGATAAAGACATACCCAAAATTGGGCAATTTACAAAGTAAAGAGGTTTATTGGACTTGCAGTTCCACTTGTCTGGGGAGGCCTAACAATCATTGTGGAAGATGAAAGGCGCTTCTCACATCGTGGCAGACAAGAGAAAAGAGAGCTTGTGAAGGGAACCTCCCCCTTATAGAACCATCAGATCTCATGAGACTCATTCAGTATCATGATAACAACATGGGAAAGACCTATCCCCATGATTCAGTTACCTGCCACTGGATCCCTCCCACAACATGTGGGAATTCAAGATGAGATTTGGATGGGGACAGAGCCAAACCACATCATTCCACCCCTGGCCCTTCCCAAATCTCGTGTTCTCACATTTCAAAACCAATCATGCCTTCCCAACAGTCCCCCAAAGTCTTAATTCATTTCACTATTAACTCAAAAGTTCACAGTCCAACATCTCATCTGAGACAAGGCAAGTCCCTTCTGCCTATGAGCCTGTAAAATCAAAAGCACGTTAGTTACTTCCTAGATACGATGAGGGTACAGGTAAATAAAACCATTCCAAATGGGAGAAATTGGTCAAAACAAAGGGACTACTGGCCCTATGAAAGTCCAAAATCCAGCAGACCAGTCAAATCTTAAATCTCCAAAATGATCTCCTTGACTCTATGTCTCACATCTGAGTCACACTTATGCAAGACGTAGGATCCCATGATCTTGGGCAGCTCCACCCCTGTGGCTTTGCAGGGTACAGCCTCTTTCCTGACTGCTTGCGTGGGCTGGTGTTGACCATCTGTGGCTTTTCCAGGCGTACAGTGCAAGCTGTCAGTGGATCTACCATTCTGGGGTCTGGAGGATGATAGCCTTCCTCTCACAGCTCCACTAGGTGGTGCTCCTGCAGGGATGCTGTGAGGGGGCTCCAACCCCACATTTCCCATCTGCATTGCCCTAGCAGAGGTTCTTCATGACAGCCCCACCCCTGCAGCATGCCTCTGCCTGGACATTCAGACACTTTCATACATCCTCTGAAATCTAGGCAGAGGTTTCCAAACCTCAATTATTGACTTCTGTGCACGTGTAGGCTCAACATCATGTAGAAGCTGCCAAGGCTTAGGACTTGCACCCTCTGAAGCCATGACCCGAGCTCTATGTTGGCCTTTTCCAGCCACAGATGGAGTGGCTAGGACACAGGGCACCAAGTCCCTAGCTGCACACAGCACAGGGACCCTGGGCCTGGCCCACAAAACCATTTTTTCCTCCTGAGCCTCCAGGCTTGTGTTGGGAGGAGCTGCTGTGAAGACCTCTGACATGTCCCAGAGACATTTTCTCCATTGTCTTGGGGATTAACATTTGGCTCCTTGTTACTTATGCAAATTTTCACAGCCAGTTTGAATTTCTCCCCAGAAAATGGGATTTTATTTTCTATCACATTGTCAGGCTACAAATTTTCTGAACTTTTATGCTTAGTTTACCTTTGAAAACTGAATACCTTTAACAGCACCTAAGTCACATCTTTACACTTTGCTGCTTAGAAATTTCTTCCTGCAGATACCCTAAATCATCTCTCTCAAGTTGAAAGTTCCACAAATCTCTAGGGCAGGGGCAAAATGCCACCAGTCTCTCTGATAAAACATAACAAGAGTCATCATTTCTCCAGTTCCCAACAAGTTCCTCATCTCCATCTGAGACCATCTCAGCCTGGGTTTCATTGTCCATATCATTATCAGCATTTTGGTTAAAGCTATTCAACAAGTCTCTAAGAAGTTCCAAACTTTCCTGCATTTTCCTGTCATCTTCTGAACCCTGAAAACTGTTCCAACCTCTGCCTGTTACCCAGCTCCAACGTCGTTTCTACATTTGCAGTTATCTTTTCAGTGGTGCCCCACTCTACTGGTACCAATTTACTGTATTGGTCCATTTTCATGCTGCTAATAAAGACATACCCAAGGCTGGGCAATTTACAAAGAAAAGAGGTTTATTGGATACAGTTTCACGTGGCTGGGGAGGCCTCACAATCATGGCAGAATGTGAAAGGCACCTCTCACATGGTGGCAGATAAGATTAAAGACAGCTTGTGTAGGGAAACTGCCCCTTATAGAACTCAGATCTCATGAAACTTAGTCACTATCACAAGAATAGCACAGGAAAGACCTACCCCCATGATTCAATCACCTCCTACTGAGTTCCTCTCACAACATGTGGGAATTCAAGATGAGATCTGAGTGGCTACACAGCCAAACTATATCAATTAGCAATAGTGGGTTCTGTTTTATGTAAATAAGAATAGAATGTTGGTAAAAATTTGGAAAGGTTTTTCTTGAAATGAGTACAGTCTGGGAGAAACCGTCCTGTCTGATTTTTCATCCAGCTGCTGAGGATATGGTCAGTAATTAACAAAATAAACCACTCTGTTGATATCAATTAGCTTTTCTTATACAACCATCTCAGATTTTGTTTGAGTTCATTAACGAAGTAGCTATGGCAGGAGGAATGAAGGTAATACATAGATGAAAAAACATGAGCTGGCCTGATAGATACAGGGGTTAATGATACCTATCCAAGATATACTGATTAAATGTTTCTGAATCCAAAAATGGATTATATGAAACCTAAATAAGATAATGTATGCAAACTTTTATAGTCAGTGTGATTCACTGGCGCAATTTAAAAAAAAACCCACACATTTATTATTAGAAACTGTGAGTACAAATCTGGACAGTAGTTGCATGACTCATCAAGATCTTCCAGAGCCTTAATTTTCTCATATTGCTTTAGTTTCCTTTCACAGTTGGGGGGATGTAAATGCAGA
The DNA here is from genome assembly GCF_043159975.1 of Macaca nemestrina. NCBI lineage: Eukaryota > Metazoa > Chordata > Mammalia > Primates > Cercopithecidae > Macaca > Macaca nemestrina. The sequence goes on from NC_092130.1 coordinate 59,896,457, forward strand.
TCATGCTTGTGAAAGAGCTGAATTGTGAATTTCAATTATGTGCAAGGACTATGACTTCAATATTTGGATATACTCAGCATCTACCATGATATCTGACACACAGTGTTAATAAATAAATATTAGTAAATAAAACTGGTTAAATTGCAAAATTTTTGTACCATGAACATGTTAATTGTTCATATTAATAAATTCAGTCTTTCAAAATACCTTAACAATATTCATTAATTTATTTATAAGGATCTACCTGTAGAAAAAAAATTTTTCTGTGTGTGTTTGCATAGTAACAAAATACCAATAGTTTTATTGAGGTAAAACATGATAAACTTGGAAGCTGCTATGATTTGAATGTCCCCTCCAAAACTCATGTTGAAATTTAATGGCCACTATGATGGTATTTGGAGGTGGAGTCTTTAAAAAGTGATTAAGTCATGAGGGCTCCACCTTCATGAATAGACTAGTGTTGTTATCACAGGAATGAGTTGGTTATCATATGACAGGGTAGTTATAAAAGTGAGGCCAGTCACTGATGTTCTGCTCTCTTGCATGTGCTTGCTTCCCCTTCTGCTCTTTTGCCATGGGATATTGCAGCATGAAAGCTCTCACCAGATTTAAGTACCATGCTTTTGGAATTCTCAGTCCCCAAAATGGTAAGAAATACACTTCTTTTCTTTACAAATTATCCAGTCTATAGAATTCTGTTATAGCAGAGCAAGACTGACTAAGAGAGAAGCTATATGTCCAGGGCTATGGGTGAGCTGGCACTGTAATAACACCAAGAAATTCTGAATAAGCAATTGGGCAGGAAAAAAATAGGTTTAGACTGTGGAAGGAAAGTTGACAGAGAGGTGAAAAACATGTGACAGGTAAAGAAGAAATTTATGGGAGGATTGAAGTGCCAAATGAGATATTTATTAAAATATTTTCCACATGGAATTTTTTATTAACACTTATTATCTCCTCTCCTAAATATGACTCCCCCCACCTTTTTTTTTAACTGAAATCTACACACATCTCACTAATGATGTGGTAGTAGACTTGAAGTCAGAAGGCTTCTCAATCTTTTTCAGAGATCAGTAAATAAATATAAAGATTTTTAAAAAGTAAAGTCGGAGGGCTAAGATGAAAAATCAAGCCCTGCTTCAACGTTGGGAAATAGAAACCACAGACTGTTTTAGGAACGATACAAACAGGTTACACATTCAAACTGTTGTTTGCTAGTGGCCTCCATAGAGCCTGCATTAGAAATGGTTGGAAATATCTAATTAACATAGCAATTAGAATAGTTTACATTTTCTTTCATTAAGCATACAACAAACTTTAACATACTTAATATATTTATTTCTAAATATCTTCAATGTTTACCATTTTTTGTGTATTAATTTGTTCATTCAATCTCTCTTGAACATCTTTGTTGAGAAATAATTCATATACCATACAATTCACCAATTTAAAGTATAAACTTTAATGTTTTAAAATATTTTATAGGGTTGTGAAACCATTACCATAATCTAAATTTAGAACATTTTCTTCCCACCTAAAATCAGCTTCATATCTATTGCCTCCCCACAGCATCCCTATCCCTCACCAACCTCTAATCAGATTTCCTCCACAGATTTGCCTATTCTGGACATTTAATATTCAGTAATACAGTATGTGGCATTTGTTACTGGCTTCTGTAACTTAGTATAATGTTTTCAAGAATCATTTAGATATAGCATGTATTAATATTTCATTTATTTAACAAATAATATTCTAGTGTTTCAATATGCTGCTTAGTACTTATCTATTCTTTTGTTGATATTTGCATTTTTTCCACTTTTTGCTATTTTGAATAATAATGCCATGAAGATTCATGTAGATGCTTTGTATGGATACATGTTTTCACTTTTGGGAAGAATAATTGAGTCACATGATTACTCTATATTTACATTTTTGAAAGAATTGCTGATCTCCAAAGTGGCTGCACTTTGGTGATTTTACATCATTACCAGCAAGGTCTGCAGATTCTAATTCTCCACATCCTTGCCAACACTTGTTATTGTATGTCTTTTTTATTATATCCGTAGTAAAATGGTATCCATTGTGATTTTAATTTGTATTTCACTAATGAGCAATGATGAGTATCTTTTCATATGTTTATTGAGCATTTGCATATCTTCTTTGGAAAATATCGATTTGATCCTTTTTCTACTTTTAATTGGGTTATTTGTATTTTTATTACTGAGTTGTAAGAGTTCATTATATAGTCTGGATACAAGTATTTAATCAGATATATGATTTGTAAACATTTTTCTCATTCTGCAGATTATCTTTCACTCACTTGATGGTGTTATTGAAACACATAATGAACATTAAAAATTTTTATGTTATTCAATTTATCTATTTTTATTATGTTTTTGTTATCCTTTCTAAGAAAACATTGCCTAATCAATAGTTAAGGATGTTTACTCTCATATTTTCTTCTAAGTAGTTTACAGGTTAAATGTTAAAATCTTACATTTAAGTCTATGATCCAGTTTGAGTTAATTTTGTGTATGATTGAGGTGAGAATTCAACTTCATTCTTTTGCATGTGGATATTCAGTTGACTCAGCAACATTCGTTGAAAAGAGTATTTTTTTCCATTTAATTGTCCTGACATCCTTGTTGAAAATCATCTGACCATAAGTGTAAAGATTAATTTCTTGGCTGTCAATTCTTTTCCATTGATATATAATCTCTCCTAATGCCAGTACTATACTTTTTTGATTACTGTAGCTTTGTAGTAAGTTTTGAAATGAGGATGTGTTAGTTCTCCAACTTTTTAAAAATTTTGTTTTGGTTATTCTGGATCCTTTGCATTTCTATATAAATTTTATGGCCAGACTGTCAGTTTCTACAAAAAACACCAACCTGGCATTTAGCATTCAGATAGGGAATGCATCAACTTTTTAGATGAAGTTGGCAGTGTTGCCATCTTCACAATATTATGTTTTCTAATCCATGAGAACATTATGTTCTGATCCAGGATATCATAGTACGTCTTTCAACTTATTTATATTTTCATTAATTTATTCTTTTATAGCTTACATTGCATAAGTATTGTACTTCTTTTATTAAATTCATTACTAAGCCTTTTGTTCTTGATGCTATTTCAGATAAAAATTATTTCCTTAATTTTATTTCTGGAATACTCATTGTTATCATATAAAAATACTCATATTTTTGTGTTGATCTTTTATCCTGAAATCTTATTGAATTTATTTATCAGTTCTAATAACTTTTCATAGATTACTTAGGATTTATCTATGTAAGTGCATGTCATATATGAAAATAACTAATTTTATTTATTATTTTTCAACCTGGATGTTGTTATTTTTTATTTATTTTTTATTTTTGAGATGAAGACCCACTCTGTCACCCAAGTTGGGTGCAGTGGTGTAATCTCGGCTCATTGCAACCTCCGCCTCCCTGGTTTAAGTGATTCTCCCACCTCAGTCTCCTGAGTAGCTGGGATTGCAGGTGCATCACACTATTCCTGGCTAATTTTTGTATTTTTAATTGACATGGGCTTTCACCATGTTAGCTGGGTTGGTCTTGAACTCCCGGCCTCAAGTGATCTGCCCACTTCAGCCTCCTAAAGTGCTGGGATTACAGGTGTGAGCCACTGTGCCCAATCTGTTATTTCTTTTTCTTACTTAACTGCCTTGGCTAGGACCACTAGTACAATTTTAAATAGAATTCAAAGAGTAGATATTCCTAACTTGTTCTTGATTTTAAGTTAAAAAAAAAAAATTCAGTCTTTCATCATTATGTGGCTCTGTTTTATTTTTTCCCATATGTCTCTTATTAGATCAAGAAAATTACCTTCCATTACTAGCTTGTTAGCTTTTTTTTTTTTTTTTTGAGACAGAGTCTTGCTCTTTTGCCCAGGCTGGAGTGCAGTGGTGCAATCTCAGCTCACTGCAAGCTCCGCCTCCTGGGTTCACGCCATTCTCCCACCTCAGCCTCTCAAGTAGCTGCGATTACAGGTGCCACCACCACGCCTGGCTAATTTTGTTTTTGTGTTTTTAGTAGAGATGGGGTTTCACCATGTTAGCCAGGATGGTCTTGATCTCCTGACCTCGTGATTCACCCGCCTCAGTCTCCCAAAGTGCTGGGATTACAGGTGTGAACCACCGTGCCCAGCTGCTTGTGACCATTTTTATCATGAAAGTGTTGGATTTTGTCAAGTATTTTTTCTGAATCATTTGAGATAATCATGTGTTTTTTTTTTGTACTTATTAATATGGTGGGCTTTTTTGTATTTGATTTTTAGATGTTAAAGCAACTTTGCCTTCCTGTGATAAATCCCACTTCGTCCTGGTATAGAATTATTTTTATGCTTTGCTGGACTCAGTTTACTGCTTGCTTTTATTTTTAGTAATTTATTCAATTTATCAATAAACGACAGGTATTTTTCTACTCCCTAAAGATAAAATTGTGCTCAAAATTATGTATAATCCTTTCCTTCATGAACAGTGTAGTTGGGAGACACATTTTATTCAAATAGGTACACAAATTATTACTATTTACTAAGTAAACCATATAAATGGAAAGAATGTGGCTCTATGTGAGGCTATAATAACAGAAGAGACCCAGGTTGAAATGCAGTATCTTTTGTTATTGTATTAGTCCATTCTCATGCTGCTACTAAAGTTATATCTGAGAATGGGTAATTTATAAAGGAAAGAGGGTTAATTGACTCACAGGTCAGCATGGCTGGTGAGGCCTCAGGAAACTTAAAATCATGGCAGAAGGGGAAGTAAACACATCCTTTTTAATATGGCAACAGCAAGAGGAAGTGCAGAGAAAAGATGGGGGAAAGCCCCTCATAAAACCACCAGATCTTCTGAGAACTCATTCACTATCATGAGAACAGCATGGAGGTAACCTACTCCATGATTTCATTACCTCCCAAAGGCTCCCTCCCATGACAAATAGGGATTATGTAACTACAATTCGAGATGAGATTTGGGTGAGAACACAGCCAAACCATATTATTCCACCCCTACCCCCTTCCAAATCTCATGTCCTCACATTTCAAAGCACAATCATGCCTTCCCAACACTACCCTAAAATCTTAACTCATTTTAGCATTGACTTAAAAGTCCAAGTCCAAAGATTCATCTGAGGCAAGGTGATTACCTTCCACCTAAGAGCCTGTAAGACCAAAAGCAAGTTAGTTACTTCCTAGATACAATGAAGGGCACAGGCATTGGGTAGATACACCTGTTTCAAATGGGAGAAATTAGCCAAAACATAGGGTGTACAGGCCACGTGCAAGTCCAAAATCCAATAGGGCAGTCATTAAACCTTAAAGTTGCAAAATGATCTCCTTTGACTCCATGTCTCAAATCTAGGTCATGTTGATGCAAGAGGTGGGCTCCTATAGCCTTGGGAAGATCTGTGCCATGGTTTCACAGGGTACAATCCCCCTCCTGGCTGCTTTCACAGTCTGGTGTTGTGTCTGAGGCTTTTCCAGATGCACAGTGCAGGCTGTCAGTAGATCTACCATTTTGGGGTCTGCAGCACAGAGGCCTTCTTCTCACAGCCCCACTAGGCAGTGCCCCAGTGAGGACTCTGTGTGCAGGCTCCAACCCCACATTTTCCTTCTACACTCCCCTACCAGAGGTTCTCCATGAGGTTTCTGCCTGCAGCAAAGTTCTGCCTGGACAATCAGGCATTTCCATACATCCTCTGAAATCTAGGCAGAGGTTCGAAAACCTCAACTTTTGACTTTGGTGCACCTGTAGGCTCAACACCATGTGGAAGATGTCAAGGCTTGTGGCTTGCACCCTCTGAAGCCATGGCCTAGCTGTGCCTTGGTTTATTTTAGGCATGGCTTGTGCTGATGGGACACAAGACATGAAGTCTTTAGGTTACACACAGTAGAGGGGCTCTGGGCCTGGGCCATGAAACCATTTATTCCTCCTAGGCTTCTGGGCCTGTGATGGGATGGACTCCCAAGAAGGTCCCTGACATGCTCTGGAGATATTTTTCTCATTGTCTTGGTGATTACCATTCAGATCCTCATTGCTTATGCAAATTTATGAAGCTGGCTTGAATTTCTCCCCAGAAAATAGGTTTCACTTTTCTATTTCATTGTCAGGCTGCAAATTTTCCAAACGTTTATGCTTTGCTTCCTCTTGAACCCTTTGCTGCTTAGACATTTCTTCTGCCAGATACGGCAAATCATCCTTCTCATGTTCAAAGTTCCACAGATCTCTAGGGCAAGGGCAAAATGCCACCATTCTCTTTGCATAGTAAGAGTGACATTTACTCCAGTTCCCAACAGGTTCTTCATCTCCATCTGAGAGCACTTCAGCATGGACTTCATTGTCCATATCCCTATAAGCATTTTGGTCAAAGCCATTCAACAAGTGTCCAGAAGTTCCAAACTTTCCCACATTTTCTTGTCTTCTGAGATCTCTAGTTTTCTAGGAAGTTCCAAACTTTCCCACATTTTCTGTCTTCTTCAGAGCACTCCAAACTGGTTCAACCTCTGCCTGTTACTTAGTTCCAAAGTTGTTTCTGCATTTTCAGGTATCTTTATAGCAGCACCCCACTCTCTATGGTACCAATTTACTGTATTAGTTTGTTCTCATGCTGCTAATAAAGACACACTTGAGACTGGTTAATTTATAAAGAAAGAGGTTTAATTGACTCACAGTTTAGCATGGTTGGGGAGGCCTCAGGAAACTTATAATCATGGTGGAAGGGGAGGCAAACATGTCCTTCTTCACATGGTGGCAGCAAGAGGAAGTGCAGAGTAAAGAAGGGGAAAAGCCCATTATAAAACCATCACATCTTGTGAGAACTCACTCACCATCACAAGAACAGCATGAAGGTAACAACCCCCATGATTCAATTACCTTTCAGTGGGTCTCTTCCACAACACATGGGGATTATGCCAACTACAAGTTCAAGCTGAGATTTGGGTAGGGATACAGGCAAACTGTATCAGTTCTATAACATGAAAGCTATTTAATCACTATAAAATGGAGGAGCAGGAAAGCATTCTATAAAAAGAAGAGCATATTTGAAAAACTGAGGAATAAATATTCCACCAAAACAGTTATTTTTAGTGGAATCTGGGTGAAGGATAGAGGTTTGGACAAGGTTTACATTATGCAGATCCTTCAAGACCATGTTAATAATTTTCTACTTATTTCAAGAGCAATAAGAAGCCATGGAAAGTTTAAATAAGTGAAGTGCTATTACCAGATATTCAAGTTTAAAAGATAACTCAGACTACCTTGTGAAAACAGATTGAAGTGGGAAAGTAATGATTGTCAGGAAGATATTTCAGCAGGTCATAGTAACAGTTCAAGACAGAGATTCTGGCATAGGTTGATAGCAGTGGCATTCCAGAGAAAATGAACTGTAAAACATAAATAAAATTATAGCTCTGGCTTTGTTTGCATTGCTACAAATTATGAAGGTATAAACCAAATTCTTTGAATTTTGTTCTTCATGCCTTTGCAAAATTCATAATTTTTAGAAAGTACTTATTCCCAAATTATTCTGAGTTTAGACCTTTGTGGCATATGGATATAATCATAAGTGATAAACAGGAAATATGGAACATTTTTAAGTTTGTGTAAATAATTGTATAGCACTATAGCAATGACACTAAGCTTACATATGCATGTTTAAATGTGTGATAAGGTGAGTGAAGAATTAAAAACCTTTTAAACTCCATTTGAAGGAAAAATATTCTCAAATTAATCTAATGTTGTCTAAAGCACAGATGTGCTATCAAGATCATTCTTATACTTCTACTTTTATAATATCATATTTTTATTTTTTAACATTCATAAATTAGTTAAGATTTTTGTTGTTTCAGAAGTACTGTTTTTTTAACATGTAATACTGGTGTAAAATTTAATAAGTCAAGAATTTATGTTGTCAGTGTGGCTTCTAATATTTTCATTTTACACACTTACAATTATGAAAATCCTAATTTGTACAAAAGAGCAAGGGAAAATTAATTTAAAAACACATTTGGTTGCACATATGTTTGGAATAAAATTGTTGTTTTAAATGGCTTAATTAGAACAGTTTGTCATGCTTATTGGAAACTGGTATAATGGCATTATTTTAACCACTGAGTTCTGGCAGAAATCAAAAGAGAAAGAGGGTTAGAGACACTCTTGAAGCTTTGTTATACTGTGCCTTTCAGAATAGTTCTGTCTGGCTCATTATATCCAAGGTGCTTGTCACTATAAAACTGGGATATTCAGAAAGATGTTAAACTAGAGTATAAAGAAAGATCAGTTTCTCAGTTCAGTAAAATAATGTCTATTCAACATTTGGTACATGCATACACTTTTTAATCTCTGAATGTGAAATTGGTCTAAAGAGAATGATTTCTAATACTATATTTCTTATTGAAATGTAATGAGTTAAATGCCAATATAAGGTCAAAGAGTAGGTACTTTGTTCAACATGAGAAGAAACACAAAGCTTAATACTCAACTTGGGTCCCATTTTCTCTTTTGAGATATCCATGATTCATACTTTTCACCAGGGGACTATTCACATGCTGCTTGTCTGTGTCTCCTCCTATTATTCTATAGACAGTGTTTATTCTGAGCAAATTAGGCTATTTAATAATTGTCAAACATAATCCATATTTTCCTTATTTGGTTTCTTCAGAAGATATTCCTGTCACATCTTAACTCCATTTGTCCAAACCCTTTCCAAACATCAAGAAGTAGCTTTTCAAATGCCCTAACCTTTCCCTGACCCAGTCCTAAATGGAGGTTCATTTGCCTCTCTCCATATTGCCATAGTAATCATCTTTTTCCTTGCTTATATCCTTGTAATACAGTTGTTTATATACTTGTCTAGTTTATGCACTCTATGAGATCATAAACTCCCTTGAGGCCAGTTTCTTCTTATCTTCATATTTTACCTCTTTCTTTGCCTCAAATAGTTCTTGGTGCATAGTGTAGCATTGTCAAAATGAATTGCCTTCACAGAGTTATGGGTAGGCTTAGGCTTAGGCTTATGACGCGTATGAGTGAGTGAGTGACTCACAGATTGAACAGAGGGGAGAGGAGCCTTCCTCTCTCAGCTTTTAATAGTGCCCTAGGGATGCATTTGGAGAAAGACTTCTTACAGCAAAGTTTCTTACACAGAAAAAGAAAAAAAAAAGTAAAGAAAAAAGCCAGGAGAGTTAAAAATTTGACCCAGAAAAACAACAATGGCCCTGAAAATTAAAGAAAAATGGAGATAAGACCAAGAATGAAGGAATCCGTGTGCCTCTTCAATTAAAGCTGAGACCTTCAATCAAACACTGCTTTTACACTTTCTGATTGAAAGCCTTGATGCCCAGCTTATTTCTGGGAATTTATTTAAAAAAAAATTAAATTGTGGATTAAAATATATTAATTAAATATCATGGATATTTATTATTTCTTTATGGAGGATCAGTCTCTTAACTTCCCATGCTTATAGACTTACCTCCCACTCTCAAAACCTTGTGAGTTTTGATGAGTTTGACTGGAAAGAGTGTACTTTTCACCATGGAAGCTAAAATTCCTTATACCCCTTGCAACTAGGATTCAGGCAAAACCACTAGGCTTTGCAAATCAGATGAAACCATCCAAAGATAAGCATTTTTGAAGATGATGGACTAAAGAAACCCTCTGGTAAAGGGGAAAATTAAAACAAGTTTAAATGCCAAGAGCAGCCAGAACAGGAATGCTAATGAGAATGTCGTATGCTCAGGGTTAACTATGCTGAGGTGCAAGCTGGAGCTTTTACTGCTTTGTGGGAGTTGGCCATTATGCATCACAAAATGCCTTCATAAAGAGTGTGGAGAAATTTTCTAGGCTATGTAATTTGGAGTCTGTTTCTCCTGGCATGACGATGATTCCACCCACAAACTAATATGTGCGTGATATGGTTTGGCTGTGTCCCCACCCAAATCTCATATTGAATTGTACCTCCCCAAATTCCCATGTGTCATGGAAGGGACCCAGTGGAAGATAATTGAATCATGGGGGCAGAGCTTTCTCATGCTATTATTGTGGTAGTGATTAAGTCTCATAATATCTGATGGTTTTATAAAGGTGAGTTCCCCTGAACAAGCTACCTTGCCTGCCACTATGGAAGACATGACTTTTCTTTTTTTTTTTTTTTTTAATTTATTATTATTATACTTTAAGTTGTAGGGTACATGTGCATAACGTGCAGGTTTGTTACATATGTATACTTGTGCCATGTTGGTGTGCTGCACCCATCAACTCGTCATTTACATCAGGTATAACTCCCAATGCAATCCCTCCCCCCTCCCCCCTCCCCATGATAGGCCCCTGTATGTGATGTTCCCCTTCCTGAGTCCAAGTGATCTCACTGTTCAGTTCCCACCTATGAGTGAGAACATGCGGTGTTTGGTTTTCTGTTCTTGTGATAGATTGCTAAGAATGATGGTTTCCAGCTGCATCCATGTCCCTACAAAGGACACAAACTCATCCTTTTTGATGGCTGCATAGTATTCAATGGTGTATATGTTCTCCTTTACCTTTCACCATGATTATGAGGCCTCCCCCACCATGTAGAACTGAGTCCATTAAACCTCTTTCCTTTATAAATTACCCAGTCTTGGGTATGTCTTTATTAGCAGCATGAGAGCAGACTAATACAGTGTGTGTGTTTGTGTGTGTGTGTAGTGGTAAAAACACAACCTGAGATACACTCTCTTATCAAAATTTTAAGTGTGCAATATATCGTTAACTATAAGTACAGTGGTATACAGCAGATCTTTAAATTTACTCATCTTGCATAACTAAACTTTATACTCATTGAACTTTAACTACCCTCTACCTCCTTCCAGTTCCTGAAAACCACCATTCTATTCTCTTGTTTCTATGAGTTAGATTATTTTAGGTACATCATATAGTTGGAATTATGCAGTATTTCTGTGACTGGTTTATTTCTGTGACTAGTTTTTTTCACTTAGTGTAATGTTCTCCAGATTTATCCTTCTTGTAGCATATGGCAGGATTTCCTTATTTTTTAAGACTGAATAATATTCCATCCTGTGTATATGGCACATTTTCCTTATCTATTTATATATAAATGGATGTTAACGTACATAAATGTTTCAATACCTTAGCTATTGTGAGAAATGCTGCAATGAACATGGGATTACAGATGTATCTTTAAGATCCTGATTTCAATTCTTTGTGATACATACCCAGAAGTGAGATTGCTGTATCATATGGTAGTTCCATTTTTAATATGCTAGGAAACACCATATCTCCTATTGCTTTTTATAGCAGTTTCACCACTTTTCATTCCTACTAGCAGGGTACGAGGTTCCAATTTCTTCACACATTTGCCAATACTTATCTTGTGTTTTAATAATAGCCATTCTAATAGGTATAAAGTAATATTTTGTTTTGATTTACTTTTTTTCTGACTATTAATAATGTTGAGCATAGATTATTAACAATGCTGATCATCTTTTCATATACCTATAGGCTATTTATATGTCTTCTCAGGAGGATAAATATCTATGCCAGTCCTTTGCCCATTTTTAAAATAAGGTTATTTGTTTCTTTGTTACTGAGTTGTAGGAGTTCCTTATATATTTTCGATATAAACCCCTTATTAGATATATGGTTTGCAAATATTTCTCCCACTCCACAGGTTATCTTTTCACTCTTGATTGCATCCTATACTATATAGAAGCTTTTTATTTGATGTAGTCTCATTTGTCTATTTTTGCTTCTGTTTCTTATGCTTTTAGTGTCATATCCAAGAAATCATTGCCAAATCCAATGTCATGAAGCTTTTCTCCCATTTTCCTCTAGGAGTTTAACAGTTTCGATTCCTTTTTTTTTTTTTAATTTATTTATTATTATTATACTTTAAGTTGTAGGGTATACAGTTTCGATTCTTACATTGAAATTTTTAAACCATTTTGATGGATTTATTTTTGTGTATAAATAGGGGTCAGATATTATTTTATTACATGTAGCTATCCAGTTATCCCAACACAATTTGTTAAAGAGAATATATTTTCTCAAAGGTGCCTAACATAGTTTTAACATCTTAATTTTTTAATGTAGCAGATGAGTTCTTTATCCCCATACCCCTTGCCTTTTTAATACCTGCCAATAGACTTCCAAATATCATTAACTTCTCTTTGCCTGAGGGCTTGCTCTGGCTACTGGAGCCCTCTCCACCTGTGCATAAAGCAGGCTGGAAATGTTGGGGAATTAACGTTTCACAGGAGTGGCTTTTAATCATTAACTGCCAAGATTTGGTTCATATGATGCAACTCTCTCCCCTCAGGGGTAATAAGCTTGTAGGACTAAGCTATAGTTGCCCACTATAGTAACCTGTTTGATGATGCACTTTTATTGGCTTCCTTCCCTTTTCTTTATCGCTTCACCACTCCTCTACTTATGTTTATGGGACCACCTCCCAAATGAATTATTTGCATATTAATCGTGTCTCAAAGTCTGATTCTGGGATCCAAACTAAGATACTGAATCTAAAATTAATTTCTATTACTTACAGCTCATAAACCTATCCTGCTGTATTAGGGAATCTTACATCATGTAAAAATGTCTATTCACATGATGAAAAATAATCTAAGCCCTCATGGTATTTTTGTCTTTGCTCATTTAGAATTTTGTAAAATAGTATGAGCACTGGTGTTATATACATCTCAGGTCAAATACCAGATTTCACTCTTAATAACCAAGTGACACAGGACTGTTTACATAATTTTGCTAAATTTCAGTTTCTTTTTGGAGAAATGAGGGTACTTATAACTCTCTTATTGTGAAAATATATAAAATAAGCATTTCCAGACCTACACTGCACCAGTCAAACAAATGCTCACCATGTACTCATTCCTATTCTCCTTTTAATTGTTCCATTTTTGACTTCTTCTTAATCTACCTTCTTTTGTTTTTGCATAAACAATAATTAAACAAAAGTTAAAATACCCAAAGAAATATGGTTTTGGTGGAGTAACTAACTACGCAAGGCACTTAGATACTTGATAGAACATTTTGCTCAAGGTGACAACTTTATTCTACAACTGAAGATATTTTTACTAACTGTAAGCCCCTACTCAATATTCAAGCAACAAAAGTTACCTTGCACAAAGCTCATCCCTCTAGTAGAGATATGAGCTGCTTTCTGTATCTACTGCTTTTGGCAGCCCACACTTTGTTTGTGTCACATATTCAGCAATTTTATCATACATCTTTGATGCCCGAAGTATTTCCTTGACATTGCCTTCCCTGTAGCTGCAGGCTCTAAACTTTTCCCTCCACTTCTTTTCCTCATCTCTGTCCATTCCAATATCCTCTTGAGGTCTGCCTAACCTGATAAAGAAATTTAATCCAAAATATTCTTCCAAATTTTATTTGGGCTTTGTTAACTCCAAGGAATAGTTAATATGATAAGTATAAGCACACAAACAGAAGCTTTAAGGCATATATATTTGGACAAGAAAATATATTTCAAATCCTACCTCACAAGTGAATGCTTATTCCTGAAAAATATAACAGTGGCTCTGGGACTCTTAAGTTAAAATAAATCTCCTGTTTCCTCAACATTTTAACTATTATCAGTTGTCATTCGAACAATATTTGATATACTCTGACTTTGAAAATGAGTGCCTTTTTTAAGCTATTCATTTAACAAATACTTGTTAAATATTACTATGTTCAGAACATTGTTCTAGGCATTAAAAGTTAGCCAATAAAGAATTTCATACCATAAAAGCTTAGGAATTTGTCTAGTTAGTTCAGGCTGCTATACCAAATTACTATAGATTGGGTAGCTCATAAAAAACTGAAATATATTTCTCACAATCAGTATACTGGAGGTCTAAGATCAGGTTGCTAGCATGGTTGGGTTCCAGTGAGGGTCCTCTTTCAGGTTATAGAATACTGACTTCTTGTTGTATCCTTATATGACAGAGAGCAAAGTTAAGCAAGCTCTCTTGGAATGCTTAAAAGGGCACTAATCCCATTCCCATTCCCATTCCCATTCCCATTGATGAGGGGTCTACTCCCATGACGTAATCACCTTTTGAAGGCCCTACCTTCTAATACATCACATTGAGAGTAGGATTTCAATGCATGAAATGTAAGGGACGCAAACATTCAGCCTATAATTGTATTGTAGTTGCAAAATCAAAAAATATATGCTTAAAGTTGGTATATATAAGTTTAAAACTGTATTTGACTTAATGTTCAAATGAATTTGTATGCATAATACATTCAATTTGAGTTCTAGAAAGGTATGATAAATGGGTGTTAGAATAATTAAGAAAGACTTCACTGAGTGTGTAAAGACTAAGTCAACCCCTAAAAGAAGGGGCATCATTTCCTAAAAGAAGGGGGATCATTTGAATATAAGAACAGAAAGAATAGCATTTTAGGTGGGGAGACTGACTAGCAGAGGCTTAGAAAAGAGATGGAGAATAGCTATATGGGAGAGAAAAGTGGTCTAACTGGCTAAAGAAGTGTTCTAACGCTGAGGAGTGAATAACTTGACTGTGGCTAGATTTCCTATGCTTAGTTAACAAGATGTATGTCCCTACAGGTTTTGAGATTCTGTGTTAGAGTATATGCAAAGTCATGGGATATACATCATATATCTTTCTGGAGTAACAATTTTACTCATATTTAATAAAAACATTAATTGACATCAAAACAAAGAGCCCTATTGAGTGTAGGCTGTAAGATTCAAAGGAAGCTCAGCTGAAAGACCTAAGCTGACAACATAGATGTAAGCTGTGTTAACATCCTATTGGTAACCGAAGGCCAGACAGTGAGTGTGATTATCAAAGACAGTGTTCAGAGTAAGAAAAACAGAGTTTTGGAGCACACAGAGAAGGAACTGCACATGAAGGAGCTTGAGAGAAAGTAGTGGGAAAAGTAGCAGGTACCCTAAGACAGAGGTGTGATGGAAGCCCAGATTTCAAAGAAGAAATTGTCATGCTTGTCAAATACTGTAGAGAGTTCAAATGAGATACACATTCAAAGTGTATTCTTTAAATTTAATACTTAATAAGTGATTGGCAACATTTGACAGAAGATTTTTCAGGAAAATGGTGTGTTGGGAAGCTCAAATAAGGTTAGAATATTAGAGTGATGAGGAGGGTTTTTTCCTTACCCCCAGAAAGTGGCTCATCTGCAGGTCACAGCTTCCCTTTGATGAAATCCTCTGGCTCCCTACAAGTGAGATTAGGAGTTCCTTCTCAACTAGTTTGGAAACCTGATACCTCCTATGTGCTGTTCAAGGCAATGAAGTGACCTCAAATTACTGGGGTGGGCAGGGGGCAATTTGAAGGAATTATCCTGACATGAAGAAGCGAGCATGTAGAGCAAAAGTATTACCCGTGCAAGGGGGATCATCTTACTTGAGGAGTGGATACACCATGTACCATGATGTGCTTATTTCACGTTGTATGCCAGCTTCAAAACATCTCATGTACACCATAAATATATATACCTACTATGTACCCACAAAAATTAAAAATAAACAAACAAACAAAAAACAAATTTGCCAATGAGTGATGAGTCTGTCTTTAAGAAAAAAATGTAAAAATATTTTCCTAAGAATGGTTGAATGGTTGTTAGAGTCTTGGGTAAAGAAAAATTACTTTGTTAGAAGGGAGGAAGGAAGCCCTTATCAAAAAATAAAAAATTTAAAAATTTAAAAAAAAACAGGCAAAATTAAACTGTGATACTCATAAGCATTGATAAGCTGTGATTTGAGCCTTGTGGATCTTCACATTTTTCAATCCTTTACTGCCTGCTCTGATCTGAATGTTTGCATCACCCTGAAATTCATATGTTGAAATCCTAACGCCTGAGGTGATGGTATTTAAGAAGTCGTGTCTTTGGGAAGCTATTCGGTCTGCAGCAGAGCCCTCATCAATGAAGTTGTGCCTTTGTAAAAGAGGCCCAAGAGAGAGCTTCCTTCCATCACATGAAGAGACAGTGAGGAGGTGCTGGTCTATGAACCTGAAAGTGAGTCTACAAGATCTGCACTACCTTGATCTCGGATTTCCCAGCTTCTGGATCTGCGAGAAATAAATTTCTGTTGTTTATAAGCCACCCAGTCTAAGGTATTTTGTGATAGCATCTGAACAGATAATGACACTTGCTAAGGTGATTTTCAAAACTAGGTATTTTCATATACATTTTAAAAGTTAGAATCTAACATTTGTATCATATATTTCCATAGCTAAAAAGGATATTATTTCCATTTTAAATACAACTGTTATATTTTTTAAAAAGACAGCCAAGAGGATTATAAATATAACAATAATTATGTGATTAACCTATCATTCAGTATATGAACAAATTATTTTTAATATTGAAAAGGCTTATTATTTTTCTCAATGAAATTATATTTTAATCCAATTTGCCATAGGAATTTTTATCCTAGTATATATTTATGCTTGAATGTATCTATTAAACACTCTATCACACTTCTTTAAAATATGAATATATAATTAAATATAAAATTATATTATGTTTCTAAAAATAGGCTCCAAGTATCTAAAATATCTTCTGAAATTAGTTATTGCAAATTTTTTTTTTTTTTTTTTTTTTTTTTTGAGATAGAGCCCCACTCTTGTTGCCCAGGCTGGAGTGCAGTGGCACGATCTCAGCTCACTGCAACCTCCACCTCCCCTGTTCAAGAGATTGTCCTGCTTCAGCCTCCCGAGTAGTGGGAGTACAGGAATGCACCACTGCGCCTGGCTAATTTTGTGCTTTTAGTAGAGATGGTATTTTGCCGTGTTGGTCAGGCTGATCTCAAACTCAGGTGATCCACCCACCTCAACTTCCCAAAGTGCTGGGATTACAGGTGTGAGCCACCATGCCAGCCTATTGCAAAATTTTTAATCAATTTCTCAGAGCAAGAGTAGAAATCATTAAAAATGAAAATTCAAAAACATAGAAGGTAATAATTTTATTGGAAAGAGATCTATCCATGGGATAACTGGGAAGGAAAGGTATGGTCCCTTGATTAAAGAAGTTTTCCTTTAGCATCTGGAAGTTTTGCATCTCTGGACAGTGAAACATAAAATTTGGGATGAGGAGAGGTACCAAAAAAAATGGTGATTGTCAAAGGGGAGCCAGGAAAGGAGAACAGGCATGCAAAAAAGACTGGGGGACATTGGGAAAAGTGGTGACAGTGCTGGCCAGAGAAGACTGTTACAGAGCACTGCAGAGGCTTTGATATGGCAGGCATAGGAGCGGAGGCAGGAAGAAAGGTGTGCATACATATAAAATGTTGTTGCTGACATTAGAGTTAATCCATCCAACACTAGTAAAAGAAAAAAATTGTACAAACTGACAGAAATGAAGACATTGAGCAAGGTATGAATCATATCCTGTTCTTGTAGAATTTTGTGGTTAATTTGGTTATAGGAATCAGCCACTAGAAGTTTGTATAAATGTCTTTTGACTGAGCTGTGCAGAACCAAAAAGGACAAACAGTTTCAAATAGAGGAAATCGCTTCATCTTTAGAGTGGAACTCTGGCATTTACTTAAATCTGTGTTCCAAATGTCAAATTCAACACAAGGCAAAGGTTAGCTGTATTTAGGATCTAATAAATACTTGAGAAATACACTCAGCATAGAGCCTACCCACTGGCACAATATTCCACACACATCTGGTTAATGAATAAGTGAACTGATTATTAAATGAATGGTCAGCATCCCCACCAAAGAGGCAGAAAAACCCTGAAAACCCTTATACTGCATATAGGAACAAAGACCTGAGACTCTGATATCTGTGAAAATCTGCTGCTACTGTAATAATTTTAGGAAACTTATCTATTGAACCGATGAAAGTGATTTTAAAATGTTTATTTTAATTGTATTTTTCTAGTTCTTGCACTTTGTCATCACAAATACTCTTAGTCTAAGGTACTTTTGAATTATTTCCCCAGCAAAAACACCAGTTCTAATTTAAAGCCTCAAGGTTTTATTTTGAAAGGAAAAGCTAAGCTAAAGAACTGAGATTTAAATTGATTCGAGTGAATATTCAATTAATATGAAAACATCTATGAATAATAGAGATAAAAAGAATTGGGAATTAAATAGAAGTACATTTCTTCACATTTATTTATTTTAGGTTATGTAAATTAAGGTTCTCTGAGAAACAAATACCAAGATGGGATTAGATATGAAAAACATTTACTGGGAAAACATCTGCTGAGGATAAAGGCAAGAGAGTGGGAGAAGGTGAGAAGAACCTCCAAACCAAGATGCAGATCTGAACCTGCAGAAGTAGAAGGGGAAGGAAGAATGATGGGGTGGGAAGAATTTGACATTGCAGAGCAGTTCTGAGCCAGTTGGGCCAGGCCAGTGGGGGAAGGAGGCCTTACACTCATAGCTGTTGTAAACTGAATGTTTGCATCTCCTCAAAACTTGTATGTTAAAGCCTAATCCTCAAGAAGGGACCTTTGGGAGGTGATTAGTTTATGAGGGCAGAGCACTCAAAAATGGTATTAGTGACTTTATAAGCATCTGACGAGATCAGAATTCTTCCCTTCCACCACGTGAGGACACAGGTAGAAGGTGCCAAATATGAATCAGAAAGGGGGCCCTCCACAGACACTAATCTTCAAATTTTTCCTTTCTTTACTCTTTGCTGCAGTCTGAATGTTTGTGTTCCAACCAAAATTCATATGTTGAAATTCTGTCCCCCAAAGTGATGTTATTAAGAGGTGGGGCCTTTGGGAGGTGATTCAGTCTTGGGGCCAAGACCTTGTGAATGAGATTCTGAACCTTATAAAAGGGACCCAGAGAGGACCCTCCCTCCTTCCATCGCATGAGCACACAGTGAGGAGGTGCTGTTCTATGAACCTAAAAGTGGGTCTTTACAAGATCTGCAGCACCTTCATCTTGAACTTCTCAGCTTTCAGAACTGTGAAAAATATATTTCTGTTCTTTGTAAGCTACCCAGTTTATGGAATTCTGTTACAGTAGCCCAAATAAAGTGAGCCATACCTCCATCATGATCACCCATTGAGTGTGGTCACTCATTAAGTAGGCCTCACAGTACCTGCCAGGTGGTCCAGTGAGGCAGCAGCATGGAGCACCTCTCAATCCTGCCTGCAGTTGGAGATGAGAGCCACAGATTTTCACAGATGTAGCAAAACTGGGATAGACATGTTTTTGATATTTTAATGTTTCTTTTTCTAATTTCTAACATTTCAAAACAGAACATAATGATGATTATGAAAAAAACAATTCATTATCATAGTCCATTAGATTTACTTATAAGTACATGTAAATATATATGAGGAAATGTCGCATAGATACAAAGGCGCACAGATCAATCTTAGTAATCTGAAGATCTACATTTTAAAGTCTTTGTTATATATTATGATTAAATATTTGAAATCTATAGAAGAAACTACTGAGCCCTGTGAAAAAAAATTAACTGAGAAAGGCCAAAAACAAAGATAATGTCTGATGGGCTCTGGACGTCAGTTTCTATGCAGAAACAATGACAAACTTTAACCCTGGACAACCAGTGTTTCGAAAATAGGCACTTCTGTTCAATGAATTACATGTGTGTGTTTTTCCCTAAGCCAATATGAGTTACAGTCTTCCTCTGTCACGATTCAAATTTCTTGCTTTCTTTTTGGATGCTTGGATTCTAGAGAATTAAACAAATAAAAATATCAAAATTGTTGAAAATAATTCGGTAAACAAATAATTCTTTATAGAATATAAAATGGCATTGTGCATTAAGAATAGGTACAATGATCTGATAACAAAATCAAAAACTAGTCCATAAACAGATATAACTAATGTCGACATTTCAGTTTGATACAGAAAGAATGGATCTTAAAAAATAATCATTTCTTTATAAAGGAAATGTTTGTGCCCCATATTTATGCTAAAATGAAATTCTTTTACCCAAGTTTAAGTTTTAAAAAGTTGTATGGAAGTAGTACATGCACATGAAAAAATATAAAGTAATTCTGGATTATAATATAACAGTTTTTAGCCATATTTTTCCCACTCCTCAGAAAGATGTACTTTTAAATTTTCCTATTTTAATTCTCCTGCTGATTAACTTCATAACTACAATTTACTTACATCCCTATATCTTTATTTATTAGCCTTGATATCATATCTGTAAATAACCACAATGAAACATGCAGATTTGGCTCCAGGCTGAGGAATCCTCATTTCAGAAGTCATCGTTCACTTTCCATTTAACAAAATATGTGTTGAAATCTATCACCTGCTGGTCGAGCATGGTGGCTCACGCCTGTAATCCCAGCACTTTGGGAGGACAAGGCGGCAGATCATATGAGGTCAGGAGTTTGAGACCCGCCTGGCCAACATGGCAAAACTCTGTCTTTACTAAAAATGCAAAAAGAAAAAAAAAGTATCTGGACATGTTGACAGGTCCCTGTAATCTCAGCCGCTTGGGAGTCTGAGGCAGGAGAATCATTTGAACCTGGGAGATGGAGGTTGCAGTGAGCCGAAATTGCGCCACTGAACTCCAGTCTAGGCGACAGAGTGAGAGTCCGTCTCCAAAAAAGAAAAAAGAGAGAAATGAGAAGCTGAATTAAAAATTCGAGTAAAAAAGAAGTACATGTGTATGTACAATGTAACCTGGGGAATGTAACCTGGGAGAGCTATTCTAAGCAGAAAACCAAGATTAGAGAGAGAGAGAGAACTTAAGGAGGACTAAATGTATTTTTATTAAAGTATCGGAAACATAATTCAAAGAAAATAATTAACTGAGAAAAATTATCTGCTACATACATAAAGTATTAATATCTCTCTTACTAGAAGGCTACAGTAACCAAAACAGCATGGTGCTGGTACCAAAACAGAGATATAGACCAGTGGAACAGAACAGAGTCCTCAGAAATAATACCACACATCTACAGCCATGTGATCTTTGACAAACCTGACATAAACAAGAAATGGGGAAAGGATTCCCTATTTAATAAATGGTGCTGGGAAAACCGGTTAGTCCTAAGTAGAAAGCTGAAACTGGACCCCTTCCTTACTCCTTATACAAAAATTAATTCAAGATGGATTGGAGACTTAAATGTTAGACCTAAAATCATAAAAACCCTAGAAGAAAACCTAGGCAATACCATTTAGGACATAGGCATGGGCAAGGACTTCATGTCTAAAACACCAAAAGCAATGGCAACAAAAGCCGAAATTGACAAATGGAATCTAATTAAAGAGCTTCTGCACAGCAAAAGAAACTACCATCAGAGTGAACAGGCAACCTACAGAATGGGAGGAAATTTTTGCAATCTACTCATCTGACAAAGGGCTAATATCCAGAACCTACAAAGAACTCAATCAAATTTACAAGAAAAAAACAAACAACCCCATGAAAAAGTGGGCAAAGGATATGAACAGAAATTTCTCAAAAGAAGACATTTATGCAGCCAACAGACACATGAAAAAATGCTCATCATCACTCGCCGTCAGAGAAATGCAAATCAAAACCACAATGAGATACCATCTCACACCAGTTAGAATGGCAATCATTAAAAAAATCAGGAAACAACAGGTGCTGGAGAGGATGTGGAGAAACAGGAACACTTTTACGCTGTTGGTGGGACTGTAAACTAGTTCAACCATTGTGGAAAACAGTGTGGTGATTCCTCAAGGATCTAGAACTAGAAATACCATTTGACCCAGCCATCCCATTACTGGGTATATACCCAAAGGATTATAAATCATGCTGCTGTAAAGACACACGCACACGTATGTTTATTGCAGCACTATTCACAATAGCAAATACTTGGAACCAACCCAAATGTCCATCAATGACAGACTGGATTAAGAAAATGTGGCACATATACACCATGGAATGCTATGCAGCTATAAAGAAAAGATAAGTTCGTGTCCTTTGTAGGGACACGAATGCAGCTGGAAACCATCATTCTCAGCAAACTATTGCAAGAACAGAAAACCAAACACCACATGTTCTCACTCCTAGGTGGGAACTGAACAATGAGATCACTTGGACACAGTAAGGGACATCACACACCGGGGCCTGTTGTGGGGTAGGGAGACGGGGAGGGATAGCATTAGGAGATATACCTAATGTAAATGACGAGTTAATGGATGCAGCACACCAGCATGGCACATGTATACATATGTAACAAACCTGCACATTGTACACATCTACCCTAGAACATACAGTATAATTAAAAAAGAAAAAACAACAAACAATATTAGCCACTAACCACATGTGGCTAATGATAAAGTCATTTAAAATTAAATAATATTCAAAATTTAGTTCAAAAAAAAATCCTTCTTGTATAAAGAGGCATAAACACAAAAATAAAGGTGGACAACATTATATGAGGGATATGAAGGTAGACACTGAAGTCAAACCTCTTGGTTTCAAACCTTGAATCTTCCACCTACTTGTCAAGTGGGGATAATAATACTATTTTCATGTTAGGAAAGTTTTGAGAGTGTGGTGATTAGGTACACATAAAGTACTTAGAAAGTATCTGTAATGCAAAGTACCCAATAATTGGTAGTTATGAATTTTTATTAATATTGTAAGTATTTAGGACACATTAGCAAAAAAATGGGCAAAAATATAAAGAAGAAATCCCCTAAAGAACTTTAATAGTTGTTAATAAATGTGAACCGGAGGACATAAATTATAGGCAAAATATATCATTATTCAATTTCTTGGTTGAAAACAATGTCAGTAGAATTTATAGGCATGTAAGAAATTGGGTATCCTCAAATATTTTTGTGAATTGTGTATGAACTATTCTGTTTTTCTGAAGAGGAACTTGACCCAGGATTCTAAAGCTTTAAATATGTGCATACTTTTCATTCTACAAATTCTAATTCTAGATGTTAATCTTAAAATATAATCAGACAAGTTCTTTGGAATTCTCAATGCATTAGTGTATATCATAAAATAATAAAAGCAACTTACACTTAAAGCAATAGGGGGATGCATACAAAATTACTGAATATTATACAGTGATATTCTATCAAGATGGAAGGTGGAATATGAAATAAGATCATTAAATGTATGGCACATGAGTCTATACACATCAGATAAAATCAATAAGTAGGCAGCAAAATGGTATATATAATATTGTTATACTATTATATCTTATAATATATATAAGATATATAAAGTATAATATAATGCAAGATATATTACAATGTTACATTAAAAATAATATGTCTATCATATCCATAATTTTAAATTTTCACCTGGATGTTCCAATATTATGTAGATATTATCACATTGTTATCTATATCACAGGATGTATAATTTATAAATAAAGAATTTGGAAGGTTGAAAACATAATTGTTTATCATTTTCCCTGATTTAATTATTTTTTGGCAACACAATATAAAATTCTAACAGTGAAGACAAATTACTTACATAATTAAAATATAATCATTTATTGTAATAATTTCCATTTAGTATTTTTTTTCTTTAATTTAGAAGTATAGAGAAGGGGTCTTCATAACAGTATTACAGAATTTAAATATTGACTAACACACTTTTTTTAACATGAAGGCAGAAATGTTCATTAACTTGTGTTCTAAAACTAGACTTTACACAGCTGAAAAAATAAAACTCCATGTGATTGTTAACTCTGGTACCCAGCATTAAGATAACTTTACTTATCTGGAAATTGAGGGTTTGATCTTGTTGTAATATTCATGTACTCATATATTAATGTTATAGAACCCTACACTAAGTCAATTTTGCTCACAGCAGTAGGTAAATATAACAAGATATAATATTTTAAAACAGAAGATAAATACATAACATTTCACTGTCTTCTAAATACAAATGCTCCTTAACTTACAATGGGGTTATGCTCCCATATACCTAGTGTAAGTTGAAAATATCGTAAGTTAAAAATGGGCATTTTGTAGACATAATGAATGGGCATTTTGTAGACATGATGAACATTTAAACACAATATTCAAATATCTTGGGCAACCCAGTACATTCTTGAATATCATTGTTGAGCCTTGTGATCCTGTGGCTGACTGGGAGCTGTGGTTTGCTGCTGCTGCCCAGAATTTCGAAAGAGTATTCTGCCACATATCACTAGCACTAAAAAAGATCAAAATTCAAAATTTAAAGTATGGCTTCTACTGAATGTGTATCATTTCACACCATTGTAATGTTGAAAAATCACAAGATGAGCCATAGGTAAGTTGGGAGCTGTCTATAGTTTACTGATATTTTGTATCTGACAAATAAATTTATTATTTACACGATTTCTAATTCAATCCCTAACCAGCATATAAGCCAATGTATTTGGAGAATAGTGTTTTCAAGATAGAGCACATATTCTAAGAAATCTCAAATGCTAGGGCCCTTAATACAAGCATACTTTGTTTTATTGCAATTCATTTTATTGCACTGGGTTTTTGTTTGTTTGTTTTTACAGACAGATGGTTTGTGACAATCCTGCATTGAGCAAGTTCATCAGAAACATTTTCCAACACCACGTACTCACATTGTGACTCTGTGTCATATTTTGAGAATTCTCACAATATTTAAACTTCAACAATATATAAAAATAATTATTATTATATCTGTCAGTGATCTGTGATCAGTGATTATTTTAATGTTGCTATTCTAATGGTTTTGAGGCACCACAAATGACATTTATGTAAGACCACAGCTTTAACTGATAAATGTTGTATGTATTCTGACTGCTCCACTGTCTGGTCCTTCTCCATCTTTCTCTCTCTCCTGAAGCATCTCTATTCCCTGAGAGAACAATATTAAAATTAGGCTGATTAAACTCCCTACCATTACCTGTAAGTGTTCACGTAAAGGAAGTGTTACATATCTCTCACTTTAAATGAAAAGCTAAAAATTATTAAAGTTAGTGAGGAAGGCATTTCAAAAATAAAGTTGGGCGAGAAGCTAGCCCTCTTGTGTCAAGCAATAAAGTTGTAAATTCAAAGTAAAAGTTCTTGAAGGAAATTAAAAGTGCTATTCCAGTGAAGACATGAATGATAATAAAGCGAAACAGCCTTATTGCTGATATGAATAAAGTCTGAGTGTTCTGAATAGAAGATCAGACCAGCCACAACATTCCCTTTAGACAAAGCCTAATCCAGAGTAAAGCCCTAAATCCCTTCAATTCTATGAGGAAGCTGCAGAAGAAAAGTTGGAAGCTAGCAGAGGCTGGTTCATGAGGTTTAAAGAAAGAAGCCATCCCTATAACATAAAAAGGCAAGGTGAAGCAGCAAGTGCTGATGTAGGAGCTGCTGCAAGTGATGCAGAAGATTTAACTGAGATAACTGATAAAGGTGGCTGCACTAAATAACAGATTGTCAATGTAGACAAAGCCTTGTAATGAGAGATGTCATCAAGGACTTTCATAGTGAAAGAGAAGTCAATGCCTAGCTTCAACGCTTCATAAAACAGGCTAACCCTCTTGTTAGGGGCTAATGCAGCTGATGACTTTAATTGAAGCCAATGCTTATTTACTATTCTGGACATCCTAGGGGCCTTAAGAATTTTTCTAAATTTACTCTGCCTGCGCCCCTAGAAACAGAACAACAAAGCCTGGATGACAGCACATCTATTTGCAGCATGCTTTACTGAATATTTTAAGCCCATGTTGAGATCTACTGCTCAGAATAAAAGATTTATTTCAAAATATTACTGTTCATTGACAATGCACCTGGTCACTCAAGAACACTGATAAAGATATACAGGATTAATGCTGTTTTCATGGCTGTTAACACAATATCCCTTCTGCAGCCCAAAAATCAAGTTGTAATTTTGACTTTCGAGTCTTATTTTCCAGGAAATACATTTCATAAGGCTCTAGCTGCTGTAGACAGTGGTTACTCTGATGGATCCTGGCAAAGTAAGTTGAAAAACTTCCGGAAATTATTCACCATTCTAGATACCATTAAGAATATTTGTAATTCATGGGAGGATGGTAACATGTCAACATTAAAAGGCATTTTGAAGAAGTTGATTCCAACCCTCATGGATGATTTTGAGAAGTTCAGGACTTCACTGGAGGAATTAACTGCAGATGTGATGGAAACAGCAAGAGAAGTAGAATTGTAAGTGGAGCTTGAATATGTGACTTAATTGCTACAATCTCACAGTCAAGCTTGAATGGATCAAGAGTTGCTTCCTTTCAATGAGAAAAAAAAATGGTTTCTTGAGATTGAACCTGCTCTTGGTGAAGGTACTGTGAATATTGCTGATATGAAAACAAATAATTTAGAATATTTTGGAAATTTATTTGATAAAGAAGCAGCAGTGTTTAAGAGGATTGACTGCAATTTTGAAAGAATTTCTACTGTGGGTAAAATGCTATCAAACAGCATCATATACTATAGAGAAATCTTTCAGAGAAGGAAGTCTATTGATGTAGCAAAAGTAATTGTTGTCTTATCTTAAGAAATTGCCACAACCTCCCCAACATTCAGCAAACATCACCATTGTTAGTAAGCAGTCATCAATATGAAGGCAAGACTTTCCACCAGCAAAGAGATTATGGCTCCTGAAGGTGCAGATGATTGTTATGATGTTTTAGCATTAAACCATTTTAAAATTAAGGTATATATGTTTTTAAAGATGTGGTGCTATGACATTTAATAGACTGCAATGTAATGTAAACATAAATTTATATGCAATGAGAAGCCAAAAAGTTTGTATGTCTTGTTTTATTACAATGTTTGCTTTATTGCTGTGGTCTGGAAACAAACGTGCAGTATCTTTGAGGTATGCCTGTTATATTAGTCCATTTTCACACTGCTGATAAAGACATACCCAAGACTGGGTAATTTGAAAGGAGAGAGGTTTAATTGACTCATAGTTTCATATGACTGGGGTGGCCTCACAATCATAGCGAAGGCAAGGGGGAGCAAAGTCACATCTTACATGGATGGCAGCAGGCAAAGAGAGAGCTTGTACAGGGAAACTCTCCCTTACAGAACCATCAGATCTCATGAGAGTTATTCACCATTATGAGAACAGCACTGGAAAGACCCGTCTCCATGATTCAATTACTTCCCACCAGGTTCCTCCCACAACATGTGGGAATTGTGGGAGCTACAATACAAGATGAGATTTGAGTGCAGACACTGCCAAAGCATATCATTTTTCCCCTGTTCCTTCCCAAATCTCATGTCCTCACATTTCAAAACCAACCATGCCTTCCCAACAGTCCTCCAAAGTCTTAAGTCATTTCAGCATTAACTCAGAAG
The DNA here is from genome assembly GCF_043159975.1 of Macaca nemestrina. Taxonomy (NCBI): domain Eukaryota; kingdom Metazoa; phylum Chordata; class Mammalia; order Primates; family Cercopithecidae; genus Macaca; species Macaca nemestrina. The sequence continues at coordinate 59,923,726 of NC_092130.1, forward strand.
TCATGACTCAATAAATCATTTCATCATTAACTCAAAAGTTCACAGTCCAACATCTCATCTGAGACAAAGCAAGTACCTTCCACCTATGAGCCTGTAAAATCAAAAGCAAGTTAGTTACTTCCAAGATACAATGGAGGTACAGGCATTGGGTAAATACACCCATGCCAAATGGGAGAAATTGGCCAAAACAAAGAGGCTACAGGCCCCATGCAAGTCTGAAATTCAGCAGGGCAGCCAAATCTTACAGGGTAAGTCAAATCTTACCAAAGATTTGACAGGGTAAGTCAAGTCTTAACAAAATGGTCTCCTTTGACTCCATGTCTCACATCCAGGTCACGCTGATACAAGAGGTGGGATCCCATGGTCTTAGGCAGCTCCACCCCTGTGGCTTTGCAGGGTACAGCTTCCCTCTTGGCTACTTTCATGGACTGGTATTGAGTGTCTGTGGCTTTTCCAGGTGCAAAATGCAAGCTGTCAGTGGATATACCACTCTGGGGTCTGGAGAATGATGACCTTCTTCTCACAGCTCCACTAGGCCATGCCCCAGTAGGGATTCTGTGTGGGGGCTCTAACCCCACAATTCATTTCTTATCTGCCCTAGCAGAGGTTCTCCATGAAGGCCCCACCCCTGCAGCAAACTTCTGGCTGGGCATCCTGGCATTTCCATACCTCATCTGAAATCTAAGTAGAGGTTCCCAAACCCCAATCCTTAACTTTGGTGCACTCACAAGCTCAACACCACATGGAAACTGTCAAGGCTTGGGACTTGCACCCTCTGAAGCCACAACCTAAGTTCTACATTCACTTCTTTCAGCCATGTCTTGAGCAGCTGGGATGAAGGGCACCAAGTCCCTAAGCTGCACACAGCCAGGGGACCCTGGGTCCAGGCCCAGGAAACCATTTTTTCCTTGTAGGCATCCAGGCCTTTGGTGGGAGGGGCTGCTGTGAAGACCTCTGATATGCCCTGGAGATATTTTACCCCTTGTCTTGGTGATTAACATTCAGATCATATTTACTTATGCAAATTTCTGCAGCTGGCTTGAATTTCTCCTCAGGAAAATGGGATTTTCTTTTCTATCACATTGTCAGGCTGCAAATTTTTCAAACTTTTATGCTCCCTTATAATACTGAATGCCTTAAACAGCACCCAAGTAACCTCCTGAATGCTTTGCTGCTTAGAAATTTCTGCTAGATACCCTAAATCATCTCTCTCAAGTTCAAACTTCCACAAATCTCTATGGCAGGGACAAAATGCTGCCAGTCTCTTTGCTACAACTAACAAGAGTTACCTTTGCTCCAGTTCCCAATGAGTTCTTCATTTCCATCTGAGTTCACCTCAGCCCGGACTTCATTGTCCATGTTGCTATCAGCATTTTGGATAAAGCCATTCAACAAGTCTCTAGGGAGTCCTAACCTTTCCTACATTTTCCTGTCTTCTTCTGAGCCCTCGAAACTGTTCCATCCCCTGCCTCTTACCCAGTTCCAAAGTCGCTTCCACATTTTCAGATATCTTTGCAGAAGCGCCCCACTCTACCAATACCAAGTTACTGTATCAGTCCATTTTCACACTGCTGATCAAGACATATCTGAGACTAGATAATTCAGAAAGGAAAGAGATTTAATTGACTCACAGTTCCACATGCCTGGTGAGGCCTCACAATCATGGTGGAAGACAAGGAGGACCAAAGTCATGTCTTACATAGATGATGGCAAGCAAAGAGAAATCTTTGGTAGGGAAATTCCTCTTATAAAACCATCAGATCTTGTGAGACTTATTCACTGTCATGAGAACAGTATGGGTGAAATTGCCCACATGATGCAATTACCTCCCACCAGTTTCCTCCTACAACACATGGGAATTGTGGGAGCTACAATTCAAGATGAGCTTTGCGGGGGGACACAGCCAAACCATATCGCTTGTATACCTTAATATGTAATTCCCTAAACAATTTCCACACATAGTTTTAAAAAGTATATAATTGGATCTGCTATTGGCTGAGTAGAGTCACTCAAAATTCATATGTTGAAGTCCTAATTCCCAGAACCTCAGAATGTGACTTTTTGAAGATAGGAACTTTAAGGAAGTAATGAAGTTAAAATGTTATCATTAGGGTAGGCCCTAATCCAATTTGAATGGTGTCCTTGTTAGAAGAGAAAACTAGGACACAAATAGGCACAGAGACAAGATCATGTGAAGAAACAGGGAGAAGATAGCCATCTTCAAGCCAAGAAGAGAAGTCGCAAAAGAAATAAAATCTGCTGACACCTTGATTTTAGATTTCCAGTTTCTATAAATTGTGAGAAAATAAATTTCTATTGTTTAAGACACCAAGCTGATGGAATATGGTCTGGAAGCCACAGCAAACTAATACATTATTTACTGACTATTTGATGAATCCAGGTATTATACTTTATTCTTTTTTTCTGTTTTGCAATGTTTCCATACAGATACTGTCAACATTATGTAAAAATGGAAATAAGTATTAATGTACCCAACATATAATGAAGATGCTTGATGTATCAAAATATCATATAGTAATTCCCAATGTATTATCTAAATCAAAAGGCTGAGAGAATTTTAAGATTACAGTGAATATGCTTCTCCAAAAAGAGGTTTTGTTACTTATTGATTATCTGACCAAAACAACTCTAAACTTTAAGAGCAGTGAAATTATAAGAGTTCCTGTTACTTAGGGCTTTTGTATGAACTAAATAATACATGTAGTCAATTATGGCAGTGTCTGCCTGAAAGTGTTAATAAACCCTATCTATCATTATTTTTGTGAAAAAAAATTAAATGTTTTTTTTTTTTTACATTTTGTCTTTAAGAACGTTTTGATTCTTATTTCTACTTGCTTGTATTCTTAACTTTCTACAATAAAATATATAATATATATTTGGAACAATACAATAAAGTTAGTGAGAAAAAAAAAACCAAAAAGCTAGGTTATAGCAAGGTGTAAGTAGATTAAATTAAAAATTGTCTATTTTATACATATGTATATACACACACATATATATTCCTCTGTAATTGATTCTAATTTTCTTTTTTGTACTCTTAACTTGACTCTTTGTTATGGTTTTCATCTCTTTCCTTACCAGATTGTTTATAGTACTTGGAAGTCTGTGCTTATGCTTATTCTGATCGTTTCCCTCTTTTAACTGATTTGATACTGATTTTCTCCTTTCCATTTAAACAAAAACAAAATATATTTCATTGCAGGGTAATTATTACTAAATATTTTCTAGCTTTTAGTGGCTGATAGAGAACTCCAGAGATTGCTACATGACAATCTTTCTCAAATGTTAAAGATAGTTTTGCTGGTTTTAAAAATACTATTTCTGTGATCCTAAGTCCTAATGGTTGGTAGTGAAACTGAGCATAAGTACCCTAGATGCTCCTAACTTGAATCAGGTTTTTGTACTTAGATATAACAGGCTAACTAAAGAACCATCTCAATTTAAGTACACTATGCCTCGATAAAGAAATCCCTCCACTCAAACATTAAATCTCCCTTTATTTTTGGTCTACTATTTTGTTTTTAAATTTATAACAAATGAGTTAGATTTTTTAAATTAAGAAATTAATATTTTGAGCAAATATCAAAGAAAATGGCATGCTTTTAATAAGATACTGCTTTTTCAGATTGTATGCTATTTGTCTCCAACACTCTGGTAAGGTTATAGCAATGCGTGTTATTTCAGAGAATAATTTACATAAACGGCAATATGCTGAAAATATTCAATCTTGTATCTGACATGTTTTTGGTTCTTTGTCAATTTATTTCTCTATTTGGCTTCTTTTGTTTTTGATCATCCCTCTTGCTTCATTTTTTCCATGAACTGATAGTTACTGAGAGCCAACCCAGATAAAATGTAGTGAGTCTTCAGCTCCTGAGGCTTGCATAATCTCTTTAAAGTAATTTATTATTGTCAAAGTGAAACATTTTCCAGAGTAAAAGAGTCTAATGATTTGTATTTTGGTTTAAGAAAAAGTTTGACTCATGAATAAAGATTCAGGCAACTGTCTGTCCAGAAGTGGCAACCATAACTTACAATTACTGTACATAGTGGCTATTACTCATACATCTAAGGCATATAGCTCATTGAACCTATTTAGATATGATATAAAACAAAAACATAACTTTCTTTTAAAAAGGAGAATACTAACATTATTAATGATTTGTCTGGGATGAGAAAAACAAGCTAAAAGAAAGGGACTGAAAGAGGTTACATAATGCTACACAATGATCTACTGCAACCAAGTCCACTACAGAGTGACAGATTCCTTTCACTGCTTGAATGTGATAGGTTTTCTCCTTGGCTCTTAAGATGGAATGGAGGAGTCAAAGAAGTTTAATACCCTATGTCGCATCTACTGCAAAAAGATAGTAATTCATAGACATGCAAACACATAAAATCAAATATAAATCTTGTTTTTCCTTGGGCAATAAAGAAATGAAAACAAACTAATTTGATAAGGTAGCCTATATACATTCCATTGTGTTATTATTAAAACTATATCAAGAAGATAGAACAAAAGCCTTTATCATATTATTCTGACCTCATGTATTTCTTTGTAAAAAGATGGAAAAAGTTCTCCCTAAGTAAATTATTAACCAATGGAAATTCCTTATAGAAATCTTATGAGGATGATATTCAGAATAAATTCAGCAGGCAAGTATGCCATCTAAATATTGATCAGTTTTTCCTACTGAATTGAGTGGGAGCTGAACCCGACATATTCATTATTTGTCTAACATGTTTTATATATGGTTCACACAGAATGGTGTTTATGGTATTGCTGCAAATTCAAGCAGTTTGGGAATTCACTTCCATTACAGTTTCACAGACATTGACTTGTATTTAGAAAAAATGAGAATTTATTGTTTTAAAAATGTGTTCTTTGCAGGGAGCTAATCATAATTTTGATACAAAACAATATCCTACCTCTGCCAAGTTGATGTTAATGTTATCTATTTATTCAACTTCCAGTTTTTAAATTTTACTAATATTTTGCTTCAATGAATTACACAATATTCTTTCTGTGTGCCTGCAAAATTCCCACTGCAAACAAGATCATTTTAAGCGTACACAAACTGTCAAATTATTTAAGTAGATTCTTGAAGATATTAAAAGCTCTATATGACTTATTTTTTCTTATAGAACTATTTGCTTTATAAATAACAAAGCGGAGAAAGAAACAACTAAATAGTCAACTGCATAAATAAATATTGGTACATTTAAAAGATGGAATGAGATGCTTTCATTATATTTATATGGAGAGACCTCCTAAGACTTATTCAAATGTTTTGTGTAAAATACTTCATTTCTCGCATGACCAGATTTTCACAATTTTATTTTGCATAGACATTTCCCCCTGAATTTATGTATTTGCATGAGTCATAATTTCTCCTATCTCTTTCTCTTATTTTTACTTCATTCAGTCATTCAACAAGTGCTTGCTTAGTGCCTGAAATGTGCTAGGCACTGAGTGATGTACTGGTGTTGAGTTGTGAATAACAGAGAAGATACTGGCTCTCCAGGAACTTATGTTCTAGACTTTACATTATTATGATACCTATGAAGGCTCATTTCCACCCTAGACTAAATGACTGAGGTGAATGGAGAGCTCTGGTACCCCCTCTCCTTCTCCACTCATGCAGTGGTCTTGGACATACACTCCTAAGTAGACCAAGGATGCAGCATACCCAACTCACTCTGCCATGCAACTTTGACCATGTAAATGATTGCTTGATGCTGACATTAATCTCTATGTGAATTCCCAGTGCTGTTCCCATTCTCAAAAGAACTCCAGGCCTCTCCAAAGCTTAATAGCCCTTTTCTAATATCCATTGGCTGAATGCCTTAGTGAGAAAAGTGAACTTTTTATTTGATACCTACCAATATCACAGGACTTGCTATAGCAGTCTGCCTGTTTTTTTTTCTATTTGTCTGGGGATGAGGCCTCTTGTCAACTGAAAGTGTGCATTTCTGAGGACCGGAGTCTACCCTTAACTTCTGTCTTTTGTTTGGACTTCATCTTCATTGGTGACACATCACAGAAGCTGAGGTCCATCATGGACTTCTAAAGATAATTCATCCAGATGTCTCTTTGGTCAGCTCCACTAACCAGCTGGAACACATCATTTCTTCCTCTCCAATCCCAGCACCAATTATTCACCCAAATAATGACCAGATGTTACCAGCTTTCTTGGAAATAGTTTCCTGTGGTTCCAGCTGATTCTCTGTCTCTGACCACTGCTTGGAAGGCTCCGTAGGCCCCTTCCTTCCCACACTGCGTCATTCCAATCTAGCTACCAGGAAATTCTGTCATGCAGATGATAGATCTCATGTGTCTCTAAATCTGCACACCATCACCTATCTGCCTCTTGTTGCCTATTATTTTCCTTCTATTAATGAATTCATACAAATATATACATTTTTGTTTATAAGAATTATTGCCTTCTGTCCCTTTCTCAAACAAAATGTATTGTTATATTCTCTCTTAATTTCTTATGAAAGAAATTAAAACATTTTTACCTACTCAACCCTCTGTCTTATAAATAACTACAAACTTTCAAAATAATTCTTCAAAATCTGATATGCTGGCAAATTATATTTTACAATTCATTTCAAGTAGGCATCCAAATATTGGTTTTCAATAGTATATGGCTGTTAAACATAATTATTCAAAGATAAAATGTAGAAGTACAAATTTTCTCATGAGGTAAATTAATGGCCAAATTGTGGCTTAATTTCCAGAGACTGAAAACTGAATTGGATTCTATTTTATTTCACTCCATATATCTATATTTTTGTGTTTATATTTATATTCTTGTGCTATTAAACTTGTTAAGTATATTCTTTGTGTAGTAGGCAAAATATTTTTTGGCCAATGAACAGAACTGTTAGCTCATAGTTTAGTATTTAATACCTACATAGGAAATCCTAATTCATAACTCAAAATTTGGTGTTTTTTCAAAATTACCTATAATTATTAGGTTTTACAGAAATTCTGTAATGCAGACTGCAAAACAACTATTTAAAAGTGAGCAAAATGCCTGTCTACTATTAGTATAAAATGTCCCTGACTCTGCGGAATGATAGAGGATCCCTGGGTATGCTTAGATTTGTAATGAACAGCTTTAAGAAAATTCTCTAGTGGCTGCCTTGATTTTTTAAATGTCATGTTCCTGGGGTTCACACTTTCCTATGTTCAAAACATGCCTACAAAGTGAAATATATGTGGTACACAGTAGAGATTGGAGTACAATGTGCAGATTCTCATATGGATTTATATGTGATAAAACAGTAGAATCAAAACTTGAGGTGGGCTAAGTAATATCAGAAAGAACTCTTAGCTATGGGAAAGAACAGAAGAACAGGTTTCTTTTTTTACTTTTTTCTTTTTCTTTTTTTTTGTTTTAGACACAGTCTCACTCTGCCATCCAGGCTGGAGTACAGTGGCATGATCTTGGTTCACTGCAACCTCCACCTCCTGGGTACAAGCAATTCTCCTGCCTCAGCCTCCCAAGTAGCTGGGATTACAGGTCCTGCTACCACATCCAGCTATTTTTTTTTTTTTTTTTTTTTTTTTGTATTTTTAGTGGAGACAGGGTTTCATCATGTTAGCCAGGCTGGTATCAAACACCTGACCTCAGGTGATCCACCCGCCACTGCCTCCCAAAGTGCTAGGATTACAGGCATAGAACATGTTTCTAATAGAAAGTTAGAATCAAATTCAATGGGCAGCTACTTAATTTACTAAGAAAACAAATATGAACAGGAAATAAATGTATCTGAATTTCCATCAATGAAAACTTTAAAATGGAATATTTAAGTGCAAGTTAACCTATAAAACATAATACTTGTTTAATAACATAAAAGCAATAAATGACCTCTGGATTGATTGACCTATTAATTATATCTTATATAAAATATGTATGTAACCTCCTTCCTCTCATTTTAAAATAAAATCAAAATGTGCATCAACATGTTGTCAAATACAATCCCCACTAATGTTATAGTCCAAATGATGCCAACCTGTCTTTCGATCTAAGTGAATGGAGCCACTTGCTGATTAAATAAATAAACACAGTGTTCCGGACAACATATCAGGGTGAATTGTAACACCTCTGAAACTTCTGTTTATCTTTACACGAGGCTATGCATTGAGTCACACAGCATATCTAATGCATGTTCTCTGCAGGGTATTGGATATCATTTTTTAAAAACTCTGGTCATCAGATCATCCTTGTGATTATAATGCAAGAGACAGAAACAAAATCCTTTGATTTTATAAGAAAGTTACCTTGATGTAACATTTTATTTATTAAAGTCATTTAGACCAAAACTAACTCAAAAAACTAACAATGTGGAGCTCTATATTTTGTATCTACCATTAAACTCACTTAGAACAATGGTCCAGGGTAGCACTGGAAAAAACAAAGCAGCGTATCTTCTATATGTAAATTTTCATTTTCAGCTCTGAATCTTACCTATTAAAATTAGTGGGTTCCTAAAGCATAGGAGAGATGCATGACCAGACAATCAAAAATCCTTGATCCTAGTCCTGATTTTGCCAATAAGTGGGAGCAAAGTCTTGGGTAGTAACTTAACTTTTCTGAACCTATGTCTATATTTATACAACCAGGTGCTAGATGAAATAGTCTCAAAATTTTCACATTTATTATTAACAAGAAATTCTTCCTTATATCTATCCTAAGTCTCTTTCCCCATACTTGTTAAACATCTTTTATATCAGTAGAAATGTCAAAAATGTTCTTTCCACTATATTCTTTATCATTCTAGTATAGTATTCTTCCTTATTCATATTGTTGCATAAATGAATACTTATCATATTAATAAGTGCTTAGATTGCAAGACAGTTTAGTTCATTGCTTATTTGGAATTCTGATGCAGTTCTTAATGATGCTAAAAGTAGTCATATATAATAAAGTGCTACCCAGTACCTCGTATGTGTAAAGCATTGACTAGATGTAAAATCCCTGTTCTTAAAAAGTTTAAAAGTTTGCTGTTGAGCAGATATATAAGCATTCATTTATAATACAAATGAATCAAATGAATGAGAAACAGTGGCGCACACACAACTGGATGGGCATTATGTTATCTATGTAGGACAAGGAATACTTCAAGAAGAGAGTGGCATTTTAATTATTCATCTTTATTAGATGCTGTGCTCCACTGCCAGATATCCCCTCTGTAAGCTAAGTATTCCTTCCTCCCAGCTACAGCTGCTAACTGCTCACATATGGACCTCTCCCTAGTGAATGCCCTAGGTCAAAGGAAGGTGTCTGGTGCAACTTTAGGCCTCTTTTCTGCAGGAAAATCAATTGGGAGGAGGGCTACAAAGTTCCACCTATTGATTTCAACTTGGGATATCTTTGCCAGTTTAGTTTCCATGGAATTAACTGGGACCTCTGTTGCAATTGCATATCAATTCAAATATCCCTTTACACAAACCGGATTCCCTTACTCCCTTGTAGGTGTTGATCCCAAGAAAGCATTCTCCAATAAATCAAGGGCAAAACAATCTGCATCTGAGAGTCTGTTGCCTGGGTAACCTCACATATGACAGTTAATGCTAGGAGCAGTTCAAAAAAGTAGGCTCTAAAAAGATTCTGGAACTCGATTCCCTGCTGGCCGGTTGGCAAAGAGGGCCTATCACCAGGAGTGAGTGAGGTAGGTACTCTGCATGCAGTAAACATGTAACTGTTAAAACTTTCACCAGTAGTTAAGTGGGTTGGGATAGGGGAGTAATAGAATGCACAGGTGAATACAATCTCAAGTCATTTGGGAAGTTTGGAAAAAGCAATAGTCATACTAACTAGACAATTGAATGACTACTTTAGGGGTTCATAGAAACTTTGAATAAAGACAATGAAGGCTGAAGGTGATTAATCACCTGTTTAAGGCCAAATGTGAATCCAAAGACTTAAATGCGGTATATAAAGGGACTTTCATCATCTGGAGCCAGAAAGTTAGTTATGTGTAAGATCCAGCTCAGAACTTAATTATAAGGGTACTGGAGTTCTAGAGAAGGTTGAATTCTCAGTCCTTGAAAGTTGGCTCTGCAATGATGAAGGCCGTTCAGGGGAGCTGTACACTGTGACTTGTAAAAGGATGATGTGCATCTACAGAATAACACATCCTGAATCCCTAGATCCCCCATAACTCTCTGGGTTTGCAGAATTGGCCCTGTCTTCTCTATCAAAGGGTAGCACACTGCCCTTTATTATCATATAGCTTATACATATTGGTTGAAGTGATGTTCTCGTTTCAATTAACTTGCTTATATCATGTGAACATTGTCCTGTACCAATGGAACTGACAAAGAAAGATATGGTAGGAACAGTAGAGTGAAGAGAGAGAATGGCATTATGCAAAGAAAATTGGGACTCTGATACAAATTACAAGACCCAGTCCATGACCAAAATGTTGTGTGTGTTTATCGCATAGAAAGGTTTAGCTGGTCCACCATTCTTTGGGGACTAGAAAAATATATTTCATCTGGCCACATTTACTGTTAATAGCAATGGTTTCTGATCATTTGAAATATGACTTTTCATTGAATTTATCTATTTATTTATTTTGAGACAGAGTCTTGCTCTGTTGCTCAGGCTGGAGTGCAATGGTGCAGTCTTGGCTCACTGCAACCTCTGCCTCCTGGGTTTGAGTGATTCCCTTGCCTCAGTCTCCCAAGTAGCTGGGACTACAGGCATGTGTCACACCCAGCTGTGTTTTGTTTTGTTTTGTTTTGTTGTATTTTTAGTAGATACAGGGTTTCACTATGTTGACCAGGCTGGTCTTGAACTCCTGACCTCGTGATCCGCCCACTTCGGCCTCCCAAAGTGTTGGGATTATAGGCGTGAGCCACTGTGCCTGGCCCCATTGTATTTATTTTCTTTCTTATGTTCTATAAACTCTCTTCTACCTTTGTACATTTTCCATCTCCATTTAATTCTGATCATGTTATTTTAAGTATTATCAATGATTGTGCAGTATTGTCTTAATGAAACATTCTATATAAAGCAAAGATCCATTAATAAAATACAAATCTAATTGCCATAAATGTCACCTAAAAGGTGTCTGTTAGATAGTTTAATATACTATAACATAATGGAATATGCAGACAGTAGCTGATTTATATTTTAAAAAGCTATAAAGTGGTAAAAACTAGGCTATAATAAGAGAAAATAAAAGTACATAATTAAATGTACAACCTCAAGACCCCCAAATTGTTTAGCCGCCACAGAAACACTGTTAAATTTATTTTGTTACTTTCTATATTTCCTATGCAAATAATCATACATTTCAATATTTAATTTCATTTTGTTTGAGATATATTCAACCTGTTCTCTAATAACCGACTTTTTTGTAGTATCTGTCTTTACATAAAGACCTTTCTTAATTTTTAAAATAATTTTATTTTTCTCTTCCATTTTATCCCTGAGCTATGCCACCCACCTCTGTCCTGCTGTTTTCTCATTGTGTCTTCTTTGAAGCCAATTAACTATTATTTTAACTTCTTTCCATTATATATGTCACATTGTATGTAACTGATTTTAAAGAAAAACATGTTTCTCTATAATTTCTTCTGTTTAGTATTCTTTGTGATGTTTAAAATTTGCTTTATGTATTTGTGGTATTTCTTTGCTCATATTTTCTTGTAATTTATTTGCAGATATCACACACTGTCATTTCTAATTACTACTCATCTTGGAATGAGAGATTTTATTTCTAAGCCACTGTTCTACTTAACAATAGTACTTTATTGTGAGCCAGGGCATTGAGCTGAAGAGACACGCATAGAGAAGTTGAGTCTGTTGCACTAACTTACTATCATTCTATGGTACAGGTGTATCTCTGCTCAAGGAATGGAAGATATTTTTGACTGTTAGTGGGACAGCCAGAATGTGTTACGTGTCATTTGCTGGTTTTTAAATTTTTCCTTAGTTGCCAGAGATTAGTTTTTGATGTGATATCCACTAACAATACCCCTCTGCCCTGTCACAGTGATGACACTCTTCAGGCGAAGATAATGTGTCCATGATATTCTTCATCTTACCCCATTTCCCTTGTGTATTAGTCTGTTCTCATGGTGCTATGAAGAAACACCCAAGACTGGGTAATTTATAAAGGAAAGAGTTTTAATTGACTCAGTTCCTCACGGCTGGAGAGGCCTCAGGAAACTTAAAATCATTGCAGAAGCCACCTCTTCACAGGGTGGCAGGAGAGAGAATGAGTGCCGAGAGAAGGGGGAACCCCTTATAAAACCATCAGATTTCATGATACCTCACTCAGTATCATGAGAACAGTATGGAGGAAATGGCCCTGTGATTCCATTATCTCCACCTGGTCCCACCCTTGATGCTTGAGGATTATTACAATTCAAGGTGAGATTTGGGTGAGGACACAGAACCAAATTATATCATTGTGCCCCTGGGCCTTCCCAAATCTCATGGCATCACGTTTCGAAAAACAATCATGCCTTTCCAACAGACCCCCAAAAGTTTTAATTCATTCCAGCATTAATCCAAAAGTCCAAGTCCAAAGTCCCATCTGAGACAAGGCAAGTCCCTTCCAACTAGGAGCCTGTAAAATCAAAAGGATATTAGTTACTTCTAAGATATAATTGGAGTATAGGCATTGGATAAATGTTCCCATTCCAAATGAGAGAAATTAGCCAAAATAAAGGGGCTACACGTCCCATGCAAGTCTGAAATATGGCTGGGCAGTCATTAAATGTTAAAGTTCCAAAATGATCTCCGTTGACTCCATGTCTCACGTCCAGGTCATGCTGATGCAAGAGGTAGACTCCCACAACTTTGGACAGCTCCACCCCGGAGGCTTTACAGGGTAAAGCCCCACTCCTGCTGCTTTTGCAGGCGGGTGTTTAGTGTTTGTGGCTTTTCTAGGTGCACGGTACAAGCTGTCGGTGAGTCGACCATTCTGGGGTTTGGAGGATGGTGGACCTCTTCTCACAGCTTCACTAGGCAATGCCCCAGTGGAAACTCTGTGTCGGGGTTCCAACTCCATATTTACTTCCACATTTCCCTAGCAGAAGTTCTCCATGGGGCTCTGCCCCTGCAGCGGACTTCTGCCTGGAAACATAAGTGTTTTCATACATCTTCTGAAATCTATGCGGAGGTTCCAAAACCTCACTTCCTGACTTCTGACCACCTACAGGCCCAAACCACATGTAAACCTCCAAGGTTTTGGGCTTGCACCCTCTGAAACAATGGCCTGAGCTGTACCTTGGCCTCTTTTAACCAAGGCTGGAGTGACTGGGATACAGGGCACCAATTCCTGAGGCTGCACACAGAAAGGGTCCCTGGACCAAGTCCAGGAAACAATTTTTCTTTTCTAGGCCTCCAGGCTTGTGATGGGAGGGGCTGCCAGGAAAGTCTCAGACATGTCCTGAAGACATTTTCCCCATTGTCTTGGCTGCTCCTTACTCTAATTTCTGCAGCTGGCTTGAATTTCTCCTCAGAAAATTGGTTTTTCTTTTCTACTGCAGCGTTAGGCTGCAAATTTTTTTAAACTTTCATCTTCTGCTTCCTCTTGCAAGCTTTGCGACTTAGAAATCACTTCTGCCAAATACCCTAAATGATCTCTCTCAAGTTCAAACTTCCATGGTTCTCTAAAGCTGGGGCAAAATGCTGCCAGTCTCTTTGCTAGAGCATAGCAAAAAAATCAGCTTTATTCCAGTTCCCAAGAACTTCTTCATCTCCATCTGGGACCACCTCAGCCTGGACTTCATTATCCATATCATTATCAGCATTTTATTCAAAACCATTCAAAAAGTCTCTAAGAAGTTCCACAGTTTCTCACATTTTCTTGTCTTCATAGCCCTCCAAGTCTCCATGAAGTTCCAAACTATGCCACATTTCCCTGTCTTCTTCTGAGCCCTCCAAACAGTTTGAACCTCGCCTGTTACCCAGTTCCAAAGTTGCTTCCACATTTTTGGGTATCTTTATGGGTATCCACTCCCTGCAGTACCACTTTACTAGTCTGTTCTCACACTGCTATAAAATGCTGTACAAGACTGGGCAATTTTTAAAGGAAAGAGTTTTAATTAACTCACAGTTCCACATGGCTGTGGAAGCCTCAGGAAACGTACAATCACAGCAAAAGGCACCTCTTCAAATGGTGGTAGGAGAGAGAATGAGTGCTGATTGAAGTGGGGAAACCCCTTATAAAACCATCAGATCTTGTGAGAACTCACTGTTATGAAAAGAGTATGGGGGAAAGTACCCCATGATTCAGTTATCTCCACCTGGCCCCACCCGTGAAACATGGGGATCATTACAATTCAAGGTGAGATTTGGATCGTGACACAGCTAAACCATACCACCTTGTCACTCTGGGGTCATGTGCATACAGGGACTTACTTGGAGCCTTTATGTTCCAATTGGCCTCACTTTACAAAGAAGAAATCACAGGTTTATTCCTCTTAGGGCATGCCACCTAATTTGGGAGTAATCTGTGGCTTTTTTGAAATCTGTAATGTAGGCTTTATTCCTGGGATACAAGATTGGTTCAACATCTGCAAATCAATAAATGTGATTCACCACATAAACAGAATTAAAAGCAAAAACTATTTGAACATCTCAATAGACACAGAAAAATATTTTGATAAAATCCAACATTACTTCATGATAAAACCCTCAACAGACTAGGCATCAAAGGAGCATACTTTAAAATAATAAGAGTCATCTGTGACAAACCCACAGGCAACATCATACTGAATGGGCAAAAGCTGGAAGCATTTCTCTTGAGAACTGGAACAAGACAAGGATGCCATCATCACCACTCCTATTAAAAATGGTACTAGAAGCCCTAGCCAGAGCCATCAGGCAAGAGAAAGAAATAAAAGGCATACAAATAGGAAAAGAAGTCAAACTATCTCTCTTCACTGACAATCTAATTCCATACCCAGAAAACCCTAAAGACTCTGCCTAAAGGTTACTAGAACTGATAAACGACGTCAGTAAAGTTTCAGGCTATAAAATCAGTGTACGAAAATCAGTAGTATTAGGCCGGGCGCGGTGGCTCACACCTGTAATCCCAGCACTCTGGGAGGCCGAGGCGGGCAGATCACGAGGTCAGGAGATCGAGACCATCCTGGCTAACACGGTGAAACCCCGTCTCTACTAAAAATACAAAAAAAAAAAAAAAAAATCAGTAGTATTTCTATACAGCAATAATATCCTGGTTAACAGTTAAATCAAGACCACAATCCCATTTTCAATAGCCACAAAGGAAATGATATACTTAGGAATACAGCTAACCAAGATGGTGAGTCCTCTATAAGAAGAACTATAAAACACTGCTGAAAGAAAACAGAAATGACAAAAATAAATGGAAAAACATTCCATACTTATGGATTACAGGATCAATATCATTAAAATGGTCATACTGCCCAAAGCAATCTACAGATTCAATGCTGTTTCTATCAAACTACCAATGCCATTCTTCACAGAATTAGAAAAACCTATTCTAAAATTCATATGGAACCAAAAAGTAGTCCAAATAATCAAAACAATCCTAAGCAAAGAGAGCAAAGCTGCAATCATCACATTACCAGACTTCAAACTATAATATAAGTCTACAGTAACCAAAACAACATGGCATTGGTACAAAAACAGATATACAGGCCAATGCAACAGAATAGAAAACTCATGGGGGAAAAGCCACAAACATACAAGCATCTGTAATGGTTTAAATCCTAAGTATCTTCCCTCAATTCCACTTATATTTTATTCTATTTGGCAGTGACTCTTCTACAGTTTTGTTAAAAATAAAGTCTTATTTTTCTGTCCTTATTTATTTTTATTCCACCAAAATCATGGAGGAAAGGGGAGGTAGCAGTGACTTTAAACAATAACTTTTAATCACAAAACTTCACACTAAGTTTATCAAAGAAAAGTTTCCATCAAGTACCATTACTGTCACAGGATCCTTAGGGTGTTGCTTCACTACCTGGAAACCTCTGTGGCCAGCTGCTCCTCTGCTTGAGTTTTGCTCAAGCCTGCTGGGCTCATTCTTTTCACTCAGCCCAGCAGGCTGCACTCAGCTAGCACTACATGCATCCCACGCCTGCCAAGAGTGAGCCAGGTGTGGAGCAGCAAGGGGTGTGTGAGTAAGCAAGCGCAAGGTCCAGCCAGTGTGCACAACCAGGCATACCAGCTGCAGCAGATTGGGCAGCTCCAGATGCTGGCACAGGTGCTGCCTCCGTGCAAGGCTGCAGCTGAACCAGGCGTACCACAAGTGGCTTCCACTGTGGGCACTGGGGAATGTGGTGGCACCCAAAGCTTG
This sequence comes from Macaca nemestrina, assembly GCF_043159975.1. Lineage (NCBI taxonomy): Eukaryota > Metazoa > Chordata > Mammalia > Primates > Cercopithecidae > Macaca > Macaca nemestrina. The sequence continues at coordinate 59,940,070 of NC_092130.1, forward strand.
GAGATGCCAGGAACCACAGAACCCCAAAGAGGGTGTTACAGCATGTCACAGCCCAGGCTCGGGAAACCTAAGGTCTGGACCTGTAAAAGGGCTACATCTCTTCTCTCCTTCTCGCCACCCACAGTGTAGAGAGCAGGGGGGCATGTTTCAGCTCGTTTGTGTTACAGCTCCTTCAGTCCTACCACCCTGCTCTGGCCAGCAGCACCTGGCCTGGCCCAGTCCCACCACTACTTCCCATTACACGGGGCAGCCACCCAGTGCCAACAGAGGGCTAGAATGCTATAGTGTTACAGCAGTTCTGGCTTAGGGAACCCCAAAGTCCGGACCCCCAGAAGGGTTGCCACTCTTCACTCCCACAGTCCCAGAGTGTGTCACTGCCTGTAGCTCAGTGAGTCTGCCAGAAATGTGTTACAGTTCCTTTTGCTCCTACCGTGTGGTCTTGTCCCACCTCCAGGAAGAGTGATGTTACTCTGAGAACTGAAGGGTGAGCAAGGTGGAGAGGAGCTTTATTGAGCAATGGAACAGCTCTCAGGAGAACTGAAGTTGATAGCTTCTTTCTGCAGGCAGGTTGTTCCCATAAGTGTGTGTTTGGCTGAGTCAGGTTTTTTTATGTGCTCAGAATGGAGGAACTCCATGCTAATCGGTCCATGGGTAGCCATAGGTGGGCCTGGAAAAAGCATCATCCCGTTGCCCAGAAGGCATCAATGAAGTTCTCACTCTGGGTCATGGACTCCACCCGAAACTGGCAGCCTGGCCCCCAGGCTATCCCTGGATTGAATGTGGGGGTTCCCCAGGGACCTTCCCCTTCCCACCTAAGAACCTGTCTGTCTCCTGCTGCCATCAATATGCCATCCGTGGTGCCCAGGATGTCTGTGCTGAGGGGCACATACAGGCCTGCCGTCACTACCCCTACCCCAGCCTTCCTCCCTGAGCTCATCAGCACCCAAAGTTTCAGAGGAAGCCAAGGCGATGGTGGGGACTAGCTGTCGTGTCAGCACTGCCCTGAGCACACGCACACCTAGCTAGGTCACAACAGGGCCCAGACTTGTCCACAACCTAGCTGTGCACTGGAGCAGGTGCCGAGAGTGGGGAGAGAGGAAGTGCCTACTTCCTCCAGGAAGTAGGAGGCGGCACTGCTGAGCCTGCAGGGGCAGGGAACTCCCTGGGCCCAGAGAGTATAGGGGTGCCCAGGTCTGGAGTCGCAACTGGGAGGCTGCAGCGGTGCCTGAGAGTGCAGGCTCCCACTCTGCCAACTCAGTAGGGTGCAGGGCTGCCACTGGGATCACCTATTCCTGGTCCCCACTGTCTCCATTGAGTGCACAGCCCTGGCTCCACCTTCCCTGCTGCAGCTGGTGTCCTCACAGTGGCCACTCCAGACAGGCTGCCGCTGTCATCATTATGATGGAAAAAAAATATATTTTTTTCTGCATTTGTTATTTATTTTAAAAACTCTTTAGAAATAAGTTTTGTTACATGAATAGAAAAAAATATATTCATTGTAGGGTTTCTAAGTAAAACAAATTAATGCACATCTTAAATCCTATTTAAAATATGGACATCTGAGTACATAATAATACAATTTTTTGGTGATAACACCAATCGTGGATACTTAGATGCAAGTCATCTTTCTTAACCAGAGAGCAAAACAAAACAGAAGGAAAGCTGCTGAGGAAGAAAAATGGCAGAACAAGTTTTAGATAAGCTATCCTTATTGAATACATATATATACACATACACACACATATTTAGATTCTAAACATATTTTCACAAAATTAAATATGATTAAAAATATTTAATTAAAAGCAAATTGAAGGAAATAATATAGATATGGAGGAAAGATAACATTAAAATAATATTTCCTTAGCTTCCTAGAAGAACCCAAAGCCCTAATGACAGAATGTTCTAAATATATTAACATATTATACATGTATTCAAGATTCAGAAAACATTAAACAATTTAAGATTATTACTGATGATTTATATGTATTATTTCCAATGACTACATTCCTTCAGAAATTTATATGTTTAAGTATTTCAATCCACATACAAAGAAATGAGTACACAACTGTAGCTTTTAATATTTAATTCTCTCAACCATTGTGTTATTTTTCTTATGTAAACAATCTATATTCTGTTACTAAAGAACTTTGGAACCAAGACTTAGCCTTTTCAGGTAATTCACACTTCGCTAAAATTTGCTAGAGTGATTACATTTGTAAAATACAAATTAATTAACAGTCTTGTTGCTATTTGAATTTTCAAACAAATGCTTTGAGGTATATCAGATTATGCTAATGTGTCAGTATTCGGGGGACAGCTGGATATCTGTGTTACTTAAACTGAGTAATTTCAATATTATTTTTACTTAGTCTTAATTTTAAATTCCATCTGTCTCAATATCTCATAGTTACTAATAGAATAGAGAAGATGATGAAATCGAGAAAAATATTCCTCTTATTTTAAAGCAACCATCATTTATTTATCAAACAGTTCTACCAAACGTAGATTACAGATATAATAAAGTCTCACCAATAATGACATAAAAACTTGAATCCAATTCTAGTAGATTTTTAAAAAGAAATTATGCCACTAGAGACACTTTATACTGTTTGAAGTTCTTCCCTTAGGGCAACTTTTATTTAAATGATTCATCTTAATTTGTTCCAGTTATATGGAAGAAAGTATCAAAATATAGATTGACAGTCTTTTATATAACTTTACTGCTATTTTGTGCTGACACAATTTTCTTTCAGCTAATTAGGACATCTAAACTGGCGCTAGTAAAATCAACTCAGGATCATTTGTAAGAAAAAGTATAAAGAAGTTTGTTCATAGTGAAGCCATTTGCTCTTTCTCTTCTCTCTCTTACATTATGATCATTAGAAAGCATATAGCTGTTATCATTCAGCTAGATGTTACTGGTTATTTATTCATTCAACAATATCTGTTAATGAGGAGTCTGCCTCTAGGCCAAAATCCTACATTTGATATTTTGAGGTAGACCATAGGCAGTTAGCAGGCTTTGCCACCAGACTGATTGTACAGAGAGTACATTGCAGTTTTCTGGAGGGAGCTGCAATTAAGGACTCAGGACTCTCTGTGTGACTCATGCTCACATGCATATATGCATTTCTAGTTCAGACACCTCCACTTGGAGGCTTGTTTATCCAAAGTCTTGCTGTAAATGAAACTGACCCAAAAGTCCCATAGAGATCACCACATCCAGACAATGATATGCAGGACCCCTTATTCATCATGCTTGTTTCCTTGCCTTGTCCTAGTTCCTGTTTCCTTACACATTGTTACATTTCCTCCCTGCTATAAAAACCCTTAGCTTTAGTCAGTGGGGAGGTGGATTTCAGACTGAGCTCCCTTCTCCTCAGCTGCCACACCTGATTAAAGCCTTCTTCCTCGGCAATACTCATCATCTCAGTGATTGGGTGGCAAGCAGCAGGACCTAGAATTACGCCCTGGTGTTTGGTAACAGAGGCATTTCCCAGGGGACTCCACTAAGATCCCTTTATAAGAAGCCTTGGCTCATGTACTTTTTTCACTTTAACTCACTCATTCCTAGTCCCACCACCTCTGACTCTCACTTTTAGGTCCATAAAGATACAGGAAGTTCTGGACTTCCTGGCAGTAAGATATGTTCTCCCATTTTTGCTGCATCCATCTGACCCTTGCCCGGTACTGTTTTATGGGGAAAATGGAATATGAGGGAACTAGCATCACTTTTTGCCTCTTGCTTGTATTGTGACAACTAAGTGAAAAAAGGCTTGTTACTTTCAGTTTGGCTCATAGTCCTTGACCACTATTAAGGCCATTGTCATTGACCACCTTGACACCTGATTGCTTAATAGTTAAGTACAGTTAATGCATCACTTAATGACATTCTAAGAAATGTGTTATTAGGCAATTTCTTCATTGTACAATCATTATAGAGTATATTTACACAAACCTAGATAATTGTATGAGCATTACAGATGTACTTACAACTAGGTTATATGGTATAGCCTACTGTTTCTAGGCTACAAACCTGTTCAGCATGTTACTGTATTGAATACCATATACAAGTGTAACACAATGGTAGGTATTTGTGTACCTAAACATAAAAGGAGTACAGTCTAAATACAATAAGAAAGATGAAAAGTGGTCCAACTGTATAGGGCTTTTACCATAAATGGAGCTTACAGGACTGGAAGTTACTTCAAGTGAGTCATTGGATGAGGGCTGAGTGAATGTGAAGGCCTAGGTACATTACTGTACACTACTCTAAACTTTATAAGAACTATACACAGGCTACACTAAATTCATAAAAAGTATTTTTCTTTCTTCAGTAATAAATTAACCTAACATTATTATAACTTTTTAACTTTACAAACTTCTTACATTTTTATAACATCTTGACTCTTGTAGTAATATAACACACATTGTACTATTACACAAACACGTTTTCTTTATCACGATTCTATAAGCTTTTTTCTATTTAACAATTTTTTTAGTTTCATTTTTTAAACTTTTTTGTTAAAAACTACAACATAAACACAGACATTAGCCTAGGCCTACACTGGGTCAGGATCATCAGTCATCACTGTCTTTCACTTCCATATCTCGTCAGTTGGAAGGTCTTCAGAGGCAATGACACGTATGGAGCTGTCTTCTCCTATAACAACAATGCTGTCTTCCGGAATAGCTCCTGGAGAACCTGCCTGAGGTTTTACATTTTTTTTTTTTTTTTTTTTAGGAAGTAGAAGAAGTATACTCTAAAGTAATGATAAAATGCAAAGTAAGAAAGCCAGGGCCTGTGGTGTGTGCCTGTAGTCTCAGCTGAGGAGGGAGGATTGAGTCCAGAAGTTTGAGTCCAGATTCAGCAACATATGAAGACCCTATCTTTAAAAGAAACCAGAAATGTACAGTATAGGCCAGGCACGGTGGCTCATGCCTGTAATCCCAGCACTTTGGGAGGCTGAGGTGGGCAGATCACTTGAAGTCAGGAGATTGAGACCAGCCTGGCCAATATGGTGAAACCCTATCTCTACTACAAATACAAAAAAAAAAAAAAAAAAGAAAAAAAATAGCTGGGTGTGGTGGCCCATGCCTGTAGTCCCAGCTACTTGAGAGGCTGGGGCAGCAGAATCGCTTGAACCCGGGAGGCGGAGGCTGCAGCGAGCTGAGATTGCACCATTGCACTCCATCCTGGGCTCACAGCGAGACTCCATCTCAAAACTATATATATATATAGTATAGTAAATACATAAATTGATAATACAGCCATTTATTATCATTAGTAAGTCTTATATACTATACTTAATTGTATGAGTTATAATTTTATATGTCTGGCAGCACAGTAGGCTTGTTTACACAAGCATCACCACAAAAACGTAAGTAGTATGTTGCACCACAACTTTTCAATGGCTGCAACATCACTGGGTGATAGGAATTTTTCAGCTCCTTTATAATCTTATGGTACCATCATCATATAAGCAATTCATTGTTGTCTGAAATGTCCTTATGCAGAGCATGACTGTACTTACCAAATTTCAGGTGTTACTTTAGCTATCATAGAGTTTACTACTGTCAAAAATCCTTAATCTCAGAGATCTGGTCATTGCTAAATGTACTATTGTTCTCAACCATATCTGCTTTTCATAATAGTACTTCGGAAGAAATATATTTTGAAGCAGAAAGAATAATCAAAGAGGATGGAATTTCAGTCATGTGATAACTGGTGTAAGATTGAGTAAAATACACTTTGAAGAGCTAGAGGTTGAACCACATTCCTGTACTTGGTTGAATCCTTAATCTATCTACTGATAAAGTCACCTACAACTTCCTTTTCCAGTTAGTTACTCTCAACAAGGCATTCAGGTATCTGCATAGCTGGACAGCCTTCCCATATGTGTACTCCTTATCTCTATCTTGCAGAGATAATCTGAGTTTATAAACAGTAACCCAAAGTAAAAGCCAAAGTTCTTACAATGACCTAGGGGCATGTGCCCATTTTGTCCTCATCCCTAGATATTTCTCTGGTCTTCTATCTTATATCCGTCTTCTTGCTCAGCCTGCAACTACATGAAGACTTCAGACACACTTCTGTTTCCAGATCTTTGCACTTGCTTTTCCCCTGCCTGAAATGCTCTTTCCCCAAATATCAACTGGCTTGCTATTTTACCTTTACTCAAATGTTATCTCTGGGCCAATATTCAAAATTAAAACTTCCGCACTTAACATACTCCAACTATGTTCCATAATGAACCTCTAATACCTAAAATAGTATGTAGCATATGGAAGGTACTTAATAAATATTTGCTGAATGAGTGAAATGAATAAATGAATCTTACAAACCAGAAAATTTAGAATATAATTTGAAATCATAAAAGATATATAAAATTATTATTGAAGTCCATTTGTTACTTCAATGTAGATAGTCTACGTGATAATTCCTTATAATGGTGACTTGAAATAGGCAGCAAATTCCTAAGGCGCTGCCACTAGGGTGGTTCTTCAAAACTGTAGCTGTAGAAAGTAATTTACAGTCCAGAATTTCTCTGTACAGCCAAGGAATCATTCTGAGATCATATATGACCTAGAAGCAACTCTTTTCCGACTTAAAGATGGAGCTGAAAAAAAACTCCCACTTTGGCAACACAGTTCAGAGAGAGACACGACACAGATCAGAGAGCACAGAGAACAGAGAGAATGAGCAAGCGCAGGCAGGGCGCAGAGGACCTTCCTCCTAATAAGCAGCTTCAGGCAGCATTTGAAAAGCAAGCAGTCCTCTAAAATTCTAGCACTCCATAGATTCATGGGAATAATTAATTAAAATGGTTACCTCATGTCTGAACCTTCAGCAATTTCAGAGACACTAAAAATCAACTGAAGCTGGTGGTAAACCGATTCCAGAGTTAGTGACTATTAAAGCACAAGTAGTTAGCTAACTTCTACTTGCTCTTTACAATATGTTAGGCCTTAAATCCTTCATGATAATTTCACACAGTTGTGCTTTATATTGACCTCCATGTCATAAGAAAAAAAAAAAGGTGTAAAAAGTAGATATCTTGCTCAAAATCACAATCTAGGAAGCAGTAAGTTCAGGACTTTAATCTGGAACCCCATAGTGTAGCATACAGAAAAGAGTTAGCAAATGAATGGACAGAGAACACCTGGATCTGAGCAAGATCCTTAGTCGTGCCAGACAAAGCATTCCTACAATCTCCCAGGGAGAAGGAGGAGTTATAGGAATGCCATACCCACAGTGTTTATTAACATTATTTAGTGGATGTATTTTTGTTTAGTATATCCCCAAGTTGGGGTTTAATTGTTTGTTTGTTTGTTTGTTTGCCCTCAGAAAGGCCTGAATAAAAGTATTCAAAATTCGGTAAGCAGTATTTTTAAATAAGTTTCTAGACTTCCTAGGGATTTTTTGAGCAACGTTGATTATTCTGGAATGCTGTCTTTAGCATGAGCACAAGACTTAAATAAAGAATTATAACTATCATTTATAGAATATTTACTAAGTGCCATGACTGTGATAAGTGCTTTGTATACATCATTTCAATAAATATGCATAACATCATAAGAAAATTGTTATTATTATTATCACCTCCAGATTACATGTGAAACTAGTGAGAGTTAGAGAAATAGCAACCTATCTAAAGCCTCAGGGATTCAAAATCAGTTCTGGCTGATTTCAGATCCCCACCTTTCACCAAAATGTCATGCTGCACAAAGGACAACAGACTATACAAAGAGCAATACACGGGTGTATTTACTCCATAGCATTTTGAATGAAGACAGTTCCAGGCAACTTTTTTCGTGGTTTTAAAACAATGATTTGTCTGCATGGTTTTTTGTTTTATCACCACTTACTTAATATCTGATAATGTTCCTATTAATGATCACTCCCCATAATTTCTATGGCTCATTTCTGAAGTTCCTCCTTGCTGAGCACATCCAGTATCATTGGTTCATATGTTAGGATCACCCTGTGTCTTAGGAGTGTAGTATAATGAGATCATGGATTTGGGTAAGCAAAGATGTAACATGACAATTATTACAAACAGCTGTAATCCAAATTGTAGGCCTGAAAGTATATATTTCTAGTTGCAAATAGTTCAACCAGATGGAGATTGTGTAAGAGAGAGGATCCTGAGATACTGTTTGTTAAGATATGGTAGCTGGAAGACTACAAACTTACTGGTCGTGGATGCAAAACCACTCACCAGATTATATTGTATCCTTATTTTGATTATGATTAATAAGCACAGATTGGTCCCTTAAATATCAAATCCGTATTTCTGCCTTTGAGATACACTTCATCCCTGGTCAGTGTTTTAAGCTCCACATACCTATTTTATTATGTTAAAACAGCCAGAACTACTCAGGGCAAACTTCTCATATCATAATGTAATCCACATAAATCCAAGGATTTGGTACATAAAATAGTATGTTATAATATATTCAGGCTGAAAAAGGAATTTCAATACTAACGTCCTTTATATGCACTCATATACTCTTATTTTGTCTCCAGCTTATGCTACATTGCATTATCACAAAGCATTTAATATGTGCTGTCATTTCTCTTAAAAGAACATTCAAATGAATATAAAGCCTCATTTTAAAATACACAATGTTTGTGCTGCTTTGAGAGAAAATTTAACAAATAAAGGAAATCAAGCGATGAAAGAAAACATTTTTAACAATATCATTGAGAGAAAATGTTCCAGATCAATAAATGAATTCACATTTAGAAATAAGGGTAATGGTAAGGCAACATAATTCCATTCTGAAACACTGAAAAGTGTTGCTTCAGATCTCAAACAAGCAAAAAGGACAAATATGAAAGCTCAAATTTATTTTATGGAACTAACTTTGAAATTATACAGTATTAAGTCAACATGAAAAAATTTTTGTTTCCAAAATAAAGTTCATCAAATATGAGCTGAGTCAGACAAACCTGAAGTAGAAAATTACTCTAAGCTATAAGCCACTCAAAGACAGGATCTGTTTCTTACTTAAGCTAATCAGAACATTAGGAGATGAGCTTGTTTTGGGTATGAGTAGGGTGTTCATAAATATATCATCCAAACTAAGATACCTTTGTAAGTCAAAGGGGTACTACTCCAGGGGAAGAGCTGTGAACCTGGAGGACTATCCCAGGGAACCTGAAATTTAGGTCACCCTATTTATAAGGTACCACATGATATCTATTGGAAGGATCTAAACATTTTCCTCACTTATTTCTAAATGTATTCAATTTTTAAAATGCAGTCATGTACCACATAACATTTTGGTCAATAAAAGATTGCATAGATGACAGTAGTCCCATAAAATTACACTGGAGCTGAAAACTTCCTATCACGTAGTGACATGAAAGTCATAGTGCAGCACATCACTTATGCGTTTGGGGTGATGCTGGTGTAAACAAACATACTGAATTGCCAGTCATAGAAAAGTATAGCACATACAATTATGTATAGTATATAATACTTGACAATAAATGACTATGTTAACTGGTTTATGTATTCAATATATTCTATATTTTATTGTTATTTTTTAAAACTATTGAAACTTCTTATTTAAAAAATGTATGTTACTATATATCATATAAACATATTGTTATATAAACATTATTTTAAAAACTACTTATTAAAAAAATTAACTATAAAACAGCCTTGGGCAGTTCTTTCAGGAAGTATTCCAGAAGAAGGCATTCTTCTTACAGGAGATGAAGACTCCATGTGTATTATTGCCCCTAAACACCTTCCAGTGGGACAAGATGTGGAGATGGAAGATGATGATATTGCTGATCCTGTCCCTATGTGCCCTGGGCTAATGTGTGTATTTGTGTCTCAGTTTTTAATTTGAAAAGCTTTGAAATTTAAAACTTTTTTTATATTTTGAAAATAAAAAAATCTTAAATAAGTATATAGACAAAATATTTTTGATAGCTGTACAGTGCATTTGTATTTTAAACTAAGTGTTAAAAGTTAAGGAATTAAAAAGGTTATAAAGTAAAAAAGTATAGTAAGTGAAAGTAAATTTATTATTGAAGAATAAAAAAATATATTTTTCCAAATTTAGTGTAGCCTAAATGTACAGTGCTTATCAAGTTTACAGTAGTGTAACAGTTACATCCTAAGCCTTCACAGTCACTCATCACATACTCCCTGACTCACCTGGGGCAACTTCCGGCTTCATTTATGGCAAGAGCCTCATATAGTTGGGCCATTTTTCAGCTTCTATACTGTATTTTGACTGTTCTTTTTCTGTGTTTAGATACACAAATATTAGCATTGTGTTATAATTGCTTATAAAATTTAGTACAGTGATGTGTTGTGCAGGTTTTTAGCCTAGGAGCAATGGGCTATTGCATATAGGCTAGGTGCTCAGTAGGCTCTACCATCGAGATTGGTTTAAATATAGTCTATGGGCTGGGCGCAGTGGCTTACATCTGTAATCCCAGCACTTTGGGAGGCCAAGGCGGATGGATCACAAGGTTAGGAGGTCAAGACCAGCATGGCCAAGATGGTGAAACTCGGTCTCTACTAAAACTACAAAAATTAGCCGGGCGCGGTGGCAGCACCTGTAATCCCAGCTACTCGGGAGGTTGAGGCAGGAGAATTACTCGAAACTGGGTGGCAGAAGTTGCAGTGAGCCAAGATCGTGCCACCGCACTCCAGTCTGAGCAACAGAGTGAGACTCCATCTCAAAAAAAAATAAAATAAAATAAAAAATAAATATAGTCCATGATGCTCACACAATGAAAAATCATTGCCTAAATATGCATTTCTCAGAATGTATTCCTGTTGTTAAGCAACTCATGACTGTAAAATAGTTACAGAGAAGTGAAGAATCTTGGATAGATAATGCATTTAGAAGACTTAACGTATTTCTATTGTGATTTTTTAGGTGACTGTTCTCCAAATAAGAAAGAGTCTAATGTTGTATCTAAAATTGAGGGTTTTGAATAAAAAAGAATGAAAAAGAGTATGCCTCACTATATTATGCACAACAGCATCTATTAATTGCTACACTTGACACTGAAAGTGTGCCATTTCAAATGGTGAAACAGTCACAACTGCACAAGGAAATATTGACAATGCTATGATTAATCATTACTTCCACTACTACTTTGCCTAGAAAAGGATTTTACAGATAAAAATGGCAAGTTTCTCACACCAGAATGACTAAATGAAAATGAAAGACAGTGCTAAATGTGGATGAGAATGTGGAGAAACCAAAAGTCACATACATTCTTGGTGGGAGATATAGCTTGATGCAATCACTTTGAAAAATACTCTGGAAAATTAGTTGGCACTATATACTAACCACGAATATATCCATATCTTTTGACCCAGCGATTTCTATTTGGACAGAAATGTGTACATATGTTCACCAAAAGACATACAAAATATTTATTACAGCACTATTCATGATAGTCCCATACTAGAAACTATGTAAATGTCCAATGATAGAAGACTTCAGAACAAATTTTTATATACTCATACAATGAAGTACTATACAACAGTGATAATTAAAAATGTGGCAACTACTCTCAATAATATAGATCAGTCTCACAATTAGAATCCTTATTGAAATAATCCAGACAAAAATGACTACATATTGTATGATTTGTATGTAAAGTTACAAACAGGACAACTTAATCTATGGTGTTACAAGTCAGGAATACTATTAGACCAAGGGGTTAGTACTCACTGGAAGACGTCACAAGGGAGTGCTTCTAGGAGGTTGGTGCGATACTGTTTCTTGATCTAGCTGGGTATGTTCAGTTTGTGAAAAATTCATCAAACTGTAACATATAATTTGTCCATATTCCTTATGTAGGTTATACTTCAATAAATATTATTTAAAAAAGGCAAACCTCAGTCCAGTACTGGTTGAAATTACAACAATTTCAAATTAACAAAATGTGAACTAATGATTTTTTTAAAGCATAGAAAAACATTAATCCTTTTTTAATCTTTGGGAAAGCACTACTAGGCAAAATATGTTCTAAGGTTTTATACGATAGCTTGACAAGATCATTTCCAATTCTAAATCTCACTAAAAAAGAGAATCTAACCATATTTTAGAATAACTCGGGATTATAAAAAGATGTGAAAAGTATGACCCATTTTTTTGTCATTATATATATATAGTACTGGTGAATTTTCTTATATTTCCTTTTCTTAAAAAAATGCATTGCTTTTTGTGAAAAAAGTTTTTAATTTTAAAAATATAATTGTCACAGATTTAAGAACTGTCTTTTAGACAGCAGAAATAAAAATGTGTTGAAAGGAACTTTTGGTTACTTTTAATGGGAAAGAAAAATGATTATCAGTGGCATCACCTTTGACTGATGGCTTATTGAAAGTGAATAATGTAAAATATAATTTGCATTTCTAAATTGAAGTTATTAGCTAGGTTTTACTCAGCCACTCATAATACATTTAGAAATGCTTTTAGAGATATTTTCTTTTAAAAATATCTGAACTGAAATCATTCTTTTCCTTTTGCTTAAAATGTGTAAAAATGAAGCTTTTGTAATGCCAAACTCTCATTTTGAAAATGCTTGTTGTGATTGTAAATTTTTATATCCCATATATGAAAATATTTTAGTACAACATATTTCAATATTTAAACCAGCCTTATAATGGCTTTGTTATATTTTATTCTGCTAGTTGTTGTCTGCATTTCTTACCTATCTAAATCATGTTTTCAATTTTATTAATATTGCAATAGGTGTTATTGCAATATAGTTTGTATCTGATTCTATATGTTATCATCGCAGTTACAATACATACATGCCACTAACAAGCTACCTAGATATTACTTAATTAGTGTTGTAAACAGTTAATCTTATGTGATATTTAGATGTCTGAGAAAATTTTCATAGTATCTGTGGTTGAAACTTTTCATTAGGCAAGGAATATATTATGACTTTTCCCAATTGAAATAATCGAATATAGACTCACACAATACTTGAAAACATATTATGCAATTTATTTTTAAAAATTAGATTAGATTTGGAGGAAGAAATTCATTCAAATGTTATATAAGAATGACACTAATGTTAAAAATGTATTTCCTCTATTATTGACTATAGAAGCGAAAGTGAGTCTTTGGTTTAAAAATAGAAAATATAAGTATTGTAGGTATGTTTAGGGGGAATAATCCTCAACTACAATATCTTAATTCCCTGCAATGTTTTGTAATGATGCTTCTCTTGAGGGCTGGGGCAAGACTGTGCACAGAAATTATAAAGTACAAATTCTTGCGTTAGTCAGATATAGATGTATGTTTATCCAAAAACATATGATACATGTTTAATTGTCTAGCATCCTGAAGGATGCTAGAAAAGTTAAGTATAATTTAATGCATGATAAGATTACAATTCAGAATACGTGGGATAAGGAGAAAATAGACCAAGAGGCTATTCAGAAGGACAGGAGAAAATGAAACACGAGACTACTATTTCAAGCCTTGAATATCAGGCCTTATGATCTCATATCAATTTATGCATAAGACTGATGATTGAGAAGATAAAAACATTGAGTGAGCCCCACACCATGTTTCTCCTCAAGACGGGAAACAAAAGGATTGCTTTTTCTGGGCTTCCTCAGAAAGAGGCCCCAATTGTCCCTTTTTCTTTTCACAAGCCCTAAAGAACCTCTTGGGTTTCCTTGTACTCCCGTGCATGGAGCTCTCCATCCTAGCGAGAAAGATCAAAGTCTTGAAGCCACGCCTTTTCTCTTCTCAACTCCTTTACTTTATTTTCTTAGTAAAGATGTAAATAATTCATGAAATAAGCCATTTGCTTTTTCCTTTTGTTTATTTTTCTCAGTAATTTTGAGAGAAAACTATTGCAATGGGAATGATTAGGGACTATAAGACTTTCGAAATTCATTTTTAATAGAGAAAGTGTTACTGCTTTCAAAAAGAGTATTGTTTTATTTTAAGAAAACACCCCTATCTTCACAATTTTGGTCAAGTTGTTTTCTCCTATTTAAAGTGTCTTTCCTTCGAGCCAGTTACTTTCTCAAGATCCACTGCAAATACTTTCTTCCTATGCAGGCATTTTATAAAATTGGCAATGTCACATACTTTGACGTAGGAAATTATTTTTCTTAACTAATTGTCAATGTTGCCATCTGTAGTCCTTATTGCAGAGGAGTAGACTCAGTCATCTTCTATAACTCCAGATATGACTTCATAAAATCCCAAATAAAAGACATATATTTTGATATATAAATACATTCGCTATTAGCCTTGCCCAGTAAAGTCAATATTCTGGAGATCAGATTGGAAAATACCAGGGCCACCCTTATGGAAGTTGGTATTAGTAAAATTAAAGCCTGACTATTTCACATTATATGTTCACACATGCAGGTGTCTTTCAGATTGATAATACAGAATTCCTTCCCTACCTATCTCAATTTTAAATTGTCTCATAAAAAATGTTTTGCTTAGAGTATTGATATTAAAGTAGGATATTCTAAACATTGATTTTTCTAGATTTCTTATGGTAAAACAAACTACAAAGCTGTATTTCAAGGCTTTGTAGGGTTCACTCCTACTTAACTCATGGCCCTAGGACTTTACTGAGACCTGCAGTAATGGAAGTCCCCTTGTATCACATCTGCCCAGTGAGACTTACCATGAAGACAATTAAGTTGTGCCTTCAGGGCCTGTTACTCCCATAGGTACCTTCCTAGGCCCTAAGAGGGGCCCTTACACTGGGTTCATAAAGTAGAAAATTTCATAAAATTTCAAGATATAAAATATTTTCTCAACAACATATTAAAATCACTGCCTGAGTTCATTCCACTTTCTCCTTTGACACAATTCTTTCCTTGTCTGTTGAAGTTAGTGTGGCCCCAGAAATGTTAGGTATCTAGGAGGAATTTGGGTTGGTCAAACCTTTATTTGAAATGTAATGGGTTGTATTATGTGATGGCAGTCATCTCATTAGAAAATATCGCTATTCCTAGCCATCTTGGTACATAATGTGCCAGCTCGACACAAAGCTGCAGGGCATGAGTTCATAATGTGGCCAGAATTGGAAGAATGAGGGTAGTGGAAAAGAAACATGCTTTGAAATATAGCCATAACTAGTCCTTCAACAACTCTTCTAACTATAAAACATGCAGAATGGTTAGCAGACCATTCTGTTTCCATTGATGCGAAGTGAATGTAGAAGTTTCTCCCTGCAAGGAATAAACTTAACATAGCATAAATAATTTAAGCAACCGCAGGACATTTTTCCCCCATGGGAAGAGAGGGAAAAGTATCTATCAGAATTTATGTCTTTGTAAGACACAAACCTGTAGAGGTGCTATAAACAGCAAGTAAGTGTGTGTGAAGTTGCATGATATATGCATTCCAGTGCTTCAGATCATATCTTTTTATCCAACAGCTCTTCTCTTGCTGAACTCTTGAAGTTTCAGACAAAATGCTAACTAGATCATACTTAAAACAGTAAATCCTGAAGAAGAAAGATAAATTTCTCATAGAAGTAACAAATAGACTTCTGGATTGTTTGATAATCCAATTAATGAAGAGGAATTCATCATGTGAATACATAGAAAGTATTTAAATTTCTTGCTGATTCTATTTCAATTTGACAGGAATTGTTGACATTAATAGAGACAAAAAGACTCATACATTACTGGAACGATAGTATTGATACCGTATTGGTTCAATGTATGCTGTCAGTTTAAGAAATACTTAAAATTAGTCATTCCAAGAAAACTTAAAATATAAATTCCCTGAATTCTTATAGCTCATATACAAAACGAACTTGATTAAGATTTTCCCAAATTTGACAACAATACTAAAAATTTATGTGGCATTACAAACTATGAAGCTCTAATAAACCTCTTGTAACTATCAGTAATAATAAATACATTTAATCATGCTAGTCTCTTTATAGATAATATAATAAAATTATTGTCCTAGGAAGAGGTGTTCCTAGAGAATACAGTCAGCAAACAGGCAAAATACTGCGTTACTGCAGACTGTTAGTTTTTGGTCAAGTTTTCAAGTATTAATTTGCGTGATTTATTTTTTTCACAAAATAAATATTTTCTTTCTAATATTGTATATATAATTGTATATTCTGTTTCTTAAAAAAGTCCTCCAATATATTTCAGGCCTCATTAAAACTAGATTAATTCATGTGTTTCAGTACCTTTTCTGCTATTAAGAGGAAGACCATGTAATTTATTTTATAAACATTAATGTTTTCCAGTGAAAATTTTACATAGATAATTATAGGCTTTATATTGGAAGAGCCCCTAGCAAACTGGAAGTAGCCCATGCTATTTATAGAAATACTCACAAGATAAATTTCTGATGGATTGCATAGATAGGGGACTATTTGTCTCTTCTGGAAAATTGGTATGATTCCTTGTTTTTCAGCTGTTAAAGTTGTCTCATTATGTTTTTCTTCTTTCCTTGACTTATATTCAGAGGTAAGTTTTGTGCTCAATTGCAATGGATTCCCTTAATTCATCATTTCCTGGATAATTCCCTATCCCAATTTACCTCTAATCCTTTATAACATAACTTTCTCACTCTGTTTCAGCTTTTATTAAGTAGTTACTAAGTTCCTTAAAAATTGTTTTTCTAGTACATACTGCTTCAGTGTATTTTTTGGAAGTTAGTATTATATGGAAACAATAGTTGAAAATAAAATACTTTAGAATCATTATTATCACAATAGCTACCATTTATTAAATAGTGACTCTGGGTTAGCTCTTTTATATAAATTACATTTTATCATTTTGTTTTCCTTTGTGGTAATAATTCCTAGCTCCTACTCATTCTGTTTAGACTAACTAGTTGCTTAGATATAAACTACTGACAATTTATATTTGCTTAGAATAGCACAAATTATAATAAAACCATTATCTTCTAGCATCATTCATTCAACAAATACAGGACACATTTTAATATAATGGCCACTTCCTCAGAATATAAATTGATTGTCAGCTTCACAATCATGAATCAAATGATTTCTTTTGGGCACTTTCCATACACACACAAATATACAATATATAATTATAAAAATATAAAAAGACATATCTATTTATATGTCTTTTTATATTTTTATAATTATACTTGATATATGTATATATACTCTCCTATATGTGTATCTTCTAAGTGTGTGTGTGTAGGCACATGTGTGCACAGTTTTTTCAATTATTTTTAAAGGTGTCATATCCTCTGTGAAGGTATCCTGTAATTGTGACATTACTATGGCAATTGTATTCAATTAATGCTTGGCATCTTGACTTTAACAAAGTCCATATAACTTTCACTGCTAAACAAAAAGACAGAATTAATTTCTGGCCATTGTAGGAGTCTCCTATTAACTTAATAGAACCCTGTAGCTGTGAAGAATACTGGGGAGTCTTGGCAACATCACCAGCACAGCAGCCTTGGCTAACTTCCTGAATTAGGCCTTTTCTTTGCAGGTATCCATCTGCTTTCTAATTTTACTTCTCAGTAGCACTAGGTGCTGTCTTCAGTGAAACCCATCAACTTTCTTGATAGTGGCCATTACCTTTTCCAGAGTAGGATCTTAATAAAGATTCATATCACATGACCTCAGTGGGAAAAGTTGAGCCACAAAGGAAATCTCTGAACATTGTATTTCTGATTGTACAACTAAGAGAATATTGTAGTCTACTGCCGAGATCAGCTCGGTTGTGGAGACCCTAACCCCGCGGCACTAGAGGAATTAAAGATACACACACAGAAATACAGAGGGTGGAGTGGGAAATCAGGGGTCCCACAGCCTTCAGAGCAGAGAGCCACGAACAGAGATTTACCCACATATTTATTGACAGCAAGCCAGTCATAAGATTTACTAAAAATATTCCTTACGGGAAATAAAGGGATGGGACGAAATAAAGGGATGGGTCTGGCTAGTTATCTGCAGCATTAACACTTCCTTAAGGCACAGATTGCTTATGCTATTGTTTGTGGTTTAAGAACGCCTTAAGCGGTTTTCTGCCCTGGGTGGGCCAGGTGTTCCTTACCCTCATTCTGTTAAACCCACAACCTTCCAGCGTGGGCGCCAAGGCCATCACGAGCATGCCACAGTGCTGCAGAGATTTTGTTTACGGCCAGTTTGGGGGCCAGTTTATAGCCAGATTTGGGGGCCTGTTCCCAACAGTCTATGATGACCACACACATAGGAGAGAGGGAGGGAGGGAGGGAGAGAAAGAGAGCGAGCGAGAACGTGTGTGTGTGTGTGTGTGTGTGTGTGTGTGTGTGTGTGTGTGTGTACTGAGCTGAGAAATGGAGGAAGGAGAAAGTCTCTTGTCAGAATTCAACCACACCTTGTTCCTTCTTTCTTTTTCGTGAGTAATGAGAATATTGAGATTCAAGTGCCTCCTAAGAACATTGATATAATATGCTGTGAATACTCAAAGTATACAATGAAAGAGAAAACAGACTTTTCCAGGCAGGAACACTAAATCAAGGAAACAAATATAAACATGCAATGAGAAGAAAACATTGAGAAAGAATCAATGCCCCCTCTACTTTTTTCGTGTATTTTGTCCATTAACACTGATCACAGCAGTCCTTCTGTAAATGCATTCATATTTTAGTCATTTAAAAGGTTATCTTTTCTAGACAGTAATTTTAAGCCAGTGAACTTACATTAAAATACTAAAAGCTGTTTATGAGAAAATCAAGCAATGAGGAGATACAAAAAGTTAAAAAAACACAACAAAAATATACGAATCAAATATACAATAAAAGAAAATGATTGGCTGCACGCGGTGGCTCACGCCTGTAATCCCAGCACTTTGGGAGGCCAAGGTAGGCTGATCACAAGGTCAAGAGATTGAGCTCATCCTGGCCAACGTGGTGAAACCCCATCTCTACAAAAGGCACAAAAATTAGCTGGGCGTGGTGGCAGGTGCCTGTAGTCTCAGCTACTCGGGAGGCTGAGGCAGGAGAATTGCTTGAACCCACAGGGAGGAGGTTGAGTGAGCCGAGATCGCGCCACTGCACTCAAGCCTGGGCGACAGAGCAAGACTTCGTCTCCAAAAAAAAAAAAGAAAAGAAAAGAAAAGAAAATGAGTGCAGGATAGCAAAACAAATGGGTAGTACTGTATTCAAAATATTGACATGTTTTGGTTTGGGCCGGTGGAAGCAGTGCCAAATTTTGCTCACTGTGTGCTGAGGAGGGGGCTGGGGATTAGAAGAGAAATCAAAGTCCTGAAAAGTATCACTCACAGCTCCACTCAAGAGAATAATGGAAGGCGGATGAGTTTCGGGAGTCTGGGGGAGGAAGTAGACATTTCCACAAGATTAGAAGCCCCCACCTGACCTCTTCTGAGTCACTGTAAGGGACTGGGAAAATGACTGTACTTCACCATTTTGGTGATTCCCTAATGGGCACAAAGCCGTAAAGGAAAAGCTAAACAGTCCCATAAATGCTTAGTGCTAATTATTTCCAGTAGCAAACTGCAATTTAATCAAGCAGAACATAAAAGATAAAATAAATAAGCAAGAAGTTGAGAGCAAGTGGGAGGAAGACATTGTTTATGGAGTTCCTCGGCTGTTTCCCTCGCCACTATATTTTTAATCTCAAAATTAAATCAGTTTAACTCATGGACATAGACAGTAGAAGGAAGAACGATTACCAGAGGCTGGAAAGGGTAGTAGAAGATTGTGGGGAAGGGTAAGTATGGTTAATGGGTAAAAAAAATATGTAAAAAGAATGAATAAGGCCTAATATTTGATAGCACAGTAGGGTGAGTATGGTCATTAAAAACTTAGTTGTATATTTTAAAATAAAGAATGTAATTGGATTGCTTGTAACTGAAAGGATTGAGAAGATGGATTCCCTATTTTCTATGATGTGCTTATTTCACATTGCTTGCCCGTATCAAAACATCTCATGTACCCAATAAATATGTATACCTACTAGGTGCCCACAACAAATTTAACAAATAACTTAAAAAAGTAAATGCCAAAACCACATTATGCATATGTTTTTCTCCTCTATTGTTAGGAAGTGGATATAAGAGAAAAGATGAGATAACAACTGAACTAATCATAATGAATGTGTCAGCGTCTCCAAATTGGGTTATGGGAATTATCTGATGTGAAAGGTCCTATCTGCACTGGGCAGGGATGCATCCCCCACACAGTGGAATGAACACAGGTATGGAGCATTTAACAAAACTTGGACAAAATAGATGCAGATACCACATAGTCCTACTGAACCCTTCCAGTTCTGCAGTCTCTTACAACCCCCAGTTCACGTGCTACAAAAATCCAGTCCTCAACAAAACGTTCAGAGGAGAGAGAGGCTTCAGATACACAGTAATCAAGAAAAACTTACTCTATTTCAGTATAAAATAAAGGGTATAAATAGAGCTGCCAATCTACACAAAAGAGCAAAATGAAGGACAAAAGTCAGAATTTAGGCAAAGTTAATATAGCATAAATAATAATAAAGTGAATAAAAGGAACATGGCATATAATGAAGAGAGAACAACTTCATTCTGAAAGAAAATATAACCCAAGAACTGACCCCAAATCACAAAAACCTTGTCAGTCCCCAAGTTTTCTCTAATAAGATACCTATTCTGAAAATACTGGGTTTATATCTTTAGGGAGATTGCTGAAATGCCCTTTGAAATCCACATTATTATTGAATATTAAAAAAATCAAAGTCTCTATTAAATAATGAAGATGACTTTAAAAGTTGTTTTGTAATGACAGATGTAGAGTAAAAATTAACAAGTTTGCTAGATAATTAGATAATTTCTGGATAAGCTGTTATTTATATTTAGACCAGGAATAACATCTTGTTTCTCACCATAACTTAGAGAAAAAAAGGGCATGGTTAAAGAAATACCATAGCTATCTACACATTACTTTCAAGTTCTAAAAGTCACTTTCCAGGGTATACAAAATTATTTTTCTTACCTAGTCTTTCTCTCCATACAATATGAGATTTAATAATAGAGTGAGTTTGTAAATTTTGATTTCTGTGAATGTGCAACTGACATACATGCTTTCTGTTAATTTCTGTTCATGCTTCACTTTTTCAGAAACAGCAGGAGTGAAAGGAAGATAGAGCCAAAGAGTCCAGATCAGCATGGTCATTAACTGACTGAAACCTTGGGAAAGGCAAAACCTCTTGGGAAAAGCAAAAATTCTTAGGTTTTCACTTTTTTCTGTTACAAAAAATATGAACGTTTTACCTGTAAACTCTGTCTAAAGGAAAGAATAAAAATACCTTTGACCTTAATATTTAGCTTTCTTGTCTTTTTCTAACTCTTGGTTCTTCTAGAAAAAGTTATTGGTCCAAAGCTCTAAGAAAGGTTTCTATTCATGGTATTGCACTGGACCTAGAGTCACGAGAGCAATAATTTAGCCCTAAATCTGCCAGTCATTCATCTTGTGCAGTTGGGACTGTTACTTGACAGTTCTCTGAGCCTCTGTTTCCTCCTGGATAAAAATTAAGCAGTTGAGTAAGCCTTTTCTTGCTCCTCCTCTTTTTCTATCATTTTAACCTTTAACAGACTTCTTTGAGGATCTTATAAACCATAAAACTTCTTCCTATGAAAATATACACAGGCACAATGCTTTGCATGTAACTTCAGTGGAAATTCCTGAAGGGGCCCATTGATGCCACATTAATATTCTATGAACCAGATAATCTGAAAAGTCTTTGCTAGGAGTATCATGGTAGAAATCAACCTTACTATTCTAAGGCATCTGGTACGATTTCATTTTGTAATATCAGAAGATCTTTTCTCAATATGAATAATTTTCCTTCTCATATGTCTATTTCTTTGCATATACATTTTTAAATGTTGGTGAGTTGTGTATCATTTTGAACAGGGTCCTGTGTTAAGTCTGTCTAAAGATTTTAGGATATGAAATGAGAGAAAGCGTGAAACAGTGAATCAAATCTTTGGCTTAGGAATCCATTAAGTTCTATTCTTCAATCTCAGATGTTCTCTATAACTTTGAGTAAGTCATTTTATTGTTCCTTTCCTAATAATGGTGATGAAACTTACTTCCATGATTTCTAAGGTCATGTCCAAGTCTGAGTTTTTATTATAAGTTAATAACAGGGAACCACTGTTTTTATTTATATGAATGCAATGCCATATGGAATTTTATGAAATGATTTATAGTGAATTATGTTGTGTAAATTTCTGGATTTGTTTAGCTGAGTTCACCCAGGCATGGTTGTATAGCCAGACTCAGACTCACCTGAGCTTTTCCAGTTTCTCTATCCTTGGGTCAGTAAGACAACCCCTGAGACAGCTCAGTCTTTATTGGTGTAGCTTGCCTGTGCATGCAATCCCAACCTATGCCCTTAGCTTTGTTTCCTGACAACTTAGTATCCCCAGATAAGAAGGCCAGCATTGTGCATGACTTTCATCTTAATGTTGCTAGAGCTATGGAGACTCTGGTTTTATTCACAGTGTTCACACTCTGGTGAGGTTCCATGCCATGGGAAGAGCAATCTGGCTTTTCCAGTGATTGCCTGGTGGGGCTATATAAAGTTTACCCTGAAATTATCAAGGAATTAATGGCTCTGGATCAACCTTTGAACAGTAAGAAAAAATACACTGAAAGGAACAAGAAGGTAAATGATTTGTCCTTCTCCCCCTATGACAGCTTCTAAGCACCATCCATAGTGACTAAGAAATCAGTTGTACTTTCTTTTTGTTTTTCTTTGTTTGTTTTCTTTTTTGTTTCCAATTTAAATTTTATTTTCTGTCAAAGGAATACTTATACATAAAAGCTTTATAGAACAAGAATCTATTTCTTTCATCAGATGTAATTTGTTAACAGTAATTTTATACCACTCTTTAAAAATTATACTTTATGTTCCAGGGTACATGTGCACAACGTGCAGGTTTGTTACATATGTATACATGTGCCATGTTGGTGTGCTGCACCCATTAACTCGTCATTTACATTAGGTATATCTCCTAATGCTATCCCTCCCCCATCCCCCCACCACACTACAGGCCCCGGTGTGTGATGTTCCCCTTCCTGTGTCCAAGTGATCTCATTGTTCAATTCCCACCTATGAGTGAGAACATGCAGTGTTTGGTTTTCTGTTCTTGTGATAGTTTGCTGAGAATGATGGTTTCCAGCTGCATTCATGTCCCTACAAAGGACACAAACTCATCCTTTTTTATGGCTGCATAGCATTCCATGGTGTATATGTGCTACATTTTCTTAATCCAGTCTATCATTGATGGACATTTGGGTTGGTTCCAAGTCTTTGCTATTGTGAATAGTGCGGTAATCAACATATGTGTGCATGTGTCATTAGAGCAGCATGATTTATAATCCTTTGGGTGTATACCCAGTAATGGGATGGCTGGGTCAAATGGTATTTCTAGTTCTAGATCCTTGAGGAATCGTCACACTGTCTTCTACAATGGTTGAACTAGTTTACAGTCTCACTAACAGTGTAAAAGTGTTCCTATTTCTCCACATCCTCTCCAGCACCTGTTGTTTCCTGATTTTTTAATGATTACCATTCTAACTGGTGTGAGATGGTATCTCATTGTGGTTTTGATTTGCATTTCTCTGATGGCTAGTGGTGATGAGCATTTTTTCATGTGTCTGTTGGCTGTATGAATATCTTCTTTTGAGAAGTGTCTGTTCATATCCTTTGCCCACTTTTTGATGGGGTCGTTTTTTTCTTGTAAATTTGTTTGAGTTCTTTGTAGGTTCTGGATATTAGCCCTTTGTCAGATGCTTTAAAGTTCATATGGAACCAAAAAAGAGCCTGCATTGCCAAGACAATCCTAAGCCAAAAGAACAAAGCTGGAGGCATCACGCTACCTGACTTCAGACTATACTCCAAGGCTACAGTAACCAAAACAGCATGGTACTGGTACCAAAACAGAGATATAGACCAATGGAACAGAACAGAGTCCTCAGAAATAATACCACACATCTACAACCATCTGATCTTTGACAAACCTGATGAAAAGCAGAAATGGGGAAAGGATTCCCTATTTAATAAATGGTGCTGTGAAAAGTGGCTAGCCATCAGTAGAAAGCTAAAACTGGATCCCTTCTTTACACCTTATATAAAAATTAATTCAAGATGGATTAGAGACTTAAATGTTAGACCTAAAACCACAAAAACCCTAGAAGAAAATCTAGGCAATACCATTCAGGACATAGGCATGGCCAAGGACTTTATGTATAAAACACCAAAAGCAATGGCAACAAAAGCCAAATTTGACAAATGGGATCTAATTAAACTAAAGAACTTCTGCACAGCAAAAGAAACTATCATCAGAGTGAACAGGCAACCTACAGAATGGAAATCAGTTGTACTTTCTTGTGAAGATATCTTCAGTAGTCACCTTTTACTCACTTTGTATGTTAGTCAGGGTTCTCCAGAAAAACAGAAGCAATAGGACACCTATCTACATCTATCCATCCATGAAGATATTTACTATAGGGTATTGGCTCACATATTTATAGAGGTTGGCAAGTCCCATCATCTGCTCCCTAGGAGACCTATGAACAATGGTGGTATAGTTTGAAGGCCTGAGAGTGAGAAAGCCAATGATATAAATTCTAGTTCAGGTATACCTGAAAATCAGGAGTTCAAGGACAAGGGAAAATTGATATTCTAGCACAGCAGTCGGGCAGTTAATTTAGTCTTCCTCCATCTTTTTGTTATATTCAGGACCTCAGTTGAATGGATGATGTGGGGAAAAGAAAGAGAGATCAGCCTGTTACTGTGTCTATATAGAAAGAAGTAGACATAAGAGACTCCATTTTGTTCTGTATTTGAGATGCTGTTAATCTGTGACCCTACCCCCAACCTTGTCCTTGCAAGAGACATGTGCTGCAGTGACTCAAGGTTTAATGGATTTTGGGCTGTGCAGGATGTGTCTTTGTTAAACAAGCGCCTGAAGGCAGCTTGCTGGTTAAAAGTCATCACCATTCTCTTAATTTCAACTACCCAGGGACACGTACGGGGCCAAAGGTCGCAGGGACCTCTGCCTAGGAAAGCTAAGTATTGTCCAAGGTTTCTCCCCATGTGATAGGCTGAAATAATGCTAAAAGGTTTATGGAGATGTTTGCATATGCATCTCAAGGCACAGCATTTTCCTTTAAACTTATTCATGTCACAGAGGTTTTTGTTCATATGTCTTACTGCCGATTTCCTCCCTACAATGATCCTATTGTCCTGCCACCCCCTTATCTTTAAGATGGTAAAGATAATTATCAATAAATACTAAGGGAAGTCAGAGACCGGTGCCAGCATGGGTCCTCTGTAAGCTGAGCACTGGTCCCCTGGGCCCACTTTCTCTTTCTCTATACTTTGTCTCTGTGTCTCATTTCGTTTCTCAAGTCTCTCGTTCCACCTATCGAGAAACACCCACAGGTGTGGAGGGGCAGGCCACCCCTTCAGGATGAGGCCCATGTGCTTTACTCAGTCTACCAATTCAAACACTAATATTTCCCTGAAACCCCCTCATAGACACACCCAGAAATGAAGTTTAGCCAGCTGTCTGGACATCCCTTGGCCCAATCAAGATAACACATAAAATTTACCATTATGCTCTCCCTCTTACCGTCTCCAGTGCTCTTTTCATTCTTGCTCCCCTGGTATTGCATGCCTAATAAAGTGTAGCACGTAAGCTTCACCTCAGGCTCTGTGTTGTAATGTATCCTGGCTCAGACAGTAACGTTTAGAATCTTCCAAATTTTCTTCTGGTCTACAAGAAAATTTGAGGAAAATTATAGCAGTGTAAGTGGAGGGAACTGAGTCATATGGTACAATATCAAACTTGAAGTTGTTACAAATGTGTGAGCCTATTAATACTAAAAGAATCTGTAAGTGGTTTCTAATATCTGTAATGTCAGTCTTCTAGTATATTCTACATTAATCTGACCCCGACATTTTTATTCTCCTGAGTTTATTTATGATTTACATGAAGGAGGAGTATTTTATAAAGAAAGTAGATAAAATGAAGAAGAAATAGAGGGGCAAAAAGAAAAGAGGTAATAAGAGAAATGGTGAAACTGATTTAATATTTTTAGACTACTGGAAGATATTTAATCTCACATACATTAATATCTGTGGAAGTCCAAATTTAAAATGTTGTGCATGTGCTAAAACATACAGTTTAAAAAACTTGATCTATGTTCATGTTTTAAAGCCGAACCTATCTTAAAGTGCATTTATCTTTTTTTCAGTGCTATAATAAAACCATAGTGCTGATTTATGATGAACGTGGATTTCTCTTCAAGGAAAGACTTGTTGCCTCTGCTGATGGAATTCCTGTCAGCAGAGACCTTTCAGGTGCCAGTGACTCTGGAGAAGCTCTGAGCTGTAGAGCAACCTCACCTAAGGTCACGCCCTACCAGAGTCAGCAGACTCCACTGATTGATGGAGATTATAAAGACCTGGCCATTTTGTCCCAATGAGGTGCACCTGCAATGGGTCATATGAGGTACAAAGCTCCCTGTGAAGTCAACTCAGGCTGTTGTTGACTTACGTTGTTCCTCAACTTCTCTCTCTGCCCAATCTAGCTCCCTTTATCTCACAATCATAGGTGTTCATCCCAAAGACATCCCTTAATATAAATAATACACAATATACTCTATATGCTAATCTGTTCCCCATTCATTTTTTATGTAAATCTGTGTGTGTGTGTGTCTCCATGTGTGACAGAAAAGCATAAAAGTCAACCCTCTAAACTGTTATTTATATAACTGGTCTCCAAGCCGAAGTGATAATAAAATATTTAGAATTTTGAAAAGCCCAAATGCCCAGTAAAAACAGATACATCCTGAAGAAGTGCATTAACCTTTTGTTTGCTGGCCCTCTGAAGGTCAGAGATGGAGCAGTCAAGATGAAAGCATTTAAATGTTTTAGCAACTGACATGGAGATCTTGGATTATGCTAACTGAATATCAGCCCTCCCCTTAGCAAAGTAGGACCATTGTTGCAGCTGGTTCCTAACATGGAGTCAGATTTGGGGCAGGAACTCAGTGCTCTAAAGATTTTTACGAGAAAAAAAAAAAAGGGCAAATAAACATGTACAGTTTTCCACAGTGGTAACATCCTCTGTCATATGGCAGCCCTCTAACTGATCTAGAGCCCACAGTGTCATCTCTTTTACTCTAGAAAAGGATTTATAGCTCTGCACCTCTACCAGCAGCGTCAGCAAAGTGCAGACAGGAAAGTGCCTTCACACAGAGTAGCTCAAAGGAAACTGCTAGACTAAGCAGTGAACATTCCTGCTGAGAGACTACCTTTCAAGTGACTTGCTCTCTACTTCTCATGGCCAACTAGAATGCCATTCTAAACAAAACTACAAAAGAGAGAGAAAGCAGGCTACAGAAAATCTCTTCTCTCTCTTTGGTCACTCAGGTATTGACCAAAGATGTACATATTTTTATTGAAGATATTGCAATTGCTAACATTAGATGACTTAGACCTCCCTTTCTAAATTGTGAGCCAGCACAGTAAAATCACTGGAGTGAGGATGGTGTTCTACAGTTTTTATCAATATATGATATTGATTTGGATGCTTTTAGTATTTACCATAATAGGTGGCATACTTTCGCAGCTTGCTTTTTTACACATTTAGTATTTTTTAAAGATCTATCTACATGGATTCATGTGGTTCTATTTCATTAATTCACTACTAAGTAGCCTTCCATCACAGTGATATACCTTAGATTTTTTTAACTTTTATTTGAAGTTCAGGGGTATATGTGCAGGTTGTTACATAGGTAAATGTTTGAGTCATAGGGGTTTGTTGTACTGATTATTTCATCACCCAGGTATTAAGCCTAGTACCCATTAGTTATTTCTCCTGATTCTCTCCCTTCTCCCATCCTCCACTCTCCAATAGGTCCCAGTGTGTGTTGTTCCCCTCTATGTGTCCATGTGTTCTCATCATTTAGCACCCACTTATAAGTAAGAAAGTGCAGTTTTTGGTTTTCTGTTCCTGTGTTAGTTCTCTAAGGATACTGGACTCCAACTTCTTCCATGTCCTGGCTAAGGAAGGACATCATCTTGTTCTTTTTATGGTTGCATAGCATTCCATGGTGTGTATGTACCATGTTTTCCTTATCCAGTCTGTCATTGATGGACATTTAGGTTGATTCCTTGTCTTTGCTATTGTGAATAGTGCTGCAATGAACATACACATGTGTGTGTCTTTATAATAGAATAATTTGCATTACTTTGGGTATATGCCCTGCAATGGGATTGCTGGGTCAAATGCTATTTCTGTCTTTAGGCTTTGGAGGAATCACCACACTGTCTTCCATAATGGCTAAACTAATTTATGCACCCACCAACGATGTATAAGTGTTTCTTTTTCTCCATAACCTTGCCAGCATCTGTTATTTTTTGACTTTTTGTAATAGCCATTCTTACATGTGTGAGATGGTATCTCATGGTGGTTTTGATTGGCATTTCTGTAATCATTAGTGATACTGAGCTTTTTGTCATATGATTTTTGGCCGCATGTATGCCTTTTTTTTTTTTAAGTGTCTGTCCATGTACTCGTCCACCTTTTAATGTTTTTTACTTATAAATTTGTTCAAGTTCCTTTAGATGCTGGATATTAGATGTTTGTCAGATGCACAGTTGTCAAAAACTTTCTCCCATTCTGTAGATTTTCTCTTTCCTCAACTGATAGTTTATTTTGCTATGCAGAAGCTCTTTAGTTTAATTAGAACCCATTTGTCAATTTTTGCTTTTGTTGCAATTGCTTTTGGCATCTTGATCATGAAATCTTTTCCTATTCCTGTCCTGAATAAATAGCATTGCCTAATATCTTAGATTTTTAATCCTCTTCTGTATATAGGCAGTAACAATAATTTCAGTATTTTTCTATTATAAAAACCTTCAGCAGATTTTCTTGTATATATCCTATTACAGATATGATAGGTTTCCTCTGGTTTATAGAAAATTTTTCTAGAGGTGAATATTATGGGTTGTAGTGTGTGTGTGTGTGTGTGTGTGTGTGGTGTGCGTCTTTGATTTTACTATGTGTTTCCACTTTCATTACGCAAAGTAGTACCAATTTACACTACCACCAGAAATATACATAGTGTCC
This sequence comes from Macaca nemestrina, assembly GCF_043159975.1. Taxonomy (NCBI): domain Eukaryota; kingdom Metazoa; phylum Chordata; class Mammalia; order Primates; family Cercopithecidae; genus Macaca; species Macaca nemestrina. Next base: position 59,969,190 of record NC_092130.1, read on the forward strand.
TATATCCACAAAAAATTTTGAATTGTCAGATTTTAAAATGTTCGATAATATAATCTAATAAGAAGGACATAACAATATAATGACAATGACAGTTCTTTTATTCAAGAAATAATATTTCAGAATATTTCCTTATGTTTATTAGCCTTTACATTCTTGGATAATTTTACCCATTAAATTATTTTACTTATTGATTTGTACAATATCCTCATATATTCTAGATATAATCCTTTGCCAGACAATGCAGTGCAAATAACTTCTGGTTTAGTTTGTAATTTAACTTTATTTTATAGTTTATTAATTTTATTGTTATCAACTCTATCAATAATTTTTTATATCTTGTATTTTTGCAAGAAATCCTTACGAATCCTAAGGTATAAACACATGCTTGTTTATTTTCTTCATAGGTCTTTATAATTTTGCTTTGCACATTTAGGTCTTTGATCCATTGAGGATTTATTTTTCTGCATGATTATAATGGGAATCTGATAATTTTCCCTCCTACGAATCGTCTCTTTTCTTGTTAACATTCATTGAATAGTTCGTGTTTTTTTCTCCAGATGCTGCCTCTGTCATATATAATTTCCCATTTATGCTCAGGACTCTTTCTGTGCTGTCTCTTGCTCTATTGGTTTAACTACTGTCTTTTTCAGCACTAGCAACAAACTTTTAATTAATATGATTTCAAAATATTTTCTCTCATTCGGTAGATTGTCTATTCACTATGTTACTTGTTTTCTTTGCTGTGTATAAGCGTTTTAGCTTGACGTTATCTAATTTGTCTATTTTTGCTTCTGTTGCCTGTGCTTTTGAGGTCTTCCCCCAAAATCTTTGCCCAGAGTAATGCTCTGAAGCATTTCCCTAATGTTTTCTTCTAGTAGTTTCACAGGTTCAGGTCTTACATTTAAGTCTTTAAACAATTTTGATTTGACTTTTATATATGGTGAGAGATAGGGATACAGTTTCATTTTTCTGCTTGCAGATATCCAGTTTTCCCAGCACCAGTTATTGAAGAGACTGTCCTTTTCCCAGTCAATACCCTTAGTACCTTTGTTGAAAATCAGTTAGTTGGAAATACTTGGATTTATCTCTGGGCTCTCTAACCTGCTCCATTTGAACATGTGTCTGTTATTAAGCCAGTACAATGCTGTTTTGATAGCCTTATAATATATTTTTGAAGGCAGGCAGTGTAATGCATCCAGCTTTGTTTGTTTTTTCTTTTGTTGTTGTTGTTTTTACTCAAGATTGCTTTGGCTATTTGGAGTCTTCTGTGATTCTACATAAATTTTAGGATTCTGTTTTTCTATTTTTGTGAAGAACATCATTGTTATTTTGATAGGGATTATATTGAATCTGTAGATTTTTTTTGGTGATATGGTCATTTTCACAATATTAATTCTTCCAATCCATGAGCATGAGATGCCTACATATTAGAAGAGAATATTTTCAAATTAATGTAGCCAACATGGAACTGATAACCGGAATATATAAGAAACTCAAACAACTTAATAGAAAAAAACAATTCAGTTTAAAAATGGGCACACGGCTGGGCTCCATGGCTCATGCCTGTAATCCCAGCACTTTGGGAGGCTGAGGTAGGTAGATTGCTTGAGGTCAGGAGTTTGAGAACAGCCTGGGCAACATGACAAAACTCCATCTCTACAAAACGTACAAAAATTAACTGTGTGTGGTGGTGCACACTTATAATCCAGGTACTCTGGAGGCTGAGGTGCTCAGATTGCTTAAGCCCGGGAGGTGGAGGCTGCAGTCAGCTGAGATAGTGCCACTGCATTCCAGCTTGGGTGACAGAGTAAGACCCTGTCTCAAAAACAAAATAAATAAATAAATTTTTAAAAATAGGCAAATGTCTCGAATAGACATTTCTCAAAAGACAACATACAAATCACCAATAGGCATATGAAAAAATGCTCAACATCACTAATCATTAGAAAAATGCAAATAAAAACCACAATGCAAAATCATTTCACCCTATTTAAAATAGCTATTATCAAAAGGACAAAATATAACATGCTGGCAAGGATGCAGAAAAAGGAGAATGCTGGCACACCTTTGGTGGAAATGTACATTAGTACAACCATTGTGGAAAACAGTATGGAGGCTCATTAAAAAATTAAAATAGATCTACCATATGACCCAGCAATTTCTGCTGGGCATGTATCTAAATATAAAACAAGGAAATCAATATATGGAAAAGACATCTGCACTCCCATGTTTATTACTGTACTATTCCTAACTTTACAATCAATGGGTGAAGGAAATGTGTTATATATACACAACTGAATACTATTCAGCCATCCAAAAAGAATAAATTCCTGTTATTTGCAGCAAGATAGATGGAACTGGAAGTTATTATGTTAAGTGAAATAAGCAAGAAAGACAACTATTATGTGTTCTTACTCATATGTGGGAGCTAAAAAAGTTGATTTTGTGGAGGTGGAGAGGAGAATGGTGGCTACCAGAGGCTGGGAAGAGGGTGAGGTGGTGAAGAGAGGTTGGTTAATGGATCCACATATATAGTTAGAGAGAATAAATAAGTTCTAGTGTTTGATAGCACAATGGGGTGCTATAGTTAGCAATGATTTATTGTGTATTACACAGTAGCTAGAAGAGAAGATTTGAAGTATTTTCAACACAAAGAAATGAAAAATGAGGTAATGCATATCCCAATTACCATGATTTTATCATTACACACTGTATGCATATATCAAAATATCACATGTACCCCATACATATGTACAATTATTTTTGCCAATAAAAAAAAATTTTTTAAATTTATTACCAGTTATTATAAATAAAAATAAATATGAAAAATAGTTTTAAAATAAACTTCCCATCACTATTCTTTAAAGTTATCTTGGCTTTTCTTAGTCATTTAATCTTACAGGTGAATTTTAGAACCAACTTATGAAATTTTAGATTTATCTTAGGAGTTGTCAAATATTGACAGACTAATTCACTAAGTAATTGTAATCACAAATGATCAATAACCATTTTAAAAGTTATTGTAAAAGGTACTCAAACCAAGGTGTGAAAATCCCTGTGTTTACAGAGACTATAAGAATAGTCTTTAATCTGAGGTCTTTACTATATCATAGTGATTTGGCTTTATGACATCAGGATATTTATTGTTTCATTAATAGTATGACCACAGGCTGGGCATGGTGGCTCACACTTGTAATCCCAGCACTTTGAGAAGCCAAGGTGGGTGGATCATCTGAGATTGGGAGTTCAAGACCAGTCTGACCAACATGGAGAAACCTCATCTCTATTAAAAATACAAAATTAGCTGGGCATGGTAGGGCATGCCTGTAATCCCAGCAACTTGGGAGGGTGAGGCAGGAGAATCACTTGAACCCAGGAGGCGGAGGTTGCAGTGAGCCGAGATCACACCATTGCACTCCAGCCTGGGCAAAAAGAGCGAAACTCCATCTCAAAAAAAAAAAAATGACAACAGCAAGTTATTTGCAAAATCTTTAATTTCTGATGAACAAACACTTTTAGGTCTAAACAGTAGTAATATTCTTGATTTTAATGTTACGTTACATGTACTTGCAATATCTTCCTTCCAAGAAAATGTGCATCCAATTACCAAATTGTATGTTTTATAATCATTTTTTTCAAATAAAGTAATGAAACATTGTATTTATTTAAAAGCTAAACTGTTACAAAATCAAAACACTTCCCTTATTATTACAATTCTGTATAACATTAATTTTATGTTAAACTTTGCATTTATTAGTATTTGTTAATTTATCTCAAGAATTATACTTTCTACAAATAAAATAAAATATTCGTTTAGCCCTGAACTTCCAGATTGTCATGTCACAGCCATTTGAGTATGTTACTTTGAAAAATGTACCAAAATAATCATCACCGATTAAGTTAATGCCTAATAGCAGTAATGAAGAGTTTAATTCTGGACTTGCTTAGCTGAAAATTTAAGTTTTAGATATAGTGATGAAGACTTTGCTGGCTGGCAACATACTGTATATTTGCCTTTGCAAACAAAAGGTACCTGTGTGCTGGTGACTTGTAGATAAAGTAGAATTGACTGTGACAGACTGCCACTGCTACTACTTGAGACAGTCATTACAGCAGTTGCTACTGTTACTGCTTGAGACCATCACTACAGCAGTTACCATTGTTACTACTGTTACTACTTGAGACCATCATTATGAGACTGAAGGAAGGAACAAAATGTAGAAATGAAAACTTAAGACAAAAATAAAACTGTTTTAAAGGAAGGGGCTGGGGAAGAAGAGAGCTCCTTGCTTCTAGTGAGCAAAGGCAGTCCCCGAGCTTCACAGCCCTTAGTATTTATTGGGTAACAAGAGCAGGGAGGAGGAGGTAATGATTGGTCAACTGCTTGATTGATCACAGGTTCACGTTATTGCTAACAGGCTTTAGATTTGCCTGATCACAAGAAACACTTGTACCTGGGTCATGACTGCCCTCATCATTCCTTCTGGGAGGCAGACGCAGTTTGTCAGTTCGCCAACATCCTGCTTTCATGAGAACAGTTTGCTGTTTACTCACATAGCCTCCAGTGGTATACTGAGTTGATCAAGACCCTCACTCTTTCAGCCTTCAACAATTGACTTTCTAGGGCACTTACTAGGGTAAACAGCAGCTCTGCTAGCTCTACCCAAATCCTGTAATAGAGATGGTGTTTCTGTTAAATGAAGGAAATCTATATACAAAATGTGAGAGCAAATCAAAATCAATTAAGCATACCATGACTTAGCTTCTAGAGATGAGGTTTGGAAAAACATGAAAGATTTATTTTATTTCACAAGAAGGAAGACATCCTTGACAAGTGGGTAATACACGTTCTGCTTGTATAATTCCTATGATACAGTATTCACTTCAGTTTGATTTAAGTAGAAATTATGGAATGGTTTCTATACATTAAGCACTCTGTTAAAAGCTGCAACTACAAATAGCAATGGTGTGTGCACTTGTGTGTGTGTATGTGTATTAGTATTTTATCTTGTTTCAGGATGTGTTTCTAAATATGTAAGGACTTATAGAAAAAAATTACAGTGAATAAAAAACAAATTTTTTAAAAGCAAGGGGAAGAAAATTAGATGTATCTATAAACATGGATAATATGAATATTTATGCCATAAAGTCCTATTCACTTCTGCAAGTAGGACACTAAATGACAAGTAAGACACGTCCATTTGTGTTCAATTGAATATTTTCTTAGGTTGTTTTTCAGAGAGGAATGAATGAGTGTGACCATTCTAAACATTTTTGACTCATAATGCCAATTTGTCCTCTGTGAAGGTTATTTCAATTTATAATCTTGCCATCTTTGTATAACAATGTCTGTTTTTTCTATGTTAGCTAGTTCTTCTGATCATTCCTTAATTATGTTAATATATTCTTTATTTCTTGTATTATCATTCTTTTAATCATTGTCATCCTAATTAAATAATATACCCTTTCTATTTTCATTCCCGTGGCTTTTAAAGCAGTCAAAATTACCATATAATTCGGCATTTAATATTGTATGAATTGCCTGTTTAAAATCATTATTTTTTTCTTTAACTTAGGCGTTTGTCATTTTCTTGGTGATTATCTCTTAAATAATCACAAAGACTTCATTTAACACGTAAGGACAATAACTTATTTTCCTTCACATATATTAAACAACTTTTACCCTCCTGTTGTGAACACTTCTTTTTATGAAATTTTTTCTACCAGCAATCTTCCTTCCTTCCTTCCTTCTTCCTTCCTTCCTTCCTTCCTTCCTTCCTTCCTTCCTTCCTTCCTTCCTTCCTTCCTTCCTTCTCTTTCTTTTTTTTTTCTTTATTTTTTTTGATATAGAGTCTCGTTCTGTTGCCCAGGCTGGAGTGTAGTGGCACAATCTCAGGTCACTGCAACCTCCACTCTCTGGTTCAAGCAATTCCCCTGCCTCAGCCTCCCAAGTAGCTGGGATTACAGGCGCATGCCATCATGCCCAGCTAATTTTTTGTACTTTTAGTAGAGATAGGGTTTCACCATGTTGGCCAGACTGGTCTCAAACTCCTGACCTCAGGTGATCCACACATCTCGGCCTCCCAAAGGGCTAAGATTACATGCGTGAGATTAAATTTGCATATATATTCATGTAGAGTTTATTTTGTATAACTTGGGCATCTCATACTGTTTATGATTCTAGATGGTTAGAAAATTACAGTAATACTGATCATTAATCATTTATTTCTTTGCCAAGATGAAATGTTAAATTTATAATTCTCTTTGGAACTATTTGTCCTGCTAGATTATTAATATTGTGCTAATACAGATCTTCTGTTTCAATTTTTAGAGAATAATAATACATTTTCTAAACTTTTATTATTTTTTCCTTGATAACATTTTTTCTTTCAATGTTTTGAACTCTTTAGCAGATAGTCATCTTACTATGACTGGGGGATTAAGTCATGTACCAAGGAGATATCCACACTGAGGCTACATGTTGTATGAAAAATCAACACTAAACAAATAATTATGTAATTTGTTGTGTACCTGAAAACTCAACTGGTATACGGAGGAAAGAGAGCTACCCAAAGGATCTAGAAAAGATGAATATGAGGAATCTGATCTGAGATATACACCTACAATGTGCCCACAAAAATTAAAAATAAAAAAGGAGGAAAAAAATCTGAGAAACACATCTTGAAGACCAAGTCCAAAGATAATGAATTAGTAATAAATGGAATAGTAGAATGAATTTCTCAAGAAACAGTGACTGCAAATATGCAAATATCATAAGATGATACAAGAAGAAGAATGCATTTGGAAAATGAAAAAACTGCTGGTTTGTCTGGACTGGAGAAAGCAAAGGGTAGAGTGGCTCGAGCTGAGACTGGTGTCTAGGGCCCACATCATTCAGAACATTAAAAACCATATAAATATTTCTAGTGTTTTCCCTGGACAATAATAATAAGCTATAAGTGAACTTAAGCAAGAGAAAGGGATTATGGAATTAACGTGGCTTCAATATGAAGAATGAATTGGGAAGAAACCGAGACTGGGCAGGAGGCCATCCCCTTGGTAGGCAAAAGATGATGGTGGCTTAGAAGAGGGTCATGACAGTAAAGAGAGAAGATATATTAAAGAGACACTTAAGTGGGAAAATTAAAGGGATCCATTAATTTAGAGGGAATAGACGTTAAGAGAACAAATATATGAGAGAATCCCTTTAGGATTCTGTGATTGAGACTAGGCAGATGCTGGTGGTGTTCACAGTGATAAGAAACACTGAAGGAAGAGAACCAAGTGTTAGATATATGTAATTTTATTAGTCTATGAATGACTGAAAGAATAATGTGTGCCTATAACTAAGAGGTGGAATTTCAATGAGTAATATATTTTAGGGAGTCATTTAAACCACGTTATCGATGAGACAGCCTATATAGAAAAAGAATATGCCGAGAAAGAAGGCTAAACCTTTAACCTGCAACGCTTACAATTTAGATATCGAAAATAAAATGGCAAAGAAATTTGATAAACAATGACCAGAAACATAAGAGAAAAACTAGGATAATGAAAGGAAAGCCTAGAAGTACCAGAAGAAAACAGTAAAATAGAGATAATGAAACAAATCTAGCAAAAATAGAGGAAAGCCTAATTACCAAAAGCCAGAAATATTAAGTAGCTAGTTAACCTAAAGTACAAAAGGAGAAAATTTAGAGTCATAAGAAATAATTGTGGTTACTTCTATGTAAAACCTAAAAAGTTAAGCAATTTCCTAGAAAAACATAATTTACAGAAATCCATTTTATTGAAAAAACACACCAGCATTTAAAAAGACAAATTAACATAAAAGAAATGAAAAATTTTGTTAAGTACCTATCACCAAAAACTACTAGTTTAAGATTATTTTTCAGAGGAATTTTCTATAAAATCCAAAAGAACAGATAATTCCATTTCTATTTAAACTGTTGCAGAGGATAAAACAAAAAGGAAGTCCACTATCATTGTTATTTAATAATTTTATAACCAAAACAATTAGAATATAGAGAAAAAATGAGTTATAAGCTTTGAAGATAGGTTTTACATATCTATTTGAAAATTATATGACTGGGGATTGCTATTTTGGAGGTAAATCAAGTATAATTAACAAAAATCACTACAGCAAATAAGAGAACTTGGCAAGTAAGCCATAGAAAACAATTATTATAATTAAAGTAAATGATTTCACATATACAACTTGTTAGAAAGTATGACAAAATGAAATGTAAAATTTCTAATAGCAAGAAAAGTACTTAGCAACAAACAACAAAAAATTAGTAAAATTTTAATATACTTCTGACAAAAGAAAGCTTGAGGTAATAGCTTACAGAGTTGTTTGATAGGAAGATTTAGCCTAAAAAGTAATCAATTTTCCCCATTAATTTATAAATTTAATATGCTCTTGAAACAAAATTAACATTTTCTTAAAATACATTGCTGACTTTAAATTGCATACTGTAAAATGAAAAAGTAAAAGGAGCCATAAAATGTATGAAAAACAAGAGCAATATTTTGTAATTAGCACTCTTAAATAGCAAAACATATTATAAGTCTCAGTAATTAAGATATTGTGGTATTGGCACATGAATATGAATTCAATAGAATAGAATTTTCAATAATTGATCTCAAACTTATTTAAAGGTAGTATGTTAAAGCTAGTATGTTATAAAGTCACTTCATACCAGTTATAAAATGACATTAAATAAATGCTATTGGTACAAAAATAGTGTCAGATCCATACCAGAATAAATTTCAAATGATTCAAAATTTACATTTAAGGAAATGAGTCCACAAAAGCTACAGAGGGTGAGATTGTGTGGGGTGGGGAGACAAGAGAATTGTTTTATAATCTCAATGTATAAAAAGTCCGTTCTAGGACTCAAAATTAAGAATTCATCAAAAAAAAATAACAAAATAACAAAACACTTTTACATGGCAAAAGTCATCATATTGAAGGGCTAAGGACAAATGATAAACTGAAAAAAATATATGCAAGCCACATCATAGTTTAGATCTGAAATGTATAAAAATTTTCAATGAATTTGTAGTTTAAAAAGTAGAAAAACTCATATTAAATTCAAAATTACTATTAAAGTAAATTGTATTAAATTCATCTTGAAATTAAACATCTGCAAATATCTTAATGCCTGAAAACATATTGATCTCACAATCATAGAGACACAAATAAAAGGTAAACAGAGTGCTCACTTCAGCAACACATATCCCAAAAATTGATGCCATTCAGAAATTAGCGGGGCCTCTGAACAAAGAGGATGTGCAAATTCATGAAACATTTCATAGTTTTTAAAGCGACTATTTTTCAGCATCAACTTGGCAGAAATCAAAGTTTCAAAACACAACTAGCAAGTCTGTGGAAATAGAAACTCTCATTCATTGCTGATAAAAGTCCAAGTTGGTACAGTCTAAATGGAGGATGATTTTGAAGTATTTGTCCAAGACTATAAGGTATCTATCCAAGATTATATACACTTTTGGCAACAAATTCTAGGAAGGTATCATACACATAAGTTCCCATACACAGAAAATAATGTATGTACAAGGTTATTCATTGTGGTATAGGCTGTAATAATGTTTAGAAACAAACTTCATTATCTGTCAACTAGCAACTCTTTAAATATGTTATATCCCCAGAACTGAATGTGATACACTACCATACAATTGAATATGACACAATATGATCTAGGAAGATATTGAAGAAACATTTTAAAGGAAAAAAAACACAAACACATAAAATGTGTATAGTATGATATGATTGGCATAAAACATGAGAAAAACGTTCATTTATATTTGATTTTGTGTACATAAAAATCTCCCTAAAAGTAGAGAATAAAACAGTGGTTACCAGGTGGTGGTCCTGGGGAGAAAATGGGCTCAAATAACACAAAGTAGCAGACAGGTAAGATGAACAGGTCTAATAGCAATGTACAACATGAGGACTAAAGTTAATAATATTGCCTTGGGCCTCCCAGCCAAGTTAGCAATATTGCCAGTGGCTCACGCCTGTAATATTAGCACTTTGGGAGGCTGAGGCAGGTGGATCGCCTTAGGTTAGGAGTACGAGACCAGCCTCGCCAACATGGCAAAACCCCATCTCTACTAAAAATACAAAAATTAGCTGGTCGTGGTGCCGTGCACCTGTAATCCCAGTTACTCGGGAGGCTGAGGTAGGAGAAATTGCTTGAACTTGAGGAGTGGAGGTTGCAGTGAGCCGAGATCACACCACTTCATTCCAGCCTGGGCTTATCAGCGAAACTCCACCTCAAAAAATAAAAATAAAAATAACTAAATATATAAATAATATTGCCTTGTAATTAGGAGTTTTACTAAATGAGTAGATATTAGCTGCCCTTGCCACACACATATACAATAGAGGAGCTATATGAAATGATAGATATTTTAATTTGTTGCATTAATCATTTTACTATCTATATGTATCCCACAACATCATGCTATATATCTTAAATAAACATAATAACATTTATATTAAAAAGCTGTCTAGGAAGATCCCCAAGACTCTAACACAGCAATATCTATTTATCAGTGTACTGGCAACTGGGCACATGACGAATAGGGTGGCAAGGAGACTTTGCATTATATACTTTTTTATACATTTTTATTTTGGAAACTTGTGAATTTTTAAAAACACATTCAAAGAAGACTGTTAGAAATAAGGAGTAAAAGGTATCCTTGTCTTGGGTTAGGAGTACATTTCTTAATCTGATTGGTAAGCATCATTACAGTCAGTAAGATGTTAATGGACAATAGTTTGTGTACCAAAGGAAGGTTATGATTCTCCAGAGTTTCTGATCTTGCTGGGACTGATGGAACTGCCACTGTCTACACAGCAAGAAAAGTTTTTAAAGTCTTGATACAAAAGGCTCTTACTGGACCATAATATCACCCCCATTATAGCTGAAATTAGCAATAGGCTTATTATTAAACATGTCTTTTTAAAACTAATAGAGAGTGGCATCGCAGAACACATATCCATTTACTCAGTTGAAGACTACGAAGCATGCTGTTGAACTATAAAGCGTATTCAATGGTGCGCTCTGTTCTCAAGGAGCATACATTCTACAATGGCAAATATGTGATGTATGCAAATACTCATAACTATAAACTCAAAAATGCAAAATGTTACAGGAGAGATAAAGTTCCATGGGTTGTAGAAGAGCTAGAAGTGAATTCCCGCTGGAGAGCAGAAAAGGGAAGATGAAGGGAGGCTTGACAGTTGAGTAAAGGAAGAAGGCCAAAAGGATCAGTGAGTCAATCAGCACTTACAGAAGAGAGCACAGCATGCGGACAGGAAGAGAAAAAGAGGACAAGGAGAACAAGCACATAGCTCAGTCTTGCTTATGTATAAGGTATTAAAAAAGTAGAATTGTTGGATCCAGATTATAAGACCCTGAATTGAAGGCTAAAAGGTTTGAATTTTATTCTATAAAACTGGGAAAATTCTGGAAGTTCATAAGAATGGAAATAATAGCATCCAAACAGCCCCATAGCAAGCTTGACCTGGCTGCAGATTTATAGGGTGGGTTGAAGAAAAGGGTTGATGATGAGAAAAAGACAGGAAGTAAGAGCTATCAGAGAAATCCAAGTGAGGCATGACATTAATCAAGAATGCAAAGCAACAGGTAAGTGGCATTATGTGGAGATGTGAGGAAACAGTGGGGACTCAGTTAATATCTATTATATGAACGGATAATAAATAAATGAGGCCAGACAGATGGAAAGAAAATAAGGAACTATTTTTTTCCTATTTCTGACTCAAGTTATTAGTCAGAAGCCTGCATCCAGTCTTCCCTCCTGAGTTTTATCTCCCTGCCTCACACCCTTAAAGGAAAGGCAGAAACAACAGCCCATTATGAAAAGAGGAAAAGGGCATCTTGGCTTTCCTATCAAAGAGCTTACTAGAAAAATTCTGAGCTGCTGTTCTTCCTGGGAGTTTTTCTGTTGAATGGTACAAAGTTGGGGAATATGGCAGATGGCTGTGTCTTTACAGGTGTGCGCACAGGGCTCTCTCGGTTATGTTAGAAGGGATTTGAACTCGTTATTTTTCTTGTAGCCACAGATTACTCATTGCTAGATAGGTATAAACTAGACCAAATTAAAAAATGAGAGAGAAGATCAAGAAATTGTTGGTTCCTTAGTTAGTACAGGACTTAATCCTGGATGCTTTTAAAATATGGAAAGGAAAACAGATAATTAAGAAAGAGAGGAAAGATGGATGTATAGAAAGAAAAAAAGCTAGGAAGAGGGAGGAAGAGAGAGACAGGGAGAAAGGAAGGAAAGAAGAAAGAAAGGAAAGAAAAAAGAATGAAGGATAGAACAAATGAAGGGAGAAAAAAATAAATGAAGAAAAAGAAAGAACAAAGGAAAAAATAAGTGATTTGGAAACTTCTCTGCTGGAAGATTTATATACATTTATCTCTAACAAATGAAATAAGCACGATAATTTTTTAAAATTTACACCTAAATCATTGGTATTACTATTATATCTCTCAAGCCTTCTTACAAAGTCACTCCTTTGGGCAGCAAGTCAGTATTTAATAAAATAGCAGAGGACAATGTGAGAATGTGGACTTTGTGGGAAAAGATTTTGATAAGACAATTTACGCTTCCTTTTTAATTCAACTGATATTGCTATGGGGGACTGCACTTTTAGTAGTCATTGTCAGATCCAGTTTCTATGGAAATATAAGCTGCTGTGATTGGATAAAGTCAATGATGCCATGGGAACAACATCCTTGATAATGTCACATTTTCTTCTTTGAAGGAGCGATTTGCTACTTTTTTTTCTGAAATATGAAAAAACCCAGTGAAAATTTAAAAATTCCTTCATATATGCACACCACATGAACAATTCATGCTACAGTTTTTCTCACAGACGCTGTTAATAAGAGAATTATATATCCAGATAATAATATTTCAATTAATGGGATAAAGAATAACATAAAAATCAATATGAGGCACAGACCATCTTCATTTAAACTTAGCCATTTAAATCACACCTTATATGTAGACGTGATTTTTATGTGGACTGCTTTCTCATTTAAATATATGACATGTCCTAGCCAGTCAGAGAAACTCTCCCTGCTTCTCTATACTTTGTTACCTCTATCTTGCCATTCACCCTACAGCCTACACTCCACAATGTTATGAATCTCAGCTTCTTGCAGACATCTTAGCCTTCAGTTTACAACTAGCCACTGCTGAGTGGGGTTAGCAGCAGAAAGAAACTATGTGCGATGAAGGGTGAGGTGGGAAAAAGCATTCTCTTATTAAAATATCCATTATGTAACTTCAACCAATACACGTCACCTACTGAGTAAAGGATATTGTTCATTCTGAGCAAATATTTCAAATTGTTTTACAAAGTGTTCTATTTATTTGTATAAGCATGGCTAATATGCAAACTGGATCATCCCTTGGAAACCTGGAAGTGAATTTTGTGATAATACAAGGAATCCTAGGGTAATCATAGCAGATGTCTTCTGCATGCCTTAATTTACAAATGCCCCCAATGAAAAGGAGGAAGAAGGAGCCAGGAAGATTGGATGCAGTAACCACCAAGGTAAGTGAAGTCCTGTCTCTTCTTCCTGTCCTGCTGCCTCCATTTTTCTTGGTAGGAGAGGGGTGTGTGTGTGTGTGTGTGTGTGTGTGTGTGTGTGTGTGTGAATCAAGGAGTTATATGAGAGACTAAAACATGTGTTTTAAAACATTGCATGGCAAAATTTAATGTAAATGGAAAATTTACTGAGGGTTGATTTTCGTTTGTTTGCTTTTGTTTTTGATTTGTTTTGCTTAATGGTGGGTGGGGAGGGTTAATGGAGATGACAGAAAAGCGAAATCCTTTCAAGCCATTTCTTAGTACAATGACTGCTTCTTTGACCACCACTCTTCCATTTCATAAAAGTAGATCTCAGCTCCTGTTTGATCATATTTTTAAAAATTAAAAATTAAGAGGCTGGGCATGATGTCTCATGCCTGCAATCTCAGTACTCGGGGCGAGCAAAGCGGAGGATTGCTTGAGCCTAGAAATTCAAGATCAGCCTCGGCAGCATAGTGAGACCCTGTCTCTATAATAAAAAAGAAAGAAAGAAAGAAAAATATTAGCTGGGTATGGTGGCACATGTACCTGTGGCCTCAGCTACTTGAGAGGCTGCGGCAGGGGGATTGCCTAAGCCCAGGAAGTTGAGGCTGCAGTGACCCATGATCATGCGACTGCACTCCAGCATGCGTGACAGAGCACAGCCCTGTCTAAAAAGAAATTAAAATTAAAATAATGTGTGGATTGTTTACCTTTCTCCAGACATGATGCAAATGAAAAAAAAAACATACAAATTAATGTCTCATGAACATAATGAGACTTTTTCTGTTTTAACTATTGGGTCCAGTGGGATTCTTAGCTTCCTTCTCATTGATTTTTGTTGTTATTTTGGTGCCTGTAGGTCCAAAGAATTGTATTCCTGTTAGATGAATTGCCATTATCCCATTTTTCAGTGTGAAGAAGCTCATGGTGATAGAATCCCTTTGAGTAATCTCTTAAAGTATAGTGGGGTCCCTTCTGTTATCTTCAGAACAGATTGGGCCTCAAAGGTGAATGTGCCATGCTGCCATGGGCCAAAGTGAGCTGTGCCACCTTAGGCAGGGATTACTAACATAGGTAGATTGTAGGACTCAGATAAACCAGGGAAAGTTATAAATCAATAATGATATTTGGATACAAATGCTAAGAGTCAGTTATACCTAGACTTCTTCACCAAGTGCTCTCACCATTATTCAGAGGGAAACGGTCTTAACTGACATTAATTTTGCTTATTCTTAGACCTATCCTTTTAAAGTTTTGCATATCTGAGAGTTTTATTTTGAAATTTTTCTCAGTGTTTGCAGGAATAACTATATTTTCAGCTTGACAGACTGGCATATGTGCCCGGGAACTTCCATAATGCCAGGGTAGAAACGAACTGTTGAGTCTCTCCCAGCTCCCTTCATTCCCCTTGCCCTGAATGTATTGTCTTTGGATTTCTTCTGTCTCCAAAGGCCATAAATAGCATGCAGAGTTCAGTTAAAAGATCCTTCTCAGCCGGGCGCCGTGGCTCACACCTGTAATCCCAGCACTTTGGGAGGCCGAGGTGGGTGGATCACTTGAGGTCAGGAGTTTGAGACCAGCCTGGCCAACATGGTAAAACCCCGTCTCTACCAAAAATACAAAAATTAGCCAGGCGTGGTGGCAGGCGCCTGTAATCCCAGCTACTCGGGAGGCCAAGACAGGACAATCACTTGAACCTGGGAGGGGGAGTTTGCAGTGAGCCAAGATCGTGCCACTGTACTCCAGCCTGGGCAACAAAGAGCAAAACTCCGTTTAAAAAAAAAAAAAAAAATCCTTTGCAATCTCTGTATGAGACAGGGACAAATCTGAGTGAACAATAAGACCAGTAAACAATCCATTCCCAACTGCTGCCCTGAATTTAAACCACAGTATCTTGAGATGCTGCTTCATCAAAGCTGCATTGGCTTTCACATGAGAGCCTCCCTAGGTAGCAGTCTTGGGAGGATAAAAAGGCTAATCACACTGCACTTTTGGAAAGAAAAATGGGATCTCTATGTAGTGCTGGTCCATGTATCATCACTATTTTCAGGACAAGTGAAACGTCAAGGCTAAAATACCCTCCAGCTATCTATAAAATAATGTAAACCAGATACACAGTCATGGCAGAGTTTTGAAGTATTATTCAATTGACTTTCCCCATCAGAAAAAAAACCAAAAATATGTATTTTCTGCCTCACATTTATCAAAAAGGGTACTGAATTAAAAGTAAAAATATAGCAATAGTCTGGTATCCTGTCAAATTTAATCTATGTGAAATAGCCCAATCTATCCCACAAAAAAATGTATTGTAGTAAAATTGGAAGGCTACTTCAGTACAATGCTTGATTTTTCTTTAAGACTACTTTGCTTTATATACTTGTGTATATAAAAGATAGGGTTTGGTTATTGCTAATCCTATAAATTAACTCTTTTGTTCACAAAATGGAATTTTTCAATCCCATTTCAAAAACAAAAAGTCTGTCTTACAGTTTTTTAGTTGTTTAAAATGATTACAAAGAGGCACCACACAAAGATAAAATTTTGGTCCATCTCTGAATAATTTTTCTCTATATATTTTCATATATAAATAGAAAATGAAAGCAAAGAGACTCTATCTTTATATTGATTTTGGGAAAATAGTCCTGAAAAGATGTTCACATGTCAGTGATATTCATATCAATTCTATATTTACTTATCTGGTGCTTAAAAAAACAAAACTCTGCTTACCCACCTAACTTAATCATCATTTCAGCTTTCTTTTTTACTTAACTTTTATTTTAGGCTTGGGGGTACATGTGAAAGTTTGTTACATAGGTAGATATGTGTCATGGCGGTGTGTTGTACATATTATTTCATCACCCAGGTATTAAGCCCAGTGCCCAATAGTCATCTTTTCTGCTCCTCTCCCTCCTCCATCTCCCTCCTCAAGTAGACCCTAGCATCTGCATTGTGGAAAGCAGTATGGTGATTTCTCAAAGAGCTAAAAGCAGAACTCCATTTGACTCATCAATCTCATTACTGGGTATATACCCAAAGGAATATAAATCATTCTACCATAAAGATACATGCACATGAATGTTTATTGCACAACTATTCACAATAGCAAAGACATAGAATCAACTTAAATGTCCACCGATGACAGATTGGATAAAGAAATTGTGGTACATATACACCACGAAATACTACGTAGCCATAAAAAAGAACAAGATCATGTCTTTTGCAAGAGTATGGCTGGAGCTGGAGGCCATTCTCCTTAGCAAACTAACACAGGAATAGAAAACCAAATACTGCATGTTCTTACTTATAAGTGGAAGCTAAATGATAAGAACTTATCATTTCAACTTTCAAATATATGATATTAATGTCTCAGTTAGTAGGTCAAGCTTTCAATTCTAAGATTTGCTGAAGAAGAGAAGGCAGATGCTGGGAACGGATTCCTATTCTTCCTTTTATCTCTTCTCTGCTGTAAGATCCCCACGTCTCCCTAATGATCTGGAGCTAGTACTCAGGACCCTGACTTAGAAAATATAATGACTATTACTGTAAAACAAGAACAAGATATTTTAACCAAGGTGAGACTTCTGAGAACAGTCAACATATATTTTGCTCTGTGAAAACAAACGATCTGGAGCTAGTACTCAGGACCCTGACTTAGAAAATACATTGAATAATTCTGTAAAACAAGAACAAGATATTTTAACCAGTTGAGGCCTCTGAGAACAGCCAACATATATTTTGCTCTATGAAAGCAAATATAACTTAGAGGGCAGGAAATAATCATGTAAATTAGGGTACCAAAATAAATTAACAAGATTCACTCACTTTTCCACATTAGCAAGGAGAATGCCTTGCTCTGGAAGTAATAAATTTTCCACTTAAAAATAGAAATTCTTCAATCAAAAGAAACCTTAGAGATAATTTTATGTAATGCACACTTGCCTATGTTGTAATGAAATCAAAATCCAGAACGATTAATTTCAGAAATGGTAAAGTTCTCTTGTCCTCAATTGTGATGCTTTTCCAGCAGATATCCCTGATATCTGAATAATATAGAAAAGCTTATTTATCATAAACCTGTTGAAACTTAAAGCTGCAAGACCTCTCACTGGAATAGGCAACTGCTAAGAAATGTCTAGAAATTTTGAATTATTGTATTTGTTTTATTAAAAATTACTCCTCCAAATTGTATAAGCTTCTGATTCCACAAAACCTCGATCCTCCTGTGATGATGTGGATATTGTATAGAGTTTCATATTGTTGTAACTTACCAACTTTTTATTGGGATGGACTAGAGTGACAAAGGTCTAGCCAATTAAAATAATCTCGACTGGATCATTAGATACTTGCCTGTTTCAAACTGTCAATTTCCAGGCATTCTTTTATTACTTATGAATCAAAGATTCTTCCATTTTAATAAGAACTCATTTCTCACCACCACTCATTAAATAAAGCTAACTAATATCAAGGTAACTGCAGAATTCACACTTACTTAAATAAAAAGTTTTAATATGTTAGGTAAAAAATGTAGAAGATGAACCTATATTTCATGACAAAGAATTTGTCGTAGTAATTTTATATTGAAAGAAAACTTCAACTTATGTACAAAGGAGAGGAATTCTAATGAAAGTGATATTTCCTATTTAATTTTCTGTACTTTTGTTCACATAGAAGATAATTTAGGAGGCTTTCTAATAAGGTAATTTTAAATACTGTTCTGTTCCCACTATGCAAATATTTCTCCCTCTCAACTACATATACTTAACATTAAGTTTTAGTTACATGATTGATAGTATGAATAAATAATAAACACTTCAATATTTATCACATTTTGGTAAGAGAGGAGCATAATATCAATAAAAACAAAAAACAACAAGGAAAAGAATAACGGTGAGCAGACCATGATATAAATTTTTGAAACCGTAAACTACAAATCTACAAATACAGAAGACCATCTGAAGTAAATACATATGTATGCATATATATGCTTATGAATATATTAGATTATAGTTAGTACTAATTATTCATGACATTTTACAAAGAATTTCTACATAAGGAGATCATTGAGTTTTTATTAGAGTTTATCTAACTCTTTGAGAGCTTAGAAAAATATAACATATTTTAAGCAGTAAAAGCAAATTAAACCTAATTAGATAATATCAAGTTATTCATTTCATGATCCTCTAGATGGCAGGATCCTAGAAAAAGACTCCACTTGGATGGAAAAAATAACATTTAGTAGAAAAAATCCGTTTGAAGTGGAAAAAATCTATGTTTAATTCCAAAATAAATCTAATATTGTCCTTGAGAAAAACTTACATTTAATAGTCTGCAGTCACCCACTCCACAAGAAGAGTAGATTAGAAAAGACGACTTCTCAGGAACAGATTTCACAACACTATAATGTTGATTAATATATTAATAAATATTACTAGGATAGGAGGTAAGGGGCCCATGGCCATTTATATTTGGGAAATTTTATAACACCCTGAATCCCCTTCTTAAAGAATTTTTTAAAAGAACAAGAACTTTTGCCATAAACAAATCTTAATTGCTTTTTAAAATCTAAGATTCTCTAACATTTTGACTCTTAATCTTGTTTTCTCTGAACAGCTGTTAACAGTAGTATTCTATTCACAAAACTCAAGAAGTAAACAGAAATGGAGAAGATCAAGTGTTCCTCTAAGTTTCACAAAGCAGGTTCTCTTTAAATATTTATTTCATGAATAAATCAAAGCCAGATGTTGTAAGCTAACTTGAACATTGTAAGACTTGATTTCCTTTATATACTGTTTTCTGTATTTAGGTGGTGTCTTTGTCTTGTCTGTTTTGTGTTGGTATAACAAAATACCTGATGCTGAGTAATTTGTGAAGAAAAGAGGTTTGTTCAGCTTGTGATTCTGGTACCTGGAAAGTCCAAAAGCATGGCACCGGCATCTGCTTGGCTTCTGGTGAGGGTCTTTGTGCTGCCATCCCAGAAGGTCAAATGGGAAGCAGACAAGTGCAAAGAGACAAAACACAAGGAGTGTCCTTGCTTTATTACAGCCCACTCTCACGGGAACTAATAGATTCCCATGAAAACTAATCCAATCTTGTGAGAGGGAGAAGTCACTACTATGAGAATGATACCAAGCATCCCAGGAAAGCAGAGCCCCCTAATCCAAATATCTCCCACTAGACCTCACTTTGTAAGGGTTCTACTTCCCAAATTTGCCACACTGGGAATTAAGTTTCCCACATTAAGTTTTGGAGGGGATGCTCTAACAATAGCAGCTGGCAGTGTGATGACATGGATACATTAATGTTTGTATTATTTGACCAAGGAGTGATATTGAACTCTTATCCTGTTTGTAATAAATATGTAAACTCAATGGAATTATGTATTCTGAAGGTAATATTAACTAAGACAATACTAAATCTTTCTAAAACTATGAATATTTTAGCTAAAATGCAAAGACTTATGCCAGTTCTAACATGATGGATTGTCTAGTCCTACTGTCAAATATTTGAAATCTCTCCAAGCAATTAATGAATAATTCTAGCAGGGTTATATTTTTATTTTTGAACCAAATTCAAAGTTAGTATGAATTTTTATGTCAGGTTCTAGAGTTGACATTTCAAATTTTCTGGAATATATTTTTCTAAGAATAAATTCTAGTTGTATTGAACTCTATTAAATATAAACAACACATTTTCTCAGACCCTTGGTCATGATTTTAATCTAGTTAACGTAAAGAGAGCAAGAGAGTGAGATAAATTGTCAGTTTTGTGAATTCTGCTATTGACATTAAACAAATGCTCTTAAATGCTGCGGAACTGATAGTTTTGTATTAGAGTCAAAATGTGATAATGACAATGTAGTGTTATAACATTTATTTGTAAGTAGCTCAAATATCTTGCTTTTTTATTTTTAAATTATTTTTCTTTTTTATTGACTCAATAATTGTATATATTTACAAGGTACACTGTGACGTTCTGATAGACATGTATGTTGTGTGATGATCAAATCAGGACAATTAGTATATCCATCACCACAAATATTTATCATTTATTTGTGGTGGCAACATTCAAAATCTTCTCTTCTAGCTATTTTCAAACACACAGGCGTTATTGTTAACTATGGTCACCATACTGTACAACAAAACCCTAGAATTTATTCTTCCTTTCCAATTGTAACTTTGTATTACACATTAACCAATCTCTCCCCTTTATTCCTTTTTCCTTCCCTTCCCAGTCTCTGGTAACCATTGTTTTATTCACTACTTTTATGAGATCAACTTTTGTAGATTACACATGAGTGAGATACTATGGTATTTGTCTTTCTGTGTCTAGTTTATGTCACATAACATAATATTCTACTGGCTCATCCATGTTACTGTAAATTACAGAATTTTATTTTTTATGACTGAATAGTATTCCATTGTGTATATATACATTTTTGTCCATTCATGCAGTATATTTTTATTTTTTAATGGATTATCTTAACATTCCATGAGTCAGAACTTTTTAATTGATAAGAGAATGAAGCTTAGCAAGTTTATATTAGATCAATACTGGGTAAATAAAGCAATCACTTTTGTAATAAATCAAAAGGCAGCAATAAAAATATGAACTTTATGAATTAAATAGAGGCTTTAGAATGGTACATTTAACTTATACTATGATATATATTTTATGGTTAATATATGAGCTTTGAAATACAAAATTTGAAATCAGTAGCCCTTCTAATTATAAATGATATAAATTTTTTCTATATAAAACATATTTTCCTACAGTTCAATTGCGTATAAATTTTACTTTTCTCATGTACTTTTCCAAAGCACAATATTATATGGTTTATACATGGATACATTTGCCAAGTAATAGGCATATATCCCATGAGAACTAGGCCCTTTGAGCTTTAGAGAAATAACTGAAGCATGTACTATATCCAATAAATGAGAATAGCTACCATTTAATGAGAGCTAACGATACTAGGTACTGAGATTAGGTACTGTTTTATTATCATCCCTGTTGCACAGTTGAGGAAAGAGATATTTAGTAAGATTAAATAACTTCCAATTTTAAGAGCCAGTAAATGCCAGAGAACCACGTTTTCTTTTTCTTTTTTTTTTTTTTTTGAGATGGAATCTCACTCTGTCACCAAGACTGGAGTGCAGTGGCACGATCCTGGCTCACTGCAACCTCTGCCTCCCAGGTTCCAGCGATTCTCCTGCCTCAGCCTCCCCAGTAGCTGGGATTACAAGTGCATGCCACCACGCCTGGCTAATTTTTTGAATTTTTAGTAGAGACGGGGTTTCACCATGTTGGCCAGGCTGGTCTTGAACTCCTGACATCAAGTAATCTGCCTGCCTCGGCCTCCCAGTGCTGGGATTACAGGCGTGAGCCACGATGCCTGGCCCCACGTTTTCTAATTTTGAAGTTCAGATCATTTGAACTACCTCAGCCTAGTGCTCATTGTGCAAATGTCCAGAGGTGCAGGAAAGGGAGACTGATTGGGCTACCATGACTACTGGGTTGATTATCTGTCATCCATGGGTAGAACTTTGTAAGCATGAGATGCTGATGAGATGTGATAGGTCAAGGGGCTACTGTCACCCAGGTCACTCACGGCCCAGGCTGGGGCTAAGTGAGGAAAGTTTTCCCTATTAATTTCTGAAACCCACCTGTGGTTAATACTGGGTATGGATGAGGACAAAAAATACCTTTCCCACTCTTTGGGAGTTAAAATGCAGGACACAATCATCCCCCAGTCCCATTTCTAGTTCAGCTGAACCAAAGACAACTCTCAAATGGAAGATCAGTATTTTCAATAGGTTGAACAAATTGGATAGCGGGACAAATAAAACCTATATTTGGGACAACTTGGTGGTGGCCACTGCGCAGACCAGACTTCGCTCGTTTTAGCGCGCCTCGCTCCGCTTTTCCTCCGCAACCACGTCTGACAAACCCGGTATGGCTGAGATCGAGAAATTCGGTAAGTCGAAACTGAAGGAGATAGAGACGCAAGAGAAAAATCCACTGCCTTCCAAAGAAACAATTGAACAGGAGAAGCAAGCAGGCGAATCGTAATGAGGCGTGGGCCGCCAGTATGCACTGTACATTCCACAAGCCTTGCCTTCTTATTTTACTTCTTTTAGCTGTTTAACTTTGTAAGATGCAAAGAAGTTGGATCAAGTTTAAATGACTGTGCTGCCCCTTTCACATCAAAGAACTACTGACAATGAAGGCCGCGCCCGCCTCTCTCATCTGTCTATCTGGCTGGCAGGGAAGGAAAGAACTTGCATGTTGGTGAAGGAAGAACTGGGTTGGAAGAAGTGGGGTGGGACGACAGTGAAATCTAGAGTAAAACCAAGCTGGCCCAAGGTGTCCTGCAGGCTGTAATGCAGTTTAATCAGAGTGCCATTTTTTTGTTGTTGTTCAAATGATTTTAATTATTGGAATGCACAATTTTTTTAATATGCAAATAAAAAGTTTAAAAACTTAAAAAACAAAACAAAACAAACAAACAAAAAACCTATGTTTAGATTAACATCTGACCACTCCAGACACTTCAGATGTACTGAGTGCCCAGACACATCATTTGTCCTGGCTAGGTGGTCTGAAGTAAATACAATTTTTAAAAATTGTTTAAAAGGCACAAAAATAGAGTTCCAAGCATTTCTACAAATATGAACTCATTAAATGTAATCTTCATAATCATACTATCAAGAAGAATCTATTATTATCCCCAGTGATTAAGGGTCATGCCCGAAGTCTCCCAGCTAGTAAGTGGCAGAGCTAGAATTTGAAACCCTGGAGTCTGGTTCCAACCTGTGTCTTCTTCCATTATGAAACCTATGTTTTTTGTTTTTTGTTTTCCATCTGCCACTGCCTGAGTTGATGGCCCTGGTGGATGACTGTTTCAGACATATTGGTCTGGTTAACTCACTATCCAGTCTATACAACACAGATCAGACCAATCCCACTAATGACTGAAGCAGATTAATTACGCCAAACATTGACTACTTCACCCTGATTGTTATTTTAAGTATGAATTTTGAACAAGTGCATTAGCAGAGGCCAAAAATAAAATCCCTGATATAAGCAAGCTATATTCTAATCTACAAAAGAGTGAAAATAGAACCCCGAATTAATCAAATAGGCAGTAACCATGGTGGTTAAGAGCATGGACGTGGGGCAGATTGTCTGGATTTGGATTCCAGCCCCACCACTCACCAGCTACGTGGCTTAGCAAGTTACTTAGCCTTTAAAATCTTTGATTCCTTATCTTTTAAAAGGGAGTAATTATAACTATTTATTTTTGTTATCCTAAGGATAAAGTATAAAGCTTATAATGGATTATGGCACTTTTTTTAAGGGCATAAGAGAATGAACAGAACCTGGACAATGCCAAAAGAGAAATACACAATCCATTATTACAAAGATATTTTCTTTAATCATAGTTGGTCAAGCAATTTTAGCAGCCTTTTAGTGAGAAGTAACTGGAAATCAATACCCGTGCTCTACTTTGTGTCTCTTTTAGTGTTGATGAAAAGTATGTCCATGTTAGTTGTTCTCAGCTAATTGTTTTGTTACCTGTGGTAGATTTCAAAATATGGCCACAGATTTCTCCCAATCCAGTATGTACCCACTATGCAATGTGATTTTGTCATTCCCATAAGAAATGGAGTCTATTTCCTCCTCTCTTTGAATCTGGGCTGGCAGTTGTCCAGTAGAATTAAGCAGAAGGGATGTCATAATACTTCTAATTGCTAGGACTTAAGAAACTTTGTAGTATATTCCTACTGTTTTCTTGGAAAACTATTTGCGACTGCCATCTAAAGAAGCCAAGCTAGCCTAGTAAGAAATTGGAGGCAATAAAATGTGTTACTATCAATACAAGCAAACTTATCATGCAACTGTTTCTCCATACACTGTAAGATTTTAGAATTACTTAGCAATTACTATGCTCTTTTATAAGCCATGAAACAGTTATAAAACAGTCACTCCCTTCCACCAGTCAAGTTTGATGTATTAGCTGCTTTGTCGGAATTACCACATTAAATGGACATGACGGTGAATGCAGCTGTAAGTGCACTGATTTCATTTCTCTTTTCTTATGTTTTTATTTGTTATAAAAGTTTTTGCTGCTGTGATGTCCCTCCTTAAAAATCCACTGATTTAGGTTTGGCTGTCTTCAGTGTTAATCACGTAAACCAGAGTAAATCCGCACGTTATTACACATTAAATATGAAGATTCAGACTGCATCACTGGTATCTTCTTTCCACTCTGCCGTATCTGACTCTTTCTCCTCTCTTCTCCAATAAGTATGGAGAGCTGCTCAGCAACGTCACACTTAGCAAATACAGAATGGAAAGGCAGTTGCAGTTTCATGCCTAAACTCCATGCATAATTCTCTTGTAGCCAGAAGACACCCATTCTTCCTGGAGAAGGAATGAAAAAGCAAAAACTATAGATTTTTATGTCCAAGTCCAAGTCCCATGACAGTAATGACTGATTGTTTATCCCATTCCTTCTCTACTTCTTCGTTTCCTATCACACAGGGGAGGTCTGAGGGGGTGAAGGCTAAAGTGATGCTGGGGTGTAGAAGAACCAGTGGGGTTCCAATTGAGTTCATTTCTCTCTGGAATGTGAGGTACTTGATATTTTGTCCTC
Organism: Macaca nemestrina; assembly: GCF_043159975.1. Lineage (NCBI taxonomy): Eukaryota > Metazoa > Chordata > Mammalia > Primates > Cercopithecidae > Macaca > Macaca nemestrina. The sequence continues at coordinate 59,994,482 of NC_092130.1, forward strand.
AACTTTGGATACTACCTATGAATTTTGGTAAAAGGAAAAGTCCTTTTCAACACCATTTTCCATTATGATATGTAATTCTAAAATGACACTGTCATTTTGTTTTTGCCCATGTACTAAAATATTATAATTAATGTAATTTTTCTTATTCCCAAGCTTCTTTCACAGTGTCTGCTTTATAGGTGGTTGTTTCTATGTTCTTTGGTTCATTTTATTAAATCACTTTTTAAAATAATTTTTAGAAAACTCTACTTTCAGTTCTTTACATACTTCCACTTAAATGGCACTGCATTTGTTAAAATATTGGTTTTATAAGTGTTTGCATGAATATAATTAATTTTAAAATACATGAGGTTTAACTAAGAACAGATTTATTCTAGCTTACATGATGGCTCAGTTTCCTTAAAAAACTGGGTAATTGTGTGTATGAATACTCAGGAACAGGATAACAAAAATGAAAAACAATTTTTGAACTATTTAAACCATAATTGATCAGTTTTGGCTTTACATGTGGTTGCATAAATAGAAGTGAAATAAAATATCATTTATTCTTAGCATATTCCCTGTAGTACCTAGTTGGTTCAAATAAAAATGTAGTCAAAATATTCTTTTGCTCCAGAGGAAAAACATTAAACCATTAAGCCACCTGATTAATTTATTTTGTAGCTGAACATATCAGTTTGTTCAGGGGTCCTAACTCCTAAAGAATTCTTTTTTAAACTTGAATATTTAACAGAACCTTTCTAGGAAATGAGGAACCATGCCCTAAATGAGGAACCCTGTCCTAAATTCTCCTTCTAGGTCCTATATTGAATGATGAAAGAGTAAATCAATCAACTCATCAATAAATATTAGAATAATTAATTATCACTTTCAACTGTGTCTACTCACTAATATTTGGTTAGTAAACAAACCAGAGATGGAGTGCTTATATGAATCAAACTTATTTGTGTCCTACTGTGGTTAAGATGTCTTCAACTCTTCATCTATTCGTTTGTTCAAAATATGTTTTCATGCCAGAATATTTTGGCTGGGATACAGTAGAAAATGAAATAAATAATCTCTGGGCTTATAGTATTTGTCTTCATATGATTATCCCTGACAATCCTAATTCTGGTTGGGAAACAGACAATAAACAGATTGATAATATAACAAGTGTCAAATTCTAATAAAAATAAAAAAAATAGAGTGATAAAGTATCCTGTGGTTTGGCTGGAAAATTATTTTTGCATTTTAATTATCATCAAATTGATTCCACAATTTTAAGCTCTTTATTTCATTAATTTAACAAGTACTTATTAAGGGCCTAGTCTATGCCAGGTGCTAGAAAGGCAAGAGAGCAGAGCAAAACAAGCATGTTCTTTGTATGGATGTGTTTGGAAGGGAAATAGCAATCCTGTAATAGCTTCAATACGTGCAAAAATTGGTAACTATTACACAGTTTTTGGCATCCCCCATACATATCACTTCATTTTTATGGTGACTCACATGTACATACTATGTCCTTGAATTGGATAATAGTGGCTCTGTTGTGCTTACTGCTGTGAACTCTTTAATCAATCACCCAGAATACAAGAGACATTCTGGGGACTTAGAAAGTAAACCTAAGTAATTCCAGTGGTAAAACCTTGACTCGGGTTAGTCGTCAAACTAAAGCTACTGTTCCCTCAATTACACGGATCATTGCTTTAACTCTTTACCTGGCTTTAGTGGCAAGAACCTTACATCTTAGAATAAGATAACATCAGATGCGATCATTTTTAAAAGATGCATATAAAAGATATTTCTCGTATACCATAATATCTGCTTTAATTTTCCAAAACAATTAAAATAAAATAGCAAAGGAAAAATAAACATTAAAAAATCAAGACATGACAATCAATATTGGGTATTGAGTCATGGCATACTTAAAATAAAAATTGCATTTCAAGTAAAATGGTAATTTTAGAGAATAAAAAGCTCTTTACTTATAATATTATTTTAGCCTTTAATTTTTTTTTTTTTTTTTTGCTAAAAGAGTAGCGTTTAAAGCTGAGATGTCAATCAATCTTCACATTTTAAGAGGTGCACATAAATGAATCTGAATGAGGAAAGAAAGGAGAAAGAGTCAAGGAGATGGGCAAAGAACCTGAATAGATATATTTTAACAGAAGACATAAAAATGGCCATCAGCTATATGAAAAGGTGTTCAATGTAACTAATCATCAGGGAAATGTCCATCAAAACCATTATGAGATTTCACCTCACACTTATTAGGATGATTACTATCAAAAAGATGAAAGGTAACAAGTTCAGCAAGAATGTGGAAAAAGAGGAACCCTTGTATAGTATACATTTTGTAGTATACTTTGTACACTAATTTACACTGGTGGGAATGTAACTTAGTATAACCACCATAGAAAAACAATATGAAGGCTCCTCAAAAACTTAAAAGTAGAACTACCATGTGGTCCATCAATCCTGCTTCTGAATATATATCCAAAGAAAATGAAATCAGGATCTCAAAGAGACACCTGTACTTCCATGTTCATTGCAGCATTACTCACAATAGCCAAGAGATGGATGGACTCAACTTATATGTCCATCAATGGATGAACAGATAAACAAAATGTGATATACATGCATACAAACATAAAAGCATATATGCACACACACATATATATAATAGAATATTATTCAGCCCTTAAAGAAAGCTCTGCTATTTGTGAAAACACAGCTGAATCTGGAGGACATTATACACAGTGACATAAGCCAGCCACAGAAAGACAAGTACTGCATAATCTCACTTATATGTGGAACCTAAAAAGTCAAACTCACAGAAACAGATAGTAAGAATGGTGGTTGCCAGGAACCGGGTGAGGGAGAAAAGGAAAGATGTTGACCAAAAGGCACAAAGTTTTCATTAATACTAAATGAACTAGAGCTAATTCTGGAGAGCTAATGTACAACATGTTGACTATAGTTAACAATACTCCATCAAATACTTGAAATTTGCTGAAAGAATAGATCTTGTTTTTCTTTTTTTTATTATACTTTAAGTTCTAGGGGACATGTACACAATGTGCAGGTTTGTTACATATGTATACATGTGCCATGTTGGTGTGCTGCATCCATTAACTCATCATTTACATCAGGTATATCTCCTAATGCAATCCCTCCCGCATCCCCCTTCCCCACACTAGAACCCGGTGTGTGATGTTCCCCTTCCTGTGTCCAAGTGATCTCATTGTTCAATTCCCACCTATGAATGAGAACATGCAGTATTTGGTTTTCTCTTCTTGCAATAGCTTGCTCAGAATGATGGTTTCCAGCTGCATCCATGTCCCTACAAAGGACACAAACTCATCCTTTCTTTATGGCTGCATAGTATTCCATGGTGTATATGTGCCACATTTTCTTAATCCAGTCTGTCACTGATGGACATTTGAGTTGATTCCAAGTCTTTGCTATTGTGAATAGTGCCACAATAAACATACGTGTGCATGTGTCTTTATAGCAGCATGACTTATAATCCTTTGGGTATATACCCAGTAATGGGATGGCTGGGTCAAATGGTATTCCTAGTTCTAGATCCTTGAGGAATCGCCACATTGTTTTCCACAATGGTTGAACTAGTTTACAATCCCACCAACAGTGTAAAAGTGTTCCTATTTCTCTACATCCTCTCCAGCACCTGTTGTTTCCTGATTTTTTAATGATTGCCATTCTAACTGGTGTGAGATGGTACCTCCTTGTGGTTTTGATTTGCATTCCTCTGATGGTGAGCGATGATGAGCATTTTGTCATGTGTCTGTTGGCTGTATGTATTTCTTCTTTTGAGAAGTGTCTGTTCATATCCTTTGCCCACTTTTTGATGGGGTTGTTTGTTTTTCTCTTGTAAATTTGATTGTGTTCTTTATAGGTTCTGGATATTAGCCCTTTGTCAGATGAGTAGATTGCAAAAATTTTCTCCCATTCTATAGGTCGCCAGTTCACTCTGATGGTAGTTTCTTTCGCTGTGCAGGAGCTCTTTAGTTTAATTAGATTCCATTTGTCAATTTTGACTTTTGTTGCTGTTGCTTTTGGTGTTTTAGACATGAAGTTCTTGCCCATGCCTATGTCCTGAATGGTATTACCTAGGTTTTCTTTTAGGGCTTTTATGGTTTTAGGTCTAACATTTAAGTCTCTAATCCATCCTGAATTAATTTTTGTATAAGGAGTAAGGAAAGGATCCAGTTTCAGCTTTCTACTTATGGCTAGTCAATTTTCCCAGCACCATTTATTAAATAGGGAATCCTTTCCCCATTTCTTGTTTTTGTCAGGTTTGTCAAAGATCAGATGGCTGTAGATGTGTGGTATTATTTCTGAGGACTCTGTTCTGTTCCATTGGTCTATATCTCTGTTTTGGTACCAGTACCATGCTGTTTTGGTTACTGTAGCCTTGGAGTATAGTTTGAAGTCAGGTAGCGTGATGCCTCCAGCTTTGTTCTTTTGGCTTAGGATTGTCATGGCAATGCGGGCTCTTTTTTGGTTCCATATGAACTTTAAAGGAGTTTTTTCCAATTCTGTGAAGAAACTCATTGGTAGCTTAATGGGGATGACATTGAATCTATAAATTACCTCAGGCAGTATGGCCATTTTCACAATATTGATTCTTCCTATCCATGAGCATGGTATGTTCTTCCATTTGTTTGTGTCCTCTTTTATTTCTCTGAGCAGTGGTTTGTAGTTCTCCTTGAAGAGGTTCTTTACATCCCTTGTAAGTTAGATTCCTAGGTATTTTATTCTCTTTGAAGCTATTGTGAATGGGAGTTCATTCATGATTTGACTGTTTGTCTGTTACTGGTGTATAAGAATGCTTGTGATTTTTGCACATTGATTTTGCATCCTGAGGCTATGCCGAAGTTGCTATTCAGCTTAAGGAGATTTTGGGCTAAGACAATGGGGTTTTCTAAATATACAATCATGTCATCTGCAAAGAGCGACAATTTGACTTCTTCTTTACCTAACTGAATACCCTTTCTTTCTTTCTCTTGCCTGATTGCCCTAGCCAGAACTTCCAACACTATGTCGAATAGGAGTGTTGAGAGAGGGCATCCCTGTCTTGTGCCAGTTTTCAAAGGGAATTTTTCCAGTTTGCCCATTCAGTATGATATTGGCTGTGGGTTTGTCATAAATAGCTCTTATTATTTTGAGATACGTTCCATCGATACCAAATTTATTGAGAGTTTTTTTCATGAAGGGCTGTTGAATTTTGTCAAAGGCCTTTTCTGCATCTATTGAGATAATCATGTGGTTTTTGTCTTTGGTTCTGTTTATATGCCGGATTACATGGATTGATTTGTGTATGTTGAACCAGCCTTGCATCCCAGGGATGAAGCCCACTTGATCATGGTGGATAAGCTTTTTGATGAGCTGCTGGATTTGGTTTGCCAGTATTTTATTGAGGATTTTTGAATCAATGTTCATCAGGGATATTGGTCTAAAATTCTCTCTCTCTCTTTTTTTTTTTTTTTTTTTGTATCTCTGTCAGGCTTTGGTATCAGGATGATGTTGGCCTCGTAAAATGAGTTAGGGAGGATTCCCTCTTTTTCTATTGATTGGAATAGTTTCAGAAGGAATAATACCAACTCCTCCTTGTACCTCTGGTAGAATTCAGCTGTGAATCTGTCTGGTCCTGGACTCTTTTTGGTTGGTAGGCTATTAATTATTGCCTCAATTTCAGAGCCTGCTATTGGTCTCTTCAGAGATTCAACTTCTTCCTGGTTTACTTTTGAGAGAGTGTAAGTGTCCAGGAAATTATCCATTTCTTCTAGGTTTCCTAGTTTATTTGCGTAGAGGTGTTTATAGTATTCTCTGATGGTAGTTTGTATTTCTGTGGGGTCAGTGGTGATATCCCCTTTATCATTTTTTATTGTGCCTATTTGATTCTTCTCTCTTTTCTTCTTTATTAGTCTTGCTAGCGGTCTATCAATTTTGTTGATCTTTTCAAAAAACCAGCTCCTAGATTCACTGATTTTTTGGAGGGTTTTTTGGGTTTCTATTTCCTTCAGTTCTGCTCTGAAATTAGTTATTTCTTGCCTTCTGCTAGCTTTTGAATGTGTTTGCTCTTGCTTCTCTAGTTCTTTTAATTGTGATGTTAGGGTGTCAATTTTAGATCTTTCCTGCTTTCTCTTGTGGGCATTTAGTACTATAAATTTCCCTCTACACACTGTTTTAAACATGTCCCAGAGATTCTGGTATGTTGTATCTTTGTTCTTATTGGTTTCAAAGAACATCTTTATTTCTGCCTTAATTTCATTATTTACCCAGTAGTCATTCAGGAGCAAGTTGTTCAGTTTCTTGTAGTTGCATGGTTTTGATTGAGTTTCTTAGTCCTGAGTTCTAGTTTGATTGCACTGTGGTCTGAGAGACAGTTTGTTATAATTTCTGTTCTTTTCCATTTGCTGAGGAGTGCTTTACTTCCAACTATGTGGTCAATTTTGGAATAAGTGTGATGTGGTGCTGAGAAGAATGTATATTCTGTTGATTTAGGGTGGAGAGTTCTGTAGATGTCTATTAGGTCCACTTGGTGCAGAGTTGAGTTCAATTCCTGGGTATGTTTGTTGACTTTCTGTCTCATTGATCTGTCTAATGTTGACAGTGGGGTGTTAAAGTCTCCCATTATTATTGTATGGGAGTCTAAGTCTCTTTGTAAGTCTCTAAGGACTTGCTTTATAAATCTGGGTGCTCCTGTATTGAGTGCATATCTATTTAGGACAGTTAGCTCTTCCTGATGAATTGATCCCTTTACCATTATGTAACGGCCTTCTTTGTCTCTTTTGATCTTTGATGGTTTAAAGTCCGTTTTATCAGAGACTAGGATTGCAACCCCTGCTTTTTTTTGGTTTCCATTTGCTTGGTAAATCTTCCTCCATCCCTTTATTTTGAGTCTATGTGGGTCTCTGCATGTGAGATGGTCTCCTGAATACAGCAAACTGATGGGTCTTGACTCTTTATCTAATTTGCCAGTCTGTGTCTCTTAATTGGACCATTTAGTCCATTTACATTTAAGGTTAATATTGTTATGTGTGAACATGATCCTGTCATTATGATATTAGCTGGTTATTGAAAGAGTAGATCTTAAGTGTTCTTACCACAGAAACAAAGAGAAAGAAAGAAAGAAAAAAAAAAGAGAAAAAAGGAAGAAAAAGAATAGAGAAAAGAGGCTATGGTAGCTGTGATAGATATGTTAATTAACTTTGTGGTTTTATTGTGATCACTTCATAATGTATAAGAAAACATCAAATTGTATAATATAAATAATTTTTATTTGTCAATTATACCTCAATAAAGCTGAAAAAGGGGTCAAAGAGATGACTTTAATCAGTTAAGTGAAGATGACAAAAAGTTTTTCCAGTTGTTACTTATTTACAAACAGATATTTGTATTTTCTCCTGTTACTAATCTATAGTCAGGGTTTATATTCAAGATATTATCATGTTAAATTTCTCAAAAAAAAAAAAACAATAGGACAACAGACTTAATTCCATTCCATCATTTCTGAAAAAGTTATTCAACTTCTAAGACAATATAACTCATTATTTCTCAAGTATTAATCTTCCTAATTCACAATGACAGCATTCTAGTTACATGCAGATGACTTAATTACAAACTATTTTGAATATATCAGAATTATGTCAAATTTTAAATTTTATTTATAATTACACAAGTAACATAAATATACATTATAAAATATTAGACAACCTAAAAAATGTTTATGCTCCTTTTTGTTTTTACTGTTTCCAGTTTAAGTTTATTTGTGCGAGGTGACTATGATCAATAGTTTACTGATTAATACATTTCTACAATTACAGACATTTGTACATACACATGTACATGTACACACACGTTTTTAGTTTTCACTTAAATGATAGAAGTGTATCATTTTACAACTTACTTTTTTTCATTTGTTTTTGAGATTTGCCCATGTTACTTCTCTACTAAAGAAAAACTGTAGTCTACATCTTTTCATTTTTCTAAATAATATTTTAGTAAAAACATCTGCACATGCTCTTCCAGTCATATATTGAATAATTCTCTTAAGTGAATACTAAGAGGTGGGATTAAGTGGGATTGGTAGATTAGAGCTGCAGTCTGAATCAGTTCTCCAAAATTGTCTTCCATTGTGGTTATACCATTTAATACTACCACCAATCATCCTCATCCATGAGAGCACCTGCTCTTGTGCCTTCACCTCAACTGATATTGTCAAACTTTGAAATTATTAATAAACTGTTTGATGTACCTAATTGTATTTTTATTTTGATTTTCCAAAATTACCTGTGAGGTTGAATGATTTCCTTTATGTTTGTTGGCCTTTTATATTTCATCCTTTGTTAATTGTTCATTTGTTTTGCTTCTTTTTCTATTAGATTGTACGTTTTTGCTTTTTAAATAATTTGTAGGATATGATTATTTCAAATATAATAATTTGTTATAAATGTTTAAATACTCTTCCCAGTCTATAAACTATTTTTAACTTTGTTTTGGTAACTTTCATTATTTTAAAGCTTACATTTATAAGTAGTCAATTTATTAGTCATTAATTTTATGGCTATGGTTTGTTGAATATTTAAATAAAATGCCTTCCCAAACCAAAGTTGTATACATATTCTCCCAAAGTTTCTTTTGAATATCTTTATTTCCAAAAGGACTAAAATTCATCTGGAATTTATTTTGTGGAATTATGTATTGAAGATACATAACTGCAAATGAATAGCTATTTGTTTCCACATGACTTAGTATTGATCATGGGAAGAAAGTATGTAGATATATAAATCCACTGTATAGCCAATTATTGAATACAGTTTTTCCCCTATTTGAAAAGCTAACTTTATTATGTGGTAAATTTATATCTCTATATGTTTCTATTTATAAACTATTCTACCCCAGTCTATTGATTTATTTGTCTAATACATTGCCAGTTTTCTACTTGTTATATTATTTCTTCTCATGCTTTCAACCAATACTGTTTTAGTTCCATTGTGTTATTATGCATGCACAAATACACATGCCTTTTTCCAGTAAACATTTATAATCAAAAAGATTTACTAGTTTTGTATCCTGCCATTGCTTCTTGGGTTCCACAAGTTTTTGGTTTGTTTTCAGTTTTGCTAGACTGTATCTTTCTGTAATTGTTTCTGTGAGTCTTTATGGGTGGTAAAATTTCTGAGCATTTGCAAATATTAAAACGTGCAATATTTCCTTTTACATATGATTATATAATTCTATGAATATTTCTTAGATCAACACTATTTTTCTCAGATCTTTACAGATTTTATTGTTTCCTTGTCCCCCTTTTAATGAAGCAGAAGCATATTAATCAAATCCTCATTTCTTTTCAGTTTTCTTGTCTAGAATCACTTACTTTTCATTTTATCAATGAATTTAAGTATTATAAGTATCTGTGATATGGTTTGGCTCTGTGTCCCCACCCAAATCTCATCTTGTAGCTCCCATAATTCCCATGTGTTGTGGGAGGGACCCAGTGGGAGATAATTGATTCATGGAGGCCAGTCTTTCCTGTGCTGTTCTCGTGATAGCAAATAACTCTCATGAAATCTGATGCTTTAAAAATGGGAATTTCCCCGAACAAGCTCTCTCTTTGCCTGCTGCTGTCCATGTAAAATGTGACTTGCTGCTGTCCATGTAAAATGTGACTTGCTCCTCCTTGCCTTCTGCCATGATTGTGAGGCCTCTCAGAACTAAGTCCGTTAGACTTCTTTCTTTTGCAAATTGCCTTGTGCATGACTAATACAATCTGGATGTAGCCTTTCTTATTCATTCTGTTTACTAAATTGTCCTTTCAGTATGGAAAATAAAAATTCAGTTCAGATCTGTATTTTCTTTTTCTATGATGGCTTTCTATATTTGTTACTTGTAAACCACTTGTTTTTTCTTGTTTATCACTTGCTACATGGAAATTGAATGCTCAGTTACTTTTTATTTAACTTTCTTTTTATCTTCTTCAGCTATATTTTGAAAGATTATCTTAGCTTAATTATTTTTACCCTACTAATTTTCTCTTCAGCCATAATCATTGTTATTCAAATTGGGATTTTCATTTCAAAAATCAAATTTTTATCTTGATAATTCCCCCTAATTTCTTCTTTTGAATGTCACCATCTTTCAAATATCTCTGAGAAGATAAATTATATTTATTTTGATTTTTTCTTCTTAGTCTCTTATAAATCTCTCTTCTTGGGTTTCAGTTTTTCTGTTTGTTGAGTTTGGTACCTCCATTTTATGGTGTTAGCATTCCTAAAATGTTAAATGAGTCTTGCTTGTGTATTTGCCTCCATATTTGAGATGACTTGTTACTGGTTAGTGAATGGGGAAGCATCCTGGGATTGTAGGAAAATGGAAATGGCTCCAAGAAATGGACTACTGTTTTAGGCATAGGGGCTCCCAATGCCACTGGGTTTTGCCATTACCAAGGAGTCTCTTCTTGGTTTCCAATAGTCATAGAGGCGATCATGGATTTTTGAAATAGTTACTATATTTAATATTATGTGGAATACAGTTCTCAAAATTTTGTACAGAGTTAATGATGATGAAAGATTCGTCTTCCAATTTAGAGTAAGGAATATCTGCTTCCAATTTTCAAATAACATTTATATTATATTTTCATATTATAAAGATATATGCTTTTTACTTAATTGAATTAAAATAACAAAAGGGAAGTTTTTAAATTAGGGTATTTTTATTGCATTTATTTCCATGGCTAAATAAATGACTACTCTTCTATTTTATGAAAACTATATATTGTTCCTAGAATTATGCCTCTATTCCTAAATAGATTTGAGCCTATTTGGGATAAATTTAGGGAAAAAATATGAAAGCTTATTTCTGAACTATTATCAGTCAATATCTCTGTATGCCAAGATAATAATGTTTTTGTTCTATTTTATTTTTACAAACATTTTCCAAGTTTCCCACAAAATAACTATTAATTTTAATACCAGCAACATCACTATTTATTTGCCTATAAACTGCAAGATTTTAGAACTCTTTAACAATTTCTACGCCCTTTCATCAAACACCCAACAGTTATAAAACATTCACTCCTTCCCCAGGTCAAGTTTGGTATGTTAGTTCCTTTATCAAGAATTACCACATTAAATTAACATAGTGAATACAACTGAAACGCATAGATTTCATAATTTCTCTTGTATTAGTTTTTATGTGTCTTATTCTTTGCCATTGTTACTAGCCAATGAATCTCCAGTGCTAGCTGGCTTTGAATCAGAGACTGAGTCATTAAATAAAGAAGTGAAGAATAACTTCCACCACAGTCCACAGAGATAGTACTTCAGGTTCCCACTGTGCCCTTAGTGCTTCTCCCCTGGGTCTACTGCATTACCCACTGTCCAGTACCAAGACATCATTTTGTTTTACAAATATATGTTTCTTCTACAAAAGAACCCTCCCTTCTCCTCTAATGCCATATCATGAATCCAGCCTTCTCCAATAATGATTACTTTCATGAGTGCTAAGAGAGTTTCAGAATTAGCTTTGATCACAATGTCCTAGATACGTAAATTTCTAAGAACATAATTTGTATCTAAGCAATTAATGTTTATTTAATAAACTCTTAACTAATTTAGTGCCCTACTCATTTTGTGTATCTTTCCTTTGCACATCCAATTTGTAATCAAGCCCAATGCCTATTTCCCTGAAATATCATGTAACTGCATTTCATCTTTTCTATTTCTAGTGATACTTCTCAGTACTAAATCAACTTTCACTTACTTCAACAGTTTTAATAGTCTATTCAATAACTTCTCCAATTTTAATATTACTCTCCTTTTCTTTGTGTTTTATAAAAGCTGTGTCCCTCTAAACCACAATGTGACTATGGTTTGTGATCTTACTATAACTAATGTGATTCATGTAACTCCTCGTTTTTCTGTGGAATAAAATCCTATCTTCATGAAAGGGCTGTCAGTTTTCCCTAAAGGTTTACATCAACTTACTTTTATTAGACTTAATTCTCCCTATGTCTCATTCTTCCCTAAACTGATATATTGTATATAGCAGCTATAAGGCATAATGAAGGAGTCTATTTCTGTTGTCCTTACCATCTTTGACTTTAATGTTCTTCCTATGCAAAGTGCAATAAAAATAATATCAAGAGCAATTTTATTGTTCAACCACAATGGAAATATGTTCAAATTATGAAAACACTGCAACTAAAGTTTTTTAATTCTACAAAAGACAAAGTCTTCCACCCCAACAAATAAAAGGTCTAACAAAATTGTCTCCAATTTAATCTTTACTTAAAAATGACCACCTAGACTTCTGCTTCTGACTATTTTAATAACAAATAACTTATCAACCCTCTGTCTTAGAATAACTATAAAAACAGAAAAACAGGCTAAATTTGTTTTTAAACTTACTATTTGAAAGCATTAGGACACATCCACCCAATACTTGAGGCTAAGATGCAGTGAAGAAAGGAAATGCAGTAGTACTGAGTTAAACACACAATAGAAATTATAGAAACAAGTAGACATTCTATTGTCTGCTGGTATGACACTCTTAATGGGCTGGCATATAATAAATGTCAAACAAAATTTCTATTTCCAGGGAAAATATTATTCAAATGAGGGCAAAATATGAGGGTCATTTTTAAACAAAAAAAGTGAAATATTCATTACATGGAAGCCTACTCTAAAATAAATAGCAAAGAGAATTTTTCAGGCAGAATAAAATGATTACTCTAGAAATTGGAAAATACATGATGGAATAAAGAACACACAAAAGATTAAACATGTAAATAAACACAATACTGTTTACACAGAATAATTATTCTAATGTCTTATGATATTTTAAATACATATGGAACTAAAACAAAGGCAGATATGTAGAAAGAAGTCAGCTAAATTAATTTTTTCTGTGGTTTCAGAATTACTAGGGGAAGGTGAAAAAGTAAGATTTTTTAATTGACTTAAATAATTATGTATGTCATAATTGCCAGGATAACCACAAAGAAAACAGCGAAAAAAATAATAAATAACACATTAATACAGGGAAATGAATTTTAAAAGTTGAGTATCCAAAATAAGAGAAGGAAATATAAAATAATGTAACACTATCGTGTTAAATTGAAAAGAGTAAAGATAGATATGAACTTAAATTAACAAATAAATGTGCAAATTGACTAAATAACACAAATAATTGCCTAAAGTCTTCTACAGAATTAAAAATAAAAAGCATTTAGGTATAAAAACACAGAAATGTGAAGGTAAAGCATGGAAATCATGCACCAGGTATACCAGGTTATATATTATTATATAACAACCCTGAAATTTAGCAGCTTGAAACAATAAACATTTATTATCTCACAGCCTCTGCGGATTAGGAAACTGGGAGGCCTTTGCTGGATAATTGGGTATTAGGACCTCTCATGAGACTGCTATCAAGATTGGGCCAGGACTGCATTCATCTCAAGACTTGATTAGGGAAGTATTTGCTTGTAGGCTCTCTTCATGCCGTCCTTTCCACAAAGCCGCTTTGTAAACTGGCATCTGACTTCTCCCAGAACGTGTGAATCCAGAGGGAGTGAGAATGCACACGTGCCAAAATCTTTTTGAAACTTAGTCATGGAGTCTGCACCCCACCATTTTGCTTCATTCTATTCCTTAGAAGTGAGTCACTATATGCACACCACAATCAAGGGGCAGAAATTACACAAAAAATATGAATCTACAGTAGAGTCTGATAAATTAAGTATTCATGTTGAATCTCCAGGATAGCAAGTTCCAAAAAAGAAACTTTCAGAGAATGTGTGCAGTGACAATTATTTTCATAACAACACTAAGATATTATTTGCTTTTTTGCTTTCATTCTCTTGTAATTATATAGTGAAGTTTTCCAAAGGTAACATAACATGTGGTATTATCCTTGCTCTGATGACTAGATGACTAATGTAACAAGTAGTTGTGTGTTCCTTGTTTTAGCACTTTTTCAGTTTTCATGTCTAATATGACAAATATCAATATATGTAGCCTGCATTATCAAAAGATCTTTGGGATTCCCAATAATTTGCAAAATTTTAAAGAGATCCTGAGACATCTTGAAGACTTTTTCTAATATTTGGCATAAAATTACTAAGTGAATGTAAAAGAGAACTAAAAATAATAAAGAGGAATAACAGAATAATTTTAAATAATTACTCAACAAGCAGGTAAGATTGAGGAAAAAAGAACAAATAATTGATTTTTAAATAGTAGAAACAGAAAGTCAAATACTGTATGTTCTCACTTATAAGTGGGAGCTAATTAATCTGTACACATGGACATAAAGTGTGGAATAACAGCCACTGGAGACATGGAAGGGTGCGGATGTGATGGGGATGCTGAGGGATGAGTAATTTCTTTTTTTTTTTTTTTTTTTGGCAGGGTATCACTCCATCACCCAGGATGCCAGGTCGGAGTGCAGTGGCGCAATCTTGGCTCACCTCAGCCTCCACCTCCTGGGTTCAAGTGATTGAACTCAGCCTCCTGAGTACCTTGGGTTACAGGCATGCACCACCATGCCTGGCTAATTTTTGTATTTTTTAGTAGAGACAGGGTTTCACAATGTTGGCCAGGCTGGTCTCGAACTCCTGACCTCAAGTGATCCACCTGCCCCGGCCTCCCAAAGTGCTGGGATTACAGGCGTGAGTCACCGTGCCCGGCAGGATGAGTAATTTCTTAATGGGTATAATGTACAGTATTCAGATGATGATTACATTAAAAAAGTAATACTTAAAAATATATTATAATTAATATATTAATATATAATAAAATATATTATTAAAGTTATAAGTTTATAAATGTCATAAACAGAATGTTAAGTGAAAGAAGCAAGAAAATAGTCCATCACATAAGATTCTACCTATAGGAAGTTCAAAAAGGAGCAAAACTAATCTATTGCGTAGGAAGTCAGTATACTGTAGTTTTTAAAGAAAAGTTTACGCTGTTATGAACTCTATACTACACTAAACTTTACTTTGTTCCCAAGGCAAATTTGCAGACAAATTGTCCCTCATCTAGTTTAGGATTTTACCATCCATTCAAAGATTCCTTTTTATGCCTAAAACTCCTGGGGTTCTTGCTGGTCACTTAGCTAGAAAAACATTTTATATGAGGACAGTGAGACCCAGATAGTTTAAGCAAATTATTTAAGGCCATACATTTAGTTAGCTACTTTCTTTCTTCATTTCCCCTACTGATTTTTTCCTGATCTTCTTGACCCAGTTTCCTCTCTTCCAAATTAATGTTAGTACACTGTTCCTCTACCATTGGAAAGCTATCAAGTGGCTTTACATTATTAGTTGTTTCTTTTGGACACTTAATCTGCTCCAAATTCTCCGTGTGTTCTTTTGGGTCAGTGACTATGTCTCACTTTTGCTTTGATTCTGGAAATCTAATTTTGTTCTTTCACTCCACTAATTAGTAAACATATTCATCCATGCATTCATTCATTCAAAAAACAGTTTTGAGTCCCTATGATGTAGCAAACAAACAAACAAAAAGGTCCTCCCTCCAGAGAACTTAGATCCCAATTAAAGTAATTAATAAGTAAGAAAATAGAATACTGTGCATGGTATGTTATATTGTGATAAATGCTTTGGAGAAAAAAACTGACTACTGATTAACTTTCAAATAGTGAAGTTTTTATGCTGCTTTGACATCCCTTGGCTTACTGTGGAGGCTCCTTGGGAACTGCTGGTGTGAAAAGCAGTTCAACCAGTTGACCTCCCAATCTGACTTCATTCACAACTTATGCTTTTATCTCTTTCACATAAAGTGTTACCAAATAAAATTCCATTTGAACAAAGCACTTCATAGATGAAAATTAATTCAAAACATCTTTCAGGTTCTAAAATATTTTAGCTTTTCGAAGGGAAAAATAGTGTCTCTGGTTACAGGCTCTGTAAATCTATGTATCAGTGAAACTCATTTTATATTTTATATTTCTGCTCCATAATTATAGGATATATATATAAGTAGGTAAGTTTACGTTGTTGGGAAGGGCAGTATAACCCTTGTTTACTCGACTCTAATGATTACTGAATGACCTTACTGAAGACAACAGGGTGCCCTGTGTGCATTTATCTATATACGTAAGTAATAGAATCATTAGATGATTAAGAGAATGACTACATTTCAGTGATGATTTGCTTTTGTGCAATACTGGTTAGCCATGTGGAAACAGGTTAGCACTATCATGCTGAACCCAGCACTTGCTTTCATCAGTAACTGCTAGCTCATTTCAATTAACTTTTCTGTCACTAATTTGAAGGTACCACCATTACAGATCTGAGAGGTACACAAAAATTACTTGAAAGAGAGCAGATGTATTTTTAAAAAGGGGAGCTGTTATGCTGAACAGCAACCAGAAACATACAAGACTTCTTTTTTCTCTACATCTAATTGAATCAGAGCTGAGAATAGCTTCCATGATTGATGATAATAATATCAATGATGGTGATGTAAAGGTTATTAAATACCCCCAAAATTCTAGGAGTCATGTGGTACATGTTGCATTGAAAGACATGTCTTTCCCATCAGGGATTTTCACCTCTAAAAATAAATGAGACAGATTATGAGCTACCCATATAACATTCATCAAAAATATACTCAAATATCCTTTTTCTCAAGATTGTATGATTAGAAATAAGATAAAGAAAAATAAAAGGACAAAGGGGAAAAATGTATAGTGTATGCTTGGTAAACAGTTGAGAAGTAGAAAGGAGAGATAACAAAATGTTTTTAAGATAAGTTTTAATTTCTACATATAATACCCGTGTATACCTTAAAGTAAATAATCAACTCAGTCCATGCATTTGAAAACGTGTATATTAATGTAGAGTGTCGAATGGGTATTAGCGGAATTATTAGTATTTTTGTTCTATTTCCTCAGGTATTTGGAGGAGGTAAGTTGCAGTTATTTTTCAGAAATGTTAACATAATCCAGTCCAATTTTTAAGTTTCAAAAAAAAACTGTGAATGTGAAACAGGCATAAACACAGAGATGATATTTTCACTTGGAATACATTTCATGCATAAGTTTCAAATACTGTTAGTTCAAGGTATGCAAGTGCTAATTACCTAAAATTTAATTTTAAAAGTATTACCTTTATTTGTCTTTATTTAAAAAGCCTATAATTTCTAATGATATCTCATTTCTATAGGGACCAAAAGCACTGAACCAAATTATTGAACATTTTCAAACAATTTCAAAGATTTATCAACCCAGGGAAAAACAGGACATGATGAAAAGGGAATGAAATTTAGCAACATGTTATTTGGATTTGTACTCCAAGGGGACACAGATAGAAGCCAGACAGCTGGCTTAAAATTCAAGAAGTTCTTAGTAAGATATTGCTAAAGCAGGATTTAGAAGGTGGATTTCTGTTGACTTCCAAGTTATTTAGTTAATCTGTGGCTATCGAGTGGACCGAATCTGCTCCAGAACAGTTAGAATTCACCAGGTGGGGTCCCCAGACCAGCAGCATTGGCATCATCTGAGGACATGCTGGAAATGCAAATTTTTAGGTCCCATCCTAGGCTCAGTGGATACAAAATTCTGAGATTGAAGCCCAGCAAACTGTGTTTTCACAAGCCCGTCAGGCGATTCTGCATGCTTCAGTTTGAGAACTGCTCTACAATAGACTGTGTGCTGAAGTACATTCTGGTTTCACACACACACACACACACACACACACACACACACACACACACACACACACACAAAATGCCTTGAAGAAACAACTTCCTCAGGAACTCTCTAAATGTGTTCAAATCATTCTGAAAAATGCCTCAGGGACCAGCCAGCTATAGATCTTTATGGTATCTCATGACTCAACCAACTATACACTCACCTTGTTATTCACCTACAAACCTTTTCTGGGAATCTGGTTCATTCATTCTGTTCTCCCTATCTTCTACAGTGTAAGCAAGATCTTAAAGGTAGGCCCGCTGTGTTTAAGCTATTTAGTAAATAAAATCTTCTAATGTATTGGTGAGGTGGGTTAATAATTCTTTACCCCCATGTAAAATACTTTAGGGGGAGTATGAAAGAACTTCTTTCTCTGAATTATGCCAACTAAAATTGCATTCCAGAACCTTGTTCTTCAACTTCCATCAGTTACTATACCATGAAACCTAACACTCTATCAATGAAATGTAATGTTCAAATCGGGTAATACATTTATTGGAATTCTTTCTCCATTTTATGAGACTGCTATTTTTATGAGACTATTTTCTTAAGTTAACCTGCAACTCCTTTCAAATATTTTAGAGCAAATATGAGGCCAGCTCCTTATGCTGATGAGAACTAAAGAGAAGTGGAGAATTATCTTTCTTTAGTTTATAATGTTTTGGACAAAAACTGCAAACCTGTAGTGTATTTTTGCTGTCCTCAAATCTTCTGGAGTCTGGACCTAGGGGACGGAACTAAAACTATTTTAGCACTTTGATTCATGCAGATTATGTGAAGTTGTTTTCCATTTTGTCCTGCATATACAATTGTAGGCTGAGTCATCAATATGATAATGGGGTCACCACTACAACACTGATGATAGAGACAGAAACAAAAAGGCAGATTGCCTTGAACATGGTCAAGGACCTAGTCAAGGTGTAAATACATAAGCTGATTTTTAAAAAAATAATATTTGTAACTTACACAAACAAATATCTTTAACAGGTGTTAACCATAGTTATTTTAAGTGATATATGTCTACTGAGTTTTAGAATTAAATATTAAATATCTAATGAATTAAATCTAATCAATTGAATCTGATGATGATAGTTAAGAGTATTGGGGGATGATGAGTAGTGCTTTCTGAAATATGTATTTTTAAAACCGAAAATACTTAATGTACTGAAAAAATCATGCTGAAATGTTGCTGTACTGAAAAAAAAATCATGCTGAACAATCTTGAAGTTTAGAAATTCAAGGTTTTAATACTGGATTCTATACATCAAAAGTTGTCATTTCAGATTTTAGACTAAACAATGAAATCTCACAGTAATGAAAAAGAGAAATAGCAGTCTCAAAAGTCCACTTGAAGATAGGAAGACTTCTTTCACCCAAAGTTTTTTTTTCTTCTTGATTTAAGTGTGAATAGGTTAATTAGCACTCAGAAATAGAAACTTTGTTCTTTCACTAATTACATTCTCCTCATCATGAAACTCTTTGACCATTGTAGGGTCCTTGCCTCATTATGTGAGACCTCCTCATTTCCTCATCTCTAAGGCTCTGAGTCACTGTAAATCCCTTGGACTAGATTTTTCGGTGAATAATTATTAATATTCATTAAATGCTCAAATAATGTCACAAAGATCTGTGAAAATTAAATTGTATTAAACAGAGAATCAACTGAGAATACTTTAGTTTATATAAGAAAATCCTCTACATATGTCTGTTAAATAATTTTTTTTTTCAAGTAACCAACACTTAAGAATCATCATAACCTTAGCCTATTGGAGAAAGAGAAGAATTTAGTTATTTTGTGCTTGAAAAGTGAAAAGCAGCACAGATTATCCAAATCACAGAGCATTTTAATCAGTTTGAGTTCTAATCATATCTTATCAATTGCATCCTAATGATTCATTTAATACTTAAGCAATACTTAATTAATAACCACTCTATACAGAATTTGTTTCTAATGATAAAATTATAATACTCTGCCCTCTAGAAGGTTTCAGTCTAAATAAAATTATGACATATACATTAATCAATTAGCATTGTGACTAAAGGAGGAAAAATGTATTTTAACGCAATTTTAATTAAGTGTACTAATTATATTTTGTCCCAAGTGGTTGGTTATTATGAGTCACCCACTTAATATTGCTTGAGAGTTGATTTAACCATGAAAATAATTATCTGAAAAGACAAGAAGTTTAACATTTATAGAGTCCCTTCAATATTCCAGACATTGGAGTAAATATATTCCCATGGACATTATTTAATCCTTACAACACTACTTTGTTTATGTTACTGCTGTGCCTCCAGGTTTGGATAAACACCTCTCCTGGCATCGGAACTTCTCCATAACTTTAATCTAACTTACTTTTCTAAATAACCTCTATCATATGCCATTGCCTCCCCCTTTATTGTCTCACAACATGGCTACTCCATCTTCTTGAATCAACACATGCTCTTTTCCCTACTGGAATCACTACCTCTCTCTTCCTCTCAACTACTTAAAATACCTTCTAACTACTTAAGCATCACTGCAGTCAATTTTTATCAAAATCAATTATTTTATATACATGTACAAGTCATCTCTGTATTTCTACAGCGATTCATAATGATCATTTTTAAAACTAGTTTTCATTATTTGACACAAGAAAGTAAAACATGGGACAAAATAATCTTTTAAAAATTAAATATCTAATGTAAGCTTTAAAAAGTTAATAGACTTTATGTTATAGATTAGTTTTAGGTTTACAAAAAATTGAGCAGATAGTACAGTGAGTTCCCATGGACCACTTCTTACTGCTCATGGTTTCCCCTATTATTAACATCTTACATGAGTGTGGCACATTTGTTGCCTAATAAGCTTATATATTATTATTAACTAAAGTCCACAGTTTACATTAGGATTTTCTATCAACATTTTGCAGTTCTACGGTTTTGATGACTCCATAATGCCATGTAGCCACCATTATGCTATCATGGAGAGTAGATTTACTACTCTCCCTTACTTAATAAGAGTAGACTTATTAAATCCCCTGTGCTCCACCCCCATTCCACCTCCTCAACCTCTGGCATCCACTGATCTTACTGTCTCCATAGTTGTGCCTTTTCTAGAATGTTATATATTTAGAATCATACAGTACATAGCTTTTCCAATTTACTTTTTTTATTTAGCAATATACACTCAACTTTCCTCCATGTCTTTTTGTGGCTTAGGATCTTCACTTCTTTATTGCTGAATAGTGTTCTCCTGTATGCTATAGTTTGTTTATCCATTAACTAATGAAGGGCATGTTGATTTCTTCTGGTTTTGGGCAGTCATGACAAATTATGCTAGTATTTTGATTGAGATTACATTGCATCAGTACATCAATTTGGGAAGAACTGATAACAATATAGAATATTACTATCCACGAACATAGAATGTCTCTTAATTTAGATCTTCTTTGATTTCTTTCATCAGAGTTTTGTTTTCCTCAAATAGATCTTGTACACATTTTGTTAGATTAATAATTGAACATTTAATTTTTTGTTATTAATGTAAATGGCATTGTATTTTTAATTTCCAATTCTAATTGAGCTGAGTACAGTAGTAGTCATTTGTAATCCCAGCCACTTGGGAGGCTATGGTGGGATCGTATCTTGAGCTCAGGAGTTTGAGACCAGCCTGAGCAACATAGTGAGATCTTAAAAACAAATTTCAGGCTGGGTGGGGTGGCTTACGCCTGTAATCCCAACACTTTGGGAGGCTGAGGTAGGCAGATCACGAGGTTAGGAGATGAAGACCATCCTGGCCAAAAGGGTGAAACCCCGTCTCTACTAAATGTACAAAATTTAGCTGGGCATGGCGACCCACGCCTGTAATCCAGCTATTCAGGAGGCTGAGGCAGAAGAATCGCTTGAACCTGGGCAGTGGAGGCTGCAGTGAGCCGAGATCATGCCACTGCACTCCAGCCTGGGTGACAGAGCGAGACTTCATCAAAAAAAAAAAAAAAAAAAAAACCAAAGCAAAAATCAAATTTCAATTCTACATTGCTAGTATATAGGAAACAATTGACTTTTATATATTAACTTTATATCCTGCAACCACACTATAGTTTTTTCTTCATTGCAGAAGTTTTTTCTCAGTTATTTGGATTATTCTAATTAGAAAGTCGTGTCTTCTGAGGATAAACTCCTTCTAAATCAACATATATACTTTTATTTATTTAACTTATTGTATTACTTAGAACATCTAGTATGATGTTTAAAAGACATCATGGAGACATCCTTGGCTCCCAATCTTAGAGAGAAAGCACCTAGTTTCTCTACCTCCACTCCCTTTCAACACTTTAAATATTTCACTCCACTCTCTTTCTGCTTAATGATTTCTCAGGAAGAGAAAGAGAAATGTGAGCTGGCAGAGAAGATGACCGCAATAAGCAGGAACCAGAAACCACAGGTTTATGATGGAAAATGTCTGGAGTCTGTTTAACTCCCAGAAAATGAGTTATTATTAAAATAATAGACTGATTTCAATTGTTGGAATGGCTATTTCACAAGAAAAACAGAAACACCTCTAGGCACCTTTGTTAGCCAATTGAATCTAAACTGTAAATTGTTATGCCCTTCAACTTCATATCCTAGTAAACCAGTGTTCCTCAAACTTTGGTAGTGTAACTACAGAGTTAGTTAAAAATAAATGTGTAATTATGTGTCTGAATAGGTGCGTATGTGATTAGATATACATGTGAATAGTATAAATTTAAAGCTTAATAAGGTATATAGAGTTTGTTCATATTATTTGTGGTAGTAACATTCTATAATGTCACCATAAATGTTGTATCTATGAATACTGAATTATCAATCCTAGAGGAAATACAGGGTTAGGTTCCACGGAGCCTCTGGTCATCAGATCAATATATAACCTTGTTTTATGTGTGTTTCTGTTTCAACACACCTTATTTAGTATGTATTGTTGACTCAATGACATCGAATTCACAGTCAGCAGCACTGACTGACTGTGCCTAAATGAAGTATGTCTAACAAACATACGTCCTTCCTCAGGTATATTACAGCACTCTTGTACCTAGCAACACTAGATAGCATTTTAGCACTATACTTGGAGGCCACTTTAAATAGAGAAATAATCAACAAAAGGCACAAAAATGTGAAAAAGTCACCAGATTGTGAACAAAAACACTTATTTACAGTAGGAGATCTGCAACAAAAAGGTGATGCCACACTTTGACCTGAGCTGGGGGAGTGTGTGCCTGGGACCAACTCACATTTTTTCCTGCTCTGTGCATACGCATGTCCGTGAATGACCAGAAAAGCACCACCCATATTGGTCTGGGAGTCACAAATAAAGTTTAGCAAATAGGCCACTTCACAAAAATGAAATCCACAAACAATAAAAATGGACTGTGTATATGGGTGTGTGTGTATACACACACATATGTATATTATACAACATTGTTATGTGTGTGAATGTTGACAGAGAATGAAAGCATGCATTTGAAAGCTGCTATATGGATAGAGTAGGCAACAATTAAATAATTTTTCTTTTAAAATTCTATTAATTAAATAAGCCTCTTTAGTTTACTTAAAAATATACATGTTTGTAGAAAATGACAAAATAAGCACTAAATATATGAAGTTATAATTACCTGCAAAATGACTTTTCACTTCCAGGAATGGAAAAAATGATAATAATAATGACAAAATTCACATCTCTAGCACTGCCAAGAATCAATCTAACTACTGTCAGTCTTTGCCAAATTCCTTTTTCTTCAAGTTCTCATGTCACCAAATTTCTGCTTTTCTTAATACTTTGGAATGACTGTCATGACACATATTTCTAACTTAAGCTGACAATTTTAGAAGCTGGACTACAGAGCTGTGAGCCTAATAAAATCACTCGGCAAGAACCAAAAAAAAAAAAAAAGAAGCAAGAAAGAAGATCCTAATATAGGGGATGAAGTTGAAAGTAATAATGCCTTGTTTATGAAATACAAACCACTGGCTTAGTCATTGATTTGGGTGGGTGGTAGAAGTGAATTCTTTTAGCACTGTAGTGAGAAAATAAATATGGATAAAGAAAGGCATAGTTTCTGTTCAATTGCAAGAAAACCCTTTATAATTATTTAGAAAAATTCAACTATGTCCTAAAAGCAAATATTAAAATATGAAAGGATGATAAAGTAAGTATTTCTAAAAGAAAACCTGATAGTACTGGGAATTTTGTTTTTGGTCAGGAATTAGATAATGGTAGGGTCTTGCTGGTGAGCTCACATATATTAGCTAAAGAGACATTAATTAAGAAATTTAGCTAAGGCATCAAGAGGACAAATTCACTCAAATATTCCTCTTAAAGAGTTTATGACATCTCTCTGATTACTGTTACAAATGCCACTTAGAGGCTCAACTTCTGCTGACATCCAGCAGTGATATGAACCTTTCCAGGATCAGTAAATATCAGAAAAACTAGCCTATTGAATGGTCGCTTCTAAGTTTTTGAGTAAGTAGAGCTCAGAGGGGATAATTTAGTGATTAGAGGGGAAGCTATTGGACCTGTTTAGAAGAGGCATTTTTAAGAACAAGCTCCTTTTTAAAAATTTAATTATATGCTACCAGATCTACAAAAATGGTAAGGTTTATGATATTTCTTTTATTTATATTTTATATAAGATTGGGAAAACCTCAATTAACTTGACTCTGTGGAGGAATCTCACTTTGTGGAGGAAGGTTGTTAAAAAAAAATTCCTCAAGGCTGGGCACGGTGGTTCATGCCTGTAATCCCAGCACCTTGGGAGGCCTGAGATGGGAGGATCTCTTGAATTCAAGACCAGCCTAGGCAAAATATAGAGACCCTGTATCTACAAAAAAATTACCTGGGCATGGTGACATGCATGGGTAGTACCAGCTGCTCAGGAGGCCGAGGTGGGAGGATCGCTTGAGCCCAGAAGTTTGATTGTGCCCCTTCACTCCAGCTTGGGCAACAGAGTGAGACCGTGACCCAAAAGAAAAAAAAAAAAAGAGGAACAATCCTCAAATTACTACTTTGTGTACCATTGTTCCCTTAAGGTTTGGAATTAGAATGATTTATATTTGAAACAGTTATCTATTGGTTTTATAATATTGGACAAAGTACTCAAAACTTTCGGAGTTGCAGATTCTTCATATAACACTGGGCAGGACAGGAATCTCAACTCATGTATTCGAGCTTTTATAAGATAATGAACATAAATCTCTTAGCACAGTACCCAGGTTATGTAAGAAAATTTTATTAGAGTTTGATCACAAAACCGAGACAGGCAGTTCTCAAAAGGCAGGATTGTATGTCGAGGCAGAATTTGGTCCCAAGTTTCCGTGATGTTATCTATCAACATTTCTAGAGAAAAATACTAAAAACTAAAATTATGTCCACTAGCGGAGGTTACTGTGACTTTTGGAACTCCTCATATGGAACAAATTATATTCACTGATTTTAAGAAGTTGCTCACATTTCTAATTAATTATGCATTCTCTTGTGGTTCATTAGAGAAATTACTGATGATAAACTCAAATCTAGCTCATGGCTAACTACAGCATGCTCTTTCCCCCGAGAATTTACATGCAGTGGCTCTGGCTTCCAAGAGTTTTGCCATTGTTTCATTTTCAAAAGTGTTTCACTGCTATTGCTGTTTTTGATACCCCCGGAAAGGCCTGTGCCTCTATTTGCTGTTTGTTTCATTCCTCTGCATTCTCTTGTTCCATACTAACCTCTTACTGGGTTAGTTTTATCCTTCTTGATTGACGATAAAATTTGTCCCCAGGCAATTACTTTCTCTACCTCTTATCACTAAAAGATAGTTTCACTGATATCTCTGAACATTTGAAAAGACCCTAGGCCCCTGTGCAAGTTCCTTGCCTTCCAGACCAAGTGGAGCCCAGTAGAGAGCAAAAGCCCTTTGCCTGGTCTTTGATTTAAATGTTCCCCAATTGCCTGCTAGACCCAAAGTTTCTTAATCTCAATTTTTTGGCTCTATATTTTGTATCCATTGGTTTTATTTTACATGATCCAATAATGTCTACTTTTCCAGTACCCTTAACTTTTATCACTCCACGTTTCTTAGTCTCTTATTATAGACAAATCTGAAACAGAAGATATTCCCATAATCAGCTCCCATGTCAGACTTCCTAGCCTCTTAGGCAGGAAAAGGTATCCAGAAAAAAATTCTAAAGAGGTAAGAACAAAAATGTATAAGTGCCAATGCAACCTGGAAGACAGAAATAGGGGCAGAAGGAATAGAAACAGAAGACATAAAATAAAATGATTTACATTTGGTGAGTCTTATGTCTCCAGAATCAGTGCTGGGTGCTTGGTATGTTTATATATGTATGTATATAAATATGTACACATAAATATATGTGCATAATATACACATATATATGTACACATGTATGTATACATAAATATATACACAAAGCATATATATATATATATATATATGATCTCATTTAACTTCATAACAGTCCGGTAGGCTATATTTCACCTCCTTTAAGATAAATAAGCTGAGACTCAAATAGACTGAAGTATCTACTCAAGAGTATATTCTACCAAGTCACAAAACTAAAATTCAAAGCCAGATCTGGCTTATTTTCCAGTGAAGCACCTGGCTCAGACAACCTCAGTTTTTAAAATCAGTGTTAATGAGGTATGCCTTTAGCAGAGCCTGAGACAGTGATTTGACTGAATGGATTTACTAAGGGGATACCTTCAGTAGAAAAAGATTGAAGAGGGAAAGGATGAGGCAAGTGAAGGAACTAGGTAAGGATGTCTTCTCAGCTAGGCTGTACCTGAAATTTGATCCCATGGGCAGTTCTGGAGTATGAATTAAGCCAGAGTTGGATCCACCTTGAGGCAAGAGAGCTATTTGTATCCCCATGCTAGTTAATCCTTGACTGTGGTTTGTCAGGAGGGAAAGGACTGTGAACAGTAAGCCCCAAGTGCCCAGGAGCACCTGGAGGATGGCTGCACTGATTATAGGATTTGGGAAGGGTACAGATGATGAACTCTCAAGAAGACACAGTTGAAAGTAGTATATTTTAAAATGTAAAAATAGTTCATTTAAAAACATAAAATGAAATGTAAGCTCATCTTCCTTCTGAAACATGGATATAAAATCTTAATGTGAGTTTTCCCTAGAGAATTCAGAGAATTACACTTCTAAAGTATAGTTAAGAAACCAGAAAAATAGAAAACAATTGTCACAAGGCTCCAATATTGAAATCATGCCTCCGTAGAAGAAATTTTTATGAATTAGGGAAAGGTATCTTCTTTTTTGTGCAAAGAAATCAAGAACCAAATAGTTTAAATACCTTGACTAAGATTTCAGAAATAATAAGTAAAAGAGCTAGTATTTGAGTCCAAGTTTATCAGACACTAAAATTATTTTTCATCATCAGTAGACCATAAGTTTCAATTACAATAACATGCTAAAACATTAACTTTTGAACTGGCTAAATAAAAATACTGATTTCCTAATCAAGATCATTATTTCAGATCATGTTGCCAAATCATCGCTGATTCCTATTTGTTTTTCCAATGGAATTGCAGAACATATATTGTTTTAAGGAATGTCAAACTCCACATTTAAAATGATAGTTTAAATTTTGTTTTCTTTCTATATCTGCTAGATAACAAAATTGACATTGTAGTTTCAGTGCCCATATAGGGCTCAGTCTTGCTAATTACAAGCAAATAAATTATTGTGAAAGATGAAATATGATATGACTTTTTTTCTTTTTCTTTTTCTTTCTTTTTTTTTTTTTTTTTTTTGGTGAAAAGACTCATCTTCTGGATATTTAGATTCCAAATGACTTGGTAAGGCAGAAAGTCAATGAAGTACAATAAATAGACACAGTGAAAACATTTTTCTTAAACAGCCCAGTCTAAAACACTCATTCTTCAAATAATGTCAAGATTGGATTAGCCTGGTTAGGAGTCCCATTTTCTAAATAAAATTTTGCACCTGAAACGTCACAGTTTTTACCATCCTATTATCCTCTTTAGAAAAATCAGTAGACTACTCACTCTTTTCTGAATATTTGATATAATGCATAAGCCATTTCCATAAGGGAACTAGATTTCTCCCTGATTTGCCAGTACTATATGCTGAGGGTAGCAGAGGATCATAAAGCAATTCAATAATGTATATAAACCGTGTTTCAATCACAACTGTGTATAGTATTCAACATTTAATGTATTTCCCATTCAAACATTAGAATCCTTAAACAGAAAGACCTTAGAAACCACCCAATTAACCACACCAAGCAGACTGACAGACATACTCTCATCACCACACACATGCACACTGAAGCCACAGTCAATTGGGCCTAAACGTGATGAATAAGTATTAGCATCTTCAGGTCTAGCGTTTTATTGGTGCTGATCCATTATTTGAGACTTTTGAAAGGGAATAAGCAATTATAGTGAATATGGGATCAGGTGAAAGAGATGACAAAAGTCTTAAGAGTTTGATGCATGCAAAGTGAACAGCAAATGGAGGACTAAAATCAAATAGGTAGAGAGACGACCAGAAATATCACTTCCCTATGGTCTTTACGTTCTCCCATGTCATAACACTTCAGGAAAGAAACAAACATGGAATGGTGTAACCCTTAATTTAGACTGATGTATCAAGTCTTATAAAGTACATTATTCAATTCTAGATCATTATTCCTGAGGGTCAGTCTTCTATATAAAATATATATGTATGTGTGTATATATGTATAGTGTGTATATATATGTGTGTGTGTATATATATATGGGTAATATCCTCAAATATTCTTTCAGAGGAAAATAACCAGTAGTTTTTCTATAAGACAAATGAAAACGAGACCTTTTGTGATAAGTGGCTAGAACATGTATTTATTAAATTACCTAAGCAAGCCAGCAACAGAAGATGAGTTAGTGACAAGGGAATTCCATGGTCTGAGCCCTCTATCTTTTTGCCGTATCTATGCTACCTTAGATTATCAGAGTCTAGTTCCAAAGCTGCCTTTTCTGTTAAGTTTTCCCTGATCCCTTCAGTCTTAAATAACATCTCATTAAAATCTGACTTCTTGTTCAATACTTACTCTTCTGCTCTATAACCAAATTCTTAAAATCTGGCATTATATCTTGGTTTACCTTTATAACTCAGCACCAAGTTGAATATAAAATACTTGTCATTGCTAACTTTGTGGAAGCAAACCAAATTACAGAAAAAAGTGACTAAAATCCCAACTTGATGTAGTAATATATACTTTAGTTTTCAGAATATGGCAAAGATCACTAGAACAATAACCAAAAGGTACTGGTAAATGTATAAAGCTCCAAAGGATATGATGTGGTGCTGCCATATGATCATCATTATTACCAGTACACTCATTTTTGAATCAGAAATGCAATCACAAAAGTAGTGTAAAAAGAATTAAGCTTCCCTGACAGAGGAAAATTTAAAGCATTAATTCTTTTTGAAATACTATTTGATCATCAAGAGACATTCTTATTTAATCATTTTTAAGATCTCCTGTCATGACTTACAGCAAAGGGATTTGCTTGAAATAACCTAAAGGGCAATGCTTATAGTCTCAAACTAATACAATTTTATAATTCTAGGCTATTTCTGAGAGTACAGTAGCTACTTCTCAAGCTAATTAAGAGATGAGACTGTGTCGGAGAATTAGAATTGCACTGTCACATAGGAGTCCAAAATTATAGTTCCAGATTTCCACCAGTACACTATAACGTTATTTGATTTTGCCCATTGATCCTTCTATAAAAATGTGACTTTTATGTCATTTTCAGTGTTTAATATATCTAAGGTATCTCAGTTAATGGCTAATTGAGGAAAGCTTTATGTCGGAAGCCTGATGTAGAAAATAGTTAGAAAGAAGAACATATATTCTACTTTCAAGGAATTTGAAAATATTAGGGGACACAGATCTCACCCACCCACCCCTCCCCCTACACACACAGAGGCATATATACATATACTGAACCTAAGGCAGGAAAAAGAAGTTATAAGGACATATTTGATCAACGATGATATATTAAAGGTATATACTAAAATGCCAAAGAATCAGGAATACACATATTAAAGTTTTACTCAGTTGATTAAAATGAGGTAGAATGGTTTGAAAAAGCTCACGTGAGGAAAGGAGACTTGACAAAAGACAGGCGTAGAGATGTACTTTTAAAGTTCATTTGGTCTAACCACTCAATATATCCGATATACAAACGTAATGATGGTGCAACTGCTTACGTTACAATGGCATTCTCTTAAGTACCCAAATGCCCTTGCTTGTTTAATAATAACTTGGTTTTACTGATAATGTTTGTCAATGTTACAGAATCATTTTCATAGAGTTTAATGGATACAGAACTTCAGGATAATATCCTGAGGATAAACATGTGACTATCTCATAATGTTTTTACATGTATTTATAATTTTTTATTCCTAGTAACATATAAC
Organism: Macaca nemestrina; assembly: GCF_043159975.1. Taxonomy (NCBI): domain Eukaryota; kingdom Metazoa; phylum Chordata; class Mammalia; order Primates; family Cercopithecidae; genus Macaca; species Macaca nemestrina. Next base: position 60,024,676 of record NC_092130.1, read on the forward strand.
TTGTAATTTTGGAATCACCGGGAATGATGCTTTTTTAAAAATGTTTCTTGGGAAATGGAAATGATAAAACATAAAATGTACTACTCAAGGACACAAGTGATCTTAATCCCAATCACTTATTTGGTGAACAATGAGAAAACTAATTAAAATGTCTTGGCTTCAATTTTCTCCTCTAAAATTCTTTCTTTTCTTCTTTCTTTCATTTACTCACTTACTCCACAATTATATTTATGAAGTTTCAGGCATCATATTAGTCACTGGAAATACAGAAATAAAAGATATAGTAATGACCCCAAGAAAAGTATATACTAGTTACAAGACAAGAAAGTAAACAAATCAAAAAGAAAGTTCATCCGAACTAAATTTGAACCACAAACAGAAACTAATTAATTATTCTACGAAGTTCCAACAGAGGAAATCACTGATTGATGTGAATGTACATATAACACTAAGGCTCCTAAGTAGGGCTGGATAAGGTGAGGAGTGTAGAGGATGCAGGCACAACTCACTGGAGAAGATAATACTGGAGTTTGATGGAATCAGATTGCATGGGGTAAAAGTAGGCATGAAAAAATCTATGAATATGTGAGGAACATATGAAAAAGCATGAAATGAGAATGAGCATGGTGTTGCTGGAGTGCAAGGTGAAGATGAAAGACAAATGTAAGAAATAAGGGCAGATTTAGAGGCCATGTTGAGAGGGTCAGTATGTATTAAATAATTTGGGTTTTACAATGACTGTTTAGTTAAGGATGGTCCTTGAAGGATTATAAACAGCAGAATGACTGATTAGTTTGCATTTTAGGAAAGATTATTCTAATATCAGTAAGGAAAATGGGTTGGAATAGGATCACACTAAAGCCAAGGAAACCAGTAATAAGATACAGAGTGACTTAAAGAAGAGATAAGTGCAATGGGGTGTTAGAGAAGGAGAGTGAGGCACAGGAAACATTGTGCACAAAATATGATTTAGATATTATTCCATGTTACTGTTATTAGAGGAGAGAGTCAGGGATGGCTGCCAGGCTTCTCATTTGAGTCTTGCATGAGTTAGTTTTGGCTGAATAAAAATCACAAAATCTTAATGATATAAAATAATATGGATTTATTTCTTGTTCCCACAACTGCAGCTGTATCTTCAGCATGACTGGGATTGACTCAGAGCATCAGGCTTGGTCCAAATGTGCTTCACATGTCCCTCAGCCTTCTTTGACTAATGCCTGCCTGAAGCATCTTCTTCTCGTCATGAAAGGAAGATGTATAAGCAACAAGCCCAACGGCCTTTTAAGCCTTTGATTGTGTCATACACAGCACTTTTGCATTAACCAAAACAAGTAATGTTGGGAAAAGCTGAAGTCAAATGGTGGTAAGTTAACTCTCTATGAAGCCATAACAGACACATGTATACATGATACTACTCCAGGCAGGTGAAGAACTCAGTCCAATAATTCAGTTTATGACAACACCATGTCAACGGTGGGAGAATTCCTAAGAAAATAAATTAAAAGAAAGAGCATTACTTGAGCACAGAGAAACAGAATTTGGGTTTGGACATATTGAGGTACCTCTAGCACTTGAAATAATTGTTTATAGATAGTTGCGTATTGACTGGACTGTTAGGAGAATCATATCTGTGTTGTGAACACAGATCGGAAGTTGTCAGTATGGACAGTCACAAGAGTCTGTAGAATGAAAAACAAAGAGTCTGGGGGAAAGAAGCCCAGCATTTAAAGGATGAGCAGCAACACAGAGGAAAATGAGATAAATGGCAAAGATATAAGACAAAAAGAGAGGGACTTTGTGTGCTAAAACTACATAGGGGTCCAGAGAGGAAAGGACTCCGAATTCTCAATTGAGTTTAAAACTAAAAGAGCACTCGTGGCCTTCAACAGAATCATTTCAACATATTAAAGTTAGAATCCAGGTTCATCCCAGGAAAGATTATTACTGTCATTCCAGCTGCCCCAGTGTTATCTGTTTCCTCAACCCTTTCATTCACTCCATTTCCCATCCAGTGCAAAAGCAAATCTATGTCTTCTGTTGGTACAATTCTGTACATCTTCAGCGCTCAGACCACCACAATAGCTACCATATTCTAAAAGAACTTCCTAGTCAGTCTCCTACCTCCACTTCAGCCTCCATCACAATCCATTTTCACATTACAAACAGACTAATCCTCAAAACCAAGAATCAGATAATCACAGTACAAACTTCCCACTGTAAAATACCACTCCACACCACCAATATCTTAGCATAGGAAAATCCTATGTGGTTTGACCTCTCACAGTATCATCTTTTACTACTCTCCCTCCAGGGCAATATATTTCACCCATTTTCTCCTTATTTATCAATGCCAATCATCCCAAGATCATTCCCAATTCAGGACCTTTGCTCTAGCTGTTCCCTAATCTATAGCGTCTCTTCTGCTAGACAGCCAACTTCTTAAAATCTGAGATAATGTCTACTTGAAAATTCCCTTTTCACAGATTTCATGTTGCTGAACTTTCTAATAATTGATATCAGCTTAAATGAAGCCTTCCCTGAACATTGACATGATTAACCTGTTAGTCACTACTCTGCCTATGTCATAGACATGAACTTATTTTAATTATCTATGTTGTACTTGTCAGTATCTGATTTTGTTTTATTTTTTGTTTCTCCAATATTCATACAGATACATTACCCTATTCACAAGTTGTATTCATATCTCCCAAACATAGAACTGGATCTCACACATAGTATTAATAACTATTTGTTGAATAAATGCATAGTTTTGTATTAACTGCAGTGATCAAAGAAACTGGAAAACCTATGTATAAAAAAGTAGTAAAAGCCTGACTGAAACAAAAAGGAGGAATGATCAATACCTACAGGGAACAGCTTTATCCATATGTTTATGTACGTATGCATGTATTTGATGGAAGTAATTTTGGCATTTTTGAACGCTAGTGGGAGTAAAAGTTGGGAGAACAAATGAAACAGAAGATAGAGAAAATAATGAGGAAGAACAGCTCATGAGGAAGTGAAAGGTAGTATATCTAGAATATGAGTGGAGTTATGAGCATTGAGAGAAAAAAGACACTTCTTCCACTTAAACTGGCAAGAAGAATGGATATAAATATTTGATGATTTTTTCTTTCTCAAAATTACTATATACCTATCATCACATAATCTACTTTTCTCATGTTTCATGCATATTTTCTTTCATATAGCATCATTTTATTGGCCCTGTAAGTGCTCTTCATAAACATGCATTACATTGATTTAACCAGTGTGTTTTATTATTTGACAACAGGAAGTTTGTTTTCAGTCATTCATCATTATAAACAGAATTGCAACAAAGTACATATAAAATACATGTGGAATACATACACAGTTTTGCATGGGCCTTTGAATACTTCTATGGCAAAAATTTCTAGGATTGAAGTAATTGAAGACTTTTAAGTCTTAAGAAATACATTGCAAAATTAGCCTCCAAAATAGTTTCTACCTCCAACTCTGTTTCCTTCTACTTTCATGAAGGATACGTATCATCTATTGAAAATGTTTCTAATTTGATAGAATAAATATTGTAGTTTCTTTTAATGGTAATTTCTTTGATTTCTAGTAAAGTTAAAATTTTTGCATATATATTGTCCATTTAGATTTCTTTTATGAGTTATTTGTTCATGTCAGCCATCTATTTTCATACCATGGCAATTGCTTTTTTATTACTTCTCATAGCTCTTTCTGTGTTTACATAGTATTTAAGAGTAGCATATGATAAATTATTATTCATAGATTAACATATCATGATAATATACATCATATTACGTAGAACAAGGGGAAAATTGTTGTCAATTTGAATATGACAAACCATTGACTTTAAAATTCATCCCATTTCAAGGATGTTAAACTGTGAAAAAAAGATAGTATATTGTTATAATAGGCAAATTAATGAACCTTAAAGATGCTGTATGAGTCAAGGTTCTCCAGAGAAACAGAACTGATAGGATACGTGTAGGAGGAGTTTTACTATGGGAATGGCTCACAGGATTATGAAGGCTAAAGAGTCTCATAATACACTGTCTGCAAGGTAGAGAACCAGGGAAACTATAGTGTTAATTCAGTCCAAGTCTGAAGGCCAGAGAACCAGGATGCCTTGGTGTAGTCCTGGAGTCCAAAGGCCTGAGAAGCAGGAGCTCTGATGTTCAAGGGCAGGAGACGATGGATGTTGCAGCTCAAGAGAGAGTGAATTCATTCTTCCTCCACCTTTTTGTTCTACTTGAGCAAGATCTCAACAGACTGGATAATGCCTACTCACATTGGTGAAGGTGGATCTTCATTACCCTGCCTACCTATTCAAATGCTGATCTCTTTGGGAAACACTTTCACAGACACACCCAGAAATTATACTTTACCAGCTATCTAGGCATCTTTTAACCCAGTCAAGTAGGTAAATAAGATTAACAATTACAGATGCCCATACTTGAATCCCCAGAAAATGTGAATATGTTATGATAACATGGAAAAAGAGACTTTGCACATGTAATTAAGGTCACTGAACTTAAATTAAGATGACTGTGGATTATCCAGATAGGCTAGGGAATAACATGAATTCTTAAAAGGAGAGAAATTCTCTGACTGGAAACAAAAGTGATATGGGAGGAGACTTGAACAATATTCCAAGGATAAGAATTCAGTGTGCCATTGCTCTCACGTAGAGCCATGTGATAAGAGACACCTCAAGGACCTAAGGGTAGCTCCCAACTGACAGCCCACAAGGAAACAGGGATTCCTTTCTCCAACTACATGCAACCAAATTCTGCCAAAAACATAAAAATGCTTGAAAGCAAATTTTCCTCTAGACAAGAGCCCAAGCTGACTGATGCCTTAATTTCGGCCTTATAAGACCCAGACCGGAGAAAACACCTGAGCCCACTCTGATATTTGACTTGCAGAATTGTGAGACAATAAATGATATTGTTTTAAGCCATTAAGTTTGTGGTAATTTGTGACAGCAGCAATAGAAATCTAATATGATTACAGAGTAACAAAATAAGGCATATGAATTCAGGACAATTAAGTTATAAAATCTGAAATTTACAAGATTTAGAGCTGACTGACTTTATGAAACCAGGGATGGGATAGAACAAATTTTATATTAAAGTAAATGAGGGGAAATCCCTGGAGTTTTAAAATCAAAATGTAATGTTATAAATTGTAAAGTTTTAATTTATAGGCTACAACTACATTAGAAACTTAAAGCTTGCATATTATTTATATTTAAAAATTTTTCCTTGTCTTCCACTAATTTTATAAATTACTCAGTTGTTTCTGTAAAATATGCCTTCCTACTGGGACATATCACTTGACAATCTAAAGTAATAAAAAGTTGTGTGTTTCTGCTTCACTGGATGAAATACAGATAAAAAATAGAAATGTAAATTTACTTCTGAGACAAAATTCTAAAGAAGTAATTTTAAAAACTAACAACTATTATAAATGTACATCTCAGGTTATAACTTTTAAAGCGTAGGAGAATTACTTTGAGATTGTAAGTTAAATAAAAGAAATGCTTATAAAAATATGAGAGTAGGTAAGTTGATTAACAGACCTAAGAAGTGATGAAGTTTTTCAAATATTATTGCATCCTGCCATTTAATTACTGCATCATTCAACTCAAAGAAGTTGCAAAACTTTTTCCATCTTATACTTCTCTAATCATAAGTAAATAATTTCAAATATACACTACTTATTCCATGGTATCTCATATTTGATGATACCTTAAAGACATCAGCTTGTATTCTTATCAAATCCTGTTTAATATGCCTGAAAATCTACCTGAAAACGTAATGTGAATTGGCAAGAGACAGAACACAGCCTGTCAAAATGAGATGACTTTAAAAAAGAAGGTCTCCACAAATAAGGACAATGATTCTAAACCAGGAAATTATTTAAGTGTGGTATTCCTTAATAGGCTTTAATATGAATATTATATCTAAGGGCCTACTAGTATGCTGATCCTCTACATACTGGTTGGGTGAAGTGTGTGTTCCATTTTGCTTCTACCCGTCTTGTACTTACCTCTCAAGATCGCTCAGCCAAAACAGATGATAGGAGTGTATGCTAGAGCAGGGGGTAATGGAGTGCTTTTAATTTTTTTCTCTTAAATTCAAAGACCTGAGGGAGCTACTTTGACATTTGGCAATTACTTCCACCAAGTTCGTTCTTAGGAGAAATACTAGTGAATCAGGGAATTCAGTAGTTCTTTCCAGTAATTTATTTAACACAATGATGATGTTGACTGGAGATGATCTGACATTACGCCATAATATATTATTGCTGGAATATATTATTGCTATGCAAACACATAGAAGCAAAATTCTTTTAGCTAAAAGATTTGCCTACATATTTGAATACAAATGTTTATTTGGTAATGATATTTAGGGTAAAGTATATAGGAAAAATTACTTCAATAACATATATACATATAACAAATTAATATAATTATAATAATTTCCTAGTAGATAACTTACTCATCATTTTATTACCTGCACTTAAACACAATACGCAGAACAAATGATGGATGCACAGATGCTGAATAAACTAATGACAGTAACCCTCCCTGTGTTTTAAGGCAATACATTCTATAAACAATGGCAGTAGCAGAAAACACTATGTAGGCTTGGTCTTCCACAGTGCTGACTTTCTGGACTTATAACTTAAAAATGAGTCATGGCTGAAAAAAGAAAGAACAAAGGAAAGAAGGCCAACTGGAAAGGTCACAAGGTATCTTGTTGAAAGTCACAGAACTAATTTTCATTTTCTATTCTTCCACTTATTGTTGGTTGATCTTGGGCAGGTAGTTTAGCTCCTCAAGTTTATTTTCCAAATTTATAAGTGGTGATAATAATACCCAATTTATAAGAGTGCTTTGAAGATTAAATATAATATTATTGATTGTCTTGTACTATGTCTAGCATGTAAATCTAAAATAAATTATTATTATAAATAATTTGAACTAAATTAGCAAAAATAGTTTTTAGCTTACTTTGTAACAAATGTTTAAGAAGGTATCTTTCATTTCTTTTCCTTGTTAAGTGGAATTCTTTCACTAACTCCTCTTGAATCTTCACTGATTTGCATTATGTCTCACTAATATAGGATGAAGCCAACCATTACTGATTGCATTATGATTAACTTTGCTAGTTTGTCATTTTCAAACAGTGAAGGATTACATGGCAATGATACCCCTTAATTAGTTAAACATTTATCATTTATAAATTTGAAGGTATATTATATCGCAATGAATTTAAATGTATTATGAGCCCCAAAAAGCTAATTATCTTGTTCATGGATGTGGGATATTTGAAATTGCATTTATTATGGAGTTATTAAGTCAGGGAGAGTTACCACTTTCCTGAAACATAGACCAAGTAGTTCTGTGAGAAGACTATGTCTATATCTATAGTCTGAATTTGTCAGTGGTAAAGTAAATGAGAGGGTCATGGTCCATAGTGAGACCTGGGAAAATCTAATCAAGGTAAATACAGCTAAATTATGCTATCAGCCTTCTTCCATTTCTTTCTATATTTTTATCCCCAGTAGTAACAGAATACTTAAAACAGACTTTCACCACTCTTACTATTCGGAAGCTTTGCCTCATGTTGCCTAGAATCTGCTGTCATAGAACATACGCTTTAGAGCCAGTTTTGCCTCTGCAGTCACTTGACTGCAGAAGCCTATACACATTGAAGATAATTTGTAACTACTAATTCTCTTTTTTTAATGAAAAACTCTGAATTACTTCATTCATTCATTATTCAGAAGGTGTATTTATCGTGTATGTGTGTGTGTGTGTATGTGTGTGTGTGTGTGTGTGTGTGTGTATGTGTTTCCAATATAAAAGAAGTATAGGCTTAGGGATAAGAATACATGCAGTGGATACATATTTCCCTCCCAAATATGATAACATACCTTCCTAGACACAAAATATAGCGCCCAAATATGATAGCACCCTCCTAGACAGAAAATTCACCAGTCACATCATTAAGAGAACATAACTATTTTTAAAAGGAACGTTAAAGCAAAATGTTAAATACAAAACAAAGAATGGTTTCCCTTTTATTCACACTGCTTACCAAATGGAATATATTTGAATAAAACAGTGCCTTGACTACTTGAAGGCATTGACTGAACACTTTGGCACAGCCACACTTTAAACACTCCATACATTTGTCAGGTTCTTACACCATGTTTTTAATTTCCTTCTGTCTGTAGCTTTAGTTTGTTGGGGTTTTCATACAAAAATAGATAAAAATAAAGATATAACACAGTGTATGTTGTTTCATTATGTTTTATAAGATGTCTTTGCATTACTTCTAGAATTTTACTGTGTCCAAAAATATAACATTGAGAAATTAGAAGCTTATGAATCAAAATGTCTTATGTGATGATATTCTACTAAATTACAATGAAAATGGAAAGCAGAATTCTCCATTTTTAGCTATGTATTAAAAATTGTCTACTTTAGTTTAATTAGATCCCATTTGTCAATTTTGGCTTTTGTTTCCGTTGCTTTTGGTGTTTTAGTCATGAAGTCTTAGCCCATGCCTATGTCCTGAATGGCATTGCCTAGGTTTTCTTCTAGGATTTTTGTTGTTTTAGGCCTTATGTGTAAGTCTTTAATCCATCTTGCGTTAATCTTTGTAAAAGGTTTAAGGAAGGGGTCCAATTTCAGTTTTCTGCATATGGCTAGCCAGTTTTCCCAACGCCATTTATTAAATAGGTAATCTTTTCCTCATTGCTTGTTTTTGTCATGTTCAAAATCAGATGGTTGTAGATGTGTGGTGTTATTTCTGAGGCCTCTGTTCTGTTACATTGGTCTATATATCTGTTTTGGTACCAGTCGCATGCTGTTTTGGTTACTGTAGCCTTGTAGTACAGATTGAAGTCAGGTAGCAGGATGCCTCCAGCTTTGTTCTTTCTGCTTAGGATTGTCTTGGCTATACGGGCTCTTTTTTGGTTCCATATGAAATTTAAAGTAGTTTTTTTTCTAATTCTGTGAAGAAAGTAATTGGTAGCTTGAGGGGGATAGAAGTGAATCTAAAAATTACTTAGAACAGTATGGCCATTTTCATGATATTGATTCTTCCTGTCCATGAGCATGGAATGTTTTTCCATTTGTTTGTGTCCTCTCTTAATTTCCTTGAGCAGTGGCTTGTAGTTCTCCTTGAAGGGGTCCTTCGCATCCCTTGTAAGTTGGATTCTTCAGTATTTTATTCTATTTGTAGCAATTGTGAATGGGAGTTCATTCATGATTTGACTCTGCTTGTCTATTGTTGGTGTATAGGAATGCTTGTGATTTTTGCACATTGATTTAGTTGAGACTTTGCTGAAGTTGCTTATCAGCTGAAGGAGATTTGAGGCTGAGACGATGGGCTTTTCTAAATATATGATCATGTCATCTGCAAACAGAGACATTCTGGCTTCCTCTCTTCCTATTTGAATACCCTTTCTTTCTTTCTCTTGCCTGATTGCCCTGGCCAGAACAGCCAATGATATGTTAAACAGGAGTGGTGAGAGAGGGCATCCTTTTCTTGCACCGGTTTTCAAAGGGAATGCTTCCAGCTTTTGCCCATTCAGTACGATGTTGGCTGTGGGTCTATAATAAATAGTTCTTACTATTTTGAGATACATTCCATCAATACCTAGTTTCTTGAGAGATTTTGGCATAAAGGGGTGTTGAATTGTATCAAAGGCCCTTTCTGCACGTATTGAGATAATCATGGTTTTTGTCATTGGTTCCGTTTATGTGATAGATGACGTTTATTGATTTGCGTATGTTGAACCAGCCTTTCATCCCAGGGATGAAGTTGACTTGATTGCAGTGGGTAAGCTTTTTGATGTGCTGCTAGATTCAGTTTGCCAGTATTTTACTGAAAATGTTCTCATCAATGTTCATCAGGGATATTGGCCTGAAATTTTCTTTTCTTTGTTGTGTCTCTGCCAGGTTTTGGTATCAGGACGATGCTGGCCTCATAAAATGAGTTAAGCAGAAATCCCTATTTTTCTATTGTTTGGAATAGTTTCAGAAGGAATGGTACCAGTTCCTCTTTGAACCTCCGGTAGAATTCGACTGTGAATTCATCTGGGCCTGGGCTTTTTTTTTTTTTTTTTTTTTAGTAGGCTGTTAATTTCTACCTCAATTTCAGAACTTGTTATTGGTCTATTCAGGGATTTGACTTCTTCCTGGTTTAGTCTTGGGGGCGGTGTATGTGTCCAGGAATTTATCCATTTTTTCTAGATTTTCTCGTTTATTTGCACAGCAGTGTTTATAGTATTCTCTGATGGTAGTTTGCATTTCTGTGGGATCAGTGGAGCTATCCCCCTTATCACTTTTTATTGTGTCTATTTGATTCTTCTCTCTTTTCTTCTTTATTAGTCTGGCTAGTGGTCTATTTTGCTAATGTTTTCAAAAAACCAGCTCCTGGATTCAATAATTTTTTGAACAGTTTTCATGTCTCTATCTCCTTCAGGGATGTTTTGATCATAGTTATTTTTTGTCTTCTACTAGCTTTTGAATTTTTTGCTCTTGCTTCTTTAATTCTTTTAAGTGTGATGTTAGGGTGTCAATTTTAGATCTTTCCGGCTTTCTCCTGTGAGCATTTAGTGCTACAAATTTTCCTCTAAACACTGCTTCAGTTGTGTCCCAGAGATTCTGGTACATTGTGTCTTTGTTCTCATTGGTTTTAAAGAACTTATTTATTTCTGCCTTATTTTCATTAATTACCCAGTAGTTATTCGGGAGCAAGTTGTTCAATTTCCATGTAGTTGTGTGGTTTTGAGTGAATTTCTTAATCCTGAGTTCTAATTTGATTGCACTGTGATCTGAAAGACTGTTACGATTTCCATTTTCTGTATTTGCTGATGAATGTTTTACTTCCAATTATGTGGTCAATTTTAGAAAAAGCGTGATGTGATGCTGAGAAGAATATATATTCTGTTGACTTGGGGTGGAGAGTTCTATAGATGTCTATTAGGTCCACTTGGTCCAGAACTGAGTTTAAGTCCTGAATATCCTTGTTAATTTTCTCTCTCATTGATCTGTCTAATATTGACAGTGGGATGGTAAAGTCTCCCACTATTATTGTGTGGGAGCCTAAGTCTCTTTAAGAACTTGCTTTATGAATCTGGGTGCTCCTGTATTGAGTGCAGATATATTTAGGATAGTTAGCTTTACTAAAAAGTCAGGAAATAACAGATACTGGAGAGGATGTGGAGAAATAGGAATGCTTTTACACTGTTGGTAGGAGTGTAAATTAGTTCAACCGTTGTGGAAAAGTGTGGTGATTCCTCAAGGATCTAGAACTAGAAATACCATTTGACCCAGCACTCCCATTACTGGTAATATACCCAAAAGATTATAAATAATTCTACTATAAAGACATATGTATACATATGTTTATTGCAGCACTATTCTCAATAGCAAAGACTTGGATTCAACCCAAATGTTCACCAATGATAGATTGGATAAAGAAAATGTGGCACATATACACCATGGAATACTATGCAGCCATAAAAAAGGATGAGTTCATGTTATGTGCAGGGACATGGATGTAGCTGGGAACTATCATTCTCAGCAAACTAACACAGGAACAGAAAACCAAACACCGCATGTTCTCACTCACAAGTAGGAACTGAACAATAAGAACACATGGACATAGGGATGGGATCATTGCACACTGGGGCCTGTGGCGGGGTGGGGGTTAGGGGAGGGATAGCATTAGGAGGAATAACCTAATGTAAGTGACAGGTTGATGGGTGCTGCAAAACATCGTGGCACATGAATACCTATGTAACAAACCTGCATGTTATGCACATGTAATCCAGAACTTAAAGTATAATTAAAAAAAATAAAAGAACATCAAACAATTGGAAGAACTATGGGGAAACTGACAAAATCCAGAACTAGATAGTCGTGTTGAAGTATTTTAAGGCGTTAATTCTCTTTTAAAATGTTAAAAGATAATTTCCATTTATAGTGTAGAAATTACAAAGTTGTGCCATTTTTTTTTTTGGACAGCTCTAAGTTAATAAAATAGCATAAACCAAAAAAAAAAAAATTGTCTATTTTACAATATGCCATTCTCCCTAGCCTATCTTCTTGATTTATGTCTCCTTCCCTCCCTCCCTGCTTACCTCCCTCCTTTCCTTCCTTCCTCCCTCTCTTTCTTTCTTCTTTCTTTTCTTCCTTTCTCTTTCTTTATCCCTTTCTCTTTCTCTTTACCTATAAGATCAAACTTAAGCCTTATTTGGGGTATCTCTTTTCTTTGGTGTGATAAAGCAGCATCCCTAATATTATGACTTTTTAAAATATTGTGAGTTTTACTGTAACTCTACCATATCATTTTGATATTGCTTAGTTTTATGGAAAAGTACTATAATTATCCATACCCTGAACAAAAAGTATACTAGGCCTACTTAAAACCCATACATATAAATTAAATTGCTGTATATATTTATTGTAACTATAATATTTTTTTCCATCTCATTAGGTAAAAACCCCCCAAAACTACTAAGTCAAAGTGCTCCTGTGAAAAAATACTAATCAATGGTGAAAACAGAGGAATCTCAATGGTTTTCTAATGATGTAAAAGAACACAGTTATATTTTTTAGATTATTTAATGCTTAGACAATAGCATGATATAAAATTCAAATTCAGTCAGTACTCATGATAAATAGATGAAGCTTTTTTGGAAAGTGTTAACATTACACCCACACCAAGAAGTCTTGGGATACAGATACTGTAATAAATAACAACTTTTAATGAGTGAAGTAATGTAATTGGTGTTACATATCTAAAAACTAAAGCTTAGCCTAAATTAATGTGGAAACTGACAGGAGGTCTTGGGCATAACCTGTTATGACCCTTTTCCTTCATAGCATATCTAATCTCATTAAATATAAAAGCTCAATATCTGTTATATCAGTCTAGCATTAATTTGGGCATTAAGGTGGTACAGTCTGATTAGGGTGTGGTCAAGTTAGATAACTATTTAAAAGTGAATTAGACTAATTCCATGAATGTATTCATCAAATTGACTCCATTGTCAGTGTGTTATGTTCAGATACTTTGACCTCTATTTCCTCAAGATTGAAGCTTCTTTATTTTTTATCACAAAATTGAAGAACTTAAATACATTTGCATTCCATGCTTCTACTTTATCTTCTTATGACAGAAATATTTTTCTTTCTGAAGCTTTTGATTAGAACAAAATCAGGAATACCATCACAGCTGTAGCATTTAATCAGGATTTATTAAGGAATTTAATGTTGAATTCAGGGAGGATTTAACTAGAATTTATTGAAAACTTAGACAAAGTCAGCAAACAAATGTGATAACCACAGACAGAAGTTGTAATGCACAGACTATATAAAGACTATATGTGCTTTTATTTGGGGATATACTGTAAGAAGGCACTGACATAAGAAAGATATAGAAAAGATTATGCCTTTGAGAACAACAAAAGCTATGTAGGCCTCTGATTTTGTTTGTTGCAATAGCATGTCTACTCACTGTTTACCAAAAATTTGTCAGTAATAATCACTTCCATAGAAATTAATTTTCAAGGATCATTAAAAGAGAATTTTAGGACAGATTGACATGCTAAGAGATCTTAACTATTAATTATGTGACATTTTCTAATGAATCTATAAAGACCATTTATAGTCATATTAACAATACCCATTGTCAAGTTATACCAGTGTTCTTAAAAAAAATGAGCAAATAGCTGGGACTCAAAAAAATTAGTATCCCTCCCAAAATTATGCCTGAAATAAAAGTAAATAAGAATATGTCATTTCGTCTTGAATCTTGTAAAATTGGAAAGATTTTCCTTGCAATTAAAAGGTGTTGAAAGACCAGTTTCTAAAACTCTCATAATGCAAGTCCTCTTGGTGAGCAATCTTCAATACACTCTTCTACATTCCTGCTTCTAGTCACTCCTCACAGGAGAATAGCTCATGACAGGTCTTTTTGGTGCTGTCACTCGTTTTTTCTGAAGTCTGTGCCCCATGCTTCGCAATTTCCCTAGTCCCATGCAGTGGTGGCTTCAATTCCATTTCTTTTAGTGGGGAAGACCATTTCTTTGTAATTTTCCTCAATCAAACACTCATATTTAGTAATGATCTCCTCACCCTTTTGTTTGTAAAACTCACCATGCTTAAACTTTCTTAAGGAATTTATTTTATATCTATAACAGACATAACCAGAATTTTGAATTCCATAAGTGGATCATATTTATTCAGAAGATAAACAAGAAGAGATTATCATTAGCCTTAAAATCTCCATGTCACAGATATTTAATGTATTACACAGAAAGTAAGTCACAAAGGCTTCAGTAGAAAAGGAAGCTTCCTTCAGCTAGTCCTGAGCTGCTGTCAAGTTCTTATCCTTCCTTTGTGAATGTAATAAAATGTATTTTTCTTGTTATGATATGGAAGCAGTACACAATCCTGAATTCTATTACTATTAATCTCAAATTCCCTTTTAAAAATGTAAGTAGATATCTTTTAAAGAATTTTTAAAATTATTTTTTCCAGAAATATATTTTTGGGATCCTGATCTTTCAAGATTTCAACATTTGGGATTATAGTACTCGAGATTGTGGTTTTTAGGTTATGACACAAACCCGTATACAGTTGACCCATAAAAAACACAAGATGGAACTGTATAGGTTCACCTACAAGAAGATTTTAAAATAAATGCAGTTGTTCCTTTGGATCAGCAGGTTCTGCATCTGCATCCAAACATGGACCAAAATATAGTATTGCCATTCTGCATATATGGAGGACCAACTTTTCCTATTTGCAGGTTCCATATCATCCACTGTGAGACTTAAATATGTTCAGATTTTGGTATCTCCTGGGGTCCTGGAACCAATTCCCGTCAGACAGAGAGGGGCAACAGTAGTAGAAAGTCTTTAGATTGAACAAGAGCAACAGCAATAAAAACTGAATTTAAAGTCCTACTCTGCCCCCCACTGCTTTGGGAAATTTACTCACCTCTTGAAGCCTCAGAGGCTTCATTGTACAACACAGATAATGTCCTTATCTTACAGGATTGCTGTGAAGATTTAATTCTATTACGTGGAGTCATTCATGACTGTCATCTCTCCAGCATTCTTCACATCTGTTCTATCAGGAATCTCTTTATTTAAAATATATAAATAAGTCTACTTTACTCATCTTCCTTCTACCACTCAGCCCAAATAACTTGTTATGGCCCACGGTGAGGCCACCATGATTCTCAACTGTGTTCCCAGCTTTCTTTCTTACTTCTCTATAGGATTTCCTACAAACACACATCCAAAATATTTTTCTTTCACAAACTTATGAATTATATTCTATACTTCCCTTGCTGAACACCCAACAACGGTTGCGCATTGACCTTAGTAAAAGTGTAAACTCCTTAATGTGGTCTTCTAGGCCCATGATCTTACTCTTACCATTATGGCTCTTGAATCACTATTCTCTGGTAATATTGTCCTTCTTTTTGCTCTTCAAACGTGCCCAGGCAATGCAGTGTTCTTTGCCTGAAATATAAACTCTGGTCATTTATACGTTTGCCCAAATATTTTTCCTCAGTAGGCCGATTATTGCTCACCCCGAACTTGACATTCTAGTCACTCTCCATCATAGAACCCAGATTCATTTTCTTCACAGTACTTCTCAGTATCTGAAAATACCTTGCTGATTCATTTTGTTTATATACTGGTGTCTGTACCCCCATCCCAAAATGTGAAATTTTATTCTTTAAGAATATTTTACGGATATTGATTTCAGGCAATCACAATGACACAATGAGATTGGCACAGCAGATTGACCTGGAACTCAATCAAGCCACAGAGTCCTTTGAAAGGACTGGCATGGATTCCAAGATAAAAACTTTAAAGACAATGTAAACCTGGGGCAGTTGCTGACTATTTTGGCAACCAAGTATAGTGCCAGAAATGGGTAAAAGGACAATAAAAGGGAAGGCAGAACTGAGAGACTGAAAGGCATAATCTGTGTATTATCAATTGAAACACTGTATTCAGACACTATTAGAGGCAGTTCTACTTCTGGATTTCCACTTTGTGTGAACCAGTAATCCCCCTCTACTGCTTTAGCCAGTTTGGATTGAGTTTATATCATTAGTAACAAAATGAAAGCTTATTATTTCCACAAATGTCATGTAAAGACTGGCTAAAAGAGTTATCATTTCTGACTGGTAAGACTAGAATAGCCCAGCTTCAGTCATAGGCAGAATATTTGTTATATTGGAGAATGCTCTAATTTTTAAAATTTGCATGGCTCCTACCACCCACGCTTCTCCAAAAATTCCAGCTTTTATAAATAGTAGATACAGTTGTTTTTAGATTAAGATTTTAAATGCTAGATTCTCCTTAACAATATGACATTCATGCTCCTTAAGAAGAGAATTACAAGAAAAATATTCTGCATTAATTAAAGATACAAATGCAGATATTTTTAGAAGATCCCATTTTTTCTTTTCTTGTAATTGTTTGCAGACAAGTGAGTAAACACCATTTTGTAAGAATTCGTTAAACCATATTTTTCTATTTCACCAGGCTATCACTAAGAATGTTTAAAATATACATGAAGCAAATGTGCATGGAATATCTTATTACCTATGTTTAACTCATGTCATACAGTAAATTAAAAAGTAATATAGGTCTTGTACATATTTTAAAATTTAGAGAGGAATTTAATCTAGAAGTCTCTAAAAACAAATAGTAAATAAGCATTTTTCCCCCTATTGCTGTTTAGGGCTAGCAAGAGCCTACATATTGATATTAATGATGAAAAGTTTAGATTGTGAACAAGACGCTGAGGGAAATTTTGTGTATAAAATGATGTGTTACAAAATATTCTTTTTGCATCATGTCATGTTAGAAATTCCAAAGATTAAAGAAATATGAGAGTCGGAGAAAGAAGGTTGACACTGCTGCATATACAGTCTGACCTCCAACAGCACTCTAGAGAGAATAAGCAATAAACTGACAGGAGAAGTAAGAAAGTCATGACATCTATACATAAAAAATAATTAATTATGTTTCTGAATAAAATTATGTCAAATGTATCTGCACTTAGTTGGCTTCCTCCAGAAGGAGTGGGAGTGATTTGACGGAGAAATGATTGTCTAGGAAACACCAGTAGGAGTACTGCACTTTACTTCCCTCCCATAGCCCCAGGAAAAACGAGACAGAGAAAGGATGAAAGGGAATGAAATCAATAAAGCGTGTGTTATTAAATGAGTTATCCCTGTGGATAACTGGATCTTAATATTTTTGGAGAAATCTGGAAAAAAGTTAGAGTTGTTCCACTGAAGAAGCGGGGGAACTAAGGTACTTACATACCGACTCCAGTCAGTCATCATCTCAGGATGTGGGGGTGAGGGGAGGGCAGTAATTCCTTGGCATTTCAGGCTGGCTGTGCATGCAATCTCCTGGCTTAGAGAATCTTTCATTTAAAAATTCAAGCACTAGCAGCTGGAGACAGGTTGGAGTACAGCAAGACAGTAAAAGTTAGAGGAGTTAGAGCAGGCATTGGCATAATTTACTCTCATCTTCCTTGACTAACCAGGGTGGTGGTGGGGGATACAAAATGCTAGAATGACCCATGAGTTATCCTGTAACAGAATTAATTAATGCTGACTTCCCTACATCCTGCTGATATTCTCCGGGTATATGTAATTTTAAGCCTTCAGAATATTTAAAATTAAAAGCAGAATTTCCACCTGAGATTACTTCTCATTCTTATTTCTGATACAAACAATCCTGCTTTGAAGCACAACCAAATAAATAGAATAAATGAGTGGGAAAATACCCATGAGCCAATTTCCCCCATGCTGTAGTCAAGGTTTACGACTCCATTGGCACCTCCTATCATTCTTTCCTTTCACAATATAATACCATGATCCTAGAATCCTCCAATACAGTCTTCACTCTTTTGTCCTATTCTTTCTATAATTTGGCATGCTACTCTACCAGTAAATTTTATTAAATAAAAAGGCTAATTTTGTTGAGAAGTAAACACTTTCCTCCCGTCCCCCAGGAACACACTGTCTCCCAAGCTGTGCGCACACAGTCCGTTAGCTGCACAGTGAACCTATTCTCTGCCTGCCTTCCCTCTTCTGAAAAATGTGTTGTGTATACCAATTATACCAAATTCCAAAAGTACTTCTAAGCACTAAGTACAAACAGTGAAAACCCAAAGCTTATAGTTTCTTGGTTTAGACAGCATGAGTGTAACAGACAGCTCTTCTTTCCAGAGTAACTGAGTCTAAGTAGCCAGGAAGAAAAAACAGAGCCTATTATACTTTTAATGGTTCCACAAGGAGATAAAGAAAATGTTGAAAAGAAAATTACATGATTAGAGAAGTGTTAATGAAATGCAGATATACATCAAAATGTCTAATATAAAAATTCCCAACATATTAAACCATTGTAGGGTTCTGTAATTTTTTTTTTCACCCAGAGATATAAGTTTCTGAAATTTTAAAGAAGGATACCATAGAATAGGAGAGCACAGGTGTATGTTAGGTGATTGTAAAATGTTTTTCTTCTGAGAATGAAAATATGTCCTTGACAAACCTGATTATGGAATTCTTCCCATATTTTACAAAAGATGTTAAGCTTTGGTTTTATACATTCCCTTACTTTTTGGCACTCTAAAATACCCTAAGCTAATCTTGTATATTTCCTTCCCTAGTCTTAGAATAAGCAATTTCTTCAAGGATTCTGATAATATGTATTAGAGAAGGGTGGTAGAAACCGAAATTTGGGATTTACTTGTGCTGATTTTGGATGCCAAAGCAAGGAAATATATATATGTGTAATAACCCATGTACATACAACATGCACACATCTATTAATATCTCTTTGTGTAACCACTTTTATTTATATTAAGCTAAACATGACTTCATACCAATGTCTCCATTCTAATGCATTTCTACATAGATCTTTCTAACCTCCTCCCCTTGACTGTAACTTCCCACTCCAATAAGAAGAAACACAAGAAACCTGGCTCCATCTTTCCTCAAATATTTACTTAATTGTTCAATTCCTGTATACACATATAATGGTATGAGAATTATTAAACCATACCTCCGTAGGAAAACCTTTTCAACTAGGGTACAGTGCTTACTCATGGTTTCTTTTGCCATCGATCTTACAGACTCCATTATCTAGGTCACCATCTTTTTCCCCATCTTCCTCGTTGAGGTTGTTTTATATATTTGTAACACAGTTACATTCTCTTGTCATAATGTGTGTTCTTTCCCGAGATCACCCAATCTCCTAAATGATTTTTTTAATGGCATATATTATGGTTTATGCTGTAAAGTTTTAGGAGTTTTAACAAATGCACAGTATCATGTATCTATTATTATAATATCATACAAAACAGTTTCATACACTGAAAAAACTTGCCTGAGCTTCACTCATTCGACCCTCTCCCCAAATCTCTGGTAATTACTGATCATTTTAATATATCTAGGCTTTTGATTGTTTCAGAATGTCACATCATTTGAATCCTATGATATGTGGCCTCCACAGACTGGGTTTGCTTGTTTATAAGCTTTGTTTTTCTATCTATATATCTAATTTTTTTTGTATTGCACACATGGTATTTAGATTCTTCACTAATGCTGACACAATTAGGTGGCCCATAAAGAGTTATACCATCTAAAACAATATTTAATAGATTGACAGGCATTATTCTAAACTAGTAGGCTACCCTGGTGAACTTTTAAAGGAGAAAGAAGGAAGCAAAGATATATATATATTCGTGTGTATATATGTGTGTACATATATGTATATATGTACGTGTGTATATATATATACACACACACACAAATACATAGAGAGAGAACTTAATAAATATTAAAATGAAGCTGGGCTGCATAATTCAAACATGGAGCACCTCCAAATCTCACTAGTGTGAAAAATTTGCTTGTTCTCATGTTAGTACATGAATGAAAATATTCCCAGGTATTACAGTATGATCACATGTTTCTATCTTTCATTAAAATCCTACTGATTAGCTTAGCAGAAAAATTATTTCAACTGCGACGCTATCTATTACAAAATATATGAGCACTATGTGCTAAAGATAAAGCTGGGGGCAGGGGTTGAAAACAAGCTATCACTGGTGCAGTCTGACTTTTCCTGTAGATAAAAACCGTATCTTGCATAGAAAGAGTGATCTCCAGTATCCATATAATCATATGTGATTGACATTTATGAAATCTCATTATTAGCATCACTTTATAATAACTCTTATTAAGTTTATGTTTGAAGATAGTGGCATTTTCCTCCTATTCCAAAAAATCATACAAAGGCAAAAAGGAGAATTAAATATATAAAATTGTTCTCCATTTTTATAAAAGTAGGAGAAAGCTAAACATTACTAAGAAAATGGGTGTAATGGCTACTAAAAAAAGTAAAGATTGATTAGAGTAGGGTAGATGAAAGCAGAGAAAGAAAGCCATGGTTCCAAATCACAGCAAAACACAGAAAATATACTTCTTAAAAGTGAGAAGCACATCATGGGGAGTAAAACTTAAATCCTTTTTGCAGTAAAAGAACATAGAGGTTGGCAATAAGAGATTTTCTAGAATAGGTTTTGTTCTAAACCTATTCTAGAAGCAAAGGATACGAGAATCACCCAGAAAAGCTACTTACAGGAAAAATCCAGAGGCAGAATAGTGAGAAAGAGAAGTTTTGCATTGTTTAAAATTCTACAGCTCTCTGATATTATTGATGAGACAGTAAAAGCTAAGTGAACTCACACAAAACTAGGTTATAAGGAAAATTTCTTTTAGATTAGTCATTGACCTTGATTCCTCCTTCACATAGAACACATGTAAATAATTCATTTAGAAAAAACTTTGCTCCATCACAAATGAGAAATAAAAAGTATACCATTATAAGATCTATACAAATGTAGTACACAAAAATTATAGAAAAGAAACAACAACAAAAGTGGCAGAATACACTTATGAGAAAATCAGTCAGGAAACAGAAAGATCATATGTTTCATCATGATTCTTTTTAAAGAAACTTTTTGGATTAGTCTTCTACATATAGAGATGCAAAATCAACAGAGGAAATAAAAGATCAGCTGATAAAGCCCAACAAGAAGTAGAAGAAAACAAAACTCACACAAACAAGGCAAACTTAAATGAATAAAAAGAAAATGAATATTGCTTAAAACACAATGAGAAACATAGGGAATATAAATTACTAAAGTGAATAAAATTATATAGAATTATTAATAATTCTAAAAATTATTACACTATAATAAGACAGTTTCTGAGTGCCAGCATGAGGAGCTCTTCACACTCTCTCCCCAAACACAAGTGATGAAAATTATTTTTAAAAACAAGCAAACAATCATTTGCAGCACCAGGTAATTGTCCTAAGGCATATAGAAATTTAAGAAACATTGATTCAAGAACTCTATTAAATCTCTGCAAGAATAGAAGATTTTGCATCACTTGAGCAGCAGCATTTTCACCCCTTTCTCTAGCTCATCATAACAGAAGTTCCACTCTGATGGGTGTGGCTGAGAAAACAGGGTTCTCCCAGTTCCCAGTCAAGGGTCAACATATATCCTTAGAAGGGGAAGACCACCAGCATGTCTCATACCCTCCCCTCAGCTCTGTACTGAAGAGACATAGGAGAGTACACTTGGGAAGCTGGAGGCTTTCTTCCTCTACCAGCCTCCACTCATAGGATGGAGGCTCCATTTTAGGTAAGGCAGGCCAAGAATACTGGGAACCAGATCGCCCTTACCCCAGCTGGCTCACAGAAGAAGTTCCCCTGTTGGGGAAAGGAAGCCAGGAAGGCCAATGATTACCCACCCCCCATCCCCACCCCACCCAGTGCATTGCCTCAGTCCAAGAGAAGCAGACCACTGTTCCCGCCTCCAGCTTTGGAGCAGCAGGACAGAGATTATGCCTAGTAAGAGAGGCAGGCCATAAGAACAAAGAGCTCCAGAGCTCTCCCAAGAGACTTAATTGTCTCCAAGGGACAGTTTTCCAGAAGAGTGTGGAAATAATTAGGCCCAAAAGAACTTCAAAAACAATGATGAAGGGTTTATTGTGTTAGGTAGTAGAAATCGGAGGTAGTCATACAGGGATACTATTGTTTATTAGGGGACAAAATAGAATTAGGAATTGGCAAATTTTGTTAGGAAAAATGAAGTTGAGGATCAGTGGGAGAATATAAGCATCACCTGTGAAACTCTGATATTTATTCTAATTCATCTTAAATATCTAATCTGAGTATACAGTATTTTATGACAAAAGACTATTTCTCACTATGAATAGTCCAAATGGTTTTTCCTGGCAAGTAGCTTTATATAAATGGTGAATTTGGGGACTGAGGTACCTTTCATACGTGAGTTTCTCTGTCTTCAACTTATAGCTACCAGGATAACCAAAGGGTGGGAGGAAGTATGGAGACATGGAGGATCCAACTTTGAGAGGTTCCTAAGAGCCCACCCAAGAAGTGAAGAAATTTATTTTGCTCACATTGTCTGGAACTCAGTAGACTGTTCACACCTAATTTCAAGGGAGGCTGGGATATGAAATTTAGAGAGAACAGGCTGGTTATTGATTAGCAGTCTGCTATAAGAATTGAAGCACTACAACATAATCAGTACAATAGGACCTAAAGCAGAGAGGTGACAGCATGAAGGCTTTGGTTGCCATGGAGACACGGATGAAGAAGGAGAGAAATATAGGCTTAAAGATCAAGTGGACAAGCACTTTGCCTCCTTTACAACTTGACCATAGACAGACACCAAAAGACATGTTGGAAAGCCTCAGTTGATACCACACAGATAAATGTGGGAATCATTTTTCTTCCCATTATGGCACACACATCAAGCATGATATAGCATGGTCTACATGTAGACATGGCCTTCCACAAACTCTAAGATCCTCCTAAAGCATGTTTTTATATCTTTATATAACTTTGGAAAATCACTGTGAGTTGACGGTTGGTAGAAAAGTTTTACAAAGAAGTTGATGAAAGTATCATTTTCATGTAGAAGGTAATTTAGAATTCTCAGACAAAAAAATCAGATGAAGATTTGAAGAAAGGAGGTCGCTTTCTGAGAAACTAGGAATTTTCTAGGAGAGGGTAAAAGTAATTAAGTTTTATTAGAGAAACAGATTTTAAAAATGATTTAAAAGAATGAAAGGAGCAGTTTCTTCTGTGATTTTGGTGTATTGGATTTTATTTTTTTAAGTCGTTTCTCTGTCGAAAACAATTATGTCATGCTACAGAAAATAATTATCAATGTTGTTGAATTTTTCCTCAGTGAACTTTTTTTCTCAATGGTATGGCTAACCTTTCCTGTTATTAAAAGATCTGAATTGGTTGAATTATAGTTTAATGTTATTAACATAAATATTCCAAAGAATATTCTTATTCTCATAATAAACTTTGATAAGAAATATCAAGAGAAATAAGTGAAGAGCATCAAATAATAATAAACGAGTTAGCAACGTGAAAGAGGACATTTTCTTTGACATAAAGGAGAAAGTTTCATAATTAAAAGTCCAACCATTCAGCTGACAGAGATTAAATTTTTATGCAGTCACTTCTCTACTCTTATTTATTATAAATCATGAATTCTAATAAGGGAATTCAATTCTTTATAAAACACTATGAAAAATAACTTTAGTTTGCTAATTAGATCTAAACTTTAGATGGTCTTTGCAACTCATAAGGATAAATTTATTCTATCTTTACTTTAAAGTAAAATGGTCAAATTTAATGAAGACATAACCTGTAGAGATTTTGCTCTAAAGTGACTGATACTATTAAAATTGGCTTGTGAAATTTTCAGGCATTATTTATAAAGCTACACGTGGAGGAATTCTTGCTTTAAAACTGGGCAATCACCAGGCCAATGGGTTAAATCAAATCTGCTCACAGTACAGATACCGAAATGAAACTGAAATGTGTTTCCTTGGAATATTGCACACTTCATTTCATTCAGTAGGTCTGATAATTTTCCATGAGGAGAAAGGAAGGGAACATAACCTTCCTCCCATTGCATCATAGCTCAAGGTTCAAAAGAGGAAGTTTAAAGCTCGGTTTTTAGAAAGTCCTGCCCAACAGCATTTCTCAATTCCAGTGGTTGGGTGTCAGATCAACTCTGAGGAGTCCTAAAAGAAGTAGAAAGCAGTGTTCTTCAGAGATCTGTTGTATCCTTTAAGGAAAGGCAACACTGTCCCTTCTTTCTCTCCAGTGTTCCTGATCTCACATTGTTCACAAGATGACAAGAAAAAAATGACTTATCTCTGTACAGGAAGAACATGAATTCAGATAGCAGGAAAGCTTCCAAGTGCCTCAGCAAATGTCTAGAAATCTGCCTGCTTCTACAACTGCAGTTTGCAATGCCAAACTCATCTTCCATCGCTGGTTAGGATGCCACCTCTTAGAGTATTCCAGCAACTGAATCTGAGCCTCAGGGAACCAACAAAGAAAAACAGCAGTACATCTATGGGTGCTGAGCAGCTTGATAGAGGAATATCAGTCAGAAAACATACAGTATAAAATACAGCTTTTAGACAATCCAGGCAGTGTTTTTAATTTAAAAGGGGAAAAGAGGCATTTAAGCAAAATCAAGTATACCATGATCACACAGGAAACAGGGCCTTTCTGGATCTTAAATAAAAACATAAGTTCCCAAATAATTCAATAAAGAACAGCATAATCACTTGAAGGACAATCTGGACTATCAAGTGAAAATGTAACATTTTACAACAAAGACAAACTATTCAAATATAGAAAACAAGAGAAAAGGTAAGCAAGTGAAAGAATCAATCCAGGAGATCTAACTTGTAAACAATAACAGATGTGGAAACTGGAGGAGAATCAATATTGTGTGGAAGATTATGGAGAACTTCAAAATCAACAAGAGAAAAAAATGGAATATGTAACAATCAATAAAATCTAAAATGATAAAAGTGAATAAAAAACTACAATTCAAAATAAATATTAAACTCAAAGTAAGGAAGGAAAAAATACAGTAAGTCATAGTAGGCATTATCCTAAATGTGAAAGGTCTGAATTCTTCAATTAAAATAGAAACATAATTGGATTGTGCTTAAGCACACACACACACACACACATCCACCCATCCACACAGTTATTTGATGTTTAAAAAAATACTTAAAACAAAGGATAGAGAGAAAATACAAATAGAAATAAAGTAGCATCAGACAAGGTAGAATTTAAGGTTCAAAGAATAGAGGAATGTGAAACTGAAGAATAATAATAAAAATCACAACCTATAAAAAATATAAAACCCTCATAAAACTGTGTACCAAATGAAGTACCAAATGAAATACGTGATCCAAAAACTATTACAAATGTAAGAAGAAATTGATTAGAATTACAGTAGGAAACTAAAATATCTCTCTTCCTATCTTGGACATATCTAGAACACAAAAATCAATAACAGCATATAAAAATTGAATTTTTTAAAATTAACAATTTGGGACACACACATATGCACAGGTACAAAAGCTTAGATTTCTCAAATGGAGTGTAATTTTTGTCTTATGTCTGTGAAACACTTACAAAAAAAACCTTTATATTCTTGGCCACATAGAAACTACACAAATTTGAAAGTGGAAAGTTACATGCTAAGTCCTATGATCTAAATCCAATAAAATCAAGTATAAATAGCAAAACGTGACCAAAGCTTAGTTCATTAGAAATTAAGAAACAGGCCTCTATGAAATCCATGGATCTAAAAGAAAATCAATAGAAAATTGCAAAATACCTTAAAGTTATTGAAAAGAGAATACTTCAAACTGACAACTTATGAGACACAGTAAAAACTGCTTAAAAATTGTGTAGTATTTAGTTCTTTTACTACTAAAAAGACAAAAATGAAGAAAATTAATTATACATGAGTAAGAAAAAATTAACAAAATTGAAATACTCTTGATAAAAAGGATTAAGATAACACCTGAAATTAATGAAGCAGAAAGTAAATAGCCAAAATTAGTAGAAAGAAATAATTTAAAAGCTGTTTTTCCGTAATGACAAATAAAACAGCTAAACGTTGTATTATTCCAACAAGAGAAAAGAGAGGGAGAGATACAAAATTAAGAGAAAGGAAACAAAGGCACAGAAAAGGTGAAATTAAAGTAATACTTGTGACTCTATACCAATACGTTTAAAAATTTTAAATAAATGAATAATTCCTAATAAAAATTTAATTTGTCAAAATTAAAAATCCCCAGAAATTGAAAAATTGAGCAGGTTAATTAACATAAAATAATTGGTCATTTCTGTTAGGTTACATAGAGCTTACAAAAGAAGAATGATACGGCATACTGTCTGAAGAGCTCTGGCTTCGGGAATTTAGAGATGGTCTGCTATAGCTGCCTGTCCTGTAAACAAGTAGTATGCAACTTAACTGAGTATGAGAAAGCCACAGACCCCAGAATTCCAGCAAAGCCAACGATGATTGAAGCTCTTCAAGAGAAATCGTATTGAAGTGACTAAACAAATGCAAAAGTAAATGCTAATTGTGTTTTATGTATGTTTATGTGAGACTAAGGAGCTATTCAATTGCTAATCTAAATCTACATTTGTTTAATATTTTAAAAGAACTTACTTTGATATTGGTGGGAGGTGATTGTTATAATCATATGAAGAGGACTGACTTAATAGTTTACATTGGGTACATAAGAGCATGTTAATATTTCTCTGAGTCATGCCCTGTCTTCACCTGAATAAAACTGTAGATCAATCATGGAACAAAATGTCATCTAAATACTCTTATCCGTTATTGAAATGGAATAATGAAGCACAGCATGCAAAGCTTTAAACATACATTCCTAGATTGGTGCCACACTCAAAACAGAAATGTTATTTAGAGGTTTGTAATTTGTCTAACTAAGAATCTAACTTGAATAGCTAGCTATTCAGTGCCTCCGAGTCACTAAGCAGCCATTACATTAATAGTAGTTCAACGCTAAAAGTGAAGAAAGGATGTGGTCTTTACTAACTCTGTAACAATACATTCTAAGCAAAGAAAACAAATTTTAAAAATATACACTGTGCAGAAAAAATGCAGTGCACATTTTCAGGGATATCAGCATGCAACAGTGTATATTTTGATTTATTTGTTGTCATATTCAATTTTGGTATATACTTGCTAATGTTTATCTCCACTATTTAAAATATATTTCATTCACCACATATATATATACACATATACATATATATATATATCTTATGTGCTAATTAGTACTGATTTTTTCCTGTGAGATGTACAGTATAAAACATGTAAACCAAAATAGATATTAAAAAGGGATATGATAAAAAAAATATCAAGGCCTTGTTTCAGGGCCTTGATATGCACACATACCCTACTTAGAGACCACATTGCTTGAATATTGGGAAAAACAGTTTCTATTCTTGATAGAAAGCCTTGAGAAATGCATGAGAAGAAGTTCATTAAGCAAAAATGTCCTTGATAGAAATAAAGCTACATAATTTTCTTAAAAAACACCTGAGGTCTACCTATTGGCTTAGATAAATATCAACACCAAGAGAACCATCCTAAAGCTATTGCCTTACAAAAAAATTAATGTATATCCTTGGGAAATATTTACTACCTTAATTTTCACCATCTTGTTACTCACTCAGAGTGGGAAATCTCTGAATCCTAGATAAGATTAAAGAGAGGGCTAAACTTAGCGGAAGAAATTTTGCACGCTTTATATAACCTTTTAAAATCTGTGTCTGTGAGATACCTGAATAGGCCTACATTGTGTTATATTATAGAGTACATTCCAGAGTGATAGATTCACGTTTGAGTTTTTTCTCATTCTCTTTTTACTTTCATGGCTTGTTATTGACATGTTCAGCCTAAATTTGGGATATGTTAAAGTACCATATGCTGTAGTTCTTTTCAGTAGGCAGTTGAATATAAAGAATTGGGATTAGAAAGGAGAATCTGTCTAGGCATATTGACTGGCCATTGTTGGCTTTGTTATGAGGACAGTGGAAGGGATGGAATGGAAAGATACTAGAAAGTCCGATGGTATATATTATGGGTATATTTTTCTTCTTTCTACTTTCCCATATTGCCTACAATAATCATACTTTATTATAAGATAAAATAGTATGAAATTTAATTTTAAAAACATCTTGTTCTAAAATTACTGCATTTAAGTACTCTATGTTAATTTTAAAGCAATTTTCAATAATTATCTGTATGTCTTTTCCATCAATACATTTATTTATGTTTCAAACATTTTTTGACATGATAATTATATGAATATGCTTTTTTAATGTACCACCATTATTATGCTTCAATTATTAAACAATATTCTGTTCCTCTTCTGGTGCAGAAGTGGAAATTATCTATCTATTTTAGTTATATAAGATTCTTGGCCCTGAAAATTTCACTTCGAAGTATCTATACTGATGCATGTAGTCTGATGAATTATTCAAATCTAAAATATTGGCCACCTCTTATGCAAGAAATTTTCCACACAAAAGTAATTTGCCCAACATAGAAAAACATTCAACAGTATTTAAAGATGAAAGGTAATTTATCTGGCTTTCACATGCAAAAACAATATAACTTCCAGATGTGAGAATTTCACTTAATCTTCTATTTTAATATACATATATAGTTAACTATTTTAAATGTTGATTAGTGGAAGCAAAAATGGTCTTTATCATAATTTTCTTCACATCTTATAGTTTCTATAAAATGATAAATCTTATTTAGGCTAATGCAATTTAGATATGGTGATATATCAGGAATAATCATAGAGTTAGATTGATTTTACTTTTTAAATAATCCTACAAATCACATAAGAGTAATATAATCTGTAAATAGGAAACATCATTAAGGTTCTGATACCCAGTGATGATAAAGTTATCATAATAAATGGAAACAAAATTTAAAAAGATAGACACTTCAGTTATTATTTACCAACAAATAACTAAATATACAAAAAAAAATTATCCCAGGTATCCCTTTTTTAAAATATGTATTTTTAAGTACCGCATTGTAACAAGTAGTTTCTACTGTGGTCTTTATCTTTCCATAGCTTAGGCTTCAAAAAAAAATATCTATTACATCTTTCAACTCATGTTAATTGCTATGTCCAAAAAAACTGGAGGTAATTTCTAATCACATCAGTATAATGAGGGTCTACGAAATCACCTTATATTTACCGCTTATACAGTCATAAAGGGCTTTTTGCAGATAAGTAGGTTAAAACATACAATTTCTGCTTGAATTATTCTTATTAGTTTGCACAGTGGCATTATGACAACCCAGGCAGCAATTAGATCAGCCACTGAAGTGGTTCTGAAGCAGCCACACTTGCTGGCTCATCTACTCTATGTACTGCCTCTTTGGCAACCTAGACAGATTGGATATATGACTATGGATACAAAAGCTTGTTGACTACATGAAATTTAGGCCTCTGTGATTCCTCCCTATATAAAGACTATTACTTTGAGTGATTTTTAAACTTCAATTTTAAGTTTTCAGTGAAAGTAAACCATTATTAGGATATGGCATATCTCCATGGTCTATTTTCTTAATGAATATGAAAGAAATCTCCTTGGAAGTTGTAGCCCAGATAGCATACCCTTTAAATTAATTCAGGTTTCTAAGTTTTCCATTTTAGTATTCAGAAACATTATCTTCTTCTGCATGTTTTCTAGTCTGAAAACGATAGAGTACGATATTGGCTCAGTGAATAGACAAACTAGTAGTCTATTTCAAAATTTCAGAAGAAATACTTGATCAAACAATGACAATACTTTGCAATGAAAGTAGAACGTTGTGCTGCTCTGTTTTAAAAGTTAGTTAAAAACATGGATATGAAAATACTACCTAGGCATTTGAAGAATTATAAAAACAGAACCAGAAAGTGATGTATTACGATTCCACACACAGGAGTATAAGAAGCATAGTTTGTAGAGTTAAATGGAGGAACCACAATTTAAATAATTACCTAGACCTGAGTTAAATTGTGGTTCCTCCATTTATTAGCTGTTTGACAAAGAACATGTTATTTCACATCTCATATTTAATTTTCTTGTCTGTAAACTGGGAGGAAAACTTTATCTTAAAAACGTGTGAGTTTTACTAAATGAAATAATGTATTTTAAATGCCTCATATATGGCCTGATATATAAAAATGTTGCAAAAACATCAGTTTCTGGCATAACTTTGCACCATGTTGTATGGTGTTATCTGCTACTTGGTCATTTTCTCAGCTACTGCTTATCCTGTTTTGTTGGATACAGTTGTCTTTTGTCGATCGATTCAGCTCATGCTAATTCTCTTATTTGTAGGAGGGAACATGACTTTTCTCTGGGATACTATCTCCAAATGTTATTAGAGGCAACTACTCAAAAGGTCTAGAGTCCTCAGATCAACTTTGGAATCTCTAGAGGACTGATTTTTATTATTATTATTATTATTTTTTACTTAATTCTCAGCTACCTGCCAAATATTAGGGGTATAATATCCACATCCCCAATACTTTCACCATTTGGAATGCCACCATGCCTCTGGGCCAAGTGACTTTTATCCCAATGATAATTCCCTTTTGTCACCCTCCCTTATCCCATTAATTTCAATGAGAAGAAACATGATTGATATCTACCAAACTAAAAATTTCACCACAAACCTCCCTCCTTCTAGGGAAGAGACAATATGCCCCTACAGGAATTTAACAATTTAATTATCTACCCCAGAGGTAAAACTTGATTATAACTTTGAAAGCTGAAGTTTTTCAAAAATATAAGAAAAATATTAAGATCCAGTTAGTGTGAGCAATATATGAAACACAGGAAGTGCTCAGGTCTATAATAAATCAAATATTAAACACTTCTTGTTTTCACACCCAAGCATCCATTGACAATGTGATCTTATTTTAACATTGGTCTTGCTCTTTAGATTGCAATTAAAAAAAAAAAAAGTTCAAGATAGAATAGTGAATTGTTATCTAAAGTTTTTCTGAATATTTGTGTCTTAAGGAATGGACCTTAGTATTTACGCAGTTTTCTTATTTGTTTTCACACCTAGAAATTAGTGAGTTTGACTTAACACAGTTATACAAATTAAAATAATTTCCATGGCAAAGATGAATCACAATGTTTTGTCAACTGATTATCTGATTACAAATATTCTAAGGATTATATTATTAAAATGTTTCTCAATTCATTTTTAATATTTGAAAAGATATGAAAATCTGTGGATATTTCAATAACCTGATAAAAAGCTCAAGGTATTTTTAAGCATATTTCTCCATACGCTTCTGGTTTAAACTATATTTCATGAGACAGATGTTTACATTTGTTTATTTTACAATGCCACATGCAAGCAAAACCTTTTTGATCCTTCTACTTTTTGTGTAAGTCAAATAGAGACTAGATGCTCATGTGGACCAGTCTAGAGGTGTTGGTAGACACCTAGATCAGCAACAATGATGACATATTATAAAAATCCCCTTGCCTCTCACCTCCAATTCTCTCATAGTTTGTAATTGCTCCAGAGTCCATATTTAACACTCTATTAACTTTCTCCCTGAAACGCTCCCAGATACCCCATTTACATGGGCTTTTCATCCTTCTCATTTCCCCCCATGCTACCAGTGCCTCCTTCCTGTTATATTTTACTGGAGTTTCTGAATACACACACAAATTGCCTGAGACCAAAAAGTTGGTGGCTAGAGGACCACCAATATTCTATTTCTCCTCATAGAGACACTGAAGAGAAGTTCCCACAGTCTAACTGCTTTTCACTCTAAAATCTCAGTGGAGCAATTCTGGGGAATAACATTGTCTACATCTGGATTATGCAAATTGATAGATTATCCCAGACACCTAAACGTTGATGCTTGGTTGTTGGAAATGCGCAGTAATATGCCAACACATATATTAATAAACATCCTCAAAGTGTGCAGAATCCTGATGTATTATTTGAGCTAGGGTGGTAAAATCCATTCACACTGCTATTCCCTTAGTTTATGGCCTGACTTCCTTTTCTTTGAATTACTGTATAACCAACCAACTTCTCCTCCTTCTACCATTTCATTGTTTCCTTCCAACGTTTCTTCCAAGTTGTTACCAGAATCATGTTAACACACAAACCTAAACATGTTACTCCTCATGAAAATCCTTTGACTGACCCCTGTATCTACCATACTGGTCTCCAATGTGTTGTGATTGAAATCCAGGGAGTAACTACCCACTGAGATATGCAAAAAAATAAGAAATTTTATATTCTTCTTAGCATATAGAAAATATAAATATTTACTATTTTTAAATATTTAGCTTTTGATTTGACATGACACGGCCCTACCTGTTTTAACTTTCTCACCTCCTGCCTCATTTTATTGTTTTCCCCACCTCTCTCCATTTTCCTGAATGACTAATGTGAATTTACCACATCATTAAATGTCTTCAACCTTCACACAAATTCTGCTCTTCTATCCACAAGTGAATTCTTACCTATGCTTCGGGAATCAGCTCAAGAAAACTTGCTCCCTAATTAGTCCTCCTAATCAGGCAAGGAGAGTTGATCATATTCTCCTTTAAGATACTGACATACCTTGGACTGTCCTTTTATATGGTACTGAATACACTTTTCATTCAATTATTTTAATTATTTATCATTATAGAGCAACTGCAAATCTATACTTCTTTTTGAGTTACTGGTTTAGAACTTTACATTTCTCTAAGAATTGTCCATTTCATCTTTTTTGTGTTCATTAATATGAAAATATTTAAATATTATTTTACCATGTTTTAATATTGCTTCAGAAAATGTCTTCTTTACCATTTTTAATACTATTTGTTCATTTTCTCTTTTCTGCTGGCTCAATTTTTACCAGAGATTTGTATATATTTTTTCAGTTTTATTAAAGAACCAACTTTAGGATTTGTTAAGATATTCTGTGCTAGGTTTGTTTTCTGTTTTATTAGTTTCTACTCTGATTGCTACTACATATTTCCTTCTCTTCATAAATTTGTTCTGTTTTTTCCCTCACTTAATATTGTTGATGCTTAACTTGTAAAATTTTAAGGCTTCTTTACTCGGTCTGTATATTTTCTTAATATACAGTATATTAAGAAATATAGAGTATATTTTCTTAATACTTTTTTACCTGAATTGCACATGTTTTACAGGATATAATTCCGTTATCATTCAGTTCTAAGTAGTTTCTAATTTCTGATAGGACTTTTTTTTCATTAACATATGGATAATTAAGAGTATGTTTTTACATTCCTCAATAATAGGGTTTTTGGGGATTTTTAAGTTATCTTTTCTTATGGGTTAGAATGTGGTTAGTTCAACAGTCATTATGAAATTTATTGAGCTGCTTTATCATTTTGTATGTGGTCATTGTTTGTAAATGTTCTAAATGTTGAAAAAAAATCCATATACTCTTATTGCTGAACGTAATCGAACTCCATATTTTGTTGCTCAAATCTCCCATATTCTTACTGATTTACTATCTACTTGATCTATAAGTTAGTCAGTTGTGCTAAAAACCTTACACACTTATAGAGATTTGATATTATTTTTAAGTGCTACTAATATTTATTTTATGTAGAATAGAACTTGTATATAGAATTTTAGGGCTTTTATAACTTCCTGGTGAATTGGTCCCTCTTCTAGTGACAATTTTTACTCCAAGAATAACTATCTTTGTTAGTAATACTATTCTCTGTTTTATACCTTAAAGATAACTTTAACTGCTATTTATACAGCATATAAGCTGCTTTTCATTAGCATTGCTCTTGTTTTATTAATTTTCAACTGTTCTGCATATTGTATCTCTTGTAATCACATATAGTAGGCTGTTCTTCTTTTTAATTTAGTATAAAATAGCTAGAATTTATTCCATTAAATTGCTATAACTAGTGATGCATTTTACTTAATTTTTCTTGTTGTTCTCTCATATGTAACAATGCTTTAATAATTTCAGGAGCCCGGAATTATCAAAGTACAATAATTTCCTCCTGGATTATTGACTTCAAGATTTTAGTTCTATACATTTTTTAACTTCACAAATTAAATATTATTTTAGTTGTTTTACATAGTCATTGTTAGTTTAAACATGACTTTTCATACTATTTTAAATATATTTAACACTATTTTACCCACCATTTCTTCTTGCTTCTTCGAACTTCCCCTTCTGAGTCCAGTTTCCTTCTTGTTGAAGTATAACCTTTGTAAGCTACTTTAGGAAAGGCCTAAACACTCTCAGTTGTATTTTTTTTAATCTCTTCGTTTATCTTTCATTCTTAGAAGATAGCTTGGAATAACGTTCTGGGTTGATGATCATTTTATCTCGCTAATTTAAAGATATTATAATTTGATGACTAAATATTCTCATTAGAAAAAAAGGTATGTGAATACCTATGTTAATTAACTCAATTTAGTCATTCTACAATCTATACCTATTTCAAACATCATGTGTACACCATAAACACATACTACTTTTATCAATTTAAAATATTAGTTTTTTTTTTAATTTTGAAAAGAGACATAATTTTCTGGCTCCTGGTTTCACTTGTTTCTGTAGAAAATCAGCAGTCAATTTGCCTTTCATCCTTTTGTATATACCAGTTTTCATTGGCTTCTTCTGAGATTTTATCTTTCACTTTGGTATTCTGTAGTTTCACTATGGTTTTCTAGTAAGGTTTCTTTATATCACACTTAGGATTAATTGGGTTTCTGGAACCTGTGGACTATGTTATTCTCATATATTGAAAATCTCATATATTATTTTGTAAAATATTTTACTTCTCCCATTATTTATGTTATCTCCTCCTGGAACTCCAACTGGATATAATTTCATCCTTCTTTCCCAACTCAGAATTTATACAAAGTTCCCTAGTGAGTTTTGAAAGAATCATATTCCTTCTTCATATAGCCTGTCTTTATTTGTTATGAACATATTAAACATACTTGCTTCCTATTTCTGATAGTTCCAATATTTACATTCTTTGCTGGTCTGCATAATTTTCCATTTGCACTAATCTTACTCCAGTGGTTAGTCATTTATTGTGAGTTCATGTTTACTGAAGATTTATCCAGGTAAAATACAGGCTGGATTTAGAGATTTTTCTTTTAAGAAGACAGGATTTGTTGACAGCATTTATCAGGTCCACTTTTAAGATAAACTTGTAGCTTTTGGTTTTTCATACTAAAAAAGTAGTTTTGATTCTAATTTTTAAAAAATAAAAGTGTATTTGTGGTTAGAAATTTCTACAGGAAAAATTTTTCTAATCTACCCACAGTCAAGATTGATGCATCCATCTTCACCTCTACTTTTTAAAAAAATATAACCAATAGGTCAGGCACGGTGGCTCAAGCCTGTAATCCCAGCACTTTGGAAGGTCGGGGCGGGCGGATCACGAAGTCAGGAGCTCCAGACTGTACTGGCTAACACGGTGAAACCCCGTGCCTACTAAAAATACAAAAAATTAGCCGGGGGTGGTGGTGGGCGCCTGTAGTCCCAGCTACTTGGGAAGCTGAGGCAGGAGAATGGCATGAACCCGGGAGGCAGAGCTTGCAGTGAGCTGAGATGATTGTGCCGCTGCGCTCCAGCCCGGGTAATAGGGCAAGACTCCATCTTAAAAAAAATCTACATATATATACACATTTATGTGTATATATATATTTATGTGTATATATGTGTGTATATGTGTATACATATATGTATATGTATATACATATATATATATATAAACCAATAAATGTGATTATCCAGTCTTTCAACCCAGTAATGTCCAGGCCTTGTCTTTTGCACTGCTGCTTTCCTGCCCTTTAAATCATCATTAGGCCACCAGGTATAAACCAACACTCCCCCAAACAATGTCAACCCAGTGTTTATATCTGCCACTCTAGATTTTCACTTTCTTGACATTCCTGTCATTTCTTGTTGTTTCCACCAAAATCTATGATTTCTTTCACTTTTTTTTCCAGTTCCCTTTGGTCAGAGGAATGTCATGTTCCACAAACACCGTCATGCCATATCATGTGTGTGTGTTCATATTATAAAAAGTATTTAATCAAGAGTTTCTTCTCTAAATATCTAGCTCATTATATTGGCATAGATGTCATTGT
Source organism: Macaca nemestrina (assembly GCF_043159975.1). Lineage (NCBI taxonomy): Eukaryota > Metazoa > Chordata > Mammalia > Primates > Cercopithecidae > Macaca > Macaca nemestrina. Next base: position 60,060,884 of record NC_092130.1, read on the forward strand.
AGACTTTCTCATGCGTTTTTGTGCTTTCCTTAAAAAATGCTTATGTATCCTTATACACAGATTGAAAATTCTATTTGACACTATTCCTTCTCTGTACCTATATTATTTAGTGCTTCCCTTTTTTTGTAATCATCAAACTTTTCATAACTCTGAATTTAAGGCTGATCCTGATACATAATAAACAATGAAGAATTTCTCATGAGTTGCTAGAACAGGTGACCATTTCATCTGCGTTTCACAGAGCAAAGCCAACATATGCGCTCTTTCTCCTTCAATTTTCTTCATTGCCAAAATTGTGTTAAACTTATGCTTACCTTCTTAATAACATGCTTAACATAGTAAATGATCACAATAGATGGTATATTGATAGCTTTCTTTTATTTTTACAAATTTTTTGCCATCTAGAGAAATAAAGTGTCTCAATTTTCTCACTAATGGCAGAGCCGTCTGTATTAGGCCATTCTTGCATTGCTATAAAGAAATACCTTTATTCTATTTTCTAAAGAAAAGAGGTTTGTAATTTGTAAAGAAAAGAGGTTTAATTGGCTGACAGTTCTGCACGCTTTACAGGAACCCTGGCGATGGCATCTGCTTGGCTTCTAGGAAGGCCTCAGGAAGTTTACAATCATGGTGAAAAGTGGAGTGGGAGCAGGTGCTTTGCATGGTGAAAGCAGGAGCAAGACACAGTGAGATGGTGGAAGTGCCAAAGACTTTAAAGTGACCAGATCTCACAAGAACTCACTATCACAAAGATAGCACCACGCCATGAGTGATCTGCCCCCATGATCTGAACACCTCCCACTGGGCCCACTACAGCACTGGGGATTACAGTTCAACATGCAATTTGGGCAGGGACAAATATCCAAACTATCCCACCATCTAAAACACATGGAGACTATATCAGTCAGGGTTGGGTCTGGAAAACAGAAGCCGCACTAGGATATACTGAGTAAGAGAAATGTAACTCTAAGAATTAAAGGCTTATACAACCATGGAGGCTGGGGGAGTAAAACTTAGGAAGGCTGTTTTAAGGAAAAATGAATGCACAAGGATCCCTCAACAAAACTGCCAGCGATGGTCTTAGTTTCCTGAAGCACAGAAATGAACGATTCTCAGGTAGAAGAATTGAACCAATTTTCATCCAGAACCACTGAAAACAATTGATGATTTCATATGCCAGAAATATTGAAAAAAATAATTTTCCTGAGGAAGCTTAGCAGCGTCTTGCAAACTCCACATCTATTGTTGCCAGTGTTCCAACCTGCAGCAGCCAGGCTTTTCTTCTCTTTCGCCTTCCAAATTTTATGCAAAGCCCACTCATTGCTGAAATCCAACCATACCCTTCTGGTAATGGAGTTTGAAAAATGTAGTTTCCATGCTTTATGCCCTTCAGATATAGAAAAAATCTTAGCAGAGAGGGGATAATGTGATTATCATCAGAGAATATTCTACAAGGTGACACATTGACTTTGCACATATAGGGCAATGCCAGTTACAATATACCACTACTTGCAATTTTTCTAATTTGTGTCCACAGTGCAAAATATACTTCATGTAGTGAATACTGCAGTGCTCTGCCCAGATCCTTCATCGGATTTCATGTTCTGGTACATGGTTATCAGCCTCACCAGCAATTGCTCTCAGCCATAGATTCTTCCCTGTCCAAGTTTAAGCCTCCTTTATAGGGAGCTTTCTATATCTAACTACCTGATGGAGAGATACAAAGACTCAGTGACCTTGCCTCAACCTGTGATACTTTGGCCACCTGTGTAGGACTTTCTGAGGCCAAAGTTTCTATCACAGTGTGAGTCAGTTTCTCCCTCTGCCCAACTCTGCCTTCCTCACATCCTAGAGGTGTATCTCTCTTGAGCTCTCCCAGCTACACATTCTGCTTCCAACTTTTTATCCAAGTCTCTTTCTAGCAAACCCAACCTAATGTATGTGCTACAAACTTTAATTGGATTGCAAAAAAGTTTGCCATGTTGAAAAAATAGAAGTACAATTATAAAAGTAAGAGTGTATAATTGGAAAGGTAATTTAGTAAATGCATACTGATGGCACAAAAGTGATTATATATCCAAATGGAAGTAATTCCATGCATATTGCTAAAATTGCTTTCAATAAATTGTAAGTACCTAGGAATTATTTGGAGGAGCTATTTTTAGGTAACTTTTTGTTTTCTAGTGAGTGTAAGTTGCTCACTGTAAGTATTTACAACTCATTTCTGAGAAATTGTTAGCATGTTTGCTACAGCTTCTTATAGCTCTACCAATTTAGTGCTCAGTCATATATATGTGTGTGTGTATATGTATATACACTATATATGTGTGTTTTTGTATATATGTATATACACTATATATACACATACACACACACACACATCTTATTATATGGAAAGGTTTCCATAAGTTATCCATAACTGACAAACCTACATTGAGATATATGTCATCAAATTCACCAATGTTAAAGTAGCAGCCAGTTATCAAGCATTTTGTTAGGTGGAAATAAATATATGCATATCCTGGTTTGCTTGGCACAGTCCAAATAAGAGTCAATTAGTGACCGTTAATTATTTTCATGCCTCCCTCTTTATTCTAATGTCCATCCTGGTTTGAAAGATGTATGATATTTTCTCTCTAAATAGATGGCATAATTTTTATTATCTGAGAATTAACTGGGAAGGCCTGACACAACAAATACCGAGTATACTCATTAGTGTGGACTTTTAAATTATGGTCATTACCCTGAAGAAACTCACCCAACAACAGCACTCACTCTCCCCACACCCCATACACATAAAAATCATGCCAACAATATGTGAGTTAAGTTTTCTTGTTATGTTTCCTATTTAAGTGTCTTTGGTTCCAAAAAAAGAAACTAACTCAGGTTGTTTTTAAATAAATAAATAAATAAATGGAATTTACTGTAACTACATGAGTTAGTTCAAAAGTCAAAGGTAGGGCAGGACATGGTGGGTCATGCCGATAATACCAGCACTTTGGGAGGATGAGGTGGGCGGATCACTTGAGCCTAGGAATTTGAGGCCAGCCTACCCAACATGTCAAAACCCCATCTCTACAATTTTTTTTTAATTAGTGTGGCATTTAATTAAAAAATTTAAAAAGTGCACACTTGTAGTCCCAGATTCTCTATTCAGGAAGCTGAGGTGGGAGGATGGCTTGAGCATGGGAGGTGGAAGTTGCAGTGAGCTGTGATCATGTCAAGGCACTCAAGCCTGGGCAACACAGCAAGACCTTGTCTAAAAAAAAAAAATCAGAAAACAAAAACAAAAAACAAAGGTAGGCCTCAGAAACAATAGGAATCAATTCAACTCTGAAGATTTGTTAATGATGTAACAGGAATAAGTGGAACATCAGTAGGATGATCCAGCTCCCACGGTGTTTATCTTTCATATATTAGACTATCATTGGTAATGTTCCTACCCCTTGACCAAGACAGCACCTTAAAGAAAACTGATTAAATTTGAATTTAAAGCCTCTCATTTATGCTCTGGCAGTTTTTCTGACAATTGGAAGGCACATATGATAACCAGAGCTCTAGTAGGTATTGTGGACCCTGAGCTAACATAATAAACGGAGTAAAAACAGAGAAAAAGCTCTTGGTAATGATGAACCCACCATCACCACACCAGCCTCTGCCATACTATCTCTGGACTATACATGAGAAGAAACTAAGTAGATAGACAGATATATAATTTGCTTAAAACACTGTTATTTTACATTTTTCTTTTACAGGCAGTCAAATTGTATTCATTTGCTACGTTGAAAAGGAGATCTTGAAGCAAAGAAGATGTAAAAAAAAAAACTTGTGTTTACCCACTTGTGTTCCCAACAAGAGTTATAATATTAGATAGATCAAATTTTAAAAATAAGGAGACAGGGAGAGAAAGCAAAAGGGAAGGAAGGAAAGGGGGGAAGATGGGTGGGATGGAAGAAAGGAGGAAGGGAGGGAGAGATGGGGCGAAGAGAAAGAAAGGGAGAAAATACAATGAAATGTTTTTGGTAACATAATGACTCTAGGTTCAAAAAATAAAGAGGGAAAAGAGAGTACTTCCAAAAAAAAATTAAGATTCAGAGTTTAAGCAGCAACTGTGAAAGAAAATATGTCAGAGATCTATCTATGCCTTCATTTTCATCTACCATTTTTAAGCTGAATAATTATACATTCTTCTACTTTGAAAACACCTCCTGTGTCAAGAAATTTAAATTAAAAGAACAAATGTTTACACTGGTAGATTGCTAGAAGTTAATTTATAGAGAACCAAAATATTAATTTTAAGAAAAATGAAATGTAGTGCAACAGTATTAATTTGCAGGGATGCCTGGGGACAGCTGTTTCAAACTGTTAAATTTAGTGGCTTAGCAAGTATTGTAGGAGGACAAATGCCATTTAAAAAAATCAGACGATCCAAAGCAGGCAAAGACAGACTCATAAAATTCATATTCAGTTATCTACAGAGAATCCCCATCTAAAAATAAATTACCTCTGTGTTTTAAGTATCCAATAATATAGCAATCTCCTGGTCTTAAAAGTCAACAATTACATCATATAGTAAATCCAGACTTTAAATTATTTGAAAAGTCTGTGAGCTATCAACTAACACAAGTGTCCAGGATATGCCACAGAGTAGAGTTTATGACCCTATCTGCTACAGCTTTAGGTGGTCAGACAACCATAAAACTGCAACTAGTACACAGCCCATGTTCTGAAGCTTTCTGGTGAGAGTAAATAATTGTATAATGAAAAGAGCAGGGCAATCATGTGTGCCCTCTCCCCACTGCACATTTCTTACGCATGCCACAAACCTACCTTAACCAACCTTTCCCCAAAGAAGCAAATGCACTCAGCTATGACTGTCTAGTCACAAGTCCAAGAAAGCCTCCTTGTCCCTAAGGGAAGACTAAAATAATCAAAAGCCTCTTCTCCAATTTTCTGCGCATGATTACCCAGAGACAGCATCTCACAGTCCTTGATGCCTAATTAAACCCCTGTAGATTCACTGTTGGGTTTTCAAAAAAGGTAAAAACAAATCTCCAGAATCCAAACCCAAAGGAGCTGAAGATGATACTGGTGCATTCTCACTGCTACTTCACCTAGTTTGGGCACTTTTGCTAAGTTCAGTAACATAAAATGAGCTCACAGGTTCAGAAAGTGAGGTTTGGATTCATGCAGACTTAGAAGTTGGGTTTCTCAACAATCTATATCCTCAGGCAAAGAGTAAACTAAATATTTAAAAGTCATCATCAGTGACTTAAGATTACAAGGAAGCATGTCTTGAACTGGCTTTGGAAAACATCTCCTTTGAGAATTCAGAATATCAGGTCTGCATTCCTGTGGTTTGCAGCTGTGAATTTATAAAAGTTGTGCTATATTACCCAAAAACAGAAGTTAACAGAAAAAGCTGGCAGCAATAAAGTCTATCCTTTGGAAGGGTGTGAACATAAGAAGCATCAATGGATTTCCACAAATATCTATATTTACTGATGTAAATCAATAGGTACAAAACACATAAGTAAATAAGCCACACTAGAGAATCAGCAGACAAAATAAGCATTAGAAGTTGTCCACAGATAATGAAATAATCACATGCAATATAAAGAGGTAGAAATAAAGTACTTAACAGTACAGACTCTGCAGTCAAATAACCTAACTTCCATTCTTGTGTGACTAACTTTATGACAGCAGAAAAGTTTTCTGTGCCTTCATTTCCTTATTAACAAAACACATTAATATGAGTTAATATGTATATAGTGCTAAAATGCCCATGACAAGTTAATTTCTATATAAGTATTAGGAACTACCATTAAAAATAATTTTAATGAAATTGAGTTGAAAAAATCATAAAAAAATACTATAAAAGTAGACTAAATAAATTTTAACCCAATACAGCTTCAATGAATTGACCTGCTAACTATTTTGAGAAAGGTTCCCTCCCTGAGGGATACTGGTCTATAATTTTCATTTCATGTATCTTTGTTAGGTTTTGTTATCAGGGTTATACTGCCCTCATAAAATAAAGAACTGCTTCTTCCTCCTCTATTTCTGAAAGAGTTTGTGTGATAATAGTATTATTTCTCTCCTTAAATAGTTGATAGAATTTGTGGCTGAGGCCATCTAGGCTTTGAGTTACTTTATGGGGGAAGTTTTGAATAACAAATTCAATTAATATGTAAATATATAATATAGAAATATATACTTATATTTTGTATTTTATCTTGTCAGTATTAATAAGTAGTATTTTTAAAATTTTTTTATTTTCTAAGTTGTCAAATTTGTTGGTATAAAGTTGTTCATAATATTATTATTCTTGTGACACTTGTAAGATCTATAATACTATACTGTCTTTCATTGCTGATATTATTAATTTTTTTCTTGATCAATCTTCTGGTAGTTTATAGATTTATTAATATTTTAAAAAATCAATTTTTGGCTTTGTCGCTTTTCTCTATAGTTTTACTGTTTCTAGTTTATTAATACCTTCTCTCATGTTTATTATTTCTTTCATTTTATTACTTTGGTTTAATTTACTCTTTCTTTACTAGTTTCTTAATGTAGAAAATTAGGTTATGAATTTCAATGTATTTCCTCCTTTCTACATAAGCATTTTCAGCTCTAAATTTGACTACTATATTTGTAACATATAGGTTATCTTAGGTTTGATACTGCTGACTGTTTTTATCTTGAGTACGGGTCACATTTTTCTAATTCTTCTCATGCTTACTGATTTATATAACAGGACATCATAAATGACACTATAGAGTTTCTGAATTGCTATGCTTGTCTGAAGAATGCCAGTTTATATTTCTAGCAGGCAGTTTGGCTGGGCTCAAATTCTGAATTATTTAAGATTTTAGATACCACTTTCTCCACCACAGGTCTCCTGTGGCCCAAACATTACATTGTTAGTAATTAGCAAGAAGTTTACAAAATTTGAGAGACGTTCTCAAATTTCTCATTCCTCTGTGGTTCCTTCCTTTCTCATGTTTCTTTTGAATTTTATGACTTCTTTGCTCACAAATCTTACTTACTGCACTTTGTCTTTCATAATCTGCTCTTTAATTTGATAAAGCTCTGGTAAATTATTTTCTCTTAGAGAGTTCTTAGAGGTTTCTGTTGTGGAGAACATTCTGAGTATATTTCAAAACAGTTACTTGTCCGACCAGAAACACAAGATGATTTTTTCATCTGATTTTGGTCACTTCCTGGGGCTTTCAAAAAGCTGTGGGGTTTGTGTATTTTTTTAAAATAAATATGAGTTTTGTCCAGGAAGGTCATTCCAGGGAGGCTTGTTCTAAAGAAACTCTTTTTCCAGAATCTAGAACCGATACATTGAAATTTAAAATGAAATTGATTAGTTCTTTAGACATACAGTCCTCTCTTTTTTCTTAGCAAATTGAACCCAAAGAAAGAGAAAACTCATAGAATATAGATCAGAAGAAACAATCCACAATAATAGAAATGATAAAGGAGTATATAACAACAGCAAAGATGAAAAAGCTTTTCACGCAGCATGGTTCTGGGTACTATTCTACTGAAGATAACAAGAATCTTGAATTTAAATCAAACAAATAAATGATAAACAAAACAAAACAAAAACTATAAGCATCACTGAGCAGACAAAAAATAAGTATTTTAAGGGCTGGATACATAGAAAAGGAGAGAAGTAAGAAAGGAGAGTATAGGTATCTACTCGCTTTCATCATTGATTTTAGAATTTTATGGCCTGAGGGGCTCCACACCAGAAACCAAGCTCCTGAACCTTGTGAAGTGGGACCTCTAATAGAAGATACTCCACTGGTAGCTAGAACCAAAAAGGGTCTCTCCCTCATTGTAAAATTCAGCTATAATCTACAACTACTCTCTCCATTCCCCACTATGGATCTGCAAAGAAAATCAATCTTCTCAAATCTTAGCAGTGAATTTAAAGGGATAAAGCCGTCTCAGAATGTTTGGACATATGTTGGCCCTCCAAAACCTGATGGTTTTCAGAAGTTACCATTCATCTGTATTATATGGAGATCTTATTAAAGCAGTTTGCAGAGACCTACTGCAAAGGTACTGATTCAGTATATCTAGGTAGGTTCTGAAATTTTGCATTTCTAAAAATTGCCAGATAATGTTAATATTGCTGGTTCAGAAACAGACTTTGAAAATCACTGCCTTAAGTATTTCAGCCAAAGTATATATCATCTTGCACAAATATTCCTAAGCTTGAAGTTAATTGACTGACCTAGACAGGCAGTGCCTTCAAATAACTTGAAGAAACAAATTGGAAACCTCCTTAGGGCAGAAACAACAGAATAACAAATGCAAAGCAAAAAGAAAGAGGAAGAGGAGAGGGAGGGGGAAAAGGAAGCAGAAGAGGAGGTGGAAGACAGAAAAGCAGAATATTTAAAGTAATAGTTGCTGAGAATTTTGCAAATTTAATGACAAAATTAATTTTGCAGAACAAATATAAAGACCATGGTCCTGTTTTCCAAAATCAGGTTTTGACACATAATAGAATAAATGTCCAGTAATTTTTTTTTTTTTTTTTTTTTTTTTTAGATAGAGTTTCACTCTTGTTGCCCAGGCTGGAGTGGAACGGCACTATCTAGGCTCACCACAACCTCTGCCTCCTGAGTTTAAGCGATTCCCCTGCCTCAGCCTCCCGAATAGTGGTGATTACAGGTGTGCACCACCAGGCCTGGCTAATTTTGCACTTTTAGTAAAGACAGGGTTTCTCCATGTTGGTCAGGTTGGTCTCAAACTCCCAACCTCGGGTGATCCACCTACCTCGGCCTCACAAAGTGCTGGGATTACAGGAGTGAGCCACCATGCCTGGCTGATGTCCAGTTAATTTTATTGTATGAATGGGTGAATGGAAACGAAAAACAACTGAAATAGAGATATACAGAGGGTGAACAGAAGCAAAGCTTTATAAAACAAGAAGATGAGTAGATACCTACTCCACATATTTTTAAATTTTATTTTTATACATTTAAATCACATTTGCCTTTAAAAAAGGAAAATGGAATGCTCATAGGACACCAAGGAAGATTGATACCAAAAAGGAAAGAGACCACCAAGGCGTATCATATACAAACTGCATATGAAGATCATATAAGTTTGAAAACAAAGAGAAGATCTTGAAGCCAGAGGGTATAAAAACATCTTAATGATAGAGGAATAATTATTAGAATTACATTACAATTCACATCGCAAAGCATGCAATCAAGAAGAGAGTGGAATGTTTTATTAATTTGGATGCTGTCTAATTTTTAAAATTTAAATCCAAGGTTCTCCAATTATCTGAAGTGTTGAATGAAGAAAAAAAGAAAAACACCAACCTCAAATTCTGTATTCACCAAAATTTTTCTTCAAAAGTGAAGGAAAAATAAAGATTTTCTCAGACAAACAATCATGTATTTATCTCCAGTAGACCTTCCTGTAATAAATGTTAAAAGATACTCTTCAGAGAGTAGAAAAATGGTGGTGAGAAACTCAGATCTACCTAAATAAAGGAAAAATGTCAGAGAAGGACTAAAGAAAGTAAAATAATATTTTATTTGAATTACTCTTAATTGACACAGATAAAAATTATGCATCGTACTACGCTGCTGCTGCTGCTGCTCCTGCTAGAACATGCAAATGAGGATGGGTCCCACGCACGCTACAAAACACTTTGCCTGACACCACCCATCAGAGTCCAGAAATGAAGTCAGTCAGCTGAATCCATCTTAAACCACATTCAAACCCTCACGGTCATCAAATAGGATAATAGGAAAAAAAATTCCAAAGGTCAGCACCTTCAAAGACTGAACGAACATCAGCTCACAAAGATGAGAAACAACCAGTACAAGGACCCTGACAACTCAGAAAGCCAGAGTGTCTTCTTTCTTCCATATGACCACACTACTTCTCCAACAAGAGTTCTGAACCAGCTTGAGATGGCTGAAATGACAGAAATAGAATTCAGAATATGGATAAGAATGAAGATTATTTAGATATAGGAATATGTTGAAAAGGAACCCAAGGAATTTTAAAATGGCAATAAAATAGTGTGGGACCTGAGACACAAAATAGCCAAAATAGAAAAGAATGTAACCTATCAGATAGAGCTAAAAAAGACACTACAAGAATTTCATGATGCAATCGTAAGTATTAATAGCAGAATAGACCAAGTAGGGGAAAGAATCACAGAGCTTGAAGACTGGCTTTCTAAAATAAGACAGTCAGACAAGAATAGGAAAAAAAAAAAAAAAAGAACGAAAAGGAATGGACAAAACCTTTGAGAAATATGGAATTATATAAAGAGATTTAATCTATGACTCATTGGTGTTCCTGGAAGAGAATAAGAGAATGGAACCAACTTGGATAACATATCTCAAGATATCATCCATGAGGATTTTCTCTACATGTCTAGAGAGGCCAACATCCAAATTCAAGAAAGGCAGAGAACCCCAGTAAGATACTTCACAAGAAGATTATTTCCAAGACACATAATCATCAGATTCTCCAAGGTCAAAATGAAAGAAAAAATGTTAAAGGCAGCTGGAGCGAAAGGCCAGGTCACCTACAAAGGGAATCCCATCAGACCAACAGTAGATCCTCTCAGCAGAAACCCTACAATCAGAAGAAATTGGGGGCCAATATTAACATTGTTAAAGAAAAATTCCAACCCAGAATTTCATATCCAGTCAAACTAAGCTCATAAGCAAAGGAGATAAATGATCCTTTTCAGACAAGCAAATGCTGATGGAATTTACAACAAACCTATCTTACAATAGATCTTGATGGAAGCACTAAATATGGAAAGAAAAGACTATTACCAGCCACTATAAAAACAAACTGAAGTACACAGTCCAACGACACTATAAAGCAACCATCTAAAGAAGTCTGCAAAATAACCGGTAACAGCAGGATGACAGGATCAAATCCACACATATCAATAACAACTTTGATTAATTAAAAGGCATAGAGGGCAAGATCGATAAAGAACCAAGACCCATTGGTATGGTGTCTTCAAGAGACCCATTTCACATACAATGACACCCAAAGGCTCAAAATAAAGAGATGGAGAAAAATCTAGCAAGCAAATAGAAAATAGAAAAATGCAGGGGTTGCAACTCCAGTTTCAGACAAAATAGACTTTAAATCAGCAAAGATCAAAAAAGATGAAGAAGGGGATTACATAATGGTAATGAGTTCAATTCAACAAGAAAACCTAACTATCCTAAATATATATTCACCCAAAATAGTAGCACCCAGATTCATAAAGCAAGTTCTTAGAGACTTTCAAAGAGACTTAGACTCCCACACGGTAATAGTGGGAGACAAAGATATTCAGGACCTGAAATCAGTACCAGATCAAATGGACATGATAGACATCTACAGAGCTCTCCATCCCAAAACAACAGGATATTAATTCTCCTCATTGCCACATGGCACATAATCTAAAATTAATCACAAAATCAGGAATAAAACACTCCTCAGCCAAAGCAAAAAAACTGAAATCGTAACAAAGCATCTCTTGGACCAGAGCACAATCAAATTAGAAATCAAGACTAATACATTCACTCAAAACCATACAATTACATGAAAATTGAATAACCTGATCCTGAAGTACTACTTCTGGGTAAATGATAAAATTAAGGCAGAAACAAGAAGTTCTTTGAAACTAATGAGAACAATGATACAACATACCAAAATTTCTGGGACACAGCTAAGGCAGTGTTAAGACAGAAATTTATAATACTACATATCCACATAAAAAGTTAAAAAGATCTCAACATAGCAACTATAACATAATGATTAAAATAACTAGACAACCAAGAGAAAACCAACCCCAAAGACAGCAGAAGATAAGAAATAACCAAAATCAGAGCTGAACTGAAGGAGACTGAGACATGTAAAGTCATTCAAAACATCAACAAATCCAGGAGTTGTTTTTTTTAAGTTAAAAATAGATAGACTGCTAGCTAAACTAATAAAGATTAAAAGAGGGAAGACCCAAGAAATATTATGTACACCTCCATGTATGTGAACTAGAAAATTTAGAAGAAATGGATAAATTACTAGACACATACACCTTCCCAAGATTGAGCCAGGAAGAAATTAAATCCCTGAACAGACCAATAACAAGCACCAAAATTGAATCAGTAATAAATATTCTACCAACCAACAAAAGCCCAGGACCAGACGGATTCAGAGTCAAATTCTACCAGATGTGCAGAGAAAAGCTGGTACTATTCCTACTGAATACTTTATTATGGTACTGCCTATGTACTGAAAAATTGTTGTACTTATTATTTTGTATTGTTTCATCATTTAGCCTTTCTACTTAAGTGTAGTTTACACACTATAATTACAATGTTAGTACAGGAGTGGTTAAGATGCATCCTGCTAGGACTGGGTTCTTCCCTTCAAGACAATGGGATCTCTTTTGACCCAGTGTATGACTAGAAATGTTATCTAGGAGCTAGGGCCTGGAATGAGGGCCTCACGACTCTGCCCGGTGCCCTGTCTTACTGTGGCTGAGCTTGAATCCAAGATGCAAAACAAAGTCTTCTTTACTCTTTGCTCTCATCTCCTTAAGCAGAAGGAAGGATACATTTTCATTGCTATGAGCTGTACTGCCTAGGGGAGGATGGCAGAAGTTCTCCTTTGGCCACTCTGGCTTGTATTTCCCTAGGTTACACGCCACCCTAGTCCTCTGGCTCTTAGCCCAGTCCAGCACTAACATTAGACTAGGAAAAACAAAAAGAGAAACAGCAAAAAGTTAAAAAGCAAGGGGATGAAGTTAAAATGTAGAGATTTTATTAGTTTTCTTTTTGCATGTTTGTTGTTTATGTAATCAGTGTTGTCATCAGTTTAAAATAATTGGTTATAAGATAGTATTTATGCACCTCACAGTAACCTTAAATTGAAAAACGCACAATGGATACACAAAAAGTAAAAAGCAAAAAGCTAAATCATACCACCAGAGAAAATCACCTTTACTAAAAGGAAGACAGGAAGGAAGGAAGGGAGGGAGGGAGGGAGGGAGGGAGGAAGGGCAAATAACACAATGGCAGAAGTCCCTACTTATCAATAGTAATGTTGAATGTAAATGGACTAAACTTTCCAATCAAAAGATGTAGAGTGTCTGAATGGATGGAAAAAAAAAAAAAAAAAAAAAAAACAGGACCCATTGATCTGTTGCCTATAAGAAACACACTTCACCTGCAAAGATAAATGTATACTGAAAATGAAAGAATGGAAAAAGGTATTCACTGACAATGGAAACCGCAAAAGAGCAGAAGTAGCTATGTTTATATCAGACAAAATAGATTTCAAGAAAGAAAACGTAAGAAGAAATAAAGAAGGTCATTATATAATGCAAAGGGATCAATCCAGCAACAAGGCATAATGATTGTAAATACATATATATGCTAACACTGGAGCATCCAGATATATAAAGCAAACATTTTTAAAGCTAGAGGGAAAGATAGACCCCAAACAATAACTGGAAAGTTCAACACCTTGTTTTCAGCATTGGACAGATCTCCCAGACACTCAACAAAGAAACATCTGATATGGTTTGGCTGTACCCACCCAAATCTCATCTGGAATTATAGTTCCCATAATCCCCACATGTCGTGGGCGGGGCCTTGCAAGGGGTAATTGAATCATAGGGGTGATTACCTTCATGCTGTTCTCATGATAGTGAGTAAGTTCTTACAAGATCTTATAGTTTCATAAGGGGCTTTTTCCCCTTTTGCTTGGCACTTCTCCTTGCCGTTGCCATGTGAAGAAGACGTGCTTGCTTTCTCTTCCACCACAATTTTAAGTTTCTTGAGGCCTCCTCAGTCATGGTGAACTGAGTCAACTAAATCTGTTTTCTTTATAAATTACCCGGTTTCTGGTATGTCTTTGTTAGCAGTGTGAGAACAAACTAATACAACATCAGACTTAATCTGCACTACACAACAAATAGACTTAATAGATGTTTACAGAACATTTCATCCAAAGTCTAAAGAATACACATTCTTGCCAGGCCTGTACTTCCAGCTCTTTAGGAGGACCAGGCAGAGGGATCATGAGCTCAGGGGAGATAGAGACCATCCTGGCTAACACGGTGAAACCCCGTCTCTATTAAAAATACAAAAACTTAGCCAGGCGTGGTGGCAGGCGCCTATAGTCCCAGCTACATGGGAGGCTGAGGCAGGAGAATGGCGTGAACCCGGGAGGCAGAGCTTGCAGTTAGCTGAGATTGCGCCACTGCACTCCAGCCTGGGAGACAGAGCGAGACTCTGTCTCCAAATAAATAAATAAATAAATAAATAAATAAATAACACATTCTTTTCCTCGGCACCTGGATCATTATCAAGGATAGACCTTATGTTAGTAACAAAACAAGTCTTAAAACATCTTAAAAATTGAAATAGCAAGCATATTCATAACCGCAATGGAATAAAACTAGAAATCAACAAGAGGAATTTTGGAAGCAATACAAACACATGAAAATTAAACAATATGCTCCTGAACGACTAGTGGGTCGATGAAGAAATTAAGAAGGAAATTACAAAATTTCTAAAAAAAATAATAATGAAAACATAACATACCAAAACCCATGGGATACAGTGAAAGCAGTACTAAGAGGAAATTTTATAGCCATAGGTGCCTACATCAAAAAAGAAGAAAAACTTCAAATATAACCTGGTGATACATCATGAAGAACTAGAAAATCAGAGCAAACTGAGTCCAAAATTAGTAGAAGGAAATAAATAATACATATCATGGCAGAAATAAGTGAATTTGAAATGAAGGAAATATAAAATGTTAATGAAACAAAAAGTCTTTTTTTTTCAAAAGATTTAAAAATATTGACAAACCTCTAGCCAGACTAATGAAGAAAAAAAAGGAAGACCCAAATAAATAAAATTACAGATGATAAGGGAGACATTACAGCTGATATTGCAGAAATTCAAAGTATCATTAGTAGCTACTATGAGAAACTATATGCCAACAAATTGGAAAATTTAGAGGAGATGGATGCACTCTCAGAGACGTACAAAACATACCAAGATTGAACCATGAAGAAACCCAAAACCTGAACAGACTAATAACAAATAAAGAGATTGGATCCCCAATACAAAGTTTCCCAGTAAAGAAAAGCCCAAACCCAATAGATTCACTACTGAATTCTACCAAACATTTAGGGAAGAACTAATAGCAATCCTACCCAACCTATTCCAAAACATAAAGGAGGAACAAAAACTTGCAAATTCATTCTACAAGGCTGGTATTATCCTGATGCCAAAACCAGACAAAGGCGTAGGAAAAGAAAACAACAAAAAACAGAAAATTACAGGCCAATATCTCTGATAAATATTGATGGAAAATCCTCAACAATATACCAGCAAAACAAATTCAATGATACATTAGAAAAGTAATTTATCCTGAAACATGTTTTCCAACTTGGTTCTATTCTTCTCATCTCTTTCAGGTACCCCAATCAGTCACAGGTTTTGACTTTTTACATAGTCCCGTATTTCTTGGAGGTTTTGTTCATTCCTTTTAATTCATTTTTCTCTATTCTTGTCTGCCTGTCTTATTTCAGAAAGACAGTCTTCAAGCTCTGAGATTCTTTCTGCTTGGTCTACTCCACTATTGACATTTGTGATACAGTCATAAAATGAGATATTATTATAAGAAAAAAAGAAATGAGCTAGCAAGAAACAAAAATGCATGAAAGAAACATAAATGTATTCTAAGTGAAAGAAGAAAGTGGGATGAATAAAGCTTAGGGATTTGATTTTTTAGGACAATGAAACTATTTTGTATGATACTATAATGATTAATACATGCCATTGAGCATTTGTCAAATACCATGTCTATTAGTTCATTCTCATGCTGCTATGAAGAAATACCCAAGACTGGGTAATTTATAAAGGAAAGAGGTTTAATTGACTTACAGTTCTGCATTGCTGTGGCAGCCTCAGGAAACTTACAATCATGGCAGAAGGGGAAATAAACACGTCCTTCTTCACATGGTGGCAGGAAGGACAAGAATTAAACCAAGAAGAACCTAAAGAAATATGTTGATTAAATGTTATTGGTATCCTGGATAGAATTTTAGAATACAAAAAAATATACACATATAGATCAAAAAATACAAAAAATTCTGAATTAACTATGGACTTTAGTTAACAATAATATACCAATATTGATTCATTGTGACAAGTGTAACATGGTAATCAAAGATGTTCAAGGCAATATGAAGATACATATTTTTCTCATCGTTTAAGTAACTACAAGGTATTTAATGGCACCCCTTAGTATAATGTCTGAGACCAATATATTTAATATAAAACTAAATTGATAAAATTAGGCCAAAAAGCATGAAACAAATTGAGAATTCTGAATGTATATAACACAAAGAAAATGAAATAACTGAAATTATGCATTTTGGTTCAAGAATAAGCTTAGTTGTATTATATTAAAAGTTCAGCAGCTGAAAATGACTTGAAAAAATTTAGAAACAATTCAGATAAACTATGTTATAGAATATAATTAAGCATTAATGAGGAAATTTTCAGACTCAATGAGGGCATCCACTGTGGATATATAAATTATGTGAGAAAGTACAGTACTCAGAATAATCTCTTTCATATATTAAACTAAGCATAAGAGATGTGAATAATACAATATTAACTACTTAAGGGATTTATAGCATGGTTGATTAGCAAATTCAAGCATTAAAATTAAAGTAAGCCTTCAGCTCTAGGGAATAAATCTGATGAACTGGTATCTATGCACTGTGAGTTCTACTGTTGATTCAAGTGTTACAAAAATTATTGATGCTGAATGAACAAAAATATGTTTGTTTTATTAAAGTAACATATTTTGTAATAATTTAAATTTAATTACTTTCATACTCAATGAAGTTTTTAACTCTCAAAAACCTTTTCAGGTGGGAGAGGAATTATTTCCATTCTAGAAACGAGATAACTGAGGCTTCAAAAATAAGTCATTTAAGGTTAAACCAAATTTGAACCCAAATCCTCAGCTCCCTAGCACATAATACGTGCTCATTAAATATAAATGGAGACCATTATCCCGCTGTGGACACAAGTATTCCAAACCATTTACTTCAGTATAAAGCACATTACTGTATGTTTACTATGTGACAGGCACTGTGCCCTTTGCTGGGAATAAAAAATTAATAAAAAGTAGAAAAAAATGTTTTATATAATCTGCATTTCTCAAGTATCAATTTCTTGATTCAGATATTGGCTTTGGGATCCTTCTCCTGTTACAACAATTCTATGGTGGTTTGTACCACTGAGCCATTATTCTGGATACATAATATTAATAGTTTGTCAAAAGCTAGGCCTGATAATAAATAATCAAAAATATCCCTGCAACATAATCCAATTGAGAATCTGAAATCAATACCCAGTTGTTGGGAAACTAAAATCACTCCTGACACTTAAGAGAACACCTGTTTTATTGACTGAAAAAGCAGTATTAAAATGATAGATTTTCTTATAATTCATTTAGATTGTTTCAGTAACTATTTTTTAAGTTAAATAGCAGAAATACTTGTACGTCTTCTGAGAAAATCTGTTCATATCCTTTATCCACTTTTTAAAGGGGTTATTTGTTTTTATCTTGGTGAGTTGTTTAAGTTGGTTGTAGATTTGGAATATTAGTCCTCTGTCAGATGCATGTTTGCAAATATTTTCTCCCATTCTGTAGGTGGTCTATTTACTCTGTTGATAATGTCTTTTGCTATGCAGAACATTTTTAGTTGAATTAAGTCCCATTTGTCTACTTTTTGTTTTATAGCATTTGCTTTTGAAATCTTAATCATGAATTATTTGCCTGGGTCAATATCTAGAAGAGTTTTTCCTAGGTTTTCTTCTAGGATTTTGTGTCAATTCAGGTCTTACAGTTAAATGTTTAATCCGTCTTGAGTTAATTCTTGTATACGATGACAAAAACCCAAAAAGTTCTCAATATCACTAGTATTCAGAGACATGCACAGTGAAATACCATCTTACACCATTAAGAATTACTATTACTAAATAGTCAAAAAATAGCAGATGTTGGTGAGGATGCTCACCAACATCTGTTATTTTGGGAATGTAAATTAGTATAGTCTCTATGGAAAACAGTATGGAGATTTCAAAGAACTAAAAATACAACTATCATTTGAGCCAGCAGCCCCACTACTGGGCATCTATCAGAGGAAAATGAATTATATAAAAAGATACCTGCACTTTTATCACAGTGTTTATCACAGCACTATTCACAATAGCCAAATCATGAAATCAACCCAAATGTCCATCAACAGATGACTGGACAAAGAAAATGTGGTATATATGTAGCCACAAAAAGAGAATGGAATGTCTTTTATAGCAACATGGATGGAGCTGGAGGCTATTATCCACAGTGAAATAACTCAGAAACATGAACTCAAATACCACATATTCTCCTTGTAAGTGGGAACTAAACAATGGGTAATCATGAACATACAGATGGAAATAATAGACACTGGGGACTTCAAAAATGTGGATAGAAGTATGGGTTGAAAAATTACCTATTGGGTATACTTTTCACTGTTTGGGTGAAGGGCACACTAGAAGCCTAAACCTCACCATTATGCAATATATTTACGTAACAAACCTGCACATGTAATTCGTGAATTTATGGAGGAGGAGGGAAAGGAGGTAGGGAAGAAGGAGGAAGTGGAGGAGGAGGAGGAGGGAAAAAGAAGAGAAATTATAATCTTTGTGTAGCCAATAGATATTTGTCAGAACTCTATTTTGACCTAAAACACCCAGTCTTTCTATTATCTAGCAAAATAACAATCTGGTGCAATTATTTTATTATTCTTATTATAGAATTGCATTTATTTGGAAGGCTAAATCCTCATTCTGGGCTTGCTTAATATGTAAATGTGTTATTGGACAGAACAGAATTTTCCTTATCTGTACTTTATTACTCTATACATTGAAGCAGAAATTTTGTAAGAGACCCTACACTGCCACACACATTTCTGCTTGGGCCGCTTCAGGAGTTGTTGGTATCCTTTTGTTCTACACATTAATGACTACAACGGCATTAGCAAAATCCTAGCAGATTTGAAAGGCTTTTCTTATCCATGTTGGCTAGTGTGTCCTAAAGGACTTAGCCCATTGTACCAAATTCTTCACATTGTCAGAAGATGTCTAGATTTGTATGATGTAATTTTTTACTTTCTATTGCCATCTGTTCTCAAATTGTCCTTTCATGTAGATCTGACAGATGCTCTGGAATTGCTTTCTGGTTCCTCTGTGCATTTTCTTCCTAAAACTAAGTTGTATCTTTTCTCCCCCCACACCTTCCTTGGCTGCAACTGCTTCCTGGAACACTTTCAGGCCTTTCATTATGGATAATTGAGATATCCTTCCAAACTACCTTACCATTAATGAATTAGTTGCATCAACTTCCCTGTTTTAAAAATCAGTGATATGTTGGTTTTGTTTTAAACATGGCATATGTGATAAATTCATTTTTTTACCTTTTAATAATACATTCCAAATTTTCACTCACAAAGTTTTTCATCCCTTTCACTTTGGCTAAAATCAGATGAAATTTAAGTATATTGGCATGTTGGAATAATTTGTAAAATTTGTCTTCATCCAGTCAATATTACCTGTTGAATGAAAAGCTTTCATATTAGTAAATACACAACCTATCTCTGAATCGTTGAATCTCTGAATCCCTTACATTCAATGTTGATATTGAGATGTGATGTCCTGTTCCAGTCACCATGTTGATTGTTACCTAAAACCAGCATCTGAGAAAACCATCACACAAAGACTCTCTACAACCAAGAAATTCATACAGAGTCTTCACCACTGACAGCAACCAAAGCTGAAGCTAGTTGACAGTAAACTGTAAATATTAAAGTCACATCCTCAAGGACATGTTGTTGTGTTTCAATTTTAAGCATTTGTCTTACGGAATCTTACCACACTGTTCTGAGACATGCTGCAAATTTTACCACTTTTGAAGTTTGCATATAGCTTTATTTTATTAATAATCAAAAAAATGGAGTTTTTATATAATTGGATCCGTACTTTTCTTTGTGACTAACTTGGGTATCATGTATATAAAGTCCTACTTCACAAATAGGTATATGCTTTCCCTCTTTTTGCTATTTTATGTATGCCTTTTCTCCTCATTTAAAATCACCTTATCTGTAATTTACTTTGTTATGTGGTTACAGCTAATATTTTTGGTTTTCTAATGACTAACTCAGCTGTAGCAGTATAATTACAATGTTTTTGTATGGTTTTGGCCTTATATATGATTCAAGTGGTTTTCCCCTACTAGGTTTATGATACCACCTTTGTTATAAACTAAATTTATATTTATGTGGAACAGTTTTAAGGCCTTCTACTTTACTCAGTGTCTGTAGCTCTCTAAACATCATTCTATTTCCATAATTGCTGAAAATGAGGATTGTCTTCATTCTTTTGTGTTGCTATAGAGGAATACCTGAGGCTGAGTAATTTATAAACATAAGAGGTTTATTTGGCTTATAGTTCCGCAGGCTATACAATAAGCACGACACCAGCATCTACTTCTGGTGAGAGCCTCAGGTTGCTTCCACTCTTGGCAGAAGATAAACAGGAGCCAACTATTCAGAGATCAACTGGCAAGAAACAGGAAGCAAGACAGAAGAAGAAAGAGATGCCAGGCTTTTTTCAACAACTAGTTCTTCAGGGAACCTAAAAGTGAGACTTAACGCACTCTTGTGCGTCTAGCACCAAGCCATTGATGAAGAATTCACCTCTACATCCCAAACACCTCCCACTAGGCCCCACCTTCAACAGTGGGAATCCAATTTCAATGTCAGACTTAATGGGGCCAAACACACTGTATCTAAACCATAGCAATGATGATGATGATCATGATTATGATCATGATTTCAGCATACAAGAAGCCAAGACTGCACATTACTCTCTTTTCCGAAATATTCCAAGCTATTTTTGCTAATTTTTGTATGACTCTGTCAAATCTCTGAAAGAATTTCCTGATGATATTTTGGTCATAATTGCAGTAATTGTGTTGATTATTTGTAGACAATTAGCAGTATTACAGTGGTCATTTTTTCTATCAAAAAATATAGATCACCGTA
Source organism: Macaca nemestrina (assembly GCF_043159975.1). NCBI lineage: Eukaryota > Metazoa > Chordata > Mammalia > Primates > Cercopithecidae > Macaca > Macaca nemestrina. Next base: position 60,082,062 of record NC_092130.1, read on the forward strand.
TCCACTTATTTAGATGTTCTTTCTAATCTATAGTAAAACATTTTTTATCTACAGTAAGCGTTCTAATTTCCTTTATTATATACTATGATGGTTAATATTGAGTGTGAACTTAATTAGATTGAAGGATACAAAGTAGTATAGTTCCTGGGTGTGTCAGTGAGGATGTTGCCAAAGGAGATTAACAGTTGAGTCAGAGGACTGGGAGAGGCAGACCCACCCTCAATCTGGGTGGGCACCATCTAATCAGCTGCCAGCACAGCTGAAATAAAGCAGGCAGAAGAAGTTGGAAAGAGCTGACTTCCTGAGTCTTCTGGCCTTCCTCTTTCTCCAGTGCTGAATGCTTCCTGCCCTTGAACATCACACTCCAAGTTCTTCAGCTTCTGGACTCTTGGACTTACATCAGTGGTTTGCCAGGGGCTCTGGGGCCTTTGACCATAGACTGAAGACTATGCTGTCATCTTCTCTACTTTTGAAGTTTTGGGACTTGGACTGGTCCACCACTGGCTTCCTTGCTCCTCAACTTGCAGACGACCTATCATGGGACTTTACCTTGTGATCATATATGTCAATTCTTAATAAACTCTCTTTTATATATACATATATCCTGTTAGTTCTGTCCCTATAGAGAACCCTGACTAATATAGATTTTGGTACCAGGAATGGTTTTAGAGGAACAGAATTTAGTGATGGATTTCTTTGGTTGGTTTTAGGATTTCTGGATTTAGCTGCTTATTATGATTAGATACCAAAAAGCTAAGGATTCTACTTCTAATAGTATGAAGAACAATGATAGTCCCTGCTGTGACCTGTTTAGAGAGTTAGGCAAAATAAATGCATTTGTTACTCCTGATTCACCACTCGTGGAAGGCAAGAAGTTTAGTGACTCTATACATAATATCTTTGACTGTATGTGGAGAACCAAGGAATATAATGAAGTTGGTTGGTTGCTCCTAAGTTCGCTTGGAAAAAGGATGAAAGAAAAGGATGAGCTCAGGGATTCTAACTCCCAGCTCCATAAGCACATACTGAGCCTCAAGTCTTTTTTTTTTCTTTTCTTTCTTTTTTTTTTTTGAGACAGAGTCTCACTCTGTTGCCCAGGCTGGAGTACAGTGGTGTGATCTTGGCTCACTGCAACCTCTGCCTCCTGGGTTCAAGTGATTCTCTTGCCTCAACTTCCCAAGTAGGTGGGATTACAGACGTGCGCCATCACGCCGGGCAAATTTTTATATTTTTAGTAGAGACAGGAGTTCATCATGTTGGCCAGGCTCGTCTCAAACTCCTAATCTCAGGTGATTCACCCACCTTGGCCTCCCAAAGTGCTGGGATTACAGGCATGAGCCACTACGCCCAGCTGAGCCGCAGATCTTCTAAGATTGCCCTGAGTGAGAGTCTGATTTTCCGTAAAGGACTGAAATTACAGAAAATCAGATACAAGTTCTTATCATGCAAGTGGCTGACCTGCAGAAAAAGGTGCACGCTCAGCCTCACCAGTTGTCTACTGTTAAAGTGAGGGCACTGATTGGAAAAGAATGGGACCCTGCAACTTGGAATGGGGATGTGAGAGGACCCTGATGAAGCTGGGGACAGTGAGCTTGTAAACTCTGATGAATCTTTTTTGCCAGAGGAAGAAGCCTCCCCACACCCAGTGGTGGCAACATCCCCTTCCTGACCCAGGCTGCCATCAGCCTTTCCACCTTTGTCTGAGGAGATTAACCATGCACTCTCTGAGGCAACAGTGATGGCCGTGCCTGAGGTAGTTGCCAGGCAGGATAATGCCAATGCTCCTCATGACCCACCCCCAATACCCCTGTCTGCTTCTAGACCTAAAACTAAAGTTCCAGCAAGCTTCTGGAGGTGAGGTCCAGAGTGTGCCCCCATGAGGAGGTATGCTACACCCCCAAATGAGTTTTCTAATTTATATAAGCAGAAATCTGGAGAAAAGACCTTGGAGTGGATATTAAGGGTGTGGGGTAACAGTGGAAGAAACATAAAGTTGGATCAGGTTGAATTTATTGATTTGGGCCCATGAAGCAAGGATTCTGCATTGAATGTTGCAGCTCAGGGAGTTAAAAAAAAAAAAAAAAAAAAAACAGGTTCTAATGGTTTATTTGCTTGGTTACTGAAATGTGGATCAAAAGATTACCCACTGTGAGCAGGCTAGAAATGCCTGATCTTCCTTTAATATAAGGAAGGGATTCAAAGGCTTAGGGAGTTTGGGACGCTAGAGTGGATTAGTCACTTTAGATCCACTTATCACAGCTGGGGGGTGGGGTCCAGAAGACATATCCTTCGCCAATATTTTGCAAAATAGGTTTGTGAGGGGAGCACCTGCATCCTTGAAGAACTCTGTGATTGCTCTTCTCTGTATGCCTGATCTTCCAGTGGGAACTGCAGTCACTCAATTAGAAAATTTAAATGCAATGAGAATAATTGGATCCAGAGGTGACACTCAACTATCAAGGGCAAGGTGGGCATAGCTACCATAATGGACAGCAGAGACAAAGGAGCAATCAGAATAGTCTGACTCATGTAGAGCTCTGACATTGGCTAATTAATCAGTGTCCTAGAACTGAAATTGATAGGTAGCATACTGCATTCTTACTTAATTTGTATAAGCAGAAAACTTTCAGGTTGAGTGGACAAAGACAAATTTGAATTATAAAAATAGAGAATCAGAGCCCCTCAATCTATTTCCAGACTTTGAACCAGTTTAAAGACCCAGAACCCCTTGAATAAAAGGGAGGCCGGGTCTCCTTGAGGAAGGACCCCACTACACTACTGACAATTTATACTGTTAATATTTCCCCCATCCTTGCCCAAGAAGAACTCTGGCCTTTTATCAGAGTAACTGTGCACTGGGGAAAGGGGAATGATCAGAGTTTTCGGGGACTACTGGACACTAGCTCTGAGCTGACATTGACTCCAAGCGACCCAAAACATCATTGTGGTCCTTCAGTTAAAGTAGGAGCTTATGGATGTTCAGTAATTAATGGAATTTTAGCTCAGGCCTAACTTACAGTGGGTCCACTGGGTCCCCAGACTCATCCTGTGATCATTTCCCCAGTGCCAGATTCTATAATTGGCATAGACATATTTAGTAGTTGGCAGAATTCCCACACTGGCTCCCTGACTAGTAGGGTGAGGGCTATTATCATGGGAAAGGCCAAATGGAAATCATTAGAGTTGCCTCTAACTAGAAGAAAAAAAAATAGATAGATAGATAGATAGATAGATAGATAGATAGATAGATAGATAGATAGACAGACAGACAGACAGACAGATAGATAGATAGATAGATCTCACATCCCTGGAGGGATTGCAGAGATTACTGCCACCGTCAAGGACTTGAAAGATGCAGGGGTGGTGATTCCCACATTTCCATTCAATTATCCTATTTGGCCGTGCAGAAGACTGATGGATCTTGGAGAATAACAGTGGATTATCATAAGCTTAACCAAGTGGTGACTCCAATTGCAGCTGCTGTACCAGAGGTGGTTTCATGGCTTGAACAAATTAACACATCTCTTGGTACCTGATATGCAGCCATTGATTTGGCAAATGCCTTTTTCTCCATTCCTGTCCATAAGGTCCACCAGAAGCAGTTCACCTTCAGCTGGCAAGGCCAGCAATATTCCTTCACTGTCCTACCTGAGGGTATATCAATTCTCCGGGCTTGTGTTATAACCTTATTCTCAGAGATCTTGATCATAGTTTTCCTTCCCCAGGATATCACACTGGTCCATTATGTTGATAACATTTTGCTGATTAGATCCAGCAAGTGAGAAGTAGAAAACACACTGGACTTATTGGTGAGGCATTTGTGTGCCATGGGATGGGAAATAAATCTGACTAAAATACAGGAAACTTCTACCTCAGTAAAACCTCTAGGGATCCAGTGGTTTGGGGCCTGTCAAGATACCCCTTGTATGGTGAAGGATAAGTTGTTGCATTTGGCCCCTCCTACAACCAAGAAAGAAGCACAACGCCTAGTAGGCCTAGTTGGGCTTTGGAGGCAACACATTTCTTATGTGGGTGTGTTACTATAACCCATTTATAGAGTGACCCAATAGGCTGCCAGTTTTGAGTGGGGGTCAAGAACAAGAGAAGGCTCTGCAACAGGTCCCGGCTGCTGTGCAAGCTGCTTTGCCACCTGGGGCATAAGACCCTGCAGATCCAATGATGCTTGAGATGTCAGTGGCAGATAGGGATGGGTTTGGAGCCTTTGGCAGGCCCCCAAAGATGAATCACGTGGAGGCTTCTAGGATTTTGGAGCAAGGCCCTGCGATCTTCTGCAGATAACTACTCTCCTTTTGAGAGACAGCTTTTGGCCTGTTACTGGGCTTTGGTAGAGACTGAACATTTTACTATGGGTCATCAAGTCACCATGCAATCTGAACTGCCTATCATGAACTGGGTGTTTTCTGGCACATCTCGCCATTAAGTGGGTCATGCACGCATCATTCTGTCATCAAATGGAAGTGCTATATATGCTATTGGGCTCAAGCAGGTCCTGAAGGCACAAGTACATTACATGAAAAAGTGACCAAATGTCCATGGTCTCCACTCCTGCCACCAAGCCTTCTCTCCCCCAGCCTGCACTGATGTCCTCATGGAGAGTTCCCTATGATCAATTGACAGAGGAAGAGAAGACTAGGGCCTGGTTCACAGATGGCTCTGCACAATATGCAGGCACCACCTGAAATCAGACAGCTGTGGCACTGCAGCCCCTCTGTAGGACATCCCTGAAGGACAATGGCAAAGGAAAATCTTCTTAGTGGGAAGGACTTCAAGCAGTGCACCTGGTTGTGCACCTTTCTTGGAAGGAGAAATGGTCTGATGTGTGATTATATACTGATTCATGGCTGTAGCCAATGGTTTGGCTGGATGGTCAGGGACTTAAAAGAAGCATGCTTGGAAAATTGGTAACAAAGTAATTTGGGGAAGAGGTATGTGTACGGACCTTGCTGAGTGGTCAAAAACCATGAAGATATTTGTATCCCATGTGAGTGCTCACCAAGGGGTGACCTCAGCAGATGAGGATTTTAATAATCAAGTAGATAGGATGACTCTTTCTGTGGTCACCACTCAGCCTCTTTTCTCAGCCACCCCTGTCATCGCCCAATGAACCCATGAACAAAATGGCCATGGTGGCAGGGATGGAAGTTATGCATGGGCTCAGCAACATGGACTTACACTCGGTAAGGCTGACCTGGCTACGGCCACCACTGCATGCCCAATTTGCCAGCAGCAGAGACCAACACTGAGCCCTTGATATGGCACCATTCCTCAGAGTGATCAGCCAGCTACTTGGTGGCAGGTTGATTATACTGGACCTCTTCCATCATGGAAAGGGCAGCAGTTTGTCCTCACCAGAATAGACACTTACTCTGGATATGAGTTTGCCTATCCTATACAGAGTGGTCCTGCCAAGACTACCAACCATGGACTCATGGAATACCTTATCCACTGTCATGGTATTCCATACGACATTGCCTCTGACCAAGGCACTCACTTTACACTTAAAGAAGTGTGGCAGTGGGCTCATGCTCATGGAATTCACTGGTCTTACCATGTTTCTCATCACCCTGAAGCAGCTGGATTGATAGAACCATGGAATGGCCTTTTGAAGTTACAACACCAACTATATGGCAATACTTTGCAGGCCCAGGGCAAAGTTCTCCAGAAGACTGTGTATGCTCTAAATCAGTGTCCAGTATTTGGTACTGTTTCTCCCATAGCGAGGATTCATAGGTCCAGGAATCAAGAGAGGGAAGTGGAAGTGGGACCATTCACCCACACCCCTAGTAACCCACTAGCAAAATCTTTGCTTCCTTTTCCTGCAACATTACATTCTGCTGGCCTAGAGGTCTTAGTTCCAGAGGGAGGAATGCTGCCACCAGGAGACACAATAATTCCATTTAACTGGAAGTTAAGATTGCCACCTGGCCATTTTGGGCTCCTCCTACCTCGAAGTCAACAGGCTAAGAAGGGAGTTACAGACTGGGTGCTGTGGCTCACGCCTGTAATCCCAACACTTTGAGAGGCTGAGGCAGGTGGATCATAAGGTCAGGAGATCGAGACCATCTTGGCCAACATGGTGAAACCTCATCTCTACTAAAAATAAAAAAATTAGCCAGGTGTGGTGACATGTGCCTCTAGTCCCAGCTACTCGGGAGGCTGAGGCAGGAGAATCACTTGAACCCAGGAGGCAGAGGTTGCAGTGAACCAAGATTGAACCACCGCACTCCAGCCTAGGAGACAGAGTGAAACTCTGTCTTAAAAAAAAGAAGGGAGTTACAGTGTGTTGGCTGGGGTGATTGATCTGGATTAACAAGATGAAATCAGTCTACTACTCCACAAAGGAAGTAAGGAAGAGTATGTGTGGAATATAGGAGATCCCTTAGGACATCTCTTAGTATTACCATGACCTATGATTAAGGTCAATAGGAAACTACAACAGCCTAATCCAGGCAGGAGTACAAATGGCCCTGACCCTTCAGGAATGAAGGTTTGGGTCACTCCACCCAGTAAAAAATCATGACCTACTGAGGTGCTTGCTGAAGCCAAAGGGAATACAGAATGGGTAGTAGAAGGCAGTCATCAATACCAGCTATGACCATGTGACCATTTACAGAAATAAGGACTATAATTGTCATATTTCCTCTAGTTTGTTCAGAAGATGTTTGTACATTTATACACTTGTACTAAGAGAATATCTTCATTTTTTTCTTTTTCCTTTATCATGTGACATAAGATTTACTGACTTCATATCAGTATTTAAATGTTGCTGATTTTATGTAACAGCATTTATGTTAAGGATTAGTACACTTTTGGATGTATGAAGGGTAGCTTATTATGTTAGGCATAATTATGATCTTATTATTGTCTTCATTCGAAGATTATGTATGATTTCAGGAGACGTGTATGGGTTCAAGTTGACAAGGGGTGGGCTTGTGATAGTTAATATTGAGTGTCAACTTGATTGGATTGGAGGATGCAAAGTAATGTTCCTGGGTGTGTCTGTGAGGGTGCTGCCAAAGGAGATTAACATTTGAGTTAAAGGTCTGGGATAGGCAGAGCCACCCTCAATCTAGGTGGGCACCATCTAATCATCTCGCAGCACAGCTAAAATAAAGCAGGCAGAAGAAGTTAGAAAGAGCAGACTTGCTGAGTCTTCCGGCCTTTGTCTTTCTTCCGTGCTAGATGCTTTCTGCCCTTGAACATCAGACTCCAAGTTCTTCAGCTTCTTGACTCTTGAACGTACACCAGTGGTTTGCCAGGGACTCTCAGGCTTTTGGCCACAGACTGATGGCTACACTATCGTCTTCCCTACTTTTGAGGTTTGGGGACACGGAATGATCCACCACAGGCTTCCTTGCTCCTCAACTTGCATATGACCTATCATGGGACTTTACCTTGTGATTGTATGAGTCAATTCTTCTTAATAAACTTCCTTTCGTTAATACATATATCTTATTAGTTCTGTTCCTAATAGAGAACCCTAATACACATATTTACAACTTTCATTTACTTTATATAACACTATGCATTTTATACTGTCTTGCTATTGTAAATGTGATTCTTGTTCCATTGTATTTTCTTTTTTTTTTTTTTTTTCTTTTCCAGGCAGGGTCTCACTCTGTTGCCCAGGCTCTGGAGTGCAGATCACAGCTCACTGCAACCTCCACCTCCCAGGCTCAAGCGAGGCTCCTATTTCAATCTCTGAAGTAGCTGGGACTATGTGTGCACCACCATGCCCAGCTAAGTTTGCTTTGTTGTTGTTGTTTGTTTTTTGTAGACATGGGGATCTCACTATGTTACCCAGGCTAGTCTTGAACTCCTGCCCTCAAGCAATCCTCCTGTCTCAGCCTCCCAAAGTGCTGATATTACAGGTGTGAGCCACCACACCCAGCTTGTAGTAATTAATGGTAGTTAGGAATGCTACTGTTCTTTAAAAACACATACCTTGTTACTGAATTATCCTCTCAATAAATCTGGTAGAATACAGTTGATAATTTTGATTATCCAGGTAATACCATCTATTAATAATATAAATTTATACTTCCAAGACTACTAAAAGTTTAGTTCTTCTCATGATTCCCAGTTTCCCTGGAACATCTCTTCTGCTTTGGCTGTTGTAACAAAATACTACCGATTGGGTGGCTTTAAGAACAAAAATGTATTTCTCATACTTCTCTTGGCTAGGAAATCCAAGATCAGGGTTCCAGTGAATTTGCTTTCTGATGAGGGCTCTCTTTCTCACTTGCAGATGGCTGCCTTCTTATTATGTTTTGCATGACCTTTCCTTGGAGTTCACTCAGAATGAGAGAAAAGCAGCTCTCTAATGTCTCTTCCTAGAAGGACACTATTTTATCAAATGAGGACCTCACCCTTATGACCTCATTTAACATTAGTTATAACTTTATAGGTTCTATTTCCAAATGTAGTCACATTGGGAACTAGGGCTTCAACATATGTACTTGGGAGGCAAACAACTTAGTCTATAGCATGTGCTTTATAATTTCAGTCTAGGACCTAAGTGCCACTTTTAAGTCAATAACTTTCCACTCCAGAAATTCACTCCATCCATTTTCTGAGCTCCAGAGTGATATTTCCAGCTGCCAATTAGATAATAAATTGAATTTGTTATCTTTGCCTACCTACTCAAATACACTAAAGCAACAGTTTTACTTAATTTCTCTTTCTTCTTCATCCCTCCAAACATTTGGTTGCCAAGTCCTGTTGACTTTCTTTCAACTATCCTCCTCACACAAGACTCACTATCCTGACTTCATCTGAGCTCTCATGATGTTTTCATAGATAAATGAAGGTACCTTCTTCTATATCAACTTCCTCCAAGTTACTTTTCCTTAGAGGATAAGATCAGTTGTCATTAAGTTTTTAAATGACACCCTCCAAAGGATTCAGCTTGTAGAATAAATGATATGGTATGTATGAGAAAGGTTAATTACAAAATTAGCCAGAACCATAATTATCAGAATTTTTTCAAATCTTCTTAAGAACTTTAAAAATGTTTTATTGTACCTGCTGTGGGCATCCAACTCATATGATTCAAATTAAAAACAAAAGCAACAAAACAAAAAAGAAATAAAAAACACTGATCTAACAACTAGGATTATAGTTTTTTTCTTAATTACTACATATTAATTACTACATATTTTGTTATATTCTATCAGATTACTATCTGTCATATATTCAAAGATTTATTTTTCCCTTAATTTAGGCACAGAACTAGCTAATCTATTTCTAGAGGTACTGAAGATGAATGTCTAAGTCTCCGTATGTATTAAGATACTATTGAAAGTCAAAAGTGTAATGTTCTCAGATATGCCTATAAAATCTAATTTATATGTATTTTTAAGAAATAAAACTAGCTACCAGTAGATGAAACTTCTGCATTGCTTAGCCTCTGGAATTTTGTGGCCATCATCTTGACCTTGAAGCAATGACAAAAGAGTAAAATGCAAAAAAAAAAAAAAAAAAAAAAAAAAAAGAAGATTTTAAAACAATAAAATGGTATCTGATACTGCAGTCAGCACAAAGATCAGAAAAGAAAACAATCAAATATCCTAACTTTATTCCCAATATGATTCTGATCAGCAAGCAAAACATCTAAAATGCTATGATTGTTTTGCAATTTCTATATAAAGTCAGACTCTGAGTCAGAAAGCTGAAAAGCATAATGAAATCTGAAAATTAAGCAGGGGAAAATGAAACTAAGATCCTAGAAGATGAGTTAATAGAAGCAAATAAAAAGACACAATTTTTCCACTTTTGTGAGGTTTTTTGTGTTTGTTTTCTGGTATACTTTTCCACTGATTGCCTAACCTCCCTCCAAACTCATTTCTGTATTTTGAAATGTTACCCAGAGATTTTGGTTATACCAAGACAGATTAACATTCCTGTATATCTTCCCTCTTAAAAATACTCCGGACATAACACAGCAAACAAATACAGGCGCTCCCTGAAAATGTGGAAAGAAGAATGTGGACTGTGTAGGGACCTTAGGACTTGCAGAATTTCTCTGAATTTCCTTATTGCTTGTCATATATCACAGATAGGGGATTGCAGAAGCCTCCAAAAGGGAACCACAAAGAGGTAGACAGAAAAAAACTCTAAGAGCCTCTTCCTCCTAGACAGAAGACATAAGACAGGGTAGCCTAACAGATAAAACCATTTTTTTCTGCCCTGGTCCAGCCAAATATCAAAAGAATTAAAACACACCTTCACTGCTTAATGAAGCAGTGGGAGGCAAGGATAGCAAGTACTCCACGTTTCTCTCCCTTGGTATCAGGGAGCCTAGTGGAAAACTGAGTTTCCACCTTCATTCAAAGGCAACTAGACTGTAATAATCCTTTTGCCACTTTCACCCAGAAAGTGGCAGAGAGGCCCCATCCCATTCATCCTAAAATAAGGCAGTGCTGATTAGTGCCCCACTTTGCCTGAGTGATGTTAGCAGGACAAAGGGAAGCTGAGTTTACACTCACCTAGTCCTCATGCCAACAGATGGACTGCCTACTAAAATAACAACAGCAACAACAACAACAAAATGCTTAGGTGGGATCCAGTATCTCATAATATCTAAATTGTCCAGGGTACAATAGAAAATCACTCATATTAAGAACCAAACTACAATATGATTGAGAAAAGCATTCTACACGTACCAAAAAGATGTCCTTGAATGAGTAAGTTGTTAAAGTACGGTACATCCATACCGTGGAATACTATTAAGCAATAACAAGGAACAAACTATAGATAACACAGCAACTTGGAAAACTCCCAGATATTATGCTGAGTGAAAAAGCTAGTATCAAAAGGTTACACACTCTGTAATTCTATTTATATAGTAATCTTAAAATGAAAAACAGATTAGTGGGTGGGGATTATGGGGGAGAGAAGGGGCTCTCTCCCAGTTTCTCACTTCCAGCTTGCAAATTGGCAGTAGTTATGTTCCTTGTGGGAAGGTGATATCCTTTGACTGTGTCCCCACTCAAATCTCACCTTGAATTGTAATAATCCCCAAGGGCAGGGCCAGGTGGAGATAAGTGAATCATGGGGGTGGTTCCCCCATGCTGTTCTCATGGTAGTGAATAAGTCTCACAAGATCTGATGGTTTCATAAATGGGAGTTCGCCTGCACAAGGTCTCTTTGCCTGCTGCCATGTAAGATGTGACTTTGCTCCTCCTTCACCTTCCACCATGATTGTGAGGCCTCCCCAGCCATGTGGAACCATGAGTCCATTAAACCTCCTTCCTTTATAAATTGCCCAGTCATTCAGGTATGGCTTCATTTGCAGCATGAGAACGGACCAATACAGATGGTCACAACATCAAAAGGTTGCCTTTACTAGAGCTACCACTGCATCTCTCTCTAGGTTCTAGTAAGCATACCTCCAACTGTATCCTCAGTCCCAGAGTAAATGATAGCTCCTTGTTGTTGCTAGCCTTGAGTGCCTCAGTATCTATTCTCATGCTCTTGCAAGCAATCCCTTCATTAAACTCTCCCCACTTGCTCCTTGAGTGTTACATCTGTTTCCTTTTAGGACCTTGGTTGATTAGTATTTCAAAAACATTTTGCTTAGAAGCATAATAGATTCTCCCTTGTTTCTGTCATGTATTGCATTGTATACAGATCTGTCATTTCTGTCAACAACAGATATTTGATGGACGCAGTGGATTTCTTGCTTATCTGTATATCACACCCAAGTCCTTGCACAGTGCCTTAAATATAGCTTGCAATAAAACTGATGTATAAAAACAGTGAAAGATTAACCTATTGTGTAATCAGGAATGAAATCCTGAAGTGTTTTGACTGTAGACAGCTGATGGCAAAAATAAACACTTAATTTTTGGAAGCTGAAAAAAATTCATACATGTGGAGGTTGTTCCATTATTGGATTCAATACTTTTGCAATAAGTCCACTATACATAGGAATTTTTCAGTGGTGTGTTCCAGATCTTCTTTTTCAAAAAGCCACTGGATAATCAAAATGTAGTGTGAAAGCTGGTTCTTAATTAAAAAACATATTTTAGAGCAACTGTCAATGCCAGTAGTCATTCAAACTTATGCCTCAAATGCGTATATATATATAGAACAAAATGCTTTATTCAGTCACTTTATTCAACTACAGATTTTATTTATATTTAAATTCCACATGCTGTTCCACTAAAATTTAATATATATATATTTTATATATATATGTATCTCAGTATCAATAGCTGTATCATTGAAATATCACAGTAAGTAATGTTCATAATGTCCAAAATTTCAAAAAAAGATATTTGCAGGCAGATGAGTTTATAATACATATTACAAAGGTACAAATTGAAGAAACAGCATTTAAATCACTAGGCTTCAAGTTGCCAAAAAACTTGAAACATTATAATGAGTAATTCCTGGTGGGTTCCGGTAGCTAAAATTTGAGTACAGTTAAAATATCTCCTGATATGTACATGTGCACGTGCACACACACACTCCACACACACAAATCACTGAAGTAGCATTAACGAGAGATTGAACTATATCTATGAGAGATTGAGAGAGCACATTAATGAGAGTACTGTCACTATTTCCTAGACTCGGTAAAGAAAAGCAAAGAACAGGATAATACATAAAATCAATATTTGGTCTATTCTTCGCTATTTCATAATCAAATATGGTTTTTCAAAAGGAAACTAAAATGACAGAAAACCAAAAACAATGGCATACTCCATAGACTATGAGATGCCATGAAAGAGTCTTTCTCTGTCCAGATTTGATCATTTACTTCACAGTTACCAAGAACAGATATAAGAGCAGATGCCAATAGAAAGGCAGCTATATATGTATAACATTCACAAAGGGCTTTGTAAGAACACCTGAAAGAGTCTTCAGTGAATTAAGGCTAATATTTCAGTCTTACATTAATCCACAGTTTCACATTAATTTTCACTTATTCGTTTGATAAACAGATGTTTATTGAGGATGTACTGTGTTCCAGGTGGTGGCATAAAGGTGGTGAGCAAGACAAATGGGTTATCCCCCCAACAGAGCTCAGATTTAGTGAAGGGGAAAGACAATACACAACAAAACAAGAGATAATTCCAAAACGTGCCAACTGTTACCATTAAAATAAAAGTGTTTGTGAAGGACAGTGAATGCTGCAGGTGAGTTGGTTTATTTAGGTTATTTTGGCAGAGAAGGCTTCTGTGAAGAGGTTGTAATTTAATAGTTAAAGTGAAATTTAAAAATTAAAAATAAAGATCTTCAGCTTTGTGAGGATCTGAGAAATGCCTGTAGTGGTGTCCTAGTGATAACGTGAACTTTGTGTTTTTGTGGAAAGAGAAGAAGTTATCTGTGTAACTGAAGAGGTGAGCAGGGCAAGATCAGTGTGGCCTTCTCAGACATATTGAAGGGTCTAGTTTCTGCTCTAAGCTTGGATAGTAGAACTAATAGTTCCTGTTTCATATTCTATGTACTTCTTGGAAAACCGATATTATAGATAGTTATTTTAAGCACAACAACCAACCTATTATTTATACAAAATCGGGCAAAAATTATTCTGCAACTGGAACATAAAAGGTCAATTTACTAATACTATATATATCAAAAGATCACATCATAGTGGTTTAAGATTATAACCTTTTGGGACATATAATTTAGAGTTATAATTTCAGCTCTACAGCTTAAGTACTAGGCTCAATCTTGGACAATTTCAACTTAGTCTCTTCCTCTATAAAATGGTGACTAAATTATTTATAGTATAGTGTAGCCATGTAGATTAAGCAAGATAAGTGTTTACTGCAATGTATGATATCTTATAAGTGGTGAGGAAATAGTAGCTGTTGTTGTTGTAATTATTATTCTGTTATACCCCATACTGGCATTTACTCTGTTAATATTTAAGTTTTAGGTTGAATTTTTTGTCTTGGTCAAATATTGTAGAAGTTTACTCTGATAAGATAATTTTTGTGCAAATGATTTATTAAGAATACTCTCAGCAAAAACTGGCGAAATACTAGCTAAAAGTAGGACAGAGAAGGGAGGAAGGGAAACAAGGCCACAATCTTAGGGGAAATCCTACAGAGGAAGGTTTCATTCTGCAGGAGAATTTTGGAGTCTAGATTATGCCTCAAAAGTATCCCGATTCAAAGCAAGACAGCTGAACTTTCGTACATCCATATCTGTCCGTCTCTAGTCCATGGTTGCTTAAATACTCCTAGTCCCCACTAAGAGAAATATAGTTGATTCTTGTTATTCGTGGTAGTTACGTTCTACAAAACCATTGTGAACACTGAATGATGAATCCTGATCATTGTACCTAGAGGAAATAAAATGTTAGGTTTCTATGAGCCTTTTATCACATTTTTGTCAACCAATCACCATATAACCTTGTTTTATGGGTTTCTGTTTAAAGACACCTTACTTAACATACATGTTTTATTCATTAACATTGAATTAATGGACAACATTATAACTCATGCCTGAATTAAGCTTACCTAGCACTTACATTTTTTCCACAAGGCACATCATTGATTTAGAGGTTACACATAAGTTTTAGTAAGTAGATGAATTCTCAAATACAGAAGCCAGGACTAATGAAGATTCACTCCAAATTATCAGAAACCCCTTCTCTTTTGATGTGGGCAAGGTAGCTTCAGCGGCCATTGGCAGTGCGCCAAAGATTAGTTAAGATTCAGGGTATTAGAAGTGAAGGGCAGAGCACTGGCATTATTTGCTAGTCACCAACATGATTAAGTAAAAGAACAATAGTAACTACTATATTATCATGTACAGTGATAGCATGGAAATATACTTGTGTATTCTCCCCAGAGACTCCTGGATGTCAAACATATTGTTAATGTAATAATTAAGTGAGCCTAATAGTGACACAGTCTAGAAAAAGAGATAAAATCATATTCGAGGCCAGTGTAGGGGTGTAAACAGAAATTTCTGAATGCAGTCTGTTTGTAATTTTTCCTAGTTTTTTGTTTTGTTTTTGTTTTTTGTTTCTTTATTTTTAGTTTTTTTCTGAGACGGAGTCTCACTCTATCACCCAGGCTGGAGTGCAGTGGCATGATCTTGGTTTACTGCAACCTTCGCTTCCCGAGCTCAAGTGATTCTCCTGTCTCAGCATCCGAGTAGCTGGGACTGCAGGTACGTGCCACCATGCCCGGCTAATTTTTGTATCTTTAGTAGAGACAGGGTTTCACTATGTTGACCAGGCTGGTCTCCAACTCCTGACCTCAAGTGATCAACCTTTCGTAGCCTCCCAAAGCACTGGGATTACAGGTGTGAGCCACTGCACACAGCCTATTTATAATTTTCCCTTTTGAGGGATTACTCCTTCCATCAAAGCTGCTTACCCCCAATATTGCATACTGAAAATGTTTTCAGATTTTACCATGTCTTTTTTTTAACTATACACATTTTCCAATATTTTGGTATATAATATGGAAACTGACATTTTATATACTAGAAATAATTAAAATTTACTTATCTCTCTCTGTTTTCACTATTCTTATATTTTTGGTAGACTTGGAAGATTACATTAATGTTCATAATTCCACAGAGTAATTCTCCACAACTCTTAGAGGCCAAATCATCTCAAGAGATCATCATAAACTGAGGTTTTGCTTACTATACTGAGACAGTTGCTAAGGATGCATTTTAGAGAAAAATAGTGAACAAAGAAAGACTTTTTTATGTAGCATGAGATCAATCAAAGGGAAATAGTGTACTCTTTGGAGTATAGGCATGTAACAAAATAGCTTTTAACTTCATTAACACAGAGGACAAGAACTGGCATTTTAACAGAAGACCAGAATTGTTTTCTCCCTCCCTGAATTTTTCTGATTATTTATGATACAATAAGGACAACATAATTGCTTATGCTCTCCTTATTCCTTATATGTATGTTTCTTTCATAAACGAAACAACCCCTTTCTTACTGCACTGTGACATTTTTAGGTTAGTAGCTGGCAGTGCACAGTTGAGTTGACTCTATAATATCTGGCCCACTCCTCCCCGCACTATGCAGCAGCAATGTGGTTTAGAGATTGACCTTTCTTCCAAGGGTGGGCAGTGCATAAGTTAAGTCAGTTGGCTCAATACTAGAATCACCTGTGGAGTTTAAAAGCTATGATGCCAGGGTTTCAATGCAGAGACTCTGATTTAATTTGTCTGAAGTAGAGACCAAGATTTTAAAACTCCCCAAGTGACTTTAAACTGCAGTCAAAGTTGAGAGCCACTGGTTTAAACCAGTCTTGCTAATTCCAGATCCGTTGACATTGATCGATTTAGAAGGAGGGCCAAGCCAACCCAAACATGGTGCTTATATCAGTTATGATTAGTGTCAGCTGTCATCTTAAGAAAGAAGTCTGATGATAGACCAACTAAGCACGGTATGGAAGCTCAACAAAGCCATCGGAGGCCCAGGCGTTTTCTGTATTTCTGTCTGTTAAAATCTTACTCCAGCCAGAAAGAAGGAGAAAGGGAATAGGAGAAGGGCTCAACACCTCTTTTACAGATCACTGCTGGAATCCTCAAGTATCACACATCACTGACAAGACTTAGAAATGGAGAATGCTCATCCCCTTTAGAGAGTTTAGTTGGAAGCCCCATACATCTCTTTTCCTTGGCAAAAACTTGATCACATAACTATATCTAGCTATGAGGGAAAATGTAATTTTTAAACAAGTGCATTGCAGCCCTAAATAAAATCAGATCTTCTAGAGGTAAAGGGAGAATAAATTAAGAATAGGCAGATAGTAGTATTGGCCATAGCGTTTATCTTAGCTGGGATTGGTCCACAAATGACCCAGGCCAGAAAAAAGTTGATAGTAAAAGGAAAAGTAAAAAAGTGGGAAGAAACTTAGTTTCTTAGTTACTTCCATGTAATAATTACACCATTGTGTCATTGAAACCACCAGCCTGAAGACTTCTTAACTTAAATTTGTGAGGCCAGTAAATTCTAATATAAGATAGTTTTCTGCTACTTACAATTCAAAGCATATTCGTAGTTACAAAGGCTAAAGCTAATTTGGTTATTCATTTTAATTTATCAAATGGTAGTATATTTTCCTTTTGGATAAAATAAAACAAGCACTATACTATTCTTAGATTGTTTCCAATCTATTTGCAACTTGTCATTTTGGTCTAGAAAAGCTCTTCTGGTTATAACCAGTTAATAAATATGCATAAAATCAGTTTATAGTAAGCTAAATTGGGAATCAAAATATTTTGATATACTTTCTTGAAGTAAATTCATTGCTAGAAAAAAAATATTTTTTCTATTGGACCAGAAAAAAAAAAAAGCTCAGTGCTTTAAACCTAATAACTTTTTAGTAAATATTTTAAGAAAAAATATTACGTGGAAATTATTCCTATACTTGATTATTTAATTTGTTTTACCATTTTATGTATGTAAGAGGATTGTGTCAGATACTGTGTTTTATGATACATATGTGTCTTTTGAGGGCATGTAAGGAGAATCTAAACCAAGCCAAAAATTTACAAAGACATCGCTTAGGGCTGAAATCTTCTCCTCAACTTCAATTCAATAGAAAATGTAGTGTTCTGAAAACAGCCAAAGCCCAGAACTAATAATTAACATAATAATAAGGATAGTACTAGTTATGTCTGTCCCTGTCTCAGGTAAACCTCTTATTATCATGTTAGATCAAAAACTTGTCTACAAGTCAGGAATACTAAGACCAAGATGTGCTCTCTTGGTATGTCTAGTTGTTTGGGCTTAAGCAAATAACTTAGCTTTTCTGATCTCAAGATAATCATGCAGAAAATAGTTGACTCTGTTGGCTACTCTTATAAGTCTGTTTCAGTGTTGGGCTAATTAATGTCCTACCACTTTAATTCGTATTCTTTATCTCTGCCCTCCAAGATTCAAACTTATTTTATTAGAAAGAATGGTTTTCATATAGAAACAGGTGAGACAGAATATTTGTTAAAGAAAATTTAAGATCCATATAATTGGTCTATTAACTACATTCTGTAGGATATAAGCAGTAAACTGTACCTTCTTTTTCCTGGTTACTTTCTTTGTCGTGTGTGTGTGTTGGTTTTTTGTTTTTTGTTTTTTGGTATTATTTCAATAGATGGCATAGTTTTCCAGTTACTTTTAGGTAAATAAACTCACTTCTGAGTTTTAAAAAATCTAGTTCAATCTAATTCAATACTACCATCTCACATCCAATTTAAAATTTATCCTTTCATTATCCTCAGACTAGGCACAAGGATGGGTATCTTTATTAGAAAGGGGGAATGTGTTCTGTTTTGTCTCTTTTCTTATTCCAAATAAACTATTGCTTCTGGCTTCTTCTGACTGAGGGACAGAGGGAAAGTAGAATCAGAGAAATGAAGCAAGATCTGACTTTTGCTGTTACAATGTGATAATTGAGTCTTAGGGAAGCAGATGCCGAAAGGCTGGCTCTTTCTCATAGGACACATAAGTGATGGAAATGCCAGAGAATCCCCACCAAGAAGCCCTTTATGGCACCTTTGCTAGGTGCAAGTCATATACTCACCAACTCACTGTTTACTGCCCCTCTAACCCCTGCCTTCTAACATAAGATCCCACAATATTTCTATCTCCTGAGGTCCCATCACACCAGGAGACATCCTCCTTGGTCAAGGTCCTTTTAGTCGTTTTGAGATGGATCTAGTCTGGCTATCTTTTAAGCATTCACTTGGCCCATGAGAAGCCTTACACCTTTCCCCAGCTAAAGAAAATAAATAAAACTTGTTCCAAAGGTAGACATTCTTCTTTCCCTGAAATTACATGAGGATACAGCCAACCTCTTTCCTTTAGACTTCTGTGAAAGTCAGGCATCATTTTATCTGACCAAGAAACTACAGGGGATACATGTCTCATTGTCTTAATAATTTCTTCCTACTCCCTTTCAGTAGCGAGTTAGAAAAGGTCTATATTCTTGAGCACTTTGGTAGCATTCAGGCAGGAAAAAAAATATTCCTATCTGGAAAGCAACTTCCAAAATCTCTGATGAGCTCTTTGGCCACTCCTGCTTTTTCGCTTGAGGGGAGAAAGCTCTGTCTCCTCACTTCTACCCCAAATAAAGGACAGAAAAACTTAACAGTGTTCTTATTGCACAAATTTCCATTAAAAGATCTCCCTCTCTATCCAATGTCTAGGCTTTACCTACGTGGGCTGAAGATGAGTGATATGACTAAGATCTCAGGGTTGGTTACGGTTTTAATGAGACTTCCCCATTTTTTTTCAAGTGTTTCCTTTTAAACGCAGAAGGAATTATTACTCATTATTCCTAGCTATAAGGAAAAATATAGCCAAAATTCTGAAGCAATCTCGTATAGTTTATATAAAATTCATAGTGAAGACCTACAAAGGCTGTTATTTTATGAGCAAGTCTTGTAAATAACAATTTTCTTTGAAATACTGTTTGTTATGAGAAAATACTATCTAAATTACTCCTACGTTTAGCCTTTGTGAAAAGAAAACATGTGTCTGAAACATACAAAATGGTACTGCTTTTTCCTGGATAACATGTTTATGTATATCTCTGTTTAAGAGAACATGGAAACTATTTTATGTTTTCATCACTTCTATTTTTAGAAATAGAAATTTTACTAAAACTCTCCTACTTAGTTCTCAAGCATACATATGAATTATAATGCAGCCAAATAAATAAAACTGATGTTGAATGATCAAGGTGACATTTATTTAGGATACGGAATATGTGGCAATTCCATTTTATCCTGCTTCCTATTATAGTGACAATCATTTACCTTTGAGTTCATGGTAATCACTGGTTATTAGAATTAATCATATCATCCTCACCATAATATTACATTTATTTGTATTAGCTTCTTTTACACAAGGGAGCTCTGTAGGTTATTGTGTAAGCATAGAAAACTGACATGTGCTCTCCTTCAAAGTTTTCCATTTGAAGCCAAGCAACTCAAATAACAGTCTCATTGGAATGAAGACAATTTTATAGTCATAATTATCTCCATAATCACCATCCATCATCATGAATGACTTCAATGTGCTGAGTTTATACCAGGTGCTTTAACTATAATATCTATGATTGTCAAGTAACACAATTGCTGTGGTGCCTCTCAATTTTCTCTTTTTCCAACATATGAGGGTTTCACTAACTAATGGGATAGTTGGGAAATTCGGCCTCACTACGCTTAGAGCCTAAGTGTTCTCTTGTGCTTCCTGAGTAGGAGTTCACTGGTGTTATTAGACTCTCCATTGACTGACAGAGCTTAGAACAGAATGACACAGACGCAACACCCTTCCTGGATCTTGTAAGTCCCTAGCAGACCAATATGATTAACTGTACTGTACATAAGATATATTGGGAAATTTTTAAAAAGGAGGCAAGACAATGTCAGATGGGAATAAAATGAAAATCAACTAAGGGGAATATTCAGGTTAATGTAGCAATTACTCCATATAGAACAAAAGATTTGGAAATCCCTTCATCTGTATGTGCAGATTCCCTTTAGATGACATTTTATTTCTGACCTGACTCTTAAGATTGACATCCTCTCCCTCCTCACACAGCTAACCCATCTTCAACTTTTTTTATGTAATTTTATTCAATTAGTTTCTTTTTTATCATTACACTTGAAGTTCTGGGATACATGCACAGAACATTCAGGTTTGTTACATAGGTATACAAGTGCCATGGTGGTTTGCTGCACCCACCAACCCATCATCTACATTAGGTATTTCTCCTAATGCTATCCTTCCCCTAGCCCCCAGCCCCTGACAGGCCCTGGTGTATGATGTTCCCCTCTCTGTCCATATGTCCCCATTATTCAATTCCTACTTATGAGTGAGAACATGTGGTATTTGGTTTTCTGTTCCTGTGGTACTTTGCTGAGAATGATGGTTTCCGGCTACATCCATGTCCCTGCAAAGGACATGAACTCATCCGTTTTTATCCCTGCATAATATTCCATGGTGTATATGTGCCACATTTTCTTTACCCAGTCTATCATTGATGGGTAATTGGGTTGGTGCCAGGTCTTTGCTATGGTGAACAGTGCTGCAATAAACATACGTGTGGATGTGTCTTTATAGAATGATTTGTAATCCTTTGGGTATATACACAGTAATGGGATTGCTGGGTCAAATGGCATTTCTAGTTCTAGATCCTTAAGGAATCGCCACACTGTCTTCCAGGATGGTTGAACTAATTTACACTCCCAACAACAGTATAAAAGCATTCCTGTTTCTCCACATCCTCTCCAGCATCTGCTGTTTTCTGACATTTTAATGATTTCCATTCTAACTGGTATGAGATGGTATCTCATTGTGGTTTTGATTTGCATTTCTCTAATGACCAGTAATGATGGATTTTTTTTTCATATGATTGTTGACTGTATAAATGTCTTCTTTTGAGAAGTGTCTATTCATTTCCTTTGCCCACTTTTTGATGGTTTCTTAATTGAAAATTTATTTAAGTTCCTTATAGTTTCTGGATATTAGCCATTTGTCAGATGAGTAGATTGCAAAAATTTTATCCCATTCTGTAGGTTGCCTATTCACTCTGATGGTAGTTTCTTTGGCTGTGCAGAAGCTCTTTAATTAGATCCCATTTGTCAATTTTGGCTTTTGTTGTCATTGCTTTTGGTGTTTTAGATATGAAGTCTTTTTCCATGCCTATGTCCTGAATGATATTGCCGAGGTTTCCTTCTAGGGTTTTTATGGTTTTAGGTCTAACGTTTAAGTCTATAATCCATCTTGGGTTAATTTTTTTATAAGATGTAAGGACCGGGTCCAGTTTCAGTTTTCTGCATATGGCTAGCCAGTTTTTCCAACACCATTTATTAAATAGGAATCCTTTCCCCATTGCTTGTTTTTGTCACGTTTGTCAAAGATCAGATGGTTGTACATGTGTGGTGTTATTTTTGAGGCCTCTGCTCTGTTATGTTGATCTATATATCTGTTTTGGTACCAGTCCCATGCTGTTTAGGTTACCGCAACCTTGTAGTATAGTTTGAAGTCAGGTAGCATGATGTCTCCAGCTTTGTTCTTTTTGTTTAGAATTGTCAAGGGTATATGGGCTCTTTTATGGTTTCATATGAAATTTAAAGTAGTTTTATCTAATTCTGTGAAAAAAAAATGGTAAATTGATGGGGATAGCATTGAATCTATAAATTACTTTGGGCAGTATAGCCATTTTCATGGTATTACTTCTTCCTATCCATGAGCATGAAATGATTTTCATTTGTTTGTGTCCTCTCATATTTCTTTGAGCAGTGGTTTGTAGTTCTCCTTGAAGAGGTCCTTCACATCCCTTGTAAATTGTATCCCTAGTTATTTTATTCTCTTTGTTACAATTGTGAATGGGAGTTATTGGTGATTAGGAATGCTTGTGATTTTTGCACATTGATTTTGTATCCTGAGACTTTGCTAAAGTTGCTTATCAGCTTAAGGAGATTTGGGGCTGAGATGGTGGGGTTTTTCTAAGTATACAATCATGTCATCTGCAAACAGAGACAATTTGACTTCCCCTCTTCCTATTTGAATACACTTTCTTTCTTTCTCTTGCCTTATTGCCCTGGCCAGAACTTCCAACACTATGTTGAATAGGAGTGGTGAGAGATGGCATCATTGCCTGTGCTGATTTTCAAAGGGAATGCTTCCAGCTTTTGCCCATTCAGTATGATATTGGCTGTGGGGTTGTCATAAATAGCTCTTATTATTTTGAGATACATCCCATCAACACCTAGTTTATTGAGAGTGTTCAGCATGAAGGGGTGAATTTTGTTGAAAGACTTTTCTGCATCTATTGAGATAATCATGTAGTTTTTGTCATTGGTTCTGTTTATGTGATGGTTTACAGTTTATTGATTTGCATATGTTGAACCAGGCTTGCATCCCAGGGATGAAGCCGACTTGATTGTGGTGGATAAGCTTTTTGATGTACTGCTGGATTCAGTTTGCCAGTATTTTATTGAGGATTTTCTCAGCGATGTTCATCAGGGATACTGGGTTGAAATTTCCATTTTTTGTTGTGTCTTTGCCGTGTTTTGGTGTCAGGATGATGCCGGTCTCATAAAATGACTTAGGGAGGAGTCTCTCTTTTTCTATTGTTTGGAATAGTTTCAGAAGGAATGGTACCAACTCCTCTTTGTACCGCTGATAGAATTCGACTGTGTGTTCATCTGGTCCTGAGCTTTTTTTGGTTGGTAGGCTATTAATTACTGCCTCAATTTCAGAACTTGTTAATGGTCTACTCAGGGATTCAACCTCTTCTTGGTTTAGTCTTGGGAGGGTGTATGTGTCCAGGAAATTATCCATTTCTTCTAGATTTTCTACTTTATTTGCATAGAGGTGTTTATAGTATTCTCTGATGGTAGTTTGTATTTCTGTGGGAATAGTGGTGATATCCTTTTTATCATTTTTTATTGTGTCTATTTGATTCTTCTCTCTTTTCCTCTTTATTAGTCTGTCTAGTGGTCTGTTTTGTTAATCTTTTCAAAAAAACTAGCTCCTAGATTCATTGATTTTTTTGAAGGGTTTTTCATGTCTCTGTCTCCTTCAGTTCTGTTCTGATCTTAGTTATTTCTTTTCTTCTGCTAGCTTTTGAATTTGCTCTTGCTTCTCTAGTTCATTTAATTATCATGTTAGGGTGTTGATTTTAGATCTTTCCCACTTTCTCCTGTAGGCATTTAATGCCAAAAATTTCCCTCTAAACACTACTTTAGCTGTGTCCCAGAGATTCTGGTACATTGTGTCTTTATTCTCATTGGTTTCAAATAACTTATTTATTTCTGCCTTAATTTCATTATTTACCCAGTAGTCATTCAGGAGCAAGTTGTTCAGTTTCTTGTAGTTGCATGGTTTTGAGTGAATTTCTTAAGCCTGAGTTCTAATTTGATTGCACTGTCTGGGAGACTGCATGTTATGATTTCCGTTTTTTCCATTTGCCGAGGAGTGTTTTACTTCAAATTATGTGGTCAATTTTAGAATAAGTGCGATATGGTGCTGAGAAGAATGCATATTCTGTTGATTTGGGGTGGAGAGTTATGTAGATGTCTGTTAGGCCTGCTTGGTCCCAAGCTGAGTTCAAGTCTTGAATATCCTTGTTAATTTTCTTTCTCATTGTTCTGTCTAATATTGACAGTGGGGTGTTGGAGTCTCCCACTATTATTGTGTGAGTCTAACTCTCTTTGTAGGTCTCTAAGAATTTGCTTTATGAATCTGGGTGCTCCTGTATGGGTGCATATACATTTAGGACAGTTCTTCTTGTTGCATTGATCCCTTTACTATTATCTAATGCCCTTCTTTGTCTTTTTCGATCTTTGTTGGTTTAAAGTCGGTTTTATCAGAGACTAGGATTGCAACCCCTGCTTTATTTTGCTTTCCATTTGCTTGGTAAATATCCCTCCATCTCTTTATTTCGAGCTTATGTGTGTCTTTGCACATAACATAGATCTCCTGAATACAGCACACCGATGGGTCTTGACTCTTTCTCCTATTTACCAGTCTATATCTTTTAATTGGGGCATTTAGCCTGTTTACATTTAAGGTTAATATTGTTATGTGTGACAATTTCACTAGCCAGTACAGGAAAACTCCAATACATCCACTGAAAATTTGTGTAGGTCCTTTTATTTCTGAAGGTTGTTACTTTCTGACCATATTCATAGGTTTAAGAGGGAGAAAACAGCTTTCCTTTGCTGATGAGTAAGTGAGAATCTCTCAGGCTCAGCTTAACCCTACCACAGGTTATCTATAAGGTTAGCCTATTTACAAAGGCCAACAATTTCTCTGAGACCTCCCACCCTTCCTCCTCTTTTCTCCCTCCACGTTGTACTGAGAATCATTTGGCTCTCACCTGCCTATATCAAAGTGCAGCAGTCTCACAAATAACCTAAAGAACCTGGTATTAATATTTCTCTCTACTCTTTATTATCTGCACCAGAGGTTCTGCACCAGTAGACACTAAATTTTTCCAGTCCAGGTTGTCTTATGATGTAGAATAAGAGAGAACATGATTTCAACATTGCTACAAATGAGGAATTATTATTACTAATTTATAGATAAGCAAAATGAGACACATCTGGATGTGAATCTCAATATCATTATGTACTTGCCTTGGATAGTTTTTAATTGGGCAACTCACTTAAACTTCCTGGATCTCTGATTTCTCATCTGTAGAGTAAAGATACCTACCTTGGAAGATTATTCTGAGGGGTAATGAATAAAAAACACAGAGACACATCTGTAACACAAGAGGTGCTCAGTAATCTGTAAATTTTACCACTATTTTTGTATTGACTCACTTGTCTAAAGTCATACAGCAATTATGTATCAGACACAGGGTTCATACTCTCAGGCTCTTTCAACTACACTCCTGAAACTATACTATCAATGCAGCTGAAGTAACTAGAAGTATCAATAACATCTAAAACCATTCCAGAACAAAAGAGATTCCACAGCCATCATCAGTAATTTTCCAAGTGCTTCTGATAAATATCTGAGCCTCTCCTTGCAGGAGTATTGGATGAGAGACAGGGAAACCAGATAGCCCAACTTTCAGGTATTACCTGTAAAGCCAAAAAATGGCAACTAGAGTATCTTCTTTAGAAGTTTTCCAGAAATAGACTTTGTAATACAAGGGACTTCCTTATAGGCGTGAAACTGGCAAATCCTTCACTAGGAATGAATAATATTCAATTTCATGACTTACATTATCACATGTGATTATATTACCAGAAATCATCTAAGTAAATTTTTAACAGGTAAGAAATGTTAGTATTAATAAATAAGTATCAATATATTAATAGAATGTATTGGTATTTCCACTTTAATATTCTAAGAGGACCTACTGTTTCATAATGCTTGGGGGAAAATCCAGAAATCCTACCATATACATTCATACATGTACTTAGCTAGAATTTCAACAATTTGGGAGAAGACTGTTCTCTTTCCAGTCGGTCATTAGTGTTATGGTAATTATGTCCTAAAATTGAAACCACGTAAACTTTTTTATCATTACAAGTTACCATAAAAATAGCCCTATTGTTATAAAAATATTTTATTGTATTTTTCAATCAATTCCCCTATAGATGCATATTGGTATCAGTGTTTTCCTACAATTTTCTAAGAATTAGATTTTGTGACACATATGCACTTAGTTTCGAGAAGTAATTCTTAGCCCTGTCACTAAAGCAAAGATATATATAATCCTCTCAGCCCTCTAAATTTTATTATATGGTAGTATTTTATTATGAATGTGCTGCTTATAAATCTGGGCTAGTTAAATAAAGGAAAGGTTACTTGCAAATTAAATATAACTGATGTTTTTAGGTTTTAATATATAAAATTGTGAGTATAAGTTCATATTATTCTTCTCGAAAGTAATCTAAGAGATTCATGTTGCCTAATAGCAGCAATGTTTGCTGAAATACAGTAGCATGATTTTAACAATGCTGTGTTTATGCAAAATTCTTTAATCCTCTGGGAAATGGGAAAGGATGTGAATTAGTGTCCTATGGCTGTTGTAACACAAACTGTGTTGCTTAAAACAACAGAAATGTATTGACTTACAGTTCTGTAGGCTAAGAGTCCGAAATTAAGGTATCAGCATAGATTTTATTTCTGAGGACTCTGAGGAAGAATCTCTTCCCAGTCTCTCTTTTAGCTACTGGTGATAGCTGGCAACACTTAAGGCTCCTTGACTTGCAGAGGGAGCACTCCAGCCTCTGCCTCTGTCATTACAGGGCATTCTGTCTCTCCTATTTCTTTTCTGAGCTTTCCCCAGAATCACCTTTAGTGTCTATATTTCTACAAATTGTTTCTTCAAGGCAATCTAGGCTTTTTCTATTATGTGCCTCAAATCTTTCCCAGCCTCTACCCATTATCCAACTTGAAAGCCACTTTCACATTTCTAAGTATTTGCTACAGCAGAACCCCTCTTCCTGGTACCAAAATCAGTATCAGTCAGAATTTTCCAGAGAAACAGAGCCAATAGAATATATAAAGAGGGAGAGAGAGATAAATGTTTGATTGTAAGGAATTGGCTGAAGCTACTGTAGGAGCTAGCAAGTCTGAAATCTGGAATACGGCTGGCAAGCTGGAAATTCAGGCAGGATTTATATATTCTAGTCTTGAGAAATGATTCCTTTTCCTCTGAGGAACCCCAGTTTTTGCCATTAAGGCCCTCAACTGATTGAATGAAGCCTATCCATGTTATCCAGGGTAATCTACTTAAAGTCAACTGATTATAAATGTTAATCACATCCACAAACTACCTTCAAAGCAACATCTAAAGTAGTGTTTGATCACACAAGTGGACACCAAAGGCTTGCCAAACTGACATATAAAATTAACCATCATCAGGTAGGAGGCAGGCAGCTGTGAACCAACGAAATCAGATCATAGAGACAAGGTCTGAAATGAGAGGTAGAAGGTAGAGAAACTGGTGAAATGTAAAGCCTTTGGAAGACATCTTTTAGGTTTCCAGGGGCCTCTAGAATGAGTGGGTAGGAGCTTTTCATTGGCAATATAAAAGATAATAATAGCAAAAATAATAGCCAACATTTATTGAGCTTCTAAATTTTCTTGATACCACACCTACAAAGTAATGGCTGTTGTCATTTTCATTGTCTATAAAAGAAAACTTAGACACAGGGAAGTCATAGAACTTTTCTAGTTCACACAGTTAGTAGGTAGCTGAAATTGGATTTAAACCTCATTATCTTGGGTTGGGGCCCATGCTCCTAACCATAAAACCACTAGCAATGCTGATGCCTCCTTCTCTCTTTTGGCTTCCCAAGAAGTTGTTATTCTGACTTTCTACTGCCTTAATCTGGCTCATCTAAGATCGGTGAGACAAGAAGTACATGCTTTGAACATTTGAAGAAATCTCTAGTCTAAGTTAAAGGAATTATGTATACTCACATTATGAATTACTGCAGTAATTCGGTAACATTAAAAAAAAACCACTGAACAATGAAAAACAGAATGAAGCTGAAAAGAGGCAATTAAATTGGGCTTGAAACACCAAGAAAAGCTAGCACAAAAGTTGATCTTTAAGTCAGATTCTGTGCACAGATAGTGCAATATGAGGCATGAATTAAAAGCACCTAGACATAATAGGAAGAGCTGGTATTTGTATAATCAGTTTAAACCATACCAAACAAATGTGGAAACTTTTCGGTACAAAAGGTGAACTTTAGGGAATAGGTATTCTCTTAGAGTTTACTTGCATTTTTGAGGAAGTGAAAATATCAGAGCAAAAATAAAAAATTCAGTGCGTCTTGATAGATACTGGAGGTCTAGATTTATGTAATGCAACCTATTATCTCACTTCTTAATTTATTTAAAAACTATTTATTTAATATCCACTTGCTGGTAGGTGCCCTTCTAGATGCAGTGAATAATCGGAAAAATCCCTTTTCTCACATAGCTCACATACAGACACAATAACACATAATAAAATATGTGATGTAGTTTGTCAGATGGTGTAAGTACTATAAGTACAATAAATAAGAAAGTGAGCTAAAAATCATGGGGTATAAAGTGAAAAAGACTGATGAGAATCTGTTTGGAGACCCAGAATGTGAGGGAAAAAATGAAAAAGGGGCAAAAGAAAGGATAATGGCTATAGCACTTCCAGAATCGATAAAAGGCATCAGTCTTTATGGATGGAAGACTTAAGACTTCCCAACAACGAATAGCACCTAAGCGAGAAACAGAGGTGGTAATCAGAGGTAAGTGTTCTAAGCTCACTGTATCATTCATTACTAATACTAAAATAGAATAACATTTGATAGGTTAAGTTTTCCAAGATAATTAGTAATGAGTTCACAGGTAATACGGTAGCTAAGCATAGAGCAGACTCTATCTCAAGGCAGTAATCAGTGGTGTGTTAGAGCTGTCTTCTACCTGCTCAGGAAGCTAACTTTTAAATTTTCAGGACTTTTGGCAACCGGTTATTAAACCATCAGAAGCTTCAAGTTAGCCATGGTAGGAGTATTCACACCACAGAAATCAATGAACACTACCACTGAGAGCCAGTTATTAAACATTTACAAACACACCACAGCTCTGAGTCCTGTACTCTTATCTCTATGATACACATTTTCATAATATGTCTTTGCAACATAAGCTCATTGAAAAGCAAGGACAGATTTCTGAAATGTTTTTGTGTTCCCTGCAGAACTGGGCATATGTTCCTCAAATATTCTCTTGCTTAATACTGAAAGTAAGGCCAATGCTAGTCCTTAATTCCTAAGGAAGAAGTAAAACTTTACAATTAGCTGAATTAGTTACCATCAGAAAACTACACATCTCTTGGCTCTCAGTAAATAATATGCATTATTAATGCCTCAAAATAACCTTAATACACATATCATTTATTTATGAGTAGAATGTAGTCAGGTAACTTTTCAATGTTTCAAAGTGAAACACTGGAGGTAATAATTGCAAAAACAAATGCATAAAAATGAGAGTATATAGACTATTTGAATGATAAATAAAAATTGTCCTAGATGTCAGCAAAGTGTCATAGAGAAGGCAAGGTCTGTCTTCCCAGACCTTGCTCCTCTCAAGCCACAGAGAAAGAATTATCAGTCTGTTTAGGGAAGAAAATGAAAACATACAGGGAAAAAAGGGGAAGATAGAAATCAAGGTTTAATTATATGTTAAAAAATATCCCTGAAAATAATTTTTTGGTGTTTACATGACAGAGAAGCCACAATGGATAAAACATAATGTGTATACAAACACAGTCTCTCTAGATTGGATAAATTAGATGATTAATAGACAGACAGACTGGCCAATCAGTGTTGTAATGCAAATTTCCATTTTGAGTTATAGATAAGACAACAGCATTTGAAGGAACAGCATAACAAGATCATTTTTGAAAAATCTGATAGAAATTTGAAAAGTGCAAATTAAAGTAAAACTGATATACTTTGAGTCAACAACTATTCAGATAAAGATTACAGATAAAGAATATAATTTAAAGTAATTTGATGAGAACTAGTTAACCAATGAAAAAGTAGTAAAGATTCTGCAGAAATTTTAATCTGATTCAAAAAGAAATTTTAAAATTGATTTTAAACCATCTCCCAACAATGTCTCTTTCTTCCCCTTATTTTTAAAACAAAAATTCTCAACATTTGATCTATGTATCTCTCAGCTTGTGATGAGGAATCCTATTCCATGATTTAAAATTAACCTCCCACAAGCTGAAAAAATTGTGGTGAGCAATTCTACTTAGTTGAAAGTTAAATTAGAAAAGTTTTTACATGACTTCCATCTCCCTCCATTCTACTTCTATAATTAATCAAAACACATAAGCCTACATTAAGACCAAAATCCTTGTAGGCTGATACCCAGTTTTCTTTTCCATCACATTGACACTTGTAATTTTAGAAACTAGGATTTGGAAGTGAGGCCACATTGCACAATTAACATAATACAATGTAAGGGTACTGATCAGGTATTGTCTATTCTTCACAGGGAAGAATCCTTATTTATATTTTTATGAAATTTTATAACAGAAATGGTGCTAAAATTAGAAGTTAAACAGCCATTTTATCTAATACTTCTTTTCACATGGCTTAAAGATGACTGTAACATTTGCAAGAGATAAAACTTTTTTCATCTTAACATAAAATTTTCTTTTTAATCTTAAAAAAATGTATCTGCTGCTTTTGAATTAAGTGAGCATAAAAAAGAGATTCATTTTGAGCTTGAAAAAATTGTTTCAACCTTTACTCAGATACTCCAAACCAATGTTTTTAGAATGGAAAGTAAGCACATGTAATGAGAAATGTAATACTTTTTAAACTGGAAATAATTAATTTTTGAAATGAAGCTTTTTATGAAAGTCAAACACTGTAGAATTCAGTGTTCTTTTCCTCAGTGATTTAAGCCCACCCCAAAGTGTAATTATCTGAAAAATTACATTAAAATGATGTAGTCATATTTATTTCTAGATTCTGGCAAAATGGATTCCAACAAGATACCAAGTTAAGGATGTAGACAGTAAGTCAGTTTGATTTAAATTATGACAGACCCAAGACATTACTTCAGGAGATTTTAGAGCACCACTACCTCCCTCCCATTTCCAAACACCCAAATCTTCTGGAAGAGAGATCAATGGGCTTACTGTGCAAATAAAGTCTCTAGGTATGTTCTCTAGTTGCCCCAGCACATTCCTCCACCTAAAATTTAGCCAGATCCTTATTCTGAAATCTTTCGTATATAGAAGTTTTACAGCCTAAACTTCACAGCTTTTGTAATAACCAGCTATTCTTTATATCATAACGAAAGCTAGAATATTCTCTGAAATTAGTGATTTTCAAACTTATTCACATGGCTGGTGCAGGATCACAGAGTTACAAAGAGAGTTACAATCATTTTCAGTGAATTGAAAACAGTAAGGTTATATGGTAAATGTGTAGGCATGTGTCTATGTATCCATTTAATGGTATTAATATTTACTTTTTAATGAAATATTGATTAGAGATTCTACTTTTTGAATGTTTAACCTTTAAAAAATAAAGTTTGACAACTCAGTATAATAAAAGATTTCAGGGTTCACATTTCTTAAGAATTCACTTTGGATACTAGTAAGACTTCATTTGGACATTTCTCTTCAATAAGAATTAGCAAAATATCTTTTTGTCTTTTACTTTGTGTCAGTGAAAGGTTTAAAATAATATGAGTTTAGCTGCTTGCTATGAGTAAATATATTGCTCCTAGTGGATGTGGAAATTGATGTAAAAAAAGAAAAAAACTGACTTCATCAACGTATAAGTCTACTTAAAGTATTTGGTATGACCAAGTAGAGCAGAGTATCTACAAGTTTTATACCTTCAGATGATTTCTTATTGCTCAGTAACATCCTTTTCTTTCTGACTGAAGCACTCTGTTTAGCATTTCTTGAAGGACCAGTCTTGTGTTAATGAAATATCTCAGCTTTTGATTCAGAAAGTCTTCTTTTCTCCTTCAATTTTGAAGGATATTTCACCAGATATACTATTCTAGTGTGAAAGTTTTTTCATTCAGCACTTTGAATATGTCATGCCACTCTCTCCCAGCCTGCAAGGTTTCCACTGAAAAGTCTGCTAAGTCTGCTGCCAGATGTATTGCAGCTCCATTGTATGTTGTTTCTTTTCTCTTGTTGCTTTTAGGATCCTTTCTTTATCCTTCACCATTAAGAGTTTGACTATTAAATGCCATGAGATAGTATTATTTGGGTTAAATCTCCTTGGTGTTGTATAACCTTCTTTATACTTGAATGTTGGTATCTTTCTCTAGGTTTGGAGAGTTCTCCGATACTGTTCCACTGAATACAATTTCTGCCCCATCTCTTTCTCTACCTCCTCTTTAAGGCCAATAACTCTTAGATTTGCCCTTTTGAAGCTATTTTCTAAATATTGTGCATTTATAAACAGCCTGTCTTCAGGCTCACTAATTCCTTCTTCTACTTAATCAAGTATACTATTAAGATTCAAATTCATTCTTCAGTATGTCAGTTGCATTTTTCAACTGTAGAACTTTTACTGCTTAATTGTTTCAATTTCTTTGTGAAATGTATCTGATAGAATTCTGAATTTCTTCTCTGCGTTAACTTGAAATTCTTTGAGTTTCCGCAACACAGCTAGCTATTTGAAGTCTGTCTGAAAGGTCACATATCTCTTTCTCCAGGATTGGTCCCTGGTGCCTTACTTAGTCCATTTTACAAAGTCATGTTTCCTGGATGGTATTGATGCTAGTAGATGTTCTTCAATGTTTGGGCATTGAAGGATTTATTTTATTTATTTATATATATGTATTTATTAATAGTATTTATTATAGTCTTCACAGTCTGGGCTTATAATACTTATCCTTCATAGGAAGGCTTTTCAGATATTTGAAAGGACTTTGGTGTTGTGACCTAAGCTGTATCTGTTTTAGGAGGGCCCCAAGCTTAGTAACACTGTGGTTCTTGCCAACTTGTAGAGATACTACCCTGGTAGTCTTGAAACAGATCTGGGAAAATTCTCTGGATTACCAGGCAATAAGAGACTCTTATTCTCTTCCTTTACTTTCTTCCAAACAGTCTCTCTCTCCTTTCTTAGCAACCTAAGCTGGGGGTGGAGTGACACAAGCACTGCTGTGGCCACCACAACTATTACTGTGCCGTGTCAAACTGAAGCCAGCACAGCACTGGGCCTTGCCCAAGGCCTGCTGAAACCACTCACTGGCTACTGCCTAAGTTTACTCTAAGCCCTGGGGCTCTACAATCAGCCGGTGGCAAAGCTAGCCAGGGCTATGTCCTTCCCTTCATGGCGGTAAGGTCCCACAGCCCCCAAGTGGGTCCTGAGGTGTTGTCCAGGAGTCAGGGAATAGAGTCAAAAAAGTAGAAGTCTACCTGGTTTTCTACTGTACTGAGACTGAGCTGTCAGTCAAACCACAAGACTCGTTCTCCCTACTCTTCCCTCCCCTTTCTAAAGGCAGAGGAGTCTCATCTGTAGCCATCACAGGCCATGAGGAATATTGCAAGATTACTGCAATGTTCTCTTGAAGCCCAAGGGCTCTTAAGTCAGCTTGTGGTAAATTCTGCCTAGCCTAGGACTTACCCTTCAGTGTAGTGGGCTCCCCTCTGGCCCAGGGCAGTTCCAGAAATGCTGTCAAAAGAGTCAAGTCCTAGAATCAGGAACCCCAAGAGCCCACTTGGTGCTCTACTACCCTGTGGTTGTCCTGGTACCTATGGTACAAGACAAAATTCCCTTTCATTTCCATCTGCTTTTCTCAAGCAGAGTTTTGCCCCGTTGCCACCACAGCTGGTAATGTGCTGAATCTCATCTGAAGCCAGCAAGTCTCAGAGACTCACTCAAGACCCTCAACCAAGTACTTGGGTATCACTGATTGTTATTCAGGGCCCAAGGGCTCTTCAGTTAGCAGGTGATGAATGATGTGAGCACTGGGTCCTTCAAGGCAGAGGGTTCCCTTCTGGCCCAGGATGTGTCTAGAAATGTTGTCTGGGAGCTAGGGCCTAGAATGGGGGACCTTAAGATTCTAACCAGTGCCCTATCTCACTGTGACTGAGCTGGTATCCAAAATGTAAGACAAACTCTTCCCCGCTCTTTCCTCTCTTCTCTTCAAGTGGAAGGAAAGGCTCTCTTTTGGAGCCGTGAGATGTGCAGCTGGGAGTTAGGGGAGGGGTGATGCCAGCACTCCCTTGGCTGCCCCAGCTGCTATCTCAATATGTCACATGCCCTCATAGTCCCCAGCCTTTGGGCCTAGTTCAGTACTGGAACATGCCGAAGAATTGCAGTCCTTATGGCCTAGACTACTTTTCAAGTTTACTTGGAGACACAGAGAGCTGTAGCCCTTGATGATGAGGATTGTGGGATCAAGTTTGGACTACTGGGATCAGTGATTCTCCTCTGGCTAGGGCTGGTTTAAATGCTCTCTTTGTGGGCGAGCAGCAGCTAAATTTGGTCCAGTTTTCCTTTCTTCTCTAATAGGACAGCACTGAGTTCAATGTCTCACAACTGTTGTGTTCTCTCTCTCCATTACCCAGAGACACTCTCTGCTCTACACTTCCACTCTCTTGTATAGCTGGAAGATGCTAAGTAAAAAAAATAAATAAATAAAATAAAGTGCTTTATGTTCAGGCTAGGACACAACTAAATCTAAAATAATGCAACGTAAAGATTTCATTTCATGTCTTCTACTGCACCTGGTTTCCAAATGTTGCAGTAAGCCATGGTATCTTCAGTTTTCATCCCTTTTCTATATTTACTCTTTGCCTAGGAAATACAGATTTTTGAATAAGCTGGATATTCCTAAATTTGTATTTCTTTTTATGACTTTCAAATTTAACAGACTTCTCTACTAATCCTCAAAGACTCCTCCATAAATGTTAAGATTATCCATGAATTTGTTTAGAACAAAACTTGGAAGTTATCTTTGATTTCTCTCTTTAACATTCATATCTAATCCACCAGCAAAACTCAACACCTCTATTCATGAATATATCACAAATCTGACTACTTCTAACCACTAGGAATGGTATTAGTCATGGATTTTTGCAGATGCCCTTTACAATGCTGAGGAAGTTCCGTTGTGTTCCTAGTTTGTTTCGTGTTTTTATCTCTCTATACTAGGTTATACCTAGTGTACATAACCTCTCTACGCTAGGTGATATAATTTGTGTATATCTAGTGTAGTGTAGAGAGAGATAACCTCTCTACACTAGGTGATATAATTTGCTGCACAGACTAATGCAAATGCACCATTTGTTTCCATGCTCATACAATTGTCTTCTCATCCTCACTAACTACAGTCTATTTCTAAATAATTCAATGAAGAACGTGTTATCCTGATACTAAATCCATACAAAATATCACAAGAAAATTACAAATATCCCTTGTGAATATAGTTGCAAAAATACTCAACAAAATATTAACAAATGGCACTAAGCAATATATAAAAAGGATTATAGACCATGACCAAGTAGAAATTATGACAGGGATGTATGGTTGGTTTAACATCTGAAATCAAATAATGCATTCCATTAATAGAATCCAGGGGGTTAACATATGATCACTTGAATAGATGCTGGAAAAGGGCTTTTTAAAAATCCAATATCGTTTCATGATAAAACCATGATATTATGCAAGAAAATAAAAGGCATAAAGATTGGAAAGAATGAAGAAAACCAGTCAATTTGGAGATGAAATTGTATGTATATAGAAAATAATGAGAAACACAGAAAAACCTATTAGAACAAATAAATAAGTTTAGCAAGGTTGCTCTTAGTATACAAGATCAATATATGGAAATTAATGTATTTCTATATATTAGAAATGAACAATTCAAAAATAGTTTTTTTTTTTTACAAAATCTCTTACAGAATTCAAAAAAATAAAATACTTACAAATAAAATTTTAAAAAGAAATGCAACATTGGCACACAGAAAACTACAAAACATTGTTGAAATAAACTTAAAAAGATCTAAATAAATGAAAAGAACCCCAAGTTCATAGCTCAGAAGACTTAACCTTGTTAAGATAGTAACACTCCCCAAACCGCTCTATAGATTCAACATAATTCCTACCAAAATCCAGAATCTAAGCTGGGTGTTTTTCTTTTGAATAAATTGACACATTGATTCTAAAAAATTTATAAGAAACTTAAAAGGACCCAGAATAACCAAAGCATTATTGAAAAAGAACAAATTTGGAAGAGTCACACATCCCAATTGCAAAATGTATTACAAAGCTACAGTGATCAAGACAGTGCAGCACTAGCACAGGAGATCGATTACAGATCGACAACTGGATATCCACATGCAAAAGAATGAACCAGGACCAATAGCATACTATACACAAAAAATTCAAAATGGTTTATAGTCCTAAATGTAAGAGTTAAAATTATAAAACTCTTAAATAAAACATAGGAGTAAATCTTGATGATCTTGGGTTAGGTAAAGTTTTCTTGGCCATGGTACTCCCTACTCCTTAAGTTGGGGCTATGCAAAACAACTTTCCAAGAGTATAGAAAGACGAAAAAAAAAACATATGGAAAAGGGAGAAAAACAATAACTTTCCAGATTCTCAAAGTAAACATCATTAATTATATGTCATACTGGTAGTATGTACTTTTGATATAATATGCTGAGAATTGTACTTTACCTTTGTGATCTTCCCAAAAACTCAGTGTAATTATAAACAAAAATACCTGACAAATTCTATTTCAGGAATACTACAAAATACTTCACTAGTACTACTCAAACCTAGTACTCCTCGAAAACCTCAAAGTCATCAAAAACAAGGACAATGTTAGAAACTTTCATAGCTTAGAGGTGTCTCATGTGGTATTCTACATGGCATCCTACTTCAGAAAGAACATCAAATAAAACCTAAGGAAATCTGAATAATGTACAGACTTTGTTTAATAATATTATATCATTATTTATTAGTTGTAAAAAATATGCCATATTAATCTGAGATTTTAACAATAGGGGAAATTAGAAGTGGGGCACACTGGAGCACTTTTCTGTAAATAAAAAAAAAAACTATTCTAAAATTTAAATTTTTATTTTAAAAAAAAGGAAAAATCTTCCTTAGATTAGAAGATATTCATCAGACTTTTGATTTCATAAGGATGATGAAAAAAATCAAAATTGCCCCTTTGGAAATATGTGGAGAAAATACGTAACCATATTCTCACTTTTAGTTTAGATAAGGATCAAGTAGAATATTAAGGAAAGCTTGAACAGAGTTGAATTCATTTGAGAGAGAGAGAGAGAGAGAGTGTGTGTGTGTGTGTGTGTGTGTGTGTGTGTGTGTGTGTGTGTGGCTGTGTGTACTAATAAGAGGAAAGTTAATTCTCTTTACAGCTTCTCTACAGTTGACACACTCTATCTTATTGACAATATTTAAAAATAATAAGACGTCCACTAAAAATATCTTGAGTTTAAACATATGAGCCACCAGACAAAGGTATTACAAGAAAACCACAGGCCAATACATCTCACGAACATAGATGAAAAATTTCTCAACAAAATACTAGCAAATCAAATCTAACAAGTGTAGACAAAGAGTTATACACCATGGCCAAGAGGGTATTTTTTTTTCCAGGTATGCAAGCCTAATTCAACATTTGAAAATCAATTAATGCAATCTATTACATAAACAGGCCAAAGAAGAAAAATTACATGGTAATAAACATAGATACAGAAAACACATTTGACAAAATCTAATACCCATTCATAGTAAAAACTCCCAATAAACTAGAAGTGGACGGAAGCTTCCTCAACTTGGTTTCTAAAAATCTACAAAAACCTGAGGGTTAACATTATGCTTAGACCTGAAAAATTCAAAGCTTTTCTACTAACATCAGGAAAAAGGCAAGGATGGGTCCTCTCACTACTTCTTTTCAACATCTACTGGAATCCCTACCTAATACAATATGATACGAACAGGAAGTAAAAAATATACAGATAGAAAAGGAAAAAATAAAACTATTTTGTTTGCAGTTGATGTGATTATCTAGATATAAAATCTGAAAGAATCAACAAAAAAACTGCTGAAACTCACAAGTAATTGTATCAGGTTGCAGGATGTAAGGTTAATACACTTCAGTCAGCCACTTTCCTATATACTAGAAATGACTGATTGAAATTTGAAATTAAAAACACAATACCGTTTATAATAGAAATCCCAAAAATGAAAAGGAAATAAATCTAACAAAATATGTACAAAATGTTTATGAGAAAACTACAAAAGTCTGATGAAAGAAATCAAATAACTAACTAAATAGATGTGCTATGTTATGGATAGAAAGATCAAATATCAATTGTCAGTATGCTTATTTATAGATTCAATACAGTCCCAACCGAAATCCCAGCAAGCTATTTTGTGAATATTTTCACACTGATTTTAAGGTGTATATGGAGAAGCAAAAGATCCAGTATTACCAACACAATATTGAAGTAGAAGAACAAAGTTTGAAGAGTGACACCACCCTACTTTAAGATGATAATCAAAGCTACAGTAATCAAGACAATTAGGGTATTACTGGCACAAGAATAGACAAATAGAGCAATGGAACAAAATGAAAAGTTCAGAAATAGTAACACATAAATACAGTCAACTGATGTTTGACAAAGGAGGAAACTAAATACGATAAAGAAAAGAGATTTTTCCACAAATAGTGTTGGAATAACTAGACACACACATGCAAAAATAAATGAATCTAGACATAGACTTTACATATTTCAAAAAAAATTAACTGAAAATGGAATCTATATCTATATGTAAAATGCAAAATTATAAAACTCCTGGAAGATAACTTAGGAAAAAATCTAAATTCCCTTGTGGTTAGCTATGCTTTTTAGATAACCACTAAAGGCATGATCCATGAAAGAAAGAATTGATAAACTGGACTTTATTACAATTTAAAAATTTATCTCTACAAAAGACATCTGCAATAGAATGAAAGGACAAGTTACAGAACGGGAGAAAATATCTGCAGAAGACACATCTGATAATTAAATGTTATCCAAAACATACAAAGAACTCTTCAAACTCAACAATAAGAACATAAGGAATCTGATCTAAAATAAGCCAAATATCTTAATAGAAACCTCACCAAAGAAAATATATAGATGGAAAATAAGTATATGAAAATGTATCATTTATGATCTGACATCACACGTCATCAGAGAAACACAAATTAAAACAATCATGTCCTATCACTACACACCTATTAGAAATGCCAAAATTCACAACACTGATTACACCAAATGCTAGTGAGGATGTGAAACAATGGGAACTTTCATCCACTGCTAGTGGGAATCCAAAATGATATGACCACTTTGGAAGATAGTTCGGCAGTTTCCTACAAAAATAAATGTACTTTTATCATACAATCCAGCAATCATGTTTCTTGATATTTACTCAAAGGAGCTGAGAACTTATACATACACAAAAACCTGCA
Organism: Macaca nemestrina; assembly: GCF_043159975.1. Lineage (NCBI taxonomy): Eukaryota > Metazoa > Chordata > Mammalia > Primates > Cercopithecidae > Macaca > Macaca nemestrina. Next base: position 60,121,534 of record NC_092130.1, read on the forward strand.
TGTGGATGTCTATAGCAGCTTTATTTATAATTGCTAAAATTTGAAAGCAATAAAAATGTTCTTCAATAGGTGGTGTAAACTGTGGTACCTTCAGACAATGGAATATTATTCAGGGCTAAAAAGAAATGAGCTATCAGGCCATGAAAAGACAAGTAGGAAACTTTAATGCATATCACTAAGTAAAGAAGCCAGTTTGACAAGGTCACCTCCTATATGATTCCAGCTATATGACATTCTAAAAATCGCAAAGCTGTGCAGACAGTAAAAATGTCTGTGGTTCCCAGGGGTTGGGGGGAAAATAAATAGGCAGTGCACAGGCCATTTTTAAGTCAGTGAAACTACTCTGTATGATACTATAACGGAGAATGCATGCCAGCATGCATTTATGCAAGCCTGTAGAATATATGACACCAAGAGTGAACCCTAATCTATAATTTTAATATATAATAAATCTTTGATATATATTATATATAACCTATATATAATATTTATTATATTCTATAGTTTATAAAATTTATATTTGTAATTATATACTTTTATAATACATAAACTCATAATTGATATGTATTTTATAAAAGCACATTATTGTATATAATCTTCTTATTTATATTTATAAATACATAGTTTTATGAGAAATATATATAAAAGCCAAAAGCAACTTAGAGGTTTAAATGTAATGTGTTCATTGATTTTCTCATTTAATATATTTATTGAGCAACAGCTACATGTTCTCATGCTAATGTAAGAGACAGAAAACAACAATCAAACAAAAACCAAGAAAATAATGGGATACTTGTACTATTTGTTGTGTAGAAAATAAAGTATGCGATAATGTCTGGATACCTACTTTGAGCTGAGTGATCTTCATTAAGTGACATTTAAAAAAAGATCTGAACGATCTGAGGACAAGTATTTAAGGCAGAATAAACTACAAGTTCTTGGCCTTAAGGTAGGAAAGAGCTTAGTGTGTTCCCGGAACACAAAAAAGGCCTGAATGGCTGAAGCTTATTGACAAAGGAGTGGTAGAAAGGGGGAAAAAGTCACACATTTAGGCAGAATGCTGTAAGGTAAGTCCTTGTTGGTCTTGGTTAGTTATGTCTATTTTATGTGGTATGAGATGGGAAACCATCAAAGAGACTTAAATAGTAGTGGTCTGATATGATTTGCGTGTTTAAAAGATCATCTGGCTTACAGTAGCAGCTCTGCAACATCAAATATTGTTTTTTTGCCTCCCCATAACTATGATTAGTGCAAGGCTAATTCATGAATTTGTGGTTTCAACGTTTGTTTTGACCCACTAATTCAAAAACTGTCTAAGGAGGAAAAATGGATATCAGCTTCCATTAACATTTTGTGACTGATAAACTGCAAATGCCTTGAACTATGAAAGAAGCAAATCTTATTATACCATAAACCCAATGACATGTATTTTCCTCCTAAAGCGCAAGTTATTGTCTAGTTCTTCTATCAGGCCATGGATATTGGTTCTCAGCAGAGGAAGTTCATTACAAGTATTACTTTGACTAAAGCTAGAGGTTCTTGGGAATTAAGGTGAAATAAGCTGAAAAATAAATGTAAATTGAACACAAATTAGAAAATCCCTAAAAGTCTAGGTTGTCTCTTATGATAATCTAGTTACAAGCCTCATTCATCTCTTAAACATATACAGGCAACCTACATAATTCAGACATCAAGTGATAAGAAAAACACCTGTGCCACTGACAACCCCTCATATTGGGAGTCATTAGATTAGCTGGGTCTCGATTATTCTGTGAATCGTATATTCAGAGCCACTCTGATATTATCATAGGCATACAGAGCAAACTTGCAAATGTTCTCCGTAAGTCATACATATTGTGAATGGAAGGGCCCCTTCCATTACTGAATCAGTCCCCTGCCCAGGCAAAATCAGGTCTTCACAGAAAGAATGCACCCTATTGTAAGTTGACTTTCCATTGTGTCATACATCGAAGGTCAAAATTATAAAATAAAGCAAAGTAGGGCAAGCCCAATAGATTTAGTACATGAGATAATTTATTTTATTTCTTAAAAATTACACAAGCAGCTACTTTCCAAGTCACTATATTCAAAGACCAACATAATTTAGCTTAATTTTATGAGCTATATTCGAAAAGGGGGGCAAAATATTTTTATTTGTAGAGTCAAAAATGTTTGAGATATCATCTGGCCCAGCTATCATTTCACAGAAGGGAAATTAAAGTATGAGAGTTTTAAGTATCTGTTCAAAGCTAGAGAGAAGAGGAGCCAGGGCTGGCACACAGGTTTGTGATCCTAGTCCAGTGAATTTTTTGAACTGAAATCAGAATTGGAAAAATGAAGAGAGCCTGCTTCTTTTGCCACACTGAAAGAGGCAGAAATTAAACATTTTTTTTTCAGCTTCCTTCGAGTCAGGTTATGTATAGCCAAACAGGAACCTAAGCACCTTTTTTTTTTTTTTGAAAGACTTCACATGGCTTTGTGTAATTATTTATTAGTAATATAAACTCATCAGGAATTGGATTGATGAGAGTTATGTTGTCACTGACAGATGCCAGGGTAGAAATGCCCAGTTCTAGAAACTTTTCATTCTTCCATTGTGGGCAGCTCACCAGTGTGAAAATAGGTTGGGTGTATAGATTTTAAAACATAAAACAGACCCCTAGGGACTAAGTCTTTCTCCAGCCTATCACAGTAGAAGCAGATTGTGTCTCATCCAAGGACGTCAGTGCTGGCCAAAAACAACAGCATTAACTAAAACTAAATAAAATGACCAAATTGAAATTCTGCATTGCCTAGAATAGGCAGGCAGAATTCTGGTATGCCTTGCCTAACCTCCTCTGGCAAGGGGAACTTTGGTTCTGAATACAACTGTTTTGAATAAGGGTAACGTTTGTGAGTCATTTGTTGTCCTTAAAAAAAAAAAGTCAAAAATAACTTGTCAAAAGTGACAGGCATGTTGCCATATCAATTTCACAATTTAAATTTCGTACACAAAGGAAAAAACAGTAATCTCTGTATTAAAAATTTAGAGAGCAATGAGAGTGTCATCCTTGTTTTATTTCCATAATATGAATTTAATTCAACTTTTTGTAGGATATGTCTACTAATTTTGCATAAAAAAGAAGCATAATTATCTTCATCAATTCTAATAGTCTAAACACCATCAGAAAATATATGTAGTTTATCATCGTTTAAAACACTTTAGAAGGGTTACCTCATAATATATAATTTTTGAAAACATTATTTTTATGTTTGTATTCTATTATAACTTACTATGAGACAAAAATTGAGCCTAATGCTTTACTTTTCTGATACTCATAGTAGTAAACTTATAATTAGATGCTATTATTCTACCCATTTTGTAGATGAAAGATTAAGTATATTGCCTCAAAATAAACAAGTTTCTATTCAGACAATATAATTCCAGTACTATTTCATTTAGCAATTCTGTGAGTGCATAGTTATGTGTGTTTGAGTGGGGAGAAGAGATTTAATGGCCTTCAGCAGGTCTTCAAAACAGTGGCTGATACAAAAACTCTAGAAATTGGTGATTTACTTAAGAAATTTGATATCTACAAATCAGATGGATCCAGGCAGCAGAGCAGAAGTTGGTGAAGACTTGAAGAGTTTAAGCTTAAGAATTTCTTTTTATTCTCACCTAATAAAGATGTTATTTTTCCAGTTAACCTTAAACAGAAATGCTAAATTCAGAAAAGGCTCTCGTAAACGACCATCATCGAACTAGCTTACCAGAATGCTAATGCTCTCTATGTTCTCTGTCATGTCTGCTATCTATGGCATTAATTAGGTTGGACGCACTCCCTAGTACATATATGTTTTCCTGCTCCAATTGTCGAATTTTATATTTACCTTAGATAAACCCAAATATGTTTAGGGCAGTAAAACACACTTATAATTTAATTAATTACAGTAATGAGTATAAAAAAGAAAACAAAGATAAAAATGTTAGAAAAAAGCAAATAGACAAGGGTAAGAAAACTACTAATGTTTGAATAAAATTGTAAAACTCCAAAAGGATTGTACATTATGTTGTCTTCATAAATATTTATTATTCCAGTTTAAAGAAACCCAAACAAAGTCATTAATATTATGGTTTATTCAAGGAAGATATGGGCTCTAATCTGAAGACTTATACTTTAATAATTTTAAAAGGCCTTGGATTAACATGAAAAATTGGCCAATGAATGTGTATCTATATTTCAAGATAAAATAAAATACATGTTATGTGTCATTTTAAATGAAACTTCTCAAATTGAGCAACCAAATATTATGACATTAAGGAAGATAAAAGTATTTGTACCATAATTTCTTACTACTTTTTCAGTTCCTTTGTTACCACTAAAAAGAATGATCTGAAAGGAGATCATTTATTCACTCAAAATAAAAACCATGTGCAAAGTCTATTTACAGAGGAGATAAAGTTAAATTTATGACATGAAATTTGCAGGCCCCAATAATGATTGTGAATGGAAGTAGAAGGATTCAAAACTAGCTCAACCCTGGCCAGAGTAAGAAGAGAATCCACACATATGTAAAGAGACCTAAATTGTCACCACATGTTCTGACTCTAAATTGGAACCCCCAAACAATTTGCATAATATTCTTGTGACCCCATTATCTCATCTCTAAAATACGAAAATTTCAAAATTAACCTGCTACTCTGGTATAATTCAGAAATGCAATGATTTTCACATTGTGTAGATATTTTGTTTACATAAAAAATACTAAATCCTTCAGAGGGCATTTCCACTTAATTACATATTGTTTTTCTTTTATATTACATATGGAACCATTATTTTCTTGCATACAGAGAGCTGTCAACTCAAACTTTGCAGAAAGTGGCCAACAGTTGAAATGTTAAGTCATCTGAAAATATTTCAAACATGGAATCAAAGTCACTACATAGTACGAATAGAAAATTTTACTCTAAAATACCCAACATAAAAATTATTCCTGGAAAAAAGATTTGAGAAGAAAAGGCAAAGTCTAAAATAAAATCAATACATCCATGATTTGGCTCTCTGTTTGTCTGTTACTGGTGTATACGAATGCTTGTGATTTTTGCACATTAATTTTGTATCCTGAGACTTTGCTGAAGTTGCTTATCAGCTTAAGGAGATTTTGGGCTGAGACAATGGGGTTTTCTAAATATACAATCATGTCATCTGCAAAGAGGGACAATTTGACTTCTTCTTTTCCTAATTGAATACCCTTGATTTCTTTCTCTTGCCTGATTGCCCTAGCCAGAACTTCCAACACTATGTTGAATAGGAATGGTGAGAGAGGGCATCCCTGTCTTGTGCCAGTTTTCAAAGGGAATTTTTCCAGTTTTTGCCCATTCAGTATGATATTGGCTGTGGGTTTGTCATAAATAGCTCTTATTATTTTGAGGTACGTTCCATCAATACCGAATTTATTCAGCGTTTTTAGCATGAAGGGCTGTTGAATTTTGTCAAAAGCCTTTTCTGCATCTATTGAGATAATCATGTGGTTCTTGTCTTTGGTTCTGTTTATATGAATGAACTTCCATTCACAATTGCTTCAAAGAGAATAAAATACCTAGGAATCCAACTTACAAGGGATGTAAAGGACCTCTTCAAGGAGAACTACAAACCACTGCTCACTGAAATAAAAGAGGACACAAACAAATGGAAGAACATACCATGCTCATGGATAGGAAGAATCAATATCGTGAAAATGGCCATACTGCCCAAGGTTATTTATAGATTCAATGCCATCCCCATCAAGCTACCAATGAGTTTCTTCACAGAATTGGAAAAAACTGCTTTAAAGTTCATATGGAACCAAAAAAGAGCCCGCATCTCCAAGACAATCCTAAGTCAAAAGAAAAAAGCTGGAGGCATCACGCTACCTGACTTCAAACTATACTACAAGGCTACAGTAACCAAAACAGCATGGTACTGGTACCAAAACAGAGATATAGACCAATGGAACAGAACAGAGTCCTCAGAAACAATACCACACATCTACAACCATCTGATCTTTGACAAACCTGAGAGAAACAAGAAATGGGGAAAGGATTCCCTATTTAATAAATGGTGCTGGGAAAATTGGCTAGTCATAAGTAGAAAGCTGAAACTGGATCCTTTCCTTACTCCTTATACGAAAATTAATTCAAGATGGATTACAGACTTAAATGTTAGACCTAATACCATAAAAACCCTAGAGGAAAACCTAGGTAGTACCATTCAGGACATAGGCATGGGCAAAGACTTCATGTCTAAAACACCAAAAGCAATGGCAGCAAAAGCCAAAATTGACAAATGGGATCTCATTAAACTAAAGAGCTTCTGCACAGCAAAAGAAACTACCATCAGAGTGAACAGGCAACCTACAGAATGGGAGAAAATTTTTGCAATCTACTCATCTGACAAAGGGCTAATATCCAGAACCTACAAAGAGCTCAAACAAATTTACAAGAAAAAAACAAACAACTCCATCAAAATGTGGGTAAAGGATATGAACAGACACTTCTCAAAAGAAGACATTCATACAGCCAACAGACACATGAAAAAATGCTCATCATCACTGGCCATCAGAGAAATGCAAATCAAAACCACAATGAGATACCATCTCACACCAGTTAGAATGGCAATCATTCAAAAGTCAGGAAACAACAGGTGCTGGAGAGGATGTGGAGAAATAGGAACACTTTTACACTGTTGGTGGGATTGTAAACTAGTTCAACCATTATGGAAAACAGTATGGCGATTCCTCAAGGATCTAGAACTAGGAATACCATTTGACCCAGCCATCCCATTACTGGGTATATACCCAAAGGATTATAAATCATGCTGCTATAAAGACACATGCACACGTATGTTTATTGCGGCACTATTCACAATAGCAAAGACTTGGAATCAACCCAAATGTCCATCAGTGACAGACTGGATTAAGAAAATGTGGCACATATACACCATGGAATACTATGCAGCCATAAAAAAGGATGAGTTTGTGTCCTTTGTAGGGACATGGATGCAGCTGGAAACCATCATTCTTAGCAATCTATCACAAGAACACAAAACCAAACACCGCATGTTCTCACTCATAGGTGGGAACTGAACAATGAGATCACTTGGACTCAGGAATGGGGACATCACACACCGGGGCCAATCATGGGGAGGGGGGAGGGGGGAGGGATTGCATTGGGAGTTATACCTGATGTAAATGAGAGTTGATGGGTGCTGACGAGTTGATGGGTGCAGCACACCAACATGGCACAAGTATACATATGTAACAAACCTGCACGTTATGCACATGTACCCTAGAACTTAAAGTATAATAATAAAAAATAAATAAATAAATAAATAAAAGAATACCAATAAACTGACTCTAAGCAAGAAAAATAAAATAAAATAAAATAAAATAAATACATCAAAAACATCTAATTTCTTCTAAAATATCGTGAGCCTTATTAAACTTGCCAAATGTAAACATTAACTTAACAAAGAAAACATTTATACCTAACAAAGAAATGTGTATATTCAGGATCTGTATACATCTATGTAGACATATATCTGAAGTGCATATATTCAAGATCTAGTTCAAATGTTTAAGTAAAATGTCACATTATATATCAGAATTTAACATCATAGGACATCGACAAAAGGAAGCAATCTCTATTATGTCATTATTTTTGAATACATTTATATATAAATTTTTATATACATAGATTAGACAGATATAAACAGATACATGTTTATATGTATAGAACTGTGTGATTCACCATGTTTCTTCCTTTCTTGGAAGACTTAATGGAAAACCACAGAACAAAAACTGAAAAGGAAGTCTCAGAGGAAACTAGGAACCTTTTATCTCATTAAATCTCCTAACATCTTTCCACTCTTACACATCAAGGTTTATTGTATGAGTTCTATTCTAGCCAGTGTGGTGATAGCACATCTACTAATTATCCAGAAAGAAGAGATTATACCATGAATGCTCTTCCCTATTAAGTTGATGAAAGTGTTCAAAATTTATAGCATGTTGCTCACATTCTTTTCATAGGCCTACACATAAGGTCTGAAGGAAGACACTGATTTCATAGAAAATCTAAGAATTTCCAACTTCATCTGATAGATTGTGAATTTCAAACTGGAGGTTCAGAGAAGACATGTTTTTACATAACTTTAACACAAAAAATGTGGTATCTCAGTAACCACAGAATAGAGACCTCTTGTACAAATACTAAGAAGACTGAACAATAACTCCTCTTTTTTTTAGGGTCAAACAATCTCAAAAATTTCAGATTTTCAGTCTGGGTATACAGAGCAATTAAGTTTCCTGAGTGCATTGCCCTTTAGGGACCGAATTCTGTAAGATGCATAACTTTGGTACCCTGAAGGCTAAGATGGGCAGAAATAAGAAGTAAAATGCAGATCCCTATCTGATTCAATTTATGCTAGAAAGAAGTATGACATCTCCTATTTCCCCCATAATATTTCAAATCATAGAAGTTCAATGGAAATTAGTGAAGACCACAGAACAGTTGGCAAAGAATCACTTTCAAAGTATATGGTTCATACTGTTAAACTAAAATATTAGTTTATATGCTGTCAACATTAAGTTGTCGTTAGTATGTTACATTTTTACTTAATTATTATATTTTCTGACTAGATTTTGTTTATAGTAATTGTGATATATATATATATTTTTTTCTCTTAATGCCTGTTGAAGTATCTTATACAAAGAGAGAATGGTCAGTAAATACTATATGTCGATTGGCTAATTTATTAATTATTATATATTAATTGATGGTTAGTGCTGAAAGGAGTCTTATAACCTCCAGGTAATGCCACTGGTAGAAGGAGGGGAGGACGAAATGTTTCTGTGAGACTTAGAAGGCTGGTCCCTGTCCTGTGGTGTGTAACGGAGTCTAGATTATATATTTAAAATATCAGTAGTATAATATTGTTTTGGTTTACACAGAATTAGAATTTCCTCTGCTTTCAAATGGACACCACTTTACAGCATTTTGAACTTTATGATTCTACATCCCAGCAAGAGCCAGAATGTATTAAAATGTAAAAAACATCCATTTTTCTTCCAGAATAAATTGAAAGTAATCAAAAATTTTCTAAGTATATGAAATTTCAGTTTTGAATTATCTGACATTAATCTTCATCTTAAAACACACAAATATATAAATGACCGGAGAAAAGAAAATCAAGTATCATAGCCACAGAAGAACAAGAAACAAATATGCTATTTTTTTTTTTTGAGACGGGGTCTCACTCGGTCATCTGCGGCTCACTGCAGCCTCAGCCTCTTGGACTCAAGCGATGCTCTCACCTCGGCTTCTAGAGTAGCTGGGAATATAGGCATGCACCACCACACTTGGATAATTTCGTTGTTGTTGTTGTTATTATTATTATATATAGCAGCCAGGTCTTGCTATGTTGCCCATGCTGATCTCAAACTCCTGGACTTAACAGATCCTCCTGCCTCGGCCTCCCAAAGTGTTGGGATTACAGGCATGAAGCACTGTGCTTGTCAGCAAATGCACTAATTCTGCTTTTTTGGTGTACTTCTGCTCTAAGAGCTAATTATTTGTTCTTTAGATGAGACTGGCAACCTTGTGTGAAATGTAGAATCTGTAGAATTCAAAACGTCTCAGTTTTCCCTGAAATGTTCTATGAGTAAGACAGAGCCTCTTACTAAAGTTGACAATTAGCATTAGGTAGAAAAGTATAAACAGAAACACAAATCTTGAATATACTAATGTTTACCCTCTGCTATGGATATTAGACAGCATTGAAATATTGTATATAAATCAGTAGGCTCTAATACTAAAAAAAGAGGTATTTTATATGCTTTCTCACACAGGTCATGCTATAAAATCAAAGCACTGATAAATATAGTGTGAAATTAATGCTATACATATATAGTTTTGCAAGAGGTTTTAGTTACTGAGTCATTCTGGAGCAAGAGTCCCAAGTGAATAATTTCATTCAAGGGAGAGCAAGTACCCACATTTCTAATGTTTGCTTAATGACCCAATAGAACTTGGATAATGAGACAATTGAGGGTTCAGAAAGGTATACCACCCATCATGGTGAATCTAATGCTAGTAACACACTGTTTATTTACAGTGCAATATAGAAGACCTCTGGCTCACACTGCCGACACAAACAGAACAATAAAAAGCACTTAAAGCCATTTATATTCATTTTAAAATTAAACTCGTGTGGTGATGTCCAGATCCTACTCTTTCTGATGGAGACGTAGCATTTATCAACAGCTTGTATGTGTCGTTCTTCAAACAGTGCACAGCGGGGACCTGGATTTCTACAATTATTGTTTCACTCTAATGGAGAAACAATGAAATAGGAGGAGAAACAATGAAATAGGAGGAAAAACAAAATTATTAGATCTACTTTGTCTTCATAGTTATATTTATGAGACATGCTGTCTCATTTTTCCCAGGCCTCTTTCTGATGTTTTCCAACAAAAATACTCAGTACTCTTCTTCATAATAGTACAATACAATTTAGCTGTCACTGGATTTCCTTTCCTCTTTTCAAAGTTATTCCATTATTTCTACTGAACTCTATAGAGTAAAATATTTCTGATCCTTTTAATTGGCAATGAAATCATTTTGCTATTTGTAAAAAGTGATGTCCATATTTGATCTTGACTTACTTAGCTTTTCACTTGTAGACCCATCATATATTACCTGTACATTCTTCCTTTTTTTCCTCTTGATTTTAATTGCTACTCTGCCATTGACTCACACTTTTAAAAAGACAGCTTATAAAATCAGGAGAACAATTCTGTCCCACCTACATGATTTGGAAGTGAAGAAACATGTACCTAGCTTTATTAGGAAGATGTGTCCAGATGCACAAAGTTATAACTAAGGGTAAGTTAAGTTAGAGTGAGGAGTGATCAGTTTCTGATTGCTCTCCTTGAACACAGAGGAGAAGTTCAATTATACAGACTAGAGGAAAATTCTGTGATAATTTTAGCACCAAGCAATTAGCTGCTCATCTGGCTCACTCACTGAGTTAGCCCTAGTACTAAGCATATTGCTTGACATTTGGCTGGTAATTCCTTTGCTAGAAATATTTTCTTGTTAAGAAAGACTTTGCTAATATTGAATCACCAGGTGCTAATGATAATAGAAATATTTTTGACAATTTTACCTCATACATTTTTAGATTCAGCCTATGGCAATATTTTCATATTCTTCATCTCTAGTAATGTTTTAAATAATACTTAGCTTCAAAATAATGGAAAAGACTCAGAAAAAATTTATATTTTTAAAACTCATCTAAAAAATATTAACCTTACTGTTTCAGTTTCATTCTCTCCCTACACAACTTATCTAATAATCCTTTTAAAACTTTTCTCTAATAACATTCATATGCAGACCAATTTGAAATAAATTAATAAATGTGACCACATGATATCAATTATTAAATTATTTTTGGAGCATTGATATTCTATTCACATTCTTCTGTACCCATTAATTTAAAAGGAATCAGCAAACTTTATCTTACAGATATTTAACCTAATTTCTTGCTAGTGAAAAATATTCCATGATTGCCATAATATATATTTCTTATATTTCACCTGTGTAATAACTTTTCACCTCATAGTAATCTTATAGACTGTTAATATTATAATTTTATCTTTTGTCGTATTTCCCATTTTGCTTTAAAAATCTGTTATTATCTAAGTATTCAAAACATTTCAAATACTTCCCATACAGTTTCAATAATCAGCCAATTTCCAAATATAAAAACCAAGAAATAACATAACTGCATTTTATTACTATGTATCCTTTGAGTATTTACAATTAATTTATGCTTAGTCATTACTACAAAATTACAGAAAAGACATTTATTATTTGGAAGTATGTTCATATATTTCACATACATTTTAAAGTTTTGCATAACAGTGATTTTCTGGGAAAATTCAAGTTCTCACATCCCTTTATAGTGGCTACTATCGACTCATGTATCATTCTTTTGCACTCATTGGTTCATGTATTGAGCATGTACTATTTATCCAGCCCTTGTCTAAAGCTGGAAATTCAGAGGTAAAGACATAGTCCCTCAATTCTTAGAGTTAGTTTTTACTATGACCTTATATTTCTTTTCTTCTATATACTTGACGATAGGGTAATGTCTTTGGAAGTTTCTCCTTCTATTCAGGAAGTTTCAAGCATATTAATATATAAATTTAGTATTTCTTGGAACATTTTGATTCTAATAGGATATCTATGAAATTTCAGATAATGTTCAACCATCTTAATTTGATTCAATGATATTTTGTCAAAAGAGTAACATGATAATCTAAGAAGTGGTGAATTTTTATTTCACCTTTAGTGAAGTGTAAAAAAAGTTACTACTTGTTTTTTGAGATTTTTATCTCATAATGCATTAAAAATGTACATTTGTTTCTTCATATATTTATATACAGAAATGGTAGAAAATGCTTATTTATATAACTCAAAATAGGCAATTACATGAAAAAATTTCAGACAGAACTTCTAGTAAAAATTCCGTATCTGGTGTACTAATAAGGGGAAAAAAATAATGTGCATACTGAATCCATGAGAAGTTATAACAGACTACTACATGTTCACCAAAATTCATTTCTCTTTATCCTGGACACATAGCTAGACTTACATTTTTCAGCCTCCATTGTAGTTAGGTCTTGGAGTGTGCCTGCATATTGTACAAAGAAATGTGAGCTGAAGTGAAATGTGCTACTACCAGCCCTAGTTTGAAAAATCTCCCTCAGTGTCTCCAGGATCTTTCTTCCTTATGATAGACTGAAAGAGTGAACTGCATTATGTTCTTAAAGTTCACTACTTAAAAATGGTAGCAGTAGGCAGTTATACAGATATAGGATACTAAAATGCTAAAAAATAACTGTTATTCTTTAGTCAAATATTTGTTTAAACTGTTTCTTATGAAGATTTTGAAGAAAGACCGACAATCTATCAAAACTGTAGTTCAGGGGAAAGAGGTTAGAAAAAAGTCAGCATTCATTTAAACTGGCTGCTAAACGATGTGTTTGCCTAATTACATGTATTATATTTGAGAAATAAATGAGCTCAGGAAAGAACTGACTGATTTGCAAGCAGACATTAAGGGTCTTGCAGTACTGAAAAAGTCAACTTCTTCAAAACTACTAACATAAGAGATATAAGCGAAAAAGGCTTTGAGCACAAAGTCACAAGAAGTTTTCCCAGTTATAAAAGGTACTCAGTCCTGAAACTAAAAATAAGATTAAGGATGTTACCTTCTTATGAAAACCTATTGTTCAGATGGCAGCTACTACTTTGGTGAAGGAAATAGGCATGGGATCAAAGCAGCAAGAAAATTCAGAGAGCTTGAAAAGTGAGTCTAAAAAAAGATCTTGGGTATGCTTACTAGCACTAAAATAGAAACACATACATTAGAAATTTAATGAGTTTTTGGAGGCAATTCTATTGCTAAAGAATTATGAGCTTGGCCAAAAAAAAAAAAAAAGAGAGAGAGAGACAGAGAATTTTTTTAAAAAAACGGAATGTAAAATAACCTTTACTCTCCTAATTGTGTGTGATTACAAATTGGGCTTTGATTTTTGAGGAACCTCTCCACAATATTTTCTCTAGCAGCTGTACCATTTTACATTCCCATCAAAGAAATCATTGCCAACACAAATGTCTAGACGTTTCTCCTGCTTTTTTTCTAGAAGTTTTACATTTTCAGGTCTTACATTTAAGTCTTCAATTGATTTTGAGTTGATTTTTGCAAATGGTGTAAGATAGAGGTCCAATTTCATTCTTTTGCATGTGGCTATTCGGTTTTCCTAGCACCATTTATTGAATATACTCACTTTTCCCCATTGTGTACACTTGGCACCCTAGCTGAAGATCAGCTGACTGTAATTGCGTGAGTTTATTTCTGAACTTCCTACTGTGTTCTGTTGGTCTATATGTCTGCCATATAATCCAGCAATCCCACTTCTGAGTATATATCCCAAAGAAATGAAATCAGGATCTCAGAGAGATATCTATACTATCATGCCCATTGCTTATTATTTACAATAGCCATGATATGAAAACAAGCCAAAAATCCATCAACAGATAAATGGATTTAACAACGTGGCATATACACACAGTGGAATAATATTCAGCCTTTCTAAAAATGGAAATCCTACCATTTGTGACAACATGAATGAACCTGAAGGACATCATACTAAGTGAAATAAGCCAATCACAGAAGGACAAATACTGAATGATTCCACTTATGTGCATAATCTAACATAATCAAACTCATAGAAGCAGAGAATAGAATAGTGGTTGCCAGGGACTGGTAGGAGGGGGAAAAGGGGAGCTGTTGCACAATAGGTATAAAGCCTCAGTTATACAAAACAAACAAGTTCTAATTATCTACTGTACAATGTAGGGTCTACAGTTAACAATATGGTGTTGTGCATTTAAAACTTTGTTGAGGTAGATCTTGTGTTATTATTATTATCACAAAAAAAGAAAGAAAAATAAAAAACAACAGAAAGGAGCACAGGAAAATTTCTGAAGTTTTTTTTTTTTAAAAAAAGGTATGCTTAATACTTGATTGTGATAATGATATCACAAGTGTATGCATATATCCAGACTCATCAAATTGAATACATTAAACGTGTGCAGTAAAGTGTGTGAAGTAATACATATTAGCCTGATGTAGTCATTTCACAATGCATATATATTTTGAAAAAACATATTGTACACAATATATATAATTTTCATTTTTCAACTTAAACATTTTTTAAGATAAAAATAAATGTGCAGTTTTTTAAATATATCAATTGTATCACAATGATGCCATTAAAAAAATTGGACTTTAAAAGCTATGCAGCTTCCCAGGAGAATACTACTCAGTCTCCACTTCAAAGATGTCTGTAGAAGAAAATATACAATAAAGACCCTCTAAAAGGATGGCATTGGAGTTCATGGAGATCAACAGACACAGATTCCTTCCAGAATGTTGACTTCAGATATAACCATTAAATTTCCTCCACCGCCATTGCAGAAAAGTTTTAAAAATACCTTCCCAGAAGGAGTTAAGCATTGCTCTGTGAGAGCGCCTGCCATGAGTTTCCCATTCATCCATTTTCAGAATGGGCTTTTTTTTTTATGGTTATTATATACTTGCTTCACTAGTGTATGCTGACTTTTAGTTCCTGGGAATTAAAACACAAGAACACACACTGATCTTGATCTATAGAACTGAGCGTCTTCCAAATGCTTTTGAAATATTTGATTCTAAATTTGGTGCAGATGTGAAATGCGGACTTAGGTTGTCTCACCTGAAGAGAAGAAGAGCCTTCTGCTTTAAATAGAGGAAAAAGGCTACAAATTAATATTAATATTTCATGACCAGAGGGGCAAACTGTCACAGAAACTGCTTGCTGTTTACAAAAATAAAACAATCACAATGAAAACTATATTCTCTTCTTCAAGGGCACAAAATTAGATAATATTTTTAATAATTCCTTTTATTACGGTCTGTCCATGTGATGAAGTTGAAGTGATATGTGCTATTTTGGGCTTTAACCAATGAAAACATCCCCAAATCTGTATACTGCAGATCACTGAAATAAGATTACTATGCTATCCTTGGACACCTCATCAGAGCTTTCATCAACATGAGTTCCTGTGTGACAGATCGCAAGGAAGAGAGTTGTCCCTATCCCCAAGTAACACCTGCCTTGAACCATATGAGAAAGAAATGAATTTATCTAGTTCAGGAGTTTTTGGTGAGAGGAGCTAAAAATATACTATACCTCAAAAGCTAAATTTTAAAATGCTATTTTCATAGCCATTCACCTATAGATTTATTAATGTTTCATACATTACAGTTCCTCCTCTGAAGTGTAACATTGGGTAAGACAACATAACCTGCATGTACTCTCTAAGGTTCTTCAAACTTTGTACATAGCTGTTCTATTTTCAGATCCATCGTTAATGTTTGTACAAGACCCACATAATAGTTCACCTGAGCTATTAAACGGTCTACTGTCAGATACAATTATTTTCCCAATTATTTAGCTTTGGATATTGAGACACAAATAGGAAAAATGAAAACCTTCCTCTCAATCACATTTTGGGAAGTGTTGGACCAGGATTTAGGCTGAGGCAATAAGACCCCAGAAGTTATACTTAACTATGACTCCATGCAGTGGCTTATGAGGAAATGCAAAACTGCTGTTCCATTTGCCATCCTCACAATGGCTGCCAAACAGCTTTTTGTGTTGCTGGCTAACACTCTTAGCACATAATTCCTATGATTTGGGAAATATGGATAAGATTCAGAGAAATTTACATTACAGAAGAATTCCTTATTTTGGAAAAGATCCCAACAAGAAGCCCTATAAACAAACAGTTCTTTTGGTGATTCTTAAGCAGAGTTTACTTCACAGAAATCTGAAGAAATGTGAAGATTCACACATTTATTGGATGAGAGTAAAGGGTAGTACTTAATCTTCCCTACCTTAAATATATAGTTTGTAGAGGCAAGGTTTGAAAGTTTTTAAATATTTTCATGGAATTAAAACACTATTTCCTTCTAATAAAGGGAAACTGTTTCCAGAACCCATTTGAAAAAGCACTATTTCAGGCCTTTTCTCATAAAATATTTTGCCTTGGTGCCAGGTGCTGGTGTAAGTTCCTTCTATCAGAACTTCATAATAATATAGTCTGTGGATTTTCTACTTGCTTTGAATTAATAAACAATTTTCTCTTCCCATACCACAGTGGATTCTGTTTCTGTATATTCCTTTTCTCATGTATTTACAACAGCAGTCCCCACTTATCAACAAGTGATATGTTTCAAGAACCTCAGTAGATTCCTGAAACGTCTGATAGAACTAAACCTGATTGCCATCAAGCGGAATGTATTTCTGTTCATGTCTTCTACTCTCAAATTTAATATCTTTTGCATCTTAACTGAGCATTTAAGATTCACTCTGGCTTAACTTTTTGGCAGTTTGTGGCAATAATAGCACCAATTTATTTTTCCTTTACAATTTCATGGACAGAAGATTCACTTTTACCATACATCTCACCAACCTCAGGATCCAATTTTTTTCTTTTCTTTTTAAATCAAGAATTTTTACCTTTTCACTTAAAGGAAACACTGTACAGCTTCTCTTTGGCATATCTGAATTGCCAGCACCACTCTCTCACTTTGGAGCCATTATTAAGTAAAATACGGCTTATTTGAATACAGGCACTGTGACGCTGTGACAGTGAGTCTCATGACCAAGATGGCTCATAAGTGACAACAGTTGAGATGCTCAGACAGTCTGCATACACTGGACAAAGGAATGATTCACATCCTGAGCAGGAAGGTGTGAGATTTCATCACATTACTCAGAATGGCGTGCAATTTAAAACTTATGAACTGTTTATTGCTATAATTTTCCATTTAAAATTTGTGAACTGTGACTGACCATGAATAACTGAAACCTCAGAAAGTGAAACTAGATAAGGGGGCACTATTTATTAATTCAATCATTCAAGAGGTGTTGACTGTCTATTGTTATTTATAAATCATTATGGTAGATATAAATGACTAATGTCCATGTCCAACAGTCAGAACAATGCCTGGAACACAATGGGCACTAAACAAATATTTATAGAATAAATGAGTGAATCAGTTAATGGATTAAAAAATAGTCTTAGTTCAGCATCTACAACAAACTGAAACTTAATACAGGAGACACGGTCAACACTTGAATCTATCCACATCCATACTCGAGTGTGGGCTAAAGTGTTTGGAAGGGAATCATATGGGAAATAGACCTTCAGTTGAGATTCAAAGGATGGGCATGATGAGTTTTAAAAGATTCAAAACAGGACACAAATTGTAAACAAATTAAAAAGGAATGGATACACATGATATACTTAGAGTCAATAAAGGAACCAGTCTGGTTATACAGACTGTTTTCTTATCACAGCCACATGGCCTCAGTGCCCTAAAAATGCCCCCAACAATTAGGCCTCCCACTTCCTACACTAATGTGGTGCTCTCCTACTGCCCAGGGCATTGAAAGGGATGAGTCCAGCCCTAAGCACTGAACATGTCTTCTAAATCACCTTCCTGGCAGGAAGCAATAGTAGGGTAACTAGCTTACTTGAGACCTGAGGGAAATCACTGCTAGTTAAGTAAGAACACATAAAATTGAGGGAGAAGACCACAGATGTTAACTATAGCATGGTTTGAAAGAACTATTTGTCCTTAGGGTTCCATGTATTCTTTACTTTCAGTGTTCACTTTAGAAAGTAATTGATTCCAGTCCTAAGTCATAAGTAGAAGGTATATGTTGGCTCTTCTGATAAACATAGATGTGCGAGGGAAAGACATCCATTTAAATAAATCACTTGAATATCAAAGGGAAAAACATTTAAAAAGTATATTTACATTAGGTTTTTCTGGCATAAGTGAGCCTTTAAATTCTTTTAAAAAATCATCCACAGAAATCTTTCTTAGCCCTCTATATTAATAGTGGCATTATCTACAAGCAAGACTTCATTCTCTGTTTCTCTTTGCTATATTTCTATTTACAGCTCCTTAACTCCCTATGTGGTCATATTTTGAGACTGGTTTTGCAGCTCCATGTCATAGACAAGTCAAGGTCCTCTAAGTAAAGGAAATTCGGTTCTAGTCTAAAGTGTTACTACTCATCCCTCTTATGGCATCAATTATACAATATGATTAGATGAACTTTAAAATTTGCTCCTGTCTGAAAATCTGTACTTAAAATATTTAGGGTCCCTTAATATATTTTCAGGAAAATCTAAAAGAATTTAATTAGACATGAGAGATACCTTTTTTAGAACACTGTTCTTTGTCTCCTTAGCCATGTGATAAAAAAGAAACAGTGCTTTTTAAAAAATGTGAAATCTCTGTGCACACAGTAATTTGTGCTGCGAGTAAAGATTCAGTCCATTATATGTCAATTATAGCTCTCTACTCCTGGCTGCTGTCATTTCAAGTATGAATGATGATCCAGGTTGGCCAGACCTCTTCCCAGATATTTTGAAAATTTGAACTAGGGTACTGAAGCTGAAAGATGTGAGTGTATTGCTTCTTTCAGACAGTCGGATGGGATAGATAGTCTGAGAACATTAGGCTAACTTAGAGAGAAAGAGCAATGAGAAACTAAAATCTCTGGTCTATAGCTGGTGAGACTTCTGAATTGTAGGACAAATTTCCATTTTATTCAAGTTGAGTTAGATTTCTGTCATTTACAGCCAAGTGAATCCTGACTAATAAAGGTGCCACAGAGTAGCACAATGAGTGCTGTGTACTTATATTTTTACTAAACTATATATTTTAAGCTTATTCTATTTCTTCTCTTACAAGAAACCTAGCCTTTTGTCTACTTCATGGCTCTTATCTTTTGTGTGTTAAAACATCATTATCTTATAGTACATGCTAAATGCCATCTCATTCATTCTATTTTTAGCCAACATCAAATTAACAATGCTTTAAAATATAATAATAATTGTCAGGATTTTGTACTAAAAAATTATGCAATAATTTTATTTTCTGTTATTATTTGGCCAATATTTTATTTATTGCAAGAGTTGTATTATAATTGAACATTTAAAAGTTCAAAAATTTGAAAATATTTTATAGTATATATTCTGTGAAGCAGCACCATTTGAAAATACTCTGGTTCTATATTTTTCATTTTCTCTCAATTGGAGAAAATTTTGGAAATTACATAATTTGTGTATGTGTATATATATTTAAATGCCTCTAAGTAGCCCACTCAAATTTAATGTTTCATTCTTATCTAGAAAATGAGTTTTCCATTTAAATTAAAACTGTGTTATAATTTTTTAATATTATTGCCAAACAACTTGTAGACATGCGTAATTAATATCATAAAAATTTTACTCAAAACCTTACTTGAGAATGCCACATATATGATACATGCATACTTTCCTGTGTATTGTTTAAATAGGGGAGGAAATCTCCCAATTTAATGGAATGTAATCGTTATATAATGAGTACTAAGAAAACTTATCAAGCCATAATTAATAGCAACACTCACTCTGCATAGAAAATAAATGTTTTATTGTTTTTTTTAAGTTGAGGGGTACATGTGCAGGTCTGTTATGTAGAAAAACTTGTGTCATGGGGTTTGTTGTACAGATTATCTTGTCACCCAGGTATTAAGCCTGGCACCCATTAGTTATTTTTCCTGATCCTTTCTCTCCTGCCATATTGTGGGATCTGGCCAGCAGCCCACAATGCAACAGGGCTCTTTCTTTGTCCCCAGGTGGATTGGCAGGTTGAGAAATAATAGACACACACAAGATAGTGAAAGCTGGGTTCAGGGGGGTCACCGCCTTCTGGTCCTGCAATGCCACCAATGCACTGGATATACCAGCATTTATTATTACGTTTAGTGAGGGGGGCGGGTAGGTTAGTGAGGGATTTAGGGTCATTTGATTATGAGGTGAGACGGTCACATGGGGATGAAGTAATTTTTTAATATAACATCTATATGCAGAAGTACAGTATACAGAGATAAGAATTTACAATATTGTGTGTGCACCAGTAATTTCTAACAGAGCCTTAAAACAGAAACACAGTCTTTCCATAACCTATGATTAGCAAAATATTAATCAGCAGTAACAGTTGCAGCAAAAGCTGGTTACAAACAATCCATTGAAACAGGACGTGAAACTAGACAACCGGTTAGACCAGAAATTCTCAGAAGGGAGTATGCCTTACCCCTAAAGAGGCCTAGAAGGGCTGTGGCAAGATGAGGCTGTAGCCCTATCTTATCCATATGGACAGGCACCCCTCATGCGTCCGTTTATAGGCTCTCCACAAGGGTCGCATTCCATTCCCAGAGCTATGAACATCTGCTTTTCTGGGATAGGAATCCTGGTGATGTGAAACCTCCCTGACTGCACGTCCATTCATAGGCTCTCTGCAAGGGGAAGCACATCACGTTGCTGCTGGCTTATTCTGGCAGTCCAGCCTGGCATTGTCTTTATACAATCCTGCATGCAATTTTATATTTATAATAATCAGGAGCATTTCATCTTTTATTCCATAGTAATAGTTTCAGGGGGTCTCCCTACACTCCCACCCTTCACCCTCAGGTAGGCCCCAGTGTCTGCTGTTCCCCTCTATATGTCCATGTGTTCTCATCATTAAGCTCTCATGTATAAGTGAGAATATGCAGTATCATAAATTAAATATTTTATTTAATTCCATGTTTAGTCTCTCACTAATACTAAGACCACAGAAGGGAAATTATGATTTTTTCCTATTTTTATTAAAGAAATAATTGAAGCATCTTTATACACATTCTTAGTCTTGGTTATCCATTTGTATTATCTTCTTTTTGAAGCTAAAGCTTGTATTTATATCTGACATGATAGAATGAGTCTATATCCACATGATTTTATTAGAACTAGTTGCAGAAAGTAGACTCAGAGATCTAATTTATTGGATATATGTGTGTATCATACTCCTACAAAATATATATTTTGTATACAATTTGGGAGATCCTCTTTAGAAAAAATACTTATAAAATTACAAATACAACTAAGGCACAGGATCTTGGAAGGAAGCCTTCCTTGGTGGAAGAAAATTTCTAAACAACAAAGCATTCAAGATGTAGCCAGCTGCTTCAAACAGCATATACTCATATGTGTACACAAAGAGATGTTCTGAAATTGGACTAGATTTAAAAAGGAAGCAGAGCATAAAAGTTTGAAAAATTTTTAGCCTGACCATGTGGTAGAAAAGAAAAAGTCATTTTCTGGGGAAGAATTCAAGCCTGCTGCAGAAATTTGCATAAGTAATGAAGAGCCAAATGTTAATAGCCAAGAAAACGGGGGGAATGCTTCCAAGGCATTTCAGAGACCTTCACAGCAGCCCCTCCCATCACAGGTTGTAGGCCTAAGAGGAAAAAATGGCTTCATGGGCCAGGATCAGGGCCCTGCTCTTCTTTGCAACCTTGGGACACTGCTCCCTGTGTCTCAGCCACTCCAGCTGCATCCGTGGCTAAAAGGGCCCCAGATATGTCTCAGACAGCTGCTCCAGAGGGTGCAAGTCAGAAGCCACCAAGGCTTTCATGTGGTGAAAGCTTGCACCCTCTACCAGCCACCAAGCCTGCAAGGCTTTCACAGGTGCACAAAGGACAAGAGTTGAGGTTGGGAGCCTCTGCTCAGATATATGGAAATGCCAGGATGTCCAGGCAGAAGTCTGCTGCAGGGGCAGAGCCCTCACAGAGAACCTCTACCAGGGTAGTATGAAGGGGAAAGATGGGGTCGGAACCCCCAATCTGAGTCCCCTTTGGGGCACTGCTTAGTTGAGCTGTGAGAAGAGGGCCACCATCCTCCAGACCCCAGAATGATGGATCCACCGATAGCTTGTACCATGCACCTAGAAAAGCCACAGACACTAAGCACTAGTCTGTGAAAGCTGCTGTGGGGGCTGTACCTTGCAGATCCACAGGGCCAGAGCTGCTCAAAGCCGTGGGAGTTTACTCCTTGCATCAGTATCACCTGGATGTAAGACATGGAGTCAAAAGAAATTAATGTGGAGCCTTAAGATATAATGACTGCCCTGCTGGGTTTCAGACTTGCATGGGGCCTGTAGCACCTTTGTTTTGGCCAATTTCTCTCATTTGAAATGAGAGCATTTACCCAATGCCTGTAACCCATTGTATCTTGGAAGTCTCTAATTTTTTATTTTACAGGCTCATAGGTGGAAGAGACTTACCTGGTCTCAGATGAGACTTTGGACTTGGACTTTTGAGTTAATGCTGGAATGACTTAAGACTTTAAGGGACTGTTGACATGATTGTGCCACAAGGCATGACTGTGTTTTGCAATGTGAGAAGGACATGAAATTTGAGAGAGACCAGGGGTGGAAT
Organism: Macaca nemestrina; assembly: GCF_043159975.1. Classification (NCBI taxonomy): domain Eukaryota; kingdom Metazoa; phylum Chordata; class Mammalia; order Primates; family Cercopithecidae; genus Macaca; species Macaca nemestrina. The sequence continues at coordinate 60,144,484 of NC_092130.1, forward strand.
GATATGGTTTGACTCTGTGTCCCTACCCAAATATCCTACTGAGTTGTGATCCCCAGTGTTGGAGGAGGGGTCGAGTGGGAGCTGACTGAGTCATCAGGGCAGGTCCTCATGGTTTAAGAAAAGGAGGATATCTTAGGGTTCATGTTTTATGAGTCTGAGATTATGGCAATGTATGCCTCCTTTTTTATGGCAATGTATGCCTCTTTTTGTTTAATCTCAAAAAAAAAAATGTATTCTGCTCCTCTGTAGTTACTTCTAAAAGCATGGACAAAGAGAAATACACAAATGAATCGTTGTCTACCTTGATTATGAAATCAGTGTCACAAGCATCAGTTACACTTGTTAATTCAAGAGTCTAGTTCTATTTTACTTGTTATGCTCTTTTTTACACTCTTTACTTTATCCTCTTTGTTTCTCATATTCTAATAATGCTAATTTAGCTGGTATATTAGTCAGGACCTTAGCTGGAAAAATGACACAATTAGTATAATTTAAGAAAGATTTAATAAAGTGACTAACTACAAAGCTATAGAAACTACAAAAGGGAGTGTAGAACCTTGGAAAAAAGACAAGGAATGCTACAATCAATAGACCTAAAAAGATAGGAAAACGAAGAAGTTACCATAACTTGGAAAGAAAGTGTTGAGTAGACCAAGCCAGTTTGGTGGAGCAGTGACATTTAGTTGAGGAACATAACTGTTCTGATGCACCTCACTGGGGAAACCTGGTTTACCACACTCTCTTCCCTCTCTTCAATATTATCAAAGACTGGAGGGCAAAGGAGCCTCTTAATACAGGCCATGCAGATCAGCTTCTTAAGCAGAAAGCCATAACAAAAATAGTGAAAAATAGGCATGAAGGGGCAAACAGAAGATTTCCCACCTAATTAAACTCAGCCAATGAAATGCTATATTTTTTGCAAATTAAAATGATGAAGATGTAGCTCACATAACCCAATACTCATTCCTTCACCCCTCCCAACTGTGGTTATTTTTAGCTCTAAAAGTTAACATTGTATATTTAACAGAACACTGATTTTCCTCAATATGCTGTTTTTTAATTATAAAGAAAGCTTATTTATTGGATATTAAGAAAATTTATCTTCTGTAAATTTTCATGAAAGTGAGCAAACTTTATTTTACTACAGTCAGGTTCATTAAGATAATTTACAAACAATGAATTTAACACTTTTTTGGTATATAGTTCTATGAATTTTGACAAATGCATACAAATAAAAAAATAGTGTATTTCCATCATTCAAAAAAGTTTCCTTGTGCTACATTATAGCCAAATCTCTTCCCATAATGCTAGCCCTTTGCACATACTAATCTTATTTATTTCCCTGCCTTTTTTAGAATAGAATATAAATAAAATTATATAATATGATTATATGATTCATTATTGGCATAATGCATTTCAGAGTCTTCATGCTGTTGAATATAGCATTTTCTTATTAGCCTAATATGAATACACCACAATTTGTTTATTCAGCAGTTGAGCATGCTAAGATTTTTTAAGAGAAAAAAAGATGCTCTTAATATAAATATGTATTATAATATGTCACTCTGATTAGCAGTATCTTTTTCCTCTTCCTGATAACATTTTCTGCCTTTCAGATTATCTTCATCAATGTATATTTTAAAAACCAGATCATAGTTTATAATTTTTTAAGGAAAGAGGCTATATTTTTAAATTTCATTAAAAGAATAAATTTTACAAAACTTTAACACCTGCATGGAATAAAAATTTTAATTCTAAAAGTATTAAAAGCAGAGACCACAATTTTTAAAATGTAATAAAATTTTTAAGATTCTGTGTAATTCATTTGATGAAAGTGTATCAAATAATTTAATTATTTTTTTAAAAGAATTAAGGGCTAATTTTATGTATAGTGCTTTATAATATACAAAGAATAGTTTTCATAAATTATTTCATGTAACCAGAATGACAGATGTCAATACAGTGTTTTGGCAATCAAACATTATGCCTTTTTATCTTTTAATTTATTAGTCATAATGATAATAAAAACAGAGTTTTAATTTTCACCACTGCTGTCTGGAAAGTTAACTTTAACCTTCTGTGGCAAAGAGAAAAGTACGACATCTGAAAGCAATCTAATGAAAATGACACAGAATAAATTTTTTTTTAAACTTACAAATAGGAGAAATAGTGTCATTTTATCCAATATTACCAAAATATATGAGAAGAAAGTAGCTTTGACACAGACTTTATAAAAGTTCTTCATGCATTTTTACATAAAATTTCACTTGAAATAATTTTTTTATTTGAATATCAGAATCAAAGAAAATGATAAACGGTAATAAATGAAGCAGGAGTGTATGTCACACTAGCAATGTTTCACCCAGAACTCTTGAAATTTTGAAAAGAACTTCCTGACAGATGAAAAATAATTTTATCCAATAAAAATATGGAGTAAACAACTTGTTAATTAATCATAAAGTCAGAACATATCTATGGGAAAGAAAACTGCAAAGGATTTTTTAATAAAAACGGAATCATTTTAACAATTCTTCTGCATTCTTGTTTGTTTCAAATTTTGTGCAGAGGTCACTCTATTTCTAATGGTGTATTATCCTGTGACCTAACAAGTGCATATTCCAATTCATCAGGAAATTCTCCCAGCCAGTTATCAGGTGCCATTCAACTCAATGTACATAATATCTTTTTCTTATCTCCAAAGCCTTACTTTTATTTCATTGAAGTAACTTGGCTAATAAAACAATGTTTGGAAAGTTGAACCAGACATAATAAAAAGATAGCTTCCCCAGAATAAAAGAGGTTTATATATTTACAGACTTCATAATAAAGCAAAGCCATATGCGAACCAATAATGCCAAGGAAACTCATGATGAGGCAGAGAGAGAAATATGAAAGTTTGCTGGTATAAAGTAAGAAATATTAGAGAACAAGTTTTATTCTCTTTACTCATTGCTATACCCAAAACTAAGGGGTAAAAAACAGCTTTCCAAACACATGGACATATCAGGATGCTGTCATGAGTTCATTCAAAGTCCTATTGGTGAAAAAAAATGGATCCTGGGTACTTATAAAGTATAGTAAAGAAGGGTATAAGGGAAAAGCTAAAGGGACACTTCATTTCTGTTCCAACCATCATCATTCAAGTGGAAAATGTGACAAGTGATTGAAAAGAGTGGAGGGTACTGTGCTTGCTTAATTCATTAACTTTCAGTGTAACGGTAATGAAATTAAAATGTCAGCTCCTCCCTTATTGAATCAGTTTATGTTTCTAAGAGAAATTCCCCTTTTGTGGCCACAGACGGTTTGTTTTGATCATAATCTTTCATAAAAATATCCTTTGATGTTGTGCATGTACTAATTGGCAACAGTAGTAATAGGTTACACAAGTTCACAGTAGATTAAACATTGTTCCTTAAGAACATCTCAAACAGACAGGATTTTGCTAAGAATTCATTTGCAGAGCAAAACAGACACATCTCAGATTTATCTATGGGTAGGAAATGTTGTCCCAAAAAAATATGTTCAAGGTGGTCTCAGAATCTGAGTCCCATGTATATGCAGTAAAAATTTTTCAGAGCAACTAGTGTAAGTCTATTGAAATAGTTGCGGTGACACTTCCCAGAGGGCTTCTGCTGCTTTCTACACTAGAATAGCCTGGGTATATTCACTTGCCCAATTATATTTATATGATGCACAGGACTAGAAGTTGGTAATACAACAGTAAAGGGAACAGATAAATTTCATTCTCTACTGAAACTCACAAAAAATGTAAGACATGAAAAATGCAATAAAGGAAATGAAATAATGTCATAATGAGTGTTGTATGTTTGAAGAGGAAGTTGAACCGCTTAAATAGTCAAAGAAGGTGTGACATTTGAACTGGAACCTGAACAATGAATAAAAAAGTGTCAGCCATGAGAACTAAGAGGGACATTTCAAGTAGAGGAAAGGGCAAGTGCATCATCGCCATGTGACTTTACCTTTCAGGACCGCATTTCTTAGTCTATAAGGAAAGATGACAATGCGTGTCTTGTGGGTTATTATAAAGACTTACAGAAAATCAGCCTAGACCACACCATTGTGAGGACTCCACACCACCTTGTCATGACCATTATCTGAGTTGCCATCTCCTTCCCTCTGATGGGAGCCTCCCCACCAACACTCACTTCAAGAGTCAGTGTTGCATATCTTACTAATAGTTGGGGGTGGGGGATGATACTGATACTTTTTAAAAGACAAGCAAAATTTTCAGAGAAAAATTATTACAGAAATAAGGTATGCATTCCATATATGTTATGTAACATATAAAATATGTTATATTTTTAAATAAAAGAAAAGAGGGTAACTGAGCCTACAAATTTGAGATAACTACCCTGAACAGGAGTCATCTAAAGGAGCATATGAACAGCCTCAGATAGACAGGACAGGTCTTACCTCCAGAATGTCATCTGCCTCAAGACAAATCCCAATTTGTTTCCAGCTCAATTCCTCCCCAAATAATCACCACACAACCATATTAGGTAACAAAGACCGCCTCTCCTATGTGTTTCCTTCCCGATAAAACTGCATCTTTTTGTTCTATGCAGGAGTTCCCCATACTCTTTTTTAAATGACACGTTACAAAGTGACAAGATAGAGAAGAATCAAGAAAGAGCGCGGATCCACAGGACCCTTCTAGAGAAAGTGAAAGGCCATTTCCTTCCAAGCTTTCTTCCTTCCTGGTTCTCCTCTTAGGCCGCCACAGACAGTCTGGGCTACACTAAAACTGTTGAGATCTAAATAGACAACTTCATACACCAACACAGTGCTGGGTTCTGACCCAGCAGGTAAGCAAAATAAAAGATAAAAATGGGGAAAAGGAACGGGTAAGAGTGCCAGGTATTAGCATTTAGAATGCCTTTAATAAAGAACCTGAACAACCTAGTAGGCTCCAATAAAAACTATAGACTAACTATTAAGTAAATTGCCGAAAGATGGATCTTCCCCTAGAAGAAGTAAGTGTGCTGTATGCATGATGATTTAGACTTTGAAATAGCATCTGGAACTAAGTACCTTAAAATAACAGTGAACAAAATATGGGTTTTGGAAGTGCTAAATGAAAAACTGTTTTCTTTTTGATTTAATCTGTATTTTTAAAATAGTATATTAACAAAGAGATGACAAAAGGTTTGAAGTTTTTTCTTCAGTAGGATACATACAAACTCCTATAAAAGAACCAAAAAACACATGATATTCTTATAAAATCTTAGCTAATAACTGTCAGTTTGAAAGATATGTTTATTAAATTCCAGTTGGACTTCTAGTTTACTCACTTGGTGATTTCCAGGAAAAGACAACTTATGACATTAGCAAGGGACAGGCCTCTGTTTCCCAAGAACTGTTGGGCAACATCAGTGACTCATTTTGGGGAATAAACAAAAAGGCTAAGAAAAAGAAAAGCTATTTCACAACAATAAATACACACTAAAGTTACAGAGCTTTTTCCCTTAGAAGCCTATACGGAAAATTGTTTTTAAAAAAAAAAAAGAAAGAAAGAAAAGAAAAAAGAAAAAGAAAATGGTTGTACAGAAAATAAACACAGAGGAAAGCAGTAAAAGAAAGTCAAATGACTTTAAAATATTCCCTGAGTGTCAAAGAATGGCCAGTAGTATCACTTACCACATTGATTTATCCTAAGTACTATTACTTGAAACACTCAACTTTTAGCAGTAACAGAGAGATCTTTTTATATCTCATGAGGTTTACCTCTGCATCAAAAATTATTCCAGGTGCAGTCGTTAACATGTCTAAACCCAGCACTTTGGGAGGCCAAGGCAGGAGGATCATTTGAGGGCAAGAGATACAGATCAGCCCTGGCAATATAATGAGACTCCAACTTTACAAAAAAAAAAAAAAAATAGCTGCTGGTGGTAGCTGTAATCCCAGCTATATAGGAGACTGAGGTGGGAGGATTCCTTGAGCCCAAAAGGTCAAAGTTGCAGTGAGCCATGATTATGCCACTGCACTCCAGCCTGGGTGACAGAGACACTGTCTTTAAAAAAAATGAAATAATACACATACTCTAGTCTTCTAGTACAATGTACTATATTTGAACATTGAGTGGTTCAAAGATAGATTTTCCTGACACAATGATAAATTGTAGTCAAAAATAATTATTTTGAAATTTTGTCTTTTTAATTTTGAAATAACAGCAAACCTATAAAAAAAATGGCAAGTATAGTTCAGGTGACTTCCATATTCCCTTTACACAGAGTGCCCCATTATTAAAATTTTGCCACATTTGTTTCATGACCCTCTCATTCTTTCTCTCTAAATACATAGTCCTTTTTCTAACAGAATGCCCTATCACTTCTAAATACTCCAGTGTGTAGTCTACAAGCAAGGACAACCCTATACAATATCAACATATATCCTTCCCCTTTAGTAAATTAACATAACACTACTATCCAGCTCAGAGTTTCCACTCAAAGTTTGCCAAGTTCCCTAACAATATCATTTTGACTTTTTTGGTCCAGTAAACCATCCAAGAATATACACTGCATTTAGCTGTCATGTCTCATTGGACTCCTTCAAGCTTGTTAGCCCTCCCCTACTCTTCCTATCCTTGGACAGTCTTAAAGAGTATAGGCTCTGCATGCTGTAGGATGACCTTCAACATATGTCTTTCTGATGTTTCCACATGACCAGACTCAGCCCATACATTCTTGGCATTGCATCAGGAGGCACGCTATGACAATGGTGGTCATAGCGTGACCATAGTCACAGTGTGACCACCACTCCACTCTGAGTATGTGGTAAAGCTGGTAACTGCCAGGTTTCTCCTTTAGAAACTCAGTTTTGGATAGATGGATGGATTAGGAAAGATAAAGAGATGTTGGGGGAACTTGTGAATTCCAGTGGGGTCTGAGAATTCGGTGGGAGTGATGTTCTCAATGCTACCCACTGTAAAGCTTTTTCCCCTTGTTTTGGTTACTACGTTGTGAGGAAGTATTCCAGTTACGTAAATATTCCATTTATCTAACCCCTGCCCACCAGTCTGTACATCAGTCAATGACTCCTGTTTGTGTTGACTACCATTATCATGATGATCAAACCATCTACTTCATCCTTTCTTCTATATTTATTAATTGGTGCTATATTCTAAGAAGGAGTTTTCCTTTTATAAATAAACATATATTTATATAAGCATGGAGTATTTGATTTCTACTTTATTGAGTTATAATATTCTCATGATTTGTTTTGATGCTGAAATTGTCATAGATTTGGTGAGTGGTAGCCCCTTAAATTTTATACCTGTGATAGACTATAAAATATATATTTGGTCTTTGTCCCAGGTTCCTGACACAGAGCTTATAAAACCCTTATAATTTTCCTAGGTGATTAGAGGTACTAAAAGATTCTTTGGTTATTCATAGCAAGCTCCTTTCAACCATATCTGAGTCTATGCTAATGAGATGCCTATTGGTGGTCCCCTAGATAGTTCAGGATAGGGGCTGGTTGCAGAGGGAACCAACCATATGATTAGTAAGTTGACAATTTCAGCCTCACCACCAGACCTCCATGGAGGGAGAGGGACTGAAAATGTAGCCAATCACCAATAATCGATGATTTAATCAATCATGCCTACATAATGAATCCTCCATGTACAACACTAAATGGCAGGGTTTAAGAAGCTTCTGGGTTGAGGAACATATTAAGCTGCTAGAAGAGTAAGTCCAGAGGTGGTGTGGAAATTCTATGCATGCCCCACAGCCTCATATCATGCCCTATGAATCTCTTCCATTTGCCTCTTCCTGAGCTGTATCCTATATAGGAAATCAGTAATGTAAGTAAAGTGCTTTCCTGAGTTCTGTGAGTCATTATTGAACCTGGGTATGGGATGGACGTAGGAAACTTCTTTGTAGTCAAGTCAAACAGAAGTAGGGGCATGCTGGGCACCTGATATTTGCAACTAGCATCAGAAGCAAGGGAAGCCTTGTGGGACTGAGCCCTTAAATCAGTATAGACTAACACTAACTCCGTGTAGTTAGTGTTCCAATCAAATTGAATTCCAGAACACCTACCTGGTGTCAGAGACTTGGAGAATGGCTTGCTACTGTGGAAAAAGATCTCACATATTTTGGTGTCAGAAGTGTTGTGAGCAGAAGCAGTTCAGAGTATGCCACGTTCCACCATCCTTCAAGCATTTGCTTACTCACTGGCATAACAACTTGTTATGTGTTTATCGTAATGCTCATGTTATGTTTTTTGCCTGCCCCATCCATATAATCAGCATTTCACCAAAGAATTGGTGCTTTCTTTTAGTGTAAGTTTGTTTCTAGAAACTAAATGAGTGCTTGGTATGTACATTAACACTGAGATATCTTTGCATAATTCCTTTTAGAAAACAGAGCTATGAAATTTATACAACTACAAATATATAGGTATGTATAATTTTACATAAAACCATATTTATAAAGATAGACAAAAATCTATAATTATATCTATAAGTTTATATAAATGTCTACAGTCATATGCATATATCTGTAATTCAATATCTATGTATATTCATAGTCTTGGTAGCCTGAGGTTTACAGGTTTAGGAGTCCTGGTTACCAAAGGGAACACTGAGGCATAGCAAGATTTCCAATGAACTTTATAGCTGCCTTCCTCACATTTTGGATCTTTGAGCCAAGGGGTTAGTGGGCAAGAGGAAGAGTCACCATGTTGGCAGGCATAAGTGATTCTGGGCATCAGGAGAAAGTAGAATTCTGTTACCCAAGGAGGGCAAGGAGGAATTTTTTGGCTTTCATGTGAACCATGTAAGCAACTCTTGGTATTCCTCTGCTCGAGGAATTGAATTTAAATTACATAAAAAGGTTCAGGAGATAGGAAAAAAACAACTACAACAAGAACTCAGAGCTCTCAGTAATGAGTATCTAGATTCCACTAACAGGTCAGTCACCTAGAACAGCAAGATTCTAACTGAGAGTGAAGGGAAGCTAGAGTGGAAAGTAGAGGGAGATGATAAGTATCAGCTGCAGCTCAGAGACTTGCTTCTGTCATGGTGATTCTAGTTTGTACCACTAACCTCCCTTTTCGATATTTCCCCCAGGAAAAGAGACCTAGCAAAATCCTGGAGTCACTGCTCAATTCACATGAAGGAGGAGATAAACTGTAAAGGATGCTAGGTTGTGCTCCTGGGATTCCTGCATTGGTGAGACCAGCCTGTTGTCAGACCTACACTGTTAGTTCTTCCCAGGAATTGCCAATGGCCAAAAAGAGCTGATTTGCCCAAGGTCAGGGCCCTTATAGGGACAGCTTGCATTCAATAAATAGTCAATGAAGGAATTTCATGGTTCAGTCCTCTCTCCCAAACTGTGGGCAACTCTGAAGGGACACCCAGTTTCAGGCCTCTCTGTGGAATCTGCCGAGTCACTGGTGTCTGCCCAGTTTCTCCCTTTGTCAAATCCTGCTTTCTTGCCATTCCCACAGTTGTTAATCCTGAGAGTACCCTCTAAAGTATATCCAGCACCTCAGGGTCTATTTCCTGAGGGATCTGACCTGCAACAGTTCGTTTATGAAAAAATTATCAATTTTTGTTGTTCACAAAGTACTCCTCCTCTGCATCCCCCACTTCTTCCCAAGGAATCCAGTCCTCTATTTCCCCTTGTCCCAGGAAGACTTTTACAACTAGGAGTAGTTACTTTCCTCAGGGCTTTTTTTTTTTTTTTTTTTTTATGGTCTCATATCCTGGAGGGGATTTTACCAATTAGAGAAAGGACAGGCAGAAGAACAATGAATGAAAACAAGCATACTCTAAGACTGAGCCTGGGAGAGAGTTTGCTAGTTCTTTGAAGCAGCAAAGACCCTAAGTCCACTCCCATGTAGCACCTAGGGAGACAGAAGGCAGGAGATCTATGATGCGCAGATTTGAAGTGATTAGATGTGATGTCTCTGGCTTCTAGCATGATGTTTTAGGAAAACAGAGAGCTGTATGCTAAGCATCTGAATTCCTGGTCACCACATATTCTAAGGCTCCAAGTATATGAAATAAAAAAATAAGTGTATGAAATCAAGGCTTCTTTAAGCCTGGTCTTTGAGTGTCCTGTTAGTTACCAGCATAAATAAGAGAGCAGGATAAGGGGCCTAACTTGCTGCTTTAAAGCTATGTAAGGAGGCCCTAATAATGACTAAAATTGAATTTTCTAGCAGACAGGTGGGATGGAGGTCCAAAACATATTGAATTTGATTTAAAAGAAATACGACATTTCTCCTAACCTGCTTCATTCTCAACCAATCACATAAAGGGATTAGAAATGGCAAGCTACTATGATAGTCTAATTAATAATTCTCATTAATAATTGATAGTAATATCACTTGCATGTATATGTATAGTTCTTTGAATTTCCTTGGCAGACATGCATAATATATTAATGCACACTTTCATGTCACTTGATTAATATCCCAGAATATACTAGATATGCTATAAAAATCAGGAACGGAAACAAAAAGTACACAGGAAATTGATAACATAGTTTTTTTTTTTTTTTAGGAGATTCAAATATTTGTTCTAGTCTCAAATCTCAGGTTATGGTATAATGAAATTTCTATACATATTGTATGAATATTTATGCATAAGTATTGAAATGGTTGACCTCTAAAGTCCTTGCCCATTCTAAGATTCTGATTCCTTTTTTATTTTGTGTCCAGAAACTGAGTAGAAAAATAGTTCATCTAGTTTGGAATCTATTTCAAGGAAAAGAAACCAGTGTCTAAGAAATACATTAATGCAGCTGATAAAAATAGAAGAAAATTATAAAGTAGCCAGTTGTAAATGTGTAGCTACATGACTGACAATGAGAGATGCTTTAACCTCTAATTTCTTTAAAGCAGAAATGGTTACTATGATCCAGCTACAATTTAATTGCAATATTGCTACATGGCCTTGCACTCATTATCATCATTCAGCTAATTTCTCTCACTCCTGGTTGCAGACACAGTTGGTCTCCCACCCACATCCCCTTGACTGTACTATTTCAACTCAAGCTGGTCTGACTTCTAAACACCAGCTTCTGCATCTCTTTATTCGACATCACCCTGCTGTGATCTAAGTCTTTCTTAAGTATAAAGGGCATCTGGGAAATCTCTGTGTACACTATCTTGGTTTAGATTCACCCAAAAACAAATCCTGAGATAGGATCTGAATGAATTTTGTTTTTGTTTTGTTGGTGAGTGATCCCAGGAAGCATAGTGAGGGAGGACAATGAAACAGAAAAGGAAGAACATACAATACAGGACATATAATACATTAGTGAGCAGTTAGTTGATGGACAACTGTGGCCAAATCTTTTCGGAATCATTCAAGTGACTATGTACTTAAACACAGCTCAGAATTGTCTCTTAAGGGATTAGATACCTACAGTATTCATCTACAAACTCCTATCCTTCATTTTTGAAGGTCACTATGTAAGTTAATTCATCAGCATTTCTGGCCACCTTCCTGTGCTGGACAAACGATCTGACCACAGAACCCAGGCTGACAGACTCAGTTTCTTGAGGTAGGAAGCAAATGCAGTTAGTTTATAGGGCAACAGTCCACTAGAGCCATTGGTGGTCTCTGGTATGGACCAAGGACACTTGAGTAAGCATCATTCTCAGCAAACTAACACAAGCCCGGAAGACCAAACACCGCATGTTCTCACTCATAAGTGGGAGTTGAACAGTGAGAACACCTGGACACAGGGAGGGGAACATCACACACCGGGGCCTGTCGGGGCATGGGAAGATAGGGGAGGGATAGCATTAGGAGAAATACCTAATGTAGATGACAGGTTGATGGGTGCAACAAACCATCATGGCACGTCTATACCTATGTAACGAACCTGCACGTTCTGCACATGTACCCCAGAACATAAAGTATAATTAAGAAAGAAAAAAACGAGAGTATCTGCTAAGAACGTATTACTTCTAATATTAAATTTTAAGATATATTTATTATGTACCTTACAATCACGATTTATTTCTCTTCCTGGAGCAATTGAGAAGCTCATCCTGTCTTCGTTTACGACATCTACAGCTGTTGTATAGGGAAAATATTAAGTAACCTTGATTGGGAATTTAAAGGTCCATGCCTATGCTATCCAGGGAAAAAACTAGAAGAAAATGAGCACCCTATTTTATACAGTAGGTTGGACTACATAGAAATAGAAGCCAATAATTGAAATATTAGAATCTGTTAATCAACATGTTTTTATTCTCATGAAATTCAGTTCTCATGCATTGCACACAGGACTGGATGTGAGATTACCTCATGCTGAGGAAAAGAACCTTCATTAGATAAACATCGCTAAGTTTTTGTGCCATCTGGTCTATTTGAACAAGATAAAAGGATATATTTTGGAAAATAGATTTCAAGAGTTTTTATAACAATTTTACAGTTAAAGCCCTATGATTTAAAATACCATATATTTACAATATTCTGTATATTCTTCCAGTTTCTATTTAAAGTTGTTTTATAATTTAAGTACGGTAGAATTCACCCTTTTTAGTGTACAGTGCTATGAGCTCTGACAAAAACAGTCATATGAACACTACCAGAATCAAGTGTAAAATATTTTTGTCTCCCTCTTTAAACTGTTAAAATTTTTGCAATCATTTTTATTATTAAATACAATCATAGTTAACACAAGTAAGCCCCTGACCATTACACTTATTCCAGTCCCTCTTCCTCTCCACAAAGAATCACAATTCTGTTTGGGATATTATCTTCAAGAGCTTTATCTGCACATGTGCAATTATTATACTTCCTATCAGTGACTAATATAAATTTATACATAAAGAGATTAACAATGAATCTGTGAATACTTGCCATGTTAAAGATTATGTTTATATGTTTTAACATTATTTTGGACACATTTTGTTATGTGACAGTCTCTATTTTTATCTTTTAAAATATATATACTATGACTGAGGAATTGTATTGATGTTCTAGTGTGGGTATTTCTTTTCATTTTTTCAATTATCATGAGTAATAACTATTATAATAACCTTGTAAGGGGATTTTTTAATAAACTCTCAGTAATATACAATATGTAATAGGGATATAATTACTGAAATTAATAATAGGAATATAATTTCACAATTTACAAAACATTTGAAACCACTATATTTAGGTTGGTGCAATTACTTTTGCAATTACTTTTGCACCAACCTACTATTTATGATTATGAAAGAGATGTTTACTACATTAAAAAGAGCAACAAAAAAGTTACTGAAAATCACTTTGTGGTAATGTTTTAAATGTATATAACAATAAGCAAAATGTATTTCCTCCTTCTTTCTCCAACATAACAGAGGCACCAATATGCATATTTTATTTATACGTATATATACACACACACACATATATGTGTATAAAAATCTTATTTATAAGCTTAAACATATATGCTTATTATATATTTTTGTACATATTTATATATGCTTATTTCCATATATTTTGTGTTTAATCGTGTAGAAAGATAAACATATGTACACATTTATTTCTGGTTAGTTTTCTATCAAAACAATAAAATTGTACAAATTGCTTTGTTACAAATAAAGCATATATCACACACTGCCTTTACAAGTAAGCACATATGCATATATATCACTGTATTTCACATGTGAATAGCATTCCATTTTATCAAGGAACTACTCCCAAAAACTGATGCTAATAAAGTATAAATATTTTTTGCACATTTGACAAATGAAAAAAAAAAAACTATTGTTTTAATTTGCATTTTAAATGTTTATTTTTATCATGGTTATTAGTCAATACATTTCTTCTGTAAATTGTTGGTTTATTATACTTTGCCTATTTTTTTCTAGGCTGCTGGTTTTCTTGTATATTTTGTTTTACTGTACCTTTTTTGTATAGTAAGAATATTAAACCTTTTTCTTTTCAGTTAGGTTGTAAATGTTTTTCCCAGTTTTCCCTTCTAACTTTGTTAATGATGTCTTTAACCATATAAATTTAAAAATACTTATAAGATCAAATCTGTCAATCTTATTCTTTATGGTTTCTGAGTTTCATGTTACAGTTAGAAAAGCTTTCCATACTATAATATTTATAGTTTCTGCTTTATGTCAACTTTAAAAAATTTATTTAATATTTTCGAGACTATAAAATAGGGACAAAGTTTCTCTTTTTTCAAATAGATGGCTATTTATATCAGTCCAATAACTGAAAAATAATGTGTCCTAATGGTGTAAAATACCTTATTAAAGCTACCCTAAATTAATCCTCTATATCTCATTCCATTTTTACAGAATAGTTATATAATGTCTCATATTAAAATGGCATGATGCTAAAACAAAAACTTAGAGTTGAAACACCTTCAATATATGTTTGTGTCACTTTAAGGAAGTAACTTGATCTAATCTCAGTTTCCACAGCCTTAAAACGGAGATAATGTCTTCCTCATAGGGTTGTCTTAAAAATTCAATGACATAACAAAATTAAATTGCCTGACATGTGCTAGGAAATCAATTAATGTGGGTCCTTCTTTCCCATCTCCTCCTATTCATTATTACCAACAACTTACATAACATTATCCCAGTTAACACAGTTAATACATTAGTTCGTTCTAGTGAAAAACGAACTGCAAATAAGAGATACAGAAGTTGAGAAATTCAGGGAATTGATACAGAGGCTCCCAAAATTAATTTTCCTTTGTAGTTGCCACTGTGCACTGAGCTAATATTTATAGCACTTTGTCTCTGGGGTATCACACAAGCATACTGTGACCGTATGAGAGAGTGGGTTACTTTTAGTTCAGCATACTTGTCATGTCATTTTGCAAGTCGGCTTCTTTCCAAAACTTCAGGTATATGTCATTTGTTAAAGAAGTAAGTTTTCTTCAGACCATTCTATTCAAAGTTAAAAAAAAAAAAAAAAAGACATAGAATCTCAATATTCAGGAACGTAGAATAGACTGGAAGAAAGTTGTCAGAGAAGTAAATGATGGAAAACATGTAGCATTCAAATGAAATTGACAGTGTTCCTAGTGGCATGAAGACGTTCTTAAAATTAGTAACAGAAAAACAGTTAATGTATATTATTTATACTTTCAATAATGAGTGTAAGGTGTCTTATGGTATTATAATTATATAAAATAGGATTTTAAACATTAAACCGGGCAATTGAAACAGGAAAAGAAAGCAATAGTAGACACCTTTGTTCCACAGTTTAAAGGGAAAAAAAATCAAATTAAAGTCAATATATATTTCATGAACTACCTGGCCAAGTACTAGAAGCTACGGTCTCACAAAAATACTTTAACTGATTTTCCATAAACATCAGAACTATCAAAAATTAATTTTGGGTTTTTTTTCAAGGTTTAGTAAAGCTTTCATGCAAGTCAGCATGTGTGTGATGTAATTTACTGAATACTTAATGATATTAAGACTTGTTTTCGGTGTAATAATAGCATTGGGGTTAGATATTGTTTTACACGCCCTCCTCTTTTGGAAATAAGATGCTATAATATTTTAGATTTGCTTTAAAATAATCCAGTTTTTTTTTAGTGGTACATGTAAGAGTATAGATGAAACTAGATGGCATATGAGTGGATTGTTAGTAAAGCGGTGCGATTGGTACACAGGACTTCCCTCTACTGTCACATGTATTTGAAAATTTCTATAATAAAAAGTCTCAAATGACACGTGATATCAAATTCACAAATATTAATGAATGGATCTTCTATTTCATGTGAAAAAGTGATTTTCTTTTTCTCATCATATAAATTCACTCTAATTCAGATTCTTTAGGATCAAATCTCAAACTCTGTTACTTGGTAGCTGTGTTATATTAGCAAGGTCAATTATCCACTGTGTGCTTTGGTTTTCTCTTCCCTAAAAATAATTATAAAGTTGTTATGATGATTAAATCAGTTCATCCCATTTGAATGCTTAGAATCGTTTTTGGAACATTGTAAACTCTCAGTATTTGTTTGATATTTTTATTGTGTAGTAGAAATAGTTATCTTTGGTCTCCAGCTGCATTACTCGACAAGAAATTCACGCGATTTTGTCCTGGATTATTAGGCTTGCAACAAGCAATTTGTTTGTCTTGATAAATCTCATCTGGTTGACTCATGTCTTGTTCCACTTAATAGCAACAAGAAATACATGTATTACAGTTTTTAAATTATCAAGCTTAATGCTTATAATACTGACAAAAGATAAAAAAATTAATTTAGGCAGATTGAGAAAAGTAAAATGTACTAATTCAAACATAATGATAAACTTAATAAACATAAACTTAATGATAAATCCTAATACTAAAAGTTACTTTTAAAACCAGCAGAACATTTAAGAAAAGGATGAACAAATCAAGAGAATACACATGAAGAAGTATAATACGACATACAAAATAGTTAAGGAATACTTTAAGTGGGTGCCTATGAACTGACGTGGTTCAAATCAATGTGGTCATAATGGTAACCTCAATACTTGAAATAAGTGATAATAGAGAGTAGTGAGGACTGCAGCAAACTGGATCTAAAAGTACTCGCTGAATCCAAGGGCATTCCAATTTAATTATTTTAAACACAAAGTGAGTCAGCACACATTTGGACCAAACATAGCTCATTAGTCACTGCTACTTTGTAACTTCTGCCTTAGACCAGTATATTGTTAGAAAATCAACTTGAGTTCTGTGAAATTCAAAAGTGTCTTTCAAGGATAAAATAACTGAATTTTTCCTTCATGGATTCTGAATTTACTCACATGAACTACTCCCATGGTATTTCTGCTTTGAATATTTTAATGGGTGCCTAATTAGTTTCTATGCTTATGGTCTCATAGGCTTCCAGGCTCTCTCTGTACTAAAAATGAGCCCCGGTATGCTCATTTTTAGAATCATCTGTATATATCAATTTGTTTTAAATCCTGAGCACACTTACAGAACACTTCAAAATGTCATTTCTCAATATTCTAGTTATTTATCTAGCATTTCCCACACCTGTTCCCATCCTTCCAAACATGGTGAAGAACTTATTTGGCAATGTATCAGTCTAGCTCATATCTGGATGCTTTGTATGCTGTTCCCTTCTGTTTTTCACCTACTGTGTTACTTCCTACATTTATTCAACATCCAATTCAAGTGTCACATTCATCTGAACCCTGTCTTGTCTGAGATAGGAGCCTCTCCTAAGTATCCCTATCCTTCCCTATTTATACCTCCTTCCCAGCATTTTTTATGTAGTTTTGTAATTGCTTATTTAAGATTGCAGAGGTAAGTGACCATCTTTCTCTCTCTCTGTCCCCTTTTTTTTTTTTTTTTTTTTTTTTTTTTTTTTTTTTTTGATATGGAGTCTTGCTCTGTCACCCAGGCTGGAGTGCAGTGGCGTGACCTTGGCTTACTGCAACCTCCACCTCCTGGGTTCAAGTAATTCTCCTGCCTCAGCCTCCTGAGTAGCTGGAATTACTAGGAATTAGTAGGCATCCACCACCACATCCAGCTAATTTTTGTGTTTTTAGTAGAGATGGGGTTTCACCATGTTGGGCAGGCTGGTCTCAAACTCCTGACTTCAGGTGATCTGCCCACCTTGGCCTCCCAAAGTGCTGGGATTACAGGCGTGAGCCACCGTGCCCAGCCAGTGACCATCTTTTATTTCTTTACTCAAAGTTTTGTTCATAATACCTGACATATAGCATGTACTCAGTGTATTTTTCTTGAATGAATACATTCATTAATGAATATGAATATAAATCCTGTCTGCTCTATTCTATGTGCAATTTTCTTTTGTTCCATTGTGCTAAACACATGATATGGTTGTCATTTTTACTTGAGCACACTGATAGTATCTCCTAGACCTGACTAACTATAAAACTGTAAAAGAAGAAACTACTGATTCTACCTCATTGGAAACAATACCACTACTGGCAAAGTGAATGTTGATTGCTTGGATCTATAAAATGCCAAACATGGAGTGAAAGGTTTTGTGTAGAGATTTTTATTTGAGAACAATGAATATATTCTGGTTAAAGTGATTAGTAATTTTAAAAAATCTTCTATGATAAAAATCACTAAGAGATTTTTTTCTCCCAAAAAGCAATGACATAATATCATTTCATAGTGTATTATTGAATTTTTTTCCACAGCAAACTTTAAGCTTTCAGTTATTACATATCCTAAGAAGTTTATTCTCCAGATTATTTTATATATACTTTTCTATTATTATATAGAAATGCAAATCAGTTTTTAAAAATTTCACAAGAAATATTTTAAAAACTGTTTAAGTTACTCATTGCCATTTCAGATTGAATTTAGAAGTACCTCAAACATATTGAGGATCAAGAAGGATGCAGAATTGTCTGGGCTTACAATGTCAATGACCCCTAGAGGCCATCTCTGTTTAGCCCACCTTTGTATCTCCATGGAAACTAATTTTTTTTTCCATGTCTAGAAAATGAATCATGGGAACACTTATTGGGTTCCCATGGAGATCTGGAAGCCCATATTAAGCTTTTCCTTTGAATAATGGCCAGATATATGATTTCCCCTCTTGTTTAAAAGGTAAATGAGCATTCATGAATTTTATAAAAATATAAAATGATTATGAGCTTGAAAATCAAAAATAGAAAAAACAACTAAAGATGGAATTATATACTAGAGATAACTCATCATTACTGAATTTTTTAAATTGAAAGATAACAAAAAATCAGGTATAGATTCTGCCTAAAACCCATCTAACTGAAAAATTAGCATATAGACTAACAGGTAGACATTGATAGGCCAGATGACAATAGAGACATTACCATGTAAACAAGAATAAAGAAGTTTTTTTTTTTGTTTTTTTTGAGACGGAGTCTCGCTCTGTAGCCCAGGCTGGAGTGCAGTGGCCGGATCTCAGCTCACTGCAAGCTCCGCCTCCCGGGTTCACGCCATTCTCCGGCCTCAGCCTCCCGAGTAGCTGGGACTACAGGCGCTGCCACCTCGCCCGGCTAGTTTTTTGTATTTCTTAGTAGAGACGGGGTTTCACCGTGTTAGCCAGGATGGTCTCGATCTCCTGACCTCGTGATCCGCCCGTCTCGGCCTCCCAAAGTGCTGGAATTACAGGCTTGAGCCACCGCGCCCGGCCGAATAAAGAAGTTTTAATGAAGATTTCCTCAAACTATAAGAAGATGTTAGATTATTCTTCATTAGATTATTTCTAGAAAATAAACATGTCTTTAAAGGAGAAGAAATCAAATAGTTAATTTTCTGGGATGTACAACTTTATATCCTTAAGTTTTCTTTTGTGCTCTGATAACATTATATTACATTTAATTTTCTAACCCTCATCTTCAAAATCCTAAATAAAAGACATTGTATGGTTGACAAGTTACCTGTTTGGGTGTTAGACAACATAGAATATATTAACTCATTTTATTATATATTGTAATTGACATCTATTGATTGCCAGACATACATCTCCAACTTTTATTGACATTACTACCATCTTTCATTGAAAACCACCTCATATATATCTTCAGTTCATGTAGTTTCATAGAGCTGGCCCCATCTCAGGCTATGTGAATGGACTTATATGTCAGCCATAGCAAGTTAGAGAACTACATACATATCCTAGCCTGGTCTAACATGAATATACTATCCAGGTAAGAAAAATAAAAATTAGATTCAAATACTTTATGGTAAACATTGAAAAAGGATAACCATGGAGATGTTCTATAGGTTATGTATGTATTGTCAGCACATTAGTGCTTAGAGGGAGAAATTAGAATGAAAGTCATTTCATACCTATCCTGTGTTCATTATGTGCATACTCCAAAATTCTCAATATAAGTCCTAAGATTTTTGTTGGATAAGCTTAGGACACAATTTGAAGACACGGAGTAATCTACCTGTCTTGAATAACATGGGCAGGTGGTACGAATCAGGAACAGATGGAAAGTAAGAAAAGGCAGTGAATAATGGGAAAATAACCAACAAGTGTCTACTATACTCTCAGAGTTAGGTGTTTCTTTCCTCTGTATTCCTAAGGCACCCTATGATAATGTGTCTAGTCACAGAAAACACATAGTATTATAACAACGTGCTTACAGCTTCCTGTAACTTCTTGTTGGAATGATTTTATCTTCATGTATGTAATACCTAGGTTGTATATGTATAATATAAATATGTATTGCTATTAAATCGTAGGGTTTAGAATTAGAAACGTTCAGTTTATTCAGCTCCTTATTTTCCAGTTGTGAATATAGAGACATCAGAGGTAAAATTATGACCCTGAAGCCATAGTTCATTGCAGAGGGGAAATTAGAAACAAGTCATATTATCCATAATTCTATATTCAGTAACCATTACCCTTAAATGCCTACTAATTTTTCTCATTTTCCCAAGTGAATGATTTGTACAAAGGTCACCACTTGGATTTACATACTTTTCAGCCTAATGGTAGACTGGTAGTTTGGCAATAAAATAATAGCTTTACAAAGAAGTCTTCTGAAAAAAAAACCTCATTCTAAAGAAAGAGTATTGGCTCAATAAAAAAATTAATTGTTGCGCTGTCAATCAGTTAGATTTTTTAATGCCCTGGCCCTTCATGTAATTATGCATTAATTGAAATCAGACATTGAGAATAGATTGCATAACTTTGGATATAAAGTTTTTAACATTTTACAGAATAATTATAATGCAATAAACCGCACATATTTACTTACAGGGTACAGTCACATAAGTTCTAGCATAAAAACAACTATAAAACCATCACTATAATTAAGAAAATGAACATATCCATGACCCCCAAATTTTCCTCATGTTTCATTATAATCATCCCTCATGTGCCTCTATCTTCCCTGAGGCAACACTAATATGCATAATGTACTATGAATTAGTTTGCATTTTGTAGAATTTTATAAAGTTTGCATTTTTAGCATCTCAAACAAACAGACATAGATAGTATTTACTCTTTTATCTGGTTTTTGTTCATTTAGATAAATTTGATTTACCCATGTTTCTTTTATCAATAATTTCCTTCACTGCTCAGTAATACCTCATTTGTTTAATTTTCTTTATCTTCTTTATGTATTTTGAAACTCTGGTGCATACATATTTAGAAGTTACATCTTAGAGAATTGAACCCCTTTACCATTATGTAATGTCTGTCCCTTTTTATTTTTAGTAACATTCCTTGTTCTGAAGGCTGCATTGTCTGGTGTAGTTAACCCACCTTTATTTTAATTTACATTTGCATGGTATATGTTTTTTCATCTTTTTAACTTTAAATTACGTATGCCTTTATATTTAAAATAGGTTTCCTATAGGCAACATATACCTGACCCATGCTTTTTTAAAAAAAAAAAAAAATCCAATTCTACAATTTCTGTCTTTAAATTGGTAGGTTTAGACCCTGTATATTTTAATGTGAATATTAATATAGTCAATTAAAATTTACCATTATCCTAGGTATTACCTATTTTTTAAATTTATTCCTCCTTCTTTTTCTGCCTCTTTAAAAATTAATTGAACCTTTTTTAAGATTTAGTTTTACTCACAATAATGGCTTACTATCATTTCAAAAAATTGAGTTTGGTGGTTGTCCTAGGACTTACAATAGACTTCTTTAATTAATCAGACTCTACCTTCAAGTAATATTATAGCACTTCACTTACAGTATAAGAACCTTACAACAAGATATTTCTAATTTCTTCTCATCCTTTGTGATACTGTCATATATTTTTACATGTTGGAGATAGAGTGTTTCAATTTTTACTAAACGATACTACAGAGTTAATAGCCATCTAAGTAAGGGATTAACATTCAAATAAACCAAACTAACAGAAAAGGCTTATTTTCAACTTTATATGTACATTTTTTCTAATAAACTTAATTTTTAATTTTTCAGGATGAAGGTTAACTGAAAGAGTGCAAGAAATTCAATGATCATGTATTCTTGATCTTTTCTAATGAATTTTTAAGATTAATAATATACTGACCATTTTATATTCTTAATTTTAGCAAGTATTTTTTAAATTTTTATAATGTTTTATTTAGCACAAACTATTGCTAAATATTTGTACACATTTTGTCTTGTGAGTCCTAGTTGACAATATCAATTCTCACCCAAATTGAGTAGCATTTCATATCATTTATTACATTATTGACATCCATTGTGTTATTTCAGCAATATTGTGAAATGTATTATCATTTTCATTACATAGATTATAAATATGAGGCTCAAAGATATTGTTAAGTGAAAGACTTTATGAAGAAATGAAAACATCACACCAAAATCTGATCTCTGCACCTTACTGAATCTGAGACATGTATTACCCAGGTCATCTTTGTCCCATTGCTATATTGCATAGACTTCTTATCCAATATTAGTTTTGCAGCCAATCTAACCATATTGAGTTTTTTATCATAACAGGTGAGCAGCCTATCTGCATATGCTTAAAAAGATCTCTGTTTGGGCATACTCGATTTACTATATATATGGTGATACCTTTCTTCTTTTAATTCTTAGGGAATTAAGAATACCTCCACAGAAGTCCCTATATCTCAAAAATTAGATAATCATACTTTAACTGGATAGAGTAAGATGGTTATGATTTATTAATGAATTTTTAGACCACACTACCCCTTGCTTAGTGGTTTTGAGCAAACTGTGTGAAAATGCAATGAATATTTTATTTAATGCAGTGATTACAATATCAACTGTTAAACTGAAGATTATTTTATAGCATATTCACTGAACATATGATATAATGAAAGCCTGTAAATTATTAGAAATTACCCATCTCACTAGCATTTCAAATGAAGATATTCCATCTATCATTTCAAAATAAATGTTTATAAATGACCTTGTGTATTACTCCATTCTTTCATGGCTACAGAGAAATACCTAAAACGGTAATACACAAAAAGAAAAGAGATTTAATTAGCTCATGGTTCCACAGATACAGGAAAAATGATTGGGGAGGCCTCAGGAAACTTTCAATCCTGATGGAAGACGAAGGGGAAGCAGGCATTTCTTACATGCCTGAAGAAGGAGGAAGAGAGCAAAGGGGCACGTGTTACACACTTTTAAACAACCGGATCTCATGAGAACTCAGTCACTATAACAAGAACAATGAAGGAGGGGGCCACCTCCATGATCCAATCACCTCCCACCAGGGCTCTCCTCCAACACTGGGGATGACAATTCAACATGAGATTTGGGTGAGGACACAAATCTGAACCATATTATTCTGCCACTGAGATCTCTCAAATTTTATGTTCTTCTCACATTACAAAATAACCCTTCTCAATAGCCCCTTAGTCTTAACTCATTTCAGCATTAACTCCGAAGTCCACAGTCCAAAACCTCATCCAAGACAAAGTAAGTTCCTTCCACCTATGAAACTGTAACCTCAAAAACAAGTTAGTTATTTCCAAGATACAATGGGGTATAGGCATTGGGTAAATATTCACTTTCCAAAAGAGAAAAATTGGCCAAAACAAAGGGGCTACAGGCTCAGGTAAGTCCAAGTCCAAAAACCAGTAGGGCAATCATTAAATTTCAAAGCTCCAAAATAATCTCCTTTGACTCCATGTCTCAAATCCAGACAACACTGATGCAAGAGGTAGGCTCCCAAGGCCTTGGGTAGTTCTTCTCTTATGGCTCTGCAGGATATAGCCCCTGTGGCTGCTTTCATGGGTTGACATTGAGTGCCCATAGCTTTTCCAGGTTCACAGTGAAAACTGTTGTTGGATCCATCATTCTGGAGTCTGGAGGATGGAGGCCCTCTTCTCACATCTCTACTAGGCAATGGCCCAGGGGGAACTCTGTGGGTGGGCTCCAACCCCATACTTACCCCCAAACTGCACTAGTAGATGTTCTCCATGAGGGCTCTACTCCTGCAACAGACTTCCACCTAGACATTCAGGCATTCTCATACATCTTCTGAAATCTAGGTGGAGGCTCCCAAGCCTCCACTCTGACCCTCTGCACATCCCCAGGCTTACCACCACATGGAAGATGCCAAGGCTTACCGCTTACACCCTCTGGAGCAGTGGCCTGAGATTTATCTGGGGGCCCTTTTAGCCACTGCTAGAACTAGAGCAGCTGAAACTCAGGAAGCAGTATCTCTAGGTTGCACAGTGTGGTGGGGTGCTGGTCCTGGCCCACAAAGCCATTCCTCTCTCCTAGGCCTCTGGGCCTGTAAAGGCATAGCTGCCATGAAGGTCTCTGAGACATCTTGGAGACATTTTCCCCATTGTCTTGGCTATTAATATTTGGCTCCTCTCTACTTATGCAAATTTCTGCAGCGGTCTTGAATTCCTCCCCAGAACATGGGCTTTTTTCTACCATATGGTCAGGCAGGCTGCAAATTTTCCCAACCTTTACACTCTGCTTCCCTTTTAAATATAATTTCCAGTTTCAGGTCATCTCTTTGCTCACACATAGAACCATATGCTATTGGAAGCAGCCAGGCCACTTCTTGAATGTTTTGCTGCTTAGAAATTTCTTCAATCAGATATCCTAAATCATCCCTCTCATTTCAAAGTTTCACAGATCCCTAGAGCAGGGGCACAATGCTGTCAGTCTGTTTGCTAACACACAGCAAGAGTGGCTTCTACTCCAGTTCCGTATAAGTTCCTCATCTTCATCTGAGACCACCTCAGCCTAAACTTCATTGTCCATATCTCTATGAACATTTTGGTCACAACAATTTAACAAGTCTCTAGGAAGCTCTGAACTTCCCCTATATTTCTGTCTTCCTCTGAGCCCTCCAAACTGTTCAAATCTCTGCCCGTTACCCTGTTCTAAAGTTGCTTTTACATTTTCAATTATCTTTATAGTAATGATCCACTTCTTTGTGCCAATTTTCTGTATTAGTCCATTCTTGCACTGCCATAAAGACATATCTGAAACTGTCATTTATAATGAAAAGAGGTTTAATTGACTCACAGTTCCACAAATTGTATTAGAAGCATGGCTGGGGAGGCCTCAAGAAACTCAATCACGACGCAAGGTAAAGGGGAAGCAGGCATGTCGTATATGGCCAGAGAAGGAGGAAGAGAGTGAAGGAGGAGGTACTACACACTGTGTGTGTGTGTGTGTGTTTGTGTGTGTGTGTGTGTGTGTGTGTGTGTGATGGAGTCTTGCCCTGTCACCCAGGCTGGAGTGCAGTGGCATGATCTCGGCTCACTGCAACCTCTGCCTCCTGGATTCAAGCAATTATCCTGTCTCAGCCTCCCAAGTAGCTGGGACTACAGTTCCATGCCACCACGCCCGGCTAATTTTTGTATTTTAAGTAGAGATGAGGTTTTGCCATATTGGCCAGGCTGGTCTCAAACTCCTGACCTCATGATTTGCCTGCCTTGGCCTCCCAAAGTGCTGAAATTATAGGTGTGAGTCACCGTGCCCAGCTGGTGCTACACACTTTTAAGCAACCAGATATCATGAGAACTCACTATCACAAAAACAGCAAGGGAGCAGTCTGCCTCATGAACTAATCACCTCCCCACCTCCAACATTGGGAATAACAATTTAACATAAGATTTGGGTGAAAACACAAATATCGAAACCATATCACCTTGCATGGCACTTTCAGTGAATGATTCAAGAAGTATTGATATTGCCACAGATTTTACATTTTGATAGAAACAGGGACTTAGTTCAAAATTTGTATAATATTCTCTTTAACTACATTGGACCAACAATAAATCATGCTAAATTTAGAAGAAATTTTTTTATCATGGTAGAAAAATCACTTAAGAGAGAAGAAATGGTCAGTTTTAGAGAAATATGAACTCAGTTTCCATGGTTAAATCTATTTTGTTTCTCATGAATCTTGAAAGCTCTGCTGCTAAAGTTCTTTTACACTGGTTGCCATTATCAGATTATCTACTCTTAAAAATATATATTTTATTTCTCATCAGTTGTATGTTTAGAAACAAAAATGTAAACTAAATCTCTGAATAAACTCAGTAGAATACGAGAATATGTTCTCCTTGTCATTCCCCAAAAGCTTCCAGTGGTTGTCCAAATGTTATAAATGTGTATTTCTGCTTTAAAAGTCTTCACTGTCCTGAAAATATTTCCAAAAAGCCAAATGATAGGTGGATATAATTAAGCAAGCAACAGCACCTCTTTCTCATGTACCCTCTCATAAAATACCTTATCCAATTAGAGAAGTTAAGGAAAGGAACTTAGATAAAATAGTCTTTAATGGATATATAATACTTGAAAACAGGCCATGCTATTCATTTTTTTAAAGCTCGAAGGAATTTGTACAAAATTATTTTATTTGTCATGAATGGAGAAAGGCCTTGCTATCCATCTTACAAGGAAATTGCTTTGCCTTCAACCAATTGCCTAAAATTGAGAAGTAGGGTGGAAGAGGAAGAAAAACACAAAGGAGGAGGATATTATAAGAATGATAAAAGAGGCCAGGTGCGATGGCTCACGAATACCTGCCTTTCTTTCAGTATTTTAGAGCCCGTAATTTTTAGGTCTCCAATATAGTTATAAGTTACTGAAAAGCTAATAGGTCTGAAGAGTTGGGTCTGTGGGAGTCGATGGATAATGCAGCCTTGCCAGGGCATAATTTGACTATTGACCGTGAAGCTACCTGTCTTTGAGTTACTCATCTTGGGAAAATGTTCAGTATTTTCTACTATTTGTCTTTAAAAATCTTAAAAATGTAAACAGAACTGTTTTAAATAGAAGTGAATACAGATGTTAGAGTATTGTCAAGGTATCCACTTCCTAGAACCTGTTTTAGGATATTATATACACTGGGCCTGGGTTTAATTTTGATATTTTATTCAATTCTTTCTAAAATAATGAAGGTATCCTTATTAATCACTAATTACCTAATAAGACTACCTTGACTTTCCCATTCATCTTTACACAATCTGTTCATTTCTATACAATTCCTTCCATGATCCAACTGAAATTTTTTTCAAAAAGTATTGTTGAGATAAGGGCTATATGAGAGAGAAAGAAAAAAAAAACAGGAATAAATTTCGAAAATTCTATAGGCATCAGTAATATAACAATAATAGACAAATAATTTGGCAGCATCCATGGCCTGGTTCTCAAATAAATAATTACTTTTCTTTATCGTCAATACATTGGGTTACAGTTTAACTCTCCCTTCCCCAAAAGGTAAACTATAATTTTTTTCATGGCTCTTACCCTAAGTTGTCATGGTTTACCAAAATCAAAAATCAAGTATCATCTAAATATCCAGAATTGATTTTATCTCTAACCCTCCCTAATCCTAGAATACCCACTAGACTCTTCACTTGTGCCTCTCACATGCCTAAATAGCCTTTCTCCTCCTCAAGCCTTAAAGTGAAAGCCCAGCTTCACTTCCTGATCAAATTGTTAATTTTTAAGAAAACAATTTTTTTCGTAAGAAAAAAAAGATAATATATTACATTTTAATAGATAATAACAACTTTTCCTATGGTTCTCATAACCTTAAATGCCTTCAGGGGCAGACAAGCATCACAAGTATATGAAGTAACTTATCATAAGGTTGAGATATAAAAAGCCTAAGTTCCGAAATATATTTATAATATTTAAAAATGCTCTTAGGCTGGGCATGGTGGCTCACACCTGTAATCCCAGCACTTTGGGAGGCCAAGTGGACAGATCACGAGGTCAGGAGTTTGAGACCAGCCTGACCAACATGGTGAAACCCCATCTCTACAAAAGATACAAAAAAATAGCCAGGTGTGGTGGTGTGCGCCTGTAGTCTCACTTACTTGGGAGGCTGAGGCAGGAGAATTGCTTGAACGAAGGAGGCGGACGTTGCAATGAGCTGAGATCGCACCACTGCACTCCAGCCCAAATGACAGAGCAAAACTCCATCTCAAAAAATAAATAAATAAATAAATAATAAAAATGCTCTTATAGTCAAGTAAAATGCTACAGTTATCAATTTTCAGATCCTGTATTAATCCTTATTATATTTGTTATAGAATTTTCTTATATCTAGTAATTATTTAGTAAATAGATGGATGGATGAATAATTAAATGGATGTATCAATGAATGGAAAGACGGTAGAGTATTTAAATAAATGACTTTTGTTTTTTCTTTTTTTTGTAGACAGAGTCTCACTCTGTCACCCAGTCTGGAGTGCAGTGCCATAATCTCTGCTCACTGCAACCTGCACCTTCTGGGTTCAAGTGTTTCTCCTGTCTCAGCCTCCCAAGTAGCTGGGATTACAGGTGCCCACCACCACACCTAGCTAATTTTTGTATTTTTAGTAGAGATGGGGTTTTACCCTGATGACCAGGCTGGTTTCGAACTCCTGACCTGAAGTGATCTGCCCGCCTCAGCCTCCTAAAGTGCTGAGATTACAGGCGAGAGCCATTGTGCCTGGCCTAAATAAATGACTTTTGATTAGAAAAATTGTTTTTGGCTGAGTATAGCTCCTCAAAATTAAACAGGTAAATACTACAGTTGGTTTCTGTATATCACAGGTTTGAACTGTGTGAGTCCACTTACACATTTTCTTCCAGCTCTGCCATCCCTGAGACAGTGAGACCAACCCCTCCTCTTTCTTGTTTTATTCAGCCATTCTCCATGAAGACGAAAAGGATGAAGATCTTTACAATGATCCACTTCCACTTAAGGAATAACAAATATATTTTCTCCTTCTTATGATTTTCTTAATCGCATTTTCTTTTCCCTAGCTTACTTTATTGTTAGAATACATTATATAATACATATATAAAATATGTATTAATCTGCTGTTTATGTTATTGGTAAGGCTTCTGATCAACAATAACCTAATAGTAGTTAAGTTTTTGTGGCGTCAAAGCAATATGTAGATTTTCAACTGTGCAGACAGAGATCAGCACCTTTAACAGCCACATTGTTAAGGGTC
Organism: Macaca nemestrina; assembly: GCF_043159975.1. NCBI lineage: Eukaryota > Metazoa > Chordata > Mammalia > Primates > Cercopithecidae > Macaca > Macaca nemestrina. Next base: position 60,173,339 of record NC_092130.1, read on the forward strand.
AATAGAATTTGCTTTTTTTTTTTTTTTTCCATAGGTTATTGGCATACAGGTGGTATTTGACTACATAAGTTCTTTAGTGGTGATTTGTGAGATTTTTGGTGCAACTATCACCCAAGCAGTGTACGCTGTACCCTATTTGTAGTCTTTTATCCCTCTCCCCCTTTCCATCCTTCCCCCTCAAGTCCCCAAAGTCCATTGCATAATTCTTATGACTTTGTGAACTCATAGTTTAGCTCTCACATATCAGTGAGAACATACAATATTTGGTTTTCCATTCCTCAGTTATTTCACTTAGAATAATAATCTCCAATCTCATGCTGGTCACTGCAAATGCCGTTAATTCATTACTTTTTATGGCTGAGTAGTATTCTAGTGTGTGTGTGTGTGTGTGTGTGTGTGTGTGTGTACCACAGTTTCTGTATCCACTCGTTTCTCGATGGGCATCTGGGTTTGTTCAACGATTTTGCAATTGCCAATTGTGCTGCTGAGTGAGGCCAACTGTGACCAGAAACTTCTTTCATATAAAAGTTGTTGACAGTGAAATAAGCATTTCCCAGAAAGGCAAAAGAAAATCAGAGAGTATTACTTCCCATTACTACTGCCTGAGGAAGACTGAAAAACATTTTCAAACCACATTAGCCACTTCACTAAGACTAAGAAACACATGAAAATGTAGAGCTGGAAGTGTTCCTTGTGACCATCAGGACAAATGTCTAATTTTATAGATAAGGAAACTGAGGCCCAGAAAAATAAACACTTGTTCATAAACTAATAAATGTAATAGACCTAATACTAGACTTCTCTTCCTGAGAGTCTTCCTAGAGCATCCCACTGTCTTCAAGGAGGAAAAAGGATAGTTTCATATTGTGATTCACTTTGTTTCTCATTAAAAGGTATTTCCTCAAATGTTACAACACGATGTTCTAATTCGTACAATGAATTACATCAATATTTGTTAAGCTGCTGCCTTTGAACTATTGGACATCTTTGGACGGTAATTTAAGACTTACTGAATTACAGTATAAGGGTTATTTATAAAAGCTATTAACTTTCACACTATTTAATTCCCATGATAGCCACTATGGCAGACTATTTCACTGCTGGTTGCCAATAAACCATGTCCCCTGGTACTTATGCTCTTAATAAGTGACACCAGACATTGATTTTGAGCTTGACCATATGACTTCCATGGCCAGTGGTATAGTAGCAGGCATGATGTAAACAGAGCATTAATAATCACTTGCATAATGGGGCATGTTCTCTTGGAATTCTCTTACAGCCCACCCATACTTTAAGAAAGTTCATGCCAGACTTCCCTATTGGAAAGGAAGAGACCACATGGCATAGCACTGAAACACCAGACAGATTATTGACTCCAGTTCTGCAATCCTTCACCTGAACCCTGTTTAAATACATGATGCACAATATTGTAGGAAATAATAACTGTTATAGTTTTAAATTACTAAGCTCTGAAGTGATTTGTTACATAGAAAAAAATATATACCTAATCAAAAACTGGGTAGAGGTACTAATGAGAGGAGATATCTAAAGCATGAGGGGTGGGGTGAGTAAGAGGGCATCAAGTATATGCCAGGAGACTAATGGTAGCCACGGCTTAGCATCTTCTAAAGATCTTAGACCTATATCATCTAGGAACTAAGAATATAGGAAAAGGCACAAGATTTTTAAACAGAATGGAGAAAACTGCAACTGTTACAGCCTTAAAACCCCATGCCTTTTAAATGATTTTCATATTAAATATGATAAAGATTAAATATAATGAAATTTTCCAATAACCTTATAATGTAATACTTTATTATCCCCCATTGTATGAATGAGAAAACGGAGACCTAGAGGGATTAAGTAATTTGCTTTAAGTTTCTCAGGTGTTAAGGAGAAGCGGCTCCAAGGCAATAGCTGATTGTATAAAGCCCAGGGAGGTTTCTTACCATCTCCTGAATAGATGAGTGAACCACATCCTCTAAATTAGTATTCCTCTTAGGAAATGGCATTTTACCTTTGTGAAAGCATCAATATATCATCTGGAAGCAATAGTATGACTCAGGGAACAGATTAATTCCAGTGATGCTGTTATATTACTTTCATATTGGAACATTAGTAAGTATCAAACTTTTTCTGTTTTAGCAATGTTAAAGGGATTTTACTTCTATGTTTTATCTTATTTTAATTTGTAGCTTCATTCTCTTCACTCATGTTCTAATTCTGCTGATCTGAAAACTAATGAGAAAAATGAAGGATACAAAAATTCTTTCAGTCACGAATAATATATTTTATTATATGACAGAAAAAAAAATCTATGGAGGCCAGGTGCAGTGCCTCACACCTGTAATTCCACCAATTTGGGAAGTTGAGGCAGATGGATCTCTGAAGCCCAGAAGTTCAAGACCAGCCTGGTCAACATGACAAAATCCCATCTCTACAAAAAAATTAGCCAGGCATGGTGGTGGTCCTAGCTACTCAAGAGGCTGAGGCAGAAGGACCAACTGAGCCCAGGAAGCAGAGGTAGCAGTAAGCCAAGACTGCGCCATTGCACTCCAACCTGGGAGGCAGAAAGAGACCCTGTCTCAAAAAATGGAAGAAAGATAGAAATAAAGAAAAGAAAGGAGAGAAAAAAATAGGAAAAAGAGAGAGAGAAGAAAAAGAAGGAAAAGAAAGGAAAGGAAGGAAAGAAGAAAAGAAAGAAAAGTAAAGAAAGAAAAGAAAAAAGAAAGAAAAAAGAAAGAAAATGAAAGGAAGGAAAGAAGAAAGAAAAGTAAAGTTAAGAAAGAAAAGAGAAAAGAAGGAAGGAACGAAGGAAGAAAGGAAAAGAAAGGAAAGGAAAGGAAGAAAAGAAGAACGAATGAAAAACAAACAAAATACAATGAATTCAAAGCTCATGTTGCATTTATTGCTTTTCTGTTTCTAGGTAAGCATGGTAAAAATCCCACACATAATGAAAATTCAGGAGCACAATATCACAATGACCACGGGAAACAACCTTACAGTTTTCTTTTGCATAGACTAAGTATTTGAAGCTCTCAATGTTATTATTTCATCTTTCAGTTAAACACACACACACATGTAAATACACACATGTATTTACAATCAGTGGAAATGTCAAAAGAAACATGAACTAGGCTATGAGTTATTAGGGACAAAACTGAATGTCTCTTACAAACTTTTAAACTACACTGTTATCTTCACCCAAATTATTTATATTTAAGGAGCAATAGTAACATATGAGTAAGTAACCAGTGTAAAATAAACAAGAGAAAAATATTTATAAAAACACTAATAATATATACTTCCACTTCTAACCTTTATGGGTAACTGGTATTAAACATGTTTGCCCACCATAAATAACTGTAAAGCTGGGTAAAGTATATGTAATAACTTGCTTCAGAGGTTGTACAACAGACCACACTGAACTGAGAGCTTTGAGAGACACTTAAACTCCATGACTGCTTTGGCTTTCTTCCTAGAGACAATTTTTGAAGGTGGTAGTAGTGGGGGTTGCAAAGAAGAGTATGGCAGTCTCACTGAATGGAGGAGACAGAAAGTGCGGTTCAAAGGTAGTGAAATGGTTGGAATGATTGAGGAAGACTGTGGGAAAGAAGGGAGTTGTGCAGCATAAGACTTCCATAAATCTTCACAGAGAGTCTGCTTGAATATTTAGCAAAATATTAAGCTTCACTTCTGCAGGACAAGACTCCCAGTGGCCAACGAAGAAATAAATGCTGGAGTAAGAATCTGAATAACTACAAGAGCATGAATACAAAGGACTAAGAGAGACCCGGCTGAATACTCAGGACATTGGGAGAGACCCTATAAAAACCACACCTTGTGTGTAAACCTAATATAGTGCCAAATTAATGGTTGTTTTAGATCCTCCTTACAGAAACTTTAAACAGCTCTTAAAAGAAACAAATTATATGCAAGCAAATTAACTGCTTGCAGAAACAATGCCCCCCAAATCATTAATAAAACAAAATAACAAAATCTAGACATTCAACTATGTATGATTCATAATGTCAAGTATATAATAAAATTATTAGAATTGCAAAGAAGCTGAAAAATAATGCTTTTTAACCAGGAGATAACTTCATAAACAGAAGTAGACCTAGAAATCACAGATGTGATGAAATCTACTGTTAGCCCCTGCTTTGAGTTCTTTATTTTAGTTATTATATATTTTTTCGTTCTTATGTAAAATGTTAGTTCTAATATTTTCATTAGAAGCTGGACATATTTTTAAATCTTTGGATCCTGGTACACCTTCTGCAAAAAAAACTAACAATATTTAGCATTTATAAGGATTATATAACATATAAAATGCTCAGATTAGTATTTCATACATATTTTGGAGAGCTAGAAACATGTTTAAAGCTAACTGAGGATAAAAAAACTAATAATATATTGAGGATATGTCAGTAAATAGTAAAGTCACTAGAATTTGTGCATAAGTAAATTACTCGTGCTTGTTAATGAATTTAACTTTATAATGTTTATGAAATTACAAGCATTTTTATAAACATACTTTATGTTTGTTATCATATTTTATCTTCAGAACAATCTGAGAAGAAAGGTACATTATCATCCTCATCTTAAATATGAAAATAATTAAGTGCAGAGACGATAAGTAACCTGTGCATGGTCCTACAGTAGGTAAGTTACAGAGGCAGGGATCAAACTGCAGCAGTAAGTCTCTAGATCCTGAGCTTCCATCATTTGCTATTTTTAAGGAATAAAGTATAGTAATAAAAAAATGTGCTTGAATTTCTGGTCAAGAGGATTTCTACATATGATAGATTTTATTGAATTACACACTAGGTTTCTCTTCAGGGTTCTTTTAATGCTTGTTAATATCTCTTTTTTAAAAGGATAAAGACAGAGTTCAGCTTAAGACTAGTTTATTCAGAACTTAAATAATCTGACTAATGTTCATAATAATGAGATTTTGGATTATATGTGCATGTTTTTAAAATGTCTCAAGAGAAATTTAGGTTAGACTTTGTCAAATACTTCTTTACAGCAATGGTTCTTAACTACATTAAATGTGGCCAAAACAGCAGAATTTCCAAAACTGAAAAAATAATAAAACAGACAAAACTATGCTGATTATAACTTACTAGAGTAACTTCCCAGTGGGATTTAGGTCATAAACATAATTTCTAAATGAAAATTCACTATCCGAAATTGTTGAAACCAGGAGAAAGATAACTAGGTGGTATAGAGTAGATACAAATAAAAAGGAGCAGATATTTTTAAGTCATATTCCCTGCCCCCAAAATCAACTGTCTTATTATTTAGAAATTAATATATATTAAAAGTGTAAGCTGTATATATTGCTACAAAATTTAGAGCTCAAAATTCAAATAAGTGATTGTGTAGCTGAGGTGAGATGGGAAAATTATAATGCAAAATTGAGAGATATTTCACGAGGGGAAAGGCAAAGACACAAGGCATAAATTTACTAAACAGAAACAGAAACAAAAGTCTTTATTTGTGTTGATACAAATAGAAATATGTGTGTATATGTACAATGCACACATATTTGCATATGTGTGTGTGTATACTTTTTGTCTGGCCCACTTGACTACAACTGTTTTACTTATAACCTAAAGAACCACTGATCAGGCCCAGAAAAATTGTCTTTCTAAATGTAGTAGTATAGTAAAGGTCTTGACATAATCTATTCTCCCAGATTATGTACTAAAACCTTTAGTTTCATATCAGATAGAAAGATTATTAAGAGGCCAAATGTGAGTCATTAGTGTTTAATTTTGAAAGACCATGTATCATTAGCAAATAGTTCATGAGATGTTCTTTGATGTTTTCCCATCACCAAATTATGATTTTATTTCATATCTGTAAAACACACAGGGCATAATTAAAGATAAGAGCCTGAACAGACAAATGTTTAGTGTTTTCACAAAGCTTTGTAGCCTCTGTGGGATTACTGAAAATAAAACTAGACTTTGTTCCTATCCATGGAGGTGTGACTGGCACCAGCCTAGCCCTCCAAAAATAAAAAAGAAAAATATATAAAGTGACTGTTTACAATAGGACAAAAGGGACAAAAGATTAAGTTCCCCCATTTAAAAGATAAGAACCTGCCAAATGGATTAAAAAATATATTACTCACCTATATGCTTCCTATAGACTAAAAATGAAGGGACAGAAAAAGTATTCCACGCAAAGGGAAACCAAAAGCAAACAAAGTAGCTGTATCTGTGGCAGATAAAACTGAGTTCAAGCCAAAAACTGCAAAAAGAGCCAAAGAAGTTTATTACATAATGATAAAGTAATTAATTCAGCAAGATATTAACAATTTTAAATATATATGCATCCCACACCAGAGCACCCAGATACATAAAAGAAATATGATTAGATCTAAAGGGAAAGATAGGCTTCAACACAGTAATAGCTGGGACTTCAACATCTTACTCTTAGCATTGGATAGATCATCTATACAGAAAATCAACAAAGAAACATGGAATTTAGACTGCAGTTGACACCATATGGACCTAACAAATATTTACAGAAGGTTTCATCCAACACCCGCAGAATACACATTGTTTTCATCAGCATACAAAATATACTCCAAGGCAAACCACATGTTAGATCACAAAACAAGTTTCAACAAATATAATAAAACTGAAATTGTACCATTTTTTTCTGACCACAATGAAACAAAACCGGAAATCAACAAGAGAAACATTTTAAACTATACAAATACATGTCAATTAAATGACATGCTCCTGAATAATCAATGGATCAAGGAAAAAATTAAGAAAAAAAAATAAAAATTTTCCTGAAACAAACAAAAACCAAAACATCTGTATCAAAACCTATGGGATCCAGCAAAAGCAGAATTAAGAGGCGAATGTATAGCAATAAATGCCTACATCAAAAAGTAGAAAGATTTCTAATAACCTAACAATGCATCTCAAGGAACTAGAAAAGCAAAAACAACAAACCAAACCCCAAATTAGTAGAGAGAAATAAATAATAAAGAATGGAGCAGAATTAAATGAGACTAAATGAACAAAACAAAATATCAAGAAAAGGAAATGTTGGATTCTTGAAAAGATAAACAAAATTGAAAAACCATTAGTTAGACAAACTAAGAAAAAAGAGAAAATACTCAAATAAAATCACAAACGAAAAAGGAAACATTACCAATGCTACCACAGAAATATGAAGAATCATTAGAGACTATTATGAACAACTATACAGTCAATAAAATGGAAAACCTAGAGAAAATGAATAAATTCCCAGGCACGTATACCTACCAAGATTGAACCAAGAAGAAATAGAAAAGCTGAACAGACCAATTCCAAGTTATAAGATTAAATCAGTGATAAAAAGTATCTCATCAAATAAAACCCCAGGACTTGGTGGCATCACTGATGAATTCTACCAAACATTTAAAGAAAAACTAATATTAATTCCTAAACTCTTTCAAAATTGAAGAGGAGGGAATTCCCTCACACTCATTTTTAGGGCCAACATTCTCTGATACCTAAACTAGACAATGACACAACAACAACAAAACATAGGCCAATATCACTGATGAACACAGATGCAAAAATCCTCAACAAAATACTAACAAACTGAATACAACAGCACATTAAAAAGATTATTTACCATGATCGAGTGAGATTTACCCAGGAGATCTGAAGGATACAAATAATATGATCATCTCAATAGACGAAGGAAAAGTATTTGATAAAATGTAACATTATTTCATAATAAAAATTATCAACAAATGAGGTACACAAGGAATGTACTTTAACACAATAAAGGCCATATATGATACATATACATCATACATCACACAACAACAAACATCAAACATCTTTCCTCTAATAACTAGAACAAGACAAGTATGCCCACTTTCACTACTATTACTCAACATAGTACTTGAAGTTCTAGTCAGAACAATGATGCAAAAGAATGAAATACAGGGCATCTAAATTGGAAAAGAGAAAGTCAAAGTGTCCTTGTTTGCAGACAATATAATTATACATATAAGAAAACCCTAAAAGCTCCACCAAAAAACCTTAGAACTAATAACCAAATGCAGTAAAGTTGCTGGATACAAAATCAACATATAAAATTCAGTAGCATTTCTATACATCAACAGCTAACTAGCAGGAAAAATATCAAGAAAACAATTTCAATTACAATAGCTACAAAATAAAAATAAAATATATATAAATAAAATTTAACCACAAAGGTAAAACATTTCTAAAAAGAATATTATAAAACACTGATGGAAGAAATTGAAAAAGACACAAAACAGTGGAAATACATCCTATGTTAATGAATTGGAAAAATAAATATTGTGAAAAATGACCATATTTCCAAAGGTAATCTACAGATTCAATGCAATCTCTATCAAAATACCAATGACATTTTTTACAGAAATAGAAAAAAATACTAAAATTAATATGGACCCACAAAAGACCCCAAATAGCCAAAGCAATCCCGAGCAAAAATAATAAATACATAAACAAAGCTGGAGGCATCACACGACCTGACTACAAAATATACTACAATACTACTTAACCAAAACCGCATGGTACTGACATAAAAACAGACACATAGACCAATAGAGTAAAGAACCCAGAAATAATTCCACATGTTTATAGCCAACTGATTTTCAACAAAGCCTCCAAGAACATTAACTAAATGAGACTGGAAAGTCCAGTCTTCAATAAATGATGCTGGAAAAACTGGATATCCATAGGCAGAACAACGAAACTCGATGCTAATTTCTCTCCATATATAAACATCAACTCAAAATAGATAAAACTTTAATGTTAGACCCAAGTCTATGAAACTACTAGAAAAAATTTAAAAATGCTTCAGGACATTAGTCTGGGACAAGGACTTCCTGGAAATGACCTTAAAAGCAGAGACAACGAAAGCAAAAATAGACAAATGGGATTATATCAAACTAAAAATTTCTGTAAAGCAAAGGAAACAACAGAGTGAAGAGGCAACCTGTATAATAAGAAAAATATTTAGAAATTCTTCATTTGGGATTAATAACCAGAATATACAAGGAATTCAAAACAACTCAACATCAGAATAAAACCCAAATAATTCAATTTTAAAATGGACAAATTAACTGAATACACATTTTTCAAAAGAAGACATACAAATGGTCAACAGGTATGTGAATAAAAATCCTCGGCATCACTAATAATCAGGAATGCAAATCAAAACTACAATGAGATATCATCTCATGCCAGTTAGAATGACTAATAAAAAGACAGAAAATAACAAATACTATTGACAATGGAGAGAAGGGGCACTCTTGAAGAGTATTGGTGGAAATGTAAATTAGCTCAGCTATTATAGAAAACAGTATGAAAGTTCCTTTAAAAAAACTAAAAATTTAACTACTATATGACCCAGCAATCCCAATACTGAGAATAAATCCAAAATAAAGAAAATCAGTATGTCAAAGAAATATCTGTACTTCCACGTTTATTGAAGCACTATTCACAATAGTTAAGATGTGGAATCAACCTAAGTATACATCAACAGATGAATAAAGAAAAAGTGAAATATATAAACAATATAATACAATTTAGTGATTAAAAAAGAAAAAAAAAAAACTTGTCATTCTCAGCAACATGGATGAGCTTGGAGGACACCACATTAAGTGAAATAAACCAGGCATTGAAACATAAATCCTATGTGTTCTCACTTACTTGTGGAAGTTAAAATAGTTGATTTCATAGAAGTAGAGGCTAAAACAGTAATTAGTAGATGCTGGGAAGGGTAGGGGTTTGGGCTATAAGATTTATGAGATTCCTAAGCAAAGCAGTGGCTATGGAGGGACAGAGAGAAAAGAGAAGGAGCAGTGGCTATAGAAGGAAAGAGACGAAAGGGAGAGAGAGAGAGAGATTACAGAATGATAAAAATGGAAAACTGAGAATTTGAGCAGTTTAAAGTTGCAGACCAGTCATAAGATAGAATGTTAGTTTTTTCAATTAAAAATACAATTTAGGATAAATTATAGGTAAGAAGGGAGAAAGTTGTACACAAATTTCCCTGAGCAGTTATGAAGCACAGATATATGTGACAAGGGAGAATCGCACTTTCAGAATATGACACTGCGATTCTAAGAAAATTCTTAGAAAATCTCAGATTGGCTGTCATCCCAATATATACGGAATTTTTGAGATTTATATCAATTCCACAGATATTTATGGTGTGTCTACTAAATAAAAGGCAGAGAATTGTGCTGAGTGAAATATCAGGTTTATACCTAGGAAGCTTACACATTAGCAAAAGAAATGAGAGGTTCAGTATACAAAAAGTGATGAACGAATTAAGTGCCAGAGGGAAGATAGATTCCTTTTAATTCAGTATGACTTAAGTTTAACTTTTTTAAAAAGGTATCGACTAAACTACAAAAGATTCTGCAGTACCACAGACTGCAGTCTCAAGGATTGTTATAAGAATCTCGTGTCTATCACAGTTCTACCTTCCTCTTTTTAGGCTTCCCTTATGGATAGAATGTTTGTTTGTGATAGCTCCCAGTTTATGTCTTCTTTGATTAAATTCCAACAGAAAACAAGACAAAACAAAAATCTCTTCCCCAAAAGTTCTAACTAGCATTCTGGACCTGATTCTTACTTGTCTCAGCTAAGTTATATGTTTATGTATGAAGCAATCATTATGGCTGGATGAAGGGCTGGGGAGCATGGAGTGTGTAGACTGGCTTAAATATATGTCATCTATATGTGCACTGAGGACAGTGGAGGAATAGTTTCAAAGCAATATCAAGTTACTGTTATGAGAAGAAGGGAAAATAAATGCTAAACAGGGAGACAGAATGTATATATAGAATGTATTTGCAACCAATCACCAAAAAAAAGCCAATTAATAGTGGCTTATGCCATAAAGTATTTATTGTTTTCTTAAGAAGTCCAGAACTAAGCATTTCCAAGTCTTAAGCTTTTAGTCTTCTTCTACTCAACCACCCTCAGTATGTTGACATTTTTCCTACGGCTTTATATTCTCATACATTCATACAGTAAATTGCTCCTTAACTCGGTCATGTGTCACAAGAGAGACTAGGTTGCCATTATCACGGGAGACCAATCATGATTTAAGACTCTGCATTGGGTGTTTTGTAGTTCTAACTCAATTATGATATTAGCAAAGAAAAAGAGGTAATGGCTACCAGATAGACAGCCAATAAAACCTGCCAGATGTTCAGAAAGACAAAATTAACCTGGAATTTGTGTGTGGAAGGGATGAAGGGGATGAGTTATAAGGGGCAGTGCTGGAGAACATATGGAGGAAGGGCATCAACCAGAGCATTGCTGGTGAGGAACTGTCTAATACTTGTGTAAGTTTAACCTTGGAGGACATAAACCACCATTCAATGTGAAGTTATTTTTAAACATTAGAAAGAAATGGAGATCCTACTTGGCTTTCACTATGCACCACCAGATTGTTTAATTGCTTTAATTTCCTCATATCCACATGAGATTACTTAAAATGGTCTAATGTGCCTCTCATTTAATTTCTATTGAATACTTTTAAACCTCCTTCTTATACTCCTAACAAACCCCTTTGGCTTCTCTCTCTGGCAAAGGCAGTGTGCAAAAGCAGTTTTAATGCCATCTTTTACACATTAAAATTTTTTCACTTCCACCAACTTAATTCAATGTTCAGCATTTGGCCTTTTGTTCTTCACTTATTTTTTTCTGCTTGAGTTTTCAATTCTTCCTTAAAAAGAAATTAATACCAATTGAGCAATATGACAATTTAAAGCAGAAAATGACTTAACAAGGGCAAAAACACCATCATGAACAATATTACTACTTAGGGGTGTTTTTATTTTCTGAGAACAGGAAAATAAGCTCTGAAAAATTTTAGAATATTAATTTAAATTTGAATTATCTCACAAAGATTGACTAACATAATCATTTCCTTTACTATGTGATTTTATATATAATCAATATATATTTATATGACTTTATTATATTTATTTAATGTTTTCCTTCTAGGAATTAAAATAATACTATGTACGAAGTTTCTACATTGGTAAATTTTTCTGCCAAAAAATTCAAAAAGAAAAATGCAGAGTAAGATGTGCTTTAATGAGCCACTTCTAGCTATAAGTTAGATTGAAATATTTGTCTTTTTTAAAGAAATAAGAATGCACAATAGAGGGTTTTATATGTTGTTATCAACAAATTGAGAAACCAAAGCTTTAATCAAGTTAGTGTTTCCCAACTCCAGTAAAAAATATACAAACATGTACATAATATACAAATTAAAACAGTTTGAGGCAAAAAAGTAATAACCTATTACTAAATATAGAGCACAGAAGTTAAATATCAAACATTTACTGAAGGTTAAAGGACATATTTTGTCTATTTTTTCCTAGGTTGACAAAATACTCAATCTGCTAGCTCATATTATGAAAACAGTTGAAAGAAAATTCATCAGAAAAACTGAATACTTACCAAGCCAAACTAATTATGTACACAAATATATTGATTCTTCTGGCATACTGTATCTAAGCAACTAAGCATTATTGAAGTTGTTTATGTTGTGCATGTTCAAACAAAGTTATTTACTGGCCTAACTCATTTCCCATCAGAATTCACAAACCATTTCATTGCAGCAATTACAAAGTAAGGTAGAAGCGCAATTAAAGGCATTAGCCATGTAATCCTCCAAGATCACAGGAAAAGATGAAGAACTCTTACTACTGGACTTAAATGTCAAAAGGAAAGCTAAATCCTCTTGTCTTTACTACAAGAAATAAAAGAACAAAAAAGTGCGTTGTATTAATATACAACATTGTTTTTCTTAGTTTAAAACAATCAAATACTATTTTGGAAAAGTAAATACAACAAAAAATAAAGAGAAGGGCAAGCTTAATCAAACCAACATATTGTTGACAAAAAGTTACTTACTATTGGTGTCTTAGACACAGTTCATTAGTTAAAAATCTGGAAGGTGGGAGTGGGTAGGTTGGTTTTTTTCTCTACCCGTTTTGTTTATCGTAAAGTGACTTGTACCCCGACGGCTGGTTTCACTTTCTCTCTCTGCAAGTCATGCTTACACTCAAGAAAAGAAGCATCAGCCTCAAATTTATAGTCAAAATACTGAAGTAAGAAATAGAAAATAAGTTAAATTACTTCAAAATGACTCAGGTTTAACACAGAAAATGCACAAAAGAGTATACTTCTACTTACATTGTTTACTCATTCAATAGATATTTATAGTGCAACAAATAAAATCCTAGAAGCTTAGGGAACTATATTAATGATTAGCCCTGATAACTGCTCTCGAGGAGTTTATAATCTTATCCTCGGTTATATACAGGTCCCTTTCACACATTTTCAAGGTTTGTACAATTTGAAGTCCTTGAAGCACTATCCAAGAAACTTCCTTTTTTATGATAAAACAAATGTTTTCTGGTCATAAAAATAACATTTTTAAAAAAATTATCTGTATCCCCTTCTTGGGTGACAAGAGACAAAGGAATCAGTTATTTTTTCCTCTTGTATTTCCCTGAATCGCCTAGAATCATACTCTTGGCTCCCATTGTATTTTTGTGATAGTTCTTTTTAAACATCTACCTCAACTCCTCTACTCCAGATTCACTTCTTAAATGCTGTCTGAATGGCTCAAGATTAATTTTCTATACTTTTTCTTTGAACAAATTCTTAGAAATCAAAATGTCAATGATCCTGAACAAAATTACTCTCCAAACATTGGCTTGTGCCAGAAATCATGACAATTGCTTTCTAGAAAACTTAGCTTCTGTTACTTTCAAAATAGTCTGATATTTATGTGAGGACCTGCAGGTCTCCATTTAAAAGAAGTTAACATGTTAGTTTGAGTGAGAAATTGGGACACCTCAGGTATATGAATAACAGATGAGTGATCCTTTTCACATAGAAAATAATCAACATTTTACTAAATTGATAATCACAGAAAATAAGCAACAACAAGGTTCTTATAGAAACTGAGTGAGGTTTCACTGATAAATTTTTTTAATTGTTAAAGATTTATTTTGAGTTGGTTTTGGAAACTTTTAAAATCATAAAATACGCAAGTCCTATACTAGTCTAGCTGCTTAATTTCCTAGGATTATTTATGACTCACTTTTGTTCAATAAGCAAAATTACCTTCCCTGCTAAATTTGAATTACTAGACACTTCCAAAATATTTCTGAAATCAACAACTGTTTTCTAATTTGCTACTTGGCCTATCTTCAAAAATGTATTTAACACTTGTAGCTATGTCTCAGAGATCTGATCAAACATGTTTTAGTTATTTGTTTTCCCACTATAGCAGTGTCTGATTAAGAGCAGACAGCATTTCTGCAAATAAGCTTCACAAGTGTGAAGGATATAAATTATATCCTTATACACATAAGTGCCTGAACCCAAGGGACATGAAATGGTTAAACACTAAAGCCCTCAGCAGCTGCAGCCAACAGTTGATATATGATATGGTAGAAGAAATAACCTTAGAGACATTTCTTTGATTAAAGGGCTGAGAGATATCGAAGTGGTTCTCTTTCTGCCAAAAGCCAGAGTGGTCTTATACTGGTGGTCAAATGCAGATGATCATCAGAATCACCTGGCCAGCATGTTAAATACAGAGATTCTTGGGCTCCCTGCCCAGTCATTTGGTTCAAAGCCTTAGGACCAGAAATCTGTATTTTTTTATGAAGTGTCCCAGTTAGGAAAGTTTCTCCAATTCCCTACTGAGGCAGGATTAGAATAAATGATAGAACCATATAATTGTATTATATATATATTTACTTTCATATATTACTGTTTAGTGATCCTGAATATAGTTTATTTATTTGTCTACAAGTAACCTTTTAAAGAACCCTTTTGGTTATTTTTATAATATCCATCTAATGAAACAATTCAGCTATTCTTATACTGATATATGTGAACTCAGAGGACTCAATCAATCAATATTCTGTCTGACCCAAGAGTTAGTGTATCACGCAATCAGTAGCCCTTCCAGAAGAGGGTGGAAACAAGGCCTATTTGTATTTTTATGTTTGTATTTGAAATGTGATGAAGCAAGAATCTAAGTTGTGACAATATTGAAACCACTGATCTAAACCATTTCTCTTTGCCTCTACCCCTTCACCACTCCTTCGAAGAAAAGGAACTACATTCCCAGGCAACTCAAAAAATCTATTTTGCAGTGAACAAAGAGCCAGCACTTCCTTAGCTTCCAAAATCATATGGATAAGTGCCACAGGATCTGGGAACACGAAGAGCCGAAGTCATATACGTGTGGGAGGCAAGACTGCTGATCTTAGAGGCTGTGTAGAGTGGCAGTCAAAAGCCCATGCTCTGGAGCCTAAGAATGCAGGTTCAGTTCTGGCAGTGCCACATATTCACTTGTGACTTTGGGCTATTTATTTAATCTCTCTTTGCTTCAGTTTCCTCATCTGGAAGATGTGGGTTAGTTTTATTACCTACTTCATTAGGTTATTGTGAGTATTTAGTGATGTCTACCTTAGTATTCAAAGAATATGTTGGAAATGTGTACTCCCAGACCCTGCCCCAGGATCTGAATGTTTAACAAAATTTTCACAACTTGTATGTATGTGACAATTTGAGAAGCACTAATTTAAGACAGGTGAAGGGTGCAGACTGGTCAATATTTCATACATTTGTTGCTATTACTTAGTTTAAACCTGAACATCAAACAATTACAAAGTCTAAAAGCTCTGCAAATAGATATATAGATGACAGAAGCAGTGTCTAGCTGAATCTGTAGGGAACAAATGAGGTAAGTTGGAGACCAGCTTAGACCAGAAAAGAATATGCTTGACTTATACAAAAAACTGGGACCTGAAGAAGAAAATGTGGGAAGAACCACCACAGGAATGTGTCTGGCAAGTTTATGTCCAGTTGTCTTTCTGGTGAGAGAGACAGAAAGTTAATAAATAGGCCAGGCATGGTGACTCCCGCCTGTAATCCCAGCACTTTGGGAGGCCGAAGCGGGTGGATCACCTGGGGTCAGGAGTTCGAGACCAGCCTGGCCAACATGGAGAGACTCCCTCTCTATTAAAACTACAAAAATTAGCCGGGTGTGGTGACGGGCGCCTATAATCCCAGCTACTCAGGAGGCTGAGGCAGGAGAATCGCTTGAACCCAGGAGGCAGAGGTTGCGGTGAGACGAGATGACGCCACTGCACTCCATCCATCCCTGCGCGATGGGAGCAAGACTCCATCTAAAAACAAAAACAAAAACAAAAACAAACAAACAAAAAAAAAACAAAAAACAAAAAAAAGAAAGAAAGGAAGGAAGGAAGGAAGGAAGGAAGGAAGGAAGGAAGAAAAGAAAAGAAAAAGAAAAGTCAATAAACGATGGCACGGTATGTATTATGAATTTTCAAAATTTCATATTTCCTGATTCCTCAACATCCCCACAAACAGGGATTGAGCACCCCACCCAGGCGACCTAGTGTATCAGCCTGGTAAGGCTGGTCTCTATCACAAGTTCCCCTTTTGCCTTCCCCTGACTATGGTCCTAGTGGCAACCAAATGCACCACTGAAATCCCTTCATACATTCTGCTTGTGTACTCTACCCTGACGCCCAAAACAGGCACTTCCACATAGGTCCTCGCTGTTTTGCTCCATCCCCCACCTGCTTGGGTCGGCATGCTCCCTTGGTGGCCCTCCCTCTCTAGGACCTCTGAGGATAATAAATCCTTTGATTTCACATATCTCTCCAAGGGTAATTTCCACAGCCAGAATGGAGTAATCCTTAAAGATTCCACAAGGGAGAGACTTACTCTCCCATGTATAACTCACTGTAGTAAGGATTTAATAACGAATGCACACAAAACAGAGGTAAGGCAGGAGATGAGTGGTGAACTCTGCCAAAGTCAGAAAATACTTCTCCAAAGAGTTCACATCTGAAGTTGGTACTGAAAAAGCCAGGAGACAAGGTAGAAGGCATTCTAAACTTCAAGAATCATGGGTGCAAAGGTGTGATGCCTTGGGGGAAATACAAGTCATTCTTGATCACTGAATTTCATAGATCCCTGCACTATGTGTATAGAGGACTGTGGTGCTCTGTCTGCAGAAGGCAAAACCAGAAGAGGCTGTAAAAATGCTGCTAGTCTCTGGGTCCACCTCTCTGAGACCCAGATTTTATTGTTTGGGGTGAGCCCAGGTATCTGCATTTATCTAGCCCTTCATGACTATGATATATGTGTCAAGACATGAGACTGGTGGGTGACTGGATTATGGAACGTTTTATATTCCTTTCTGAAAATCAACAATTGTGTCCTGGAGGGAAAGAGCTGATGCTCAGGAGTTTTAACTAGTGGAGGGAAGTAATCAACACTGTAGTTTAAGAAGTTAACTCTGGAGAAAATGGGGTGAATGAATGTTATAAATTTAATTATTAAGGGACTTTGTGTCTCAGTGTCCTCATCTCTGGAAAGGGACAGATAATGAGACAGTTGTAAGGATTGTAAAGCACTTAGAACATTGCTTAACATGTAGTCTGCATGTAATAACAATGAACATCTATCATCAGCACCATTATTGTTATTTTGCTACATCAGACTTCACATAGCAGGGCTCCAGAAATAATAATGGATCCAAAGAACCTATATCAGGAGATATAATAACAGGTATATTTTAAAGTGTGTTAAAAATCTGTACCTCATACTCACTTAAAATCTCTTAGTACCTTTTAAGAAAGTAGACATATTTACTTGTGCAGGTCTTCCTTTGCATTGTGAGACATATAATGGTATAATCGTTTAATAATGCACCATCTAATAAGAAAGATAAATGTTTAGCTACTTTAAAGCAGTAATACTTGAAAAATCTCTTGGGGGCAAACATATCCTTACTCAAACCAAAATCATGGAAACTGTGCATAGACTCCTGACTTAGAAAGATAAACAGAGAAAAGTTTGAAACACTTCAGTAGAATTACCACAGCACACAGAATTTAATCCCTCTCCTTTAAAAATAGTCTAAAACCAGAATAGGTTAGACAAGCCCTGGCTCATTACAATAACAGATGCATAATCCAGGAATTCACAATCTGGTTGTAGACTCATTTTTTTTCAGCATCCTGTGCTTAACACAATACTGCTGAAACACATTGAGCCTTGACAGGTTTTAAATGCCTCTGTAATGGGCATGCCTATTCTTTAGTTAGCAGCACTATGAATCATATTGACCATTATTGATTGGCATATTATCAAAAATATATTAAAAGTATTTTCCAGTGATTACATATCTCAAAGTAAGACATTAATAGATTGGCATAGTTTTCTCTTGATAGCTCTTCATCTGGATAAAGTACATAACAAGATATGAACATCTATAACTGTGAAAATATAAACATATAAATTGAAGCTTATCTTTATTGATTTAACTCAAGCCCTTTCAAGGACATAATTCATCTTGGATTTACCACATATTCTGAAGTTTGAGAAAAAGCTGTGTGCATTTATATCTTGTATAGCTGACATTCCAGTAACTAGAAACTTAGAGAATATAAAACGATGTTTTGTGGCTACCTACGCTGGTTGAATATTCAATGGTTTTTAAATTTTATTCAATGTAGATAATATACGTGGAAGTTTTTCCATATTCCTTTTAAACTATAGAGGTTTAAAACAGTAACTGAATGTATTTAACAGTTATGACCTATTCTACTCTGCAGTATTCCCATGCTCCCTTCTCTCTCCCTCCATATGGCCTTCCATATGCTGTTATTCTGCTCTCCCCTCTCTTCTTAAAGCAGCCTCACACTATCTTTCAGCCTCAGGTGAACATTTTCTGACCTCCAGAACTAGGTCAAATCATCAGTCCTATACTTTCCTCACATAAAGTGCTTCTCCTTCCTGGTATTTGTCACACTCGTAGTTGTACTCTGTGTGTGTGTGTGTGTGTGAATGAGAGAGAGAGAGAGACAGAGACAGAGACAGAGAAAATGTAAAGGAGAGAGAGAGAGAGAGAGAGAGAGAGAGAATGTCCTTCTCCTGCCTCCATGAAGGTAGAAATTGGAATTATCAGTGCCAGGGTCAGTGATTATGACATATGAGACACTAAAATACTGTTGAACAAATAATACACTTTTTAAAAATTAAAATTGCCAAGTCTTTTTACAGTGAGATACTAAATGGAAAGAAGAACTCTGACATCAAATATCAACTTAATTGTTTTAATAGTCTTAGCAACTTGAACCCTAACCACTTAACGCCACTCCATACCACCTGCCTCTTCTCTCTCCTTTCCTATGTACCCTCTTCATCGTTTTTATCTAACATTCATGTGAGTATATTCTATGTTTCAGGCTTTAGGCAAATGTTTTCGATTCACTGTTTAATACTGACTATAGCCCTCTAAGTACAGTCCTGCCACTATTATTATTATTATTATTTTTGGGATGGAGTCTCACTTTGTCGCCAGGCTGGAGTGCAATGGCACTACCAGGTTCAAGCAATTCTCCTGCCTCAGCCTCCCGAGTAGCTGGGACTACAGGCGCCCGCCACCGCGCCCAACTAATTTTTGTATTTTTAGTAGAGACGGGGTTTCACTATGTTGGCCAGGATGGTCTTGATCTTTTGACCTCGTGATCCGCCTGCCTCGGCCGCCCAAAGTGTTGGGATTACAGGTATGAGCCACCATGACTGGCCCCCACCACATTTTACAGGTGAGAAAATTAGACTCCCAGAGACTAAATAACTTGCCCTATAGGAAGATTTGTTTTTTTGAACCTATCGTCTCTTGTTCCAAACCTGTTCTTTCATACTTTGCACTGTAATGTTAAGTTAGGAGGTTACAAACTGGTTTTTTTTTTTAGCTTTCTGTAGGTTCTGTGAGAACCAATCCAACAAATTAGTTATTATAAACAAAACCATGGGAATAACACACAATCATATGTGTTATGACAGGGTGCTATCTGTACTTTTATCAACAACATTTTGAAGTCTCAAAACACAGATGCAGACACATCACTCTATGTGCATTGACTGCTCTTGAAAAATGTCTATACAAATGCCCTATTAAGTACCTAATTTAAATATGTTTTTACAGAGAATTCAAATTAACAACACTTATTCAGTATATGATTCAGATTGATTATGCCCAAGCCATTTGGAGCTTTTGATAGTGTTTCTATTTCAGGAAGCAGAATTTGGCATCAGTGTAGTCATTTGAAAAATGAGTTCCTAATATAGAAGATAAAAATATTCTGCCATAAATATCTATAGATATAATAAAACTTAATATTCTAGAATGTGGATGTTGTATTTAGGCAACTCAAATTTATTTCTCTCAAAATAAATAATGTAATACTAAAACATAAAAATTTGAATATCTCTAGAACTGTTTATCATTTAAGACTTTCATGAAGCAATTTTGGAAAGAAGGAATTTAACATTTAGAGACTAACATTATTGCAAAGAAGGTGCTATAGAGGTAATTTAATCCTATTCCCTTGGTATGTATGTGAAGGATGGTCTTGGAAATGAAATTATTATGTCCTTTGATTAAAAAACTAGATCGGGCTTTATATTTATGACCACACAAGTGATTTAGATGTATAGGTGTCTTCTCCAACCTACCACATGTTTTGTTTGATACTTCAAATTAGATTCTGGTTTACCCCTCCTTGAACGGTAACAATAGTTAATGTGTTCCTTAAATATTTCTGTGTGTATGGAAACAAGCATACACTTTCTCCTGGACACTTGGCTTGCAAAAAGACCAAATCTTTATTTCACACTAGGACTTCCTGCTTGCCTTTGAATTTTTCAAAAGATAACACAACAATGGAAATTTGTGGGTGATTTCACAGATAACATCCCATTTTCATTTCATTACTGTGCTATATGACACATTGCACAAAGGGAGCTAGCTATCATTTCAAACATTTCTTATCTTTGGAAACAGAAGAAGAAATAACTTCATAACTCATAGGGGCCTTATTAATGTATCTTTTTAGTTTTACACTTTTTTTTTTTTTTTTTAGACGGAGTCTCGCTCTGCCGCCCAGGCTGGAGTGCAGTGGCGCGATCTGGGCTCACTGCCAGCTCCGCCTCCCGGGTTCACGCCATTCTCCTGCCTCAGCCTCCCGAGTAGCTGGGACTACAGGCGCCCGCCACCTCGCCCAGCTAGCTTTTTGTATTTTTTTTTTAGTAGAGACCGGGTTTCACCGTATTAGCCAGGATGGTCTCGATCTCCTGACCTCGTGATTCGCCCGCCTCGGCCTCCCAAAGTGCTGGGATTACAGACTTGAGCCACCACGCCCGGCCTAGTTTTACATTTTGTAAAAGTAAATTCAGTTTGGCTTTTAACTTGTTTGAAGATCTCAAATGTAGTCATTGTTGATTTCTAAGTATTGACATCTCTGCATCTTGATATTACAACTGTACTTTTGACTTCAGCCAGCTTATAGGAGGGAAATGGCAATTGGTATTCAGTAGTATTCTCTTTCTAAAGTTCTTCAAATGAAGCAGCAGCAAGAAGGATCTTGTCTCTAGAATACTAAACAATAAACTGGCACAGCCAAATCCCTGTTATCACACACATGCATACTTACACACATATCATCACACACAATCACGCAGTCACACAGGAAGCAGTTGTTAACTTAGTCAAGTGTCTGCAGGTTACAGACTCTTTGTTGTCTTTCAGAAGTCACCAGTCTTGGATAAGAATGATCATATTTTCACTGCCTTCAATCTGGAAACAATGCAGAAGAACAAGATATGGATAACATTGATGTGCATTATTAAAGTCACAAAATGTGTTTTTCGTCAATAATTAGCATTTTGGGCCACAAAATAAATGTTTTGTTCTTTTTGTAGATCACTTTAGTTTCAAAATTTGAATCAAATAAATGTTATCAAGTTCACTTCCAAGATGGCCCAGTTTGAACTGTGATACTTGAAATACTTATTTTAGTTGCGCTAAAACAATCTTGTATTTTAAGTTACTGGAGTTATATTGTTTCCTTGGACAGAGGCAGAAACACTGGGGTCCTGCTACATGACAGAAAATGACATTGTCCATTTGAAGCAGATTTACAGGCTTATTTGAATTGAAACAAACTTTTGACAATCAGTCAAATCAAACACAAGGTTTGTGTAGTTAAAAGGTTTGCATCCTGGCTAACACGGTGAAACCCCGTCTCTACTAAAAAATACAAAAAAAAAACTAGCCGGGCGAGGTGGCAGGCGCCTGTAGTCCCAGCTACTCGGGAGGCTGAGGCAGGAGAATGGTGTAAACTCGGGCGGCGGAGCTTGCAGTGAGCTGAGATCCGGCCACTGCACTCCAGCTTGGGCGACAGAGCGAGACTCCGTCTCAAAAAAAAAAAAAAAAAAAAAAAAAAAAAAAAAAAAAAAAAGGTTTGAAAGAACTCTTCTGTCTCTAGGACTTTACTATTTCTTTGTATATGCTAATTTTAGTCCTGGGAGAAATGAAACGCTAAGTATGGCAAGATGGTTTTTCACCATGTCAGGATTCCACTTCACCACTTCCTTTTTTGAGATACAGTCTCACTCTGTTGCCCAGGCTGGAGTGCAATGGCATGATGTCAGCTCACTGCAATCTCTGCCTCCTGGGTTCAAGCGATTCTGCTGCCTCAGCCTCCCGAGTAACTGGGATTACAGACGTGAATCCCCACATTCTGCTAATTTTTGTATTTTTAGTAGAGACGGAGTTTCACCATGTTGGCCAGGTTGGTCTTGAACTCCTGACCTCAGGTTATCCATCTGCCTCGGCCTCCAAAAGTGCTGGGATTACAGGCTTGAGCCACTGCGCCCAGCCACCTCCTTCCTTTTTTTGTCTCACATAAGCAGGCTTTTTCAGTGACCTGTAGGTGATGATCTGTAGGTGATGATTCCTCTTATCCCAAAACCAGAGTATTCAAGACAACAGAGAAAAATAAAATGTTTTCATGCCATTGACTGTAGATGCAATTAAAGTTATTTACCAAAGAAGTGACACAGTAGATTCTAAAATATGTTTGTATTTCTCTTTGATATAGATATACAATATTGTTGATAAACTCATCCTTCCCTTCTATATTGGTACCACCAAATTTCACTACTACAATTAGAACTTCAATGTATTCTGAAGGTTTAGTCATTGTTGCTTCAGTTATGAATCTTTTTAGAAAAAGTTAGCTTTGTTGTGAAAAGGACCTTCCCACACAAGGGCCAAAAAAAAATGTAAGTTCATTTCTGAATCAAATTTTTAGCTTAGTTAAATTTAGTTTGCTTGTATCTCATAGAAGACAGAAGAATAAAAATCATATTTTAAAATGGTGACCCATAATTTTTATAATATTGTAATAATCTTTGTAGATTGGTGGTTCTAACTCATCTTTCATGTTTTTCTTTATGTCCTCTTATAGGTTATCGAATAAAAAGAAATTATTTAATTCTAATTCTAATGTGGGACAACTGGGTCCATGATACTCTTTTGTAAAAAGTGATAGAGGAGGTTACCGTTCTATGTCCCATGGCTGAAGCCCATGCCCAGTACTCCTTGTACGAGTGAGCCTGCGGTGGCCATGGGAGCCGCTCAGCTTTCTGGGGCCAGGAGGAAAGAGCTCTCATTGGTGTCAGGCTCCCTAGGCAGTTATAAACCTGTCTTAGGGCCAAATTAGGTTTGCTTCTGAAAAGACAAAGACATGAACCTTTTTATTATACCGGAGGTTGTGCTCCTGCAAGAAATGATTCACCTACCCAAAACAAATATTTCAACATGTGTACACTTTATTGTTCCACACCCACAAGGGATGTGGGATGAGTAGAACACACATAAGGACCCCTGCCCCCACAAACACACATTCATGCATCTACACACACAGAACACATATCACTTTCAGCTTACAGGAATCAGCCGAGGAGGTAGAGAAGAATGAGGAATAAAGTCCAGACAATTGGGTGATTTTAAGATGCTGCTTTCCTACTTGCAGCTCAGGAGGAGGGCTTCGTGAGCAACAATTCTTCAGACAGTGGTCTGAACTTAGGACTTCTGAGGCTATACTCTCAGCTTTCCTAACCAACGTTGTCTTTTTCAAGATGCTTTTGTGACACGAGTCTAATTACTTAAGGACAGATACTCTACTTCAGGCCACAGAGGGTGACAATTGCTTTTGCATGTTTTAAATATGCTATCTAAGAAAAAGGTAGTTCAAATAAACATTTAAATCATCATTCCCTCTGGATGCATACTTTAAAACAAAATTTAAACATTGGTAATTGTTGCATTAATTAAAAACAAACAAACAAACTTCTTAATCAGTTAGAATCAGTTCCTCCAAATAGAGTTTTCACCACCTCTTCAAAAGATACTTGGGTTAATTATAGCTGATAATAGCTCTCAGACACTAAAATCTCTAGAAAACTAGACACTTTACAAAGGATTTTCTAGTGTAATCTAACGACATGCACCCAGAATTGGAAGTCAATAGCCTCCAAACATTGGGAAACTAAAGAAACAGTGTGAGTACAGAAAACTGTAAAAATGTCTTAGTTTACAGGATACAATTGGGACTAAATGCCAATAGCAAGAACCTTTACAGATACATTTTTCTGGGAATTCTAGCTCAGCTCTTGCCACTTATTCACCTTACGGCTTTAGGCAAGTCTCTCTTAATCTCTCTCAGCTTCAATTTCCTCAGCTGAAAAGTGATAATAATAAGACCTAACTCACAAAGTTATAATAATTAAGGCAAATTACACATTTTGAACGTTTTTATAAACTGTAAATCCCCATGGAATTGTAAATTGGTTTAGGGAAAAGAGGAAGAATTAAATGATCATGAAAGGCCCTATAACTTATCATAACGAAGCCAGAAATATTTCCATGGAATGCATAAATCCAACTTCTATATCAATATGGCACAGAATTTCTAGAATATGCTACATCAAAGAGAAAAAATTAATGGTTTATGATGTGGAGATATATAAGCTCTGTTATAAAAAAATACAATTTCATGTACATAGTATTATGAATTACTCATGGGACTCAAAGTTAAAATAGTATTTATAAGAAATTCAGCAGAGAAATATGGCTCTTTTATTTCTTGTCTTAAGCCCTCATAACAGCTGACAGTCAAAACACTTATTTGCAAATATAAAGATCTTGCATTCACAGATCTCAGTACATTGTTATTTCTATGTTGAAATAGATATTTGGCCTTCTATAACTTAAATTTTTTAAAAAAACATATAAACTAGAAGCCAATACACAGTGTGAACAGAAAACAAGTCATTTATCTCATATGTTTCTGGCTTTCTAAAATAAAACAACTGCTAGAAAATGAAAGCAGTATAATATCACTTTTTATTTTAGTATGGGTTCTCCACAGAAACAGAACCAATAAGATATGGATATAGTTTATGGCATAAATACACACACACACACACACACACACACGTGTATGTGTGAAGAGAGAGAGGAAGAAAAACAGATAGAGATTTACTATAAGTAATTGGCTCACATAATTATGGAGGCCAAGTCCAAGACTTGAAGTTGGCAAGCTGGGGAGCCAAGAGAGCCAATAGTATATTTCCAGTTCTAGTCCAAATGCCTGAAAACTGGGAGAGCTGATGTTTTAAGTTCCTGCCGAGATCTGAGTGAAAAAGAAGGAGAAGATCAATATTTAAACTTGAAGAATATTAGGCAGAGAGAGAGAATTCTTATTCAGCCCTTTATCCCATTAAGGCCTTCTGGGGATTGGATGAGTCTCACCCACACTGGTGAGGCATCTGTTTTACTCAGTCTACCAATTCAAATGTTAATTGCATCCAGAAACACCCTGAGAAACACACTGGGAAACAATGCTCAACCAAACATCTAGGTAGTCCATGGTCTAGTTGAGTTGACATACAAAATTAACCATCACACTCCTCAATTGAATAGAAATATTCAATTGAATTTTAATGAATAGCTTTCATTCATCAGAGTTCATATTCCAATATTAAACCTAAAAAATATTTAATATTGAAATATCATCTACTTAGAATAACTTTTTAAATTACAATGTTTACATAAGTCTACTTGACTGATTGAAAAATGTATTAGATTACACTTTTCTGTTTTCTGTGGTAAGCATTACGTGGTCAAAGATCTGATAGTTGTATACAGAGTGTATTATCAATATCACTTCTCAGCTATGCACAAACATCAGTCTTGCATTATCTCCTGACCTAGATAGCATCTGCTGCAGCCCTTTCACAGTGTACAGCAGATGGTCTTCAAGGGCCCATTTGGCATTTTCTTCTCAACTTTCTAATTGCAGGATTATTCCAGGACAGAGCTGATTCCTTCTCTGTACCTGTAGATGTTCTCTTGGGTATCACTAAGGCAGGTGCTTCACACAGCATGTCAAATCTGCTAATGCTTGTCCTTTACCTATAATGGCCTATAGGACTTTTGGGAGGCCAAGGCAGGAGGATCAGTTAAGGTAGGGAATTATGGGCAACATAGCAAGACCCCATTCTTTAAGAAAAGATACAAAAATTAGCAAGGCATGGTGGTATGTGCCCATGGTCTCAGTTACTCAGGAGGTTATATGGCTAATGTTTGTCCTTTTTGTCTAGTCGATAGTCATGGGACACCCAGATAATCCTGCCTTCCCAGCCTTGGCTCCATAGGAAAGCAGTGGAGAGAGGGAAGATGTTGCTATGTCATTCTGCTATTCTTTCTCTAGTGGCACAAGGATGGATTAGAAACTTTGGGCCTCAAAATAACCTGTGGTGATATGAGGAAATGGGAATCTAGTATCTGCATCTTACAGAGATCTCCAAACATAAAGTGAGAAAGGTGAAAATAACAACAAAACAGTCTTTCCATAAGTCCTCTTTTTTTAACCTTTTATCCAAAAAAAAAAAATCCACCATTTCTATTCTCATTTCTCATTTTTATCCCTCTGAATTAAATTACCAACTCATATAGACCTCCTTCTAGCCTTGATAAAATTTGGAGGGTCTGGAACTATAAATGAGACTTATTTAGATTTTGCCTTCTTTTCATGTATGAGCTGTCTCCATACTATTCTCCATCAAATGAAGACAAGAGGCCAATTCTGTTGATTCTATATACTTATTCACAAAACTAGTGGACAATTGATGATAAATGATAATCCATCTATTAGCCTACTAAGGAAAAATTGAAGTTAAGATAAAAAAGTATCCTGGGAATCTAAGTATTCCGGAAAACCTGCTCTTAATAAAGCATGTTTCCACCATTCCAATATTAATTTTGTTATTGAATAATTCAACTGCTATTCAAATTACTATAGAGGGCTCGGATGGATGCAGTCTGATGGCCAGTATTTGGGCCAGAGCTAGAACACTGATGTTTCACTATAGGCTATCAAAAGATGAAGTGTAAATGGATGGGCAAAAGCTTCAGTGTTAGTGAGTCAGGTCAACCATCGGTATTGATGAGGCTATGGGGAAAGAGACCAAGAGGTAAGGATTAACAGGTCCCAGTCAATTTCCTTCAGTCTGGCCTTCTGCAAAATTCTGTGGAAACCAGTCATTACCAAATGTTTGAGACAATCAATCCTAGTAAATGCTGAGGTGGCAGCACAGACCACAAGTTCTATTGAGCTGCAACCACAAGTCTCAAACTCTATTCCCTTAATCATGCAAGTGGAAAGACCCCAATCAATAAATACTGAGGTTGCAAAAAAGAGATGCAGAGACCAAGCTCTGGCACATTATACTGTTGTGACATGAGACTTGGACACAAGGTCTTGAATGTGACTGGAGAAGAGCTGATACTTTTTCAGTTATGTTGCTTAAAAACCCCAAGCTCAAAGGTCGAGATTCTTGTATCAGAATCCGATGGTCAGCCTTGCTCTATCCCTGCCCCATATTTTCATGAGCAACTGGGTACCTGCAGTCACAATAAATATTGTTCGAAGAGACATGGTCTTGCCATTTGTCCTTTTGTGTTCAACAGACATATTTTGTTTATTGTTGATAGAAGTATAAATTAGCACAAATAAAACAATTTTATGTAAGATAATTTGGCATTATTTATCAAAGCTGTAATACACATTTTGACCTAGAATTTCAACTTCCAGAAATTTACCTTATAGATATATTTGCAAATATATACAAATGATATTTACACAAAGTATTTATAGTAGCACTTTTTTATAGCAACAGACTATAATCTAAATGTTCATCAACAAGGGATGCGTTAAATAAATAATGTTACATCTGTACAACAGAATTTTCTACATCAGCATATAAAAAACAAGAAAGGTTATTTAATATTGATGTTAAATATAATAACATCCCAAGATACATCATTTAGGATATATATGGTGGGACATAGACTACTTACTTTTACTTGTTTGATGTTTAAATGATATGAATGTAGCAAATATATGGCAACTCATGTGATTAAGAGTAAATCTCTAAAATCAAAATATTCATTTTCTAAGTGGCACAAATTAGGCAATAAAAATCAATATCATTTGTGATTCTGGCACTTTTCAAGATGAGGTTAAAGTTATATCTTACATTATTCATGTAGGCTTCAATTAACCATATTGTTGAAGTACTCAGTTTATAAAAATGGAAAATGATCCAAGTAGGGTGAATCCATAGACTGATTCACAAAGATTTTTGATTACATCCCAGTGATATTCATAGTCAGCTTACTTATTAATCTTTTAAAATTTACTTTGTAGTTATAAAATGGAAACTGATGCTGAGAAATGTGACTTTTGTGGTGGCATGGCAAAGTAAATGGACTAGAACTCAACAGTCTCATGTTCAAATCACAGCTGTGATTTTTTGACCATCGTTTATTCCTTAGTTCCTAATAAGCTTTGAAATAAAAACTTGGCATTATCCCTAAAATTTCTTCTAGCTTAAATATTTTATGATTCTATTCTCTATTAACATAACATAGTGCAAACTCGACAAGATTTTTTTTAACTCATTAAACAACCATGACATAAACTTTGGAGTGAAGTAAACAGTCATACGGCAAAGAAGATGATATAGGCATAATATTGCTGATGAAGGTTTCAACTGACAATTTGATTATTAAGAGATCTGAGCAGTGGAGAACCCACTATGAAATAAAGCCTAGTATTTTTCCAAAGCTGATCAGAAGTCCAGAGTGAATATGACAACTTTACAGCCAGACACTAGTGTCTTAAGACATTTTAAAAACGAAGGCAATGCCCATGTTCATAGCAGCATTAGTTACAATAGCATAAGGTGGAAGGAACCAAGTGTCTATGGCTAGATGAATAAACAAAATATGTACATACATAGGAGGGAATATTATTCAGCCTTGAAAAGGAAGGCAATTCTGACACATGCTACCACACAGATGAACCTTAAGGATACAATGCTAAATGAAATAAGAAGCTCCACAGTGCTTACAAGGTAAATATCACTCAGGTAGCTATCTGGCTGCCTGAAATCTAATGATATTTGGGAACTCAAATTTTTCTGAAAAACGGAGTAAGAATAACATTTGCTTTGGCCTGAGCTTTTAAAGTCCTACTAGTATATTACAACCATATTCTACATAGTTTTCACTAAATATACTTTTTAAGACAATATTGAACAAATGAGAATACAAGAGAATCTCCTAAACCAAAAAATAACAACAAAACTAACAAAAAACTCACAAAGGAAAAGTGGACTCAAACTTGAATGATAAGCAAATAAGTGGTCTTAGGGGCAAATGCCAATATCAGGTAATCGGAACTGAAACTCCTGGGGTCTCTACAAAACCAGAGAGCTGAGTTTGAGTCTGCCCTATTAAGCCACAGTCATTGAAGGGGGCTTGTAGTGAAGTTTTATAATCTTATATTGCCTTGGCATCCATTCTGAAGACATATTTAACTATTTTGTACCAAAAGTAGGCCTCAGTCACCATTGACACAGTCCAGTTCTACAGCAAACCTAAATGGTTCCAGCCAGAAGAAAGAGATAAGAATTTAGAGGCATCTCCCTCACCCAGCTGACTGGGCTCCCTGCTTTCCCACTTCTTCCTTTAAACAAGCCACACAGGAATTTACCCATGAGCCTAAAGTGACCCGTATCTTCTTCCCTCAAGTATACTGCTGGTTGCCACCCATGCTCAATAAACTCTTTCAAAGACTAGGAAAATCAATCTATAAGAGAAAGAGAAGGTATCAATGAGTTTACAAAGCCCACATTTTCTCTACTGCAGAAGAGAAATTGTTGGACCTTACGATGGGCACATATTTTATTGTGTGAGATAATGCTAATTTTGTTTTCCAAAGTTCTTATGTGTATCTGCAACGTATCTAAAAGTATAAAGAGAGTTTCATATATGTTATGACATTGGGGACACTGTTATCAGACTTCTTAATTTTGCCAACCTAGTGCACATAAATGATTTATTGTGAACATCTTTGCTGTGTTTTCCCAGACACCAAGCTAGAGTCATGTGAAAGCTTTTTGCCATATAACCGACCACTGCCTTCCCAGCCATCGTCTCTTCTTTGAGCCTTTTTTCCCTTTCTTTATTACAACAACTCACTACCCTTCAACTTTAAACCATCTGCAAATAATATATGGGGAAGTTATCACTGTCAAGCCTAGATATGTGGTGTTATTGGTAACTATAAAATTTGTTTGCCATTACATAGAACTGCTAGCTCTCCAATATTATCCATTGAAACCAAACATCAGCAACCATATGATTAAATTGTACTGTCAGTTCTGCCATAATGCTTATTTAGAAAATGCAAATTTGTTCTAGCATGATTGATATATTAGGGAACAATTTGATCATAACAGATTTTGCATTTGCTTATGCACAAATCATCTGTGAGAAACACTAGATGAACACAGAATACTGCATTCAACTGAGCTGCATCAGGTAGCAATACACAAATACCCATCTTATCCCCAAACCTTCAAGTCGCTATTGTCCACCCATCCACTGTCCAGCAAATTTTAACATCAAATTTATCAAATAATTATTGTACTCTCACTTTCTATCAAGCACTGTACTAGTATACTAGTGAGATCAAGGGTCCTCTGTGGTCATGAGAATCACAATCTAATGCAAATACTCATAATAATGATTTTACAGTAACTATTATTAAATTATAATTCTATTAAGTGCTATGAAAGAAAGACGCATGATGCTACAAGGATGTGTACAAGGACTTCTAATGTTGGCTGGGGAGATGCAGAGTGATTCAAGGATAATTAGAGAAAGCTGACTCAGGGAAGTGCTCTTTAAGCTGAAATGGAAAAGGTGTATAAAAGCTAGCCCAACAAAGAGTAAAAATGATATAGAAGAAACAATATGTGCGAAGACTCTGAGGTAGAAAAAAATGAGGCCCTTCTGAGGAACAGAGGGAAGGGCAACCTGGTGTAAGTACAGAGAGTGTAATTATGGCATGGTGAGGCTAGAGAGGGTTGAATGGTGGCCCCTCCAAAAGATAGGTCCACTTAGAGCTTGTGAATGTGATCTTATTTGGAGTCTTTGCAGATATTCTGAAGTTAAGAATCTTGAGATAAGATTATCCTGGATTAACAAGATGGGCCTGAAAAATGACACATGTTGTAATAAGAAACACAAAGGCGAAGACAGACTCTACAGAAGAGAAGGTGATGTGAAGATGGAGGCAGAGACTGGAGTGCTGTAACCTTTAAGCCAAGGAATGCCAAAGTTTTCTTGCAGCCAACAGAATCGAAGACAGAAGTGTAAAATATATCATCCCTCAGAGTCCCCAGAAGGATCTAACCTTGTAGACACCTAGATATCAGAGTTTGGGCTTTCAGAACCATGAGAGAAGAAATTTCTGTTGTTTTGAGCCATTCAATTTGTGGTAATTTGTTAGTGCAAACTTCGGACATGAATGCAGAGGCCAAATCATAATAAGGCCTATTTAGTTAGAGCTATATGAGGTGACTATGGCAGGCGCTTTGAGAAGGGCCTCAGTAATCCCTGCTTCCAGGTATTTATACCCATGTGTCATCTCCTGCCTCTCCTGCCTTTGAGTGGGCATCGAGATCAGGTGTATATCTGGGAATTTTCGTGGTTTTTAATCTTATATTTATTATTTTATTGCCAGGGCTTATCACAGTGCCTAGCACATAATAAATGCCCACTAAGTATTTAGGGAATGACTAATCACCTTGATTTAGAGAATTGGAGAGTTGGAGTGTTATAGGGTTAGAGGAAAGCTAATCATTAAAATCAGTGTTTAAAGGAAATAATAGAAAAACTAAGTATACAAAAATGAATAATCAACTTGGTCCCCACTGTGTTACTGTGTTGTGACCTGGTTGGCCATTCAGACAAACGGGAACCTCCCTGAGGCAAGAGAAGTCAAAAGTGGATGGTCCACCGCTGGGACAAGAAAATCTCACTTGATTTACCATGAGGCAGTGAAATCTGTGACAACAGTGCTCTGGGCAATAGCTAGCTGTCCCTCCCCTTGGTGTCTGAAGTAGTAGTGGTCCCTTCTTGCACTGCAGAATGGGTGAGTTCCCAGGATTCATGGGCATACAAGGGAAGATGAAAAGATCTGAAGGGCAGATATGAGGTTTGGTGGGGGTTTGAAGATTGTATTTTCTGTTGATAGACTATCTAGGTGCATTTGGGTAACTAATTGGAAACAGTGAGAAAGACTGAACTATACTGGTACATCAAGAAAGATTGAACCATATCGGTACTCCGAAAGTTATGAAGCTGATTATTTGAATATCATACACATATCAGGTGGTATTTGAAACATGTCCTTATTAGTATAAATAGTTGTTTTAAAAAGTTCATATTCAGGCCAGGCGGAGTGACTCAGGCTTGTAATCCCAGCACTTTGAGACCCTGAGACAGGCGGATCATTTGAAGTCAGGAGTTCAAGACCAGCCTGGTCAACATGATGAAACCCCATCTCTACCAAAAAATACAAAATATTAGCCTGGTCTGGTGGTGCTCACCTGTAATCCCAGACACCTGGGTGGCAGAGGTAAAAGTATCACTTGAGCCTGGGAGGTGGAGGTTGCAATAAGCCAAGATTGTGCCACTGAACTCCAGCCTGGGCAACAGAGCAAGACTGTGTCTTAAAAAAAAAAAAAAAAGATAAAAAGGTCAATATTCTTATTGTGTCACTATGTCTCAAATTCAACATAGACTTATTTGATCTACTGTTGAATAAAATAATTGAAATGATTTTCAATTCAAATAATTGAAAATGGCAGGAAATTCATAGCTTTTGTTCACTGTGCTTATTGAGGTTGACCCATAAGGTAACCTCTTTCATTGATGCTGTTTCTCATCTGCTAAGAGGATATGATAATTGTCTAAACTTGACTGGGGTGATATGAAAATTAAAAGAACATAAATGTAAAGGGCTTAGAATTTTGTTCAAAGTATTAAACTTAATATTAGTTTTTATTGGCATTAATATTAAACTATAAATGAACAAAGAACACTTTAAAACAAAAATCATATCCCCTGGCAAAGAGGTCATGTATTTGTGTAGCGTGTGATAATTTTAGAGATATTTTGAACTGTCAAAAAAGAAAAAAATAGTAATTTGTTGTACACTAGATAACGCAAACGAAAACATTTATTTAAAAATAACGTGTTGTACACATATTACGGGTTATTAGCATGAAAATCAGCTAAACTGATTCTTCTAATTTCCTGAATCACAAATAGCCACAGCCTTATGATCTGTAAACTTACCTCTTCTGCTTCCTCAACATCAGGCTCTTAGCAGGTGACCTGCCTCCTATTTCACAAAGAAAATAAGCCATTCTATGAAATAACTTAAAAGTTAAGCTACCAAATCTACAAGCCTACTTGAGTCTACACTCAACTTCTCTTCCATCCTTCTGAATAGAGGCCTGTTTCTCCACAAATGTTCTATTACAGTGTATGCCTTCTCAGAAGTCACATGCTATTGATTATTTCCTGTCCCTCCTGTATCCTGATCCTTTCTGTGTTGGTCATTCCTATTGACATTTAAAAATACTCTGTCGTTAAACACAATCACACCACTACAATAATTACAATAATAATGAAAACCACTGACCTTGGAATTACGTTCCTGTCCACTTATCTTTCTAATTACCCCTTCCCTACACTGTCAATTCCTCAAAGAGTCATCTGTACCAATTGTCTCAGATTTCTGAATTATCACTCACTCCATCTTTTAGCCCTACTGTAGAAATTACCATTGCCCTCTACGTTACTGAGGTCACCACTGGCTTCCATGCTACTAAAGCCAATTATACCTGTTCGGTCCTCACCTCAGTTGACCTCTCAAAAGTCTTTGACACACACTCTTCTACCTGACTCCCATTCTCTGCCTTTGGATGGGGAGAAGGAAGAGGTTTTCTCAATCAAAACACAAAATAACAAAACTACACATTGCCATGTAAAAATATCATGGAGAAATAAAAACATGTGTTACTCCTATTTTTACACATAAGTGAGCCTTAGAAAGTTTAAATAACCTTCTCAAGATTACAAAATGTGAGAATAGTTGAGATTCAAACACTTTTGATGTTGGAGTCCAACTCAGCTGTGGTTTATAAATCATACAGCATGTTTTTTGATTTGTTTGAACTTTAGGAGACTTGTACTCAGCAATAGGCAGAATCCTATTTCCTCCTACTCTAATCATATGTTAACTAAAAGACTGACCACTAGTTTTGACTGAATAAATAAATGAATAGCTACATAAATAAGTAAGATTTTTTAAAAGCTCTTTTCATAGTTATATTAGTCCATTCTTACGCTGCTCTAAGAAATACCCAAGGCTGGGTAATTTATGCAGGAAAGAGGTATAATTGACTCACAGTTCTGCAGGACTAGGGAGGTCTCAGAAAACTTAGTCATGGCAGAAGGGGAAGCAAGCACATCCTTCTTCACATAGCAGTAGGAAGGAGAAGAAGAATGAGAGGCAAGCAAATGGGGAAGCCCATTATCAAATCATCAGATCTCATGAGTACTTACTTACAATCATGAGAACAGTATGGGGGAAACTGCCCCTGTGAATAAATTACCTCTCACCAGGTCCCTCCCACAACATGTGGGGATTATGGGAACTACAATTCAAGATGAGATTTGGGTGGGGACACAAACCATATCAATAGTTAACTACAGCAACATTGACCTTTATAAGCCAAGTAAAGCTATTGGTAACTTAATTAATGATTTATAGACATACAACAGAACAAAAACTACTCATTCATATAAACATGTCTGGTTGCTATGGTAGGCATCACCTAGCTATGAAATGGGAAGCTAATTCCTGCAAGGTATTAAGCTACTTTACAAAATAGCAAGGTAAATTTTCAAATACAGCCATACATCAGAAATGTAATTTCTGGCACTAGATATTTTTCATGAATTGATTAATACTATGGTCCTGGATAGATATGCTTTTAGGGATTATAAAAAGTCCCCAAGGATCTATAACATCTGTCACAGGCATCAGTAGCAAAAGGGAACTTGACATGGCTCATAATACAGCACAACACAGACCAGCTATGTGAAGAACATGAGAATGTGTTCTGATAAAATCAGCAATTAGGAGACAAGTGCACACAGCTGGTGCTACATATCAGGCAAATCTGCAGTGTGAGAACGTGTGCAAAGTTCTGTGAATTTAACAGAGCTTGTGATCAACAGATAGGGCCTTCTACTTGAATAATTTTTTCAAATTTTACACTTCCTTTAACTTGTTATACTAGTTGGAAACATTTCTCTTGAAACAGTTATTAAGAAAAAATTGCCTTATCTTTCTAAAAAGTTAAGGAATAAGTGTTTACAGAATTGAATCAATTCCAAAGTAATTCAGAACCAATAGAAAAAGGCATATAAAAAGAGGGCAAACTATCAGAATTGTTGCTAATAAAGATCAGGTTGGAGAAAGTGACTTAGGTGTTACAGTAAAAAGGATTTCCTAAAGCCAAATTTCAAAAATGAAATTTCATTGGCCAAATTTTGAGAAGAGAAAAATTACACCAAAAATGCAATTTTGTGATAATGTGTCATGGACTGAGTACAGTTGGCTCTCTGAATCTGTGGGTTCTGCATTTAAAGATTCAACCAAGTACAGATTGAAAATATTTGGAAAAAAAATTGCATCTGTACTGAATACGTACATACTTTTTTGTTGAATTATTCCCTCAACAATATAGCATTCACATTGTATTAGGTATTATAAGTATCCTGGAGATTATTTAAAGTTTACATGAGAAAGTGCAAAGATTATTGGCAAATAGTATGCCATTTTATAACAAGGATTGAGAATATTCATGAATTTAGGTATTCATGGGCTTCCTGGAACCATTCCCCCAGGGAAATCGAGGGATGACTGTACTAGTCTACAAATATAATCAGATCTCTGCCTTTTTCATGATAACATTTAATAAAAGGAAAAAAGAAAACATACAGAGTGGCTAAGAAATTAACAAGGAACAGAGACAGAAGCAGTGTGTTTTTATCCATACTGCCATAATCTTGGGCAGCCCTGTGTGATAGTGGCTGACACAAGTTTTCCACAAAGTATGATTTAGGATATTCTCTTTGGCATTGCTTATGGTCAAAGATTTTTGCTCAGAAATATTAAAGACAGATAGATGCCCATCTCCCATGTCAGCCAGATCTTCCTGGAATTTGACGTATTTTAATGAAACAAACAGTTTTACTTTTTGCAAAAAAAAAAAAAAAAAAAAAAAAATCAGTCATATTCAAGGTTTATTAAACAAGAGATAACTGTTTGCCTCTCTCTCAATTTCCTATGGCCCAAGGAACTCAAAGGTCAAACTTCTGATTTGGATTAGAGGTTTCCCCTATGGCAAGGCAGTGTTTGATCCTAAATCAAGCCAGCTGTAAATAAAGCTTCTAATAGATTTTCTGAATTGCATAAATAACACGGATTTTTTTTTAACTGAAAAAAAAAAAAAAAAACCATTATTTTCAAATTTGCCTGATCTCACCTTTACAGCATTTTTACTATTTTAGGCAAAAAGATGTGATACACAGTGTGAACAATTTATATAACCCTGGCTCCAGACATCTGTAAATTCCAATAATCACAGATGTGCAGCAACTTACACTGACAAAAAGTCCAGCATCTGGTGAGAGAAGTCACTACTCCCAGAGCTATAGTGTTTCTACTCTTCTCCCATGGACCTTTCAGCTCCTGGAACCCTGAGAAACTCCTTTCTCTGGACATCACTTTTTGGTCTTTCTTTTTACAAGTAACTTTTGATTCTTTTTTTTTTTTTTTTTTTTTTTTTTTTTTGAGATGATGTCTCACTGTGTCACCCAGGCTGGAGTGCAGGGGTACGATCTTGGCTCACTGCAACCTCCGCTTCCCAGGCTCAAGTGATTCTCCTGCCTCAGCCTCTCGAGTAGCTGGGATTACAGATACACACCACAACACCCACCTAATTTTTGTATTTTTAGTAGGGATGGCATTTCACCATGTTGGACCAGGCTGGTCTCAAACTCCTGACCTCTCAGGTGATCAGCCTGAGACCTCGGCCTCCCAAAGTGCTGGGATTACAGGCATGAACTACCATGCCCAGCCTAGCTTTTGAATTTTGGAATAAGTTTCCATTTTATTCCAATACACTCCATATCATCAAATTGTATTTACTTATGCCCTGCCTAATTCCAAATTGGCTTTTAGATAATAGACAACAAAAAGCACGGATACAGTAAGTCTAATAAAATAAAATTTTAAAATAAGGAACAGGACAGAAAGAAAAATTAAATCACCTGAGCCAAACCATTTACTAATCATCTATCTAATAAATTATATTTGCCTCTATGATTCCTGGCAAAAACAAAGAGAAATGAAGGGATAAGGGATTGTGCTTATCCCTTATCAAACGCAGAATAAGTTCTGGTTCTAGGTAGTTGTTCTACTGTCTACTACTGAATTGAGTAATTTAGATGATTAGAAGTCTACCTTTATTTTATCCTCTGACAGAGTCACCCTTATTACAATGTACTTTAATGGCAGGCTTTTGGTTTTCAAAGATAATTACAGTAAGTACCTACATGAAATATACTTTATTTTTGGAAGAGATTCTTCCTTTTATATACATT
Organism: Macaca nemestrina; assembly: GCF_043159975.1. Taxonomy (NCBI): domain Eukaryota; kingdom Metazoa; phylum Chordata; class Mammalia; order Primates; family Cercopithecidae; genus Macaca; species Macaca nemestrina. Next base: position 60,211,463 of record NC_092130.1, read on the forward strand.
ATACCCATAAGTGTAGTCAAATATGAATATGAATATAATAAATTTAGATTTCAGTATCATGAAAGTCTTTTTTAAAATAAGGAATGGTATTGGGGAATCGGTGTGGGTCCTTGATTTTGAAATCAAATGATTGGATGTAGATGGCATCCCATTATCTGTATTCTATATTCATATGCCATTGACCACATTTCATAGTGACACTCCATTGTCACTGGATTATCCTGAAAACTTTTAAAAGAGGCTAACAGGCTTCAGTGTCCAAAGATTAGCCAACATCACTGAAGTTAAGAGTTTCATGGGAAATAATAGCATTTAGTATTTTAAAAGAAAGCACTGTATAGAGGAAGAGAATAGACAACTTCTAAAGGAATAAGATTCCAAGAGACAGTTAGTACAAATTGATGCTATTTTTCCTGAAATTTCTAGACTCAGAGAATACATATGCTGACTAGATTCTTTCCCAAATTCACCATTTTGCTACGCCTATTTTAAATTCAGCACCACCCATGTATAGGCATAAATCGTTTATATTTTCACAGACATAGAAAATATATTTTAATACTAAATTTATTAATTTCATTTTCATTAAAAAATAAAAACAAGTCTTACCATAGCTCCTAAATGTTTATGCCCCTCAGTTGAAAAACTTTGCCAGTAAAAAGGTTTGGCTTTTGTGTTTTGAACTGTAAAGGACTTAAATACATTTTTTAAATGAGTAGACTTTATGGATTTCATAGTGAATTTTTACATTTCGTAAAACAGGCATTTATCAGAACGCGGAAAGTCAAGAACTAATAATCTTTAACAACATTCACAGAGAGAGAACAAGTATATAAATATACAACTACTCATTCTATACCACATGACAATTACTGTGTTAATTGTATACACTATATCTCTATATCTCTAACACAGACATGTTTTACTGAATAAAATTGCAAATATCAGTCACATAATTTCATGATCATTCTTATTTTATACCAAACTATCTGCATGTTTAATTTTTCTGCTGGAGCCATACATTTGACATTTAAAAATATCATACTGTCTTAATTTCTCAGGGCGGGGGGGGTGTGTGTTCAAATTGGAATCTTTTAAATAAAGTAGAAATAAAGACTACTTAGAAGTATTTAATTGTCTTAAAATCCTCATAAATAACATTGTAAAACCCTTCTTTCTCGGTATTTTTTGTTCATATTTTCCTCCTCTTTTCATAACTGAGTTTCATGCCTCCACATCAACATTCTGGCACATGTCTAATTATAAGGAAGACTACAGTGCCTTCTTTGCTTCATATTTAGAAATTATTTTTAGATGCTGGCTTTCACATGCATGTCTTTCTTTTTCTAAGTGCTTCTTTCGTCCAAAATCAGAGATAAAATTTCAAGCTAATGTTATCTAGCTAAAAATACAGGAGAATGAAGTATTTTATATTTACATCATATGAATTAGCAGGAAACAAGTTACTGGTTGGAAAATAACCAGGATCCAAGTTAAGAAATCAGAAGACAAAACATTTCAGGGTTTCCAAGTATATGTTATGTTTGGATATACTGACCATTTTCTTTGAGGAATACAGGTGAAGTTCTAGACCAAAATATACAAGTAAAATTTTGAAATTGAAAGTCTCTCACAACAAAAACAAATTTCATATTTCTGAATTCACAAATTCATTTCTGGATATTGGATATTAATTGCTTCTCTCGTTTGGAAGTATTTTGCCTTATTGAAGGTTTAGACTATTCTCTAAAATGGCTGAGGAGACTCCTGGTAGTGTTGCAGGGTCCGCAATCAATCAAAACAGATTCTGTGCACAGGCACTAACTAGCACAAGGGGAAGATAGAGTTTTCTGTATGAGACTAAACATATTTTTAATAGAATTAAATTTCTCCATAATACAAAAGGTAGATTCTTTTCTAGTTTATAGCTGTATTTCTAAGTTACTAATGTGTATCTTCTAGCCCAATTTATAGGTCGTCTGAGTTTATCAATAACTTAAAGAAATAAAACAGGGGCAAGAAAATTGTCTACATTTAGTCATTTCAATTTAATTTACTGAATACAATTTCCAATAGCAATTGAGTTCAATTGCATCACTATCAATGAACTTTAAAAAAGTTATCCAAGTTCAATATCCAATCTAGGCCTCAAACTAGAACATAAATTAAATTAATGGTATTTTTTCTCATTGCATTAGTATGATTTAAGTGGGGCCTAAAATATTTCTTATAGCAGATACTTCCAGTTCATCTTCTCAACGAGCAAACAGAACCAAGTTATTTCATCAACCTACAGCAAGTGACACATTTATGGTCATCATACATTATTCGACTTGCATTTCTTTGTTCAAATATTAAATCATTCCCTATTATCTAGCATAAAATAGATGTTGGTTTTATTTTGATTGCAGGGTGGAAAATTAATATAAAAGCAAGTTAAGTTATCAATTCTCCTGACATGTGTCTCACTTCCAAAAGAAAAGAGAATAATTGTCAAAACACATATTTCAAACTTGTTTTTATCAATTTCTGAAAGCACTATCTCCTGAATTTAAGGCAATTATTTCGATAACCATTTGTCAGCTCCCTTTTTCTATAGAAAGTACAGCAACATTTGCCGGACCTGAACACTATCCTGCATCCTTCCAGCATATGTTTCTCTGACCCCATTCTGTCCTGCCAAGGGCCTTCAATAGATGCCCAGTAGGGTATGGAAACTGAAAAGACAAGCATTAAGTTGATTGAAGCATGTATGTGCTCTAAAGAAACTAAACTCAAAAAGTATTTTTTCCTAGAAAAATGGTCCTATCATTTTGTCTCCTACTTATTTTTGGCTTAATTTGATCTAAGAACTAAGAGAAAGGGGTAACTGCAACCTAATGAATGGCATTACATAATGTTGAAATGAAAAGGAATAAAAAGTCCTCTTTCCTATCAGAAAAAAAGATCACGAATAAGCCAGAAACATAACTGGCATAATACAGCAAAGACATATTTACTAAAATTAGGCTACCAGGTATTTCAGACATTCTTTAGTTAAAAAAAAAATTGCACGTCTAATCCCAGCTACTCAGGAGGCTGAGGTGAGAGGACCACTTGAGCCCAGGAGTTCGAGGCCAGCCTGGGCAACACAGTGAGATTACATTTCTTAAAAAAAAAAAAAAAAGAAGAAATAAAGTTTCTTTAATAATTAATGACATCTTATTTATCCTAATAGAACTGCCTTAAATGAAACACACACACACACACACACACACACACACACAAACCCCTTGGTAATAGTCTTATGGGTAGCATTTTTATTCACGGTGGGAAAAATATGTTATGACTGATTGTATTCAGTTGTTCACTCTTGCTAAATTCTGCACAGTTCTATAAATACAAAGTATATTTTTTTTAGCCAACATATATTTTCTAAATGTGTAGGAGTTTGCCTGACTCAGCTAGAAGGAAAACATTGGATATAGAACTTTTTCAAACAGGAAATGTCCTTGCCATCAGATTTCCTCTGGTGGCCCCTCTCCATTCATAAGGCCCTCTTATAAGCCCCTGAATCAGGACTACTGAAACATGTAACATGTCCAGAACCAAGGTAATCAGAATTTTTTTTTTTTTTTAAGTAGAGATAGGGTTTCGCCATGTGGCCAGGCTGGCCTCAAGCAATCCTCCCGCCTCAGTTTCCCAAAGTGCTGGGATTACAGGTGTGAGCCATTGCCCCTGACTCAGAATTTTTATTTTTAATTTTGGCTTGCATCTCACTCATTAAGAAAGTTCATTACAATTTTTATATTAATTGTCTTGTCCCATATTCATTATGTTCCTACTAGCAAAGTCCAGAACACAGATGCACACAGTCATTTATATTGAAATAGTTTCCACTCTTCTAATTCACCACTCTATCCTCAGGAGCATCTACTCCCAAACCAACACTCCCTCTCCAGAGTCCAGAGTCCTCACTATGTAGCACCTCAAATGAAACATCAAGATAATTGTGTATTTGACTTGAATTTGTTCTATCTTCCCTACGGGTCCAGAGTTCAGATTCTTTTCTAGGACCTTCTTTTTTCCCCTCCTGTCCAAGTCCAAGATTACCCCTACCAATTCCAGGAAAACCCCAACTAACCCACTTAGTGCTACCTGACACATTTTCATAGCAGTTAAAAATTTATTGTGCAATTCTGGGAAAGCCTGGGGAAAAAAAAATGGGTTTCCTATCTTAATATAATAGGGTCTAGGAACCATGGAAGAGCAGGAGCTCCAAGAATTACCTAAATGATAAGACTTGAAAAGGTTTAGAGGACTTCCCCAGCCAATAATATTCTCATCCAATTCCAGAGGCAAGTCAACCAGTTATACTTCTTGAGAGGAAGATAAAACTGTATAATGAAGAAAGTGTAACACTAGAGGCAGTTCCGGCTGGCTCTGAATTTCAGCTGCTTTTCTTCCTAGCTATGTAACTTTGGACAAGTTACTACATTTTTAAACCAGTTTCTTTTTCAAAAACTGGAGGTTATTATCTCTAATTTGTAAATGTGGTGTAAAGATAGGCAATGTATATAAACCGTAATGAATATACACTACTCAGTCAATTGAAGCTATTATTATTACTGTTATTGCGTTCTAACACTTTAGTGAAAATCATTTTCTATTCTTGATTCCTGGATGAATTTAGGGCAACATGAGATCTCTTGGCATACAGTAGTGGATAACAAAATGAATGATGAAAATAAATGAAGTGGGGGAAAAAGTAGACATACAGATGTGCCAAAGACTACAAAGTCTGCTACACTGGCCTTAAAATCAAAAGTAGAAATAAAAAAGTTAGTAAGTTTCTAGTATAAGACAGGTATGTTTCTAGAGAATTTTCATATCAAAATATGTAAATGAATTAATATTTTCATAATCACCTAAGGTACAAAATATCTGCATCTTACAGCTTTAAATGAAAAATTTAAATATCAGAAAATGTAATTAACCTCACATGTTCAAACAGCTGCTAAAAGTCCATGCCTGTCTGCTTGTAAGACTCATTTTTTTCCTGCTCTGTCATGTTACCTCCAAGCTGGAGATCAAGTACTGGCTGTGCTTGAACTTGAACTTATTTATGATGAGTTTTTCTTAACTGTAAAAGGTCTACAATACTTGCTTACTCCAGTGAGGTGATATAAGAATAAAATGAAGTATAGTACCTGAAAGAACAAGTTAGGCCTGTAGAATAATGATATTAACTTAATATCATTACCATAAAAATAAAGTTGCCAGTTTCTCAAACCCCATAAAGTCCCCTGATCTTCTGTTTTACACTGTGACACCATCCCTTGTATACCATTCCATCTCAGCTTGTTCATTCAGCAAAGATTTTAACCACCTACTATATTCTAAGGAATTGCCTCAGTGCTATAGGCCTACCTTCGGAGAATTCAAACCCACTAATAGAAGAAAAAATAGAATTATAAATTACAGCCCAAAATGTTAACAGACATGAGGTAGGCTTTGTGGGAATACAGCAAAGGTTTTATCTTTGCCTTAAGAAAATGCAGAAATCTCCCACATATGAACCGTCATTGAAAGATTATTTGCCACATGAATAAGATAAGGACATTTCTCAGTTAAAACTGGGAAATCCTTTTTAAGGTGCCATTTTAACTCTGACAAGGAACTCAGTGATACTTTCCCTGGTGATTAGTTGAGAAAGGTAATTATTTTTGGAAAGGCCTGAGAACTGGAATCCATCTATTTTCTGTATTGACAGAAATTCAGTATAAGAAGTAATAATGAGGCCAGGCACAGTGGTGCCTGTAATCCCAGTACTTTGGGAGGCTGAGGTGGGCGGATCATGAGGTCAAGAGATCGAGACCATCCTGGCCAACAAGGTGAAACCCCATCTCTACTAAAATTACAAAAATTAGCTGGGCGTGGTGGCACATGCCTGTAGGCACAGCTACTTGGGAGGCTCTGAGCCAGGAGAATCGCTTGAACCCAGGAGGCGGAGGTTGCAGTGAGCTGAGATTGTGCCACTGCAGTCCAGCCCAGCAACAGAGTGAGAATCCATTAAAAAACAAAAAAAACAAAAAAAAAAAAACAAAGTGATCGAGAAAATATCTCTTGAATTATGGTAGTGAATGTCTGTGTTAGATTAGTGGTGAAGGCAGAATTTCTGAAATAATCCCTCGGAAGTGTTCCACTCTAATCCCTGGAAATTGGGCACAAGTTTGCTTTAGGATAGAATATCTGGATGGACCCAATGTAATCACATGAGCCTTAGAAGCAGAGAACTTTCTTCAGCTGGTGATGGAAGAGAAAGCCTAAGAGATCTGACACATGAGATGGATTCAATGCCAGGTGAAGAAGAAAGTGGGTAGCTTTTAAGAACAAAGAGAAGCTACCAGACAACAGCCGGCAAGCAAACAGGAACCTGAGACCTGCAGCCACAAGGAACTAGGCTCTTCCCACAAACTGAATGAGCTTGGAGGCACACTCTTCCCCAAGCCTGCAGATGGATGCACTGCCAGCCCAACATCTTGATTCTGGCCTTGAGACTCTGAGCAGAGAACCTAGTCAAGCCCACCCAGGCTTCCCACCTACAGAAATGGAGATAATAACAACTGCTGTGTTAAGTCACCAAATTTGTGGTAATTTTTTATGCAGTAATAGAAAACTAATATACATAGCATCTTTAAAAGCCTCTGAAAAGTAAGGATTAAACACAATTAATTTAATATACTTTCAGTATTTGGAATGGTTATTAGAGCATTTGAATAAGTAAAAGTAATGGGTCCCTCCTTTATTGGGAGGGAGAGGTGGCAAGGGTGCATACTCTGTCCCTTAGTGATAATCAGTAAAGGTGTTAGCCCCATGGAAGTAGTTGTTTTACCCTCAGTAAAATAGGGCAAAGTTTTTGATATACCCTTTAATTTTAGTTCTCAGTCTCTGAAATTCAGCCAATAAGGCCTTTCCTTTTTTAAGCCAAATACGTGTGATTTAGAGTTTGGGAGCGCAAGACTCTGGTCTAAAAATGACTACTTTTCTCCATTTGCTATATGAAAAATAGAAGGTTACAGTAAGTAGAGACCAGTAGCAGCAGCAGCAGCAGCAGTAGTAGTGTTTGTGGCTGAATTTTGTTTTGCATTAGAAATCATGAAGTTACAATAGCTTGGCATGCAAGAGTCACCAGTTTCAATATAGGAATAAACTCTGTTCAGATTTGTCTTTTGAAGGAAGCCAAAAACAAGAAAGAGGATTTGAAGTAAAAAAAAAAGAAAAAGAAAGAAAAGAAAATAAAAGAAAAGAAGCAAAGCACAGAGATGACCAAAGAGAACATTTTTCATGAAATTGTGAGAAATTGGAATGGAAGTTTGGTAAGAGGTTAAGAAACAAGGTCAGATCATATAAGGCCTGAAAAGGAAGGGGACTAGAAGCACCTGATTTTGTTTAAATGGAGCATTCTGTCTGTAGTAAGGCAAAAAGATTGCAAAGGGACAAAAATAGATGCAAGATAAATAGGAAGCCAATCACAGCAATCCAGAGGAGGGATAATATTGACTTAGCTTAGGGTGTTAGTAGTGGTCATAAGTGGTCACACTCAAGATATATTTTGTTTGTGGTTAGAGCTAGCAGGATATACTCATGATTAGCTTCGCCATTCTTTCCTCGCCAGCCTTCTCATGGAGATTATATTGCAAGGAAGATGGACTCGGGAGATGACAGCAGCCTCAGGAGTTATTGCTGTTTTCTGTACAAGAAATAATGTGACACAGAACGATTTAATTTCCCTCTTTTTAAGCCCTTCTGAATTTTTCTTCACCTTTACTAAGTAAATAGCTATCATGCAGTGTCACCTCCCTCCCTTTTGTGAGTCACTTAATGAAGACTTGCCTGTACACCTCATTGGCAATTTGTTTTTCAGTGACAAGGTGACAGTTTTGGTTCATTTAACAAACAACCAATTTCTAACCATTGAGAAACCATCTGGGAATGTTGTTCTCTTGAGATAAGAATGTTGTTTTCTAATTGGTCTCTTTTATAGAAACTGTGTTTCTTCTTTCTACACAATGCTCAGAACTGTTTTGTGGCAAGAGGAATTCTGAACGTTGACTTCTGTGATGCTCACTTTAAATGCCTGTGGCATTAGGGCAATCTAATGAAAAGCTACTGTCTGGCATTCCCAATGGCCACTGAATTCATTAGCTTTTAAGACAATCCACAGGGAAACACTTAAACATGTATAAAAGCCACTATGCAAAATACAGATTTGATTATTAAAACCTCTAAGACACGAAGCACTATTCTACATGTTGGTTTTGTTTAGATATAATGCTTCCTGAACATAATTTCAAGACTATTTCAGGCTCAATATTTGCATTGCAGTTTCACATAAAAATGTCATATAATGCATTAATGCATTTTACAATGCGTTAAAGAGATTGATACCAATTCATGCCTACTGTTTAAAGACTGGGTTTTATACTTTCTTGATCCAGTTGCTTTGGTTTTTGAGACAGTCTTGCTCTGTCACCCAGGGTAGAGTGCATTTGTGTGATCTCAGCTCACTGCAACAACTGCCTACCAGGTTCAAGTGATTCTCCTGCCTCAGCCTCCTGAGTAGCCGGGATTACAGGCACCCACCACCTTGCCTGGCTACTTTTTTTTTGTATTTTTAGTAGAGATAGGGTTTTGCCATGTTAGCGATTTTGGTAGCTCCTGACCTCAGGTGATTCACCTGCCTCAGTCTCCCAAAGTGCTGGGATTACAAGTGTGAGCCACTGTTCTTGGCCTCAGTTATTTGTTTATTCATATTTTTTTAAGAGACAGAGTCTCGCTTAGTCACTTGGCCTAGAGTACAGTGGTGTGACCATAGCTCATTGCAACTTTGAACTCCTCGGCTCAAATGATCCTCCACTTCAGCCTCCCCAGTATTTGGTACTACAGGTGTACTCCACAGCACCCAGCTAAATTTTTTTAAGTTTTTTATTTTTTGTAGAGACAGGGGGTCTCTGGGCTGGTCTCGAACTCCTAGCTTCAGGTGATCCTCCTGTCTTGGCTTCCCCAAGTGCTAGGATTACAGGCATGAGTCACTGCACTTGGCTCATTTTTTTTTTTTTTTTAACTGCTAAATACCCACCATTTGCATGGAATTAAGTCAGGGAAATGACAGGTGAATATAAAGACAATACTTTAATTCGAAAATGTTGCAAAAGAACACCATCTGAAATCAGAAGATCTCCCTTATGTTACCATCACTGCTCTCCAATTTAAGCCCTGAAACTTCAGCTTTCTGAGCCTCATAAGTGGATGGAGAGGTGGAAGTGAAGTAAGAGTTAGGGAACAGAAATCACAAACATGAACCCTGTGTGCCTCACAGCTTTACCTCTGAACCCACTAGAGACCACATAAAGCAAAGATGGTTATAACTTCCCTTGGAAACTTGCCTGAAACCTTCATTGTCTTGATTGATCAGACTCATCTCTGGATTCTCCTTCCTCACCTGTGAGGCGAATCTTGGCTCCCAATGGACTTCAGAACCAGGAGCCTCTAAGACACAGGATCCTCTCACCCCCAACCCCCACCCCCAGTTCTCATTCTCTCTCTCTCTCTCTCTCTGTCTCTCACACTCACACACACACACACACACACACACACACACACACACACAATCTGGAGTCACTGGCTCAGAAGTTCTATTACTGGGATACTCAACCTTAACCACTGATCTTCAAGTTTGATCATTCGATCATACTTGCCTTCTAACAAACCAAGCTCTACGTTGAACTGATACCAAGGAGTTTTGGTAACAATCCAAATTATTTCTCAAATACCCAAAGCAATATATATACACAAACACAATATACATATATGTGTGTATATGTAAATTGAGCCTATATGTGCAAATTGAGTCCTAAGAACCTGGCTATAGAAATATGCAAATTAATTTTTAGTTTAAGCAAATTAAGCAATAAACATCTTTAGAAATGATCATCAATACAAATTATTTTAGGTTTTATACTTGCTTATTTCCATCAAAAATTTGTTTAAATATTTTACTTTTCAATGCTTCTGTCCAATAGAAAGATCTATAAGAACATAAAAGAATATAAAATATAAAGAATATAAAAGCAGATAATATAAAAACTGGAGACTTCAATTACTTTTTTCTTTTTTTGGAATTTAAAAATATTCACTGTATAAAATTATAGAATCATTGGGTTTTGCTGGATTTTATTAGGTATCACACCAATGTTCTGGGAAACATACCAACTCTTAAATTCATTGAATGCCGCCAGTGGTCTGTCTTTCACTTCATTAAGACATCTGTTACTTGCAAGTTGCATGTTCCTGTCAGAAAGTCTCACTGCTTGTGAAACTTTTTTTGTAGATATTGACAGAGTGGCAGCAACTTAGAGATCCTTATTTTAAAAAATAAAATCTAGCATTCTAATTTTCCAAGTGAGAAATATAAGCAATTTGGATAAGTAATATAAAGTTACAACTTATCCAAAGCCATAGAATGACAGATTATGATTAAGTGGCCGATTATGAATCTACTACCCACTGCTTTAATACGAGAAAATTAGCCATAATGGATACATTGATGGATAATTGCAACTAACAAATACAAATAAATAAAATATTCATTTACTAAAAGGAAGAAATGCAAATTACTAGTGAAACACTAGTTCCTCTGTAAGACTGACATAGACAAGTATCATTAATAATATGCATACGATGTTGGCAAGATTGCAGAGGAAGTAAACAACATCATTAGCTATTATTGTTAGATGTCTAACTGATATCTTTTTGGAAGGCAGCATTAATAAAATAAATTAAAATTGCTTATATCCTTTTGATATGGTTTGGCTGCATCCCCACTCAAATCTCATCTTGAATTGTAGCTCCCACAATTCCTCCATGTGTTGTGGGAGGAACCCGGTTGGAGGTGATTGAATTATGGGGGTCGGTCTTTCCCGTGCTGTTCTCATGATAGTGAATGAGTCTCATGAGATCTGATGGTTTTAAAAATGGGAGTTTCCCTATACAAGCCCTCTTTGCCTGTCGCCATCCACAAGAGATATATTTGTTCCTCCTTGCCTTCTACCATATTGTGAGGCCTCCCCAGCCACTGGAACTCCAAGTCCAATAAACCTCTTTCTTTTGTAAACTGCCCAGTCTTGGGAATGTCTTTATCAACAGTGTAAAAATGGACTAATATACCTTTTAACTAGTAATTTCACTTCTAAGAATGAATCTTACATAAGAATGATATATATGTGCCCAAATTAGGATTTTTTGGCATCATTGTTTGAAGTCAGAAAAATGCTGGAAACATGTATATGTCCACCAATAGAGATCAGCTCTCATAAATTATGGAGTAGCCATAAAAGAATATTCTGTAGCTACTATGAAGGTCAATGTAGATATACTAGCTTATTAGTTTTTAGGCAGAAAAGAAAAGCACTTTATTTTTTTATAGTAGTCACAGAAGTAGACTATTTTCCAAGTTGCCCTGGCAGGCAGGTATGGTCATGTACAGAGGCCAGTAGAATGTGGACAGAAATGGTGTGTGGCCATCTGAGCCTACCCCTCAAAAACTTCTCAAATTCCACCTCTATATTCTTTTCCCCTGTTTAATGCAAAGAAACATAGCTAGCTTGGATGCTGTTATGTTCAAGATGCAAAGCTTCTAAAGAGCGAGCCCAGGCCCAGAGTCTTGAATATCCACTTGGAGAAAAGCCTGCTGCTGATTATATGAGCAAATAATAAGCTTTTAATCAGCTTATCTTATCAGCTTATTATATATCATATATCCAGTTACATTCAATATATTTCATATATTAAGGGGTAAAAGTGTATAGCATCACAAGTAGTATGTTCACATTTGCTTATAAAGTATACGTAGTTTTCTTACGTATAAATTACTTATTGAGAGTTTAACATTGGATAAAATTGGCTTTCCTGATTTTATAGTGCCCTTTCCCATCACAGGAAAGAGCCCATAGCTTTTGGGTCACTTTCAACTCATAAGAATAGTCTTTTCTTTTAACAGTTACGATTCATTTTCAGATACTAAAAAATATTGATCCCATTCTAAATCCTCCAAATTATGTCTACTGCAACATTTCCCCATCCCCCAGTCCAGGCATGGGTGATGGCTTGGAGACATGCAGTGGAGATGGAAGGGTGAGTCTCTTTTCATTTTCAGATACTAAAAAAAAATCCCATTCTAAATCCTCCAAAGCACATCTACTGCAGTATTTTCCCATCCCCCACCCCAGGTGTGGGTGATGGCTTGGAGACATACAGTGGGGCTTAGAAGGGTGAGTCTCTTTTCTGCTTCTACTTTGCTCTATCAGATCTCCTCCTCTTTCACTCTCACCCTGCTGCTTCAGGGTCTCCTCCATTGTCAGAAGTGGGATTGGAAGAAAAGAGGCTGCAATCTCATGCAGTAGATGCAGTCTATCCATACTGTCAGTATAGCAGGCAACCAAGTGCTAGAAGTAATCTGGGATGAATTGTGGTTCTTCCAAGTAAACCTTCCCATTATGTCATCCCTGATGTGAGCCTTGCTTCCTCCAGTTGTCTCTTGTGAAACACTCTCACTTGTGGCCCCACTGATGTGCCCCCAAACATCCCATTATTAGAGTCCTCGTATCACCATGCCCAGCTGATTTGGGGGGAAAAGTTCATTGATAGACTTCAGGCCAAGTTACCTTCTGTAGGGGCCCCTGTAGTACCACACACCTTCCCACACCAAGTGGCAGTAGTGTGGGCTTGTTTTATGGCTTCTCTCTCTCCTTAATCTCCCTTTGGGATGCTCCAGGCAGGAATCAGGCTTTTGGGTCCGTGTGTGTGCCCTTCCTATCTTCAGGGGATAAATAGTGATTTGCCATATAAACTTTCTTGTCAAACTTAAGCCTGGTCCCGTGGCAGAACCAGGTCCTATCTAGGAAACATCCAGCAGGGGAGTGAGATACTGATTTCCCCTTCTTGCAGACTCCCCCAAATAAGTATGAGAGATCTTTTCAAAATAACACATAGGTAGGTTTGGGTAGAGAGGCCTTTTCCCTCCTCACAGGAGGAGGACAAAGTAAAGATGCATCATTCTTCACTAGGCCTAAATCTCTCCACTCTCTATCATACAGACTATCTCCCATCATCTAGCAAAGTCAAGTCTCCTCTTACATACCCTGAAGGTGAGGGTTTGCGGTGGATAGTTGATGGAATAGTTCTGCTAATTTTAATAAACCAGCAGAGATAATATTGTAGCATATCTCTTAGAAACTAAATACTTATACTTCATTTTCAGTTTAAAAACTTTGTTAAAAATTCAAAAAACGTAGGCAAAACAATTCAACATCCAAATGTGTGTATGCATATGTGTATAGAAAAGCTTTTGCAAAATAAAATGCTTTGGGGAGGGGATAAGAATCTAGAGTGGGATGAATGATACTTATATTTAATCATAAACACTTTTATTCTGCTTCGTTAATGATGTACACATGTTAATTTTTCTATTTAAAAATCTTTTTTTAAAATAAAGAAAATTAGAATTTCACTGAACTACTTTTTACTCTGTTATGGAGAATGTTTTTGGACACTTACATCCAAAGAAATTCAACATTTGGAAAATTATTTCTGTATCCAAGACTTTACTTAATGGCAGATTTTTTTTCCTCCTAGCTACATATGAAACTGTGATGTTGACTGCAAAGTACTAGAACTATACTATAAAATTGTGGAAAACATCAGAAGAGGCCCTTGAGATTTTTGTCCTCCAGAAAATATAACAATTCCATTCTCTGCTCCTGCAAAAGCAGCGCACACAGTTTCTAAAGGGAATTGTTTATTGTTCTCATTCCCTTCTACCAACAGTGCCAGGACACAGAATAACAGAATAAGTGGCACTAGCGATTGTCAAAAAAGTAACTGCAATTTCTGTATCTGGTGCCAACAAAGAACTCAAACTGTACCTTAAGTTGTTATCATTTTTCAACAAGCCATTTACTGACTTTGCCAGCTCAAAAATACCCTGGATTTGACTCAGAAATTTGGAACACAGTATAATTTTCAAATATAAGACTTTTCCATCACCTCCACTGAGAGGATAAAATATTTTGTTTCTTTTATTACTGTATTATTGTAATTTAGCCTAAAACCAAAATATTATTTAATTCAAACCATACTATTTGATGAGAATATGCAGAAATATAAACATAACAACTAAAATTGAATGTATATATCTATCATGCAGAGTTTCATGGCAGAACTTTCACTTCTTGGTATTGGAGAATATAATTAATGGCCAGCAGGCCCTAAGCAGCCTCAAACATAATTACAAAGATTTATAAATAAGGATAGTCTGTGATAAGTTACTTGCACAAGACCCCACAGTTCACCCTCTTGCAAAGAACAAATGGCATTTCCCAGGATGTGTATGACTTCTCATACTCATCTCTCCAAACTCCAAATTTCTACTGTCATTTTAGATAGTGCTGTAGAGCTCATCTCTGAGGTATATATGACTGCACACTGCTCCCTAGTGATGCTATGGTAGCTTCACTAACGTGCAAGCACTTGAAGCCCATATCCTTCTACTTTTTATTTTGCCATCTCAGATCTTTGCACAGTAGAAGGCACAATCAAGATCTCAGTTCGCTTCATGGGCTTGTAACCAGTACAGTCTCACAAGAACCTGCACAGATGGGCCTTATGCTTAGTTAAGCTCTGACTCTGCCATCATGAAATGCTTAGTAATATTTGAACTCAGTAATGCACATTTTTATTTTGTACTGACCCCATAAATTACGTAGCCAGGCCTGGACACAATGCAAATATCTGTATATATACCTTTGTGTTTGTATAAAAATAACGCTGATATAAATTTTGAGGTTTTTAGTGATTGCTATCTGCTTGAGTTAATATGGCTGAAGAAACTACTATGCTGATACCAGTTGTCCCTCAAGAACCATGAAAAATGAGAATACTCTCTCTCCTCTATCAATGTTATTAATTTTCCTGTACCAAAAAATAACATATTAATCTGGTAACAGATTATAATTCAATTTCAGGCAGTTTGATTTTCTAGTATACCATAGTGGATATGCATGCAATTGTATTGGATTATATTAGTCTTCTTTTACTATACGTGACACACTTTACAGGTGTCTGGGAAAATTAAATGTGTTAGTCATTAAAACTAACAGAATTTTCTTGGTTCAAACTTCTTTGTTTATTAAAGAAAATTATCTTGATCACAAACATTGGGCTCAGACATTTCCCATAATCTTCAGAAATTCATAAATGCCAAAAGTAGTATCACAACATTAAAAACTTATGAAAATGAACTATGCCCAAGACAAAACTTTAAACACTCTCTACACAGTTCTTACACAGTTCTATACAGTTTTTAAAGAATTTACACATAATTTTACAGTTTCTAGTAACGGCAATAAGGTATATTTTACTAATATTGTAGGGTATAGAGGAAGAAGTGATGAGAAATTTCCATGTGATTAAGGAATTATACGTATTAATCAGAACGTTCTATTTATAACTGAAGTAAGATTCAAATCAACAATTCTGAAAGTTAGATTAAGCTGATAAAAAGGCATTATCCTACCGCTGGGTACTACTCAGCAGTTTAATCTCTTTGGTCTGGAACGTAGCCTGGGAATCAGAATATTTTATTTTATTTTTATGATTACTATTATTATTATTATTATTATTATTTTGAGACGAAAGTCACACTCTGTCACCCAGGCTGGGGTGCAGTAGCGCAATCTCGGCTCACTGCAACCTTTCCCTCACGGGTCCAAAAGATTCTCCTGTCATAGTCTCCTGAGTAGCTGGAATAACAGGTGTGCACCACCACACCTGGCTAATGTTTGTATTTTTAGTAGAGACGGGATTTCACCATGTTGGTCAGGCTGGTTTCACACTCCTGACCTCACATGATCCACCCGCCTGGGCTTCCCAAAGTGCTGAGATTACAGGCTTGTGTCACTGCGCCCAGATGAATCAGGATATTTTAAAACCTCATCTGTATAACTATGGCTAGGAAATTTGCTTTTAGTCCTACGATGAATAAAATAAGTGATGCTACTGTACATCAGCTAATGGCAGAACTGCTAGAACTAGAACTGCTAGCACCGTATAGATGTCTCTGAAATTAACAAATGCTCAACAGTCACACGTAGTTCTGGAATATACTAAATTATACCTAAAACTAATAACCTCCTTGCAAATGCATTTTAATACTTATAATATTTCATTAATTACTAAAAATCTGTGGATAAATTTTATAAATATTTTTAATATTATTTTTTAACACATTTAATTGGCCATATGAACTTAAGCTAAAATTATGAGAGAGTATTTGTTCTAAGCAGATAAAGGAAATTATGAAAAATTAAAACTTACTTTGTTGTTATCCTTCACCAAAAGGTTATTCTGTACCAATTTTAAGCAAAGAGAAACAGTTATTGCCATATTCAGCCTAATTCCTTTGACAAAATGCCCAAGAACAGAAGCTCATATTTCATTTATCCCAAATGGCCTTCCGGTTGCTTAAAATACCCTTATTATTCTTGGGCTGATATAAGAACATGTTCATTTTTCTCATATTACTCTGAGATTAATTTTGGCAGTACGAAGACCTACTCATTGAAATCTATAAATAAAATAGAATAGGAAATGTATAATAGTCTTAATTTGAATAATATTACTTTCAAATAAATAATGATGAAATTCAGTTCTATAGAATTTGAAATATCAGCTTTTGTAAATTTTGCCAAATATCTTGTGTCTGAAAAAATCTCAAAAAAAATATTTTAGGGAACCTACTGTTTTACTAATATTGGATATTCTTACAGAATTGAACATTCTCATATCTTTACAACCCTAGCTGGATTAAAATTTGCTCCGGCAAGTTTGTACTACTTTTAAGACACAAGTCTGCATTTTTCTCTTTGAAAAAGCCAGGCATATTTATAACTCTCTTCAGTGGAAAGACAGAAACAGTGACTACACTTAAGTTGAAAAAAAAAGAAGGAAGGGAGAGAGATGGAAGAAGGTAGGGAGAAAAAAGTAAAGAAGATTGTCAATATAAATGTAATTTAGTTTCTCAAGACAGCCAAAAAAGTAAACAAATGAATAACTAGTGTTTGACAGAAATGTGAAAGTTCCAGGAACATGGCAAATAAAATCTTGGACATAGATGTGTGCAGTGGAACGTTCAGCACCCTACAGTTTGAAGTACACCATGTACTCCAAGACGTTGGAGATCAGGACACTGTTTGTGTCCAACACTTCATAGACAATGGCAGAAAACTCCCAAAAATGTTTTCCTGTACCTGGTGGGTCACTAACTATCTGTAATGAAAAGGTTTGTATGTTCTGTAATGTGTTAATAGGATAAAAGAACATTTATGAAAATGTGAAGGAAAGATGGAATAATGCAGCCACTTTATTTTTTGTAACTGACCTAATCTTCTTCCCCCTGGGATGGGTGGATGGAATTGAAGTTTGCTGAACAAGATGCTGCAGTCCTCTCCAGTTAAAACTGTTTCCTCCAGACTTTTTTATGTGAAGTCCCAATGCTTTTCCTTGTCCTTTCTAAGAAGGCTGTGGGATGCTTAGGTAATCTCATGGTGCCAAGAAAGGGAGTCTCATCTCTCTCTACAAAGGATTCTAAATGGCATGCTCTCTCAAATTTTAATCATTTTCTTATAGCACAGGGGTAAGGAACATTCATTGTTGATTAAAGGAATCATAAGTGGAATATTTCTATTAATTTCTATATAGAGAGACAAAAATGTCACCTGGGCTCTATCACAAGTCCCCACAGCTCTTGAGTACCATTCACATAATGGTTGGCTTCAATTCATTCTATGAGTTTAAGACGAGTAGCAGCAATCAGCATAGCCCTGATGATGTTTGTATTTCTGCCATGTTGGATTGGGTGCCTAAAGTTAAATTTTGATTTATATACCAAAGGCAAATCCCACAATCTCAGGGTTGTCAGTGTGACAAATAAGATGCAGTTCTCCAGAACAGATCTTTTCAACGTTTTTGAAAATGAGTCTGCTCCCATATCAAGTCACATGGTTACTAACAAAAGATATACAATGCAGATTCTAATAAATCAGAAAGTCATCACAGCTAGAAAAAGCTTTATCTCAAACTGATTCAAAAGCATATGATTGATAGATAAGAGATAGGAAGTTTTGACAAACTGACAACTTGATGTTCAGTTACAGAGAATTTCTAAATTCCCATAACCTCAAAATGACAGTCTTTCATAGGAAGTTTCCACTTAAAGAAATTACTTAGTCAGAATGAACTGGCAAAGATGAAGAACAGAAATGACATGTAATAGGCTTGTCAACATAACCCTTGGGTCAGATTAAGATGTAATGTTACAAATAATGTCTTTAAAAATGTATTTTACTAACAGGTTTGCTCTCTTAAGGAAAGGGGAGCTGATGATATATTTCACTGAGATTATAAAGATGTTCGTTGACTGGTTGAACAAACAAAACTACTATTAATTTAAGCTCTCGTGCTTAAGAAACCAAGATTTTTATATGGCTTAGGTGACAACTTCTGAAAGAAGCTGACATTCTTATTAACATTATAGCATGAAATTAAAAGACTTCTGAAATGATATTGAAATCAGAGAATTTGAAAATACATTTTATAAAAAGGCATCAGGTACTTGAAATTTGTGTCATATTAAATTAATATATTAATATGAAATTAAAATAATCAATTTTAGATGTCTATTTATAAAAATTATATGAGTTTATTGTGGCAGCAGTTATATAAAACAATGAAAATCAATTTTTTATAGTAAAGAATAACAGTGTTATGCCAGTTGTGTCTCTGTGGCTTTTACTCAAGAAAGATGATAAATTTAGCTTTGTATTAAGTTTGTGTACTGTCCTATGCACACAGTTTAACATGACATGTGTTATAAGTCTAAATTATTTCTATTCACAATGTCTTTTTTCTCCAATTAAGTATTTTTGATTTTTTTCTTCCATTCTCTCAATCTCTCTGGGTGTGTACACATATATGTATTTTCCTTTTGAGATTACATGTAACACATATGTACACATATAGACACACATTTAGTCTTTTTTCCTACTATATATTGCTACCTATGTGTATTTCTGATTTCTAAAATATATTCTATCACAGAGTATCATGGATCACAGAGAGAAGTTGGAGTTGAAATCTTCCTCATTTTCTCTATTCTAGTTTTGTATGTATAATTATACAAAACGCTTTGGAAAACTACAACATTTGTTGTATGGAAACTTTCATCATGTTAACTATTTTGAGGACAGTAGAAAATATGTATTTTTAGACTATTAAAAAAAACTTGGCCATGTAAAAAGCTGTGCGCTAAGTTCAGTAGAAACATTAGAAGTAAAAAGTACTGTAAATAAAATTAAGAAAATTGATAAATTTTTAATCACAGATTATCCAAAGATGACAAAAAATAGGAAAAAGGAATGACCCAGGTGTGTAAAATGGAAAGCATGATTTACAAATACATATAGACTAAAATATATGAATCATAAAAAATAGTATTTCAATTAAAAGATTATGATTTTCATACTATATAAAAAAAATCTCAATAATATACTGAATACAAAAGATACACTTTAAATATAAAGGCCAGTAAAACTGAAAGGAACAGAAACTATGTATTTTAAAACACTAACCAAAAGAATGGTGGTATAGTTAAATCAATATATTACAGATTTTAGGGTAAAAAGCATTTTGTAAGGTAAAGAAGATATTCTCTGATGATAAAGGTTTAATCTATGAGGACTGTATCACAATTCTAAGTCTGTATGCAATAATTAACAAAGTTTAAAATGGTTAAAGCAAAATTTAACAGAACTATAAGGATAAATATACAAATATGCAATCATAATGGAAGACATGAAAATATCTCAAAAATTGATTTAAAATAATATAAAAACTGAAGAACATGCATTATTTGGTTTTCTGTTCCTGCCTTAGTTTACAAAAGATAATGGCCTCCAGCTCAGTTCATGCACCTGCAAAAGATACAATCTCTTTTTATGACTGCATAGTCTTCCATAGTGTATATGTACCACATTTCCTTTTTCTAGTCTATTATTAATAGACACTCAGGTTGATTCCATGTCTTTGCTATTGCAAGTAGTGCTGCAATGAACATGTGCCTGCATGTGTCTTTATAATAGAATGATTTGTATTCCTCTGGGTATATACCCAGTGAGATTGCAGGCTCAAATGGTATTTCTGTCTTTAGATCTTTGAGGAATTGCTGAACTGTCTTCCACAATAGCTGAACAAATTTACACTTCCACCAACAGTATACAAGCATTCCTTTTTCTCCACAACCTCTTCAGCATCTGTTGTTTTTTTATTTTTAAATAGTAGCCATTCTGACTGGCATTAGATGGCATCTCATTGTGGTTTTGATTTGCATTTCTCTAATGATCAGTGGTGTTGAGGTATTTTATGTGATTGTTGGATGCATGTATGTCTTCTTTTCAAAAGTTTCTGTTCATGCCCTTTGCTTTTGGGGCAATTTCATTTTTTCTTGTAAATCTGTTTAAGTTTCCTATAGATGCTGGACATTAAACTTTTGTAGGATGCATAGATTGCAAGAATTTTCTCCCATTCTATAGGTGGACTGTTTACCCTGTTGATAGTTTCTTTGGCTGTGCAGAAGTACTTTAATTAGGTACCATTTGTCAATTTTTACTTTCATTGCAATTGCCTCTGGTGTCTTCATTATGAAATCTTTGCCCATGCCTATGTCCTGAAGGATATAGCCTAGGTTTTCTTCTAAGGCTTTTGTAGTTTCGAGTTTTACATTTAAGGCTTTAATCCATCTTGAGTTAATTTTTGTATACTGTGGAAGGAATGGGTCCCGTTTCAATCTTCTGTAGGTGACTAGACAGTTATCCCAGAACCATTTATTGAATACGGAATTCTTTCTGCATTGCTTGTCTTGGTCAGGTGTGTCAAAGATCACATAGTTACAGGTGTGTGATCTTATTTTTGCATTCTCTATTCTGTTCCATTGGTCTATGTGTCTGTTCTTGTACCAGTACCATACCGTTTTGGTTACTGTAGCTCTGTAGTATAGTTTGAAATCAGGTAGCACAATGCCTCTAGCTTTGTTCTTTTTTTTTTTTTTTTTTTTTTTGAGACGGAGTCTCGCTCTGTCGCCCAGGCTGGAGTGCAGTGGCCGGATCTCAGCTCACTGCAAGCTCCGCCTCCCGAGTTCCCGCCATTCTCCTGTCTCAGCCTCCTGAGTAGCTGGGACTACAGGTGCCCGCCACCTCGCCCGGCTAGTTTTTTGTATTTTTTAGTAGAGACGGGGTTTCACCGTGTTAGCCAGGATGGTCTCGATCTCCTGACCTAGTGATCCGCCCGTCTCGGCCTCCCAAAGTGCTGGGATTACAGGCTTAAGCCACCGCGCCCGGCCGCTTTGTTCTTTTTGCTTAGGATTGCCTTAGCTATTTGGGCTTTTCTTGAGGTTCCATATGAAATTTTTAAGTAGTTTTGCTAGTTCTGTGAAGAAAATCAATGGTAATTTAATGGAAATATCATCAAATCTATTTATTTCTTTGGGCAGTATGGCTATTTTAACAATATTGACTCTTCCTATCCCTGAGAATGGAATGTTTTTCCATTTGTTTGTGTCGTCTTGTTTCTTTGAGCAGTGCTTTGTAGTTCTCCTGTGGAGATCTTCCACTTCCCTTGTTAGCTGTATTTCTAGGTATTTCATTCTTTTTGTGGCAATTGTGAATGGGAATTCTTTCGTGATTTGGCTTTCTGTTTGCCTGCTGTTGGTGTATAGGAATGCTAACAATTTTTGCAAATTAATTTTCTATCCTGAGACTTCGCTGAAGTTGCTTATCAGCTTAAGAAGCTTTTGGGCTGAGACTATGGGCTTTTCTAGATGTAGGAACATGTCATCTGCAAACAGGGACAGTTTGACTTCCTCTCTTCCTATTTGAATGACCTTTATTTCTTTCTCTTGCCTGATTACCCTGTCCAGAACTTCCAATACTATGCTGAATGGGAGTGGTGAGAGAAGGCATCATTGACTTATGCCGGTTTTCAAGGGGGATGCGTCCAGCTTTTGCCCACTCAGTATGATGTTGGCTGTGGGTTTGTCATAGATGGCTCTTATTATTTTGAGGTATGTTCCTTCAATACCTGGTTTATTGAAAATGTTTAACATGAAAAGATACTGGATATTATCAAAAGCCTTTTCTGCATCTATTGAGATAATCATGTGATTTTTGCCTTTAGCTCTCTTTATATGATGAATCACATTTATTGATTTGCGCCTGTCGAACCAATCTTGTATCCTGGGGATGAAGCCAACTTGATTATGGTGGATATGCTTTTTGATGTGCTGCTGGATTTGGTTTGCCAGTATTTTGTTGGCTATTTTTGCATCAATGTTTAAGGATATTGGCCTGGAGTTTTCCCTTTTATGTTGTATCTCTGCCAGGTTTTGGTATCAGGATGATGGGAGCTAAATCATAAGAATATATGAACACATGGAGAACAACTCACACGCAGGCCTTTTGGAGGATGGAGGGTGGGAGAAGGATGA
Organism: Macaca nemestrina; assembly: GCF_043159975.1. Lineage (NCBI taxonomy): Eukaryota > Metazoa > Chordata > Mammalia > Primates > Cercopithecidae > Macaca > Macaca nemestrina. The sequence goes on from NC_092130.1 coordinate 60,234,096, forward strand.
GGATTAGGAAAAACAACTAACAGATAATGAGCTTAATACCTGGGTGATGAGATGAAATAATCTGTACAACAAACCCCAGTGACACCAAGTTTACCTTTGTAAAAAACCTGCACTTGTACCCCTGAACTTAAAAGTTAAAAGAAAATATTTGCAAACTATACATCTGACAAAGGACTAATATCCAGAATCTACAAGGAACTCAAACAAAGCACCAAGAATAAAACAAATAATCCCATCAAATAGTGGGCTAAGGATGTGAATAGACAATTCTCAAAAGGAGGTGTACAAATGGCCAAAAAACATATGGAATAAATGCTCAGCATCACTAATGATCAGAGCAATGCAAGTGAAACCCACAATGTAATACCACCTTACTCTTGCAAGAATGGCCATAAATAATCAAAAAATAATAGATGTTGGTGGAGATGTGATGAGAAGGGAACACTTTTACACAGTTGGTGGGAATGTAAACTAGTACAACCACTATGGAAAAAAGTGTGAAGATTCCTTAAAGAACTAAAAGTAGATCTTACCATTTAATCTAGCAATCCCACTACTAGGTATCTACTCAGAGGAAAAGAAGTCATCATACAAAAATGACACTTGCACACACATGTTTATAGCAGCACAGTTTGCAATTGCAAAATCAAAGCAGCCCAAAAGCCTACCAATGAGTAGTTTTAAAAAATGTGGTGTATATATATATATATATATATATATACACACACACACACACACACACACCATGGAATACTACTTAGCCATAAAAAGGAACAAAAATGGCATTTGCAGCAACCTAGATGTAATTGGAGACTATTATTCTAAGTGAAATAATTCAGGAATGGAAAACCAAACCTCGTATGTTCTCACTCATATGTGGGAGCTAAGCTGTGAGGACACAAAGGCATAAGAATAATACATTGGACTTTGGGGACTCAGAGGAAAGAGTTGGGGTAGCGAGGGATAGAAGACTATACATTGGATACAGTGTACACTGCTTGGGTGATCGGTGCACCCAAAGCTCACAAACCACTGAAGAATTTATTCATGTAACCAAACACCCCATGTTCCCCCAAAACCTATTGAAAAAAAATTTTTAATAAATAAAATGAAAAATAAAATTAAAATGTAATAAAAAACAGAAGACCTGAGCAATACAATTTACTTACTTGACCTAAAGGCTGATACAGAACACTTTATACAAGAGCAACTGAATTCACATTTTTAAAGTGCATAAAATTGACTTTATGTTACATATAAACTTCAAAATATTTCAAAGGTTAATATGTTGTGAGTGTGACCTCTGACCACAGAGGAATTAGACAAGAAACCAATAACAAATAACTTAAAAATCTATAATTGCTTGTAAATATATTTGTAAGTAATCATGGGTCAAATAATAAACTCCAACAAAAATTAGAAAAATATAACTAAGTGACAGTGAAAACAAAACATAGCAAAATTTGTGGTATTCTGCCAAAATCACACATGGAGAAAAACAGAGTCCTAAATTTAGCATGTGTTAGACAATAACAGAAGTTAAAAAAACAATATGTACTTTCATCTGAAGATGTTTATGTGGAATGAGCAAATCAAACCCAAATTAAGTAGAGTAGAATAATGAACATGAGAAATAAAAAACTTGAGAAGAACTGACAAAAACAAAAATTATTTGAAAACATTAATGTTTAAAAAATTTTTAAACTTTAAGAAAAAATGGGAAAAATATATATTGTCAATTAAATGCATTAAAAAGATATTTTACCACAGGTTTCAAAGACATTTAAAAGTTGAAACATTAATATATCAACAGCTTTATATGAATTTAATAATTCAGATGAAAATACAAACTCCTTGATAAAGTGAAAATAAAATAATTTTAAAAGATATGACTAGTTCTTTATGAAACAAATTGAATTCAGCATTAATATCATTCCCACAGTGAAAGACTTAGATGGCTTCACTAGTGAATTCTTTAAAACATTTTAGGAATAAATGACATTACTGAGAGAAAATTTAGAAAGACAATAGAGGATATACCAAGAACACGAATTGGAAGATTCAAAATCTATAGATTTGTTGTAATCTCAACCAAAATCCTAGAAGAGTTATTCATGAAATTAAGTAAGCTTGGCTGGACGCGGTGGCTCACACCTGTAATCCCAGCACTTTGGGAGGCTGAACTGGGTGGATCATGAGGTCAGGAGATCGAGACTATCCTAACCAATACAGTGAAATCCCATCTCTACTAAAAATATAAAAAAATTAGCTAGGTGTGGTGGCAGGTACCTGTAGTTAGCTACTCAGGAGGCTAAGTGAGGCAGGAGAATGGTGTGAACCCAGGAGGCAGAGCTTGCAGTGAGCTGAGATTGTACCACTGCACTCCTGCCTGGGTGACACAGTGAGACTCCATCTCAAAAAAAAAAAAAAAAAAAAAAAAAAAAAAAAAAAAAAAGAAAGAAAGAAAGAAAGAAATTAAGCAAGCTTGTTTTAAAAATGTATAGAGAAATCCAAATGACCAAGAATTGCAATGAACTCTTGATAACTATCAAAACTGAAGAATTTACATTACAATATATCTATTATAAATTCATACAAATTAATTTAGTGTGGTATTAGCCAAACCAATTGGCTAATAGAACTGAATAAATAGCCCAGAAATTGACTCACACAGATGTGATCACCTGAGTCACAATAAAAATGGCATTTCAGTGCAGTGGGTTGTAGTCAATTGACATCTGCATCAGAAAAAAAGATGAATCTTTATTTTTGTAACATTCCATGTAAACAAATTCCAGATAGATTATAGATTTCACTCACAATCCTAAACATATGCACTTAACACTGGAGCTCCCAAATTTATAAAACAATTACTAACAGACCTACGAAATGAGATAGACGGCAACACTATAATAGTAGGGCACTTCAATACTCCACTGACAGCACTAGACAGGTCTTCAAGACAGAAACTCAACAAAGAAACAATGGATTTAGACTACACCCTGGAACAAATGGTCTTAACAGATATATACAGAATATTTCATCCAACAACCGCAGAACATACATTCTATTCAATAGTGTGTGGAACTTTCTTCAAGATAGACCATATGATAGGCCATAAAACGAGCCTCAGTAAATTTAAGAAAACTGAAATTATATCAAGCATTCTCTCAGACCACAGTAGTATAAAACTGGAAACAACTCCAAAAGGAACCTTCAAAACCATGCAAATACATGGAAATTAAATAACCTGCTCCTGACTAAGCACTAAGTCAAAAACAAAATCAAGACAGAAATTTAAAAATTCTTCAAACTGAACAATAAGAATGACACAACCTACCAAAACCTCTGGGATACAGCAAAGGTGGTGCTAAGAGGAAAGTTCATAGCCCTAAACACCTACACCAAAAAGTCTGAAAGAGCACAATCTAAGGTCACACCTCAAAGAACTAGAGAAACAGGAAGAAACCAAATCCAAACCCAGCAGAAGAAAGGAAATAGCTAAGATCAGAGAGAACTAAATGAAAGGGAAACAAACAAAAAAAACCACACAAAAGATAATGAAACAAAAAACTGGTTCTTTGAAAAGATAAAATTGATAGACCATGTGGAAGATTAACCAAGAAAAGAGGGAAAAATCCAAATAACTTCACTAAGAAACAAAACAGGGGATATTACAACTGACACCACTGAAATACAAAAGATCATTCCAGGTTATTATGAACACCTTTATGCACATAAACCAGAAAACCTAGAAGAAATGGATAAATTCCTGGAAAAATACAACCCTCCTAGTTTAAATCAGGAAGAATTAGATACCCTGAACAGACCAATAATGAGCAGTGAGATTGAAATGGTAATTAAGAAGTTACCAGCAATAAAAAAAGCCCAGGACCAGATGGATTCACAGCAGAATTCTACCAGACATTCAAAGAAGAATTGGTGCCAATCCTTTTGACACTCTTTCACAAGATAGAGAAAGAAGGAACCCTCCCTAACTCATTCTATGAAGCCAGCATCACCCTAATACAAAACCAGGAAAGGACACAACCAAACAGAAAACTACAGACCAATATCCTTGATGAACATAGTTGCTAAAATCCTTAACAAAATACTCACTAACCAAATCCAACAATGCATCAGAAAGATAATCTATCATGATCAAGTGGGTTTTATACCAGGGATGCAGGGATGGTTTAGCATAAGCAAGTAAATAAATGTGATACACCACATAAACATAATTAAAAGCAAAACTCACATGAGCATCTCAATAGATGCAGAAAAAGCGTTCAACAAAATCCAGCATCCTTTATGATTAAAACTCTCAGCAAAAATCAGTATACAAGGGACACAGCTTAATGTAATAAAAGCCATCTATGACAAACCCACAGTCCACATAATACTGAAAGGGGAAAAGTTGAAAACATTCCCACTGAGAACTGGAACAAGACAAAGATGCCTCACCGCTCCTCTTCAACATAGTACTGGAAGTCCTAGCCAGAGCAATCAGACAAGAGAAAAAAATAAAGGACATCCAAATTGGTAAAAAGGAAGTCAAACTATCACTGTTTGCTGATAATATGATCGTTTACCTTGAAAATCCTAAAGACTCCTCCAGAAAGCTCCTAGAACTGATAAAAGTATTCAGCAAGGTTTCTGAATACAAGATTAATGTACACAAATCAGTAGCTCTTCTATACACCAAAAGTTACCAAGCAGAGAATCAAATCAAGAACTCAACCCCTTTTACAATAGCTGCAAAAAAAACAAAAACAAAAACAAACAACAACAACAACAAAAACTTAGAAATATACCTAACCAAGGAGTCGAAAGACCTCTACAAGGAAAACTACAAAACACTGCTGAAAGAAATCATAAATGATACAAACAAAGGGAAACACATTCCATGCTCATGGATGGGTAGACTTGGTATTGTGAAAATGACCATACTGCCAAAAGCAATCCGCAAATTCAATACAATCCCCATCAAAATACCACTGTCATTCTTCACAGGATTAGAAAAAAACAATTCTAAAATTCATATGGAACCAAAAAAGAACCTGCATAGCCAAAGCAAGACTAAGCAAAAAGAACAAATCTGGAGGTATCACACTACCTGATTTCAAACAATATTAGTCCATAGTCACCAATATAGTGTGGTACTAGTATAAAAATAGGCACATAGACCAATGAAACAGAATAGAGAACCCAGAAATAAACCCAAATACTTACAGTCAATTGATCTTTGACAAGGCAAACAAAAATATAAAATGGGGAAAGGACACCTTGTTTAACAAATGGTACTGGGATAACTGGCTAGCCACATGTAGGAGAATGAAACTGGATTCTCATCTCTCACCTTATACAAAAGTCAACTCAAGATGGATTAAAGATTTAAACCTAAAATCTAAAGCTATAAAAATTCTAGAAGACAGCATTGGAAAAACCCTTCTAGACATTGGCTTAGGCAAGGATTTCATGACCAAGAACCCAAAAGCAAATTCAATAAAAACAAAGAAAAATAGCTGGGATCTAATTAAAGAGCTTTTGCATGGCAAAAGGAACACTTAGAGTAAACAGACAACCCATAGAGTGTGAGAAAATCTTCACAATCTATACATCTGACAAAGGACTAATATCCAGAATCTAAAATGAACTCAAATCAGTAAGAAAAAAACAAACAATCCCATCAAAAAAGTGGGCTAAGGACATGAATAGACTATTCTGAAAAGAAGATATACAAATGGCCAATAATCACAAAAAAAAAAAAAAAATGCTCAGCATCAGTAATGATCAGGGAAACACAAATCAAAACCACAATGTGATACCACCTTACTCCTGCAAGAATGGCTATAATCAAAAAACAGTAGACATTGGCATGGATGCAGTGAACAGGGAACACTTCTACACTGTTGGTGGGAATGTAAACTAGTACAGCCACTATGGAAAACAGTGTGGAGATTCCTTAGAGAACTTAGAGCAGAACTACCATTTGATCCAGCAATCCCACTACTAGGTATCTACCCAGAGGAAAGTAAGTCATTATTTGAAAAAGACACTGGCACATGGATGTTGATAGCAGCACAATTCACAATTGCAAAATCATGGAACCAACCCAAATGCCCATCAACCAACAACTGGATAAAGAAACAGATATGATATATGATATGATATGATATGATATGATATGATACGATATGATATGATACATATATAGGATATATATGCGATACATATATATAGGATATATATGATGAAATACTACACAGCCATAAAAAGGAATGAATTAACAGCATTTGCAGCGACCTGGATCATATTGGAGACTATTACTCTAAGTGAGGTAAGTCAGGAATGGAAAAATCAAACATCGCATCTTCTCACCAATATGTGGGGGCTAAGCTTTGAGGATGCAAAGGCATAAGAATGACACAATGGACTTCGGGGATTTGGGGGGAAGAGTGGGAGGAAGGTGAGGGATAAAAGACTACAAATATGGTGCAGTGTATGCTGTTCGGGTGACAGGCACACCAAAATTTCACAAATCACCACTAAAGACCTTATTCAAGTAGCCAAATACCACCTGTACCCCTATAACTTATGGAAAAATTAAAGAATGAAATAAAAAGAAAAAAGATTATAGATTTCAAAGTGAAAGATAAAACAAGGCTTTTGGAGAAAAAGAATATGTCATCAGGATAAACAAAGCTTTCTTGACTTATGTAAGATAAAAAGTGATAGTTATAAAGAAAAATATAGTAAATTAGATAAGATTATAATTAAAATATTCAAGTTATCAAAAGATACCAGTAAAAGAGTGAAACTGTAACACACAGAGTTGAAGATTTTAACTGTGTATGTGTATGCATATGTACCTGACAAAGAGCTCAAAGATTATATAAAGATTCAAAATACGTAAAGATTTCCTACTAACCAATAGGGAAGAAAAGACAATCAAACTAGTATAAAAAGGTATAAAATATTTGAATAGGCACTTCACAAAAGAAAATATCCAAGTGGCACATATACATAAGAAATGCAACTCAATCCAGGTAAATAACAAGAAAATATAAACTAAAGTCACAATAAGGTACCCTACACAACCACTGGAATATCTAAAACAAAAGCTAGGTACAACCAAGTGTTGGCTAGCACTTAGGGAAACTAATTTTCATACGTAGCTGGTCAGAGTATAAATTAGTACAATCCATTTGAAAAATTGGTTAGAAATCTCTACTAAAGCTAAAAATATGCATGTTCTATCATCCAGATATTCTACTCCTTAAGTGGGATATATAAAGCAAACTAATATGTATTTTCATATGCAAAAGAAAAAGATAAATATCTCAAATTTAATGTTGAAAGGAAAAAAGAAACAGAACATTGCATACTGTATATTTCATTAATGTAAAAGACTTGCAAAACTGCAGAGTTAGAATTTGGGATAGTGGTAACTTTTGCAGTCCTAATCTTAGTGCTATTTACATGACTGTGCTCACTTTATACATTTCATTAACCTTTAAACAAATGACATAATGCACTTTTCATTACCTATGTAATTCTTCAACAAAATTTATAGCGAGGGAATAGATAAGTAATTTCAAGTACACTTGCCCTAGAGTCATTGAACACTAGTTCTAATATTGGAAAATGTTCTTATGTAGTATTTGAAAACCAAATACCTTTTCTCCTTGCCAAAATTAGGCTATGACATCTGAGGCAACTCTCATATCTGTATTTATTTTACTGAACTATTGACGAGTCTGCCACTTTTTACAGTTTCTAGCAGATAGAAAGTACTCAAAAAAGCATTAGCTACTTAAGTTTTGTTTTACTTTTCTTTTCCTGTTATATTTTCATATCTGAGTATGTTGGTGTATAAAAATTTTTTAAATGATTAGTTTATAAAACTCACATGATTAATGATAGGCAAATATTCAAGCGAATTGTTTTTGACTTCTAGTATGTTCACTTCTAAAGTCAAGGGCGAGTGGGTTATACAATTGTGCCGTATGTACTTTGAACAATACTTTTGTATTTGAAATAACGGAATCGAATTGTCATTCCTCTGATAGAAATAACAAACGTCTATATAGAGGACTAAGAATTATTCACCATCATTTTCTTTCTGCTTCATGACAGATTTTTCCATTATAGAAAAACTAGAATAAATCATCTTGCCTTATTTATGCCCTCCTACTTCTTTCAATGGCAACATACATTATCTTCCCTGTGTTTCTCTTCAAATAAAACAAAGGGCTGTGGATTTTACTGGGAGGTAATTAGAATTGGGTCACATTTAAGAGATATAAGGGTATCTCCAAGGTTTTCCTTTTATTAATAAAGACACCATTTTACAAAGGGATCTCACTTTCCACACTTTTTAGTGTACAAAGATCAAGCCTAAACACCAATTATATAAAATTATTTACAAGGCTTGAAACCCTGAAGTTTTTCTGCAGCTGTACACCTTACTACCTGACAAACCTCTCTGAATGGAGATATTGAAGAAAACAAAAAACTGATGTCACTTGACTTTGATTATTCTCCCAAGCGAAGAATTCCACGTAAATCCATCTCTCTTCATCCTAGGAAAATACTGTCTTCACCGTACATCTGGTAATTATTTCCTTTCTCAACACAGAAAAAAAAGGATATTCCCCTGCATTTTCTTCTAAGCTTCTAAGCACTAGCTGTTGAGCCACACCTTTGCTCTATTATTAATGGCTCTGCAAAGTAGTACTATATTAAGGAGGCAAGAGCAACATGTCAAGGTTATTTGTACTCTATACTATGACATGAGGACCAAAGGAAGTATGACTTATATACCCAAATAATTGAGTATTCTTGAGATATTTCCATTTCTTCACTCCTAATATTGGCTTAATTTAAACCTTGATAGGGTTTTTTGGGAAAGGGAGACTACATGGAATAACTTAGAAAAATATGCTTGCTTTGAAACAGTAGGTGAATTTTCAATGTTAAATCTGTCCTTATTATACAAATTGCTATTTTATTATAATTATTGTAATTATAAAACATGTTACTGATTTATTGGTCATAAAAATAATCCAAATATTTAGCATCTTAAGACAACAAACATTTATTATCTCACAATCTCTCAGAAGGTTGCAATCAAGCTGTGGACCATGGCTATAGTCAAACAGGTTGGCTGGAGTTGGAGAATCTCTTTCCAAGCTCACTCACATGGTTGTCATGCCTCCATTTCTGCCTGGATCCTGACCTGAGGCTTTAGTTCCCTGCCATGCAGAAGATTCCTTAAAGATGTTCACAACATGGTTTCTTTTTCCCTGAGTTAGTAATCCAACCGAGTCAGAGAATCACCAAATCAGAGCCATAGGATCTTGTATACATAATCTCAGAGGTAAAATATTATCACTTTTGCAGAATGCTATTGGTGACACAAACCATCCCTGGTGTATGATGCAGGGGGAGACTACACAAGAGTATGAATACCAGAAGGTGGGATCATTGGAGCTATCTTAGAAGCCGACACCTATAACAATAATAGTTTTTATTACTCCTCATATTTATTGAAAATTTTAGTATTAGTGCTTTGAAACGTATTAATTCAATTAATCCTTACCCAAACCCTATTAGATAGGTATTTTAATTCTATTTTTCAGATGAGATAAATGAACATTTTGAAGAGCCAAAAACCTACACAGAAAATAATGGCAGAATATTATAAAATGTAATAATCTAGTTTGTGTTTCATAATGGTGTGAATAAAAGAAGCAAAAGTTTCAAAGGATTTCAAAAGGGATTTCAAAAAAGCCTGCTTTACATAACTAGTTCTGCTTAAAATTACACCATTTTCCTATGTCTTGCTAATAAACCAAGATAAAGTCATTATTTCAGCTATGACTTCAGCCAAAGAAACCACAACATACAATAACTATTTTTAAAATATTTATAAAGTATGGAATATTTTTATTGATCATCTGTAAATATTATATTTATATATGTTAATCTCCTCTTTTTTTTGTCTTTCCTTTATTCTCTGAATTGGGAAAATTTGCATATCCCTGCCCTAATTTGTTTTTGTAAGTTTTTATTTCTTTTCATCTATAAGCCTATCCAATTGCATAACATTCTTCCATTTCCTAATGTACATATTATTACTATTTTAATGATGTAGAAAATACAGTAGTATTCTTCAGGGAGAATATCCTGTTTTTCTCTATATACAGAAAGAAAATAATTACTAGATATTAGACATTGTTAAAACCTCTATAATTCAAAGTCCTGAGTTTTTCTTAGAATTCTATTGTTTCCTTTTGTGCAGCTAAAACAAATTCCTCCCTATTCAACAAAAGATTTTTAATATCAAATTACTCTGTAAAACAGTTCTCAGTAAATCGTTTTTTGAGTTTAAACCTCTAAGATCAGAGCCAAAGGAATCTAGAGATCCTCTGATAGATGTAGGAATGAAGAGGGAAGCAATAAAACTGGTATTCCAGCTAATTATAGCAAACTACCATTGCTCATATTGTCTTCCTACTGATATTTCATTCGTGTTTCATTTCCCCTTTTCAGGAATAATGAACTTCTCTGTAAGGAATATGTAAAATGTAAGTAGCAACACTTGTATTTAAGTGACTTTAATGTTCTTTCCATATCTTGCTCACTCAAACTATCAAAGTTCATTCATATTTTCCAATATAAACATTAGAAGTTGCTCTATCCTCTACAAAGCAATTATGAAGAAGTTGAATCATGTTAAAGTTGAATTATAATAAGTTAAATTGTAAGAAAACTGGAAGTACAGCTCAAAGAAAGCTGAGCAGAGTTATAAAGCAGAAAACATTTACCCAACAACATTGCACATACATTGGTCAATTATGAACATCAGTATCCATTTTTATCATTTTTAATTCATTTAAATTTTGACCAAGATTAATTAAAGCCATACTCATGAAGGCTTCTGAAAGGCTTTTTTTTTTTTTTTTGAAAAGAAAAAGTTGAATAGGTATCTTAAGTCTTTTAAAAGAATCAAAATATAGATAGTAAATCAGACTCTACACTGAAATAGATGCCTCCAATATATTCCTAGTATTCAAAAGATGCTGTCAATGTTTCTTAATCTATTGTTTATTATTATGAAAGTAATAGGTTGAAATTATTCCCATCAGACTATTCAATATGGAAGTTTTTATAGTCTGATTGTCCTATTTCACTCAACTTTAACATCTAAAGCTAAATAAAGTGCCAAATCACCTTGTGAACTCAACAAGGTAAACTTGGAAAACATATTATAGCTTCTATGAAAGAGTTTCTTGAATATCAATATCAATAGTTCAAGAACTATTCCTCAACTAATATACCTAAGATTAAATAATAAAATATATTTTCTATATTTGAAATATTTTATTAAAAACTGATGGTAAAAGTATAAAATGGAACTAACTCTCTGGAAGACAATTTGTCAAAAATATCAAGGACCTTAAAACTGTGCATATGTACCTATTTTTAGAAATTAATATTAAAAATGTCAGATACAAACTCCAAATAATTTTACAATTAAAAACTAAAATAATCCATAAAAATATGAATTTCCATATGTTGAAATAATTTTTGTAATTAGAATTATGTTTCATCATGTAATATTTAGTTACTCGCTAAAATGTTTATGAAAAGGGGATGAAAACTTTATAAATAGTATATTTTAAATTTATTTTAAGAATAAGACAGTATACATTGAAATACAAATATATGTATATAATATAACATATATGTGTTTATTATTTATAAATTATAAAATTTCTGGAAGGACACATACAAAATACACATAGTAGCTGGTTTAGGCTTGTACAGTAAGTTATTTCTATCTTATTTTTAAAATACCATTTTTGAAGTTATCTAAAGGAAACATCTTTCATCAGAAAAAAAACTAATCAAACATTAATGCATCAACAAGTCCTAATGTTTAATACTGTGTCTCCTTACATATTGACATTACCCTTTTCTCCTAAGGGTAATGTCTGTAGATCTGCATCCATCCTTGTCCAATTCAGCCCCAAATATGCACCTATTGAGACTCTGATTCATCTGAGGAAACCTAACTCAACACTTGGTTTCCAACTGATACCATCAGCAATTTTCTCAGTTTTCCCCTACACTTCCTCCCAGTTGCTTTTTGCTCTCAGCTTAGGCCTAGATAATTTAGCTCTCACATTTCAGTGTTTTATTCTATCAAATCAGTCTGTCTCTAACCTTATTTTCTTCTGATATAAACAACACATTTTTGTATCTAGTTTACTTAGTTTTAATTCTTTCTCCTCAGACGAATTACCCTAGAAGGACAAGTGATTCTATATTTTGGCAAACATACACACACACACGCAGAGAGAATTGGACTACTCATTCTATCTTTATAGTGCTAGTAATTTGAGATTAGGGAATCATGTAACCCCAAATCTCAAATGGAAACAGCTGTATCCACTCTATATGAAGGCATTCTCTACAGCATTTTACATCTAATTTCCAGGTAGTCAGATTGGAAAGCAAATGCAAATGTCATTAATTTCTAACCTCCTTGCCTTTAAAGAAAAATACTTTTATTATAAGTTCAGGGGTATATGTTCAGGCTTGTTACATAGGTAAATGTGTGTCAAGGGATTTTTTTGTATAGATTATTTCACCACCCAGGTATTAAGCCTAATACACACTAGTTACCTTTCCTGATTTTATCTCTCCTCCCACCCTCCACCCTCTGATAGGCTCCAGTGTGTTGTTCCCCTCTATGTGTCCATGTGGTCTCATCATTTGGCTCCCACTTATAAGTGAGAATATAAGATATTTGGTTTTCTGTTCTTGTGTTATTTTCCTAAAGGGTAATGGCCTCCAGCTCTCTCCACGTCACTGCAAATGATATGATCTCATTCTTATGGCTGCATAGTATTCCATAGTGTATATGCACTATATTGCCTTTATCCAGTCTATTATTGAAGAGCATTTAGGTTGATTCCATGTCTTTGCTATTATGAATAGTGCTGCAATGAACATACACATGCACTTATAATAGAACGATTTATTCCTTTGGTTATATTCTCAGCAATGAGATTGCTTGGCTGAATGGCATTTCTGTCCTTAGGTCTTAGAGAGATCGAACTATTCTTGCTTTTTTATATTTGTATATGAAAGTCAAATTAACTATTCTTTTTTTCTTTCTTTTTTCTTCAAACAGGGTATCCCTCTGTCACCAAAGCTGGAGTGCAGTGACGCAATCATGGCTTCCTGCATCCTCAACCTCCGGTGCTCAAGCCATCCTCCCACCTCAGCCTCCTGAGTCACTAGGAGTACAGACTCATGCCACCATGCCTGGCTAATTTTTGTATTTTTTGTAGAGATAATGTTTTGCCATGTTGCCTAGGCTGGCAAGTTAACTATTAAAACTGAATGATCTCATGCTCATAGCTTGCTGTCCATTTTAAATACAGTTATCTGGCAGCATAATTGGGTAGGCTCAAGACTGGGCTAAGCACTTTTGTTAAAGTAATGAATATATCTAGGCATACTATGGAAACAAGAACATACTTAATTCTAAGTCCTGATCAAATCAATCTTGAATCACCTAATGTGTAAAGAACACCTGTTAAATTGACAAATTTCCCTTAGATGTATGGAACTAATTCAATACCTTTTAAAATATCATTTCCCCTATCAATCTATTAGTCACTTTGGAGAGATGTAAACAGCAAAATTAGCAAGCATTCTTTGATATCATATGTATAATCTTGCTTCGAAAAATTGCTCCTGCCTAGTACATCTTCTAGTGATAAATTTCTAGTGAAGAAAACATCTGGTAAAACTTACTTATCACCATGGTATCATAATGAAAAATGGCATCCTCAGCAAAAGAGTCTCCTAAAGATGCAATTTCTGGAACAAGGTTCTGTGATATCTAACAATGCAACCCGGCATCACTTTTCTTTACTCAGACATTCTGAACTAAGTAGTGATAATATCCCTCATTAAACTTTCTTGGAACTACAATGTCATTGGCCCTGACCAAACATGCAATTGAAATCCTGAGACTATGCAGATAAAGACGTTAAGGTGAAATAAAGATCCTTCTTTTCAGTTCCTTAATTAACCTCCAGATATCTAAAAACAGGATCGGCAATCCAAATAGAATTTCAGAACAAATCTTTCGCTTTAACCTTATGACAGCAGAAAGTAATTAAGCCTAAACTGGATGTGACTCTCCCTTGCCTCAGGGAAAGCAAGGGAAAAGGAAAGAATGATATAAAGTGAGAGAAAAGTGAGCTGGCTTTCTAACTCTCATATATAACCAAATTTACACAGACAACATTACAGATTACTCAGTGGCAGTGATTGAATGTCTCCTAAAACTCAATACTGTGTCAAAAAAAAGTTTAAATTCATTAAAAGCAATTCTCAAACATACTGTATGCCACATGTGTTATTTGCAAATGTATTTCTCCATCAAATAAACATTACAGTAGTGATTGGGTTGCCAGTTCAGTCACTGCAAGTCTATTTGAATCACAGTGTACAGAAATCTGTTAGGAAGAACACTCCACAAGTCATCCATCATGTGTAAGCATGTTTCTCTTTAGCAAGTATATTAAACATTTCATCTTGGACAACCAAAAATACTTTCTGCTCCTTCCACTTCCTTAATTTACTCAAAAACAGTACAGTGTTTTGCTCAGCAACCTGGCTCTCATTTTTTAGGCTAAAGAAGTCATCTATCTGAACAGAATCTAGAGGTCAGGACTGAAATGAACACTTAGGCTGGATAAATGAAGAGAGGAAAGAGCTGATAAGAGCATTTGGACTACTGATCCCCTGAAAGTGTTTAGCACACACACACAAAGTTTTTTTATTTTTCCTGTCTGTCTTTATCATAGGTTGAAAACCCCCATACAATGAATCCCAATGCAAGATTTTAAACCCACCTATGTTAATTACATATTTATAATAACACTGTAAAGTTTATTTGTAGTTTACCCAGAGATAAATTATATTAAGTATGTAAAATAAGTCATTCAATAGTTTTTCTAGTAAAGAATAGAAAGTGTATGTAATGGTTCAGATTTTAAATCATGCTCTATATACAGTTTTGTATTCACTGTCAATGAATAATGAAGATTTGCATGTGATAGTTTCTTAATATGATTTTAATTAGCGTATAGTATAATTTTCGGGTATTAGGTAATTTCCTAATTTGTACAATTATAACATTAATGAACACTATTACACATCAAGCTTTGTGTACTAATTTTATATTTATAATATTGGAAAATTAGAAATAATGAGTAAATAGATATTTTAAAATTTTGGATGTATATTGGCTTTTCTCAATCCTAGCTTCACATTAGAATTATTTCAGAAAAAAAGACTTTAAAAAATATTATCTGGGTGTGCACTATTAAACTTTTAATTTGATCAATCTCAAGTAGGACCCAAGTTTCCCTTGTACTTAAAAGTTCCCCAGGTGATTCAAGTATGAATTCCAGGTAAAGGCTGATATTCAGATTGACAAATTTAAGTATATCAATTCACACTCCTCCAACATTATAAAAATTGTTCGGTCTGAAATTGTGTATTATCCTTATTTTAATCTTGGTCAAGTGACAATGGTATCCATTATCTTAATTTGCATTTTATTTTTTATTGAAACTGAAAAATTTCCAAAATATTTGTTATCCATTTGTAATTTTCCTTTTATTAATTGCCTCTTCATATTCCATGCCCATTTGTTCACTTGTGATGTTCAGGTTTTTATTATTGTCAACAATAATCTATGAGAATTATTCTGCCAAATACAGATTTGTCATTTATCTTTTAATTTTTTTGATGTAGGTTATATAAAAATGTAAAATAATTGAATCCACTTTTTTCATATAGTTCTCTATTATTCTTATCCTCATTTAAGCCAGATGTCAGCTGATATCATTCTACTTCTTAAAACCAAACAAAAACCATGCATTTGGAAGTTTATTTTCTTAGTCACCTCAGGCTCTAGTCTTCAGATTCCATCAAATTAGTTCAATTTAATGATCATCTTACCATCACCTGGGCTACTACATACTCATTTGTATGCCTGCATATATGACTATGTGTGTATATTAACTTCTATACAATTGTATAAATTACGTAGTTTCATGGATTTCTCTTTTTGAATGGTCTTTTTCCTGGATATAATTTTTATTTATTTATTTTTTATTTTTTAGATGGAGTCTCGATCTGTCACCCAGGCTGGAGTGCGGTGGCGTGATCTAGGCTCACTGCAAACTCCGCTTCCCGGGTTCAAGCAATTCTCCTGCCTTAGCCTCCTGAGTAGCTGGGACTACAGGCGCCCATTACCACGCCTGGCTAATTTCTGTATTTTTAGTAGAGACTGGGTTTCACCACATTGGCCAGGCTAGTCTTGACCTCCTGACCTTGTGATCCACCTGCCTTGGCCTTCCAAAGTGCTGGGATTATAGGTGCGAGTATCATTGATTTTTATCACTCCATTTTTTCCTAGTTTTTCCAGTTTCTGATTAAAAGTCAGCTATTATTGTTATGTTTTTGCCCCAGCATGTCAAGTCTCTTTTCTCTCTGGATGTCATCAAAATATTCACTATTTTTTATTTTAAGAGTTTGAATACAATATGTTTAAGGGTGTATGTGTGTGTTTTTATAGAGAAGAATAAATCTCAATCTGTGGTACTTTGGAAAGAAATAGTAATTCATGAATAGATTTAAATTGCTCAGAGGAAGAGAAAGCTTCTCCTTGTGAGATGACTGCCATTCGTTGACCAAATAGCAAAAGGAGCCTGAAATAGAGAAGTTCTGTATTTTGCAGTTGGGATATGTATTTCATTTCATTCTGTTTTACTTCACATTCATCACGAACACACAGCCTATTTTCTAAGGGATTGTCTTTCACCTGATCATGGGTGTGCCTATGCCACAAGAGATGGACCCTGGAGAAGTCACCTATTTCCTTTCTGTTTTAAGCAAACTAAGCAAATAGCCTATATGTAATGACGTTTTTATATTTCCATAAATATTCTACAATTGTGCAATACAGAGAGTGCAATTGTAGCCTGATGAGTGTATTATGATCAATGTTTGCTGATACATTTGTACTTGTCATTTTCAACAAATATATTATATTATAAAGCAATGTAATTGAACAACAGAAATATAAAAGCATAGTGTAGTGTGTAAGCTTAGTTAAAAAAGAAATTTAAAACTTAGCAATATCCTATACCAGAGACAATTTTGAGAGAATCGTAGTGAAGCCACAAGTCCTGACTGCTCACACTTCCATAGAGATTGCAGAAGATGCTGTTACATATAACATTCCTTGTAGAGAGATAATGATCCAGCACCTGCACCTCTATTTCCATGAAACAGAAGGCCACTAAGACCTGAATTCTTCCATCTATTTATTCATTCAACAAATATTTAATGATTTGTTCATCAATATATTTATGAGCTGGGTACTGAGTCAGGTAGCTTATAAGAAACTATAAACCACAGAGCCAAGGCCCCTGCTCTCATGGATTTTACATCTAGTGAAGGAATTTTTATGAAATTTTAAAGCAAATACATAAGTAATACATTTTAATGACTGAGTCTCTGCTCCTCCTGCCCAGTGAAGTGACTCAAATCCAAATTCAAATTGCCAGTATTTTTCTTCGGAAAGAATACACAGTCTTCATTCGATGGGTCCCTCTGGTCATCTCATATACACCAATCCTAACACTAGAATGGCCCAGCAAGCAGGATGGTGGAACAGCGCCCACATTTTTTTCTGTATGTGTGGGTATATATTCTGACTACCCATTCACTAAGGTCTAATGGCATAAATGTTAGTAAAAAAGGAGAACCTTAAGAAAAAAACAACTTAGACCCACCACATTGCACACAATTTCAAATACTTTAAGAACGCATGCTTACAACCAGAAAAAAAAGAAAAACAAAACAAAACAAAACCTGCTCTCTGAGCAGCCACAAGTACTGTAAATAAAAAGAGCAAGCTAGAGGTGTGCTCTCAAACTTACCTTTGTCCTCAGCAGTGCCTATGAAGCAGTTTTAAACAGCCACACCTACTGGGGACTCGTCAGATTTTCAGGGCCATTTCTTCTTTGAATCATCTTTCTCCTCAGAAGTTCGGTGCATAAAGGTGCTAGCAGTGGCAGAGATCTGATTTACCTCGGCGGCAAATCCATACAGGTCTGAAGCAACTTCAACTCTCACCTCCTCAGAAGAAAGAATTCAACTGAGGGGCATAAGGCAGAGGAGAGACCGCGGCAAATTTCAGAGCAGGAGTGAAAGCTTACTAAAAAGCTTTAGAACAGGAAGGAAAGGAAAGAAAAGAAGGAAAGTACAACTTGCAAGTCGGTTAAGTGGGTGACATGAAAAACCAAGTGCGCAGCTTGACCGCTTGACTTGGGGCCTTATAAATTGGCCTACTTCCGGGATCTTGCATTACTTCTCCCCACTCCTGAGACCTTATTGGGAAGCTGCAGATCAGTTTCAGGTGTTTTCTATCTATCAGGAGACTAGGTTTTTCCTAGCACCAGCTGTGACCAATTATTACTTTAGAGAAACAGTTAACAACCGCCTGACCACCACCTGTGATTACCCAGCACTTCTGGTGTGTGGAGCGGGGACTTCACCTGCCCTGCTTATACCTGACCAGCTACCTACTTTTACAAAGGAACTAAAATATTACAGAGAAAATACCTTTAATTTTACTTCTGCAATAAATAGTGCAGACCACATTTATCTAATAGATTATTTTAAAGCATTTTACATGATTATTGGCTCGATTAATTATTGCTGTAACCCTGTGAGGTATTATTAACCTTTTGTTGATATGGGAAATACGTTCAGATTAACCTAGTAATTTGTCCAAGTTTACATGGCTAAAAGAAAGATGAAGGAGGATTTAAATTCATTTCTAACTTACAACCAAAATTTTGAGCTCTTTTCACCATATGAAACTAGACAGTGTCTGTGCCATTATTTGAAAAAACAGCAAAAAGTGATTGTAACTGTAAATAATTTATTATTCATCCACATAACGCATAATTCAGCAAATTTTTAAAAACTGACAGAAGTAAGATTTAGTTGATCCATCAAAATTTGTGATTAAGAAAAACTGTAGCCTGGAGGAATTACATGAGAAAAGAGATTGTAGTCAGTTGAATAATGACTCCCAAAGATATCTAGATCCTAATTCCTAGAACCTGTAATTGCAAATTTATGTGGCAACAGAGAGATTGGGGATATGATCTTGTTATGTTGATACGATCTTGTTTGGGGGAGAGTGTCCTGGATTATCTGGATGGGCATAAATGCAATCACAAGAGTCTATAAGAGAGAGGCAAAGGGATATTTGACTACAGAGAAGAAGGCAATGTAAGGAAAACAGAGAGATCTGAAGATGCTCTGCTGCTGGATTTGAAGAGTAAAGGAGAGGCCATGAGCCAAGGAATGCATCTCCAGAATCTGGAAAATGTAAGAAAACTACAGCCCAGGCAACATAGTGAGACCTCATCTCTACTAAAAAAGAAAAAAAAGAAAAAAAAAAAATTAGCCAGGTGTGGTGGTGCACACCTGTAGTCCAAGTTACTTGGGTGGCTGAAACAGGAGGATTTCTTGAGCCCAGGAGGTAGAGCTGTGATGGCGCCGCTACACCCCAGCCTGCATGACATAGTGAGACTATCTCCAAAGAGAGAAGAGGAGGGGAGGAGAGGGGAGGGGAGGGGAGAAGCGGGGAAGGGCGAGGCGTTTGAACAGCCAGATGCGGTGGCTCAAACCTGTAATCCCAGCACTTTGGGAGGCCGAGGCGGGCAGATCACAAGGTCAGGAGATGGAGACCATCCTGGCTAACAGGGTAAAACCCCGTCTCTACTAAAAATACAAAAAATTAGCTGGGCCTGGTGGCGGGCGCCTGTAATCCCAGCTACTCTGGAGGCTGAGGCAGGAGAACGTCGTGAACCTGGGAGGCGGAGCTTGCAGTGAGCCGAGATCACGCCACTGCACTTTAGCCTGGGCGACAGAGCGAGACTCCATATTAAAAAAAAAAAAAAGAAAAGAAAAGACAAGAAAACTAATACAGGAACAGAGTTAACCACAAAGCAATGTAAGGAATCTATATTACCAATTTTCAGTCACATAATCTCTCATAATACCACATAAATCCCATCAGTTTGCTTCCAATTGCATCTCAGATAAGTTATAGAAGACAAAAGATTATTAGTATAATTACACATGAATATAATTAATGGGCAAAATTACCCAAAGGAAAATTATGTTATCAAATAATTACATAAAATGATAAGGCATAGGAAAACAAAACTTCCAAAAAGAGCAACATAATGTCTTTTAAATATAAAACATAAAATATTCTTGGAATTATTTTCATTAAGTCATTTTATTCATTCACTTTCAGAGAGGCAACTCATTGTCCAAAAAGTATATGTTGTATTCCATTATTTAATGTAGAATTGTTACTGCAGGTGCTCAGCAAGGGACTATGTTTTCAAATTTCCCTTGCAGTCAAATGTGTCCAAGTGACTGAGTTCTAGTATCTAGACAATGGAATATGAGAGGAAGTTGGGTGTCAGTTCCAGGCCTGGCTCACAAATTAGAAGTATGTTCTTTCATGCTGTGTCTAGAGATGATCAGATGGCCGTGAATGCCTTTTGTGGAAACCACTAGAGCTACAAGTTAAAGGGTCCACAAATCACCACTTAGAGAGGAACCACTGATAGTTGTATACATTTTCAAATTTATGAGCAAGAAGTAATTTTTTCTTTAAGCCTATATATATGTGTGGTTTTTTATTTGTTTATTGAAGTTGTTATTGTTGCCCTAACACAGGCATCATCCATTCATTGATTCAACAAATATTAAGTACCTACAATGAACCACATATGGCTCTAAGTCTAGGGACAAACCAGTAAACAAAACAAAGACTTCTCTCTTGGAGCTAGTATTAGAAAACAAAGTAAACAAATCAATAAATGAATAATCTCATAGGAAGGCTATAAAAATTGCAAGTAGGATAAAGGAACATAGAATAATGAAGTATTATTTTAGAGGGGATGGTAAGGAGAGGCTCTCTGGATGTGACAATTAGAGAGTGCCATGTGACTTTTCCTTAGAAGGGTATTTCAGTGAGTGTGAAGAGAAGAGTCAAGGACCCTAAGAAAATGGACTTGGCATGTTTGTACAACATCAATGAATCCAATACGGTGGAAGCTCAGTGAAAAATGGGGAAAGTGGTGTAAAGGTCATTCACAGAGACTGACAAAAAAGAGAGATCAGGTAGGGTCTGGTAGGAATTTTATTCCAAGTATATTTAGAAGCAGGAAGTGAAGAGTTGAAAGGAAGAAACATAAGATGCTATACATTTAAAAACCCTCACTCTGACTGTGCTGTGAAAAAAATAGGCTTCATTAGGGCAATAATGGAATTAAAGGGTGCAAGTAGGAGAAAAATGCAATAGTGCACACAAAATATAATGGCTCTGAGGTAGAGCCAATTCGTATTTTGAGTACAGAAAAAAATGGAATGTTGATGAGGTGAGATGTGAGAGAAAGAGATGAATTAAACATGATTCTATGGTTTTTGCCTTGAGGAACTGGATATATGGTGATGCTGCTTCAGAGTTGGGGAAATCTGTAGGAAAAGCGTATTTAGGGAATGAAATCAAAAGATTCATTTTTGATTTATTAATCTTGAGATGTCAATTAAAGCTCAATTGGAGATTTTCAGTGATCAGGTGGATATTCTAATCTGGAATTCAACAAACAGTTGAGAGCTGGAAATAACACATTTGGGAGTCATCAGCACATAGCGGGCTATGTTTTATAACTGGAGTATTTGCATCCTTAGTGGATGTTGGAAATTTCTGGAGAAGTTTTAGGATCTTTCACTATTTAAAGAGTGCTCCTGAAATTTAGTGGATGATAAGGATTACTAGACTTTGAAATGCCATATAAGCAGAAAGCTTGTTTGTAATTATTTGTTCCCAGATCCAAATCACAATTATATATTGATATAGTTTGGCTGTGCTCCCACCCAAATCTCATCTTGAATTGTAGCTCCCATAATTCCCATGTGTCATGAGAAGGACCTAGTGGAAGGTAATTGAATCATGGGGGTGGGTCTTTCTGGTGGTGTTCTCATGATAGTGAATAAGTCTCACAAGACCTGATGGTTTTATAAAGGGGAGATCCCCTGCACACGTGCTCTGGTCTGCTGCCATGTAAGACGTGACTTTGCTCCTCTTTTGCCTTCCACCATGATGGTGAGGCCTCCCCAGCCATGTGGAACTATGAGTCAATTAAACCTCTTTTTTTTTTTAATAAATTACCCAGTCTCAGATATGTCTTTATCAGCAGTGTGAGAACAGATTAATACACATATACACACGAGATATTTTTGTACATGTTTACTGTATATTTATTTTCTTCCATAAATGCAACTACTATGAATATCAACAGAAGATTAAATTTTATTTTATTCAGCAAATTACCATTGATCCCAATTTTGGAAAACTATGTCACCAATTGCAGGTAACACATGGTTTTGAGCTAACAGCACAACAGACTTTATTAGCTTGCATTTATTAGAATGGGTGCAAGCATCTGAATATTTTATTACGTTCTCTAGTATAATTGTGCTTGAGAATTTACAACTGAATTTAGAATTGAATCATATAATTTTATTATGTATTTTGTTTTTTTTCTCAACTTCATTTAAGAATCAGAGCTTCTTTTGAAAGTGCATGTATAGATAGATAAAATTATCCATGAACTTAATTTCAGAAGGTTAAAGAGTCACAAAATATTGATTATACGAAGGGACATTGGGCTTAACACAATAGACCTACAGAGCAAGCAGAGAAATGAGAAAAGTAGTGAGGACAAAGTTCAGAGGCAATTCAACATTAGAGGTCAAGAAGATGAGGTGGAACCAGTAAAGGAGTTTAAAAAGAAGTAGCCACCAGGCTCTGGAGAAAAACAGGAAAATGAGAAAAAAGATAAAGTAACAGAAACTATATTTATCCTCCCACCTGAAACAATAAATAAATGGGCAAAATATGTAGAAAGGGGGCAGTACAGGGTTTATTTGTTTCTTATATACTACAAGACTTTTCACAGGCATATTGAGGAAGCTTATGTAAACTCAGCATGATCTTGGTCACAGAAGAGTTAGGCCAGAAAAATGCAAGTTATTTACCATTTTCTGATGCAGGAGAAAGCCTCTGTGAACTATGAGACTCACATATTATTTTCTCCTCATTAGCATAAAAGAAAAAACAACAAAAGCACCGTTGCTTAATTTCCAAACACTATGGGCAACTCCAAAAAGAAATCAAAGAGGAAAAGAATAGGCCAGATACTTCTTTGTAATGTCGTCAGAAATTCTAAGAAAGTGTCAAGAAAACTTCAAGATAATTGAATTTACTTAAACCATGAGAAAGTCATAATTACATTAAGCAGTAATTTAAAACAGTTGAAAATTTTACTTTACTCTAGGACATATAGTATCCCTTAAAATGTATCATTTCAATGCTAGCTATTTTTGTATTTGGCTATTTAAATAGAGCTCATGTTTGAAAGAGAAAACATATACCTGCGTTGGAAAACACATTAACTGTAGACACTCCACACCTCTGGAACCCACCTACAGAGTAATTTGGGACACTGGATAGACTCCATCCTGAGACAGAGTCAACATGTTCCCATCACAGCTGTGATCGCCTTCTTACCTGGTAATAAGTACAGCTGTTTAAAACCAGTAGTCATAGCCTGAACACCACCAACTTACCCAAATTTCGGGTGGCAATTTACCTAAATTGCAGACCATGGTCCTCCAAGTAAATAAACAGGCTCTGGAGCATAATTTTGTAAATGTAAATATAGAAAATGACAGCAAATGGCACTAGTAATCAAGGGGGGGTTTACATAATTTGCAAGCATAATGAGTACCTCCCAAGAATAAATCCTAGTAATGGAGTCACGATCTTCTAATAACCAGGTTGCAACCTCTTGGAAAAGGTGTGCCAAACCCTTCTTTCTGTTCTACGTGGGGTTGCAAGCATGTTAGGACTCTGATGAAGCATTGACCATTCTGTTTAGACATGGAGGAGAGACTGCACACAAACACAAATCATATAACAATTTTGAGAACGAGTAACTAAGCAATAGAATAATGATAAATGAGAGTAAAAGAGTTGAGACTTAACCAAGGAACAAAGCTGGATTATTTATACCCATGACAAAGACTATGCCCAAAATTGGTCAGTGGGGCTAATGTGTTAAGGGTTAAAGAAACATATTCTCAGAGTGACTTTAGCAAGATAACGGAAGATTCCCAGCTCATGTTCTCCCCACATGAATGACAAACTACAGCTATCAGAGGCAGAAGTGCCTTTGTGGGAGATTTTGAATCCAGGTATATTGTGAAACCCTCCTGAAGCCCAATACCGAGGATAGCCATGTGGAGAAGGCAGACCCATACATGAGTGGCGGGCTTGCTGAGCATAGTCCTGGCTGCAGATCAAAAGCAGTCCCACCTCCCTCTGCACTCCGCTTCATCCCTACTTGGCTGTAGTTTCTAAACTTGCTCCTTCCACCATTGCAATTTATGTCCCCTAGTAACAGGCCCTCCAACCTCAGATCCAATCCAGGATTCTGAAGCAGGTCCTCACTACCATAATCCAGAGTCAGTCCTGCCAACCCAGGAACCTGGTGGGAGACACACCTCTTCATGTCCCCAGTAATAAGCCTGGAGACCTTTACCTCACTACAGATCCTGAAGCAGCCCTGTGACTCAGCTCCAGCTTCACTCGATCATATCCTAGATTTAGTCTTACCAAAGATCAATCCTAACTACTCATGATGTATAATCATTTTAATGTGAGGTTAAATTACAGCTGCTGGTATTATATTGAGGACAGACACTTTATAACTAAATTATCAAAAGTCAAAAGAAGAAAAACTGATTGTCTATACAGGCTCTTTTTTGGTTCCATATGAAATTTAAAGTAGTTTTTTCTAACTGTGAAGAAAGTCAATGGTAGCTTGATGGGGATAGCATTGAATCTATAAATTACTTAAGGCAGTATGGCCATTTTCATGATACTGATTCTTCCTATCCATGAGCATGGAATGTTTTTCCACTTGTTTGTGTCCTTTCTTATTTCCTTGAGCAGTGGCTTCTAGTTCTCCTTGAAGAGGTCCTTCACATCTCTTGTAAGTTGGATTCCTAGGTATTTTATTCTATTTGTAGCAATTGTGAATGGGAGTTCACTCATGATTTGGCTCTCTGTCTATTATTAGTGTATAGGAATGTTTGTGATTTTTGCACATTGATTTTGTATACTGAGACTTTGCTGAAGTTGTTTATCAGTTTAAGGAGATTTTGGACTTAGACAATGGTGTTTTCTAAATATACAATCATGTCATCTGCATACAGAGACAATTTGACTTCCTCTCTTTCTATTTGAATATGCTTTATTTCTTTCTCTTGCCTGATTGCCCTGGCCAGAACTTCCAATATTATGTTGAATAGCAGTGGTGAGAGAGGGCATCCTTGTCTTGTGCCTGTTTTCAAAGGGAATGCTTCCAGCTTCTGCCCATTCAGTATGATATTGGCTGTGGGTTTGTCATAAATACCTCTTACTATTTTGAAATATGTTCCATCAATGCCTAGTTTATTGAGAGTTTTTAACATGAAGGGCTGTTGAATTTTATCAAAGGCCCTTTCTGCATTTATTGACATCATCGTGTGTTTTTTGTCATTGGATCTGTTTATGCGATGGATTACATTTATTGATTTGCAAATGCTGAACCAGCCTTGCATCCCAGGGATGATGCTGACTTGATAGTGGTGGATAAGCCTTTTGATGTGCTGCTGGATTCGGTTTGCCAGTATTTCATTGAGGATTTTCACATTGATGTTCATCAGGGATATTGTTCTGAAATTTTCTTTTTTTGTTGTGTCTCTGCCAGGTTTGGTATCAGGATGATGCTGGCCTCATATGGTCTCATAAAATGAGTTAGGGAGGAGTCCCTCTTTTTCCATTGTTTCAAATAGTTCAGAAGGAATGGTATCAACTACTCTTTGTACCTCTTGTAGAATTTGACTGTGAATCCATCTGGTCCTGGACTTTTTTTAGTTGGTAGGCTATTAATTACTGCCTCAGTTTCAGAACTTGTTATTGGACTAATCAGGGATTCGACTTCTTCCTGGTTTAGTCTTGGAGGCATCACGCTACCTGACTTCAAACTATACTACAAAGCTACGGTAACCAAAACAGCATGGTACTGGTACCAAAACAAATATGTAGACCAGTGGAACGGAACAGAGGCCTCAGAAATAACACCACACATCTACAACCATCTGATCTTTGACAAACCTGACAAAAACAAGCAATGGGGAAAGGATTCCATTTAATAAATGGTGTAGGGAAAACTGGCTAGCCATATGCAGAAAACTGAAACTGCACCCCTTCCTTATACCTTATACAAAAATTAACTAAAGATGGATTAAACACTTAAACATAAGACCTAAAACCATAAAAACCCTATTAGAAACCTAGGCAATACCATTCAGGACATAGGCATGGGCAAAGACTTCGTAATGAAAACACCAAAAGCATTTGCAACAAAAACCAAAATTGACAAATTTGACAAACCAAAGAGCTTCTGCACAGGAAAAGAAACTATCATCAGAGTGAACAGGCCACCTAAAAAATGGGAGAAAATTTTTGCTATGTATCCATCTGACAAAAGGCTAACATCCAGAATCTACAAAGAACTTAAACAAATTTACGAGAAAAAACAACCCCATCAAAAAGTGGGCAAAGGATATGAACAGACACTTCTCAAAAGAAGACATTTATAAAGTCAACAAACTTATGAAAAAAAGTTCATCATTACTGGTCATTAGAGAAATGCAAATTAAAACCACAATGAGTTACTATCTCATGCCAGTTAGAATGATGGTCATTAAAAAGTCAGAAAACAACAGATGCTGGAGAGGATGTGGAGAAATGGGAATGTTTTTACACTGTTGGTGGGAGTGTAAATTATTTCAACCTTTGTGGAAGACAGTGTGGCAATTCCTCAAGGATCTAGAACCAGAAATACCATTTGATCCAGCAATCCCATTACTTGGTATATACCCAAAGGATATAAATCATTCTACTATAAATCATTCTACTATAAAGACACATGCACACTTATGTTTATTGCAGCACTATTCACAATAGCAAAGACTTGGAACCAACCCAAATGCCCATCAATGATAGACTGGATTAAGAAAATGTGAACATACACACCATGGAATACTGTGCAGCCATAAAAAAGGATGAGTTCATGTCCTTTGCAGGGACATGGATGAAGCTGGAAACAGTTATTCTCAGCAAACTAACACAGGAACAGAAAACCAAACACCACATGTTCTCACTCATAACTGGGCCTTGAACAATGAGAACATATGGACAGAGAGGGGAACATCATACCACAGGGCCTGTTGTGGGGTAGGGGTCTAGGTTAGGGATAGCATTAGGAGAAATACTTAATGTAGATGATGGGTTGATGGGTGCAGCAAGCCACCATTGCACACATATACCTATCTAACAAACCTGCACGTTTGCACATGTACCCCAGAACCTAAAGTGTAATTTTTAAAAAATAAAATAAATAAATAAAACAAGAAAAATAAAGAAAAGAAATCATTACATCTTCCTTTCTATTCCTAGGACTAACAACAGAGCAGTGATCTGTACCATGGTTCTGCCCACATTGTCCTTTTTGGTATCTGTCAATAGCTATTAAAGAGTAATTGCTTAAAAAAAGATTAATTCAAAAAGAAAAAGAAAGAATTTTGAAAGCAGCAAGAGAAAAATGACTTATCACATACAAGGAAGTGCTCATAAGGCTTTTGGGGAATTTCAACAATAATGAAATGAAACTAGAAATCAGTAACATTAAGAAAAAATCAAAATTTGCAATACATAGAAACTAAATAACACACTTTAACAAACAATGAACCACAAAGAAAAAATTTATAAATAAATATGAATGTATTTTTCCAACATAACAAGAATTTTAGAGAGAGGCGTTTCTTTCAGTTGGCTCAGCAGTTCAACATCTCAAACAAGAGCTCAGAATCTTCCATACTTCTGTTCTGCCAGACCTTTCATCTTCGTGATTGTTACCATGTGCTGACATCATGGCCACTGCAGCTCCACACATTCAAGGCAGAATGAAAGGGAAAGGGCTGGTGTCATCCTACAACTATCATTTTTCTGTTTTTCCTTCTTTATTTTAGGTTTCAGGTGGTACACGTACAGGTTTGTCACAGGGATAAATTATGTGTCATTGGGGTTCGGTGTACAAATAATTTTGTCACACAGAGAGTGAGCGTAGCACCTGATAGTTAGTTTTTTAATCCTCACCATCTCCTCTCAAGTAGGATCTAATATCTATTGTTCCCGTATTTATGTTCATGTGTACTCAAGGTTTAGCTCCCACGTAGAAGTGAGAACATACAGTATTTGCTTTCCTGTTCCTGAGCTAGTTTACTTAGGATAATGGCCTCCAGTAGCACCCATGTTGTTGAAAAGGACATGATTTCACTTTTTTGTGGCTGTGTAGTATTCCATGCTGTATATGTGCTACATTTTCTTTATCCAGTCCACCACTGATTGGCATTTATGTTAATTCCACATCTTTACTATTGTGAACATTGCTGCAATGAATATCCAAGCTTATGTGCCTTTTTGGTGAATTATCTATATTCCTTTGGGTATATGCCCAGTAATGGGATGCCGGGTCAAAAGGTAGTTCTGTTTTAAGTTCACTGAGAAATCTCCAAACTACTTTCCACAGTGGCTGAACTAATCTCTATTCCCACCAGCAGTGTGTCGCCTTCCCTTTTCTCTGCAACCTCTCCAACATCTGTTATTTTTTTCTCTAGTAATAGCCATTCTGGCTGGTGTGAAATGGTATCTCATTGTGGTTTTGATTTGCATTTCTCTAATGTATAGTGATTGGAGCGTTTTTTCATGTGCTTGTTGGCCACATGTATGTCTTCTTTTGAGAATTATATGCTCATGTTCTCTGCCCATTTTTTCATTGGGGCTATTTGTTTTTTGCTGGTTGATTTGTTTCTTATAGATTTTGGATATCAAACCTTTGTCAGATGTATAGGTCATAATGTTTTCTTTCATTCTAGGATGTCTGATTACTCTGTTGATTAGGTCCCACTTCTCTATTTTTGCTTTTGTTGCACTTGCTTTTGGAGACTTCATCATGAAATCTTTGCCCAGACCTGTGTCCAAAATGTATTTTCTTGGTTTTCTTCTAGAGTTTTTATAGTTAGGTCTTACACTTAAGTCTTTAACCTGTCTTGAGTTGATGTTCGTATATGGTGAAAGAAAAAGGTCCAGTTTCAATCTTCTGCATATGGCTAGCCAGTTATCCCAGCCCTCTTTACTGAATACAGAGTCCTTTCCCTATTGCTTATTATTGTGAACTTCATCAAAGATCAAATGGTTGTACATGATTAGCTTTATTTCTGAATTCTCTAACCTGTTCCATTGGTTCATGTGTCTGTTTTTGTATTAGTACCCTGCTGTTTTGCTTACTGTAGCCTTGTAGTATAGTTTGAATTCAGATAGTGTGATGCCTCTGGCTTTGTTCCTTTTGCTTAGGATTGCTTTGGCTATTTGGGCTATTTTTTGGTTTCACATAAATGTTAAAATAGTTTTTTTAATTCTGTGAAAAATGAGGTTGGTAGTTTGATAAGACTAGCATTGAATCTGCAAATAACTTTGGGCCATATGATTATTTTAACAATATTGATTCTTCCTATTAATAAGCATGAAATGTTTTCCCATGAGTTTTCATCATCTCTGATTTCTTTCAGCAGTAGTTTATAGTTCTCATTGGAGATATATTTCACCTCCCTGGTTAGCTGTACTCACAGGTATTTTATTCTTTTCATGGCTATTTTGAATAGAATTGCATTCTTGATTTGGCTCTCAAGTTACACATTACTGGTATATAGAAATGATAGTGACTTTTTCTTTTCTTTTCTGAGATGGAGTCTCGCTCTGTCACCCAGGCTGGAGGGCAGTGGCATGATCTCAGCCCACCACAAACTCCACTTCCCAAGTTCAAGTGATTCTCCTGCTTCAACCTCCTGAGTAGCTGGGAACACAGACGCATACCACCATGCCCAGCTAATTTTTGTATTTTGGTAGAGATAGGGTTTCAGTATGTTGGCCAGGCTGGTTGCAAGCTCCTGACCTCAGATGTGTAAGCCACAACACCCAGCCACAACTTTTGTACATTGATTTTGTATTCTGAAACTTTACTGAAGTTTTGTTTGTTTTTCCAGTTCTTGAGGCCTTTGGGATGAGCCTCTAGAAAAAGACTCAAAAAAAAATAAATAAATAAAATCATGCATATGTTAATTGCAACACTACTCACAATAGCAAAGACGTGGAATCAACCTACAAGCCCATCAATGGGAGACTAGATTTTAAAATGTGGTACATATATGTCATAAAATACTATGTAACCATAAAGATAATGAGATCATGCCCTTTGTAGCAACATAGACAGAGCTCGAGGCCATTATCTTAAGCAAACTAATGCAGGAACAGAAAACAAAATACCACATATTCTCTTATAAGTAGAAGCTAAACAATGAGTACATATGGACACAAAGAAGGGAACAATAGACCCCAGGGCTGACTTGAGGGTGGAGGGTGGGAGGAGAATGAGGCTTGAAAGCTACCTATTGGGTACTATGCTTATTACCTAGGTGATGAAATAATTTGTATGCCAAACCCCTGCGACATGCAATTTACCTATATAGCAAACCTGAACATGTACTCCTGAACAAAAGTTAAAGAATGAAAAAAAAGTTGTATTACCATACAATGAAATATTATTCAGCCAGAAAAAGGAATGAAGTAATAATATAACAGAATATACCTTGAAAACATGGTAAGTAGAAAGAAGCCAAATACAAAAGGCCACATATAGCATTTCATTTATATGAAATGTCTAGAGTAGGCAAATCCTACTCCAGACATAAAGCAAGGTAGTGCTTGCTAGGGACTGGGGTAGAATGAATATAAAATGACAGCTAATGGATATGGGTTTTCTTTGGGTGATGGGTGATGAAAATGTTCCAAAATTATATTTTAGTGATGGTATTACTTTGAATATACTAAAAATCATTGAAATATAGACTTTAAATAGGAAAATATTATATGACTTATATCTCAATAAAGCTGTTAACAAATTAAAATGAAATAAAATCAGAAATGAGGGGATGCATTACAATACAGTAGATGCCCCAGAAATAAAAAAGACCATACACTACCTTTATGAACAATTATATGCCAATAACTTGGATAATCTAGAAGAAATGATTAGTTTTTAGACACATACAACCTTCCAAACCTGAATCAAAGAGAAATAGAAAGCTTGAATAGACAATACAAGAATATTGAATTAGTCATCAAAAACCTTCTGGAAAAATCCAAAATCAGCTGACATCATGGATAAATTCCACCAAACATTCAAAGAGGAATTAATATCAATCCTTTTTAACTGCTTCCAAAAAAATAGAAAAAGAGGGAGTACTTTCAAACTCATTTTATGAGGCTACTATCACCCGATACAAAAGCAAAACAAAGACACCATGACAAAGAGAAAATTGTGGGCCAATACCCTGGATTACCACAGGTGCAAAAATCCTCAATAAAATGCTAACAGCCAGAATTCAACACCACCTTAAAAGAATTATACATCATGACCAAGTGAGATTTCCCCTGGGATGCAACATTAATTCTATATATGCAAACCCATGTGATACATGAGATTAAAAAAAAAAAAATTTAACCACATGATCATCTCAGTAGACACAGAGAAAGCATTTGACAAAATTTAAATTGATTCATAATTAAAAATCCCAACAAAATAGGTAAAAAAGAATAATAGGCAAAGAGGAATTTAGCACAATATAAGCCATATATGAAAAGATAACAGCAATCTTCATAATCAATAAGAAAAATCTAAACATTTTTCCTCTAAGATCCAGTAAAAGGCAAGGATGCTCATTCCTACCACTTCTATTCCACATAGTACTCGAAGTCCTAGCCAGTGCAATTAGTAAAAAAAAAAAAGGAAGGAAGGAAGGAAGGAAGGAAGGAAGGAAGGAAGGAAGGAAGGAAGGAAGGAAGGAAGGGAGGGAGGGAGGGAGGGAGGGAGGGAGGGAGGGAGGGAGGGAGGGAGGGAGGGAAGGGAAGGGAAAGAGAGAGAGAGAAAGAAGAAAGAAAAGAAAAGAAAGAAAGAAGGACGAGAAGAAGGAAGGAATGAAGGAAAGAAAGAAAGAAAGAAAAAGAAAGAAAGAAAGAAAGAAAGAAAGAAAGAAAGAAAGAAAGAAAGAAAGAAAGAAAGAAAGAAAGAAAGAAAGAAAGAAAGAAAGAAAGAAAGAAAAGAAAGAAAGAAAATTCAAATTGGAAAAAAGTAAAATACTTCCATTCACAGATTATATCATCATATATGTAGAAAATCTTAAAGACTCAACAACAAAAAAAGCAAGAACTAATGAATGAATGAAGTAAAGTTGCAGGATATAAAATCAACATACAAACTCAGTGGCATTCCTATACACAAACAACAATCTCTCCAAAAGGATATTAGGAAAGCACCTCCATTCATAATAGCACAAAAATTATAAGACTTAATCAAAATAAACTTAATCAAAATGGTAAAACTTAATCAAAATGGTAAAAGACTTCTACAGTGGAAATTATAAAACACTGATGAAGGAAATTAAAGACACAGATACATGAAAAGATATTCCATGTTCATTGACTGAAATAATTACAATTGTTAAAATGTCCATATTTTCCAAAGTGATCTACAGATTTGACACAATCTCTGCTAACATACAAATGGCATTGTTAATAGAAATTTTAAAAATCAAAAATTTACGTGAAACCACAAAAGACACCAAACACACAAAATAATACTGAGTAAGAACAAAGCAGCAGGCATCACACTTCCTGATTTCTAAATATATTGCAAAGCTACTACAATCAAAGATTATGATATTGATACAATTCATATATAGACCGATGGAACATTACAGAGAGCCTAGGAATAAATCAATCTATGCTCAACTAATCTTTGACCAGAGTGTCAAGACACACAGTGAGGAAAGAATTGTCTCTTCAATAGGTGTCTATTAGTCCATTCTCAGGCTGCTATAAGGATATACCCAAACCTGAGTAATTTATAAAGGAAAGAGATTTAATGAACTTACAGTTCCACATGGCTGGGGAGGCCTCATAATCATGGTGGAAGGTGAAGGAGGAGCAAAGGCACATCTTACATAGTTGCAGGCAAAAGATTGTGTGCAGGGAAACTGCTCTTTGTAAAACCATCAGATCTCATGAGACATATTCACCAGCATGAGAACAGCATGGGGAAAACCCTCCCCCATGATTCAATTACATCCTGCCTGCTCCCTCCCATGGCACATGGGGATTTGGGGAGCTTGAATTCAAGATAAGTTTTATGTGGGAACACAGCCAAATTATATCATTCTGCCCATGGCCCCTCCCAAATTTCATGTCCTCACATTTCTAAACCAATCATGCCTTCTCAATAGTTCCCCAAAGTCTTAACTCATTTCAGCATTAATTCAAAAGCCCACAGTCCAAAGCCTCATCTGAGACAAGGTAAGTCCCTTCTGCCTATGAGCCTGTAAAATCAAAAGCAAGTTAATTTCTCCCAGTGTAATAGATACAATAGAGGTACAGGCATTGGGTAAATACACCTATTCCAAATGGGAGAAACCGACCAAAATGAAGGGGCCACTGGCCCCATGCAAGTCTGAAATCCAGCAGGGTAGTCAAACTGTAAAGCTCCAAAATGATCTCCTTTTACTCCATGTCTCACATCTAGGTGACACTGATGCAAGAGGTGAGTTAATGATCCTTGGCAGCTCTGCCCCTGTGGCTTACAAGGTACAGGCCCCCTCCCGACTGCTTTCATGAGCTGGTGTTGAGTGTCTGTGGCTTTTCCAGTCGCACACTGCAAGCTGTTGGTGGATCTATTATTCTGGGGTCTGGAGGATGGTGACCCTCTTCTCACAGCTCTACTAGGCAGTCCCCCAGTGGGGACCCTGTGTGGGGGCTTCAACCCCACATTTCCCTTCTGCAATGCTTTAGAATAAGTTTTCCATGAGGGTTCCACCCCTACAGCACACCTCTGCCTGGAAATTCAGGCATTTCCATACATCCTCTGAAATCTAGGCAGAGGTTCCCAAACCTCAATTCTTGACTTCTGTGCACCTGCAGGCACAGCACCATGTGGAAGTTGCCAAGGCTTGGGGCTTGCACCCTGTGAAGCCGTGGCCTGAGCTGTACCTTGGCCTCTTTTACCCACAGCTGGAGCCACTGGGATGCAGGGCACTAAGTCTTGATACTGCACACAGCCAGTGTGCCCTGGACCCAGCTCAGGAAACCAATTTTCCTTCCTGGGCCTTTGGGCCTGTGATGGGAGGGGCTGCCATGAAGGTCTCTGACATGCACTGGAAACAGTTTCCTCATTGTCAGGGTGATTAGCATTTGGCTGCTCATTACTTATGCAAATGTCTGATGCTGGCTTAAATTTCTCCCCTGAAAATTGTTTTTTTTTAATTTTCTTTTTTTTTATTTATTTTTATTTTTTTATTATTATACTTTAAGTTCTAGGGTACATGTGCATAACGTGCAGGTTTGTTACATATGTATACTTGTGCCATGTTGGCGTGCTGCACCCATCAACTCGTCAGCACCCATCAACTCTCATTTACATCAGGTATAACTCCCAATGCAATCCCTCCCCCCTCCCCTCTCCCCATGATAGGCCCCGGTGTATGATGTTCCCCTTCCCGAGTCCAAGTGATCTCATTGTTCAGTTCCCACCTATGAGTGAGAACATGCGGTGTTTGGTTTTCTGTTCTTGCGATAGTTTGCTGAGAATGATGGTTTCCAGCTGCATCCATGTCCCTACAAAGGACACAAATTCATCCTTTTTTATGGCTGCATAGTATTCCATGGTGTATATGTGCCACATTTTCTTAATCCAGTCTGTCACTGATGGACATTTGGGTTGATTCCAAGTCTTTGCTATTGTGAATAGTGCTGCAATAAACATATGTGTGCATGTGTCTTTATAGCAGCATGATTTATAATCCTTCGGGTATATTCCCAGTAATGGGATGGCTGGGTCATATGGTACATCTAGTTCTAGATCCTTGAGGAATCGCCATACTGTTTTCCATAATGGTTGAACTAGTTTACAATCCCACCAACAGTGTAAAAGTGTTCCTATTTCTCCACATCCTCTCCAGCACCTGTTGTTTCCTGACTTTTGAATGATTGCCATTCTAACTGGTGTGAGATGGTATCTCATTGTGGTTTTGATTTGCATTTCTCTGATGGCCAGTGATGACGAGCATTTTTTCATGTGTCTGTTGGCTGTATGAATGTCTTTTCTACTGCATTGTCAGGCTGCAAACTTTTCAAACTTTTATGCTCTGTTTCCTCTTGAACACTTTCTGCTTAGAAAATTCTTCTACCAGATACCCTAAATTACCTCTCTCAAGTTCAAAGTTCTATAGATCTCTAGGGCAGGGGCAAAATGCCACCAGTCTTTTTGCATAGCAAGAGTGACCTTTACTCCAATTCTGAACAAGTTCCTCATCTCCATCTGAGACCACCTCAGCCTGGACTTTATTGTTATATCCCTATCAGCATTTTGGTTAAAGCCATTCAACAAGTTTCTAAGTCTCCAAGTTCATTCAAGCCATTCAACAAGTCTCTAAGTCTCTAAGTTCCAAACTTTCCCACACCTTTCTGTCTTCTGAGTCCTCCAAGTCTCTAGGAAGTTCCAAACTTTCCCACATTTTTCTATCTTCTTCTGAGCCCTCTAAACTGTTCCAGCCTCTGCCTGTTACCCAGTTCCAAAGTCACCTCCACATTTTCAGGTATCTTTACACAGCACTGAAACCAATTTATTCTACTGAAACCAATTTACTGTATTAATCCATTCTCATGTTGCTATAAGGACATACACAAAACTGAGTAATTTATAAAGGAAAGAAGTTTAATGGACTCACAGTTCCACATGGCTGGGGAGACCTCACAATCATGGTAGAAGGTGAAGGAGGAGTAAAGGCATGTCTTATATGGTGGCAATCAAGAGAGCATGTGCAGGGGAACTGCCCTTTCTAAAACCATCAGATCTCATGAGACTTATTCACTATCACGAGAACAGCTTGGGAAAAACCTGCCTCCATAATTAAATTACCTCCCATAAGATCCCTCCCATGACACATGGGGATTTGGGAGGCTACAATTTAAGGTAAGTTTTTGGTGGAGATGCTGTTAAACCATATTGAAGTGTTACTGGAAAACTGGATATTCACATGCAGAAGAATAAAATTAGACCCTACCTCACATCGTATACAAAATTAAACTCAAAATTGATTAAATGCTTAAATATAAGACCTGAAATCATAAAGCTTTTGTAAGAAAAAATAGGGTAAACCTTCCTGTCATTGGTATGAGCAACTATTTTTTTGACATGATATCAAAAGCACAGGTGTCAAAAGAAGAGATTGTATTACATTAAAAACTTCTGCATCTCAAAGGAAACAATCCAGTTAAAAAGACAGCCTGTAGAATGGGAGGAAGTATTTGCAAACTGTATATCTGATAAAGTGTTAATATCCAAAATATGTAAGGAACTCAAGCAACTCAATAGCAAATTTAACCCAATTTAAATATAACCCAATTTAAAAATAGGCAAAGGACCTGAAGAGACATTTTTCCAAAGAAGACACAAAAATGGCCAACGGGTATATAAAAAGATGTTCAACATCACTAGTCATCAGGGATATGCTAATGAAAATCACAATGAGATATCATTTTGTACCTATTAGGATGGCTATTATCAAAAAGACAAGAAAGAGTAACAGCTGTTGGTGAGAATGTGGAGAAAAGAGAACCTTTGCACACTAATGGTGAGAATGTAAATTGGTACAGTCATTATTGAACATGGTATGGAGATTCCTCAAAAAAATAAAAACAGAACTACTATATGATCCTGCAATCCCTGTTGTGGGTATATATCCAATGGAAAAGAAATCTGCATGTCAAAGAGATATCTGCATTTCCATGTTCACTGCAGCATTATTCACAATACCCAAGACATGGAAACAAAGTGTCAATGGATGAGTGGATACAGAAAATGTGATGTATACACATTCACAAAGAAAATGGAATATTATTCCACCTCAACAAAGAATAAAAGCCTGCCATTTTTGGCAATATGGATGAACCTGAAGAACATTATGGTAATTGAAATAAGCCAGACACAGAAAGACAAATACCACATGACCTCACTTATATGTGGAATCTAAAAAAGTTGAACTCATAAAAGCAAGGAGGAAAATGTTAGTTGGCTGAAGCTGCCAGGTGGGGGAAATGTGAAGATGTTGGTGAAAGGGTACAAAGTGTCAGTTATGCAAGATCAATATATTCTAGAGAGCTAATGTACAGCATGACTATAGTTAATAATACTGAATCCTATATTTGAAATTTGCTAAGAGTAGATCTTCAGTGTTCTTACCACACAAAAAAATTTTAACTATTTGAGGTAATGGATATGTCCATTGGCTTGATTGTGGTAATCATTTCACAATGTATAAGGATATCTAAATATGACATAGTATACCTTAAATATATACAATTTTGATTTGTATACCTTAATGAAGCTGGGAGAAAAAAGGAATTATCTTCTTTGTCTTCTTCTCCCAAACAGTTATTCATTTCTTGCCAAGATTTACTCACCTATGTACTGTTCTTGCCTCCAGTCCTGTCTAGCTGCCATAGATACTCCACACTTCAGACCGTGAACTTTCTGTTTCTAAATGGAAATCAGTTCACATCTTTCCCTGATTTACAATTCATAACTGCCTCCTAATAACCTAAAGATTAGGCCCATACTCTATCATAATGTCATAGTTTGAAACAATGATCTGGGTGTAGGTTGGTTCTTTGAGGGTGATCCCGGAAGTACAAATGATGGCATGAAAAAGGTTTGACAGGGAAGGGAGAAAAGTCTACAAATGCTGCCTTAGTAAGTAGATTACTACTACAGGCAACTGCAGCTAAATACACTATAGGCCCTTGTGTGTGAAACACACCTTACAATTGCCTTGGGGATGGAGCATTGACTCCCAACTCCATTTGTGGAGAGTGCTCTCAGTCATATAAACACCACTTCCAATTTGCGCTACTTGAAACATAATCATTTCCCATGATACTAGAGAAAGATCTCAGGCAGAGAAGAGAGAAGCAGGTACTTCTAAGGTGGAAAGTTGTCAATGTTACAGAAACTGTCTCATTCTGCAACTGCAGGTGAACTCAGGAAGGCTGACCGAAGGTGAGAGTTTGCTTTACATGGCACAGAAGACCCGCTAATTCTGGCACGGAAATCAGAAAACTCATCTCTGGTCACTTGATAACTACAATATATTTGTATTGGACCCCTTGCCATTTCATGAATGGATCCCACCTTTTCCAAATTACAAAATCACAGTGGTACAGTTCGATTTTTTTCTCTGCTTCTATGGCAGATGGTTCCTATTTTACTAACTAGTATTATGAGCCAATTGTAATTTAAACACTGAGTCTAACAGAGAATCTCACAGAGGAAACACGCATATGTTTGTTGAATGAATAACTAAAAAAAAAAAAATCTCTTGGATGATGGAGAGATTGCTGACAGAACAAATGAGCGTACCTGTATGATGAAATGAAGTAGAATAATCACAGGCAGGGAGGGTAGAAGAAGTGTTTTATGAATGTATTAAATTTATGGAGGCAGAAGTGCTGTCAGGAAAAACAATTTTTGTAAGTGACAGGATCCTGATAGTACTGTGTCAGGCAGGCAAATCAGTTTCTTAGATGTAGCTAAGAGAAACAAGTTTGCCCTTTTTTGAGCTCAACTTTAAGGTCTTCCATCAGTCTGAGGTTTCTATAGGAACAAAAATGATTTGCTCTTTTATTTAATATTTAAGAGATGTTAAATATTCCCCAAACTAGGTGCACTCTTCCTTTGTAGATTTGGAGAGAGCGACAGGGAGCTCCACTGCTACTGTTACTTAACAAAATTATTTTTCCTAATAATACTTCTGCCTCCATAAATTTACAATGAGTCAGAAAATAATATATATGCAACTGG
This sequence comes from Macaca nemestrina, assembly GCF_043159975.1. NCBI lineage: Eukaryota > Metazoa > Chordata > Mammalia > Primates > Cercopithecidae > Macaca > Macaca nemestrina. The sequence goes on from NC_092130.1 coordinate 60,273,437, forward strand.
GAGAGTCAAATACTCAGGTTCATTAAAATGCCACAGAGGCAGGATGCTGTGTGAGATTTGCAGGGTGGTGCATTTGAACCTGTTAACCTTGCTTCTAAATCTAAGAAGTGGGCACATACAGCTTTGTTTGAGTATATCTGCCTCTTACAAGCTGTCCTTTCCAGTTAGGCCTTAACAGGATATTCACCTGGGTACCAATAGTTGTCACAAGACTCTTCTATTTCTCTTTTGCCTATTCAAGAGGAATGATGCCATAACGTTGTAAGAATATGATATGTAGATAGTAGGGGTTTGTGAGGATGAATACAGAAGATTTCAGAACTGATGAAACTTAAATATATCTTTAGCAAAAGTGAAAGTAAACTGTGAACTGGCTTATCAGCCAATAAACTGGAATTTCTTTGTGTATTCTTTTGGAAATAAAACATCTTTTTGCTACATTGGCACCAGTGTGTACACCTAAATAGTTAACTTTGTCTTCTGGTTCCTATCTGTGGGAGAGATTCAGTTTCATGGTTTCTTTGAGCAAACTGTAATGCAGCATTTAGACTCTTTTTGTAATGGTGGATTTGAAACAAGAGCTACATAATGATTCTATAAAATACTCTGCTAAAATAAATTAATTCCTGGCCAGGCACGTGGCTCACAACTGTAATCTAAGCACTTTGGGAGGCCGAAGTGGGAGGATCACCTGATATCAGGAGTTTGAGACCAGCCTGGCCAGCATGGTGAAACCCTGTCTCTACCAAAAATATAAAAATTAGCCAGGTGTGGTGGCATGTGCCTGTAGTCCCAGCTACTCGGGAGGCAGGCAGGCTGAACCCGGGAGGTGGAGGTTGCAGTGAGCCGAGATCCAGCCACTGCACTCCAGCCTGGGCAACAAAGCAAGACTCTGTCTCAAAAAATAAATTAAATAAATAAATAAACTCTCTATGCAAGGCAATCAACAGTAAACCATAACTGCTAAAGGTGACAAGAGTATCCAAGGATGACACTGAAGAGCAAGGCCAAGGTCTTCATACAAAATCAAATACCTTATTCAAACCCTATGTATATCAGTTTGTGCTAAACTAATGGAACCCAATAATCAAACTTAACTAAAATGACTGATTTTCCAGCTATGAAATGTTTGAGAGTTATAGTACAAAAGGCCAACATAGAAAACTGTTTTACCAATATGCCTCTTAGTGAATGCTAATCTTCATTTATACAGTCTCATAAATACATATGGCCAAAATAGAACAGAATATGTTAATGACTAAACTCTGACTCATCTCTTTCACTCCACACATGGAATCTATTGCCAAAACCTATCACTTCTTTTTTTTTCAAAATGACTCCTATAATTATACCTTTCCTACCTACTATTTATGGTGGTTTACAACACACATACATCATCTCAGTGGAGTCTCACAACATTCCCAGGACACTATTTTACAAATTAGTAAAACTGGTTGTCAGTGATATTAGGAAACTGGCTCAATGTCACTCAAATAGTAAATGATATAATCACAATTTCTCATCCAGAAGATTATGATTAATGTGCCATCCAGCTCTAAAATGCTGTAATTGGACAATTGCATACCCTCCTTTCCTTTCCTTTCCTTTGTCTGCCACTGTCTTTGCCTAAAACTTGACCACTTCTCACCTAGGCAGCTACAATTTCTCTTTACCTGACAGCAATAGTCTCAGGGAGCATAGCTTTCTTCATCTAGCACTCTCACCATGTCACGCTCTTCTCTGAGAGCTCCCGGCTCTTAGGATCATAGCCAAAATGTTCAGCCTCTTTTCCCAAAAGTCCCATTAAAAAGACTCTGATTGTATGTGTCTCGTGCCACCCCACTCAGGTCTGACCACTCCTACTTAGTTTATTATTGGCTCATTTACAGTCTTCCCCTTTTCTGGTCCTACCCGGCCCCCGCCCTGAGGTTTCATGAGCTGTCTGATATGGAAACATATGCATTTCATTTCACACACCACCCCCAACGCTGCCTCCAGCTTCTTCTGCTTCAGCTTTATTTAAAAAACATTTAAAGTCCCCCTCAAAAAAGCACTTTTCCCAGCTTCTGACTTTATGTGACCTAGTCCTGTGTGAAATTGAAATGGCATGTTAATGTTATCTGCTGCAGAGAGCAAACTCCTGCAGGGCAGTGACAAAGCATAATTATCTGTACTTTGTAGAACACAGAAAACTAACACTCAATATGTGTAAAGGAAAGCAAACATTTTAATTTTTGTTGCTATTTGGTACTTTCTAATGTCATGTTTTGAAATCATTTTGCTCAAAATGCAAACAGAAATAAATCTCAAGAGACTGTTAGAAAAATTATCCTAAACCTGGCCCCCTCTTAAGATGAAGGCCCTGGATATTTTACTTTGTTGGCTTGACATTTAAGGGATATTTGCAGAAATTGTATATGTAATATAAATTCCATGATGCAAGCCCCCCAACTTCTCACAGAAGAGTTATTTGCAGCAGTCTCCTTCCAAAATGTCTTGACTCTCAGATTTTGTAATTGTAGGGGAGTGAGAGAGAGATCACCTCCAATCTCTCCTTTAGCTCTTATCTAGGCTCTGTGGCTGAATCTAGAAACCAAATTGACACCCAGGCAGATTAACAAGAGAAAAACATACAAAAGTTATGAGTTTTACATGTACATGGGCATCTTCACAAGAGAGTGAAGTCTGGAGTGACCAAAGCAAGATGCTTTTATACTTCTTAGACAAAGAATGATAAATTTGGGAAGAAATGACAGGAAAAGTGGTATCTAACTGGAAGCACTAAATTTCTAGGGTAGTCACAAGGAGATACACAGAAGGGTATAAAACTCCTGGAACACAAGGGGTAATTTGGGAAGTATATTTATTCAGGTCCATTGCAGCCCCCAATTCCCAGTCTCTGACGATAAGGGCTATTTTCTTGCGCTGGTACCGTGAGGGTACATCTCCCAGAGGAATCTTTATGGCTTGCTGTATGGAAGAAAAGATAGGTCATCTACTTGTTTCTGTAACTACAATTTTCCCAAGGTTTTCAACTCAAAATAATCAATTTACCAATTATCATGCATTGAGATGGCATATCCTTCACTCCTTTAAAATTCTGATTCATTATACCCCATGTCAAATGCATCCTTCTTAAACAAGCATATTCTGTCACTACACTTCTCAAAATTATTGTGTTTCACCATATTCCTATTCATCAACACAAACCTTCTCTATCTCACTTTTAGGGTTTCCTATAACCCAGCTTGAGAAATTTAGGCATCATTCTTGACTTCTGTCTTATTATTGCCACCCCTGCCTAAAAATTTAACCTCTAATCCATCACCAAGTCCTGTCCGTTCAACTGCCAAGTTCAAGATACTAATGTATTTCTCACAGACTACAGCAAGCCTATATTATTTCTCAGTTTTTGCTTACAGAACATCACAGTGATTAGGAGCACAAACTGCCTCAGTTCAAAGCTTAGACTTTTCATTTATTAATTGTGTAAATCTGAACAAAATAATTAACCTCCTAGTGCCTTTCTACTTTTGTCTCTAAATTGAGAGGATAATAATGGTACCTACTTCATGGGACTGTTTTAAGGATTAATGAGTCAGCATTTTTTAAGTACACAGAATATTATGTGATGCATGGTAAGTGCTATCATGTATGGTATAGTAGGTAGCTTCATGATGATGGTGGTGGGGGTGGTGGTTCTGAAAAACATTATCTCCTAATTTCCTACACATAAAAACCAAAGTAACCTTTTAAAAACATAAATTATATGTGGTCATATTTGGTCTCCAAAAAATTCCCATTCATTTCACTTCAAACAAAATTCAGATTCTCTCCTCTGCTTCTCAACGTCCTGCATGATCTAGTTCCTGTCTGACTTTTTAGTTCGCCTTGAACCATGTGTCCCCTTCTTACTTTGCTCCAGGCTCTCAACTTCTGTGAGTTTGTAGAACCCATCAAATTCTTTGATACCTCTTCCCTACCCACTGCTTTCCTTATCTGGCTCTTTTTCTTTCTTTAGGTCTTGGTTCAAAGTCAACTCCTTAGAGGTGCTTTCCCCACCCTACCTAAAATGTCCTTCACCTCCAATACTGACTGCTGCAACATCTAGTTGTTGTTGATGTTGTTGTTACAATGACTTACCACAAACTTGCTTCCATTCATTCTTTGCTTACTGGGTTTTTGTTTTGCTTTGTTTGCTTGACCCAACTGGAATATCAGTTGCATGAGGAAAGGAATCAAATCTATCTTGTCTACCATTGACTCACCAGCACTGGGGAGGTTGGTATGCATGTCATTGCTACTTGTGGAATGTTATTATATCAACGGTTTTATTTTACTCACCTAAATATTTGTTCCTACTCCCAGATTCTTCTCCTCCACTGCGTTCAGGCCATTGACATCAATATAAACTATCTCCATCTGTGATATTTCACGCAGCCCCCTTGATAGATATAGTCAACCCTTCTATCTTGGTCTATCAAAATTATGATGAAGATTCACCTCCTCCAAGACTTCAGTGAAAACGCTTGCCCTCACTAATCCTTCATGCCTTAGCATTTCTATCTCACTTAAAATTTCTCCCACAAACTGTTAATCCTTGTATATAGAACAACATTCTAATTTCTTAATGCATATTACCATCATCATCCCAACTAAACCCTAAGTACATATTTTTGTGTTTTTATGTATTTATTCCTAGAGTGTACAATGTCAAAACAGAAGCTTAATAAATATTTAGAATTAGATAATTTTATATTGGATGAAACTAAGACCTATACGCATACACTAAACTTCTGAATACCCCAGGAAGACTTTTATCTCAACATCTTAACATCTTCTTTAAAGTAAATTTATTGCTCTAGCAAAATATATATATATTCTTTATTATTATATATATATTCTTTTGTGAGTTTTGTAAGAATTTGGTTTTGCTTGGGTGGTGATGACACCTAAGCTTCCCAAAGTATTCCAGACTCTAAAAATTGCAGGAACAAAACATACTGGAGACCATATGGAGAAAGTTCTACAAGAATGCTGTGAGTTAGCATCTGCTTCTATCAAAATTGATATCGAAACTGATATCCTGAAGCTTTTTAATTCTCCTGTAAGGCTACTGTGTAAAGGATTGCTTAATTATTAGAATACCGTTAGAAAGTGTTTTGCTCAAATTTGAATTGATGAATTATTTTTAAAAGTTCAATGCTAACTCATACTTGGTTCTCATTTAATTCAAGTTAGATAACTTCTTTTATCAAGGCCACAGTTTCAGTACAAATGCATACAATTCTGAATATCAGTGCTGTTGACTCATGTTTCTTTGTCAAATGTGAATTTGGAGCTCAAGGGTAAGAGTAACTTTTTTATAAACCTTCTTAATCCTTCAGAGCCAAAAGAAGACTTACTTTTGTGACCAGGGCTCTTTCCCCAACTCTTCATGTCATCATGAAGGGCTGCATAGATTTATCATCTACTGTGTACCAATTTTGCTCAAGAGGTCCTCTTATCCTCGTTCACATTCAACAAAAAATAATGGGCAGCCAGCTCTGTGCCAGGCATTGTTCTGTACACTCAGGACATTGATGCAAACACAGGCAAGGTCCATGTTCTTCAGGAGGCTTCATTGCATAATTCTGGCAATCTTAGTTTATTTGTCTGTCATTGATAGAGGCATTCTGTGGTATTGTAGAATACATATTTGGTCTTTGACCCCATTTTTCTGACATAAAACTCCTAAAATTCTTAGAATCTCCAAAGTGATATTTTTATGTATGTTAATGTGTGTGAGTGGTGGCTGGCAGCCTCTAGGTAGCTTCAGGATAGAGGCTTGTCCCTGAAAAAATCCAAGGTATAATTGGAGGGTTGGGACTCTTAGCCTCACCCCACAAAATCTAGGGAGAAGAGAGGGACTGAGGGTAAAATTGATCACTAATGGTCAGTGGTTTGATCAATCATGCCTACGTAATAAATCCTTCATAAAAACCTAAAGAAGACAGGGTTGGGAGAGCTTCTGGATAGCCAAACACATGAAGTTTCCTGAAGAGTAGCACCCTTGGGAAGAGCATGGAAGCTCTGTGCCACTTCCTGTCCCTCACGCTATGCATCTGTCAACCTGAAGTAATCAAAATGATCAGAATTCAGCTGAGAAGAGTTTATTCAAGTGCAAATCTGAGAATAGCCATTCAGGCAGCAAATACTCCAAAGGAATGGGGTCAATGCTCCAAAGTTGCAACGTTAAGATCTTGCTTGTATAGGCAGAAAACAAAGAAATTTATCCAGATTACTACTACATTTTTCATACAAGCCTGGTTTATAGTTACAGCAATTTGATTACTCACAGCTGTTTTCCTTTTCCAATTTAAAAGAGTATATTTAACATTTCATCTTAAACAATGTGAAAGTCATAAGGTCTTTGTATAAGGGAAGAGGGAAGTTAATCTATAACGAAGATCAACAGTGAAGAGGAAAAGGATCTTGTCTGGTGCTCCTTAGCCTTTTACCACATTTTACAAAACAATGTAGGTAAAGAAAAGGCTAATCCATACTCAGGGGAACAAAAGTTACCTAACTGCAGTGGCTCACACCTGTAATCCCAGCACTTTGGGAAGTTGAAGCAGGTGGATCACCTGAGGTCATGAGTTGACCAACCTGACCAACATGGCAAAACCCTATCTCTTCCCAAAAAATACAAAAATTAGCCCCTCAGACATGGTGGCAGGTGCCTGTAATCCCAGCTACTCAGGAGGCTGAGGTAGAGAGAATTGCTTAAACCTGGGAGGCAGAGGTTGCAGTAAGCCGAGATCATGCCTCTGCACTCCAGCCCGGGCAACAGAGCGAGACTCCATCTCAAAAGTAAATAAATAAATAAAGATACAGCTGTGTAGGTTATAGCTGCCTGTCATGTGACTGAGGTCCCCTGATCACACTCTTTTAAGACTCAAAATAATTTAAAGTTCCAACAGCTTTAATGTTGATTTGCTTACTTTTACACATCTCTTCATTTGTATCTTTGGTAATATCCTTTATAATAAACCAGTAAACAAAAGCATTTCCCTAAGTTCTGGGAGCTGCTCTAACAAATGAGTCACACCTAAGGAAAGGGGTCATAGAAAATTCAATTTATAGCCAGCTGGTTAGAAGCACAGGCAAAACAACCTGGACCTTCCGATTGGTATCTGAACTGAGGGGGCAGTCTTGGGGATGAACGCTCAACTTTGGGGATCACACGCTATCTCCAGGTAGAAGTTTCAGAAGTGAATTGAATTAGAGAATACCCATCTAGTATCTGCTACAGAATTGATTTCTTTCCTGTTGGTCAGAAAAAGCCTCATACATATGGTCACAGAAGTTTTCTTTGTTGATTGCTACGGTGTGAGAGCAGAGGAAACTTCGTTTTTCCACAGTTGTTATAATTTTTTACAACTCATACACAAAGATTTCAATTTATTTTTATCATCTTTTACCTCTCAATGCTGAAGTAAAAAATAAAATATGCTTTCTGCTGTAATTTACTTATTTCTTTTTTGAATTTGTATTTCTTTTTGCTAATTCTTGGCAAACATTTCCCGCTATACTCAATAATATTGTGTTTATAAATCTAACATGCCATCAATTATAAAAATACACTTTATTTTATGTACCACTGAGTGACAAAACAATGCCAATTAAGTTATGTCATAATATTTTTTATCACTTGCAGTTTAACTTTATATTACTAAAAATGCCCATTTGAAATTATTTAAACACATATTCTTTCATGCATCACTCACTAGCATGTATGTAAAAAGAAATAAGAACAAAATAAATTAGTTGAGTATTTCTAAAATTTTCTCACATTCAGAATCCAAATTACTGATAAATCAGAGTAACTGAGATCCATAATTCTCTATATAACATTATTCTCTGAGCAATCAAGAGCCTTAGTGATACGGCATTTGTAAGAATTGTGCATCACTATTGTCTCTTGGATTCCCTTACAAGCTGCAGAAAATTTATAAATACACAAACACAGTTTGTACGTCTATGTATAGGCAACAAGAACTACATCACAATATCTACCTAAATCACAGTAATTGTATGACACACTCTGATTTTTCATATGTTAAAATGTAAAAATAAATGTGCTCCTTAGAAATGATAAAATATATCACATTATAAAGTGTAAGCTAACTTTTTAAAAATATGCATTACAGTTATACTTTTTTTTTGATTCGGAGTCTTGCTCTGTTACCCAGACTGGAGTGCAGTTGGGGGATCTCAGCTCTCTGCAAGCTCCGCCTCCCGGGTTCACGCCATTCTCCTGCCTCAGCCTCCCGAGTAGCTGGGACTACAGGCGCCCGCCACAGCACCTGGCTAATTTTTTGTATTTTTAGTAGAGACGGGGTTTCATCATATTAGCCAGGATAGTCTCGATCTCCTGACCTCATGATCCGCCCGCCTCGGCCTCCCAAAGTGCTGGGATTACAGGCCTGAGCCAAGGCGCCCGGCCTATAGCTACACATTTTGAAAAGAAAAATGCGGACCGGGCGCGGTGTCTCATGCCTGCAATCCCAGCACTTTGGGAGGCCAAGGCGGGCAGAACACCTGAGGTCAGGAATTCAAGACCAGCCTGGCCAATGTGGCAAAACCCCGTCTCTACTGAAAAATACAAAAATGAGCCGGGCGTGGTGGCCAGCACCTGTAATTCCAGCTACTTGGGAGGCTGAGGCAGGAGAATCGCTTGAACCTGGAAGGTAGAGGTTGCAGTGAGCCGAGATCATGCCCCTGCACTCCAGCCTGGGTGACAGAGCAAGATGCAGTCTCAAAATAATAATAATAATAATAATAATAATAATAATAATAATAATAAATAAATAAAAGAAAAACGCTTCTGAGTCCACCTACAGGTATCCTCGAGGGAGATGTTAGTCTCATGCAGGAAAGTAAAATATATATGATGGACTCAAAAACTGTGTTAAAACCTGCCAACAAATTTGACTGCTCTTATCAGTTCCTGAGGTAGAAACAAGAAATGTGTTCCACTTCAAGTTACCAGTGCCTACTGTTTGTTCTGTCTGAGGAAAGTGGCTCAAAAGTGAAACACAGTGATCCAAGACTGCATACAGAGTCAGCTTTGCCAAGAATCTTAATTTAACATTATAAAATCCTAGAGCTGTTAGAGAATTTGGAAAACATCTAGTCCCAATATCTTCCTTTACCATGGAGGAAACCAAGGCCTGTGGTTCTCAAGTTTCCTGAATCTTTTGGCACTCCTCTTTCTGCCACTCATGGCAGGCCTTCTCTGGGAGTAATTCTAGCACTTAAGGAAGAAAAGTAGTACCTCATTCTCCCAATGAGATACTATCTGGCCTTGAAGGAAAACTTACTGCAATAAGGCTCTTCTGGGCTGGACGTAGATTGAAAAGGACTGAAAATTTCCTCTAAAAATATCCTTAAAGCAGAATTTGAAATAATCTAAGTGTCTGTATAAAAAGACAGCGCTGTCTAATGAACAGAAATCAAAAACCTAGGACAAGGGTCAGCAAACTACTGTCCCTGGACAAAATTCCACTTGCCACTTGTTTTTGAAAATAAATTTGGCCGGGCACGGTGGCTCAAGCCTGTAATCTCAGCACTTTGGGAGGCCGAGAATGGCGGATCACGAGGTCAGGAGATCGAGACCATCCTGGCTTAACCCGGTGAAACCCCGTCTCTACTTAAAAAAAAATACAAAAAACTAGCCGGGCGAGGTGGCGGGCGCCTGTAGTCCCAGCTACTTGGGAGGCTGAGGCAGGAGAATGGCGTGGACCTGGGAGGCGGAGCTTGCAGTGAGCTGAGATCCGGCCACTGCACTCCAGTCTGGGCGACAGCGCGAGACTCTGTCTCAAAAAAAAAAAGAAAAGAAAAGAAAAGAAAGTTTTGTTGGAACATTGTAGCATTCATTTCTGTGTTGTCTGTGACTGTTTTTATACTGTAACAGCAGAGGAGTAGCTACAATGGAGACCACATGGCCCACAAAGCCTAAAATATTTACTATCTGAATCTTTGCAGAAAAAAACTTCCAACTCCTAATGTAGAAGGTAGATTTTTAAGGACCAAGGCAGGAACAATAGGTTGCAGTTTTCATTTTCAACTTGGACTTTATGAGTTGACAGAATAAAAAAGATGGTTCTTTTAAGCATGTGTGTAACTATAGCACTCATTATCTTATGTCATATTCATCATAACTCCTCATTTTGTAGGATAGAACATACACATACACACACACACACTGATTGCACACTTTTAGAAAATAAAAGGGGGTGGCTTTTATTCTGATATCCATCATAGCTAACATCATCACACTCCAATGAAATAGAACATTTATTTCTTTAGCTATAAAGAATTTTTTAATTAGCCTCTTGATTTATTTGCATACTTCCTAAAACCTTTGTCCAGTGTGATTGAACTCTGATTTCAAACTTTCAATGCTCTCACTCTTGGGTCATCTAAAACAGTAATCTGTCTTTTGCAGTAGTTCTATCATGAAATTCTTGTCTGACAGACACTGATATTTTCCTGAATGCATCCTGCAATGAATAATTCCATAAGCACAAACAGTCTATGTAAGTTATATTAATTTAAAAAATGCTAAATTAAAAATACTGCTTTTATTTTTATCCACAAAATTGATGAATATGTATAATACCTTTCTAGAATATAATCCTATAGCTATCAGGAGCTGAGACTTTTAGAATAATTGTGTTCCTCACTTAGCACCAAAATATCCACTTATGCTAAGCAAATCAAGGGACTGCCTTGATGGTAAAACTCAGCAGGACTCTAAAGTATCATCAACATAAATAAAATCAAGAATTTAGGGCACAAAAGAAGAATCACTGGATTTGTTTGTAAAATGACTTAGTGATTGTAGATTTTTTGAGTAAAGATTATTCTTTAGAAAATTCTATGGAACTTATAAAATTAGGATTTGAGATGTGCTACAACCTCCAAACTGATGTGGTAACCTTCTAGATAGAAAACATCTATCTAAATGAATGTCTCTTTAAGTGCAAAGTCTCCCATGGACTTAACATGCCACCTGCTCTTATTTTATAGGCAATCCCTACAAGAACAAAAACACCCGAAAATTCAATTCATTAAATGAATCCCTCAACCACGTTTTAAAAAAAGTATTCTAAACTCTAATTGATTATGTAAAAGTTCCAACAGAGAGCTTTATATATGCTAATAAGATGTTGGCCAGCAAGTATCTCCAACAATTTTGCCTAGGTTAGGACCTAGGTTAGTACCTAGGTTAGAACCACTGAGGTTCTCCTAGACCTCCAAGAATGTCTTAAAATCCTGCAGTTGGTGAAGATAGCCCTTTAGATATTCACACTTCCCAATACCTCATTTTTCTCCCCACTTGATTTATAACATTTTGGTTTATTTGCTTTGAATCCAAAATAAAATAAACTTATTGAAGATTCAGGACGAAACATCAAAGATCTAGGGACACTGAGAAGATACACAAGAAAAACAAATGCAGCACTGAGACATTAGGAAAAAACATTCAATAGGGGTGGAGAAAGAAAGAAAACATATTTACTCGAATAAAGAAATATTACATGCAAAAAAGAAGAATCTGGATGGAGTGGGAGAGAAGAAAGCAGGGAAGAGAAGAATGAGGGCAAATACAATGCCCATATGGAAACAGAACTCCTGGCTGCTAGGGCTTATAAACATTGGGATGATTTAACAGTCTCCTTGGGGGAGTCATAAAATGTTTTGTTCCTGGAAATGTTTACACAAAAGGTAGGTAACTTGATGCAGAGAAGTGATTTAGTTGACATCCCTAGATGTCCTTCCAACTCCGATTTTATGATTTGGTAACTTAAGAATGACTAAGGTGATGCCAAAAAATAAAGATGAAAGACCCATGCTTATATTAAACATACACACAAGATTTATGGCCTCCCTCAGAACTGTGTTCCAGAATAACATGGAGTGAATTTCAAATGCATCGTTGTCTGCTGGTAATCATTTGCTTGAGTGCTAAGGAGTGATTCAGTACAATTCTGTGACAATATTCAATCTATATACGTAATTGCCCTCCAGGTTCCCTTTATATTCGATGCCCAATTTTCTCATACTCCAAATCAAATAAAGTCTAGGCAGTTTTCCAATAGTCTTCTTCAAAATAATTTCTACAGATTACTAGATTATTTCCGTATTCCGAATGACAAGTCCAGCATAAGTAAATCAACTAAAGACTTTTTTTTCAAATTTCACAAATTGTTGACTCCTGGCTAATGCAATTTTACTCTACATTATGCAATATGTTCTCCTGAGAAGAAGCTGCATGCTTATTTCTTTCGGTTTGATGTCTTGTAATGGATTGGATTTGAGTGAATGAGAGGATAGTTTATCCTTTATTTTCTCTAATTTGTCTGAATTTTCAACAGTATGTGTACATACTTTCCTTTGGGTCTATCACACATACAGAAACTGTTCATGTTAATTTACCATCATGCAATTGAAAATAAGGCTCTAATAGCCGTCAAGATTCATAGTTACAGAATTCTCCAGAATTTTATCCTTTATTGCTCTCTAATTTATAGGTCCATCTAATCAGGGGTAACATTGTATTTTGAAGCCCTGCATTGAATTCCAAATGGTGTTAAAAAGCTTTGCAGTATTGAAACTTTGCTGAAATTTCCACCAGGGATAAATTTATGCTATTTCCCAATATTATTTTAAGTGAGCTTTTTTTTTTTTTACCCACTCTGAATGACACTGAACTACCCATTCATTATTTCTTTGGATAATCTCTGCTATTTTCTGTTCCCCTCCTCTTTTTACTCCAGTAATTACTTGCTTTCAGTTCTTTTTATATGCCAACCAATTTATCACATACATTCAGCATTTTCTCATAATTTTCACTCTAAACACTATCTCTGACATCTTGCCAACATCCTATTGGATCCCACTATTTCTGCTTTTATTTGAATACTAATTATTTTAGTCTTGGGCATTTTGGAAGGATTAATGCATACATGGGAAAATTGATGGTCCTAAAATTTAAGGTCATTAGCCCAGCTAGCCATTAATTCTCAAAAAAGATCCTTAAAGGAAGGAAGTGATTATTGTTCTTGCAGCATCTTTGGTTTTTCTTTCAAGCCTATTTTCCCTAGCACAACTGGTTTTCAGACATAACAGAGTGTCATGAATTTAAAACAAATTTAGAAAATGCCAAAGAATAAAGAATAATTTTAATACCTATTGTTAATTATTGGCTTGCTATTTAGAAGTAAAACCACTAAATAGAATAAATTCATTCATCAAAGACAGAAATGGAGAGAAGTAAAAAAAACAGTTTGTGAACAGACAAACTAGATGATTTGTAAACAGTAAAGTTTGTTTCTTTCCCTTAGGTAAACAGTAGCCTGCAAAGCACCAAAGAGGATATTCACACACACACACACACACACACACAATTCACCAATTTATGAATTCTCTGAAAACCAAGGTAAGTTCTGCAGTGAAACACAGGCAACCAGCTGTCTGTACCCTCTGTTAGTCCTCAGTTAGTCCTGTCTGCACCTCAGTCTTAGTCCATCTCTGTAGCATTTCTCTCATGAGAATTTTTCAAATCTCCCCAATTTGACCAAGCCACGTTGATCATCAGGGCTTCAGTTCTCCTTGACACATGTCCCCTTGACATAAGTGATGTCCCCTTGACATAAGTTGAATATTGCCTAGGGACAATGACTTTATACTAGCATTAAATAATGTGAATGTGTATTGTGAAGTTGAACAAAATTTTTTTTTTTTTTTTTGAGATGGAGTCTCGCTCTGTCGCCCAAGCTGGAGTGCAGTGGCCTAGAAAAAAAATTCTCATTCTATTTTGTAGAATGGAGGCTTCTCTGATTTCTCAATCAGAAATAAAAGCCAGTTAGATCTATAACCAACTTTGTTGTAATTTTGTCTTCTGACACCTATGAGTGGTTGCTGTGTTACTCAAAGAAATTTGGGCCCTTAAAATTTTTGTTCGGCCGGGCGCGGTGGCTCAAGCCTGTAATCCCAGCACTTTGGGAGGCCGAGACGGGCGGATCACGAGGTCAGGCGATCAAGACCATCCTGGCTAACACGGTGAAACCCCGTCCCAGCCGAACAAAAATTTTAAGGGCCCAAATTTCTTTGAGTAACACAGCAACCACTCATAGGTGTCAGAAGACAAAATTACAACAAAGTTGGTTATAGATCTAACTGGCTTTTATTTCTGATTGAGAAATCAGGGAAGCCTCCATTCTACAAAATAGAATGAGAATTTTTTTTCTAGGCAGTAGCAAAGTAGTGGGTTTTGCAAGGTGGGAACAAGGAAACAGAATAGGAAAAAAGCCAATTGGTTAACCTCAGGTTACTTCCGGTTACTTCAGTTTACTTTCTTGTAACGATTAAAGCATATTCCTCCTTATTATGCTGACTGCAGTAGACTGCAATCTCGCGTTTTCAGGAAAACCTGGTCTGTTTGCGGATCCATCTGCTTCCTTAAAGTTTCAGTTTGATATGTGGCATTTAGCATGAGTGACTTCATTTTGGTTTGATCTGGTCTGTTGGGGCCTAGTGCAGGAGCGCAGTCTAAAACAATGGTCTCCCATAATGTTTTTTTAATGTGTTCGTTCTTTTCTTGAAGCTCAGTTACATATTTTCAATTGCTGTATTATATCCACTGTTTTCACATGTTGGTAGCAGGAAAGTTTCCTATGCGTATCTCTTAGTTTATTATATTGCTGGACGTGGTCCTAATTTATTTATGTTTTTAAAGATGATTCTGGGGAAGTTTAGAGACATTTATCTGACACTTTCTCATTGCTATCTCTTACACCCATTATCCCTTGAATCAATGTTTCTTGTACCAATCTGTACCAATGATCACTATATTAGGCCAGTCCTTTCATTTCTTATTAATATTTACTTTAAAAAAATACAACTGTTGTTTTGTTGAGATCCTTACTTTGACCTCATTCTCTTCCAAATCACTTACCCATTATTATGTCTTTCCTGATTAAAATTCTCAGCAGTGTCCCATCTACTATCAAAAAATTTCTCCTCTTCTGCCTATTTACACTCCACCACACACATCCCTGCACTTGAGCCTCCCCAAATGCAGTAGCCGTGGTTTCCTGAACACTGCCACCAATTTCCATGCCATTGTCTGTGTTATATCTAATGTCTACAGTGATCTTTAATCACCTCATTGACTTGGTTAATTCCTCTTTGGAGATGAAAGAAAAAAATAATTTCTGAGTAGTCAGTACATAAAAGGAGAAACAAATCATCCTGAGTATTCAAATACTTAAAAATTGTGTTTTTAAAAAGGCTTAAAGACAAAATTTACAGTCAATTGAAACTCACAGAATAGAGTTTCTTTGCCAATATATAAAGTGTGTTCTGAAACAAATGTAGCTGCTGTTGATTTGGTTAAATTCCAGTTAGAATGTAAGAAAGCAGTCTAAATTTTACAACAGAAAGAGAATATGTTTTAAAACAAAACAACATGTGTAGGTACATTTACAAAATTCCATAGTAATAAAAGTTAAAAATGTATCTATTTATTCAATATTTTTTGTATTGCAAACATGAAGTGTCAACTGTTATGAATTAAAGAGAAAAAGAATATGCAATTATAAATTGTTTGAGGTAGAATAATATTAAAAACAAAGGAAATTTCATTAAACTAAAGAAGAAAAAAGGGTTCAAAATAAACATCATCTCAAATTCTATGGGGAGGGAGGGAAAACTGCTGAAAGCATTGATTCTGAAGACATTGCCATATTGCTGACTAGAATTCATATTTCACAAGAGGAAATAGATGCATTACAAAATAGGCATTCTTTTTCTTGATAAAATTATGTCCATTAGAAGTTTATGAAAATACATATTGGCTATAGTTATATATTGATACAATATTTTACAAGTATGTAATAATGAAACCAGAAATTAGTATAATAGTGTAATCAAATACTTTTTTACCTGAAAACTGTAAAATAAGTTTTTAAAACTACATAACCTCCAAAGTATATTTAAATTGATGGCTTTCATGACATAAATTATACTTCAAAAAGGCTGTTTTTAAAAAAACAATGTAGCCTCCATGGACACCTGTAAAATAAATCTAAAATGACAATCCTAAATGTATAAGACTTGGTGAAATGTTAGGGAATCATTTAGCAAAATTTCCAACAATACTATACAAATATTCCAGGAGCAAAAGTTTCCACAAATGTCTTTTAAAATATTCAGAATCCCAAACTTTCAACTCCGTTAATACCCTAATTTAGTCTTTTTCAATTATTCACAGAAAGGTATTTTCATATCTAAATTAAATTAATTGAGTAAAGAATGTTGCCTTCAATAGAGAATTGAGAATATTTTCTTTTTTGTTTGTTTGTTCGTTTTTTGTTTCTTTTTTCTTTTTTCTTTTTTTTTATTATTATACTTTAAGTTCTAGGGTACATGTGCACAATGTGCAGGTTTGTTACATACGTATCCCTGTGCCATGTTGGTGTGCTGCACCCATCAACTCATCAGCACCCATCAACTCATCATTTACATCAGGTATAACTCCCAGTGCAATCCCTCCCTCCCCTCCCCATAATAGGCCCCATTGTGTGATGTTCCCCCTCCCGAGCCCAAGTGATCTCATTGTTCAGTTCCCACCTATGAGTGAGAACATGCGGTGTTCGGTTTTCTGTTCTTGCGATAGTTTGCTGAGAATGATGGATTCCAGCTGCATCCATGTCCCTACAAAGGACACAAACTCATCCTTTTTTATGGCTGCATAGTATTCCATGGTGTATATGTGCCACATTTTCTTAATCCAGTCTGTCACTGATGGACATTTGGGTTGATTCCAAGTCTTTGCTATTGTGAATAGTGCCGCAATGAACATACATGTGCATGTGTCTTTATAGCAGCATGATTTATAATCCTTTGGGTATATTCCTAGTAATGGGATGGCTGGGTCATATGGTACTTCTAGTTCTAGATCCTTGAGGAATCGCCATACTGTTTTCCATAATGGTTGAATTAGTTTACAATCCCACCAACAGTGTCAAAGTGTTCCTATTTCTCCACATCCTCTCCAGCACCTGTTGTTTCCTGACTTTTGAATGATTGCCATTCTAACTGGTGTGAGATGGTATCTCATTGTGGTTTTGATTTGCATTTCTCTGATGGCCAGTGATGACGAGCATTTTTTTCATGTGTCTGTTGGCCGTATGCATGTCTTCTTTTGAGAAATGTCTGTTCATATCCTTTGCCCACTTTTTGATGGGGTTGTTTGTTTTTTTCTTGTAAATTAGATGGATTAGAGACTTAAATGTTAGACCCAATACTATGAAAACCCTAGAAGAAAACCTAGGTAATACCATTCAGGACATAGGCATGGGCAAGGACTTCATGTCTAAAACACCAAAAGCAACGGCAACAAAAGCCAAAATTGACAAATGGGATCTAATTAAACTAAAGAGCTTCTGCACAGCAAAAGAAACTACCATCAGAGTGAGCAGGCAACCTACAGAATGGGAGAAAATTTTTGCAATCTACTCATCTGACAAAGGGCTAATATCCAGAACCTACAAAGAACTCAAGCAAATTTACGGGAATTGAGAATATTTTCTATTCCACTGTTTCCAAAACTAAAATTTATAATATTTTAATGTAGCCATACACATCTGGGTAAATTAAAAATACATAATACTAAATGTAGATATAAATGCTCCATTTCAAATAACTTCTATCATTTTCTACATTAACAGTTTAAAAGACAAGGGAAAAGAATATTGAAACAAGCCTAGTGTATTCTCTAAGAGCCAAAATAACAGAGTAGCATAAAGTTATTTGACTAATATAGGACCACAGAAATCATTTCATTCTATTCTTCACAAGCATTTGAACCCATATGCACTATAATTTAAAATGCATGAAACCCATATGTACTTCTGTAACTAAATAACTTAATCTAAAAAAAGTTATCATAAGTAGGAAATGTCTTTGAAATCATGTTTATTCTTTAAAACAGATCTAATTTTTCTTCTTCATTAAATACCAATTTTTGTTGAATATTAATATTTGAAATATACTAAATATAAAAGTGAACATAACTATATGTAAAAGGACATTCATTATAGCAGCATCTGTAGTAGCAAAGGATTGAAAATAACCTAGATACCATTCAATAGAGGACAGGTTAAATAATGTATGGCCCTACCATGGAATATTATGCAGCCATTTGAAAATTAAGGAGCAACATACATGGAATGATCACCAGGAGGTATTGTGTAAAAAAGGTAAGCTTTGCAACAGTCTGTATAGGGTGGTTCCCATCTGTATAAATAAAAATGTCATCCATGCAATTCATACAACAAACATGTTTTGAGTGCCTATTAGGCAAAGTACTATTCTAAGTACTTGGGATAGAGCAGTGAATGAAACAAAGTACTGTCATGGAACTCCTATTCTAGGAGAAGAAGACAGATAATAAAATAAACATAATTATGCCATGGAGTGAGAGGTAGTATTAACAAAAATAAAGCAAGTTATTTGAGTATGGCAAAGAGAAACAAGGCAATATGGTTGCTCTTCCTCTTAGGAGTAGTTAGGGATAATGTGATATTGAGCAGTGGCCTAAAGATGGGTAGGAACAGATTGGAGGGAATAAGGAGAGGTGTGAGATATTCCTATTTTTATCATTTTGAGTTTGGGGTCATGTCAATATTTTATGTAATCAGAATAATTAAGAGAATAAAAAAACTATAAAATTAAACATAAACACATACAAATGAAGCTAATATGTTATCAAATTGATAACACAATCACACAAAGTAAAATTTAATTCCAGTAATCAAGCATACTCTTTGGGGAAAACATTTGAAGGGTAGAATGGCAATAAAATCTTAAAGTTTACTCAGCTGTTTTGTTGTAGGTATTGCTATTAGTATCATAGTTCTGAAACTATTCTGTATATAGCATAAAGCAAGTGAGTTATTATATTGATCTTTTTGGGAATCAGAGTTTTCTCTGTGTTAAAAGGCAGATGACTAATATGAAATTGTTGAACGTGAGGAAGATCCTATACTGGAATGCAGGAGTACTGGCTAGATACATTTTTATGGGATTCGAAGCCTATACAATTTTGGAGGCTCTCTTAAAGGAACATTAGAAATATAAAATTAGGTATAAAACCTTAAATAGATCCCATTAACATCACAATAAATCTTTTCTAAACTGGTGGGGTTGGATTTGACTTGAAAGTATAGATTTTTTTTTGTTTTTCTCTCCATGCTGGAAAGGCTTAGAAATAATAATAGCCTTATAGCAATGAGCAGACCTAGTACCCAGACTTTGTGTTCTATATACATTCCCCAACAGAAATGAGGAATTCCTAAAGAAATGCCTGACTCCAGGTCTAAGCAGAAAAAGTATAAGAATATTCTAAAACATCTTGTACCAGACTCAAGAATGTGCTCAAAGACTAGTGGGATAACAAAAGGACCAGTTTAACAAGGATCCTAATGGCCAAATTTGTAGCTTTTTGAAGCACCAAAAATAACTATGACAGTAATGGATAAAACATTCACTTTTTTTAAAATCTGAGTCTTTGATGATACTGAAAGAAACAGAGAGACAAAGAAAGGGGAAAAGCTGTTATTAACTGAAATTCTTCTATAAACAACTGTAGGAATGACAAAGCATTTTGAAAATCCCAGTCTAATAATAGATCCATGGAAGAATCATTAATGAATGCTAAAATTATTAAGTAAAATGGTTTGGAAGAGCAGGAAATTCATACAGTGATAGAGTATCAGCTCAGAGATAATTTAGTTTCAAATTAACAAATATGGTGGTCACCACCTTAACTAAGTAATAGATTCAGTGCTTTTTATCATTTAGTACAGCCTGAGATTAGGTGCTTCTGTTATGAAGTAGCAAAATACATATAATACTATATATACCTATATATATTTTGAGGTGTGTGTGTGTGTGTGTGTGTGTGTGTGTGTGTAGCATTTATACTGCCATGAAGCATATTTGCCAAAAATGCTCTTTTTTTTTTTTTTTTCTCTGAGACAGAGTCTCACTCTGTCGCCCAGGCTGGAGTGCAGTGGCACGGTCTCGGTTTACTGCAACCTCCGCCTCCCAGGTTGACGCCATTCTCCTGCCTCAGCCTCCCAAGTAGCTGGGACTACAGGCGCCCACCACCTCGCCCGGATAATTTTTTTTTTCTTTCTTTTTTTTTTTTTTTTAGTAGAGACGGGGTTTCACCGTGTTAGCCAGGATGGTCTCAATCTCCTGACCTCTTGATCCGCCTGCCTCGGCCCCCCAAAGTGCTAGGATTATAGGTGTGAGCCACCGAGCCCGGCCCTTGAAAAATGTTTAATCTAACACTAATCATGACGTAACAACCAAACAAATCCAAACTGTGAAACTTTCTGTAAGGCAACTCCCCCAGTTTCCTAAAAAATGTATGATGGGAGAAAAAAAAGTCAAGGGGATTGATGAAAGATAAAACTAAAAAGACAATATAGACAAATGCCATCTGTGAACTTCAATTTAATCCTGGACCTGTGTGTCTCTCTGCAACCCCCCCCCCCCCCACACACACACACACATACACACACACAAAGCATTTGGGGGACAATTGGGTTAATGTAAATATGGACTGGGTATTAAATGATATTTAACTCACACTAATTTTTATAGCTGTAATCATGATATTACAGTTATATCACAGTTAGATAAGAGAATGCCCCGATATTTAGGCGTTGCCTGAAGTAAGTGAAGTATCATGACATGTTCAACTTCCAAATGATCCAGAACAATGTACCTGTGTGTGTATGTAAGTGTGTACATGCATATTGTTTATAACTCTTTGAAGCATAAAAACTTACTATGACAGTAATGGATAACACACTGAATATTTTTTTAAATCTATTAAGTCCATAATGATACTGAAAGAAAACTAAGAGAGAGAGAGAGCAAGAGAGAGAGAGAGCACAGAATCTGTGCATGTGCATAAAGCAAACATTCAAAATGTCAAGAATTTGAAAGTCTAGGAGAAGGTATTCAGGTATTCTTTAGAATTTTTCGAAATTAAAAAAAAAATAGGGAAAAGGCAAAAAATAATGAAGCTGAGTCTGGAAAGCAAGGAGCAGATATATGATGAGAGACATAGAGCTATCTCCTGCGTCTCTCTCCTTCTGCCTTTTCCTCACCCCCACATTACCCCAAAGAAAGGAAATTACCTACTCTGACTAAAGCAAACAGAACTCCATCTACAGTTTACTATCGATAATGTGTTCTAAAATACTATTCTAGTTTAAAATACAAAATTTTACATTTTCTGATTTCCTTGGAAATGAAGTTGACATTTGATACCATTTCAAACATAAATGTAAATATTGTAATAGCAGGATATTTTAAATGTCTGTTTGACAAACTGGAACACTATCCTAATTAAAAGCAGTCTCTATAGAAAGGCATGCTAAACACACAATAATTATAGTTTTAACAAGACATTAACATTTTCTCCAAACTCCAAAGGTGATTTAGGTAATGTTACAGAACATACGTGCCAGGAAATTGTCAAATTAAACTAAGCAGGGCTTGCCTCAGGTAAAAAAATGCAACATGGGCAAGTTTATCCTTCATTCCAGGATTCTCTCCTCACTTTTAGACTATTCCCGCAGCTCAGATGGATTGCCATCTAAAGCAGATGGTCGTATTTATTCATTCAATTTGTTTCTGCGCACCAACAAAGGCTTATCTCTGCCATGTGCCTGCTTTACTCAACCCTCTGCTCCCTGATTCCCATAGCATTGCACAGAAATTCACCTTCTGTATTCCTCTCCTTCATGGTCCAAAGTATTTGCTAGCTAGCATTGTAAATCATTCCTGCTTAGTATGCTAATTAGGGGAACTAGATGACCACTCCATGCACGTGTTAACTGCAGCCTTCTGAGGGCAATAGTACGGCTTTTTCTCTAATGCCTCAGTTACAGAAAAGTTATTCCCGAACTTCCTCTGTGAACCTACAGCTCCTGTGCACACCTTTTTAACACACATTACTTGATAGTGTAATTATGTCTTTAGATCTTTGGCTAGATGTAGTCCAAATACCTCATACATTATAAATGCTTAGTAAAGGATTACTGAACTCAACTGTCAAATTGAAAACTGTTAAATTGGAACCATTTCAGGCAAAAGCCAGAAATTGCATTTCAGAGGGAATTCTTTCTTTCAGGAAAGACTAAACTAATAAGAGAAATAACAGGCAGTGAGGTCAAGGATCTGAAGCCTTTCCTAGCTCATGAAAAAAATCCCCTCTGTTGAGAGCAGGTAGATTTAAAACAGCCTCTTAGGTGAAACAAGTGTACCTTTCTGGGAGGAGCATGCCTTAACTGGAATTTGCTTAATGTCCAACCTTGTGACAGTCCAAGAAAGAATCACTGTCAAAGGAAGAGAACCTGTGCGATTTGCTGTTGATCCTTCACTTTTATCTAGTTGCTTTTTGTTTTTAAACTCAGACAATAAAAAAGCAACTTTACCCCAAAAATTTTCAGCAAAAAAGTACAGTATATATAAACACCAATCTCCTGCTGGAGCTTAAAACCTCAATCTATTTAATATTTAATATCTTGGTCCTACAAAAAGTAAAAGGACTCTAGAAAATGAAGGAGAAAGAATAAATAGTCCTTGGGAGTAAACTATAGAGAAGAGGTTGACACCATAGCATGTTACAGTGGGGACTACATTTTAATAGTTTCTATCATGTAAAGCAATTAATATTATAGTTCTCTAGCACTTGAAAGAATCTAAAAGTGAAAGAACACCAGGCTGCAGGCAGAGAACCTGACTTCTAGACCCAACATCAGCACATGCTGTGCCTCTGAACAAAGAACTTAATGGCACCTCTGGGTTTTTATCTGAAAACCAAGAGTATTGAACTTGATGTGATGTTAAGTTTCTTTCAAGGCATATTATTCAGAAATTACACATTTGATTTGTTCTTTATGGGAAATGAAACTAATAGGGAGTACAATTGACCATAACTACATTAGTGTGTATAATTTCATAGGGGTTCCTGTACTGCCCTGATCAGATAAGACCGAAGTCTTTATTCTCACAGCTGGTGTTCTGAATGGCTCACAGCTGAGTCCCCTCTCAATGAATTACCTGCAGAAATCTGACTGGCAACTTATTTCCAAGAAACAGCCTCCATCTGCTGATCACTTTAGAGATACAGAGGCTGGGCCCTCTTGCCTCAATTTGGAACAATGCTGAAAGACCATCCTAGGTGCAAAGCATCCTAAGGATTCCACTGAAGTTTGCCGCAACTGTAATAGAGGTCAACTCCTCCCTCAGCCCAATTCTGCCTCCCTGACTCCATTCTAACTGTTGCATCCGAGACTGTTGCCCAATATCCTCCCATCTCCAACTCAGGTAATTTCCCAGGGAATCCAACTTCAGATAGCTGGTACTACATAAGGTCCTAGGCAGCAAATTATAGAATGGAATTTTGGAGAGCTGATAATAAGGATCCCTTTGCTGGTGATAACTGTAAGATTGATCATTCCTGGGATGAGATAGTGGTGAAATTAATAAAACTTCTACCTGTGGCAAATTGAGACAAGACTTCAGTGTGTCAGAAAACACTAGGAGGTTCAGTATCTTAGATATTTGAAAGGCTTAGGGGAAAAAGTAATTATAAGAACTATAGAATCAGATAGCTGTTACTGGCTACCACTGATGCATTGCAGAAATTTAATGGCACTCTGAGGGGTATTAATCTCAAATTTAAGGCAAAGTATAAAAGACCAAGGGCCTCCTTGGAGGCATATAAAGATATTCTCATCTACTACAGCCAGATAGCAGAAATAGCTTGAGATCAGACTCCACTCTAGATGTATATGAAAACCAGAGGTCCAGAGAAAAGAAGTTGAATTCTCTACCCCAGCTGGTATGCCACCAAAGTGAGACCCTGAGACTTGAAATGGGGACATGTGGGTTGAGATACTCAAGAATCTTGAATCCTCCGATCTTACTAAATGCTGTAGCTCTGCACAAGTGGTTCACTCTCCTCCCGTAAAGCTTGGTATTCTGCCCTTACTTGAAGATGCTGCGGAGCCTTGAAAAAGAACACATGCCCTTCTCAGATTCTACCCCACTTCCATTCCTGGCTAGAAGACTAATAAACAGGGTCAAATTACAGCATAACCCAGCCAAGGATGCACTGGGCTTGCTAAGAGTTCTCTTCTCTTAGCTGCAGGGCCCAGGGACCAAGATTCAGCAAGAACCAAAGGAGTGTGTGTGGGACGAGATCCCTAGAGCGATAGATCAGCAGTATAGTGCATAAGCGTGGGTAAGGGAACTTTCATCAATAAGGGGGCACTGTGCAGTGACACAGGATTTAATAATTTGGCAAGAACCCTGGAAGATGGGTGCTAACACATTGCTAGCATGGCTTTTGGAAGCCTGGAAAAAGAAATTATCTACAGTAAGAAAACTAGAAATGTCAGAAAAGCTGAGACAGTAGAAAGGTGTGGCTGAATGCAGTGGCTCACGCCACTTTGGGAGGCCGAGGCGGGTAGATCACCTGAGGTCAGGGGTTCCAGACCAGGCTGACCAATATGGAGAAACCCCACCTTTACTAAAAATACAAAAATTAGCCAGGCGTGGTGGCGTGCACCTGTAGTCCTAGCTATTCGGGAGTCTGAGGTAGGAGAATTGCTTGAAACTGGTAGGCAGAGGTTGCAGTGAGCCGAGACTGTGCCACTGCACTCCAGCCTGGGTGACAGAGCCAGACTCCATCTCAAAAAAAAAAAAAAAAAAAAGAGAAAAGAAAAGAGCAAAATGGTCAGAAAAGTTAAAGTGCTAGGGCCAGCATTGTAAGATAAGGCAAAATTAAAAACAAACAAACAAACAAAGCCACTACTCACTGGCCAACTGCTTTTCAGAGACGGGTTTATAAGACACCTCTGTGTTTACTGAAGCAATGAGGAATGTGTTTATGAAAGAAGTGCCAGAAACAGTGAGAAATTGATTGGCGACTGTTTTTTCTAAGACATACGTAATTGTTGGAGATGCTGTATGGTTTGGTCTAGCAATAGAAATTTTGCAATCCTGAAATAATAAAGGTTAGAATGCAATACTTTAGAAGCAAAGGGGATGCAGCACAATGAGTGGCAAAATGGAGTTGTGGATTTTAATTTATTGGGAACTGGCTATTCTTGTATTTAAAAATAATCCTAATCTCTATTCTGAGAAACAATTACATTACTTTGAAATAGTTTGATCTTTGTAAGGATTTTTTCTAAACTTTGTTAGGAGAAACCAAAGCAGTCATTCATTCACAAATACCTTTCTGAGCACCCTACCCCACCCCCGTCTCTCTGGTGAGAATACCAACAACACTTTTCCCTGTGTGTGCTCAGGAAATTGTTCTGATCGCTCTTTTTGAGTGGTTCTTTTCCCAACCTTGAGTAGTCAGCCAACTCTGGGAACTCTGTCAGATGTCTGGATCAATCTCTCTGTCTTTCTCTCTCCCCCGCCCTCCCCGCCTTCTCTCTCTCCCTCTGTGTCTCTTTCTCTCTTGGTAGCTCGCTCTCTATCTCTCTGTAGCTCTCTCCTTTCAGTACTTTTCCATGAGAACCCTAGCCATGTTGGCCCCCCTGAAATCTCAAATCTAACTCTCCTCAGCTTAAAATATTTACAATTGGGAGCAGAAGGTTAAATTTACAAAATGTAGTAAGATGGTCAAATTCACCAAGATTATTCTCAACAGCAAAGTGCGGTGGCTCACACTTATAATCCCAGAGCTTTGGGAGGCCAAGGCAGGAGGATTGCTTAAGCCCAGGAGTTCAAGACCAGCCTTGGCAACATACGAAGACCCTATCTCCACCAAAATTTGTTTAAAATATGTTGAGACAGGAGGACGTCCTGAGCCTAGGAATTTATGGCTATAGTGAGCTATGGCCACAGTACCACATTCAGTCTGTGTGACAAAGCAAGACCATGTCATTAAAAGAAACAACAACAAAAAAATAAGAGTATGCATCAATTCAAGCACATATGTGTGAATTTTCTCAGATAATTACTGGTTGGTGTGTTCTCCTTTCCCAGAAATCCCAGACAGATCTGAAATATGCACACTTCCCAGGAAATTTTATTAAGATGTTTAATTAGCAGAAAATAATATACAACACATAAGCAAAATATCATATGTATATCAACCACTGATATTTCTTAAGATATTTTAATCTGAAAAACCCAATACACTTACATCCCAATAAAGTGCCAACATGCGAATTCTCAGAATTCTTCCTGTGGACTTTTTATTATTACATGCCTTTGCAGTAAACAAAGGTGGAATTTCTGACCAGCAACTGCCCCATTTTCAGAGAACCTGTTGCTTACTCACAATAGTAGATCCTTACAGTCATGTTGGAATCACACACCTTTGTACCCATAAGGTGTAGATATATAAGTCAAGAGGGACCCAGAAGATTCTCTCCTAACAGAAATTTAGAATGGGATTTGAAGACACCCATCAATTTCTTTGGTACCTGAACTGAAATGACCTATATATCTATCTGCAGTGATCACATGGAACAGCAGAGA
This sequence comes from Macaca nemestrina, assembly GCF_043159975.1. NCBI lineage: Eukaryota > Metazoa > Chordata > Mammalia > Primates > Cercopithecidae > Macaca > Macaca nemestrina. The sequence continues at coordinate 60,300,080 of NC_092130.1, forward strand.
AAGCTGACCTGCAGAGAGAGGAGAGTAAGACAGAGAGGCAGACAGATAAAAATGATTTGGGAGAAAGTAAATGATGTTATTAATAGCTTTCCGATTTTTGGTAATCTTCCTGTGTAAAACACATCTACGTTTCCTGACACCAAGTTCCAATAAGAAACCATTTGCATATTCTCCTTTTTAATCTAAACTGTAATAACAGAAAAATTGACCTACCATGCCTTGTGAGATATAATGAAAACACATTTTTTTTTTTTGCCTCCTATTATGCTCCTAAAATGTATTCGGTAAAGGAAAAATTTTTCTCTTGCCCTTGGATAAAATTCTTTCTCTAGTAAGCCCTGTAAGCTTTCTGTTCTCATTTAAAGTTTAAAATACGCTCCAGTCACTAAAATCTAAAGGCTATCTTGTATCTATTAAAATTGTCCAGCCCAAGACAATAGTCCAAATGCAACTTTCCTCTCTCAGGCTACTACTGAAGGTTTGTTGCTCACGAATGCAAAGGGGGAGAAACAGAAGGGCTTCATCATCTTTCTTTCCCTTCTTAGCATGTCTCCTTCTCTGCTAACTGCAGCTACTGACCGCCCCAGGGTTGAATCCAGAAAGGAGCAGGGCTTAGGGTCAAGGGCAGTCTTACATAGTTGATAACAGGTTTCATCTTCAATGGGCCCCTCTAAGTGACAGATGTTCAGACGCTTCATCAGAAACTTTGTGAACTTTCTGGAGAAATCCCTTCCACCTCATGCTAAGTACCTCTGGCTACAATTTCTATAATATGATAATCCATGCCTCATAAAACTCCTTCTTGGAATACTCAAGTTCTCTGAGGGGTTCTCTTGGACAGAATAATAAATGACGCTGCCAGGTCTGTTTTCCCTGTGAGGCCCACCCTTGGTGCACAGAAGCATGCTTTCTTTTCACAACTGTCCCTAAGTGTGAAGGTACATCTGGAACAGTTCTGTGATTTTTCTGTGCCCCACTACCACCTGCTGATAGCAACAGCCTCTCACCTAGTCCAGCAGATACATCTCATGTTTTCTGAGTTGTCCTATTGAGATAGCATCACCCTTACCTTATCTTTCTCAAGGAGAAGCAGGAATCAGGGCAACAGTTTAAAAATTATTTTCTTTTTTCTTCTCTTAAGACTTTTATACAACTGATGTGGGTCATGGTCCCTGAGGGTGGTCCAAGTGTCTAAAAACTAATTTTACTTTTAAAAAAATTTCAATATAGCACCTTTTATTTGTGTGTAACATCTATTGCATCTTGGTGCAATTGTCAAAAGTTAAATTTTATCATGTAACATTAGCATCAGTTTGTTTCTGTTACTCTTCTACTCCTGCCAAAAAACCACTAATGAAGCATTCTGCCAGTATTCATAGTAAATACCTACATCGTAAGTTTCATGAACCTGAAAGTAATTTTCTCTATTGAAAGACTGTGAAGGTTTATAGAATGTAACAATTTGCTGAATCGAGAATTTGAATCACATTAGCTAACAAATGAGAGAACAAATTATTCAATATCCTTATCCACATGTGATCTTGATTTTTCTTTACCCATAGGTGGAATAGAAAGTAACTCTTGTGAGATAGTCGGAGGTCACTTCCAAGATAGCCAAATAGGAACAGCTCCAGTGTACAGCTCCCAGCAAGATCAATGGAGAAGACTGGTGATTTCTGCATTTCCAGCTGAGGTACCTAGTTCATCTCATTGGGACTGGTTGGACAGTGGGTGCAGCCCACGGAGGGAGAACCCAAGAAGGGCAGGGCATTGCCTCACCCAGAAAGTGAAAGGGGTCAGGGGATTTCCCTTTCCTAGCCAAGGGAAGCCATGAGTGACTGCACATGGAGAAATGCTACACTCTGCCCAAATACTGAGCTTTTCCCACAGTCTTAGCGACCGACAGACCAGGACATCCCCTCCCATGCCTGGCTCGGCAGGTCCCATGCCCACGGAGCCTTGCATGCTGCTAGAGCAGCAGCCTGAGATCAACCTGGGATGCCGGAGCATGGTGGGGGGAGGGGCATACACCATTCCTCAGGCTTGAGTAGGCAGTTCTATGCTCACAATGTAAACAAAGGGGCAGGGAAGCTCAAACTAGGTGGGGCCCACCACAGCTCAGCAAGGCCTACTGCCTCTCTAGATTCCACCTCTGGGGGTAGGGCATATCTGAACAAAAGGCAGCAGACAGCTTCTCCAGACTTAAACATCCCTGCCTGACAGCTCTGAAGAGAGCAGTCATTCTCCCAGCATGGCATTCAAGCTCCGATAATGGATAGACTGCCTCCTCAAGTGGGTCCCTGAAACCCATGTAGCTTGACTGGGAGACATCTCCCAGTAGGGGCCAACAGACACCTCAAACAGGCGGGTGCCCCTCTGGGACTAAGATTCCAGATGAAGGATCAGGCAGCAATATTTGCTGTTCTGCAGCCTCCACTGGTGATACCCAGGCAAACAGGATCTGGAGTGGTCCTCCAGCAAACTCTAACAGACCTGCAGCTGAAAGCCCTGTCTGTTAGAAAGAAAACTAACAAACACAAAGGAATAGCATCAACATCAACGAAAAGGACATCCACACAAAAACCCCATCTGTATGTCACCAACATCAAAGACCAAATGTAGATAAAACCATAAAGATGGGAATAAACCAGAGTAGAAAGGCTGAAAATTCCAAAAACCAGAATGCCTCTTCTCCTCCAAAGGAACATAACTCTTCACCAGCAAGGGAACAAAACTGGATGGAGAATGAGTTTGATGATGAGTTGACAGAAGTAGCCTTCAGAAGATCGGTAATAACAAACTTTCCAAGCTAAAGGAGCATGTTCCAACCCATTTCAAGGAAGCTAAAAACCTTGAAAAAAGGTTAGATGAATGGCTAACTAGAATAACCAGTGTAGAGAAGAGCTTAAATGACCTGATGGAGCTGAAAACCATAGTACAAGAACTTCGTGAAGCATACACAAGCTTCGGTAGCTGAATCAATCAAGCAGAAAAAAGGATATCAGTGATTGAAGATCAAATTAATGAAATGAAGTGAGAAGACAAGAATGGAGAAAAAAAAGAGTGAAAAGAAACAAACAAAGCCTCCAATAAATATGGGACAATGTGAAAAGACCAAATCTGCGTTTGATTGGTGTACCTGAAAGTGATGGGGAGAATGAAACCAAGTTAGTAAACACTCTTCAGTATATTATCCAGGAGAACTTCCCCAACTTAGCAAGGCAGGCCAACATTCAACTTCAGGAAATACAGAGAACACCACAAAGATACTCCTCAAGAAGAGCAACCCCAAGACACATAATTGTCAGATTCACCAAAGTTGAAATGAAGGAAAAAATGTTAAGGGCAGCCAGAGAGAAAGGTCAGGTTACCCACAAAGCGAAGCCCAACAGACTAACAACAGATCTCTTAGCAGAAACCCTATAAACCAGAAGACAGTGGGGGCCAATATTCAACATTTTTAAAGAAAAGAATTTAACACCCAGAATCTCATATACTGCCAAACTAAGCTTCATAAGTGAAGGAGAAATAAAATCCTTTACAGACAAGCAAATGTTGACAGATTTTGTCACTGCAAGCCTGCCTTACAAGGGCTCCTGAAGGAAGCACTAAACATGGAAAGGAACAACTGGTACCAGCCAATGTAAAAATATGCCAAATTGTAAAGACCATCAATGCTATAAAGAAACTACATCAATTAACAGGCGAAATAACCAGCTAGCATCATAATAACAAGATCAAATTCACACATAACAATATTAACCTTAAATATAAATGGGCTAAATGCCCCAATTAAAACCTACAGACTGGTAAAATGAATAAAGAGTCAAGACCCATCAGTGTCCTATATTCAGGAGACCCATCTCACGTGCAAAGACAGACATAGGGATGGAGGAAGATTTTCCAAGCAAATGGAAAGCAAAAAATAAAAGCAGGGTTAGCAATCCTGGTCTCTGGTAAAACAGACTTTAAATCAACAAAGACCAAAAGAGACAAAGAAGGCCATTACATAATGGTAAAGGAATCAATTCAACAAGAAGAGTTAACTATCCTAAATATATATGCACCCAATACAGGAGCACCCACATTCATAAAGCAAGTCCTTGGAGACCTACAAAGAGACTTAGACCCCCATACAATAATAATGGGAGACTTTAACACCCCACTATCATTATTAGACAGATCAATGAGACAGAAGGTTAACAAGGATATCCAGAATTTGAACTCAGCTCTGGACCAAGTGGACCTAATAGACATGTACAGAACTTCCACCCCAAATCAACAGAATATACATTCTTCTCAGCACTACATTGCACTTATTCTAAAATTGACCACATAATTGGAAATAAAACACTCCTCAGCAAATATAAAAGAACAGAAATCACAACAAACTGTGTCTCAGACCACAGTGCAATCAAATTAGAACTCAGGATTAAGAAACTCACTCAAAACCACATAACTACATGGGAACTGAACAACCTGCTCCTGAATGACTACTGGGTAAATAGTGAAATGAAGGCAGAAATAAAGACATTCTTTGAAACCAATGAGAACAAAGAGACAATGTACCAGACTCTCTGGGACTCATTTAAAGTGGTGTGTAGAGGGAAATTTATAGCACTAAATGCCCACAAGAGAAAGCAGGAAAGATCTAAAATTGACACCCTAACATCACAATGAAAAGAACTAGAGAAGCAAGAGCAAACACGTTCAAAAGCCAGCAGAAGGCAAGAAATAACTAAGATCAGAGCAGAACTGAAGGAGACAGAGACACAAAAAAAAAAACCCTTCAAAAAATCAGTGAATCTAGGAGCTGGTTTTTTGAAAAGATCAACAAAATTGATAGACCGCTAGCAAGACTAATAAAGAAGTAAAGAGAGAAGAATAAAATTGACACAATAAAAAAATGGTAAAGGGAATATCGACACCGATCCCAGAGAAATACAAACTACCATCAGAGAATACTGTAAACAGCTCTAAGCAAGTAAACTAGAAAATCTAGAAGAAATTGATCAATTCCTGGACACATGCACCCTCCCAAGACAAAACCAGTAAGAAGCTGAATCCCTGAATAGACCAATAACAAGTTCTGAAATTGAGGCAACAATTAATAGCCTACCAACCAAAAAAAGTCCAGGACCAGACGGATTCACAGTTAAATCCGACCAGAGATACAAAGAGGAGCTGGAACCACTCTTTCTGAAACTATTCCAATTGAGAGGAAAAGACAGAATCCTCTCTAATTCATTTTATGAGGCCAACATCATCCTGATACCAAAGCCTGGCAGAGACATAAAAAAGAGAGAGAATTTTACACCAGCATCCCTGAAGAACATCAATGTGAAAATCCTCAATAAAATACTGGCAAACCGAATCCAACAGCACATCGAAAAGCTTATCCACCACGATCAAATTGGCTTCATCCCTAGGATGCAAGGCTGGTTCAACATACACAAATCAATAAACGTAATCCATCACATAAACAGATCTAATGACAAAAACCACATTAATATCTCAATAGGTTCAGAAAAGGCCATCGACAAAATTCAACAGTCTTTCACACTAAAAACTCTCAATAAACTAGGTATCGATGGAAAGTATCTCAAAATAATAACAGCTATTTATGACAAACACACAGCCAATATCATACTGAATGGGCAAAAACTGGAAGCATTCCCTTAGAAAACCGGCACAAGACAAGGATGGCCTCTCTCACCATTCCTATTCAGCATAATATTGGGAGTTCTGACCAGGGCAGTCAGGCAAGAAAAAGCAATAAAGAATATTCAAATAGGAAGAGAGGAAGTCAAATTGCCCCTGTTTGCAGAGGACATTGTATATTTAGAAAACCCCATCGTCTCAGACCCAAGATAAACAACTTCAGCAAAGTTGCAGGATACAAAATCAATGTGCAAAAATCACAAGCATTCTAATACACCAATAACAGACAAGCAGAGAGCCAAATCATGAGTGAACTCCCATTCACAATTGCTACTAAGAGAATAAAATACCTAGAAATACAACTTATAAGAGATGTGAAGGACCTCTTCAATGAGAACTATAAACCACTGCTCAAGGAAATAAGAGAGGACTCAAACAAATGGAAAAACATTCCTTGCTCATGGATAGGAAGAATCAATATCATCAAAATGGCCTTACTGCCAAAAGAAATTTATAGATTCAATGCTATCCCCATCAAGCTACCACTGACTTTCTTCACAGAATTGGAAAAAACTACTTTAAACTTTATATGGAACCAAAAAAGAGCCTGCATAGCCAAGATAATCCTGGGCAAGAAGAACAAAGTTGGAGGCATCAAGCTACCTGATGTCAGACTATACAACAAGGCTACAGTAACCAAAAGAGCATGGTACTGGTACCAAAACAGAGATATAGACCAATGGAACAGAACAGAGACCTCAGAAATAACACCACACATCTACAACCATCTGATCTTTGACAAACCTGACACACACAAGCAATGGAGAAAAGATTCCCTATTTAATAAATGGTGTCGGGAAAACTGGCTAGCCATATGCAGAAAACTGAAACTGCACCCCTTCCTTATAGTTTATACAAAAATCAACTCAAGATGGATCAAATACTTAAACTTAAGACCTAGGACCATAAAAATTCTAGAAGAAAACCTGGGCAATACCATACAGGACATAGGCATGGGCAACGACTTCATGTCTAAAACACCAAAAGCAAGGGCAACAAAAGCCAAAATTGACAAATGGGATCTAATTAACCTAAAGCACTTCTGCACAGCAACAGAAACTATTATCAGAGTGAACAGGCAACCTACAGAATGGGGGAAAATGTTTGCAATCTCTCCATCTGACAAAGGGCTAATATCCAGAATCTACAAAGAACTTAAACAAATTTACAAGAAAAAAGCAAACAACCCCATCAAAAAATGGGCAAAGGATATGAACAAACACTTCTCAAAAGAAGACATTTATGCAGCCAACAAACATGAAAAAATGCTCATCATCACTGGTCATTAGAGAAATGCAAATCAAAATCACAATGAGATACCATCTCACACCAGTTAGAATGGCGATCATAAAAAAGTCAGGAAACAACAGATGCAAGAGAGGTTGTGGAAAAATAGGAAAGCTTTTACACTGTTGGTGGGACTGTAAATTAGTTCAACCATTGCAGAATACAGTGTGGCAATTCCTCAAGGATCTAGAACCAGAAATACCATTTGACCCAGCAATTCCATTACTGGGCAAATACCCAAAGGATTATAAATCATTCTATGATAAAGACACATGTACACGTATATTTATTGCAGCATTATTCACAATAGCAACGACTCGGAACCAACCCAAACGTCCATCAGTGATCGACTGGATTAAGAAAATGTGCCACATATATACTATGGAACACTATGCAGCCATAAAAAAGGATGAGTTCACACCCTTTTGCAGGGACGTGGATGAAGCTGGAAACCATCATTCTCAGCAAACTATCACAAGACCAGAAGAGCAAACACTGCATGTTCTCACTGATAAGTGGGAGTTGAACAATGAGAACACATGGACACAGGGAGAGGAACATCACACATCAGGGCCTGCAGGGGGTTGGGGGCTAGGGAAGGGATAACATTAGGAGAAATACCTAATGTAGGTGATGGGTTGATGGGTGCAGCAAACCACCATGGCACGTGTATACCTGTGTAACAAAACTGCACGTTCTGCACATGTAACCCAGAACTTAAAGTATAATTTTTAAAAATGAAAAAAAAGAAAGTAACTCTTGTGAAATGGTTTAAGGAAATATTCTTATTTAAAAAGTAGAAGTTAAAAAACTGTAAAAGTATCAAAGGCTGTAGTCCAGGAAATGACTATGGCTTAGATCTGAATTTTAGAACCATCACATACTTGAGTCACTGAATAAATATTAATTGTGCACCCATCATGTACAAGGTATTGTAATGGGTGCTAAGACTAAACAAAGAACAAAATAAGCATGATTCTTGCTTCTTTGAAGTTTACTATCTATATTTGTTTCAACTGAAAACAAACAAAGAAAAAAGGTTCATGAAATTATTCTACCAGTGCCCTACTTACTCATCAAGAAAGAAAATTTTGATGAAAGGTAAAATCTGCCTAATTTATGATGTGAAAATATACACAGGTAACATGTGCTTTTAGTAAAAAATGTGAATCTTTAGAAAGCCATGTGCCTATACAAATTCTTTTCATGAGGCAAACATAGGCAAACTAACCTTTAACACAGGTAACGAGGAAGAAAACAGAAATACTTGTGTTGCATATAATATGAAGTTGACTGGAAAAGTTGAATATAATAATCACATGTCTGCAGAATTGTTTTCCTTCAATCTGAGAAAACTAATTGAAGATGATGGGTGTGGCCCAGAACCAGTGTCCCATATCTGTTGGAGGGAAGTGTCTTTTCAAACATTCCCATGTGTCCCCTGTGCTCCAGAGCAACTGTCCTGACACTCGTCAGCCCTGCTTTCATCTTGTATATTTAAGGAGGTTAAAGGTTAATATTATAAAAATGAAGAAAGCTAAGACACTGTAAGGTGTGTTTTGCTAGCAGAAATCGAATTTTAAACTTCATAAACTACTTGAACATTTCCTTTTTTTATTAGAGAGATATATATGGCATGACTATATTTACAAATTTGGAGATTATGAAGAGTTATCTCCAAGAGTGTGAAGAAAACTCTAAAGCCCCTAGTAATTGTCCACTTGTATTACCTGTAAGTCTTGACTTCCACCAGCTCTGGTACCTAAGAGCAGTCAGAACAATCCTCTGTCGTGAATATTTACAAATCTGCTTACAAAGCTTTACCAAAAATGATTGCTGGTGACCTGCCTTGGTATTCCTGGGTCCTTTTTGCATACTTAGTCAGGGCCTACCAGGATTAAATTCTGGTGGTATTTAGTTGGTGATTCTGTTCCAGATTTTGGAAACCAGAACAGTCTCTTGAGGAACAACTTTCTATTAGGGCTAATTTGTACTCCAGTGCAGAACGCTCTTGAGACTGAACAAGGGACTCGTTGCTAAGTATGCCAAAAGAAGAGTTATAAACCAGCAGCAGCTTATAGTCACCATAGCTGAGTTTTCAATCAAGCTTGCTGAATGCAGAGTCTAGGATATTTGCTTCTCTTAAATTGCAGAGCAGAAACACAAATCCAAAAGAAGGGGAGGATGGTGATACAACATGAGGAGAGACATGTACAATGTGTAGAGCTCATGGCTGAGCCCTGTGCATTCTCACCTGTTTAAACTACTAAAGCAACTGAAGAAGCAAAAAGACGGATCTGACACCTTACTTCCCACACACTGTTCACCTCCCTCAGATGCAGATAAGTAACTTACAGGCTTTCACAGTTCAGGGTGAGGATGGCATTGACCCATGAAACATGCAATCCCGTAATTAAAACAATCATGCCATGTTAAAGCTTAACAGATTATACAAGAGTGATTTTTGCAAACTCATTTATCTAGAAGTTGTGACTTTTGGGGGTGCTTGGGAAAATTTAGACTAGTATAATTTACCAATCATCTATTTAAAATAAAATTTATTTTCTACCTTAATACCTACACTACAGAACTTTTTGTGTCACCAGGACTCTATCATTAAGGTTATTTATGTAATGCAGGATTATATCTCTGTCTGATACACCCAACAGGGTCTCAGATCATCTCCCATACCCAGAGTGCTATAGATAAGTGTGAATTTCTCACTAAAAACCTATCAGAAATTCTAAAGTTATGCCAAGACTATTGGTGTTTTTTCCTGGCACAGAGTCATAACAGTATTTGAACAAATTACCTTAGGGAATGCTCTTTGTTACTGATTCACTGCCAATACGAAAAATCATGAAATTGACATATATATTCTTTCTATCCTTTCTTACCTTTATTTATTCATTTATTCTACCATATTTGTGCCTACTATGTACTAGGCATTGTGTAAAGGACCCAGTGATGAACAAAATACAGTGTGGCTTCTGACCTGATAAAACTTTCCATTTAGTGAAGGAGATAGACCACAAACAAGTGAACAAACATAAAGTGCAAAGCTATAGTCTGAGCCACTAGAAAATAAAATGGAGACATATTGAGATAAAATGGTCAAAGGAGGCCCTTAGAGAAGGTAAAATTTAAGTCCTATAGGGAAAGTCTCTACTTGCTCCATTTTTTGCTATCCTTAGATTATCTCCTTTTTTTATTTCTTCAAATTTCTAGTTTAAGTGTCACACCCTTATGCATTTTCTTCTTTTTCATTCATATTTATTTGGTTTCCTTATTAATTTACTCCAATCTCTTTGCTCCATCTTACCTTGGTCACTGTGTATCGAGCTTCTCAGGATGAAATTCATAAGGAAATCAACCATTTTTCTCTGGTATGTGGAAATACAAGTCAAAACTCTTCAATCATTATTTACTTCATATTCATCACTTTGTCACATTTTACTGGAAAATGCTGTTTAAGATGTGAAACAAGCATATTCTATCACCATTTACTTTGAATTTCTTGTATAACCAGGATCTTTTTTTTTTTTTTATAGAAACTGAATTAGCCTGTAAGGCTGCTTATCCCATAAACATAACTTGGTTTTCTTTTCTTCTTCCCTTCTGATTCAAAATTGTTATGGGAGATGTCTGAACACTGACAAAGCACCTGCAACATCATATCTCAGCATTAGAAGTTATTTATAACCAGTTTATAAAGACAAGTCAACAAATGTGTTAAACTGTACGCTGTGGCGGATATTGGCATAGCCTTTTCCATTCAAGTCTGCAGTCCAGCAGGCACATGAGACATGTGCCTTCATTATCATGTAATCCAAATGTATCCAGCCCTCACTAGTCTAGTGATAATAAATAGAGTTCATATTAACAGTAATAACTCTAATTTTCCTAACTTTTACCTGATTGCTGAAGCATAGCCTTCCACCTCACCCTGAATCCACACAAAGATTTCTGCAACGGTGTCTCCCAGGTGCTCTTTTCTGTTCCTCCCAGGTGGTACTGATATTATTCAAATTCTGACATGCACTGTGATCTCACACAGGGAACATGGTTCTTTCCATTTTTATTTATAACCCATTCCTCTGGCACCCCGCTTTGCTATGGCACCTAGCTGATTTTACCTGACTCTTTCTTTCCTCGGCATGAGTGTTCTCCAAAGAGGCACCTCAGGTGCATGCAAACAGTGCATGCTGTCCCATCATCTAATCAGTGGGCTACACTTGGCTGAACACAGCATAGGTGGTCACTGCTTCTTCTGACCACACACCCCGAGGCCTTTTACAGGTGTCGCCAGGAGTTAAAGGAGGCCAGCACAGTGGGATGCTCAGCTTCCCCAGAGCTGCCAGTCTAATCAAAAGTGTTAAGGTGGAGCCTCCACATGTGGTGTAAGCTCCATTCCTCAACAAAATGAATTGAGATCATGCTCCTGTTGGCCTTCTCCCTCCTATATCAGAGGTCAAAAGGAAGACTGTATAACGAGATGGAGACCACATCTCAAGATGATGCCAAATCCTCTTGACCATTCAACAGGGAATCCCAAAATTCAACCACTCCCTATCCCCCAAATTCACACTCTTGTCACAATTGTTTTATTCCAACAATGCAAATTGGATCCCCTAATTCCTTCCTCAACACCCTTCTTAACTTCTAAAACTCTTTCATTATGCCCTGTGAAATTCATCATTCGTCATTATCAAAATTCCCTATCTGAATATTTCTGAATGTTTGCCTCAGTTTCTGGCTCTAATAAAAATCTGATTATCATCTCAAAATACTTTTTGCCTTCCCATCTTTCAAGCATTAGGTTTTCCTTTCTTCCCACAGTCATCATAGTATTGGACTTGGAGATGCTTCTTGTTCTCATTGCTACTTCTACCCCATTTTCCCTATGACCTCCACGTTAGTAAATCTAGCGCTCATTGCTAGTCTTTATCAAATATCATTTCTCTGCCACACTTGATGGAGTGAATAACTTGCTTTTTCTTAATGTATTTGCATCACTTGCATCCAAGACACCATTCTCTCTTGGTTTTCTCCCAACATCACTGATCATTTTTCTCCTTTTCCTGTAATAATTCTTTTTCTTCCCACTGATCTCTTAATATAGAAGAGCCCTAGGGTCTCTTCTCTATAAACACTCGTATTCTTGGTGATTTTACTTAGTTTCATGGCTGTAAATTATGTGTGTGTGCATACACATAAATGTATGTATGTATGTATTTGTGTGTATGTATGTGTGTGTGTGTGTGTGTGTGTGTGTGTGTGTGTGTGTGTATATCTCAGATCTCCCTCTTGAATTCCAGGCTAGTATATTCAGCAATCCTCTTAACAGCTTCACTTGGTTGTCTAAAGCTACCATGTCCAAAACTGAACTGCCAATTTTACCCTCCAAACTTGCTTTATCCTCAATTTTTCCTTTTTCTACTAAAGGCAATTCCATACTTATAGTTGATCAGGTCATAATTCTTAGCATGATCTTTAATTCCTTCCTTACCTTTACACCACACATACAAAATACCAGCAAATCCATTGGCTCTACCCTCACAATATAACCAGAAACTGATTATATCTGACTTCATCCACTGCTACCACCCTAGTTCCATTCAACGTCTGTTCTAGCATGGATTTCTCTTTTCTTCTTTGCTCCCTTACTGTGTATTCTCAACCCAACAGCCAGAATGCTTCTTATAAAAAGTAAGTGAGATAATAACTATTGTCTCTCTGCTCAAAACCATGCAACAGATTTCCATTTCACTCAAAGTAAAAGCCAAAGTTCCTGATGACCCACAAGGCCTGATATAATGCCTGCTACCTCTCTGACTTCATCTCCTAGTTTTATCCCCCTTTTTATAAGCAAAGTGTACTCAAGACTATGGTTTTCAACATTTTGTTCATCTCTAAAAGGTCATTCCCCAGATTTCCACACGACTATTCCCCTCACCTTATTCATGATTTTCCTCAAATTATCTCCTCAGCAAGGCATACTCCATCCATTCTATTCCAAATTCAACCTACAACCTTAATATCACCCCAGAACTCTTGATTCCCTTTGCCCTGCTCTCACGTGTCCTCTTTTCCATAACATTCATCATCTTCTAACTTACTATATCATTAACTTATTTATAATGAGTATTACTCATTGTCTGTCTTCCCTACCCAGAAGGCCAGGGATTTTTGTATTATTCATGGATAGTTTTCTTTCCAAAACAGTGACTGACATATATTATATGCACAATAAAGGTCTGTTCAATTGGGTTTATTCTGGGATTCATAAAAAGTATAGTAAAATGTGGCACCTGTTCTTTTTTCCTTAAAAAAGGGGGGGGTTGGGTAAGTAGACTATTCAGGGACATAGATGAAGGAGATTTTATTTCTTCCTGGAGGCACTGAGTAAAGAACTATAAAAAGGTAGAATATCAATGGAGTTTGACAAGTTGGTAAGAATTGTTTGGCAAGTGATGATGAATGGAGAAGGGTATTCCAGCATAAGAAAAAAAATCGACAAACAAAGTACAGTCAAACATCATAGAATTTATGAAAAGCATTTCGGGGGACACGAAGGTGGCGCCCAAGGCTTGGAAAACTACCTATCAGATATTATGTTTACTACTTGTGCAAGGGAATCATCAGAAGTTCAAACCTTCTGCTCCTGAATGACTACTGGGTACATAACGAAATGAAGGAAGAAATAAATATGTTCCTTGAAACCAATAACAACAAAGACAAAACATACCAGAATCTCTGGGACACATTTAAAGCAGTGTGTAGAGGGAAATTTATAGCACTAAATGCCCACAAGAGAAAGCAGGAAAGATCTAAAATTGACACCCTAACATCACAACTAAAAGAACTAGAGAAGCAAGAGCAAACACATTCAAAAGCTAGCAGAAGGCAAGAAATAACTAAGATCAGAGCAGAACTGAAGGAGACAGAGACACAAAAACCCTTCAAAAAATCAATGATTCCAGGAGGTGGTTTTTTGAAAAGATCAACAAAATTGATAGACCACTAGCAAGACTAATAAAGAAGTAAACAGAGAAGAATCAAATAGATGCAATAAAAAATGATAAAGGGGATATCACCACTGACCCCACAGAAATACAAACTACCATCAGAGAATACTATAAACGCCTCTACACAAATAAACTAGAAAATCTAGAAGAAATGGATAAATTCCTGGACACATACACCCTCCCAAGACTAAACCAGGAAGAGGATGAATCCCTGAATAGACCAATAACAGACTCTGAAATTGAGGCAATAATTAATAGCCTACCAACCAAAAAAAGTCCAGGGCCAGATGGATTCACAGTCGAATTCTACCAGAGGTACAAAGAGGAGCTGGTACCATTCCTTCTGAAACTATTCCAATCAATAGAAAAAGAGGGAATCCTCCTTGACTCATTTTATGAGGCCAGCATCATCCTGATACCAAAGCCTGGCAGAGACACAACAAAAAAAGAGAATTTTAGACCAACATCTCTGATGAACATCGATGCAAAAATCCTCAATAAAATACTGGCAAACAGAATCGAGCAGCACATCAAAAAGCTTATCCACCATGATCAAGTGGGCTTCATCCCTGGGATGCAAGGCTGGTTCAACATTCGCAAATCAATAAATGTAATCCAGCATATAAACAGAACCAAAGACAAAAAACACATGATTATCTCAAAAGATGCAGAAAAGGCCTTTGACAAAATTCAACGACTCTTCATGCTAAAAACTCTCAATAAACTAGGTATTGATGGAATGTATCTCAAAATAATAAGAGCTATTTATGACAAACCCACAGCCAATATCATACTGAATGGGCAAAAACTGGAAGCATTCCCTTTGAAAACTGGCACAAGACAGAGATGCCCTCTCTCACCACTCCTATTCAACATAGTGTTGGAAGTTCTGGCCAGGGCAATCAGGCAGGAGAAAGAAATAAAGGGAATTCAATTAGGAAAAGACGAAGTCAAATTGTCCCTGTTTGCAGATGACATGATTGTATATTTAGAAAACCCCATCGTCTCAGCCCAAAATCTCCTTAAGTTGATAAGTAACTTCAGCAAAGTCTCAGGATACAAAAATCAATGTGCAAAAATCACAAGCATTCTTATACACCAATAACAGACAGACAGCCAAATCATGAGTGAACTCCCATTCACAATTGCTACTAAGAGAATAAAATATCTAGGAATCCAACTTACAAGGGATGTGAAGGACCTCTTCAAGGAGAACTACAAACTACTGCTCAACGAAATAAAAGGACACAAACAAATGGAAGAATATTCCATACTCATGGATAGGAAGAATCAATATCATGAAAATGGCCATACTGCCCAAGGTAATTTATAGATTTAATGTCATCCCCATCAAGTTACCAATGACTTTCTTCACAGAATTGGAAAAAACTACTTTAAAGTTCATATGGAACCAAAAAAGACAAAAAAGAGCCCACATAGCTAAGACAATCCTAAGCCAAAAGAACAAAACTGGAGGCATCATGCTACCTGACTTCAAACTACACTCCAAGGCTACAGTAACCAAAACAGCATGATACTGGTACCAAAACAGAGATATAGACCAATGGAACAGAACAGAGCCCTCAGAAATAATACCACACATCTACAGCCATCTGATCTTTGACAAACCTGACAAAAACAAGAAATGGAGAAAGAATTCCCTATTTAATAAATGGTGCTGGGAAAACTGGCTAGCCATATGTAGAAAACTGAAACTGGATCCCTGCCTTACACCATATACAAAAATTAATTCAAGATGGATTAAAGACTTAAATGTTAGACCTAAAACCATAAAAACCCTAAAAGAAAACCTAGTCAATACCATTCAGGACATAGGCATGGGCAAGGACTTCATGTCTAAAACACCAAAAGCAATGGCAACAAAAGCCAAAATTGACAAATGGGATCTAATTAAACGAAAGAGCTTCTGCACAGCAAAAAAAAACCTACCATCAGAGTGAACAGGTAACCTACAGAATGGGAGAAAATTTTTGCAATCTACTCATCTGACAAAGGGCTAATATCCAGAATCTACAAAGAACTTAAACAAATTTACAAGAAAAAAACAAACAACCCCATCAAAAAATGGGCAAAGGATATGAACAGACACTTCTCAAAAGAAGACACTTCTGCAGCCAACAGACACATGAAAAAATGCTCATCATCACTCGCCATCAGAGAAATGCAAATCAAAACCACAATGAGATACCATCTCACACCAGTTAGAATGGCAACCATTCAAAAGTCAGGAAACAACAGGTGCTGGAGAGGATGTGGAGAAATAGGAACACTTTTACACTGTTGGTGGGACTGTAAACTAGTTCAACCATTGTGGAAGACAGTGTGGCGATTCCTCAAGGATCTAGAACTAGAAATACCATTTAACCCAGTCATCCCATTACTGGGTATATACCCAAAGGATTATAAATCATGCTGCTATAAAGACACATGCACACATATGTTTATTGTGGCACTATTCACAATAGCAAAGACTTGGAACCAACCCAAATGTCCATCATGATAGACTGGATTAAGAAAATGTGGCACATATACACCATGGAATACTATGCAGCCATAAAAAAAGGGTGAGTTCATGTCCTTTGTAGGGGCATGGATGAAGGTGGAAACCATCATTCTCAGCAAACTATCGCAAGGACAGAAAACCAAACACTGTGTGTTCTCACTCATAGGTGAGAATTGAACAATGAGAACACTTGGACACAGGAAGGGGAACATGACACACCGGGGCCCGTTGTGGGGTGGGGGGAGGGGGGCGGGATAGCATTAGGAGATATACCTAATGTAAATGACGAGTTAATGGATGCAGCACACCAACATGGCACATGTATACATATGTAACAAACCTGCACGTTGTGCACATGTACCCTGGAACATAAAGTATAATAAAACAAATAATAAATTAAAAAAAAGGAGTTCAAACCTCAGCATCACACAATTTACCCACGTGGCAAAACTGCATATGTACTCCCTGAATCTAAAATGAGATAAAATAAAACTCCAAAGCTTTTCAAATTATATTATCATGATAATTCATTTTAATGAAAGACAGAAAAAGGGAAAAGTAGTTTGGTTTGACTATAATGTAAACTTTGGGAGTAGAAAAATTGAGATAAAATGCTGGAAAATGGAATAGGATTTATAGTCAATGTACTTTAACGTCAGAGTCAAAGTTTACACAACATTCTGAATGCAGTATGGAACTAGTAAAGGATTTTAAACACAGAAAGGATAAAATTGGACCGGAGAGATTCACTGGAGTAGGGAGAAAGGGAAAAAAGGAGACTATTCTACAAAGCTGTTGCAATTTTTCAGGTGAGAGATTGTGAGGTACTTAACTAGGCAATGCTGAAGGAATTTTTTTGATATAAGCTTGATATATTCATAGAAAGTGAGTTAGCAAGTCTTGATGATTGAATAAAATTATGAGAAAGGAGAGAAATAGAGATGATAAAGTATGTATTCTGAATGGCTTTAAGTAGAATAAAGAACACAAGATGGGGAAGATGTATTAAGGATTTTTATTTGGAAGTGTATTTGAGAAAACACACTAGAAAAATATGTTTGTGGCCCAGGAGAGAAGTTTAACCTGAAACTATATATTTGTGATTTTTATATTAATGAGCATAAATGAGATACTGTAGAGTATCTGCCCAGTGGGTTCAGAATATATAGAGAGGAGCAAACAATGATAGAAAGAAATATCTTGAAAATATTCAGAGAGGTGGAGGGAATGATATCATCAAGGACTTAAGGAAGAGGAGGAAGAAAATGAGAAAAGAAGAGTAATCAGGGGTGAAACTTTGAAGTTTAGTAAGTCGAAGCCAGGTGACAACAAGTTCTATATAGTGAATGAATTGATCAAGGTCATTAGAGTGGAAGACATAAAAGATAAGTGAGGTTATAGTGATCATGAGTCATTAACATGGGTGCAGAAAGAACAACAGCAGGGGTTTGGGTTAAGAGAAAGACCTATACATATGCACAATGCATTAAGGCTATATAAATGCAGAAGGCACCAAGAAAAGTAATAGAAAAATGTGGTTTATTTCTGTGTAATTAGTTAAGCAGATGAAACAAAAGTATTAAATAGCTTTTAATTTTTAGATTAATGATTCAACAAATATATTTAATGATGCTCAGAAAGGGCTGCAGGGCCCTATAATAAGTCAAATATATGAGAAAAAAATAAATGAGCTACCTGTAGAATCATAAAGAGAAATTATCATCCACCAGCCTTGAGTGATCATACATTCAAGAGTCAAAATTTTGTTTCATATGATTTAGTTTCTTATTATGTGATGTTTCATTTTTATGGAACATTTAGAATTTCTTAGTGGAATAGCAATCACTGATATGAATATTACTTGCCATGAAAAAAAATGATGAACTTGATAGTGATTAATGGCTTCCATTACACTCAGAATTTAGGTTCAATTGCTGGCTCTGTTGATAATAGCACAAAACTCCGCAAAAGAGGAACCGACATTTTAACACATTTCAGAAGTCCCAGATTTGGACTACATGACTTTTTTACTTGTACTTCATTATACAATGTAAGTCTCTATATCTGTCTTAAATTATTAGGTTCATAAATATATCTATCTTAAATATACACGTATGTCTATATTTTAAATAATTATGATATTTTTAAGTAAAGAATAAAATAAAGGAAATCATTCGTATTTATTCTCAATAAAAGCCATTGGTCAGGTTTTTCATCTTTTGGTTTCTTTTATATCATAAATCCATTTTCTATTTAATGCCTTGGGATTTAACCACATGATTCACTATACTATGAATGATAATTTTATAGCTGAAGCTTGGAACCATCTCTCCAAAAGCCTATCTCAACATTAAATATTAAGATATCACATTAAAAAGGTAAGAGACACAGGGAGCAGCAAAGATAATTAATGTTACAAGGAAAGAACTACACAGAAAAATAAATGATCAAAGGATAATTCTGGGTTGTCAAGAATTTTTTTAATGTTTCAAAGAACAGAAAAACCCCAGTCCTTTGCATCCGTTTCCTTCTTTCCTTATTCTGCTGATCCAATCTGTCTCTAGCACACAAGGCAATGCTTAGACCTCAAATGAATGTATGGGGATTTTCTTTACAACTTTTGTTGTGATTATTGTGCTTTGCTTTCAGAACAGAGGAAATGGGAGTTGCCAGTTGTCAAGTACATGTATGTAACAAATGTTTGTTTGCAAATATCTTGCCTTAGGGAAAGAAGAGATGGGAGTTTTCAGTTGTCAAGTTGATTTTAGCATTGAATATATTGTTTTAAGAAAACAAGCATAAGCTTGTATTTGTCAACAATTGCTGACAATAAAAATGTGTTTACTTCAAGTGTGACTATATTTTATCTTGCTAAGGAGTCAGAAGTTAATGAGCTGATAAAAAATAAATCTCCCACTTCTGGTGACTGAAGTAGAAAAAGATAGTCCAAGAAGATCAAAACCTGTGAGAGGAGAGGAACTGCACCAAAGGGCCCATCCTGCTGGTCTGGAGCTTGCTGGAAATCCAATACAACTCTCCCACATTTGGATGCATGTTAAGACCGTGACCCACTAAGACAGGTCCAGTCCAGTGAGATTGCTAACTATCAGATCTATTCCCATGGCTCCTAGATGAAGACCATTGGCCTCTGCTTGAAACAGATTCATTACTACAGGAAAAGTAGCAAACTGGATGTTGCCATGTTGAATTCTGGATATTAACATCCTTAATCCAATAAGAAAGGGTCTTATTCAAATACTGAGAAAAGTGAGTGCTTTAGTTTGCCTGAACAGTTTTGTCTAGGGAGGTTGAAAGAGGAAGCTTTCATGATTAGAATATTTGGAGCACCCTCTAAACTCCATATTAGGACTATGACTTAATTTTTGGTAGCACATCTTAGGGAGGTCAGCAGTATTTTAGTTCCCTGAGTCTAATTAATGATAAGTAACCACAAAGAGTCCTATATGCCCCAGGGAGCTTCTATTAGTACATGAAGCTCTGTAAGCAATGGGGACTGACTTCAAAGGATGCAATAACTATTCCTATAATATGGTGAGGCTTGTCTGGATACTCCCTTGGATCAGCTCCTGACTCCCATTTATGAGTCACCTTTACATTCTGAGAGTGAAATCCTCCATTGTCACAATTTATTCATGAACTCTAACCAAGTGAAGCAGTAACTCGAACAACAAATTTATTCTGGTACCAAAGATTTTATTAATCCATTCCTTCTACTTTTACTAAAGTTAGAAATCACACTCAAATGAGAATTTAATATTTTTCTAATCACAAAAATGAAAATGAAATATTTCTAAATCCACAGGATTAAAGAGCTCTTTTCAGTGTTTCATGTTTTGAAATTATTTCATTCCACAGTAGTGTTATTAATCTTTCTGGCTTCTTCACCAAACTTGAGTGATCAGGCATCCTGTCTGTTGCTTTCCTTATAATGTGTTCTTCAACAGTGAGCCAAAGATAGATGTCAAGCTTGAAGTAAAGGTTCATTTACCTTCATGTATTTTTCAGGGAAAGCCTCTGATGATTATGTAAGATGCCATTATAATTAATTATCAAATGGATGAGTGAATTTTAAAATGAGACTATAATTCATTGACCAGAATCCTGTTCACCATTCTTCAATTAGGGTGGGCCTTTTCCATCTTGGATTAACATTCTTCTTTCTCCTTAATTGATCTCTTGTCATCCTTGAACAAAAAGTCATTTGTTAGTGCAGGAAGCAGTCAAAGTTAAACAAGGAGCCTACTGATGTTGAAGGGCTCTGTGTCATAGAAAAAGTCATGTGCAAGGTGCTTGCAATAGATGAAAATGTAAAACACACACCACACACCACACACACACACACACACACACACACACATATAACTCCATGCTAGAAATTATGTTAACCAGTGTTGATATTCAAAATATGTAACAACTGTAGAGGCAGCATGGGTACCAACCATCAGAATGAATGCAATGTCTAATCAGAATGAGCACTGCATAACCTGCTGGTATAGCTATATTGATACACCTGATTGCATTAGCCTTGAAGAATATAATTGCTCTGTTCATTATTAATTTACTTTACAATTACAAGGTCATTGATAACTTTTAAGCAGAAAACTCTATAATTCTGTAATTTTCATTGACATTTTTAGTGTAAACTGAGAGTAGCAACTTCAAATGCTACAGGACAAGGCAGGAATTAAAAGCCAGGAAGTGCACAAGGGAGCTGGAAGTGGTAAAGCCTGCAAAACAGGAGAGTGCATTCCTCAACCAAAGATGTTCAAATTAAAATATTTTTTAAATTGCTGGCTGGGAAATACAACATAACTCAGATTCCATCTTAGGTTCAAACTAATGAGCATGCCAAAGTCCAATAAACCTCTTCAAATGCTGTAAAGTTCTCCAGTCTAAACTAATACTTGGGAAACATGTTGTATTCTCATGATGGACTATGTTATTATGTCACAAAAGTTGAAAAACTTATAATAAAAATTAAACAAAAATCAAAGAAAAAATTTCCTAACATTTCTCTTAAACTGCAAATGGTCAGGAACTGTGCCTTATGTCATTCTCCTACTGGCACAGTGCTTCTTATTCTATATGTTATCCAATGCAGAATGAAGAATGATTTATTGTTTGTTTCCTTGCTTGTTTGCTCCTTATTTTAACAAAAGAGGGTTTTAATTTCTTCCTGAGTGAATGATGATAAAGTAGAAATAGAAAACTATTTCACGAATGCTGTTATAAATCCTCAAGGGTAACAGAAAAGTAGAGCATTATTACTAAGTTATAGGTAAAACTACCCAATATGCACTTATGGAGGCAAGGTGAAGAAAAAACAGATCTGACCATATATACCACAAATTATTTATTTACTATTTAAGAAATTGGCCAACTCCATATAAGCAAAAACCCTCCATAAGCATCTTGAAACCCACAAAGCTATCCAGAATTGACACACCCCATTATAGAGAATTGACAAGTCCCATTCATTCCGTGGGATTTTATGAGCACCGTAGCAAATTTGTGAACACGCTATGGACCTGATGCAGACATTTCCTGAGCATGCCTCAATCCTAAAGGGTCTTCCAGGAAATACTTTCAGTTATGGAATGAAGGTGAAGAAACCCACAACTTGGGAGGGATCACTGGAACAGAATATAGTGCACGGTTCTTCTTGGGTTTGATAATTCTCCAGCACACATTATAAAACTGAAAAATCTGAAGAATTCTTCATTTAATCCCAATGTCTTGCTTTATTTTAAACCTCAAATCTATAATTTTGTGGCTGAAAATCAAATCAGAAATTTAAGGAAAGTAGGAAAGGGGAATAGATGGAAAAAAGAGAAATAATTAAGTGAACGCAATACAATGACATTCATGCTTGATCATTGTTATTGTCCAGTGATGACTACATCCCAAGGTCTTGGATGAAGAATAAAAATATGTTTCAGACACTAATGAAAGGTTTCTTCAAGGCAACAGAAATTAAAGACATTGATGTCATACCCAGAAAAAAATCATGAAACAAAACACTTTTGGAGGCTTGACTGTACAAAATTAGAATCTACACCATCTACTACTTCAAATTCACATTTAAAAATGTATTTTGGGATAACGCTGGTCTATCACACTAACTGATGACAGTATGGCAGCCAAATGTGTAGTAGGTGATTAAAGACTAGCATCTCCCTATTTTGACATTTGATGAAGTCTGAAAATATTTCTTATACAAGAATGTGTAATAGCTACATTAATCAGCTCTTCAAATAATTTAATTCTCAAGATGATACTACAATTTTTTATCCTTCCCTTGTCTATTAATTTCTTAAGGAGAAAAATGTCATATAATGTCATATAATGAGTAAAGTTCATGTTTGTTTAAGTTTCTACTCTTAAATAAGCTATAAATTTTCAAATGCCTTGATATAAGAGAAACTGTTAATTGCATCAATAAAATCTGTATCAAAGATAAAGTTTTAGCCAAAGAATTCAGTATAAACCAGAGAATAAATATGTTTATTCCCAAAATATTAAAAATATATATATTTAGAAGGTCTATCATATATAACATTAACTACAGTTCTCATGCTGTACATTAGATCTCTAGGCTTATTTATCTTATATAACTTGACCTACATCTCCCCATTTCTTCCCCCTCTATGCCCCGGTAATCACTGTCATAGTCTTTGTTTCCACATACAGTATTTGACTTTTTTTCCCTAAAATTTCACTAAAATCATGCAGTATTTGCCTTCCTCTGTGTGGCTTATTCCACTTAGCATAATATCCTCCATGTCTATCCATGTGTCATAAATTGCACAATCTCCCTTTTTAACTCTGAATATTGTTCCATTGTACCTATATACCACAACTTCTTTATGCATTCATTCATCTATGAACACAGGTTGTTTTCATATCTTGGCTGATGTGTTGTTGAATTTGGTTTGCTAGTATTTTCATCAGAGAAACTGGACCATCTTTTCTTGTGGTATCTTTCTGGCTTTGGTGTCAGGGTGGCCTCGTAAAGTAAGTTTGGCCTCATAAAATAAGTTTCAAAGTAAGCCCGCTACTTTGGTTTTTGGAAGAGTTCAAGAATTGGTATTAATTCTTCTGTGAATGTTTGGTAAGTGAATTTACATATTCTCTATAATATATGCTGAGAAAAAGAAGTCCAGAAATAGCAATGTCAACCATAAAATGCAAATAATACTTAACTTACCATACATTAAGAAATACTACAAAGCCATAGATGAGAACCCATGTAATACTGGTCCAAGAAGAAATAAATAAATAAATAAATATAAAAAAAGGAACGCAGAAATTGGAATGGTTGGATAAATGATGATATGAGCTCTGAGAAAAATAACAGCCCAATCTCAGGAGAGTACATAGAACCAGAATAATCAGAGTGAAAGCCAAATCAGCCAGGGAATCCTACTCAGAATATGACTCAAGCAAAAAAAAAAAAGAAAAATAGACTAACAGTCTACAAGTCACAGATGTTTCTGGAGGCTAGCAGAGCTCCCAGCAAACAACATCCAAGTGCAGAACAGGCTATACAATCTAAAAGATTCAGTGTAAAATGAAAATATGGGTCCCAAAGTACAGAAAAAGTACATTAAAAGTATTAAAATGTAAAGTCCATTCCTTCCTTCCACAGTCTGTCTGTCTCAATTTGTTATGGTGTTTTCATTTGCTATGTAATGTTATTCTAAGTAAATTTAAATTATTAGTAAAACTTTTACCATTCATCTTTATATTGTTCAATACCCATCTTAAATGCAAATATAAGAGCATTTAACTCATACATGGAATTAACAAAATTTCAGGCTTTACTTTTTGCAGCTCATATATGAATATATATATTAGTCTTGCCAGAAGAGTGGAAAATCTACAGAAAATTAACACAACTGCTTTTATTTCACTTCTTGATGTATGCACAATCTACTGATAGTCTTTAACTCTGCCTTATTGATGAGTAAGAAGGACTAACAAGAAAAGGAATTATGGGTTGCACTATTTCCCTTTCCTTCTCTTTCATCATTTTTAGTGGAAGTGGTTGGGTAATGCAGGGAAGTACAAAATGATAGGGTCCTCTGGTCATTTGTGTTTCTCAGTGCTCATTGACATATTTCTACATTCAAAGCAAATTATGTTTGAAACAGAAAGCATGGCCTTCAGGGATGTTCACATCCCCACTTTCTCGTTGGTAGATGTAACATGCTTACTGTATACTCCTTTGAGCCTTGTTGAACCTCCACATATCAATGACTGTGATAGGTAGAATGCTTAGATGGCCCCCACGTGTTCTTCCCCTTGTTGTGCACACCTTGTCCAATTCCCTCACTTAAATGCAGTGGGCTGTGTGAATGTGATGGGGTATTACTCCCATGATTATATTATGTTATGTGGCAAAGATAAAGGGACTTTACAAATGTAATTAAGGTCCCAACTCAGTTGGGTGAAGTTAATAAAAAGATTGAGTATCCTAGGTGGGTCCTATATAATCAGATGAACCCTTTAAAAGAGAGACTACAGATCAGAAACTCCAAGCAACAGCAGAGACTCTCTCTCCATCTCCCTACACTCCTCCTTTTCCCCTCCCACCATCAAACCATTGTTTTAAAACTTTGAAGAAGCAAGCTGCCATGAACTCTACTGCCATAAGGAAATGAATTCTACCAACAACATGAGGGAGCTTGAAAGCAGATCCTTCCCTCTCTAAGCCTCCCAATGAGAATGCAGCCCAGCCAACTTTGAATACAGCCTTATGAACCCTTAAGCAAAAGATCCAGTTAAGCAATGCCCAAATTCCTGTCCTACAGAAAGTGTTAGTAATAAATGTGTGTTGTTTTAAACCACTCAGTTTGTGGCAAATTATGATACAGTGCACAAAACTAATATTTGGGTCCATTGGAATTCTGTGCTTATGGAGTATTGCAGTGCTATATGTGAATAGGGCAAGAAGGAACAGTGCGGACATGCATATTGTGTAATGCTTACACACATTTGCTTACACACATCCACCATCATCCCATCAGAATTCACTTACAAAACACAGATTCGAATGTAAAATTATTATGAAGTTCAAATTAGCAACAGCAGAGCATGAAATCAAGCATAAAACCTTTCTATCATGGGGCCCTAGACAACTGCATGTTCATGAAGCTGGCCCTGCCCAGTGGACAAGGACCAGGAACAAGTAGATTACTTCAAAAACAGCATATCTTTCTCTGCATGATAAAATATTGTAATCTGTGCCCTTTCCTCTCCCATAAAAGCATACTGTCTTAGGGAGAGTAGTGAGCAATAAGGATAGCAAGCTGAGTACAAAGCATTACCCAACCAAACAGTTTACTTGGCCACATCATACATGCTTTACACTGAATTTTATACTTAATTATTTCACTGCTTTCTATTCCCCAACCCCAACAAATGAGCCCCAAGAGGATTACTAGATTTGTTAAAAAGAAAATTGCAAAAATGCATAATTGCATTTTCTCTGAAATCCAAGCTGTGGAGTGAATAATATATTCTGACCCCATTTTGCTCATGGCACAGGACTTAAACTATTTTTAAAACAAATCCTTTAAAGTTATATAATACCTTGAAGAGTGAATCTCTCCAACTCACTCTCTGGAATTGCGTATAATCATCCTTTTAAGAACTTTTTACTCCTGGAGAGTCCGTAAGGACAAAGATTCTTAGAAAAGGTTTCTTGAAGAATTTTAAGCAAAATCATCAGTGGAACTTGGACAAAATCAACAAATTACTTAATGCCTAAAATATCACAAAATATTATCTTCTAACTGCTCTGAGGACAGAATTTACACAGAAGTTTTTTGGGTTTTGTTTTTTTGTTTTGTTTTGTTTTCTCAAATAACCTTGGCATTTGGGAAAAAAATAAAGTAAGTGCTGAATTGTAAGTTATCCTATTCTTCTGAGGGAATGAAAACAGCTGAAGAAAAGGAATTCTGATGAAAAGTATTCCAAAGTAAATTCAGTCCCCAACTCTCTCTTAAGGATTGCAACTCATGTGCATCAGATCGTAGATAGTTTTAAAAGTTCCAAAAATGCATCCTTACACTTTACTGGGAATAACTCCATCTGCAGTCATACTGGCGTGGCTAGAAGAAATCCCAAAGAGAATTCTAATTTCCTATGTCTGATTTCTTCTGCCTCAAATCTTATAGTCAACTTTTATTTTTCCTGTTTTAAACGTTTTCTTCCCTTGACTCAACCTCCTTTTCCCAACACATCTCTATTTTTCTCTTCCATTACCAAACTCCAGACTCTAGTAACCTCACACCAGAATCACTTCAATACTTCTACTATCTTCCTAAAGTCTTTTTTCTTCTAGGACATTTAATAGAGTGCTACCTAATTAATCCCTCTAAAATGCTATCTCTAAAAATATCAATGCTAAATTATTCAGCCTAGCATCAAAGTCTCTTCCCAATCTAGACTCTACCACCTTTTCGCCCTTGGTGGTTTCCTATGCGTTGAACACAAGGAAATAGCCCAAAAAGCCTCACCAGTTTTTCTGGGAGATACTATTTCTTCTAGATAAATTAAATCTGATTTCACATTTGTGGATTCAATTCAACATTTCTTAGTCCTCAATTATATGCCAGGCACCATGCTTGACACTGGAGAAGCAACAATGAGTGAGACATGACCCTGACTTTGAAGAGCTCACTGTGGTAGGAGAGTTCAAAGGACTCCCCAACCCACCTTGTCACCCCTACTTCTACCACTACAAAATATGTGACAACGGCTAGAAGGGATTATTTATAAAATATTAAGAGAGCACATATAAGGGAGTTAAGATTAGAGAAAGTGGATATAAAAAGACCATGCAAGAGATACAATAGACAGGTCATTTATTTATCAACCTGATTAGGGTTTCTATTCCTAAATGATATGCAAAATAAGAAAAAAAAAGTCTTCCTATAGTATCTATAAGGTTGCATATCCCTAAATTAGAATAGAAGCAGAAAAGAGGGAAAGGCAGGAGCCAATCCAGTGTAATGAATAACTTATAGGACTCTGTTGGGAGCAAGCCCCCCACAATCTGGCCATAAACTGGCCATAAACAAAATCTCTGCAGCACTGTGATATGTCCATAATGGCCCTAATGCCCAAGCTAGAAGGTTGTGGGTTTACTGGAATGAAGGCAAGGAACACCTGGCCTGCCCAGGGTGGAAAACCGCTTAAAGGCATTCTTAAGCCACAAACAATAGCATGAGTGATCTGTGTCTTAAGAGCATGTTCCTGCTGCAGTTAACCAGCCCAACGTATTCCTTTAATTCCGCCCATCCCTTCGTTTCCCATAAGGGAAACTTTTAGTTAATTTTATCTATAGAAACAATGCTAATGACTGGTTTGCTATTAAAATATATGTGGGTAAATCTCTGTTTGGGGCTGTCAGCTCTGAAGGCTGTGAGACCCCTGATTTCCCACTTCACACCTCTATATTTCTGTGTGTGTGTCTTTAATTCCTCTAGAGCTGCTGGGTTAGGGTCTCCCTGACTGAGGTGGTCTTGGAAGGACTCTGTGAATAACCATTTGGGAGAGAGAATTAAAGACAAGGATTAAGTTGGATTCCACGTTCTCAGGTCTGAGTGCCTGAGGGAAAATAGGATGTTTAAGTGGCAAAACAGTCAGAATAGAAGGACAGCTGGAGAGGGGGAAAGTAGTGTGGCATTTTGGATGTACTTATGGAAGAGATGTCTCTACTTGTAGCAGGCATTTAAAAATGAGACCTAGAACTCAGTTTTGATGTATACTTGGTGACATGATAAAAACATGAAGAAAGAAATGGAAAAAGAAGAGCAAAAAGCCAAGAACAGAATTTTAGAAATCATCCGGATGTGAAGTCAGCAGAACACAATGAAACCAAAATAAGAACATAAATAAGGAGCAGCCAGAAAGTTAAGAAGAGAAACACCACATAATCTAGAACCTTTCAGTCTTATCATACATTACTTTAAAATAAAGACCACGAATTATTCTATGCTCTAGCAAATTTTCTCCTTAAGGGCACTTCTTTGGCCATTTGTTAGTGGTTATGAAAGTGGGGTTAGCTTTACAAAATTATTTTCAAAATATGAATCAGGGAATCTTCATAGTACACACAAGGGTATGTTTTTAATTATGAAATGAAAATATGAAAGAAAATCTAATGAAATGCACTATAATTCAGTTACATTTTACTGAAAAAATGTAGACATGTGGCTTCTCTCCAGCTGATTTCACTGCTCCCGATAGTCACACTGTGGTCAACTGCCACCAGCAAGCTTTATACTTCTAAACAATCAAAATAAAAGAACATATGAGGTTCTACATAATAAATATAGGTCTGCATTTAAAGCCAATGTGTTTTATATTTTTAGTCATAAGCACAGGTCTCTTTACATTAATGTTGAAAGGACCTACAAATAGTTCATAAATTTAGGCCTGTAAAACTGCATACCTCCTACTGATCCACAATACTGCCAGTTTTTATAAGCCTTCTCTGAAGCAGAGTCCTCAACTTGAAAGGCCACAAAAGAATGTTGACTAGGACTGGCCTATGCGTAAGGGACAAACAGTTCAAATGAAGTCAAACATTAGCACTAAGAATTGAAATGTAACCTAACCAACCTACAAATCAAAGTTTTATGACACTTTATTTTTCTTAAATGAAGAGCAATAGGATTTCAGTATCAGACAGACCACTGTCCAAATTCCAGCTCTACTTCGTAATAGTTATGTGACCTTGACAATGTTAGGAGATCTTAGTTCCCATATATGAGAAATGGATGGTTGTGTATAACTTGCAGGGTCATTGGTAAGTTTAAAAAAGATAGCATATATAAATTGCCTACAACAGAGCCTAGTCCATATATCTGTGTAATGTAATAGGTTAGTTTTAAAGAATAACATTAATTTTGTTTGATCTCTTTTCTCTTCCACAATTTTTTCTACTTGTATTAACAAAAAAGCAGCATTTTTGTAATCTGACATTTTCAAGATTCCACATGATTAATGCAATTTCCAGCAAACTTTATGGTTAATTTCTCTAGCTTTTATGGCCATCTATGATTAATGCTCTCTTAGCTAGTAATAAATGTGATAATGTTATGAGTTCTGTAACTTGAAGCATTATAAGTAGAACAAAATGAGATGATTTATGCAATCAGAGACAGGTAAGACAGCCCACACTTGACCCCCATTCAAAAATAAAAAATAATTTAAAATAGGAGTGCAGGCCTGTTTAGAAGAGAAAAAATTTACATCATGCGAAGAAAAGAAACTGTGCTTTAAAAAGGTAGTCTGAACCTTAAGTTAATTACAAAATACAGCATGCTCAGTAACAATGTGGTTTTTTTAAGACAGATTTGCTTCAAGTGAGTCACCGAAGTTCTCTGTGCCTCAATTTCCTTTTCTGTTAAATGATAATGACAAAATTTAAAATGAAATGATTAACATATACGCTATATATCGGTAAAGAGTACAGTTACTTCTCAACAGTTTGTTGTTGTTATTCTTTCGGGATTCATCAGGGTCCTGAGAACAAACAGAAAAAACTCAGCTAAGGTTATGAAGAGAATTTAATGCTTGGGCTATTTTCAGAGGTATAGGGACCAATAAGAGATATTGAAAGACCCAGGACTGTCAACAATCAAAAGCCATCATTACAACAGGATCTGTAGAGGTAAGCAAGGGGAAGATAATGCTAGCCAACCTGGTGGTCAAAAAGGGTTGCGGAACTACAGCACTCAATGGGAAGGGGAGAAATATTTATATTTTCCACTGGCTAAACCCAACAGAAAGCTAGAGGGCAAAGAACTGTACAGCCAAGGTGCTGGAGTCCATGGGAATCATCCTCCCTGGATAGGCTCTCCAAGGGCAGAGAAGAGCAGAGAATCAATCGGGGGGATGGAGGGTTAAACAGAGTCTACCCAATCTAAATTATAATTGAATAATTAAATCAAACCCTGTATTCCTCATAGTTACACTTAGGCCAGAGCCTTATTTCGCTCACTGGACTCCTTTCTCAGTTCTCCATCTATTCCAAGTCCTTTTCTTTTGGGGGGGTGGGGGGCAGTGGTGGGGTGGAGGGGAACAGACTTATTATGATAACTGTGCCACATCTGTTATCTTCTGGGTTCTTGATCAGTGAAAGGTAAGCCTTTATTTTGAGGCATTTCTGCTTCTCTTTTACTGCTCCAGTTCATAGTCAAAAGGAATAAAATTCTTGATGATTAAAAAGTGCCATAAGTCTGATAAATCTAAGTTGTCAGTTTGTTCATGCAAAAGACAGAGTGTAAAAATCTAATGAGAGTTTTAACATTTTTGTGACTGTTTGGCAAACAGCAATGGTTCATTTTGGTTTTGTTCATTTGCTATACTCTCCTCTATAGAATGATGCATAATGCCAACATCTACCTTTAGCCAAAGCTTTTACATCCAATCAGCAAACCACCTAAACGCATCAGCCTCAATCTTGTTATCAGTAATCTGGGTGAATTGGTATAAATTTTTGTTTCAGGTGTTAAAATTATTAAGTTACAACAAGAGGAATTTTAAAAGAGCCCAAATCTACTCTAATGATGGGTGTGTGTGTGTACATGTAATAGTTAAAATGAAAAAGCATTATATGATTTTGTTACAAACTTCTCAATAACCTCTCAAATTAGGTATTTAGAGACAAATCATGAAAGATGTAGAAATGGAACAAAAAAAGGTTTGTGGGAGTTCTCAGTGAAAATCTAGGCATTTTCTAGGGTACACCCTTCCTCATTATCTAGCAGATGCATGCCTTTCATTCACAGAACTGTTTACTACTCTGTATATTGTAGATAACTGATCAAAATGGAAATAATTATTTTTCTGAGTTATTTTAACAATACATAATATTTGCATATATTTATGTGGTATATATATTACTACACGCATAGAATGTGTAATGATTAAGTCAGGATGTTTAGAGTATCCATTACCACAAACACTTATTATTTCTATATTTGAGAACAGTTCAATTCATCACTTCTGTTATTTTGAAATGAACAATACATTGTTGTTAACTATAGTCAAAACTATATTTTGTATTATACTTTAAAGTTGTAATATCTTTCTGGTTTCCTCAATAATTAATGAGTAAATTAAATCTTTGACACATGTTTATTTTATATTTGTGTGTTTCATGATTTATCTTTTTAATCTTTTACAGGTATTATCATCATTCCCCAGTTTTACAGATGGAGAAACTGAGGATCAGAAAAGTTGAGTAGCCCACTGCAGAACTACTACTATTCTGAACACACAATTGTTGAAGTCAAAGTGCATACTTTTCTCATACATGAAAATTTTATTAATGTAAAGAAAATCACATGGATATTATATGCTAGAGCCTTTAATAGAATACTGGATCATATGTAGCATGAAAACCCAACCAACTAATAATTACCACTGATTAGATAATTAGCAACAGTATTGCTAATTACATTTCAACATAGTTTCTGTATGGTAACAAAAATGTTAATAATAGCCTAGTGAAGTATAAACAAAGTAATATTGTACAAACTCAGCAATCAAATATGCCAGTGATTCATTTCAGTTGGAACATTAGGAAGTTTCAAGTATATTTTTCTTCTCTTTGCCAGTTCTTTGGATTAGCAGACATTATTAGCTGTTTTTGATTGTTTCATATGTAGCGAAAAAAAAAAAAAACCAGAATCAGAGAAGGAGTTAAAAAAAAAAAAAACAGGTGGAGGGGCTGAGTATGGTGGCTCATGCCTGTAATCCCAGCACTTTGGGAGGCCGAGGCAGGCAGATTGCCTGAGCTCAGGAGTTCGAGACCAGCCTAAGCAACATGATGAAACCCCGTCTCTACTAAAATTTAAAAAAAAAAAAAAATTTAGCCGGGCATGGTGGCACATGCCTGGAGTCCCAGCTACTCAGGAGACTGAGGCAGGAGAATTGCTTAAACCTGGGAGGCGGAGGTTGCAGTGAGCCAAGATCATGCCACTGCACTCTATCATGGGCAACAGAGCGAGACTCCGTCTCAAAAAAAGAAAAAAAAAGAAAAAAAGGAAAAGAAAGAGAGAGAGAGAGAAACAAGTGGAGGATGATGTTGAGGAGGAGCAGCAGGCTTCAGCATACGATAAATTAAAATAACATATATATGGAGTCAGGAATTCTGTTCTGTACACTGGGCAAGTTATCTATTCAGAGTCAGATCCTTCATGTATAACATGGGGATATCACCACCTAGCACTAAGCTACTAAGGTAAAATGAGATAGTGACTATTCACCGTCTGGCACACAAGTAAGATTTTAGTATCTTAATTCCCTTCTTTCAACTCTACCCCTGCTCCAGATCATTCCATAGCCCTCAAAACACAATGAGGCAGTACACAACAAGAATTTAGAATATACTTTACTATTAAGTAGTCTTGGAGAGCAAATAGTGAACCTGAATGTTCAACTAAATTTTTTTCCAGTCAGCACCTGTAAGATATGAACTCTCAGTAGCATACTTACAAAACAGCTAATTTCAAGGCTCACATAAATGTAATGAAATATTTGTTTTCTTGAAAAAATGTAAGACAAGCAAGTGGCATATGACTCAGAAGTTCTGATATCCATAAAATAGTGTCTCAGAAAAAATTTATAGTGGTTACAGTGTGACAACCTGGAAAGACAACTTTTAGGTTATGGTTATCTTTGTATACAGCTGAAGTGTCAAGCTAATATGCAGTCTTTAAACCATTTAAGATTATACAATGCTCTGCATTTCCTCACTTAGTTTCTTTTCTCAGGGGTGCAGGGGGAAGGGGATGGGAGGATGTTTGTTTTAAATCAGATTCCCAATTTAGTTCATGAAGGATAAGTAGTAAAACATTAAGAATATCCATTTTTATTCTTCTAGTTTCTTATATGTTCCTCAGTAACTTCTCAAATTTCTTCCTCTTCCAAATCTTTCAAAACATTTCATGCTCATGAATCCTCTCTGAATTAAACATAGAAACATAACTGTAAACCTTCTATAAATAAGCCAAAACTATCTTCATCTTTTATACTAAATATAAAATATTAAGCAAAAACATTATTTTTGAGTGGCCAAGTCACTCAAAATATAATAGTTAGCAACCACTATAGAGGTTTCCATCCTATAGAAAGAAAAAGAATTGCCTTAAAGAGAACACAAAAGAAGAGCATAGATTATGAGTCATTCCCTGAAGCTCTGGCAATCAATAATAGGTTAAAAAGCCATCTTAGACACACAGATGTTAAACGTGGTGCAGTTTCTTTTGAGCAGAAGTCTATTTCAGGTTTCTTGAACTCTGACTTAGTTTGAACACATACCATGGAGGTCACCATAGTACAGCCTACATGTATATGTAGACTGCGTGGCCTGTACCTATCATGTTAGGCATTTTTGTTCACTTTGATAGTAAAGAGGATCAATTATACAATCCCATTATGGACCAACCTTCTACCATTGGCACCCCATCTTGGTCACTAAATATCACAGCAAGTTCATATATGCACATAACCTATGGTGGTATACTCATAATGGTTATCAGGGAATCAGACAGTGCAAATAAAATTATCACAGCTATATTCAGAAAGGGTTAAACCTGTAATCAAAAAATGCACCAGTAAATAATTGGGATTGGAGTTCTACAAGATAATTCCTAATTGGTTTGAAGCTTTGGAAAATAGCTACGGATGGTAAGTTTGTTGTCATTCTTTATCAACAAAAAATGTGCCAATGGGTAATTTAATCCTAAACCTTTCTTCCTTTTAGGGATCCTCTGTTTCAACTCAAACTAATTTAAAACAAAGTTGTAAATTGAAATTCAGTTCTGGCACAAAGTACTGGAATTAGCATAGACCTTACAAGTTAAAGGCTCAGTAATCCCAAAAACTGCCCCCACTTCAGACACCAGTCATAAGTTCAAGTGATCGCCAGGCTATCCACACCACTGAACAACTGGCTACAAATTTGGATTTCACCATATTAAGTCCACTCACACTTAATTTGCTGAATTCAGGAAAGTACTTTACTTACAATTATAGTTATATATATATATATATATATGATGCAAATCAAGAGCAGCCAAATGAAGAGGCACACAGGACAAGGTCTTGGTGCATTCCAAACACAGAACTCCACAGCCTTCACAGCCATGAAATCAGGGTGTGTCTTCCTCCTGGCACGTTAATGTGCTCATCAACCACGAAACTCCACTGAGCTTCAGCTCCAGAGTTTTTATTGGGGTTCATTAATTCTTTGGAATACAGAATTAAAATCAATCTCCAGCTTTCCCCAGCTCCCTGGTGGTTAGGCTATATCAAAGTTCCCTCCCTCTAATCATGTGATTTTCTGTGGCCAGCCTTCATTCTGAAGTTACCCAGGGTACCACTATGTGTTACCTCATTAGCATAAACTTAGGCAGATTCGGGGGGCTTATAAATAACAAGGACACTCTTATTTTTCAGAAAATCTCAAGAGCTTAGAAGTTCCCTCCCAGAATCAGGGACAATATCCAGCCAAATCCTTTATTACACACAATGGGATGATTATATGCATTGTAATATCAAGTGGGCCAAAAACAAGGCCTGAATATGTAACTGATGATCAAATAATGTATTAAGAAATATAAACGACTTGTTTCTTCTACACCAGAATCACAGATCAGCTTTACTATTCAAAGCCATCTGTTCTCCCAGCTTATTCTGGTGTTAGGAAATAATGGGACTTGAGTCTGAGAACTGAACCACTTCAGGAGCATTGGCACCATGTACATGGAATCACATAATCTACACCATTGGCATCTTAGTCTCTCTTATTCTATTTTAGTCTATTTCAAAGTCTAAACAATTTCTGATCATTGGCCAAAAGGGCCTCCTCTCTAAATACTGACAGACTTAAATGCCATTCTCTTAGTGCATCCAATGTGAAATAACTGATGCTTTATAGCAAACACCTCCAGACGTCAATATAGCTATGAAATCTATAACAGAAAAGTACCAGATCATCTGATCTCTCACTCAACTTCAGGATAGATAGGATACCAATTCATCCATGCGGTAATTTGTCTCAGATTCTTTCAGTATCTGCTGTAGAAATGCACTCTGTAGAACAGTTTATCCTGTCTAGCCCTCCAATTCAGACAGGACATAAAACACTGGAGCTGGAACTGGCAGACCTAAAGGCTAAGTTTCAGCTACCAACACTTACATTGAAAATTTTACTTAACTTCTCTGTACTTCAGATTTGTCATCTGTTAAATGAAAGTAATGCCAAAGTCACAACCACACATTAATGATAAAGTATGATAACACATGTACCACTTTAAGGCACAGTAGAAGAGAAATTTGTTAAAACAGGCAGAATCCTGATTTGTGCTCTGAAGTCCTCACTGCATTTTTTTCATATGCTGTGTTTTAAGATCAATTACACACACACACACACACACACACACACGAACACACACTGATCTCTCTTTAGCTCTACCAAATGGCCACTTGAAGACATAATATGCATTCAGTAATTACACCTCCACCCTTGGCAAGGTAGTTAGGGATGGACGTTAAGCCTTAACATGTGTCAAAAGCCTGCCAAAACACATCCAAATACTATACAATGCTGGTATCTCAACCCTGCCAATAGCTCCTTCAGCTCATCTTCATGCAGAGATACATGACTTTCCATGATAAGTCAGGTGTGTCAATTTGCATTCTAAAAATGCCAAATTTGTCCTTCTATACTTCAGATCCTGAAGTTAAATATTCAAAACACCAAATACCTGTATTTAGCACTCTACAAAGCTTTCAGTGTTAACTTAACAGACATGTGGTTCTGATCAAAAGCCTGTACAGGAAAATTAATATTTGAGAATAATAGTCGACCAGTGTGTTTTGATCTTCCTTAATTCATGCCGCCTTCAACACTTTCTCTTGCACCTTCTGTTATGTTCATCACAGCCACATATATTTATAAAAAGCCTTATTTTCTGTTGTTTCAAGTTACAATGAATATATATCAAATACACTTGTCCAAAGTGCACACCGCATCCTCAGCTACTCCTGCTCAGACCTTGACATGGAAATATGGTCAGAGGATAAGGATTGAAGAGCAGACTGATGGATAGCAATTTGGAAGTGACAATGAGCAGCAAAGTAGATAGTGAAACTATTTTCAAGCCCTGAGATTTGGGGATGTGAAAGAGAAAACTGCTTCCACTTGTGAGTACTGTAAGAAAACCAATACCCTCTGAAGATAGTCAGGTTTTGGTTTAGGCAGGGAAGTCAAGATAATACTTTGTGACAATGTGAGAATTAAGAGAATCCTGCTACTGAGGAGGAAGGCATTTCAGAGGGCATCATGGAACAGTCTGGGTACAAAAAGGAGGACCAGATCAGGGGTCTGTGGGCACCACAGGGAAGAAATTCCAATTGGTGAGAGACGGCAGAAAAGGCTTTACTCTCTCATGGCAACTCAGATAAACAGGGACACGAGGCATGAGGGATTTGTCCTTGTAGTCCAGGCAATGAGAAAAGACAACCAATGTTAATACTGCTACAAGAAGTCATCACAGAGAATTGCCCATGGCGTTGTGGCTTACTTCAGTGTGATGAACTTTAAGCTACAATTAACTTCTAAAAACTATACCATATAGTGTAATAGCCCATCCTATTGGCATTTCCCACAAAATATAATGGCCATCAAGACTGGCAAGATGAAGGAGGCAGGGGAGTGGAGAGACTCTGTCAATGTAATAGTGCTCATGATCTCAGGCTAACATTGTACGTATCTTTTATTACAGGCCACTTTTAAAAATTACTCCTATAATTTGATGGTATCAATTATAAAGAAAATACAAAATATAAATATTTTGAAATAACTCAGAATTATCTTCTCTGCATACTTTCCAACTGTGGGTAAACAAAGAAGTTAATAAATTCAGCAGATTGAAAAGATTTACTACCAAAGAACTCTATCAGTGGACAATTAAAAGGTTTAGTTAAGAAATATATTTATAATTGCAAATCTTCCTATAGAAACAAAGAAAATACTTTGAGATTAATGAGAAAACATAGTCAGAAACCATCATGGTTGAGGGAAATAATGAGGCTGCAGTTCAGGAAATTCCCAGTTCTATTACAATAAAAAACAAGTTTAACAGCACATATGTCATTCACCAGTTATACCATATAGGTCTCCCAAATAAAGTATTCTGTTCCCATCCCCCAGTGCTTGTTTTAACATATGTATCACACATGAAAATCTCTACCCCATGACCAGCTTTTATCATCAGTTTCCAAAAACTGTGAAAATATGTTTTCACTCCAGTTTTGCATATTTGTCAACTTAGGAAAGTTCCTATCGCTTGCGTGAATATAGGAAGAGGGTCTGCCTAGAGAGTTGACTCATAAAAAATAACTAAATTACAGTTCTCATTTTATAGCTCTTCTCTTGGCATGGTGCTTGGTGTCAAAAATAGATACTTTGAATTGAATGCATAAATAAATATATCATATATAAATTAATTTATACATATATATGGAGAGAGAGAAAAAAGAAAGAGAGAGAGAGCACCACATCTGACTCAAGTTATGAATCTTTGTTTTCTTTCTCCAGGAGTTCTTGTGGAATGGGCTGTGCTCACCCAGGCTCCTGTCTCACCTAACATCCAACAGCACACATTGGGAGGTCAGATAAGGCTAAGAAGGCACTGTGTGATTGAGGAAATTGCTTCTCTGCATGCCTTCTTCAGCAACATACATTGCCTCTGCCTTATTTTCTTTGCAGCAATGTTATGAAGCAAGACCCCCAGAGCAATTACCTGACTTTCCACTGGTGGGTAGTGTTCCTTCTCTGCCCCTTAAACATAGCTTCATTACCAGGCACTGAAGCAATCAGCCTATGCTAGCCCACACTAAAGAACACCTACACGCAACTGAAGAATTTTATCCAAGGCATATGAGGAAAGCTGCTACAGAATTCAGCTCCTAAGGCTATACACTGGCCAGATGGTGTTTTAATCATCAAAGAGGGAGAGAATTAAAACTAGGAGGCTGGCATCTCTGGAAAGAGACGGTGACATCAAGATGCATACCAAAGTACAGGGCTCTCAGTATTGCTTCCTAAGCACTACTACATTAGTGAGATGTTAACCAGCTGCTTCCACAGAGAATTCCTCAAACATAAAATAGGAAAAGTAAGAACTTTCCCCATGTCAAATCGGCATCGCTTGCCTACTGGCAAAGGGTAGAAAGTAAAAGAACACCAAAGCAGGTGATACACAGTGAAGTTGAAAGGTGCAATTGCAGAAGGGAAGGCTGCAAAAACAATGCCCCGAAGCATAATTGTAGGCTGGCTGCATAACCACTATAACCAACAGACTTGTAGAGCAGGCTCCAGAATGTAGTTGCCTCTTTGAGCCACACTGCAGGTCAGCTCAGGGTCTAAATATTAGCTCATACGTGATAACAGACTAGAAAGTTAAACACTTTAAACATAAAATAATTTTCAGGTGCCCAGAGGAAGGAAGAAAAAACAAAACTAGCCAAGGGCCGTAGCCTTGTCTTTGCAAATGAGATAAAGCAAAATGATTTAAAATAATACTGCCTGTGACAATCCGAAATTCTGCTGCTCCCATCAATTGGCAGTGTAAAATAATTATCTCCACTTCCAAGAGAGAAATAATTAGATGACATTGAATTGAGAAGGCTCTATGTTTAAAATGTAGTTTTTATTACTTTAAAAGAAATTAGTGTTAGTAGAAAAATTATAAAGTTCAGAAAAATATGGAAAAAAAAAATAATCCTACATCCCAGAGGCAACTACTACTAGTTTGTCATTTTCCTTTCTATTTTTACACATATTTTACATGGTTGATATACTAAATATGAAATATTATACTCTGTTTTTCAGCTATTATAATAAATATTTTTCCAACTGACTATATTTTAATGATAACTGGCTTACTTGTTAAAAAGTATTTCTTTTAGGTCATATAAAGTGCAATGTATTCTACCATGTAGATACAGTGATAAGTTAAAAAAAAAGTTTAAGATCTCTTACCAGTTCAAATCACAAACCTAATAAGCTAATTAGAGTGGAAATTCCACATACAGTAGAGTCAGAAACACCAAACCACACTAAACCCTTGTAAGTGGGGAACAATGACACCACATATAAATGAAGAGTTCTGCAGAGCCTCAAGGAGTTTCCACTCATTTTGTCCATCATTAATCTGGCATGTCCATATGCAAATGAAAGAAAGCAAAAAAATGTAAAAAATTCTTTTGTGATTTCCCCTCAACTCCACAATTTCTTGTTGTCTTTTAAGACCAACTGCCAACTTCAAGTTTCTACAATTTTCCTTCATTCTTTGGTTTCTAGGAAGACAGCTTTCCCCAATTGTGTTCCCATGGAGCTTTGAGTAAACTCTAATTTAACACACTTATTACATCATTAATTTATTGTCATTGTTTAACCTCCTCATGACTCTATGAACTTCTTGAAGGTACAAATAGTATGTCATATTTATTTTTCCCTCAGAATCTATCAATGACTAGTAGAGAGTAAGGGCTCAATACATATTTTTTGAGCAACCACTATTAAATAAATTTAAAGTGAAACACATTTTTTTTCTGAAAATATAGGAAAGCAATATTCAAATGGGGTCCTGATCCAGACCCCAGGAGGGTTCTTGGACCTTGTACAAGAAAGAATTTGGGTGACTCATACAGTAAAGTGAAAACAAGTTTACTAAGAAAGTAAAGGAATAGAAGAATGGCTACTCCATAGGCAGAGCAGTGGTACGGGCTGCTTGACTGAGTGTGAGTATAGTTATTTCTTGATTATATGCTAATCAAGGGTTGGATTATTCATGAGTTTTCCAGGAAAGATGTGGGAATTTCCTGGGAACTGAGGGTTCCTCCCCTTTTTAGACTGCATAGGGTAACCTCCAGACATTGGATATATAACCTCTAGCCATTTGTAAACTGTCATGGCGCTGGTGGGGTTGCCTTTTAACATGCTAATGCATTATAATTAGCATATGAGCAGTGAGAAAGACCAAAGGTCCCTTTTATCGCCATCTTGGTTTTGGTGGGTTTTGGCCGACTTCTTTATGGCATCCTGTTTCATCAGCAGGGTCTTTGTGTTCTGCTGACTCCTATCTCATCCTGTGACTATGAATACCTAATGTTCTGGGAATGCAGCCCAGTAGGTCTCAGTCTTATTTTACCCAGCCCCTATTTAAGATGGAGTTGCTCTGGTTCAAATGCCTCTGACAATACTGCACAATTTGTATTAATATAAATCTTCATAAATTACAAAGTTGCTTTTAAACTATGTTCATGTATGTGCTTTTATAGAATCATCAACCCAGTGTTTAATATATTATCTCTTTCATTTCTTGAAATATGTTGCAAAAGATATATAATAACATTTGTGTTTCCTAAGAAAGAAATATGTATAATTTTTGTGAGGATATCAGCAACTTGATATTGTGATGGTTAGATCTATAGAGTTAGGAATGATAGAAGCCAACAGAGAGACAAAGATTTTAAAGCTTAACAGAGGTTTAAGATTTCTCTTTAAATCAAAAGTACCAAGGAGTACCATAAAATCATTCATCCTCTTTTTCAACTGTCAAACATCTATGTCAATACATTTTAGACCCTGTTCAAGAGGACAGCAGAGAGAACAGAGGATAGCTTAAATGGCTTATCCACAATCATATAACAAATCAGAAAGGACATGGTAATCCATCATTATATAACATTTCCTCATAAGGATTTGGGATGTCTTGAGATCTATTTGAAAACTATTTTAATCCCCTGTTGGGAGGGGCTATCTTCTCTATGAGTTAATGGGAAAGATTCCAATATCATTTCTTGATGTCTTTTTCTCTTTTTCTAATTTTATTTTGTATTCTTTTCCATTTACATTTTTAGAAAACATAGAGAAATATTTTTATATAAGCTGCCATATATGATAAACACATATTTTATTAATAATTCAGAATGTTGAAAAATTAAAAAAATATATACTCAATATCTGTGATATACTGTGCAGGAATACATGAATTTCCTTACAGACATCAATCTAATTTAAACCTCACCAAAGAAATTCAATTTTAATTTTACTGAGTATTGATCCCAAGTGAGGTTATTTCAGGCTCTTTGGAGGGGAGTTATCTGTTACAGCAATCACCACTCCCGAGAGCCAGAGAAGAACTTGAATCAGAGAAACTATTTGCAAATGGCCAAACTGATCATTTTAAACGAAACAGACTCTAACACAGAGAAAGTATAAGCCCTATTTATTTTTTTCTGCTAATCACAGTCGTTTCTCTTCAGCCAGACAATATGAGGCTGATGGGGTTGTTATGGCAAAGCCATTCAAAGGCCTGGAAAATGTGTTTCTGGAAATGTCCTTTCATTCTTTGGCTTTGGTACAGCTAACACCCCTGTGCAGCCTGGTGCTTACACATTCTTTCAGAGTACCTACTCCCCTTAGGCAACTTCCCACTGGGGACATTTTGAAGACTTCCAATCTGGCCAGATGAACATTTTCAGGGCTCAATAAAGACACAGCTCTCCCTGGAGCAATCGTTACAGTTGGGAGGTATTTGGGGAAGCCAGTTGGAAAGCAGGTCACTGATTGCTGGTTAGAGAGCCCTGAGCAGCCATCTCTGGGCTTGGTTTAAGCACAGAAGGTTATAGATCTAGTGTGACATTCCAAATAGTGGAAGGATAAACCAACAAACAACTCACCCCTTATTTTGTTATGATTGCAGCCATTCTTGTCTACTTTCAGCCAAAACTAAAAAATATAGCAATTTGATATAAAGTATTTGAGGTTAGATATCACCTTTACTATTTTTAAAAACTAAAAATATTTTCTTGGTCCCTATGTATCCATTAATAGGACATTAAATTTATTTTAATCTCCAATAATAACTAAGAATTCTCAGTAATACCTCATGTTGGCTGTTTGTAAGCCCATGTTAAATGATTCCCCAACTTTATCAGTCTTGGAAAGAATAACACAGCATTGCTTCCATTTTTGCTTAGAAAAAAATATTTTTAGCTATATGTAGAAAATATTGGTATATGTTTAACATATGTGTATATGTACTTTTTAAAGTAACAATAAAAATGAATATTTCATACCCTCCACCCAGCCTAAGAAATAAATCACTACAAATGTCTTTGAAGCCCTGAGTGTACCCATTCCCAATGCCAGTTCCTTTTCTCCTTGCCACTTAAGGTAAACATCAACTTGAATTGTTTATTTATTATTCCCTTACTAATCTTTGTAGGTTTCCTATAAACATTATGGAATTCCAAATAATACATAATTTAATTTTATACTTAACATAATGGAGTAACACTCTAAGTATTCTTTTTTGTCTTTTGTTTTTTTAAATTAGAGACAAGGTCTTATTATGTCACCCAGGCTGGTCTCAAACTCCTGGACTCAAGCAATCCACCCACCTTGGCCTCCCAAAGTGCTGGGATTACAAGCATGAGCCATCATGCCACGCCATTGTGCCTTGTTTTAAGGATCCTTAAAAAAAGGGGGATTGTTTTCAACTTTTTCCCATTCGGTATGATGTTGTCTGTGGCTGTGTCATATATGATCTTTACTCTTTCAATGTATATTACTTCTATGCCTAGTTGTGAGAGTTTTTTATCATAAAGGGGTGTTGGATTTTTTCAAATGCTTTTTCTGCATCTATTGAGATGATCATATGGTTCTTGTTTTTACTTCTGTTTTGCGATGAATCACAATATATTGATTTGCATATGTTTAACCACCCTTGCATCTCTGAAATAAATCCCACTTGAGCATGGTGTATTATCTTTTTAATATGTTGTTGGATTCAGTTTGCTACTACTTTGTTGAGGATATTTGTACCTATGTTTGTCAAGGATGGTGGCCTGTAATTTTCTTTTTTTGTTGTTGTGTCCTTCTCTGGTTTTGGTATCAAGCTAACGCTGGCCTCATAGAATGAGTTAGAATGAATTCTCTCATCTTTTATTTTTTGGAATCACTTGAGAAGATTTGGTGTTAGTTCTTCTTTACAAGTTTGGTACAATTCAGCACTAAAGTCATCCTGTCCTGAGTTTGTCTTTGTTGGGAGATCTTTTATTTCCAAATCCAACTCCTTACTGGTTATTAGTCTTGTTCAAGTTTTTTCTGTCCTCCTGTATCAATCTTAGATTTTATTTATCCATTTCCTCTTGGTTTTCTAATGTTAGTGTGTAGTTTAACATGATGGTCTCTGATGATCTTTTGTATTTCTGTGGTATCAGTTGAATTCCTTTCTCATTTCTGATGTTGCTGATATGGGTCTACTCTCTTTTCTTGCTTGGTCCAGCTAGGAGTTTATCAATTTTATCTTTCCAAATAAATAAGTTTTTTATTTAATTTATTTTATTTGTGTTTCTTTGTAGTGTCTATTTCATTTACTGCTTCTTGACCTTTATTATTTCTTTATTCTACTAATTCCTGAGTTTAATTTATTCTTACTTTCCTAGTTGCTTCAGGTTCCTTAGGTTGTTTATTTGACATCTTTCTACTTTTTTGGAGTAGGTATTTATTGCAGTAAACATCCTTCTTACCACTACTTTTGCTATATCCCATAAGTTTTGGTATGTTATATTTACATTTTCATTTGTTTCAAGAAATTTTTTCATCTTCTTAATTTCTTCATGGACACAGTGCTCATTCAGGAGCAGGTTGTTTAATTTCCATGTATTCGTACAGTTTTAAAACTTCCTCTTGTTTTTGATTTCTGGTTTTATTCCATTGTGGTATGAGAAGATACATGATATGATTTCAATTTTAAAAAATTTGTTGAAGCTTGTTTTGTGGCCTGACATATGGTCTATCCTGGAGAATGTCCCATGTGCTTATAAGTAAGCATATTCTGCAGCTGTTGAATGAAATGCTCTGTAAATGTCTGTTGCATCCATTTAGTTTAACCTGCAATTTAAATCCAATGTTTCTTTGTTAATTTTCCCTCTAGATGTTCTGTCCAATGCTGACAGTGGGATGTTGAAGTTTCCAACTATTATTGTAGATTTTTTTTTCTGTTCAAAATTTGAGGTAGACTTTCATTTTGGGGACTTTTATAGCCTGGATTGAAAGTGTATTTTTTTACGAAAGAATCTGTTCTTGTTTCTGTCAGGTCTTCAGGTATACTCCTAATCAAATATCACCTAAAATAAAGTTTTAGATGACGTTGAATGTTCCCAGATTGAGAGTGTGAATTTGGGCCTTAAATTCATGTGGGGACAGGATTTGAGTTACAAACTTTCTTCGTTGTACACCATCATGGTTGAAACAAGGGAGTGTCTTTCCTATCTCCAT
Source organism: Macaca nemestrina (assembly GCF_043159975.1). Classification (NCBI taxonomy): domain Eukaryota; kingdom Metazoa; phylum Chordata; class Mammalia; order Primates; family Cercopithecidae; genus Macaca; species Macaca nemestrina. Next base: position 60,345,045 of record NC_092130.1, read on the forward strand.
TGGCAGGTGAATGTCTTCTTCTACTGAGGATACAGCTTTTTTGGTCCTGGCTCTGGGGAATAATCTTCTTTCAATTCCCCTAACTTATGCAGACTGGGTTTACATTCTTTCCCCCAACCTCTGAAAATGGACCTTCAGAGTTATCATTAACTGATAATTGCCCCAGTATGGCCAGCTATTCTGTGCTTGCTGAACTTTCTGAACTTCTGCTTATATTCTGTTTTGAGTCTCTGGATATTTTCCTTATTTTCTTGTCAGCTCAATACATCATGGAATACTATGCAGCCATAAAAAAGATTGAAATCATGTCCTTTGCAGGGACATGGATGGAGCTGGAGACCATTATCCTTAACAAACTAACAAAGAAACAGAAAACCAAATACCACATGTTCTCACTTATAGGTGAGAGCTAAATAATGAGAATACATGGAGACATACAGGGGAACAACACACACTGGGGCCTTTCAGAGAGTGGAGGGCAAGAGGAGGGAGAAGATCATGAAAAATAACTAATGAGTACTATTATTAATACCTGGGTGATGAAATAATCGGTACAACAAACCCCTGTGACACAAGTTTACTTATATAACAAACCTGCACATGTACCCCTGAACTTAAAAGTAAAATAATAATAATAATTAATATATTTGCTAATTTTTTTTTCAATGTTCTAATTATTTTGAAGTGAAAGTTTTGTTAAGGATTTTTGGACCACTATACCATCAGAAATGAAAACTCATATATTTATTCAAATTGCTTACCTGAAAAACCTTATCAACTAATGGTAATGTAATTCATATTGTTGGTACCAAAAAACAAAAAAAGACAAACTAAGTGTTTCATAGTTTGAGAGTAAACTGGATAGATCAATATTATACTGATTTTGATGTAAATATCTGAGGTTCCAATTATGAAGGATCTTTAAAAAACAATCATTTTCTGCATTCAATATATCCAAAGATTATATTCAAAATAGCACAAGTACCAGTTGATTAAACAAAAACAGACAAGGTCCATACTTGTGAATACCTGCAATATTTCTACACTGACAGGTAGAGAGGTGAAGAGGGAAGGGTACTGTACATGAACCCACTTCTCCCCAGCTTTCAAGAAGGGATTTTAGTGGTGCACATGTGAATAAAGACAACAGAAAGTAAATGAACAGTGAGTTTGCCCAAAGACTCTTTTTTACATCTTGTGTGAATCTGAAAAGTAGGTAAAAGACTGACTGAGGATTTTTTGGTTCAAAATTCAAAAGAGTTAAAGGCAACATTTAAATAAGGTGGTAAGTTATACTGCTCACCAGATACTAACGTTGGTTTTTGTACTTGGGCCCCTATATTTTAACTTTATTTTGGAGGCCCATAAGTACTCCACAATAGGCATCTCTCACTCTCTTTCATATAAAGGCTATGTATGAAAAGAAGATAAGTCATGTCAATAAAAAGAACAAAATAAGCTATCTTCATTAAGTCATTCAGCACATAAATACATATTTTAATTTTTGCTCTTTCATATACTTTTTCTTAAAAATATTACCTTCTGTGATGAAGACAATTAGGAGAAGGTAATATTTTTAAGCAATTGCCTTCGGTGATTAGGACAATTGCTTAAAAATATTACCTTGGGTGATTAGGACAATTAATATCCTAATTCTAAAAGTCCTAAATCTCTTAATGTGTTACATCAAAAACCAAACAAAACTCATCTTATTGTGCTCTTAGACAGCCTCTGAAGAAACCAACCCCAACTCTTTCTAATCATCAGTTAATTCACTGCTCACAATCAGCCTACTTTTAATTCCCATGAAACACCACCAAGATTGCTGTCAGGGATACGTACATCAGTCAGGCAGGCCTCATTGCTTCTTTGTACTATCCTTCATTTCTACTAACAGGACAGAAGTTTGGGGAGTTGCCACATTCCAACAGGAATCTGGCAAGGTTCAATGAGGATTTTTCATAGTAGCTTCACAGTCTAAGCTATCACTAAACTTCATCATCATACTGAGAAGCCAACACTAGTTATAAACATGCTGCTGTACTGGAAACACCAATATAAAGATTCAAGATAAAGCACAGGACAGTGATTAGTGGACTCAAATGCCACCTACAGGCTATACCTTTATTTAATTTTTTATAAAGACAAAATTAAATGCAATATTTAGAGAGGTGGTAAGTTACACTGCTCACAAGAAACTAAAGCTGATTCTTGTGTTTGGGCCCTTCGGTAGTTTAATGTTATTTTAGCGACCCATAAGTGCTCCACAGTGAGTACAATATAAAATATAACAAAGTTCTAGTATTCTAGTGAGACTACAATCTGGTATATTTAAAAGATGACAAAAGTATCAACATATGAATATACTGACATTAATACTATTTCCTTTTTGTGCTTTTTAACCTGCTTAGATCATTAACCTTTGATGGCTAATAAAAAGGATCTCATTACAGGTATAGATTATGTCTACACAGTAATCAGTGAGGCACTTAGATGTTATTACAGATAACTTATCTGTATAGTAATTACCAAAAATCATCAAATATTAAATAAGTACCTACCCTGAAATGGGCACTGTGATAATCAAAAAAATCTATTCTGGAGATTTGCATTATGCAGTTTGCCTATCTACCTTAATTGAAATTAATTGCATTATAAAATTTACCTGCCTTAATTGAAATTAAATGATTAAAATTAAATAACCAAGCAAATATTTGTGAAGCTTCTGCTATATTCCCAACACTGAGCTAGTTAGAGGTGATACAAGGAAATGAAAAGTTCTTGTTTCTGTCCCCAAGTGGTTAACAATGTAATTAGGGAGACACAAAGGAGAGTTCCAGGGAGCAAGGGTCATAAAAATTGAGAAACACAAGAGATTATACAATAACTAGGCTTTTAATTAAACCTAAAACTGATAAATTTAGGTGGAGGGAAAAATAGAAAAATAGATGTGGCAGCAAAAATGCATGAGGTATACATGCTCAAGAAACATTCATGGCCAAAACCATATTTCCTCAGCATCTGTTCTATTAAAGATCTAGAAACTTTTTTATTTCTCACAGTAACTCTTTAAGGTGACTACTATTATTATGCCTGCCTTATAGATGAAGAGATTGAGACTCAGAGAAGCTGTTAACTTGACCAAAGCCTTTGAACTGATAAGCAGTAAAATCAGAATTCAAACCCAATACTTTATCATTCCAGATTGGGTGTTCTGAACCACTATGCCTGCAATAAATAAACCATCTGTCTTTAAAGGAAAAAGTGTATGGCATGAGATAAATTTGGGAGGTATAACAACCAGGCAACAGATGGCACATTGAAATTGGATTATTCGAGTTGAGTTTTGATACAGGGAATATTTACAAAGGTATGTGCTGGGTGTAGGAAAGCCACAAGAATTTGGCAGTATTCCAGTGCTAGTAAAAACCATTTCCACCCCTCAGCCTGAAGGATGGAGTGAGGAGTGAGAATTTCCAGACCCCAGAAGGAGAGAGCCTTGTGGAGTGGGGTGCCTGACAAGATGCCTGACTTTTAGTAGAAAAGAGGAAGCTGGGTAAATAAATTCCCTGACCTGACCCTCTTCCTTTGTTTCTATTTCCCACTGGAGATCCCGTTGATGTAGTTTATGCAGATCAGTCACCCAGAGCCAAAGAGTAACTGAAAAAGAGTGGAGAATGGATCTAGAGAAGCAAAGACAAGGTAGACATCACCAGGATGTTCTAGGAGGGTCTTTAGGCTGACTTACTTAGATTTTATTCTATTGGGAATGAAGGACCAATAAATGCTTGGCTGTGAGGGAATTATATATGGAAGAACTGCTTCAGAGAAACTAAAATTTTTATTAATGTAGCTAGAATAAAAAGGCTGACTGCAAAAACACTTTTGGAAAAAAAAAAAACTTTTTAGAAAGCTCTGGTAGTGACTTTATGAGCCTAATAGTGAATAGTCTAGCAGAACAGAAAGAAAGAGGCTTAATGGACTGTCTATAATATTATAAAGAAATAAACTTGACTCCTAATCACATAGATAACATGGTCCATTGATGAAATAATTTAGTTCTCCCTTCTCTCTCTTCTGTTTCTATTTTGCACATTTGGGGATTTATTTTAATGGCTTCACATTCATGCCATTCAGTCCATCATCAAATTCCTTATGCAACTATCTGGTAACATAAGCTGAGTAGTTAAGACAATAGCTCTCAGGATTGATGATCTTATTTTGGATATTAAGGGGGAAGAGGGAGAGAAACGGGAAGATAACATATACTGAAATCTTATGGCATGCTGTTTAATGCACTCAGCAATTTTACATTTAAATTCCCCAATACACCTAGGAGACAGGTATCACTTTTATTTAACAGAAAAAAAAAACTTGTTCCAGTTCACCAAGTAACAATAATCATTAGAAATGATAATAATGAGCTAAGTTACAAAAAAGATATTATATGAATGTTAACAGAATCTGAGTATTTATCTTTGTTTTGTATTACTTTGTGCCTTAGTAACCCTAATCAAAACATCCTCAGTATCACAATATATGGTTCTATTTAAAATAAAATTAATTTTTCAAAATGTATTAATTTTATTCTTAAAATAATCAATTAAGTAAAAGATTTTTAAAAAGAGGTCTAGGAGGTAAAATGACTCCTGAAAATGGAGAATGTCGGAGACAATATCAAACTGCATCTTACATGATTCTTCCTTCAGACTCACAGTATATTATAATCTTTTGAGTTAACATTATATCAATATGTAAATTTTATGCATAATGAAATCTTTAAAAGCCCCCAAACCAATGCTGTGTTGAATGCCTATAAAAGCGGCTTAGTCTCTAGATACACCCAAAAGCAAGAGCCTAATGGTAGAAGTTGAAGTTGGGAGAGAAAGTGAAAGGTACATTTCAGGACTATAGTTTTTATTAGTTTCCATCTCTAATTGATGCTACCAGTGAAGAGGTTGCTGGAATGGCAAATAAAGAATAAGAAAATGAGTGGGCTGAAACCATGAAGTCATGGCAAGAAGAAAGGCACTCAGTTCTAAGTTCAGGACATGCAGAAATAGTCAAATAAAATGTTATTCTTAGTAATCCAACAGTAGTTATAAGGTGCTGCCAAGACAGAAAAACTTCTAGCCTACACAATTAGAGAATAACATGGCTATGTGACAAACAATCTGAAAGAGCTACTGTCAGGCAATAACTATCAGTCAATACTACCTTAAAGAGCTATTGTCAGGCAATACTATCAGTCAATAGCTTTACTTCTAAGAGAAGCAAAGGAAGCAGAAGACAAAGGAAGATTTTCCAACACCAGAAAAGGTAACACATTCTCCAGGTTTTTCAAATAATTTCAATCTCAGGCTTATGTTCTTGAAATTTCCCAGGTAACCTCTGTATGGTGAGTCTGTAAAGACAGACTTATAGACACAGAACTACACGCTACAGGACTGAGCTAGCACTGGTACCAAAGCACTCAAAACGTCATCATGCTTCTTCACATCATGTATTAGGTTTATAGAGGATGGGTAATAAACAGAGTTTTTGTTCAGTTTTGCTCACAATAGGTCCAACAGGTCTAAGGACTCACTTCATAATCATATACTAGTCCCCACATGTCTAATTGAATAAATGCTCTGTGTATCTGGCCCCAAAACCACTTTCTGTACTGGAGCCAAAAGAATAAATCAAAAACAAAACTGCATCTTGAGAATACTTTCAAAGATTAGAGCTACTATTAGAGCTTAGAGGATATAGGAGTGATAGTCTCAATCAAATCATTTTTATAGTTATTTTATTTTGTCCCAGAAAAAAAATGTACTATGAGTAGATGATAATCAACTAGCATAAATATAATAAACTAGTAGCCTCAATCAACCAAGCAAAGCTACAATGCAGGATGTGGAATTTTTACTAAGACAGTTTAGTGCAGCACCTGGTGATCAGCATACAGCTATTAATTGAGCAAATGCTTACTTTCGTACCCATTGGTAGAGATAATCAATACCAGTTTGCTTTTTCAAGGCAACAGCAGTACACATTCATTGTTTTGCCACAAACCTATATTAACTCTCATGTTTTCTACCATAACATAGTCTATAGGGATTTTGATGACTTGCTATTCCTCAAAACATCAGGTTGATCCATTATATTAATGATATCAGGCTAATTGGATGTAGTGAGCAACAAATGTCAAGTAATTTATATGCTCTAGTGCTCACAAGCTAGAGGTCTGCGATTAAACACTAGGAAGATTCATGAGTCTGACCTATCAGTGAAGTGTGTATTGATCCACTTGACTGGAGAATGCCAGAATAGCGCTAATAAAGAAAAGCAGAAAATTGTTCAAGCTATGCCTCCTACCATTGCAAAAGTGGCAAAGCATTTGGTGGACTTGAGTCCATTTTTAAGGTAGAATATACTGCACCTGGGAATATTGCTTTGATCCACTTATGGCATGACCCATAAGTTTATCTCTTTTGAGTTGAGCAGAGAGTAAGAAAAGACTTTGCAATAAGTCTAGCTATGGTGCAAGCTTCCCTATATCTTGAGCCAAATAATCCTGAGGTTTCGATGATGCTAGAAATATCTCTAATGGATAAGAATTGGTTCCTTATTAAGACCCAATAAAAGACTCCAAGTACAAACTCCAGGACTTCTACTTCTAGTCAAGATGAAGTAACAAGAACCAGAGTTACCCTGTTTCCAGAACACAATTAAATACCAGACAGAGTAATTGAAGCAATGGTTTTCCAGACTACAGCAACAAGCATAAAAGGTCAGTGATACCAAGAGATGTGAAATGATTTATGAGAAAATTATAATTGTCCAGTTCACTACCTACAGATAATTTACAGACCACAGTGCAGGGCCAGAAAACCCAACAAGAGATTCACAGAAACCACTGGATATCTCTGAGTTATGGGAATAAATATGAAATATAAGGAGGCAAAACTGACTCAAAAATAACAGAGTGTAAGAGAGAAGAAAACTTAAAGGAGAGAGAGTTTGGAAGAGCTTTAGAGGTTAAATGCAAGTCTTCAGTTTGGTACTAATCAGTACACGCTTGTAATTCATCTGCTTAAGGAAAGAGCCAACAAAAATGATTAGAGGCTGAAAGCTATGAAACTTACGCAGAGACAGCAATATTTCCCATTCTCAACAGCCAGAGTAGAAATCCTCATAATTCATCAGGCATTAGATAGAGCCACAAAATGAAATTGCCTCAATAATGGGACAAAATTGCCCTAAAATAAATGCTGTCCTGGTTCCATCTAACAGTTTAAAAGCAAGATTCAAAATAATCAATCTGTTTTAACTTTATTTTATTTTAATATTTAACCAGGTCAGGTAACAAAGGTCAACTTTTTTTTTTTTTTTTTTTTTTTTTTTTGTATAAGAATACAGAACTATCCATTTCTCAGCAGGGCACAGTTTACATTTTTGCATCCAATAAATAATTTCCAGGCAATCAAAGAAATGGGAAAATAAGACCAATTACTAGAAGAAAAGTCAATCAATAAAAATTGACCCTAAAATGACATACATGATTGAATTATTTGACAAAAACATTATATCCACCATTATAACTGAATTCCATATATCTAAAAGCTAAATAAAAGATTAAATCTGTTAAGTAGAGACACGGAATATGTAAAAATACCTAAATCGAACTTCTAGAGATGAAAACCACAATGCATGAGGTGAAAAATATGGCAGATAGAATCAACATCAAATGAAATAATGCAGAAGAAAATTAATAAACTTGAAGAATAGCAGTAGATAGGATCTGAAGTGAAGCACAAAGTACAACAAAGACTTAAAAAATAATCAGACCATTTAGGAAAATATTAAGCATATGTGTAATTGGAATTCTCCAAAGAGGAGAAGAATGAGAGAAGACAAAAATTAAAGAAATCATTGTCAAAACACTACAAATCAGATAAAAACCAAAAATCATGAATCCTAGAAAATCCAAGAAACCTCTAAGTATAAAAATAGGAAGAAAAGTACTGGATAGCACTTAATAATTAAATTGAGTAAAACTAATGAAAAACTAAAATATTAAAGAAAAAGAAAAAATATGGACAGAAGAAGAAAGATAAGAATGACATAAGATTTCTAGGCTAGGCGCAGTGGGTCACACCTGTAATCCCAGCACTTTGAGAGGCTGAGGCAGGTGGATCACGAGGTCAGGAGATTGAGACCATCCTGGCTAACAAGGTGAAATCCCGTCTCTACTGAAAATACAAAAAATTAGCTGGGCATGATGGAGAGTGCTTGTAGTCCCAGCTACCAGGAGGCTGAGGCAGGAGAATGGCGTGAATCCAGGAGGCAGAGCTTGCAGTGAGCCAAGATAGTGCCACTGCGCTGCAGTCTGGGCAATAGAGCGAGACTCTGTCTCAAAAAAAAAAAAAATAGCTAATAGGTAATCATTAAAATCAAAAGATATTGGAATAACATTTGGAAATACTAAAAGGAAAGGAAAATTGTCAGTCAAGAATTCTAAACACAGCTAAATTATCTTTGAATAACAAAAGGGAAATAAAATACAAAACCTAAAAGGAAATAGCACCAGCAGAACGACACTGCATTACAAGAAATGTTAAAGAAAATAATCCTGTCAGAATGCTCTACAGAAAGGAATATGGAAGACCAGAAATGGTAACTCACTGAATAAACATAATTTTCCTTAAGAATTATTAAAATTGTCTAAAATATAATTTAGAGTTTAAATGAAAATTATAAAGATGTGATATGTCTGGAGTTTACAAAATGTAGAAGGAAAAGACATGAAACTAAGACAATAATTAGGATATGAGAAATAAAACATATTGTAAAACTCTTATACTATATGTAAAATAGTCTACTACAAACTGTAAGCGACAACTAGAATAAAAAGAATAAATTTTAGTTTTAACTGAATTTTGGCAATTCATATACTAGTGATGCTGGGGAAAGGTGGTAAAAGAGATGAGTATCAGAGCAGTTAACATTAGTTGCCCAGCTCATTTTTCAAAGCTGGAATATTAAGACAAGAACAAGAACCTACAAACATCCTGGGAAAATTAATTAGGCAATGAAGTTAATCTTAATTAGGCAATTAAAATCATGGAATTTGGAGAGAAAGGAATCATGTGGATCTTGAATATGTAGGTTAGAGGTTTTCAATACCCCTATGGCCTTATAAGAAACAGTATGTCATATTTTTGCCCAAAAAAAATTTTATTCTATAGCTACCCATGCCATGTAAGTACTAATAATAAAGAATTAATTCACATATTTACAAGACATAGTTTTAAATTACAAGTCAACAAAGGAAATAATATAAAATAATTTGAATGCTCAATTAATTTAAAAAAGGAGAAAAAAGAAAAAGAGGAACAAGGGAGAGATGAAGCAAATAGCAAAATGTAGGCTTAAACCTAATCATATCAATAATTTATCAAATGTAAATAGTCCAAACACACCCCAATTAAAAGGTAGAAATTATAAGATTGTATAACAAAGCAATACTCATTATTTGCCTACAATAAATACACTTTATAAAGACATAAAAAGTTAAAGGTAAAAGGCTGAAAAAAACAATACTATATGAACATTAATCAAAAGAAAGTTGGAATGGTATATTAATATTAGACAAAATATATTTCAAAGAAAATAATATTACCAGAGACCAAGAAGGCCATGTCATAAATATAAAAGTCAATTTATCAAGAAGACATAACATACCTAACCATTTATGCACCTGATAATATAGCTCCAAATTATGAAGCAAAACCTAACAGAAATACTTTTAGAAATAAATTTATAAATATAATTAGAGGCTTCAGTGCCTTCCTTATCATAATTTATAGAAAGTGTAGGTTCAAAATCAGTGAAGATATAGAAGCTTTGAGCAACATTTTCTATTTGACCTAATTAACATGAATAAAACACAATAAGAGCAGAAAGCATATTTTTTTCAAGTACACAAAGGACCTGTCTCAACTGACAAAGAGCAACCAAAAAAAATTCACAGTTGATATCTTTCTAATAGTAAAATATTTGCTCCTATCTCACTAAGGTTAGAAATGATCACTTCTATTCAAGATTTCACAGGAGGTTGTAGCCAGTGTAACAAGGCAAGAAAAAGAAATAAATGGCACTAGGATTGTAAAAGAGGTAAAACTCTTTATTTTCATGTGATATAATCATCTAAATAGAAAGTACTATAAAATTGACAAAAAGTAGAATTAAAAAGGGAATTTAGCAATGTTGGCTAAATTGATACAATATTGTATCAATATACAAGATCGATATATTCTAACAGTGAACGGTCAGAAATTGTAATTACAAAAGCAATATCATTTATAATAGAATTGAAAATGCAATACCTAAGCCTCAATCTGAACAAATATCTACACCCTGAAAACTACAAATTGTTGCTGAAATAAATTTAAAAAGATATAAATAAGTGGAGATGTATGGTGTGTTCATGGATCAAAATACTAAATATAAAGTTGTCACTATTTATCACATTATTTACAAATGTAAATTCAACAGAAGTCCAACAGAAGTCTCACCAAATTTTTTGGTCAAAATTGACAAGCCAATCCTAAAATTCATATGGAAATGCAAAAGGCCTAAAATAGTCAAACAACTTTGAAAAGAGGTAATAAAATTGGATTTCTTACAATATCTGATTTTGAACAACTTAATATACAGTAATAGTGACAACAATCAACATGATATGATATTGATAGAAAGATAAACAGATCAACAGGATATAATAGAACAGAGTTTAGAAACAACCCTGCATATACACAGTCAATTCATTTTTGACAAGGGTACAAAGGAAATTCTTCAGAGAAAGAGAGCTTTATACAGTGTTGGAGTAATTAAATAACTACATAAAGTGCAAGGTCTACCCCAGTTTCTGAAGCACAGTGATGCTCTCCTTATTGGAGAACAACTCTGGAGCACATGTGGGCATTAGTAGAGACTTAGCACCTGGCCATGATGCATGAAGTGACTGTTATCTGAGGTGCCTACTGAGACAGTTCTATTGAGTCATAATGTCAGGGGTTGAACAAGCAATCTATTTTATTATGGAAAGAGAGCATTCATACCCAGCCTTGAACAGGTCTCTGAATTTAAGGAGTCCAACATTTTTATAAAAGGAATTAAGCATGTATTTTGTTTGTTCTGGAGATAGATGCTCTCTCTCTATTCCAAGGCTGTTTGCTATACAAATGCGATGTCCAATAACAAAAAGATGTCCAGAACAAAGTAATACAGTGCCTCTGTTTACAAGATGGGCAGAAATGTAAGAGACCCATGGGGAATTATCTCTCAACACCCAGCTATGGGGGTAGAGAAATTCTGAAGAAGTCACAGATCATTTTTTTTAAAAATCTTTATAAATGAAGCTAGCTTACAACTGTGCCTGTCAAATGTTTTTTTTTTTTCCTTAACTCCCCTAACTTCTCCACCAAAAATGCCAAAACCATGAGAAATCAGTAGCAGAAGCTAGAGAGAGATTGATCAAGGACATTCATAAGAAAGAGAGAGAATAAGCTAATATGATTCCTCAAGGTTTTTCTAGGCTTATTCCAGAGCAGCCTTAACTGGAGCCAGGCATTTGTGACATCTGATTTCTGAATAAATACTGATATATTGACTATCACATAGAATTGGGTATTCTGAATCCAGACTGATCTTTTTATCTTAAAATAAAACCAAAATTCATGGACTCTCCTAAATTTCCATCCAATGAATAAACTAATTACGTTGAGCAAATTAAAAGGCTATGAGAAGAAAAAAGTTTGCTTCACACTTGGATGTTACTAGCAGGCTTCATAGATATATAACTTGCACAGAAAAATGTTTGTTAAAGGAATTCCTCTAGGGAATTGAAATTTTACTATTTCACCTTATAAGTTTCAGCAATGTTTGATTTTTTAAAATAGCTTACACTATTTTGCTAATTTGAAAAATAAATTATTGTACATTGAATATAATGAAACAAAATTGAAAATATAGAAATTTGGGAGTCCACATAGATTCAGGAATTAAGTAACACCATTTAAGACATCACTTTCTTTCTTTAAGCATCACTTTCTTATATTAAAAGGTACTTAAATAAAGCCAGGGACACACTTGCTCAGTCATACTCAAGAAGCTAAGATATATCCAGCACACCTATCAGTTGTCAACAAACAGAGCCTGAGACTATGAGAGCAAAATTAACTTCATTATGATAGGACTTTGGAGAAACATTACATTCTGGGCATAAGGTAACTAAGGACCAGAACTCCTTTATCAATTGGAGAGCAGTGACACAGAATGCAGAGAATTTAGAATCACCACATGGGAAATAGAGAAGCAAACTAAGTCAGTGGAACAAGACTTCATTCTGTTTGCAGCAGTCAGAATTAACTTCTCTCTGAGAAAAAGTATAGGTTCTTAAATAAATGTCTACAGGAATCAATTTATCCTCCAGGCTGCTTTAAATATAATACTAGTTGTCAATACTACATAATATTATTCAATGTGATATTCTGAATTAAACTGAAAATTAATGCAGTAGCACATACCTTTGGGTATACAGATTCAATCAGAAGTAGTTTATTTAAAATATTAGTAAAAAAATTATCTCTAGAAACCAGCTTTAGAAGGATGCAACTTGACATTTTTTCCCCATTTTCAAAGAAATTCATAAGAATTATCTTGGCTAGTCATACTAAATGTCATAATCTCTAGATGATTTCATATACAATTTTATTGAAAGTCTGGCAAAATGTTTTCTTTGCAAATGAAACACACCTATTAAATGTCTAATCTAAATATGAGTGTTTCATAAATGCTAGAACTTCTGAAATCTTGAATCAAATCAATGCTAACTGTGCTTGCCCAATCAGGCTTTAACAAGCATACTTTCAATAAACATAATCTGCTCATTTCCTTACATGATAAGGAAGGAGCTGGATAAGACTGATGAGATTTACAACCTTTTCCATGACCATATTGCCCAGAAACAGAGAGATTTTTTTTTAAGGAAATCCTTAATTTAAAATTAAGTTGGATATTTGGGCACATAAAAGAATAATCAATGACCTGAAAACTTTGATAAAATATATGTAAAGAGAAAAGCAAGAACATATCATCGACCTTTTATCAAAGATTAGAATATGTGTATTTGGTGGGAATGGTAAGTTGGTGAGAGTCACTCGTTAGAAACGCTGAAATTAAATTTCTTATTACAAGAATTCCCAGTATTTATATCTCTTGTCATGAGAAGATTGGAAGCTGGTCTCCCAGGAAGCAACTCGTCTTCTGGATCCAGATATGGAAGTATTCTCTGAATGCAGCAAATCCAGTGTACTGACGTTAAAAGAAGGTGCCGATCCAAAATCATGCCAGAGAGACATGATTCAAAAAAGACAGGACAGGAGTCAAGAAGGGTCCCCAGATCAGAGGAATCCAAAGGCAGATAGGAAAGCTCAGGCACAGTGATAAGCATCTGAGCCAAAACTTCTGAGAGCAAAGGAACAAATGATGTCTGCTGCGAGTTCTGAACAATTGTTAGGCTTATTCCATGGAGTTCACTCTGAAAATCTGTTGTGATGAAGTATGGTGCTTTCTTTACAACAGGCGTGGGTGTGGCAGGTGGCTTCAAGAGGAGTTATACATATTTACCAAATGCTTAAAGAGAATTCTTGGTCTATTTATCCAGGAATCAGAGAAAAGAAGGAGCTCTCCAGTGGCTTTCACAACCTGGCATAGACTAAATTTGAAAGAGCGTGTAACTAACGTTAACAGAGTTCTCTGCAGAACACAAAAACGACATTTCGTATAAGATATGGGTAGGATCTGATAAGGTATTTTAATTAACATCACTTTTTAGGCCAAATTTTCATTCTTTGTATTCTGAAGATAAATGGACATTTATTTCTAACATGCACTGATTGTATGCAAATACAAGTGAGTCATGCATGGCCCATTGCTAAAAAGTATAATTTCTAGAAGCAATGCATGCTAATTACAGTACTTATTGAAAATCACCATTTTGACAACTATAATTTCGCCATCACCTTTCCAAATCCTAAATTGAAAAGTATCTTGCAGCATATGTATTTTAAGTAAAGTGCACTATATTGCAGCTGTTTAAAAGGTCCAAGGCTGAGTCCTCTTTTATGAACAATTTTGATTGTTCAGGCAAATAAATTAAATCATAGTGAAAAACATCATATGACATTTTCAAAATATTGTTTAATGATGCTACTTCTCAACAATTGTTTTATTTTTAAGATTAATACCTCCCCATGGTGTATACAATAATTTTAATAACAAACCTCTGTAAGATGATACCCAGCTCATATTTATTGAGGGAAAACTGCGTACCAGACATTGTACTAACCAGTTTACCACGCATTCCATCCATTTTTACATCTATCTATCAAACTACCAATCTATCAGACAAAGCTGCATAATTCTGTTCTAAATTCTACTCTATTCCACTAACATAAGCAATTTGGAACGAATCAAAAATATAAATGACAGAAAATAATCTATTTCTACATAAGTTAATGAACATACTATATAATTCATCTTAAAAGGTGAAGATGGCAAACTAGAAGCAGCTCGTGTGTGCTGCTCTCACAGAAAGGAAACAAAAGGGCTGGTGAACACAGATCCTGCAGGATAGTCATCTGAGAAACCACATTGGGATCCATCAGGCAGCAGGGTGACACAGAGAGCAAGAGAGGAGCAAAGGTAGGTACCAGCCCATTTAGGCTCAGCGTGGAGCCAGGAGAACGTCTCCAACACGGGAAAGGTGAATGAGTGAGAGCCGTCTGGGGGATTCACATTCTCCAAAGGGAACTGTGAAAGACTAAGAATGGGAGAATGCGCCTGGCCCCCTACACTCCTCACTGCACTATTAGACAAGCACAGCGCCATGTGAATGCTTTGCAAGGGAAACTCTCAAGTCCAAGGGAACCTCTACAAGCCTTGGGACTTGGAGCTGACCAGCATGGGCACCATAGCCCCAGCAGAGTCCCTGGGAGCAATGTCATGGTCCCTGGGAGCAATAAGATTGCTTCACCCTCCATCACCAGACAAAGTTCAGTGCCAACTTCTGGCCCAGCAGTCCCACTTCTCTCTGAACTCAGCTGGTGGCCACAGCCTCCTGTTGCCCCAGGCAAAAAACAGATAGCATGGCCAGCAACTCCAGCCACTCTCATCACTATTAGCCAAGTGGTAAATACCTACTGAAGGCTCCAGCCCAGAAGTCCCACTCTGTGTGAACCCAGCGAGAGGGTGCAGCCTCCTATTGTCCTGGGAAATACATGGATGGCAGGATGGGCAACTACACCTACCTTAACTTCTCATAGCCAGGAAAGCCATACCTGCTAGAGCTTCCAGTCCACAAGTTGTACTTCTGCCTGAACTTTGCAGGCAGGCACAACCCCACGTTCCCCCAGGAGGCACCTGGACAGCAGATTATGTCCCGTGATAACTGGCTAGCTACATACAAAAGATTGAAGCTGGACCCCATCCTTACACCATATGCAAACATTAACTCAGGATGGATTAAAGACTTATATTTAAAACCTAAAAAAATAAAAACACTGGAAGATAAACTAGGGGATATCGTGCTGGACATAGGACCTGGAAAAGATTTCAGGATGAAGATGCCAAAAGCAATTACAACAAAAACAAAAGTTGACTAATGGGACCTAATTAAACTAAAGAGCTTCTGCACAGCCAAATAAACTATCAATAAAGTAAACATACAACCCGCAGAATGGAGAAAATATTTGCAAACTATGCATCTGACAAAAATCAAATATCCAGAATCTATAAGCAATGTAAACAAATTGACAAGCAAAAAATGAATAACCCTATTACAAATTAGGCAAAGGATATGAAAAGATACTTTTCAAAAGAAGATATAGAGGTAGCCAATAAGCATATGAAAAAGTGCTGGACATCACTAATCATTAGACAAATGCAAATCAAAACCTCAATGAAATATCACCTAACAACAGTCAAAATGGCTATTACTAAAAAAAATAAAAAAATATTTGCTGGTGAGGTTATGGAGAAATGGGCTGCTCATACACTGTTGGTGGGAGTGTAAATTAGTTCAACCATTGTGGAATCAGTGTGATGATTCCTCAAGGAGCTAAAAACAGAACCGCCATGAGACCCAGCAATCCCATTACTGGATATACACCCAAAGGAATATAAATCATTCTATCATAAAGACACATGCATGTGGATGTTCATTGCAGCACTATTCACAATAGCAAAGACATGGAATTAATGTTAATGCCCATCAATGACAGATTATATAATGTGGCAACTTACAGAATGGAAGAAAATTTTTGCAAACTACTCATCTGACAAAGGGCTAATATCCAGAATCTACAAAGAACTTAAACAAATTTACAAGAAAAAAACAAACAACCCAATCAAAAAATGGGCAAAGGATATGAACAGACACTTCTCAAAAGAAGACATTTATGCAGCCAACAGACACATGAAAAAATGCTCATCATCACTGGCCATCAGAGAAATGCAAATCAAAACCACAATGAGATACGATCTCACACCAGTTAGAATGGCAATCATTAAAAAGTCAGGAAACAACAGGTGCTGGAGAGGATGTGGAGAAATAGGAACACTTTTACACTGTTGGTGGGACTGTAAACTAGTTCAACCATTGTGGAAGACAGTGTGGTGATTCCTCAAGGATCTAGAACTAGAAATACCATTTGACCAAGTCATCCCATTACTGGGTATACACCCAAAGGATTATAAATCATGCTGCTATAAAGACACATGCACACATATATTTATTGCGGCACTATTCATGATAGCAAAGACTTGGAACCAACTCCAGTGTCCATCAATGATAGACTGGATTAAGAAAATATGGCACATACACACCATGGAATACTATGCAGCCATAAAAAAGGATGAGTTCATGTCCTTTGTAGGTACATGGATGAAGCTGGAAACCATTCTGAGCAAATTATCGCAAGAACAGAAAACCAAACACCGTATGTTCTCACTTATAGGTGGGAATTGAACAATGAGAACACTTGGACACAGGGTGGGGAACATCACACACTGGGGCCTGTCGTGTGGTGGTGGAAGGAGAGAGGGATAGCATTAGGAGATATACCTAATGTAAATGACAAGCTAATGGGTGCAGCCATAACAAACCTGCACGTTGTGCACATTTACCCTAGAACTTAAAGTATAATATAAATTAATTAATTAATTAATTAAAATTTTAAAAAAACTACCTATTGAGCACTAAAAAAAGATGACAATATTCATTTGATCTATAAATGTAGGTGTATTATTTGTAAATATAAAATAAAATAAATTTTAAAAAAAGGAAATGAAAATGTGGTACATACACACCATGGAATACTATGCAGCCATAACAAAGAACAAGATCATGTCCTTTGCAGGGACATGGATGGAGCTTGAGGTCATATTCCCTAGCAAACTAATGCAGGAACAGAGAACCAACTACCAGATATTCTCACTTATAAGTGGGAGCTAAACACTGAGTACACTTGGACAGAAAGTATAAAACAAGAGACATGGGGACCTACTTGAGAGTGGAGGGTGGGAAGAGGCAGAGGACTAAAGAACTGTCAGATACTATGCTTCTAACATAGGTGATGAAATAATATGTACACTGAAACCACCTGACGCACAATTTACCTATAAAATAAACCTACACATGTACCCCTGAACCTAAAATAAAAGTTTTAGAAAAAGATTTTTATAGACATATAGGACATATGAATGTAAATTTAAAAATTTTAAATCTTAGAAATCCCTGTGTGAGCACAGTGAAGCATTCTAGCATGATCTCATAATCTAGTGCCCTTTATGCCAGATATGCACATGAAATTTAGCATTTGGAAAGCCAGTAATACAATGAATCACATTAATAGAATCAAGGAGAATGTCACGTGTGCACGTTCATAGTTTTTAAAAAGTACTTTACCAAGATTCTATCAAAAGCTATCTTTAAAAATGTAAATATTAGGAAATTAGTGTAAGGTATTTATGACAAATATAAGAAACAGATCTGTACGAATAAAAAAAGTTGACAAAAGATGTTTGGAAAAGAAGATCCAACAGTATGAGGGGGTCAATAACTCTCTATTGGGTTTATGAGTTGAATTTGATTCCAGTCTAGATGCCATCCACTTGTGATCAGGAACACAGGCTTTACTGAAAATAATAATAAATGAATTTAAAGATTAGAAAAGTCTGAACAGTAAAAGAAAAAAGAGTTCATAGCTGTTTTTCACTTTTAGAAATTCATAAATAAGTATTTCATTCATGTGAATCCTTATTTGTATTTATTACAGCAAAACGAATGTGTTTGATTTCTTCTCATTCTATTCTTTATGTATAATTATATTTCTATCGCTATTTTGAAAAAGAACTCATTTGTACAGGCAAAGCTAAAATAATTTGAAATGTTCAAATAAGCCGTTTGGTGATTACATGATAATTAACTATACCACAAAACCAATTTCAAAAACAGAAGTGTACAAAACACTTGAGAGTAGCCAAAATTTTCTACAAAATACTTATAACTATTTTCACCAAATAGAATATAAAGTAATCTTGGGAAAATTGAGTTACTTTGCATTCTTACATTTAAATAAGGACTCATTCTAACACCAAATGGGAAAACTATTTCACTCTACAGGAAAACTGAAAAATTGGGGAAAAATAGTTATTTGTTGAATTGGGTGTGCACATTTGCTATTACTCCAAAAGAAACAACTTCAAGACTCAATGATTTAAAACAAAAAGCATTTACTATTGCTCATAAGTCTATGGGTCAGTGAGGTGGTTCTACTAAACTAAGCCAGTCTCGACTGATCCTGATTGAGCTTGTTCATCATGCATCCACAAGCAGCTGGTGAGTTGGCCGGAAACTGGCTGGTCTAGAAAGGCCTCAATCACATTGTGGCCACAGGCTGCACAATAGCACTGTTAAGAGGTGTCTTTTAGAATTCAGAAGGATGGTTTGGGCTTTTTCACAAGCCATGGATTGAGATAAAAGAAAAAAAAAAAAAAAGATGCTAGAGGCTAGGCCTCAGAACTAACACTACATAACTTACAATGTCTTTTGACCAAAACAGGGCCAGTTCAGATTCAAAGACTCCATCTCTTGATGAACAGAGCTACAAGACCACATTATAGAGTGCGGATTCGGTGAAGCAGGTAGTATTTTTGCCATGTTTGTAATGCATTTATTACATGGGGGAAGGAAGGAAAAATAACTTTATTCTGATGGTTTTCCCAACTGTAATATTAACATAGATCATATTGGTGTGTATATCCTGGTATGTTATTTTGAGAACTGCCTACCTCATCTATAAAGATATCTACCAACAGCAAGGACCTTTTTTCTTTTATTAATGGAACATGGCCCTCTGGCCAGAAATAATAGAACAGGGTGGGCATATAATGTGACATGGGCCAATCAAATTATCACCCAATAATTTGAATTGGTGATTTATCAAATTATCACCCAATAATTTGAATTGGCCAATCAAATTATCACCCAATAATTTGAATTGAGATTAATGGCTAAGCCATAGAATGAGGGAACATTAAATCCTCTGCTAAGATTCGTGGAGTAGAGCTGATCTGAACTCCATCCCCCATAAGATCTGAACATTAATATTTCCTTAGATTTTGTGACATTCCAGACTATTCCAATCAATTCCCTGTCTTGCATAAACTTGCTCATATTGATTTATGTTACCTAGAACCAAAGTAGCTTTTTAAAAAAAACACATGTTGTTAAATAAGCTATTTTAATATTTTCTTCACTTACAGATTTTCTAATACAAAGAATTTCCATAGATATTAACAAAGAAGCAAAGACAAAAGAATGCCTAGTTTTAGCATCTATTCTTAATATCTCCTAGGGATGATATTTTTGTCACCCTGGACACCATAATAGAACTCACTCATATCATTATATTATTAAATAATTATAAATACAGTATTACCAGAGTTTAAGCAATAAAATCAGATGATGTTACAATTGCATGAAACCTTAGTAAATACAGACAGAAATATCTAAGTGACTTGCCCAAATTAGTGGAAGTACTGCTTTTTAGTCCACTGATAGGGCTACTATTCTCATACAATGAAGTTGTTTTCATAAGCCACTGAAGGATTTGGCCATTATAAATAAACTGTGTTGTAACAACCCTTCTACAGTTGCATTATGCATAAAACAAAAATAATACTAATACCTAAATTATAAGATTGTTTTGAGAATTATAAAAATAATTAACACAAGTAAAGCTCATAGAACAGTACTGGCTTATATAATAAGTGCTTAACACATACAAATAATAGACATTTTCATCTGTTTTTTAAATGTGGGTTTTTTGTTGGTTTGTTTGCTTTGGATTTTGTTTTAGAGTCAGGGTCTTGCTCAGTTGTCCAGGCTGGTCTGAAATTCCTGGCCTCACAGGATGCTCCCGCCTCAGCTTCCCAACGTGTTGGGACTACAGGTGTGAGCCACCACACCTGTACAGCATGTTACTGTATAAATATTGTAGGGCATTGTAACACATGGCAAGTATTGGTGTATCTAAACATATCTGAACAGAGAAAAGTACAGCAGAAATATATTATAATCTTATGAGGCCACTGTCATATATGCAATCCATCATTGACCAAAGCATTATTATGTGGTGCATGACTATACTTGCTTTTATATGGACTAAAAGAACAAATGGAGAGTCTCCTGGCAAAGTCTCATAAACTTGATAAAGTTGACATATTTGGTTCCTTCCAAGGTCTGACATTCCCAGTTCTCTAATTCAGCTCTGATTAAAATGAAGTATTGAAAGACAACAAAACCACACAGAAAAATCCCTGCTTGCTCACTACAATAGCAAATGTGTTTACTAGGTAGGCTAATTGAGATGTTAGGGCAATATATAGTGTTCTAGACAACAAATTCCCATCTTGTCAAATTGAAATGTGCTTTTAGTTACCAAATAAATATTTTCAGCCTTCTGAAATATACTTTATATATAGTAATAATTTATGAAGTATTAACATTTCATGAGACTTCTGATCGCATATAAAAATGATATATCAAAGAAACTTTCTTCAAGTTTACAGAACTCCTGATACTTTTTAGCAAAAATTTAATGCCAATTATTATAACACTAAAAAGTAATTTCATAAGTTCTTTGTAGTAAAACACAATTAGAGACACAGATAACATTTTTGAAAGTTAAATTATATATTAATCTGTGAAATAGAGAATAACATTATTAAAATGAATAATGTGAAATTAAGCTTCTATAGCTAAAAAGTTCATTTATGACCCCTTAACATTCTTCTACATGAATAAAATAAAAATTTTAAAAACAATATTTCCTGCTGCTGCTGGCATGTGTGCCCACGCATGGACCCCACTGCTACCACTCTGATGAAGTACTTTTTCCAGCAC
This sequence comes from Macaca nemestrina, assembly GCF_043159975.1. Classification (NCBI taxonomy): domain Eukaryota; kingdom Metazoa; phylum Chordata; class Mammalia; order Primates; family Cercopithecidae; genus Macaca; species Macaca nemestrina. The sequence goes on from NC_092130.1 coordinate 60,366,562, forward strand.
CCACATCAGAGTGTTGTTGACAGTGGACCAGTTACACCTTGGTCCCTCTAGCAAAGCAGCTGCTTAACCTCAAGGGCCAGAGAACAAAGCCCTGGGCCTGGTCCCAGCCCCCCAGCATTACAGCAGGCAACCCAGGAGTAACAAGCTAAGCCTTGGCCCACTGAAATTATCCAGAAAGTAAACTAGTTGACTGAACCCACAGTCAAATCCTCAAGGGCATAAAAGAATATAAAAGCAATAAAACCCCATCCAAAGGAAAGCAACTTCAAAGATTAAAGGAGTATCAGCCCCCACAGACAAGAAAGAACCGATATCAGAACTCCAGCAACTCAAAATGCCAGTGTCTTCTTATCACCAAACAACTGCACTAGCTCCTTAGCAATGGCTCTTAACTAGACTAAAATGACTGGAATAACATGCATAGAATTCAGAATCTAGATGGCAAGCAAGATCATAGACATTCAGGAGAAAGTTGAAACCCAGTTCAAGAAATCTAACAAATTAACTAAAGTGATACAAGAGCTGAAAGATGAAATATCCATATCAAGAAAGAGTCAAACTGATCTGATTGAGCTGAAAAACTCACTACGAGAATTTCATAACACAATTGGAAGTTTTAACAGTGTAATAAACCAAATGGAGAAAAGAACCTCAGAGCTTGATGACTGGATATCTGAACTAAATCAGTCAGAGAAAAATCAAGAGAAAAGAATGAACAAAACCTCCAAGAAATATGGGATTATGTAAGGAGATCAAATCTACAACTCACTGGAATCCATACATGAGAGGGAGAGAGAAAGCAAGCAACTTTGAAAACAAATTTGAGAATATCGTCCATGAAACATTCCACAACTTCACTAGAGAGGTTGACAGTCAAATTAAGGAAATTCAGAGATACCCTGTAAGACCCTATACAAGAAAACCATCTCCAAGACACACAGTCATAAGATTCTCCAAAGTCAATGCTAAAGAAGTCAGCTAGCAAGAAGGGGCAGGTTACCTGCAAAGAGAACCACATCAGGCTAACAGTGAACATTTCAGCAGAAAGACTAGAAGCCAGAAGAGATTGGGGCTTATATTTAGCATCCTTAAAGAAAAGAAATTCCAACCAAGAATTATCCAGCCAAACTTAGCTTCATAAGTAAAGCAGAAATAAAATCATTTTCAGACAAGCAAATGCTAAGGGAATTTGTTACCACCAGACCTGCCTTACAAGAGGTCCTTAAGGGAGTGCTAAACATGGAAATGAAAAAACATTAGCAGCACTACAAAAACATGCTTACGTACAAAAACTATTGACACTTTAAAGCAACTACACCATGAAGTCTACATAACAACCAGCTAATAGTACAATGACAGAGGATCATTCCACACATATCAATATTAAACTTGCATGTAAATGGGCTAAACACCGCACTTAAAAGGTATAGAATGGCAAGTTGGATAAAGAAGCAAGACCCAACTCCATGCTATCTTCAAAAGATCCATCTCACATGCAATAACATCCATAGTTTCAAAGTAAAGAGATGGAGAAAAATCTATCAAGCAAAAGGAAAACAAAAAAGAACCGGGGTTCTTATTCTTATCTCAGACAAAAGAGACTTTTAAGCAACAGTAATCAAAAAGGATAAAGAAGGACATTACATAACAATAAAGAGTTCAATTCAACAAGACTTACCTGTCCTAAATATATATGCATCCAACACTGAAGGACCCAGATTCATAAAACAAATTCTTAGAGACTTATAAAGAGACTTATATAATCACACAGTAATAGTAGGAGACTTTAACACCCCCCTGACAGTATTAGATAGATCATCAAGATGACAGAAAACTAACAAAGGTATTCAGGACTTAAATTTGACACTTGACCAAATGAACCTAACAAACATCTACCAAACATCCCACCCAAGAACAACAGAATATACATTCTTCTTGTGTGCACATGGCACATACTCTAAAATCGACCAGACCCTAGCCATAAAGCAACTGTCAACAAATTCAAAAAAACTGAAATCATACCAATCATACTCTCAGACCAAAGCACGGTAAAAATATAAATCAATACTAAGAAGATCTCTCAAAACCATACAATTATATGGAAATTTAAAAACCTGCTCCTGAAAGATTTTTGGGTAAAAAACAAAATTAAGGCAGAAATCAAGAAATTCTTTGAAACCAATGAGAACGAAGATACAACATTCCAGAATCTCTGAGACACAGCTGAAGCAGTGTTAAGAGGAAAGTTATAGCACTAAATGCCCACATCAAAAAGTTAGAAAGATCTCAAATTAACAACCTAACATCACACCTAGAGGAACAAGAAAAACAAAAGCAAACCAACCCCAAAGCTAACAGAAGAAAAGAAATAACCAAAATCAGAACTGACCTCACAAAATGGAGAAAAGGAGCACTATACAAAATATCAATGAATAACTAGATTGATAGACCACTAAAAAAAACTAGCAAATAAAAATGGGAGAAGATTCAAATCAACACAATCAGAAATGACAAAGGGGACCCTACCACTAGTCCCGCTGAAATACAAAAAAACCTCAAAGACTATTATGAACACCTCTATGCACATGAACTGAAAAACCTAGAATAAATGGATAATTTCCTGGAAACTACAATCTCCCAAGATTGAACCAGGAAGAAACCGAATTCCTGAACAGACCAATAATGAGTTCTGAAATTTAATCAGAAAACAACAACAACAAAACTACCGACCAGAAAAAGCCCTGGACCAGATGGATTCACAGCCACATTATACCAGATGTATACAGAAGAGCTGGTACCAGTCCTAATGAAACTATTCCAAAAGATCATGGAGGAGGGACCCCTCGATAACTCATTCTAAGAGGTCAACATCATCTAGATACCAAAATCTGACAGAGACACAACGAAAAAAAAAAAACAATAATAAACTTCAGGCCAATATTCCTGATGAACACAGATGCAAAACTGCTCAAAATATTAGTAAAGCAAATCCACCAGCACCTCAAAAAGCTAATCTTCCATGATCAAGTAGGCTTTATCCCTGGGATGCAATATTGGTTCAATACCTGCAAATCAATGAATGTGATTCATCACATAAACAAAACTAAAAGCATGATCATTGTAACAGACTCAGACAAGTCTTTTGATAAAATTCAACATCCCTTCATTTTAAAAACCCTCAACAAACTAAGCATCAAAGGAACATACCTCAAAATAAAAAGAGCCATCTATGACAAGCCCACAGCCAACATATTGGCTGAATAGCCGAAAGATGAAACATTCCTCTTGAGAACCAGAACTAGACAAGGATGACCTCTCTTATTACTCCTATTCAGCTTAGTTCTGGAAGTTCTAGCCAGAGCAATCAGGCAAGAGAAAGAAATAAAGGGCATCCAAATATGAAGATAGAAAGTCAAACTATCTCTCTTCATGAATGATATTTTTCCCTACATAGCAAAGCCCATAGTCTCTGCCCAAAGGCTCCTAGATTTGATAAACAACTTCAGCAAAGCTTTGGGATACAAAATCAATGTTCAGTATGCAATTTCATTCACAACAGCCACAAAAAGAATAAAATACCTAAGAACACAGCTAAACAGATTTGTAAAAGATGTCTATAGCAAGAATTACAAAACACTGCTAAAAGAAATCAGAGATGCCACAAACAAATAAAATAATTCCATGCTCATCAATAAGAAAAATCAACATTGTTTAAATGGCCATTCTATCCAAAGCAATTTACAGACTCAATCCTATTTCTATCAAATAACAATTACATTTTTCACAGAATAAGAAAAAACTACTCTAAAATTCATATGGAATCTAAAAAGACCCCCAAATAGCCACAGCAATCACAAGCAAAAAGAACAAAGCTTGAGGCATTATACTACTGGACTTCAAACTGTACTACAAGGCTACGATAATAAAAACATCATGGTACTGATACAAAAACAGATACATAGACTAAGGAAACAGGTTAGCGAACCCAGAAATAAAGCCTCACATCTACAATCATCTGATCTTTGACAAAGTTCACAGTAACAAGCAATAGGGAAAGGACTCCCTATGTAATAAACAGTGCTGGGATAACTGGCTAGACACGTGCAGAAAAATAAAGCTGGAGCTTTTCCTTATACCATATACAAAAATCACTTCAAGATGGAGTAAACACTTAAATGTAAAACATAAAACTATAAAAATCCTAGAAGAAAACCTAGGAAATACCATTATGAACATAGGCCATAGCAGAGGTTTCAGGAAAAAGATGCCAGAAATAATTGCAACAAAACCAAAAATTGACAAATGGCACCTAAGCTAAAGAGCTTCTGCACAGTAAATTACCAAAAGAGTAAACAGACAACCTACAAAATGGGAGAAAATATTTGCAAACTCTGCATCTGACAAAGGTCTAATATTCAGAATCTATAAGGAACATAAACAAATGAACATACAAAAACAACCCCATTAAAAAATGGACCAAGGACATGAACAGACACTTCTCAAAAGAAGATATACATGTACATGTGGCCAACAAGCATAAGAAAATATATTCAATATCACCAATCACTAGGGAAATGCAAATCAAAACCACAATGAGATATGATATCACACCAGACAGAATGGCTATTATTAAAAAGTCCAAATATAACTGATGCTGGTGAGGTTGCAGAGAAAAGGGAATGTTATACACTGCTGGGTGGGGGTGTATTAATTCAGCCATTGTGAAAGGCAGTGTGGCGACTCCTCAAAGAACTTAAAACAGAATTACCATTTGACCCAGCAACCCCATTACTGAGTATATACCCAAAGGAATATAAATTGTTCGACCATAAAGACACATGCACACATGTGTTTATCACAGCACTATTCAACATAGCAAAGATGTGGAATCAACCTAGATATCCATCAATGACAGATTGGATTAAAAAATGTTGTACACACATCATGGAATCATATGTAGCCGTAAAGAAGAACAAAGTCATGTCCTTTGCAACAACACAGATGGAGCTGGAGATCATTATCCTAAGCCATGTAACGCAGAAACCAAAAAACAAATACTGCATGTTCTCTCTTGTAAGTGAGATCTAAACATTGAGTACACGTGGACACAAGAAGACAATAACAGACACCACTGCATACTTGAAGGTGGAGGATGAGATGAGAGTGAGAATCGAAAAACTATCATTTTGGTTTTTGTCATTACTTTTAATGCCAATAAATGGCAATTACTTTTGTACCAACCTAATACCTATTGGTTACTATGCTCATTACCTGGGTGATAAAATAATTTGTTGACCAAACTGCTACAACATGCAATTTACCCACGTAACAAACCTGCACATGTACCTCCTGAACCTAAAATAAAAGAAAAATAATAATGATAATATCAAAGAAAAGTGAAATAGGTGTTTTCTGTTATTTTAAATCAGCCCTACTTATGCATTTGACTAAGCAATAAGCTCAATTTCTATACTATTTTCTGTGGAACCTATTGTTAAGGCAAAGTCGAAAATAGGGAGTGTGGAAATAAGATTTCCAAAATTGTTTCAGTGTTGAATGGTATCAGGCACAGAACAAATTTTGATTCATTTTTTAAGATTAAAGCTGTCTTGATTAATAATGAAATAAGCCCTTGTTCCATATTGATAAGCAATGCATTTTTTAAAAAGAGAGAAATTACAATAATTTTTTAAAATCTGATTAGTCACTGAGTTTTCCTTCAAATTTTAAATACTTTTTCATCTTCAATGCATGGATTTGTTGAATATTTCAAAATAAGGCAATATTTGCATTCAAAAATAGTTTAAGTAATGAATAAATTTTATTTTAGTGTTTAAAGCCATAATTACTAAAAATGCTACAAAGAGCATTACACTAAAAAAATCCCTATTATATTGATTTAAAACACTTTTGGAAGGCTTATATTTATGTACCTTTTGCAACTCTCCCACATCTTCACGTAAAACACATATACCCTTAAACATCATAGATAAAAATACATGTAAGTTCATGATATGCAATAAGTTAGTTTTAACATTGTGATATTAGATTAGTGTTATATCAGGTTAATTTTCTTTTCAAACATTTCTAATTAGTGACTACATATTATGATAAGTACCGCACTCTGTAGGAATAAATAAAATGTACCTGAGATCTTACTGAAACCAAAACCATTCTTATAAACACATTTACTTTCATAATTACTTGGAAGCTGGCTCATTATTTCAGTCAGCATGTAGCCCTTGAATCTTTCATCATCATAACCATGCGTGATACATTGTCCAAAATGGCTAAATTCAGACTATGCCATAATCTAATAAAAAGTTGTAGTATCCAAGAATTTAAAACTCTTGGACAAAACATATTTGCCTCTATGTGTAAAGTCAATGTAAAGAGGACAGGGAAAAAAGGGTTATCCAAGGTAAGTACTTCCCCCTGGGATTTTAAGTGGGCCAACTGAGAAAATGTAAATTCAGGATGGAGAGAAAAACCTCCCTTATTACTATTCCACTCAACTTTTTAATAAAATGTTCATCAGATAGCACAACTTCCTTTGGCATTTTGAAGAATAGGTCTATTATCAGCAACATGTAAATTTTTTCTCCTCCCAGTGAATATTTTGAAAAGCTCAGTCATCACACTAACAGAAAAATACATTCCGATAATCAGAGAAAAACTGCTTTTCAATGACACATTATTTAAAGCAAAACTAAAGTGTTTGTACAATATTTCTTAAACCTGACAAATATTAGGAAATTTGAATAAGCAAATATAAAGTACATCTTCTGATTTTAAATAATATTTTATGGCTAGAAGAAGAAAGTTTCAGATAAAATAATAACACTTTATCCATGAAAAGTACAATTTAGCCAAAGTCTAAGTACAAGCTTTTCAAAATTTTAAATTTTGAAGTATAAATATATTATTTACATTTAATTAATAATATATTTTTGATGATGCCCCAATTCCAAATATATGTAAAATTATTTATTTTGTAATCTATCCATAGATCTTACAAATTACATTACTATGTAACTCAGTTTTCAGTGTCTTTTACTACAACAAAAATCACATTTTTAATTAAGTGCCAATCAATCAGAAAAAAAAAAAAGTTAGGTATTTTTAAAAGTCATTTCATCAAAATGAAATACTGGTGCTAGATTGTTTCCGAAATTTAATTTTTTTCTCTCAAATGGCTTTCTTTTCTAAGCAATTCTCTTTCACTACCTCTTAGAAATCATTGAGTGAATAACAGGGTAGTGTTGTAGTAATTACATATTGTAATTATTTCTAAAATTTCTATGGGGCATTGTCTTAACCATTTTACTAAAGAACTGCAGGAACAGTAAATAATAGTTTTCTGAATATAATATGTTACATATATTTACTATTAACTTTCTTAAGCTTATCTAATACTGGATTGAAAGTTGGTATTGGGTTACACCAGAATTTCCAGCTTCTAGAATTTTCCTGCTGATAAAAATGCTAGATAAGTTTTTACTATTCAATGTAAAGAACAATGTTTCTTGCCTATATGTAAAGGAAAATATATAGAATACTTTTTTTTTTTTTTTGCTTTTTCATTTTTTCAGTGTTGGAAAACCTAATATAGCTAGGGCACTATGCCAATGCAGGAAATTGATTCTGACTTTAAGATTTAAAAAAAAAAAAAAAGCTAAGAAAATTAAGTATGGTTGAGACAAAATATAAAGCAAAATAAGAAATATAGCATATAAGACACATGAGTCCATTCTCTAAAAGTTTAAAGAAGAATAAAAATGGTTTCTGGCTAAGGTTCAATTGAGGGCAAATCAAGGTACATACATAGCAGAAATCAGTTGCATATGGCTTTAGCTGATGAGAAGAATTTGGACATTAAGTCTAACCAAATGTTGGAAAAAAACACAAAAAGTTTATTGGATACATTTATGTTATTGATAAGTGTTAATGGCCTTTCTTGTGCTTAGAAAATTATGACTTAAAATGGACATTTTCAGTTTGCTCCATTAGGACATTAAAAAAAAAGGTCTTTTCATTTATGTATCTCTTACAAAAAGGCACTTTGCCTGTAGTAGTTGCTCAATAAGACATTGCTAAATTGGTGAACTACCTAATGTAAACCTACTTCATGGAACACTTATTTGATGGTATAAATAAATAGCACAAAGTATACCAAGAAACTATACTTCTATTGTAGATATTCACTTATTTATGCTATTAACTTGTATGGCAATAAATCAGTTGTCAAATGCTTTATGATATATATTCCTAGTTCCTCTTTAACTTATAAAAACTCCATGTGTTTACTAAGAAAACTAGTTTTTCAATAGCTCAGGCATTGTACATTTTTGTTGTACCACGGTTTATATTAAAACTGTCAACTTTCATTTCATTCAGATGAAAAGACAACTAACCTCATTTTAAAACACAGACTTCTACGTCTCTTTGCACACTATCTGTTACAAATAAAGAAGAGCTGTGAGTATGAGAAGCAAAATAATGTTAGCATTAAAACATAAAGAACAATAGCAAACAGTTTGAGAACTATGAGAGAGATTATAAGAAATTTGCCCTTAAGATGGTTTCTGTACTATTTCTCAAAGCGAGTAAATAAATCCTTCTTGGTAGATGCTATTTTTATTTTGAAACATTTGCAATTTTCTACTTCTTATAATATTTCAAGAGCAAGAAATAGGATACCCATTGTTAATCTTAATAATATCAGGAGAACTATACTGTTTCACAAACAATAAACTTTGGTATGAACTAGGCTATTTAAATTGTAAGCCCTTTTTTATTTTTATTACTTAAATCACTGCTTTATTTTTTCCCTAAAGCTGTAGAGGAATTTGAGAGGGTTGAGTTAAGCATTTTGGAAGAATAATCTTTTCTGTATTTTCTCCCCAGGATCAAATGATTCAAAGGACTTCCTTTTCAGGGAGAAACAAAGACTGCATGACATAGCTGACTATCCCAATGACTAAATGTTTTAAATGTAGGATAAAGTATTGAAAACATTACATAAAATGTATATTAAAAGGATGGCAAACATAGAAGTTTGAAGACAAAAAAGAAGAGAAAGACTAAATATCAGTGGAAAGAGGAACACTGAATACAAATACTCCATAAAAACATTTGCCATTCACGGTTGGCCATGAAATGTGGTTATCAATGGTCTCTTAGTGTTCAGAAAACACATGAAAAAGCAGCAGGGCCTGCCCAAGGTGTGAGTATCTAATATAAGAAGTCCCCATTTATTTGGACCCGAGATCTGTACTGTCCAACACTGTAGCCACCAGCCACATATGGATATTGAGAAGTTGGCACCTGTCTGATGATATTGAAAAACTAAATTTCAATTTTATTTAAATTAATTTTGCTTTAAGAACTGATACTCAATTCAGTTATTTGAAAATTTTAGCTATGTTTGGAACAACCTAGGCATTCAAATCTACTTTTTCAACTGTAACATTTTTGAAACATAAACACAGATGGTTTTTCAATAAAACTGCAATGTTGGAACTGATCTGTGCTCTGTGTGAAGGACCACATTTCAAAGACTTAGGATGAAAAACATGTAAAAATCTCATTAATAATTTCTATATGATTATATACATATTAAAATAATATTAAAGAAAAAATATGACTATAATTATTTTACCTGTATCTTTTTATTTTTTAATATTGCTACTAGAAAATTTTACATTATGTGTATATGGCACATGTTACATTTCTGTTGAACAGTGCTGGCCTAGCAAGTTAATGCCCAAAGTACATGTAGACTAAAAATGTGTTTGCCAAACCACTAGCAAGACAAATTGTCTGCCTTGAACTTTAATGATGGGAAGAGGAGGAAAAAAGCAAACAAACAAAAACATCCCAAATCCAGATTTTTATTTGATGCAGCCTGAATTAATACTACCTAGGTAGTCTAAAAACCATAAAACCAGTAATTAAGTTTCAAGTTGCTCCAACTTTGCAGTGCATCCAAGAAACTAGCAGAAATAAACATAAGTCTTCTCTAGATGAACACAATTTTCATAAATAAAGTTAAAAGAAGATGAGCTTAAATCAAAAATAACAAAACATACCTCTAAACAAAGCATGATGATCAAGAATCAAGAGAAAAAGCAGGCAAGAAGTGAGATACACAAATACTTTAAAATCAGAGAGATAATAGTGTATCATTTATTTATACAACACAGTATCACAGAGTGTCTTCTATTTGGCAAATATTGTCCTATATTCTTAAAATACAGTAGTGAATAAAACAAAGAAAACTCTCTGTCATTAAGAAGTTTGTATAAACAGACATCTGAGGAAAATGGTAGATAGGAGACAGAACTAATATGCATCTCCCACTCAGACGGACAGAACAGCATGTGGAGATTCACATAGTGAACTTTTGCTCCAAGAACTACCACAGGAACATGCCAGGAAAACCTAAAGAATTCACAGACCCTTTAAAAGGATCTGCTTGTCATTGTAAACTCTGAGAGACAGCCATGAAAACTGTGAGTTCCCAAAGTGTGAGAGGGGCAAAAGTCTACCTCTGAACACACATCCCCACTGGAGAACCTGAAAAATCCCAATCATGGGAGAAAGATTTAACCTTACCTAGAGCTGAAATGGATTTTGGGAGCTGAGCAAAATATAAAAGTACAAAAAGCAGTGGGAAGAGCCCTGTAGGAATTCCTGATCCAAGCTCAAACCTAAGGAAATCATTCCTGGCCTTTTCTCGCAGGGGTCCTTGGGAGTGGAAGGCAGCCAGTGGAATTGGGGAGGGGCCACAGAGTGAAGGAAGCTCCTAGCTGAAATTGTAATAAGTCTGACTAAGCACAAATTTTCCTAAGCAGATTCTGGGGGTGGGAGGTGAATAGGAAGTACAGATATAAATACAGAAGCCAAAGCTAAAGGTTCAGGCAGGTGGGGAGGGGTGAGGCCTGAGAGCTTTGTTTGCTCTCTCAGTGGGGAGGATCGTAGCCTGGGAAAGATATCATCCCTGCTCGATGGCTACCTGGATATAAACTCAGTGCAGCTGGGGGTTCACAGTGGGAGTGAGACTGGCCTTGTTGGCTGCATGGAGGCTGTGTAAGGCCTGTCACTGCTGGCTTTACCCCACTTCCCTGGCAACCTGTATGACACAGCAGAGGCAGCCATAACCCCCGTGGGACCATAACTCTATTGCCCTGAGAACCACCCTCCCAACCCCCACAGTGGCTACAGCAAGCCCTGCCCAAGGAGAGTCTGAGCTCGGACCCATCTAACCCTGCCCCCACTTGATGGTTTTTCACTACCTGCCCTGGTAGCAGGGACAAAAGACATAAACTCTTGGGAGCTCTATGCCCCTACCCATCACCTGAGAAACTCAAGTACTTATTCTGGCCAACATAGGGCAAGATTATATCCCCTTTCTACTACTGCCACTGGTGCTTTCTTGAAAGTGCCACCTCCTGGCTGGAGGCCAACAAACTCAAGCCATTATAGCAACTTATAACCAAACGAACCTACTCCAAAGAAGGAGAAAACAATGGCTAACTCCACTGCCTGCAACATCTTGACTAACCAGAGGTTCTGAGTTTGTTCATGTGACAATTTTACTGCTCATATAACCAGCATTTGAGAAAACCACTGCACTAAACTAAACTACAACCAAGGACTCCCACAGAGTCCACTGCACTCCCCTGCCACCTCCACCAAAGCAGGTGCTGGTATCCATGGCTTAGAGACTTGAAAATGGATCACATCACAGGACTCTTTGCAGACATTTCACAGCATCAGCCCACAGCCCAGTAACCCTGCTGGGTGGCTAGACCCAGAAGGGCAATAACAATCACTGCAGTCTAGCTCTCAGGAAGCCCGATCCATAGGAGAAAAGGGAGAGCACCATATCAAAGGATTACCCCGTGGGACAAAAGAATCTGAACAACAGTTGAGTTCCAGATCTTTCCACTGAAACAGTCTACCCAAATGAGAAGGAACTAGAAAAGTAATTCTGGTAATATGACAAAACAAGGTTCTATAACACCTTCAAAAGATCACTAGCTCTTCAGCAATGGATCCATACCAAGAAGAAATCCCTGAACAGTCAGGTAAAAAATTCAGAAGGTTGATTAGTAAGCTACTCAAGGAAGTGCCAGAGAAAGCTAAAAACTGACTTAAAGAAATTTTTTTAAAATTACAGGATATAGGTGAAGAAGTCTCCAGAGAAATAGATATCATAAAGAAAAGACAATCACAACTTCTGGAAATGAAAGACACACTTAGAGAAATGCAAAATACACTAGAAGATCCCAATGATAGAATCAAACAAGTAGAAGACAGAACTTCAGAGCTTGAAGATGAGGCTTTCAAATTAACCCAATCCAACAAAGACAAATAAAAAATAATTTTTTTAAAAAATGAACAAAGCCTCCAAGAAATTTGAGATTATGTTAAATAACCAAACACAAGAATAATTGGTATTTTTGAAGAAGAAGAAAAAAACTAAAAGTTTGGAAAACTTATTTGAGGGAATAATTGGGGAAAACTTCCTTGGTCTTGCTAGAGATACAGACATCCAAATATAAGAAGCTAAAAGACTGCACTCCAGTGTTTATCACAACACTATTCACAATAGCCAAAAGTTAAAAGCAACTCAAGTGTCTGTCAACAGATGAATGAATAAAGAAAATGTGGTACTTATACACAATGGAATACTATTCAGCCTTTAAAAAAAAATGAGGTCCTGTCATTTGCAACAATCTGGATGGAACTGGAGGTCATTATGTTAGGTAAACTAAGCCAGGCACCCAGGAAATTAATCCCCAAAAGATCATCACTTAGGCACATAGCCATAGTTAGGTGATCTAAAGTCAAGACAAAGGAAAGAATCTTAAGAGCTGTGAGGCAAAAGTATCAAGTAACTTATAAGAAAAACCTATCAGATTGACAGTAGATTTCTCCACAGCAATGGTGCAAACCAGAAAGGAATGGGGTCCTATGTTTAGTCTCATTAAGTAAAATAATTATCAGCCAAGAATTTTGTATCCAGCCATACTAAGCTTTATAAATGAAGGAGAGATGAAGTCTTTTTCAGAAAAACAAATCCTGAAAAAATTTGCAACTACCAAGCCAGCACTATAAGAAATGATAAAAGAAGTTATAAATCTTAAATCAAAACCTTGAAATACACCAAAATAGAACCTCCTTAAAGCATAAATCTCACAGGATCTGTAAAACAATAACAAAACGGAAAAATTAAAAACAAGGTATTCAGGCAACAACTAGCATGAAGAATGGAATTGTATCTCACATCTCAAAACTAATATTGAATATAAATGGCCTAAATGCTCCACTTATTAAAAGATACAGAACGGCAGAATAGATAAAACTCCAGCAACCAAGTATCTGCTGTCTTCAAGAGACTCACTTAACACATAAGGACTCACACAAACTTAAGGTAAAGGGGTAAAAAAAAAGATATTCCATGCAAATAGAAACCAAAAGGAAGCAGGACTAGCTATTCTCATATCAGACAAAACAGACTTTAAGGCAACAACAGTTAAAAAAGACAAAGACAGACATTATACAATGATAAAAGCATTAGTACAACAGGAAAATACTACAATCTTAAATATATATGCACCTAACACTGGAGTTCCCATATTTGTAAAATAATTACTACTAGAACTAAGAAATGAGATAGATGCCAACACAATAATAGTGGGAGACTTTGGTACTCCACTAACAGCACTAGCCAGGTCATCAAGACAGAAAGTCAACAAAAAGACAATGGACTTAAACTATACTCTAGGAAAAATGGACTTAACAGATATTCACAAGAAAATTCTACCCAACAACTGCAGAATATACGTTATTTTCACCAACACAGGAAACATTTTCCAAGATAGACCATATAATAGGCTACAAAACAAGTCTCTATAAATTTAAGAAAATTAAAATTATATCAAATACTCTCACAAACCACAGTGAAATAAAATTGGAAATTAACTCCAAAAGGAACCCTCAAAATTATACAAATACATGAAAATTAAATAACCTTCTCCTGAATGATGTCTGGGTCAACAATGAAATCAAAATGGAAATTAAAAATTCTTTGAGCTGAATGATAATAGTGACAATACCTATCAAAACTTCTGGGATACAGCAAAAGAAGTACTAAGAGGAAAGTTCACAGCATTAAATGCCTTCATCAAAAAGTCTGAAGGAGCACAAATAGACAATCTAAGCTCATATCTCCAGGAACTATAGAAACAAGAACAAACCAAACCCAGCAGAAGAAAAGAAATAACAAAGATCAGAAAAGAAATAATGAAATTCAAACAAAAAAATACAAAAGATAAATGAAACAAAAAGCTGGTTCTTTGAAAAGATAAACAAAATCAATAAAACTTTATAGAGATTAACAAAGAAAAGAGAGAAGATTGAAATAGGCTCAATTAGAAACTAACTAGGAGATATTACAACCAATACCACAGAAAGACAAAAGATCATTCAAGGCTACTATAGATACCTTTACGTGCAGAAACTAGAAAATCTAGAGGAGATGGATAAATTTCTAGAAATATACAACCCTCTTCAACTAAACCAGGAAGAAACAGAAACTCTAAACAGACCAATAACAAGTAGTGAGATTGAAACAGTAATTTAAAAATTGCCAAAAAAAAAAAAAAAAAAAAAAAATCCAGGACCAGATGGATTCACAGCTGAATTCTATCAGACATTCAAAGAAGAATTAGTACCAATCCCACTTAAACTATTCCAAAAAATAGAAAAAGAAGAAACCCTCTCCAAATCATTCTATGAAGCCAGCATCACCCTAATACTAAAACCAGGAAAGAAGGAAGCAAAGAAAAGAAAACTACAGACCAATATCCCTGATGATCATAGATGCAAAAAAGCTCAACAAAATACTAGCTAACTGAACCCAACAGCATATCAAAAAGACAATACTCCATGATCAAGTCAGTTTTATACAAGAGATGCAGGGTTGGTTTAACATATGCAAGTCAATAAGTGTGATACACTACATAAACAGAAGTAAAAACAAAAATCATATTATCATCTCAATAGATGCAGAAAAAGCATTTCACAAAATCCAGCATCCCTTTATGAATAAAACCCTTAGCAAAACTGGCATAGAAGGGACATACCTTAAGGTAATAAAAGCCATCTATGACAAACCCACAGCCAACAGTAAGTATACTGAAAAGGGAAAAGTTGAAAGCATTCTCCCTGAGAAACAAAACAAGACAAGGATGCCCACTTTTACCACTTCTATTCAACATAGTACTGGAAGTTCTAGCCAGAATAATCAGACAAGAGAAAGAAATGAAGGACATCCAGATTGGTAAAGAGAAAGTCAAACTGTCAGTGTTTGTTGATGATATGATTGTATACCCAGAAAACCCTAAAGACTCATCTTTAAAGCTCCTAGATCTGGTAAATGAATTCAGTAGAGTTTCAGGATACAAAATTAATATACACAAATCTAGCATTGCTATACACCAACAGCAAGCAAGCTGGGAATCAAATCAAGAACTCAACTCCTTTTACAATAGCTGAAAATTAAAGTAAAATACTTAGGATTATACCTAACCAAGGAGGTGTAAGACCTCTACAATGAATACAACAAAACATTGCTGAAATAAATCATAAATGATATAAACAAATGAGAAACACATCCCATGCTCATGGATGTGCAGAATCAACATTGTAAAAATGACCATACTGCCAAAAGCCTTTTATAAGTTCAATGAATTTCTTATCAAAATATCATCATCATTCTTCACAGAACTAGAAAAAACAATCCTAAAGTTCATAAAGGACCAAAAAAGCGTCTACATAGCCAAAAAAAGACTAAGCTAAAAGAACAAACCTGGAGGCATAACGTACCTGACTTCAAATTATACTACAAGGCTATAGTCACCAAAACAGTATAGTATGGATATAAACATAGGCACATAGACCAATGGAACATAATAGAGAACCCAGAAATAAAGATAAAAACTTACAGCCAACTGACCTTTGACAAAGCAAACAAAAACATAAAGTGGGGAAAGGACACCCTATTCAACAAAGGATGCTGAGATAACTGGCAAGCTTCATGTAGAAGAATGAAACTGGATCCTCGTCTCTCATCTTCTACAAAAATCAACTCAAGATGGATCAAAGACTTAAATCTAAGACCTGAAACCATAAAAATTCTACAAGATAACATGAGAAACTCTCTTCTAGACGTTACCTTAGGCAAAGAGTTCATGACGAAGAACCCAAAAGCAAGTGCAACAACAAAAAAGATAAATAGATGAGACTTAATTAAATTAAAAAGCTATTGCACAGCAAGAGATAATCAGCAGAGTTAGCAGACAACCCATAGAGTGGAAGAAAATTTTCACAAACTATGCATCCAATAAAGGACGAATATCCAAAATCTACAAGGAACTCAAACAAATTAGCAACAGAAAAACCAACAATCCCATCAAAAAGTGGGTGAAGGACATAAATAGACAATTCTCAAAAGAAGATACACAAATGGCCAACAAACACATGAAAAAATACTCAACATCACTAATTACCAGGGCAAAGCAAGTTAAAACCACAATGCAATACCACGTTTCTCCTGCAAGAATGGCATAATTAAAAAATCAAAAAAACAATAGATGTTGGCATGGATGCAGTGAAAAAGGAACACTTTAACACTGTTGGTGAGAATGCAAACTAGTACAACCACTATGGAAAACAGTATGGAGATTCCTTAAAGAGCTAAAAGTAGAACTAATATTTGACCCAGCAATCTCACTACTGGATATCTATCCAGAGGAAAAGAAGTCATTATATGAAAAAGACACTTCCAACACATGTTTCTAGCAACACAATTTGCAACTTCAAAAATATGGAGCTAGCCAAAATGCCCATGAACCAACGAGTGGATAAAGAAAATGTGGTGAGTATATATACCATGGAATACTATTCAGCCATAAAAAGGAATGAAATAATAGCATTCACAGCAACATGGATGGAGTTTGAGACCATTATTCTAAGTTAAGTAACTCAGGAATGGAAAACCAAACATCATGTGTTCTCACTTATAAGAGAGAGCTAAGCTATGAGAATGCGAAGGCATGAGAATGTTATAATGGACTCTGGGGACTTGAGGGGGAGGTGGGAGGCTGTGAGGGATAAAAGACTACACACTGGGTATAGTACACATTGCTTGGGTGATGGGTGCACCAAAATCTCAGAAATCTCCACTAAATAACATATCCATTTAACCAAATACCACCTGTTCCTCAAAAACTATTAGATGGTAACTTAATAATAAAGTTTGTAGAAATATAGTGTTTAAAACTTTTCAACAAATTTATTTTTAAAATCTAATTGCTTTTATTAGGAGTTCGTAAGTCAGGCAGCATCCATTTTAGGCATTTAGAAAAGGTGCTCTGATGAGCAGAGCAGAGGAGGTGGGCTTCACAGGCAGAAAGGAGCTGAAAAAGCAGAAACAAGGAATAAAAAGCAGATTGGTCACTTTAAAGATACTTTCCTGATAGATTTCAAACAGAGAGGACTTCCATATCATGCTGGCTCAGGTAAACTGGGGCCTTTTTTATTAGTTGCTGTAAATATCCTGTTTTAAGGAAAAGCTGGTGTGTTTAGGGATTCTTCTTTTTATCTTTTTTTAAGGCTTCAGTTTGATTATATGGCACTAGTGATTCTATTTTGCTTTACTCTGTTGGAGCCTAGTGCACAAGCTCACCCAAAACAATGGCCTGTCATAAATTTTACTTAAAAATATATCTCTGAAATAGTTTAAGATATATTTTTAAATATGAAGTATAAAATATTTAAACATGAAAAATCATAAAATTAATATTAAATAATAAAAGGCCAAACTGACAGAATGAGAAATAAGAAGTCATAAAAATGAGTAAATGAAACTTATAAAAACTTTATAAGATCAAAATTTTACAAATTCATCACTTGATTAAATAATAGATTATATATTAGAGATATATAATACTAGAGATATTCACTATTACATGTCTATGTGTGTGCATGTAATGCACAGAGAGATAAGGAAATCGAAATATAAAAAAGAATTTAAGAGACATGAGAAAGGAACTCTCACATGAGAGTTCCAGAAAGGATGAAAAGACAAAGTAAAAAAGGTCAATTTAAAAAATATATATTACTGAAGATGTTCCAGTATGTTGATAGATATCATTCTGCTGATTCAATAAACCCAGTTAATCCAGAGCACAATAAATAAAAAGAAATCCATGCTCTGGATAATATAGTAGGAAAAAAAAAAAAAAAAAACCCAAAGAGCACCAAAGACAAAGAAGAATTCAAGAACACTAAAGAAAAATTTAAAAGACAAATTTCCTACATAGGAATAAAAATAAGACTGAAAGCTGGTTTCTCAATAACAGGAATAAAACCCAGACGACAAATAGGTGGTCTCTCCAATGTCCTTAAAGAAAATAACTGTCATTCTAGACTTGTATTCACAAAGAAAATAACTTCCAATTAGGGTAAAATATATGAATTTTTTAAACACACACAAACTTAAGTTTGGCATGAATAGAACCAAGAAATTCAAAAATTCTCAAGCAGAAGGAAAGTAATCCAAAATGGGCATCTGAAATGCATGAAGGAATACTGAAATGAAAATAAGAGAAATATGAAGATTAAACAAACATTGAATGTAAACGATATTGTTATGTGGGGTTAAAAATGAATGGGATAGAAATAAATGTCACATAAGAGTGGAGAAGTGTTATGACTGTTAACAGATTCTAAGATCTTCAAATTATTCAAGAAGAACATAAAATTGTTAATTGACTTTTGATTTTCAAAGAAATTGTCATCCTTAAATAATGAGAATTAGAAAATATGATTAATTATAGAGTTTATGAGAGTATAAAATGTGATAATGGCTACCTGGATAACAGACTCCAAACGAATGCAGTCAGTGCTCCTAAGGAGGGAAGTTAAGGCTTCGCTTGTATAAGCAAAGAGAGAGAAACTTAACAGGGTTGCAACATTTTCCACACAAGGCCAATACATACATTACAGCAATTTGATCAGTTACAGTTTGCTACATTCCAAGGAAGATTGCTTTAACATTCCATAAGGAGGGGTAATGGACTCAAGGGGGCTCTTATCCGCGGCACAGTTCAGTCTTTCCTAATCATCCACAGTACAAGAATAAGAAAGGGAATTAATCCGTAATTGTAGAAGCAGAAGCTGGAGCTTACGCTATGTGACTCAGGCTACATAGTCACATTTTTCTCAAGGCTCAATAGTTTAAAGTTCCAACAGCTTTAGGCTTAAATTATCTAATTTCACAAAGAATGGATATTAAAATGTCTAGGTTAACTATAAATAAAAAGTCCATTGAATATATAGCTTCTATAAGAACAGAGGTTTGAAAGTTTAAAACAAACACACACATACAAACAAAAGACAAAAAGAAAAATAGAAAAGCAAATTTAGTAAAGGTAGAATAAATAGAAAGCATGAAATAAGATGATAGAAACAAATCCAAAAAAGAGTGATAATAATAAATGTAAGTAAAGACAAGTTTACCTGACTGAAGTAAATATATGAGTAAATATACATATATGAAGTAAATATACATATGCAAAAATAACAACCAAAAAAATCTAATGATTGCCATCTATTTAAACATAAAAATAAAGAAAAATACAGGATATATATTAGGAAATTGCTATTCAAAATCAACCATGTGTGCCATTATTAATATCAGAAGATATAGATTTTAACTCAAAAAGCATTTGTAAAGAAAATGTAGGTCAGGAAGATTTACCAGTTCTAAACGTAGATACATCCAAATTAGTTTCAAAATATATGAAACAAACTGAGAGATACTTTTTAAAAAGGAATTGAAAAATCACCCAATGTTCTTAGAGTTTCACATACATTTTTCTTCAGCTTTTATAGATCTAGAACAATACAAAATCAGTAATTAGAGGACAAAGAATTTGATATAAATTTGAAGTAATGGGATATAACAAATGGAAAATATCCATTATTTTCAAGGATGCATAGAATATTATGAAAACTGACCACTAAGTCATGAAGCAAGTCTCAAGAAATTGGGAAGATTTGTATCATAAAGACAATTTGTTGTTGTTTTCTGTTCATAAGAAAATCAATTTAAAAATAAAAAAATTCAAAGATAACACTTTTTAAAATGCACAAGTCATAGAAAAATCATAATTAAAAACTCAAAATATTTTAGAAGTGAGTTATAATGAAAATAGTACATAAACATTTTATGAAATAAAGCAATCATGGATTTTTTTTAAATGTATATTTCAAATGCTTGTAATAGGAAATAAGAGACATTCAAAATTATACATTAGGCATTTAAGTTAAGAGATTAACACACAACTAACAAAGAACAGCCCTCCTCCCAAAAAAGAAATGAAATGATAAACATAAGAAATGTATAACTAGTCTTTTGAACTGTATAATAAATTTAATTAACTTCTGCCAAAACTTACCACAGTAAAAAAAGACAAGGCACAAATGAACAGTATTATAAATAAAAAAGAAAAATGTACATAAAAATCAGTGCAGCAGATATTAAGCAGATAAGAGGATATGATTACTTTATGTCCATAAACATAAAAATTTAGATGAAATTAACAAGTTTATCAAAAGATAAATAGAAGCCACAAAAATCCTATAAACATTAAGAAATAATGAACTAATGGTTTAATATTTTCCCAGACAATTTTACTGGTGAATGCAATCCAAAACCAAATAATGGCAGTTTTATACACACTATGACAATGTATATAAATAAAGCAAGCAGTCTCCATCTCATTGTAAGAAGCAAGTATAACCTTGAGAACAAAGCTTAATAAAGAGAACATAAAAAGAAAAATTACAAAGAACGATCACTCAGGAACACTGATGCAAAATTTCTAAAAATATAATAGCAAACCTAATTTAGCAATGAATGAAAAAGATACTATATTGTGAACTAATTGGGATTTTCTCAGGAATGCAAAATTGGTTTAACATTAAGCAAGCAATTAATGTAATTTGCCAGTTTACAAGATTAAAAGTAGAAAAATAGTAACTAATTCTATAGATAGCAAAATATAACATTCATTCCTTACTATAAAAAAGAACACAGCTTGCTTAAATAATATCTATAAAAACCTACAGCAACACAATGTTGAACTATTTAAATTGTTTCTTTTAACATCAAAAACAAGATTTATGCACTATCACTACTTTTATGTGACTGTTCTTAGCAATGCATTAAGATCAAACATTTAAAATCATTAAGATTGTTAAAAGACATTTTAAAAACAGAAAGGATGAAATAAATGATAAGTTATTCACATATAATATTTTTCTATGGAGAAACTCAAAGGATGTATGAATAAACTTTTAGAATAAGCAACGACAATGTTGTAGGAATTAAACTTAATATACAAAAGACTGTCACATTAGTGACACTCATTAGTGTCACACATCATAATTAAAAATAATGTTATTGTGAAAGTCAGCATTTAGTATTCTACTATCCTTTTCCCAAATTTCTTTTAAAAATAAATAAAAATAAAAAAGAGAGTAGCCAAAAGCTGAGAGATCCTAGAGGCATTTGACCTTTGAAGAAAGTGAAGCATCCTGAGTGAGATGAATGATTACATGGCTTTAATTCTAAAGACATTCAGCAGCGCTCATGATGCAGAGGTTAGAATTTAGCTTGAGGTGCTAGAAGATGAATCCCAGACTGAAAACTGAAGAGAACAACATTCGAAAGGAGGGAAGCACAGCGGAGAACTAAATCTACATATAACTAAATTCAAATATTGACTAATTTCCAGGATTGCATCTCCACATGGAAGACTGAAAGAGGATTGGGTGGACAACATCAACTGGCCAGCTGAAAGAATTCAGTAGAGGTTCCAGCTGTTACTTACCACAAGGGAGACCAGGTTGGGAGTTTCCCAACTTAGAGGGGCTTGGTAAACACTTCAGCTTTCCTGGAGACTTGCCCTAGGAAATCAATGTGTGATCTCTCGTGAAGAAAAAAAATCAGTAAGAAGGGAATATGAGGCCGGGCGCGGTGGCTCAAGCCTGTAATCCCAGCACTTTGGGAGGCCGAGGCGGGCGGATCACAAGGTCAGGAGATCGAGACCACAGTGAAACCCCGTCTCTACTAAAAATACAAAAAAAAAAATTAGCCGGGCGCGGTGGCGGGCGCCTGTAGTCCCAGCTACTCAGGAGGCTGAGGCAGGAGAATGGCGGGAACCCGGGAGGCGGAGCTTGCAGAGAGCCGAGATCGCGCCACTGCACTCCAGCCTGGGCAACAGCGTGAGACTCCGTCTCAAAAAAAAAAAAAAAAAAAGGGAATATGAGATGACATAGATAATGACATTACCAGGAAAAAAATTTTAAAACATCAAAACAGTTCTATATGTTCAAAGGCTTACAGGAAAAGTATAGTAATAAAGGTTAACATATCAGAAATCTCAGCAGAGAAATGGAAATTATGAAAATAAACAAAATAAAAATTCTAGAAATCACAAGCATAGTAATTAAGGATGTAAATCTTGCTGGAGAAGTTTAATAGAAGATTATGTATGGCAGTAGAAAAGATCAATAAATTTGAAGTTAAAGCAGCTGAAATTATCCAATTTGAAGGAAACAGACAAAAATATTGAAATAAACAGAATTTCAGTGAACTCTGGAACAATATTAAAGTCTAGTATATGCATAATGGAAATACTAAAAGGAGATGAAAGAGAGAATGAGGCAGAAAAGCTAATTTGAAGAAAATATAAACACATGAATGGAAGAAGCTTAGCAAGAAGAAAAGTACAGAGAAACACATGCCTAGGCATATCATCATCAAATGCTGAAAACCAAAGAAGAGAAACCTTGAAAACAAACAGCAAGAAAAAAAAAAAAAAAAAAAAAACCCACACACCCCCTACTAGGGACTCGATGATATAAATGATGACTGACTTCTCATCAAAAAACAATGAAGGGCCAAATACAATGGAATAATACCTTTAATGTGCTAAAAGAAACAAAAACTGTCAGCCTATAACACTATCTTTCAAGAAGTGTAAAATAAAGACATTTTTAAATAAACTAAGGCTAAGATAATTCATCATCAGCAAACCTGCACTACAAAAACTGGTAAATAAATTCATCTAAAGCACATGAGTCTAGATAAAGTAGGCTTCAAAACGAGGAGTATTACTAGAGATAAAGAGGGAAATTTCTCAATAGGAAATATTAATTCTTAATAGTAACGTCTCTAAATATATATGAACTTAATGAGCGAGCTTCAAAATACTCAAAGAAACATCTTCCAGAACTAAAGGAAGAAATAGGGAAATCCATAAAGTTAAATATTTTAACACCTATCTCTTTGTAATTGATAGAAGAACTAAACAAAAAATCATAAGGATTTATAAGATTTGAAAAATAGTGACCAACTGCAACATATATTCAAGAAAAATAGAAGAGTGTACAGAGAGAAGGAAACTGTCAAAGAAATAGTTTAAATAAATTGCCCAGAATTTAAAAATTTGTTTCTAAGTTGATGGGCATTTGTGCAGCACAACAAATGGGAAAAGACCCACACTAAGTCATGTTATCATGAAATTTCAAACTTCTGGTAAAAAACAAACAAAAAAAAAGACATGTTTCTAAAAGCTCTCAGAGACAAAACAAAGAACAAACAAAAACAAATAACATACCATGAATCAGAAATCTATTTGAATTCATAGTTTCAGACATGATGGAGTCAGTGAAACTGGACTCACCATCCTGCTATAAACAACTATAAAATTGAACACAGTATATGAAGTATCTATATTCAGACATTAGGCTATGGTAATATGAAGCTACAATCCTTGGGAGAAGAGAAAAACATGAGGCAAAAGCCACATTCTTCCTGGGGGCACTTTACAAACCATGGCACAGAGAAGTGGAGCCTAAACAAAGCAGTAATCTTTCTGGGAAAAGACACTGGAATTTATGAGTGTTGTATTAATTTTCTATTGCTGCTGTAACAAATTCACACAAACTTAGTGGCTTAAAAACAATACACATTGATTATATCACAGTTTCCATGAATCAGAAGTCTGGGTACTTCATGAATCAGCCAATTCTCCACTTACAGTCTCATAAGACCAAAACCAAAGTGTTGGCAGGGCAACATTACTTTGTGGGCTCTAGGAAGAATCCACTTCCAAACCCATTCAGGTTTTTGGTAAAATTTAGTTCCTTGAGATTAAAGAGCTAAGGTCTCTGTTTCTTTGCTGGCTGTCAGCTAGGAGCTTCTTTCATCTCAAGGCCACATGCATTCCTTATCATATTGCCTTTCCATCTTCAAAACTTGCAAGGGCATGTCAAGTACTTCTCATATTCTAATCTCTCTGATTTCCCCTTCTGTTACATCTTTCTGATTCTAAGTGGAGAAAGTGCTATGTTTTTAAGGGCTTGTATGATTAGATTGGATACACCTGTACAATGCAAGATCATCTCCCTATGTAAACTCTGTCACCTTAATTATATTTGCAGACTATCTTTTGCCATGTAATGCCATATTTTCCCAGGTTCCAAATATTAGGGAATGTACCTCTTTTGCGGATTATCCTGATGCCTGTAGCTTCTGAAGTCGCTAAAATTTGAAGAGCTGTTCACCAGAAAGGAAAGAGAAATTCATAGAAGGAACACCCCAGGAAACTGCATAGGTTTCCCCTTGAATCACTGACCAAAAAAGTTAGTGGCTCATGTTTAGGAAAAGACTTTGCAAGGTATGACAGAGAGCACCTACTAAGAAACTGTGAGCTGAATGGAGATTACTGAGATCGCAAGATGTGTGCAGAACTCATTGAAAATGTACCTCCTTCTTCTATCAGACTTTGCCACAGGGGTTCTCATCGTGTGTGCCATGGTCATTCTCACTTCAGGACCTTCATGCATATTGTTCTCTCAAGCCAAAATCCTCTTCATGTTCTTTTGTCCAGATAATCCCTATTCATTCATCAAGTATTTGGCAAAAATAATAATAATAATAATAATGACGGTACCCCCACCCGAAAGATGTCCATGTCCTTCCTAATCCCTAGAAGCTGTGAATATGTTATGTTACACAGCAAAAGGAATTTAGGTTACTAATCAACTGACATTAAGATAAGGAGTTTATCCTGGATTATACAGGCAAGCCCAATGTAATCACCAGGGTCCTGTAAATGTAAAACAGAAAGGCAGAAGAGACAGAGTCAGAGTGATGCAATGTAAGACAGACTCAAGCAGCCACTGCTGTCTTTGAAGAGAAGGGGAAAAGGAGCCAAGGAGTCACAAGAGCTCTCTAGACACTAGGAAAGGCAAGAAAATGCATTCTCTTCCATAGAGCCTTCAGAAATGAATGCGGCTCTGCTGATACTTTGATTTTAGCCCCCTAAGCCCTATTTTGAACACTCTGACCTCCAGAACTATAAGATTAATAGATTTATTTTGTTTTAAGACACTGAGTTTGTGGGAATTTGCCACAGCAGCAATAGGAAACTAATACAAGTATCAAACTACTACTCAAAGGAGCTCTCCCTGGAAATCCAGATCAGGTCATAATCCACTCCTCTATGTTTCCATGGGACCTTTACAGTACTCATTGCTCACTGCATTCATAATCTTGTTCAGTAGCTCTATACACCAATAAACTATATGCCTGTCATGTTTATCACTCTATCCCTAGTACTTGTTCCTAAACCTGGATGATACATGGTGCTTAACACATATCATTGAATGAATGAATAAATAAATAAATTTAAGTTATGACAGACTTTTCTTCTTCCAATCACCATATGGTAAGATATTTACAAAAGAAATGATTTTAAGTTACTGTTGAGCTTTTACAAATTGAAATAAAAAAGAACACCTAAAAAAAATATACACAGCATCTGCAATCTTTGAGTAAAAATCTGTCGGGCTTTATTTCATTTACTGCTGAAAGCTTTATGTTGTTTGAAAAGTAAGTGGAGCTTTTTCTTGAAAGTCTGAGTGAGTGTGATGAGAGCGTTTGGAATCACAGACTTTAGATCCCATCTTACAAATGCATAGTTGGTCATTCACTTCACACATTCTTTTGGCTTTTGTTAAAAGGTGATATATGTAAGCACCATATTCGCACAAAACAATCTCAGTTACTCTTCAACCTAACCAACAGAAAGGTATCACTATCTTAGAATATCTAAGCCAGTGGTTCTTGTGCCTGATTGTATACTGATATATTAAAAGAAGAAAAAGAAGTCTGAGGAAGGTGGCAGGAAATTCAAAGAGAAGAAATGGCAAGGCAATTTAAATTGTTTGGCTAGTGTGCAGTGGCGCAATCTCAGCTCACTGCACCCTCTGCCTCCTGGGTTCAAGCTATTCTCCCACCTCAGCCTCCTGAGTAGCTGGGATTACAGGCACGTGCCACCATGCCCTGTCAGTTTTTGTATTTTTAGTAGAGATAGGGTTTCACCATGTTGGCCAGGATGGTCTCATTCTTGACCTTGTGATCTGCTCCCCTCGGCCTCCCAAAGTGCTGGGATCACAGGTGTGAGCCACCGCACCCAGCCAGCTAGCACAGGTTTTATATGTTCAGTATTAAAATACATATACTGTATATGTGCAAAATATAATGCAAATATATATTTCCTACAAACATCTTCAAGTAAGACTGCTGAACTACATTTCATTTTAATTGAAAGAAAAGCAAGAGTTCTGCTAAGTCTAAAAAGTTTCTATGTGGTCTTGAGCAAACTCATAGATGTCCATTAGTTTCAGTAACTGTTCCTCGAAGCAGCCTAAATTTTGTACCTCAAAGTGGGCCTTGACAAGTACATGTCTGTCCGCTTCTATCATATAAGCTTATTAAGGGGCATTTGCCATTAAGGGGAACTAGGGACCATTTTGGGCTCTTGAGCAAAAAAAAATCTTGAAGGACATGCTTTCCTCAAGAAGCTCCTGGGGAAAAATTCCATGGAATTTAACATCATAGCTGTCAGCTGAAGTCACACTTTATATCAGAACCACAAAAGACACCATTTCTCAAATGAAACATATTTCAGAAATGGGTTCACTACTTGTTTGTAGAGAGACCAGAATCTATACTCATAATGCTGATCCCCAGACCACCTTAGCAGTGATGGACTTCTATTATATGTTTTTTAAAGAGGCAGTCAGCAATTCCTCAACTCGTGCCTCCCCAGTTGCTTCCTCCCTCCCTACTTCAACAGCACTATACACACGTGTGCACACACACACCCTATCATACACAAAACAAAATTGTTTTCTGGGGTTTTGTTAAACTTTTTTATGCATAGTACACATGGTTTGTACTAAAGAGTCAATAACTATTTAAGGTGTGTACTCTTGGTTATTGCTTAGGCTCTATGCACATATGCAACTCATATGCACAGTCACATATGGCTTACATGTACCTGTGCCTGATCTGTAGGTGGCCCCATAGCTCATAGGAAAGTCCTACAGTTAACAAGTTCAGACACATGGTATCATTTATATTTGTTCATTTGTTTTCACATATATCTTCAAAGCTGTCTAACATATTCCCAGTTTCCTTCCCCTCCTTTCGGGACACTATCAGTTATATTCAGAGAAACAAATGTGTACTAGAAAATTGAAGCCTTATAATCAGTTTTCAGTCTCCTTCTCAATTTGAGGCATGTTTCGTATCTGGTGAAATTTTGTCACAAACTCTAAGATTCAGTTCTCTTGTTTTATTAGGATAGAAATCCCTCCCTGTTTTTCACATTTTATATTTAATAGCTGGGTTTCAGGGAAGGGAGGTAATTAACTCTACATGAATCTTACCCCTAAGACTGTCAAATAAGGAGGGACATTTTAAGTATTTAGGGACTCCAATGTAGTATGCACTCATGATATGTCCCTGAGGGCACAGTCTTGTTAAAAAGAAAATACGATAACAAAGCCATCTTAAGGATCTAATAAAAGTGATGTTTGCAGTCAGAATATCATCATTTCCCTTCTTTCTAGCACAGAATAGGAGGATTTTGGTAGCATATTTGTGTGACTACTCAAATGTGTCAAAAGCTGTGGTTTTGAGACCAATGAATAGTGACTATAGGTCTGCATGGGGATCCTTTATCAACACTTAAAGGTGTCTCCCCCGCCCCGCCAACAGTCTTATTGGGATTCTATTATTTTCACAGCCAAATATCTGACTAAACTGTATTCATAAACACTGAGTACTTGAGAACATCAAAGGGAGAGTGGCTTAAATATGATATTGAGCAATCAGAAAATGCTACCGGGCAAGAAAAAGACATGAAGCTGACCCTAAAGCAGGGAATAATTTATGTATATAAAGGATAGGAGGGAAAGAGACTTCTGCGGATTAAACAACACATGAAAATACGTAGAGGCAAAATGTTAATGGTATGTGAAGGGAATAGCAAAGTGTGACACAATTTCATCAGCAGTTGTTGGGAGAACTAATGGATAAGATAAACACAAAATGACAAACCCATTATGGGACACCAAGGACTATGAGCCATTTAGAGTCTTGGGCAGGAAGAACCTTGAGGAAGTTGCTTCAGATTAGCAGAGCCTGCAAGATATATTAGTGACAAAGAGGCAGGAACCAGGAGAGATGTTAAGAGACAAACTAGATAACAGTGACAGCAAGCCACTGAGGCTTTGATGGATTCATTGCAGTCTATCAAAGAAATCCTGAATATGCTGAATGTAGTTATTTTGCAAATTATTCAGAAAACATCAGCTCTGAAATCTTTTCTCAATTAAATCTTTTTTAAAATAAAAATTGACTTTAGTTTATCTTTCAATTAAGATGGTCACTACCTCCTTAGTTGTACCACAAGCTCAAGGCCAAATAGAAGGTGACAATGGTAGATTCCTACAGTGGCAATGTTGGAGTGAAGGTACAGATCTTTAAATATGAAGATTTCAGAGAACTCAGAGGCTTTGGTTTGGAAAAACTTTCGATGCTCTACAGTCGAGGTTCTCAAGTCTACCAAATTTTTGAGCAATAATAATCAGATTTCTCTGCCACTGAACATAGATAAGTCTTGAATACTTTTCTAGGAGACACTGGAATCCAAGGCAGAGGGATTCAACTCAAGTTATCAGAAGGATCAGAAAAGGAATGTCTTGGAAATATATGAGAAATCTTATGAAAATCTAAAAATAGCAATAAGACATTGCCAATCCACAAAGAGTCAACAAGTTATTTTATTTCCTCCAGGGTTATTGAGCCTTCATCTCTGCTTCTCTCTGACCAGCTGTCCTGTTCTCTCACTCTTGTATACCTATTTATATGTTTCCTTGGGGTGTCACTGCTCCTCTCTGCTACAATAAGATATATGACTTTAGTTTTCCATTGTGATGAACCTGGTCCTAAACTTACATGACCTTTCATTTCCAGTGCCTATTACCTTCCATTCATTTTCTTTTTATATCACTTAAAATATCTTTACAATAATGACTCTAAATAATTTATTCTTGTGGAAAAAGAGATCATATAGCATGCACACTAAGGAAAAAAGTACCAAGTCACCTAAAATGCTGAGGTGACTCACATTATTTTGATAACAATATTAGTTTGCTAGGACTGCCATAACAAAATACTGCAAATCAGGTGGCTTAACCAACATCAATTTATTTCTCACAGTTCTGGAGGCTGGAAGTCTAAGATCAAGGGGTCCAGAGGTTTGGCTCCTCCTGAGGCCTTTCTCCTTGACTTGCATGGCCACCTTCTCTCTGTATCATCACGTGGTCTTTTCCCTATACACACACATTCCTGGTGTCTCTCTTCTTACCAGTCATACTGGATTCAGGCCCTACCCTGTGACCTTATTTCACCTTAGTAACCTTTTTAAAGATTCTATTTTCAACTACAGTCACATCAAGGATTAGGGCTTCATTGTATGAATTTTGGGGGTATACAATTCAGTCCATAATAGTGACAATCATTTTAAAACTCTCTCCCCTTTTCACATGTATATACACATTTACACATGTATGGTTATACTTTTGCATTTTCATACATTGAATTGTATATAATGTACTTTTTTATTTTTGAACTTTCTATGTCTTGTAGTTTTATTTTTGGCCTCTCCTTTCTTTTCTTTGTCTGAGCAACACACATTGATAACTAATGCTAATAATTCTATGTGTTTATTTTCATATTTTGCAAGCATATATAATAAAATCAAAGGGCTTTTTGACATTGCTTACTTTTCTGCAACTTGCACTTCCACGTAACAATGCATGGTAAAAGTTTATCCTAGTCAACAAGTAAAACTCCAACCCACTCCTTCTAATGGATGCATAACATTCTGTGCAATTGATGTACTGCAATTTATTTAGTCATCCTCCTCCTTAATTGCCATTAATTTCATTTTTAATTAGTTGCTATCACCAACTACATAGCACTAGACACATCTTTAAATGGTAGAGAGATAACTTATTTAGGATAGATTCTCAAGAGTTGTATCGCTGGATTGAAGATTAGGTATATATTTAAGTTTTACAGACCCTGCCTAAGTGCTTATTTAAAGTCTATAACAATTCATGTTTCTACTACAATTATATGAGTGTACACTTCCCCCAACATTTACACCAGCAGAAAGAATTATCACTAATTTTACTATCTGCCAAACTGATGGAGATGAAAACGAGAGCTCACTGTTACTTTAATTTTCATTTCCCCCAACACAATGAGACTGAGTATAAATTTACTGGCAATTTTCTTTTGTATGAATTGTGTTTTTATACTTATTTTCCATTTTCCATGGTATCATTAATGCTTTTTTATTATTTTGTAAGAACAGTTTGTATTTTATTGCTATTGTCCATTCACCATTCATATGTATGCAAGTGTATCTCCCAATCTATTCTTAAAATTTTGTTTATTCAGTAAAATGCTTGCAGTTTCCTTTGTCTAAATTTGTTATATTCCTGGTTTTTCAAAAGAAATGTTTTAAATCAATGAACATAAAACACCTCAAGGTATTTTTATGATTATAGAAGCTATTTGTCACTTACAGTTCACCAATATTATCAATACTATCTAGCAACTTTGAATGATCAAAAATGAATTTTAACAATTTCCTTTAATGTTTTCCAATAACACTACTATATTTCTTTTTAAAATTTTAGACACATCAAAAGTTTATGTTTATCAGCTTTGAACTGTGAAAGACATTAATTTATTCTTTCCCAGGGAGTGCTGAGTGGACAGTTGTTATCCACTCACTCCATTGCTGTAGAGTATATATTACTACCCTGATTTACAGTAATGAAGTTATTTGAGAACCCAACTGACTGCACTTATTTGTTCTAAAATCAGCATGGACCAAAGCTCTTAATTATTTCCACTGTGCCTAATAGCAATTCCAAAGGCTCTAACTGCAATCAGAGAGCATACGTAATCAACTAGCCAAAGAGACACTTTTATGATGCATATTAAATGCAATGAAAATGTAAGAGTTAGAGATTTAAAAGAATGAACACAGGGAATATTGTAAATTAAGGATCCCTACACCATTGCTGATTTCCACATTATGCATTTGTCAAATTAAAGGAATAAAATTAGTATTGCTTAACTATGCAGCAATTGAGGAAGCTGATATGAACTCATAAATCTGTGAAGGGCACAAAATTCAATGAAAATATATTATTGAGCACAATTGTGAGATGAGTTATAATTAGAAACAATAAGAGGACACTTATTATAAAATCTGATGGATGTGTGCAAAGTTCCAAACTTTTCTTAAGAGCAGTCAGCAAATTCATATTTTCAAGCTTTCTGAAAAAGCCTGGAAATCACACAGACAGAAAGGCAATAGGCTCAACGGAAGAGCACAGGCTTTGGAGAAACAGAAAACTAAAAATTCTGCTGTGAATCTACCATTTGTTTACTGTGTAACATTAGGCAATTTACCTACCCTTTCGGAGCCTCAGTTCTTCACTCACAAAAATAGGATAGCAATAGTTTTTCCCCTGGTGGAATTGTAATAAACGTTAAATGAATAATATTAATGTGAAGTGCTTAGCACAATGCTTAACACATAGAGCTCAATAAATGGCACCTGCCATTACTAAAGTAACACTGGGGTTGTTGGGGTTTTTTTCAAATTCCAGAAACACACTCTTAGCCAAATCAGGAAGATGATAGCACTTACTAGATCCATTTTATATTCTGGAATTCTAAAATATTTAAGAAAAGAGTGATCCAAGGTACAAGTATTTTATCATTTAAATTCATTAATGATTTCATCAGCAGATGAATGGATAAAGAAATGTGGATACATACACACACATGTCCACACACACAACAGAACACTATTCAGTCTTAAAAAAGAAGAACATCGGTCGGGCGCAGCGGCTCACGCCTGTAATCTCACCACTTTGGGAGGCTGAGGCAGACGGATCATAAGGTCAGGAGATCGAGACCATCCTGCCTAACACGGTGAAACCTCGTCTCTACTAAAAATACAAAAAGATTAGCCGGGCGTAGTGGCGGGCGCCCATAGTCCCAGCTACACGGGAGGCTGAGGCCTGAGAATGGCGTGAACCCGGGAGGCGGAGCTTGCAGTGAGCCGAGATCGCGCCACTGCACTCCAGCCTGGGCAACAGAGCGAGACTCCATCTCAGAAAAAAAAAAAGAAGAAGAAGAAGAAGAACATCCTGTCATTTGTGACATGGATCAACCTGGAGGACATTTTGCTAAGTGAAATAAGTCAAGCACACAAAGATAAATGTCACGGGATCTCACCTATGTGAGCAGTTTTTAAAAGTCCACTCATAGAAGCAGAGAGTAGAACTGTAATTGCAAGGGTTTGAGGGGGATGAGGGCAGGGGAATAAAGAGATGTAATTTAAATTTAACAAAGACTTAGTTTCAGTTAGAATGAATAAATTCTTAAGATCTATTGTACAGCATGGTAACTGTCATTAATAATACTGTATTGCATGCCTGAGAATTGCTAAGAGATTAGATCTTAAATGTTCTTACCACAAAAAAAGATAAATATGTGAGGTGATGATATGTTAATTAGCTTGAGTTAATCATTTAATAATGTATACATATATAAAAATATCACATTATAGACAGTATATTTATAATTTTTGTCAATTATACCTTAAAAACCAAAAACTAAGAAAAAACATAAGTGTCATAGTTTAATAACACCACACTTTGCACAAATCAAGGGCCTAGTAAATTTTGATTTGTTTTATTCTAAATAAATCATAATCCATCAATGCTTTATAATGAAACAGTCCTTCATAATTTTAAAAATTTCTATGAGGAAAACATGCCAAGGCTAATGCAAGAACATATTTTACAGTTATCTCAGGAAATTCAGACATGCAAAGATAGGTTGGGAATTCTACAATTTTATGTGCTTAAATATAAATATGCCATTTAGTTATTATAAAACATTCTGGATCCCTCCATTTTCTTTATCCCCCATCCAACCTGTTACCAGTTCCCAAATATTTCGGACTTCACCCACTACTCTCCAACTCCACAGCTACTTCCCAGTTTAGGCAGCCACCTAGATTTCTATAATTGTCTCCTTAACTAGTCCTCCCTCCTTCCCTTCCCTCTCTCATATCAATTTTATGTGTGGCAGCTGGTGTGATCTTTCTAAAATGTATGTCACTTCTCTCCTTGAAACCCTTGAGGGGCAGCTATTTTCCTCAGATAAAATTCCTAAGTTATTAGCATGGTATATAAAGCCTTTTTGGCAAGTCACTCTGTACTTATGTCATATCCACTGCCACTTCCCACCCACACACCCTGTCCCAAATACAAATTACACACCGGTTGCAGTCAACTACTTTAACTCCTCAAACATGCCATTCTTTCTAACATAGTCATTTTCCTCCATCTGAAGCACTTTTTTCCTTCATCTCAACTGGTTAACACCTACTCATATTTCAGGTCTCAGCTTAGAAGTCACTTAAAAAAAAATCTTTCCAGAGCCCCTAAATTTGGATTATGTCCTGTCTTTAAGTGATTATAGCTATCTACATTTTATTTAATCATTTATTCATGCAAGAAACATTTGAAGGCCTACTACTTACCAGACTCTGTTCTAGGCACCAGGATATATTCATGCAGATAAAGCCTAAGCTCACCAAGAACTTATTAACGGAGTGGGCAGAAAACTAAAGAATAAATATTAATATATATAAAATGGTAATAAGTTCCTTGGACAAAAAAGAAATCAGAATAAGAGGAAAAGGATGTGTTCAGTTGGGGTGTGATGTTATCTTATAGGGTGTCAGGGAGAGCCTCAGAGAAAAGATGACATTTGAACAGAGATGTGAAAGAATGAAGCAGCAAGCAAGATGCGTTTGGAGGAAAGGAAGTTACAGGCAATGGGAAGAGCATATTGGTATGGCCTTCAGGTGGTGAAGTGCTTGGCTGCTTGGCTTATTTGAAGGATAGCAAGGAAGCTGGTGAGACTGGAGCAGAGTAAGCAAGGGAGAGGAAATGAGGTCAGAGAGATGGGGGGCCAAAGGGAGCTGCAGATCATCTGGGGCCCTGGAAGCACTGTAAGGTCTTTAGATATTCCACTCCATGAGGGCAGAAGAAGGAGGGTATGGGGAAATCACTTAACCTGACTTGTGTTTAAGAGTACAGCAGAGCCGAGTTCGCGCCACTGCACCCCAGCCTGGGTGACAGAGCAAAGACTCCGTCTCAAAAAAAAAAAAAAAAAAAAAGAGTACAGCATAGCAGCAGCTGTGGAAGCAGAGAGACCAGTTAGCTTACTGCAATACACAGGGCAAGAGATGATGGTGGTTTACACCTGACTCCAAATAGCAAGAAGAGTCAGATTCTGCATATATTTTGAAGGTAGGGTGAGCAGAATTTACTGACAGGGTGTAAGGTGTGAGATACAAAAATCAAGGTTGTCTCTAAGTTTTCTGATCTGAGTAACTAGAAGGATGGAATTCCCATTTCTAAAATGATGAATACTGCAAAAGAAGGAGGAAGCATGGGAGAAGCATAGAATGTAGAATGGTATATCTAATAGTATTTAAGTGACATCAATTAAGCAATTGTGTAAACAAAGAGATTTTCAGGATGGATGTTCATTGGACAGCCAGCAGCAATCCTAGAAGAGATTACCCAGAAAAGGAGTAGAAACAGAAAAGAGATGATGCCCAGGGACTGAGCCCTTATTTAGGAAGATGCAGAGAAACCCATAAAGGGGATTGAAAAGGCATGACTGGCAAAATGAAAATAGGGAGAGTGATATCCTGAAGGCCATGTGAAGAAAGCATTTTAAGTAGGAGAGAGTGATCACAGTCAAATGAAGTTAATAGGTCAAGTAAGGTGAAAACTAAGAAACAACATTTAATTTGGCAACATGGAGGCCATCGGTGATGTTTATAAGAGCCATTTCTGTGGAGATGTACAGCTAAAAGATAATTAGATAGGAAAGAACAATAAGAGGGAAAAGTGGAGAAGTTAACTTATTGACCACCTTTTCTGATGAACCTTGTTCTAAAGAGACATAGAGATAGAAGGGGCTGGAGGAAACTGTGGGTTCAAGAAAAAGTTTCTCTTTAAATAAGGGAGTTAATAAAAATGTTTATGTGCTAATTGGGAATTAATGAATGAATGCTCTGTAGCAACAGGACCATTTACCACATTTACCAATGACCTAATATCCAGTATGTGTGGTGTGCTTAAATACAATATTCTGCCACTGACTTTTAAGTGCTAAGGTTTTATTTGCAGAACAATAATAAGAAAAACAATAGTAACAATAACAAAAAAGACCAGACATATATAGTTCCAAAGATTTGTATCCATTTTATTAATACAAGGATAAAATCATTCATTTTCAAATATTAAAGCAATATATGTATAGATTTCACCTCCACTCTCAATCTCTTTAAAACTGAATGAATAATAGAACTGATGTGCTCTATTTCGTCTTTCAAAGTTTTTCATTATCTACATCAAAGACTAAGGGAGAGGAAGAAATCAAAGAAAAAGGACAATAGTGATGTAAATAACCATTTATCTGGTTTTATAATGTTTATCTTTTTTCAAAAAGCTTTCTTAATGAGTAGTTTAACATTTTGATATGAAAGCCAATACAAATGTCTTTATGAGAACCCATATGGCTCGCTTCTGTAGGAACAAGGGTGGGAACAATAGGGGCATCTGAGACTGGGAATAACTCAGGTAATAAAACCACAGAATGACAACCATAACCCCAACAATAACAATTTGCACTCACCAAATATCTGAATATTTATTCCACACAATGATTGGAGCTTTCCAAGCATTGTCTCTAACTCTTGAAAAGAAATCCTAACTACGTATTATCACCCTCACATAAAAGAGGAAGAAGCTGATACTTGTAGAGAATAAATAATTGACTAATACTCCAATTGACTGAGATATAGAACTGAGATTCAAACTCAGGACTGCTTTGTACCAGAACTCACCTCTTTCCAATACACCATGCTACCTCTCTACTATCAATTTTCTACATTTAAGTAGGTTAAATCTATGTATAATTCTAAAAGAGATCACTCTTCATATTTTTCCTACTATCTATATTCCCTCAAAAGCTGTTCTACCATTATTGCAGATGATCATTAAACAATTATCTCATCCACTAACGATATATCTATCCTTCCAGGTTTCCATTGCCTCAAAGACTGTAGCCTAAAAGGACTGCCTTATTCTTGTTCCATACAAAACTGTGATGCCTAAAAGGTTACATAAATTAGAATCTTATGGGTATGCTATGTACTGTCTCTTTAATGATTCTGAATTTTCCTTTGTTACATAATTGCATTCTGAGAAAATGTAAATGCTAAATGTTAACAAGCATCATATTGCTATGACAATAAAAGGCATTTTTTGATATCTTTGGTGACAATGAGAGAAGTTGCAAACTTGGAAAA
Organism: Macaca nemestrina; assembly: GCF_043159975.1. Taxonomy (NCBI): domain Eukaryota; kingdom Metazoa; phylum Chordata; class Mammalia; order Primates; family Cercopithecidae; genus Macaca; species Macaca nemestrina. Next base: position 60,403,557 of record NC_092130.1, read on the forward strand.
GGAAGATCTGAGTGGAGTCTTTTATAGGGATATAAAAGTTAAATGACAGAGCCCTTTATAATCCTGCCAAAATGTAAATTCTTAAGTATATTAAAGACTAAAAGCTTCATCTGTATAAAACTGACAAAATACATCAGACTTTAATTGGCAGTAGAGTGATAATGGAAAGGAAATGTGGCTTAATTGGAGCTCTCTCCCTGAAAAGGCAGAGCTTAGTAGTGTCATTTTAATTATTTCTAGCCGTTAATCCTGTAATCATCTATTATTTTCTCCATATATTACACCAGGAAGTACTCCCTGCTGTAAATGCTATGATATTTAAAAAGCAAATGCCTAGTAAAAACAAAAAGACCCAGTCTGGATTCATTGTCTCAGCAACTGCTCTGGAGAACCATAAACTGACTTTTAAATCATTAGTGGTCAGGATGACAAATGTGGCTAATTTAATTATTAACAACAGCATTCTTGATTCAGATGCCATTTAATCATTACTTGCATCTGTTGCATTTATTAACCAATTAGGCAGTTAATGTGATACTTAAGGTGTTTCCCTTCAATATGAGTCTTTGATTTCTTCTACAGTGCTTTTATACAGCTGTATAAACATATCACAAAAACATACTACAATAATGAGCACCAGCGACAAATGTAACTGGCAGTCTTTTCAAAAATGAGAAGCACTAGAAGAACAAAGATAGTCTTAAGACTTCCATGAACGATTTTAAGTACAAGCACAGCAATTTCTTTTTTTTTTCTTTTGCTTTTTCAATGATCCGTAGACTCATTTATACAGTAGATTCTTTTTCAATTTTTATTGCATGTGACTACATAGAATGTGTAAGATTCCAATGTTCACTAATCTGAGTAAGATTTTAATCTACACTGAAACCCATGCACTTTTCTAATTTTGGGATTCCAATTTTACCTACCGTTTTTCAGACTTAATTTAAATTTAATTTACAAATGCTTAAATGTGGCCTGGAATGGCATCTCACACCTTTAATTCTAACACTTTGGTAGGCCAAGGCAGGATGATAATTGGAGGCCAACAGTTTGAGACCAGCTCGGGCAACATAGCAAGACCCCTGTCTCTATTTATTTTCTTAAAAGAAAAAAACCTTAAACTTATATTTCACCATTTTTAAAGGTAAAATTTTCCAATTATATCTTAACTTCCAATCATAATTTTTATGTCTTAGACTGTAAACTTAAAATCGATAAAGAAATCATTGCAATCTAGCCCAGAAATATGCCAAAAAGTACATTTCAATAGGAGTTGAATGTAGCCTCAAAATTGTAATTATCCTAATTTTCCAAATTCCATACCATTCCTCCAGTTCTTTTTGTAGAGGTTTCCAGATTACAAATCTCTGAAATTTAATAAAAAATTAATGTTTATTGGGTTGCATTCAGTTGACCAATTTTTCCCACTACTTCCAAAGCAAATATATATTTCTTTTTTTTTTTTTTTTTTTTTTGAGACGGAGTGTCACTCTGTCACCCAGGTTGGAATGCAGTGGCGCCATCTCAGTTCACTGCAAGCTCCGCCTCCCGGGTTCATGCCATTCTCCAGCCTCAGCCTCCCGAGTAGCTGGGACTACAGGAGCTGGCCACCACCCCCGGCTAATTTTTTCTATTTTTTAGTAGAGACAGGGTTTCACACAAATACATATTTCAATATGTTCATACCATAGCAGATTATGAACTATATATTGTTGATGGTGATTTGAGTTCCCTTTTAGCAAGGGCACATAATACTGAATTCAAAACACATTTGCAAGAACCTATCTAAATAGGACCATCCTCAAATATTTTTTTCGTAAGAACTACTTTTAGGGGAAAAGTATTAGGAAATTTATTTTAAAATCCAATTGCCAAGATAGCTGCTGATGGAAGTAAAAAGTCAACTTAATCTTCTACATATGTAATCTTCTAGAAAAGAAAAGATGTCTAGACTTGAACTTTACACATGGAAAATTATTCAGTAGAGGCAAAATTGAGTTATACTCAAAAAATTGAGGCACAAAAGTGAAATCATCTTAGGGAAATTTTCAACCACCAGTACTGAAGACAAAAAGGGTATTTCTGGCCAACTAATCACAATCTGGGAATAAACTAGTAATTAAGAGTATGTGTTCTGGAATCTGGTCACCTGAGTTCAAAGTCTGACCTACCACTTACTAGCTGTGTAAATTTACTGAGAAGATAAATTTCTCCCTACAACAATTTTCTCATCTGTTAAAGAGGATAATAATTATCCCTACTTTATACAATTGATATGAGGATTAAATGGGATAATAAATGTATAGTATTTCCTGGCATATAGTAAATATTCAACACAGTTACGATACTTTAATATATTTTAATAATTAGTGTTTTTTTTTTTTTTGTATTCAAACAGCTCATTCTGTGTGAATTCTGACTTCCTCAACCCAGTGTGGGTGTATTTGCTGATCTATCCACAATTCATGCTTTTAACTGCTTTTAAATTTTTAATCAGTTTCTAATGCACTAATTTTGTGGTCATAAAATATTAGAGCTGAAGAAATAATCAGCTTAGAAATCTTAGAAAAAGATCTAGAAATAATATTATTCGAACAGATCTTAGAAATAATCTCATGCAAATTTCATCATTTTTAAGGCTCAGAGAGTTTGTTACATGCTCAAAGTCAAACAGCAAACTTAAAACATTATAGAGATGCATGGAATATTAATGCATCTGGAATACAGATTATTGGGAGCTTCCTAAATGTTTTCTTTGTTAAGATTCTCTTATTGCAAAAAATTAGATCAACAAATCGGTCCTTAAAGAAAATTTCTGTAGACTATATTTTCTATTTAGTCATTAGTTCTTTTATTCAATTTTTATTTTTTAAATTATAAATGGACAAATTATAGTTTTATATCTCTATGGGGTATAATGTGATGTTACAATTTATGAATATAATTAGAATGATTTAATCTAGTTCATTAACATATCCATCACCTCAAAAACTTATTCTTTTTTGTGGTGAGAACATTCAAAATTTACTCTCTTACACATTTCATAATGTACATTATCTACTGTATTTACCACACTGTGCAAAAATAATCAAATTTATTTCTCCGATTTGAGTCTTTGTATCCCTGGACCATCTTCTCCCCCGTTACCCTCCTCTCCAGCCTCTGGTTACCACTATTGTACTCTCTGCTTCTCTAAAATTGATTTATTTAGATTTCAGGTATAAGTGAGATCATGCAATATTTATCTTTTTGTGTCTGGCTTATTTCATTTAGCATGATATTCTCCAGGTTTATCCATGTTGTTGCAACTAACAAAATTCCTTTCTTTTATTAAGGCTGGATAGTATCCTATTGTGTATATATACCACATTTTCTTCATCCATTCATCTGTGATGGCTGCCTAGGTTGATTCCAGAACTTAGCTGTTGTGAATAGTGCTGCAATGAACATGGGAGCTCAGATATCTTCTCCACATACTGACTTCAAATCTTTAACTTAGAAGTAGAATTGTGAATAATATGGTAATCCTATTTTTGGTTTTTTGAGGAACCTCCATAGAGCTTTCCATAATGGCTGTACTAATTTACATTCCCACTAAGAGTATACAAGCATTCTCTTTTCTCCACATCCTTACCAGCACTTTTTATCTTTCATCTTTTCGAAAATAGCCATTTGGATAAATGGGAAGTAATATCTCATTATGGCTTTGATTTGCACTTCCCTGTTGATTAGTGACGTTGAGCATTTTTTAAACATACCTATTGACCACGTGTATGTCTTCTTTTAAGAAATGACTATTCAGATCCCTAATCTAACTTTTAATCAGATTATTTATTTTCTTTCTGTAGAGTTGAATTACTTATATATTTTGGATATCAACCCCTTATCAGATGTATTGCTTGCAAATATTTTTTCCCAATCTATAGGTTGTCTCTTCACTCTGTTTTTTCCTTTGTTTTGCAGAAGCTTTTCAGTTGGATGTAATTCTGTTTGTCTATTTATAGTTTTGTTGCCTGAGCTCTTGGGGTCAAATCTAAAAAGTCATTACCCAGACCAATGGATTATAGCTTTTTCCCTATGTTTTCTTCTAGAAGTTTTACAGTTTCAAGTCTTATGTTTAGATCTTTAATCTACATTTGACCCAATTTTTGTGTATGGTATGAGATAAACATTCAATTTCATTCTTCTGAATGTGAATATCCAGTTTTCCCAACACCACTTGTTGAATAGACTATCCTTTTCCTATTGTGTATTCTTCACACCTTTGTTGAAAATCAGCTTAATACATCTGTGGGTTCATTCCTAGGCTTTCTATACTGTTCCATTTGTTGATGAATCGATTTATACACCAGTATCCTATTTGAATTACCATCACTTTGTAGTTTGAAATCAGGTAGTGTGATGTCACCAGTTTTGTTCTTTTTGCACATAATTGCCTTGACTATTTGGACTCTTTCGTGGTTTCATATAAATTTTAGTATATTTTCTATTTCTATAAAAAAATTACATTGAAATTTTGATAAAGATTGCATTGAACCTATAGGTCACTTCGGATGGTATGGACATTTTAATAATATTAATTATTCTAATATATGAACACATGATATCTTTACATTTGTGTCTGCTCCAGTTTCTTTCATTGATTGTTTAAAGTTTTCAGTATACATAAAATTCTTAGAATTTATACTTATGAAAATATTGGCTCATGACACATTTTAATGCCTTTTATCATTCCAAAAGTAGGTTATGAATATTGGAACAAGAGAAAGAATTTTCCCGTTGTCTGCTTCCACATCTACTCCTCAGACATAATCACTATAATAAGAATTTGGTGTGCATATTTCCAAATATTTTTCTGCATTCTTTATTTAAATAAATTTTAGGTACCTTTTCTAGGCCAGGATTTGTTTTACAAAGAAGGGCCAACTAAGGGAATGTCAGATAATATGTTAATATTATGTTTTCATGACTTGACTATCTTTCTTCTTTAATCATTTTTTCATCTCTTCAATGTAATAAAGATAAAATAGTTTAATTTATTATGGGAAGAGTTTGACTAGGTATGGAGAAGGCCTGGGTAAAAGTATAATATATATATTTTATATATGTATATATTTTTTTATATTATATATATTTTAGTATATATATACTAAAAATGGGTGCATATTATAAAGTGAGAGCCAAACTATAAAGACCATAGCTTATAAATAAATTATGTGCTTATGAAAGGAACAAAAGTTTATAATCACTCCAATGCACTCCACCAGACATTTAATAAACACTCAACTGTGCTGTTAGTACCAGGACAATAAAAAGGAAGAAAATAGAGCATCAAGGAGTACCCACTCCCACAAAATGAATATACCAACATAAACGTGATTAAAAGAAAAAATTCTGCATAAATGCAAAAAAAAGTATAAAATGGATTGTTGTACGGCCTAGAAAATTCATTGGCTAAAAGGAAGCAAGCTGGAAATTGGGCACTTGAATTGACACTCTTGTCTGATTTCAAATTTCTTCAGCAAAAGAAGCTGGACCCCAAGAACACCCTTTAAATATCCCAAGCTATGAATGCTTGCAGAACAGAGAACAGACTTCAGTTTTTCTTTATTTTAGCAATGAAAGAGAAAAGTTACACCTAAAAGTCAAGGTAATTCTCATTTTAAAGGCATACACATAAACATACATAAACTGTATACATTTGCTTTTATTGAAATGCAACATCTATGAACTATTTTAATTAGTTACACAATGCAGTATTTGCCAAAGACAAATGAAATTATCCTTTCTGAACATCTACGTTTTATTTTCTCCCTCTAAGGTTTCAGTTCAAATATGTGACCTTATAAACCACAGAACCCCATGGTTCTCATTTAACTCAGGAAGAGAAAGTTTTAGAAAGTTTACCAGCATTTTCATAGAGTTAATAAATATTTTAAAGCAGTGGATTCACATATAGTTTTATGAATTACGACACTTGAAGCAAATGATTTCTCAATGTCAGCAAGTATTTTTAGGGGTTTTTGATAAATTGTTCTAAAAATTGTTCTAACAAGGCAGTTTTCAAGTGTTATGAAATAGGGAACTTTACCAAGTATCTTCCAAGAGTTCTCCTTGATGCTGTACTTTAAAAGTTGATATGCCCAAACTTTAAAAGACAGTTGAATTAACACAAATAATGGTATTAAATCTCTTGGTTTCACAAAAAAGCAAGTGACCCCAACAAGGCCTTATGCAGCCAGATTTTTTTTAATCCAATTGATTATCATTCAACATACATTGTCTTTTAGATCATTGATATTATATAATAAATTTAGGCATTGCTACATTTAATAAAACAAATGATTTCTTTATAATTGGTAAGATCAATGCCAAAATAATTCACAATAGTTGTTTCACTACTCAAAGGCAATAAAGATGAGAAAACATGTAGTGGTTATGCAGTATTATTTAAATAAAACAAGGAACACTAATTTTCAAAGAACTCAAGATGCTCGGAGATCAGGTTCTCCCTCCCCCCATGAAATTACCATCTCCTATTTCATTCCTCCTTACCTCTTACATTGAAACCACTCCCAGGCGTAGCTGTTCCTCCCTCTGATCCAACAGTCCTGCAGCGTATTGTTTGCCTTTGCTAATGCAGCTTCTGTATCAGAAAAAAAATGCAGTTGCTTCCTTCTCCACTTTTCCGAATTTTTTCTGTGAAGCTTAAATGAAAGTACCATCCCCTCCATGAGACTTTCCCAAATTTCTTTCTCTGCCTCCTGGTTCTGAGGATAAAGCTCCTTTTTTTCCTCCATGAATCCACAACACTTTGCTCACTATTGTCTTCAGACATGCTGGAAATTTCTTTATAAAATATCCTCAATAAAATACGTTTTATCTTTTTGAATGGGGTGGGTAAAACTAGTCATGACAGTCACTGGTTTATCTCCTTTGAATTGCACAAAATTTGAGCTAATATGCATTATAGATTGGACAGGAAAGTGGCAAAGAAAGAAGAGAACTAACATTTCTTAAGCATGAACTTTGTTCATAGTATAAATATCTATTAATAGCTAGGATATGACTTAACAATTAATAGATATTTCATATATATTAACAACTTTAACCCTAAAAATAACCCTATGTGTTAGATTCCATTATGGACATTTTCCAGACTAGAACATTGAAAACCAAGGAGTCACTTGCTTTGCTTAATCCAGTGGTACATCTGAGTTGCTGTTCAAATGATTTAAAGTGTAAATCACCTTAGTGAAGGCTAATATGCAGTATAGCATAGCAATTAAAAACAGGTGTAAGTCAGGTGCAGCGGTTCATGCCTATAATCCCAGCACTTTGGGAGGCTAAGGCAGAAGAATCACTTGAGGCCAGGAGTTCAGGACCAGCCCGGCAACATAGTGAGACCCTGTCTCTACAAAAAAGTTTTTGAAACTAACTGGATGAGGTGGTGCACGACTGTAGTCCCAGCTACTCAGGAGGCTGAGGTGGCAGAATCACTTGAGACCAGGAGGTCGAGACTACACGATCGCATCACTGCACTGCACTCCAGCTTGGCTGACAGAGTAAGACCCTGTCTCGAAAATAAAATAAAATAAAATAGCAAATAAAAACAGGCCTGAGAATAGTATTAGCAAGATGGTAGAATAGAAGGCTCTGGACTCTCCTTCCCTTCATGGACACACCAACCCAATGGCAACAGAGAGTAATTCTCATGAGAAACATAGCAACTGTCTGAAAGTCTCCTGTACCTTGAGTGAGTGCAAAACTACCCACATTAGGAAAAGCTTGGACATACTCTCACCAAAATCCCCACTCCTGGCACAGGGCCATATGGTCAGGAGGGAATTTCTTAGTTTTTTTCCTGAGGAGTGAAGGGTTTTGACCACGTATTCACTGCCCCAACTTTTCTGGCTGATACCCAAGGATATGGCTTCTAACTTGCCTATATTTGAGAGCTAATGGGGCTTGGGATACCCAACATATGGGGGCTGCAAAGAACAAAGATGGTGGTTTGGACTAGCATAAAGTTTTGAGAGGCCCAGGATCTCTGGCCAGGTTGATTATTCAGGGTCTTCCACTGTGCAAGTCCAGTTTGTGAAGAATGGGAACACTGGATATCTTGTCTAATTCGTAGACACCAACACAGAAAGTCAAGAAAAATTAAGAAACAGGAAAATATGTTTCAAATAGAAGAATTAGATTCAAAAGAGGGGTTCAAAAGCAGACTAGATCAAGGAGTAGAAATAATCAATGACCTCAAAGATAAGCTACTGAAAATTAATCAGTCAGATTTTCAAAAACAGAAAAAATGGGGGTAAAGATGATAGCTTAAGGGACATGTAGGACACTATCACGTGGACCAATGTACATATTATGGGAATTTCAGAAGGAGAAGAGAAAGAAGAAGGACAAGACAGCTTATTTAAAAATAATAATAATGAATAAAAATTTCCAATATCTGAGAAAGAACATAGATTTCAAGATTCAGGAAGCGTAAAAGTAGGTGTGAATTTCGAAAGCAAACAAACTTAGGTTTGAGTCCCAATTCTGCCACTTAAGAGCTAAGAAACCTTAGGCAAGTTTATATATCCCATTTACATTCAGCTGCTCCAACTGTGCTATGAGGTCATTATCATTACCAACATCTCAGAGGTTTTATGGAGGGTATTAAATACCGGAAACCATTAGCACAATACATATAATATAATGTCCAGCCCATCTACTTAAAATTATGCCAAGTTTCCTTCTTATAAAACTTTACAAGAGAAGTTGCTGTCCTAAAGAATGATTCATTGTTTATGTTAAGCATGAGGATTTTAAAGGACTGGGATCTATAAAGTTATAGAACACGGGCCATCTTTCTTACCAATTCCTGCCCTATAACCTCCTTCTGACTTCTTAAACCAAAGTAAAAACTTCTTTTAGGATTAAAATAAAGATTGGGGAAAGCAGAATGAAAAATAAGACACATGCATCTCTAAGAGATAGAGCAGGGGGTGAATTTATTTGAACTGGTTTTATGATTTTTGTTTAGCTTTCACTTCTTATATAGTTCTTTGCTCATAATAAGGAGGATTCCTCAGTAATCCAGAAGTTCAGACTTTTAGAACTGCATTTACCATAGGCAAGTTGAAACAGAAAGTAGCCCAGCAAAGAGTAGCCGAGCTCCAAATACAATTTCCTCACAAAATTCTCCAACTCCTAGGATAGTAAATGAGAGGAGACATCAGAGGTTGCCACCATGCCACAAGATTAATCTACCACTAAGGAAGCTACCAAGTTTAATCCAAATCATTAAAATGTGCTCATGCCACCAATGCAAAACCATTAAGCTTGTGAAGCCTGGTTGTTATTGAAACTCCTGAATTATGCCTTTCCATCAGCATGATTCATCCTATTTGACTTCAAGAAAATCCTTTAACTGTTCCGCTCCCTGCTTTCTCTAAGATCTTCCATTTTACTAGGATCTTATGGATCTTATGGGCAATAATGAGATTGTACAGTTTATATCTTGGATTTCTCCTTAAAAGCCACAAATTACATTTAAATATAAAATATGTTTGTATTTTCTAATTATATGAGGTAAGACGAATTTTAATGAAATGAAAAATTACAGATGTCATAGCAAATTAAAGAGAATACTTCTAAGAAGCAGAAAACGTGCCATATTTAAGGATGTAGTTAATAAAGAATAACTAAACTTAAAATGTTTTGTTCTTTCTTTTTAGTATTAAAGGAAATATTTTTAGAAGAAGATAGCTAGTTGGATTTATTCATGTTTATACCTACTTAATCATGGTCAGAGTCTCTTTTTCACTCTCCACTGTGAAATATTCATTTCTCCAAATGCCATTTGAAACATAACCCATAACCAGGCTAAAGCCTTTTCCCTACAATTATCTGCTATATCCAAGTTTAAGTTATTCAGCAGCTATCGCATTAATTATGTCTATCTGTGAAATTATTCCCATAAGTCCTATAGACATTCTTTGAAATAGAGCATTCATTTTGTATTTATGCATATTTTATTATGTTACTGAACATTTTATTAACGAAAAGCAATCATATAAATTGACTTTTATGATAAATAACCTAATATTCACAGGTCCTTCCCATATGTTTGCTTAGTCATGCTTATTTTCATAATGTTATGTGTTGGAGAATAGAAAAACTGCTGTTTATCCACATTGCCAATCTTCTGCTACCTTTGCTACATTTTACTGCTATTGTTTCCCATACAATATTGTATTGTGTTATTTTTCATACAACTTCTCCCTTGAAGCTAAAATGAGGTTGATGGATATAACTATTTTAAAATATTATTCAGTTATTTACAGCATAAAATTAAATTACCAAGAAATATAAAATGACCAGTTGATTCCATCTGGGGGAGCATTTTAGACATACAATGCCTCCTAAATATTTCTTCTACAGTAGAAATGGCAAAAAAATTATATACATGTATAATAGATACATACATTACATAAGATTATACATGTATAATACATATATACATACATATATTTCCACAACCTTTAAAAAGGTTGTGGAAATATATCAAAAGATAAAATTTAAAAATATAAATTTTATTTCTCAGCATAAGCTCTATCAAGTTCAAAACATTTTGTTAAGTAATGATACCAGACATTTGGTCCATCCATAAAGAACTGAGGGTCTCGAAATTTTAACCAAGTCAATGTAGTATTTTTTACATTATTAACTGAAGAAAAATGAGTGTCTTTTAAAGACTTTTTAAAATTAGGAAACAAAGAGAAGTCAGAAGGAGCCAAATCAGAAGTGTAAAGGCTGCCTAATTTCTCACCAAAACTCTTACAAAATTCCCACTTGATGAGAATAATGAGTAGAAGCATCATCGTGGTAGAGAAGTGCTAGTGGTGGCAGAGTTACGAGTTACCCCGGGTTACCAGTGGTATATTCTCCCGGGTCCACAGCAATTTCAATGCTTGCCTCCTCAAAAGAACCAATCCACCCGGCGTGGTGGCTCACGCCTGTAATTCTAGCGCTTTGGGAGGCCTAGGTGGGTGCATTACGAGGTCAGGAGTTCGAGACCAGCCTGGCCAACATGGTGAAATCCCATCTCTACTAAAAATATAAAAATTAGCCAGATTCAGTGGCAGGGACCTGTAATCACAGCTACTTGGGAGGCTGAGGCAGGAGAATCACTTGAACCCAGGAGGCGGAGGTTGCAGGGAGCTGAGATTACGACACTGCACTCTAGCCTGGGTAACAGAGCTAACAGAGCAAGACTACGTCAAAGAAAAAGAAAGAAAAGAAAGGAAAGAAAAAAAAGAAAGAAAGAAAGAACGAAAGAATTCGACTGAGGGGCATAAAGCAGAAAAAGAGACTGAAGCAAGTTTCAGAGCAGAAGTGGAAGTTTATTTAAAAGGCTTTAAACAGGAGAGAAAGGAAAGCACCCTGCAAAGAGACCCAAGTGGGCGTCTGAAGGTCCAAGAGAAAAAATGGGCAGAGACAAAGTGCCTTTAACCTTGATCCTAGGACTTTATAGTCTCCCCTCTTTCCCATGATTCTTCCCTTAAGGTGGGCTTTCTGCGTAGCGCAGTGCCCTCCTTACCTTTGGGAACTGAGCACGCACAGCACAGTGTGTTTAGGGAGTTTTATCCGCATGCCCATCTGAGGCTTTCTTCCCTTTTCCAGTGGCGTGTGACCCGGAAGACCATGTTTGTCTCTTTAACAGGCATGCCCAGGAAGTTGCTTCTCCCTGGGGCCTGCTTTCAATTAGCATTTTTAATGTTAACAGGTGTGGACCATCAGGAGATTGTCTTTCCCTGGCTGCCGAAATACTATTTTTAGAGAGACAATGTGATAATTGCCAAACCAGCACCTGACATTCCTAGTGGGTCTGGGGAAAGCCCTCCCCTGATCTGCTCATTGCCTTTCTAACTACCTGGAATGGTAAGTGCTCTATGTAGGTGTACCATTTTTTATCTTTTATTTCATATTCCCACTGTACCTTTTCTATGTTTAGATATGCTGAGATACACAAATACTTACCATTGTGTTATAGTTGCCTATAGTATTCAATATAGCAACATGCTATACAGGTTTATAGCCTAGAAGCAAGAGGTTATACCATATAGCCTGAGTGTATAGTAGGCTATACTATCTAGATTCTTGAAAGTATATTCTATGATGTTTACACAATGACAAAATTACCTAACAATACCTTTCTGAGAACAGATCTCTTTCATTAAGCAATACATGACTATACTAGTCAGGTATCTTTCTATACTGATTAAAAAAAAGAATTAGTAGGAAAACAAAAGCTAAATCAGTAACTAATTGATAAAGAAACAGCTAAAGAAAGAATAGGTAGGGAAAAATTTTTACAGGAAAGTGTACAGTCTTCTTTTGCATTTAGAGGTAAGAGATAAGAGTAAATATAAATGAATAAATTTTATTTACAGAAATAAATGTTCTGCAACATAAGGAAATATGCATATAAAGAAAGGAAGTTAAGGAACTCAACAACCCATTTTCTATTTTAAAGAGAAGCATAGATAGACGGGCACATTGGTACATGCCTGGAATCCCAGCAATTCAAGAGACTGAGGTGAGAGGATCACTTGAGCGCAGGAGTTTGAGACCAACTCGGGCAACATTGCAAGACCCCATCTCTTAGAAAAATAATTTTAAAAGGCAAAGTTGTCTGCTGAGATAGAATGAATTTGGATATTTACAACTAAGGCTGTGAATTGACAGCAGCACTTTTATATTTGGGTGATTTCTTCAAGCCAATTTGTGACTCAGTGAATAATGTATAGGGTAGGTAGTTGGAAAAGACTTTGGAACTTAATGTTACAGCTCTTGGCATTTCAGTGGTTAAAGTCATTATGGAGGTTCAGGTGGGTAGACAATATATAAAGCCATGAAGAATTGATGGCTCTGGAGAACAAGCAGTTCAACACTGGAGAGCTTCATGATGTTTTGTGGTAGAACTGAAGAGATAGAAGTTGGCAGTGAGTGTTTGGTGTATCGGAATAGAAGACTTTAGAGGTGATAGAACTATGAATGTTATAACTGAATTATGTCCACTCAAAAGTTCACATGTTGAAGTTATGACTCTCAGTGCAACAGAATATAATTGTATTTGGAGATATGGTCTTTTAAAAAGGTAACTTAAAGACATCAGGGTGGGCCCCAATCCAATATGACTGTCTTTCTATTAAGAGGAGATTGGGATGTAGATATGCACAGAGACGGATCAAGGAAAAACACAGGGAGAAAAATGGACATTTACAAGAACTAGGTTTTACTGTCTTAGTATTTCTGGTGTCCTCATAGTGCCTACACATAGAAAGCATTTTTGCAAATTTAGTCAAGTTAAACTAAACAAACAACTCCTTTGCATATAAAAGACAGCATGCTTTATTTTCGTATATAACCACAGAAGTAATACATGCTAAAAGTGCTTATACAGTGGTCCCGCAGTCAACCAGTCTGAAAATATTAAATAGAAAATTCCAGAAATAATTCATAAGTTTTAAACTGCATGCTGTTCTGAGTAGCACGATAAAATCTTACTCTGTCCCACCTCATGCATCCTTTTGTCCAGCAGATCCATGCTGTAGATGCTCCTTGCCCTTTAGTAGCCATTGTGGTTATCAGATCGTCATGATGTTGCAAAGCTGGCATTCAAGTAACACTTATTTTACTCAAAAATGGCCCCAAAGTGCAAGAATAATGATGCTGGCATTTTGGCTATGCCAAAGAGAAGCCATAAGGTGTTTCCTTTAAGTGAAAACTGAAAGTTCTCAACTTAATAAGGAAAGGAAAAAAAAATCGTATGCTGAGGTTGCTAAGATCTATAATAAGAACGAACCTTCTATCCATGAAATTGTGAAAAGGAAAAATAAAATCTGTGCTAGTTTTGCTGTTGCACTTTAAACTGCAAAAGTTATGCCCACAGTGCATAAGTGCTTAGTTACGATGAAAAAGTCATTAAATTTGTGAGCGGAAAACATGAACAGAATCCTGTTCTGACTGAGGGCAATTGGGTTCGGTATTATCTTCAATTTCAGACATCCATTGGGAGTCTTGGAACATCTCCCCTAAAGATAATAGGAGACTGCTGTATTTATAAAGTTTATTATCTGAATTCCTCTTAGCAGCAACGGTAGGCAACAGAGCTTGTAAACATCCAATTTACTATTATAAATTACAATAGAAGAATTGTTTAAAAGATGAGTTAGTATCATAACTGTAAAAGCTATATGTATATTCTTAATTTCTTTTAATGGTAGAGGGAGGAAGAAATACAGAATGATAAAGTGGCATTTTCATTGTTGGCATGTCTCTAGGAACCTATGCCAAAGTAACAAGAAGTTAGATGCTATTAAACACATGCAACATAATATCACAGTAGAACTGTTCATTAGCCAGAGTGCTCAGAGACCGTGTAGCTTTCTGAAGGGTCATATATAATAAATTTGATCTCAAAATTTATAGTCAAAAAGTCCTTGATCATATTAACACCATGGTTTTTTGTCTGTTTCACTGTAATCATGATGGATTTTCTTAAGATGTACACCTTTCATGTTCAGGTACAAATAGTCTAAGATATGATTAATGGTTTGCACTAAATTGGATTTTTTTCCATACACAGGAAAACAATCATAAGACAGACAAGGAACCACATCAACATTCACAGGAGAGTTGCTTTTTCAAGGAATCAGCATAAAGAAAATTATTGGAAATCTGGTGCAGTGTCAAGTTTTTATGGGGGAATTAGAAAGTAGCTGTCTCAGCCTGTCTTTTGGAAATGGAGGTTGCAGGAATTTTCATATGATTTGGATTTTATCATCAGAAGGCATGTTAAAAGGCATTTAGACCCTTCCCATCATCCAAAAGTCAAGCAAACCATCTGAGATCAGTAGTTCCCAAACTTTACTGTATATCAGAATTACCTGGAAGGTTTGTTAATCCACAAATTGCTGGTGCCCAAAGTTTGGATTCAATAAGTCTGGAGTGGAATTGGAGAATTTGCATTTCAAACAAATTTCCAGATGACAGTGATAATATTGGTCTGGAGTCACACTGGGAGAACCTCTGCACTAGATCACATTCACTAACTTACTTCAGCAATTATCAAGTGTGCTCTCTGATTGGAATTGTGCTGGGATATATAAATAATACAAAAAGTAACTGATCTTGAAGAGCTTAAGTTTCATGAGAGAAACAGAAAATAAAAAGGATTTCAATGTACTGTAATAAAATGCTAGGATAGACCAAGACAGGGTGTTATGAGAGCATAAAGGAGTGTCATATTCCCAAACTAGAGTTAGGAATGCTTTCCTAGGAAGACGTCACTTGAACATGGCCTTGAAAAGGGGAAGCTGGGAAAGGCACTCCAGGCAAAGGGAACAGCAGGATGAAAGACACAGATACATGAAGTAGCTAGGTATAGGAAGTGTAAGCAACAGAAGTTGCAAACATACAATTTTATATTATAAATTATAATAGAAGATTTAAAAAAGAAAATGCACATAACTATAAGGAGTCATGTGCATTTTCTTAAATCATCTTAATAGTAATTAAAATATCAAATATAATGAGGTTTTGCATTTCTCTATTATCTCTATACACCTCTATTACATAGCTCATTAGAATATTACTTGATTTTAGGAATAAATGTACCATGCATAAGAGCACCTACTGTACAATGCCCCAAATGGCCTAGAAGATTTCTTTCTATCTAGAAGGACATGAAAGTTATTTTTATATTGCCATCTCAAAGTGAGGAAAAAGTATTTTACCTTGTTTTTAAATGAACATAAAATGATAGTAAATGCAACAAGTGATTGCCTTTTCGGGGCACCTAGAAGTCAATTAATGAGGGCTCAGGTAATGAGTCCTGTCTGTGAAAGCTTTCAGAAGGTAGAAGCTCTACATGGGGAAGTAAGTCACTGAACCCTTCCCTCCTCAGCACCTTCCCTCAGGCTGCCTCCTGCCCTGCTGGAACCCTAGGGGAAGGAAAAAGAGCCTCTTTGTCTGTGAATTTCACTGTCGTCATGGAATCTGATGAAACAGAGAATAATAAAAGAACAGGGATTATATGTAAGTGAGATGCTCCCAGGCCGGAGAAAAGGCAACTCTTAGCCCAGTTCATACCCACATTGAACATGGCGACACGACAAGGGAGGAACTGTGAAACACGCACAAACTGTTGAGTAAAAGGCTCTAGATGTAGCATACTGTATGATTCCATTTACATATCGTTCATAAACAGGCACAACTCAACTGTAGTGGAAGTCAGGAAAACAGGCTATGTCTGGGGAGGGAAAAATAAATTCTTTGAATTTATTACCGGGATTGATTGAGAGGAATCAGAAGGGGAGTTTCTGGAGTATGGCAACTCTCCACCCAAATTCTTTCCCAGAGTGGTGGCTACATGAGTGTGTGTGTGGGGGGGGGGGGGGGGGGTAATTCACAGGTTTTTTTAAAAAAAAAAGTAAAAAAATTAAAAACCTGTGTAAACTTCTCTTCCTCTTATTTGGCCAGAATTTTTGCTCCTGAATATATTGTATGACTTTCAGGTATCACAGCTCACATGAACCTAGGCTACTGTGCATATCATATTTGGGGTAAATGTCTGTTTTCTAGGTGAAGCAGTTAGGAAGCAACTGTTTTAATTCAAATAAGAGATTAGGGCAAGAATTAAGGCAGAGAGATGGGAAGAGTAAAATAGAATAAAATCAAAGGTTTTCAAACGTAGCCCTAATAGGACTTAGTGACTAATTAAAATGGGTTGAGGTAAAATTGTCAAATCACTTCAAGACTTCAGACTTGAGTGACCATGTGACTGGTGATGCTTTAACCAGGATAGAGAAAATCTGAGATGCCAGTTCTCCATTCTAGGTCATGTTACCTGCTAAGCTAGAAATGTGCATAAAGGCAAAAATTTCCTTTTTCAAGGAGACATTTCATTTAGTTGTGTTCCTGCCTCAGTTAAAAAAAAAAAAAAAATGATTGCCATCTATACAGAACTTACCAATGCTTTTGCAACAGCTAAGTAGTGTTCCAAGGAGTCTTGCTTTGTTTAGGTTTTTATCTCTGTATGTTCCAGGTTGACATGTTGACACTAAGAGGTGGGATAATTTCAAAGTTGATAAGAAAAGATGGATCAGAATTGGCCATGGATAAAATAAGGATAGGAAAAATGAATGAACAGATAATGTCATTGAGATAGAATGTAAAGTCACTTCTTCTAAAGATATTGTTCTACCTGATGCCTGAAGTTTCATTACTAGAGATCCATTCTAAGCTTTAGAATTTTCTTCTCCCTGACATTTTCTTTTAAGTTCAAATATTCATGAGAGAGATGGGTCTATCATGTCACTTTCATTTTTCATTGGCAAATTGAAATAAGCATACACAAAATTTTGTGGAAATTAAAGCTAATTTAAATATGATTTTTAGTATAATACCAGGGATACAGCAAGTGCTAACTACTGTCTCCAACCCAGAAGCCAGGAAATAGTAATTACAACAATTTTACAATTTTTAATTCTTTGAATTTATTACCAGTATTGTTTAGTAACTTCTCTGAAGAATTTAAAGAGTGAACAATTGCCATCCTTTTGAGATTATTTGTGCAATATCAGAAGTTGGGGGGTACCAATAATTTGTTCTAATTTCTCACTCATAAAAATATGTAGTAAACTCTTAGCTAATTGGAAATAACTATTCAGAAGTCACATTGGGCCCATATAAAGATAACAACTAAATAAACATCGTATTAGTTTGCACACTGGCAAACTGAAATATAGCAACAAAATCTCTGCAGGGATCTTTGATTCCTACAAAGCCGGAATAAAATGTATACCAAAATTTCAGAGAGTAAAGTAGTGGTTCCAAAAGTTTGCTGCACATTAGCATCACCTAGGGAGCTTTTGAAAATCCCAGTGCCCAGATAACAGCTAATGCCAATTAAGTCAGAATGTCTGGGGAGGAAACTAGGCATAAATATTTTTTTTAAGATACCCAGGTGGTGTTTTAAAATGTGCAGCAAAATTTGGGAACCACTGGTGTAAGGTAACAGTTTTGTATCTACCACAGCTGTTTGGAAAGCATTAGAAGTTGTACATGAAAAGTTTAAGTTGGGAAAAACACGCGAATAATGCCTTGATCCTTTTTCCCACTAATCCGTGACCACTACCCTTCCCAAACTACTCCTTGACAATCCAAAATTATCTGGCTTTGGGGAGAGGAGAAGAGAAGAAAAGAAAAGTGAAAAAGACCAGAGAAGTATCAAAGTATCAGAGAGTTTGCTATCATTCAGCATTTGGGGGATGTGAGTATTCTAATTCTTATACCCTTATTATCTCATCCACAGATCACTTTGTGTTCAACACTATGGGCAGGTATTTGTTGTACCTCCCTGGACCCAAGCAAGCAGATTTAGAAATGGATGAGAAGCCCTTGCGTATTGATAGCTGCCTGCAAACTTAGCCCAAACTGAGCAGTGAGAGGGACATGATTAGTAGTGAGTCAATAAGCCATTCCTTTCTTCTTGGTACATCTCTGGGGTCTAGCTTTCCCATCACTTTCTCAGGATCACAAGCCTCATCTTAGCCTTCTGTTGTCTTCATTGTGCCATGGAATTCTCATACTGTTCTCATTAAAAACTTTCCAGGAGCTTCCCAGGAGATGCAGAGTGAGTTTCCAGTTTTTACATCCCTGAGACCTCTTTCACAGGTAACTATAGTTGACTACTGCAGCATCCTATAGCAGGTATAAAACTAAATACTTAACAATAAAATACATCAGTCTCACATATGTTTTCTACTTTGTGACCTTGAAAATACAATTTTACCTACAAGATAGGTGGTGCCCCATTTATCTATCCTAAATTGATTTGAAATTTAAGCAAAGTAATCAAGAAGCAGACCTTGGTTGAAGAGTTGATGACATGCCAGGCAAAAACAAACAGGTATACAATATGCTGCAGAAAAACAACTGAGTAAAAGAAAACCACCAGTATTTAATATAGTTAAAAAGGTCACCTCTTTGCCAATAAGTCTTACCTGTATATTTCACTTCTATTGCTTATTGCAAGAAGTACTACAGCACATATGCTGTGAGGTTAATAAAAACGTCTCTTTGAAGATGACTGACATGCATACATTATTGCAAACTATATTGGTCAATACTCACAGGCCTGACTTATGAAAAGTTTCTGTTCTGACTGCAGCTTTACATTTAATTCCAGAGAATTTCTTCTGTTTGTCCTCATATACAAAATAATAACTTTTCCTACTTCTAACCTTAAAGTCTGAACATTCTAACTGAATTTTAGTTACTTCACTAATTTACATAGCCAGGCTCAAAATTTTTCTAGAATCATGAGGATATCAAGTGCATGGAATTGGTGTTACATTAACATTTAAATAATTACTTGACCTTTTGGTGTCTCAATTTTTTAGGCTAAAATAGCTACAGATACATAACATCATCTTGTTTGCATCATGAAAAAGACGGTTAAATAGGGAATGTCTATAAATGTTTTGAAAACCACAGATAAAATGTATTAAAGGAGTCCAACATGGATATTTCTGTAACTGCAATTCAGATTTTATCTCGTTTTAAAAGTTACAAAAGTTGCATTACTCTTCTAGGAAAACATTCTAATAGTGATATAATATTAAAATATAGGAAATCAGCATATTTAAATAATATATGCTGATAAGGATATTATTTTATGGTTATACCATTATCAAACAGAGCCACTGAGTACCAAAAAAGTTTATGCCAGCCAATATTTATAATAAGCCAGTTTGCGATTTCTGTTTTTAGTGGCATGTTTGGTTTATTTTAAAGCTTGAAAGAGAACTTACAGTTTCATCTTTGACATATAAAGACCGTGCAAGTCATAACCCTCGTCTTTACAACAAGGAAAAGCTGGACGATCTGAAATTAATGTCTTTTGGATTCAGAGCATTTGAAGTCACACGAAAAATCACCACCAGGAAATCTGAAGAGATAATCCCATTAAAGAGACACATCCAAAATCTTCTTACTGTGAAAAGACACCTCTGAATATAGTAACTAGTAGTAACACTTAAATAGTAATTTTCGTGGCTTACTGGAGGCTGTGTGTGGACTAGCTCCAGAGTAAGAAACTCCTTAGGGCCACAGTCTTAGTGAGATCCTCACAATGTTTTGGAACTTACCTCCAAAAACTTCACCAGATTCTCACAGTGATAATCCTAGAAAGATCTCTTTGGCCCCTTGGGTCTCTGTTAAAGGGAGAGGAAGAATAGTCATTGTGAAATATGACAAGGGGTTTCTCCATAACCAAGGTCTATTGGTCAGGTGAAAAGCCCATTGCCATATTCTACCACAGCTGGGAGAAGAGCATTCCTCCCCTTCCACCTCCCCTAACCCCTTTTACCCTTAAGAGAAATAAAGGTCAACAAGGGGCAGGGTGTCAAAGAACAGGCTGGAAATGCTGCAGCCAGGAAAGGTGGTAGGGAGCAGGGGAGAACCTTATCACTGGAGAAACAGTCAGGAGATCACAGCGCTGATGCACAGACCCACTAAAAGTCAGAAATCTAATCAGAAAATTATAAAATACTCTCCCTCTCCAGCATCTTACTACACACAAAGCTCCAGTATAACAATCGTGGTTTACAACGGAGAGAGCTGTAAGACACGGACTTTCTCTGACAGGGAGAACTTAGGCAAGCCCAAAGTCAAGAGGGGAGACAACAATAACAAACTAGAAAAAATTTGAACTATCTGGCTCTTATGGCTACAGAAGACATTAAATACAGATGAGATCTTTACCATATTAATATATGACCTCTCACTACAGGCCTATTTACCTCAGTTTCTGTTACTCTATTCAACAAATATGGTTTCGAGAAAGATCATGAAGACAAAACCAAAACAGTCTGCAAAGCAGACTGCAAAGCTATCATCAGACTCAGACACAGATGATGTGACATAATTTCTGAAATTATCAGAAAGAGAATTAGTAGATCCAACATGACTGACGAGAGATTAAAGATAGATGAACAGAAACTTCCCAAACTGAAATGCAAGGGAAAAAAGACTAATTTTTTAAAAAACAGAACATTGAAGAATGTGAGACAGTAACAAAATGTGTCACACATAACAGGAATACCAGAAGGGGACAAAGGCAAACAAAGATAATTGGAAAAATCCCCAAACATTTGGAAACTAAATAGCACTGTAAGTAATCCATGAAATAAAAATCTCAAAAAATTCTAAATATTTTAACTAAATTAAGATGTAATGCATATATTAGAAAATAGAGAAGATATAAAACCAATAAACTAAGTTTTCACCTTAGAAAATTTTTTAAAAAGGAATTTAAGCCTAAAGCAAGCAAAAGAAAAAATTATAACAAAAAGAGCAAAATATGATAAAATTGAAAACAGAAAAATAATAGAGAAAAATCAAAGAAACCAAAAGTTATACTTTGAAAATGTCAAAAAAATTGATAAACTCTCTACCCAAACCCAAAAAAAGACACAAATTATCAGCATCATAAATGAAAGAGGAGTCATTGCAACTGATCTCATGAATATTCAACAGCTAATAAAGGCATACTATGAAAAATTCTATGCTCACAAATTTGATGATTCAGATGAAATGGACCAATTCCTTGAAAGACATGAGCTATCAAAACCCATGCAAGAAGAAATAGATAACCAAAATACTTCTATATCTACTAGAGAAATTAAAGCAGTAATTAATAACCTTCCAAAAAAGAAAGCACCAACTTTCTTTCACTGGTGAATTCTACCAAACATCTAAAGAATGATACCAACTTATCCCAATCTCCTCCAGAAAGCAGAAGTAAATGGAGCACTTCCTAATCATTCTGTGATGCCATAATTACCGCAATACCCAAATAAGACAATGACATTACACGAAAATTCCTGACAAGAAAAGGAAAACCAGACCTTGAAACATAATAACTCATCTAACACTAACAGCTAGGTACTGGTGTTATTAGGAGCTGACCTGGCACTCTCAGCTAAGCTGTGGCATTCTTCTGTTAAAATTAACCTCACAGAGCATTGACACCAGATCGGGTAGCTCTAAGACTATAATAAAGTGAAATTATAAAAAAAAAGAAAAAGAATATTTCATGACCTTGGCAAAGCACATACAAAAACAAGATAACAGTGGAAACAGCAAAAATCTCCAACATCCTCCTTATTATTATGAATAATAAGTGCTGTTTTGCCAGTTATGGACTTCCCTTCATATTTATTCTTCCCACTCTCTAGATAAGATGCATTAAAATATTCAATTGAATAATTACCCTGCTTTCTGACATTACCCAATCCAGAGAAAACTCCATTTCCTTCGACCCTCCTGAAAAAAACCTAACACAAACACAAATCCTATAGTAAATTATTCTTAACATCTTCCTCTTATGAAGGTTCATGGTTCACCACGTGTGTCGTTTCTCTCATAGCCATAAGTCAATAAATCTAACTTCATTTGACTATAGATATATTCCTGATGGTTTGGGGCTTACAGATTTGACACAGAGATTATTCATCCCTTTACTCCCAGTACCTTATGGCATTTCATAAGAATTTTTTGAACAAATACATTAAACTCAGATTCAAGTTAGTTCCAGATATCCTGACCATATTTAAAGGCTGACACTGGTGATTTTCAAATTTACAGTCTGTAAAATAATTCAGGACATATAGATACCAACTGAACATAGTATAACAGCATTAGGCAGACTTGAGATATATAATTTAAAAATCATAGTTCTGGGCACCTGGCCATCAATAGCAGTAATGAAGAATAGTAAATCAAAGGCTTCAGATAAAACTCTAAAATGACAAACTTGTGAATATCATAGATACTGCAAAGACAGATGCTGCTACAAATCAAAGAAGCATCATTATCTTGCGTACATTTTATAGAGAGGGCTATCTAAATGGATATTCCCAGGTTCTCACAGTACTCTTTGAAATCACGGCACGGACTATTGCAATCTTGGTGCAATGCCATTTTTACAGTCTACAGATGCACTTAGGGAAGAGAAAATTCATACTTTTTGCTCAATAATAACTTAAGCAGACAGCCAGTCCAACTGATGGCAAAACAGAAAGTGAAACAGTGTAACTAATCTATAGAATATACTTTTTTGCAGCAGTTGAAACTCATATATACACCATACAATAAGTCTCTGTGCCATCTATAGGAGTAATATATTTCATAATTCTACATCCACATCAATCCTTGAAACTCCATTGTGAACTTTTTCCATTCAAGTTGATGGTTAAAGGACAAAATGTGTTCTACATTGAAGTTTGATCCCTACTAAGTCTGGCTCTGATTTGGATGGTCTCATTGGTTATATTGGTAAAAATGAATGATTCCTGTATAAGGTAAAAATGAAAATTATTTCTACTTTTAATTTTTAATTTAATTGTGTCATGCTGTCAACATTGTAGTATAAGGTCATATGTATGTATATTTGGAATTTATATTCTTGGAAGGATATAGCAATATGGACTGATGACACAATGCTTAGTTTACATTATCAATTAAATCGCCCTGTTTCTAACATAAATTCTGTGCTTACTATAATTTGAAGAAATGGCAATTCTACATTATAAATGAGTGCTTTTTGTTTAAAAACATTAAAAGCTGGCAAAAAAGAAGAAAATTTAAAACACCCAAATTTAAACATCAAAATGTGTCCATAGTTTGGTGCATAGCTTTCCTCATTTTCCTTTTCATGTTATACTATTTTTTCCAAAATGGTAACTGCTATAAATGATACTTTGTAACATAAATTTTGACTCAATAATATTAAATACATGTTTTTCATATCAATAAATTATTTTTATACTGTTATTTGAAAATATCAATTCCCTTTATATTAGGCAATTCTTACTTTCAATTTTTAGTTGTTTTTTAAAAATGTAAGACTTCCAGGATGAACAAGTTTTATAAATCAGTATCTCAACATCTGCTTATATAAATTATCCAAAAGCAACAATGAGAATTGATAAAGCAAATGCCATTTTCAACAGATAGAAAAATCCCTAACTTGTAAAATGTGCGTAAGTGTTGCCAAAACAACTGAGGTAAAGGAAGTGGATAGGGAGGGAAATTTTGAAATAAAAATTTAGGGTAAAATTTGCCTTATGTAGCACCTACCCAAAACTTCCATCAAAATGTGTTTTATAAAAGTGAGAGGTTCTAACTGATGATCAAAGACATATCCCTTGGGGTGATATCACCAGGATGGCAGAGTAGGAGATACTATAGCCTTTATTCTCCCACAACACAGATAAATGCAGATAACTACCCAGAAAACAAACCATTATGGTTCCAAGCGGCCTGCTCCACAGAGGACACTGGCATCTTTTGCCACTGAGGTGACTGACAGTCATTCTTGTTGGGGAACTCCAGAAGGAGACATATCGCACACCTCTTCCCTCTGCTCATCCACCAAGAAGCAGCTACTATAGAGTTGTTTCAGGAAAGAAGCCACCACCTCACAACCTCACATGTACCCTGACCGCCAACTGATGGCTGCACCACAAGTGCGTGCACTCCAAATGTGGATGCACCGAACCCACCCGTGTCTCAGATACTGGAGGCTTTGCCATAGTGAGCTTGTTCACAATCTGGGTCAGAAGACAAGGTCTCTCTGAGCATGCCTGCTCTCTGGGCAGTAGCTCACCCTCCATAAAGAACTAGGCCTTGCCGTGACCCTGAAGCCACTGTAACTCTGCACATGCCTATGTTCCCCTTCTTGACTCCCTGGCTGCTTTACAAGCATGTGTACCTTACACAGTGTTACCAGTGCAGCACCAGGAGTTCCTGCACTCAAAACATCAGTACCTTTACCACCTCCATATCCCGGAACTATAGTCCCTCCACACATGCCTGTGTTTCAAGCCTCAGCATAAGACCACACCTTTGGGCATGACTCATCAGACACTGTCGCTACCACCACTGTGAGCAAGCCGTAAACCAGACCCAGTTTCAAGAGAGATGCTCTGAACCCATCTTACCTGGTGGGAGAAAGAGACCAGGAGGACATTAGCAATCACAATTACTGAAGACCTCAAGAATCTTCACTATCACTGCAAACATCCACTGTATTAACTGCTGAGAATTCCTACAATCTGTGACAACACCCATCTCAACTCACAGGGCTACACAGAGAGTACACAGCTGCACCCTCACTGGTGCCAAAACTGCTGTACCGTACCCAACAAGTGCTTTCACACTGCTCTTACATAGAGGGAGGTCTTTACATGCCAAAACTAGCCTATAAAATCTGACAGAGGTGACTGTGCCACCAAGTGCAAACACGTCAGTGTACGTCAACGAGGAACATGAAAAGCGAAGGAGACATAACACCACCAAAAAGACACAATAATTTCCCTGTAGCTGACCCAAAAGAGCCAGAGATACGATAACTACCTGGCAAGTAATTCAAACTCAAAATAATTGTTTTAAGGAAACTCAAAAAAACCTGAATAAAATACAGAGAAACAATTCAGTGTTGTAAAGAAAACAATAACCAAAATAAAAATGTTAACAGAAAGATTGATATTTTTTAAAAAATCAAACAGTGGTTTTTGGAACTAAAAAATACAATGTATGAAATGAAACACATGATAGAGTAAAATAGCAGGATTCATCAAGTAGAAGACTGTGAACTCAGACAAGTTGTTTAAAAATATACAGAAAGAAAATAAAAAAGAATGGAAAGGAATGAAGAAAGTTTATGCAAGTTATGGAATAGCAACAAAAATGAAAATATTTGAGTTATAGGAGTTTAAAAAGAGAGAGAAAGCAAGCAGTAGAAAGCTTATTTAAAGAAATAATAGCAGAAATCTTTCCAAATCTTGGGGAAGATGTAAATATCTAGATATAGGAATGTTAAAGGTCTCCAACAAAATTCAATCCAAACAAGATTTCATCAAGACCTATTATAATCAAAATGTCAAAAAATAAAAGAAAAAGAGAGGATCCTGAAAGTGGGAACAGGAACAAAATAAAGGAAATTATACATAAGCAAGTTTTGATAAGGCAAGCAGCAGATTTCTCAGAAGAAACCTCATAGGCCAGGAGAGAGTAGGATAATATATTCAAAGTGTTGAAGGAGAAAACTTGCCAAAAAAGAACACTGTACATGGCAAAGCTGTCCTTCAGAAATAAAAAAGAGATAAAGGTTTTCCCCCCAAAAAAACTGAGGGAGTTCAGTAACACCATACCTGTCTTACAAGAAGTGCTAAAGAGTTCTTTAAATTGGAAAAAACCTGAAAGAAAAGGATGCTAATTACTAACACATAAATGTATGAGAGTATAAAGCTTATAAGCAAAAGTAAATGCATAGTCAAATTCAGAACACTTTAATATTGTAATGGTGATATGTAAATTACTTATATCTTTAGTATAAAGGTTGAAAAACAAAACTATTAAAAGTAATAATAGATTTAATAATTTGTTAAGGCATATTCAATATAAAAGTAGTAAATTGTGACATCAAAAACATAAGATGAGTTAGAGGAGGAAAAAGTATACAGTTTTATATGCAATCAAAGTTAAGTTGTCAGCTTTAAAAAGTCTTTTAAAATGATATGATGTTTTATGTACGCCTTATGGTAACCACAAAGCAAAAACCTATAGTAGATATACAAAAGATAAAACTTAAGAAATCAAAGCATATCACTAGAGAAAATCACTTAATCACAGAAGAGGACAGTAAGAAAGGAAAAAAGAAACAATGGCTCCATAAAACTACCAGAAACCAATTAACAAAATGGCAGCAGTAAGTCATTGTCTATCAATAATTACCTTAAATGTTAATGGATTAAATTGCCCAATCGAAAGACATAAAGTGGCTTAATGGATTTTAAAAACACAATTCAACTATCTGCTGCCTCCAAAAGACTCACTTCACCTGTAAGGACGTACATAGAAGCAATGGAAAAAGATATTTATGCACATAGAAACCAAAAGAGAGCAGGTGTAACTGTATTTATACCAGAAAAAAATAGACTTTAACTCAAAAACTGTAAAAATAGACAAGGTCATTATATAACGAAAAAGTGCTCAATTCAGGAAAAGGAGAGAACATTTGTAAATATATATGCACCCAACACTGGAGCACCTAAATGTATAAAGCAAATATTAATAGATCTGAAGGGAGAGATGCACTGTAATACAATAGCTAGATAATTTAATACTTCACTTTCAGCAACGGACAGATTATTCAGAGAGACAAACCAGTTAAAAAACCATTGAACTTGTACCACATTTTAGACTAACTGGACCTAACGGACATATGCAGAACAGTCCAGCCAATAGCAACAGAATACACATTATTCTCAAGCACAAATGAAACATTCTCCAGAATAAATTATATGTTGATCCATAAAATGAATCTTAACTGATTTAAGAAGACTGAAATTATACCAAGTATCTTTTTCCAACCATAATGATATGAAACCATAAATCAATAACAGGACAAATTTCAAAATGTCACAAATACATGAAAACTAAACATGCTCCTGAACAACCAGTGGGTCAATGAAATGAAAAAAAAAAAAAAAATTAGAAAAATCTGAGACAAAGAAAGTAGAAGCAAAACATACACCAAAATTAATGAGATACCGCAAAAGCAGTTCTAAGAGGAAAGTTTATAGCAATAAATGCTTACAGGACAAAAAATTCACAATTATTTGGTTAGACAAAAAAGAGAGAAGACAAAATCAGAAACAAAAGAGAAGACATCACAACTGATACCACAGAAAAACAAAGGATCGTAAGAGGTTACTAGGAACATGAGTACACCAAAAAATTGAATAACCTAGAAAAACAAATAAATTTCTAGCTATATACAACCTACCAAGACTGAATCATAGAGAAATAGAAAATCCAAACAGAATACAAACAAGAAAGGTGATTTAATTCGGAGCTTGCAGTGAGCCGAGATCGCACCACTGCACTCCAGCCTGGGAGACACAGCGAGACTCCGTCTCAAAAAAACAAAAAACAAAAAACAAAACAAAAAAAAAGTTTCCCATCAAAGAAAGAACAGGACATGATGGCTTCACTGCTGAATTCTACTAAACATTAAAGAAAAACTAACACTAATCTTTCTCACACTCCTCCAAAAAATTGAAGAGGAAGGTATACTTCCAAACTCATATTACGAGCCCAGCATTACTCTGATACCAAAACCAAACGAGGTTATTACAAGAAAAGAAAATTACATGCAATATCCTTGATAAACATAGATGCAAAAATCCTCAACACAATACTAACGAACTGAATTCAACAGCACATTAAAAGAATCATTCATCGGCCAGGCACGGCGGCTCATGCCTGTAATCCCAGCACTTTGGCAGGCCAAGGAGGGCGGATCACGAGGTCAGGAGATGGAGACCATCCTGGCCAAAATGGTGAAACCTCGTCTCTACTAAAAACACAAAAAATTAGCCGGGCGTGGTGGCAGGTGCCTGAACTCCCAGCTACTCGGGAGGCTGAGGCAGGAGAATGGCGTGAATCCAGGAGGCGGAGCTTGCAGTGAGCCGAGATCTCGCCACTGCACTCCAGCCTGGGCGACACAGTGAGACTCCGTCTCAAAAAAAAAAAAAAAAAAAAAAAAAAAATCATTCATCATGACAAATGAGATTTATCCCAGGAATTCAATCAATAAATGTGGTATATGACATTAACAGAATAGAGGACAAAAACCATAGTGTGAGAAATAGCATTTGAAAAAAATTCAACATCTTTTCATGATTTAAAAAACTCTCAAAATATTAGGCATAGAAGAAATGGACCTCAATACAATAAAGAACACATATGATAAGCACATAGCTATCATCATACTGGTGAATACAGGTGAAAGATTTTCCTCTAAGATCAGGAACAAGACAAGAGTCCTCCCCCTACCACTTCTTTTTTTTTTTTTATCTTTTAAAAATTTTTTTATTATTTCAATGGTTTTGGGGGAACAGGTGGTGTTCGGTTACATGAATAAATTCTTCAGTGGTGATTTCTGAGATTTTGGTGCACCCATCACCCGAGTAGTGTACACTGTGCCCAATATGTAGTCTTTTATCCCTCACCACCCTCCCACCTTTTCCCTCAAGTCCCCAGAGTTCATTGTATGATTCTTATGCTTTTGTGTCCTCACAGCTTAGTGCTCACTTATAAGTGAGAACATACATTGTTTGGTTTTCCATTCCTGAGTTACTTCATTTAGAATAATGGTCTCCAATTCCATCCAGGTTACTGCAAATGCCATTATTTTGTTCCTTTTTATGGCTGAGTAGTATTTCATGATATGTATACACACACACACCCCCACACACACACACACATGATCTACTTTTAGTTCTTTAAGGAATCTCCACACTGTTTTCTATAGTTGTTGTACTAGTTTACATTCCCACCAGCAGTGTAAAAATGTTACCTTTTCACCACATTCATGCCAACATCTATTATTATTTTATTTTTTAATTACAGCCATTCTTGCAGGAGTAAGATAGTATAACATTTTGATTCTGATTTGCGTTTCCCTGATAATTAGTGATGTTGAGCATGTTTTCCATATGTTTTTTGGCCATGTATATATCTCCTTTTGAGAATGGTCTATTCATGTTCTTAGCCCACTT
Organism: Macaca nemestrina; assembly: GCF_043159975.1. NCBI lineage: Eukaryota > Metazoa > Chordata > Mammalia > Primates > Cercopithecidae > Macaca > Macaca nemestrina. The sequence goes on from NC_092130.1 coordinate 60,433,256, forward strand.
TTTGATGAGGTTATTTGTTTTTTTTCTTGCTAGTTTGTTTGAGTTCCTTGTAGATTCTGGATATTAGTCCTTTGTCAGATGAATAGTTTGCAAAGATGTTCTCCCACTCTGTGGGCTGTCTGTTTACTCTGCTGATTATTTCCTTTGCTGTGCAGAAGCTTTTTAGTTTAATTAAGCCCCATCTATGTATCTCTGTTTTTGTTGCATTTGCCTTGGAGTTCTTGGTCATGAATGCTTTTTCTAGGCCAATGTCTAGGAGGATTTTTCCAATATTATCTTGTAAAATTTTTATGGTTTCAGCTCTTAGATTTATGTCTTTGATACACCTTGAGTTGATTTTTGTGTGAGATACGAAAATCCAGTTTCATTCTTCCACATGTGGCTAGCCAATTATTCCAGCACCGTTCGTTGAATAGAGTGTCCTTTCCCTACTTTATGTTTTTGTTTGCTTTTCTGAATATCAGTTGGCTAAGTGTTTGGCTTTATTTCCGGGTTCTCTGTTCTGTTCCATTTGTCTACGCCTCTCACCACTTCTATTTAATATAGTACAAGAAGTCCTAGCAAAAGCAATTAGGCAAGAGATAGAAATGAAAGACATCCCAATTGGAAAGGAAAAAGTTAAATTGTAAAATTGTTTCTGTTTGTTGATGACATTATCTCATATATAGAAAACCCTAAAGATGCTACTAAAACACAATTAGAACTAATAAACTGACTTAGTACAGTTGCATGATACAAAACCAACATACAAAAGTCAGTAGCATTTCTGTACGCTAATAATGACAAGAAAACAATCTTATTTACAATAGCTACCAAAAAATAAAAATATTGAAGAATAAATTTAACCAAGGAAGTGAAAAACCTGAAACTATAAAACACCGATGAAAAAATGAAAAAGGCAGAAATAAATGAAAATATATTTCATTGTTGTGGATTGAAAGAATAAATATTATTAATATTGTTCATACTACCCAAAGTGATCTACAGATTCCATAAAATACTGGCAAGGTGTGGTGGCTCACGCCTGTAATCCCAGCACTTTAGGAGGCCGAGATGGGCAGATTACCTGTGACCAAGAGTTCGAGACCAGCCTGGCCAACATGGCGAAACCCTGCCTCTACTAAAAATACAAAAGTTATCTGGGTGTGATGGCACTCACCTGTAATCTCAGCTAGTCAGTAGGCTGAGGCATGAGAATCACCTGAATCCAGGAGGCAGAGGTTGCAGTGAGCCAAGATCGCGCCTACTGCACTCCAGCCTGGGCAACAGAGCAAGACGCCATTCCATACAATTCTTATCAAAGTTCCAATGAAATTTTTCACAGAAATAGAAACAGTGAAAATTTCACTAAAATTGTATGAAACCATAAAAGACTCCAAATTGTCCAAAACAATCTTAAGCAAAAAGAACAAAGCTGGAGACAACACACTACCTGACTTAAAATTATACTACAGGCCGGGCATAGTGGCTGATGCCTGTAATCCCATCACTTTGGGAGGTTGCGGTGGGTGGATCATGAGGTCAGGAGTTCGAGACCAGCCTGACCAAGATGGTGAAACCCCGCCTCTACTAAAAATACAAAAATTAGCCAGGTGGGGTGGAGCATACCTATAATCCCAGCTACTCAGGAGGCTAAGGCAGAAGAATTACTTGAACCTGGGAGGCGGAGGTTGCAGTGAGCCGAGATCATACCACTGAACTCCAAGCTGGGTGATAGAGCAAGACTCTGTCTCAGAAAAAAAAAAAAAAATCTACTACAAAGCTATGTTAATTAAAATAGCAAGATACTGGCATTAAAATAGCAAGATACTGGCATAAAAATAGATTCATGGACCTATGGAACAGAATAGAGAACCCAGAAATAAATCCACATATTTATGTTCAATTGATTTTATGACAAAGATGACAAGAACAAACAATGGGGAAAGGACAGTTTCTTCAATAAATGCTGTTAGGACAACTGAATATCCAGATATAGAAGTGTAAAATTAGGCCCTTATCTCACACCATAGATTTAAAAAGCCTCAAAATGAATTAAAGACTTAAAAGTCAAACCTGAAATTCTAAAACTACTAGAAGAAAACAGTAGAAAACTACATAGCATTTGTTGGAGCAATGATTTTTTGGGTATGACCCCAAATTCAAGGCAATAAAAGTGAAAATAGACAAATAGGATTACATCAAACGAAACAGTTTCTGCACAGCCAAGGAAGCAAGAAACAGAATGAAGAAACAAGCTATGAAATCGGAGAAAATATTTTCAAATCACCTATCTAAAAAGGGGTTAATACTCAAAATATATTGGGAACTCAACTCAATAGTAAGAAAACAACCCTATTAAAAATGGGCAAAGGATAAGACATATAAATGGTCAATGAGTACATGAAAAAAATGTTCAACACCAGTAATCTTCAGAGAAATGCACATTAAAACTACACAATGAAATATTACCACACATCTGTTAGAATGACTAGTAATAAGGAGATAAAAAATAACAAGTGACGGCCACAATGTTGAGAAAAGGAAACCTTTGCACACTGTTGGTGGAAATGTAAATTGGTGCAGCCCTTATGGAAAACAGTATGGCAGTTCCTCAAAAACTGTGTAATAGAAGTATCATATGTTCCAATAATCCCATTACTAAGTTATATACAAAGGAAATGAAATCAGTATGTCAAAGAGATGTCTTGTTTCCCATGTTCATTGCAGCATTATTCACAATAGATACCCAAGTTCTGGAACCAACCTAAGTGTTCATCAACAGATGAACAGATTTTTAAAATATGGCATATATACACGCATTCCTTCTTTTTGTTGTTGTTGCTTTTGGTTTTTTGAGACAGAGTCTTGCTCTGTGACCAGGCTGGAGTGCAGTGGTGCCATCTTGGCTCACTGCAACCTCTGCCTCCCAGGTTCAAGCGATCCTCCTGCCTCAGCCTCCCGAGTAGCTGGGACTACAGGCATGTACCACCACACCCAGCTAATTTTTTGTATTTTTAGTAGAAACAGTGTTTCACCATGTTGACCAGGATGGTCTCGATCTCTTGACCTCATGATCTGCCCGCCTCAGTCTCCCAAAGCGCTGGGATTACAAGTGTGAGCCACCATGCCCGGCCGCATTCCTTCTTTTTAAAGGTTGTAATACTATTCAACCTTTAAAAAGAAGGAAATTCTGTAATTTGCAACTATAAGGATAAACCTGGAGGACATTATGTTAAATAAAATAATTCAGGCGCAGAGAGACAAATACTACATGATCTCACTTTTATGTGAAATCTAAATTAAGTGGAATGCAGAGAAGTAGAAAGTGGAATGCTGGTTATCAGGGGTTATGGGATGCAGGAGATTGTCAAATATTATGAAATTTTAGTTCAATAGGAGAAATAAGTTCAAGAGCTCTATTTACAGCAGAGTGACTATAGTTAGTAACAATGTATCATATTCTTGAAAATTTCTAAAAGTGGATTTTAAGTGTTTTTAGCTAGATTTAGTCATTACACAATGTATACATATTTCAAAACATCATGTTATACACAATAAGTATATACACTTTTTGTCAATTTTAAAAATATATAAATACATTATAAAAAAGACACAGCTACAATTAGATGCAGCAGTCCACTAGTTAGCAGCAGAGAAGAAAGATTTTCTAAACTGAAAATAGCAGTAAAACTGGAATACTATCTTCAACTTCATCTTCTCCTCTCAAGGAGTCTCCTGAAAAGTGCCTGTGTATTGAAACTCACCTCATTCAATGATGAGACAGAGGAAGGAACCGTAATAGTATGAAAAACATATCCTGCAGACTTCTATTCCTGGTCAAGATGGAGTAACAGGGAACAGATTTATTTCTCTGGCTTAATCAAAGAAACTGCAAAAAATATGTAAAACATATATAAAATAATGTTTTTAAGACAATGGACAGCAAGCATAAATGGGCGGCAAACCCTGAGATACAGCAAACAAGTGAGGTGAGCTTTGAGATTGTCTGTTTACTGACCTGAGAGTTTCCAGGCCAAAACACAGGCAACATAAATCAAGAAAAGGGCCAGTATAGTCCCTAAGTCAAGGAGACAAGAGGTTGGGTTCAGGAACGCCGGGGCAGCTAGAGTTCATGAGATAGAGAACGTAGTTGGACAGTGAGAGAACACGAGACGTCTCCAAAGGGTCCCCACTAATCAGTTTATGTGTTAAGAAACTATGAAGGCTGAGGAAAGTGTCACCTAGAAGGATTAGAAGCTCATTGTTCAGGATTTACACAAGACTATGAAGAGTGCCCCTCCATATCAGCCAGAATAAAAAGCCCCAAGATTCACAGGGCAGTGGGTAGAGTATATGTGTCTCCATAGTGGAGAATAATTAGTCCCAGAATAAATTTTGCTCTGCTATCTAACAAAGCTTCCAACCTAACAAAGTAAAATATAAACCTGAAATGATGCAGGTCACAATAACTAAATTTTATTTAAAAAGCACTAGGCATGAAAAGGAAAAAGGAAGCATGATTTTAATAAAAAGGAAAAGAAATCAATCAAAATTGACCCAGAACTGACACATAGATATTAGAAATAAAAGACAAGAACATTAAAACATTTATATAACTTCATTCTATATATTCAAAAACTATATAGTATATAAACATGAGATACACAGAAGACCCAAATGAAACCAACAGAGATGAAAACTACAATGTTTGAGGTAATAAATACACTAGATGAAAATGTCAATCTGACAACTGTGGATCTGTTTGCCATCTAAAATTTGACTTTTCCAGAATGTCATATAAATGGAATCATATACTACATAGCCTTCCAAGTGTAGCTTTTTATTTAGCATAATACATTCAAGATTCATCAATATTGTTATATGTATCAGTAGTTTTCTCCTTTTATTGCTGTTATATTCCATTGTACCACTGTACATTAATTTCATTTATACATGCATCAGTTTAAGGATATTTGGGTTGTTTCCAGTTTGGGCGATTATAAATGAAGATAAAATAAATATTCGTACAGAAGATTTTGAAAAGGTCTCTATGGAGGTCTTCATTTCTATCAGGCAAGTACCTAGGAATGAGATTGCTGGGTCATATGGTATGAGTATTTCTTTAACTTTATAAAAAACTGCCAAATTATTTTCCAAGGTAGTTGTACTATTGCACATTCACATTACTAAGAAATGGCCATTCTAGTTGTCCTGCATACTAATCAGGTATTTTTCTTTTAGTTATTCTAATAAGTGTGTAATAATGAGTTCTCTTTGTTTTAGTTTGCATTTCCCTATTACCAAACAATGTTGAATATATTGAAATTACATTTAATAATGATTTTGAAAATATTTTCATGCACTTGTTTCTCAATTATATTTCTTCTTTGGTCAAGTGTCTATTCAAATCATTTACTCATTTTAATTGAGTTTTTTGCTCTTATTTTGAGTTGTGAGAGTTTTCTACATTACTGATTTTGTCAGTTATATGTTTTGCAAATATTTTCTTCAAGTCTGTGTCTTACCTTTTCGTTTTCATAACATTTGATAACATAGCGGGCTAATGAGGGGTGTTATTTTAATTAACATTAGTTTATCAATATTTCCTTTTATAGTTTACAATTTTTGAGTCCTGGTGTTAAAAACTTTATCTCACTGAATACCTTAAGACTTTATTGTAGATTTTTTTGAGAAGTTTCATAGCTTTAGCTCTTACATATGGGTGTATTATACATTTTGATATAATACTGTATATGGAGTGAGGTAATTTTAGCGGTTACTCCTTTGCATATGGATGTCTAATTAGTTGAGCATTATATGTTAAAAGGCTGTCACTACCCTCCATTGAATTACTTTGGCATCTTTATGAAAAATTAATCAACCATAACTGAATGTGTCTGTTTCTTTTTTTTTTTTGAGACAGAGTCTCACTCTGTCACCCAGGCTGGAGTGCAGTGGCACAGTCTCCACTCACTGCAACCTCCGCCTGCCAGGTTCACGCAATTCTCTTGCCTCAGCCTCCCGAGTAGCTGGGACTACATGCGCCTGCTACCATGCCCGGCTAATTTTTTGTATTTTTTTAGTAGAGAGAAGGTTTCACTGTGTTAGCCAGGATGGTCTCTATCTCCTGACCTCGTGATCCGCCCGCCTCAGCCTCCCAAAGTGCTGGGATTACAGGCATGAGCCACCGTGCCCGGCCGGAAGGTGTCTATTTCTATTACTCTCTATTCTGATTTATTGATCTGTTGTGTCTGTCTTTCAAGCAATATGACATTGACTGCCTTATGATGCCTTTATAATAAGAATTGAAATCAGGTAATGAGTCCCCCAACTTTGCTATTGTTCAAAATTATTTGACCATTCTAAGTTCTTTCCTTTCTATATGAATCTTATAATGAGCTGGTCATTCCCTAACCAATAAACAAAATTTTACTGGAATTTTAATTAGAATAGCATGGAATCTATAGATTTGGGGAAAATTGACATTTATTCCAACACAGAGTCTTCTAATCCATGACCATAGTGTATCTACATAATTCTCCTTTGATTTCTATAATTGGAATCAATATTTTGTCATTTCAGAATATAAATATTTTAAATATTTTGTTAGAGTTATTCCTGCTTTTCATGTTTTTAGTCCTTCTGAACCTATTATAGTTACATTTAAATTTCCAAACCTTCATTCCCAATATATAAAAATATAATTTATCTTTATTAATCTTATATAAACTTGATTATTTCATTTTTATTAGTTTTTTCTGAATTTTTTGGTATTTTCCAAGTGGATAATAATGTCATCTCCAAATGGAGATGTTTTTGTATTTTTCTTTCTAATATGTATGCCTTTTATTTCTTTTTCTTGCCTTAGTGCACTAAGATCTACATGATCCCAAAGAGAATGTAATCAGCCCTTTACCATAAAGTATAATATTGGCAGTAGGTTTTTTTTGTAGACTCCCTTTGTTGGTTTAAAGAAGTTTCCGTTACTTCCTAGTACATTAAGAGTTTTGTGTTATTTTGTCTCTGTCAGTCTGAGTGGATGCTGATTTTTTTCAAATATTTTTCTGTATCTATTGAGATGATTATGTGACCTTTCGTCTATTGATATGGTAAATTTTATAGATTGATTTAAGTTAAACAAGACTAAATTCCTGCAATAAATCCCACTTGATCATGATGTATTATCATTTTAATAGATAGCTGGGTTTAAATTTGATAATATTTCTTAAGGATTTTTGAAAATATGTTTTGATTTAAGTTAAACAAGACTTAAATTCCTGTAATAAATCCCATTTGATCATGATGCATTATTTTAATATATAGCTGAGTTTAATTTGATAATATTTCTTAAGGATTTTTGAAAATACGTTTATGAAGTACTGGTCTGTAATTTTCTTGTAATACCTTTGGTTTTAGTATCAAGGTAATGCTGGACTCACAAAATAAGTTGGTAAGCAATTTTTATCTTCTTCTACTGGTAAAGTTATGTAGGAGTTGAATTCATTCTTCATTAAATGTTTGGTTGAATTTTCCAGTGAAATAAACTAGGCCTGAAGTTTTCGTTGTTGGAAGTTTATTAATACTGAATTCATTTCCTTTAACATAGAACTAGGCAGACAAAATCCTAATATGATCTCCAAAATTTCTTTCCCTGGTGTAGATGCCCTATATAATGCCCTTGAGTGTGAGCTGAACCTGCGCATATGATGAAATATCATTCATGTGATTATGTCACATTATATGACAAAATGGTGTTTATCCTGAGTGGACAAAAACTAATTTGGTGAGTTATTTAAAACCAAAGTTTTCTTCAGCTGGTAACGGAAGAGAATGGTATAGAGGCAGGCACAATATGACTAGTCTGGAAGAAAGCAAACATCCATATTGTAAACTATAGGAGATGTGGCAACAGCTAGGAGTTGAATGCAGTTCCCAGCCAATAGCTAGTAGGAAAATGGAAGCCTCAGTCCTATAACCACAAGAAAATGATGAGGCCTGCTATAATTAGGGATGTTCTCTTTGAAGACATAATCTGTGAAATAATATCTAAGTTGTGAGATGGAGACCCGCAAGAAAAAAAAAGGAAAATCTTTCCAAGTCAATAAAATATTTGTTAGGGTTAGGGTTAAAAAAAGAAAAAGAAAAAGAAAGAAAGAGATAAACTTGGCACTTTTCCAGGCATTTAAGCCAGAGTGTAGTGAATAAGAGGAAGAATGCAGATTAATTAAGTCATAAAGGTAGGCAGAAGGCCAGAAAATACAGATCAAGGTAAGAAGTTTATTTGCGTTTTATTCAGGTTGCAGTGGAAGCCACTGGAGGATTTTCAAACAGAAAGAATGCCATAATCCAATGTATACATGGAAAGAATATTTGTGCCATGATATGTCTTATGACCTTTTTGGAGAGGCAAAAGTAAAGCAAAGATTAATTAGGTGGGTATTAAAATATTACAGCTGAGAAATGATAGAGGTTTACAATTAGGATATTTTGGGTGAAGGTAATAAGAAGTATTCAGTTTCAAGATAATATTTCTTTTATTTCCATAGGTTTTGGGGAACAGGTGGCATTTGGTTACATGAGTAAGTTCTTTAGCAGTGATTTGTGAGAGTTTGGTGTGCCTATCACCCGAGCAGTATACACTAAACCAAATTTGTAGCCTTCTCTCACTCTCTTCCCACCCTTTCCCCCCGCAGGCCCCAAAGTCTATTGTATTATTCTTCTGCTTTTGCATCCTCATAGCTTAGCTCCCACTTATGAGTGAGAACATATGATGTTTGGTTTTCCATTCCTGAGTTACTTCACTTAGAATAATAGTCTCCAATCCCATCAAGGTTGCTTTGAATGCCATTAATTTATTCCTTTTTATGGTTGAGTAGTATTCCATTGTGTGTGGAGATTTTATGTATATATAAATCACGGTTTCTTTATCCACTCATTGATTGATGGGCATTTGGTTTGGTTCCATGATTTTGTAATTGAGAACTATGCTGCTATAAACATGTGTGTGCAAGTATCATTTTCATATAATGACTTCTTTTCCTCTGGATAGATACCCAGTAGTGAGATTGCGGGATCAAACAGTAGTTCTACTTTTTGTTCTTTAAGGAATCTCCACCCTGTTTTCCATAATTCAAACCAACAAGACTTAATTATGAATGAGCTTGTCATATGAGGAAAGAAGATAAATCAAGGATGATTCCTAAAATGTTGGCCTAAACTATTGGGTGAACAATACTGCTATTCTGAGATGAGGAAAATCTGAAGGGAAAGAGATAGGGTGGGAGGTAGCTCTACATTCTAAGTTGGCCATGTTGGGTTTGAATTGTCTATCAGACATTGAAACAGAGATGCCAATAAGGCAGTAGATGTAAAAGTCTAGGTTTCAGGGGAGAGGTAAAGATTGACCATATAAATTGGATGAACCTCAACCTATAGATAATATTTAAAGTTAGGGCTATGGAAGTTATCATTTAGTGAACCCATTAGGTAGCAGAAAAGACAAAGACAGTTAAGGGGTGCTTCAATATATGGTGGAGAAGGGTAAGTTAGAAAATATGACTCAAAGAAGTGACTGGTGAGATAGCAAGAAAACCAAGTGAGTGTGATATCACAGAAGCACAGAAAAGCAAGTGTTCTGAGAAGGAGAGAGGTGTCACTTCTGTCAAATGATACTTGCAAGTCAAGTAAGATGATGACCCATCTTGGTAAGTGGCCCCTCAAGCAAATACTATAATGCAGGGAGACTTTATTTGATCACCAGATTATCTATTAATGTAGTTAAAGCTTGTAGACTTTGGTTAATAAAGCTAGCAGATAAACATCTATAACACTAAAGTTGCTTGAAGTTAGAAGCCACTAATACATTTGAAGTTTAAGCATATAACTGAAATTTAACTATATCTGAAAAAGGTTTGGTGGATTAATTTTGCTAAGGGAATCACAACCCTTACTTGTCTGAACCAAGAAGAGACAGAAACCAGCTGACCTCATGAAAGGGAGGTCTATATGAATGACCATCTAGCTTAAGGCTAAAACATATACACGTGGTCCATGTTGCTGTTACTGCACCTGCTGCCTAAACGTTTTTAGAATAACCATTCAGCCTCTCTTCAGTCAGTGTGGCCCAGGTCTTGCCTGCTGGTGTAGTGCACTGTAATCTTTAGATTCTTTTCTTGACTTAAAATCATTTTTGTCCAGCTCTACTAGGACTCACAAAAAGGAACAGCAATATTAAAACTTGCCCAAACTTTGCAATCTGGGAGTCTGAGATTGTAGGTTAAAACACACTCTAAAGAAATAAATTGTCAAAAAAAAAAAAAGAAAGAAAGAAATTATATGTCTAAAATATATGTCTAAAAATAATGTCTCCAATTATAAAACGGGAAAAATTATCTTTGAACATAATAATACAGAAATTAAAATAAAAGTTGAAAGATTAAGTCTAGTGAAGAAAAGGTGAGGTCAATAGATGGAAGGCCTCATAAAGTTTGGGGAATTATTCAAATGAGAATATTAGATCAAGAAAGCTGAAAGGCTGAGAAGTGATAATAAGAGAATGAAATGTTTGAAATCAAGAATATAGAGGCAGGATAGCTATTGGTGATGATTATGGCAGTGGTTGGTTTAAGAAGATGCAGAAAACAAAAATTAAAATTTAGGAGTTTAACGAAATGAGAGACCTTGTACTGGCTAGATCCTCTAGGTGGATGTCAAAGTTTCCACCAGTGATGACGAGTCATCATGAGGTTAATGAGAACGTGGGATGAGACAGGTGAATAGACAGCATGAGAAGGAGGATGGAGAAATGGGGCCTGCACAGCCTGAAGCTGTGAAACTGTCCAGGCTAGAAGAGCATAAACTAAGGGAGCGAGGTGGCAGTGAAGTAAAAGGTAGCAGTCTATCTGAAATGCTATCCCTGGGTAGAATCGATAGGCACTTGGAACTAATTGAATGCAAGAAATAAGAAATAGGAAGAGCCTAGGATGGCATGAGAATTTCTTATTTGGAGATATTAGGCTGATGGTGATGTCATTAGTCAAGGCTATGTAACTTAGAACACAAATCAGAGATGATCAGGTTTCTGCCTTCCTGCCAGCCCAGTCCTTCTCCATCCCACTCCAACTCATACCAGCAAGCACACACATATGCATGCATACATGGAATTCAGGAAAAGATCCCTGAGCATAACAATCAGGTATCCTAGACTTTAAATAAATATCTTCAAGCATATTCTATGAAAAATAGGTATAATCACTTGGTCTAAGATACTAGACAGTAGTCCAAGAAAATGAGCTTCTCAGGAAGGGAAGGAGGAAGGAATGAAAGGAAGAAAGGAAGGAAGGACAGAGGGAAGGAGAAAGGGAAAGAGCGAGGAAGAGAGGGAGGGAGGGAGGCTGGCAATAGGAGATTCTGACAACACAATCACAAACAACACAAGGGAGAAAAAGAAACAGATTCACTTTAAAAGCACAGAAAAAGAGGGTTAAATCAGTATTTAAAGCAGATGGCATAATGTTAACAGATGGCAAAAAAGCACAGAACTTCTCAAGTCCTATTTTTCTTTTGTCCTTTCTATCAAAGAATCAATCCTCAAAACTGCAAATGGAAGAACAAACAAGACACTGAAGTAATTGAAGCTCAAAGGCCAGGATGTGTGATTCAGTATGCAAATGCGAGAAGTGTTGAGTATGAATCATTAATGACCAAAAGAAGATCTATTAAACTTAGTAGAAGAGGTTATTAGACCAACTCAGAAGAATAGATCTTTCACGGGAAAAGGGACTTTGAATATATATTTGGAAATATTTGGTGTGTTATGCTAACAAAAATAAAAACAAATAAGAATAGCATAAATGAATCAACAAAAATGCCTCAATCATAATTGAAGATTAAGTCCTGATAATAAGAAAACTATATAGTGTTAACATTCTTATCACTACAAGAAAGAGGGATGAACAGGGAGTGGTTTGTGCAGAGGACTCACTGAGATCAGATAAATGAAGATATGAGTTATTAATCAAAGTAAATTGCTTTGAGCTTGAGTTCTTCTTGGGCAAGGTACCTGCCCGCCATTTCTTTAGAGCTCACACCTAATGCAAATAAACTTTCCAGTCTATCAGACTAAATATCTTGCTGTCCTACTGTCAGTGCTTGCTTTTCTGGAAGCTATCATAAAGAGCTTGCATTGTTACCACTTTGCCTTGTTTACTTACCTAGTTCATTGTGACTGCAATGATACGTGTAACTTAGATCTTCCAGAAACTCAGTGCTGTGAAATTGAAAACTGTATACAAACATGATCTCTTGTTGTATTCATTAAAAGAGTCTACAGTTCAAGTTCCTAACACAGATAAATTATACTGCCAAGATGTTGCAAGAACATGAACATATTGTCACATAATTGTTTTAGAGAACATATGAAGGCTAGTGGAATATACAATTAATATTAGAGGTTGAACACTGGCAAAACCCATTTCTAAAACTACTGTTGCTGAGACCACCAAAGACTCCTAACCAAAAAATCAAAATGTTGGCCAGGCGCAGTGGCTCACGCCTGTAATCCCAGCACTTTGGGAGGCCGAGGCGGGCGGATCACGAGGTCAGGAGATGGAGACCATCCTGGCTAACGCGATGAAACCCCGTCTCTACTAAAAATACAAAAAACTAGCCGGGCGAGGTGACGGGCGCCTGTAGTCCCAGCTACTCAGGAGGTTGAGGTAGGAGAATGGCGTGAACCTGGGAGGCGGAGCTTGCAGTGAGTCGAGATCGCTGCCACTGCACTCCAGCCTGGGCAACAAAGTGAGACTCCCTCTCGAAAAAAAAAAATCAAAACGTTACCTTCAGTCCTCAACCAAGTGACAAAGTAACCATTCTATTTATCTAAATTCCTTTCTCTCTTAGCTCACTGGGTACTTCACATTCCTAATTCTCCTACTTATCTACTCCTTTATTCTAAGTCTTCTTTTCATTTGTCATGCTAGATTAGCCCCACATCAGTCTCTAATTCTGCATCTTATCTGCTTAGTCCCACATCTTTTTCTTCTCTCGGGATGGTCTCCTCCCGAGCTACAGATTTCTGTTCCCAAGTATACCTTGTTATCCATGAGCATTCCAAATATAACATACTCTCTAACACCTGCTCAGAAATTGCCTCTCTACCTCTGTAAATGGTATCGCTATCAATCTATTCTACCACTGGAAATTTCAGTTTTTCTTGACTTATTTTATTCCCCGTCAATTATTGTACTTACATCTCAGAAGAGTCTCTGGAATCTAACGTCTTCTCTTCATCTTCATTTTTACTGCCTCAATTTAACCCTTCGGCATCTCCCACAGAAATTTATGTTGACCCTTCTACCTGATCCCTCTATCACTAGTCCTTACCTGCTCTAGTTCATGTCCGCATCATCTGCAGCACTTTCTTCTTCAAGTAATCTTACAATACTCCTTCTCAGATTAAACTACTTGAGGCCAAGGACTGTGACATTAAAGTGTTGTTTTCCCAGCACCCAGAACAATGCCTAACAAACACTACGTTCTCAGTAGATAATGGAACAATGAATATGGAGGCTCCACTGTCTGCTCACCACCGTTCTGACAGCCAACCACCTTCAAGAGTCACTGTTTTAAATAAACTATCCCTCTACACAGGGCAGGATAGTTTAGTCATTTAAAACCCAGGCTTTGGATTCCTCCAATTCCTGGCATATGATAAGTTTAAATACTTGTAACCATTGTTATTTGTGTTATTATTGAATTACTTTCCTCAGTGATTTCAACTGATTAATTTGTACTTATCTCCAGTTCCTCAAACTTGATTCAATCACTTTCACCCTGTTATAACACTTTGAACACAATAACACCTCTCTTCACATCAGTCACACACATTGCAAAGGCTATGTTTTATTCATCTTTGCATCCCATCCTATAATAGAATGCCTAGCACACTGTAGTTTTCTAAGAAATATTTGTTGTTGCATAAAAGTAATATCAAAGAAGTCATGAGAACAGAAAATTTACCACGAAAGGGCTAATACTAATCAATTCTACAAATACGTCAAGAGAAATGAAGATTAAAAGAGGCTATCATTGTGGACTTCAGGTTAAATGTGGTAGATTGAACATTTTGGTTTGCAACTGCACCTCTTCAAACCTTCACTAAAATAAAATTAGAGAAAAACTAGGAAATAGACAGATAAGGCAGGGTACAGTGGCTCACACCTGTAATTCCAGCACTTTGGGAGGCTGAGGCACGTGGATCACGAGGTCAGGAGTTCGAGACCAGCCTGACTAGGATGGTGAAATGTTGTGTCTACTAAAAATAGAAAAATTAGCCAGGCACAGTGGCAGGCACCTGTAATCCCAGCTACTCGGGAGGCTAAGGCAGGAGAATCGCTTGAACCCAGGCAGCAGAGGTTGCAGTGAGCCAAGAGCATGCCACTGTACTCCAGCCTGGGCTACAAGTGAGACTCCATCTCAAAAAAAAGAAAGAAAGAGATAGATAGATAGATAGATAGATAGATAGATAGATAGATAGATAGACAGACAGGCAGACAGACAGATAGATAGATAGATAAAATGGATAAATATACAAGGATTAAGGTAACATGAAAGGAAGTGACAGCAACAAAATTAAGAACCTACCAAGAAAGCAGACAGTTGATTAGTAACTATCAGCAAAACAAATAAAGCCAAAGCCTAAGCCAGCAGTAGGAAAAGCCAAGAAGCAAATGTATTCATGACACAGAATCTCAGAACATCTCAGGATCAAAAGAACTACTCTTCCTAAAAACTGGTGGTATAATTTGTGCTGGAGATTACAAGAATCACCTTGATTCTCAGATTCCTACCCCTTATTCCACACTGAAAGGCATCTGTCCCTGCTCCATACAATAGAAGCCAAATGGCTTATTCCTTTGGAGAAGTGAAACAGAGGGGATGTGGACTCAAGAACAACAGGCCCAGCTGATGATGAGTGCATCATACTGAAAACAAGAGGATAAGGTGAAACTCTTGTGCAGTGAATGGTAAAACACTTGTTCTTTTTTTTTTTTTTCACTTAACCCCAAGAGGAAATACAGCCAAAAAAAAAAAAAAGGAAATATAGGAAATATAGCAAAGTATATATCTCCCCAGGAAATTAGAGGGTTCCCCCAGGAGGAAATAGACCAATATAAAAGTAAAAATATTGAAATATTGATAATTCAGAATCCGCCAATAAAAGAGTCCAGTCAGTTCAGCGTAGGTGGTCATAATGCAAACATTGAAAATAATAATGTAAGTAACAAGAATGGATAGAAAGAAGGAGTGTGTGCACATGCCAGGACATGGGGGAATAAGAAATGTAAACATCAATTTTCTAGAGTAAGGAGTCAATAGATAATATCTAAATCAAAAAAAAACAATTGTGTCAGTAGTCAGGATTCTCCACAGAAATAGAAGTAATAGGACATACATATATATGTTTATAATTATGTGTATGTTTATTGATGTTTTCTATTTTATTTTATAGAGAGAGAGATTTTTTATAAGGCATTGGCTTTCATGACTATGGAAGTTGAAAAGATCCACAGCCTGCTGTCTGTGAGCTGGAGACCCAAGACAGCTGGTGTTCTAAGTCTCATTCTGAGGGCAGAAGCAGCCTAATGTGCCAGCTCAAGCATTAGGCAGAGAGAGAGAGAGAATTCCCCCTTCTTTCATCTTTTTGGTTTATTTAAACCCTCAATGCATTGGATGATGCTCCCACGTTGGGGAGGGCAATCTGCTTTACAACATCTATGAGCTGAAATGCTAATCTCTTCCCAAAACACTTTCACAGGCACACCCAGAATTAATGTTTAACCAAATATTCAGGCACCCCATGACCTAGTTGATTTGACACGTAAAATTAGCCATCACAGCCTGTTATTAAAAAATATAAAGGTAAATACTTGAAAAATCATCTCAACAAATACAAAATGCTTGATTCTGAGCAGTGAAGATAGGTGGAGCCAGATGAAGGGTGAAGGGATGGCAACTTTTGTTTTCGTTTTTTGTTTCTCTACAAGCCTTAAGAAAACTGCCTAAACTATCTGCATACTTAATTTCTGTTTACAAAATACTAAACAAAAAGATATGGCTGATCTTTGCCTGAGCACTTTGAGTAAGGTGACTGGGATAGAGGCCAGATATTAGGATATAAATAGAATTTATAACAATGAATGCAGGTTCACTGTTTTAAAAGTTAATCTAAAAAGAAGAAGAAAACACAACTGTCTAAGGAAGATATGAAATCATACCTTCCATACCTTTTCAGGAAAAGAGAATTTATCACTGTAAGAAACACCAAATTTAATGCATATATCATAATAAATGAGAATAAAAAAGAAATAATCAACAACAATATAGGAAAAAAAGTAATCCAATTTTTAAAATGGTCAAAAGAGCTGAATGAAGAATACTCGAAAGAAGACATACAAACAGCACACAGGTATGTGAAAAGATGCTCAACATCACTGATCATCAGAGAAATGCAAATCAAAACTACAATGAGAAATCATTGCACCCCAATAAAAATGGCTTTTATCTAAAAGACAGGCAATAACAAATCCTGGAGAGGATGTGGAGAAAAGGAAACCCTTGTACGCTGTTGGTGGGAATGTAAATTAGTACAACCACCGTGGAGAAAAATTTGGAGGTTTGTCCAAATGTTTTATGTTTTGTATTTTATCTTATTCTTTTTTATGGCTGAATATTTAAAAAGTAAAAATAGAACTACTATATGATCTAGCAGTGCCACTGCCAGATGTATACACAAAAGAAAGGAAATCTATATATCAAAAAGATATCTGCACTCCCAGGTTCATTGCAGCACCATTCATGGTAGCCAATATTTGGATGTAACTTAAGTCTCCATCAGCAGATGAATAGATGAAGAAAATGTGGTACATATAAACAATGGAGTACTATTCAGCCATAAAAAAGAATAGATCCTTTCATTTTTCCAATAACATGAATGGAACCCAGGTCACTATTTTAAGTGAAATAAGCCAGGCACAGAAAGACAAACTTCACATGTTCTCATTTATTTGTGGGAGCTAAAAACTAAAACAATTGAACTTATGGAGATAGAGTAGAATGATGCTTAGCAGAAGCTAGGAAGGATGGTGGTGATCGGGGAGGAGTAAGGATGGTTAATGGGAATAAAAATATAGTTAGAATGAATATAATCTAGTATGTGATAGCACAACAGAGTGACTACAGTCAATAATAATTTATTGTACATTTTAAAATAACTAAAAGAGTAAAATTGTATTGTTCATAACACAAAGAAAGAATACATGCTTGAAATGATGGACATCCCATTTACACTGATGTGATTATTATGCCTTGTATGCCTGTATCAAAATGTCTCATGTACTCCATAAGTATATATATACACCAATATGTATGCACAAAAATTAAAAATAAAAATTTTTAATAATATAACATGAAATAGGAAATAGAAAAAATGATAATTAATATTATAATAAATAAGAGAGGCCAGGCACAGTGGCTCATGCCTGTAATTCCAGCACTTTGGAAAGCCACGGCAGGCAGATCACGAGATCAGGAGTTTGAGACTAGCCTGGCCAATATGGTGAAACCCCATCTGTACTAAAAATACAAAAATTAGCTGGGCATGGTGGCAGGCACCTGTAATCCCAACTACTCGGGGGGCTGAGGCAGGAGAATTGCCTGAACCCAGAAAGCAGAGTTTGCAGTGAGGCAAGATCACACCACTGCACTCTAGCCTAGGCGACAGAGCAAGACTCCATCTCGGAAAAATAAATAAATAAATAAATAAGAGACACTATAGACATACACATGATACATTAGATTTAAGAAGTAAGAAGAGTGGTGAGTCAGTATATTCACAGAAAAGTTAATAATAATTGTAAGAATAGCAAACAATTTTTGAACAGGCACTATGCTGAAAATTCCTATACATCATCGTTGAGTCCCCAAAATAGCCCTTGCAAATAGGTTTCATTATCTTCATTTTACAGTTGAGGGAAATCTCTAGGTCAAAGAAAATTGTTCTAAGTCAGGG
Source organism: Macaca nemestrina (assembly GCF_043159975.1). Classification (NCBI taxonomy): domain Eukaryota; kingdom Metazoa; phylum Chordata; class Mammalia; order Primates; family Cercopithecidae; genus Macaca; species Macaca nemestrina. The sequence continues at coordinate 60,451,308 of NC_092130.1, forward strand.
GTTCTTAATTGGGGATGATTTTGCCCACCGGGGCACATTTGGCAATGTCTGGAGACATTTTGTCACAACTTGGGTGGAGGGATGGATATTACTGGCATCTTGGTGGAGGTCACAGATGCTGCTAAACATCCTACAATGCACAGAACAACGTCCCCCTCAACTAAGCTGACCCCAAATGACAATAAAGCTGAGACTGAAAAGCCCCTTTTGTAGGAATACTAAAAGAAATTAAGTGATAAAAATGTATAAGAAAAGAGACTTGGAGCTGGATGAAGCCTTAATAACTGTTACACCGAGGGCTTTTCATAAATGTACTAACTCAAAGAAGAAAACTGACAACGCATACCAAGAGAGAAATCTAAGAATGAAGATCATGCATTAATTTTAAGTGGCAAGACAAAGACATAGCAATAGATGGAGAGAAATGTTGATGTACAGGTCAATTTGGAGAATGAAAGAGTAAAGAAAATATAACTGTATGAAAGTGAAATGTATTAATATTGATTGAGCACTGCACTTTAAAGCAAGGGGCAGGAAACCTTACCAGACATTGGAGGCATGCTGGAGTGAAATTGAGGGAGGTTATGATTGATCTTTTCTATTTCCTCAGAGAAGAAAAACTCTAGAAATCTACAAAAACAAATCTAGAAAAGATTAGATGGAGCATAAGGAGAATACCAAAGATTAGGAACATCCACTGTAGGTAGAGGGAAATTGAACAAATTTAAAGGATTCAACAAATTTAAAGTCAGTAAATTTTGATAAACCAATCTTTGAGGGTTCAGCTGAGTGTACGAGGTTCAAGAATATGTAAAAAAGAAGTCACAGGATTTTTGCCATTGATCATTTGGAGTAACAACAAACATATTTAGCCTCATACCAAAACAAAAAATTGAAAAAATACATCAGACTACTGTTTTCAGACATTGCATAACAACTAGTGCAGACATATGATCCTGAGAATAAAAAAAAAAAATGAGTGAACCTCACAATCATTTTGGCTTCTATGTCATCCAATATTCTGGATCATGAAGCTGAGGTAGAGAACCCCAGGCAGAGCACAAAAAAATTAAAGAATGTGAGAAGACAGAGATTAGGGCTTCAGAACAATCAGGTGACTGGAAGTTATGAAACAGAGAAGGAAGCTACAAAAGAAAAAGGAGGAGGAAGAGGAAGTTATCAAAAAACCTGCATAAGTTCCTTTAAAAATGAACTGAGTACTAATCTGTGCAGGTAAAATTTTAAGAGGCAGGGAAAAGAACAACCAAGGAGTGTATTCATTCACAAGTCAATTAATATTTAGATTGTTTTTGGGTTTTGGCTAAGATAAAGTTGCTACAAAAATTTCTGTATAAGTCTTTGAATATTTGTATGTTTTCATCCTCTAGGGTAAAATCTAGAAGTCAAATGACCGGGTTATAGGACAGGCATATATACAAGTTTGGAAGAAAATGCCAGTTTTCCAAAGTTATAGTTCCAAAGTTAAATGTTATATATTCATCAGAATGTATGATAGTGTTATTACTTTACACTCTTGTCAACATTTGGTATTGTCAGTCTTTTTAATTTAGCCAATCAAATGGGTGTGTAGTGGTATCTTTTTTTTAATATTTATTTATCTGATTACTAATGATATTGATCATTTTTTCAAGTGTGTACCTGTCAACTTTTTATTTTCTCTCTCATCTATCATCTATCTATCTATTTATCTATCAGTCATCTATCTCTATCATGTATCTAATCTTTCTATCTATCTATCTATCTATCTCTATCTATCATCTATCCTATCTATTTGTCTATCTATCTATCATCATCATCTACTTATTTGTATTGAGAAATGGAGATAGTGTGACCCATCTGCGTTTTTCCTTAATGTCCCAGATGATTCCCAAATGCTCTGCCCTCTGGAGGATTGGAATTTGAGTGTTTCTCTTTTGTTTGAGCTCTGGGAATTGTTCATCTTAAGACTCCTTGATTGTTCTTTTCCCTGCCTCTGTCTTCTCACATTCTCTAATTTTTCAGCAACATCCATACAATAGAGTTGCATTCAGATATAAAAAGGAACAAGTTGCTTATACACACAACAATATGGATGAAACTTACATATATTTTTCTGAGCAAAATGTCAGTCACCAGAGTACATGCTGTATAATTTCATTTTCATGAAACTTTGTATTGTCTATATGAAATCCTAATCTATTGTGGTAAAAGTTTATCACTGGTTGCCTGGAGACACGGAGAGGGAATTGTTCAATAAGGAGACAGAAAAAGGATTTTGGGATAACAGAATTCTATACCTTAATGGGGGGTAGTTACATTAATGTATACATTTGTCAAAACTTATGAAACTATTTAATTAAAATGGATGTTTTCTATTATGTAAATTACACCCCAAGAAAGTTGATTTTAAACAGAAAGTGAGAGAACATTCAATTTTGCTGAAAATGAGAAGATGGCCCAGCCAATACAATTAAAGGTCCTATTGAAAGCTTCATGCATCACCATTAACAGAAACAGAAGCTATCTCTAAGGTGTTCAAGGCACTAAAAAAGAGGACAAGAGAGTGGTAGAGACAAGCAGGCATATGCCTCCTGATGAAAGAACATGATACCACTCTATGAAAAAAAATGCAATCTTATCAATTGTCTAGATCTAAAGACCAGTTGGATCTAGATCCGAACAGAAAATAAAACAAATGGAGGAATCTGTTTTAACAGACACCATGGGAACACACAGCAACATCTAGACTGCAGAAAACTCTGCAGAAAAAATGACAGGACTTTTAGAACTAGGGAAATATCTAGAGTAATATTTATACTAACAGAGAATTCAAAGATGTGCTAGACAATCACAATTATAAACTTTATTTGGATCTCAATTGGAACAAAGAAACTGTAAAAACAATCCTCTATAAGACAATTGGTGAAATGCGAACATTATTTGATGATATTAGGGACATTGTTAATTGTTAGCTATGAAAATAATATTATGATTAAATTATAAATGTTCTTTATTTTAGAAACATATACATAAATATTTACACATAAAATTATGTGATGCCTAGGATTTGATTTATATAATCGGAGTGGAGAGAAGAGGGGGAGGAGTAGAAATGGGTAAGATTGGTCATGTGTTGATGGGTATATTGGGTTATTATATCATTCTCTCTGGTTTTGTATCTATTTAAAATTTGCCCACAACAAAATTAAGTGAGAAGGGAAGTGAAGACCACCACTGTTTTGCAGGATTCAGTGGAAACAGGCTCTGTGGAAGAATGTTGCAGATCCAGCTAGCTGCCTGGCCAGTGTCTGTTAACCTTTCTTCTTCTGTCTACTAGTCAGAACAGACTAGCTTATGTTGTAGTAACAGACCTGAAATAACAGCTTAACAAAGTCAATTTCTTGTTCATACCACATATCCCACATGGGTTGGCAAAGGGGACCAGCTTGATGAAGGCTCCACCCTTAGTTAAATCACTGATCTACAAATGCCTTTTCTCCTAATTCTTAGGGAAAGTGAATTCGTACAAATGAAGTAAATTTCTTGAGCACCTAGTATAAGATAGTCCTGTATGAAGTGTTGCAAGGGCCTCTCTAGGCCTTCGTAGCCTAATGAAAACTAGAATATACAATTATAACACAGAACAACTATGATTTTTTAAAATAAGATTAAAAGTTACAAAGTCTCAGTAGTTTATCAGAAGAGATCCTATCAACAAAAAAAATGAAACATGCAAACAGTTCCAAACTGAAGGAAATATTTTCAAATGTTTGTTCAATTGATGTAGATAAAATTCAAACTTACCCAGATAAAAATAAAAGTCCTCTAATCTCACAGAACACTTATAATTAGAAGTTACACCATGAAATATTTAGTCATTTCAAGTTCAAGTTAGTAAAAATGTTTTTCGATGGAGTTTCTGGAACATAAACCACTGTGCTTTCTGGTAGGAAACATAAATGACTGTGTAAGTTGAATATAAAATGCATGAACATCTGGAAGTCTGCTAATTGCAGACAGAATGTCACATAAAACAAGAAATCAAAGAACTTCTTTCTGGCTCATATGTCTTTAGGAGAGAGAAATCACTTTCCCTGGCCCAAGTATACTGGCATAATTGACAAAACGTTGAGATGGCACATTTCCCCACATGTGCTTTCTTGGATCCAGTCAGGTCCCATGAACACTGGACTCATAAACTCCACATTTGGTCTAGGGCAGTATATGATAAATTCTTAAATCAGTGGTAATAAAAAAGGTAGAGCAGAAGTTTAAATACAGCAAACAGACAGGAAACTGAAATGTCTTAGCCAATTGGAATAAAGTAAACTCCTAAGAAAGAAATTCAAATCTAAGTGCATTGGGGGGCAGGTCCCCAACATGCTGAAAGACATATCATTTCTATTACAATAGTCCCAAAACCACTTCAAATCTATAGACCTGTTTTAATTGGCCAAGAATTTTTTCCCATAAATTTTAGCCAACATTTAAAACTTAGGGAATTTCTTATAAAAATACTTACATCAGAATTTTCTTAAAAATACGAAGACCCAACAATTCCCCCATAGCTACAGGCTGCTAACACACACAAGAACTTCTACTCTGGAGGAGACTCCTGCGCCCCCGTCATCACCTCTGCTCACACAAAAAACACATAGGTCTAGCCCTTTGTTACTTTTCATTTCACCTACCTGGTCCTTGTAGACATTTGAAATCATAACCACTGCTTCAGAAAAAAAAGTGGTCATAGTTGGCCGGGTTCAGTGGCTCATGCCTATAATCCCAGCACTGTGGGAGGCCGAGGCGGGCGGATCATGAGGTCAGGAGATCGAGACCATCCTGGCTAACACAGTGAAACCCCGTTTCTACTGAAAATACAAAAAAATTAGCCGGGTGTGATGTCAGGCACCTGTAGTCCCAGCTACTCTGGAGGCTAAGGCAGGAGAATAGAGTGAAACCAGAGGCGGAGCTGGCAATGAGCCGAGATCGCACCGCTGCACTCCAGCCTGGGCAACAGAGCAAGACTCTGTCTCAAAAAAAAAAAAAAAAAAAAAAAAAAGTGGTCATAGTCACAAGTCATCATTTTTATTCTGCTTTTGATGACCCAAATCTTCCTCTTATGTTTCTGAATATATGGTGCCCTGTGAGGGGCTCTCCCAGCTCACTGACTGCTCTTGCACTCACTATGCCTCCTTCATTAGTTGGTACTTCTCTAAATCTCCTGGGGGTTTTAGGAATGATAATCACTCTTGTGCCTATAGCCTCCCAGAGTAAAAATATAGAACAGAGAGTCAAGGAAATGAATATAAAAATTCAACTGTACTAGTGATAACATTAAACTGAAGAACATGGTTTGGATCAGTGGTCAAATGGGTCTCCTAATCCATTCCACTTTGACCTGAATTCAACCCCATCCAAGACTGCTGACTGCTCTGCTGCAGAGACAGAATCTGCCCTGGTAAGCTTCCCTCTAGTGTGTGTTTCAGTCAGGTTGACTCCAAAGAAAGGAAAACCCAGAAAGATCAAAACCATTCATGCTCAGTACCTTTCCCCAGTATATCAATCCCAAAAGTCATCATTTGAACTTTGGCTAGGAGTAAAGTTGGTAGAGAAAAGTCTAGAAGGATTTTAGCCCATTTTACTTCTTGGAGATTGAATACATATTATTTCCTACTTGTGGAAATATGAGAAGTAGTAAATAAGATTCCCACACATGTATACACATTCCTCTGGTTTCCATTCTCTTCACGTATTTGGTTTAACAGCTAAGCAAATGGCTAATGATGGATTCAGCTCATCCCCAGGGACAGAGATGAGCTCCAGAACAGCCCTGTTTATGAGGCTTCTCTGCAAATACCAACCAATGCTCCACTGTATCCAAAGAATCATACATTAAGTAAACTTATTCCAAAGTTCTACTTTTACCCTCATACGAAGTTGTTTTTACTCCCTATTTTGTTTCTCATTCTAATTTGTGCCCAGCCTCACTCTCCATCATAATTCACCAGAGGTTATACAATGAAGTCAAATAGAGGCACAATTATTCTCCAATAATAGCATCAACAACATAAAAATTACCAAATGGGAATATAAATATGCTCCCTTATGAAGTTCTCAGGAAGAAATTAAAGCCTCAATGGTAACACACCTGGCTTTAAATTCAGAAATATAAATATATTTTTTTTTCTCAAGTTCTTTGTGTACTATCTAGAAAAGTCCTGACTAGTTGACTTGTAATCTGGGCTGTGTTCCATAGGAATGGATATTGTACAACAAGACATCAGAAATTAAATTATTTTCCCCATGGGCTCCTCTACTAAGAAAGTCCAAAGAGTTAACACAACACAAAAATTATTAGAATCCTAGTTTTAAAACAACTTAATTGCAGCTCCAAAGTGAATATCTCCAATTTTTTAGAAAAAGATCTCCAAAAACTAGGAACCAATATGTACTGTCCCCAAAGACCATAAAAGGCTCAGTGCTATCTAACGAAAGGATAGTCAATTCAGAGAAAAAATTTCTGCTACTCTAGACTCCCAGTTAGTCAGTGTCACTTATTCAGGGTCCAAAATCAGTGAATTGTGAAGTCAGCCATAAGATTAATTATGCTTAACCAATATCAAGGGGAAAGGAATTCATTTTTACATTCTCTCTCCTCAATCAGAGAGTGGGAAAAACTCCTGACAAAGTTTTGAAATTTGCAGTAGTCATGGCCCCAAGTCAGCGGGTCTTATTGAAGTTTCCTTCTTTCCCATGCAGCATACTTAAAACTTGTTAACTTCATTTTCCCTTTGAGCCTAATTTTCTGTCCTAGCCCTCATTCCAGGATAGCAGTTGAGGGTGAGATCTGACCAGGATGCAGGCCTGTTTCAAGGGACTATTGCTGCTTGCTCTGGAATGTCTTAGAGAATGAGACTTGCCTGCGAGGGAAGATTCCCCTCTCCCCAATCTTGGTCTCTGCTGGAGAATCACCCTCTGCAAGGCCCTTCTTTTCCTTAGCTTTCAAATGTTCTAGGCTTTGAGCAACATCTCTTTCTGCTTAATAGTTTTCTGCAACAGGGAAGGTCTCTAATGCTTTATTTCTGTCTGCTATTCTCTTATTCCAAGTAGGCTCATAATAGTTTACCTTGCTTCTTAAATGGATTACTTTCCTTCTCTACCATAGGCATAACTATCCACAAGACCTGAGTATCTGCTTTTCTTTCTCATTTTTTTGTTTGTTTGTTTGTTTGTTTTTGTGTGTGTGGTTTTTTTTTTTTTTGGTTTTTTTTCTTGGAGACGGAGTCTCACACTGTCGCCCAGGCTGGAGTGTAGTGGTGCAATCTCGGCTCACTACAAGCTCCGCGTCCTGGGTTCACGCCATTCTCCTGCCTCAGTCTCCCGAGTAGCTGGGACGACGGGCGCTGACCACCATGCCCGGCTAATTTTTTGTATTTGATACGGGATTTCACCGTGTTAGCCAGGATGGTCTCGATCTCCTGACTTCATGATCCACCCACCTCGGCCTCCCAAAGAGTTGGATTACAGGCGTGAGCCACCGCACCCGGCCTCTCTTTCTCATTGTTTTTAAGTTCAGTTGTCTGTTTTCAATGACATAATTTTCTCCAGGTTTTTTCTGGTAGGGTACCCTATCTTGAGATCATTACAGTCAGTGAGTTCTGGTGCGCTGCCAAAACATCCACTGTTTAAAAAAATATTTTCAACCTTCACCTCCTGGGTTGAATCATCTCAATCATTGTCTCATCAGAGACAGGCTGAATTCGATGTATTATTTTCTCTCTTTTTCAATATATAGTAGCTCCCATTACTTTCCTTAAAGTCCTTATTTTATATTTCTTCTCCTTGAGAGAGAGACAGTATCTTCCTGCCCACTTACAACAGGTGTATCACCTTGCATCAGTACTTCTTTTAATGTAGGCTGCTATTTCAATCATTCTCTTTCACATGTGTCCAGATATTCTATACCCATGTGGTTAGTTCTCATTAAAGACTCCTTATCTACAACTTTAAGAGGAACATTTTCAAGAGTCTGTTAAGTCCACAATTTCGTAGATGACTCTAAAAAAACAAATTCTACCCAAATATGAAACATCTGTCTATAACTGTGTCTATAATCACGGTGTCTATAGACAAGGATATTTATAGACTAAGTAAAGTTTCTAAAAATCTTTCCCTTTTACAATGAAATTGAAAAGTGGATTAGCCTAAAGTAGAGTCAGTTATATCAATGGCTTTTATTTTTCCTCTAGATCCACATAGTAGAAAGAGAAAACAGAACCAAACAAAGCCTGACATTGTCAGTCTGTCCCTAAAACATCTCATTATTAGGTTTAGAATAAAGTTTACTCAAAAGTTCTTAACAAAAAAAAAAAAAAAAAGACTTGTTAGATCTGGGATTGCTCAACATAACAATTACACTACACTCTCTTTGCCCCTGCTACTATGCTACAGCCATGTTTTTCTATGTTCCATTTACCCTCCTTAATTCTAGAAGAACTAAAAAACCCCTCTTTTACAGTCCCACTTTAAAAAGTAGATAAATTGGGGCTTATTTTCTTTAATTTGTCATATCTAGCTAGTCAAACCTCTAAGATTTTAACATTTCTCCTAAGAAAATGTCTTTCTTACTCCAATGGAATTTGTCTGTTACTTTATTTTTCTTTCATTCTTCCCAAAATTCTTATTCTAATAATAACACAAAGCATATTTTTAAATCAAGACATTCCTCTTAAATTCCAAATAAAACCATTCCAGAAACAGAGTGTAGGAGGCAAAATCTATTTTAATTGCCATTTTAAGCTCTGGATTCACAATAATTTTGTTGACTTTTTGCACTATCCACTATGTACTAACAGCATCTATTCTTTTTCATTTGTTCTTCCAACTTCTATGGGTAAAACTAGAATCTGAGTCTCTGAAATAAAAACTACTGTCAGAGTTAACATAATTATTATTTTTAGAACCCATGTGAGTCCATGAAGTTGGATGGAAGAGTGCACAATTCATGAGATTCTAAGCAGTTAGCTCCCCCACAGTTCCCTCCCTTGTTGCTGAATGTAGTTGAGAATAACATAAATAGGAACGGAATTTGGGGCAATGGATGAAGCACTGCATTTGTATGCCAGGCATAAAATTCATACTAGTTATTTGTAGCCCACATGGACTTAGCTGTCTTTACAAACCATCTATAAACCTGGCTTAAAAAAAATACAATAAAAGCAGCACAATTATTCCACCCACCAATGTTTATTAAGCATGTATGCTTAAGCTCTAACTGTTTTGATGTGAGCCTTAACAAGAAGTAACAGTTCTCTTTTTCTTGGATAGGAATCAGCAATAGACCTGAGATGCCTAGGGCATTAGCCTTCTATTCAGCTAGCTTAGCAATAAACACTTAGGAAGATTTTGTTACTTTCAAAAGGTCAAGACTCTAAACAAAAATTTTAAAACAACTAAAATTAAGCAATATATTGTTTAGGTACTGAGCGCAAGTCCCAGAAAGTGGTTACATCAGCACAGAAAGAAGAAAGAAAAACGAGATGGAGAAAACAAATAGGCAGATGGAAGTTTTTGTTAATGTTTTCGGGTCTAGTTTTCTGATCACGTGGTGGTTTTATGGAGGTTAATTTATTAAAAATAAGTAAATTATGAAACAAATAAAAGAGGACCATGATATGTCAATAATAAAAGTGGACAATTGATCAAATATTCTGAACAATTCAATTTTGTGTACCTAGAGGACAGTAAAATATATATATGTATACATAATGTTCCTATGCAAAAAAAAAATTATTTACAATAGCAGATAACTTTTGCTTTCATTTGTATTGTTCTGAAAACTGGAAATGAGATGTTTTAATTACATAAAAATGATTCTTGATAACTTTTTCCTTAACATTATGGAATGTTCAATAGTATATCGATAAAGGAAAACTCTATACTTGCTAATTATATTCCACAATACAAACATTCAATCAGGAAATAAAAATATTATCTCTTGAACTTCTGGAATAAACATATGATATCAGCTGAAACAACGCTGGTATTAAATGAATGATAAAGAAGATATAGCATGCTACATTTCCTCCACTCCCAAACAATTCTACTGAATTTGTACCTCCAAACCTTAAAAGCAGCATAGTAAAAATACTGTTAAATTTCTTCTTAGCTATGTTATAGCTTTGTATCACTAGTAAAAAGAAAAAGAAATGCACAGCAGCTCACTCCCTCGCAAAAAAAAATCTTGTTAGTAGAAAAATTAAAACTTCACAAGTATATAAAAATGAGACAAATTTCAAAGATAAAATTTGAGATGTTTGCTTCCAGTAATAGAAAACTAGATAACTTGGAACTATCTTCCTGCTGAAAGAAAATAGAAAGTTTGGACAAAATAAAACAAAATCTGTGTAATGGCACTGAAAAACTACTAAGGCAGTGAAGATTTATTGTGATAAGATCTAAGAAAACAAAACAAAAAAATAAACAGATTTATAACCTGGAATTTGAGAGCTGTGTGTCCGAAGGGTGTTTGCCTGTTTTACTAGAAAAGCCCAATAAGAAGCTGAAGAAAGCTTTCATTACACTCAGGAGGCTAAGAGCACAAGATTGAAAACAAAACATAAATCAAGGATTAATCAAGGGCAGAGACAGGGAAGGTGCGTGGGTCAACCACTAAGACTGGGCTGAGATTACAAAGACTGACATCCTGGGGACACGTAGAAATTAGAAATAAAACGATTTTCATATGGACTGAAAATTTTGGCCTGAAATTGTTAGTGTCCCTAACTGTGCCAGAAACAAATATAAATTTTCTCTTATAGAAGATAACAATATCATGATCCTCAAATTATATCCATAATTTTTGATGAGTAATATCTAGCACTTGATCAAAAAAATAGGTCACACAGGAGACAAGATAGTTCATCTAAACTCCCAAGAGAAACAAGTAATAAAAAACAGTCACACCAGGGATCCAGAAACAAAAGCATTAAATAAATATGCCTAATAGAATTGAGCAAATAGAATTGAGCAATTAACTAAAACTATTACAAAAATAAACCAAATGGGAATTCTAGAAACAGTATGCTGGTATCAACAGTACTAAATACGGCTATAGACAGAATGAGTGACATAGAAAAAAGAAATATCTAAAACAGAATATTCAAGCTACAGTCTGGAAAAAAAAAAAGATGGAAGATACAGAAACAAGTGTAGAAATAACAAATGGCATATGGCTTAAAGGTATTACGTACACGTATTTGAAGACCCAGAAGGAGAAAGAAAAAATGAAGCAGAAACAGTATTTGAAGAGCTACTGGCTCTTGAGAAATGCCCAAAATTGACAAAAATACATTAAGTCCCAGCTTCAAAAAGTGCTATGAACAGAATAAGAGGGATAATTGCAAAGAAAATCGCATGTAGACATATACTAGTAAATCTCTGAAAACCAAAAGCAAAGAGAACATTTCTTTGATTTTTAAAATTTTTAATTAACACATAATAAAACAGTTGGAGGAAAAACGACTACATACTTTTTCACATGCATAGGATTAGTAACCAACATTGATCACTGATAATTAGCACTAAATGATCGTTTTGCTGCCTTGAAAAAGGCCAGAGTATAAATGCCATTCCGTCAGTTGTAGAGGTCTACCGGATGAGTCTACTTGACAATGCCAGTCAAGATGCTGGTGCTCCCAGAGACAAGCCAGGTAAGAATATCATCTCAGACAGGGTTTGTCTGTGTAATAGTTTATAATATGAATGTAGAAGAATGAATGAAAAAGAAATGAAAACAGAAAGCATAATCTTTTTTTTTTCTTTTTTTAGTTTATTATGCTTTAAGTTCTAAGATACATGTGCACAACGTGCAGATTTGTTACATATGTATACATGTGCCATGTTGGTGTGCTCCACCCATTAACTCGTCATTTACATTAGGTATATCTCCTAATGCTATCCCTCCCCTTCCCCCCTCCCCACAATAGGCCCCGGTATGTGAGGTTCCCCTTCCTGTGTCCAAGTGATCTCATTGTTCAATTCCCACCTATGAGTGAGAACATGCAGTGTTTGGTTTTCTGTTCTTGCGATAGTTTGCTGAGAATGATGATTTCCAGCTTCATCCATGTCCCTACAAAGGACACTAACTCATCCTTTTTTATGGCTGCATAGTATTCCATGGTGTATATGTGCCACATAGAAAGCATAATCTTTAACTCCCTGCTTACATCTTTTTTACTTTGACTCCAGCAAAAGCTTATTCTTTTTTAAAATTTTGATAATGAAAATGTATTTACATGATTATAGTTCCTTGACACACTTACTGGATAGTCTTTTATTTCTTAATGTATCATCAAGGTCATTGAGAATTCCTATGTTTAAAGAAACATTTTGTTTTCTTTTTATATTCTTTCCTCTATCCCACAAGAAATAATTTAAACAGCATGCAAAACGCTATGTGTAGTTTACATTTCAGTTGAAAATCAGTAGTGCTAACGATTGGGAAAGAATCACAGGAAAGGAGTGGTACCCCAAGTTCTTTAAGCTAACAATATCATGGAAATAGCACTGAACTAGGAATCAGGAAACCAGGTTCTATTTCTGGCTTTGTTCCTAAGTAACTTTAGGCAGTTTTCATAGCCTTTCTTGGTACATTTTCTCATCTGTTGAATAATCTCTTTAGTTTCTTTAAATTCAAATATTCTATGATGCAATGTAGGCCAATCTATACTTTTTAACAAAACATATGTGATATATATTCCAGGAAATCTTCCTACAAATTTTTCATTCAAGCTTATATCCTTCAATGCTAAATGATAAATTTAAAATACGTAACAAGCAAGTGCTAATGAGCAAAGTCTGAGACCAGCCTAGTCTCCAACTACTATTTTCTAACATAGTTGCCTAAGCACATAAATAATATATACTTGCTGTTTAATGATACTTCCTAGTAAGTTCCCATAGACTTTGACATTTATGCCTTCAAAAGTAATCACTCCTTTTTTTCACTCCCTCACTTTATCAACATGGAAATAGAGGAACATTTTTTAATCTATTAATTCTACTAAGAACTATGTCATCTCAAAGATTTCACTGAAATTTTATATGCTTAACGTGGGAATCAGGCATCATACCACTTTTAAAAATCTCCTCCCGATTAGGGCATTGTATTATGTTAGTGGCATCTAATCACTTAACCTTCAAATTTAAAAATATCTTTACCTGACAGATTCCCAGAGCTGCACCATTACATAAACTGCGTATAAATTATTTACTTAAATTGAATTGCTTGTAAATTATAATTTTACATAATCTGGGAAAAAATAGAAATACCATTTTGAAAGATTTTCCTCACAGAGACATTCTTTTATGTAACAGTTTCAGTATGTTTCCTTGACAACATTGTTCCTAAGAATGTCTCGTTGAGGCTATGGTAAATGATTGACGTCTATTTTAAAAATAGAAAATATGAACATGCCATGTGTAGTTAAACATGTCATTATAATCATACAACCAAGTGTAGGTCATCAACATACTAGTTAAAGCTGTATTAAATATTGTTTTTTTAAAAAAATGAAATTCACCAAAATGAATCATTGGAAACTAGATGAAATAGTAGTTTCCAGAATAAACATATGTACTAATGCCACAGGTGCTCCAAGTGTAATTGATGTAGTTCTCAACCTTTTCCATAATTGTCTTAAACTGAACTTGTCATTCATTGAGGCATGCATTCATTATTGAGCTGTGTACTGTACCAGGTGCTGAACTTTCATTGGTAAACATCGCCTTGAAAAGTAATAAGTGAACAGAGAAAATAACACCTACTTTGTGTGGTAAATAGAGTTAACATTCTGCCTTTGTCTCATATTTAGCAGATCAAGACTGTGAGACACATCAAAAAATTATCTAGTCCCTTCTGCCACAGGGTGGGATTAACTAACATTTTCTAGATGATTTCCTAAGGCGTGTTCTCATGTGATTACCTAGTATTTAATCTAATATATGTGGCTGATATTTTATTTTGGAGTCATGGAAATTAAAAACAACCAAACTTTCCAATTGTGGGAGGAAGTATAGTAAGAATGTATTTTTTATTTAAATTATTTTTTATAAAAGCACATGCATGCCTAATCCACTAGAGCTGGATGTTAACATAAAATGACTGTTTCAATGCTCTCTCTTATGACTAGGACTTACAGCTGATCTGACAATTACAAGACCATCACCTCAAATTAGGAAATGGGACTGTTGATGGGCATTACAAAACAGAATAAGAGTAGATGACCATGGCCTAAAATCATAACTCTAAAATCAGCTCAGGGTATGAACTGCTCAAGATGATTCAGTGACTTGGCAAGTAATTAATCCTTTCTACTCCAAAGAGATGGATAAAATATAAAAAGAAAAATGGCATGGGTTTAAATACGTGATAGACATCTCTACCAACTTGACAGGGAACAAAAGCCAAATGGTAAACAGGAGTCAGAGCAGATTATCTTTTCCAGAAATTGTGAAGCAAGCAATAGATGCTGAGAGCAAGAGGAAAATTTAAAATCCTTCACATAAAAATAAGGTGCTGAATCTCTAGCTCTAATCTCCAACCAATTGTGAGGAAGGGCTATGAAAAAATAGGAGGGGGGTGGCTACCAAATGTTATCAGAAGCCATAGTTCATGCTGTGCTACAGCCATAGAGCTCCTGAACTGAATCTCTCAAAGGTTTTTCAGTTGGCAACTGAAGAATTTGGTTCAGAATGGAATCAAGAATATAAATTATTATATTATAATGATACATGTGCATGTATGTTTACTGCAGCACTATTCACAATAGCAAAGACATGGAATTAACCCAAATGCCCTTCAATGATAGACTGGATAAAGAAAATGTGTATATATGTACACCATGGAATACTATGCAGTCATAAAAAGGAGTGAGATCATGTCCTTTGCAGGGACGTGAATGAAACTGGAAGCCATTATCTTCAGTAAACTAATGCAAGAACAGAAAACCAAACACTGCATGTTCTCACTTGTAAGTGGGAGCTGAACAATGAGAACACGTGAACACAGGGAGGGGAACAACACACACCGGGGTCTGTCAGGAGAGGGCAGGGAGGTGGGAGGAGAGCATCAGGATAAATAGCTAATGCATGTCAGACTTAATACCTAGGTGATGGGTTGGTAGGTGCAGCAAACCACCATGACACATGTTTACCTATGTAACAAACCTGCACATCCTGCATATGTACCCTGGAACATAAATAAAATAAAATAAAATAAAAACCTTTGGAGGCAACTGCAAACCCTCTTACCAGGAAGATTGAGTTCAGAAAGTGATTTGTCAGCATCCATAAAACTGTAGTAGGCTGACTGGTAGCCTGAAGGTAAAGTAAAATCTCAATCTCTTCACAGTTCTAGGCAGTCATCTCTTTGTTTCATTTATATTCCACAATCTTGATTTTCACTTACTAATATCTTGCTTTCTAGTACCCTTCAGCTGAATCATCAGTGATTTTTTTTCTATCTGCTCCCAAAACCTATTTTGACATAGTGACTTTATTTTTTTCAGTAAGTTATTCTTTTCTTTGTTGTTTTATTTAATAGTACCTAGGAAATGTACTAGGTACTCTTTTAAAAACTTTATACATATTAGCTTGCTTAAGTAATAAGGGCCCAAAGCATCACAGTGTAGACATCACAGTATGGGCATCATAGTGTAGACACTGTGGGTAAGCCAGGGTAGGATACACAAAAGGACCCCTGGTATTTGGAGGGTAGATTATTGATGGTTTTCAGAAGTGTTTGTGCCTGTCTATAAGAAATTGAGCACAGTTCTCCTCACTGGCTCAATCACTCTCTTGAAAACCTCTAGGGATTTTTATAGAGAGATATATAGATAAATGGGCCAATAGATAGATAGACAGATACATAAATACATACATAGATACATAGATAGATGTAGGTATAGAGTAAAATATAGATTTCAGATATAAATATTTATATATTGATGGGTAGACCCAACTTGACTTTAGATCGGGATTCTTATGGGAAAAACAAAGAAGTCACTTTACAGAAAACTGATGACATTAGGCTTATTTTTGTCTATTTTGCCTCATGTTGCAAACTTTGCATTCTGCTTGTAAAGCAAGGTGTGATTCTGATAGCACTCTGTAAGAATTCTTTTATGGAAGGCATTGTATAGCAGCATAAAAAGAATCTTTAGTTTTATCATAAATAACAGTATGTCCTTTGTACTACTGTTCTGCATTTTATGCTGTTCCAAAGGATGAAATCTTAACTTACATGAAGAATAAATTCCATCATTTCAAAAGATTTACATGGAATTCTTCAATAAGAATTGTTTTATGTAGTAATTTCTCCTTCAGCATTAAATATGTTATCAACTAACACAACTTTTCATAAATATATCTATTTCACAAAGCAAAGTACTTGTATGCAAACCATCTGGAGAATCTTTTCATCAGTTTTTACTTGATATCAATAGAAATGAATTTTCCTTCAGTTTAATCATCATGGATAAGTTATATTACTGTACTTTTTCTCTTCCCTCTTCTGTCTAATATGGTCAGCAGGACCCTATATTTTATATCTGCATAACACACTACATGATGCTTAGCATGCAGAAAAAGACAATAATTGTCTTCATCGCATATGCCATCTACTAAATAATAATAGTCAGCAGTCTGCCATTATTTCTCATTCATTTAACCATTCAAACAACATATATTTATTGAGCACGCAGCATGTCCCTGCAGGCTATGTAGATGAACGAAACAGTCATGGTCGCAGCCGTCACTGAGGTTACAGACTAGTTCTTAGAAAAAAAAATATTACCCAAGATAAATTTATGATTGATTTCCTTGAGTAAGTCTAGTCCATCAAACAGCTAAAATTATAAATTGCTTTCCCATAGCACATAGGCTGTTTTCAAAAACAAAACTAAACAAGCATTAATACCAATTGTCCCTATGGTTTAGAAGGAAAAGAGAGTAAGAAAGATTATAAAACTCTTTCATTTTATTACAAAAATAAATCTCCTAAGCACATATATAGACCATATTGAGTTTCTCAGGAGGTCAAACAATGTTTTTGAGGTTTTTGATCCCTATACATCTCCTCTGTCACTAAAATTGGGAAATAATTGTCAAAATCTCCTGAGAGTTAAGATAAATTATCATAATATCATAATAAAGCCTCCCATGATTTGACAAGTTTTATAATAATCCCAACACTTGCCATGGTTGTGCCTTTTACCTGGAAATAAAGCTTTTTTCTCTGACAGCAAAGATTATTTTTCTTGAAGCTACCAACAAAAACAAAGAAAAGATGACAGTGCCTTAGTTCCAAGGTGTGACTGTCACAATTCAATGGCAATCTTGGATCAAAACTTACAGTTTCAATCAGTGACTTCATTCCAGGTAAAGCCGATGACCTCTATAAGCCCCTTATGAGTGTGTATGCTCAGGACACAATAAAGCCCCCATCCAACGCACCTGCTCATGCACAGAGAAGTAGCTACGGAGAACCATACATACTCTAATTTGAAAGTATGGTCAAAGAACATACCAACATACTGAAGTAATTATCCTCAAATTCAGTAGAGGAAGAGAACAAAAAGATGGGAAGACATAGACATTTCAAATCATACAGACTGCTCTTGTCTAAAAAGTGCAAACTGGTCTTTAAAAATAAGTTCGTTTTTAGTACCAAATGTGTGCATTTCCCTTCAAATTTTTAACTATGAGTGTCCTTCCTAATTATATGTTTGTGCACTGTATCCAATTCCTCTGAAGTCTTCTTTTTGGTTAACAGCCTATGCACTATCTCCTCTTAATTACTGCTCATGCCCCCCTCAGTGTGAATAATGCCTAAAGCAGATGGTGTCTCCTCCTACGAAGCAAGCATTTGGCCAAAACAGAACAACAGAGACAATTTCCAAAGTCTGATGGGTACTCTTCAGTCTGATTGCCTCTCTTTATCATAATTTCTTAGGGACATGGCATCATTGAGACTCTTTTGTCAGATCTCAGTCTGTTCCTCACCCCTAAGCAACACCATCTCATAGACAGAGAAACATAATTTAAGAGTTCAAGAATTCCAGAACTTTATAGTCACAAAAAATCATATTAATACAATGTTCTATTTACATGATACCTGTTTAATATCAAACAATGCAATTCAATGTAAGCCAAAGAAATCATTTCTAAAATTCAAATTCGGAGAAATGTCATGTAAACTCTACACTTCTGGCCAGGCATGGTGTCTCATGCCTGTAATCCCAGCACTTTGGGAAACAGAACCAGGAGACTCGCTTGAGCCCAGGAGTTTGAAGCTGTAGGGAGTCCTGATTGCACCACTGCACTCCAACATGGGTGACAGGGTGAAACCCTGTCTCGAAAATAAATAATAATAATTAAAATAAATGCTACACTTCTGTCTTCCACCTTGTAAGGTCTTGGAGAGTATATTGTATAACTATATTTCATAATTATTATTTTCTACATTACTGTGAACTATTTTCTTCTTGGGTCAATGCAAAACATTACTGTTCCTAATGATTACCTTTGAAATGATCACCAACAGTATTAGTCACAGTCATCAGTACATTTATAGTAAAAACTTAAGCATTACTTAATGTGCTTTGGCAGTTTCTAATATAGCAAGTAGGGAAATTGAAAGTAATCATATTACAATACAATACAACAAGGTGTATATATTGGAAAATAGAACATTCTAATGGAATTAAGTTTCCACTTTGTAAAGGCAATATATGAGCCAAGTTGGGAGAGACTAATGTTTAGAAACCATAAATAATCCTTTCAAATCATGACAGGCAATTTTACTTGCACACAAATGGATGATTTTTAAATGAACAAAGATTTATTTTTTTGGCAAGTACCTTACAAAAGATCTAGTTTGTGCTATCAAAAACCCATTTATTTGAATATAGAAACAACCTTTGAGTAAGTATTTTCATCCTAGGAAAATCTTCCCAGCCATTGAAAATACTTTTAATCAAGCAAAGCTTCTATATTCCCAATCCCACAATTAACCATTTCCTATAAATGTACTCTCACACCAAAACCTAGCCCATGAGGAGAAGTGCAAATTAGAGAATAGAAACATTCAAAGAAGCAGTATCGCCGGTTACTCTTAATCTCACTCTCACCGGTATCTCTAGTTCCAATTCAGTAGACAGAAAAGCCACACACTCTCACCATAGCTAAACAGTGAAAAGACCATTTGCCCTTGGCATGCTCAAATCTCATTACCTTTGCGCTCTTCCAACACCAACTTCGTGGCCTTACTTGGCTCTTCATTTATTCTACACCTATTTATTATCTCGTATATACCAGAAATTTTCCTAAAAAGTAAATACTCGGCGAGACGCTGTGGCTCACTCCTGTAATACCAACACTTTGGGAGGCCAAGGCAGGTGGATCACGAGGTCAGCAGATCGAAACCATCCTGGCTAACACAGGTGAAACCCCGTCTCTACTAAAAATACAAAAAAATTAGCCGGGCGAGGTGGCGGGCGCCTGTAGTCTCAGCTACTCCGGAGGCTGAGGCAGGAGAATGGCGTGAACCCAGGAGGCGGAGCTTGCAGTGAGCTGAGATCGCGCCACTGCACTCCAGCCTGGGCGACACAGCAAGACTGCGTCTCAAAAAAAAAAGTAAATACTCAAGTGAACAAAAGCTAACATGATTTAGCAGGGAAGACAGACATAAACTAACAAAAACATACAGTAGAGGTAAAATCATTACCATGATTAAGTGTCATGAAGGGAAGGCATACAGTGTCATGTTAGTTTATCAAGGGAGGATTTGCTGTAGTGAGGGAGGAGAGCTAAGGTTTCTCTGACAGAGTGACCCTTGGTGGACATTTGAATTTGTGTGATGTGAAGATTGGAGGAGAACAGATGAAGTATCCCAGGAAGAAGGAAGAGAATGCACAGTATGGGGAATGCGGAAGGGGAGTAGCAAGAAAATTAAAATTAAAAAAAAAAAAAAAAACCGGGAGGGGGACATAGAAGCCATTGTAGTCATTCAGTAGAGAAGATGGTAGCTTGAACAGGGCGATGGCAGTAATAATGATCTAGAGGTAGAGAGAGAAAAGAGTGAGAGATAAATTTAAGTTGTGAAGCTTCCAAAATTTGAGTATGGCTTGGATATAGAATGTAAGGTTCCAGGAGGTATTAGGGTGACTCTAGGTTTCTGGCTTTGGTAATGTCTGGAATATGACAACATTTACTGAGATAGAAGACAGGAGACAAGGACTAGGTTTGATAAGGGAGACAGGCAGAAAGGAGGAGGGCAATCCAAGGGCTGATTTGGACAGAATTTTCATACCACTTCGCTGTAAGGTTGTCAGCATGGCAATTAGGTAGATGGGTCTGGGTCCCAGAGAAAAGATCTGGCTGGAAGTATTTATTTGTGAGTCTTTTGCATACAGGTAAGAATTGAATGTTAATGTGGATTCCACGTCCAGGGCAAGAGTCCAGAGGGGAAAAAAGAGAGCCTAGGCTCCAGCTTTGAGGAAACCCACATTTAGTGGCTTAAAAAGTGAGAATGAGTTTGCAAAGGTAACCTCTATCCCTTTGGTTGCCTTCCTGAAACCATATGATTAAAAATCAACCAGGAGAATGAGGTGTCGTGAAGCCAAGGAAAAGGAATGTGTAAGGAATGGTGGAAAGAAAATACACATTAAAAGCTACGGAAAGGTTAAGAAAGACGAAGATTGATAAATGCCCTGGGAAGGTAATTACTGACTATGTGAGAGCTGTATTGGTAGAGTAATGTGAGATGGGTGGATGCAAGACAGGACTGCCTAAAAAGGTGAATGGGAGATGAAGAAATTGAGAAAAAAAGTCCACTATAAATGGCCTTCGGGACTCCAGCTAGGCCTGCCCCTCACAGCCCTGGTCTTCTAAAGCTTCACAGAACTTCGACAAGATTCCACATTCATTCACATTAGACCAGAAATCCTAGTCCTTCATCTACACCCCATTTAGGAGTCACAGTAAAGCTACTGAGTCAGACTCTCTAGCTGTTCAAATTTGGCTTTGGTTGATCTGTTACTGGAATTAGACACCAGCTCTGGCCTTACGCTATAACCTAGTATGCCCAAACTTTAGCCATTCATATACAACTGCCACAATTATTATCATGTGGCACTCCCTGTACTATCCTTTCCTTACTGTCATTCTTTGAATTGGCCCACTTTAAAATATAAATTAGTTTATCATTAAAGGAAAATTTAATGCTAAGACCATGAATAAAAATCTGTCATTGACCATAAATGGCAGATTATTGTAATTAAATAAAAAACAATGAAAGCAAAACATTATTAAATTTCAGCTAGATACTTTAGCCCATACTTTAAACAATAGGTGAGGGGTGCTGATTAGCAAGGGAGATTTTAAAATATAGTCATCCCAAAACATAGTTGAATGTTTTTATTGGGTGATATGCTTATTTTTGTGCAAGTTCTAAAACTGTGATGTTTTCTGTCTACAAATTCAGAGTGAAAAAAATAGATACAACCTTCTTTCCTAGTTTGCTTTAAATTATGAGGCTATTACACTGTCTTATCCCATAATTGGCATAAAAAGTACTTAGAATCTCCTTCCTATAAGATTATTCATAGAATTAATATTTGTCACAGCCCACAGTTAGTTATCCTTAGGGGTCAAATTTAAAGAATTTGGCATAGTAATACAAGGTGTCTATTCATTCAAGAAACATTTAGTAAGCACCTTGCACATTCCATGTATTGCCTAGGCGCTGGGGTTCAGATATGAATAAGACAAAGTCCCTGTAATCAAGGAGTTTGCTACTAAGAGAGGATATGGACATGAAACAAGACATAATTCAGAGTCAAAAGGACAATAAAGTTTAGAAAAGGGAGGGCTTAACTGTTTAACTATCTGGGCTGGGCAGGATGGGGCAGATTGTCAGGAAAATTGTCACAAAAGGTTTACACACACTCTCCAGATTATCTTTCTTGTTATATGAGAATTTTTAACTGTGCATGTGCCAAGAGCTACTGGATATATTTCTTATATAAATGCCCCCTTACGTATTTCCTGTAGCATCTTTGTTTTATTCTATTTCAAAGGTTGATTCATATTTGTTAGCAGTTTTATTTTTCTCCTGGAAGAAGCAGTTTTCAATTATAAGGAAACACTGTCTGGCTGGAGAACACTGTGATAGGAGTCAGGAAACTCCTGTCCTCTGATCATTATCCATGTGACCTTGTGAAAATCACAGTATTTCTGAACTGCAATTTCTTATTTTAAAAAATGAGGTTAATAAAAGCCAAAATGCTTTTATTACAAGTAGCCTAGAACTTCAATTTTTTGCATAATTTATAGTAAAAGGGAAAGATGCTTAAGAGGAATGATTTAATTAAAAATAAATAGAATCTAAATTACAAAATGATTAGTGGATAATTATGACTTCATATCAGACTTATGATATCCAAAATAGCTATCTTCAGCGAAAGGAGTCAATCCAAATTTATTTCAGCTAACTTGAAGAAGAAATGAATGCCATTAAGACTAGAGATTGAAAACATATTACTTAATAGTCATTCTATAATAATGGCAAGCTACATAAATGATACATAGAGTATAAATATACTTATTATAAAAGCAAACAAACCTTTATTATCATATTTGATTCAAAATACATTGAGAAAAGTCTACTGAGATATATACCAAACTACTAACAGTGGTTGTATGTGAGGAAGTAAGTGGTTGAGTAAGTGGGGCTTGCATATGGCAAAGGTCAACTGATGATGAGCAGCTGGAGGGAAAGTGAGGCAGAGATAAAGGCAGATTTTAACTTTTTATTCTATATAATTGTGTTCTTACAATTTTACAGTAAGAATTTTTCATATATTGTTTAGATAACTAAGACAAATTTTAAATTAGAAGCATTCTGGGTTTAAAGAGATGGACTAAGCATCCACATTTATATCTCTTTTTCACCAGACTGTTGAAACAGCACAATAAACATACAAAATGAATAGAACAATAACAATGCAAAGAATGAGGCATAGTTATCAGTTCTCAAAGGATTTTAACAAATTTCTAGGAAACAGTGGATTCAAACAAGTCGATGGATAAAACTAGGCGAAATCCTGGCTGTAGTGAAGTTGAAAGTTGGGCCCAGTGACTGAACTTCAAAGACCGGAAACCGAGAGTGAGCACATACTGAGGCTAGCAGTGGAAACAGGGCAGAACACAAGGGGTTTAACTGTGCAGCAACCTCTGCTAGTTACTGTCTCTGGTTCCTGTCTCAACCACACAGCTTTCTTCTGGGTGTCTATTCACAGGTAAAATACTTGGTACAGAGCAAGGGCAGAGGTCATCTCTAAAGCAATCTAATTAACTGCAGATAAGCTTCCAGGGAACAAGTTGGTACTCCCAGATGAAAGCACTTATTTAGGCACTTAAGGATCCCCTTGGGGTCAGGCGCAGTGGGTCATGCCTGTAATCCCAGCACTTTGGGAGGCCGAGGCGGGCAGATCACAAGATCAAGAGATCGAAACCATCTTGGCCAACATGGTGAAACCCCATCTCTACTAAAAATACAAAAATTAGCCAGGTGTGGTGGTGCATGCCTGTAGTCCCAGCTACTCGGGAGAGGTTGCAGTGAGCCAAGATCACCATTGCACTCCAGCCTGGGAAACAGAGTGAGACTCTGTCTCAAAAAAAAAAAAAAAAAAAAAAAAAGGATCCTTTGATCGCCTCTGCTTACATAGTCTAAAAAGAAAGCTGCCAGTCCACAGGTTCTGCCCAGAAACACAGAGTTCTCATTTAGATGAGAAACATAGGAAAAACAGTTCTGCTTACACAACAGTAGTAGAAAATGTACATTGACTACTAGCTTAATCAAACTGTGCCCTTTATTCTTAATCGTGAAAAAATAATCAAGTTTCAGAAAAATAAAGGATTTGAAGTTATCAAAGAAAGAGTAAAAACTTACTAGAGTTGGAGATAAATGATTTTCATATTGGAAGATCTCCTTGGTCCCTGAGCAAATGAATGAAAATCCCACACCTAAAGAGTTATTTGTAAAATTTCAGAATACCCAGAGTGAAAATTAAGGTTCTAAAAATTCATCATAGTTTAAAAAGTTACGTCTCTAAAGAAATTATAATCATATTGGCCTCAGACTTCATCAGCCACACTGAAAATTATTTTAAACTTAGAATACCCAAATTATCAATCAGGGAAGGGAACAGTAAGATGGAATTTTTATACAGGCAAGAAATCTTAAAGTTTTTTTTTCTACTCACAGCCTAACTGGTAGCCAGATAAACATAAAATCTACCTCAGTTACTTTTACCCAATATATGATATCTGGCTTTCAACAAAAAAATTACAAACATGCTACAATGAAAAAAAAAAATTACAGCTCGAAGAAACAGAGCAAACATTAGAACCAGATTTAGATATGGCAGAGATTTTAGAATTATCAGACTAGGGATTTAAAATAACTATGATTAACTTGCTAAGAGTTCTAATGGGAAAAAGGGGACAACATGCAAGAACAGATGGGTAACATAAGCAAAGAGATGGAAACTAAGAAAGCATCAAAAGGAAATGCTAGAAATAAAAACACTGTACCAGAAATAAAGACTGCCTTCTATGAGATCATCAGTTGACTGATTATGACTGAAGAAAGAACCAGTGAACTTAAAGATATGCCAGTAAAAGAGCCCAAACTTAAAAGCAAAAAGAAAAATAGATGGAATCAAATGCGTCATGTGCGTCCGTGTGAAGAGACCACCAAACAGGCTTTGTGTGAGCAATATGGCTGTTTATTTCACCTGGGTGCAGGTGGGCTGAGTCCGAAAAGAGAGTCAGCAAAGGGAGATAAGGGTGGGGCCGTTTTATAGGATTTGGGTAGGTAAACGAAAATTACAGTCAGAGGCGGTTGTTCTCTGGCGGGCAGGAGTGGGGGTTACAAGGTGCTCAGTGGGGTAGCTTTTTGAGCCAGGATGAGCCAGGAAAAGGAATTTCATAAGATAATATAATCGCTTAAGGCAAGGACCAGCCATTTTCACTTCTTTTGTGGTGGAATGTCATTGGTTAAGGCGAGGCAGGACATTTGCACTTCTTTTGTGATTCTTCAGTTACTTCAGGCCATCTGGGCATACATGTGCAAGTCACAAGGGATGCGATGGCTTGGCTTTGGCTCAGAGGCCTGACAAAATGTCCAAGAACTGTGGTCCAGTTATAAGAGGTGTAAACTGCATAATTACAAGAGGTGTAAATTGCATAATGGAAATTGCAGGAGGAAAAGAAAGAGAGAGAGAAAAGGAAGAAATATTTGAGGTTATAATGGCTGAGATTTTTCCAGAATTAATGACAGACACCAAACCACAAATCTACGAAGTGCAAAGAACACCAAGCAGGATAAATACTAAAAATCTGACAACTAAACGTGTCATATTCAAATGCAGAAAATCAAAGACAAGGAGAAAATCTTGAAGAAAGAAAAAGCAACCAAAAAACCCCAGGAAAATGAAAACTATGCAGAAGAGTCACGACTCTAAAATGTTGCTAACTAAAATGTACAAGATTATGAGAAAATGTTGAAGTGTAAGAAAAAATGCTTTATTTGGCCTTGATGCCACACTCTTCCCCAAGTGGCATGGGGGAAGAGACAGAAATAAAAACTTATTATGTAGACATAACGATGTAAACACTTTTTATTAATTTTCAGATTTAAAAATTAGCCTATAGAAATGCACAAGATTAATTATGATTATAAAATAAATTGTAAATGTTTTCAATTTGACAAATGTAGAGTTATAACCGCTAGAAGTTGAGCAATGGAAAGACTGGTGTGTGGAAAAGTTAGTGACTCTAAAACATCCATCTTACATATCAGGGATTCAAAGGAGAATATTGAAAGTCGATGTAAAATTGGCCAGGCACAGTGGCTCACGCCTGTAATCTCAGAACTTTGGGAGGCCAAGGCAGGAGGATCGTTTGAGCCCAGAAGTTCAAGACTAGCCTGGACAACATGGACAGACCCCCATCTCTACAAAAATACAGAAAAAAAAGAAAAATAGCCAGGCATGGTGGCATGCACCTTTAGTCCCATCTACTCAAGAGGCTGAGGTGAGAGAATCACCTGAGTCAAGGAAGTCGAGGCTGTGACCACACCACTATACTCCAGACTAGGTGACAGAGCAAGACCCTGTCTCAAAAAATAAAATAAAGTGAATGTTAAATAATAAATATATATGGATATTACTGGAAATTAGAATGGGAACCAATAGGAAATTTTATAAATTAGAAGGAACGGAAAGAAGGAAAATGGGGCAAAGTGGTGGAAATTATGCAAGCGTGACAAATGCCTTTCTTAGAAATGCAGGTAATGTCAGCAGCTCTTCTCTAGTGATCATAAATCAAAAAATAAAGGAATTATCATAGTATTTGCAGTGATAAAGGTAATGACTAGAATAACTAGAAACACATACAATTAAAATAATAGGTTGCCCATGGTAAGTAGGTGTGAGAATAGGATGGAGTGAGGACAAAAAAACTCATTATGTATTTAAAATTATTCCGTCTTTCTTACTTTGTAACATAGACATATATTTCTCTGATAAAAAAATAAAACTTTAATGATTTTAAAAAGAAAGTTTTAAAATAAAATTTTAAAACCTTTAATATTGTAAGAGTCTTTTCATGAGAAGCCCAGTAAAGATGTTTTTAAATGGGCCTCATTCATCTAAGCTAGCAGCACAGAACCCTACCAGAAAGGGTGATGCCCTTGGGTAGTCGGTCTTTTTACTAGAACTTCAAACACCTGAGGAAGATAAAACAAACTTGACATATCCCTTAGCACAGTGTGTTCACTACTGAGAAAAAAGAAGCTGCTTATAAAGTAGTGAGAGAGGATGTCCCACAGTGAAAATACTTCTCAACAAAGAACACTAAAAGAGAAAGATTAACATAGGAATTTGCCCATCAGGATGAATAAAAGCTAAGAAAGGAAAAAGAAACCTGGAGATATGCAGTATAAGATTGTACTGTGGATTGTGCTACAACCAAAGTTATTATTCAAGTATCAAGAATAGAAAGATATTCCACATGCTTAAACTCTGAAAAACCGGAAATATGTCACAAATTCACGATTATCAGTTAGTTATGGTAAGGGGACTAGTCTAATGCCTAGCCTTAAGTGGGCATTCAGGTTGGCCAATGGAAAAGAAAAAAGGGTTTAGAGTTCAAGGATCCCAGATTCAAGTCTATGCTTTGCCACTTACTACGTATGGGACACTGGGCAACTTGTGTAAGTTTTCTAAAACAGTTTTCTTTTTTGTCTGTATCTCAATTTCTATCTCTATCAGAAGTAATAAAATATAACAATAATACTGGCATCAGCAATGACAAAAATAACAACCATCCCAACTTACCTGCTGTGTTTATTCTAAAGATAATGTGGGATATATACTTTACACTTGCCAAAAGCCATGCAAATACCAGTTCTGGTAATTATTCTCCAGGAGCAGCTTCTTTCTCCCTGAGAAAGGAAGGGAGACTGCTGTGACTGCTATCCCTATTCGCTGACCACTGTGCTTCTATCCCTACTGGGAGCCTCATTAAATGGAGCTGGGGAGGACAAGAAGCTGAAGGAGATTATGGCAGCTACTTAATACTGCCAGATTAACCAATCAACTTCTATTAGAAAATTCTGAGGTACTGAACTTAAATCTTTCCTATAACTTGTCACTCATGTCTGCAGGGTACTACGAAAATTATAAACAAACATGAATAATATAACTAATTTATCACTGTAGCATAGAAACTTTATAGTTGATGAAACATTTCTCTGTATCCTTAAAGGTTTTAGAATTGTAGTGACTGGTAGGTAGTTTTGATTAAAAGAAAAAATCTATTGCATAGAAAAAAATACATGAGATTGAGAAACAAGTTTTTAATATGTATTTGATAATAGATTTTGTGGAAGAAATTTTGTAACTGTTAACTTTTGGGTTTATGTCTATTTAGCAGCAATAAAATGTGTTGTCTATTTTTAGAAAGGATGTGCCATTCGGCAGGACATTTGGGAACACAAACCAGATAGTGAAACAAGTTCCATGCAGAGGGTTTATATTCCTGTGACCTTAAGAACTAACTGAGTCAACATTTTCATCTTGCTCCAGCAAGATGTCAGAAGAGAAAGCTCCACCAATTGTCCCCCTGGGGCAAAAACACCAAGTCAACAACTATCTACACACACACAAAAAAAATACCTTCATAAGAACCAAAAATTAGGCGAACACTCATGGTACCTGGCTTTAACTTCATATCACTGAAAGAGACACTGAAGAGATAGCAAAAGCAGCCTTGAATCGCTGATGCCATCTCTCCCCATCCCCAGCAGTGGAGGCAAGGTGCAGAGAGCATCTCTGGGCACTAGGAGAGGGAGAACACAGCAATTATAAGGCATTGAACTCAGTGCTGTCTTGTTAGAGCTGAAAAGAAAATTAGATGAAACTCAGTTAATGCCCACCCACAAAGGAAGCCTTTAAACCATCGCTACCCAGAGGGGAATCACCAATCACAGTGGTCTGAACTTGAATGTGTGCAAACATTGCCACAGAGAGCCAAAGTTCCATCCCCCTAACCCCAGGCTGCACAGTTCACAGCTCCGAAAGAGACCCTTCCCTCCACTCAAGGAGAGAAAAGGCAAGAGTAGGGAGGACTTTGTCCTCCAAGCTGAGCTTGGATACCAGCTCAGCTACAGCAGTATAGGGCATCAGTCAGAGTCAGGAGGCTCCCGTTCCAGGCCCTAACTCCCAGATAACATTTCTAGACACACCTTGGGCCAGAAGGGAACCAGCTGCCTCGAAAGAAAGAAACCATTCCTGTCAGCATACATCACCTGCTAACTGAAGAGCCTTTGGACCCTGAATAACCGGCAGCAACATCCCAGGTACTAGATCGAGGGCATTGGTGAGCCTCCAAGACTTGCTGGCTTCAGGTGAGACCCAGCACATTATATGGTTGGTGGCTAAGGGGCAAAACTCCTCCTGCTTGAGAAAAGCAGAGGGCAAAGTAAAGGAGACATCTTGCACCTTAGGTACAAACACCACCACAGTGGGGTAGAGCACTAGGCAGGCTCTTGGGGTCCCCAGTTCCAGGGTTTGACTCTTGGACAGCAGTTCTGGACCTGCCCTAAGTCAGAGGAGAGCCCACTGCCCTGAAGGGTGAGTCCCAGGCCAGGCAGCATTCACTACAAGCTGACTTAAGAGACCTTGGGCCTTAAGGGAACATCAGTGGTAGTCTGGCAGTTCTCCTCGTGGCCAGAGTTGGCAGGGGCTATAGGGTGACACTCCTCTCTTTATGGAAAGGGGAGGAAAGAGTGGGAAGAACTGCATCACGTGGTTTAAGTGCCAGCTGAGCTGCAATACAATAGAATACCAAGTATACTTCTTAGGTTTTTTACTGTAGTCCCTGACACCTGGATGACACTTCTGGACCCACCTGGGGCCTTGGGGACCTCACTTCCCCAAAGGGAAGGACAGAGACCTGGATGGCTTTACCTCCTGCTGATTGTAGAGCCCCAGGACCTTGAGCAAACACAGGCGTTAACTAGGGAGTGGGTACAACAGGCCTTGGGTGAGACCCAACACTATGCTGGCTTCAGGTCTGACCCAGCCCAGTTGCAGTGATGGTAAACACAGGAATGTTTGTGTCATCCCACCCCCAGCTTTTGGTAGCTCAGAATAGAGAAAGAGACTCTCCATATTTTGGAGAAAGTAAGGGAAGAGAACAAAAATCTCTGCCTGGTAATCTAGAGAATTCTCTCAGATCTTGTCGAAGACCATCAAGGTGTTATCTCTAGGAGTCTGCAATAACAACAGTGTTACTGGGCTTGGGGTGTCCCCTAAAGCAGAAACAGTTTAGATCGCAACATGCAAGTCCTTTCAAATATCTAGAAAGCCTTCCCAAGAAGGATGGCTACAAATAAGCCAAGGCAGTGAAAACTATAATAAATACCTAATTCTTCAATGCCCAGACACCAAAGAACACCATACAGGAAAACATGACTTCACCAACTAAACTAAATAAGGCACCAGGAACCAATCCTGGAGAAACAGAGATATGTAACCTTTCAGGCAGAAAATTCAAAATAATTGTGTTGAGTAAACTCAAAGAAATTCAAAATAACACAGAGAAGGAATTTAGAATTCTATTGGATAAATTTAACAAAAAGATTGAAATAATTAAAATGAGTCAAGCAGAAATTCTGGAGCTGAAAAATTCAATTGGCACATTAAAAAATACATCAGAGTCCTTTAATAGCAGAGTAGATCAAGCAGAAGAAAGAACAGGTGAGCATGAAGACAAGCTACTTGCAAATACACAGCCAGAGGAGATTAAAAAGAAAGGAATTTAAGAAAACAATGAAGCACATATAAAGGAAATACAAAATAGCCTCAAAAGGGCAAAACTGAGAGTTATGGGCCTTAATGAGGAGGTAGAAAAAGAGACAGGGATAGAAAGTTTATTCAAAGGAATAGTAACAGAGAACTTCCCAAATCTAGAGAAAGATATCAACATCCAAGTACAAAAAGGTTATAGAAAACCAAGTATATTTAACCTGAAGAAGACTATCTCAAGATATTTAATAATCAAACTCCCAAAGATCAAGAATAAAGAGAGGATCCTAAAAGCAGCAGGAGAAAAGAAACAAATAACATACAATGGAGCTCCAATACATCTGGCACCAGACTTTTCAGTGGAAACGTTACAGGCTGGGAGAGAGTGGCATGACATATTTAAAGTGCTGAAGGAAAAAAAAGGTTATGCTAGAATAGTATATCCCATGAAAATATCCTTCAAACATAAGGATAAATAAAGACTTTCCTAGACAAACAACAGCTGAAGGATTTTTATCAACACCAGACCTGTCCTACAAGAAATGCTAAAGGGAGTACTTTAGTGAAAAAGAAAGGATGTTAATGAGCAATAAGAAATCATTTGAAGGTACAAAACTCACTGGTAATAGTAAGTACACAGAATGTCAAAACACTGTGAATGTGGTGTACAAACTACTCTTATCTTAAGTAGAAAGACTAAATGATGAACCAATCAAATATAATAACTACAACAGCTTTTCAAGACATAACTAGTACAATAAGATACAAATAGAAAAAACAAAAATTTTAAAAGCAAGAGAACAAAGTTAAAGTGAGTTTTTATTAGTTTATGCAAATATTGTTAAGCTGTTATCAGGTTAAAATAATGGGTTACAAGATAGCATTTGCAAGCTTCATGGTAAACTCAAATCAAAAAACATACAATGGATACAGAATAAAATAAGAAACAAGAAATTAAATCATATCACTAGAGAAAATCATCTTCACTAGAGGAAAACAGAAAGGAAAGAAAGAAAAAGAGACCACAAAACAGCCAGAAAACAAATAACAAAATGACAGGAGTAAGTCCTTACTTATCAATAATAACACTGAATATAAATGAACTAAACTCTACTATCAAAAGACATAGACTGGCTGAATAGATTAAACAGAAAAAAAAAAACAAGACCCATTCACCTGTTGCCTACAAGAAACACACTTCACCTATGAAGATGCACATAGACTGAAAAGAAAGGGATGGAAAAAGATAATCTTTGCAAATGAAAACCCAAAAAAACAGCAGGAGTCGCTATACTTAGAAAAAATAGATTTCAAGACAAAAACTGTAAGAAGAGACAAAGAAGATCACTGTATAATGATAAAGGGGTCAATTCAGGAAGATGATATAACAATTTTCAACATATATCACCCAATACTAGAGCATCCAGATATATAAAGGAAATATTATTAGAGTTAAAGAGAGAGATAGGCCCCAATACAATAATAACTGGAGACTTTAACACCTCACTTTCAGCATTGGACAAGTCTTATAGACAGAAATCAACAAAGAAACATCAGACTTAATCTATACCACAGACCAAATGGATCTAATAGATATTTGCAGAACATTTCATCCAAGGGCTACAGAATACATCCTTTTCCTCACATGAGTCATTCTCAAAAATAGACCATATGTAAGGTCATGAAACAAGTCTTAACAACTTTCAAAAAAATAATATTATCAAGCATCTTCTCTGATCACAATGGAATAAAACTAGAAATCAATAATAAGAAGAATTTGGGGGCAGAGCAAGATGGCCGAATAGGAACAGCTCCAGTCTCCAACTCCCAGTGCGAGCAACACAAAAGACCGGTGATTTCTGCATTTTCAACTGAGGTACTGGGTTCATCTCACTGGGGAGTGGCGGACGATCGGTGCTGGTCAGCTGCTGCAGCCCGACCAGCCAGAGCTGAAGCAGGGCGAGGCATTGTCTCACCTGGGAAGCGCAAGGGGGAAGGGAATCCCTTTTCCTAGCCAGGGGAACTGAGACACACAACACCTGGAAAATCGGGTAACTCCCACCCCAATACTGCGCTTTAAGCAAACAGGCACACCAGGAGATCATATCCCACACCTGGCCGGGAGGGTCCCACACCCACGGAGCCTCCCTCATTGCTAGCACAGCAGTCTGTGATCTACCGGCAAGGCAGCAGCGAGGCTGGGGGAGGGGCGCCCGCCATTGCTGAGGCTTAAGTAGGTAAACAAAGCTGCTGGGAAGCTCGAACTGGGTGGAGCTCACAGCAGCTCAAGGAAACCTGCCTGTCTCTGTAGACTCCACCTCTGGGGACAGGGCAATAACAAACACAGCCGAAACCTCTGCAGACGCAAACGACTCTGTCTGACAGCTTTGAAGAGGGCAGTGGATCTCCCAACACGGAGGTTGAGATCTGAGAAGGGACAGACTCCCTGCTCAAGTGGGTCCCTGACCCCTGAGTAGCCTAACTGGGAGACATCCCCCACTAGGGGCAGTCTGACACCCCACACCTCACAGGGTGGAGTACACCCCTGAGAGGAAGCTTCCAAAGCAAGAATCAGACAGGTACACTCGCTGTTCAGAAATATTCTATCTTCTGCAGCCTCTGCTGCTGATACCCAGGCAAACAGGGCCTGGAGTGGACCTCAAGCAATCTCCAACAGACCTACAGCTGAGGGTCCTGACTGTTAGAAGGAAAACTATCAAACAGGAAGGACACCTACACCAAAACCCCATCAGTACGTCACCATCATCAAAGACCAGAGGCAGATAAAACCACAAAGATGGGGAAAAAGCAGGGCAGAAAAGCTGGAAATTCAAAAAATAAGAGCGCATCTCCCCCAGCAAAGGAGCGCAGCTCATCGCCAGCAACGGATCAAAGCTGGATGGAGAATGACTTTGACGAGATGAGAGAAGAAGGCTTCAGTCCATCAAATTTCTCAGAGCTAAAGGAGGAATTACGTACCCAGCGCAAAGAAACTAAAAATCTTGAAAAAAAAGTGGAAGAATTGATGGCTAGAGTAATTAATGCAGAGAAGGTCATAAACGAAATGAAAGAGATGAAAACCATGACACGAGAAATACGTGACAAATGCACAAGCTTCAGTAACCGACTCGATCAACTGGAAGAAAGAGTATCAGCGATTGAGGATCAAATGAATGAAATGAAGCGAGAAGAGAAACCAAAAGAAAAAAGAAGAAAAAGAAATGAACAAAGCCTGCAAGAAGTATGGGATTATGTAAAAAGACCAAATCTACGTCTGATTGGGGTGCCTGAAAGTGAGGGGGAAAATGGAACCAAGTTGGAAAACACTCTGCAGGATATCATCCAGGAGAACTTCCCCAACCTAGTAGGGCAGGCCAACATTCAAATCCAGGAAATACAGAGAACGCCACAAATATACTCCTCGAGAAGAGCAACTCCAAGACACATAATTGCCAGATTCACCAAAGTTGAAATGAAGGAAAAAATCTTAAGGGCAGCCAGAGAGAAAGGTCGGGTTACCCACAAAGGGAAGCCCATCAGACTAACAGCAGATCTCTCGGCAGAAACTCTCCAAGCCAGAAGAGGGGGGGGCCAATATTCAACATTCTTAAAGAAAAGAATTTTAAACCCAGAATTTCATATCCAGCCAAACTAAGTTTCATAAGTGAAGGAGAAATAAAATCCTTTACAGATAAGCAAATGCTTAGAGATTTTGTCACCACTAGGCCTGCCTTACAAGAGACCCTGAAGGAAGCACTAAACATGGAAAGGAACAACCGGTACCAGCCATTGCAAAAACATGCCAAAATGTAAAGACCATTGAGGCAAGGAAGAAACTGCATCAACTAACGAGGAAAATAACCAGTTAATATCATAATGGCAGGATCAAGTTCACACATAACAATCTTAACCTTAAATGTAAATGGACTAAATGCTCCAATTAAAAGACACAGACTGGCAAACTGGATAAAGAGTCAAGACCCATCAGTCTGCTGTATTCAGGAGACCCATCTCACACGCAGAGACATACATAGGCTCAAAATAAAGGGATGGAGGAAGATTTACCAAGCAAATGGTGAACAAAAAAAAGCGGGGGTTGCAATACTAGTCTCTGATAAAACAGACTTTAAACCATCAAAGATCAAAAGAGACAAAGAAGGCCATTACATAATGGTAAAGGGATCAATTCAACAGGAAGAGCTAACTATCCTAAATATATATGCACCCAATACAGGAGCACCCAGATTCATGAAGCAAGTCCTTAGAGACTTACAAAGAGACTTAGACTCCCATACAATAATAATGGGAGACTTCAACACTCCACTGTCAACATTAGACAGATCAACGAGACAGAAAGTTAACAAGGATATCGAGGAATTGAACTCCTCTCTGCAGCAAGCAGACCTAATAGACATCTATAGAACTCTCCACCCCAAATCAACAGAATATACATTCTTCTCAGCACCACATCGTACTTACTCCAAAATTGACCACGTAATTGGAAGTAAAGCACTCCTCAGCAAATGTACAAGAACAGAAATTATAACAAACTGTCTCTCAGACCACAGTGCAATCAAACTAGAACTCAGGACTAAGAAACTCAATCAAAACCGCTCAACTACATGGAAACTGAACAACCTGCTCCTGAATGACTACTGGGTACATAACGAAATGAAGGCAGAAATAAAGATGTTCTTTGAAACCAATGAGACCAAAGATACAACATACCAGAATCTCTGGGACACATTTAAAGCAGTGTGTAGAGGGAAATTTATAGCACTAAATGCCCACAAGAGAAAGCAGGAAAGATCTAAAATTGACACTCTAACATCGCAATTAAAAGAACTAGAGAAGCAAGAGCAAACACATTCAAAGCTAGCAGAAGGCAAGAAATAACTAAGATCAGAGCAGAACTGAAGGAGATAGAGACACAAAAAACCCTCCAAAAAATCAATGAATCCAGGAGTTGGTTTTTTGAAAAGATCAACAAAATTGACAGACCACTAGCAAGACTAATAAAGAAGAAAAGAGAGAAGAATCAAATCGACGCAATTAAAAATGATAAAGGGGATATCACCACCGACCCCACAGAAATACAAACTACCATCAAAGAGTACTATAAACACCTCTACGCAAATAAACTGGAAAATCTAGAAGAAATGGATAATTTCCTGGACACTTACACTCTTCCAAGACTATCCCAGGAAGAAGTTGAATCCCTGAATAGACCAATAGCAGGCTCTGAAATTGAGGCAATAATTAATAGCCTACCAACCAAAAAAAGTCCAGGACCAGATGGATTCACAGCTGAATTCTACCAGAGGTACAAGAAGGAGTTGGTACCATTCCTTCTGAAACTATTCCAATCAATAGAAAAAGAGGGAATCCTTCCTAACTCATTTTATGAGGCCAACATCATCCTGATACCAAAGCCTGGCAGAGACACAACAAAAAAAAGAGAATTTTAGACCAATATCCCTGATGAACATCGATGCAAAAATCCTCAATAAAATACTGGCAAACCGGATTCAGCAACACATCAAAAAGCTTATCCACCATGATCAA
This sequence comes from Macaca nemestrina, assembly GCF_043159975.1. NCBI lineage: Eukaryota > Metazoa > Chordata > Mammalia > Primates > Cercopithecidae > Macaca > Macaca nemestrina. Next base: position 60,487,310 of record NC_092130.1, read on the forward strand.
GTGGGCTTCATCCCTGGGATGCAAGGCTGGTTCAACATTCGCAAATCAATAAACATAATCCAGCATATAAACAGAACCAAAGACAAGAACCACATGATTATCTCAATAGATGCAGAAAAGGCTTTTGACAAAATTCAACAGCCCTTCATGCTAAAAACGCTCAATAAATTTGGTATTGATGGAACGTACCTCAAAATAATAAGAGCTATTTATGACAAACCCACAGCCAATATCATACTGAATGGGCAAAAACTGGAAAAATTCCCTTTGAAAACTGGCACAAGACAGGGATGCCCTCTCTCACCACTCCTATTTAACATAGTGTTGGAAGTTCTGGCTAGGGTAATTAGGCAAGAGAAAGAAATCAAGGGCATTCAGTTAGGAAAAGAAGAAGTCAAATTGTCCCTGTTTGCAGATGACATGATTGTATATTTAGAAAACCCCATTGTCTCAGCCCAAAATCTCCTTAAGCTGATAAGCAACTTCAGCAAAGTCTCAGGATACAAAATTAATGTGCAAAAATCACAAGCATTCTTATACACCAGTAACAGACAAACAGAGAGCCAAATCAGGAATGAACTTCTATTCACAATTGCTTCAAAGAGAATAAAATACCTAGGAATCCAACTTACAAGGGATGTAAAGGACCTCTTCAAGGAGAACTACAAACCACTGCTCAGTGAAATAAAAGAGGACACAAACAAATGGAAGAACATACCATGCTCATGGATAGGAAGAATCAATATCTTGAAAATGGCCATACTGCCCAAGGTAATTTATAGATTCAATGCCATCCCCATCAAGCTACCAATGAGTTTCTTCACAGAATTGGAAAAAACTGCTTTAAAGTTCATATGGAACCAAAAAAGAGCCCGCATCTCCAAGACAATCCTAAGTCAAAAGAACAAAGCTGGAGGCATCACACTACCTGACTTCAAACTATACTACAAGGCTACAGTAACCAAAACAGCATGGCACTGGTACCAAAACAGAGATAGAGACCAATGGAACAGAACAGAGCCCTCAGAAATAATACCACACATCTACAGCCATCTGATCTTTGACAAACCTGAGAGAAACAAGAAATGGGGAAAGGATTCCCTATTTAATAAATGGTGCTGGGAAAATTGGCTAGCCATAAGTAGAAAGCTGAAACTGGATCCTTTCCTTACTCCTTATACGAAAATTAATTCAAGATGGATTAGAGACTTAAATGTTAGACCTAATACCATCAAAATCCTAGAGGAAAACCTAGGTAGTACCATTCAGGACATAGGCATGGGCAAAGACTTCATGTCTAAAACACCAAAAGCAACGGCAGCAAAAGCCAAAATTGACAAATGGGATCTCATTAAACTAAAGAGCTTCTGCACAGCAAAAGAAACTACCATCAGAGTGAACAGGCAACCTACAGAATGGGAGAAAATTTTTGCAATCTACTCATCTGACAAAGGGCTAATATCCAGAACCTACAAAGAACCCAAACAAATTTACAAGAAAAAAACAAACAACCCCATCAAAAAGTGGGCAAAGGATATGAACAGACATTTCTCAAAAGAAGACATTCATACAGCCAACAGACACATGAAAAAATGCTCATCATCACTGGCCATCAGAGAAATGCAAATCAAAACCACAATGAGATACCATCTCACACCAGTTAGAATGGCGATCATTAAAAAGTCAGGAAACAACAGGTGCTGGAGAGGATGTGGAGAAATAGGAACACTTTTACACTGTTGGTGGGATTGTAAACTAGTTCAACCATTATGGAAAACAGTATGGCGATTCCTCAAGGATCTAGAACTAGATGTACCATATGACCCAGCCATCCCATTACTGGGAATATACCCGAAGGATTATAAATCATGCTGCTATAAAGACACATGCACACATATGTTTATTGCAGCACTATTCACAATAGCAAAGACTTGGAATCAACCCAAATGTCCATCAGTGACAGATTGGATTAAGAAAATGTGGCACATATACACCATGGAATACTATGCAGCCATCAAAAAGGATGAGTTTGTGTCCTTTGTAGGGACATGGATGCAGCTGGAAACCATCATTCTCAGCAAACTATCACAAGAACAGAAAACCAAACACCGCATGTTCTCACTCATAGGTGGGAACTGAACAATGAGATCACTTGGACTCAGGAAGGGGAACATCACACACCGGGGCCTATCATGGGGAGGGGGGAGGGGGGAGGGATTGCATTGGGAGTTATACCTGATGTAAATGACGAGTTGATGGGTGCAGCACACCAACATGGCACAAGTATACATATGTAACAAACCTGCACGTTATGCACATGTACCCTACAACTTAAAGTATAATAATAATAAATTAATTTAAAAAAAAAAAGAAGAATTTTGGAAACCATACAAATACATGGCAATTAAACAACATGCTTCTGAATGGCCAGTGTGTTAATGAAGAAAATAAGAAGGAAATTGAAAAGTTGTATTGAAACAAATGATAATGCAAACACATCCCAAAACCTGTGGGATACAGCAAAAGCAGGGCTCAGAGGGAAGTATCTAGTTACAAGTGCCTACGTCAAAAAAGAAGAAATATTTCAAATAAGAGCAAACCAAACTCAAAATTAGTAGAAGAAAATAAATAATAAAAATAAGAGCAGAAATAAATAAAATTGAAATAAAAATACAATACAAAAGATTAATGAAGCAAAAAGTTGTTTTTCAAAAAAAACAAAATTGACAAATCTTTAGCCAGACTAAGATAATCGAAAACATAAAATCAGAAATGGAACAGGAAATATGATAACTGATACTGCAACAATTCAAAGAATTGTTAGTGGCTACTATGAGCAGCTATATGCCAATAAACTGGAAACTCTAGAAGAAATTGACGAGTTTCTAGATACGCACAACCTATCAAGATTGAAGCAGGAAGAAATCCAAAGCCTGAACAGACCAATAACAAGTAACCAGATCAAAGCCATAATAAAAACTATCCCAGTAAAGAAAAGCCCAGGACCTGAAGACTTCACTGCTAAATTCTACCAAACACTTAAAGAGCTAATATCGGTCCTATTTAAACTATTCCAAAAAATAAAGGAAGAAAGAATACCTCCAAACTCATTCTATGAGGCCAGTTTTACCCTGATATGAAAACCTGACAAAGACACATCAAAAAAAAGAAGAAGAAAGAAAAAAAGAAAAAGAAATGAAAACTACAGGCCAATATATTTGATGAATATTCATGCAAAAATTCTCAGCAAAGAGGGAGATGCAAGAATGGTTCAACATATGCAAACCAATCAACATGATACATCATATCAACAGAATGAGATACAAACATTATATGATCATTTCAATTGATGCTGAAAAAGCATTTGATAAAATTCAATATCCCCTTCATAATAAAAACTCAAAAAAACTGTGTAGAAGGAGCTTACCTCATCATAATAAAAGCCATATATGACATCATAATAAAAGCCATATTATTCCACAGCTAGTACCATATGGAATGGGGAAAAACTGACAGCCTTTCCTGTAAGATCTGGACATGATAAGGATGCCTACTGTCAACACTGTTATTCAACATAGTACTGTAAGTCCTAGCTAGAGCAATCAGACAAAAACAAACAAAAAAAAGTCATCCAAATTGGAAAAGAATAAGTCAAATTATTTTTATTTGTTGATGATATGATCTTACCTTTGGAAAAACCTAAGACGGCTCAAGAAAACTATTAGAACTGATAAACATTCAGTAAAGTTGCAGGATACAAAATCGACATACAAAAATCAGTAGCATTTCTGTATGCCACCAGTGAACAATGTGAAAAAGAAATTTTTAAAAATCTCATTTACAATAGCCACACATAAAGTTAAATACCTAGGAATTAACCAAAGAAGTGAAAGTTTTCATAATGAAAACTATAAATTGAAGAGAACAACAAAAAATGAAAAAGTAATTTATGTTCATAGATTGGCAAAATCAATATTGTTAAAATGTCCTTACTATCCAAAGCAATCTACAAATTCAATGCAACCCTTATTAAAATACCAATGACATGTTTCACAGAAATAGAAGAAATTATAAAATTTATACAGAACCACAAAAGACCTGGTATAGCTAAAGCTATCCTAAGCAAAAAGAACAAAATGACAGGCTGGGTTACAGAACCCAGAGATATAGTAACCAAAACAGCATGGTACTGCTATAAAAAGAGACACATACACCAATGGAACAGAATAAAGTACCCAGAAAGAAATCCACACACTTACAGTGAACTCATTTTTGACAAAGATGCCAAGAACATATACTGGGGGAAAGACAGTTTCATCAATAAATGATGCTGGGGAAAGTGGATATCCATATGCAAAAGAATGAATCTAGGGCCAGGTGCAGTGGCTCCTGCCTGTAATCCCAGCACTTTGGGAGGCCGAGGCAGGCAGATCACCTGAGGTTGGGAGTTTGAGATCAGCCTGGCCAACATGATGAAACCCCATCTCTAGTAAAAATACAAAAATTAGCCAGGCGTGTTGGCACACGTTTGTAATCCCAGCTACTTGGGAGGTTGAGGCAGGATAATCGTTTGAACCCAGGAGGCAGAGGTTGCAGTGAGCCAAGAACGTGCCACTGCCCTCCAGTCTGGGTGACAGAGCAAGACTCTGTCTTAAAAAATAATAATAAAAATAAATAAATAAATAAATCAGATCAAAATGACCCCTATCTCTATATACAAAAATCAAATCAAAATTGCTTACAGACTTACATCTAAGACTTCAAATTATTAAATGACTATGATAAACTATTGGGGAAACTCTCCAGGACATTAATCTGGGCAAAGATTTCTTGGGCAATACCTCACAAGCACAGGTAACCAAAGCAGACATGGACAAATAAGAATCACATCAAGTTAAAAAGTTCCTGCACAGCGAAGGATACAAGAAACAAAGTGAGAAGACCCACAGAATGGGATATAGTATTTGCAAACTACTCCTCAGACAAGGGATTAATAACCAGAATATATAAGGAGCTCAAACAACTCCATAGGAAAAAGTCTAATAATCCAATTAACAAATGGGCAAAAGACTTAAATAGACATTTCTCAAAAGTAGACATAAAAATGGCAAACAGACATATGAAAGGTACTTGTATTAGTCTGTTCTCACACTGCTATAAAGAACTACTTAAGACTGAGTAATTTATGAAGAAAAGCGGTTTAATCAACTCCCAGTTCTGCAGGTTATACAGTAAGCATAGCTGGGCGGCTTCAGCAGACTTACAATCACGGTGGAAGGTGAAGAGGAAGTAACCATGTCTTTACTATGGCGGAGCAGGACAGAGAGTGAAGGGAGACATGCCACACACTTTCAAACAACCAGCTCTCATGAGAACTCACTCACTATCACAAAAACAGCAAGGCAGAAGTCAGTTTCCATGATTCAATCACCTCCCACTAGGCCCCTCCCCCAACACGTGGGGATTACAATTTGAGATGAGATTTGGATGGGGACCAGCGCCAACTGTATCAGTGCTCAACACCATTGATCATCAGAGAAATGCAAATCAAAACTACAATGAGATATCATCTCACCCCAGTTAAAATGGCTTATATCCAAAAGACAGTCAATAACAAAAGCTGTTGAGGATGTGGGGAAAAGAGGACGCTTGTACACTTGGTGGGAATGTAAATTAGTACAACCACTAATGTCACTTCTCCTCTTTATTACTAACTTAAAGAAACTCATTCTGACATGAGTTGCTGAATACCAAGGGAGTTTGTTGCTTTGAGTGCTGATTTAACCCTTTGTTTCCATCAAGGAGGATCTAGCCCACTCAACAGGAAAGAGAAACTATGACTTAAGAGTCATTCAAACATCGCATGTTCTCACTCATAGGTGGGAATCGAACAATGAGATCACTTGGACACAGGAAGGGGAACATCACACACCTGGGCCTGTTGTGGGGTCGGGGGAGGGGGTAAGGATAACATTAGGAGATATTCCTAATGTAAATGAGTTAATGGGTGCAGCACACCAACATGACACATGTATACATATGTAACAAGCCTGCACATTGTGCACATGTACCCTAGAACATAAAGTATAATAAAAAAAAAAAAGTCATTTTTTTATAAGGTAAACAAGGACAAAATGGGATGTTAAAATGGAGGATAATGTTACTTTTGACAAGAAAAGTTTGAGGGCAAAAGGATTAAAGTTGACTAAAAAAAAAAAAAGAAAAAGAAAATGAACAAGAGTTTATAGAATAGAATTTTTTTAGCTATAAGACTTACTGTATCTTGCCAATTGCCTCTAGGCTCTAGCATAAGGCTCCCTGGATGGTATTTCAAGGAAGAATTACAAATAAATTAGGTAACAACATTTTGTTTGTGTTGAATTTGTTTGTTTGTGTGGCTGATGAAGAGAACTTGGAGTTTGTGACGGGTATTTTCTTTGCTATGTTTATAAATGTTGCATTTACATGCTGGTAGCTGTTATGGTAGCTTTCGACTCAAGGTTATTATTTATACTGACATTCATAGCATTTTGAGATATTGGGGACATACAAAAACATTTACAGTTTACACTACTAAATTCCTTTCTGACTCCTCAGTGGCCATTAACATGTAAACTCAAGGCCTGACAGATTACTTCCTTTATACAAATGACCTTATTAACCGGCATACTTAACAATACATTTGGTAGGCATTGAGTGTTTTCTTAAGGAAGCTTCTACATAACCTGAAGATCTAAATTAATAGATTTCTACTGAGTCGTTTACATGTTATTACTAGGAAATCTCATTAGCCAGACAATGAAAATGTTAAATTATCAAAATGAATAACCTGAAGTAAACACAATAATTATATGCAACCTAGATGCTCTCTGTGTTATAACTTGGTATTTTCAGTTAGTAGAAATCTCATGCCTAGCTAATCTGTATCAAATAGCTTCTTTATTCTCCACTCTATATTGGATTTGTTCATCAAATTTCACAGAATGCCCTCCAGCTACCTTTATTTTTGCTTTATTATTGCTTAGAAGATGTACAGTATTGCCTGTGGCATTTAGTTCCTTCATTTATTCAGCCAACATATTGTCATACATTTCTTTGGGTTGAGCACTGGATATTTCCTCTCTGAATAACTGTGATCACCTCCTAGTTTGTCCATCCAAAGGAACCTCAAATCTTCCAAACTATTTTCCATACTAAATCCTGAGGCTGAGACTTCCCAAAGACCAAAATGCTAATCTTAGCCACAGGCTTTTAACGATCTGGCCTCTACCTATTTTCCAGGACCATTCAGAACTACATTTTCTCTCGCTCTGTATGCTTCAATCACCATAATATGTTTTTTCAAATTCTCATATGTGGCAGGTGCCCTCCTGCTCCCAGACTTTGAAAATGTTATCTGCTCTGCCTAAAACACTCTTCCCTTCCCATTCACTGAATCAATGCCTAATCATCTTCCAAATCTCAGCTCAAGCACCACTTCATGAGCAAATTCTTAGATGACCTTTCTTAGCGGGTCAGTTATCCCCGATATATCCTCTCAGCACACCACTTCCTCCCCTTTAACACAATGATCACATTTGTGATGCTACGTTTATTTCTGTGGTAATTAATGTCTGTCTCATCTACTAAACTAAAAGCTCCAGGAAGTCAGGATCACTACTGTATTTCCACTAAAAAGCACAATGATTGGCACATCATAGGCTCTCAATAAATGTGTACTGAATGAATACATAAATAAATATCAGAATATTTGAAATCTTTAAAGCAAAAAATGAAGTGTTACACAAAATGGCAGATTGGGTGTGATGGACATCTGTCATTTGTGGTTACCCAAAGACCTTTGGACATTCTCCATTTTGATAGTTCTACCACTTTTCCCAGGTTGAATCCAAAATTTATATTTCCCAGCATCCTTTCTTCTAGTGTATAAACTTATGACTAGCTTTTACCAGATACACCCACAAGAGACTTAGAGGACAAATTTGAAGATCTTGAGGCTGCTGGGCTCTTTTACCAAAAACAGTCATGGAGGCATTTGATTTTCTACAATATCCATAGTGAGTGTTCTCTTACCAGGTCCTCATTTTGTTGGTATATTTATAAGACGATATACAAGACTATTTAAAAAAACTATAAAAATATACTGACAGATATTTTTAAAATCCAATAAATAACACAAAAGCAAAAATACATGTTTAAGGATGTTTATTGTATTGATGTTCGCAATAACAAAAAAACAAAAATTAAAAAAAAATTGGAAACCAGTTTCCATCAGCAGGAAAATTCTATTTCACCATATTGTAACCACCCAACGGGTTCACCTTGCCCACTGCCTACACAGAGCCAATTTATCAAGACAGGGGAAATGCAGTGGAGAAAGAGTAATTCACACAGAGCCACCTGTATGGGAGACTGGAGTTTTATTATTACTCAAATCAGTCTCCCTGAGAACTCAGGGATCAGGGGTTTTTAAGCATAATTTGGTGGGTAGGTGCCAGTGAGTCAGAAGTGCTGATTGCTTATCTCAAGCACTGATCTCAGGTTTTACAATAGTGATGCTATTCCCAGGAGCTATTTGAGAGGGCCAGAATCTTGCAGCCTCTAGCTGCATGACTCCTAAACCATAATTTCTAATCCCGTGACTAATTTATTAGTTCTATAAAGGCAGTATAGTCCCCAGGCAGGAAGGGGGTTTGTTTTTGGAAGGGCTGTTATCATCTTTGTTTCAAAGTTAAACTATAAACTAAATTCCTCCCAAAGTTAGTTCAGTCTACACCCAGACATGAACAAAGACAACTTGGAGATTAGAAGCGAGATGGAGTAGGTTAGGTCAGCTCTTTTTCATTGTAATACTTTTCTCAGTTATGATTTTTGAAAAGGCAGTTTCAATATTGTGATACATCAATGCAATAGATCCCCTCCAAAATAAACTTAAAAGAATGAGATAATTCTATAAATATTGACATGAAAAGTTGCCAGCCATATTTTTGTTATTTTTAAGATGTGGAACAAAGATGTAATTCTGTATTTTGTTTAAAAGAAATGCATAATTGTATATGTACAGGATGCAGATAAAATTATATAAGGATATATTATCAGACACCTCTTTTGCTACCTTCAGTGGCCTGTACCCCACTTCTTACAAACACTGCTGCCTTGGCTGGTTCAGCCTTGGTCAAGGCTGCCTTGACCAGCCTTGCCCGGGTGCAAGGTGAACATGCCTCACTTCAACCCATACTGGGTACGCCTAAGCTCCCTTCCGTGTGGCACACAGTTCTGAGACACATTTCATATGGCCCCTCAGAATCTTACAGAGAACAAAGGGATAAGCCAGAAACTTTCCCTTTTTTGCTTTATGCACTCCGAAAAGTTTAAATTTATTATTATTTTTTAAAGTATTTGTTTTTGTAATTTAATAAAGTAGAATATCAACAAGACCTGTTATATTACAAATTCTATATAGGGGTGCAAAAAATAAAAGCATGTAGCCAGATGAGTGACTAGGTTAAGTGGAAAAATTGTGGAGCTATTTGCAGAAACTGAAAACACAGGAGTCGCAGGATTGGCAGAGATGATGGAGTTCAATTTTAGACACATTAAGTTTGAGGCACCTATTTCTAGGTAGTAATGCAATAGTCTGAAAGAGATGATTTTTCTCACTAGCCATACAGAAGGGATTAGGATATTTGTTCATACATAAAGTACGTAATCATTCATTCTGATAACCTGTTTAAACATGATTTTAAAGGTAAAGTTTATAAACGAAACAATATACTAGCTTTGTTCTAGTTTCACAGTTCTGATCTTACAGAAATAGATTTATTAATTTCTAAGCATCATTGTCACTTGATATAGTATTGGAAACCATTATAAACTGTGTGATTGAAATATGTCAGTATTACTCTACTCAATTGTTGGGCAGAGTTTCTGCCAACATTGAAATGGGTTTTAGGGGCTGAGACGTTTATTTACTCAGTTTGACCCCTAAATGTCCATTCCCTTTACCCCAATTACCCCAAAAAAATATAATTTTCTGTGTGTGTCATAAATACTCATTAAAATTGTTTCTTGTTTTATGAGCTCACTTAAAATATTTATCCGTTAATTGGTTTGAATTGCATATTGCAGAGGCCAGAGAGACTTCATCTTGGATGCTAATCCACCATGTTGACTTCTGATGAACCCCTGTTCTGGGAATGCCTCTAAGACTTCTACTTTCACATACATACTGTAAATACAGCCCTTGGGTCAAAACAACCTTGATGATATCATAAACACATACTTACCATAAATCCCACCCTTAGGCAAATTTCCTATGGTATGTAAGCCCTGGGTCTGGTGGGGGTGGGAGTAACTGCCTGGGGATCCAGTATCTTGTCTCACGGCTGCCAAGAAGTGGCTTCTGCTCATAAAACCCTATTAAACGTTTATTTCTGAGAAACTGAATTTGTGAGTTTCTTTCTTCAGCCTCTCAATTTCCTTGGCCTTCAGGAGTAGGTTTGTATAGACCTGCTCACTGCAGCACACATCAAAAATGCTATCTAAGTACCAAATAAAATATGAGGCATACATCCCACTCCTCACCTAGTACTTTTTATGTATTATTTTGTAGAAGGAAATATGAATCAATTTTTTTTCAACATAGTACTCCACAGGATTATGGGACAGATAGTATACAAAAGCTCCCCCCCGCCAATCATTTCTTTGCTAACCTGTATAACAGGCTAAACTAATGTGAACTTTTCCTTCCCTATCTATATAACATTACCACATTGCTTTGATGTGCCAAAGTAACAAATATCAGCATGAAAACTCGTGTTGGCATGGCCAAATATTTGCTATATGTTAAGGTTGTGAGGACAAAAATAGTCCTTTATAAAATAGTAGAAAAGGTCAGTTATATCTTCAGTCATTTCTGTCCTGAAATCACCTTTGCAAAATTATGACTGAGACAGTGAAAGAGATCTAATCTAACCGACTCCATCTTGCTTCTAACCGCCAAGCTGTTCTTGTTTATTCCTGGGCGTAGGCTGAACTAACTTTGGGAGGAACTTAGTTTATAGTTTATAGTTTAAAACAAAGACTATAACAGCCCTTTCCCAAAACAAACCTCCTTCTTGCCTGGAGACTAGACTGCCTTTGTAGGACAAGAAATTAACCACAAGTTAGAAATTATGGTTTAGGAGTCATGCAGCTGGAGGCTATAAGATTCTGATCCTCCTAAACTGCTCCTAAATCCAGTGCTTGAGACATTTTGCAGACCCTGCCCTTGATGGATCAGCTGGCACTGCCCAGATCGATTAACTGACTCATCTGATCTTGTTGCCCCACCCAGGAACTGACTCAGCACAAAGAGAACTTCAAGTTTCCACTATGTCATCTTCTACCTAACCAATCAGCACTCCTGGCTCACTGGCTTCCACCCACCCACCAAGATGTCCTTAAAAACTCTGATCCCTGAATATTCGGAGAGACTGATTTGAGTAACAATAAAACCTCTGTCTCCCACACAGCAGGTTCTGTGTGAATTACTCTTTCTCTATTGCAATTCCCCTGTCTTGATTAAATCGACTATGTCTAAGCAGCGAGCAAGGTGAATCCATTGGGCGGTTACAGTCCTACAAACTTACCCATCTGTTCTAGATACCCATCAGCCTCTGTTCTAGATACCCACGGTGGCCTCAACTTGTTTCTATCTCTATTCCATCAAAATAAGTTTTTCAGGGCATTGTCTAATAAATTTATTTAGAACAAGTTCTAAATTTGTGATACTCCAAGGAAATTGCCTGTCCAAAGTGCACTTGCATTTTTACAACAGGAAAATCTTAGGAAAAAAAATCGATATTAGCCTTAGGTTGTTCCAGTATTCTAGGCAGGAGAAATGTTTTCAAATCCTTGAGTTTACACTAGTTAGGTGGCTAGCTGATTCATCTATTATTTCTACAACTGTCTATATGTAATTTAATATTTAGGGAATAAAAATACAACTAAGTAGGTGAATGGACTATTATTTTCTGGAAATGGAAAAATAAATTTGCACATAACTAGCTGTTCATTTTTGATTAGCCACCTTCCTCTCTTCTTTGATCTAGCTACTTTTCCCCCATATCCCCAGTCTCCAATCTTGAAGTCATCAACATTACGCAAACTTGGACGTTAGGATGTATGTGTTTTGTTTTTGTTTTTGTTAAAAAAAAAAAACACACACACACACACAGAAGAGAAGACAGTTACAAGGAGCATTGTTTTCATGTTTGCAATAGGGCTGAAAAAATTATTTATACTGCCTTGCACCATAGCTTGACCACTGCTGATTCTCAAAGGATTATAAATATTGTTTTTTACATTTGTCAACCATAAAAACCAAGGTACATATTTAGTGTCACTTTTCTCTTTGAAATATACAATTCTTCAAATAAATTCTATACATAAGGAATAAGACATATAAGTAAATTTGCCACTCTTTGCACGGAGGTCAGCAAGAAACAGAGATGTGCCTTTGACATTGTGGCTATTGAAGGACAATGAATAATGGTGACAGAAATAAGAAATGACCAAAGAACAGCTAAACTTATTAACTCAAATCCTAACCAATTTTTATGCAACCTAAATTTGATGGAATATTTTTCAACAAGAAAGGTAGTGTGTCATACAAACCCTGCAAGTCTCAAGAGTTTTCGATTGTGTGTTCAGTTTCCCCTACAAGTGTTCTGCTTTTAATTATTTTTATAGTAAGAAAGGCACCTGTCTTCCCACACCTTAGGCTTCTAAAGAGTCTTCCACCCCCATAACTCTCCCTAAAAGAAACAAAGTCAAAGTAAACAATTTCTACTCCAACTCCACATTTGTTCTTCCACATGGAATAAACCTAGCTTTCCAAGGAAGAAGGTCACAAGACTTAGACTTAGAAGCAAGAGAAAAAGTAGGAGGCATCATATTGTGTCTTTGGATCCAAGCTCCATGCTCCATTCCAACTTCAAAACTAAAAAAGCTGCTGCTGCTCTTCTTTCTCTTTCACTTGGCCACAAGATAAATAATTATGTTCTCTGCCACACTTCTAATCTAAATTAAATAAAGTATAATTCAAGTTTTCAGTTTTACACTTTAGAATCACTAATCTTTACATTTTTTCAGAAGGATACTCCTCAGAAGGTCATCAAATGTTTTAAGCTATAAAAATAGATCCAGAGTTCCCAATTCTCTGACCAGACCTATTCAAGATGCAAGAACATCTGCTAAGCCAGGAGGCTGCACTACCCTAAGCTCGGCAATGATGCAAAGCATGTCTGTGAGTCACTAAGGCCACTTTTGAATTGAACTGCCTGATGTCTGTAAAGAATAATGCCTTTAAAATGTCATAAAAGCCGTATATATTTTTTTAAAAAAACTGGAGCAGAAGAGAAAACTGTTTATTCCAAATAAATGTTTTCACTTTGTCCACAGCAAAGGTCTCTGTGAGATAAGACCATGAATTAAAACAGCACACAGAGCAAGGTTACTGCCCATGTAATAAAATGTCAGACTAAAAAAAGAGAGTAATCAGGGAGCTTTATTTGAACTTTGATTCAATAAATCAGTCACTGAACTCAACAACCTCATTGCATCTTAGCAGAAACTAAAAGCAGATAATCTCCCACAACCGAAAATACAAAATAAGGGCAAAAAGAATGTCAAGTCTTAAGTCCCCCAGAAATCCTCCTCATCACCACCACCCACTTCCTACCACCATCATTACTACCAGTATTGAAATCTTTATTTCTCATCTGCAGCCTCAGGCTCCTAACAAGCACATAAAGAGAATTTATCACGGGATCTACTTCCTCTGCGTTTTTCTTTTCTTGTTTTTTCCTCCAGATTATTTAGTTAATCAAAAATTCACATTTGGTGAGAACATTTGAAAAAATTCCTAATAGAATGACATACTACCAATCTGACTGTGGTTAACAATTAAACATTTCTAACATTAGGCTGATTTAACATAGTAAATGGTCTGCATATTGAAAAAATTAATAAGCAATTCTTTTTAAATTAAAGCAGTCAAGAGTTTCTCCCCAAGGGTCTCGTAATAAAGAAAGAATGCTAACTAATATGAAAGGTTATCTGGAGTATACTCATTTCTTTTCTGAGATACACCATGAAAGAGGTACTATATTTTAACAATACAAGGAAGAAAAAATTCACATGAAACATATTCCCTGCTATTGCCGCCTTTAAAAATGTATAAAACCTGAATTTTAACCATCAACTGGTGATTAGGTAATTTACTTATCTGTGCCTCAGAAACTCATCTATGAAGTGGAGATTAACCATGTTCAGGTGATCCATGTCAGGTGTATGTTTAATAACAAATACAAACTAAAAATAAGAAAGTTAAGTCTTCCTATTTCAAAAAAAGGAGATTTTCCTTCCCTCCTTTTTCTCTGAGCATTTAATTTAGATTTGTAATTGTAGTTACTTTCTCCTCTCTTGGAAATGCATAAAAATCCTTTAAAAACTAGATAGGCCATTTGTCAGTTCTATAACCAAGGAATTGTCTTTTCAAGGACCTTGGAGATATCTCTTTGAAGTGTAAACGTCAAAAGATAGTACCCCTATCTTCCCATTTCTGTGGGAGGGTAAGAGCCTAACTATTGTTAGTTCCTTGCTCCAGTTGCAAAACTACCTTCTGTCATAAAGACATGGGAAGTTTGTTTTCCCCTGGGTAAAGCCAACTAGCTAACACAGGTGGTCACCCCAATTACCAGTTAAAGTTAGGGTGAACACTATGTATTAAAAAATGATGTTTTCAAGTCTTTCTACTTTAGAATAAGTTGTTGTTTATCTTAAAACACATACGTAACAGGTTGTATTTACTTGACTATATAAAAGAGTGAAGGTTTTTTCTGCCTTTGTTATCTTTTGCCTGTTGTGTGCATCACATTCTGCTTTAGTGCTTCTTCAATCGTGAAAGTGTCTTCTTTCTCTTTTATCTTTATGGACAGAATTTCTGCATTGGGAAAAGAATTTGTTTTTACTTCTATTTCCCCAATACATGGTAAGAACCATGGACAAACCCTCCAAGTAGCTGGTCATTTGGTTATGACCAGCTTGGGACCCCAAAAAGGAGTGAAGTAACTCATGAACAACTGAATTGACCATTTTTTGCTTCATTAGCTCTATGAATAATTAACTTAAATAAATAATAGGTACATGTTAAATACTCAATACATATCTATTAATTGATAGGCATGCTATTTTAAGGGTGCCATTACTCCTATATTTGCTTGCTTTGTCTTATTTTGCTTTAATTGAACAATCATCCTCTGTAATGGCTCTCCATTAATTGTGTATGTCTATCCTTAATGGAAGTCATAAACTAGTCAGGTCATAAACATTGACTAATACAAGTCCACAGAGTTCCTTGGTTTGCCTCCACTATGTTTTAAAAGCATTTGAAGTTGAATGCCTTTACGTTAACAATTCCTGTTTTAGAACGTCATCAACCCCTTATTGTCATCAAGATAATAATGCCTGCTTTGTATCAGGTATTCTTAGTACTTCTCATCCAGTAACTTAATTTTCACAACGACCCTTGGGTGGGTCATATTATAATCTACCTTTTAGGAATGAGCTGCTAAGGCACAGAGAAGTTAATTACCTAAGGTCAAACGATTTTTGAAATTTGGGATAAAAATTTAAATCTAGGCATCTGGTTCCTGCGCCAATTACTTCAACAATAATACTATAGAGCTACTTATGAAAAAAAAACCCCAAGTTTATCACTCCACCTATGGAATGCATACTTCCTCTAATTGTTTCTGGTTTTCCTAAATCAGATTTTATTCCTACCAAGGAAACTGGCATAGGGTTGTCCTTCGGTATGTTTATACTTTATGGAATAATATAGATTAGATTTTGAACCCTTAGACTTAATTCTTCCTTCTGGGCCTGTACTTCTTTCAGCCTGGAAGTGAGAAAGGGAGTAATTTAGAGAAACTCATGAATAACTGTCTTGTGCTTTGATGTCATGCTGCCCACATAAAAAATTCTTATTCAACATTTGGGTTCCTACACTAGTTTAGATCAACAGAATGATCACCTGCCCCATGTGGTTAAAGAGATCTGTTATTTTAAAGAGTGAAATAATAAACCTACATTGCATGATACTATCTCTCCCTGATATTCCCTTTACCAAAATACTCAGGGAGATCCTAAACTCCCAGTGTGAGAGATAGAGATAGAGATTAAATCCAGTGTTCAGTAGGTGCTTAGTGTTAACATCCACGCTTCTAGGGGAAGAATGAAGAGATAAGGATGTGAAGAGGAATGTTGCAGCTGACACCATGGCTGTAAGCCAAGACACACCAAAAACTACTGACCATGAAAGGAGCACTAAAAAAATTCTAACAAAGCAAGCAAGGAAATAATGAGCTTTTCTCTGGGAAAGAAAAACCGAGACTCTAGTGGGAAATTGAAAGCCCAGCCCTGTACCTCACACGGATCTAGAGGCCAAATGTACAATTCCCCAGAGGTACAGAAAACTCTAAGCTGAAAAATTAAGGTAAAACTGATGCTATCCCTAGGGTGCTTCACAGAGCAAATGAAGGGCCATTCTGGAGAGAAGCTTCCAAAATGCAGGCCACAAGGCATTTTCACAGAAGAAAGCAAGTCACACTAAAGATGAGCTCACATTTAAAAAGTATAAAGCTCATGGGAAAACAACTGCCCCAACACGTGAGTCCTTAGACTAAAGAAACACTAGCACGATAAATAAAAATAAATCAACACCTAGAGACACCATAGAAAAACCGCAGAATACCTAAAACTAAGGAAACACCTTAAAGCTTAAAACTCGCTAGTATTTTTAAAGTATACATTCTTTCCATTACTTGTATGACTTTTCACATTTAACACAATATAAACATTAACTCTTTAGAGTCAATATCACTATAGAAAAAAAATTAGTATACTTAGTACTTGGAGATATCTCTTTGAAATGTAAACATCAAAGATAGCACCCCTGTCTTCCTATTTCTGGGAAGATATTTTGAAATCTGATTTCTTCGATGGAATTCCTTTGATGGAAATTTTTAAAAATGCGTTATTAAAAAAAATCGGAGACCAGGAGCAGTTGCTCATGCCTATAATCCCAGCACTTCGGGAGGCTGAGGTGGGTGGATCACTAGGTCAGGAGTTCGAGACCAGCCTGACCAACATGGTGAAACCCTATCTCTACCAAAAATACAAAACAAAACAAAGAAAAATTAGCAGGGCATGGTGGTGCGTGCCTGTAATCCCACCTACTCAGGAAGCTGAGGCAGGAGAATCTCTTGAACCCAGGAGGTAGAGGTTGCAGTGAGCCAAGATTGTGCCACTACACTCCAGCCTGGGCAACAGAGCCTGTACTACTCCCTCTGATATCCTTACCCATCCTAGAACTAATTGAAGATGAACTTGAAGCTATTTCATTGTAATTTAGAAATTTCTGACTCAAGTCAAAGTGCATGGCCCTTTGTCCTTTTCTCTGACAAAGTTCCCAGACAGTTGACCTTTAATTTAATTTATAATGTAATTCTTTTTCTAAAATTTATCAGATTAGGTACTAAAATTTGCCTTTCTAACAAATATTTATATAAAAATCCATGCTGTCACCTAATTCATAATAGGGTCATGCTTACCATGTATGTATCTGTGCTGGATGCATTAGACCTGCCATTCAGGGTAGAGGATAGGGCTGAGGAAAATCAACATAGAAACAACACTCAAAGTCAAGACTATGAGGAAGTTCTCTGGAGGATTAGTATATAACAAAGAAAAACAGAGTCCTGAAGCATAGAAGAATGACTGAAATGTAGGAGCAGTAGTAGAAATCTAATCCAAAGAAAAGGAGTCGTATTTCAAAGAGGAAAATGAGCATAAGATACTGAAATTTCCAAGAAAGTACAAAATAGTATCAGAATAATGGAAAGGTAAGGCTATTGAATTCAGCTATTGGAAAAATAATAGGAGACATTCATTAAACAACAAAAATTAAGACATTTACAAACAAGAAAACAGTGAATGGTAAGAAAATAGAGGCATTTAATGGAAGATTTAATAGAAATCATTTATTCAAGAAATTTAGCAGTAAATAAAGATGATGACAGCTATGGAGAGAGTGGCAGAGTCACAAGAAGCTGACTAACAATCAGAAGACCATATTTTTGAAAGAAGGTAGGGAAAATTGGGTCACTAAAAACTAATGACACTAATTCAGGAGGAAGGAAACCTCCTTGGGGGACTAGAATCCAAAATGGAGATACGGGGTTAACACTAAGGAGATGAGACAGTTCCTTACTAGGAAAATTCTCACAGATGTTGAGACATAATACAAGAAAAACACAGAAGCTCCTACTACAGGGGCACCATCCCTGTCGCAGTTCATTCTCCTCTGTGGGGCAAGGAGAGAACCTTGGGAGTGCTATGGGGAGTGAGTGAGGCCACGCTGAAAAGAGACAACAATCGGTGGGGCGGATCACAGCTGTATACCTCTGGTGGCCCCTGGCAGCCCTCTATATAATTTTTTAAAAACGAGAATAAAAAATAGATAACAGCTAGAGGGAGTGATTCTAGTCCTTTAAATTAGCTAACAGGATGAGATTCTAAAATTAGCAACTAAAAATAATGCTCTTTTATTATTTACAAAGCCAAAAAGCCTAAGTCAGAGAAAACTTAATAGAAGCTACTTCCATTCCACAAATAAACTGACCCAAGGGAAAAAATTCTATAAAAAATTATATAGCATGTCAGTAAATGTAATATTTCTTTTTATATATTCTTTGAGAAGTGTCAGCATAAGTAGTTTCTCATTTACTTTTGCATAGAAGGGAGACCCTCTGTTAAAACCATGTCTACAAAGTTCAAATGCAAATGAAAGCATAAGGAAGAGGGAGCAGGAGAGCGTATGCACTGGTAGAAAAAAAAAAAAAAACAAACAAACTAATTCTGCAAGAACTACACGAGGCATATGAGAGAGGCATTTCTGACTTGTCCCTAGAAGGCCAGTATCACACACACCCAGTCCTGAAGGAGAGCAAAGCCTGACAGTTTGTTAGCACTAAACAGAGATTCAGTTGCAAGAGTTGGTAGATAGAATAGCAAAGGGATATCAATCAATAAAACGATGATTTCTGTGGGATAAATGTGATGAGGTTTGTTGTTACTTTTATATCTAACATGATCATATTGCAGATTTTAAAATAAGGTACATCAAACCTTCTCTCTCTTTTTCTTTTTTTATTTAAAAGGCAGTCTAAATTTTCCCACAAGCTGATTTATTGATGAACCATTTATTGTGAATGCCAAGACTCTTCTGCCATTTTGGAAGAGCTCTATAACTGGTACCTAAACAATAATGTTTTGTGCCAGGGTGTCTATAAGTTTATTTGTTTGATATGTTTTATTTCTGTTGTTTTGAAATACAAATACAGGATTTTTGAGAAATGGTTACCTGAGAAAAACAACAAAAACTTGGGTTGCTATCTAAGGCTAGTGACATTTATTTTGTCCAGATTTTGCCAGCTTAAAACTAAATATTTTGTATCAACATTCACTGGTGAAAAATCAAGATGCAGCAGCAGTTCACCCATTGAGATTAAGAAATAAAATGCAATGTAATAAGATTCCCATATACTCCATCATGTGTTTTCAGCTCTATTTGGTATTATTTTTGAAAAGTCTGATATGCTTGTTAGCAAAGCATAACACAGATTCAACAATGCCAGAGACTGTTTTTATAATTTTTCATTATTTATTTATTTAATTATTCATTGGATTTATTTTTTATTTATTTTGAGCTGGGATTATTCATTGGATTTCTGTAACTGTGCTCCTTCCTGAGTCATGGGGTACATGCACGCACACCCACACACAGTTTTTAGCAAAATATTTAAACAGCAAATAACTGTATCAAGAGAAATAGCAAGGAGAAAAATCAAGAAAATTAAAAAATACATCTTGTATTATCTTTCCATCCAGCTAGGCTCTGTAGAAAAAGGAGGATTTTCAGGTTCAACTATAACTTCATGGATATGGTCTCAGAATTCAATTATTGTAAAGAAAAAGAGATCATCTCTAGAAGATATAAACTAGACTCAAGAGTTCCCACTTCTAAGAAAATTTTCTAAACTATACCATAACAACTAAACATCAGGACTTGGAGACCTACTAAGGGTCATCTTCTTTGGGAAATCTTCTTTTGGTTTAATGATTATTGGAATTTTATTTTAATTTCTATAATTCATTAAGATACTAATTTTGTCTTAGTTATACTGTTTTTACTGGTCTAGAAAGTCTAGGAAATATTAAAAGATAATTTTTCATATATCTCCCTGTGTAGGCAGGCCCTAAGACCACTTCAAGTTTTGGTGCCTGACTAGGAAACCTCAGAGGACTCAGCATATGTATTCCAAACAAAAACAAGCTACAAGTTTTCAAGGGTCCTTACCCAGTGGAATCATACAGAATACATTTAATTCCTCCAGCACTGAATTCTGACAACACATATAAAATGTTATCTACCAAGGAAGTTCATTAAGGACTCAGTGCCCAAAGTTTTACTGGGAACTGGTTTCACCTTCTGCCTCTGCCAAAATCCCAGACTCTCGGAAGAAGTAAAGCAGGTGCCCAGAGTAAACCCTATTGTTTGCACAAACAGATTAGGCACAATGAGCCACTTTCATTAGTTAGAAAAAGCGAACACTCCAAAAATCCAAGTTCCCAAACATCAACCAAAGGCCAGCTTTGCAAGAACGCCCTTCTAAGAATGGCAGGTGCAAGACTGCTACGATAATTCTTTGATGCACATCCCCTTAGAGATGGGATGGTCAAACTTTTGTGTCCAAATCTAGAGCCCTGAAGAAAATCTCAAACCCCTGCGGGAGTGCAGATTCATGGAAGGGTATTAAGCTAGATTTTCTGTGAGGCACAAGGGATAAAGAAGAACATGACCTCATCCCTGGTGTGGCTTCTCTGAGATGGAAAAAGAAGATAAGAATAGCCTTTTAGTAAGTGGCAGGGACCAAGCTCTCCTCTAACACAGCAGGTTTGAGCGGAGTAGGCTGTCTGTCAGGGGAGGGTGATATATGTGGATGTCATGGGATCAAAACGCTAAGGGTCAGAAGTTTGAAAACCAAATCAAAGGATCCTTGAGTATATGCTTGGCAAAAAGAGGATTAGGAGAAATACTTCATTCTATTATGGACTTGAAAGTCGAAGACTTCAGTGGCAGCCTTGATATCCCGAAGACCCATGTCCAAGTTTTCAGAACTGTATTATTCCGCTGGGATTCTTAAATGACTCCCAGGAGAAAGAATCTTCCCCCTTTGTACTGCCAACTCCACCAAAAATGTAAAAATAAAAAATAATTGAATGTGGCATCTAAATAGATTTAACTTTTTATATATTTTAAAAATATTTTACAATGTGTGATTCTCTTTGAATCCCACTGTTGTGGAGCATACCCATTCTTGTTCAACCTTTAATTTCATGGAAATCTCATGGGTAGGTACTGTAAACTTATTTTACTGGTGAAAAAACTAAGGTTTAAAAAGATTAAGCAACTTGCTTGAGGTCATAGAACGAGGTATTCACATATTCAGAGTTCACCTTCACTTTTTTCCTACCTTAAAAACTATTCATGTGGCAACTGTGCTACACCATACTTTTTTAAGCACACACTCTAAGATAATTTAGAAAAACTTAGTATGCCCTTACACATTTTTACAATGCCATCTAAAATTTTTCATTAAAAAACTAAGTAATTATAAAAGATGTTATGTCCTGTGTATTATAAATATTGATACTTCACATATATAATTGCATTATTCTTTAAAAATATCCAATATAATCTAAATGCCATAGCAATTTAATAATCACCATCTATTTGAAGAATAAATGAACAACTACATATTTTTACAATTGGAAGGTTTGCATCATTCTTCTTTATTTTTGACTTGATTTTCCATTCGACATCACCAACAAATTTTTATTCAAATGTAATAATTACATAATTAAACATCTTTCATGGATCACCCTATCCATCTCTACTATATAAATTTAAGATTCTAAATGTTTTAAAAATACTTCTTGATTATGGTTATTAATTGATCACATGTCCATTGGTAAATATTACTTATTCCTAGACTGAAACAGAGCTAAACATCAATACTATATCTAGTTTTCATTTTTACAGATACAGGACTGAGAAAATTTGTTCATCTAAATAAATACTATGGATGGGGTAGTATGGTGTTTTGTTATAACCATGTCATAAAATTATTTGAATTTTTGAATAATCTGCCAACATCACTTGATTATATTCAGCGACATCTTATTCTTAATCACCTCTCAATAAACAACTCCTTTGGGTCCTACTCCAGTGATGTTGAAAGTAATGAACTGGGAACCAAAGGATTTGGTTCTCAGGCATTACCATTACTCACTTTCTCAACATCAACAGGATGATTTCAAATTGTCCCTTCGTTTGGCAATCTAGTGGTCTTTGCGTCCAGGCCAATTCAACATTATAGAATTGCAGAGGGTGAGAGGTTTGCCTTTCTCTAAAGTGAAAGAAAAAACTATCAAGAAAGGTGCAGAAGGCCGGGCACGGTGACTCAAGCCTGTAATCCCAGCACTTTGGGAGGCCAAGACGGGCAGATCACGAGGTCAGGAGATCGAGACCATCCTGGCTAACATGGTGAAACCCCGTCTCTACTAAAAAAAAAAAAAAAAAAAAAAAAAAAAAAAAAAAACCACACACACACCCACACACACACACACACACAAAACTAGCCGGGTGAGGTGGCGGGTGCCTGTAGTCCCAGCTATTTGGGAGGCTGAGGCAGGAGAATGGCGTGAACCCAGGAGGCGGAGCTTGCAGTGAGCTGAGATCCGGCCACTACACTCCAGCCTGGGCGACAGAGCGAGACTCCGTCTCAAAAAAAAAAAAAAAAAAAAAAAAAAAAAGAAAAGAAAAAGAAAGAAAGGTGCAGAAGATCAGAGACTACACTTTAAGCCTCCCCTTACCCATGTGCCTTGACTACATTTTTACCAGTCTAGGGCAGCTCAATTTAAATTGAAGAAAAAATACAAATGAGCATTGAGAAATTGCAACTGAATTGCTTTAAAAATAATCTTAGTGTCCAAGTGCCCTCTTGGAAATTTTTCACAAACCTCTGGGAATACAGGTACTCTTGTTTGAAGAAATATCCTACCTATATTCTGCCTCTATTCTAACTCTTAACATATCACATTATGGCTATTAGTCTAATTGCTTTTCCTCCTCCTTGATTGTAAAATACTTCAGGCAGCAGCTGCATCTTCTTTAGCTATGTCTTCCAGTATCTAGCTTGGTGTTTGATACATAGTACATGCTATTTAGGTATGTTTTGTGAATAAATGACTGCCTCTACAAAGTAATAAAAATTTAGTTGAATGTCATATATTAGTGAGTTAAAAGAGACAAAAACAGTATTAATATGATCCCGCTGTGATCAAAAGAAGCATATGCAGATATGTGTGTAGCTGTACATAAACATATATATATATGTGTAATATATCAGTAGATATTACTAGGTAGATACATTTTTGGCCATTTTCTTTTTGGCAATCTCATTTATCTACAATCAAATTAAGTATGTTTTATAACATTTTATAAAGTATTCAAACAAAGAAATAAGTAGAAGAGACAGGACATCTATTTAGTGAATATCCTGGAACTGCTGAATGCTGTCCTCAGCTCAAACAAGGGAAGTTCTTGGTTATTAAAGAGTATGATGTCCTCCCTTCCTGATTCTCAGGTAAGCCACCATGATCATGACAGGGGTCTGGGCAATTCATGCAATGACACCTCACACACAAACACCTGGAAACTCTGTCACTCTTTTTACCCATGCTCAAAGAAGAGTTCCCTTAAAGAATAGCTGCCTTATTGGTTTGAAACTCTGAGGAACTTCTTATTTCTCAACTAACAAATCCAGGATCCCTATGTGTAAATTGTCAACGACCATGTGGCTATGAGAAGGAAAACACTTTAAGTTGGAAATGCTCCCATCAGATTGTTCAGGAAGAAAAATCAAGCTATCCCTGCATACACCATGACTAAACATAGTCAACTTCACATTATTTTGTTCTTTTCAATAAAGTAAATGTGTTTAACCTATCACTAAACATTATTTAACATTGATGACTTTGTAAGATTTTTATAGGAATAAAGTCACAAATAAAAAAATTAATGAATCAATTATAGTTACATATATGAGGTAAATATTACTTAATAACAATATTTTTCTCACTTCGAACTATTTCTAAATTCACATTATTTTAGACATTTGGGAAATTAGCAGCCAAATATATTCTAACACAGCTCAGAACTGATCAGGTTTTTGTTGCTGCTATTGTTTTAGATTTTCCAATTTAAGTCATCCCAAGAAACATGCAAAACTTTAAAAATCATTTAAATCATTTAAAAACAATAATAATTACATATCTGAGAACACGTCTTTTTTTTTTTACCACTGTAGAATCTAAATTTCTAAAATAAAGAAACTAGGCTACATGGGTTCATCACACTGTAACACCACCATAAAATTGACTAAATAAGAAAATTGAGTAAAAATGATAACGTATTATAACTTCCAGGTAACAGAGAATATGACTGCACCTCCTCACTCCCTCAATCCTAATTACTCACAAAGTGAGAAACAGAATTTAAAAACTGGAAAACCAAGCATAAGGAATGGAAGCCACAGAAGGATGACACCTACATGTCAAAAATTTCTAGGCTTTCAATCTGTATTTCTATGAGATGTACCATAGACAGGAAGACGGAATAAAGGGATAAATAATGTCTTTTCTAATATACTTGTGAAGAAAGACTAAAAAGCCAAGACAGTGGTGGATGAGACCCCAGGAGTATCTCACTACTGCCCTACAGTGAGAGAGAAAGCAGGTGAACTGAACAAAGCAACCAAGTTTCTCAGAAGCTGTGGAAGATTTTCTTGGCTTCAGGACTAATCTGAGAAGGGTGTCTAAGCCACATTATCTTCTGGCTTATACTTGACTATATGTTCCTAACTACTGGTCACCACACAAAACATGGAGAGAAACTCTTCTAAATAAAAAGGATCTCTACTGCAACTATTTCTTACTACATTGACTCCAGTGTCTCATCTCCCTGCATCACACCACCCCTACACACATCTTGGCTTCTGGACTTCTGGCCTGGAAAAGTAATGGACAGTTAATATGAAATTTTACCTTTATTTTCCATCAAGGCATGATGTATTCAGAAATGGACACGGATGTCTTACCAAACTTACTTTATCTGCCAATATAGACGAAAGTAAACCTCCTTCTGTAACGATAAGTAAAGAAATCTTAAACTCACTAAAAATATGATGCAGTTTAAATGAAAGTTCACTTGGCAAAATCAGAAATAATGATTTCCTGGCTAATAAATTTAGGAAGCTAATAAATTAGTATCAACATTTTTAAAATATTTTAATTTGAGTTTTCAACAGGTTTCAAAAGAACATTTTGTCCATGAAACTAGATCAGGTTGTCATAATAAAAAATCTAAATATATGTGAGATTTTTATCATAATAAAAAATCTACATAGATGTGAGATCATGTAAAACTGCACATAAATGGAAAAATTTAATGGAAAATTTTAAATTACATGAAAGCAGATAATATAGAATTGGCTATTATAAAATAACCAATTAGTAAAGTACGAGACAAGTTCAAGGTTTTCTTTAAAGTTTTAAAGAAAATCATAAAGGGAAGATTAAAAAACACAGAAAATAATAAAAAGATCAAATATTTATTTAATTGGAAGTCTAGAAGAAAAAAATGCAAGCAAATGGGGTGGTGGCAATTACAAAAATAAGGGAGGACATCTTCTCTGAGTTGAAGATAAAATCAGGACAGATGAATGGCTTACAATGTTTAGAAAAATGAGTAAAAATAATGATACATAAACATGTCCAATGTCCAATATTGTGTTAATGTTAAGAATAAATTTAAAATGTTTCAAATAAAAAGCAAAAATGTTAAAAACAACATTATATTAAAGAAATAAAAAACAGACTGAACCTGGAGCTTTCCTTTTAAAAAAAATCTAGATAGCTGGCTACAACAAAATAATGCTTATAGTGCAGTAAAGGGAAAATTGTAACCCACAAATTGTATACCCAAGAGTCAAATTTTTCACTCACAAAATGTGTTTTTTCACCCATGTTTGTGGAAAACGCTCACTTCCCCATTATGAAAAGTAACTCATAGACTTACTACCCCACATTAAGGATAACTCCATATAAAAAATTTCAAGACTAAAAATGTCATAAAACAAGAGAAATAATTACTATTATGAAAACACAGCAATCATTTTGGAAAAAAATCTGTTGAAAATAACCTTTATCTAATATCTAAGAATCAGCCTTGCATCCCAGGGATGAAGCCAGCTTGATCATGGTGGATAAGCTTTTTGATGCGCTGCTGGATTCGATTTGCCAGTATTTTATTGAGGGTTTTCACATCGATGTTCATCAGGGATATTGGCCTGAAATTTTCTTTTTTTGTTGTGTCTCTGCCAGATTTTGGTATCAGGATGATGCTGGCCTCATAAAATGAGTTAAGGAGGAGTCCCTCTTTTTCTATTGTTTGGAATGGTTTCACAAGGAATGGTACCAGCTCCTCTTTGAACCTCTGGTAGAATTCGTCTGTGAATCTGTGGTCCTGGGCTTTTTCGGTTGGTAGGCTATTAATTACTCCCTCAATTTCAGAACATGTTAATGGTCTATTTAGGGATTCAACTTCTTCCTGGTTTAGTCTTGGGAGGGTGTATGTGTCCAGAAATTTTATCCATTTCTTCTAGATTTTCTAGTTTATTTGCATAGAGGTGTTTATAGTATTCTCTGACAGTAGTTTGTATTTCTGTGGGATCAGTGGTGACATTCTCTTTATAATTTTTTATTGTGTCTATTTGATTCGTCTCTCTTTTCTTTTTTATTAGTCTTGCTAGTGGTCTTTTTTGTTAATCTTTTCATAAAACCGACTCCTGGATTCATTAATTTTTTGAAGGGTTTTTCGTATCTCTATCACCTTCAGTTCTGCTCTGATCTTAGTTTTTTCTTGTCTTCTGCTAGCTTTTGAATGTGTTTGCTCTTGCTTCTCTAGTTCTTTTAATTGTTATGTTAGGGTGTCAATTTTAGATCTTTCCTGCTTTCTCATGTGGGCATTCAGTACTATAAATTTCCCTCTAAACACTGCTTTAGCTGTGTCCCAGAGATTCCAGTATGTTGTGTCTTTGTTCTCATTGGTTTCAAAGAACTTATTTATTTCTGCCTTAATTTGTTATTTACCCAGTAGTCATTCAGGAGCAGGTTACTCAGTTTCCATGTAGTCATGCGGTTTTGAGTGAGTTTCTCAATCCTGGGTTCTAATTTGATTGCACTGTGGTCTGAGAGACTGTTATGATTTCCATTCTTCTGCATTTGCTGAGGAGTGTTTTACTTCAAATTATGTGGTCAATTTTAGAATAAGTGTAATGTGGTACTGAGAAAAATGTATATTCTGTTGACTTGGGGTGGAGAATTCTGTAGATGTCTATTAGGTCCACTTGGTCCAGAGCTGAGTTCAAGTCCTGAATATCCTTGTTAATTTTCTCTCTCATTGATCTGTCTACTATTGACAGTGGGGTGTTAAAGTCTCCCACTATTATTGTGTGTGGGAGTCTTAGTCTTTTTGTAGTTCTCTAAGAACTTGCTTTATGAATCCTGCTGCTCCTGTTTGGGGTGCATATATATTTAGGATAGTTAGCTCTTCTTGTTGCATTGATCCCTTTACTATTATGTAATGCCCTTCTTTGTCTTTTTTTTATCTTTGTTGGTTTAAAGTCTCTTTTATCAGAGAAGAGGATTGCAACACCTGTTTCTTTTTCCTTTCCATTTGCTTGGTAAATATTCCTCCATTCCTTTATTTTGACCCTATGTGTGTCTTTGCACATGACATGGGTCTCCTGAATACAGCACACCGATAGTTCTTGACTCTTATCCAATTTGCCAATCTGTGTCTTTTAATTGGGACATTTAACCCATTTACAGTTAAGGTTAATATTGTTCTGTGTCAATTTGATCCTGTCATTATTATGCTAGGTGGTTATTTTACCCATTAGTTGATGCAGTTTCTTCATAGTGTCAATGGTCTTTACATTTTGGTAAGTTTTTGCAGTGGCTGGTATCAGTTTTTCCTTTTCATATTTAGTGCTTCCTTCAGGAGCTCTTGTAAGGCAGGCCTGGTGGTGATAAAATCCCTCAGCATTTGCTTGTCTGTAAAGGATTTTATTTCTCCCTCGCTTATGAAGCTTAGGTTGACTTGATATGAAATTCTGGGTTGAAAATTTTTTTCTTTAAGAATGTTTAATGTTGGCCCCCACTCTCTTCTGGTTTGCATGGTTTCTGCCAAGAGATCTGCTGTTAGTCTGATGGGCTTCCCTTTGTGGGTAACCTGACTTTTCTCTCTGGCTGCCCTTAACATTTTTCCCTTCATTTCAACTTTGGTGAATCTGACAATTATGTGTCTTGGAGTTGCTCTTCTCGAGGAGTATCTTTGTGGCGTTCTCCGTATTTCCTGAATTTGAATGTTGGCCTGCCTTGGTAGGTTGGGGAAGTTCTCCTGGATAATATCCTGCAGAGTGTTTTCCAGCTTGGTTCCATTCTCCCCATCACTTTCAGGTACACCAATCAGACATAGATTTAGTCTTTTCACATAGTCCCATATTTCTTGGACACTTTGTTCGTTTCTTTTTACTCTTGTTTGGTCTTTTCACATAGTCCCATAGTTCTTGGAGGCTTTGTTCATTTTTTTTTTCCTCTAATCTTCTCTTCATGCTTTATTTCATTAAGTTGATCTTCAATCTCTGATATCCTTTCTTCTGCTTGATCAATTCGGCTATTTATACTTGTGTATGCTTCACAAAGTTCTCGTGCGGCATTTTTCACCTCCATCAGGTCATTTATGTTCTTCTCAAAACGGGTTATTCTAGTTAGCAGCTCCTGTAACCTTTTATCAAGGTTCTTAGCTTCCTTGCATTGGATTACAACATGCTCCTTTAGTTTGGAGGAGTTTGTTATTACCCACCTTCTGAAGCCTACTTACGTCAATTCATCAGACCCATTCTCTGTTCAGTTTTGTTCCCTTGCTGGAGAGGAGTTGTGATCTTTTGGAGCAGAGGCATTCTGGTTTTTGGAATTTTCAGCATTTTTGTGCTGGTTTTTCCTGATCTTCATGGATTTATCTACCTTTGATCTTTGATGTTGTGACCTTCAGATGGGGTTTTTGCATGGGCATCCTTTTTGCTGATGTTGATGTTTTGCTTTCTGTTTGTTAGTTTTCCTTCTAACAGTCAGGGCCGTCTTCTGCAGGTCTGCTGGAGTTTACGGGAGGTCCACTCCAGACACTGTTTGTCTGGATATCACCAGCAGAGACTGCAGAACAACAAAGATTGCTGCCTGCTTCTTCCTCTGGAGGCTTCATCCCAGAGGGGCACCTGTCAGATGTCAGTCGGAGCTCTCCTGTATGAAGTGTCTGTCAACCCCTGATGGGAGGCGTCTCCAAGTCAGGAGGGACAGGGGTCAGGGCCCCACTTGAGGAAACAGTCTGTCCCTTAGCAGAGCTCGAGCATTGTGCTGGGAGATCCATTGCTCTCTTCAGAGGTGGCAGGCAGGAACCTTTAAGTCTGCTGAAGCTGTGCCCACAGCCACCCCTTCCCCCCGGTGCTCTGTCCCATGGAGATGGGAGTTTTATCTATAAGCCCCTGACTGGGGCTGCTGCCTTTCTTTCAGAGATGTCCTGCCCAGAGAGGAGGAATCTGGAGAGGCAATCTGGCTACAGTAGATTTGCAGAGCTGTGGTAGGATCTGCCCAGTTCAAACTTCCCAGTGGCTTTGTTTACACTGTGAGGGGAAAAACCACCTACTCAAGCCTCAGTAATGGTGGATGCCCCTCCGCCCACCAAGCTCAAGCATCCCAGGTCGACTTCAGACTGCTATGCTGGCCCCGAGAATTTCAGGCCAGTGGATCTTCACTTGCTGGGCTCCATGGGGATGGGACCTGCTCAACAAGACCACTTGACTCCCAGGCTTCAGCCCCCTTTCCAGGGGAGTGAACAGTTCTGTCTCACTGACATTCCAGGCACCACTGGGGTATGAAAAAAAAAAACTGTGCAGTTAGCTCGGTGTCTGCCCAAATAGCTGCCCAGTTTTGTGCTTAAAACCCAGGGACTTGATGGTGTAGGTGCCCGAGGGTATCTCCTGGTCTGCAGGTTGCAAAGACCATGGGAAAAGCGCACTATGTGGGCCAGATAACACCATACCTCATGCACAGTACCTGCTGGCTTCCCTTGGCTAGGGGAGGGAGTTCCCTGATCCCTTGCGCTTCCTGGATGAGGTGACGCCCACCCTGCTTTGGCTCACCCTCCGTGGGCTGCACACACTGCCTAACCAGTCCCAGTGAGATGAGCCAGGTACCTCAGTTGGAAATGCAGAAATCACCCGCCTTCTGCATTGGTCTTGCTGGGAGCTGCAGCCCGGAGCTGTTTCTATTCAACCATCTTGCTAGCTGCCCAGAGCATCTTTAAAATACTATTGAAATGCTCTTTTTCCCCATAACTATAGGTGAAATTACATATATGTATATTTGTAAATATTTTACACTTTTTATATACAACCTATGAGCTCTAAGAATTAAATACTGTCCAAATAGCACGATTCACCTCTAAGGAAAAAGAAAAAGATCCCATAATGTTAGTCACACAGGATGGTACATAACAGGATTACATCGTGCTATGAATCTAGTGAATTCAGTTTAGGATAAATCACAGAATTTCCTTTCTATACAAAGCAATTTTTTCCAAACAGAGCTTTTATTGATGTTCATACTGTTATTATTTTTTGTTCATTTAATGGTAAATTACCAGCTTATCTGAAAGCAATAATAAACTAACTTATCCTTTGATTCTTCTTAAGGCAATTTAAAAAAAAAAATACAATCTGGAAAATAAATGGAAAAGAGTGCCCTTCTGACTCTCTGAAGTAGTTTTTGAGTTATTCCTTCCCCTCTTCTCATTTTCCCAAAGTAATGGCCCCATCTTTCCACTAACCATCATCTTTTTAACAGCATCTCCTTTATTTCCACGAATGCAGTGAGCAGCAGTTATAGTGAGAATATCAGCAAACAACAGAAACATTATGCCTTTAACCCACCATGACCGAAATGGGGACTGAATGCTAAAACGTAATAAAGCTCAAATTGGAAGGCAGTCTTCTTCACACCTACAGCCCCTCACCATCTCTGGACCCTGCTGGAATTTAAAACCAGCATCACAACAGGGATGGGCCTGATTCTAATGTGTGACAAGCCAAACCTGCCCAAAGAGACTGAATATATAAGTCATGTACACTACAATTAAAACTATTCTCTGTTGAGCAGGGAAAGAACTGGCTTTTTTTTTTTTTTGAAGAGTCCTGTGGACATCCATAGCAGGTGGGCTCCTGTTCCAGAGCCACCTTCTCAATATTGCAGGATCAGAAAGGTCAACTAGAGGGTCCACTGATGCTAGTCAATATATTAAACAGAGCACCCATATATGAACTTGTAGCTAGGAACCTAACAGCCTAGTACATGTCTACTGATCAGCACATTCTTTCTCCAACAAGAATATCAATATAAGGAAACAATTACTACAGTGAGAATGTTCTTGGTGAACATACAATCAGAGCAAGGGGAACTAGATGGATTGGATATCACTGAAACAGAAGAATCATCAGTCAAATGCAAAAAACAAAGAATCATCAGTCTACATTTCCATCGCTACTGCAGAGAAGCACCTGCCAAATCAACTAGTGGGTTAGCTCTTTCTGCTGGATCTCAGCTAAAGGAAAATTTAAGCATTTCCTGCCCATTGACCTCACCTATCCAGATTATACAGTTTCATGTCATTTTTTAACTGAATTATAATTTATAAACAAAAACCGCATTTGTCTTAAGTGTACCACTCCATGAGTTTTGACAATTTTATAAGCCCACGTAATCTTTACTTCAATCAAGAGAATGATTCCATCACTCCAAAATGTCCTTATGCTCTTTTGCACTCTGTTGCCACTCTCACTCAGAGGCAATCACTATACTGATTCCTATTACTATAGGTTTATTTTGTCAGTCCTTGAACTTAACATATATAAAATGACATTTATGTCCTTTTTCTGTCTGACTTCTTTTAGCTTGACATAATATTTTTGAGAATCATCAGTTTGTTGATTTTGTATTTCTTTCCTTTTTACTGCTGAATAATATTCTATATTATGAACATACACCACAATTTATTTATACATTTGCCTGTTGATGAACAGCTACATCGCTGACAATTTTTTGTTAGTATGAATAAAGTTGCTATTAATATTCTTGTATAAGTCTTTTGTAGGCATGTAGTTTTGTTTCTCTCTTGAGTAACTCTTAGGATGGAATTGCTGTGTTATAGGGTAGGTATTATATTTAACTTTATAAGCAGCTGTCAAATAGTTTCACAAAAGAGTTGTACAATTTTACACTCCCTATGAGACTTCTGGTAGTTCTATAACTTGCCAATATTTTATATTATCCTCTTTTTTAAGTTTACTTTATCC
The DNA here is from genome assembly GCF_043159975.1 of Macaca nemestrina. Lineage (NCBI taxonomy): Eukaryota > Metazoa > Chordata > Mammalia > Primates > Cercopithecidae > Macaca > Macaca nemestrina. The sequence continues at coordinate 60,520,009 of NC_092130.1, forward strand.
ACTCCAGTGGGTATATGGTGATGTCTTATTCTGGCTACAATTTGCATTTCTCTGATGACCACTGATATAAACTCCCTTTTCCCATGCTTATTAGCCATCCTTATCTCTTCTTTTAAGAAATATTCAAGCCACTTGCTCATTTTTTATTGAGTTAGTTTTCTTTCAATTATTGAGTTGCAGCAATGGTCAGATATACATATTGTAGATATTTTCTCCCAGTCCGTGATTTGCCTTTCATATTCTGCTAATAGTTTTTTATTTTAATAAGAATAAGTATACTGTTTCCATTTCAATAAAGTCTAGTTTTTTTCTCTTATGGCTAGTGCTTTCTTTGCCCTGTGTGTATCTTTTTTTTTTTTTTTAACAATCTCATATCACAATATCACCAAGTCATTAAAATATGATTGTTAATAGTTGCATAGTATTTCACCACACAAATACATGGATTTGCTTATTCTGGGGGAGATATAAGTTGTTTCCAACTTTTCACAAATATAAATAATGCTATTATGAACATTCCTTCACAGATGTCTCTGTTCATCATTGTTTTGAAGAGAATGTTATTATGGAGTATACTGAATCAAAGGGTAAATATTTTGAGACATATTGTTAAATTGATTTTACCAATTTGTACTCCCACCAGCAGAGCAAGTGCTTACTCTCAGGTTTAAGTATATTTGCACATATTTATTGGCTTTTTATATTTCTTCTTTTATGAATCAACTTTGCCTCTCTTTTGAACTTTTGAAGAGAGATTTATTAGATGTTAACCCTTTGGATTAATTGCTGCAATTTTTTTCAGATTCATTATTAATACTGTCTGGCAGAATTTTAAGTTTTTGTATATCCAGGGCTATAAGAATTTTCCTTCATGTTTTCTGCATTATATTCTGCCTTTACAAAAGTACTTCCCAGAACTAAATCAATTATACTTATGGATATTAGTGCCAGAATCTCCCACTACTGATGATCAATGGTGTCAACAAATGTAAAGACAGAGAGATTAGGTAGGTAGGTAGGTAGGTAGGTAGGTAGGTAGATAGATAGATAGATAGATAGATAGATAGATAGATAGATAGATAGATGATAGATAGATAGAAGATAGATGATACATAGATGAGAAAAAGAGATATTAGCAGAAAACAATGTGTATCCACTGAAACTCTCTGCACTCACTGTACTGGGTAGCTCTGAGACTCGCCTTAAGAACTCCCTGGCTTCCCAAATCAATGGGGCCATGTTAGGTTCTCCCAGGAGTCATCTTCCTGTACTCTCTGTGGATCCCTTGGCTGTACCAGGACTTCAGGGACTTCCGTAGCTCACCCACACCCTATGAATGGTTTGCTCAACTTGTCTGTTCACTCAGCTACAGGGGAGCAGAAACACAGAACTCCAGCAACTCTCTCCAATAAAATCTCCTCTCCATTTTTTTGTGCAGAGACATAAAAAGAAGTCTCCCATTCTACACATCTTCCTGTCTTTTTTGCCTTCTGCTTTTATTTTTCTTCAAATTCTTTAATACTCCATAGTTTAAGATGTAGGAGAAAAGGCAAAAAAGAATGGAAAAAGAAGAAGCTTTTGACATGTCCTCAGTGCCTTTGAAACATGCATTTTTATCTATTAGAAATCATAAAAAGCAAGAAGCTAGTGTCTAAGTAGTATAGGCAGGTGTAACATAACATGTCTCTCTGCTTTTTTCCTCAGCAAGCTGACCTCTACTAAAGACACCACCTGGGTTCCCTTACCCTCTGGCTTCCTCATTGGTACTGGCAGGAGATGGAGGGTGGGAAAAGGGAGAGGTCAGGGAATTTACTGCTGCATCCCTCCCTGCTGAGTAGAAGTGTGGCAGTGGCTGTATTTTTCTCTCAAGGGTAATTTGTCACTCTGGATCTTCTCTTGCAGCTACAATTCTCCCCATCTTCCAGTAACTATCACTTTCTTTGTCCCTTTAAGTTCAAGAGGAGCAATAGCTTCCTGCTTCACCCTTCTTTGTCAGTTTCTTTAACCCTACCATCACCATTGAAAATTGCCCCTTTATTAAACTTTTTCTTTTTTTTTTTTCACTTACCCTTTTGAATTTTTCATCCGTTTTCTGATGAATACCTGACTGATACCTCGAATTACAGGTTAAGAAGGTATGTATCTGAGGTTACAATGGATAAAAGTTCTGAAACACAAGCCAAAAAATAAATCAAGTCACCAGGAATCTGAGTGCCAAGATAAGAACCTGATTCTTCTTACCCAAGATCTGATTAAATAGCAAACCTCTTCTAAGACAAACTGAAGCCAACATTGGTATGGGAGAGAACAATAGTAAATTCTGAGAGAAGACACATGTAGAAGGAACTGGTAACAAGGTCAGAGACAAATTATAGGGAAAACTGAACTCCATCTACAGACTACCACCTTATTCTTCTCTCCAAGTCTCCCAGTCCCTATCCTCAAACTTTCTCTCATTCTTTAATTTCATCCATTCTTCTCAAGGCGTCAACCATTATCTCCAGGCAGAATATTGCAGTTAAATGTTTTCTCTACCCTAAACGTTATTTGGTAATTTCCTGAGCACTCAAAATTAATTTATCCCAAACCTATTATATCTTCACCCTCTCACAGTAATTGACAACTCCCATTGACTTTCTTATTTCTAAAAATGGCATCAGCTGTCTTCCATTCCTCCACGCTCAACACCTCAGGCAATTTTTACTACCTTCTCCCACAACCCTTACACTAAATCTGTCACTAGATCTTCTAGAATCCAGATGTGAATCGTTGTATATCTTCTCATGTGGCTTCGGTCTTCCTCTCCAGCCTCAGTTCCCACCTCTTCTCTTCATGGTCTTCATCCTATTCTTGGAATATAATCCAGGATTTGCCTCTCTATTATTTATTCTAATAGAATAATATTTTGCTAAGTAATTAGATCTGTTAAAAAAATTGTAAGGCATGCGTGTCAGTGTCACTTCCTTCACAGTCCTTCCTCTCTTTTCTTCCCCCAACCAAATGATCTCCTCCCCCTCTGAACCTCTATAATATTTGACTTATACTGCTCTTACAGAACTTATGATACATTAGAATCATGTGTAGTTGGCTATACAGCATTTTTTTCTGTGTTAGATTGAAAATCACTTGAAAGCAGGAAAGGCTCTATTTGTTTTATACTCTGCAGCGCCTATCTTTAATAAATAATTTCTGAATTGGATTCTGTTGCACTGAGTTTCCTGGAATGCATGTCAAATTGTCTGGCAAACTTATTTCTTAGAAACAAAAATTATCAAAAATCCAAAGCTGTACCTCATTTGTCTTTCTATACCTTGGTATAAAATTCCTTTTTTACTATTTAGAAAATAATTAAAGAAATTAAAGAAAACAAGAATAAATTCACAAACAATATTTAATTTTGAAATGTTAACCAAGTCAATCCCTTGTGACCAGATTTTTGTCTATAGTTCAAGAGTGACAAGTTTTTGTCAATAGTTCAAGTTCATGGGACTTGGTAACAATACATTTTTTCTCTCCATGACAAATTAAGTTACTCTGGACAAACATGCAGTATTTTACTGGCAAAATGAAGCCACTTGTGCCTGCATTACAATTGTATTGATTGGCACATAAATAAGTAGAGACTGAGAAACAAACATTGTGTTGTAAGGATGTTCTCTGTTTTCACAAATACACCCACTCTTGCTAAGAACAAATAATTTGGACCTAAAAGTTTCTCCTCAAAAACTTTGAAAATCCTTTAGTTTGATCAATCCTCCTCATATTTTTCTAATTATTTAAGACATCTGCATGAAAATATGTTCTTTGATTTAGCTATTCATTATCTTAATAACTATCAACGGGGTATTAGCATTATAATTTCCTGAATAATTTTTTCCTGAGATTCTCCTATAAAGGACCCAATGCCTGGTTTATATTTTCCCTGAAGCCCTTACTCCCTTAAAGACCATTCTCCATCCTGATATTATTTGTAACCATATGCCATCAGCCCTCTTAATTGCTTTTCAGCTTATTGGCCTATTTCCTCTATTGCCCATTCATCTGTTATCAGTTCCCAAGTTTCTCTTGGAGAGCTTCCCTTGCCTACTCCCTCAGTCCTTGTGGTCTGGATGGGTGGGGCCAATTCCGTTCTAAGGTCAAAAATGGGCACACGACTCCAGCCTGAGCAGTCAGATCATTGCATCCTCTGACTATAGTGTTTAGCTCACAAAGGACTAATGAATCAAGTTGAACTTACAAATATTAGTCCAGAAACTAGTGCAAATTGGTAGAAAAGCTGCTCTTTTTCCATTAGGGTTGGTGAACAAGGCAAATACAGCTCAGAAGCTTCTGAGGAGAGCTCAGCTGAGGATGAAACCAACACAGGAAAGCACGATCAAGAGGTGAAGAAAGAGACATTTCTGATACAATTATACGTTTGCCTTTAGAGATGCCTTCTCTGGATTTCAATTATGTAAGCCCATAATTTGTTTTAATTAAGCCAATTTGTAAGTCAGCAGATTTTCTTTTTAATTAAGTCAGTTTGAATTGATTTTCTGTCACTTGCAAATAGAAATATTGGTATCTGGTATGCCACAGAGCACTCCACACTCTTCAATCGCCTTCCTCTCCGATCTAAGGCCAGTGCTAACCTGGCCTCCTCCCCATCTGAAGCTGACAAAATCATGTCTCTTTGCATGATCCAATATATAACCTTCATTCACAAACTCAGGAAACCCATCTGAGCTTTATTCTAATTATCCTCTACTTCTCTCTACATACCAGTGCTCTGTGCAATGTCATTTATTTAACGTGGATTGCCTGATTCATCTCTGAATGTGTCTTAATTCTTTCTGCTTAAAATTATTATAGTCAGAAATACAAGAAAACATGGAAATAATTCACAGGAAGCACATAAATTAATAAGATCACTGATGAAGGTTTTGAGAAAGCCGCTCAAAACAATGGTGATTATAAAGTAGACAGAGCAAGTAGCTGGCACAGGTTGAGGAGCATTTAGAAGGGCCCCACCTCACTCTGAAACTGTATTACCTTGCTGTTTATTCTTTTTCCTGTGAAACCACAGGAAGTATTAACCATTAATAATCCTACTATTTAAGTTAAAAAAAAAAGATGAGCTGAGTACTGACACATTGACCATGTTTTGTACACTAAAAATCCAGATACATTCATGATAATCATAAGCATATTCATAAAATAGATAAGAAGATTAAGAAGATAAAACAGAAAATAAGATATGAAAACATGAGTAGTCAAGAAAACCTGCTATACATGGATTCCAAAGGATACCACCATTCAGCTCCATATTGCACATAAATAAAATTTTCAATATGTATGACTGATATACCTTCAGAAGATCTGAATTTTTCTAGCAGAAATTATACAATACTAGAATAGGACTTGAAATAAATTACTCTGCCTTGCCAAAAGCAAAAAAAAAAAAAATGAGAAATATAAATTTTCCAAGCTTCATTTTCTTCATCAAGCCTGTTGACAAGAGAACTTATATTATTTCTGACTTTTATCTCAGTATTCAGAAAAGATAATCGAAGCAACCTTAATAATAGATCAGTCTCATTAATAAAACCTCTGCTCTACTCCGATTTACATGAGCTTCATTATGAAAAGTAATTGGGCACACTGAATTTACTGTGGGAGTCAGCTAATGCTGAATACAAAATCACAGGGAAATTTAGGAGGAAGGCTGGATGCAAGGTCATGTATGTTGTAAGAAAGCTGAGTAGTCCTCAGGAGAAAAAAAAATTGGGTCTACATGAAGGTCCTCAACCTAAAATTAAGCTTTAAATTTGGAATAAATAAATGTCTTGCTGGACAGAAAAATCTAGTCTTCCAAACCCAATGAACAAAAGAAGATGATTTTGTGTGGCATTGACTTGACATCAATGCCATAATAATTAAAATAGGTTAATGGCTAATTTTACTATCCCTCCTCTTAAATCACCATGTTCCAATTATGCAGTTAAGGTAGCTGTCAGAGCTAGGACTGCTGACAAGAGTTCCTGTTGCATCTCTGTCACACGGTTAACTTTAAAAGCTTTTAATTTCACATGCAACACCAAATAGACTTTTTAAGGGAATAAGATCACTGACGCTCTATTCCAATACAATATTCCTAGTTCAAAATGCATATGGGAGGACATTTGGCTACAAATTTTTAAATAGCAAGTGCTAAGGTTATAAGATAACATTAGTATTCCTTCTTCCCCAATCATGTTATTGAAAAACGATAAGGAACAACCTTTAGAGTTCACTCCAGTTAAGGGTGTATATGAATCAGAATAATGTGTGCATTCCTTTACTTGGCATTTAGAAGTAAGTTTCAAAGACATATGTTTTGCCCTCACTTGGAGACTAGAAATTGAAACACTGGTATATATCAGATATGTAAAATTGGTATATATCAGGGAAGATTCTGAAGTCATGTATTAAGAAGTAAGATGATCTAGGAATTCAGTTGGTACTACAGGTACATATTATGTGTATGTTTGTAAATACACACAGGCCACACACACACATACACAGAATATCCATGCCTGACCAAAAATAGCACTTTATAGAAGGATCTCTCCTCCAACAACCTAAATTCTACCAAATCCTCTACATCTGTTCAAATTCTACGTTCTCTGTCATCTTCCCTAATATATCCAGACCATGCCTATTCTTTTTCTCAAAAGTGATTTTATCTTCACCACCACCATCACACATTTATCGAGTAATACAGGACCTTATTCGTAAAGCCAATAGGATTTCCCTAAACCTGAAATAGTTTAAAACTAGTTATAAAGACAAGATGCAGACGTAAAAATGTATAAACAGCAGCCTTGAGTAACTGGATCATGGGGTGGGTGAAAACAGGAATGAAAAGGAAGATGGGATCACAGAGACAGGGATAGTCAGAAGTGGAAAAGGTTTATGGAGGAGGAAGCATTCAAGTTTGTCCTTGAGGAAGGGCCCTTCTCAAAGTTCCAGAGTGGAACGAAGAGCCCTGGCAGTAGGAACAAGACGTGGAGGCAGATGGACCAATATAGGACAGTCAGAAAGGTGTAACGTGGGCTGCACCTAGTAGCCTCCCTTAAGGGAAGCTCACATGTTCTCTTCATCTGTGGATTTATCAGTTACTAAATGTGATATTACCTGTGCTTGATATAAATATCACTGACTAAAGAGTAAAAATACAATAGCAGGTACTTCTAAAAAATTTCAGTAGCATTAGAAAGATAGAAAAAAAGGATGCCAAACTCATGCCCACACTAACTGGGGTTCACTTATACTGCTTGTCTAAATCTGGGCAATGCACTCAATAATTGCAAATGAGTACAATTAACTCTCACATTTGAAGTAGGAGCCTTTCACGTATGAGCCATAACATAGACAGTAAAGGGAGAATAAAATCTCCTTAAAAGTTACAGTTGAACTTGAAATCTTCAGTGCATGACTTGAACTAAACTAAAGCAACCTAAAAAACAAATGAGGTTAACTCCCAAGTGCTAGTTACTACCCTTGATGAAAACATGGATAGATTCACAACAATTTAGACCTTGTTAAGAGCAACTGTGCAAAACCAAAGCTTCCATACAGACAACCCAGTGAGTTTCAATCTTGGTTGCATGTTAAACGCACTTGGAGAGCTTTTAGCACCCACCCAGGACAGGCCCCAACCTGATCCATTAAATCAGAATCTTCAGTTATGGAGCCCAGGCAGGTGATTTTCACAAGCAGCAGAGTTGAGAACCACTGACATCTCCCCTCTTACAATCATCAGTGGCCTTACCAGATTAGGAAGAGTTCATCAGTCTGTTCATCATCACTTTGTGAAAACGGAGTTGATCACAGCATAGCATAGATAAGCATTTTCACTTTTGTCCTAGTGAGCAATAGTTGGCATAATTCACTAAGCAATTCACTAAGTGAAAGAACCAGAAAAAATTAAGTAGTCATACCTTTTAAGGAAAGTGGCAAAAGAAGGCAATTGAGCCAAGAAAAGTAAAAGTAATGAAACATTTTTGGAAATAAAATATCTGGGCCAGGCATAGTAGCTCCCACCTGTAATCCCAGCACTTTGGGAGGCCAAGGAAGGCAGATCACCTGAGGTCAGGAGTTCCAGACCAGCCTGGCCAACATGGTGAAACCCCATCTCTAATAAAAATACAAAAATTAGCTGGGTATGGTAGTGCATGCCTGTGATTCCAGCTACTTGGGAGACTGAGGCAGGAGAATCGCTTGAACACAGGAGGCAGTGGTTGTGGTGAGCTGAGATTAAGCCATTGCACTCAAGAGTGAAACTCCATCTCAAAACAAAAAAAACAGGTAAGAAAAGAAATAAAATGTCCTGAAATTTACAAGTGTGTCTAATGGTTCATATTAACTCATTCACTTAATGTTTAGGGTGACAGATATATTAACCATCATAACAACATAATACTGATTTTTAATTCTTACTAGAGGCCACTAACAGTACTAAACATATGTTACATTAAAATTATTTAATATTGTAATTTTATGAGAGAACATACCCCACCTTAAAGATGAAGAAAAAGGTTCATAATGATTACATGATTTTTGCCTAATACAACCTGGCTAGTGACCAATTTCTAACTTCTAACTGCCTCAAGAGCAATTCAATTCAGTTATCATAAATTACTGTTATCCAAGGCTCAGCCTACAGTCCTGACAAAGATGTGTTGGGGGTAGATATGAATTGTTATAAATGACTTTTGAATCTATTTACCCTTAATTCATGGCAAAAATTGCAGGACTTTTCATTTGTAAGGAAATTCAGCCAGGGTTAATATAATTTCTGACTTATTGGGTGTGCTAGTTAAATATTCCTGCCAGTTTCAAAGTCCCTTTCCTGTAGGTTGCTTTCACTCATGGACCCAGTTTGTCAAGAAGTTCCAATGTTTTTGGAATAAGAAAGACTGGCACTTGATTTTTGGTGCCAATTCTTTCCACAATAATAATCTCTCAAACATTGTTCATTTTCAAAATAGAGGGGTGCTTATAACAAGCCAGACCATCAACACAGATTTAGGGAAAAGGATCATACTGAAAAGTTTTGGGTGATGATTTCAATACTTTCTTGGAAGTGTGCATAGGCATTCACAAGGCTCTGTAAATGAGTGATTGCATTATGTTTATAGAATGGAGAACTGAGGTACACACCCCAGTCTAACTCATCCAAGAAGGGGCAAAGCAGAGAATAAAAGCAACTCCCTATGAATAGCACTTAGGCCCCCATCCCAAGAGTGCTCTGCTATTTAATTTAAAGCCTGGCTCCCTCTACTTTTCCATTCAAATACCAAGAGAAAACAAGCTGAACGATTCCAGCTTGAAGATTAGAATGGGGCTCCCATAAGAATGAAGGAAAAATCATTTCAACACTGAAGACAGGCCCTCTATAAACCCTCAGGTAGTTTTCTCATTTGTTGCGTGGCATATCAGCCTGCTCCTCAAAATGTATTCCAACTGTTTCTCCTGAAAATATGAGGTTTGCAATTTGCTATGGGCCTCAAAAAGCACAAAGAAATGGTAAATCATTGAATGATGATTACCAAGTCAAAGGAATGAATATTGCTCTTACTAGGCGAAGACACAGGAATGGTTATTGGCTATTTGTCATGTTAGATAATAGATTATTTCTTTCTATGCACAAAAACTTGACAATGTCATGATTATATACTCCAAATGTATTGTATGCACAAGTATTAAAATATGAAGTGTATAATCTCAGGATATGTTGTTTTCTGAATATGATCATTTTAATTGGTATGAAATTTGCATTTCATATAACTTTAAGTCTGAATATGAGCATATTTAATGGGAATCCAATATCACTCATCATTTTTCTTTATTTTGTATTCACATCTTGATTTGAAAAAACAGAAATCTGTAATGCTAAAATCATTAACTTTAAAATATCTCTATCAGCTTGCTAATCTTTCAGATTTAAGTATAGATAAGTACATTTTAGTAATATTGGTTTAAAACACAATTAAGGCTGAACTTTTATATATTTTTCCATTTAAATGTTCACACATCCTTTATATGCTTATAGATTAATTCATTTCTACATTTTTAAAATACTTTTTTGACACAGGCTCTCATTCTGTCTCCTAGGCTGGAATGCAGTGATACAATCATAGCTCACTGTAGCCTCGACCTCCCAAGCTCAAGCAATCCTCCCACCTCCTGCTTCAACTTCTCAAAGTTTTGGGATCACAGGCATGAGCCACCACACCCACCCTCTACAACTTTTTAAAGCAAAAGAGAGAGAACAAGAAAGAAAACCTCAGTGCTTAGAACAATGCCAACGTAGTGAAACAAAACTGAAATAATAAAAGAAAAAGGAAAAAATTCATGCACATATTTCAGGTTAGTATCTTTTCCAATAAAAATATTTTTTAAAAAAAGAGTGAAAACAGATGGCCTACTAGGTGCATCTTCTCTATTACAACAATTAAAGAACAAAACAGAGTGTCTGAAGTGTCATGATAAAATCAAAGTTGTTCATACTCACATTACAGTCTGCCAAAATTTTTTTTGTCAGTTTTTTTTTTTTTTTTTAATTTCCATAGGTTTTTGGAGAACAGGTGGTATTTGGCTACGTGAGTAAGTTCTTTTTTCAATATTTTCTTTCCATAGGTTATTGGGGAATAGGTGGTGGTTGGTTACATGAATAAGTTCTTTAGTGGTGATTTGTGAGATTTAGGTGCAACCGTCATCAAGCAGTATACATTGCACCCTACTTGTAGTCTTTTATGCCTCACTCCACTCCCACCCTTTCCCTGAGTCCCCAAAGTCCACTGTGTCATTCTTATGCCTTTGCATCCTCATAGCTTAGCTCCCACTTATAAGTGAGACCATACGATGTTTGGTTTTCCATTCCTGAGTTACTTCACTTAGATTAATAGTCTCCAATATAAACCAGGTTGCTGTGAATGCCATTAATTCATTCCTTTTTATGACTGAGTAGTATTCCATCATATATACATACCACAGTATCTTTATCCACTTGCTGATTGATGGGCATTTGGGTTGGTTCCACATTTTTGCAATTGCAAAGTGCGCTGCTATGAACATGTGTGTGCAAGTATGTTTTTTGTATAATGACTTATTTTCCTCTGGGTAGATACCCAGGAGTGGATTTCTGGGTCAAAGGGTAGTTCTACTTTTAGTTCTTCAAGGAATCTTTATACTGTTTTCCATAGTGGTTGTACTAGTTTACATTCCCACTAGCAGTGTAAAAGTGTTCCCTGTTTACCACACCTAAGCCAACATCTATTTTTTTTTATTTTTTTATTATGGCCATTTTTGCAGGAGTAAAGTGGTATCACACTGTGGATTTGATATGCATTTTCCTGATTGTTAGTGATGTTGAGCATTTTTTCATATGCTTGTTGGCCATTGTATCTCTTCCTTTGAGAATTGTCTGTTCATGTCCTTAGCCCACTTTTTGATGGGATTGTTTGTTTTTTCTTGCTAATTTGAGTTCCTTGTAGATTCTGGATATTAGTCCTTTGTTAGATGTATAGATTGTGAAGATTTTCTCACATTCTTCAGGTTGTCTGTTTACTCTACTGACTGTTCCTTTTGCCATGCAAAAGCTCTTTAGTTTAATTAAGTCCCAAATATGTTTCCCCAACTTTCAGATTTCTCTTCTTCCTCAAGAATGCCAATTACTCTTAGGTTTGGTTGTTTAACACAATCCCAAACTTCTGGGGGGCTTTGTTCTTTTTTCTTCGTCTTTGTTGGATTGGGTTAAATCAAAAACTTTGTCTTTGAGCTCTGAAGTTCTTTCTTCTGCTTTTTTTATTCTATTGCTGAAACTTCCCAGAACGTTTTGCATTTCTCTAAGTGTGTCCTTTATTTCTTGAAGTTGTGATTGTTTTTTATTTATGCTATCTATTTCACTGTAGATTTCTACCCTCGTATCTTCTATCATTTTTTTTTTTATTTCCTTAAGTTGTACTTCTCCTTTCTCTGGTACCTCCTCGATTAGCTTAATAATTGACCTTCTGAATTCTTTTTCAGGTTAAATCAGGGATTTCTTCTTGGTTCGGATCCATTGCTGGTGAGCTAGTATGATTTTGGTGGTGGGGGGTTGCTAAAGAGCCTTGTTTCATTATGTTACCAGAATTGCTTTTCTGGTTCCTTCTCATTTGGGTAAGCTGTCTGAGGGAAGATCTGGGGCTTAAGCCTGCTGTCACATTCTTTTGTCCCATGGGGTGCTCCCTTGATGTAGTACTCTCCCCCTTTTCCTAGGGATATGGTTTCCTGAGAGCTGAACTGTAGTAATTGTTATTTCTCTTCTGGATCTAGCCACCCAGCAGGGCTACCAGGCTCTGGGCTGGTACTGGGAGTTGTCTGCACAGAGCCCTGTGATGTAAACCATCTTCAGGTCTCTCAGTCATGGATACTAGCAACTGTTCCACTGGAGGTGGAAAAGGAGTGAAATGGACTCTGTGAGGTCCTTCGTTTTGGTCCTTAATGCACTATTTTTGTGCTGATTGACCGCCTGCCAGGAGGTGGTGCTTTCAAGAAAGCATCAGCTATGGTAGTATATGGAGAATCAGGCAGTGGGCAGGGCCCTCGAACTCCCAAGAGAATATGCTCTTTGTCTTCAGCCACCAGAGTGGATACAGAAGAACCATCAAGTGGGGGCAGGGTTAGGCTTGTCTGAGCTCAGGCTCTCCTTAGGCAAGTCCCGCCCAAGGGGTGGGGCCATGGCTGCTGTGGGGAATGGGGGTGTGGTTTCCAGGTCAAAGGAGTTATGTTCCCAGGAAGATTATGGCTACCTCTGCTGTGTCATGCAGTTTGTCAGGGAAGTGGGGGAAAGCCAGCAGTTACAGCCCTCACCCAGCTCCTATGCATCCCGAAAGGATGATCTCACTCCCACTGTGCTCCCCCTGAGTTTGTTTCCAATTAGTCGGGGAATATGACTGACAACTAGCCCCAGGCTACCAGCTTTCCATCTGAGAGAGCAAGCAGGGCTTTCACGCCTCCCACCCTGTTGAGTCTGCATTGAATTCACACCCTCTCCTGAATTCTGGCCAGGAGACTTCACCTTTGGTTGGAATTGTTACAAAGTTTAGCTGGAGGTTTCCTTCTCCCTGTGGTCTTTTCCCAGTTACTCTGGCAGCCCTCCTCAAGGACCCCTGTAAGAGAAGTCAGAAATGGCTTCCCTGGGGACCCAGAGAGACCACAGGGCTTTTCCTGCAGCTTCTTCCACCCCTCTAATTCTCTCAGCTGTCTAAACTGACTCCAATCCAGGTAAGGTCAAATCTATTTTCCATGATCTATACTTCCAGGTTCCCCAGTGAGGGTATGTTTGGGGACAGACAATCCTCCTTTCCCACTGTCACAGCTTGGGCACTCACAGTATTTGGGCTGTTTCTTGGGTCCTGCAGAAGCAATCTGCTTCCTTCAGAGGGTCTGTGGATTCTCTCAGCTTTCCTAGTATATTCCTGCAGTAGTTCTGTAGCAAAAGTTCAAATGTGAGTCTTTACATGTCTGTCCGAGCTGGAGCTGCAAACTGGTCCTGCCTCCTATCCACCATCTTCCCAAGATCCCTGATTCTTAAAATCAGTTTTAAAGTTCTTCATTGTTCATTCTTCTTTGTCCACATTTATCTTACTTATTGAAGTCACTAGTAGCACAGGATCATGCAGAAAAAGTAGGGCCTGCTGCTATGATTATATCCACATAAACAAGCCAGTTAACTTTCTGTTGAATTGCTGGATATATCAGGCCAAAATTCCAAACTAGTTCCAGCTTTAAATTATTTTACTTAGTTGCTGTGTTGATTGATCTCTCAAACTTGTTTATCTGTGTAGACATGACCTATATTATGGTTGAGGTAAAAACCAGTAACTGAAAAGTTGACAGCAGCATAATTGAATTCAATAACATAAGAGGGGCATAAACTCTACCATCTCTTAATCTAAGAACCAATTCTCACAGCTCTATCAACTGGTAGGCTGGACAAAACAAAGAATTGCTAACAATATTTCATTATTCTGACAAAAAAATTAGATATGTAACAGCCCAAGAAGTCCTCAAAAAAGCACATTTAAATTTATTTATTAATATATAAATTTATATATTTATATCCCCAGTGGGGACAGGCAGGTGAATGAGTACGCTTGGTGTGCAAAGAATAGCAAGGAGGCCAGTGTGAGAGTGAAGTGGAGTGGAGAGAAGTGGAGTGGATACGGGAGAGAGTAAGAGATAAGGGCAGAGAGGTAATGAGAGTGGAAGAGGAAATCTCCCTCTTTTTCTTGTTCCTTTCTTTTATTTTATTCTGGTTCCCTAGCACTACCACTCTTAGGGTGGTTCTACTACCCCCTTAATTCCATGAACAAATTAACTTTACACCACCACCATTTGTATCATCATGCCATTTATGCATAGAACTTGCTTGGTGTGTTGGATTACTCTGTCTGGTAACTGACTTGTCCTGCCAGGTTGGTAGCCCTAGGCTAGTGGATTTTCTTCCAAGAACATGAAAGCAAAATATGCTTCAGTATATATATAATATTGTATAAAAAAATTAATTGTATTTTGTAATATATCATAGAGACACCAGTTGCTATTAAATAAAACTTCCTGAATTATCACTGTGCTGGTATTTTTGTTTTGTTTTGTTTTTTAGAAAAAAGTCTATTTTTTTAAGATTTTTACAAGTCTACTTTCTACAATGTCTTTTAAATTAAATATACAGTTACATCTTATGATTATTTAAACTCATAATTTTGCTCATCAATCCTAGATATATTCAATTCAAGTTGATAATTTAAGAAATAGTGAACATATTAAAGATCCCCTTTTATTCTGTAACTTTGCTCCTTAAATATTTGGCACAGTGGTATTTTACTTTGGTTTTGCTATCCAGAGGATAGTCTTGATATATGAACATGAAATTTTAGGAAATGTCATGAATAATGTAATCTAATTCCATTCAAACCACATTTATTGAGTACCTACTATCTTCCATGAATGGTTCTAATATTTGTCGATATGGCAAAGACCAAAACTGCCAATGGTGCTGTCATGATGAATCTTTTCAGTCTATTACGGTTGTCACAATAAAATGAGTAAATGGACATCAAGTAACAATGAATATTTTGAAGGAAAAATAATAGAGTAAGGGGAATTCATGAGGTTGAATAAAATACTCTTTATATGTGGAGGGAAGAAAATTCCTCTTTATTAGAAAGATATTTAAGCTGAGATATAAAAGAAGGAAGAAAGCAAACCAAGCAGATATAGGGGGCAGTGAGGAAGTTCTAGACAGTGGGGACAGGAAACACAAAGTCCCTAAGGGTGAATGAGTATGCTTAGTATGCAAACAATAGCAAGGAGGCCAGTGTGAGAGTTAAGTGGAGTGGAGTGAAGTGGAGTGGATACGGGAGAAAGTAAGAGATAAGGGAAGAGAGGTAATAAGAGTGGAAGAGGAATGGGGAACAGATCATGTTAAGCATCACAGGCCAAAATAACAGTTGTAGAAATACAAAGCCATCAGAAGATTAAAAAAAAATAACCTGTCATCTGTCTTCCATTTTTAAATGCTATATGGAAAATTAGTTTTAAAGACAGAGTTAGAGCAAAGGGATACATTAAGATACTGCTGCACTTCTAGGCAAAAGATGAGGACACTTTGGACCAGCATAGTAGTGGTAGAAGTAGTGAAAAATAATTTGACTTGAGAGAGACTTTGCAGGGAGAACTCTTTAAAATGTTGTGGATGGATGATTGCATGTGAAGAATGAGAGAAAAAGAGGTGCAAGGGTACTCCAAAATTTTTGCCTGACCAACCGGAAAAAAGGGAATTTCCAGATACTAAGAAAGAAAATAGAGAAACAAGTATAGAGAAATAATTAAGAATTTGGTTTTGAATAAAATTTGAGATTCCCAGTAGTCATTCACGAGGGGATAGATGTTGAATAGGAAGTTGGCTGTGCAAGTCCAGCACTTGGTATAGGATTTGGACTAAAAATACAAAATTAGCAATATCAGTGTATAGATAATATTTGGTTTGGATGGAGTAAACAACTCCAGGAGTGACAGTTATGGAGAAGAGAGAGGACTAAGGACTGCAGGACTGCATTGAAAACCATTATTTTTCCATACTCAAAAAGCTGGCAAAAGTCGAGAAGGAAGACCCAATTTTTATATGATACAGTATACTTCTTAATGGTAGAGAGCTCTTTTATAGCTATATACAATTGGTAGTTATAATAAGTCCTCTCACTTTCAGAAGAACCAGTACTAATAGAGCTGACACCTAATTTATTTGCTTGCTAAGCATCAGCTGCTAATCCCAGCTGATACGAATCTGAATGAAATTAGTTTGAGGCAGAGTTGGATTTCACTAAAGGGCATTGTGCTTTTGAATGATGTTTTTTAAGATAGACCAAAGGCTCTTCCCAGGAACCTGGTATTTCAGAAATTGATAAGGCTGCTCTACAGAGTAGCTTGATTCTAATGGAAGCTCCTCAAGGAAGCCACGAGCCTGGGATTTCATTATTCAGCCTGCCAAGCATCCACTTTTGAAATCAGAACAAATCATTTATTCATTTGTATCCCACTGTAGCAGCCAAGACAGTCCCAATGATCTCAAACTCTTAGCATTAAGACTTTTGTAGTCCCCTCTCACATTGAATAGGGCTGACCTGTATAACAAATAAGATATTGTGGAAATATTGGCATGTAACTTCAGAGGCTACATCATGAAAGACATCAGAGCATCTACCTTGCTTTCTTGAATTACTCAGGGGAAGCCAGCTGCCGTGTTTCTAGAACCATCAAGCAGCGCTAGAGAGAGACAAAAACCACTTAGCAAGAAGTTGATGCTTCCTTCTTATAGTCAGTGAGAAACTAACTAAGATTGCCTATCAAGAGCCATGTGAGTGAGCTATATTGCAAGCAAATCCCCAGCCCCATTCAAGCCTTAAGATGACTGCAGCCTTGGCCAACACCTTATCAATACCTTGACTGTTGCCGGGGGCGCAGTAGCTCACGCCTGCAATCTCAACACTTCAGCAGGCCTAGGCGGGTGGATCATGAGGTCAGGATATCGAGACCATCCTGGCTAACATGGTGAAACTCCATTTCTAGTAAAAATACAAAAAAATTAGCCTGGCGTGGTGGCAGGCGCCTGTAGTCCCAGCTACTTGGGAGGCTGAGGCAGGAAAGAATGGCATGAACCCGGGAGGCAGAGCTTGCAGTGAGCCAAGATCATGCCACTGCACTCCAGCCTGGGCAACAGAGCGAGACTCTGTCTCAAAAAAAAAAAAAAAAAAAAAAAAAAAAAAAAAAAAAACCTTGACTGTAACCACAAGAAACACCCTCAGCTGTAACCACCCACTAAGAACACCTGCTAAGCTTCTCCCAGATTTCTGATCCATGGAATCATAAAGGCCCGTTGTTGTTCTAAGTTAACTTGGGAAGCTTTAAAAATATTCATGCTTGGTTTCTATCCCCAGATATTCTGACTTAACTGGCCTGGGATATGGGCTGGACAGCAGGATTGAGTCTATTATCAAAGTCATGGTGTTTAAAGAATATGTCATTCAATTTCAGATGAGATATGGAGCCAAATCCTGCCCTACTAGACATTTACTTCTTTCCAAAAGTGAGAGACAGGGCAAGTTTTATATGGGTCACGATGTTCTAGATGTGGACTCTGCAAAAAGGGTCAACAATGGTGGTACATTTCCTATCATTTGCTGGTAATTCTATTAAAGCGTATTAAAATGGAGACTGAGCCTAAAGAATCCCTGAGCAGACAAAGCCAGTTAGGCCCTCATAAGGAACCTTAACCTTGCTTGCTTTGCAAACGTAAGTGAAACTTAACTTGAAGTATTTCTTGTAAATGCCTAAATCAAAGAAAAACAGAATCTAAGCTTGACAAATCAGAAGCAACCAACAAACTTATACTTATGTAACTAGGGATTTTCCAATGGGATAGACCAAATAAGGCAACTGTATGACTGCAACCAATCAAATATTTTCTTTGCATTACTTTTGTGTTTGTCCTATAAAAGTCTCCCACTTGTGTTCCCTCAGTGGAGCTCCTGAACCACTTCTGGTTTGAAACTGCTACTGCTTGATTCATGAATCACTATTTGCTCAAATAAACTCTTTAAAATTTTACTGTGCCTCAGTTTACTTTTTAACAACCCATGAGGGCAAATAAATGTATGGCAGGAGGTACAGAGAAAAATCCAGGTAGATGTGGGCTGCTTTCCACCTGATCTCAGCTTACATACCACCTAACGTATGCTGCCATATCCCTTCCATTTCATGAGGGATGACCTTAACTATTTCCTTCCTTTCACTCAGACTTCTACTGTATTTAATCCTCCTTGCATTCCCACATGCATACACGCTACACCCTTACCTGTTAGGATACTTTCAGCAGAAAGTAAAGAAAACCCAACCCAAGCAGCTTAAAAATAAGGAAAGTATATTCTCTCATATAACACAAAGCTCAGAGGTAATGGAGGGGTTTATTGGCATAATGCACTCAGGATCATTCCATCTCTGCTATACTCAGGTGTTGTCTAAAACTTCAGACTCATTTATCTAATGGACACGGACAACTGCCTCAGCTGCAGACATGAAGACTGAAGACTGAAAGAACAGAACAGAGAAATTCTCTTCCAATGTATCCCCTCTTATTAGGAAAGGAAAAAAACCTTCTACACATGCACACATGCACACACACACACACACACACACACACAGAAAGCCTCGCCACACATCTCATTGGTGGAAATAACTAAGTTGCATGCTCATTCCAATCAGGAAAAAGAATAGGAAAACATAATTGCTAAAGCTATGTAGCACTTAGTCCCAGTAAGCTAAAGCTAAGATCACACACACACACTTCTATTATCAACATCTGTTGAAATAATTTAAATTGCATATAACAGATACATACCAGTTAGCTATTGTCACAGAAATGCTGCAAAACATACACATGAAATCTCAGTAGCATAAAATAAAATCATATATGTCTCAGGAACCTACAGGTTAGTATGAGAGGTTTGGTTCTGCTAAACTCAACTGAACTCACACGTCACTGATTCTTTTGACAGCCAACTAATCTAGACTGGGCTTGGCAAGTGGTGCTGATTCAAGTTGTGGTTCCAGCTGGACTTTGATCCTCACTGAAGGTTGAGCAATTCAATAGGTACTCATTCTAGGGTGCAGGATAAAGGAACAGAAGGTATCAGGGAGGTAACAGCAAAAGCATGAGAAGGCAGGCAGAAATGCAATGCCTTCTAAAGTCTAAACTAAAAACTGACACACTCCCACTTCTACTCACATTCCATTAGACAAAGCAAGTTATGGCTAAGCCCAAAGTCAGGGTACGAGGAAGAACACATTGCAACTGTGTGAAGGACTGCAAACCCACAAGGCAAAAGGTTTGGATGTAAGGGGAGGTTAAAAATAGAGGCCAGTATTTCTATTTACCACCAATAATAAATCTAACTCTGTCAACCAAAAATAAAATTTATTAGAAAAATATTGAGGACTCTCAGCATTGATGAAAACTCAAGGATCAGGCTTAGAAAATCTCTGAAAAACCAAAAAGCCAGAAGCACACAAACATTTTTAGCAATATTAATCTGCCAGAATATTTCCACCACAGGATTTTCAACATCACTGCCACTTCTGTGAAGGAAATGCTGTCATCCTTTCTTTTATTTACTCATTCAAGATTTAAAATCCTTGGCAGGAGCATCCAATCAACTCAGGCTGGGTTAGGCAGTGTTATCAGGATCAGAAAAAGAGAGGACCTAGCCCTTTGCATTTTCATATTGAGAAGTAGACACTGACCCCATCAAGATAACATCTAATTGGGGATTCTCCTACGATATAAGGGGGCTTAGATGCCAGAGAGACAAAGACACAATGTTCAATGGCTACACGGAACTGTAATGAAATAGGAATTCAGTGAATGAAGGAAGGACTTTCAACTATAACATGAAAACACCCTCATTAAGGGAAGTATTTCCTGTTCACCAACAGGAGGGAGAATCTTTAGATCATTCATTATAAACCCTCTGAGGCCTAGCCAGCATCTACTGGCAATACACATTTGAACAACAGTTTCTTTGGGATTATGGAGGGAAAAGTCTGTTAGCCTTACAAATGTTTTTATAATAGTTTTGTGCTGCTGAATAGACTTAAGGAAATCAAATATGTTCCCAATTTTGCACTCAGCATTTAAAAAATCCGATGTACAAGCAAGAGATACATGGTTACCCCATGTTTAAACATACTCAGGAAAAACCATTGAGCATTGAAATGTACTGTCTCAAATGAATTTTTATGCTGAGAGATCTACACAAGAGTGATAGGTCTTCAGTTCTACTCGTGGCTTTAGGAAATCTATAAATTCAAATCACTATTATGCTTAAATAATGCAATTGCACTCAAGGGACATAGACTGTAATATCGGATTAGGTCATAAGATTAATGGATTTGGAGGGTCTCATTTTTTTTCCTCCCTAATTCATTTTTGGATATTACAGCAATGACAATTGCACTAAAGAGAGCTTAATAAATTACAAGGTTTACTAAATGTTTACAGTAAATCAAATCTGTGTCACAAAATAGCCAATTGGTTTAGTGAACAGAAGTGGAACAGGAGCAGAAAGGAAAGTTAGAAAAGGGAAGGGAGGAGTGAGAGTTGGCAAGGGAAGGAGATAAGAAGGAGGGAAAAGGAAGGATAAAAACACTTCCTGTCTATCACCTCTCACTACTCTCAGGCACAGTGATTGTCTGTGTTATTCATTCCTTACTTAGGATTGTAGGACTGCAGTATCTGTGAGAAGGCCAAGCATGTCTTCTTAAGCAATTTTCCACTCAACCAGTTGGGGTCACTGTTGTCAGGTAAAACAGTATGGCCCTCATTAATCACACCCACAATTGATGCCCAGGTTCCTGTAATCCCCAACCTACTCTTTTTTTAATCTTTTTTTCTTCCTCTTCTTCTTCCTCCTCCTCCTCCTCCTCTTCTTCTTCCTTCGAAGAAAGGGTATCCTTTATTTAAAAAGGCATAGCAAAAATAGACTTATCACAGATGCCCACTCAAATAAACGAATAGGAGTGGAGAGAAAAATGCAAAGGTGGGGTACTATCATTTAGACTATGACATCTCATCTAAACAACCCTCTGGGCAACTGTGATTTGGTCCCGATTAGTGTCCTCTTATAGATGGACTGTCCCCACATCAGTTCTTTGGTCTTTAAGTTGTTCCCAACCGTATTAAGCAGAGGTCATTTCATTTCTTTCCAAATTCTTCTACTAGATAAAGTGAGCTGGGATAAAAGAGTGAACCACTATTTTCTTGACTGAAAATGATAATAGACTCAGGCATTTCAAGACACATAATGGAGCTGGTCCAACAATACCCCAAAAGGTCATATCATAGAATAAGAATATTGAATATAATCAACTAATTCCATTCAGTTGTGTGATCTAATCAAGTCATGCCACAGTTTGGAGCCTTCAGCAGTGAAATAAACGGCTTTCAAATTGAGGGTATTTTTAAGTTTCTCCATTAAATATAAGTAGTTTTTTTGAACATATACTTTTAAATAGGCTACCTGGTTCTAACTGGATATAAAATGAATGGAGAATAACTGAAACGTCCACCCTTTATGCTGAATAAACTACAGTACTTAAATTGGGTGAGTGGGTCCTTGTCTTAAAAAAAACTTTCTATTAAAAATGATGTGCCCTTTCTTCATCTAATGCAATCCAAAGACTCCAAATAACTAGAACATGGAAATTCTTTATTTATTCTTGACAGAAACTGGGCATATAGGGTTTGAAATCATTGTACTTCTGGCCTAGACAACTCACCAACAAATTATGGTTTCAATGGTTACTACCAACAATGGGTTTTAGTCCTCAATTTTGCTAGTGATAAAAAAATCCTGAGCTTAAAAAAGGGTTTTTTTCTTTTCTTTAATTCCAGAAAATTATTGGATAAATATAAACTTCATTACTTTCTTATTGTTTTCAACAGTCAAATGCCACATAACGATGTTTTGGTCAATGACAAACTGCATATACAACAGCGGTCCCATAAAGTTACAACGGTGCTGAAAAACTAGTATAGCTTAGTGATGTCATAGCCATGTGGTGATGCTGGTGTCAACAAACCTACTGAACTGCCAGTCATATAAAAATGTAGCACATACAACTATATATGGTACATAAGGGTTATTACAAAAGGGTCAAATAGTTTTTAAAATGTTAAGTTTAGAAAGTAAAAAGTTTCCAGTAAGCTAAGGTTAATTTATCATTGAAGAAAGAAAAACACTTTTTAATAAATTTAGTTTCGCCTAAGTGTACAGTGTTTTTAAAGTCTACAGTAGTGGACAGTAATGTCCTAGGCCTTCACACTCACTCACCACTCACTCACTGACTCACCCTGAGCAACTTCCAGTCCTACAGGTCCCATTCGTGGTAAATGATCTATACAGGTGTACCCCTTTCTTACCTTTTATACCACAGTTTTACTGTACCTTTTCTATAGTTAGTATGTTTTCATACACAAATGCTAACGACTGTGTTATAGCCAGGAACAATAAGCTACACCATATAGCATAGGTCTGTATCAGGCTATACCATCTAGGTTAGTGAAAGTGTGCTCTATGATGTTTGCACAGTGAGGAAATTGCCTAATAGTGCATTTCCCAGAATGTAACCCCATCATTAAACAGTGCATGACTGTATTTAGAGCGTCCAAAAGAATCTTTGTCATCATGGTTTTCCTTAATTTATTCCAATGAATGTTCCTACAAGACTCAGATGTACTGAATTATTTGCATGTTTTACCTCTACTATTTAAATTCTTGCCAAATTCCAAATTAATTTTATTCAGCATTATTTCCTATAGTCAAGCAATAAAAGAATATTGTCTAAATGCTAATCTGCTGTTTATTCATTTTCCTCGTGCAGCTCCAGTCCCCCAGAGTTTGACATTTCAATAAATCCTTAAAAGAGATTATAATGCTGCCTTGCTATACCTTGTTTTCTCCAAGAAAATAAATTAAGAAACTTTCCCACCTTTCACCCTTTAAAAATGAGAAAGAAGTGTATCTTTCTGCCTATAGAAAATAGGCTTTGAATATGGAATTAATTACGAGCATCTGCCATAAAAAATAGTCCCTGGCTAAAAGAAAATGATTTCAATAGATTCTGGTGAAAGGTTTTCTATAATTTGTTTCCTTCAGAACAATCTGATCAGCCTCATTCTCATACGATGCTAAAGCAGAGAATCCCATATGTGCTTATGCAATATGCAAAAGGTCTTTGGATTTTTTCTGCAGCTTTAACTACAGCCCTTGGGTTTGCCTGTCATTGAAGGCAATCTGTGCGTAGTTGATTGAAAATGCAATTCATGATGTGATTCTTCTTAATGTCACAAATTGAGAAGAGTGGTTAAACTTTGAGTCATGATTGGGGGAAAGAAGACTTAATATGCAGGAGCTAATTCATATGAAAACAGCTGATGAATTAACAGTTATACACAGTTGACATGCTAAAATAGAGCAGGTTATGTGAAAGAACCCAATTCAATCTTGTTATTTTCCTCATGCCCTCATTACCAAATACCCACATTGAGCAGGTAGAGGCCGTGTGGTGCACAATTGCCTGTGCTTTAAGGTTTATTCCACTAAGTAGTCTACTCCCTTCACACATACCAGGTTTACTCTACAACTGCCTGAATTCGTAAGAGCCTCACCATTGCCTCAGGTTGCCAGATGTTCGCAAAGCGTGGTCAGTTGTTTTTGTTTAATTTTGTTTTGTTTTGTTTTGTTTTGTTGAGACAGCATTTCATTCTTGCTGTCCAGGCTGGAGTGCAATGGCACGATCTCTGCTCACTGTAACCTCTGCCTCCTGGGTTCAAGCGATTCTCCTGCCTCAGCCTCTCGAGTAGCTTGGGATTACAGGTGCCTGCCAGCACGCCTAGCTAATTTTTTTTAATTTTTATTTTTAGTAGAGACATGGTTTCACCACGTGGGCAAGGCTGGTCTCAAACTCCTGACCTCAGGAGATCCCACCCGCCTCGACCTCCCAAAGTGCTGGGATTACAGGCGTGAGCCACCACACCTGGCCGGTCAGCCTTATCAAGAGAATTAACCCCTACAGCCAAGTCATTTCTACAGTTTGGCATTGTTCCACGCGTGTGGTAAACCCAGCATTTTAATGTGTACATTTAAAATGTAAATATTACATTAAAAACATAGAAACAAATCTAAAAAAAGAAGAAAGAAAGAAAGAAAGAGAGAGAGAGAGAGAAAGGGAGAGAAAAAAAGAAAGAAAGAAAGATTAAGAAAGAAAGAAAGAAAGAAAGAAAGAAAGAAAGAAAGAAAGAAAGAAAGAAAGAAAGAAAAAAGAATCTACAGAAAAAAACGATTTCCTCCCGTAGGACAGCTATTGATTGGCTCAGCAAACAAATATTTCACTACAATCAAATCATGCATGCAAAACCAGTGTAAACCATCCTTTATATGTCAGCCAGTTCAGGGATTCAAACTCCAGAAAAATGTTTACAGTGGAACTCACTTCCCGTCTCCAGTTTCAGCCCCACCCGTGGAGTGCCTACTGGCTTGACTGAATCCTTTGCTATCACTTCCAGTTCAGTTTGTGTCAGGCCATAACCTAGGGGCATTAGGTGAGGAAGTCAGGAGATGGCAGAAACCACAAGTCTAGCTAGAAAAGAGAGTTGTACATGCAGATTTATAGCCATATGTCAATTTGGACAGGAACAGGAGTGCAAGGACTGACCATAGCCTAGGGAAGAAAGAGAACGTATAATAACACTTGAGAGGTTTTCTAATAAATAGGACAGGGATGGCGGGATGTTCTACCAATACTTCATGGCCCCACCTAACCGCAAGGGTGGCTAAGATAGTCTAGCTGTGTGCCAAGGATAAGAAATAAGTGGACTAGGAAATTAGATTTCATGAGTACATGGCAGTCTTTGGATCATCAGTCTAAAAATTAAATAATTTTAAGTCTATCCATCAAGGCTTCACTAAATCTAACCCTATTATGAAAGTTTTCTATTCCACTCATTCAGAGGAACATCGGTCCAACTTCTGAGCACAAACACATGTGTCTTGTTTGGCAAATAACAGCACTTTATGTTTATCCTATTGCTATCTAATTGTCATGTTGTTTTTAACATTCTAAGAATAGAAGTTCTCACTCCCGATGTTGACAATGAGCCACTTAAAGGTGAGCAGTAAGTATCTAGTATTTCTAGATCAGGTACACACGCACGTGCACACACACACACACGCCCTGACTCTGTACCTTACTCAGATTAGGTATTTGAAAAGAATATAGTGAGTGACAGCATAAGGTTCTGGATTTGTAAAATGAAATCTATCATCTACCAAGATATGCACCTCCACAAAAAATAAACAAACAGAATAAATATATATTATTGACAAACACTGTTGGGTTTACAATGCAGAATTTAGTGTTAGGAAAACTAAAGATGCAATAGATGTCAGCCACGGTCTATATTCTTAATGAACTTTGTAAAGAATGAATAGATGCATAAAGTAGTTTTATTTTTAGTTGAGAACTGGAAGTTCTACTTGAAATGGTTTGACTACATAAATTTATTTCCTGAAATACCTTTAGCATAACATAAAGGAATAAAAAACATTATAAACCTTAAAGGACAACAAAACTGGGAAAGGAGACAATAGCAAGCAAGATATTTCCATAAAACTTCAGAAGATGGGAATGAATTGAGAAGTGGTAAATGACTCAATGAATTAAAAAAAGCTGAAACCTAGACAGAAGGATATTGATTAGAGTCAGAATGAGAAAATCTTTAAAACCCTGGAAAGTGCTCAGGAATTGGAAGCACAGGCATTTTGGGAGGCAGAGGATGGGACTGTAAAAGGATTTATTAGATACTAGACACCTCTTCTACGTTGTGCCAGGTGAGTTCTCCCTCCCCTTACCCATCACTTTAAGAGAAGAGAAAATTTAATCTCTAGAGAAATTGAGTCCAGAAAGACTTGGGACTCAAGGATACTAAGCTCGGCAGAGTGAGACAAAGGTGCTGTGTTGAAGAAAGGGGATTAAGAGAATGAGGGACGGGGGTGACAGGGCATAAGTCAAGGGTGAGACATAATAATGACACTGTATTTCTCAGTGGCATGACTAAAAGCTGGAAGATAATGGAGTAATGTCTCCAAAATTATGAAAGAAAAGTATTTTCAAACTAGAATTCTATATCGAGCTAACTTAAAGTGTGAGGGTAGGCTCTTAACATTTTTAGATTCTTCCCAAAAAAATTATTTCCCACATACATTTTTTTAGGAACATATACAGGATGTGCTCCAAGTAAAGCTGTAAGCCCAGAAAAAGACACCATGAGATCCTGTTGCCTCCAGACAATTATTTAACCTTCCACAGTTTTAAGAAAATTAAACTACAGTATAGACAATTATTTTGCAAAGGATCTTGGAATAAGAATTACAAATATAGAAGTAGGGATCTCTAAAATGGTAAGAAATAATGTTTCTCTCATGTTGAATTGAGAAAAAAAAATTACATTGTATTAAATTTGTTTTGCACCAGCATTCAATATAATTGTATACTTGTGTGAGTTTTTCAGTTTCTGAGTCATGGTAACCTGAGGAGCAATTTTTCTTTTATATTTTCATAGAAATACTACATTGTCTTAAAGAGGACATAGAATAGGAGCCACCTTTAACTCAATCATCATATTAGTTAAATACCTTTTGTTGCATAATATATGCATCTTATTCATGCTATTTTGGCAAATAAAGGAATGTATTGATCACACAGATTAAAAATTCATATAAATGAATTTATGAATATAAATCTATATATGATAATATGTATTTATTTATATGAATTTTAAAACCATATATATGGTTATATATATAGTTATATATATGGTTATATATATATAGATGGTTATATATAGAGATAGATAGATAGATGGTTTGAGCCCAGGGTTTAAACTATATCAGCAAACCAGGCTCTTTCCTTCTCTCTACTTTGTTCTCTGATATAATGGCTTATTCTCAGGCTCTATAAAGAGGTAAGATAGTCAGTCTATGACTTCCATGTTCAATTCAGCAGAAAATAAAGAGCATCTCTTGTAGAAAGCATCCTTAAGACTCAAAGAATTCACTTCGATTGGCCCATTTCGGTCAGATCACTTTACCTGAAACAAACATGATATCCTTGGGAATCATTGTCACATTCTTCATGCTCTAGAGCCCCATCTGGATTCTTGGCCAGAGACTATGGAATCTATTGCCCCAGAGGAAAACTGAGGTACTTTTTCTCGTCGAGTGAGGATAAATGTTCAGCAAGCAAAATAGCATATATCCACTGCAGACTTTTAATACATTCACAAATCCATTGTTCCACTGTCTCCAATGAGCAGAATTCCCATAGAAAGAAGGTTTGTTCTAAAACCAACTTCTTAACATTTCTCTTGGTTAAAAAAAAAAAATGCCAAGTATTGGCTGGGCATGGTGGCACACCTGTAATTCCAGCATGTTGAAAGGCCAAGGCGGGCGATCACTTAAGATCAGGAGTTCGAGACCAGCCTGGGCAACGTGGCAACACCCTGTCTCTACTAAATATACAAAAATTAGCTGGGCATGGTGGTGCACACCTGTAATCCCCACTAGTCAGGAGGCTGAGGCACAAGAATTGCTTGAACCCAGGAGGCAGAGGTTGCAGTGAGCCAAGATCACATGACTGCACTCCGGCCTAGGTAGCAGAGTGAGACTCTGTCTCAAAAAATAAATAAATAAATAAAAATTTAAAAAAGTATTAATGCATCATTTCCTTTTTAATTTATGATCAAATCACATGCAAGTGTACATTTTCAAGTTCCATATAATCATTTGGGATCTTTATACAGTCCTTGCTCAATAGTACAGCTTTGTAGTAGCTTGTAGTTATGACAGAAACTACCTTTAATTGTGCAGAGGATAACTGTAATTTTCTTTTGCTAGACAACACACATTTTCACCTGAAGCTTTCCCTTGAATATCGTCACATTCCAACTTCAGCTTTGCAGATTAAATATAAGGATTTTTCTCTACATCAATGCCTCCTGGACTGTTGGCTATAATCTGCCTTAGCAGGAAGGCAAGTATTTTAGAGAGCTCCATTGTGTATCTCTGAGACCAGAGAAGGAGAGCAGTTCCACCTAGGCCTCTTGCAAGTTCCAGGAAATGGCTAAACTGACGTGGTTTTATCTTTCCAAATAAAGGAATTAATTTTCAAAAATTGACAAGAGTCTCTGGTATTCCTGCATTTGTCTGAGAAAAACCTCTGTCCTGTTACATTCAGCTACACAACTGCCTCCGGAACCTGGGAGAAATTATACCTGTCATTGTCATCCACGAAGGCTTGATGAGGGCTTAGGAGTTTTGTTTCTACAGAAATAATCCATTCTCTACCATCTCATCTGAAGTTCGGAGAAACAAGAATTGCTTCTCTATTTTCAAATCTTACATTTTCTTTACAAACAAAACTACATCAAATTTATTTATTGAGTATCTACTAAAATTACGGGATCTCTGTCCTTAAGGAAATCATGGTCCTGTAGAAATTCTGATGTGTCATACAATGATTTAGAAATGTACTGTGGAATCTTAGAAACTGCATTTGATATGCATAGCTAACCTCCTAAGATAAAACTTTGTCTTTGATAATAAACAACTATTAAAAAAATCATTGCCTTATGTAGTCATGGCAACACTGTGGAAGTGGTTTCAAGGATATATACATATATATCCTTACTTGAAACTTGCTTTTATATCCCATTGAACAAACCCCTGATCTTTGGTCTCATCAAATAATAATTATAATAATTTGTAAATTTAAAAAATAAAATTCAATTTTAAACTCTCTTTGGGTATAAACAGTTTGATAACCGTACATCTTTTGATGCTATTATCAAGTACTCATAATTTTTTCCTGATAAAAGAGATCATACCCCACCAGGAAGAAAATTATGTTCGCAGGGTTCAACTTCATCCAGGGTTGAGTGGGAGAAACAATCAGTTTCTTCCATCTGTTTTCATTTAAGAATGAAAATAAATGCAAGTGAGGGTGCAAATTATCTATGTATACATACAACATGGAGAAGTAGCCCTACAGTATCTCAGAGCTGCAAAGAACCTTAAAAGCCACCTAGCCATCTAATTTTACCCACATTCAACCAATGCCCAACTCACATTTATAATGTCCAGCTGCCCATTCAGTCCACTCTGAAGCACGTCTAGAGAATTGTTTACCTCCTGAGGCAACCCATTTTACCCTGCCATCCATAATAATAGGCTCTTAATTTGTGGCCCCAAATACTTGTAGTGCTGTCCAGGCTCTATTTCCCCTGAGTTGTATTTGATGCTCTTGCTTAAATGGGTCCAAATAGGTACCTGTAAGATTGAGGACAGAAAGACAGTTTGGTTTATGGCTCCAACTTATTACAATACTCCAAGGTCATGGGTCTTAATTCTAGATAGCTTAGCTAAATAAACTGGGGAAAGACTACAAAGTGTGTTGTTTCCCAGCCCAGCCATTTGCCACTGTGTAATTTTCCCAACTCAGTCACATTCAGTCCTCTTCCCTTCTCGAGTGCCAGAAAGGAAATGGGGAATAATGGTATTTCTGGGTCACTTAATTAGGAAAGAGCCTTCAATGACTTATTCTTCTACTCAAGACCCCCTTCTCTTCCTCAAGTATATCAGACTTCACAGATCAGGACTTATTATGTTCCCTCCTCTGTTAAGCTCACAGTTATATATTTTTCAGGTGAACACCACCAACATGTATGTGCTCTTAGAGAATAAACAAATGCAAAGGGAATAGGCAGTGTGTGTCTGGACTTTAAGAAACCTGTTGGAGAAACTATGTGAGTCTTTGAGGATCTACTCTAAAGATAGAATTTGAAACTTTCACAGAATCCTGAAAGGTTGAGAAAGCCCTGGGCAACAAAATGCTGATGGATGAGGAAGTAGAAATATGCAAGAAAATGCTATCAGTCATATTGGGGGTCTGTGTGACAGAATGAAAAAAAAATGTCCTCAAGCCTAAGACAAGCTTCAAAAGCCTAACAGTAGCCAGGCCCAAAAATGAGACTTAATATTTGGCTTCAAGGGAACTCACTTAATTTTCCTCCCCCAGTTCTGTCCACTGAAAGGGCTGAGAAGCAATTACACCCCAGAAGCAATGAATATACCTCATACTTATATGCTTAAATGTCATTCTCTATTAAAAGGACTCACAGGTGAAATGGCAGATTGAAAGACTGCAGCAGAAAATGCACACAAGAAGAACCTGAAGCATTTTCTTCTAGAAAGCAAGGAGTTGCTAAAAATAAAACAAAATAATAACAATAATTTAAATAATAATAATAATAATGAAGACATGGCAAAAGGATACATGAAGCACCATGAAGGGGTTCCCTCTGGCTAAGCCAGAGACAATTTGAGAAACCAAAATAAATAACAACTATAACACATTATAACCCACTGAATAAAATAAGAATACATGAGTCCATACTGATAATAAGTAGGATTCTCCAGAAAGACAGAACAAATAGGATATAGACAGATAGATAAGTAAGAGAGACTTTTTCAGGGAATTGGTTCATGTGATTACAGAGGCTGAGAAGTACCATAATAGGTCACCTGCAAGCTGAAGAAACAGGGAGGTTGGTAGCATGGTTCAGTCCAAGTTCAAAGGCCTGAGAATCAAGAAAACTAATGATGTAACTCTCAGTCTGAAGCCAAAGGACTAAAAGCTCCAGGAGTCCCAAAGTCCAAAGACTAAATAACCTGGAGTTCTGATGTCCAAGGGCAGGAGAAGAAAAGTGTCCTGCTCCAGAAGAGAGAGAGAATCTGCATTTTTTTCCATCCTAGTCCCCAGCTGATTGGATGATGCCCACCCACATCGAGGGTGGATCTTCCCCACTCAGTCCACCAATTCACATGCCTATCTCCAAAAACACCTTCACAGCACACCCAGAAATAATGCTTTACCAGTTCTCTAGGTATTCTTTAATCCAGTCAAGTCGGCACCTAAAATTAACCATCATAGATAGACAGATCTTTCTAAGTGTAGAATGCTGGCAAATAAATCTAGAAAGTACAATTAGATAACCACCATAAAATCACATGCAACTATTATGATAAAAATTGACTTAGTCAAAACTATTCAATGGATACTAAATCTGGGGCAATAGAGATAAAGGAAGAATCTGGTGAATTATAAAGGAAAAAACTATACAGTGGAGAAAACAGCACCTTATCCAAATCATCAAAATTAACGTTATTGATAAGGTACAACTGGACATGGTGTCCTTTCAGATGTGTTACTCTAAGAAAGACATAAGATCATGTATGCAGTATTTGAGCCAAAAATGTATAGCTTCAATTTGATCTTGAAGAAACATCAGACAAATCCAATATAATCGACATTGCATAAAACAACTGGCCTGTACTCAAGAATATTAAGGTTATGAATGGCAAGGAAAGACATAAGAACTATTTCAGATTGAAAGAGACTAAAGAGACACAGTAATTGCATACAATACATGCTTCTGAACTGAATCCTGTATGGTAGGAGTGGAAAATGTCATAAGGGATATTGTGACAGTTGGCATAGATTAAAGGATTGTGTCAGTGTTTAATTTCCTGGATTTGATGGTATTCTGTAGTTATATAAGGAAATGTCCTTATTCTTAGGAAACATGCACCAAAATATCAAGGGGTAAAAGTACATGCTGAATGTAACCAACTCTCAAATCATTCAGCAACAAGTATTATATATGTATTTAAAGTGAAAAAAAGCTACAACAAGTGTGGTAAAATAGTAAAAATTTGTGAACCTTGGTAAAGAAAATATGAGAGTTCTTGGTATACCCTTGCAACTCTCTGTAGTTTGAAATTATTCAAAACAAAAAGTTAAAAACAAAAAGTTTCCGGTCCACCATAAGTATCCTGCTTACCCTTGCACACCTAGAAAGACTCATCCAGTCTTTACCTTGAGATTACCTTAGAGATAAGATTACCTTAGAGATAAGTGTGTTACTCAAGAGATAGCATATGTGGAAACAGTCCTAAACTAGCAGCCAAAAGAGCAAATATTGCTATTAATTGGTTAGGAAATGGTGAACAAGCTAAGTCATCTTTCTGTACCTCTGTTCCCAAATCTGTAAGTGAGGAGGCACGGTTTGCTTCAGTTTAAAAAAGACCTTCACCACAATTAGTGCCTTGCTTTTGTCTGATGGTCTCCACAAGTGCAAGTCTTTAAGGATAGGCTTTGCAATCATTCCTTGGGGGTGCCATCTGTAGGGAAGAAGTTTCCAGGCTTCAAAGTGGAACTCGAGAATAATCTATGACACCTCTTCCAAACCTGAGATTATATGAGTTTAAAAGTAAATGTCCTAAAAGAATTGCTCTGTGGGTTCAAGAAGACTCAGCAGAATATTAAATAAATAAAACTATTAGTAAACAGCTTTAACAATAATAAATAAACAAATAAAGCTAATAATGTTTTTCACTTCAGCTCCTTTGGGTTATTTATTCTTAGAATAAATTGACAACTCATGCCCTCATTTTATGGCTTTTAGTACACATGTATAGACTTACCAATAGCATTTTAAGATACAAATGAAAATAGATACACTAAATTTTTTTAATTCAGAAAAGGTAAAGGATTTACTGAACTCCAAGGCCTAAATTTGATTACTTGTCTATAGCAAACTTAATCTAGGCTTTTTCTATCATGTTCCTCAAAATTTTCAGCCTTCACCAACTACATGATCATAAAGCCACTTCCACAATTTTAAGTATTTGTTACAACAGCACCCCACTTCTAGATATCAAATTTTATAATAATTAGGGTTCAACTAGAGGAGCATAACTAGCAGGAGAAGAAGATAATGATAGATAGATAGAAGATAGATAGATAGATAGATAGATAGATAGATAGATAGATAGATAGATGGATAGATAGATAGATAGAACGAACAAGAAATTGAATTACACAATTGTGGAGGCTGGCTAAACAAATCTGAAGTCTGTAGGGCAGGCTGTCATGAACGGAAGATCACAGTCAGGCTGGAACTCACAGGCAGGGGCTGAAGCTGCTGTCCACAGCATAATGTCTCTCTCTCTCTCTCTTTCTCTCTCTCTCTCTCTCTCTCTCTCTCCGTGTGTGTGTGTGTGTGTGTGTGTGTGTGTGTGTATCTCACCCCTCCAGCCCTGCTCTGAAGGCTTTTCAACGATTTATCAGGCCCTAGATTATCCAGGATAGTCTCCCATCTCCCATATTTAAAGTCAACTGATTAAGGATTTCAGTTTCATCTGAAAATTCCTTTTACAGCAACACCTAGAATCGTGTTTTGCTGAATAACTGGGAATGTAATTTAGCAAAGTTGGCATATCAAAAAGAAAAAAAAAAACCCTCACACTATGAAAACCCATTCTGAGAAAAAGAAGGTTAAAAAATTCTTTAAATTTAGAAACTACAACCTTTCATTCAACATCCCTGCCATTGTGGCAAACCTTTAACGATAAAAAGCCAAACCTCAGATTTTCTCTTGTAAAAGAATAAAGATGTTTCAGTAAGCACAAATTATCATCAATATCATTTTTTCTTGAAACAAAAGTAAGAAATTATTTTTAAAATCAGTCAAACTCATAGCCATTTGCAATGTATTGTCTCTGCTTTCAGAAGGAAAGCATTAGCTTCAATATGGCTTCTACGTCAGGTTCATCATGATAAAGAACCAGAAACTGGAAAATGTGAGACATCATAAATGACACGGTCATTGAGAAACCAGAAGTTGTCATATTTTATCATGATTCAAAACAAAAAGAAATTCTCAGTCCTACATCTTGAAGGGCACAGAGGTTAGAAAAAAAATTAGCAGTTGTTTTCTGACCATTTTGGAAAAGAAGTCCCTTAGGACAAGCAACGCCTCCTTTCTCCCATGATTTGAGGACTAACAGCAATTTATCATGGTGCACGAGGCTGATCCTAGTCTTGTGATGATGCATGATGTTGATGTATAAGACAATGCTTCATCAGTGGTATGACCCTTTTCCTCTGTTACCCTGAGCCTATAGTGGCTACCTACTCTTCCCCCTAGTGACCATTCTCTAGAACCCATAGTTCATTCTTTTTTCTTTTCTTTGTTTTTTTGGACAGTTCACATTGGGAAAGAAAGCTACATAGCAATTTTTGTGACTCTATTACAAGAACAAAAGAAGTAAGGACAAGCATCAATATTCCTTTCATATGGATCATTTTTATAGACTAAATGTTCTCATGAGAAGATAAAAAAAGTCACTTAGAAATGTATTGTGCAGGGAGAAAATTCCAGATGGCTTTTACCACTATGTAATTGTTTTCCCATTAGATTGCTAAAGTTCCCACTCCTCACATTGGTGTGGACAATGCTTAATAAAGCCCTGTTAGTGATAACACTCTGCTTTCAGATTATCATCAGGTTGACTCTGTACACACTTCTAAGAAATACTGCCCATACTGCCTACACTGAAGAGGCAGA
The DNA here is from genome assembly GCF_043159975.1 of Macaca nemestrina. Lineage (NCBI taxonomy): Eukaryota > Metazoa > Chordata > Mammalia > Primates > Cercopithecidae > Macaca > Macaca nemestrina. Next base: position 60,554,657 of record NC_092130.1, read on the forward strand.
GAACAAGAAAATCTTGCTGAGATGGAGAGATTTCGGGGCGGTCAACTGGTTCACTTACTAACAGGTCTACTCCTACCCACTGGCATCCCTGGTGAGTAGTCCAGACTTAGCTTCAAGGCTTCTGTGTTGAAAGGGAAGAAAGACTCTCATAGAGTTATAGGCTGAACTTCAATTCATCCAAACTAGTCTTCTGTGTGGAGAGGGTGGGTAATCCCATAGAAATAATGTTACTAATGAATTAAGACACCTGCAATACATTCTCCTATCACCACTAAAAGTAAAGAACAGGACACAATAGTGAACACTTCTTTCTTATTCTCCAGATAAAGGAATGAGCATGTAAGATTCATTCATAGGAAATGTGGCAAAAAGCTTGTAGTGTTGGTGTAGAAAGAAGAGTCCACAAGGAGCTTGAGAGGTCAAGAGTGAGTCAATGTCAGTAAAGGAGTAAGCAGAGAAGAGTTCTGGTGACACAGAGGACACTGCAGGTGACAATAATAGGACATATTTTAATAATGTCCTGGAGAGATGACAGAAGCAGAGGCTAGAGCAGATAGAGGCAGAGGCACACACAAGACTTCTACTTGGGGTCTCCCAGAAAGACAAACAAAAGAAGACTAAGATCTTTACAACAGTCAGATAGAAAACGTTACTCACCAGACTTGAAAATAAACTGTTAACAGGATTCCATCACTTGAGATTCTTTTAGTTGCAGGCAACAAGAAACTACTTTTGGCTTAATCAAAAAGGGATTGCTGACATTTACAACTGTAGGTCCGTGAGTAAGGTCCTGACTTCAAAGTCAGGTGTCACTGGATTCAGTACTCAAACAATAACAACATTCAGCTCTGTCTATCTTCTCACTTTGTGTTCTACTACACGGCCTTCAACCTCAGACATCAGGGCAGAGCAGTTGGCAGCAGAAACTCTTGCACATGCATTCTTTAATTTAGAATTCAGAGACAAAGAACAAATTTCTCCAGCACAAGAATCTTTCGTCTTATTTGCTTTAATTGGATCATATGCCAATCTCTGAGCCAATTACAGCTGCCAGAGCAATTCGATACTCTGATCAACTTAGAACCTATGTTCTACTTCTGAGCTTCATGAAAATTCTACAGATAAGAATGGGAGAAAAAAATTGAGGTCTGGTTATTAGAAAAACGGTTAATGAGCTTGTTGGCAAATCCATACGATGACAAATCTATAAGATCATGCATATATATATATATAATTGTGTATTCAATCATTTTAAATTATATTTGTGGAACAATAAAACTTTTTTAATTTTAGAATTATATATTTTGACAAATAATAATTGTACACATTCATGGGCTACATAGTGATGTTCATGATCAGATCAGAGTAATTAGCATATCCATCATCTCAAATGTTTATCATTTCTCTGTGTTGGGAATATTAAATATCCTCCTTCCAGCTGTTTGAAAGTATATGTATTAATCCATTCTCACAATTCTATAAAGAAATTCCCAAGACCAGATAACTTATAAGGAAAAGAGATTTAATTGGTTCACAATTCCACAGGCTCTACAAGAAGCAGGACAGGATCTGTTTCTGTTGAGACCTCAGCAAACTTACAATTGTGGCAGAAGACAAAGGGGAAGCAGGCAAGTCTTATATGGCAAGAGCAGGAGGGTAGGCAGGTGCTACACATTTTTAAAGCAACCAGATCTTGTGATAACTCACTAACTAACTCTCAGGAGAACAGCACTGAGGAGATGGAGCTAAAACGTTCATGAGAACATTACCCCATGATCCAATCACCTGTCACCAGGCCCAACCTGAAACACTTGGGATAACAATTTGACATGAGATTTTATGGGGACACATATTCAAACTATATCAGTATATAATATATTATTGTTGACTATAGTCATCCTAAAGTAGTATAGAACACTAGAACTTATTCTTCCTATTTAGCTGTAATTTTCTATCCTTTAACAAGTCTTGCTCTATCCCTCTGTATTAGTCCATTCTCATACTGCTATAAAGATAATACCTGAGACTAGGTAATTTATAAACAAAAGAGGGTTTAATTGACTCACAATTCTGTATGGCTGGGGAGGCCTCAGGAAGCTTACAATCATGGTGAAAGGCAAGGGGGAAGGAAGGCATGTGTTACATGGTGGCAGGAGAAAGAGAGAGCACAGGGGAAACTGCCACTTTTGAATCATCATTCTCCTGAGAACTCCCTCACTATCACTAGAACAGAATGGGGGAAACTGCCCCCATGATCCAGTCACCTCCCACCAGGTCTCTCTCTCAACACAGGGGAATTAAAATTCAATATGAGATTTGGGTGTGGACACGGAGCCAAACTATATCATTCTATCCCTGGCGCCTCCCAAATCTCATGTCCTTTTCACATTTCAAAACCAATCATGTCTTCCCAACAGTATCCCCAAAGTCTTAACACATTCCAGCATTAACCCAAAAGTCTAAGTCCAAAGTCTTGCCTGAGACAAGGCAAGACCCTTCCGCCTATAAGCCTAAATATCAAAAGCAAGTTAGTTACTTCCAAGATACAATAAGGGCCAGGCATTGGGTATTTTTTCCCTTTCCAAATAGGAGAAACTGGCCAAAACAAGGGAGCCAAAGGCCCCATGCAAGTCCAACATCCAACAAGGCAGTCATTAAATCTTATAAAACTCCAAAATAATTTCCTTTGACTCCACATCTCACATCCAGAGCACACTGATGCCCTGGTGGGCTCCCAAAGCCTTAAGCAGCTCCACCCCTGTGGCTCTGCAGGGTACAGCCCATGCTTTCATGGGCTGACCTTGAGTGCCTGAAGCTTTTCCAGGTAAACAGTGCAAGCTTTCAGTGGATCTACTATTCTGGGATCTGGAGGACAGTAGCCCTTTTCTCACAGCTCCACCAGGCGATGTCCCAGTGGGGACCCTGTGTGTGGGTTCCAACCCCACATCTTCCTTTCACACTGCCCTAGCAGAGGTTCTCCATTAGGGCTATGCCCCTGCAGCAGACTTCTGCCTGGATATCCAGGTGTTTCCATACATTCTCTGAAATCAAGGCAGAGGCTCCCAAAGCTCAACTCTTGTCTTCTGGGCACCTGCAGGCCCAACACCACATGGAATACACCAAGGCTTGGGGCTTGCACCCTCTGAAACAATGACTCAAGTTGTACCTTGGCCTCTTTTAGCTATGGCTGAAGCTGGAGCAACTGGGATGCAGGGCACCAAGTCCCAAAGCTGCACAAAGCAGCAGGGCCCTGGGCCCAATTAAGCCATTTTTCCCTCCTAGAACTCCATGTCTGTAATGGGAGAGGCTACTGTGAAGATCTCTGACATTCCCTGGAGACATTTTCCTCATTGTCTTGGCTATGCACATTCGGTTCCTTATCACTTATGCAAATTTCTGCAGCCAGCTTGAATTCTTCTCCAGAAATCTTTTTTTTTTTTCTAACACATGATCAGGCTGCGAATTTTCCAAACCTGTATGCTCTGCCTCCCTTTTAAACCTAAGTTCCAATTTCAAATGATCTCTTTGTGATCGCATATAACTGAACACTTTCAGAATAAGCCAGGTCAGCTCTTGAATGCTTTGTTGCTTAGAAATTTCTTCTGCCAGATACCCTAAACCATCTCTGTCAAGTTCAAAGTTCCACAAATCTCTAGGGCAGGGGCAAAATGCCACCAGTCTCTTTGCTAATGCACAGCATGACCTTTACTCCAGTTCCCAATAAGTTCCTCCTCTCCATCTGAGATCACCTCAGCCTGGACTTTATTGTACATATAACTATGAACATTTTGATCAAAATCATTCAACAAGTCCCTAGGAAGTTTCACATTTTCCTACATCTTCCTGTCTTCTCGTGAGCCTTTCAAACTGTTCTGACCACTGCCTGTTACCCAGTTCCAAAGTTGCTTCTACATTTTCAGGTTGTCTTTGTAGCTGTACCCCACTTCTGGTACCAATTCTCTGTATTAGTGCATTCTCACATTGCTATAAAGATAATACCTGAGATGGAGTAATTTGTAAACAAAAGAGGTTTAATTGACTCATAGTTTCACATGGCTGGGGAGGCCTCAGGAAAGTTACAATCATGGAGGAAAGAAAAGGGGAACCAAGGCATGTCTTACATGATGGCAGGAGAGAGAGAGCACACAGGGGAAAATGCCACTTTTAAACCATGAGATCTCCTGAAAATTTCCTCACCATCACAAGAACAGCATGGAGGAAACTGCCCCCATGATCCAATCACCTCCCTCCAGGTCCCTTCATCTCTAATTGTGGGGATTATAATTAGAGATAATGAGATTTTGGTGGAGACGCAGAGCCAAATGATATTACCCTCCCTGCCCTGTACCCTTCCCTGACTCTGGTATCCTCTGTTCTACTTTTTACTTCTATGAGATCAACTTTTTCTAACTTGCATATATGAATGAGAACATGTGTTGTTTACCTCCAATTTCATTCATGTTGTTAAAAATGACAGAATTGGATTCTTTTTCTATGACTGAATAATATCCCATTGTATATACGTACCACATTTTCTGTAATATTTATTGAATAACTAAGGTGATTTCACATCTATTGTGAACAGTGCTGCAATAAATATAGGGGTGCAGATGTCTCTTCAATATATTGATTTCCTTTCCTTTAGATAAATTCCAATAGTGCAATTGCTGGATCATATGGTGGTTCCATTTGCAGTTTTTTGAGGAATGTCCATATTATTCTCTGTAGTGGTGTACTAGTTTACATTCCCACCAATAGTTATATAAAAGTTCCCTTTTTCCACATCCTCACTGATATCTACAGGTTTTTTGTTTGTTTTGTTTTTTTTGTTTTTGTTTTTTTGAGACTGAGTCTCACTCTGTCACCCAGGCTGGAGTGTGGTTGCCCAATCTCAGCTCATGGCAATGTCTGCCTCCAGGGTTCAAGCAATTCTCCTGCCTCAGCCTCCCAAGTAGCTGGGATTACAGGCACATACCACCAGCCTGGCTAATTTTTGTATTTTTAGTAAAGACAGGGTTTCACTATGTTGGCAAGGCTGGTCTCAAACTCCTGAACTCAAGTGATCTGCCCACCTCAGCCTCCCAAAGTGCTGGGATTACAGGCATGAGCCGTCACGCCCAACCTGTATTATCTTTTCTATAATAACCATCCCAACTGGGGTGAGATGATACCTTATTGTGGTTTTGATTTGCATTTCCCTGATGATTAGTCATGAGCATTTTTTCCCATATTTGTTAGCCATTTGTATGTGTTCTTCTAGTAAATGTCTGTGCAAGTCATTTGACTAATTTTTAATTGAATTGTTTGATTTTTTGCTTTTGAGATGTTTTGATTATTTGTATATTCTGGATCTTAATCCGCTGCTGGATGGGCAGTTTGCAAATATTTTCTACCATTATGTGGCTTGTCTTTTCACTCTGTTTCCTTGATTGTAAAGAGGCTTTTTAGTTTGATATTATCTCATTTTTTTTTTATTTTGTTGTCTGTGCTTTTGAGGTCTGATTCCTAAAATCTTTTTCCAGAACAATGTCCTAAAGTATTTCCCGTGTTTTCTTCTGGTAGTTTTATAGTTTCAGATCTTACAGTTAGGTCTTTGATCCATATTGAATTGAATTTTGTATAGGGTAAGAGGTAGGAGTCTAGGTTTATTCTTCTGCATATGGATATCCAGTTTTTGCAGCTGCATTTATTCACAGCTGTCCTTTCCCCAGTGAGTGTTCTTGAGTCCTTTTTAAAAAGTCAGTTGGCAGTAGATACATAAATTAATTTCTGGGCTTTCCACCCTGCCCCATTGGTCTACATATCTTTTTGTGCCAGTAACACATTCTTTTGATTACTACACCTTTGTAGTAAGTTTTGAGGTTGGTAGTATAATAACTCAAGCTTTGTTCTTCATGCTTAGGATTACTTTGGTATTTGGAGTCTTTTGTGGATCCATACAACTTACTTGTTTACTTATTTCTTTATTTATGTGTTTATTTATTTTTGAGACAGAGTCTCACTCTGTAGCCTAGCCTAAAGTGCAGTGGCATGATTTTGGCTCACTGCAATCTTTGCCTCCTGGGCTCAACGTGATTCTCCCACCTCAGCCTCCTGAGCAGCTAGCATTGCAGGTGTGTACCACTGCACCCAGCTAATTTTTTTATTTTTCATAGAGACAGGGTTTTGCCCTGTTGCTCAGGCTGGTCTCAAACTCCTGGACTCGAAGGATCCATTTGCTTTGGCCTCCCAAAGTGCTGGGATTACAGGCATGAGTCACCACACCCAGCCTCATATGAATTTGAGGATTTTTGTTTCCTATTTTTGTAAATAATGTCATTAGGATTTTGATATGGATTGCATTGAATCTATAGATTACTTTGGGTAGTAAATTTTTACATTTAACAATATTAATTCTTCCAATCTATAAACATGAAAAGTCTTTCCTTTTGTTTGTATCCTCTTCGATTTCTTTCAGCCATGTTTTGTAGTTTTCCTTATAGTTGTTTTTCACCTCTTTGCTTACAATTATTTATAGATATTTTATTTTTTATAGCTGTTGTAAATGGGGTTTCCTTCTTGATTTTTCAGCTGCTTTGTTGTTCATGTATAGCAATGCTACTGATTTTTGTATGTTAATTTTAGATCTTGCAAACTTACTGAATTCTTTTGTCAGTTCTAAGAGTTTTTGGTTGAGTTTTTAGGTTTTTCTACATATAAGATTATGTCATCTGCAAAGAGGGACAATGTGGCATCCTCCTTTCCAATTTGAACGTCCTTTATTTCTCTCCCTCATAACTGCTCTGACTAGGACTTCCAGAACTATGTTGAATAAGAATCATGAAAGTGGGCATCCTTGTCTTTTCCCAGTTTTTTTTCTTTTGTTTTTCTGTTTTCTCTGGTTTTTGTTTTTTTTTTTTGTTTGTTTGTTTGTTTGTTTTTTGACAGGGTCTCACTCTCTCATACGGGATGGAGCACAGTGGCATGATCATAGCACACACAGTCTCAAATTCTGAGCTCAAGTGGTCCTCAACCTCCCAGGTAACTGGGACTACAGGAACATGTCACAATGCCAGATCAAGTTTTTTAAAAAATATTTTTGTAGAGATAAGGTCTTATTTTGTTGCCCAGGCTGGTCTTGAACTCCTGGCTTCAAGGGATCCTTCCATTTCAGCTTCCCGAAGTGCTGCAATTACAAGCATGAGCCACCATGCCTGGCTTTGTTTCTGTTCCGAGAGGTAAAGTTTTCAACTTTTTCTCATTCAGTAGGATGTTATCTGTGGGTTTTTCATATAGTGAGTACTGTCACAAAAATGTTCAAAACCATGATAGGAAACAATGGGCATAAGAAACATCAGTGCTCTCTATTTACAATAGCAAAGACTTGGAACCAACTCAAATGCCCATCAGTGATAGACTGGATAAACTGTGGCACATATATACCATGGAACACTACGCAGCCACAACAAAGAATGAGTTCGTGTCCTTCGCAGAGACATAGATAAAGCTGGAAGCCATCATTCTCAGCAAAGTAACACAGTAACAGAAAACCAAACACCACATGTTCTCACTCATAAGTGGGAGTTGAACAACAAGAATACATGGACACAGGGAGGGGAACATCACACACCGGGGCCTGTCAGGAGGTGGGAGGCAAGGGGAGGGAGAGCATTAGGACTAATACCTAATGCATGCGAGGCTGAAAACCTAAAATGACAGGTTGATAGGTGCAGCAAACCACCATGGCACATGTATACCTATGTAACAAACCTGCACGTTCTGTACACGTATCCTAGAACTTAAAGTAAAATTTTAAAAAAAAGGAAAAAGAAAAGAAACATCAGTGCTCTCTGGGAATATAATTACAGAGAATGTTTGGATAAAGGTATTATGGCAGGGTGGGGTGTCATCACAACCTCAGGTAATGAAAAAATCAGAAAAGCAACTGCCAGTAATTTCTGTCAATAATGCATCTCCAGGGACCAGGTGACAAGCCCATTAGGGTATTGCCTCCATTTGCATGCCAGTAGCACTCTTGCTTGCCTCTCCAAATCTATCTTCCCCCTCCTTTGCTGGCAGAGAATAAGGTTTGCTCTAATATTCATCCTCCGTGTGGTCCAGGGAAGACGGGTGGATGTGAAGATGCACCTCCCAGATTATTCTTCAAGGAAAAACTTTGTCCTTCAACTGCTGCATTGCTGTCAGCACACAACCTTCAGCTGTCAGTCCTTTTGAGAGTTTCCTCAACTTAGAGAATCACATCACCAAGGTCACACCCTTCCAGGGGCAATTCACACCTAATGACTGGTCACAGTGGGAATAGAAAGGCCTTGTCACTTTGGCCCAAACGTGAGCCCACTCTGATGACCCATTTCCATTCCAGAGCTCCTATGAGGGTTGGGCTGAGAGTGTCAAACCTGCATTACAGATCTTCTCCTTTCCAATTCTGTTTTTCCTCCCACCATCCCTAGGGCACTATCTAATAAAAATCCTAAAACTTGAACTGTGTTTTAATTATCTTCCTGAAGAACTCAAACTACACTAGCGGGTGGAACTTGACTACTGAGCAATCACAGAGAAACACTATCACTCTACCAGAGATTGGCTCAGGAAGGAACACTTATGGCCCAGTTCTGGCCAATGGAACATGAGCAGAAGTTCACTAGCAATCAGGCAGGAACTTCTGGGGAAAGAGTTGGTTCCTTTTATGTCCTTGATTCTGGTGTGACAGAATGGGACACCTGGAGCTGTTGTTGTCAACTTACAGGCATAAGGAAGTTGGCCAGCAACCCAAGAATGGCAGAGCTGGAAGACGGAAAGAACGCACGCCTTTGGTGATGTTATTGAACCAATCACGTAAGCCTTTTAAAGTTACGTTTCTGAAATTTCCAAAAGCATCCTAACCAAATGGAAAGGGTAAAAATAGCACTAATAATAATAATAATATACATCTACTACAACACTGATAAGCACACAGATTATTCTTCAGCTTTTTAAACATTCAGATAGCTTCCCTGATAGAGAACCCTGGGACTTGGGCCTCAGCTCCTCAAAGTCCAGATCCCAGAGGGAAAAGTCCAGAGAGCACAGGCTTTTCCGCCAACCTGAGTGCCCCATTTCCTGTCTGAGGGAGCTCTTTGGTTGAATCCAAGAATGTTAGTCCTTCTTTCCAAGACAGATACCTCTGAACACAAGAGTGCCTTTAATGCATGGTTTACAATTTTATCACCCCATCTCAATGCAATGTTAAATAAGAGAGATGTACTTATAATTGGGAAGACCTGGACAATATCTAGTAATGCAGAGTCTCCAATCAGCCAGCAGCAAGGCTAACTGGATAACTAGTTACTTGAGACACTTACTTCCCTATGTTTCTCATGTTCCCCTAAGCAGAAACTGGACTGATGGTCTTTTGGGCCAATTTACCACACATATGAATTCTGTTGACTAGGGCGGCATTTTAAATTTTGATTCAGAATATCTTTCACTTAAGCATACAAACTCCAGTTCTTCAGGGCCCTACCACTCTTGATTGTCTTTTAGCAAGCTCATATTTTCGTGTCTTGGTGGCATTTACATTTGAAAGCTCCTGCAGTATGAGGCTCAATGGTAAATGGTTTAAGGAAAGGCCACTTAAACTGTTAGGGCAGCACACCTGTTATCCCAGTTAACACATTCAATAAAAAGCAAGGTGAATTATGTTTCATGCTCTTCCAGGCCTGTCATCCAGGATGCCTACCAGAACAATATGTAGTTATGATTGCTTTGTTATAAGACACCAACATTCACAGAATCTTTTCTGTGTGATCCACATAACCACAGCATACATTCATCTGTTTTTCAGTTTATTTGTTTAACACGAGGTATCTTCTTTCTGCATAAATTAATGGATGAAGTACAGTTGACTCTTGGACAAGCAGGGGTATGGGCACCAATGGGCACAGTCGAAAATCCACATGTAACTTTTGACTTTTCCCCAAAAACATACCTGCTAGTTGCCTACTGTCCATCACCTGACACATATTTTGTATGTGGCATGTATTATATACTGCATTCTTACCATAAGTTATCTAGAGAGATGAAAATGTTATTAAGAAAACAACAAGAAAGAGACAATATACTATCCATTAAGTGGAAGTGGAACGTCATAAGTTCTTCATCCTCATGTTCACATTGAGTAGGTTGAAGAGGAGGAAGAGGAAGAGTTGGACTTGTTGTCTCAGGGTTGGCAGATGCGAAAGAAAATCTGTCTTTAAGTAGACCCAGAGAGTTCAAACCCATGCTGTCCAGAGTCAACTGTACTTACAAATCCTGACACAAAAGTACTTAATATTCTTTTTCAGCTTAGCAATGTCTAACAAAGGGAAAACATTGAGAGCTGAGTTATTCTGAAATTGGTCACACAGAATTTCCAACTACTTGTCAGAAGATTCTAAGCAATAGATTATGCAAACAATGCATATATTTACATAAATCTGAGAACATTTTTGTAGCCTCCTACAGTTAAAATATAGTGAGCCATAACAAGCCTCTATACAATACTCAGATAAGTTCTATAATTTAAGTCCCTATTTGCAATAACTTCAGAGAATAGCATAAACATCAAAACATCCAATATTTATTGGCAGCAGATTCCATTACTCATTTATTCAGGGATTTTTAGTGGCAAACAAAAGAAACTGTTGTAGCATGTTGAAACAAGAAAACAGATATAAGTGTCTGAATCTCTGGGAAAGCCCCAGAAGCCATCTTGAAGGCCATTTTTTCAGGAACAAATCTCCAAAATACGACACATGACTGTGTCAGCACTAGTGCTGCAATGAGGCACAACGCCACAGCTTGCACCGATGACTCCAGACACCAAAGATAGCTCCTGAAATCTCCTGGATTGTGCCTCTGGAAGACTAGCTGCCATTGCCACTCACTCAGCAGAATGGCTTCTGCACAGTACCTGCCTTGTCACCTGCCCAGCTCACAAAGCAAGTTTGCACAGAGGCTTTACATCTAACTGGCTGAGCCCAGGTCACATGCTTGCAACTCGCTTCAAGGTATGGTGGCTGGGAAAGTAAGTTTCTGGGTTCTGCCACAAGACAGGTGGGCTCATAAAATGAATTCCCCATACATAAGAGAAGTGTACAAAGGTATACTTTTTTTTTTGCTGAAGACTCCAAATAAGTGACTAATTCCCACAACAAGCAACGAGGCACTAGGTACAATGCAAGGTAATGGTAAGAAAAGATTAAAATGCCATGCTAAGGAACACATTCTTATGAAATTTGCTAGGAAGAACAGGACAGAAGTTAAGCAAATAATCGTATCAATAAATCTGTAATTACGAACTGCATGTGTAATCCAAAGGAGAGAGATCCTGTTCTCTGAGAGCCTACATCAATGGGAAGTGACATAAACTGGGGACCCAGAAAACTTGAGTCAAAGATGTCAGTCCTGAGATCCACGGAAAAAATAAGAGTTACTTTGGTGAAAAGGACTGAAGAACTTTCCAGTCAGCAGAAACACATAAGCACAAGGCCTCTGGTGAGAGAGTACATAGCAAGTTTGAGGAGGTAGAAGGACCTAGGTTTATCTGCTCTAGATGAAGGTGAGGGAGCTGGGAGGTGCGAGGAGTTAGTAGAATAAGGTTCAAAAAGTGTATGGAGCTAGATCAGATACTATCCATGTCTTTATTCTGACAGCAAATGTGGGGTGTGGAGGATAACTGATTAATCTTGTTTGATTTTTTATGAGATCACTCTGTTGTGTACCAAATGAGCACTGGGACACAGTGGACACTGTGTGGTTCAGGTGAGAGGTGACAGTGAAGAAAGCTCACAGACCACTTTGCAGTAGATTCTTGTTGCTTTCTTCAGCACATGAGTTCTATTTTAATCGATTTTCTCATATCTGTTATTTTGCAAAATTAAGCTACATACATGTCTAAAAACTTTCTGATTTTGAGAAGTTTAATCCCATGAATGTTTCTTTTGGGGATACTGCATCTAAAATGGCACTGCAGAGTATTCGCAACTCATAGCCTAATGTATTTAGACAAGTTGAAGCTCTCCTCAAAATTCAAAATTTATTATAAAAATGTATCATAGTTTCTAAACAGTAGTGGATAACCAGGGAATTATATGATTTATCACTGCTTTTCAGACTTCCACTAGAAAATTGTCTTTCTCTGGTTGTCATATCTACTGACTCTTTACTAATTAATTCTTAGTTAATTTCTGCATAAATAGCAACAGAAAGCTCTATGAGAATTTCATTAATTTTTTTCCTTGAAATTCAATTACGACTGAAGGTTTCTTTTTGTTAAAGCAGCCTGAAGCATTGGATTTTAAGAGTAAAGTTTGGAGCCAGAATACCCAATTTTAAGTTCTACTTCAGTCACTCCCCAGATATGACATTTTGAAAGTTGTTTAGTCTCTCTGGGCCCTTGTTTCCTTAATTACAAAAGAAGCATGATAGGGCCTCCAATTGAGTTGTGAAGATGAAATAAGAGGATGTTTCATCAAAGTGATTTGCAAACCAGAAAACGATAGAAGCACGAGTTGTTAGTAAACATGAAGATGGTCTACTAAATAAATAGGGGAGAAATGCAAAAAATCAGGGTGCTTGAAAACAAAGACAATTTCTAAAATTTGTGTAGCATAACAACATGCACAAAAGCAGAGACCAGAACTGTTTTGATTGTGCTTGTGTTCCTTCTTTCTTGGAATTTCTCTTGCTGATCTCTGACTTCAAGCATATGAAAACACTGAATCGGCCCACAGTAGCCTCCCAGATCAGCCATACTCCAGATGGCAATCATAGTGGTAAATTTAAACAGAGGCAAGGATTAAGCAAGGCACACCTCTTCGATAGCCATGAACACTTAGGTTCTTCCAGCATGCTTAGGTTTTGTTTTATTATTTTATTTTATTTTATTTTATTTGTTCATCAGTTACACAAGGATAAATTATAATAGTAATATTTCTCAGTTGGAGGCAATTTATCATTATCGATCCATATGAGGCTCTCTAGTTTTAATCCTTATTCATTCCATTTTATTCTTGTTTCCAAAGTAACCTTTCTGTTGTATTTATTCCTTGTAAACACCATAAAGTGCATACAAATGTGATTTGTGATTTTGTTGGCATTTATTTAAAGTTCGAAAGTCCTTAAAGATCTCGTTCAGTTTCTTACTTTTTTGGACTAGGCACTATCTTTTTAAGATCCAATCTTATTTCTATGTATATATCACATGTGTTCCTAATAGCTGCATAATGCCCCATGGTATGTATCATCCCAGTCTTGCCTATCTTCTCCACCCAAACTGCCACCAACTATAAACAACACTGCAAGAAATATCTTTATGTATTTCATGCTATAAACATGTCTGAAAATGTCTTTGGGGTAAATATTCAGGAGAGGTATCGCTGGGTCATAGCATATATGTCTGTTTAATTTGCCTGCATCATGCCAGACTGTTCAGAATGGCTACACCAGCCTACCCCCACATGAAACTTCCTGCATGGCATCTTCCCTGACAACACTAAGCATTATCCAGCTTTCTAGTCTTTGCCAACTTAATATTTTTAATTTAACCTGCATTTCTTTGATTATTATCTTCAGCATGCCTATAAGTACCTATTGGTTATGAGAGTTTTTCTGTAAATTTCTTGTTCATATTCTTTACCTATTTTCTTGCCACAGTGACTGACATTGATTTAGAGAAGGTTCTTAGTAATTATTAATTCCTTGCCACTTTTAGATATTGCCAATACCTTCTCCCATTCAGTTGTCTATTAATTTGGTCAATGGTATCTTCATTGAATGGAAAGGCTAAATTTTCATATAATAATATTTCTCCATCTTTTGCTTTGTGGGGGTTTTTTTTGAAAAATTTTGAAGTGTTTCTCTATTTCTATAGCATAAAGATTATCTCATACATTCTCTTCTATTAGCTGTATAATTTTTCTTTTCCTACTTATATCTTTAACCTGTCTGGAATCCACCGTTTGTGTGCAACTACATAAAAACCCAATCCATTTCTCTCCATACAATGAACTAATTTTCAAAAAAATACATCAACTAAATTTCCAATTATTTGTGGTAATTTTTTATTTTTTATTTTTTTTTTTTATTTTTTATTTATTTATTTTTTTTTTTTTTTTGAGACGGAGTCTCGCTCTGTAGCCCAGGCTATAGTGCAGTGGCCAGATCTCAGCTCACTGCAAGCTCCACCTCCCGGGTTCACGCCATTCTCCGGCCTCAGCCTCCCGAGTAGCTGGGACTATAGGCGCCCGCCACCTCGCCCGGCTAGTTTTTTGTATTTCTTAGTAGAGACGGGGTTTCACCGTGTTAGCCAGGATGGTCTAGATCTCCTGACCTCGTGATCCACCCGTCTCGGCCTCCCAAAGTGCTGGGATTACAGGCTTGAGCCACCGCACCCGGCCCGGTAATTTTTTAAAGTTTATTACATTTCATCATATAAATGAATCTCTGAGTGCATTATTTTCTTCCACTTTTATCTGCTTACCTGATCTTGCACCAATAGTGCATTGTTTTTGTTACTTTGGTCTTGTAGTATGTTTAATATTTGACACAGCAAGCTCTCCCTCTTTATGACTTCCCTTGAGTAATAGATAGCATGGAATTTTATTTTTCTCTACAAATTTTTTTTTTTTTTTTTTTTTTTTTTGAGACGGAGTCTCGCTCTGTCGCCCAGGCTGGAGTGCAGTGGCGCGATCTCGGCTCACTGCAAGCTCCGCCTCCCGGGTTCACGCCATTCTCCTGCCTCAGCCTCCCGAGTAGCTGGGACTACAGGCGCCCACAACCGCGCCCGGCTAATTTTTTGTATTTTTAGTAGAGACGGGGTTTCACCGTGGTCTCGATCTCCTGACCTTGTGATCCGCCCACCTCGGCCTCCCAAAGTGCTGGGATTACAGGCGTGAGCCACCGCGCCCGGCCTTCTCTACAAATTTTACTGCAAGTTTAATGAATTTCTCAAAAATGACAAATTTTGATCAAGATTTTATTGCATTTATATACTGAATTGAAGAAAATGTATATCTTTATAATATAAAGTTAAATCATTAAAGAGCATGGAATGTCACTCTTTTTATTTAGATCATCTCTTAAAGTTTTTTACTAAAATTGCAAAGTAAGTCAGGAAAATTATTTAAAACCCAAAAATGATGCAAAAAGATGGGTGGCACATCCTTTAAATATTACATGGGGACAAAGGGTACACAAGGTTTACTGTGGGATATACTTAGTTCATCTCATTGTTTACTATTAACAAATGGTCCCAAACTTACTGAAATTATCTGCTAACTTTTAAAATTTTGTCCACTGGATGCAAATAGCTATGTGTCTGATGGAAAGATAACTAGATTTATGACTTGTTGGACATTAGTTTATAGCTAATAGCAATCTCATCTTAATCACTCTCTGTTTAATTGCCTATAAATCCCTGCCTTCTTAAATTGATCTTCAAACTGATCATGACATCTTACTGATTCTCTCATTAATTAATGAGTTTTAAACTATCAACATATGTTCAATTTACATTTACATAACAGATTATTTTACCTGTTTGAAAATGACAATTTAGCAAGTTTTTTTATAAAGCTCTTAGAAATTCTAGGTTACTTTAAGTCCTGAGTACTGTATAATTTCATTGCAATTATAAATGAGATATTACTTTTCTGGAGTTTTCTATTGGTTTTTGTTGGTGTAGAGAAATGTTACTGATTTTGGTAGGTTACTCTTGTATGCAACAACTTTCTTAAACTCATTTTGGTTCTGATAGTTTGTCTCTGGATTTTACTAGTTCTTTTAGGTAGAAAACCATAATATCGGCAATTAATAAACAATTATATGCTCTACACTAGTAAGTTTGAAAAGTTGGATAAAGTGGACAAATTCCTTTAAAAAATTATCAAATTCCAAAATTAACACTAATTTCACAAATACTTCTTTGGAGTTCAATCCTAGTTTCAACTTCTGATTCTTAATAAAAATTTGTATTTATAGTGTGCTTTCACATGAATTACCTCATTAGATATCAACTGAAACCCTAAGAGGTAAGTGTTACACCAATTCTAAATTGAAGAAAATAAATATATAAAGCACCGGTGAAAGCACCGTGCCAAGTTACAACACTAGCTGGAGTGGGGCCTTGTCAGAAACACAGCTCCTGTGTCTTGAAATTGATGCAATTTTTCCTATGTTATACTTTTTACTTCAGAGGCAGGAAACGTTCAGAAGAGAACATCACTTGCCTGGGAGTTGAAGTTCTGGTATCATTAAATCCTGCTGTTTTTCTGCTATTTTTTGAACTTCCATTTTAATTTTTTTGTTCACTCAATATTCTTACTGGTTTGGAGTCACGTAAGCAAATATCAGAAAGAGAATTATACTGGATGAGTGGGATGAAACTCTTTAGCATAAATAACTGAATTTGGTGGGGATTCTCCTAGTTAAATCAAAATCTTAAACATTTTACTTGACAATATAATATTTGAATTCAAGGTGATTGTAGCATCTTTTCCTGATGATTATAAAAACCAGTTGTTTTGTGAAGATTTTATGTGTTATTTCTTTAACAACATGTGGCAAAACCATAAAAAGCTTTATTTTTTAAAATTAACAGTCTTTCTTTATCCCTACCCATCTCCAAGATAATACATGTTAACATGTTGGTATGTGTTTTCACACATTTTCCCAGCACATTCAAACACACACACACACACACACACACACACACAGAGGTTTTATTGTTGTTGCTGTTGCTATTTGTTGTAACAAAAATTAGATTATGTTGTATGCAGCTAGTTTTTCTATTTCTACCGATAAATTTAAATTATAACTTAAAGAAAGGGTCAGTAAATTATGGCCCATGGGCCATATGTGGTCTGCCTCCTGTTTTTGTAAATGAAGTTTTATTGAAACACAATCATACTCATTCATTTACATGATTTCACACTGCAATAGTAGAGGTAAGTTGCCACTGAGGCTGCATGACTTGCAAAGCTTAAAATATATGCTATCTGTTCATTTACAGAAAAGGTTTGTTTTGACCCTTAAATGGGAGTTTTTTGCCACTATCACATGAAACAATAAAACTAGTTGAACATAAATCTTTATTTTCTAGTGCTTTTACTTTTATACTATTTTACTTCCATATTACCTATTAGATAGCTATCAGAAGATGATATTTGAGGTTAATTGTTTATATATTTTATAGTTTAATATAGAATTCCATACTTCTTTCTGAAAATATTTTAGCAATTTGAATTGTCACTAGCGATTTTATGTGAGTGTTCATTTTCCCATATCTTCATCACCATTGGATACCATCATTATATATTTTTTCCCAATTAGGTGAGCAAAAACATGGCTTCATATTGTTTATTCTACACTTCCCTGACAGTCATCAAAGATAGATCTCACATCTGAAAGACAGTTTCCTTTTCTCATACGTGTTGCAAGTACTTTTCCAGTTTACTGTTTGCTTTTTGACTTGATTCATCATGTCTTTTGCTACACATTTCTTTTTAATATGATTGTTTTGAGTAAACTGCAGTTAAAATCTGGAGCAGAAATGTTGTGTATCCCCCTACCCATCTCATCCTGTTGTTTTCTCATCTAGCAAGTTCATAAAAAATCAAATTGATTATAACAAAGAACTGTTCATCAGCTAACAAGGTCACCAGTTCACACAGAGTTTTGGTTTTGTCACCCTAGGATGCATAAAGGAAGACCAATTTGTTACTGGAGAAAAGCAGGGAAAGTAAAATGGTATGATGATGCATCATTACAGGCTTGTTTCCTCTTTGGACTCTGGAGGACACACTTATGTTCCTGCAGCTGACTTAAGCAGCTTTTAGAATCTGCTTGAGGTAAAATTGCTAAATGAAGGAAATATATATACAGGCTTCCCAGTTAAATTTCAAATTCAGATAAACAATGAACACTATTTTAGTATAAGCAAGCCCCATGCAATATCGCAGGCATTCTTATAGTAAAAAAGCATCCATTGTTATCTGAAATTCAGATTTGACTGAGATTCTATATTTTATCTGGCACTCCTAGCTTGTAGAGACTGCTCATTTACTAAGAGTCAAGTGGCCTCATTCACAGAAAATTTTTAGTGTTACCCTATACCTATTTCAAAAGGGGTCAAATCTATACCTTATCTCCTATTGATAAATGTTATTCCAAAAGATTGATAGACGTTGTCTCAAAAGATGTAAAAGAATTAATACTTTTATTTCAAATGTCTTTTACAGCCAATATAATTGGAATGCTTCAATTATTTAATTCTTCAAACAGAAAATTCAGCCCAGTAGAATGTTCTGAAGAGGCATTCTCCTAAATTCACTAAACTTAAACTGACCCCACTAATACATGATTCCAGTAATCACTTTTAAATAATTTATTTACAATTATCAAACCTGCTAATGAAGATTCAATATCACCTCTTGAAGGAACCATCACAAAGATTCCTATCTAGAGCACATAAGTCAAACTAGAAAGTTCCAGTATCACCTCAGAACAGTTTACAATCATGTCTATCTTTTCCTTGGGCCTTGGGATTTCCTATCTCATTTAGAAAGTTTTTCTCTATACCTCCCAATTAATGTTGTTTAATTTTATACATTTAAATATCAATAGAAGGTTAACTCATTATAAATTATATCCACTCTAAGTGATCATCACAATAGAAATGTAATTTTTGGAAAGTATTTTTCCTCTAATTACAATTTATTGCCTAGTTGCAATGTACCAGATACTGGAGATATATATTCATATGTATATATGTAACATTTTATATAGTATGTCTATAATATATATTCTAGTCTTTACAGCAACCCTGAAAATTATTATTATGAACCCCTTAAGACAGATGAGGAAGCTGAGACTCAGAGTCATTAAGTAGATCATTCAAGGTCACCAAGTGGTAACTGGCAAAGCTGATCAAGGTCATTTGAAGTCCGTGCTCTGATATTGCCTCCCTATTTCTTCAAACAACCCCCTGCGGTAGGTATCATTTTTAGTTAACCTCAATCTCAATCCTAACCCTTCCTTCCCTTGCCCTACTCCATGGAAGAGGCTGGGAAAGCTAAACATTCCCTTTCCAACTTCCATGGCAGTGAAAGTAAGTCATCCGACACAGTTCTGCCAGAGATGTACAAGCAGAAGTCCATTGGAACTTCTGGAAAATCCTCTCTTCTCTTTTCCTGGTCAAAAGGACCAACATGACTTACTGCTCTTGCCCTTCTCTTCCTCCCAAAATCACAGATTCAACAATGGTAGATGTAGCCCTTACCTTGTGATTATGCAGAATAGGAAAGACCATCTACAGAGATGCTTCCCAACCCTAAAATTGTTGATTCCACGAACCAAGAAGAGCACTACCTACTTCTAAGCACCCTGTTAGATAAAGGTAAAACTACTTGCTTAGCTACAATTTGGCAAGGTGTGAATTCTCTTTCCATACTAATTATCTGGGTGTTAGTAATTCTCTTGGGAGTTGTTTGAGGAAGTAGGGAGGCAGTATCAGAGCATGGACTTTAGATGACTTTGATCAGCTTTGCCAGTTACCACATGGTGACCCTGAATGATCTACTTAATGACTCTGAGCCTCAGCTTCCTTATCTGTTTTAAGGGGTTCATAATAATCAAATTCAAATAGCATATATTAGATTCAAATTCAACCAGCATATATTAGATGCTTAATACTTCCAGACTCATTGATAGATATCATTATAATTTTGCCCTTACAAGACCCCTACATGGTGGAAATTACCTATTTCACACACTTGTAATTTAGAGAAGCCCGGAAGTCTGTGCAAAGGCTGCACATGTCTGGTGGCAAAGTCAGGATAAAAACCAATGTCCTCTGAATCTGAATTTTAGGCTTCTCTATTGTAAGCATCTGGAAATTCTCAAATAATATTGAGATAACCGTTCGATTTCATTTTTAAAGTATGTATTCAAGAGAATTTTTCTAGTTTTCAGAGATAAATATCCCAAAACTCATATTGCTTAAATTCATGGTGTACATTAAAATGTCTTGTGGGTTTTCATTTTTATGTAGAGCAAGCTATGTTCTCTACCATAGAAAAATGATTTGTTGTAAAATAAAGACTGAAATTCAAGAAGCATTTTTGCAAGCAAACAAGAAATTACACAAAAATGCTATGTAATAAATGTCAAAAAACACATAACATCATGGTAACAGCTTCATCTCACATGGGCCAAGGATGGAATATGTAATGCTGGAGCATTCTCTTACAAATGTTTTACCCTAAATTTATAATACTACACTCGGTGGCAATCCCTCTTCATACAGGGAGTCTTCCAGCAAAGGAAAAGAACAATAACTTGTCATCTTTTAAAAAAAAAAAAGGTACTACAGAAACGAAAAAAGATTTGGCACAGGGCAGTATAACAACTTGCGAAAAGGCTTTACAAAGTCAAACAGAGCTGGATAACTATTCATTTTCCCATAGTCTTAATAAGATAAATTCCTTCAGGCTCTTAAAAGATAATGAGCACACCAATTATTTTCTTGGGGCATGGGAGCAGGACAAAGAATTACTGCTGTTTTCAGATGAAATAACGACAAGCTGAACAACTCAGAAATGTCATCCTCAAGCAGTTGCTCTTATTTGAGCAGAGATGTTAATCACAGGTGAGTCTCGCATATGTCTCTCCAATCATAAAAGTCAGGGTTCGCTTGCAGTTCAAGCATGATGCTCTCAAATCAAATCTGATATTAATGAGATATCACAATAAAGAGTTTGCAGCAACCATAAATCTTTTGATTTCCAAGTCAGTTGTCTATTTATCCTTGTAGGCAGAGAGCATATATTTACTATGTTTTCCGGGCACAGTAATTCAGATAGATGCCAGTGGTAGAAGAATATAACATTGATTAATGAACACAGGTTGTTATGCAGTAGCTCTTTTGACATAATAATAATTGCTCCTTATTTTATACATTAAGAATAATTGCCAGATACAAACACAAGCATTGCATTCTGTTGACATCTATTAAACTTTCAGAGAAAGTAACATAGAAATTTTGGTGCTATCAGCACTCCTCTGTAGTTCATTTGTCATTGTTTCTGTTGCTGCTTATCTTAGGCTTTTAACCATAATTTTTTATTTTTTAATCTGTTTAAAAAAAAAAAAAAGGTTTAAAGACAGAACAATAAACACCTCTCAATGAGGAGGGTACTTCAAGATGGCTGACTAGAAGTACTTCATGCCCACCCCCTGCACTTAGAAGAACCAAAATAATGTATAGACAGTCACACTTTGAATACATTATCCAAGGGGAAACACTGGAATTCAACAGAGAAGTAACAGAAAGCACCAAAAACAGGGAATTAAAAGGGAGAGAGGCAGCCTGCCTGGCCAGGATTGGCTGGGAGCTGGGAAAGCGTAGGTGACAGAGCTCCAGTGGCCCACATCCTCACTGTAGAATTGTGCAAACCTAGCCATGAGAGAACTCTCAACCCTCCCAACCCCTGAAATTAACATATGGAGCTGCCAGGAGAACATGGGATGGAACTACTCCAGGGAGGGAGCTCACACTGGGTCCTCACACCCTTTCTGAGATCTAAGTGGCTTATAGCAAGGAGCCATTTTCAAACCTAGCCTTTGGCAGACTGCATGCTGTCCTAGGACCCAGTAGTGCCAGATCTGAAGCATTAAGGAAACTTGGGCTGTCACTGCTGGAACTGAGGAGTGAGCTGGGAATGCTGCTGCAGCCAAGGAGAAGAAGCAGATGAGGCATGCACTGCAGCTGCTGGTGCTGAGAAGTGAGCAGAGCCAGGATGGAGACTGGGACATGAGTGGGGTGTAAGTTGCCACTGGAACATGGTCACCACCTAAGTCAAGGTTCCTGCAGCCAGAGTGGGAACCCAAGCTAGACACAGTCTACCACTGCAAGGGCCGGTGGGTGAGCCCTGCTGGGACCGTGGCATTAGAGAAACATGTGTTTCCCACCCAACAGACTAGGCTGTGTCCACTGAGGATGACTTCATCCCTTCCAGTGGCAGAGTCTTAGCACAGCTGCTACCACCCCTCACCTGAACACTCTGCCTGCCTGGGAATTGCCCCATCTCCACCCACAACAGCTGATGCATGCTTTCACCATTGCGGACCTGAGCACAAACCCACCCAGCCTAGTTTCACTACCCCCTCCAAGACAGAGCATATAGCCGAGAATTCTGGGGACTGCCCAACCCAATCCAGCACTTTGGGAACCTGAGCACTCCTCCCGAGCACCTGAGGTTGGGCCTAAACACATAGTCACTACCACTTCAGATGGCACCTACCTGCAGGAAACAACTAAAAGGCCTAGACACTGGCCTGCCCAGCTCATCACAGCATGAAATTGTCCCTCCACCACTACTGCCACCACCAATGCTATGCCAGCTTCCCAGGAGCCTAAGAACCCATCCACCCCCCTGGTCCACCACTGCCACTACCAGCATCCAAGCAAGCCACCATGAGACCCAAAACTCAGCCTGCCAGTAACCACCAACATGAGTTCCAGAATACACTTCCCTGGGCAAAATGATAGGCACACTCACCCCACTACTGCAACTGCTGGGACCCAAAGAGTGCCTCACTGGGCACCCCGATCCCTGCCTCACTGGGCATCCCGATCCCCAGCACAACTTCACCACAGCCTCCACTAATAACTGCACTCTCACCCAATGAGGAAATCACAGATGCCACTAATGCTATTTATAGACAAAGAAATCATACAGTGACTGCACTACTGTATGCAACCCGAATAAAAGCTAAAATACCCTACCCAACCACACCGTAGCTACAACTTCAGGAAAAAGTCCTCCTCTTTCTAAGTAAACTCAAAAATAGGAAGAAGTGACTGTTACACCAGATACACAGATATCAATGTAAGATCAATGTAAGGACACAAGGAACATGAAAAAGCAAGGAAATATGAAACCTCCAAAGTAACACAAAGATTTTCCAGCAATAGATTTTTTTTTTTTTTTGAGATGGAGTATTACTCTGTCACCCAGGCTGGAGTGCAGTGGCATGATCTCAGCTCACTGCAACCTCCGCCTCCCAGGCAATTCTCCTGCCTCAGCCTCCTGAGTAGCTGGGACTACGGGTGTGTGCCACCATGCCCAGCTAATTTTTTGTAGTTTTAGTAGAGACCGGGTTTCACTGTGTTAGCCAGGATGGTCTTGATCTCCTGACCTTGTGATCCACCCCTCTTGGCCTCCCAAAGTGCTGGGATTACAGGTGTGAGCCACCAAGCCTGGCCAATAGATTTAATCAAAAAGAAATTTTTGAAATCCAGATAAAGAATTCAAAATATTGATTTTAAAGAAACATAGATAAAAGAGAATTCTGAAAACCAATACAAAGAAATAAGAAAAACAATTCAGAATATAAATGAGAAATTTACCAAAAAGAAAGATATTTGAAAAAAGAACCAAATAGAGAATAGCAGGTCATCATGGCAGATGGGAGGCAGGACTAGACTGCAGCTCCGGACAGAACAGCATGTGGAGGCTCACATTGTGAATTTTAGCTCCAGATCGACTGCAAGAACAAACCAGCAATTCTAAGAGGACCCACAGACCCTCTGAAGGAAGCAGACTGCTCCTGCAGGATCCAAAAGACACCCCAAATACTGTGAGTACCCCAACTGTGGAAGTGGGAAACGGAGAGCCTCCTCTCCCAAACACACACCCCCACTGGAGAAGCTCAAGCTCTGTTTATGGGAGAAGGTTCCAACTTTACCTGGAGCTGAGTCAATTTAGAGAGTCGAGTGAAATACAGGGGTAGAGGAAGCAGCAGAAAGGCCCTAGGAGCTCACTGGGTTCCCTAACCGGCCATTTCTGCTTAGCACCACAGGGATCTATCAGGTGGGTGGCCAGAGGAGCAGGGGATAAAACTCCACAGGGTGAAGGAAATCTCTAGCTGAACTTTGTAACAATTTGAGCAGGGTGAGAAGTTACCTGGACAGAACTCAGGGGAGGGCACAAATCCCATGTGCACACTGCACAGGTGGGGAAAGAACCAAGTCCTTTTTTTTCTGCAGCTGGGAGGAGGTTAGCCTGGGGCAAGTTTTCAAGCCCATCTCACCCTCCACCTGGAAATAGACTCAGGGTTACTGGCCGGGGGACGGTGGCCTTTCAGTTTTTATGGGAGCTGGGTGAGGCCTGAGACTGCTGGCTTTCTCCCACTTCCCTGAAAGTTTGCATGACTCAGCAGAGGCAGCCATAATCCTCCTAGGTACACAACTCCAGTGACCTGGGAATCTCACCCCAATTCCACACAGCAGCCACAGCAGGACCTGCCCAAGGAAAATCTGAGCTCAGACATGCATAACCCTGCCCCCACCTGATGGTCCTTACCTACCCATCCTGGTAGCAGAAGAAAAAGGGTATATAATCTTGGGGGTTCTAGGGCTCTGCCCACTTCCATTGCCTCTCCATACTACTACAGCTGATGCTTTCTGGAAAATGCCACCTCCTGTCAGGAGGATAACCAGCACAAAAGTAGAGCATTAAATCACTAATGCTAAGAACCCTCACAGAGTCCATTGCACCCCCCACACCACCTCCACCAGAACAGGTGCAGGTATCCACAGCTGAGAAACCCATAGATGGCTCACATCACAGGACTCTATGCAGACAACCTCCAGTACCAGTCTGAAGCTGGGTAGACACACTGGGTGGCTAGACCCAAAAGAGAGACAACAGTCACTGCTGTTCAGCTCACAGGAAGCCACATCCATAGGAAAGAGTAGAGAGTACTACATCAAGAGAACACCCCATGGAACAAAAGAATCTGAACAATAGCCTTCAGCCCTAAACCTTCCCTCTGACAGAGCCTACCCAAATGAGAAAGAACCAGGAAACCAACCCTGGTAATATGACAAAACCAGGTTCTTCAACACTGCCAGAATAATACACTAGTTCACCAGCAATGGATCCAAACCAAGAAGAAATCCCTGATTTACCTGAAAAAGAATTCAGGAGGTTAGTGGCTTGGGGGGATAATCGAGGAAAACTTCCCCGGCCTTGCTAGTGACCTAGACATCCAAATACAAGCAGCACAAAGAATACCTGGGAAATTCATCACAAAAAGAGTATTGCTGTCTTTAGGAGACTCACCCAACACATAAGAACTCACATAAATTAAAGTAAAGGAGTAGAAAAAGGCATTTCATGCAAAAGGACACCAAAAGCAAGCAGGGGTAGCTATTCTTATATCAGACAAAAGAGACAAAGAGGGACATTACATCATTATAAAAAGCTTTATCCAACAGGAAAATATCACAATCCTAAACATATATGCCCCTAACACTGGAGCTCCCAAATTTATAAAGCAATTACAAGAGACCTAAGAAATGAGTTAGACAGCAACAAAACAATAGTGGGGGACTTCAATACTCCACTGACAGCACTAAACAGGTCATCAAGACAGAAAGTCAACAAAGAAACAATGAATTTAAACTATACCCTGGAGCAAATGGACTTAACAGATATATAAAGAACATTTTATCCAACAACTGCAGAATATATATTCTATTCAACAGTGCATGGAACTTTCTCTGAGATAGACCATATGATAGACCATAAAATAAGCCTCAATAAATTCAAGAAAAGTGAAATTATATCAAGCACTCTCTCAGACCACAGTGGAATAAAACTGGAAATCAATCCTAAAAGAAATTTTCAAAACCATGAAAATACATGGAAATTAAATAACCTCCTCCTGAATGAGCATTGGGTCAAAAATGAAATCAAGATGGAAATTTAAAAATTCTTCAAACTGAATGACAATAATGACACATCCTTCCAAAACCTCTGGGATACAGCAAACGTAGTGCTAAGAGGAAAGTTCATAGCCCTAAACGCCTACATTAAAAAGACTAAAAGAGCACAAACTGACATTCTAAGGTCACAGCTCAAGGAACTAGAGAAATAAGAACAAGCTAAATCCAAACTCAGCAAAAGAAAAAACAACCAAGTTTAGAGCAGAACTAAATGAAATTGAAACTAACAAAAGAAGAAAGATAAATGAAACAAAAATCTTTATTATTTAAAAAATAAATAAATTGAGAGACTGTTAGCAAGATTAACCAAGAAAAGAAGAGAAGAAATCCAAATAACCTCACTAAGAAACAAAACATGAGATATTACAACTGACATCACTGAAATACAAAAGATCATTCAAGACTATTATGAATATCTTTACACATATAAACTAGAAAACCTAGAAGACATGCATAAATTCCTGGAAAAATACAACCCTCCTAGCTTAAATCAGGAAGAATTAGATGCCTTAGATGCCCTGAACAGACCAATAACAACTAGTGAAATTGAAATGGTAATTTAAAAATTACCAACAAAAATACATCCAGGACAGAAGGATTCACAGCAGAATTCTACCAGACATTCAAAGAAGAACTGGTACCAATTCTTTTGACACTATTCCACAAGATACAGAAAGAAGAGACCCTCCTTAATTCATGTTATGAAGCCAGCATCAGTCTAATACCAAAGCCAGAAAGGACATAACAAAAAAAGAAAACTACAGATTGATATCCCTAATGAACATAGATGCTAAAATCCTTAAGAAAATACTAGCTAACTGAATCCAACAACATATCAAAAAGATAATCCACAATGATCAAGTGGGTTTCATACCAGGGATACAGGGGTGGTTTAACATACACAAGTCAATAAATGTGATATACCACATAGACAGAATTAAAATCGAAAATAACATGATCATCTCAATAGATGCAGAAAAAGCATTCAACAAAATCCAGCATTGCTTTATGATTAAAACTCTCAGCAAAATCAGCATATAAGGGGCATACCTTAATGTAATAAAAGCCATCTATGACAAACCCACAGCCAACATAATACTGAATGGGGAAAAGGTGAAAGCATTCCCTCTGAGAACTGGAAGAAGACAAGAATGCCCACTGTCATCACTCCTGTTCAACATAGCACTAGAAGTCCTAGCCAAAGCAATCAGACGAGAGAAAGAAATAAGGGGCATCCAAATCCATAAAGAGGAAGTCAGACCGTCACTGTTTGCTGACGATATGATTGTTTACCTTGAAAACCCTAAAGACTTCTCCAGAAAGCTCCTACAACTGATTAAACAATTCAGCAAAGTTTCTGGATACAAGATTAATGTACACAAGTCAGTAGCTCTTCTATACACCAACACTGACTGAGTAGAGAATCAAATCAAAAACTCAACCCCTTTTACAATAGCTGCAAAAAATTAAAATACTTAGGAATACACCTAACCAAGGAGGCAAATAACCTCTGCAAGAAAAACTAAAAAACACTGCTCAAAGAAATAATAGATGACACGAACAAGTGGAAACACATCCCATGCTCATGGATGGGTAGAATCAATATTGTGAAAATGACCACACTGTCAAAAGCAATCTACAAATTCAATGCAATCTCCATCAAAATACCACCATCATTCTTCACAGAATTAGAAAAAATATTCTAAAATTCATATGGAAACAAAAAAGAGCCTGCATAACCAAAGCAAGACTAAGCAAAAAGAATAAATCTAGACACATCACACTACCTGATTTCAAACTATACTATAAGGCCATGGTCACCAAAACAGCATGGTACTGGTGTAAAAATAGGTTCATAGATCAGTGGAATAGAATGGAGAACCCAGAAATAAACCCAAATACTTGCAGCCAACTGATCTTCAACAAAGCAAGCAAAAACATGAAGTGGGGAAAGGACACCCTATTCAACAAATGGTGCTGGGGTAATTGGCTAGCCACATGCAGGAGAATGAAACTGGATCCTCATCTCTCACTTTATGCAAAAATTAAGATGGATTAAGGACTTAAACCTAAGACCTGAAATTACAAAAATTCTAGAAGATAACATTGGAAAAACACTTCTAGATATTAGCTTAGGCAAGGATTTTATGACCAAGAATCCCAAAGCAAATGCAATAAAAACAAAGATAAACTGCTGGAACTAATTAAACTAAAGAGCTTTTGCATGGCAAAAGGAACAGTCAGCAGAGTAAACAGACAACCCACAGAGTGGGAGAAAGTCTTCACAGTCTATACATCTGACAAACGACTAATATCCAGAATCCACAACAAACTCAAACAAATGAGTAAGAAAAAGACAAATAATCCCATCAAAAAGTGGGCTAAGGATATGAATAAACAATTGTCAAAAGAAGATATGCAAATGGCCAACAAACATACAAAAAAATGCTCAACATCACTAATGACCAGGGAAAAGCAAATCAAAACCACAATGCAATAACACCTTACTCCTGCAAGAATGACCACAATCAAAAAAATCAAAAAACAGGAGATGTGACATGGATGCAGTGATCAGGAAATACTTCTACACTGCTTGTGGGAATGTAAACTAGTACGACCACTATAGAAAACAGTGTGGAGATTCCTTAAAGAACAAAAAGTGGAACTACCATTGGATCCAACAATCGTACTACTGGGTATCTACCTAGGGAAAAAGAAGTTATTATATGAAAAAGACATATACACACACATGTTTATAGCAGCACAATTCACAATTGCAAAATCGTGGAACCAACCCAAATGCCCATCAATCAGTGGATAAAGAAACTGTGATAGATAGATAGATAGATAGATAGATAGATAGATAGATAGATAGATAATATATATCTCTCACATATATATCTCACATATATATCACATATATATCACATATATATATCACATATATATAACAATAAAGGGATCAATACAGCGAGGTGATATAACAATTCTAAATACATATGCCACCAACACTGGAGCACCCAGATTCATAAAGCACATATTACTAGATCTAAATAGAGAGATAGTCAGCAATACAATAATAGCAGGACTTCAACACCACACTCTCAACATTAGACCAATTATCTAGACAGAAAATAAACAAAGAAGTATTGGTTTTTTTTTTTTTTTTTTTTTGAGACGGAGTCTCGCTGTGTCTCCCAGGCTGGAGTGCAGTGGCGTGATCTCGGCTCACTGCAAGCTCCGCCTCCCAGGTTCACGCCATTCTCCCGCCTCAGCCTCCCAAGTAGCTGAGACTACAGGCGCCCGCCACCACGCCCGGCTAGTTTTTTGTATTTTTAGTAGAGACGGGGTTTCACCATGTTAGCCAGGATAGTCTCAATCTCCTGACCTCGTGATCCACCCGCCTCGGCCGCCCAAAGTGCTGGGATTACAGGCTTGAGCCACCGCGCCCGGCCACAAAGAAGTATTGGAATTAAACTACATAATATATGAAATGGACTTAACAGACATTTGCAGAACATTCTGTCCAATAACTTCAAAATAACATTCTTTTCATCAGCACATGGAACATTCTCCAGATAGATCATATGGTAGGCCACAAAACAAGTCTCAATGAATTTTTAAAATTTTAATTGTATTCAGTATCTTCTGAGGCCACAAGGGAATACAATTAGAAATCAATGCCTTGAAAACTACAAATATGCAGAAATTAAACAACATTCCCTAAAGTGACCATTGGGTAAACAAAAAAAATTAAGAAGAAAATTAAAACATTTCATGAAACAAATGAAAATTGAAACAACATACCAAAACCTGTGGGATAACAAAAGCCTTGCTAAGAGGGAAGTTTATAACAATGAATACCTACATCAAAAAAAAGTAGAGTACAAATTAATAATCTAACAAAGCACCTAAAGAAACTGGAGAAACAAGAACAACTCAAGCCAAAATTAGCAGAAATAAATAATAAAGATCAGAGCAGAAAGTAATTAAAAGTTCATCCTTTAAAAGATAAACAAAATGTATAAACCACTAGCTAGACTATTCAAGAAAGACCCAAATAAACAAAATCGGAAATGAAAAAAGAGACATTACAACTGATACAGGAATACGAAAGATCATCAGAGACTACTATGAACAACTGTACATTGACAAACTGGAAAACCTAGATGAGATGGATAAATTCCTGAAAACACACAACCTACCAAAATTGAATCAGGAAGAAATAGGAAACCTGAACAGATCAATAATGAGATGTGAGATTGAATAGGTACTACAAAGTCTCCCAACAAAGAAAAGCCCAGGACCAAATGGATCCACAGCCAATTCTACCAAAAGTACAAAGAACTAATTCCAGTCTCCCTAAAACTTTTCCAAAAAACTGAAGATTAGGAAATTTTCCCTAACTTTTTCTGTGAGGCCAACATCTACCTTATTGCCAAACCAGGCAAGGACACAACAAAAAAAGAAAACCACAGGCCAATATCCCTGATGAATATAGAATCAAAAGGGCTTAACAAAATATTAGGACCTAAATCCAACAGCATATCAAAAATATAACACCTCACAATCAATTTGGATTCTTTCCAGAGATGCAAGGATAGTTTAACATTTGCAAATTTAAAAATGTGATGCATTACATCAACACAAGAAAAGACAAAAACCATATGATCATCTCAATAGACGGAAATAAAGAATTGGATAAAATTTGGCATACCTTCAAAATAAAAACTCTCAACAAACTAGGCATAGAAGGAACATACCTCAAGGTAATAAAGACCATATACAACAAGCCCACATTTAGCATCATACTGAATGGGGAAAAGTTGAAAGCCTTTTTGTAAGGCTTTCAACTTTTTTTTTTTAAGAACCGAAACAAGACAAGGATGCACATTTTCACCACTCCTAATTCAACATATTACTAAAACTCTAGCCAAAGCAATCAGGTAAGAGCAAGAAACGAAAGACATACAAATTGGAAAAGAGGAATTCAAATTGTCCCTCTTTGCTGATAATATGATTTTACATCTAGAAAAACCTAAAGACTCCACCAAAAAACCTCTTAAATTTGATAAATGAATTCAGTGAAGTTGAAAGATACAAATTCAACATACAAAAATCAGTAGCATTTATACACACCAATAATGATCCAGTCAAGAAAGAAATCAAGAAAGCAATCCGATTTATAATAGCTACCAAAAAAAGTAAAATACCTAGGAATAAATGTAACTAAATAGATGAAAGATCTCTACAAGGAAAATTATAAAACACTGGTGAAAGAAATTGAAGATGACACAAACAAATGGAAAAATTCTCATGCTCATGGATCATAAGAATTAATATCATTAAATTGACCATATTCCCCAAAACAACCTACAGATTCAATGCAATTGCTATCAAAACACCAACATCATTCTTAAAGGAAATAGAAAAAAAAAAAAGGGAAAATAACCAACTGGGCAAATAGCCAAAGCAATTCTAAGCAAAAGGAACAAAGCTGGAAACATCAAATTACCTGACTTCAAAATATATAATAAGGCTACAGAAACCAAAACAGCATAGTACTGCTATAAAAACGGATACATAGACCAATGGAACAGAATACAGAACTTATAAATAAAGCCACATATTTACAGCCAACTGATCTTTGAAAGAGCTGATAAAAATTTATATTGGGAACACCCCTTGTAAAGGGACACCCTTTTCAATAAATGGTACTGGGAAAATATATAACCACGTGCAGAAGAATTAAACTCTACCCCTATCTTTCAATATATACAAAAATCAACTCAGGGTGCATTAAAGACTTAAACATAAGACCCAAAAATATAAATATGCTGGAGAAAACCCTAGAGAATGCTCTCTTGAACTTTGGTCTAGGCAAAGAATGTATGACTAAGACTTAAAAGCACAGGCAACAAAAACAAAAACAGGGAAATGGGACTACAAATTTGAAAGCTTCTGCATAGCAAAGAAAATAATCAACAGAGTAAAGAGACAGTCTGTTGAGTGGAAGAATATATTTAGTTGGAATGCCAAGATTGATGACACATACCATCAGGCTATGAGAAGCTTTCTTAATTACCTGAGGCTTTCTGGGAAGCAGGGCTGGCTTCCCAAGCTGAACTGAAAATGGCTTGCAAGAACAGGGAAAGGAGACTGACATGAGGTTTTTATGGTGGTTAGGGGCTGAGGCTGGTGTGAGGGTTCCTGTGCCCAGGCAGGGGCTTATGTGATTTGAACTTCCCACAGGGGCCAAAGGAAGAAGTATCCAGTCTTTCTTATCAGTGTGCACAAAACTGGGACAGAAGGGAAAGAGGCAGGGGTGAGGCTTAAGATATCAGCAGTCAATCATCAAAAAAATAAATCAAACTCTTCATTACGTTGGGCTGCACTTACAGTCCTTTATATAAGGCTATGAGACAGAGATCTGTTACATAGATGCTATGTGTGCCCTAATCTCCTTCACAGAGAACATGTGACTCAAATGGAAGAAAAATAAGGGCACATCAAACTATTTGAGGGGAAAACTACTTTTATAAATACACAGCATTATCATCAAAATCATTACTCCTCTTCAAGGTACTTGACTTTTTAAGTCTTTTCTAAATCAGTTATGGGCAGCGATATGGTTTGGCTGTGCGTCCCCACCCAAATCTCATGTAGAACTGTAATCCCCACGTGTCAGGGGAGAGACCGGGTGGGAGATGATTGGATCACAGAGGTGGATTTCCCCTATACTGTTCTCATGATAGTGAGCGAGTTCTCACAAGCTCTGATAATTTTAAAGTGTGGCGCTTTCCTCTTCACTCTCTCTCTCTTTCCCTTTCTCCTGCCACCATGTAAGATGACATGCCTTGCTTTCCCTTTGCCTTTCACCATGATTGAAAGTTTCCTGAGGCCTGTCCAGCCATGTGGAACTGTGACTCAAACCTCTTTTCTTTTTAAATTAGCCAGTCTCAGGTAGTTCTTTATAACAGTGCTGAAACAAATACAGGCAGGGATGTCACTTTTCTGTTAGAAAATCAACTTTAGAAAGACTAAGTACTTTCCTGATGTCATAAGGATCATCAAAGGGTCAAAAGATTTTATACTTAATATCTCTCAGTCAGGACATTAAGACAACTCTCAGAGTCTTTTTGTTTTATATAAAATGTTAGATTAGAGAAGCTCATTATTAAATTGAGTTAATAGAAATAACCATTACATTTAAACCCTCAAAAAATAAAGCTGCAGATCTTTGTCAAACAAATGATGATAATAATTGTAATAATAGCAGTTAACCCTTACTGAGTGTCTTTAAGTTCCAAGAACTCTTCCAAAGACATTATAGTTATCCTCATAACAATTCATTGGATTAAATATTAATATTCCAATTTTGCAGTGAGGAACTTGAAGCCCAGAAAGGTTCAACAATATGACCAACATCCCCTAGTGGCTAAGTGAAGAAGTGAGAATTTAAGCATAAAGCAGGAAGACAACGCATTAGATTAAACATTTCAAAGTTGTATTTTAGTTCTGAAAACACAGATTGATTTCCACTAAAGAACAGGAAGTGCCACACTGCCTCTCATTTTAACCTAGTTAGGATAAACTTTTATTCTGTTCTACTTAATTTTTACCTCGGAATATTAGGGGTAGAGCATCCAAGAAAGTAAGTAGCCAAATGAGTAGGCATTAGACAGATTAATTATTTGGACTTTTACAATTCAATGATCACATCAATGTCAATTTGGAATTTAGTCTTGTTGGGTCTTCAAGGCAATTTTCTTGTGCTGAAATCCACATACAGTTATATAGTAAAGTAAGAGGAGGCACTGATTTCACAAGTAACTATAAACTGGTAAGTTTACAAAAAAAAGTTCAACCACTGTTTAACCTTCAATTTTGGAGATCTTAATATAAAATGAACAGTACTATATTCTACATGATTTATATTATATTTCAGGGCGCTCTCACACACATCTCATTTAATCTCCTCATTGACATAGTTCTAATAACAGAAAATGTATATCAACACATGTAGAGCAAATAACTTACATAATCCAACTATGTGTATGCTAATGTAAAGGAGTGTGCCAAATACATTTTATAACTCATCTTACATCCCCTTGGCCTGTCACTTTACTCAAGCCATTTATGTGGCAATCGGTGGTGCCTCAGATACAGCTTGATAAAATGACCCTCAAGCTGAACTGCCTCTCATTTGTTTTCTGCCCCAGGCTTCTCTGTCCAATGAGGTTTGGTCTATGCTGAGTCATGAGCAAACCTGGAAGTGTGAGAGCATTAACAACCCTGGAACAACCTTCGATCAACAGAGGATAGTAACTGGTAGATAAATATTTCCATCTTCCCCATGAGAGGTGCACACATCCCCGTGGATGGATGATTGTGAAGCACATTGTATAGAGCAGCTTTGACCTCCATCTCCCCCCAAGACATCTTCTTAAAAATGCATCCTTAGATGGGCTGCCTTCCTTCCCATTTCACTCTTCCCAATTCATCATGCTTATTCTGCTTTATTGGATTGGGTTACAATAGTTGATAATATACATATGTATATATACACTATATACATGGGAACTATTTCTCAAGCCCTTGACATAGGATCTGCTTTATGAAGGAATTCAAGCCAAATCAGAAAATTTAAGTAACTTACAAAAGAGACTGCTAATATTAGCATTAGAATTACAAACCAGGTCTTCCATCTCCTTAGAGTATGATATGTTTTAGCTGTGCCCCCAACCCTCCAAATCTCATCTTATAGTTCCCATAATCCCCACATGTCAGTGGGAGGTAATTGAATCATGGGGGCAGTTTCCCCGATGCTGAATGAGTTCTCACAAGTTCTGATAGTTTTATAAGCATCTGGCATTTCCCCTGCTGTGTCATTCTCTCTCATGCCACCCAGTGAAGAAGGTGGAAGAACTTCCACCATGATTGTAAATTTTCTGAAGCCTCCCCAGCCATGCGGAACTGTGAGTCAATTAAATCTATTTTCTTTGTAAAACATGCAGTCTTCGGTAATTCTTCATAGCAGCATGATAATGGACTAATATAGTGAATTGGTACACACAGAATAGGGTAATTCTGTAAAGATATCTGAAAATGTGAAAGTGACCTTGCAATTGGGTAACAAGCAGAGACTGGAACAGTTTGGAGGGCTCAGAAGAATAAAGAAAGATGTGGGGATGTTTGGAACTTCCTAGAGACTTGTGGAATGGCCTTGACCAAAATGCTCATAGTAATACGGACAATGAAGTCTAGGCTAAAGTGGCCTCAGAAGGAGGTGGGAAATGTGTTGGGAGCTGGAGTAAAGGTCATTCTTGCTATGCTTCCGCAAAGAGACTGATGGCTTTTTTCCCCTGCCCTAAAGTTCTGTGGAACTTTGAACTTGAGAGAGATGATTTACGGTACCTGGAAGAAGAAATTTCTAAGCAAAGCATTCAAGTGAAGACAGCATAGATGTTCGGAAAATTTGCAGCCTGACAATACAGAAGAAAAGAAAAACCCATTTTCTGGGGGAAAAATTGAAGTTGGCTGCAGAAATTTGCTTAAGTAAAGAGGAATTAAATGCTACTCACCAAGATAATGGGGAAATGTCTCCAGGGCATCTCAGAGAACTTGGCAGCAGCCCCTCCCATCACAGACCCAGAGGCCTAGGAGGGAAAAATGGTTTCCTGGGCCAGGCCCAGGGTCCAGGGTCTCCCTGCTGTGTGCAGCCTCTGGACTTGGTGCCCTGAATCCTAGCTGCTACAACCATGGCTAAAAGGGGCCAAGATATAGCTCATGGCATTGCTTCAGAAGATGCCAGCCCAGAGCCTTGGCAGTTTCCACATTGTGTTGGTCCTGCAGGTGCACAGTAGACAAGAACTGAGGTTTGGGGACCTCCACCTAGATTCAGAGGATGACGGAAATGCCTAGATATCTAGTCAGCAGTCTGCTGCAGGGGCAAAGCCCTATGGAGAACTTCTGCTAGGGCAGTGCAGAAGGGAAATGTGGGGTCATGGCCCCCACACAGAGTCCTCAGTGGGGCACTGCCTAGTGGAGCTTTGAAAAGAAAGCCACTGTCCTCCAGACCCCAGAATGGTAGATCCACCAACAGCTTGCACTATGCACCTGGAAAAGCCACAGACACTCAATGCCAGCTATGAAAGCAGGGAGGGGGGATGTACCCTGCAAAACCACAGGGACAGAGCTGCCTAAGGCCATGGAAGCCCACCTCTTGCATCAGTGTGCCCTGAATGTGAGACATGGAGTCAAAGATCATTTTGGAACTTTAAGGTTAAATTACTGCCCTGTTGGATTTTAGACTTGCTTGGGGCTTGTAACTCTTGTTTTGGCCAATTTCTCCCACTTGGAACAGGTGTATTTACCCAGTGCCTGTACCCTCATTGTCTCTTGGAAGGAACTAACCTGTGTTTGATTTTACCAGCACATGGGTGGAAGGAACTTCTTTGTCTCAGATGAGACTTTGGACTTGAACTTTTGAGTTAATGCCAGAATGAGTTAAGACTTTGGGGAACTGTTGGGAAAGGTATAATTGTGCTTTGAAATGTGAGCACATGAGATTTGGGATGGGCTGGGGCAGAATGCTATGGTTTGACTGGGTCTTCACCCAAATCTCATCTTGAATTATAGTTTCCATAATCCCCATGTGTCATGGGAAGGACTCAGTGAAAGGTAATTGAATCATGGGGCAGTCTCCTGCTGTTCTCATAATAGTGAGTGAGTTCTCACAAGATATGATGGTTGTATAAGAATCTGGCATTTCCCCTGCTAGCTCTCATTCTCTCTCCTGCTGTCCTGTGAAAAGCTGCCTTCCACCATGATTGTAAGTTTCCTGAGGTCTCCCCAGCGATGCAGAACTGTGAGTCAATTAAAACTCTTTTCTTTATAAATTACCAAGTCTCGGGTATTTCTTCATAGTAGCATGAGAACAGACTAATACGGAAAATATGAATTAAAAGCATGGATCTTTAAGACAAATTCACCTGGATTTGACACTTATTAAGACCCCTGAGAATGTGCCTTGACTTTTATAAGCATCAACTATTAAACTGGAATACTAACAAAAATAAAATAATAACAGTGGTCAACTTTTATTGAGTACTTCCGTGTGTAGGCTCTGCTCTAAATGCTCTGTATATTAATCCTCACGCACCTATTAACCCAATTAATCCTCATCAGCCTATTAATCCTCACCATATCCTTATTAAGTATATGCCATTATTATTATTATCACCATTTTACAGATGAAGAAACTGGGATACGGAAAGTTTACTACGCCCAAGATCACAAAGCCAGTAAGTGGCACCTCAGGGATTTCAACCCAGATATTCAAGCTCTAGGGTTCACATATTTAACATTATTAGTCGTCAGACATAGTGACTCATGCCTGTAATCTCAGCACTTTGGGAGGCTGAGGTAGGAGGATTGCTTGAACTCAGGAGTTCCAAACCAGCCGAGGCAACATACAAAGATAAATAAGTTTAAAAGTCAGCCAGGCATGGTGGCACACACTAGTAGATCCAACTACTCAGGAGGCTTAGGTGGGAGGATCACTTGAGCCCAGGAGGTCGAGGCTGCAAAGAGCTATAAACACACCACTGCATTCCAGCTTGGGCAACAAAGCAAGACCCTGTCTCTAAACAAATAATACAATACATAAACAAACACTATTAGCTTCACTGCTTCCTCATATGGTTGTAACAAGAAAATATAATAATAAATTAAAAGACCAAGCATTTAGTACAGTGTCTGGTGCACAGAAAGTGCTCACAATAATCAACAAAAGAAAAAACAAAGTTTGAATCCTGATTTTTTTAATGGCACCAAATATTTCTTTTCTGTCCATTTATCTTTGTTTCTCTAATTTCTCGTTTTCTTGGACTCTCTTCCATTAAATTTTTGTTAGGGCCCTTCCATCACTCTGACTTGTTGATATATTATCTTTTCCTTGTCCCTCATCCCCAATTGCCTTCTCCAACTTCTCCCATTGCTTCCTTTCAAATCTCATTTTTCTCAATTTCAAGACCATTGACAGATCAGCATGAGAAACAGCAGACATAGTTTATTTTCATGATATTCCCTTCAGAATCTCACTAGAATAAATGTTTTTGTGGTATTTATGACAAAACACCTCAACCTACCTGCACATACAAATCAGAGTTTATCAGATCTCTCAATATGTAAACAGAGGCTCTTCAGTGATCAAAAGGGACCAAAAAAAAAGACCTCCTCCATGCTGTTCTGTCTTTGTGGCAGTGTGTGTGCTGACTACAGTCTGAGGTACAGGGCAAAACAGCAAGTTAATTAGATAAACTCTTTCTTTGATTCATTGGCAAGATCTTCTATCAGGGAAATCCACCCTGACAGAAGCCATGAAATCTTCACAATTTATGTTCTTCTGCCATGGCTTCAGCCAGTCCCTCCATTCGGGGTCCCTGACTTCCCGCAATAATCTTCTCTTTCTTTTTAATCAATAGTCTAAATGCTAACTTATTCGCCTTAACCTTTCCTCCCAAATGATAATCACTGAGCATAATGTGCATATGCAAAATAGTCACAAGGAGACGTTCAATCAAGGTGCCTGACAACTACTCTGATTACTACGTTTTTCACAACTGCCAAGAAGTTGGCTAAGTGCAGCCTGGACTTCTTTCCCAGTGTAGAAGAATATTGCTTACAGAAATGTGAATGATTCTGGTGATTACTCGTAAACGTCAGCAGATGGCACAGAGATGGCTCCACGATGGATGCACTTGTCTCCTTAGGCAACCTTGAAGTTACAGAAAAGTTACATCAATGCTGACTTTACACTCTTTGGAACTAAACAGAGTATGAATTAATTTAATTTACTTTAAGTTAGGTATTTTCTAATGATGAAACATTCCCAGGTGTTGTAAGTAAACCTACAATTTAATATCCTCCAATGAACAATCTTCTCAAGGTGGCGACATTTCCAGAATTTGCAGTAGTTCCATTTCTGTGGCAAGCAGCTGTTTGCTATGATTTGTGGACAGTGGTCAATTAATAAAAAGTTAGTCTACACAACAAGAAACTTTAATATACACATCTTACACTGAAATATAACCCCCAATTAAGAGTTTATACCTTATTTGCTCTTTTAGACATAACTTGTTTCAAGTGTCAAACAAGTAACTTTGTTGTTGTTGTTGTTGTTGTTGTTTGGTTTTTTGTTTGTTTGTTTGTTTGTTTTCTGAGTTAAGCATCCAATCTCCTTTGTTAGGAATTTCTGGTTCAGGAGACTTGTATGAGGCCTCCTACTCTAGAGCCCTCAGAATCCCCCATTAACTGAGAATCCTAGTTTCCCCCCAGCCCTTTGGTTCAGAACCACCAGAGAAATGTTAGCTAGTGGGCACAGCTGTCAGCTGCCTTTCACAGGGCAAGCATGCAAGGGATGCCATTTGTGGGAACAGGTATAGGGGAAGAGGATTTTCCTAGGATGGGAAGTGAGAGTGAGGAAAGTCAGAAGACAGAGAAGTCCCTGAGAATAAATATACAGGAAGGACAACCATGTAAACCACAAAATAGAGAAAGTAGAATGCATTTTGTTTTATCATAAAGCAGTGCTCCCAAACTTTCCATAGCATGGCACACCCCGAGGGTGGAGAACTAACATCTGAGCACACCTGGATGGTGGATGGGACCCACTTCTGGGTAACCTGATGAGGAAGCTCTAGTGTAGACATTCAGGATGCGGTCTTCAGAGCAGAGAGGGCCTGGTTTAAGTCCCTGTTCTGCCACTTACTAACTGCATGACCTTGTGCAAGCTACTTCTCTGCTTCTTCTCTGTGAAATGGGTACAACGTGGTCAGGAATAAAGGAACTAACGCAGGTACAGCGCTCAGCACAAAGCCTGGCACACAGCAGGCTCTCACCAGGTACTATCCTCAGCACGACTGCTTGGTTGAGCTACT
Organism: Macaca nemestrina; assembly: GCF_043159975.1. Lineage (NCBI taxonomy): Eukaryota > Metazoa > Chordata > Mammalia > Primates > Cercopithecidae > Macaca > Macaca nemestrina. The sequence continues at coordinate 60,594,410 of NC_092130.1, forward strand.
GTGGCAGTGGCAGTGGCAGTTTGTGCCCCAAGGGAGTGGGCTCAGAAGCCCTTGCAGCAAGGGGCAGTGACCAAGGAGGCAGGGGGTAATAGCCTTTATCTTTTCAGCCTCTCTGCCTTGGACCTTTGCTCCTATTGGGTCCCGAGTTAGGAAAACTAAGGACAAAACCAGTGACTGACAGCCTCCATTTGAAATGGAATCCTCTGCATCTCCAAGTGACCCTATACCTGATAATATGACTCCCCCAGTGTGGGAGTGATATTGTCCAGTGTTAGTAAAGCCCAGTGACAAACGCACTCCCCCACCCCAAGTTCTTCCGCATCTCCCATGGTGGACAGCACAGCCAATCAGACAGTGTATTTATGGGCAGGGCTGGCTAAACAGGCTGGGTAAGAGTCCGGAACAGGGTCAGGATGATCTGGCTTCCCATTGACTGACAAAACAGAATCCTTCTTGCGTTGCTGTCTGAGGTACTGGTTCAACAGGGTGGTCAGCTGCAGGGGCTGGTGCTGGAGCAGGGAGTGGGTCTGGGCGGTGAGGCGGATGAGGCCTACTACAAGCTCCCCCCGTGCCAGGGGCAGGCTGGGGAGATTGGAGTAGTTGATAATGCCCTGCCTGCTGAGGATGGTGTCACTGATGCAGCGACCTAGCAGCGGCAGGAATGACACAGTCCTTAAGATCCGGACCATCTCCTTGACCCTGGGTTCTTCACTGACCAGCAGCACGTTGTGCCCCACAGAAAGGGGCAGCAGATTTTGGCACTTGGAATCCTCCAGGAAGGGCTTCGGTACCTGGTTGGGGAAGACCTTCATCAGGATCTTGCGTTTCCACAGCTGGTGTCGCATAAGAAGCTTGTCCTCTGCGCTCGGAGCCACCTTCTGGCAAACAGTTATCATTTGGTTGTCCTGGGAAACTGCTGCTACCTCCCGGTGGAGAAGCCTGATGAGGCCCGTCTCCTGAAATTGGAAAGCAATAACCAAGGGTACATCAGCTGTCACTTCTCCTGGCAACCTTTCTCCCTCTGTGGTAAGTTCTAGGGCTACCAGTGATGCCTCCTGTTGGGGGCCGGGAGGAGATGGCAGATGTGTTGGGTTGACGGCTGGTGTCTGGGGGATATATTCAGTCACAGCAATCAGCTTCTGTTGCCGAAAATGCATCACACGATGGTGACAGGTAACAGCCTTGGAGCCATAGCAGACAGTCTGGAGGGCAGGCAGCTGGCCCGCCTGGGACAGGAGACCCCCTCGCAGCATCACCACCATAGCCGCAGCCGTCTCCACCTCAAGAATGGACAGAACAGTAACTTTTTAAAAAGTAAATATTTAAGGGCCAGTAGGATCCACATATCTTCTATATGGATTTATCTAATGTCAATAATGTACATTTCTTTGCATCTTAGGAAGTAGTATTCTCATGCTGAATCCCAATAAGCCTCCATGGTAATCACATAAGTTATCAATAATTTCAATTCTATGGGGATTTTTTTTTAGCTTAGTTAACTCAAATGTAAATCCCCGTATTAAACATTCTCAAACACTTTGTTCTCTAGCTTTATCACTTGAAGAAGTTGTAACATGCTCTAAATTATAGTGAAATACAATTTGCTAAGAGTGGCATTTTTAGCATGACTTTTATAGAGCACTTGGTGCAGGAATCAAAATTATTAGCAGTGCCTTTTTTGCTTGTTTTAAGAGACTTCTCACTTTTGGCTGATGGCTACATCTCTAAATAGATTTTACACTCCCTGCTCAGAGATGGAAAAGCACATACAGCTCTCTTCACATTCAAATAACAATCTCTTCACTTATCACCACCAAAGTCCAATACCCATCCCAGAACCTATCAAATTAATTACCAAAGCTTTTCTGCTCTCAGGTCCTCACAGATAAAGCATGCCTGTGAGAGCATTTTACACATTTTATCCCACTATTCCACAGTATAGTCTTACATTCCAGAATGTACCTAAATGGACTTAAAAGGTCCTCTCCTGTGATCCTGTGAATTAATCATAATGACTGCCCTGGGGAAAAAAGAGAGTCCTCAATAGGAGAGATCCAAAAAGAACTGCTGCTTGGTAAAAGCTCCAGGTTAGGGATATGTCATCATTTAGCTATGGGGAGTTTAATTTATTAGAGTTCAAAAACAAGAAAGGGGTTATCCACAAAACCCCGTTCAAGATAGCAAAAATTTAAGAAGAAAGTCAGATCAAGGGACACACTGGCACCAAAGTTAAGCAGAGTCTTAGAAAGTAGCCAATATCTGAGGTCAGAAACCAGGTCATAAAGCAAGGGTATCAACAATGGGCACAGTGGAAAATCAGCTCAGAGAACACCTGCTTACCAGGTGTCATTCATTCCCACAGGTTTTTAAAAACCTACCATGGCCACAGTGTCTGGCAGGGAATATTAAGAGACTGTTAACAAAGTAGGCAGAAAACACAATTTTATTTTTTCTGAAGAATTTAAGTATTTACATATATGTGTTAATGGCACATATTAAAGAGAATAGCAAAAGAAAGCTGAGGAAAATTCAAAAGTAAGAACAAACCCATGAACAAATTCATGAATAATAATCAGAGTTGAGAAAACAGTCTGGGCCAAAGTTGAGGTGAAGGAAAACAATACTTAAAACATGTTCTTTATTGTTTAGTTGGCAAAAAGTAGACCCATTTCAGAAGAGGTAGAGAAGGAAAAAAAGTGTATTATTGGGAGGATGTGAAGGCACCGAATGAAAACGTAAAATGCTATTTTTGTTGCTAAAACTAGTTGAAAGCAATTCATATGACTATACAGAATATTAAAACCTAACACACTGTAATAGCCTTGATTTTTAAGATTTGTTAGGCAGGCATGTAAAGGTAAATATACATACAAAATAGAAGCCATTGAGCATTGAAAGAATACATAGTCATTGAACCTAGTTCTAAAATCCTAAGGTGAAAAATTGATTTTCACATATACATATCCAAATGTACTTGTTTTTAAACCTGAACTTGCTTTTAAATTATACAAGTAAACACTTTGCCACAAAAAGTCACTTGAAAGTACACAAAATACAGCCCTTTTGTCAGGATTTTTACAACCCACAGCATCGTTACAGAATGAATGTGGATGGATACCATGAAAATAATTTCTATCTTTGATTATTATACTCAGCTATGATTTTTACAAAAATGACTAAGGACTTTGTGCAATAGCTGATTAACTCTACTAAATTAGATAACTTGTTGTATTTACAATAATTTTAAGTCTCTGTGCATATCATAATTTGAATAGTTAACACCAAATCCCAAGATAATAGTCCATTTTCTATAAATAATTACACTAAATAAAATTACAAATTTTGGTAATGGCACTTCTTCTTAATCATAAACTATCTCCCTCATGTCCAGTTAATTCTATATTTCATTTAGTTACAAAACATATTAAGGGACTGTAAAAGAGAGTCTGTTGTGAAGTGCACTGATGATAGAATGTTTCAATAATGCAAAAAATAGAAGCTGAAACAAGTTTTAAGCTACCCTAAAATAAATAAGAAACTGTTTGACACAATCTTGTAAAAGTGCTAAAGACACCTGGCTAGCTTCCATATAAATCTGTACTGGATAAATCTTGAAGCATTCTACAGCTTATCCGCAATACCTCTCCCTTTTATCTTAGTGAAAAAATTAGCCCTGCCAACTTGGCTATAAAAGACTAACTGGACTTTAAAGATGCTTCAGAACTCAAATATATTTCTAGTTCTTATAATACATAGTCTTAAAATAAACTCCACTTTCTTACTCTTGTGTGAGAGAATCTCTGGTCTTTTGTTTCAAAAGGCCTTTGAGCTAGCTAGAAGAAATCTTGTATCTAGGGAAAAAAGGATGATAATTACCATAAGGAAAACAACTGAAGGTGTAAAACTCACTGCTATAGTAGATACACAAATGAGAAAAAGAAAAGAATCAAACTTTATCAATACAGAAACACACCAAACCACAAAAATAAACAACAAAAAGAAGAATAAAGTAACAAAGAATATTCAAAACAACCAGAAAAAAAAAAAAAAAAAAACTAAAGAAACACTGCCTGCAAAAAACATACACCTGGAATGTCACACACAGACTTAAAGGGATGGGAAAAGATATTCTATGCAAATGTATACCAAAATCAAAGAGAAGTAGCTATATTTATATGAGATAAAATAGAGTCTAAGTCAGAAACTGTAGAAAAGAGACAAAGATCATTATATAATGATAAAAGGATGAATTCATCAAGACACTATAACAATTATAAATATATATGCCCCCAACGATGAAGCACCCAGACACATGAAGCAAATATTGATAGATCTAAAGGGGGAGATAGGCCTTAATATAATAATAGAAAGGGACTTCAACATTGCACTCTCATTATTCGAAAGGCCATCTGGACAGAAAATCAACAAAGAAACCCTAGCTTTGAACTCCTCTATAGAACAAATGGACCTAACAGACATTTATAGAACATTTCATTCACTTCGGGCAGAATACACACTCCTCTCATCAGCACATAAAACATTCTCCAGGATAGACTATATGTAAGGCCAAAAGTCTCAACAAGTTTACAAAAATTAAATCATGTTAAGCAGTTTTTCTGGCCTCAAGGGAATAAAACTAAAAATCAATAACAAGAAGACCTTTAGAAACCACAAATACATGGAAATTAAACAACATGCTCCTGTATAGCCAATGTGCCATTTAAACTTTTTGAAACAAATAAAAATATAAATACAACATTCCTATGGGATATAGGAAACGCAGATAAGAGGGAAGTTTATAATACTAAATTTCTGTATCAAAAAAGTAGAAAACTTTTTAAAAACATCTTAATAATGTATCTCAAGGAATTAGAAAAGCAAGAACAAAACAAATCCAAAACTACTAGAAGGATAAAAATAATAAAGATAAGAGGAGAAATAAATAAAATTGAAATTAAATATATAATACAAAAGATCAACAAAATTAAAATTAGTTTTTTGAAAAGATAAGCAAAATTAAAATAGAGACTAAAAAATACTAAATAGGAAATGTAAAGTCAGTTTTGTTTTTAAAATCATTATTAACAATTTATTTTGTATCCCTCCATAAAGAATACATATACAAGCATACATAAGCAATATTTCCTTTCTTGTCTTCATTTTTTGTAAACAAATGATATTATACTGAATATGTTATTCTGTAACTTCCTTTCTTCACTCAATGAACGTTGCAACATAGCATCACAAAAATATATACCTAATTATCTTGAATACCTGCATGGTACTACATTACATGGACATTTCAAAATTGATTTTTTTAATTTTTTGAAAAATTAAGCAATATTGACAAATCATTCTCTAGACTAAAAAACAAGACAAGAACCAAATAAATAAAATCAGAAACAAAAAAGACATTACAACTGATGACACAATAATACAAAGGATTTTTAGAGACTATTATGAACAACTATACATCAAAAATTGGAAAATCTAGAGAAAATTAATAAATTCCTGGACACATGCAATACATCAAAATCAAATAAGAAAGAACGAGACTCCTGAACAGATCAATAACAAGTAATGAGGTTAAAGCAGTAATGAAGTCTTCCAACAAAGACCACGACTGGATGGCTTCTCTGCTGCTGAATTCTACCATATATTTTTTAAAGAACTAATGCTAATTCTCAAATTATTCCAAAAAATTGGAAGGAAGAGAATTCTTTCAAACTCATTTTAAAATGTCACTTTTACCCTGATACCAAGGCCGGACAAGGACGCTATAAGGAAACAAAATTATAGGACTATATCTTTGATGAACATAGATGCAAAAATCCTCAAAAAAACACTCAAACCAAATCCAACAGCACAATGAAAAGAACATTTACCCTGATAAAATGTGGTTCATCCCAGGGTTTCAAGTATAGTTCATCATAAACAAATCTATAAATATGATATATGCCATTAACAGAATAAAGGACAAAAGCCATATGATTATTTCAATAGCTGCAGAAAAGGATTTGACATAATTCAACATTTTTATAATGAAAATTCTCAAAAAAATAAGTATAGAAGGGGTATACCTCAACCAAATGGACACTATACATGACAAACATCCAATTTATATAGCACTTCATGAGAAAAAGTTGAAACTTTTTCTAATATCTAGAAAAGAGAAGGATGCTAATTCTTGCCTCTTCTATTCAACATACCAGAAGTCCTGACCGGAAGTGTTAGGTAAGAGAAATTAAGAAAAGGCCTACAATTTGGAAAAAAGTGGTTAAATTGTCCCTATGGGCAGATGATATGATCTAATATGTAGAAAACCCCAGAGATGCCACCAAAAACTGTGAGAACTAATAAACAACTTGCAGGATACAAAAGCAACATACAAAAATCAGCAGCATTTTAAAACCATAACAGCAAACTATCTGAAAAAAATAAGGAAAACATCACATTTATAACATTTACAAAAAAAAAAAAAAAAAAAAAAAAAAAAAAAAAAAAAAAACACCTAAGAATGGATTTAACAAAGGACATAAATGGTCTCTACAAGGAAAATTACAAATGTTGATAAGAGGTATTGAAAGGGATGCTAACAAATTGAAAGATATCACTGCTAATAAACAGGCAGAATTAATATTGTTAAAATAGCCATACTACCTAAAGCAATTTACAGATTCAATGCAATTCCTATCAAAAATACCAATGACATTTTTCTTCTTCTTATCTTTTTTTTTTGATTTGGAGTCTCTTTCTGTCGCCCAGGCTGGAGTGCAGTAGCACAATCTCAGCTCACTGCAACCTCCACCTCCTGGATTCAAGTGATTCTCTTGTATCAGCCTCCCAAATAGCTGGGATTACAGGCACATGCCACCACACCTGGCTAATTTTTGTATTTTTAGTAGAGATGGGGTTTCACCATTTAGTCAGGCTGGTTTTGAACTTCTGACCTCAGGTGATTCACCCACCTCAGCTTCCCAAAGTGCTGGGATTACAGGTGTGAGCCACCACGCCAGGCTCACCAATGACATTTTTCAGAGTAATTGAAAAAACAATTCTAAAATTTATATGGAACCAAAAAAGAATCTGAATAGTCAAAGTTATTGTGAGCAAAAGAACAAAGCTGGGAGTCTCAACTACCTGAATTACAAGGCTATACTAACCGAAACAGCACAGTACTGCTATAAAAACAACCACATAGACCAATGGAAGAGAATAGAGAACCAAAACATAAATATAGATTTACAGCCAACTGATTTTCATCAAAGACTCCAAGAACATATACTGTGAAAAGAATATCCTCTTTAATAGATGGTGCTGGAAAAGTGAAGATCCCTATACAGAAGAATGAAACTAGATCCCTATCTCTCAGCATATACAAAAACCAACTCAAAATGGATTAAAGACTTAAACATAAGATCTAAAATGGTAAAACTTCTAGAAGAAAACATATGAGAAACACTCCAGGACATTAATATAGGCAAAGATCTTTTGGCTAAGACCTCAAAAGCACAGCAAACGAAAACAAAAAAAAGAAAAATGAGACTATATTAACCTAAAAGGCTTTTACTCAGCAAAGGAAACAATCAACAGAATATAGAAACAACCTATGGAAAGGGAGAAAATATTCACAAAGTACACATCTAATAAAGGATTGATATTAAAAATGTATAAGAAACATAAAAACTTAATACGAAGAGAACAAATAATCTGAATTAAAAATGGGCAAAGAGGCCGGGCGCGGTGGCTCACGCCTGTAATCCCAGCACTTTGGGAGGCCGAGGCGGGCGGATCACAAGGTCAGGAGATCGAGACCACAGTGAAACCCCGTCTCTACTAAAAATACAAAAAATTAGCCGGGCGCGGTGGCGGGCGCCTGTAGTCCCAGCTACTCAGGAGGCTGAGGCAGGAGAATGGCGTAAACCCAGGAGGCGGAGCTTGCAGTGAGCCGAGATCGCGCCACTGCACTCCAGCCTGGGCGACAGAGCGAGACTCCGTCTCAAAAAAAAAAAAAAAAAAAAAAAAAAAAAAAAAATGGGCAAAGAGGCTGTGTAGAGTGACTCAAGTCTATAATTCCAGCTTTTTGGGCCAAGGAGGGAGGATCACTTGAGTCTAGATTTTCAAGACTAGTCAGGGCAAAAGAGTAAGATCTTATCTCTACAAAATTAAAAAATTAGCTAGGTGTGGTGGTGTGTGCCTGTAGTCCCAGCTACTCAGGAGGCTAAGGTGGGAGGATCACTTCAGCTCAGAGCAAGGCATCAGTGAGCCGTGCTTGCACCACTGCATCTCAGCCACAGCAAAAAAAAAACAAAAACAAAAACAAACAAACAAAAAATACTGAAACCCTGTCTTAAAAATACAAAATGAACAAAGAAACAGAATAGACAATTATCAAAAGAAGATATACAAATGGCTGACAGATATATTAAAAAATCCTCAACACTTATCATCAAGAAAATGCAAATGAAAACTACAATGAGATATTACCTTACACCTGTTAGAATGGCTATTAACAGACAAAAGATAACAAGTGCTGATGAACATGTGGATAAAGGGAACGCTTGCAAACTATTGGTAGGAATGTAAATTTGTGTAGCCATTATAGAAAACAGTATGGAGTTTCCTTAAAAAAACAAAAATAGAATCACCATATGATCAAGCAATTCAACTACTGGATATATATCCAAAAAGAGGAAGTCAGTTTGTCAAAGGGATAGCTGCACTCTCATGTTTATTACAGCATTATCCAAAATATTACTTTCAGTGGCAAAAAACACAATTATTTTTGCACCAACCTGACAGCTAAGATATGAAATCAATCTAAGTGTCCATCAACAGATAAATGAATAAAGAAAATATAGTATATATATACACTAGTCAGTGATTAAAAAAAAAAAGGAAATCTTGTCATTTGCAGCAACATGAATGAGCCTAGAGGACATTATGTTAAGTGAAATAAGCCAGGCACAGAAAAGAAATACTGCATGATCTCACTTATACGTGGAATCTAAACGAGTTGATCTAATAAAGTAGAGGGTAGATTGGTGGTTACTAGATGCTGTTGCAATGGTGGAGGTGTGGTGTATGGGAAGTGTTGGTCAAAAGATACAAAATTTCAGTTAGCTATGATGAATAATTTTAAGAGCTCTATTGTAACACATGGTGACTAGTTAATAACAATGTATTGTATTCTTGAAAAATTCTGATACTAGATTATAAGTGCTGTTACCACAAAAAATGGTAACTTTGTGAGGTAATTCATATGTTAATTAGCTAGATTTAGCAATTCCACAATGTATACATCTCAGAACACCATGTTGTACATAATAAATACATACAACTTTATGTCAATTTAAAATAAAATTAAAATTGTTTTAAAAGCATTTGACAAAGTTCAACAATCTTTCATGACAAAAACACTCAACAAAGTAGGGATAAAAGGAAACTACCTTAACATAATAAAAATAAATTTTGAAAAGCCCACAGCTAAGGTCATAGTCAGTGGTGAAAGACTGAAACTTTTCCTCTAAGATCAGGAAGAAAGCAAGAATGTCCATTCTTATTACTGCTGTTCAACATAGTACTAAAAGTCCCAGCCAGAGCAATTGGGAAAAAATATAAAATAAAAAAGAAATAAAATAAAATGCATACAAATTGGAAAGAAAGAAGTAAAATTATCTCTGTTCACTGATGATCTTTTATGGAGAAAACTCTATAAAGATTCCACAAACAAAAAAAGTTAAAACTAACAAATGCTTTCAGCAAATTTGTAGCATACAAAATCAACTTATAAAAATCACTTGCATTTCTATGTATTAATAATGAATACATTGAAAATAAAATTAAGAAAATCCCATTTACTATAGCACCCAAAAGGATAAAATACATAAGAATAAGTTTAACCAAGGAGGTTTAAAACAGACACCAAAAACTACAAAATATTGCTTAAAGAAAATACACACAAATAGAAAGATATCTCATGCTCATAGATTGGAAGACTTAATATTGTTAAAATGTCCATATTACCCAAAGTGATCTACGAATTTAATGCAATTCCTATCAAAATTGCCATGGCATATTTTACAGACGTATTACAGACAAAAAAATCTGAAATTCATGTGGAATCTCAAGGGAACCCAAATAGCCAAAACAATCCTGAGAAAGGAAACAAGATTGGAGGCATCACACTTCCTGATTTCAAAATTATTACAAAGCAACAGTAATCAAAACAGTATGTTATGGCCATAAGAAAGGCATATAAACCAATGAAACAGAACAGAGTCCAGAATAAACCCACATGTAAATGATCCAGTGGTCTTTGACAAGGGTGCCTAGAATATACAATGGAAAAAGGATAATCTCTGCAACAAATGGTATTGAAACAATAGGATAGTGACATGCAAATGAATGAAGTTGGACCCTTACCTTACAGCATATATAAAAATTAACTCAAAATGAATTAAAGACCTAAACATAAGACCTAACACTGTAAAACTCCCAAAAGATAACATAGGGTAAATGCTACAGGATATTGAATTTGGCAACGATTTCTTAGATATGACAGCAAAGCACAGACAAAAAAGCAAAATAGACAAACAGGACTATGTCACAATTTAAAACAACTTCTCATCAAAACAATAATCAACAGATAGAAAAGGAAAGATATGGAATAGGAGAAAATATTCACGAATTGTATTTCTGAAAAGGGGTTAATAACCAGAATATATAAACAACTTCTACAACTCAACAACCAAAAAACCAAATAACCTGATTTAAAAATTGGTAAATAACTTGAATAGACAATTCTCCAAATGGCCAACTAGAATATGAAAAGATCAATAATCGCAAGAGAAATGCACATTAAAACCACAGTGAAATACGCTCACCCGCGATTAGGTGGGTATTATCAAAAGAATGAAAAAAAAAAAGGGTTTGTGAGGATGTGGAGAAATGGAACACCTTTGCAATTTGAGTAGGATTATAAAACAATGCAGCCACTGTGGCAAGAAGTATGAAGGTTCCTCAAAAAATTAAAAATAATTTATAATACAGCAATCCCACATTTGGGTATATATCCAAAAGAAATCAATGCAGGATCTCAAAGAGATCTCTGCACACTTATGTTCATAGCAGCATTATTTACAATAGCTAAGAGGTAGAAGCAATCCAAATGTCCATTAAAAGATGACTGGATCAAGATAATGTGGTATATATACACATAAAATGAACTATTATGCCATTTTTAATAATTTCAACTTTTAGGTTCAGGGTGTGTATGTGCAGGTTTGTTACATGAGTATATTGTGTGATGCTGAGATTTGAGGTATGAATAATTCCATCACTCAGGTAGTGAGCATAGTACAAAATTGTTTTTTGACTCTTTCCCCCTCTCTCCTCTAATAGTTCCCAGTGTCTATTGTGGCCATCTTTATGTCCATGAGTACCCAATGTTTTGCTCCACTTATAAGTGAGAAAACCAAATGTAGTATTTGGTTTTCTGTTCCTGAGTTAATTCACTTAGGATAATGGCCTCCAGCTGCATCCATATTGATGCAAAGACATGATTTCATTCTTTTTAGTGGCTTCGTAGTGTTCAATGGTGTATTTGTGCCAATTTTTCTTTATCCAGTCCACCACTGATGCACATCTGGGCTAATTTTTTGTCTTTGCTACTACAAATTGTGCTTCAGGAACATACAAGTGCATGTGTCTTTTTGGTAGAATAATTTATATTCCTTTGGTATATACCCAGTAATGGGATTTCTGTGTTCAATGGTTGTTCTGTTTTAAGTGCTTTGAAAAATCTCCAAACTGCTTTCCACAGTGGTTGAACTAATTTACCTTCCCACCAACAGTATATAAGCATTCCTTTTCTCCACAACCTCACCAGCATCTGTTATTTTATGACTTTTTAATAATAGCCATACTGACTGGTGTGAGATGGTATCTCATTGTGGCTTTGATGTACATTTCTCTGATGATTAGTGATGTTGAGCATTTTACATGTTTGTTGGCCACATGTACATCTTCTTTTGAGAAGTGTCCATTCATGTCTTTTTTCCATTTTTTTAATGGGGTTATTTGGTTTTTTGCTTGCTCAATTGCTTAAGTTCTTTATATATTATCTGAAATGCCTTTGAGGCCTTTCCCCCATTGTCTTAACTACTTGACTCCTTTTTACTCATGCAAATTTTTGCTTGAATGCCTCCCATGAAAATGGGTTTTTCTACCACAGGGCCAGGCTGCAAATTTTTTACACTTTTACATTCTGTGTCCCTTTTAAGTATCAGTTCCAACTTCAGGTCATTTATTTGCTAACACATATAAGAACAGGCTTTTGGAAGCAGCCAGGCTATTTCTGGAATGCTTTGTTGCTTAGAAATTCCTTCCACCAGATAACCTAAATCATCACTATCAAGTTCAAAGTTCCACAGATCCCTAGGACAGAGGCAAAATGCAGCCAAGTTTTTGCTAAGCATAACAAAAGTAATCTTATTCTAGTTCCCAACAAGTTCCTCATTTCCATCTGAGACTTCATCAGCCTGGACTTCATCGTACATTTGATTATCAGCATTTTGGTTATGAACATTCAGCTAGTCCCTAGAAAGTTTCAAACTTTCCCTCATCTATCTTCTTCTGAGTCCCCAAATTCTTCCAACCTCTGCCCGTTACCCAGTTCCAAAGTCACTTTCACATTTTCAGGTATATCTACAGCAATGCCCCACTTCTGAGTACCAATTTTCTGTATTAGTCTGACCTCAGGTTGCTATAAAAATTCCTATAAAATTTTTCTGTATTAGTCTGTGTTCACATTGCTTCCTGAGATTGGGTAATTTATAAAGAAAATAGGTTTAATTGGCTCCCAATTATGCAGCCTGTACAGGAAGCATGATGCTGGCGTTTGCTTGCCTTCTAGGGAGGCCTCAGGAAACTTACTATCATGGTGGAAGGGAGAATGGAGCAGACATTTCACATTTCACATGGCTGGAGCAGAAGGAAGAGAGAGTGAGGAGGGAGTTGCTGCATAGTTTTATAGAACCAGATCTCATGAGAACTCAGTATCATGAGAACAGCATCAAGGGGATGGTGCTAAACTATTCTGTGAAATCCACCCCCATGATCCAACCACCTCCCACCAGACCCCACTTCCAATAGTGGAGCCTATAATTCAACATGAGATTTGGTGGGGACACAGATCTAAACCATATCATACGTTCATCAGGAATGTTGGCTTGAAATTTTCTTTTTTTGTTGTGTGTTTGCCAGATTTTGATATCAGAATGATACTGGTTTATAGAATGAGTTAGGGAGGAGTCCTTCTTCCTTGATTTTTGGGAATAGTAAGTAGGATTCATATCATCTCCTCTTTGTATGTTTGGTAGAATTGGGCTGTGAATCCATCTTGTCCAGGGCTTTATTTGGTTGGTATAATTTTTATTACTGATTTAATTTCATTACTCATTATTGACATGTTCAGGATTCTTGTTTCTTCCTGGTTTAGTCTTAGGAAGTTGTATGTTTCTAGGAATTTTCTATTTCTGTGGGATCAGTTGTAATACTACCTTTGACATTTCTGATTATGCCTATTTGGATCTTCTCTCTTTTTTTCTTTGTTAACATAGCTAGCAGTCTATCAACCTTGTTTATCCTCTCAAAAACCAACTTTTGGTTTATTGATTCTGTGTGTAGATTTTTGGGTCTCAATTTCATTCAGTTCTCTGATTTTAGTTGTTTTTCTTCTGCTAGCTTGGTGGTTTGTCCTTTTTTCTATTTCTATTAGGTGTGATGTTAGATTCTTAATTTGAGATCTTTGTAAGTTTTTGAGTTAAGCATTTGGTGCAGTAAACTTTTAACACTTCCTTCACAGCATCCCAGAGATTTTGGTATGTTGGGTCTTTATTTTCATTTATTTCAAAGAATTTTTTAAATTTCTGCCTTAATTTCATTGCTTACCCAAAATTAACTCAGGAGCAAGTTGTTTAATTTCCATGCAATAGTGTGGTTTTGAGGGATCTTCTTGGTATTTATTTCTATTTTTATTCCATTGTGATTGGAGAGTATGGTTGGAATGATTTCTTTTCCTTTTTTTTTTTTTTTAATTTATTGAGACTTGCTTTTGGCCAGCAAAAAAAGTGTTCTAATCTTGGAATATGTACCACATACAGATAAAAAGAATGTATACTCTGTGGTTGATGAGCAGAATATTCTATTAGATCTTTTAGGTCCAATTGGTCAAATGTCAAATTTAAGTCTAGAATTTACTTGCTAGTTTTCTGTTCAATACTGTCAGTGAGGTGTTGAAGTCTCCTATTGAGTGGCAGTGTAAGTCTTTTGTAGATCTAGAAGTACTTGTTTTATTAATCTGGGTGCTCCAATGTTGGTTGTGTATATATGTAAGATAGTTGTCTTCTTGTTGAATTGAACCCTGCATCATTATGTAATCTCCTTCTTTGTCTTTTTTACTGTTGTTAAAGTATGTTCTATCTGATACAAGAATAGCAATCTCATCTCTTTTTTTTGTTTTTGGTTTCAGCGATAGATCTTTCTCCAACTTTACTTTGAGTCTATGAATGTTGTCAGTGAGATAGGTCTTTTAAAGACAGCAGACAGATGGGTCCTGGTTTTTAATCCAAATTGTCACTTTGAGCCTTTTAAGTAGAACATTTAGACCATTTACATTCAAGGTTTATGTTGATATTAAGGTTTGATCCTATTGCAAAGTTGTTAGGTGGTTGATTTATAGGATCTATGGGCTATTTACTTAAGTGCAACTTTGTGGTAGCAGGTATTATACTTTTGATTCCATGTTTGGAACTCCCTTAAAGATCTCTCATAATGCTGGTGCAGTGGTAACAAATTCCCTTAACATTTGCTTGCCTGGAAAAGATTTTATTTCTCCTTCACTGATGAAGCTTAGTTTGGCAAGACATAAAATTATTGCTTGAAACTTCTTTTCTTTAATAATGTTGAAAGTAGGCCTCTAATCTCCCCTGGCTTGTAATATTTCTGCTGAGAAATCTGCTGTTGGCCTGATGGGCTTCCCATTGTACATGATCTGACTTTTTTCTCTAGCTGCTTTTAAGATTTTTTCTTTAGCATTGACCTTGGATAGGCTAGTGACTATATACTTTTATGATGTTTATATTGCAAATATTACATCATTTTTAAAAAGACAGAAATCTGATCACACGCTACAACATGGATGAATCTCAAGGGTATTATGTTAAGCACAAAGTTTATGGCAGATGATAGATGAACCTGACAGTGATAACTTAAGCATACCCTGAGAATGCCCACATATGACAGATGTATACATGGGCACTGTGAATTCAGACTTTTGAGCATGACCAACCTGGAGATTAATTCCTTATCTGTAAGAAACATCTGAGGCCCTTGCCCATCCCATGAAACACAGGCTGTACAGGTGATCAAGGCCCTTTGTTTGGATTAAATGAAGATTGTCAGGTGGAGGTAGTTGAGGGAAGGGTGATAAGTGAAAATGCTATATAACCTGCATGCTTTCTGCAAGCTGTGGCAGTTCTGTCCAGCCCCCTCTCACTGGACCAACCCTGTTTGTAAGTTCCAAAAAGCCCTATGTCTCATTTCTTATTTTTTTAATTGCTAGTGACGGATTTTTAAAATGTTATACACACCAACACATCATTTGCAGTTGCTGGGCTAGGTGATCTCTGAGTTCCTTCCAGTTTACAATTTCTAGAATCAAAACTAAGAGTTGTGTGTCTCAGTAACTGGTCTCTTTGCCAGGTGACCCCCCTCTGGGTTTTAATCTTCCCTATGTGAGCTACTCACCTGGGTTAGTATCCACATTGGGGTGTCATAGAGCTGTATCATGTTTACAAGTCCTCAGCTCTATATGGGTTGAGGTTTTGCCCTGTGAACTAGATTGGAGGTCTTTGAACAGCTATTTCACACAGAGAACCCTGTTGTTTAAGTTGAATGTTACATGGACTTCTAAATATGTTTAACATATGAAAGCAGAATTGCTTTGATGTAAGTAGGCTGGGGAAGAAGGAGTGAATGACTGTGTTCCATTTCCTACCTGATTAGCAGGTCTTTCTCTTCTGAGTAAAGCCTCTATCCAAGTTCAGAAGAAAAGCTTTAGGAACTGGAGGAAGGAAAGCAGGAGCCTGAACTTCTTTATCCCTTGCCCCAAACAGAGCAGCTGCTGCTCTTATCAGCTGCACTGAGTTTTCGCTTAGGCTTCTGTTTGAAAAAGGGGTTTAGCTGCTTTAAAAAATATATATTTAAAAAAAAAAAAAAAAACCTGCCCTTAGAGCCGCTATGCTCGGGCCTGCTCCCACACTGTGAAGTGTACTTTCATTTTCAATAAATCCCTTCATTCCTTCCTTGCGTTTTATTTGTGCATTTTGTCCAATTCTTTGTTCAAGATGCCAAGAACCTGGACACCCTTAACATATTTTGGCAAGCCAGCCTGGAGAGTCTTACAGCGGCTGTTTCCTATTCTTATAAACCTCATAGTATGCTTTGGAGGGGAAACCTGCAGGTGGCGACCACCTAAGGTCAGAGACATCTGGAACTCTAAGACTGGACCCCACAGGAGGATGCTCCGTGGGTTCTGTGGACCTCACACTCAAAAGAAGAGGCTCTTGGCAGAGGTTCTGAGGCCTAGTATTAAACCCTCCTTAGAATTTTCTCTCACAGTTGCAATGCTGCTTGGTCCCAAATTTGTTTAAAATCTGAAGTTTACTGTCTAATGGGAAAGTGGGATGGCATTGCATGTATCCAGGCTTTTGTGTTCCTGTTGTAAGTAGGGAGCCTGGTTTATGTGTGATGCTCTCCTTTTGTACTGTTTGACCCCAGTGCTCCTGTAGTCTGGGGAGGTTTAGCCTTTAAAAATCAAATGGCCAGCCAGGCAGAGTGGCTCACGCTTGTAATCCCAGCACTTTGGGAGGCCGAGGCGGGCGGATCACGAGGTCAGGAGATCGAGACCATCCTGGCTAACACGGTGAAACCCCGTCTCTACTAAAAATACAAAAAAATTAGCCGGGGGTGGTGGCGGGCACCTGTAGTCCCAGCTACTCTGAGAGGCTGAGGCAGGAGAATGGCGTGAACCCGGGAGGCGGAACTTGTAGTGAGTCGAGATCACGCCACTGCACTCCAGCCTGGGCAACAAAGCGAGACTTCCGTCTCAAAAAACAAACAAACAAACAAAAAATCAAACGGCCATGGAGACTGCTTTACCCAAAATTTTGGTTCACAGCCTTCCTTGGATTATCTATTGGGGCAAAGTAAAACCAGCAAGCTTGTATTGCTATCTCATGGCTAAGGTTTCAAGCTGTGGGATCTTTGTTTATGTGTGTATACATGTCTAGATGTGTTTATTTGTATGCACACTTATTGTTATATGTTGTGTCTACCAAATTGGCTTGTAAGTAAAAGACCGCTTATAAATTAAGTAAATAAGTGTTAGCAATTTTCAAGTTCATGTGATTTAAAGTACAATTTTACTAAACAAGCTCTCCTTAAAATTATTGGTGGAATAAAAATAGAAATGCCTTCAGAATTGTCAGCATACATTTTGTCTGAATTTTATGTTTGTCTTTGCTAAATATTTTAAAATGTCAGTGTTAATTCAAGCTAGGAGCTGCTTAGGGCAAGTCTGCCTCCCATTCTATTCAGTCTCACTGAGATGAATTCATATCTGATTGCTTCCTTTGGAAAGGCTAATTGGAAACTCAAAAGAATGCAACAATTTGTCTCCAACCTGTGATCTGAAAGCCCCCAAGACTCCTCACCTTGGTGGTCCCGCCTTTCCAGACCAAACCAATGCTTGTTTTACATACGTTAGTTGATGTCTCATGTCTCCTTTGTTAAAAGTAATAAGTACAGTGAATGGGATAAATGTCTTAGGTAAACTTTTTGTGTAAATTAAAATCCTAAAGTTACTTTTAATGCTCATTTAATATCTGGGTCATTTCCAATTAAGAATTGTTGTAATATGAGGAAATATGTTTCTAAAACTGTGAATTGTTCTTACCGGTAAATGCCCACTATTATTCAGGATTTCTTGCTTTTTAGGGTTCCACTAAAGTTTTAGGTTACTAAGGGTATAATTTTAGTTAACACATAATTCTGTATACAAAATGTGCCAGAAAGGGTTATAAGTGAGAAAAAAAGAATAATTTTGTCTAATTCAGAAGTTATCTAAGAGTTAGTTCAAATTACAGATTTGAAAATGTTATTATGAAACAACGTGGTAAGAAATCATTAAGTAGGGGAGAAAGATGTGGAAAAAGTTTAAATAATAAAATATTCAAAAAAAAACCAAACCTGACCTAGATGAGGGTATCAGATATACTCATTAATTTTTCAGATGACACAAATAGGGATTAAACAAACTGCACAAATTGAAATTATAAGCACCAGTGAATGTTGAATAAATAGATTAAAAAGATGGTGGAATTCTGAGGCTACCAAGCCAACCAAATAAAGTGTTACTGTTTAGAGTAGAACTCCAATTTTGAAGAGAACATAAATAGAAGTCAACTTGGCGTGTAAGGTCCCTTGGCCCTATTGCCTGCTTGCTGGCACTCCATAAGGAGCTACAATTCAGGCTGGACGTCAAAATCTACAGGAATGAAAAGCATCTCAGGCAGCGAGGTTAATTAGCGAGGTTAATTAAAGGTCTGTAACATAAAGCTTAAGAAAACAGCAAAGTAACCAAAATTTTTCCATCGTGATAAAAATACTATGAAGAGAGTCAACATTAAAGAAATAATAAAGACTGAAAAGGCAGCAAAGGGAAATACAAAAATTGAATTACGTCAAAATCTAAAACTTTTATATACCAAGGACACTATCAGTAGAGTGAGAAGATAACCCATGGAAAGGAAGAAAATATATATCTGAGGCTAGGATGGTGTGTCATGCCTGTAATCTCAGCAGTTTGGGAGGCCAGGGTCGGAAGATTACTTGAGGTCAGGAGTTCAAGGTTGCAGGGAGCTGTGATTACACAACTGGACTCCAAGCTTGGAAAACAGAGCAAGATCCTGTCTCAAAAATAAAATAAAATATATATACACACTATATATATAATATACTATATATATAATACAATATATATACACACTATATATATTATATTGTAATCCCAGCACTTTGGGAGGCCGAGGCGGGCAGATCACGAGGTCCGGAGATCAAGACCATCCTGGCTAACACGGTGAAACCTGTCTCTACTAAAAACACAAAAAATTAGCCGGGGGTGGTGGTGGGCACCTGTAGTCCCAGCTACTCTGAGAGGCTGAGGCAGGAGAATGGCGTGAGCCACTATATGTATAGTGTGTATATATACACTATATATAATATATACACACAGTATATATACACACTATATATAATATATATAGTGTGTGTGTGTATATATACATATAGCAGACATGCCCCGCTCCAGAATAGGATGTATTTATCGTATTTGTGTCTCTTTCATCTGTGTTTAGGTGAAAATAATAATCCATTCATATGTTAATCTAGTCTTTTGTACCATTTTTAATCAGTTTTTTTTCATATAGCATTACAGAATGATAACTTCAGGCAAGTCTTTAAGACTAAGCTAGAGCTGACTAGCAGATAACCAGTGATTAAAGTCAGCAGTCACTATTGAGACCAGAGTTTATTATTTGGACATTAGAAATGTTTGTCATTAGGCGGAGCTTGCAGTGAGCTTGAGATCCGGCCACTGCACTCCAGCCTGGGCTACAGAGCGAGACTCCGTCTCAAAAAAAAAAAAAAAAAAAAAAAGAAATGTTTGTCATTAAAATGAAAAGTAGGGTTAGTCAGTTAATGAATCTGGCACAACAACATCTGGGAGGAAGGGAGGACAAAACACTGAATAAGTTCAGAAACCAAGGAGACATTATGAGCCAACAAGGTCAATGCCTACATGTTCCCTTTTCTCTCCGCAAGATTTGAACTTCCTATAAATCCAGTCATTTAAGATGGCAGCCTGCTCCAGCTCTGGAAAGCTTGAATGCCTGTGAAATGCCAACATAAATGAAAATTTAATAGCTTTCCACCTGCAGCACCTGTGCAGATAAATTGTACCAGGCTTCAAACAAGCCTCAATATGTTATATATGGAGCAGCTGGTCCAGTCAATGTTCATTTGCTGAATGGTTTCTGTAATCCCAGCTTGAGCTGGAAAGGAATCTCTAGAAAAGTAGTTAACTCAGAGTGTCCATGCAAGAAGCATCTGTCATCTAAACCACTTTGTGGGAGATGCCTGCCTTCTCAGCTGTGGCAAATGATGAGAAAGACTGCCATCAGAAAGAGCAACAATGTTCGTCAACACATGCTTTCCAAAGTGACACAGCAAGTCTCCTTTGCCACTAGCTCAGGTTGTTAACTCCTGGCCCCAAATCAGAGTCATTTACCAAACACCCTCCTTGGAATAAAATGAACACTTGGTTATTCATGATACTTTTTGGCCCTGTCCCATCAAAAGGCACTTTAATAACCTGTTTATCTACTAAGAATATATATTCTGTCATTGTTTCTACTCTGCCAAGTTTGTAAGTATTCCTGTCAAAAAGAATGAAGAAAGAAAGTCATGTTTGGGAGCAGAACATTAGAAGCCTTGCAACAACCCAACAAACTGCATTACACTGTCTTACTCCCAGAATTATCCCACTGGGTACAAATACATATTATAGGGATAGTATATTTTTCATATAAAATGTTTCCTTTGGAAAATAAATTGTTCTATTAGAAAGATACATGCATGCCTGTGTTCACTGCAGCACTATTCACAATAGCAAAGACATGGAAACAGCCCAAATGCCCATCAATGATAGGCTGGATAAGGAAAATGTGGTACATATATACCATAGAATACTATGCAGCCATAAAAAGGAACAAGATCATGTCCTTTGCAGGGGCATGGATGGAGCTGGAAGCCATTATCCTCAGCAAACTAACACAGGTACAGAAAACCAAACACCACATGTTCACACTTATAAGTGGGAGCTGAACAGCGAGAATACATGGACACAGGGATGGGAACAACACACACTGAGGCCTGTTGGGAGGGTGGGGGAAGGGAGAGCATCAGGATAAATAGCTAATGCATGCAGGGCTTAATACCTAGGTGATGGGTTAACAGGTGCAGCAAACCACCATGGCACACATTTACTTATGTAACAAGCCTGCATATCCTGCACATGTATTCTGGAACTTAACATTTTTAAAAATGTAACCTCTGTTTGTATGCAATGGCCTAAACCTGCCCTATCTTCTCATGTGATTATTAGTTACTTATGTTCTTTAATTGAACTGGTTTATGAGATCTGTTCCTTTGTTGATTTATATCCACTATCACTGATCCTAATCAGTGATATCAAGGATCTTCAGTAAAAGGAAAAGAATGATTGCATATATATAAACATATGTTTATACGTACCTTCCAAAACTAATAAAATCACATGCTGGAAAATCAATAAAGGTAAGAGACCCTTTTATGCTCCATGTCCACCTGTTTTCACATTGTCTCAATTCTACTATTGACTTTGTCTTCCATTTCTAGATCCTTTTCCATCCTTTCAACTTATCTTTTGAGTGAGCAAACTAAATGGCTTTAATGAATACTCACCCCATGCCTTCCTCCACTACTGAAACCTTGTCATGCATTTCCAACGTGAGCACCTTGCCTGAGCCACCCCTTAAATCCCCATGATAGGGAGAGGGGGTGGCTCAGAATTTTCCATGAGAATGAGATTAGAGGCAAATAACCACCCAAACCTTCAGTCTAGACTAGATTGTTCTAAATTTTACTTTGAGGAAAAGGATTTCTTTAAATGATGGTCATGTAAAATGATCATCTACTGGGAATGTGCTTTAGCATTTAGCATTTCTTCAGGAAAAGCAAATGACACTTGGTTTTTTACAAACCCTTTATAATCTATCTGATGGCTCAAAATCTATTAAGAAGATTATTATGGATGATTTTATAGCCAAATACAGTGGCTTACAATTTCTACCAATACTGGTTCTGTCTTCAAAGCCTAATGATTATTTCTACACATAGCTTTACATTTCAATTATTTATCATTCCCAAGCCATCAGACATGGATTAGGAACAAAGTCAAAGTAACAGGAAATTATATCTTAGTATTATTTTTAAACAATTAATTGTTCCCAATTCAGTGAAATGAATTTTGTTTTACACCAAATTACAATAATTCAGCTCTAATCTGTAACTTCAGTGCTAGGCTCTACTTACTGGAAGTTTAGTTCATTCGATTCCTAGACTTCAGCACAGAAGACCTCAGCTCCACTTCTCATTTCTGCCACTGAGTTCCTGAGTAATCATGACTGGGTCAAATGAAATTCCTTTGACCTTTTTTTTTTTTTTTTTTTTTAGAGGGAGAGGTTTGTTTTTTCTTTCTTCATTTGTAAAATGGCAATAATCCAAATTTAATTTGCAAACAGCCCCCCAAAGTCAGAGACCTCAGTTTAGGATTTATTTTCAAGCTGTTTCTAGAAGCTCTAAAATTCTGCATAGTTGAGTATGTTGCATACAAATAATTTCACCCAAATTTTTTATTTTAATATATTTTAGGCCGGGCGCGGTGGCTCAAGCCTGTAATCCCAGCACTTTGGGAGGCCGAGACGGGCGGATCACGAGGTCAGGAGATCGAGACCATCCTGGCAAACACGGTGAAACCCCGTCTCTACTAAAAAATACAAAAAAAAAAAACTAGCCGGGCGAGGTGGCGGGCGCCTGTGGTCCCAGCTACTCAGGAGGCTGAGGCAGGAGAATGGCGTAAACCCGGGAGGCGGAGCTTGCAGTGAGCTGAGATCCGGCCACTGCACTCCAGCCTGGGCGACAGAGCGAGACTCCGTCTCAAAAAAAAAATAAATAAAATAAAAAAAAAAATAATATATTTTAACACTTTGGGAGTATACTAGAAATTACTAACTCACATGTATTATAGACATGATTTTAACACATTTTGGTGAACATCCTTTCAAGGTATTGCCTTATTAAACCATTCTTGTGTGCAAATCTCAGTATAAAGCTTCTATAGGCCAGGCATGGTGGCTCACGCCTGTAATTCCAACACTTTGGGAGGCTGAAGAGGGCAGATTGCTTGAGCTCAGGAGTTCAAGACCTGCCTGACCAACATGGTGAAACCCCGTCTCTACTAAAAATACAAAAATTAGCCAGGCATGGTAGCGGGCGCCTGTAGTCCCAGCTACTCAGGAGGCTGGTACACAAGAATCGCTTGAACCCAAGAGGCAGAGGTAGTAGTGAGCCTAGATCATGCCACTGTACTCTAGCCTGGATGACAGGAAGAAAATCCATCTCAAAAAAAAAAAAAAAAAAGCTTCTATAAAAATCTGTGTGTATAAATGACCATCTGTTAAGTATTTCTTAGTGAAAATATATATTAGCCCTGGTCTTTTTCTTTTTTAAAGTCAGTGCCTGATTTACTCTCATTCTTCAGATGTATAAGCAAGTCCCCCCATATGTGGATGGCTTTATTGAGGCCTATCTGCTAAGCCAGCCCATAGTGAGCATGCACAACACCTGGTCATTATTACATAATCTGTGGCAGTGTAGCAAGAGGATGCTAGTGGTGAAGTGAAAAAAAAAACACTGCGACTAAGTTACTACAGGGTTGGTTAATGGGATTTTGCAATCATGTTATGAAATCATCCTGGAGTTTCAGGGTGACAAATTTGAATTATAAAGGGTTAGAAGAGGACTTAATCTGGGTTTCTTGCAACCAGATAGAATTTTGTATAGGGAGAACCAAGGAGAATAGAGAATCCATGATCCTTGAATATCCCTCAGCCTGATATCTCTTGGTATAATTTGCTAAGTGCACATCCTTTGAGCTTATCACAGTAAACTGTATCTTCTATAAGATTTATATAACTCATTTTTCCCATATCAGTAACCCAGTCATGCAATAACATGACCCTCCCACATTTACGCCAGGTAAGATTCAGACTAATCTGCTTGGAACATAGTCTTATCATGTAATAGTCGATTTTCCAATAAGAATTTAATTTCTAGCAGGTCATGTCTTCATTTTGTTGAATTATAAATTTTAGTACTTACCTGTCTGACTTTGATGTTTATGAGAAATACACGCAGCAGTTAGATATTGTTGGTGATTAAATTTTGAAATGAAAATTTCTTACCGTCTCTTTCATGTTTCTGGATAAATAATGAGTGCAGTGAGAGTATACCGCAGGCTGTTACCATTTTCAGCTACCTGTCTGTTGAATCAGTGTTTTCATATATAATTATGTTTTGGAATTCTACAGAATATTATATCTGAAAAAATTATTCAATTGCTGGGAAAATAAGAGTTTGACAACTGCTATTTTGAAGATACAACCACTGATATCATTTGCAAACCATCCTGATAGGCAAACACAAAACACTGAATGTATGGTCCCAGGTGTATTTGGAAGGCAGAACCATCCTATGAGTGGGCATCACTAGTGAGAGACTTCTTACCTCTTGCCAACCTGACACACAGAGGGAACAGTTCCCCAAAATCAAATGTGCAGTCAATGCATGAAACTAGAAAAGTAAACCTGGGAAGACATGAAATTTGGACTTTGCCTACCTCAGAAAGAATGAAAAATAGGTGTCATGATGATAAAATGTTATCAACATTTACTATAAATGTGGGGTGCTTCTGACCTTGCTTTTATATTTATGATAAAGAAGCAGTTGTAAGATATTAAGCTGTGATTATATATGGTTTCCAGGTGAGCCCTTAACCTTCCTGTCCCCTTCAGTCCCTTCCTATTGGTCTCTATTCATTTGCTTTCTAGAGATGGGCTCCAAATTCAAAATCAAGCTACTCCTATTAAGTTATGCAGGTATAGCCTTCTAATTAAAGTTGTATTGAGAAGATAATCTGCTTTTTACTAAGAAAGAACTTATACGTTGCTTCCATTTTCACTCCTTTTATTCCTCAAATAAGAGAACAAAGTGAGAAAGGTAGAGAGTTGCACTTTTTACTTTGCCTTTTAAATAATAAAGTAGTAAAAGAATATGAACTGACAGCCAATTGCCCTCTCATATCCATTCTTCTCAACTTGGTTAATAGCTATCAATTTAATCTAGTATTCATATGTCACCAATCACTACTGTTTGCAGACAATTGAATTCAGCAAGATTCCATGACTGTACATGACATTGGAATTAAATGACATTGGAACTGTTTATCTTAGATTATTTACCCCTTACCATTTCACATAAGTGATACCTACTGTGTTAGTCCGTTTTCACACTGCTGTAAAGAACTGCCCAAGACTGGTAATTTATAAAGGAAGGAGGTTTAATTGACTCACAGTTCCATGTGGCTGGGGAGGCCTCAGGAAACTTACACCATCTTGGTGGGGGAAAGGGGAAGCAAGGCACATCTTCTCACGGTGGCAGGACACAGAAGGAGCAGGGGAAATGGCCACTTTTAAAACCATCAGATCTCATGAGAACTCACTATCATAGGACAGCATGGGGGAAACTATCCCTAGGATCCCATCACTTCCCACCAGATCTCTCCCTTGACATGTGAGGATTATAATTTTGAGATGAGATCTGGGTGGGGACACAGAGCCAAACCATATCCCTACTCTTACATGCTTAAAGTGAACGCATTTAATTATAAAATTAATAGAGTCATTATGCTTTTTATACCACTTTTACACTGTATAATTATTTTTAAAATACTGTAAGTAAGTAATGTGTATAGGGAAATGTAAGTTAACCATAAAGATAACTTTAGCAAGATCACCAGTGCTTGCTTTGAGCCAACCATTCAGCTGATGAAATGTGACCTTTGCCATGGTAAATACATGGCTTGCTGTCTGTTGTACTATGGTGACATGGTTCCCAAAGACGTCATTGCTGCCATTGCCACCATCAAGACCAAGTGTACTATCCAGTTTGTGGAATTTTGCCCCACTGGCTTCAGGGTTGGTATTAACTACCAGCCTCCCACTGTGGTGCCTAGTGGGGACCTAGCCAAAGTACAGAAAGTTGTGTGCATTTTGAACAACACCACAGTTGTCGCTGAGGCCTAGGCTCACCTGGACCACAAGTTTGACCTGATGTATGCAAAGCATGCCTTTGTTCACTGGTACGTGGGTGAGGGGATGGAGGAAGAAGAGTTTTCTGAAGCCCGTGAGGACATGGCTGCCCTTGAAAAGGATTATGAGAAGGTTGGAACAGATAGTGCTGAGGGAGAGGATGAGGGTGAAGAGTATTAACCTGTATGCTCTACTTTTATACTCCATTGTCTTGGGACTGTCTCATTTTTGTTCTGTGAAAATGTCCATTATGCCCCTAAATTATCAATAAAAGTAATAATTCCATTTTAACTGTCAAAAAAAAACCTCACTAAGCATGTTACTCTTAGTGAAATCAATGCATGGTCTAGCCTCATATAAGAAACAGAAAAACAAAAAACAATCTATTAAAAGATTATTTAATAGATATTAATAGATGAATAGAAAGCAACTTGACAACTTTGTTTCCTCAAGAAAATGTCTTCATATGGTTTCTCCCAGACTCAAACTCAGTAATAAACATCTTAGTTCAAGTAGTTAAATGTGAGAAATGGGGTAGGGGACATCCAACAGGGGAGTAAGATGGTGAGAAAGAGAAGAGAAAAAAAAGCATTAAAGGGTCTGTTATTAACTGGGTAATATTATAGGCAACTGGAGTTAATCCACAGAGAAACTCTGGGAATCAGAAAATTCCACTTGAAGGAGAAGGGAGCTAGGGCATTTGTGTACCCCTCCCATCAGTCCCTGGTTAAGAGCTGTTCCTGGAGAGTTCTTAGCTCCCATCCCTCCCTCCCTGCTGTCTACACAGACAGAGCAGGCATCAATAGCTTATGGAAGCTCTTGGGCCGGAAGATGGCAGATACCATGTGCCAGGTGGAAGTCTGCCAGAGTGCACCAAAGAGGTAAGATCTAAGAGATACTGGAGGGGCACTGAAAGAGTTGCCAATAGAAGACAAATGCCAAGTGCAAATTCAGAGGGGTTCACAAGTCATCTAAGCAATTGAGCAAAGATAGTAAGTCTCTTTTGACAAAAGCCTAAGATGAATTACTCTCTATGATTTTAATAATAATTGCTGGTTACCATTTATTACGCAGCTCCTATGTGCCAGGTATTTCTTTGAGCAACCAATATCCATGATCTCATTTAAAGTTCACAGCAACCCTATTATGATCATCACCAATTTACAGATGGGGAAGTTAGGGTTAGAGGGATTAAGAAATTTCCTGAAGTAACAAACCAGAGTAAGTTCTCTTTCTGCCTCCCATTGCTTTCTTAGGTCCTTAGATTGAGAGAAATCTTTTC
Source organism: Macaca nemestrina (assembly GCF_043159975.1). Taxonomy (NCBI): domain Eukaryota; kingdom Metazoa; phylum Chordata; class Mammalia; order Primates; family Cercopithecidae; genus Macaca; species Macaca nemestrina. The sequence continues at coordinate 60,621,782 of NC_092130.1, forward strand.
CTTAGAATGAGTATACACTAAGCTCTAGAAATTGTATCTAAAGAATATGACCATCCACAACCTTCAGAGAAAGACCTGTGTCTTCATATCTTTGAAACGACAGCCTGTGTACCAAAAATGAAGAAATTTCCCACCTGGTGGCCCTGCCAAATGGGCCAAATTTCTCATAAAACCTTTTATGAGAAGCTCTCATTTCATGCTCTGTACCTGCCTCTTTCAAGTTAGCACTTTTCTTTCTCTGTTTCTTTTTCTTCTTCTTCTTTTTTTTTTTTTTTTTTTTTTTTTTTTTTTTTTTTTTTGAGATAGAGTCTCACTCTGTCACCCAGGCTGGAGTGCACTGGTGTGATCTCAGCTCACTACAACCTCCACCTCCCGAGTTCAAGTGATTCTCCTGCCTCAGCCTCCCAAGTAGCTGGGATAACAGGCTTGTGCCACTGCGCCCAGCTGATTTTTATTGTATTGTTAGTAGAGATGGGGTTTCACCATGTTGGCCAGGCTGGTCTTGAACTCCCAACCTCAAGTGATCTGCCCACGTCAGCCTCCCAAAGTGTTGGGATTACAGGCGTGAGCCACCACACCCAGCCAAGTTTAACATTTTTAAAGAGCTGCAAGCTCCATTAATTACAAGACCATCTCTACATCTGTTTCCTTTCCCATCTGACTTCCATTCACACTGCCTAGTCATTGATGGGGAAGTTTATTTTTTGTAGCATCCTTCCAATCTGACTTTTCTTTTACCTCTTCACATTCTGGCAATTTTATTCTAAATCTCCAGTTAGAACTTTAAAATAGATTTTTAAAGAACATCTGGATGTTAGAACCTCAAAGACCTAATGTGTAACCATCTTCTATAATAAACCTAAATTCAAATCCATTTTAAGTAGCATTTTGGGCAAAATAATATTTTATACTCACGTGCATTTGTTCTCTCTTACTCCTGATTTCCAAATCTTTCTTAAAACTTTCAAACTTTAAGTCCTCTTATGCTATCATACCCAATTTTCAATTACTTGTATCAAAGGAAAAGGATATCATAGGGGAAAACCCTTCTGTGCTATTTTACCAGTCTAATTTCTAGACAAAAGCTTTGAAGTGGTAACAGATAGAAGAAATGTACATTCAAATAAGCTGTAAGTGAGGAAGACAGACCAACAATTAGCAATGAAGGTCAAATCCTAATACAACAAAAGCCATGGAGAATACTGATATCCTTTGTTGGAGTGACATTTCACAGACATTGGTACCTTGTTAAAGATTACATTTCCAAGATCAGAATGTATAATGATGAAACATGCTCAGGAATAGAAAGCAAGAGGGTTTTACTAACACTAACCCTCTAGAATTTATAAATGGTACTGGATGACTGACAGGAAGATAAGTAGCACATTACCTTTAAGGGAATTTTGTTACTTTCAAACCACGCAGGGTGGCAGGGAGGTAGTGGGGGTGTCTGCCGTGATTAGTCTTCCTTCTTGCACCTTGGTTGTGAAACACAATGCAGCGTTAATCTAAATGTAGACATAGGTGTGCATGCATAGGTGTGTGGGCACATACACACGTACACACACACACACGCACACATATGGAGAAAAGGAAACCTTTCCTAAGTCTGTGCTTGACAGAACTGAAGATCTTTTATCAATGTGACTGGAGGCTTCCTTCACATCCTGGAATTCATTCCACAGGAATATTTAACCTTCCTCAAAAGTGAAGCTAAAGAGTCTTCCAGGAGTGGCTCCCTCCCCCGAGGTAGGCCTAAGTCTTCTCTTAAAATAAAAACAAGGTAAATATTTTAGAAAGCCAAGAGACTTAGACCAGTCTATACACGAAAATGTATTGAAATTCATTCATATGGAGAATTCATTTCTTATTTTAACATTACTTCTGAAATGTTTGACTAGATCTGGATCTCTCACACACACACACACACACAGCCTTTGGTGGAGAAGAGAGGGTGTTAAATAAGTGATGTATTCAGCAACTAGTTTGAAGAGGAGAGATGCTTTCTGGCTTTTTGATAACTTCTTCTGAAGCAAAAACTGGTTACCTGTGGCGAGGTCCAATCAAAACTCCATTGCCTCCTTTGAGGTGAGCCCACCAGGCCTGTCCTGCTCTGTTCTAGGGGAGCAGCACTGCATGCTGAGCTGGTGCAGATTTGGACTAGAGAAATTTTTTTGAAGAAATTTACAACTACTCCACATTTGCCACTGCTTACAACATGTGGCATACATTGCCTCAGCCGGTGCAACTCATTTTATCATCACGATCATTAATTAAATCTTTTTCTCATGACAAAGAAAGAAGCTACTGAATGTGTAGGAAGGGCCCATAAAAAGGAATATGATCAAAGGTCATTACCCTTTCATCCGCACAAGCATGTGGGGATAGAAAGAAGGTAAAGAGGACCAGGAGTCATAAAGCTAGAAATTCTGCAAGTGTCTTGGCCCTTACTGCTACAACTTCTAGGTCCCTGCCCCAGAATTCCTTAAATTTCATTTTTTTCCATCAGTTGTTATTTTCACTTGGCTACTGTTGGGAAAAAGCTGAGTGTTGGGAAAAAAGTTGAGGCAGGTCTTGCATGTCTGACATAATGCCCAGGGCTCAGGGCATAAAACCCCTCGTGGTACCTGGAATGAGTCCAGACTTGCTGGTTCCTTGTTTCTAACTTAAACTAGAAGAACATGCTCCCCATTATCTCCAGTAGCAGAATATGTTCCATGTGCTTCAAAAGAAATGCTAAACCATCACAGCTGTAGATCATGCGCTTGCCCTTTTGACTACCACATTCTCACCACCTGTTTCTTTGTTTGATCACCAATAAATAGTCTGGGCTTCCAGAGCTCGGGGACTTCACAGCCTTCATACTCGCGTTGGCTGCCTGGACCCACTTTCTCTCTCAAACTCTCTTTGCTCATTCCTTTGACTCCGCCAGACTTCGTCACCCCCACGACCTGGTGTTGGGACCTGATCACCCCAACAGGCTACTACATGTACAAGACCCTTTTTCTTTTTCCTTTTTTTTTTTTGAGACGGAGTCTCACTCTGTCACCCAGGCTGGAGTGCTCACTGCACTGCACTCTCAGCTCACTGCAACCTCTGCCTCCCAGGTTCAAGCGATTCTCCTGCCTCAGCCTCCCAAGTAGCTGGAATTACAGGTGCCTGCCACCACACCTGGCTAATTTTTGTATTTTTAGTAGAGACAGGGTTTCACCATGTTGGCCAGGCTGGTCTTGAACTCCTGACCTCCTGATCCACCTGCTTCGGTCTCCCAAAATGCTGGGATTACAGGCATGAGCCACTGCGCCCAGCCACCAGATCCTTTTTTTATAGTGATCGCCCTTTTGGATCCTAAGGTAATTTAGAATAATGCAAAGAAACATCTGCCTTGCAGAATTAGGAAATTTACTGAGCATGTTACTCTTAGTGGAATCAATGTGGTGGTGCAGCCTCATGTAAGAAACAGAAAAACAAAAAAACGAAACTCACTGTCCCCTACCCTCCACCTTAGCCCCAGTGACCTACCTAGTCCCGTATGGGACATTGGTCCACACACAGAAGAATTTGAGCTTACTCCATGTTGGCTGATGCTCAGTTAAATCCACTCCATACCCAGGTACTTTAGTGATTTCTCTAAAACACATCTGATGAAGTCACTTTTCTGCTTATTAGCCCATAGAACAAGTCCAAACTTGTTAACACAGTCAACAGAGCTCTGTCTCCCTTCCCAGTCACTCTCTCCCTTGAATTTTATGCCCAACCATACTGAAGAAAGTGCACATTCTCTTCATCTTAGAGATTCTGTACAGACTTTCCTTCTGCCCAAAACTTTTCCGTTTCTCCATCTTTGCCTGGGAAAGTCCTGGAAAATTCTTAGTCACCCTGCAGAACTCCAATGTCACTTCTGCTGAGAGTCTTTCCTGGGTCCCCCATTCCCTACCCCAACAACTAGACTTAATTAGCTGATGCTCCTGTTTGCCTCCACAGTTTGCACTTACCTCTTCTATCTCCTACATCGTCATTGCCTATTTATTTATCAGACTCTCTGACTGAACTATAAGCTCCTTAAAGCCTGATAATTCGTTTTCTTCACTGTTGTATCTCAAAACCCAGAATACTACCTAACACATGACAGTAACTCAATAAATACCTAGGAACAGATGAATGAATGACAAGCTGGCCAATCCCTAATGCTATTCCTCACTCCCTAACCTGCAACCCAAATCACAGCCCAGTACCATCCCTCTTCGTGCGCCATTTGTGAATTTCCAGCAACATTCTTCCCATTCCACACATCCCTATTCACATTGTGCCCAGAACTCCTCAAGCAACTTGTGACTATTCAAAAACCAGTTTGTACCTTCCCTTAGCTGCCTCTACTATGGTCCAAATTATCCCTAATAATTTGCTGTCCTTGGCTCCTGTAATACCAATGTTACATAAATATCAGATATTTGTTCCATGAAAGGGAACAAAACAGATGAAAATCCCTTTGCATTGTACCAGGAGCAGCATAACATTTTCAGGGTCTGGGCAGTGCCATTGTCAGCCCAGACAATTCATGTCTTTTCTATAGCCTCAGCCCTGCTTTTTCTCAGAAAGTGAGAATCCAAAGAGTATATCAGAGAATTTCCTGGACCTCCAAAGTTGTAAACAAACTCCGTCTTTGAAACACCATCTAGACAGAACAAAATATAAGAGTCTACATGTGAGGAAGCCAAGATCTCCTCTGTGATTTCCCTTCTGGAAACTGTGTAGTTCATTGTTGTTTCCATAGGCCATAAAAGGTGATCTTGAAACTCAGGTCTGTACCTGTTCCCATCTTGAAACTCAGGTCTGTACCTTTTCCCTACAAACATCTAAGCTTGCATCCGTCTGTGTGCTTTGACCCACTAGAGCCTGATCATGCATCTAGATGTATAATAGGACTTTTTCTGTCTATCTAGGGACCTAGAATCTTTCATATCAATCCCATTAAATCTCCTAAGACGGAAAAACCACATAGGTGTCAAAGCTGTGTTCATCCCTGTTTCACAAACCTCATCATCTTTTCTTGGCCACATGCAGCTATATTTAGGAAGATTCCATTTTGAACTGGAAACAAAGTCATGAGGGTGAGAGTCACTTTGGGGCTCCCCCTTAGATACGGGCTTCCAGACTTACTAGAAAGCTCTTAAGAGGAAGGTCAGGAAGGTCACCTTAACTCAGGGAAGCCCAAGGAAGTACTTGCAGCCAAGATTTCACATTGTTGCCAGAACTCAAGCAACTTGTGACTATTTGTACCTTCCCTTAGCTGCCTCTACTGTGGTCCATCAGTAGGCTGCCAGATTTATATGACACCCAGTTAAATTTGAATTTCAGGTAAGCAACAGATAATTATTTTAATATAAGTATATCCTACATAATACTTAGGCATAATTAGACTAAAAACGGACTCATTATTTTTCTGGCACTCAAATTTAACTAAGCAGCCTGTATTTTATGTGTCAACCCTACTCATTGGAAATGGTGGAGGCTCACCAGGATCAGGAATAAGGACCCCAAAGATGCCCCAAATAATCCTTGGCTTTTATTTATAGACTCTGAATTAGTAAGCATGAGCTTTTCATTCCAGTTAACAGACTATAATGAATATCTTCAGTTTTAGGGCTTTATATACTTATCATTATCACTATCTTTCTTATTTGAAAGACATGGTTATTTTTTCCAACCTTAATATCTTATCGAAAAGTATTCAAAAGTTCATTAGACAAAGGAAAAACATGTATCTGAAAAATGAAGGCAAAACCCCTGGTGTTTAGCAAAAAAAAACAAAAAGTACCAGGAAGACGGAAGAAAACTAACTTAATAAGCAAATCTCTGCAGTGATATTTCCACAGTTTGATGTCCTCCCACACCCTGAAACTATTATTGCATCAAGAATGTAGAACCGCTAACTAAATTTAAGGTGTCCTTATGATTCTATCAAATTGTGGATACTACTGTATCAACAAATGGGCCAAGTAGCTGACCCAGGGACCATGGCAGTTGGTGGAGCATATCCAAAGGCCTGAAATGGAACCAGGCAAGCTTTTTCCGTGCATTTCCACCTGGGCCCCGATAATACTATACTCCTAGTACTTGCCAACTTTAAGTACTTTTCTATGTATCTCCATTTTTCCCTGTGTATTTGGACTACATCCTAGACTTGACATTATATGAACTGCATACAAGAAGCTATTTTCTATAAAAAGGGGAGGGGGGTAGTGGGAACCCTGAATCTGTAGCTGTTTTCCTTCATCCAGCTACATGGAGTTTTATAAAATAAAGGGTCAGTTTAGTTAACCTCTTCCATATAACAGTACCATGATTGTCTTAAGAGATGTAAAAATCTAACATGATTTTTAACAGTTTTTGTGGCAAAACCATCATCTCCCAGATGGCGGCAATAGAGCAAAATAATTAAAGTCATGGATTTTGACTTGCTCTTACGTCTTGGAGGAGTCACTTGACCTCTGTGTATTGTCTGTACTTATCTGCACTTATCTGTTACATGGGGTCAATAATTATACCTATTTTATAAGGATGTTGTGAAAATTACATGTGATAATATGTAATATTATCAAATATAAAGTATATATAATATATACAGTATATATAAAGTAGCTAGAAGAGTGCCTGACACACAGCAAGCACTTGGCAGATATTAACTATTAGCTATTGGAATTACTTCTTCATGAAAAGGACTATTTTATCAGTGGATGGCTCAGTGAGAGAGAGTAAATCACAGAATCACAGCATTTTGGAGGTGACCTAGTTCACACTCTATGTGAAGAAAGAAAATTATATGTATGCATAGGAAAATGTCTGAAAGTTAGCATAGTAAATGGTTAATGAGGTTAACATAGAGGACTAAAATAAATTGGGGAAGGAGTATGGAAAAAAATTAAGCTTTAATCAATTTTTAAATCATTTGAGTTTTTACACTGAGACTCTCTATATATTGGTTGTGTGATTTTTTAAAATGTGACAGGATAAATGTTTTGAAATTTTCCTGGTATGTCTGTGTTTTTTGTTTATTTGTTTTTTGGTTTTTCGTTGTTTTTGTTGTTGTTGTTTGTTTTTAATGGCTGATATTTCTTTCATCTTTGGATAGAAAGAAACACCCCATTGAGTTAGCAGGCTGCAGGAAAGAGATGACAGAACAAAAATGAATGGCGAGAAAGGAGTCTAGGATATGGGAAAAACTCACAATGACAACATTTTGGAGAAAGGATATGATAAGGGAAGATGAGGCAAATATCCTACTCTTGTGAAGATAGGGACTCCCTGGGCTGAGGATGGAGGAGGAAGGTCAGAGGTGGCTGAACAAGGGAGCCGGGCAGAAAAGGACACACAAATGAGTGCAGAGCAGCATCCTGAGACACTCTGCTTGCCCCCACGCAAGCATGCATCTCCAGCAGCCAGCACTTCACCCGTGACTCCCCAGCAAGAATGACACTCAGGGGTGTCCCATCCAACTTATTCTGCATCCACTATGCCAGGACACTTATGAGCCCTGAGTTGTGGATGGCTCCAACACCTATGGGGTGATAATGGTATGAAGGGGGATCCCCTGAACCTAAACTTCATGGCAAGAAACAGAACAAACTCAGAACTCCCCCAGGCCAGAGGTTTTCTGCACATAATTTCTGTCTGAAATCATGTGCCTTATCTGGACCAGGTGCACTTCACTGATCTTAGAATTTTTTCTTAGTAGCTGATGTGACTACAGTGTACGGTAACTTCAGGCGTGAACAAATTCTTCATCCACCCTTTCATATGCTTCAGACTAGTGTGGTCTGGTCTCAGATGAATTCAAGGCTGCAGAAAAAGAACAAAGTTCTCAGATGGTTCCAGGAGTTGTGCCCACATTTCCTTAAACCACTAAGGTGCTCATCCTAAGAGAAAATAGCATCTGCCTCCTAGAGTCATTCTTCAGACTGATTGCATGAGTCAAACAAATGCTTAGAAGAGCGCTTGGTTCATAATCAGTTCTCAGTAATATCTAGCTAATTTTATTATATATGTCCCTCCTTATTAGAGAGGTTTGAAGACAAACTCCCATGACCTCTAAAAAAGGATAAACTAGTTTACCTATTGACAGTGATTTTAGCCCTAGGTTTAATGAGCCATCAAAACAACTGTTGAAAAATAGGAAGCTTTACAGTTTTGAAGAATAAGTAGAATGCCTCGGAGAGGAAGGGCATGGCCAAGAGACTTGTATAAATATTCCCCAGGAATGAGAAGAGAAGGATCTGGGGACCCAGAGCAGCAGGGTACTCAGATCAGATTCTTGGCAGCACCATGATAAGGCCGGGAAATCCCAGAGTGGCATGTTAACTGAGAGACAGGAAGGGAACCCCAGGCCTCTGCATTCCATCTTGCTCCAAAAAGCCTACCGGGAACAGCAGGAATCTTTAGGTCTGATGTAGCCTTGTAGGCAATGGGGATCTCCCCTGTACCTATCTGGATAAGTAACTAGAGATCAAAGGGCCCTTTCAGCTTCACCTCCACCCTCACTGTACCACAACCACAACCACACACACACACACACACACACACACACACACTCCTTGGCCAGATTAAAAATAGGGAAACTTTATCATGTATAGCAGATATTCTTCATAATTTGTGAAATGGGACTATTCCCTAATTTTATTTTAAGTGCAATTTTCTTCCAATTTTGGGATATTTTTGTTGTTCTTATTCTATTTAAGCGGATTTCAGGACACATATAGCCCCATGATTTTTACCTAAATTATCTTAATTGGATGTAAATTCAAAGCTGAGCTTAGGAAGTCGTCCAGGGACTCTAATTTTCTGAGACATATTCTTGGTGTGAGTTTTGTTCTTAGAAGGTTTGGAACTCAACTGCAAGTCTCCATGGGGCCTGCTTCAAAGGATTGCCAGACAGGGAAGCTTCCATACTTGCAAGAACACCCGAGAGGTTATCCCTTTTCAACAACCAAACATCCTTTAATTTGCAAGAAATAAATTCTACATGCTTGTGAGGAAATTAGAGAAGGAGATTGAAAGTTTACTGAAATAGCAAAAAATAAACTTTAAAAAAAAAGAGTCAGGGTAGGAGACAGTCAAGCAAAGGACCTTGAAAGATGGAAAGGGTTTGTCAAAAGAGAGAAAAAGACAAGATTCCTCATGGGTTAACCTACAGCTGCAGAGTTGGTATAAGTATTCTTGATGTGCAAATACTATGGCATAAAGTAGATAAAATTTATCAGAAATTGCTGAGAATATGGTAAGAAGTATGATCATCAAATTATAAATTCCCTGCAGTGGCATTTTAGGGGAAGACTGGAAAGGGACAATAAATGCTCATAAGACTAGAATAACAAGTAGAAAGTGGTTTCAGGAGAAATTCAGTCTTGCAGAGTGTGTATCAAAAGCAGAGAAGCTGGCAGAAGGACAAGCAGGAGCAAGGAATGAAATAAAGGGGGTACCTGGTTCCTTCACTGAGTGAACCCAGCCCCATGGCCAGAAGGTCTCCAGGAAACACTTGCAGCCCAGGAGCTATCGATTCATTCATCAGCTTTTGAGAAAATATACCCAGCTCTGAGATCATCTCTTCAACACCATCTTTCCTTCTTGAGTTTAGTTTGACCTCCTCCCTCACCGTCAAGCTATGGACTAATGCTGCCTAGTAAGAAGGGTCATTCATGTGCCCGGTCCTCTAGCTATCATGATTCACATTAGTGAAGTACAAAAGGCAGTGACCAAATAATGGGAAACAAGAGTGTATGAACAAGAAGAGATACTCATAAAGCAGCAGATTTCTGTGACAATGTGGGCCATGTCAGCTGCATGTGTCAGGCACCACCTTAATCACTAGCATTCCTTGGAAAGAAGTTCTCAGTAGGCAGGGCCGGGCCATCTGGTTGCACATTGCCCTCATACTCCATTCAGAGATCTCAGTAACAGCTTCAGCCCCCAAGATCACTCCCTTTGTCTGCTCATGGTATTTGGATTCTCCTTTTCTCCACATTTGTTTTGAGGAGAGGCAGAAGGACGGAGGTGCAGGCCAGCACAGATTCTCCCTAGAGTGCAACAGGTTGCCTAAAATTAACCTGTTACCTTCTGGGCAGTGGCTTAGATCTCCCAATGTGAGAGAATTTTCCTTTCATCTGTGCTTCAAATTCCTGACAAATGTTGTCCATGCTTCAAGTGTCTTACTGGAGGAGGCCTGTGGAAGGGGGCTAAAGGCAAGCAGCAATCCTTCAAACAGCCTGATGCTTTCTGAGTCTCAGGAGAAGTCTACACAATGTTCTATTAAATCCTGTTTGTTCCAGAGAAGTAATGGAAACAATTCAATTGTTCAGTAATATTTGAATGGAAAATAAATTAGTTTACATGCATTTGATGGAATAGTATCAAATTGTTAAATGGATCTTGATCCATATGATGGAACCAGATAAATCTTGAAAACATGTTGATTGAAACAAAATACATTTTATAATGTTATAACAATCATGTAAATAAATATTCACATGAATTATAAATATTGCTATGGATATATACATGCAAGAAAATAATTAAAACATGGACTGGATATATGCAGATCTTTGATATTAGTTACCTCTGTGCAGGGGGGGCAGTCATAAAATTTATGAAAAACAGTTATTATGAGTTTTAAAAGTATATAAGATGCATTATAATGAACTAAAGTTCTTCATGGAATACATTATTTACATTTGATATCATCATTCATCTAGGAAATCCAAAATAATCCACAGGTAAAATAGTAAAAACTAATAATATAGTTCACCAAGGCAGAGGGTTACAAGATCAAAAATTTAAAAACCAATCAAGTCCCTCTACAATAGAAATAGCAAATCAGAAAATGTAAGGGAAAATACAATGCTATTTAAAATAGTACCAAGGGCTACATAAAGTATTTAGAGCTAAAAATATATGTAACATAACATATAACTAAAAAACTATGTATGTTTAAATTCTGCCCAATTCAAGGTTAAAAACAACAATAAATGTTAACTATTATGATGCTCAGGCTTTATGAGAAAACACTCTTTTCTCAAATAGCAGACAATTAAGCGAGGGGGATTCAAAGACACACAGCATTCTAAATGTAAGCTAGCCCAAACCTTTTGATAACACACAAAGCCAAGGCCAGAGAAGTTAAGTTCCTTGATCAAGGGCCCAATGTCCTGACTGCAAGACTAGCATTTTCCAGTAATTCACAAGAAACAGTCAAAATTATTACCTTGGAGGGAGAAGGTAATTATATAAATTATGTAATTACTCAACCTTAAGTGAAGAAATAGCTAACAAAATTCCAGATACTGAGAGAGAATTGAAGTGCAGAGTTTAAAATTTTACTAATCCATAGGGAAACTGCAGACCATTTAAAGTATTTTGTTACACAGTAGTGATAACCATTGAATACTTAGGAGAAATGCAATCTGGTTAACAAAGTCGAGAGCCAACTGCAGGAGAAAGGAACACCTTTCTCAAAATGTCCATCAATGACAGGATAGTTAATTATATTATGATTTGTCACTGGAAGTAAATAAATTACACTTGCTTAAAAAATGGGATGAGTCTATATTAAAGATTTCATGTTAAATGTCTACATTAAAGGCATTAAAAGATCTTCAACAAAAATGTTGATTTAGATTACACATAGTATGATAGAATCTATGAATCAAAACTCTTTGTAAAGCTACATATATCATATAAAACGGTTATATATGTAAATACATGGACCTAAGATCTTGAAACCAAACAACTAATAATCAAAATCTCTGCAAAAAGAAGTAGGCTTGGGAAGACAGTAGGGATAATTTGAAGGGGACTTTAATTTTATTTTTATACATTGATTACTTTAATATCATTTGTATTTTATGATGATAATATTTCCATATTGCTCCTAAAATTTAAAAATATATAGCTGGATGATACTTTGAAAAATTAACTGAAAAGTTTTTTATCACTTCTCTTTGCTGCTGGATTTTTCCCCATTCAGTCAGCTAAGCACTTCAAGTTCATTGCGTTAGGAAGATAAAGACCCAGCAGAAACAAAGGAGAAAAAAAGGAAAATTATTGGCTATGGAATGTCAAAAGCAGAAACCACAGGAGAACAGTAAAGACTCCTGTGAACAAACAATAAATCTCACCTCAATTATAGAAAGATTTCCCTGTACTGGAAGGTCAGAGAAAGGGAGAAAAGTGTTGAGGGAGAAAGGTTAGCATGGCCAGGGACAAGAAAAACTACTTTAAAGACTATATGTCCAGGAAGACAATCAATATCTACAGACTAGCCAGCCTGCACTTGACCTGCACTCCAGCCACCACTCCCAATCACAGACACTTGGAGAAACTTAGAGAACTCTGCCTGCAGCTGGTTTGGAACCCATTCCATTAAGCATTTTATGCCTGCAGAAGAAGCAAGAACTATATTAGATCCTCCCTGTGAACTCTCCACCTTTCAGAAACCGAAATGCTCCTTGTACTCCAGCAAAAAGGAGAAGAGAGAAGACTTGGAAGATTATGTGGAAGATTTGGGTGGCAGGGGACATGCCTGGAAGTGTGGCATTTATCTCTTCTACCATATTCTATCAGAAAGTTCTGCCGCATGGCCCCACCTAACTGTAAAAGAGAATAGGAAATATACTTTATGTAAATGCTCAGGAGGAAAACAAATACAGATTTTATGGGCATACCACAGTGCGACAGTCCCAGATGGCACATCAGTATGGTGTGCCCAACTAAAAGCATCTTCAACAATCATGACATCACCGTTTCATAAAGTTCACATTTCAGAGGTAGCTGACTCGATGACTACAGGTCCCTGAGTAGGACTTGCTGTAATTCTTTTGGCTATCCCCTCATGTTTGAAAGACAGTTGTCATACCTGTAGGCATTACACCTTCCAACATCTACCTTCAAAGACAAGAAGGAAGGGGTCAGGGTTTTTCACCGTGAGTCACTCCCTTTTTATCAAAGAGGAAAACCTCTGCCAAATGGTCCCCAGCAAACTTCCCCTTACTACTTATTTGGTAAAAATCAATCACTAGAAAAGTGGAATGAACCAATATGACCAGCTTCAATAAATCAAGATTCATCTCCTGGGGCTGTGCCCAGTAAAGCTCAAAACCTGAACAAAATCAGAGTTCAGCTAGCAGGAAGCAAAGAGTGATATTAGAACATGATCTACCAAAGATGGTAAATGAAAAACACAAATGAAGAGGTAGAAATCATTCCGAACCTCTCAGTCTTTGAAATAAACTCACTTACTAAAAAGCAGATTGAATATTGTAAATACAGCAAAACAGTTCTTAGACAAAAAGCATATTAAAGCAGACTAAATGGAATTTAAAGCAAGAAAGGAATTAATAGAGAAAAAGTGCGGGGAAATATTTGACAATAAGAAAATCCACCAAAAAAAGTACAAAACATTAATTTTCACGCGACTTGTAATATAGTTTCAAAATATATGAGCTAACTCTGTACAAATATAAGGAGAAATTGACAAGTTCACAATCATTGTAAAATATTTCAGGCTATACCAGACACTGGAAGATCGGACTTGAAAATAGAAAGGATAAAAAATATTTGAATAAAATAAAGGAGACTGGTTAACAGATATGCATATGAACTTGAATCCAATAGAGAATACACATTATTTTCAAGTACATATGAAACACTTTTTAAATCGATTATGTACCATGTTACAATAAAACTTTAGCAACTTTAAGATGTATTCCTATGTGATTCACAGATTAAAGACAATATCAGAATAGAAATTATAAAACATTTAGAAATAAACAATGAAAGTATAAAACAAAACTTGCAGAATACTACTAAAATGGTATTTCAGAAAATTTGCATAGCTTCATATGCATTTATTTAAAAAGAAGAATGATTAAAAATCAGTAAGTTAATTGTTCAATAGATGCTGGAAAAAGAAAACATTGAGTAAACCTATAAAAGAAGGAAAGAAATAACAAAGGCATGATTAGAAAATCTAAAAAAGAAAATAATACAAAATATCAACACTACTAAAAGATTTCATTTTCAATTATTAAAATAACAAATCTCTGGCAACACTAATCAGTTGAACTAGGATAATGCATGCAGGGCTTCATACCTAGGTGATAGGTTGATAGGTGCAGCAAACCACCATGGCACACGTTTACCTATGTAACAAATCTGCACATCCTGCACATGTATCCTGGAACTTAAAATTAAATTTAAAAAAAAGGATTAAGTGAACCCCCATTCCACAGAAGCTCTTTCAGGGATGAGAGGAAAAAAATCATGGCATAGGAGATAGCTAATTTTGTGTTTTTTTTTTTAATGGACGAGGATAATGTAAGAAAAAAAATTATACTCTGATTTTATTTTTGTCATAAAAATCCTAAATTTCTTAATAGCAAAGTGAATTCAACAATTCAGTAAAATCAAACAATAATGGTAAAATGAGGTTTATTTCAGAGAGGCCAGGATCGTTCCTCATCCAAAACCCTATGATGCATTACACAAAATTAACAACTAAAGGAACGAAATCATCTGAATAGATGCATCAAACCCACATAAAATTCAACAATCATTCTCACCTTTTTAAAAAAATTAGGTTATTTTTATGGTCACTATTCTTTTATATTATATCAGAGGTCCTAGCCTGTTCAGTAACAGAAGAAAAATAAAAGTGCTGTCTAGAAATAAAAAGGAAAAAACTAATTCTTTTTATTTGTATTTAATATGATTGAATATAGAAAAATACGGAATACTATACAGAAATACACCTAAACAATTTCAAAAAGGTGGCTAGATGTGAAATGAAAATTTAAAATATGCATCAGTAATAACCAATTCTAAACTATAATAGAAAAAATATGCCATCTAAGGAGACTGAAAAGAAAAGATACCTTGGACCGCATCGAATAAAAATTGTATATAACATTTGTGGAGAAGAGCATTAATCATTATTGAAGAACAAAGAAAGAAAGAAAGTACTTGAACAAAGGAAGAAATACACAATGACAATTACTACTAAACTGAAATATCTATATACTTCAGCACAGCAATGGATGTCTGGGTATACATCCTAGAGAGAGACTCACACTCTATGGTAATAGAGGAAATTTGGATGCAACTAAAATTTCATCAAAAAGAAAATAAATTAAAAGTTGGCATATTGATAGAATGAACTATAATACAGTAGTAAAAATTAGTTAACTATAGATATGTGTATGACAATGGATAATCTTAAAAACCTGCTTTTTAATAAAAACAAGTTGCAAAGTAATAACGAAGTACAATGGTATGTGAAACTTTCAAGATATTCAAAACATTTTATATATTTATATAATAGTATAAAACATGCACAGAAGTATTAAAAAATACTCCAAATCCATATGAAAGGCAATGGAACAGGGGACTACGGCTGTATTTGTAATCATTTTTACTTCAAAGCCATCTGAAGTAAATGTAGAAAAGTGCTAAGCTTAATAAAGCAGGATGATGGAAACATAGGTGTGTAGTGGAGTTTGTCATGGTCTCATGTGAAATGTGGCATCCAGCCTTGAAAAAACTGTCACACAGAAGCCTAATCAATCCCAGGAGTTTGGGTATTGCTGCCTCTGGAAAAGGCTGGTAGATATCTTTAGTGCTGGTGTAAAACTTCGTTCACAAACCACTAGATAGATAGACGAAAATAATGAATAGGGCTGGGCGCCGTGGCTCACGCCTACAATCCCAGCACTTTGGGAGGCCCAGGCGGGTGGATCGCTTGAGCCCAGGAGTTCGAGACGAGTCTGACCAACATGGTGAAACTTCATCTCTACTAAAAAAAATACAAAATTAGCTGTGTGTGTTGGCACGTGCCTGTAATCCCAGCTACTTGGGATGCTGAGGCAGGAGAATCACTTGAACTCAGGAGGCAGAGGTTGCAGTGAGCCGAGATCATGCCATTGCACTCCAGCCTGGGCAACAAAAGTGAAACTCCATCTCAAAAAAAAAAAAAAGAAGAAGAAGAAGAAAAAGAAAAAGAAAAAAAAAAAAAAAGAAAATGATGAATAGATAGTTAGATTAATTTGTTAATTAAATAATATATCCAGGGAAGGTTTGAAACATAACCTTTATTACATATGATGTTTACATGTTAGACTGAGTGCTGGTCCCTCATCTCCTTCATACCTTGGGCAGTCTGTCTGCTACTATCTCCATGGCTCTTTCTTCTCCCTGAAAGTGAAGAAAACAATTGAGGCAGAACAGGAAGAGGCAAGAAACAATATAAGCATCACTAGTCAGTTACCCTTCACCTTTGTTTTAAAGCTCAGAGTCATGCACCCCCACAGTGAGTTCGTTTCCAGATCAAATGCAGCAAAATGAAGGTTCTGAAACATTTCCAGGTCTCTTGGTATCTCATGAGGATGATGTTACCTCTCCAAATTCCCCTTTTCCTCAAGGGCTATATTCATGGGCTGAGGTGAGGTCCCAGCTCAGGCCAAAGGCTCTCAGACTCCACACCTCTGATCTTGCTGGCAGCCTGTCCTTTCAGGCCAATCCTGGCCCTTGAGGTTAAACTGAGTTTTCTCTGCCTTGAAGAGCTGCAGTACTTCCTCTTAGAATTGAGGACAATCATGGAGACATTGAGAAAGTTCCCAGTCAATGCTCTTCACCTTATCGTCTAAGCAAATGGAGGACAATTCCCCCAGAAGCACCAGGTGCACCACAAGTTGATGCAGCTGCAGAGCCGCCAGGTGACCCAGTGCATCCCTGCAGCTCCTTCCCTTGGATTCCTCTGGGCCCTCATGACACAGCCTCAGAAAACTGCAAATCTCACTCCTTACCTCTTGCAAGAGAAGGCCACACCATCTTCCAGTATCTTCTGGCCCATAAGTCTCAGCTGCTGTGTGAAAATAAAACCAAAGAAAGACACTTCTTAGTTAATGCAACCTTAGAAATTCTCAGAATTTCCTGCAGGAGCTGGAAAGGTCAAGACAAGTCCTGACTTACAATCAAGACTTTATTAGATGCCTAGGCAAGAAGCAGGGATCCCAGTTATGTCCCCTTCCATTGTTCCCTGAGCCAATAAAGCCCCCAAATCTCCCTTACAGAGGGAGCCTGAACTGGGGAGAGAGTACTGGCTCAGGGAAGCCATTGCTCCCTCAACGGTCCCACGACCCAGCCCTTGCTCACTTCCTGTCCTTTGGAAGGTCCTTTGGAGAATGAAACACACAGCCTGGACATTGGCTCCAGGATCTCCTCAGGCCAAGGTCTTCCCCTGTGGGCTGCCCCTCCTCCTCCTTCTTTGCTGCTGGTTTCTCTTCCTCCTCCTCCTCATTTCCATTTTCCTCCTCCTGCTCTTCTTGGGTGCTCCCTGATTCCATGTTGCCTGTCAGCTGAGCCATGGTGAGATGAAAGACGTGGCAGCTGAAGCCCTCTCTGATCCCATATTGCACATGCTCCTGGAGGATTTCTACGGTGGCAAAAACCCGGCAGCAGGCCATGCACCTGAAGCCGTTCTCCATGGTCACCAGCCAATCAGGAGTCTTGGCCCTGGGTGTCTCCTCAACAGTGGGTGAGCCTGGCAGGCTGTCTGATTCTGTCCTTTCCTCATGCTCTTTCTCCTCCCCGCCGGGCTCACTGTCAGACAGGAGGTTTCTGGTGGACACATCAGAGGGGGGAGTACCTACCCTCACAACCTCAGGAAGGGTCACTTCTTCCATCCTTGGCTGCTTTTCTAAGGACTCCGAAGTTTCCTCTGTCTCCCAGGAGACAGCCACACCTTTTTTCATTTGTACCTGCATGTAGTATATTTTCATGCCCCTTTCCTCTTTGTTTACACACAGAGAGGACACACAAGTCTTATAGGACGAATGGGATGACAAGGAGACATGTTGTGAGCAGGGAGGAGTCTCTCCTCGTTCCTGAACCTGGGCCAGGGGTGACTGAAGCTGGGGGCTGTCTCGATGTAGTCTCTGGATTCCTGGAAAAGGAAATTAGAAACATGAGCAGATGCATGGGCCATGCCAGGAACTGGGGGAACATACGCTGAATATGTGTGGTGCAGGAGACTGTGGTGTGATGCAGCTGTGTGGTGAGCTTGGTGTTTGTTGTTCATATTGTGGGATAGTGATTCTAGTGTCATTTGTGTGTAGGGATGTTTCTGGGATGTCTGTATACAGGGGTGTGGAGTATGGTGGTGAGGACTGCAGCTTATGTGGAATGTCGGCAGCATGTGTGTGCTATGAGGATGTGAGTTGGTGCCATCACTGATGTGTTATTTGTGGAACGTGGGAGGTAGTGTGGGAGAATGGCACTGCAGGTCACGCATTTGTCTGGGATGTGTGCAAAGAGTGTACCTGTGGAGCGTGTGGTTGTATGTGTGAGGTGTGTAGGCCTGAGCTAGAGTCTTGCTGCAGTGCTGGAGGCCTGGGCTGAGGAACTCTGTTTTTCTCTGGAAGGCAAAGTCAGAGCCCAAGTAGTTCCGCTGAAGGTGCTTAATCTGGTCCTGTGGCCCTACACCCCAAGAGCAGACTTTCCTGGCCTCTGCACCCTGACTGCCTGACTGCACACCAGGGCTCATGCTCTCCTACACTGAGCTCATATCCATACTCCTCTAACAGCTCTGTATCTTGCCCAGACACCTCTGCAGAGCTCTGATCATATCCAACTGCCCTGGGTTTCCTCTTAGCCTCATCCTTGGCTCTATGGGCCTCCTGTCCCCTACCCAAGGAGCCCTGCACCCAAAATGTCCCAGACCTAAGGAGCCCAGCACCCAAAGAGTCTCATACCCACAGTGCCCTGTATCCAGAGTGTCGTGCTCAAGGAACCTCACACTCAGAGAATCTCACATCCAAGGAGCCCCACACCCAAAGAGTGTCACACCAAAGGAGCCCCAAACCCAAAATGTCCCACTCCCAAAGAGCCTTACACTCAAGCAGCACTGCAACCAAAAAGTCTCATGCTCAAAGAGCCCTGTACCCAAACAGTCCCAGTCCCAAACAGCCCCACACTCAAAGATTTTCATGCCCAATGAACCCCACAGCCAAGAAGCCACATGCCCAAGGAGCCCTGCACCCTTACCACCGTGGATGAGCTTGCGTGAAGAAGAAACACAGGAGAAGTATTCGGAGGTAGAAGTAACTTCTCCCACCCCTTGGCTCCAGCCTTTGGCCACTCTAGTGGATCCAGGCTGCAGGGCATCCTCTTGGGACTTTGACATTCCTGAGAAAGGTATGAAGGGCACAGAGATATGGTGGATGGGGAATGTTTGTGCATCATTTACCCATCCAACAAATATTTACTGAGTGGCTGACATGTCAGGTGTGGTGAACACACTTGGTTTGTGAGACAGCCTTCTGGTGGATACTCCAATATTTAATTACAGTCAACAGGTATTTTGATAGTGTATCGTTAGGAACGTAGGCCTGTGTGGTGACTATGAATAGGTCTGAAGTGTAAGAGTGATACATATCAGATAGCCTTTGATATGTGTAGGTTTGTGTGGGTATATTATAGAAACATGTGTCTGTGTCTATGGAGTTTGTGTGCATAGTTTGTGTTTACAACCCTGGAATTATGCAATATGTAACTTTCCCTGATTATATGGTGTGGCTTGTATTTATAATGTACATTAATTCATTCATCTGGCAATATTTCATGAACAGCTACCATGATCAGACACCAGTCCACTCTTCCAGGCTCTAGGAATACTGAACAAAACAGTCCTTCTTCTAAGTGCACTTTCCATTCTAGACAAGGAAGACAGACACTAAGCAGAAATATAAGTATATCATAGGTTAGCTCATTATGAATATATAAGGGTCACCAGATCTAGCAAAAATACAGCTGATGCCAAATTAAATTTGAATTTTAGATAAATTACAAATAATTTTTTACTGTAAGTATGTCCCATGCAATATTTGTCATACTTATCTTTAGTGTCAGTATGTTCCATACCATATTTGGGACACACTCATACTAAAAAATCATTGGTGGTTTATCTGACATTCAAGTTTAACTGGACATCCTGTATTTTATCTGGCAACCCTAATAAGGGGATGGTGGTGAATCTTTGTTTCATCGTGGTCTATGCAAAGCAGGCCTGGCTCTGCTACACAATGTGTTACAGATATGGCATGTATGATGTGTGACTGGCTCTTAAAGAGGTATTTAGAGATAGTTTAAGGTAGCTGTGTTTGTGTGAGAGTTGAGGAGACACACACACACCCCCCACACACACACACGTGAAATCTCTGTAGGAAGAAAAGACTGTCACACACATGGGTTGTGTGAGTATGTAATAGAGGAACGGTATGTGTATCTAACTGTATGTACTGTGTGTGGACGTGTGTGACTCTTTTTCTGTATCAGAGTACATATGGGCATATGAGTGACTGTCTCCTGGAATACCCTTAACAAAAATTCGGTACACACTGTTATGTGTATTGAGTGTTGCCCAGGCCGAGGCATGGTGACAGAAAGCTCACCCTGCAGAACCCACCACTGTGCTCCCATTATCTCCAGTCCTCCCCCTCCCAACACACACGTGCGCGCGCACACACACACACACAGACAGACAAATTCTGAAATGTAAGGGTAGATGAAGGAGAGGAAAACCATTGCCTTCCCCTTCCTGTCCCAGCCCCCTGCTCTCCATGCCTATTCTCCATGCCTCCATTCCCAGGGCTCAACCTACAGGTCTTTATGACCTTGGGCCTCATAGGCGCTGCTGAGCTCTAACTGGGGCAGAAGCCTCGAGGGCCATCTCTGGGGCAGGCTCCTTTCTGCCCTGTCTCCTGCATGTGACCATCCCCCTTTCAGGATAAGCGGCTTCTTTACATTTAATACCTGCCATTATCATGCAGCCTGGGAAGTAAACTGACAGCAATCGAAGACCCTTACCCTGGTGTCATTTCCTCTGGGATGTCCCACACTGTGGATTCACAAATTCTGTTGGATTAATTGGTTAATTCTTCCTGCTGAAAAATCAAACCTCCGTGGTTTCAGTATGATGCCATCCCCAAACAAGTGTTTAATCTACTTTCTAACAAGCATTTCGCTTCTCAAGATATTTTTCAACAAGGCCTTTAATTCACTGGGCTACTCTTTCGTTTCTGCTAAAAGGGGCAGTGCAACTCATAGATTTCTACCAGCACCCTTCACACCTTCCACCTCAGTCACCCCAGGGAAAGAGCAAATAAAGAGAATGAGAGAAAGACGAGACTCAGGCTGCATCACTGGGTCTCTGTAAGTGGGTCCCCGACCTGCCTGGAGACTGACATAGTTCCAGGTACCAGCAGCCCCAGAACAAAAGTTCTCAGCCCAGCAGGGCTGGCTTTCTGTATCATGCGCCAGTGGCATCTGGACTTCCTGTCCATCTCACATCCGGGTACCCTCAAGATGGATGTGCCGGCATCAGCCAACAGCCAGATCTCCCCCTCACTACCGCATAGGTAGTACATTCTCCTCAGTTCCTCCTCCCTAAAGAAGGCTCAGGCTGGCCGGGTGCGGTGACTCACGCCTTTAATCCCAGCACTTTGGGAGGCCGAGGCGGGTGGATCACGAGGTCAGGAGATCGAAACCATCCTGGCTACCACGATGAAACCCCATCTCTACTAAAAATAAAAAAATTAAAAAAAAAAAATTAGCTGGGCATTGTGGTGAGCGCCTGTAGCCCCAGCTACTCGGGAGGCTGAGGCAGGAGAATGGCGAGAACCCAGGAGGTGGAGCTTGCAGTGAACCGAAATCACGCCACTGCACTCCAGCCTGGGCGACAGAGCAAGACTCCATTTCAAAAGAAAAAGAAAAAGAAAAGGAGGCCGAGGCAGGCGGATCAGGAGATCAGGAGATCGAGACCATCCTGGCTAACACGGTGAAACCCCATCTCTACTAAAAATACAAAAAATTAGCCGGGCGAGGTGGCGGGCGCCTGTAGTACCAGCTACTCGGGAGGCTGAGGCAGGAGAATGGCGTGAACCCGGGAGGCGGAGCTTGCAGTGAGCCGAGATCGCACCACTGCACTCCAGCCTGGGCGACAGAGCGAGGCTCCGTCTCAAAAATAAAATTAAAGAAAAAGGCTCAGGCTGGCCAGTGAGCTTGTGACCCAGAGAGTTTGCCCAGCACATACCTCCTCCCTTCTCAGCGGTTTCCTGGGACTCTTCATTTTCCAAATGTTTCCTCTTTTGTCGTCGTTTCATGGTATCAGCTAGAAGAGTTTCTAGAAGATGCTTAAGGTCCACCTCCCGCTTTTTTCTGTAGATTGGCCCTTCTTGGCTCTCAGGAAATTCATTAAAAAGATTCAGTATGAATAAACGTAGTTGAATCTCCTAAATAGCTGAAGAACTCAAGACGGCTTAGTGAACCAGCAGCACTGCCCAGTGCTCACTACATTGCAGGGCTGTTAAGGTTCAAAGGTCACCAGGCCCACAGCAGATTCTCTGACCTCAATGATGACATCACAGCGTTCTGCGGACCTAGGTCCAACACAGTCTGTGCAACTGCAGAGGCCTCCTTTTCAAGAACAATTCCTTTTTTCCAGTAGAAGTCCTCTAATGAATTCAACTCTCCCGTATTTCAAATGTGGCAGAATATTTTGAGATGTTAACATGTTTCTGTTTAATTTTTTTCTTTTCTCCTTTTTTTTCACCCTTTCCCTTCTGGACTCAAGCAGGTAGCAGGCTTTGTGTTCATTGCTCAGAGGAAGGGTATGGCAGGGCTGAAAGCAGCAGTAGCATGTTAATCATCTTGACTTTTCTTTCTTTGTTTTTTATTTGTTGCTGTTGTTGTTTTTATTTTGTTTTGTTTTGTTTTGTTTTGTGAGAGACAGGGTCTCCCTCTGTCACCCAGGCTGGAGTGCAGTGGTGTGATCATAGGTCACTTCAGCCCCTGGGCTCAAGTGATCCTCACACTTCAGCCTCCCAAGTAGCTGGAACAACTGGCACCAGGCATGAACCACCACACCTCGCTAATTTTTTTTTTTTTTTTTTTTTTTTTTTAGAAACAGGGTCTCAGTATGTTGCCCAGATTGGTCTTGAACTCCTAGCCTCAAGCTCCCAAAGTGCTAGGATTACAGGCATGAGCCACCACACCCACCACACCCTACCTGACTTTTATTTCTAAAATCTGAAACTCCATAGGAAAGAGGAAAGTTAGCAGAAACAGAATGGAAGCAGGATTTTTTTAATTAGGCATGCCCCCTTCTTACTCTACTACAGTGTTGAGAGGTACTGATTAGGTCAGGGAGAGAGAGAGATCTTCAAACTATGGAGGTGAGGAGCCCTCTGAAATGTGGCTGAAGAGGTACAGGCGGCAAAAACTTCAAGAAGGGCTGGCTGTATTATGCATACAAGCAGAATCATGGCAACCTATCTCACACATGGCATAGGAGCCACACCACCTAAAGATGCCCTGGCAACTGAGCTGATGGGCATCTAAACTTCAGCTGTATGCTCCAATAACCAGAGACTATGCTCTCACCCCACCCTCAAAACCTCAGCCCTGTATGATTTCCAAATAGGGAGAGGTGGAAATCCAAACAGGACATCAACAGAACCAAGGCTTAAATTACAAATTAAATGGAGTTATATAAGAAAATTGCATACTATCTCCTGCACATCTCTGCTCATAGGCTGAAATGTATACCAGTTATAAGTGGCAACTCATCTGGATTTTCCTGATTCCAATCTAAAATTAGAGATACCTCATTTGGGGCAGTGACCCCAATCCAGTGGGACTATTAGTTGACAAGCATGAGGGGGATTCCCAGAAGTCACTGCATTAAAAAAGCAGTAGAAATACCCAGAGGACCAAGGTAGGCCCAAATTTGAAAGGGCACTGCAGACTGTCCCCAGGCAGAGGGAGAATGAAGATAGGGCAAATGTAGCCTTGTGAAAAATTGCTGATGAGATTAAATCTCCAGTTTCTTAAAGAATCCCTAAAAAAGAGGGGCCAAGGAGCATTTTTTGTGTGGTAAAAATTTTCAGACTAAAGTAGAGAGAATTGTGTAATAGGAATGCAGCTTCATGTACACATAATCCAGTTTCAACAGTTATCAGTATTCTGCCATTCTTGTTCCATCCACTGCATACACACACTTTTAATCTTTTGTTCATTTCTTTTTATTTAGGTATTTGAGATAGAGGAGTGGGGGATTTGCTGTATTTTAAAGCAAATTCCAGACATTATGTCATTTCTCCTTGAAGGCAGCAGTATGTACCTCCAAAGATATGAACTTTTAAAAAGGATAACAGAAATATCATCATCTCACCAAATGAATTTAACCATAATTATTTTATATAATTTAATAACCAAGCCATACTCAATTTCCTCCAAATATGCTAAAATACCTTTGTATAACTGTGTTGTTGAGATCAAGATCCAAACAAAGTCCACACATTGCGATTGGTCAACATCACATCTTTTAATCTACAACAGTTCCCCCTCCTTTTTAAAGGCATTTACCTGTTGGAAAAAACTAATTTATCTTCCAGAATTTTCCACAGTTTGGAAATGGTTGATTGTGTCCTTGTGATGTTATCTAAGATGTTCCCCTATTAGCTGCATTGCCTTGTAAACAGGTAGTTAGGTCTAGCTAATTGATTAGTTTTAGATTCAGTGACATGGGAAGCTTGGAGAGTTTTGCATGAGAAATTACATTTGAAAAGATCACTCTGGTAACTGTGTTGAGAATAGACTTTTAGAAGGCAAAGGCAGAATCAGAGAGAACAGTGGGCCTTTTGCAATGATCCAGGAGAGAGATGAGACTGGTTTGGATCACAAAGTTAGTTGTGAAAATAATGGATAATGGTCATCTTCTGGATGTATTTTGAAGGAAGAGACAACAGAATTTGCTGAAAGATCAGATATTTTCCTTCATCTGGTACACCACCAAACAAGCCGATTCTACATCTGCCCCTGAAGTCATAGCCTTCATGTGGGGAACATGGGGGGACACTAGATAGAAGGAGCCTCCTCTTATAGCAGAGAAAGATGGCTGTTTGTTGCTCCCTCTGACCTCCCCCTCTGGCTTTCCTCTTTTCCTCCTTGACTTTCCCCACCACCAGTTTCATCATCAAAGCTCCTTCTGATCCTTGAAGAGTCGGAGAAAAAATGTCCACCAGGTGACCAAATATTACTTAGGGGTAGGAGTCACAGTCCCGGAAGACACACCCCAAACTGTTCACTTTCCTTACCTCTGAGTCAAGAAGGAGGATGAGAGGAACAGGTGCAGAAGATAATGAAAGAGAGCTCTACTCCTTATATTTCATACTCTGGATGGTTAGAATTCTATAACAAAAATGTACCAACATATAACTTGTGTAACTAAAAATATACACATATTAAGAACAAACCAGGGAGCCTGCCACTCCTAGAAAATTGAGAATATTGAGAATGAAGCAGAAGATATAATTACAGACCCTGCAGACGTCGAAAAAATAGCAAGGGAACCCCACAAACAATGCTATGGACATGAATTTGACAACTTAGATGAAATGGACAAATTTCTCAAAAAACACAAACTGCTAAAACTCACCCAATATTAAATAAGTACATTGCATGCCCTATAACTATAAAGGAAATTGAATTTGTAATTGTTAAACTCCCAAAAAAGAAATCTCCATGACTACATAGTTTCACTGGGCAATTCTGTCAAATGTTTAAAGAAGAATTAACATTAATTCTACACAATCTCTTCCAGGAAAAGAGGAAGAGAGATGATTTCTCAATTCATTTTATGAAGTTAGTAAAACCCTGATACCAAATCAGACAAAGATAGTACAAAAAAGAAAACTACATACCAATATTCCTAATAAATATAGATGCAAAAATTATTAACAAAATATTAGAAAACAGAATTCAGCAATATGTATAAAGAATTACACACCATGACCAAGTGGGGTCTATTCCAAGGATGCAAGACTGATTCAACATTCAAAATTCAATCGGTATAATCCACTCTATTTATAGGCTAAAAAAGAAAAATCACATAGGCTGAAGAAAAGAAAATCAACTGATGAGAAAATTTTTAAAGCATTTAAAAATATTCATTCTAGTTGGGTTGGTGTGGTACTCCTATAGTCCCAGCTACTGGGGAGGCTGAGGTGAGAAGGTTACTTGAGCCCAGGAGTTTGAGGCCATCCTGACAACATAGAAAGACCCCATATGTTTTTTTAAAAAAGTTGTTCTTATAAAAGTAGGAATAGAGAGGAACTTTCACAATGCAGTAGAGAGAATCTACATAAAGCCTACAGCTAACATTGATGGTAAAACTGAGTGTTAGATCAGGAACATGGCAAAGCCATCTACTCTCAATGTTCTTAATCATAATGCTCTTATCATACAACTAGATGTTCAAGCCAGTGCAAAGGGCACAAAAGGGAAACAAAAGTCACACAAGTGAGAACGAAAGAAATAAAATTTCCTATTTCCAGGTGACATGATTGTGTAGAAAATCTCAGAAAATCTACAGAAAGAAGAGGAGGAGGAGAAAAAGCAGGAGGAGGAGGAAGAGGAGGAAAAAAGGTAAAGAAGGAAGAAAAGGAAAAAAGAAAGAGAAAACTTCTATAAATGAATTCAGCAAAGTTACAGGGCAGAAGATAAAATTACATCAATTGTATTTCTATATATTAGCAACAGACACAAGAACACCAAAATTAAAACAATATCACTGGCCAAGCACAGTGGCTCATGCCTGTAATTCCAGAACTTTGAGAGGTGGAGGTGAGAGAATCCCTTGAGCCCAGGAGTTCCAGACCAACCTGCGCAACATAGCAAGAACCCATCTCTACAAAAAGAAATTTTTAAAAATTAGCTGGGGGTGGTAGCATATGGCTCTGGTCCTAGCTACTCGGAAGCCTAAGCACATGAAATGATATTCAATATCATTAGCCATTAGGAAAATGCAAAGTAAAACCACAGTGTATCACTACACACCTATCAGAATGATTACAATAAAAAATAGTGACAACATCAAATATTGATGAGGATGTTGAATCATTCATACACTGCTACTAGAAATGTAAAATGTTATAGCCAAAAGTATGGCAGCTGAAACATATAACTACCTTATTACCCCGCAATTATATTATTGGGCATTTATCCCAAAGAAATGAAAAACCTACATACAAAAACCTACATAACAGCTCATTCATAATAGCCAAAAACAAGAAACAACTCAGATATCCTTCAATAGGTAAGTTATTAAACAAACTGTGGTACTTTCTTACTTTGAATACTACTTAGCAATAAAATGATCAAACTTGGATGAATC
Organism: Macaca nemestrina; assembly: GCF_043159975.1. Taxonomy (NCBI): domain Eukaryota; kingdom Metazoa; phylum Chordata; class Mammalia; order Primates; family Cercopithecidae; genus Macaca; species Macaca nemestrina. The sequence continues at coordinate 60,649,056 of NC_092130.1, forward strand.
TTCAGAGAATTAGGCAGAGAGGGGAAAAAAAAAGTCAATGCCAAAATGTTATATACTGTGTAATTCCACTTATAAAACGTTCCTGGAATAAGGAAAGTATAAAAATGAAAAATCAATTAATGGTTGCCAGTGGTGAAGGAGGGGGTGAGAGTGAGAGAAAAGAGAGTGTGGCTATAAAAGAGCATCCCACTGCCACTCACACCATGGGGTGTGGCTCCTCTTCCTTTGGAAAGGGGAGGGAAGAGTGGGAAAGACTGCATCTTCTGGTTTGAGTGCCAACTCAGCTGCAGTACAATAGGACACCAGGTAAACTTCTAAGGTTTTTGACTCTAGTCCCTGACTTCTGGATGGCACCTCTGAAAATGCCTAGGGCCTCAGGGAACTCACCACTCTGAAGGGAAGGACACAAGCCTCTCTGGCTTTACCACCTGCTGACAGTAGAGTCACAGGGCCTGAAGTGAACATAAGTGGTAGCCAGGGAGTGGTTATAGTAGGCTTTCAGTGAGACCTGGTGCTGTGCTGCCTTCAGGTCTGACCCAGTACAATCATAGTGGTGGTGGCCTCATGGGAGTTTGCATCACTTCATCCCCAGCTCCGGGTGGCTCAGAACAGAGAGACTGTGTTTGTTTGGGAGAAAGTAAGGGAAGAGAACAAAAGTCTCTGCCTGGTAATACAGAGAATTTTTCCAGATCTTGTCCAAGACCATCAAGGTGGTACCTCTAGGAGTCTGCAAGGACCACAGTGTTACTGGGCTTGGGGTGCACCCTGAAGCAGATACAGCTTAGATCACAATACCCAAGTCCTTTCAAAAAAAGTATTCTCAAGGACAAGTGCTAAGTCCTGACTGAGAAGACAACAGTAAATACCTATCTCTTCAATGCCCACACAGACAAACATCCACCAGTATCAAGACCATCCAAGAAAACATAACCTCATCAAATGAATGAAATAAGGCACTACGAATCAATCCTGGAGAAATAGAAATATGAAATCTTTCAGAAAAGGAATTCAAAGTAGCTGTTTTGAGGAAATTCAAATAAATTCAAGATAACGCACAGAAGGAACTCAGAGTTCTATATGTCAAATTTAACAAAGAGATTGAAATAATTTTTAAAAATTAAGCAGAAATTGAGGACCAGAAAAACACAACTGACATATTGAAGAATACACCAGAGTCTTTTAATAGAAGAACTGATCAAGAAGAAGAAAGAATTCATTGAGCTTAAAGACAGGCTGTTTGAAAATATACAGTCAGAGGAGACAAAAGAAAAAAAGATTTAAAAAAAAAACAATGAAGCACATCTGCAGGATCTAGAAAATAGTCTCAAAAGGGCAAAACTAAGAGTTGTTGACTTTAAAGAGGAGGTGGAGAATGAGATAGGAGCAAAAAGTTTATTCAAATTAATAATAACAGAAAGCTTTCCAAACCTAGAGAAAGATATCAATATCCAAGTATAAGAATGTTATAGAACACCAAGCAGATTTAACCCAAAGAACACAACCTCAAGGCATTTTGTCGTCAAACTCCCAAAGGTCAAGAATTAAAAGAGGATGCTAAAAGCAGCAAGAGAAAAAAAAAAAAAAAACACAAATAACATACAATGGAGCTCCAATACATCTGGCACCAGACTTTTCAGTGGAAACCTTACAAACCAGGAGAGAGTGGCATGACATATTTAAAGTGCTGAAGGAAAAAAGTTTACCCTAGAAGTAATATATCCATGAAAATATCCTTCAAACATGAAGGAAAAACAAAGACTTTTTCAGACAAACAAAAACTGAGGGATTTAATCAACACCACACCTATCCTACAAGAAATGCTAAAGGAAGTGCTTCAGTCAGAAAGAAAGGATGCTAATGAGCAATAACAAATCATCTGAAGGTAAAAAAACAAAAACAAAAACAAAAACAAAAAACTCACTGGTAATAGTAAGTACACAGAATATTAAAAACCTGTAGCTGCAGTGTATAAACCATCTTAAGTAGAAAGACTGAATGATGGACCAATCAAACATAATTACTACAATGACTTTTCAAGACATAGATAGTACAATAACATACAAATAGAAATAACAAAAAGTTAAAAATCAGGAGACAAAATTAAGGCATAACATCTTTATTAGCTTTCCTTTGGCTTGCTTGTTTATGCAAACAGTTGTTATCAACTTAAAATAATGGGTTATAAGATACTATTTGCAAGCCACATGGTAACCTCAAACCAAAAAACATATAATGAATACAGAAAAAACGAAAAGCAAGAAACTAAATCATATCACCAAAGAAAAGTACCTTCACTAAAAGGAAAACAGAAAGAGAAGAAAGAAGGGAGAGAAGACCAGAAAACAAATAAGAAAATGGTAGGAGTAAGTCCTTACTTATCAATATTAACAACGAATATAAATGGACTAAATTATTCTATCAAAAGACATGAAATGGCTGCATGGATTTAAAAAAAAACAGGACCTAGTGATCTGTTGCATACAGGAAATACAGTTCACCTATGAAGACACACATAGAAATAAAAGAAAGGGGAGGAAAAAAGATAATCCATGCCAATAGAAACTGAAAAGGAGCAGGAGTACCTATACTTATATCAGACAAAATAGATTTTAAGACAAAAACTATACAAGGAGACAAAGAAGACCACTATATGATAATAAAAGGGTCAATCCAGCAAGAGGATATAACAATCTTATATATGCACCCAACACTGGAGCACATAGATAGATAAAGGAAATATTATTAGAGCTGAAGAGAGAGACAGACATCAATGTAATAATAGCTGACGACTTCGACACACCACATTCAGCATTGGAAAGATCTTGCAGATGAATAAACAAAGAAACATCACACTTAGTCTGCACTATAGACCAAATTGACCTAATAGATATTTACAGAACATTTCATCCAGTAGCTACAGAATACAAATTTTTTTCCTCAGAATATGGGTTATTCCCAAGGACAGATCATATGTTAAGTCACCAAGCATGTCTAAAAACATTCAAAAAGATGAAATCATGTCAAGCATCTTCTCTTATCACAATGAAATAAAACTAGAAATCAATAACAAGAGGAATTTTGGAAGCTATACAAATACATGGAAATTAAACATATGCTCCTGAATGACCAGTGGGTCAATGAAGAAATTAAGAAGGAAACTGAAAAAATTTTTGAAGCAAATGATAATGGAAACACAACATACCAAAACCTATGAGGCACAGCAAAAGCAGCTCTGAGAGCAAATGTTATACCTACAAGTACCTACAACATCAAAAAGGAAGAAAAACTTCAAACAAACTAACAATGCACCTTAAAGAACTAGAAAAGCAAGACCACACCAAATGCAAAATTAATCAAATAAATAATAAAAATCAGAGCAGAACTAAGTGAAATTGAAAGAAGACAATACAAAATATCAATGAAACAAAAAGTTGGATTTTTGAAAAGTTAAACAAAATTGACAAACCTTTAGCCAGACTAAGAAAATAAGAGAAAAGATCCAAATAAATCAGAGATGAAAAAGGAGACATTACAATTTATACCACAGAAAGTCAGATGATCATCAGTGGCTAGTATGAACAACTATATGCCAATAAACTGAAAAACCTAGAAGAAATAGACAAATCCCTAGATACATACAACCTATAAGATTGAACCATGAAGAAGTCCAAAGCCTGAACAGACCAATAACAAGAAACAAGATGAAACCATAATAAAATGTCTCCCAGTAAAGAAAAGGCCAGGACTCAATGACTTCACTGCTGAATTCTACCAAACATTTAAAGAAAAACTAATACCAATCCTACTCGAGCTATTCCAAAAAATAGAGAAGGGACTACTTTCAAACTCATTCTATGAGGCCAGTATTACCCCGGTACCAAAACCTGACAAAGACACATTAAAAAAGAAAACTGCAGGCCAATATCTCTGATGAATATTGATGCAAAAATCCTCAACAAAATACTAGCAAACCAAATTCGATAATGTGTTAAAAAGATCATTCATCATGACCAAGTGGGATTTATCCCAGGGATGCAAGCATGGTTCAACATATGCAAATAAATCAATGCGATACATCATATCAACAGAATGAAGGACAAAAACCATATGATCATTTTAATTGACATTAGGAAAGCATTTGATAAATTTCAACATCCCTTCATGAAAAAAAACCCTAGAAAAACTAGGTATAGAAGGAACATACCTCAACATAATAAAAGCCATATGCAATAGACCCACTGCTCATATCATACTGAATGGGGAAAAACTGAAAGCCTTTCCTCTAAGATTTGGAATATAAGGATGCCCACTTTCAACACTGTGGTTCAACATAGTACAAGAAGTACTAGCTAGAGCAATGAGACAAGAGAAAAAATAATGGGCATCCAAATCAGAGAGGAAGAAGTCAAATTATCCTTATTTGCAGAGGATATGCTCTTATATTCGGAAGAAACCTAAAAACTCTACCAAAAAACTATTACAACTGATAAACAAATTCAGTAAAGTTGCAGGATACAAACTCAACATACAAAAATCAGCAGCATTTCTATATACCAATAGTGAACAATCTGAAAAAAAAAAATTAAGTAATCTCATTTACAACAACCACAAATGAAATTAAATACCTAGGAATTAACCAAAGAAGTGAAATATCTCTATAATGAAAACTATAAAACATGGATTAAAGAATTTGGAGAGGGGTATCAGTTCCAAGATGGCCCAATAGGTACAGCTCCAGGCTATAGCTCCCAGCATGAGCAACACACAAGATGGGTGATTTCTGCATTTCCAACTGAGGTACTGGGTTCATCTCACTGGGGCATGTCAGACAGTGGGTGCAGGACAGTGGGTGCAGCCCACCGAGTGAGAGCCAAAGCACAGCAAGGCATGGCCTCACCCAGGGGGTGAAAGGGGTAAGGGAATTCCCTTTCCTAGCCAAGGGAAACCGTGACACACAGCACCTGGAAAATTGGGTCACTCCAATCTTAATACTGCGCTTTTCCAAGGGTCTTAGCAAACAGCACACCAGGAGATTATATCCTGCGCCTCGTTCAGAGGGTCCCACGCACACAGGGCCTCCCTCATTGCTAGCACAGCAGTCTGAGATCAAACTGCAAGGCAGCAGTGAGGCTTGGGGAGGGGCACCCACCATTGCTGAGGCTTGAGTAGGTAAACAAAGTGGCTGGGAAGCTCAAACTGGGTGGAGCCCACTGCAGCTCAAGGAGGCCTGCCTGCCTCTGTAAACTCCACCTCTGGGGGCAGGGCATAGCCAAACAAAAGGCAGCAGAAACTTCTGCAGATTTAAATATCCCTGTCTGACAGCTTTGAAGAGAGTAGTGGTTCTCCCAGCATGGAGTTTGAGATCTGAGAATGGACAGACTGCCTCCTCAAGTGGGTCCCTGACCCCCGAGTAGCCTAACTGGAAGGCACCCCCCAGTAGGGGCAGACTGAAACCTCACACAACCGGGTGCCCATCTAAGACGAAGCTTCCAAAGGAATGATCAGCAGCAACATTTGCTGTTCAGCAATATTCACTCTTCTACAGGCTTCACTGCTGAAACCCAGGCAAACAGGGTCTGGAGTGGACCTCCAGCAAACTCCAACAGACCTGCAGCTGAGCGTCCTGACTTTTAGAAGGAAAACTAACAAACAGAAAGGACATCGACACCAAAACTCCATCTGTAAGTCACCATCATCAAAGACCAAAGGTAGATAAAACCACAAAGATGGGGAAAAAACAGAGCAGAAAAGCTAAAAATTCTAAAAATCAGAGTGCCTCTCCCCCCTCCAAAGGAACACAGCTCCTCGCCAGCAAGGGAACAAAGCTGTATGGAGAATGACTTTGACGAGTTGAGAGAAGAAGGCTTCAGATGATCAAACTTCTCCGAGCTAAAGAAGGAAGTTCAAACCCATCGCAAAGAAGCTAAAAACCTTGAAAAAAGATTAGACGAATGGCTAACTAGAATAACCAATGTAGAGAAGTCCTTAAATGGCCTGATAGAGCTCAAAACTATGGCATGAGAACTACGTGACAAACGCACAAGCTTCAGTAACTGATTTGATTAACTGGAAGAAAGGGTATCAGTGATTGAAGATCAAATGAATGAAATGAAGTGAGAAGAGACGTTTAGAGAAAAAAAGAGTAAAAAGAAACGAACAAAGCCTCCAAGAAATATGGCACTATGTGAAAAGACCAAATCTATGTCTAATTGGTGTACCTGAAAGCGACAGGGAGAATGGAACCAAGTTGGAAAACACTCTGCAGGATATTATCCAGGAGAACTTCCCAACCTACCAAGGCAGGCCAACATTCAAATTCAGGAAATACAGAGAATGCCACAAAGACTCCTCGAGAAGAGCAACTCCAAGACACATAACTGTCAGATTCACCAAAGTTGAAATAAAGGAAAAAATGTTAAGGGCAGCCTGAGAGAAAGGTCGGGTTACCCAGAAAGGGAAGCCCATCAGACTAACAGCGGATCTTTCAGCAGAAACTCTCCAAGCCAGAAAAGAGTGAGGACCAATATTCAACATTCTTAAAGAAAAGAATTCTCAACCCAGAATCTCATATCCAGCCAAACTAAGTTTCATAAATGAAGGAGAAATAAAATCCTTTACAGACAAGCAAATGCTTAGAGATTTTGTCACTACCAGGCCTGCTCTATGAGAGCTCCTGAAGGAAGCACTAAACATGGAAAGGAAGAACTAGTACCAGTCATTGAAAAAATATGCCAAAATGTAAAGACCATTGATACTAGGAAGAAACTGCATCAAATAACAAGCAAAATAACCAGCTAACATCAAAATGACAGGATAAAATTCACACAAAACAATATTAACCTTAAATGTAAATAGGCTAAATGCTCTAATTAAAAGACACAGACTGGCAAATTGGGTAAAGAGTCAAGACCCATCAGTGTGCTGTATTCAGGAGACCCATCTCACATGCAGAGACACACATAGGCTCAAAATAAAGGGATGGAGGAAGATCTACCAAGCAAATGGAAGACAAAAAAGGCAGGGGTTGCAATCCTAGTCTCTGATAAAACAGACTTTAAACCGACAAAGATCAAAAGAGACAAAGAAGGCCATTACATAATGGTAAAGGGATCAATTCAACAAGAAGAGTTAACTATCCTAAATATATATGCACCCAATACAGGAGCACCCAGATTCATAAAGCAAGTCCTCAGAGACTTACAAAGAGACTTAGACTCCCACACAATAATAATATAAGACTTTAACACTCCACTGTTAACATTAGACAGATCAACGAGACAGAAAGTTAACAAGGATATCCAGGAATTGAACTCAGCTCTGCACCAAGCAGACCTAATAGATATCTACAAAAATCTCCACCCCAAATCAACAGAATATACATTCTTCTCAGCACTACATCACACTTATTCCAAAATTGACCACATAGTTGGAAGTAAAGCACTCCTCAGCAAATGTAAAAGAACAGAAATTATAACAAACTGTCTCTCAGATCACAGTGCAATCAAAGTAGAACTCAGGATTAAGAAATTTACTCAAAACTGCTCAACTACATGGAAACTGAACAACCTGTTCCTGAATGGCTACTGGGTACATAATGACATGAAGGCAGAAATCAAGATGTTCTTTGAAACCAATGAGAACAAAGATACAACATACCAGAATCTCTGGAACACATTTAAAGCAATGTATAGAGGGAAATTTATAGCACTAAACGCCCACAACAGAAAGCAGGAAAGATCTAAAATTGACACCCTAACATTACAATTAAAAGAACTAGAGAAGCAAGAGCAAGCACATTCAAAAGCTAGTAGAAGGCAAGAAATAACTAAGATCAGAGCAGAACTGAAGGAGATAGAGACACAAAAAACCCTTCAAAAAATCAATGAATCCAGGAGCTGGTTTTTGAAAAGATCAACAAAATTGATAGACCACTAGCAAGACTAATAAAGAAGAAAAGAGAGAAGAATCAAATAGACGCAATAAAAAATGATAAAGGGGATATCACCACCGATCCCACAGAAATACAAACTACCATCAGAGAATACTATAAACACCTCTATGCAAATAAACTAGAAAACCTAGAAGAAATGGATAAGTTCCTGGACACTTACACTCTCCCAAGACTAAACTAGGAAGAAGTTGAATCCCTGAATAGACCAATAGCAGGCTCTGAAATTGAGGCAATAATTAATAGTGTACCAACCAAAAAATGTCCAGGACCAGACGGATTCACAGTCGAATTCTACTAGAGGTACAAGAAGGAGCTGGTACCATTCCTTCTGAAACTATTCCAATCAATAGAAAAAGAGGGAATCCTCCCTAACTCATTTTATGAGGCCAAAATCATCCTGATACCAAAGCTTGGCAGGGACACAACAGAAAAAGAGAAATTTAACCAATATCCCTGATGAATGTCCTCATTTTTTCCTTCATTTCAACTTTGGTGAATCTGACAATTATGTGTCTTAGAGTTGCTCTTCTCAAGGAGTATCTTTGTGGCATTCTCTCTATTTCCTGAATTTGAATGTTGGCCTGCCTTGGTAGGTTGGGGAAGTTCTCCTGGATAATATCCTGCAAAATCCTCAATACAATACTGGCAAACCGAATCCAGCAGCACATCAAAAAGCTTATCCACCATGATCAAGTGGGCTTCATCCCTGGGATGCAAGACTGGTTCAACATACACAAATCAACAAACGGAATCCAGCATATAAACAGAACCAAAGACAAAAACCACATGATTATCTCAATAGATGCAAAAAAGGCCTCTGACAAAATTCAACGGCTGTTCATGCTAATAACTCTCAATAAATTCAGTATTGATGGAACGTATCTCAAAATAATAAGAGCTATTAATGACAAACCCACAGCCAATATCATACTGAATGGGCAAAAACTGGAAGCATTGCCTTTGAAAACTGGCACAAGACAGTGATGCCCTCTCTCATCACTCCTATTCAACATAGTGTTGGGAGTTCTGGCCAGGGCAATCAGGCAAGAGAAAGAAATAAAGGGTATTCAATTAGGAAAAGAGGAAGTCAAATTGTCCCTATTTGTAGGTAACATGATTGTATATTTAGAAAACCCCATCGTCTCAGTCCAAAATCTCCTTAAGCTGATAAGCAACTTCAGCGAAGTCTCAGGATACAAAATCAATGTGCAAAAATCACAAGCATTCTTATATACCAATAACAGACAAACAGAGAGCCAAATCATGAGTGAACTCCCATTCACAATTGCTTCAAAGAGAATAAAATAACTAGGAATCCAACTTACAAGGAATGTGAAGGACCTCTTCAAAGGAGAACTACAAACCACTGCTCAATGAAATAAAAGAGGACACAAACAAATGGAAGAACATTCCATTCTCATGGATAGGAAGAATCAATATTGCAAAAATGGCCATACTACCCAAGGTAATTTATAGATTCAATGCCATCCCCATCAAGCTACCAATGACTTTCTTCACAGAGTTGGAAAAAACTACTTTAAAGTTCATATGGAACCAAAAAGGAGCCTGCATTGCCAAGACAATCCTAAGCCAAAAGAACAAAACTGGAGGCATCATGCTACCTGACTTCAAACTATACAACAAGGCTACAGTAACCAAAATAGCATGGTACTGGTACCAAAACAGAGATATAAACCAATGGAACAGAACAGAGCCCTCAGATATAATGCCACACATCTACAGCCATCTGATCTTTGACAAACCTGACAAAAACAAGAAATGGGGAAAGGATTTCCTATTTAATAAATGGTGCTGGGAAAACTAGCTAGCCATATATAGAAAACTGAAATTGGATCCCTCCCTTACACCTTATACAAAAATTAATTCAAGATGGATTAGAGACTTAAATGTTAGACCTAAAACCATAAAAACCCTAGAAGAAAACCTAGGCAATACCATTCAGGACATAAGTATGGGCAAGGACTTCATGTCTAAAACACCAAAAGCAATGGCAACGAAAGTCAAAATTGACAAATGGGATATAATTAAACTAAAGAGTTTCTGCACAGCAAAAGAAACTACCATCAGAGTGAACAGGCAACCTACAGAATGGGAGAAAAATTTTGCAATCTACTAATCTGACAAAGGGCTAATATCCAGAACCTACAAAGGACTAGAACAAATTTACAAGAAAAAAACAACCCCATCAAAAAGTGGGCAAAGGATATGAACAGACAGACACTTCTCAAAAGCAGACATTTATGCAGCCAACAGACACATGAAAAAATGCTCATCATAACTCGCCATCAGAGAAATGCAAATCAAAACCACAATGAGATACCATCTCACACCAGTTAGAATGGCGTTCATTAAAAAGTCAGGAAACAACAGGTGCTGGAGAGGATGTGGAGAAATAGGAACACTTTTACACTGTTGGTGGGACTGTAAACTAGTTCAACCATTGTGGAAGAGAGTATGGCGATTCCTCAAGGATCTAGAACTAGAAATACCATTTGACCCAGCCATCCCATGACTGGGTATATACCCAAAGGATTATAAATCATGCTGCTATAAAGACACATGCACACGTATGTTTACTGCAGCACTATTCGCAATAGCAAAGACTTGGAACCAACCCAAATGTCCATCAATGATAGACTGGATTAAGAAAATGTGGCACATATACACCACAGAATACTATGCAGCCATAAAAAAGGATGAGTTCATGTCCTTTGTAGGGACATGGATGAAGCTGGAAACCATCATTCTCAGCAAACTATCACAAGAACAGAAAACCAAACACCACATGTTCTCACTCACAGGTGGGAATTGAACAATGAGATCACTTGGACACAGGAAGGGGAACATCACACGGGGGCCTGTAGTGTGGTTGGGGGGGAGGGGGAGGGATAGCATTAGGGGATACACCTAATGTAAATGACGAGTTAATGGGTGGAGCACACCAACATGGCACATGTATACATATGTAACAAACCTTCACGTTGTGCACGTGTACCCTAGAACTTAAAGTATAATTTAAAAAATAAAAATTTAAAAAATTTAAAAAAAAAAGAATTTGAAGAGGATACAAAAAAATGGAAAGGTATTCCATGCTAATGGATTGTAAAATCAGTATTATTAAAATGTCAATACTACACAGAGCAGTCTATTGATTCAGTGCTATTCTACTAATGACATTCTTCAAAGAAATAGAAAAAACAATCCTAAAATTTATATGGAACCACAAAAGACACAGAATAGCCAAAGCTTTCCTGAGCAAAAAGAACAAAACTAGAGGAATCACATAACCTGATTTCAAATTATACTATGGAGATTCAGTAACCAAAACAGCATGGTACTAACATAAAAACAGGCACATTGACCAATGAAACAGAATAAAGAACCCAGAAACAAATCCACACAACCACAGTGAGCTCATTTTTGACAACAGTGCTAAGAGCTTACACTGGGGAAAAGATGATCCCTCAGTAAGTAGTGCTGGAGAAACTGGATATCCAAATTCAGAAGAATGAAACTAGACTCCTGTCTCTCACCATATACAAAAATCAAATCAAAATTGATTTAAGGCTTAAATTTAAGACCTCAAACTATAAAACTACTAGAAGAAAAGATAGGGGAAACTCTTGAGGCCATTAGTCTGGACAAAAATTTCTTGAGGCAAGCACAGTCAATCAAAGCAAAAATGGACAAATGGGATTACATCAAGTTAAAAAGCTTCTGTACAGCAAAGGAGACAATCAACAAAGTAAAGAGGCAACCCACAGAATGTGGGAAAATATTTGCAAACTACCAATCTGACAAGGGATTAATAACCAGAATATATAGGGAACTCAAAAACTCTATGGGTAAAAAAATCTAATAATCTGATTTTACAACGGGCCAAATATTTGAATAGACATTTATGAAAAGAAACATACAAATGACGAACAGGCATAGGAAAAGGTGGTCAACATCACATCGTTGATCATCAGAGAAATACAAATCAAAACTATAATGAGATATTATCTCTCCCTAGTTATAATGGCTTAAATCTGAAAGATGGACAATAACAAATGCTAGTGAGGATGTAAAGCAAAGGGGACCTTTGTACACTGTTGGTAGGAAGGTAAATTAGTACAACCACTATAGAGAACAGTTTGGCCGTTCCTCAAAAAACTAAAAATAAAGCTACCACATGATCCAGCAATCCCACTACTGCATATATACCCAAAAGAAAGGAAATCAGTACATCGAAGAGATATCTGCACTCCCATGTTTGTTGCAGCACTGCTCACAATAGCCATAATTTGGAGGCAACCTCAGTGTCCATCAACAGATGAATAGATAAACAAAATGTGGCACATATACACAATGGAGTACTATTTGGCCATTAAAAAAGAATGATCCTGTTATTTGCAACAACATGATGGAACTAGAGGTAATTATGCTAATTGAAATAAGCCAGGCAGGGAAAGACAAATATCACATATTCTCACTTATTTGGGGGATCTTAAAATCAAAACAATTGAACTCACAGAAAGAGAGAGTAGGAGGATAATTACCAGAGGCTGGGAGGGGTTGTGGGGGGTTGAGGGGGAGGTGGAGATAGTTAACGTGTACAAAAAAAAAAATTGCTAGGAAGAACGAATAAGACCTAGTACTTGATAGCACAACAGGTTGACTATAGTCAATAATAATTTATTTGCACATTTTAAAATAACTAACAGAGTGTAATTGGATTGTTTGTAACACAGGGATAATGCTTGAGGGGATGGATATTTCATTTTCCATGATGTGATTATTCCACGTTGTATGCCTGTATCAAAACATCTCAGGTTTTAATATATAAAATATATTAAATATATACACCTATATACTCCATAAATATACACACCTACTATATACCTACAAAAATTTTTTAAAAAAAAATTTTAAAGATCGAGGTTGGTCGCTGTGGGATTCAGGTTAGTAATTATCTTGCTTCTCCTACAAAATACATTTTTCTTAATGCCTGTGCAAGTCTCCATGGAAGGCACAGTAGATTAAATTTCTTGCTATTCACAGGACAGCAAATAAGTTGACACTGGAGAAAGCACTTTATAAACCATACCTGCTGCAAAAATGTAAGGTGCAAGAGTTACCCTCAGGAATTGCAAATCTGAATACCTTTAAACTAGAATGAACTTTGAAATTCTCTAACCACCTTTTATTCTTCAATTTCTATAGCAACCTCCATCAAGAGGTTGCCCAGTCCACATTTCACTATTGCCAGTGATAGGAAACTTGCTTCCCCTAAAAGCAGTTTAAACATCTATCTATAGAAAGCTCTGTAAATTTTTAATTTAAGAAAAAAGAAGACCTTTTGTAAGTATGAAACTTTCCCTCATTCATCACCATTACACTCTTTAGAGACTATGTCAATCAAGAATAAGCTTGCTTATTCTATTGTTAACAAATAACCCACAAAAATCTCAGTGGCTTAAAACAACCAAGGTTTCCTGATCCTAGTGCATACTCTCTGTGGGTCAGCTGGGAGTTTGCTCCTCATTGTCCTCATTCTTGCACCCAGGCTTATAAAACCACCACTTTCTGGAAAATTTTCAGGTATTACAGAAGGAAAGAGAATTCTGGGAAGTGTCACTTGGGCATTAAATGTTCTGACCTAGAAGTCACACAGATCACTTTCACTCAAAATCGTTGACCAGGAAATACAATCTTATCATGGGCCACCCCATATTCTAGAGTCCTGAGTCAAAAATACTTGTGAACAGGCACAGAAGCTCATGACTAGAATCCCAGCACTTTGGAGGCAGAGGTGGGAAGTCACTTGAAACCAGGAGTTCAAGATCAGCCTGGGCAACATAGCAAGACCCTGTCTCTACAAAAAATAAAATAAAAAATTAGCCAGATGTGGTGGTGCACACCTGTTGAATCCTTTAGTTGAAAGGCAGCAGGAAAATCAGTTGAACCCCAGAGTTCAAGGCTGCAGTGAGCTAAGCTATGATTGCACCACTGTACAGAAACCTGGGCAACAGAGCAAGACCCTGTCTCTATTTTTTTTTTTTTTTAATGCTTGTGGACAGTACTACTGAATAGCACAGAGACTGTATAAAAAATCCTGATTCCTTATCATTAAATACAAAACTCGACAAACCCATCAAGCTATATTTTCACAAAACTAGGGCTGGAACTCAGATCTCAGAGGTCACAATTTGGAACTTTTTCCATCATGCTGCATTAGGATGTTTACATGAGGACAATGTAGCTGGGATTAAATGGTATTTACTTAGTTTTTTGTTTTGTTTTTCTTATTCATAAATAGCTTCAAGAGGAAGGTTTGGAAGTTCCTAAAGCACATGCCTTAAACTGAAAAGCAACTGCAAAATAATTTTACTCCCTTTTGAAATGTTTAACCTAGTAAAGATTGGATTTCTGAGACTCTTTTATATTCTGAATACAGGGAATACAAAGGAAACAATCTTTCTAAGACTTCAAGAAACAATGGAAAAACTCTTGACTCTGACTTTGCTATTTCAATTATTATTATTATTATTTTTTGACACTTCGGGTATTTGAGTAATTGTGGTAGCAGCAGCCACAGAGTTTTACCCGAGATAAAAGTATATATAATAGCATGGCAGCCTCTGCAGAACCACACAATATAATAAATGCCTTGGCTCGATCCTATTTGCTCACAGGTCTGTGCAAAATAACAAATGGTTCTGAAAGAATTATTCCAAATATCTTTTGCTCTTATTACTTTAAAGACTTGGCTGCCAAATATTTGCTCCAAGATGAGAAAAGAGCACATATATGGGATAAAGATTATGCATTAAGATATGCTGCTTATTTTGCTTCTATAGATCCATGCACATCTTATGAATTAGAGGTGGTCTTCCAACCTTCCCCAAATGGTGGACAAATGAGTATATCATTCCATCCCTTTAATCCACCCTGGCTGGAGACACTTTTTTAAAGAATATTACTCTCCTGCTCAAATCTTAAATGCCTTCCTAATATGAGGAGAATTAAGTCTAAAATACCCAACCAAACATTCAAAGCCCTGCAGGGGTGGAATCCTTATGGAATTTTCTAGCCTACAGCACAACACTCCCCTTTAGCTTCTATTCAAGTAAGCCAAGTTTCCCTCTTGAAATAGAGTGCAGGTCCTTGCTCAAGTTATTTCTTTCAATAGAACAAATGTTCAAAGTACAATTTGTTTTAAAGTTCCACTTTCTATAAGAAGCCTTTTCAGATATCCCATTGGGAATGGACTACACATTTCTGGGGTTTTTTGTTTGTTTTTGTTTTGTTTTGTTTTGTTTTGAGACGGAGTCTTGCTCTGTCACCCAGACTAGAGTACAGTGGCACAATCTCAGCTCACTGCAACTCCCACCTCCCAGGTTCAAGCAATTCTCCTGCCTCAGCCTCCCGAGTAGCTGGGATTACAGGCACCAGCCACCACACCCAGCTAATTTTTGTATTTTTAGTAGAGACAAAGTTTCACCATGTTGGCCAGGTTGGTCCTGAACTCCTGACCTCAGGCCCGCCTTAGCCTCCCAAAGTTCTGTGATTACAGGTGTGAGCCACCACGCCCAGCCTGGACTACACATTTCTATAGCATGTTAGTTGTTCTTCTATGATAGCCCTTTTCATATCCTGCCTTCAGGTCGGTCTATTAATGAACATACCTGATTTCCTCATGACACAGGATATAAATCCTTGGAAAGTAGAGGCTATAATTTCTCATCTCTGGATTCTCCACAACTCCTTGAACTTGGTTTAAGCTCCCCTACCCCGCCACCTGCCCCTCAAAATAAAAACAAAAGCCTAAAAAATTGCCAAAGTACTGGATCTTGTTTCTCCCTGGCCCAAACAATGTCCCAACCGGTTTCTCTCTTACTTTTCTTCACACAAGCCCAGAAGTGCAATCTCTGCATTTATCTGTAAAAGGAGGGATTTGTCAGGCCTGTCACCATACCCACGTATCTGAAGCAAAGTGAGAATGCTGCTTGTCTTGTGTAATAAACCCAACTCCCTTTATCTTTACCAAAAACTATTTTTTCCACTGCCTAAAATTTAACCATGGAGAGTCAGCACTTTGAATATTTAACTTTCAAAGTTTCTAATTAAAATATAAGTACTTTTGTGAGAAGTGATACCTTAATTTAAAGCATTATCAACCAATGTTTTAGCAATGATTAGAGGAAAACAAGTCAGGAATTAAGTCATGTCTTAAAGGAATAAAAGATATGGACACAGCAAAGAGAAGGAATAGTATCTGGTTAGCAGGTAGATGAGGGTGGTGGTGAGAAAACAACAAAAATATTCAACTTCTGCATAAATTTGCAACAGACTAGATCTTCCTGAGATGGTGTGCCTGTATGAAACAATGTATTAAGAACATAAAAAACACTATATATATATATATATATACACCCATAGCCAAATTAATAATGTTAACAGACCTTATTACTGCTGAGTAGAACAGAGATTCACAGAAGTTCAAATAACTACACAGCAATCAAAATTTAATTATAGAAGAGCCCAGAGATTTAGATAAAACCCACAATTGTGAAAGAAACCTTACCATCAGACACTTTGTTGCAGTATATAAATGAGAAGCAAGAGAAGCAATCCTTACAAAGTGAGCTCAGATGATTGCTGGTGCCTAGGAAAACTCCTGGTCCAAAAGGATTACTCTGAACTGAGCAACATCTTCCACTGAACCCGTTTTGTAGAATTTTGAAATCTCTATGGACCTGATACCCTTGACATCAATCCATGAAAGTAAGTGGGATTAACAGGCTCTGGCCAAGGTTTCAGTGTCCCTTCCAAGAGATGGGCAGCGTATCCACAATGAGAGGGGGACTATGAATAGCTAGCAGCTCCCATGCTTACAATGCCTCTTGGTCTATAAATCATGCCTTCCTGCTGTTTATACTTCTATAAAGGGTTAGAGAGAAACTTGTTCCTAGATGTAACAACTGAGGTCACTGAAGATTACATGCTGCATGAGCTCACAATATCTGCCCCGAGAAAAACAATAAAGTGGTCAACCTCCTACTCCTTTTGCTGGAATACTTGCTGTTTGTCACCAAAGGAGTTTAGCTGTAACCTATAAGCAAAAACCTTCTGTCATTCACGTTCAGTTCTTTAGTGGGTAGAAAGGGGTCAGAGAGGCTTAAGAGCATCTGAACGGTTGAAGATTCCAACCTGACACAGAGCTGGGAGCCGTGCATCTACCATGTGGGTAATTTTTAAGACTACTTGGATGTGTGGAATCTTTTCATTGGTTCTCTGTCTTTCAGGTGTCCCAAAATTTCTATCTCATTGCAATTTTGGAAACAACTCAAGTTCTGTCTTCCTCCAGAGAAAGGAAGCAGCCACAAGTTTTATAAACCTAAAATTAGAGTAGTCAAGTTAGACTGTCATACCATTGGAGCCTGACAATATTTAATAGCTGATAACATGATTGTCAAATAACATTTCTAAGAACCCAATTGCATGAGATATTGAAGTTCTAACTTGAAGATCACAAATTACATTGTTGTAGTCTCTGGGCCTCCTAGTTCCCACAGTCTAAAGCAGGTGTGTGCAGTGTATAGAAAAGTCAAAATAAAAAAATGGCAGACCAGAATTAGAATGGACGAAGCAACTGCTCTGTCACTGTGGATTCTTTCCATCTCCTGCCATCCATCATTCCACCCCCAAAAGTATATCCCAATTCTGGTGACCAGTCCCACCTCCTTGAGGTGGAGGCAAAGCCTGGAAAGATAATCCAGCAGTTGCTGAGATGCTCAGGACTGGGAAGGACTCTGATGTTTGTGAAATCCGTTCCCCATGCTACCCTTGAATTTCCTCTACAATGGCTCCACCAAGTAGTTACCTGGAAAATATTCACACACGTTCAGGGGCGGTAATTCTCCACTTTCTAAAGAAAACTATATCTCTGGGCAAGTATAATAGAAAACTCTTCCTTGTAAGGCCAAATCTACTTCCCAGAGTCTGTTGTTTCTAGTTGCTTCCTTTGGGGCCACAGAGAACAAGTCTACATTCCGCTTCCATTAGACAGCCCTGCTAATATCTCAAGACTATTATCTCAGCCCTTTCAGTCTTTTCATAAGCTGCACAGTCCCATCCTCCACACATTCAGAGTTTATTTCCCTGTTGCCATCCAAGTTTCCCCTAAATGTGTCCTAGTTGCTTTATATTTGTCTTAATGCACATTTCCCACAACTGTATACAATATTCCAACTAAGCCCTGACCAAAACAAAATAGAGTTGTGTTCTTACTTTCTCCATCATAAATACTTCATCTAACACTAGTTCTTTGGTATCCACATCACAACATTAACTCTTGCTGACCTGATCCAGGTATTTTGAAGTAGCCAAGTCAAAATTCAAAACCATTATTTATTCCCAAGTAATCTAGCCAAATGATAACTAGGCCTCTTCTATCCCCCACCTGAAGACCATCCATAAGCCTTACCCCAGAAACATAAAAGCACAAGCAATGGGTGAAAGGTTTTGTTGTGTACTTTCCTTTTATTTTTCATAAGTAGAAAAATCTTTTAAAAATCAGCAAAATAAAACATTCATTTATTCAACATTTATTGAGGACCCACTATGTACAGCTCTCAAAATTACTGGGGCCACAGAGATAAATATTTGCAATCAGTGCTGTAGAAACTCTTACCACCTGGTTTCATGGTTATTTCTTTACCCTACTGTTGGGTAGGTGATAGAGTATACCCTTGTGTTTAATGTAATTGCTCCATGCACTGAACAGATTCTAATGTTTTATGCCAGCTTAATCTTAATGCAACATTGACAACAACAATAATACCTAATATTTGTTAAATGTTTATTACATATTTGCTTTGATTTCTATATGATTTGATTCGCTCAAGATTCTTCCAGATCGCCTCAGGTCAAAAATAATTGTCTCAAAATGTCATGCAACTTGGTGAGCTATCTACATAAACCTTTAACTCCCGTGAAGGCATGCCTAATAAGTTAAACCATTAATTGCCAAATGATATTCTGTTTGGTTAATAGTAAAATGTAGGAGAAAGAGCACAAGTCTGGCATTAGAACCACCTGGGTTTGAATTTCAGCTGCACTAATAAACAAGCCATCAGCCCAGGACAACGCATTCTGAGCCTCAGTTTCCCTCCTCCCTGGAAATGGGGATAATACCCTTTACCTTGCCATGTTCCTGTATAAAGTGCTTGACATAATACTTGTAAATAGGCAGTAAATGGCATGCTTCCCTCACAGCACAGATTATTACAGCTTACATCTCATGTCCCTTAAATAGATTACTCTCTCATAGAGAAGGGACTGAGACTTGCTTTTCTTTATATCCCTCATATTCCCGACACCTAGCATAAGTAGACACCCACTTTCTTCTTGAATATAAATGTGAGCATCTGGCTTCAAGTTCAGTTGTATATCATCTAGAAATAATCACATTTCTGTTCTGGTCTCTCATTTTCACAGGGGATGTTTGAAGATTTTCAGGGATTATCTAAGATCAACTTTATAAAAGAAAAGAAAATTGCCCTCCTCAAGTCCCAGGCAGTCGTGTTGAAGTGATGCTCTAGGTTCAATCTATTTGACAAACAGGTTGGCATTGACATTTATTATATTTTTAATGTTGAGCCAATTTTAAGCTCAACTTCTCTCCTAAATTAATGGTGTTCCAAGACATGGCTAAAGCAGGAGGAACAAGAAGTGGTTGATGGGGAAAGCCAACATTTGATATATCCCATTTCTGACCTGTGCCTCAGCAAGCTAAAGGAAAATGTTGTTGGTCTCCAGTGTCTACCCTGAGCAATAAAATTAAGAGGTTCACTCCCACACTGCCTTAACTAGGCTGAGGTAATTGTTACTGTTATGACTTTAGCAGTTTGAGTGGGAGAAGATGAGAATTCTGAAAGAGATTTATTTACTGCAAAACATCCCAAATATCTCATTAATCTGCTTTTCATTTGGCAAACTTTTATTTCATTAAAAGTGCCATGCTGTGTGGTTTAAAACAAAGCAAAAATGCCTCTGGGAAGACAAAGCAGCAAAGTGGAAAGAGGTTGGGATCTGAAATGATTTTGATGTGAGTTTGATTTCCAGGTGTGCTACTTACTTGCTCTGTGACCACAGGCAGTTTTCTACAGTTAGTTAGAACCCCAACTTCCTCATCTATAAACACAGGACAACTGTTCTGTTGTTTGTGAATATGGAGGACAGTTCTAGGACCTTGGGCTCTCTTTTGTTTATCTGTTTATTTCTTCATTTGCAAAATGAAGATCATAATAGTGCCAACTCCATAGAGTTTGTGATGAGGATTTAGACAAGTGAATATATGTAAACTGATTAGAACAGTGTCTAGCACAGAATCTGGGCAATGTTTTTGTCATCATCATCATCATCGCCATCACTACTAAGTGACACATGTAAAGTGTGCCTTGCACAATACCTGATACCTAGGAGGTGCTCTATAAATGTAAGAGAAAACATCTCCCATCACAACTAGAAACTTTCCACTGGGGTCTGAAGAAACTCACTGGGTAGGAAGGCCTATTCCACAATTGTAGACTGTGCATTTTAGAGAACGAGGGATCATGTAGATGAAGCCTGTTTACAAAAGAAAAGACCAAGGGAGGTAGAGAAGGGAATTAACGCTGAAAGGATGGTGGCATAGTCAATAAAAAAGAGAAATTCCAGGTCTCCTGCACCCAGATTACTGCATTATTCTGCCTTCTAAAAGTGTTACTTGGTTGAGTGATCCTTTTGTAGCTCATGAGCATGATGACTGGGTGTTCAAGCACGTGTGGGAGATGTGCCACCCTTGAACCTTGTTACGACATTGGCACATTACCTGTCTGACCTGAAAACAAAACAAAAGTAAAAATAAAAGTATTATTTGGTTGAGAAACACCTTCCAACAAATAATTTGCAAACTGTCAGATGGCATCTGATCCTCTGCAATTTTCGTGAGCTTGAGGTAGTTTGAAGAGATGCTCGGAATATAAAGGGAGAGGGTGGCTCCTCAGCAATTTTCTTAGGAGTTCCAATTCAGAAAGGGGACATTCACCTCTCTCCAGACAGTAAAACAAGAACAGGGCTTCTAGATACTTGCCACCCACAAATGCAAATTCAGCAAGCTCTGCCTCCCTGGGTTAATTTTAAACACTGCTTTTTAATCCAAGTTTAGATTTGTTTTGTTGTATATGTACAACATCATTGAGTTTCAGAGTTCTTATTTCTTATCCGTAGGTAATGAGATCCTTTTTTAGCTGATTTGATGTCACTCACCACTAGAAGGAAGTAGAATGTCCCTCTTCTAATTGGAAATAGATAACTGCTTCAGGAGGTTTTCCTTCATTCCTTCCCTTCTGTCAGTGAGATGGATCTGACCTAAGGAGTTTTGGCTTTCAAAGCAGCTTTCACTTCGTGAACCAAGGATAAAAGAAATTCAATTAATCAAAGAATCAGAAGTCAAGAATACAAGAAAGAGAACAGAAAAGAGAAGGGGGAAAAGTCAGCCCTGGGTTGAGCACAAAAAAATGACATTTTTGGTTGCCCAAGCTTGAGTCTAGGTTCTATTTAGTGCTGAGATTCTGCGCCGCTCTGGCTAACTAATGGAATGAGTAAGGCTAAAATCTGTTTTCATCAGGAGCCAAACAGAGGATGAGGTGATGGTCTTAATACAGCATTTAAGCTTTTTTCCAGCTTTGTCCATACCATACCTGCCTTCATGGCCTCAGATCTCAGTACCAAAAAGAGAGAAGGCTGTACATCTAAAAATAAAAATATATATGTGCTAAAAACCTTGCTTTGAGATCCTCGTGTATCCCCAAAGGGAGAAGAAGGCATTATCCCACTTCCACCCAGCTTACATCAAGAACTCCAAGAAAGAAATCAGAGGCATAGGCAAAAATGGTACCAGGAGAGGCTACTGACTGAGAGCAAAGGCTATCACCCCTCCGAAGGCAGCCAGCCTATCAACATGAGGGCAGAAGCAGGGCAGGGGGGAAATAACATCAGAAATTCACAGGTGGTTGATAGAACTAGCCAGCACAGACAGACCACCCCTGGGGACTCCACTCAGGGTGGGTAGAAAGGACATGGAAGTTTATAATAGCCAGAAGGATCAAAAGCCAAAAAATATGGGTTATTGCCATTTATATGACCCCTTTTAAAACTCCAAGTTCATGCAGCTTGAGAAAATGAGCTTATATTAGTAATAGCACTTCCTTTCCTTTTCCTACAATTTAAACTGCATACAGCGTTATAATGAGGATGCCTACTGAGCTGTGCTCATACAAAGGAACTCTTCTGATGCAGGTGTTCCCTGTCAAAGAAATATGATTTTTGATGCTTAGAATTTAATTAGGTGCTGCTCTTTATATATTAAAGTAATTCAAACTATTGTACCACTGGGGTACATGATTTCTGTTACTTGTAAGCACGATGGGCTGGTACTGAATTATCCATTTTCTCATTCAGGTTCCCTTGAAACTAATCACATGTGTTTGAAAAAGAGTAGGTCAGGGTTAGGGACCATCTATGACCATGAGAGCATTTCTCTATAAAGAAGCAATATAATATGGAGAATTAAGCAGCACTCGTTCAAAGGATAACAAAAAATCTAATTCTTATTGTTATCTAGAGCCTTAGCCTGGGCTTCAGTTTCTTCATGAGTGTAAACACATTTTTTTGCAGATAATATCTCCTATGCTTCCCCTAGGAGTTCTTGAGAGTCAGAGGAGATCATCTGAAAGCTTTTTAACCTATAAGGGGTTATGAAAACTAAGGAGCTGCTTAGTCCATTGGAGAAATAGAAACTTGTTTTCAGGTGAGTTAAGATACCTGCTTCCCTAACTGTTGGTATTAAAATTTAGTAATTTATAAAATTTAGCACTCCAGCTCACAATTCTCATGTAATTACATGAAATTCAGAAGGAAAAAAAAATGAAGACCAATCCCCTCCCATCACAGTTGCTGGGCAATTTTAGTTCATATTATACATCTTTGAGCAATGCTGCATTCTAACACCCAATACTAGGCGTTCTTTTGGAGAACAAAGAAAATACGTACCAATACTAAGTTGCTTTTGCCATTGTTATCCTAGATGCACATGGATGTCTTCTTAAGGCATTTTGCAAATCAATATGCCACCAACCTAGTGAAATGTGGCAGCACACAGTAAATGTATGACTAAAAAGAAGCATCTTTCCCATGAAAAAACGAATGGCTTTTAGTGGGCAGAATAAAAACAAAATTAAATTGGAGTCTGGGGGTGGTGATACCAGGAGAAGTGGGTCATGCTTATAAACCCCATTCCTTTCAAAAGTTCGTGTTAATAGAAGCCCAATCTCCAAAATATGAGTTTCCATATTACCTAGGGGGGAAATGATGTCAAAGTAATTTGAATATTTTCAAATAACTTTCCTTAATACTTTATGCAACTGTGAAATCCCACAGGCCTGTAAATCTTAGCAAAGCCACTGTTTCCAGCTCAAAACCCTGCCTTTGGGTCTGCCTTTCTCTCTTCTTTTCTGGATGAGTAACATTTTCAATCAAGTTGTTTTCTTGTTACTCTGGGAACCAGGCTCTTTCTGAATAAACATAATACCCCATTTCAGGCTCACTGGTATTACCTTCTTCTCTTTCTCATATCAGCTAGAACATGAGGATTTATATCCTAGCAACTGTGTGAGTAGACAAGAAATGCTCCAGGGTGGGACAATTCACTTTAGCAATCTTAAGAGTAGGGTCACCTCAGAAAAAAATGCTTTACTTCTCTGAGTTGGATCCCTCAACTGCCAACTGCGGACAACAGTAACACTAGTAAGAATCGAATAGGACTTCACTCTAGACATTTCTAGTAAGAACAGCCCCTACTGCCTGCCTTGTGACCCCACTGTGGTGTGTACAGATGTCAATCACAACATTTTAGTCCACTTACTTGTTTATATTTCTGTCTCCCCTCACTCAACTGAAAGACTTTGGAGAATAAGACCTTTCCCTTATTTATTTTAGGAATCCCCAAATCAAGCTTGTCATGTTTGTTAGTAATGGTTTTAAAGGAATTTCGGTCAAAGGATTCATTTGCTAATTGACTAGTTGATTGGTTTAACGAATTCTGCAGATGAATGCACTTTGTAAACCTCTGAAGGGTAGACAAATGTAAAGCATTATTACATGGAATTCCATAATTAGCTTTGAACTTAAGGTAATTAGATAGTTGCTCAAAGTCAAAAGGTAATGAGCCTTATAAGTGGTCTTATTTCATCGCGTTCTTCGTTTTTGTTTGTTTAATCCAGTTGCCAAAAATTTACACACCCCAAAATAACACACTAAAAAAGCAGTTCATGCAATCAAAATAGTGCAAAGTATTTTGCTAGTTAAATTAGCATTGCCTCGTAAAAACACAGTGATGAAATGACATACTTTAAATTCTTCCTTGGGTATAAAGTGGCGTCCTGGAGAGCCCATTAATGCTAACACCAGCACAACACAAAACACTCAGGGGACTGTCCTCGGATGCCCATTTTGTTTTTACAAATTGTCCTCTATGTGACAGTATTTAAAGAAACCAATTGGGTTTGGGGTTTTTCCCCCTATTCAATTCAATACCACAAATATTAGATGCCAACTGCGTGTCAGCTAAGTACAACAGGACAAATAAGGATTTCAGGGTGGGATGTAGGTCGCAAGAGGGAGTCTTGACAAGAACACAAATACCATAACCAAGGCAGAATGTAAATGCCATAAGACAAATAGATAACTCTCTAGTGCTATGAATCTAGAGACAGAGAAGTAACAGCCAGCTGGCGAAGATCAGAAAAGGCATCATGGAGGAGGAGGTATCTGTAATAAAAGTTAAGCTTTGAGCAATATTGCAAGCCACACAGTTAGGGAGGGCAGTATGGTAGGGTTAGAGGACTGGGTATTCCAGAAAGGCAGAAGATGAACTCCTCCAGCTATCTTTAGTCTGAATTTCCAGAAGTATCTACTTCATCTGTTCCTGGAATATCAGCTTGACTTTGCTAATAACTAGTCTGAGAGTACTCACATTTCATGAAAAATAACACTGATATGATTATTGCCAATATCGCTCCCTTTTAGCAATAGCAACAAATATTATTTTTCAAAAATGGAACAACTGCATTTTTATAATATCCCTGAGAAAGTATTAAAAATGTGAAATACATTCTAGGTGATTTTTAATAATTGTATTTTCTTCCATTTTTATTAGAATTCAGAACATATACTTCTTGGCCTTTTCCAAAAATGATCTGTGCCTAACTTGGTAAATGACAACAGAGTCTGCCTCCCCAAAATACACCACTTTGATGTAAGAATCATTTTGAGTGGAGAGCAATTGAGAAGAAGCAGATACGAAAACAAAATATCTGCCCTCTTCCTAATTGCCTGAAAGCAGGGCATTAAGTAAACAAAAGTGTCCCTTCCTCCCCATTTCTACCAGGAATAACAAAGTTTGATCACCAGAGATGATCCTTATCAGCCTGGAGATGACACCAAAGGAATCCACATTAAAAAATTTACTGATGAGGGGCCAGTCATGGTGGCTCACGTCTGTAATCCCAGCACTTTGGGAGGCCAAAGTGGGAGGATGTTCGAGACCAGCCTGACCAACATGGAGAAACTCCATCTCCATTAAAAATACAAAATTAGTCCGTCGTGGTGGCGGGTGCCTGTAATCTCAGCTACTCTGGAGGCTAAGGCAGGAGAATCGCTTGAACCCAAGAGGTGGAGGTTGCAGTGAGCCAAGATTGCGCCACTGCACTCTAGCCTGGGCAACAAGAGCAAAACTCCAACTCAAAAAACAAACAAACAAAAAATTACGGACTAGCCTCTATCTACCATAAGTTTCCCACAGATTTGCCATCTCACAATTTTCTGCCCCTAGAGACTCATGGTCCTTCCGCTTTATGTTGCCAGTTCTCTAAAAATGTTTTGTTCTTTGTTGAAGACACCACATAAGCCACCATTCTAAGCTACCTCTTTGAGAGTTAGTCTTTCCCTGAGTTTTCTCTCAGATATATATGAAATATACATGTTAGTAAACCTCTGTTTGTTTTTCTCTTGTGTTAAAAGAAAAACTTTAGACAAATTAAATTTAACAGAGTTTAAGTGAGCAAGAAAAAATACAAAAATGACTTGTGAATCAGGCGGCAGCGGGGCTGCCACATGGTGGGATAAGATTTATGAAGAGAAAAAGGAAAGTGACATCCTGAAAACAGAAGTGAGGTTCAGAAACAGCTGGATTGGTTACAGCTTGGTGTTTGCCTTATTTGAACACCGTTTAAATCATTGACTGACTGTGAGTGGTTGAAGTATGACTGCTGTGATTGGCTGAAAGTCAGCCTCTATTACAGACACATTCTCCTAAGTGAGGTTTTCAGTTTGTATATGTGCTAGGTTAGGTTGTGATTCATACATAAGAACTCAAATATGCAAATATGGAGGCTTTCTCAAGGCAGACTTTGGTTTGATTGAACAATTTCCCTCCTTTTGGTCAGCCTCTCAACTTTGAGATATCAACCAAAACTTCAGGCATTGTTGCCACTCTCTGTCACCATCATAAATAACTTATTTGGTCTCGGTATGAAATTCACACATCTTCTTTGGTCTCAGTATGGAATTCACACGTCACAGTGTCATACCAGTTGAATAATTCTTTATGTTCTTGCTGATCTAGTCAAAGTAAAATCATAAGATCATTCAATGCTCAATGGCTAAATACAAAACATTTAAGACTTGAGAGGATACAGTGTTACCAGGGGGACTATTAAAATTACTATCAAGAGTTTAATATCAAAAAACCAAAGTGTACTTCTTAACAAGATTTCTTATGAAATGAACCAAGTCAAATCAAACAAGTCAAAGTTCAGCAATACAGGCAGTTCAACAATATTTGAGTCTAATTGGTCATAGTCTTTGCTCAGGGTGTCATGGTAATTAAGGACCATCATTCACTGTAAAATGTTCTGATTTAAAGAGGTATCCATTTTTGTTGTTATACTGGTCACACAAGTTATAATAACCTGGAGACCTACCAGGAGAAATATAAAGATAAGAAAACTTTGGAAAACCCAAGCTTGCTATCCACCATTTAGGATATCTGCAAACCAACTGTTAGTTGTTCCCATAAACACATTTTATGTTCCTTTCTCTTTAAAGATGTCCTTAATTTGGTGGCAGTGGATAAGGAAAGAATAGTATCTACCATATTTTTAATTAAGGCTTCTGTAGTAATAAAATCAGAGGAAGATAGGTCCAACATTCAGTTTTGTTTCAAAACCAAACATAAGGCCCCAAGTTGAGCTGAAAGGAAATATAAAGCTGCATGATGTGTTTTTGTTGAACACATATGTTATCATTTACCTTTCAGAGAGTGGCTCCTACCCATCTCAAACTGTGGGAGGTCTGACTGGCTATAAACTTCAAGATTTCTCTCAGTTTATGAATTAGCTTTAAATTCCATACAACTAGTACCCCACTACCACCAAGAGTGAGTCCCCAGGAACCACGATGGAATCTGTCTTCAATGGAACCTAATTTATCTTTCATCTATTTCAAGAGTGGTGCTAATTTCAGTTTTTGACTGCTTTGGTTTCTGATCATAGGAGCTATTACAGGAACTCTCAGGGGAAGCTACTTAAAAGGCAGGAGTGAGCCAGACCAAATAGCAAGATCCAAACCAGGAAGGAGACAGAACAAAATTCTGTGCAGACCAAATATAGTACTTAAGGGGTTGGAAAAGAGGGCCATCTAGTTGTATTTGAGCAGGGCTTAATTTTTCACCCTTGTTCTGCCTATCTCCTGAACAAAGTCCAGTGGAAAATTTACTTTTTTGTGGCCCTTTCTTAAAATGTTGTAAAGATGTATAACCACATTTAGTTAAAAAAAAAAAAACAGGGGGATGGGGCAGGGAGACCTACTGGATTTAATCTAGTGGCCTTCTGTGAGCACTTGTACCCACATGGATAATACCCAGGTCTTGAGTGTGTGATGCCAGGTAGCACAAAATACATTTTGCAGACATTACTTGGATAGGTTTTCTATATTTGGTAATGATTAGGTTATCAACTATAAAAGATAGAATGTTGTTTCTAGTAAGTACTGGAAAGCAAGTAGCAGTGATATTTAGAACACCAAAGATAGCTTTCCAGTCTTCTTTTGGCATCTCACAGTGATTGTCATTGAGAATGCAGAGAGGCATTGGCATCAGCGGGACTGTTTCCTGATTTTTTGGCATTATCCCACAAACCCAACAATTGCTCTAGTTTTATGCTAGAACATAAGCTTGAGATAAAGCCATCCACTGATTATGGCCTCATGAATTTTCCTGTAGGGAAAAAAAAAGCACTGGGACAGCAGTAAATGAGGGAAAAAGACAAAAACATAACATTTTCATGATGGTACAGAAGTCTTGATCTGTGAACTTGAGAAAGCTGTTAACATTGAAGATGCCATCTACTTCTAGGGAGAAATTTCCATGGTCAGCTTTACCTTAAAGTCTCCAACAGGAGTACTGCTCCAAGAATCTGAAAGGGCTCTTTTGAATTGTAACATGTGGACCTAGGATTCAAGGCCTTCATTACAGTGTGGGTGGTGAGAAAAACTTGATATGGTCCCTTCCAACAGGGGTCAGGGGCAGTCTTACTCTGATCTTATTTCCAAAACACCCAATCTCCAAGTTCTAGACCACGAAGTATTTGATTGTCCTCAGATGGTGGGTCATGTAAAGTTTTTTTTTACCCAGTGAAAATACACTTTGGCATAATCCTTAAAGCCTTGCAGCATTTAATCATATCAGAGTTTAAGAGAGCAAGGAATGTGTGAGCTTTTATTATTAGGGATATAGGTTTTCCAGTGACTATTTCCTAAGGGCTCAACTTACGATTTCTAGTCAGAGTGGATCTGATTGCCATTAAAGCCAATAGCAGTGTCTTAGGCCAAGACAACGCAGTTGACTCAGTTAGCATTGACAATTTCAGTTCTAATATGCCATTTGTTCTTTCAACCTTTCCAGAAGGCTGAGGATGATAGAAACAATGATAATGCCATTGTGTTCACAATACATTCTTTAATTGCTTTATAAATTGCCCAGTAAAATGAGTTCCCCTATTGCTAGAGATTTCTCTAGGAATGCCCCTTAAGGAAACATTTTCCAATAATTTCTTAGCTACTGTTACAGCACCAGCTTTCCTACACAGGAAAGCCTCTACCAACCAGGAAACACACAGACTATTACAAGAACATACTAGTACCCCACTGAGAGTGGCAACTGAATAAAATGTATCTTTAAATATTCAAATGGCCCATCTTATGGTAGAAATATGCTATCTGAAGTTTTGATTGTTTTCCCAGAATTATGAGTTTGACAAACCAAAATAGCGATTATGAACCATTTTAGAAATGTTAGCACAGTAACCCCAACAATATTTTTCCATAACTTGGATCATTTTGTCTGTTCCATGATGAGTTGTGGAGTGCATAGCTTTTAACAACGGAAGCTTCAAAGACTCTGGAAGGACCAGGTGGCCATCTGGGCCCTCTGTGAGTCCATGCTTAACAATGAATTTGTATCCTTTTTAAACAATGAATTTGTGTCCTTTTAGATATCACTTTTGTTTTTCCAAATCAAGTGCATTATACTGTTTTCTAAATAGGTCATCATAAGGAAGTTGACTTGGATCGATCTTAGGAGATTGATTCAGAAAGCATATCCTAACTGTTCCAGCACTAAACGACTGAGCATAAAAACCTACTAGAGAATTCTCTTTATGTTCAGGTTCAGTTTTTATATGCATGAGCATCAACCTTAATAATGACAATCTGTGATGGTAACAGGATAGTAGAAAGGAGTTCATCCACGTGGAGTCTATTTTTGATGGAGGTCCCACTAGAAATGAGAAACCTTTGGTGTTTCCATAACATACCAAAATTATGTGCTGTGCCAAAGGTATATCAGCTATCTGCATAAATATTTACTGACTTGCCCTAAGCTATATGACAAGCTCAGGTGGCAGCAAAAAGCTCCATGGCCTGAGCTGACTTAAATTGAGGAAGAGCTCCCTTCTCTCTCAACTTATTTTGGGTGGCAATGGCATACCCTGACCAATATTTTCCTTCTGAATTCTTGGCACAGGGCTCATCAACAAATACTCAGGATTATCCAATGGTGTATCTCATAAATCAACACAAGAGACAACTATTTCTGATACTATGCTACAAAATTATAGTCTTCACCATCATCAGACAGGAGTAATAGAATAGCAGAGTTAAGTATGTTGCAGAATTTTAAATGGAGATTAGAAGGAGATTAATTTAACAAGATGGTGGTCTACTTTCTGAAAAATACTGCGTTTGGTTAGCATGTAAAGGACTTCCCACAGTATGTGGGAGTTGCAAATTAAGTTATTCCCTAAAATCAGCTCAGATGAAGCTTCTGTCAACTTGGCTGCCAATGCTTTTAAACAATTAGCATGTACCTTCACTACTAGGTCTAACTGAGGGCTATAATATGCAATGGGCCTATGTTTTCCTCTGTGTTCTTGGATAAGAACTCCTAATGCCTGATGGTTACATTCATGGACAAACAAGGTAAAAGGTTTAGTGTGATTTGGAAGTTCCAAAGCTGGAGGCTGTTGTAAGGCAAAATTCATTTGGTTAAAAGCCTGCTCATGACTGTCTTCCCAAGGTAAAGGCTCTGGTACTGTGTTTCTAGTGAGCTCTTACAATGGTGAGGCCATTCAGAAAAAATGCAAGACTCAGAATTGGCAATATCCTGCAAGGCCAAGAAAACTTCTTAATTGTCTTCTGGTTACACGCTGAGGAAAACTTTGAATAGTTTTATTCCTTCAGGCAAGAGGGAAATCCCTTTAGCAGTCAAGTCATAATGGACTTGCTCTTTTGAAAACTGAAGTTTTTTTCATCGAATCCTTGTGACCCTTATGTGTGAGTTGCTGTAAAAGGTAAATTTAGTCCATTTTATAGCACTCTTAATGGGAGAGCCTAAAAACAGATCATCTATATACTAAGTAACAGCAGAATTTTGAAGAAACTGTAGGGTTATTAAGTCCTGATGCAATACTGGGGAAAAATACAAAGGGCCCTCAGTAAACCCTTGTGACACTACAGTCCAGATGTACTGCTGGTTTTTGTAAGTAAAAGCAAACACGTATTGACTATTTATGGATTGAAGTGCTAAGGAAGACTGAGCAGAGGTCTCTGACATTCCTGTACCTGAATATTTATATGTTCCGCTAGGCCTTAAAAGGTTTCTATTATTATTTTTTTGAATAAGCTTTCTATTTCTTCCTTTTTCACAACTGTATTGAATTCCAATGACACTTAGATTGGTTTTTGTTTTGTTTTGTTTGAGGTTATTCTCTATATCTTGTAGGTATTCTTAATTACTTTTCATTATTTTTGTTTTTTCTCCTCTGTGTATTTTCAAATAGCCTGTCTTTGAGGTTACTGATTCTTCATTCTGCTTGATTCGTTCTGTTTTTGAGAATCTCTAATGTATTTTGCAGTTCAACAAATGTATTTCTTGGTTCCAGGATTTCTGTTTGATTTTTTATTACTATTTTGATCTCTTTCTTAAATTTCTTTGATAAATTTCTGAATTGCTTTTCTGTGTTTTCTTGAAGTTCCCTGAGTTCCCTTAGAATTGCTATTTTGAATTATTGATCTGATAGCTCACACATCACCATCTCATTAGGAACAGTCACTGGCTCCTTGCTTTGTCTGTTTGGGAGGTCATTGTTCCCTCCCTGTTTGCTGTTGTTTCTTGTGGACATATAGCTATAGCGGCACATTGCAGGATTAGTTATTTTTTCCAGTTTTCACTGTACAGTTTGTTTCTCTCTTAGAGGGTATGTTTACTTAGGGAATGTTTACTAGAGTATGTTTACTTAGAGGTTCTTTGCAGTTTCTTATTGAGTCTCCTTAATCCTAGACCACTGCTTCCTTTATGGGACTACATGGCACCTTAAGCCTATGTTTGCCTCAGCTCTCCCAAACGTTCAGAGCACTGCCTGTCCCATATGGTAAGAGGATCCCAAATGTGATACACCTGTTCTATGTAAGAAGGTTGACTGGAGGTTTGTGCCCATGAGACCTATGGAGTGTGCCTCCTACAGCATGGTGCTGCAGAACAGTTACTCTGAGTTGAAATCTCCTTTGGCTGAGATAAAGAGCAGAATTCACAGGCTGAGATTGCTAGACTCACCTCCCTACTTTGTCTCTAGCTGCTCTTTGGGATTTTTCTACCTATAGGTACTTGCAATGCTTCCTGTGGGTTGAGGCAGGAACAGTTTTCTTGTAAGGGTACCCAAGATGGTGGGGAAGCTGGCTGTCTGCCTCAATCTCATTTTTCCAGAGTAGAAACCATAAGTCTGAGAAGAATTTTCCACGTGTAATCCCTGGCAGATTGGGAGAGGGACGTCATGGATACAGACGTCACTTTCTCTTACTCTCTGCTCGGAGTTTTGTACTTCTTTGTGGCCCTGGGGATCATCTCAGCCTCAGAGTTGAGTTCTGGGATATTGCTGGTGATAATCTGGATGCTGGATATTTAGTTCTTTGATGGGAAGAGTGGTGCCAGAATGCTTCTACTCCATTACTTTTGTGACATCACTCTTCCTGAGTAGAGGTCTACTACAGTGAACTGCTTCAAATAAGCAGGAACATTAAGCAATAAAGTATTGGAATTTGCAATTACAGCAAACCTTGGTATTACAATTGTATTAATTAACCATAAATCTTGAACAAATCTTCAGCCTCATTCATTTGGCTTCTTTTTTTTTTTTTTTTTTTTTTTTTTTTGACAGAGTTTCACTCATGTTGCCCAGGCTGGAGCAATGGCACAATCTTGGCCCACTGCAACCTCCACCTCCCAGGTTCAAGCAATTCTCCTGCCTCAGCCTCCTGAGTAACTGGGATTACAGGCTCACACCACCACACCTGGCTAGTTTTTTTGTATTTTTAGTAGAGATGGGGTTTCACTATGGCCAGGCTGGTCTTGAACTCCTGGCCTCAGGTGATCCACCCGCCTCAGCCTCCCAGAGTGCTGGGATTACAGGCGTAAGCCACTGCACCTGGCCTCATTTGGCTTTTTAACTGGTAGAATTGGAGCATTACAAGAACTGGTACACAGAATTATGCCTTTTTAAAAGTAAATCTTTTACAGTTGGTGAGGGCCCCTGGATTGCTTCAAGTTTTAGTGGTTATTACAATAATGTAGGCAAAGGTTTAGAATGATCTGCCTGAATTTGTATAGGTTCTATACTTTTAATCCATCCTGTATCAGTTGAGGAAGGAGCTCATGACATTCAGGTGTTTTAGAAAGGTTAGGTATGTAATAGACCTGAGTTTCAATCTTATCAATTTCTGCCTGTAAAGAGCGTAACTCTCCTGGTTCAGGAAAGTCTGGAAACTATGTATCCCTCTGAGTACAATCATATATGCTCTTTTAGTTATGAAAGTGAATCTCACCCTAGCAAGTTTATTGGAGTAGTATCATATGGTGAAAAGGTATAATTTTCTGAAAATGGCCCCCAAAGTAGGTTGAATGAGTTGATACATGAAAATCTCATGAATTTGATTTGAAACCCCCACCACAGAAATGACTTTTTTGCTTCAAGGGATCTGATGGCTTAATAAAGTGGAGTTTATCCTGGTGGCTACAGTATCCACCAGGATATACAAGATTCCTTATTTATTTTAACTTGTTTCTCCATGTTTATGTAAGCGTATTATGTCAGGGGCAATTTAACAGAGAATCCTTGGAGCCTAATAAATGTTGATTATCATTATTAATGTTAAAATCTCTTGGGCTCATTCTAGGGGTAAAACGATCTAGACTAAAGAAAGGAGGCTTACTGTAGACTGATATAAAATGAAGAAATCTCTTTTCACATGTCCTTGTTGTTTGCAGTGAAGGCAAACATCTCAGGATAAAGAATTTCTTGTTCTAGGACCTCTTGGTTGTGATTTAAAATAAAAATGAGAAGGTCCCTTTAGCCTCAGCCCCTGTAACTGTTGTAATTGAAGAGTCATAATTGTTAGCATTTTGGATATTTTTTTTTTGCTCCAGAGTCCTCTCAAAATGTTCAGCTGAAGCTACCAGTTCATATCTGTAACTCTCCATCCAGGTTTGTTTCTTAATTAAACAGGTACATTCAGGATGAAGTCCATTTATAAATAGAAGAGTTAATATCATTTCAGTCCCTGCAGGAAATACTTCTTGCTGTATTTTGAGTCCAGAATATTTTACAAACAGTATTTCTAAGTAAGTTCTGTAATCAAAAAATGATTCATCCTTTTTTTGTCTGCAAGACTGTATGATGAACCAATCAACCTTTGGTGGGAAAATCTTAGGAATTAAATATAAATGGTTTTCAACAATGTTTCTAGCTCCATTTGTCGTTTCTTGTGAGGAAGTTTTGGAGAAGTCTAATACACTTCTCAGATTTGTCTCATCCCACTCCTGCCATTCATTTTTAAGCTTCACCAAACATCAATATTACATGAATATATTAGTAAAGGTAAGGGAGTCATGGATTATAGACTCCTGTGAGGATTCTAAATTCTTCAGTAAATGATTGAGGATTTTTCCCTTGGGTTAGGGAAGTCCTTTACAATGTCTCTAAGATGAGTTTTAGACCATGAAGTAAAAATGGTTACAGCAGGAAAATCTGGCTGATCAGAAGGTTTTACTAACTCCTCTTTTTTCATCACCTTCAGGATGAAAGGATAATGTAGCAAAAAGGTTAGCGGATTCAGAGTATTGAGGTAGAGATGGAAAATGGGAAGGAACAGTTAAAGTTAGTTCAGTAAGACAACAGTCCTCTTTTATCATGTCCTTAGGCTGTTGCTTAAGCTTTTCATTTGCTTTTGCAAAGAATCTTTGAAGGAAGCTATTTTTGATTTGTTTAGCCTCTTAGATGCTTCTGCATCCCATTGTTTTCTGTGGGTTTTTGATCTTCTTTCTAATATGCCTCACAATAAACGATTTTATCCAACTTGAAATGTTACTGGTGTCATCATAATTCTAAGTTGTCTCTTGTAAAATTAACTCATTTTTCTGAAAATGCACACATTCTGGGCCCATAAGTTTTATAGAAAAAATTAGCCGCGGTCCCAGAAGGCAGAGTCTTACACTCCTTGGATTGAGATAAATTCATTATCCAAAAGGTATCTACCCAAACTCTTAGGCCTCTCACTGAATCCAATCTTGTTAAAGATTTAATTTAAGTCAATCATGCACCCGGTCCAGGCTAAATATTGTTCAAATAAATTCAGAGAGCTCAAAGCACAAATTAGTGGAGCTCAGAATTCAAAAGAAAATTCACTCATGATCTCCAGTTACAAACAAGAGAATAGTGAACACAGCTGGCTTCATGGATATTTTGCCTGGTTGCCTAGTGTTCCTAGGGGTCACTGGTGTTTTACTTCACATCCTCACTTCTGACATCAAATCCGTTAAAAGAAGGGCTTTAAACAAATTAAATTTAACAGAGTTTAATTGAGCAAGAAAAAAGACAAAATGATTTGCAAACTGGGTAGCCCTCAGAATCAGAAGAGATTCAAAGAGACTCGGGCTGCAACATGGTGTGATAAGATTTATGGACAGAAAAAGAAAAGTGACATACTTAAAACAAGAGTGAGGTACAAAAACAGCTTTGGTTACAGTTTGATGGTTGCCTTATTTGAAACAGTTTGAACAGTTGGCCACCTTTGAGTAATTAAGGTATGGCTGCTGTGATTGGCTGAGACTCAACTGCTGTTACAGAAGCATTCTCCTAAGATAGAATTTCAGCAGAACTCATATAAGAGTATGGAGGCTTTCTAAGGCCAAATTTTAGTTTGATTTAACACTGGTTAATCTGTCTTTTTGTTACAGGGGTCCCAGTCAAGAATTAAGAAGGATGGAAGGGAAAATTATTTTTTCCACTTGTATATTGAAAAAACTCATTTAATATTTATAGCATTACATCTTGCCAACTTCTTTGTTATTTCATCCTTGCCAAATTCTGATGTCTAGCGTTAGAATTAACTTCCTCAGAATATTTTTAAGAGCTGGAAAATGAAAATGTTTAACTGTATTATATTTCTTGACTTCCTCAAACTCTAGAGCAATCTCTTCAATCTGTGACAGAAATAAAGAATTGGTTTAATAGAATGTCTCCCAAACTGGCATTTGCAGGATATTAATAGGTGTTTCATTAAGAAATGGGAAATGTAAATTGACCAAAGTTAATAAACAAGTTTTCATTTTATCTACAAGACTTCTCATAAGTTTATATGTTCTTTAATGTGTTCTCATAAGTTGTGACTCTCCAGAGAAAGGACATATGTCTCCATACTTATTTTACAATGAAACATTTCTTAGCTACACCTATTAATACCCAGAATGTTGTTTCAGGAAATACCATTCTGAGAAACACTTAGCTAATGAATTACTCCAGCTTAAAGATAGTTCCACAAGTCAGCTTTAGGAGTTTAACTGAGCTCCATGGAAATTTTTCCTTCATCCAACAAGAGCATACTTAGCCAAAAAACAAACAAATAGCAATTTTAAAAAAGGATTGTATGGATCATGTAGCAAACATCACTATAGGTAATTCTTTCAAGATGCCAAAAAAGAATATTTACTCATTAGTTTCAAAGAAAGACAGCCACTTTATATAGGTTTCTTCATTTGTTGAACACTTACCATTGGAATATCTACTGTAACAACTTAAAAAAGTGTTCACTCCAAATTTACTATCCAAGTGAAAAATTACTTCAATGAATCTGCATATGCATGCCAGAAAAAACATTTTAGTGTCTCGAAAAAACCTTAGTGAAAAGTGAAAAGCCTTAGTCTCAACTGTTCTCCAGACAGGTTTGGGACATACGCATTTTTTGATTAAAAGTTTTGTGCATTATCACTGTCACCTCCCCTACATCACTAAAAGAAAAAGTTTGTTGAAAGAATAGAAAAGTATAAAAGTCTTTGAATAAAGCAGGTAAGTCTAAGAGATGTGGAAAAACCCATATATAAGAAGAGGTGAATAATGAGGCACATGGAACATAAACGTGTAAAAGACATATGCTTGGCATACATTTGTTTTCATCTGCAAAATCTATGATTTTTTGTAAGTATGAAACATTTTAAAAGATATTTGCAATTGTGGTTGGTTCCAGAAAGTGTTGGTGTGTTTTATATGTACACAGAATGATTTAGTCACTGTTTATGTGGTTTTGGGTGAGTTAGAAATACTTTATAATTTTCCCCATTTAAAATAATGAGATATAGGCTCCCACTATTCAAAAATTTTATATCCAAAGTATTTGCTTAGATTTGGATAAAGAAAGATGCCTGAATATGTATTTCAACTATTCATGGAATAAGCAGATCAATATATGCCAAAAGATCAATCTGTGACCTTACTCTAACAATCCTGACATTACTCAAAATATTTTGAACACCTTTTAAAAAAATCACCTTTAGTTTCTGACATAGACTTTTCAATCTTCTAAGTGGTGAGAAATTTTCATCATTAATAGTTTGATTTTATTTGGAAAATAGACAAAGACATTCAGAGCCAGATCTGGCAAATAAGGTAAACGATCTTTCCAAGAAATGGTATTTTGATCAACTGTGGTTTCCCTATAAAGTAAAGGCACCAAATTTCATATGTGTCTTATAAACCGCTTTGAAATCAGTAGGAAAGAAGGAATTCCAAAGTGTTTTAATTAATGGCAGCATCATAAGAAAAGATACATCTTTTTCCAAAATGAATGTGAACGATAAAACTTTTTTGTTATGAACATTTAAATCTGGTTGTTCAAAACCGTTCTCATTATTATTATTATTATTTTTTTGCATTTTGTTCAAAAATAACTTGTCAATGCCAGTAACCTGTCAATGGCAATTTAAGGCATTCTTCTAAACAACTGGCTACCTACCTATTTTCATCCAAATGGATTATTTTCTATGCCAGTATTATTTGGGAGGAGAGATGAGGACTTACTCTGTCTTCTCTGACTCTCTTCTATTTACACAGCAAAGAAAAACCCTATACGCCATGGAATATTATGCAGCCATAAAAAGAATGAGTTCATGTCCTTTGCAGGGACATGGATGAAGCTAGAAGCCATCATTCTAGCTGAAAACTAATACAGGAACAGAAAACCAAAAACCATATGTTCTCACTCATAAGTGGGAGTTGAACAATGAGAACACATGGACACAGGGAGGGGAACATCACACACCAGGGCCTGTCGGAGGGGTGGCGGGGAAGGGGAGGGAGAGCATTAAGACAAATACCTAATGCAAGCAGGGCTTAAAACCTACATGACGGTTGATAGGTGCAGCAAACCTCCATGGCACATGTATACCTATGTAACAAACCTGCACATTCTGAACATGTATCCCAGAACTAAAAGTAAAATTTAAAAAAAAAGAAAGAAAAACCCAAGAATTGTTGAAGAGAAGATAAGGTTGGGGAAAAGGGAGGTAACCAGGAGGTATTATCGAACTGTCATTTGATGTAGAGGTTGGCCAGATTCTTAAGACGAAGATTGTTTCAGAATCTCCCAATACCTCCGAAAGCAGACAAAACATTAATGTCTTTCAATCATAATGTTTACCTTATTTGAATTCCAAGTAACCTTAAAGTTACAGTCCTTTTGACCCCAACAATATAGCAATGGCATTTAAGACACCTGGTTTCATTTCAGTCCTGCCTCTGTGGGTGAGGCCGTAAGCCCCTTGGGTTGGAAATTGTTAACTGTTGTGTTTACTATTAATCCCAAGCATTTAGAATGTATACTTTGTAGGTGTACTTGTAAAAGAATGCT
Source organism: Macaca nemestrina (assembly GCF_043159975.1). NCBI lineage: Eukaryota > Metazoa > Chordata > Mammalia > Primates > Cercopithecidae > Macaca > Macaca nemestrina. The sequence continues at coordinate 60,687,904 of NC_092130.1, forward strand.
TACTCTCCCTTATCTGTTATTTGATAATAGTTTCCTTATCTGTTAAATGCAAATACTAACTTGGACTAGAGATTCCAACCATACGGATGTGCTTAATGATATGCCTCATCTTTTTTTTTCTCTCTTCCCCTTTCCAGAGGCAGAAATCCCTCCCCAAATTATAACAAAAGGCAGATAGTCAGCTGTCTCTTCACACCTGGTTACTGTCTGTATTATCAACAAGCACATAAACTCAAGATTTTCCATAAATGAAAATAAAGCAGGCAGAAACTGTCAATTGCCCACTGACTACTTATTCTTTTCTTCTCTCTTAGTAACAGAATTCCATGGCATAGGGACCACAATATGTTCAGCTAAAACAACCCAACAAAAAATATTTTCCAGTCCCACTTGTGGATGATGGAGTTAGGCAACACAGCTCTGGCCTAAGAAATGAAAGCAGGAAGAATCCCTACAAGAAGAGCAGAATTAGCTGATAGTACCACTTTTTTTGCTGGAAACATGGGTACAATGCTGAGATGCTAGAGGTGGGACAGCCATTTGCAACCTCAAGTAGATGAGTAAGAAAGGGCCAAGAGAAGAACTGCCAGTGGGAACCCCCAGGAAGCAAACACTAAGTCAGAGGTAAGACTGGGAGAGCTTCATTGTGAGGGTAGAGGCAAAAAGCAAGGTGGGAGTAGGGATGTGGAATAGGATTGGGCAAGAAAAGTCTTTAGATTACAATGCTGATTTGACACTTTGACATGCTGGACCCCTGTGAATTCAGCAGAAATGGCACCATGTTTAAGAGGCCCAAGAAGAGACCTAGAGCCAGTGAAGAAAACATAGGGTTTGTTGAGGGAACTTATATACAGGGTGATCCAGTGGCAATGGGCTGGAGAGGAGAACTGCAACCACTTATTAAAAGCATGCAATTTATACATGCTTGGAAATCTTCATTGAATCTAAAACAATGGGCCTCGATCTCCTCTATGGCCTGCATTCCACAGGATGGGCTGAAGGCTCAGATGTCCCTCATAGACAAGGAATGAATCTCTAGGTTGGCCACACCCAGATTCTGTAGCTCCCAACTCTGAACGTGCATTCTTCTTAGACCATATGGTCATTCTCAGGGTATGCTTAAGTTATTGCTGCCAGGTTCATCTGCCATACAGTGTCATTCTGAGGATACACTTCAGTTATTGCTGTCCGGTTCATCTGCCATACACATTTATGAAAAGCAGAAGGAGGCAATATTAGGCAGGAGGAGACTTGAACTATGATGCACATCTAACAAAATTTCAGCAAGCCCAATAGGAACCTCCAGAGCAAAGGCTTCCCATTAGAGGAGGTCTGCATTGGGCAGAAATGGCCATGGCCATGCCCAAGTGTCCCCTGCATGCTCTGTCATTGCTTGGGAACTACCTGAAAAAAAGTGTGACCTTGGATCAAAAGCTGAGGCAGATTCTGAAGGCACTGAATTTGGGGGGTCTCAAGATGACAAATTCTTCCTCGAAGGAAGATCCAAGCAGCACACCTCCGTGGCCAGGGCTACCACCACAATGAAGGTCTCAGCCCAGAGCTGATTTCCATCCTTGAGCTGAAATTACTGCCAGCAACCCCCATCTCTGGCTTCCTATTGTGCAAGAAAAAATAAACCCCTAATTTGTTTAGTTCTAGGTATTGGGGTTTCAGTTCTCTGTGCTTCTACGAATTATTGACCCAGATTCTTTCCACTGAGTCTCTAGTTAATGGTAAATTAGGTGTCTGGGGAGATGCATCCATCATTCCGGGCTATGAAGGCTCTATTCAGTGAATAATAGCATGGGAGTAATGCTGCAACAAGGCAAATACAAACATCAGTTTCCCAGGAGAACGTAGTTATGACAGCAACTTAAATAATTGCTTGCAAAAACAGAAATAACAGGCCGAATGAAGGTCGGCTTAGAGAGGTTGATGAATTATTATTATTAGTGCAAGAATTTTTGATAGCTACTCCCATTAAAGACATGACAGTTTTCTTACTCCTGGGTGTTTAAATGTGTTGCCAGTGATTGAAATGCTGGAAATTTGACTTCCAGATAGTTTTAGGAGGCATACTTTAATCACTCTGGACTTCATATTTTTTCTTTATAAAATGAGGAGGTTGGATTATGTACCACTAAAAGTATTTATAACAGGGAATTTAATGCACTGAATGAGTTACACAGGTTACAGAAAAGCTGAGAGCCGAATGGGATGATGCAGTAACTCAGACATTACCAATAAAAGGAAGCCAATACAACCACTAGGCTGGAGAACAAAGAGGGAAGGTGGTATTGCTGGAGTTCAGGTGATTCAATCATCCAACGAAGGGTCGACTCATGCTGGGCCAGTACAATGGGAGTTGGAGCCATGGGATTAATGTGCCTGCTGCCAGGGAATCAGCCCAAGGCAGAAAGGAAGAAGGAGAAATACCCTGGCTTCTCCCCTCTGCTGTATGCCAACCTCCCTCCAATCTTTAACCAGTGCCTCCTTCTGGCTACACTAAGTGAGAAGCCAGCTAACACAGGAATTTGATAAACAACAGCCTTCATGGCTCAGCCCCTTTGTGAAAAAACACAGCAGGGAGAAAACAAGAAAAGTATCTGAGGACAAGCAAGACCTAGACAACCACAGTCTAGATCAGAGGCATTGACATTTTTGTAAGTAGCAGGTCATATGAAAATATAAACACAAGTAGGAGGGCTGCTCGAACTGATGATAATCATAATTAGAGAAGATCGATGATTGGCATATAAATATGGAATTTTACTCAAATATAAGGCAAATGCATACCAAAGCTTATTCATATTCACAATCTATTCATCAAATGGGTCTAGAATAATTTTAGCTGAATTAAATAGTTCAAAATTATGTAATTAACAAAACTCATTTCCATCCCATCTGTAACATGAATCCTGGCAGCAGCCAGCTATACAACAGGAGCTAGTTTACATGCACGCTCTTGTTTGGTCATTTTTTAATTGAACCAAAATTTTCAGGTGCCAGGACCCAAAGATCAGGTGGCTGTGCTGGTGTGACAGCCTCTTACTGGCCAAGACACCAAGATTCCTTCTAGTTGCAATGGTCTCCATTCCTCCAGGCTAAGTAATGGTGCCTGGACCATACACTAAGGGAAGGCTTCCAGGAAATTCAAGGAAGGTGGTCAGACCTGGTCATGTCAACATTGTCAACCTCCACCAGGCCACAGAGCACTGATTCTTGGTTGGGAAATTCTTTAAGCCTGGTTCCTACAATCATGCAAACGACTCAAAAGGGTCACGGAAGAGTTAGAAGAACTTCCTGGAGCAGTAAGCACTTACCTATCCCTTTTGGGGGCCAGACTTCTAAAGTGAAATCTTTGGGTGTCAAGATGAGCTAAGCCAAAACTAAAATTCCTCACCGATTCTGTTCATCGTTGTGGTTTTTTTCTCGAGAAGCCTGCTTGACACTACACATCAGTCAACATTCTGAAAGCATGCAGTTGAGGCATGGTACTTCTTTTGTTTTATATATGCATCATTTTTTATGTTCCCAAAAAAGCATATGAATTAAAAATTATCTGCATAAACATGAACTTTTGATTTTTTTTTCTATGTGTCCAAGGAAAGCATATAATTTTATGAATAAATGAATGCCCTGTCCCCATCCTTCAGGTTCTACCCCAAAAAGGCTCCTCCTCTTCATCCAGAATTCCAGCCTTGGGATGACACAGCAACTGTGGCTCCAGGGGGGTAATAAATAAACACCCATTTGTGAGATCATAGGCAAATAAATTGTCTTTGTGCCTTAAAAAATATACCCTCATGCATCCCATTGCACTGAAACAAGAATTTAGAAACAGTATTTAGGAGTAAATACTGTTTGGCCAATTGGCAGGTTAAGGAGAGAAATCCATGAAACTATCTGGGAAAATTAATTTGAGAAAGAGTTGTTTTTGTTCTTGTTTTTTTTTTTAAGGAAGGCATTTATTTAAGGCAACATAAGAGTCTGTTTACATTTAACATTTTAATAGTTGGAAGGTTAAGATTCTGGATCAAGAATTATTGCTATTCAACCAGAAGGAATGGATTCTGTTTTAGTGAACTTTACCCTCTCACAGGTATTTAAGGAGCCTGTTATAATGTCAAGCACTGAACATTTTCCTGAAAGGAAGCAAAAGACATAAGAATTAACTCTAAAAAATGGCACCGTGTCACAGGAGAGCAGCCTGCCCATCTACCCTCGGGGAAGTTAAAAAGGCAGAAAGAGCAGATAGTGAGTCTGAAAGGACAAAGAGGCACCTGAGGACTCAAATTTCATGAAAAGTTCACTCTTCAGAAAAACAAGAAGCCAGCGCTGATGAGAGGACTTCAGGCTGGAGTTCTGCAGCTGATTTCTCTCTGTTCTTGCTCCCCTTTTCCTCGCAACCTCATTCTCTTCCCTGCAGGATGCAGATAATTAACAAGCGCCTATAGACAGAAGCTCTTGTAATCATCCCTTAATGGCTTTTCCAATTGTCAAAGTTAACAAGAATCTGGGGTTTTCTAAACCAGTTCAACATATGGACCAAAAAATAAAATAAAATAAAATAAAATAAAATAAAATAAAATAAAATAAAACCTTATACTTAAGACTACTGTGGATGGCCTTGTCACAGTTAAATGTGTTGTCTTCAATCTTGTGCTGCTAATTTAAATAGCTTCTTCTACAGAAAATTGTCCCTTTGAAGAAAGTGCTGCGATTTCCAGTTTGAGGGGGTAAGAGAATACTTTAAGGCCATTGATCTCAAAGGGAGTACAATATTTCAGTACCCCAAAGTAAAAGCATACACCACCTTTCACAAAGACAACTCCGGTGTGGACATAGGGGAAAATACAGGGAGGAAAGTTCAGCATAAAAAGGCACTAAGCACCTGTCTTTGTACCAGACAGGAAGTTAAAATACATAATCTCATAGGCAAAAGGAAAAACTTCAGGTTGTCAGACCCAACTTTCCCAACCTGGGCGTCAATGGTTTTTTTTACAATAGATGTTCTCATCTATGGAGCCATATTGTGTTCACCTGGGAGCTTTAAAAAAGAAATCTGATGTCTGGTTCCATGCCAGATCAATGAAATAAAAATATCTGAGGTTAAGGGGCAAGTCCTGGGAAGTTTTTTAAAAACTAGCAATATAGGGGAGGGAGGGATAAGATCCACTGGACTCCAATGCCTGACTTGATCCAGCAGCTACATCAGGGGCACTTCTGGTGACAAGGAATTGACTACCTTTGTAAAAATTAGTTCCTGTTAAAGACCATTCTAAAATCATTCTCATTATTAAGGCTTTCCTTACGTTGTGGCTAAACCTGCTTTTCTGTAACTTTCGCCAATTTTTTTCCTAGCTCTGCCCAAGAAATCTACATGATATATTGATCAAATCTGGAAATGATACAAACCTGGAGGAAATTTTTTGATAACACAATGAACAGTCTGAGGGCAAATCTGAGGTCAAATTTAATGAAAATCTAACAGATACCTACATCCTATCTTTTACTTAGGACTAAGAAACAACCGCACCAAGAGAGGATGGGAGAGAAAGGACTTTAGCAGCATGAGTTACATGATAGAGTTCAAGGGTAGGGATGGAGGCTGGGTGGGTGGTGATGTGGCTGCTGAAACTGCCCATGTTTTCCCAGCCTGCATTCACAGATGCGCCATCTCCAGAAGAGGGATGCACCAGAAACAAACCTTCAGTAGGGTACTAAGGTGACCATACTTCAAAAGAGAAGGATAAAAAACAGGAGAATGAACACAGTGGTGAAGGGTTTTGAAAGATTTCAAATAAAGAACTATTAGATGAAAGGCAGATGAAAAAGAAAATATTAAAATGAGGAAGAGGAAGCCAGTATTGAGTATATACTCAGTGACAGGTGTCTTTTATACATTAATTTAGGTAATCATAAGAACAGCCTCTGGGGTTACCTAATTATCGAAAAGGAGATGTTTAAATGGCCTAAAGAGATAAAACTAGGAAGAGGTGGGTGGGCCTGAAGCTTAAAAGAGACATCTACAACTTCATCTCTTTTCTTCTTTTTGTGTCTCCATTGGAGAAGGGTAAGGCAATTATACTCCTCAGTTAATAGGACTCAGTTCTTTGGTTCACACAGAACCCCTTTCTTATTTATTCATTACTTCCTTTGTTTTTTCACATGCATATTTGTTAAATATCTATGCCCCACTAGCATATTCTTTCCTCTTTAAGGATAACAATGTATATTATTTGTATTAGTCTGTGTTGCTATAGAGGAATACATGAGACTGGATAACTTATTTTTTAAAAAGAGGTTTATTTGGCTCACAGTTCTGCAGGCTACACACGAAGCATGGTGCCAGCTTCTGCTTTTGGTGAGGGCTTCAGGCTGCTCCCACTAGTGGTGGAAAAGGAGAGCTGGTGCATGCAGAAATCACATGGTAAACAAGAAGAGATGCCATGCTCTTTTTAACAACCAGCTCTCAGGAGAACAGTAAGAACTCACTCACCCTGCCCCCTGGAGGGCATTAATCTATTTATGAAGGATCTGCCCTCATAACCCAGACACCTCCCACTAGGCCCCACTTCCAACACTGGATAACAGATTTCAACATGAGATTTAGAGGGGTCAAACAAACCAAACCCTAGCATTCTTTTATTTGCATATGTTCTTGTAGAAATTTTGTATGCAATATGTAAATTTTCTTTTCATATACTTTGCCATTTTCCACCAGGATTTGTACCTTTTTCTTGTTATTTTAGTTATCTGTGTGTTCTAGTTATTAGTCCCTCGCTGGCATTAGAAACTTTACTTACAGACTATTGACATTCTAATCTTTGTAATAACATTGCCCAGATATAATCAAAATCAACTTTTCTTTCTTACGGATTTTACATTTGAATTTTTATTTACTAAATCTTTCCCCATCTTAAAGTCACAAAGATATTATCCTACATTTTTCTTTAATTAACTGTACAGTTTTAAGTTTTACATTTAGATCTTTAATTCGTCTAGAATCTACTTTTATAATGTGGTGTTACGATAAGATCAATCTTTTTTACTCCATTTAATGGGCCCGTTTTTCTACTAACATTTACTACAAAATCCTTCCTCTCCCTGTTCACTTTGGTGCCACCTTCCTATTATATAAATTTCCAATCCATATGAATTCATTGTTGAGCTCTCTATTCAGTTTCAGTGATCTATTTGGCTGTCCTTGCACCAATGTCACACTTTTTATTGTGTACTATGGCTGCTTTGTAGTCTGTCTTAATATGTTCAAGGGAAAGTTACCCTATTTACTTTTCTTTTTTCAAAACTGGCTTACTATGAAATAACTCTAGAGATCTTCTGTACAACATTGTACTTAGGCTAGCAATATTCTACTGGACACTTACAATTTTGATAAGAAGGTAGATCTCGTGTTCACCACAATAGAAAAAAAGATTGGTTTACTAATTTTTTACTTTCATTATTCTGTAAAATTTTTATGATAAATGCCATCAAGATCATCAAAAAAAGTCCAACTGGAATTTTTATTGGGGTTGAATTAAAGATTATAGAAGAATAACCCTTATTGCATAAATCATCTTATCCAAGAGCATGAAATGTCTATTTATTCAGATTATCTACTATGTCCTTTATTTATATTTTAAACTTTTCTTCACAGAGAGCATGTATATTCTTGGATAAATTAATTCCTAGATTAAATCTGTCTTGGAGGACTTCCCATACATGGGCTGATATAGAAATGACATCAGTATAACAGACAAGCCTCTGGTTTGTGTGGATTTTTTCCCCAGCACATTAATATCATGTGCTACCCAGCAACAGCAGCTGTATCTGAAAAAAGCTAGCCCAGCTGCCCTTTGACCCCTCCAGTCAAGACCCCTTACTGTCTTGGTTGTCCTCCATCTGTTTCAAGTACCTGTTGTGTAGCAGCCAGCACCTTCTTGGCACTTGGTGGGTAACCTACGCCCTTAAATTCTGAAGTCCTTATTTCTTCCCAACCAGTTGATGTTCCCCTTCCCATAGTAGCTCAATCTGTTCATGTTCTCAGGGAACACCCCCAGGGAAGTAGATTTACTCAGTCCAAGGAAGGACTTTCTGACCCAGCTATCTTGGGAGGGAGTAGCTCCCAAGTAGTTGTGACCTCACCCCAGGGAAGAGGACATTCACTCAGTCTGGTCAGAGAGAAGTGACACCTGCAGTGGCCCAGAAACCGACATGGTGATCTCTGCAGTCACTTCCAACTCAGACATTTGGTAAATAACCAGGCTCTATGTGTCTCTTTTCATCTCCCAGCCTCACATGCAAAGGTGCACTCCTCTTCTATGTGCCTCAGTTTCTTCTAATCAGGAGGCTCCAGTGTGATATTCAGTCCCCATCCACCACACTCAACCACACTCAGATACATGTATGACATAGATGCTATCCCAGAAACTTAAATCTCCAATTCTGAACATATAGAGCTCTCATCTGCTGGGCAATGGCGAGTGACAGGGGAGAAGGAAAGGACCTGGCACCTTGTGACCCATCTCTGGGCACAGTGAGCATCAGCATCATGAAGGCTCCAAGGTCCAGCTGGCGCTGACGGAGCCACACATCTTGGCAGAGGGGCACACCCACACACATTGAGAATCATATTTATTACTCTAGATCCCTAAAATGAGCTAGGTAGTTTTTATTATCTTTCATTTTTTGGCATATCTGAGTTAGAAATGAACTGTTCCTTGAATATTTGGTAGAACTTACTGTAGAACAATCCGATGCTGGGGTTACAAGGAGGGGAACCCCACTGGGGTTCAATTTGTTTAAATAAATTGAAATACCATTTTAATGTATTAATATTTACGGTTTTATTAGTTCTCTATATTTGTTCTAGAAAATCAGTCATGTGTAATTGTGAAATGTTTAGAACTAGCCTCACAGACCATAAAACTCACTATTTCAACTGTGCAATTCAGTGGGTTTTAGTATATTCACAAGATTGTGTAACTATTACCCCTGTCCAATTCCAGAATATTTTCATCACCCCAAAAAGAGATCCTATATGCATTGGTCATCAATTCCCATTCCCTTCTTTCCACCAGCCCCTGACAACCACTAATCTACTTTCTGGCTCTATGGATTTTCCTCTTCTGGATAGTTCACATAGATGGAGTCATACAAAAAGTGGCCTTTTATGTCTGGCTTCTTTTGCTCACATAATGCTTTCAAGGTTTATCCATATTGTAGCTATTTCAGTGCTTCTTCCTTTTTATGGTATGAAATCTTTTATTGCAGATCACTTGGACTCGGGAAGGGGAATATCACACACCGGGGCCTATTATGGGGAGGGGGGAGGGGGGAGGGATTGCATTGGGAGTTATGCCTAATGTAAATGACGAGTTGATGGGTGCTGATGAGTTGATGGGTGCAGCACACCAACATGGCACAAGTATACATATGTAACAAACCTGCACGTTGTGCACATGTACCCCAGAACTTAAAGTATAATTTTAAAAAAAGAAAAAAAAAGAAAAAAGAAATAGGAATCTCACATGGAGCAAAAACTCTCTGAGAAGTCCCTATATTAATGATTGATTATCTCAAAACCTGAAACAGAAATGTTTAAAACTACTCTTGTCTCCTCAGTAGGTTATTTCTGATAATGAACTAGACTTTCTTAAACTCTGTATTTTTCTTTGAACATAGCTTTCAAATTGCATAATTACTTAAGGTTCTAGATCATCTGGCTGATTGTTAGTGTTTAAAAGTGTTTGTAGGCCGGGCGCGGTGGCTCAAGCCTGTAATCCCAGCACTTTGGGAGGCCGAGATGGGCGGATCACGAGGTCAAGGAGATCGAGACCATCCTGGCTAACACGGTGAAACCCTGTCTCTACTAAAAAATACAAAAAACTAGCCGGGCGAGGTGGTGGGCGCCTGTAGTCCCAGCTACTCGGGAGGCTGAGGCAGGAGAATGGCGTGAACCCGGGAGGCGGAGCTTGCAGTGAGCCGAGAGCGGGCCACTGAACTCCAGCCTGGGCAACAGAGCGAGACTCCGTCTCAAAAAAAAAAAAAAAAAAAGTATTTGTAGACATATTGTTTATTTGATAATTATTGTTGACATACTTGTCTGCCTTTTGGCCAGCATTTGCATAGTAACATTCTCTAGGAGACTACAAATAATACCTTTTCTATTATATAAGATCACCTTTAAATAAATAATTAACAACACGCCAAAAAAAAAAAAAAAAAGAAAGAAAGAAAGAAATATTTCATTGCATGGATACACCATATTTTGTTTACCTATTTATTGTCAATGAACATTTGGGTTGTTTCCCCTTTGTGGCTATTATGAATAGTATTCTTTGATCATGCATGTTCAAGATTTTACGTGGAAATATGTTCTTAATTCTCTTAAATATATACCTAGGAGTCAAATGGCTGAATCATATGGTAAATCTATGTTTTTTAACTATCAATCTTTTCCACAGTGACTGCATCATTTTACATTTCCACCAGTAAAATGAATAAGGGTTCCAATTTTTCCACATTCTAGTGGATATGAAGTGGCATCTCATTATGACTTTGATTTGCATTTCTCTAATAACTAAGGATGTTGAGCAGCTTTGTACATGCTTATTGGCATTTGTATATCTTCTCTGGAGAAATGTCTATTCCAACTTGTGTCCATTTGTGTTTTTATTGTTGAGTTATAAGAGTTATTCATATATTCTGAACACCAGACTTCTATCAAATATGGGATTTGCAAATATTTTCTCCCATTTTCTCAGTTTTTTTTATTTTTTTAATAGTTTCTTTTGAAGCACAATTTTTAAAATTTTAAAAATATTATGAAGTTCAATTTATCTATTTTTTTATTTTGCTGCCTGTGTTTAGGTATCATATCTAAAAAATCATTGCCTTATCCCAGGATATAATGATTTATGCCTATGTTTTCTTTCTTTTTCTTTTCTTTTTTTTTTTTGGAGACAAAATCTGGAGTGCAGTGCTGGGATCTCGGCTCACTGCAACCTCTGCCTCTCAGGTTCAAGCGATTCTCCTTCTCCGCCTCCGAAGTAGCTGGACTACAGACACGTGCCAGCATGCCCGGCTAATTTTTTGTATTTTTAGTAGAGACGGGGTTTCACCATGTTAGCCAGGATGGTCTCGATCTCCTGACCTCATGATCCACCTGCTTCGGCCTCCCGAAGTGCTGGGATTACAGGGGTGAGCCACCGCACCCGGCACCTATGTTTTCTTTTAAGTGATTTATAGTTTCAGCTCTTACATTTAGGTCTTTAATCCATCTTGTTTTTAATTTTTGTGTATGGTGTGAAGTAGGGGTGCAACTTCATTCTTTCACACATGGATAAACAGTTGTCCCAGCATCATCTGTGAAAGAGTATATTCTTTCCCCATTGATTGTACTTAGTACCCTTGCCAAAAATCAACTGGTTTCCACAAAACCTAAAAATAAAAACTGTTTATGTAAAATCAGTTATAGATGTATGGGTTTATTTCTAGACTCTCAATTCTATTCCATTGATCTATATATATAATCCTTATGCTAGTGCCACACAGTTTTGAATTTTGTAGTTTTGTAGTAAATTGTGAAATCAGGAAGCATGAGCCCTACAACTTTATTCTTTTTTTGTTTTGGTTATTCTGGCTCTCTTGCATTTCCATATGAATTTAAGGAGCAGTTCTCCATTTCTGCAAAAGCAGTGGCTGAGATTTTGATAGGAGTTGCATTGAATCTGTAGACCAGTTTGAGAAATATTGCTGTCTTAATAATATTATCTTTCAGTCTATGAACATAGAATGTCTTTTCATTTACTTAGGTCCACTTTAATTTACTTGAATGATGTTTACTAGTTTGCACTGTACAAGGCTAGAAATTGTTTGGTTAAATTTACTCCTAAGTATTTTATTCTTTTGTTGGCAGGTTTTTAATGAATTTTTATTGATTTTTTAACTGATATATAATAGTGGGATGTATTTTGAGGACATATATATTTTGATATCCGTACATAATATGCAATGATTGTTTTCTTAATTTCATTTTTGGTTTGCTCATTCCTACTGTATAGATACAATTAACTTCTGTATACTGATCTTGTATCCTTATTAGCACAAATAGCTGAAATGAAATCAAAGAACCTGTTGCCAGAGAGGTGTGTCAAAATCTACAGCTACAAGTCCTGATTCATTATTTCTGCCTGAAATTCTGTCCATTTTTGCTTTTATAGCTATGTTATTGAGTGTATATGTTTGTGGTCATTACAGCGTCTTTTCTCATCGTTGGTTTGCCAGAATATAACAACCCCCTATGCCTTTAGTTCTTGTTTTGTCAAATATGAACATTGTGACTCTCTTTCATTGTACATCTTTTTCCATTCTTTTATTTTCAAACTTTGTATTTTTTTAAGTGACAGTTTTTTTTAATCAAATTTGAGTCTATTGTCTTTTAGATGGTTGGCTTCAACCATTTACATTTACTCTGATTATTTATACATTATGATGTTTCTTTCATCTAATCTAACAGTTACTCTTTATCATACCTTCCTTTATTTCTCTTTTCCTTCTGTCTTTTAAGCATTAAGCTTTTTCTGCTGACATAAAATTAAACATCTACCTTTAGTTTTTTGTTTTTTTTGAGCCGGAGTCTCATACTGTTGCCCAGGTTGGAGTGCAGTGGTGCCATATCAGCTCACTGCAACCTCCGCCTCTCAGGTTCAAGCAATTCTCCTGGCCTCAGCCTCCCGAGTAGCTGGAATTACAGGTGCCCACCACCATGCCAGCTAATTTTTGTACTTTTAGTAGAGATGGGGTTTTGCCACGTTGGCCAGGCTGTTCTCAAACTCTTGACCTCAGGCGATCCGCCCACCTCGGCCTCCCAAAGTGCTGGGATTACAGGCATGAGCCACCACTCCTGGCCCTACCTTTATTCTTATAGTGAATGCACTTAACCTAAGATTCATCATTTACACATTATTTAAACCTACCAATTTATTAAAGTTATCAAAAGCTACACCATTCCCTTCACAAGACAAGTACTCGTCTCCTTTTGTTTTCCAATGCCCACCATTTATTATGTTGTTATTGCCTAGAATTTTAATCTGGATTGTTACAAATATACTTTTTCTCTTTCTTTTCCTCCCATATCTTTTGTAAGACATATACATTTCACCAAGCTATTTTATTACTTTCCTCTTGATCTCTTGCACCATATGCTGAATGTGTTTTTCTTCTCACTTGAATATTTCCTCCCCAAATGTTTTCAATGTACACGTTCACAATGGCAAACCATCTGAGGACTTGTATGCCTGAAAATGCCTTTATCACACTTTTGTATTTGGATAACAATGAATTTAAAGAGAGGGAATTTGATGAGGTCCAGAGAAGAATCCCAGGCCCCATAGAAGCACAGCTGAACAACTCCTCCAGACAAGATTGTTATGTGAAAACTCTTAGAGAAGCACAGCACATCAGGAGGAGGCAATCTCCTGAGATCGTATTCATCAGCCCTGCGAGTCTGGAGGGTCAGAAATCAGAGCAATACATGACCAAAGGCACAGGTCAGCGCTGAAATATTTTTATCAACTATTCACCCCGTTAGTGCTCTGGCATTCCCTGGATTTTGTTGTCCCAATGCCAAAGACTTGCCTTTGCTACAGATTTCTTCAATAAATCCCCATTTTTAGTCTATGATCTTGAGGATATTCTTGATCCCTCTATACTTCATCTATAAAATGAAGATATTATCCCTAAAGCATTGCCTTGAAGATCATATAATATATAGAAACACTTGGTTTATTGTTGAAATATTAGACCCTCTTCCCTTCATTTTAATTTTTATCCCACTTCCTGCCTTCCAGTGTCTAAATCTTTTATATTCTCATTGCTTAAATATAATGAAGGTTTTGATCCCATACTGTAAAGCGCAAATATTTTGGCCTGCTATGGGAAAAGGTAAAGGTAACTTTACCTAGTTGGATAACTATATATGTATGCGTGTGTGTGTGTGTATGTATATATAACTATATATGTATGTGTGTGTATATATATATGTAGAGAGAGGAATATGGATATGGATGGATAGATATAGATATAACTACACATGGTAAATATATATGTGTGTGTTTATGTTCTACAAGGTTAAAAAGCAGATCTCAGTTAAGATCTAGCCTTGTTTTCTGACTACATTTCTAATTACGGTTTGTTGCTTGTCATTTATTTCCTATTGGTGTTGCTGAATGGACTTTTACCCTGAAGCTTCATTTGTTAAAAAGAACATTAACATAAAAGAATCTTTACTAGAGCTCCAAGGAAGAAACATTACTCCATTTTTTTTCTAGATATCCAGTAGCAGAAAGCATGTATTTTATTTTAAAAGATTCAAAGACTATTGTTTATAAAAATGACATGAAAATCTGATTTATGTTTAATTTCTAAAGCACATGATGAGAAGAATAAGTCATAAAGTGGACATATGAAGAATTGAGGAATCCTTTCTTAGTCCGTGTCTGATATTATATCCAGCCTTCTAAAAAGCAATTTGTGTGTTCACTATTTCAGAGCAGTCATGATAGGGAATCAATTCAGCCTAAAAGCATGCTCCAGAAGGAATAATTAGTCCAGCATTTAATATACATAGAAGGAAAAAAGTCATTTTAGAAAATTAAGTGCCCCATATCCCAAAGGCAAAGCATCTACAAAGTGGTATTTTTAGTTTTAGATATGGTTTCTCCTTCATACAAAAAAAGCTCTCATTTTCAAAAGCTTAGAGTTTGTCTTGAGGTCAGGTTTTCTTGTTTGTTTGCCTTTACTTTTGCATCCTTTTTATTCCTATATAAACCTGTAGTCAAATAGCTTACTATTGTTCACATGAATTTTTCCTTGGAGAAAGGGAGAGAACATTCTTACCCATTACCCACATCACAGCCACTTAATAAATGCTGGTTTCACCAATTAAGGAAAACATTCGTAAAAGTCCATACTCCAGTTGGAATTCCTTACATTACCAAATGAATCAGCCTGAATGTGAAGAACAACATTACGTGTATAATGGTATGCAAGAGGGGTTTCATATTTAATCCTTGTGCCATCAGATTCCCAGCCATGGACCTGTAATATAACTGATTCAAGGGTAAATGACTAAAAATCCCATTACTCTTTTCTACCATTAATGTTGTCTATGAGCTGGTATGGAGATAAAAATGTGATTTCTACTAATGGAAACTACCTCTACTGAAATTCAACAATTTGATTGTTGAATTTCCATCCATATTTAATTTTATGTGCTTCATTTTGATACAAAATTGTATTTACTCTCATCGAATAAATTCCCTTTTCATATTGTCAACTTGATAACCATTAGTCAGGTCTGTGTCTTGGTGTTTCCCAGAATCTCTCTTTCCCCTTTCCTTCTTAAGCCAGTACTTTCTTTCTTAGGTTCAGGAATATTTCATACTGAAGAGGAAAAATATCTCCCAGATTTTTACAAAAAGAAATTTTGTTGTTGGATTTGTGGCCAACTTCAGCCACCAAAACTCAACCTTCTATTCACTCATTCACTACCTAGGGCTTAGAAACCAAGCTCTAATCTTCACCACTCACCAAGAGTTCTGGAAATCCCAGGGCTAGATTCCTTTTGCTGGGATCCACTGAAGGAATGTACACTAGCATCTCCTAAACGTGGGCAAGCATCAGAATCACCTGGACACATAAAACAGACTGCTAATTCAGTAGTTCTGATCTTGGCAAAGGAACTTGCATTTATAACTAGTGCCTAGATAATGATGCTGCTGGTTCTGTGTCCACAAAGTCCTTCTAAATAGCTAAAACCTTCAAGAACCCATTTGCAGTCTGTGCCAAATCTAGAGGTCATAGATTTCATGATCACTTGTTAAAGTCACTGCTGCTGATTCCCTGGCCTTCTGGATTCCAGATCCTGCTCCCTTGCCTGGATTTGCAGAATTTTCCAGATTCCCCCTGCTTCCCTACTGGACTATTGCTGCCCTTGTCTCAGTATCACAATATTATTGTTGCATGATTTCTGACTCAGATGAAAGCCTAGTGAAGAAAAATATCATCATGCTTTCTAAAGGCAGATAAAACTGCTCACCGGGTCATGATTCCTCTGTAGCACAAGCCTTTTAAGAGTTCAACACTAATTAGCAATTCAGTAAGTCCCTGCACATCTTAAAACATCTCCAAAATCATAGGGAGGGGAAGTGTCTGATATTACCTTTCACCACTGCAAATACTTTAATAGCTTGTGAACAATTCAGAGGGGTACAACATGTCCTCAATGAATTCATGTCTGAAATGGGGACTGCAGAAGGACAGGAGTAAGCATAATGTGGCTGAGACTCATGTCCCCTTTATAGCCAACTTAATTTATCCCTTCTCATTTCAAGCCATTTACAAGTACACTTAAAATATAGCTTAGGCTCTGTTACAGTCCTTGGCACAAAGGATATTTTGTACAAGGCACTATTATTTTGGTCATGAAGGAAAATTATGTGCTGATTACCTTGTGTCTAATACCGTATGTAAGATAACTCAGTTAGTAGTCATGGGTAATCTTAATTAAAAAAAAAAAAAAAATCCTTTCTGGAACTAAAAGTAGATCTACCATTCAACCCAGCAATCCCACTACTGGGGGTATCTACCCAAAGGAAAAGAAGTCATTACATAAAAAGACACATTCACACTCATGTTTATAGCAGCACAATTTGCAATTGCAAAGATATGAAAACAACTTAAGTGTCCAGCAGCCAACGTGTGGATAAAGAAAATGTGGTATATAACACCATGGAATACTATTCAGCCATGAAAAGGAATGAATTAATGTCTTTTGCAGCAACTTGGATGGAGTTGGAGGCCATTAGTCTAAGTGAAGTAACTCAGGAATGGAAAATCAAATACCTTATGTTCTCACTTCTAAGTGGGAGCTAAGCTGTGAGGAAGCAAAGACATACAGAGTAATATAATGGACTTTGGGGACTCAGCATGGGGATGTGGGGAGGGCGCTGAGGGATAAAAGACTACATATTGGATACAGCATACATTGCTTGGGTGATGGGTGCACTAAAATCTCAGAATTCACCACTATAGAATTCATCCATGTAACCAAAAACCACTTGTATCCCCAAAGCTATCGAAATTTTAAAATTTTAAAAATTCTTTCTGAATTATCTTCTCACAACAAGCACAGCTTAAGACAATATCAAAGCACATTAACAATTACAGTTAATTTATGGCAAAGAGCAAGGATTTAAAAACACAAGCACCCGTATTAGGAATCATGGCTCAGCTGTTTTATGTATGCAACCTCAGTCTCTATACAACACAACCAGAGAGAAAAACTCAATTGTTACAATATCAAAATGAGGTGACAATCCTAGCACCTAAGTACAAAGAGAACATGTGCCGGCCTTCCTAATTTACACTTGCCTTCTCCGAAGCTCTGAGACCCACTCCCCAGTCGCATTTGGAGAAAGGAAAACATCACACTCCAAAGCAATAACATTTATTTCCATAGGCCAAATATAGCAAGGATCCTCTGTGCTTCAAAAGCACACCTCGGGCTTCCCCTCAGGTCTTCCTTGCCTTAGGCAAAAAGGGCCAGAGAAGTGAGAACCATCTTTTTGAGTCCACAGAGGAGAGCGAGTCAGAGCAGCCTCTTCTGCTTTCTAGAAGAAAATCCACAAACCATCCCCACCACCTTCTTTCCCTATCTTTAGGAGAAGCTCTGATATCACCACTAAATACTTGAGGACTGATTAGCCTTCAGGGCAAAGGAATTCCGATGCTTCGTTTCAACTAGTGTTTGCTTTTATATAGTTCATCAATGATTGCAGATTAAAATGTGTTCTCTCCTTACAGGCATTTTACCCACCAGCAAGTAGATGAAGGGAAAATGTGCAGGGAGCACTTAATGATTTTCTGGAGATGGAGGGGGAAACGGTGGGTGGAAGGCATGAGCCAGGGGAAAATGGCATGCCATACACACAGCTTGAGGGACTGGAACCCTTCCTTCCCCAGCATGAGGATCCCAGCTTTCACAGAGGCTCAGTCTGAGTGCAGAGACTGCTCCTTCTTTCCCATCCTCTCGGCCCTACCCACCCCAGAACTAGCTACCCACATGCCTGGGGCCTGGGCCAATTTGGACATCTGGGGGTCATTCTGGTTGTCACAAAAACTGGGAAGTAGCACTGGCATTTCTCAGGCTTCCCTAGGTCACTCTGTCAATGGCCTTTGCTAGGTGACACAAATCCCAAGTGATTTCACTAAATCAGGGGCTCTGGTAAACAGAATTGGAAAACATAGCTTTGGTCTAAGGCCACAGTAGGGCCTTTTACCTAACTATGCTATGTCCTGGAAGTCACGGTGTTATGGAAGATAACTGAGTGTTAAATTGTAGATATCAAGAGCCTGGGTGATGGGAACCTAAGAATTATTCTGCATAAAAGAAAAAAAAACAAAAAAAGAACCTGAGCAGAACAGCCCTAAGAAGGGGCTATGGGAGAGCCAGCACTGCCTGCTATCTTGAATACAGGGGCCATGAATGGACCTTCATATATGCGTGGATTCGATCCATGCTCTGCATTACAGCATGCACATATATGAGGGGCTAACTTTTTATTATGAAAGTGTTCAAATATGCACAAAAGTAGAGAGAGTAGTATAAACAACTATCATATCACTTCGATGCTATATAATTCAGTGTGCATTTATATAAGGATTTTTTTACATAATTAGAACACCAAAATAAAATAGAATTGTATTACTATACTTAATAAAATTCCTTGATACCATCAATACCTAGTCCATATGCAATCCTGAATTGGACAGAAATGTTTTTATTTTGTATGAATAAAAGAAAAATTGATAATATTGAAAAAATCAATTATAGTAATGCTGATTATAGATACTGAACAAATATCAAAGAGAAACAAAACTCAAACATTTGATTTGCTTAGCTGTATAGAAATACCACCAATTTAAACAGTTTATTCAACTCCTTGCCATTTTTCCCCAATGACCGCAATTCACAATAACAATTATGCATGTCATTAAATGTGTGCCAGATTATAGTTGGAATTAAATAAAGTGTACAAAAGTAGTACAGAAATCTGCTTACAACTTTAAAAGAAAATTGTTTACCTGCAAATAAATTGCATTGACTTAGATAATCTACATTCAGACACAGGGAAATGTAGTTGATATCAAGAATACAAAAATATTTGAACTTCATCAAGCTTATGACAACCTTCTCTCATTGCCTTTATAATGATATAATATGCTCTTAGGTAAGTGAGAGAAATGCTGAGATGAAACCAGCACAATTACAGAAAATACAATTGTTCTGGGATCTCTGAGGAGGAACTGTTGTCATATGAAAATGTTGGATCCTGAAAAAAGTTTTGAACACTCTAGCTCTTTAATAACTCCTCCTCCTCCTACTCCTACTCCCTAAGCCCACCTCAGTTTGCAGGACTGCACATCGATGGGGGTTCAGAAAACTGAGATTCTATTTTGTGTGACCTTGAGCAAGTTACTTTTTGTGACTCAATTTGTCATTTGGGAAACACTGATCAGAGGCTTTCTGCAATGTTATTGTACTAACTTCACAAGAAACTAGCACTAACTCCTTTCTCAATCTAAAAATAAAAAGGATGTACTTGGATCAAAGGAAAAGGGATTAAACAGAAGGTGAGGGGGAGCTCCGTGCATGTAAGTCCCCGTCCACTCTGGCAGTGGTGGTTGCCGTTAAGGTAGTGCCAGACATTTGTTCTCATCCCTGCCAGACTTGTGGCCCCTTGGTTTTTTGGACAGATAATCTACTGAACTCAAGGACCCCTGCCTGCCTCATACACCTGCCCTGCTGGTCAACCAGACTGGCTTAGAATACCTCTGGGAAAACTAACCTCTGAAGTGTTGACCTCAATTCATTAGTGAGGTTGTAAGGTTTTGCTACATTCATATTAGCCTCAGCCTTCTGCAAAAGGGAAAGGAAGGAAGGAGGGAGAAAAGAAGGAAGGGAGGGAGGAAAGGGGGAAGAAAGAAAAGGAGGGAGGAGGAAGGAAGAGGAAGAAGAAGGGAAGGGAGGGAGGGAGGGAAATCAGAGCTTTGCTTGGCAATGGATTCTGAAACCAAAGCACTGGTGAACTCATTAAAGATTTGAAGTCTGACAGCTCAGCTTTCCCAAACCATGGCAGCTATAAAGTGAATATAATTACATTTAACAGAAGCCACCTGCATTTTGAAGTTGCCTAAATTTAAAGCTTCTGAGAGACTTAATTAAATTTAATGAAAACCATAGCAGCTAAACAAAGACGTATTGTAGCTCCCACTTTGTTATTCCTGAGGAAATTAAGTAAAACTCATGAAGCCCCACCTTAGCTTTCACATTTAAACCTCTGGATATTAACGCCCAAAGTCTATAAATAAGGTAATGTTCTCTTTTTTTTTCATTGGCTAATAACACTGTCAGACTACTCATCTGTTCCTGTGAGAAGAAAGAAAAACACAACAAGAAGGAAAATGAAGAGGAGAAAAGAAGAAAGTACAGGAAAGTTATCCTACGTGTGAAATGGGCTATTATCCTAACTGACTTCCCGCCCTTTGTGCCCCGTCACCCCAAGTCCAACATCTTCAGTGGCATTTCTTTCATTTTTGAAAGAACTGTATGTTATTTGTCATTGCAATAAAAGTGCCCAGTTAATTCAGATCAGGATGGACATCTGTAAATTATAGCATCAAAATATGTGGGTCAACATGCCCCTGTGGTACTCTTAACCTAGGCTATTTACTTTTCTTTTTATGATTCTTTTTTGTTGTTGTTAACCTAGACTGTTTATATATAGATACAGTGGTGGTCCTTTCGATGAATTTTAACTACAGGCTGGTAGAAATGCAGTGCAAGCTGACACCAAGCAGAAACCCTTCTCTGTGACTAGGACAGGGAGAAGGAGGAGGTGATGTGGCCTAAATTGCCTGCACAGAGGGCAATCAGACAGTTGAAGACAGAGTTCTCAAACCTTAATCAGCATTGGAATCCCCTGAAGGGCTTGTTAAAATACAGACTTCTGGACTCTATCCTCAGAGTTTCTGATTCAGTAGATCTGGACTTGGGCCCCAAAACTTGCCTTTCTAACAAGTTCCCAGGGGATGATGATACTACTGATTCAGGGACTATATATTTTGAGGACCAGTGGTCTGAGACATAGAATCTCAGAAGTTTAAAAACCGGAAGCATTGTTTAGAAAATGGTTTGGTATTAGGTGAATCCCATCCAAAAGCAGAACATAGTATTAAGAAAACTAAGCCACCAATGGCAGGAGGTAGGCAGATGTTGGTTGAGTCTCCGAAAGCTGCTCTATAGGTCAGGCCCTTCACCCTCCTGTGGGGATTAAAGTCTCACTGCGGAAAAGGTGGACAAAACCAGGCAGAGTCCTATAGTCACAATCCACCTGCTGGAATCAGATCAGGACAACAACGCTTAAGGGAATCAGGCTAAGGACAGAGAGCCTCGCCTGGGAGCATCACCCACGAGAAGGACTGACCCATCTGCAGGTAGATTGGAGCATGTGTTCCCTCTTCTGGTGTCAGACCTTTGACAACCGGAACCCACCCTCATCCCCACACAGACAAACCTATGCCCACAATGTCCATGTCTTGACAATTCTTGTGTAATTAAAATTTCTGAATTACTGAACTCTAGACTTATCTGCTTACATTTAGAGCATTGTCTGCACTAATTTTATACACCATAAAGAACAGCTATCAGCTGCTGTTACTAAGACACTTTCATATTTATTCTCACTTGACTCAAAGCAACCCCATGAGATGGGCAAAGAGAACAGCCAAGAGAACAGATCCTCAGGTATCGTACAACTGGCCCTGAGACCCAAGTCTAACATCATTTCTATTTGACCACATTCCCTCCCTTTTGAAAAGGATTTAGGAACCAGGTACGGTGTCTCAGCCTGTAATCCCAGCAACTCAGGAGGCTGAGGCAGAAGGATCACTTGGGCCCAGGAGTTAAAGACTGCAGTGAGCTGTGATTGTGTCACTGCACTCCAGCCTGGACAACAGAGCAAGACCACATTTCAAAAAAAGAAGGATTTAAACCAACACTACAGTGCGGGATAAATTTATTCTCCCCTGTTTCATTAAGCAAAATCCAAA
This sequence comes from Macaca nemestrina, assembly GCF_043159975.1. Taxonomy (NCBI): domain Eukaryota; kingdom Metazoa; phylum Chordata; class Mammalia; order Primates; family Cercopithecidae; genus Macaca; species Macaca nemestrina. The sequence goes on from NC_092130.1 coordinate 60,710,086, forward strand.
ATCAACAGAATATATCAGGAAACACATTTGACCACTGCACTGAATTTTCTAATACTCACGACAGCCTACTTTCCTAAGACAAAACAGAGTTCTCCGTCCACAGAGGGGACCAAGCAGAGGCTGCACACACACATGCCAGGTACTTCAAAACAAGGGACTCAAGCATTCACTGGGATGGCCCCGATGCATTTGAGTCTATTGGTTCTAAATTCTTTTCGTTTCTCTGGTGGGCTACTCTTTAAGAACAGACTCAAATTACCTGTCACCCTTTTCTGTAATTTTTATGTGTAAAATGTTTCTGTGCGCATTCTAATTTCAAAAGACAGTAAAAACTCTGTATTTTAGTTGCAACATTTAAAATGACAACAATGTATGTTTTCATACTTGCCAGTTAATTTTCATCAAGTTAAAGCACACAGTAACATGTTTCCTACCAGAATCCATGGGTTTAAAATCCTGAAATTAGAATACTAGTACCTCACAATCCCAACCATTTGTATTTCTTGCCCAGTTGTATCTTAACTATCTAAAGGTGTTTTCTTTCATCTTCTTCGAAGCATTCCTTCTCCTTTTCTTTCTATTGTTTACACTGTAAACTTAATGTTCTTAAGCATCAAATCTGTGACATTAATTATAAAACCTTGCAAAATTTTTAATAAAATTATTATAAATTCTGCTTGTTAAACTCAAGTAAAAGTATAGGTACATTAATATTTTCAGTGGAAAGCCTATCATGCCACATAGACTTTGGAGCTGAGTGAGCTGGGTTTGACTCCTGGTGCCATTACATCCTAACTTTGTGTGTGACTTTGGAAAAAATTTCCTTTTCAGAAAAAAATGATGAATATTGCACATAGCTTACAGGAATAAAATGCAATAATGCATGTGCCACGCTGGCATAATAGACAAAGCAGCATTTTACAGTGATTAAGCAAAAAGATTGCCTATATTCAGATCTTAGGTCTGCCCCTTAATAGCAATATGATCTTGAGCAAGTTAACCTCTCCAAACCTGTGTCCTCATCTTTATAATGAGGGACAATTACATAACCTACTTCATAGGTAGATTATATTATTGAGATGGTTGATTGGGATAATATTTGTAAAACCCTCAACACAGGATGCTGCCAGTGGTGGGCAACTCAAGGACAATATTTCCCTTTCTTGGCCTCCTTCTTTCCAAGCCACCTCCATGTCTCCTGCTCACTCTTTCCTACCTTGCCCTCCCACTTTGCTTATAAGGAAAAAAACCATGTAACCAAGAGAGGCAGAATTCCTCATATGGAAACATCTTTGTTTAGTTACCTACATGTTAACACCATCATCAGCTGTGAAAAGAAACACTCTGATGGCCCGATTGAGAAACAGAGCTAAACAGTTATGTACAATAAAGTGAGAGACGCTGGGAGCTTCTGGAGGTATGGGAGATGAGGAGGGCAGATGTGAGAGGGGTCTCTGGTTTGTGACTTTTCAGTAGTGGGATTGGCCAAGCACTTCCAAAGAATTAAAGTGCAAGCAGCCTGCTAAGCTTAGCTGTATGTTGAGCCCAACACTTCAGTAATGGTCTAGTACATATAATTACCTTACATTTGTGGTTTGGTGGAAAATATCAATGAAAAAGAATGCTATTCCACATTTGGATTCAATGCAATGATGAAAGAAGGGAATAGCTGAATGAGGTGAGATGAGAGACTAATAACTCAATGAAATCAGAAGTAAGGGCTTTAATTTCTCATGTAAGCAGAATAAGGACTCAAGCAAGTTCTTTTGATTTAAATATTAAATTAGAGGTGACCAGGAGGGCTAGAAAACCTGGGTTTCCACCACCTTTGCCCCACCAATACTGTTAACATGTTAATCATACCATTTTCTTCTTTTCATCGCTTGCTTTTCAATAGGTATACATATACAGTGTAATTCTTACTTGATAAAGCAAAATACTTTATTTCAAAGCAAGGCTGAAACTCTAATGCTTATGGACTCCTGAAATCTTGAAACCAGAAGACATTCTAGCCATGGCTTAGTCCAAGCTCTTAAATTAACAGCTAGGAAGCAAGCCTGGAGAGTGACTTTCCCAGTTCTCATGGCAAGTTGCCAGCAGCAAATGGACTTCAGCTTTCAGCAAATAGACTTCTTATCCTTTCAAGCGAGAAAGGGAATATATATAAGCCTGAGCAGGTAAGGTGGCTCACAAAACTAGAGAGCTATTCCTAGCTGTCTGCATGTGTTCTTGAGTTGAGACATTCATTAGTCCATTTTAGCAATGGACAATCTCTTTATATTAACTCTACCAATTAATTATGTCAATACATTATTATATCAGATACCTTTATAATGAGAAATTAATGCTCTCCTTGGAGTGAAATATCATGATGAAACCCATTCTTTGACATATAAAAGTGAAATTAAGCATGAAAACAGGCCTCACTGATCATCAGAACTTTTCATGTCTTCATTTGCTTTCCTGCATTTTGAGCTGATTTTCTGTTGAGTTGAGTTGAAGTGAACTTAGAAAATTTATGCCTTTACAAAGAATATGAAACTCTGAATAATTCATTTCTGTTGTAGTTTAATTGTTGAATAAGTTATTAGACTAATTATCATTGAATTTATAAAATGAAAAGCAACTGAACATTTTAATTTAATTTGGAGATTTGAAAACTGATTTTTTTTAAATGGCTGAATGATAAAGTCATATTCTACAGCAATTCAGTGCGTTTATAGTGGTAATTATTTCACTTTTAAGATCCACAAAGAAAATATAGATAATCTATTGTATAGAAATCAGAGTAAATAGCCCATGTCTCAGACCTGTAACTATTATTCTTTAAAATAGTTATAAACTTAATTTAATTCAAGAGACAATTTATCTTTGCCAACTGTGATGGTTAATATTGACTGTCAACTTGATTGGATTGAAGGATGCAAAGTATTGTTCCTGGGTGTGTCTGTGAGGGTGTTGCCAAAGGAGAATAACATTCGAGTCAGTGACTGGGAGAGGCAGAACCACCCTCAGTTTGGGTGGGCACCATCTAATCAGATGCCAGCTCTGCTAGGATAAAAGCAGGCAGAAGAATGTGGAAGGACTTGACTTGCTGAGTCTTCTGGCCTTCATCTTTCTCCCGTGTTGGATGCTTCCTGCCCTTGAACATCAGAGTCCAAGTTCTTCAGTTTTTGGACTCTGGGATTTACACCAAAGATTTGCCAGGGGCTCTCAGGCCTTTGACCACAGACTGAAGGCTGCACTGTGGGCTTCCCTACTTAAGAGGTTTCAGGACTTAGACTGGCTTCCTTGGTCCTCAGCTGAGAGACAGCCTATTGTGGGACTTGACCTTGTGATTGTGTAAATCAAATACTCCTTAATAATACCCCTTTATATATACATCTCTCCTGTTAGTTCTGTCCCTCTAGAGAACCCTGACAAATACACCAACTACAAGATTTTATCAGTAAAAATACAAAGTATATTGGTTTGCATATGGAGTGTAAAGGGGGGGGGTCTTTTACATCTCTTCTAGGTCTAGAAGAGATGAGTCCCTGAGGTGTTGTAAAAAGACACTTAAGGAATGGAACCTTAATACATAAAGAAAGGAGCTAACAAAGTATAAGCTAGGGGCACATTTTCAATTCTGCGAGGAAAGTCAAAAGTTTAAAATGTCAAAGATAAAGGGACTTCTTTGGTCCAAGAATACCACAAATACCAAGAAATACAATACCTAGCCCTCTCCTATTTCACCTTCAGTTAGATAATGTTCTGTAATTCCAAAACTATGGAGTGAAAGTACAGCTAGCTTTTAGAGACAGCACTCTTCACAGCACATTCACCTTAAGAAGAGATTTTAAGATAAAGCATATTATCCTTTAAAATGAGGCTGAAAAGATACGTTTAGAAGTATCGCTTAGAATGCTTAGCAGAATCAACACAAACTAGGAGGCAGGTGACCTTGTTTCTTGGTCTAACTCTGATACTCTAACTCTGATACTCCCACTGTGACCTGGAAAAGCTCATTTAACTTCTCAGAGTTTCACTGCCATTTGCCAGATGGGAATTTTTAAAATTACCAACAGTAAGAATAGAAACTGATAATTCACATGTGGAGAAATGCATATTTCTTAAACAACTCTTGGAAAAGAATTTATTCTCTAAACAATTTAAAAATTCAACTTAAACCCGAGAAACCACCAAATGTCTGCTAATTAGTAAAAATATCTTTAAATGATCATAATCTTTAAGATACAACAAATACAGTTGAATTCACTCATTCAATGTAATCAGCTGCTTAAAAGCAGATATTCTCTCTTCCTTATTTATATCTAAATCGCCAGGGCCTGTACACCTTAGTTCAGTAAATACTCATTCAATCAGTACTAGCCATTGGTGGTGTTGAAAACTGCTATTTGAGAATCAGTATAGCCACATGGAGCACATATTTCTGGTATAGCCAACTAATTAAGCTTCAAGGTAAAGCATGAGAGAAAATGGTTTGTTTCAGTCTGTCCTGGCCTGCCCCCATATGCCAGTCAAACTGTGTATTCTTAACCAGTCATAGGGAAAAGAAGAGAAGACTATTTTATAGTGTGCAGTGGGCCAGAAAGTAGCAGTACCAATCACCTCTACTATGCCAATCTGGGCTCCAAGGTGAAATACTCTCACTGTTCTGGTGTCCTCCCTTGGGACATGAGGGTGACTTGCTTTGGGCTGAGGTTTGGTTGTCAGTAAGCCCCAACTTCAGTTGATTGTTCAAAAGGGCCAAAGATTCAAGTCATTTTAACACAGAGAACTACCCATCTCCTTATAATATATTCTGTGAGCAGGACAGAATATTCTGATAGTGTCCATTCCCAATCAGAAGCCGGAGTCTCCTCCTCCTCATCCATCATCTGCACACAGAATTAATGTGCTTACTTTTTGTCTCAGTTACTCCCACAGCCACCTCATTTGAATCAGAGGTCTAAGTCTTACTGCCTTTTCCTACTTGGACACAACATTTAATAAACCTGGGAAAGAAAGAATGCCTGATCAATAGGCTTTGATTTGTATAGGGTGTTACTTTTATTTTATGACAGAACTCACCATTCATAAACATAAAAACATTTGGTCTCCAACAATTCTATTCCTAAATGTTTTAATCTAAGAAAACAATTCCGAAGTGAAATGTCTACGGCAGTATTTGCTATAATAGAATGTAGTGGTTCATAAATGTTGATCGGGATGAAAAGGGAAGATCCAAGATGATATCTGAGCCACCAGTTGGAAAACCGAGTAGATGCTGGGGCTGGGGCCACTCACTGATCTAGGGAATGCATAAGGGTGGGCAGGTAGGAGCAGGGCCACGTCAGGTGCTGTGCCATTTTAACTGCACGACTGTGGGAGTGGGATAACCTTTTATAATTTTCACAAGGCCCTATTTCAGGGGGAGCATGTATTTGTAACACAAAAGAGTACCCTGTGGCCTACAGGCAGCTCTGGGTGAGAGGGAAAAGGTGTGCTTTCAGTTGTGGATGTGTTCTAGTTTTGAAACACCTGAGGTATCTAGGGGAATTGCAGGGTAGGGAATAGTGATCAGGACCGAGGTTACCTGGAGTTATATAAACATGGAGCCATCAGTATGCAGGAGAAGCAGTAACTACCCCATTGTACAGGGCTATCTTCTATCATGGCTCATTGCACCTAAGAATCATTAATTGTAAGATACAAACTAATTTCAGAGATGTTAGAATGTGAAAAAATGAGCATCTTAGAATTTATATATATGATTACAGGCAAGAACTGCTATTGTCCCTGGATGCTTTATGGTTTTTTCAAGAGTGCCAAAATTAAAATGAAAGCAGAGACAAATCTCTAAATTTAATATTTTATTTGGGAATCACAGAATTGCAATTCAGGGTATACACAGGCCAGGCAGTCTTCGGAATGTCCAAAGAACAAGAGAAGATTGGGAGTTTTATTAGAAAGATCAATGTTATGTACTGCTTTGAAAGAAATCTCATCAGCACTGGAGAAGCTTTTGAAAGCTGGCAAGCTCTGACTGGTGAGTGACGATGTAGGTACAACTAGTCTTAGAGTCACACCCAGTCATTTCAGCAGCTACAAGGTAAAACTGGTCTTTGGGTTACAGCAAACTGTTTCAGCAGCTGGGCTTGTGAAAAATTCAGTTCCTGGAGCAGGTGCTCTGTGCCTCAAGTGCTTTTCCCACCTGCCCTCCTGACTCATATTTAGTTGGCTATGACAAGAATGACACAATTCATATTATCAACTTTCACAAGAGCCAAATAGAAAAGATACGGAAGATACTATTTGGAGGAATAGATGAATAGCTGGAACAGAAAGGAAGAAGAAGCCTTCAACTGTCCTTGGAGTATGTAGCTTCTTCCTAATTCAACCCACCTTTTCTGTGTTCTCCCTGCTGGCCATTTCTTTTTTTTTATTAATTGTTATTTTTATTTCAATAGTTTTTGGAATATAGGTGGTTTTTGGTTACATGGATAACCAGGTAACCCTATGGGTGAGTCTTTTATCCCTCACCCACCACTCAATCTTCCCCTCCAAGTCTCCAAAGTCCATTATATCATTCTTATGCCTTTGCATCCTCATAGTTTAGCTCCCACTTATAAGTGAGAACATATGATATTTGATTTTCTATTCCTGAGTTACTTCACTGGGAATAATGGCCTCCAGCTCCACCCAAGTTGCTGCAAAAGACATTATTTCATTCCCTTTTATGACTGAATAGTATTCAACCATGTATATACACTATATTTTCTTTATCTACCCATTGTTTGTTGAGGACTTAGGTTGGTTCCATATGTTTGCAATTGCAAATTGTGCTGCTATAAACATGCATGTGCATGTCTCTTTTTAATATAACGACTTCTTTTCCTCTGAGTAGATATTCACTGGTGGGATTGCTGGATCAAATGGTATTTCTACTTTTTGTCCTTCAAGGACTCTCCATACTGTTTTCCATAGTGGTTGTACTAATATACATTCCCCCCAGCAGAGTAAAAGTGTTCCCTTTTCACCACATCCACACCAACATTTATTGTTTTTAGACTTTTTAATTACGGCCATTCTTGCAGAAGTAAGGTGGTATCTCATTGTGGTTTTAATTTGCATTTCTCTAATAATTTGTGCTGTTGAGAATTTTTTTCATGTTTGTTGTCCATGTGTATATCTGATTTTAAGAATTCTCTATTCATGTCTTTAGCCCACTTTTTGATGGGATGATTTTTTTTTTCTTGCTGATTAGTTTGAGTTCCATGTAGATTCTGGATATTAGTCCACTGTTGGATGCATAGTTTGTGAAGATTTGTTCCCACTCTATGGGTTGTCTGTTAACTCTGCTAATTATTTCTTTTACTGTGCAGAAGCTTTTTAGTTTAATTATGTCCCATTTATTTATTTTTATTTTTGTTACATTTGCTTTTGGGGTCTTAGTTGTGAATTAATTGCCTAAGCCAATAACTGCAAGAGTTTTCCCAATGTTATCTTATAGAATTTTTATGGTTTCAGGTCTTGGATCTTATAGAATTTTTATGGTTTCAGGTCTTGGATTAAGTCTTTGATCCATCTTGAGTTGATTTTTGTAAAAGGTGAGAGATGAGGATCCAGTTTCATTATTCTACATGTGGCTTGCCAGTTTTCCCAGCACCATTTATTGAATAGGGTGTCCTTTCCCTAACTTACATTTTTGTATACTTTGTCAAAGATCAGTTGGCTGTAAGTATTTGGCTTTATTTCTGTGTTCTCTATTCTGTTCCATTGGTGTATGTGCCTATTTTTATACCAGTATCATGCTGTTTTGGTAACTATAGCCTTGTAGTATAATTTGAAGTCAGGTAATGTGATGCCTCCAGATTTGTTCTTTTTGCTTAGTATTGTTTTGGCTATGTGGGCTCTTTTTTGGTTCCATATGAATTTTAGGATTGTTTTTTCTAGTTCTGTAAAGAATGATGATGGTATTTTGATGGGGATTGCATTGAATCTGTAGATTTCTTTGGGCAATATGGTCATTTTCACAGTATTGATTCTTCCCATTCATGAGCATAGAGTGTGTTTCTATTTGTTTTTGTCATGTATGATTTCTTTCAGCAGTGTTTTGTCATTTTCCTTGTAGAGATCTTTCACCTCCTTGGTTAAGTGTATTCCTAAGTTTTTTTTTTTTTTTTTTTTGGTAGCTGTTGTAAAAGAGATTGAGTTCTTGATTTGATTCTCAGCTTTGTCATTGTTGATGTATAGCAGTGCTACTGATTTGTTTACATTGATTTTGTATCCTGAGACTTTATTGATTCATTTATCAGATCTAGGAGCTTTTCAGATGAGTCTTTAAGGGTTTCTAGGTATATGATCATATCATCAGCAAACAGTAACAATTTGACTTCCTCTTTTCCAATTTGGATGCCCTTTATTTCTTTCTCTTGTCTGATTGCTCAGGCCAGGACTTCCAGTACCATGTTGAATAGAAGTGGTGAGAGTGGGCATCCTTGTCTTGTTCCTGTTCTCAGGGATAATGCTTTCAACTTTTCCCCATTCAGTATGATGTTGGCTATCAGTTTGTCATAGATGGTTTTTATCACTTTGAGGTAAGTCCCTTCCATGCCTATTTCGTTGAGGGTTTTTATCATAAAGGGATGCTGGATTTTATCTAATGCTTTTTCCACATCTACTGAGATGATCATATTTTTTTTGGTTTTAGTTCTGTTTATGTGATGTATCATATTTATTGACTTGCCTATGTTAAACCATCCCTGTATCCCTGGTATGAAACCCACTTCATCATGATATATTATATTTTTGATATGCAGTTTAATTTGGTTAGCTAGTATTTTGTTGAGAATTTTTGCATCTATGTTCATTGGGGATATGGGTCTGTAGTTTTCTTTCTTTGTTATGTCTTCCTGGTTTTGATATTAGTGTGATATTGGCTTCATAGAATGATTTAGGGAGGATTCTCTAATTCTCATCTTTTGAAATAGTTTCAGTAGGATAGGTACCAATTCTTCTTTAAATGTTTGATAGAATTCAGCTGTCAATCCATCTGGTCCTGGAATTTTTTTGTTGGCAATTTTTAAAATTACTGTTTCAATTTCACTACTTGTTATTGGTCTGTTTAGAGTTTCTATTTCTTCCTGGTTTAGTCTAGGAGGGTTGTATATTTCCAGAAGTTTATCCATCTCCTCTAGGTTTTCTAGTTTGTGCACATAAAGGTGTTCACAATACCCTTGAATGATCTTTTGTATTTCTGTGGTATTGGTTGTAGTATCCCAAGTTTCATTCTAATTGAGCTTATTTGGATCTTCTCTCATTTTTTTCTTAGTTAATCTTGCTAATGGTACATCAGTTTTGTTTATCTTTTCAAAGAACCAGTTTATTGTTTCATTTGTCTTCTGCATTTTGTTTGTTTCAATTTCATTTAGTTCTGCTCTGATCTTTGTTGTTTCTTTTCTTCTGCTGGGTTTTGGGTTTAGTTAGTTCTTGATTCTCCAGTTTCTTGGGGTGTGACATTATGTTGTCAATTTGTGTTCTTTCATAGTTTTTGATGTAGGAATTTAATGCTATGAACTTTCCTCTTGGCATTGCTTCTGCTATGTCCCAGAGGACATAAGTTGATAAGTTGTGTCACTATTACAATTGATTTCAAAGAATTTTTAAATTTCCATCTTGATTTCATTTTAACCCAAAAATCAATCAAGAGCAGACTATTTAATTTCCATTTATTTGTACAGTTTTGAGGGTTCTTTTTGGAGTTGATTTCCAGTTTTATTCCACGGTGGTCTGAGAGGGTGCTTGGTATAATTTCAATTTTCTTAAATTCATTGAGACTTTTGTGGCCTGCCTTATAGTCTCTCTTGCAGAATGTTCCATGTGATGATGAGAAGAATGTATATTCTGCAGTTGTTGGGTAGAATGTTCTGTAGATATCTGTTAAGTCCACTTGTTCTAGGGTATAGTTTAAGTCCACTGTTTCCTTGTTGACTTTCTGTCTTGATGATCTGTCTAGTGCTGTCAGTGGAATATTGGTCCCCACTCTTATTGTCTTGCTTTCCATCTCATTTCTTAGGTCTAGTAGTAATTGTTTTATAAATCTGGGAGCTCTTGTGTTAGGATATAAATTTAGGATTGTAATATCTTCCTGTTGGACTAATCCTTTTATCATTATATAATATTTTTCTTTGTCTTTTTTTACTGTTATTGCTTTAAAGTCTGTTTTGTCTGATATAACAATAGCTACTCCTGCTCACTTTTGGTTTTCGTTTGCATGAGATAGCTTTTTCCACCCATTTACCTTATGTTTATGTGAGTTCTTATGTGTTAGATGAGTCTCTTAGAGACAGCAGATATTTGGTTCTTGATTTTTTATCCATTCTGCCATTTTGTATCTTTTAAGTGGAGGATTTAGGCCATTTACATTCAATGTTAATATTGAGATGTGAGGTGCTAGTCTATTCATCCTGTTACTTATTACCTAAATACTTTGTTTTTTTAATTGTGTTATTGTTTTACAGGCCCTATAACATTTATGCTTTCAGGAGGTTCTATTTTGGTGTATCTCAAGCTTTTGTTTCAAGATTTAGAACTTCTTTCAGCATTTCTTGTAATGCAGGTTTGATAGTGGCAAATTCTCTCATCATTTGTCTGAAAAAGACTTTACCTCTGTTCATTTATGAAGCTTAGTTTTGCTGGATACAAAATTCTTGGCAAAAATTATTTTGTTTAATGAGGCTAAAGATAAGACCCCAATCCCTTCTGGCTTATAAGGTTTCTGCTGAGAAATCTGTTGTCATTCTGACAGGTTTTCCAGTATAGGTTATCTGACGCTTTTGTCTCACAATTGTTAAAATTCTTTGTCTTAACTTTCGATAACCTGATGACTATGTACTTTGGTGATGATTTTTTTCCAGTTAATTTCCCAGGTGTTCTTTGAGCTTTTTGTATTTGCATAACTAGATCTCCAGCAAGGCCAAGTATGTTTTCCTTAATTATTCCCTCAAATTAGTTTTCCAAACTTTTAGACTTCTCTTCTCCCTCAGAAATACCAATATTTTCTTAGGTTTGGCCATTTTACATAATCCCATATTTCTTGGAGACTTTGTTCATATTTTAAAATTCTTTTTTCTTTGTGTGATTGGGTTAATTCAAAAGCCTTGTCTTCAAGCTCTGACGTTCCTTCTTCTACTTGTTCTAGTCTATTTTTGAAACTTTCTACTGCATTTTGTATATTCCTAAGAGTGTCTTTCATTTCCAGAAGTTCTGATTGTTTTTCTTTATGGTATCTAGTTCTCTGGAAACTTTTTCATTCATATCCTGGATTTTTTTTTTTATTTCTTTATGCTTGTTTTCAACTTTTTCTGGTACCTCCTTGAGTAGCTTAATAATCAACCTTCCGAATTCTTTATCTGGCATTTCAGAGATTTGTTCTTGATTTGGATCCATTGCTGGGGAGCTAGTGTGATATTTTGGGGGGTGTTATAGAACCCTGTTTTGTTTTGTCATATTACCAGATTTACTTTTCTGGTTCCTTCTCATTTGGGTAGACTATTTCTTCAAATTGTTCTTGAATTTATTTTTGACTGGACTGTGTTTTTTTAAGCATATGACTTTAATGCTTATAGTTTATTTTAGCCTAATTTGATTCTTTGTGCTTTTAAGAGTGAACACTCTGTATGAATTCCTTAGTTACAGAGAGTCTTGTGCACTGGCTTTCCCAGACACTAGTTGTAGCAGTTATATACTTAGTGCATGGGCAAGTTCACTGTCTCCTATAGGGTTGGAATGGCAGAGATCTCTTGAAGCTTATCTCATTATCTCAAAGTATACAGTTTATTTATTTATTTACTTTTTCCCCAGTATTTTATTTTCGGAATTGATGATTCAGGCTTTAGGCCAATTAGGGGAGGTGTCCTTGGGTAGGCACTGGTAGTAATAACTAAGGCAGGTGTGTAGATGTAATACCCAATGGTTGGCAAAGGTCCCAGGCTTGATGAAAGTGGCTGGGGGAGCTCTCAGTTAGATGTGCTGAGGTTTTATCAGGGTGAAGGGTGGGAGTTACCTCAGCTCCCCTGCCAGGCCCCTGTTGACCATTATTAAAGTGATAGATAATGAAGTAAAAATAATCAAATTATTATGATACAGAGGGTTTCTGTCTATATGATACAGAGGAACAAAGATTCCAAATGAAACAGGAATAAAGGAAATGTAAGAAATAAAATCAAAGCAAAGAACAATTAACGAATATGGTTTAGATGAAGAAAATGAAACCTTACAGATACACTGAAATCATCTTTGATAACTTCTACAAGCTCATTCACCAGAAGCAACTACTCTCATGAAGTAGGTGTGGATCCTCTCCAGTCCATGCTTTATCCCTTTACTGCAGGTAAACATAGCCATAGAAAGTATAATGTTTTTAAAATTCTACATGAATTGCATCATGCTACACATTTCTGGAGTGATTTTTTTTAAATTTTGGCCAACAACTGTGTTTTAGTTGGTTATATATTTGGGATCACAAACATGTCTACTAAGAAACTGAAATATTTGCCTCCTAATTAAACAAGAAATAACTATATAATAACTATCAGGATCAGAGTGTCCACACAGAACAGCAGCAGATGCAGGTGACTGCTGGACCTCTTCCCAGCCTCTAGCTCCCTAAGGCAGGCACCATATCCAGGGACAGAGTCCACACAGGAAAGATCCTGAAGCATCTGAGAACACAGCCACATTCTTGTCATGCCTTTGCCCTTTTATTCTTTCCTTATAACATCATGTAAGAGGGCACAGCATGTTTCCCATGCTGGACCCTGCTCTGCTCACTCCACACACCTTCCAACACCCACCATGGACACTGTTCAGCAGCTGGAAGAAAGATGGCACCTGATGGACAGCAAAGGTTTTGATGAATAATAAATACATGAAGGAACTAGGAGTGGGACTAGCCCTCTGTGAAAAAAGCCCTATGGCCAAAAAAGATTGTATTATCTTTTTTGATGGCAAAAACCTCACAAGAAAGATAAGAAAAGGGAAATCATGTAATAGAGTGTTAGAATATTAATAAATACATGAGTTAGAACACAACCTCATGTGTCAGTATGCTAGGGTCCCTGAACACCATCCCTGACTCAGGCTTTCCAGCATGCTTGTATCACTCAGTACAGTCCCTGACTCTGATTTTAGTACGTGTCTATTTATATATCTTTTTCCTGACAGTTCTTTCAGCCGGAACCACCATCTTCCAGTAATTCACCAAAATGATGGACACAAAGGCAAAGAGGAGAGGCACCCGATATATGTTCTCTAGGCCTTTTAGAAAACAGAGAGTTTTTCCTTTGGCCACGTATATGCAAATCGGTAAGAAAGGTGACATTGTAGACATCAAGGGAATGGGTACTGTTCAAAACGGAATGCCCCACAAGTGTTATCATGGCAAAACTGGAAGAGTCTACAGTATTACCTGGCATGCTGTTGGCCTTATTGTAAACAATCAACTTAAGGGCAAGATTCTTGCCAAGAGAATTAATATGCGTATTGAACACATTAAGCACTCTAAGAGCCAAGATAGCTTCCTGAAACGCATGAAAGAAAATAATCAGAAAAAGAAAGAAGCCAAAGAGAAAGGTACCTGGGTTCAACTGAAGCGCCAGTCTGCTCCAATCAGCGAAGCACACTGTGTGAGAACCGATGGGAAGGAGCCTGAGTTGCTGGAACCTATTCCCTATGAATTCATGGCATAGTAGGTGTTAAAAAAATAAAAGACCTCTGGACTGTAAAAATGTTTCTATTCATTGAGTAGAAGTGTGGTGTCTTCTCCCCAAAAGAAATATTTAAAGAAAATTTTAATTGTGTCCTTATCCATTATGTAATGTCTTTACTATTTAAATTTAATGTATTTCTTGCTGAAAGATGTGAGGTGGCTTATTGTGGAACAAATTACTCAACTGGTGAGAAAATGGCCAGATATTATTTATGAAATATTTGTACTGGTTTGAAGATAGTCCCTCTAAATCATCATGGAATAAAATAATTTACAAAAATTAAAAAACTAATAATTTTTTTTAAAAAATCAAGATGACAGCTGAAAATTTTGTTTTCTAAGCCAGTGGCTCTCAGCACCCATATCCAGGTCCCACCCTGCAGAACAAATCCAGTTTCTAGCCTGTTTTTTGTCCAGCTAGCAAACTGTACAAAAAAAAAAAAAAACTGAAAAATGACTTTTTCAATTTTAGGGTTTTTTTTTTAAGAACTATGCTAGAGACCAAATGTGGCCCATAAAGCCTAAAATCTTTACTGTGTGGCCCTTTACAGAAAATATATGCTGACCCCTGATTTAACCCATCATTGTTCTTTACTGGCACTCCTATAACTTCAAGAGATTAAGGTGTATAGAGCTGTTCAACCTCACTTCAAATGATACTTCTTAGTCTGGTTTCTGGGTTAATTTTATGACTTCTTCCACGCTTCCTACAAAAACTCCCCCCAGCCAGTGCTCCCTGCAACAACACATGGTTCTTTCTACTTGACTATTTTTCCATTCTTGTGAGCTGTGGGCTTAAAAGTTATATAACCAAGCTTCTTAAAAGATGGATTTGAATGAAGCTACAAACACATCTTATATGGTTAAATTTTGAATTTTAGTGCCTCAATACTCGGCAATCTCAGGTATCTTTTTTTTTTTTAAGCTATGTTAACCCTGATGTCTAGAAATCACTTAATTGGGCAACTTCAGCTAATATACTATGTATACATGTAATATAAATCTAGACTCATTTTTAGCTAAGGCTTGCAATTTCTGTATTTTGCCTATTTATGCATTGTAAAAATAGGTTATTTTCTCTCCTCTCCCCTCATAAAAATAGCTTAGTCCACATTGACCTAAAATGTTCTTCTCTTCAGAAAATCACTTTCCATAACTGTCAGCTTTTGAAGTTTCTGAACTTCAGAATTTCTCAGTGGAACTGGATTATCATAGTTTTTCTGCTTTATTTGTTGACCTATCAGGCAAAGTTAAAATGCTGGGGTAATACTATTCAAATCTATTTATTCCCAATGGAAAAAAAAAATCAACTTTCTTATTGTTTGCTTTAAAATATATGCAAAGTTCTGTGAGAAGTCAGAGATTATTCTACTAGGATCGACTGAGCTCAGTCTCACACAGGTGACACTTGGAAGGCTTAGGGATATATAGTTTACCTGATGTTAAGGTAAAGAAGCAAATTAAGAGAGCTAAAGAACCTGTGGGGTGGATATTTGGGATTTGGCTTTCCAGACCTCCAAGTTTCCTGCTATCACACCCGATTTGCTCTTAGGCCATGTGGCTTGGTTGGGGCTGATCCTATCAGTGTAGAAAAAGAGCTAACAAAGCAGACCTTGAGCCTGCTGCCCTTAGAAAGATATGCTTCTGAGGTTGACCCCTGGCTGGTATCTGGGAACTTAAATTTTGGGAAGCTTCCCACCATTCCGTCACTGAGTGGCTCTCTGTGCCATGTTTGTACAAACAATGTGGTTTATGCTAAACACCTGCTTTCCTCCTGAGTCTGGAATTTGGGGATGTACTCAGGGAGGGGAGCCCATGTGAATAAGATCCCAGTAAAAACCGGGGGAACTGCCTCTCAAAATGAACTTCACTGGTAGTCAAAGGAAATCACAAAAGAGACAAGTAGAAGTCAGATTAGCAGGTTCATTAAGAAGTTAATATATTTCTCACTGAAAGGTAAGAAGAATTAAGGAGGATGGGGCATTTGACAATATTAAGTATTACAGAAGGGTTAAAGAGCATGACTAATAAGTTGCCAAATCTGGATATGAGTAGTTCTCTGACCATTAATATTGACAGAGATCTGTAAGAAAATTAAAACATAACTTCCTTAAGTTTTAGGTATCTAGGGTATATAATCAACACTTTCATTAATATACAGTGGCATTAATTTTAATATGTTGTTTCTATTGGACACTAAAGCTTTCCCAAGCTCAACAGAAACAACTATTTAGTATGATAGACCAACATTAAAAATACTGCCATTGTTCTTTTTAATTCAATTGGCATAACAACAGATCACTCTGAATTAAATTTAAAAATACTATACAGTTCATGAGACAAAGGCGTAAGTGCGAAAAATATAATTTCTTTCTATGCCTTCCACTTATCCTGTTCACTCATTAAAATCAGCAACAGTCTTCTACTGTTCCATCACTGTTCTAAGTATCGCAATTCGAAATTTCTGAAACCTCCCCGATCCCTGAATTTACATTCTTGTTTCCTCAAATAAAGTGTGCTGAGTTCTACAAAGCCCCGTTCAGGATTGAAAGATATATTCCTCAGCATGATGCTGGTACAAAACAGACATACCGAGCAATGTAACTAAATACAGAACTCAGAAATAAGACTGCACACCTACAACCATCTGATCTTTATCAAACTTGACAGAAACAAGCAATGGAAAAAAGATTCTCTAATAGGCTTAATAAATGATGCTGCAAGTGCTGGTTAGCCACATGCAGAAAACTGAAACTGGACCCCTTTCTTACAACTTACACAAAAACTAACTCAAGATGGATTGAAGACTTAAATGTAAAAACCCGAAACTATAAACCCTAGAAGAAAATCTAGGCAATACCATTCAGGGCATAGGCATGGGCAAAGATTTCTTGACAAAAACGCCAAAAGCAATTGCAACAAAAGCAAAAATTGGCAAATGGGATCTAATTAAACTAAAGAGCATCTGCACAGCAAAAGAATCATCAGAGTGAACAGACAACCTACAGAATGGGAGAAAATTTTTGCAATCTATCCATCTGACAAAGGTCTAACATCCAGAGTCTACAAGGAACCTAAACAAATGTACAGGAAAAAAACAATGCATTAAAAAGTGGGCAAAGGGCATGAACAGACACTTCTCAAAAGAAGACATACATGTGGCCAAGAAACATGAAAAAAAGTTCATCACTGATCATTAGAGAAATGCAAATCAAAACCACAATGAGATACCATCTCATGCCAGTCAGAATAGCAATTACTAAAAAGTCAAGAAACAATAGATGCTGGCAAGGCTGTGAATAAATAAGAACACTTTTACACCGTTGGGGGGACTGTAAATTAATTCAACCATAGTGGAAGACAGTGTGCCAATTCCTTAAAGACTTAGAGGCAGAAATACCATTTGACTCAGCAATCCCATTACTGGGTATTTACCCAAAGGAACATAAATCATTCTATTATGAAGGTCCATGCACACAAATGTTCACTGCAGCACTATTCACAATAACAAAGACATGGAATCAACCCAAATGCCCGTCAATGATAGACTGGATAAAGAAAACGTGGTAGCTATATACAATGGAATACTTTGCAGCCTTAAAAAAGAATGAGATCATATCCTTTGCAGGGACATGGATGGAGCTGGAGGTCATCATCCTTAGCAAACTAATGCAGGAACAGAAAACCAAACACTGCATGTTTTCACTTATAAGAGGGAGCTGAATGATGAGAACACATGGACACATGGCGGGGAACAACTCACACTGGGGCCTGTTGTGGGGGTGAAGGTGGAAGGAGGGAGCACATCAGGAAGAACAGCTAATGGATGCTGGGCTTAATATGTAGGTGATGGTATGAGCTGTGCAGCAAACCACCATGTCACATGTTTACCTGTGTAACAAACCAGCACATCCTGCACATGTACCCCTGAACTTAAAAGTTTTAAGGAAAAAAAAAACAAAAAAAAGACATATTCCCCCAACTGCTGGGCAAGCCAACTCCAGGAGTTGCTCTGCCACTTTGATCAAGGTCATGGCCCCACTGCAGGGCAGGTCATAAGCAATGACTAGCTGCCTCAGGACAATTCTGAACGGCCATCCCAGCTTCAGAGCTACCCAAAAGATCAGCCCAGGCCTTATGGTAACTGTAACCACAGCCTAATGTCTCCGTCCGCCCAGCTCTGCTTCCTTTGCTTCTCCTGGCAGGTACGGCTCCTAAAAGCATCTCCCAAATCAACTTCCTGCACATGAATCTCCATCTCAAAGTCGGCTTCCTGGGAAACTCAGCCCGTACTAGCCACCCACACATATTCTCCTCAGCTGTGTTACATGATTGAAATTTATTCCATCCCTGACCTTAGCATCCCACTTGCTGCTGGTCACCTCTGCAGCCAACTTATCCAAAGAGCATCTCCCAGCACACTTCATCAGAGCTAAATGCTGAGGAAAACAGTGACGTGGCAGTACTTGCTAGTGACCATCTTTTTGATTTGAGACTGCTGATTATTCAAGAAAGCTGTACTTCGTAGATTTATAAACATTATATGTAGTAAAGAATTTCCAGCAAAGGGGAGGGGAGAAGAAAGAAAACTATTTGGGAGCACAAAGACTTTTCTCTTGCTTTAAAACAGAATACTATCAGAACAAAGTATGAAAAATGAGTGCATATATGGAAATTCACATAAAAACTGGGGTATCAATAAATAAAAAAATAGAAAATCACAAAAAAACAAAGGTATCAAAGGCTTTTATTGATTTAATTTTCCTTTCAACTTATCAATGCTATCGCAAATTCTAAGGAAATTGGACTTAGGTGAAATTTTTTTATTGTGAAGATACAGATCTAAGAACAGGAGGATAATTATGTGCTAGCTTATATATAGTTCCTTGTAAAAATAATGATACATGAAAAATTAGTAGAAAATGAAAATCTGCAGTTATCTGATATCTGAAAATGTTAAGCAATTTCCCCTGCATCTTAGCTCTAATCACTTTTGCAGAACAATCAAGCATATTTGCGTGAAGAGAGTATTTAATTATCCCATTTTTATTAATAGTGTAGTGTGCCCTTCAGAGCTTGGCATAGTCTTTAAGAATCATCTGAAGTTTCTGGCTCAGCATGATGTTCCCTCTGGCCTTCAGTCTGCCACTAAAGAATGCCTGCAAGGAGAGGAGGGAAAAAGAGTGCCAACTGTTACCATGTTATAGTTTATTTCTTTTTTTTTTTAAGATCATTATTCAGGCCAAATACAATTGAGTTAATAATTCTGGACAACAAAGGCAACTTTTATTTAGCAATGACAATTTAATAACTATAGATAGCACATACTCTTTAGATATCTAAAAAAGAAAAAATGACTCCTGTGTATTTTAGAAAACTATACAATAATTTATGTGAACTCACGGATCTGGGAGTTCTGTTTCAACCTACGTTTCTGGCTTTACTTTAGGTTCTTACATGTGAATTTGAGACCATATTAATAAAAGGCTACACTGTATTTCTAATAAAAATATTCAATTCAGAACTTTTAAAAGGAGATTTAAAATATTTACTACAGTTTCATGAACTAGAAAGCCACGAAATGACAAATTAGAGAATATAACACAATGGTAACAGATCACGGCTGTAGCATCAGAATGCCTGAGTTAAATTCCAGGCTCTGCCCCTTAATAGCAAGGTGAACTTGAGAAAATGCTTAGATATGTGGCCTCTCTGAGCATCAATCTCCTCATCCATAAAACGCATAACAACAGTACGTAAATAACACAACTCTATTGTGTGCGTTAAATAAAATAATGTGTACAGTGCGTAGTTTAGTTTGACGTAATAAGAGAGTATTAATTCATGATTATTACCAAGCAAAAGCTTGTGTGTTAAAAAACGAAGGGTTCCTGTAGCAGTTCTGTATCTAAACTGATAGAGAAACTGGTGCAAGTTCCTTAAGTTCTCCTTCAGTGCAAATTCCCTATCAGTAAAATAAAAATAATCAATCATAGTTTTTATAGCTTACATAAAATATGAAGTGAAAAAGCCTCTAGATTTCCAGCTAAATGGAAAAAATAGAGTGATACCTATACACACTTAGCATTACAAAGCAACTCCACAAATATAATCTCACTTAGGAATCACAGCTGTCAACTTGAAGTGGGCACATCAGCAGTTCTTACCCCGGTTGACAGATGAGAAACTGAATTTCAGAGAGCTTATTAAATAACCTGCTCAAGTCTACAGAGCCAGCAAGAAGTAGAGCCAGGGCTTAAACTCAGGTGTTCTTTGCTCAGCAATGCTTGTTAACAACACTTGTTAACTAGCACCACTCAGTCTCAGAGGCAAACCCTCGTGAACTGGAGAAAAGGCAACAACTTTTTATTCCAGAAATAGTGAGAGAGAGCTCATTCAGTCAAAATGAAATGCATTCAAACAGGAGACCAGAATTTCAAAACTACGATTTCTTTCACTATGCAGTTACAAAAAACAAACAAACAAAACCATGGTCTGCAACTCGTGCAGGGAAGGAGTCAGTACTTAGGCCTGCCTGCTACGTACTAAACTCTGAAAGAGATTTACAAACCTAAAACAAGAATACCTAATTACTTGAAGTAAAAATATCAATTTTGAACATTTTTGAGCAGAAGAATTTTGTACATAAATCTTTCCTCCTATCTATTTTCTTATTTCTTAAAGCTCTTAATGATACGTCCATATTGCCAGTTTCCAAACTCTGCACTGCCATGCACCGGACATCACAGCAAACTCTCTCAGGGGCACTTTGGAATACTGTTAATTTGGAAGGAAAATACAGTCATACTGGTTGAACACAAAAAACTAATTGTTTTGAACTACTTCATAAATGAAACTGTCAGGTATATGGTTTGGCCTAGGAGTGCAATGCAAAAAGTAGTAGACTATAAACTGCCATCAAGGAAGAAGGTCTGGAAGCACTGTGCTTTCCAGAAAGGCTATACCAACTATTGATTAATTGATTTAGACAGGGTCTTGCTCTGTCACCCAGGCTACAGCTGAATGATCATGCTCACTGCAGCCTAAACCTCCTGGGCTCAAGTGATCCTTCCACCTCAGACTCTCAAGTAGCTGGGACCACAGGTGTGTGCCACCACACCAGGCTAATTTTTTTTTTTTTTTTTTTTGTAGAGACAAGATCTCACTGTGTTGCCCAGGTTCAAACTCCTGGACTCAAGCAATCCTCCTGCCTTGGCCTCCCAAAGTGCTGGAACTACAGACACCAGACATTGTGCCTGGACTATACCAATTTTATATTCCTTCCAGCTGCATGTAAATTATCTTATCCTAACCTTAAAAATACTATTTTCTTACACTTTGAAAACATGAGGCAAAAATAACATGCTTTAATTTGTATTTTTGGATACTGGCAAAAATTTTTTTTCTTTTGTAAATCATTTCTATTTATTTCATTAATTACTGTTCCATACCTTTTGTCCACTTTTTCTTTTTATTATTATTATACTTTAAGTTCTATGGTATGTGTGCACAATATGCAGGTTTGTTACATATGTATACATGTGCCATGTTGGTGTGCTGCACCCATTAACTCGTCATTTACATTAGGTATATCTCCTAATGCTGTCCCTCCCCCCTCCCTATACCCCAAGACAGGCCCTGGTGTGTGATGTTCCCTTTCCTGTGTCCAAGTGTTCTCATTGTTCAATTCCCACCTATGAATGAGAACATGCAGTGTTTGGTTTTCTGTCCTTGAATAGTTTGCTCAGAATGATGGTTTCTAGCTGCATCCATGTCCCTACAAAGGACATAAACTCATCCTTTTTATGGCTGCATAGTATTCCGTGGTGTATATGTGCCACATTTTCTTAATCCAGTCTATCATTGAGGGACTTTTGTCCACTTTTTCTATTGAGATTGTAGTGCTTTCCAGAATTTTTGGAATTATACTATGTATCATCATTTTATTTTTTTCCCTCGATTTATGGAAATATACTATAGAGTTTGACATGCAGAAGTTTCTAATTTCTATATAGCCTAAACTACTGATATTGAGCTTTCATTCCTTACTTCTATATTTTCTTTAATCTACCTGAGTATTAACTGAATGTCTACAGTATACTAGGCAATATTTTAGGCTAGGCTGAATATCTGTCCCTGTTCTCACAGAGCTAACATTAAACTAGGGGAGTCAAAAAGTAAAATGTAAACAAATAATTAAAGCCTATTATAAATGCAGTAAAGGAGAAAACAGGTTGTTACCAGAATGTAACAGGAAGAAACTACTTTGGATGAAATGAAGCCAGCCATGCAAACAGCTAGGGGGAGAAATTTCAGAAAGGGAAATGCATAGACATTGAAGGAGTAAAAGCTGATGGGAAGGAAATGAGGAAGGACAAAGTAACAACAAAATAACTAGAATTAGCATTATAGGTGATGAGGCAAGTGGCAAGGGATGAAGCCGGAAAAAGGAGCAAGGGAAAGAAACATCATATATGACACGGTAACAGCTAGTTTGGATTTTATACACATGCAAAAGGGAATCTTGGAGATTTTTATCAAGTGGGATGATAAATATGAACCAGTAATTAATGAAAGTAGTAGAAATGACTAACATAAATAATCTAATCTGATTTACATTTTTAAAGGATTACTCTGGCTCCTGGGTGGAGAACAACAAACTGAATGAGAGAGACAAGACTGGAGGAAGTAAGACAGGTGAGAGATGACAGAGGCTGGTATCACGGTGATATCTCTAGAGAGGAAAAGATGAATTCAAGATACATTTTCGAGAAAGATCAGACAGAACTAAGGATGAAAAGGATACAGAAGGGCAGAAGGAATCTAAGATAATTTTTACATTTCTGGCTTATTAATTTGGGTAAATAGATGATGGTGCCACTGATGAAGAAGGAAGAGACTGGGGGAGAAAAATAAATCACAAGTTCTATTTTGGTCACGGAAAGTTTGACATGCCAGTAAGTTTCCCATCTGAGTGGTCAAGTAGAGGGGTGGTTCTATCACTATGGAGCTCAGAGAAGACCAAGTGGAGCCAAGTTCCTCGCCTGCAGGCCTTTGTACTAGTTGTTTCCTTAGCCTGATGACTCATTCTGATACTCTGTTCAAGTCTCTATCAGGCATTTCAGGTACCTTAGAAAACTCCCAGAAGGTATTTTAAACAATCCAATTTAAAATAGTTCCCCTGTCCTGTCACAGTCCAACTCAAGGGTTGGCAAACAACAGCTGGAGAACCAGATCTAGTCGGCTGTGTGTTTCTGTAAAGTTTTATTGTAACACAGTCACACTCCATTGTTTACATATTCTGCATGGCTACTTGAAGGCTACAATGGCAAAGCTGAAGAGCTGCAACAGAGACCATCTTGCCCACAAAGCCTGAAATATTTACTACGTAACCCTTTATAGAAAAAGTTTGCCAGTCATTGCTTTAACACTGTACTCAGCCTTATTTTTCCCTAACTTGAAATTTTATTTCTTTTGCATTAGTACACTAAAAGGAAGCTCCATACAGTAGGGTTTTGTCTTAATTCAGCCGATACCTAGAACCTGAATCAGAGTAGGTACTAAATAAATTCCTGGAAAGAAATTAACAGAGGGTTCACTGCATTGCAAAGCACTATACTAAGCTCTTCATACATATTATTGGGTTTAGTTCTTATAACAAGCCTTTGTAAACATTGTAATTATTAAACTCATTTTACAAATAAGAAAATTAAGGCTCTGGATGTCAGAACCAAGATTCAAATTTAGATTTTATCTGATGCCAAAGACTACTTTTTACCTACTATACTACTTTATAATTCCTTTTAGTCTTTCTATACAGGAAAGTCGTATTTTTCCTCATTTATTCCAATTACTCCTATGTGAAAGCTATTCTTAAATAACTGCACTCAGCCATTTGTTTGAACTGCTTCATTCTAATAATCAATAAGTTAGTTCCCTTGGGATTTCTAGCTACATAATCACAAATGAAAAATAACAAATTTTTCTCCTCCATTCTAATTGCCACATCAATTACTTTAATTTTGTATATTTGTGGATTGGCCAAAAGTTTCAGAATAATATTAACTAAATAATGGTCACAGAAGGCACTCTTGATTTAATTATGATTTTCCACTGAAATGCCTGTAAGATTAACCCTAAGTAAGACATTGGCTATTATGTTAAAATACCATTCTAGTTCCAATATTCAATGATTTCTTAATCTTATATATTGGGAATGTATAATTTTATGTAATATCTACTAATATATGGTTTTTCACCTTTGAACACATAACAGAACATATTAAAAAATATAGATGTGGATTCAGTCTTAAAAAGTGTCAGCTGAAACTCCATTAAAAAAGAAATATATGACCTGTCAACCAGAATATCAGTAGCAACTATGTCATCTTCAGAGTTGTAAGAAACCTGGCTTATTAATCAGAATTTGGGAGTCAGCTTAAAAACTGCAATTGTCAAAGAGGAAACAATAAAACAATGAATAATTGAACATTTGAGAACATTACCTTCTGAGGGTCAAGCTTGCCTAGGACCACCTCCATGAAATCTTCATCTGAAAGTATGATTGTTGTATCAGCAGCACCTTTTGCAGGGCCTTGGTACACTTTTCCAGAACCACTCTTCAGGTCAATAGCTGGGGAAAATAGGAAGAAACCAATGTGTATCTTTTTCTCTCCACAAAATGAGGGTAAAATAAACCAAGTAAAATGCAGACATTTCTGTAGTTTCCACATTAATGTGGCACTTATTCTACACTTATTCTCTTGATTATACATTATCTGTCATTTAGAAAAAAGCAAAATATAGAAATACAAGAATACAGAAATTCGAGGTAAAGAAGTGGAACTTCCAGTTCTGTAGTGGCTCAAGTCATGGTCTGCAACCACCACTATCACCTTGGGTTTATAGACACTTATAAGATCACAGCTAAACTTATTGCAGAAGTGAAGAAATAGACTGTATTCATTTTCTCTTAGTGGCAGAATTCATTATAGGCAACTTATTGTTGATTTTTTAGCTCTGTATTTATGTAATAACTAAGCTTCTGAAAGCGTCCATAACAATTTCAGTCACACTTTACAGCATTCAGGGAGGGAGGGGTGAGGTAACAGATGAGAATATGGCATCTGAAAACTCGGAGACCCCTGAGGATCCTGTTAGGATGTATACTTTACAAATCACAAAGGGCTACTACAAGAGAAAGAAGGAAGTGTTTTTGTTTATGCCACCTTCCCTTAATATTAGAAGGTCTTTGCTGGCATAAACATTGTTTTGTCTTTGTATCCCCTATACTTCCTTGAAGAGAAAATACTTAGGAGTTATTTGTTAAATGGAAAAGCACATGAAAGAAGGATGTGTAACCCCCCGCAAAAATATATATATAATATATATTAATAGTAACAAACACAAAGAAAAAAAACTCAGGTTAAAAATTAAGATTTTTTAAAAATCACACCAAGAGCATACTAGTTTTGTGTTATTTCTGCCAAAAGTTCATAAACTAAAACTAATCATGAAAAAAGCATCAACTAAAAACAAACCAAGAAGCATGCTATAAAGTAATTGGTCTCCAGTCTTCAAATATCTCAAAATCAGGAAAAGCAAAGACTGAGGAACTCATCCAGATTAAAGCAGGCTAGAGACCTAAGAACCAAATGTAATGTATAATCTCAGATTGGACCCTGATCAATTCTTTTTCTTTCTTCATTTTAATAATGAATAATAATTATTATTGTTTTGCAATAAAGGACATTATTGGGACAACCGTTGAAATATTAACCAGATCTGTAGATTAGCTAATATACTGCATCAATGTTAATCTCCTGATATTGATCTTTGTTGTGTGAATAGATGAGAGAATGTCTTTGTTCTTAAAAAATGCCAGTAGAATAGTCTCTTAGGCATAAAAGCACATCATGTCTGCAAGTTACTCTTAAATGCTTCAGAAGAAAAAAACACATATGACAGAATAAAATAGTAAAGAAGATGGGATACAAATTTTAACAATTTGAGGAAACTGGATGAAAGACAAAAGTTCTCTACTATTTTTGCAACTTTTCTATAATTCTGAAATTGTTTCAAACAAAAAAATTACAAAATGATGTTATTAAGAAGAATAACACATAGAAGATGGAAAGTCAAAATTGTTTTAAATGATTTTTTGCATTTGTGTGTACTTTTGAAGATAAATGTACATGAGCATGCAGTCAGGAGCTGCTGTTGGTAAGAGAAGCAGCAGCCACTGTTGCTTTGGGAATAGTGACCCCTGAGGCAGATATGCCTCCAACAGGCCCCCATTCCTAACTGGAAAGCATATTTCTTTTCAATGAAAATCTTTCAAGACTTTTCTATAAATGCATGAGACATTCATTTCAATCCAAATCCAATGTTTGGAACCAACACCCTTGAGATTTATTTCATATCCAAGTTGAGAATCCTAAGCGGCAATCTGGTTTGACTGCTAGAAGATGAGCACCAACCCAGGAGCTCAGAGGTTTTCATGATCACATGATATCCTCAAGAATTAATTATTCTGGTATCGAAAGAATGCCCATTCCCAAACCTCTGTAAATTCTTACATATCGTGGCAAATGTCTAAGATTCAAAATAGATAACCTCTAAGAGTCAAAGAACATCCTCATCCAGTCACATCGTCATACAGTACACATACAGTACATAATGGAGGCTTGGATTTTGTCTAGATATGCAGACTTTACACAATTAATTATAGTACATATCTTTTAAAACTCGGCTCATTTTATTATTTAACAAATAATATTCAAACAAAAATCCATAGTATTTGTACCATCTTGCTATCTAAATGTACATTCCTCTTATGTTCCTATAATGGAAATGATTACAAACATGTGAAAGGAAACCAAATTTAAATTCAGGAGGAAAACCACCAAACTGCTCAAAGCCAACCAGCTTAAATGTATCATCCTAAAGAAAACAAAACAGATTTTGCTCAGCAACATTGTATTCAGCACATGGAAATAAATCTTTGTAAAAAGTTTCAGTAATATTATTTTACAGGTATTGGATACATTCAAACAATAGATTTCTACTTGAAAGTATAGGATTGTCTGTGCCTAGAATACCAATAAATTGCATATTTAAAACCTGTGGGCCAAATTCTAGGACATTCATTTTGTTTACAGACAAATGGAGATTTTAGAACCATTATTCCATAAAATGAACAGGAACAGCAGGACCAACAAACATTTTCCTTCCATTTTCTTCCCACGTCATGAAGCAAGGTGGTGCATGAAGTTAACGTTCTTCGTTCCAACTACTAATTCCTCAAATATGCTTTCCAACTCTCTGCCTCCAGCTATGAAGTTACTCCTAAATTCCAGACCCACAGTCTGTACAATCTAGTCCAGGTACAGTGTGGGTACCACAATTTATCTTCTTCTCTCCCAAACCTTCCTCCTCTACCTGTTTCATACTTCTAGTAATGCAGCCAATATCCTCAAGCACACAGGCTCAAAACCACAGCATTAGTTTTGACTCTTTCTCATTTCTCTTGTTTTTTAGACATAATCAGTAGCTAAGTTAGCCAATTCAATCTTAGCAATAGTTCTATATAGGCCCTCTCCTCTTCATTATTACCATTTCCTTAATTGAGGTCTTCCTTCCTTTCACTCTGCAGTGCAACAACCTTTGTTTCCTCAACTCCAGTATTTCAGCTTTCCTGACACACTGCCTCTAAATAATTATTCCTATGGATTTAAAAAAAACAAAAGGCATCCTGTCTATTCATATTTGTGGTCTCCACCTAGCAGAGAACTTGGCATATAAATACTCAAATGTTCGTTGAATGAACCAATCCTCCCATTCTCTGAAAGCAGAGACCACCCTTTTCCATGTCTCTCAACACTTGTGTTCTACAAGAATTATTTATACACATGTACAGGTCCACAATTCCTTATCTGAATGAACTGCTTCAGGCTGATGTGTTTTGGAATTTGGAATCAGATTTTAGGAAGGAAATATAATAGCTAAAACATGTATTCCATATTACAAATGGCCCCCAACAGTGCAACAATCTATAAACAAGTATATTACTTCTATACTTGTCTAACTCACACTAGGTGAGTTAAAGACAATCAATAGCATCATGTAAGTTCAAGTCAGGCTTCACCACCAGTGAATCATGAGAAAAAAATTGTTCATTTTTAGAGCTTTCTGGTTTCTGGAGTTTCAGATAAGAGTACCTATGTTTTAATTTTCAGGAGCAGACTATTCTGTAGGCCACATAAATCCTCTGATTCTTTATCTTCCTTATGCCTTTATGTCATCTTTCATTTTCTCTGAATTTTTACTCTTGCTTAGAACAATAAAATAGGATTCAAAGGGTTTACTACAACAACTCCTGGCTGGGTTTAGAAATTAATAGCAATAAATACTATAAAATACGTTAGTTACTTATGAAATATCTCACTGGAATCATATTATACTTACATATTTCACTCATACTATATAAAAAATAAACATCACTATCCATACAATAAATGCATTATTTTAATAAAAGGTAAAGCATCAGTTTCAGAACCTTTTTTTAAAAGGCAGCCATACTATTTTCTAAAACTATGCTTTCTACATGGCTTTTAACACTCATTCAACAAATACAGAGTCAGGCTAGTTATTATGTGTTATTGACCATACTAGAAGCTAGACATAAACAAACTGCAGCCATTTCTCAGGGTTAAGTCCAAAGTCAAATGAGAGAAAACATACAATTATAAATGACCATAATACAGTAAGATAACTGTGACAAGCAACAGACTCTGTTGAAAGGGAATTTAGGAACTTAGTCTTCTACCTCCTATCCTTTTTCATCTTTTCAACCTAATTGAAGAATCTCTAGAAAAATAAAGGTGAGGTCAGAATATTCTATAAATAAAAGTTTGTGCCATGATTAAGGATGTGAGTTACATGGCAGATGCAAAAGATCTGATAGAATATTTTTTCTTTATTCTTTTTATCCTCTAATTTCTCTTTCTTCACAAAATGGTACCAGGGTCCCCTTGGACCTCCACAACAGTGAAAAGAAATATGATTGCTTTCTCTCTGCAGCAAGATGTTTTATATTGGGTGCATGGCACTCTAATAGATAATTTCCCTAGACTAGATAAACAAACACCTTTGACTACAATCTGTATATATCTAGAAAATAGCGATTTTATATTGATAATTAAGATAATCCAAATTATTGTTTTGGTATGAAGAAAATAACTTTATAACTGTCAAACATCATGACTTAAAAATACTTCATTTTGACCTGATGAATTTGATAAAGATGCATATAGCCAAGATGACTGTTTAAACTACTTTCAAGGGTTATAATGAAATCTTAAAACAGATATTTTCATTTCAATTGATTCTCTACATCTCTCACACACACACACACACACACACACACACACACACACACACACCCCTTTGGACATTCCCAAACCTATTCATTCCCACGGGAAAAGAAAAAAAACTTACCTAAAAAGGTAAGATTTACCTACCTTCAAAGGTCTTTGTTAAAAAGATACTTTTTATTTACTAAGAATTAAGAATATTATAAAATCAGGGCTATAACTTACTCCACTTAGCCCCAATATTTCCGCCTTTGGTTATATGCCACTCAAATACAGCATTTACTTTCTTCACCACCTCAGGCCCAACATCCTTTAGGCGGCGTCCTATTTCCTCAAATACGAGCGTACTCTGAAGCTTCCCACCCTAACAACAACAACAAAAAAATTAACTTTAAAAGTTCTGTAAAAATAACTCAAGGAGAAAAGTGATTATAAAATATATGTGCAAAAAAAATGACTTTTTAAAACTCTGTACACAAGTCAGTTTTCTTCATACAATGTCTTTCATACTTTATATTGGATTTTACTTTCATTAGAATTCAGAAATAATATTTTAAAAGAAAAATAGGAACTGGACAACCTATGTTTAGCTAACTTCAGAAAGATCCTGATCAAATTAATCAACTTCTGTGGTCTCATTTTTTTATTTATAAAATGGGACTAAATTACATGAAGTCTGAATTTCTTTACGGCTCTAAACTTCTTAGGTTTTGGGGGGTTTTTTAGTTTGTTTTCTTTTTTTTTTTTTTTTTGGGGACAGACTCATTGCCCAGGCTAGAGTGCAGTAGCGTAATCTCAGCTCACTGCAACCTCTACCTCCAAAGTTCAAGTGATTCTCCTGCCTTAGCTTCTTGAGTAACTGGAATTACAGGAGCCAGCCACCAAGCCTGGCTAATTTTTGTATTTTCAGTAGAGACAGAGTTTCACCATGTTGGCCAGGCTGGTCTTTAACTCCTGACCGCAGGTGATCTAACCACTTCAGCCTCCCAAAGGGCTGGGATTACAGACATGAGGCACTGAGCCCAGTCTAAATTTTTTTTGTTTTTCTTAGCCTATTCTTAAGGAATTTTAATTTTCAGTCAGTTATGTGGTTTATAACAGACAATTAAAGATCATGGGGATCAAAACCTCAACATTACGAAGCTAATATTTCAGAAATAAGCATTTTTATCAAAAGTCTCAGCATGCTAATAAAGAATACAATGTTTTAATAAATTACACACACTATTGGTTTATATATTTGCATACAAAGCTTTATATAAATCTTTAAATCAAGAAAAAGGTACAGGATATTCAACTTTTTAATCTATTTTTCTCCAAAATGGTGTTTGCTTAAGATTCTGATTAAACAACTGATTTATTTACTCTAAAACTAGAAAATTACATTCTCTTGAAAGATATCCCAGTATTCTGCAAAACAAGTTTTTTAAAGTTTATAAATTGCCAGAGTACTCCTTCTATTCCAAGTGGTTTTGAAATTAATGTCTTTCACTTCAAGAATTAAGAATAATTTCATGGTTGTTAATTTTCTAAAGTAGCCTAACCATTCTTAAAGTCACCTTAACTGAAATTCCTAAATGAGGAAGTGGCTTGGATACTAATCTTTATAACCTACCTCAGAGGGTGTCTTAGCTGAAGTATCAGATGTTGGTGCAAGGTCCACATATGCATTTGAAATGACAATGTCTCCAGTTTCTTGGACCTCAGGAGGAGAAGAAAAAAAAAAAGATTTATTCTGATTATAATGGAAGTGTAATTTCACTGTGAAACAGTACAAATTCTAAAATTTATATTTTTTCCTCATATGAAAAAGAATATAATAATCCAGATAAAATAAAAGGCTGATAAAGTAAATGTCAAGATGAATAAACACAAAGGCTTTCTGATTTCATACAACTGTTACTAACCCTGGCTTTATAATCAACTGGAGCCCTTAGAAAAAAAAACCTTGTGAGGTCCCATCCCCCAAAATTCCAATGTAAATACACTGACAGAGACTGGGCCTTGGTATTTCGGGCATTTTTTTAGGGGGAAGTGGGGATCAGGGGATGAACTCTTATAAATAGAATTCAGTCCATGCTGAATCCTTATAAATAGTAAAAGGCATAGCACAATAGT
Organism: Macaca nemestrina; assembly: GCF_043159975.1. Classification (NCBI taxonomy): domain Eukaryota; kingdom Metazoa; phylum Chordata; class Mammalia; order Primates; family Cercopithecidae; genus Macaca; species Macaca nemestrina. Next base: position 60,741,331 of record NC_092130.1, read on the forward strand.
CACATGAGGCAGTGGTACTCAGAGTACATTTGTTCTGCTAATATAGAATAAAATTGGCTAGGAATAAACCATAATAGTGTTTTTTAAGTAGTAATTCCAGGTCTTATTTCAAGAGGAAGTGTACACAGCATAAGTTAAATGCCTAAATAGGCTTTTATCAAAATGGTCATTAAAGGAATTCAAATTCTGATTCCTAGTCCCTCATTTCAAATTATTCCAATGGCTATTCTTTCATAAAAATTGTGGTATTGCTACAAATGTATAGGATAAGTTTCTAAAGTTTAAGGTAGCATTTATTAAAACTTTGATTTTTAACAATCAAGAAGATCATTCTCTTGACTACATCTCATCATATTTTGGAGGAAAAAAGATCTTTCAAGTAATTTGTTCTCTTTACTTCAAATTACATACATTGAAAAGCATGGAAAGAGATAATTAATTCACAAAATGCACTTTAGTAAATTACTTTATTGTTAACAAGTCAAACAAATCATTTTAAAACACTGTTTCTTATATCTTAAGAATAGAAAGGAAAGGAGGAATGGAAGAAGGGAGGGAGAAAGTGAGAAAAGGAGGAAGGGAGAGAAGGAGTCCTAAAACTAATAGAAAAAGAATATCTATAATCACTGAAGAAAAATATAGCAAATATGCTGAAAAGATAAAACAGCATGCTTAGGATTTAACAAAATGGCAAGAATACTTTATATTTAGACATTTAATAATTTCTCAGCCCTTCAAGTTTGTATCCATAAAATTATTTACATACTATTCATCACCAGAATTGCAGGAAAATAAAATCTGTAATATAGGCATGGTCCTTAACACTTTTAGAGTTCATAATCTCAATCAAAAAGCAAAACTTACTCATACAAAACAAATTAGAAAATGTGAGGGCTCCAAAATATGTGGCACAGATATTAGCTGCAAAGGCTTACAGAGAACACTAATTTGAGTGTATGTATGGGTAGGAAAGTGGGGAATAGTAAGAGACTGTCTCTAAGAGCAAAGTGGAGCTTGAACTTAAGCCTAAAGGACAGGAAGAATTTGAAAAGTAAAATAAACAATATGTACAGATTAAGCAGGAAAATGATACTGCAACCAACAGAAAGGAATTAGGAGTAAGGCAACCATGTAAGAAGAATTTTGCAGAGTTATCTATTTGTGAAAGAAAACATGATACAAAAAAGACATTTGGGGCCTGGAATCAAAACTTTGAAGCCATGCTGATCTGGTTTCTATCCCAGCTCAACCACTTGCTGTGTGACCATGAGCAAGTTATTTAGGACACCGAGATTAGATTTTCTTAGGAACCTAGATTTTCTTATGTTTACATGCAGATTTATTATGCATATTAAAGAAAATACTATTGCCAGTTTATAGGTTCTCAATAAATGAAAGCTAATACCATTATCATTGGAGTTGTTTAATATGCTCTATATAGCATGAAATGATCAAGACAAAAAGTATTACCCTGGTCAACTGTGTTAACAAAAACTGTCTTTCAATAACTTGCAAATAAAACAATGATTGCATGTCCTTTTAGTATTTTACTGGAGCATTGCTAACAGCCTCACCCCAAAATAACCTCACTCTATAGGGAGGTACACCTTTATTTGGCCTGTCATTTACTATTTGCTAGGCCCAGACTCTGTGATGTACTTGTTAATTTGTGGATTTTTGTGTAATCAAGATGCATACGATTTCTGTCCACAGAAAAATCATAAAGGGTAAGATTTTATTGTTCTGCAGGATATTAACTAATTTTGTCTCTAACTCTGCAAAATTATTTTAGAATGACTTTCCTATTGGACCATATAAACATGTTGTTCTAACTGTCTTTTGAACATATTTTATCATATTGCAAGATCCTTCATTAATGAGTCAAAGATTTCTGTCGTGTTTTCACTGTCTATCTGTCTGAGTCATGCCTTTAAATTTTTTAAGATGATATTTTGACAATGACTTGATTGACTAGTTGAGCCAAAAAGACATGGTTGGTTGGGTTTTCAGAATATCTGGGCCACTGCTACACAGATAGGTACCAATTTAGTTGAAAATAAAAGAAAATAAAACACAAGGTGCAAAACACTTCTTTTTTCTTTTTTAAAAAAGTGTTGCTTGATAAAAACTTTGAAAATCCCAGACAAGATGTATCTTATTTTTAATTAAAAGTTACAAAAAGAAATTTTCTATCCATAGTACTAACCAAAAAAAAAAAAATGATAAGATGGAACACAAAGACAAAGCATGTGAGAAGGGTGGCAAAGCAAAATTCATACCTTGGTTTGAAAATGAATTCTGTTTCCTTCCTTCCACATCTCAGTTTGTAGAGTTTGTCCTGGATATACTGGTTTTGCAAAACGAGCCTTTAAAAAAGAGTTGTGGGGTTAAAAATGTTTTAAAAGGAAACTCTTTTACTTGTAGGAGAAAAAAATTGGAAAGCAAATTAGCACAAAAGAAAAAACAACTCGAGGTTTAAAGATATTTAAATTCATAAAAGACCTAAATATAATATGAAAAAAATAGTAAAATAAAGATGTAACTAGCATAAGTAAGCCGATTCTTTATCTTTCAAAGTATGGAATCAAAAAATAGTGTTTTTTATCTTGACAAATCAAGAAATAAAACCATAATCATATTAGGTAAAGTTATATAGGTACCTCAGAACAGCTGAAATAGTTAAAAGTGGTACAAATTAAGTCTGAGGAACGAGGCCTGGGGTGAGTATATAGGGCAAAATAATTCCACTTTTTATTTCATAATTGTATTATTTTCTCTGTGTATATATTACTGGATAATAAAAAATAGTTGTAATAAAACGAAAAGCATGAGAGTAATCAGTGCTAACAAAGGCAATGCACTGCTGCATGGAGAATAAATTAAAAGCTTTCAGAGCTATTTGACAATGCCTTAAACTTTTTTAAGTATACATCTTTTGGCTTAAACTTACACAAAAATAATGTGGGCATGGATATTTTGTTACTTATAATGGATAAAAATTTGAAATCAACTAAAAAGTACAGAGTTAAAACAACAAACAGTCATTATATTGCTGTAGATGTATGTTTATTGGACTTAATCAGCCACTTAACATTTTTAATTAAATTAAGGAAAATGATAAAACAGTTTAAAAAAAAAGCAAACCTTGAGTTTTCAAGGCATATGTACTGATACATATATATATATATGCACCTAATTAATTTATAAAGCAACCCAGTTGATGTTAAAATTGCAACTGTGCATCCTTCCTGGTGCATGTGCAACAGAGCTATTTACAGCTACAAAAAGAAAGTGTGCTGATTGCCAGGTCAATGAAATAATAAAAATGTACATTGCCGTAGTACAGTATCTATTTTAAGTTAAATCAGTAAAACCCCTTTTCTTCTCTAAAGATAGAAAAAGGAAGTAATATTCAAATTATATAATAATATACATTTACCTTAATTGCCTTGAATCTTGACACATCATTATCTGCAAACTGCTGTAAAATACGCCTGGCAGAAAATCCAAATGTACATAATCCATGTAATATGGGCTTGTCAAAACCTAGGAAAGAGAGAACACTGAGTTAGATATACGTTCCTTTAAAGTTTAAAAATCAAGTATAGTTAATTCAGGACTTTAAAAATATCTTTAGACTGCAGTAGCATGAATTATACCATCTATTTTAAGAAACACAGTAGATATTTTTAAAAGAGTATTTCCTGGGAGGAAATTATAAAATAAAGAAAGAAAAAACAAAAACAAAAACAAAAACAAAAAAACAGGAAAAGAATGTGAGAGATCTGCAAACACAATTGTTTTGTTTAGTTTTAGTTGTAACCATGAAATCATCCAGGGTACTCTCAATATCCACATAGGTAGATGATCCTTCCCTACCTTTCAGTTCTTTGCTTTCTCTCCAACGACTTCATGACACCCACCCTCATGGTCCTATCCTAGACCTCGCACTAGCAGGAACTTCCATCCACCATAATCTGACTTTCAAGTGCACTATTTTCTGAACACATTTCCTACCTTTCCATATCCTTTGCATAAATGTAATAAATAACATTTTTAAAATGTTACTCAAACTACCAGTCATAAGTAGTAGTGTCTTTACATTATTTAGTTAATTAAATATCGAATAGCTAATATTTTTCATTGATACATATTATCAGCAGCTCACCTGCTAGACTGGCAAAGTTAGGATCAATGTGTAAGGGATTCCAGTCTCCACTGAGGCGGTACAAAGCAGCCTGTGGAGAAAGCATAAACATAACTAGAACTCAGTGTTTTGTTAAAATATATTAGATGAAAATAGGAAACATGGCTGGTTATTGGTATAAACACTGTATCATAATGTACCTGAGGCTCTGATTTTAAAAATAATTATTTGTAACAATAAAGATTACATATAATGAAATGTTTTTGTAACACTTGCCACTAAAATCAGTGCGAGGGAAAAAAATGTAGAAAGGGAAGCCAAGAATTATATATGGGTAAAACACTGTTACTACTGCCTAAGGAGACATTCACAAAAAGAAGTCAATCAGTCTACTCCCATTTATACACAGATAAGGTAAATGTTTATAGTCTGTTCTAAGCAAGCAAAATTTATGCCAACTTTCTTACTAGGGTGTTTTAAATTGAAGCTTCTAAGACCACATCAGATATAGAAACATCAAAGACTTCTCACTAACTTTCATGCTGCTGGTACACTAAATCCTGAACATTAGCTCACCCTGCAAGAAAACTGACTGAACTGATAGCTTGCTATTATGATAAAAGTTCTGCTCAGTCCGGATATCCACATCACTGGTTTACTTAGATAAGGTAGGATTAGCAGTGTGGCCTGGATAACAATAGGGAAAAAGTCACCATACTTCCTGGCATTTAAATGGTACATTCTTCCCAAGTTATAAAGCACTTACCAGCACTGAAAGGAAGAAATTCACCAAACAGCTAATAGTAAGTGTATTTAATGTATCTGTAAACTTGACCCTTCTAGGTCAGCCTCAAGACTTCTTCCCTTTCTCATTAATTGCTGTGTTGTTTTCCAAAGACTACTGAAATGCTGTGTAAAGACTAGCCATATATTTTTTAAATTACTGATCTTTTATTACTTTTAAATTATTATTTTTAACAAGTTTTATTTATAGAAAATACTCTGTAATTCATAAGAAAACATGATTTTCTTTTTAATGCTTTGCATAAATCCAATAAGCTCTTTTCCTTCCCCATCACTCCATATAATGGTTCTATAGATTATTCACTTTCTCAATGACTCAATATTCCTTCTTTTACAAGTCATCTTAATATAATGAAATAAAATAAGCCATTATTGAATACTGGTGACTTGCAAGATCCTATAAGAGATGCTAAGGAAGTAAACAATAATTTTTAAAAAGCACTTTATATAATAAAATGTTAGCAAATATATATCATGATGTTGTATAGAAATGAAAGAAAGACACATTTCAGGGCCTGAAATTGTGACAGGAAATTGTCAAACACATGCTAGATGATGGGATTTGGTACCAGGCAGATCTTGATTCAAAGCCAGCTCTACCATTAATGGGCAAGTTTCTTCACCACTCTAAGCCTTAATTTCTCATTCAGAAACATTTAGAGGCTAACAGAACTTACTCTCACAGAGTAGTTGGAAAAAGGTGGGATAAAGCTTACAAGGTACTATATTTGATACATAATACCTCAATAAATGTTAGTTATTTTTTAAAGATTATAGCAACAATATAAACAACAAAGTTTCTAAGATTAGTACTAGTATTTTTATCCCACATATATCATTCCTATAAATGAAAACAATGTTCTAAAGAAATCATATTAATATGAAATATCTCACATTATTTCAATGATGGCATTGCTTTCTATAGATAACAGAGTTAGTTAAACAAAGACAAAAAAGGCTCATTATGAGAAACGACAAAAGCCAACTGACTGGATGTTTGACCCATTCAATCATAGCACAAAATAAGCACCGTTCAATTAATAACAACCACTGCCAAAGCTTATCTTCTACATATTTTGAAGAAAAGGCATATTTCAGAAGGCTAAAAGTTTCTTGTTTGTTTCATTTCTGCCTAGAAATGTCATTGTAAATAACAACCACCAAAAGGTAAGAAAAAGACAAATAGCTATATATTATATTGCATATTAAAAGTAGGTAGGAGGATAATCTGTATACAAGTAAACTATTTCTTAATTTGATTTTTTTAAAATTGTACCATTAAGTTAAACTAAATGCTAAATAAATAGGCTCAGGAAACTAGTGCTTTCTTTTTTTTTTTTTTTTTTTTTTTTTTTTTTTTTTTTTTTTTTTTTGAGACGGAGTCTAGCTCTGTTGCCCAAGCTGGAGTGCAGTGGCCGGATCTCAGCTCACTGCAAGCCCCGCCTCCCGGGTTCACGCCATTCTCCTGCCTCAGCCTCCCGAGTAGCTGGGAGTACAGGCGCCCGCCACCTCGCCCGGCTAATTTTTTTTGTATTTTAGTAGAGACGGGGTTTCACCGTGTTAGCCAGGATGGTCTCGATCTCCTGAACTCATGATCCGCCCGTCTCGGCCTCCCAAAGTGCTGGGATTACAGGCTGAAACTAGTGCTTTCTAAGTCCTCATATCCTCCAAAAAAATATACAAATAACGAGAACAAATAAAACTACACAAATCTCAAGCCTACAGTGTAACTATAAGACAGAGAACACTGCAAACTTCAAATTCCAGTGAGTCTTAATATAAACACCACTTTTCTATCACTGCTAACTTGTGAGCACCCTCTGAAAGCTACTGCAAAGTGGCAGGGCTGGCGGGGGGTGCAAAAGCAGTGCATGGAAGAGGGAAAAGGAAAATCACTCCCAGATAAATCCATCTTAAGAGCAAAAATACTGAAATGAATCCTGGAAGATTAGAGCACTGACTACAGTGAAAAGAATTAATAGTACACCAGCCTTCCAGTGGCAGTCCCAGAAAGGTATCACTTTCTGGGAGAAGAATATAAAACCAAGATATCCCCTTTGGAAACTGGATGGTGAAGAAAAAAAGAAGCAAGAGAGGAAATTAATGATCCTGCAAGATAATGTATTTTTATTTTTTTAAATAAAACACCTCCCCACAGTGCCCCTTCTTTAAAGCCACCCACTAAAGAAATTGCATTTTGCTACACAGAGAGAAAGGGCAATTTTGAACTAAGAATCTTGGAAATCATCCCAAACCACAAAATGCACAGAGGTAAATATTCTTCATCTATACAATGCTACCATAAAACTAAAACTGAAAATGCAAAACAAAACCTTTTAGCAAATGAATTCCACCATCCCCCCCCCGAAATAAACAAACTACCAAACAGAAGAAAACTATAACATAACACTCACGCATTTGGGGACGTGAAACAAACACTCCGAATCCAAAATCCAAAACCTAAGAAAATAAATAGATGACATACATGAAGAAGTAAATAAGTAATGATTACATTCAAGAAAGAAATTGAAAGAAAAAATCAAAATCATATAAGAAATGAAGACTAAATTATAAGGTACCCAAAGGAGAACACATTCAAATAAAAATCAAATAAGGGGATGGCAGAAAGGGCGGAAATGAACCATGAGAATGAAAATGAGATCAAGAAGGAACTAAAAAAGAACAGAAGAAAAGTAGTTGAAAGACATAAAAAGATCCAATGTACATATAAATGGAGTATCCAAAGAAAGAAAAACAAAATAATGGAAGAGAACTAATATTTAAAATTTTAATACTATAAAACTAAAAGACCTGAATATACATATTAAAAAGGCCCATCAGTATATACAGAAGGCTGACCTGCAACATGCAAGACTGAGACATATCCCAGCAAAACCATTAGACTTAAAAGACAAAAATAATCTTGAGGGCCTCAGGGTAAAGATCAAGTAACTTACAGGGGAAGATAATTAGATTGGCATCTGACTTTTCAAAGGCAACACACAAAGTAAGACAACAATGCTGCACCATTTTTAAGAAATAAGATTTTATATCCAACAAAGCTGTCCCTTCAAGTATCTAGGGTAAATAGTTTTAAATAAACAGAAACCAAGGCAACACTATACACGAGCCCTTCTTGGGGTACCTTCCACAGAAGGAGCTTCATCCAACTAAGAGCTGACTAAGAAGCTTTGGCAAAAGGGTTGACATATTCAATTGCCAACATAAAACTGAAAGATGCAGAAAAGTGGAAATAATATATAAATGTTAAATGCTCTAAACAATAAAAACAATGCATCCCCCAAAATGGGAACAATAAGAGGGGAAAAAGGAAGTAAAATAAGCTCTTTTGACTGTTATACAAGAAACAAATGAAGCCAAGGGACAGCAATAAAAACTAAAAAACTAGACAGTCATGGATTAAATGGGAAAATGAGACACTAAGGGCTTTAAAAAAGGCATATACGACTTTTGCTTCTGGCCATAATATAGGACCTGGAATGGACTTATTCTTCCACCATAAACAACTAGAAAAATTATAAAGAAAAAGGTGGGGGTTACCACTGTTCCTAGAAATTGGAAAGCAGGCAATGCAGGACTACAATTCTTTACAGAAAAGAAACAAACAAGATGAGCTCTGCAACTGTACCGCTTCCTTCTGACAGCAGTTCCCAGAATGCAATTCAGAAATCTCGAACATAGCAAAGTGGTCTCATTGAGTTACAAATATAGATTAGAATTCTGAAAGGATGATGCAGCTGAATTTGTGTGTACTGAAGAGGACTAAGTTACACAGAAAAATAACTCCAGAAATCTAAATGGGGGTCTCACTGGGGCCATAAAAAAAGGTCCTGGAAGATGATACACCACATGAAGAAAGAGGCCATGTGGGGAGGATTCGAATCACCCCACCCAATAGCTAGCACTAAACCCCCGGATATGCAAAAGAAGCCATCTTGGAACCTTCCAGCCCTGCCCAGCTGCCATCTAAAAGCAGATACACCATTTGCAGCAGAAGCCCTGCCCAGCTGCCATCTAAAAGCAGCTACAACATTTGTAGCAGAAAGATCACCCAGTCAGCCCAGAGTCTTAGAAAATAATATATCATTGTCAAAAAAAAAAAAAAAAAAAAAAACCGGTAGTAGTTATAAATGTATGGTAATTTTTTTGGTTTCTCAATGATTTGTTTTTGATTCCCAATGATTTATCTCAAACTTTCACCCACAAACAATCAGTGAAGTGAAGGTGACACATACTGGAAACTAAAGACGATGGGTACTGTGGCAGCCTAGACAAAAAGTTCAAAGGAGTCTTCTGGAGCCGCGAGTGGGACCTAGAACATGGCTGTCAGCAATAGCTCTCTCAGATTCTGAGACCAGAGGATGTCCAAGAAGTTTTTTCTTTTAAAAGTTGACAATTGGTGTATCATACTGTGATCGTTTAGTAGAAGCAGAATTATAAAAAATTATGATAATATTCTAGTTAAACTAAATTAAATGCTGGGACTCTTCTAGATGAGATGAATGCTTATGTTGCTTTGATTCTTAATGACTTTACATGAGTTCTTTATGGTCCTAAAGGTCCAAATAAAAATAAGAGAGAAAGAACACTCTAGGAGATATGACTTGGTATTTGCAGCATCTGGAATGCAATCAGTCTCTGCATCTAAAATACAGAGTTGATCAGCAGTTCACTTTAGATGATCCCATCAAATAGTAAGTACTTTCTGGCAGTTATGTGCAAGTGACTCGGATGGTCCAACCAGCATCCATGATCTTTCTAACAGCTTTGTGGCCCAAAAAGGGGTGTTCTAAATCTGCAAAGATCTCCCACTGGAAGACCTGTTTTTGAGCCTAGGTCTGTTTTCAGTTCAAGATAACAGTAATTGTAATAAAGAATTATATTTTACTGGACACTAGCACTAATATGCCAAATATTAACTTTACTTAATAGGATATGTTTAGTGTAAGATATGTATCTGGGGAAACTATGGATATTTGTTCTCATTTTCCTCAAATACAAAGCCTGACATCTGATATTTACTTATTGTTTGGTCTTTCTAGATTATTGCAGTGGAACTGTCTATTAATAATTATGAAAAACTACAAAGTACACTTGTATTGTCATACTCATTTGTTTTGTTATGTTTTGTTTTGAGACAGGGTCTTGCTCTGTTACACAGGCTGGAGTGCAATGGTGCAATCATAACTCACTGCAGCCTCGATTTTCCAGGCTCAAGTGATCCTCCACCTCAGCCTCCTGAGTAGCTGGGACAATAGGCGTACGCCACCATGCTCGGCTAATTTTTTATTATTATTACTTTTAGTGGAGACAAGGTTTTGCTGTGTTACCCAGGCTGGTCTCAAACTCCTGAGCCCAAGCAATTCTCCCACATCAGCCTCCCGAAGTGCTGGGATTTAAGGTGTGAGCCACTGTGTAGGCCTGCCATACTAGTTTGAAGATGAAGAAACTCTCCTGAAGACATTATAAACAGACATTCCAGAAGTGATACTGGTAGAATTAAAAATATATAGTTGCCAGTTTTCTTAATGATTGAAAAGTTACTAAGTTAATATAAATACCTAACATAAAGTTTATGTATAATGGCATAATTTTTCCTCATTTCCATTTCTCTTAAAGATCTGCCCATGCACAATCATCCTACACTAGTCTCCAATGTGAATGCTCTAATTCTTACCCTTATACACACGTCATGCTCTTCTCCTCTCTTACACTCCATCATTACTTCTCAACACACTGCAAGCCCTACATATCCGGAGAGAGAACAACCCATATACCATCTCAGCGAAGTCCCATTTTTACTATTGAACCCTTCTATATGTCATTCCCTAATGAGTATCCCTTCTCTGAATGTCTGTTACACTTATACTACAAATCAAAGCCTTGTATTTAAACATTCATTGCTTGGAATAGGTACCCTAGTTATTTCAGACATCTACATCTTGAGTATCCAAGTGTTCCTTCCATTCCTTGACAATAGATGACATTTCTTCTAAGTGACTTGTATTTCTTATAGCATGGATCCAATTTCAGATGTCCCACAAATTTCCCTGAAATTTACAACAAAGTTTTATGCAAAATGTTTTTTAGGGAACTAGTATATAGCTTTCATCGTATTTTCTAATTATCATTCAATACAAAATGGCCAAGAACTTCTGCCAAATGATGACTGCCCATTATTCACACAAAAAATATTGTTGATTTAAAAACTGTATTTTGTCATGCAGCAAAATATTAAAACCTACCTTAAAACTAACAAAAAGTTTTAGTCATCTGAAAAAAAAAAAGAAATAAAACCCCTCTACTTACTGTGTGTAGAAATTCAAACCTTGGAAACTATTCAGCTTTTATTTACAGCAGATACATTTTTTACTTCAGTATAATAAAGAGGTATTTCTTGGGTTTTCTAAACCATAAAACCATGAGCCTTTTCTGTTTTTTAGTACTCTAACAGAATTAGTTTCTTAATTAAGCCTTATGTAAACATAAATATGAGTGCATTCTTAAGAAATTGATAAGAAAGCATAATGGATGGAAAAAATATTTAAAGGCAAGAATAAAGCAATGTTCCCTCCATCACCTGATTATATGATACAGAAAAAAATTACATATGCACCAACTTTAATTCTCTCTGGCTCATGAGATTACATTTCTATTTGCTAGGAAACATAAGTCCTGCGAAGTTTTCATAGCAAACATACCAAAAATATTTTTTTAACTTTCAAGTTCAGGAGTACATGTGCAGGATTCTTACACAGGTAACTGTGTGTCATGGGGGTTTGTTGTGCATATTATTTAATTACCCAGGTATTAAACCTACTACCCATTAGTTATGTTTCCTGATCCTCTCCCTCCTCCTATCCTCTACCCTCCGGTAGGCCCCACTGTGTGTTGTTCTCCTCTAAAATACAACCGAAAAAAATTTTAAGTGAACTTTATGAACAATTTGTTGTTATTACATGCTCACACACTGCATCACTCCAGAGGTTTAAGGATTTTATGCTATATCTGCATGGTTACTCTGCTGGCCATCTTAGAGAAGAATCTTGAAGTCTCTCAAAAATAAACTTACTTTTCTCATTTTTATGGTTGCTTTTTGCTTCTTAAACAAATTTTTCTATGCTCACAGAATTTGTGAACTGACAGGGTATTTTATCTCCTTCACCAGAAAACAAATTTTTTATGTCAAACGAAAAAGATTAAATCACCTACTGCTTCTAAGATGCTTTACTTGCCTGTCCTTTAAACTTGGTATAAAATAATCTGTTTCCAAGCAGTGTGGCATTGCTTTCTTTCCCAAAGAGGAAAGGATGACTAATACTTGCCTTTTAACTATTTTTTATCCTGCACTTACTCTGAGGCTTTCATGAAATTCTTCACTCTTAAAGTGGGCAGCCTCTCCAAAGAAAGCACTCCATTACCAACAACATGCAATGCTTTTTAAATGGACTAATAAAAAACCATTTTATATTTTATTTTGGTATCTAGTGGGAAAACATTAATAACTAAAAATTTACAAAAAAATAACTTGCAATCACAGGAAACATGTCTTTATGTTTATTATGTTGAACAGGCCCTACTTTTTAGATGCATAATGTTATACAGTATCAGAGTTACAAATTAACAAGTGTCATCAACCAGATGGATTTATCATTTTTCAAAAATACAATCTTACCTGATTAAGAGAAGTGGTATCTGTAAGTACAGCATCAGGAGGTCTATTAGGTATGGCTACAGCTACCTAAAATTAAGACATTACATGTTAAATCTTAAATGCAAATTATCATTATTCTCTTTAACCAAACTAACATTTGATACACAACCATGTTTCAATACAATAAATTCTGCAAATTGGATAAAAGGACTTTACAAAAAAATTCATGTTCAGGAAATAATGATATTTAAAATTTCATAACTCCTAGCTTCATCTACACTATGATTTGCCTGAAATGACCTTTTTAAATGTAAAGAATTATGTAATCAGATTCGTCCTCCAGGCCACAATGGAGAAAAAGTTAAGGACAGTTTTTCCTTATGTAAAAGAAAAAATACAAGAATTAGACATACAATTCACATCTAAATTGATTCAGTCTTTAAAACTGGTCTTTTAAATCCTTGCATATTTTAATTTGCCATCTTAACAACAGTTACCAAAAATATTTGAATTATTATGATCCCTTAATGCCAACACTTAAAACTCCTTTTTGATGAAAAGTTTGCAACATCTACAACGTAAGTATCTGAGTGCCAGTTTATGGTTGATTTAAACCAAAGTAAACATAAAAAATTCAAGTAGCTAATATCTACTTTTCAATAATTTATAACAGAGGCAAAATTTTGTTATTCATTTATTCTCAATTAGGTAAATTTTCCACAATAAAGTTTTTGTCCTTTTAAAGAGTTAAGAAATTAGTGATTTTTCATTACTAAAATGCCACGCTTAGATATATTCCCAAACTTATCCTCACAAACCCCCTACACCCAAAACATAAAAAAAGATCATGGGGGAAGTTGCTGCTTCTAAAAACAAACAAAAGGCAGCCTGCTGTTTTTCAAAAATCCTTGCATGAATTACACTCCTTTGCTTCAGTTGTATCCAGTGTATTTCGCAGGTTTTATCTACATATTTATTTTCAATGCATTCTACTAGGTTTTGGAGGACCTGACTTCAATCTATAGGTTCTGAGCAGTCTTTTAAAATTTCTGAGTACCAAGAGTTCTCTGAACCTGTCTTGATTCTGAGGGCTGCCTGATTAAAAATAAATAAATGAAAATTAAAAATTAAAAAATGTTGAGTACCTTTTATTCCACAAAATCCATTGTATGCCATGTATACAAAGGGCATTGAAGATGGACAGTGCTGCCATGGTAGTTTTACTGTTAACAGACTAGAAACTCGTTTATGGCACAGGGCTTCACCATGACTTGACATCATCTCTGATTTTTTTCTCAAAGCAACAAGTGATACTTGTGAAAAGTGCTCAGAGAATGGTATCTAGTTTAGATTATTTTCTGGTCTACAATAATTCATTATTGCCCAATATTAAAAAGAACATAGAGGGAGCCCAAGGTGGATAGGACACCTGAGGTGAGGAGTTCGAGACCAGCCTGGCCAACATGGTGAAACCCCATCTCTACTAAAAACACAAAAATTAGCCAGGTATGGTGGTGGGTGCCTGTAATCCCAGCTACTTGGGAGACTGAGGCAGGAGGATCACTTGAGCCCGGGAGGCAGAGGTTGCAGTGAGCTGAGATTGCACCACTACACTCCAGGCTGGGCGATACAGTGAGACTCCATCTCAAAAAAAAAAAAAAAAACAAAAACAAGAACATATAGTTAAAAAGGAAAAACAAATAGCATGTTATATTTACTTCATCTAATACAGCCTCAGACTTGTATTATTTTACCCTTTCTAAAATAACATCTTCACTAAAAGCTTACAAGTTTTAGGAGTGAATATAACATTTCCAAGCTTTTCATTCAGACAATGCCACTGCATATGTTTGTGCAGTGCATAACTTGCCTTAGGGTTCTTAACAACTCATAATTTGCTACCGGTGAAAAGATACAACCTCACATAAATAATACTCAGTTAATACCTGTCCAGGTAATTTTTTCACATCCAAGCAATAAGAGAGTACAATTTTTTTTTTTTAATGTGGGCCCAGGACATTGTTTTCATATAGTATTGATCAATATTAATTTTTCAAACAGCTTTACTGACTCAATACACATATAATTTGCCCATTTAAAATGTAAAATCCAGTGATTTTTAGTATATTCGCAGAGCTGTCCAACCATCACCAGAATCAACTTAGGCACATTCTCATGTCCCCAAAAGAAAACCTATACCCATCAGCAGTCACTCTCCATTGTCTCCTTTCTCCTCCAGCCCCTGGCAACCTCTAATCTACTTTGTGACTCTACAGATTTGCCTATCCTGGGTATTTCATATAAATATAGTATGTGGTCACTTGCTATCAATCTGAAGAACTTTCTTTAGTATTTCTTGTAAGGCAAGACTGCTAACAACAAATCATCTCAGTTTTTGTTGTCCAGAAATGTCTTTATTTTGCATTCATTTTAGAAAGATCATTTTGCTGCTTATAAAATTATTGGTTTTTTTTTTCCTTTCAGCACTCTGAATACATTAGCCCACTATCTTTTGACTTCCATTGTTTCTGATGAGAAGTCAGAGGTCAGCTCTTAATCTTATTGGGGTTCCTTTGTAAGTAATGAGTCATTTTTTCTCTCATTATTTTCAACATTTTCTTTTTGTTTCTGGCTTTCAACACTTTTACTACAATGAAGAGAATATGGATCTCTTTAGATATATAATCTATTTGGAGTTGACTGAGCTTCTTGGATGTATAATGTTTTTCATAAAAAGCCATCATTTCCTCAAAATTTTTTTCTGTTCCTTTCTCTCTATCTGATACACCCATTATATGAATGTTAGTGTGCTTAATGATACTCCGCCTTTCTCTAAGGCTCTTCATTCTTCTTCCTTCTTTTCACTGTGGTTCTCTCTGTTCTTTAGTTTGTATAATCACTATCAATCTTTAAGCTTTTTTGATTCTTTCTTCTGTCAGCTCAAATCTACATTTGGCCCTTCAACAGTAAATTTGTCATTTCAGTTATTATACTTTCAGCTCCAAAACTTCTATTTGGGTCTTTGTAATAATTTATATATATTTAGTAACATGTAAGCATGGTTTCCTTTAATTCTTTGAACATAATTATAGCAGATGGTTTGAAGTCTCTCTACTAAGTCCTCTCAAAGGCAGTTTCTGTTGCCTGTTTGTTTTTTCCGTCTATGCATCACACTCTCCTGTTTCTTCCATGTCTAATAATTTTTTGTTGCTAACTGGGAATTTCAGATAATAGATTATAACAACTCTAGACACTAATCCCCCACCTGTTCCAGGGCTTGTTGCTATTGTTTATTTATTTAGTAACTTAGCTAGACTCTTATATGTGAGTCTATTCTCCCAACAATGTACAGCCTCTGATATTGCTCCTCAGAGGGTGCGCCTTGAGTCTGTGCAGTCACCCTAGGATGACACTGGTTTTAGCAGGACTCTCTTTGACTGTCTCTCCTTGGTCTCTCTGTTAAACTGTCTGCCTCTTTTGGTATCATACCCAGTTGTTAGGTTCCATTAATTGCCAGATGACTGTTCTATTTTTTTCAACAGGGTCCTGGGGTATAAATTGTTCAACAATCTGATCCAATTAAATTCAAGCCTCTTTGCAAGGATAGTCGTTGAGGCCAGTCTTTGAGGTTTGTTACAATCCCAGGAGGGCTTTTCTTAGCTATCTCTTTCCCTGGTTCTTTCTAGTAAATGTCTAGCTAGGCTACACTTTAGCTTCTGCTGTTATGGAACTACCAGCCTTCTCTTAATTGCTTATCACTACAGTCACACCTTGTTTTTGAGGGCATCCTTGAGCTTGAAATTCCAAATACTCAGTTACAAAAAGAGTCTGTTTCCTTGAGAAGAGGGTCAGAGCTTTGTGTTACTACAGGCTTCCTCTCCCTCTAGGCAGAACTTCTGCAGGAATGCTGACATACTTCTCTCCAAGTGATACACTTGCTTTACAAGAATGAAGCAGGGCAGGTGTAGTAGCTTCTGTTCTTCTCAGCCGGCTCTCCAACCATGGAGCCTCCATGCTACGGGAAAGCTAGGGGCAAGTGCAATCAGGGCCCCAGTATTCTTAGCCTGCCACAGGTAGGGTAAAGTTTCCACTCTGTAGGTAGTGGCTGGATGGAGAAATAGAGTCTCACAAGTCAGTCACTTTTACCTGGAATAGAGCATCTGCAATTCAGAGCTAGTGAGAAGGATAAGAAAAGTTAATAGCCTGCCCCTCCTGGGAAGAGAGCACGGCAGAGGGCTCCTACATTCTTGGCTGCAAACGCCTGGGGTACAGTTTCTGTCATGCTCAGCCAGGAGAGGAAGAACAAAGGGAGGGGTTGTGGCTCAAATGCCACACAGTCTCACTGTTCTTACCAAAATATAATATATTTTCTTGAATAAATGTTTCTTTGCTTGCTCTATACCCTTAGGACAATTTCCAGAGACATTAAATAGCTGTGTTTTAAAATAATTTTTTACAAGTCATGGTTGTTTCACTGACAAGAAAGTTCAAGGAGCTTCTTATGCCACCATTCCAGAAGTCTTTTCCCAATACTGCTTTCAATAATACTTTATTTACTACAGAAGAATATTCACTACAGTATAATCTTATTGCCACAAATAATTTAAAGGTAAAGCCAGATTAATGTGAAATCCAAATTATTAAATATTGTTAGGAAAAAAGTTTTTAGAATCTGAGAACAAAAGAATAACCAGAATTATCTTGCATAAGAGAAATACTTAGGTCCGTTAATAAATGAAGGTTTTGATCCATATAAGGATCACTTGTGTTCAATTTTTCTAAAAACTTTTGGGATCTGCAAAGATTGTACAAGAAAATAACAAATATTCCCACAATTATTTCAGATACATTATACTTAACTCAGCAAGGCTTTTCTACGTATAAAATATGTTGTATATAGAATACATAAACACGAACAGCACTTCGAATTCAAGGAATGCACTCTAATTCAAAGTACGGATTACCAAGTCTCTACACTGTAAGATTACATATATGGTAATATAAGATCAATATACAGTTGACCCTTAAACAATGTAGGGCTTGGGAGCACTGACTATGCAGTCAAAAATTCACATATAACTTTTGACTCCAACAACACAAACCATCAATTGACATATATTTTGTGTTATATTATTATATTCTGTATTATTACAATAAAATAAGCTAGGAAAATGGCTGCTGCCTCATCTGAAATCAGCACATCCATGGAGGAAGGAGTCCTGCTTTGCTGCATCATCTATCCCAGGGTTTAATGTTGGTAAATGAGTAACTCTAGCATTTGTACAAGGCTCCCTAGGACTCCTGCAGCCGTCGACCAAGCCCAGGGACATAATTGAATCTGGAGTTTCCTGGGGCCTTGTTTTGAAAAAGACTTGACATACACATAGAAAGAAAGGCATAGAAATAAATGTTCACTTGTCTCTGCGAAAAAAAATAACAACAATAAGCTAGGAAAAAGAAAATGTCATGAAAATCATAAAAAAATGAAAGAATATTTACTATTCAGTAAGTGGAAGCAGATCATCATAAAGGTCTTCATCCTCATCATCTTCGCATTGGGTAGGCTGAGGAGGAGGAGGAGGAAGAAGAGGGGTTGGTCTTGCTGTGCCAGGGGTGGCAGATGTATAAGAAAATTTGCCTATAAGGGGGCTCATGCAGTTCAAACTCATGCTGTTGAAGTCTCAATTGTATAGATAAGAATCCTTAACTACACATATATTTTGCTTCTAAAGCCATAGCTTACCTTGACTTTGTCTGATGTCCGTTTTCCACCAAAGCCTCCAGAGCCAACAAGAAAGAGAGAAAACTGATTGTGGCATATAAGTTCCTTCTCAGAATAAGAATAGACTGAAAAGTAAATAAAAGAAAAAATAAAAGAAGTTACTACCAAAAGACATAACTAGTTAACCAAGATAGGTTCAACAATTCCTGTCAAGGTTTCAAAAACAAAATCCAATTACTGAAAGAGTTCTAACATGTACAGGTGTCCAAGTTTGGATTACAAAGCATTCATTTTAATCCATTCATACCAGACTCTGAAAGGCAGAGAGAAGAGGAGCTTCAAAAATCCTTTCTTAACTATGAAATAGCAGTTCTTTCACTTTTCTTAAGGCTCTCCAACTGCTATTCAGATTCCAGTTATTTCCACCTTAAACATTTCAAATAATCCCACTACCTGTACTTAACCACACTCGAACTTACAAACATTCTGCCAAAGCAGTCAAGAAGAGCATGGAGAGGAAATAAGTGGGAATGAAGGTATAAGCCACATGAGGGCAGGATCATGGCTGTTCTGCTCACTCTTTATTTTCCCATCAACTACAATAGTTCCTGTGCAGAAAAAAGGTCACCTAATAAGTGTTTATTAATTAATAAATCAGTGAATAAATGATATGAGTGAGCAAGTGAGCAAGTAATGAATAAGACAGCTGTCCCTCTATTTACTAACTTACTAGGGACAGATTATTATCTGTTTCATATCTAGCTCAGCAAACGTAGAAATATGATTTTAAATTGCATACTAAAGAAAAATCTAATTATAACCAAAAATAAGGAAAGGCATGTCAATGTATTTCAAATAAGATTTTTATTTTTATCACACAGGCAATTGAATAACTAATTTCACCTATACTTTGTCTACAAATTCCAATATACTAAGGACCATTACCAAGTTGTATTTCAATAAATGGAACAGATCAAGAGAGAACAGTAAAAATTAAAGCAAGGTTTCTGCAGGACTTTTTTTTTTTTTTTTTTTGGTATATTACATTTGGTACAATGGTGAGAAGACTAAAAGAGAACTGGGAGTATAGTAGCCAAGTGTTGGCCAACGTCTGGAATGACAAGTATGAAAACCTAAAAAGAGAAGAGAAAGGAAGAGAAAAAGGAGGAGAAAAAAGATAAAAAACATACATAATATTTAAGAGCATCAAAAATGTTCTCAATTGATTATTAAGCAAAAATAAAGTAAGTTCCAAAACAGCATATACAGTATAACCTCCTACGTATTTACAACAAAAATGATAAACTTATATTCCAAATATTAAATAATGTCAAACTTTATACTGTTCTTAGTTGCCAAAATTACTGACAACAAATATCTACTTTTTTGTTCTTAAACTTTAAAACTTGTAAATTTTAAATTTATAAATCTAAATTTAATTTTTAAAATTTACAAATTTTAAGCATCGTATCTTTACCTTATGTTTAATTACTAGTATTTCAACATTTATTAAACTACTATAATCTTTTTTCCCCACTGCAAATAAAATGTGGCTGTGGTGTTTAAACCACATCATAAGTTCAAGTCTAGAAACTTATAAAAGCGTAAGTCTAGGAGCCTAACTACCATTTATAAGAATAATTCAGTGGTCAAATATGTTCCAAGGTCCAAATAACTAACACATTAAAGAATACCTAAAATACAGCCTAACTGTCAAGTGAGGACTACCTAATATTCCTTCCTGCCAAAAACATACTCCAGCAAGCTTAACTCTCCTCTACATTATCAACACAAGCCACATTTCTCACCCTTGTGCTTTGGTTATGTTGTTTTAAATCCAATGAAATGCCTCACCCTTCCCAGAAATTCCCCTCCTTCTTCATTTTTCTTAAAGAGTTTAAAAATGCTTATCTTGTTTTCTTACAAATTGGAAAACAAATACTAACTTATTAATCAACTTCTATGGTGAAGTATTATGTCATACACAAAGCCTATCAATCTAATAATATTATAAGAATTGTAAATAAATTACCATCCATAATAATCACTACACCGGATCCTTTATCTAGGACATCAGCAACAACTGCTTCACATTTTAATTTTCCTAGAAAGAAAAGTAAAAGAAATACAGTGTCTTAAAAAACAAAGATTACTATAATAAGCTGTGAAAGAATTTAATAGCATTTCCACTGTAAGCTCAGCAAAACTAAAAAACTATGGTTTGAAATAATGTTCCTGAACAACAGATGCTGGAGAGGATGTAGAGAAATAGGAACACTTTTACACTGTTGGTAGGAGTGTAAATTAGTTCAGCCACTGTGGAAGACAGTGTGGCGATTCCTCAAGGATCTAGAACTAGAAATACCATTTGACCCAGCAAACCCATTACTGGGTATATACCCAAAGGATTATAAATCATGCTGCTATAAAGACATTTGCACATGTATATTTATTGCAGCACTATTCACAATAGCAAAGACTTGGAATCAATCCAAATGTCCATCAATAATAGACTGGATAAAGAAAATGTGGCACATATACACCATGGAATACTATGCAGCCATAAAAAAGAATGAGTTCATGTCCTTTGCAGGGACATGGATGAAGCTGGAAACCATCATTCTCAGCTAACTATCACAAGATCAGAAAACCAAACACCACATGTTCTCACTCGTAAGTGGGAGTTGAACAATGAGATCACATGACACAGGGAGGGGAGCATCACACACTGGGGTCTGTCAAGGGGTGGGAGGAAAGGGAGGGATAACATTAGGAGAAATACCTAATACAGGTGACGCGTTGATGGGTGCAGCAAACCCCACCATGGCACGTGTATACCTGGTTAACAAAACTGCACGTTGCGCACATGCACCCCAGAACTTAAAGTATAATAAAAATAATAATAATGTTCCTGAACTCACTAGAAAAAATAATTCAACATTAAAAGCAGTCAGAATACCTGAATCACTAAATTTCAAACATCAATATTTCATACATTAGATTTTTTTAAATAACCATTGGCAATGTCAAGGATCCCTCTTGGTCTCTTTTGACCCTGTTATTCAACAAACATTTGTTAAGCATACAACCAATACCATTTACCCCATTTCTTCTTAAATTTCTATTCAACACAGTACTGTAAGTCCTACCCAGAGCAATGAGGCAAGAAAAAAAATTTTTTTTAAGACATCCAAATAGGAAAAGAAGTCAAATTATCTCTCTTCACCAATGATATGATTCTATACCTAGAAAACACTAAAGACTCCATCTACCAAAAGGCTCCTAGAACTCATAATGAGTCAAGTAAAAGTTTCAGGATACAAAATCAATGAACAAAAAAAAGAGTAGCATGTCCATACACCAATAATATTCAAGCTGAGAGCCAAATCAAGAATGCAATCTCATTTACAATAGCCACAAAAAAAAAAAAAAATATCTAGGAATACATCTAACCAAGGCGGTGAAAGATCTCTATAGGAGAACTATATAAAACACTGCTGAAAGAAATCACAGATAACACAAACAAATGGAAAAACATTCCATACTCATGGGTTGGAAGAATCAATATTGTTAAAATGGTGGTACTATTCAAAGCAATCTGCGGATTCGATGCTGTTCCTATGAAACTACCAATGTCATTTTTTACAGAATTAGAAAATATTATTCTAAAATTCATATGGTACCAGAAAGAGCTAGAATAGTCAAAGCAATCCTAAGTAAAAAAAACAAAGCTGGAGGTATCACATTACCTGACTTGAAACTATACTATAAAACTACAGTAAACCAAAACAGCATGGCACTGGTACAAGAAAAGTCCAGTGGAAAAGAACAGAGAACCCAGAAGTAAATACACACACCTACAACCATCTGATCTTTACAAAGTTGACAAATACAGGGAATGGGGAAAGGACTCCCTATTCAATAAACGGTGCTGGGATAACTGGCTAGCCATATGCAGAAAAATGAAATTAGACTCCCACCTTTCATCATATACAAATATTAACTCAAGATGGATTAAATATTTAGATGTAAGACCTCAAAGTATTAAAATTCTAGAATAAAACCTAGGAAATACCATTCTGGACATCAGCCTTAGGAAATAATTTATGGCTAAGTCCTCAAAAGCGATTACAACCAAAACAAACATTAACAAGTAGGACCTAATTAAACCATGAACAGAGTAAACAGACAACCTAAAGAATGAGAGAAAATATTCTCAAACTATGTATCCAACAGAGGTCTAATATCTAGAATCTATGAGGAACGTAGTTCAACAAGCAAAAAACAAATAATCTCATTAAGAAATGGGCAAAGGACATGAACAGACACTTCTCAAAAGAAGACACACAAGTGGTCAACAAACAAAAAAAAATGCTTCACAACACTAATCATCAGAGAAATGCAAATCAAAACCACAATGAGACACCATCTCACATCAGTCAGAATGGCTATTACTAAAAAGTCAAAAAAATAACAGATGCTGGTGAGGCTGCAGATAAAAGAGAACATTTACACACTGTTGGAGAGAATGTAAATTAGTTCAGCTACCACGAAAAGCAGTCTGGAGATTTCTCAAAGAACTTAAAACAGAACTATCATTTGACCCAGCAATCTCATTACTAGCTATACACCCAAAGGAAAAGAAATCATTCCACCAAAAAGACACATGCACTCATATGCTCACTGCAGCACTATTCACAATAGCAAAGACAGGGAATCAATCCAGGTGCCCATCAATGGTGAAATGGATAAAGAAAATGTGGTACATAGATACCATGGAATACTACACAGCCATGAAAAAGAACAAAATCATGTGCTCTGCAGCAACATGGATGCAGCCGGACATCATTATCCTAAGCGAATTAATGCAGGAACAAAAAACCAAATACCACATGTTTTCACTTACAAATGGGAGCTGAACTCTGGGTACACGTGGACATAAAGATAGGAACAACAGACAATGGGGACTACTAGAATAGGGAAAGCAAGACCTGAAAAACTACCTGTTAGGTACTATGCTCACTACTTGAGTGATGGGATCTTTCATATCCCAAACCTCAGCATCACACAATACACCCATGTAACAAATCTGCACAGGTACCTCTTAAATCTAAAATAAAACTTAAAATTATTTTTAAAATAATAAAGTTTTATAAAACCAAAAAAAAAAAAAAAAAAAACCAGACAGAAAAGAAAGTACTGCTGTGAGGTTTCCTTCACTCCTTCTAGTGGTTATTTTTAACATGATGAGGGTAAGTCAGCCTATGACACTACCACTATAGCCAACAAATGAGCCATTAAGAGATGTTGCTATCAGTCTCCTGATGCTTGACACTCTATGCCTCATCAATTTGTGTGTTTTGTAAATAGTAGTAGATTATAAACAGTAGTCGTGACCTTGGTTTTCTGCAGTTTAAAAGGTTCCAAACCACAAGCATATCATATTTTAAACATTCACATTTACTAGTAAATTTTAAAACTACTTAAAGAAAATGCACAGGCTCTACTGAGAAAAAATAATTCATGAGAAATATAACTTGAGGCTAAGGAGGTAAAAAAATTAAAAAGTTATTCTCTACACCTTCCTATTCACATCACTGTTCAGTTATAAACACTCTGGAGTACACATCTAATTTCTCTTTTCGTATTTTAAAATCCCTAATAGCAGAAACCTATCTTACACATTTCTACTTCCCTTATAACAATGGTTTCCAAGTGGATCCATAGGGCTGGTTACATATGAAACCCTAGTCACTGTCACCAACACCACCACCCCACCACATACATACATGCACACATACACACACACACACACACACACACACACACAAATTCCAAGGTTGGGATTGAGAATCTACATTTTAAATTAACAGGTAATATAATGTAATAACTCAGGTGATTTTTATATGCTGCCAGGTTAGAAAATTACCTACTACCTAATACTGTGCCTTGCAAATACTGGATATCCAGCAGATACTTGATCAATGCACAATCACCACAAAGTGTACTGTTTCACATAAAAAGAGCTGTTTTGAAAACTTACACTATAATGCTTACACTGAAATAAAGCTATGCAGCTTCAAGCAATAAAAAATCTCATAATTTTTTTAGAAAAATAAAAAGGTTTAAGAAAAATATTCAAGTAGGATTCTAGCTACTTGCTGACTTCTACATTGTATAATGTGAAATGACAAATATTAACAAAACATTCCTTTTTGTATTCTACCACCTTATATGACCAGAATATAATTAGACAACATTCAAACATCAAAATAGAGAAATAAATATATCAAATTTATAAAGAGATTTACTAAACAAGTAAGATATTATTGAGAAAAGTAAAAATGATTATTAAAGACTTGTTTTTATTTTCTCCAAAATAGAAAAAAAATGAATTACAAGAAATTCTGTATCTTTTAACATTGTTTGCTTTATGAAAATCAGTATAAATACCTGAGAAAAGAACAATAATCCTAAGAACCATAACAGATTATACACAATCACTAAGTTTAGAGCACACACACGAATGTTCCTTTCAGTTGTTAATAACATATACATCAACAGAGATAAATTATGAAATAAATTTTTAAGACTATTAAAGGACAAAGCTTAAGGTGACACAAAACAGGTACTAGTTAACATCAATCTACTCTAATGGCTCACATGAGCATAATAATTTGTGATATGTTTTATTAGGTCACTCTATACCAGTTTAACACACTGATGTTATTTAGAAGGTTAATCAGGAAATAAAAGTATGGTATTATGGAATTGGTATATCAATAACTCACCTGCTCTGGGAAGTGGTTTATATAACTCTAAGTATTGCTCTCCATGAAGAACCTAAGTTAGGGTAAACAAAATTTCATTAGCAAACTTTCTTGCTCCACAGGTTCTGCCTGTGGATACTGCTACTCGCCAGTGACACTTTACTGTCCACAGGTTCACATTTCTTCCCAAGTTATCTATCTCCGTTTGTCTTCTTCTTCTTAATCATGTGATTCAAAAATAATCAATCCCCCAATCTCAAGACAGTCAGCTCTTCTGGAGCAGAGAAGATATATTTGTGTTCTTTCTTGGCATTCATAAAGTCTTGCTGACTGTTAATTACATATTATTTGCCAAGAGACAATAAACTAGGCTGTATTCCCAGAACTTATAACAGTGCCTGGAACACAGCGGCCATCCAATAAATATTCATTGAATAAGAATGAACAAATGGGCCAGTGCTAGTAATTTCAGGTCACATATACCAAATACAAATGACACAACTAAACACAAAGAAAAACCTTACAACCATGTTCAAAATGAAAGCACTGTCAATGTGAATATCCCTTTCTTGTAATACTTTGTAAATTATCTACAAAGAGTAGATACTAAGGATACTGTGTAACTTAATAGCCACTTAACCTCAATGTATCAAACAAAGAATGCACCAAGGTATGTAGGAAAACAACAGGACAGGAAAACCAAAACCTGAAGCATACACTCAAATGACCCCACTTTCACTGCAGAGGGCCAGTTTTCCAGTCTTCCTCAGAATGAAGAAGAAGAAGAAAGAAGAAGAAAGAAGAAGGAGGAGGAGGAGGAGGAAGAGGAGGAAGGGGAGGGGAGGGGAGGGGGAGGGGGAGGAGGAAGGAGAGAACAAAGAAGAAGAAGAAAGAAGAAGAAAGAGGAAGAAGGAAGAAGGAAGAAGAAGGAAGAAGGAAGAAGGAAGAAGAAGAAGAAGAAGAAGAAGAGGAGGAGGAGGAGGAGGACGACGACGACGACGACGAAGAAGAAGAAGTGGTTGATGAGAAGACAAATGAAGGTCGGCCTTACTGTGTCACACACCCTGAAAAACTCAAGGTAAGAAGACTAGGATTCAACTTCCAAGATGTATGAATACCATTTACAATTTCCAATTGTTAGGGGGAATTTTGAAACATTTGTTTTAACTTTTTGCATTTACACTGTTCAAAGTATACAGCAACTAACCATGGGAGTGTGAATGAAACAGCAAACTGCCCAGCACATATTTCTTGTCTTCCTCCCAACTTCATGAAACACTCTAATAAAATAAGTGGCCATCAACTTAGAGCAGCAATGAACTAACTGATCCACCAGTAAATAGGTTCTCCAATCAGTCAAAGTTACAGATACCAGCTCACAGCCCCATGATTCAAACATTATTACCAGGCTCATGACCTGAATCTTACTCCAAGAAATAAAATATCCCCTATCTCAAAGAACTTCTCACCATTGTTCACTCCTCTTTCTTGACACACTTTATTCATTTGGCTTCTCAAATACCCCATTCTCCTGATACTCCCCACACCTCATCAACCATTCCTGTTCAGTCTCTTTTTGCTAGTTCCTCTGCATCTCTTCACCCTCTCAACATTGCAGGGCCTCTAAACTCAGGCCTTTTCTCCACTTACTCTCACACATTAGGTGACTTCATCTAATCTCCAGTCTTTAAACATCACCTAAATGCTAAGGACCCAGTTAGACCCCTCCCTGAACTCTAGACTCATATATATTCAACTGTCCATTCTTACATTTCTACTTAAATGTGTAACAGGCACCTCAAACATATTTAAAACCAACTCCTGATCAACTCCACCTTAAAATAAATGTGTATGTATAAATTACACATAATGCCATATGTAACTACTATACATATTAAATACACTGTACATAATTATACATTACATACAGATATGTGTAATGTATAATTATATACAAGGTATATATATGCACCCATATATGTGTGTGTATATATATATCATTCCAGTTATCCAGAACAAACATCTTCATCCCTGACTCCTCTTTTCTAACCCTCATATGCAGCACTTTTACTTGGATTACTATAATAGACTCTTAAGTGGTTTCTCTGCTTTCATGCTTGGCTCCCCTATAACCTATTCTCCAACAATAGCAAGCTTGAGGCAGTGTGTGAACATACCCAGATCATGTCACTACTCAGCTCAGACTGACAAATGGTTTCCCATGTTCATCAAAGTATATGCTGAAATCTTTACAATTACTCCATGGCCTTCTCCTACCATTGGCCCCTTGCTCACTCTATAGCTATGCTGGCCCTATTACTGTTCCAAAAACAAACCAAGTGTGTGCTATTTGCCTTACATACTCCTCCCTGGCTTGCTTCTTCACCAATGTCATGAGGTGAGAACTATCATATCCATTTTATAGATAAGGAAACTGAAGCCTAGAGATGTTATTTGTCAAGTAAATGGCAGAGAGAGGATAAATAATATTATGCCAGGGTTATAGGACTACACGTACTTACTATTTTCTTCTTTTTGCTGGCATTTTAAACAAACTCTCCCCTTTTTCTTAAAAAGAAAAATCAAAAGATATGCTAAACTAACCACTATAAATAATTATATAAATATATATATGCACACTACACACATATACATATAAGGTATGACATTTATGAATAATATTTACAGAAATAGAAAAGCAAAATAAAGGTTTCTTATTAGGCATACCTTTGCAAAGTTGATTGAAAGCCCAGGAATTTCTGCTAATCCTCCACCCATTAGAGACTTCTGACCTATGATAACTCCGAAGGTGGGCAAACAGGAGAAATCAGAACTTCCTTCATAAACAAATTTCAAATCTTTTGGATCCTTGATTGATGCTCCCACTCCAAGGGCATACATAATAGCTTCTAGTTCCGTATAAGCATAAGAAAACGGAGGGAGTTTCTGGCCAATAGCTCCAGCCTACAGGACAGTTTTAAAAAGTAATTTATTTCATTGATAACTTTTCAAAACTATTAACTTCTTACATACCTAGTTTTGTTTTTGAATAGATGCGAATACAATGTCAGTGAATTTGATGGAGCATAATTATTGCAATTATATTTGATTTTTTTAATAGAAACTAATTAGGTAATCTGTAGAAAAGGACTTCTTTACAATTAAGAACTTTTTTATTGCTTGCTTCTTGCTAACAGATAGTATGCCTCATACTCAACTTTCCTGGCTCTTATTCAGCAATTATTAGCTACCGAAAAAACTAAAAAAAAATGAATTTTTAGCTCATAAGATCTAATGTATAAAATTCGCTGTAAACAGATGAGTAAAACGCTGCTTAATGAATGTAAATTTGATTGCCTCATAATGGTTTTGGTTTGTTTGTCTGTTTTGAGACAGAGTCTCGCTCTGTCACCCAGGCTGGAGTGCAGTGGCGAGATCCTGGCTCACTGCAACCTCTGCCTCTCGGGTTCAAGCGAGTATCCTGCCTCAGCCTCCCAAGTAGCTGGGACTACAGGCCCATGCCACCACATCCGGTTAAATTTTTTTTATATTTTTAGTTGAGACGGGGTTTCACCATGTTGGCCAGGCTGGTCTGGAACTCCTGACCTCTTGATCCACCCGCCTTGGCCTCCCAAAGTACTGGGATTACAGACGTGAGCCACTGCGCCCGGCCCCTCATGATGTTTTAAAGTAAAATAAAATTTAACTTGAATTTCCTTCCCAGGAATATCCTTTGTCTAACTGGATATTGTCTTTTTCTACTTAGTGATAATACACGTAGCTAATAAGTGAAGTACATATTGGGGTTATAAAAGAATAATGTCCAATTTTTCAATCATTTTTATTCAAAAGTAAAAGTCAGCAAACAAGCACCAGGAGCTAAAATGGTTTATATAGGTTGACTAAAAATAAGAAAAACAGAAAGAATATGTAATAGAACACAAGCACTGTGCAGCCCACAAAGCCTAAAATATTTACTATATGGCCCTTCATCAAAAAGGTCTGCCAACCCTTATTTTAAGGAAAAATCACATTTATATACTGACTATATTCTCAGGCTTAAAATTAGAATTTTAATTTTCTTTATCACAATGCCTACTATAGGTTACAAAACACCAGAATCTAATATGGCAAACGACTTACTTCCTCCTATTTATCCAGTACAGTTTTTTTTTAAGAAAGGATACAAACAGGAACAGTAAATAGGCAAATTTCACATGAGCTATAATCACAATCGTTCTCGAATTTCTGACACAATGGGAAGCATTTTACTTGCAGCCATGTTGAAATAGTTCTAAAATACTATATTGATGCTTCCCTTAAAAGAAATGGACCCAAAAGAGCACTAAACTAGATAGATATCCTTTTCTAAAGAGTTAGAAAATGTTACTAAAGTAGGATTATTGATGGTCAAGAAAAAATAATACTTGTCATACAGTTAGATACAGAAATCTAATTGTACTGAAAAAGTAAAAGTTTAATATTTGAGCTTATGTTCAAATTCTATCAATATTTAGTACATATTTTATATACAGTTTTATCATCACTCATTTAGCAATAAATAGCTTAGAAAATAATTTTTGTATGTGAAAAAAGTTGCAAAATTATTTACATTTCAAAAAAAATGTTGCTGATTATAGGCACTTCACTTTCAACATAGAGGTTTAAAGCCTTGTGTGCGTTAGGCAAAGGGGTAAAAAACACAACAAAGAACCTGGGAGCATAAAACCTCCAGGAGTCATGGTGTCATAGTCTCCCCTCCCAAATACAAATTCCCATACAACTCAAATCTACCTAAAGCCAATTTAAAGTTATCCTTAAAGAGATAAAGAGCTATGAATGGGTAGAATGAGAAATGTATATGGAAGACAGTCCAGGCAGGCATAGATATCAGGACTAGATATCAGTTTAGCCACCAGTCATTTTATCGACAGTTGAGATAATCCCTTTTTTTCTCTTCTATCCAGTACCTCCCTGAGTCAATTTCCAAACAGCATTGCAGAGGGTGAAAATGAGGTTGGCTAATGCACCACTCAGGCAGCTAACTTGATTCGTTACACCCCCTGATGGAGCCTACCAAAAATTATATGTAACTAAGGAGTATCCCTCTGAAAAGTTCATGATAAGCTTTCAGCAGCTGTTTCTAACCAGGAGAAGCTGAGTGGGTTACCTCCATTCTCCAAGCCCCACTCAGCTACTAGGTAAAACCTTGGAGACTGATACCCAATCGCTCTGATCTCCTTTCCCACTAGGGAAAAGAAATGTATGGTATACAGTCCAGAGAAATCCAAGAGAGGGAAAAGGAGAAATTAAAAAGACGAATAAAGTACTCCGGACAGCGTTAGAATTCATCCTGAGCCACCTCTTCATGTGGCTCAATCGTCCTGAATTCTCTGTATGTTGAAATCAGGCTGTATGCTATAAAGTCAATCATAAATGATTTCTGAATAAATCCTCTATTTTAAATTATCTGTGCCACTGCTTCTCTCCATTATTAGTGACTGAAAGAAAGTAACTGCGTCCAAAAGAAAAAAGAAAGAAATGGGAGAGGAAGAAAGCAGGGAGGGAGGAAGGGAGGGGAAAGTCTCCAGATAAGGCAAAGGCTTTAGGCTTTTTTCCCACTTACAAATCCTGATGTTGCTGTAGACGTTGCATGACTAGTATGATTTGCTGAAACTCCTTCTGAATCTATTTTACTTAGAACTTCAATTATACTGCCAGTTGATTCTAAAATTAAAAATGAAAAACAAAAAAAATAAAGCTTTGTTAAAGATGTGACTAAGAAAAGCTACAATATGCTACATAATTATTCCTATAACATTCAGCAAACCTGCTACAGAGCCTCCATTGCCACTCATGAACTGAATGTATTATGATAGACTATTGAAGGAAAAAAACTGCGAAAGATTGAAATTGACCAAACATAAATGGACATCTTCAATGAAATACAAGGCATTGTCTAGCATATCCTTCCCTGGTTATCTGATTCTAAGGGGGCTCTAGGGCTTTCCAAAGTCTTTAAGCTATTTTACAACCTTTAAAGAGAAATACTTGTCTATAGACATGCAATTTGTCTGGAGAGATCACTGATTCCTCTTCTCAACTGATTTCCATTCTTTCCAAGATGAAAGAATACTGAGATTACCTCTTCACCCCCACTCCCAGTTCTCTGTACAAGTAATAGCTCTGAAGATAGTACCAAAAATTCTTTCAGAGAAAATCATCATCAAAACCAATGACTCCAGACAGGGATCAAAAGCGGCTGTTCTGTGGGTCTAAAAGGTTAACAAAGGAGGCTCATGGGGCATCCACATACCATAAGATATTCTGAAGGCCCTGGGACCTTTCTAACAAACCTAAGCGACATGGGCTTCCTTCTGAACTCAGACAAAACCATAACCAAGGCCGGGCGCAGTGGCTCACCCCTGTAATCTCAGGACTTTGAGAGGCCAAGGCTGGCAGATCACTTGAGGTCAGGAGTTCAAGACCAGCCTGGCCAACATGGTGAAATTTTACAAAAATTAGCCAGGCATGGTGGCACACGCCTATAATCCCAGCTACTTGAGAGGCTGAGGTGGGAGAATCGCTTGAACCCGAGAGGCAGAGGTTGTAGTGAGCCGAGATCACACCACTGCTCTCCAGCCTGGGAGACAGAATGAGACTCCATCCTAAAAAAAATAAATAACCAAACTACAGAGTCTGAGAAGACCAGAGATATCTGCCATTCCTGATGACAGCAGTAGAGCAGTTTCTTGCCTATTAATCTTCCCCCTACCATTCCATTCATATTGCTACCTAGAGGGAAGGCTATTTATTTGAAAGGCGCCTCCTTTCAGAAATAGACAACTTGAATTACTTCTTGGCTCAAACAGTGGCTAGTTTAGTTTTTCTGGGATTTAATTCCATCATTTGTAAAATAAAAATACAAGAAGAGATGCTCTGGAACTTCAATTCTTATCAAAAAGATCATTTTTTTAAGTTGTGCTTCAGATAGAGGTATCTTTTTACTTATAATTAGTTATAATAATTCAATTAGTTGGCTTTTTAATAAGTTTAACACTTTTGAGGCAGAAATACTTTTTGAGATAGATATCAGAGGAAAGCTTTTACTATACTTTTCTTTCATTTGTTTTCATGGATAAGTGACTGTTATTCACAGAATAAATTTCTCAAATGTCTAAATATAAAATACAAAAATGTTACCATTTATGACATAACAATCATGTTATCATCTGATTGAGAATAAATATAATGAAAATTTCAATAAGTATTCCAGTAGGTAGGAAGGTATCAATAAGGAGAAAAAAAAACAGAGTAGTCATTTTTCAAATATATTCTTCTATCAAACTTTAAATATTACATCACTATGAGAAAAAAAGGTTTTTTTAATAAAATGACCCTGACTCATGATCTTTTCAGAAAAATATTTCAAATTTCATATATTACATGCATATGTGAGTTACACTAGAAAAAAATAATCTGACTTTTATTTGGTTATCTATTTCTGTGGCATATTATAGGAGATTAAATAATTCAAGTTAATAAGCAATTATTAAGTCCCTTCTATGAGTTCAGCACTATGCTAACACCAAATATATACAAGAAGTACATACAAGATACAGTCTCTGCCTCAAAGGAACTTACCAGGCAATTAAGAAACCATACATGCATGAAACAAAAGAAGTGGAGAACAGTTATAGTTAGATGCTCAAGTGCTAAGAGTTCAGCTAACAGAAAGATTAATATACCCTAGACTAACTGGGCAGGTTTTGTTGAACATCTGGGGCTTGAGTTTTTCTAAAGAAGCATTAAGATTAGCAGAGGAGATAAAAGGTAGAAGTAGTATGTTAGAAAAGCAGAGAAACAGTAGCAAAGACAAAGCACTGAAACAAAGCCACATTTATGCCCCAAACAGAAAAGAGCTGAGTCTAAAAAATAAAAAGGCTTAATCTTTTTGAGAAAGAAAGAAAGAAAAATATGGTAAGATTGGGAGCATATGGGTAGATAATGGAAGACTCTGAAACCAACCACCAGCGCGGATGTCAGTGCATTCAGTACAAATGAGTAAACATTTTATGCCATCCATCCCCCAATCACACATAAACCCAGAAAACAGGATAATAATAAAGCTGAAAAATTGACAGTGAGAAATAACATAAATATCTTAAATGTGAAGAGCTCTAATACCTACTAGAGCAGAAAATATGCTATAGATGATTCAAGTGTCTTAGCACTACAGTTAACATAGAAGACAATTCCATAAGAGAGGAAAATGCTTGCTGCCCCTGATTCGCCAACCAGAGCTAACTGATGGGGACGCTCTTTACCTTGGATACTCTGAGGCTTGCTGGCATTCTCAAAGTCACAGATCTTCTTCCAGTTAGCCTTCACTGCCTCAGGAGTCATTGGGTGATTCTTTTGTCTTACAATAGCTCCAAGAGTCCTCTCCCAGCGTACTGGTTATAGAAACAAAACTAACATACTGAGCACGTAGTTGAGACACAGAAAGTAAGATGCATAAGAACCCTTTCATTTTTTAAGAGAACGGAAATTCAGAAAAAAAGGGATTCTAACTCCTAAAGAGTTTGACTATAACCCTTAAAATGAAATTTTCCTAACAAACGCATTAGGATAATTTCAAGATAAATTTGAAGCCGAAGGGAAAAATTTCTCCTCTAACTATGCTAGACAGTACTAAAGGTAAAATGTTATGCTGTATGTGAAAAGGTTTAATTATATAATAATCACATCAAAAGACTGACTTTACGACCACAGATCTCCCAAGTAATATACTTCATTCTTCTTGTTTACAAAATGAAGATAACTGAATAGAGCTTTGCTGAGTTAGCAAACTGAAGACTAATAGTAAATAATAGGTCAAAGACTTCAGTTAACAAAAAATTAGTGTAACAGGTGGCCCCAAATAATTCTCCCTTACCTTCTCTTTGCTCTACCTCTATTTCCACAAGAAGTCAGTTAGAATGCACAGATTCATAAAAACCATTACTGCTGCATAAGGAGAATTTTTAACATTGTTTGCTTTTTAAAAACCAGAGAAAGAAATAACTAATAACCTTATTTAAACATAATAGTCAGACATTGATGATTGTTAAACTGAAGATTTGTCTTTGGGAATGACAGAAATGCCTGTGTCTAGAGCTTTCCTATTGATAAAGTGCCAGATATAGCTTTTACTGTAAAGCCTTATGTTCCTTTTTTAAATGAATGTAATAAGACACTCAAAAATGCTTCAAGAATATAAGCCACTTTAACAGAGAAAATGATCATTAATTCTAAAAATATTATACTACTACAGCAATGCCCTCCAGAGATGGCAACTTTTTAAATGATTCAGTTAATTGGATTAATTTTGATACCCATAGCCAACTAAATATAAGTTGAGACACAGACATTTTCACAATTTTTTTAATGCCATAAAGCAGTTCTCAAATTTGGAGTTCACAAGGTTTGAGAGATGGGGTAGGAGAGGGTTGAAGCCAAGTAAATTTACTATTGGGCTAAAGCGGAATAATTCCCATACATCAGCTGCAATTTCTGTCCCAGAAAGTTGTCCAATGTGATTCCTCACTCCCCTTGACATCTCCTACTTCATGGAAGAAAATAATTACATGGGAAAATTGGAGAACTTGCCTGCTGCTCTAGAATAGGCTCAACCCATCTTTTTCCAAAACAGCTTTCCCTCCCACTCATTTCTCTGCTGAAACAGCAAGAACAAGCATGTGGGAAGTCAAAGACATGGGAGGATGATTATCAATATATGCTGTCTGAAGGAATAGCCAGTTCTGAATAAGACAGGACAAGTCCTGAATAAGGACTGCCTACAGGAAGAATAGATAGGGTCTTCAAAGGGCCACAGACCTAAAGCACAATCACAATGTTTAAAAATATCTGTTGCTATAGCAATGTTTAAGTTTGAATATGCAAGCACTATATCCAATGGTTAGGCATTTGACAAAAATCTTACCTACCTCAACTAGATATGTAGGTTTAAAGATAAGGAAATAATCTATACAAACCAAAAACTGAGAGAGACTTACATTTTCCAATCCATCCTGCTCCAACCTACCAAAAAGAGGGGGGAAACATTATACCATCTAATGTGAAATCACTAATACAATTTTTTTTTAATTAAAAAAAGTCAGCTCCTTTACTATTACTATTCAAGGTGACGGGAGATGAAAATAATACAGCTCTATAAAAGTCCACCGGTGTCCATGACTTTGCACTGTTCATGTTATCAGAGCACAAACATAAAACAGCACAATGAAGTAGAAATGCATGTAATAGAAAAGAATGAATCTGATGTCAGAGACCAAGACTTGACACAAATTTGTCTACTGACTACCCTGGCCAAATTATGTGACCTACCTAAATCCAAGTTTCCTCAAATGTAAAATAAAAATGACAGTACATATTTCATGTGGTTACCATGAAGCAAACAATACAAATAGTACACTGCCTAGCATATCATGAGATCAAAATAAATGTCCCTCTTGAAGGACCTACTGAATTACAAAGAAAACCAAAGCCAAATAAAAAGAGTATTTGACTTAGTGAACTACATATACTCATTTTAATGAAACATCTGTATGCACAGATAAGACAAATGACCAAATAATAACTGCTACCCAGGAAGATCAATTTTTCACTTCTATAATTTTTTCTAGAGATCATTCAAGAAAAATCCTAAAAAAAAAAAAAAAAAAAAGTCTGATGTAAAGAAAATCTGTTTGTCATGACTTCAAACACCACAACTACAGCGTACCCAAACTTACCACAAAAATGTCACATGCATAAGATAGAAGAAACGTATCAGCAGACA
The DNA here is from genome assembly GCF_043159975.1 of Macaca nemestrina. Taxonomy (NCBI): domain Eukaryota; kingdom Metazoa; phylum Chordata; class Mammalia; order Primates; family Cercopithecidae; genus Macaca; species Macaca nemestrina. The sequence goes on from NC_092130.1 coordinate 60,777,292, forward strand.
TCTTAGTGGCTCTAAGTTCAAGGGTGTGGCTTCTCATCACCCTTTGCCTCTATATTAATATGCCTACATCTTTTATGATACAACCAGTCAGCCTTGATATAGTTACAGTAGACAAATCAGCAGTGGTTTTGATATCAGGCAAAATAACCACCACTTTTTACTGTATTTTGGAAGTGAAGTAATAAGTTATAAGCTCCTCTCAGGAGCTAAAAATGATTGCTCCAGGTGAGCCAAAAATATTTGTATCTGCCACTCTAGATATCTATCAGAACTTCAAAAAGTGGCAATTTACTCTCAAGGTTTAAGTCAGGATGTTATGCACATCTCGTAGTATATTTTATCAATCATGCATGCCAAATGTTCCTCACTAAAAATGTTCACAATATAGTAAACGAAAACAGCAACATAACAAAACTTCATCTGCAGCATGATCCTAATTGTCTGTGTGTTTGGGTGTATAAAACGCCTGTCTAGGCCGAGCACGGTAGCTCACGCCTGTAATCCCAGGACTTTGGGAGGCCAAGGTGGGCAGATCATTTGAGATCAGGAGTTCGAGACCACCCTGACCAATATGGTAACCCCGTCTCTACTAAAAATTTAAAAATTAGCTGAGCTTGGTGGTGGGTGCCTGTAATCCCAAATACTTAGGAGGCTGAGGCAGGAGAATCACTTGAATCCAGGAGGCAGAGGCTGCAGTGAACCAAGATCATGCCACTGCACTTCAGCCTGGGCAACGGAGCAAGACCCCATCTCAAAAAAAATAAAAGTTAAAACACATATCTAATAAAAGACTGGAAGGAAATACATAAAAATATTAATACTAGTTCTCTCTGGACAGTGATAATGTAGGCAATTTTTATTTTTTTATATGTTCTTATATATTTGAAATTTTCACAAACAGCACATACTATTTTTCTTCACAAAGTTAGTAATAAACATACTTGTAAAAGATAAATAGTTTTTAAAAATTCCTTAATGAGGTAAAAGAACAGCAGGCAAAATTTTGGATTACAGATGCCTTGATATTATTAAATTTTCCTCTTCTATAAAATAGAGTTGTAAAGTTCTTTCTACTTCTAATATGCCACAATTCACATTCAATGAGTCTGATTAGGAAAGTGGAGGTGCATATCTCTGCTTGGAGATATGTAGACTGGTTTTTTTTTCCTTAACTTACCCATCAGCTTTTCATTCAAATGAAATAAGCTAATATATCCCTCACTTTAAATTGAGCCAAATTTCATCAAACAGTGAACAATGGATCTCACTGCATGATGGGATTATGTGCGGATAATTATTTTTATAATAAACATTTAAAGCTTTGAAATAAAGAAAAATAGAAAAGTTTACTTTTTATGTAAAAATAAATAATGTTATATTTATTGACCTATCACACAAGATTAAATTCCTGCTATACTGATAATTAAAATTGGTGGGTGGTGTTATGTATTAGGCCCTATGCCAAGGGTTTAAAATATGACTTGTAGTTATCACAAGGAACCCCAGAAAACTAAAGCTCAGGAAGGTCAAATCAGCAATTCCCAGAATAAGAATTCAAAATCTGGCCTGGTTAACTCTAAACTCCAAGCTTCATCTTTCCACTTTATCACTCAGCTTCTTAAATAATGAAATTTCCCACATTTTGACTGAACACATCAAACCAGCCACATTTCCACTTGGTAGGAATGTTACAAATGTAGAACTAAGTAAAAACAGAATTTATAAAGTTGCTATTACTTTCCAAAAAATGGGTATTAGTCACCACTTTTAATTATAACATAGACACAATATTTAAAAATATACAAGTGATGTCCACTGGTGCAGATTTTTACAAATGTAAGCAACTGGAGAAAACTAATAAGAGAAAACAGGAAGGTGCAAATACCTCAAACAAGCCACCATTCTCCTCACAACTCTCGTGACAAAGCCAAAGGACAAGCGGTGCCACATACTCTGGCTTCAGAGCTTCCACGAGATCTGAAATAAAGAATATACACATAATCTTATCAATCATTTTACTTTCTAATAATTTCTTACTTATAAAAATTATAGGTAATTCAGAGACCTTTAAAATAAGAACAAAATTAGTATGTACATAACTAGTTTAACATTTAAGGCTTTGGGAAGAACTTATTTTAATCTCAACTGAGCCATTTCTAAAGGGCTCTCAAGCTTCTAAAATTGTAAGTATCAGACACACCTTTCCAAGATGAGTAACATATCAACACTGTTCACAAGAAGAAAAGTTAGAACTGCCTAGACAAAGATTGGTGAGCAAAACTGTATTTAACATGAGAAACTTGGGTACCATTCATTCCCAAAATTATTCTATTCTCCCAGCTATTAACAAGAATCTAGAAAACCACAAAACAGCCTAGACCACTATAGTGGCAGAAAATGATTGAGAGTGCTGAATTCTAACCACTAGACCACCAGGGAAGGCAGATAATGATTGAAATAGACCTTGCAGATATCACTGATGAGGGCACAAAGTATAAAAACTACTTTCCCATTGCATATGTTACTTTTTTGACTTTTTAAAAACTAAAATATACTAGTTATACATATTCTGAAGGTACATGTGATATTATGATGCCTTATACAATGTATAATGACCAAATCAGGGTAACTGGTATATCCATCAACTCAAACATTTATCTTGTCTTTGGGTTAAGAACATTACAAATCTTCTCTTCTAGCTATTTTGAAATACACAATAAATTATAGTTAACTATAATTTCTCTGTTGTACTATCAAATACTAGAATTTATTCCTCCTATCTAACTCTACTTTTGTAGTCCTTAACCAACTTCTCTTTCCCATTGCACTCTTTCTGTGAGTAGCTTGGTGAAGCAGAAAGGTGCTACATGAAGAACATGAAGAGTTGGATTCTAGTACTGAACCTGCTATGCAAGCAACTTAAGAACGTGAGTCCATCATTCAACTTCCCTAGGCCTCTATCTTCATTAATAAGCTAGTAATTTAAATACTTCCACTTGCTATTCCACCAAGCTGTTCCAAGGCTCCAATGAGATACAATTTGTATCTTACAATACCTTAAATACCATAGAATTTTATCTAAAAGATCAAATAAATGCAAAAATTGTGAAATGACAAAATACAATTTTGTATTAATGTGTTAAGTAAAAAAGATGGTGTATATAGTCCCTGTAAATTAAAAAGTAGTTGCAAAAATTCTTCACTTTATAGCCTCTAAAAGCTCTCAAAGTACACAAGCATTCCAATGGCACCCTGTTTTCCATTTTTCATCATATGCATGAGGAAAAAACGAAAGGAAGACTCCAGCCATCTCAAATTGTACAATGAAATAAATTATTAACTTAAATACCCATTCATCTCAATACATAACATTGCTCACATTTCCCATATATCTATTGGCAAAACTGAATGCTAAAGGATATTTATGTACAGGGATTTGGATATTTGAGTTGACTAACTTCAAACTGAATGCAAAATAAGCACATCTATAAAATGCAACAGAGTATCTATTACCTTAGGTGAGAAAAGAGAAAAGAACATAAGGCACATAAAAAAAATATGTCTGTCTTGCAGTTTATTTTATGTATTATCGCTAATAATATAAGCAAATATTCTTGCTTTCCAGTTCATTCTCAAACTCCTAGGTTAGCCAGCATCTATTAAACTCAGTTTTATAAATAAAAAACCAACCTCAAGAGAGTAAATAAAAGATAGAGAAGTTCCATAGCTATTAAGATACAAAGTTATATGAAATCAAAAATAGAAAGGTTTACTTACTTAACCCAGTGTTTCTTCCACAATACTAGATGTCAGGATATCTAGCATTACAGTGAGCCAACTACTCTTGAGGAATGCTTCTGCTTCCAGAAATGAGATCCTTTTAAAGCATTACTGAGATAAAAAAGGTATCCTCCAACCAGAAAGAAAAAAAAAAAAAAAAAGAAAAGAGTCCCTAGTGCCTGAGAATGATACAAATAACAGTACTGATACCTAGGTACTCAGAGGTAGGCCAGCATCAAGATGGGGTCCTAAACCTAAACTGTTCTACACTGAACTTCAACTTTTAAGGAAGACTGAAGCAGACCAAAATTGGCTATGCCTCCTGGTAACCAGCAGTAGCAAAGACAGATCCTCTCTGAAGAAAACATTGCCAATTTAGAACACAGAACAAACACAGAATAAGATCAGGTAAAGAGCTAGTAATTAGAAATCATGAAGGAAAGCCACTATGAGAAAAAGTTAAAGAAACAGCAGATTTAAACTACAATGGAATAGAAATGTTGGAATTTAAAATATATTATAAAGAAAAGTTAACTATTAATTAGCATTTGTACCCTTCCTGACTCAACAATTTTACTTCAAAGTATATATCCAAGAAAAGTTATTGTTCTTGTTATCCAGAACACACGTACAAGAATAAAAGCAAATTAATTTAAAAGCAACACATATGTTCATTAATAAGAATTAAATAAATTCACATAATAGTCTTGCAGCAATAAAATTGAATGAGCTACAGCTATATATAAATCTTAGAGCCCTAAAATTGCATGGAAAGACAAAGTACAATTTCCAAAAATTTTTTTAAATGACAAATGTCATAAAGATCAAAAACAAGAAAACCAAACAATAAAGTGTTTGTCCATGTAATTTTTATTTAAAAAAAATTAAAGGTAAGAGAATGAATATTCTCTTTAAGTGATTACCTCTTGGGGGAGGAAATGGGGTGAGGTAAAAAGGTAACAAAAATAGACACAAGTTATGGAAATGCTCCAGCTGGGGGGCCGCATGACAGCATTGAAGATCAAGATGATCTTCAATGACTCCCATGTCCTTTAATTTATCCCTTGTTGTAGTCCTTTTTCACAGTGTACCAAGGCTAGTCTGTGTGATCAATAGGATAGGACAAACGTGATGGTACATCTCTTCTGAAATAGGTTATAAAAGACACTGCAGCTTCTGTCTTGGTGGCCCTCTCTTTCAAATCGTTAGCTCTGGGGAAAGCCAGCTGCCATGTCAAAAGCAGTCCTATGGAGAAGGCCACATGGTGAGAAACTGAGGCCTTCTAACAACAGGTAGGAAGGAACAGAGGCCTCTTGGCAACTACCATGTGCACAAATGGTCTTGGAAGTAAATCCTCCAAGCCAAGTTTTCAAATGACTACAATGCCAGCAAACATCTTCATTAAAACCTCATTAAAGACCTAGAAGCAGAACCTCCTCGTTAGGCTAAAATTCCTAGTGACCCCAGAAATTGAGTGAGATAATAAGTGTTTGCTGTTTTAATCCACTAAGTTTTAGAGTAGTTTACTACACAGCAGGAAATAACTAAAACAGCTTGGAAAGTTAGTTCCTGGATACTCATTATAGGGTTTTATTTTATTTCATGTAAGAAACATGTAAGTTATACACATTATTTTTCATGTATCAAGTATATTTCAAAGGGGAAATGAAATAGCAAAAATGTCTCCACGCATTACTCATAATATCTGGTTCTTTAACAAATAATTCCTTTAATTGCCCATAAGGAAATATTTTAGAGGAGGAGAAGAAAAGCTTCGGGTCAAAATAAATTTTCAGATATTCTAAACTATAAAAGAGTAAGAAAAAAGCAGAATAAAAATAATGGAATTATAGGACTAGAAACAATAGTCCCAAAATTAAAGGAAATTTTAAAATGATCTATAACTCTCTTACTTTGTGGAAGAGAAAACAGATCCAGAAAGATTAAGTCATTTGTCTAAAGGAGACTTTATTTTCTAAACTTCTTTTACTACAGCATGGTAGGCATAAAGGATTAAACATTTACTTAACGGTTTAGTGGTCCAGATCTGTTCAAATAAATGGCAGCATATTCCCAAAGAAAAACAAATTTAAAACCTAAAGTTTTAAGTACTTTCTTGAAAATGTACTGCTTCCCAAAGAGTCTAGAACCCACAGCAAAAAGTGACTAAAGGTAGAAATCTAACAAAGGGATGATCAGCACAAATTCTAACTAGTGGTTTGTCTCTTGATATGAAGCAGGGGGGTAGAAAGAAGGTACAAAGTTAGATGCAAGTTATTGGCAATGTTCCAATTCTTGGGTTGAGAAGTGAGTTTATGAATATTCGATACATTTTTATGCTTTACTTCTTGTATCTATAACCTATACTGTTTTGTGCCTATATAGTATCATATTTAAAAGGAAACAAATAAAGTGTATATCTTTCACATAACATGATTCTTTAACAAGAATTCCTTTGACATGACCATGAGAACATAAAAGAGTTTTTAAAGAATACGAGGCTTTAAAAACGGCTCTGCTGTCAAGGAAACGGGAAAAAAATTAGATCTCAGGTCCAAATAGGTATTCTGCACTAAAGAAAATTGGTTAGACACAGCTCTTGGCAAAGGCTGCAAAGTACTGCTGTAGTATTACAAATCCCAAGTTCTAAAATGAATGTTAGTTCAAATATGGAAAATAAATGGTACTGTAAGTATTTGTGTTCCATCGAGTAGCTAATTTTAAAATAATTCCATCAATTATTTTGTACCATTTCACAGAAGCTACTTTTAAAGTATTATGTAAATCTTCTTTACAGAAATATATAAAAACCAAGAGTACCAAAAACTACAGTTCTCCATAGTCAACTAATATATATATATATATATGTAAAGAAAGGTAGGCTCTCAATTATCCATTTAAATTTTTAAAGAAAGTTGAAAGACTTACACTATCTCATTCCAAGACTTAATAGAAAACTAGAATAATCAAAACATCCTGATATTGCTGAAAGGACAGGCGCACAGATCAATGGAATAGAACAGAGAAGCCAGAAATAGACCCAGGGGTAAGTATTTGATTGATTTTCCACAAAGGTGCAAAGACAACCCAAATCAAGAATGAAGAATAGTCTATAGAACAAAAGAACTAGATTCTTGAACAAACAAACAGTTTTTCTTTTTAAGACAGGGTCTCAGTCCTTTACCCAGGCGGGAGCGCAGTGGTGCAACCATAGCTCACTGCAGCCTCAAATTCCTGGGCTCAAGAATCCTTTCACCTCAGCCTTCCAAGTCGCTGTGACTACAGGCACAAACCACTCTGTCCAGCTTGACTTTTTTTCAAAAAGGGAAGATGAACTACTATGTGTTAAAGGAAACTTAAGAGCTATAACAACAAAAATGCCTGTGGACCTTGTTTGGATCCTTAGCGGAATAAACCAACTCTAAAAATCTCTCTTTCAAGACAACTAGAAAATTTTAATATGAATTTGGTATTAGGGGATATTAGCAAGTTATTTTGTTTGGTTATGATAATGGCATTGTGGTTACGTGTCCATATCTGTTAGATATTCATTTCCAAGTGTTCATTAGGTGAAATACAATGTCTAGGATTTACTCTGAAATACTGCAGAAGAAAAAGGAGAAGGTGATCAAAAAATGCAACAAAATTGGCTGTTGACCATTTGCTGAAGCTGAATAATGGGTACAAATGGTTCTTAACTTTCTTTACTCTTATGTATGTTAGAAAGCTACACAAAAAAGTCTTTTTTTACACAAAGAAACTATGACCATAAAAAGCATTTTTTTAAATTATGGAACATGAATAAGGTAAAATATAATGCAACCATTAAAAGATACCCTGCACTATTTTATTAAATGGGAAAATGTTCATGATATGGGAAAAGAAAAGATAATAATAATTAGACTTCCAGTCTGCACTCCAACATAAAAAGAGCTTGGAAGTTGTTACTTCCATCCTCAAACCAAGATAAAAGCTTAACAAGCTAAAAATCAACAACTCTGCTTATCGGCACCAGAGAATTCAGGTCACAGGGCAGATCACCATCGGGAAAACTGGAGACACAGGCAAACGCAGAAAACCCAGCTTACTGGGAACAGAAGCCTCCAGAGCCCAAGCAGTTAGAACACTTAAACAGTAACCGATAAATTGCTAGAGGCGGAATGTGGACTTGTTTCATCTTAGGAGGACCCAAACTTAGGAGGGGACTCTAATACTTCTATAAGTTTTACCTCCAAAATTTCCCACTACATAGTGAAGATCAGAGAAAAATCCCCTCATGCTTTGGAGAAGAAAAGGGGAAAGAAACCATTCTGAAATATGCCCAGAGTACTCTGTTCTACTTCAGCCCTGCTCAAGAGACACCACTTTACTAGAGCCTTGTCTGACCTAGGGGAAGAGTGATTAGACAATTGGAACTTCTCTAGCTTTCCCATCTCAAATAAGGGAAGGAGAAGAAAAAAAAGCTAAAAAACTCTTCTGAAGGTACCCACCTAGGACTCTGACCCACTAAAAAAAATGGAGATTTAATAATAAGAGTACACAACACTTCCCCTCCCCAATACCTTTCCATTCCATCAACAGGGCTCCAGTATAATAACAATTACAAGTGAGAGCTTCAAGATACAAACTCTATTTAACAAAGAGTTTCTAAGGAAACTCAAAGACAACAGAGTATAAAAAAACAACAGAGAGGAAGCAGAAGCCTCTGATACCCATAGCTATAGTAAATAATAAACACGGCCTAATTCCTAACGAGATAAACATAAAACCTCACACTAAGGGCCTATTAATCTCACTTGCTATTACTCAATAGCAGTATTTTTTACTTTCAACAAAAAAATTGCAACCCATGTTAAAAGGCAAGAAAAAGCATAGGCTAAAGAGACAAACATTAGAACCTGATTCATATATGGCAGAGATTTGGAGATTACTAGACAAGGAATTTAAAATAACTATGATTACTATGCTTAGGGCTCTAATGGAAAAAGTGAATAATACACAAGAACAGATGGTTACTTTAAGCTGAGAGATAAAACTCTAAAAAAGAATCAAAAGAAAATACTAGAAATCAAAACCACTGTACAAGAAATGAAGAAAGAATCAGTGAGCTTGAAGATATGTCAATACAAACTTCCTGAACTGAAACGCAAAAAAGGAATGAGAAAAATGGAACAGAATAAAGATCTAAGAACTGCGGGACAATTACAAAAGATATAACCTGCATACAATGAGAACCCGAGAAGAAGAAAAAGAGAATAAGCAGAAAAAATATTTGAAGGAATGATGGCTGAGAATTTTCCAAAATTAATGACACGAATCTCAGAGGATACCAGGCAGCATAAATATCAAAAATCTCCACCTAAACACATCATACGCAAACTGCAGAAAACCAAAGATAAGGAGAAAATCTTGCAAGAAGCCAGAGGGGAAAAAAACGCCTTACCTATAGAGGAATAAGGATAAGAATTATGTCACACTTCCTTTCTGAAACCATGTAACCAAGAGGAAAGTGATGTGAAATACAGGCCCATCTCATTGTATTATATTCCACTTTATTGTGCTATGCAAATATTGCGTTTTTCACAAACTGAAGGTTTGTGGCAACTCTACATGAAGCAAGTCTATCAGCGTCATTTTTCCAACAGCATGTGCTCACTTCATTTATCCATATTGGCATTTAACAATAAAGTGGTTTTTAATTAAGGCATGTATATAGTTTAGATCTACACATAATGCTCTTGCACATTTAATAAACTACAGTATACTGTAAACATAACTTTTACATGCACTGAGAAACCAAAACATTTATATGACTTGTTTTACTGCAATCTTAGCTTTATTGTGGTGATCTACAACCAAACCTGCAACATCTCCAAGATATGCCTGTATTTAAAATGTTGAAAGAAAAAAGCCACCAACCTAGAATTCTGTATCCAATGAACTTATCCTTCAAAAGTAAAGGAGATTAAGAGAATAGAAAGACAAGCCACAGACTGAAAAAAAAATTTCTAAAACATGTATCTGATAAAGGACTTGTTTCTAAAATATACAAAGAACCCTTAACATTCAAGAAAACAAACAATCCAATTTAAAAATGAGTGAAAGATGTGAATAGACGTCTCAACAAAAAAGACAAATAAATGCCAAATAAGCACAGGAAAAAAATGCTCAATACCATACGTCACTAGGTAAGTGCAAATTAAAACAATAAGATATCACTACATATCTATTAGAAAACCTAAAATCCAAAGTACTGACAATAAAAAATGCTGGCGAGGATGTGGAGCAACAAGAACTCTCATTAATTGGTGGTGGGAATGCAAAATGATACAATCATTTTGGAAGACAGTTTAGCAATTTCTTACAAAGCTAAACCTAGTCTTATCATCATAGCATCCAGCAATCACACTCCATGATATGTGCCCAAATGACTTAAAAACTTATGTCTACACAAAAACCTGCACATGAATGTTTATGGCAGCTTTATTAATAAGTGCCAAAAACTGGAAGCAATAGAGATCTCCCTCAATAGGTGTATGAATAAAAAAAATTGTAGTACATTTATACCATGGAATATTACTGAACGATAAAAAGAAGTGAGCTTCAATCCCTGAGAATTCAGGAAGAAAAGGGGAGACAGAAACAGGTGAAACACAGGGGATTTTTAGGGAAGTAAAACTGTTCTGTATGACACTATAACAGTGGATACATAACTTTATGCATTTGTGAAAACCCATACAATTGTACAACACAAAGGGTGAATCCCAGTGTAAACGATTAACTTTAGCTTATCATAATGGTTCCATACTGGTTTATCAATTGTAATAAATATACCACTCTGACCAAAGATGTTAATAGCAGGGAAAACTGTGGGAGGTAAAGTATATAAGAATTCTCTGTACAATTTTTCTGTAAATTTAGAACTGCTCTAAAAAATAATCTATTTTTACAACAATTATTATGAAACAGGAAGAATATTACCCCATTCCGTAAAAAAAAAAAAAAAAAAAAAAAAGACTATCTATACAGAGAAAAAGAATGAAAGTTTTTATCAATGTGGTAGAATTATGGGTCATTTTTTATTTTTTCCTTTGTGCTTTTCTAAATTTTCCACAATGAACACAATTTACACATAATGCTTTTGAAATTGAAAAAATAATAATTTTTAAGTATTCAGAAAATTAAATACTTTTGCAAAGCTCACTCCACATAGATTTGTAAGTAACAGCACTGAAAAATATAAGCTTGCTTACTAACCTTCAGGCATAACTGTCTGAGTCATCCGTGATCCAGCATTAGGAGCAATGGTGTTACAATGAATGTTGCTTTTTCTGCCTTCAATTGCAAGAGAATTTGCAAGGCCCAGAAGACCCAACTTTGCAGCACTATAATTTGCCTGGCCAAAGTTGCCATATATTCCTGAAGCTGATGAAGTCATAATAATTCTAAAAAGAAAATCAATCTCTCAATATCATCTTTTCCATAATTTGATAACATTGCAACTCCAATTCTGTTTTGGTACTATTGTACCTATCAAAAGCAACTATGTATACCGTCATTAGCTTCTTACGATCATGATTCATGTATCTAAAATAATATTAATATATAAGTAATCTCTCAAAATTCAACTACAAGATTTAACTGTTTTAAAAAGATTTTCTGGCCAGAACCAAATGATCTTACACTTACACTTACACTTAAATGTAAGAATGTATATTCATTATCTATCAAAAACAACAATAAATATTTATAACCATAAAATAACCTGGTAACATACAAGTTAAAATTTTAGCAAGAAATATTAAATCGAACAGTTCTAATTTTTCAGTCCTCATCACTTTGCCTCTCTCCCTTTCTGAATAATATTAAATGCCTCGTTAAAACAATCATCTCAAAATCTGACCCAACCTCACTAACTCTACTTAGGCTAAGTAAAACAAATCATGTCATCTATTCTCAGAAACTTTCAGGACCAGGATAAACTAGAAATCTCCAACAAAAACAGGCATCACAAGCAATTTGCTTCTATTAGGTATGTATGAGCCCTAAATTAAGAGGAATGACCTCAACACTAGAGTGCAAAAGAGAACATGGATTAAGCGTACTAGCACTGCCACAATGAGTTACTTATCTAGGAGCAATCATGAGAGGTCCTACAGTTCTTAAACAGTTGATAAAGACTAACTAATGTCTGACTAGTACCAGTCAGCAGGAAATAGCCATTCATCTCTCCCCAGTTGGGAAGACATGAAATAATATTCAGGTTACAGAATAAGGTATAGCCGAATCCTCAATGTGTGTACTACCTTCTAAAATGCCAGAAACTAAGGCAGAAAGATCACTTGGGCCCAAGAGTTTGAGACCAGCCTGGGCAACAAAATGAGACACCATCTCTACCAAAAAATTAAAAAATTAGCCAGGTGTGGTGGCACATACCTGCAGTCCCAGCTACTTGGGAGGCTAAAGTGGGAGGACTGCTTGAGTCCAGGAGGTAAGGCTGCAGTGAGCCATGTTCATGCCACTGTACTCCAGCCTGGGCAAGAATGAAACCATGTCTCAAAATAAAATAAAAGTTGCCAGAGAACAGCAAGAAAATCTTTAATAACAAAAAGAGGTAAAAAATAAATATAAAGCTGTCCAGCTCAGCCAATCTGTGACTAAGTGATACCAATTTAATGAGGGTATGTGTCAAAACCATATGTTAAAAGCCATATCTAAAGATGTTTTCCTCAATATCATAAATCATTTCACAACACTTCACATAATCTTTCCCTGTACACAAGAACCCTCAGACACAACATCTTCAATCCCCCTTGACAACCACATGCAACTCTACCTTCCGTATTTCTGTTTCTTCATGTGATCCCATGCTGCCCGTGTCACTTGGAATGAGCCCCGCAAATGAACTCTGTGGATTATATCTAAAACAATAAATTATGTTTATTGAATATTTTGTAAAAACTTAGATAAGCATGTCTGAGAATCAACATAAGCAATGTTGTATTTATACAAAGATGTTCATTTTATACCTAATGTATAAAATCACCTACTGTCGCACCCCAATGAGTATTTTGCCTTTGTTTCAGTTATGCTACTAATCGACAGTTCACACCTAGAACTACAACAGCTTTCCTCATAATTTGTAAAATTAATGGAACACCTACATCCAAATATAATGCTATGCCCTTAATTTATGCCTACTTTATATAAAAATTTGCTAATATAAAATCCAAGATTTTTACAAATATAACTGGCACTCAAGACTAACATCAGTTAAAGGATAATCATAAACCACATAGCTCATTAAGAAATATTTACAAAATATTCACTAGATCCCTACTGTTACCGTCTGCAAATGAGTTTGTGAAAGAGGCCTGTTTTCACAGATTTCGATCTAATGAAGCACTCACAAAACATTCAGACAGACAACTCTAGATTTTAACTGTCAAACTTTTTAAGCATTCTTAATTTTGTTAAAACAAATGTTTTCCTGTGTATATTAGAAGAAGAATGTAAGAGTGAAAAAAGGAACTAAAAAAAAAGAGAGAGAGAAGGGTAGTCAGGAGTAGTGGGCTTAGTAGGATGGCATCAGAGAAGGAAATACCTCAGTCCCATCGCAGCACCAAGAAAAGCACCAACATAGGCCCCCTTTACCAGCAAATCCTATCTTTCTTAGCTTCTTTTTTATCCCAGTTGTTACAAAGGAAGCAGAAACTAAAAGCTCTTCTTAGCTTAATTGTAAATCAAAGATATTAATTCTTCCTTCAAGAGACAGTCAGGCAATATTCCCCCAAAACACATTCTATAAACAATGATACAACTGTTTCACCTCAGTTGCCATGCCTCCCACTGTCTCAGCCACTACTCTTCATTTTAGTTCTGATGGCCAATGGAAGTAAGGACAAAGAAGAGCAAAAGAAAAAAAAAAAAACTCTTAACTGTGATTTGTTCATTATCTAAACTCAATCTTTCCAATTCAGACAGAATGGAAAACTTTCCTATTTACTAGAAGCTTCAAAATTATATCCAGGTTTTGTCCTAACCTGTTCTAAGATCGCCATCATTTTTAGTACACTAGACTCCCTTACATATCCTGCTCCTGCTCTTGAGAAAGATTCACACATCTGGATAAGCACATTAAAGGCTGTTAGAGTTAATACAGCTAGAAAATGCTGACAACCTCTTAAGGAGAAAAAAACGGGAGAGGGAAACCTGAAGAAATAAAATCCTTTTAGACAACTTCTAAACAAATGATTTAACATTTTTTAAACGTATTAAATGTTTTCTAAAAGAGGCTACTTCTAACTATTGTTTTCAATACACAGCTTACTCATCATATATACTAGCAGCAAAAGTAGGTAGAAGCAAGTTTTTCCTTAAATGTATAAATTTATCAAATATTAAAAAGGCTAAATGGATAAGTAAGTTCCACAGAGACATATTAAAATCAACTTACCCCAGTCTTCATCACTTATCCTAGCAAAGGAACGATCCCTCAGAATTCTAAAAAATCAATGTTGTATAGGGTAAGAAGAGGAAAGTTATATTTTTTAAAAAATTATATGCACATCACTAAAAATGAAAAAGAAATACTCACCCAGCATTGTTGACCACAACATCTACAATATAAAAAGATCCAAGTCACATATAAAAGCAAGCACAGTAGTTTGCATTTGCTTACAACTCACATTTCTCTCAAAACTGGCTTTTTTAACCATGAAAAAGTAAATATAATAGGTAAAGAGTGCTATTAAAACAAACTCTATACCTACATCAAAAAAATTGACTCACAAAAGCCTAAGTATCACATTATATCAAGCACCTTCCTCTCAAACTAATATCTATAAATTTTCCCACCTCTCTATCAAAATTCTATCCACTTATTTATAGAATTAGCTACTGTACAACTCTTAGGTTCTAAGGAATCAGAATCATAAGCCATTCTACACTTAACCTCAGAATTCACTTAGCAAGTTAAAGTTAGATTTTTTCCTTGCCACTCAAAAGTAAAAGGCCCAAAAAGAAAACCATTAGAGTTACAAACTGATGCCTTATCTTGATACATAATTATTTTCTCACTATGAAAGAAAATAATTACTTTTTAAGGTTCAGTCCTCTTGTGGCTATTTTCACCCTATGATTTCATATTTTTGTGGTTTCTATCCCTGTCAGATAATATGTGAACATGGTTCTTATGAGTTCCATCAAAGATAATAAGAAAAATAAATGTGACAGACCAAACAAAAAAGGGGAGAGCACATTCAACTAAGAATAAGTAATGTTTTTCAGATTGTAAACATGTTGGGCTTATCTTCTGTGATGTCTCCATCTAGCAGCTAAATAATCTATTAAGAGTACGTGGGACTAAACTGGGAAGATTAGCTAGAGAAATAACAGACTAAACAATTTATTTCAAATATGTCTTAAAAATTAAGATTTTTATTACAGAGAAATCATCATAATTTGCAAGATATTGGATCATTTTAATCCAAATTATTATAATTATCCAAAAGAATCCACTGGGTCCTCTATTGCCAAAATATTGGTTTATTTTTTATCTTATAAACATCTTTGAGGTTTAACTGAATTATTTAAAAAAGGACACTGAGTAAATGTTTACAAGTTTTTTAAAGCACTTAAGGTGCAAAAAAATGAACTCAACACTATAGCCATAAACTTGCCACCTCAATGAAGCCCTTTTTGAAATAAGTAAAATAATTAACTTAAAAATCAAATTTTAAAATGTGATTATGAGGAAAGAGGTATCTGTTTAGTAAATAAAAGTCAACTTAAAAATATTTTATTAGGAAGGTAGAAGTTGCTCCATAAGAGCCATAACACAAAGAAACATCACCTATTCTTCCAAAAGCATCCAGTGCTGTCTTCACAACCTTCTCTCCTTCTTCCACTGAATCTGAGGGAAATGAAAATTTGTATGAAATTTCAGCAACCTCCCTTCCAAAGGACTTCTAATTTCTGTGGGTCAGAGTACACAACAAATGCTATTCACCCAACAGAACTTAGAAGAACATATCCATATCTACAGTAATTTACTAATTATTGTATGTGCTCACTAAGAATTGTAATTATTGTGTGTGCTCACTAAGAAAAATAGTAAACAACAGAACAAAGGTTAGAATCATGAAATAGTCTACATCAAAAGTGTTAAAAATTCTCCCATATATAAAATACGTAGTCAGAGAATTTTGGCAGACTTAGAAAATCATAATTACACTGGAATACTGAGATATTTGCTCAAAGATTATTAATGTAGCAAACAGCATTAGTTGAAGGAAAATAAGTAGTATAGTTCTCTCAAATACCATACCATAGCTGGCCACTGCTTTTCCACCTCTCCTTCTTATTTCTTCAACAACCTTATCAGCAGCCAAGGAGCCTTTACCAACTCCTTTGAAGTCCCCTCCCAAATCATTCACTGTAACGCAAAAACAAACAAACAACAATTAATTATTCTAGACTTTCAATGTGTGTGTGTGTGTGTGCGCGCACGTGTTGAAAATGAAATTCTAATTACTAGCACTTCTCTTCAGTCATCTGCCCAATTCCTTCCTACCCTATCCCATCTTACTAAACACACCACAGGCATTTTCAAAACATTCCTCTTCATTTTTGAATACAGACATAAAGAAACAGCAAAAATATTTAAACACGGGTTCTTCTCACGACATTTTTAACTATGCAGTGTTTTTCCTCTTTCAAAAAGTAAAAAAGCCTGGGCATGGTGGTTTATACCTGTAATTCCAGCACTTTGGAAGGCTAAGGTGGGAGGACTGCTTGAGCTTAGGCATCCAAGACCACCAGCCTGGGCAACATAGCAAGATTTCATCTCTACTAAAAACCAAAATAATTAGCTGGGCATTATGGCATGTAGCTGTAGTCCCAGCTACTTGGGAGGCTGAGGTGGGAGGATTGCTTGAACCTGGGAAATCAATGCTGCAGTGAGCTATGATCATGCCACTGCACTCCAGCCTGGGCAACAGAGCAAGATCCGATCCAGAAAAAAAAAAAGGAGCAGGGAAGAAAAGTTTAAAAAAAAAAAAAAAAGATTCAACCCACTTTTCAGCAAAAGAAAAGAAAAAATGTGAAAATCACTTTAAGATTAAATACACAGGAAAACAAAACTACTATAAAATCGATCAATCCTACTTCCACATCTTTATCCAAAACAACTGAAATCAGAAGAAAAATTGACTTGACATTCTCTTCAAATATCAAAGGATATTAGCACTCCAATGTTCACTGCAACACAATTCACAATAGCTAAGATGTGGAAACAACCTAAATGTCCATGGATAGATGAATGAATAAAGAAAATGGGGTATATACATGCAATGGAATAGTATTCTGCATTTAAAAAGAATAAAATACTGCAATATGTGATAATATGAATAAATTCTGAAGACACTAAGTTAAAAGAAATAAGTGAGTCACAAAAGGACAAATACTGGCATGATTCCACTTATGTGGGGTATCTAAAATATCAAAACTCATAGAATCAGAAAATAGAATGATGGTTGCCAGGAACTAGGGAGATGCTGGAAATGGAGAGTTGCTAACCAATGGGTATAAAGTTTCAATTACATTGGGCTGGGTGTGGTGGCTCATGCGTGTAATCCCAACACTTTGGGAGGCTGAGGTGGGGGGATCACCTGAGGTCAGGAGTTCAAGACCAACCTGGCCAACATGGTGAAACCCCGTCTCTACTAAAAATACAAAAATTAGCTGGGCGTGATGACGCACACCTGCAATCCCAGCTACTCAGGAGGCTGAGGCAGAAGAATCGCTTGAACCCAGAAGGCAAAGGTTGCAGTGAGCTGAGATCATGCCACGGCACCCCAGCCTGGACAGCAGAGTGGAAACTCTGTCTTAAGAGAAAAAACAAAAAAGTTTCAATCATGCAAGATAAATAAGTTCTAGAGATCGGCTATACAACATACCTATAACAATACTATATTGCACACTTAAAACCTTGTGAAGAGGATAGATCTCGTAAGTATTCTTACCACAATAAAAAAGTTTTTAAAGATTAAGCATACAATGTTGAAATATCTTCTCCATAAGAAAGTCTTCATGTATAAGAATGGTGATTTTAAAAGCAACAGGCATGAGCTTAAAATATTAAAAAATAGTATTTTACATTTTTACAACATACACAGTGTCTAAAATGAAAGAAATAAAAACTATTTATCAAAAGAGGTCAAAAATTACATACAGAACCAGTACATGTTTAGTCACTAATTTATACCATAACTCCATGTTCGTATGTTTAACACCTGATCACACTTACCATATAACATCTCCCTATATCCAAGTATATATTTACAAACATTGAGAATTTACTACTTGCAAGAAAATTTACAGAGGAACACACAAATGTGTAAGAATGGTGTTTGCCCTCAAAGAGTTTATTATTTATTGAAAGTTAAATATGTGACGGCGACAGTGATACACAGATTTTAGCATAAAGCATATATCCAAGCCAACATAATCAAACAAGAACAAATAACAAAGTTAATTTACACAATAATTTATGAAAAAATTTACAAAATAACATGCAAAAACTAATAAAAAGATACATAGACAAATGCCAAATAACTTGGAAAAACAGAACTTAAGAGAATTATTTGAAAATAACTTGGAAAAACAGAACTTAAGAGAATTATTTGAAACAAAGAATCTGCATTGTGAAATGATCTTCTCCATAGGGTTACTGCAGAGATTTTGAAAACTATATCAATTAAAAAGTTACTAATTAATAAACAGCAGAATGGTATACATGAAAATGTAATAGTTATGATTAACACAATTTTTTGAAACAAGATTTTTTTTTCTTCTGAAAAATTGCTCTTTTTAAAACTGGAGTGCGGGTTGACAGTGGAACTGGATAAATAGGTAATGGGATAATACGTAGAAAAAGCCAATGCCTAAAATCAGCTAAGGCATATATATTTTCACTTAACTTTTTGAAAACAGGAAATGAGTTTTTCAAAATGCGGACTGAGATTTTTTTCTGACAGTATAATATGATGTCTTATTTGCAAATAAAAATGTTACAAAGACACAAAAATAATAGAAAAAGGCTTATATTACCCCTTAACAGATGGAAAAAAGTGTTAGGATTCTCAAAAGACTGAATTCTTATTAACTGTTCATTTCAATGCAATTATTCAAATGACAGGAAACAACCAGTTAAAAAATATCAAGATTTTAAGACGGCTAACAGTCTTTTATGACCCTTTTTAAGCACAAGAAAGTTCAAAAGCAAGTTAGAATATGTGATACTTAAGTGAAGAAAGCATTGTTTGATTGTGCAATGAAACACTACCCCCAAGTGGAAATTTTACAAAGCGCAACCAGGCAGGCAAGCATTGAAAGTTGGATAAATAATTTATTGAGATCAATCATGGGCAGTTAAATAATATTGGGGTAAATTTATCTCAAACAAATCTCCACATTAGAGGCCACTAAATTGACACTGACCCATTCAGCAATCCCATTATCACCAGAGCAAAATCACAGAAATTAAAATCTTAACTAGAAAAACACTGGTTAGACGTCATCAAGATGGCCAACTAGAGGTGCCCAATCCTTGTCTCCTCTGCAAAGAAGGACCAAAACAACAAATAACAGCGCTTCAGGTAGAATGTCTAAGGGAGAACATGACAATTCAGCAAGGAAGTGACAAAAACCTTCTGAGGCAAAGAAACTCGGCATGGCAGCTTAGAGGGGGAAATGAAGCTTCCAGATGTAATCAGCTTAGAGCTGAGAGGGACTTCCTATTGTGGGTAAAAGGTTAAGTGGGAGATACCTAAGAGTCACCATTACCATCACAAATACCTGCAATCCTAGCTACCAAAGAGTTCCACAGTTCTCACAGACCCTGAGCTCAGTAGAGGGACCTTCCTGGAGTATAGACAGCTGAATTGCTCCTTAAAAGGAACACAGGCTGAGTCCTCCCCATCCCATGAGACCCAAGCTGTTACAGTACGACCCCATTTTAGGAATGGAACCACTGCTGGTGTGCATTCTGACCTGGAGGCCAATAACCCAAACATCTCCATATCCTAGGGGTGCCATCTGTCATCATCCCACCATGCCCACACAGATGGCTGCAGGATCATGAACCCAGCTAGTTTCAGTGGTACCACTATGACCTCAGTCCATGTAGCACCCTACACTCCAAAAACAAAAACAAACATTCAAGTACAATGGGGACACTGCCACCAGGAAGAGAAGGCTGACATATGCATTCCCCAGAGACTAAGAATTAGCCTGGCCAGCATCTATCGCCTCAAGCAACCATGATCTATCTAGCAGTAGAGAGCAACCATGTGCCACATGTGCCCCATATGGACCAAGACAACTGACACCACCAGCAACCCTTCCCCCTCCCATGGAGGATCTACCATGCACCATGCTCACTCACCAGGGACTGAGAACTAACCCATCTGGCAATCCCTCTTCCCAGCAAAACCGTGCCACTGTCTCCACAAACACCAAAGTCAAGGCCATTGAGGCACATACAGACATTGCTGATGTTGATTACAGCCAAAAAAATCACAAGGCAATTATACTTCTGTGCCCAACCAGAAGCTAAACCAAACACCCAACCCAACTGATATATAGAGAAAAAAGTCTTTCCCTACAAAAGTTACTTCATAAAAGTGGAAGATACGACTGTTCTACTAGACACACAAATATCAATGTAGGAACAAAAGAAATATGGAAAAACAGGCCAGGTGAGGTGGCTCACGCCTGCAATCCTAGCGCTTTGGGAGGCTGAGGTAGGTGGATCACTTCAGGTCAAGAGTTCAGGACCAGTATGGCCAACATGATGAAACCGCATTTTTACCAAAAATAACAAAAATTAGCCAGGCGTGGTGGTGGGTACCTGTAGTCCCAACTACTAAGGAGGCTGAGGCAGAAGAATCGCTTGAACCAGGAGGCAGAGGTTGCAGTGAGCTGAGATAGCACCACTGTACTCCAGCCTGGGCAACAGAGTGAGACCCTGTCTCCAGGTGAATAAATTTAAAAAAATAAATAAAGAGATACCTTTATTTAAACAATTTTTTTAAGTTAAAAAAAAAAGAAACATGGAAAAACAAGGAAACATGACACCTCCAAAGAAACACAACTCTCCAGTAACAAACTTAAATAGAAGAAAATCTACAAAATGCCTGAAAGGTAATTCAAAATGATGATCTTAAGGAAATCCAGTGAGATACAAGAAAATATAAATAGATAATACAAGAAAATCAGAAAAACAATTAACGATCTAAATGAGAAATTCAACAAAAAGATATATATATCATTTAAAAAAAACAGAGCTTCAGAATTCAATGAATAGATGATTGAATGTTCACGCTTATGTGTAAGACGTGCCTCCCTCAAACTTTGTCCTGAAACAAGCACATTGCCCATCTGATAGGAAAAAGAAAAAAGAAAAAACAAGAATTCAATGAATGAAATTTAAAAACACAATTGAAAGCTTAACAACAGACTACATCAAGCAAAAGAAAGAGTATTTAAACTCAAAGTCAGGTCTTTTGAAATAACCTAGTCAGACAAAAAACAAAAAGGAAAGAGGAAAACATAAAAAAGAATGAAGAAACCTATGGTACTAATGGGACACCATTAAGTAAACAAATTTTTACATATTGAGAGTTACAGAAGGAGTGAAGTTGGGCATAGAAAACATTTTAGCTGAAAACTCCCCAAGTCCTGAAAGAAAGATGGACATCCACATCCAGGAAACTCAAAGATCTTCAAATGTATTCAACCCAAAAATGTCCTCTCCAAAGCACATTCTCGTAAAACTGTCAAAAGTCAAAGACAAAAAGAGAATATTAAAAACAGCAAGAAAAAAGCATCAAGTCATGTATAAGGGAATCCCTATTAGACTAAAAGCAGATTTATCCGCAGAAACATTATAAGCCAGGAGAGAATGGAATGACAACATTCAAAAATGCTGAAAGAAAAAAAAAAAAAAACCTGCCAGCCAAGAATACAACTCCAGCAAGCTATCCTTCTGAAATAAAGGAGAAACAAAGTCTTTCCCAGACAAGAAAAAACTGAGAGAATTTATCACCACTAGACTAGTCTTACAAGAAATGCTTATGGGAGTCCTACATCTGAAGTGAAAGGATAAGTCTTACAAGAAATGCTTACGGGAGTCCTACATCTGGAAGTGAAAGGATGAACTACCATCATGAAAACATATGAAAGCTTAAAATTCACTGGCAGAGCAGATACACAAATGAGAAAGAGAAAAGAATCCAATTTTATCACTACAAAAAAAAAAACACAAAACTGAAGAGATAGACAATAAAAGATAAAGAAAGGAACAAAGAACATAAAAAAAAGAAAACAATTAACAAAATGACAGAAGTTCTTACCTATTTATCTTGAATATAAATGAATTAAATTTCCCAGTTAAAAGATAGAGATTGGCTGGATAGATTTTTTTAAATACTCGACTATATGCTACCTACAAGAAACTCACTTTACCCATAAAGACACACATAGACTGAAAACGAAAGGATAGAAAAAGATATTCTACATAAATAGAAACCAAAAATAAGCAGGATAACTACATTCACAACTCAGCATATACAAGGCATTTGTTCCAGGACACTCCATGTGCACCAAAATCTGTGCATACTCAAGTCCTGAAGTTGGCCCTGTGAAATCTATGTATACAAAAAGTAGGCCCTCCATATATGCAAATTTCACATCCTATGAATATTGTATTTTCTATTGATATGTGGTTTTTAAAATATAAATGTATAAGTGAACCTGTACAATTCAAACCTATGTTGTTCGAGAGTCAACTATATACATCAGATACAATAGACTTTAAGTCAAAAACAATGCAAAGAGAAAAAACAAGGTCATTATATAAAGATAAAGGTATCATTTCAACAAGAGGACATAACAGTTGTAAATATATATGCACCCAACACTGGAACACCCAGATATATAAAGCAATTGCTACCAGATCTAATGAGAAAGATAGACTTCAATACAATAATAGTTGGGGACTTCAATACCTCACTCATGGCACTGGGAAGATCATCAAGAAAGAAAACCAACAAAGAAACTTTGGACTTAAACTGCTCTATAAACAAAATGGACCAAAAAGACCACTGCTCTAGAAATGAAATTGTCCTAACAGAAGTTAATAAACTGCTCTATAAACAAAATGGACCAAAAAGACCACTGCTCCAGAAATGAAATGGTCCTAACAGAAGTTAATAGAACATCTGATCCAACAGCTGCAGACACACATCAGCGCATGGAACATTCTCCATGTCAGACCATAAGTTAGGCCACAAAACAAGTCTTAATAAATTTTTTATTTGATATGTTTTGGTTTTCTAACCACAATGAAATAAAACTACAAATCAATAACAAGAATTTTGAACACAGTACAAATACATGCAAACTAAACAACATATTCCTGAATAACCAATGGATAGCAAAGAAATTAAGAAGAATTTAAACATTTCTTGAAACAACTGAAAATAAAACCACAACCTACCAAAGCCTATGAAATATAGCAAAAGCAGTACTAAGAGGAAAGCCTATAGCAATAAATGCCTACACTGGAAAAGTAGAAAGAATTCAAATAAACAATCTAAAAATGCATCTCAAAGAAGTAGAAAAGCAAGAACAAATCAAATCCAAAATCAGTAGATAGAAGGAATGAAGATCAGAGAAGAAATAAACAAAATTCGGCCTAAAAAAAAAATACAGAAGGTCACTGAAACAAAAAGTTGGTTTTTGAAAAGATAAACAAAACTGACAATTCATTAGCTAGACTAAGAAAAAAGAGAAGACACAAATAAATAAAATAAGAAATGAAAAAAATACATTTACAACTGATACCACAGAAATAAAAAAGATCGTTAAAGACTACTGTGAACAACTCTATGCCAACAAACTAGAGGAAAACTGGACATAGACATATGACCTACAACCAAGATTCAACTCAGAAGAATTAGAAAATCTGAACAGGTCAATGACAAGGAACAAGATTGAAGCAGGTATTAAAAACTCTTCCAGGAAAGAAAAGAGCAGTATCAGACAGCTTCACTGCTGAATTTTACCAAACACTTAAAGAATACCTAATAAATTCCTCTCAAACTATTTCAAAAAATTGAAGCAGGGGAATGGATTTCTTCCAAATTCATTCTATAAGGCAGGCATTACCCCGATACCCAAACCAGACAACAACAAAACAACAAAAAAAAGAAAACTGAAGTCCAACATCCCTGATGAACACAGTCATAAAAATCCTAAACAAAATACTAGCAAACTGAATCCAATTAGATTATATATCATAATCAAGTGAAATTTAGCCAGAGATGTAATGATGGTTACATGTATGCATATCAATAAATGTGATATATCACATCAACAAAATAAAGGAGAAAAAACCATCTGATCATCTCGAGAGACACAGAAAAAGCATTTGATAACATTCAATATTCCTTCACGATAAAAACTCTCAACAAATTAGGTACAGAAGGAATGTACCTCAATACAATAAAGGTCATATATGACAAACCTGCAGCTAACATCATACTCAATAGGGAACAGCTGAAAGCTTTTCCTCTAAAAACTGAAACAAAACAAATATGCCCACTTTCACCACTCTTATTCAACATAGTGCTGAAAGTACTAGCCAGGGCAACTAGGCAAGAGAAAGAAAGAAAGGGCATCCAAATTAAAAAGAAGGATATCAAACTGTTCCTATTTACAGATGACACAATCCTATATACAGAAAAACCTAAAGACTCTACCAAAAAACTCTTAGAACTGATAAATGACTTCAGTAAAGTTGCAGAATACAAAATCAACATACAAAAATCAGTAGCATTTCTATACACCAATGTGTCGGGCCACTTCTGCATTGTTATATATAAGAAATACCGGAGACTGGGTAATTTATAAAGAAAAGAGGTTAATTGGAGCATAATTCTGCAGGCTGCACAGGCAGGGCTCCAGCATCTGCTCCTCGTAAGGCCCTCAAGAAGCCTCCAGTCATGGCAAAAGGCAAAGGAGGAGCAAGTGTATCACATGGCAAGAGTGGGAGCAAGAGGGAGAAGGAGGTCCCAGACTGTTTTAAACAACCAGATCTCACATGAACTGAGTAAGAACTCACTTATCATCAATGGGTTGGTGTTAAGCCAATCACATTTCAACATGATTTGGAGGAGAAAAACATCCATACCATATCAACCAATAACAAACTAGTTGAAAAAGAAACCAGAAAGCAATCCCATTTACAATCACCAGAAAAAAAAGAATAAAATACCTGGAAATAAATCAACCATTGAGGCAAAAGATCTCTACAATAAAACTATAAAACACTGATGAAAGAAATGGGAAGAGGACACAAAAAATGGAAAGACATCCCACGTTCATGGATTGGAAGAATTAGTACTGTTAAGATGGCCATACCACCCAAAGTGATCTACAGGTTCAATGCAATCTCTATCAAAATGCCAGTGGCATTCTTTTTTTTTGCTGTTGTTCCTAGCCACTAGACAACCAGGGAACCAGTGACATTCTTCAAAGAAATAAAAAAAAAAAAAAAATCCTAAAATTCACATGAAACCACAAAAGATCCCAAATAACCAAAGCAATACTGAGCAAAAAGAAAAAAACCTGAAAGTCTCACACTACTTGATTTCAATATATAATATAAAGCTATAGCTACCAAAACAGCAATGATAGTGACATAAAAATAGATACATAGAACAATGGAACAGAATAGATAACACAGAAATAAATCCACACATTTAAACCCAATTGATTTTCTACAAAGGTGCAAAGAACATACAGGGGAGAAAGGACAGTCTTCAATAAATGGTGCTGGGAAAACTGGATATCCATATGCAGAAGAATGAAACTAGACCCCTATCTCTCATCATATACAAAAATCAACACAAAAGTTATTAAAAAGCTAAACATAAGACCTGAAACTATGAAACTACTAGAAGAAAACATGGGGGAAACACTTCAGGACATTGATTTCAGCAAAGATTTTGTAAATGAGACCTCAGAAGCACAGGCAACGAAAGCAAAAATAAACAAATGGGACTAGATCAAACTAAAAAGCTTCTGCACAACAAAAAAAACCAACTTGTAGAATGGGAGAAAATATTTGCAAACTACTCATCCAACAAGAGATTAATATCCAAAATACATAAAAACTTAACACCAAAAATAAAAAATAAATAATCCTAATAAATAAATAAACAGTATATTTTTAAAATGGCAAATGAACTGAATAGGCACTTCTCAATGGCCAGGCATGGTGGCTCATGCCTGTAATCCCAGCACTTTGGGAGGCCGAGGCAGGTGGATCATTTGAGGTGAGAAGTTTGAGACCAGCC
The DNA here is from genome assembly GCF_043159975.1 of Macaca nemestrina. NCBI lineage: Eukaryota > Metazoa > Chordata > Mammalia > Primates > Cercopithecidae > Macaca > Macaca nemestrina. Next base: position 60,803,496 of record NC_092130.1, read on the forward strand.
TGGCCAACATGATGAAACCCCCTCTCTACTAAAAATACCAAAAAAAAAATAGCTGGGTGTGGTGGCAGGTGCCTGTAGTCCCAGCTACTCAGGAGGCTGAAGCAGGAGAATCGCTTGAACCCGGGAGACAGAGGTTGCAGTGAGCCAAGATCACATCACTGCACTCCAGCCTGGGCAACAGAGTGCGACTCCGTCTTTAAAAAAAAAAAAAAAAAAAAAAAAGACATATAAATGGCCAAGAAGTATATGAAAAAATGCTCAACATGACTAATCATCAGGAAAATGCAAATCAAAACCACAACGAGATCATTTCAAGTTAGAATGGCTACTACCAAAGAGGCAAAAAAATAATAATAATAACAAAGGATGACAAGAATGTGGAGAAAATGAAACTCTCATATATTATTGGTGGAAATGTAAATTAGTATAGCCATTATGGAAAACAGTATGGAGGTTATTCAAAAAAACTAAAAACAGAACTACTATATGAATTAATCCCATTGCTGGATATATATAAACCAAAGGAAAGGAAATCAGTATGTCAAAGAGATATCTGCATTCCCATGTTTACTGCAGCACTATTCACAATAGTCAAGATGTGGAACCTGCCTAAGCATTCATTAACAGATGAATGGATAAAGAAAATGCGGCACACAATACATAATGGAATACTATTTGGCCATTTAAAAAAACAAAGAAATCCTGTCATTTTCAGCAACATAGATGAGCCTGGAGGACATTATGTTAAGTAAAATAAGCCAGGCACAGGAAGATAAATACAGCATGTTTTCACCCATATGTGGAAGCTAAATAAGTTGATCTCACAGAAGTACAGAGTATAATACTGGTTACTGAAGGCTGGGAAGGGTAGCAGGGAAGAGATGAATAGGAAGAGATTGATTAACCAATACAAAATTACAACTAAATAGAAGGAATAAGTTCTACTAGTGTATAGTACTCTAGGGTGATTATGGCCAACAATAATTTATACTATATTTTCAAATATCTAGAAGAGAGGATTCTGAATGTTCCCAATGCAAACAAAGGACAAATGTTTGAGGTGATGGATATGCTAATTACTGATTTGATCATTACACACTGTATAAAGGTATCAAAATATCACACTGTACCCTATAAATATGTATAATTATTATGTGTCAATTAAAGACAGTAAGAAAAGAAAATCATTGGTTACATGTTGAAAAGCTTAGATATAGAAAGAACATTAAAAATACGTTTTGCAATTATATACAAAGAGAATTGTATCCATAACATGTGACACTGTTACCAGTTAAATGTATGGCTAAAATTCTAGTAGTAATAATAATAACTTATACCGATATGTGTGTACTTCACATTTCAATAAAACCACTATGTATATTGATGCATTTAATCTCCAGGTAGCTTTTTAAGAGGCTGGCAGTAACAATTGTTCCTCCTTTCACAGATAAGAAAACAGTTTGGAAAAGATTCTCTTACCACAGGTCCCTCTAAGTCTGTAAGAAATGGCAAAATTTACACTAGAAACTGGATCTACTACAATACCACTCTGCTCCTCTAATGCTTTAAGCAAGTTTCTTTTACCCTAAAAAGATCATTATTTCCACTGTTAAAAAAAAAAAAATCACATGTTTTGTGGATATGAAGGAAAAGATAAACAAACCACCCGACTCAAACAAATAGCTTTCATATAGGTAGCAAAAAATGGTAAGACTATGATAGTCAAGGGTCAAGTCTTTTCAGCTGAAATGATCAAAATGTTCCAAAGTGTGATACATTTGCACGTTTTCCATATAAAATCCAGTTCATAACCCTGAAGAACTTTTTTTAACATAAAGCTTTTCCTCATTTCTGTCATTTTAAATAAATCAGTGACTTAGACAGTCTATTAAGTACAGAAGATTTTTCCTAAAAAGCATTCCCAAAATTTTATCAAATACATGCTATATTGGGAATGTAAGTATATTGGGAAATCCTTTCTGTTTTTCTTGAGTCAGGGTGTCACTGTCACCCACGCTGAGTGCAGTGGCACAATGATAGCTCACTAAAGTCTCAAACTCCCAGGCTCAAACCATCCTCCTGCCTCAGCCTCCTGAGTAGCTAGGACTACAGGTATGCACCACCACACCTGATTTTTTTATTTTTATTTTTTTTTTTTTTGGCAAAGACAGTGGGTCTTGCTATGTTGCCCAGGCTGGTCTTGAACTCCTGGCCTCAAGCAATCCTCCTGCCTCAGCCTCCCAAAGTGTTGGGATTACTGCACCCAGCCAGGATCCAAGGAATTCTAAAACACACTTAGATCCGATAAAAAGTATTCTATAAGTACGTAAATAGATAACTAAGTACAAGGTACCAAATTATCAGGCATCAATAGCCTGAAAATAGAACCACGTGTTTGTCAGAATGCCTGTTATCTCACATTCTCACAACATTGGTTATTAGCATTGCCTTCAGTCTGACAATTAAATGATTATACTTTGTAGCTCATTATTTTAGTTTACATTTTATTGAGCACTAGTAAAGTAATATTTTATTTTCATGGGCTTATATTTATAGTTATTATTGTTTTGCCTGTTTAGTTCACATTTTATTTGGGATACTTGTCTTTCTTATAGATTTGTAAATGTCCTTTATTTATAAAAGATGTTCATTCTTTGTTACATATGATAAGAATCATAAATTCCTTTACTGAAATGCTGAAAGAAAAATAAAGTTCATATCTGAGCATCAATATTACTTGATGAGTATTATGCACATTGCTTTTCAGTGTTTTGTAGAAACTAAGAAGTCTAGATTTGTCCTTAATAATTGTATTTGCTACACAGGTCTTTATTCTTAGAAGCAGGTTTTCTTGTTCTTTCTCTCTGTCCTTGACCCTAGCTTTCTAACTATTGGCTCCAAAGACTATAGCAAGAAATAAGCTTTGAGTCTCCTGATACCAGGGCTGCTAAACTAGCTGAGGGAATATATCTTGTACTTTGTGCGTGCACACACACACACACACACACACACACACACACAAAAGCAAACCAAACCAAACATCATCTTCCTCGTACTGCCCCCCCACCCACTTCTGTCACTTCTCTGCTGGGTGAGACTTGTCCCAGGCACTCTTTCTCTTCTCCCATTTCTGAAAAGCACATGCCACTGAGTCATCAGGTCTTGTCATCAATTTCATTAGGAATCTTCAAATATTTACTGTGTTCCCATTCTGTATCCAGCACTGTGCTGGGTGCTTTGGACTCTTAGATAGTTTATGCAGTGAGAATTTGCCAGTTCTTTTGAGAAATTAGCTATCTCCATTTCTTCCCTATTCCATAATCTCATTCCTAGATTACTGCAGTTGCTGCCCATTTATACTATGGGAGGCCTTTATATTATGTCAGCCCCTTGCTCGTAATCCACAGTGGATTTTCCTATTATCCACAGCATAACTTTAAAGAGATCTCGTAGCCTTGCCTCACTTTAATGCTTTAATTTACCACAGAGTTCCTTCTTTTTGCTGTAGATCAACGTGGGAAATGGTTTATACACCAATTTCTAACTTACCACTTACCATTATTACCAAGAGTAACAATGTTACAAAGCTTTATATTTGAAGAGTGCTTTATAATAACATTTATGCATATTCATGTTCATATAGAGAGACACTCAATCCAAGGATCTGTCACCAACAAAGTTGTATCTATCAACAATGACATATATATAAACTATTTTATTTCCAAAGTAAAATGTTGCTTCCAATTCTACAAAACTGGGATAGTTTTTATATGTACTAACTGTGACATCCTTTGTGCTGATTAATCCAAGAAGTATATTTAAGGATGAGAGGGTAATATTATATTAGAAACGTATTTCCTTTTTGGAGGGTTTACCTTATACATATACTTTTAAAGAAATTCAAGCCATGTATATTCAAGAAGTCCTTTTTCACCCCTTGCCCTTACTCTACTCTCTCCCAGAGATACCTAGCTACCTGCTATTAACCATTTCTTGGATGCCCTTCCACACATTCCCATTTTCTGTCTCTCTTTTTTTTTTTTTTTTTTTTGGAGAGATGGGGACTCACGATGTTGCCCAGACTATTCTCAAACTCTTGGCCTGAAGCATTCCTCCTGCCTCAGCCTCACAAAGCACTGGGAATACAGGCATGAGCTACCACACCCAGCCTCCTATTATCTATGCTTGATGTATTTCCTCCCATTTTGATAAGGTTTCCTATGGCAGACAACAGCATCAAGAATTATTTCATCAAGGCAGTACGTGGTAGCTCACGCCTGTAATCCCAGCACTTTGGGAGGCCGAAGTGGGTGGATCACCTGAGGTCAGGAGTTCGAGACCAGCCTGGCCAACATGGTGAAACCCCGTCTCTACTAAAAATAGAAAAAATTAGCCAGGTGTGGTGGCTGGTGCCTGTAATCCCAGCTACTTGGGAGGCTGAGGCAGGAGAATCACTTGAACCCAGGAGGTGGAGGTTGCAGTGAGCCGAGATCACGCCATTGCACTCCAGCCTGGGTGACAAGACCAAGACTCTATCTCAGAAAAAAAAAAAAAAAAAGAATTATTTCATGGATTTTAGAACTGTGGGTCCAATGGAGGTTTTCATTCCTGTATTATGTTTATGTCCTGACTGCTATCAAAACTATTTGAACTGATTTAAATTATAAATGAATGTGCAATAGGACTATTAAAGATGGGAAAAATTAAACAACATGTTATGTCCAGAAAAGACAAGCATACTAAAAGCGTAAGCTAAAGGTAGTTACTCTGGTTGAGGACAATGTCAGGTTTACCTTTAAGTTTCTTGACAGCCAAGAAAATGGGAAAACACAGGACTGTCACACTGTTTTCACTTTTGGTAGAAAGATACAATCACCTTAGTTCATCAGGAATCTTTTCCAGAATGGCCATAACTGTATCTAAATATTTGAAAAACTCCAAAATATGATGGTAGTTTAGAGAGCAGTATCTTAAATTCGGTCCCTTTAACTGACTTTGCCTCAACAATAAGGCATCAAATGTATCCTTAATGGGAGAAGAAAACTGAAAATGAAAGACTGGGTCATTCAGAGTTCGGTCCTTCAACCTCTTTTCCTGTTCATTTGTACTCACTACCCAGATAATCTGATCCAGTCTCCTAGCTTTAAATAACATCTATAAACAGAGAATATTCAGATTTCTCTGTCTAGCCTCAACCTGTGCCCTCAACTACAGTATCCTATATCCCACTGCCTACTTAATATTGCCATCTGAAGGTCTAATAGGATTGTCTCCACTGTGCCAATCTCTTCCTCCTTCAGTCTTTTCTGTCTCAGTAAACGGACACTCTATCCTTCCAGATGTTTGACTCAAAAATCTTGGAACCATCTTGACTTCTCTTTCCCTTATAATCCACATACAAACCATCAAAAAATTTTGCCATAGCTTTCTTCAAAATATATCCAGAATTTAACTTATTTGCACCACCTCCATCCCCATCACATTGTCTAAACCACCACTGTCTCTTATGTGGATTACGCAAAAGCCTCCAACTGGTCTGCTTCTTCTCTTTTTATGGAAAATAACAAAGAATATACAAATGAATTAATAGTTAATAAATCTCAATGTGCCCATCTTTTTTCTCCACTTCCACTCGTGTTCCCCTACAATCTAGTCTCCAAACAGCAATGAGAATGATCTATTTCACCCTTAAATCAGGTCACGTTCCTCTTCTGTTCATAACCTCTAATGGCTCCCCATCTCAGGGTAAAAGTCAGTCCTTACTCTGAACTAAAGGTCCTATGTGATCTGACCTTCTAGGACCCCTCTGCCCTCATCTCTCACTTTTGTCTCCCTTATGACCTTGCTCACTACAACCACACTGGCCCCTTCCTAACCCTAAAATATACCATGCCTACTCTGGCCTCAGTAACTTGGCTTCAGCTGCTTCCACTGCCAGGGATGCTTAGGCAGCAGATGTCTTCAAAGCGTACTCCTTCACTTCCTGCAGTCTCTCCTTAAAACACTTCTTTCAGCATTTTCTGTTCCTTTAACTCATTTTTTTTCGTCCATAGCACCTACCTTTATCTATTATACTTTTACATATGTATTTGCTGATTCTCTGTCCCTCCACTGCCCCCCACTAGAATATATGCACCATGAAAGCAGGGACCCTGTTTTATTCCCACTATATTCCTCCAGCATCTGGAACAGTGTTTGCTACATAATAGACACTTAATAAATACTGGTTAGATGAATAAATCAATCTATTTGATGTTAAGCCTATTAACTTTATTACTTTTTTTAAAACTGGCAAATGACAAAATAACAAATTGCTAAGAACTACTCTAGTTCTTAAAATGACAAATAGCTAAGAGCTACTCTAAATTTATTCAAAGGTTTTCCCCCATAACCCAAGTTGGTGATAGTCATGGAGGTATCTAAGGGAAATGTAGGTATTTTATGTATGGCTCATTTATTATAAGCTGGAATTCACATGTGCCTTCTTATGATCTTTCTCCCGGTATTATAACAGTTTAACTTACTCAATCGGTATATATTCTTGATCACTAAATACTATACTTACCCTTGCAGAGAGTCATCAGTGCCTAAAGCAGCCTGCTATGGTTTAAATATTTATCCCCTCGAAAACTCATGTTGAAATTTAATCCCTGACATGGCAGTATTGAGATGTGGGGCCTTTAAAAGATGATTGAACTGTGAAGGCTCTGCCCTTAAAAATGCATTAATCCATTCATGGACTAATGGATTAATCAGGTAATGAATTAAAAGGTTATCATGGGAGTAACAAGTGGCTTTATAAGAAGAGGAAAAGAGACCAGAGCCAGCACACTCAGCCCCTTGCCGTGTAATGCCCTGTGCCATCTCGGGACTCTGTACAGAGTCCCCACCAGAAGGAGGCCCTCCTCAGCAGATGTAGCACCTCAACACTAGACTACTCAGCCTACATCACTGTAAGAAATAAATTCCTTTTTTAAAATACATTACCCAGTTTTAAGTGTTCTGTGATAAGCAACAGAAAATAGACTAAGACACAGAGCTTTTTCTTTAAGCATCTAGGAGAAACATGTATGAGGGGGCTGGGACGTGCCTTGAGTCAACAAGACCTCAGGTTCACTTTGATATATCCAGTTCTTGAGCAGAGTGACTCATATATGGTAAGCAGGGACTGATATTGGTTCCTTTCTCTTCCCTTTCCGAAAGCCTTTAATTTTTTGTCATTTACCCTCACCACAATCCTGGAAGTTAGGTAAGACAGCTACAAACAGAGAGGTCATATAATTAGGCAGCAGAGCCAGGATTTAAAGCTTGGCCTGACTTCAAAGGCAATGCACCTTGCCTACTACAGTTCACCTTCCAGCTGTCAAGATCCCATAGTGGTTAAAAACACTGGCTCTAGCATCTGCCCACAGGAAGTTAAGACTCAGCTTTACCACTATTACATAACTGCAGCACGGAAAAGTCATGTCAATCTTACTTAAAAAGACTGTAATTTAATTTACCCAAAGATGTTACTTCAGTTCAAGAGTAGAACTCCCTTTCTTTTCCTAAGGAGTTCTTTTAGCTCCTTTTTGTCAGTCTTTCTCGTGTTTATGTCCTCAAAATAAAACTTACTATTCAGAGAACAAGATACAGTTCACCTACTGAGGAAACCTCAAAACTACTGAATTCCCAATATCCTGCTTAAGATATGCACAAGCATTTCCTGAAAGATGTAATTTACACAAAAGCAAATGTTCCTTTTTACAGTATCAGCCTAAGGCTTAGCAGTTCTTATACCAAATTTAAATAATCCATAAGCTTTATATAATAGAATATAAAACATAGCAATCATATTAACCCAAAATTGGAGACTATCTTAAATGATGCCCCTAACTTCCGGCTTAGAAAAGTGATTTCCTTTGGCCGATGAAATGTGAGTAGAAAAGACACGCCACTTCTAAAAAGAGGTCAGGAGTTCAAGACCAGCCTGGTCAAGATGGTGAAACCACATCTCTACTTAAATAAATAAATAAATAAATAAATAGCCAGGCATGGTGGCAGCTACCTGTAATCCCAGCTACTTGGGAGGCTGAGGCAGAGAACTGCTTGAACCTGGGAGGCAGAGGTTGCAGTGAGCCGAGATCAAGCCACTGCACTCCAGCCTGGGCACCAGAGTGAGACTCCATCTCAAAAAACAAAAAAAAAAAAATGAGTGTATGTGATGCAACTTGGAAACAGGGTGTCTATGGTATACACATAAAAAGGCTAACAGGTAAGACACAGACTTTAAAAAGGAATAGAAAACATCAGTCAAAATTTCTGCACTTCTACATAGATTGAATTCTCCTCTTTAATACTAAACTAAATCTGGCTCTTCATTCAAGTTTAGGAAATATTTTTCTTCTATATTCTTGGACTTTTATCAGGACTTGACACAATTATCATCTCTACTATAATAATGCAATGACAGAATAGATAGACACAGCATCTCTGTTTAATTTTTTCTTAGAATTCAAACACTCCTAATCTGAATTTAAGAAATTCAGAGGGAACAGGGAAATAAAGGAAAACTGATGCACAGGAACATACTGCAATAAATTTTTTTATAAAACAGGTTTATAAACTAAGTTTCTTAGTCAAGAACAAAAAAAAGCAAGAAATGTATTCAACCAATCTCAAACACACCAGCCCTTCCCCCAAAAAGTATATCAACAATAAAAGAACCAATGAATAAAGTACCTTCCTTGCACAAAGCAATATTCTAGGTCCTTTAGTATATACAAAAGATAAAGCAAGATCCTTGCCGTTATGGAATTGAGCAGAATAGATGTAAATAAATAAAAACGTACAAAGTAAAAATATTAAGAACTAAATAGCAACATAAAAAGAGAAGGAAAATTAAAAACAGTAACAGCATGTGTCTTTAGGCCTCAACATGAGCTATTCTTAGGAAAATATGACAAAGTGGGCCTGAAATATACACCCGCTGTCCAAACAATACAATGTCAAAATCCATCCCTGCCATAAGCAGCAGATTGGATTAGCAGATAGTGGCTATGATCTTAAACAAGGCACATCCAAAGCGTCAGTGTTCCTTCCATAAATATAAGCTACACATCCACAAGGAAGGAGAAAAGCATCTTAAGTGCTCTGCTTAGGTCTTGTTTAGAAAATCTGGTTGCTTGCTTACTCTTTTGTTATATGTGTCTCCCGAACAAACTGATGAAAATTCGTCTCTCTGCATTGCCTCGTAAGATGTCAGAAAGCTGAAATTAGAAGGTCATTGTGGGCCTACAATTTTATCCCAGGAAATACGCTAATAAGTACTGGGTCCTACATATACCCTTGCACTTAGCACTCATTTAGTTATTCCCCACAAAGGCTCAGTTGTGGACAAATTCGCTTCTGTGTCCACACCCACTGTCAAGCACATTAGGTCAGTCCAAACCACGTAGATTACTAAAACCTCCCACCTTTGGGATTCTTCAATACAGTATCTTCCATCTGACCCCTCCACCACTTAACAAAAACTCATGTAACCGCCCCCTCAATTAAATCTTTTTAAAAAGCTTCCAGTTGAAAAGTTTTGATGAAAGAAATAAGAAACCCATACTTCAGATTCGTTGACTCCAAACTTTCAGTTCTCAAAACTCAGTTATTTCTTACTTTTATCAATACACTTACAGGGGCTCTCTTTTGATCTCACACCAGTAGATGAACCTCCTGTCTCAAAAAATTACAGCCTACAATTTACTAAAGTCAAGAATTTCCTTTTATACAATAAATGCTTGTCCCCATCCTTTTCTGTGAGAAGCAGGGCTTTGCGTCATCACCCAGATTGGAGTGCAATGGTATAATCATAGTTCTCTGCAGCCTCGAACTCCTGGTCTCAAGCGATACTCCCGCCTCAGTCTCCCAAGTCGCTGGAGTTATAGCCACGAGCCACCATGCCCAGCCCCAGCCCTTCGTTATCAATTCTGTTAAGTTGGGAATTCTGTGAAACTGGTTCGCTTTTAAAAGTAAGTTAAAAAGACAGCCTTAGTTGGGGTAAAAACCTTCTGGCAAAAGTAAAAATAATAAAATTCAACCTTGAAAAATTATTTGATAGAAAGACAAAGATAGCTTGTGAAGATTGTATTTCAGTTATCAGCTATGGATTAAAAAGAAAGACACACCAACTTACCAACAACTAACGCTCCTCTTTCTGCAAAAGCCAGGGCATAGGCTCGGCCCAATCCTAATCAAAAACAAAATAATCAGAAGTTGAAGAAATGTCAGCATAATTTTTTTGATCCACTCAACCCAATCCCCATTTAAAGAAATTGGCGAACAATTAATTAAGTTTTAATGATATTCTCAAGCTATCCTATCACTGACATTCTCAACCTATCCACTCTCTTCTGCTTGCAGAGGTTGGAAAGCTTAAAACTGTATTTTTCCACCTATTCTACTACCATTTCCTACCATTCTACTTAGCTGCTAGGATGCTGTGAGTTGGGTTCCACCATCTGATGCAACTGCATAAAATTTAGAAGGTGGAAGTGAGACAGAGGCCACCTTACTGGGAGTTCCGGCTGTTGTTGTTAAGCTAATTTTCTTGAAAGTTCCTAGGTATTCAGAAACTGACTATAGTGGCAACTTCTTCATTCAGCTCCCTAATCCCTGGATGGCGGCTTCCATACTTCAGGTCCCTAGTGCCAGTGCTACTTGGGCTGTGGCACAGCTCCAATGACAGCCTCAGAGGTATTGCCTCCTCTAATGGATCAAATTCCTATTGTTTCGGAAGTCATTCTAAGAAGACCTGCCTAAAACCTAATTACCTGTATTGAATCCTTCACTGCTGAAAATATCTAGTGGTTTCTGCATCCTACACTGAACCTTGACTACACAGTCATCAAACACAAAAAATATTTAATTCTGACTCAAAGCTATAAGGTATAAATTTATATATCCAAAAAGAAATAATATCTATATATACAGCGAGAGAGAGAAAGTTTTGTTTTTGCTCTTTTTTTGAGATGCAGTCTCATTCTGTCGCCCAGGCTGGAGTGCAGTGGCATGATCTCGGCTCACTGCAACCTCCGCCTCCCAGGTTCAAGAGATTCTCCTGCCTCAACCTCGCGAGTAGCTGGTACTACAGGCATATACCATCATGTCCAGCTAATGTTTGTATTTTTAGTAGAGATAGGGTTTCACCATGTTGGCCAGGATGGTCTCGATCTCTTGACCTCGTGATCTGCCCACCTTGGCCTCCCAAAGTGCTGGGATTACAGGTGTGAGCCACTGCCCCTGGCCAAGAGAAAAGTTTTATAGGCATAGAGCATCTCGGGAAAATTACATTAGAAACTGGCAATTAGTGGTACCTCTGGAGAACAGAACTATGTGGCTAGCAACAAAGAGTGGAAGGCTTACTTCTGGACTGTTTTTCTGTATTGTTTACATTTTTTAATATGTGTATATTTTTTACATTTTAAGATAATTGATAAATTTCATTGACAAATGAACAAATGTAATTAACAATTTATATTTAGTATAAATTAATCAATAAGTATACAAATAAACTGAGATGCATAAATTATTAGCCCCTTCCAAAAACAACCCAAGGCCAGGAGCGGCAACTCACACCCGTAATCCCAACACTTTGTGAGACAGAGGTGGGCGGATCATTTGAGGTCTGGAGTTCAAGACCAGTCTGGCCAACATGGTGAAACTCCGTCTCTACTAAAATCACAAAACTCAGCCAGGCGTGGTGGCATGGACCTGTACCCCCAGCTACTTGGGAGGCTGAGGTAGGAGAATTGCTTGAACCTAGAAGGCAGAGGCTGCAGTCAGCCAAGATCATGTCACTGTACTCCAGCCTCAGCAACAGAGCAAGACTCCCTCTCAAACAAAAACAAAAAGAAAACACACAGTTTTCCAAATCTAGAAAATTTCACCAAATAACTTATTTTAGAATTTAATACAAACAGAAGGATCGCTTGAGGCCAGGAGTTTGAGACCAGCCTGGGCAACAAAGAGAGACTCTATCTCTTGAAAACATTTAAAAATTAGCTGGGCATGGTGGCACACACGTATAGTCCTAGCTATTCTGGAAGCTGATGTAAAAAGATCACTTGAGCCCAGGAGTTCAAGGTTACAGTGAGCCATGATCAGGTCACTGCATTCCAGCCTGGGTACAGAGTAAGATTTTTTCCTCTGGGAAAAAAAAAAAAAAAAAAAAAATTAATCCACTATGAATGAATAAGAGAGAATTTAACCAGTTTACGAACAGCAGGTAAGGTGCTAAGTTCATAACTGTCTAGTCACAACTCATTGTTTCACAAAATCAATTTTGTGGGTTGCAACTAAAATTTATAAATAAAACAGAATAGAAAATAAATTTCAGGATGCACTGCCTGTACTACACACTGTATCATGAACTGGTTTTAAATACAGATGTGTGTGCATGTGTAAGTGTACTGAGTCCTCGTGTAAAATGTACTGCATACCATGTGTAAGTATGCTAACAGTGTCAAAGGAAGCGGTCCCTATCCTTGAATAATTTTCAGATATAACCCCTGAAAATGAAAGTCTCCTTGCGATAGTAAAAACTTCTTAGAATGTAATCTCTGGACCTCCTGTATGAAAATTATCCAAGAACTGTCAAAAAAGATTTAAAACACCAAGTTTTGTAAAACACATTATTTACATCAAAACCAAAGTGTAAACAAAATGTTTTCCTAAAAACATTTAGAAGGTACGGGTACACGCAAATACATGCCCATGCAGATATAACCAGAGAGCTATGGGTATAAAATACTTGGCTACTAATCAATACTAAAAGCATTTTCTGAAAGGCAGCATAAGAATCCACTTTATCAATCAGACATGAAAGTACATAGGAATTAATTGACAGAATTCCACAGTTTGCAACGTTTAATATATAACTCAAATAATTCATGCATTAGGGCCTTTCCAGGTATAAGGTATTACCAGTGGAGAATCAAAGGTGTATAATGTCAAGATCCCTGCACTTGGAGGTTACAGAGGTCACCCACTCGTGAGAAACTTGGGTAAAATCTCACTGCACAGCATCTATGTTGGTATGAATGGTTTGTTTTAATTTTTTGTACTTTAAAAAATGGGGTTATTTCACATAACAATTTTCCATTTTGCCGCTCCTGAAATACAGGCAACTTTCCCACTGGCTGGGCCACTTCGGAAGTCTCTGCTCTCCAGTTCCTCAATGTGCCCATCCAACTCCCATTTTCTTTCTCCATCATACACCTGACCCCTGTGCGCATTTGAGATTACAACCTCTGCCAAGACTCCAGTGGATTTCGAGTACAGTTTGTGACTTGCTAAGCATACAAAGTCCAACGGGGAGGGCTCTTATCAGACGCCCTCTTTAAAGAAGGCCCTCTCACGAACTTAAAAGCGGACGACAGAGGGAAACAAACAGTGAACGACTGAATGACTTTTCAGCTGACAGCTCTGCGCTTCAGGGGGCGATTTCCAGCCCCCGCCCCTCGCGGCTTTTCAGTCCTTTAAAACACTAGGCAAAGAGCTAAGAGAGTTATTTGCAGGAAGACTAACAATCGATGCCAACAGATAAGCGTCAGGGAGAACTTTCACCCAGTTTTGCAACCAGCAGCCCAGCCTGGCCTCTCCCCTCAGTTAGGATCTTGGTAAGCCCACACCGGGGTGCTGGGGAGAAACGGGCTGTAACTGCCTGACAGACCAGGTGTTTCTGGCTCTTTCCTCAACAGATTCGGTGCCTCAAGAAGAGCCATTCCCCACCCCACCACCTCAGCTGCGTGACCTCAGCTGCGGCTGCGCGCATATACCGGCCCGAAAAGGGCGGCCAGCAGCGCGAAAGCAAGGCGTGCCACCTCCAACCTTCGCAAGCTCACCTGCCCCAGCGCCAGTGACAAGTACTACCCGCCCGTCGAATCTCAGCGGTGAGCCCATGAATAAGGCCTGCAGCGACACACACACAAGCACAAGCGGAGCGGCCGGGCCGGACTGCGGGACAGGAGGAGGCGGGGAATGGTGGGGGCGGGACGAGGGTCAGTGACTTGCCAATTTCTGGGAGGAAGACGGGCGCAGTGCGCGCGGCTCCCTTGGAATCCTGGGAAATGTAGTTCAGAGTGACTCCAATAGCTGGAAGGACCTGCCAAAGAGTCTGGGCTTGAAAGGACCATTTCTGCGGTTGGAAGCAATGGGAGCTGCTAGGACCTGTGTAAAAGAATAGTTGACTCCGACACCCTGCATTCACCTATTCACGTATCGTTTCATCATTCACTCAGTAAACGTTTTCTGAGTTTAGCTGCTGACCTAGAGAAACAGCCTGCGGCCCCTCTCCTTGAGGGGCTTCCAGAGATAGTGAGAGGTGACAACATGCTAGCAGCCCTCGCTCTCGGCGCCCCCTCGGCCTCGGCGTCCACTCTAGCGGCGCATGGGGAGCACTTCAGCCCGCCACGGCACTGTGGCAGTCCCTCTCTGGGCTGGCCGAGGCCGGAGCCGGCTTCCTCTGCTTGGTGGGAGGTGTGGAGGGAGAGGCGCGGGCGGAACCAGAGCTGCCCGCTGAGCTCGCGGGCCAGCGCGAGTTTCGGGTGGGCGTGGGCTCAGCGGGGTCCCGCACTCAGAGCGGCCAGCCGGCGCCGCGGGCCCCGCCGGCAGTGAGGGGCTTAGCACCTGGGTCAGCAGATGCAGACGGTGAGCCGGGTCCCCCAGCAGTGCCCGCCCTCTAATTCTTGCCCGGCCTCAACTGCCTCCCCGCGGGGCAGGGCTGGGGGCCGCAGCCCGCCATGCCCCAACCGTGGGCTCCTGCGCAGCCGGAGCCTCCCCGATGAGCGCCGCCCCCTGATCCGGCGCCAGGTCCCATCAACCGCCCAAGGGCTGAGGAGTGCTGGCTCATGCCTTGGGACTGGCCTGCAGCTCCTGCTGCGGCTGTGGTGCAGGATCCACTAGGTGAAGCCAGCTGGGCTCCTGGGTCTAGTGGGGACTTGGAGAACCTTTATGCCTAGCCAAGGGATTGTAAATACACCAATCAGCACTCTGTGTCTAGCTCAAGGTTTCTAAACAAACCAATCAGTACTCTGTATCTAGCTCAAGGTTTTGTAAATACACCAATCCATACGCTGTATCTAGCTAACCTAGTGGGGACTTGGAGAACTTTTCTGTCTAGTAGGATGTCTAGCTAAAAGATTGTAAACGCACCAATCAGCACTCTGTGTCTAGCTCAGCGATTGTAAACACACCAATCAGCACTCTGTCAAAATGGACCAATCAGCTCTCCGTAAAATAGACCAATCAGCTCTCTGTAAAATGGACCAATCGGCAGGATGTGGGTGAGGTCAGATAAGGGAATAAAAGCAGGCTGGCAGCCCTACCAGTGGCAACCTGCTAGGGTCCCCTTCCAGCTATGGAAGCTTTGTTCTTTCACTCTTTGCAATAATTCTTGCTGCTGCTCACCCTGGGTCTGCAGTGCTTTTATGAGCTGTAAAGCGCACTGGGAAGGTCTGCAGCTTCACTCCTGAGGCCAGCGAGACCACGAACCCCCTGGGAGGAATGAGCAACTCCACACTCGCTGCCTTAAGAGCTGTAACATTCACGGCAAAGGTCTGCTGCTTCACTCCTGAAGCCAGCTAGACCACAAAGCCGCCAGAAGGAAGAAACTCCAAACACGTCTGAACATCAGAAGGAACAAACTCCAGACACACCATCTTCAAGAACTGTAACACCATGAGGGTCCGTGACTTCATTCTTGAAGTCATGAGACCAAGAAGCCACCAATTCCAGACACAATATCCCCGGGAAGGAAAGTCCCCCTGAGCGATGGTAAAGATTTATCAGTGTAATAATCTCTGCACTTCTTACATGCAAACATCAGGGAACTGTCAAAATGCAGAGTCCTGGACCCCTACTGCTTACCTCCCAAAATAGAATCTCAAGGGACAAAAACATTTTGACAAGTGTTCCTAAATGATCTTGCATTTGTATGTTGAGAACAGTCATAGTTCATGCAACATTTATTGAGCATCTACTAAGTTTTGATAGGGTCCTCGAGCTACTCAGAGTCAGATGGTAAACTTTCAATAACGGTGCAGCCTAAGACTTGTGACAGGCCGGGCACAGTGGCTCAAGCCTGTAATCCCAGCACTTTGGGAGGCCGAGACGGGTGGATCACGAGGTCAGGAGATCGAGACCATCCTGGCGAACACAGTGAAACCCCGTCTCTACTAAAAAAATACAAAAAACTAGCCGGGCGAGGTGGCGGGCGCCTGTAGTCCCAGCTACTCGGGAGGCTGAGGCAGGAGAATGGCGTGAACCTGGGAGGCGGAGCTTGCAGGGAGCTGAGATCCAGCCACAGCACTCCAGCCTGGGTGACAGAGCGAGACTCCATCTCAACAACAACAAAAAAAGACTTGTGACAAATGTGTGTAAGTGTGCTAATGGTGTCAAACAGGCCCTATGCCCACTGGGGAGAAAGAGGAAAAACTTTCTGAAGGAGATGAAGCAAGACCTAAAGTGGTGACCCCTACAAAGAAAGAAGGACATTACAGGCAGCACAAACACTAGCTAGGTTTGGGGAGAAAGAGGGTGAAGCCGCAAAAGTAAGCAAAGCCAGCAAGATCATGTTTAGATATTTGAATTTTGTGCTGAAAATGGTTTTAAGTAGGATTACTCCAGAGAGTGGTCAGAACACATTTACGTTATGGAAAGATCACTTTGCCCATTATGGAGGATTGATTGGATGTTGTGGGAAGTCAGGAACCCTGAACTGAGGGACCAGCTTTGAGCCGCAGCAGAGGAACATAAATTGTGAAGATTTCATGGACATTTATCAGTTCCCAAATAATGCTTTTATAATTTCTTATGCCTGTCTTTAATCTCTTAATCCTGTTATCTTCATAAGCTGAAGATGTACGTCACCTCAGGACCACTGTGATAATTGTGTTAACTGTACAAACTTATTGTAAAATGTGTGTTTGAACAATATGAAATCAGTGCACATTGAAAAAGAACAGAATAACAGTGATTCTTAGGGAACAAAGGAAGACAACCATAAGGTCTGACTGCCTGCAGGGTCAGGCAAAAAGAGCCATGTTTTTCTTCTTGCAGAGAGCCTATAAATGGATGTGCAAGTAGGGAAGATATCGCTAAATTATTTTCCCAGCAAGGAATATTAATATTAATACCCTGGGAAAGGAATGCATTCCTGGGGGGAGGTCTATAAACAGCCGCTCTGGGAATGTCTGTCTTATGCAGTTGAGATAAGGACTTAGATATGCCCTGTTCTCCTGAAGTACCCTCAGGCTTACTATGGTGGGGAAAAGCTCTGCCCTGGTAAATTTGTGGTCAGACCAGTTCTCTGCTCTTGAACCCTGTTTTCTGTTGTTTAAGATGTTTATCAAGACAATACGTGCACTGCTGAACATAGACCCTTATCAGGAGTTCTGCTTTTGCCCTTTGCCTTGTGATCTTTGTTGGACCCTTATCAGTAGTTCTGCTTTTGCCCTTTGTCCTGTTCCCTCAGAAGCATATGATCTTTGTTCTGCTTTTTGCCTTTTGAAGCATGTGATCTTTGTACCTAGCCTCTGTTCTTACACCCCCTCCCCTTTTGAAACACTTAAAAAAAACTTGCTGGTTTGAGGCTCATGTGGGCATCATGGTCCTACTGATATGTGATGTCACCCCTGGCGGCCCAGCTGTAAAATTCCTCTCTTTGTACTCTTTCTCTTTATTTCTCAGCCAGCCGACACTTATGGAAAATAGAAAGAACTATGTTGAAATATTGCGGGCAAGTTCCCCTGATAATTGGAGGTGGGCAAGGAGAACATAGAAAAGATTTGGGGGAAATTATGGAGGCCAGGAGTAAGGCAGAGGAAATATTGAAGAAGAAATGTTGAGATATACTATATTTGAAAATGGAACTGACATGGACAGAAGGCAGGGAAATTCTGGGCAGAAGAGGGCAGGTCCCCAGCAAGGGCTCCACCCTCAAGCCTAGAACGACAGCCCAAAGTGAGAACATGCATCCCTGTTTTCCCTCTTGAATGTTGCCTTTTCCAAAAACACCTATCGTCCCCCTGCCCCCTATCCTGTGCCCATAAAAACCCCAGGCTCCACTGGCAGAGAGGAGAGAAGAAACAGCTTGACTTCAGAGGTATGGCTTGATGGCATTGCTCCTGGGGAAGATCACCTTCTCACTCCATCCCCTTTTCAGCTCCCCTTCCCACTGAGAGCCACTCTCATCAGCAATAAAATCCTCTGCATTCACCATTCTTCAATTTGTTCCTGTGACCTGATTTTTCCTGGATGCCAAACAAGAGCTCAGGTGCCACAGGTATGACACTAAAGGCTGTCACACTGACCCTCTGCCCTCACTGGCAGAGAGCAACTGCCTCACACCAAAAAACAAAGGGCCCACTGAGTTGTTTAACATTTAAGCTGTCAGTGGATGGCAAAGCTAAAAGAGCACTGTAACACACAGCCTCTGGGGCTTCAGGGGCCTCAGGTACCCCTCTAGACACTGCCAAGGGCCACACAGAATTTTGGTCCTGCATGCACTGGCCCCGGCTCCTGCACCCACTCAGCTGTGCTCCCCGTCCTGTGAGGGGTGGAACGCAGCGGAACCCAATGAGTGGAGTCCACCCCTGCCATAACCAAAGCAGCCAGCTAGTTCTAGATCCTGTGCACTCCAGTTCCTGCCCCCACCCATGAAGGGGTCAGGAAAATTTCCTGCTTCAGAACTAGTCTTTTTGATTAATTAGGTATAGATATGAGGAAAGAGCAACTGAAATAGTCCCATATTTTTGATTTCAGAATCTAGATTATGATGGGCCATTCATCAAAATAAAAAGTGGAGAAAGAGCAGCTTTGGAGGGGTTATGGTTCCAATTTTAGACAAACTGCATCTGGGAAGGGGAAGTGAAACTATGGTTAGAGATGTCTAGCAGACAGCTATGGTTCTAGAGCTCTGACAGCTTGGTTTCTGTTATAAATAAATTTCGGTGCCACAAAAGAAATAGCACTTGAATATAAATTTTTCTTTTTTCTTCTCAACAAGGCAGTTTACTTCTATAGAAAGTTGCACTCTCACAGATGGAGCAATGGTGAGCTCACACCTGGACAGGGGAGGGGAAGGGGTTCTTATCCCTGACACACGTGGTCCCTGCTGCTGTGTTGTTCCCCTATTGACTAGGGTTAGTCTACACAGGCTAAACTAATTCCTATTGGCTAATTTAAAAAGAGTGATGGGGTGAGTGGTTTGGCAGGAAAAATGGTTATGGCAGGGAGGAAATCAGAATAAGTCAGGGTGGAGAATGAGCAGGTAATCAGAATGAGACAGGGTGGAGCAGGTAATCGGAAAAGGCTGCTTTACGAGGAAGTTAAGTTTAAAAGTAGAAGGCAAAGAATTGAACACATTGACATATCAATTCTTTTAAAAGAAATTTAGAACTCATATCTAGCAACCCCTCCTCTTGCATTTCCTTACAGCTCTTTCTCTTCAGACTTCTTTAACATGTCTTGGCTTAGTTGTTCTGTTGACTTTCCAAAAGAAGAAGCTTCTCTGGATAAGCTGGAGGATAGTTAAGGGAGGATTTAGTAAGTGCCATTTCTATGAACCTCTGCACCAACTCACAGATGCATGGTATGACACAGCACCTAACAAGAATAAGTACACCCATTATGGCTGCAAGGGAAGTAAGAATTGAGGCTATTATTCCTTTCCATTTACCAAACCACTTTTCTAGCCATCCTGTAAAGGAGTCATTTACCCCTAGTTGCTGGCTAACTCATTGGACAGAGCAGTCAGACCTTGCAATGCCTTTGTTATACTTCCATTAGGGGTGGTGTTGTTTGGGATGAAGGTACAACATTGAGTTTTAATCATGACACAAACTCCTCCTCTTTCTGCTAATATCATCTTTCAGGCTATGCTATTTTCCCAAGTCATCCCAATTAGTAGCCCCTAATTGCTGAGCTATTCCTTTAACAGCATCTCTAGGGTAGTTATTAAGTCACTGTTGATTGTAATAAATGTAGTTTATCCAACCTACATTTTTATTAATTGTCACCCACCAAAATATTGACTCAAATCCTGCAGCTATTCGATTTGGGGCTTTAAACTGATCTGGTATTCCCCATGGGACTCCATTTGCGTCTAAATAAGCGTGAGAGTTGAAAGACCTATAAGGGACCTCTCTCACTTTACGATGTCTTATTTTTCCTTCCTCCGGTTGATGAAATACCAGAGTAAAAGGGATGGCCAATTGAACTAGACCATAAGTACTGCTCTAATTATTTGGCAGAGTATCCAGTAAAGGTCCTCCATAATACCACCATGCAACCACTCAGGGATGAATAAGGGCAGACTGATGGGTCAGCTCTTGGAAGTGCCTGACTTAACTGCATCCTGTGAAGTCTCCAGGGAATGCCAAATTTTTCCCCTTGTCATTGGAGACATGAGGTAAAATTGGTTTTGGAAGATGGAGGCTGAATGCCCCTCAGGGGCTGACCCACAGGGTGTTGAACTTCAGGAAATAGCAGAGAAAGAGCTTGGCACAATTTGTTATTCCAGGTGGCAGAATCTTGTAAAAGAGCTACCGTGTACTCCGTGTCCACTTGATTTGAGGACCATCCCAGCGGAAAGGGAACAACCTGGGCCTCTGGCCTGTTGTGCGCACAAGCATAACAGTCGCTTTTGTTTAAAGTGCGAACGGAATATTTAATCCATTTTAACCAGTCATTGACATCTTTATACCCTCTTTCAATGGCTATGGTTTGCCTTGGGTCTCCTAT
This sequence comes from Macaca nemestrina, assembly GCF_043159975.1. NCBI lineage: Eukaryota > Metazoa > Chordata > Mammalia > Primates > Cercopithecidae > Macaca > Macaca nemestrina. The sequence goes on from NC_092130.1 coordinate 60,824,268, forward strand.
TTCTACTACTGAGACCTTGCTTTTGTCATTTGGCATGAGGCGAGGCATAGTTTGATTTCATAGGTTTGGGAAAGGGGCAGTTGTAGGAGGTGAAGGAGGGAGAAGAAAGCACATCTTAAAGAAACCGATAGGCTCCTTTCCAGTGACCTCTGCTCCTAAACCATAGAAATGCTTTAAAGTGGGGTTAGAGTTGCTAGTGGTAGGAGTAGTAATGGATATAGGCTCTGGGTTCGGAAAAGAAAGGAAAAGATAGATAGATTAAGCTTTTCTTCGCTTTAATTTGGTAGGGCTTGATACAGGAACAATGGCCCATTATTCTGATGATAATGGCGCTTATTTGACTTGGTTGTGATGTGTCCATCCCCCTTCTGCAGTATGAACAGCAGTCTGGGTGGTTAGCAGCACAAGATAGGGTCCTTCCCAGGCTGACTCGAGTTTTCCTTCTTTCCACCCTTTGATGAGAACATGATCCCCAGGCTGATGCTGGTTTACTGGAAATTCTAGGGGTGGTACCTATGCTAAGAGACATTTAGTTTTGAGGGAAAGGAAACTGGAAGATAAACCAAGTATATAATTTCTGAGAAACTGATCTTTTGTTTTAAATTTGGGAATGCCAGCAGTGGACTTTATACTCTTTAGTGGCTCCTTGCTGAGAAATTTCCTTTAGCACTTATTTTTATTAGTTTTTAGACCAAAGAAAGCCAAACACCATTTTACATTTGACAATACTTCCTGTATGATTTTATACCAGATAAGCTAAAATTTATCTTTATATTAGTGTGTTATTAATGTTAAACTTGATTTTAATAAAACCCTGTAGACATTTATCGAATTTTAATGTCTGACCGTAAAGTAAGATTTCCATAGACTCTTTTTAACCTTTTATAATTTTGCTAAAGATCAGTTAGTGTTTTAAGAAAAACCTATTGTGCTTTTATTTTAATGTCCAGTTCACAGAAAAACTGCATGATACCCCTTTAACTTTAGCTAATATATTTATATACAGAATTTCCTTTACAATTAATGTTTTAAAACTTGCTTAAACCTTTAAAATGAAATATTTTTTAACCTTTTAATGTAGGTAAAAATCCACATTCTTATGCCACTTTATAATCCTTTTACGAAAAGTATATTTTACTTTTCTTATACACCTTGCACATAAAGTGTTTCTTTAATAGTTTTACACTCAGGAGGCCTAATTACCTTTAAATTATACAACATTTCTTGCATAAATTCTCTTTTATAACATTTTTTTCACGACTTTCACAGACAAGTCCTCGACATGCCTCAACTTTCTGATGTGTTGCAAACATCCCTTTCTTTAAACAACCAGTTAATTTATTTTAGGACAAGAATCTACCATATAACATTCTTTTTTAAAAATTTTTGAACATTTTTTATTGTTTCCTTACCTTTATAGTGTTGCTATAGAAATATCTGATAATAATCTGAGAGTTATTCATCTTTACTGAGCAATTTTATCTCTGGAACATTTTATAATTTTATCTTTGAAATGGTTATTATAATGTATTTAATGTGGGATATTTAATTATCCATTCTTTCTTTTTTTCTTTTTCTTTTTTTTTTTTTCCTTCACCAGGAGGCGGAGCGTGCAGTGAGCCGAGATCACGCCACTGCATTACAGCCTGGGTGACAGAGCAAGACTCTGTCAAAAAAAAAAAAGAAAAAGAAAAAAAGAGTACATAGAAGCACAACTAGTCTCATTACACAAGATATTTCCCAATTGAGTTTAGGCTCACAGACCCTGGTCAACTGGCACCGTATCACCAGTAACCTGGCAAGCAACCTGACAAGCTCAAACAAGTTTTTCTCTTTTCTCCATTCTGCAAATTATCCTAAGTCACTTGGCTGGCAACTGCAATAGAGATCTAAATTGTGCTGGGATCTGGGAAATATCATTTTTGCTTGTGATGACTGCTGCTCATGTTTTCTAAGTATTGTGGGTGTGTGGCTGCTGCTGCACTGGTCTTATGCATCCTGCGCTCTTTGGAAAAGTAAGACATGTGAGAGAATTGCAGTTGAGTTCATCCTACTTTGGAGGTGCAAGAGGAGCTAGCATTCACCCTAGTGTAACAGCACAAGATACAGTGATAGCATCCAGTGGTGACCAGTGTATAAAAGGGATGCTTTCCCTGCATATTCTCACTTATAAGTGGGAGCTGAACAATGAGAACACATGGACACAGAGAGGGGAACATCACACACTGGAGCCTGTCAGGGCATGGGGGGCAAGGGGAGGGAAAGCATTAGGACAAATACCTAATGCATGTGGGGCCTAAAACCTAGATAACAGGTTGATAGGTGCAGCAAACCACCATGGCACACGTATACCTATGTAACAAACCTGCATGTCCTGCACATGTATCCCAGAACTTAAAGTAAAATAAAAATAAATGAATAAATATTTCTACATTTTAAAAAAGTGGTGCTTTTAATAAAAGCAGTACCATGTTTTCCATTTTAAACTTACTTCTTGGGCACACAGATCCCTATGCGGGAGGTAAGATTTGAACATGCATACATTCAGCCTTTATTTATTAAGGGCTTGTATTAGTCTGTTCTCATGTTGCTAATAAAGACATACCCAAGACTGGGTAATTGTAAAGGAAAGAGGTTTAATTGATTCTTGGTTCCACATGACTGGGAAGGCCTTACAATCATGGTGGAAGGCAAATGAGGAGCAAAGTCACATTTTATATGTCGTCAGGCAAGAGAGAACTTGTGCAAGGGAATTCCCATTTATAAAACCATCGGATTTTGTGAGACTTATTCACTACCATGAGAACAGTATGGGGGAAACCGCCCCCATGATTCAATTATCTCCCACCAGGTCCCTCCCATGACACATGGGAATCATGGAAGCTACAGTTCAACATGAGATTTGGATGGGGACACAGCCAAACCATATCATTTCACCCCTGGCCCCTCCCAAATTTCATGTCCTTACATTTCAAAACCAATTATGCTGGCTAGGTGTGGTGGCTCACACCTGTAATCCCTGCTTTTTGGGAGGCCAAGGCAGGTGGATCACCTGAGGACAGGAGTTTTAGACCAGCCTGGCCAAGATGGTGAAACCCTGCCTCTATTAAAAATACAAAAATTAGCCAGGCATGGTGGCACATGCCTGTAGGCCCCGCTACTCAGCAGACTGAGGCAGGAGAATTGCTTGAACCTGGGAGGAGGAGATTGCAGTGAGCCGAGATTGTGTCACTGCACTCCAGCCTGGGTGACAGTCTGAGACTCCATCTCAGAAAAACAAAAAACAATCCTGCCTTCCCAACAGTCCCCCAAAGTCTTAACTCATTTCAGCATTAACTAAAAAGTCCACAGTCCAAAATCTCATCTGAGACAAGGCAAGTCCCTTTTGCCTGTGAGCCTGTAAAATCAAAAGCAAGTTAGTTACTTCCCAGATACAATTGGGGTACAGGGATTGGGAAAATAAACCTGTTCCAAATTGGAGAAATCAGCTGAAACAAAGGAGCCACAGAACCCTTGCAAGTCCAAAATCCAGAGGGGCAGTCAAATCTGAAAGCTCCAAAATGATCTCCTTTGACTCCATGTCTCACATTCAGGTCATGCTGATGCAAGAGGTGGGTTCCTATGGTCTTGGGCAGCTCTGTCCCGGCTTTGCAGGAAAAAGCCCCACTCCTGGCTGCTTTCACAGGCTGGCATTGAGTGTCTGTGGCTTTTCCAGGCACACAGTACAAGGTGTCACTGGACTTACCATTCCGAGGTCCGGAAGACGGTGGCCCTCTTCTCACAGCTCCACTAGGCAGTGCCCTGGTCAGGGCTCTGTGTGGGGGCCTCAACCCCACATTTCTCTTCTGCACTGCTCTAGCAGAGGTTATCCATGAAGGCCCTGCCCCTGCAGCAAACTTTGTCTGGACATTCAGGAGTTTCCATACATCTTCTGAAATCTAGGCAGAGGTTCCCAAACCTCAATTCTTGACTTCTGTGCACTCCCAGGCTCAACACCATGTGTAAGCTGCCAAGGCCTAGTGCTTACACCTTCTGAAGCCATGGCCTAAGCTATTCTTTGGCCCCTTTTAGCCATGTTTAGAGTGACTGGGGTGCAGGGTATGAAGTCCGTAGACTGCATACAGCAGAGGGAGCCTGGGCCTGGCCCACAAAACCAGTATTTCCTCCTAGGCCTCCAGGCCTCTGGTGAGAGAGGTTGCTGTGAAGACCTCTGACACGCTCTGGAGACATTTTCCTCATTCTCTTGGTGATGAACAGTTGGTTCCTCATTTCTTATGCAAATTCTGCAGCCGGCTTGAATTTCTTCTCAGAAAATGGGTTTTTCTTTTCTATCACACTGTCAGGCTGCAAATTTTCCAAACTTATATGCTCTGCTTCCCTTTTAAACGTAAGTTCCAATTTCAGATCATCTCTCTCAAGTTCAAAGTTCCACAGATTTCTAGGGCTGAGAAATGCCACCAGTCTCTTTGCTAAAGCATAACAAGAGTGACCTTTGCTCTAGCTCCCAACAAGTTCCTCATCTTCATCTAAGACCACCTCAGCCTGGATTTCATTGTTTACATCATTATCATCATTTTGGTCAAAGTCATTCAACAAGTCACCAGGAAGTTCCAAACTTTCCTACATTTTTCTGTCTTCCTCTGAGCCCTCCAAACTGTTTCTATCTATGCCTGTTACCCAGTTCCAAAGCCACTTCCACATCTTCGGGTATCTTTACAGCAGTGCCCTACTCTAGTGGTACCCATTACCGTATTAGTCTGCTCTCATGCTGCTAAATAAAGACATACCTAAGACGGGGTAATTATAAAGGAAAGAGGTTTAATTGACTCACAGTTCCACATGGCTGTGGAGGCCTCACAGTCATGGCAGAAGGTGAATGAAAAGCAAAATCATGTCTTACAAATCGGCAGGCAAGAGAGAATTTATTCATGGAAAATTCCATTTATAAAACCATCAGATCTCATAAGACTTATTCACTACCAGGAGAACAGTATGGGGGAAACTGCTCCTGTGATTCAGTTATCTCCCACCAGGTCCCTTCCACGACATGTGGAAATTATGGGAGCTACAATTCAAGATGAGATTTGGGTGGGCACACAGTCAAACCATATCAGAGCTGCTATGGGTCAGGCACTGTTGTTAGTGCTACAAACAAAATAGACAAGGTCCCTGCATTTATAGATCTTACATTCTAGACAGAAAAGAGAGTTGATAAATAAATAATTCTAGATAACTGCAAGTGCTAAGGGAAAATGTTTATTAATGTAACAGATGTCATTATTTTCTAGGCATTTTCTTAGTATTTTACACATATTAACTTATCTGATTTCATAACAACCTAAAAAGTAGATGCTATAATTATCCTCACTTTCAGAGGAGAAACCCTTGCACAAAAAGGTTAAATAACCGCTAGCATATAGTGAAGTGAGAATTCAAACCCCGGTGATTTTTGCCTAAAACAGGATAATTCGATTCAAAAGAGACTGGAAGCAGAGGCAGGCAGAGGAGGTACAAATCTATAGAAGGTATCTTGGAAAGGCTTACAAGGAAGTGAATTTTGAGCTGAGACCTGAATGCCAACAAGGAACCAGTCAAGCAAGGATTAGGACAGAGCCTTCTGGGCAGAATGAACAGCACACACAAAAGCTCTGTGGGGAGAACACCTTGACTTCCTGGTCTATGAGGGGTCAAAGAAGTAGACAAGGACCAGATTGGTGGAGCCTTGTAGGCAACAGTTATGAGTATGGATTTTCTTCTAATTATAATGGAAAGCCCTTGAAAAGCCAGGGAGTAAAATAATCTGATATGTAAAACTACAAATTTCATTACATATACTTGTAAGAATGTATGTGCATAGAGAAAAGCCCAGGGAGAGGCATACCAACTGATAACAGTGGTTAGTTCTGGAGATGTGTTCAAAGAGACTTTGACTTTATCTTTTTTTTTTTTTTCACATGCAAATGTACTTGTGTCATTATACAAATGAATAATTTTTAAAACAACAAGTTATGCTCCTTAAAATACCATGTATTGCATAGCATAAAATCTACTCAATTACAAGCAGATGCAGCATGCTAAAGAAAACGCAATATTGTGCAGCTTGCGTAGCCTGAGTTGTATGATGTGTATCTCCCTTAGAGAAACCACAAGCAGCCATGTGTATTGCATAATGAGCCAATCAGCTTAGGAAGCAGAGAAGTTGGGAGTCCTGAGGAGAAGCATGCTAAGTAAAGCTGCATGCTGAGGCTGAGAAATTGCAATTCAGGAATAAGAACTTAGCTGGTTTCTCTAACTGGAAAGCCATGGATGATCTGTGCGTTGTATAAACTATGAAAACCACTTTCAGTGTGAAGTTGAGCTACTGCCAGCATTTTGGTGAAATGTACCTGATGAAGTGTGCATTAGGAGTAAAACTGGCTGACCTCATTCACCTATTCCTTTGACACTGAAGCCACTTGGGATTTACCACCCACTTCACAATTTCCTTATGTTCAGTCTTCCAACTTCCTGTTCATAACCCCTCTTTTATCACTTAGTTTATTTCCTGCTGTCTTGTTCTCCACCTCAACTCCTTTTATTCTGCTTGGAGACTTCAGAATCCATATGCATTGGACCCACTGAATTGGACCCATGCAATACTTGTATCTGAGTTAATGCTCTCATTTCCAGTGACTTTTTAAATTTAAACAATGCCTAGAACCCTCGCCCATACTCACACCCTGAATGTGTTCATTACCAAGAACCTTACCACTTCTGAAATCTCCTGTCCGAATATCCTGCCTTTCTAGCACAAGTGCTCCCACTGCAGAATTCTCCAGCACCATGACCTCCAGTGCATCCTTGGCGCTCCTAATACCCAGGCCCTTTTCTGTCTTACTTTCTTGTCTTGCTTAGACTCTATGATCCACCTTTACAATCTACAACCTTGCTTCTCTTTTCCTTCTATCATGCTTTCCTAGAAAACTTTGCAGTTTTCCAGTTTAAAATGTTTTCTAACTTCTAACCTTTCTTTCTTGATGCATGAGTTATTTACAAATTATCTTCTTAATATCAAACAAGGAAATTTCCTAGTAATCTTTTTGTCAATGATTTTGAACTTAATGCATTATTATCAAAAAACATTCCCTGATTTCAAGCCTTTTAAATATAGGGAAGCTGGCTTTATGATCCACCATACTGTCAATTTTAACTAGGATTCCATGTATACTTGAAAAGAATGTGTATTTGCAGTTTGGGGCTCAGGGTTCCATATGTGGTCATTAGGTCAAGTTTGCAGATCATATTGTTCAAGTTTTCTATATCCTTACGGATATTTTATCTGCTTGTACTATCAGTTACTAACAGAAATATGTTTAAAATACCACACTATGATTCAGGGGTTTTCTAAATCTCCTGTCATCCTTTCCATTTTTTGCTTTATATACATTTGAAGGTTTGCTATTGTCCTGTCATCCACTTCATACTACTGAAGACCAGACCCCAGGAAAATATCTACACCCTCCCGAGGAACATGAGGACCTTAGCAGGTTTACTTTTTTAAATTCTGGAGAAATTGTCTGTTTGGTGTTTCACTGGAATGCAATCACCATGGCCAAGGAGTGTCTTGACAAGCCAATGCTGAGTCATAAGCTAATTCTTTAGGGCAAGACCTAAGACTGTCAGCTTGCACAAAAAACGTGGAGAAATTCCTCAAAAAAAAAAAAGTGGACTACTGTTTTGCACAGACAATACATTTTCACTGCAACTGGCTTTTTACAATTGTAAATAGACTGCATGACAACTCTTTGAAGTTAGCTTTAGCAACTCGGATTCAAAGCAGTAGCCAGTCCAATGTAGACCGTGGGAGGGGCCTAAGTATTTAACATAGATTAGCAGAGAATATAGAATCAGAAAATGCAAGAAAAGTTCTGGAATGAATGATACAAGTTACTTTTACTTAAAAGTCACACCTCAGTTTGAATTTCAACACCTTCCCTATCTATATAAACATGTATAAATTATTTACCTACTCTAATCCCCTTCTGAAAGATATAATTTAAGTGCCTAGTAAATACTAACTGCTCAATAAAGGTTACTTTCCTTCATAAGGAGGGAGAGTTTCCTCTAGGACATCACAGTGATTATAACTTTATATTCATAGATGATTGGATATATTTATGCCTAATTATGCATAGAGCTCATAGTATAAACTATGGGTTTAGTCCTTCTCATCTAATTCTCAGTTTAAAAAAATCTCTTCAACATTTGGATATAAGAGGTGGCTTAATAGGTATGTTAGTTATTATTGCTCTTTAACAAATTACTCTAAAACCTAGACACTTAAATCACAAACATTTCTTTATTATCTCAGTTTATGTGGGTGGGAAATCTGTGCATAGCTTAGCCAGATACCTAAAGCTTGCAGTCTCTCAAAATGTGTCTCACAAGGCAATCAAGGTGTCCACTTCAACTGCAATCATTTCAAGCCTCATCTGGGGGAGGACCCACTCTGAGTTCACTTCTGTGGCAATAGGTAGACCGCAGGTCTTTTCTGGCTGTTGGCTGGGGACATCAGTTCCTTGCCACCTGGATACTCCATAAAGCCACTCACAGCATGCAACTGGCAATTCAGAGTGAGCAAATGAGAGAGCAAGAGAAGACTCCCCCCAAAAGAAGCCACCATCTTAAAAAAAATAGATTTTATGTTTTAGAGCAGTTTTAGGTTCATAGCAAAATTGAGCAGAAAGTGCAGAGTTCCCATATACACTCTGTTCCCCTCACCACACACACAAACTCTCCCACTATCAACATCCCTACCAGAAGGGTACATTTGTTACAATCAGTGAACCTACATTGACACATCATTATCACTCAAAGTCCATGGTATACATTAGGGACAAACGTGTAATGACATATATCCATCATTATACTATCACACAAAGTTTTTCATTGTCCTAAAATTCTTCTTTGCCTATTCATTCCTCCCTCTCCCTAGGGGTGACGTATTCTCCCCTAGTACCTGACAACCATTGATCTTTTTATTTTATCCACAGATTTTCCTTTCTAGAATGTCATATAATTAAAATCTTACACTATGTTGCCTTTTTCAGATAGGCTTTCTTCATTTAGTAATATGAATTTCAGTTTCTTCCATGCCTTTTCATGGAAGTGCATTGACTCCATTGGCTCTCCTAATACCCAGACGCTTTTCTGTCTTACTTTCTCCTCTTGCTTAGACTCTGTGATCCACCATTACAATCCACAACCTTGCTTCTCCTTTCCTTCTATCATGCCTTCCTGGTTTTCAAAGAAAACTTTGAAGTTTTCCAGTTTAAAATGTTTTCTAACTTCTTTTTTCCCCCCTTCAGTAGTTTTTCTTTAATTATTATTATACTTTAAGTTCTAGGGTACATATGTACAACATGCAGGTTTGATGCATAAGTATACATGTGCCATGGGCCGGGCGCGGTGGCTCACGCCTGTAATCCCTGCACTTTGGGAGGCTGAGGCGGGCTGATCACAAGGTCAGGAGATCGAGACCATCCTGGCTAACACAGTGAAACCCCGTCTCTACTAAAATACAAAACATTAGCCAGGTGCGGTGGTGAGCGCCTGTAGTCCCAGCTACTCGGGAGGCTGAGGCAGGAGAATGGCGCGAACCCGGGAGGCGGAGCTTGCAGTGAGCCGAGATGGTGCCACTGCACTCCAGCCTGGGCGACAGAGTGAAGACTCCACCTCAAAAAAAAAAAAAAAAAGTATACATGTGCCATGTTGGTTTGCTGCACCCATCAACTCATCATTTACATTAGGTATTTCTCCTAATGCTATCGCTCCCCCAGTTCCCCACCCCTGAACAGGCACCAGTGTGTGATGTTCCCCATCCTATGTCCAAATGATCTCATTGTTCAATTCCCACCTATGAGTAAGAACATGCGGTGTTTGGTTTTCTGTCCTTGTGATAGTTTGCTGAGTATTGGGGGAACCCACCCCCAATATTTCAGTGTAGGTTCTATGTTCCATAAGTGTTGGCTGGCTGAGAAATAAAGAGAAAGAGTACAAAGAGAGGAATTTTACAGCTGGGCCACCGGGGGTGACATCACATATGTGACATCATATCACAATCCACATATCACAGGATTGTGATGCCCACCTGAGCCTCAAACCAGCAAGTTTTTTATTAAGGGTTTCAAAAGGGAAGGGGGTGTAACAACAGGGAGTAGATCACATGCTTCAAAAGGCAAAAGGCAGAACAAAGATCACAAGGCAAAGGGCAAAAGCAGAACTACTGATAAGGGTCTATATTCAGCGATGCATGTATTGTCTTGATAAACATCTTAATAGAAAACAGGGTTCGAGAGCAGAGAACTGGTCTGACCATAAATTTACCGGTGAAGGGTTTTTCCCCACCCTAGTAAGTCTGAGGGTACTGCAAGAGACGGGGGCGTATCTCAGTCCTTATCTCAACCACATAAGACAGACATTCCCAGAGCGGCCATTTATAGATCTCCCCCCCCAGGAAAGCATTCCTTTCCCAGGGTATTAATATTAACATTCCTTGCTAGGAAAAGAATTTAGCGATATCTTCCCTACTTGCAAGTCCATTTATAGGCTCTCTGCAAGAAGAAAAACATGGCTCTTTTTGCCCGACCCTGCAGGCAGTCAGACCTTATGGTTGTCTTCCCTTGTTCCCTAAAAATTCCTGTTATTCTGTTCTTTTTCAAGGTGCACTGATTTCATATTGTTCAAACACACATTTTACAATAAGTTTGTACAGTTAACACAATTACCACAGTAGCCCTGAGGTGACGTACATCCTCAGCTTACAAAGATAACAGGATTAAGAGATTAAAGTAAGATAGGCATAAGAAATTATAAAAGTATTATTTGGGAACTGATAAATGTCCATGAAATCTTCACAATTTATGTTCCTCTGCCGCAGCTCCAGCCAGTCCCTCTGTTCGAGGTCCCTGACTTCCCGCGACAGCTGAGAATGACGGTTTCCAGCTTCTAACATTTCTTTCTTGATGCGTGAATCATTTACCAGTTTGCTTCTTAGTATCAAACAAGGAAATTTCCTAGTAATCTTTTTGTTAATGATTTTGAGCATAATGCATTATCATCAAAGAATATTTTCTGATTTCAAGCCTTTTAAATATAGGGAAACTGGCTTTATGATCCACCATACTGTCAATTTTAACAGTGAAGATGAAGCTCTTTTTTTTTTCATTGTTGATTAATAATCCATTGTGTGGATGTGCCACATCAGTAGAAGGACATCTTGGTTGCTTCCATTTTTGGTAAGCCATAGTCATTTTGTAACCTAAGGAAGTGATATCCCATGACTTTTGCAATATTGTCTTCATTTGAAGCAAGTCAGTAAGTCCACCCCATAGTCAAAGAGGAGAGATTGTACAAGGGCATGGATACCAAGAGGGAAAAATCGTGCGGACAATTGTAGAGGCTGCCCACCACACCAGGAGAGACAAATGTTTACACACCTTGACCATGCCCAAGCAGTCAGGCCAGTTAAACAATGCCCTGTACAGAGTCCGTACCTGTGAAAAGAGTATAGTATTCTTGTTTTAATGTCGCATAATTTACCAAAGTACTGAAAACTTTAAGCCACATTGCAGATGTACTTGGCCCTATTGAGAATAATACTAAAGTAATGCATAGCACTTTAAAAATTGCTGCCAGCTCATTTTTCTTGGAAAACAGAATCTATTTCTGGTACATTTTCTTGGGGAGTTGCCCATCCTATTCAAGTTTTCAAAAAAGGGACCTTTCAACTAAATTGTCATTTGTCCCACTCCTGTCTGTGCTGCAGAGGAGAGCACGTTACAGAGAATACAGTAGGCAATAAGTAAAACAATTCCAAAAATATTACAAACATACATTACATCGCTGAAATGTATGTATGAATGTATGAATTCAGATCCTACATTTTAATTTTTGTAGGGAAATTTTATATTATTTACCCTCAGCTAAAATAAAAGAGTAAAATTCTTTTGCTTTCTTTCCTTCCCAAGTCGTATAATCCCTATACTAGCCCAATATTTGGTGAAAAAGGTGTTTGTGAACTTATATATTGGTGGGAACAATGGATCTACGTGCTAATTTATGACTTTTTACAACCGAATTCTTTAATTCTCTGAGAAGTGTGTCCAGATGCACATAGACCCTCTTTTCTTTGTGTCCTTAGATTATTACATCCAAACTGATTATATTCTCGTGTTAAACAACGGATTTATGCAAACATGGGCTGTGATTTAAAAACAAAAACAAAAACAAAAACACTGGCACCATAGGGCCGCAAGAGGGAGTAAAGAGCCACAGAAACATTAGCGTATTTAAGGCTAGGCTCTACCATTCCCGAGGAAATAGAGAACTTTTGTTGTTTCTATTTCCCCCCTCTCTCGTTTTCCTTCTCAGAATTCAGAGACTTTCTTCTGACCAAAGGCAGAGCTAGTATCTAAAGATCTCGCTGTTACGATGAGGCAAAGTTAGTCGGGAGCAGCAGCTTCTCCCGCTGTTGTCCTGACTGACTTCCCAAGGAACACTTTCCCATACCAAACTACCAGCAGTGGGCTCCTGTCTCCGTGCTGAGGGCACCCTCCGGTGCCTGTCTCTGCTCTCCGATTTGCCACCAGAGCCCAAATATCTGGTGTATGGGAAGACTTGTTATGTTGAACGCTTCAATCGCTTCTTCAATTGATTTATCATGGCACTGAAGCAATTAGATGATATATAGACCAATGAATCACTTGCAAAGGCTGCAGTAAGCACTCAGCAAGAGGAGAAAAGCCAGACTGAGAGTGTGGGGAAACGCACCTACCTCGGAATGACATAAATGGAAATCCCTCAATTACACTCCCCATCATTCCTGAGTCCTTCGCAACGGGGGACGTTCTAAAACTCAGCCCCATAAATGGTGGCATGTTATACCTAATAACCATCCGGGTGTTTTGGGATTTGTTTGTTGTTGTTGCTGTTAGTTCAGCTTGAACAAAGGAGTGATGAATAGAGCTGAGTAAGATATTTAGTCCCTCAGCAGAGTTACTCAGAAGCTGCAGGCAGTATGTAAGGCAAAAAATACAGCGAGGAGTCAACACAATGGGAGATAAGTTATGACTGAGACAATAGAAATACAATTCCTTGAGTCCTGGCTGTCGCTTATTCACACACATGGATTCATCAGAACAGGTTGCCAAACTACAAGGGAAAAAAAACAAAATAAATTGCCAACTGTCTGCCACTGAGTTAATTTTCCTACTACATTTCTTTGATAACTCTCCTCCAAAGGATTCAAAGAGTTGTGCTGAATGGAAATTTCTTTTAAACACTGCCAGAGATGAAGTGAAGTCTCACCTTGATGGTGGGAGAAAAGATGGGAGAAGGAAAAAACAATAACCAAGATGCCTTAAAGCAGAGAGGACTGGAGAAAGAGCAATGGCTAAATTCTTCAGTGTGCAACATGCAGCTGGCTAAAGGAAGGAGGATGCAGCCAAGGCTCTTCACTACAGAGATATTGAAAGCTTAGAGGAGTGTATTGCAACTTTGGAGACTCGTCACATCCCGCATCTTGTAATCTTCCAGCAGAGTTCAGATCCAGACTCCTCAAACCCCCCAGCTGCCCCTCCCTAACACCCTTCTGCTCTTAACACTGGTCCCTCCTACACAATGCTTATTTATTATGGAGAAATCTGTGCCTCCAGCTCACCGTAAACTTGTATTCCTGCCATGGTATATGTTCCTTCCCAGCTTGAGACCTGATTGAATCAGTATCATTTTACACCTGCATCCCAAAGCTCAGGGACTTCTGAGAAGCAGGCCAGCCTTTTACTCTGGCTGAGAAGTCGCTGTGTCAAGTAGACTCATCTCAGAAGTCTCAGCAAAAGAGGATGAAGTCCCAGTGGCTTGTCATTATCTGTCTCTGACCCAATCACTGCAGTCAAGGGAATGTGAAGCTTTGATTGGTCAAACGTGGGTCACATGCCACCCTTAGAGCTGGAAATCAGCTCCACTGGAACCTCCTGCCTTGGGAGTAGAAGCATAGATTCCCTGAGAAGGTTGGAGGCTATTTTAAATAGAGTAAGTGGATACTGGGCAGTCAAGAAGCAAGACAAATTCACCTCAATCACTTTTCAGCCCTTCCCTCTCCATAGTCTAGCACAGCCCAGGTGACTATGGAACCTTGTGTATTTGAATACAGAGCAAATGGAGCTCTTGGTGTTGTGCGGTGTGGTGGCCCTGATTCTCAGCAATCATGTGCTGGTTGATCTGTGATGAGGATCATTAGTATTCATTTGCTCAGTACTGTTTCAGTCTCTGCCCATATCTTTCATTAATTTCTATAGTCACCAAGTCACACACACACACACAAAAATCTCAAGGAGACAAGCCAAGACAGTGACAACATTTGACAACAACAACACAGATCTCAGATAATAACTGTCAAGGTGATAAGGAAAGTTTCAGGAATCCCTGGGGTGATAGAAGATATTTATTACCACTGTCTGTATTTTTTTTTTTTTTTTTTGAGATGGAGTCTCGCTGTGTCGCCCCGGCTGGAGTGCAGTGGCCAGATCTCAGCTCACTGCAAGCTCCGCCTCCTGGGTTTACGCCATTCTCCTGCCTCAGCCTCCCGAGTAGCTGGGACTACAGGCGCCCGCCACCTCGCCCAGCTAGTTTTTTGTATTTTTAGTAGAGACAGGGTTTCACCGTGTTAGCCAGGATGGTCTTGATCTCCTGACCTCGTGATCCGCCCATCTCGGCCTCCCAAAGTGCTGGGATTACAGGCTTGAGCCACCGCGCCCGGCCACTGTCTTTAATTCACTGTCGTACAAGGCATGTTATCAATACAAAATTTACATAAAATAAGTCATTTGTTTCAGGTAAACATATTGAGTTTCCTCTTTGAGCATTACCATAAAATAGAGTAATTACCTTTTGCTCCCGTGTGGTTCTCATTAACTACATGTAATCAAATCAATTATTAAGTGGTTCATCAGAAAGAAGCAACTGTCCTTCCTAATGAGAAATCTTCTCCAAATTTGCAGAGCAACAAGCAGAAATAATGAAAATATAACAATTCTTCCCACGAACAACATCCCTTTTCCTCAGAGTGATTCAGTTCTGTCCCGTCCTCTGTAGCTTGCCCCTGGAAAATCCCACTGTCAGCCTTGTGAGTGATTCTGGGAGTGCTGACTCCTGGAAACTAGGTCTCCTGATGAGCTCAGACTTTCAGTGGACTACTGTGAGCACAGGGGCCTCGAGCAGGGGCTTAGGACTTGAATCCTGCTAGATTTGAGTGTGCACAGGGAGGGGGACGGCAGTGTGCACAGTGGCTACAAGAACAGGCGCTGGATTCAAACCAGCTGCCACCATTTACCAGCGGGTGTCCTTCACCACGTTCTTTCTTTCTGACCCAAGTTTTCTCTTATGTAAAATGATGGTAAGAGTTCTCACCTTCTGGAGTTGTGATAGAGACAAGACAGTCCGCAAGAGTGTTTAGCATGCTGCCAGGCACGTGGTACTAAATGAGGGTTAGTCTGGATTAGGCTTTTTGATTTGCGTTGTGTTAGGTTTTTTTTTTCATTTGTGACCAAGAGGCAAAACTTGGTCTGACCCCTTCCTTCCATCAGGAGATGGTCTGTCACTGACAACTTAACTGAGCAAGGGAAACACCATTGGATAACCTGGCCCCTCACTGAGGCTAAGAAACAACCAGTATTGAGGTTTCCCTTTGCCTATCAACTTAGAAGAGCTAGAAAACAAATCTGTGAATCTAAGGAATGTTTCAAAAATCCAGAATCCTCTTTCTAGAGAGTTGGAGCTTCTAGTTTACATTTGACTCTAATTCTGACTCAAAGATACGATATGATCCATTATCACTCAACCCGAAAAGGAAAAATTTAAAGCATAATTAATAGCAATAGCTTCTATTTATTGAGGATGTACTTGACATCCTATTCTGAATGTTTATATAAATCATCTCCTTTAATGATCCTTTGAGATATATCATTTTACAGATGAAAAAACTGAGGGTCAAATAAATGAGTAACCTCTCAAGCTCCAGCTATTAATACACGGCTTGTTTTCTTAACCCGAGGACACTTTGCAGACTTACAAAATACTTTAAATTAATGATCACAATAAAAGTGGCAAATCTTGATTTGAATCCATACATTCTCATGATACGTCTGGACAGACTTTAATTCTGAGTTCTGGCTGGTCTGTCTCCACTGCCCATGCCAGGTGCTCTCTAGTCTGTTTCTAGGCAAAGTGTTCACAGACTAGAGGTTTCTTAGGTTCCCTCTCTCTTCTCTAAAAAAGCAAGAACTGACCAGGCTCAGTGGCTCATGCCTGTAATCCCAGCACTTTGGGAGGCCGAGGCGGGCAGACCACGAGGTCAGGAGATCGAGACCATCCTGGCTAAAACGGGGAAACCCTGTCTCTACTAAAAATACAAAAAATTAACTGGTCATGGTGGCACGTGCCTGTAGTCCCAGCTACTTGGTAGGCTGAAGCAGGAGAATCACTTGAACCCGGAAGATGGAGGTTGCAGTGAGCCAAGATGGCACCATTGCACTCCCCCTGGGGACAGAGCTAGACTCCATCTCAAAAAAAAAAAAGCAAGAACTTTCCACAGGGAATGCAAAATCAACCTAGCAATCATCCTGTATCAGTAAAGAGACTACTCAAATAGGCTTAAGTGAAACAAAAGAAGCAAAGTGTATTGTCTCTTGAACCTGAAGACTCCCAGGGGAAGGCAGACTACAGACGTGGCTGAAAGCGCAGCTCAGAGGACTCCCTTTCTGCCCCTCTCTTGGCTCTGCCTTCCAGATTCACTTTTTTCTCAGGCTGGCTCTTTTTTCATGGGAGCACATTGACTGCAAGAATCTCCAGGTTCCTAACCTCATAGTTTCAAGTCCAGTGGGAAGAGAGAGTGTTTTCTTATCTGTATCTCAAGCAGAAGTCCTAGGTGCTCTACAGTCTATCCTGATGCATTATGTATTCACCCCTGAGTCAATCCCTGTGGTGAAAGGGATGAAATGCTGTGATTGGCCAGATCCAGCTCATGTGCCCAACTGTTACCAGAGGTGACATCAGCATATGGATAGAGAGCTGGGGAAGGATGATAGCGCTAAAGAAAAACCAGAATGGGTTTGTTTTGTTTTGTTTTCTGAGACAGAGTCTCACTCTGTCACCCAAGCTGGAGTGCAGTGGCAAGATCTTGGCTCACTGCAACCTCCACCTCCGGGGTTCAAGTGATTCTCGTGTCTCAGCCTCCCAAGTAGCTGGGACTACAAGCATGAGCTACCATGCACAGCTAATTGTTTGTATTTTTAGTAGAGGCAGGGTTTCACCATGTTGGCCAGGCTGGTCTCGAACTCCTGACCTCAGGTGATCTGCTCCCTTGGCCTCCTAGAGTGCTGGGATTACAGGCATGAGCCACCATGCTCAGTCCAGGATGTTTTTAACAATAGAACAAGGAACAGATACTGAATAGTAAATGTCAACAACCACAAACATACATGACTATAGACCCAAATGCCCTACAAGTCTAGGAATTCAACCATATATATTTTTAACTAAACTCCAGGCATACAGAAGAACAACAAAATAACATTAGAAATCAGGACAGTCCCTAAAATGCAGGCCAGATGACCAACGCCAATATATGGGCAGAGGTCCTATGTTCTGGCAAAGTACTGATTTAATCCATTAATATAAAGCACCTTCCACTCAGGAATTATTATGTCAGAATTAATATGTGAATCCAGAGTAATGTAACAAGTGCCAATCATCCCTCTCCCCTCCCACCCCGCTACCCCCACACACTTGGTCATTACCTTGGAAATTCCAAGATTTAAACAGAGGAGCCATAATAGAGACTAAAGGGGGCAGAGGTAAGCTGATAAGTTTCAGCTTGTCCTAAAGAGTTAACAGGGGAGAAAGACTCATGTCAGATGGTGCCCATATGGCTGGTTTACATATTGTGTACATGGAATTTATGTCAAAGCTACACCCAGAGACAAGGGTGACGCAGAAGGAACCGACCAATCACCTTTCTTGGAGCTGGAATCCACCAAGAACATGATCTCAGCCAGACATCAGCGAATGAGAAGGGTCATTGTTGAAGGCAGCCAGTAGAATGTTAAGACGGAATTTGGTTTTGGTCAGATGAAACTGTTAGCACAGCCCTGGTCCCCTTGGTTATTCTGTTGTGTGTTATTATATAATGTGTTATTCTATTCCAAAGTAAAGAGAAAGACATGAAAAATGATAATTGGTGAATATTTTCAAAATGAAGATTAACATTTCACTCCAAATCTGAATCTTCTTCACATAAAAACTGCTCATTTAAAATGGTGCAAGGATTAAGCAAGTCTCCTAAATAAATTCCCTCTGCATCAGAGTTCTTCTTTAAAACAGTCTGGATGATTGCTAAAGTGCATTTCAAATCTAAAATTCAACCACTAGCATATCCTTAGGAAAGGCAGCTGCCAACTACAGAGGTATCTCAGCCCAGAGACCTGGCTTCAGCCCACACTCAGCACCACTCCGTTACCTTCACATCCCCATCCACATCCTCCGGGCAATGACAATGATGGTGGTGGTGGTAACAGTAATTGAGCACTTGCTGTATGCAAGGCACTCTCCTTTACACAAGTGCTTCATGTGGATTATATGCAAATACGAAATACTACAATGATCTCTACTTAACAGATGAAAATAATGAGGGGCAGAGAAAATAAGAAACCTGAACAATATCACAGCCAGTAAGTGGCTCCCCTTTCCTATGTTTAACAATCATCTGATCTGTGGATATGATAGTAAGGATCTCAATTTTCTGACTTTCAGCAACAAGCTAGTTGTTACATCTAATAAATATCAGCATTCTAACTTGGATATTTGCATAAGCAAGTCACACACAGGTAAAGACAAGACTGAGGTGAGTTAGATAATTTCTTGATGACAGCTTTCTCTGACCCACCATAGAACATTCTGCAGCTGAACATCTGGAACCAGAAGAGAACACTGAAGATTCACCTCAGCCACCCACCCTTCTGGGAGTGCTAGGGTGCTGTGCGCAGAGCAGGGGTCTCAGTGTCAGTCCTGGGTTCAAGCCCTTGCTCTGCCCACTGACCAGCTGTGTTGTTGAGAAAATGTGTAATCTTCTCAGTGTGTCAGCTTCTCTTCTGTAAAATGGAATGATACCAGAGATCTCATGGTAAGAGGGTGCTGTCTACAACATCTAGCAGTCTTATATTAGCACACAGCACACTGTTTGTGATAATGGCATCGTACTCAGGGTGGGGACATCTGAATCCCAATATCACTATGACAAGATAACTGCAGAAGGAACGGAATCGACTGCAGACAGGAAAGGATTAAAGTTAGAGATACTAATTTTATCTCTGCGAGAACTAATCTTGACTACCTCAGATGTGCCACTTTGTCTTTTCTGGAACAAAGAATAATTTTATCATCTGTGAGAACTCACGTCAAAGTGTCCCTTGATACACTCTCACTTGTAAACAAAAGTTTTCAGACTGCAACTTGCAGCAGCCCTGCTACTAGTGAGAAAAAGCAGAGGATGAAACAGGCAGGACAACTGGCCTCTATCGTCACGCAAATGATTTCAGAAATGTCACTTCTTGAGATACTGAAAAGCTGATGGTGGTGGTTCATTCACCTTGGGGAAACAGCATGTAACCATCCCTGTTCAAGCTCATTAGTCTTCTTGATCATGTCTGCTTCCCCATCACCAAAGTGATCCCTAAAAACAGCTCTTCCTCCCTTCAAAAGATGAACCAAGGGTGGGTGTGGTGGTTCACGCCTGTAATCCCAGCACTTTGGGAGGCCAAGGCAAGCTGATCACCTGAGGTCAGCAGTTGAGACCAGCCTGGCCAACATGGCAAAATGCCATGTCTACTAAAAACAAAAATTAGCTGGGCATGGTGGCATCTGCCTGTAATCCCAGCTACTCAGGAGGCCAAGGCAGGAGAATTGCTTGCACCCAGAAGGTAGAGATTGCAGTGAGCCAAGATTGCGTCACTACACTCCAGCCTGGATGACAAAGCAAAACTCCTTCTCAAAAAAAAAAAAAAAAAGATGGACCAAGGAGACACTATACAGAGTAGGGGATTGGTTCAGTTGTTGCATTTCAGCATATACTTATAAGCACCATGATCATCATCATCCCACACAGTACTTGGTGTTTGGTGTTTATCAAGCCTCAGAACTATTGTTGGCTTGATTGTTGACATTAGGCTCAAGTGAGCAAGGAGCTGAGAGTGGTATTACACTCTTATCTTTGACTTTACAACACACCTGGGAGAGCATCCTCATGGTGTTTGCTGCCTAAAATTGGCAGTCAGTCAGTCTTAGAGATTATTTAAAAATATTTGATGAATCTTATGAGTAAAAGAAACCAGACACTAAAGAGTGTACATATACTGAATGATTCCATTTACATGAAGTTGAAAAATAGGCAAAACAAATCTCTAGAAGTCAAAATAGTGGTTACCTTGGGTGGGGGACTTCTGGGTGACAGAAATGTTCTGCTTTTTAATGTGGTTGCTAGTTAATAGGTATGTTAACTCTGTGAGAAATTTCTCGAACTGTACACTTATGATTTTCTATATATTGTACTTCAGTAAGTTTACTGAGAAGAAGAGGAAGAAGAAGATGAGGAAGAGAAAGAAGAAAAGGGAAGAAGAGAAAGAGGAGGCAAGGAGGAAGAGGAGGGAAATAAATGAAAGAAAGAACTAAAGGAAATGCATGGAATTTAAAACAAAAAAGCACGCAAAAAAAATAAGCACCTGAAAAGACATTCAATATCATAATTAAAAATCACAATGCAATATCACCACCCACTTATTAGAACAGCTAAGTAAACAATAATGGTAATGTCAAACAATGGCAAGCACATGGAGCAACAGTCTCTCATACCTCGCTGGTGTGAATATAAAACAGCACAGCCGCCCTGGAAAATAATTTTTGCAGTCTTTACCATACGATTCAGCAATCACACTCTTGGGTATTTATTCCAGAGAAATGAAAAATTATGTTCACACGAAAGCCTATAGATGAATATTCATAGCAGTTTTATTCAGGCTAGAAAAATACTGGAAACAACCCAAATATCCTTCAATGGGTGAGTGGTTGAATAAACTGTAGTGCATCCATGCAATAGAATACTGCTCCGCAATAAAAAGAAATCAATTACTGATACATGCAACAACCTGGCTGCGTCTCAAGGGTATTATGCTTAGTAAAAAAAAAAAAAAAAGCCAGTCTGAAAAGATTACAACCGTATGGTTCCATTTATAGAACAGTGAAAACTAAATAAGTCTGTAGTCTAGCACCAATATACCAGTGCCAATTCCTGGTTTTGATATTGTATTATATTACAGGTCACCATTTGACAAAGCTGGATGAAGGGGCACAGGTCTCTTTGTACTATTTTTACAACTTCTTATGAGTCTATAACAACTTTTTTAAGTTTAAAGGAAAAAGAAGAATCTTTGACCCTGTCCAATTTGAATTAGGCCCACACCTGTTTATGAATGCCGCTCCCCTCAGGCAGGGCTGGAACTCCCCAACTCTTGTAGTTTAATGTGAAGCACGGTCAGCGGAAAACCCAAGTACATTTACAGAAAATACTCTCAAACGATAAGGGAAAGGAGCAACCAAACCATGCTTCTTAGACACTCTGGTTGATCTCTTGCTCCTTGGGCTTGCGATGATTTATGTGACGAGAACCACATCAACTTAGAACTTAAGGCTCTTTTCCTAAAATAGGAATCTTTATATATGAATGGGAAGATTTTCTTGGATGTTATGAGAACTAAACAGAGGAATTAAAGATGAGCTATTTAGGGAAAACAGATGTATTGAAACTACCATTGGAAAAAGACTGAAAAGTTTAGTTTGTCTTGAATTCCAAACTCAATTCTTGCTGACAGTAACCAGGAAGTCAGAGCCTCTTACCAAGACAGTAGCTTTCCCTTTCCTTAAACTGAAAGGAGTGGGGAGCCAACGTCCTGTTGGTGGGGTCGCTTCTTTTAGAGTCTGGGGGAGGGGAGTGGCAAGACGGAGTCTCGCTCTGTCGCCCAGGCTGGAGTGCAGTGGCGCGATTTCTGCTCACTACAAGCTCCGCCTCCCGGGTTTACGCCATGCTCCCGCCTCAGCCTCCCGAGTAGCTGGGACTACAGGCGCCCGCCACCACGCCCGGCTCATTTTTTGTATTTTTTAGTAGAGACAGGGTTTCACCGTGTTAGCCAGGATGGTCTCGATCTCCTGACCTTGTGATCCGCCCGCCTCGGCCTCCCAAAGTGCTGGGATTACAGGCGTGAGCCACCGCGCCCGACCAACATAGGGTAGGTTTTTAAGCAATCAGCCATGTTTATATTATTGTTCTTGGTTGAAATTACACAGTTTAGTCAAGAGATGACAGTTTTTAAAACTAAAACTGAAGTTTTCAGTTTTTAGCCCATATTTTCGTAAAATTCTTTCATGAATTAGCAAGTGTCAGGAAGTCTTGTAATTCACTCAAAAAAGAACCTTACACTCCAGCTCTCTGAATGTAAGGGAGAATGCAAAGAAAAAGATCCTTGTCTTGTCTGGAGCCCCAGGGAAAGCCACTAGGGATAAGATACAGCCTCAGCCCCACACTGCGCTTCCTCCTCGGGGCTGTGTTCCTGGGCTTGATCGCCAATCATTTGCCAGCAAGAGGACGGATTGTTTTGTTAATGTTTCTTCTGCAAGACTCAGGGAGCTCAGGGTAGTCATAGGGACAAGCCAACAGACAGAACCAAATGGTGAGCAGTACCCACTGAGATCTGGGTTGATGGCATGGCCAGTCACAGACTGAACCTCTTCAACCATGTACTTCCGTGTCCTGGCCTGAGGGGTCAGGGGACACACATATGCTTCACTGGGCACAAGGATATGAAGTCAGAGTTTATGCAGCTTCACAAATCAGGCTGCAATCTAATTTCTAGATAAATTGTTTTAAAATGTTAAAAGCATCTCTCATGTTGCTATTACTCAGATAGTCCCAAGAATCAGAATGTTAAATAAGATGTTACTTAAATGTTGATTAAAAATTAGTTGGGTGTGGTGGCAAGCGCCTAATGTCCTAGGAGGCTGAGGCAGGAGGATCGTTTGAGCCCAGGAGGCCAAGGCTGCAGTGAGCTACAATCACACCACTGTACTCTAGCCTGGGCGACAGAGCAAAATCCTGTTTTTTAACAAATCAAACCAAAAAAAGTGATTAAAATGTTATTTTACATTCTTCCATTCAGTAGAATTTATAATCTACATTTTGCCAGGGGCTTTTTATAACCATTATTATTTTGAATGAAAAAAAAAAACAACTTGTAAACTGTTTTTTTTTTTTGAGATAATTGTTTCACTCTGTGGCCCAGCCTGGAGTACAGTGGCAAGATCCTGGCTAACAGCAACCTCTGCCTCCCAGGCTCAAGTCATCCAAGCTATCCTCCCACTTCCACCTCCAGAGTAGCTGGGACTACAGGTGCACGTCACCACGCCCAGCTAATTTTTGTATTTTTGGTAGAGACAGGTTTTGCCATGTTGCCCAGGCTGGTCTTGAACTCCTGGGCTCAGGTGACTCGCCCACCTCCCAAAGTGCTGGGATTACAGGTGTGAGCCACTGGGCCCAGGCCCATTTTTTCTTTAACTTACACTATGTCTCATATACCACCTCCCCCACCTGCCCCCAACACACATACTTGCCATTGATTTTGAAAAAGAAATTGGTCACTACTTTGAACTTAGTGCTTTTAAAATATCAGTTTAAAGCTCAAAACACTGTTTGAAAATTCTTACATCAGAAAGCCTATGCTGGGCTAAGAAAGCCTTTCTTAGGTTCATCTACATCACGGGAAGCCCCATTTGGTATTAAGTTACTTGTGCATTGTCAGCGTCCCCACCAGTCCATAAAGAACTAGGTGTCACTGCGTAGTTCCAGGGTACAGCCTGGCATTAGGCACATAGTAGCTGTTCAATCTTCATTTCTTAAATTATATACATTAACTTGTCAGGACTCTCACATGTTCACATGGACAAGAATGTATTTATTAACTACATTCAGGTGAGTCCACGCTTACTTTATATATTTGTTTCCAATTAAAAACAAACAATTGTCCTGAAGAACTCCAGACTCCCTAAGTATTCTGTCTTTGCTGGAGCCAAGAGGGTGGGAAACAATCATACGGCATCTAGTCTCCGAAGACGGCCTCAAAGAGCCATGCATCCCAGAATTCACACCCGTGTGTAGTTCCTCCCGTACTAAACCCAGGTTGAGCCTGTGTGCAGTAAAGGATTAACTCAACAGGACTGGGAAGTTCCAACCCTGCAAATTCCAAAGAAAGGACTGGCCCCTGACTAGATCTTGGGAGATAATCTCTAAGCCCTTGGAATACAGTGCTTGATAAGAATGCCTTTGTATACCTGGGGCTTGAGCCGTGACACATTGTTTATGCTAACAATGTGATTTATGATATTCACCTGGAGCTCTGGGCCATCCTGTTTCAGTTTGACTTCTGGAGGGGCTGTAGCCTGAGTAACTAAGGTTAGTCATGTGAGTGCTCCATGCCTCGTTAACAACCCTGGACACCAAGGCTCGGCTGAGCTTCCCTGGTTGGCAATATTTTGTACGTTGTCGCACATCATTGCTAGGAAAATTTTGTGTTATCTATAAAATTCTATGGTCGAGGACAGCTGGAAGCTTGCACCTTGGTCTCTCCTGGCCTCTGCCCTATGCGTCTTCTTCCTTTGCTGATTTTAATCTGCATCCTTTTGCTATAATAAACCGTAACTATGAGTATAATAGCTTTTCTGAGATCTCTGAGTCCTTCTAGAGAATCATCAAACCTGAGGGTGTTTGGGGACTCCAGTACAGCCTATGATTTGATTTAACCAGTAGAAAGAGGCAGAAATGATACTGTGCCTGTTCTGGGCATAAGCTTAAGAATGCCTGGAAACTTCTGCTCTTGCACTTTGGGGTGCTCTTAGTAAGTAGTCAGTAGAGGCCATGGGGAGAGGAGAGGCCCAGTCATCCAAGTGTCCCAGCCAAATCTCCGTAAAACTCCAGTCCCAGCCATGATCTGACCACAACCACATGAGAGACCCCAAATCAGAGAACTGCCCAGGTGAGCCCCTTCAATCCACAGAATCATGAGGGGGAAGAAAATGGTTGTTGTTTTAAACCACTAAATTTTGGGGTGGCTTGTAATACAGCAGTGGATAACTAAAACCAGCATGAATAATCAAATGATTTAAGAGATTCAGAATTTAATTGGTTAAGAGATGATACATAAGTAGCTGCTAGAAATCATTACTTTCAACAACTCAACCCAAAACAATTTTCCTAAATTGAAAGTAAAAGACAATATTTTTCTTAAGGAGACTGGAATTGAACAAAATTCTCTCGGGCTGCTGAAGTCTGCTGCTTCATTTATTGTAGACTCAGGCTTCTTTTTGTTGCTGATTTGGAAACAGTGAAAGGCCAGCAGTAAACAATACCTCACATAGGAATAGACTTCAGGAGGCCTCAGAGCCTTCCATGTTTTTAAAAATTTTTATCTTTAAAATGAGAATACGAGGTAATTGCTTTTATGCAAGTTTCAGAGACAACGTGAGCGAGCTCCCTGGCAGGCAGAAGCTGGATGTCCTGGTTTCCTGACTGCTCCCACAAATGCCCTCTGTACCCTGCTGGGTTCCACCTGGCCACACTCCAGTGCCTCTCCCGGAGGAAGGCATGCCAAATTCCTGACACATGGCGTTTGAAAATACCATGGAACGTTTCCACTCGTGGATTTCACTATGTTCTCCAGTGAGTATTTTAGCAAGCTAAAAATGTGACTCCTCAGTCATGAGAACACCAAATCCATACGATTCGAAAACAGCAACAATGCTGGAACTTTGATCTAATTATCAACAAGTCCTCTTCCAGGAGATTAAATGTCTTAGAATATTTTATAATTTGCTTAGCGGGTATTTATCCTTTAGTGAAAACCAGTGGTCTTCAAAGAGAGCAGCAAAAGATGCTGACAAGTCATTTAAATGGCTGAGTGGTTACTCTTGCTGGCCTAATAAAAGTCCATTTCTAGGAAGATGAAACCTGAGCTTCTTGTAAATCATCAATTATCCCAGATAATGGTAACAATATAGATATTTATACTCTGGGTTTTGATTTCCATGCCTTGTGTTTCAACTTCACATCAGGAAGGTTTTTAAAAATTTATTTATTTATTTATTTTGAGACGGAGTTTCTTTTTTTTTTTTTGAGATGAAGTCTCACTCTTGTTGCCCAGGCTGGAGTGCAATGGTGCCATCTTGGCTCCCTGCAACCTCTGTCTCCCAGGTTCAAGTGATTCTCTTGCCTCAGCCTCCCAAGTAGCTAGGATTACAGGCATGTGCCACTACACCTGGCTAATTTTGTACTTTTAGTAGAGATGCGGTTTCACCATGTTGGTCAGGCTGGTCTTGAACTCCTGACCTCAGATGCTCCACCCGCCTCAGCCTCCCAAAGTGCTGGGATTACAGGCGTGAGCCACCACACTCGGCCTGGCAGTTTTAAATGAATTAATTCATCTGTAAGCTTTTGAATGGAAAAATCAAAGTAGAAAGAAGCATATTGTCCTACATCATTTTACAAATCCAAACATACTTAAATTGTCTTTCTTGTGTTAAGAACAAACCCCAAGTGCCTAATCAGCTACTTTGTTTCCATGAGGGAGAAATACAGTTATGCAGCTGATGTCAGGGAAGGTGGAGAATTTCCTCAGCCACCCATGAAGAAAGATAAGGGGGCCCTTATCCACTGGCTGTCTAATCTTAGAAAGATCTCATGGAGATATGGTGGATGTAGAGCACAATCCTCTATCCCTGAAGAACATTTTCCAAAGCACAGATGTTTTCTCTTAATTGTGAATGCTGGCTGACTTGTCCATATCCTTTCTCAGGGCTCAGCAGATGGTACGATTTGGGACTGACTTGTTCCCTATAACGTGAGGCTGATGTTCTTTGCTACGTGGAAAACACATCTTTGGTGAGACAGAAATGAATCAATATTACACAAAAATGTTTCCATTTCTGGAATTTCCCTGAGATAAAAATATCTTTCTGGCTTTGGGTATACATAAGTGACCGTGAGGACGCTTAGTAAAAGAGAAAACAGATTTTCAAGACTTTGTGGTGATGGTGATTATATGGGATTATAAGTAAAGATTTTCCTGTTGTATCATTTTGGAAACAAAAAGTTGACTCATTTTCTGGTTAATGCTTCAATATTTTCATTAGGGAGTTTCTATAAAGTCTTTATCTGAATCACAGAAAGTACAGTTATTTCAGAGGTAGGATAAAACTTTATCTGTCATAAACAGCACTGCGTACTAAAACCTGCTGAGTTTAACAAATCACCTAGAAGTCCAATGCTCAAGAATGCAATATATCAAGTAAAACACTGAAAAGTTCAACTATAATGCAAGTGTGGAAGTGCAAGATTGACTAAAACTTTTAAATATTATCATTTCTATTAACATGCTAATTAAATTCATTTTATTGGAGTATTTTAAGTTCCTAGCAATTGAATAGCACTTTTTACTACAAATATTTCATCATTTGGATAAACATATTCTTTTATTTACCATTTGTCAGGTTTTGTATGCTAAACTGCAACTGCTTATATATGCTGATCAAGTATCTCAAGGATAAATTAAAACTCTTAGTAAAAATCCGACTGGTACAGACCACAAAAAGTACTATTTTAAGCCTTTGGGGGCTTAAAAATTGTGTGTGTCTGTGTTTATTTACATGGTGGGAGAAAAAGAACCCTCCAGGTAATTGTGAATGGGACACTGTTATATAAGAGTTAAAAAAGCACTATTTCTGTACAATTGAAGTTCCTAACTCATGCTTTACTTTTTTTTTTTTTTTTTAGGCTTTTGCAATTTTTATTGTGGAGATGTATTTATATTGTTAGTTTCAGGATATCTCAGGCAGAGTTTTGCTTGTTGACCAGGCTGGAGTGCAGTGGTGCAATCTCGGCTCACTGCAACCTCTGCCTCCCAGGTTCCAGCGATTCTCCTGTCCAAGTAGCTGGGATTACAGGTGCCCGCTACCACATCTGGCTAATTATGTGTATTTTTAGTAGCAATGGGGTTTCACCACATTGGCCAGGCTGGTCTCGAACTCCTCACCTCAAGTGATCCTCCCACCTCGGCCTCTCAAAGTTCTGGGCTTACAGGTGTGAGCCACTGCACCCACCCCATGCTTTAGTCTTAAACTAATTTTGAGTTGTACATGAAAGGCCTAATAATCAGAAAAAGACTATTTTTTAACTTACCTGCTCAAATATTTTGAACCTCCGAATCTGGAAAATAATGTTGAAGTTTGAAACTGATGCCATGCCAACTCTGGGGAGCACAGTACTGAACTGCTGCTTCCTTGTCTTGGTGAATGCACATCGAGTGCCTTGTCGTCCTCTGAACCCACCACCGCTAGGGACTGCTATGGGGGAGGAGCTCACTGCACCTCAGAAGTCAATGTTCAAAGTCACTGTGATGACCTGGAAGTGAAGTTCCACAAGAGACACAAAGCTGAGGCACAAGATGCCCCCAAGGTGGGAGTCATGTTGAAAACTTGGAAAAATGTCTTTGTACAAAATCTACGCAGCTTTAGAGAACAGGCCAGACCTGTGCTGACTTAGGTACTGCCTAAAATGTCACTATATGAGGAACCATTTCAGTAGCATACTACCCACGCTTCTCTGAGCCAAGGATGTTCCTAGCATTGCCTTTAGTCTTATCTTTAAGTGAAAATAAGGTTTTATACATATTCCGGCTGGGACACCTCGGGCACATGTGACCTCAGGAAATTCCTTAACTTCTCTTCCCTTAATTTCCTTATCTATAAAATGGTGAAGATTATGGCAGGAATTAAATGAGTTAATGTGCCTGGCACATAATACAAACTCTGTTAGCTGTCCATTAGTATTTTCATCCACTTATCATATCCACTCATAATTTTTGCAGAGAAACCATCAGCACAAAATAAAACCAATTACAACCCAATTTTTTTCAAAATGTGAAGAGAAACCATTTTATAAAAAGGTTCATAGGACTCCCCAAATTAATATAAACTTGGCGCAGATTTATATACCCTAAGCACATGGAGATTCTTCCCAGCTCCCATACTCCTTGCCACCCTAAATGCTCAAGGGGAGTCCTATTGTATTAGAAATGAACTTGCTAATCACAACTTTGGACCTGATCCTTCCAAGGCATGCTTTTCAGGCACAGGACTGGTAAGGAGATGGGTCCCCTCCAGAAAATGCTGAGAAATGGTAGCAAACAGAATTCCCTTCTTCGGTCTACTCCTCACTGCCTTCCCTCTGTGGGAGATGAAGCATTGCTCCCCGCATGCCATGCACATTTGATTGCTAGCTTGCTGGCACAACCCTATGATCCAGTGTGTCCAGATAGATCCAGATTTCTCCCTCCGTACGTTTTCTCTCTCTGGTTGGTCCTGTCTATAGCTAGAGATGAGCAAGAAGCATCCAGCTAAATACAAAAATTAGCCGGGTGTGGTGGTGCATGCCTGTAATCCCAGCTACTTAGGAGGCAGAGGCAGGAGAATCGCTTGTAGCTGGGAGGCAGAGGTTGCGGTGAGCCAAAATTGTGCCACTACACTCTAGCCCAGACGACAGAGCGAGACTCAAAAAAAAAAAAAAAAAAAAAAAAAATCATAGACACAGTGACAATGGAAATATTTATTGCTGCTGGTTGGGTCTGTCATTTCCTAGAGGACATAGCTGGCCAGCAGATTTTCATTTCTTTTTTACAAAATAAGCAAATGCCTACTTTATTATTTACACACAGAAAATTATATAGAAACACCACACAAACTGCTTGAAATGCAAATATTTTTTGGTTTACTCATCAAAGTAAAAAATAACAAAAACCTTATCAGTTAAATAAAAAAGTGACATTCTTTTTCAAACCTTCTTAAACACTGAAATGCATTCATTTTTGTGCTCATGTTCTTTAGCAACATCATTTCTCCCCTTTTGCCCCTCATTCCCCTAAATTGTTTCAATGAGTTCATCTGTAAAATGAAGATTGTCATCTTTCTTAATGCTACTTACTTTTTATTATCTCAGTATCAAGACCAATCTAGATTTTGTCTCTTACATATGAAATGGATGTAAAAAATGAAAAATTCACCAGCACATTTTAAGATAACATAAAAGAAGCCCTAAGCAAGCACTTCAAGGCAATGACACACCATTACATTTCTGAAAAATTTAAATATCATTGGTACTTAAAAGTAGAACTCAATTCCAGAAGCATATTCTTATATTGGACATTATTCATAATAGATCATATACTTCATTTCCACAGTACTGATTTCAGATAAGCCATTTTTTTTTTTGTTTGTTTGTTTTTTGTCGAGGATTGACTACCTCAGACTTAAATCTTGAATGTCAATGACTCAATCTTTAACAAAACAGTCAGCTGTAAGCTGTAGACATGAAAATTGAATTGTTTCAAAAGGAGCAATGATAGCAAGAGAAAGTTCTTGGCATTTTAAGAAAAGTACGTATACATAGCAAGAAATGAAAGTAAATCAAAATACATAGCTTTGTACATGTTGGAAATATCCAATGTGCCACCAACACAACAATTGCCCTATAAAAAAGTCCTCAGGTCTGGAGCTATCTGTATTTTTCTTTGTGTAACTACATTTGCATTACCCAACCACATATCTCTCCCATGGTCTGTTACCCGTTTGGAAGCTTTTAACCAGAATTTTTGGCAATATGCTTTTCTTCAAATAAAACAAGCCTTCAAATAAATCATTATGTCTGACAACTGAATTGGGCAAAGTCTTTCTGAAATATGTGTAATCTTTAGAAAATTCTTCTTTTTTCCTTCATAAATCAGCAGTGCTCCATCTTCAAATCAATCACGATCAGTCACAATCTTAACTCATGCGCTCATATGTTCTCTTCATCCAACATTTTGTTGATACCATCACATAGTTTTTGTAAGTGAGGTTTAAAATTCCCAAAAGGATTATACAAGGCAGCCAAAAAGTCACAATCTGAAAAATGATCAAAGACATTATTAACCCGTCCATGTGACTTGGCAGTGAGGTGACGCTGAATGATTTGGTGCAGCATCTCTCTGCATTCATTTAACAGCCTGGATAACACATTCCGGTCAAAGGTATAATCCACCTGGTGGAAACTGACCACGGTCATAGCAAGTTGATGAACTTTCTTCTTAAATTTCTCCATCAGTGCTAGCTCATCTTGATTAAACTGATTATTCCTGTAAAGAATGGCCAGCTTGATGACCGTCTTGATAAGGTTCTTGATGATCTTCTCTGCCTCCTTCTTGTTTTGGGTGTACTCCCTGGTCACTCTGTAGAGCTCATCCAGCACCTCACTACTCGTGTCATCTATTAAGGTGGTGGCGATGGATTTGGACACCATTTTACCCAAGATCTTCTTTTGTGCCTGAACGGCCAGGTTTTTGGAATTAAAGACATCTGTGGCCACTAAAAAAATAAGAGAGAGGAAAAGAATTAACAATTTGTAGATATCAGCAAGCGAAGCGAACTAAAAACAGGTATTAGGGAGCACTTTTTTCCCTCATTTTCCCACCATTTGTGGTTTGTCTTCCATCTACTGACATTAGTCTCTGTTCAGAAAAGAATTTTTGGCTGGGTGGAGTAGCTCACGCCTGTAATCCCAACACTTTGGGAGGCCGGGGTGGGCGGACCACTTGAGATCAGGAGTTTGAGACCAGCCTGGCCAACATGGGCATGGTGGCAGGAGCCTATAATCCCAGCTACTCAGGAGGCTGAGGCAGAAGAATTGCTTGAACCCAGGAGGTGGAGGTTGCAGTGAGCTGAGATTGCTCTACTGCACTCCAGCCTGGGTGACACAGCAAGACTCTGTCTCAAAACAAACAAAAAATACAAAATCAGCTCTACACCTGTCATCTGGGCAACAGCAACCAGAAGCGATTTAAAAGAAATTCATTTAAATGGAAGAAGAACAAATGGCAAAGCCATAATACTGAGTAAAATGGCAGATTAAGCAAATCAAAAGGAGAGCCTTGTTTTATAATCCAGTTGCAAAAAGTGTCAAATTTCCCAAGACATTGGCCAGTGCCTACCAATTTGGCTGTCCTAAGTACCTTGAATTTCAACCTCCAAAAGTCGAGTGTTGGAAAGAAGTGCTCCTTGGAGAGCTCATTGTCACTTGCTATTTCTGATGAATGGCCATTGTTTGCTTTACATTTTTATACATTTTGGAGAAATGACCTTTTTCATGAGCTAATGAAATGTGCTACATGAAAAATATACTTTGAAAAAGCTGTTGCTTAGAGTTTACTTTTGGAATTATAACTTCTGACAGATGTTTACAATATACATAATAATGGCTGTACATATTAAATATTAAAGAGACACTATATGTAATCTTCCTAGCTTAGAGCTGGTCAAGGGAAAATGCTCAATAAATGTTTATTCTCCAAACCAAGTTTACTTCTTTCTACCACAATTTTCCCCACTCCATGCAGGTAGCAATCTTTTTTTTTTTTTGAGATGGAGTTTCGCTCTTTTTGCCCAGGCTGGAGTGCAATGGCATGATCTTGGTTCACTGCAACTTCCACCTCCCCGGTTCAAGTGATTCTCACACCTTGCTCTCCAGAGTAGCTGGAATTACAGGCGCCCTCCACCATGCCCAACTAATTTTGTATTTTCAGTAGAGACGGGATTTCACCAGGTTGGCCAGGCTGGTCTCTAACTCCTGACCTCAGGTGATCTGCCCACCTTGGCCTCCCAAAGTGCTGGGATTACAGGCATGAGCCACTGCACCTGGCCCATGTGGCAATCTTTAAACTACTCCTCTACAACTGTGCTTTCTCCTGCTTCTCCTAAGGCTTAAGAACTGCAGTTCTTTGGGTGTCTACTCCATCTCTGAGTCAAGTGGCAACTGTTCTCTCCATATATGCCGGTGTTTAAGCCTAGGCCTGGGTGTCGGAAAGCAATCATTTGGTAATGAAAGATTACAAAGTTTAAAAATACAGATACATACAAATGACTCAAGGCATCAATGATTATATAAGATTATTTCTAGTTTGGATGGGCTGGCATCATTAGGAAGCAAAAAGGCAGCTGCTTCAAAATCCAGACTGGGAGGACATATAAGAAGAGTGACCCCCTTAATCCAGAACTGCCATGTTGGATTTAAAATTGGGGAAAGGTGGGGTGTGGTGGTTCACACCTGCAATCCCAGGACTTTGGTAGACCAAGGTAGTGAGAGGATCGCTTGAGCCCAGGAGTTTGACACCAGCCTCAGCAACATAGTGAAACCCCATCGCAACAAAAAGCTACAAATAAAAAAAAAAAAATTAGCCAGGTGTGGTGGCGTGCACCTGTAGTCCAGTTACTAGGGAGGTGGAGGTGGGAGAATCATCTGAGCCTAGGAAGTTGAGGCTGCAGTGAGCCTTGACTGTACCACTGCACTCCAGGCTGGGCAACAGAGTGAGACCCTGTCTCAGAAAAAAATTAAATTAAAATTCAGTAAAATTGAGGAGAAGAAGAACCAAATCAGATTTGAAATTTGGACCAAAGTACTTCGTGGTATATAGTAGAGGTAGCTGCAAAATGGTTCCTTATGACCCGAACATCAATTAGAAATACACAGCGCCATCCACAGTGCCATCCACTGAAAGAATGTCTTCACTGATTGAGAAAGGGTCCCCTCACAAATGTCGAAATTTACACTTCTGAAACATGAACTGAAACTGCAGAAGAACTAAAATATATTTTGAAAAAGAGAAGGAAAGTGAAAATGTGTGAGAAACAGCCAACTTTATGTAGAAGTTTCCATCATTTAATGTTTTATGTTTTTATCATTTAAGCAGAAGTCTGTTTCTATTTCTATTCTTCAATTATTTGCAAAAGAGTATAAAGATTAACTCACACTAAAGAATTTATGTCAAAAGAAATGGCACCCACGTCGCTAACAGTACCACATTAAAACCAGGGACCATATTTCATCTCAGAACTCCTGATATAGACCTTGAAAAAAATCAATAAACTTGATTTATATAGGGATGCCCAACCATTTTCAGCTACACAGCAAATAAGTAGGATTTCAGTAATATATTTCATATAAAGGTGAAATGTTATTGTGTTTTTAATGTTTTAGAACATGGCACAGTCTACAAATATCTTACCTGGGATTTACTACAAGTCTATCAGTTGGACATACTTTATGTTGTGAAATATTGAAACCAGAGGGAGAGATATTCATAAGATTTCTCCTTTATCCAAGGCTGGACTTTCACGTTTGCACCTCTTCTCAGCTACTTTTCTGATTAAATCTCAATATTCCATTTAACTTCAAACATGGAAAACAAAAACTCTATGACACAGCACTTCAACTTCCTGCAAGACAGTGTGTAAAAGGCAAATCTACTGCCAACTAAGCAAGATCATTCCCTGTTTACTGGTAATCAAGTATGAATCAAGATAGAGAAGTTGATCTCTGAGGCTTTCATATTTGTCCTAGAGGAACTTCAAACCCCCTTCCAGAAACAGCAGCTGTGTCACACTTTCCTTTTATTCTTTGGGTTATTCCAGTAAAGTTGTCTTTTTAAATGAGGTTGAAGCTCTTTGTCCCCCTCCACCATCTGAAGCTCTTTCTCCCCCTCCACCAAGAAGACATGCATAAGTAGATTTATTTTCCAGCATTAGAGAAAGCTTTTTTGAGCCAATTGGGGCTTGTGGCTGAGAGTCTCTGGCCAGGGATGTGTGGTCTGTGCTCATGAAGTATGTTTCTTTTTCTTGCAAATTAACTGCTGTTAGTCATTCCTGTTCAGGCTCATTTGTCAGTTCCACATGCTCTACCAGATCCCTTAAAAGTCTGGTGTATCTCAGAGCTAGTCCTAGACCAAGTTTTTCTCCTTCAGTCTATCCTCACCCCTGTGTGATCTCATCCACTCCCACAGCTTCAGATACCACCCAGGTGCCAGTGACTCCTACAGCTATAACTCAGCCCTGACCTCTTTTCTGGACTCATTTTGTAAATACATTCAAGATTTTTCTTTTCCTTGGCTATTTTGCAGGCATCTCAAATGTACCATATGCAAAACTGATCTTTGATTCTCTCCCGCCTCCCTACTAAGTGCTCCTTTTTCGCTCTTTATGATCTCAATTAACAGCATCCCCTCCAACCTTTTGCTCAATCAAATCAGAGACTTAGGGATCATCCACCATACCATTCTCTCCCTTACCCAGTCCATTATTAACTTCTTTCTGTTCCACCTTCCTCCCGCATTTCTCTGAATTCTATCCATTTCCCTCCATCTCCATGGACAGCAGCCTAGTCCAAACCCCTTTTAATCTATTTTCACATATCAGCCAGTTTCAAGAAATGAAATTTGCGAATGGGGCCAGGCGCAGTGGCTCATGCCTGTAATCCCAGCACTTTAGGACGATAAGGTGGGAGGATCACTTGAGCCCAGGAGTTCGAGACCAGCCTGGGCAACATAGCAAGACCCTGTGTCTACAAAAAAACTTTTAAAAAATTAGCTGGGCATGTAGTCCTATGTACTCAGGAGACTGAGGTGGGAGGACTGCTTAAGCCCAGGAGCTCAAGGCTACACAGCGGCAGTGAACTATAATCACACCACTGTACTCCAACCTGGGCGACACAGCAAGACCCTGTCTCAAAAAAGAAAAGGAAAAAAAAAGATGCTTCACTTAAGTTCTTTGCTAACTATCGCACCTCCTTGTTCCTTAAATCCTCATCATTTGCCTACATTTTTATTGCCTGCTTCTCCCTACTGGGATTTAAACTCTGAGAGCAAAAATTCTGTGTATCATGTTCACTGTGTCATCTTGCAGGCCTAGAAAGTGGCTGGTCCAGAAGCAGAAATCAATTTCCCCTATCTCGTCCACAATATAGTTAAATACTTCTCTATGAAAACATGTTGGCCTGTAAAACGAGAGTTGTAAATACATTAGTGGATGTTATTATTTGTTGTATTAAAAGGTAGAGAAATAGGTATTTGTTTTACCTCATTAAACATGTGGTTTTTCTTCCCTCTGAGTGCACTCCAGAGTATGATTTCTCTTACTGATCAACCAATTCTTTTAAAGAGGAGAGATCTGTTGTACACAATGGGAAAACATCCAAGGACAATAATGCAAATATTTAGAGTAAAAGCAAGGTGTAGTTCTGACTTGAACTGCAGTAGGAGATTAAATACAGGCCCACCTCTGCTTCTGGCTGAATCTATGTTTAAACATGTGCCAGAGGGATAGACCTAATGCATGTCCTGGGAAGCAACTAAGATGTAAACGGGAGATGTTCCCGAAGGAGAAAGTGCTGAAAATATTCATTCAGTTTTTTGCCTCTTAAGATGAATTCACTTGTGTTTGGAAACAGACATGTAAAGTGTTCATTAATGAAGAATAATGCTGTATTTAAAAAAAAAACAACATACAAAGCGTTACCACCACATTAAAACTGTTTAAGACTGTTTTCTAGAAATAAGGTGTACATGCTATTTTACATTACTTATCTTACCTCCCTCCCTCTCTGTCTCTGTATCTCCTCCCTTGGCCATTTCAGCAACATTTGCTATAAGGCAAAGTGATATTTAGGGAATTCTGGCTTTAGCATCAAAATTATAAAGTTAGACATAAATATGATAAAAATATACTGACCCAAATATGCAAGAAAAAATGTGCTCAGAAGGAGAAAAGAGAAAAGTCCTTTGATATTAATACCTATAGTTTTATGAAAATTAACAAAAATGCCTCATAACGTAACTACTCCCACTAAGAATTTTCTAATAAAGTACTTAAATCATTTTCTTTACATTCTTACCAGTAAATACATAATTATTTCCCCTCAAATCTATTACACTTGGGACTCTTTAACAGTGATGACAACAGATGTACATATATTACAAATTCTTGCCTAGTTAAAATTGGATCCAGGGGTCTAATATTAGGAAGGATAGAAAAGATAATAATTTGGAAAGCATGTCTGGCTGTTATCTGTTAATAAAAGTTCTTTAAATAAATATGTAAAACCTTAGCTCTCTTGCATCTAAATAATTCTAAATCTAATGGGACTTAGTAAAAAGTCAGCTTTGGTGATAAGAAAGCGGCCAGAACAAACCATGAACCATGAACCCTGTCATAAGAAGTCAGCAGGCTAAGAGTCAACCTCCCTACATGGAGATTTGGCAGTGCTCCAGAGAAGAGCAAGGAATGCTGGGATTGGCTAGTGATGTGTCAGTGTCACCAGCTTTCACACTCAAAATCCCAAAGTCAGAAATTCAACAGCACAGAGAAGAAACAACAGATGGAAAAAGAGAGGGAGAAGAAAGGAAGGGAGGGAGGGAGAGAGGGAGGGAGCCCCAGTAGAAGCAGCACAGATATGAACTCTAAAGGGGGCTGCCCTGGAAGGGTCAGAAGCAACGACCACGGCAGCAAGCTGTTGGCAATCTTATCATCTAGAGAGAGAAGACAAGTGCCAGGCACCTTAATCCCAAAATTGGCCTTATGCCACACAGATGGAGGCTGTCACACAGAACACAGTCTTGGGAGAATCAATACATCTGAAGTCTTTAACTTGATATGGAATGCACATTTTGAGGGTATATGCACATCCTCCCAAGTGGTTAAGAACCAGTGACAGGCGCCGTCACAGGGCAAGTTAAGTCATTCACTCTGCATCTTATACTGCAGAAAAATACATGCTCACCTTAAAAGGCAACATAGTAAAGAAGACATGTCAGAGAAAATGGTGACTTTGAAATGCTCCTCCCCCCACCACACAAAACAAAAAACACTGGGTTCTTTTGAAGGAGTATTAGGAATTATCTAACACACTCTTCCAGATTCCCTTTATTGTGCTTCGCTTAGCTATTTGTAAATTGTAGAAAACTGATAATATTGCAAATGGTTCTTTTACATACAGACACAAATAAAATGTGTCCAGTGGAGCTGCAATTGATTCCTGATTTTCTTGTTTGCCTGCTCTTAAGATTCTCCTTTGAACCAAATGTAAGAGCTTACTGGTTCCCTCATTAATAAATAGAGTTAAGTAAAATCTTCGACATGTGCAATATGTATTTATATGAGAGTCATGAGTTTATCCTCTTAAAAAACATACCCTGTAACCACATACTAGAATGTTTTCCACCAAAAACATTTTTTAAAAAAAAGATTGCAGTATGAACCTTTAATGCACTAGTGTTCTTTTTCTGTGGCAACTTATTTCCCCAGGGTCCTGGAAAACTAGAGTACGCTTATAAAAGTCCAAATACTCTGTAGCTAATGGTTCCACGAACTGCCATACTGCTCAGGCATATTACTGGGACTCGGCTTCCACATCTGTAAGATGAGTACAACGATCCCCACTTTTTGGAGGTGTTCCAGAGATAAATGGACATGGACCACACAGATGTGCTTCACACAATCCCTGCCACAGAACAGCCTTCTTCATAGGTTAAAGAACACAACCGATTAAACTTCAAATACATTCTGATGCTCTTTAGTACAGAATCACATTTGGTCAAAATTAATTCCTTCTGGTAGAGTATCACATGAACTGAGAAATTCAAAATGTCAGATGGCTGGGTGAAAACAGAGACCTCACATAGTTCAGTTAATAAGGAGTTACATTTTCTCTTTCATAATGACATTTAAAATATATAACATATTAAAAACTTTCTTTAGAAGGGAATTTCTCTTTTTTTAAGGTGCTTACCTTCTTGTTAGCAATAGATTTAGTACTGCGAGGACTCTGATAGTTAATATAGGGGTATTCTGCCGAGAGAAAACTGGTCTATCACGAAAAGAATTGAGAGCCTACTACAAGACAAGAGGAGAAGCCTAGTCAACATCCATGAAAAGCTATGCAACAGCAGCCAGATGCAAAGGTAATGGGCCAAAAATAAAGCCAAAGTGAAAAACCACAGTTAAAGGCACAGCGGCTGACAGGTCACTTTAGAAGTCACAGCGTTCTCACATAGAGTTTCCGAAGCCTCTCAGAGAACCAGAGACCCAACAGCAGCGGTGAAGCCAAGTAAGAAAGAACAGCATGGGTGGAAACAAAAGGCTCAAAGTCAAGAGTCCCAGGTTGTAAACTTGGGTGCAATTTCATTTATTTGAAACACAGTTTTCTCATCTTCTACATTGGAGGTCATTTCAAGTTGGTGTGGCTTAAATGAGATTTAATGACTTATAAATCTAAAAAGATCCAGCAGCGTACTAGGCCATTTCTCCTTACGTCCCCTATTTGCCAAATTCGTGGACAAGAAAAATTATGCCTTGAAGAAAACAGGATGAAGCCTTTCCCTGTGTGATCTCAGGCTTTAATTCTGGAATCTCTTCATCATGATTTTGAGTTCAACTGTGTATCTTTTATTCCTGTGGCTTAATTTTGTGATGATTTTGAAAATGTCATTTCCTGAGTTTCAACTCCTCTAACTTCATATCAGACCCCATCTCTGCTCTTTTTCTATCAATTTGCCCCAGGAATCATGAGATACCTTCTTTATGGCATAAATTCTGACAAAATGTCCCTGCTGCTTCTAGGTTTCCGATACCAGGAATGGAAGAAAGTTTGGTGATGTTTCTATAAAGCAGTATGGTTGGACCTCAAAGACTGTCAGTCTCAAAAATAATTAGAATAGAGGTTATGGGAAATGAATTTTGTGGTTACCCAAAGTCAGAGCCAGAGGTTTATATCCATAAGACTCATTGGTTGCCCTAGGCAATAATGACCACAGTGATGATAATAAGTGATAATAATAATAACAGCAGCCCCCATTTTTTGAATTTGTACTACATTATCCCTGGAACTGCCTAGAACTTGCGTTCTCTTATTTATTTTATTTTATTTTTTTAAGATGAAGTTTCGCTCTTTCGCCTAGGCTGGAGTGAAGTGGCACAATCTCGGCTCAGTACAACCTCTGCCCGCCAGCTTCAAGCGATTCTCCTGCCTCAGTCTCCCAAGTAGCTTGGATTATAGGCACATGCCACCATGTCCGGCTAATTTTTGTATTTGTAGTAGAGATGGGGTTTTGCCATGTTGGCCAGGCTGGTCTCAAACTCCTGACCTCAGGTGATCCACCCACCTAGGTCTCCCAAAGTGCTGGGATTACAGGTGTGAGCCACCGTGCCGGGCCGCGTTATCTTATTGAAGCTTTACAGCAACCCTAGCAAGGAGGTTATTATTCTCATTTTACAAATGAGGTGACTGAGGCCCAGAGAAATTAAGTTACTATCTCAAGGTCATACAGTAAGTGGCAGAGATTAACTTGAACTCAGATATGTCCAACTCCAAGCTGTTACACTGTAATACATGAACTTAAGAAAAGAAGCTTCTTCTTGAAAGTGTGAGAAGATATATTAATGTCTGGCTAAGTGAAGTAAGATGAAAGAAAAGAAAGGGAACAGGTCTCCCTGCAGGGAAGAAACAGACCATAAGGAAGATCAACCCA
Source organism: Macaca nemestrina (assembly GCF_043159975.1). NCBI lineage: Eukaryota > Metazoa > Chordata > Mammalia > Primates > Cercopithecidae > Macaca > Macaca nemestrina. Next base: position 60,864,833 of record NC_092130.1, read on the forward strand.
GCTGGACTTGAAATAGCTTCCAGGGAAGTACCTGAGCAGTTTCTAAACATTTTAAAATATAATCTAAAACGACAATATACTTACATTGTTCAAAAGTCAGAATATATGGAGTGGAAAAGCTCTTTCTCATCTTTGCCACCCACTGCAGTTTTGACCCTCGACCCTTGCCCTTGCTTCCAAGAGACAACTTAGATTTTTTTCCTCCCTGCATAACTAAGCAAATACATGAACAGATACTGAGCAGTGCAAAGAAGCCTTAGAGGCTTGCAATTCTTAAGAAATGCAACTTTTGAGTGATGAAAGAATATAAACTGTATATATGTCCATAATTCCATATAAAACTATGACATAAAATGGTGAAATGCTGGAGAAATATGGGCTATGACCTTTGTTCCTACACACACATTACAAGTAAGAGTCCTTCAATGACTGATGAGAAGGTAGCAAGTATGTAAAGTAGGTCTTTATTTAACGGTTGGGGGGCAAGTATTATGATTAGAGTGATCATATAATTTATCATCCAAATGGAATACCTTTGGAAACAGTGCTGTTAGTAATTACACCATGACAACAGATCTGTGACTGACCCAGAATCTAAGTGGTCACCCTATTTAAGACTAAATAAGAAACAGTCAAAAGTAAGGATTTACCTAAATATAAAAGACCCGAGAAATTTCTTGGGAACTGCACAAGGGCATTAGCTAGCTTCTCTTACAAACTACATTAAAAAAACAAAAACCCTAATTCTTTAATAAGCTAAAGGAGTCTTATGGGGGAAAAATTATCTCTAGTTAAATAAGTTTGGGAAACAGTGTACACAAAGGTTCCCTTTGGAGATGCACAAAATGCTTTTATAACACTAAAGGCTTTGAGGATTAGCGCGATAAACACTTTAACTTTGCTTACTAAGTTTTGCAAATTAATTTCACAGAGGATACAATAACAAATTTGTAGGATAAAGTCAGTGAAAATAATTGGCTAACAAATTAAGTAGGGTTCTTGGTATTCCTCTGGAATGAATTCACAATTATCAGATGTAAATAGGGGAATACAAGACAGGCAGTCGGGTAAACCCAGGCATTACAGTAATTGCAAGCACCGGCTCTAGAGTCAGACTGGGTCAGGGGCCTTGCCCTGCTACTGAGTGCCCATGTCCCTGGAGCAAATTATCTAACCTCTCTATGCCTCACTTTCCTCATCTGCAAATGGGACTACCATGAGGATTAAATGAAAGTAATCCACATAAAGTGCTTAGAACAGCATCAAATATAAAATAATTGGGTCAAATGATGTAAGCAATTATTATTATCATTATTATGGTAGATACTGTGGACGTTCTGCTGGTGTAGGATGCCACAGGTCTTATGATCAGGTCTTATGAACGGAGCGTGGGGAAAGAGAGAACATAAACCCAAAGACGTGAGTCAGTCAACAAAAACTTTTGTTGAGTGTTTATAATGTATAAGATACTGTGGTTTCAAAGACAAATAACACTATCCCTCCTCTCCACTCAGACTCCCAGGGACTGGTCTGGGGATAGATAAGTACACAGCTAGGCAGAATGCACCATAAATTGTTTAACAAGAATATGTAAAAATGCAATGGTAGCAAAAAGTGGAAACATCAGTTTTTGCTGATGGGGTGATAGAGGGAGGTTAGGTTTGAGGAAAGTTTCACAAAAGGAGATTGACCTCAAGGAAAAAGAATATTCTGCCTTATAGAAATAAATATGATTGTATTCCAGAGCAGATCTGTGGAATTCCTACAGGCTAATTAGGAATTAAAAATTTTGTTCATCAGTGTACCTGTATGTCAGAAACCCAAGGATGTATGTGTGTCCTGTGGATTTTAGAAAAAATTGAAACATTATATATAGCTTGCTAAGACCCAGGAAATACTACAAAGGTACTGTTTTTTGTTCGTTTTTTGTTTTTGCAGGCTGGAGTACAATGGCGTGATCTCGGGTCACTGCAACCTCCACCTCCCAGGTTCAAGCGATTCTCCTGACTCAGCCTCCCAAGTAGCTGGGACTACAGGCACCCACCACCACGCCCGGCTAATTTTTGTATTTTTAGTAGAGATGGGGTTTCACCATATTGGCCACCCTGTCCCTAGAGAAACTCCCCTGGCCAAAGTGCCACCCTTATTGGAAGTATAACCAAGAAATCTTGGCTGGGACCCTGGGACTGTCACAGGAGTGGACCTTCTTACTACATCCTAGGAAAAGGAGACAGGGGAATGGCCTCTGTACTGTGGTATATAGTTTCTGCACTCTGTTTTTTTCTTTTCTTTTCTTTTCTTTTTTTTTTTTTTGAGACAGGGTCTTGCTCTGTAGCCCAGCTGGAGTGCAGTGGCGCAATCATGGCTCACTGCAGCCTCAACCACCTGGGCTCAGGTAATCCTCCCACCTCAGCCTCCTAAGCAGCTGGAACTACAGGCACACCACCATGCTTGGCTAATTTTTTGTATTTTTTGGGTAGAGACAGGGTTTCAACATGTTGCCTAGGCTGGTCTCAAACCCCTGAGCTCAAGCAATCTGCCATCCTTGGCCTCCCAAAGTGCTGGGATTACAGGCGTGAACCACGGCACCCAGCCAATACTTGGTTTTCAAGAAGGCTTTGTTTGGCAGGGAGAGGATAGATATAGCAGGTATCTGAGGCAGAATTCTTAGTGTCATGGGCCATCTACCACAGAAGTGCCTAAGGCCTCTTAGAAATGGCTAAACCAACTGAATCAGAATCTCCAGGATTGCAGTCTGAGAGCTAGCATTTGTAAGAAGCACCCTACCTGATTCTAATATATAGTAAAGTTAGACCATGCCTGTTCTGACCTGTACTCCTAGAATGCTGTACTTAAAATTTTCAGATATACTCTGGCTATAAAGGCATGCTGTGAGTAGACTATGGACAGATTTAATTCCCTCTCAAGATTTTTTTTTCCCCCACAAAAATACAGATGTCAGCTTGTACAAGGAATCCAGATAACATGTTTTCTAAACAGAGCTTATTATATTAAACATTTAAAAATTCTGATAGGGTATCCAAGAGAATAGAAAAGTTAGACTGTTCTAGATAATACTGTAAACCAAAGTTGGAACAGGGCCTAACTATACCACGAGGCTAAAAAGTGGGTTTGAAATTAAATTAAAATATCCTACAATTGTTTATACAAAACTGAACTTAGTGAACTATCCTTTGTCTTTTTAAATTAAATGAACCCTTCCCTTATTTATTATGTTGAATTAGGATACATCAGTCTTTCTAAAGAGTTTTCAAGTAAGCTGTATTTATTTACATATTTTCTTGAAGACATGAAACCTTTCCAATGTTGATATAATCCAATCATCTACCAGAATATAGAGGAAAATCCTCTAAACAGCTCCGTGATTTTCTACACATTTCCATCCCTAAATTCTCCTGGCCGGCCAGAGGCCCTGACTCTTGATGAATATTTATATTCATGCAGGGCTTAGAAAACCAGTAACATTTTAAAATCCAGCACACTAGAGTGAAGTTACTGAACCAGACCCACAGCTGGCATCAATGGTCAACACACCCTTTCTGGTTTCATCAGGTTGCTCCTGGCCACATAACAAAGACAACAAAACTTACAGATGATTTTTGTGTAGCACTCTACAGTTGGCAAATATTCACCAGCACTTTCAAATGCATTTCTGGTTTGGTCCTGTTATTACCTAACTCTGGGGGACCCAGATAAGAGAAGTGAGGCTCAGAAGTCAAGTGACTTATCTAAGGGTGCATAAATAGTGGCAAAGCTGAGGCCCATTACTTCTTACTATAGCACACAGCTGCTCTATAAGAAAAATGAGATTAGGATAATGTTCATTGTTTATAAATTGCCTACCAAATGCCATGATGCTGCTAGCCAGCTGCAGAATCCCACTTCTTAGAGCCTGCCTGCTCCCCCAGATAAAGCAACTCCTCGAACTAAAAAGAAGGAGGACAGGCCAGCCACAGTGGCTCATGCCTATAATCCCAGCACTTTGGGAGGCTGAGGCGGGCAGATCACTTGAAGTCAGGAGTTTGAGACCAGCCTGGCCAGCATGGAGAGACCCCATCTCTACTAAAAATACAAAAAAAACCCCCAAATTACCCAGGTGTTGTGTACGCCTGTGGTCTCAGCTACTCAAGAGGCTGGGCTGGGAGGATTGCCCAAGCCTGGGAGGTTGAGGTTGCAGTGAGCTCAGATCACACCACTCCACTCCAGCCTGAGTGACAGATGAGACCCTGTCTCAAATCAAATCAAATTAAAATAAAATAAATAAAATATGAAGGAGCACAGGTCAAACACATCAGGGAACAGAAATTAAAGAAAAGCTATATATCTGCCTTCCCCCTCCATCCCTGCCTGAAAGAGTGCTATTGATCCTGTAAAGCTCAGTGTAAATGCCGCCTCTTCCAAAAGGCTTTTCTAAATCCAATGGCCAGAATAAATCTCTCCTAACCTGCTTTTCTGTCTTGTGAGCGAGTTAAATTCCTCTCTTAATCTATTTAGGATCTTTGACAAGTAAGGTACAGGTACACACCTTTTTATCTCTATGTTCTTCCAAGTGCTTAACACGTGCCCTCCAGCTACCGTGGGGTGCACTAAACCCTATGCTCTAATCTGCCTCCATGGAACCCTTCACTCTCTTTTACAGCAATTCATGAAGGTGTATCAGGAAATCAATTCGATTTCTTCTATTTAGAGCTTAATAAATGAATTTATTTGTACTCCATGAATAAACACATAACACTAAATATGGATACAAACTGTCTTTTGTTTTATTTATTTTTAAAAGACAGTGTCTCACTCTGTCACCCAGGTTGGAGTGCTGTAGTGAAATCATAACTCACTGCAACCTCGAACTCCTGGGCTCAAGAGATCCTCCACCTTAGCCTCCTGAGTAGCCAGGATTACAGGCGCACACCACCATGCCAGGCTCTCCTTGTAGAGATGAGTTATCACTATGTCAGTCAGGCTGGTCTCAAACTCCTGGGCTCAAGTGATCCTCCTGTCTCAACCTCCCAAAGCACTGGGATTACAGGCGTGAACCCCTGTGCCCAGCCACTTTTTGCTTTAAAGGGGAGGAACCTATGTAAAAGAAATGCATTTTCATTTTTTTAATCTATTGCTTTTCTTTCCTGCCCTTTGCCAAAACATACAGAATAACCAGATACTTTTGTTTGGAGAAGTGACCATATTTAGTTAATTCAATTCTTACAGCAAATGTTCTGGAATCTTCCATACAAATATCCCAAACCCATCTGTTTGAATATTTTAGGAGCAGTAACCTCTTGGCCTCAGCTTGGGCATCTCTCAAATATGCATCTTGGCACAACCTCTCAACATTCTTGTCACAATTTTTCCTCAATAACTGTATCCAAATGTTGTTAGTCAAGCATTTTATAGCCATGTTAATGTCGGGAGGATAGATCCAGTTAAAGGTAAGGAAAGAGTAAGATGGAATTTACTAGGCTTTAATGTAAACTATCTTATTTTAAATATCAAGACACTCTGAAGCTCTGAAATTCTAGGAAAAAACCCCAGAGTTCTATAGAAGCAGAGGTGCCCACCACCAGCACAGCATTTATGTTCTCTGTGAAGTAGTTGTTACCTCTCTTTCTAACCTTTCCTCTCCGCATGCTCAGGCATCCCATTTTATTTAGATCAGGATGCCTTGCAGAAGTTGTAACCTGGATACCATCCAGGTTATTTGGCCCATCCAGGATTGTATTTTAGGATTAGTAGTCCATGTTAGAAAATTGGGAAATTTAGCCTCAAAAGGTGTGTGTCTGATTTTCTTTGATCAAATCTGACCAAATGGGCCCACGTTCGCACAGGACAACAATGGATTTGAGCTAAATTATGGCTGCCTCCTTTAGAAGACAACCCTTTCCAGCTTACCACATCCCTCCTGGCCATCTACACATTTCTGTTCACTTCCTGGGTTCTGCAGGCACTTGCATAGGTGATCACTGCCTTACAGAAACAAATGTGACTATATTTCAACTCCTACTGGGTAGTCAGGAATTTAAAATCTGGGCCAGCAGTGTACCTGTATGTTGGAAACCGAGGGGCACGTGTTGGTTCTATGGATTTGTGAAAAAATTTAAACACAACTTATGTATAGACAGTGAGGTTCTAAGGAAGGGTTTGCAAGGTGAAGTGGTGGGAAGGTTAAGAGTGATCATGATTTGTTTTTGTAACACTTGTCGTGGACTTCAGGAAGCTACATTTGAGTACCAAAATCTCCTTATTTCTATAGAATGTGTCAACTAAGTCACAGAGTGGTGGTAAATTTGCCAAATTTATAATGATCCTAGGAGAAAATGGAACTTGGATTCTCCATACCAGTTTGGAGCTCCACACAGTCAAGAGACTTATGACAGAAAAACTTTCCCCCATTCATTCCCTCATTCTTTCTCCAACGAATTTTTATTTTTTATTTTTTTTAACTTCTTATTTAATTATTTATTTAAGACAGGGTCTCACTCTGTTGCCCAGGCTGGAGTGCAATGTCACTCTGACCTCCTAAGCTTAAGTGATCCTTTCACCTCAGCCTCCTGAGTAGCTGGGACCACACGTGCATGCCACCATACTTGGCTAATCTTTGTATTTTCTGGCGGAGACGGGGTCTCGCTATGTTGCCCAGGCTGGTCTCAAACTCCTGGCCTCAAGCAATCCTCCTGTCTTGGCCTCCCAAAGTGCTGGATTACTGGATGAGCCACCACACCTGGCCTCATTCAACACATTTTTATTAAGCAACTGTTGTGTGCCAGGCAAAGTGCCTACTCCCAGGAAGCACAGGTTCTAGCAGAAGGATACTTAATATATAAACAAACAAACAAACATATATAAATATGTCAAGCAGCAATATAGGCTAAAAGAAAAATGAGATATGTGTATGGTGTATGGGAGGGGGAACTATGCTATTTTATCTAGGGTACTTGATATACTTGGGGAAGGCCTTTCTGAAAAGGTGATATTTGAGCAGAGGCATGAAGGAATCAAGGGGGAGCTGTCCTGAGCTGGTGAAGTCTCCCACAGTCCCTCCCAAATATCACCTTCCAAATATCAGCAAGTCCTCATTGACCATCCCATTCAGAAATGCTCTATCCTGTCTCTAACTGTTGTTGGAAACTGCTTATCATACTTTTGTTTCCATACTCCCTGAAAGTAAATCCTAGCGGTTGGTTACAATTTATTATTTATTCCTTGCAATAATAAATGCTCAATTAATCTTTAATATGTATCTGCTGGATTAAAAGCATTCTCAGGTTGTTTTTGGGGGAGCAGAAAGATGTGGCGGGTAGGAAGGGAATGAATACTGTTTTTTATAAAACACAAACAAAATAAGAGGATAGAAATAAATAACATTAGATTTAATTATATTTCAAATACTCTTACATAAGAAATAAATATTCCAATATAGTCCTTTTGAAAAAGTTTATTTTTGCCGGGTGCAGTGGCTCACGCCTGTAATTTCAGCACTTTGGGAGGCTGAGGCGGGCGGATCACCTGAGGTGATCAAGACCAGTTCAAGACCAGCCTGGCCAAAATGGCAAAATCCCATCTCTACTAAAAATACAAAAATTAGCCGGGCATGGTGGTGCATGCCTGTAATCCTAGCTACTCGGGAAGCTGAGGCAGGAGAATCTCTTGAACCCAGGAGGGGGAGGTTGCAGTGAGCCGAGATTGCACCATTGCACTCCAGCCTGGTAACAGAGCAAGATTCCATTTCAAAAAAAAAAAAAAGGTTATATATTTTTTTCATTTTAATTTTAGTGTTCTCTGGGTGGAAGGTGTTTATTCTAAATGGGTCATTTCATTACTAAAGATAGGCATCCAAAAAATCATCTGATAACATTTGGAACTGGTAAAAACTACTGAATAACCCATACTCTGAAAATAATAATTGTTTTTAGTACAAATGTTGGTTCAATATTTTTAAAAAGGCATGTTCTTTAGGTTTAAGTCATAAGAAAAAGGTAGAAACTCTACCTTTGCTAGTTTGCTATGAAAGAAAAAAAGTTGAAGATTAAGGAAGGATATAATCCTTACTTTAAGATCCTAAATTGTACATTTTGCCTTTATTGAAATTGGCAAACTTAAAATTATATTTAAAATTTAATAGAGCCTCCCAAAAGTTATAAAGACAAATTGCTTTGTTAAAATAATTATAATCCTTTGATGTTGATGATATATACTTGCTATATTAAACTCATTTTTCACTTGAAGAAAATAACTAAAAAGATCATTATAGTCGTTCCCTGGTAAGAACTGAAAAACGTTTTCCAAAATATACGAACTTGCTGTCTTGAAGATGAATTACTCCCCTAATGGTTAATATCTTGGTAAAATAAATTTTGGCAAGTAACATAACACAACCAATCAATTTTATAATAGCTGCAAAATAAAATAAATCTCTTCTCTAAAACACTTGAGCAGCCCCCACCTTTTGTAGCTGTGTCTTTTCACCCACTCACTCATTACTCTAGAAGAAAGGCCACCACTCCATATCTCACCATTTCTATCATCGGTCCTATTTTAAGAGATAGAAGCAGCCATGGAGACCACAGGAAGAAAAACAGAGGCTTAGAGGTTAATGTAGGGATCACAACATGACCCCCATTAATTCCCAATCACTTGCTCCCCTGTGGAAAGGTGCTTTCTGTTGGGATTATCAAAAGCAGCAAATAACAATTCCTCTGTTTGAAACAAAGCTTACAAACTTTTGGCAGGCAACATGCTTTGCCTAGGCCCTCATAGTGTTTTTTTCTTTTTCTAATTAAGATAAAATTCACCACTGTGAGCATTTAAAAAGTCTACAGTTCAGTGGTTTTTATTACATTCACAATGTTGTGCAACCATTATCTCTATCTAACTCCAGGATGTGTCCATCACCCCCAAAATGGGCCACCAAAATGTTCTAAGTTTTATTTCTGTAATTAGTAAAAAAACAAACAAACAAACAAACAAACAAAAAAAAACCAACTTGTAGAAGTTGGGAACTTTCAATAAAAACTCACATTTCTGGCTTCTCAGAAAAAAATCTGACCTTCTGGCAATACTGATGGAGGAGAGGGGGAAACACAGGGTCCTCTCCAATTAGCCCCCTGGCCATTCCAGCACTTGGGTAATTTCCTGGCTCCTGTAGGGATATGCCTTAGCTACCCCACATTGAAATGATCAGGGGCTCAAATCATTCTGAATCACTTTGCAGAGAGCCTAGAGTATAACATAAAAAGAGCTACAGCCCTCTGTTCCCTGCGCTGGCAACCAAGCTGAACTAGAAGGCGTCCAGCTCTGACTCTTCAACAGGATCCCCTGGGCTTCTGCCAACTTCTTACTCACCTTTCTCTCAAGATGTTACCTTCTCCATCCCAGGGTCTTTGCTGGAATCTCTCTTCTCCTGAAAAGTCATGCTGTATCTACGTGAGGAACATCCTAATCCACTTGCCTTGTTTTCTATTTACTATTGGTACAGGTTGAGCATCCCAAATTTAAAAATCCGAAATCCAAAATACTCCAAAATTGGAAAGTTTTTGAGAGCTGACATAACACTCACTAAAACAAAATGCTCATTGGAGCATTTCAGATTTCAGATTTTTGGATACAGGATGCTCAACCAGTAAGTATAATGCAAATATTCAAAATCTGAAAAAAAAATCCAAAATCTAAAACACTTCAGTCCCAAGCATTTTGGATAAGGGATACTCTATCTGTATTTTACTTTAACTTATGGTTACTTAATGTATTTGTATTAAATAATTGATTCACATAAAAGGAAACCCTACATACTATGTGAATGGAAACTGATACTCCCCTAAATACATCATTAAAAATCATTAAAAATTGTTTATAACCATAAGAAATAATTCACTGAGAAAAAACACCAATGCTATTAGTTTCTAGCTAGATATTGTTGCCTGCCAAAGGCTATGAGCCCCCATCTACCTACATGGCACAAAAGGAGGTAAGCTGGTGTGAGGTGGCAGAGATCACATAGCCCAAAACACAGGCATTCTCCATGAATGTCAAGAATCCCAAGGACACTGAAAAGGAACTAATTTTCTTGTGATATGATTAAAAATGATTTGACACTATGCCTGGGACCTCCTAAAATCAGTCACTGTACTACCAGTGGCATACGTACCATATTTGGGAAACAACCACACATCCAATCTTCCAAAGCTTCATGCCAATCCCTTCCATCTCAACAGTTCTGCCTCAAAGATCTCAGCCACAGACAGCCCTTCTGAAACCTCTTTAACCCCCAGGTAATATGTACTTTCTTATGTGCATGTTAACTTCTCTAGACTGAAAACTACTCAACAACAGCAACAGGTCTTCCACATTGCCTACTCCTCCTCTGGTGAAGGTACCGGTATTAACTTATCCCTAGTCACTTTCCCGTTGTATGCCTGTCTTGACGTCCTGGTGAGGAAAGTTTTGAAGTGACTTTTTATAATTCCAAACAAACTTCTAAATGAATTGAATGAAACATGTCTTAGTAGATGAAGTGCCTAACATAGGGAAAATACCTGCATCTCTTCACTTTCTCTTACATTTTGGGGTAAGAGTAATTGTACTATGGGGAAGTCATTCTTGGTGTACTAACAAGAGCTATCCCACGTAGGGCAGTTTTTATCTTATAGGAAAGTCAGTGTGGCCAGCAGGCTGTTGGAGAGGGGTTGGGTATGGTTTTTAGGCTTTGTGTCTGGGGTGGATGAAGGGGCTGAGGGCCTTCTGTAATGACTTCAGGTGTCATCCATGCCCAAGAAGAATCCATTCACACTACCAAGGTCAGCATGGTAGAGATATAGGACAAAGATCATTAAAAAAAAAAAAAAAATGCAGTGTTAACTAACATAACTTTATTATTTATTTTGTTTTATTTTTGATATAGAGTCTCAATCTTTCACCTAGGCTGGAGTGCAGTGGCGCCATCTCGGCTCACTGCAACCTCCACCTCCCAGGTTCGAGCAATTTTCCTGCCTCAGTCTCCTGAGTAGCTGGGATAATAGGTGTGTGCCACCACACCTGGCTAATTTTTGTGTATTTTAGGAGAGATGGGGTTTCACCATGTTGACCAGGATGGTCTCAAACTCCTGACGTCAGGTAATCCTCCTGCCTCAGCTTCCCAAAGTGCTGGGATTACAGGCATGAGCCATAGCGCTTGGCCACTAACATAACTTTAAAAAAATATGTTAAGATACCATTTATGATGGTCAACTTGTATTTTTATGGTATGTAGGCTACTTTTTTCTAAAAGACTGGAGGCTTTATAAAATCTGCATACATAGTGGTGTCCATTTTACAAAGCTAGGAATTTATTTTACTTAGTCAAATGATTAGCAAGGTTTATGGTCATATCTTTGTTCTTGGAAAATATTATATTATTGATCATATCTAGCAGTTATTTTACATAAGTTCTCATAAATAATAAACTCTAAAACATCATTTCTGTGAAGAAAGACAACCTACTTTATTGAAATTTTCTTCTTGATATTATTTCTAGTATTCTTTTTTTTTTTTTTTTTTTTTGAGACAGGGTCTCACTCTGTTGCTAAACCAGAGTGAAGTGGCACGATCTCAGCTCACCACAACCTCCATCTTCCAGGCTTAGGTGATCCACCTTAGCCTTCTGAGTAGCTAGTACTACAGGTCTGCCACCACAGTTGGCTAATTAAAAAAAAAAAAAAAATTGGTGAAGATGGGGTTTTGCCATGTTGCCCAGGCTGGTCTCGAACTCCTGGACTCACGTAATCTGTCCACCTTGGCCTCCCAAAGTGCTAGGATTACAGGCGTGAGCCACCATGCCCAGCCGATTTCTAGTATTCTCACCGCTACAAAAGGCAGAAAGTATCTTAGGAAAATAATACTGAATTTATCTCTCAGATGTTAGACAATGTATATTATAAAAAGTACATGCTTGGGGGAAAAAATGAATCAAATCTTTTGAATGGGTAATTGGATTCATTTTCTAAATCTGAAAATTAAATCTACCCTAACTGGAGAGTTTCCCCTTGAACTAGTATCCTGTTAATTGTTTAATTTATGCCATCCAGTCTAGCAGTTATACTTTGAAAAGAACAGTGAGGGCAGTTAATGGACTTGCCAAAAAGGAAGGTCTTTTTCTATCACATTTTCAGCATTCATCTTTAATGCTTTTTGTTGGCTTGGGAATGAAGGAAACAGATGCTACTGTTGGACAAGAAATGTAGTGTCATACAGTATTTTTAAGCTGTCAGCTGTACAGTTAGTCTTTATATAGGCAACGAACAAGTGCTTCTCTGTACCTTTATTTCCTTGAAACATACAAATACACAAATGCCAGAACTCTACCCACATTCCAATGCAGGGTATATTCTATAGCAAATACTCAAAATGAATGCTCTCATATCTTCCTTGCTAATGAATCAAAATAAAATATTTTTTCACTACATCTACAGAATAAAATAAAACCATTTATGCTACCCCACCCAAATTTAGAAACCATGTTTAAACAAATGTTTTGACACTAGCTAACACGAAAAGGGTATGTAATTCTTGAATGTCTAGCATCTATGAATTAATTTTCTTCCATTAAGTTTACATTATCACAAAACAGAGCAATCTTAGATACAGGCAAAAAAAGGAAGCTACAGAATCCTTGAGTTGAGATTCCAGGTTCCCAAAAGAAAAGATTCCAGGTTCCAAATGTAGGCCTTAATAATCTCCCAGCTCTCTAAAGTTTTAATGGCATCTAACAAAGTATCAACGGGTTAGGCACTGGGTCATGTTTTCTTGAGCTGACTTACTGCTCACTGCATTCTGATGGAGGGTAAAGAATGTGAAACATTTTTATATATTTTTAAATCATTAGAGATAGCAGAGAAGATGCTTGGAACTCTGGCTGCAGACTGATGTTGGATCAGTAAAGGTCATAGTAATCGCTATTGCTTTGTCTCTGGGCCCAAGCCTAGGAGGGGCCAGTGTTTTGGGCCCTTCTGTTCTTAGAGGCAAGATTTTCTTTCCAAGCATAATTCAGACCATTTTGACCAATAGGTTGCCTTTATTACCCATTATTTTATAGAACTTCCAGGCAGGAAGATAAAGGGTCTTTAATTTACTGTCAAAGTCTGATAAAATCTATTTATTTTTAAATTTCTCTGTGTAAACTCAACACATGAAAAGCTGGGATTTTAGTTGTTAAATGCATTAATTAGGGTTTAAAAGCCTCCTTTACTGAACTCAAAGAGTTTTATGTCTGGATTCCTGCATTGTTTCTATGTTCCTCAATCAAGTAATACCATTCCCTTCTCCAATCTTTCTCCTGAAATTTTATTTTTATTTTAAATTAGAGTTAACTAGTAATAAGCTTCTGGACTGATTTGTGTTCCAGTGGCTAGAACCCAGGAAGAACTCCAAAGATGTTAAAACAGAGAGCTTCTTTTGTGGCTAAACAAAAAGTCATTTAAAAAATAATACAAGAAAAGCAGGCATTTCAAACACAAGGGTTACCTAAAACATTCCCTTTTCCATTGCTGTCGCAAGATATGCCAGAAGTTTTCAGACAATAAAGTGTGATTGGACCAAATTTGAACGACAATTCATTTCAGTTTCCACCTCTTTTCAAAAGAGTAAGAAGTGACCCCATTAGAGCCCTCCATCAGCCTAGAGAAACCTGGGTAAGCCCCTCCCATGGTCTGTCTGTTCTGAGTTTAGGCCTGAGCACAGTGATCCAAAACACAGACTAGGTGACGGAATATCACTCACACTGGCTCAAAGGGAGCCAGCAAGAAAAAGGTCCTACAAGCCTTCCTAAATGTCACCCCATATGCACAGAACATTATCAACGTCTGGTGTGGTTTTGACAGACTGTGATACCATGGATGATACAACTACCTACTGAGTAAAACACATTCCTACACCTAAAAACCAGATGATGAGGCCAGAGGCACAATAAATATCAATGTATGGATGATTTATGAATCTCATGAAAAACTGCATAAGTTTTAATTCCACAAAATATTTTACACTCTGAACCATATGCCTGTCCTCACACTTCACTGGTTATCAGGCATTTTCTGTTTGCCTACAATGTGCCCATCATCATAAAAACTAGAACACAGTTACCAGCCACTTTCAGGTCCAAGAGTCTTGAGCACTACAAAGCTAAAGGAAATTACTGTTTCAGACCAGGGAATCATTTTACTCAATGCAAGTTTGGGCCAGGTGCAGTTGCTCACGCCTGTAATCTCAGCACTTTGGGAGGTCCAGGCGGGCGGATCTCTTGAGGTCATGAGTTCAAGACCAGCCTGGCCAACATAGTGAAACTCTGTCTCTAATAAAAATACAAAAATTAGCTGGGCATGGTGGTGGGTGCCCGTAGCCCCACCTACTTGGGAGGCTGAGAGAGGAGAATTGCTTGAACCTGGGAGTCGGAGGTTGCAGTGAACCAAGATCGCACCACTGCACTCCAGCTTGGGTAACACAGCAAGACTCCGTCTCAAAAAAAAAAAAAAAAAAAAAGGAAGTTTGGCTTATGTTAACAGTTCCCTTTTTCCCTAAAAGCAACCTATTAGAACAGGTATAGGATATTTAGGTAGAGGATTCCAGTATTTTCAAAAGGCCAGAGTTTTATCAAGCTCAATCTACAGCATAGCAGGGGATACTCAGGCCTGCCCCCATCATGAAAAAGAGTCCAGGAGTTCCAGAGCACAAGCACCTCAGGGTCACAGCTATGTCCTGCCCGAGAGCGAGAACTTACCCTTTATAAACATGTTCATTCTTTATAAATATGGTTTATTGCTAAGTTTGGCAAATGAAACTTAGTTGGGTCCCTAAAAATGTCCCAAAGAATCATTATTGACTTTACCTTAAACTAAAAATACTTGCATGCATTTTGTATTTCAAATCATCTTTCCCTGGCACAGTTTCTTATTTGAAAAACAAACAGACACTCAAGAGATTGATACCTGCGTGGAGTTAAGGCTTCAGAAAAAGAAACAAGTTTTTTGTTGTTGTAGACACTCTCATCTAATAAATGCTGTGTCTAATTTAGTGTTTCCAGGAAATGTGGTGTCAAGGCTTCTTAAACCACACACACACATGCACACACACACACGCTGCTTAGAATAGGTAAGTGAAAGAAAGAAGGGAAAGTGTGGGGCTTTTTTTTTTTTTTTAACAGACAGGAGGGAAAATTATATTATTTAGGGAGATAGCAAAAAAAAATGAACTTACTTTTAAAGTCATAAAGCAATAGCTGTAGGCAACAAGATGCCAAAAAACCTGTTAGTATCTGTCAAAATAGTATGATTTTTCCCAAGTTGCTAAGCGGCTACCTGACAAATGAGATTAAGAATGACAAGACTGATGGGAAGTAACTTTTGGGGAAAAACATGCTATTTCAAGCGGACCACAGATTCAAGAAGACAAGTCATGTAGTATACCTGGCACATACTTGCTACTTTTAATTTAAGCTGCTTTATAGGCGGGGAAACATTATTTCACCATTACCTATCTCAGTGGGGTGATGACTTAAAAGGAACTAAACATAAAAGCGATAACAAGGAGAGAATACAGACTCTAGCTGATTCTCATGACTATTCAAATATCCTTTTATTTCATTTTGAAAAACCGAACAAAACACCAGCATCATGAAATAAGTTTCAATCTATATAATAGAATATGTCAGGTAAAGTGATGGCCTGGGAAAAAATGAGAAGGCAAAGTGTTTGGCTTTGAACTTTAACACTCATCCGACATGTTGAAATGAGTGACAAAGACCTATTCTGTCCAGAAATCCCCACTTTATTTTTAAGCCTGGAAACTGGTTGGTCATATCTATACTGAATACTTCCTGTCCAAGGGCATGCTAATGGCAACAAACTGCCAAGTTTAGTAGCTGCCTACATGTAGTCAATTGAGTCATTCATGGAATAAAAAACATCAAACTTTTTTTTTTTTTTTTTTAAATCTGGCTAACTGAAGCTTTGAAAGATATACAATTAAAACATGTTTAACTAGTTCACAAGACAGGGATAGATGGTGCCATTTTAAAAAATAGAAAGGAAACAACAGACGATACTACCCTGAGATACTTTTGCTGGTAGGTTCTGTACTATTCTAGTACCACTACCAAATATAACAGTTCTGTTCCTCCCATCCTCTATGACTGAACAGTCCAGTTGACATTCTACGTTTCATTTGGAAAATTGCCTAAGACTGTAGAATTACTCAAATAACAACAACAACAAAAATTCAAATTATTCCTTTTTTCTTTTAATTTGGTCAAATTACCTTTTTAAGGAAGGGTTATCTAAGAATTTAAAGAAATAGACATGCAGAGGACTAAAACAAATCAGGAATGTAAACTTTATTAACGGGTCTATGGACCATAATGTTACATTAAGAACTCGTCTTTGGGAAAGAGAGGAAAACAATTAAGGATTGCAAGAATGATCCTTTCCCCAGCAACCCTGAGGGCTGGGTGGGCTCAGCTAGGCTGCCTCTCCCAGCAGCAATTATAATTTACCTGATTAACTCTTACACATGTTGAAACAAGCCAGCTAAAGTTCCACTGCTGAGACCTACAATCGACATCTCCTCTCCCTCATGTCCCTCCCCATTTGCACGGAGGGGCAACCCCAAAGCATGCTGGAATAGGTAGGTGGCAAGGACAGGAATGTCAAGTAATCACCCCTATACTTGTAGGGTCATCAGTCTGATCACCAAGTCAGAGCTATCTATAGCCAAGTAAGCCAAGTAATTTAAACCAGTTCTACCCCTAAAAATCCTCTGCCTGAAATCCTTCAGGAAGCCTGCTTACCATTAGACTTGTTAATGAGGGGAAACCCCCAGAAGTTAGGTGCACCTTCACTGGTTGGAAGTGATGGCTTTAACCCTCCAACAACCACTCCCCACTGGCCGGGGCCAGAAATGGCCAGCACAATGTCACAGGCAGCTTTGAAATGATGCCTGCAGGCGGACACCACTGCTTTTCTACTTCATCATCTGCCATTTTCAAGCTTTTTTGAGGAAATCATTTTTATAACCCAGTAAGAAAGGTGCTAGAAATCCAAGCCAACATAACACAGCCCTGGCTTCCGACTGGCCCCAATTGAGCAGTTGGAAGAGCAGCAGCATTCCTCAATGTCACATCCTTATTTACAGGCCCCTGCGTTAATCCTGCCTGAGAAGCACTGGAGAGCTTCTGTGTCATCCAAATGCCACACTTCATTGGCTCCAAGTCTGCATAGTGCTTTGGAGACCAGCACCCCACTTTCTCTCCTGTTAACTACAAAATCAAACAAAATAAGCAAGCTGCCAAAACTTAACCCAGTTACAACGGTCTCTTGCCTATTATACTGCTGCTTACCTCTAAAGTTTTGCACATATTACTTTTTTTTTTTTTTTTTTTCCATTTTAGAGTTATTTACTTACTCCTCCCTTCCTCTCTCTCTCCACTCCTACTTCTTCCCTCGGAGGCTCTCCTCGGGCCTGGATCCCACTCTGTGGCTCTCACACCCTCCTACTCCCCATCGCTCCCAACTGCTATGTCTCCCTCATTGTTCCCGCAGAACTGTGCAATCTGCCAAACTGCCACTCCCTTAACTTTCTTTGCTATTTTGATTTCCCAATAATTATTTCCTTTCCCTTTCAGTGGGTGCTACTTGCCCCTGAATTCTGTCTACCTCCTGGAAAACTCTCGTGAGAGATTTCCTCTTTCTCTTTTCTCTGAAGATGTTGAGTCGAATGTTTAGACTTATGATATTCAGGAGGCATGCATTTTCATTCTAGATATTTCATAACTGATGTAATTCTCATATTAATCCTTGAAAGGTGAAAATAGTTTTGTAAGTGCTTAACAATAAGAACACTCCGTGCACTAATATTTCTCTATCAAACAACTTTACGGGAGGAAAAAGTTTGTTGGAGCAAGCCACCTCTTCCCTGCTTTTTAGAGAACATGAAATGAGGACTTCTTAACTGAATGAATAGGCAGGCCTGGGCAGGGCTCTGTCTTTGGGTGTGATTATAAGCCTCCTTATTTATACAGTACCTTCTGAGTGAAGCTGTCTGAGCACTGAGCTTTACACTAACATTATCTCATTGGTTCTCACAAGGAACAAGCCATCTAGCATATTTCCACCGGTGTAACAACTGCTTACCATCTCAGAGGAAATCTAAAATTTCTCAAAACGGCTCAGCTTACTAGTGCGGCCGAAATCTTAGTTAATGTGTGTAAGACTAAAGTCCTAAGAGTTCCAAATTGCATGCCAAATCTAGGGTACCCCGGCAGAAACATCAGTGGTTTTCTAAGACATGCACTCCTGTCACAGGAAGAAAAAAACACAAGGAGAGAGGAAGTGAAAGCCAAAGGGAGGAGATAAAAATTCTCTAATTTTGGCTGGGTATGGTGGCTCACACCTGTAATCCCAGCACTTTGGGAGGCCAAGGCGGGAGGATCACCTGAGGTCAGGAGTTTGCAACCAGCCTGGCCAACATGGTGAAACTTCATCTTTACTAAAAATACAAAAATCAGCTAGGTGTGGTGGTGCACACCTGTAATCCCAGCTACTCAGGAGGCTGAGGCAGGGGAATCACTTGAACCTGGGAGGCGGAAGTTGCGATGAGCTGAGATGACACTGCTGCACTCCAGCATGGGTGACAGAGCAAGACTTCATCCAAAAAGAAAAAAAAGGGGAAAAAAACCCTTCGTTACTTTAAAAAAAAATTATCTAATTTTGAGTGGCCAAAGCTTTCCCCCAGTATGAAGAGCTGTGTGATACTGTTATAAAATAAGAAATACCCATTTGGTCTTCATCCCTAGCTCCTGGCTACAGCTCTCAAAACTCTTGGAATTTCCTAAATGGTAAGATTGATAACTGGGTGTGGTGGCTCATCCCTGTGATTCCAGCACTTTGGTAGGCCAAGGTGGGAGGACTGCTTGAGCTCAGGAGTTCAAGACCAGCTTAGGCAACAAAATGACACCTTGACTCTACAAAACAATTTAAAAATTAGCTAGGCAGGTGGTACGCACCTGTAGTCCCAGCTACTTGGCAGGGTAAGGTAAGAAGATTGCTTGAGCCCAGGAGTTCAAGGCTACAGTGAGCTATGACCCTGCCACTGCACTCCAGCCTGGGTGTCAGAGTGAGACTATCTCTAAAACAACAGAGTGATAGGCACATCTTTTGTTGTAATATTTGGTCTTGGTCCCTAGTTCCTGGCACAGAATCTCTAAAATTTTGGAATTTCCTGAGTGATAGTTGTGAGAGGGGTGCCTTTTGTTACTCATAATAAGTACCTTTCTTTTTTTAAGTCCCTTTCTTTTTTTTTTTTTTTTTTTTTTTTTGAGACGGAGTCTCACTCTGTCACCCAGGCTAGAGTACAGTGGCGTGATCTCCATTCACTGCAAGCTCTGCCTCCCAGGTTCACGCCATTCAGCCTCCCAAGTAGCTGGGACTACAGGTGCCCGCCACCATGCCCAGCTATTTTTTGTATTTTCTGTGTTAGTAGGGATGGGGTTTCACTGTGTTAGCCAGGATGGTCTCGATCTCCTGACCTCGTGATCTGCCCGCCTCGGCCTCCCAAAGTGCTGGCACTACAGGCGTGAGCCACCGCACCTGGCCAATAAGCCGCTTTCAAATTTACCTGAGTTTATGTTAATGAGACGACTCATAAACCAGAATGGGGAATGGTTAGCAGAGGAACCAATCAGGTGATTAGAGGTTTAAAACTTTTGGTTCCCCCACTCTGGGCAGAGGAGAGGGGCTGGAGACTGAGTTTAATCACCAATGGCCAGTGATTTATTTCATGTCACCTGGAGGTGCCGGGAGGGTGGCCTGCCTGGACAGGGCATGGAAGCTTGCATCCCTCCACTGTATTTTGTCCTATACATCTCTTCCAGTTGGCTCTTCCTGAGTTGCATCCTTTAGAATAAATTAGTAATGTTTCCCTGAGTTTCATGAGTTGTTCTAGGAAATTACTGAACCTGAGGGGGTGTCATACAAACCCCCAATTTATAGCCAGTTGGTCAAAAGTATGGGACGCCTGTCCTTGCAATTGCTGTCTCAAGTTGGAGGACAGTCTTGTGGGACTGAGCCCTTAACCTGCGGGGTCTGCCCTAACTCTGGACAGTTAGTGTCAGAAATGAGTTAAATTATAGGACGTCTAGTCAATGTTCGCTGAGATTTGGAACATTGGTTGGTGTGAGAAAGACCCTCCCACATTCGGTGTCAGCAATGTTGTGAATGTATAGGAAACCAGTTACTTTTCTTTTTAAGGTGAATTAAATTTCCTGTCCATATTCACTTGTTACCCTCATGTACCACTGCATATTTTGTGTGATGCCACAGGAAGAGGCCTGTAGGCAAATGCTCTTCCAAACACTGGTCGGAGGTGATGGTGTGACAATCTGTAAAGGAATCTACTGGCAACTGGGACTTGGAAAGCATGTAGAAATGGAGACGGCCAGCTTCTCAGGAGGCTGGGGCACTTGCTCTCAGCAGGGCAGTCACCTCCTGGGCCCCACATGCCTTCTTTCATGCCGTTGGTCACCTGCTAAATACTGACTGAATACCGATGATGTATTACCACCCCTCAGAAGATGAGCTCCTCAAACCCAGGCTCCTGGCTTTAGCTGAGGCCCAAAAGGAAGATGAAGCCGTCTTCCGCAGCTCTTCTCTACAAACAGGCTGACCACTGCCTCCATGGGGCTCTCGCCTTTCTGGTTTCCAAGGCCCCATGCTCTCCCCGTTTCTTCCTACCTCTCGAGCTACTCCATTTCTATTTCCTTTATTGGTTCCATCTACCTCTCTCCTTTGTCAAAGTGGATGTTCTCAGAAGCTAAATCCATGGCCCAGCCCCCTCCTTTCTCTACAGTCTTGCCCTCAGAAACTACATACGGGGAATCAACTCTCCCCTTGTGACTGGCTACTCTCACACTTTCTTGGAGAGCCTCCTGATACCCAGGTTCGATCTTGCCCTCGAGACCAACTCATGGTTCTTGCCAGCTTGGCATTACTAAAACACTACTTTGCATCTGCCCTCCTCCATCCAGCTGAAAACCATCCAATTTCTTTTTTTCTTTTTTTTTTTTTCTTTTGAGACAGAGTCTTGCTCTGACACCCAGGCTGGAATGCAATGGCACGACCATAGCTCACTGCAGCCTTAACTCCTGGGCTTGAGTGATCTTCCTGATTTTCCCAAGTAGCTGGGACTACAGGTACATTCCACTGTGCCTAATTTTTAAATTTTTTTTGTAGAGATAGGGGTCACACTTTGTTGCCCAGGCTGGTCTTGAACTCCTGGGGTCAAGTGACCCACCTCCTTTCACCTCTCAAAGTGCTGTAATTACAGGTGTAAGCCATTGTGCCTAGCCTTAACTTTTCCAATGGGGAAACTGAACTTTAGAAAGATTAAGTAACTATTGAAGGTTGCACAGACAACCAGGAACAAAGTCATGAGTAGGATCAGTCTCCTGACTCACAGGGTCTTATTTATTACCTACATACAATATCCCCCTGGGAATGCCCAGCTTCTAGTCTGACCCCATGTACCACTACAACACACCACAAATGCCTTCCATGAACGCTGCTCTCCACACTTCTGTAGACTTTCTTCCTGATCGCAGCACACGGCACAAGCAGGTTCTCTGTCAATTACACTTTCTTTTCTCTTCTCCATTTGCTTAAAGGATCTAGCTGGAATACGAGTTACCCCTCTTTGAAGTCACTCCTATCCGTCATGACTTTTGGTGAATACCCGCTCTTCTAGACTTTCATAGGGTCCACTGTCTGATCCTCTGAGCCGTACTCATCCCTCCCCATCACGTATTTTTGTCCTATGGATGCACGTCTGCTGTGTGTGATGCCCTGAACCAAAAATTCTCTGAAGATGGGGTTATCTACACACACATTTTTGCTTCCCCAGGCCCTGCAGAGGAGGTGCTAGCTCAGTTAACATTTGTTGCTAGGAGTACCTGAGGCCCAAAGGCGGCAGCAGCAGGCAAGGGAGAGGGGCTGCACCCTGGAAGCAGGAGTCTACTGGACAGTCCATGACAGGCAGAACAGCCTGTGCCACTGGGGACACCCCTGGTCCCCAGCTTCTCAGTCTGGCTGAGTAGGCCACATGAAAACACATACTGGAGCCAGGTGAGCTGGCACCAAGCATAAATGGCAGGTAAAACTCGAAGGAAAATTCATGAACTGCTTTTCACTTCTTGACAGTCAACCCTGACTTCAACAAATGTGGTCTGGAGACTTCAGGCACCTAAAGCTATCAGAGTCACGTAGGGAATTCTGTTTAGTAGTCTCTTTGCTTCATCACCTTCTTAGAAGAAACTCTGTTCCTAGTTACTTATAAAATTAACTATTATTCACTACAAAGCTGGAGAATGTATTAAGTCCACAGATGATACTGTATACAGAAACACAACCCCTCCCCTCCCCCATCTTCAAAACCATATCAACACCAACCTAACTAACAGGCTTTATACAGTCTTAGAGATTCCCAGGGCAGCACTCCCTTAGGCAATTTACTCCCAACTCAGCAGTTAGTCACTCAGGACATACTACATCCCTGTAACTCTTCTTCAAGGTTTATAAACTTTTAGAATAAAATTTAAGCAATTGCTCTTTCAGATATCTTGGTCAACGGCTGGGGGAGCAGTGGGCTACAGCCCCATAAGTGCTTCTTGAGAAAGGTGTCCTGACTCTCAGAACGCACCAGGCCTGCTGCAATGTGCTCCAGAGAAAGTGAGGCTGTGGGATGTCCAACTGCTTTTGCAACAGCACATTCTGTATCAGAATGCTGACTCCCTTCCCACCCACACACATAACACACCTTCTCCCCAAGGAAGAGTGTCTCTACCCAACCAGCACCCTCAATAGCTAATTTTTCCTGAATGATATTCTCAAACAAATGAAAACAAGTGAGCTCACTGTTTACCTGCCTCTCACTTGGTCTACAACTTTCAAAACCCGGGATCTAATAGGATCTACTTGCAGAGCTAAATTTTATTTCACAGTGTTTCATGTTTTATTCTCTTGAGTTACACGTAGGAGGAGGTGAAACAGGAAATCTCCATTTGTTCAAACATTCATCTGGGTTTGATAAATCCCCCTAAAAAGTAGTGAATGACAACTATATAAACAGACTAGGTCTGTCCTACTTCAAGGAGACTGTACACAAATACCCAGGATGCTAAAACCTGTGTTTACAAAAATCCTTGCTTGCAGAACATGTATTAAAGACGGTAGAAAGGGCTTGGCAATTACCTTGCTGGGCTTCGGTGCCTCAACCTCTAAAATGAAGACCTCAGAAAGAAGGATCAGCAAAGTTGCTTTTAGCTTTAAATCATGGTAATTCTATGTGTATTTGGCTGGGGGACAGGGACTTTAAATTACAAAAGACTTCTCACTACAGACCTTCCTTAAACATTAAAGATATACACATGATTTGGTTTTGTTTTAATTCAGCTTATACTATGTTTCAAAGAACAATCTTCTCTAAATGAAGACAAGTCTATAACCACACTAATCTCACTGACTTCCAAGCTGCTAGCATAAAGAGAGAAATGCTGACCAAAAAATAGTTTATAGGTAGATCCAGCAATTCTGCAGTATTCTGAAATGAAATCACTGGGTCCTGAGTTTTTCTGGCTCTACCGCATTATCTTTCACCCACTCACTTTTTGGCTACTTCCTGGATCACCAACAGCCAGGAGCAGGAAATTTAATCATCCATATAATCCTGACTGTTCAACGGCATAATCTGGGGGCAAGAAAGGTAGGATGCATATTCAATATGATAAAAATTTCAGAAGTGAGGGGAAAAAGCTCCAAACGCATTTAAGTTTACAGAGCTGGAGGTGTCTGGCAATGCCAAGTTATCAAGTGATGTCCACTGTAGAGAAGAGAGTATGACAGATCTCTAAATGGATTTTCCACTTTTAGTCCTTGTCAGCACACAACACTCCAAGCCTAATCACTACATAAAAGGAAACAGATAAGCACGTCAAAGTCTGGTGTTTAAGAGCATATGTTGTACCTTTTACATTATGTATGACATCAAGGTCAGCTGCACCCCTTGGTTGCATCAGAGCTGAACCACTGCTTTAAACTCCTTTTCTCTTCATTCCCTCTGCAAAGCAAAGGCTGGGGAAGGGCAGGAATAGGGGATAAAACTTACAAAATAGTCCTTAGCGATGAATGATATTATATAAGCTGCCACACCATATGAGGTTAAAACATAACACCACACAGCATGGTAGCTTATACAATATCATTGGGATTCTTTATTATAGAGGAGGATATTAATCATCACTATGGAACAACTAAACTTTTTTTGGCCAAGGATTAACTTTAAAGAATGGAGACCATTCACTCATTCAATCTACAACATTTAATGAGCACCTTTTACTCTGTAGGTCCTGTACATACAGCGGGGAATGAAACAGACATTGTTTTTCCCTGGAGAGCTGTGGTCTAGAAGAGATGTTAAGCAGTGTGGGGAGAGCCAGCAAGGAAAGGAACAGGTGCTCTGAGAGAGGGCAACAGGCGATCTGAGTTTAGGTTCAGAAAAAGCCTCTCTAAAGAGCTGACCAAGAAAAGGAGGTCAGGTGGAGAGAAGGATATTTTGGGCAGGAAGACCAGCAAGTGCCAACGTCCTAGAATGGGGAGCTTGAGTTCTTCTATATGTAGAAAAGAAGGAGCCAGGAAGGACATGGACTGACTGGTATAGGAGGAGCCCAAGGTGGAAGGCGGGGCATTCTGCAGAAGAAATGACACCTGTTCCACAGACACAGAGAGGGTGGGTGTGGACGGAGATGAGTCTGTCAGTCTGGGAACAGGAAGTTGAGGGAGTTCTCTAATGGCTACTGTTTTCTTTGTGAAACAGCAGGCCTGGTGAGGCATGAGAGTAAGAACTGGGTGAGGTGGTGGTGGGAAATGGCTATTACGGGCAATGGAGGAGCAAGCCGGACTCACTCACCTCTCAACCCTCACTCTTTCCCAAGTCCCCACAAAGTGACACCTCACCCACCCCTTAACAGTGGCTTTCTCAATTTCTGGTACCAAAGCTTCGAGAACCAGAGCAAAGGAGCCCTGGATGCCGTGATGCTTAGCACTAGAAAGATTCTCAGAGATCTTAACTGCCACTCACTTTAACTACTTCATAATTAAGCAATTTACTAAGGAAGCAACTAAATGTCAAATAGTTGCTATCAGCCTATAGCCAAACAGGCTATCAGCCTATCTCCTCAGGAAGCCCCATCCACTGGAAACTGTTGATATCCTCTTTTTAATGGTAGTCACCTTTTTAATAGAGTGAGTTTCTTCCTTCATTTCCCCTTCTTTCCTATTCATTCTATGTCTGAATAATTTAAACTCATTCAGTTTTCAATAAAGCAAGACCTGGATTATTTTTCTCTGTTTAATACTCAAGCACAATCACTTATTCATTGGTAAGCAGGAAAAATTAAATCAATTATTTAGGAGGTGGCTATAGGCTGGGGACAAAGATCCAGCACTCTGGGCACAGAGTCAAGTACGTTTTAAGCTCTGATGGCTTAACAATATCCCAGTCATTTGCTTCTACATTCACGCATATGCAAAAATATGCTGGCCTCCAAGGACTTAAGATTCAACCCCAAAGTATACTAGTCTCTCATTGCAGCTCAGAAAAATGACTTAAAATTATCTCCCCTTACAGCGAATCAGGCATGAAGCATCCAAAGGCAGTTTTCTTGCAACACAGACATTCTTAAGAACTCATGGTGATCTCACACTAAATGGGATACATAAGTTCACCAGGAATGGGGGGGGGGGGGTGGGGTGGGGAAGCTATGTATAAGAGGGAAAGGATTAGTAACGATAGAGAAGATAGCTTGAGTTATTTACACAACATAGCTCACTTCATAGACATCTGAGTGGTGGTAGCTAACCGGAAGGTTCTAGATTACAGCCAATAAACCGGCCTTGGAGAAAACACACACAAAACACACAGACACCTATCCTTTATTTCCTGGCAGAAGCTATGATGATTCTATCTGATTAATAAGGTGTTCAATCTCCCTCAAGAGTTATTAAGTATCCCACCCTAATTGCTATCAATTTAAAATTCTAGTACCTCAGATTACGTTAAAAGAAACATTCTGGGCTTTCTTTAAAAAGGAGAGAGCCAGATCATTTGTGGTCGATCTGCAGAATGTAACTGATGACAAGTAGAGGAAGGTGAGGAACAAGTAGAAGGGGCCCCATTAACCTCTTCAAAGGCCAGTCTGCAGGCTGCTTCCAAACTTACAACCAGAGAGCTGGGCCCTCGAAGAGGGAAGACTGTGGATGTTGCTAGGGGAATGTATAATACACATTTTGGGATACTGTTTTTCCACTTTCTCTCCCACTCCCTGTTTCCCAAAAGACAGGGAAAACACACCTGGGAGAAAACGCCAACTTAAGTGCTACTTGTAATTCACACAGAAGTTCACCCTTGAGTTCTCTCAGCCTGGTTCCTATTTGCCTTCAACTACCTTTGACTTTGAATAAACTGCTGTTATAAAGACATAGAAAAGAAAGGCATCTATCAGCACACAGCTCCATCAGAACAGAGGCCACGGCAAGAAAACATTACTCCCCCCATACTCCACATCAAGCTCAAAAACAATGCTCCTGGCTGTCATTTTTCATTTATGCCAGCCTCGTATTTCTATTAAACAAACCTCCTTTTTATTGACTATTTCCCTCACACAGCACAATAAGGTAAACGTGAGCCCACAAAGACTGTATGGTGAAACACAAGCTTTACTCTGGGAGGGGAATCAGTAAAAGGCAGAAGGGGACAAGTTTCAAGGGCTCTTCCTAACTGGTGTCTACCAAATGGAGAAATGATGGGGCTGCTCCTCTGTCTGCCAGAGCTGCTGTGATTGACTTGAAATTAACCAGCTTTCCAAGAGACATGAAAAGAAAGAGGATTTCACAATCTCGAACAGTCTCCCCTCTTACTCTCTAATTTTCCCCAACCACCCTCACTCCCACCCCCCACTTACAAGAGGACTTTTGTATACATAAAGTTTCAAGGAACAAAGCATACAAACACTCACACACAAATAAACTCCCCAAACTAACACCAGCGTATAATTGTGTTTTGGTTGGAGCTTTTCCAGCCCTGTCACCCGTTCTCTGTTAGGAGTAAATGAAACCCTTTGCTTTTGCGAAGTTAGAAACAGACAAACTCTCCACAGTTTCACGCTGCACAAGGACCCCCTCATATCTTTCAGCCCCCTTAAATCCCCAACGAAATGAACTCACTGCTGAAAGGCAGCAATGAAAAAAAAAACTAATCTATATCTCAAATACAGATTTTCGCTTCCCCTCACTCAGCTTCCCCTTTTAGCCGGAAACATACAGCGTTTCTAGTTTCTGAAACCCCTTTTCAAGGGACCCTCCACTCAGGGCTCTTCCAGGGGATCCCGCTTTCAGTCGTTCTGATGCAGGCAGGCAGCCCTTTTCCAAGCACATTTTGCATTCCTGGAATCCAAGTGGGGCTCTTTCGTTTCCAGAGAAAGCTAAAAAGCAGACTTTAGTGGGCTGGCTGAACTAGGTCCGACTCTTCCTCCCCTCCCCTCTGAAAGGCTGCGGGGGGAGAAGGGAGCCCGAGATGAGACCTGGGCTCCGCTTATCCAGCTCCTACTGGGCTTCGAAGGCGCAGGGGAAGCGGACAAAGTGCCCACCGCTCACTTTAAAACTCCCATCTGCTCCTACCACTGCCTTCCTCCAAATTCCTCCGCAGAACTTGGCCGGCCCCCAGGAGAAACCAGAATCCTACCTTCCTTGAATTCTTCTGCTTCGGAGTGCATAGTGTCAGGGTAACCAGCTGCAGGGGCGATTACCGCTCACATGTACTCGGACTAGCCTCAAGTTCGCTCTGCAGCGAAATCCGCACACAACGGAAAATAAAAGGAAGAAAGCCACTAAAATCAAAACCTCCCCGGGGCGGGAGAGCGGGTTCTGGTGCAGGGATTTTCAGGGGGAAAGTTCTGCAAGAGTGACGAATCGCGTCTCAGCTGGGCGGCGGGAGTCCGCCCCCGGGGCCGCGCTCGGGCCGGCAGCGGGGCGGAGGCAACCTGGCGGGGCTGGCTCGGCCCGGGCGCACGCAGGTGGGGCGCAGGCCCAGACCGCAGCCGATTCTCCCGAGACACAGGGCCGAGAGGGGCCGTCGGCAAACGCACCAGACGGGCGGAAAAAAAAAGGTATAACAAAGAAAAAGTCTCATCTCAGAGCACACTGTAGTTTTACATAAATAATAAATGTATATAGGGGAGAAGCAATGCTTGTGTATTTTGGATTACATTTTTTGATGCCCATTTGACTTTGTCTTGTAGTCTTGCACGCCAAAAATTACGGATTTTAAAGCAGCTTGGGTATGTTATTTTTGTAGGAAAGTCGCGTGGATATCGCTCATCAGGTTGGAAGGACCAGCTTAACAGAGCACAATTTCACAAGTCCCAGAGCGGGGCCTTTTGAAGAAAGTGGAGCGGCCTCCACCCTTACCTTTGCACAGCAAAAGCAGACGAGACTGCTTTCTCATTCAGTATAGCCCCGGGCGAGCACTGTTACTCAAACCCCAGCCCGGGCGCTCACTGCTGCAGTTACTCCCACGGGCCATCCTCAGCGGGAGAGACGGTTCCCTCCCTACCGGCTACTAGCAACAACTGGGGATGAATTCCTTCAAAACGCCAAGGGGGAGGTTTTCAGGATTTGAAATGCTGATAGAATAAAGAAGCAGGAGAGCCTTCACAACAGATCTCAATTCTGCCCCCGGCTCTGGCCCACAGGCCCCTACAAATTGGCTGAGAGGAAGTCCCCTTAGCTCTGTGGAGCCTTGGTTTTCCTTTCTGCAAAGCGGGGACAAGAGCTGCCACTGATAGGCCTGTCTTATGGAGGTATCTTGTAGAACACTTGTTCTATCGCCAGTCTCAAGCATAAAGTCCCAAATAACATACTGAAAGATCCGCTTGGAAATTATGAGAAAAAATATATTATTTTGACAAATTTATTTTCCAGCTCCTTTTTCTTTAT
Organism: Macaca nemestrina; assembly: GCF_043159975.1. NCBI lineage: Eukaryota > Metazoa > Chordata > Mammalia > Primates > Cercopithecidae > Macaca > Macaca nemestrina. Next base: position 60,893,905 of record NC_092130.1, read on the forward strand.
TTCCCATTTTGTATAGGCAGAAACCAATAGAAACGCTAAAAAGACATGGATTTAAGGAGTTTGAATTTAAATCCAGTTCTGCCATTTATTATTTGTATGATCTTATCCAAATTAACCTCTCTGAGCCTCCAGTTCCTCATTTGTAAAATGAAGATAAAAATAGTATTATTTACTTCACAGATTTATGTCTGCATTAAATAAGGTAATATAAGCACAAAGCGATTTGAAAACCATAAGGACTACATAGATTATTACTATTGCACCATTAAAAGTAAATTTTTATAAAAGATACTCTTGGGTTTTATTTCAGTATTGAATTTGAACAGAAAAGGGTGCTTATGCTATTCACAAGCAGTGAAGGCTATTATAAATATTAATGTAAGAGGTCTAGATATTAAATCACATCCTACTGCTGAGAGATTCTAATATGGCTAAGATGCTAACATGTTATCTCAATTTCACTGAAAGAGCAGGATGAAGGGAGGAAGACACAGCCAGCCAGAGAAGGGAGAAGAGGAGAAACATCTGGAAAATATCAGTGTTGCAGAGCCTCCCGGAAACTGACCTCGCCACCGAAAGGGTAACAGACTGCACCCTTCCGAAAGTCACAGTTAACTTCATGGTCCCCTCTGCCACACATCCTGAGTCAGGAGCTGCTGATACGTATACCTTGCACTCGGTCATCTCAGACTCATGGGGAGACAGCCTGAGATGAGGATGATTCTGAACCCAAAGAAATGCTCCCTCACTAGTCACAAGTGGCTTTTCCTGTCCTGCCCAAGTCATCATTCTGCCCCCTCTCTCCCTATACCATCTATCCTTGCCCTTCCTCACTGCAACCCAGATGTCCACAGAGAGTCCACAAGGGGTCTTAAGGGATCTCACCAGGGCTGTGTGCTACACAAGAGCTTCCACTGATCTATAATTGGGGTAAAGCAACAACTTTTCAAGGTGATGATTATGCAAATCCAGAAAACCCAAATTTCAGGCCCAGTCTGCCCACAGCAGAATTACTTTCACTCTCTTCTTTTAGAAAGTACCTTCATAAGGAATATTTATTAAATGTCATTTTGCAAGTCCAACTGGGGACAAATCACATAAGATATGTTAAAATACATGTCCTTTAATGTGCTACTTGTTTTACAACTGCTGAATGAATAGTTCAAGCGCCCCCATGAATTATCAGCCTTATAATTCATTTTAGATAGCAGCTTCATGGATCTTTGAACATTCACCACCGGCCTCAGGAAGCCGGGAGAGAAACTTCTTTTGTATTTAAATGCAAGCAAGCAGTCACCTTGGGGAAGAATGTTCTGTTTCAGCTCAAGAGCAATGAATGCTCAGCTTATTTCAAAAGGCTTTATGTGAATAAGGACATTCCTCAGTCTCCTGTATAACCTCAAAGCCATCTGCTCTGGGCAAGCTACATTGCCCCATACCCCTACCTTGCAACATGGTGACAAAGGGCAGCTGATTCTCTAGGGATCCCCTTGGCCTTCTGCTGCTCTTCTGCTGCTCTCAGATATGTACCAGGTCATCTTGATTTTGTTGTGCTTTTATTCAAAAGGGGATCATTTACTTCTTAGCCCCAGTGAATAATGGTCCAGTACATCATAATGATTTGTTATCTCCTGTAGGTGGGACTTGTTGATTCTTGTATGTTTAAGAAACACCCCAATATCCTTCACATGGCAACAATCTATTAGGGCCTGCCTGATACAAAATTGCAACTAAGTTAGCAACACTTCTCATTTAATAACAAACTGTACTTAAATACTATGTTGAACTCCTACAAGTGTATAATAATGGAACTCCCACCTTTTGTGTCAAGATGGAAGAATGAAAATGCTGGCTAAGATTCTGAAGGTTTATTCATTCATTGAGGTATAATCAAATAAATTTGTATGTGTCATATCTAAACGGACCCTACTCACGTGGGGCTTGTTGATATAATTTTGTTCATTTGACCACAGACCTAAAGAACTCAACTTTCCAAGTCACTTTGGTTCTGAGGAAGGTTTATTAACACCAACTCTCGACTGAACTTTATCACAGAGCAGCAGAAAAATCTCTTTCCAAATTATGCCTTAAATAAAGCTGTCAAAAGAATTTTTTTAAAGGCCTGACTTTCAGGCCTTTTGCTCACAACCCCCTAGATGTCTGTTAAGAAAAGGGGAGATCCGTGAGTTTTCAGACTCACACAAATTAGAAGGCCGGCTGGCAGAACTGGGAAGACAAGGTACCTTTTAATCAGAAGGTGTCAAATGTTCCACTCACATTCAAGAATGTTACATTCTCTGCAGTGAAAAATATGAAGCATCTCTGTAAACTAGCCTCTAGTTCTATAGAGGTTAGTTCTAGAACTATAGCCTCTAGTTCGCAAAAACGGTCATTTTCTTTTTCTATCCTACTGATATGAGGCTGAATTTGCTTCCTTCAATTTGACTTTGAGACCTTCTTCAACTTTTCTTGTATCATTTTTGTCTACACCCTTGAAAGCCTTCAAAGGCTTCCATGATCTATACAAAAAGTTGGCTTTCACTCCTGTTTCCCCATATGTGGGAGAGATCTGTGTCTTGGTCTCACCTGGTTAGGCCTGTAGGCTTTGAGTTCTTCCTATTATCCTCAGACACGTTTACATTTACCCTTTCGTAACACAAGTAGGCCTAAGTGGGTATCTCTCCATGGCCTCTCCCTGGCCCAGGTTGTTTGACTGTCTTAGCCTTAAGAAAATTGTATTTATGGCTGGGCGTGGTGGCTCATGCCTGTAATTCCAGCACTTTGGGAGGCTGAGGCAGGTAGATCATGAGGTCAGGAGTTCGAGACCAGCCTGGACAAGATGGTGAAACCCTGTCTCTACTAAAAATACAAAAATTAACTGGGCACAATGGCAGGTGCCTGTAATCCCAGCTACTTGCGAGGCTGAGGTAGAAGAATCGCTTGAACCTGGGAGGTGGAGGTTGCAGCAAGCTGAGATTGTGCCACTGCACTCTAGCCTGGGCAACAGAGTGAGACACCATCTCAAAAAGAAAAAAAAGAAAGAAAAAGAAAAAAGAAAATTGTATTTAGTAGATTTGAAGAAGAAGATGCTAAAATGACAGTGGAGTCATTTATGCACCTTTGCAGAAGGTCAAGCTCTGTGCCTCAAGTGGCCTTAAGTGCTGAGTACAAATGCTCCTCAACTTAGCAGTGAGGCTACATCAGGATAGAACCATCATAAGTTGAAAATATATTTAATACACCTAACATACTGAACACCATAGCTTAGCCTAGCCCACCTTAAATGTGTTCAGAACACTTACATTAGCCTACAGTTAGGCAAAATTATCTAGTACAAAGCCTGTTCTATAATAAAATGTTGACTATCTCATGTAACTTTTTAACACTGCACTGAAAGTGAAAAAAGCAGAGGGGTTGTATGGGTGTTCAAAGTATAGTTTCTACTGAATGTGTATCACTTTTAGTAGAATACAAATAGAGTAAGGCTGGGCACACTGGCTCATGAATTTAATCCCAGAACTTTGGGAGGCTGAGGTGCGAGTATTGTTTGTGGCCAGAAGTTTAAGACCAGCTTGGACAACATAGAGCGATCCTAACTCTACAAAAAAAGTTTTAAAAGATTAACCGAGTATGGTGGTACATGCCTGTAGACCTAGCCACTTGGGAGACTGAGGCAGAAGGATCACTTGTGCCCAGGAGTTCAAAGCTACAGTGAGCTATGATCATACACTGAATTCCAGCCTGGGCAACAGAGTGAGACTCCTCTGTCTATACACATACACACACAACTACGCACAGAGTTAAAAAATTGTGAGCCAGGGACCATCTGCACTGGGATAAGACTGGGGAGGCTGAGGTGGGCTGAGGCAGAACCACGTGAGAGGAAGACGCTGAGGATGACTGTGGAGATGAGGGAGGGAGAAGGCCACTGGGAGCCAGGTCCTGGGAGTTTGAAGTTATAGGTAATCCCTCTCCTCAGTCTGCCCAGTGACTTCTCCCATACATTCTACACATTCACTAATGCTCTAGATGTGAGTGCCTAATTCTGAGAGAATGGGAAGAATTGCTGACATTGGAGATGAGCACACATAGGGAGACAACAATACATCTGGGATGTGCTTGTTTCCTAGGCTTTCTAGGTGTATTTCTCTACTAAGAAATCTTCCTTGTTAAAAGCTTTTAGCAGATTATAAAACACAAGCATACTCTCAAAATCAGTTCAGAAAATATTAGCTGAACAATTTATGACTCACAGTCCTTCTTTTATAACACAGTCATTCCTCGGCATCTGTGGGAGATTGGTTCCAGGACCCTTGAGGATACCAAAATCCAAAGATGCTCAAGTCTTGTATAAAATGATGAAATATTTGCATATAACTTACATATATAATCCCATATGCTTTAAATTATCTCTAGATTGCTTATAATTCCTAATACAATGCCTACATATCACTTCATTCACATAAATTCAACATAATACTGGAAAGTGGCAAATTCAAGTTTTGCCTTTTGGAACTTTGTGGGATTTTTTTTCCCACAGAATATTATTGATCTGCCATTGACTGAATCCACAGATGCTGAATCCATGAATATGGAATGCACAGATATGGAGGGCTGGATGTATTTAGCAATAACGTCTTGTGTTAGGTTTTATTTAGACTCCCAAATTAGCCCCCTCGGGTCATCATACTCATTTTACAGATATGTAATTAAAGAAATGGAGGTTACGTGATTTGCTCAAGGTCACAAAACTAATAATGTTCTTTAGACCACAATGAATGCAGTCTAAGCCTCCTGTCTCCTATATCCAGACTTTCTCACTCTATTAAACTGTTCCTATAAAATCCAAGTCCCTTATTTTGCAGAGGAGTAACTCGAAGATTGCTAATATTGGGAGGTCCCCATAGAGCTTATGGCTGGCCATGGTTCTAGCATTGGACCATCGTCAAATCTCTCTGTTCAAATGATTTGATCACAGCCTTAAACTGAAGCCATTCAATTCCTGATATTCAGTGCTTTAAATATGCTATAAATTCAATAACTTCTATTTATTCAGTTGCCTGAAATTATGAATCTTTTTTTGAAATTAAAAGTTCAGTAAGGACCTTAATTAAAAGTTCAGTAAGCCTCATCGGATATGGGCTGCCAGGAGCAAGGAAAAGACCACCAGACTCAATTTGGGAGACCTGGGCCTGATTACTGACACCACCATCAGCAGAGCAAGCACTGGCTGTGCCTCATTTGCATTAAGATGAGTTTTCTTCCTATTCATTATTTCTTCATTTTTCCTCTAAAAATAGGCAAAGTCATTTAACCTCTCTGTGCTTTTGTTTGCACATCTGTACCATAAGAATGACGTCCCTTATTTAACAAGGTTGTTATAATGATGAAATGAGTAAAGAACATGATGGAACACAGAAAATCATGAGGTTCCCCTCATCACTTTTCCAGATATAATCATGATGAAGGCCAGATTGTCCCAGATTGTTTAAGAGTGTCTATTTGGAGGCCCTAAATGCTGGCTCTATAAATATTCCAGATAGGTGTGGCAATGTAATTTGTGTGGTCTAGCAATGGAAAAGGAAAACAAAAGGGCTGGATTTCTTTCCTGTGCTCAGGTGAATGGGGTCAACATGGAAACAGCATGAGAGGGGCCACAGAAGGGATTCACCAGGAAGAAGAGGAAAGGCAAACTGAAGTGGCCAGGATGGCACGACATCACGTCTGACCAAGGCATCCTCAGCCTTCCTTCAGAAAAGCAGCAGAAGGAAAAAGGGATCAAAAATCACAGTGTGGAACTCAGGCTTGAAAGAAACCTTAGATATTGTCTATTTTTATTTTTATTTTTGAGATGGAGTTTTGCTTTTGTCGCTTAGAGTGCAGTGGTGCAATCTCGGCTCACTGCAACCTCTGCCTCCTGGGTTCAAGCAATTCTCCTGCCTCAATCTCCCGAGTAGCTGGGATTACAAGCATGTGCCACCATGCGTGGCTAATTTTGTATTTTTAGTAGAGATGAGGTTTCACCATGTTGGCCAGGCTGGTCTCGAACTCCTGACCTCAGGTGATCCACCCACCTCAGCCTCCCAAAGTGCTGGGATTACAGGCGTGAGCCTCCGCACCCAGCCAGAGGTTGTTTAATCCTCTACCTGGCTGATGAAGCAATCTCTTATCACATCACCGGCAACAGACATTCATCCAGAATTGCCTTGACAAACTTCATTATCAGAGACAGCCTCCTTGAAAAACCAACCCCATATCCATCCTAACCGTTAGAAAGTTCCTCTGTATACCAAACTAAAATTCAAGTCTAAGGGCAGTAATTGTCAAATTATTTCCACTCTAACCACTGCCTTTACTCCTTACAGCAAGGAAATAATTTTGTGACGAGATAAACATAGGTTTTTAACTAAATTTTATTTTCAACAACCTAGTGGAGACCCCTCACATTGGCTGGCTGATGTAGCTGAATTCAGTGTGAGACAGTTATGCAACTTTCCAGTGCTTGCCACACATCTGCTATTGATTATCGTGAGCATTCAGAAGCAAGAAGCTCTGCTCGAGATGCCCTGTGATAATCTTTCTCCTCAGTGTGCTCACTCCAAGAGGGCAGAAAACAATGCCAAGACAGATTGAGTAACGGGCCCTACTTGACTGCACTTGAGCAGTTAAAAGCTTTAAGTTTCTGAACAAAATTTGAAATGTGAAATGCACAAAGAAGACCAACGTAGTGCTCCATTTGTGGAATCTGGACCACAGACTCCTGGTCTGAGATCTATTTGAAAGTCTAACCCACTTCTAGTTGCCATAATTTGATGTTGGCATTGAGTTTCTGACATGGGTAGAATCTATTAACAATTGTGCCAACTGGTGACTGCTCAGGAGACAGAAAAGGCTGACATAGGCTTGCAGTTGAGAGTAGCCAAGGCTGACACTCAACAGAAAAACTCAGCAGGTGGTGAAAATGTGAACTGAAGCAGAACTTATCCAAACAGGACTTCAGGGAAAACGGGAGGTTATTTTTGCAGGTAGCAGTGAAAGGCATGCATCAGAAGTTTTTCCTCTTGAATAGGTCAGGTGACAAAAGTTAAGTTACTCAGCCTCTCCTTAAAGAAGAGCTGCAGAAATATGTACTAGTTTGGATTCACAAAGTTGTAGGCATCATGAAGATGAATGCATTTTTTTGAGAAATTGCTCACCTGAACAATGTGCTAGCCTACCTAAAAAAGATAATATTAAGTCCATAAATTTCCTAGTAGAAACAGGAGATCTAAAATTCACCAACCTTTTCAATCGGAGGTCTGTTTCAACAGATATTTTACTACTGAACTCAGCAAAGCCCCATCATATGCCATTTAATTTTCTCAATTTCAATGATATACAGTCAGCCCACATCAGACAAAGAAATGATCTAAATGGGTACATTGGCTACCATTCCCCCTAATGATTTTATGCTGCAGAGTAAGCATGAGAAGGAGCTGGAAATTTGCTGTTCCCTCTCTCCCTCTAGTCTCTGTATGGACTTTTACACTGTGAGCATCTCACACACTGATGATGAATGTTGTGTTTAAGGACATGTATTGTTTCACAGCAAAATGCCTCAAAGACAAGCTAACTCTAGTATCTGGTCTTAAAGAAATAGCAACCTGTTTCAATGCTAAGGAAACAGTGGGAGTAAATCTTATACTTAATAGGAGATGGTATATCAGTCTCCAACCTGGTAACTTCCTAAGAGGTTTTCTAAAATAATACTGACCTCATACAATTTTCACTTTACACATTACTCGTACTCTTAACCAAACTGGCATCTTACAGTCTCATGTTAGAGTGATGTGGTCAAGAGTTGCTGAAAAAGATACGATTTTAGCTCTGAGGTCCCCAAATTACGTGCCAGTGTACCTCAGGGCACTATAGCAAAGTCACAGAGGTGTGCAGGATATTTTGTCTTTGAGGGAAACAAAGTAATACACAACATTTCTCAGATGCTTGCATGAACGACTATTTCAAGCGAATTCACAGTTTAACATTAGATTGGGTTATTTTCCTTTTGATGATGTCATTTCTTTGCAAAGCTAGGTTGTTGGTAGTTGCTGTGTTAAAGGCAAGTATTAGTTGAAAAGTGATGCGGAACAGGAAATTAGGGTATTGGGATTCAACCCAATTTCTAGGTTTGAGGAACTATAATAAGTTTACTGCCTCACAGCTCGAAATTCACCCTTCATTACCCACTATGTGAAGACGTAAAAGGGACCTTTACATATTTTTTATTTTGTTAGCTGGTACCATTCTGAGCTTCATCAGTGGAGAGTACTGTAGAGACATTACAGAAAGAAGCAGTTTTACTTCCTGGTTCTGGTACACTCTTTCTGCACGCTGCTGCAAACACGCATGGCTCCTAGAGCATTCACACCTTCTTAGCAACTGGCTCCTGCTGAACATGATGGTCAGCACCTTGCAGCCTCCAGCAGCTTCCACTGGCATCCCTCTTGGTTAATTTTTGCAGCAGAGTGCAACCAGTGAAAGACTTCCACATGAATAGCTTTCCTCAGCATCTTACAGGGTAGATTTCTAGCAAGTTCTGTCAGCACAGCACCCCAGTGACTTCTCTGCCAGCCAGGGAGCCACAGCAGGCCATGACATCTCCAGCAGGGTCTGGAGCGGAGAGAAGCCTGTGTTTGGGTGCTCTATCAGAGCACGGGTAGGGGCTGCTCCTTATGTCTGCTATTTCTCTGTTATTTAAAGTTCTCTTTACTTCCTATTACCTAGTTCCCATTATAGTTAACTAGTTTTCTTTTTCTTAACAGTTTTTTTCTTTTGTATTTTTAAAAAATTGTGGTAAAATACATACAGTATAAAATTTACCATCTTAATAATTTTAAATGTACAGTTCAGGAGCATTAAGTACATTCACATTGTTGTACAATCATCACCACTATCCATCTCTAGAACTTTTTTCATCTTGCAAAACTGAAACTCTGTACCCACTGAAGACTAAATCGCCATTGTCTGTGCCTGTCAGCCCCTGGCAACCACCATTCTACTTTTTGTCTCTATAAATTTGACTACTCCAGGTAACTTACATAAGTGGAATTAAAGAGTATTTGTCTTTTTGTGATGGCTTATCTCACTTAACATAATATCCTCAAGTTCATCCATATGGTAGCGGGTCAGACTTTCCTTCCTTTTTAAGGCTTGGTGATATTCCATTGTATGTGTATATCACATTTTGTTTATACATTCTTCTGTAGATGGATATCTGGATTGCTACTGCCTTTTGGGTATTGGTTTACAAATATCTCTTTGAGATGCCTTTTCAATTCTTTTGAGTATATACCCAGAAGTAAAATTGCTAAATCATATGGTAATTCAATTTTTAATTTTTTGAGGAACTGTCATATTATTTTCCTAGCTAATACTTCTTTAAACTTTCCTTTAAATTATTGTGTACTTTATATTCTCATTAGACCCTGACCAATATATGCAATGCCCAACAGTTATATACATTCCATTAAGAAATGAAGAGTAACATAAAAACATTATTTTTAAATATTTCAATATATATGTATTATGTTTCACAACCACAAAGTTATTAATACAGAAACACTAAGTTGTTTGGAACTAAGCACTTAACAAATGAAACTGCTAAGTATTTCTTTTGTCCTAGAAATGGCACGAAAAAAATTACTAAGACCACTAAATTACTGAGACCACTAAGGGTGCATGAGCCAAGAACATTTGGAAGGCTCTGCTCTAGCCTACATGTTTCCAGCTGCCATTAGGAACTGTCTGCTTGAATGGTTCCTTAGGCTCACCCTATCTAGGGGTATCCCTGAAGGCACAGATGGGACCTTAATATTAACCGTACTTAATACTGTATCTCTTTATAATATTAAGTTTTTCTCACTTAGGGACTGGGGGCTACAAACTTTACAATTATCTTTGACATATCCTGCTCTGTCTCCCCTTATTTCTAATCCTCACATCAAAATGATTGGCCTTTTTTTCTCTCCATTCCTGCGGCAGTCAGTAAAGCCATCATCTCTAGTTAGCATTACCTAACAGATTTTAAGCTAGTTTCCCTTAAACAAGACCATGGGTTGAAAATTCAAATGCTCACCGAGGCTAAAAATATGTTAATTCATACCTGCCACACAACAATTGGCTGCCCCAGTCCTTGTACCCATGAAGGCAACACCAATAGGACAGGCTGTGGGTGAGGCCCCATTCCCAGGATGCCAGCTGTTAGAGTGTGGATGTTTGTCCCTTCCAAGCCTCATGTTGAAATGTGATGGAGGTGGGGCCTGATAGGAGGTGTTTGAGTTATGGGGGTGGATCCTTAATGAGTGGCTTGGTGCCCTCCCCATGGTAATGAGTGAGCTCTTGCTCTATTCGTTCATGTGAGAGCTGGTTCATTAAAATATTGCATTGGGAGTTATACCTGATGTAAATGACGAGTTGATGGGTGCAGCACAGCAACATGGCACAAGTATACATATGTAACAAGCCTGCACGTTATGCACATGTACCCTAGAACTTAAAGTATAATAAAAAAAAAAAAAAAAAAAAAGAGCCTGATACCTCCTCCCCTCTCTCTTGCTCCCTCTCTGTGTGACACATCTGCTCCTTTTTCACCTCTGCCATGAGGAAAAACTTCCTGAGGCCTCAACAGAAGCTAAGCAGATACTGGTGGCATGCTTGTACAGCCTGCAGAATCAGGAGCCAAATAAACCTCTTTTCTTTATAAATTACCCAGACTCAGGTTCTTCTTTTTGGCAATACAAAACAGACTAATACAACAGCTGAAATACCAACTTCTCTCTCCTAAAGAAAGCAACGGCAATGCAAGTGAGTGTGAATGATGCGACTAGAGGCAAAATCATGAACGTGCGCCCACACACACATGTAGATATGAGTGGTTTGAAAAGGAATCATTCAGAAATTTTTGACACTTGTTTTCATTAACTGGAAATTACTTGAGACAAACCTTATGATGAATCATGACACCCTGTGTGGCCACACAGTGGGGGCAGCTGCTGCTGGTCTATTTTTTCAGCTGTTATATCCTCTTTTTACCCCTCCCAAAGCCATACTCAGGTCCCAACTCCTTTTAAAAGCCTATTGAAGCCCACAGTAGACCTATACTTCTACAGTGAACTTGTGCTATACTTAAAGTTGATAATCTTGATGTTAATTGTCTTCTGAGGCAGCTCCATAAGCTATTTAAAACACAAGACTATACCCTTCATTTGTTTGTTCTTTCCAGAGCGTACAATGCATGTTGGACACTTTCAAAGCACTATATAACTAATAAAATAATCATTTAATCATTTCATAATATTATGATAGCATATAAGAATAATCTTAATTTCCTCTTCCCCAAAAAGTACCTTACAAGAAACTGTGTACATAAATATCTGCTATCTTCAAAGAAAGAAAAAAAGACAAGAAAATTTGCATGGCATCTGCAGAACCAAGGTTAGTAATTTTCGACAATCTATAAAACTATCAAGTTTACAAAAGCTCTGTCAGAAAAGGAGCCAAGAAAAAAATAAATCTGACAGCTGCAAACCTTCTGTTTTACAACGTGCACAGAATAGACGCACTTCCTTCGACATCCTCATAAACAGAGTGCCGAGCAAATGCAAACATCCCCGGTAGAAGTTCAGTGGACTCCAGGACTTAACTAATGGATTGTACTTATCTTTACAGAGGCAACCTTACTAGCCACCTATCAACCCCATCACAATTGCTTTAGGAACCATTAATAAGATGGATTGAACAAAATTCCATTTCAGTTGATGGCATTTCCAGGGCAAGCAAGACACCAGCAGCGGCTGCCCGCTGTAAAAGAGTAGCAGTCTCACCGTCCTGAGATTGGAAACTTTGTTTCCTTTAAGTTAAGAACTAACATCCGTCACCGGACCACCTGAATATTTAGACTAATAAATCCCAGATGGGAATTCCAGACACCTCTTTACTAAAGACATGCTGCCGATAAACATTCTATTAAGCAAGTCTCCGAGGAGTGAGCTTCCCTTCAGAGACTGTTTTCATTTACAACATACTGTGTTTTCTAAAGCCAATTTGGGATCCCTGATTGCACAATGTGTAATTAATTTTGTCATCTGTTTTTTAATGGATGAAATTAATCTGTGAATGTAAAAAGGCAGCACCTTGGTTGTTCCTAATATGTTGTTATTGGATCAGAGAAAGACAAAAGTATACTATTTGGCCATAGCCCCAAATTCTGAATCAGCATTCCAGTATAGAACCAAACAATGTATGTGTTTATATTAAGATATATCTTAATATCCTTAGAAATAATAAGCATAATTTATCAAGCAGCTATTATGTGCTAAGTACAATCCTAGGTACATAATATAATATTACTCTTACTATGCATCAGCATAGCGGTGTTTTCTAGCTCATGAAGTACTGCTGCATACGTTGCCACTGACCCTCATAACAATCCTATAAGGAAGGTATCTTGGGAATTACTGACTCTGTTTGCTCCTGATAAGGATACAGATTCTCAGAGAAATTAAGTGGCTGGCCCATGGTCACCTAGCTAGGATTGAGTGTGAGCTGAGAGTAACTGTGGGTCTTCTGACCTCACTCCACACTATATTTTCTCTACACTATGGTGTCTCTGAACACAGCACAAAATTATACTTCAAGGCAACTCTGCCATATGCCCCAAGAGAATAGGAAATAAGAGCCAGGTGGCTGGGCACGGTGGCTCATGCCTGTAATCTCAACACTTTGGGAGGCCAAGGTGGGTGGATCACTGAGATCAGGAGTTCAAGACCAGCCTGGTCAACATGGTGAAACACCCTCTCTACTAAAAGTACAAAATTAGCTGGGTGTGATATCACATGTCTGTAATCCCAGCTACTCAGGAGGCTGAGGCAGAGAAGTGCTTGAACCAGGGAGGCAGAGGTTGCCGTGAGCTGAGATCATGCCACTGCACTCCAGCCTGGGCAACAAGAGTGAAACTCCGTCTCAAAAATAAATAAATAAACAAAGCTGGGCGTGGTGGCTCATGCCTATAATCCCAGCTATTTGGGAGACTGAGGTGGGAGGAACACTTGAGTCCTGGAGTTTGAGACCAGCGTAGGCAACATAGCAAGACCCCATGCAAAAAAAGAGAAGGGGTCAGGCGATAACAGAAGTAAGGGAAGTCAGAGGGTAGTCCTGATTGGGAAGCTCTGAGCTTGGCTGACTTGGGGAAAGAGGGAGGCAGAAATTACTAGAAAAGGGGAAGTCCAGAGGAGGAACAGGTGTGGCCAAGGGGGAGGGTAAGGAGCTCCACTTCACACATCTGAGCCTGAGATCTCAGCGGGGTAACTGATGTGGGACGAGCTTGAGCATCTTCTATCAGATCTGTTTCTCATATAACCAGAGCTCTTCCAGGGAGCATTGGGTCTGCTATAAAGTCCACAGTCTTCAATGAAAATATTTCTAAAACAGATTACGTAGAGTATCTACTCTTAACTACACGAAAGCTATAGAACATACTTTTTAAAAAAGACTGTTGTTAATCACACTGTTTTATAACATACATATTAATCTACATTTGCTCACTAAATCTGCCTAATAAAGTTGTGCTCTGTCATTGCCCTTACACCCAGTTAACAATTCCTGCCCAATTTCAAGAGATAAGATGCATGTGATCAGGATTCCACATTATTTTTAAATGCTCTAGAAAGCCTGTCCCAATACGTGGTAGATCGACAGAATAGATGTAACTCCCTGAATATAACAGAGTCTGGTTTTCAGAGGTAAGGGAAGGGACCTTGCATTCTAAAATCTGAAAAGTAAAATCGCATATAGTTAAAACTACTTTTAAAATTATTTAAATGACCCAGAAAATTTAGTACTGTCTACATGGTTTTGAATATACACAATACTATATCAGTTCCTCTAACTGTTAGTCTATGTTTCTCTGTAGTGGTCAGTCAGATATTCAAGTTCTCCCTTCAATATGATGATCAATTCATTATAGCCCACTTGCCTGGTCTTCTGAACAATGTGCTTCCCATTCTGCTGATGGTCAGAATCCTTAAAACTCATCCACTTCACACATTTTATGAACAGGTAGCGGTTACTTGTTCAACACAAGCAATGCAGAGTTCCTGCCTGGTAATGAAGTGGCTGAATATGAATGGGCAGGATTTCCTGACAACTGTCTTCTTCCTCAGGGCCGGATGTCACTTTTTATTGACAGCATCTAACATCCCCTCTACAGTTTCTAATTGGAGGTCTATGGGAACCAGGGAGAATCAAAGGTTGTAAAGGAAACCAGGGATTCATCGTCTACTCTAGAGGAACCTGTAGATGTCACTGTTCAGATGTCATCTTTATTTATGTATTTGTTAATTTCACAAACATTTATTGAGCACCTACCATGTACAGGTACAAGGTAAATGATGTAGATACAACAGCCATGATATCTGCCCTCGCAGAGCCAGTCATGGGTGAGGGTGGGGAAGGGGTTGGAAGAGGAAACATATAACATACTAATTAAAATATAGTACAGTAAGTTTAATAGTGGAAAAGCAGGAGGTGTTATGAAAGCTCACAGGAGAAGTACCTCAATCAGGCCTGAGGGAAGGAGTCATGAAGGAAGGGTTCCTGAAAGAAGTGACACCAGCCAAAGAAGGGGAAGAGAAGGAGAAAAGAAAGAAAAATGCCCCCAGGTAGAGAATAACTGGTCAGGAGTGAAGGCTGAAGACCAATGGCTATGATGGTTGGCTGACCACTGGAGATTCTTCGAGAAAGAGAACTTAGTAAAATGACCAGAGATAGCAGCCAAATTGCAAGAGGTTGCAGAATGATCTGGTGTTGAGAAAGCAGAGACAGCACTGGTGGACTATTCATTCAAGAAGTTTTCCTGAAGGTAGTAAGTTGAAAGAGTACCCTGAGGAGAAAGCATTATCAAAAAGCTCCCACAAATCTAGCACAGCTTTAAGTGGCTTTGAGGAAGGAATATGATATTCCCATAACTCTCCCATTGGCCGATACCAAACACAGGGAAGCAGGGTGACATCTAGCTCTTACAAAAACACATTTGCAAGAATTTGTGTGGACTCTGACATGAGTTTGAATAATGCAAATTTAAAAAGATAAAGTCAAAACCTTCTTCATGTTCAGTGGCTGGTGCTGGTTCTGCAGCTCTAACCTAAAGGGGACAACACAAGGTGTTATCTCTGAGGGGCTACCAAAGCCCAGATTATGCTCTTAGCAGTACAGGAAATACTCTCATTAGAAGGGTGATACCTTCGGTTAAACTCTGATTTTCTGTTCTATCATCAGGCTCTTTGAAAAACACAAACATCCCTTGGAGGAAAAGCCGGTGGATGACTAACAGCTAAGAGTAAAGAATTCACTCATTTCTTTGTTCCTTCCTTTCAGAGATGAGGACTAGAGGGCACCCCAGATAGGAAACAGAGATACAGAAATTAAGGCTGTTAGAAGGATTGGGAGGAGAATGGACACAAACTGGTCCCATTCCTGGTCCTGCCCTGGCCACTAACCCCATGCCTGCCTAAGACCAAGAAGACAAAGAGGACTGAATATACCCAGTAGACAACTTGCAAAGCAGAAGTGAGAGTTTCAAATGCTTAGGGTTCCTTATCTTCAGTGATGCAAATTTTGTAAAATGATTTAAAATCCTCAGAACTGTTTTGATTGAGATTTCCATCTCTACTTCTCTAAACAGATTCTGCCTCTAAAGGCCAGGAACCAAAAAAAAAAAAAAAAAAAAAAAAATGACTTCCATGAAGATATGATTTCTTTTGATGTGCTTCCAATCTGTGGGTGAAAATTTTGGTGGCACTCTTATCCCAGAGATAGCCAGTCTTCTCATCTAAGGTAAAAGCTGAAATCAATTCTATAAATGAAATTATAAAAGGCTCACATCCATAAATACAGTATCTCTGAGACTGAGCAAACATAGCAGTGATAGATGAAGTCAGTTGGCTTATAGCCCAAGGATTGTAAGCTGGTAGCCTTGGGGCTGAATCCAGCTCATGTAATTTGTTTGTCTGTTTGTTTAAGTTTTTCAACTGAACTTCAGTGCCTTTAGATGAGACCTGTTGTTTCTAAATTTACCACAGGTCTCACGACCTGAGATTGTTCACATAGAGCACTATTTACACATTCATATTACTTGCCTGGTTCCTGTAGACATTTGAGTTTGGGACCATTGACTTATATAGACTAACATTAAAAACAAATAATCGACCTCTTGCTTATGTGGAGTTCTGGTGCTAACTGTTTCAGAGCAGAGCGCTGGAGGGTTATTGAGCAACAGGATCACTAAAAAACAATAAACCACAACAGTGTGCAACACCACTGTAATCAGCTTAAAAAAAAAAAAAAAAAAAAAGCAGGAGACCAAAAACACCAGTGAAGCTCACTAGCCCTGAATAAAATGTGTCTACAGCTTTGAAACCACCTTACAACAGAAGTACCTGCCAGGAGTCACTAAGCTTCCTTCATGTGCACCACTTCCACAGTACCCCGACATCTGGATGTCCCAGAACACAAGCTTGGCGGCCAGTATCCAATTCTGGCTTGGCAAAGGAAACGATCCCTCTATTCAGTGAACTGAGGCCATAAATGCACTATCTGTGGTATTCAAATAAAAATACTCAACTTGGAGCAATTCAAACCGCCACTCAGCCAGTCCAGCCACTTGGTGGCTATTTAAGACATCTGCAGCACATACCACAGAACGTGTGCCATCACTTGTCTGTTCATATGTCCGGATACGGAGGACCAAAGTCCACACTCCTACCCCCGCCTCAGGTCTCCATGACATTTCCTGCCACACCCTACCCAGAACCCAAGAATCAGAAAGCTAATGCTCAAAGGAAGGTTTTGAGGTTATCTTATTCAATCTCCCTGTTCCTCAAACTTGTTCACAAATGAGAAAATAGCCCCAGCAAGTGCATATGATGAGTACCCTAAGAGGAACTATTAATAGAATTAAATCTCCAGGACCTCCATGGTGGCCTCAGGAGCTCAGGGCTCCTTTCTGCAACCAGCCTCCTGGGAGCAGGGCATGCCTTCGGGCACAGTGGTCCTCTGCAGCCTAGCCCAATGTTCCTGAATCGAATTTCTGTGACCCACATGGGCAGTCTAGCTCACTCAAGTTCCTGTTAGGGTTTGGGTGAAAGCCCCCTGGTAATAAAGGGTGCCTCTGCTCTGGCTGGCCCCCCGTGCATATATTTCCATATATTTCATGTGGTGGGGAAGACTGGCTGGCTAGGGACAATGCTCTGGAGTTTGGAATCCTATACTCCAGCCACAGATTTCATCTAAACGATAAACGGCTACCTCTTCTGCTCCAACTGACTTACCACAAGGTGGTATTTTCTTGTGTCACTGTGACTTTCGTTTTCACCAGCCTTCTGAATGTTGCCCCAGCCCCTTCCCCTGCTCCAGACAGCCATCCTCCTGGAGGACTCATCTAGAGACAACTAAATGAAACTCTCTATGACTGACTGCCCCATTTCATTTACTTGTGTGCAGCTTCCAAAGCTTTACATTATCCACAGCCCATTTATTTCCATTAAAATAGATAAAATAATTAATCAAATATGGTGATTAAGGTCATAGCTATGAAATGTTAAGGCCATTCTTTGCAGAAACATATGGCCTTATTAAACCGTTTTTAAACAAAAATTATATTGGACTTCAGTGTTTTATCAGAGCATATAATTACCATAGATTGAAGAGCTGTCTATAAATAATTTTCTCTACTTCTTACTCTCATTGTTCAACTTACCAGACCTACTAGTACCCTGGTGATGCTTTATTGACCTCTGAGAATCCCTTTGTGATCTGTAGTGCTACTATGGTTCACAAAATCTGTGTTCTTCTCTCCCTGATAGCATCTGACATTTGTCATCAGGGGTTGGCAATCCCATACACTGGGCCCCATTTACTACGTACCATAGCCAGTCACCAAATTAGAGAAACTCAGTAAAAAACAAAACAAAACAAACAAACAAAAAAACGCCGTAAGAGGAGACCTGTGTAGTAGACATCGTGGCTGACCCAACATCATGTCCATTTCTCTCTCCCTGGGTAGCAATCCTGATCATTTTAAATAAATCACAGAAATCCCATACCCCCTTGCCACAGAGTGACGGGTTTAGGCAACCCAAGCCTAAGCCAATCATCACAGCAGATGCCATAGCCAATAAACTGGTCATTGAGACATCAGAAATTTGTTGGGGGCTTTTGGAAAAAGTCGCTTGCTTCTCTGACACAACCACAAGAAGCCAGTTCTCTCTCTCCTTCTGGGCAGTGTGTGGTGGATATGAAGTCTAGAACTGCTGTAGACTTTTATCAACATCAGAGAAGGCAATTCAGGATGAAGCTCAATCACGGAAGGCAGAAACATGGGGCCTTTTTTTTTGTTTTAAGGGACAGGGTCTTGCTCTATTGTCCAGGCTGAAGTGCAGTGACACAATCATAGCTCAGTGCAGCCTCAAATTCCTGGGCTCGAGACATCCTCCTGCCTAAGCTTCCTGAGTAGCTGAGACTACAGGTACACACCACCATGCCAGGCTAATTCTTTTTTATTTTTTGTAGATAGAGAGTCTCAGTCTCACGATGTTGCCCAAGCTAGAAAATAGGTTCTTGACTTCACTGAACTGCTAAATCAAAACTTTGTTCCAGTTATGTGAGCCAACAAAAAAATACCTTTTGTATGAACAAGTCTAACCTGGGGTTTCTCTTTCTTGTACAGTAGAAGCCACAATAGATGTAATATCCTGGGCAGCTAAGGAGGAATCGTGCATGAAAATTTCTAATCTTGCTGCTGGCTTTACAACATTCCCAACACCTGAAGGACAGTGGGTGAAGGAGCCCAAGGATGCACAGCTGATCAATGCTTTTGCCCATTTCCTCAAGCCTGCTGTCCAACAAAGGCCAGAGGGTAGCCCGAAAGCCTCCTCTCCAGCAGGGCCATGTCTGGCCTGTCCAGTGACAGTGATAGCAGAGAGCAGAGTCCCAAGGCTGGGGAAAAGTGGGTGGATGCTAAGACACCACAGAGGCACAGATGGGGTAGAGGGTCTGTAAGGCAGGAACTGGGTCCCTGATCTTCCTCCCTGACTCATAGCTTGGTGCTGCCCCACCCTCCCCGATGGTGCTTCCTGATAAACCTCATGTGAGAATATGTTTGTCATACTGGGGGTGGCTGCCTGCCTGACAGGAGCAAAAAGGACAAGACTTGTAGGGTGGGACAAGGTGCTGAGAAGGTGTGTGTGTGTCAAAGCTCCAGATTCCAATCTGGAATAAGGAGCCAGGAATGAGGAGGTCAGGTCTGCCCTGGGGTCTCCCCCAGGAGCTGAAGGTGTGGTGAGGTGCTCAGGGGCACATGTGGTGAAGGGGAAGAACATTATTCAGCAGTTAGCAGGAGAGGGGCAAATCAGTGGAAAGCCCTGGCCTATTAAGGTCTGGCCAGATTTTTGTCTTAGAATATGCTCAAAGTCCACTTGCGGCTCCGCAGACAGCAAATCGCATTTCTGTACTTCCACTCGGCAGTCTTACAGCTGAGATGCTGAATTCCAACAGAAAGACTTTCTGGAAGCTGGGGAAATCAGTTAGGGTGTTAACGAGGCTTTCTTTGGTGGCAACTTTGAGCACTCTCCCACATGCAGCAAATGCTGTAATGCTCCAGTTTAGATGGTAAACAGGAACTGCAGAAATGTTTCTTGTCAAGCTTTGTTATGGCTTACTGCTCATGGCAGTCCCCCATTCATATCTGCATTTCTGCATGTGCTTTGCTGTCCTATTAGCTTTGACATTTTTTATTTTTATTTTTTTTCTGGCTGCTAACTCCCAAGCACATGACCCTGAGTTTTGATAACGAAATTACCTCCAGCAAGCACTCATTCTTAGCTTCTCATCAAATCCAGCTCAGATAGCTCCCCGAGGAGCACCACTCTCCTAAAAATAGAAACCAAAAGACCTCTGTGGTCTTTTATGCCCTCAGGTTCTAGTGACAGGCAATTTTACTGAAAGGAGAAATGATACCAAAGGATGCAAATCAATGCTAACCCTAATGGCTCAAGCTGGTGGGATGTCAAGCTCATTTATAGACAACATATACAAATAAACATGAAATCACCTTGGTTGGGAAAAAGAAATAGTGTTATAAAAACGAATGTGAGTGCAAGATATGATGATAAGGTAAATCTCATATAGTCTAGACTGGGAGCTCTGCTATAAGAGGAAGGGTAAGAATGAGGCAAGAGAATTCAGGATGAGTTCTCTCCACAAGCAAATTATTTCATGTCACTTTGTCCGCTGGATACAGGCTAGGAGATGATTAAACAAGAGGAGACAATGCACATGACAACACAAAGTCATTTTCTTCTATACTTAGCACTGGTCTGACCTTCATCATAAAGTGATATTAGAGGATTTGGCCTGTGTCCAGAGGACAGTGGTCATAAGATCTAAAGGAGATAGAAGGGGAAAAAAGGGCTTGAGCTTGTTCAAAGTAAAACGAGAAGACAATGAGTATTGGGCCAAAATGGTCCAGGTTAAGCTGTATTTGGTGGCGAGTTCACATTCTCTCCTCAGCTACTAATCCTGTTTTCAAATTAATTTTAAATACCACTTAATATTCAGTCTTACTAACTTTCAGGGTGAGGGGGTAATACTGAGAATGGTGACCAAACTTCTTAGGACTGTAGAAATTTTATTTTATGTTTATTATATCCAAATAGCCTAAAAATGAATGCAAATAAGAAATAGGGGAGGCCTTATGAGACTGCACAGCTAATGGACATTAGGAAAATCTGAAGGATTTATCTCCATAGCAAAACAAAGGAAGGCAATATTCGGCAGAGTATTCCTCTGAAATAAGAGGTCTGAGCCTTTCTGTGTTTGCTATGAGGCCTCTATAGGTAGACAGGGACACAGCAGGGGAACAACTAAGATGAACCATGTTGAAATACAGCTGCTGGAGGAGCCCACAGCACTTTTCTTCCTCTCAGACCACTGCACTTGAAGTCTGCACCTGTACGTGGCTATGTATCCCCAGGGCAGGCAGGGTGGCCGGAAGAGTGCCAGAGGCAGGAGGCAGGTTTTCATCCCAGCTCTCGCACCATGAGGCTGGATGATCACAGATACCTGCCTTGATTTCTTTGGCCTACGTTGCATTTGTAAATGAGAAGACTGGACTAAATCAAATGGTTTCTCATCTCATGCCCAGTGCAAGTCAAATTCATTATAACTGTCCACAAAGCCCCAATATCTAGCCCCTCACCACCTCTCTGACTCATCTCTCTCCTTCCCTTAAGCTTCTGTACTGTTTCTGGAACACATCAGGCCCATTCTCACCTCAGGGCCTTTGCGGTCGCTTGTCCTCTGTCTGGAAAGTTCTTCCCCCAGGATATTCACATCTGGCTTCCTCACACTTCTCAGGTGAATCTAATATCAATCACATTCTCAGTGAGGATTCATTCACAATTGCAACCACAATTACCCTCTTCAGCTTGAACATACTTTTTTCTACTTAGCACTTGGTTCTCCACTTACTATATATTTTACTTATTTATTTTGTTGATGTTTATTGTCCCCACCTAGTATATCAGCTCTCCAAGAGCAGGGATTTCTATCCGCTTTGTTCACTGCCTTAGTACCTGGAAGGTGCCTGGGACATAATTCAAGAAGTATTTGCTGAATAGATACGTCCATGGATGGCTAGAAGGGAGGGCAGAAGGATTACAGACCTTTATAGTGTCTTCACTCTGGGGTCTGTGGGCTGTGGTGCTTATGGTCAGAGGGCTCTCTCTGCCACTGGGATGGACTCTGTAACCACATGACAAAAACAAGCCGGCCCAGGTGAAACATAAAGGGCCCAGAGCCAGATGCGGTATGCTTTCACTCCACTGCAGAACCTCCCAAGCACGGCTTCCTGCTCGCTCCATGCCTTAAGCTGATGGACATGTACACCCAGCACTCTCAGCAGTCACACCCTGGACTTCAGACATTGTCTATGAGAAATTCCTTATATTAGCATTCAGCTCCACATTTCCAGAATCTAAATTACTGTCATCCGGGGAGAGCATAGTTACACCCACCTCCTCTCTCTCACTCTTCATTTAAAATCCCTAGGTAAAAGAGAAGTAAGTTTCCCTATTGCCAAAATATCACACTAGAGTTTATCCTGAAGTGGAAAAAGGTGGTGATGCTCCCACAGGCAATTCAGCCAGTTCCACTAGATGGCAACATGGTCAGGATGTGCTGATATCCAAGAGTGAAATTTACCAGGAACAGAATAGACAAGCTCCTACGCGCCACTCTGCCACTACGGTTCTCAGCTCGGCATGCACAACCTTGCCTCCCCTTCACTTCTAGCCTGGCTATTTTCAACCACTAATTTACAGTTGGTTCTCAAATGGTTCATGCTTACCCTTGAATGCTTATGACTTAATCACTGCAGCCTTGGAAGTTTTATGTACACGTCTTTCTGCCAAAGTACGCTACCTACCCTCCCTTTGGAACTCTACCCAAAACTCATTTCTTCCACAAAACCCTCCCAAGCAAAGCTGGCTCTGATCTCAACTGTATATATGCAATGACATACAGTCACAGACACATAACCTTTTTTTTTTTTTTTGAGACGGAGTCTCACTCTGTCGCCAGGCTGGAGTGCAGTGGCACGATTCTCGGCTCACTGAAATCTCCGCCTCCTGGGTTCAAGCAATTCTCCTGCCTCAGACTCTCGAGTATACACATACAAACACACACAGACACACACACACACACGACAGGATCACATGCACAGCTCTAGGCATCTAGTAGACGAACATACATTTACTATAAATGATATGCAGGTAACCACATTCCATACAAGAGAAGTCAGGACTCTATGAAATAATATTTATTGGCTGCCAAGGGTTCAATAATGGACCAAAAGACTAGATATACCAACACCCTCCTATGTCCTCCAAGTTCTAGTTTTTTCCTAGTATTAAATTTAAGCTCCAGAAAATCTGTTGAGCAGACCAATTTTAAGTAAACCGAAGCAAATATTATACATCAACTTGAACAAAAGTGTATATATGCCAATATAACTTTAAGGGCTATTTAAAACACTCTATTCCAATCCTTGATAACTTTTTCAATTTACTTTAAAAATAAAATTAAGTCTACTTGTGAAACATTAAGTATGGCTAAAAACAAACCTAGGGTGTTATTTTAAAAGTACAAAATGCTTTATATGTAAGGTAAGTTTTTTTTTTTTTTTTTTTTGGTTGTTAGGAGAAAATGGTAACAGCAATATTCGAACAATTATCCAATGAGATAATAGAAATAAACACCCTTGTGTTTACGGGTTGCCCCACGGTGTTACCACTGCTGCCAGACCACTGGGAACCAGAGGTGTCCCACAGTTAATAAATGCATGGAAAATGTAAAAGAGAAACTCTGGGTGAAAAAGCCATCCAATCTTTTCAGAGTCCCATCTCTGAAACATTTCAAACCTTTATCTTTTACAAATGAAACTGCTACATGCAAACTTCAAATGCCATTTTTCCACCCACAGTACTCATACCTCCCTCAGCTTAACACTGGTTCCTCAAACCCAGAGCCACAGCAAAACAAAACAGTGATTTGTTGAACACAGTAGCTCTAAAGCCACGACCAAACATTATTTCCTTGAAGAAAGCAATACCATGTTAGTCATCTGAACATTTTATCAGATTTCAACAAAGACATCATATCTAAACATATTCTGAGAGCCGTTTTAACTCACCTAGTTTCAGCATTTTCTCCCCGTATACAATCAGAAGGACAACTTCACAGTATCTTGGTAGTCATACAGACTTGAGGAATGCACGCAACCACCCTGTTGACGTGTACACTACAGCACCTGCATCACCTTCGGGGAGACTCAGTCCTTCTCAAGAATAATTCAAAATAATATATACTATCCTTTTGAAAAATGTACCATAAGTTTACTACATAAACGCACAGAAGGCGCTGGTCAACAACAGTCACTTTGAAAGTTGTCTTGCTTGTTATTCTGGGAGCCAGGTTTCGTCACTTGTAGTGGAATGCACTATGTAGCCTTTAATTGTGAGTCCAGAGAGGTCTCCACATTCACAACAGGGATGGACTGGTTGCTGCCTGCACTTGCTCCCTGTAAACTACAACTACCTAGAAATGCAAGAATACCTGTGACAAGCAAACAGGAGTATATTCAAAATCAAGCAGAAACAGGAAGTCTAACGTTTCAACATGCTAGAAAAAAGAAACAGATACTTAGAAAAAAAAAAAAAAACTAAAAAAAACAGGGAGAGGCCCCATTCGCAGATGCCTGAAAAAAAGAAAATTAAAAAAACACCTCATTCCTACCTGTATAAACATGAACATCTATTAATAATACGTATTGCTCAGAGGTGTTTCTGTTCTCAGGAGAACTAGAGAACACAGTTTGGACAACGCTGCTACTTGAAATCATTAGTCTTTTGCTTTGGAAGAGTATATAAGGTTTTCATAATGAATGTAAGCGTGAGTGTATCCAGGCATACACAATACACACATACACATACACATACACATACACATACATATACACATACACACACACATACATGCATATACACAATCTAATAGTTTCTTTAGGAGCCTGTTTATTTACCTGGGCATTTGGCAGTCACTGCCACCCACAAATCTTTCCTTATCCACTCCCCCAAATAAGATTCTGCCAGTTCTATGAGATCCACCTCAAGTGCACCACTTCTAAGAAGGCTTTTCCTGGGTGACCCCAATTAGGTATGTATGATCTCAACCTCTTCCTTTAGCCCCTACTGCACCTTGGTTGACCTTTCTTGGTAACACTTTTGGTATCTATCACAGCTGTCCTTATATTATCTTTGGTTGTTTATCTATCTTACTCTCTCTATATGGTAAGCTTCTTGATTTTATTTTTATACTCTGTAACAATAACACTCTGCCTTGAATGTACCAGGCACCTGGCAAAAAAAGTGGAAAATAGACAAACTCTCCAAGGCCTGGTTCACAGTCTCTTTATGCCACTTTCTGGTTATGTAGATGTGCAAGTTATTTAACACCCCTGAGCAATCAATTTTGCACTTCTTAAGATGAGAATAACATCATCAAATTCACAGAATTGCTATTAAGATTGAAAGAGAACCACGTGAAGCAAATAACATATTGCCTGATGCACATAGAGTTCTCAAGCAGTAATGAGCATTATTACTGACCAAAATTAAAATCAAATGCCCAATACTAATTTGGGAAGGAGGCCAAAAGAGATACCAAATCAACATCAGTTTACAAACATATCTCTACATTTCTTATTGTCTTTGGCTTACATTATCATGTGACTAACTCAGAGCGATATGACACTTATACCTTAGAAACCATATTTTTGTGTTCTTTTGGGTTATCTCCCCAAATTCTGACTGGTCTTTCATGCCATGTAAACTTCATCGGGGACTAAGGGTCAAAGAAGATGTCAAGCGAAAGCTCTTCCTGGAAGTGCCGGACTCTAAATCACAAGGACTTCCCAGGCTGTGACTCACTGGCAATTCCAAGGGTAAGTTACAAAGAAATACTGCATCTAAACAGAGGAACAGGCCTCTCACATTTCCCTAAAATGTGACCTCAGTCGTGGCCGCATGGCTAGGTGGTCACCAGAAACCACTCTTTCCAGTTCTGCTGGGGGAGGATGGGGCAGTGCAGTGAGGCTGCAGGAAGAGAAGGCTGGAGGAAGAATCCTGCAGTCCTACGTGAAAACAACTGCCATCCTTGCACATGCTCTAGGCCCAGTCGGGGAGGCACCAGCAAAGTGCCAACACGAGGCAAGGGCAGAGGAGGCTGCACATGGGAGCCTCATGTATCCAGTGGGCACCTCTACACCCAGCAGGAAACTCCTGGTTTTGGAGAGAGCTCTCAAAAAAACAGGAGAACAAAAAGCAAAGCATCTGCACAGGCATTTCCCTAAGACATCCTTTTCTCTCACTTGAGACTAGAGTGCCCAGGATGTCGCCCGGTCTATTCAAAGTGTGCTGTTTAAACCAGTCCCAGCAGTTAGCATCCTGCTTATCCTACTATATTTGGGAAGAAAGAAGAGTCACAGACATAGGCTACAGAGCAGGGAGATTCTCAAGTAAGTACTTGTGAAGCAGTCAAACCTTACAGAAAAAAAAAAAAAGCTAATATCTCTTTGTAGATATGACTGCGCACAGCACTTCCATGCTTCCATAGGACTTGTGAATTAAGACACTCTAGGTAGGTTCAGGGATCAACATTGTGATGGTCGCCCAATGTGAATGCATCACCCATGCTTCAAAGCAAGGAGGAGAGAGCAGGGAGCCAGAACTTCCAGCCCTAGGAGCCCTGCCTGGTGGCCTAGTGGCTGAAGAATCTGTCCAGACCCAGCTTTGTGAAAGCAACTTGTGGTCAGGAATATAGGTGGCTCTTGGCCTCTTTCTTGGTGAGCACAGCTCTGCAGCAGAAGCGCAGGGGTAATCTGTACCCCAACCCCTAACCCCCAGCCCCTGAGAGTGCAACTGGCACTGCCAGTCATGGAGGCACTCTGGAGTGTCACAATAACAGCAAATAAGCTGTCATTAGGGAAGTCTGCGGCCATCTTATCTGGTACTTCTCTATCTCTCTGCAAACACATGATGGCGGCCATGAGAAAATCAGATCCTTCTCTTCCGTGTGTGTGTGCTCCACATTATCTCAGCATCTCAGAGCAAGAGACTATCACTTACATCATTTCACTCTCCCCACACCCAGCGAAAGTGGGTGGCAATCCCAGTTTCCAAAGTGAGTGTCAGAGCAGAGAGGTTAAGCAGCATATTCAACAGGACCCTGCACAATAGGGCAGGGCTGAGAGGAGAGGCCATGAGGCCTAACCCCTACCCTCCCAGAACAATCTCTAGACACACATGCTCTCGCTGGCCTAGTTTCATCCACTGCTTGTCACATACCCCAAGAAAAATGTTTCCTTTATAGCTACCCACATCCTTATCAGCAGCACATTCAACAAATCATCAAAACAGTGATGACATTTGTGTCTGCAAAAAAAAAAAAGACACTTTCATTTGTTTATTTTATCTAATTCTACAGCTTCAGACAGAACTGGAAATGTCTACAAAACACCTTGGCCTTTATGCTTTGGCATTCCCAGGACATTCCCTAATCCCGAGTGCTTAATGCCATGGCTGCCAAGATTAATTTCATTTTCTTTCTGTTCAACCTTTCTCTCTTCCCATCAGTCCTCTCTGTACCCTCCTCCATATGCTGAATCCCACCCATGCTAACTCTTTCAATGGCCTCCCTAAACCATGGTGCTAATCAGAGCTTCCCCCTCCTCTATTTAACTTACTCTTCTTTGTCTCTCTCCTCTTCTTCAAAGAGGAAAGAGTCATTGGTGAAGCAGGGAGGAAGGCAGGCTGAGAAGGAATTATTCCAGGAGACTCGGTGACTGAGATAAACAATATGCTCAGAAGCATTTTCCAGATGTTCTAACAGAGACAGCGGATGGTCAGACTCACTTCTCACATAATGGAGGCCTTGCATGGCACAGGATTTCCCCAACCTTGTCTAGACATGGCCTTGCATGGTCCATGTCTAGACAAGGCTGGGGAAATCCTGCTGCTAAGCACCTGGAGATGTCCACAGTGTGCATGGTGCTCTCACTGTGGTCCACTCAGTCCTCGCCAAAACCCTGGGAGGTGGGCATCATTATCCTTGGATTACAGATGCGGAAACCCAGCTCCATAAAGTTAACGTATCTGTTCAGCAGAATGCTGGGATATGAGCCTATGTCTGCTGGCTTTTTTCTCTTCATATCATGTCGCAAAAGCATCCATGATTCACCAGACAGAAAGCACAAAAAGTAAACTGTATGGAAAACAGAAAGAACACGTTTCTATTTAATAGAAAGGCAAAAGACCTCCTGAGGCCAGGTAGAGTGATGAGTTAAGCAGTGTGGACAGCTGCTGCTGAGGGCCAGCACTGGGGCAGAGACTGCTCAGTTCTGTCATCATCACAGCTGCCATTCAGGTTACCCACCCAAATGGGCTGCACAAAAGGTAAGTGTGGGAAGGTAGGCCTTTCTATCATGCAGTACTTGTTTCTATGTTTTAAGTATAAATTGTTAAAAATGTTATTGTTAGAAGCAAAAAAAGAAGATTGTCCTCTAATTTCTCTTAGCATCAGATAACTTGGGTGTTGGTAAGACCGCCAATACCATCTAACCTCATTTCACAAGTGAGGAAAACAAGGCCATCCAAGGAGGCTGAAAGGCATGCCCAGAATCCCACCACTAGCCGTGAGCAGCACAGCTGTGGCACTCACTGGGTCCTAGGCCTGCAGAATGAGCATCTACGTCTCTCTTCCTATGATTCATGCTCAAGCCTCTCTTCACACTTGCACCACCAATGAAAACACTAAATCAGCATTTAGAAAGCAAAGAAACACTGAGTGCTGGCTGCAATAAACATGCTGGCACTTGAATGTGGTTTATTCTCTACTGAACTGAATATAAACAGAGTCCTGACATTTTATAGCATTCTTCCATCGCAAAACCTCATGTAAAACTGAACATGATCCCTAGTAATAAAATACTAAACTAATTAAACTCTCAATTTGCCAAGAAAAACTATCCAATTGTAAGGTAAATTTCTCTGTAAATTTCTAGAAATTCTGGTTAATAAGGCAACATATGATATTTCCCAAGTTAAATTTCTCCTCCTCCCTCCATCACCAACCAGTTATTTTTTTCTCTCTGTTTTAACCTCTCTGGCTCCCTTCACAACCTTGTCACTCAGTCATCACTGATTCCTCCCTTGGTTTGGGTGGTCACTTACTCACCAGGTTCTGCTGGCTTCTCATCTGTGCCTCTCCCATTTTCACTCCCATTTGCATTCTGTTAAACCTCCTTTTGTTTTTAAGGTAGCAGAAGGTGGTTTCTTGAAAAGACAACTTTCCAGAGAATGCTAGCCAAGCACTTCTACTCTCCACTCCCTCTCTAGAGGACAGAGAGCTTTCTCATTATGTAGTTTTACCCATGTGGGTATTTTCAAACCACATTTTTGTTTTGAAAACTAAGTTTCAAAAACTTTTCCAGGCTGGACGCAGTGGCTCATGCCTATAATCCCAGCACTTTGGGAGGCCAAGTTGTCTCTTGGAAGCAAGGGCAAGGGTCGAGGGTCAGAACTGCAGTGGGTGGCAAAGGTGAGAAAGAGCTTTTCCACTCTATATATTTACATTCTGACTTTTGAACAATGTAAGTATATTGTCGTTTTAGATTATATTTTAAAATGTTTAGAAACTGCTCAGGTTCTTCCCTGGAAGCTATTTCAAGCCCAGCTGGGTTGATCTTCCTTATGGTCTGTTTCTTCCCTGCAGGGAGACCTGTTCCCTTTCTTTTCTTTCATCTTACTTCACCTAGCCAGACATTAATATATCTTCTCACACTTTCAAGAAGTTTCTTTTCTTAAGCTCATGTATTATAATGTAACAGCTTACAGTTGGACATATCTGAGTTCAAGTTAATCTCTGCCACTTACTGTATGACCTTGAGATAGTAACTTAATTTCTCCGGGCCTCAGTCACTTCATTTGTAAAATGAGAATAATAATAACCTCCTTCCTAGGGTTGCTGTAAAGCTTAAGTAAGATAACACGGCTGGGCACGGTGGCTCACGCCTGTAATCCCAGCACTTTGGGAGGCTGAGGTGGGTGGATCACCTGAGGCAAGGAGTTCGAGACCAGCCTGGCCAGCATGGTGAAACCCCGTCTCTACTAAAAATACAAAAATTAGCCAGTTGTGGTAGTGGGCACCTGTGGTCCCAGCTACTTGGGAGGCTAAGGCAGGAGAATCGCTTGAGCCCAGGAGGCAGAGGTTGCAGTGAGCAGAGATCGTGCCACTGCACTCTAGCCTGGGCAACAGAGCGAGACTCTGTCCCAAAAAACAAACAAACAAAAACAAAACAAAAAACCTTTTTCAATTTAGACAGCAATCAGAATTATAATATGTCTTGAGTACTTTCCCTTTGATTTTTTTCCCTAAGAAAAGCACACATCATTTTTGAATGTTTGTGGGGGAAATATGATGTGTCACCCAGTTCTGGGCCTCTTCTCATTTGTACCCTGAGCCCACATGTTCATGTACTCCACAGTAAACACCCATCCGCCCCCATCTGCCTCAGGCTAACAACATGAACAAATTTACTCAACGACAAGGCTGGCGGCAAATCATTCCCAATGGGGGCCTGGGAACAGACATTTCCAGGAGACAACATCTCATCTCCTGCAAAGGAGTTGGAGCCTCATTTCCCCTTTCCACAAATGCAGTCCTCTTCTTACAGAGGAGGAAGAGGCCATGGGAGCCCGAGCCCCCATCCTGTGGTATATACTTCTGTCTCCTCTTTTCTATCTTCTTGTTACCCAAGCCCCTTCAGGACAAAGGAAGGCACATGGGCTGGTTTAATCTGGAAGAGGCTCACTAATTCAGTAAAGGGATGGGTCAAAACTAAATTTGTAAGTGTTCTTACTTCCAAACAGCTCTTCTAGGGCTCCATGTCTCATCTTCCCATCAGTCATGCAAACTAAAACTCTCCGGTTCAGTGTCATCGTGGGTCCCACTCTCCCTCTTCCTCACCTCCAAAACACTCCTCTGCCTTCTCCTCATCTCCAGCCCCATCACCCCAACCTCCTTCAGGCTCATCCTCTGGCCTGAACTTCCTGTGCCTCTTACTTAGTTGTCCTCAGGCTTCCCAAAGCACAGCCTGATCACCCTTAACATTGCCATGTGTACCTAGAATTAAGTTTAAAAAGCACTTCCATATCCTCACTCACCATGTCACCCTCTGATGAGGAACATGCAATGCTTCCCTGCTGCTCAGGGGTCCAAGTCCATGAGTCAACATAGGATTTAAAGCAATCCCCAGGCCTGCCCCCACCGTTTTGCCTCTGGGCCTCTGCTCACCCGCTTTCCTCAGCCCCTTGGATTCTTTCCATCATCACCAGCTGCAAAACACTGCCAGTCTCCCAAGGCTCAGCTCAGACGAAGCCTTTCGTGACACTGTAACCAGTCACTGGTTCCCACTTCTGCATCTCCATGATATTTGAACACTTACAGCATTTCCCACATTTTGCTCCAAGAGACAGCCATGTTTGGCTCCAAGAGGTAACCATCACTATACACACCTCATCAGCCCTACCCTATTACACCACACATTTCTAGACGACAGGGAGATGTCTTCATTCATTCAGCATGAATGAATCCACCTGCATTTACCCAGTACCTACTGAATGGCAGGCACTGACTTAGATGCTGGGGACATGGGAAATGAAATATAAGGGGTTGCCTGTCTTACAAAACTGACATTCAGTGGGAAAAAGTGGCAGCAGACCAGTAGGCACATACATAAATAAAGGACAGATTATGAAAGGTGCTAGGGCAAAAATAAACAGGGGGTTCTGACGGAGACCACTCTAGCAGAAGTGGCATCGGAGGTATATGCTGAAAGCAGGAATAATGGTCTGGGCAGTAGAAAGAGCAAGTGCTACAGCCCAAGACAGGACAAGCCAGGCATGCTTCAGGGGAAGGAGGTTATAGGGCCTGGTGCGGCTACAGTGATGGAAGC
Organism: Macaca nemestrina; assembly: GCF_043159975.1. Classification (NCBI taxonomy): domain Eukaryota; kingdom Metazoa; phylum Chordata; class Mammalia; order Primates; family Cercopithecidae; genus Macaca; species Macaca nemestrina. The sequence continues at coordinate 60,925,565 of NC_092130.1, forward strand.
AAGGGGAGGAAAGGTGCGGGAAGCAGCTGAGAGTTAGGCAAAGGCCAGAATATGTAGACCATACAAGACATGGTAAGGAGTTTATATTATATGGCGGGAATGTAAAACAGGACAAACGTCTGGAAGGCAAAGTGATAATAAAGGTCAAAAACCTGAAAACTTCACAGGCCCTTTGAACCACTTACAGGAATATATCCCATGAAAGAGACAGAAGTGTGGACAAGTACAAGGAAGCTGCATGGGGTTATGACAATGACCCTGTATGAAAACTTTTAGAGCCTAAGTATCCACATGGGGACTGGGTAAGTAAATTATGGCACATCCATATAATGGCATGTAATGCAGTCTTTATTTTTTTATTTTTTATTTTTTAAGAGACAGGGTCTTGCTGTGTTGGCCAGGTTGGTCTTGAACCGTTGGCCTCAGGCAATCCTCCTGCTTCAGGCCCCCAAAGGGCTAGGACTACAGGTGTGAGCCACTGTGTCGGGCCAGTAATGCAATCTTTAAAACTGATCTTGCAGAGTATTAATAACATGAGAACTCTTCACAAAGGCTACAAAATAATACATAAAAGCAAAGAAATTATATTAAACCATAAAACCATATATAATTGTTATTTTTATTTATTATTATTATTATTATTTTTTGAGACAGAGTCTCATTCTGTTGCCCAGGCTGGAGTGCAGTGGCACGATCTTGGCTCACTACAACCTCCGCCTCCCAGATTCACGAGATTCTCCTGCCTCAGCCTCCTGAGTAGCTGGGATTACAGGCACCCGCCACCACACCCAGCTAAGTTTTTGTGTATTTTTAGTAGAGACAGGGTTTCACTATGTTGGCCAGACTGGTCTCGAACTCCTGACCTTGTGATCTGCCTGCCTCGGCCTCCCAAAGTGCTGGGATTACAGGCGTAAGCCACCGCACCCAGCCAGCCATATGCAATTTTTAAAGAGAAAACTATAAGCACACAGAAAAGAGACAGGAATAACGATATTCACAATACATTTTTTTTTATGGGAGTGACAATAAAGAGTGCCTCTTTTTTAAAAAAAAAAAAATTGGTCAAATTGTAGTTGATAAATACACTATACAAACATGTAATACTGCTGTGATAAGGGGAAAAGGTTTCAAAAACCCTGTGAGTTACAAGGTATAGCAGAGAGGATATCCTATGAAATCATATAAATAAATAGAGGCTGCCAATCAGGAGGCAGCTGGGGCAATCTTCTGTCTTTTCAGGGAATCTTCAAAGCGAAACAGAAAAACAAACCATAAAAACTCCCTAGAACTTGGGGCAGGAAGTGTGTCATTCCCTTTCTGCTTATCCCTGTGACTCAGCAGTGACTCGGAGGCCCCTCTGATCTATGCAAGAAGAAATTAAAGATAGGAGTTCTGAGAGGATGGAGACTTAGAAACCTCACCCAGGAGCTCCCAGCCCCGAGGGGGAAGTTGGGAATATTGAACTTGGAACTTTTTTTTTTTTTTTTGAGATGGCGTCTTGCTCTATGGCTCAGACTGGAGTGCAGTGGCACGATCTTGGCTCTCTGCAGCCTCCACCTCCCAGGTTCAAGTGATTCTCCTGCCTCAACCTCTCGAGTAGCTGGGATTACAGATGCCAGCCAACACACCTGGCTAATTTTTGTATTTTTGGGGTTTCGTCGTTGAACCTGGAACTTCTAAGGAAAAAAAACATTCTCTATTCTTTTTTAGATTCATTACAACAGCAACCAACAGTTTTACCTATATTGTTACAAAGTAAACATGATTAAGCTTTTGTTTATTTCCTTTAAATAAGATTTACTTCACAAGCCCAAACCTACTGTTGTTCCAAGCCTTCTTCCCAAACAGGTTTGAAAGTTTAATAAACAGTCTAGACAAGTCTCAACAAGTCTGAGGTATTTTGATCCTGGCTTACACAAGCTCAAGTTGAAGGAGTTTTACTGCAGAAGTCCATTCAGCCAATTTACGCCCCCGTTCCTCACCGGGAAGCAAAGGTGATTTGGTTCCTGTGTCTCCATCTGGTAGCCTCCTAAGCTCAGCACTCAACGGCCAAAGAGTACAGATTAAAACTGATTTGCTAACAGAAGCCCACATACTTCTTTTAGTTCCATTTTTAATAACCCTCTGGAAACTACAGAGTGGAAGGAAACATACACAGCACTATAAAACAAAACAGCAACTTTTGACTCTGGAAGCCTTTACATTTTTAAGGTAAATTAAATTAAAATTTGAGGACACACAATTACAATCCAGGACCACTGCCTTCCTACATTTATGCAACAAATATTTATTGAGGCCTTACTGTGCCCTATGTTAGACTCTAGGGTAAACGACTGACAAGTGGCCAGAAGAGTGATGTGTATGTATGCAGGGTGGGGTGGGGGTGTGGTTGAGGGAGGCAGATATTTCCGATAAACTCCAAGAAAAGCAGTCAGTTTGGGAACACGTTATTCAGGATCTTATAAGCCCTGTTAAAAAGTTTAGATTTTATCGAAACTCTAATGAGGCATCTTTTTTGTTTGTTTTTGTTTGTTTTTTTTGAGACAGAGTCTCACACTGTTGCCCAGGATGGAGTACAGTGGCACGATCTCGGCTCACCTCAAGCTCTGCCTCCCAGGTTCACGCCATTCTCCTGCCTCAACCTCCCGAGTAGCTAGGACTACAGGCACCCAACACCGCACCTGGCTAATTTTTTGTATTTTTTAGTAGAGACGGGGTTTCACCGTGTTAGCCAAGATGGTCTCAATCTCCTGACCTCGTGATCTGCCCACCTCAGCCTTCCAAAGTGCTGGGATTACAGGCATGAGCCACCGCACCTGGCCTAATGAGGCATCTTAAGCAAAGGATGATGCAATGAGATGGACATTTTATGAAAGCCAATAGCAGCACAGGACGTTAGACTAGGTGCAACTGCCCTTAAAGTAACCTAGGAAAGAGATGGCGGCAGTGGCTTGGTCTTAGTTAGTGGCAGTGCACAGTGACTGGCGGTATATGGAGTGTACAGCTATTCACCGGGAGAACTGACAATACTGGCAATTGATTGGGCATAGGGGTAAGGCCAGAAGAATAAGCCTTCCAGGTTTCGAGATAGTTACCTGGGTCATTGACTAAGGGGAAAAGTGAAAGAGAAGGCAAGTTCAGCTTTCTTCACATCAAATTTGAGTTGCCTGCGAGATACCAAAGAACATTTTCTAGCTAGACACCCAGGTCTAGAACTTAGACAAGAGCTTGGGCCTGGAATATAAGTTTGGGAGTCACCGGCATGTAGAGAATCTGAAACCCTAGGAATGGGCAGGGTCACCAGGGAGAGACTGGAATAAGAAGGGCAGAGAATCCAGGTAGAGACCAAGAAATATCAACATTTTGATATTGGACAAAGGGGAAGGAGCCTGCAAAGAAGATCAATGAGGGGCAAAGAGAAAAGGGGGAGGAAAATCAGGAAAGTGGATTATCGAGGACCAGTCTGTCTACAGAAAACGGGAGCAGCGTGGACTCGTTTGGAATGGTCAGGAAGAGAAGAGAAAGGTCCCCACCTAGCACTAAAATGCCAGAGGTTGCTCAACTTCTCCATGCCTGTGTATTTCTGGTAAACAGCACGGGGCCAAATGGGAGGCAGCAAGAAGAGGGTAGGTTCTGAGATAAACTTAGCAGGAGATCCTGGCCATAGCCAGCATGGTCTGCTCAGAGGCTGGAAAAGGGGTCAAGGGCCAGAGAAGTGATGAAACGCCTAGGTCCTGGGACTACTGCTTAAGGAGTAGTACTTCATCATTCAGCCACAAGTATGTATACGTCATCTACTGCGTGTGAGCACTGCTGATGGTCCTGGGGATAGAGCAGTGACAAAAGTTCTAACAAAATAGCCAGAAAAACAGGATTTTTGAGTGAGATAAATGCTGTGGAGGGAAAAAATAAACCAGAGGCAGGGGCTACAGAGTGGGTGGGAGAGAGGAGCATTTTGGATGGGCTTTCTCCTGGGGTAATATCTGAGCAGAAACTGGAGAAAAATTAGGGTGAGAGCCAAGGAACAACCTATGGGGAAGGGGCTTCCAGGCAGAGGGAGGGGTGTGTGCAAAGGCTCTGAAGTAGGAGGAACGAGCTTGGGAAGTTTGAGGAACAGCATGGTGGTCAGTGTGGCCTGACGGGCAGGGAAGGAGGGAGTGGGAGGAAACAAGTTCGCAGAATTGGACAGAGGCCACATGAAGGGGAGCCTGTAGTTCCTGGTAAGGAGTGGGGAGTTTGTCCATTGGAATGGAGAGCCATGGCAGGGCAAGGGAATGACTGTCATCAGTGATAAGACCATTCTGACTGCATACGGACTGTCTGAGAGTGACAGTGCAAGAGCATGCGGGAGTTAGGAGGCTCCTGAGTATACCCAGAAGAGAAGTGGTGGTGGGAGAAGCAGTGAGATTTAGGATGTGCATATTTGCTAGGGCAAGTGGAAAGAGCTTGCTGCCTGGTGAGCTGTGTAATGAGGTAACAGAGGAATCAGGATGTCTCCTGGGCTTGTGGCCTGAGAGCTGTGTGCATGAAGGGCAAACCCAAGAAGGAGCCAGTGTGGGGGAAGGGGCACGCAATTAAGATGCTTATTTCTAGTGGAAATGTAAAACAGACAACAGAATTATCACGTCTGGAGTCTGGGAAAAATGTGTTAAATACATTAATTTGGAAGTTATTAGTATTTGGTATTTATCCCCCAGGACTAGAAATCACTGATATTCTCAATCTTGGCTGTACGCTGGTATGCCCAGTAACAAAAAAATGAACAAAAAAACCAATTCAAACCAAACCAAAACAAAAACTGATGCTCACAAGTCTTCCCCAAAGGTTCTGAATTAACTAGACTTGGATAAAGTCTAGTCTTTTTTAGTTTAGTTTTGTTTTGTTTTGTTTTGTTTGTTTGTTTTTAGCAGGTTAAGAACCCTAGAAACAGTGTAGTATGGAGAAGAAAGTCAATGACTGAGCCCTGGGGTAATTCCATCTGCAGAGGCCCTTGGAGAGAACAGTTACTGAGGTAGGAGAAAAAAAGGGGATGTGATGCCCTGGAAGTCAAGTCAGGACAGTGCTTCAAGGGGCAGTGAGGGGGCGGGATGGTTACAAGGGCATACTGCAAAAAGAAAAAGAAGGGGGCCAGGGTGGATGATGCCAACTACTACTGAGAGGCTGAAAAAGACAAGGACTACAATAGGCCACGGAATTTCTTACAATGGAGGCCTTTGGTGACCTTAATAGAAAGGGTTTTTGAGGCGTGGTGCAGTGGGGAGGGGTGGCAGGAAGGGGAGATTGCACACACTCCAGGAGACAAGTCTTCAAGAAGTTCTGCCAGAATGGGCAGGAGAGAAGTGCCATAGCGCTGGAAGGCTACATCGAATATAGAAATTTCTTTCACTTGGTTTTTAAGAAGGGTGATAAAAAGGCATGTTCTGATGGTGATAGGGATGTTTCCATACATGGAAAGAAACTGATGTACAAGAGAAAGAGTATAATTGCAGGAGGACTTGAAGAAGTTGGAGAGAAAAAGCCATTAGGGACCCTGAGCCAATGAATCTGAAATTCCCCTTCAAATGCCAGATTTATCTTCACTTTTCATTTTCCAGCGGATATAATGTGTCCTAAAAATCACAGAGTGGCTAGATTGAAATCAACCTTAAAAATCATCTAGTCCAACGTGTATTCCCAGTCTACTACTTGAATGCCCTGTGTCCCCTCCCAGTAGTCATCATGACAACCTCCACTGAAAGGCAATTTCTGTACTCCATCCACCCCACCACAAACCCATGGTTCGTGATCTCTTCGCACACTCCTTGAACTGAACAGAAATCTGTTTTCCCATACTTCAATCCACTGGTTCTGGTGCTGTGCCTTCGGGATACACAGAATATGTCTAATTCCTCTTTCACATCTTTCAAACAATTGAAAACTAGTAACTCCTGTCCCACCTTGTTAATTATGTACTCCCTAAACCAAACCAGTTCTTTCCACATGCATAGACAAATAGATCCTATTCTAGAAAATATCTAGACAGGGGCTACAAATCCACCTCGGCATGCTTTAACATAAAGAACGTACTGTCAAGCACAATAGAATAAAAGGTACACCAATATACATAGAAATAACCCATACTAAGCCTGGTTACCAAGAAACCAGAGAAGTTCCAGGATAGTTGGGCTTAATCCACTCAATCCTTAAGCACTCATTTAATTATGTTTCTCTCCATCTTGTTCCCCAATTCTAGCAGAGAACTCTCCCACAACATGTATGTACATACACACACACACCACACACTCAACATATGCACACTCACTCAGACTCTCAGATAGGAGAAAATTTGACCATCAACAGCTGCCTTGTTATTAAGCACACCTTGTAATGGTTCTCATTAAATCAAGTTTTTAGGAAAGGGTCTCTACAGCATTAACTGATTATTTTCTCAAAACCTCATGTTGGACTATAAACTCCAAAGCCAGAAGAAAAACCCAAATGTTTACACATCCAAAAGTATTATTTTATTTCATCTTATCTTATTTCAGAGACAGGATCTAACTTCATTGCCCAGGCTGAAGTGTAGTAGTGCCATCACAGCTCACTGCAGCCTTGAACTCTTGGGCTCAAGTGACTCTCCCACCTTCACCTCCCAAGGTGCTGGGATTATAGGTGTCAGCCACCACACCTGGCCAGGAATACTTTTAATGCAATTATAAATTAAGTTAAAAGCACAGCTACAAAAGCCAGGATTAGACTATAATTAAAGTATCCCTTGAATTATGTAGTCACTGCTAACATTCAATGAAGAAACAGGTATGTTGTTCCAAAACTGAAGGAATATTCAAGCCAAATATTATATGAGCTGTTATTCTTCTAGTCTTATTTTAAAACATTCCAACCACTGGAAGTCAAAGGGACCTGAACACATAAGAGTATTGGCTTAGTCTCAAATAACCCTATAATAGGCTAAAACAATTTTTAAAACCAGTATAGTAATTAATGCAAAATGCACATGGTAGGTTCTGAAATGTTTACTGAATTAATAAACTGCATTACACTGGAGTCAAGGGTTCATGAGATGGTGAGGAGGAAGGGGAGGAGCAGGAAGAGGGACAGGAGAGGGGAGGGGGCAGGAGGATGGGGGGAAGAGGAAAAAAACTGAAAAACTGCAACAGGTATCACCCCAGATTCATATGTACATCAATTTAGTTGTAGGCCAGGCACAGTGGCTCATGTCTGTAATCTCGGCATTTTGGGAGGCCGAAGCACGAGGATCACTTGAGCCTAGGAGTTCAAGACCAGCCTGGGCAACATAGGGGGACCCCATCTCTACAAAAAAATAAAAATACAAATAAATTAGCCAAGCATGATGGCACATGCATATAGTCCCAGCTACACAGGAAGCTGAGGTGGGAGGATTGCTGGAGCCTAGGAGGTCAAGGCTACAGTGAGCTATGATCACATCACTGCACTCCAGACTCTAGCCTGGCTAACAGAGGGAGACCTATCTTAAAAAAAAAAAAAAAAAAAAAAAAATCAGTTCTAGAACAAAATGTTGATACAGAGCATTAAAGGTATCACCTGAAATCCCCATTTAAAGGGATAAACTGAAAAAAAAAGGAAGTGTCAATCAATCATCTGCAAAAGATCAATGAATTCAGAGTATTTCAAGAGCTGTGACCATCTATTTTCATCAGATTTTGGGAAGAAAACGGTTTGATTATAATTAATGTTTGACTATAATTTATATAATTAATCAAGGTGATAAATCAATTAAATTCACCACCTTGATTAAACACTAAATTTGACAACTGCATACAAGAAAAAAACACAACTTATTTATGACAAAGATCTTTTATGTGTCCCACACTCTGGAAAAGTGGATGTGTCCAGAGGACATAAAGATCATGATATTAATTATATAAGGCAGGCTGGGTACCTTTAATGCCCTATATCAGCTTTTTGTTCTAGAACTAGGGCTGTAATCCCAGCACTTTGGGAGGCCAAGGCAGGCAGATTACTTGAGGTCAGGAGTTCAAGACCAGCCCAGCCAACATGGCGAAACCCCCGTCTCTACAAAAATACAAAAATTAGCCAGCATGGTGGCCTGTGCCTGTAATCCCAGCTACTTGGGAGGCTGAGGCAGGAGAATCATTTGAACTTGGGAGGCGGAGGTTGCAGTGAGCCAAAATCACGTCACTGCACTCCAGCCTGGGTGACAGAGCAAGACTCTATCTCAAATGATGATATTAATAATAATAATTATTATTATTATATAAGGTAAATATTTGATGATATAGGTCAATATAACCAGCTATGAAAGCATTCCTGAATATCTCAAAATTAAACAAAACTGATTTTGATACAATTAAAAAATGCCTTTCTTAGCCTCCTCTTATCTAATCAAAAGGAAGAAAGAAGAAAAAGAAGTCTCTACAGCACACAAAATCAGATTTCTTATATAAGTTCTTATGTAATCCCTTTCAAATGGTTAATTCTGTAATTTTAGAAAACTTTATATCAGGCCCAAACAATTTAAAAGCTTATTTAAAAATTATTTATCTTGGCTAATTTCTATGGGTTACATACAAAGTTAACAATCTTAACTTTGGTCTTCTTCCAAGCCATTCAAGTACAATAAACTTATGGAACTGCAGGAAGAAGTCCTACCCAAGAAATCGGAACCAGGAGGTGCACTGGCCACAAAGAAAGGCCTCCGTGATGGCAGACGCAGAAGAGACTCAAAGGGCAGAGACGAAACCACTTCCTTTTTATTATCTTGCCAGGTGGCTAAAAATGTAAACTTCTACATGCTATTATTTCCTTACAGGAGGCATATACATTGCTCTGGCATTTCTTTAGCCTGATTTTTCTAGAGCATTGTTTCTTAGCCTTGGTTCTACTGATATTTTGGCCCACATAATTGTTATGGGGAGCTGCTGGGTGCATTGTAGGATGCTTTGAAGCATCTCTGTCTTCTACCCACTGAATAACCCCTCCCACTAAATTTAAATTAATAAAACCCCTCCCGGTTTGCTAAAATTGTCTTTGGATATTGCCAAATGTCTCCTGCGGGCAGGGCAAAACTGCCCCCAGCTGAGAGCCATGTTCTCGAGTACAGGTTCTTAAACTGGCTATATGTTGGAAGCATCTGAGGAGGTTTTAAAAATACTTATACCTGAGTCTCACCCTCAGAGATTTTGACTTAATTAGTCTGGAGTAGGCCTGGGGCACCTGAGGCACCTGGGTTTTTGAAAGAGATTCTCATGTGCAGCCAAGTGTAAGAATCTCTGCCCTAGAGTTTATCAATGACATCAAGTAAGTCATTTAATCAATTTAACCCAACTCAAAAATGCATTGTATCTCTCTCAACTAGGGTCTTCTTTATCTTGGTACCAGAATCAACATGATTAGAGGACACAGAAAGAAGTGGAAAAGGCCAGGGGTGGTGGCTCACGCCTGTAATCCCAGCACTTTGGGAGGTCGGGAGGCAAGGATCACTTGAACCCAGGGGTTCGGAAAAGAGCCTAGGCAACATGGCAAAACCATTTCTTACGAAAAATACAAAACTTAGCTGGGTGTGGTGACACAAACCTGTGGTTCCAGCTACTCGGGAGACTGAGGTGGGAGGATCGCTTAAGCCCAGGACTTAAAGGCTGCAGTGAACTATGATCTCACCACTGCACTTCAGCCTGGGTGACACAGGAAGATCCTGCCTTTAAAAAAAAAAAAAAAAAAAAAAAAAAAAAAAAAAAAAAAAGTGGAAGAACTAGGAAAAGGTCAACTGTAGCTCTAATCTGCAAAGTTCTTTACCCTTTAAGGTGAACAGAAACTAGTGCATAAAGATTTATTTCAACTTTAACATTGCAACTAAAAACACTCCAGTTTGGGAGATCTAGAAAATAAGCCTCACAGGTAGGAAGACAGAATTACCTCCTCACGTGGTGAAATGCCAGCTCTACAATGAAGAAACTCTGGAGCTGCCATCTCTTTAATGGGCACCATTAAATCAGCCTCAGAGAAATGCCAAGTTCATTAAAAATAATAAACAAATCTGTGAGTGTGAAGACACCCAGAGGACCCACACGGGAACTGCAATCCAGACTTCTCTGTGTGTGGGTGGTGGAGGTGGGGTTTATCTTCAGATAGATGACACTACCAGGAACCTGCCAGGAGCTGACAGAAAAGCTTGATTCCTCTAAAAAAGCTCCATGGTCATGAACAGCCCACATGCTTCCCTCCTGCCCATTACACCTTGGTGTCTTCTGCCAGCTTCCTCAGTGTGTTCAACAACACAAGGCCTGATTCCAGTTTTTGCAGACAGTGGCACGGCACTGCCCCTGAAGGCACTGTTCCCCTAAGAGCTCGTCTGTGGCTATAGTATTCTCATCAACTGTGTGCCAGCCTACTGGTTATGCCAACACACACTGTCGTTTTTTTGAGTAAGAAAAAAGTAAGGAGACACACACATGCATACACACGTGATAAGGATTCTTCTCCCGTTTCAGGAACAAGAATTATCAGTAACTTATGGCCAGGCAAGATGGCTAATGCCTGTAATCCCAGCACTTTGGGAGGCCAAAGTGGGCAGATCACTTGAGGTCAGGAGTTCAAGACCAGCCTGGCCAACATGGTGAGACCCCATCTCTACTAAAAATACAAAAAATTAGCTGGGCGGGGTGGCGGGCGCCTGTAGTCCCAGCTACTCGGGAGGCTGAGGCAGGAGAATGGTGAGAATGCAGAAGGCGGAGCTTGTAGTCAGCCGAGATCACACCACTGCACTCCGGCCTCCAGCCTGGGCAACAAACAGAGACTCCATCTCAAAAAAAAAAAATTTAAAAAAAAAAAAAAATATATATATATAAATTAGCTGGGCGTAGTGGTGGGTCTCTGTGATCCCAGCTACTGGGGAGGCTGAAGCAGCAGAACTGCTTGAACCTGGGAGGTGGAGGCTGCAGTAAGCCGAAATCATGCCACTGCACTCCAGCCTAGGCAACAGAAAAAAATAAAAAATAAATAAATAATCGGTAACTTGTATGAAGTGCTTAGGATGAGTACAGTACTTTACTATGCGCCATACATGCTTTAATCTCACTAACTCCTGACAGCACTGAAAAGCAGGTGCTATTAATGTCCTCATTTTATAGACAAAGTAATTAAGGCTTACACAGTCTTAAGAAACTTATCCAAGGCAAAGCCAGGACCTGCACCTATTTCTCTCTGGCCCCAAAGCTGATGCTTTTAACCGCCATGCAATACCGTCTCTGGTTCTCAAAAACAAAAAAACAAACCCAATCAGTGATATGAACTGAACTCTACCACCTGTGAGTGTTTCAAGTTTTCATTGATTTGGGTTGGACTAGATTAGAAGAAAAGTTAGTGGATATGGACAGGATGCATGATACACAAATTTTCTTCCAGACTCCATCAACAAGACCACAGGACACTGTGTATGTCTTTGAATCTGTCTGTTTTTTGTGTGCATCTGTATATGACAGAGAGAGGAAACATCTCACAGAACATATGAACATATTGGGAAAACCTGGTCTTACCACTAGTTTGTAAGTTCCAAGAGGACCTGAACTATTTCTATCAACATTTATTCAGTCAGCAACTAATACTGGATGGTTACCACTGGTTAGACCCTGTCCCATGTGCTGGAGATTCACAAATGAACGAAACAGACGACAGACAAGGGCCTTTTTTTTTTTTTTTTTTTTTTTTTTAAAGAGACAGTGTGTCGTTATGTTGCCTAGGCTAGATGAGAATTCCTGGGCTCAAGTAATCCTCCTGCCTCAGCCTCCTGAGTAGCTGGGATTGTGATCCCAGGCATGTGTCATAACACAGGCCATTCTTAACGACCACATTATGCTGCCTCTACTAGCTTTTATGCTAGATGCATTTACTCTGTCTACAGCATGGAAAACTAACTTAATTTTGTTTGTCCCTTTAACCTCAAAACCTAACACATGAATGCCTAGTGAATAATAAGCACTTCAATATTTGCTGAATAAATGAATTGGTCAGCAGCATACACTTTAGCACTTAATTCAAAAACTAAGCTAGATGCAAAATGTTTCATATGCTGAGTCTTGCTGCTCCAGCTAGTGTATAAACTTTGTAAGCACAAGGATCACAGTATGTCTATGGGTACCAAATAAAAGCATTCCATCTTAAGGCTGCTTCACAATATACCAGTCCCAGAATTTAAAATAAGCACACATAATTTGTACTTCCATGAAATTATTAAAGGTACTGATAATTCTAATAATAAACATCATTTGTTAAAAAGGAGGCTAGCACATTCTGGAGAGTACTAAACTTTAGCAAATGTATATCTTCCCTGTTGTAGGGCATCATTAAAATAAAATGAAATGTCAAAGCCTGTGCCTATTATGAGACCCTTAGGAACAGTATCACATCTCTGGATTTGGGGGTTTGGTAGCTCTGGCAATGGTGGTCTCAAGATAGTGAAAGCAAAACCTACCCCCCTTCCTTCTCTCCCTCCACCCTGGCCCCCAAAGCCTCATGTTTCATTACAAGCTGAGTGCCCTCAGACTTCCAATTGCCTTTAAGGTTTCTGTAAAACTCCTTTGAGTTTGTGGCAGATTTTAAAGAGTGGGCTTTTAAAATACTAAGCAGCAGAAGAATTTTCTTTGGAGCTGTTAAGTAGTCTTGAACTCACATATAAATTATTGGCTTTGAACTAATTATCTGTAACAAAAATGACAAATATGAAGCTGACCACTTTTATCCAATTGTTCTGGAAATTTTTGAAGCATTGTCAATCATTTTCACTGTACATAATATCTTCTCAATGTAATTTTTCCCCATCTTCATTGAGGTTCTTTTAATATAATTTAAACCTTCTTAATATTAAGCCAAAGTGAAGATTATAATAAACAATCAAAACAAGTATTTGTCCTGGTTTTTATTAGATAGCCTATTTTCCCAAGTACAGATTGTCCTAGTGAACTTCATTTTCTCTTTTAAAAATGTACATTCTATTCAGAATCTACAGAACTTTTAATTACCACATTTGCCTACTCTGCATAATCTGACAGCTAACCTCTCTGCCCTTTGGTATTCTTTCACTATAATTACCCAACATTTTCCTTCTGAATGTAGATCTTCATATTCTTTTTTCTTTTTTTGCATTTTTTGCAGAGATGGGGTTTCAAACTCCTGAGCTCAAGGGATCCACCCTGCCTTGGCCTCCCAATGTGCTGGGATTTCAGGCGTGAACCACTGCAACCAGCCACATTCTTATTTCATAAACTTTACAAGTTCACACTCTTCACTTTAAACAAATCTGCCCCCTTTGGCGTGTCATTTGAGTCCCACTGTATGTCATTAAGCTTCTTAACCTCAACCACTACTTCCCACTGAAATAACTCTATTTTCTTTTTTTCTAATGAAAAAGTAAGACATGTTCTATGTGAAAATTAAAATATGGTGAGCACTTACCACTTACTATGTGCCAGGCATTGAACTAAGTATTTTTTAAATCTTATTTTCATCCTCATGAGGTCAGTGCTCTGATGAGTTCCATTTTACATAAGAAAGTAGTTAAGTAAATTGCCAAGTTACAATAGCAGAAAGGGCAGGGTCAGAATTTGAATCCAGCTCTCTTTCCAAACCCTAGCTCAAACCGCTGTGTCAAACCAGACTCTTCCCCAATCCATTCCCAGCTAGAATCCCAAATAATAATTTGGTTATTTTTTCCAAAGTTTTAAATACCAAATAAGCATGCCTACCCTTTACCCTACCACCTTCCCTCTTACTTAAACAAGACCATATTATATACATTAGTTTAAAAGTTAATAATATAGTGTATCTTTCAAAGTCAATATATATAGCTTTTTCTTTCTGTCATGGTTCCATACTAGTCCATCCTGTGGTAGTACCGCAACAAAGTTAACCTTAGTTAAACCAGGTTTGGTTAAATTTGATGAACATTTGGGCTGTTAAGCACCACAGGTCTAAGGATACTTTTATTCCTCTGCTTAACACTCAAACTCTATAAACCAGAGCTTTGTTCCTCCTTCACGGGTGAACACCCACAATGTCGCTTCATCAGCACTTCTTAATAATTTTACTCTGCTCTTGCTAATCACCTTATTTGCCTGTTCCATTGATATGAGTTCATTCATTGGATTTTTTTTTTTTTTTTTTTTGAGACTGAGTCTCTGTCGCCCAGGCTGGAGTGCAGTGACGCAATCTCGTCTCACTACAACCTCCGCCTTCTAGGTTCGAGCGATTCTCCTGCCTCAGCCTCCCGAGTAGCTGGGACCACAGGCGCGTGCCACCATGCCCGGTTAATTTTTTGTATTTTTAGTAGAGATGGGATTTCACCGTGTTAGCCAGCATGGTCTTGATCTCCTGACCTCGTGATCTGCCCACCCCGGCCTCCCAAAGTACTGGGATTACAGGCATGAGCCACCATGCCCGGCCCATTCATTGGGTTTTTAATATTTATTTGACCGTTCAAAATTCACACTGCCATTTCAACTTTTTGTTTCCTTTAAAATGAACACCAAGGCTGGGTGCAGTAACTCATGCCTGTAATCTCAGCACTTTGGGAGGCCAAGGCAGGAGGATCACTTGAGCCCAAGGGTTCAAGACCAGCTTGGGCATCATAGCAAGACCCCACTGCTATGAAAAATTTTAAATATTAGCCAGGCGTGGTGGTGCACACCTATAGTCCCAGCTACTCTGGGGGCTGAAGTGGGAGGACTGCTTGAGGCCAGGAGGTTGAGGCTGCAGTGAGCTATAATCATGCCATTGCACTCCAGCCTGGGCAACAGAGCAAGACCCTGTCTAAAAACATAAAATAAAATAAAATAAAAACAGAAAAAATGAACACCAAAACAAAGCTAGGAATATTTAAGGCTATGGAGTATAATGCTTTTGTTTGAAAACTCTTAAGTAGGTTTTAAGAATATGGGGAAGGAGAAGGGGACCAGACAGGGGAGAGAAGGGCCAACCCCTGCTTTCAGAGCATTTATTTATTTATTTACTTACTTTTTTTTTTTTTTTTTTTTTTTTAAGACAGAGTCTGGCTCTGTCTCCCAGACTGGAGTGCAGTGGCACGATCTCAGCTCACTGCAAGCTCCACCTCCCAGGTTCACGCCATTCTCCTGCCTCAGCCTCCCAAGTGGCTGGGACTTCAGGTGCCCGCCACCACACCCGGCTAATTTTTTGTATTTTCAGTAGAGACGGGGTTTCACCGTGTTAGCCAGGATGGTCTCAATCTCCTGACCTCGTGATCCGCCCTCCTCGGCCTCCTGGGATTACAGGCATGAGCCACCGTGCCCAGCCTATTTATTTATTTATAGATGGAGTCTCGCTCTGTCGCCCAAGCAGGAGTGCAGTGGCGCGATCTCCACTCACTATAACCTCCACCTTCCCAGTTCAAGCGATTCTCCTGTCTCAGCCTCTCGAGTAACTGGGATTACAGATGCGTGCCACCACACCCGGCTAATTTTTATTAGAGACAGTATTTCACCATTATTAGCCAGGATAGTGTCAAACTCCTGACCTCAAGTGATCCTCCCAGCTCGGCTTCCCAAAGTGCTGGGATTACAGGTGTGAGCCACCGCACCTGGCCTCAGAGCATTTTAATAAGCCTTCAGGACTAGGCTTTGGCCCAGACCAGGTTTTGCTCTCTCTCCTCTCCAAGTTTTCTGAGACCTTTTTCCTTGTCCTTATTGTGAGAGGTGCCCTGTAGTCCTCCAGTGGGCGCTGTCTTGGCCTACAGCCTCTGACCTTCTCCAGCAAAGTCTCCCTGTTGGGGTAACTGTCCTAGGAGAAGTTCAATTTCTGGGCATTAGCACAGAGTTCCCTCCACTCGGGGCTCTCCCAGAACGACCTTACCATGTTTCTAGCCTCAGCCCAATGTTCACCAGCCTTAGTACCTCATCTTGTGGAGGGAGTGGGGGGAGTGGAAGAGTGGCATCTGTTTCCTAACCTCTACATCTACAAATGCATCTGAGTTCTGACAGATACAATTAGCCTCAATCTCAATGCAGCTGATTTCCACAGCTCTAAAATCCATCTCCTTGGGGAAGAAAACCTCTCCCCACAAAAGAAATCAAAGATGGACAGAAGAAGGGAAAAGCACAGCCACTTTTTGAGAACCTGCTATGTGACAGTGTGCCAGACATTTTATTCAGGTCTTCCCAGTTGGCCCTCTGCAGTCCTATGCGTCTGGTTTTATTTCTTCCCATTTTCAGTGGGCAAACAGTGGCCTAAAGAAGGAAATGATTTGACTAGCCAAGGCTTCACACTTGGGAAGCATTAGAGCTGAAATTCAGGTAATGATCCGCCCCAGACTTCTTGAGCCCACACGTTAACTGCCAATAAGACGAGAGCAGAATTTTCCAACCTGAGGCCCACAGACACCCTAGCAGCCCCTAGATGGGCTTTGGGGTTATCAGAATGTCCTGAGACTGGGGTGATGTGCCTTTTGTGAGTGGGGAGTCACTCTGAATGCTCCCAGGTTGCCTCCCCTGCTCCTCCCATATAGTCTGAACACCGATGCTTCGATCATGTGCAGAACTACCCACCCTGCTCTTCTGCCATTTCCTCTACTGTTATCTTTTCATTAAAGTCTTGAGAGCCATCTTCTTGCCATCTTATTTAAACAACTGTTGAAAGGGAATCACTTTTGGAGAATGTGCTGGAGTGAGCCACAGCCGCCCCTGTGGCAGCTGCCCCTGTGACAAGCAACACCACCCTCAAGCTTTCATCAGATTTTCAAAAGGGTCTAAAAACCAAAAAAGGATTGAAATCTAGTCAGGAACACTTCTACAGTCTTTTTTTCCTTTAACAGATAAAAACAAAAAATGCTGCTGAAAGCATGGTAAGTGTCTTCCAAAGGTGTCCATTCAGAGACGCAGAGGCACCCACAGAAAAGCCCTCAAGTGACCACATTTCAACTTGGTACAATAAAATTATTATTCGTCACTGAAGGTGAGAAAGTAGAATACTAATGCACGTTGCAGAGGCTTTTAATATAGAGGAAGGAAGTTGTGGTTTGAGTCGAAGAGGAAACTGCAGAAAAGGTCTTTGATCTTTGTATTTCACAAAAAGCAACTGAAAATGTAAATAACTGTCTCCTTCAATGCCAGTTGACAGTTAACAAGAAACAGTTTAGTAATTTTATCACACACATGCACAACTGCTTTTGCCTTTTTACCAGGCTATGATAGATAACTGGAGAGAGCATGAGTCAAATGGAGCAACAAGGAACACGCTGGCTCAGATGTTCTTCCAGTGCAGTATCAGAACGGTCTTTTTTTTTTTTTTTTTTTTAGATGGAGTCTCACTCTGTAACCCAGGCTGGTGTGCAGTGGCACAATCTTGGCTCACTGCAACCTCTGCCGCCTGGGTTCAAAAGATTCTCCTGCCTCAGCCTCCCGAGTAGCTGGGATTACAGGCACCTGCCACTGCACCTGGCTAATTTTTGTAGTTTTAGTAGAGATGGGGTTTTACTATCTTCAAAGGCTGATCTTGAACTCCTCACCTCATGATCTACCCTCCTCGGTTTCCCAAAGTGCTGGGATTACAGGCGTGAGCCACCGTGCCCAGCCCAGAACGGTCTTAAGAAAGACCAAAAAAGCTTATACAGTCAAGACCATTTATTAAGTGCCAACTGTTTAAGACCTCCTCCCAAGGCCATTCCTGATGCAATGGAAACCTTTCAGTGCCAAGAGGCTGGAAGGCAGAGCCTGCATGACGTACTGCACACACAGCTGGGAAACAAACAAACAAACAAAAAACAAGGTGGGCAACGTCGAGGAGAGAAAAATACAGATTTCAAATCTAATTAAACAGAAAGAGAGAAACAGATGTGAGGGACAAAACTTGCCAACACTAAGCCCTTGGGAAATGATACAGATTGCCCTAGGAGAGTTCACAGGCGGCACATTGCTGGAAAACCTGCAGGAAAGAGGGAACGCTGTCATTTGCAAGAAAGCTATCAATTCACAACTAGTGTGCCTTCCTGTAATATGTATCTAATATTATTTTAATATCAATTATCTGTTGGGCAAGAGCTACAAAATGCCACATGTTGCACCATAGAAGTTTGCTCACCTGCAAATTACAGGGGTTAGAATAAACTTCTAACTTCTCTAATTCTAAGTAACATGACATTAGTATTTTTCAAGGTGCTGTTTGTGATTTGATTTTTCCTTGATATGAGGCTCTTTAGTAAATGAAGGCTGGCATTTAAATCACATGTGCAGACTCCAAAGGACAGTACTAGCTACCGATAAACATGGTGTGTCTGCAAAACTCTGGCTTGTTTCCAAGATTGCTCCAATGGGAAAGCAATTAAAACTATATTTTCACCATTAAATTAGAATAATTTCCAAATAAATCTTGAAGGATATATATATAGATATATATATACACACACACACACACAGTCTTACTAAAATACACTTGCATTTCCATGATTCTAAAATACAGTTGATTGTAAGATGCACAATTTAACAGCAGATTTTTTTGGGGAAAAGACTGTAGCATTATCTGTGCATGTCCATTATACAACATATCTCCAATTGAGAATTGTTAAAAAATGAAAAATGTGCACCTTAGAATTGAAACACGATGGTATGAATGGATACATAAAGATGCTTAACTATATGTATCTATCTCTTTCCAGAAATTTTTCTCTACAAGGAACCCTGGCAGAAGCTGCTCATTTGTGTGTTTGGTTTCTTTCTAACGCTGAAAAACACAGACGCTAGCAAAAGATTTTTTTAAGTTGTACAAAAAAAGTACTGTGTGTACACCTTCTGACTCAGCAATTACACTTCCAGAAACTTATAATTGCTTGTATGTAATGACATATAAACGTGGTTGTTTATTGCAGTATTATTTATAACATAAAAACCAGTAAAGAACAAGAATGTTCAACAATAAGGGAATTCTTAAATAAACCACAGTATATTTGTGGACTTGGAATACAGAATACATATTAGAATATGGAATACTATGAAGGAAAAAGAATGAAGTAGATTTCTCTCCTTCCTAATATGAACTGATGTTCAAAGTATTTAATGTGGAAAAAAGGTGAGTCCCAAAGAGTAATTTTCTATATGTCATCAACTATAAAATGTACATTACTTCATATTTTAATATATTTGAAATGGAGTATACCAATCAATGGCATCTTAAGAGTCCACAAAAAACGGTAGTTTGATTCTATTTGTATATGTATGTATAAAATGTGCATGCCTTAATATGCATAGGAAATTTCTGGGAAGCTACTTTTAACTGTAAAGCAGAAAAAGAGAAAGATGTCTTGTTTGTTTTATTTTACTTTACCCTATAGCCTTTATTTAAGTATGAGGTGTTTCCTTGAATACATATTACTTCTGAAACCAACCAACCAATCAACCAACAAACCAAGTATACACCATTCTAGGCTCCTAAAAGGCAGTGGCTTGGATAATCACTGAGACAGGGTATACCTTTTGGGAAAAATCACTCCTAGGAAAAATTTTTATTCATTAAAAAATATATTTCATAAAAAATGAAAAGCAAGGCCAGGCACAGTGGCATGTGCCCATAGTCCCAGCTACTCGGGAGGCCAAGACAGGAGGATCGCTTGAGCCCAGGAGTTCTGGGCTGTAGTGCACTATGCCCATCAGGTGTCCACACTAAGTTTAGCATCAATATGGTGACCTCCCAGGAGCAGGGGACCACCAGGTTGCCTAAGGAGGGTAGAACTGGCCCAGGTCAGAAACAGAGCAGATCAAAACTCTCGTGCTGATCAGTAGTGGGATTGCGCCTATGAACAGCCACTGCACTCCAGCCTGGGAAACACAGAGACATTCCATCTTGAAAAAAAGAAAGAAAGAAAGAAAAAAGAAAAGAAAAGCAAGGATCAAAGAAGGAAATGTAAGGATCAAAGACAGGAGACATTCACTAGGAGATCCTAAGCACCTAGCTCTTTTGCTTCTTTTCTGTTTTCTGATCATTCAGGCAAGTTTTGCCAAAAGGTATAGCTTGTTCTCCACACTAGAGGTAGAGGGGGTTGGTAATTCAGAGGAATTCATAGGAAGTCCTGTTTTCTGGGAGGTGTGAAACAGTAATATAGTCTCCTTATCTGGCAGGTGGTGGGCAGCGGGGTTGGGGGGACGGGGTGTGGTGCACGCAGTCCCTGCCAAGGCCAACCACACCCAACACTGGAGGGTGGCCAGAAGGATCCGGAGCCAGGTCCACAGCACAGGTAAGTGGGAACCCTCAGGAGCCCTCAGAGGATGAAGACTTTAGGGCAGGTTTCTCACCCTGTGGCCCTCCATCAAAGAATGAACAAGGAACCCTTATTAAAATGCAGGTTCCTCTGGCCTACCCATACCTCAGCAAAGTAATTTCCACAAACATTCCAACAGTATACCCGAGCTATCATGATTTGGGTATGTGTAATGTGTCGTTTATAAAGCGAGGTCCAGAAATTCAGATAACCTTTATAATGTGTGAAAAGTAGATTTGAGGCAATGGAGTTTGATAAATTTTGTTTCAAATGACTTCAAAAAAAGACTCTTTACAGATAGGATCTCACTGTGTTGCCCAGACTGCAGTGCAATGGCTATTCAAAGGTGTGATCAAATGCACTACAGCCTTGAACTCCTGGGCTCATGTGGTCCTCCTGCCTCAGCCTTCCTAGCAGCTGGGACTACAGGTGTACACCACCGTACCCAGGCCCAAATGACCTTTAAAATTAGAATTGATACGACCATTCAAATAAAATGCATCTACATATTCTGAGATTAAACCCTATATATTTTAATAGTTGTTAGAAACTGAAACAGATATTTGGAAATTTCATCTCCTCCTTGAGAATTAGAAAACATGTATCTTCCCCAACATATTCAATTAAGAAAATAGTCATCTGAAAAATCGGTTCATTTTTGAGGGGAGGAAGCCCTAAAACGACTATCCAAGAGGTTTTATAAGATACCCCATATTTTCTGAAACCTTTTATTTTCCTTTGTAAATCAGCTTATTTTGATTCTGCTTATAGAGTGATCTTATAACTGGGAGTTCACAGCACTGTAATCTACACTTCCAATAGCTCTTCCTCTGTTGTTCCAGTTTGGAGTTTACAGATTGATGTTCACCTCCCTCCTCCCTCCCAGGGATGTGGTATTTTCTCTTTATGTCAAGCAGAACGCAGATTACACTGACTCATTCATAAATGATTTTAATTATATATCACTTTTCAAAGATAATTTTCACCTCACCATTCCTTTGGGACTTTTCTGTTCTGGTACAATGCAGCTTCAAACACAGAGTTAGAATTTATCACTTCAATTAATTTGTATTAAACAGAGATATGCTGATTTGCTTCCTGATGCATCCAAAAGGGAAACCTGTGCTACACAGTTGATACAGAAGATAACTGAAAATAATTTCTAAAAGGATAGTATCAGTTTCATTGACAGGAAATTATCCCCTGAAAAGAAAACAGGAATAGTTACTTTCATCTCATAGAAGTGAGCTCATGCAATCATGGTCTTTGCACAACATTCCCAACAAGAGAGTAACTGTGAGGACTACACATCATATTCAGATAATAATTCTAAGGTGCAAGTTTTAAGGACTTTGCCTATGGTGTGTGCATGGTAGCAGAGAAGGGGATCAGGTTTCCCTGTGGGTCATTGAGGGACCATTGTAGAGAATTATGTGTTTAGTTTAGAGGTAAGAAACAGTTCAGAGCGGCAAAAGCACAGAATGAGTGCCTTTGGAAAAGCAGGAGGAAATGAGGCTGCAAAGTTGGACAGGAACCAGATAGAGGTCTTTAATATGTTCGGTGAAACAGTTTGAACTTGATCCTGAAAGCAGGAGCAGCACTTTTAAGAATGTCAAGCTGGGTTAGCCAAACCACCTATAATCCCAGCTACACAGGAGGTTGGCGCAGGAGGATTGCTTGAGGCCAGGTATTTGGGGCTGCAGTGAGCTATGATCATGCTACTACACTCCAGCCTGGGCAACAGAGCAAGACCCTATCTCTACCAAAAAAAAAAAAAAATTAAATTTAAATTTGAAAATAAGGAAAAAGTTAAGAAAATCAAAAAGAATTTCAAGCTGGGGAATGAGAGGATCTGATCTGTATCATAGAAAGATCGCTCAAGCCATAAGAAAGGAAACTCAGGAGGGCAGTCACTCCATTTATACTCACAAGACAGAGGGAGAAAAGGCTGAGAAAACCTCCATTCAAATACTAACATTTAGAACTCACTTACCTGGTACGTTTACTTAGGTGAAATATTTTACCCTTTACAATAGTGGGGAACTATTGCACGAGGTTCTAGAAACTAAGTGTGGCTGTCTTATATTTACTTCTTACTATTGGGTTCACTTAATGTGACTAAAAAACTGGGAAGGGGAACTGTCTCATGAATCTGTGTGGCACTGCTTGGAAGAGGCTCTCTCTTTTTCCCTATCGTTTGTGTTGCTGCTCGTGGTCGCTGCATGGAGCTTCTACTTGAATTCAACTTGTTTTCATGTTATGTTCTACTTGCCTGAAGCAAGCATTCAACCTTTCTGGTTAATATGCCATTACACATCTTTTTGGATCTACTACACCCACTTCCACCCACATGATGACGGAGGCGAAAGCCCTGTCCCCAACCTTTGAGAGCTCTGAGGTGCAAGTCAAGGTGTGTAGCTTTACTGACCCACAAGAGGCCCAGGTCCTTCTAACTGAGCCCATTACAGAGCATACAGCACTGCTCATACTATACTAGGAATGAGAGAGCAGAGGGAGGAGGAAGGAGGTGAAGCACCTTCTGCATAACATGTTGTCAGTGGCAAAACAGTAACTGGGACCCAAGCCTCTGGCTTCCAAACTCTGAGCATTTTCTACCAGATGACATACACTTTAAACAAAACACAATACTCATTAAAGTAAGCATATTCTTCATGATCTCACTGGCATGGGTAATGGAAAACCAAGAAGTTATCTCTAACTGAATTGGAATGTTTACACTGGCTGCATAGCTGCTCCCCTAAAGGAATCTGTGGGGAAACCAGGCTCTGGTTTCCTCATTTCCTAGTGTGTGGTTTTTTCAGGGCACTAGGGCACATGAAGGGAGTCTTTCCAAGAGGGAGGAGGAGCTGAAGAGTGTGGCAGACATGAAAGGTCCTTCCAAGGAAAGTTCTAACACATGATAAAATCAAATGAATGAAGGCAGAAATTGTACTTCTAATGGCTGACTGCATAACAATTCACAATAACGTCTCCACTCAGGAGTGGGAAATCCCAATTAGGAAGCATCTCTCCTTCAACACTGATGCAAAATTAGGGCAGGGAGAAAGTCCAGGAATATAATAAAAAGCATTCTCCTTTTCGTCTCAGCATATGATAAGAGAGTTTGCTGTCTGGGGGTTTTGCTTGTTTTGGCAGGTGAACGATCTTAGATCATAAGCTTTAAGTGTTAATTATGAATGGAAATTAACACACTGATCCAGCTAACCTAATGAAAAGATGATGGTCAAGTGAGCAACACCCTCCAGATGAGCTCATAAAATGTCCACTTAAAGACTGTGGGGTAAAGGAGTGGCAGAAGACGATGTTGTTCAACATGATAAAGGTGAATAATTTGACAATTCAGCAGAGCCATTCTCAAGAGAAAAATAAATCATTTTCAAAACATCCTTCCCAAAGACAGCTGAATTTTTACTTTTACATTTACCCAGTGACTAGCTGGAAACATACTAAAAGCAGAGGAGAAAATGGGATTCTAGCAGGAAATATACTAAAAATAGAGGAGAAAAAACTATTTAGTGTTCTCTAGAAATCATTTTCTCTAATAAAAGGATGTCCATATTTCTGGATTATCTCTCTTGGAATGTAAGTTTTTTGAGGTTGTCACCCTTGAGAGCACAGATCTTCCATCTCATAAAGTACCAGTGAGCAATTACAGGGAAGCTATGCCTTAAAACCAAATGATGTGAATTCAACAGGTGGTTTGAAGGTCAAGTTCAATGCACTGGACTGTTACCCTGACCCCAACTAGGACAACTAAATAATGGTCCTATGATTCAAAATATCTGGTGAGTGAATAACCAAACCCTCCCTTATTTGCTAAAAGATGGAGACTGAAACAACTAAAACTATTTCAGAGCATGACAGGACCTTGGAAATTATGTAATCAAAGTAGTACCTTCATTCCTGAAGATAAACTAGAAAATTTATAGGAACATCTGTTTCATACCTCTTCAGTTCCTAGACTTTCATTTCTCCTATATCTTCCCCAATACAAAAATGCTAAATGAGATCTTGGAGTAGGGAAGGTACAGTGGGAATATCCTTAGTACCTGGGTTGGCACTTGGAATACATTTCATCCTAAGAAATAGGACTACGCTTCTGGTCCATTACAAATATGTGCCTTAATACTTCCAGGTTGATTCCTGGTTGTTTTTTTCACATAAAGATGACTTATTAAATATATTTTTATTTTCTCTCTTTAAGATTGTTCATTTCAAAAATCATAAATCATGCTGCTATAAAGACACATGCACACGTATGTTTATTGCGGCACTATTCACAATAGCAAAGACTTGGAATCAACCCAAATGTCCATCAGTGACAGACTGGATTAAGAAAATGTGGCACATATACACCATGGAATACTATGCAGCCATCAAAAAGGATGAGTTTGTGTCCTTTGTAGGGACATGGATGCAGCTGGAAACCATCATTCTTAGCAAACTATCACAAGAACACAAAACCAAACACCGCATGTTCTCACTCATAGGTGGGAACTGAACAATGAGATCACTTGGACTCGGGAAGGGGAACATCACACACCGGGGCCTATCATGGGGAGTGGGGAGGGGGGAGGGATTGCATTGGGAGTTATACCTGATGTAAATGACGAGTTGATGGGTGCTGACGAGTTGATGGGTGCAGCACACCAACATGGCACAAGTATACATATGTAACAAACCTGCACGTTATGCACATGTACCCTAGAACTCAAAGTATAATAATAATAATAATAAAAAGAAAAGAAGGATAAACATAATAACTTTAGACTTTATTAAAAATGTACAATTAAATATGATTGTTAAAATTTTTGGAATATCAAAAGAGTAGAAAAATAATCTATAGTTCCAAGCCAGCAAATGAAGAAAAGTAGGACTATAGACAAATATATTAGTTTGATGAAAGTCAAGGAAAGGGATAAAATTAAGCAGAAAAGTATGGAAAACAAAAGACACAAAATAAAATGAAATAGATTCAAATATGTCAGTAAACACAACACATGAAAAGAGATTAAGCTCATCTATTATTGATCTCAAAAACATGATGTTGGGCAAAAAAACCAAGATGTATATTAACATATATATAGATATAGGATAATAACACCATTTGTGTAAAGATTAAAACATTATTATATAAAAAAAAAATCATAAACCACAGTTCTACAGAAAAGTTAATTCCACCCATATTCCCTGAGGGCCTACCATGTGCTAGACTCAGACCTGAGTGATGAGATATAGGTGGGACTCCAAGGTCTCCAGCCTGAAGAAGCTATGACATATAAATAACGGCAAAACCACATATAATCAAGGTGTGCAGAAAGTGTCATGAAAACCCAGGGAAAGAAGCAGCTGGTGCTGCTGAGAGAGGACTAGAGAAGGCTTCCCATAGGAGATGATTTTTTTTTTTAACTGGGACTTTGAAGACTGAATAGGATCTGGCCAGTACAGAAGCGGGACAAGGGAATTATAGTCACTGGGAACAAGCCAATTGACAGAGGGGTAAGAATTGTGGAATATTCTAGATGGCATAAGCAGAGAGTGCCCAATGGGGAACAGTAGAAGGGAGGATAGAAAAACAGCCTGAAGGAAGACATGAAGAGCTCTGAACATCAAACTACAAAGTTCAGATTTTAATCTGTAGGAATGTAAGGCCATTCATTGAGGGCTTTTACACAAGTAATGCAACTGGGTGGCAAGTCCAGGAATGGACCGGAAGCTAGGAGACTGCTAAGGAGACTTATGATAATCTTGACAATGAATAAAGATCTGAATTCTGAATTACAAACAACTGCTTCCACTACCTTCAAATTAAAAGCTTGGGGCCCAATTGTAATGTTTTTAGCATGAGACACCCTAAAACTGTGACTCGGAGATGGTCACTGCCTTTAACTCCCATCTGCACCTGCAATTCCTCCCCCTACGAAAACATCACCTCCTCTTTCTCACCTACCTCACATAGATTCCATTAAACTGAAGTTTGTGGGAAAAAGGCTTTTAATGAAAAGTATGTTCCAATGCAACCGTAAAGGGGTAACAGCATAGCCTGTAGAGTCAAGCAGTGCCAGCACTAACACTGACTAGCTGCTGGATCTCAGGCAAGTTATTCAGTTTCTCTGTGCCTCAACTTTCCTCACTGTAAAATGGGAACAAAAAACTACCTTTTTAAGAATGTTAATTATGAGATTGGAAAACAGATCCTTAGACAAGTACATAGTAAGCCAGAAAAAAATGGTAACTATCACTCTTACATACACTTTGACAACAGACTGAGTCAGGAATGCAACATTCCTTCTAAGTTTCAAGGACATGTAAAAAAAATTCCTTTACTCAGTGCTATTACAAATAACATTTGATTTAGATGGTCTATTTTTTAAGACTGAAGATTCTCCTGTAAAGCAGTAAAGCTCATTGTAATTTTATCCTTTCTAAAATGTACCACACTTAAAGAGAAAACGCTGAAGAAAATTTAACTTTCTTTCTGAGGATGTGATTACCATGATTTTCTCAAGTTCCTGCTAAGGTACTGGGAAGAGCTAACACATTAAAAATGAATTGATATACTACGGATTTGGTTCCAATGGAAGTAAAATTATGTCCCAAGACTGCCTACAACATCCACCATTGTAAAGCGTTGCAAGTGTTATCTGACATCCACACAATAACAGGCATGTGACTGCCCTTTTAAAAATTTTTTATTATTCAAATTTTCAAGCACTCATGAAAGTAGAAAGAGTACAATAAACTCTCATCTATAACCCACCTTCAAGAATAACCAGTATTTTGCCAATCTTGTTTCATTTGTACCTCTCTACCACTCGACTCTTGTTTTGTTACCGTTTTTCCCCATAGCCTTATTGAGAAATAATTTATCATTGTAAATGTACAATTCAATGATTTTTTAGTGTATAAAGTTGCGTAACCATTACCAGAATCCAATTTTCAGAACATTTCCTCATCCAGAATGAATCGGGACAATATAGGATACATACACAATGGAATACCGTTCAGCCTTAAAAAAGAAGAAATCCTGTCATTTGTGACAACATGGATGAACCCGGAGAACATTATATTAAGTGAAATAAGCCAGGTGCAGAAAGACAAACACCACATGATCTCACTCATATGTGTAGTAAAAAAGTTGAACTCAGAAATGAGTAAAATGGTGGTTACCGGAGGCTGAAGGTGGGGAGATGGGGAGATGTTGGTCAAAAGACATAAAATTTCAATTAGACAGGAGGAACAAGTTCAAAAGGATCTACTGTACATCATGGTAGCAACAGTTAATAACAATCTATTGTATATTTGAAAACTGCTGAAAGAGTAGATTTTTAAGTGTTTGTACCACATATGAAAAAAAAGGGATGTGAGGCAATGCATGTGTTAAATGGCTTGATTTAGCCATTCCACAACATACACATATATCAAAAATCATCTTGTACACACAAATATATACAGTTTTTAGTTGTCAATTACAGTAAAATTTAAAAACAAAATTAAAAAGGACTCCTGCCATTGGTCATAACACAGATGAACCTGGAATGATGCTAAGTGAAATAAGTCACACAGATAAAGATAAATACTATTTAAAAAAAAAAAAAAAAAAAAAAAAGAACATTTCACCATCCCACAGCACCCATTTTTAGTTAATTCCCATTCTGACTTCAGCCTCAGGCAGCACTAATCTACTTGCTGTTTATAGATTCCCCTTTTCTAGGCATTTCACATGAACAGAACCACACAATATGTAGCCTTTTGCATCTGGTTTATTTTACCTGGCACAATGTTTTTGAGATTCATCCATGCTGTAGTAGGTACAGTACTTTGTTTTTATTTTTATTGCTAAATAGTATTTCATTGTATACATATGCCACATCGATTATTCATTCACTAACTGGTGGATATTTGAGCTGTTGCCAGTTTTTGGTTCTTACGTATAATCTTGTATTAACATCTGCTTATAAGTATTTGTATAGACATGTTTTCATTTTTCTGTGTAGACACCTAGAAGTAGACTTGCTGGGTTTTGTACTGTCTTTTACCCAACAGAATAACAAAATACCATATGATCCAACATTTTATTTAATGAATGAGGAAATGAAAAGTCCAAAGACATTAACTAATTTCCTCATATTCACAGTTCATTGGTGACAGAGACAGAATTCAAACCCAGGACTTAACACTCTTCCTTTTTTCTTCTTTTGTAATCAGTTTCATTCCCACACCCCCCAGAAACACTCCGCCTGGAGCCCTCCTCCTTCAGCTCTATTCTAGATGGGCTTTTCTCCTTGGGCCAGAGCTGCAATAAGGAACTTCCTTTCTCAAGTCCTTCTGGAGCTCCCCTTTACCTCCTGCAGACTTTCCCATCGTTACTCCCATCCTAAAGCCTCTGCTTCACCTATGCCTCTGCGGAACCTGGGAACTCTCATTTCTGAGCCTTCCTGGCATTCTGTGAGCAAATCAATCACTTCCAGTCCTCTCCCTGTGAGCCCTACAGGCATTTTATTCTTGATTCCACTTCTCTCTGCAAATGCATTTGCCATCACTTCATCTGCTTTCTATCTTTAGGTCCCGTACGGGTCAGGGTTACAGATGTCTCCAAGGTTTATAAGGATACAGTCTGCATTCCTGGTTTTCACTCTTTTAGTTTGAGGGAGATTTTCAAGAGACAAAAGCAAAAATGTCTTTGCTAGTTTGACACAAGAAATCTCCAACTTTGTTGAAATTATCTCTTGAGTGAAATACTTACACGGTCAATGAAAACACAAGGACAATGAATGACAATTCCATTCAAACTAAGGGGCATAAGAGGGAAAAAACTCTGCCCCAAATCCTAAAAAGGAATTTTATCCCATAAATGTATGCATGAAAGAGGCTGCCTTTCACTATTCAAAGATGAGAGCTGCCCTTCCTGCACACTGTGGCTGGTACTACCCCATTAGTTTAACTTAAGCAAAACAAGAACGCTCTTTGAAGCTAAAAATAATCCATGAGTTTTTAAAAATAAAATTATTATTCCAAATTTCCTAAAAATGCTATGGCAAATGCCAAGCACACAGAAATGATTCTGAACACTTTTTTCCACTTACATAAATCAAATCCACTGCAACTGCTCCTCTTTTGAAAAATGCTTAACTGTAAATTATGCACGACAGGCCGGAAACAGTGGCTGTACACACATGTAGTAATTGGCTGTTATTATCCAAGTAGCTAGCAAGTAGTTATTGGGCGCCCAGTGTGCTAGACACAGCAGGGGAAATAGAAACAGATAAAGACATGGCCCTATAGCCCTTGCAATCTACTTGTGATAACAAGATAAATACACAAAAAGTTAAACAGTACAAGGTAGTATGTGATCAAGGGACATGGGCAAAAGTGTTACACAATTTTAGAAATTAGAGAGCTGACTACTTGGATAATACCAGGAACAAACGACAAGGGCACCAAAACCCTAAAGGTCACACACAAACTAAAGCTAAAATATGCCAATGATTATGTCACTTGCCTGCTCAAAAACCTTCAAATACCCATCACTAATAAACAAAGAAAGTCCAAGCTCCTTAGCTCGGCATGCAAGACCCCACAGGCCCTGACCCCTTCCTACCTGACTGGGTTTTACTCCAGCCACACTGCTCCATTAATGTCCCCTGAACACACTGACACCTGCTGCTGTCCACCCTGCTTTGCTCCTGATGCCCTATCCCAACCAACACCCTTTCCCTCAACCTCAGCTACTAAAAATCCATCAATTTTACATTCTGCCTCCTTCCTTTGAGGCATCCCAACACTTCCTTCCATTATTATGCAGATCTCCGCCTCTTCATGCAGCCAGTCTCCAAGATGCCCCCAATGATTCCATATTCATTCCTTTGTGTAATCCCCTCCCATATGACCTGTGTAACCAGTAAGTCACACACCAGAAGTGTGTCTTCCAAGGCTTGATCACAGGAGACATCTGAGGCTTCCACCTTATGTTCCCTTGGATCACTCACTCTAAGGAGAGTCATCCACCATGTCATGAGGACACTCCAATAAACCTATGAAGAGGTTTATGTATCGAGGGACTGAGATTTCCTGCCTAGAGCGACTACCAACTTGCCAACTGTATAAGTGAACCAGCTTGGAACTGGATTCTCCAGCCGCAGAAAACGTTCAGGTATCTGTTGACCTGGCCAGCTCACTGACTACAGTCCTATGGGAGACCTCAAGCTAGAACCACCCAGCTAAGTAGCTCTCAAATTCCTGACCCACAGAAAATATATATAACGATAAATGTTTATTGTTGTTTTTAGCTACTAAGTTTTAGTAATCTGTTATGCAGCAACAGACAACTAATACACTTCACTTATGTATTCTGTATTGCATTCCAATTATTTCTGTCCTAACATTTTTCTTAAAACTAGATTAATAGGTCCCAGAGGGCAGAGACTTTAATATTTTCAACTCTGCATGCTTTAGTAAGACATTTAGTAATCATTAGTTGATTGAATAAGAGCATTTTAAAACTTAATGAAATCGTTGGTGAAGCTGTGTCTTGGGCTGACTTCATATTGGTTTTGAATGATTTTGTAATTTATTTTTAACTTTAAGGACATTTAACTTTATGGGCATTGGAGCAAGGCAAAAATTAGTGATGGGAATGGGAGGAAGAGGCTGGCAATAATAAACAGCAGCCACATACAGGGTTTGGTGTCAGTCAGCCATGTCTAAGCAGCTTGACCCTGGTAGAATTCCCTTGTGCCAGGCACCCTGTCCCAGTCCCAGAAACTGATAGCATTTCATAAGTTTTTATTTGAGAAGATTTATTCTGAATTCTCTAATATTTAAAAGAGGTTTCCAGCCCAATACAGGTCTTCTCTTGAAGTCATGGCTAAGCTACAGCCTAGCAGAGTCCTTCTCTTACAAACCTAACAGTCCTCTTAGGTCTTCTTGGAATCCAGGGAAACTGGTCTGGGTGACTAGTAAGACCGAAAGCCTCGCTAAGTCATAAATAAAAACAGAAACAAACCTGGACCAATCTTTTGGCAGTTCTTTCATAAACAAAACCATAGATACCACAGAAAGATACACACTACTGGGAACACAAGTCTGATAAGCATCCCTTTGTGAAATTATAGGAGATTTGATTGTATACAATAAGTATAGTAAGGTGTGATCATGATATAAAATACACTAATTCCTAACAGGTAAGCTGGCCCAGAAGGTAAGTTTGCTTTGAATCAACATTTGTATTAATGACTCTGCATGATGAAAGAAATAGCAAAACAATTAAGAACCTCCATAAAAGAAGGCTACAAAACCGTGCTAGGAAGCAGTTGGTTCTCATTGTAAAAAGGAGTGAATGTGGCTTTAAGCCAACAAAAGGAACACAAATCCAGTCAACTTAGCCTAGGGCCAAAGCAAGATTCATTCCAAGAATGAGTAGTTAGTGCTTGTTATAATTCTGTGCAGTTTAATTTTAAATGCCCTTCTCTCTCTTTGGAGACTATATCCACAAACCTCAAAGAGATTCTGGTATTTAGTCTAATTCTTTCCATATGTTAAACACACCTCATTGCCTATAGGCACCAGTCAGATTAGTTTCTTCTGAAAAAGGAGGTTAGAGATTGATCCTTCTATGTCAAATTATTTCATCCTATTAGTGTTAGGGACCTGAAATTTATTAGCAAACAACTTGGGGCTACTTATACAAGCCTGTCGATAAGGAAAGACTGCCTTGCAGCTGTTCCCAACTGCTTTTCTAAATAAAGAGCCATTGCTTGAGTGAAACTCTGTCTAATCTCTTAAAGATGTGTATTTAATTAACGAAAACTTTTTTCAGTGGCCGAAGGCCTTAATCCCATTGATTGTGCTGCAAACATCAATCAAATCATTTGTTAATGTTTTTGCTCCCATAAAATTTAGCAACATCAGAATAAGACCATGCCTTTTAGGAATATACGATGCTTACATTCCCTCAAGTACATCTTTGTTTCACACTCTCCATTTATTTCTCAGGAAAGGCAACAACCAACTAAACTCCAATTGTTTCATTTAGAAACACATCAAGTGTCCATAAAAACATGCAAAACGGTGTACAAAATAATGTTAAGAGGAAACAGAACATTAAATTGTGTATATTCTATGGTCACAGCTATATATAACCATAGATGAGGATGGAAAGGAATACGAGAAATGAAACATATGTTTTCACACACACCTCTATAACCTTACTGCTTTTTCTTTATAAATTTCCTTTACTTTTGCTGGGAGTTGTCTTAGTAATGGGTGTAGTATGTTTGCTTTTTAAATTATCAGGTTAACATCTCACCTCATCAGACAAAAGCTTATGGGCCAATTACTCACGTACAAGGTGGTGACTGTCTAGACCAACCGAGATAAGACGCCTGCCTGGTCTCCTCCTAAAAATTCCTCAGGCTTAGTAAAGCCACAATTTTCAAGTTTAATCCCTGCAGGGGGAAAGAAACTGTGTCTAGCTTGGATTTCAAGGAAATGTTCTCATTTTTAGTTGAAACTAAAATAACCCCTTAAGTAAAAATGATATTTAGGCAAATCCTAAAAATGAAGTCATTGGTTAACACATATTTACTGAGAACATGGGCACAAAGATGAGTTCCAGAGATAACAAAACTGAGTTACTTCCTAGAAGCAGACAGCAGAATAGCAGCTGTCAGGGGCTGGGTTTGGAGGGTGGGGAATGGGGAGATGTTGATACAAACCTTCAGTTATAAGACTGAAGTAAGTTCTGGGGACCTAATATACAGCACGGCGACTATCGTTAATAAGTCTGTATTGTTTACTTGAAATTTACTAATAGAGCAGATTTTAAGTGTTCCCACCACACATACACACACACACGGTAACTACGTGTGGTGAAGGATTTATTAATTAACTTGACTCTGGTAATCATTACACATCAAATCATCACATTCTACCCCTTGAATTTATACAATTTTTATTTGTCAATTATATCTCAGTAAAGCTGGAAAAAAAAAAAGCAAAACAAAGACTTGGTTACTGCCCCCGGGAAGCTATCCTAGTAAGGCACAGAAGGCTGCAAACTAAGGTGGAATGCTGTAAGTGATAGAATCAATATAAAGAAAGGAAACTAGAAAGAACTACACAAAACCTTAAGAGGAAGAGATGACTTCTGAACCAGAAAAGGCTTCCTGGAGGAGGCAGCATCTGAACTGGCTCCTAGAGGGTAGGCTGATGTT
Source organism: Macaca nemestrina (assembly GCF_043159975.1). Classification (NCBI taxonomy): domain Eukaryota; kingdom Metazoa; phylum Chordata; class Mammalia; order Primates; family Cercopithecidae; genus Macaca; species Macaca nemestrina. Next base: position 60,959,051 of record NC_092130.1, read on the forward strand.
GTCCAGGAAAGAGAAGCAATGGGCAACGCAGGAAAGGGGCGATACAATCAGGCAAAGGAAGGGATGTGTGCGATGTGTTCTGGAACAATGCAGGGTTTAGAAATGGGACCCAAAGGAAACATTCAGAGGAGGAGTAGGCATCACATCTGGCCTTGGGCATGGACAGAAGGATGGGGCAAGTGAGCAAATACTGTCCTCCGGGCTCCGTGCATTTGTTGTTCTATTTAATCCTGACAACTTGTCTTGTAAGTGGGAAGACTGAGGCTAGAGGAAGTTGCGTACAGTTTCACAGCACGCAGTTCACCTCTGTATTCTTGCACTAACACTGTGACTGGGGCATGGCAGAGCCACCACAAACATTGCCCAAATGCAAGATGACAAACTCACAGGCCAGGCCCATCGCCTGCCTGCTCTGCCATGATGCTCTTTGGGACTTTTTTTTTTTTTTTTTTTTTGAGACAGAGTCTCGCTCTGTAGCCCAGGCTGGAGTGCAGTGGCGCGATCTCGGCTCACTGCAAGCTCCGCCTCCCGGGTTCACGCCATTCTCCTGCCTCAGCCTCCTGAGTAGCTGGGACTACAGGCGCCCGCCACCGCGCCCGGCTAATTTTTTTGTATTTTTAGTAGAGACAGGGTTTCACCGTGTTAGCCAGGACGGTCTTGATCTCCTGACCTTGTGATCCGCCCGCCTCGGCCTCCAAAAGTGCTGGGATTACAGGCGAGAGCCACCGCGCCCGACCGGGACTTTTAAAAATGTACACTGGGAATCATTGACTATTCTGGGTTAGAGGAATCAATAACCAGAGATTTGTGTTTTGAGAAGAGGATAGTAAAGGCTGGGGAAGTGCAGTGTGGGAGTTACCCAACACTGGGAGCCTGAAGAGTTTCCAGACAATGCCTACCTTTTCTCAGCATGCACTTTTTATACAGATTTTTCTAAGAAAGTACTAGAATGCCTCAAAACCTCAACTGAAATCTAAATTCCCTCCTTTGCCAAATATATTTTTATTATACAATTTAAACACATAGACAGTATAAAATGAAAAGTTAAACTCTTTTCCTCTCTTTCAACTCATAGTTCCACTACTAACAGTATATTGTTCATTCTTCTAAAAAAAAAAAAAAGAAAAAGGCTTATGTACTCATAAACTTACAATATGCCTTTTTACACATGATGAGATCAGTATTTTGTTTTTTGAGTTAATCTGTGTTGGAGATCTTTCCGTATCAGTGCACAGAGACCAACCTCGTTCTAAAGCTGCCGTGTTTCATCTCAAGGAAGCGCCCTCATGTATGTAAAAGCAGCTGACCCATATTTAGGTTGTTCGAGTTTTTGTTTTGTTCATTCTTAAAAACAATGCTGTACTGAACCCTTTTTGTATCAAAATGAATTCACTTGTGGTCACTTGTATCAGCTTCTTGGATACTTTTACAGATAGGCTCTCTTGTGTAAAACATAATTTAGCAAAGTTTCCTTGTATGTTGGTAGAGTTAACAGTCACTTAGCAATGAGAGGGAACACAAATATAGCCTAAAAATAAACCTACTCACAAGATTATCTCAAGGCAAACATTTTGTAGTTCTGGAGCCTCCTGGGAAGACTCTGGGGCCAGAGTTCTTCCTGGCTTCCCACCCAAAGCCACTTATGCAGAATTTCTCATTCCACACTGGGGCAGTCAGCACTTCTTCCCACAGGGACCCAGGATACTACTCTTCTGGCTCCACCAGTAGCTTCGGACTCCCTGGTTCCCATGCTTCAAATGACAATGAAAAGTACATGTGATAATTACCGGAATACAGAATTTTCACACTGAGGGATTAGAGATGATTTATAGTTGACAACTCACATTTCTTAGATATACCAATTACAGCCCAGAGGGGTTGAGCATCTCAACAATATTACATACCCAGTCTCTGCACAGACCACCTCCTGCTCACCTGTCCAGAGTTTTTCCTATTACCTAGTACCAAATAATTGCTGCATCCTTTGCTTAACTATTTCAAAAAGACCACGTAAGCAAAATTTCTCTATGATATTCCACTGGGTATAAACGATGCTTTAAATTAGAAAAAAAAAAAAAGATTCTGACAACATATGGAGAGATAGCACAGATAGTAAGAAATTCAAAAACCTTATTTCTAGATAATTTTAACTTCTTTCTCTACCAAACTCACTACTAGAATGCCTAGCAAGTTTCAAAATTGGCACATTTAAGTTTCACCTCCCTTCTTCTTGTCCCTTATTGAGGTATTGTTAACAAGCAAATGCTAGTAACACTGCTGACTTGTTATCAGCAAGACAGGTTGCTCTCAAGTTGTCTGCAGCCCTGACAATGGATGTATAAACCTGGGGCTACTCAGGCTGTGAGACTTGGAGTCATGTTTTTATGCTACAGAATTTTTTTTTTTTTTTTTTTGTAGATGGAGTCTAGCTCTGTCACCCAGGTTGGAGTGCAGCGGTGCAATCTTGGTTCACTGCAACCTCCTCATCCTGGGTTCAAGCGATTCTCCTGCCTCAGCCTCTCAAGTAGCTGGGACTAGAAGCATGCACCACCATGCCAGGCTAATTTTTGTATTTTTAGTAGAAGGGGGTTTTGCCATGTTGGTCAAGCTGGTCTTGAACTCCTGGCCTCAAGTGATCCACCCATCTCGGCCTCCTAAAGTGCTGGGATTACAGGCGCCTGGTCTAAATCAGGGATTTTTAAAAAGCTCTGAGAAAAATCTGTTCAAAAGTTTTTTTTGGTTTTTTTTTTTGGTTGAAGAACTGTTCTACAATATTCAAGATCGCTATCCTTTAACCCCTGGATCCCAGCTCTGTTACTACCCTCCAGCAAGCCCTTGCAAGCTGGCTGGGTGGCTTAGTTCCTGCAAGAGGAACTACGGCAATATGGTTAGAAACCACCGGATTTGAATATCTGATTTCCTCTGACCTTGGGTAACAACTTAAGCTCTTGCAGTCTGTTTTCCCATCTTTAAAATCGGGATAATAATGATAGAACTTATTTCAAACTGTCATTGAAGAATGTGGCAATGTATAGAGAGATCTTAGTACAGTGCCTGGCACATAGTAAGTGGTCAAAAACTACTGAGCCTTTACTGTCACACTTGGCACATACATGGGCCAACCAGAGGCAAAAGGCAAAAAGACAGGCAGCTGAGAACAGAAGAAGAACAAGTCTTCAGTATGATTTCTGCTGAACTAATAAAACAGAATAGAAAGTTTTGTTTTTGTGTTTTTTTTTTTTTTAACCCAAGTACTTACTTGTCTCAAAGATTCTTTGGAGCAAAGAGTCATTTCCAGGACTGTTTCAACTGTGACCTGAAAAACTAGATCTGGGAAGAAATTCACTAGAGCAGTCAGGATCATGAGTTGCCTCCCACAGGCCCGGCCACAGAGAGAAGGGCCCAACTCTACAGCTCCTCACTTCAGGGCACTGACCAGGAACAGAAAAGGAGGGAGTAAGAGCAATTTCTCAAGTCACAGGCAGCTTTTCCATATCTGACTCTCTTACAGCAAGATCTCCTTGGTGTGACCAAGGCTAAGAGTTTCCCTTTTTCTTTATACCTGCAATAAGAGATCACCTAAGCATTTACATCCATCAGGGAAGAACCACTATTCCATTACCTTTTTTTAATTAATAGAAACAGGGTCTTGCTATGTTGCCAGGCTGGTCTCAAACTCCTGGGCTCAGGGGATCCTCCCACCTCAGCCTCCGGAGTAGCTGGGACTTCAGGTGTGGGCCACTATGCCTAGGCTATCACTCCTTGATCATTTTCATCGTTTTTGTAGAGTGAAAGCTTTTAAAAGCTAAGTGTCATACGATTGGTTTTTTCCTATTATTACATGTGACTGGGATACTCAAGAGGATGAAAGAAAAAGTTGGAATGGCCCACAGGCCAGGACCTAACAGGGTGAGAGAATCAGGGCAAGAATGTCTTACTAAACTAGTGCAGGCCACGAATAAAACAGGGCAGCCCAAGGTCATCACCATATGGTCAATGCTTTGAGAAGCAAGAGATATCAAAGTTCAGAGGTCACCAACTCACCTGTCTCTAGGAGTCAGGCAGATAAATGAAATGCATGACCTACCAGGAGGAACACAATAGGGAGCAGCAGAGTCTTTGGCCAAACTGGCACAAATGCCCCGCTAAGTGAGATGGCAATTTTAAAAGCTGAACACAGTGTGTAAGTTGAGCAAAATGCATCTGAGTTATATCTTGGCCAAGGGTCTCATTTTGCAGTGCCCTGCAAAAGGTTCTGATGGGCAAGAAATGAAGACCAAAAAGATCAGTCAAGAAAGGAAAGGGCAGGAAGGAAGAAAGGGCCTGTCTGGGCAGGTGCAATCCCCGGCACCCACTGATGCAGTGGTCAGAAAAGGTAGGTCACAGAGAGGCTGGGATCTATGTCCCACACGCCAGGGGCCTGGGCTATAAAACCCAGAAAAGAATAGATCAAGGTGTAGACAAAGAAAAGGGCAAGCAGGCATGGGGACCACAGTGGCCTTACTGTGGAGTCAGATACTCTGTGAGCCAGGAGTTCCCAACATGCTAGTACTGAAAATGCAATACAACAAGAACACAGTCTGAAAACCGGACACAGGACAACCCAGAACCGACGGGTGCTGCACCCTCATACCTTCTGCTCAGGGGAAGGGCCTGTCTCAAGGAACACAAAGGCAAAGCCTCACCGGATCAGAGGAAAAGAGGCAAAGGGATGGGACAGATCCCAACAGGCTAATAAGAACAAGAAAAAAGCCCACATCCTTCCACAGCATTTATTTCATAAGCAAGTATATGTTTAGTGTTAATTCTGTACTATTTACAAGGTCCAGCGGAGGTTACAAAGATAAAAAACCTACAGTTACTGAGAGTAAGTGGCTTATTCTGGGTCAAGAGCAGAAAGAGATTATTTGGCACCACAGTTGACCAAGTCATACGCTCAGATTTGGTAACATAACAGCTCGCTAGTTACAGTACTGAAATGCTCATACTCTGTCAACTGAATGAAATTATATATAGTTGATACTCTGAAAAGTGCTAAAAGAGTAGCTCGTATAGTGGGAAAACATTGAGATCATCATCATTAGACTTTCAGACAACAATAGTTTACATCAGAAGAAAATGGAGTGACATATTTAAGATTCTCAAGGAAAGAAAATGTGAGCCAAGGATTTTATATCAGACAACAGTGACCCTTAATTATAAAGGTCACAGACCAAGTTTTATCAAGAAATTAGGGAATATTGTTCCCATGATCCTTTCCTATTAAATCTACTAAAGAAAGAGCTTCAATCAAAATGTCTAGAGACACTGATATGAGGACAAGTGATAAGCATGATGTATATACAACAACCTGTACAAATAAGACCAAATGAGTATTAAAAGGGAGATATTTTAATATATAACAATAATAAGATCTGATGATGCAGAAGTACTAAACATTTTTTTTAACGTGGGGCAGAATTAGTATGGCATATGCCAAAGAAATTATTTTTGTTGTTTTCATTAATCATAGCTGGTAATGGTAGTATTACTGTCATTATTTGGAGACTACTGTGTGTGTAATATGGGGTAATCAAATAGGTAATTATATAATAGTCTATTTCCCTCGTGACCAAAAAACCAGGATTTAAAGTGCAGAAGGAAAGGAATAAAAATGTAATATATAAGAGGTTAAACAGAAACCCTATAGTCTTGAATTTGAATTGGAAATAGCATTATTAACTCACAAAGTATTTTATCTTTATATGAGTATTTATGTTTGCGTGCGTGTGTGTGTGTGTGTGTGTGTGTGTGTGTGTGTGTGTGTGTGTGTTTCCCAACTCTGACCAATGAAAGGCCTATACTAACCATTCCAGTGAATGAGGATTCCCAGTGTCTGGATTATAGTCTTGAAATACCATTTCTTACTAAAAAAAAAAAAACCAGGGTTTCCTGGGAAAATGGTTGACTCCAGGTATAGGCAAGAAATGTACAAGACAAGCATGGACCACCTTAACAAATCAAACAGCAGGAAACTAACAAGAATACTAAGGTCAGATCAGGAGGACTTAGGGGCCAACTGAAGAGGCTCCCATTCGTCAAAGATCAGACAATTTGAGTCTCGGTAAAAACTAAAATTTCAATGGAATAAAACCTATAAAATAGATTTAATTCCATGAGCTCATAACAATTAAAAAAAAACCACCCTAATCAGTGATCTTCTGAGAATGACATGAAATCAATTCTTGAAAACTGAGTAAATCAAAGGAAAGAATCAAGCATATATAAAATATATTAAGCATAGGAAAGAATTCACATCCCTTTCCTATGTGAATTGTACCACTGGGCAATCAAATAACAGATTGAAAAGGCATCTATCCTTATAAAATTATTCCAGCTAATAAATAAAATCAAAATTATAAAATTAGAGTATCACCATTCTGCAATTGCCCCACTGACTTAACAGATTTAGACACTGAGGATCAACAGCTGCTAACATCAAAAGTGTGGAAAAACCAGACCCCATGTGTCTCCCAGTGAAAGAATACACCGTCATCTTTAATCTTGCCAAAGCAACCAGACCTGAATCTGATCAAGTCTCTGGATCCAGATACAGGAAACAGAGGGCAAAGTAGTAAGTGAAACTGTACCATGAGTGTGCATCTTTCTTGTTATCAACACTGTGGGAAACTCTACAGATTAAACAGCCCAGGTCCTGCAACAAATAAAAAAAAAAAAAAAGTTAAAGGAAGGAGACTCCGGTAGAGGGATCTGTAGATTAAAAGAGACTTAAAATACATTTTTTTTTTCTTTATCGGTAAGACTAAACTCAGTGGGTCAGGCTGCTCATTTGGGTAATAAAACCATAAAGACATGCAAGGAAGTAATTACTATAAAAGTCAGAATGGCATTTACCTTTGGAGGAACAGAGGGAAATGTGATCAGGATGGGATGTAAGATTTTGGTCCGTTTGGCAAAGTTCTATTTCTTGACCTAAATGCTAGTGATATATATGAGTGTTTGCTTTGTAATAATTCACTAAGTTATGTACATTTGTTTTGTGTGGCTTTTTGATATTTATGTTTTATTTTACAATAAAAGTACGAAAAAAGCATTAAGAAAATCTATCAGGCATTACAGCACAGTCGCCAACTGACGGAAAAAGCTGCAAGGTGTCTCTCAGTGCTAGGTGGAAAGTGCAGGGACCCAGCAATAAATCAGACAGGAACCAGCATCTTATGGACTCTGTTTCAATGAACTTTTCACTTTGAAGGTAAATAACTGAATCTACATTGTTTAATTAAAATTTGCCTTATAACCCTTAAATTATTTAAAAAAGTGTATAACGAATGACATGCTCCAAAATACCTCAAGAGCAATCTCAATTCAAAATGACTTCTTAGAGTTGGGTGTGGTGGCATGGACCTTTGTAGTCCCACAGCTACACAAAAGGTTGAGGCGAGAGAATTGCTTGAGGCCAAGAGTTTGAGGTTGTAGTGGGCTAGGATTGCACCTGTGACTAGCCACTGCACTCTAGCCTGGGCAACAGAGCAAGACCCCATCTCTAAAAAAAACACATATAACAAATAAATAAAATAAAATAAAATAAAAAAATAACCTCTTAGATATCTACCAGAATTGCAATGAACAGCTGGGCATCGGGTTCTCACAAATATAAGATGACACATCTCACACTCCATGAGATGTGGTGTGACCAGCTCTGCACACCCCATGGTTCATCCTTCTACTATTTGTTGTTGAATGAAACACGGAGACAAGCTTTGTAGCAGAACCAGGCTGGTTGGAGAGGTAACAGCCTTTGAGAGTTCACAGAAAAGGAGGGTGTTTGTGGCACTATTATTGAAGGGTAACACCCTATAGCACAAGTATGGGAGGGGAGAGCTATGCCACCAGAGTGTAAATCCCAGCATGGCCAGGCACTCACAGCATGTTACTTAACCTCCTTAAGCCTCAATTCCTTATCTGTAAACAAGGATTAACAATAGTATCTTTCTCACACATCCCTTCTGAAGATGAAATTAAATAATGTGTATAAAGCACTCGGCACAGTATCTGCTGGCCCACCCTAAGTACTCAATAAGTGGTTGCCATGATTACTGGGATGGCAAACATTTCTGGAAAATTAAGGAACTCTCTATATGATGGATACCTTTCTGGCTGGAATGCAGGATGCCTTCTCCAAAGTAAGTAGTGCTATTTTATAAACCTATGATCTTTAACATTAAAAAATCACTGCTTCAAGATACGTCCAGTCAGTTTTAAAATGAAAAAGAGTAAGAAAAAGTCACAGCTACTAGTAATTAAGTATATGTGATTTTCAACAACTTCCATATCATTATTTGGTTTTCTCCTCCCAATTACCATTATGGGTGGTTAGTTTTAACTCCAACGAAACCTGGGATTATTAGTATCAGGAATACTGATGGCTGTAACTGGCCTCTAGGGAACGGGAGCCCAGGGTTAGTATAGGTGCTTCTTGTCCACCCTGTAACCATGCCCCTTCCCTTCTTCTATGGGCACAGCCAACCTCCCACAATAGAGGTTCTCCCTCAATGCCCAATACTCACTTTTACAGCTTCCCTTAAGGCTGTGACTCAGTTCTGGCCAATGAGGCCTCAGGAGGCTTCAGGAAAGATTTTACTCCTGGATGAAAAGGGATAAACACTACACGAGAACCAAGTTATTGCTGCCCTCTGTGTCCACCCTTCACACACACACATCTTCCTGTCTTAAAAAGAGGTTGGCAGGAACCTGTGATACCTGTTGCTGAGAAAGCTATTTTCTGCCCACAAAGTGGCAAGTCTGCAGATAAAAATGTAACATGCTAAGGATGAGAATAGATAGAACTGATCCCTGATGACACTGTTTAGCCAAGGATCCAATCCTGAATCTACCCAATCCCAGATTGCCCTTCATATAAGATAATTTAATGTCTTTATTATCAAATCACTGTTCATTGGCATTTGCTTAACTGCAGCCTAAAGCATCCTGATTGTAATGATTTGAATTGCGTCCCTCCTGCTATGGTTTTGAAGGTGTATCTCCCCTCAAAATTCATATGTTGAAACCTAAACCCCAAGGTGGTGGTATTAAGAGGTGGTTAGAAGTCATTAAGTCATAAAGGCTTCACCATTATGAGTGGATTAGTGCTCTTACAAAAGAGGTTGAAAGGATTACCCCAGTGCCTTTTGCCCCTCCACCTCCCGTCTCATCTACCATGTGAGGACACAGCAAAAAAGCACTATCTTGGAAGCCCAGAGCTGCCCTCACCAGACACTGAATCTGTAGGTGCCTTGATCTTGAATCTCCAGCCTCCAGAACTATGGAAAATAAATTTCTGTTATTTACAAATTACCCAGTCTCAGATATTTTGTTACAGCAGTACAAACAGACTAAGAAACACCAAAAAGTTCATATGCTGAAGCCTTAACTCCTAATATCTCAGAAAGCAAATGCATTTGGAAACAGAATTTTTAAAGAGGTGACTCAGTTAAAATTAGTCTTACGGTGGGCCCCAATCCAATTTGATTGGTGTCCTTGTAAGAGGAGAGCTGGACACACAGACGCCAGGTGTGCGCACACACAACAAGCTGAGAGAATCTGTGGCCAGTGGATGTGAGCTAAAATATTAAAAATTTTTACTCTTCAGCCTGAAGGACAAAAAAAAAATCCCTGATGGAAACTTGGGTGTACACTAAAAAATCAGAAGCCCCACACACAGTAAGTGGGTATTTTTCTTCTGTTTTAATTTCTTCAAAAGATCATTGTTTAAAGAAAAAACTATAATTTGTGGGGATTATACATATATATAGAAATAAACCATATGACAATCACAACACAAACAGTGTGGTCTCCTCAGTAGGCCACCATATCTATGGTCTCGGTTTCCACAGTTGCAGTGTGATCATAGAGCATGCAGTCTGAAAATAGGTGAGTGCAGTATACAAGATATTTTGAGAGCAAGTGAAGAGAGAAAGACCACATTTACATAACTCTTATTACAATATATTGTTATAATTGTTCTATTTTATTATTTGGTATTATGGTTAATCTGTTACTATGCCTAATTTAAAAATTAAATTTTATCATAGGTACACATGTATAGGAAAAAGTATAGCTTATATAGGGTTCAGAACTACGTGCGGTTTCAGGCATAGACTGGAGGTCTTGAAATGATCCTCCCTGTGTAAAGGGGAACAACTAATATCCTTTATAAAGGCAATTGTTACAGACTGAAATATAGCCCCCAAATTCATATGCTGAGACTCTAATCTCCATTATGGCTGTATTTGGAGACAGCCTCTAATAAAGAATTAAGGTTAAATGAGATCATAAGGGTGGGACCCTAATCTAATATGACTGATATCCTATGAAAAGGGAGAGACACCAGGGATGTGCACAGAGAAATGTTCTTGTGAGAATACGGCAGAAACATGGCCATCCGAAAGGCAAGAAGGGAGGCCTCAGGTAAACCAAACCTGTTGACGTCTTGATCTTGAACTTCCAGTCTCCAGAACTGTGAGAATATAAATTTTTGTTGTGTAAGCCACCAGTCTGTGGTATTTTGTTATGGCAGCCCCTGCAAACTAATACACTTATGTGGTACACTATCATCACTAAAGGCAACCATAAAAAACCAGAACTTTCAGGCCAGGTGCAGTGGCTCACGCCTGTAATCCCAACACTTTGGGAGGCCAAGGCAGGTGGATCACTTGAGGTCAGGAGTTCGAGACCAGCCTGGCCAACATGGTGAAACCCTGCCTCTACTAAAAATACCAAAATTAGCCAGGCGTGGTGGTGTGTGCCTATAATCCCAGCTACTCGGGAGGCTGAGGTAGGAGCATCGCTTGAACTCGGGAGGTAGAGGTTGTAGTGAGCTGAGTTTGCACCACTGCACTTCAGCCTGGGAGACAGAGCAAGACTCCATATCAAAAAAAAAAAAAAAAAAAAAGAGAGAGAGAGAGAGAGAGAGAAAGAAAGCAGAACTTACGAAAGACTGATTAAAGGGTAAAATTCAGTTGGATATGCTTACAGGACTTGGGTGGTTAATCCTCTGCCCCTGCCACCTGTCTCCACAAGTCACTGCCCAACCTCCTCTATCTGCCTCATTTCCCTAATGGTGAGGCTGGAAGGTCCTGGTGTGCTCAACTCCAGGGCAGCAAACTGGGGGATGGCTGACTACAGAGGAAGGCAGAGGCCAGACCTGAATTAGTCAGTTTCATACCTGTCATTCTCTGTTCAAATATTTAAATCTGGAGGGGAAAAAAAAAAAAAAAAAGCTGTCATTCTTCTAAAATTAGTACTATGTATCATCAGTAGCAGACCTTTATTATTCATAATTTCCATGGCCCCTGTAAGAATAAATTAAAAACTGACTAAAATTCAGAAATAGAGAAGTCTCAAGTACTGGCAAAACCCAAAATGCAAAAGCAGAGGGAGGAAGTTACAGAATATGGCTTCAAAGAAAAAAAATGATCTGTTTTTCATTTTCTCGTTTTCTACCATTATAAAATGAGGGGGACACTCTGAGAACAGAATAGATTCCTGGAGGTACCAGGACCTCAGGACAGGGAACAGGCCTGGGGTAGGGGAAACGGTCCGCTTGGCAACTCCGAGTCCTGAGTTGGGTGTGGGCTCTTCCAAACATGTGCCCCTGTTGAAATAAGGGCGCCCATCCCAGTTCAGTATCTACAAACCACCTGAGTTATCCTTAAGTCAGCCGCCATACTGGATTTATGATGTCAGCATTGTCAGTGACTCAAAGTCTAGATTTTCAACTAATGAACATTGGGCAGACTCTCCAATGTCTCTGTTTCATGGCCTTCAATTCCTGGATCTATTTGTGGGACACCACTAATTGTTTCAGTTGTTATTTTTTGTTCTTGACTTGGTTGCTTGTCAATATTTTTCCACCCAGTGAAGACCTATAAAAACAACTTTGTTATTTCTCAAGATGGGTACACAGGTGTCCATTTTATATGCTGTGTTCATTTTATATGTTGTGTTCATTTTAATCTTTACACTTTAAAGTCATTCTGTACTTTCAAGAGCTCTTTCCACTGCCAAAAAAATAATAATAATAATTAAAAAAAAAAATCCCTACAGCTAGCTGCTGCCTAAATAAGCTTCTTTCTAGAACAAGACAGGAAAATGAGTCCCATAAGTATCCCAGGCGAGGGGTTCTCAATTTGCATCAAGCTTCACTGGTGATTCTGACTTACAGTCAGGTTCAGAGCTATAAGTCCCAGATGAGCCCTCAAATACAGCACATTGGATAAGTTCAAAGTTTCATTTGGTGTATCACTTTTGTGGCTGCCCAGAAAATGATGTCCTCAAACTACCCCACCTGGGCAGAGCCTCCCTGACAGGGAGGTGATAAGCACCACAGGTACACAGGGCAGGGAATCCTTGCTTCTTTAGGAGGCTCCCTATTTACACAGGGTCTCTTACCCTGGCAAGTAATAGCAGCTGTTCCTTCAGGCACTATCAGTCATTCCAGGTCATAACAGCGAAGGAGCAAAGTGGCTACGTGTGTGCAAACAGAGGTCATCACCGGATGTTGGGAAGGCCTGAGCTCATTCACCTCTTCCAGGTATACTTCATGAGTCACTAGCAGCCTAATTCTGCCTCAAGACAAAAGGAATTCCATCACTAAGTGAGGACTACTCTGCCTTTCAAGTGTAGTGAAACAGGATTTAACCAAACACCTGCCATTTTCCAGAAAACAATCTCAACCCTTTAAAGAGTGAAGAAGGAAAAATAAGAGAGTAGTTTCCTGACCACTGAGTGATGGAATGAGGTACTGCACTTACTTCCCAAAGATTTACGTGACCAAAGTTTGTTCTGTAACTTTCACTCTGTCACCAACACTGTCCATGCATTTTTTTCTCAGAAGACCGTGGCATTTCTTTTCGTGTCTGCATGGGTGTGAGGGTCTGAACACAGTCAGATGAGAGCTCAGGACAGGAAAGGATGAGTGTAGTTAGGCCTACATGACGCACACCACAATCTCCATCTCCCCTATTTTTGTTGACAGTCATGTTGTAAAAACAAACAAACAAACAAAAAAACAAACCTCATTTTGTTGAACAAATGATAAATAAGAGTAATAAATAAGAGTTGGGAATGAGGAAGTCTTGAGCTAAATGAATTTGGTTTGAAGCCAGGCTTAAAGAGGGTATTGACTGAGTGGGCTGTTGCTTACTTTTTGGCTCCTTTAAAATATCCAAGAGTCACTGTGTACCTTGCTGAGTACTGTGTTCCCAAAAGACCTTGTCCTGGTGCCTAATCCTGCAGATGCGGTCCCTGTCCTGGGCCTCCCGGAACTCACGCAACTTCCCCTGAAGACACGCCAGCCCGATTCCCTTTGCAACACCAAGGGCAGCTGTCTGTCTTAGATAATCTAGTTTCATTCACTACCTGTTTTAAACATGGGAGTTGTGAAAGGCCAACCCACTGCTCACAATTTAACTGTAATAGGTCTTTTGAAAGCTTCCCTCATGCAGTGAAGCTTAATGGGTACTATGGCTCTTCTTCGTTCTCAGGCACATAAAACTCGAATGCCCTGCTCTGGCTCACTTATCTTTGGCAGCAGTGGCAACATTTCCCTTATATAATCATGTGACCCTGCAGCTGGCAATCATTGAAGTTGTGCTACATTCACCCCATTCTCTGGGCTCCTCTGGCATCGTTAAAGGAAAAAAGAATTCATGCTAAAACCACATATGACACAAGTTACTACTTTCCCTCTCTACTCCACTGTGGCTCAGTACTAAGGCTTACTGGAATGAGACCTATTTGGCCAATCTAACCAAGTCCTCCACTTAATAGGTGCCTTCTGCACACTGACACAGCAGAGGAACATCTGCTGTAATCTGCACAACAATCCTACAACGTAAATACTATCCCCAGTTTTTACTCTGGTGAAGAAACCGGCTCAGAGAGCAAAGCAGACTGTCCAAAGCCACACAGCCAGCAGGGGCTGAGACAGTAGGTGCTGGTTCCAGCAAAGTCATTGGAACCAACTACTTCTTGACTAAAGTCATCTTTATTCCCGATGTTTAAGGAAACTACAAGTGGAATTTTGAACTTAATTTAATTATCTGTTATTAAAGAAACTAACCCAGAGGTGTTCACAAGTTAACCTGGAGTCTCATTCCTGTGACCACCTCCCCGCAACCCTTGTTTTTGTTTTTAGTGGAAAAGATCTGTATACCTAGCCCCCAGTCGTCTTGACAGAAACATCACCGTGTTGGTTTTTAATCCCCCTTGTCCTATACGGAAAAGGGCAAGCCTAGGAAAACAAGCTTTTTGGCACACACCCAGCTTTGCAGCTGGTTCTGAACCTCAGCTACCTTGGTTCTGAACCATAAACACTTGCTTCCAGAGATAAAGCAACTGCTCTCTAAAAGGATGGGCTGGGTATGATTTGATTATTGCTGAGCCTGTGACATTTTCAAACAATTCTCAGGTACCTTCTGTCTGATGTAAAACAAAATCCTATGGAATCAGGTTTGTTTCAGTAATACCACTGGTTATTTGAAACAGATGTTGGAAGAAATGTGCTTCTTTGAGTTTCTTATTGTTGAGAAAGACAGATATTTTGAATATCATTCTACTGTCCTGACTAAGGAAGTACCTTTACTTTCCTTGGTGAAACACAAGAGACTTCCAAACCCATTTTTGCCATTAGCAACTTACCTTCGGGGACTCCTTCTTATCAACAGGCATCTTTCCGCAAGTTACCTGCCTTCTCAAATCCCAAGGCTTTCACGTAAACATGAGAAGGGTGTGCTGTACCAGGCACAGAGCAGGAGCTCAGTAAATGCCTGCTGTGTAAATGAATGGTGCTCTCCTCCTGCAAGCTGGACTAAGGAGGTGGACACCTCCAAAGTTGAGGAACAGCAACCATAGGGTATAAGGCCACAGACCAGGTGGTTTCCAAGATGCCCCTTGGCTCTGCCATTCTAGAATTATCTACACTCCACTTGTAGCTCATTTCCTCCTCTTCAGGCCAAAATGTAGGCTAAAAATGAACTGACCTCCTTTACATTTTGCAACATGGTTCTCTGTCTCTGTTTTTGTTTTTTACCCTCTACAAATCACTCATTTTCAGCTACTGGGCAGCACAGCTGAAGTATAAAAACTTAGAAACTGCAGTTGGCTCAGACTCCAGGGCCATAGTCATCGAAACCAGACACAAGAGTATGGGAAGAAAATTCTTAGCCACAGGGAAACACAAAGATTGGGTGTTACGAGGGCCTTTTCAGTGTTTGTTGAGTTCTTGTTGTGTGCATTTGGTATTAAATGCAGGATGCGGGCAGTATGAGGAGGGGTGAGGTGATAAAAGTTAATCTGGCAGCACACAATTCCTTCCCTTAACTTCTGTATCAGAGCCAGAGATCCCAGAGAATGCCAAAGCAGGGGAAATTGTCCATTTTGTTATCCAGGTTGGCCCCTGTGCGTGTCGCCATTGCCAAAGTCAATGCCCCAGCACGGGGATTGTACTAATAGGCCCTATGCCATTCCCCTCTGTGAAAAAGCAGGTGGCCCTTATTTATCATCACTGTTTCTCCCCTGTCTCCTGCAGGTTATCTCATGTTCAGCCCCTTCAACTGCTATCAGGCATAAATGGAGGGCGTGGGGAATGGACCATTCTACATGATGTGGAACAAAGCTCAATTCTGAGAAGGAATGAAATCTCCAGGGTGTTACTACCACATTGGGCTATCTCCTGCAGAAAAGGATTAACTGTATCAATTAAATATGAGACCTCTGCAGTGCCTGGCACTGCAGCAGACTCAACTTTAAAGATTACCTCTGTGAAGTTCTCCAAGTCATAAGTCACATAGAAATTCACTCCTCCTCCAACTCAGCATTTCCTAATTAGTACTGTTTGGATGCAATCATTCCTCTCCACACACCCTTTCCTCCATTTCAACAGAATGAGAATTGCAAAGAACTGGCCTCATAAAATACTCTGTTCCTGGCCTCTGCCGTGTGTTCACCCCCAGGTTTCTGCTATTCTGTTTAGGATCCCAGGACAGCCTGTCCTCACAACAGCTCAACACATACACAGCGACTCTGTCTAGCAATGTAGTCTGAAATAGAAAATCAAGAGACAACAAACATGAGATTTCTCAACTCACACCAACTTTTCTTGGTGAGTTTAAACACACTGGAACAAAAGGCACACAGAGTAAAAGTTGCCCTTAAAGAAAATGTTTAAAAGGCCCATTTGTGCAGGATCACTGTGATTTTGGTAGAACCTTGTTTTATTCATTGATTTATTAATGATTCTTAAATCATCACATAATATAGATTAATATAATGGTTTATAAAGTCTACATATGTCAATCCAAAGAGCTTAACACAACACATTCAGTATCTAAGGGATTCCTATTTTACAGAGGAGTAGGTGCTAGTCTACTTCCCTAAACTTTATTTACTCAGATTACAAGTAAAAACTCAAAAGATGGGCAGTGAATGGGGGAGCCAATTAAATGTGTATGGAAGAGAAAAGGCATCCAAAAATCCACAAAAAAGCAAATTGTGTTATTAGCTAGAATATTAACAATTACTTGAGGGCCCCTGTAGTCCCACTTACTCAGGAGGCTGAGGCAGGAGGATTGCTTGAGCCCAGGAGTTCAAGACCAGCTCGGGCAACATAGCGAGACCCTATCTCTAAAAACAACAACAACAATAGCTTGCTGACTTAACTCCTCATGACAGATCTAATTAGACGGTGGCAATAAATGTGTCTAAGTGTTTAATTAAATGTGATAATTATTTCTTTCCTTAAAGAGAGATGCAGTCATATGTTTACACTGCAAAGCATAATGTTTCCTTAGTGAAAACAGTGTGGAAACACTTCTGTGTAACACAGGATTCAAACCAGGATAAAAATATCGGCTGCGATAAGCAGCACTTAACAGTGATTTATTAACTCTTACCTTTCATGTGCCAATGCACAATGGCTTCTTAAAACCTACCCTTTTTGGTTATTTCCTTTGGCCACACAGCTTTGTTATCCTTACCCTCAACGAATAGTTTCTACTTAGAATGTGATTTGAGCATCTCTTAAATGGATTATTATCAAGGAAGTAGGAGAATATTCTACTTTCATAGCAAGAAAGTAGCAAGAATAAACTGAAATGTAGAAGAACTCAGAGCAACTATTAAAATTAGATAGGACCCCAGCAACCAGGCAATCACTTTATAGATGAAGAAACCATTTGTATAATACTGCTGTTATGATAGCAAAGCTTCCAATTACTTTTTTAAATGCAGAAATATGTCCTGCACTGAGGGAGTACTGATCCCCACCTCCCCCTGCAAAAATAATTATGTAGGGATAGAATTATCAGTCTTAAGCAATCCAAGGATTTTCTTGTTTCAACACTGGGCACTGAACTACTGTTTGATTCTTTCCATGATTCCTCTAGGGATACTGCTCTTTCTACATAGAGCTTCTGTGTTTTAGAAAATCTGTTGGTTTAGGAATACAGTGTCACTGAAGCAATAAACATATTCGAGGTGCCTAAGCCTGTTTGGGTCAGCCTGGTCTTGAACGTGCCTATCAGTCGCCCGGAGTCCGAGGAGCCTGGGCGCTCATCAGGTGTCTTTGAAGCAGGTGCTGAGGGCTCCAGTGCCACATGTGCAGTCATGTACACACACACACACACACACACACACACACACACACACACACACACTTTCTTCCTCAAAGGAAGTCTCCATCGAATGATCTCAAAGCAGGGCTCTGGTCTCTGCCTGTTTTACAATGCAAGGTTGGATTACAATCTCAGGCCAGCATCTCAGTCTGCAATCTGGGGCACCCTGATAACCCGGGCAGTGCTTTCGCCAGCATGTGCGGTTACAGGAGGACGTGACAAATAGCGGGAGCCGAGTTACAAAGGGAGGGAAGGAATGAGGCTCAGAGCAGGAGGTGGTGAAGAGGTCGCCCTGAATAGGTAAGGGTTCCTGGCAAGGGGTCTTGAATCCTCAGTGCGGCACTGGAACTGAGTAAAATTACGGGGAGTTTCCGAGGCTGTGCGCTCCCGCACACACTCGTACGCACACCCACCTACACAAGTTGCTCAAACGCACCCACTCACACTCACACTCGCTTCCGAAACTCTCTGAGCCGGGGGCGCGCCCCAAGAGCAGCCGGCAGCCCAGCGGCGGGAGAGGCGCGCGGGGGTGTGCGCGGGACTGGAGCGCCCAGGAGCCACTTACTCGGAGGACTGGCGCGGCGGCGCCGGGACGCTGAGGCACGAGCTGGGCTGTTTGGCGGCGCCGAGTTCTCTACTCGTTCGGTGGCTCGCGGGCTCCCGCGGACCTTAGCCAAGCGCGGGTTAGAGCTGGCGGGAGAAAAGGAGCCGGGGACCAGGGGCGGAACTTGCAGGAGGGTCCAGGGGTGTGGCGGGCAGGCCGGGGAGGAGCCGGGAGGTCGGGGGCGGAGCGTGCAGGGAAGGAGGAGCCCAGCGGCTGGGGCTGGGCGGAGTGGGAGAGGAGGAGCTAGGGGTCGGGACAGCAGGGGTCGGGACAGCAGGGGTCGGGACAGCAGGGGTCGGGACAGCAGGGGTCGGGACAGCAGGGGTCGGGAGTGGCCCAGGCGCAGGAGAGCGCGGAGAAGGGCTGGGCGGCGGCCTGGGAGCCGGACTGGTACCGCGAGGCCCAGACCGCTGGGGCGCTGGAGAAGAGGACCCACTTGGGAGATATGCAGAGGATACGCTATTCCTGAGCCCCTCCGTTTCTTCCGTTGTAAAAATGAGACGCCAACCCTCGTAGTGTGTTGAGAGGGTAAAATGGGGCCATACACATGTGCATTGTGCCTTGCACTTAAGAACGCGTGAATGTTAGTGTCTGCTGCCATCATTATTGACTATTACGATGATGATGATCCGTGAAAGCCCCTAAATTCCTCCTGCTCTTTTGCTGTTCTTTTTCTGTTGGCGTGAAGTCTACCCGATGATAGCTGACGCACTCCTGGTTCCTGGTTTACATTGGCGGGCAATGCAGGGCTTCCTCTTGGAGTTAAAGACTCATTGGCTCCTGGAAAGCCCTGGCTCTCTACCGCCCCCGCGCGTACTTAGCTGTGACTGTCCTTGCCTGGGGAGCCGAAGGCTTGCCCTTCTCAGGGGCCACCGGAAACTGCCAGGACAGAATAGAATCTGGATCTTCAGTCTGTTGAGGGGCCCTGGCCTGGGGTAGCCACTTTCAAGGGTGAGGGACCTTCTGGTGGGAGTAGGATGTAAACATCAATTAAGCCCCTACTACATGGCAGCAGGGCACAGAGGGCTGGGAATATTAATAATACTGTAGCAGGACTAGCCACAGACAAAACCTCTCAGACACCAAGTTGGAAAAGGAAGGGATTTATTCAGCCGGGAGAATTGGCAAGCTACTGCCCTAAAATCCGAGCTCCCGGAGTGCACAATTTCTGTCCCTTTTAAGGGCTCACAACGCTAAAGATTTTACATGAAAGGGTTGTGATTGATTTGAGCAAGCAGGGTGAACATCACAGGGGCTGCATGCACCAGTGGTCAGAGAAACAGAACAGGGCAGGGATTTCCACAATGTTCTTCTATACAATGTCTGGAATCTATGAATAACATCGGTTTCTAAGTTATGAGTTGATTTTTAACTACTGGGTTTAGGCCAGGCAGGCCCAGGCCTGGTTTCAGGTCTGGCACCGGCTGCCTGTCTTTAGTTTTACTTCCTTGTTTTTTCTTAAAACAGGTACTGAGTATAAAACAATGTAAAACAATATGAAAGGGTGTCTCTCTTTCCTCATTTCCCCCCTTTGAGACTCTCACTTTTTATTATTGGGAGGTTTCACTCTTATTTTTGCTACTTATGTCTTCTTGTGCAATAGATTGATAGTGATTCATGTAGTACACTTGTGCTGAAGCATTTTGGTGAACTAAGGTAGGAATGAAGCTTTTTTATCATTTGAAGAAGTACAGGTAGCAAACAGGGGAGCAGTAAGCAGGTTCTTATTACTATTATAACTTCTATTGTAAGAGTTTTAAATCCTTCTAGCGCTGGGAAGTAATTTTTAAGCATGGCTTCAGGGTCGAATTTGTGCTACACTTGTACAGGCACATGTGTCAGTTTTGTCATATTTTTAACTGTGTCTTTAACTACTTGCCTTTGATTATCTGTGTGTAGACTGTAATTAGTAAGGTTAAATTTCTTATAGACCTCTCTTTCAGCTGCTAGCAAGTAGTTGAGAGCCAATCTATTTTGATAGATAGCATTTCTTACTTGAGTTTCTTGCTGGGCCAGAATAGTCAAGGCTTGACCAGTTTTATTAGTGATGATTTTTAAAATAGCTTGCAACCATATGATTCAGTTGAGCATGTAAATGGGGGTCCAGTATTCCCATGAGCTGTCTTGTATCTAAGTGGCAGGCCTATAGTATTGTATAATTTTTAGGAGGTCATTTATCATCTTTTTAATTACCTATAGCTATGCTTCATTTTCTGCGGGAAGCATAGACAGGGAAGCCCAGGAGTTCGCCTCATTTTATGGGCAGTAGGAAGAAAGATGGTTTAATAGTGCCAATAACACAACCACCTGTCCACTGGTCAGGCAGCTTAGCATAGGCTTTATGTCTACATATCCAGTAAAACCCGGTGGGGGCAGTCCAGTCCTGGTGGAATTCTGGGTGGGTCCAGACAGTCTGCAACTTTGGAAATTTACTGAATGAATCTCTTTCTGTGTAATTGGAACTCCACCATGTAACTGGTTTTTTTTTCAGTACCATTACACAATGTTTGCCCCCAGACAACTAAGTCATCCTACAGAATGAGTGAATTTTTTTCTTTTTCTTAGCCATGCAATATTGTCCAATAATTAAGACTTTTAGAACCTAGAGATGATCAGGGTGATTCTTTTGGACCAGGAATTCATCAGAAACTGGGTCTGTAGGCACTAATTATCGGGCTTCTTATGGCCATTGATCTCCTATTACAGTTTTTTGACAAACATAACATGAAGTGACATTTAGAGACTGGGCTACATGCTCGGCTAATTGCAAAAACAAATTTCTGGTTTTTCCTGGAGTCTCTGGTACTGGCACATTTAGTTTATCGGAGAAAGTCTGAAATACTTGTTCCGGAAAGAGTTTACAAACCTCCTCTTTTACTGAGATACTTACTTTAGGACCTAGTTCTTTTCTATTGATGCCCAGAGATACATGTTCTCCTTTTTTTTTTTTTTTTTTTTTTTTTTACCTTGGGTTTAAAGGATTTGTAACTATTCATTTGAATGGGGTTGCAGCTTCCACTCATACAGGAGGGGCTGCCTTCTCCTTTTTGGAGCTAAATAGGATCTTTTTTATCCTTTTTTTAAGTAGTCTAGATGACACAAGACCAGTAATTACACACGTTTGCACATGTGCTTAATTCATGGCAGATATACTTATTTCCTGCTTATACTTATTTTTTTTTTTAATTTAAAGAACTGCAGCTTATTCTATGCCGATTGCTATTGATAGTGGCACAAGCATTAAATTTTAGGGTTATATGCTTGGAGACCCCTCTTTCTTCTGTCCTAGCTATTACTTTACTTGTGTCGCCTAGAAAAGGACCAGTTCTTAATTTTATTTTTAAAACTGTTATCATGGGAGGCTTAAAATGGGTCATAACACACATCAGATTGGTTATTTCCTGGGCTACATACCTTGGATAGAATAGCATTTTACAAACAAGTTTCTTTTAGAGTCCTGGTACACTTTTAATAACCATAAAATAATAGTACTGTAGCAATCTTTTGTCCTACCTCAGTGACTTGATGTATATACTGGGAACAGCCCTCAGTCTGAGGAAGGTCAGTTGAAGTCCTTACTGTGTAAGTCCAAATTTTAAGGAAAATGAGTCCCGCGATGAGTTTCCTCATGCTTCGGCCGTGCATGGACCAGTCAGCTTCCGGGTGTGACTGGAGCAGGGCTTGTCATCTTCTTCAGAGTGACTTTGCAGGAGCTGCTGAAGCTGCTCCGATCCACGTACAGCTCCCAGCCTACTGATGTTTAAGGATGGTCTCGGAGGTTGGGCTCACTAGAATAAACTGAGCCCAATACTTCTACACAGTTATGTTTAACTGGGCTCTCTGATACCAGGAGCAAGGTGGTGGGGTTTAGGGTGTTGCAAATTTCAGTGGTTATGCGGGGATTTTCACAGAGCAAGCTTTGGTATCTAATTAGTCTAGCATTCATTAGCTAATGGTGTCCTTTGGTATTTATTAAAATTACCACAGCATGGGGGGACTTTATGTTTAGTTTTTGCCTAAGAGTTAGCTTATCTGCTTCTTGTGCTAACAGGGCCGTTGCTGCCAGGGTCCTTGGACTTGGGGGCCAGCCTTTGGAAACCCCATCTAGTTGTTTTGAGAGATAGGCCACTGGCCTTGGCCAGGGCCCTACAGTCTGGGTTAAAACTCCAACTGCCATTTTTTTTTTTTTCTTTTTGACACATAGAGTGTAAAAAGTTTTGTCAGGTCAGGTAGCCTCAGGGCTGGGCCCGATGTGAGTTTTTCTTTTTAACTCTTGAAAAGCTCATTGCTGTTGGTTGTAATAGATGTAGTTTATCTAATCTACATTTTTATTGACTGTCATCTACCAAAATATTGACTTAAATCCTGTAACTATTTGATTTCAAGCTTTAAATTGATCTGGTATTCCTTGCGGGGCTCCAATTGCATCTAAATAGATGTGAGAGTTGAAAGACCTATAAGGGGCTTTTCTCGCTTTACAATGTCTTATTATTATTATTATTTCCTCTGCTTGATGAAATGCCAGGGTGAAAGGGATAGCCAAATGGACAAAAGCACAAGGCCCACTCTAGTTATTCAACAGAGTGCCCAGTAAAGGTCCACTACAATACCACTACACATCCACTCGGGGATGAACAAGCGCTGACTGATTGATAAGCTCTTGAAAATTCTTAAGCTCACTGCATCCCTTCAGGTCTCCAAGGAATGCTAAGTTTCCTCCCTGCTGTGAGAGACACGAAGTGAACTTAGTGTTGGGAGATGGAAGCTGGATGTCCCTTGGGGGCTGACCCGCAGGGACTTCGGGATATAGCAGAGAGAGCTTGGCATGACTTATTACTCCAGGCTGTAGAATCCTGGAACAGAGCTACCATGCAGCCCATGCCTGGTCGACTGGAGGACCACCTTAGTGGAAGGGGGACAGTCAGGGCCTCTGGCTTGCCATGTGCACAAGCATAACAATTGCTTTTGTTTAACGTGCAGATGGAATTTTTGATCCATTTCATCCAGGCATTTGCATCTTGGTATGTTGTGTTAATTGGCAAAGTTTAAGTCTTTAACTTCTATGATCCTCTAGTAAAATGAATGTTTTCTTTAGATCTCTTTTTATTAGTTTTTAGACCAAAGAAAGTTAAACACTATTTTATATTTAATAATGCTTCCTGTATGATTTTTATACCAGATAAGCTAAATTTTACCTTTATATTAGTGTGTTATTAATGTTGAACTTGATTTTAATAAAACCTTGTAGATATATTTCTCCAATTTTTTATGTTTGACCATAAGGTAAGATTTTATAGACTCTTTTTAACTTTTTATAATTTTTGTTAAAGAGCAGGTTGATGCTTTAAGAAAAACCTGTTGCATTTTTACTTTAATGTCCAGTTCACAGAAAAACTGGATGATATCTTTTTAACTTTAGCTAATATGTTTA
This sequence comes from Macaca nemestrina, assembly GCF_043159975.1. NCBI lineage: Eukaryota > Metazoa > Chordata > Mammalia > Primates > Cercopithecidae > Macaca > Macaca nemestrina. Next base: position 60,982,758 of record NC_092130.1, read on the forward strand.
CACACAGAATTTTCTTTACAATTAACATTTTAAAACTTGCTTAAACTTTTAAAACAATAATTTTGTTAACCTTTTAATGTAGGTAAAAATCCACATTATTTATGCCTCCTTATAATCTTTTTACCAAAGGTATATTTTACTTTTCTTATACAGCTTGCACATAAACTGTTTTTTCAATAGTACTCAGGAGGCCTAATTACTTTTCAATTACACAACATTTTTTGCATAAAAATTTTTTTATAACTTTTTTCTTTTACAACTTTTGCAGACAATTTTTCGACATGTTTCAACTTTCTGACTTATTACAAACATTTTTTTAAACAACCAGTTAATGTATTTCAAGATAAGAATTTACCATGTAACATTCTTTTTATATAAATTCTGCCTCCCCCCTTTTTTCCCTTTCTTGAAATTTTTTAACATTGTTCTTAGTTGGGGGGGCTTATTTGTGCCTGACCCATGCTTCTTCGAGACAAAACACCACACTCATACCACACGCACACCACAAAACAAAACAAAAAAACAGGTAGAAAAGGGCACACACACACTTCTGCAGTTTACACCAAACCAAAATCAAAACCAAAATCAGAGTATCCAGAAATCCAAGCCAGGTCAAAACCAAAACCAAAGTATCAAGCAATCCAAGTCAAGTCAAAAACAAAAACCAAAGTGCCGGTATAGGCACACCTTGGGTGATCAGGCCATGCTTCTACTCAAATGGAGTAGGCAAGTTCCCAAGACCAGTCCACCAAGTGCCAGTAAAGGCATGCCATGGGTGATCAGGCCATCCTTCTACTCAAATAGAGTAGGCAAGTTCCCAAGACCAGTCCTGTCAAGCAATTCAAACCAAGTCAAAACCAAAACCAATAACCAAGTGCCAATAAAGGCACGCCGTAGGTGATCAGGCCACGCTTCCACTCAAATGGAGTGGGCAAGTTCCAAAGACCAGTCCTGCCAAGTTTCAGATGTCTGGACTCCAAGTGCCAGTTCTTTCACGGTGTTCAGCCACTGTGTTAATCCTCCGTGGGGGCCTGCTACACGCTTCTCTGGCGAGGCGGGAGCGCTCTTTGGATCGCGCCACTCAGGCTGGCCAGAGTCCCTGGCAGGGATGCTCCACAGGGCAGGCCTAAGCATCCTAAGGGGCTGCCTCGGCTGTCCGTCTGTCAATCTCTTCGCTTCCCCGTCAGGGAACCAAGAAATGTAGCAGGACAAGCCGCAGACAAAACCTCTCAGACACTGAGTTGTAGAAAGAAGGGCTTTATTCAGCTGGGACCATCGGCAAGCTACTGCCTTAAAATCCGAACTCCGCGAGTGCACAATTTCTGTCCCTTTTAAGGGCTCACAACACTAAAGATTTTACATGAAAGGGTGGTGATTGATCTGAGTAAGCAGGGGGTACATGATGGGGCTGCATGCTCCGGTGGTCAGAGAGAAACAGAACAGGGCAGGGAGTTTCACGATGTTCTTCTATACAATGTCTGGAATCTATGAATAACATCAGTTTCTAAGTTATGAGTTGATTTTTAACTACTGAGTTTAGGCCAAGCAGGCCCAGGCCTGGTTTCAGGCCTGGCGCCGGCTGCCTGTCTTTGGTTTTACTTCCTTGTTTTTTCTTACAACAGGTACTGAGTATAAAACAATATAAAACAATATGAGAGGGTCTCTCTCTTTCCTCAATACTAGTAAAACTTAATATGTGTAGGTCACCGTTCTACTCCTCACAACAATCTGTGATATAGATCCTGTTGCTATCGCTGGTTTACAAAGGGAAAGGGAGACATCGTGAAGTAAATAGCCTTCCCAAAGAAAGTTACACGTTTGGGAAATGGCCGAGTTTGGCTTGGAGAGAGGAAAGTAAACTCTTGATAGGTGAAATAGACAAAATCACAACACATTTGGGTTTAATGCAAAAGATAGAAACATACACAAGGTACGGAGATTTTTAAAAGAGGACTTTGTCCTGTGGTTGTAACTTTGGGGAAGGGCGTCAGGGAGATCTTCCTGGAGTAGGTGATATCTGAGCTGGGTTTGGAAGAAGAAATGGGAGCTTCAAAGGCAGCTATAAGTGAAGAAGAATCACAGAAAACTTTTTCAAGCCCGAATAAGGATGGAGGAGAAGTGGAATGGTGGCCGGAATGAAGCTAAAACAGTAAAACAGGACGAAACTCAAGGGCTGTTTTCCTATAGAAACTGAACAACATGAATTTGACCTTTGATAGGTAGGAAGCCAGAAGGGTTTTAAGCACAGGAGATATGTCAGGTGTGGTTCTAGAAAGTTTAATCTGGAAACATAGAAGATCCCAGAACCAAGAAACTTGCTTAGGAAATATTGAAATATGTCAGGGTGAGATACTTCAGTAGGCAGAATTAGTAGAGTTACAGAAAGAGGTCCACTTCTTAATCCCTGGAATCTGTAAATACGTTACCTTACATGCAAAAGAATTATTGCAGGTATTACCTTCTCATTCGGTCATGAAAAAAAAAAATAAAGAAATTTTGCCGGTGTGATTAAGATTGATGCCATTGAGATGGGGGATCATCCTGGATTATTTCAGTGAGCCCAATCTAATCACATGAATCCCCTAAAATGGAAGAAGGGTGGGTCAAAGAGATTCAAAGCATGAGAGGGACTCAACCTGAACCATGAACCAAGGACTGTGGATAGCCTCCAGGAACTGGGAAAAGACCTTAGCTGACAGCCAACAAAAAAACTGACTTTCTTTATCTGTCTAGACTTGCATTTCTTCCACTGTCCTACAACAGCAGAAACCGAATTCTGCCAATAACCCATATAAGCAAGGAAATGGATCCTCCTTTAGAGTCTTCAGAAAGTAATTGAGCTCTACTGATACCTTAATTTTATCCTGGTGAGACTAATACTAATTTATGGCCTACATTTTAAACTCCTAAATTTATGATCATTTGCTATGGCAAAAGTAGAAAACTAACACAGATGCTGAGGGCCTAAACTATGTGGATGGAAAGGAGAATATGCATTCAAGACTTATCAAAGCTTGGAGATTGAGGGGATGGAGGGAGTGAAGGAAGGTGAGTCATGGAGGTAGATTTAAAGGGTTTCAGGACTGGCAGGGTCAGTCATTGGTGATGTCATTCAGTGGAAAGAAGGACAAAGATAGGTACTTTCTAAATACCTCTGGATTCTGCAGTAGTGCAACTAAACTAGGATTTATTTATTTTTTATTTTTTATTTTTTATTTTTTTTTTGAGACGGAGTCTCGCTGTGTCACCCAGGCTGGAGTGCAGTGTAAACTAGGATTTAAAGGATTAAAAGGGTTTGTAGACACCTCTCCTCTCCCATCCCCAAATAATCAGAAACTATCTCTGAATGCCCATGGATAGTGATATTTGTTACCACCAATTGAGAGTTCTAATACTGGATCTGCCCTGTGTAAGCTGGATGACTCTGGACAAAGCACAAAACCTTAATGAGACTTAGCTTCTACTGTGTGAGATAGAAGGAGAAGTTCCATCTGCAGGATTCCTGTGACAGTCACCCAGGATATCATGGTGTTTGAAACCTCAACCCCAGTAACTTTCACCATTGCTTGATTTTAGTCTCCCTTGTCCCTGGCTGCACCCTGTAGCAGCACCCTCAGATCCACCTCTACCTTTCTTATCTGTATCTCTGACATTCTATACCCCAACTACAACTTCCCACCCTTGATCCACACTCTTCTTTTATCTGATCTAGATTTGCATTTCTTCCACTCAGCCTCTTTTCCTATCCAGCCTAACTCCAAGAGTCAACACATCAGTCACTCCCTTGCTAGTCCTCCCTATTCCTTTATCCCATTGTCCTTTCCCTGTACCTACCTGGCAAATCTTTTTAGCCATCCACATTTTTCATATGGACTACTTAACAAACAAAAAGTGTGAAACTGGGAACCACTACAGATTTATGACCTTGAGTCTCCACTAAGCCATCCTGCAGCCTGCATATCCTCCAGCATCATGGATGGGAAGGAGAAGGGGTTTAATCTTTTTACCATGTCCTCAAGACACTTTTCCCACTCTCTTAATATATGATTTCACTTCCTAGTTCATGGGAAATTTAGAGATCATCAATAGAGAATTTTCTTGACATCATGCCCCAGCCACCCAAAATGCTATCTGCATTCACATTCATCTTGACTTCCTTTCTTCTTGTCTCAATGGATCAGAGCAAACTCATTCACCAGTTCTCTGGGTCCTCCACAATCACTTTCTTTTATCTACAGAGGCCGTATTCCATTAACTATTCATTCCCTTTTATCCTCAATCTTTCATTTCTATACTTCCCCTGCAAAATATAAAAATGCTAAAATTTAAAAAAAAAATACAAAATTTAAAGTTCTACATGGAGGTCCCACTCTCTGTTGGCATGACCCACTTTCTAGAACCATGTAAACCTAAGAGACCAGAGACTCTAATGGTAGAAACAATGCAGAGTGACCACTGTCTCAGTGTTTACTTTTGGAGAGGAATGGAGAGTGGGGAACCCCTGAAATCTTAGGCAACTTGCATCCTATCAGTGGGCTCACCGCCCAATGTGTTTAGAAAACAATTCTATGACACCGGCTTTTGAAAACAGAGAAAGCTTTATTGCAAGTTGACTGGCAAGGTGATAGGGTGCAATGCTCAAATCTGTCTCCCCAGGCTGGGGTCTGGAGGCAGGGTTTATAGGCAGAGGATAACTGTGAGAGAGACAGAACAATGCAAGGAGGCATGATCTGATTGGGTCATGCAAAGAGGTGATGCTGGGTCCTTGGCCCTTAAATCCACACTGCAGCAAAACACAGTACCCCTCACTTCTTAATTCCATCCCCATTCCTCATTCTGAGTACTTAGATTCTGCTGTGGTTGGCTCCAGGGTCGTGAATTGGGAAGACTTAGTTTATCTGGGCATGCTCAGGTTACTTGACTTGCAACCCTGGGGTCCTTTGCACTGAAAATCAATTCATCATTTTGTTACTAACGAAATTGAATAGGGCCTTTTTCCCTCTCTGCCTTATTTCATATTGTGGTGATGTTTAGAAATTAGTGAGATAACTAACTTTGCTGTCTTATTTGGGCCAATAGATACTTGGGTCATTTCCTTTTCAAGCTAGCTCTTGCATGTTTCCAATTTGGGGCCAATAAAACACATTGGAATCTAGAAGCTCCTAATAACTAGTCCATTACTCAATGGCTAAATATATTCTAAAATAATTGTAGCTACATCTAAATTGATGAATCCTCTCAGACCCAAAAACCCCCAAACTCCGTAAATCACATCAAGTAGAGATAGCTGTTACTGTAGCTGCATGCCAAAAATACTTCTGTGCATGCCTTCTATTTTTGCTTCTGCCCAGCTGAAGGTAAGGAAACTAACTCCAGAGAAAGTTGTGAAGTTGAGGCGGGCGGATTACAAGGTCAGGAGATCGAGACCACGGTGAAACCCCGTCTCTACTAAAAATACAAAAAATTAGCCGGGCGCGGTTGTGGGCGCCTGTAGTCCCAGCTACTCGGGAGGCTGAGGCAGGAGAATGGCATGAACCCGGGAGGCGGAGCTTGCAGTGAGCCGAGATCGCGCCACTGCGCTCCAGCCTGGGCGACAGAGCGAGACTCCGTCTCAAAAAAAAAAAAAAAAAAAAAAAAAATATATATATATATATATATATATCTGTCCCGGTTTGCTTGTGTACTCTTCTCTTTTGCTCCAAGCCCTTACTCTGCTTACTCAGTGAAAGCATCTTCTTTATGAGTGTAAGGAAATAATTGTGTGGCACTGTGATACATGCAATAAAAATGTACGCACGAATAGTCTGGGAGGAGAGAAAAGAAGTAACTCACATTCCCTGGGAAAATGGGGAAGATTTCACAAAGGACATTCCATCCATTTGAGTCAAAAGGATGAACTGGAGTTTGCCAAGCAGACAGAAGGATACTACAGGCAAAAGTAAGAGAAAAGGGAAAGATAGGTTTAACATTTTCCAGCAAGCTGCAAAGTACTGAAGCAAAGATGTGCAACTTAAATGCAGCCCACAGAAAGGTTTATGTTGCCTTTGTGCCTTAACTACATCTTTGTGGGAATGTGCCAATGAACATGCCTGATTCAAAGCATGGCTATAATTTCACCATTCTTCCAAATTATTCTTTAATTGTCCACTGTTTCAACTCTATCTTTCAAGTTCTATTTATTTTTGGAGGATTATCATAAAACCTTATCTTGTCCTCAAAGTAACCAGATGAGTGAGATAAAGAGTATAGTTTTTTTTCTATTAAATAATAGAAACTCTGGGATAGAATAAGAATCAAGGTTTTAAGACAGTGATCTTTTCCCATTGCTTTAATAGACCTCAATCGCCACTCATGGCTATTACGTATCACTAATGGCTGTACCTCCATTTTAGAGTATTTTTCACTCTTTAAGCAGAATTATTTACCTCCTACGATAACGTAGGCACAAAAACACATCTCTTGCTAGGAAAGCTTGCTAGAACTATAAGCTGCTTCAAAACGTGACTTTATCTACAACTGTCCCCAATTGGGTCAGCCACACTCCCCATGAAACTAAGTTCTTTGTGTGTTTCTAACTGGCCACCCCTTAAGACATTCTTAGGAATTATAGTGTTGTCTCTAGCTGGAATCCTTATTTTTCTATGATTGCACCATTGGTCTCTCTGTGTGAGTTCTTCCCCACCTGAATTATTTTCTCCTTTTGGACCATCTCAAATCTCATGTGAACCTATCCCAAATATCACAGTGACCAGTTTTGTTTTGTCTTGTCCTTGAGGACACAATTTTTACATTTTCAACTCCTTTTAAGACCTTTTTAAATAAATAAATATGCCTTAAATTCCTGGCTCTATTGATAGAGCTCTCTTGTGTGCCTCCACTCCCTCTACTCACCAAATGCTAGTCCAAGTTGGGAATGCTCTACTTGATTTGAAGCAAGACAAGTTCCCATCTTAGTCCTGTATTGCTCCAAGAACAGCACCCTTACCTAGTAGATTTTGACTTCCACATTGTTCTCCTTCAATAGCCTTACTTCTTTCATTGTAAGTACCAATCCTCTGGGTAAAGAGTTGGTGTAATACTTACTATCACGTGTGAGTTCTCACTCTTCATAGCAATGGCCTCCTGGACTTAAAAAATTTATTCAACATCGTTGTGGATTAAAAATGACCTTAAAGTAAAGATATGGCCAAGATTTTAGTTGTTAGTCCCTTTGTTAAGATCTCAGAGGCATATAAGGGTGTGCCTTGTAGACCTTTTCTGTGAGACACCAGGATTTCTAGGAATCTGAAGGTGGTATACCACAGCAGTTTTACCGGTGGCCCAAGGTAGAGAATAGCCTGTCTCAGAAAAAGACAATATGGGTGTGGTTTTTGTCTAGTGGAGTGGTTTATAATTCAATATATAAGAAATTCGCAAAGTTTTTAAAAGAATTTTACTAGATTGAACTGTAAAATATGGGAACCGTATAAAATTTAAAGAAGCCTTTGAGCCTTTAAGCTTCTATGGCCAGAAATGAGACTGAGAAGACTAATCAGTTGAAACCGTGGTCCACTTTTATGGAAAAGGAAGAATGACTGGGAGTGGGGGTTGGGTGGTGGGAAGTCCAGAGGGAGGAGCCGAGACCTGTGGAGAGTAACTCCCAGGGAAAAGGGTTATTCAAGGAACCACCAACACGTGCCTATCTAAATTTTAGAATCTCTATGGACCAGGGACTGCTATGTAATTCTAATGTTTCCTTCTTTTTGAATGGGAGAGAGCTATTCTATCTTTGTTTCATCACTGTATGGCTGGCGTATAAGAGGCACACAGTTTGTCTCTTTCATTCACAGGTCTTCAGAATGAGAGGTGTCATACTTTTAAAACCTCATTTAAGAAGCCTAGTAGAGGCCAGGCACAGTGGTTCAAGCCTGCAATCCCAGCACTTTGGGAGGCCAAGGCAGGCGGAGCACTTTGGGAGGCCAAGGCAGGCGGATCACTTTAGGTCAGGAGTTTGACACCATCCTGTCCAATGTGGCGAAACCCCAATCTCTACGAAAATACAAAAATTAGCCAGGCGTGGTGGTGGGCACCTATAATTCGAGCTACTCAGGAGGCTGAGATAGGAGAATCGCTTGAACCTGGGAGGCAGAGGTTGCAGTGAGTCGAGATCATGCCACTGCACTCCAGCCTGGGCGACGAGACTCTTGTCTCAAAAAAAAAAAAAAAAAATAAGGAAAAAAATGCCTAATAGATGCTTGGACTTGATTTAAATAATGGGGATCCTGAGGCTTGAGGCTTCAGTCTGGTCCTAATGTCCTGATGATGTAGTAGGATGAAACTGCTAGAGTTTTATAAGGAGGGAGTTTATTTTATATGTAAGAGAAACATAAATAATTTATGGACAGAGGGTGGACGGTGGCAGATTTTAAGTGGACACAACTGGTTCTTTGACACTTTAACCCATCAGAGATGGAGGGTACGGCCCCCTCTCTTAAATCTGGATGGGCTCTGTGAAGTTTTATCCAACAAAATATGATAGAAATGACATTGTGCAAGTTTCTAGGTCCAACCTTAAGAGACTATTATCTTCAACTATCTCTTGGGACATTTATTCTTGGAGCCCTAAGCCATCATGTAAGATGTCTGGACCCTGTTGAAGAGATAATATGGAAAGGCCCTGAAACTACATGTAGAGAGAGAGGCCCACCTGAGCCCAGACTTCCGGTCATGCCCTCTAAGGTGTGTTAGTAAACCTGTCTTTGGCGCTCCAGACTAGCTATGCTGCCAGCTGAATATTACTGGGCGACCCTGCTTAATGCCACATGGAGCAGCAGAATTGCCCAGATGAGTCCTCTGAATTCTAGACTCACAAAGCCATGGAACATTACATTACCAAATGGTTGCTATTTTAAATCACTAAATTAGAGAGTAGTTGGTTACACAGCATACAAAGTTTAACATTTAATTAACATTACATTTGATGATCAAATTATTGTAAATTTGACCAGTGGAAGCGCTTTTGGTTTGTTCTGGCACAACTAAAAAACTACATGATCACTACGACAGACCAGGTGGCTTAAACAACATAAATTTATTTTCTAACAGTACTGAAGACTGGAAGTCCAAGATCGAGGTAATACATCTGGTTTCTCTACAGGCCTCTCTCCTTGGCTTGCAGATGAGCATTTTCTTGCTGTATCCTCACATGGTCTTTGGTTTGTGCATGCACATATCAAATATCTCTCTCTCTTTAGTCTCTGTTCTTATAGGGAAATCAGTCATATTGAATTAGGGCCCCACCTGTAGGATCTCATTTAACCTTAATTACCTCTTTAAAGGCCTATCTCCAAATACAGTCACAGTAGGGCTTAGGGATTCAATATATGAATTCTGTCAGGGACACAATTCAAGTAATAACAATCATCTTTGTAAAGGATATTAAAAATAACACCCTTTATATTATGATTGTCACATAGTTTACTTTTACTTATGCATATAACTGTAAAAATAGTTATTTTTTGCTTTAAACAATTTTATATATATGTAATTTTTTTTTTTTTTTAGACAGAGTCTTGCTCTGTCACCCAAGCTGGACTGCAATGGTGTGATCTCAGCTCACTGCAACCTCTGCTTCCTGGGTTCCAGTGATTCTCCTGCCTCAGCCTCCCAAGTAGCTGGAACTACAAGCACATATCACTATGCCCAGCTAATTTTTGTATTTTTGATAGAGATGGGTTTTCACCATGTTGGCCAGGCTGACCTCAAACTCCTGACCTCAGGCGATCTGCCCACCTTGGCCTCCCAAAGTGTTGGGATTACAGGCGTGAGCCACCATGCCTAGCTATCTTTTGAAAAAATTAAAACACAAGAAACCTTTTTAAAATATATACTCACTTATTTAGTATATTTGGGACTGCTAATTTTTAATGTAGATCCAAGATTCCAAGAAATTCTTTTTTCAATTTTCTTTTTAAAAAAATTTGACTCCTTAAAAAAAGGAACTCTTGGCCAGGCACTGTGACAGCACTTTGGGAGGCCGAGGCAGGAGGACCACGAGGTCAGGAGTTCAAGACCAGCCTGGCCAATATGGTGAGACCCTGTCTGTACTAAAAATACAAAAATTAGTCGGGCTTGGTGGCGGGCGCCTGCAGTCCCAGCTACTCAGGATGCTGAGGCAGAAGAGTCGCTTGAAGACAGGAGGCAGAGATTACAGTGAGCCAAGTTTGTGCCACAGCACTCCAGCCTGGGTGACAGAATGAGGCTCCATCTCAAAAAAAAAAAAAAAAAAGAAAAAAGGAAAAAAGGAACTTTTTTTTTTTGGTTTTAACATTTCCTTTTTAACTTTTATTTTAGGTTCAGGGGTACCTGTGTAGGTTTGTTATATAGACAAACTTGTGTCACAGGGGTTTGTTGTACAGATTATTTCATCACCCAGGTACTAAGCCTAGGACCCAATAGTTATTTTTTCTGCTCCTCTCTTTTCTTCTACCCTCCATCCTCAAGTAGGCCCCAGTGTCTGTTGTTCCTCTCTTTGTGTCCACATGTTCTCATCACTTAGCTCCCACTTATAGGTGACAGCATACAGTATTTCGTTTTCTGTTCCTGCGTTAGTTTGCTAAGGATAATGGCCTTCTCCTCCATTCAGGTTTCTGCAAAAGACACAATCTCATTCTTTTTTATGACTGCATGATATTCCATGGCATATGTATACCACATTTTCTTTATCCATTCTGTCATTGATGGGCATTTAGGTTGGTTCCATGTCTTTGCCATAGTGAATAATGCTGCTCTGTGAATAATTCACACGCTGTGAATACATGTGCATGTATCTTTATGGTAGAATGATTTATATTTCTCTGGGTATATACCCAGTAATAGGACTGTTTGGTCAAATGATAGTTTGTTTTTAGCTCATTGAGGAATCGCCATACTGCTTTCCACAATGGTTGAACTCATTTACACTTCCACAAACAGTGTATAAGTGTTCCCTTTTCTCTGCAACATTGCCAGCATGTTATTTTTTTACTTTATTAGTCAAAAAATGATGATGGTATCTCATTGTGGTTTTGATGTGCATGTCTCAAATGATCAGTGATATTGAGCTTTTCTCATATCCTTTTTGGCTTCATGTATGTCTTCTTTTGCAAAGTGTCTGTTCATGTCCTTTGCTCACTTTTTAATGGGGTTGTTTGTCTTTCTCTTGTAAATCTGTTGAAGTTCCTTATAGATCCTAGATATTAGACTTTTGTCAGATGCATAGTTTGCAAATATTTTCTCCCATTCTATAGGTTGTCTGTTTGCTCTGTTGATAGTTTCTTTTGCTGTGCAGAAGCTCTTAAGTTTAATTAGATCACCGTTGTTAATATTTGCTTTTGTTGCAATTGTTTTTTGTGTCCTTGTCATAAAATCTTTGCCCATTCCTATATCCAGGATGGTATTATCTAGTTGTCTTCCAGAGTTTTTATAGTTTTGGTTTTTACATGTAAGTCTTTAATCCATCTTGAGTTAATTTTTGAATATGGTGTAAGGAAGGGGTCCAGCTTTAATGTTCTGCATATGGCTGGCCAGTTATCCCAGCACTATTTATTGATAGGAAGTCCTTTCCCTTGGTTTGGTTACTGTAGCCCTGTGGTATAGTTTGAAGTCAGGTAATGTGATCCCTCCAGTTTACTCCTTTTTTATTAGGATTTCCATGGCTATTTGGGCTCTTTTTTGGTTCCGCATGAATTTTAAAATAGTTTTTTTCTAGTTTTGTGAAGAATGTCATTGGTAGTTTGACAGGAATAGCACTGAATCTTTAAAAAACATCCTTTTATATTTCTTGTAGTTCAGATGCATTGGCAACAAATTACAAATACACTAGTTTCTTTTGTCTAAAAGGGTTTTGTTTTGCCCTCATATTTGAAGGATATTTTTGCTGGATATAGATTTTTTGTTTGTCTTTGTTGTTTCCTCAGCACTTTAAAGGTATTGTTCCATTGTCTCCTGACTTGCATAGTTTCTGAGAAAAGACTTGTTTATGTTGTTTTTCTTTGCATAATATATTGCTTTCTTTGTCTACATTTAGCATTTTCTCATTATCACTGATTTTCAGCAATGCCATTATGAAGCATCATGGCGGTATGTGTGTGTGTTAATCCAGTTATGGAGGCCAGGCACAGTGACTCACACCTGTAATCTCAGCACTTTGGGAGGCTGAGGTGGGCAGATCCCTTGAGTTCAAGAGTTTGAGATCAACCTGGGCAACTGGCAAGACCCCATTTCTACTAAAAATACAAAAAAATAGCCAGGCATGGTGGTGTGTGCCTGCACTGCCAGCTACTCAGGAGGCTGAGGTGGGAGGATCACTCGAGCCTGGGAGATGGAAGGTTGCAGTGAGCTGAGATCATGCCACAGCACTCCAGCCTGGGCAATAGAACCAGACCTTGTCTCAACTATGGGTTTTTGAGTTTCCTGTATCTTCAGGTTTATAGTTTTCACTAAATTTGGAAAATTTTAAAGCTATTTTAAAAGTATTTTTTCTTCCTCTTATTTTCATTCTCCTGGGTCTCTAAGTAGATGTATTATAGCATCATTAATTGATCAGTGTTCCTTGCTCTCTTGTATTTTTTTCTAAATTTTTCCTAATTATTTCCTATTTTTTTTACTATGTTTTTTACTATGTTTGCTTTCTCTTGAATAGCCTCACTTGCCATGTCTTTAAATTCTCTGATCTTTTCTTCCAAAGGGTTTTAGAATTAAGCCCATCCAGTGAATTATTTCAGATATTCTATTTTTCATCTCTAAAAGTTCAATATAGTTCTTTCTACCATCTGCTTTTATTAAGTTAATGTTTTTCCTCAGATCTTGTGCATATTTATAGCTGTTTTACAGCCCTTTTCTAATTCCATTATGTGTAATTTCTGAGTCTCTTTTTTTTTCTTTTATTGTTTTTAATTGACATACTGATTTTCCCGCTTATATCTTGTGTCATTTTTTTTTTATTTCCTTAAGTTGGACTTCACCTTTCTCTGGTGCCTCCTTGATTAGCTTGATAATTGACCTTTGGAATTCTTTTTCTGGCAACTCAGGGATTTTGTCTTGGTTTGGATCCATTGCTGGTGAGCTAGTGTGATTTTTGGGGGGTGTTAAGGAACCTTATTTTGTCATATTACAGTTGTTTTTCTGGTTCCTTCTCATTTGGGTAGGCTATGTCAGAGGGAAGATCTGGGGCTCAAGGCTGCTATTCAGGTTCTTTTGTCTCATGAGGTGCTCCCTTGATGTAGTACTCTCCTCCTTTTCCTAGGGATGTGGCTTCCTGAGAGCCAAACTGTAGTGATTATTATTTCTCTTCTGGATCCAGCCACCCAGCAGGGCTGCCAGGCTCTGGGCTGGTACTGGGGGGTGTCTGTGCAGAGTCCTGTGACATGAATCATCTTCAGGTCGCTCAGCCATGGATATCAATACCTGCTTTTGTGGAGGTGGCAGATGAGTGAAATGGACTCTGAGTGTCTTTAGTTGTAGTTGTTTAATGCACTAGTTTTGTGCTGGTTGACCTTTTACCAGGAGGTGGTCCTTTGAAGAGAGCATCAGCTGTGGTAGTATAGAGGAGGATCAGCCAGTGGGCAGGGCCCTGGAACTCCCAAGAGAATATGACCTTTGTCTTTGGCTACCAGATTGGGTAGGGAAGGACCATCAGGTACAGGAAGGGTTAGGCGTGTCTGAGTTCAGACTCTCCTTGGGGAGGGCTCTTGCGGTGGCTGTTGGGGATGGGGGTGTGGCTCCCAGGTCAATGGAGTTGTGTTCCCAGGAGGATTATGGCTGTCTCTGCTGTGTCATGCAGGTTGTCAGGGGAGTGCAGGAAAGCTGGCAGTTACAGGCCTCACCCACTTCCCATGTAACCGAAAAGGCCGATCTCACTCTCACCATGCCCCGCAACCAACAGCACCTAGTTGGTTTCCAGGCAGTGGGCAAGCAGGGCTGAGAACTTGCCCCAGGCTACGAGCCTCTTGGCTGAGGAAGCAAGCAGGGCTTTCGCACCTCCCCGCCTATGGAGTCTGCACACCTGATTCACACCATCCCCCGCGTTCTGGCCAGGAGACTTTGTGTTCAGTTGAAATTGTTACAAAGTGCAGCTGGAGGTTTCCTTCTCCCTGCGGTCTTTTCCCTGTTCCTTTGGCAGACCTCTCCAAGGATCCCTGTGAGACAAGTCAGAAATGGCTTCCATGGGGACCCAGAGAGCCCACAGGACTTTTCCCACTGCTTCCTCTACCCATGTATTTTACTTGGCTTTCTAAATTGTCTCAGCTCCAGGTAAGGTCAAATCCTTCTCCCACGATCTGAACTTTCGGGTTTCCCAGTGAGGGTGTGTGTTCAGGGGCAGATGATCCCTCTTTCCCACTTTCACAGTTTAGGCACTCGCAGTATTTGGGCTATCTCCTGGGTCCTGCAGGAGCAATCCGCTTCTTCAAAGGGTCTGTGGATTCGCTCAGCTTTCCTGGTATATTCCTGCAGTAGTTCCTGGAGCAAGAGTTCACAGTGTGAGTCTCCACCCACTGCTCTGTATGAGCGGCAGCTGTGATTTAGTCCTGCCTCCTATCCGGTTTTTTTTTTTTTTGGTGCCCAAGGTATTGATGGGAGTTGCTACAATCCTCATTCCTACTTACTTACTGAAAGAAGTTCCTCCTTGTTTTCACCTAATCCTAGTTGGGGAATGGGGTGGTAGAGACCCAGTGTTTTCTTCTGCTTTCTATGTGGCTGTTTCTGTTCCCATCTAGATTTATGGTACTCCTCTGAGACACTCTGGCACTCTCCCTCTGTTTTATTTTTGTTTGGTGTTTTTAAAATGTAGTGTTTTGAGACAGGGTCCCACTCTGTTGTCCAGGCTGGAGTGCAGTGGTGCAATCATGGCTCACCGTGATACACCTCAAATTCCTGGGCTCACGCAATACTCCTATCTCAGCCTCCCTATTAGCTAGGACTACAGGAATGCACCACCCACATCTGGCTAATTTTTAAATAATTTTTTGTAGAGATGGGGTCTTGCTATGTTGCCTAGGTTGGTCTCAAACTCCTGGCTTCAAGTGATCCTTTCACTTCATCCTCCCAAAGCACTGGGATCACAGACGTGAGCCACCATGCCCAGACTAAAATGTAGTTTTCATTGTTCTGGTTGTCCTTGTGAGAGAGACAAGTGCTAGAACTTCTAGTCTGCCATGTTTTCTGTGTCTATTGACTGATATTTCTCTCGTATGAGTCACATTTTTCAGCTTCTGTTCCTGTCCAGTAATTTTTGATGGAGTGCCGACATTGTCCCAAGCAATTTCAAAGTACAGCAGGGAAAATTCCATTCAGTTTCAAGGCCTGAGAATAATCCTGTGATTCAAAGCTCTGCTCTCTGGGCTTACAACTCCTGGCTCTGCACGCAGAGCTCTGCCTTCCTGTAAACGTTGCATATTTGTCTATGTTCTATATCTATTATTTTCTCTACAACAGCTTTTTACTTCATTTTTTGGCTCATTTAATTTCTATCCTCTCTGTTCAGTGTGTGCTTTCAGTCATATCTCTTCTCCCTTGGGCCATTTCTAATTTAGCCTTGATTTATGAGATAATTTTGCTGTTTTCATTCCTGAGTAAATGCAGGTCCTGTAAATGCAGCCTAGGCAAAAGTGAGACCCTGTTGATCAATAAGTTAGAATGTTTTGAATTACTGCTTTCCTCTGTTTCATGAAATTATTTTGGAGGGTGGTTTACTTACATTTTTATTTTTGAGACTGTCTCACTCTGTCACCCAGGCTGGAGTGCAATGGCACAATCATGGCTCACTGCAGCCTTGACCTCCCCAGGCTCAAGTAATTCTCTCATCTCAGCTTCCTGAGTAGCTGGGACTACAGGCACGTGACACCATGCATGGCTAATTTTTCTGTTTTCTTTTCTTTTGTAGAAGGGGTTTCACCATGTTTCCCAGGCTGGTCTTGAACTCCTGGACTCCCACTTTGACCTCTCAAAGTGCTGCGATCACAGACATGAGCCACTCCTCCTCCCCTGCATTTTTTGAGACATGGTCTCACTCTGGACCCAGGCTGTAGTGGTGTGATCACTGCTCACTGCAGCCTCAACCTCCCCAGCTCAGACAATCCTCCTGCCTCAACCTCCCAAGTAGCTGGGACCACAAGAACGTGCCATCATGCCTAATTTTTAAATTATTTGTAGAGATGGGGGTCTCCCTATGTTGCCCAGGCTGGTCTTGAACTCTTAGGCTCAAGCAATCCTCCTGCCTGGGCCTTCCGGTGCTGGGATTACAGGAACTGGCCACTGCACCCGGCCTAGAGTGTTTTTATATGTTCCAAAAAAAAAAAAAGTTTTGAGAGTAAATTTGTGTGGATTTTTTTTTTCACATGTGGTGTCAACTATTCACATTATAATAGTAAATAATCTTATGGACAAGTGTAGGAAAGAATATGGGGGGCTGTTTTTTCATTCAGGAACACAGTGCTTTATTTGTAAAGTGAATCATGATTTCCTTTAAAAAAATCACACATCTTTATGGAGGATATTTTTGGATTCTTTGGTATCTTGTTAAATGACACTTTCATTTACTTCCTTTTTTCCCTTCACCAATAAGCCTCCAGAGGACATCAGTTCC
Organism: Macaca nemestrina; assembly: GCF_043159975.1. Classification (NCBI taxonomy): domain Eukaryota; kingdom Metazoa; phylum Chordata; class Mammalia; order Primates; family Cercopithecidae; genus Macaca; species Macaca nemestrina. Next base: position 60,999,361 of record NC_092130.1, read on the forward strand.
TCTGAAGATGGCCTCCTATTTCAGAACTAATTTCCCAAAATATTCACATCTAATCACATACAATTTCCAACTCTCTATTTTTCAGTAGCCAGTTATTTGTTCTATTTCACCATTCAAAATGAGACCCTCTCCTTCTAAACTCCAGTTCATATTGTGTCAGTACCAGTAGAATCCTTTTGCACTCTTCTATGTACCCCCTTTCCAATCATTTTCTGCTATAGTGTGAGGTCTAGGAGACTCAGATGTTTATTTCCCAAATTATATGTAATTTAAAGGTTGCTGCCTTCTCTGCCATCTAATAGCTTAGGTATAGTATCTGAGTGATTTGTTCTTTTTCTTCTTTAAAGGGATTTGTGGAACAGTTGAAATTTACGTGATTGTCATCACTGTATAAGAATCTTAGGCTTCTATGAGGTACAGGGCCATGGTGAATGCTTATATAACTTATTAGGGGGGTCTGTTGGGCTGAAGTCTAGCCCTTGCTTCATTTGCTAAGCTGTTTCTTGTGGAGCTGCATTCTCAGAAGAAATGCCTCATTTGTGGGGCTACATTCATCTACACATGAAGTTTTCTCTAATGTGAACTCCAGATGGAGCATTTCCCACCCTCCCTGCCCCATAAAGCTTCTCATTAGGAAAAAGCCCCATGAGATCTTAAAATACATTGCAAGTATTGTAGCTTGCTTAGTTATCTTCATGTCTGAATAGCCATAATAATCTGATGCATTTTCTGCAAAACACAGAATGAAACAACCCAAATACAGACAACCAGATACTATTTTAAGGAATTATCTTTGCTTGTGTTCAGAATAAACTGAAAAGAAAGGTATGGCTTCAAAAAATAAATATGCTGCAATTTCAGAAATGATGCTAAGAGTAGATTCCAAAGGATTTTTAAAACTTATTTAACATATGTCCAGGGCTGATACACCATACTGGCTTGAGTTCTGTTACACAGGTCATACCTGTACATTGAACACATAACTGACTGTCCATGAATAAAGCATTTTTTCCACTGTCGAGTGAAATGTGTTGTCATACCAATTGTTTCTATTACTCATCTGTATTTGCAGTGGGAGAACTTCAAGTGTTCTTGTTCCAAGGACCCCTGTGAAACAATTAGTATTAGTTCCCTGAATAATGGACCATATATATGCAGGGACAGCCAAGTGGAAAGGAAAACCATCTTGCAAAGCTCAAAAAGAGATTCAGCTTTGAAAATAACTGTACTAAAATCTACACACATTTCTAAATACTAACAGGCACATTCAAATAATCTATGATCAGCTTTTTCCAGGTACTCCAATGCAGCAATCCCTAACTGTTTTGGCACAAGGTTTCGTGGGAAGACAATTATTCCATGGACCCAGGGTCGCAGGGGCCGAATGGTTTCAGGATGATTCAAGCGCATTATATTTATTGTGCAGCTTTTTTATTATTACATTGTAATATATGATGAAATAATTATACAACTCACAGTGATATAAAATCAGTGGGAGTCTTGAGCTTGTTTTCCTACAACTAGATGGTCCCATCTGGGGGTGATGGGAGACAGTGACAGATCATCAGGCATCACTCTCATAATGAGCGCACAACCTAGATCCCTTGCATGCCCAGTTCACAATAGGGTTCCCGCTCCTATGAGAATCGAATGCTTCCACCAATCTGACAGGAGGCGGAGCTCAGGCGGTAATACAAGCAATGGGGAGCAGCTGTAAATAGAGATGAAGCTTCCCCTGACACTCACCTCCTGCTGTGCAGCCCGGTACCAGTTGTGGCCCATGGGTTCGGGACTCCCGCTCCAAAGGGTAACATTTTAACATTCAGCTTAAATAAATTTCACCAAAAATATCTCAACAATTCAAAGAGGAGTGTTCCTGACACTGGATCACTTTATTCAACAGAGCAGCTCCCAAAGTCATGAAGTACTACTTGGTTTAAAAATAATTTTTCCCACGTACACACATTCAACAAAACTTTTTGGTATTATGACTTTACTGAGAGAGGTTTAAAGGAGTTTGGAAAATTATTACACCCTTCTTCCTTTTCCCAATGTTAAAAGTTTTGTGTATTTTTTCCACACACATTTCTTTGTTCATCTATATTTTTTAAAAATCTAAACAATATAGGATATTGTATCTTTTGCTTTGTAATTATTTTTCCTCATCAACCTCTTCTCAGGCCAACAGATACACATCTAACATTCTTTTTAGTGGTGAGAGAATATTCTATAATATTACATGTATGTACCACAATTTATTCAACCATTTACTTGCTAATTAACATTTAGATTTCCAGTTTTTAAAATTTTTATTTTATTTTATTGAGACAGAGTCTTGCTCTGTCACCGAGGCTGGAGTGCAGTGGCACAATCTCGGCTCACTGCAACCTCCACCTCCTGGGTTCAAGTGGTTCTCCTGTGTCAGCCTCTTGAGTAGCTGGGACTACAGGCTCACAACCCCAAATCCCACTAATTTTTGTATTTTTAGTAGAGATGGGTTTCACCATGTTGGCCAGGCTGGCCACGAACCTCTGACCTCAAGTGATCTGTTCACTTCAGCCTCCTAAAGTGCTGGGATTACAGGTGTGAGCCACCACACCCAGCCTCCAGAATATGTTTCAATAAACATCTGTGTGCTTACATTTTTGTGCATGGATGCTTTTATTTTTATAATTTCTCAAAAGGTTGGTCACTGAAAGTTATGTGTATTCAATTTTAATTCACACCCAGATAACTTTGTCAGCAATGTTTCTGCCAATTTCCCTGTATCTTCACCAAAATGGATGTTGTCACTATGTAACCTTAAACCAATATGATAAAAACTAGTATTACAATAATACTTTTTAAAAAAACATTCCATTAGCCCTTATAATGAAGATGAACATACTTTATATCTGTTGACTTTTTCAATGTCCTGTTCTGTGAATTGCTTATTATTGACCACTTCTCCAATAACTTAAACTTCTCTTTGTATACAGGGACACTGACATGTTTCCTATTACTATACAAATATTTCTTCTAGTCTACTTGTTGTTTTAACTTTGACTGTGGTCCCTGCCATATGACATTTAAATTTTTTATTAAGTAAAATATGTCTGTGTTTCCAATCTTGTTAAAAGATCACTTCCACCCTAAGGTTGTATAGGCTTTTCTTTGAATGTGTCTTTGTATTGTGTTTCCATTGTTGAGACCAATGTGAGAAATTTCTGCAATTTTTTTAAAAAATAATTTTTTTTTTTTTCAAAGGGAGGGCAAGGGCAAAGAGCAAGAAAGGAGGATGGAGATGACTGTTCCATAGTTTTAGTTAAGAAAAATCCTAGATTTCAGAAAATAAGATTTGTTAATGCTGTGAATCCTTATATGATCACAAAGCCACATTCTTAGAAAACACACAATTAAAAAATGTATTTTGATGTATCTATTCCATTAATGTGGATAATGAAATTTTACATATATGTACATCATTTTATACTTAAACATTTCAACAATTTTTATTCCCACCTTCCTTGAATAATGCTTACCTATCAACTTAAAAAGACTGTAGAAAAGAACAGGCTATTTGGGAAAGTTATTCCATCCTCCTTATATTAACCAAATACAAATGTAGAAATTCTTGATTTTAAAATGTCACATATTTTAAGTCAGCTAAATTGGCAGAGATCTTAAAACAATAGTATATCCCCCAAAAAAGTTTCTGCATGATTGTTTATTTAAAATATTATGACTCTGGATGTAAATACATATGGGCTTACATAATGTATGATTATCCATATAAACGCTCAATTAAAATATTTAGTTCATCCTTAACACCTTTTGTTCTAATAAGCATAATAGTAAATATTTTATCTCATTGAAAGTATTTAAAGCTGTTTGAATCTTGATTTGTGAAGAAATTGCTGAAAAATAACTTAAGGTTAACTACATCAAACAATATTATTGTTTGCAATGCTGTCAGATTTCTCCATGGCAAAATAGTCACGCATGGTTATTGCACAACTTATAGGTACAGGTTATTATGTGCATATAAACTCTCTACATAATGACAGTGTTTTCACTGCAACTTGCTCAACACATTTAAAATTGTTGAAATACAATTTACAAACATACTTTTAAGATAAAAGTATCCTGAGGATATTACAAAATTCATTTTATCAGCCCTTCATTTCTTTGCTTTGACTCTTTAATTTCCAAGATAATCATTGCCCATATTTTATTACATAAAATGCTCTTATTATATATTTCCTATTAAACAAAATATATTTAAGTTAAATAGTATATAATTGTCCCATAAACACTTAGTCTCATCTGCCTGTAGTCTCATTGGTTAAAATCAAGTATTTATCAAGTTTTCTATAATTCTGAATCAGAAAAGGTACAGCACAAAACAGACAGAAACAGGGTTAGCGCATTTAAGTTAAAAGCATTGTGCATTTTAAATATTTTGGTCATACTTTATAATAAAATATTTTGGCAAAAATAAAATATAAGGTTTAGTTTATTTTCTATTAATGGTAGATCTGGAGAGTATTTTACATTTCTAAACAGTGTCTACTTAATTTGACTGTTTTCACATTTGTTTCTGAAAACACTGCTATAAGCTTTTCAGAATTTTGAGATTAAAAGCACCTAAAAATAAGATAAAATAAAATTTAAGTAAGATATGTTTGATGCTCCAAAAGTTGACAAATTCACAAACTTACTTTAAGTGTCTTATATGATATATGCCACCACAGAAACTTTATTGCCTGCTAAGACTTATTTGACTAAATCTAATCTTTAAAACAATAATCCTGAAAGTCTCCTTGAAACTTATTTGAAAATTAGGATGGGAATTCAAAAATTTTTAAAAAATGAAAAGCACAGTTGCAAAAAAAAAGTTATTCTAGTGGCCGTAGTTGTTATGGCACAAAAACACATGAAAAACCAGTTTTTGCTAATATGTACAACTAAGTTCAAATAAGATATGTAAGATACACACACACACACAGTATACATACATATAACTTGGGCTCCAGAGGGGAAACTGATGAAAACCTTACATAATGAGCCATCTGGCTCATTTATCACTGACATCTCAATGACAATTTTAATGAAGATGTTCATTATTTTTTTTCATTCTTACTCAAATGTCTATCATTAAGAAGAGTGTGAGATGTATAAGGCTAATAAAGGAAGTGAGAGTGTGGTGAATTAAGGGATAAGTATTATGTACAATTGCCTTTTCAAAAAAGGTATTTTTACTGTGGAAGAAATTCATGCAGAGATGCCTGTGGAAGAGTATCAATAAGAAAACAAAACACCTTTAACACTATGACATACTGATTATAATATACTATGATATGTATTATTACAGCATTACTTACACATTCTACTTTAGGCAATGTAATCTACTTCTGAATGACCTTGTTAATTTTTAAGGCATCAGTGCATCAAGGGCAAAGCTCCATAAAATAAATATAAAAACAAGAAAGCATTAGCTAATTTGTGGCATAGAGAATGATCACTGTATATTACATCTGGTGACTACTTCCATGTAGGTAATAAATTGTACATCTTATTGTAAAAATGTTATAGCATAAATTTCACATCATTTTTCAACACTTCATTTAAAGGGCTAAACTGATCTGGCAGTATTCTCATTTTCATTGTTCCATCAGCTCCACAGGAGAAAATGTGATTTGCGGGCCCTGTCTCAATTTGCATCACTCCAGTTCCAATATTCCTAAAAATGGACTGCCGAGCATGTTCACTGACAAAAGTATGGAGAAGACCAAAGGTAGAGAGACTCCAAATCTGAAAGATATTAAGAACGAAAGGAAAATTAGGGTTGATAATGACCTTAAGAAACTAAACGAGTCCAGGTGCAGTGGCTCACGCCTGTAATCCCAGCACTTTGGGAGGCTGAGGCGGGGAGACCACCTACGGTCAGGAGTTGGAGACCAGCCTGACCAACACGGAGAAACCCCATCTCTACTAGAAATACAAAATTAGCCGGGCGTGGTGGCGCATGCCTGTAATCCCAGCTACTCAGGAGGCTGAGGCAGGAGAATGGCTTGGACCTGGGAGGTGGAGTTCGCAGTGACCCAAGATTGCACCACTGCACTCCAGCCTGGGCAACAAGAGTGAAACTGCACCTCAAAGAAAAGAAAAAAAAAGAAAAGAAATCAAATGAAAATTTTAGGCCTGCATTCCTGTGCAGTAAGGAACTTCCAAAACAAAAATAGAGAAAAATCTGTGTAGGCCTAGGATCATAACACCTTGATTCTGTATAGGCTGTTGTAATTTACCAATCGCTTTAACACAAAATACTTAAAAATTCATCCAGTAAGAGAGACAATGTAGGTAACAAGGAGGTTAAGTGTACAATGCTACAGAAACTTGTAATACTATAAGGATTAAAATCAAGGTTTCCTATCTCTTAGCAGAGCTTTTGCTGTATAGTTGTACATTAAGGTAATCTCTTCTTTATATTATTGAATGTTCAACCAGGGATCAGAACAGCTGGAAAGAGGGAAGTACTTGACACCTAGAGGCCCTCTGACCAGGCAAAGCTATATTTTAACTATAAGACAAAGTTAATTATTATAATTTCAGGATACTTAATTTACTAAGATTTTGTATTTCCAGCCCTTATCAAAATAAATGTGTCTGTTTGTAAAGCATATTATAAGCACCTTTACTTATGTGAAGAACTTAAATGCTTTCAGGACATCTATTTTAGGTTTAGCGAAACCAACTTATTTCCTGGTTTTACTGGAGATCATTTTTTTAAACGTTTATTTACTCTAAGAAATTCATAAATTCATACTACCCCACCTATGAATACATTGTATATTTTCAAGTCTTTTTTTTTTTTCTTTTTTTTAACCTTGATTAAACAATAAACCGCAGGATCAAAGTACAAACTAAAGAACCAATCTAGGCCAGGTGCGGTGGCTCATGCCTGCAATCCCAGCACTTTGGGAGGCAGAGGCAGGTGGATCATGAGGTCAGGAGATCGAGACCATCCTGGCCAACATGGTGAAACCCCGTCTCTACTAAAATACAAAAAATTAGCAGGGCATAGTGGCACACGCCTGTAGTCCTGGATACTCAGGAAGCAGAGGCAGGGAAATCGCTTGAATCCGGGAGGTGGAGGTTACAGTGAGCCGAGATCGTGCCACTGTGCTCCAGCCTGGTGACAGAGCAAGACTCCGTCTCAAAAAAAAAAAAAAGAACCAACGTAACTATGGCATATTCTAAACTAGACAGTCAGTTCAAATAAGAAAGTAGTTTCAAACTAAAGGAAAATAATTCTGTTGGTGTGTGTGTATATGTGTGTATATATATATATTTGATTTTAAGAAAAAGCCTTTTAAAAATTCTATAATTCTAGTCTTTTCCTGGATGAGAATTATGTAAATAATTTGCTGGCTCTAAAAAACCCATCTGATTCTACTAAGTAAGTGTTTAAATTAATAAATTCAATGAAACTAAACCCCTCTAGTCTAGGGTTGCTGATTATTAAAACAACATGGGGATTAGTCTAAACTGACTTACCAATTACCAAACAGGGCTAAAGGACCCTCCATTAAAATTACTAGGTATGTGTTATTAAAATGCAGATCCCTGAGTCTTGGACTTACTTATAGACTGAGTATTTCTGGGATGAGACCCAGCAATTTGCATATTTAATAAGCTGTTTAACATTTTTAACAAGCTGCTTAACATTTTAAACAACCTGTCTTTAAGTTTTCAACACAATGGACTCTGAAAAGGACTGCTAAAGGCAAGGTTTATCCACAATTCTTGAATTAGGCACTGAGTGACTGGATAATAATATATATGAAAAAATGGGGAACAATGTGGGATAAAAGAAAATTATCAATACATTTCTCAGCCCCTGGTAATTAAGTAAATTATGTAACTCTGAACATGGAGTCAAGACAAACTCTAATATCTGCATTATGTTTATATCCATGGAAAATTTGGTGTTTTAGTATGAATTAAACATATTTTAAAACAAATGAAAAATATAAAATTTTCAAGTTAAATATTATTACATTCACTGAAAGATTAAATAGCAATTACCATTGCTGACTACAAAGGAGTTAATATAACTATTATTTAAACAGACTGATGGCATCGACATGATTAAAGAGCTAAGGTTTCTGAAGATTTCTTTTCATTTTGTAGATGTTGTGGCATCAACTATGTTTACCTTTATATTGCCTTCAGCAGATCCTGTAACAAAGTACTCTTCAGTTGGATCAACAGCAATGGCTTTAACAGGAGAATCATGGCTCTGGAAAAGCTGCCTCTGTTGTCGTTGACAAAGGTCAAATGCATATGTAAAACCTTTTCTGCCACCTGATATTAGTAGCTGATGTTTTGGAGCATATGCTAAAACTGTGGCTCCACTGTCATGGCAGGTAAAAGCTGAAAGTAAATTAAAAACAAAAACAAAAACACTTAACAATAAAAGACATAGACTTCTGGCTTTTGGCTAAGGTGAAATAATAGACCAGATTTGCTCTCCTGCCTGAAACAATTAAAAAATCAAATGAAATATAAAAACCAATGAGACACTGGATGTAAGTTAATGAAGCATGATCTCTGAGAGATGGGAAACAAACTGGGTTGGTCATAAAACTGCCCTAAGCTTACTGCCTAGAGTTTTCTGACCATGGCACTAGGAGAGGAACCCTGGCTGAACTGGTTCCATACCAGCCTCAGTGGAGTACTCAGAAGCATTTGACACAGTAGTGGAGGAAAATCAGCCCGAGATCAAATGTTGCTCTGGTCCTGTTTAACCAAGGTCTCCCAGATTCAACTGTTTCCAAGTAAGTTAGACCTATCCCAGAGCAAAGCTCAAGAACATTTACAGAATACAAAAATAATAGACACTTAATGAGGTAAAATTCACAATGCTTGGCATCTAATAATAAATTAACAGGAATGTAATAAAGCAGGAAAATATAACCCATAAGGAGAAGAAAAATCCATCAATTGAAACTAACCCAGAAATGACAGAGATGACAGAATTAGTAGGTAAGGAAAGTAAAAGTCCATTATAATTATAAGTTAAGTAGAGGCATGAGAGGCCTAAATCAAAATTTAACAGATTAAAAACAGCAAGGCTCAAGATAAAAAAGGAACTGGATGGGATTAACAGCAGATTAAGCCTCGTAAAAGAAAAGATTCATGAATTTGAAGACACATCAGTATCAGAAATATAAAAATACGATACTATTTTTCTTTAAAAAAGAGTCCAGCCTAACAAATTTTAGGGAAAAAATCTGCATATAGCTTAAGGAGAATATTGCATAATGAAGAGTGAGGATTCTGGAGTTAGATCGCCTGGGTTTCAATCCTGGTTTCTGTGTGGGTTTAAATGTGTGCTTTTGCTGAATTACTTAAGTCTCAGTTTCATCATTTGTAAAAGAGATTATCACCAACCTAATAGGGTTTCCTGATGATTAAATTAGTTCATATATGCAGATCATGTAGAGTCCATGGCATAAACTAAGCACTTGGTTATTACTGTAAGACTTGAAATAAAATTAATTATAGAGAAGGAACTTTGACCAGTACTTTGAGATATAACTTCCCAGAAGAAAATGCACACGTTTTAAGTATATACCTTGATGAGCACTGACAAATGAATACATCTGTGTAACCATCACTAAGATCAAGGTACAGAATATTTTCATCATCCCAGAAGGTAATTTCATGCCCTTTCATGGTCGATTCTCCTCCCCAACAAACGCAATCACTATTCTGACTTCTATTCAATTCATTCCTTCCAGGAGTTTTATTATTTTGCATATTACATGCAGGTTTATGGTCCAGTTTGAGTTAATTTTTATGAAAGGTGAGGTCTGTATCTGGGTTCAATTTTTTATATGTTGACACTCAATTGTTCTGGCATTATTTGTTGAAAAGACTATCGTTTCTCCACTGAATTGCCTCTGTGACATATTAAAGATAAGTCTACTATATATGTGAGTCTATCAGTGGGCTCTCCATTCTGTTCCATGATCTATGTGTATATTCTTAAGCTAATACCACAATGTCTTGACTACTGTAGCTTATAAGTGTTGAAATCAGATAGCATAGTGTGAGTCCCACAAGTGTGTTTTTCTCCAGTATTTGGTTGGCTATTCCTTTGCCTTCCCATATAAACTTCAGAATCAGTTTGTTGGTATCTACAAAGTAGCATGCTGGAATTTTGATTAGGATTGTGTTGAATCTATAAAATCAAGACGAACTGACATCTTAAGAATATTAAGTCTTCTAATCTGTGAATGTGGAGTATCACTCATTTATTTAGATCTTCTTTGATTTATTCAATAGATATATTGGAACATTTTTTAAAGATTTGAGATAATTTGAAAAAACTTGCAGACAACCCACATAGCCAAGAAATACCAAAAAAATTATGAAAAAGTATGCTATGAATGCATAAAATACATGTAGATGCTAGTCTATTTTATCATTTACTACCATAAAATATACATAAATCTTTATAAAAAGTTAAATTTATTGAAATGTACGCACACAAATATAGATTGTAAGTGGTGACACTGACAGTCAAGAAATGTAAACAAAAATACAGTATGAAATCTTAAGTGCATAAAATTAATTATAGTACATACTGTACTACTGTTATAATTTAGTAACCACCTCCTGTTGCTATTGCAGTTAGCTCCTAAGTGTTGCAAGTATACACTTAAAATGCTGTGTGATGCTAATCATTTCCACATGGGCAGGTCCTCTCTCCAGTAAACTGTATATTGCGGTGAAAAGTGATCTTCTGTGGTACTTGTGAATTCTTCACTGTATTTAGTGCAATAGTGTAAACCTTGAATAACACCATGGGAACCACACAACATGCCACTAGTAATGCTGGAAGTGTTCCCAAAAAGCAGAGAAAAGTCAAGACATTACACGAAAAAAGTTGAATTGCTTGATATGCACCACAAATTAAGGTCTGCAGCTGTAGTTGCCTGCCATTTCAGACGGATAATTCACCTTGTAAACAGATGACATAAACTTTACAGTATCAATAAATACAGTACACTACTGTATGTACTCTTACGATTTTCATAACACTTTCTTTTCTCTAGCTTCCTATATAATACATATACAAAACATGTGTTGACTGGCTATATTATTAACAAGGTATCCAGTAAACACTAGGCTATTAGTAGTTAAATTCTGGGGAGAATAAAAAATTATATGAGAATTTTCAACTGTGCAGGGGTCAGCATCCCAATCCCTATGTTGTTCAAGGGTCAACTGTATACTGGCCTTGTATCCTGGGACCTTGCTATACTTGTGAGTTTCTTTTGTAGATTCTTTGGGATATTTTACAGAAAATTATGTCTTCTGTGAATAAAGACAGTTTTATTTCTTCCCTTCCATTTATATACATTTTATTTCCTATTATTGTGTTACTGCATTAGCTAGGACTTCCAGTGCAATGCTGAATAGGAGTGGTGAGAGGGGACATAATATTGAGTTTACATCATGTTTACAATAACCTTTGGCTATCAGATTCAAAGTAAAGACAAATGATTTTTATATTATCTATGTCCCAATGCCCCCCATCAAGGTATAGTGAAGAGTTAATTATGTATATTGCATCCTTTTGCTTTCAAATCCTACCATCATGGGCAAAATAAATCTCATGGGTTAATAAATACAAGTGTCATTAGTAACAAATCCATTTATAAATAATACTTAGCTTATGAATTTCCTGACTTTCAAAATTTATAAAATGCTTTGAAAACTTACCATGGACTAAACTATTGGCAGGTGCTACAAGAGTATCCCACAAACATACGTTTCTGGAAAAAAAAAAAAAAAAAAGATTACTTCTGCATGACACAAAAAGTTAACAGAATAAAAAATATGTCATATATAACTGTGTGACTAAACCTTGCAATCACAGAAGGTTCTTAAATTTATAAAAACAACAAATACAAGTAACCAACAAATTTATATGACATTAATTTTTGTATAAAAAAAGGGTGCAGTGGTGGAATCTTGGCTCACTGCAGCCTCGATCTTACGGGCTCAAGCAATCCTCCCACCTCAGTGTCCTGAGTAACTGGGACTACAGATGTGTGCCACCATGTCTGGCTAATTTTTAAAATTTTTTGTAGAGATGGGGTCTCCCTATATTGCCCAGGCTGGTCTCAAACTCCTGAGCTGAAGTGATCCTCCTGCCTTAGCCTGCCAAGGTGCTGGGATTACAGCCATGAGCCACCATGCTCTGGCCACATTTGAGATGGAGTTTCGCACTCTTGTCGCCCAGGCTGGAGTGCAACGGCGTGGTCTTGGCTCACTGCAACCTCCGCCTCCCAGGTTCAAGCTATTCTCTTGCCTCAGCCCCCTGAGTAGGTGGGATTACAGGTACCCGCCACTATGCCTGGTTAATTTTTTGTATTTTTAGTAGAGATGGGGTTTCACCATGTTGGCCAGGCTGGTCTCAAATTGCTGGCCTCAAGTGATCTGCCCACCTCGGCCTCCCAAAGTAGGTGCTGGGCTTACAAGCATGAGCCACCGTGCCCGACCCACAAGTCTTACAGAAAATTTAAAACTACTATTATAGCTTAAAAATTTGAGTAACTTTAGATGAACAAGCATTTACAAATAATAATACATGAAGGCTGAATATGGAAACTTCTTTTTGTATTCACTGATTCTCTAACAGTTGGACTGACCTACATAATAGAAGAGATGCTGAATTTTCTTGAGCACAAAGAAAATTTATTTCTACTGTGTGGGGGGACCAACATACATAAGAAATATCTACGGAAGACGAGCTGAAGAATCTATAGTCTTACAATCCTGTTTCTAGTGCAAAATGAGGCATTACGGATAAATATAAAAGCTAAGCAAACTCAGTGGGCCTTGATCTCAGAACTCAGTTATATGACAGAAATCAAAAGAGGCAGACAGACATTAGGGCAGGAGATGACACTTTCTTACAACCACAGCTTTTGGGGGTGGGGCTGGAATAACATGGCCAATAAATAATAGTTTTTAGAATACAAATACTGTATCTAAAGCCGTAAGTAAACTTTCATGAAACACAAGGACAGGAACAATAAAAAAAAGTTCAGCTATACTTTCTCATACTTCAATTTTAGCTATCATCTCTTACCTATTGTCAGTTGAAAGACCAGCTGTAGCTATCAGAGAGGAGGAACTAACGAAGACAAAATCATTGGCTGTTTTGTTATGACACTGCCAAGTCTGGAATGGTTACAAACAATACATGTTACTGCTCTCACTAAAAATGTCATAACCAGGCAAATGTATTCTTCAAAAAGTGATCATGTAGTTTCTGGCTTTCTTAAATCCTCTGTATCATTTTTTTTCCTTTGAACTTTAGAAAAATTGTAAAAGTAATACAGAGAACTTTCATATACCTTTTACCCAGATGCAACAACTTTTTAACATTTTGGCACATTGGTTTTGCTTCTACTTCTCTTTCATATTTGTAGACATCCACACATACACACACTTTTCCTGAACTATTTAAGTAGGCAGCACATGTCATGACCTGTTATGAATCTCTCTGCTTTTGTTCAACCAAAAGTTCAAAGGAAAACACAAGGAGGTTAAACTTAAAGATTTTCCCCAGTATAGTGAAAATTTTTGTTTTAGAACATAGAAACTAGAATTTTAGATGATACTAAATTATCTTTGTTAAATAATTGACAGGTATTTTTCAAAAATATTTAAGCTTTTAAAAATTCAAGTACATGAAAAAATTACTAATAGTTATCGAAATTAGAAAACATATACCATTTTTCAATATTCTACCAAACAATTATGAGGTTTCATCATTTATAAAAGCTTCAAAATTATGTTTTAGATATTTCTCTTTAATAAAAAATGAATTTTTTTAAGTATCCCAAAATCACTACACCAAGGATTATTCCTTTCAGCCACCTCCCCATTTCCCCTGGAACACTACTGGAGCTGTGCTAGATTATGTATCCTTAAAACAGACAAAATCCTCTTAATCTCCAAAAGTCACTCATTCACAATTTAAACCAATTTATTTTTTTAAAAGTTAAAAAAAAAAAAAAAAGTCCCTTAGAGAACATAAACTTAAACATCTAAATCTTTAGGCTTAATAAAAATATGAGAAACAGTATTAATATTCTTTCAAGGTACCCTAATCAATCCTCCCATGCTAGATTGCGTTTACTAAGATCAGTACTGTATTCTAGCAATTAACCTTGGGCAAATTACCAGAATCTTAACCTATATTCTTCATTTGATCCTAGCAAAAAAGCCAAGAAGCGATTAATCTATATTCTTAACTTTTTTCTGATAGGAATTGCTTAGTCCTAATAAAAGGCTTCACTGAAGGATATAAAATACAAATTCAGTATTCTATGAAGCCATAGAAAGTTCATAAAAGCCTGCATAGTCCTGAATAGAGATGTATCAATATTCTGTTAAAACAAGAGATGAACAGGAAAATAACAACAGCACCAGCTATAGGATGTCCTTTTCACTTTGTTCATAAGAGATAATTGCAGAAAACCAGATGCATTGGTCTGGTAATCATTCTATTTAGGCATAATATAATAACCAGCTTAGTGAGCTTAGAAAAGGGCTGTAGTAATAAACAGGATATATAGGTATCTGGGGGCATCATGTTGCTTCTATACATGTCAACTTTCCAAATTACCAGAGACTAGAATTTTATGCTTCACAGGGTAATTTTCACATAACACAAGGACAGAATCTTACAGTAAAGTGACTAAGAACACAGGACTACATTTTATTTATTAGTTCTATAATTCTTGTCTCAAATACATATTCTTGGCTTATTTAAAATGAAAATTCAAATTTTATTTAAAGGTAGAAATTCTTGGCTTACCAGGTATGGCTTAGGCATGCTTCCAGTAACTGGACAACATTTCCAGTTTGTTTGATACAGACTTAAATATCCATCAGCATCAACTATTCCAAACTTAGAGAAAGAAAATATTTAAAAGTATTTAATATAAATATAAAAGCATATATTTATCCTTACCCTCAGTGTGACACTCATATTTTGACTCTTAAACATTTGATTGTATGTCATTTGATTTTTCACTTCACCTATACATGGATCTATTTCAGAAAACCATTCAGCTACTACTTTCAAAATCCCAGGGTGGACATAAAGAGAACAAACATTAGACACCCATTTTATTATACTAGCCTCTAGCACAGTCTATATATTCTCTATAAGTATTACAAAAATAGGATACTGGATTAACAGATTATGCTAAATGACAGAACTTTATCATATATAAGAAAGAAAACTGTTCATTTCCAAAAAGACAAAATAAGGACTTTCAGAAACAAACAATAAGGAAAACACATGAACAAGAGTACAAAGTAAAATAACGTAAGGATTACCAAAGTAAAATAATTCCTCTATGGGCGCTCAGGGCAACTCTGATTGGTAAGATGTCAAAATAATCCAATAAGGGAGGTATGTGATACAGATCTTGAAGGATAAGACAGCAAAAATTTTTTCCTTTGATTATAAAAATAATGCAGCTTCTTCTTCTTTTCTTCTTCTTCTCCTTCTCCTTCTCATTCTTCTTCTTCTTCTTATTATTATTTGAGACGGAGTCTCTGTTGCCCAGGCTGGAGTGCAGTGGTGTGATCTCGGCTCACTGCAACCTCCGCTTCCTGGGTTCACGCCATTCAGTGGTGTGATCTTGGCTCACTGCAACCTCTGCTTCCTGGGTTCACGCCATTCAGTGGTGTGATCTCGGCTCACTGCAACCTCCGCTTCCTGGGTTCACGCCATTCTCCTGACTCAGCCTCCCAAGTGACTGGGACTACAGTTGCCCGCCACCACGCCTGGCTAATTTTTTATATTTTTAGTAGAGACAGGGTTTCACTGTGTTAGCCAGGATGGTCTCGATCTCCTGACCTTGTGATCCGCCCGCCTTGGCATCCCAAAGTGCTGGGATTACAGGGGTGAGCCACCGCGCCCGGCCATAATGCAGCTTATTATAAAGTATATAAAATAAAACAAATGTCTGCTTTGGACTCCTACCCTCCTCTGCCTCTAGACCTAACATCTATTAACAATTTGATATGTTTCCTTTCAGATTTGTTTCTATGAATATTCAAAAATTCACAACATAGCATTAAAAAAATGGGATCATAATACCGTTACACAATTACATTTTTGATTTATTGTAACTGTCTTTCCCATGTAAATACACATACATTTAGCTCATTCTTGTGCTGTGTGTAGTATTACACTGTATAGTGGTTTTATAATTTAAAACTTTTCCCATATCGTTTTCAATTTTCTCTAATATAAAAAGGGCTGCTTTGAACATTCCTATATATACATATACCTTTGCATAATTATGTAGGATAGACATCTAGAAATGGGAAAGTTTTGTTAAAGAGCATCACTTAAAATTAACAGACTATGCCAAAATTAAATCCTATGTGGTAATATAAATTGAGTCATTTTTCTTACACTTTAGTTAACATGGGGTATTATTAAAATCTAAAATACTTGTTAATTTTATGCAGACAAAAATAAGTCTCATTTTATTTGCATTTCTTCAATTATTAGTGAGGGTTGAGGGCTATTGGCCAGGCATAGTTTCTTGGTAAACTGTTAATATCTTTTATCTATTTCTCTATTATTTGTCTTATAAAAAATTTGACTGACAGGATGAATATTATGAATATTTAACCTATTGTTTTTATATTTGTTAATAATATTTTCCCAGGTCTATTCCTTTTTCTAGTTTCTCTTATGTTTTCTGGAGTAGATCTAGGTATGTTCTTCAGAAAGGGTATACACATAGAATGTGTTAAGTCTCTATATACCTAAAAATATGTTTATTTTGCCAGCAAATTTGAATGATAGTTTGGATGGACATCGACTCAGTTCCCATTCCTTGTCCATCGGAATTCTGTGAATACTGTTCTCCTATCTATTTGTAATAGGCCAATGACATTTAGTGGCAGGGTGGGATGTGGGTTGTAAGTAACCATTTTCATTCTCACTCCTTTTTAAAACCTTATAGGATTCTCTCTTTAACTCTAAAAACCAAAAGATATACAAACAGGATGAGTGCAGGTATGTGTTATTTCTCAATTTGGTTTGGGGAAATATCTATTATTCCTTTGACTACTGTTTTTCCTCCATTTTTTCTTCTGAAATATTTCCTAAATTATCATCATCATGGGATAATTTCTTAATTTGTGCTTCCCAGCAAGAAACCCGATTTTCAACTATTTCCATTCTGCCGTTCAGCTTTTCTAATAAGTAGTTCCCCCACTGACCACATTTTGGGGAATCATATTTTTAATTTCCAATAACTCTTTTCTATTCTCCTACTGTCCTTGTTTAATGCTAGTCTGTTCTTGTTTTACAAATGTAATATATTCTTGAATCTCTGTGGAATTAGTCCTCATAGGTTATTTATTATTTATTCTGCTTAATACCCCTTTCCAGACACTTAGTAGTTCTGAAATATTCACTGGCTTTTGGCACTGTATTTCTATTCATAATTGAATATCAAATTCATCAGAATTATTGTGATACAGTGTGGGTCATCTCTTCCATTTACCTTAAGAGGCTTCCCTACTAGAAGAGATAGCATGCTTAGGGGTTGTGCTATTAGACTTCATCAAGGCTAAGGTGAATGAATAGTAAGTTGGCTGCCTGTCAAAGATACCTGGGCAGGCAAAGACAAGCAGTTTTTTGTGCCTTAAAATGGCCTATGCAGAAGGCTGTAGTGAATGTTAAAGGTGAAAAATAAAGTCACATTATAGAAGGTCTTAAATACTTGTTAAAGAATTTGACATGAGGAGCCTTAAAGGGTTCTTGAAAAAAATAATAATGTGATCTCATCTATATTGTAATCATGTAACTATGTTTTTGGTTATATAATATGTTGGCAAGATGCATTAGAGAGATAAGGGTTCAGGTATAGAGATTAGTTAGGAGCAATATAAAACTGACAACCAAAGTGGAAATGCATGACCACAAAAAGCATACTGATACAGAATACAATTGAAAGTACAGTAGAATTGTAAAGGCTTCTGTACTAAGTTCCCTTAATTTCCCATTAAGAAGATAAGAACGTTGCTAACTGGTATTAAGAAACAAGCTCTCAAAATTTTCTTTCACAACTACATAAAACTATATTGACTTTTGTGAAATGAAAATACAGTCATGTGATAAACATGGTAGACAAAAAAGGCTGCAGCATACAATGATAAAAGGAACATGTGAGAATTTTAAGGTTGGGAGACTGAGGGGAAAGAAAAGGCAAGGTAAACTATCAGTTAGAGTCTGTGAGAGTAATTTTTGGTGAAGCATGGCCCTGAAAACAAAAAGAAGATTGATTTACCCTTTAATCATTTTGTAGAGGCCTAATAAGATATTAGGAGCAAAAAGAGGCAGTTTGGGCTGGTTGTGGGTGCACTGCCTCTGAATTAGCCCTGCTTCACAAGGAGTACTGTTCAATAAAAGATTGCTGTCTAACGTCAAAAGCGGGGGGCAGTTTGAACAAAGTAGGATTATGAGAAGTGAAGACAGTAAAGGATGCTCTAGAGCAGGGCTGGCAAACTTTTTCTTAGGTGGCCATATAATATTTTATTTTGCTGGCTATAAGATCTTTGTCCTCCTGAACTATGTATGCTGTTGTAGTAGGAAGTAGCCAAAGAAAAATAATGAATGGGGGTAACTGTGGTCTAATAAAACTTTATTTATAAAACAGGTGGCTAGGATGTAGTTTGCTGATGTTCTGTTCTGGAGCAGTACCCCTTCCTCTTAAAAAACTTTAATATTTGTACAATCACAACAATATCAGGTTAAAATGCAGATAGTGATTCAGTACATCTGGAGAAGGAATAATAATATGCATTTACAATAAGCTCTAGATGTTACTTGCTGCTGGATCACATGTTGAGTAGGTTCCAAGGGATAAAGAGAGTAGGAGCATTTAATAATAAAAAGTGTGTAATATAAGGTGAATTGATAATCGTTTGGTCATTAAGAATCACTTAAATGAGTTTTAATGGACACCTACATAACATACTTCCATGAAGAACAAGCGAAGTGTTCTTTGAGAAGAATTAAAAAAAATCTATTTAGATGAATACTTTACTACTACCCACTGAGCTGTTCTTTTCAGAAACCCAAACTAGTGATATTTATAAACCTCCAACATAATAAATTATTTTTACCATTTACATTTTTATATAATACCTTATTTCCCTGATAGTTAAATCTCATTCTTGTAACTCTTGAATTGCCACCAGATCGAAAACAGGTTATCTCTTGAGAATGGCCCCATTCAAACATTCTTACACTTCCATCTTGAGCGCCTGTCAGATCTGCATTACAAGAGGGCAAAGATTGCATATTTATTTCAAGCATCTTTGGGAAAAGTTATTTCTTAATCCAATGTGAAAATCTTTATGAAAGAAACATCTAGGAAATAAATCAGTCAATTTATATAAATTTACCTTTGTATGAAATTTCAGTTGAATACTCTTCATCATAAAAATAGTTATACAATACATTTTCCTTTGACTAAGAACACATCCTCAAATACAATAGGAGCATTTAGATCATAACTCTATAAATTTTATTTCCCTTTAAAGTTATCTCAGTGATGTCTTAATAGCCTTTTATTTTTTATAATGAATTATATATTACTCATTATAACAAATTCTTAGGTAGAACCAATCCTTATCATACTATTAATGTTTAAATGTGTATATATTTTTCTTTGAAAAAAATCAGATTAAAGAAGGTTTTAAATGCCATGCTAAAGAAAAAAATCAGTTCTAAGCTATCCTGATTGGCCTAGTATCTCAAATATGTATTATGTTTATTTTTTAATTTTGTAGTTAATTTTTTTTTTTTTTTTAGAGACAGGGTCTTGCAATGTTGCCCAGGCTGGTCTTTAACTCCTGGCCTCAAGTGATCCTTCCACTTCAGCCTCTAAGAGGCTGGGATTTATAGGAATGTGTCACTGCACCTGACTTCTTGTTTCACTGATAAATACGAATAAGCTAATGACTATTAATTCTTCACTTTGCCATTTATTATTTGTGTTATACTAGGATATTTACTTAATCTCTCTGAGACTATTTCCTTCCTGTAAAAAGGGACTAATGATATATAAGTCACTGGACAGTTGTGAGTAGTAAATGAGATCACTCAGAAATATGCCTATCATATACCACTCAATTTATAGAGTATAATTATCAATATTAATGTGGTATGGAGGTAGTAAAAAATTACATTTATATAAAACATCTAGCACTTGCTAGTCACATATCAGTCAAGTTTCCCTCATTCCTTATCAAATATTTAAAATAAATGAACTTCGATGGGTTTGAAATGTTTTACCATTGGGCAGCGGTAGGAGGGTAGATAGAGTTTTTTGAGACTAGGTATTTGACTGGCTCTACTCCCTTTCCCCCAATGCGCTTGCATAGCTTAATCAGAAAAATAAATTAGCGTAGCTGTACTAAAAAAAAAAAAAAAAAAAAAAAAATCACTGAACTTTTCTATTATTATTTTATGATGTTAAAAAATTAAGAGCTGGGTTTGGTGGCACACACCTATAGTCCTACTCAGGTGACTGAGGCAGAAGAATCACTTGAGCCCAGGAGTTCAAAGCTGTAGTGTTCCTTGATTGTGCTGTAAGTAGCCATAAAACTTCTGCCTGGGCAACATAATGAGACCCAGTCTCTTTAAAAAAATAAAATAAAAAAAAGAAATTAATTGGGAGGCTATTAGGCTAAGACAGGTCCAGGGCCTTGTGTGCCTATATGAGCAAATCAAAACTCAGTTCAATGTAAACAGTAGAATGAAGCTTAAGCTTAACCAATCAAAAACCACCAACTAACTTCTAACTAGACGCTTATCAATTAGAAACCCCCAACTAACTTCTAACTAAGGACGTTCCACTTTAACCAATCAAATATTGTCTTTGTTTTGCTTCCTTGAACACTATATAAAAGTTTTCCCCTCATGCCACCTCGGTGAAACCTTGATCGCTTCTGGTCTGGTGTTGCCCAATTCATGAATTTGAGCTGAATGCTCAAATAAACTCATTACATTTTTAATGTGCCTATGTTTTAAGAGTTCTCAGCAGAGGAACAGGAAGGAGACCTCTGATGATGACCTCCAGGAGCAACAAGTAACCAGGGCACAGGTACCTCCCGGTAGGTCCCTTGTGCTTACTGTTTCTCATTGTGCATTTGAAGGTTGCCACTTGAGCTGAAACCTGCAACTTTTACCCTTTAAGCATTTTTCATCCAGATCGGCTCTGGAAGTCAGACTGAACCTGACTGGATTGGGTCCAGTAAGAGGCCTCAGGTAGATAAGATTTTAGAAGGACAAAAAATCATGGGTTCTTCTGAATTTAAGGAATTCAAGAACTCCTCCAACTGGAACTCCAGCTAATTTTATGTATAAACATTATGGACCCAGAACCTGTGCTTTCCTAGAGAAATGAGTATATTTACCAAAGACAGTTTAGAATTATGGTGACCACAACAGGGAAGTTTTTAACTTATACAAAATTGTCCATCTACAGGAAGCACTAAATAAAAGGGAATCTCTAATGCTTCACAAACTGGGAGGCATTTTTTATTGGTATGCAGAGGCTACTAGAAGACTAAATGAACTGCAAATTGTCTCTCTAGAAGAGTATTCACAAAAGACAAATGAGAAATCTTAAAAGTCTTCTTCCACAAATACTAGTAAAGTTTTAGCAATCTGGGTGGGTAATCTTGTCCCATTTTCAGGAACACAATTTGGATCCAGATATCCTTTTTATTTATTTATTTATTATTTATCTATTTTTGAGACAGAGTCTTGTTCTGCTGCCCAGGCTGGAGTGCAATGGTGCGATCTTGGCTCACTACAACCTCCGCCTCCTGGGTTAAAGCGATTCTCCTGCCTCAGCCTCCTGAGTAGATGGGACTATAGGTGCATGCCACCACGCCTAGCTAATTTTTTGTATTTTTAGTACAGATGAGGTTTTACCATGTTAGCTAGGCTGGTCTCAAACTCCCAACCTTGTGATCTGCCCGCCTTGGCCTCCCAAAGTGCTGGGATTACAGGCGTGAGCCACTGTGCCCGGCCCAAATATCCTTTTTATAAACTACTGAGTTTGATATTTTGTATCTGGCAGATCACTAAAATTTAGAATGAAAACTATAGAATCTGCTTCTGCCTGTATGTTTGTGTATGACTACATATATGTTAAATATATGTGATATTTTTCTATTACCAGATGGTATTGTCAAAATTTTTAATAATTATATATAATGGGCTTAAAGAAAAATAAGCACTTATATAAATTAAGTATTCCTTAAACTTTTAGAAAGATAGAAACAGACCCAAATGTTTTTCAAGTCCATCTGATGTCAGATAATCTTTGGTAAAAAGAAAGCTAATTTAAGTTTGTTGGTTTAATTAAAGCAGGCATATCCTTAGAGTTACCAGCACTAAATATAATGTGATATACACCTTTTATTTTACTTATGCTTACTAGTCAAATACACTCATGTTATCTTTGTTACAAAATTTGTTAGTAAAAAATAAATAATAACTAACTTGATGGCTGGCCTTGTCTGGTGTTATGTCTACTTCAAAACAGTTTTCCAAATCCCTTTGACAACTTATACCCTAAGTATTTCATTAAGTTAAATTAAATGATAGATATTAATTGAATATCTAGATAACTTCCAAATTACATAAAATACTAAAACATTAATTGCTAAACATAAGTTTATCTACTTTTGGCTTCTTATTACAGAAGAATAAAGATATTTGGGTCTGTTAGTAAACATGTCCTGTGACACACTGAAAAACTATACTATGAAAAAGAACATGCTTCTGTAAATTATGAAAGAGTATAGATCTGCTAGTCTATAGAATGCTGGTGTGACTGACACTGCACAACTGCTTATTACCTAGTTTTCACTAGAAACTAACATCACTAACAGTTAAGAATTCTAATCAATATATGTAATGAAAACTACTGAAATAAATAATTTTGTATGTCAGGAAAGTAGGATGTTTTTGGAATGTGAAGCTATGAGGTGTGAAGGATGTTTTTCTTATGGGAAAAAGAATAATTTTTGTACCAAAGCAGACTGTTCCATACTGGGAAAGAGGAAGAGTACAGAACAAAATATGTACGGATACAAGAATGCTATAGAAGGTTTGTGTAAGAGGAATTTGGAAAAATAATGTTATGTATGGCCAAGCTGGCTAATATGTATTTATATATGTTATTAAAAGAATGATGAGTCTTAATATCAGAAGTACATTGGCACAAAGTTTTACTGGAGTATTGGTTTTCTCTTGATAAGAGATTGTGAAAAGTTTTCCTTTACCTTTTAAGCAAGCTGACTACAAAATCGAGATTTTATCAAGATGATTTTCTGTGCTTCATGTCTTTTTAGGTCTTTGATCACCTAAGACCTAATGTTAATATTATTATTTTTACCTTTTAAGTAATCTGACTACAAAATCGAGATTTTGTTTCTTTGTCTTTTTTTTTTTCCTCTTTATTGTGGAGAACGGGGTCTCCCTATATTGCCCAGGCAGGTCTCAAACTCCTGGACTCAAGCTATCCTCCCACCTCTGCCTCCCTGAGAGCTGGGATTACAGGCATGAGCCACCGCGCCCAGCAGAGATTTTGTTTCATCAAGATAATTTCCTGTGCTTCATGTCTTTTTAGGTCTTTGATTACCTAAGGCTTAATGTTAATATTAACATTATTATTAAATTAGCTATATTTCAATATTAAAATCACTAAGGTTTTTTCCTACAACATTAAAATAGCTAAGGATTTTTTCTACAACAATGTAACTTTCTGTGTTTGCCTTTGAAGTATTTAAATTATCACTCTGGTTAAATATTTTTCCACAAAAATCTTATTATAATCAAGTGTTTTAAACCGTTTGGTATTTTTGACAAATTTCCCAAAAATACATTATAAATGAAGTACTTTTGACCTCACTCTAACTTTGCGAGTTTCCAAAGGGCCCTTGGAATATCTCAAAAAAATTTGTTCTCTCTCCCTCTAAAAAGAAAAATGTTATAATAATTAGGCTTTGTTAAAACTAATTAGGCTTAATTGATATGTTAAATTGCATGGGAAACATTGTCAAATAAAGGTGATACCTTCTTATATTTGTATGGGTATATGATATTAGATGAGTATTCCAGAAATTGTATGAAGTTTCTAAAAATCTGATATATTCTGGTGTAATGTTATTAGCCATACTTTCAGTTATTCTGTTAAAATATTGTATGCCACAGAAGCAATCAAATTTACTTGTCTATTGTGCATTATGATAATGAACTGATCTTTAGCTATGGCCATGTTAAGTCTTTTGTCACTGACAGATGGCTATTGTTTCACCTGATCTTCACTGAAAGTGTTTGCAAGTAACTATAATCCTAAAGTGCTCTGTCTTCAAGGAGATTCATAGAAAAGACTCTGAAAGGTACTGGTTTCTGATAACGTTTAGATTCTATCACTGGACAGTGTAAGAACTTCCAGAACTCTAAGGGAGAAAACTTATAAATTCATTAAACTGCTAACCAAGATCAAGCTGAACAAGAATTAAGTATGAGAGGCTAGTAACTTATTGAAGAAAAATTATGGTTTTTTAAGAATTGTGGTTTTGAAACCTTGCTAGTTCTTTAATATTTTGTTTTCCAGATTTAAGAAAAACTTTATTTTCTCTTATGTTATTCAATAGTTTATGGCAATTTGGCAAAGTATGCCTTCATGAACAAAGATAAAACAATTACTTTTTCTCCCTACCCGATCCCTCCAGAATTTGGAAGCTATTAGTGAGTATTTTTATTTTCATGGCAATATAGTTATTTGCGTAAGTTCAATAAGAATCTGTTCTTTACAGCTTGCCAGGAGTAAAAGCAAGAAGAACCTGTCCTTCTTATAGCAGGACATAATTGAAAATATCAGTCATATTACCAAGGCTTTGACTCATACATCATATTGGAGACTATGCACAATATCAGATATGACCCAGAAAGTTTTAAGGAACCAAAGGCTGACAGAGCAAATAAAGCACCTTGAAAAAAAACCCAAAAAGCCGGAAAAACTGACCTGGTACTGTACACATATAGTCCCTTACATGGTTGCCTTACAGAAGAGTAAGGACTATCACTTCCTGGCAGACAAGGGAATCCCAGGATTTTCTGAGGACCTCAAGAAAAGAGGAAATCGCCCAAATCTATAGGATTGCAGGTGAAATCAAATGGCAAGTCCTTGGCTTGGCTTCCGAGCCTCCAGAGGTTTTTAAAAGTCTTATCTGAGATTCCTTATTAATGTTTCAGCAGAGCAGACTTCACTTTTACTCAGCTAGGCTTATATAGAACCTATCATGTAGTATGATTTCAACAAATACTTATTAAAAAGGGAAAACACATTAAACATTTTAGAAGGGGAAAAAATGATCCAGTGTGACATAAAATATATATTTGGTCTTTGTCCCTGGATCCTGGCATACAGCTACTAAAATCCATAGAATAGCACCTGAATTTACGCTAATGCAGTGACTTAGATGGGGTCCCACAGATAGCGTAAAGCATTGAAAATTTCAGTGCCACTCGCCAACCTCCAGAAAAGGGCGGGAAAAGGAGCTGGAGATTAAGTTCTACAAAAACTCTTGAACAAGGAGATTTTATGAGTTTCTTGGCTGGTGAACACATCCACGTGCCAGGTTTGTAGCGCACCCCAACTCCAAGGGGACAGAAGCTCCTCTGCTTAGGAGTCTTACAGACCTCATTCTATGTACTTTTCATCTGTTTCTTTTATGATTATCTTTTATAATAAGCTGATAAATGTAAGTAAAGTGTTTCTCCTGAGTTCTGTGATTCAGTGTAACAAATTAATCCAACCCAAGGAGGGGGCGGTGGGCACTCTGATTTATAGCCAGTATGTCAGATGTGTAGGTGACAACTGATAACCTGCAATTGGTGTCTGAAATAAGGAGCAGTTTTGTGGGACTGAGCCCTTAACCTGTAGGATATGATTCTGACTCCAGGCAGACTGTGTCATAATTAAACCAAATTACAAGGCACCCAGCCAGTACTTGGAGAGGTGGAGAATGGTTTGGGGTGGACAAAAGCCAACCACATCTGGTATCAGAAGTGTACATGACAGTATAAAGAAACAGTGTGTTTTCTACTCAGAAAATTATAAATGTACTAGGCTAACTTCTAAAAAGTTGTTTAAGGATTTTTCAAAAGATCTGTTCCAAGGAAAGAAAACAGCTATCCTGAGGTATCTGAACTTCAGACTAATATTTAAAAAAAAATCCTGTCTCATAACATTTTCACAACACGAAAAGTGTTTCTTATCAAACTAAATTATTATCTGTGGGACTTGTTTGTGACATGAAAAGATATACTGGAAAAAAAATCCAGTAATTAAATTAGCTTTTAATTTTTCAGGTGTCTTATCTGCTAGTTATAGCAGTTCTCTAAACAGAGAAAGTACTTATCTCTCAAGACAGCAACAGCAGTAACTGATGCTGTCTAACACCTCTGACAATAGGTCCATTGAACCTTTGAAGCTTCGAGGGTGGACACTTTAAAGTTTATGGGCTTGAGGTATAGGGTATGTACACCTGCCAGGACACATGGTATGGGATTGAGAGAAAAATGAGGTCCCTTCAGTATCTCAGAAAACTTCCAAACCAGACTGCTTAGAATAGGGTAGTTTTAAGCAGTATCAAGTATTTCTTGATGTGGAGTAATATTATTTAAATTTTATATATAAAACACATTTTGACTCCTTAATACTACAGGCTTCATGACTGTTTTTCAGTTCTCACTTTACGTTAAACTTGTGGGTAAAAAATACACACTTCTAGTGATGAATAAATTTGACATACTGAAAACAGACAAATTTTTTATATTATTTTATACCTCTAGCATAAGTAACAGATGTTATTCTCTTCATTTTACATATATGGTTCTCTTGAGCCTTTTTTTTGTACAGAGTATACAACTTTGATAATAGATCATTTGAGCATTTATCATAAATGAAGCAGAAAAGAATACTGATTTTGTTAACAGCATTTTATCAGAATATCTCCCAAGACAAAAGTTTCTAAAGTTTTTAATAGGCTATTAAACTGGGGGGACATGAATACTCATTAATTAACAAGCACTATTCTTGTTACTATGTAGGACAACTTGATGAAGGGCATAACTTAAAAAAAAATGTTAAAAATTGGAATACTCACACACCAATGAGTATTGATTCCAACCCCCCAGAATCAATACCTCCAATAAATTCCCCATTAATTAAGTTCTTGGCTGAAGGAAGAGAAACTTTTGAGATTCCTAGGAAGATTAACTGAAAACAAATATATTCTGCCTCAGAATATAAAAACTTACTAATAATAACTTCCTATGTTTACTATTAATGTGTCTCATAAAAGACAAACTGAAAAAAAAGTAATAAAATACAAACTGAGTATAATGAGGTAATAAATAATCGAGGTATGGTTGTGGCTTATGTAATAAAGGTTGGCAGTGGTTCTATTATTAAAATAATTATTCACTATAATTTAGCATGATCAAAGAAATCCAGAAATGTTCAAAGATAAAATGTGTTAACTTAGAAATACACAAATTTTGTGTATTGGTAGTCGCAAATTTTGATTGGTAGTCAAAACACCAAAAAATTTACTTCATTAAATCAGTCTTCTCTTTTAGGGAAATATCTTTTTCTATTTTTACCCAGTTTTGAAATCAAGATTCTATTTACTGGCAAATATTCTCTAGAAAAAAAGTCTAATAAATGCTTTCAATTAAAACAAAAAGGTTCCCATACATTTCTTATAATAAAATTACCAAAAATAGATTTAAGAATAAGAAAGGACAATTGCTAATTATTATTCAACTTACAGTAAGGAAGAGTTGGATGAGAAGTCATTCTTCTAACATTATTAATGGCTTTCTTAATCATCTGGTAAAATAGAAAAATTATTTTACAGCCACAATAAAAAGGATTAAACATGTAAATTGTGACAGGAAATTCAAATAACATTCATGTAGTTATTTTTACGTGAGTTCATAACGATCATTATAGGTGCTGAAAATACTAAACATGATAACAGAGATTTAATAGTGCAGCTCTTATATTTGTACATATATTTTGGGCATTACTGACTAAGATCTAAAGAGAAATTCCTCTCAAGAATTTAGTCTTCCCTCCTTTCTTGTCAATTCTTTTCTGATCCCATTAAATTTATTATTCAGTAATAATCCTGAATAGTATAAGTTTAAAAGACAGAAGCATGTGAAAATAAAAGAAGATAAAATTAAATAAATTTAAAAACTGATAGTTTGGAACTATGTATTTATTCATTTTAAAGTTATGCTTTGAATAATTTAGCCTGTCAAATAAGAGTAAAACAAATACATAAAATTAAAGGAAAACTTTATAGAACATTTCCTATTTATATAGCATCATAACTACAAATATATGTTATCTTAAGTTTGTAGCATCAGTCTCAGGTAGATTTTGTTATTGTTATTCTTTTGGATTTTAAATGGTTCAATTAGTCTAAAGTTGTGGAGAAGGTGGGGAGTTGGTAGGGAGGACAGAGACTAGGCCAGAGAAAAGGTGAGGGATAAAAAAACTGAAACACATATATGGATGCAGTTATACTCCAAAATAGCAGAAGCTAGTCATAATGTTTTTGTTTTTGTTTTTTTGCTATTAATTTTTATCATTTGATAAACTGAAAGGATTAAGAAAATATTTTATCAATTCTCTAGAAAAAATAAAAACCTGCTGCATATGACTTCTGGTTAGTAAACTTCATATTTAAATCCCATGTTCTTCTTAAAGAAATTCTTGAAGGTTCCTATCTTGCTTTTGTCTTCTTTTTTAATATTCACAGGAGAACCATGAGTAAAAAAATACACAAACACAGGTTTAAAAGAGTTTCTGAAAGCGTATGTAGAATATGTAAAATCATTATTTTAGAAGATCCACGTAAAAAAGAACAACCTTATTCTACTGGTGTCTTTCTGTTGAGGGTAGAGTGAGGCAATCCCAACCCTTATGTTAACAAATCACAATTATATTCAAAATAAAAAGATGACCTTCTAAGATTTAGGTAGGAAGAAAATTCAATCCTTAGTGTTATGCCTAGGGTAGATTTCTGTATTACAAAGCTTTGGAGTATAAACACATTTTTCTGAACACCTACTATATGTCCGATACCATTCTAGTTAGAAATCATCAATCTGCAAGGCAGGCAGAATCCAAGTTCTCAAACAGCTTAGATTCCAGGGCATATAAAAAAGACAACTTAAGGCAGGGCACGGTGGCTCATGCCTGTAATCCCAGCATTTTGGGAGGCCAAGGCGGGTGCATCACTTGAGGCCAGGAGTTCAAGATCAGCCTAGCCAACATGGCAAAACCTAATCTCTACTAAAAATACAAAAATTAGCTGGGCATGGTAGTGCATGTCTGTAATCCCAGCTACTAGGGAGGGTGAGGCAGGAGAACTGCTTGAACCTAGGGGGTGGAGGTTGCAATGAGCCAAGATTGCGCCACTGCACTAGAGACTGGGCAAAAGAGCGAGACTCCACCTCAAAAAAAAAAAAAAGACAACTAAATAATGCATAATTTCAATAACTGGTAAGTGCTAGGGATGATAAAGATGATAAAATATAAGTTGAGTTGGGGTAGAGTGGGTAGGAGCAAATGCCTTAATTAGGGAAGCCAGGGAAATCTGGGGGGATTTGAGTTGAGATGTGAATGGTAAAACAGAGGGATGCAGCATTTTAAGCAGAAGGGAAGGCAAGGGCTCCTGACATGACCATGAGCTTAATACGTTCAAGAGACAGAAAGAAGCCAGTGTAACTACAGCAAAGAGAATCAGATGTAGAATATAGGGAGGTGAGATGGCAGAAGGTTAAATTCTGCAGGGCCATATTAATGTTATTTAAAAGTTGTATTGGGAAATCTGAAATTTTTTAGAAAGTGAGTGACAATCTCGATGTTTTAGAAAACAGTAACTGGCTGCTGCTGTGTAAAGAACAGGAGGAGGAAGAGACCAGCAAGAAAGATGTTACAGGAAAAACTATATTGTAATCTCTGAAGCTGGAGTTCAAAAAGTGCCTATTAGTCCTATTCACTTCTTTGGCATATTCCCCTTGAGTTCTCCTTTAAAAGATTATAATATCAGTAAGTTTTACAAATGAATTGTAACACACCTGTCAGCTGGAAAAAGAATTTAACCACTACTGAGCCAAGTCATTTCATCTGAATAATTACTAGATTGCTTTTCAAGTTCATTTTAATCCTTAAAACACTGCTACTTGAAATCATTGAACTAAGGAGAACAGAAGTCTTTAAAACAAGCTCCACCAAGACACATTTAACAAAGTGACCTAAGTTGAACCACTTGACATTTCTGGATCTCAAGCTTCATCTGAAGAATGTTTAAGTACGAGTAAATAACAACTACAACAGACACTGCAAATTATAAGGTAATATCAACTATAAAGGAACTGCATTAGGTACAAAATATTTACAAGGTATTATTAAAGATGACTGAGCCTTTACTTGAACAATTACCCATACTAATTAATGAAAAAAAAATATGTATTTTTTGGTCAAGGAAAGCATTCTACAGGACTTATGAAATTCTGAAAAACTACCACCTTTTTTTGCTTCTTCTAATCTGTTCATTAGTTCCTATACCCTAAGTAATAATAAAGGAAACTCTTGGAAGTACAAACATGAATCACATCTCTAGGCAATCAGGGTTAAAACAGATCCTCCATCACTACAGAAAAATTATGTTTCAGTTCATCATTATATTGCTTTTTGCTTAACTTAAAAAATTGTGTTGTTTTTGTTAAAAAAAAAAAAAAGAATATTTGTCCTGGCATTTAAAAAAGTGGTAATATGGATATAGTTGTTAATTGATATCCATTAAAAGATACCTAGACAAGGGGTTAGCAAACCTTTTTTTATAAAGGACTGGATAGCAAATGTTTTGGCTTTATGAATATTTACTTTCTGTTGCAGATACTCAATTCTGCCACTGTAGTGTGAAGGCATCCACAGACAAAATAGAAACAAATGACTATGGCTGTGTTCCTATAAAACTTTATTTATAAAAAGACACTGAAATCAAGTTTCATGTAATTTTCATGTGCCAAAAAAATACTATGTTTGTTTTTTCAACCACTGAAAAAACAACATGTATACCATTTCACTAAAATGTATACACCATTCTTAGCATATTAGCTACATAAAAACAGGTCATGGGTAGTATTTGATCTATGGGGAATAGCTTGCTGAAGCCTGATCTGAACCATTATGTTTCAAATAATTCTTAATTAAAATATAGCTCTTTGGTTTTCAAGCAAAGTATATTTTTGAAACAATTTGTTATTACCCTTTCAAATGAAAACATACTATTCTTCATTACCAAAATTTACAATTTCCAACATGTAAGACTTACTAAAACTTTAGGAATTAAGAAAAATGTTTTAAATCATCCTTTACCCATTAACCTAAAGGGAAAAAAAAAGTTACATATAACTCAAACTTATTTTTAACTTTACATACCACAGATGCTCCTCTGCCAGTCTGTGTACTACCAAGCCACGGCATGTTGATTGGAGTGCCAGGATTGCTATGTGTATATGGAGTTGTACCTTGAACAGCTGTTAAATCATCACGAGCATGTATAACCAAGAAGTCTTCTGATCTATAAAGGAATGTCAACTAGAATAAAAACAACTCATCATTTCTTTCTTATTTACACTTGAAAGGTCTAAAATTTGAATTTATAGTTCCCTTTAAAATTAATTTTCCTCAGTTCTTATTCGTAACTCACACACAATGACCTCATACCTGAACAATTTCTGTTCCCTTCACTTACTCTTCTCTCAATTCCCTTATTTAAAGTTCTTGCCACCCCTCATTTAGTGTATCAGCTTCTACTCTGCTAACAATCTATAAATTGCTTTAAAGAATCTTTTGAAAGTGATAGTTCAGTAAATATAGTTATTCATACTGCAACATTACTAAATAAAAACAAAGTATGAAGGTACCCTTTGGTTTCCACTTCTATATCATCATCTACCCAAGTGTAGATCTGTGTGGCCAGAATTCCAGAAACATCCAGTTCTTGAACATCATGACTGGAAGCGATTGCTATGCAGTTTCTATTTGCCTGAAAAATAAGTCAAACAGTAATTTTAAAAGAAACAGGCAAAATAGGTATATAAGCTGCTTTTGAAAATGGTAGTTTTGTAATGACCTCTAACAGTGAA
Source organism: Macaca nemestrina (assembly GCF_043159975.1). Classification (NCBI taxonomy): domain Eukaryota; kingdom Metazoa; phylum Chordata; class Mammalia; order Primates; family Cercopithecidae; genus Macaca; species Macaca nemestrina. The sequence continues at coordinate 61,031,738 of NC_092130.1, forward strand.
AACTAAAGTACAAGATATACAGCATTCTTACTTTTAGTGAAATAATAAGCTTCAGTTTGGAGATATGTTTATGTTCTAGGAAAAGTACATCCAATAGAAAGCCAGTATAAATGGCAATACATGCAGCATTTTATTTCCTCTCCTAGTACTGTCTTTCTAGACTGCTAGAATGCTATGATCTTTCTAAGGTTTGCAAAATTCAGGAATGTGGAGGAAGATAGGAGCCCTGTAGGGTACAGAAAGGTGAGGGCAATAAGGAACTCCAAACTAAAAAAATAATTATTAATTATTCAAATAAAACAACTTTCTCCTAAAGCTTTTCAATCTTAGGAAAAAAAAAAAAAAAAGAAGTGGGAAAGGGTCACAGAAAAAAGGTGTGGGGGCAGAAATATAGTGGGAGAAGTATGCCAGAAAAAGATCACAAATGAAAAGTTGCTAAGATTAAATGACATGACATTTTAAATGCCTATGAATCAAAAATGTACATCTTGGCTGGGTGTGGTGGCTCACATCTATAATCCTAGCACTTTAGGAGGCTGAAGCAGGCAGATAGCTTGAGCTCAGGAGTTCCAGACTAGCCTGGGCAACATGGCAAAACACTGTCTCTACGAAAAATACAAAAATTAGTTGGGCATGGTGGCATGCACCTGTAGTCCCAGCTACTTGGGAGAATGAGGTGGAAGGATTGCTTGAGCCCAGGAGGTCGAGGCTGCAGTGAGCTGACATTGCACCACAGCACTGGGCACCAGGCATGAGACCCTGTCTCAATAAATAAATAAATAAATAAATAAACAAACAAACAAACAGACGAATGCATGCATATCTTTAAAACAGAAAACAGGAAGATAATGACATCAAAGAGAAAATAGGATTACCATTACTGCTATGTAAGATTCTAACACAAACTATTAAGAAAAAACTGAGATCTTAGAAATAAATGAAAAAATGATATAGCTAGATTATTGGGTGGTAATTCTCCACAGGTCTCCCAAATTCTGCATGTTTTATCAGTGAGTCATGTCTGCCCTTTTTTCTGCAGTATAATTACCAGGATGTTTGTATAACTATCGTCTCTCCCTCCAGAGCAAAGGGCAAGAATACTTACTATCTATTATAAAAGATTTGGTTTCCCTAAACTCGGTGATCCTCTCCTATAATATAACCTACTATGTGTGTAGGTAAGGTAGGTATCATCTGGCCCTCTTCCCGTCATTCTCTGGAAATTGTGGCTCAGGGAACCAGTGTAAAGTGCTGATTTTCTGGTTATTGCTTTTGCTGTCAGACATAAACTGTCGTTTGTCTCTGATCAAAGAATCGTATGTCTTCTAACAGCATCCATTAAACTGTTTAATGGATCAATTAAATGGACTGTTTAAACAATCCACTGCCTGCCTCAAAGAGAACTGTTTCTGTGGCAACTAACAGAAACAGAAAGGTAACTGTTAGTTTTAATTTAAGGTAAAATCTGAGACCCTTCATAGTTTTCAACACAGGTAGTTCCCAACTAAACAAATGGCAAAAAAAATCTCAATGGCATTTTAAAAAATGCAATTTAAAGCAAAGGTATTATTTCTCAGCTGCAAATTTAGTAAGGATATTAAAAATAGCAAATTGTCCAGGCGCAGTGGCTCACAACTGTAATCCCAGCACTTTGGGAGGCCGAGGTGGGTGCGTCACGAGGTCAAGAGATCGAGACCATCCTGGCCAACCAACATGGTGAAACCCCGTCTCTACTAAAAATACAAAAATTAGCTGGACGTAGTGGTGCACACCTGTAGTCCCAGATACTTGGGAGGCTGAGGCAGGAGAATCGCTTGAACCTGGGAGGTGGAGGTTGCAGTGAGTCAAGGTTGTGCCACTGCACTCCAGCCCAAGCGACAGAGTGAGACTCTGTCTCAAAATAAAATAAAATAAAAATAAATAAAAATATAAAAATAGCAAATCTGGGGAAATAAAAATTAAAAAGGCATATTCATAGACAGTAACCTGTAGACTTTATATATGTGAATAACTATTCATTACCAGTACTTATATATAAACACTCAAGAAGAAAACAACTAGTTTCTTTTATAGTACAGAATATTTTAAATAATATTTTCTTCAAGAAAGAGCAGGTAATGCAGGTATAGATAATAATTTTTTTTTTTTTTTGTAGAGACAGGGTTTCATAATGTTGCCCAGGCTGCTATCAAACTCCTGGCCTCAAGTGATCCTACTGCCTTGGCCTCCCAAAATGCTGGGATGACAGGTGTGAGCAACCACACCTGGCTAATAATTTTGCATTTGACATGTATATATAATATCACGTTACACAGATATTACAACTGGCTAAGGGGCTGACTCCAGATTTGCCTGTTTCACACAGAACTGTTTCTTTGACAACAGAACTGTCTGAAGCAGGCAAATCTGGAATCAGCCCCTTAACCAGTCATTGCTCAATGGTGTCTAAGAGGGAAATGAAGTGAAGGACGCAGAACAACAAAGATACTATCCAGAAGAATTCAGAGAAGACAGACATAGCACAGAAAGATAGAAAACAAATTGGTGAAACGATTACTAAATGGGTAATTTTCCTGTATATCACATTTCCCTGTATATATTACAGGGTATATATCTATATAATATTTAAAAATTATTTTAAATTTATTTATTTTATATATATGTATACAATATCTCCTTTAGGTATCTTCTATGAATACACAAAAAGAAGATACACATATCCTTTAAGTTAATGGAAGGAAAACAAAAGAATAATTAGAAGTCATCAGGAACTATACAGCAAGGCAATTAGGGGAGATAGAAGGGGAAAATGATTAAGACAGATTTCAATCTTGGACTATATTACCTAAGGCCACCTCTTCTGTAAGGAGCATATAGACATCTAAGGAGGATGTTAAGTAGAAATTTAAGAAATACTAAGAAAATACACATGTTCGGCAGCTATTGGAGATATACATCAAAGAGGGAGAATTTGAGTCACATATAAGCTTAAATCTTACCAAATACCCAGAACCACATTTGACATATTTTTTTTTTTTTTTTTTTTTTTTTTTTTTTTTTTTGAGACGGAGTCTCGCTCTGTCACCCAGGCTGGAGTGCGGTGGCGCGATCTCGGCTCACTGCAAGCTCCGCCTCCCGGGTTCCCGCCATTCTCCTGCCTCAGCCTCCCGAGTAGCTGGGACTACAGGCGCCCACAACCGCGCCCGGCTAATTTTTTGTATTTTTAGTAGAGACGGGGTTTCACCGTGGTCTCGATCTCCTGACCTTGTGATCCGCCCGCCTCGGCCTCCCAAAGTGCTGGGATTACAGGCGTGAGCCACCGCGCCCGGCACATTTGACATATTCATAATATGTCACTTTTTCTGTGGGTTAACTAGTTAACTACTGTACTACATTGTATAAATTCTAAAAGCGATTGTCTATATATTTGGTACTTCTCTCTGCATAGTAATAAAACATTATGTATTTTATCAGCTACATATCCAAAATCATATAATAACAAAATCACATTATCAAATAATATCATTTTATAAAATAAAAGAAGTATCCAGGTTGCAATTTAAGGAACTGGAAGCAGCTTTGGGAAAGAAATACTGGATAAACTGATAAAACAGAATATATTATCCAACTATAAATACTTAATAAACAAAAGAAGAATGTCTATGTACTTACCTTATTAACAGCAAACGCAGTAATGATATCAGATTCCTTATGAATAATTCTTGCCTTACCTCCAGGATATCCCAAATCTGCTTCTATCTAAATAAAAGGAAACAAAATCCAAAAATGCAGTGATTTTAGTAATAGAACTAATAATATGTGCCTATCTATCAATTAGTACTTCATAAATTATTTTAAGAAACTAGATATTTCAATTCTAAAGGACTATTGTATATGCTAATTATCCCTAAAACAAAGTTTGACAAGGGAAATTGAAATTTCTTCAAACTTGCTTTTTTACACATAAAAAAACAGCTGATAGAACACACAACTTCATTAAGTGGTTATCCGCCCAAGACACAGTGAAGTAACTTTAAAGGATCAACACATTCTAACTATTAAAGCAAAATGTATTTACCAAGTTTCTTAGCATTATAATTCTTTAATATTATTTTAAAAAATTTAAAAGGTCAGACAGTCAATATTTTAGGTTTTGCAGACCACAAAGTGTCACTGTTGCAATTTCTTTCAAACCTTTAAAAATTCTCAGCTCATGGGTTAGAGGCAGGTGAGATTTGGCCAGCTGGTTGTAGTTAACCTTCAATTTATAGAGAAACCTGAAATCCTGAACGGCAAAGTAACTTGCCCAAGTGAGTAATCATTTTAGTAGCTAAATAAACCACAATTCTATGTACTTTAGATGGGGGACATATATTTGACCTTCTGCTTACTTCAGACAAAGTGTATACATCTTTGGACTTAGAAAAGAACACTATGTAAATTCAACACTTACTAAAATAAGTTGAAAAGAGGAGGCAATTAAAGAGTTGAATTGTTGCCTAATATAGGACATTATTTCATATTATCTTTTTTGTTTTTTGAGATGGAGTCTTGCTCTTGTCACCCAGGCTGGAGGGCAGTGGCCCATAGTCTCAGCTCACTGCAACCTCTGCCTCCCAGGTTCAAGCGATTCTCCCGCCTGAGACTCCCAAGTAGCTGGGATTACAGGCGCCTGCTACCATGCCCGGCTAATTTTTGTATTTTTAGTAGAGACGGGGTTTCACCATTTTGGCCAGGCTGGTCTCAAACTCCAGAGCTCAGGTGATTTGGCGGCCCTGGCCTCCCAAAGTGCTGGGATTACAGGCGTAAGCTACCATGCCTGGTCATCCTAACTTTCAATCTTTTAAAATTAATTAGGTTCACAGACTTATTGTGAAACACATACATTATCTGAAATCAGCATACAATAAATTTATTTCCTGCAAAATTTTGATAGAAATATCACCAATGCCTGGCCATTGACCACAGAACTGATCAGAATATGCAGTGTTTTAAAAACAGTAACTAAGGTCAGGCATGGTGGCTCATGCCTGTAATCCCAGCACTTTCAGAGGCTGAGACAGGTGGATCACTTGAGGTCAGGAGTGCAAGAGCAGCCTGGCCAACATGGAGAAAACCTGCCTCTACTAAAATACTAAAATTAGCTGGGCGTGATGGTGCGCGTCTGTAATCCCAGCTACTTGGGTGGCTGAGGCAAGAGAATTGCTTGAACCCAGGAGGCAGAGACTGCAGTAAGCCGAGATTGAGCCATTGCACTCCAGCCCAGGCAACAGAACAAGACCCTGTCTCAAAAAAATAAATAAATAAATAAAATGAAGGCAATTAAGATGAGTGTTCAATTGGAAAGCTGAAAGAGACTTACAAGATAACCAAACCAAAATACCCCTACGGAAACAAAAATCAGTCACCATATATAAAGAGCCAAATATATTCTAATCTAAAGTATAATTTACTTATGAAGAATTTCAGTATTCGCTGAACATTCTGGTTGACTTGAGGATCAACTTGTCTTCTAAGGGAAGTCTCAGCTCTGACTACAAAAGGCTGATCATCTCTTAATGATGTACATAACAAATTCCATAATTTTAAGACAAAATTCCAACTTACCTACCAATCTGCCTCGTATCTCAAGTATACTAAATGTTCATTCTTAGGTTTTGAAGAAATTGGCGACAGAGAAAGATGATGGCTCCATGGAATAGAGGGATGTGCTACTTGCTGGTTATGGTAGGATGGGGGATCATACCAGTTTCACCTGGGGAATTTTTTTAAACTTTACATGTATGGGAGGAAAGCTCCTGCAGGTATGAACTTCAGAAAACCTTTCTCTATGTAGGAATACATTCCTGTCCTCATTATTTACTAAGAACATTGTTTCTCAATAAGGTAGTGTCAAGATAACCTGAATAACAGTCAACTGAGGTGACTTTTTCTTTCTTTTTTAAATACAAAGACTCTGAACCCCATGTCAGATACATAATCAGAACATCATGAGGGTAGGTCAAAGAAATGGTGGTATCTCAGAAGTCTTAGATTAAATTTGTGAATGACCATAAGTGGCAGAAGGTAAGACTGGAGATAAAGGTAGAAGTTCAGCTCCTGCAGGGCCTCAAAAGAAATAATAAAGAGTTCACATCCTGTTCTAAGTCAGAGAAACCATTGGTGGATTTTGAAAAGTCTGGCTATTGTGAGACAAAACATAAAGGGTTTGAGAATGACTGCCAGAAAACCAGTTAAAAGGCAACTACAGTAGCTGAAGTGAGAGATCATAGTGGATTGGATTAGGGAAGTAGGAATGGTGACAGTGATAAGTGTTTGGAATTGGGATACATTTTGTTAATGGGCTGTAATCATAGTCTGAGTAAAAGAAGGAAAGAAAAAGGATGAATCCTAGTTATCAGGCCTGACAGCTGGGTGAGTAAAGGTACCATTTACTGAGATGGACATAAGTGAAGGAAACAGTGGGGAGTAGATTTGCAGCAGTCAATGTCTGGATTCGGGAAATTAGTTGGGACTAGAGAGATTAGAGAGTTGTCAGTATACAGATTATATTAATATTTAAATCGTGAGATAACCCAAGGAGAGAGTAAAGATAGAAAAGATAAAAAGTTAAGAGAACTGAATTCTGGGGCAACCAATATTTCAAGGACCGGAAAAAGACAATTCAGTAGTTATCAATTAGCTAACATAAGAAATAGAAGAGTTTGATATTATGGAAACTAAGTGAGGAAACAGTTTTAGAAAAATGTTATGGGTCAACACTACCAAATGATTATTAAGAAGTTGAATCATATGAAGACAGATAACTGACTACTAAATTTAGTATATTGGAAGTCAATGGTGACCATGTCTATGACAATCTCAGTGGAGTGGGCTGGAAATAATAACTAAATTAGACAGAATGTGATATCTGGTGAATAAGAAGCGGAGTCCACCGGGAAAGGATCATAGATACATTCAACGGAATTGATAATGTTTTATTTCTTAAGCTAGGTGGTTTGTTTACAGTGTTTCAACATTATTGCTTAAATCTTGAATGACTTTATAGGCAACTCTAAGTGAATTTTGCTATATTGGAGACTAGAGAAATGGAGTATTTTTTAAAGGCAAAACATTAAAATATATTTGCTCATGCTAATGAGAATAATTTGAGAGAGGTAAACATTTACTGATGAGGAGAGAGGGAGATGGGCTTCAGTTATTAAGAACTGAAGACAAGTCCTCGGGTAGGTGAAAGCAGGTAAGATCTGTGCACAAGTGAAAGATCTGCTCTTGAATAAAAGGGTGACAGTTCACTCACTGTTAAAGGAGGCAGAAGAAAATATCTGCCTATAGAGCAGAAATTAGATGATGATGGGCAGGTTAGGCTAAATCACGGCTGACTGCACTTATTTTAACAGCAAAATATATTGATATGTGGGGAGTGGGAAACAAATACTGGAAGTTTGAGGAAATGGAAAAAGTATGAAAATGAAAATGAAAAAACAAATTTGCTATAGAGCAATTTATTATGACTGCAGGGTAAGTTTTATGTTAATTTGGGATTTGTGCTATTTAAGTGAGGCAAGCTCCAGGGTTTGTGCTTTTCCTCCAAACATGTTCAGCTGCTTGAGTGCAAGCACAGAATAGGACAAAGAGTTGGGGTTAAGCAGATTTGGGAAATTTCAAGGGAAGTATAGTGTAGGAAGAACAGAGATAAGGATGTTTGCAAGTGATTGACTGATTCCATGATGGATCATGAAATCTAAGCTGGGGAAGGGAAGGAAGCAGGAACATGATACAGTCAGCCAAAAACAGAGACGGAACTTGCGTGTGCTATGAACATAATTTTATTTGTTAAAGGCCTCACAACATAACATTATAGTTAAAAAAAATCACAATGAATATGGTCTCAAAAGATCTCCTAAAGTTTCAAGTCACACTCTGTAAAGATGCCATGCTTTGATTGGGCTGGATATGTGAGGAAAAAAGAATCCAAATATTAATGCTAAAAGAGATTTAAAGAGATTATGCAGATCAAAAACTAAACACAGAATTGCTATATGATCTAGCAATTCCACTTCTGTATATACCCCAAAAAACTGAAAGCAGAGACTGAGATATTTGTATATCAATGTTCATAGCACCATCATTCACAATAACCAAAACAGACACAACTTTGCCATTTAAAAAACTTCAGGATTCTACCAAACACTTCAGAAATAACACTAATTCTATAAAAATTCTTCCCAAAAATTAAAGAAGAGAGAATCTTCATCAATTCATTCTAAGAGTCTAGCATTAATCTGAGACCAACACAAACAACATTGTAAGAAAACTACAAACTAATATCCTTCATGAACATAGATGTAAAAATTCTTAAAATTTTATCAAATGTAACTATATATATAAAAAGGATAACACATCATGACCAAGTATAGCTTATGCTGGGAATACTAGATTGGTTTAACATTTAAAAAAATTCATTAACCTATCATATTAAAAAAGAAAAAAGCATGATCATCTCAATAGTAGGCACAAAAAAAAATCATTTGATAAAAATCTGACATCCTTTTCTTATTAAAAACTCTTAACAAAGTAGGAATGCAAAGAAACGTCCTCAAACTTATAAAGGACATCTACAACAAACCTAAAGGAAACATTTTACTTAATAATAAAAGACTGTTTTCCCCAAGATCAGAAACAAGGTAATAATGTCTGCTGGTGATCACTTCTATTCAACACTGGACTGGAAGTTCTAAGTCAGAGTGATAAGGCAAAAAAAAAAAAAAAAAAAAAAAAGAAAGAAAGAAAAGAAAAGAAAAGAACTTAGATGAAGAATATATTTGAAGGACTTATAATACATGACTTCAAGATTTATTATAAGGTTATAGTGATAAAGACAGTGAGCTATTACCATAAAAATGGATCAATGGCCCAAAATACACTCCAGAATTAGACCTACACATCTGCGTCAGTTTTGAAAAGGTGAAAGAGATAGTTTAGTGAAAGAAAAGATAATCTTTTCAACAAATAATGCTGTAAATACAGATGCAAAAACAACAACAGTAACAAAGAACTGAGGTCTATACTTCACACCATGTAAACAAATTAACTTGAAATGTATTATAGACCTAAATGTAATACTAAAACTCTAAAACACTTAGAATAGGAGAAAGTCTTTGTGATCTTAGGCTAGGCAAAGATTTCTTAAATACAACACCAAAAGAAAATGAATAACCAGAACTAATACATTAGACATCATCAAAATTAGAACTTCTGCACATCAAAAGAACTTGTGGCCAGCTGCAGTGGTTCATGCCCCTCTTCCCAGCACTTTAGGAGGCCAAGGTGGGCAGATCACTTGAGGCCAGGAGTTCGAGACCAGCCTGGGCAACATGGTGAAATCCACTCTACTCACCTACTAAAAACACAAAAATTAGCCAGGTGTGGTAGTGCACACCTGAGAATGGCTTGTACCTGGGAGGTGGAGATTACAGTGAGCCAAGATCACACCACTGCACTCCAGCCTAGGCAACAGAGCAAGACTTTGTTTAAAAATAAATAAATAAAATGAAAGCACTTTGTAAAGAGAATGAAAAGACAAGCCACAGAATAAGAGAAAATATTTGCAAATCACATTTCTGATAAATGATTTTTATCCAGAACATACAAATAACTGTTAAAACTGAATTAAGAAAACAAGCAACCTAATACAAAAAACACAACATTTGAAGGCAATTTATGCAGATAGACATATGGCAAATAAGCATGTGGTAAGATGCTCGATGCAAATTAAAACCACAATGAACTACTACTACATACCTACTAGAATGGTTAAAATGAAAATATAGACTACATCAACTGTTGGTAAGAATGTAAGGCAAGGCTGGGCATGGTGGGTCACACCTGTAATCCCAGCACTTCAGGAGGGTGAGGTGGGAAGATTGCTTGAGCCCAGAAGTTTGAGACCAGCCTGCGCAATATGGAGAAACCCCACCTCTACAAAAAATAAAAATGAGCTGGGCATGGTGATGCATGTGTGTAGTCCCAGCGGCTCAGAAGGCTGAGGCAAGAGGACTGCTTGAGCCCGGGAGGTCGAGGCTGCAGTGAGCCATAATCACACCACTGCACCCAGTCTAGGAGACAAAGTGAGACCCTGCCTTAAAAAAAAAAAAAAAAAATAGAATGGGATTTTGTACACCACCCATTGAGAATGTACCTAAATGGTACAACCACCTTGGAAAATATTTGAATAGTTTCATAAAACGTTTAACATACACCTACCACATGATCCAGTTTTTCCACTCCTAGGCATTTACACAAGAGAAATGAAAGCATTTTTCCATACAATGTGACTTGTGCATGAATATTCAAAGCAGCCTTATTTGGAATAGGTCCAAAATAAAATCAGCTCAAGTGTTCATTAACAGGTAAACTATGGTATATCCATATAATGTAATAAGCATCATAATAAAAAGGAATGAACAACTAAAACACACAACATAGATCAATCTTGAAATAATTATGCTAAGTCAACAGACACAGACTATAAATCAAAAATGACATATTATATGATTCTATTTACATAAAATTCCAGAAAACAACAAATTAATCTTTAACGCCAGGAAAAAATTCGGTAGTTGCTTGGGGAAGAGGGCACAGGTGAGACAGAAAAAGAAGGGAGGGATTAAATTCTGGGGACTGATGGATATAATCATTATCCTGGTTGTGGTGATGGTTTCGCTAGTGTATACACATGCCAAAATTGAACAAGTTTTACACTTTAAATATATGTAGTTATTTTAGGTCAGGCATATATTATAAAGTTTTTAAAAAAACTATATAGCAGTGGGCTTGGAAAATGCTGGCCAAAATGATGTTAACCCACCCCTCAAAAAGACTGCATTTTGACATGATGTCAAGTCAAGCATGAAGATGACTATAGAAATACAACATTGATTATTAACATTTTATAAACAGTATCAAAACAAAAATGTTTGTATAAGAATTCCTGATATGTGGTTGGGTGCAGTGTCTCATGCCTGTAATCCCAGCACTTTGGGGGAGGCCAAGGCAGGTGGATCACCTGAGGTTGGGAGTTCAAGACCAGCCTGACCAACATGGAGAAACCCTGTCTCTATTAAAAATACAAAAATTAGCTGGGCGTGGTGGCACATGCCTGTAATCCCAGCTACTCGGGAGGCTGAGGCAGGAGAATTGCTTGAACCTGGGAGGTGGAGGTTGCAATAGGCTGAGATTGTGCCATGCACTCCAGCCTGGGCAACAAGAGCAAAACTCTGTCTTCAGGAAAAAAAAAAAAAAAAAAAAAAGAATTCTTGATAACGTGTAGACAGTGACAGTAGTAAGTAATCATCAATACCCAGGCAAGGAAAATTGTTAATTGATTAAAAGTTTGAATTATATTCCCTCAAAACCCCCAAAGGCCACTAGAAATTTTCAAAGTATGAATCACATATACTTATTTTGCAAAAGTTTTAGTTATAAAATACACCTGATATCAAATCAGGCTTTTTAAGTAATTGCACAGAATTATTTCTCCTATTTTACCAAAGGACTCCCGTTGGAAAGAATGAGAGGTAGAAATTAGTAACTTTAACAATTTTTTTGAGAAATTTTTCACTTAAAAATCACTGCTGAGATTGTTTTAACATGAGAATATGAAAAACATGAGTTAAATATCAACCTCATAAAGTCACAGTTGAGTTGGCCAGGCGCGATGGCTCACGCCTATAATCCCAGCACTCTGGGAGGCCAAGGCGGGTGGATCACCTGAGGTCAGGAGTTTGACATCAGCCTGGCCCACATGGCAAAACCCTGTCTCTACTAAAAATACAAAAAAAAAAAAAAAAAAAAAAAAAAAATTAGCCCGGTGTGGTCGTGGCTGCCTACAATCCCAGCTACTAGGGAGGCTGAGGCAGGAGAATCGCTTGAACCTGGGCGGCAGAGGTTGCAGTGAGCTGAGACTGTGCCACTTCGCTCCAGCCTGGGCGAAAGAGTGAAACTCTGTCTCAAAAATAAAATAAAATAAAGTCATAGTTGAATATGCAATCACAGAACACCTAGGAGTTATTTCATAATTATACAGATTCTCATCTTTTGTGCTTTGATTCTCAAGTACCATGAGTACTTACTATGTACCCTTAAGGCACTTTGCTACATGCTGTTGCTACCAGTAAAATAAACGCTATGTAACAGTATTTACTATATTTTTAGGAATTAATATCATAGGAGAGAATTTTAACTTCAAAAGTGATACTTGTAGAATTAAAATACTACTAAACAATTGCTTTTGTAATCACATGTATTAAGAACTTTAGTTATATTTACTCAGAAAAATTTGTAGCCAAAACAAGATACATTCAACTCTCTTTAAAATTGCATTCTCTTATCTAACAAAACAGAAATCACTTTTACAACTGCAGTATTTAAGTTGTTAAAATAAAAGGAGAATAATCTGAGGGAACAATACTTTAAATCCATTGGAAACAAAGACCAGTTTAAAACTAAAATGCAAATGCTTTGTTCTTTTGTGAAAGAATGCAATTTCTAATTTCAGTTGAATGATATTTTGTACCTTATTGATGTTTGGCTCCTCCATCATAGAATTTTTGATGGTTTCACTGTTGTCCTCTAATGACTTCATCAAGAAAGAATAACCACATGACAAAGAGTAAAGACGACATGTAACACGCAAATACTGGGGATTGTTTAAATGTTATATTTTAAACCAAATTTACTAGAAAAGAACACTATATAATATACAGTTATTCTTAAAATTTCATACACCTTATAAGAAGCATGTGCATGGTTAGGGGATGAGCAAAACTTAATCCCTCAGAACTCATTAACTACCACTATAATTTTTATTCTATCCCTAAGAAGTTTTTACTCAATTTCGAAATGTTGACATTAAAGCATGATTGAAACCAAAGTAGTTTATATTAAAATAATCAGAGCTACTGGTGTCAGAGCACTATCAACAAAGTCGAATTATTCTCTTACTCACTGCTATGTCTTATCTCCACATCTGAACCTTCAGGAAAATCTCTTGATTAGAAAATTTCAATTTCTACATTTTTATAATTCTCTTCCACTGATGAAGCCAGAAACAGTCAATAAATTGCTTGGAAGCACATATACTTCTTAAAAGGGAATAGCAGTACTTGTTAAAGAAAGAGTTGTTCCAAGACTTTTAGTTCTTCTCAGAAAGTTCAACAAAACAAAACAAAAAAACAGAAAAAGGAATTGGGAACAATGATGGGAGTTGTCAAGTCCCAAGTTTTTATTAAGAATGACTTAATCTAATTGCAGTTGTCTGTACTTTCTATTTAAATACAAAGAGAGAAGACATTCTATTTTAAAACACATGTACCAGTAAACCTTACTATACAGGAAAAGAAAAGATCTGTGAAAACCAGGATTTTAGGGTCAGATGAAGAAACTGTAAATAAAATTTCATTTTCAAACACATAAATAAAGAAAGAGCAGTTCTCAGAATACTCTCCCATCACCTGCTATCCAAAATACAGGGCCTGTCATATATGTATCTCTTAACCACCTGGAAAATCACGTGACTTCAATTAAAATATTTAAGTATAATCATCATTTTAGAAAAATAAGAGATGGAAGGTGATTTTGTTAATACTAAAAATAGACTAGTAAACTTTCCAGTAAAGATTAATTTTACACAAACTCTATAAAGATTCTATTTAATTCCATTCAAATCTATGCTTTACTATACAACATTTTTCTTTTCATATTCGTTATCAAAAAGACACTATTTTTAAGAGTATCACTATCAAGAATAAAACAACAAAGCAATAACAACAAACTTTTAATAACTATAATTAATTGTGTCAAGGTTTAAGTAAATTTATCAAAACACTGCAAAGTAAGGGCTATTATAGTCATTTTGAATTAAAAAAACAAAATTCAAAGAAAACATTTAGCTTAATGATAGTCACAAAACTGTCAGTCTAACATTCATGTTCACGCTTCTGATTAAAATAATTACAATAAAAATAATTTTAAAAATTTCTTGAGATATCATGAAACTCCAAAGAATAACAGAAATTTTAAAATGTGTAGTTATATTTATTATTTGCTACGTTTATGTATTCTGGCTTGATTATACTACTCTATTTCCTTAATGATTCTATTCCTGGATCAACTAGACAATATAATGGTTCAATAGTTTCTTTGTATTGTTTTCAGAACTACTTCATTTCCCAAATACCCAAACATATCAGCAGTAGAAAAATAAGATTTTTGTAAGATTAGTCAAATATATCAATTTTTTTTTAAAAAAAGATCAAATAAACAAATGAAATACATTCATGTTTGTCTAAATTTCAATATTATACAAAGGTACTCAGGTCAAAATTCTTCTAAGTCAGCAAGAATGCTACACACTATTTCCCGACTTGGTTGATTTGAATACATTTACAAAATGAGGCAAATAGTAAATAATAGCATATACAGTTTCCACTTAAAATTGGTGCTTAAACTGAGAGACAATGAGATACATATGTAATTTTCCTTTAAGGCAGAAAGGTTAGATGTCATCTTGCTTTTTGCTTGTCTATTGTGAAACCATTCAATTTATTTCTTCAACTGAAGTATCTTCAGTGTTTCCTCCAACTTAAAAAACTGTACAAAGCTTGCTTTCAGACTAGTTCAGTGCTACGCAAAATGTGGTTCACATACCAAATGTCAGTTCTGAACTCTTTGTTATCAGTCCAGGAGACAAAAATAATTGACTACATCACTATGTCTACTGTTTAGTTCACCTGGACTTTTTAGTAACAAAACTTCTCAAATGAAAGAAGCAAGTTCCCCATATCATGAAACTGGTACTTATTACTAGCACTAAACTAAATGACCAAAAAAAAAAAAAAAAAAAAAAAAACCATTATGATAATATCAAGGTATAAGCAACCAGTTACAGTGTAGGTTAATTTGGGTTTGTAAAATTTCATTAATTTAAGCATAATCCACAGAAAAGAAAACGTACATATTTAAAAAGTTGGCTGGGTGCAGTGGCTCAAGCCTGTAATCTCAGCACTTTGGGAGGCCAAGGCAGGTAGATTGCCTGAGCGCAGGAATTCAAGACCACCCTGGGCAATATGGTGAAACCCTGTCTCTACCAAAAATACAAAAAATCAGCTGGGCATGGTGGCATGCATCTGTGGTCCCAGCTACTTGGGAGGCTGAGGTGGGAGGATTGCTTGAGCCTGGGAGGGAGAGGTTGCAGTGAGCTGAAATGGTGCCACTGTACTCCAACCTGAGTGACAGAGACTCCGTCTCAAAAAAAATACATACATAAAATAAAAATTTTTCAGTATATAAACCCAGTTACAATTAAACTTCTAAGATAGACTTCTTTTAATTGTCACATGAAAAATCATAGAAAATTTCTATCTTGTCTCTTAAATTGATGATCATGACAATTCAAAATACAAGAAACAAGATGCGGAATCTTAAACATTTTTTTCAAGGAAAAAAGTCCCATTTTAATTTGAATTAAATTAAATTGATTTATGAAAATACTGCCCCCTTCTAAATTACACTTTTCTAAGCATTAATTGCCTATGTTTATCATATAAAATCTGTAAAATACATCTCATTTTAATGGTTACATAATAATATAAAAGACTTAATAATAAAATAGTAAACAGGTTTTAACTTATACAGACCTCATTTAGACACCGTTTCTTTGTGAATATATTTTTGATAAAGGTTTCCTGAATTTCTTCCTGCTTCACCAAATACTGCCAAAGCCTCTTCACAGACAGTGCCAGATGGTGTTTGGATCTACAGAGAGAGACAGCAAATTTAATTATAAACCTCAGAAATTTCTGATTAACTTGCAACAATTCCTTGGTGCCATATAAATGTTTATTATAATAAGTTAACTGCAATCAGACTATATGATTGGAGGCAGATCATATCACCAACCTTTTCCTTAAAGGCTTTGTGGACCATATGGTCTCTGCCACAACTACTCAAGTCTGATACTGTACAGGTAAAGTATCTCTTATCTAAAATGCTTGCGACCAGAAGTATTTTGAATTTCATCTATTTTCAGATTTAGAAATATTTGAATATATATGTCTAAATTAAAAATTCATTTATGTTTCATATACATCTTATATGCAAAATCTGAAGGTAAGAAATTATATATATATATACATACACACGTGTGTGTGTGTGTGTGTGTGTGTGTGTGTATATATTTTTTTTTAGATGGAATCTCAGTCTTTGGCCCAGACTGCAGTGCAACAAGGCGATCTTGGCTCACTGCAACCTCCACCTCCCAGGTTCAAGTGATTCTCCTGCTTCAGCCTCCTGAGTAGCTGGGATTACAGGCACCTGCCACCACGCCCAGCTAATTTTTGTATTTTTAGTAGAGATAGGGTTTCACCATGTTGGCAGGCTGGTGTTGAACTTCTGACCTCAGGTGATTCACCCACTTCGGCCTTCCAAAGTGCTGGGATTACAGGCAGTGAAGGTGAGAAATTATATTTTTAATAATTGTATGCATGAAACAAAGTTTGTGTTAAATACTTACATGTGGCATTTTCTACTTATAGCATCATGTTGGTACTCAAAAAATTTTGAATTTTGGAACATTTCAGAACTGAATTAGGGACTGTCGACTTCCCGTGGGAAAGCAACCACTGGCAATATGCAAAATTGAGAGCATTTATGGCTATAATTCAATAAAACTTTATTTAAAGAAGCAAGGAGAGGTCTGAATTTCACCTGTGGGGATGGCGATAGTTTGTTGATCCCTAGCCTAGGGCCATAGGATCTAACAAAAGTAGGTATGCTTTACCAAAATCTCTGGGACATAGCTAAGGCAGCATTAAGAGGAAATTCATAGCATTAAATGTCCACACCAAAAAGTTAGAAAGATCTCAAATTAACAACCTAACATCATAATGGAAAATATCAGAGAAGCAAGAACAAATAAACCCCAAAGCTAGTAGAAGATAAAAAATAACAAAAATCAGAGCTGAACTGAAAGAAATTGAGACACACAAAACCATTCAAAAGATCAACAAATCCAGGAGTTGGTCTTTTGAAAAAATTAGTAAGACAGAGAGACTGCTAGCTAGACTAATAAAGAAGAAAAGAGAGAAGATCCAAATAAACACAATTAGAAATGACCAAGGGGATGTTGCCACTGACCCCACAGAAATAAAAATAACCATTAGAAACTACTATGGGCACCTCTATGCACACAGACTACAAAACCTACAAGAGATGGATAAATTCCTGGACACACACACCCTTCCAAGACTGAACCTGGAAGAAACGATTCCCTGACAAAGCTAATAATGAGCTCTGAAATTCAATCAGTAATGAATAGCATACCAACCAAAAAAAGCACGGAACCAGATGGATTAACAGCTAAAATCTACCGAATGTACAAAGAAAAGCTGATACCATTCCTACTAAAACTACTCCAAAAATTGAGGAGGTGGAACTCCTCCACACCTAATTCTATGAAGTCAACATTATCCTGATACCAAAACCTTCAGAGACATAACAAAAAAAGAAAACTTCAAACCAATATCCTTGATGAATGTCAACACAAATATATTCAACAAAATACTCGCAAACCAAACCCAGCAGCACATCAAAAAGCTAATTCACCATGATCAAGTAGGCTTAATTCCCAGGATGCAAGTTTGGTTCAACATATGCAAATCAATAAATGTGATGAATCACACAAACAGAACTAAAGACAAAAACCACATAATTATATCGGAAAAGGCTTCTGATAAAATTCAACATCAATCCATGTAAAAACTCCCAGTAAACTAGGTATTGAAAGAACATACTTCAAAATAGTAAGAGCCATCTATGACAAACCCACAGCCAACATCATACTGAATGGGCAAAAGCAGGAAGCATTCTCCTTGAAAATAAACACAAGACAAGGATGCTCTCTCTCACCACTCCCATTCAACCTAGTATTCAAAGTCCTGACCAGAGCAATCAGGAAAGAGAAAGAAATAAAAGGCATCCATATAGGAAGACAGGAAGTAAAACTATGCCTGTTTGTAGATGACATGATTCCCTATGTAGAAAACACTATGTCTCAGCCCAAAAACTCCTAGATCTGATAAACAACTTAGCAAAGTTTCAGAATACAAAAATCAGTGCACAAGAAATCACCAGCATTCCTATACACAACAGCTAAGATGAGAGCCAAATCAGGAAGGCAGCCCCATTCATAACTGCCACAAAAAGAATAAAATACCTAGAAATACAGCTAACCAGGAGGTGAAAGATCTCTACAATGAGAATTACAAAACACTGCTCAAAGAAATCACATAAGACACAAACAAATGGAAGAAACATCCCATGTTCATAGAGAAGAAGAATCAGTATCATTAAAGTGGATATACTGCCCAAAGCAATTTACAGATTCAATGCTATTCCTAACAAACCACCAACAACATTCTTCACAGAACTAGAGAAACCTATTTTAAAATTAGTATGGAACAAAAAAAAAAAAAAAAAAAAAAAAAAAAAAAAAAAAAAAAGAGCCTAAATAGCAAGGCAATCCTAAGCAAAAGGAACAAAACTGGAATCACATTACCTGATTTTGAAGTATACTACAAAAATACAGTAACCAAATAGAAAAGTATTGGTACAAAAACAGGCACATTGACCACTGGAACAGAATAGAGAACTGGGAAATAAGGTGACACGCCTCTGGCCATCTGATCTTCAACAAAGCTGACAAAAACAAGCAATTAAGAAAAGACTGCCTATTCTATAAACGGTGCTGGGATAACCGGCTAGCCAAATGCAAAAGATTGAAACTGAACCCCTTCCTTGCAACATACACAAAAATCAACTCAAAATGGATTAAAGACTTACATGTTAAACCAAAAGCTATAAAAGTTTTGGCAGACAACCTAGGCAATACCACCCTGGATATAGGAACAGGCAAAGATTTTATGACAAGGACCCCAAAAGGAATTGCAACAAAAGCAAAAATTGACAAATAGGATCTAATTAAACTTAAGAGCTTCTGCACAACAAAAGAAACTATCGACAGAGTAAACAGACAACCTAAATGGGAGAAAATATTTTCAAACTATGTACCTGACAAAGGTCTAACATCCAGCATCTATAACGAACTTCAACTGACTTACAAAAGAAAAACAAACACCACCATTAAAAAATGGGCAAAGGACATGAACAGACACTTTGCAAAAGAAGACGTACATGCCAATGAGCATAAGAAAAAAGCTCAATATCACTGATCATTTGAGAAAGCAAATCAAAAGCACAATGAGATACCATCTCACACCAGTCAGAATGGCTATCATTAAAAAATAACAGATTATTTATAAAAAATAAATGCTGGGAAGGTTGCAGAGAAAAGGGAACACTTATGCACTGTCAGTGGGAGTGTAAATTACTTCAACCACTGTGGAAAGCAGTATGGCGATTCCTCAAAGAGCTAAAAATGCAACTATCATTTGACCCAGCAATCCCATTACTGGGTATATACCTAGGGTAATATAAATGATTCTACGTAAAAGACACATGCACACAAGTGTTCGCTGCAGCATTATTCACAATAGCAAAGACATGGAACGAACCTAAATGCTCATCAGTGTCAGACTGGTTAAGGAAATGTGGTACAGATACAAGAAATACTATGCAGCCATAAAAAAGAATGAGATAATGTCTTTTGCAAGAACATGGATGGAGCTGGAGGTTACTATCCTTAGCAAACTAGCACAAGAACAGAAACCCAAATACTGTATGTTCTCACTTAAAAGTGGGAGCTAAATGTTGAGAACTCATGAACACAAAGAAAGGAACAACAGACAGTGGGGTCTACTTGAGGGGGGAGGGGGGAGGAGAAAGAGGATCAGAAAAAATAACTATTGGGGGCCAGGCATGGTGGCTCACAGCTGAAATCCCAGCACTCTGGGAGGCTGTGGCAGATGGGCTGCTTGAGCACAGGAGTTTGAGACCAGTCTGAGTAACAAGGTGAAACCCCATCTCTACAAAAAATACAAAAAATTAGTTGGGCATGGTGTTGCATGCCTGTGATCCCAGCTACTCAGGAGGCCAACACAGGAGGATCGTTTGTGCCCAGGAGGTGAAGGCTGCAGTGAACTGTTATCATGCCACTGCACTCCAGCCTGGTTAACAGAGCAAGACTTTGTCTCCAAAAAAGGAAAAGTAACTACTGGGTACTGGGCTTAGTACTACCTGAGTGATGAAATAATCTGTAGAACAAATTCTCATGAGTTTATTTCTGGGTTCTCTATTTTGTTCCACTGGTCTATTTGTCTATTTTTGTACCAGTACCATGCTGTTTTGGTTACTGTTGCTTTGTAGTATAGTTTGAAGTCAGGTAATGTGATGCCTTGTTCTTATTGCTTAGGATTGCTTTGGCTAGTCCAGCTCTCTATTGGTTCCATGTGAAATTTAGAATAGTTTTTTCCTAATTCTGTTAAGAATGATGTTGGTAATTTGACAGGAATTGTGCTGCATCTGTTGACTGCTGCTTAGTGCTATAAACTTTTAACACTTCTGTAACCAGTTATTTTGAACAGCACTGCTCTAGAGCAGGCATCAATAAACTATGGCTCACAGTCCAAATCTAGTCTACCTACCATTTTAAGAAATAAAGTTTACTGGACAAAAACTGAATATATTTGTGTACATGTTGTCTATGGTTGCTTTCACTCTACATTGGCAGGGTTGAGTAGTTATGACAAGAATGTGCAGCCCAAAAAGTAAAACTCCTATCTTAAAAACAGTATTCAGGGTGGGTGTGGTGGCTCACACCTGTAATCCCAGCACTTGGGGAGGCCGAGGCGGGTGCATCACCTGAGGTCAGGAGTTTGAGACAAGCCTGGCCAACATGGTGAAACCCCATTTCTACTAAAAATACAAAAATTAACCAGGCATGGTGGTGGGCTCCTATAATCCCAGCTACTCAGGAGACTGAGGCAGGATAATCGCTTGAACCCAGGAGGCAGAGGCTGCAGTGAGCTGAGATTGTGCCATTGCACTCTAGCCTGGATGACAGAGCGAGATGCCATCTCAAAAAACAAACAAAAAAACCCAAACAATATTCATAAGAAAACCTACTTGAAAGGAGTGTTCGTAGGTTCCAGTAAAGCTTTGTGGCGAAGAATTGCAGGACCTGCAGACAAACTCTCTTCAGAGGTATGACTTGCGATATAATTTTGAGGTGGCCCACCATGGATTTCAAGTCGTCGGAGAAGAACTTGTTCCCAACATTGAAGAGTTTTTAGAACCGCATGACAAAGAGGTGAACTAACTGGAAGCTCTAAAATGGGAACACTGACTCATATTAATCTTATGCAGTAAAATGCCATATTCAATTTTAAGGAAGACTGAAATGAGAGCAGGGAGAGCGGATGCAGGAAAAAAAAAACACTGAGATTAAATATTAACATACACTTTGGCAGGGAAGATGTGCAAGGTGAGATGGGCAAAGAAACCCAGAGGATTACAAAAGGTATGCCATAAATCTGTGTAAGTATTTCAACATTACTGCTTCTGACTTCAATATTACAAGAAAAATGTATCTGAAGATTTTGAAAATATGTATGTGGGGAAAATTAATTGCTTTAAATCAAACTTGTCCAACCCATGGCCCACAGGCTGCATATGGCCCAGACAGCTTTGAATGAAGCCCAACACAAATTTGTAAACTTTCTTAAAACACTATGAAATTTTTTGTGATTTTTCTTTTAAGCTCATCATCTGTTGTTAGTATGAATGTATTTCATGTGTGGCCCAAGGCAATTATTCTTCCTGTGTGGCCCAGGGAAGCCAAAAGATTGGACACTCCTGCTTTAATTTGTATCGGACTAATTTCTGTATGGCATATAACTCTTTAAGAGCTATAGAAAATGTAAACAAAACATAAAGTTAAAATTAAATAATACTTGCCATGGAACTCAGCACTTTGCAATTCTGCCCATCCATACTCTGGAGTCCTGATCTCACTTTCAACTTTTAGTTATTCCTACTACTTACCTCTCTATATCTAAATAACATGCTTAATACTTAATTTTTCAATTTCAGAAATGATCTACTGATTTACTACTATGGCATAATGAGAATAAACTCCTCTGTCATCATTATGATAGAGTCTCATAAAAATATTTCGTTAAATTGGTATTTTTGTGTTTACCGTATCGTATATACAGAACTATAGTTCATAGCAGAATCACTTAGAATGTTATCATGCCCCTTTCTTTCCTGTACAATCTTTTCCTCCTTTGAAGTTAATAATTGCTAGCTTTTGCATTTGTTTAGTTTTCTCTCCATTGTAAAATCCCTTAACACTTGGCTAGAGTATAGAGTCTCAATATAGTCAATCATATCACGTTCAGTGCCCTTGATTTCTTGGATGTTGCCCTCCTCAAGCACCTAACAGTATGACAGATACATTTACAGACGGTTGGTTTAGTTAAAAGAAATCTAACTTCTATAACAGGATGTCACTAAACTTTTCCCCCACTCCAGAAAAAAAAAAAAAAAAAAAAAAAAAAAAAGGTAGTAAGTCAAAAGCAATGGTACCATGAGTTCAAGTGGAGCTATTTATTACCTGCAAGATCATGACCTGCAAAGGGATAAAAAGTCTTCAAATTGTTGAGCACCAATTGCACCATTGCCAACCGCATCAAGGACCAACTAAAAATAAAGCAACAATAGATCTGTTAACAATTTCTATAGGAATTTAGAAAAGTATACTACCCTTTGATTCAACAAATTCCACTATTAGGAATCAACCTGAATATACCCCTCTATGAAAACAAAATAATACACACATCCAGTTAGTCGTTTCAGCATTATCTACAATAGCAGAAGTGCAAAAATAACCAAAATTGTCCACGACGAGAGTACTCGTTGAATAACTATTTTTGACCTAAGGAATATTAGGGTAACCATAAGGAGTAATGAAGAAGGATCTCTAAATGTTAATATGGAGTAAGTTTTCATATATAGTAATAATAAAAAGCAGGTAGCAGAACACTATATGTAGTATGCTACCCTCTGCAAGAAATCTGGGGGAATAAGTTTGGACAGATGCTTTTGCTTATTTGCAAACAGAAGGATAAACCAGAAGCTAATAAAAGTGATTTGCTGTAGAGGATGTGCAGAAGAAATTGGATAGAGTAAATAGAAGCTTAAGTAAAACTTGTGATTTCACATTTTTATATAGTTTGATTAAAAAAAAAGTCAGCTTCTCTTTTATTTCAAGTGGAACATATTTATTTCTTAAAGGACTGAATTTTTAGTTATTTTTTAACAGTAGTACAAAAACATAAAATTTACCATTTTGGCCATTTTTAAGTTTATAGTTCAGGGGCATTAAGTACATTCATAATGCTGTGCAACCACCATCACCATCCAACTCCAGAATTCTTTTTATCTTGCAAAACTGAAACTCTAAATTCATTCCCCATTCTCCCCCCACCACCAGCCCTTGAAAACCACTATTTTATTTTTAGTCTTTATGTATTTCACGATTCTAGGTACCTCATATAAGTGAAATCACATACTATAACCCTTTCTGTGACTGATTTATGTCACTTAGCATTATATCCATGTTGTAGCATGTGTCAGAATTTCCTTCCTAATTAGGGCTGAATAATACTCCGTTGAACATACATAGCACATTTTGTTTAGTAATTCACCTGTTAAAACACACTTGATTGTTTCTTCCCCTCGGTTACTGTAACTAGTGCTGCTAAGAACATGGGAAGTACAAATATCTGTTTCAGTCCCTGTTTTCAATATTTTCAGGTATATATCCATAGTGGAAAGGCTGGATCATATGTTAATTTCTATTTTTAATTTTTTAAGGAACCAGTATACTGTTTTTCACAGTTGCTGCACCATTTTACATTCTCACCAAAAGTGCACAAAGATTCCAATTTCTCCTCCTCCTTGCCAGCACTGTTATGTTTTTTTTTTTTTTTTTGTAGCCATCCTAATGCATATGAGATGTTGCCTCATTGGGAAACTGATCTGCATTTCTCTAATGATTAATGATATTAAACATCTTTTCATATTCTTATTGGCCATTTTCATATCATCTTTGGAGAAATGTCTATTCAAGTCCTTTGTTCATTAACATTTTTTTTTTTTTTAGAAATATAGATGGAGTTTTGCCATGTTGTCTGGGCTGATCTTGAACTCCTGGGTTCAAGTGATCTGACCACCTTGGCCTCCCAAAGTGCTGGGATTACAGGTATAGGCCATCATGCCCAGCCCATCATTTATTTTTTAAATTATTTGTCTTTTTGTTGTTGAGTTGTGCAGTTTGACTTTTAAATGATTTATATACTGAAAAAGTAAAATTCATTCAGCAGGGGGAAAAAAACTCTCAATAAACCAGGAAGTAAATAATCTCATAGTAACTTTTAAATAAAGAATGACTTCAATGTCCTCATACATTTATCTCTTTTGGAAAATTTACATTTTTTTATCACGCCATTAACATACCATGTTTTAGTAAAACATATATATGTTTTAGATGTAAACATATCAACAGAGACAAGTTAATATTCCATCATTCATGAATGTAAGAATAACGCAGTACTGGAGCCAGAGGTGAGCATTTAGAACATTTATATGGTATACAGAGTACTTTTTGAAGATAGTGCCTATTGATATCCTATAGTACTAGTGTTCTACTGAAAATACTTTATATTTTCTAGACTAAAACAGTAGAACTTGTTTATGTTAGAGCCCAAAATGCAAGGTATAATCTTGGAGCAAGATTTGTGAGGAATGATGCAAATTACGGATAGTCCATTAATTGACAAACAAAGGTATATGAGAAATTATTGTTAAGGAAAGGAATTTAACAATTTCAACTAAAGAAATTTGAGTTATAATGTGTTATAAAGTCAACATAGAAATAAATTATTGTTAAGGAAAGGAATTTAACAATTTCAACTAAAGAAATCTGGGTTATAATGTGTTATAAAGTCAACAAGCTATTAATTTCACACGTATTTTTTCAAAAATATTATTTATATAAACCATGATTTTTAAAAAGAAATTTAAAATAAAATATTCCATACCTATATGAATTTGAATTAGAATGCTCCTGGAGATGGAAATCTGATGCTAAAACATCATCATCATCATCATCATCATCACTTCCCAGACTCTCCTCTGAATCATATTCAGCTCTACTTTGAGAAGGGGGTAGAAAAGGCTAAAATAAAGGAACCATGAAATTTATCAGCCAAATATCTAATTTAATACATTCAAACATATAGTCTAACAGTAATAATTCATCTCATTTGCAGATACTTCACTATAAGAGAGGTAAGTAACTATTATCTTACCATCCTATGCCTTTGACATCACTTGATACAATTCCATTATTTTTTCATCCATTCAACAAAAATTTATTAAGTATTCACTGTGCGGCAAGAATTCTACCTGATTTAAGAATTTTTAAGACAGATACAATCACCACCCTCATTTACATTTTACATGTTAGTGGAAAAAATAGGCAAATAACAGAAAACTAAATACAACTTGTATTAAGTGCTACAAAGAAAAGAAATGGAGAATAAGGAGAATTGAGATAAGGTGATCATGGAAGTCCTCTTTGAAAAGTACGAGACGCCGGGCGCGGTGGCTCACGCCTGTAATCCCACCACTTTGGGAGGCCGAGGTGGGCGGATCACAAGTTCAGGAGATCGAGACCATCCTGGTGAACACGGTGAAACCCCGTTTCTACTAAAAATACAAAAAATTAGCTGGGCGTGGTGGTGGGCACTTGTAGTCCCAGCTACTTGAGAGGCTGAGGCAGGAGAATGGTGTGAACCAGGAGGGGGAGGTTGCAGTGAGCCGAGATCGCACCACTGCACTCCAGCCTGGGCAACAGAGCCAAACTTTGTCTCAAAAAAAAAAAAAAAAAGAAAAAAAGAAAAGTATGAGAACTAAAGGACAAGAAGGAATAAACCATACAACAAGGGGGAAGAAAAGCATTTTAGACAGTGGAAAAAGAATGCAGAAAGAGTTTGGGAAAGAGTTTGGTTTGAAAATAGTTTGATTGAGTCTGCTAAGCAGAAAGACAAATGTTGGGAGAAAGATTGGAGAGAATAGCAAATGACAGCTCAGATGGGGTCTCGCAGGCCATGGTAAAGGAATGTAAGGGAATGCCACCAATAAGTTGTAGGTAGAAGACAGCTTCTGAGATTTGTATGCTAAGTATATCATTACGATCACTCTCTTATGAGAGAAAAGCTAAATGGCAAGAGTAGAAATGGAGACATCAGTAACTAAAACAGGAGTTGGCAGCTTGGATATAGGTGGTTAGTAATGAAGCTGGAGAGAAATAGTAGATTCAAGACATATTTTGGAGAAAGCACCGACAGATCTGCTGATAGATTTGGAGAGCAAGAGAAGGTGGGGGAAAAACAAATGATTCCCAGGTTTTTGGCTTGAGCAACTATAAGGATGAATATATAATTTCATAAAATGGAAAGACTGGGTATGAGAGGGAAGGTTTTGGGGAAAACTGATATAAAATGTACAAATCACGAAGAAGACCAACATTCATGGGTCAAATAGAAGAGGAAGGATGAAGAAAGAAGATTATGAAGGAATAAATAGTAAGTTTAAGAAAAAAAGCTACAAGAAACTCGCATCAAGAGAAAAGGAGAGAAAAGCATTTCAAGGCACGAGTAGTGAAGAATGTTGAATGATGCTAAGAAGACAGATTAAGAAATAATTAAAAAGTTTCCACTATACTTGACATGGATATCACCTGAATCTCAACAAGAGCAGTTTTAATGGGTGTAACTGGGTCAGAAAGTTATATGCTAAGTAAGTATGAAAGGGAAACAAGGCAGTAGAAACCACATGTGTCTATAGTTTTGAAAAGCTGAATGTGAGTGGGAAAAATGGGATAGCAGCTGGAAAATATTTCAGGGTCAAAGCAGGGGTTTGGGATGGGAGACACTAAAGCACATTTTTGTCTTGATGTGAAGGATTCGACAGAGAGGAAGAGAACTGAAAACACAGGGAAGAGTAGAGAAGAAAAGAAAGAATGCGATTCAGAGTAGAACTCGAGAAAATGGTCTTTGATAGAAGGACTTTTCCTCCACTGTAACAGGAGGGAATAAGCCAGGAACAAATGTAATTGATCTGTAACTTTAAATTGGGATGATGAAAAAGTTTTGTCTGATTCTATCTTTCTCAGAGACTTACAAGGTGAGGTCATCAATTAAGAGTGAGGATAGGATGGAAAGGGAGATGTGGGAAGTTTGAAAAAAAGGTTGTAAAACCTTGGAAGACCAACAAAGAAACATAGCAGGGAGAGTGGAACTTCTGGAACAGCTGAGTAAACAGCTTGGTAAGTCCTTTCTCCAAAAAGCAACAATAAAATTGAACAAAGTTGTAGAAAACAACCAATGGTTGACCCATGCATATAACACATAGAGAAGTATTTATTTTAAAAAATCTATGGGATTTGATCTGGGTAAAACAGTGAGAACTTGGTTAGGAGCTGTTCCCATTCTACCCCAATCTCTGTGGTGTAGGTGTTCCACCAGCGTCAGCAGGGCAGGCTGTGAAGACTAGAGTTCTGATGCCCTGTCAGAGGGGTTGTCTTTAAAATTCTAGGCCCAGAGGCATTATCAAAAGTAACAGAGATCTC
Source organism: Macaca nemestrina (assembly GCF_043159975.1). Lineage (NCBI taxonomy): Eukaryota > Metazoa > Chordata > Mammalia > Primates > Cercopithecidae > Macaca > Macaca nemestrina. Next base: position 61,059,453 of record NC_092130.1, read on the forward strand.
AGGAGCAAACAATTAGGGAAGGTAACATCTCAACTACTTTGAAGTTGTGATATTGACTGGGTGTAAGGGCAGACCCTAGACATTTAACAAAAAGATTCAGAAACAAGACAGCTAAAGAAGGCCTTGCTAACCAACAATCCTATATCCAGCAAAAACTCTCCTTCAAAATATAGAAGTGAAATAAAGATATTCCTAGATAAATGAAGTGCTTAATAAATATTTGTTGAATATATGAATAAATAAATCACTCAAAAAAGGGCAGTGAGGAACAAGGAGACACAAACTCCCTTCATTACCCTTAAGCATGTAGGATATGAGAAAAATAAAAGCCATAGCTTAGTAGGCCTGGAAGACTTTTGTCACCAGAGAACAGTTAGAGTTAGATGTCAATTTGTGCAGGAGAACGTCTGGAAATTGAGAATGTGAGGGATGTGGCTGATGACACAAAAAGTTAAAGATACTTATATAGGCAGTCCTTGTTTCACACAGTATTGCATGACTATAAAAATGACCATGCATGCAGAAACTATACAGAGCAATAATAATCAATGGGAAAAATTACAAATGTTTTGTGACCTTTAAAAACATTTGTCAAAACACTAAAAACTCTTACCATCAGCTATAAATGAATAGAAAAAAATTTTTTAAATAAACTAATTTTAACATACTGTAATTAAAATATTAGGAATACAAAGAAATAACATGTTTTATTTCTTTGTAAAAAACTTATCAAGAGTAGTTTGAGTAGCGATTGCCTTTTATCTCTGTAACTTAGGATATGAAGCAAGCATTTCTTCTGTGCCTTAAACAAACTGTCACACTTCTAAGATTTTATCAGCTTCCAACATACTGTTCTTTGCATTTTCAATGCTGTGAATCCCTTCAATGTAAAGTTTTTTGGCAAGGTCACTATCTCTGAACATCTTCATCATTTTATCACAACTACTTTCTACATTTATAAGTTCACCTTCACTAAATTCCTCTGGCTGTACATCTAGAGTCTTTCAAATGGCAGCATTGTCAACATACCCACAGTTGGCTATTTGTTCTCTAATTTCACTTATGTTCAACTTGAATATCTTGAATATCACTCTCACTACTATCACTTTTTTTATGGATGCACTTTCATCTTAGTTGGCCACTTCCCTCTTCTGATTAAATCCAATTTTGTACTCTATCATATGGGTTTATCACAGGAGAAGAAACAAAACAACTGCATGCTTTGCTGTGTATGAACTGAGTAACAGGTGCTACATAATCAATCACTGAAAGACTTTAAAAGAACTGATATGATTGGTCACTGATCAAAAAGTGCATATTTACATAGTGATTTCTAGAATGAAGCAGGGAAGTTTACTCATATTTAATATACTGTGGTAACAAATTTGAACCATGTTGTTGAGGGAATAATGTTACTTAACTAAACACTGGTAATTGAAATTTATGCATTTCAGAATAATGAAAGACTGCTGTAGTATAAAAAAAAATGTATATGGATGATAGATGACCAGAGCACTTTGATTTCTTAATCACCATCAAGTACATTAACATGAGAGTGTTAAGCAAATTATCTTTTATCTCATAAAAATATAATAAAATGCAAAAGTTGTTTAAAATGCAAACATCATAATTTACCAAAAAACTGCCTCAAAAACTCTATGAAATATGGTCAAAATATTCTAGGGTATATATTTTTGGAATGTAGCCTGATACTAACGAAAATTTTCTAAACCAAAGTGTGAAAACATTTGGAAGCACCAAAAATTACACTTATTTCTGATATTCTCATTTCTATTTGACTATGAAAATATTGATCTAGATAGCATTTTAATTACCTTAGCTATGAAATAGTCCCAGATGCTGAGCTCGGGTGGGATGAACTTTTCTTTAACTGCCAGTGACTCCTGGCTTACTGGTGCTGAGGAAGGGGTCAGTGGGGCAGATTCTCTGCAAGACATTTTTGATGATCTAAAACGTTTGTTCTGTTTTTCTCCTTCTTCAACTAGTGAAGAAACTAATAAAAAGAAAATAAAACGTTACTGAAGTACTATTTTCATTGCATTTATTTCACCTGTGTTTATATAAGATCTAAGGTTAACTACAAATAAGCACGCACAAAAAAATAAGATTAAGATTACGAAAGTACACAGCAGGTAAGAAAATAAATAGAGGAAGACAAACATTTTTGTCTAGCAACCTCTGCTTTTTCCTCAATTTGTCTCTCTCTCTCTAAATGCTGACTTATCTATTGTATGTGAAAGATAAAAGGATGTAATATCCACCCATAAATCAGTCCACAATTTAACTATGAACACGATAGGAAATTTCCAACATCCTTCTACTTTGCTTTTTTTAAAGATTATCATGGGATGTCAGTGTTAATTAAAAGCAACAACTCCCTTCTGAGATTCTTCGGTAATCATGTGGCCTCATATCTAAAACTATATTTTTCATTAGAAAATATAAACAAAATTCAGGCACCATAACTACTTAAACTAATTCAAACTTTTGGAAATGGCTCAGAGATAGAATTTTCTAGTCAATGGAATGACAAAGAAGAAAATAATGCAATCTTGCTGTTTTATTTTGTGAACACTCCACAATTAGGCAGTATTTTTTTAGTATATTACCTCAGAATACTAAAGACATTAGCATTAAAAAAGTTATACAAATCTTTAATCAACCTTGAGTTACAAAATGCAAATCACCAGTAGATAATCAAGGATTTTGCAAAGGCATGATCTAATACACAGGCAAACAATTCCACATTAAGGCACACCAATATTCTCCTTTGATGGTTCCAATGAGATTTTACTTACCTTCCACAGGAAAGAAAATACTTGTGCTGTAATACAATTTGGTTTTATTGTTTGAGCGTCTCAGCTTGCAGACACAGCATGCACATGCATTATAACAAGCTATAGTCAAGCTGAGTTTAATATAGTAATTTGGTTATTTCAGAAAAAGGGAAAGATGAAAAAAATATTAGTATTCTAGGAGACTACTAAAAAGTGGCATAAAAAGATTATTACTTAACCTTTCAAATGATTTTAAAAGGAACTGTTAGATTAAATGTGTAAATTTTTTTCTTTGTTCGTACTAACATTTGATAACCAACAATCAAGTTTCCAGTATTACTGCTGCATACATTAACACACATTCTAAAACTTAAACAGTAGTTTACCAACTTCTCATCAAGTGAAAAGTGAGAACTATAGAAGTATTTTTTTTACCTTTCAAAAACTTAATGCTAAGTTTTAAAGTAAATTTATCAATTCATAATTTGGCTTTAACATTACTATTTTGTCTTTTTTAAGAGATGGAGGTCTCCCTATATTGCCTAGGCTGGATTTAATCCCTGGACTCAAGGGATACCCACAATTCAGACTCCTGAGTGGCTGGGACTACAGGCTGGTGCCACTGCACCTGGCTGATTTTATGTTATTAAAAAGCATGTGAACCAAGGAGTATAGACAATCTCTGAAAAAAATAAAATGTACAATGTTAAATTAATAGATTTTTGCCAAGATTGCTATGTCATAAAAATAGTTTTCTTTTTTTCTTTTACTGACCCATTGGTAGATAAAAATAGTTTTAAAGGTAAAACATGAGAGTTTTTAAAGACAGAAAACACTTGAAACTACAAGTTGTGAATCCAGTCATGTGACATGAAAATATTAACCACACTGGGAGCAAACATTTAAAATTTACAGACTCAACACCAGGAAGTAGAAAACCACTTATTAAAACACTTTTTGGCTGGGTGCGGTGGCTCATGCCTGTAATCCCAGCACTTTGGGAGGCAGAGGTGGGCAGATAACCTGAGGTCAGGAGTTCGAGACCAGCCTGGCCAACATGGTGAAACCCTGACTTCACTAAAAATACAAAAATGAGCCAGGCGTGGTGGCATGTGCCTGTAATCCCAGCTACTCAGGAGGCTGAGGCATGAGTATTGCTTGAACCTGGGAGGGGGAGGTTGCAGTGAGCCAAGATTATGCCTGGGCGACAAAGCAAGACTCTGTCTCAAACAACCACCACCACCACCACCACCCTTTTCATGAAGCAGGACCAAAGGAAAAAAAAAATTGGCAGTTTTACAGTAATGAACGTGTATTACTTTAGATGTTTTAACTAAAAGGACGTTAGTGATGTCACCCAGCAAACAAGAAATGACCTGTGACTTGTCAATAGGGTAGTTACTCCCTCTTCTTTGTCCTCCAATTGTAGGAAGACTTCAGGCAATTTTATGCTTGAATCCTGTTAGGTCAGATTGGTTGTGAAGTTTAGGGGCACCAATTCAAACTATAGCTGCTGGGGTGTTCAACTGGTTGTTTTTGAAAATGCTAATAATCAAATATCAAGAACATTTGCCACTCCTTGGGTGAAAACTAACTCTACTGTTCTATTATTATGGGAAAACAGCTACTTTATTAGTAACAGAAGAAAAAAATAGTATTAGGGAGAAATTAAGAGCAACCTGAACACAGAGTTTATGAATTTTAAGAGGTGTAGGGAGGCTATAAAGTGACTGAAGAAAAACTAAGGCATTCACAGGAAAAACAGAATCATGTCCTGACATAAATTTAAAAAATAAGTTTCAGTTGCTTTCCCAGGAAGTACTTTTTAAAACAAAGTTTCCATGTCAAGACAGTAGACTGTACAGACAAATATACCTTCCTTCCCTTAAGAATCGTTTCCTCACCCTCAGAATATCTGTAATGTGGTTTTCTAATAATTATAAAAGTAACTCCCCAAAGAACCCAAAACAGAAATGGAGAAATGGTTAACAGGCTACACACAGGGAAGGGGAGGAGCAGAGGAATAAGAAAACATTCCTTTCTATAAATTTTTCTGTACTACTAGACTCGTTACCACACACATATATTGCTGTGATTAAAACTAAAATATAAGGGGAAGGTTAAGTTAATATTTATTTTTAGGTTTATCATTTAAAATCAGCACAACGAAATTAATATTCTGAACCTAGATTTAAATGTCATTTCTTTAAAAACTGAACTTAGAGTTCAAGACCCGCCTGGGCAACATGACGAAACCTAGTCTCTACAAAAAAACACAAAAATTAGCTGGGCATGGTGGCGCATGCCTGTAGTCCCAGCTACTTGGGAGGATCTCTTGAGCCCAGGAGGTGGAGGGTGCAGTGAGCTGAGATCACACCATTGCGCTCCAGCCTGGGCAACAGAACCAGATCCCGTCTCAACAACAAAACAAACAACAAAAAAACTGAACTTAAAGTAACCAGCAGGCCTCATTCTCTACTTCTTAATCTAAGGCACCCATATCCACAGAGCTATTCATGAGTTTGCCAGAGGATACACGAAGCTTCAGGAGAAACATTAGTCTGGGCCTTCAAACTGAGCCCCAAAATATGGAAAAGATAAAAATCATGTAAGTTTAAGGCAAAACAGATTTCAAATTTATTTCTTGCTTTCAGCAAGCCAATTCAGTCTAAGTCTTCAGTCTCCTAAGAGGTATATATTAACCTTTCTTTATCTTCAGGTAAAAAGTGTGAGGACTACAAATGTACATGAACACTAAGTGTAAAACAAATCCTCAAAATTAAATGTAAAACATGATTTTCCAACTAAACTTCAACTATTCCAAAAATAAAAGGATTAAAGAAGCAATTAATTGAACGTACTTCTTAATCCTCAAAGAATAAGATTAGTGATTGAAAAAAAAAAAGAAGTCTGGCCAGGCACAGTGGATCATGCCTGTAATCCCAGCACTTTGGGAGGCTGAGGCAGGCAGATCACATGAGGCCAGGAGTTTGAGACCAGCCTGGCCAAAATGGCAAAACACTGTCTCTACCAAAAATACAAAAATTAGCCAAGTGTCGTGGTGTGCACCTGTACTCCCAGCTGCTTGGGAGGCTGAGATATAAGAATCACCTGAACCTGGGAGGCAGAGGTTGCAGTGAGCCAAGATCATGCCAGTGCACTCCAGCCTGGGTGACAGAGTGAGACTCTGTCTCAAAAAAAAAAAAAAAAAAAAAAAAAAAAAAAGTCTGGAATATGATACTATCCAGCTTTTAGAAAGATTGACCCTCAAAGTCTTCCTAGTATCATTACCATATACAGTATCTTGAACATGGCTCCATAAATATCTATAAAAATGAAATAATAAAAAGTGATGATTTGTCTCCAAAACACAGAGCAAGGCAGTCTCCACGGTAGTTGGTGTACAAAATGATTCACTGGACTATGGAAGGAAAATACCACAACTTCTATTTAGATTTATTTTTTGATAAATAGGGGAAAATGGCAGAAGGAGAAGGGAATGAGGTAGTGGAGAAGAAGAAAGGGACAGGAGAAGAAAGGGACGGGGAAGAAGTAGAGGGAAAGGAGAAGGGACAAGAAGAAAGGAGAGATGGGAGCAGAGGGACAGGAAAGCAGAGGAAAGAAGGGGAGGAAGGAAAGTAGGAGAAGAAACTAAATTTTGTCAATGTTTAACATCTGGATAGATAGCAGTAGACATAAATATACATATATTGAGAATTTGGTCAAGCATGTTTTATGGATAAGGTAATGTATTCAAAAGCCTGAAGTCACTGCCCTAGAGTTGTACTTACTTTTCAATCACCCTGAATGCCACAATACGGTTCTGTATATAAGATATCACCCAAACTCAACAAACTTATTGAAAATGTGAATGGAGTATACACCCACAATGGAATATTCAGCCTTAAAAAGGAAATTCTGTTGTAAGCTACAACATGGATGAACATTATACTAGGTGAAATAAGCCAGTCACAAAAAGTCAAAGCACTATATAATTCCACTTATATGAGGTATATAAAGTAATCAAATTCCTGGAAACAGAGTAGAATGGTGATTACCAGGGATTGTACGAAGTAGGGAAACTGTTTAATGGGTATAGTTTCAGATTCACAAGACGAAAAAGTTCCAGAGATTTGTTTCATCACAATAGACTTACCACTAAACTATATACTTAAAAATGGCTCACTTGGTAAATTTTATATCATGTGTTTTTAGTCATAATAAAAAAATTAGAATGGAGAAAATATATTCAAGCCATTTTGCTGCAGGACTTAGGACTGCCAGAAATACTAGAAAACTGGGTTGAAGAGAGAGATCCCATGATTGGTCTCAGTAAGGTACACAGAAATATTGAATGAAGCAGGGCATGGTGGCTCACACCTGTAAACCCAGCACTTTGGGAGGTTGAGGTGGGAAGATCACTTCAGTCCGGGAGTCCAAGACCAGCCTGGGTATAGTGAGACCTTGTCTCTACAAAAATAAAACTTAAAAAATTGACTAGGCTAATCAATGATGGCATGCACCTGTAGTCCCAGCTACCTGGGGCACTGAGGTGGAAGGATCACTTGAGCCCAAGAGGCCAAGGCTGCAATGAGCTGTGATCGCACCACTGCACTCCAGCCTGGGCGATAGAGCAAGACCCTGCCTCAAAAAAAAAAAAAAAAAAAAAAAAAAAAAAGAAGAAAACAGGAATGAGGGAGTCTAGGTCAGATAAATCAATGTTGTATTTCTTACAAGGTTAGTTTCTTCTTTTGTCATCCGGCTTTACCAGTGAAATAAAACAATAATTACATGTAAAAATCTATACATGCACACTTCTTGGACTTTCTTTTATCTTCTATGCTTTCTCTACTCTTATATAAAAATTTGCCTTCCTGAGTCATTTGTAAAATTAATGAATAGAATACTTTTTAAACTTTAAATTAAAATTTACATTTTATGGTCTTCCATGAAAAGTCTAACAAAAAAATGTACTCCTGGCCAGGCGTGGTGGCTCACATTTGTAATCCCAGCACTTTAGGAGGCCAAGGCAGGCAGATCACTGGTGGTCAGGAGTTTGAGACCAGCCTGGCCCGTCTCTACCAAAAACTACAAAAATCAGCTGGGTGTGGTGGTGCATGCCTGTAATCCCAGCTGCTTGGGAGGCTGAGGTTGGAGAATCACTTGAACTCAGGAGGCGGAGGCTGCAGTGAGCTGAGACCACGCCACTGCACTCCAACCTGGACGACAGAATGAGACTCTGTCTCAAAAAGAAAAGAATAGAAAAAAAAAGTATTCCCTTCCACAGAATTAGTTAGTTTGAAGTTCAGCAGTCTTTTAAAAGTTCCTTATAATAAACCACCAGTTAAATGTTTGGCATATTCAATTATATCTTAAATCACCTATTTTGTTTTACATTTTACTATGCTCAAGTCTTAGCTCTTCCAGTCAAGATATTTTGCCGTTTTGCTTATTTTGCTAAAGGAATGATAGCAATGATGTGATAATCTTTGAATACTGAATAGAGAACTTTTATTTTTATAAAAATTTTATAAGAAAAAGCAAAACATGGATTTTCTGATCTGTTTTAGCATAATAAGTCAGAAATAAACTTTATGTCTAGAATATCATTAGCAATCTCATAGTAAAAAATATATGACATGCTTACCACAAATAAAATATTTATTTTATATTTCCATTCCTCAACTTGGAGACATAAAAAAATCATTACTATGAATTTATTAAGATAGATAATTCACAGTTCATATAAATGCAAGTATCACAAAACACAATAAAATTTCTTTAAAACGTTGTTTTATTTATAATATAGAATAAAAAGCAAAAGTATGGATTTCTAACTGTTAGCAGAAAAAGTAATTTTTTGAAAATTGCTATTTCTTAGCTGGTTATCTTCTTTAAAAATCGACCACAGTAACAAAATAATTCAGAGCTCCATGAACATATACCTGCACTACAGTTTTAGTTAATTAGAAAAATCAAATTCTTCCATAACATATAAAGTGGAATTCACAAAACAAGATTTAATTAAAAATTAATTCACGTACATTAACATTTTTGTTAAGAATTTTGACCTGCCAGACTAGCATCTAATAAAAATCTATCATTTTCTTCAGTTATGAAGTTTAAGTTATCTTTAAATATTATGTTACTACAAGAATACATTAAGTATATAATAGCTATATAGAATGAAATATAATCTAGTTCATGAGGCCATCATTGCAAAGAAAATTTAAATCCAAATTTATAACAGAACAAGGAAAAGAAATGATGGCTTTCAAATTCCTCTCATAATACAGTACCGAAACTTATGGAACACTTTTTAGAAAACATGTTTAAGGGTATTTTATCTTCAACATACAATGTATTTCCTCTTCAATATACAATGTATTTCAACATACATGTACTTCATCTTCAATATACAATGCTTTGACACTGGTTTGAGTCGTCAGGAAGATGAAATATTCTAGATTTATCAGCTTTCATTGGCCAAATATAAAAGATAAAAAATTTTAAATATACATTAATTTTAACTGGATTCAAGTTGACTTTTCTTTCTTTTTTTTTTTTTTTTTGAGACGGAGTCTCGCTCTGTCGCCCAGGCTGGAGTGCACTGGCCGGATCTCAGCTCACTGCAAGCTCTGCCTCCCGGGTTTACGCCATTCTCCTGCCTCAGCCTCCCGAGTAGCTGGGACTACAGGCGCCTGCCACCTCGCCCGGCTAAGTTTTTGTATTTTTTTTAGTAGAGACGGGGTTTCACCGTGTCAGCCAGGATGGTCTCGATCTCCTGACCTCGTGATCCGCCTGTCTCGGCCTCCCAAAGTGCTGGGATTACAGGCTTGAGCCACCGCGCCCGGCCTCAAGTTGACTTTTCTAAAATACACTGTTTTATTCCCTTGGTCAACAATGTATATTGAACATTACTTAATGCAATTAGACTCTTGGGACATCATAATTACGATTAGCAGTAATCCAAACACACAGAACTGCTTACCTACAACCTAAAATTTATCAGGTTGCTGTCCTGCCTCGGTAAGTTTTCAGGGCAACATAATAATGCCTTCGAAAAACTGAGATTTCTGAACTTTATATTAAAAGCCAATGCTGCTAGTAGTTCCTTGTCTTGATTGACTTTCTGTTCTGAAATTTTCTCTCTCTAGTTTTCAGTGGATCCCTACTCCATAGGACCTTCACTTCTTTCCCTTTCTCTTTCTTCCTGCTCCTTTTCTTTTCTTTTTTGAGATGGAGTCTTGCTCTCTTGCCCAGGCTGGAGTGCAGTGGCACAATCTCAGCTCACTGCAACCTCCACCTCCCAGGTTCAAGCGATCCTCCTGCCTCAGCCTCCCGAGTAGCTCGGTCTATAGGCGTGCGCCACCACACCCGGCTAATTTTTGTAGAGACAGTGTTTCACCTTGTTGGTCAGGCTGGTCTCAAATTCCTGACCTAGCTGATCTGCCCACCTACGCCTCCCAGAATGCTGGGATTACAGGTGTGAGCCATCACACCCAGCCTTCCTGCTCCTTTTCCAATTAGATCGGCTTTGAAACCAGCAGTCCTTTAGTTTTCGTTATTCAGTGAATATATTCCTTTTTTTTCTGGTTAGCAAATGGACAAATTGTACCATTCATGTTTTCTTTAAGTACTCCTTCAGTTACTTCCATGATTGTATTTAGAATACTTTCTGGGTACTCAAGGACAGATGAGCACCATATAACCTGGATATGACTCTATCCAGCCCTACCACTAAGTGAACAATATGTTTTCAGTATTCCTTATTATTGATTGAGGCTAAACATATAGATGCAGATTAAATTTTAGGTCACTTTATTTTTTACTTGGGGTTAAATAAGTGGTAGGATACAGCTTATGACGGACTTATAATGGCTCCCCAAAATAATTTATGTAATGGTATTTTTGCCTACAACCAACAACTAGAGGGGTTAATAAGATTGGTGCAAAAGTAACTGTGGTTTTTGCCATTGCTTTTGCACCAACCTTATACAAAGATCAACCTGGACTTTCAGTCAGGTTCTTTACATACATCTGTGCTCAGGAAAATAGAAGAAATTGAGACCTGATGGCTAGTTAATAAGAACAGATTTTTCATTTTCTTTTTATGGATATCTGGACATTCCTTAGCAATAATTTACCCCTTTGTAAACATTTTACATCAACAAGATCACAGTCTTAACAAATGAATTTTTCTCAGAACATATTAAAAACATGGTCAAAATTAATTTACCAATTTTTAATTTAAAATTAAACTCAACAGAGCTGTGGATCTTACTTCCCTTGACTTTGAAAGTTTTTCCTTAATTGAATTCAGATATCTCAAGTATAAATACAGTCCAAGGCAAATTTCATGTGAAATTAGTCTTTAAAAAAAAATCTATACAAAAAGCACAATAAGCAACTTTTTAAAAAACAGAAAAGGAATGTTACAAAAACTAAAAATACTTAATATTTTAATAAGCAAAGGTAAATTTGTTAAATAAGATAAATTTGCATATGAAATCTGACATGCATAAGAAGAAAAAGAAGAAGTAAATAAGTTTAATTTAAGGCAAATGGCAGGGACCAGAGAGATAAAACTGTCATCAAAGTAGTAAGTGAAGTGTGATAGGTGGATGAGTACTAGGCAGGATGGTATCAGGCTTCTGGAGAAGTCATGTTAGCATTCTACATATTCAGAATTTTGCAACAGCAAAAACTGTATTAGCCCCTAGATTTGTTCAAGGAAGCTAAGGGCCATGGCAGGGAAGATTATAAATGATCCCTCTGATGCCATTTATACTATTTCATAAGTACAATTTGTGGTTAGGTCAAATACTTTAAGAGACTCATGGTGAACTCTATGTCCCAAAATATTAACTTTAGTTGTTCTTAAAACCTGAAATTCCTTTAACAGGGAAGGCAAATATTCTATTCCAAATAGAGCAATAATAAAGTGTTTCTACCTGTAAAACAGGGGTTGGCAAATTGCAATCCAACAGATAAATAATGTTTTATTAGAACACAGCTATACTCATCTGTTTACAAATGGTCTATGGTTGCTTTTGTGCTACAAGGGCAGAACTAAATAGTTGTGAGATACCAAATGGACTCCAAAACCTAAAATATATATTTGCTTTTTTACAGAAAAAGCTGATTGAACTCTGCTCTAAGTTATAAACTGAATTTGCCTCATGGTAAGTATTATACATAAAGGAATTCCTGCCTGTTTTTTCTTGGTGGAAAAAAGAGGCAGGACCCAGACTAGAAAGTATGAGAGTCCTAGGTAACTGAAGAAACAATTTCAATTAAGGAGAGGAAGTAGAAGCTAGGCCATCATGATTTTTTGCTATATAGTCATGCAGGGCCACAGCTTAGTGGAAACTGCTTCTGAAAAGTATAATTTATGCCAACATTGCTACTAATAACTTTTAAATATTTTAACGAGATAGTAACTTTTCTAACTTCTTTTTAATATAGCTTCATTCAAAGAATATTTATCAATCATGGTATAGATTTTGGCAATAATTTTCTCCTAAATAATGAAGCCGAATTCAAGTTTTTCTTATTCTCTCATGTCCCTCACCAACTGCTTAACCTCCCAAAACATATATATATCCAAGCCCACATACACCTATATGTCCAAGCATATGTTCAGTGTAAACGTCAGGGAAGAAGTGAATGAAAATTCATGAAGAGATAAATCATTTTGCTGAGTTTCTCTCTTAAATGTACGCATAGGGCTTTTTTTTTGAAAAACATTTAACATTTTCAATTTATTCAACATCAGTAGAGAATGAAATAAGTTTTCAGGTACTATATATTAAAAATAAACCTACTCCTCATGCCCTCCACAATTGAAAAACCAAGATTATCACACATGGGCTAACACATGAAAAAAAATACAATTTTAACATTAGAAAGTTTTTAAAAGGGGATATAATTGTTTAAAATATTTACTTTTCACTTAGAAAAAAATATTAACTTTTCATCACTTAAATCACTTAAATATTCACTTAAAATATTTACTTTTCATCATGAACACTTAGAAATCCAAAAACTCTAATGGCCGGAATCATACTATGCAAATCATAAAGCAGCCTAATTTGAAATGTTTTTCTAGTCATTTCAAGCCATAGTCTGATTTTCTATGATTAGCACTGACAGTGTTTCATTTTTACACATTTTAAAATGTTAAAGTCTAAGGGTCAGAGATATAAAAAACAAAGAATTTAAAAGCAGAATAAAATAGCAGAGAGAGTTTTCTAAACTGCTAATCATTGTTTTAAATCAAAAATATGGCTTGATCAAAGGAAACTTCTCAATTTTCTATAAATGCCAAACAAAATAAAACTGGCCCACTGTACCCCAGCCCCTCAAAACAACACAAAGCAAGCTGAATGATAAAAGCCTATTTCTAAAGCTCATATCTTGCCTGCAAGACTGGGAGGGCTATGAGAACTGATGGCTGAAAGAGCTTTGGAAAAGCCCACACATTCCATGGAGAATACCACTACCTGGTGGGGGCTAGGCATAGCAAAGTGCCTTCCTGCCAAAGAAAGAAGAAAGAATCTGTATTTGGGATAGAACAAAAACCAATATTACAGTGTGTTTCAAAACAGATGAAAGTTTCAATAGTAAAATATTTAATAAATTTACATAAGATCATCATTCTAATTGTTGGTACAGGAATATCTTAAAGATTAAAAACTGCACCAGAAACTTTAATACTGCATTTTACCATATAACTATTTGTTCATGCTTTCACAAATGGTCTGTAACAAGAACTTTCTATAACTAAATTAAAATGTAATTACATTTGAGAATGATATCACTCAGATAAATAAAGCTTCAGTCTTAAAAAAATTTTTTTTAACTCACCAGGTAAAGCTTTCGAATGTGTCTGTTCTTTGCTAGGAACATGTGCACCTCCACCAAATACAGCGGACCACATTTTTTCATTTAGAGGATGGGCCACAATCCGAAATAGCTCATTACTTGAATGTGTGGCCAGGCCATGGATGAAGAGACTAAGATACACTGCTGTGAGAATTTCACAGAGCAAGACTGTAAGCCCTGACTGGGCTTCCTCGCCAGAAGAATTCAAAAGTCGAATTAGACAAGTTATTCCTAGAACAACAAACAAACATAGCTGTCACCGACCATAAATTTTTAAAATTAAAAATTAACTATATTTTCCTAATTTTAGGAAAAAATGTATTGTATCAGGATTTAATACTGTATGTTCTTCCCTAGATTCATAGAGTAGTAGCAGTTATTACAGTTAATGCACAAATAGGCTATTTGAGAGAAACATTAAAATCTTTAATGACTGAGATCTGATAGATAAAATTTCATAGACATGTTTTTCCAGTATGACAAAAGCAAAATGATTTAAAAAACGGTATTACAAAACATTTGAGTCATATTAGTATAACGATCACGGAATACTAATGTTAAGTAACTGTATAATTCAGAATGAGTGGTGAATACTGAACTGGTATCAATTCTAACAATATTTAATAATGATTATCAAGCGGCAAAACTAAAATCGTCTTTTTACTTATCTAAGATTATAAACAAGACTAAGAAAAAAATGATCTACACATAAAAATTATACCTGGCCACTGAGCTGGTGATGTATTGGGAGTTATTGCTTCATCTAAGCTTCCTGTTTTCAAAGAATGTCGATGAGGAAGCAGTACCGTCTGATACACCATTCCAGTAAACTGATTTGTTTGAAATGAACTAAGAGAAGAAAACAATATTTAAATCTATAAACTGTATATAATATTTTCATGTTTCAGATCTAATTTCAAGACTATCAATTTCTGCTTATTGATTATACTGCTAGTACATCTAAGTACTATACTGTACAGTCTAGTGCTATATGAAAACAAAGTATTCTTTAAGTGTAAATATACACATTTTCTAAATTAAAACACATTTTAAGAGATAGAGTAAGTACAAATGAGAAAACTAAATCGCTATGTACCACAAGTAGCAAGCTTACATATTTGACTTAAAAACATAGTTATCTGGTTGAAAATGAAGTCACTTTAGGCTTCCTTTTATGTATAATGGCTAGTTTACCCTACATCAGGCACTGTAGCAGGTACTAGGCATATAAGGAATAACAATGTTTCTGTCCCTATAAAATTTACTCTAATAGGGGAACAAAACACAAATAATGTTATCATACTGCTCTTAAAAGATGAAACCTATGCATACGATGCTATCAAGGCAAAATAGAGGAGTATTTCACACAATTTGAGAATTCAGAATAAGCTTCCCCAAGTAAAAGATGCAAAGCGAAGACTAACAGATGAATGAACAAAAAAACTTGCAGCTTGACATACACTATGAAATAATTCTGACAGAAAATGGTGTAAGGAATTATGTTAAGTCCTTTAGAAATGCCTACATCATACATTAAGTACATGAATATAATACTTAAATATATCACATTTATTGGTGTAAATGTGTTATGATCGGCAAATCTCATTGGTTATAACATTGTGATGCCTTTGTAGTTTCTCTTTACTTTCCAGTTTCAAGATGGCAGAGTAACAACAAAAAAAACCTCCCTCATTCCTACAGAAATCATAGATAGGAAAGATAAAAAGAAGTTAATGAAAATAAAGTCTAAATAATAAGAAACTGAATTACTGAAGGATCAGGGTTAACGAAATCAAGTTGAAGCTACCTTGGGAAATACACAACCAGGGTGGTAAGTAAGGCTACCCACAGAAAATTCAAAAACAAAATTGATAGACAACCAAAAATCAATAAGGAAGGCTGACACCATGTAAGAAATAACAAACTTAACAAAAGATCTTCACCTGAGAAACCCAATTTATCAGTAAATTAAAGTACTTCATACTAAAAAAAATTTTTTAAATCAAGAAATGTTATAGAAACAGAAGCAACTATTAAATTCAATGAGATCTTGAAAACGAAAAACAGTATTTCTAAAATATAAATTCTTGCTAAATAAGACAGGACATTGCTGAATAATGAATCCGTGTTTGGAAAATGAAGCTAGAATTTATCCTGAAATGAAACAAAAAGAGATAAAGAAAAGGAACATAGGATGGGAAAGTTAAAAGAACATTAAGAAATGACCCAGAAGTTGCAATATCTGTTTAACAGGAAAGATAGAAAAGAGATGAGACAATATTTGAAGAAATAGAGTATTTCAAAGAACTAAAGATAGATACAGAAAGACCCCAGAGGGTAACAAACTATTTTTTTAAAGCCTAGATAAATTACAGTAAAACTTTATAACATAAAGAGAAATACAGAGAAATATCCCATACATCAATTATTTGGTAAAATTTTCTCAATTCCAAGTTACTTCCTCCCCTGTGCTCCCTGAACCCGTTACTATCTACCGTTTCATTGTAGTTACCATTTTAGTACTATGCCATATTACATACATATCATTTATCAGCTCACATGTTTGTCTCTAACTAGACTGACCCTAAGAAATAGACCTTATTTTATTATTTGCATTAAAATTCTCAGTGCCAATCACAATGTCTGACATAAGGCACTGATCAGTAATAGGCTGCTAAATAAGTTATACTGAATAAAGGTTTGAGATTCATTTGCCATAAAAATTTCAAAGATGAACAAAAAGTACTCAAAACCTCAACCATACGCTGTTTGCATTATTTAAAATAGACTGTTTTATATAGTTCTAAATCACTAACATACAAAATATGAAACCTCATTGCTTACTGTAAGCATTCTTAAATTTCATAAACAGATAGTTACCTGTAGTTATGACTACCACAAAGGCACTGATAAATACAAGCAGAAAGTGAGGCTGCTAAAGTATGCATTACATATACCTGGAAAACAAAAACAAAATTAAGTATAACCTTTTTAAAGTACAGATTTTTTTTTTCAAGACCTACTATAATCAGCATTCTTAAAAGAATGAAAAAATTTTTGATTCTTTGCCTTCATAAACTATTTCCATTTTTTCTATAACACTCATTTTTATCTACATGAGTCTCACTACAGAAAATTTAAACAAAACACACTGAAGCCTTTAGCAGAAATTATAAAACACACATTTGCTGCCCAATTTCTTTTTCTAGAGCAAAGGGGAACAGATGTCAGCTCTCCAGTAGAGCATGAACCGTGTATTAAAGTAAGCCCTCCAACACTCAATCTGCTTTTTCCTCAACCAAAATACGAAGAGACAGTCTGATAACTGACAGTTCACCAATGGACAGGTCACTGAAGAATATGCTACCACATATTCTAGTTACCTTAGAAAACAATTTGAAGAGACTGAAACTAGAGAAAAGAGAAAGGATATAAGGTATGAAAGGCAGTAACTGAAAGGCAGTGAAGTCAGGCATTTGTTTTAAGGAAGAGAAGACTCTAAACATGGCATGGCAAGTGCCGTCACATTAGGTAGAACTGAGGATGAAGGAGAAGTTTCAGCTAGGTAAGAAAGCAAACTAGACTAGAATATTCTGATTGTGAAGTATGCCAGTCTTTTTGTAGATAAAAATGGAGAATGACATATCAAATCTAATTGCCAAATTTTCCTTGAAATGTCAATAAAACGTGGTATGAATTAAAAGATAATATAAAATTGAAGATGACAAAAACTATGTATGGGACTTGCAAAAATGATCACAATATTTTGCAGCTTCTGCAAGAGAGAATTGGACCTACTTCACTCACTGTATCTAAGCTGGGCTTGACTTGTTCGACCAAGAGGACCCAACAGAAGTAAAGTGTGAGTTCTGAATCTATACTTCAAAAGGCCTTGCAAATTATATTCTTGCTGCTCTTGAACCCCTGAAACCACCACGTGAAAAAAATCTAGGTGTGACTGGGCCATGGGGTGCACAGACATTTGATCGAACGTTATTTTGGATGTCTGTGAGATGTTTTCAGGTGAGACAAACATTTGAATCAGACTGATTAAAGCAGATTGTGCTCTGTAATGTGAGTAGACTCAACTGACAAGACCTGAAAAGAACAAAAAGGCTGAGTAACTCGCGTCTAACTGCACTGAGCTGGAATATTGTTTTTCCTGTCTTCAGACTTGAACTAAAACATCAACTCTTTTTGGGTCTTCAGCCTGCTGACTTTCTGACCTGAACTTAAATCATAGCTCTCTTGGTTCTCAGGCCTTCTGATTTGGACTGGAACTACACCTTCAGCTCTCCTGGGTCTCCAACTTGCCAACTGCAGATCTTGGGACTTTTCAGCCTCCAAAACCACATAAACCAATTCCTTATAATAAATCTCTCATTATATACATACACATACATAGTGATTCTGTTTCTTTGGTGAACCCAGACCAATATATTAGGCTTGCCTGCTGGAGGATGAGATATATATGACTCAGATTCTCCTGTCAGTGCTGTCAACATGTGCCAACCACCAGAAATGTAAATGATACCATCTTAAATCATCTAGAACCCAATTAATCCACCAGTTGACCAAAGATGAATGAGAGAGTCCAGACATTAGTACAGCTGGCCCAAACCAAAGAACTAATGAACCAACCCACAGAATCATGAGCAAAATAAATGATGGCTTTTTAAGCCACAAATGTTTCAGGATAGGTTTTTTTTTTTTTTTTTTTTTTTTGCGGGGGTGGTGGGTGGGCGCAGAGTTTTCTTCTTGTTGCCCAGGTTGGAGCGCAAAGGTGCGATATTGGCTCACCGCAACCTCTGCCTCCTGGGTTCAAGCAATTCTCCTGCTTCAGCCTCCCGAGTAGCTGGGATTACAGGCATGTGCCACTATGCCCGGCTAATTTTTTGTATTTTCAGTAGAGACAAGGTTTCTCCATGTTGGTCAGGCTGGTCTCCAATTCCTGACCTCAGGTGATCTGCCCACCTTGGCCTCCCAAAGTGCTGGTATTAGAGGCATGAACCACCACGCTGGCCTCAGGACAGTTCTTAAGCAGCAAAAGCTAACTGATACACCACAGGTATGCTATAATTTGAGTTTTAAATATGAAATATAATTTGGCTAAAATGAGCACAATCTGAAAGAAATTAAATTCCAAACTGTATAATAAGCACTATGGGCATTTATACTACAGAGCAGTACAGAAAAATAAGTAGTGAAATTCAATTGCAAGGATTAAGGTAACTAAAGAGGCTAAAATTGTAGGAGAGTCCACCATCAGGCAAACAGAAAATCAAATTGGTGTGATATAACCTGTGAGGTGGATGAGAGCTACATGATAGTCTATTAAAAAAACAAACGAACACTCAAAAACAACTCTAGGGATATATGAAAATAGTCAATGTCAGTTATACTTCAAAAGATTTCAATATGTCTGGAAAGTAAAGATAAAATGCGACATTAACAGCAGATAGAGTAACGATGAATAGGATGCTTTGGTGGATTAGACAATTAACTATAACAATATAATTAGTTGCATGCATTAGTATCACACAAGGAGCATCTTTAAAAATATACATTCCTGGGACATACTCTCACAGACTGATTCAATAAGTTTGGAGTGAACTTGAGAATCCAGACTTTTAACAAGCACTGCAGGTGATTCTGTTGTAGCTGGTTCACAAAGTACTGCCTACCCTAGAGGAATAATGGGGGCAAATAGTTCACATTATCCCTAAAATGTGGATTTCTTTAATATTAATAAGGGAAAACTTCATTTGCATACTAGTGCCTTTACATTAAAATATTAAATTTCTATATTTAAAAAACAATGAGCTTTTTGGTTAAATGTACTACTAAAGCAATCACTCATATTCACCTATTTTTCTCAAAGCAGCTAGACTAAATAAGCACTGTGATAAAAAAAAAATTTCAAGAACTCTATTGGGTATAAGTAACATGAGTAAGATAAGCCAGTCTACAACCAGAAGATTTCTTTAATAGGAATCAACATAAACTTGATAAGGTAACAATTGCTATGCTTAGTCTGATGTTTAAAATTACTTTTAAAAAAAAAACAACCTTAATATTTATCTTGCAGTTCTATCACTGTATAGATGAATTGAAAGCTTGAAACCAAGCATACTTACTTTATTGCTTTGGATATCAGGGTGGGGTGGTGAATCAAAGTTTATTATGGCATGGAGAATATCATGTGTTAGATTACTAAGGTGCAATAATGGATTGGCAACTACTGTTTTGGCATTGGCTGTACAAGCAAAGAGGAGAGGCACTGAGGTTTGCTCTGACAGAGGGCTAGAAAATAGCGGTTCTGACGTTTCCTTAAAAACAAAGAGGGATAAAACGTTAACCAACTATTTATAGTTACAAACCATTACTTCAGTAAATCAAGGGCTCTCTAAAACACTTCAAAACAATTAAAAAATAAAAGCATAATAGAAACTTAGAAGGGATGTGAAGAAGTCTGCATTCCAATAATCATATTTAAAAACAAGACATTGGCCAGGCGCGGTGGCTCACGCCTGTAATCTCAGCACTTTGGGAGGCCGAGGCGGGCGGATCATGAGGTCAGGAGATCGAGATCATCCTAGCTAACATGGTGAAACCCCGTCTCTACTAAAAATACAAAAAATTAGCTGGGCTTGGTGGCGAGCACCTGTAGTCCCAGGTACTCAGGAGGCTGAGGCAGGAGAATGGCCTGTACCTGGGAGGCGGAGCTTGCAGTGAGCCGAGACAGTGCCACTGCACTCCAGCCTAGGCAACAGAGCAAGACTCCATCTCAAAAAAAAAAAAAAAAAAAAAAGACATTTGAGGGGGGACAGAGAAGGAAAACAAAAACAAGACAATATCCTTTTGCAATAAGAAGTCTGTCACCCTACAAGGCATTCAGACAACACTTTGGAGTGTGAATAAAGCAGGTCATAAGGCCTGATACTGAACTGCCTGAAACTACTATAAATACCCATCTTTACTAATTCATAATATGAAGGACCACACAAAAGGGAGCATTCCCTAAAGCGACTGTAATGAAGAAAATCAAGTCTTAGTATTCAAAACCAGAAAAGCAACACCAAAAACAGATTTAGACATGTACTATTTTTGACTATCAAGTAAATTACATACCTGCTGAGATTCTTGCAAAAGCAAAATCAATTCCATTCTTACAGATGCAAGACCCCCACCATGGGATCCATGAAGTATGCAGTAACTAAGAAACATTCTCAAAAGTGACTGATACTTCAAGAGCCACTGTCTTTTTTCCTGAAAATTTTCTCTCAGTTGTTTCACTTTCATTTGATGAGGCAAATCTTCAGCATCTTCATTTAATCCAAATTCACCTTCATTTCTGCCAAATGCAGACTGTAGTTCTTCAGCATCTGAGCAAAAGTCACAAGTCCTCTGAAGAGCTATCACCTCTTTTTCAAGCCAGTGGTATAGTTGGTAACGCAATTTTCCACCATCTATTTCATAGCCGGTAGATAAAGTACGAAGTTCTACTGTGAGAATCTTTAAACATGCTCTAAATTTTAATTGAACTGCAATTATATCTTCTGATGGATTTATAAGGTCATTTTCATCTAGTGTGCTGAAAGATTCTGTGTAGTTAGAACTTACATCATCTAACTTTTTATCTGTTTTTCTCTGTAAAGGTTTTAGTTCTTTCATTGAAATAGGGACATCCTCATTTTCTTCATCATTATCACTGTCCCATTTTAACTCTAAAGAGTCATCCTGAAATACAACACTTGGTTGGCTCCAGTCAAAAGAAAGAGTAGAGTTTGATTGCTTCTCTGAGGAACCCTCTGAAGAAGATCCAAAACCATTTATCAGTGACTGTGACCAATCAATGGCAGAAGACTTATCTTCCCTTGCATCCAACTTTAATGGAGAAGAAGGAGAACTGTCTTTACTAGTATCCAGAAAACTAGAAGCTCTACAAAAAGGTCTTGTTTTCTTGATGACTTTAGGCATCTTTGATAATACTTCCAAAGCCAACATCGGGCAGCCAGCTTTTAAATGAGCACTGGCAGTAGTAAAAAATAATCGTCTTTCACTTAAATTAATTGTTCCTGCCAGTCCACTTTTTCCTGTTAGACTCATATGTGTGGAAAATGTATCAGATGATCCAAAATGACGTCTCAGCAAAAGAGGATGTGTTCTTAGATAATTGTAGAAATTAAAAACTGTAGGATTACAGGCTGATAAAACTTGATCTGAAAGTAAATTCATTTTATGAGCCAAGAAAAGTTGTTCAAGAGTTGAACTGTGTGTGTGTATCACAGTGTCTTTTCTCTCTACTATGACACCTTCATCTACAGGGTCTTTTGACAAAATTTTACTAATAGGCCACAATGATCCATGGCACTGAAGAGACAGCATCATATGTATAATGGACATGTTCTAACAAAGTAGGAAAACAAAGATTATGCTTCTTTCCCATTGAAACAAATCTCTTCAGGTAACATTCTAGGATAATTTAAAACATCCAGTTATAGACTCTTAGTTCTTTTTCTCCTACTTCCCTGGATACTTCTCCTCAGTCTGCTTTGCTAGTCCTCCTCATCTTCTCTACCTTTGAACGCTGAGAGTCTCCTGGGGTTTAACTGCTGACTTATTTTCTATATATATTTCCTGAGTTGAATTCATATAGTCCCATGACTTTCAATAACATCTACACACTGATAACTTGGACGTCATCTCTATCTCCAGTCCCAACTTCACACTGAAAATCTAAACTCCTGTATCCAAAAGCCTACATTTCATTTCTACTTACATGTACTGCTTCAGGACCTTTTTATTTAGCGTGCCCTTGACTAAAACCACTCTTTACCTATATCTACATTGATTAACTCATTTCAACCAGTTCTCTGCTCAAAGTTCACCTTATCAGAGAAAGCTTCATGATCTAAAACAGTACTTCCCCGTATCATTTACCTATTGTTCAATCTAACAAGCCAAGAGTTACCTTTGATTCCTAATTCCTTTACACTCCATATCAAATCCAGTCCTATCTAATCAATCTTAAAATCATATCCCAAACCCAACCACCTCTCTCTGCCTCCATTCCAATCATTCTGGTTAAAGCCACTATTATTATTTTTTTGCAATTTTCTTCTAGAATAATACAAGTTTAATTGATAATAAAAGTATATAAAAATGTACAAATGTACTAGTCCCAAATCAAAATACAATTTTTACATTAATACGTGTAAGTACGAGAAAAGGTCAGGTGCAATGGCTCAGGCCGGGCGCAGTGGCTCACGCCTGTAATCCCAGCACTTTGGGAGGCCGAGGCGGGCAGATCACGAGGTCAGGAGATCAAGACCATCCTGGCTAACACGGTGAAACCCCATCTCTACTAAAAATACAAAAAATTAGCTGGGTGTGGTTGGGGGCACCAGTAGTCCCAGCTACTTGGGAGGCTGAGGCATGAGACGCCAGGTGTTTGAGATGAGTCAGGGCAACAAAGCAAGATACGGCATCTAAATTTTTTTTTTTTTTAAATAAAAACACTTAGAAAGTGGCTGGAAAAGGCATTTACATTTTCCTTCATTACACAGAGGCTAGTTTGAAAATCTTTAGCTTAAATGGCTAGGAGACTTAAACAAATGAGTCAACCAGCTTTCTCAAAGGTTTAGAAAGTAAGACAAAGGCCACTTCCTGATTAAATGATACCACATCACAATCTATAAACTAGACCCTTTTCCAATTGGTATTCCAAATAATATAATATGTATTTTATCAGCTACCAAACACAATTCAATCTATGAAAAAATATCTGAACAGTAAATCTCCTTTTTATACGCATCTATATAAAGAATTCCATTTTATACTGGCCTCTGAGAAAGCTTTAACAAAGAGGATTTCTAAAAGAAAAGTTACTAGTAGACTCAAAAGAGTACATAAGCTCTACCAGTTCATAACAAGACAGTCAAAAAGTTTATCTAGCTAAAGATTTTCTAATCGTATCACTTAAGTCAACCTTTTTTTACACTGAACACATTTTTCACTATAAGAATTCTAAAACTGATTGACAAACACACTAAATTCAACCTAAGATTTAAAAACTGGTTTTATAGCAGTATTTCTTCAATATGTTTACATTCAAGTGTTGACAATATTTATGTTCAATAAATCTATTTTGTAAAAACAGAAAATCCAAAGTTACTTGTTTTCAAAGGATTTATCTTTCTGGAGGAAAAAACCAAACAACCAACCAAAAACTGTTATAAAGACCATGAATTCAATTTGTTTGTATTACCCTTACCACCTAATAGAGTGATCTGCTCATGTAGCAATTACCAATAATACTCTTAATCATTAACATCTTAGAAGTGCAGCTTACCATCATTCTCTCTGATAGGTTGCTTTATTAATGTTTCCAGAGCACCACTATAATCTTCCAAAATCCAATATGCCATGCTCCGAAGAAAAGGATCATGATGCATATTTATGTTCAATGAACACCGTTTGCTGACAGGAGAATCGATTCCCAAAACTTTTTTATGTAAAATAGATTTATATGTTGCAGATGTATCAAATTCAGACTCATAGAGTCTTGCTATTACAAGAGCCAACTGAATGTCATTCAATTTCTCAAGACACACCTTTAAAAAAAAATTGTTTTTAAATAAGCAGGAGCAGGTTTCATTTTAGTATAAATTCAGTTAACTCACTAATAACTGGAAAAATATAAGGCTTTATAAATATCCAAAATTAGCAAAGAAGGATAAGAAACAAAACATATGCTGCTTGCTTTTACCAAATCTACTTGACAACATTTAATATTTGCAAATCTACCTTCTAGTACTAAATATATATATGTGCAAAAATTAAACTAAATGAGGAAATAATGGATAATTTAAATGATATCAATTTAAGCTATATTATTTTATTTTTGTCTTGAACCTCTATTAGTTTCCATCCACCCCAGGAGACTTGAGTCTCCATATTAAAAGGATATTTTGAATTACTTGTATGAAACTGAGCAAAAGGACAATTTGAGACAAATGTTATATCTTAAATATTCATAATTTTTTAAAAGTTTACTAAGAAATAATCAGTTAAGGATTTTCTAACATTCATCAAATAATACAGAGCCAGATACGGGGTTCAAATAAGTTTAAATTGGTAGGACAAACCTTTTAACTTTTTGAATATTCTTAAGAGTCAAATCAATTACCTATCTCAACCAACTAACAAACACCATTTGGTTAATCTTAATTCTGTATAAATACCATTCAAGTTAACAAATTTTTAAATGTCTCTACTAAATATTAACAGTTATTTTAGATATTTGGCCTTGTGTTATTTCCAATAAAGTTGAATTTAAAAAAATTAAAATTTAAGCACTATAGAGCTTTAAAAGATGACATTGCTATTCTTTGTTATTTAAATTTCATTAATTACCTCAATTGCATCTCTGAGGCAACCAGCTAAAAGAAAAAATGCTGCAGAATGTTCAAATCTTTGTTTGCCTAGCAAAGAAAAAGCATTCTTTAAAGCTGCTTTACGCCACCTTTCATCCTCAAAATTGTGTCCAAAAAACTGTGTCATCCTGGTGTTTTTTTCAGCTCTATACACGAAAAAAAAAAAAAACGGTATGAAAATTTTGGAATACAATTTTTTTTACATCAGAATCAATTTTCTTAAGTTAGGATTTGGCTAAGGCTCAATAGAAACATCTGCCAGTTCATACCTTACTATATATCTGCTTCTTTTCCCAGTAAAAATTATATTAAGTAAACATTTGTTACATAAATCTCAGAGATTACAAAAAGTTTTTCTTTCAAAATACAAAGAAAACTACATTAGCAGGACTGTGAAAATTACTTTTACATCCATGCAAAATGTTTAATTTATATTAACTTGTGTGCCACCATTGAAACTCATCAGTAACTTTTCACCCCTGCCCATCTGAGAATGACCTAAGAGATAAAAATCTAAAGAATGTGCCTTGAATCAAAACCACCATAAATCATCAAGTCTCTTCCCCCCAAAGGTTGCTGCTCATGTGGGTCATCTGAAAATAAATTCAAACAAATGATGAACTATTTATGGTAATCATGTTCACCAGTCTTGCTGAGAAATGAGAGAGAAAAATTCTAAGCGAATTCAGCTCAGAAAGAAGGTGGGGCCCACAGGAAGGAGGTAGTTTTGTGGGGTACGCTGGCCCATAGCACAGAGGAAGGTGCCTGTTCCAGACTCCACCAATTAATTCCTCTCCTTCTATGTCCCAAGTATAAGTTTCTGGTTTAGTTACCTGATATGTTTTGGCTGTGTCCCCACCCAAATCTCATCTTGAATCCCCACGTGCTGTGGGAAGGACCCAGTGGGAGGTAACTGAATCATGGGGACAAGTCCTTCCCATGCTATTCTTGTGATAGTGAATAAGCCTCAAGAGACTTGATGGTTTTACAAAGAGGAGTTTCCCTGCATAAGCTCTCTTTTGTCTTGTCTGCTGCCATGAGACATGCCTTTCACCTTCTGCCATGATTGTGAGGCCTTCCCAGCCACGTGGAACTGTATGTCCAATAAACCTCTTTCTTTTGTAAAATGCCCAGTCTTAGGTATTTCTTTATTAGCAGCATGAAAACGGACTAATACATTACCTTTGCTTTATAGGAGCATGAGAAGTTCTTAAGCAAAATATTGTTTCTGGATTGATAAATCTGAAAATTAATTAAACTGACCTCATCAGGTTTCTTCCACTCTGAAAAACACTTGGGGCTTTTTCCTTATGAAATCTCTCTCTTAAATACAAAACAACTAAGAATCTACATGAATCAACATCAAGAACAACAAATCTTATTTCATTCATTTACTTCTTATGAACAGGTTTTCACATTGAAGTGGTTTTTTTTTTTTTTTTTTTTTTTTTTTTACCTACCTATATAATCCCCAAATCACAGCTTTCTTTTTCATTGCAAGGTAAAAAATGGCAGCATCTAAAGGATCATTCTTTCTATAAAAGGCTGCTTTAGCTACCTATAATCAAAAAATATTGATCAAAAATTCACAGAAACAGTTTTGAACAAGTAATTTCCTTCATATGCAAGGCTGGCACATATCCACTGAATGTTTAATAAAATTTTAAAAATATGTACATGAATAATGTGTGCATGTATATATAAAATAGTAACAAAAGTGACTTATAGTGGTGGCTTCAATGGTTACAGAGAAGAAATAATAGGACTATTGCCTTTCATTACAAGTTATTTTGTACTATTTTTACATTTTTCTAAACATATACACATATTATTTTCTAAAGATCAGACATATACTACTAACAAGTGTGTCAATTAAAAACTTGGGAATTAGAATACACATTTTAAAACTTTAGGTATTTTGAAATACGTTATAAATGAAATATAAATAAAGACTATTCAAAAGTCTTTTGCCGCTTCAAAAACAAAAGGGAGTAATGGCAGAGAAGATATGAAATGCCATTTAAAGAAATGTCCAAAAAGTATTAATTCACTTATACAAAAATAAAACACTTACTTTTTCTATGCATTTGCGTAAGATGCGAGTATTCCGGACCCACCACCCCACACCCATAGCTCTTAATTCAGACCAAGTGGGATCATCTTTCTGCATGGCTGGCAACATGTTCAGCAGTTCTTCTTCTGCTACTGAGTGAAATGCCCAAGCAAAATGACTTGTAGACAGGCCTGAAGAAATGTCAAAAATGATGTTTATAAAAAATATAAATACGCTTATATGATTATCAGAAATGTATGTTCCATATTTTCAATATAAATGTGTAAACTTCTATGAGATTCACAGTTTAAGATTAGAAATATGGGCTTTTTAAAATTTTTGCTTCTTCAAACAACTATATCACTATAACGAGCATATATATGTTTTGTAGAAATAGCATTTTTTTTTGAAAGGAAAAGAAAAAATGCTTATGGCAAATTCCACTGTGCTAATGTATTTATGATCCTTTTTTAAAAATGAGAAACACTTAAAGCATTATTTTATGTTGATATATTTCTATCTTCAAAGCTGCTTTTCACCTTCCTTTGGTCAACATTTGTTTTGTGGATGTAATTCCAAGGAATTAATAAAAAAGAAGTAAGCAGTTCAGGTTGATGAATTAGGAATAGCACTGTAAAGACTCCAGAATCTGAATGCATACATTAAATTCCAGCTCCAGCTGGGAGTGGTGGCTTACACCTATAATCCCAGCACTTTGGGAGGCGTAGGTGGGTATATCACTTGTGGTCAGAAGTTTGAGACCAGCCTGGTCAACATGGTGAAAACCCTGTCTCTACTTAAAAAACACACAATTAGGCCAGGAGCGATGGCTCATGCCCGTACTCCCAGCACTTTCGGAGGCCGAGGTGGGCAGATCACAAGAGCAGGAGATCGAGACCATCCTGGCTAACACGGTGAAACCCCATCTCTACTAAAAATACAAAAAATTAGCCAGGTGTGGTGGTGGGCACCTGTAGTCTCAGCTACTCGGGAGGCTGAGGCAGGAGAATGGCGTGAACCCGGGAGGCAGAGCTTGCAGTGAGCCGGGATTGCGCCACTGCACTCCAGACTGGACAACAGAGCGAGACTCTGTCTCAAAAACAAAACAAAACAAAACCATACAATTAGCCAGACAGGTGGTATGTGCCTGTAATCCCAGGTACTGAGGAAGTTGAGGCAGAAAAATCGCTTGAACTGGGGAAGCAGAGGTGGCAGTGAGCCAAGATTATGCCACTGCACTCCAGCCTCGGTGACAGAGTAAGGCTGTGTCTCAAAAATGAAAATAAAAATAAAATTCCAGCTCTATTGTTACTATTAAGTTGGTACAAAAGTAACTGCAGGTGGTTTCGGCCATTAAAAAAGGCAAAAACTGCAATTGCTTTTGTACCAGCCTAATATATTCATATAATCTTAGATAAGACACATTGTCTCTAAATGCCTCAATTTCTCTGTATATAAAATGCAAATAATCATGGAACTATCTTCATATAATCTTAGATAAGATACATTGTCTCTAAATGCCTCAATTTCTCTGTATATAAAATGCAAATAATCATGGAACTATCTTATAACATAGTTTTGATAATTAAATAATATAGTTATAAAATTTAGAATAGAATCTGTCACACAGTAATTATTACTCCATATCACCATATTAGTAAGATATTTGTATATTTATACATCATCATTTATGTCAGTAATTCTCTCAACCCGATGGAATACACATGTTTATTGCTCTGCTTCTATTTTGACTTTTCATAATATATTTTGTTTAGCATGACTAGGTAAAGTAAATAATTAACTATAGGATGTGGCTTTGAGATACACGGCCTCAAATTTTTAACCTAAGTCAAGCAAGGAATTACCTCCCATGCCAAGCAATGTGAAATGCTTTCTATATGGAACACTGAAAATAAATAAAAAGTTAAAACAAAACAAAAAAACCCTACATTGTGAATGGACTATTATTCTAAATCATTTTTGGATTCCTGTCATCTCTCTAGCAACTTCAATACATTTTCATAAATAATTAAATAATCTGATTTAGACATCAGTAAGATGGCAGGAATAGAAGTCCCAGGTTTCATTCCTTGCCATGATTTG
This sequence comes from Macaca nemestrina, assembly GCF_043159975.1. Lineage (NCBI taxonomy): Eukaryota > Metazoa > Chordata > Mammalia > Primates > Cercopithecidae > Macaca > Macaca nemestrina. The sequence continues at coordinate 61,088,732 of NC_092130.1, forward strand.
CATATTTATATCCCTTCAGATTTCACAGTGAAACTTAACCTGCAATGTAACAGCATTAACAGGTAGAGCCTTAAGGAGATAACTAGCCACTGCCCTCATGAATGGGATTAACATCCTTATAAAAGGGATCAAGAGAACTAGGTAGTCCTTTTCACCAGTTCCATCATTTAAGGATGTAGCAACAAGGTGCCAACTATGGAGCAAAGATCAAGCCCTTACCAGACACCAAATCTGCTGGTGCCTTGATCTTGGACTTCCCAGTCTCCAGAAATATGAAAAATAAATTGTTCCTATTTATAAATTACCCAGTCTAAGGTATTTGTTATAGAAGACCCAAAAGACAGACACCCCTGCACAAAGAGAGTTTAAGTAGCAACTAGCCACAGAAAAGAAAATGCCATTTTACCCCCAAACGTGGGAATGAGCTGAGACACCTCTGTGGACCATAGAACCAAATAAAAACTACAGTAGAAGGGTAAAAGTAACAGTCTCACTTTGAGCACATCATCCGTTCCCGTCCAAGCTGATTTGTGGTACGAAGAGAAAATTCCCTAGATCCAGTTTGTACAGTGGGAAAAGCAAGCCACAGTCAGGCACTGAGCTTCCCCAGAGTTCTAAAATGTTTCCCAGGAAGCTCACGCAGGTCTCACCTCAAGGGAAACAATGTGGGCAATGTCATAGCTAGATCATCTGGGGTTGGGTAGAAACAGATAAAGGAGTTAGACCTTATAGCAACTAGCCTACAGATGTTGGTGGTAGCTCTGTGTTCCTGCCAGTAGTAGCATCCAATTAGAGGTAACAGCCAATGGCATATCCTACCTGCAAAGTCAAGCTGGTTGCTTCCAGAAGCATGGTAAAAAATTAAACCTGGCTTCAGTCCTTAGATGGCTAACCTCCACATTCAGCCTCAGAGCCTATCCCAAAGCCCTGCCCAGACTGGTAGACAACTACCTCAGCATATTTCAGCAAAGCTCAGGGGCTAGACCTGCCCAACCAGAGAGTTCAAACAGTGGCTTGGCTCAGCCTCGAACACCACTCCAAGGTCCCACACAGGCAGGGAGACACCTATCACTGTGTACTTCTTTAGAGGACAGACCTGCCCAACCTGTGAGGCCAAACAGGGGCTTGGCCCAGCCCCAGACCTCACACCAAGGCTCCGTTCAGGCAGGAGGGCAAGCTTCAAACACGCATTTCTATAAAACATAGCCTCTGAATCTGTCCATCTGGAATAACAACTCTGCCTAACTTCGGGGCCAGCCTGCAACCCTGCCCAACTTCAGAACCCAAATGATAATACTGCCTGGCCAGAGAACACATCCTGTGACCCAGCCCAATTAGAGGCTATCGCAGTGCCCAGCCAGCAGCTCTGAATGACTGCAGAGACCAGCCAGTGGTCTTGCCAGACAGCAGAACCTAGAGAGCAGCATCATCCAACCTCAGAACCTAAAGGCAGGGGCCTAGCCACCTAGAGAACCCAACTGTAAGCCCTGCCCCCCGGGGTCATTTCAGGCTAAACCATGCATAATCAGAGGCTAGATTTAATAGTGAAGCTCTATCTTGGCCAGAAATCACAGAAGAGGTTGCTGTCTCTTCAAATGTGGAGACCCCAAAGCAAATACACGAGAATGGTGAAGAAGCAGGGAATCATTATATCTCGAAAAGAAACTAATAAATTTCCAATAATGAACCCAAAGGAAACAGATCTATGAAATGACCGATGAATATTGGAATAATCCACTTAAAAAGTTCAGTGAACTACTTGAATATATAGAGGAAAATTAAAACAAATTTATTCTTATTTAAATAAATTCTACTCAAATAGAAACCGAAAGAGAATGGGGATAGCTATATTAGACAAAATAGACTTCAAGTCAAAAACTGTAAAAGGAGACAAAGAAGTATGTTACATAATGATAAAAGGGTCAATTCATCCAGAGGATATTAATAATTATAAATATATACATACTCAACATCAGAGGCACTTAGACTTCGAAAGCAAATATTAAAGAAAGTAAAGGGAGAGATAGATTACAATACAGTAATAATAGGGGGATTCAATACCCTACTTTCAACAAAGGACAGATCATCCAGACAGAAAATTAAGAACACTGGATCTGACCAATGTTTAGTCTCTTAGACCAAATGTACCTAAAAGACATGTACAGAACACTCTACCAAACAGCAAGAGAATATGCATTCTTTTTGTGCACACAAAGAATATTCCCCAGAATAGATAATATGTTAGATTACAAAGCAAGTTTTAAAAAATTCAAGTGGATTAAATCATATCAAGTATCTTTGCTGATCACAATAGTATGAAACGAGAAATAAATAACAGGAGAAATCTTGGAAAAGTCACCAATTTGTGGAAATTAAACAATATGCTCCTGAAAAAACAATGGGTCAAAGAAGAAATCAAAAGAGAAATTAAAAATTATCTTGAGACAAACAAATACAAAAACAGAATATGCTAAAATTTATGGGATGCAGCAAAACTATTTCTAAGAGAGAAAATCACAGCATTCAGTTCCTCCCCCCGTATCTCTCTCTCTCTCTCTCTCTCAAATAAACTACCTACTATTATACATCAAGGAACTAAAAATAGAAGAAACTCAGCCCAAAGTTAACAGAAGAAAGGAAATGAAGATCGGAGGAGAAATAAATAAAGTATAAACTAGAAAAATGACAGGGAAAAACAACTAACAAAACTAAGGGTCAGTTTTCTGGAAAGATAAATATACTTGACAAATCCTTAGCAAGATTAAGAAAAAGAAGGGCCAGGCACAGTGGCTCATGCCTGTAATCCCAGCACTTTTAGGAGATGGAGGCAGGAGGATCACTTGAGGTCAAGAGTTCGAGACCAGCTTGGCCAACATGGCAAAACCCTGTCTCTACAAAATACAAAAATTAGCTGGGTGTGGTGGAGCAAGCCGATAATCCCAGCTACTTGAGAGGCTGAGGCAAGAGAATCGCTTAAATCCAGGAGGGCACAGGTTGCAGTGAGCTGCGAGGCGCCATGGCACTCCAGCCTGGGAGACAGAGAAAGTCTCTATCTCAATAAATAAATAAACCAAAGACTAAAAATAAAATTAGAACTTAAAGAAGAGACACTACAAATGATACCACAAACAAATAATTGTAAGAGATGAATATGCAGATATCTGCCAACAAATTGGATAACCCAGAAGAAATGGATAAATTCCTAAACACAGATAACCTGCCGGAACTGAAATATGAAGAAATAAAATATCTGAACAGATTGATGATGGGTAAGCACATAAATCAGTAATACAAAGTCTCCCATCAGGTCAGGCACGGTGTCTCATGCCTGTAACCCCAGCACTTTGGGAGGTCAAGGCAGGCAGATCACTTGAGGTCAGGCGTTCCAGACCAGCCTTGCCAACATGGCGAAACTCTGTCTCTACTAAATTACCCCAGCTACTCAGGAGGCTGAAGTAGGAGAATCACTTGAAACCCGGAGGCAGAAGTTGCAGTGAGCCGAGATTGCACCACTGCACTCCAGAGTTGGGTGACAGGAGCATCTCAAAAAAAAAAAAAAAAAAAAAAAAAAAAACCTCACACACACGTCTCCCGTCAACCCATCAAAGAAAAGTCCAGAATTTGATCACATCACAGGTGCATTCTACTAAACATTTAAGGAAAAACTAACACCAATCCTTCTTAAACTCTTCCAAAGAACAGAAGAGGAAAGAAAAGTTCTTCTTTTTATGAGACCAGGAGTTCCCTGATGCCAATGCCAGGCAAAATAAATACAAAATAATAACAACAATAATAAAAATTATAGGTCATTATCCCTGATAAACACAAATGTAAAACCCTCCACAAAATACTAGCAAACCAAATTAACAGCACAATAAAAGGATCACCCAGTATGATCAAGTAGGAATTATGCCAAGGGTTCAAGATTGGCTCAACATGTGCAAATTAACTGATGTCATTCTGTTCACATTAACAAAATTAAGGACAAAACCATATGATCCTCTCAACAGATGCAAAAAAAGCATCAAGTAAAATTCAACATCCTTTCATGACAAAAACTCTCAAAAAATTAGGTGCAGAAGGAATGTACCTCAACACAATAAAGGCCACAAATGATAAGCCCAGAGCTAAACATCATACTCAACAGTGACAATTTAAAAGCTTTTCCTCTAAGATCAGAAAGAGGACAAAAATGCACTCTCTCACAACTTCTACTCAACTATGATAGTACTAGAAGTCCCTGCCAGAGCAACTGGACAAAAGAAAGAAATAAAAAGGCATCCAAATAGGAAATGAAGAAGTAAAAATGTCACTGTTTGCTAACAACACAATCTTACATACAGAAAACACAAAAGACTCCACCAAAGAAACAGAACTAATAAACAACTACATTAAACATGAAGGATACAAAATTAAAATGCAAAAAGAAGTGGCATTTCCATACAGTAACAACAAATTATCTGATCTGATTTAAAAAATAAATAAAACAATCTCATTAATCGTTGCTACAAAAAAAAAAAAAAAAAAAAAAAAAAAAACAGGCTGGTGGCTCACGTCTGTAATCCCAGCATTTGGGAGGCCAGAGTGGGAGGACAGTTTGAGCTGAGGAGTTTAAGAACAGCCTGGGCAACACAGTAAGACCCCATCTCATTAAAAACAAAAATTTAACCAAGGAAGTAAAAGAGCTCTACAATAAAACTGTAAAACACTGATGAAAGAAATTTGAAGACACAAAAAAATGGTAAGATACCCAGTGTTCACAGATTGGAAAAATTAATTTAATTTTTAAATCGTTAAGATGTTCAAACTACCCAAAATTATCTACAGATTCAATGCAATCTCTATCAAAATACTGATGTCATTTTTCACAGAAATAGAAAAAAAGAAAAAAAACCCTAAAATTCATTAGGAATACCAAGAAACCCCAAATACCCAAAGTAAACTTGAGATGAAAGAACAAACCTAGAGACATCATACTGCCTGATTTCAAACTATATTACAAAGCTAGGGTAATCAAAATAGCAAGGTACTGGTGTAAAAACAGAAACACAGACCAATGGAATAGAACAGAAGGCGTGGAAATCAACTCATACATTTATACTCAGCTGATTTTTGTCAAAGGTGCCAGGAACACACAATAGAAAAGGATAGTTTCTTCAAAAAATGGTGCTGGGAAAACTAGATAACTACATGCAGAAGAATGAAATTGGACCATTACCTTATACCATATACAAAAATAGGTCAAAATGGACTAAAGACTTAAACATAAGACCTGCATTATAAAACCACTAGAAGAAAACACAGGGGGAAAACTACATGTCATAAGTCTGGGCAATGATTTTTTTTGGACACAGCACCAAAGGGACAGGCAACAAAAGCAAAAATTAACAAATGGGATTACATCAAACTGAAAATGTCTGCATAGCAAAAAATACAATCAGCAGAGTGAAGAGAAAAGCCATGGATTGGGAAATAATATTTGCAATCTGTATATCTGATACGGAGTTAATATCCAAAATATATCAAGAACTCTAATAACCCAATAGCAAGAAAACAACTCAATTAAAAAATGGACATGCCAGGCACAAGTGGTGCACACCTGTAGTCCCAGCTATTTGAGAGGCTGAGGCAGGAGGATGGCTTGAGGCCAGGAGTTTGACTGCAGCCTGGGCAACAGAGTAAGACCTTCATCTCTTGGGGGGGGAAAAAAAACCCAGAGGGGACAAAAGACCTGAACAGATATTTCTCAAAAGAAGACATATGAATGTCCAACAGATAAATGAAAAAGGTGCTTGACATCTATAATCATCAGGAAAATGCAAATTAAAGCCATAATGAGATAACAATTCACACCTGCTAGAATGTCTATTATCAGAAAGAGAGAAAAAAAAAGTTTTGGTAAAGAAGTGGCGAAAAGGGGAGCCTGGTACACTGCTAGTGGGAACATAAATTAGTACAGCCATTATGGAAAAGGGTATGAAGGTTCCTCAAATATTTAAAAATATTCTGGGACAATGTTTTATTAAAAGAGAAGAAAAGCAAAAAATTTTAACTAAAAAAAGAAAGAAAAAATATAGAAACAAAATTACCACATGATCCACCAACCCCACTTATGTGTATATAGTCAAAGGATGTGAAATCAGTATGTTGAAGAGTTATCTGCACTCCAATGTTAAGTGTGGCTTTATTCACAATAGCTTAGTTATCAAATCAACCTAAGTATCCATCAATAAATTAATAAAGAAAAGGTCTCATATATAGGCATACCTTGGAGATACCGTAGGTTCAATTTCAGACCACCACAATAAAGCAAATATTGCAGTAAAATGAGTAACACAACTTTTTGTTTCCCAGTGCTTACACAAGTTATGGTCACATCATACTGTGGTCTATTAACTGTGTAATAGCATTATGTCTAAAATGAGTGTACATACCTTAATTAAAAAGCACATTATTGCTAAAACGTAACAATAATCTGAGCCTTAAGCAGGTCATATTCTTTGCTGATGGAGAATCTTGCCTCCATGTTACTGGCTGCTGACTGATCACGGTAGAGGTTACTGAAGGCTGGGATGGCTGTAGCAATTTCTTAAAATAAGACAACAACGAAGAGTGCCACACAGATGGCCTCTTCCTTTTATGTGAGATTTCTCTATACCATGTAATTCTATTTGATAGAATTTAGAACTTCTTTCAAAATTGGAGCCAGTTCTCTCAAACCCTGCCAGTGCTCTATCAACTAAGTTTATGGACTATTCTAAATCCTTTGTTTTAATTTCAACCATGTTCACTGCATCTTCACCAGGCATAGATTCCACCTTAAGAAACCACATTCATTGCTCATCCTTTAAGAAGCAACTCCTCATTTGCTGAAGTTTTTGCTTTTTTTTTTTTTTTTTTTTTTTTGGAGACAGGGTCTCCTTCTGTTGCCCAGGCTGGAGTGCAGTGGTGTGATCACAGCTCATTGCAGTCTTGACCTCCTGGACTCAAGTGATATTCCCATTCAGCTCCCTGAGTAGCTAGGACTACAGGCACGTATCACTAAACCTACCTAAATTTTTTTCAGAGATGGGGTCTATGTTGCTCAGGCTGGTCCTCAAACTCCTGGCCTCAAACGATCCTCCCACCTCAATATCCCAAAGTGTTGAGATTACAGGCATGAGCCATCATGCCTGGCTCTGCTAAAATTTTACCCTGAGATTGCAGCAATTCAGTCACAACTTCAGGTTCTACTTTTAATTCCAGTTCCCTTGCTATTTCTACCAGATCTGCAATTACTTCCTCTACTGAAGTCATGAACCCTTCAAAGTCATCTGTGAAGGCTGCAATCAACTTCTTCCAAACTCTTGTTAATGTTGACATTTTGACATCCTCCCATGAATTACAAATGTGCCTAATGGCATCTAGAATGGTGAAACCTTTCCAGTGGTTTTCAATTTACTTTGTCCAGATCCATCAGAGGAATCATTATCTATAGCAGTTATAGCCTTATGAAATGTATTTCTTAAATGATAAGACTTAAAAGTTGGAAGCATTCCTTGATTCATGGACTGCAAAATGAATGTTGTGTTACAGGCATAAAAACTATATTAATCTCCTTGTACATCTGCATCAGAGCTCTAGTGTGAACAGGTTACTGTCAATAACAGCAATATTTTGAAAGGAAATCTTATTTCTCAACAGAAGGTCTCAATAGTGGGCTGAAAATATTAAATTATGCTATAAACAGAGGTGCTGCCATCGGGCTTTGTTGTTCCATTCGTATAGCACAGACAGAAGAGGTTTCGCGTAATTCTTAAAGACTCTAGGATTTTCAGAATGGTAAATGGGCATTGGCTTCAACTTAGTTACCAGCTGCATTAGCCCCTAACAAGAGTCAGTCTGTCCTTTAAGCCAGGCACTGACTTCTCTCTAACTATAAAAGTCCTAGATGGCATCTTCTTCCAAAAGAAGGCTATTCCATCTACTTTAAAAATCTGTCCTTTTCTGTAGCCACCTTCATCCATTATCTTAGCTAGACCTTCTGGAAAACATGCTGAAGCAAGTGCTGAATGACGTAGAAGCTTCAGCATGTTATCCAGAAGATCCAGCTTCACCTTGTACTTGTAGTTTACGGAGAAGGCTTCTTTCCTTAAACCTCAGGGACCAACCTCTGCTAGCTTCAAACTTTAATTCTGCAGCTTCCTCACCTCTCTCACCTTTCATGAAATTAAGACGAGTTAGAGCCTTGTTTTAGATTAGGCTTTGGCATAAGAAAATCTTGTGGCTAGTTTGATCCATCTAGACCACTCAAACTTTTTCCACATAAGCAATAAGGCTACTTTGCTTTCTTATCATTCATGTGTTCAATGGAGAATGTTTAGTTTCCTTTGGACCTTGTCCTTTGCATTTACAATTTGGTAAACTGTTTGGCACAAGAGGCTTAGCCTTCAGCCTATCTTGGCTTTCGACATGCCTTCCTTACTAAGCTTAGTCATTTCTAGCTTTTGATTTAAAGCAAGAGATATGCAGCTCTTCCTTTTGCTTGAACACTTAGAAGACACTGTAGGGTTGTTAAACTGTCCTAATTTCTATATTGGTTATGTCTCAGTGAATAGAGAGGTCTGAGCAGGAGAAATATAGGGGAATGGCTGATTGGTGTTGTAGCCACAGTACACAATTTATTGACTAAATTCAATGTCCTACGTAGGTGCAGTTCATGGCACTCCAAAACCATTATAATAACAACAAAGATCACTGATCACAGATGACAGAAAAAGTTTGAAATATTGTGAGAATTACCAAAATGAGACACAGAGACATGAAGTGAACACATGCTGTTGGAAAAATGGTGCTGACAGACTTGCTCAACAAAGGGTTGCCACAAAGCTTCAATTTGTAAAAACTGCTGTATTTGCAAAATGCAACCTAGCAAAGCACAACAAAAACGTGTATGCTCGTATATACACTGGAGTATTAGTCAGCCTTAAAAAAGGAAATCTTGTCATTTGCAACAACATGGATGAACCTGGAGAACATTACAGTAAGTGAAATATGCCAGTCATAGACAAATATTGCATGATCTCACTTATGTGTGGAATCAAATACAATTGAAATCAAAGAAACAGAGAATAAAATGGTATTTGCCCAAGGCTGGGGACAAGATGAGAAGGGAGACATTGGTCAAAGAGTACAAAGTTTCAGTTAGGAGGAATACATTTCTGATATCTACTGCACAGCTTGGTAACTATCTTTAATAATAGTGTACTGTATATTTCAATATTGCTAAGAGAGTACATTTCAAATATTCTTACCACAAATATGCTACATATTTGAGGTGATGGATATGTCTAGTTTGACTTAATCATTGCACTTTGTATACATATAACATTACTTTGGACCCTATAAATATACACAATTTTAATGTGTTAAATTACAATTTAAAAATTTTAAAGAGAATTTGGCCTGGCAAGGTGGCCCACCCCTGCAATCCCCAGCAGTTTGGGAGGCCAAGGCAGGTGGACCACTTGAGGTCAGGAGTTCAAGACTGGCCTGGCCAATATGGTGAAACCCCATCTCTATTAAAAACACAAAAAGTAGCCAGGCGTAGTGGCATGTGCCTGTAGTCCCAGGTATTCGGGAGGCTAAGGCAGGAGAATCACTTGAACCCGGGAAATGGAGGTTGCAGTGTGCAGAAATCACACCACTGTACTCTAGCCTGGATGACGGAACAAGACTCTATCTCAAAAAGAAAAAAAAAAAAAAAAACTAAAAAGAATTTTATTTAGAATTTTCAACTTCACTTTTTTCAAAGCTATATACAAAATGAGAGAAAGAAAATACAGAAACAAAGAGACAGACAAAAGGTACGAGCAAGAGACTGAGACGAAGGAGCAGAGGCTAAAAGGCTAAACTGCAAGGTCCCAATAACACTTTTTAAACCTACAGATCCAATAATGCTGAAAGCCAGCTCTATTTCTTGAACTTCCTGGGAGATGAGCCAAAAAACATGCTGTTTTGTTTAAGTGAACTTAAGTGAGATTTCTCTCACTTTGAACTAAGACAATGTTATTTTCAGATACCTACAATAATCATTTAATAAGAATCTATTAAGTTACGCTAAGACAGTTCAAAGTCTAACACAGTTCAAAGTAAGAGAACTAACAGTATCTGAAATACAGCACTAAATACAGAATACATGAAATATACTAAACTAATATCTGAAATACATATTTTAACAGTTTTAACTGTGGGTAAATTTACACTTTCAATATTCTGTACTCTTTGTGAAACATTTAAAATTTGAGAATGTATTATAACAAAAATGTTATTCAAAGTTTGGTGGAAAAACTGAATTTAGATAAATGTCAAAAAAGGAGAAAAAAGCCAATCTAAAGAATAAATTAAAGAAAATGAAACAATACTAATTTGCCTTGAACATAACATGCATTTAAAAACTTTAACACAGAATATCCAATTTCCCAGTACCTGTTTCTTCATTAACTCCTTTTGTCTACCATTAAAAATTCCAATGTTTTAAGCAAAGATTATGAAGAAATAAACATTCTAATAAATAAAGGAACTTAAAATGTGTTAAATTTGTCATCATTATCATGTCTGGGTAAAAACAAGTTTAAAAACTCCCAAGTCTCTCATTTTCTATTCGCTTTATTTCCCTTTAATAGATTACTATCAAAATCACCTTGGTGAAGGAGTTGAGCTCGATAGGCTGGAAGGGAAGTTGTAAGAAAGGTATGGAGTCGAACAGCCAAAAGAAATTTTAGTCCACATTCATCAAGAGTTTCTCCACCTGCAATGGGAGAAAGGGGAAGCAACATATTTAAAAAAAAAAATAGTAAGCAAAAGAACACCAAATATAGGCATATAACTTTCTTAACCTGACCCCCCAAAAAAAAGTTATCAGTCTAAAATATTTTCTAACATTTATCTTTTTCTACACAATTTTACATTACAGAAAAAACAGTATAAACAATTGGAAAAATAATAAAAAAGAGAATAAAGAGAGTCTGATACTCTTTAGAATGTGACCTCTTCTGATTGAAATCTTATTTAAATTGTGACTGATTTTTGAACAGTTTAACCTTTTCTGTGGCACATGTACAGTAATATCTTTAATCAATACGGTTTATTCAGATCATACATCCACCCCAATAATCTGCTGTTAACAATGGAAGAAATAGTTCTATGGTGGGAGGGCCTGGTATTTTTTCCTTGAAGCAAAAACTAAAAACATAAAACACCTATAACATATTCACATCAAAAATAGTATCTACTAGTAATATCGCTAAAAGTGTCAAGATTCATAACCAACTTTTCTTAAATTTAATTTTGTTATATTAAATTTACCCTAAATTTTCCTTTCAAGCTTCGTTCAAAGGGATACTGACATATATATGGTCCACAAGGCTCAATTGGTTCATTTCAGAACTTGAGATTTGATGGGAAACTGTTCATAACTCAGCAGTGTTTTTTTTAAAATGCTCTCTGGGTGAGGAAAAGATCTAATTACATTATGCTTTTCTAGGTAGGAGCATACACTAATGCTAATTTAAAAAAAAAAAACTCAATGTTTTAAAAACTGAATTATAATTGTTAATAGTGGATTATTACAAAATGAGGGAAAAAAACCAGAAATCACCTTTTACTTTTAGGTACCTAAAATAATTATTTAATAAGAATCTGTTAAATTTTGCTAAACTAAGAAAGATTCAGTTGGATCTCTTATAATACTAAGCAGACAATTAGTAAAAATGACCAGCATAAGGAGTCTTTGTGCACTTGCTCATAGTACTATGATTTATGGGATAAATAGTGCATATTAAGAGTTTACTGTTTATGATAGTCTGGGGGGGAAAAAGTTAAAACTGTTGTGAAGGTAGCAAGGATGTTTCCAAAAAAAACCTTAATCGTATTTTTTTTTTTTAAGAGACAGGGTCTTGCTCTATTGCCCAGGCTGTAGTGCAGTGGCACAATCAATTCACTGCCGCCTCAACCTCCTGGGCGCAAGCATCATCCCACCTCAGCCTCCTGAGCAGCTAGGACTACAGGCATGAGGCACCATATCTTGCTAATTTTTTTTTTGTTTTCATAGAGATGGGGGTCTCATTATGTTGCCCAGGCTGGTCTTAAACTCCTGGGTTCTAGTGATCCTCCTGCCTCAGCCTCCAAAAGAGCTGAATTTACAGGCATAAGCCCCTGTGCCTAGCTAATGGCATCATTTTAATAATAATTATTTAAAATTATTTTCTGTGAAAATAAGTAAAAATGTTATCAGCATGGAGTTTAGTTTTACCTTGGCTTCTGTCTCGGCTTTCTCCAATATCAGTGCTTGTTGTTGCAATTGTATCTGCTAAGGCCATCAAAGACATCTGTTCCATCCGGCTGAGTCCTGGTAAACTAGAATGAAGTAAGTGGCCAGAAAGAACCTGAGCATGCTCAGGTCCAAAGTAAGTTGGACTATATTGTGAAAGGTCAATAACTCTAGGCTTTGTATTTTCTTCATCTGTCTCTAACATATGAGTATCAGTCATTACAGGTTGAGTCTGAAAAAGCTCATCATAACTTTCTTTTGATAACTGGTTTGATTTACTTAAGGTACTCTCATTACCAGATTTCTCCAAAGATGAGTAACAGCTATCATCATCTGCTGCAAGTAAGGCATATAAAGGAAGTGGAGGAACAGAATCTATTTCTGTGTAATCTGTATTTTCAGTCTTGTTGAATGCCTGGGGGTCTCTGGTAGTGCTTCCACTAGCACTGATTGTGAGAGACCTAAGGCGGCGTTCATGATTAGATTCAGCTTCATTCAAAGCCACAACTTCCCCAGCAATGCACTTAACAAGATGGGACAATATGGCCTTGGCTCTCCGAACTTTACCAAGATCCATGAGTTCCAAAAGCTGCAAGGGATGATACTGAGGTAGAGTCGGGGAAAGTACATGAGCTGCTTCAAAAAGACCTGAATCTTCCATATCCACTGAAGGATCGAATGCAGTTTTCTTTCCACAGATTTTCTGTGCAAGACTGGTCATGGATCGAGTCAGAGTTTTCTTTGGAGGATGTAACCCAGAACTGGAGTTACTCTGTTTCATTAAACTTGTTATAGATGGAGTGCTCCCACTGTACGAATCTGTTATAACAGGTTCTTGTTTAGAAGATGGCTGCCATTGGGAATACACATGCATTTCACAGTCCATTCCTACCACAAGGATGCCATCCCGGACCCACGATAAAGAAACAGGAAAAGGTGGGGAGCCATCTACAGAAGAAACCAGGTCCACACTTCGTAATAGTACAAATTTAGAAAGGGGCACAACTTTAGTACTCTCCCAGAGAGGAAACGCCAGGCTTTCCTTAGCAGTCTGGTCTTGTACCTTGCCAGCCAGGGGTCCATACATAAAAAGTTTTGATCCAATTCCTACAGTCAGGATATGAGAACCATCTTCTCTAGACATCCAATCTAAGTGAACTAAATGCTTTGTGTTTGATGTGATATTTTCTTTACTAGATAAATATATCTCTTGTTTATTATAGGCCACTAAATTACTGTCAACACTAATGCCAGAATCCAATACTGTGCTTAACTCATCTAAATGAATTGTCTGTTCAAGGACCCAACATGAACCTCCTGTTGACTCACATTCGAAAATACTTACATGCATCACAAAGTCCTGGGAAGATCTACTATTAGATGCAGGCTGCTTATAAGCTACTGCTAAACGATTTGTATGTGCACAGCTAACTTCTATAGGCCTACCAGGTACAGTTATACTACTATTGCTCTGAAGTCCATCTTCAATAAGTAATGGCCATTCTTCCCAAATGTATGCAAGATCAATTTTTCCATTCTTTGATGTGGCAGATGGTCCATCTGTTACTCTGCATCTCCAGAATCTTACTTTCTCATCTGAACATGAAGTTGCCAATAAATAAGGAGCACTGCATGCAGGATATATAGAAGATGAACTCAGATGTCCTAAAATAAAAATAATCCATTAACAAAATGTCAAATTTGGTTAAATACTTCTGTTTTTATGTACTTAAGATTTTAGTCTTTTTGTATTAACTACTGTTAAGAGCATGACAGCCTATATTTATTTAAGAAGAGGCAGCAAGAATAGTAAGAAAGAGGCTTTTAATGACATCAGAAAGGTATAAAAAAGAAAGGATCACCAAAACCTAGAGTTTAAAGGGAACTCTGAGATAATTTACTTCAATTCTTGAAGGTTAAACATCTTGGGCCTAAATCAAACAACTTCGGCATAGGCAGAATTTTAAAAGTTGAATTCTAGTCAATCCAGAATTTGTTTCACAGCTCTTTGCTAGTTTTATACATTATAAATCTAATTTTAAAGCTATCAATGCATTTTTTTTTTAATTTGTCAATACTCACTGGCTCCTTCTCTTTTACATTTTTCAATATAAATGTGAATGGCCTATGTTTACTCAAGTACTGAATGGTCACTTTAGAACTTAACATTTGCTGAGACTTAAAGTAATCATGCACTATTAGTTTTCTTTTTTTTTTTTTTTTTTTTTTTTTGAGACAGAGTCTTGCTCTGTCGCCCAGGCTGGGGTGCAGTGGCCGGATCTCAGCTCACTGCAAGCTCCGCCTCCCGGGTTTAGACCATTCTCCTGCCTCAGCCTCCCGAGTAGCTGGGACTACAGGCGCCCGCCACCTCGCCCGGCTAGTTTTTTGTATTTTTTAGTAGAGACGGGGTTTCACCGTGTTAGCCAGGATGGTCTCGATCTCCTGACCTCGTGATCCGCCCGTCTCGGCCTCCCAAAGTGCCGGGCGCGGTGGCTCAAGCACTATTAGTTTTCTAAAACAGGGGCCTTGATTTTTATTTTTGATTAGCATTCTTGATACTCCAGAACAGTGGTTCTTGACCTTTTGCATGCATAAGAATCACTTGAAAGGCTTGTAAGACCAGGCCACTGGGTCCCATCCCAGAGTTTGAGATATAGTAACCCTGGGTGGCCCATTTCTAACAAGTTTCCAGGATGCTGATGCTGCTGGCCTGGGGACACTTTGAAAACCACTGCTCTAGAATAAGGATAATAAATATATAGCAGAAACCATACAATCAGAATCATGGCTCCAGGAAGCTATTGCCAATACCATCAAAGTTTGCAAATAAGGGACAACTCAGTTACCATCTCCGCTCTAGAAACTGTCCCTTTGTCTTCCCAAAAGACAAACGAAATTTGTTTTAGAAATCAATATTTAAGACTAGAACTGGCTGATAAATGTCAGAGTAATCTGAAAACATAATGAGAACTATAAGTCTTCAATTTAGGGTACTTGAATATTATTATTTCCATTTCTGGTTCTGTGTGGATTTAAGAGGTAGTCGCAGCACCTATTTTTAAATACCTGGGAAATACTCATGTGTTACAAAATTAGTCTCTTTTCATAAAATTTACAAACCTGCTGATGGCTTAATACTTATTATCTCAACTCCTTCTGGCAAATGCAATTCTTGGCTATAAACCATTTCTGAAAACAGAGTCAACTTGCTGGTACTCTGGAGATTTGCTCTGCAAGCCTGATACTTTTGTGAAAAAGGAGATAGGATCTTCTCTGGAGAAGAAGAATAATGTTCTTCTGGCTGCCAAACTGCTTCAGATAATTTTGTGTCTACTTTTTCATCTATAAAACATAAGAAAAGAACCAAAAACTGAGGCAGGGGAGCCCTATAAATATTACGATTGCTACATTTCACAATCCGAAACTGCCTTGTAAAAGAGAAAATAGTAAACATATAAATATGATTCTTCACATAAAGAAAATAAGAAAAGATTTTTAAATTAATTGAATGATCTACAGTTATCACCATTTAATGAGAATGGCTTTAAGAAATATGTACCAAATTATCTAATTTTGTGTAATTTGTTAACTTATGCCTATTAAAATTACACACACACACACAAATGACTCACCTAATGAGACAGGAATTGATTTTAGATGTAAATTCCACATGTGTAATAGTGAACGGTTGTCTTGAGTGCATTCTATGACAATTAGGTAGAACTTCTCAGAAAATCCATTAGGTGAGCTGCCTGTTGGTATTAACGAAATTTTTCACTGTTAATATGTATAAAAGAGACAACTTGCTAAATATGCCAAGTTAAAATAATTGGACTTTAAAAAAAAGAAAATTAAAAACTTTTACCTAAGGCTTCAAATACAAGTGGTATTATAAAATATATTCAAATCCTTTACCATACGAATTTGTATTAACTTAAAATTTTTACAATAATATGTATGCTATTTCATGTTTGAATTGACAGGTTTAGAGTCATCATCATCAAATTGTTCACAAAGATTAAACCATATGAAGCAGAAAATTTCTAAACAGATAGGAACTATGCAATATATACTTAAACTCAACATATTATGATGAAATGGTGGTGCCAAACATTTTTCAAATGAGTAAGGTCCATAATGGATGATGACTTCAGGATATTTATCCAATGGCCAAATTATAAGTATTCATTATAAAACGTATCATTCAAGAAAATTTGTCTTCGCCCAAATTGCAGTTTAAACAGCAAACAAGTTACTCAAAATAAACATATCCTTTTAAAATACATCAGAAAAAATCAATGATTTATTATTGCCTGAAAAAACCTTTTTAACAAGAGATTTTAATCCAAATTTTCTTCATTATAAGTTATTATTCACTATGTGCACAATTAAGTAAACGAAAATTACAGTATAAAAACAAAATAAATCACAGAACATGTAAAACATGAGAAAGCAGGTATAGAAGGGCACAAAGATTTTGCCCTTTTATAAATCTGCATAGGAAAAAAATAAAAAATGGTAACCATAAATGTTTTAAATCATCTTGTATTGACAGCCTAAATGAAAAGGTAACTTTGGTAATGTATTCTAAGATAGGCATCCAAAATACAGAAATTAAGAGAAAAGAAAGGATAAAGATTATAACAAAAGAAAAAAGAATAGAAATCAATCCTAGTTTTGATAATTTCACTAACAACAAAAAATGCTCCAATACTGAAAATATTTGTAAAACATTTTTCTTCTTCATAATAGAGCAAAAGAAATGAAATCATAACTCCTTAGGTATTTTCTAGGAAACTCTAATAATGAACATAATAGTTTTTGGGTAAAAGTAAAAATTTCCTGAATATTTTAAGAAAAATCGTAGCCTTAAAGAGAGAAAAAAAACATTAAAAATTGAAGAATCCGAAAAAAGAAAATACTAGAATACGTGAAGATCATAGAAAAACTCAACCTTATGCAAGGGAGAGTAACTTCTTTTAAAAGTTTTAAAGAGACTTAAATTGTTAACAATATTAACATGTTCATTAATATTTTAATATGAAAAGAAAGGATATTTTTGTTTACACAATAAATAATCCTATGTCTTATGTCTGATATCTTTAATCCCCATTTTTAGCATATTTCCACCATGTTCAGAGTTAAAAAAACACATAAAGTGTATTTGCACAGCTCATTAATTCAGGGAAAACTGATAGAAGACTAAAAGCAATGGTAAGAAATTAGATGTCAAAAGTGCAGAACTCTAAGGAGTACTTCTCATAAAAGAAGAAAAATGGAAAAGGTGGCAGAAAGACATGATGTACAAGAGGAGAAAAAATTCTGAACAAATGCAGAAGATATTTAACATTTGAATCTTGATAACTTCTTTGTGTAATGGGCATATACTGTATAACTGATTTATAAGACTGTGATCCTCAAGAATGCCATTTTTGAGTTTGGTTTGGCTCTATAATCTCAAGTGATGACCAAGAGATTTTAGCTTTATTTTACTCGGTGTGCCTTCATGTAAAGTAATAATGTTGATGAGAGGAGTTTAACAACATTTTAAAACCTGTTTTACTATAAAAACATTAATTAAGACAATTAGTTTTTAAATTAAGGACTTTCTAGCTTGAAGTTTTAAGCTACTTCTTTAAATTATAAATTTTCAAAAGGCAGGAGGTCCATAATATCCAAATGGATGGGTAGGACCCCATCCATGCAAAAGCTCTCACATGTTAATAATAAAGCATTTCTATTATGCAGTTTAAAAAACATAAAACCAAGATGCCCCTTTAATTTTGTTCATATTTCTTACCTGGTTAAGAATAAAAAGATACTCACATTTATGATAAATATTTAATAAACAAACTTACTCCAAACAATTTTTCCTTCAAACAGACAATGTGAAGCATTTCACCAATTCATCTTTATTAACTGCCTAACATACTGTACATAGTATTTCTCATTCCATAAACACTTCTTCCTTACCTGCATTAGATGAAATGTTGTCTTTGCCAAGGCTTTTCTTCTCAAGGTTATTCAAAATGAAGTCTTCTTGAAAAACATGAAGCAGTTGGGTTTTTCTCCCATGCTGAATATAAATACATATCAACGTAAGTTGACCTATGTGTTATTTACCTAATGCTAAATAACCAGAAAAATAATACTTCATAATGAGATATTTAAAGGCAGAATAAGATTCAAACGTTCAGCAGAATGTAAGTGTATGGTACCTCCATTAGATTAAACAGATGAATATAAAAATCTAGGTTAAGATCATTTGCTTTCATTACAACAAGTCTTTATAAGTAAGAAATAATATCCACCAGTTTTTATTTAGCCACAATTTGGAACCTAGTTTTCTTTCCAGTGATTTTCATAACCAAGGATGAGGAACCTAACACCACTTTATTAAATCTAATGGTAATATGGTAATATTTTTATAATATGTTTGAGTCAAAGTTTGAAATTTATTTGGTTGTGAATATAGTAATGAGCATTATAATTTATTTTCTAGTCTGAAGTCTAGAAAGTAAAATATACAATAGTATGTTATCTATTATATGATGAGTTAATTACTGAATCTACTTTACCTGTAAATATATAGCAAATTATCAAATTACATTAATATATAGATTTTATGCAAAATGATTTCATAAACTTTTTAAAATATACCTCCCCCCCCAAAATTAATACTTACAAGTTTGGTAATGGGATCTAATGCAATAATGCATCCTGGCCTGGCTGTTGATTGTTGACTGACGATGTTAAAGACTTCACCAACATATTTCTGTTTTTTTAAAAAATTGATAATTTACTACACAATTCATATGCAAATAAGAGTAACAAAATTTCAGGCGTAACAGATAAATAATAAAATTCAAGTGGGCTTAAATATAGTCCCTTTCAACTATAAAAATACTAGGTCTTCACTCTTTATAGGAAGTAACATACAAATGAAAAAGCATTACAGCTCAGTTGGTACAGAGAAAAACAAAAGCAATGCTTGATAACCGTTAAGGGAAAAAAATTATATAAATAAATGTGAAAAACTGATTTCAATCTCCTGGAAATGTTCTAATAATTAGTGCTTTTTAAACATTAATTTTGAGGTAAGAAGGATAGAGCTAAAGAAACAAGATTGCATACTATTCAAGTATGCTGATTTCTTGAGCCATTCATGTCCTGACTGCATTAGTTAAGGTCACACTGCTAAATTCAGTGGTCTATTTTCAAATCTTTACAGTACTTGCTTTATCAGCAGCATCTGATCTTGGTAATCATTCCTTCTCCCTCCTTGAAATACTTTTCTCTTTTGCCTTCCATTATACGCCACATTCACCCTTGTATTTCCACCCTACTTTTTTTTTTATTTTTTTATTTTTTTTTTGAGACGGAGTCTCACGCTGTTGCCCAGGCTGGAGTGCAGTGGCGCGATCTTGGCTCACTGCAAGCTCCGCCTCCCGGGTTCCCGCCATTCTCCTGCCTCAGCCTCCTGAGTAGCTGGGACTACAGGCGCCCGCCACCGCGCCCGGCTAATTTTTTGTATTTTTAGTAGAGACGGGGTTTCACTGTGGTCTCGATCTCCTGACCTTGTGATCCGCCCGCCTCGGCCTCCCAAAGTGCTGGGATTACAGGCTTGAGCCACCGCGCCCGGCCCACCCTACTTTTAACAGAGCTTTCCAGCATTCAATCTTTAATTTTTTTTAACTTTCATTGTAGGTTTGGGAGTACGTGTGCAAGTGTGTTATACAGGTAAACTGATGTCACAGGGCTTTGTTGTACAGATTATTTCATCATCCAGGTACTAAGCCTACTACTCAACAGTTATTTTTTCTGGTCCTCTCCCTCCTCCCACCTTCCACCCTGAAGAAGTCCCCAGTGTCTGTTGTTCCATTCTTTGGGTTCATGAGTTCTCATCATTTAGCTCCCACTTATAAGTGAGAACATGCAGTATCTGGTTTTCTACTCCTGTGTTAGTTTGCTAAGGATAATGGCCTCCTTAAAGAATGGCCTCCATAAAGAAGTTGCTTTATGAATGCCAGCTCCACCCATGTTCCTGCAAAATACATCATTTCATTCTTTTTTATGGCTGCACAGTATTCCATGGTGTATATGCACCACATTTTCTTTTTTTTTTTTTTTGAGACAGAGTCTCGCTCTGTCGCCGAGGCTGGAGTGCAGTGGAGCGATCTCGGCTCACTGCAAGCTCTGCCTCCCGGGATCATGCCATTCTCCTGCCTCAGCCTCCCGAGTAGCTGGGACTACAGGTGCCTGCCACCACGCCCAGCTAATTTTTTGTACTTTTTTAGTAGAGATGCAGTTTCACCGTGTTAGCCAGGATGGTCTTGATCTCCTGACCTCGTGATCCACCCGCCTCGGCCTCCCAAAGTGCTGGGATTACAGGCCTGAGCCACCGCACCCAGCCACACCACATTTTCTTAATCCAATCTGTTACTCTTTGTCACTCTTGGGCATTTGGGTTGATTCTGTCTTTGCTATTGTGAATAATGCTGCAACGAATATTCGCATGCATGTGCCCTTATCACAGAATGATTTATATTCCTCTGGGTACATAGCCAGTAATGGAATTGCTCGGTCGAAAGGCAGTTCTGTTTTTAGCTCTTTGAGGAATCACAGTACTGCTTTCCACAATGGCTGAACTAATTTATACTCCCATCAACAGTGTGTAAGTGTTCCCTTTTCACTACAACCTCACCAGCATCTTTTTTTTTGTTTTTTGACTCTTTAATAATAGCCACTCTGACTGGTGTGAGATGGTGTCACACTGCGGTTTTTATTTGCATTTCTCTAATGATCAGTAATACTGAGTTTATCATATTTGTTGCCACATGTATATCTTCTTTTGAAAAGTGCGCATGTCCTTTATCCACTTTTTGATGGAGCTGTTTTTCTCTTGTAAACTTGTTTAAGTTCCTCATAGATGTTGGATATTCAGACCTTTCTCAGAGGCACAGGTTGCAAATATTTTCTCCTATTCTGTAGGTTGTCTACTTACTCTGTTATGATTGCTTTTGATGTCTTTGTCGTGAAATCACTGCCCATTCCCATGTCCAGAATGGTATTGCCTAGAATTGTCTTCCAGGGTTTTTAGAGTTTTAGGTTTTACATTTAAGTCTTTAATCCATCTTGAGTTGATTTCTGTATATGATACAAGGAAGGGATCCAGTTTCAATTTTCTGAATATGGCTAGCCAATTCTGCCAGCACCATTCATTAAATAGGGAATCCTTTCCCCATTGCTTTTGTCAGGTTTATCAAAGATCAGAGAGTTGTAGGTGTGTTATATCTGGATTCTCTATTGTGTTCCATTGTCAATGTGCCTGTTTTTGTATCACTACTCTGCTGTTTTGGTTACTGTATCCCTGTAGTATAGTTTGAAGTCAGGTAACATGATACCTCAAAGCTTTGTTTTTTTTTTTTTAGGATTGCCTGGGCTACACACGCTCTTATTTTGGTTCCATATGACTTTAAAAATAGGTTTCTCTAGTTCTGTGAAGAATGTTGTTGGTAGTTTGATAGGAATAGCATTGAATCTGTAAATTGTTTTGGGCAGTATGGCCATTGTAATGATACTGATTCTTCCTATCCATCAACATAGGATCTTTTTCTCATATGTTTGTGTCTTATCTGATTTCTTTGAGCAGTGTTTTGTAATTCTTATTGTAGAGATCTTTCACCCCCCACGGATAGCTGTATTCCTATGTATTTTATTCTTTTTGTGGCAGTTGGGAATGGGACTGTCTTCCTGAATTGGTTCTCAGCTTAGCTGTTGTAGGCGTATAGGAATGCTAGTGATTTCTTGTATATTGATTTTTGCATCCTGAAACTTCACTGAAGCTGTTTATTAGATCTAGGAGCTTTTGGGCCAAGACATACGGTTATCTAGATATAGAAACATGTCATGTACAAACAGTGATAGTTTTACTCCCTGTCTTCCTATTTAGATGCCCTTTATTCCTCTTTCCTGATTGCTCTGGCCAGCACTTCCAATAAAATGTTGAACAAGAGTGGTAAGAGAGGGAATCTTTGCCTTGTGTCAGTTTTCAAGGGGAATGCTTCCAGCTTTCGCCCATTCAGTATGATGTTGGCTGTGAGTTTGTCAAAGATGGCTCTTATTATTCTGAGGTATGTTTCTTCAACACCTAGTTTATTGAGAGTTTTTAACATGAAGGAATGCCGAATTTTATCAAAAGCCTTTTCTGCATCTATCGAAATAATTATGTGTTTTTTTGTCTGCAGTTCTCCTTATGTGATAAATCACATTTAATTTTCGTATGCTGAACAAAACTTGCATCCTGGGAATTAAGCCTACTTGATCATTGTGAATTAGCTTTCTGATGTGCTGCTGGATTTGGTTTGCTAGTATTTTGTCAAGGATTTTTGCATTGATATTCATAGAGGATACTGGGCTTTCTTTTTGTGTGTCTGCCAGGTTTTGGTATCAGGATAATGCTGACCTCAAAAAATTAGTTGGGGAGGAGTCCCTCCTCCTCATTTTTTTGGAATAGTTTCAGTAGGAATGGTACCAGCTCTTCTTTGTGCATCTGGTGGAATTCAGCTATGAATCCCTCAGACCTTGGGTTTTTTGGTTGGTAGGCTATTTATTACTGATTCAATTTTGGAGCTCGTATTGGTCAGTTTGGGGAATCAATTTCTTCCTGGTTCAGTCTTAGGAGGGGGTATGTGTCCAGGAATTTATCCATCCCTTGTAGGTTTTGTAGTCTGTGTCCATACAGGTGTTTGTAGTAGTTTCTGATTATTGTTTTTATTTCTGTAGAGTCAGTGGTAACATCCCCTTGGTAATTTCTAATTGGGTTTATTTGGATTTTCTCTTAGTTAGAAATGTATCTGTCTTATTAATTTTTTTCAAGAAACCAATTCCTGGAATTGTAGATCTTTTGAATGGTATTTTGTGTTTCAATTTCCTTCAGTTCATCTCTGATTTTGATGATTTCTTATCTTCTGCTACCTGTGGGGTTGATTTGTTTTTCCTTCTCTAATTCTTTCAGTTGTGACGTTAGGTTATTAATTTGTGATCTTTCTGACTTATTGATGTGGGAATTTAGTACTATAAATTTCCCTCTTGACACTGCCTTAGCTGTGTCCCAGAGATTCTGGCATGTTGTATCTTCATTCTCATTACTTTCAAAGAACTTCTTGGTTTCTGCCTTAATTTCACAGTTTACCCAAAAGTCATTCAGGAGCATGTTTTTAATATCCATGTAATTGCCTGGTTTAAGCTATTTTTTAAATCCTGACTTCTATTTTTATTGTACTGTGGTCCAACGGTGTGTTTCATATGATTTGGGTTCTTCTGCATTTGCTGAGGATTGTTTTATGTCCAATTATGTGGTCCAATTTAGAGTATGTGCCATGTGGCAATGAGAGGAATATCTATTCTGTTGTTTTGGGTGGACAGTTCTGCAGCAGTCTGTCAGATACATTTGGTCCAATGTTGAGTTCAGGTCCTGAATATCTGTTAATTTTCTGCCTACATGATCTAATACTGACAGTGAAGTATTGAAGTCTCCCACTATTATTATGTGGGAGTCTATGTCTCTTTGTAGGTTTCTAAGAAGTTGTTTTATGAATCTGGGTGTTCCTGTGTTGGTTGTATGTATATTTACCATAGTTAGGTCTTCTTGTTGAATTGAACCCTTTACCATTGTGTAATGCCTTTCTTTGTCTTTTTTAAATCTTTGTTGGTTTACAGTCTGGTTTGCCTGAAATCAGGATGGCAACCTGGCTTTTTTCTGATTTCCATTTACTTGGTAGATTTTTCTCCATCCCTTTATTTTGAGCCCATGGGTGTCATTACATGTGAGATGGGTCTCTTGAAGACCACATACCACTCTTTTTTTAAATCCAGTTTGCCACTCTATACCGTGTACGTGAGGCATTAAGCCTGTTTACATTCAAGGTTAGCACTGATATGTGTGGATCTGATTGTGTTATTGTATTGTTAGCTGGTTATTATGCTGGCTTGTTTGTGTGGTTGCTTTATAGTGTTACTGGTCTGTGTATTTAAGCGTGTTTTTTATCAGGTGGTAGTGATCTTTCCATTCAATATTTACTACTCCCTTCAAGACCTCTTGTAAGGCAGACTCCCTCAAAATTTGTTTATCTAAAAAGGGTCTTATTTCTTCTCACTTAGGAAGCTTAGTTTGGCTGGATATGAAATTCTTGGTTGAAGACTTTTTTTTCTTTAACAATGTTGAATATAGGTCCCCAGTCTCTTCTGGAGAAATACGGAACACTTCACAAATTTGCATGTCATCCTTGCCCAGGAGCCATGCTCATCTTCTCTGTATTATTCCAATTTTAGTATATGGTGCTGCTCAAGTGAGCACACATTCAATCTATCACTTCTTAAGATGGTGTCTCTCTCTGTTGTCCAAGGCTGGAGTGCAGTGGTGTGATCTTGGCTCACTGCAACCTCTGCCTCCCAGGTTCAAGCGATTCTCCTGCCTCAGCCTCCCGGGTAGCTGAGACTATAGGTTCCTGCCACCACATCTGGTTAATTTTTATATATTTAATAGATGGGGCTTCACCATGTTGGCCAACCTGGTCTCAAACTTCTGACCTCAAGTGATCCGCCTGCCTCGGCCTCCAAAACGGCTGGGACTACAGGCACGAGCCATCGCTCCTCCTCGCCTTTTCTAACTATAGTCTCACCCTTGACAATCTTACCGACTTCCACAACTTTAAATTTATATGCTGACAACTATTGCATATCTTCAGGCCAGACCTTCCTCTGAACTCCAGATACTAACCTACTATGTCTTTTGGCTGTCAAACAAGCATCTCAAAATTAACATGATTAAAGCCAGGCTCTTGAATTTCCCTGTCCCTCAAAACCTGTTACTTCTACATTCTTCCACATCTCAATTTACAGCAATTCTATTCTTCCTAATATTCAACAATGAACCTTGGGAGTCCTCTTTTTTTCTCACACACATACCGTATCCAGTTCATTCATAGCTATTCAATGTTCTAAACATCATCTTGAATTTGGCCATTCTTATCATCTCTGCCGTTACCACTAGCTACATTCTAAGCTCCTTTTTTCCCTCTCCTAGACTACTGTAATTGGTTCCTAAATTGGTCTCTTTAGATCTACTTCTGCATCCCATGGCTAATCTATATAGCCACCAGAGGAATCATTTAAAACTTAAATCATTTCATACCTCTTCTGTGGTTTCCATGTTATTCAGAGTAAAAGCTGAAGTAACCACAATGGCCTATCAGCCTTCATATGACCTGGCCAGGCTAACTTTCTGACTTTATCCCTGACTATTTTCCACCTCACATGCTCTTCTCTAGCCACGGTGGCCTTATTGCTGTTCCTTTACATACTGTATGAGTCTGTCTTCACACTGCTATAAATAAATACTTGAGACTGGGTAATTTATAAATAAAAGTTTAACGGACTCATAGGTATACATGGCAGGGGAGGCCTCAGGAAACTTACAATCATGGTGGAAGGTGAAGGAGAAGTAAGACCTTCTTCACAAGGTGGCAGGAAAGAAACCACGCAGGGGAAACTGCCACTTTTAAAACCATCAGATCTTGTGTGAACTTGCTCACTATCAGGCAAACAGCATGAGGGAAACGGCCCCCATGTTCCAATCACCTCCCACCAGGTGCCTCCCTTGACATGTGCAATTACAATTCAAGATGAGATTTGGGTGAGCACATAGCAATAAACCATATCAATTCACACAAGCCCCTCCCAAATCCCCTTTTCACATTCCAAAACCAATCATGCCTTCCCAATAGTCCCCCAAAGTCTTAACTCCTTCCAGAATTAACCCAAAAGTCCAAGTCCAAAGTCTCATCTGAGACAAGGGAAGTCCCTTCTGCCTATGAGCCTGTAAAATCAAAAGCAAGTTGGTTACTTCCAAGATACAATGGGAGCACAGACACTGGGTAAATGTTCTGTTTCAAATAGGAGAAACTGGCCAAAACAAAGGGGCCATGGGCTCCATGCAAGTCTGAAACTTGGCCAGGCAGTCATTAAATCTTAAGCTCCAAAATCTCCTTTGACTACATGTCTTACATCTAGGGCACACTGACACACGGGTGGGTTCCCACGGCCTTGGGAAGCTCTGCCCCTGTGGCTCCTGCAGGGTACAATGCCTGTGGCTGCTTTCATGGGCTAGTGTTGAGTGCTTATGGCTTTTCCAGGCACATGGTGCAAGCTGTCAGTGGATCTACCTTTTTGGGGTCTGGAGGATGATGGCCCTCTTCTCCCAGTTCCATGAGGCAGGCCCCAGTAGAATTTTGTGGGACACTCCAACTCCACATTCTCCTTCTGCATTGCCCTAGTAGAAGTTCTCCATGAGGGCTTTGCCTCTGCTGCAGACCTCTGCCTGAACATGCAGCTGTTTCCACACATCCTCTGAAACCTAGGTGGTTGCTGCCAAGCCTCAACTCTCATCTTCTGCTCACCCACAGGCCCAACACCATGTGGAAGCCACCAAGGCTTAGGGCTTGCACTCTCTGAAGCAAAAGCCCGAGCTGTACCATGGCCCCTTTTAGCCATGGCTGGAGCTAGAGCAGCTGGGAGGCAAGGCACTGAATCCCAAGGCTGCACAGAGCAGCTGGGTCCTGGGCCTGACCCATGAAACCATTTTCCCTCCTAGGCCTCTGGACTTCTGATGGGAGGGGCTGCCATGAAGATCTTTGACATGCCCCAGAGACATTTTCCCCATTGTCTTGGCTATTAACATTCAGATCCTGGTTACTTATGCAAATTTCTGTAGCCCTTGAATTCTTCTCCAGAAATGGGTTTTTCTTTTCTACCACAGGGTCAGGCTGCATATTTTCTAAACCTTTATGCTCTGCTTCCCTTTTAAACGTAAGTTAACATAAATTTCAATTTCAAGCCATCTCTTTATAAACACATATAACTGAATGCATTCAGAATAAGCCAGGTGATCTCTTGAACGCTTTGCTGCTTAGAAATTTCTTCTGCCAGATAACCTAAGTCATCTCTCTCAAGTTCAAAGTTCCACAGATCTCTAGAGCTGGGCCAAAATGCCACCAGTCTCTTTGCTAAAGCATAACATGAGTGATCTTTGCTCCAGATCTCAGTAAGTTCCTCATCTCCATCAGAGACCACCTCAGCCAGGACTTCATTGTCCATATCACGATCAGCATTTTGGTCAAAGTCATTCAACATGTCTCTAGGAAGTTCCAAACTTCCCCACATCTTCCTGTCTTCTTCTGAGCCCTCCAAACTATTCCAACTTCTGCCTGTTACCCAGTTGCAACGTCGCTTCCACATTTTTGCGTTATCCTTATAGCAGTGCCCCATTCCTGGTACCAATTATCTGTATTAGGCTGTTTTCACACTCTACAAAGAAATACCTCAGACTGGGTAATTTATAAATTAGTTTAATTGATTCACAATTCTACACAGCTCAGGAGGCCTCAGGACTTACAATCATGGCAGAAGGCAAAGGAGAAGCAAGCACCTTCTTCACAGGTATCAGGAGAGAGCACATGCGCAGGGGAAACTGCAACTTTTAAAACCATCAGATCTTGTGAGAACTCCCTCACTATCATGAGAACAGAATGGGAGAATTGCCCCCATGATCCAATCACCTCCCACCCAGGTCCCTCCCTCAACATGTGGGGATTATAATTGAAGATGAGATTTGGGTGGGACACAGAGCCAAACCATATCACATACCAAACATGCTGTGGCCTCGGGATCTCCGAACTAGCTGTCCCTTTTCCCAAATCACTCTCCCTTTAACAAATACCTACATATCTAGTTCCCACATCTTCAGATCTTTACTCAAATGGTACTTTTTCTGTGAAATTTTCCCTGATCAGTAACTTCCCTGGCAATCCCTAATTCTTCTGCAACACTGTTTCTCTCCATAGTATTTTTTAATTAATATATTTTTATCTGTTTTCTTCATATCTCCCTTCACCAGAATATAAGCTCTACAATACAAATTTTTACTGTTTTCTTCACATCTAAATTCCCATTACTTAAAAATGCCTGATAAATAGAAGACCCCCCGCCCCCAAATATATACATTTCTACTGTAACACTATATACATGTTTTGGAAAACCTTGTGTTCTGCAAAGTTATGCATTAAAATTAACTTACAGAAAAAAACAGGATTGGAACAGATCACTGACATTTATGCAACTTTGTAAGCCAAGCATTAACAAATACATTAATTGGCAGTCAGGGAGATGGCTTGAATCTCCTAAATAGAAAGCTTGGTACAGCTGAAGGCTACCTCTGGAGATACCAAAAGAAAAATTGTCAAAACCAGAAAAGTGGAAATGCTTGCTTGTTGGATGTTCCAAGACAATGCAGTTAGAAGGTTGTTATTAGGTGGGTATGAGAACAAATGTGGCCTGTCATAAGGCAAAAGCCTTGCAATAATACTGAAAGAACTCTTGTCTGAATCGTAACCAAGCTAAGGGCTCTTTCTTTTCATGCTTAAGATAAAAATTCTATTCCTGTTGTTCCAGCTCCTCTGGCCTACAAAATAATTGCAGATGGGCCGATATAACTTCTACATTATACCGTCAGTAGTCCTCATTTATCTACGAGCAAAGAAGTGTTACAGAAACATATTTTAGGAGACCAGACTCTACTTTCTTTCAAAGAGTGAAAGAAATGGTTTCCTTTTAAAGGAGCTTAGAATCATTGTAAGAGTACAATACAAATGTGAAAAAATAAAACAAAGATACAAATGCTTATTACAAATTATAGGTCACAATTCTAGAACATACCCCAAAAATATAAAATATCTAAAAACATAACATTATATACTTAAGCTGTTTTAAAAGACATTACTTACAGAAATTTCAGGGTTAGAAAGCTCAGATAAAAGTTTCTTAGCATCAATAACTGCTTCATATAATCTCAGATATTGTCCATCACTGGCTACAAAGCATGCACTAGGAGAGTTGCAGTATGCACCTAGAAAGTATTTACAAATATTAAAATTTCACCCTTTAATGATAATGTCAGCAAATCTAAATTACTGAAATAAAAACCAGAATACTTACCCAGACAATAACTGGGTATAAGAGTGGGCAGCCATGCCACATTGGAAAAGGCAGAAACATGAAGAGAATTAATCCGGGCAAGCTCTGAAACTCCTCCAGAAAAAGACAATGGCCCAACTGGGTCAACCCTCCAAAGAATAAGCTCACTGTAAACTGCATTGGGATCCTGAAACGCCACATCAACAGTGCTTTTATTTTGTTGTGTCCAAGAGCATTCTTCAGTATTTAGAGCATCAAAAGGTTGCTTTGGGTTATCAACATCTGGTGTCCTTAATGCATTATGGTGTGATGTTGTCAGCAATAATGGTAATACTGAGTGGCAAGCTAAATCATTAAGATGAAAACGATGACCACAATATCTGGATTTGTGGGAAATACTGAGAACAGTAGAAAAAGCAGATTCCTCGGCAAAACTGACCAGCCACTGATTCAGAGAACCATCAGCGTGTTTTGAAATCATCATAACATTAGGAGTAAAAATACTTAATTTTAAACTATTAGATGATTTATTGTGACCGGAAGAAATAAGCATTGATGTGGAACGGGTGAGGCCAGAAGGTTTTTGTTTCCCTTGCTGAATAGCCAAGTCAACATTCTTGGTACAGGCATACATCATTATGCTTTTACAGAGAGAGTTTGCGTCACCTGTGGGGAAAGCTACTGGAATTCTGGAAACAAAGGACACCTAGAATTAAGAAAGCAAGTGTTAGAACATATAAAATTATATAAAGAGGTATCAGAAAACAGTACCCACATAAACAAGAAAGTAGCTCTCCAGAAATAATAGAAGTACCTGTACTTGACGAAACATACCAGGCTGGTATTCATCCAGCCAATCCACATGCCAAACTAGCAAAGAACCATCCATGGGATGAATACTAAATAGCATATCTGCATTTTTACTCCATTCAGACAGAAGTACTTCAATCTGATGATCAATGGCAGCTGATGATAATGACGTAAAACTTGAGTTTGGTACCATTTTATCACAGCCTAATTCCTTCTTTTCAGGATTTATTTTCAGATCATCAACACCATCATCCGTTTCTATAAGCAGAAGAGTTCATAAACCAAGTAAATACAATCAGGCTTTTACTGTAAATTAAGAATTACCAAGCTTCTGGATAGCTGAACACATGGAGGTCTCATGCCTAAGGAAAGCATGGAAGCTCCATACCCCTTCCACCATACCTTACCCTACACATCTCTTTATCTGTATCCTTTGCAATATCCTTTATAATAAACTAGTAAAGGCAATGCTTAATGATAATGCTCCAGAGCATGCTTTGAGATCTAGTTTCTTATCTACTTTTGCCCTTGCACAGACAAAAGGAGAAAACTCGGGACTTTCAAAAAATAAAAGTATCATTTGTTACTATAACACCTACCAAGTAGTTCAATTTAATCGCTTACCTTTGGTGGTGAGTTTCATAGCCAGCAGCAATGCCAGTATAGGACTAATTGTCAACCCAGAAAAGGAACTTGCTCCATTATTTGAACAACTGAGACAAGTTGTAGAAGTTTCTTTTTTTGTGAGACTCAGTCTTACTCTCGCCCAGGTTGGAATACAGTGGCGTGATCTCGGCTCACTGCAACCTCTGCTGCCTGGGTCTAAGCAATTCTGCCTCAACCTCCCAAGTAGCTGGGATTACAGGTGCCTGCCACTGTGCCCGGCTAATTCTTGTACTTTTTAGTAGAGATGGGGTTTCACCATCTTAGTCAAGCTGGTCTTGAACTCCTGACCTCATGATCCACCTGCCTCGGCCTCCCAAAGTACTGGGATTACAGGCATGAGCAACCATGCCTGGCCAAGTTATGGAAGTTTCTTAATCTGACAGTGGTATATGTACTTTATCTTCATTATAACAACACAAAATCAATCCAGCAATCTATAGACAACAATACTACTTTTATTAACCATGTGCTCAAGAAGGGGCCTCTTTTGCCACCTTATAATAATAAAGAGCCTATAGATATAATTTATAACAAGATCAACTGTTATATATTCTGGTGTAGAGCCTTTTCTTATTTAGTGAGATCTGGGGATATCACCAGAATGGTTCAATCTATCACAGCCCCCAAAGAGTTAGTTCAGTCATCAAATATGAATGAGATTTTATTCAGTGGATCAACATCAAACTGGTACTTTGATCCACTTGAGCCATTAAGTACTGTACAATATGCCCAGATCCGCATAATGAAGAAGACTCTTTTTATTTTGAAGAAGTATATATTTTTCTTCAGATTATGTTTTATTTCTTTGCCTTGAGTGTGAGGAACATAAAATGCCTTAGTAAAAGTAATACAACTAGTACAAACACACACACAAATATCTTTATAAATGGATTCAAGATGAAAAACATAACAGTTTTCATATTAATAAGAAATGGGCTCTGCATTAAAAGTAACTTTGCTCCAGAATATAAGGTCACTGGAGTTCACTGAGTAATCAGTAGCCACACAGGACTCAGTCAGTGGATTATGGATTACTGATAGAAGACGTAGTATCAACTGGAAAATAAGTAAACTGGCTTCTCGATCCAGATGTTCTATATTTAACCACTCAGCTAACGTTTAGTAACACACACTACTTTTCTGGACCTCAGTTTTGCTCACGCTAATAAGAGGGAATTGGAATTAGAACTATAATTGGGACTGAGTTTTTTTTTTTTTTTTAAGGCGGAGTCTCGCTCTGTTGCCCAGGCTGGAGTGCAGTGGCGCGACCTTGGCTCACTGCAAGCTCCGCCTCCCAGGTTCACGCCATTCGCCTGCCTCAGCCTACCAATTAGCTGGGACTACAGGCGCCCAACACCACACCCGGCTAATTTTTTTATATTTTTAGTAGAGGCGGGGTTTCACCATGTTAGCCAGGATAGTCTCGATCTTCTGACCTCATGATCCACCCGCCTTGGCCTCCCAAAGTGCTGGGATTACAGGCGTGAACCACCGCGCCCAGCCGGGACTGAGTTTTTTTTTTTTTTTTTTTGAGACAGAGTCTTGCTCTGTCGCCCAGGTTGGGGTGCAGTGGCCGGATCTCAGCTCACTGCAAGCTCCGCCTCCCGGGTTTAGACCATTCTCCTGCCTCAGCCTCCCGAGTAGCTGGGACTACAGGCGCCCGCCACCTCGCCCGGCTAGTTTTTTGTATTTTTTAGTAGAGACGGGGTTTCACCGTGTTCGCCAGGATGGTCTCGATCTCCTGACCTCGTGATCCGCCCGTCTCGGCCTCCCAAAGTGCCGGGATTACAGGCTTGAGCCACCGCGCCCGGCCTGAGTTTTTAAAATACATTATTTGAGTGTAATCTGTACTTTCTACAAAGTACCAAGTCTATCCAAATCTCAGTATGCTACACTAGTTATCCTCTAGGTGTACAGACTCGTAACTGGTATGGCATCTTAAAGAAACCATTTCAAGGGAATGCATTTATGGTGCCAATTTCCAGGTTTCCTTCAACACCTCAGTAATAAAAAATAAACTGTATATCAACTTATCAATACAGGTAAATATGTATAGTCTTTCCTCTTTCAAAAATCCCAGTCCCCTCACCCTCCCCCAATTGCTGGTTAGCAATATAGAGCCTTTCTCTGAAAAGACATATTTTTTTAAAGTTTTGACTGTTTACCAGATTTAAAAAGTAAGTCAAGATATACAAATCAATTAGAAAAAAAAAACTCAGCAGGAAATTAGATAAAGGGTATTAAAAGGCAAGTCACAGAAGGGCTAAAATATAATAAAAGATATTCTGCTTAATTTGCATCAAGAAAATGCAAAGTAAAACAAGTTGTCCATTGTCCCGTTATCAACTGGCAAAAAAAAAAAGTAATATAATGAAAACATCCAGTGTTGATAAGGATGTAAAGCATATATTTAGATACACTAAGAGGAAGTAAAAACTAGTAAAACATTCCTGGAGGGCAATTTGTCAGAAGTTATTGATATTTAAAATTGGTACACTCCCTGGAAATTCTACACCTAGAAATCAAGGTTATAGAAAAACTCACACAAAAATTAAAAAGACAAGTCATTGTACCTAGAATAATGAAAAACAATTTAAATCAATTTAAATGTCTATCAATAGAAGACCTATTAGACATTTTCCTTAGACATGGAATACTCAGCAACCATTAAATACAATGAAATGAAAAACTGCCCATTACTGACTGAATTAAAACAAAGTGCAGGCCGAGCGTGGTGTTTCACACCTGTAATCTCAGCACTTTGGGAGGCCCTGGTGGGTGGATCACGTGAGGTCAGGAGTTTGAGACCAGCCTGGCCAACATGGTGAAATCCTGTCTCTACTAAAAATACAAAAATTAGCCGGGCGTGGTGGCGGGTGCCTGTAATCCCAGCTAATCAGGAGGCTGAGGCAGGAGAATTGTTTGAACCCAGGAGGTGGAGGCTGCAGTAAGCCAAGATTGCGCCACTGCACTACAGCCTGGGTGACAGAGCAAGACTCCATCTCGAAAAAACAAACAAAAACAAACAAAGTACAGAACATTATTTCTGTATAAAAATGAGCACCCACAGTACAACTTTTAAGAGTCTGTATTTAGATGTTTGTATGAGCATAAGAAAAGAATCAAACTGGAAGGATACTTATCAAACTTAACAATGTGGAAACTTTGTGTATACTTGTTCGATTTTTCTTCCCTAATGATCACGAACAATCTTGACATTAAAAGAAAACTTTAAAAAAAACCAAAACACATGGCTAGCTGCCCACCACAGTTTCTTACTTCCCATTTCTCAGTATATAAAGCCTATACAGTCAGGAACTACACGGGCCCTGTGACTAGTTCTTGTCAGCTGAATTGACAGTGTAAGTGATATGTGTCAATCAAGGTAGCTGAGAAAACAGCTATGCTTTCTTTCTCTCTACCTCTCTCTCTATACCAACTGAAGGCCAAAGGCAGAGAAATTTAAGGTACTAGTTCCAATGCTCCTCAAACTTTAATGTACATACAAACCACCTGGAAATTTCATTAAATTGCAGATTCTGGTTTGGTGGGTCTGTGTGGACCTTGAGACACGCATTCTAACGAGCTCCTGGGTAACACCAATGCTGCCAGTCTACAGAGAGTCCTTTATAGAGGAAAGTCCTAAGGGCTAACAAAACCAGAAGAATGAGAAGCCCGAGTCCTTAAATAACCATGTGGAAGAAAGCCACCTGGAACAGAAATATCTACACTAGATTATTAAATGAGCTAGTCCATGTTTAGATCACGTCATTGCAATTTTGGAGTTTATTTCCTACAAGTAGCTAGTTTTACCCTAATACGAAAATGTCTGCTATTTTGAACAAAACTTTAAATTTTTCTTTCTTCTTAAAGTTTTACCTTCATCAGATTTTACATCTGCCTGATTAGAATCTTCTACACTGGCCTCAGAAGATGGTTGTTCAAAACTTTTTCTAAGTTGCTGTAAAAAAACTTCCATGGACAAAGTAAAATGCAGTTCTTTATTGTTTAGCCAGTGTACAACAAAAGGTCCAGTCTTCTCTTCATTTTCATTTAGACTCAGAGATGTAATAGATGGAAGAAGTGGAATGTCTGTAAGAGAAAAAAAGATTGTAAAATTAAAATTTTTACCTTCTAGCATATAAAACATCCATGTTTCATATTTTTATTACTATTACATTTATATTTTGTTTGCCTGAAAGTCTTTCTCTTTCACTTTTTAATTTATTTTGAGGTTTTTTTTTGTTTTTTTTTTTTTTTGAGACAGAGTCTCGCTCTGTTGTCAGGCTGGAGTGCACTGGCGTGATTTTGGCTCACTGCAAATTCCCTGGTTCAGGCCATTCTCCTGCCTCAGCTTCCTGAGTAGCTGGGATTACAGGCATGTGCCACCACGCCCAGCTAATTTTTGTATTTTTAGTAGAGACAGGGTTTCACCATGTTGGCCAGGATGGTCTTGATCTCCTGACCTCGTGATCCACCTGCCTCAGCCTCTCAAAGTGCTGGGATTACAAGCGTGAGCCACTGTGCCCGGCCTATTTTGAGATTTTTTTAAAGACTATTTTTTAAGAGTAGTTTTAAGTTCATAGCAAAATTCAAAGGTACAGCCATATTCCCCATCCTACATATGCACAGCCTCCCACATTATCAACATCCACTACTACATTTATTACAATTGATGAATCCACACTGACACATCACTATCACCCAAAGTCTATAGTTTACCTTAGGGTTTATTCTTGGTGCTGTACATTCTACAGGTCTGAATAAATTTATAATATTTATCTTTAAATCTCTGGAATACATTTTATTTAACCTCTAAATAAGATTTCCAGCTGGGGCTAGTCATGGAGTGGGGAGGAGATGCCAGTCAGCAAGAGATCCGCTGCTGAGGAGAGAAGCATCAACAGCAGCATCGTAGCTCAACAGAAGAACCCTGAAGTCTATGTGGGATTTTTCCGATCTCCCAAATCAAATATCCAGAAAATCAGTGAAAAGAGGGTTGGAATTCATACTTATGGTAGTTGGTAAATCTGGATTCAGAAACTTTACACTAATCGACTCATTATTCCTCACAGATTTGTATTCTCCAGAGTATCCAGATCCTTCTCACACAATTAAAAAGATTGTGCAGGTGGAACTACACAAAGTTTTAATCAAAGAAGGTGGTGTTCAGTTGCTGCTCACAAGAGTTGATATCCTAGGATTTAGAGTTGCAATGGGTAATAGTAATTGTTGGTTACTGACTACACTGACAGGAAATTGAGGACCACCTAAATGGAGAATCATGATAAAACAGATGTCAGATGCCTGATAACAGGGTACAGTGTTGTTTATACTTCATTGCTCCTTCAGGACATGGACTTAAACAATTGGATACTAAGTTTATGAAGTTTTTGCTTGAAAAAGTGAGTATCATCCCACTTATTGCCAAAGCAGACATGCTGATACCAGAGAAACGTCAATAGTTTAAAAACAGATAATGAAAGAAATCCATGAACATAAAATTAAATATATGAATTTCCAAAAACATAAGATGAAGAAAATAAACTTGTTAAAAAGATAAAGGACTGGCTGGGTGCAGCGCCTCATGTCTGTAATCCCAGCACTCTGGGAGGCCGGAGCAGGCAGATCACTTGAGGCCAGGGGTTCGAGATCAGCCTGGTCAACATGACGAAACCCCATCTCTACTAAAAATACAAAAATTAGCTGGGCATGGTGGCATGTGCCTGTAATCGTAGCTACTTGGGAGGCTGAGTCACAAGAATCACTTGAAGCCAGAGTGAGACTCTGTCTCCAAAAAAAAAAAAAAAAAAGGAAAAAGGACTGTGTACCTCTTGCTGTGGTAGGCAGTAATACTACTATTGAAGTTAATGGCAAGAGAGTGAGAGGAAAGCAGTATCCTAGGGGTGTTGCTGATGTTGAATATGGTGAACACTGTAATTTTACAATTCAAAGGAGTATGTTGATAGGAACACACATACAAGACTTGAAAGATGTTCCTGATAATGCCCACTACGAAAACTACAGAAGCAAAAAATTGGCAGCTGACTTACAATGGAGTTGGTAACAACAAGAATAAAGGGCAGCTTACTAAGAGCCCTCTGGCAAAAACGGAAGAGGAAAGAAGAGAGCATGTAGCTAAAATGAAGAAGATGGAGACAGAGATGGAGAAGGTGTTCAAGAGAAGGTCAAAAAAAAAGTTCAAAAACTGAAGGACCATGAAACTGAGCTCCAACGGTGCCAAGAGCAAAAAGGAATTTAAGCACAGGGCAAATAATTAGAGGAAAAACGGTATCAGTTTGAGAATGAGAAAGCAAACTGAGAAGCTCAACTCAACAACATATTTTAGAACAGAACTCTTCAAGATCCCTGAAAAAGAACAATAGAAAGTGAAGATCTTTTAAATTCTCTACTGACCACCAGTTATGCATTAGTTGTCAATGCCAGCTTGGACATCAGTGTTAGATGAATCTGTCTAATCAATCTTCACCAGTTTTGTCTATAATGATGGATTTAACAGCCTGACAAAAATTTTTTTTTGTTATTGTTCTTGATGGAGGTTATGATGCCTTGAATTGTCCATGGTGTTGTGCACTTAGAAATAACAGCTCTAAGTACATTTCCTACATTTTCCTTTTTGTCTTTCATTGAACAGATATCCTCAATTTAATGCAAGAGAACATTTTGTTGTTATACATTCATGTCCTGGTGGTATGACTGTTGACAGGATATTCCAAAATAAAAGGATACTGCAAGATTTTCAATGAGGATAAATTGCCATAATATGACGCAAACTGCTTTTTCGATAATTATAATACAAAGGTTCCATTCAATGAAGCATATACAATAATGTAATAAATACATATATTTATATTTTATTTTATTTTTGAGACATAGTTTCACTGTTGCTGTCTAGGCTGGAGTGCAACGGCGCAATCTCAGCTTACTGCAACTTCCGCCTCCCACGTTCAAGTGATTCTCCTGCCTCAGCCTCCCAAGTAGCTGGGATTACAGGCATGCACCACCAAACCTGGCTAATTTTATATTTTTAGTAGAGACGGGGTTTCACCATGTTGGCCAGGCTGGTCTCGAACTCCTGACTTCACCACTGCCTCGGCCTCCCAAAGTGCTGGGATTATAGGCATGAGCCACTGCACCCAGCCAATAACATAATTTAGTCTAACAAAATTGATCCTTCCATTGTTTAAAAATACACATGAAAAAAGAAAAAAACCTATATGCTTACAATGCATCCAGAGCTTTTTTATAGTAACCTTTGTTTGTTTTGGATTTTTAAAATATACATTGGCCGGATGCAGTGGTTCATGCCTGTAATCCCAGCACTTTGGGAGGCCGACGCGTGTGGATCACGAGGTCAGGAGATCGAGACCATCCTGGCTAACACGGTGAAACCCTGCCTCTATTAAAAATACAAAAAATTAGCCGGGAGTGGTGGTAGACACCTGTAGTCCCAGCTACTCAGGAAGCTGAGGCAGGAGAATGGTGTGAGCCGAGATGGCACCACTGTACTTCAGCCTGGGTGACAGAGTGAGACTCTGTCTCAAAAAACAATAATAAATAAATATATATATAATCCTCATTTAGTGCCCTCCTTAGCTAGAATCTCATTACTAATTCATTTTTTTACAACATTTAATTTAGATATTTTCCATATATTGGCCCTGCTAAAATAGAATATAGCATCTTTCTTATGGTAGTAACCAACAAGGAAACTTTCCTTTAACTCCCTTTTTATACTCTCGGTAAGTAGCAGGGGGAAAAATGCATTCATAGATAATTTCTAGGCAAAACTGTAAAGCTAACGAACCAATCTTTTTCTATTTATGCTGTCTCTCTATTTCACTAGAAGAGAAAAAAAGTCTTTTTACCCTCGAAGAGAAAAAAGTCACCATTCTGCATTTAGTTATATTCATATATTGCATTTCTGTATTTTTGTTTCTACTGTCAAAAATCCACATAACAATGTGATGTAAAAGAAAAGATTTCCAACATAATGTTTGCCACTATTATTAGTAGTAACAGATTTAAATGGTAAATTTAATGTATCTATTGTAAAGGAAATTAAATTACATATTTTAGGTCATATAGCATAATTCATTTAACCATAAATGTTTTAAAACTGAAAAATATTCACATAACGTCTATAATTTGTAGCTCTGTTAATAGAAATATCTTAATTTATAACGAATTTTGATAACAAGCAAATTTTAAACTGATACACACACACAAAAAAAGTTGGCTGGGCGCAGTGGTTCACGCCTGTAATACCAGCACCTTGGGAGGCCGAGGCGTGCGGATCACAAGGTCAGGAGTTCGAGACCAGTCCGGCCAACATGTTGAAACATCAACTCTACTAAAAATACAAAAATTAGCCAGGAGTGTTGGCGCCTGCCTGTAATTCCAGCTACCCAGGAGTCTGAGGCAGAAGAATCGGTTGAACCCGGGAGGCAGATGTTGCAGCAAGCCTTGATTATACCACTGCACTCCAGTTTGGCGACAGAGCGAGACTCCGTCTCAAAAAAAAAAAAAAGTCATCACCATAATGTCAAAAGAACTAGTAACGTATGTATCTTAATATCAACAACAATTAGTTTTTACTTAATAGACTGACCTATCAACCTCTTTAATGAGCTATTTCTAAGACAGACTGCTTATTTGTTAGCATCAAGACTGAAGTTAAGGTTCCCTTCTCATGTTCAAGGAAAGCATTCAAGACAGTCACCTCAGCTAAAAAAGCATTTGTTCCTTGGTATTACTTTCTTTTTTTTTTTGAGATGGAGTCTCGCTCTGTTACCCAGGCTGGAGTGTAGTGGTGTAATTTCAGCTCACTACAACCTCTGCCTCCCAGGTTCAAGCAATTTTCCTGCCCCAGCCTCCCAAGTAGCTGGGACTACAGGTGCCTGCCACCACACCCGGCTAATTTTTTTTTTTTAAATGTATTTTTGGTAGAGAAAGGGTTTTACCATGTTGGGCAGGCTGGTCTTGAACTCCTGGCCTCAGGTGATCCACCCACCTCAGCCTCCCAAAATGTTGGGATTACAGGGATGAGCGACTGTGCCCAGCTCCTTGGTGTTACTTTTGATATGAATGTAAAAACGAGTATACTGAAGTACAAATCCAGTGAGTTGTTGCAAATAATCCCTAATTAGTGGAAGTAAGCAAAAATTTAAGTATCACATTAAATCAAACCTGGATCATGCTGGTGTCTGCTAAACTGTAAAGGCTAGAATGAACTCAAGGAGTATAAACAATTTTCTCCAAATCTATTTTTTAAAAGAAAGGTAAAGAAAGGCCAGGCACGGTGGCTCCTGCCTGTAATCCCAGCACTTTGGGAGGCCGAGGCAGGCAGATCACAAGGTCAGGAGTTTGAGACCAGCTTGGTGAACATGGTGAAACCCCGTCTCTACCAAAAATATAAAAAATTAGCTGAGCGTGGTGGTGGGCACCTATAATCTCAGCTACTCAGGAGGCTGAGGCAGGAGAATTGCTTGACGAGGAGGCAGAGGATGCTGTGAGCCAAGATCATGCCATTGCACTCTAGCTTGGGCAACAGAGCAAGAGTTCATCTCAAAAAAAAAAAAGAATATTTCATAGCAAACAAAAACTCATCAATAGTTGTTAGTGGTTATCTTCTAGAGAGAGAGGGACAAAGGTGGAGTAGAGGTGAAAAGTAGGCTTTTACTTTTCACTTTTTTGTACAAATAACATCTTATGCAAATATTGCCTTTAATATTTTTCTCAAGTAATATTCCATGCTCCAATTATGACAAACTAGTTTTTAGAATCATAAAAATTATTTACTCAAGGCGGACAGAATGCTTGAGGCCTGGAGTTCAATATCAGCCTGGTCAGCATGGTGAAAACCCGTCTCTATTAAGAATGCCAAAATTAGCTGGGTATGGTAGCACGTTCCTGTAACCCCAGTTTCTTAGGAGGCTGGGGCATGAGAATCGCTTGACCCCAAGAGGCGGAGGCTGCAGTGAGCCAAGATCACACCACTGCATTCCAGCCTGGGCAACGGAGCAAGACTCTGTCCAAAAAAAAAAAAGTTACTAAAATAGTAAGTCCTGGCTAGGTACAGTGGCTCATGCCTATAATCTCAACACTTCAGGAGGCCAAGGCAGGTGGAACTCTTGAGCCCAGGAGTTCGAGACCAGCCTGGACAACATGGTGAAACTGAGTTTCTACTAAAAATACAAAAAATTAGCTGGACATGGTGGTATGCACCTATAGTCCCAGCTACTTGGGAGGCTGAGATGCAAGAATCACCTGGGCCTGGGAAGTCGAGGTTGCAGTGAACCATGTTCATGCCACTACACTCCAACCTGGGTAACAGGAGGGATTCCCCATCTCAAAAATAATAAGTACTTAAATCTTCAAATTCTTAGGTAGACCCAGATATTCTAGATCTCTTAGTCTAATAGTACATATTTGACTACAGAGATAAGTTTCTTAATTCTCCCAGTAATAACTTTTACATATTTCTGCCCTCTTTATGGAATGGATCCAAAGATCAAGTACCAAACACAAAGATTTTAACAACTATACGATAATTATAAAATACTACTTTTAGAGGTTGGACATGGTGGCTCATGCTGGTAATCCCAGCATTTTGGGAGGCCAAGGCAAGAAGACTGCTTGAGGCCAGGAGTTTGAGACCAGCCTGGGCAACACAGCGACAAAAAATAAAAAGTAAAAAAATACAATACTACATCCGTAGTACTAACCTTTATTAAGTAACAGTTCAAATATTATCTTTTGAATAAACTAATAATGAACTTCAATGCCTTATCAAGATCCTAACTCACAAGTCAAATCATGGTCTTAAAGGGCAAACAAACAGAAATCAGTGAGCTTGCTACGATGAAAAGTGGGCTAAGAAAGTCACCTCCAATATTTTACTTATTTGAAAACTAAAAGTATAACTTACTTGTCATAAAATCAAACTATTCAATTTCAGAAACATGTTTTGAACAATGTTTCATTACCTGTGGCTGGATTGATGCTGGCTGCAATATGAAAGTGGCAAAGTGCATTGGCATGCAGTGGAGTGTTCCTGTGCACATGATGAGGATCCTGCTGATGTGGCAGATATCCAGTATGTGCCACAAGTGCAAGTGATCTCCTCCAACCTCTTCGAAAATGTCTCAGATTTACCTGTGTGAATAGAAACAAAACTAATGCCTATATTGTCAAAAGTCGTACATGTGTAGGTTACATAATGATTTTCAGAAGTTACATATATCCTAGTTCAGAACATTTTATATATTTTATATGTAAAAACGCCTTTCAACATTTTATATGTAAAAACATCTTTCAATATTTTGGTATAGCAAATTTGAATCCTGAAGAATAAAGTTATGAATTAAAGTACCTGGATGTTCTCTTAATCCTCACACAATATTTTGCAATTTTTATTAGGCTTATTTTCTTAGAATGTAGTTCCTAAAATCAAATGTTAAAAATTTTTTTTTCCAATACTATTGTTTGTGAATGACGTCTCTACACACACTGTCCTCTTTTGTCTATAGCTAACTCCTTATGACCACATAGTATTAAACAATATTACCATTGCACATGGGACATTTCATAATTTACAAAGCATTTGTAAATACTGTTATTCTCATCTTTCATATGATAAAATAGTCTATATAGAACCCAAGATCATCTAGCTCAGAAGAGACAGGGCAAAAGGTAGAACAAGTCTTCAGATTCCTGGTCAATAACTTCTTTCAGCTATTACTACATGTAACCATTCTATTCGTTGTTGAATCAATATAGAATTTATTATATTCTGAGCCATGAGAATACTATTCAAATTAGAAAAATAGTTGCTGCATAATCATACAAAGCATTCAAAGATAAATTGTTTTAAAATAACTTCTATTTTCAGGGTCGGGCGTGGTGGCTCATGCCTGTGATCCCAGCACTTTGGGAGGCCAAG
Organism: Macaca nemestrina; assembly: GCF_043159975.1. NCBI lineage: Eukaryota > Metazoa > Chordata > Mammalia > Primates > Cercopithecidae > Macaca > Macaca nemestrina. The sequence continues at coordinate 61,131,514 of NC_092130.1, forward strand.
GCAGGCAGATCACTTGAGGCCAGGAGTTCAAGATCAGCCTGCGTGGGAGGATTACTTGAGCCAACATGGCAAACCCCATCTCTACTTTAAATACAAAAATTAGCCAGGCGTGGTGGCACGCACCTGTAATCCCAGCTACTTGGGAGGCTAAGGATGGAGAATTGCTTGAACGCGGGAGGCAGAGATTGCAGTGAGCTGATACCACGCCACTACATTCCATCCTGTGTGACAGAGAGAGACTCTGTCTCAAAAAACAACAAGCAGCCCTCCCCCCGCCAAAAAACAAATCCACAAAACATAAAATCACCTCCTGTTTTCAATATTAAGAAAATAATAGGCCGAGCGCCATGGTTTATGCCTGTAATCCCAGCCCTTTGGGAAGCCGAGGCAGGTAGATCACTTGAGGTCAAGAGTTCGAGACCAGCCCTGGCCAACATGGTGAAGCCCTCTCCCTATTAAAAAATACAAAAATTAGCTGGGCATGCGCATGGTGATGTGCACCTGTAATTCCAGCTACTCAGGAGGCTAAGGCCAGGAATACAGTTAGCCAAGATCATGCCACTGCATTCCAACCTGACTGAGTGAGAATCTGCCTCAAAAAAAAAAAAAAAAAAAGAATCTGTATTACTATTCTATTGTTTCTCAGCCTTTAGGCTATGATCAAATGTATTACTATTCTACCTTTAGCATGTCCAAAAACCAAAAATTGACTTTCACTTTCAATATTAATTTGTAAAGACCCCAAGTTCTGGGGGGTGGGGTGGGGTTTCTAAAGATAAAATGGTAGAAAAACAGAATAGGATAAACTACTCAAGCTCTATGAAAGGAAAAATAAGTTATTTTTAGAGTTAAATCTTTGCATTCTCAGATTTTACTTTACGTTATTTCAGCTAAGTCAAATGTAATCATCCTTTTATCATCATCAGTAAACCTAAGATTAACTTCATAATTACAGGTAGTTTTGTGTTTCAGACAAAATCTAGATAAAAAGATATTTTTGAACCAAATAGAACTGAAAATTTTCTAAGAATGATTTTCCTAGGATATAGATTTTTTTATAACATTACTTTGTTACCAAAATGGCAATGTATCAAAGGTTTTAAAACTTGTAGTAAGTAATGTAACAAAAACACTCACTTCTAAAGCATTTTGAACTCGTTCTTTACTGGAAGCATTTCTCTTGAAGTTATTTGTTAAATTAATTGATCCAGTCCAATGGCTGTAGTCACCTCCGTATAGCAAACAATCATTTGGCAAAAATGTCTCTACCCAAAGACGACACACATTATCTTTGCAGCAAGTCAACAGTACATTACATACAGAAGCCCTAAGGAATGAAAAGATTTTAGAAGCAAAAATACAAATACCACATAGTATCACAGACAATTCTACGATATTTCTGTAATTACTTAAATGTACCAACTAAGATGCTAATGAAGAAAATATCAATATGTATAGATTTCATCACAGCAAATGCTTGCCAACCTATGTCTTTTCTGCCTAGAATTCAGTAGTTCTTGTTTCAATAATCTTGCCAAAAGTTCTTTCTTTTTTTTAAGAGATGTGGTCTCGGCCGGGCGCGGTGGCTCAAGCCTGTAATCCCACCACTTTGGGAGGCTGAGACGGGCGGATCACGAGGTCAGGAGATCGAGACCATCCTGGCTAACACGGTGAAACCCCATCTCTACTAAAAAATAAAAAAAAAAAAACTAGCCGGGTGAGGTGGCGGCGCCTGTAGTCCCAGCTACTTGGGAGGCTGAGGCAGGAGAATGGCATAAACCCGGGAGGCGGAGCTTGCAGTGAGCTGAGATCTGGCCACTGCACTCCAGCCTGGGCGACAGAGCGAGACTCCGTCTCAAAAAAAAAAAAAAAAAAAAAAAAAAGAGTTGTGGTCTCACTATGTTGCCCAGGCTGCTCTCAAACTCCTGGGTTCAAGCAATCCTCCGGTTCAAGTAATCCTCCCGCCTCATCCTGGGATTTCAGGTGTGTGCCACCATCCCAGCTCTCAATAAGATTCTTTTTACATCTAAAAAAACAAAGACTGAGATTAAGCCACAATCTCTCAATTGACACACAAGAAATAACCACATCTTGTAATAAAATTTTCTGATTTATTGAGTGGATAGTTCTTTGAATTATATCATATGCTTCATTTCTACTTCCTATAAAGGCACCTGCACAGTCACAAAAACCGACAGTAACTACTGAGTACACTTATTCTCTCCTTGCCTAACAGATGCCCAAAGCAGTGAAATGCAAGAATTGAATATTCATGATAAAGTAAGTACTAAACACTTCCCCTCCTTAGTCATTCTTGACTTTCAGTTAATTTCCTTTTTGCCATCTCCTTAAAATAAAAGCAAAAATCAATTACATATATGTTAATAAGTCCCATAAGCATCAAGAACTCAAAGGCTGAAACCCTATCAACAAGGACTACCTTCCATCAGGGAATTCAGTAACTTTAGAAGAGAGAAAGAAAAAGTCACAATATTTTGTAGTAGCAACTTGTTCCAGCATATATACCTGATTTTTAAAAACGGAACAATTAGCAGGTTTTATCAGCAACTCAGTGAGTTAAAGTAATGAGAAAAGAAATCAAAATACTGCCTAGTGGCCACTTTGTTATACATACCTACCTGACTAAAAAAGAAGTTGCAGAAGAGAAGGGAGAACAGCATGATTTGTATTGGTTGCTCTCTCCTTCTCCTTCCCTCCTCCATTCTTGCATCTCTCTCCCTCTGGCTCCCTCTCCTCTGTCTACTTCCCTCTCTTCTTCTCCCTTTCTACCTCCTCTTTGGGCTTCCCTCTCCCACCATTCTTTGCTTTCACAGACTTTCCAGGCCACCCTCCCTTTCTACCTCTCTCCTTCTGTCCCCTACCTCTCCCTTCCTAGCATCTTTTTTTCTTTCCTTCCCCAACCCCTTGTTTCTCCTCCTTTCCCCATCCTCACACCCAACTCACTCCATTTTTTCTCATTCTCTTTTCTCTATCCCTGTCCTGGCTATAGCCACACTATAGCTCAGAACATCTAGTCAGCAAAATTCACAAAACAGTGAAAAGTTAGGAAAAAAATGCCACATGGTGTGGCCAAATTGAAAATGGCCATATGGTACAAAATGGGATTTCTGGCTGCACACAGTGGCTCATGCTTGTAATTCCAGCACTTTGGGAGACTGAGGCAGGCAGATCATCTGAGCTCAGGAGTTCAAGACAAGCCTGGGCAACATGGCAACACCCCATCTCTACAAAAAATCCAAAAAGAAAAAAAATATTAGCCCAGCATGGTGGCACACACCTGTAGTCCCTGCTATTTGAGCAGTTGAGGCGGGAGGATCACTTGAGCCCAGGAGGTGGAGGTTGCAGTGAGCCATGATTGGGGCACTGCACTCCAGTCTGGATGACAGAGCAAGACCCTGTCTCAATACAAAACAAAACAAAACAAAAACACAACAAAAAACAAACAAAAAAAATATAGGGAATTTCTACCTGTATTTAAGTAATAGGTCTCTATAACCTACTAAAATTCAATACGATATTAACTCTTTCCAGAACTACAGACAAAAAAGAAGGGACTGGGGGTATGTATGTGTGTGTCACTGTGTGCTTGTGTGGTTAAACTTACACCCATTTCAGAGAAGAATAATGTAGGGTATTAACCTACTCTTTCTTTTCCTCAGATATGGCGGGTGCAGTCAAATAAACATACAAGAACTAATGGTATATCCTCTTAATAAAGCTATTTTTTAAAAGAAAACCAGGGAAGAGATACTAGAAGGTACAAGATGACAGATTATTTATGTAAAAATATAAACAAACAATCTGGAGAAAAAAGATGACAGGATTAGACACAAAACAAAAAGAAAAAGAAAATATGTACAACTCTGTGACTTAAAGACATCTGATATGGAGTAAATTATCCCAGCTTAAACTCCTTTAATATGGCTCTTATCCTAAGCATCAAACATAGTTGACCCACAGCCAGAGATGTGCAGGCCAGAGACTATTTAATATTACTCCAATCTTCATAGGCTCAGAAGTCCTATTAACTACGAACTCTCAAAAGTGAGAGAAGCAATCAAAAGTAACAAAGATGATGTTCCTTAATACGTGGGGGAAAATGACCAATCCACTGACCTAGGCATATATTTGCTTGTTTTACGCCAGGAAAATCCATTTACGGCTCGAGGATGGGCCAGATACACAAAAGAAAAGTCAGTTTCTCCTTGGGATTGTTTTTCTGAACTTCTATCTGGAGAAGTAACAGCTGTCCGCCAGTTTTCTACATTATACCATACCTTCAAAAGACAGTCATCCTAAGGAAAAAAAGAAACCAGAAAAACATGCAGATCAGAATTACAGATTAAATCAAATAGCAAAAGTAAGACTTTTCTCCAAACAGCAAAAGTAAGACTCTTCTCCCCAATGGCAAGAACTTGGGGATGGGAAGAGACGTTGGGCACAGAGGAATTAAGAACAAAATTCTGATTCTGGCACTTTTCTATTAGCATTCCCTAATTGTGCTTTAAAAACTGAAGTGCATGAATGTGTGTAATGTGTTCAAGAAAAATGCTTGCTAATTACTAGAGTATGGGGAATGGAGTCATTCAGGAAAGACTGAAAGATAAAACTAAGGATTTCTTTTCCAGTAAGCCAAATATTAAAAAAGAAATCAATACCACTAGCAGACTTATGAAGACTGCTAATTATTGGAAAAAAAAAAAAACAACAAAGTACTTTTCATGAATTTTCATGTGACTTTTCAAAGAAAATGTTGATGATGAAAATAACAAGTTAATATATAAATACTACATAAAATACTCTATGTACAATCAAATTTATAGTCCTAATTTGGGAAATAAGGGAAAAGCAAAGGAGACTAGAATGTACCAGGTACTGCTTTTAAGCTATAACTGAGTTCCCACCTGTAAAGTCAATCAGAATAAACAGCTCCACTTCTCTCCTAAAAAACAAAAACCTTACTGTGGTTTTAGAGTATCTTACACTCTTAGTTTGCAGAAGGCTTTGAACCATGAGAACAATAACTTGACTTATTAGCAGTTCATGGAATGCTCTATGAACCAATGAATAAAAATAACTTCAAAGCAACACACTGCTTTAAAATCAACAGGTAATAACAAAGTATGCACACTAAAGAAATGGTTACTAGTATCTTTCTAGAAAGCCTATGAAGTCTTATATATTAAAAACAGCCTAATATACATCAGCTAAAACGTAATATAAGTTGAAGCTATGCTTTATTGATTGTATACTACATGAAAGGCACTGTGCCAGTGACTCTATACTGCCTATATTGTCTAAATTAATCCTATGATTAACGATCTATGAGGTAGGTGTTTTTTTCCTCATATTACATATGAGAAAAGAAAGGCTCAAGAAGATTAACTTGCCCAAGAGGATAAAGCTGGTAAATGGCAGATTTATATCCAGATCTGCCCCTATGTCTGTGTTATTTCAATTATATCACACAGTCTTTTAACACCACAATAATGTAGTCAATTTCTGCTACTTAAAATTTTTAATGGCCGGGCAAGGTGGCTCACGCCTGTAAAGTCAGGAGTTCGCGACCAGCCTGGCCAATATGGTGAAACCCCATCTCTATTTAAAAATACAAAAATTAGCCGGGCATGGTGGCGCGTGGCTGTAGTCCCAGCTACTTGGGAGGCTGAGGCAGGAGAATTGCTTGAACCTGGGAGGCGGAGGCTGCAGTGAGCCGAGACTGCGCCACTGCACTCCAGCCTGAGTGACAGAGTGAGACTCCATCTCAAAACAAACAAACAAAAAATTGTTAATGGAAATTATTATTTTCAAGTTAAATAAATAAAAGAATGAAGCCAGTTAATGTTTTTAAAGTTTCAAAGTAAACTATAAACACATAATTTGGCAATAGCATTTTCACAATTTACCTTCCCAGCAGTGGCAAAAAATTCTCCATCTGGTGAAAATTTCATTAAATGAACTTGGGAAGCAGTTCTGTAAATTAAACAGATAAGGAAAAATTTGCAATGAAAACTAAAAAGAAAAAGTTCAATATTCTCAAAATTATACATCAGCAATTGGTTCAAAAGACAGAAAATTTTATAAGTTTCACACTCACATCTTTGTGTACCTGAAAAATGAACTAGTTAGTAAGACAAACTTTAAATATAAAAACATCCATCCATAGAATCATGGAAGGAATGGCTTGTCAAAATCTTTAAAGTCTAAAACAAAAAAGTCTTAACTTTCATTCCCTTAGAATGAGAGAGAATGGTTTCATTTTTTAAATCTGGAAATCTAGTTTCCAGAACCATGGATCCCTATATGCCAACATACATTTTCAGGGATAATATATAATAAATTTGCCTTAGGGTAATACTTACCTAATTAAAGATTATATGTGGGTTAACACGGGACTTGCAGCAATTAGGGATTCAGCCTACCAGCTTCACCTATATACTTGGTACATACTTGCCTTTTCTTCTCAAAGGAACTTTGGTTCATTTCTCTTCATTGCCTTCCCTTACAGCTACTCATATATATTGATCTCAAGACACCCACCACTATCATTACTTTCCTTTTCTTTGACCAAATTCATGATTAGATAGGTCAATACTAAATTTATCTGTAAAGATATCCAAAGAGGAATTCTCTCACATTTCATTTCAGATACAAATAACTTTTTTTTTCTGATTTTAAGCATAATACATTGTAGAAAAGTTGATACAGGTAGATAAAAAGAAAATGAAATCCTTCATATTTTTCACCAATACTGCCACATCCTTTCCTCAGACAAAGCCAATCTTAACATTTTAATACATAAACTTCCAAATCCTTTTCTTTGCTCTCTCTACTTTCTGCAGAAAAAGGTGGGAGAAGTAGGGCTAGAAACTGAAGTCATATTTACCACCCATTAAAAATATGACACAGGCCAGGCACGGTGGCTCACGCCTGTAATCCCAGTACTTTGGGAGGCTGAGGTGGGCAGACCACAAGGTCAGGAGTTCAAGACCAGCCTGGCCAACATGATGAAACCCCATCTCTACTAAAAATACCAAAAATTAGCCAGGTGTGGTGACACGCCCCTGTAATCCCAACTACTTGGGAGGCTGAGGCAGGAGAATTGCTTGAACCCGGCAGGTGGAGGTTGCAGTGAGCCGAGATCACACCACTCTACTCAGCCTGGGTGACAGAGCAAAACTCTGTCTCAAACAACAACAACAAAAATTTGTCATGAACATCTTTGCATATAGATGCAAAAGATGTGTATATTTTTCCAGGTGTACAGATCTACATTATTTTATTGGCTTATGATACTCCATTGTATATGTTTACAATGATTTCAAATAATTTTTCACTGCTGTTTTCTAATTTTTGCTGCAACAACAACAAAAAGAGAAGTGAACATGCCTGCACACACATTTTCAGAACATCTGGTTAATCCTAAGGATATCCTTAAGACAAAATACTATTTTTTTTTCTTTTTTTATTGAGATAGAGTCTCACTCTATTGCCCAGCCTGGAGTGCAGTGGTGTGATCTCGGTTTACTGAAATCTCTGCCACCCGGGTTCAAGCTATTCTCATGCCTCAGCCTCTCAAGTAGCTAGGATTACAGGCATGTGCCAACACACCCGGCTAATTTTTGTATTTTTAGTAGAGATGGGGTTTCGCCATCTTGGTCAGACTGGTCTTGAACTGCCAACCTCAGGTGATCCGCCCACCTCGGCCTCCCAAAGTGCTGAGATTACAGGCGTGAGCCACCATGCCTGGCCTACAGTTCTTTCTAAAGAATTATTTATGCAAAATTCTATTCCCTTTCTACATGTTAACCCATTACCTATTCGAGGATTGCAAAATACATGGAACCAACTCCTTTGAAATCTCCTCTGTAAATTCTACATATGGGACGTCTGCCTTACTTTGGTACGTGATATTTATGCTATCACCACTTCATATAAATCTAGTCAGTTTCACTTAAGATCCTATTATACCAGTCTACTGGTTTATTTTCTATCTACCCCTATCTGTTCATCGCAATATTCTAAGCATCTTTAAAGCTGCCTGGAACCATTCAACAAATATTTGTTGAATGAATGAATGAAATCTGGAAAACTTATTTAAAGGACATGAAAAAAATTAAGCCTGTTGAATCATACTTCCAAAGTGTGCTCCAAAAAGACAATATCAGGGTGGGTGCAGTGGCTCACACCTGTAATCCCAGCACTTTGGGAGGCCAAGGCAGGAGGATCATGAGGTCAGGAGATCGAGACCATCCTGGCTAACAGTGAAACCCTGTTTCCACTAAAAATAGAAAACATTAGCCAGGCGTGGCAGTGGGGGCCTGTAGTCCTAGCTACTTGGGAGGTTGAGGCAGGAGAATGGCATGAAGCCGGGAGGTGGAGCTTGCAGTGAGCTGTGATTGCACCATTGCATTTCAGCCTGGGCAACAGAGTGAGACTCCATCTCAAAAAATAATACCAACTGTACTCTACTCCCTTATTGACAGTATACAAGAGTACTTATTTCTCTAAACAGTATTACATAAGATTCATCCTTTTTCTGAAATTTCACATTCTTGATTTCAAGTGAGAACACCTTTTATCGCACTTACTGTTAATATGTTCTATACCTTCTTAAAATTTTCTCTCCATTGCCCAAAGTTGCTTAGTATTGTGATACCTGTTCTTTTCTAACTAATTTAAGGTCTACTTTTAAAAACGCATTTGCCCAAAACTGCACATATTTCTCCTCATGTTTGTGTTTCTTTCCTTGTGGACATTTTGCTTTATAGAAACGTTTTATTGATACGGTTAGAACTATTAATTATTCCTAGCCTATCCATTTCCAGTTTGGGAGTCATTCTTAGTCTTTCCCTAACTCTAAAGCAGCATTTCTTGTCAAACAGCAATATAACATAAATGACAAACTTAGCCAAACATGTAGTTTTAAATTTCCTATCAGCCACATTTTTTTAAAAAGTTGAAACAGGCAAAATTAATTATATTTTTTATTTAACCTAATATATAAAATTTTAATTTCAACATATTTTTTAAAATGTTAGAGATATTTTACACTTTTTTAAATACTAAATATTTGAAGTCCAGCACATCTCAGTTTGGACTAGTTGCATTTCAAGTGCTCAATAATAACATGCAGTTAGTGGCTACCATACTGGACAATGTAGCTCTAAAATACAAAATCTCACCTGTATTTTCCTCTAATATTTTTGTTTCATTTTATAGAAATTTTTTCCTCCATCTCACATTTGTTTTGGTATCAGGTATGAAAGACTCTAACTTAATTTCCCCTCTACACAGCTAGCTAGTTTTCCTTACTATAAAATACTACCTTACAGCTGGGCATGGTGGCTCACAACTGTAATGCCAGCACACTTTGGGAGGCTGAAGCAGGCAGATCATCTGAAGTCAAGAGTTCAAGACCAAACTGGCCAACATGGTGAAACCCTGTCTCTACTAAAAATACAAAAATTAGCTGGGTGTGGTGGCACGTGCCTGTAATCCCAGCTCCTCAGGAGGCTGAGGGAGGAGAACTGTTTGAACCGGGGAGGCAGTAAGAATTGCAGTGAGCCTCACATCGTTGCACTTCAGAGTCTAATCCTGGATCCTAATCTGTCCGTTCCTACATCAATAACAAAATGCTTGATCATCTGTGGCATGAGAATTCATTTTACTATACTGTATATCTTTATTCTTCTTTTCTTTCAGAATTTATCTGACTTTCCCATAGTTGTCCTTTTAAGCAGAGCTTAGAATTATGCTCAATAGAAATTCTACTCAGATTTTGGTAAGGATTATGTTCAATATATAGATTATGTGGGAAATATAGATTTCTTCACAATAGGAAGTCTTCCATTCAAAAGCATGAAAGTCATCTAACTTTTATATAATTTGGCAAGTTTGTATTTAATGGTCTTCATATAGGCCTTACACATTTATGTTTCTTCCTATTTTATTTGACATTTTTAAAAAATGTATTTGTAGAACACAGGAAATAGAAAATTATCTATGTATAAGAAAAAGCATACCATAGACTAAAAAGCAACACTTTTTTATTTCAGTGTGGTTTTATACAACTAAAATACATTTATAATAAAACCACATAGAACAATAGGTTTATCAGTTTACTCCCCTGATTGCTTACTTGCAATGCCAAATGCATCTCCAATCTCCAAAGTTAAGATCTGTTTTATTTAAATTTTCATCTTCAGTTGGCTTCTCCAAGTTCGTATTGGACCAGAGTTGCAAATAGCTCGAACCAGTTAAAAGACGACTGCCTAAAAAAAAATTATTCATCATTTATATTTAGATATTTAATAGTGACTTAAATTACATGTTCAAGAATTTCACATAAAACAACTTCTTAAAAAAGTCAAATATCAAAAAAATATATTTTGAGGAACAGAGGAGAAGGCTGTATTTTAATTTTGTTAAAATAGCTTGAGATAGAAAGGAAGAAATCTTATAATCTCTCATTTAACAAATATTTAATGAGCATCTTCTTTGTCCCAGGCACTGTGCTAGACATTGGAAATACAATGAAAAATAAAACATTGCCCTTTTTCATGAGTTCATATTTCAGTAGAAAGACATGGAAATATGATACCATGTAAAAGTGTTACATACATGATAGAAATGTGTGCAAAGCTTTATGGAAGCCCACAGGAAGGAGACATTAATGTGTACCTGTAGTAAAAGTGCCAGGAAAAGTGATGAAATGCAACCTGGTCCTTAATGGATGAATAAGCAGAAGAGACAGGCATTTCAGAAAGGAAACCTAACATGAACAAAGGCATGAAGACATATAAGTTCATATATTTTCCTAAGAATGCCTCTTAACCTGGTATAGGTTAAGGAATAACATACACGGAAAGGCTAGAAAAAAAAATTACCATGGAAAAAATGCCAAGGTGAGACTGTGAAGACTTTTTCAAGTTCATAGCATTTGGACAAGGTTATAGGTAGTTGGGAGTAAAAGATTTTCAAGTGGCAGTGGGGGATTGTGGGGGAGTTGTTACAAAACTGGATCTGTATTTTAGAACAAGAAGGCTTAACTGGAGGAGGGGCAGTCAACGGATGGTGAGGCCTGTGAGTCCCCCTCTACTGAGATAACATACAAAAATCACACATACAATATATGCATTTTTCCAGAAAGATAATCTGTAACTTTCATCGAGATTTCAAAGACTCTAGTATACAAAGGTTAAAAATATTTCTTAGAAAACAACTCCAGAGACAGACAACATCAAGGAAAACATAAATGTGTGGCTAACCAACTATTAAACTATTAAACCTGGTTAATTAACTATAAAAATTCAGATGGTAAACCAGGCATGGTGGCTCACACCTGTAATCCCAGCCCTTTGGGAGGCCAAGGCGGGTGGATCACCCGAGGTCGGGAGTCCAAGATTAACCTGACCAACGTGGAGAAACCCCATCTCTACTAAAAATACAAAATTAGCTGGGTGTGGTGGAGCATGCCTATAAACCCAGCTACTCAGGAGACTGAGGCAGGAGAATCGCTTGAACCTGGGAGGCAGAGGTTGCAGTGAACTGAGATCACGCCATTGCAATCCAGCCTGAGCAAGAAGAGTGAAACTCTGCCTAAAAAAAATAAATAAATAAATAATAAAAAATTCAGATGGTAAATCATAAGGATCTCAACCAAATATTTAAAAAGCAAGCATCTGAAAGCCATTTCAAAAAGTATTGTCAAGGCTGGGTGCAGTGGCTCACACCTGTAATCCCACCACTTTGGGAGGCCAAGGTGGGAGGACTGCTTGAGCCCAGGAGTTCAAGACCTGCCTGGGCAACACAGTGAAACCCTGTCTCTACAAAAAAAAAAATTACAAAAATTAGTTAGACATGTGTTTGTAGTACCAGACACTAGGGAAGCTGAGGTGAAAGGATCACTCAAGCCTGGGAGGTCAAGGCTGCAGTGAGCTATGATTGTGGCACTGCAGTCCAGCCTGGGCAATAGAGCAAGACCTTGTGTCAAGAAAAAAATGAAAAAAAGAATTGCCAAGGTTTGACACCAAATAAATACAGGGAAAAAACAAGAGGTTTAAAGGACAGAGTCCCAACTTTATGACTTGGGAATTAAGTAGAAGGTCGTGCTATCATCCACACAAAAGACAAGCAATTTTGGCAAAAAAAACTGACAATAAAGATGGCATTCACCTTGGCAATTAAAGACTATAGATTTGTTTATTTCTAGAATAATCACTATTTTTAAAATTTTTTGCTGAGACAGGGTCTCACTATGTTGCCCAGGCTGGTCTCAAACTCCTGGGCTCAAACAACCCTCACACCTCAGCCTCCCAAACTGCTGGGATTACAAGCATGGGCCAGGCCAGCATGCTTGGCCCTCGTTTTCTTGTTTCAAAAGGAAAGTGGATCTCTGGCATAGACTTTAGATTAGAAATCCCTGTGTCTAAATCCCAGGTAAGATGCTTAATTAGCCATGTGAATTTGATCTAGTTGGGCAATTTCTGAGTTTCCATTTTTCTCATCTACAAAATTTGAGGTTTAAATACAGTTGTTGTAAGGATTAGCTATAATATGCACAAAGTCTCTAGCACAGGCCAGGTACTAAGCAGAAGCTCAATAAATAGTAGAGCAACTAGACAGAAGGTTTCACAGACAGGGGAAGAAAAAAAGCACAAGAAGTAATGAAACATTCCATTTAAATATGTTGATTATTCCACTTTTGAACTTACCAACAAATACAAGTTTTATTTTGCTTAATATAAACTGAAGATAAATTAAGATATCCCATAAAAGATTAAGAATTTAATACAGAATACAAAATTAATCCCAGGTATGGAATGGAACAAAAGTAGGTAAGATACAATATGGTATACTGATTTCAAACTCTAAGAATTAGATATTACAGATATTAAATTATGGATATTAAAGCAGGATATTACGGATATTAAAGCAGGAAAAAAGCATAAAAAGTCTAAAACAGAAAATCTTATGATTTAGGCAAGATACAATAGTAAATTTGGACACAAAAGAAAGGCATTAATCAGTTTACCAACACCATCTAAAAATATTTTTCTCTCTCTGATGACTTCTATTTCTATGTTCCAAAGATAACTTTCTTTTCCTTTTTTTTTTTTTTTTCTGAGACAAGGTCTTGCTGTCACCCAGGCTAGAATGCAGTAGCACGACCACAGCTCACTGCAGCCTCAACCTCCTGGGCTCAAACAAGCCTCCCACCTCAGCCTCCTGAGTAGCTGAGACCTCAGGTGCTGGCCACCAAGCCTGACTAACTTGCCAAAAATTTTTTTGTAGAGATGGAGTCTCCCTATTTTGCCCAGGCTGGTCTCAAACTCCTGGGTTCAAGCAATTCTCCCCACTCAGCCTCCTAAAGTGCTGATATTACAGGTGTAAGCCACCGTGCCCAGCCCTAAAGATAACTTTCTATGTTCTAGATTCAAATGTCTATACATTGCTTTATGATATACAAGCTTCTCAAGGTCCACATATCCAATTAACACCTTATGTTCCACTACCTCTAACTCCTACATATTACTCTTTGTGTGGTCATAGATACGCTCAAAGTATTTCAAATCCAGTTGTCAAGTAATGTCAATTCTACTGCCTAAACACATTTCACATCCATGTATACCTTTCACTATTCATTAATTCATTTAATATTAATTCAGCACCTACTATGGAAAAGGCATTGAAATAAGTTCTTATTTCTCATCCAGACTAATGAGACTACAACCTCTCCAAAGGTCACTCCTTCTCCTGTTCCATTTGCCACTGACCCTTCTAACTCACTGCTGGCAGACCAATCTCGCAAAACCATAAATCTTACATTACTAGCCTCTTTTGAAAATCTATAGTTTTTAGACAACCATAAATAATTAAATTCAAATTTTTTAGCATGACTTTAAAGGTCTCCTATAACACGGTAAGGTCTTATCTCCTTACCACCACTGAGACTCAGCCCAGTGAAGTACTAATCCTTATTATAATGTATCTTATGCTTTCTTTCTCTGTGCCTTCGGTCACTTTTGTAGAATGGTAAAAATGGCTCCCAATAAATTATGTCTCCCTATGTTGATGCCCCCATGTAATATGACTTTGCCATATCTTTCATCAAGAGGTGGAGTCTATGTCTCCCATCCCTTAACATTAGCTGGACTTGTGACCATATAATGTGGCAGGAATAACATTCTGGGACTTCCTTGTGGCTTCCACTTTCACTCTCAGAATGCAGCCACCATGTAAAATCCAGGCTGCCCTGCTAGAGAGAGCCATAGAAGAGGCCATGTGGAGGAGAACAAAGGCACTGCAGTAAATAGTAAGCAGCAAGGCCCAGATATGTGAACAAAGCCTTTCTTGGATCTTTTAGCTGCAGATAAACTGCTTCAGTCACTACCACATGGAACAATAGACAAGCCATTCCCACAGAGCCTTCCTGACCAATAGAATCATAAGCAACAAAATGATGGATGTTTTAAGCCATCCATCATTTTGGAGGATGCATTTCTAATGCAGAAATAGATAATTGATACAAATATTCATTGTATTTTATTTCTTTTTTTTTTTTTGAGATGGATTTTCACTCTTGTTGCCAAGGCTGGAGTGCAATAGCATGATCTCAGCTCATTGCAACTTCCACCTACCGGGTTCAAACAATTCTCCAACCTCAGCCTCCCAAGTAGCTGAGATTACAGGCATGCACCACTATGCCTGGCTAATTTTTTGTATTTTTAGTAGAGATGGGGTTTCTCCATGTTGGTCAGGCTGGTCTCGAACTCCCGACCTCAGGTGATCTGCCCACCTCAGCCTCCCAAAGTGCTGGGAAAGTGGTGAGCCACCACGCCCGGCATATATTTTCTTAAACTTCACTTTTTTCCTGTTCCATCTACTCAACCTTCATTGCTAAAGTCTGTTTACTCTCAGGTCCAAAGACTCCTTTTCAATAAAACCTTAATTCTCCAGAGAAATATCTCTTTCCAAAAACAATGGGTATCCTATTATGGCACTTAGAACATTCTCTCATTTCTTACAGTGCATATCTGTCTTCGTTTCAGTATAAACTCTAAAAGGGTAATCCATTTTACCTCTTTGGTATTCCCCACAATCTTACACACAGCAGAAGTAAAATACATGAGAGTAATAAAAATAAGAACAACTAGGCAAATGATATTTCATTTTAGTTAATCCTGCTTATTTTCTTACCTGTGGGATCCCAAGTTATATTGTGTGCTATTGATTCCAGAAAAAATTGGCCACTTTTCTGCCACTGACTATATAATTCCTAAAATTAAGAAAAGAGTCATTTAGCCCATTATGATTGGCATCTTTTCTCTGTCAAATGTGTACGTTTACGCTTGCTATTCTTACAATAACACAATTTTAAAGATAACAAAATGTTCAATTCAGTCAACAAAAATAGAGAATATATGATAAAGAAGACATGTGAGAGAATATCCATTACTGGTGGTCAAAATTCTATCTTTAGTATAAACAGCCAATAACCATATGCTACCTTGGATAACAGTCTTATTAACCTCAGATTTAATTATTGATTTATTATTACTACAGTTACAGTTAAAAATTTAATTTTAAATGTGTCTGTGGCTTTACAATTTGATGTTTTCTTCTCCTTTACTGTTTTATCCCTATCTGAGATCATAATGGTATGTGGGAATATTCAGAATAAAAGATGTAACGTTTTGATACTACTATATAATTTATCGCCTTACAACTTCTTAAAGCAAAATTTTCCCCTTTGTTCTGCCTGCAAATCAGTAAGAAATATACAATGTATTGTGACCCAGAACACATACACATACAAATAAATACAACCTACGTTTATCCTTATTACATGTGACATACTCTGATACTTTCATTCTCTTTTTAAATTCAGGTTGTGGCCTACACTAAGCTAAGTTCACAGCCCAATTACAGATTGAGATTCATACTCTCTTAATGTGGTGGCTCTCAAACTTTGGTACAACAAAGAATAGCCTGAGATGTTACTAAAAATTCAAATTTCCAAGACCTGTGCCCAAAAATTCAGGTTCAAAAGTTTCAGGATGGGGCACAGAAACCTGTACTTTAACACCCCAGGTGATTTTGACATAGGTGACCTACAGAATATGCTTTCATGAAACACTGTCTTGCAGGAACGTCTTCCAATCACAGTACATACCAGAACCCTCTCTAGAACAAGACATATAAGTGCATTGACACAATCCTACAGCTACAGATTTAGAAATTCCCAGGGCAGGATCTGGGCACATATACCCAACAGTAGTTGTGATGTGCAATTCTCATGAAGACCACCATCTTAAAAGAATACTCTGTAATATACAAAGAAAAGGAAATATTTTTACAAGGATCTGAAGATTCTGAGACTATATTCTAGAATCATATATTTTATACATCTTTCAAGTCTGTAACTTTACCATTTGATCCACTTTAGCCCTTCTTAAAGTTTTTATTATCCCTTCTGCAAAGTCAGTGCTGATAAGCCAACAAACCAGCCTCTTTTTGAGTTTTATACATTATATTCATAATTAGTAAAGGAGAAAATGGGCAAACACTGAAATTCTCTATTTTATCTTTCCCAATAAAGGCATTTTAACATAACATAGTGATTTTCAAAAGCCACTTATTTTATTTAATAAATATTTATTGAGTATTGAAATACACTGTTCAATTGGGCTGGGTGGGGTAATCACCTAAAAAATTTCTTTTTAGTACTGCCAATTACTAATTCTTAAGCCTTAAAGAGGCTCAAATATTGGATTCACTAGGCAATCTGTAAAAACAAATAGAAATCAGAAGTGTGAACACTACTGTGAAATTTAAAGATAAATATCAATTAACTCAGAAAATAGTTTTCATCAACACAAGGTAAGAAAAGGATGCTCACACCTAGGAATCAATACAGATGGTTTTACTCTTAGTTCTGTGGCTTAACAGCTGTTTCACTGGTCAAGTCACTATATTCTTTGAGACTACTCTACTGCCTTATTCGTAAAAAGAAGAAATAATAGCTGTACAAACTAGGTTTGAAGTAATTTGTAAAATACTAATGAGCTAAGTGAAGATGATATGAAAACTATCAAAAGATATATAAAGGTATGTCTGCTATTAAAACAGTTTAGTCCTTTATAATTAATGTATTTCTAAATGGTCTTTGACATGTTAGCCTAATAATATTCCTATCAAGACTGAATAGATATTAATCAATTTGAGAGTTGAGCAAAGAATTTCCTAAGGCTGACTTACCTAAGACCAACTAGCTAGACAGACCCAGAAATAGAAATCAGTCCTATGACCCCCAAAACATTGCTCTTTCAATGACACTATACTTATCTTCTTTCAGATGGTTTGTTTTTATTTTTATTTTTAGAGACAGGGTCTCTCTGTGTTACCCTGGCTGGAATGCAGTGCTGCAATCATTGCTCACCACAACCTCAAATTTTTGGGCTCAAATGATCCTCCCATCTCAGCCTCCTGAGCAGCTGAGACTATAGGCATGCGCCACCATGCCTGGCTAAACTGTTTTAAAAATGTTGCCCAGGCTGGTTTCAAACTCTTGGCCTTATGCAATCTTCCTGCCTCACCCTCTGAAGTAGAGATGATTACAGGCATGAGCATTAAAGAACCTATAAAATCTACTAACATGATCCAAATATTTATAAACTATTGGGTAACCAGTTTTCAGAACTATTTCTGAGTACAGCTTCCTTATAAAGAAAAACATTCACTGACCTATTAACGATTGTATTACATGATCTAAATAATGCAAGAAAGTTAAGCCCTGAAGAGGCAAAAAACCTGTATAAAGGTAGATTATAAAACAAAGAAAAAGTACTACATATGGCTGGACGAGGGTATTTGATACTAGCAATAAAGTAAGTGCCAAACTTTAGGTTACTGACTCTTGAAATATTATAAAATTTAAAATTTCAGAAATAAAATAATAAAGCATTTTAACAATTCATCAGCACGATTTATTTTAACTATTCCAATGAAAAATTTAAATATATTTTTAATATCAAAATGGAATTTAACATGTAGGTTCAATTATAGTATATAAGTTATACCGATGTACTCGATGATCACTCTGATTTTATGCTCTTTTAATACTTAACACATTTCAATTCCTAAAAGAAAAAATCATAAATTACTGACCAAATTTTTCTTTTGTTTCGGTAGGTTAACTGGTTCAAAAATGGAGATAACGTTTCCATAAGATGCTGCAATCTTTTAAAAAGAAAAAAAGAACTTATCAGGGATATGTTAACTTACTTATGAATCAAAAAAAGCAAAGAAATGAATACTGTAACTTTATGCCAATACACACAATTTCACTCACTGATGCTTAAGAATGTCAGTTTTGAAGACTATCACATCTGCATTAGAATCCTAAACTGCTACTTACTACGTAACTAGCAACTTAATCTCTCCAAACATTAGTTTCCATATCAGTGTTCATAATATGCACAACACTATCTTCCTAACAGCATTATTTTGAGGGTTGAAATAACATTTGTAAAACACCTAGCATATAATAAGTGATATACAATATGCACAGTAAATGTTAATTGTTGTCATCCATCCTCAAAATTCATAATTCTGTCAGTGTACATTAACGTTTCAAAAATATAACTTAGGTCTATTCCTCTGGAAACTCCTGAGTACATTTTAAAACATATTCTACTTTATTTATCCTTTGAATTTACTCTTTAAATTGATGGATCATAACCTTTCCTGGCTCTGTTTTATAAGGTCACTACTACTAAAACTTGAGTGAGTCTCATATGAAGAACATCAAAATATCAGAAATCAAAAAGAGAGAGACAGACAGACAGAGAGAGATTAAATGAATGGATCATGGATAGAAAAAAGAACATATGATCTAGTAAAGAGGAAGGTATGAGGACACAACATACATATGGAGAAAAAAACCGTGAATGGATAATTTAAGCGTTCTGAGTTCTTAGGATATAGATCTCACTTGTGCTGCACTGATCTGGAGGAAGTGTTAATTTGGGCCTTTAATTATGGGTGGGATTTCAAAAAGCAGCAAGTATTCAACTTTATAAATAGGGCATAGTATGAACACAGGTGTAAACATTAAAAGAGGTAATATATGTTTAGAGGTGAATGACCACCATCCCACCAAGAAGAGAGTGCTCCTTCTAACAGAATAGAGTACCTGAGACTAAAAAGGCAGGTCTGAATCAGGTTGTAAAATGCCTCACACCAAGGTGAACAATTTGAACTTTTCCAAGGTAATGGGCTAAGAATATTTTGAAGCTGATGAATAACAGGATAAATGAGGATTAATTTTCTCAGAAAAATGAATTAGGTGGTAGTACAGTACGAAGAAAAAAACAGCAGTAATAAAAATACAAGTGCCTATGATGTTAACATTTCCTTTGTTTTTTTTTCTTTTTTTTTTTTGAGACAGAGTCTCACGCAGTCACCCGGGCTGAAGTGCAATGGCGGGATCTCGGCTCACTGCAACCTCTGCCTCCCGAGTTCAAACGATTCTCCTGCCTCAGTCTCCTGAGTAGCTGGGATTACAGGCACCTGCCACCATGCCCAGCTAATTTTTTTTTTTTTTTTTTTTTTTTAAGTAGAGACAGGGTTTCTCTATTTTGGCCATAATAGTCTTGAACTCCTGACCTCATGATCCACCTGCCTTGGCTTCCCAAAGAACATTTCCTTCTTAAATGCAAACAGTCAAAAGTCCCCGGGTACCAGAACCTGCCAATTTTCTTCCTGATACTTTAAGGAACCACTCTGATAATACCGATATCTGTAAATGAAGAAAATATTTCTTCATTAGAATGATTATAAAACCAAATGACTTCTTAATTCCTCTTTTTGTTTTTCTAGAGATGGGGTCTTGCTTTGTCACTCAGGCTGCAGTGCGTGGTGCAATCAGAGCTCACTGCAGCCTGGAACTCCTGGGCTCAAGTGATTCTCCCACTTCAGCTTCCCGGGTAGCTAGGACTACAGAAGCATACCACCACGTCCGGTTATTTACTTTTTATTTTTATTTTTATAGAGACAGGGTTGCCCCAGGCTGGTCTCAAACTCCTGGTCTCAAGCGATCTGCCCACCTTGACCCTTCTAAAGCTCTGGGATTACAGGCAAGAGCCACCACACCTGGCCATGATTTCTTCATTCTAACCTGGACTGTCATATAGTCTATTACAAAAAGATAGCCCATATTGGAAAGTATTAAATTAGATTTTTAACATTAACCAACTCCATGTGAGTCTAGATAGTATTAAGCAAGTTTTTATACAGTTAAGAAAGATTACAGAACAGAAGAGCTAGGAGACCAAACAAACATGAAGAGAATGAAAATAAAAATCTCAAGGATAGGCTGGGCGCCGTGGTTCACATAATCCCAGCACTTTGGGAGGCCAATGAGGGCAGATCACCAGGTCAGGAGATTGAGACCAGACCGACCAACATGGTGAAACCCCGTTTCTACTAAAAATACAAAAATTAGCCGGGTATGATGGCAGGCACCTATAATCCCAGCTATTCGTGAGGCTGAGGTAGGAGAATTACCTGAACCCGGGAGGCAGAGGCAGCAGTGAGCCAAGATTGCACCACTGCACTCCAGCCTGGGCAACAGAGTGAGACTCCATCTCAAAGAAAAAAAAATAAAAAAATAAAGGATTTTCAGCATTCCATAATAAAGAGCATTTTTGTTGTATAGCAAGAAGTCATCAGAGGCCTCAACAAAAGATAGGAGATACTTGTAACTATATTAAAGGGAAGGAATACCATGTAACAAAAAGAATAGTAGTCCAACAAATAGGTAAAGATTGAGAAAACAGAAACTCCTTTTATAATTAGTATCTTTAGGTCCCAGGAAGCAACTTTTAATACTAGAAGGTTTACCTCAAATGAAGATTAGATTTAAAAACAAATGATTGGGTTCACGGACTCTTACATGACGATTTTGATTCCTTACACAAAATGTTCTAGTGGAACCATATGAGTATATTTGCAAAGTTCAGTCCAGTCTTGCTACAACTATACATAGGCCTTACCATCTATGCCTACATGGAGTTATTTTAAGCTATATATTATGCTGCCTTGCCTACTAGTATGACTTTCTCATTCTGGTACTATAGGAACTGTATTTAACCTGATCTAGAAGAATTTTATACTTTGTTTCCTCTGTTTTTGTTGTTACTATTTTACTTTCAAGGCTACCTTTTTACTTTTCATATGCAAATAGAAGTCCAGATAAAGTTTTTCACTTTTCTTATGGCCTTAGAATATTATAAACTCTAGAAGAGTTTTTCATTTCCACAAAGTTACACAGCCCTTGTTACACAGAAGTTACAAGGAGATAACTGCCTGTTTACAAACAAACAAACAAACAAACTCTAAATCATTTCCTTTAGTTTATTTGTAAATGTTGAAGATTTATTGTTACTCCTTTCCCCCAATCCAATCACCTTTTAAATACGTAAGCTTTAGACTCATTCTATATCAGTAAGTACTATATTTCTTTCTCAGAGAAGATGATGCTATAATTTAAAATTATATAAGAATAGAATTTCTGGCACTCTTGGAATGCATCTTAGAGAGCCAAAAATTTTTCTAGCTACACTATCTTTGAAACAAAGCCAAGTCTCTAATTCAACAGGAAATACATACTTCAGAGATTATCCTGACAAAAACCATATTCCAAACAAATTTGTGTATTACAAGATTACAAACCTTGCCTTGTTGCATTGAACAGTCTACACATCCCACTTGAATATTTCCATGTTTAGCTCCTGGGATTATCTGTAATCTTTCAAAATCGCTTCCCAGTATTACAATGTCACATCCAGATGCATAAGCCTAAAAAACAAAATAAAATAAAAATGATAGAAGTGTCAAGGAAACATTTACCATGTAGAATACTAGTATTAACTATCATGTTTTAAGGCAGGGAGAATAAATGTTTTAAAAGACCAATTTTAGATGTTTTCTTCAAAAAAAATCTGTACTTGGAACTATTTCCCTTACCTCCCAATATACAGCCTATTAGCAAATTCTGTCAGTCCTATCTGCAAAATATGCATCAACTTTGTCCACTTTTTTCATCTCCAATGAATGACCCTTGTCTAAACCAAACCACGATATTTCTCTCCTTTCCTACTATTAATAGTGAACTTCCATTCTTGCCTCCCTCTAATGCATTTCCACAAAGAGTGATATTTGAAAAATGTTTATTGCACCAAGTAATTTTCCCTGCTTAAACCCCTCAATAGTTTTTCACTGCACTTGGAATAAAATCTCAACACCTTACCACGGTCAATATCCTAAATGGTGGTCCTTCCATAAATCCATCTCAGGCTATTCTTTCCTTCTCTCAGTTGGCTCTTGTTTCTGTTCCTTTTTCCATCTCAAGGTGTTTATCTGCCTGGTCTTTTCTAGTTAGCTGTTTTCCAACATTCAGGTCACAGTTCCCAACCACTATCTCTCCCATTACTTTCTATCACATTACGGTTTATTTTCTTCATGGCATATATCACAATTTTTAAATGTCTTGTTTATTGTCCATATCTATTATTAAAAGTTAAATTCCAAAAAGGAAGGATTCAAGTTCATCTTCTCTACTCTAGTCTTCAATTCTAAAACAAGGGCCTAGAATGCAGCTAATAATTTATAAATGGAACAAATGAAACATTTGATTTTACAAAAACAGTCACCACAACAAAAGAAAGTATACACAGTTCAAGACTTGTTGGCAGGCATTTCATAGCTCTTTTTCAATTTTACAACAGTTAACATAACTCTCCCAACTAGAACTCTTTTTGTGTGTATCCTTTTCCCTACCACCTTCTTTGATCACAGGAGTTTCTTCCATTACAGGTACATGGTTGTTCTCCTAGGATTCATATTATAGGCTGGAACACGTTACAATAATAAAACATTTAACACAAACTGTTTTCCAACCTGAGTTCATAAAGTTTTTATCAACTCTCTACTTGCTCCTCATTTCTGCACAAGCACATATATTTAAAAATTATACTTCAGGCTGGGCGCAGTGGCTCACGCCTGTAATCCCAGTACTTTAGCAGGCGGAGGCAGGCAGATCACCTGAGGTCTGGAGTTCAAGATCAGCCTGATCAACACGGAGAAACCCTGTCTCTACTAAAAATACAAAATTAGCCGGGCGTGGTCATGCATGTCTGTGATCTCAGCTACTTGGGAGGCTGAGGCAGGAGAATCGCTTGAACCCAGGAGGTGGAGGTTGCAGCAAGCTGAGATCATGCCACTGCACTCCAGCCTAGACAACAAAAGCGAAACGCCATCTCAAAAAAAAAAAAAAAAAAACTTCATATATACTTTATCTTAATTCCTACCAAAACCAAAATTATTCTGTATATGCTATCAAAAAAATATTTAAAATGGCACTTGAGAGAACATACAAATGAATGTGCTATATGGAAAAGAAAATCAAGGCCCAAATAAGTTGATAGCGTCTTAACGGCAGAGTGGGCTTCAGAACCTGATCTCTTGATTCTTGGTTTCCTGCTATTTCCATGGCACCAACAGGGCCTTCCCTACTTAACATGTTTGCCTGGAATTTTACCTACAAATAAGAAAGAATAATCAAGTATGATTCCACTAGTATCACAAAGTGAAAAGAACTGGCTCAAACAAACAAAAAAACCACATGATGATCTCCTCTCCTATATAAATATCCATGATGGGATCATAGGACTTGTCATAAGACCATTAGCAAGAATAAATTCCAAAGGCTAATTTTAAGAGAAGTTGTCTTTCAAATAATTTAGAAACTAATTTTTCTCCTTGATATTAAATTTTGAGAATACTAATTGTCACTGTTTCTCAAAATATTGTGTTGAATTTTACATGTTTATAATTTAGATTTGCTCTAATTCCTTTGGAATTTGCCCTTTGCATTTACAACGGCTAACTAGCACAACAGGCCTAGCTTTTGGCCCATCTCGACACACCCTCCTCACTAAACTTAATCATTTCTAGCTTTTGATTTAAAGGAAGAGATGTGCAACTCTTCCTTTCACTTGAACACTTAAAAGACACTGTAGGGTTGTAACTATTCTAATTTCTATATCATTGTGTCTAAGTGAATAGGGAGTTCTGAGCAGAAAAGAGATATGAGAGAAAAGCCAATTGGTGGTATAGTCACAATACACAAAACATATATTAAGTTTACTGTCCTACAGGAGCGCAGTTCATTGGCACTCCACAACCATTACAATAGTAACAAAGATCACTGATCACCATAACAGGTATAATAATAATTTTAAAAGAGGCCAGGCATGGTGGCTCACATCTGTAATTCCAGCACTTTGGGAGGCCAAGGCAGGCAGATCACTTGAGGTCAGGAGTTCAAGAACAACCTGGCCAACATGGTGAAATCCCGTCTCCACTTAAAATACAAAAATTGGCCAGACATGCTTGTTTGAAACCAGGAGGCAGAGGTGGCACTGAGCCAAGATCGTGCTGCTGCACTCCAGCCTGGGTGACAGAGCGAGACTCTGTTCAAAAATAATAATAATAAAAGTGTGAAATAGTTTGAGAATTACCAAAATGCGACAGAGACACAAAGTGAGCTCATGCAGCTGGAAAAAATAGTACTGACAGATTTGCTCAACAAAGGGTTGCCATAAAACTTCAATTTGTAAAAATCATAATACTTGAAGTGCAATAAAGGAAACGGCAAGAAAACAAGATATGACTGTATTCAAGAAAACTGAAAACAAATGTCCACACAAAAACTTGTACATCAACGTTCATACCAGCATTATTCATAATGGCCACAAAGGGAAACAACTCAAATGTCTATCAACTGTGAATAGCTAAACAAAATATAGTATATATCCCTACAAAGGATTATTATTAAGCCATAAAAAGTATTAATAAAAGCTAGAACATGGATGAACTTTACAAAAGACCACATATTTTATTATTTCACTTTCCAGAATAGACAGATTCATAGAGTCAGTAAGGCAGTTGGTATAAATAAGCAAACAAGCAATGTAAGTGGCTGTAAGATAGCAGCTGCCAGTGGCTAGGGGTAGTGGCAAATAGACAGTGATTGGTAATAGACACGGGATTTCTCTTGGGGGTGAGGAAAATGTTCTATAATCAGATTGTGGCAATAGACATTGTTAATACACTAAAGCCACCAAAATTGACACTTTGAAAGGGTAAACTTTATGGTATGTAAATTATATTTCAAAAAAGCTGTTATTTAAAATATAATAATTGTGGCTCCAAAAAGGTGGTGTTTCACTCACCTCCAAAGGAAATGAAACATAGATGCATACAATGTCGCACCTGTAATGCCGCCTAATCAGGAGGCTAAGGAGAGAGGATCACTTGAGCCCAGGAGTTTGAGATCAGCTTGGGCAACACAGCAAGACCCCATATGGAAAAAAAAAAAAGAATTTTTCTTAAATAAAAAGAAAATCCAAAACAAATATACAGTGCTGAAATTATCACGAGAAATAACCCAGAACTCAAATATGAAGACAAGACAGTTCTGGGGCCACAGGAATGAAAAAAGACAATTTTCGGCCGGGCGCGGTGGCTCAAGCCTGTAATCCCAGCACTTTGGGAGGCCGAGACGGGTGGATCACAAGGTCAGGAGATCGAGACCATCCTGGCTGACACGGTGAAACCCCGTCTCTACTAAAAAATACAAAAAAACTAGCCGGGCGAGGTGGCAGGCGCCTGTAGTCCCAGCTACTCGGGAGGCTGAGGCAGGAGAATGGCGTGAACCCGGGAGGCGGAGCTTGCAGTGAGCCAAGATCACGCCACTGCACTCTAGCCTGGGCGGCAGAGCGAGACTCTGTCTCAAAAAAAAAAAAAAAAAAAGAAAAAAAGAAAAAAGACAATTTTCAGAAATGAAAAAAGACAGAGACTTCCACATTCACAACACCCCTCCCCCAATTCTGCCCAGCACCTAGGGCATAGAAAACTTCCCCAAACATTGTTTCTATACTGGAAAAAGTGAGATTATGGTGAACAGCTAGCTTCCCCACCATCTTGGGTTCTCTAGCAGGATATCTGTAACAGCCCTAACCCATAAGAAGCATCACAAGTGCCTAAAGAAATATCTCTGAGGACAGGGAGAAACAAAGAGGGCAGGCACTATTATCCGCATCCCTGAAAATACTGCTCCATAACTCAGCCAAAGGACATGCCACAAGAGAGAGGCTGTTCAGTTGTAACACTACCCTGTAGGAGGTTTGTCCCACAGGTTTCCAGCACATGAACCCTTAGCCAGCATTCCCACTCTGCTGAGATACCTCCTGTGGGATCTCCTCACTTTAGGAAGCGCAGCCCTTTGACGGTTTACTACAGCCACGGTGAACCTGGACTTAAGGCCAACACCTGGAGCCTAAAAAGGGGCAGTGGCTTAGCAGTGAAGAATCTCTAAATAAAGATACCCAATATAAACCAAAACAAGCCAAAGACTACAATAAATAACTAATCCATAAATGCAAAGACACAGGTGCACGCATCCACGAGAAACAGCAGGCCAGGCACAGTGGATCACGCCTATAATCCCAAAACTGGAAGGCCAAAGCAGGAGGATCCTTTGTGCCTAGGAGTTTAAAACCAGGCTGGGCAGCACAGCAAGACTTGCCTCTACAAAAAACAAAAATAAAAACATTAGCTGGGTGTGGTGACACGTGCCTGCAGTCCCAGCTACTAACGAGGCTGAGATGGGAGGACCACTTGAGCCTGGTAAATTAAGGCTGCAGTGAGCTGTGATCTCACCCCTGCACCCCAGCCTACGCAATAGAGCAAGACACTGTCAAATAAATAAATAAATAAATAAACACATGCATGCATGCAGAAAACACGGAACCATGATCTCACCAAACAAAGCAAGGAACCAGTACCTGACCCTAACCAGTAGGCAATATGTGAGCTCTCTGACCAAGAATTCAAAATAGTTTTAAGGAAACAACTATTCAGTGATCTCTAAGATAACACAACAAGCAATTCAGAAATTTATCAGAAAAAGTTAATAAAGATATTGAAATATTTTTTAAAACTCAAACAGAAATCTTGGAACTGAGAAATACATTTGCTGAACTAAAAAATTCATTAGAGGCTCTCCACAGAATAAGGATCAAGCAGAAGAAAGAATCAGTGAGCTCAAAGACAGGCTATTTAAAAACATACAGAGAACAAAAAAACAAAAAAGAAAAGTAATGAAGTTGCCTACAAGATATAAAAAATTACTTCGAAAAATGAAATCTAAGAATTGGCATTCAAGAGGGATTTGAACAAGAGAAAGAAGTAGAAAGCTTATCCAAAGAAATAACAGAAAACTTTCCAAAACTTTAGAAAGACATAAATATCCAGGTAGATGAAGGCCAGAAAAACCCAAACAGATTTGACCCAAATAAGACTAACCCCAAGTGGCCAGACACAGTGGCTCATGCCTGTAATCCCAGCATTTGGGAGGCTGAGGCAGGCGAATCACCTGAGGTCAGGAGTTCGAGACCAGCCTGGCCAACATGGTGAAACCCTATCTCTACTAAAAACACAAAAATTAGCTAGGTGTGGTGGCAGGCGCCTATAATACCAGCTACTTGGGAGGCTGAGGTAGGAGAATCGCTTGAACCCGGGAGGTGGAGGTTGCAGTGATCCGAGATCTAGCCATTGCACTCCAGCATGGGCGGGGGGGGGGGGGGGCGGGCAACAAGAGCGAAACTCCTTCTCCAAAATAAAAAAAAAGACTAACCCCAAGCATAAAATAATCAAACTCTCACAGGTCAAGGACAAAGAGAAAATTCTAAAAGCAGTACAAAAGCCAGGTGCGGTGGCTCACGCCTGTAATCCCAACACTTTGGGAGGCCAAGGCGGGCGGATCACCTGAGGTCTGGATTTCAAGACCAGCCTGACCAATCTGGAGAAACCCCGTCTCTACTAAAAATACAAAATTAGCCAGGTGCGGTGGCGTATGCCTGTAATCCCAGCTACTCAGGAAGGCTGAGCCAGGAGAATTGTTTGAACCCAGGAGGCAGAGGTTGTGGTGAGCCAAGATTGTGCCATTGCATTCCAGCCTGGGCAACAAGAGTGAAACTCTGTCTCAAAATTTAAAAAAAAAAAAAAAAAAAAAGGCAGCACCAAAAATGAAGCAGCTATGCACAAGACTGATGCTTGTAATCTCAGCACTTTGGGAGGCCAAGGTGGGTGGATCACTTAAGGCCAGGAGTTTGAGACCAGCCTGGCCAAAATGGCAAAACCCCATCTCTACTAAAAAATACAAAAATAAGCAGGGTGAAGTGGGGCACACCTGTAATTCCAGCTACTTGGGAGGCTGAGGCATGAGAATTGCTTGAATCCAGGAGGCAGAGGTTGCTGTGATCTGAGATCATGCCACTGCACTCCAGCCTGGGTGATGGAATGAGACTCTGTCTCAAAAATATATATATGTGTAAAGGAGCTCCAATTTGTCTGGCAAAAGATTCATCAAGGGAAACCACATAGGCCAGGAAGGAGCTAGGTGACACTTTCAAAATGCTAAAAGACAAAATACTGTCTTCTACAAATACTGTAGCCAGCAAAGTTATCCTTCAAATATGAAGGAGAGATAAAGTATTTCCCAAAGGGTGACAAAATCCACCACCTTCAAGACTTGCAAAAATGCTACAGGGAGTTCTTCAACATGAAACAAAAAAACCATTAACATGCAAAAAAAAATTTTTTTGGAAGATATAAAACTCAATAGAAAAATTAAGTCACATACAAATTTAGAAGAATACTATAATTGTGGTGTGTAACCTATTCATAACTCTATTATGAAGCCCAAAAGACAAATCTATCAAAAACAGTATCTACAGTAACTTTTTAAGAGATAAGCAATATAAAAACATGCAAATTAAGATAACTGAAAGCCAAAAATGTGAATATAGAATTTTATTTTTATTTGTTTCTATTCTTTGAGATATAAGCTGTCATAGCTTTAAGACAATAATGCACTTCAATAAGATGTTTTATGTGAGCCCTCATGGTAGCCACAGTGCCAAAACCAATAATAAATTCTTTAAAAATAAACAGTAACAAAGTAAAACACACTATCAGAGAAGAGCATTTAACCAAAAAGGATGACAGTAAGAAAGGAAGAGAGGAGTAGAAAAACAACCAGAAAAACAACAAAATGCCAGTAGTAAATCCTTACTTACCAATATTTTTTTTAAAAGGAAAACCCACAATTACTTTTGCACCAACCTAATAACACAATGTAAAGGGGCTTTATTCTCCCATTAGAAGGCACAGAGTGGCTGAATAAATGAAGAAAAAAGAGCCAACTATATACTGTCCACAAGAAACCCACCTCACCAATAAAAGCATACATAGACTGAAAGTAAAGGGGTGGAAAAAGATATTACATGCAACTGAAAACCAAAAAATAGCCAGACTAGCAATACTTACATCAGATAAAATATGCTACGAATCAAAGACTATAAAGAGACAAAGATTGCTATATAATGATAAAGCAGTCAATCTAGAAATAGGATATAACAATTATAAATATCTCCATCACCCAACACCAGAGCTCTCAAGCATATAAAGCAAACACTGCTGGGCATGGTGCCTCACACTTGTAATCCCAGCACTTTGGGAGGCCGAGACTGGCGGATCACCTGAGGTCAGGAGTTAGAGGCCAGCCTAGCCAACATGGTGAAGCCTTCTCTCTACTGAAAATACGAAAATTAGCCGGGCACGGTGGGGGTGCCTGTAATCCCAGCAACTCGGGAGGCTGAGGCAGGAGAATCGCCTCAACCTGGGAGAAAGAGGTTGCAGTTAGCCAAGATCGTGCCATTGCACTCCAGCCTGAGCAACAGAATGAGACTCTGTCTCAAACAAATAAATAAATAAAAATAAAGCAAGCGTGAATAGATCTAAATAGAATGCAATACAAAACGTAGGAGAATTTAACACCCCACTCTCAGTAATAGACAGATCATCTAACAGAAGAATCAACAAAAGAAACATCAGTTAAACGATACACTAGATCTAATAGGCCTGACATTTAAAGAACATCCACCTAACGGCTGCAGAATACATATTATTTTCATCAGCACATAGACTATTGCCAAAAATAGACATATCTGAGGTCACAAAACAAGTCTGAACAATTTTTTTAAAAGGAGAAATCATATAAAGTATCTTTTCTCACTACAGTGGAATAAAACTAGAAATAAGTAAGAAAACCCTCGGAAACTTCACAAATATGCACCTGAATGACCAATGGATCAGTAACAAAATTAGGAAGGAAATTAAAACTTTCTTAAAACAAATGAAAATGGGAATACAACATAAAATCTATAGGATATAGCAAAAGCAGTACTAAGAAAAGTTGAAAGCAATAAATGCTTATATTTAAAAAGTAGAAAAAAGAAAAAAAGTAGAAAGACTTCAAATAACCTAATAATGCACCTCAAGGAACTTGAAAACCACGAGCAAATCAAACCCAAATTCATACGAGGAAAAAATGAAGATCAGAGCATAAATAAATGAAATTGAGACAAAAAGATCAACGAAATGAAACTTTTTAATGAAAAGTTAAAGAAAATAAACAAACCTTTGGCTTGACTAACAAAAAAACAGAAGACCCAAATAAGTAACAAATTAAAAAGAAGACATAACAACTAGATCAAAGAAATAAAAAGAATCCTTATGAACAACTATATACCAGCAAATTCAATAAAATCCAGAAGTGAGTGGATAAATTCCTGGACACATACAACCTACCAAGATTGAACCACAAGGAAATAGAAAACCTCAACAAATCAATAATGAGTAATGAGATGGAAGCCATAATAAATAGTATTTTATCAAAGGAAAGCTCAGGACCTGATGGCTTCACTGCTGAATTCTATCAAACATTTAAAGAAGAACTAACACCAATCTACTCAAACACTTCAAAAAAAATTGAAGAGAAAGGAAGACTTTCAAACTCATCTGGAGACCAGCATTATCCTGACACCAAAACCAGACAAAACAACAACAACAAAAATCTACAAGCCCATATCACACATGAAGACAGATACAAAAATTCTCAATAAAACACCTACAAACCAAATTGAACAACACTAAAAGATCACTCACCATGATAAAGTGGCATTCATACCAGGGACGCAAGGATGTTTCAACATATGTGATATGGTTTGGCTCTGTGTCCCCACCCAAATCTCACCTTGAATTGTACACCCATAATTTCCATGTGTTGTGGAAGGGACCAGGTGGGAGAGAATTGAATCATGGAGGTGGTTTACCCCATACTGTTCTCGCGGGAGTGAATAAGTCTCACGAGATCTGATGGTTTGATAAGGGGAAACCCATTTCACTTGGCTCTCATTCTCTCTCTTGCCACCGCCATGTGAAATGTGCCTTTCACCTTCGGCCATGATTGTGAGGCCTCCCCAGCCACGTGGAAGTGTAAGTCCAATAAACCTCTTTTGTAACTTGCTCAGTCTTGGGTATGTCTTTATCAGCAGCATGAAAAGAGACGAATACAATATGTAAATCAATAAATGTGATATATCACCTTAACAGAAACAAGAACAAAAACCATACGATAGTTTCAATAGATCCTGGAAAAGCATTTGATAAAATTCAACATCCCTTGATGATAAAAATCCTCAACAAACTGGGCATAGGAGGAACATTCCTCACAATAATAAAGATTATTTATGAAAAACCCACAGCTATCGTCATTCTAAATAGGGAAAAACTGAAGATTTTTCCTCTAAGATATGGAACAAGAATGCCCACTTTCACCACTTTTATTCAATACAGTACTAGAAGTCCTGGCCAGAGCAGTTAAGCAAGAGAAAAAAATAAAGAGTAACCAAATTGGAAAAGAAGTCAAATTAGCCTTGTTCACAAATGATATGACTGTATACTCAGAACAGCCTTAAGACTCCACCAAAAAAACCTGTTAGAATGGATAAACAAATTCCGTAAAATTCCAGGATGCAAAATCAACATTCAAAAATCAGCAGCATTTCTATACATCAATGGTGTACAGAACAGCATATACCATTGTATGCTCACCAACAGTGAGCAATCTGCCAAAGAAATCAGAAAGCAATCCCATTACAACAGCTACAAAGAACAAAAAACAATACAGGAATTTATTATTATTATTATTACTATTTTATTTATTTATTTTGAGACAGATTCTCACTCTGCTACCCAGGCTGGAGCGTAGTGGTGCCAATCTTGGCTCACTGCAGCCTCTGTCTCCTGGGTTCAAGCCATTCTCATGCCTCAGTCTCCCGAGTAGCTAGGACAACAGGTGCACACCACCATGCCCGGCTAATTCTTTTGTATTTTTAGTAGAGACAGGGTTTCACCATGTTGGCTAGGCTGGTCTTGAACTCTTGGTCTCAAGTGATCTTCCCTCCTCAGCCTCCCAAAGTGATGGGATTACAGGAATGAGCCCCCGTGACCAGCCAGAATTAATTTAACCAAAGAAGTGAAAGATCTCTACACAGAAAACTATAAAATTGATGAAAGAAATTGATGTAGACACACAAAAAATGGAAAGATATTCCATGCTCATGGACTGGAAGAATTAATATTGTTAAAATGACCATACCGAAAACAATTTTAGGATTTTTTTTTTTTTTTGAGATGGAGTTTCACTCTTGTCGCCCAGGCTGGAGTGCAAAGGTGCAATCTCGGCTTACCACAACTTCCACCTTCCAGGTTCAAGCGATTCTCCTGCCTCAGCCTCCCGAGTAGCTGGGATTACAGGCATGTGCCACCACCACGCCTGGCTAATTTTGTATTTTTAGGAGATACGGGGTTTCTGCATGTTGGTCACTCGCCAGTCTCGAGCTCCCAGCCTCAGATGATCCACCCGCCTCAGCCTCCCAAAGTGCCAGGATTACAGGCGTGAGTCATAGCACCCGGCCAAAGATCGTTTTTTCTATTTCTGTGAAGACTGTCTTTGGTATTCTGATACAGATTACATTCTTCACAGAAATAGAAAAAATGACCCTACAATTTATGTGGAGCCACAAACACCCCAAATAGCCAAAACAATTTTAAGCAAAAAGAACCCTTTTGGGGAAAAGGGCAGGCACGGTGGCTCATGCCTGAAATCCCAGCATTTTGGGAGGCCGAGGCGGGCGGATCACTTGAGGTCAGGAGTTTGAGACTAGTCTGGCCAACATGGCAAAACCCCATCTCTACTACAAATACAAAAATCAGCCAGGCATGGTGGTGCGCACCTGTAATCCCAGCTACTTGGAGGCTGAGGCAGGAGAATCGCTTGAACCCAGGAGGCAGAGGTTGCAGGGAGCCGAGATCGAGCCACCACACTCCAGCCTGGGAAACAGCACAAGACTCTGTCTTAAAAAAAAAAAAAAGGAAAAAGATATGAACAGACATTTCTAAAAAGAAGACATACAAATAGCCAACAGATATATGAAAAAATGTTCAACATCACAAATCATCAGAAAAATGCAAATAAAAACTACAAAGATATATCATCTCACCCCAGTTAAAATGGCTTTTAACAAGAAGACTGGTGACAGCAGATGTTCTCAAAAGATGCAGAGAAAGGGGAACCATTGTACTGTGTTGGTGGGAATGTAAATTAGTACAACCACTATGAATAACTGTATGCAGGTTCTCCAAAACCTAGTAACTGGTCAGGCACGGTGGCTCAGGGCTGTAATGCCAGCACTTTCAGAGGCCAAGGCAGGCAGATCACCTTAGGCCAGGAATTTGAGACCAGCCTGTCTCACATAAAACCCCATCTCTACTAAAAACACAAAAATTAGCCAGGCGTGGTGGTGCACACCTGTAATCCCAGCTACTCAGAGGCAGAGGCAGAAGACTCCCTTGAACCCAGGAGGCGGAGGTTGCAGTGAGCCGAGATTGTGTCACTGCACTCCAGCCTGGGCAACAGAGCAAGACTCTATCTCAAAAAAACCAAAAACCTAATAACTGAACAACCATATGATCCAGCAATTCCATTATTGGGTATATATCCAAAAGAATGGAATTCAATGCATCAAAAAGACATTTATGTGCCCATGTTTATTGCAACACTACTCACAGTACCCAAGATAATAAAATCCACCTAAGTGAGTGCCCATCAATGGATGAAAAAAGTGTAGTATATGTACACAATGAAATATTATTCAGCCATTAAAAAGAATGAAATCCTGCCATTTGCAGCAATAAGGATGGAACTACACTTTGGGAAGTCAAGGTGGGCAGATCACTTGAGGCCAGGAGTTTGAGACCAGCCTGGTCAACATGGCGAAACCCATATCTATTAAATGTATACACAGACATATATATACACACACAGACATATATATATGCACACACACATATATATACACACACACACATATATACACACACACACAAAAAAAAATTAGCCAGGCATGGTGGCACATGCCTGTAATCCCAGGTACTCAGGAGGCTGAGGCACAAGAATCACCTGAACCTGGGAAGCAGAGGTTGCAGTGAGCCAAGATCAGGCCACTGCATTCCAGCCTTTTTGAGATTCTGACTCAAATGAATAAATAAAGAAATAAACAAACAATAAAAAGGATGGAATTGGAGGTCATTCTAAGTGACATAAGCGAAGCTCAGAAAGACAAATATATCACATGTTCTCATTCATATGTGGGAACTACAAAAGTGGATCTCATAGAGAGTAGATTGATGGTTACCAGAGGGCTAAGGGTGTTGGTGGGGAGGACGAAGAGAAATTGAATAATTGGTACTAATAAACGTTTGATAGAAGTCATAAGACCTAGTGTCAGACAGATCAGTACTGTAACCGTAGTTTACAATAATCCATTGTATATTTCAAAATAGCTAGAAGAATTCGAATAGTTCTAGCATAAACACAAATATTTAAGGTGCTGGATATGCCAAGTACAGTGATTTAATCTTTACAAATTATATGAATGTATTAAATTATCACACTTTGAAAGCATGTACATCTATTATTCATCAATTAAAAAATAAAATAAGGCCAGGCATCGTAGCTCACGTCTATAATCCCAGCACTCTGGGAGGACAACGCGGGAGGATTGCTTGAGCCCAGAAGTTCATGACCAGTGTGGGTAACACAATGAGACCCCACTCTACAAAAAATTTTAAAAATTAGCCAGGCATGGTGGGACGTGCCTGTTGTCCCAGCTACTTGGGACACTGTGGTGGGAGGATCTACTTGAGCCAAGGAGGTTGAAGCTGCAGTGAGCTGTGTTCACACTACTGCACTCCAGCCAGGGCAACAGAGTGAGACCCTGTCTCTAGAAAAATAAAATAAGCCAGGCATGGTGGCACATGTCTGTAGTCCCAGCTACTCAAGAGGCTGAGGAAGCATGACTGTCTAAACTCAAGAGTTTGAGGCTGCAGTGAGTTATGACTGCGCCACTACACTGCAGCCTGGGAAACACCG
The DNA here is from genome assembly GCF_043159975.1 of Macaca nemestrina. Classification (NCBI taxonomy): domain Eukaryota; kingdom Metazoa; phylum Chordata; class Mammalia; order Primates; family Cercopithecidae; genus Macaca; species Macaca nemestrina. Next base: position 61,167,005 of record NC_092130.1, read on the forward strand.
TAAGACTCTGTCTCTAAAAAAAAACTAAAAATAAAAAAAATAAAAATTGATTTTATAAAGCATTCTAAGAACATATTAATACACACACACATACACACACACACACGTTATCTTAAAACTTTCTCTGGGAAATAATTATGTCAGCAATCAATTCAGACAACAATAAACTTAGGCTCCCGAAGGGCAAGAATCATGTTTATTCATAATTCTTTCTCATATTTTTAGATAGCAGGACCCCAAATGCAGTAAAAACTCAATTTTTAATTCCAAAGGAACTCTTTTCTTAAATCCTTTATCACTTATGGACAAAAATTACCTTCGAATACACACAAGAACAAAATTCTCCATGTACAGACTCAATTTGTCCCCATTAGTTAAAACGAAAAGGTTAAGCAAGGGCACCTCTGGTTAAAATTGGTAAAGTGTAAGTTGGTCTTCAATCTTTGTTTCTGCAGCTCTATATCTTCTTCAAATTAACTTCTCATCTACACTTCTTGCATCCAATACTTAGGGGTTCTTATTCCTCCTATAAAAACAAAACGTAACCAGACGCCAACTATATATACCTGTTAATTGACTTAAGTCTGAAGACGTTTGAGTCAAAGTATGTTCTCAAGCAGTTTTTACACATTAAAATATGTTTTATTTTAAAAAGGTTCTGACTCAGGTAAAGATTTTAGCTACCAATAAACAATGCCTCGCACACATACGGCATCAATAAATGTTAGTTAAATGAATCAAGAAAGAGTGCTATTTCTGTGGGGAGGGAATGGAAAGCTGAAATCACACTTCCTTACCCCAAGGCCTTCCAAGAAGTCATCTGGATTTGACTTTTTGAGGATTCTAAGCTGGGAGTGAAGAAGGGGAGGCAGCCCAAACGCAGCTGTCTTCTTTGCCTTGCCCACAACAGACAGCTTAGTCCTTGGAGCTCTTCTGATTCCAGCACAGGTTTTCTTTGTCCCATTTGTCCTCATGTATTTACTAGGCCCTACCTTGCCAGCTGTTTGGAATGCAACATGAAGTCACTGCCCCTAGAGGTAGTACAATTCTAGTGGGTAACAACTGAAAAAGCAATTACAAGATAGGCTACAAATAGGAAGATCATCTAGTCTGAATAGCGACATCTAAACCAAGGTTTTAGGGATCAGTTAGCCAGATTTACGCCTTTTTTGCATAGGGAGGGGGAATTGAAACGCTGCCTGAGCAGCTTGTGAAATGGCTTGGAAATAAGAAAGCATTTCTTACTGTATAAATGGAAAGACGTTAGATACAGCTAAAGTTTAGGGAGGCAACTACTGCAGGGAGGAGGAAAAGTGATGAGAGACTAGAAAAGTACAGTAAAATGCATTGGGAAGAATTCACACTTTATCCTAATCTGCCTTTTAAAATGGTCCCTCTGGCAGTATTGTTTAAGTTGAAGACAAGCATGATTAAATACAGGGACACAGGTTAAAAGGCTATTTCAACAGAGTAACAGCACTACTGAAAAGACAAATGGAAATACATTAAAATTACTCAGAAGACAGAATCTACAGGGCTTGACTGATTGTATAAGAAAAATGTAGATGGATTAGGTGTTAAGGATATTTCCAAATCTTTGGCTTAAAAAAAATAGCTGGATAATGGAACCATTCACAGAGATAATGAACACAGGAGGACAAACAAAACAAATGGGGGTGTGGGTTGCAAGGTGCACCAAGGTAGGGGAGTTGACTGAGTATGGAACATTTTACTTATTTTATTTTAATTTTGAGACGAAGTCTTGCTCTGTCACCCAGGATGGAGTGTAGCGGGACGATCTTGGCTCACTGCAACCTCTGCCTCCTAGGTTCAAGCGATTCTCCTGCCTCAACCTCCCGAGTAGCTGAGATTACAGGCACCTACCACCACACCTGGCTAATTTTTTGTATTTTTAGTAGAGACAAGGTTTCACCGTGTTGGCCAGGATGGCCTAGAACTCATGACCTCAAGCAATCCACCTGCCTCAGCCTCCCAAAGTGCTGGGATTATGGGCGTGCAAAACATTTTAAAATTGATTATTTGTAGTAACTTCAAGTGGAACAATCCAAAAGGTATTTAAAATTATCAATATGAAGCTCAAGACAGGGATCTCACCATCACAGACTATACACCAGGAGCTGCATGTAGAATGAAACAAGAAGAGGACCAAGGCCTGGTAGGCCTGACGGTCACCAATATTTAAGGTATAGACAAGAAAGATATCTTGCAAAGAACATTGAGAACGACTAAGAGGGTGGGGTTGGGGGGCGAGTATGGTATAACTAAGCCAAGGAAAGTGAAGGAGAAAATGATCAACATGACAAATGCCAAAGAGAAAGCAAGATACAGAGGAGATCTGTTGATTCAAATTAGCATCAATGTGGTTACCGGTGACTAAGCAGACAAAAGCTGCCAAAGTACAGTGAGTTAAGAAGTGAGCAGGACATAAAAGTGGCAACAAATACAGACAACTCAAGGACTTTGACTCTGAAGTCAAAGATAAAGAGGGACGTGGCATCAAAGGATTTTCTGGCTGGCTGTTTTTCAAGATGAGAGTTTAAAGCATGTCTTAGAACCTCTGGAAAGAAAAAAGTGGAGATAACTTTAGGGCTGAGATCCCAGAGACAGCCTGAAGAGATAAGATCCAGGGCACCAGGAAGACGGATTAACCCTGGACAATTCTGGGGGACATCTATTTTACTGTACCAGGAGAAGAGAAGGAAAGAATGGATGCTGATGTAAGTCGATTTTTCGGCTTGTAGTCAAAAATGAGGGAGCTGCTATCTGAATGATTCCAGGCAACAAGTTTACATGAGTTAAGAGAGCACTGGGGTGGGAGGTTTCAGAAGGTGCAAGAAAGGAAAAATGAGCAGATGGGTGGGAGGATTCCTGGAAAGCTTTGAGGTCCCATCTGAGGTTGGCAAACATGACTTTGTTTTCCACAGGAATTTCTTTACATCGTCTAGTAGTGCTCACAAGATATACAGGAACATGAGACTGATCAAGTGTGTGGAATTTTATCAGACTGGTGTAAATAAAAAGGGTCAAGAGAGTTAAAGGATACTGGCAACAAAGAGTGTTGCTAAATTAACTCATGCTAAATTATATAAATTAGGAAGTTAAAATGTGTAGCAATAACTGTGAAACAACAGGTAATAAGCTCAAGAATTAAAGTCTGATTTCCATATAGTTATCTTCATCCTGCGACACAAGCATGATATGAACTCCTTGATCTCACAGACTGGGTGCAGTGGCTCATGCCTGTAATCCCAGTACTTTGAGAGGCCAAGGTGGGAGGATCACTTGAGCCAGGAGTTTGAGACCAGCCTGGGCAACATAGTGGGACCCCATCTCCGCATAAAATAAAAACAAAAATGTGCTGGGCCTGGTGTGGCACACGCCTGTGGTCCCAGCTACTTGGGAGACTGAAGTTAGAAGACTGATTGAGCCCAGGAGGTTGACAGTGCAGTGAGCTATGATCCCACAACTGTACTCCAGCCTGGGTGACAGAGCAAGACTCTGCCTCAAAAAAATAAATAAAATAAATATCTCACAAATATGTGCTAAGAACAGAGGAATCAGTGCCCGGACAAATAATTCATGCTCCAAATCCATGTAAGTGGTCTCGTTTCTAAAAGAAAAGGACATATTAAATCTCCAGTTTCCATGTTCTCAATACTAGAAAGTTTGTGAAAATAAAAGTGAAAATATGAGCCAGGTGCAGCAGCACAGGCTTGTAGTCCCAGCTACTTGGGAGGCTGAGGCAGTAGGATCGCTTGAGGCCAGAAGTTCTAGACTAGCCCTGGCAACACAAAGAGACCCCATCTCTAAAAAATTGTTTTAAATAAATAAATGAAACAGAATGGGCTGTGCATGATTTTAAAATAATCCTTGTACCACTAAATTCTTAAATAAAAATAATCTGTCTACCTGATTTTAAATAAAAACCTAAAACAGCCCAGGTATGGTGGTTCACACCTGTAATCCCAGTACTTTGGGAGGCTGAGGCAGGTGGACTGCTTGAGCTCAGGAATTTGAGAACAGCCCGGGCTACATGATGAGACCCTATCTGTACTTTAAAAAAAATAAAAAAATTAAAAAAATAAAAATTTTATATATATATATATATATATATAGAGAGAGAGAGAGAGAGAGAGAGAGAGAGACGGAGACGAAAAAAATACAAAAAAAAAAAAAAAATAGCCAGGAATGGTGGCACGTGTCTGTGGTCCTAGCCACTTGGGAGGCTAAGGTGGGAGGATCACTTCAGCCAGGAGGCAGAGGCTGCAGTGAGCTGAGATCCACTGCACTCCAGCCTGGGTGACAGAGTGAGGCCCTGTCTTAAAACAAACAAACAAAAAAAACCTAAGATGTAATACAACACATGAAACTTCTAAATCAAAATGTAAAACTGGTTTTACAGATCTGTCTAAAATAAATTATTCACAAAAATTCATTTCAAGGTGCCCCGACTATAATGTAGGAGGTTATCAAAACAATAATAGGAGCACCAGCCTATCAAATAAACTGTCGATGTCACCAGCTGCTTCTGTCAAAAGATCTATAACTACTGGGCACAGTAGGGCACACCTGTCATCACAGGGAGACTCACCTGAGCCCAGGAGTTCCAAACTGGCCTGGGCAATATAACAAGATCCTGCCTCAAAAAAATAAAATAAAATAGCACTGGACCTGGTGGTTCACCCCTGTAACCCCAGCACTTTGGGAGGCCAAGATGGGGGGATCACTTGAGGCCGGGAGTTCCTGGTCACGCCTGGTCAATATAGTGAGACCCCCATCTCTTTTTATTTAAAAATGTTTTAATTAAATAATAATAATAATAAAAGATCTGTAATCAGAATAATCTATTATTAACCAATAAAATTAAATTGACAAAAGAAAATCCTTCTATTAGGCACATACAGCATTAGGTTTATCAACTTTAAAACTAAACACGGCCGGGCGCGGTAGCTCAAGCCTGTAATCCCAGCACTTTGGGAGGCCGAGACGGGTGGATCACAAGGTCAGGAGATCGAGACCATCCTGGCTAACACAGTGAAACCCCGTCTCTACCAAAAAATACAAAAAACTAGCCGGGCGAGCTGGCGGGCGCCTGTGGTCCCAGCTACTCGGGAGGCTGAGGCAGGAGAATGGCGTGAATCCAGGAGGCGGAGTTTGCAGTGAGCTGAGATCCGGCCACTGCACTCCAGCCTGGGTGACAGAGCGAGACTCCGTCTCAAAAAAAAAAAAAAAAAAAAAAACTAAACACGATGCACAGGAAGAACTGAGCCACATGTATGCTATCAAGCATATAATCAAAATGTAACTTTCAACCTGAGTCACATATGTGCTATCAAGCATATAATCAAAATATAACTTTCAACTTTAAATTTTGGCAGAGAATCTTCTCAAATATTCTAAATTTCTAAAATTCAAGGCTGTAACAGTCAGCATTCTAGTTTTAATCAACAATACCAGGTAAACACCCCCAAAAAAATCCTTTTGGTATATGTCCTGTTTAAATGACACAGGTTTTAAGTCTGGCATGCAGTAATTATTATCTTTAAAATATAATAAAGTATTGAGAACTAGTACCATTTCAATTATTTTAAAGGTACTTTAACACTATAAAACTTTATGTTTTGGCAGGGCACGGTGGCTCACGCCTGTAATCCCAGCACTTTGGGAGGCCAAGGCGGGCGGATCACGAGGTCAGGAGATCGAGACCATCCTGGCTAATATGGTGAAACCCCGCCTCTACTAAAAATACAAAAAATTAGCTGGGCGTGGTGGTGGGTGCCTGTAGTCCTGGCTACTCAGGAGGCTGAGGCAGGAGAACGGCTTGAATCCGGGAGGCGGAGCTTGCAGTGAACCAGATGGCGCCACTACACCCTAGTCTGGGCGACATGGTGAGACTCCGTCTCAAAAAAAAAAAAAAACTTTAAGTTTTAAAACAGGCCAACATATTTTAAAGTCCAATTTAGTACTTGTACTATTATATGCACCACAAACATCTTTCTCTTTCTTCACATATGAGCAGTAGCAATCTTTCCCCTTCTATATTCTCCCCAATCGCAAAGACTCACATGTCCCCTTTCAAAAAAAAAAAACCTTCCCACCCTCCTGATTTGACAATCACACCGCTACCAATAAAAGTTTCCTTAAAGTGAACACAACAAAGCTAAACTCAAGGGTGCTTATTACAGAAAGCTGATGAAGAAGACTGCTTATTCAGCCCTATTTCTCTAATGACACTCTCATAATTGCAGTCTTCTGATTTCTAATCTAGATTCCCTTAGCTGGAAACATTGAGTTTTCTAATACTAAAGGGAAATTGGAGCTATAACATATTTGCTTTCCCTCCCATAGCCAAGGTATAACTCCAAATCAGAGATAGGAAGTCCTATATATTGGCACAATCTTTCTGTCTCAGAAATTATCTCCCTTTCCATGTCATTCAATTCACAGTTTCAACCCTAAGTATGGATAAACTACAGAAGAAAAAGAAAAAAAATGTATCATATCAACAGTACGCATAAAAATAGAATCTAGAAATGTAGATTCTAATTAGTCTTCTTTTTAACTTGCTGCCTTTTAGAAACAGAATATATTCAATTCTAAAAACAAAAATTGTAGGCTGGACATGGAAGCTTACATCTGTAATCCCAGCAGCCTGGGAGGCTGAGGTGGGAGGATCACTTGAGCCCAGGAGTTAGACACCAGCCTGGGCAACATAAGGAAACCTTGTCTCCTTTTTTTTTTTTTTTAATTTTTTTTTAAAAAAATTTCCTACTAAGAGCAGTAGGAAATTAACAAGGAAAAAGGCATGAAGGAAGCATTCCAGTAAATAAGGAAAAAATAAGGAATTTTTGCTTAGTATACCTGAAGTCTCCCCTAGTTGCTCACTTGATGTTGATGATAAAATGCCTAACAACTGACTTTGAAAAAGAAACTAACAGGCAGGGCACGGTGGCTCACGCCTGTAATCCCAGCATGTGGGGAGGCTGAGGCAGGCAGATCACTTGAGGTCAGGAGTTCAAGACCAGCCTGGTTAACATGATGAAACCCGTTTCTACTAAAAATACAAAAATTAGCTGGGCGTGGTGGTGTGTGCCTGTAATCCCAGCTACTTGGGAGACTGAGGCATGAGAATAGCTTGAACCTGGGAAGCGGAGGTTGCAGCAAGCTGAGATCGCGCCACTGCACTCCAGCCTGGGTGATAGAGTGATACTCAATCTCAAAAAAAAAAAAAAAAGAAACTAACAGGAATATTCATTTGGACTCAAATCTAAATGATTAAAGCTATTCTTAAATACAGCAATTATTAATTATATTACTGTAAGGTTTCTCTATCCATTTTTCATTAATTCGACCATGACTTATGAAGTACTTTCTGTTGTTAGGCATTACAATATAACCTTAATTTTATGAAAACTGACATTTTTGAGAGTTTTTCATGTGCTAAACCACAGACTTACAGCTTAGCACTTTTTCATGTAACAACTCTATGAATAATACTATTTTAGTCCCATTTTACACAGAGAAAAAAAGAAATTCAAAGAGTAGAACTTGCTAAGGGATAAACAGCTAATTATAAGGGACCACACTGGAAATCAACTCCAAGTAATGACCTTACTGTTAGGTTTAAACACTCTTTCAGTCACTGTTCTAAGTGCTCACAATGAAGGCTGGGAAGTCACACACATACAATACACAAGGCAAGACTGGTTAATGATATAATAAAGATGCAAAGAAAGTGCTCTGAAAGCACAGCAGAGATAGTCATTGCCCACAAGAGGGTTTCTCACTAAGAGCAAAGTCAAAACAGCTTGATGCCTGTTGAGGTAGTAAAAAAAGTATCTAATACTTAGATATGATTAACCTGCACTGGTAATTTCATATTTTCAAATCTAGAAAATAGGAGAAGTGGCATTCAGTTTCATTTCCATTTAAAACCTGTCAGACTTTATGAGTAAATCAAGATCTCACATCTTGTAATCTTTCAAACCAAGAACAGGTAAGATATCTGCAAACACGCAAAGGGAGGAATTACAAAAACAGGACTGTCCTAAGAGAAGGCACAAAGTACCAGAAGGAATAAAAGAATTTTTCAAGGGAAACTACAAGAGGAAGATGTCATGCTCCACTTCAAGTAAAATGCAACTGAGGGATATTTTAGTCTTCACATACCATCTACCATTAATGTTTGCTATTTTCCTATCAAAGAAAAGTCAAAATCAAAAGAGGTTAAAAACAAAACTCAAGGCTGGGCGCAGCGGCTCACGCCTGTAATCCCAGCACTTTGGGAGGCCGAGGCAGGTGGATCACCTGAGGTCAGGAACTCGAGACTAGCCGGACCAACATGGTGAAACCCCACCTCTACTAAAGAATGCAAATTAGCCGGGCATGGTGGTGCATGCCTGTAATCCCAGCTACTCGGGAGGCTGAGGCAGGAGAATCTCTTGAACCTAGGAGGCGGAGGTTGCAGTGAGATGAGATCACGCCATTGCACTCCAGCCTGGGCAACAAGAGTGAAACTCCATCTCAAAAAAAAAAAACTACTCAAGAAGTAAACAATAGATTCCGCCTTTTAACGAGAGGAAAAAAAAAAGGGTGATTTCAAGAGAGATAAATTTAAGGTGTATATAAGTGTCCAGGATAATGAGCATAATCAACTTAAAGAGTCAGGGATGGATAGGCTGCAAAGGAAAACCATGACTGTCAAATCCTTAAAATTCCATCAAAACTAAAGAGAGCTGAGCTCTCTTTATACTTAAAAATTATTTTTACTTTATTTACTGAATGCTTCCAGAGACCTGGAAGAAATCTGCAGTAGGCTTGGTGGGAGATTAAATCTTACTCTATGGAAATGAACTTTAAAATTCAGCAGAACTGACCAACAAGCTACGTGATGGTACAGGATGACCATCTATCTAATCCTTGGCATATTAACTGATCTCTCCTTAAAAATAATACAGAGACATTCACCAAGGTTTTATAGAGGAATGCATCCAGGTATATAAATAGGCCATCATACTGTATATGCTCTGAAGTTCACACCACTGCTTACACAGATTGTGAATGCCTTCTTAGAAAAAATTCTTAGGGCTGGGCATGGTGGCTCACACCTCTAATCCTAGCATTTTGGGAGGCATAAGTGGGAGGATCACTTGAGCCCAGGGACTTGAAATCAGCCTGGGCAACATAAGGAGACCCCTCTCTACAAAAAATAGAAAACTTAGCCAGGCGTGGTCATTAACATCTGTAGTCCTAGCTACTCAGGAGCCTAAGGTGGCAGGATGGCTTAAGCCAGGGAGGTCGAGGCTTCAGTGAGCTGTGATCATGCCACTGCACTCTAGCCTGGGTGACAGAGGGAGCCCTCATTTCAAATTTTTTTTTTTTTTTTTTTTTTTTTTTTTTTTTTGAGACGCAGTCTCGCTCTGTCGCCCAGGCTGGAGTGCAGTGGCCGGATCTCAGCTCACTGCAAGCTCCGCCTCCCGGGTTCACGCCATTCTCCTGCCTCAGGCTCCCGAGTAGCTAGGACTACAGGCGCCCGCCACTTCGCCCGGCTCATTTTTTGTATTTTTAGTAGAGACAGGGTTTCACCGTGTTAGCCAGGATGGTCTCGATCTCCTGACCTCGTGATCCGCCCGTCTCGGCCTCCCAAAGTGCTGGGATTACAGGCTTGAGCCACTGCGCCCGGCCCTCATTTCAAAAGTTTTTAAAAAGCAAAAGTTCTTAGAATTTACACTGGAGAAAGAATTCATATAACTTTAGCAAATGACAGAGAATGCAACATTATTATCCTATAATTTCCCAGTAGGAAAACCTTCTAAGGATGATGTTTTATTTCCCTCTTAAGTAGCAAGAGCAGAGAGCAATGCCCAGCTGTAAGGAAATTATAGTTGCTCACTGGGACCCTCAGAGCTCACTCTTTTCCCAAGTATTCAGGCTGGGCAAACATTTAGAATCGGAATCCCGATGAATTAAGATGTGTATAAGTCAATCTAAAGGAGAGGTACAGTCTCTATTTGAAAGCAAAATGCTTGTTGGCACAATTCTAAAAGTACAATTCAGGCATTAAATGCCTGCACCATGTTAAATGCTGAGTATTATTTATTCTGAGCAACGAAGACCACAGAAAAATTAAAAGCAGAGAAAAAGATTAGAAATTTAAGACTCCTAAACTTGGGGCATTGGTTACGTTGTTTACTTTGTGTCACTTATACAAAATTAAGTTTTACTTTTTTTTTTTTTAAAGGAAAAAAGCCTACAGCACTCAGTATTCCCAGGCAGTAACAAGTTTTACTTTTAATCACAACTAAAGAGGTATCTACACAAATTGTAGCAAAAATCATTAGCATTATAAATTTATGTAGACAAAAGTATCATGTGCAATTACTGACTTATAGTTTGAAACTGTTACCTTTAAAAAAAAAAAAAAAAAAAACTATAGTTAAGGCAGAAAATGCCACTATACTGACAAGTAGCCCGAAGTCTGGTGCTCTCTTCTTGTCAATATGTGACCAATGAAAAGCAAGTTAAGCAACCTTAACCTGGGATTACCGGGTTACTGTAAAATATCCAAGAAACATTGTTAAAAATGAAAAGGCTTTTTGCTTTCCGAAGTTATTTCTCAGGGAATTTGAAAAGAAAATAAATGAAAAGCACTGTTCTCAAAGCTAGTTGTTGATAGCAAACAATTGGTAATTGTTTTGAGACACCCACTTTTTTTTTTAACTACAAAGATACTTGACCTTAACTTAGAATACAAAATGAAACCAATCCCCATCATTCCTAAATTTAATAATTTGAACCTACAGAATGGTATAAAAAGCCTCCAACTCGTTACTCAACAAAGATTTTTGGATAAACGACTTTGGCAAAGCACCCCGGTCCAAGGAAGTCAGACCAAAAACTTTAAAAATCCTACAAAACACTCTCTAAGTTGAGTTCAGGCTCCAAACGGTATCTCACTGACCGAAATGGTTTTGCTTCCTTAGTTCTCAAGGGCCAGGTCTGCCCGGCTCTGGGTGGTAGGGACAACCCTGGGGCGACAAGTCGCTCGCGCCTCTGCCCGTCGTTCTGGGCCGAGCTTGGCCCAGAATGACGGGCAAAGGCCGGGCCACGGGCGACGCGAGGGCCTCCTTCACTCACCGTGAAGCGCTGGTCGCCAATGCTGCCCACGGAGAAGCAGTGGTCGCCAGGGTTCACAGCCCCGGTCAGCACCTGGTGCAGGTTCATGTCGGCGCCCTAGTCCTGCAACGGACACCGCATCCAGCTCATGCCACGGGTCAGCGGCCGCTTCCCTCCCTCCTTCCCTCAGGGGCGGCGGCCGCTCTTCGGTGGCGACAGCAGAAGCAGCGACAGGCGCCTGGAGCCGGAGCCGCTCAGCTGGGGCCCGCGACTCATCCCGAGCCCTGGAGGGCGAGGCCCGGAGGGGGCGGGTCGGCGAGCGGGCGGAGCGCCGGGCTCCTTAGCGCACCTGTCACTGCCCGCGCTGGCCCAGGTGAAGCTCAGGGTCCCCTCACCAGCCACGACCCGGGGCCGACTCACTGGCCAGGAAGGCCGCGCTCTCCACAGACTTCCTCTGGACCTCGGGCAGCCACTCCTGACCCAGCCCGAGTGGCGGAGGCAGAATGCGCTCGCACTCCCCGCCTGACCTGTCCCTTCCCGGCTCCGGTGCCCGCCACCCCCGCAGTCCTCCGCCACTCACTACGCGACTGTGGATCCCTGCGGCCGAAATATCGCGAGACTTCGCTCGACGTAGCTGTTACTGTGGTAAAGGATTCACTTTTTTACCACAGTATACTTATCAGCAAGTGAACCTAAAAACGCCTCTTCTAGTCAGAAACTGGCCAATCCCGATCCCCGGTCCATCTAGGGCTCCGCCCACCGCCGAGGATAAGCCAATCTCTTTGAGGCTTGTACAGGAGAACGCCGTGCGTTTGAGCTTGAACATGATAAACCTGGCAGAAGCCTGATGAACCCAGAATGAGTGAGATGTGGTAAGTTGTGCTTTAGGTTAGGGCTTAATCTAACTGTTGGGCCAGAAAATTTGAAGGGGAGAAGTGCATCCTAAATGGAGTTGCAGTTTCCTCGGTTCTGGTATGACTACAAGTCCCAATATGCACCGCTCCCCTGGCGGCCCGAGTGTCTCTTAAGTAAATGTGACCCTTGAAACGTCTACGTTAGCAGCTTATTGGTTTCTCCAGCTTTGCGCGTGTTTCCAAGTGCCTAAACGGGATGGTTTTTGAAAGGCTCGAACACTTACTTGACAAGTAGTAAAGTGGTATTTTCTTAGCCTAAGTTACCTTAACACATGATTTGAAATAGTGCTGGCAATAACAACACACCAGCCCAGCATTAAGCTTTTGTTTTCGAAAAGAACCTAGGAATTCCGGAATGATCAGAGTCACAGCTACAAACAGATTCAACTCTCATTGTATTTTGACACAAGTTTTGTATTGTAATTGACAAACATCTGTTTATGTCTCCCCCTGTATACGTAAGCCCTTTTGGGATAGAGAGAAACAGGACACAAGTGTGCCCCTAATGTCTAGCACCGCACCAGTCCCACCCATTCAAGGTGTTCTGTAAACGTTGCATGAATGTGTATAGAAACTCTCCAGATAGACCGGGCACAGTGACTCACACCTGTAATTTCAGAATTTTGGGAGTCCGAGGAGGGCGGATCACGAGGTCAGTAGTTCGAGACCAGCGTGGCCAACATAGTGAAACCCCATCTCTGCTAAAAATACAAAAATTAGCCGGGTGTGGTGGCTCCCGCCTGTAATACCAGCTACTCGGCAGACTGAGGCAGGAGAATCACTTGAACCCGGGAGCTGAGGTTGCAGTGAGCCAAGACCATACCATTGCACTCCAGCCTGGGTGACAGACACTCCATCTCAAAACAAACAAACAAACAAAACCCTCAAAAAACTCTCCAGATAGGCCGGGCATGATGGCTCACACCTATAATCCCAGCACTTTGGGAAGTCGGGCGCGGGGGAGGGTATCACCTGAGGTTGGGAGTTCGAGACCAGCCGGTGAAACCCCGTTTCTACTAAAAATAAAAAACTTATCTGGGCGTGGTGGCATGCGCCTGTAATCCCAACTACTCGGGAAAGTGAGGCAGAAGAATCGCTTGAACCTGGGAGACGGAGGTTGCAGTGAGCCGAGGTTGCGCCATTGCACTCCAGCTTGGGCAACAAGAGAGAAACTACAAAAGAAAGAAAGAAACTCCCCAAATGAAACAAGTGGTTTTTAGAATTTTACTAAATTTGTTTTTTATATGCTTTTTTTTGTAGTATAAAGACTTCAAACTATAATAATACTTGGATGGGACAAGTACTAGTAACTTTATTTCCTTTTATTTGTACTGCATTTTTTGCAATGTACATTTACTTTGTCTTGTAATAAAAAGCTACTTACGAGTTACTTTTGTAGTTCATAAGTGTGATGATTGTGTGTTCACACTTGTGTGAGATGTCCCTCCCTCAAACCTTGTGCCATCTGCACATTACCCATCTGATGTGGGGGGAGGGGAAATCCCGAAACTTACAAAAAATAATGAATTTCATTATGTATTCCAGGCTTTTCATAAGATGACGGACAAAACTTAATTTGTCTTTTTTAAGAATAGATATATTTTTGAGGTCTAATATACCTACAGTTTGACTTGTCTTTTATTATTTCAAATTATACTTCAAGTGCTTTTTAATTTTATATTTTAGAACCAGAATCAGGATTGTTGTATGTACTTCTGTGGGTCCCACATAAATTCTGTGACTGGCCCATAATTTACATGTTTACTCATTCTATTTTGCCTAGTTGTTAGTTTTGAAGAGCATTCCATATATGAGAATGAAACTGAGCAACAAGAGGCCGGGCGCGGTGGCTCACGCCTATAATTCCAGCACTTTGGGAGGCCGAGGCGGGCGGATCACAAGGTCAGGGGAGATTGAGACCATCCTAACTAACACGGTGAAACCCCGACTTTACTAAAAATACAAAAAATTATCCGGGCGTCGTGGCGGGCGCCTGTAGTCCCAGCTACTCAGGAGGCTGAGGCAGGAGAATGGCGTCAACCTAGGAGGCCGAGCTTGCAGTGAGCCGAGATCACGCCACTGCACTCCAGCCTGAGCAACAGAGCTAGGCTCCGTCTCAAAAAAAAAAAAAAAAACTGAGCAACAAGAGTAGTCAGGGAATCTATGATCCATTCCTGATTCTCAAAGTAACTAGCTGTGTGACCATGAAAAAGCCTGTTTAAGTTTGTTTGTTTGTTTGTTTGAGATAGAGTTTCACTCTTGATGCCCTGGCTGGAGGGCAATGGCACGATCTCGGCTCACTGCAATCTTTGCCTCCTGGGTTGAAGTGATTCTCCTGCCTCAGCCTCCTTAGTAGCTGGGATTACAGGCATGCACCACCACGCCCGGCTAATTTGTATTTTTAGTAGAGACGGGATTTCTCCATGTTGGTCAGGCTCCTCTCAAATTCCTGACCTCAGGTGATCCACCCGCCTCGGCCTCCCAAAGTGCTGGGATTACAGGACTGAGCCACCGCGCCCGGCTTGTCTAATTTTTAAGACTGACTTTCCTCATCTGTAAAATTAGGGAGTTTAACTTGATTATTCACAACATTTTGTTTAGCAATGCCATTTCTACAGCTCTGTGCATCTGTTAGTGTTTATTTAAATTACTGGCCAGGCACAGTGGCTTGCGCCTGTAATCCCAGCACTTTGGGAGGCTGCGGCAAAAGGATCACTTGAGCTCAGGAGTTCCAGACCAGGCTGGCTACCATCGTGAAACCCCGGCTCTATGAAAAATACAGACTGGGCAACAAAGGGAGACCCCATCTTTACAAAAAAAAAAAAGATTTTAAAAAATGAAGTGTGTTGTGTGCATGCCTGTAGTCCAAGCTACTTGGGAGGCTGAGGTGGGAGGATCGCTTGAGCCCAGGAGTTTGAGGCCGCAGTGAGCTGTGATGGTGCCACTGCATTCCAGCTTGGGTGACAGAGAGACACCCTGTCTCAAAAACAAAATAACAACAACAACAACAAAAATGAGGTGGGCGAGGTGGCTCATTCTTCTAATCCGTCCCACTTGGGGAGGCCAAGTCAGAAGGACGGCTTGAAACCAAGAATTTGATACCTGCCTGAGAAACATAGTGAGGCCCTATTTCTATTTTTTTAAAAAAAACAGGCTGGGCCCGGTGGCTCACACCTGTAATCCCAGCACTTTGGGAAGCCGAGGTGGGCAGATCACAAGGTCAGGAGATCAAGAACATCCTGGCTAACACGGTGAAACCGCGTCTCTACTAAAAATACAGAAAACAAAATTAGCCAGGCATGGTGGCGGGCATCTGTAGTCCAGCTACTCCGGAGTCTGAGGCAGGAGAATGGCGTGAACCTGGGAGATGGAGCTTGCAGCCAGCAGAGTTTGTGCCACTGCACTCCAGCCTGGGCAACAGAGAGAGACTCTGTCTCACAAAAAATAAAAATAAAAAAAACAACAACAACAAACAAAATTCCTTTTGCCTCCAAGCTGCTGCTCCTCATGGATCATCTCCTAATGTCGTAAAACTCCCCTAATAAGGTTCTGTCGAATCCTAAATCTATTCCTGATTTATTGTGCGACTTTGACAGAATTCTGACCTTATGGGAATATTAATAAGAAGGTAGAGGAGGTGAAAGTAAACTGTAGGTTGTTTGCTCCTCATCCTTCCCTTCCTGTTTCCTTACTGCGGGTCTAGAAAACAGCACTGCATGCCTCCATTCTACTTGCTCACAGTCTCCACCTTACTTCTACCCAAGGCTCACAAATCCACCTGCTAATCCAAGAAATCCAGGAGAAGGGCCTGGTGTGGTAGTTAACGCCTGCAATCCCAGCGCTTTGGGAGGCTGAGGCAGGAAGATCCTTGAACTCAGGAGTTCCAGGTTGCAGTGAACTATGATCACACCACTGCACTCTAACCTGAGCAACAGACACTGTCTTTAAAAAAAAAAAAAAAAAAATCCTGGAGAATCATTGAGTCTAATTATCCCCTCAACTATAATTGAATTGTATCAATCCATCCTTTGAATGCTCACTGACTGTGTACTTCGGTGGTTTTCTTTTTTAGTTTCTAAAAAAAATAAGAGAGAAAGGATGGCTCAAAAAAAAAAAAAAAAAAAAAGTCTTGCTGCGTGCAGCGCCAGTAGTCCCGGTTACCCAAGAGGCTGAGGCAGGAGAATCAGTTGAAAGTCCAGGAGTTCAAGTCCAGTCTAGGTAAAACAGTGAGATCACGTCTCTAAAAACCAAATAAAAAATTAAAAATAAAATAAAGGAAGTCTTTTCTTATATAGTTTGCATTATTACTAGCAGCAAGATCTCTTACATAACCGAAGTGCTATGTGGTTTCTGAGACTGGCAAGCCAAAGATAACTTATGTTGTCTTCAATATTAGTCTTCAAGAGGAAGGGGATTTTGTTTGTTTGTTTGTTTGAGACAGAGTCTTGCTCTGTCGCCCAGGCTGGAGAGCAGTGGTGCGATCTCGGGAGGAGGGGGAGTTTCGTAAGAGTCAGTGGGTAGTGATAGTGTAAAGAAACTCAAGCAGGCCAAATTCTGAGATTCTTGGAAAGAAAAGGAGCATATAGGAAGATAGGTCAGATTGGGAAATAATCATGCCTCTTGCCCACTCTTGATTTCTTGAAATCCTTGTCATTACCCTCCTCCCCTACCCCAAAGAGACCAATCTAAATCCCTATTCTTGGCTGGGGGCGGTGGCTTACGCCTGTAATCCCAGCACTTTGGGAGGCCCAGGTGGGCGGATCACCTGAGGTCCAGAGACCAACATGGCAAAACCCTGTCTTACTAAAAAATACAAAAATTAGGGCCGGGGGCGGTGGGTCATGCCTGTAATCCCAGCACTTTGGGAGGCCGAGGCAGGTGGATCATGAGGTCAGGAGTTTGAGACCAACCTGGCCAACATAGTGAAACCCTGTCTCTTCTAAAAATACAAAAAATTAGACAGGAGTGCTGGCGGGTACCTATAATTCCAGCTGCTCTGGAGGCTGAGGCAGGAGAATCGCTTGAAGCTATGAGGTGGAGGTTGCAGTGAGCTGAGATCACACCATTACACTCCAGCCTGGGTAACAAGAGTGAAACTCCGTCTCATAAACAAACAAATGAACCAAAAATTATCAGGGTGTGGTGGCACGTGCCTGTAGTCCCAGCTAGTCGAGAGGCTAAGGCAGGGAATCACTTGAACCTGGGAGGCGGAGGTTGCAGTGAGCTGAGATTGCTCTACTGCACTCCAGCCTGGGCCGACAGAGTGAGACTTTGTTTCAAAAAAAAAAAAAATCCCTATTCTCCCAGGGCCTCTGTCACTAGATCCACCTATAGGGGCTTTGGTCTCCACTGCCAATACTGATAGATGAGGGAAGTTAGGAGTAAGGGAACTTCTTAGTCTCATAACTAAGCCTAAATCAAGGGCAGTATGTTGCTTGAATTTCACAAGCATTCTAACCTCATTATCTCACAAAAATAATATGAGGGTCTCTGTGCAATGAAGATGTTAGTTACTCTGGAAACTTGCCTCTACTGCCAAAAGCAACCTTGCCTACAGCAAAATTCATCAGGAATAGTATAGATTATATAGATATTTGATAGCCAGGGGTAGTGATGCATGCTTGTAGTCCTAGCTACTTTAGAGGCTGAGGTAGGAGGATTGCTTGAGCCCAAGAGATTGAGGCGGCGATGTGCCATGATTGGCACCACTGCACTCTAGCCTGCATGACAGAGGAAGACCCTGTTTCAAAAAGAAAAAAAAAGAATTTGTACAAATAATCCAAATTTAGAAAGATGTGAACAGGAACTACTGTATATTCTTATTTTTTATGTCTTCTGCCTGAGGGAAGTGGAAATAGCTGCTAGAGAGGGACAAAGAAAGAATTATATACACGTACACACACACAAACACATACTTTTTTTTTTTTTTTTCTTGAGAAGAGTCTCACTCTGTCACCCAGGCGGGAGTGGAGTGGCACCATCACAATTCACTGCAGCCTTGACCTCCTGGCAGGCTCAGGTGATCCTTCCGCCTCAGCCTCCCAAGTAGCTGGGACCACAGGTACATGCCACCATGCCCAGCAAATTTTTGTATTTTTTGTAGTGATGGGGTTTTGGCATGTTGCTCAGGCTGGTCTCAAACTCCTGGGCTCAAGTGATCCACCCACCTTGGCCTCCCAAAGTGTTGGGATTATAGGCATGAGCCACCATGCCTGGTCACACACACTTTTTATATGAGGAATGTAAGCGCTTTTAAATTATCAGGCCCAGAAAGGCATTAAAATGAGACAGCATTCATATCCTATCTCTCTCCTTGAACTGTGTAATCTCTTGAAACTGCTTTCACAGCTGGGGTTGGTGGCTCACGCCTGTAATCATAACACTTTGGGAGGCCGAGGTGGGCGGATCAACTGAGGTAGGGAGTTCAAGACCAGCCTGGCCAACATGGTGAAACCTGTCTCTACTAAAAATACAAAAATTAGCCAGGCGTAGTGGCAGCCGCCTTTGATCCCAGCTACTGGGGAGGCTGAGGCAGGAGAATCGCTTGAACCCGCTGGAGGTTATGGTGAGGATGGAGGTTGTAGTGAGCCAAGATCGCACCACAGCACTCCAGCTTGGGGGACAGAGTGAGACTCCATCTCAAAAAAAAAAAAAAAAAGGAAAGAAAAGACTACCAGCTATACTAGCTATTGCTACAAGTAACTATAAATTAATCTAACAATGCTGCATTCTGGACAGTATAACCCACACACTGTAGCTCAACAGTATATAGCCAATCACTAATCAATGTTATTTCTGTGAACTGGTGAGAATTCCTGACAAATGACTTTGGATAAGCCAACTCCCTGTCCCCTTTTTGCCTTCAAAAATCTGCTTGTAGCAAAGGTCTGAACGGAGCACTTCCCAAGACAATTTGGAAGTGTGTCCCAGGCAGCTGTTCTCTACTTTGGCCCAAATAAACTCTATATTAATTCTGCCTCAGCTTCTTTTCTTTTAGTTTGACAACAGAGATGAATAAAAAGAGAAATGAACAACCACAACCTGGGCTACCTCTCGTTAGCAGACACATAGGCTCCAGGGCCCTACTCTGAATTAACGGAATGGTCCAAATTCCAGTGGTAATTCCCATGTGAAGAGGATTATGAGTCTGGCAAGTATTAGAGAGTTCATTAGAAGTAGATTACATAAATCCTACACATTTCACAAAGTGGGACATGGGAACCAAGTCTAGCAGTATAGACGCCAGTTAGATACCATAGGCACATTAAAAAGAAATACCAATTATGTAATCATTGTCATCATTAACATTAAGTGAATATTTAGTAAACTAAGTACTATTTATTCTAAGCATTCTGTATTGACTCATTTAATCCTCATGTCAATCTGAAGAGATGGATACTATTATTCCTTCCTCCCCAATTATTTTCCTCTATTATTTTCTTCCTTGTACAAGTAAGGAAACTGAGACAGAGTAAATTTGCTTGCCCAAGTCACATAGTAAGGGGTAGAGGCAGAAGTTATTAACTGTTATGCTATACTGCCTCTGTAGAGGAGAAAAAAGAAAGGGAAGGAGGAGGGTTAAAAAAGAAAAAAAATCGCCGGGCGCGGTGGCTCAAGCCTGTAATCCCAGCACTTTGGGAGGCCGAGACGGGTGGATCACGAGGTCAGGAGATCGAGACCATCCTGGCTAACACGATGAAACCCCGTCTCTACTAAAAAATACAAAAAACTAGCCGGGCGAGGTGGCAGGCGCCTGTAGTCCCAGCTACTCGGGAGGCTGAGGCAGGAGAATGGTGTGAACCTGGGAGGCGGAGCTTGCAGTGAGCTGAGATCCGGCCACTGCACTCCAGCCTGGGCAACAGAGCAAGACTCCGTCTCAAAAAAAAAAAAAAAGAAAGAAAGAAAAAAAATCTAGCATGCAAAATCCAGAAGCAAACGAAGCATAGCTCTCCCAAAAGAAGAAAATTTTCTCAGGTAGCTTTGCATGGTACTGTAATGATACAAATTCAATTAAAACCTCAGAGATGAGATGATAATAAAATGAGAAGAGAAGGAAGATTTCAGAACTAAATAAATTAATGACATAATTTTACAACATTACTAAATTAGAGCAAGAAATACACAGGTGTGGCTGAAAATCAAACCTCTTTCTTTCTTTATCTTTATCTCTACCTTTAAGATGGAGTCTTGCTATGTTGCCTAGGCTGGTCTCAAACTCCTGTGATCCTCCTATCTCAGCCTCCCAAGTAGCTGGGACTACAGGCTTGTACCACTGTGCCAGGCTGAAAATAAAATTTCTGGTGTAAAAGGAAAATTTATAATAATTATGAAATTGCAAAAATAACTAATGATAGCAAATGAAGAAGATAAAATAAATATGAACAATAATAAATATACAAATTGTGAATTTAAAAATTAGTATTATCTGTCTTATAAGTGGAAAGTGGGAGTGTAATTCTTGGAAAGAAGAGAATTACTTTAAAATGATGGAATATATTTACTTAATTTTTTAAAAAAATGTATGTGTAAATATGTTCATTATCAAAAAAATCTGAAAATACAGAAGAAAAAAAGCAGGTAAAACTCATTTAAATCTTGGGCATGGTGACTCACAATTGTAATCCCAGTACTTTAGGAGGCCAAGGCAGGAGGATGACTTGAGGCTAGGAGTTCCAGACCAGGTTGGGCAATATAGTGAGACTTCATCTTTATTTATTTATTACAAAGTATAATCCAAATCTCACCACTTAAAGGTAACTACTATTAATAGGTTTTTGTATGTCTGTTATACACATTTTTTACCAAAAAATAAAAATGGGATTATAGCTTAATCATTTTATAATCTTTTTTAAAATGCAACAATTTGTTGTGAACATCTTTGCCTATAAATAAATATACTTCTCTAGCATCATTTTTAATGACAACATAGTAATCCATTATGTGTATATAACATACACTATGCAGCTAGTCTCTAATGGGTGTGCATATTTTCACAATGTTTTTCTTTCCTTTTTTTGAGGCAGGATCTCTGTTGCCCAGGCTGGAGAGCAGTGCTGCTCAGAGCTCACTGCAGCCTTGAACTCCTGGACTCCCTAAAGTGCTGGGATTACAGGCATGAGACACTGGGCCTGACCCTATTTTTACAGTTTTTGATGAATATTTTCAAATTACCTTTCAGAAAGGTATTTAGCAGCTAATCTATTTTGGTTGCCCACCACTCTACACTGTTCTCCATCTCCACTACCACCTCCTACTCATAGCAACCCCTCCCACGCAAACCACAAGGAAAGACACATGACCAATAATAAAATTACTCAGTAGGATTTATGCAGTATATTCTGCTTTTTAGGGATTGTTCTGTGTATTTCTACACAGAATGTAATCTTTACAATGTAATCCCTAGATTACAGATAAGGAAATGAAAACAGTAAAGGTCAGTAATTTCCCAAGGTCACACAGCTAGCTGGGATTTAAGTCCATTATGTCCGGCAACACAGAACACATGCCCTTTCCCAATCAGGGCTATACTGCCTCAACTCTGTTTCCCTGGCTACTGTGATTGACTCAGGGAAGAACCCCAGTTGGGTCAATCAGAATCTTTCTCCAGGATTTTCTGCTGCATCCAGCAGGGAACTCTTGCATTTTTGAAGTAGTTAAACATTGTGCCTGAACATAAATGACCCCTGAGTGTTTTAGGAAGAATAAAGAAAGAAAAGTAGAGCTGAACTTTTTGATAGGGAGTAAAAGGAAGCCATGACAACCTCACTTGAACTCTTGGTCCAGTCCTGTTTAATGTCCATTCTACCCAATTATGTGAGCACAAAATCCTCCCCACCTACTTTACATATATATATATATCTATCTAGTGAGAGAGAGAGAGATGAGTCATGCTATATTGACCTCAAGCAATCCTCCCACCTTGGCCTCCCAAAGTGTTAGGGATTACAGGTGTGAACCACCATGCCCAACCTCTACCTACTTTTTTTTTCTCTTAAGTTGGCTTGAATTCTATTTCTGTCACTTTGGATCACAAGATTAATACATGATAACTTAAATTCCCACCAACATGAGAGTTCGTTTTCCTGCATCTTTAGAAAATATTAAGCATGTGAATTAACAGAGAGAAGAACACCAGAGATTAGAGAAAAGCAAGATTATGATTCCTGAAAGGTGCTTAATACATGACTTAACAAAACTAACTTTAATTGCCAGCAGTAGGATTTTTTAAACCTTTTTTTTTTTTTTTTTTGAGACAGATTATTGCTCTGTCGCCCAGGCTGGAGTGCAGTGGCACGATCTCGGCTCACTGCAAGCTCCGCCTCCCGGATTCACACCATTCTCCTGCCTAAGCCTCCCAAGTAGCTGGGATTGCAGGCGCCCACCACCATGCCCGGCTAATTTTTTGTATTTTTAGTAGAGATGGGTTTCACCATGTTAGCCAGGATGGTCTCGATCTCCTGACCTCAAGATCCACCCGCCTGGGCCTTCCAAAGTGCTGGGATTCCAGGTGTGAGCCACTGCACCCGGCCGGAAAAGGATTTTTAAAAATAAAAGTATAGACACAAGGTGAAAATTCTACAGAAAAATATGTAACAGAGTTCTCAATGAATAGAAGAAAGCGGAGTTGAGGAATGGGTGAATTGCTTAATCTTTCGCCTGCTGAGTTTTCTTTTTTTTTTTTTTTTTGAGACGGAGTCTCGCTGTGTCGCCCGGGCTGGAGTGCAGTGGCCGGATCTCAGCTCACTGCAAGCTCCGCCTCCTGGGTTTTTACGCCATTCTCCTGCCTCAGCCTCCCGAGTAGCCGGGACTACAGGCGCCCGCCACCTCGCCCGGCTAGTTTTTTGTATTTTTTAGTAGAGACGGGGTTTCACCATGTTAGCCAGGATGGATCGCCTGCTGAGTTTTCATTCCTGGTATAGCAGAAAGGAAAAAAAAGAGATAACTTTTTTTAAGAAAGAATTTCAGTAAGCAGCTTTCTGAAAACACTCATTTCTGTCACTGAAATTGCTAGAAATTCAAATATCCACAATACCTTTCCCTGTATTCTAGAAGAACACTTCCATATTCTCTGTGCAGAGGCTTTTGATTACAGTTCCTGGATTTAAAGCGTCCGTATAGGGAAAGCTCCAGGTTTGCACATACTGCTTTAATTAAACAATAATGGATTTTCAGTAAGTAGGTCTTTTGCTCTCTAAATCTAAAGAGCTAAAGGTAGATAAAAGAAATATCTTTTGCTATAAGTGAAAAAGTAATTGTTGCTCTACTGCATATATTTCTGGGGAGAAAAAAAATCTCACCCTCAAGCTTGTGTTCTTTAAAATGAAATATTTTGACCAAGCACAGTGGCCTATGCCTATAATCCCAGCAACTTGGGAGGGCAAGGCAGGATAGCTTGAGGTCAGGAGTTCAAGACCAGCCTGGGCAACATAGGGAGAGACCTCATCTCTATTTTTTTAAAAATGAAATGTTAAAATATATAATGGTATTTTTACATATTTTTAATTTTTATTATCGATAATGCAGTCTGGTGTCTGACATATTACATTTGTTTGCTTAATATTTTTTCTAGAAAAGTTTTGTCTTGGAAAAAAGCAGGGAAAACATTTTGAAGATTTATTTTAGAAAAGTAATGGAAGCTGGGTGCGGTGGCTCATACCTGTAATCCCAGCACTTTGGGAGGCCAAGGTGGGTGGATCACCTGAGGTCAGGAGTTTGACGGCAGCCTAGCCAACGTGGTGAAACTCCGTCTCTACTAAAAATACAAAAATTAACAGGGCATGGTGGCAGGCACCTGTAATCCCAGTTACTCGGGAGGCTAAGGCAGGAGAAATGCTTGAATCTGGGAGGCAGAGGTTGCAGTGAGCCGAGATCGTACCATTCCACTCCAACCTGGACAACAAGAGTGAAACTCTGTCTCAAAAAAAAAAAAAAAAAAAGAGAGAGAAAAGAAAAGTAGTAGTGGAAACTAGCCACTGTATTAGCACGGTTGGATGACTAAGGAAATGATATTTTACTAATGTAGTAAGATAGGGAGAAAATAGTAGGATAAGCCATTTTGGGTAGGTAAGGCTAAGACTAATTTTAGCATTAGAATCTGAAGTAATCATGGGGCATCTATTACAGAAGATAGTTGGACAGATGGAATTGGGACTCAGGAATGCTCTCAGAGCAGGTAATACAAAACCAAGAGTTATCTTTTGTCAAAAGTTTAGCCTCAGGAATGGAGATTTCCAAGGTAGACAGTGAAGAAAGTGGAGTAGAGAACTACGAACTGGCCGGGCGCGGTGGCTCAAGCCTGTAATCCCAGCACTTTGGGAGGCCGAGACGGGCGGATCACGAGGTCAGGAGATCGAGACCATCCTGGCGAACACGGTGAAACCCCGTCTCTACTAAAAAAACACAAAAAACTAGCCGGGCGAGGCGGCGGGCGCCTGTAGTCCTAGCTACTCGGGAGGCTGAGGCAGGAGAATGGCGTAAACCCGGGGGGCGGAGCTTGCAGTGAGCTGAGATCCGGCCACTGCACTCTAGCCCGGGCGACAGAGCCAGACTCCGTCTCAAAAAAAAAAAAAAAAAAGAGAGAACTACGAACTAAAGCTTAGTGACTACCCAATATTAGTAGTCGAGGGATCAACTCTTCTAATGCAGTCAGGTGGATAGGAGAGGCATTGAGGAACAATGGTTTTAGGAAGGGCCTGGTGGGGAAAAAAGGTTGCTGCTCAGAGAGTAAAAAGAATTGAAGTCTAAGAGAACATCGGATTTAGGATTTTAGAAAGTCATTAGTGACTGTCAGAAATGTACTTTGGTAAAGTGGGGGTTATCAATGTTAGATTAGATGATGAAGACATTAAGAGACCTTCATTGTGTAAATTGTCTTTGCCCTTTTACTTACTTACTGTCCTTTTCTCAAGCAGGATCCTGAAGTAGGAAATCTATGAAAAAAATGACAAGACTCTGAAGAATTAACTCGCCAGGAGGGACTCAACTGGAGGCTTGAATCTGACCTGGAGACTGAGAACCCTTGAATAGATGAAGACAGTATCTTTTTTTTTTTCCTTCAATCTTTTTTTTTTTTTAAATCTATTTGTTTGGTTGCTTTTTGGGGACTAAGAAGTTTTTAAATTGCCCTGATATCTACAAGGCTGTCACAGGGAAAGATGATGACTGGAGAATACCTACACTACAGTAGATAAAAAGGCGGTGGCTTCCTAGGCTGCAGAGAACAAGTCCTTTCTAGCAGTGGCTCAGGACCACTGTTTTGAAAAGTCTAATTAATTTGCTTCTCTGACCTTGATTGCTACCTTTAAAAGAAGCTTTAAAGCCTGCTTGGTCTCCTAAACTTGCCAAGCCCTGCTGCCTGGGTCTAGTCAGCAATCTTGCTCTGCCCAGACCTCTTACTGTCTGACCACAGGGCTTAGCTAACCCCATTTGTGTCACACCCCACTGCTATGCCTCCTTTGGAAAGGCCTATTTAAGAAGTAGCTCCCTATATAAATGGAAGGACATTAAAGACTCTTAATGGAGTAAACACCCAGGAGATAAGGAATCGAGGGTGGAGGGGTTGGTCTTGGACATGGTAAATGTAGAGATAGAGACTATCTAGACAGAAAGGTTAAACTTAATAGTCTTCATTCTACAAAGTATGATGCAAATTCCTTTTAAAGAGGAACTGTGAATTGTATAGTATGTGAATTATCTTTCAATAAAGCTATTTTTAAAAAGCAGAGAATGTAAGAGATGGAATAGGATTAGAAAAGTATTGAGTTTAAAAATCACATTCATATTACGATGGCAATTCCTGGTTATGGGTCTCTTTAATGATGTTTCTATACAGAGTGAATGTAGTAGTCTGTATGTTTCTCTCTTCCTTTTTAATTGAAATATTAGATTGCTCCAAAGGTTTCCATATACTGTTCAACTTTCTAGCAGTCATTCCAGAAAAGGAACAAATGAAGCATTAACCATATGTTTACTAATCAACAAATGCAAATGTGATGGCTATACTAAATATTCTAATGCATAAATAATATTTATATTGTGTTAGGCTGTACATAACAGACAAGGCAACTAGCAGTGGCTTAAATAAAAAATATTTATTATTAAATATATATTATTATAATATGTTATTAAATATATATTTTATGAATATTTATTATTAGGCTGTGGCATGTGCCCATATTCCCAGCTGTGTATGCTAGAGGAGGCTGAGGCAGGAGGATCCCTTCAGCCCAGGACAGGAGTTTATGGCCAGCCTGGGCAACACAGCAAGACCCCGTCTCTGAAAAATTAAAAATAAAGACATACAATTGAGCCATACAACAATGATAGTTCCAGAATTGTTCAGCAGCAAAGTGTAGGCTTTCCCCTGATGGGCACACATTGGCTATAGAAACACCAAATGTTTTGTTCTCACCAGACAACATACAGAAAAGCAGGAAGGTGGGGAAGGAAAAAGGCATGCTTCTCACTTTCTACTTTTCTTTTATCAGGAAGAAAAATCTTTCTAGAAAGCTACCAAGCAAACTTCCTATTATATATCAATGGCCAGAAGTGGGCCACATTGCAAACCCCTAGTTTCAAGGGTGGCTGGGGAAGTGAAAATTAGCGTTTTTAGCCTTAGAAAAAGAAATGCATGGGCTGGGTGCAGTGGCTCAAGCCTGTAATCCCAGCACTTTGGGAGGCCTAGGCAGGCAGATCACGAGGTCAGGAGATTGAGACCATGGTGAAACCCCATCTCTACTAAAAAAATACAAAAAATTAGCCGGGCGTGGTGGCGTGTGCCTGTAGTCCCAGCTACTCAGGAGGCTGAGGCAGGAGAATGGCGTGAACCCGGGAGGCGGAGCTTGCAGTGAGCCGAGATTGCACCACTGCACTCCAGCCTGGGCCACAGAGTAAGACTCTGTCTCAAAAAAAAAAAAAAAAAAAAAGGAGTGCATGAAAGGAGGGGCTGGAAATGGCTGTTGGGTAGGCAACCAAACTGTCTGCTGTATAATTCACTGGGAAAAAGGATAATAAAACCAAGAAATATTTGCTTGAGGAACCTCAGATATGAGCAGATTTCATTTAAACTCACAAAGCTCAGAAGCTG
This sequence comes from Macaca nemestrina, assembly GCF_043159975.1. NCBI lineage: Eukaryota > Metazoa > Chordata > Mammalia > Primates > Cercopithecidae > Macaca > Macaca nemestrina. The sequence continues at coordinate 61,194,140 of NC_092130.1, forward strand.
AGAGCAATGATTTGAGATTTGAGTAGCATACTTGAATAGCAAGCAAAACTTCAAAAACCAAAACATGAACCTGGTTATGAAAATAAATCTGATTAAGGTAGCTCTGTGTTTTGGTTTCTACTGAGTTTGGGAGGACTGCAGATTTTTTGTAGTAGTGGCTAACTCTTCCTGGAATTCTCCCAGATGCTCAGGAGGCCAAGAGCCTGGATATCTGCATCTGAAACACATTAGCCTATGATGTTTCGTTTTTTTTTTTTTTCTTTTTGAGACGGAGTCTCACCCTGGTGCCCAGGCTAGAGTGTAGTGGTGCGATCTCAGCTCACTACAACCTCTGCCTCCCTGGTTCAAGCAATTCTCCTGCCTCAACCTCCCGAGTAGCTGAGATTACAGGCATATGCCACCAAGCCTGGCTAATTTTGTATTTTTAGTAGAGATAGGGGTTCTCCATGTTGGTCAGGCTGGTCTCGAACTCCCAACCTCAGGTGATCTGCCCGCCTCGGCCTCCCAAAGTGCTGGGTTTACAGTCGTGAGCCACCATACCCAGCCTCATTCCCCGTAGTAATCTGCCTTTTGTCAGTTTAATTGAAAGGCCCTAAAACTATGCTATCAGGGATAATTTCTGTAGATCATTACTATAGATCATTACTAGGGATAATTTCTATAGATCATTACTAGAGATCATTACTAATTTATGTAGATCATTAGTATGCTATCAGGGATAATTTCTATAGATCACTTCTGGAAATCATTACTATAGAAATGATCGTTTCTATACATCATTAGTAGAGATCATTACTAATTTATATAGATCATTAATATGCTATCAGGGATAATTTCTATAGATCATTTCTGGAAATCATTACTATAGAAATGATCATTTCTATACATCATTACTAGAGATCATTACTATAGATCAATACTAATTGAAAGACCCTAAAACTATGCTACCAGGAATAATTTCTATAGATCATTACTAGAGAAGCTTCTCTGTACCTGTAGAGCAAAAGTAAAAACAAAAACAAAAAAAGAAAGGTCCCCATTGATGTACCTAAGAGGGTACTGCATCCATCTTGTGTGTCTTTTATAAAGGCACTAATGGCCGGGCACAGTGGCTCACACCTGTAATCCCAGCACTTTGGGAGGCTGAAGTGGGTGGATCATCTGAGATCAGGAGTTGGAGACCAGCCTGGCTAACATGGTGAAAATACATGTTTTTCATGTATTTTCAGAAAATACCCATCTCTGCTAAAAATACAAAAAAAAAAAAAAAATAGCCAGGTGTGGTGGCAGGCGCCTGTAATCCCAGCTACTCAGGTGGCTGAGGCAGGAGAATCACTTGAACCTGGGAGGCGGAGATTGCAGTGAACTGAGATCGTGCCATTGCACTCCAGCCTGGGTGACAGAGCAAGACGCCCAAGAAGTTGGAACTACAGGTACATACCACCACACCCAGCTAAATTTTTATTTTATTTTTTGTAGATACAGGGTTTCACTATGTTTCCCAGTCTGGTCTTAAACTTTAAACTTCTGAGCTCAAGTAATCATCTTGCCCCAGCCTCCCAAAGTCCTGGGATTACAGGTGTGAGCCATCGTTCCTAGCTCAGATATTATTTTCTGAGCTCCAACAAGTGTCTGTTCAAAGAAGCTATATGACTTAACCAGTCTTTGTACAAACCTCTTCTTTGGGAATCTAAACATGAACAAGTCTTTCTTGAGTTAAAAATGAGCCCTTCCTCACACCTGTAATCCCAGCACTTTGGGAGGCAGGGGCGGGCGGATCACGAAGTCAGGAGATCAAGACCATCCTGGCTAACACGGTGAAACCTAAATCTACTAAAAATACAAAAAATTATCAGGGCATTGTGGCGGGCGCCTGTAGTCCCAGCTACTCGGGAGGCTGAGGCAGGAGAATGGCGTGAACTCGGGAGTCCAAGGTTGCAGTGAACCGAGATTTCGCCACTGCACTCCAGCCTGGGCGACAGAGCGAGACTCCGTCTCAAAAAAAAAAAAAAAAAAAGCCCTTTAGCAGCTTTGTTTGGTTTGTCTGACAGTAGCCACAGCAGCTAAACTAGTAGAAACTTCAGCAATTGTTTTTGTTTTTGGAGTCTCCTTTAAATGTCATGGTCCTTCATGCTGTATAATCTTTGGTTCTCACTGAATATATACAACATTTCTTAGTAAATAAGCTTATCTCTTATGAAATCCTATTACCTTCTCTGTTACGTATTTCTAATCATTGTTATAATCTTGGAAAATCCTATTACTTTCCTTCCATCACCTGAAGAAAAGGAAACTCTTGATTGTCTAACCTGTGTTTGTGAAATATCTGTGCATTAAATAGATTAGAAATTCCTTTAGAAAATCCAGACTTAACCTTGTTTGTTGGTGGGTCATATTTTAATATTAAAACAGAAAAATGTCACTTACACTACACTGTTAAAAAAATAACTAAATTCGGCCGGGCGCGGTGGCTCACGCCTGTAATCCCAGCACTTTGGGAGGCCGAGGCGGGCGGATCACAAGGTCAGGAGATCGAGACCACGGTGAAACCCCGTCTCTACTAAAAATACAAAAAATTAGCCGGGCGCGGTTGTGGGCGCCTGTAGTCCCAGCTACTCGGGAGGCTGAGGCAGGAGAATGGCGTGAACCCGGGAGGCGGAGCTTGCAGTGAGCCGAGATCGCGCCACTGCACTCCAGCCTGGGCGACAGAGCGAGACTCCGTCTCAAAAAAAAAAAAAAAAAAAAAAAAAAAAAAAAAAAAAACTAAATTCACCCCTAGAATATAACCCCTTGCCAGAAGTGGCAGACCTTGTAACCATAATAGATCCATTGCCCCATGCACACAGCAAGTCAATATGCTGAGACACTATGTTGCAGCAGAGAAAGGTTTAATCAGAAGGCTGCCAAATGAGGAGACTGGAGGAAACTTAAATCCATCTCCTCAAGGGGCTTGAGGCTAGGATTTTTTTCTTCCATTTATTAGGGTTTCCATTAAAAGCACTACATTTCCATTCTTTACAACCATAAAAGAATAAATAATTTCAAAGGATTGCTTGATAGGAGATGTCTATTTTAAATAGAACTTGGAAATATCCAGGAAATCACTGGAATAAATGTACTTAATAGACCCAATGCTGTGAAATTCTTTTTAACTGTTTTCCTAAGCACATAAAAATACATAACACTTCCTCCGACATTTTTTGAAATACAATTTGGTTTGAGGTTTTTCTCTATAACATTTGCCATATAAATATTTCTTACAATGCTTTCATTGCCTGCCTGCTTGCCTGCCTGCCTGCCTGCCTGCCTTCCTTCCTTCCTTCCTTCCTTCCTTCCTTCTTTCTCTTAGTGCTAAGGCTGACTTCTTAACACCAATAAATTCTGACCCCTTTCATTGCTTTAATCTGCCAAGGAGGTACAGTTCAGAAACCGAAGGGAAAAGCAGGGCTTGCTCCCACAAAGCACTCAATCTCAGTTCCACATGGCTGGGAAGGCTTCGCCAGTCATGGCAGAAGGTGAAGGAGGGGCACAGTCACATTTTACATGGTGGCAGGCAAGAGGGGGCTAGGAATTTTAAGGGTTGTAGATTGGGCTGAAATATGGATATCATTGATTGGTCAAAGAATACAGGGTGAAGTCATGCGACAGATGAAGAAACTGTATTACCATGCTGATTCAGTCCTCTGTGGTTCCTGGGGGTCTTTAAAGTGGTTGGCATCAGCTGTTCTGCTGGAATTCAGGATGTGCTTAAGCAATTCCTTTTGTTGTTGTTGTTGTTTTCCTGAGATGGAGTCTTGCTCTGTCACCCAGGTTGGAGTATAGTGGTTCCATCTTGGCTCACTGCAACCTCCGCCTCCTACGTTCAAGTGATTCTCCTGCCTCAGCCTCCTGAGTAGCTGGGATTACAGGCACCGACCACCACGCCCGGCTAATTTTTGTATTTGTAGTAGAGACGGGGTTTCACCTTGTTGGCCAGGCTGGTCTTGAACTCCTGACCTCAGGTGATCTGCCCGCCTCAGCCTCCCAAAGTGCTAGGATTATAGGCGTGACCACCCACGTGGCCTGCTTAAGCAATTCTTAAACAAAGGCTTATGATTCTAACATCAGAAATCCTATTGAAAGGAAAAATGGGAATGCAAATTGTCAGCATCTAGTGTTAGATGACTTTTGGGTATAAGGAAGTGGGTCAAAGTACAGCCTGATAATGCTTAACTATAACTATATTTCTCTCCAGAATTCTTGTTAACCCTGTAAGGACAGTTTTAAACTCACTGTGCTCACTAGAGCTTGTTAGCTAGATTAGAATGTTAACATTTCCAGAGAAAGTAGATATGTTTGGGGATAGTTCGTTAATTAAAGTGCTCCTGAGTTCTTGACCTCAGGAGGAGCCCAATTAAGAATGGCCAGCTGGGTTGGATTCAGTGGCTCACGCCTATAATCCCAAAATTTGGAAGGCTGAGGCAGGAGGATGCCTTGAGACCAGGAGTTCAAGACCAACCTGGACAACATGGTGAGACCCTGTCTCTACAAAAAAAAAAAAAATTGTTTCAAAAAGTAGCTGGGCACGGTGGCATGCACCTGTAATCCTAGCTACTCAGGAGGCTGAGGTGGGAGGATTGTTTGAGTCCAGGAGTTTGAGACTATAGTGAGCTATGATCATGTCACTGCACTCCAGCCTGGGCAACAGAATGAGACCCTATCTTAACAACAACAAAAAGAATGGTCAGCTAATTAAAGAATTTTGAGTATTGTAGTGTTTCCTAAGGAGGTAGCTATTGTTAAAGTAGGAATGCTCTGGCACTTAACTAAGATCTTAGCCCTCATGATACTTCAAAAACTACATATTTGAAGAGAATCAAGGAGTCTGCAAAATGCCAGCATTCAACAGAGCTCACAATCCAGTTATGTGGGAGAAGCATGTGATCAAGTAAATGCAGTAACCAATATAAATAATCTTACAGAAGTAACCTGTCAGGCAAACAGGATTTGCCATATGAAGGAAATTATCAGTTCTTGAGAAAGGGAACAGTAATGGATATGGAACAGTTTCTTCTGGACTGTTCTGGAAAGGGAAGGCTTTCCAGGCAAAGTGGGTAGCGTAAGCAAAGGCAGCTTAAGCAAGGTTTATGAAGCAGCTCGGCCAGTCCAGGGACCTGCAAACTTTGTGTGGCAGGTCCAGGGATCTACAAACAGTTTGTATTATCTTTTCTTTGTTACCAAAGAACATAATTTCCAAATGTGGAAAATATGTGTACCTTGATCCCTACCTTAAATAAAGAAATTTGGAGTAAGGGGAAGGATTTGGTAAAAGCATAATTTTGTATTAGTACATAGAATGTTTTAGCTGAAAAGCTTCTGATTTTTACTATTATAAATGTATCTTAATTCTGATAGTCTTACTTATTTCTTAATTGCCCTAAAACTTAGCTTAAGAATCATGCCACATATTCAGTTCTAATGACATACTTTCTCCCACCATAACCCAGTTGCTGCAGTATTTTAAAACCTCATTCTAGATTGTAGATAAGCATAAATTCATGAGAATGTGTTTACTTTTAACCAGATGTTATTCAATTGGAAAGCAGTTATGTTCGGATATTCAGAATATTTACAAAGATGGCCTGTATTCTTTTTTTTTTTTTTTTTCTTTGAGACAGGGTCTCTCACTTGTCGCCCAGGCTGGAGTACAGTGGTGCTCAACGCAACCTCCACCACCTGGGCACAAGCAATCCTCCCACCTCAGCTTCTTGAGTAGCTGGGACCACAGGCTCATGCTACCATGCCCAGCGAATTTATATATATTTAGTAGAGATAGGGTTTCGCCATGTTGCCCAAGCTGTTCTTGGACTGCTAGACTCAAGCAATCTGCCCTCTTTGGCCTCCCAAAGTGCTGGGATCACAGACGTGAGCCACCACGCCTGGCTGCCTGTATTCCTATACTTGAATAACAAATATGTGTTTTTTTATGTGTCTGGGTATGTGCTTGTATCTGTGGATGTGTATACACAAATATCATTTCTGTTTTTGTAGTATCATTTTGTAACCTAAACCCAACATTCCATGCTATCATCTGATGGTTTTCTAATTATTGTTATGGAGCACTGTTGTTAGTAAACACTGTACATGAAGAGAAGTATTACACTAAGCCAACTGAACCACAATTCAATGCCCTTACTCAGTATTTTTTAACTTTTTTTTTTTTTTTTGAGACAGAGTCTCACTCTGTCGCCTAGGCTGGAGTGCAATGGCACAATCTCGGCTCACCAGAACCTCTGCTTCCCAGGTGTAAGGACTTCTCCTGCCTCAGCCTCCTGAGTAGCTGGAATTACAGGCACCTGCCACCACACCTGGCTAATCTTTGTATTTTTAGTAGAGCTGGGGTTTTGCCATGTTGGCCAGGCTGGTCTCGAACTCCTGACCTCAGGCGATCCACCCGCCTTTGCCTCCCAAAGTGCTGGAATTACAGGCAGGAGCCACCACGCCCAGCCTTACTCAGTACTTTTACTGAGTAATACAAAGATATTGTCATATTAATATAAATAATATAAATAAATATTATAAAGAGTATAAATATATTAATTTCAGAGTATGAGCAATGAAAAACCTAATGGTGGAAACAGAAACATGTCATATCCTTTTTTTTCCTTTTAGTTTTGGATCTCAGGTTTAGAGGGTTAAGCTAACTTCCTTGTTCATGGCACATTGCCATCATTTGTTTTACGTTTTAGGTGAGAGAAATATTTTACATGTGTTCTCCCATTCCCTAGGGTTTAGATCAAAATGAAATCCTAGAAATGCTCTGGAGTCAGAGAGACTAGGTTCTGTGCCACTTAATCAACATATAATCTTACAAAAATGATTTGACATCTCTAAGAGTTCATTTTCTCTGAATTTTGCATATGAGCTGGTTGTGGTGACTCATACCTGTAATTCCAGAACTTTGGGAGGCTGGTCTTGAGCTCCTGTCCTAGGTGATCCACCCGCCTTGGCCTCCCAAAGTTTTGGGATTCAGGCATGAGTCACCCCCACCGGCGTGTATCACTTCATAGTCATATAGATCATACCAATCTGTTCCTCTTCATCAGTAAAATCCCAAAAGTTTGTACAGCAGGGTAAGTACATGGGCTTTTTGGTCAGCCATGGTACTATGTGTCCTCGTCTTGGTTTCCCCATCTGTAAAATGATAAAACAGTGCCTTTGGCTGGGCGCAGTGGCTCCCGCCTGTAATCCCAGCACTTTGGGAGGCTGAGGCGGGCGGATCACTTGAGGTCAGGAGTTGGAGACCGGCCTGACCAATATGGTGAAACCCTGTCTCTACTGAAACTACAAAAATTAGCTGGGCGTGGTGGCGAGCACCTGTAATCCCAGCTACTCGAAGACTGAGGCAGGAGAATCACTTGAGCCCAGGAGGCGGAGGTTGCAGTGAGCCAAGATTGTGCCACTGCACTCCAGCCTGCATAACAGAGAAAGACTCTGTCTCAAAAACCAGTGCCTTCATCATGGAGTTAGATAAGAGAGAGGTAAGAGAGGTTTAGATAAGTGAAGTGATTAGCTCAGTTTCTGACTAACAGTAAATACTTAATATTATGTTACTAATAGTAAATGTTAATGGTTGTCATTGTTATTTTAAATAAAATAACAAGGTGGCTGAGGCAGAGGTTCACACCTGTAATCCTCATACTTTGGGAGGCTGAGGCAGACGGATCACTTGAGCTCAGGAGTTCTAGACTAGCTTGGGCAACATAGTGAGATCTCTTCTCTATTGACAAAAGAAAATATATAAAAATAAATAAAATAACAAGGCATATAAGTCCCTTCTGGTATTTCCTCATTTTAACTATCATTATCAAATTTAAATGTGGTCAGAATTAGGGCCTCTCATTGTAGATTTAGACATTTATAAACAATCCTAGAACAATCCTAAGTTTGGTCCATAGTAGACACTCATATAAATATTGTTGATGAATGCCCCTGTTGGTACACTGAATGTTTAACTTTTCTCTGTGAACCTCACAGCTCAGTCTCTAAGATATTTTTGTTTTGTTTTACCTTACTGTTTCAAGCCAGTTTAGCTGAGGGAGGTTGTTTATGCTATCACTAGATCCTGCTGTATCTAATCTCGTCTTAGCTCAATGTTAGAATCAGCTGAAAGAAGTATAGCAAGTTGGCGTTAGAGTAGACATCGAGAAAGTATGGAGGATTTAGGAAAACATTTTTAATAGTAATAAGAAAAGAAGCCAGGCACGTTGGCTCATGCATGTAATCCCAGGACTTTGGGAGGCCAAGGTGGGCAAATATCTGAGGTCAGGAGTTTAAGACTAGCCTGGCCAACATGGCAAAACCCCATCTCTACTAAATAAACAAAAATTATCCATGTGTGGCAGTGCACGCCTGTTATCCCAGCTACTCAGGAGGCTGAGGCAGGATAATCACTTGAACCCGGGAGGTGGATGTTGCTGTGAGCTGAGATCACGCCACTGCACTCCAGCCTGGGTGAGACAGCGAGACTCCATCCAAAAAAAAAAAAAAAAGAAAAGAAGAACATATTCTTTCCTTGGACATAAATGCCTCACATGTATGTTGGAGTTTGAATTACCTTCTCTATGGGCCAACTCTGAAATTTTAGTTAGCATTTTCCTTCATCCAATTTACTCAGTTTAAACATCATTAACGTCTTAATAGATTAAAATTAATTGTAGTATTAGCTTAAGCAAAATGCAATAAGGAAGGTGAAGATTTAACTCCCTTCTTCCTCAAATGCATTCCAAAGCACAACAGAGGTTTTACATTATGAATTGCACTCAAATACTCATAGCACTGCCACCCATCATTTAAAGAGAGAAACATTTTTTAAAATTGTAATAAGTTAACAAATTTGTTTTTCTTTTTTTATATTCTTTTATTTTTTTACTTCCTCTATGTGTGCCAAGATGAGAAAACAAAATATTTTAGCAGAAAAAAAATTGCCATTAATTCCCAAGGGGAAGCAAAGTTATATGTACCCATTCATATACTGTACTTACAATAGATTGTTTATTAAATTTTGTTTCCTCTACCACAGCCCTTAATCTAAACTTTATCTTCATTTACCAGGATGTTGCTATGGCAACGCCAGTACTCATAGCACTAGAAAGTGGCCAGGTCAGAATACCACCAGCTATGCTTCTGTGCGTCCATAGCACTTTGCTCCTGGTGTTTATCATTTATTAGCTGTATGATATTTGTTTAGTTATTTGTATACCTGTCCAGAGACAGTTTCTACAATTCCTGCTGCCTGGGACAATCTATTGGAAGGAAGGGAAGAAAAGTGTGTTGGCATAGAGCTAGAGATAGGGTCAGAGAAGTGGGCCTAAAAAAGTGCTATTGCCATTATGTTCTCCTGCCTCTTACATATACCCGGCTGCCTGCAGTTTTGTCTCTATCAAATTTCTTGATACTAGTATTAAAGAAAAGTAATTCCAAGATATTTTCTTTGTTGTTACTAGCAGATTCAATCATTTTAATCCCCATCAGTAGTAACAATACTGAAAGTACATATATATATAGATATATAGATATATATTTTTTTTTTTTTTTTTTTTGAGACGGAGTCTCGCTCTTTGCTCAGGCTGGAGTGCAGTGGCATGATCTCGGCTCGCTGCAACCTCCGCCTCCCGGGTTCAAGCATTTCTCCTGCCTCAGCCTCCTGAGTAGCTGGGATTACAGGCTTGCGCCGCCCCGCCTGGCTATTTTATGTATTTTTAGTAGAGATGGTGTTTCACCATGTTGGTCAGGCTGGTCTCAAACTCCTGACCTCGTGATCCGCTCGCCTCAGCCTCCCAAAGTGCTGGGATTACAGGTGTGAGCCACTGCGCCTGTCAGAAGTATTTTTAAATGCAGGATTTAAAATAGGCTATACTGAATAATTCATAATCTATTGTGTATGTTCTTGTCCATCTCCTTTATCAAAGTTTGGTTTTTGTGTCTGTCAGTCTTGAGATTAATAAAACCTTCTGAGGTTTAAAAAGAAAAAGAAGCTTAACATTATTTTCCCTTTGTACTTTAACTTACCCTTTTATCCATAAAGCTGAAAGATTTAATTTTGGAACCACACCCATTTTTCACCCTAATGAGCATATTAAATAACATATGATGGCACACAATGAAATATAATTATGGATATGGCTTTTTGGAGTACTGCTCTTTGACTCTAAAAGACACTTGATTGACTGCATTCTTCCTGATTGCAAGATAGCACAGCTCATTAACCTGAGGGATAGGGTGGCATTTGCTGTGTATTTTACTGTTTTAAGAATAGGGTTTTCCCAGTAGATTATGTTATCGGTCTTCATAATATTTCAAGGGAAACTGTTAGTTTAATTTTTTAAAAATTATATTTCCTTTTTTGAATAGATAGTACATTAATATGGTTTAAAATTCAAAAATTCAAAAGGGTATATAGTGAGATGTTTTTCTCCTGCCCTTGTCTTCCAGCCACCCAGTTCCTGGAGCTGATCACTGTGTGTTTTGGGTATTCTTCTAGACATATTCGAATTTTTTTTTTTTTTTTTTTTTTTTTTTTTTTGTGAGACAGAGTCTTGCTCTATCCCCCAGGCTGGAATGCAGTGGCGCAATCCTGGCTCACTGCAACCTCTGCCTCCCAGGTTCAAGCAATTCTCCTACCTGCTCAGCCTCCCGAGTAGCTGGGATTATAGGCATGTACCACCACACCCAGCTAATTTTTGTATTTTTACTAGAGACAGGATTTCACCATGTTGGCCAGGCTTGTCTTGGGCTCCTGACCTTGTGATCCGCCTGCCTTGGTTTCCCAAAACGCTGGGATTACAGGCGTGAACCATCATGCCTGGGCTAGACATATTCTAATACTGATTTTCATTTTATTTATTTAGATTTATTATTTTTTTTATGGATGGGGTCTTGCATTTTGTCCAAGCTGGACTCAAACTCTTGGGCTTAAGAGATCTTCCCATCTTAGCCTCCCAAATAACTGGGACTACTGGCATAAGCCATCATGCCTGGATTGATTTTTTTTAAATTATTTTTTTCTCACTACAAGGACAAGCACTCATACTGATTTTTGTCACATCTCATTTAATCTAAGCAGACATTTGGCTCAGCCCGTAAATGCCAGATTCAGTTTTTTCCTAGAAGAGTTGTTTCTCCCCACTGGCCATTTGCTATAAATTAGTTTATGAAATGGAAAAATTCGGTATAGTTAAACTCCCATTTGAACAAACTTAATAGAATGTTAAAATTGTTGGTTTTAAATAATGTTTAAAAGAAGCCAGTTGCTCAAAGTGTAGATTACAAAATTTTTTTTTTTTTTTTTTTTGAGACGGAGTCTCGCTATGTCGCCCAGGCTGGAGTGCAGTGGCCGGATCTCAGCTCACTGCAAGCTCCGCCTCCCGGGTTTCTCCTGCCTCAGCCTGCCTCAGCCTCCTGAGTAGCTGGGACTATAGGCGCCAGCCACCTCACCCGGCTAGTTTTTTGTATTTTTTAGTAGAGACAGGGTTTCACCGTGTTAGCCAGGATGGTCTCGATCTCCTGACCTCGTGATCCGCCCGTCTCGGCCTCCCAAAGTGCTGGGATTACAGGCGTGAGCCACCGCGCCCGGCCTGTTTTTTTAAAAAATAATAAAATGGCTGGGTGTGGTGGGTCTTGCCTATAATCCCAGAACTTTGGGAGGCCAAGGCAGCCAGATCATCTGAGATCAGGAGTTCGAGACCATCCTGACCAACATGGAGAAACCCTGTCTCTAGTAAAAATACAAAATTAGCCGGGCATGGTGGCGCGTGCATGTAATCCCAGCTACTCTGGAGGCCGAGGCAGAAGAATCGCTTGAACCCAGGAGCGGAGGTTGCAGTGAGCTGAGATTGTGCCGTTGCACTCCAGCCTGGGGTAACAAGAGCGAAACTCCCTATCAAAAAAAAAAAAAAATATATATATATATATATATATATATAAAAAATAAAGCAAGTGTCTTCTTGAGTTGGTTTGTTAGTGAAGAAGATGACTTTTATATCAAGAAATTCTTTGTCGTTGCTTTAATCTTGTCACGTGGGACAAAATTCATGTCAGATTAGGCTTAATCCATTTGCACAGTGCCCTTTCTTTTTTTTTTTCTTTTTTTTTTTTTTTTGAGACGGAGTCTCGCTCTGCCGCCCAGGCTGGAGTGCAGTGGCCGGATCTCAGCTCACTGCAAGCTCCGCCTCCCGGGTTCACGCCATTCTCCTGCCTCAGCCTCCGGAGTAGCTGGGACTACAGGCGCCCGCCACCGCGCCCGGCTAGTTTTTTTTTTTTTTTTTGTATTTTTTAGTAGAGACGGGGTTTCACCATGTTAGCCAGGATGGTCTCGATCTCCTGACCTCGTGATCCGCCCATCTCGGCCTCCCAAAGTGCTGGGATTACAGGCTTGAGCCACCGCGCCCGGCCTTTTTTTTTTTTTCTTGAGACAAGGTTTCATTCTGTCACCCAGGCTGGAGTGCAGTGGCATGATCACAGCTCATTGCAGCCTCAATTTTCTGGGCTCAAGTGATCCTCCTCCCTCAGCTTCCCAAGTAGCTGGGACTACAGGCATGCACCACCATGCCCAAATAATTTTTTTTTTCTTTTTTCTTTTTTTTTTTTTTGAGACGAAGTCTTGCTCTTGTCCCCCAGGCTGGAGTGTGATGGCGCAATCTCAGCTCACTGCAACCTCTGCCTCCTGGGTTCAAGCGATTCTCCTGCCTCAGCCCCCCGAGTAGCTGGGATTACAGGTGCCTGCCACCACGCCCGGCTAATTTTTATATTTTTTAGTAGAGATGAGATTTTACCATGTTGGCCAGGCTGGTCTAGAACTCCTGACCTCAGGTGACCCACCCACTTCAGCCTCCCAAAGTGCTGGGATTACAGGCATGAACCACCGTGCCCAGCCAATTTTTTCTATTTTTTGTAGAGACAGGGATTTCAATATGTTCCCCAGCCTAGTCTCGAACTCCTACACTCAAGTGATTCTCCTGTATCAGCATCCTAAAGTGCTGGAATTACAGGTGTGCGTCACCACACCCAGCCCATTATCCCTTCTTTTATCTCTACATCTCCCTGCACTCTAAAAGGAATCATCGTAGGTTGGGTGCGGTGACTCACGCCTGTAATCCCAGCCCTCTGGGAGGCCAAGGCGGGTGGATCACCTGTGGTCAGAAGTTCGAGACTAGCTTGTCGAGACTAGAGTCTAAGACAGACCTGCATCATCAAGGAAAATGCAATTTCACTAAATGCCTGTTCAATTTAAGTTTCTATTTTATGAACCAATTCCCATATCCAAACAAATTACCCATGAATAGTAAGGCAGTTTACGTGGTTCAACAAAGTATACTGAATGGAAAGTGCCATATAAAAGTTTTGTTCCCAAACACCGCAATATCCAACGTGACTGCTCTGGAATTAATTATTTATGCTCTGTGTTTGTATGCTGGGACCTTGATGGACTGGAAAACAGGGAAGAAGAACAGAGAAGTGAGGTAAACAGGAATAGACCCACTGGGCAACTCTAAAAATGTGTAAAACGCAAATGCTGGCAGGATAGAGGAGCTAGGCTAAAGATAAGGTTATTGCTTTTTTTTTTTTTTTTTTTTGAAACTCAGTTTCGCTCTTGTGGCCCAGGCTGGAGTGCAATGGCGCGATCTCGGCTCCCTGAAACCTCCACCTCTGGGATTCAAGCAATTCTCCTGCCTCAGCCTCCCAAGTAGCTGGGATTACAGGTGCCCACCACCATGCCCAGCTAATTATTGTACTTTTAGTAGAGACAGGGTTTCACCATGTTGGCCAGGCTGGTCTCAAATTCCTGACCTCAGGTGATCCACCAGCCTTGGCCTTCAAAAGTGCTGGGATTCTAGGCGTGAGCCACCGCGCCTGGCCAAGATTCCTTTCTAATGAAGGCTTTTGGGTATTTCCTGTAGTTAATACCATTTTGCTGGATCTACTTACCTTATATTATGTTACATATACTCTTACCGCAAGGTCCCAGAGTTTTATTATTGGGGGGCGGGGAAGGGGTGGAGGGGGTGGGGGTTGGGGAGGCGGTGGTCCTTGCTCCCAGAGCTGAGCTTCCAAGATGGTGGCAAGCCATCAGTGTTCTCTGACCTGGGGTTCTGGGCCTCATGGATTCCAAGGAATGGAATCTTGGGACATGTGGTGAGTGTTACAGCTCTATTAGAAGCCATGGGTCATGGAAGAGAACCGTGGAACCCAGTGACTAGTGTTCAGCTCCATTAGGATGAACCCAGGCACTTAGCCATGCAGGAACAACGGCGAGCCTTTAGCCTGATCGGGAGCGGCAATGGGCGCCTCACTGGATCAGGAGCACAGCGGACACCCTGCCTGATCCGGAGGGATGGAAGTCAGCAGCGGGTCTGCCACCGTGGCAAACAGCAGAGGTGAATGTCGAGTGAAAGCTCAGCTCCAACCGTAACCAACAGGGACCGGAAGAGTGCACTTGAAAAGAGAGCTCCCATACAAAGGGAGGGGACCCAAAGGGGGTTGCCCTTGCGGGCTCAAATCCCTGGGTTTATATCCCGATCATTGTCTCTTCTGCTGTGCTCTCAGGCAACAAATGATTGGCTATTTCTTTACCTCCTGTTGTTGCCTAATTAGCATTTTAGTGAACTCTCCTTATTATCTGATTGGTCGTGTGTGAGCTAAGTTGCAAGCCCCATGTTTAAAGGCGGAAGCGGTCACCTTCCCAGCTAGGCTTAGGGATTCTTAGTCCGCCTGGGAAATCCAGCTAGTCCTGTGTCTCACTGTCACTATAAATTTATACTAACAGAACATGTACTAACTAAAAAGAACAAGGTTTTCATTTTTCATTATCAAATACTGTAACCAGGTAACCAGGAATTTGACTAGAATCTGCTGTTTGCTTGGCACACAATCTTACTGACCTCATAGGCCTCCACCAACAAGGTTAGAGATTCCTGTGCCAATGTCATACCGTTCTAGAATTATTGGATCTCTTATGTTAACGTACCTTTTTCCCAGTGAGTTTTAGATCAAGTGTTTTCCTACTTATTATTCACTTTTTAAAACCACACTGCTTTAAATGGGTTGTCTGAAATACAGTCTCTTAATAGCACAATCTTACATTTCATCATTTGAAAACAAGGGTATCTGGGCCCAACCTATTTTTTAGTCTATGTGAGAACTAATGATTATAAAAGTTTAGACTTGTATACAAAATATTAGTGCTTTATTTCTGGTGTGTGTTTTCATAAGAAACTTTATCACTAAAGGACAAAGTAGCAAAAACTCTGTGATCAGATGTTCTTGTTTTATACCATCTAATAATTGTATAATTATATTTTCTGCCACAGTGTTGTTAGATTACTTATCAGGTGGTTATCTTACAAGCCAGGATACCAGATAGTAATGACGGAATTAGTAGAAAACTATTGACTTGTCACCAGGCATAGTGGCTCACACCTGTAATCCCAGCACTTTGGGAGGCTGAGGTGGGCAGATCACCTGAGGTCAGGAGTTCGTGACCAGCCTGGCCAACATGGTGAAACCCCATCTTTACTAAAAATACAAAAATTATCTGGGCATGGTGGCGGGCATCTGTAATCCCAGCTACTCAGGAGGTTGAGGCAGGAGAATTACTTGAACACGGAATGCAGAGGTTGCAGAGAGCCGAGATCATGCCACTGCACCACTACAGCCTGGGCAACAGAACAAGACTCTGTCTCAAAAAAAAAAAAAAAAAAAACGAAAAAAGAAAACTATTGACTTGTCTAATGTACTTCCTATGTAGGCTATCATAAATGTAACAGATATTAGTATATCTTGGGAAGCCAAGGCAGGCGAGTCACCTGAAGTCAGGAGTTTGAGGCCAGCCTGGCCAATGTGGCAAAACCCTTTCTATACTAAAAATACAAAAATTAGCCAGGTGTGATGGCATCCACCTGTAGTCCCAGCTACTTGGGAGGCTGAGGCATGAGAATAGCTTGAACCCGGGAGGCAGAAGTTGCAGTGAGCCGAGATCACACCACTGCACTCCAGCCTGGGTGACAGAGTGAGACTCCGTTTCAAAACAAACAAACAAATGAAAATCTATATCTTTGCATTTCATTTTAACAATGTCTTTAGGTATTTGAATCCCTCTAAATTTATTCTCAAACCAGTTATTGTTAAAAACTGGTAGGAAAATAGCTATGTTTTAAAATGTTCTTTCCTTCTATGATTTGTGGGGTTTATGTTTAAACAATTCTCCTGACAATTACTTTAGAACTAATAGGTAATGACTCATTGGAACAGTTGTACCTCTGACTCATGGAGAATCTAGTATAAGTCATTTGACTCCTCTGCTTCTCCCATTTAGGAAAAGTCACTGTAAATGTATCGTAAGGTGCTGTGAAATGCCTGACTGCACAGATAAAAGGTGCTAGAAAATTACAAGGTTGGAGAGTTGTATGTTAACATATTGTTTTATAAAACTTCAAAAGATGTTTTAATTTTGGTATAGATCAATTCTGAAATAACCTTTTTGTGTAAGGGATAAAAACTTTTCCTCCCTTCCATATGAAATATCTAGTTAAGAAATTTTATAGCTTCTGTAGGTTTCTGGTAATTTTGTCAAATAAAATAAATTGAAAGAAGGATTTCTTGTTGAATTTAGTTTTTTTGCTAATTAAAAAAAATCCACACAATATCAAAAGCATACCATAAATTAGATTAATCAAATCAGTTGCTTATTTCACTTTAAAGTAGAATGAAGCCTATTTGTGGCATAAATTTTTAAAGATTCACAAATATTAGCCTCCTAAAATGACTTCAACTAAACAGAAAATATGATTTAATGTGTAAATGATATGCTTTTATTAGAATAACTGAAAACTTTTTTAAAATGATAGACTTTTAAAAGAACACTTATAGATTTACGGAAAAATTGAGAAGATAGTACAGTATTCCCATACACCCCATACCGCTTTCTCTATTATTAACATTCATTAATATGGTATATTTGTAGGCCGGATGCAGTGGCTTATGCCTGTAATCCCAGCACTTTGGGAGGCCAAGTCAGGCGGATCACCTGAGGTTGGGGGTTCAAGACCAACTTGACCAACATGGAGAATTTTGTACTAATTTTGTACTAAAACACCAAATTATGCAGGTGTGGTGGTGCGTGCTTGTAACCTGAGCTACTCGGGAGGCTGAAGCAGGAGAATCGCTTGAACCTGGGAGGCGGAGGTTGTGGTAAGCTGAGATCGTGCCATTGCACTCCAGCCTGGGCAACAAGAGCAAAACTCTGTCTCCAAAAAAAAAAAAAAAAAAGTATATTTGTTAAAATTAATGAACCAATATTGATACATTGTTCTTTCCTAATGTCCATGGTTTATTTATATTTCTTGGACTTGATATGCTTTTTCTGTCCCAGGATTTCATTAAGCATATCACATTACATTGAGTTATTATGTGTCTTTAGGGTCCTCTTGCCTATGACACTTTCTCAGATATTTTCTGTTTTTGATTATTTTGACAGTTTTGAGGAGTACTGGTAAAGTAGTTTATAGTATATCCCTCTATGGGGGTTTCTCTGATTGTTTTCTCATGATTGTACTGAAGTTATACGATTTTGGGAGAAGACCACAGAGGTGAAGTACTATTTTCTTTTTTGAGACAGAGTCTTGCTCTGTTACCCAGGCTGGAGTGCAATGGCACTATCTCAGCTCACTGCAACCTCTGCCTCCCAGGTTTCAAGCGATTCTCCTGCCTCAGTCTTCTGAGTAGCTGGGATTACAGGCATGTGCTACCACACTCGGCTAATTTTGTATTTTTAGTAGAGATGGGGTTTCTCCATGTTGGTCAGGCTGGTCTTGAACTCCTGACCTCAGGTGATCTGCCTGCCTTGGCCTCCCAAAGTGTTGGGATTACAGGCGTGAGCCACTGCACCCGGCTGAAGTACTATTTTCGTCACATAATATTAAGGCTACATTTACCAACTGATTTATCACTGGTCATGTTGACCTTGATCACCTGGCTGACACAGTGTTTGTGTCAAGTTTCTCCACTGGAAAGTTATTATTTTTCCCTCCTTCCTATACTGTGCTATTTGGAAAGAAGTCACTATTCACAGACCACACTTATGGAGTTGGAAGTTAAGTTCCCCTTTCTTGAGGGTGGAATATCTATATAAGTTATCTGGAATTTTTTTTGCATGAGAGATTTGTCTTTTCTCCCTTGCTCATTTATTTATCCAATCATTTGTTTATATCAGCATGGATTCATAGATTTTATTTTATACATTGGTTTATAATCCAATGCCATTTTATACTGTGGCTCAAACTGTTTCAACTTTGGCCATTGGAAATTCTTTCAGTCAGCTCCAATGTTGCTTTGACATACCTACATTGTTGTTTATTTTTTCATTTTTGGTTCTTTTAGAGAGAAGGTCTAGCTCTGTTGCCCAGGTTGAAGTGCAGCAGCTTTGGACCCAAGGAATCCTGCCTCAGGGCTCAAGGAATCTTCATGCCTCAGCCTCCTGAGTAGCTAGAACTACAGGGGCATGCCACCACTCCTGGCAATTTTTTTTTTTTTTTAGAGATGGGGGGCATCTCACCATATTGCCCAGGCTGGTTTGGAACTCCTGGGCTTAAGCGATCCTCTACCTCAGCCTCCCAAAATGCTGCAATTACAGGCGTGACCCACCATGTCTGGCCTCCTGCTAATTAAAAATTTTTTTTTGGAGACAAAGTCTCACTATGTTACCCAGGCTGGTCTTGAACTCCTGGCCTAAAGGGATCTTCCTGCCTGAGCTTCCTATGTAGCTGGGATTACAGGTGAGAGCCCTGCGCCCATCTGTTCATTGTTTAGTTTCAGCATTTCCTTGCTTTATGACACTTCAAGATGCTCCAGGGTCATCTGGGCATAACTGACAAATTCAAAAAATATGTCTTCTTTGAAATCATGCCCTTTGCAGCAGCATGGATAGAATTAGAGGTCATTATGTTAAGGAGATAAGCCTGGCACAGAAAGACAGATACCACATGTTCACATTCATATGTGGGGACTAAAAATGTTGATCTCATGGATATAGAGAATAGAATGATAGATACCACAGGCTGGGAAGAGTGTGTGGGTGGAAGAGGGGATAAAGATGTGGGTGGAAGAGGGGATAAAGAGAGGTTGATTAGTGGGGCACATACATACATTTGAAGATATAAGCCCCAATGTAGCAGAGTAGGGTGACTATATTTATCAACAATGTATTGTATATTTCAAAGTAGCTAGAAGAGAGAATTTGAAATGTTACCAATACATAGAAATGATAAATATTCAAGGTAATGGATAGCTGGCATACCCTGACTTGACTATAACACACTCTATGCATATAACAAATACTAACATGTACATGTACCCCATAAATACACAAAATGTTTTGTATCAGTAAAAAGAGAATGCCTATTAAAAACTTAACTGAAAAACAACTTGAATAGAAATTTCTTCAAAGAAGATATGCAAATGGTCAATAAGCACATAAAAAGATAATCAACATCATAAGTCATTAGAGGAATGCAAATCAAAACCACATTGAGATACCACTTCATGCCCATTAGGATGGCTATTATAAAAAAAAAAAGGGCCGGGCGCGGTGGCTCACGCCTGTAATCCCAGCACTTTGGGAGGCCGAGGCGGGCGGATCACAAGGTCAGGAGATCGAGACCACGGTGAAACCCCGTCTCTACTAAAAATACAAAAAATTAGCCGGGCGCGGTTGTGGGCGCCTGTAGTCCCAGCTACTCGGGAGGCTGAGGCAGGAGAATGGCGTGAACCCGGGAGGCGGAGCTTGCAGTGAGCCGAGATCGCGCCACTGCACTCCAGCCTGGGCTGGGCGACAGAGCGAGACTCCGTCTCAAAAAAAAAAAAAAAAAAAAAAAAGGAAGAAATAAAAGAAAACAAGTGTTGGCTAGGATGTGGAGAAATTGGAACCCTTGTGCATGGCTGGCGAGAATGTAAAATGCTGCATCTATTGTTGAAAACAGTATGGTGTTTCCTCTTGAAATTAAAAATTAATTACCACATGACCCAGCAATTTCACCTCTGGGTATACACACAAAATAATTGAAAGCAAGGACTCAAACAGCTATTTGTACAACCACATTCATACAGCATTATTCACAATAGCCAAAAGATGGAAGCAATTCAAAATGTCCATGAACAGATGAATGGATAAACAAAATGTGGTATTACAGAAAATGGAATATTATTCAGCCTTAAAAAGGAAGGAAATGCTGACACGTGCTACAACATGGATGAACTTTGAAGACATTTATGCTAAGTGAAATGAGCTATTCACAAAGTCAAATACTGTATGATGCCACTTATATGAGGTACCTAAAGTAGTCAAATTCACAAAGACAGAAAGTAGAATGGTGGTTTCCAGGGACTGTGAGAAGGGGGAATGGGAAGTTAGTGTTTAATGGATACTGAATTTCAGCTTGGGAAGATAAAAAAGTTCTGGAGATGGATAATGTATTGGTTGCACAGCAGTGTAAATGGACTTAACACTACTGAATTGTACATCTAAGAATAGTTAAGATAGCAAATTTTATGTTATATATATTTTATCACAATAAAAATAAACACACTATTAAAAATATGTATTTTAATATCTTGTTAATTAGGAGAATTGACCATTATAATACACTTTTATTTATCTCTCATCCAAACTATCAGATTATCCAAATAACTATTTTTTCTGCATTTAATATTACAAGATAATCATGAAATTAGTTTGCATTCAAATCAGTTTTCTGTAATTTTTTTTTTTTTTTGAGACAGAGTCTTGTTCTGTCGCCCAGGCTGGAGGCACTGCAAGCTCCACCTCCCGGGTTCATGCCATTCTCCTGCCTCAGCCTCCCAAGTAGCTGGGATGACAGGCTGCCACCATCGTGGCCAGCTAAGTTTTTTTTTTTTTGTATTTTTAGTAGAGGCAGGGTTTCACCATGTTAGCCAGGATGGTCTCGTTCTCTTGACCATGTGATCGCTCGCCTCAGCCTCCCAAAGTACTAGGATTACAAGCGTGAGCCACCATGCCTGGCCTATAGTAGGGCTGGTCTCGAACTCCTGACCTCAAGTGGTCTGCCCACCTCTGTCTCCCAGCGTGCTGGGATTACAGGTGTGAGCCACCATGCCCAGCCTATAGTAGAATTTATAATAATGACCAAGATTGGACAAGAACCTCAAAAGTTTTCTGAATCAAAGATTTAAACATATTATATATATGTATATGTTTGTGTGTGTGTGTGTGTCTGTGTGTGTATATATATATATATATATTTTTTTTTTTTGAGACAGAATCTTTCTTTGTTGCCCAGGCTGGAGTGCAGTGGAGTGATCACAGCTCACTGCAGCCTTGACCTCCTGGGCTCAAGCCATCCTCCTATTAATACCTCAGCTTCCCGAGTAGCTGGGACCACAGGAACATGCTGCCATGCTAATTTTTAATTTTTTTTTTTTTGTAGAGGTAAGGTCTCACTATGTTGGCCAGGCTGGTCTCAAACTCCTGGGTTCAAGGGATCTTCCCACCTCAGCCTCAGTGCTAGGATTACAGGCATCAGTTAAGTATAATTTTAATATTATATACTATAGTCTACGTTTAAAAAATATTAACTCAAATGTTGTATATAAAACACTCAAATGCCCAACCATCACAGATAATTGCAATTTCACCATAGAAAGCTGAATAATTTTGTCTATAAGAATGCAAGTAAATGTGAACATTTCTTAGGCTATAAAGCACTGTCATAGCCTGGAAAACAAGATAATATTAGGCTTTTCACAAATGGCAAGAATGATATTAAATGCATTAATATAAGCAAAAGTATGTAGCAGAGTGCCTGACACATTGGTTTCTTTATTATTATTATTATTATTATTTTTGAGACAGAGTCTCACTCTGTTGCCCAGGCTGGAGTGCAGTGATGCAATCTCAGCTCACCGCAACCTCTGCCTCCCAGGTTCAAGCAATTCTCCTGCCTCAGCCTCCTGAGTAGCTGGGATTACAGGCACCCACCACCACGCCTGGCTAATTTTTATATTTTTAGTAGAGATGAGGTTTCACCATGCCAGGCTAGTCTCGAACTCCTGACCTCAGGTGATCCACCCGCCTCGGCCTCCCAAAGTGCTGGGATTACAGGCGTGAGCCACTGCACCCAGCCAACATACTTGTTTTAACCTTAATGTTCAGGCTAAAGACGGCCAGAGATAAATATAAAGTCCTGTGGTGCATCCTGGGTCTACTATGTGTTTCTTGCCGGTATCTAACACTACTTTGGAAGGTTGAGTATGTGCAGGAAAGGTCCATTTGATATTCGATGATTCCAAGAGGCTGCTGGTTCCTTGGGTGACTCTGTGTTGAGCCTGAGGGCAGCTCTGCTGCTGTCTCATGATAGTAAGACCACGTAAGAACTCACTGTTTAAGCTTTACTGACTGAAAAAAAGACGAAGCTTGTAATGACTCTGGAATTATCATTCAAGTCAATTTATATGCATTGATGCAGTCTCATACACTGTACTCAGCCTTCTTCTGGGCTGCTCACTGCACATATGCTGCAGAGGCTTTGGAGATGCTGTGGTCAGAAGGAAACTTAGTGAACAGAACAGTTCCATTCCTGAGAAAGGCAAGGATTTTTTTTTTTTATCCTGCCACCAAAAGTTTGTAATAGATGGGATAAATAGCAACCCTACATTATACCCCAATTTTTGCTTTCAGAAAGAAAGACATAGCCTTGCAGATTTGAAGGTTCTTAGATATAGTAAGCATTAAAGGACTGGACTTCTCTGTTGTTGGCCTATATATTATTATTATATTATTATTATACTGTCTCTTTTTTTCCTTATGAGAGCTAGCGCTGCTGGTCAAACCTGAGTTCCTGAAACCTTTAACCCTACTCAGCCAATACAACCGATAACATTCGTGAAGGTATAGTTAGATCCAAACTTTATGGAGCGTGAAGATTATGCAGTTTGAGAGGCCCTCTTCAAAATAATAGACAAAATTAGTTTCATTTCTTAGAAGGGGCCCAAGCAATGTGAAGCACTGAAGCTTAACATTTGTTAGCTTTATGGATAAGTCTGTCACTACTAAGGAAATTTATGAAAGTAAAATAATTAATGAATGTAAAATAATACCAAAAATATATATTATATGTGTGTGTGGTTTCATATATATATATATTTATATATATATATGAGAAACAAAAAACAACATATTCATAGGAACACTATTTCTGTCTGAGGTTTTGTCTCCTATCTCCTATATAGAATGTAGTGAGTTAGATTGGACCATCTAAATGGTCAAATTTGAATCTCAGATTATACAATTTTTTTTTTTTTTTGAGACAGAGTCTCACTCAATTACCCACGCTGGAGTACAGTGGCGCCATCTCAGCTCACTGCAACCTCTGCCTCCTGGGTTCAAGCGATTCTCCTGCCTCAGCCTCCCGAGTAGCTGGGACTACAGGCACCCACCACCACACCCAGCTAATTTTTGGATTTTTAGTAGAAACAGGGTATTGGCCAGGCTGGTCGAACTCCTGACCTTGTGATCCGCCTGCCTCGACCTCCCAAAGAACTGGGATTACAAGCGTGAGCCACCGTGCCTGGCCTGTAATTCTTATACAAAATGAGGTAGAGAGAAATGTGCTAGAGTGGAAAAGAGCAAGTCCAAATACCTAAACTTGAGCTGGCCTGGATTACTAACCTAGACACTTCCCTGAGTGAGGATCAGACCTATTTTACCTAAGCCTCCTAAAAGAGAGGACACCGAGAGAGAGATCACTCCGATGAGTTCCATTTACCTTTGAAAGCATCTTCCTAAAACAGTGTAGATTATCCTTCCTTCTATAGGGTGAGGGGCCAGGCAAGAGCCCTTCTGTGTGGCAGAGCTAAGCCGCAGAGCAAAGCCAGTTGGCTAGGTGGTAGAGGGACATGCAGGCTACAGAAGCAAACATGGTTTTCTGTCTTCCCCGTCTCCAGACTACAAAATTAATCCTTCCATTTACCCAATATCACTTTCCTAAAATTTAGAAACTATTGATATTTATTTTACTGAAGTTTTTGGATTGTTTGCTCTGATTGATCAAGATGTTTAATTCATCTGCTACTAATGTAGCATTAGTTCCAAAAAACAAAAACTCAGTCTAAAAGAACAGGGGTAAAAAAACTTATGGGCTGAGAACTGGAAGTACAGCTCTGTGTCTCTCTTTCATGGGTTGGTTTCTACTTCCCTCTGTGTTTCTGTTCATTGTCTTCCTGGTGGCTGACTTCCGCTTACAGTTTCTGCTCCCTTTTAACTTCTGTGTGCACATGACATGGACTTGTTATGGTACTATGCTAGGTGCTGGAAACAGCAGTGAGTAAGGCAGCCCTGACTTTTCAGCCCCTCATAGGACCCACAGTAGGGCAGGCAATAAACACACACACACACACACAGAGTTGTGATGTGCTATGAAACAAATTTATCAGATACAATGAAAGCTTTCATTAAGGCAGTGTAATTTAAACTGTGGATCATGATCTATGAGTGGGTCATGAAATCTATCTAGTGGCTTAAGACCAGTATTTTTAACAAAATAAATAATAAAAAGTCCTAGTAAATCACAGATAATAAGGATAAGTATTCTTTTGTGAAGCTTTGATTTCCATTTACATTGTCAGTGAATAAACATATAAAT
The DNA here is from genome assembly GCF_043159975.1 of Macaca nemestrina. Taxonomy (NCBI): domain Eukaryota; kingdom Metazoa; phylum Chordata; class Mammalia; order Primates; family Cercopithecidae; genus Macaca; species Macaca nemestrina. The sequence goes on from NC_092130.1 coordinate 61,218,847, forward strand.
CCAGGGGCTTATAGAGTATGCTTTCAAGAGGAAAGATAGACAATAAACAAGATAAATTAATAAAGCATAGAATATATTATAAGATGACAAGAAACTGAAAAACAAAAGAACAAGGAAGAAGAGTATATAAAATGTGAAGGGTGGGGATTAACATTTTAAAAAGGGTAGCCAGAGGAGACTTATTTGGGAAAGCACCTTGTGGTTAAAGATCTTAAAGAATTGAGGGAGTTAGCCATATGGATACTTGGAGGAGGAACATTCCAGGCAAAAGGAATAGTTGGTGCAAAGGCCCTGAGTGTGGCTGGCCAGTCTGAAGAGAAGCAAGGCCAACATGACTGAAGGGGAGTGCATGGGGAGGACTAGCAGGTGACGGGGAAAGAGGGTGAGTCAGGGTTGGCAGGGCAAATCATGTAAGGCTATGTGTTTTGTAGTAGGTAGGGCCTTGGTTTTGACTCTGAGATGGGAAGTCATTGGATGGCATTGAGCAAAAAAGTGACATCTGATTTATGTTTTAATAGGATCACTTTGGCTGCAGGATTGAGAATAGTTTTAAGGAAGGCAAAGGCAGAATTAGGATTACTAGAATGTAAACTCCATTAAAACTAAGTTTTTATACGTTTATTCACTTTGTATCCCTAATGCTTTATAATAGTGACTGGCAGATAGACATAATCGTCTAAGAATGCATATTTGCATGTATGTGCACCAGATCATGATATGAAATATATTCCCTATGGTGGATCAAGGTCAAAAGGATTGAAAACCCCTGTCTTAAAACTGACCTAGTCTTGGATCTCAGGAAAGGGATTCTCTGGGAATTGACCTTTTTTAGGCTGAGATCTGAAGAATGAACAGGAGGACATGGAGGTGTCAGAGAAAAGATTTTTTCAGAAGTTGTAAATTTGAGAATCCTCAGCACATGCATAGTATTTGAAGCTCTCAGCAGGTGTTTTTGTCTGTATGAAAGTAAGGAGCTAAATTAAAGCCATTGCTAACCGCCTCCACTTTCTGTTTCTTATTTTGTATGCTCATTTCCTGTAACATTCGTCCTGTTGAAAAATAGCATATAGTAGTCATTTATTTTTTTAAAAGTATAAATCTTGAAGGATGCTTCCTGTCTCACATCATAGAAGTAGGAAAAGTCAGTGAATTTGATATTCAAATTTAGTTTATTTAAATGAGTAAGAAGATTCACGGATATTTTAGGTATGCCACATTTTCTGAGGCTGTATCTTTTTACCTCTGAGTCTGTGATTCAATTTTGAATACTCAGAATATGCTTCTGCTATACAAGTATTTGTATGAGTTATATCATCTGCCCAAGGGACTGGCAATGATTTTCTTTTTTTTTTTTTTTTTTTTTTTTTTTTGAGACGGAGTCTCGCTCTGTAGCCCGGGCTGGAGTGCAGTGGCCGGGTCTCAGCTCACTGCAAGCTCCGCCTCCCGGGTTCACGCCATTCTCCGGCCTCAGCCTCCCGAGTAGCTGGGACTACAGGCGCTGCCACCTCGCCCGGCTATTTTTTGTATTTCTTAGTAGAGATGGGGTTTCACCGTGTTAGCCAGGATGGTCTCGATCTCCTGACCTCGTGATCCGCCCATCTCGGCCTCCCAAAGTGCTGGGATTACAGGCTTGAGCCACCGCGCCCGGCCTCTTTTTTTTTTTTATTTAAATTTTTTTTTTTTATTTTGGGGACTTTTGGGAAGGCATGATTGTGTGTTGAAATGTGAGAATGACATGAGATTTGGGAGAGGCTGGGGTGGATTGATATGGTTTAGCTCTGTATCCCCACAGGGCAAAATAGGGACAGCAAGTCCTGAAGGAGAGGAGGCTCATGCTTACATATCTGAGATAACAACTGTTTCCAAGAACTTTCTAAAACTCCTTTCACTTCTTTCATACATCGTTTGATAAGATTTATCACAAGACCGCCGGGAACTGTGGCTCATGCCTATAATCCCAGCACTTTGGGAGGCTGAGGCGGGCTGATCACTTGAGGTCAGGAGTTTGAGACCAGCCTGGCCAACACGGTGAAACCCCGTCTCTACTAAAAATGCAAAAATTAGCCAGGTGTGGTGGCATGCGCCTGTAATCCTAGCTACTCAGGAGGCTTTGGCAAGAGATGTGCTTGAACCTGGGAGGTGAAGGTTGCAGTGAGCTGAGAGCGCGCTACTGTACTCCAGCCTGGGTGACAGAGTGAGACTCCATCTCAAAAAAAAAAAAAAAAAAGATTTGTCACAAGACATTCTTTAAGGCTGCAGTGATTAAGTTAAGCTATTCCTGGAAAAACATTTGCCCAGTAATGGCATTTCTATCAATGAACTAACAGCAACTCTGGCTTAGAAACTCTATGACCAATGAGCCATTTCTAAGCAGCGTATGTAAATCTTTTTTCTAGTAAAGGCTCTCCTTACCCTTTCTTCACTGAATGCACTGGTGATTTGCCATGTCATGCATTCCAGATTATAATCCTTATTTCTATGCCCAAGTAAACTCAACATATTTAGAGATAATTTTCTCTAGCGTCTTTTGACAACCTCATGAGGCCCCACCTCCCAACACTATTGCATTGGGAGTTAAGTTTTCAACACATGAAATTTGGGGGACACAGTCAACTATATCACTTTGTCTGCCACTATTGGAATCAGATATCCACACTGTGTTTTTTTTAAAAAAAGAATCAAATCTTTCTTTTTTTTTTTGAGATGGAGTCTTGCTCTCTTGCCCAGGCTGGACTGCAGTGTCACCATCTCGGCTCACTGCAACCTCTGTCTTCTGGGTTCAAGTGATTCTCCTGCCTCAGCCTCCTGAGGAGCTGGAATTACAGGCGCACACCACCATGCCCAGCAAATTTTTGTAATTTTAGTAGAGACAGGATTTCACCATGTTGGTCAGGCTGGTCTCAAACTCCTGACCTCAGGTGATCCACCCACCTCAGCCTCCCAAAGTGCTGGGATTATAGGCATGAGTCACCATGCCTGACCCGAATCTTTTAATTAATTAATTGATTGATTTATTAACAGATGTGGACTCACTCTGTCACTCAGGCTGGGGTGCAGTGGTGCAATCATAGATCATAGCTGAACTCCTGGACTCAAGTGATCTTGCTGCCTCAGCCTCCCAAGTAGTTAGGATTATAGGTGCATACCACCATGCCCGGCGAATTTATTTTTTGTAGAGATGGGTCTTGCTGTTTTGTCCAGGCTGGTCTTGAACTCCTAGCTTCAAGTGATCCTTCTGTTTTGGCCTCTCAGAGCACTGGGATTGCAGGTGTGGGCCATTGCACCTGGCCTGAATCTTTCACTTAATGCTACACCCCCTCTTCCCACAACCCACTTTAAAAAAAAATCAAATATTAAGTTTGCAAATTTATGTTTATTTTATAAAAGTGAAGACAACTTTATTTTATGGCAAATGTTACCCTACTTTCTTGAACTGATTAAGAAAAAAGTGATTTCTTCCTCATTAGTATAGTGGTATTAAAATAAAAAGAAGAAAAAAGAAAATAAAATTACTTCTTAAGTGATCTCCTCATTAAATAAAAATGCAAAGTATTTCCTCTTCAGTGCAGAGAAGACCTCTTAAAGTATATTGTCCAAAAAGGAGGAGAAAACTTTTTACCTGTAGCTTTCCCCTTTGGGGATTTCTCATTGTTTCAGGTCACTACCATTTACCTTGTTTCCTTCAGAGATAGGCGCCTTCCTTTAAAACTTTAATCCAAATGTTGACAAAACCCTGAATCTCCCACTAGTTATGCTCTGTGCACATGTAAGTGTATGCATACACACACATTCACATACACGCTTTTAAAAAATGTTGAGTTCATACAAATATCAATAATTGCATTCACATGCCACAGGGTCTTTCTTATTCTCCCTCATTCCATATCTGTATCTCTCTTCTCCCTCATGGAGACCATGGCTCTCAGTGGGATCACTCAGCTACAACTTCTACCCGTCTGCCAGAGTTATCCAACAGAATTGAGCCTCAACTGTCCACAACTATAATCTGCTTGATGAAGGTAACATTATCGGTTTTCTTTTTTCCCTTCCCTGGATCACTGCTCTATTCCTCTACTGGTGCTTCTGGGACTCAATTCCCAAGTAAACTACCTATATTCAAATTCTTGTCTCAGTACATGCTTCTGGGGAAACACCATGTAAGTCACACCCCCTACTCACTAACCTACTGATCCCAAGTACCAAGAAATGGTCTTGTAAAAACTACACATATACAAATGGTCTTGTAAAAACTATAATATTCAAAGCATAATATTACATTAGCAATATAATAAGATATATCTAGACAGTAAAATATAGTACAAATCTAGGAAGAAAAACTTTACTTTCTCATGATCATATTTTAATACTCAGTTATTTCCAGTTATCATAAAACATAATTGTATTAATATTAGTTTTGTTTATGAGTTATAGTGTGTACAGCTAAAAGAAGAAAAAAATGAAAGAAAGCAAGAAAGGAAGCGGTGAGAAAATAGAAGACAAGAAGGGAGAGAAAAAATAAATCTACCTACAGGGTGAATGTTCTGTTTTTAAGTGGCCTTTGTGATTCATAAACACTAGCAATGTGTCATTTGATCCACAGATCCGTGCCTCCAAGGAGCAAATGTAGGAATAAATGAATGCTAAGGCCCTGATTTTGATCTCATGCAAAAAGGAGGTAATATGACTTCATCAAATGAGCTGTTTGTGAATAAACAAATGAATTGAAAAAACTTGATTTCCTGTCATCTTTGGTTCAATTTTGGGATAGAAAGGAATAAAAACAGGAGATTTCTTAGATCAGTACCAGTTTAGTAAGAACAGCTCTTCACATGACATAACAAAACAGCTCTCAACCTTTCAAAGAAAAAAACAATGCAAGTCTTTGCTCCAAATCTATACAGAAGTAAATCACTATTATAATAGTCATAGAACTCTGTGAGCCTAATATAAAGAAATCTGTATTTAAGAGCTCAATTATGATTTCAAAATTAATTGAAGGCCAGGTGCGGTGGCTCACACCTGAAATCTCAGCACTTTGGGAGGCCGAGGCAGGCAGATCACCTGAGATCAGGAGTTCAAGACCAGCCTGCCTAACATGATGAAACCCTGTCTCTACAAAAAATACAAAAATTAGCTGGGCATGGTGGCAGGTGCCTGTAATCCCACATATTAGGGAGGCTAAGGCAGGAGAATCGCTTGAACCTGGGAGGCGGATGTTTCAGTGAGCTGAGATGACACCACTGCACTCCAGCCTGGGTGACAGAGAGGGACTCCGTCTCAAAAAAAAGAAAAAAAGAATATATATATATACATATATATGAGATAGATATATACAGGATAGGTATTTGCAAAAGTATTGGAAATTAAAAAATTTATGGAATACGTATTTACAAGCATATTCACAATAAGACTTCTTATATACAGTCAACTTTATTTTAAAAGCAAAAATGACATAAATGAGTGAGAGAGAGCCAAGTGTTGTAGAGTAGAAACGCTCTTTGAGCTCTTATATTTGTTTATACAGAAATTTTCTTCATAAAGAGACTTTTGGTGAAGAACAGTGAGTACAGTTATTTACAAAGTTGTCTTTTAATTCAAACAATGAGTTTAACTGAAAAGGTTGAAAATCGAGTGATTTCCTAAATCAGGAAGAAGTTGAATCCCAGAATAGAACAATAATAAATGCTGAAATTGAGGCAGTAATTAATAGCTTACTCACCAAAAAAAGCCCAGGACCAGACGGATTCACAGCCAAATTCCACCAGAGGTACAAAGAGGAGCTGGTGCAATTCCTTCTGAAACTATTCCAAACAATAGAAAAAGATGAAGTCCTCCCTAACTAATTTTATGAGGCCAGCATCATCCTGGTTCCAAAACCTGGCAGAGACACAACAAAAAAGCAACATTTCAGGCCAATATCCCTGATGAGTGTAAATGCAAAAATCCTCAATAAAATACTGGCAAACCAAATACAGCAGCACACCACAAAGCTTATCCACCACAATCAAGTCGTCTTCATCCCTAAAATACAAGGTTGGTTCAACATATGCAAATCAATAAACATAATCCATCACATAAAGAGAACCAATGACAAAATCCACATGATTATCACAATAGATACAGAAAAGGCCTTAGGTAAAATTCAACACCCTTTCATGCTAAAACTCTCAATAAACTAGGTATCGATGGAACATATCTCAAAATAATAAGAGCTGTTTATGAAAACCCATAGCTAATATCATACTGAATAGGCAAAAGCTGGAAGCATTTGAAAACCGTCACAAGACAAGGATGCCCTCTCTCACCTCTCCTATTCAACATAGTATTGCAAGTTCTGGTCAGGGTAGTCAAGTCAGAGAAAGAAATAAATGGTATTCAAATAGGAAGAGAGGAAGTCAAATTGTCTCTGTCTGCAGATGACATGATTGTATATTTAGAAAACCCCATCATCTCAGCCTCAAAACTCCTTAAGCTGATAAACAACTTCAGCAAAGTCTCAGGATACAAAATCAATGTGCAAAAATCACAGGCATTCGTATACTCCGATAATAGACAAACAGAGAGTCATATCATGAATGAACCCCATTCACAATTGCTGCAAAGGAAATAAGGAATACAACTTACAAGGGATGTGAAGGACCTCCTCAAGGAGAACTACAAACCACTGCTCAAGGAAATAAGAGAGGACACAAATGGAAAAACATTCCATGCTCATGGATAGGAAGAATCAATATTGTGAAAATGGCCATCCTGCCCAAAGTAATTGATAGATTCAATGTTATTCCCATGAAGCTACCACTGACTTTCTTCACAGAACTAGAAAAAACTACTTTAAATTTCATATGGAACCGAAAAAGAGCCCATATAGCCAAGACAAACCTAAGCAAAAAGAAGAAAGCTGGAGGCATCACACTACCTGACTTCAAACTATACTACAAGGCTACAGTAACCAAAACAGCATGGTACTGGTACTAAAACAGTATATATACCAGTGGAGCAGAACAGAGGCCTCAGAAGTAACACCACACACCTACAACCATCTGATCTTTGACAAACCTGACAAAAACCTGACAATAGGGAAAGGATTCCCTATTTAATAAATGGTATTGGGAAAACTGGCTAGCCATATGCAGAAAAGAGAAACTGGATCCCTTCCTTACACCTTATACAAAAATTAACTTAAATGGATTAAAGACTTAAACATAAAACCTAAAACCATAAAAACCCTAGAAGAAAACCTAGGCAGTACCATTCAGGACATCAGCATGGGCAGAGACTTTATAACTAAAACACTAAAAGCAATTGCAACAAAAGCCAAAATTGACAAATGGGATCTAATTAAACTAAAGAGCTTCTTCTCAGCAAAATAAACTATCATCAGAGTGAACGGACGACCTACAGACTGGGAGAAGATTTTTGCAATCTATCCATCAGACAAAGGTCTAATATCCAGAATCTAAAAGGAACTTAAACAAATTTACAAGAAAAAAAACAAACAATTCCATCAAAAAGTGGGCAAAGGATATGAATAGACACTTTTCAAAAGAAGACACTATTGGTGGGAGTGTAAATTAGTTCAACCACTGTGGAAGACAGTGTGGCAATTCCTCAAGGATCTAGAACCAGAAATACCATTTGACCCAGCAATACCATTACTGAGTATATACCCAAAGGATTATAAATCAAGAAATACCATTTGACCCAGCAATACCATTACTGAGTATATACCCAAAGGATTATAAATCATTCTACTATAAAGACACACACACACGTATGTTTTTTGTGGCACTGTTAACAATAGGAAAGACTTAGAACCAACCCAAATGCCCATTAATGATAGACTGGATAAAGAAAATGGGGCACACATACACCATGGAATACTATGCAGCTATAAAAGAAGAATGAGTTCATGTCCTTTGCAGGGACATGGATGAAGCTGGAAACCATCATCCTCAGCAAACTAACACAGCAACAGAAAACCAAACACCACATGTTCTCACTCATAAATGGGAGTTGAACAATGAGAACACATGGACACAGGGAGGGGAATATAACACACTGGAGCCTGTCAGGGAGTGAGGGGAAAGGGGAGGGAGACCATTAGGACAAATACCTAATGCATGGGGGACATAAAACCTAGATGACAGGTTGATAGGTGCAGCAAACCACCACGGCACATGTATACCTATGTAACCAACCTGCACGTTTAGCACAGGTATCCCAGAACTTAAAGTAAAAATAAAGTAAGTAAATAAATAAATAAGAAAATTGAGTGATTCCTTTGTTAATCTCTGAGGTACCCTTTTCCTCCCAGTTCTTCCTCTTCATGTCCCTAGCCATGTCTGGGGTGTTATGAATGGATCATTCTCTTGGAACCATTTCCTTGTTTGACTCTCACCTGCCATTTGAACAACTGAAATCTCAAATAAGTCATGTGAAACAACCTCAAATTTGCTATAGCTATTGGATATGGCTGTTGTCCTTCACTCATGAAGGACTAGCTTTATAGCTCCTACCTGGATTCTGAGATAAAGAGACCTGGATTCAAGTCCTGGCTCTGTCACTACTTTTGGTGAATGATTAAAGACATCTTGACAGTAGAAGTTCTCTCTAGGTTGTTTGGATGAATTAGCTGAAGCTGGGGCCTCCTCTCCTTTTGCCAGTGAAAGCGGCTATGTCTGAAACAACTTCTCTTGGTACCTGTTGCTCCCTTTCTTCCAGTGGGCAGAACTGTGACTAAAATCAACTTTCCATAGGAACTAATGAGCAGTGTTGCCAGATGACTGGCACCTAAATTCAGACCATTTAGTGTCTCAGACCAGACTTTATGTCCCTTGCTTATAATTCCACTTTCATCTTGCCCTATAAAGGGGAGAGGAACAAAGGTGGATTCCTCTCTTTAAGCACAGCCTTGTTATGCATCCAGCTGCACCCTGGCCCTACTTAGCTCACTCACCTCTTTGCAAGATGCCCAGAGAATAGGGTAACCCTTCTGCCTGTGGCATACACACCCAGTGATACTGCAGATGTTTGCAAGAGCCCTTGGCTGGCAGCATGACATTTTACTTTTGTGACCCTTAGTTTCCTCATCTGTGAAAATGAAAAATACAATACAGTCTTCCCTCATATCAGGGGGAGGATTAGTTCCAGGACCCCTGTGGATGCCAAAAGCCACTGATGCTTAAGTCTCTCATATAAATAAATGAGTCTCTCATATAAATAAAATGGCATAGTATTTGCATATAACCTATGCACATGGTCCTGTATACTTTAAATCATCTCTAGGTTACTTATAATCCATAATACAATGTAAATGCTGTGTAAATAGTTGTTCTATATATATATGTCTTTAACATTTGTATTGTTTTTCATTTTAAAACTATTTTTGATCTATGTTTGGTTGACTCTGTGGATGTGAAACTTACAGATAAGGAGGGCCAACTGTACCTCACAGGATTGTTTTCAAAGTTAAATTTATCTATTCATTCAACTAGTGTTTGGTTAACTCTTATGTAAAAGTTTGCTGCACAGATTAAAATAAATCACCTTTGAGAGAGTTGTTGTGTTATCAAAAGGGTATGGACTTGTGAGTCACGTATTTGGCTTCACATACATTCCAACTTTGTTGTTTTGAGCCCCTGTGACCTTTAGTAAGGTGTGAGTATTAAATGAAATGATGTCTATAAAAGGATCAAGTACACACATGTACATGCTCAATAAATTGTTAACTTGCTTTCCTGCTCCCCTGCCTTTCCTCCTCCCTTCCTCTTTTTTTTTTTTTTTCAGAGATGGGGTCTCACTTTGTGACCCAGCCTGGAGTGCAGTGGTGTGATCATAGCTCACTGTAACCTTGAACTCCTGGGAACTCATGAGCTCAAGGGATCATCCTGCTTCAGCCTCCTGAGTAGATGGAACCACATGTGTGTTCCACCATGCCTGGCTAATTAAAAAAAAATTCTTTCTGTAGAGATACAGTCTTGCTTTGTTGCCCTGGCTGGTCTTGAATTCCTGGTTCCAAGCAATCCTACCCGCTAGACCTCCCAAAATGCTGGGATTATAGTTGTGAGCCACTATGCCTGGCCCCCACCTTCCTCTTTACTTCCACGCATGCTTGCTTGCTTGTTTCTTATTCTATTCTGATTCTCCTTCAATCTTCCCCCTATCTGGACTCTTTCCCCCTCCAAATTTCCCCCTAACTGACATGCTATGTTTTCTCAAACTCAACAAATTCTCAATATGCAGTAGAGAATAAAGGATTAAATTCATAGTGAATGTGGGCCTGGGACTGGGTGCATTTTCGGGACCTACTACATATGGAAAGGTTGGGCAATGAACATCCATCCTTGTGATAGCTGCTAAAGGTCATCAATAAGTGCAGTAATGCTTACTTCAGTCGTCATCAGATTTGTATGTTTATGCAAATCTGGGCTGTTCTTTGCTTCCCTCTTCTGGTGAGTTTCTTTCTTTCTTTCTTTCTTTCTTTCTTTCTTTCTTTCTTTCTTTCTTTCTTTCTTTCTTTCTTTCTTTCTTTCTTTTTTAATTTCTTCTGAGAGCAGCTGTAAAGCTGTAATTTGGAGGGACGTAGTAAACAAGTCAGTAATTCTAGAGTAGCATCCAATATCTACCATCTTCCTGGCTCTCCTTCTTGCAACTGAGGCAGTATTGTTATTTCCCACAATGGACTTGCTGACATCAACGGAGCCGGAAAGACTAGGCAAAATTGAGACTTAGAATTAGATATTCTATTGAGGCACTAGGTAAGTAGAGCCCAACTGAGATGATAAGTTCTGTAGGGATAGAGGAGGGACTCTCTCCGTAAGGATCTAACTTAAATGACTTCACGTTCCAGGCAAGTAAGTAAACCAGTAAAGGGGCAGATATACAGTAGGGAGTACTAGAGACTATGGAGAACTGGGGAATATATGTCTGGCCTAAGGACATTCAAATGTAAACATTTCAAACATTGAATGTTGCAAACCAAATATGTTAGCGGGCTAAATATGCCCTACCCACCATCGGTTTGCAACCTCCTCAAGACTTACAGAACTTGGTCTCTAGGGAAAACAGCAACAGGTAGTAGTGGTGAGCCAGAAAATGGTTCCTATCAGGAAGGTTCACACAGGTGTAACAGGAGTAACCTGAGCATGAGTGTTGTTATGGCATGCAATATGGGAAAAGTAAGCCAGCAGTTAACAGGGACCCAGTTCCACGGATGAGAGTGGCAGGAGGCAGGGCTCAGTGAAGGGCTCTAAGTCCTCTGTGGTGGCAGAGGGAACAAGACAATTTCCAACCAGGAAGGCCTAGGTTATGAATATGGTAATTGTTATGGGAAATCAGAACAAGGATGCAACAAATGACAACATCACGTATCACTTATTACTGAATCACTAGCATATTGAATGTAAATCCCTTACAATATTTTTATTGCTTCTTAAAAACTGATTTTTAAAATTCTTTATTATAGAACATTCAGAAAATATGAAAAAGCACAATAAAAAAATAACTTTTGGGCTGTCCTACCTGAGGAAAGGCAGCACTGTTTCCAAAGCTTGGAGCCAGGCAGGGAATCAAGAACTTCTCTCTTGGGAAGAGGACTTTGGAGTATGGGGACAGGAAACTAGACTGGGAGCCAGAAATGGGCTGGGCAGCCTTTATGAATTATCTATAGCAGAACTGATTTCAGACTCTTTAAGATTATTTATCATAATTTTTTTATTTGAAATATTGTAATTAGGATGGCTGGGCACGGTGGCTTATGCCTGTGATTGCAGCACTTCGGGAGGCCCAGGCAGGTGGATCATCTGAGGTCAGGAGTTTGAGACTAGCCTGGCCAACATGGTGAAATTCCTGTCTCTACTGAAAATACAAAAATTAGCCAGGCATGGTGGTGGGGCCTGTAATCCCAGTTACTCAGGAAGCTGAGGTGGCAGAAGCACTTGAACCCGGAGGTTGCAGTAAGCCTAGATCACACCACTGTACTGCAGCCTGGGTGACAGAGAAAGGTTCCATGAAACAAAGAAAGAAAGAAAGAAAGAAAGAAAGAAAGAAAGAAAGAAAGAAAGAAAGAAAGAAAGAAAGAAAGAAAGAAAGAAAGAAAGGGAAAGAAGGAAAGAAGGAAGGAAAGAAGGAAGGGAGGAAGGGAGGAAGAAAGGAAGGAAAAGAAGGAAGGAAGGAGGAAGGAAGTAAGGAAGAAAGGAAGGAAGGAAAGAAAATAAAGAAAATAAATATTGTAGTTATATTGTAGTTAGGAGCCAGAATATAAAACTTAGCTCTTATCTAGTCAGATCTTTAGTATTCATAATACACCTTCATCTTTTTAAGGAGGTATGAACTATCAGGATGTCAAATATTCATATCTTACCAAAATCCATGTCCTTAATTTCTCTTTCAGGGTTATGGACTATTCTGGATTATATATACACTACTGATCTTCCACATTATGGATTATACTGTTTTAGAATAATTCTGGTTTAACTGAATATATGCATAGCAGATTATGAATCTTTTAAATCTTCAATTATTAGTCTGTTTTATGTAACAGTTATGGGTCACTGTATGTGTTTTTAGTATAGGAGTAACTTTTTTGTTTTAGAGACAGAGTATTGTTCTGTTGCCCAGGCTGGAGTACAGTGGCACAATCACAGCTCACTGCAGCTTCCAACTTCTGGACTCACGTGATTCTTCTGCCTCAGACTTCCAAGTAGCTGGGACTACAGGGACGAATCCCCACAGCCGGCTTAGAGTGACTTTCTAAGGGTAAATAACAAGTCAATTGAGACTGTAATTATATGACTTGGGGCAAAATTAACTGTTGGCAGCTGACTTGTTACCATATTTAATTTTAATTTTGGAGCTTGTATTCAAAAGCTATTATATGAATATAAGAATAAATGCTTTTTTTAATAAAAAAGATTATTTTAGAAGAGAAACATGATATCTAGAAGAGAAACATTTCAACTTACTATTCTTTGGGCTATACTTAAACTGCACTCACATCTCTCATAAAATAAACAAAATCAATCAACCATCATATGCTCATATAATGGCATTTTCAGTGAATAGGGGTATTGTGTAGAACATGTCCCAAAATGTAAAAGCTAAGATTTCCCATGTGTGGCTGCCACAATAACTCTACTCATGCATTCTAACATCTGATAGTCTAACATTATTTCTATATTTAGTTTTTCTTTAAACTTCCCCCCTTTTTTTTTTCTGCTTTAGCAATTTTTAAACTTCCTCCTGCAAAAAGGTTGTAAAAACATGTATGTTGCTTGTACAACATAACCATTATCTCTTTGGAAACTTGGAAAAATATATAGTAAAATTAGTGAGAAATGGAATTATAAGCATTCTTTTTTTTTTCTTTTGATGTAGTCTCACTCTGTCACCCAGACTGGAGTGCAGTGGCACAATCTCGGCTCATTGCAACCTCCGCCTCGCAGGTTCAAGAGGTTCTCCTGCCTCAGCCTCCTGAGTAGCTGGGATTACAGGTGCACGCCAGCACACCCAAGTAATTTTTGTATTTTTAGTAGAGAAGGGGTTTCACCATGTTGGCCAGGCTCGTCTTGAACTCCAGATCTCAGGTGATCCATCTACCTCGGCCTCCCAAAGTGCTGGGATTACAGGCATGAGCTACCACCCTCAGCCCAAGCATTCTTTCTTTTTCTTTTTCTTTTTTCTGTTCTTTTTTTTTTTTTTTTTTTTTTTGAGACAGAGTTTCGCTCTTGTTGTCCAGGCTGGAGTGCAATGGCACGATCTTGGCTCACCGCAACCTCCGCCTCCGGGGTTCAAGCGATTCTCCTGCCTCAGCCTCCCGAGAAGCTGGGATTACAGTCATGTGCCACCACGCCTGGCTATTTTGTATTTTTAGTAGAGACAGGGTTTCACCATGTTGGTCAGGTTGGTCTTGAACTCTCGACCCCAGGTGGTCCACCCGCCTCGGCCTCCCAAAGTGCTGGGAATGCCAGGCATATTTTCCCCATAGTTTTAGCTCAAGGTATTCCATAGTTACTGCCAAAAGAAACAATGGTAAACATCTATAGCTGAATCAACAGTGAATATTTAATGGATTAGTTAAGAAATAGTGACTCAGGAAATATAAACTTTAATCTTAGCTATTTCTGATGTAATTTCATGATGTCAGCCATTCATTTTACTCTACGTTATTTTGATTTTGTATCTCATAAAATGTGGGAAACTGCTAGTAAATAACTATTCAACAATGTGGGAAGGATGAAAAAGGCTTTATGATGTCACAGAAAGAGCAGTCGGCCAGGAATTAGATCTGACTTCTAAACTTAGTCTTTTCACTTAAGATTGCCATGTTACTTTAGACAAGCCATTTCATTTTTCAGAGACTGTAATTTTCTTCATCTATCAGATACAGGTAATAATACATATCTTATTTTTATCTTAAGGCTGTAGGGAAGTACAAAATTAAATAGTGTTGGTAAAAGGACTTTACAAATTGCAAAGTTATAATTTCAGAAATAACACCAGGGCTTTGATATAGTACCATTTGCTACAGCATGGAATTCAACATAATGCTGCTCTCTTTCAGATTGAAAGGGGTATGCCAGTGGCAAGGCTATATCATATTCATCTCTGCAGGAATTTCTAGGTTGGTATGATGAAATTCAAAGGATATTTATTTTAGAATTCTGACTCATTTCTGTTAACTCATACATATACTATTTCAATGATTTACTTTTGTTTTGAGAATTACTAGATTTTCCCCTAATTCATTTGTTCTCCATTCCTTTCTCCACCAACTCCCACCCCCACAAATAGTAAACTAAAAACAGATGTTCTTGTTTTTCTTTTATGAGATAGGCTCTCACTCTATCACCCAGACTGGAGTGCAGTAGTGCAATCTTGGCTTATTGCAGCCTCGACCTCCTGGGCTCAAGCAATCCTCCTGCCGCAGCCTCCCGAGTAGCTGGTACCACAGGTGCGAGCCACCATGCCCAGCTAATTTTTTGGTTTTTGTAGAGACAGGGTTTTGCCGAGTTACCCAGGCTAGTCTCAAACTTCTGGCCTCAAGTGACCCTCCTCCCTCGCCTCCTAAAGTGCTGGGATTACAGGCAGGCGCCGCTGCACCCGGCTCTGAAAACAGATGTTTATAGAAGAACCAATGGTCATTTTTGTGTTCCAGATCTGTTAAAAGTTTACAGTACAATCAAAGGGATTTGAAAAGATCTCATGGAGCTATTCCAGCTTTAGTAAAGGCTATATATAGGAAAATGATGGCTCATTTTATTTGCTGCCCCTTCTGAAATCAGGCAAACAGTAGGTATTTGTAAGACACACTTGAATGCCTGTTTTTTAAAAAATCAAAATCACATGGAATAATACCACCATTTATTTAAAATCTTTGTTTTTATCTCTGACTTTTTCATAATATAGCCATGCTCTCTCTCTCATATATATATATATATATATATGTATATACACATACCTATACACATATATATGAATGTGTACTTGATACCTTGATGTGGTACTTTAAACATAGCACGAACAAAACAGAATTCTTGGTATCCCATTTTGCCACCCCTCTCCTCCAGACGTGTTGATCACCCCAGTCTTCTCTATCTCATGTGATGATACCATTATCACTCAGTTACTCCAGTCCAAAATCTATGTTTCCCATGATTCTCTTTCATTTAGCCTATATGTTTAAACCATCAGCTAATCTCTTGACTTTAAAACATATTTAATCTGTGCATTTCTTTCCATCTGTTTTCATCCTATTACAAAGCAATATCTGTCTCTCTCTCTCTCCCCCTATACACACACACACACACGCACACACACACACAAACTTTTTGCCATTTAAGAATAAGTTGCAGACATGCTACTTCATTATCCCAAAATACTTCAGTGTTTAATTCCCAAATACAAGGACATTCTGTTATACCGTGGGGGCTTGGTTCTATATACCACTGCCTTCTGTCAAATCTTTCACTAGTAACTTAAAATATCTGGTTCTTAGCTTCTTTAAGTATAAGGTTATACAAGATTATCACTGAGGAGCCCAGTGGTTCTAGAATTTCATAATTATATAAGGATGGTTTGTGTCCCCATATTTTAGTCTCAGACTGAATTCTAGCACCATTCTGAGGCTCTTTGTTAATAGTTAGGTTCACTACATGAAGGGCGGGTTGTTGGAAGACAGTTCTTAATTTTAAGGTTCTTTCAGGCTACCATAGAAACTCACATACAGGGTTGTTGCTCTGGAGGAAGCAGATGAGCAAAAGTGCCTCTTTCTGCTCAAGGATCTTGACTCTGTGTATACTGATTATGGAACTTGAACATTAAAACCCAAAATCTACTAATAATTGTTTTCCAACATTTTCTCTCAAGGCTTTAAGGATAAAAAGCAAAAGGCAACTGCCAGGATGCTTTTAAATGAAGTTATACTTCTGTCTACACTTCAATTCAAAACAGAATAATTCAAAAGGAGAGATAAATTCAGGGCTTATGACTTTTAGTTATTGGCTAGAATGAGGAGATAACAGATGACATGTTAGACCAAGGTGCTTCCTAGGGCTCAAAATTTCAAGAGGGGATGTTCCTCAAGGAATTCCAAGGTTGAGATTTTTATCTCCTTAGATAGTTTAACATACAGAACAATATCCATAAGCCTAGACTATTGATATCAGCTTTGGAATCCCTGATGAGAGGTAGTGTGAGTTGCCACAGACAAATAGGAGGCTATCTTCCATTACCTCTTTGTGGTGCCTTCCCATCTGTTGTCTTTGAGCTTTGCTTTTCTCTCACTCGCTCCTCATTTCTTACCCCTATTGACAAATGTTTTATTTAGCATTATAGATGTTACGGGAAGTCAGGGAGCCCGAACAGAGTGACTGGCTAAAGCCGCAGTGGAAGAACATAAATTGTGAAGATTTCATGGACATTTATTAGTTCCCCAAATTAATACTTCTATAATTTCTTACATCTCTCTTTACTGCAATCTCTGAACATAAATTGTGAAGATTTCATGGACACTTATCACTTCCCCAATCAATACCCTTGTGATTTCCTATGCCTGTCTTGACTTTAATCTCTTAATCCCGTCATCTTCGTAAGCTGAGGAGGATGAACGTCACCTCGGGACCCTGTGATGATTGCGTTAACTGCATAAATTGTTTGTAGAGCATGTGTGTTTGAACAATACTGGGCACCTTGAAAAAAGGAACAGGATAACAACAATGTTCAGGGAACAAGGGAGATGGCCTTGGACTCTGACTGCTGGTGAACCAGGCGGAACAGAGCCATATTTCTATTCTTTCAAAAGCAAATAGGAGAAATATCACTGAATTCTTTTTCTCAGCAAGGAATATCCCTGAGAAAGAGAATGCGCCCTGAGGGTAGGTCTATAGACGGCCCCCTCAAGGCGGCCACCTTTTACTGTCGAAGCCAAAGGGATGAAATAAGCCCTGGTCTCCTGTAGTGCTCCCAGGTCTATTAGGATGAGGAAATTCCTGCCTAATAAATTTTGGTCAGACAGGTTGCCTGCTCTCAAACCCTGTCTCCTGATAAGATGTTATCAATGACAATGTGTGCCCGAAACTTCATTAGCAATTTTAATTTCGCTCCATCTGGAGGTCCTGTGATCTCGCCCTACCTCCACTTGCTTTGTGATATTTTATTACCTTGTGAAGTATGTGATCTCTGTGATCCACACCCTATTCGTGCACTCCCTCTCCTTTTGAAAATTGCTAATAAAAACTTGCTGGTTTTACAGCTCAGGGAGCACCACGGAATCTGCCAACGCGTGATGTCTTCCCTGGACACCCAGCTTTAAAATTTCTCTCTTGCACTCTTTCCCTTTATTTCTCAAACCAGCCGAGACACTCAGGAAATAGAAAAGAATCCACAATAAATATCAGGGGTGGGGTTTTCCCCTGACAATAGATAATTATTTTATTATTATTCCAGTCTCCTAATGCCAAACATTTTCAGTAAATAATTTTCATTCTCATCCCTCTGGGTAATTACAAAAGTAAACTTCTTTAACATAGTTCTATCATAGCACAAGTGGGAGGAAGAAAGAGAAGGAGGAGATGGTTCTTCCTACTGGTCCTAAAAATGCTCTTGAGTGATAGCTATACAATCAAGGGTAATATTAAAACATTTAAGAATCAGTACCACTTAGGATTCATCTGACCAATTGTAGTGGATGCAAATAGCAGGGCTGGATTAGGGTTCTAGAGGCCTCCTTCTGTGCTAACCTTTCCTCTTTGGTGCTGGATCAAAAGTAGGAAAAGTGGGGCTCCAGGCAGGAGATACTGCAAATCAGGTTTTTGGTCACATCTGTGCACATTCGCTGATTATCAGGTCTGTGTTCAATGGTCTCAAGATGTAACTTCTCCAAATCTTTTCTTCCTCCATATCAGCAACCACTTCCAAGTTAAAGATATATCTGCTCCTTATGGGTGGGAGTGTAGTAGCAGATTTTTAAAAAAATCTTTAAAAAAAAATTTACTGAAAATACAGATGGGATCTTGCTGTGTTGCCCAGTCTCATCTTGAACTCCTGGGCTCAAGCGATCATCCCACTTTGGTCTCCCAAAGTGCTGGGATTATAAACATGAGCCATGGTGCCTGGTTTAGTAGTAGATTTTATCAGGTGTTTTAAAATTTTGTTTACATTGGTCTTGGATACAAATGTTTTATGGTTTTATTAATCAAATAAACATTTTTTGTTTATGCTTTTGTTGCACTGCCTTTATGGTTATAAAGACCTTTCCTATAGAGATATCAAACAAATACTAAGGTATATTTTTTCTGAATTTACAAAATATGATATCTTTTTTTTTTTTTTTTCAGATGAAGTCTCACTCTGTTGCCAGGCTGGACTGCAGTGGCATGATCTGGGCTCACTGCAACCTCCACCTCCCAGGTTCAACTCATTCTTCTGCCTCAGCCTTCTGAGTATCTTGGACTACAGGTGTGTGCCACCATGCCCAGCTCATGTTTTGTATTTTTAGTAGAGATGGGGTTTCACCACGTTGGCCAGGATGACCTCGAACTGCAGACCTCGTGATCCACCCACCTCAACCTCCCATGCTTGGCCTGGTAGTATCATTTTTAAATTCAACTTTTTCTCTGTGACCTGTTTTTTTTTTTTTTTTAATGTCATGTTTAGTTCTAACTTGCTTTTTATCCAAAGATTCCATTTTCCCAACATCATACTTTTTTTTCACTGTTTTAAAATTTTTTAATTTTAAGGAATCTTAGTCTAAAACAAAAAAAAATTAATAAAATCATAGGTTTATTTCAATATTTGAAAATATCTTCAGTAACATTCCACTCAGCAGGTAGATAACCACAAAGTTTTTGCCTAAGGAAGGGTGCAAATGGAATTTAACATTGTCTTACTGTACTATGTAGAATACAAACTGTGAAGACAAGGAAATTAAAAAATTCCATTTTTTTTCCTCCTACATCATTTTTGCTGAAGAACTGCTCACTTAACATCCTAGGAACAATCTTGTTGAGATTTGTCACCACTATGTAAAAGGGATGAACCTTTATCCTAAGCATAATGAATGTGACACTGCCTACATCCATCCTGTGGGACAGCTAAAAGAATGAGCCCCAGCATCACACATGCCAACCAGTCTACCAGAGCAATCATCCATATAACTATGGAATTTCCAATTCTGGAAATGGCTCATAGCAAAACTGAATTTTCTATTCTGTTCATCATATGGGTGAAACCACTGTCAGTAGAGAACAGAAGGGGGGCCGCATGGTTAGGCTGCACCAAAGACATTTTGCTTTTATGAATACGCTGAAGAAAAAAAGACCTTTGGTGCCATGTGGCTTGCACTTCTCTCCAGCAAGACAGCCTAGCTCCCTCAACCCCATTGTGTGTCTAGGAAAAGATAGTAAAAACATTTCCTTGAGAGGTAAAGACTACAGGGAAGCTACAAGCTCACTGTGCACAGGTGAGAAAGAAGGACCATCTGTAGATTATTTTTCTATCTGAACAGACATTTATGTTTTGAATTCTTTATTTCCAACAATTCCCTTCATTATCTTTTGCTGGACCCAAGGATATTGAAGCCATCCATCGCTTTACTTGTCTTCCAAGTTCATCAGTGCCTGCACAACATGGTAACAACAAAGTTAAAGACATTCCACTCTTCCAGAAAAGGGAAAAGCTGGATAGCCACATAAGAAGGATCACCAGGATGAAAATAAACAAGATAACCAAGTTACCACCTCCAAGGTCAGCTTCAATGGCCACAGTTAGGTATTTGCGGATTCCAGCAATTCTATTTCAACTATCAATACGATCGTATTCAAAAAGATGAGGAAGATGATGAAGTTTGTGAAGAGAGGACACCCAAGGACCCATCTGATCCACAAAGAAAGAGGTGACCTCTGACTGCAGCGCACATGAAGCCTGCTCAACAGCCTCTGCGCATGTGAAATCTGTCGTATACGTTGAGCCTTTACAGAGAAGCACACTAGCTGGTGTTGATTTCCCAACATAAGTTTCTTCTGGCGGGAAGGATCAAGTAACTCGCTGATAGCGTGCCACGGCACAGCTTGACTCAAGCCTTGCAAATGCTAGATGAGAAAGTATCGATGAGACATGAACCAATGGCGTCAACTAGGGGCAGCTGCATCTGCCCTTCTTGGTGATAACTGGCCATGTCTGCTCAGCCCAGGTTCTCTTGGTCCACTCAGTGCTAGCTTCACGCTTCCGCCTCCAGCTCTGGCACCCCCTGAGCCCCGCTTCCCACACGCAGGATGAGCTCAGAGCCGGCCCCCAGCCTCACTGCACCCCATTCCCAGCCCAAGCCCTAGCCCAGGATTGGGCCCAGCCACGCTCAGGTGAGCCGCCTCACTCCGCCCAGCCGACCATGTGTAGATTTTAAGTTTTTTTTTTTTCTTTTTTTTTTTTTTTAACTGGAGAAATCTATCACACACCAGAAAAAAAAAATTGTGTCCTCCTCTAAAAAAAAAAAAAGGTCATGACAAAAAATCAGATTCATAATAGAAAAGGAAGTATACCTCCAAAGTAGGCAAAATTATGTTTTATGTTTTAAAAACATGCAAAATAATTTCATGATGAAATACCTTGATTTGCATGTGACTTAGAACTTATTTCATATTAACCAGATTCAGTTGCTGTGATAAATCTATTATGTGTTTTAGAAAATCTATTTTTAAAAAATATGTATTTTTAAGCCAGAAGATAAACTTGGCATTTGTGCATCCATGTGTAAGCTAGCCTGCTTGGTATCATGCAGCCAAGATACTAAAAGATTAATAAAATTATTTTAAAAATCTGTTACAGACTAACAAATAATATATTTCCTCAAATTTTCTGGGCTATACTACTTTCTATTAATGCAATCTGAATTTTCAGATGTAAATACCAGTCAATGGTTGTTTGTTAAAACTTAAAAGCAATAGGGTTGGGAGGACCTTTGCAATATTCATCATTAAATCATAAGTACAGTTATTCTGGACCATAGTAAGTGGAATGCCCTAACTTTTCTTAGTTCAAACTCTGCAAATTGATTCTAAAGTTTATAATCATGCCCTTTTATGTGCTTTAACTGGACGTACTGACTTTGTGGTGTATACTTTGTAAGAGAGCAGGTAACTCCAGCACAGAAGAAACCATGTAATGCAGAACCGGGGAAGACTTCAGTGGCACTGTTCTATTTTTATTGATCCAGACCATTGCTTTCAATCCTGCACTGAGGCCTCCTTGGACGTCGGTTTCTAATGTGTTACTGACTGTCACACAGTCCCCAGGTTGTACTTTGAGAAGACTGCAGCAGTAATAAAATATGGATGGTGCTGGCTTCTCTCTCTACTCTCCACCTCCAATAGTGTGGAAATACGACTGACAGGCACAAGCCTCAATCTTCTCTCTCTGGGTCTGTCTGTCCCCATTCCTTAATAAAAGTAGGCGGGCCTCCTTTCGAAGTTCGGAGAGCATGACTTTGATATTTTCTGCTAGTGTCATAAGCTGTAAACATGTAGATTTCCCAAGGAAGTGACATTCTTCAGTTAATTTTCTATTCGCGGCACCATCTTTTGTTTCCTGGATTGCTTCTTCCCAATTGAAGTCCTTAGATCAGTAATGCATGTACTGTAAGGATGAAAACATTCCTTCCTGAGTTCAACTTGAATTTTATCACAGATGATTTCAGCCTTTTCTTAGAATTATATTTTGGTTGTAAGAACTTTAACACCTCCGACAGGTCTCTCCTGCTTGCCCCGGCCATGTCGATGAGCATGTTGTCTAGGTCAAAGAAAGAGGCCAGCATGTGGCTCATCCCCGTAGCCCCCATGGCTCCTGTCACCCTTGCACATGTGAAGCGGGCATCCCGGCAATGTCATACTTTTAATAATATGTGATTTTTTTTCATTGATGGGTATTAAATTTTTTTAAATCATGTTTTAGGTTGTTCTGTGTACTGTAATAAATTCTCTTCAAGAGTTATCTATTTTTTTTAAATTGATTAGTCTTAATTACCATATCTTTATATGCCTATCTGGGAAAGAATAAAATGCCCTCTAGAATTGTGCAACATGGAAGCCTTGTCTAGAAGAAACTGACAGTGTTGAATTTTACCTAAGTTCTGTGCTCCTGGAAAAGAGCAAAGATGGAGAAATCCCCCACCCTTTTGTGTTTCAGAAAGGCCTTGCTGAAAAGAAGCACCTTTTCCCATATAATTTAGATAAAACTCGTGTATACTGCCTTGTTCACCTATGACAAGGCCAGAAACAGACTCCAAATTCCCACTCTTTGCCTCATAAATGATTAACTAAACTTGTTTGTACTAATGATCAGTGGGAACAAAATGCTTGTTAATCACACTTTGGTTAAGTTATTCTGTCTATTCCCCAGGTCCTTGAACCTTGGCCCATCCTCAGTCTGAGTCAGCATGTAACCCCTCTTCAACAGCAGCTCTGGAGAGAAGGCTGACTTCAGGGGAAAACATTCTTTAACCCCATTCTCTTATCCCACTTGCCCACATCCAAATCTTTCTAATCTAGTTTACTCCTCTCTGTAAGAGAAAACCTCTTTTCACCTAACTCTTGAGAAGCTTGCAGGTATTATGGTCAAATAGTTCCTATTATTGCAATAGCTCTCCTTCTCCTATTGAAAGAGACCCTTTTTCTCTTATAATAATCCTTCCAGCAAAGTGTGTCCTTACTAAATCTGGATTTGCTTTTCATTTGACAGGACCCACTCGTTACCTTTTATAAAATTTTTTTCTTTCCTATTCTCAAATAAGAAAAAATTATTTTGCCATCTCTGGCCCCCACCTGATTTAGGTTTTTAAAAAACTTTTTGGAGGTATAACTTACATACATACAAATGTATGTATAACTTGCATATATTTAAAAGGTAAAATTTGGCGATATTTGACAGATGTATAACCCCTGTGAAACTTGTATTACACAATGTATGGAACATTTCTGTCACCTCTGTTTTCTGGAGCCACTTTGCATATAACCCCACTTCTGCCCTTGGCTCTATGCAACCACTGATCTGTTCTCTGTCAGTGTATGCTAGTTTGCATTGTCTAGAACTTTTTATGTGTGGAATTATATGGTGTGTCTGGCTTCTTTCACTCAGCACAACGATTTTGAGATTCAACAATATTGTTGCAGTTATTAGTAGTTAATTCCTCTTTTGTTATTGGGTATTATTCCAGTTGTATAGATATACCATATTCTTTATCCACTGATCTACTGATGAATATTTCTGATTTTTCCCCCAGTTTTAAGATGGCTATAAGCTGAATGTTTGTGTCTTCCCAAGATTCATATGTTGAAAACTAATCCCCAATGTGACGGTGTTTGGAGTGGGGGCCTTTGGGAGATGATAGGTCATATGGTTGTTGGGAGGTGAGACCTTTGGAGATCATAGGTCATATGGCTGGAGGCCTCATGAATAGGATTACTGTCCTTATAAAAAAGGCTTCAGAGAGTTCCTCTGCCTCTTCTGTTGTGTGAAGAAACAATGAAAAGATGGCCATCTGTCTATGAACCAGGAAGTGGGACCTCACCAAAAACTGAATCTACCTGTGGCTTAATCTTAGACTTCCCATCCTCCAAAACTGTGAGGAATAAATTTCTGCAGTATATGGTATTTTTATTGTAGCAGCCCCCACTGAGAGGGATATTGCAAATAAAATTACTATGAACATTTAATTACAAGTGTTTGTGTGAACATGTATTTTCATTTCTTTTGAAGAGGAGTAAAAGGGCTGGGTCCAAAGGTAGGTATATATTTGAATCCTAAGAAACTGCCATAGTACTATCATTTTACATTTTCACCAGCAGTGAATAAACCCCTTTTAGGATTGAATTAACATTATATAGTTTGGGAAGAAACAACGTGGTAGTGATATTCAGTTTTCTATAGAGGCAAATGCTATACACTTTAGTTATTAAAAATGTTCACATCACTTAGTGAAGTTGGTTTTTCTTTTTTTTAATTTTTAATTCCTTCATGTCATCCTTGTGCAGGGGCCATGTTAATCTCTGTATCATTCCAATTTTAGTATATGTGCTGCTGAAGCGAGCACACTCTGAAGTTTTATGTCTTTTCATCCCATAGGTCTTATTAATTTCCTATTAGGATTAGTCCTAAGTATTTCATGTTTCTATTATGGAAGATAATTTTTGTTTTATTTTTTTTTTAATTTTATTTATTTATTTTTTTTGAGACGGAGTCTCGCTCTGTAGCCCAGGCTGGAGTGCAGTGGCCGGATCTCAGCTCACTGCAAGCTCCGCCTCCCGGGTTCACGCCATTCTCCTGCCTCAGCCTCCGGAGTAGCTGGGACTACAGGCGCCCGCCACCGCGCCCGGCTAGTTTTTTGTATTTTTTAGTAGAGACGGGGTTTCACCGTGTTAGCCAGGATGGTCTCGATCTCCTGACCTCGTGATCCACCCGTCTCGGCCTCCCAAAGTGCTGGGATTACAGGCTTGAGCCACCGCGCCCGGCTAATTTTTGTTTTAGTTTATGTTTTAACTGCCTACAATTATCTTTTTTAAAACTATAAATATTTTTCAGATTGGTTTTAGATTTGCAGAAAAATTGTGTAGTACAGAAAGTTACTACATATCCAGTATCCAGTTTCTCTATTATAAACATCTTAAGTTAGTCTTGTACATTTATCATAATTTATGAGCCAATATTAATACATTATTGTTAACTAAAATCCATACTTTATTCAGTTGTCCTTTGTTTTTACCTAATGTCCTCTTTCTGTTCCAGGATTCCATCCAAGGTACCACATTGTATTTGCTAATCATGTGTTCTTTGGCTTCTCTTGTTTGTGATGGTTTCTCAGACTTTTGTTTTGCTTTGTTCTTAATAACCTTGACAGTTTTGAGCAGTAGTGATAAGATAATTTATAGAATACCCCACAATTGGGATTTGTCTGGTGTTTTTCTCATAATTAGACTGGGGTTATGGGTTTTGGAAGTAAGACCACAGAGACCAATTGCCATTTTCATCACATGGTACAAGGGCACACACTACCATCATGACTTATAGTGCTCATGTTGACCATGAGTTAGTGTTTGTCAAATTTTTCCACTGAAAAATTACTCTCTTCCCACCCCCTTTCCATTCTGTATTCTTTGGAAGAAAGTTACCATGCACAGACCACTCTTAGGGAGTGAGGAATTATGTTCCCCCTCCTTGAGAATGGAGGACCTACATAAATTACTTGGGATTCTTCTGCATGGGAGGTTTGTTTTTCCTCCCACATTTATTTATTCAATTATTTATTTATATCACTATAAACTCATGGGTTTTCATTTTACACATTGGGTTATAATCCAATTTTTCCATTTTTTTTTTTCTTTGAGACAGGGTCTTGCTCAGACCGGAGTACACTGGTGCAATCATGGCTCCCTGCAGCCTCAACCTCCTGGGCTCAAGCAATCCCCCCACCTCAGCCTCCCAAGTAGCTGGGACTACAGGTGCATGCTATTATACCCAGCTAATTTTTAAAATTTTTTGTAGAGACAAGGTCTCACTATGTTTCCCAGGCTGGTCTGGAACACAGGCTCAAGCAATTCTCCTACCTTGGTTTCCCAAAGTGCTGGCATGAGCCACTGTGCCCAGACTCAGTATTTATTAAGCCATTTTGTGGCTCAAATTGTTCCAGCATTGGTCACTGGGAGCTCTTTCCATTGGCTTCTCTGTCCCTTTGATGTACCTCCATCATTATGCTTACGAATTATTTAAAATTATCTTTATTTTTATACTTTCTTACTTTCTGGCACTACAAGATTCTCAAGCCTTATCTTGTTTATTTCCTGTCCCATTTTTAGAATTGACCATTTCTCCAAAGAACCCTTGTTCCTTTAATTAAGCAGCATTAAATATAAACTAATATATTTCAGTATATTAGAAACCAAGATCTGAGCTAGGCATGGTGGCTCATGCCTGTACTCCCAGCACTTTGGTAGGCTGAGGCAGAAGGATCACTTGAATCCAGGAATTTAAGGCTGCAGTGAGCCGTCATCATGACACTGTACTCCAGCCTGGGTGATAGAGTGAGACTCTGCCTCAAAAATAAAATAAAATAAAATAAAATAAATAACTAAATAGCTTTCCATGTTTCCAAGACAGTTTTAATCACATTTAATCTTTTAATGTTTGAAATTATGCATTTGCAGAATTACTTGAGCCTAGAGTATACTGGAGGCAGTTCTTTGACACATTTTTCATGGTATTGGTCTATTCAGGGCTTCTATTTTGTTCCTGTGTCAAGTTTTGAAGCTAAAATTTCCAGAAAATCATGAGGAGAGCCAGAATTCTTGAAAAATTGAGTTAATATAAAGTATAGGAAATGAAAGTAGCTCAGTGCCTTCTCAGCAGTTCTTCTTTGTACTCAATACTACTAACTTCTAGAACTATTTGTGTCTATTCAGTGCTTTTAAGGAGACAGACAAGTTCCTTGGCATTGGACATCTTTGTTAATGATTCCAATTTATAAATTCTGAAAGTTACTATTGTGTGACCGTGACCAAGGTACTTAATCTCTCTTTTTTTTTTTTTTTTTTTTTTTTTTTTTTTTTTTTTTTTTTGAGATGAAGTCTTGCTCTGTCGCTCAGGCTGGAGTGCAGTGGCAAGATCTCGGCTCACTGCAACCTCCACCTTCCAGGTTCAAGCAATTATCCTGCCTCAGCCTCCTGAGTAGCTGGGATTACAGGTGCCTGCCATCACACCCGGATAATTTTTGTAGTTTTAGTAGAGACTGGGTTTTGCCATGTTGGCCAGGCTGGTCTCAAACTCCTGGCCTCTAGTGGTCCTCCTGCCTTGGCTCCCAAAGTGCTGGGATTACGGGTGTGAGCCACTGTGCCTGGTGTTACTTAACCTCTCTGTTCTTTAGTCTTTTTCTTTGTAGAGGTAAACATAATATTTACCTTATAGGGTTAATCCTGAGATTATGAGATAGTCTTAGGATTACATGTAAAGTGGTTAGTATAGTGCCTGACAAATGGAGAGTTTTTTTGTTTTTTGTTTTTTTTGGAGACGGAGTCTCGCTCTGTCACCCAGGCTGGAGTGCAGTGGCATGATCTCGGCTCACTGCAAGCTCTGCCGCCTGGGCTCACGCCATTCTCCTGCCTCAGCCTCCCGCGTAGCTAGGACTACAGGTGCCCGCCACTATACCCGGCTAATTTTTGTATTTTTTTTAGTAGAGACGGGGTTTCACCATGTTAGCCAAGATGGTCTCGATCTCCTGACCTCGTGATTCACCCGCCTCGGCCTCCCAAAGTGCTGGGATTACAGGCATGAGCCACTGTGTCCGGCGAAAGTTTTCAATAAATGTTCTTCTTGCTAAGACTTACTGAACTATTAATTAAATTATATTTTTCTAGACTAATTAAACAATTATATCTGCCAAGGCCTTTGTAGCTATTTAGACATTCTAGTTTTAATCATTTTGCATCATATTTTTCCAGTTCAATTACTTACTGCCTCAGTTCAACATCTTGTAGAATTTAGGACTACAAAAGGGGAGGAAAAACAAAGGAAAGAAGAATGGTTGTTGTAATGAATTACTGCTGTGTTGAAAATGTCCCCCAAATTGGATTGTGGTACATTAAAAAACAGTAGCAATATGTAATCTAACAAAAACAAAGAGCCATCAATTTAAAAAATGGAAGAGAGAAATGTAAGTTATATTGTTTTCATATGATAAAAACCTCATCACTTTAGGTAACTTGCAATGGTTCTCAACTTTGGTGCTCATCTGGATTACCTAAGGAGTGACAAATTCTGTTTCATTAGGTTTGAGGTAGAACCTAGAACTTTATGAACAGTTATGAATGCTCTAGAGAAACCTTCAAACACCTCAAAGATGGAGAACAATCTGTGGAGTAGAAAACTCAGTAGGTTTGAAGTCAGGAGGCTTGAATTTTCTACCTGGTCATTTTCCTCTCTGAGTTTTAGCTTTCTCATCCGTAGAAGTAAAATCTTAGATTACATCAGTGGTTTCCAATTCAAGCTACAAGACAGATTTCCTAGGAGTACTGATGCCTGCAAGTTTCCCCCATACCAGGTTCTAATTTAATTGGCCTGGGGGTTCCTCACGTGATTCCAATGTGAGCCAGGCTAGAGGATTACTGTGCTACGCAATCTTTAAATTCCATTCTTGTTTGAGAATTAGATGATTCTAGTAATGGAGTTAATTTGTATTTCATTCAGATAGTTAAGTTAAATTCCTAGTCATCAGAATTTGGTTTTAAAATTTTAATTATTTAACTCCCAGTAGGAATATTTAATTCAAAATATAAAATTGGCTGGGTGTGGTGACTCACGCCTGTAATCCCAGCACTTTGGGAGGCCAAGGCAGGCAGATAACTTGAGGTCAGGAGTTCAAGACCAACCCGGCCAACATGATGAAACCCTGTCTCTACTAAAAATACAAAAATTAGCTGGGCATGGTGGTGTGCACCTATAGTCCCAGCTACTCAGGAGGCTGAGGCAGGAGAATGGCTTGACCGCAGAGGAAATCAAGCCACTGCACTCCAGCCTAGGTGACAGAGTGAGACGCTGCCTAAAAAATATATATATATATAAATTTATATTACATATAATATATAAATTTATATAATATATAATATATAATTACATAATATTATATATATCCTGTTATAAAACTGATTGGTGAAACAAACAAATCCAAGCAAATAAAGTGCTTTAAAAAATAATCCCTGTATTCACCAAGATAGAGAAAGAAAAAAAAAAAAAAAGAAAAAAAAATCCTTTGCTGGGTGCAGCAGTCGGTGCCTATAATTCCCACTAATCAGGAGGTAGAAAGATTGCTTGAGGCCAGGAGTTCTAGTTCAGCCTAGGAAACATTCATCTAAAAAAAATTCCTGCAGGCAGAAAACTAAGATTATTTTAAGATTATATATTCTATGTATGGATAAGAAATAATATAGTGGGTCTTCACATGTGAAAAGAAGAAGTAATAAATATCCAATTTAATTAACCTAGAATTTTAAGAAAATATAAAAGCAACACTGCACAGCCAAAAAATACAAAAATTAGAACAGATCCCTGAGGAAAATCAGGCAGAAAAAGACATTTTTATAGATAGCTAGTGTCAGGAAACTTAAAGAAACAAAAAGACAAGAATTATACCAATGGTATAACTAATGAAGAAATGGTTCAGGACATATTGGTGACAATTTGGGTGAAAGGGTGAAAGGCATGAAGCTGTGAAGGAAGTCCCTGCCCTGAGAAAAACTATCTCAACCTGGAGGTTGACAGAAAGAAGGACATCTCTCTATCAGCAACAAAGTCACTTAAGAATAATTTATATATAAAAATAATCACGATAGGTATATGTGAGGACCTTGCATTAAATATTAGCATCACTGGACTCACTACTAATTCACATTAAAAAATTAGAAATATGACTGGGCATGGTGGCTCATGGCTGTAATCCCAGCACTTTGGGAGGCTGAGGCAGGCAGATCACCTGAGGTCAGGAGTTCAAGACTAGCTTGGACAGCATGGTGAAACTCTGTCTCTACTAAAAATACAAAAATCAGCCAGGTATGGTGGCACACACCTGTAATCCCAGCTACTTGGGAGGCTGAGGGAGGAGAATGGCTTGAACCTGGGAGGCAGAGGTTACAGTGAGCTGAGATCATGCCACTGCATTTCCCGCCTGGGTGACAGAGCAAGGCTCCATCTCAAAAAAGAAAAAAAAAAAAAAAATAGAAATATATTATTAAGGAAAGGTCAGCAAGTAAACCAAATAATGGAATTAATAGAAACTATCTTCTACTTACATAACTTGGTATTAATCAGACCATTGTTAGATTTTGATGTCTAGTTAATGTTCCATATTCTTCTTCTAAAAGTAGTATTTACATGTCATTGTGTACAATATTTGTAAGATATAAGAAAACCACACCCAGACCTTTAATCTCAGTATCTTGACAGAAATATTGATTGTTTTGGTATATGTATTTCCATTTTTTTCATACGTAGTTTGTATGAATTTGCAAGCAGGAGTTCCGGTGAGCAAATTTATGGTGGGTAGAATTTTGAGCCCTGTGATCTTTGTCCTCTGGTATAAAACCTTGTGAATATGCTACTTCACAGCAAAAGGGAATTAGGTTTGCTAACCATTTGATTTTAACATACGGAGACTATCCTGGATTATCTGGGTAGAAACGGAAGTGGAAAAGGAAGGCAGAGAGTTGGTTAGAAAGATGTGATGGAGGCCGGGCGCGGTGGCTCAAGCCTGTAATCCCAGCACTTTGGGAGGCCGAGACGGGCGGATCACGAGGTCAGGAGATCGAGACCATCCTGGCTAACGCAGTGAAACCCCGTCTCTACTAAAAAATACAAAAAATAGCCGGGCGCGGTTGTGGGCGCCTGTAGTCCCAGCTACTCGGGAGGCTGAGGCAGGAGAATGGCGTAAACCCGGGAGGCGGAGCTTGCAGTGAGCTGAGATGCGGCCACTGCACTCCAGCCCGGGCGACAGCGCGAGACTCCCTCTCAAAAAAAAAAAAAAAAAAAAAAAAAAAGAAAGAAAGATGTGATGGAAAAAGGGGCAGGAGAGATTCCGAACATGGGAAGGACTCAACCTGCCCCTGCTGGCTTCACAGATGGAGGATGGGGGCCATGAGCCAGAGAACGTGGGTTACCTCTAGAAGCTGAGACTAGCCTTTAGCTGACAGTCACCAAGAAAATAACCACCACAGGGAACTGAATTCTGCCAACACCTAAATAAGCAAGAAAATAGATTATCCCTTAGAGCCTCCAAGGGAATCCAGCCTGCCAATATCTAGATTTTAGTCCTGTGGGATGTATGTCAGATTTCTGACATAACAGAATTGTAAGATAAATAATGTATGTATATGTAGGAGGGGGTGGAGGAAAAAAGTATCTGTTAAAAAGCCACTAAATTGACTACTCTGCCTATGGAGTAGCCATTCTTTATTCCTTTACTTTCCTAGTAAACTTGCTTTCACTTTACTCTATGAATTTGCCTCAAACTCTTCTTTGTGTGAGGTCCAAGAACTCTCTCTTGGGGTCTGGATCAGGACCCCTTTCCAGTAACATCTTCCTGATGAACCCCAAAGAGGAGACCCTGGACTCAAAGGAAACAGACTGCAGCACCGGATTGGCTGACTTTGGGTGAGTGGTGGGGTAACTGGGTAAAGGATAGGATTGGGTTAGAGGCCCAACTTAGGGGAGTTAGAGTCTCTCCTAAGACAGAGTGGGTTAAAAGCCCCTCTTAATAAAAGGCAAGGATGCTTGACCAAACTTGGAGTCAAGGCTGAACTTAGGAAGGTTAGACTCCTTCCTAAGATTTATGGGGTTAGAGGCCACCCTCTTAGTAAAGTCCCTTTTGGTTAAAAATAGATTTGGTATTATGGGAAGTTAACCACTATTCTCTTCGGATTAATCTGCCTTGCATTCTTTGCTGAAGGCTATGGGTGACAGGGTTAGTCATGTACAGGACCGTGGGTCATGGGGAGCTTTTTCCTCCCCAAAGTGAGAAACTTTAGAGCTGATGGGGCTGCTGGAAAAGATCCCTCTTCAACTGACAAGTGGCTGCCTGAATTTTTGATTCAGTGTCACTGCATTGGGTGGGTCTTTCTCTGGCCTCCCTGGGTGCCTTGCCTTCCCCACCCTGTCTCAGGCAATGCTTTTCTCCCTTTCCTTTCCCTTTCTTTTCTGTTACTCAGGACAAACATCTTGCCCAGAGACCACACATTGAAAAATGTCCTTGGGAGCCTGACCTTGTAACCATGTGGCAGTACTTTTGCTTGGTCTCCCCCTTCCAGGGAACAGGAATTTTGGGGTTCATGTCATAGTTAGCTCTAAAAGTTGTCTTGAGCAGTTAAAACCCATTGCAAGCACAAAATTGGCTGCTTTAGGCTCCTTCTGGGAAAAAGCATCAGAAACTGCCCAGTGCTATAGTTTAGCGGTTAAGGCTTTATCTTTTCTTAATGGTGGCCGAGGTTCAGGGTTCAATTCCCGGCTTAGGGAATGAGTCCTTTCTGGTTTGTCTGTGTGACCTTCACTATTTGTTGATTCTCTTCCCCTCTACTAACTGTCTTGAATTTTCCTTTCTCTGAGCACAAAAATATTGGCTGTTTGGCCTGGCTAAAGTCATGTAATAAGAGACTTAAAAAGATTTTTTAAAGAGCACTATGGTTAAAAATCAGCTTATTTAAAAGTGGATATTCAAGCTTTAACAGCCTGGGACTCCTTGGGAAAAACAGAGGAGGCACCACAGACACTGTTTTGGGAAAAACCTCTGTTGTCCTCATGAAATCCCTGGAATTGAAAGCAGATAAATCCTTCTCAAAATCTAAAGCTCTGTTCTATTTTGCATTGCCTTATCTCATGGTTTTGACTTTTGGGGGAAGCAGAAATTACTTCGCACTATGAGAGAGCTTTGGTGTATAATAACCAGATAGGAAATGTACTTCTGGGGCTGGCTAATGGCGGTTATGGGGAGATAGCTCTTTGCGTGTTTGGATTAGAGAAACATGCCTTTAGCTACCTAAAAGAAATGAAAATGTCCCTACACCCTACCGAGAGATAAGGCTCTCATGAAAGATGAGCTAATCACAGAATGGGCTGATTGGTTTTGTATTGCTTTGCAATGAAATGCATGGCAAAAATCACTGCACATATTCCATAGCATTTCTCTTTCTTTGGGATACAGGATCTGGTAAAAAAGGAGACCCTTAATTCTGAGAGATGTTTTGCCTTTCAGCTGTGCCTGCTTATCAGGCCATAGAAACTTCATGTTTTCCTGGCCCTGTTCCTCCCAAGGGCTCCACCCTGGAGTCAGTAATTAAAAAACTGGCAAATGAAAAATCTTAAAATTACTGGATCTTCTTCTGTCTATATTTATATGTGATGTGTGTGTGATGTTTATTTATTTATCTTTTTTCCCCCTGAGATGGAGTCTTGCTCTGTCACCCAGGCTGGAGTGCAGTGGCATGATCTCGGCTTACTGCAACTTCCACCTCCTGGGTTCACGCCATTCTCCTGCCTCAGTCTCCTGAGTAGCTAGGATTACAAGCGCCCACCACCATACCTGGCTAATTTTTGTATTTTTAGTAGAGACGGAGTTTCCCCATGTTGGCTAGGCTGGTCTCAAACTCCCGACCTCATGATCCACCTGTCTAAGCCTCCCAAAGTGCTGGGATTACAGGCATGAGCCACCGTGCCTGGCTGTGTATGTGATGTTTACATATGAAAGAGCTTTATTTGTTTTAAAAATAATACATGCCTAACTCAAATATTTTGTCAGAAAAGTAAAAACTGTAATGCCTTTTAGTTCACATGACTTTACAAATCTTGGAAATAAAAACAGCTTTACATGCAAGATGTGTAAGGAAAGTGAAATGTGTGTGTTTTTTTTTTTATAAATTTATTTATTATTATTATACTTTAAGTTGTAGGGTACATGTGCATAACGTGCAGGTTTCTTACATATGTATACTTGTGCCTTGTTGGTGTGCTGCACCCATCAACTCGTCATTTACATCAGGTATAACTCCCAATGCAATCCCTCCCCCCTCCCCCCCTCCCCCCCCCATGATAGGCCCCGGTGTGTGATGTTCCCCTTCCTGAGTCCAAGTGATCTCATTGTTCAGTTCCCACCTATGAGTGAGAACATGTGGTGTTTGGTTTTCTGTTCTTGTGATAGTTTGCTAAGAATGATGGTTTCCAGCTGCATCCATGTCCCTACAAAGGACACAAACTCATCCTTTTTGATGGCTGCATAGTATTCCATGGTGTATATGTGCCACATTTTCTTAATCCAGTCTGTCACTGATGGACATTTGGGTTGATTCCAAGTCTTTGCTATTGTGAATAGTGCCGCAATAAACATACGTGTGCATGTGTCTTTATAGCAGCATAATTTATAATCCTTTGGGTATATACCCAGTAATGGGATGGCTGGGTCATATGGTACATCTAGTTCTAGATCCTTGAGGAATCGCCATACTGTTTTCCATAATGGTTGAACTAGTTTACAATCCCACCAACAGTGTAAAAGTGTTCCTATTTCTCCACATCCTCTCCAGCACCTGTTGTTTCCTGACTTTTGAATGATTGCCATTCTAACTGGTGTGAGATGGTATCTCATTGTGGTTTTGATTTGCATTTCTCTGATGGCCAGTGATGATGAGCATTTTTTCATGTGTCTGTTGGCTGTACGAATGTCTTCTTTTGAGAAATGTCTGTTCATATCCTTTGCCCACTTTTTGATGGGGTTGTTTGTTTTTTTCTTGTAAATTTGTTTGAGTTCTTTGTAGGTTCTGGATATTAGCCCTTTGTCAGATGAGTAGATTGCAAAAATTTTCTCCCATTCTGTAGGTTGCCTGTTCACTCTGATGGTAGTTTCTTTTGCTCTGCAGAAGCTCTTTAGTTTAATTAGATCCCATTTGTCAATTTTGGCTTTTGCTGCTGTTGCTTTTGGTGTTTTAGACATGAAGTCTTTGCCCATGCCTATGTCCTGAATGGTACTACCTAGGTTTTCCTCTAGGATTTTTATGGTATTAGGTGTAACATTTAAGTCTCTAATCCATCTTGAATTAATTTTCGTATAAGGAGTAAGGAAAGGATCCAGTTTCAGCTTTCTACTTATGGCTAGCCAATTTTCCCAGCACCATTTATTAAATAGGGAATCCTTTCCCCATTTCTTGTTTCTCTCAGGTTTGTCGAAGATCAGATGGCTGTAGATGTGTGGTATTATTTCTGAGGACTCTGTTCTGTTCCATTGGTCTATATCTCTGTTTTGGTACCAGTACCATGCTGTTTTGGTTACTGTAGCCTTGTAGTATAGTTTGAAGTCAGGTAGCGTGATGCCTCCAGCTTTGTTCTTTTGACTTAGGATTGTCTTGGAGATGCGGGCTCTTTTTTGGTTCCATATGAACTTTACAGCAGTTTTTTCCAATTCTGTGAAGAAACTCCTTGGTAGCTTGATGGGGATGGCATTGAATCTATAAATTACCTTGGGCAGTATGGCCATTTTCACGATATTGATTCTTCCTATCCATGAGCATGGTATGTTCTTCCATTTGTTTGTGTCCTCTTTTATTTCAGTGAGCAGTGGTTTGTAGTTCTCCTTGAAGAGGTCCTTTACATCCCTTGTAAGTTGGATTCCTAGGTATTTTATTCTCTTTGAAGCAATTGTGAATGGAAGTTCATTCCTGATTTGGCTCTCTGTTTGTCTGTTACTGGTGTATAAGAATGCTTGTGATTTTTGCACATTAATTTTGTATCCTGAGACTTTGCTGAAGTTGCTTATCAGCTTAAGGAGATTTTGGGCTGAGACAATGGGGTTTTCTAAATATACAATCATGTCATCTGCAAACAGGGACAATTTGACTTCTTCTTTTCCTAACTGAATACCCTTGATTTCTTTCTCTTGCCTCATTGCCCTAGCCAGAACTTCCAACACTATGTTGAATAGGAGTGGTG
Organism: Macaca nemestrina; assembly: GCF_043159975.1. Classification (NCBI taxonomy): domain Eukaryota; kingdom Metazoa; phylum Chordata; class Mammalia; order Primates; family Cercopithecidae; genus Macaca; species Macaca nemestrina. Next base: position 61,254,838 of record NC_092130.1, read on the forward strand.
AGAGAGGGCATCCCTGTCTTGTGCCAGTTTTCAAAGGGAATTTTTCCAGTTTTTGCCCATTCAGTATGATATTGGCTGTGGGTTTGTCATAGATAGCTCTTATTATTTTGAGGTACGTTCCATCAATACCGAATTTATTGAGCGTTTTTAGCATGAAGGGCTGTTGAATTTTGTCAAAAGCCTTTTCTGCATCTATTGAGATAATCATGTGGTTCTTGTCTTTGGTTCTGTTTATATGCTGGATTATGTTTATTGATTTGCGAATGTTGAACCAGCCTTGCATCCCAGGGATGAAGCCCACTTGATCATGGTGGATAAGCTTTTTGATGTGTTGCTGAATCCGGTTTGCCAATACTTTATTGAGGATTTTTGCATCGATGTTCATCAGGGATATTGGTCTAAAATTCTCTTTTTTTGTTGTGTCTCTGCCAGGCTTTGGTATCAGGATGATGTTGGCCTCATAAAATGAGTTAGGGAGGATTCCCTCTTTTTCTATTGATTGGAATAGTTTCAGAAGGAATGGTACCAACTCCTCCTTGTACCTCTGGTAGAATTCAGCTGTGAATCCATCTGGTCCTGGACTATTTTTGGTTGGTAGGCTATTAATTATTGCCTCAATTTCAGAGCCTGCTATTGGTCTATTCAGGGATTCAACTTCTTCCTGGTTTAGTCTTGGAAGAGTGTAAGTGTCCAGGAAATTATCCATTTCTTCTAGATTTTCCAGTTTATTTGCGTAGAGGTGTTTATAGTATTCTCTGATGGTAGTTTGTATTTCTGTGGGGTCAGTGGTGATATCCCCTTTATCATTTTTAATTGCGTCGATTTGATTCTTCTCTCTTTTCTTCTTTATTAGTCTTGCTAGTGGTCTGTCAATTTTGTTGATCTTTTCAAAAAACCAACTCCTGGATTCATTGATTTTTTGGAGGGTTTTTTGTGTTTCTATCTCCTTCAGTTCTGCTCTGATCTTAGTTATTTCTTGCCTTCTGCTAGCTTTCGAATGTGTTTGCTCTTGCTTCTCTAGTTCTTTTAATTGCGATGTTAGAGTGTCAATTTTAGATCTTTCCTGCTTTCTCTTGTGGGCATTTAGTGCTATAAATTTCCCTCTACACACTGCTTTAAATGTGTCCCAGAGATTCTGGTATGTTGTATCTTTGTTCTCATTGGTTTCAAAGAACATCTTTATTTCTGCCTTCATTTCGTTATGTACCCAGTAGTCATTCAGGAGCAGGTTGTTCAGTTTCCATGTAGTTGAGCGGTTTTGATCGAGTTTCCTAGTCCTGAGTTCTAGTTTGATTGCACTGTGGTCTGAGAGACAGTTTGTTATAATTTCTGTTCTTGTACATTTGCTGAGGAGTGCTTTACTTCCAATTACGTGGTCAATTTTGGAGTAAGTACGATGTGGTGCTGAGAAGAATGTATATTCTGTTGATTTGGGGTGGAGAGTTCTATAGATGTCTATTAGGTCTGCTTGCTGCAGAGATGAGTTCAATTCCTGGATATCCTTGTTAACTTTCTGTCTCGTTGATCTGTCTAATGTTGACAGTGGAGTGTTGAATCTTGGAAATAAAAACAGCTTTACATGCAAGACGTGTAAGGAAAGTGAAATGTGTTTTTTATAAAAGATAGTAAGATGTCGGCCAGGCGCGGTGGCTCATACCTGTAATCCCAGCACTTTGGGAGGCTGAGACAGGTGGATCATGAGGGCAGGAGATTGAGACCATCCTGGCTAATACAGTGAAACCCCACCTCTACTAAAAATACAAAAAAAATTACCCGGGCGTAGTGGCAGGCACCTGTAGTCCCAGCTACTTGGGAGGCTGAGGCAGGAGAATGGCATGAACCTGGGAGGCGGAGCTTGCAGTGAGCCGAGACTGTGCCACTGCACTCCAGCCTGGGTGACAGAGTGAGATTCCATCTCAAAAAAAAAAAAAAAAAAAAAGATTATAAGATGTCATGGGAATGTAGCTTTTTTGTGTGTGCCTAAAGGGTTAAAGGATTGTCTTAAGTTAAGTAAAATAAAGCTGAAGGTTTGAGTAAGTTGTGGAAAGTTTGTGAAAGATTAATCTTGTAAAAGAAATTCTATGTGTGAACATATTGGCTAAAGTTAAAAGGGTATTCAGTTTTTTCATAATTTGAACATCGGAATAGAAGCATGATAGGTTTTTCTTATAGCACTAATCTGTTCTTTAACAAAAATTTGTAAAGATTTATAAAAGGTTTATGAGAATCTTATCTTATGGCCAGACCTGAAAATTGGATAGATTTGTCTGTAAAGTTTTATTAAAGATTGGGGTTGACATTAATAGTACACTAATGCAAAGGGTAAAATTTGGCTTTCTCTCTTGAACAAGATTTTCACATACTATCAAAGAAAAAAGAAAGATTTTTGTTTGCCTTTTAAATAAAATATAGGAAAAAGAAAGGAAAGAAAAAGAAGACTCAGATTGTTTAGAAAGCTAAGTCTTCCCTCTTAATGAATAAAGGTTTTTGCCTTTAAAAATATTTTTAAGTCATCATTTTGCCTGAATGAATAACTTATGGTGGCCTGGGATTCTATTTTGTGATATTGTGTTTTAAACCTTTGATGTCTGACAAACTTTCCAAAATCATACTCTAAATTATGTCTTTTTCTGACCCAATTAATCTTTTAGATATTAGGTCCCCTAAAGTTCTACAGAGACATATTTGGCTTATTTGGTATAAAAATCATGTAAAGCCAGGCATGGTGGCTTACACTGGTAATCCCAGCACTTTGGGAGACTGAGGCAGATGGATCACCTGGGGTCAGCAGTTCGAGACCAGCCTGGCCAACATGGTGAAACCTTGTCTCCACTAAAAACAGAAAAATTAGCTGGGTGTGGTGGTGTGTGCCTGTAATACCAGCTACTTGGGAGGCTGAGGCAGGAGAATCACTTGAACCCAGGAGGCAGAGGTTGCAGTGAGCTGAGATTGCACCACTGCACTCCAGCCTAGGTGACAGAGTGAGACTCTGTCTCAAAAATATAAATAAAAATAAAAATCATACAGGAAGTGTTATCAAATATAAAATAGTGTTTGGCTTTCTTCAGGCTGTACTTGTATAAATGTAATTGGTATGTATTCCAAAATCATGTAAACTCTTATAATTCTAATATGACTTAGTGTATATTATTAATAGTTATAATTGTTATGTAAAATTGTTGTATGCTACAGAAGTAACCAAATTTTCTTTTCAACTGTGGTTTTTAATAGTGGCTGTCCTAAGACTTTGTCATCCACAGACAATTGTCTTATTTTGATCCTCTTCAAAAGATGGTTTATAATCAGCTATAGGACTTTGACAGGTGCTCTTAAGTGCACATTTCTAATAACTTTGGATATTGTAACATTAGAGTAGAAGAAAAAACTTTCAGGACTCTCATGGAGAGCTGAAATGTTCATGAATATCAAGCAGAACAGGAGTTAATTGCATAGACTGAACTAATAGAAGACTGAAGTAATCTTTTTGACTTTTTTGCTTAAAACATTGCTGATACTTTGTTTTGTTTTTCAGAGCCAAGAAAACTTTCAAGCTACTTACAGCTTTTAACAATTGAGTAAAGTCTATTCCTGTAAACAAAATTTGGAGCATATTTATTTATCTCTACCTGATTTCTCCAGAATTGGAAATTATTTGCGAGCATTCTGAACTTATGGCAATATAGTTATTTGCATAAGTGCAATAAGTATCTGTTTTCTTTTGTAATAGGACACAATTGGAGACACTGGTTACCTTACCAAGGTTTTGACTGGAATGGCATGCTTTCTTTTAAGGAATCAAATTTGACTTACAAAGCCAATAAAAGCCTCTTGGGAAACTGCCCTCACCTCATACCTTGTCTATATAGTACCTGTATAGAGTTCCGGACTTGTGATAAGTAAAGAATGTCAGTTTTTGACAGGCCCAGGAGCCCCAGATTATCTTGTGACTTCAAGAGAAGAGGAACTTACCCAACTCATAGGTATTTGACAGCACAACCCCATAGCTGGGTTGGGCTTTTAAAAAAAGTCTTATCTAAGATTTCTTTGATGGAATAAAAGTTCCATCAAAACAAATTAAAATAAGCCTATGTGGCAAATAATTCTTCTTGCTGCACTTTATACAAATAATCAGGCCAAGTATAATAAGGCAAATCGGTTTACCATAATTTGTATTTAGTAAAAATGGGAGACTGAAGAGAGAAAAACTATGTTTCAAGAACTATGGTACAATTGTTATTAGATTCTAACCTCATCAGTTCTTTTTGAGAATTTTTTTCCCCTGAAATTTAGACTGACTGCTTATTCCTGTGAACCAATCAGTGATCTCTGGCTGCTGCTCAAATGAAACAAGGGGGATGGATAATGTAAAAATCTAGATCAATATTCTAATTCTGGGCATATACTGGAATCAGGTAGTGACACTATATCAGCTTGGTTTCAAATTGCCCAGTTCATGGAAAGCTTTTTTATCTAGTTTACTTGGGATAATTTTGCTTATTTTGCTTTACTCTTGTGGAATATATTGCTGCTGTACTCTCCATGTAAGAATTCAGGATAAGTTTACTCAATGTTATCTTAAAGCAAACACTTATTAATCTTCCAGATATCACCTTTTGTCAGAGTTATGGATGGCCCTCACCATACTGATGCTTTCTGACTGAGCTCCTCTCTACCCCAAATATAAGAGATCCTAGTAGTTAGGCAGGAATATCATCACCCCTATTCAGCCTGAAGAAGCTACAGATGGATCTTTGTCCCTCTACAATGCTTAGCATTAAGGGTTCTCTTATAAAAGGGAGGTGGGAAATATATCAGAGGCGTTTGAACCAGAGCAATTCCATCTTGAATAGGGGTTAGGTAAAATAAGGCTGAGACTTACTGAGCTGCATTCCTAGGAGGTTAGGCATTCTAAGCCACAGGATGAGACAGGAGGTCAGCACAAGGTACAGATCATAAAGATGTGATAAACAAGCTGGTCAAATTGCATCAAAACCAATGTGGCCAAGAAAGTGACCTCTGGTCGTCCTCAGCACTCATTATATGCTAATTATAATGCATTAGTATGCTAAAAGACACTACCATCAGCACCATGACAGTTTGCAAATGCGAAGGCAATGTCAGGAGGTAATCCTATATGGTCTGGAAAGGGGAGGAGCCCTCAGTCCTGGAAATTGCCCACCCCTTTCCCAGAAAACTCATAAATAATCCACCCCTTGTTTAATATATAATCAAGAAATAACTATCCTTGGTGGAGCAGCCTAAGCTGCTGCTCTGCCTAAGGAGTAGCCATTCTTTATTCCTTTACTTTCCTAATAAACTTGGTTTTCACTTAAAAGAAAAATAAGTGGCCGGGTGCAGTGGCTCACTCCTGTAATCCCAGCACTTTGGGAGGCCGAGGCGGACGGATCACCTGAGGTTGGGAGTTCAAGACTAGCCTGATCAACACAGTAAAACCCCGTCTCTACTAACAATACAAAATTATCTGGGTGTGGCAGTGTGCAGCCTGTAGTCCCAGCTACTTGGGAGGCTGAGGCAGGAGAATTGCTTGAACTCAGGAGGCAGAGGTTGCAGTGATCCCAGATCGCGCCACTGCACTCCAGCCTGGGCAGCAGAGCAAGCCTCCATCTCAAAAAAAAAAAAAGGAGAAAACCACTAAATTTGTGGTTATTAGTTTCACAGTGATAGAAAATGAATACAGCAAGAAATACCATGTTTTTATTTCATTTAAATCAAATCTTATACAATGCCGAATCCTCATACTGCAGGCCTGGCACAATATTCAATCCCTTACACTACTGAGGCCCTTTCCTCTTCCAGTAACAGGATCTCCTTTTCCCAGGATGGTCCTTTTCCCAGGCATGGTCCTAAGATTGTCCTCAGTCTTTACTACCCAAACTCCCCTGAGGCAAAGGAACATAAAAGTCTGGTTTTCTACCTGAAGTTGGGAGACAAACAAAACATACATTAACATCTCAATACATTATCTTGACACTAGTAAGTTGGCTGTATCCCATAAAGGGTATCTTACTTCCCTTTCTGGTGTCTTGGCACTTCCCAGAAGCTGAGTCACTGATGGTCTGATACCTGGGTCTGCCCCAAGGTGGTAACCTCACCTGCAAGTTTCCTCAGGCTTCTGAAGGTCATTGTTCACAAACCTGGATATTGGGTGAATTTCTTGCTTCCCATAGAGAAAAATGACCCTCCTTTCTCAATTCTGTGTCCTGCCTGGATGGAAGCTTTCTTTGATTCTACCATGGACTTGCAGGGGATTTTCTTCATAAGGAGCAGAGATGGAGCAGGAGACCATTTAGGTCTTTGGCAATATTCTATGTAAGAGATGATGGGGGCTTGAACTAGGGCAGAAGTAGTAGGCAAGATAAATGTTTGGATTTTGAATACTTTGAAGGGTAAAGCCAATAATCTGATATGGGGTGTTAAAAAGGAAGCCCAAAATAAGTAGGCTCACATCAACCTAAAAGGAAGGAGCAGAGGCAAAATTAATATGGAGAGTTTATTTGGGCCAAGGTTGAGGACTGCAGCCTAGGACATATTTCCAGGTTGCCGTGGAGAGTGCTATGGAGAAACAAATGGGCTGGAGTTTTTAAAGAAAAGAGAATGAATCAGCAGAGGGGGGCATTACAAAAGTTATTTCTCAGGAAATGTCATTTATTTGCAAAAATAACATTGGTTAGTGATTGGCTATACATGTGGTTGAACTATAGGGTATATGGCATTTTATGGCTACTTGGTGTCAGTCCAGGGCTTGCATAGCAAGTGGCTTCAAGAGCTAATTATTTAGCTCAAGGGAGAGTGAGACATGACTGCTTGCATTCCTTAGATAAAAAGTTTTTTTTCCTTATCATCTGTCATCTCACACCACACAACTGGGAGTCGAGGGACCTTACATGACTTGAGCACATTTCGCCTCTTGAAATTAAAGATGAGCAGCTTCCTTTCGTTTAAAGATAAGTCACATGAGAATTTAATTTTGGCAGTTAAAGAATTGGTTCCCCAACCTAAATCTGCAGCCAAGATGAATTTTCTGATTAACCTCCTTCCCTACAGTTTCTGGGTTTTGTTTATCCTCCAATTCCAAATGGCATAATTGCTTTCCTTCTCCCACTCTACACCCATCACCAGCCGGGTGTTTCAGCTTTTTCTCTCTCTCAAATAGGATGCTCCAAAGGAAAAGAGAGGTGCTATTTCTGAGGGAAAAGAATGTAGGATAGTTGAAAACAGCAGCACGGTATTTTCTTCACAAACTTGATTTTAAGATGACTGAAAAATCTAAAAGTGAAATAAACATTTTAAGAAATACAGTATTTGCTCTATTACTCTGTGTTGTCTACTTTGCTTCACATTTAAGCTATTACAACTATAGAGTTAAGACAATTGTGATTCCTAAACTTAATTCACATGATTGATGACAACCAAGCTTAATTCTCTGTTTAAATGTTGTGTACTGCTGGAAGTAACACAAAGCATTAATAAATAAAAGGAATTCGACACCCATCTTGGGTAAAAAGCATTTCTGCCTTCATTCTAACATATATTTCATTTTGGCTTTTAAAAAACAGCTACTGTGCTATACTGCCGTATCCGGTAGTTGTAAATAATGGGCAATGTTACCTTTCTAGGGCTTGTTTCCTCATACATAAAACCTATTGGTACCCCAGGCCAGCTCTCCTATTGCTTCCTGATCCGGGACAATCTAAAAACCTAATTTAAGAAATATTTGGTGTCCAGTGTAAAATAGTGTGCTTGATGTCTTATTAGCACAAGCCATAGAAGAGCAGGAAATTCATATAATGAAACGGACCAGCTGTGAGTAGTTTCCAGTGGATATAACCTCTCCTTTGTTGGCCTTTAAATAATAAGTACATCAGCTGCTGCAACTGCGATGCATGCACTGTGGAAATCCTGCATATTCTTAAACTGCCATCCCAAGGCAGAAAATGCATAATTCCTTTTTATTTTGACTTTTAAAGGGGTTAAATTCGGGCGTGGTACTGGGGTGCTCTCGGGGAGGTTTCCCTTACCTCTCCCGGTGAGGCTACTTAACCTCACCAGCACTCCAACGCTGCCCACACTTTCCTACCCGGTCCCAATGGGCACGGGCCAATCGGCTCGTTCCTTCCCAGCGGCAGGGTGGAACCTCGAGCCTGGACTTCGGAGACCCGCCCCCTGTACGTGGCGTGCGTGCATGGCGATACGCGACGCGGGCCGGTTTCTCCAGCGTGTGGCGCCCCCTGGTGGTAGCCGGGCTTCGATGCCACGGCCTGACCGGAGTGTCCGCCATGGAGTCGCAGAAAGAGGCGCGAATACTCCAGGAGCCCGTGGCGCGGCCTCCTGGGGCCTCAAGGTCTCAGACGCCGAACGCCAAAGAGCGGCAGGAGGGCGGCCCAGTGCCGGCGGCGGCTGCCCTGGGTGCAGAGGCGGACGACGACAGTGCGGACCGGCTGTGGGAGCTGCCGGTGGAGCCGGCCAAACGGAGGCCCGAATGCAGCCGCTGCAGGTGACCGCGGGGCCGGGGGCGGGGACTGCAGCTGGCAGCGGCCTTTGGAGGAGGCTGCGGCGCCCCCTGCCGGGGTATCGGCGGCTCGGGCAGCTCTGCGCTTAGGTTGGCGGAGTTGGCGGGTGCACGTTGGAAATCTCGGAAATGCCGGGCACAGCTACCTAGTAAGAAGCCCTTTTTCCAGGTTCATGATTATTTAACCTTACTTCCTGCAATATATTGAGCGTGTCATGGAATGAGCAGACATCATTTCTGTTTCCAAGAAACTTAAGCGTCCGATAGGGAAATAAGGGGTGATGACAATAATACTTGTAGTATAGTTACAGTCATACTTAAGTGGCATAGTCGTATCACAGTTAAAACACATAAAGTGGATTGAAGGAGAGAGACAGTCTCCTTTGCCTATCCTACCAGAACTCTAAATATAGGGCCTTTTCAGGTCTTCATTCTAGGCTCTCTTCTAACCCTACAGACGTCCCACTGGTAATTTTTAAAATCAGTTTTCATGGTAATTTATCATCTATATCCCAATGTGTCTCAGACCTTTATTCTGAGCACCAGATCTGTGCATTAATTTATCAGGTGTTTATTGAGTGCTTTGATAATCACTGACAATGCAATGGAGTCCGTGTCTTTATGTATTATTCTCTTACTGAATACGGATAATAAACCAGCAAACAAGCTATCCAATATGTAATTACAAACTGGGAAAAAAACAATGAAGGAAAGGAATGGGATGCTCTTATAAAAAATAGCTAGATCGTGTCGTGAACTATCTCTGAGATTTGAAAGATGAGAAGATTCCAGCCTGGGGAAAAGCATTCCAAGAAGGGGAACAGAAGGACTGAATATGGTTGAAGGTCTTTACTGCTTGAGTACTTGGAGTTTGTTACTTTGGACATTTTGACCTTTTCCTAGGGCTCTATTGTAAGACTTAAGAGGAAAGGATCTTAAATATAGAATGTTTTTATATTTTCTAAGTATACTATGTATAGTTGACCTCTGAGGAGGATGGAAAATTTGTGATTAGAAGGCACTGTGAATTTGAACATAGGGGTTTGTGAATGTAATTAATTTAAACAAGTTGTCTCAGGGGGTTATGGGAAACATTTAAAAGTGTTTGGAGGAGTCTCAATAGGATACTGAAAGAATAAATCAAAGGCTAAATTACTGTGCTAGCTTTATTATGTAGTTTTTAGTCTGTTCAGAATTGTTAATTATAAATATATAGTTAAAAATCTGTTTAGCAGAGATTTATTTTATGATGCTTTCTAAAAAATAAAAATGACTTGCTGAATTTTGTCTTTTTTTCAGTTACATTTAGTTAATACCTTAGGATTACAATTTTTCCCAACATTTCTGCACTTCGCTTATTTCTGGTGAAATTTGCTACCTGTGAAAAGCTCTCCTCCCTCTTGGCATGCTATGCATTTTATTTGCTTTAATTAGGTAGAATATAATTCTAGAATTATGGAGAATATTTAGGTGTTGTCAATAAGGCAGAAATGAATTGATGGCTTTTTATATTTTATTTCATTAGGTTATTAGAGTTCTACTAGTACCCTGCGTGAACTTCTTTACGTTTATGCTTAAAATAGTTTTAAAAATGCATTCTTAGATTTGATTGATCATTGAGTCACAGTTATTTGACTATTTACTTAAACTATATTCATTTCTCTGAACACATTACTACAAATGTCATAGCCTAAGGGAGTTCCAGAAATTAGGTTTGTTCAGGAAGTGCAAACTCAGCAGAATCTTGCTTGTTAGAAATATAACATATCTTCAATATGAATGGAATATTCTTTAAAAGATCCCAAACTTGTAGTTTATTATTGCAGGATATAGGTTCTATAAATGTATTCTGTCCTCTATGTATATCTTGTTTACAAAACCTGCCTGTATTCCATTTACCTCTTAGAATACCTTTCCTATCCCCCATTCCTGAACATATAACATTATTTTTTTTTCAGATAAAGACAAAGCCTTGGTTGATCTCCGCAGTGTATGTATCATTAGCGTTATTTGAGATAAAATAAGAAGGATGAGGGTCATGGGACATAGTAGGTGCACAAAAGATTTGTTGAACTACTTGGTAAAATTCAGTTGTTCAACAAATATTTTTGGAGACCCTACTTCCATACAGTGTGATAGACTATGAAATACAAAGATGAAAAAGAGATGACTTCAGTTCTCCTGTAGATCAGGACCTAGTGGAAAGTGGCATATCTATTTAAATGGGGAGCCCTCAGATTAAAAATCCGATGATGTAGGGCAGCTTTTTCAAATTATAGGTAATGAACCACAGTGAAACTTTTGTTATATGCATCCTTGTACGTAGTAGAGAATGTATTCAAAAAGAGTTTGACAAACATCAAATTTTTGAGGCGCTGAAGAAAACAGCAAAAAGTGTTTTCTGAATTTTTCAAAGTAAAAGCATTTGCAAAATAACTTTGTTCAGGTTAAAATCATTTTGCTAATTTAAACATCTTATTTAAATTATATGACCTCAGATTGGAAAGATTTAAACACTTTTTATATGTGTTTGATATCCTTTGGCAGTCTTCGAAATTAGGCTGTCATGGAGTAAGAGTCAAAAGACGAAAGGGTGCATGTTCACCAAGTAGTGCTTCTGAGATTTTACTAGAGTCTTTAATTTTGTTAGGAAATAAAATGTAATGTTCGTGTGTATATGTATGTATATATGTGTATATATGTAAAATGCACGTAAGCGTGTGGTCTTTTTCTTGTTGAATTCTACACTATCAGCTTCTTTCTTAGATGTGTATATGTGAGGTGTTATAGGAACATATAAAAAGGTGCTACTAACCCTAAGTTTGTGTGGTGGAGATGAGGAAAAGATCTGGGAGATCTTAGAAGTGACATGTAAGCTGAGACTGAAGGACATAACAAAATATTTAACCTGGATTCTAATATTTAGGATTAATTAGGGAAGAGACTGGCTGGGGGAGGGCTTGAGGGAGGAAAAAGTGAGCTCTGGTTGAGGGAACAGTATGTATGAGAGTTTAGGGCATAGAATGTATAGTGTATTTGGAGAGTTTGGGAGAAGGGATGGAGTGGTGAAAGACAAGGCTGCAGAGATTAGTAGTGGTTGCCTCAGAAAGGGCAAAATAAACTATGTCAGGGAGTTTGGGCCTAATACTCTATAACCCAACAAGCCAGCCACAGTAATATTTTTATATTTGAAAGGTGGTGACAAGTTTGACTTTTGTAGGTGACTTTTGCTGTATAATTTATACTTTTTCATTTTATAAAAAAAGCAACTGGATGGTGATAAAAGGATACAAGCTTGACTGGGAAGAATTAGGGCCTCATTCCAGAAATATTTTAGGCATCTTAATTGTACTTTTGTATCTTCTGCAGATACTGCTATGCATTTGAGGATGAGTCATAAATGACTTGCAAATCATTGGTCATAGGAATAATAGAATAATGTCTAAAAACAGTGTGTTTTAAATCCCGTTTAAGGGAAGAAACAGCAGGGAGAGCATGCACACAAACTGAATCAGATAGACCCTGAGATGGAAGTTTTTGTGTCTCGAGTGTTTTCTTTTCAAAAGTAACAAGCTGTAAGAATTATAATAAACCATTTCTACATATTTAACACCCTTTTACTAAACACCAGCCATCTACCAGGCATATACTAGGCCTAGGTATTTTATATATGATAATATTTTATTTAGTTCTTGTTTAGATTGCTGCTGCTTTTTTTTTTTTTTTTTTTTTTTTTTTTTGAAACAGAGTCTTGCTCTGTCACCCAGGGTGGATTGCAGTGGTGCAATCTCGGCTCACTGTAACCTCCACCTCCCAGGTTCAAGCCATTCTCCTGCCTCAGCCTCTGGAGTAGCTGGGACTACAGGTGCCCGCCACCATGCCTGGCTAAGTTTTTTTTTTTAAGACAGAGTTTTGCTCTTGTTTCCCAGACTGCACTGCAATGGCGTGATCTCAGCTCACTGTAACCCCTGTCTCCTAGGTTCAAGCGATTCTCCTGCCTCAGCCTCCTGAGTAGCTGGGATTGCAGGCATGCACCACCATGCCTGACTAATTTTGTATTTTTAGTAGAGACGGGGTTTTTCCATGTTGGTCAGGCTGGTCTCGAACTTCTGACCTCAGGTGACCCGCCTGCCTTGGCCTCTCAAAGTGCTGGTATTATAGGCGTAAGCCACCGCGCCCAGCCTAGGTTTTGTATTTTTAGTAGAAGCAGGGTTTCCGCCCTGTTGGTCAGGCTGGTATCAAACTCCTGACCTCAGGTCATCAGCCTGCCTTAGCTTCCCAAAGTACTGGGATTATAGGTGAGAGCCACTGTGCCTGGCTACTGTTTGCTTTTAAATGATGAGGAAATAGAGGTAACAAGCAAGTAGCAGAATTGGGTCTCTAGCTCCAGTCCACTTGGCTCCCTAGCTCATGCAAGTACTTGATCTCACTCCAGGCTCCTTGCTGAAGAAGCATTAAGATTTTGTTTGTACAGTAGGTATTGTCACCAGTTGAAATGGCATCACTAACACTGCAAGATTTTCAGGCTTTTTAAGTTAGTAACAGGATGCTGAGTTTTAGTATTTTCTCTGGCTTTTTAATTCCACATGTCATAACCTTTTCCTTATTCTTTAGGCTTGGATATTCTGGAGGAAAAAGTGATGGAGGGAACATCATAAGAGAGAAAGATAAAGTCAGGGAAGGAGAGAGAGAAGGGAAGACTGCAGGTGTTTAAGAAGAATGCACGAGCCACAAACTGGCAGTCTACAGATGTTTTGCTTTGAACTGTGTTTTATCAGCTTTTAAATTAGTTGCTAATAGTTCAAAATCAAGATGTTTTATATAAAAATTCAGATTTCTGGCTTTTGTTGACAGTGGAAAGATCTGACAGCTTCAGAGACTACCTTCCTGAACAGTATTTGGTTAAGCTCAGTATTATTGGCTGTGCCCTTATATTGGGCATGATCTCTCCAGGTCACCATAGCTCCTAGTCATTCCTGCTGAACTCATTAGTGGTTAACTGCTGGCCCCTCATAGGCATTTATGTTTTGATTCTGGGTCTCCTGTACATCATCGTGGTTGTCTGACTGAGCAACTGGTAAATCGGTCTTCAAATTTGGTGGGAAAAGTGAAAAGCGGTAATTCCCAGGGTAGTTAATGTAGAATAACTGAAACTGTTGAATCAGTATCATCACTTAGAAAACAAACTATTTTGGGCTGGGCGCAGTGGCTCATGCTTGTAATCCCAGCACTTTGGGTGGTTGAGGTGGGTGGATCACGAGGTCAGGAGATCGAGACCAGCCTGACCAACATGGTGAAACCCCGTCTCTACTTAAAATACAAACAAATTAGCTAGGTTTGGTGGTGAGCACCTATAATCCCAGCTACTTGGGAGGCTGAGGCAGAAGAATCTCTTGAACCTGGGAGGCGGAGGTTGCAGTGAGCCGAGATTGCACCACTGCACTCCACCCTAGGTGACAGAGTGAGACTGCGTCTCAAGGAAAAAAAAAAAGAAAAAAGAAAACTGTTTTGGTAAATTTAAAATAGGCTAGATTATTGATGATTTTTAGGGTAAAAATTTGGATATTCTGAAGCTTAATTTTTGTACATATTAAAGATATATTCTCAAGAGAAAATTATTACATTAATTTGTTCTTTCCTGTTGGTATAGAAAATATGTTCTTTGAAATAGTTCATTCGTAATATATGTGGAAAGCTAACTGATTTACAAATCACTGTGCAGGCTAATTGTATGTCCAAAGTTGAGCAAAGGTGTTATATGTCAAGAGGGAATTTTTTCATAACCTTAATTAAGTCTTCAAAGAGGAATGGCCAGTTTTAAAAACCACATTAGAGCTTTCTAAGTGTCTGATTTATTTTCCCTAGGAAAAATAGGAATTATATTTTTACCCTCTGATAGGTAGAAGTTTTCTTCAAAGACCGTAAAAGCACATTAATTCCTTGAGTTCATTTGCCCAAAATTAATAATTCATAGTTTCTATTAGGGCTTATGTAGTTAGAGAATATATTCAGAAATAGTCTTGCCTAAAATTTGGTATCACTTGAAAAGAGTTCACAGTACTTTTACATTTCTATTTAATACATGAGACAACCTTATGATTTAAATAGTGTTATTCCGTTTTATAGACTCTTACAGTCAGATGGCTAATAAGAGGCAGAGCTGCTTTAGCGTTCATCTTTTTATTGCTATACCACGTAATAATGAATTATACTTAAATGAGCAGTATGACTGCATTTGTTTTCTTGCATATAATAAGTATTTACATGAGGGGTTTCTTTGCCTTCTTCTAATCTAAAGATTTTTTTCCTTTACCTTTGGTCATAGGTATTTTTAATTATTTTGAGATGAGCAATTTTTAAATTATTGTAGTTTTTAAAGTCAAGCCTGTATCTCCTGAATTCTTTATCTGTCTGTGATGAAATTCTCATTTCTATTGCTGGCTTTTCACTTTTATGTTAGAAAGGCAGATTTGGGAAGGCTGAGGTGGGAGGATCATTTGAGCCCAGGAGTTCGAGGCTGCAGTAAGGTAAGAAGGTGCCACTGCACTCTTGCCTGGGTGACGGAGTAAGACCCCATCTCTTAAAGAGAGAGAGAGAAGTTGGATTTTTTTTTTTTCTGCTGAGTTTATTGTTTGTTTGCTTGTTTTTCTTTTTTTCTTTTTTCTTTTTTTTTTTTTTTTGAGACGGAGTCTTGCTCTGTGCCCCAGGCTGGAGTGCAGTGGCGCGATCTCGGCTCACTGCAAGCTCCGCCCCCCCGGGTTCACGCCATTCTCCTGCCTCAGCCTCCCGAGTAGCTGGGACTACAGGCGCCTGCCACCTCGCCCGGCTAATTTTTTTGTATTTTTAGTAGAGACGGGGTTTCACCGTGTTAGCCAGGATGGTCTCGATCTCCTGACCTCGTGATCCGCCCGTCTCGGCCTCCCAAAGTGCTGGGATTACAGGCTTGAGCCACCGCGCCCGGCCTGTTTTTCATTTTTCACTATTGGAAACCTAGTTGAAAAGTTATGTATTGAGCCTGTTGACTTTGCAAAGAGTAGAGAAATTGACCTGATACAAATGTCTCTGATCTGTTTGTTTATGTAGACAAGTTATTTGACAGTCTAATTCTTTTTTTAAAAATTGTGGTAACATTTACACAACATAATATTTATCATTGTAACCATTTAAGTGTACAGTTTAGTTACATTAATATATAATGTTGTGGCCGGGCGTGGTGGCTCAAGCCTGTAATCCCAGCACTTTGGGAGGCCGAGGCGGGCGGATCACGAGGTCAGGAGATCGAGACCATCCTGGCTGACACGGTGAAACCCCGTCTCTACTAAAAAATACAAAAAACTAGCCGGGTGAGGTGGCGGGCGCCTGTAGTCCCAGCTACTGGGGAGGCTGAGGCAGGAGAATGGCGTGAACGCGGGAGGCAGAGCTTGCAGTGAGCCGAGATCTGGCCATTGCACTCCAGCCTGGGCAACAGAGCGAGACTCCGTCTCAAAAAAAAAAAAAAAAAAAAAAATATATATATATATATATATATATATATATATAATGTTGTATAGCCATCACCACGATTTATACTCCAACCTTTTTCATCATCCCAACATAAACTCTGTCCGTTAAACTATAATTTCCTATTCTTCCCTCCCGTCAGTCCCTGGTAACCTCTATTCTGCTTTTTGTTTCTATGAATTTAACTGGAATCATATATTTGTCTATCTGTGTCTGGCTAATTTCATCTAGCATAATGTTTTCAAGGTCCATCCATGTTGTAGCAATGAATGAAAATTTCACTTAATTCTGTGGGTGAATTGTATGTATTAAACCTCATTTTGTTGATCTATTATCCATTCCTCTGTTGATGAATACTTGGGTTGCTTTTACCTTTTGGCTATTGTCAATATTGATGCAATGAACGTTGGTATACAAATAATCTGCTCTAGTTCCTGCTCTCAGGTTTTTTAAAATATATATTTTAGGTTGGTGCAAAAGCAATTGTGGTTTTTGCCATTACTATCTAGGAGTGGAATTGCTGGGTCATATGGTTTTACGTTTAACTTTTTGAGGAATTGTAAGCTATTTTCCACAGTAGCTGCACCATCTACATTCCCACCAGCAATGTATGCACCTTCTGTTTTTTCCACATTCCTGCCAACACTTACTATTATCCATTTTATTATGCCCATCTTAGGAGGCATGAAGTGATATTTCATTGTGGTTTTGATTTATATTTTGCTGACTAATAATGTTGAACATGTCATGCTTTCGGCCATTTGCATATCTTCTTTGGAAAAATGTCTGTTAAGTTCTTTTGGCAGGCGAATTGTAATGAGTGGGCTCTAAAGTTAGGCTGCCTGGGTTTAAATCCTGGCTCTGTGACATTGAACAACAAGTTACTGAACATCTTTGTATTTCACCTTTGCCAAATGTAAAAGTGAGACAATAATAGTTATCTCTACCTCACAGTGTTCTTAAGAGGATCAAATCATTTAATACAATAGAGCGCTTAGAACAGTGCCTTTTGTATAGTAAATGCTCAATAAATGTTAGTTACATTTAATTTTAGGAATCTGAGAATGCTTTGCCTTGACTTATGAAAGAAAAGTGAATTCTGGTTAACATGTAAAATATGTTTTCTAAAGCTTCAGAACTTTTTTGTGGTAAAATACATAAAACATCCAATTTACCATTTTAACCATTAGAAAATATATTAATTTTGAAATGAAGTATGAGATGATTAAAGAAGAAAGAAAATATAAGATATTGTTCAGTAGTGATAAGAACACAACTGAATTGGTTTTGTTTTACCAACTTTGCACTAATCAACTGTGCAACTTTGGGTGAAGTACTTGAATTCTTGGTGCTTTTGTTTATCTGTAACAAATAGCCTACTTTATAGGATCAGATTAATGTACATGAAAGCAATTAATGCAGGAAGTATGCATAACTTTTACGAGGTAATGTAACGGTTAATACCTATCTTTGGAAGATGATGTTGTTTTTTTAAGTTTTTTTATTTTTATTTTATTTTTTGTTTGGTTTTATAAGTAAACTTATCTCATTATAATTGCTCTTGTGGCAAAAGTCATGACACTGTCCTGAAAGCAAGTTGCCTTGTAATGAGATCTTTGTGGTATTTAAGTACAGTCTTCCCTTGCCATAGGAGAGTAATTTGTTCCTGAGTCACTCCACATTCACCCCTAGTAGAGTGAATTCTGGAAAGCACAATTGTCTTTGAAATTGATGATACACAGTTACCTAAGTAGTTAACAAAGCATATATATGATACTTAATGTGCTTGAAATTGAATCTTTTAATGCAAACCCCCAGAATAACTCACTGAAAAAAATGCAATAATTACCATTGCTGTAGCAAACCATGAATTCTTTGAGAGAACCTGATGTAATATATATCAATTATATAGTGGCAATGATGACACCATTACTATTATATTAGTCCGTTTTCATGCTGCTGATAAAGGCATACCGGAGACTGGGCAATTTACAAAGAAAGAGGTTTAATGGACTTACAGTTCCACGTGGCTAGGGAAGCCTCACAATCATGGCAGAAGGCAAGGGGGAGCAAGTCCCGTCTTACATGGATGGCAACAGGCAAAGAGAGAATAAGGAAGAAGCAAAAGCAGAAACCCCTGACAAAACCATCAGATCTCATGAGACTTACTACCATGAGAACAATATGAGGGAAACTGCCCCGATGATTCACTTATCTCCCACGGGCACTCCCACAACATGTGGGAATTATGGGAGTACAATTGAAGATGACATTTGGGTGGGACACAGAGCCAAACCATATCAACTATTATATTATTATTATTATTTTTGACATGGAGAGTTAGTATTTGGCTACTGATTGATTTTATTCTTAACTTTTAGTTTTGAAGTAGTTTTAGGCTTACTGAAAGTTGTAAAAATTGTACTGAGAGTTCCTGTATATCTTTTACCCAATAACTCAATATGGTTATTATACATAACCATAGTACTGTATAGAACTATAAGGGCCTGAGAATTTATCTTATTTGCAAGTGGACAAGTTAGCCTGTCACAGTTTCATGGACGCTGGCAAAAGACATGAAATTCCTGGGCCAAAGACAAAGGACTTTATTACTCAAGGCACAATAGGGAATATGACCTTCATGTTTGTGTTGTTTGCCTTGTTCTCCCCTCCTACTCCAACCCCTACAGGGATTTCATAGATAATTAGGTAGATGCTGTGCACATAGTGGGTTTGCATCCTGGCTGAAGGACCTTGAACTTAGTGTGTTCCTGAATTTTTTAATAATGAGTTGCAAGTAAACCTGCTCTTTTTCCAGAGGGAGAACTTACCTGTCTTCCAAGGCTATTCACCATGTAGATACCTTTGAAAAGATGGTCTAGAACAAAAGGTTTTTGTCTCACTCACAAAACATACAGAAATGTAAGAGACCCATGGAGAATTACCTCCAAAGTTCAGTTACCAAAATGAAGAAATGAACATTGGTACAGTACTATTTTTCTTTTCAACTTTTAAGTTCCAAGGTACGTGTGCAGGATGTGCAGGTTTGTTACATAGGTAACATGTGCCATGGTGCTGCACACATCAACCCATCCCCTAGGTATTAAGCCCAGCATCCATTAGCTATTCTTCCTGATGCTCTCCCGCCCCCTGCTCTCCTGACAGGCCCCAATATGTGTTATTCCCCATGATGTGTCTGTATGTTCTCATAAGGGAGAACATGCGGTGTTTTGTTTTCTGTTCCTGCATTAGTTTGCTGAGGATAAAGCATCTAGCTTCATCCATGTCCCAGTAAAGGACATAATCTCATTCCTTTTTATGGCTGCATAGTATTCCATGGTGTATATGTGCCACATTTTCTTTATCCAGTCTATTATTGATGGGCATGTGGGTTGATTCCATGTCTTTGCTATTGTGAACTGTGCTGCAGTGAACATACACGTGCATATATCTTTATAACAGAATGATTTATATTCCTTTGGAAATATACCCAGTAATGGGACTGTTAGGTCACATGATATTTCTGCTTCTGGATCTTTGAGGAATTGCCCCATTGTCTTCCACAATGGTTGAACTAATTTATACTCCCACCAACAGTATAGAAGTGTTCTTTTTTCTCCACAACCTCACCAGCATCTGTTGTTTCTTGACCTTTTATTTATTGTTATTTATTTATTTACTTATTTATTTATTTGGGGGGATGGAGTCTTGCTCTGTTGCCCAGGCTGGAGTGCAGTGCACGATCTTGGCTCACTGCCAGTTCTGCCTCCCAGGTTCACGCTATTCTCCTGCCTCAGCCTCCTGAGTAGCTGGGACTACAGGCGCCCACCACCACGCCTGGGTTTCACTGTGTTAGCCAGGATGGTCTCGATATCCTGACCTTGTGATCCACCCTCCTCGGCCTCCCAAAGTGCTGGGATTACAGGCATGAGCCACCATTCTCAGCCTCTGTTTTTTATTTTTTGAGATGGAGTCTCACCCTGTCACCCAGGCTGGAGTGCAGTGATGTGATCTTGGCTCACTGCAACCTCTGTCTTCCTAGCCTAAGCTATCCTTCTGGTTCAGCCTCCCAAGTAGCTGGGACTACAGGTGTGCAGCACCACACCTGGCTAATTTTTTATTTTTTTGTTGGAGATGGGGTTTCACCATATTGCCCAGGCTGATCTCTAACTCCTGACCTCAAGTGATCCACCCTCCTTGGCCTCCCAAAGTGCTGGGATTACAGGTGTGAGCCATTGTCCCTGGCCATTTCTTGACATTTTAATAGTCACCATTCTTACTGGCATGAGATGGTATCTCACTGTGGTTTTTATTTGAATTTCCATAATCAGTGATGTTGAGCTTTGTTTTGTATGTGTGTTGGCCACATGAATGTCTTCTTTTGAGAAGAGTCTGTTCATGTCCTTTGCCCACTTCTTAATGGGGTTGTTAGTTTTTTTCTTATATATTCGTTTAAAATTCCTTGTGGACTCTGGATATTAAACCTTTGTCAGATGGATAGATTGCCCAGCTTTTCTCCCATTCTGTAGGTTGTCTGTTCACTCTGATGATAGTTTCTTTTGCTGTGCAGAGGTCTTTAGTTTAATTAGATCCCATTTATCAATTTTTGCTTTTGTTGCAAAATTGCTTTTGATGTTTTTGTCATGAAATCTTTGCCCATGCAAACGTCCTGAATGGTATTGCCTAGATTTTCTTCTAGGGTTTTTGGGTTTTACATTTACGTCTTTAATCCACCTTGAGTTAGTTTTTGTATAAGGTGTAAGGAAGAGGTCCAGTTTCAACTTTCTGCTGCATATGGCTAGTCAGTTCTCCCACCACCACTTAAAAAAAAGTTTTTAAAAAAAAAAAAAAAAAAAAAAGGTGAGAAATCGTTTCCCCATTGCTTGTTTTTGTCAGGCTTGTAGAAGATCAGATGGTTGTAGTTGTGTAGTCTTATTTCTGAGTTCTTTATTCTGTTCCATTAGTCTATGTGTCTGGTTTTGTACCAGTACCATGCTGTTTTAATTACTGTAGTATTGTAGTATAGTTTGAAATCAGGTAGTATAATGCCTCTCCAGTTTAGTTCTTTTCCTTAGGATTGTCTTGGCTATTTGGGTTCTTTTTTGGTTCCATATGAATTTTAAAATAGTTTTTCCTAATTTTATGAAGAATGTCAATGGTAGTTTAATTGGAATAGCATTGAATCTATAAATTGGGCAGTATGGCCATTTTCACAATATTGATTCTTCCTATCCATGAGCATGGAATGTTTTCCCATTTGTTTGTGTCCTCTCTGATTTCCTTGATTTGTAGTTCTTCTTGAAGAGGTCCTTCACTTCTTTGTTAGCTGTATTTCTAGGCATTTTATTCTGTTTGTAGCAATTGTGAATGGGAGTTCATTCATGATTTAGCTCTCTGCTGGCCTGTTGTTGGTACGTAGGAATGCTTGTGATTTTTGCACATTGATTTTATATCCTGAGACTTTGCTGAAGTTGCTGACCAGCTTAAGAAGCTTTTGGGTTGCGAGGATGGTGTTTTCTAAATACGGGTTTATGTATTCTGCAAACAAAGATAATTTGATTTCCTTTCTTCCTATGTGAGTATACTTTATTTCTTTCTCCTGCCTGATTGCCCTTGCCAGAACTTCCAATACTATGTTGAATAGAGTGGTGAGAGAGGGCATCCTTGCCTTGTGCCCGTTTTCAAAGGGAATGCTTCCAGCTTTTATGGAGTCTCTCTGTTGACCAGGCTGGAGTGCAGTGGCGCGGTCTTGGCTCACTGCAAGCTCCGCCTCCTGCGTTCATGCCATTCTCCTGCCTCAGCCTTCCAAGTAGCTGGGACTACAGGCGCCTGCCACCAGGCCTGTTCAGTATGGTATTGGCTGTGGGTTTGTCATATGTGGCTGTTATTATTCAGAGGTATGTTCCTTCAGTATCTAGTTTATTGAGAGTTTTTAACGTAAAGGGATGTTGCCTGTGATTCCAGCACTTTGTGAGGCTGACGTGGGCAGATCGCCTGAGGTCAGGAGTTCGAGACCAGCCTGGACCACATGATGAAATCTGTCTCTACTAAAAATACAAAAATTACCTGGGTGTGGTGGTGCACGCCTGTAGTCCCAGCTATGCGGGAGCCTGAGGCAGGAGGATCGCTTGAACCTGGGAAGTGGGGGTCGCAGTGAGCTGAGATTGCACCAATGCACTCCAGCCTCGGAGTCAGAGCAAAACTCCCTCTCAAAAAAAAAAAAAAAAAAAAAAAATATATATATATATATATATATGTGTGTGTGTGTATATATGTTGAGTTTTATTGAAGGCCTTTTCTGCATCTGTTGAGATAATCATGTGGGTTTTTTTTTTTTTTTTTAAGTATACTTTAAGTTCTGGGATACATGTGCAGAACGTGCAGGTTTGTTACATAAGTATACATGTGCCATGTTGGTTTGCTGCACCCGCCAACCTGTCATCTACATTAGGTATTTCTCCTAATGCTATCCCTCCCCTGGCCCTCTACCCCATGACAGGCCCCAGTGTGTGATGTTCCTCTCACTGTGTTCATGTGTTCTCATTGTTCCACTCCCACTTATGAGTGAGAATATGCGGTGTTTGGTTTTCTGTTCCTGTGTTAGTTTGCTGAGTATGATGGTTTCCAGCTTCATCCATGTCCCTGCAAAGGACATGAACTCATCCTTTTTTATGGCTGCATAGTTTTCCATGGTGTATATGTGCCCCATTTTCTTTATGCAGTGTATCATTGATGGGCATTTGGATCGGTCCCACGTCTTTGCTGTTGTGAAAAGTGCCGCAATAAACATACGTGTACATGTGTCTTTATAGTAGAATGATTTATAATCCTTTGGGTTTATACCCAGTAATGGAATTGCTAGATCAAATGATATTTCTAGTTGTGGATCCTTGAGGAATTACCACACTGTCTTCGACAATAGTTGAACTAATTTACACTCTCACCAACAGTGTAAAAGCGTTCCTGTTTCTCCACATCCTCTCCAGCATCTGTTGTTTCTGACTTTTTAATGATCACCATTCTAACTAGTGTGAGATGGTATCTCATTGTGGTTTTGATTTGCATTTCTCTAATGACCAGTCATAATGAGCTTTTTTTCATATGTTTGTTGGCTGCATAAATGTCTTCTTTTGAGAAGTGTCTGTTCATATCCTTTGCCCAGTTTTGATAGGGTTGTTTGTTTTTTTTCTTGTAAATTTGTTTAAGTTCCTTGTAGATTCTGGATATTAGCCCTTGTCAGATGGATAGATTGCAAAAATTTTCTCCCATTCTGTAGGTTTCCTGTTTACTCTGATGATAGTTTCTTTTGCTGTGCAGAAGCTTGAAGGGGGCCAGCCGCTCCACACCTGTGGGTATTTCTCATCAGGTGGGACGAGAGACTGAGAAAAGAAATAAGACACAGAGACAAAGTATAGAGAAAGAACAGTGGGCCCAGGAGACGAGCGCTCAGCATATGGAGGTCCCGCACTGGTGCCAGCCTCTGAGATCCCTCAGTATGTATTGATCATTATTTTTACTCTCTTAGTGAGGGGAGTGTAGCAGGGCAACAGGTGGGGAGAAGGTCAGCGGGAAACATGTGAGCAAAGGAATCTGTATCTTGAATAAGTTCAAGGAAAGGTACTGTGCCCCGATATACATGTAGGCTAGATTTATGTTTCTCTTTACCCAAACATCTCAGTGTAGCAAAGAGCAACAGAGCAGTATTGCTGCCAGCATATCTCGCCTCCAGCCCCAGGGCGGTTTTCTCCTATCTCAGAATAGAATGAATGGGAATGGTCAGCTTTACATGGAGACATTCCATTCCATCAGTGTGTTGTATTCAGGAGGCCCATCTCACATGCAAAGACACACATAGGCTCAAAATAAGGGATGGAGGAAGATTTACGAAGCAAATGGAAAGGAAAAAAAAAAAAAGCAGGGGTTGCAATCCTAGTTTCTGATAAAACAGACTGTAAGTTTCTGATAAAACAGACATAAAAAAAAAAACCAACAAACATAAAAAAAAAAAAAAAAAAGACAAACAAGGATGTTATATAATGGCAAAGGGATCAAAGCAACAAGAAGAGTTAACTATCCTAAACATGTATGCACACAATACAGGAGCACCCAAGATTCATAAAGCAAGGCCTTAGAATCATGTGGTTTTTGTCTTTGGTTTTGTTTATGTGGTGAATTACATTGATGGATTTGTGTATGTTGAACCAACCTTGGATCCCAGGGATGAAGCCCACTTGATCATGACAGATAAGCTTTTTGATGTGCTGCTGGAATCGGTTTGCCAGTATTTTATTGAGGATTTTTGCATTGATGTTCATCAGGGACATTGGAGGGCAGTTTTTTTTGTATCTCTGCCAGGTTTTGGTATCAGGATGATGCTGGCTTCATGAAATGACTTAGGGAGGAGTTCCTTCTTTTCAATTGTTTGGAATAGTTTCTGTAGAAATGGTACCAGCTCGTCTTTGTACTCTGGTAGAATTTAGCTGTCAATTTGTCCTGTCCTGGGCTTTTTTTGGGGGCTGATAGGTTATTTAATTACTGCCTCGGTTTCAGAACTCATTATTGGTCTATTCAAGTATTCAGTTTCTTCCTGGTTCAGTCTTGGCAGGGCGTATATGTGTCTAGGAATTTATCCATTTCTCCTAGATTTTCTAGTTTATGTGCATAGAGGTGTTTATAGTATTCTTTGTTGATTGTATTTCTGTGTGGTCAGTGGTGATATCCCCCTTATCATTTCTGATTGTGTCCATGTGATTCTTCCGTCTTTTCTTCTTTATTAGTCTACCTAGCAGCTATTTATTATTATTTTTTTTCCAAAAAGACCCAGCTCCTGGATTTGTTGATTTTTTGAAGGGGTTGTCATGTCTCTATCTCCTTTAGTTCTCCTCTGATCTTGGTTATTTCTTGAATTCTGCTAACTTTGGAGTTTGTTTGCTCTTGTTTCTCTAGTTCTTTTAGTTGAGATGTTAGGTTGTTGATTTGAGATCTTACTAGCTTTTTGATGTGTGTTACAGAGATTCTGGTGCATTGCCTCTTTGTTCTCATTAGTTTTAAAGAACTTCTTGATTTCTGCCTTAATTTCATAATTTACCCGGGAGTCATTCAGGAACAGGTTGTTCAATTTCCATGTAGTTGTGTAGTTTTGAGTAAGCTTCTTAATCTTGAGTTCTAATTTGATTGCACTGTGGTCTGAGAGACCATTTGTTATCATTTCAGTTCTTTTGCATTTGCTGAGGAGTGATTTACTTCTAATTATGTTATGAATTTTTGAGTAAGTGCCATGTGGCAAGGAGAAAAATGTATATTTTGTTATTTTTGGATGGAGAGTTCTGTAGATGTCTATCAGGTCTGCTTGATCCAGAGCTGAGTTCAGGTCCTGAATATCTTTGTTAATTTTCTGTCTTGATGATCTGTCTAATATTGTCAGTGGGATGTTAAAGTCTCTCACTATTATTGTGTGGGAGTCTGAGTCTCTTTGTAGATCTCTAAGAACTTGCTTTATGAATCTAGGTGCTACTCTATTGGGTGCATATATATTTAGGATAGTTAGCGCTCCTTGTTGAATTAAACCCTTTACCATATATAATGCCCTTCTTTGTCTTTTTTGATCTTTGTTGGTTTAAAGTCTGTTTTGTCAGAAACTAGAATTGTGACCCCTGCTTTTTTCTGTTTTCCATTTGCTTGGTAAATTTTCCTTCATCCCTTTGTTTTGGGCCTATATGTGTCTTTGCATGTGAGATGGGTCTCTTGAAGATAGCATCCAGATGGATCTTGACTATCCAGCTTGCCATTCTGTGTCTTTTAGTTAGGGCATTTAGGCCATTTACACTTAAGGTTAATATTGTTATGTGTGAATTTGATCCTGTCATCATGAAGCTAGCTGGTTTTTTTGCAGACTTGTTTATGTGGTTGCTTCATTGTATCACTGATTTGTGTACTTCAGTGGATTTCTGTAGTGGTTGGTAATGATTTTTCCTTTCCATATTTAGTGTTTCCTTCAGGAGCTCTTGAAAGGCAGGCCTAGTGGTGATGAAGTCCCTCAGCATTTGCTTGTCTGAAAAGGATCTTATTTCTCCTTTGCTTATTAAGCTTAGTTTGGCCAGATATGAAATTCTGGGTTGGAAGTTCTTTTAAGAATGTTGAATATTGGCCCCTAATCTCTTCTGGCTTGTAGGGTTTCCACTGAGGGTTCTGCTTTTGGTCTGATGGACTTCTTTTTGTAGGTGACCTGGCCTTTCTCTCTGGCTGCCCTTAACATTTTTTCTTTCATTTTGACCTTGGAGAATCTGATGATTACATGTCTTGGGGTTGATCTTCTCGTAGAGTATCTTACTGGGGTTCCCTGAATTTCCTGAATTTGAAGGTTGGCTTGTCTTGCTAGGTTGAGGAAGTTCTCCTGGATGAGATCCTGAAGTACGTTTTCCAGCTTGTTTCCAATTTCCCTGTCTCTTTCAGGTACCCCAGTCAGTTGTAGGTTCGGTCCTTTTCCACAATCCCGTATTTCTCAGAGGTTTTGTTTATTGTCTTTATTTTTTCCTTTTTTCTTTTTCTGAGACAGTCTCGCTCTGTCGCCCAGGCTAGAGTGCCATGGTGCAATCTTGGTTCACCGCAATCTCTGCCTCCCGGGTTCAAGTGATTCTTGTGCCTCACCCTCCTGAGTAGCTGGAATTATAGGTGCATGCCACCATGCTTGGCTACTTTTTGTATTTTTAGTAGAGACAGGGTTTTGCCATGTTGGCCAGGCCGGTCTTGAACTCCTGACCTCAGGTGATCTGCCTGCCTTGGCCTCCCAAAGTGCTGGGATTGCAGGCGTGAGCCACTGTACTCAGTCTCATTCTTTTTTCTCTATTCTTGTCTTCCTGTACTATTTTGGAAAGATAGTCTTCCAGCTCTGAGATTCTTTCCTCTGCTTGGTCTACTTTGCTATTGATACTTGTGATTGCATTGTGAATTTCTTATATTGTGTTTTTCAGCTCCATCAGGTCATTTATGTTCCTCTCTAAACTGGCTATTCTCATTATTACCTCCTGTGTTGTTTTATCATGATTCTAAGCTTCTTTGCATTGGGTCAGAACGTGCTCCTTTAGCTCAGCGAAGATTTTTATTACCCATTTTCTGAAACCTACTTCTGTCAATTCATTCATCTCAGCCTCAGCCCAGTTCTGTACCCATGCTGAAGAGTCATCTGGAGGAGAAAAGGCACTCTGGATTTTTGAGTTTTCAGCATTTTTGCATTGATTCTTTCTCATCTTTGTGGGCTTATCTACCTTCTATCTTTGAGGTTGCTGACCTTTGAATGGTGTTTTTGTGGGGTCTTTGTTGTTGTTGTAGTTATTGCTTTCTGTTTGTTTGTTTTTATTTTAACAGGCCACTCTTCCCTAGGGCTGCCGTGGTTTGCTGGGGTTCCATTCCAGACCCTAGTCTCCTTGGTCCTCCCACACCTGGAGATATTACCAGTGAAGGCTGCGAAACAGCAAAGATGCCTGCTCTTTCTTCTTGGAGCTTTGTCCCGGAGCGCACTGACTGGATGTTGGCCTGAATGCTCCTGTAGAAGGTGTCTGGAGCCCCCTACTGGGAGTTCTCACCCAGTCAGGAGGAACAGGATCAGGGACCCACTTAAAGAAGCAGTCTAGCTGCCCTTTGGCTGAGTGGGTGTGCTGTGCTGAGGGGAATCCTCCTTGTGCACACTGCCTGGACTCTCCAGAGCCAGCAGGCTGGAAAGACTAAGTTGGCTGAACTGCAAATACAGTCACCGCTTCTCCCCCTGCCCTGCCCTCCACCCCCTTTTGGTGGCTCAGTCCCAGGGAGTGATCAGAGATCTGTTCATATAACTCTGGCTAGTGTAGCTGAAATTCCTGCAGGGAGGCCCCACCTAGTGAGGAGGGATGAAGCAGGGTCCCACTTAGAGAAACAGTCTGACCACAGTCTGCTGTGTTATGGAAAACTCCTCCCATTCCAGACCTCCTGGACTCCCCAGAGGAGCTGGCAGGCTAGAACCACAGAGATGGCAGCTGCCTCCGCCCTCAAGCCCCCCAGGAACTTGGTTCATTTCAGACAGTCTCCAGCCTCCTGCCACTGGCCAGCTGGAATTCCAAGCCAGTGGTTGTTAACATGTGAGGTGCCATGGGAATGGGGCCTGCAGAACGATGCTGCTCGGCCCCCTGGATTCAGCCCCTTTCCTAGGGGAAGGCATGGATGGATTTCTCGCCTTGCTGGAATTCCCAGGGCCAGAGTATGCAAAATTCCTGGGTCTCTCTGCATGCCTGAGCCACTCTGCTGAGACTTCACACAGCGTTATGCTGTGGACCCAAGGTCCTGGTGGTGTGGGCTCACGAGGGGATCTCCTGATCTGCAGGTTGCAAAGATCCATGGGAAAAACATGGTTTCCTGGGTGGGGTCACACACTCACTGCCTCCCTTGGCTGGGGGTAGGGCCTCCCCTGGCTTCAGGAGGGGCCATCTCCCCACCCTGCTTTTCCTCACTCTCTGTGGGTTGAGCCATCCACCTAGTGAGTCCCAGTGTGAGAACCTGGATACCTCAGTTGAAGTTTCAGAATTTCATTTGCTGTTTTCATTCTTCTCTGTGATAGCCACTGACTGTAGCTGCTTCTGGTACAGTTTTGTTAACTATGTTCAGAATTCACCAGTTTTTCCACTCAAGTTCATTTTTTCTGGTCCAGGATCCAACTCAGCATCCCACATTGCAATAATTGTCATGTCTTGTTAGTTCTCTTTAGTTTGTGATGATTCCTTAGGTTTTTCTTTTTTTTTTCACGGTCTTGGTACTTTTGGAGAATACTGGTCAGTTATTTTGTAGAATCTCTCTCAAGTTGGGTTTGACTTATGATTTTTCATGATTAGAGCAAGGTTATACATTTTTGGTAAGACTAGCTACATGTTCCCTTTTTAGCAAATATCATATCAGAGGTACGTGATATCAATATGCATTATTCTTGGTGAAATTAACATAGGTCATTTGGTTAATGTGGTCTCTGCTGTGTTTTTCTACTATGTAATTACTCCTCTTCCCTTTGTAGTTAATAAATATCTTGGGGAGGAATTTACTTTGAGACTTCGCAAATATACTGTTTCTGCTCAAATTTTTGCCCACTGATTTTAGTAACCATCTTGTCTGCAACAATTATGGCTGTGGTGCTCTGATAATGATTTTCTGTTTTCCCCATTCTTTCTACATTTATTGATTGGAATGTTTCTTATGGAAGAGCTATGTCTTTTTCTCCTCTTTTATTTATTTAATTACTTGCTTATATCTGTACGGAGTTATGGATATTTATTTTATTACTGGATTATAATCCAATACTAGTTTTATTTATTTGACTGCTCAAATTGTTCCCTCCTGGGTCATTGAGAACTCTTTCAGGTTAGTTCTTGGAACCTTTTGACATGCTTATCCTTTTTTGAGAACTTTCTTACTTTCTGACACTGTAAGAGGGTCCAGGCTTATCTTATATTTTCCCTGCCCCAGCCCTAGAATGAACCACTTTTTCAGGAAGCCCTGGTTTATTGCAAAATGATGTTCAAAACCAAGATCCAGGTGCTCAGTGTGCTCATTGCTACTGAGATGTTTATCTTATTAGTGGATAGATCTAGGATTTCTGTGTATATACTAACCCATGCATATACCTATATCTATTTCTAAATCTATATGTACACATACACATGTATAAAGAAACCATGAGTTTCATCCAATACCACAGGGTTCATTCTAGCCTTCTTCTTTACTCTAATTGTAGTTTATTTCGTTGACAATAAGAAATCTGACTCTCTTTATCTACAACATGTTTGCTTATTTGTTCAACCGTAATCTACACATATAGTTGTTTTGGAATTGCTAACCCATACTTCTGTTACTATTTGACTTTTTATTGTTTTTTTTTTTTTGAAATGGAGGTACTGATTGACTTTTTTTTTTTTTTTTTGAGATGGAGTCCTCCTCTGTTGCCCAGCTGGAGTGCAGTGGCACAATCTTGGCTCACTGCAGCCTCCACCTCTCAGGTTCAAGAGATTCTTCTGCCTTAGCCTCCCGAGTAACTGAGACTTACAGGCACCTGCCACCATGCCCGGCTAATTTTTGTATTTTTGGTAGAGACAGGGTTTCACTACAGTGGCCAAGGTGGTCTTGAGCTCCTGACCTCAAGTGATCCTCCTACTTTAACCTCCTAAAGTGCTGGGATTACAGGTGTGAGCCACTGTGCCTGGCCTCTGATTGACTTTTAATTTGTAATTCTGGAGAACTGTTAGGAAAAGCAACATACCAGGAGATGGATTTTGATAGTGATAACTTTTATCAGTTTAATTAACTTAGGTATCATTCCTATCAACTTTTCCTTGTATAATTACTATTTTATTACTTTGCCTCATGTAAAGTACTAAAGATATTTAAGACTGGCATTATAGCATATCATCAACTAATTCACCTGAGTATGATCATAAGAAAATATTAAACATCTTTTCTGGTGAAAAGATCTGAAAACCACAGATTGTTGGAGTAACTTTGAGGTGACATCTATTCAATGTTTCTTAAAAATGTATTTTTTTCTGAACACAAAAGAGGTGTATTTTCAGAAGAAAAAGTCACACATTACAGAAATAAATGAAACATACAGAAATTCCTCATAACCCTTTATGACAACCACTGCGCACCCACATATACCAGATAACTGTTCAATGCTTTTTTAAACTTGAACATTTCATCATATTTTTTGAGGTTTACTTTTGTAAATTTGCCAAAATGATAGAGAAACGGCCAAATCCCACGTCTGGGAAAACTGATACAGACGTTAGGCGAAATGGTGGGATTTTGATACTATTAAGGTATTTTTCTGGCCACGGTACTAGGCAATGCGTGACTGCACCCAAACCATAGCTGGTATCTTTATGAGTTTCCCGAGAGAAGTACTGGTATGTGCATAATGCCCAGTGACAAGTGAAAAACAAGGAATTAGGAGATACTTCTTCCCGGCATCTCTTTCAGCCACCAAATGACCACAGCTTGGTGCCTTATATGAAGTATAATTTGGAACCAGTCTCATCCTGCAGTCATATCTCATTAATGAGTAAACACATCTCAGATGTTTCATTCTGCAATTTTTTTTTTTTTTTTGAGATGGAGTCTAGCTCTGTTGCCCAGGCTGGAGTGCAGTGGTGCAATCTCGGCTCACCGCAACCTTCGCAAGCTCCACCTCCTGAGTTCAAGTGATTCTCCTGCCTCAACCTCCCAGGTAGCTGGAATTACAAGTGTGAGTCAGCACGCCTGGCTAATTTTTGTATTTTTAGTAGAGATGAGGTTTCACCATGTTGGCCAGGCTGGTCTTGAACACCCAACCTCAAGTGATCCACACGCTTCGGCCTCCCAAAGTACTGGGATTACAGGTGTGAGCCACTGCACCTGGCCTACGAATGCTTATTGTGTGTCTTCTTTCACCAAGTTAGGTACTAGGGGTATTAAAATGAATGAAAGTTGGTTATTACCATAAGGAACTTTAAGGGGAGAAACACAGATAAGTCAATAATTGTAATATAACATGAATAGTGTGGTTTAGGAGTGCAGAGGTGGGAGGGACCCCTGCTTGGAACTTGACAGGGGAGAGGGTATTTAAACTACCCTTTAGTACCTGGCTTTTCTCTGTGCCATCACTTGACAATGAATTTTTTCAGTCCTGTGCTTATTGAAGTAGTTTTCCAAACTGCATTTTGTCATCTGTTCAATTCCCTTTTAATGAATTTCTTTATATTTTTAACATGTCTGTCTGCTCATTTTATTCCTTTCCTGGAGAACTTCAATGCTTGTATTTTAGGTAAAGAAAGGAGTTCAGAATCTTTTATGTAACATCCATGTCCTGCAGGTCAGTCCTCAGCCTGTCCACTCATCTCTTCCTCCTTCACACACCCCTTTCTTCAGCTGCACTGAATTGCTCCCCCAAAACAGGTGCTTTTTAATGTTTGGCTCTATGCCTTTGTTCTGTTATTCTTTCCCTGGGAAAAGCTCCTCCCTCATCTCTGCTGTCTGCAATCGTACTCTATTTCAAGGTCCAGCTCAAGTTCCATTTCTTATGGAAACCATTTCTTATCTTTCTAGCTATCTCCCACGTTTGAATAGTTTCTTCTTCTAACTCCTCACTTTGTCTTTTTTCTCTACTATATTGTTAGCTTCCTGTGGGCCAGCCTCTTCATATTTCTTCTGGTATCTTTAACCACATATCCTTAATTACTTTTAGTCATTTTATACTGAGGAATTTTATGAATGTTTTGGCTTTAACCTTTTGCTTCTGGATCCTCTTTAGACCCTCAGGTTTGTTTATGTATCTCCAAATGTTTTAATTCTAGTGCTAGGTCTTCTGGGATCTAGGGCAGCTAGATAGAGCTGTGTGTTAAAACTTTTCATTGAACATTAACTGCTTATATGGACTCGGTCAAATGTATTGATTAAAGGCATACATTTTGGAATCAGACAGAACCATGCTATAGCCCCAACTCTGTTTTCTCTTGAAAAAGTTACTTAACCCTTCTAAGCCTTAGTTTCATCATCTTTAAGTTAGGCTAAAAATACTACCCCCTGCTGTCAGGTTTTGTGAGAATCAAATAAAGTATTTAGCATAGTGCCTAAAATATTAAATTGTGCATTAAATGTTAAATTCTTTTTCTTTACCTGTCCCTTCTCTTCCTCTCCCTTCTCCTTTTCCTCCCCTCTTTTATTTTTACTCCCTTATTCCACTTCCTTTTTATTCTCCATGAAATATCATTACTGTTTATGAAATTAGTCTGGTTTGCTAATATCCAGCTTCTTTTAGGGTTTTTTTTTTAGCTTCAGAAGTTATGGGCAAATTAATAATTTTCCATGTGTTAATGCTGCAGGTCACCATAAATAAATTGCCTCGTGATGGGAATTTTGTCATTCTGGTACTTTCAGTAGTACTCAATTCTTAGCTGTATATAGGTGTTGCATTGATGAAAACCACTTTTTTAGGGGGAAGGCATCAAAATCAGTGGCTTATTTGTGGCACTATTGTATTATCTTATATAGTAATGTAATACTAATCTAAATGTTAATATATTTTATCTAATTTATAGCATGGAATTTCTTTTTTGAGATGGAGTTTCGCTCTTGTTGCCCAGGCTGGAGTGCAATGGCGCGATCTCAGCTCACCACAACCTCTGCCTCCCAGGTTCAAGCAATTCTGCTGCCTAAGCCTCCTGAATAGCTGGGATTACAGGCATACACCACCATGTACAGCTAATTTTGTTTTGTTTTCTTTTTTTTAGACGGAGTCTTGCTCTGTCACTCAGGCTGGAGTGCAGTGGCACGATCTCGGCTCACTGCAAGCTCCGCCTCCCGGGTTCACGCCACTCTCCTGCCTTAACCTCCCGAGTAGCTGGGACTACAGGCGCCCACCACCACACCCAGCTAATTTTTTTTGTATTTTTAGTAGAGATGGGATTTCGCCATGTTGAGGCTGGTCTCGAACTCCTGACCTCAGGTGATCTGCCCGCCTTGGCCTCCCAAAGTGCTGGGATTACAGGTGTGAGCCACCGCGCCCGGCAGCAAAGAAAAATTTTAACTCTCAAAATCAGTGGCTTATTTGTAGCACTATTGTATTCTCTTATGTAGTAATGTAATACTAACCTAAATCTTAATATATTTTCTTTACTTTGTAGCAGAGAAAATTTTTAGCTCTCTTTTTGCTTTTTTGAGAAAATGGACATTGATGTAAAATGAGGACGTATGCTCCCCCCAATAAAGCAAGTATACAAAAATCTGTGTTTTAAAATATAGACAGTTTTTAGGTAAGAGAAGGAGATGAGAGAATAGGCAAAATAGTTGTGTTTCCTGATAACATTGTCTTCTCATTCTATTCTGTGCAGAAGTTTCTCTACCTTAACCTTTGATTCCTGCTTGTAAGGATGGGTGTTCACGCAGCCAGTGAATAAGGAGCAGAGGATTCTGCTACATGAGGACCTGGAGGCTCAGATAGAGTAAATCATGTGGACATTCTTTATTTGTCTAGTCATTATTTATTCAATATCTAGTACCCAGTAAATGCACAGCTGGGATCATACAAAAATGATTAAGAAATTGTTTCCTTTAAACATGTAGTGAATTAAGTTTGAGAGAAAACATGTCTAAGTAATATTTAAGACAAACTGTGGAAACATAAAATAATAGTTTGCAGAGGAAAGAGTGATTAAATTCATTTGCTGTTAAGAAAGCTGTTTGCTATATTTTATATTTGTTTATATTTCTTTTTTTTTTTTTTTTTTTTTGAGACGGAGTCTCACTCGTAGCCCAGGCTGGAGTGCAGTGGCCAGATCTCAGCTCACTGCAAGCTCCGCCTCCCGGGTTCCCGCCATTCTCCTGCCTCAGCCTCCCGAGTAGCTGGGACCACAGGCGCCGCCACCTCGCCCGGCTAATTTTTTGTGTTTTTTTTTTTTTTTTAGTAGAGACGGGGTTTCGCCGTGTTAGCCAGGATGGTCTCGATCTCCTGACCTTGTGATCCGCCCGTCTCGGCCTCCCAAAGTGCTGGGATTACAGGCTTGAGCCACCGCGCCCGGCCATTTGTTTATATTTCTATAAAAAGAAAGGAAGTAAATAATAGGTTAACTGAACTCTCAGTCTTAGTTGATCCATAACTGGCATCACAGTTTTAGTAGGTGCTTTTCTAGCTGCTGTACATATTTATCTCTCTAGACATGAGACTTTTGTTTTCTAGGCATCTGGCCTCTTGGAAGCTTTCTTAATTATAACACTCCCTAAAACTTTCTTTTTTTTTTTTTTTTTTTTTTGAGACGGAGTCTCGCTCTGTCGCCCAGCCCAGGCTGGAGTGCAGTGGCGCGATCTCGGCTCACTGCAAGCTCCGCCTCCCGGGTTCACGCCATTCTCCTGCCTCAGCCTCCCGAGTAGCTGGGACTACAGGCGCCCACAACCGCGCCCGGCTAATTTTTTGTATTTTTAGTAGAGACGGGGTTTCACGGTGGTCTCGATCTCCTGACCTTGTGATCCACCCGCCTCGGCCTCCCAAAGTGCTGGGATTACAGGCGTGAGCCACCGCGCCCGGCCTCTTTTTTTTTTTTTTTTTTAAACTTTTATTTTAGTTTCAGGGGTATATGTGCAGTTTGGATCTATAGATAAATTGTGTGTCATGGGGTTTTATGTACATACTATTTTGTCATGCAGGTAAGTAGCATAGTATCTACTAGGTAATTTCTTGATCCTCACCCTCCTCCCACCCTCCACCCTCAATTAGGCCTCAATGTCTATTGCTTCCTTCTTTGCATCCATGTATACTCAGTGTTTAGCTCCCACTTATAAATGAGAATATGCAGTGTTTGGTATTCTGTTCTTGTGTTAGTTCACTTAGGATAATGGCCTCCAGCTTCATGTTGCTATAAAGGACATTATTTTGTTATTTTTTATGGCTGCATAATATTCCATGGTGTATATGAACCACATTTTCTTTATCCAGTCTACCACTGATGCTCATTTAGGTTGATTCCATATCTTTCCTCTGGTGAATAGGGCTGCAGTGAACATATATGTACATGGGTCTTTATGGTAGAACAATTTATATTCCTTTAGGTATATACCCAATAATGGGATTGCTGGATGGAATGGTAATTCTGTTTTAAGTTATTTGAGAAATTGCTAAACCGCTTTCCACAGTGGCCGAGCTAATTTACATTCCCACCACCAGTATGTAAGCGTTCCCTTTTATCTGCAGCCTTACCAGCATCTTTTGATTTTTTTTTTTGACATTTTAGTAGTAGCCATTCTTACTGGTGTGAGATGCTATCCCATTGTGATTTTGATTTGCATTTCTCTGGTGATTAGTGATGTTGAGCATTTTTTCATATGCTTCTTTGCCGTGTATATGTCTTCTTTTGAAAAATGTCTGTTTATGTCTTTTGCTCACGTTTTAATGGTTTTTTTTTTTGCGCTTGTAGATTCACGTTTCTTATAGATTCTGAATATTAGACCTTTGTCAGAGGCATAGTTTGCAAATATTTTCTCCTATTTTGTGAGTTGTCTGTTTACTCTGTTGATAAGTTTCTTTTGCTTTGCAGAAGCTTTTTAGTTTAATTACGTCCCGTTTGTCAATTGTAATTTTTGTTGCAGTTGCTTTTAGCATCTTCATCATAACATCTTTGCCAGTGCCTACATCTATAGTGGTGTTTTCTAGTTTATCTTTCAGGATTTTTATAATTTTAGGTTTTACATTGAAGTTTTTAATCCATCTTGGAGTTGATTTTTGTATATGGTGTAAGGAAGAGGTCTAGTTTCAGTCTTCTACATACTGCTAGCTACTTATCCCAGCACCATTTATTGAATAGGGAATCCATTCTCCATTGTTTGTTTTTGTCAGCTTTGTTGAAGATCAGAGGGTTGTAGGTATGTGGCTTTATTTTACTCTGTACCATTA
The DNA here is from genome assembly GCF_043159975.1 of Macaca nemestrina. Lineage (NCBI taxonomy): Eukaryota > Metazoa > Chordata > Mammalia > Primates > Cercopithecidae > Macaca > Macaca nemestrina. Next base: position 61,291,299 of record NC_092130.1, read on the forward strand.
ATCTGTATGTCTGTTTTTGTACTAATACCATGCTGTTTTGGTTACTGTACCATTATAGTATAGTTTGAAGTCTGGTAATGTGTTTGCTCCAGCTTTGTTGCTTTTGCTTAGAATTGCAGTTGTTATTTAGGCTCTTTTTTGGTTCCTTATGAACTTTAGAGTAGTTTTTTTTTTTTTTTTTTTTTTTTCTAATTCTGTGAAGAATGTCATTGGTAGTTTGATAGAACTAGGATTGAATCTGTATATTGCTTTGGGCAGTATGGTCATTTTAACAATGTTGACTCTTCCTATCCATGAGCTTGGGATGCTTTTCCATTTGTTTGTGTTACCTCTGTTTTCTTTTCTTTTTTTTTTTTTTTGAGACGGAGTCTTGCTCTGTCGCCCAGGCTGGGGTGCAGTGGCCGGATCTCAGCTCACTGCAAGCTCCACCTCCCGGGTTTACGCCATTCTCCTGCCTCAGCCTCCTGAGTAGCTGGGACTACAGGCGCCCGTCACCTCGCCTGGCTAGTTTTTTGTATTTTTTAGTAGAGACGGGGTTTCACCGTGTTAGCCAGGATGGTCTCGATCTCCTGACCTCGTGATCCACCCGTCTCGGCCTCCCAAAGTGCTGGGATTACAGTCATCTCTGTTTTCTTTGAGCAGTGCTTTGTAATTCTTATTGTAGAGATTTTTTTACTTCCTTGGTTAGCTATATTCCTAAGTATTTTATTCTTTTTGTGTCTATTGTGAGTGGGATTGTGTTCTTGATTTGGCACTCAGCTTGGATATTATTGGTGTACAGAAATGCCACGGATTTTTTTACATTGATTTTGTATCCTGAAACTTTGCAGAAGTTGTTTATTAGATCTAGGAACTTTTGGGCAGACTATGGGGTTTTCTAGGTAAAAAGGAATATTGTCTGCAAACAGAGATAGTTTGACTTTCTCTCTTCCTATTTGGACGTTTTTTATTTATTTCCCTTGCCTGATTTCTCTGGCCAGGACTTTCAATACTGTGTTAAATAGGAGTGGTGAGAGTGGGCAGACTTGTCATGTTTCAGTTCTCAAGGGGAATGCTTTTGCCCATTCAGTATGATGTTGGCTGTGTGTTTGGCATAGATGGCTCTTATAATTTTGAGGTAAGTTCCTTTAGTGCCTAGTTTGTTGAGAGTTTTTAACATGAAGGGAGGCTGGATTTTATTGAAAGCCTTTTCTGCATCTATTGATATGATCATGTGGTTTTTGTTTTTAGTTCTCTTCGTGTGATGAATCACATTTATTAATTTGCATATATTGAACCACTCTTGCATCCCAAGGATAAAACCTACTTGATCAGATTGCAGTGGATTTGATTTTGATGTGCTGCTGGATTCGTTTGGTAATATTTTTTTGAGGATTTTTGCATTTATGTTCATCAAGGATATTGGCCTGTGGTTTCCATTTCTTCTAGGTTTTCTAGTTTATGTGCATGGAGATGTTCTTAATAATCTCCTTTTTTTTTGGTCTTTCTGTGGGGTTGGTGTTAATGTTATCTTTGTCATTTCTGATTCTTTATTTTTCTTTGTTAGTCTAGCCAGTGGTTTTTTTTTTTTTTTTTTTTTTTTTTTTTTTTTTTTTTTTTTGAGATGGAGTCTTGCTCTGTCACCCAGGCTGGAGTGCAGTGGCGTGATCTTGGCTCACTGCAAGCTCTGCCTCCTGGGTTCATGCCATTCTCCTGCCTCAGCCTCTGGAGTAGCTGGGACTACAGGCGCCCGCCACCACGCCTGGCTAATTTTGTTTTTGTATTTTTAGTAGAGATGGAGTTTCACCGTGTTAGCTAGGATGGTCTTGATCTCCTGACTTCGTGATCTTCCCGCCTTGGCCTCCCAAAGTGCTGGAACTACAGGCATGAGCCACTGTGCCCGGATGCCAGTGGTCTGTCTTATTTATTCTTTCACATAACCAACTTCTGGTTTCACATGAAAACTTCTATTAATTATAGACCTAGTAGGAACAAACATATCTAGGCCAGTGATAAAATTATTTTGATTACATACTGCAGTTGATTTTAAAAAATTAGGGTGCATTTTAATAGGTAGGCTTATTTTTCTCTAATTACATACACTTATTATATATTAGTATATGAGGCACCTCATTAAACATACACAAAACTAGATATCAAAAAAGGAAGAAGTATTGGTGAGATAAAATCTTTAAAAATGTTTTGGTCAGTAATGATAGTATAGTGGAGTCTCACTACTATTATTCATTATCTCAAAGCACAATAAATATTTAGGGTGAGATTCCCTGTTAAGGATAGTAAGATGCAAGTCCACAGTTCAAATAAACTTGATAATTTCTTCACTGCTCTAGGCATGCCCTCCGGGACACAGGTCTCTGAAACTCTCATCTAAAGACATTTATTCTTGGGAGTGTCTCTGAATCTATTCCGTTGTGGGAGGCTGCCCAATTTGCAAAAAGAAAAAAAAAGTATATATGTATATTTAAAACAGATATATATTATATATATCACTGTTGTAGGATAGGACAACTTCACACTGTGATTAAAAAATCACAACAGTGGCTGGGTGCAATGGCTCATGCCTGTAATCCCAGCAGTTTGTGAGACTGAGGCGGGTGGATCATGAGGTCAGGAGTTCGAGACCAGCCTTGCCAACATGGTGAAACCCCATCTTTACTAAAAATATAAAAATTAGCTAGGCATGGTGGCACACACCTGTAATCCCAGCTACTTGGGAGGCTGAGGCAGGAGAATTGCTTAAACCTGAGAGGCGGAGGTTGCAGTGAGCTGAAATCGGGCCACTGCACTCCAGTCTGGGTGACAGAGCAAGACTGTGTCTCAGAAAAAAAAAAAAAAAAAAAAAAATCGTAACGGTGTTTTTTTTTTTCTAAGTCTATCCTTCCTCCACTCCTAAAGCCAGTTATAAGAGAATGTAGTAAGGAAAACAATTTTGCAGGGTATGGGAATATTATTGTTGTTTGTACTTGAAGCAGTCAGACATGGAAGGTGTTACCTACTTCTATTTTGGAGATGAAAATGTATTATAATGTTAATAATGTAAAGCTGTTTCTACTTTTGTTGGTTATGTTGAATATATAGTTTCAGAAATTTGAAAATGACTTTATCTTATAGGTCACTTTAGTTTCTTTAAAATGACAGCAGAGGGCACTATGGTATTTAGTTTTCCAAAGTCAGTTTTAAAATTGAAAAATTGTTGCCATTTTTATGTGTAATGCAGTGTATCTATTCAACTAGTTGAATGAAAAGCTATGAAACTTTTTGTTCTTTGCTTTTTCACTCTGTTGGGAGTATAAAAATTTTGTTGAGTATTAGTAAATTTGAGGTGCACTGTTTTTCTGGGTTCCACATTTGCTTTTGTTTAGTAGGTAAAAGAAATCCTTTAAAAAGAGTACTTGTGAATCTGCTCACTAATCTTTAAAATTTACTTATTTCAGATTATCTTGATTAAAATCAGTACTGTGAGAAAAAAGCTTTCAGTGAATAGTATATAAGAAATTTAATTAAAGCTTTGAAAGATGTTTTTGTAGGTCCTAGCATCTCTAGTCATATGTCAGATATAATTTTATTAGCCCGCAGGCTGTCAGAGACAGTATGCCCGGAGTGATACACATTACCTTTGTATTACAGCATTTGTTTAGGAGGCTAGTCGGTCTTAGTTTGACAGGAAGCCCGTGTATTTCTACATCCTTAATGAGAAAAGAAGAAAAGGCTTATTTCACAAAATTTCCTTGGGGAAATGATTTGAAGGTTTCATTTATATTTTAAGAATGTAATTAACATTAATTGGGTTGTACAGGTTTTAAAGAAGATAAACCCCCATGAGTGGAAAAATACATTGTAAATACATTATAAATATAGAAAAGGGAAAAACCTCAGCACCTGTTTTGGTCAGTCTGTTATAAATTAGCTCAAAATAATAGCCGGAATGTTTGCCTGTAATGCAGTAGTTATTCCCCAGAACTCTCTTGTTGCCTTATTGTTACCAGTTTTGTAAGGGAGGAAATTGAAAATCTGTGACATGCCCAAGGTCACATAGCAGGACAATAACATTGGCAGTGACATTATAATAGTTATTCCCCTAACCTATACCCAGTTGACCAGTTTATATTTCTTTAGATATTAATTTTTATTCCTCATATCTATATAAACTCCTAGAAGTAGCTTGATTTAAAAAAAAGAATATTCATTATTTACAAATAATCAGTTTTGATATGTAGTTATGTGATAGTTTTTGCCTGTCAAACATAATAGTTCATAGGAAGCAAGGAACTTTTTATTTTTTGAGATGGGGGTCTTGCTGTGTTGTCCAGACTTGAGCATAGTGGCTGTTCACTGGGTGTACTACTACAGCCTCAAAATGCGCTCAAGTGATCCTCCTGCCTTAGCCTCCTGAGTAGATGGGACTACAGGTTCACACTACTATGCCTGGAGAAGCAAGGAGCTTTAAAAAAATTATTTCTGGCGCAGTGAGAACAAATGAGCTCCATGAGGGTAGGAATCTTTGTTCATTTTATTGTCCCAAATGCCTAATATCTGGCACTTAGATATGCAGTAAATATTTGAATAAAAATTTGTTGAATTTATAAATTATTCAATCCATTATTAATTTAAATATTTAAACCTTCTAGAGAGATTTTAGAATGAGGAGAGCAGTTACTCTGCACTTACCCACTAGTTTAGGATGAGATGGTTTAACGGTCAGCTAATCACCATTATCATGCATGCAGAGCATTGTCGGGGAGGAAAGATTGATAGTAAGGTAATAAGCAGAAATGCATCTTATAAAGTAACTTGCTAAATATAAAGCTAGTTGAAATGTTTTAAAGAACTACAGTTTTATTAGTTTGAAGTAATTTTAATTAAAATTAGGTTAATAAAGAGAATATGCTTTAAAGTAAATAGATAATGATGTTTTGTGAGCATATAAAATGATGAGCCAAAGCAATTAGTTTTAGGTTAAATCATGCTTATAGTGTTTACACATAAATTGCTTAGCTATTTTTTTAGTAACTGTTTTCTTCAGTAAATGTTTTTGCCTTTTGTGTGCGATCAATTATCAAAATTATCACAAAGTATAATAAAGGAAGACCTGACACTCTGAATTTCATTTGTAATACAAACGAATTACTTAAGTACCAGAGAGGGCATAAAGGAGAAATCAAACTTTGATATATAAAAAAATGAAAGAATGGGATAGAAAATTGTATAGGAGGAGAAAAGCATTCAAAGGTGTAGAGAAGAGGGAATGTAAAGATACTCCTTCAGCTGGGCACAGTGGCGCACACCTGTAACTTCAGCACTTTGGGAGGCCGATGTCGGTGGATCACATGAGGCCAGGAATTTGAGAAACCTCACTTCTACAAAAAAATCCAAAAATACGTTAATTATTCAAATACAAAATTTAGCCAGATTACAGGTTCACACCTGTAATCTCAGCTACTCACGAGTCTGAGGCACGATAATTGCTTGAACCCAGGAGGCAGAGGTTGCAGTGAGCTGAGATCATGCCACTGCACTCCAGCCTGGGTGACAAAGTGACACCTGTCTCAAAAAAAAATTCTTTTATGTATTCAGCAATATCTATTGAGCACCTACTATGCCAGGTGCTGGGGATATAGCAGTGAAAAAGGTAGGCTAAGTCCTTGCCTCCCTGTAGCTTATATTTTAGGGAAGGAAACCCACATTCAGCTAACATGATGTCAAATAGTAGTAAAATGCTGTGAAGAAAAATCAGTCAGAATAAGGGGATAGAGAGTGATAGTGAGAGAAAAGGTGGATCATTTGATTGATTGATTGATTGATTGATTGCCAGGGTCTTTCTCCCTCTGTTGCCCAGGCTGGAGTGCAGTGGTGTTGATCATAGCTCACTGCATCCTCAGACACCTGGGCTTGAGCAATCTTCCTGCTTCAGCCTCCCAAGTAGCTGGGACTACAGGTGTGCACCATCGTGTCTAATTTTTAATTTTTTAGTAAAGGTGAGGTCTTGCTGTGTTTCCCAGGCTGATCTTGAATTCCTGTGCTCAAGTGATCCTTTCTCCTCAGCCTCCCAAAATGCTGAGATTACAGGCATGAGCCACCATGCCCCGCTTTGGATTATTTTAGAATGGGGCATTGGAGCAAAGACCTGGACTAAGTGAATCTTTAAGCTCTGCAGATATCTGGGATAAGATACCAGGCAGAGCACCAGTTGCTAGACATTCAGGTGCATAAGACTACTTTAGGCCACACCTAATACCAGAAAGATATAGACCAGGAGCCACAAACTTGCATTTGTTGCATTGTAGAGCAACCTTAGATGACCCTTTTCTGCTGGCATCCTTGTGGCAGTCTGGCATAGCAGTCCAGCTCAGGTGGAAGGTGATATGTTCCACACTAGGCAGATATGGCAACCTAATAACTTTATGCCCACAGGAGCCAACGTCTTTTGTAACAACTCTATAGCAAGTTTCTAGGGTCCCAATTTAGGGAAGCCCAAAGTATGGTGTCCCCATAGGGTCTTTATAGGTCTCTAGTCCGTATGCAATCAATCTACCAGTCAGTTGTCATTTAAATCACATACAGTGTTGTTTAGCAATATATTTATCATGTTGCCAGGATAACAGAGCTCGTTAGTTAAGTGAAGTTCAAATTTTCATGCAGGGGGAAGGCTTTTCCATAGCTTTATTATTTATTATTCTTTGCTTACTACTTCTCACAAAAGTTCATTAAGCTTTGCCAACCTTCAGATGTGTAGACAGGAATGGGTAAGTGGGCAGGATGTAGATACGAATGAACTCAAGTCACTTGAAAAATAAAACCCACTGGGGCAGACACCTCTAGAGCCTTGTGCATCAAACTGAGGTCTTCACATTCTTCACCCCCTCACTTCTTACCCACCAGCAGCATCATCACCACCTAGGAATTTGTTAGAAATGCACATTCTCAGGCTTACTGAATCAGAAACTCTGAGGGCTGGGGCTCAGCTATCTAGTTTAATGAGTCCTCTAGGTGATTCTGATAACAGCAAAGTTTGGCAATCACTGTACTAGGGGATACAAAAATTAAATGAAAACTCTGCTCTTAGAGGGTTCACCATCTAGAAGTGAGAGGAAGATGTGAAAACAAAATTTTGTCGTATGATGTGGTCAAGTGTTTAAATAGAAGTATTAATAGGAATCTAAAGGAAATACATATGACTAAAATAAAAGAAAGCGAATTCAGCCCTGGGAGTAACAGAGACTTGCAAATGAGATGAGAGGCGTTGTCTTGGAGCATAAACAATGTGGTCCTGGTTAGATACTGTACTTAAAGTAATATTTGTAAATACTGCAGATTTATGGGTTAAATACTTTGCTGTTGTGGGCTAAGAATCTAACCAGTTCCAGACAACCAACTTTTAAATAGGCTTTTGGAGCAAAGTTTCTAAATCTTCTTAAAGGTTCCTGTCAGGCCTTTGAGCCCAAGTCTGCACATGTACATCCAGATGGCCTGAAGCAAGTGAAGAATCACAGAAGAAGTGAAAATGACCAGTTCCTGTCTTAACTGATGACATTACCTTGTGAAATTCTTTCTCCTGGTTCAGAAGCTCCTCCACTGAGCACCTTGTGACTCCTGCCCCTGCCTACCAGAGAACAACCCCTTTGACTCTAATTTTCCACTGCCTACCCAACTCCTATAAAACGGCCCCACCCCTGTCTCCCTTTGCTGACTCTTTCTGGACTCAGCCCGCCTGCACCCAGGTGATTAAAAAGCTTTATTGCTCACACAAATGTTTGGTGGTCTTTTCACATGGACGCATGTGACATTTGGTGCTGAAACATTTGGTACCATGACTCAGATTGGGGGACCTCCCTTGGGAAATCAATCCCCTGTCCTCCTGCTCTTTGCTCTGTGAGAAAGATCTACCTACAACCTCTGGTCCTCAGACCAACCAGCCCGAGGAACATCTCACCAATTTTAAATCGGGCAATTGACCTCTTTTTACTGTCTTCTCTGTCCTCTCTCACTATCCCTCAACCCCTTTCTCCTTTCAATTTCTGCGCCGCCTTTCAATCTCTCCCTTCCCTTAATTTCAGTTGCTTTCTTTTTCTGGTAGAGGCAGAGGAGACACATTTTATCTGTGAACCTAAAACTCCAGTGCCGGTCACGGACTTGGGAAGACAGCCTTCCCTTGATGTTTAATCACTGTGGGGGCGCCTGCCTGATTATTCACCCACATTTCAGGGATTTCTGATCACCACGGGGATGCCTGCCTTGATCCTTCACCTTGGTGGCAAGCACCATCTCCCTGGGGTGGGCCAAGTACCCCCCCACCCCTTCTCTCCATGTCTCTACCCTGTCTTTTCTCTGGGCTTGCTTCCTTCACTATGGTCAACCTTCCACCCTCCATTCCTCCTCCTTCTCCCTTAGCCTATGTTCTCAAAAACTTAAAACCTCTTCAACTCACACCTGACCTAAAACCTAAATGCCTTATTTTCTTCTGCAACACCACTTGACCCCAATACAAACTTGACAGTGTTTCCAAATAGCCAGAAAACGGCACTTTTGATTTCTCCATCCTACAAGATCTAGATAATTCTTCTCGTAAAATGGACAAATGATCTGAGGTGCCTGATGTCTAGGCATTCTTTTACATATCAGTCCCTTCCTAATCTCTGCTCCCAATGCGACTCATCCCAAATCTTTCTTCTTTCTCTCCTGTCTGTCCCTTCAGTCTCCACCACAAGCTCTGAGTCCTTTGAATCCTCCTTTTCTACGGACCTATATGACCTCTCCCCTCCTCCCCAGGCTGCCCTTCGCCAGGCCGAACCAGGTGCCAATTCTTCCTCGGCCTCTGCTCCTCCACCCTATAATCCTTCTATCACCTCCTTCCCTCACACCCGGTCCGGCTTACAGTTTTATTCTGTGACTAGCCCTCCCCCACCTGCCCAACAATTTCCTCTTAAAGAGGTGGCTGGAGCCAAAGGCATGGTCAAGGTTATTGCTCCTTCTTCTTTATCCGACCTCTCCCAAATCAGTTAGTGTTTAGGCTTTTTTTAATCAAATATGAAAACCTAGCCCAGTCCACGGCTTGTTTGGCAACAGCCCTTAGACGCTTTACCGCCCTAGACCCAGAAAGGCCAGAAGGCCGTCTTATTCTTAGTATACATTTTGTTACCCAATCCACTCCCGATGTTTAAAATAAGCTCCAAAACTTAAATTCCAGCCCTCAAACCCCACAACAGGATTTAATTAACCTCGCCTTCAAGGTGTACAATAATAAAAAAGAGGCAGCCAAGCAGCAGTGTATTTCTGAGTTGCAATTACTTGCCTCTGCTGTGAGAGAAACCCCAGCCACATCTCCAGCACAGAAGAACTTCAAAACACCTAAGCCACAGCAGTCAGCCATTCCTTCAGGACCTCCTCCCCCAGGATCTTGCTTCAAGTGCCAGAAATCTGGCCACTGGGCCAAGGAATGCCTGCAGCCCAGGATTCCTCCTAAGCCATGTCTCATCTGTGAGGGATCCCACTGGAAATCAGACTCTCCAACCCGGCAGCCACTCCCAGAGCCCCTGGAATTCTGGCCCAAGGCTCTCTGACTGACTCCTTCCCAGATCTTCTCGGCTTAGCAGCTGAAGACTGACGCTGCCCAATTGCCTCAAAAGCCTCCTGGACCATCACAGGCGCTTGAGGTAACTCTTACAGTGGAGGGTAAGGCCGTGCCCTTCTTAATCAATACGGAGGCTACCCACTCCACATTACCTTCTTTTCAAAGGCCTGTTTCCCTTGCCTCCATAACTGTTGTAGGTATTGATAGCCAGGCCAGGCTTCTAAACCACTTAAAACTCCCCAACTCTGGTACCAGCTTAGACAATATTCTTTTTTTTTTTTTTTTTTTTTTTTTGTTGTTGTTGTTGTTGAGACGGAGTCTCGCTCTGTCGCCCGGGCTGGAGTGCAGTGGCCGGATCTCAGCTCACTGCAAGCTCCGCCTCCCGGGTTTACGCCATTCTCCTGCCTCAGCCTCCCGTGTAGCTGGGACTACAGGCGCCCGCCACCTCGCCCGGCTAATTTTTTTTTTGTATTTTTAGTAGAGACGGGGTTTCACCATGTTAGCCAGGATGGTCTCAATCTCCTGACCTCGTGATCCGCCCATCTCGGCCTCCCAAAGTGCTAGGATTACAGGCTTGAGCCACCGCGCCCGGCCAGACAATATTCTTTTTTGTTTTTGAGATGGAGCTCACTCTGTTGCCCAGGCTGGAGTGCAGTGGCACGATCTCGGCTCAATGCAAGCTCTGCCTCCCAGGTTCACGCCATTCTCCCAACCTCCTGAGTAGCTGGGACTACAGGCGCCCACCACCATGTCTGGCTAATTTTTTGTATTTTTAGTAGAGACGGGGTTTCACTATGTTAGCCAGGATGGTCTTGATCTCCTGACCTTGTGATCCATCCGCCTCAGCCTCCCAAAGTGCTGGGAATTCAGGCATAAGCCATCGCACCCGGCCACTTAGACAATATTCTTTTATGCACTCCTTTTTAGTTATCCCCACCTGCCCAGTTCCCTTATTAGGTCTAGGCATTTTAACTAACTTATCTGCTTCCCTGACTATTCCTAGGCTACAGCCACACCTCATTGCCACCTTTTCCCCAGTTCAAAGCCTCCTTCACATCCTCCCCTTGTGTCTCCCCACCTTAATCCACAAGTATGAGACACCTCTATTCCTACCTTGGCGACTGATCATGCACCCCTTACCATCCCATTAAAACCTAATCACCCTTATCCCACTCAATGCCAATATCCCATCCCACAGCATGCTTTAAAAGGTTAAAGACTGTTACCACTTACCTGCTACAGCATGGGCTTCTAAAGCCTATGAATTCTCCTTACAATTTCCCCATTTCACCCGTCCAAAAACCGGACAAGTCTTACAGGTTAGTACAGGATCTATGCCTTATCAATCAAATTGTGTTGCCTGTCCACCCTGTAGTACCCAACCTGTACACTCTTTTGTTATCAATACCTCCCTCCAAAACCCATTTTTCTGTTCTGGATCTCAAACATGCTTCCTTTACTATTCCTTTGCACCCTTCATCCCAACCTCTCTTTGCTTTCACTTGGACTGACCCTGACACATGTAGAGGACTACGTGCTCGCAAACGAGACGTTCCTGATAAGTCCTGCTCTTGCAAACGAAGCCGGGCGTTCACGATAAGTCCTGCTCTTGCAAACGAAACCAGGCATTCCCGATAAGTCCTGCTCTTGCAAACGAAGCAGGGCGTTCCTGATAAGTCCTGCTCTTGCAAACGAAGCAGGGTGTTGGAGGCTTGTTTATGTGTAAACATCTTGAAAATCCAGAAAGTCAGAGAAAGGTCAGAAGAACAACAATGTTTCTTGTGACTTGGCAACATTCCACAAACGACTGTATAAAATAAAGCAGAGCGCGCCATTCGAAGCGGCCGCCATGTTTGTCTTGTCTTGTGTTGTCTTGTGTGTTTATTCTTTTGTTTAGGAAACACGCGGACCCCAATAGACACCCATCAGGCTTAGCAGCTTACCTAGGCTGTACTGCCGCAAGGCTACAGGAACAGCCCCCATTACTTCAGTCAAGCCCTTTCTCATGATTTATTTTCTTTCCGTCCATCTGCTTCTCACTTTATTCAGCATTTTAATGACCTTCTACTTTATAGCCCCTCCTACAAATCTTCCCAATAAACCCTTCTGCTTCTCCAACATCTATTCTCAAAAGAATATCGCGCATCCCCCTTCAAAGCCCAAATTTCTTCCTCATTTGTTACCTTTCTTGGCATAATTCTTAATAAAAACACACGTGCTCTCCCTGCTGATCATGTCCGACTAATCTCCCAAACCCCAACCCCTTCTACAAAGCAACAACTCCTTTCCTTCCTAGGCATGGTTAGGTACTTTCACCTTTGGACACCTGATTTTGCCATCCTGACTAAACCATTATATAAACTCACAAAAGGAAACCTAGCTGACCCCATAGATCCTAAATCATTTCCCCATTCCTCTTTCCATTCCTTAAAATCAGCCCTAGAAGCTGCTCCCACACTAGCTCTCGCTAACTAATCCCAACACTTTTCATTACACACAGCTGAAGTGCAGGGCTGTGCAGTCAGAATTCTTACACAAGAGCCAGGACTGTGCCCTGTAGCCTTTCTGTCCAAACAACTTGACCTTACTGTTTTAGGCTGCCCCCCCCATTATTCCTGATACCACACCTGACCTCCCATGACTGTTTCTCTCTGATCCACTTGGCATTCACTCCATTTCCCTATATTTCCTTTTTTCCTGTTTCTCACCCTGATCACAGTTGGTTTATTAATGGCAGTTCCACTAGGCCTAATCACCACTCACCAGCTAAAGCAGGCTATGCTATAGTATCTTCCACATCTATCATTGGGCCTACCACTCTGCCCCCCTGCACTACCTCTCAGCAAGTCAAACTCGTTGCCTTAACTTGGGCCCTCACTCTTGCAAAGAAACTATGTGTCAATATTTGTACTGACTCTGAATGTGCCTTCCATATCCTGCACCACTATGCTGTTATATGGGCTGAAAGAGGTCTCCTTACTACACAAGGGTCCTCCATCATTAATGCCTCTTTAATAAAAACTCTTCTCAAGGCTGCTTTACTTCCAAAGGAAGCTGGAATCATTCACTGCAAGGGCCATCAAAAGGCATCAGATCCCATTGCTCAGGGCAACACTTATGCTGATAAAGTAGCTAAAGAAGCAGCCAGCATCCCAACTTCTTTCCTTCATGGCCAGTTTATCTCCTTCTCAACAGTCACTCCCACCTACTCTTCCACTGAAACTTCCACCTATCAGTCTCTTTCCACAGAAGGCAAATGATTCTTAGACCAAGGAAAATATCTTCTTCCAGTCTCACAGGCCCATTCTATTCTGTCGTTATTTCACAACTTCTTCCATTTAGGTAACAAGCTCCTAGCCTGCCTCTTAGAACCTCTCATTTCCTTTCCATTGTGGAAGTCTGTCCTCAAGGAAATCACTTCTCACTGTTCCATCTGCTATTCTACTACTACTCAGGGATTATTCAGGCCCCCTCCTTTCCCTACACATCAAGCTTGGAGGTCCAGGACTGGCAAATTGACTTTACTCACATGCCCTGTGTCAGAAAACTAAAATACCTCTTGGTCTGAGAAAACACTTTTACTGGATAGGTAGAGGCCTTTCCCTCAGGGTCTGAGAAGGCCACCATGGTCATTTGTTCCCTTCTGTCAGACATAATTCACTTTCTTGCTCAGCCCCAACCTCATCCCAGACACCAGTCCTCTAAGCGACTATCTTCCAGTCCTCCCTCAGGCTGAAAATTGCCAGGCTGCTAATCTTCTCTTGCCTACTTCAGATTCCCAGCCATATAAAGACACCCTAACTGGACGATCAGTTCTTGTTAAGAATCTGACCCCTCAAACTCTACAACCTCGAAGGACTGGACCCTACTTAGTCATCTATAATACCCCAACTGCTGTCTGCCTGCAGGACCCCTCCCCATTGGGTTCACCGTTCCAGAATAAAGCTGTGTCCATCAGACCGCCAGCCTGGTCTCTCCTCTTCCTCCTAGAAGTCTCAAGTACTTTCCCCTACTTTCCTTAAACTCACCCACATTTCTGAAGAAAAGTAGTAACCCTTATAAGCCTAATACATCCTTTCATTTTTATTAGGTCTCTTCTTCCTTATCCTACACTTTACAACAGGGCTTTTACACAGTCCTCCCACGCCCCTCATTTGGACTGTACCCCCAAAATTTGTCATCCCTACTGTCTTCTGTCTAGTCATACTCCTATTCACCATTCTCAACTACTTGTGAATGCCCTGCCCTTGTTTACACTGCCAGTTTATACTTTTCCTGCAAACCATCATAACTGATATCTCCTGGTTTTACCTCAAACCACCACCCTTAAGTCTCTCGTAAAGTGGATAGAAGATCTTCAGTTGCAAGGTACACTCCAATACTTTCATCCTGATGAAGTCCTATTCTTTACTTTTATACTCACTCTTATTCTCGTTCCCTTTCTTATGCCACCCTCTACGTCTCCCCAGCTATCTTCACCACACTGTCAATCTCACTCACTCTCTCCTAGCCTTTTCTAATCCTTCTTTAACAAACAATTGCTGGCTTTGCATTTGTGTTTCCTCCAAAATTGCCAAGGCCTCGACTTACTCACTGCTAAAAAAAGAGGACTCTGTATATTTTTAATGAAGAGTGTTTTTACCTAAATCAGTCTGACCTGGCATATGACAACATAAAAAAACTCAAGGATAGAGCCCAAAAACTTGCGAACCAAGCAAGTACTTATGCTGAACCCCCTTAGGCACTCTCTAATTAGATGTCCTGGGTCCTCCGAATTTCTTAGTCCTTTAATACCTGTTTTTCTCCTTCTCTTATTTGGACTTTGTGTTTTCTGTTTAGTGTCTCATTTTATACAAAATCACATCCAGGCCATCACCAATCATTCTATATGACAAATGCTCCTTCTAACAACCCCACAATATTGCCCCTTACCACAAAATCTTCCTTCAGCTTAATCTCTCCCACTCTATGTTCCCACCCTGACACTAATCCTGCTTGAAGCAGCCGTGAGAAACATCGCCCATTATCTCTCCATACCACCCCCCAAAATTTTTGCTGCCCCAACTCTTCAACACTATTTTGTTTTATTTTTCTTATTAATATAAGAAGACAGGAATGTCAGGCCTCTGAGCCCAAGCCTGCACTTATACCTCTAGATTGCCTGAAGCAAGTGAAAAATTACAAACAAAGTGAAAGTGACCAGTTCCTGCCTTAACTGATGACATTACCCTGTGAAATTTCTTTTCCTGGCTCAGAAGCTCCCCGACTGAGCACCTTGTGACCCCCGCCCCTGCCTGCCAGAGAACAACCCCTTTGACTGTGATTTTCCACTACCTACCCAACTCCTATAAAGTGGCCTCACCCCTCTCTCTCTTCCCTGACTCTCTTTTTGGACTCAGCCTGCCTGCACCCAGGTGATTAAAAAGCTTTATTGCTCACACAAAGCCTGTTTGGTGGTCTCTTCACATGGACGTGCGTGATAGTTCCAAGATACGAAGATAACTTGATTTTTATAGAGAGTTATATTTAGTTATTTCTATTTTCTATTCTTTTCTTTTTTTTTTTTTTGAGACAGGATCTTGCTTTGTCACCCAGGGTGGAATGCAGTGGTGCAGTCATAGCTCACTGCAGCCTCAATCTCCTGGGCCAAGTGATCCTCTGGCCTCAGCCTCCCAAGTAGCTAGGATTAAAGGTGCTCACCATCATGCTCAGTGTTTTGCTATGTTGCCCAGGCTGTTTTTGAACTCCTGTGATCAAGTGGTCTGCCTGCCTTAGCCTCCCAAAGTGCTAGGATTACAGGTGTGAATCACCACACCTGGTTGTTAATTTAGATATTAAAGCTGCATTTTAAAAGGCCAAAATATTACAGTTTGATTTATTTAAAAAAAAAAAATTCCAGGTGCAGTGGCCCACGCCTATAATCCCAACACTTTGGGAGGCCGAGGCAGGAGGATTGCTTTAGCCCAGGAGTTTGAGACCAGCCTGGGAATCATGGTGAGACCCTGTCTTTACAGAAAAATAAAAAATTAGCTAAATGTGATAGTGTGTGCTTCTAGTCCCAGATGCTACTTGGGTGACTGAGGTGGGAGGATTGTTTGAGCCTGGGAGATTGAGGCTGTAGTGAGCTTTGATTGTGCCATTGCACCCCAGTCTGGGTGACAGAGCAAGACCCTGTCTCAAAAAAGAAAAAAATTCATCTCATTTGACATTTTCACTGAGTCCATTGAGGATAAATTATCAATTTTTGTAGAATGTTTAAAAAGGGCAGTTCAAATAAGTTGATTTTGTGATACTACTGAGGAACTTCAGGTATATTGTGGTTTTGTGTAGTTCTAAAAATCCCCAAAATGAATTGAAGTTAGACTCACTTTAATAACAAATGTTGCATAACACATTTGATGAATGATAATATATATTATAAAAACATAGTGTAATAGGTAGTTCATCTACTAAAGGTTAGAAATCAACCTTTTAGGTAAAAACACTCTGTGTTGCCCCAATAACATTTTAATCTTTTACAGATACAAGTTAGGACTTTTATCTGTAAAAGATTAAAATTGGTTGAGTGTCGTGGCTCACACCTGTAATCCCAGTGATAGGAACAGGAGGCAGAGAAATTCTGGGCAGAAAAGGGCAAGGTCCCTGGCAAAGCCCCGCCCTCAAGCCTGGAACTATGCCCCAAAGTGAGAACATGCATTCCTGTTTTCCCGCTCGAATGTTGTCTCTTCCAAAACCATACATGGCCTGTTCCACCCCCATCCTGTACCCATAAAAACCCCTGACTCAACTGACAGAGGGAAGAGAAAGGGAGAGGAGGAAAGGCAGCTGTATGGTACGACTGCAGTTTGACATTGGAGAAAAGCAGCTTGACCTCAGGGGGATGGCTTAATGGTGTTGCTTCGGAGAGTCCAGTGGGGGACAGTCAGAATCCAGGGGAAGATCACCTTCCTGCTCCATCCCTCTTCCAGCTCTCCTTCCCTCTGAGAGCCACTTTCATTGGCAATAAAATCCTCCGTATTTACCACTCTTCAATTCATTCGTGTGACCCGATTTTTACTGGATGCTGAACAAGAGCTTGGGTGCCACAGGTGTGAGCAGCAAAGCTAAAGGAGCACTGTAACTCATGCCCTCTGGGGCTTCAGGGGTCACGAGTACCCCCCTAGACACTGCGGTGGGGGGGGAGCCCACGGAGTTTTGCTCCTGCCAGCACCCAAAAGTGCTAGCTCTGGCTCCTGCACCTGTTCACCTGCTGCTCCCCGTCCCACCAGGGGTTGAGAGCTGTGGACCGAGTAAGTGAGGCACTCCTGTCATGAGGCCCAGGAAGGGGTCAAGGAAAATTTTCTGTTTCACCAGCACTTTGAGAGACTGAGGTGGGCGGATCACTTGAGGTCAGGAGTTCGAGACCAGCTTGGCCAACGTGGTGAAAACCTCTCTCTACTAAAAATATAAAAAAAATTAGCTGGACATGGTGATGTGTGCCTGTAATCCCAGCGATTCAGGAGGCTGAGACATGAGAATCGCTTTAATCCAGGAGGCAGAGGTGGCAGTGAGCTGAGTTTGTGCCACTGTACTCCAGCCTGGGTGACAGAGTGAGATTCTGTTTTTTTTTTTTTTTTTTTAAGATTGAAGCTAATGTTTATGGACTTAACAACTTTTCTTCAGTCAACATTTGAATAGATTTATTAAAAAAATTCAAAGTCAAACTCTACCCCACCCACCACATTGAAATACTATTAGGATATAGATACTTCATTTAAATTTGCCTGGTTAGGTTGGAGAAACATCAGTTTTTACTTGGTTCTTCTGTTCTGTGATGTATTTATTCTTTGAATCATTTTAGTTTTTGGTTTTAGTTAACTTAATAAAAAAAGTCAGAATCTCGGTTTTTAGAATTTGAATGTACCTCATCCTGTTCCTCTTTCTACTGAGTGAGGAATCCTTTCTTATAGCAGTGCTTGATCTGTTTGTCAGTGCACCCAGTTCCATCAACTGGTGTCTGTCCCTCTTTTGTGTTTACTCTTGTGACCACAGAAAGACTTTCTATCTCAAAAATCTCCTTATATTCCTGAGAGGAAATCCAGTGTGGGGCAGAACAATCATAGCAAATCATCTCAGAAGTCACTGGAAATCAGGTGTATTGATTTTCCTTGGGTTAAGCTTCCATTCCAGGTTCAGTGGGGTTGGAAAGAGGAGGTGGAGTCGTGTATAATATGATTTTACTTCTGCCTAAGATATCTGAATAATTTCTTCATCCAGAGCATAGATTTGGCAGTTTCTTGCAGAATGAGAGGGTGTATTTAACAGATGTTTGAGCCAATTTACCCACACTGTATGGTTTACTAATAAGCATTTCTTAACCTCAGTCTAAAATTCCAAATAAGTAAAATTGAGGAAAGAGTTAACAGTGGTCAGCTTGTATGTATGGTATTGGAAATTCCCTTTAATATAGCATTCATTTGTATACTGTTGTAATGGCTATAACACCTGCCTGTGATCGTTTGTGAAACATTTACTCCCATATCTGGGATCCGACTGCTTAATGAATTTCTTTCTTTCTTTCTTTTTTTTTTTTTTTTTTTTTTGACATGGAGTCTTGCTCTGTCGCCTAGGCTGGAATGCAGTGGCACAATCTCAGGTCACTGCAACCTCTGTCTCCTGGTTTCAAGCAATTCTCCTATCTCCACCTCCCGAGTAGCTGGGATTATAGGCACCCACCACCATGCCCAGCTGATTTTTGCATTTTTAGTAGAGATGGGGTTTCACCACATTGGCCAGGCTGGTCTCGAACTCTTGACGTCAGGTGATCCACCTGCCTCAGCCTCCCAAAGTGCTGGGATTACAGGCGTGAGCCACCGTGCCTGGCCATGAATTTCATGTTATAAATACACATACCAAATGTAGTATTTAATGGTAAAATATAAATGTTTATTCATATAATACCTTTGGAAGGACACATAAAAAACCGGTCATTGGTTGCCCCTAAAGGAAGAGAATACCGTAGGCTGGAGGACAGAGATAGCAGGTATACCCTTTAATTCTATTCGAACTTTATGTTGTGTGTAAGAGTTACCTAAACAATAGTAAAGCACTAAAAAGTAAGTAAAATAAAAATGACAAACAGTAAGAAAAGGTAAGTTAAATGGAAAAGGCAAATACTCTTCTGGTATAATTCTAGCCAAATACAGTTTGGTGGCGTCTATTTGAATTTCTTCTCCCAATTGTTAAGCTCTCTGTATTGGTTGATGGCTAAGTTTGATTAGTATTTTTCTCTACATGGTAATTATATTTTAATATTTTATCATCTTATTGTTTACTCAACTTAAAGTGATATAGAAGAGTTGCCAGGTTTCTCTTTGATGTGAGATCTCTTCTTGATTTGGAATGCAAATCAGAAGTGTCATTTTTTGAATAAAGGGACCAGATAACTTATAGGTATTCTTTCTCTAAATATAACTAAGGTAAGATTTTTTTTTTTTTTTGAGGTACGTTAATCTATATAAGTGGTAAAGAATTTACTTGAATTTCTCCAAATTCTCATGTCTAAAGTCTGATTGATTAAATTCAGTTTTGGTATTTCATTTTGAAAAGAATGCAGCTTTAGCAAACTTCTTTGTATAAATTCAGTGGGATTAAGTTCATTTTTAAAAATTGTTATATCATTGTATTTTTAAAATTTACCAGTTTTATTTTTCTTTTTACCCTTCAGCCGGCCTCAGAAAGTGTGTTTGTGTCCATTTCTCCCAGCGCACCCTCTGCATATCTCTACCCATTTGTACATAATTCAGCATCCAGCAGAGGTAAGATTTTGTAAAATACATGATTTCAAATAGAATATGAGTCCACAAGAGGAAACACGAAGATAAACATACTTATCTTTACCAGCTCTTTAGCATTTCTGAAAAGAAGTTGATGATAAATACTTTCTCTTTGGAAAAAAATAGTTTCTTTTTAATTTCATGTGGTAGTATACAGTCATATGCTCTAGAGAGAGATAACATTTCACAAAATCTATGTTACTGAATAGTATATAAATGTAAAACTCCAATAATTTTGTATGAAGAAATAATGAGATTTTGTGAATAAAGAGCTAAGAAAATCATTGCTTTTTAAATTTTGGTCATAGCGTATGTTCCTTGATGTCTTTTCTTGCTACAGTAGAGGTAACTTTGGCATTTTACTCTTACAAAGTGAATGTATAAATAAATTTTTGGTTTATTTTAGATGAATAGAAGAAACTTGTATATTTCATAATGCATGTTATAGGTAAAGATTTTAAAATTAATACTCTCTTGTACAGGTACAATTATACATATGTGCCAGCGTGTATGTGTGTTTGTAACTTTTGATTAGCTGCTTAATGAAGAGGGGAGGAAGTTATAATTAATACAAAACTACTCAGTGCATACTGTGAAGTATATTTAGTGTAAACTACAGTTAAAACTCTTTCAGTATTTAGGAACTGAGGTTATCATAGACCCAGTCAAGCGTTCTAAGAAGGAATAATTATTTTTTAAATTTCTCAAGTCTGGATCACTTGAAGACTTTAACAGAAGTATAAAAGAAATTAATCTTTTATCTCTTTCAAATAATGAAACATTTATTTATTTATTTATTTATTTATTTATTGAGACAGGGTCTCCCTCTGTCACCCAGGCTGCAGTACAGTGGCACAATCTCAGCTCACTGCAATCTCTGCCTCCCACGTACAAACAATTCTCATGGCTTAGCCTTGAAACATTTTTTCTTTTATTGCAAATTGCTAACTATTCCATTTGGTGGGCAACCTTTTTCTCAGCCTTTTTTTTTTTTTTTTTTTGAGATGGAGTCTTGCTCTGTTGCCCAGGCTGGAGTGCAGTGATGCGATCTCAGCTCACTGCAAGCTCTGCCTTCTGGGTTCACGCCATTCTCCTACTTCAGCCTCCCAAGTATAGCTGGGACTACAGGTGCCTGCCACAATGCCCGGCTAATTTTTTGTATTTTTAGTAGAGACGGGGTTTCACCATGTTAGCCAGGATGGTCTTGATCTCCTGACCTCGTGATCTGCCCCCTCAGCCTCCCAAAGTGCTGGGATTACAGGCGTGAGCCACCGCGCCTGGCCTAACCTTTTTCTCAGTCTTAACAGCATCATGCTTTTGTCAGGATTATGACAATTTTGGTCACTAGCACTATTTTACTGCATTTAAACTTAAAACATTGTACAGCTCAAAATTTATGTAAAATGATAGCTTGCTGGCCATAGCAGTTTTGGTTAAAACCTGACTTTTGAGGCTGGGAGTGGTGGCTCATGCCTATAATTCAAGCACTTTGGGAGGCTGAAGAAGGAGGATAACTTGAGCCCACAAGTTTGAGACCAGCCTGGACAACATAGTGAGACCCCATCTCTATAAACAAATAAAAAAATTAGCCAAGTGTGGTGGCACATGCCTATAGGCCTAGCTACTTGGGAGGCTGA
This sequence comes from Macaca nemestrina, assembly GCF_043159975.1. Classification (NCBI taxonomy): domain Eukaryota; kingdom Metazoa; phylum Chordata; class Mammalia; order Primates; family Cercopithecidae; genus Macaca; species Macaca nemestrina. The sequence goes on from NC_092130.1 coordinate 61,312,319, forward strand.
GGTGGGAGCATCCCTTCTGCCCATGAGTTTTAGGCTGCAATGAGCTATGATTGTGACACTGCACTCCCACCTGGGCTATATAGCAAGACCCTATCTTAAAAAACAAAACAAAACAAAACCCCAAACCACTTGAGATTTGATGGTAAGTACTGCGTTCATTTTGCAGTAGACACAGTATGGCGCCTTTTCATTATTGTGTGGTTCCAGATATAAGATAGCTTTTTTAATATGGGTGTTTTCATTGATTTGTGGCAATATTAATGTTTTCTTTCTATTTTTTGTAGAGATGGAGTCTCACTATGTTGCCCAGGCTAGTCTTGAACTCCTGGCCTTGAGTGATCCTCCTGCCTTAGCCTCCCACGGTGCTAGAATTGTGGACATGAGCCATCATGCTTGGCCTTTTTTTTTTTTTTTTTTTAAATGTTTTCAAATATCTTATTTTTAATTTATTTTTTTTACCATTAATCTATGGTTTAGATGATGCATTCATCATTGTGTGTGCTACAAATATATTTTATGCATATACAAATGCATCCATACAGTTTTTCCTTCTCAGCAAAGAACTTTCTATTATTATTTTTTTCTGTTTTTAAGAATGGGGTCTCACTATATTGCCCAGACAGCTCTCAAACCCAGGGCTCAAGGTATCCTCCAGCCTCTGCCTCCCTAAGAGCTGGGACTATAGGCATGAGCCACCCTGCCCAGCCATTCTCAGCAAAGGAATTTTCCAGTTTTCATCTAACTTATGAGTGCTGGGCTGCCTGTGCTTAACTTCAGCACACCATTTCCAATAAAAGGATATGCTAGTTTTTTGACTCTCCCATAAAAAAGTTATTAAAAACCATTTAGATAGGCTTTAGGAGGGGGCTTTGGGAAGAGAAGACTTGGTGGAGTAGATGATATGGAGGTGATATGATGGAGCATTTCAAAGAGTAGGTATACATATATATAAAATTACTTAAGGATAAAAACAGAAAAGCTATCTCAAAAATAACAAAAAGCTTTACGAGAAAGAAATGTTAAACGACTTGGCTTTTGTGAATAATGTATATTTAGTCGTGAAGATGCAACACTCTTTATTGACTTAACTAATAATATTAGATGTGAGAGGAAGGAGTGGTGTTAGATAGCTAAATCCTCATTTGTTATGAGAGGCAGTACTTAAGGGCTGTGGAGCTAGACTGCCCAAGCTCAAATTCTTAATAGTTCTATAAACTATGGAACTTTGGGCAAGTTAATTAACATCTTTGTGTTTCAGTTTCCTCATTAGTAAAATGGATATGACAAAAGATATATTTCTCTCTGTGTATTGCACTTAGAATTGTGTGCCTTAATATTAGCTGTTATGATGATAACTGGTAGATTTTGGATAATATCTAAAATTGATAAGAAATAGAAAAACAATGTTTATTATGTGGTTATATGGAGGTAACTACCAGAAGAAATAGCCAGAAGAGTTAAAGTGATTGCCTCCAGTAAGTGGTACTGGGGAGTACATCTGGGAACAACTGTGGCATTTTAAATCTTTTGGCACTATTTAATTTGACATATATACATGTATTACTTTGATAAAGGTTTAGAAAGTGATTAAGTCTGTGTCACAGTCTCATGGTGATGGTAAGGGGAGAAGAACACTGTATTAAACATTGGAAAATGTCCTAAAACCACCTAAGGCAGAGTGACTAATCACATGGCTCTATGGGATTCAAGGTAGAATTCTCGTGGCAACAAGAAAGATAGTTTCCAGTGTTGGAAGCTAGGACATTGAAGAAACCACTGATGACAGTCAAGTTAATGGCATTTTCAGAAACGGCCACCAGATTTCTCCACTCTAAAGTTATTTTTTTTGTTCTCTTTCCATACTCTATATTCTTTGGAAGGAAGGCCATAAATCCAGCCCACACTCAAGTGGGAGGAAGAGATTAAGCTCCACCTTCTGGAGGGGGTAGTATTTACATTTATTATTTGGAATTCTTTTGTAAGGAAGATTTGTTTCTTCTCCCCCATTTATTTATTAAGTCATTTATTTATATCATTCCGGACTCTAATTTGTACTTTGGGTTATAATCCAGTACTGTGTTATTTATTTTGTTGCTCAGATTTTTCAGTTTTAGCCATTGGGAGCTCTTTAAGATTGACTTCTATGTCCCTTCGACATACCACATTGTTTGTTTTCCTTTTTTAAAAAAATTTTTAATTTAAATAAAGAGGCTATGCTGGGAAGAACCCATTGTTTTGTTTTTTGAGCACTTCCTTGCTGTTTGGGCATAAAGATCTAGGCAATTATCTTCAAGCTGACATAGTGCAAAATGTAATTACTTGTGAAATGAAAAACTTGTCAGAATAAATGATTCAATTTAGTTAAACACAAATTTACATTTTAATAATCTTTAATCATTATATATATTAATGTAATCTTCTTTGATCAGTAAACCCGTAAACATACCCAAATAAATAAAAAGGTATGCTTGTGTTATGGTTAATACTGATAAATCAGAGAAATTTTACCTCTTTTTATTAAACTGTGGTCTTTAGTAAAAGGCTTGTAAAAGTTATACATAAAGTTATGAATCAGATGTTCATTATAAAATATTTAAAAGTGTGTATATCTAAGTAAAAATCTATGTTTCAATTCATTTTTTAATTAAAGGAAAACAAAGTGTTGCGTACAGTTCCTCTACTAGCAGCATGCCTCCCCCAGGACAAGTGTAAAGTAAAGATTGGTCGTCGCTTCAGTGAAGAAAGGTAAATTAACTGTTAGGGCAATGTAAATAATTCTTTTCTACACAGATCTTTAAAAATGGTTTCGTTCAACTTATTCATTTCTTTCGGGTTATTCGTGGTCTAAAGAGTGGAAATTAGTCAAAAATTTAAGTTCTGCTAACCCCCGACCAATAATACAAGACAAAACAAAACAAAATCAGAAATAAAAAAATAAATAATGTGTAAGCAAAGGAATATTTAACCTAAAAGTATGTTTTAACTTAAAGTATGTTTAACTTAAAAGGCAAATATACTTGGTGCTTATATCATTTTTGTTAAAAGTGCCTTCCAGTTGGTAGATGGTAGGGTTCTTTTTTTTTTTTTTTAAATATCTTCCACAACATTTTTTTTTGGTAGGGTTCTTGTATTAGATTTAGTTCAGTTTTTTTTCTCCCTATGGTGCCTAATATAGTGCTTACTTAGTAAATTATTATTATTATTATTTTTCGAGGCAGGATCTCGCTTTGTTGCCCAGTCTGGCGTGCAGTGGTGCAATTTTGGCTTACTGCAACCTCCACCTCTTGGGCTCAAGGGATCCTCCCACCTCAGCTTCCTGAGCAGCTGGGACTACAGGCATGAGCCACTGTGCCTGGCCAATAAATTATTATTTGCTGATGAATTTTAAATTAAAGCAGATTAGAACTGTCAATATAAATGTAGTAACTGAATGATTAATTTAGGCTTTTGTTAGAGTACATGATGAAATCATGGGGGAATGATTAAGAGACTTACTGCTTTTGGTGTCCTTTGTAAATTTTTGCCTCTAGTATATAAGAAAACAATTGGTTTTTATATATTAACCCTGTATCCAGTAACTTTCTAAATTCATCTGTTAGTTGTAGAAATTGTTTTGTAGATTCCCTGGAACTTTCTATGTAAGCAGCATTGTCATCTGCAAATGGGATCATTTATATTTCTTCCTTTCTGATACTTATCCTTTCTTTTTCCTTGCCTCATTGCAATAACTGATACTTTTAGTATAATGTTTATTAGAAGTGGTGAAAGCCAACATCTTTACCTTGGTCCCAAACTCTGTGGACATTATTAACTATGATATTAGCTGTATGTTTCTCCCCCCAAGCATTATTGAGGATAATTGATAGATAAAAGTTATATTTATCATGTACAGTGTGATGTTTTGATGTATGTGTACATTGTGAAATGATTAGCACAGTCAAGCTAATTAACACATTTATCACCTCACACAGTTAAGATTTGTTTAAAACGTTCAATAATGTTGAGAATACTATAGTATGGCTGTGTCAGGAGAGACACAATGAGGAAGTGAAGCCAAAATGCATGAAAGGAAAGAAGTTTATTACACATAGATACTAGAGAGGTTAGGATGCCAATGTGAGGCCAAAGGGAAGTCTGGAAATAGGGGATTCAGCTGCTGGGTGGGCGGGAAGAGGAGACCTGTGGGATTATGCCTTTATTAAGGTCTGTGGGGATTATCCCTTGGGATTTCCCTGTGGGTTGTGGACTGGCTAGTTTAAAGAGAACAATGTGAAGGGGGAGCTTATTCATATGACTCTGGTATTATTCATATGACTCTGGGTTTTATTGTGGTCAGCAGCTATGGGATGTGTTGGGTTTTGGATTAGTGAGGAACAAGTAGGCTATATGGCAAACACCACACAGGGAGAGAAAGTTTTAACTAGGCCAAAGGTGACAGGGTTGGCTGGATTACGGATAACTTATGTCAGGCCTAAAATGGATGTCAAGGCAACCACTGTATTAAACAAATTTATAACAATAGTTTTACTTTTTTTTTTTTTTTTGCAGTGATAACATTTAAGACCTGCCCTCATGGCTATTTTCAAGTATACGATCTGTTAACTCTAATAACCATGTTATACAATGTAATTTATCAGTTTCTAAAGTGCAGAGAATTTTAATTATGAATGGGTGTTTGTTGAATTTTGTGAAATCCATCTATTGAAATGATCATGTAGATTCTCTCCTTAATTCTGTTAATATAGTGTGTTATATTGATTGATTTCTGCATGTTAAAACCCTTCTATTTCTAAGATAAAACCCACCTGGTCATATTATAATTTGTGGGATGGTTTTTTTTCTTACAAATATAATTCATTTATTAAACATAAGGAATTTCATATTTTCTATTTATTTTCGTGTCAGTTTTTATATTTTGTACCTTTCAAAGAAATGGTACAAGTTATCTAAATTGTTGAATTTATTGTCATAAAGTTGCTTGTAGCATTTATTTATCGTTATTGTCATGTGTGTAGAATTTGTAGTGGTAGCCTCTTTTAATTCCTGATTTAGGTAATTTGTGTCTTTTCTTTTTTCTTAGTCTGTTTCGGTAGATCTCTTTGAAGAACCAAGATTTGGCTTTGTATTTTTCTCTGTTTGATTTTCTAATTGATTTCTACTCTTCATTGTCAATTTTTTTCTTGCTTCGGATTTAATTTCTCTTTTTTTCTTTTTTTTTTAGTAGAAGATTAGATAACAGATTTTAAACCTTTTTGTTCATTCATATAAACATAATTTTTTTAAAAAAATAAATTGAGATGGGGTCTTGCTATGTTGACTAGGCTGGTCTCAAACTCCTGACCTCAGGTGATCCTCTCATCTTGGCCTCCCAAAGTGCTAGGATTACAGATGTGAGCTGCTGTGCCCAGTCCTTTTTGCTTTTTATCAGTGTTTTGTAGTTTTTCACCTACAGGTACTTTACATATTTTATTAGATTCACACCTAAGAATTTCATTTTTGGAGGGCTATTTTAATGGTATTTAAAACAATTACAAATGTGAATTTTTCATTGTTGGTATGTGGGAAAGCAGTTGACTTTTGTATATTAACCTTATATCATGTGACCTTGCTGTACTTATTTACTTGTTCTTGGAGGTTATTTTTTTTTAATTTTTATTTTTTTGGTCAGTTCCATGGGCTTTTCTATATAGATGATTATGTTGTCTGAGGAATATATATGGTTTTATTTCATCTTTCCAGTTTGTATGTCTTTTGTTCCCTTTTCTTATTTCAGTAGCTAGGGGTTGAATAGCAGTGGTGAGAGGACATCCTTGTTTTGTTCTCAGTCTTAGAGAACTGTTATGTATAATGCTAGCTATAGGTATTTTGCAAATGTTCTGTATTAAATTGAGGCCATTCTCCCCTATTCCTAGCTTGTGGAGAATTTTTCTCATGAGTGGGCTTTGGGTTTTGTCAAGTACGTTTTCTTTGTGAATTGGTACAGTCCTTTGATGTTTCTTCTTTAGTCCATTGATGTGGTTGATTACATTTATTGATTTTGAATGTTAAACCAGTCTTCCATCCCTGTAATAAATCTGATTTGTGATGGTAGATAAGTTTTTATGCATATTGGATTTAATTTGCTGGTATTTTGTTGAGAATTTTTGTGTTTATGTTCATAAGGGATATTGATCTATAGTTTTCCTTTCTTGTAATGCCTTTATTTGGTTTTGATATGCGGGTAATGCTGGCCTTATGGAATGAATTAGGCAATGTTCTGTCTGTTTTTATTATCTGGAAGAGATTGTAGAGAATTGATACCATTTCATCTTGAAATGTTTGAGAGAATTCACTGCTGAAACCACCTGGGCCTGGTGATTTGTTTTTTTAGAAGATTATTAATTATTGATTCAGTTTCTTTGATAGACATAGAGCTTTTCAGTTTTCCTGTTTCTCCTTGTGTGAGTTTTGATAGTTTGTTTTTCAAAGAATTAATTTCCTCTGAACTATGAAATTTGTGGGCATTGAGTTTTTTGTAGTATTTCTTTATTATTAATGACTATAGAATCAGTAATGATCCCAGTTTTTTATTTCTGATATTGGTAGTTGTGTCTTTGCTCTTTTTTTTTTTTTTTTGATTACCTTAGGTGTAGTTTTATCCATTTAATTGATCTTTTCAAAGAACCAGTGTATTAATTTGCTAGGACTGTCATAATAAAATACCACATATTGGGTGGCCAAAGAGAAGTTTATTTTCCACAGTTCTTGAGTTTAGAACTCTTTAAGATCAAGAGGTCAGTAGATTTGGTTTCTCCTGAGGCCTCTCCTTGGCTTGCGGTTGGTTGCCCTCTCATTGCTTGTTCACATAGTTGTCCCTCTGAACAGGTGTGCCCCTGCCATCTCTTCTTTTGTGTCCAAATTTCCTCTTATAACCATATCAGTTAGATTAGAATAGAGAACACCCTAATGGCTTCATTTTAACTTCATCACCTCTTTAAAGGTGATTTATCAGTCTCTGAATACCATCATATTCTGAGCTACTAGGGGTTAGGACTTCAACATTTGAATTTTGGGGAGGACACAATTCCTTCTGTTAACAGTCAGCTTTTGGTTTCATTGATTTTCTCTGTTGTCTTCCTATTTTGAACTTCATTGATTTCCATCTTAGGTTTTACTCTTTCTTTTCTTTTTTTAGTGCTTGTTTTAGGCTTAAATTGCTCTTCTTTCTCTAGCCTTTTTTTTTTTTTTTTGGTCAAGACAGAATCTTGCTACATTGCTCAGGCTGATCTTGAGCTCCTGGCCTCAGGTGACCCTCCTGCCTCTGGGATTAGAGGCATGAGCCACCATGCCCAGCCCTATCTAACTTTTATTGTTGTTGTTGTTGTTGTGTTTTTAAGGAGGAAGCTCAGACTGTTGATTTTCAGGTCTTTCCTCTTTCCTAATATGTGTGTTTTAATGCTACGAATATCCCTCTAAGCAGTGCTTTTGCTGCATCCCACACATTTTGATAAGTTGTATTTTCATTTTCGTTTAGTTCACAATATTTAAAAATTTCCCTTGAGACTTATCTCTTGACCTGTGGTTTATTTAGAAGTGTGTTGTTTATTCTCCAATATTGTGGAGTTTTCCAGCAAGTTTTCTGGCTCTAATTTAATTCCATTGTAGTCTGAGAGCATACTTTGTATGATTTCTATTTTAAATTTGTCGGGGTATGTTTTATGGCCCAGAATGTGGTCTGTTTTGGTGACTGTTTCATGTGAACTTGAGAGGAATGTGTATTTTGTTGTTGGTGAACTATTCTATAAATATCAATTAGATCAAGTTGATTGACAATGCTGTTCAGGCCAACAATATCCTTACTGATTTTTTGCCTGCTTGATCTACCAGTTACTGACAAGGTTGTACTGAGTCTCCAACTATATTACTGGATTTGTCTATTTATCTTTTCAGTTCTATTGGTTTTTGCCTTACATATTGTGAACAGTGAATTGTTAAGTACATACATGTTAAAAGATTTTTATGTCTTCTTGGAGAATTGACTCTTTTTTTTTTTTTTTTTTTTTTTGAGACGGAGTCTCGCTCTGCCGCCCAGGCTGGAGTGCAGTGGCCGGATCTCAGCTCACTGCAAGCTCCGCCTCCCGGGTTTTTACGCCATTCTCCTGCCTCAGCCTCCCCAGTAGCTGGGACTACAGGCGCCCGCCACCTCGCCCGGCTAGTTTTTTGTATTTTTTAGTAGAGACGGGGTTTCACCATGTTAGCCAGGATGGTCTCGATCTCCCGACCTCGTGATCCGCCCGTCTCGGCCTCCCAAAGTGCTGGGATTACAGGCTTGAGCCACCGCGCCCGGCCGGAGAATTGACTCTTTTGTCATTATGTAATGCCTCTCTTCATCCTGATAATTTTCCTTCTGATGTCTGCTTTGTCTGTAGTTAATATAGCTACTGCAGTTACCTTTTTTTATTTTTTTGAGACAAGGTCTCATTCTGTTGCCCAAGCTCGAGTGTAGTGGCACAATCATGGTTCACTGCAGCCTTGACTTCCCAGGCTCAAGCGATTCTCCTGCCTCCGCCTCCCGAGTAGCTGGGACTATAGGTGGACGCCACCATGCTTGGCTAATTTTTAAACGTTTTTGGAGAGATGGGGGTCTCACTGTGTTGCCTAGGCTGGTCTTGAACTCTTGGGCTCACGCAGTGCTCCTGCCTCAGCCTCCCAAAGTGCTGGGATTACAGGGGTGAGCCGCTGTGCCTGGCCTAGAATTATCTTTTGATTAGTATTATCATATATCTTTCTCCCCTTTTTTTTTGAAAGGGTTTTATTGATATGTAATTCACATACCATTTAACTTACCAATTTAAAATGTACAAATTAATTGGTTTCTACTATATCCAAAGATATTTGCAACCATCACCAATTTAAAATATGTCATCACCTCAAAAAGAAACCCTCTACCTTTAACTATTACTTACCTATCCCTATGCCCTCCATCGTTTCCAACTCCCTGCACCTTCCCAATCCTAGGCAAAGACTAGTCTACTTTGTGTTTCTATTGATTTTCCTATTTGATATTCATATTTGATATCTGATATTCCATATAAATGAAATAATGTATTTGGACTTTTGTGACTGGCTTCTTTCACTTAGCATAATGCTTTCAAGGTTGTAACACGTATGTTGTAACATACATTAGTACTTAATTTCTTTTTGTGGTTAAATAATAGGTAGAAAAAAAGCTGTGGTAAGTAGTTTCTCTTGAGGGAAAGGCCTTTGTTATGGAGAATGCTGTGGGCTATTTCGAGATGGTTACTTTTTTTTTCCTCTGGTTTTTGGAGTTTTTGCCCTGGGGCCTCAGTTCTCTGATGGATCTAAGAAAAGTTGTTAATTTTCAGTTTGTTAGCATTTTTCTTGTGAAGATGGGCTTGATGACTTTCAAGCTCTTTATTTCTGAGCTGAAATTGGAAGTCCAAATTATATTTCCAAGAACAATGATAATTTGTCTACTTTCCCCTTAATGTTTTGTTTTTTTGCTTGTGGGCGAAGGGTGTCTCATTCGTTGTTTTATCTCCAGTACCAAAAAGCTTTGACACATTTTTGAATGAATGTTGAACCAACAAACTCTATAATTGAACTGGATGATGGTGTAGGGGCCAAGGGAAACCTTCCTCTTCACCCTCTGAAGGTCTGCTAAAAATCATCTGACAAAAGACAAATTAAAGGGAGAAAAGGCATACAAATTTATTAATGTGTAAGGGAGTCTTATGAGATATAAGAACTCAAAGAAATGGCCAGATGGTTGATGCTTTTATGTCATCTTGAGGTTTACAGAAAGAATAGGGGCTTAGAGCCTGGCAAAGCCGGTTATTATGGCAAAAACACATGGAACGGGAAGAAGAGGAGGCCTGGCTAGCACAAGTGGTCTTGTTATGCAGATGAAACTGCACAGATAGCAGCCTTCATGGAGAATAGAGGGTAAATATTTCTTTCAGACAATTAAGGTTGTTAGACTTTCAGTTATTATTTCCTAAATCTGGACAAGGGAAGGTCCTCAGAGAAAGCCTGGCTGCCATCTGTTTTTCTCTACAGATGCAACAGCTTTTCAAGGCTACTGCTGTTTGCAAGCCCTCTAAACAGCCGTCTCAACGTATGTCAAATAAGTATATTTTGAAGTGAAATATTTTGGTTTCCTTCAATAGATCATATAAGGTGTTATAAGAAAAACTTCAGCCAAATTAAATTTAAAGGTATTTAATTGAGCAATGAACAATTCGTGAATCGGGCAGCCCCCAGAATCACTGCAGATTCAGAGAGACTCCAGGGATGCCTTGTGGTCAGAACAAATTTGTAGATGAGAAAAAAAAAGGGAAGTGACATACAGAAATCAGCAGTGATGTATGGAAACAGCTGGATTGGTTACAGGTTGGGGTGTGCCTTATTTGAACACAGTTTGAACACTTAGCAGTCTGTAAGTGGTTGAAGTGTGGCCACTGGGATTGGCCAAGACTCAGCCATTGTTACAGGTGCGTACTCCTAAGTTAGATGTTCAATCTTGTCTGCCTATTAAGATAGGTTAGATTTCATCCACAAGGACTCAAATTTAGAAGTATGGAATCCTTCTCAGGCCATATTTAGTTGGCTTTAACAAAGGTGAATTTGAGAATGTGGCTTGCCTGTGCAACCTAACTTTTCTTTATGGTTCTTCCATTGCTACTAGATTTTGCCCTGGGATTGTTAGGATTGTTTGTGCTAGGATTGTTAGGCAATGCCAGTTGTTTACTTTGATAAAGTGGATCAGATTACACATGAAATATTAGTGAGAAAAGGAAGAATTCTTTGGAAGGGCTAAAGTTATGTCACTGGCAGTTGGATAGAAAAGCTTTAATAGAGAAGAATAGTGAGGATTGGAAAGCCTAGAGGTGAGTGGCAGAATTGTGGTGAAGAAATCAGTATAGAGTACACAAAATTTTGAGTGTTTTAAATTCATACTTTATAAACTAATTAATACCTATATTTGATTAGACAAATGACTAGATATAGGGAAACTTTTATTAGGAAATTCAGTAAGCATAATAAAACCTTTTTTCCTCACAAGCTAATAAAGATATATTTTTAAAAAACTTTTTCAGAGATCCTGAACTTTCAACTGTTTGCCGGAAGTCTGGTACATTAATATTATATCCTGGGGCTGAAGCTGCTAATTTGGAAGAATTTATATTAGATTCTCCTGTTTATCCTTCTACAATCATCATCATTGATGGTACATGGAGCCAGGCTAAGGACATTTTCTATAAGAATTCCTTGTTCCGACATCCCAAACAGGTAAACCAGTAATTTTAACAGAGAATAAATATAAATGTATAATTAGGTATATTGTGTATGTTTTCTGTGAAGGGATACATATGCATTTTTATATATGAATTTGGTGGTATTTCTGTGTGTGAATATATAGTACATAGATATATATGTATGTTTATGAGTTTGAATATATATATATTTTGAATATATATATATTAAATTTCAAATTTGTAATTTCTTCTGTCTTACTGCCAAATTTTACTGTAGTTGAGGCATTTGGCTATACTGAGTCTCTTAGATATTTCATCAGAGAAGTCTAAGGATTATTTTTATTATGTATTAATGTGTTTTGTTAAGAAGCATTGTCTTATTTAAATACTATCATTTGGTTACTGAATTACCTAGTTCTTATTAGGAATGACTAAGTTTTTATGAAATACTTTTTGTCATTCATTATTATAGTTATATGGTTTAAGCTTCAGTTTTTTGATGTAATTAATTATGAAGACACCTTTCTTAATATTGGTCCATTCTTGTATTCCTGGAATGGACTCTACTGAGTAAACTATTAAACATTTTTGATATATTGCTGGAAATTATATTTTATTTAATGGCATTGAATTATGTGTATTTTTGGTCCACTGTCAGGTTTGGGTATTAAGATAATGTTAACCTCCAAAGTAAATTGTAGAGATTTTAATATTTTTCTATCGACCTGGAATAGTTTAAATAATACTAGAATTCCATGCATCTTAGAAATTAGATGGAACTCATTGGTGAAATCACTTGGTTCTGTTCTCTTTAAAAATGATAGTTTTTAAATTCTTCTTTCAAACTCTTCTAAGGAAATTATTCAAGCTTTCTACTTCTATTTGGATCAGTTTTTAATAACTTTTATATTTCTCTAGGGAATGATCTCTTTTCTATAAGTTGGCAGATTGGTTGCCCTGTACTTATATACAGTCTTAAATAAATATTTTAATTTCTCAGGAATGCATTTTTTTCTTGTTTTTAATCATACACACACAGATGTAGACATACACACACATGCACAAACGTTTTTTACACAAATAGATTCAAAAGGGGTTTCTCTATAGAGCTTTTAAAAGTATAAGCTTTTAGGTTGTTTATATTGGCTATTATAGTTTATTTTTATTTCATTACATTGAACTTTTTTCTTGACCAATTTTATATTTCATCTTTTTGGGCTTATTTTCTTCTATTATTTTTCTGGTTTTATAACATTTTTACTAAGAGTACTTCTGTAGACTGAATTGTGTTCCTTGTTCCTCCCCCAACCCCATGCGTATATTGGAGCCCTAACTTCCAATATAATGGTATTTGGAGATGGGACCTTTGGGAAGTGATTAGATTGTGAAGGCAGAGCCCTCATGATGGGATTAGTACCTTTAGAAGAAGAAACATGAGAGATATTTCCTTTTCTCTTTCTGCCTCTCTCTGTCTCTCTCTGTCTCTCTCTCTCTCTCTCTCTCTCTCTCTCTCTCTCTCTGTCTCTCTCTCTCTGCATGTGAGGACACAGCAAGAAGACTTCCATTTGCAAGCCAGGAAGAGAACTCTCACCAGGACTGTGACCATGCAGGTGCTCTGATTCACACTTCCCAGCTTCTAGAACTGTGAGAAATGAGTGTTATAACAGCCTGAGCTGACTAAAACAAGTACTAATAAATTTCTTTATTAAGATTTCTGAGTTCTGCTAGGCTTGGTGGCTTGTACCCAAAATTTCAGCTCCTTGTGAGGCTGAGGTGGGAGGATCACTTGAGCCCAGGAGTTTGAGGTTACAGTGAGCTATGATTGTGCCACTGCACTCCAGCCTAGGTGCCAGAGGGAGACCCTGTCTCTAAAAAAAAAATCACTTTCTTTTTTGAATAAAAGGGTTAAGATGGATGCAATATTTCTGCTGGTATAACTGTCATGGTATCCCATTTTTTGGATTGAAGTGTTCTTTTATCAGTAACATTGATATAAGTTGTTTTGATTTCTTTCTCCCCATGGGTTATCAATGAATTCTTTTTAAAAAAATTTCAGTAGCTTTTGGGGTACAAGTGGTTTTTGGTTACATGGATGAATTCTGTAGTGGTGAATTCTGAGAATTCTGAGTGGTGAATTCTGAGACTGCACCCATCACCTGAGCAGTGTACACTGTACCCAATATTTAGTCTTTTACTCCTCACCTCCCTCCTCCCACCCAGAGTCCCCAAAATTTATTATGTACATCTTTGCATCCTCATAGCTTAGCTCCCACTTATAAATGAGAACATAATGGAATTTGGTTTTCCATTCCTGGGTTACTTCACTTAGATTAATGGCCTCCAGTTCCATCCAAGTTGCTGCAAAAGACATTAGTTTGTTTATTTTTATGACTGAGTAGTAGTCTGTGGTGTATATGTACTACATTTTCTTTATCCACTCATTGGTTGATGGGCACTTAGATTGGTTCCATGTCTTTGCAATTGTGAATTGTGCTGCTATAAACATGACTGCGCATATGTCTTTTTCTTTTTAAATTCAAATGAGGTCTCACTGTGTTGTCCAGGCTGGCCTTGAACTCTTGGGCTCAAGTGATCCTCTCCCTCCCTTGGCTTCCCAAAGTGCTGGGGTTACAGGCATGAGGCATCACGCTTTGCTTATGTGTCTTTTTCATATAATGACTTCTTTTCCTTTGGGTAAATACCTAGTAGTGGGATTGCTTGACTGAACGGTAGATCTACTTTTAGTTCTTTAAGGAATCTCCATACTATGAATGAGTTCTTAATTCTTAAGTGTTTTAACACTTTTCATCATTATTTTACTTTTATTTCTGATTTGGTGGAATCGTGATAAAACAGCATTAGCCACACTATTTTGAATAAGTTTATGATTTCTGTGTGAATAGGTACCTGGTAGATTTTTGTTCATGTTCTATTACTGTAAAAATGTACATTCTCTATTTAGGTATGTAAGTATTCATACTATTGCTTTTAAGTTTGTTAATTGTATTTTTCTTTATGTTTTTATTTTTTAGTATACTTGGACTGTTTGATACAGAAAAAGGATTATGAAAAGCTTCAGTGCTTATGTATTTTTAACGATGTTATCCCTGCATTCCCAGTAGTTTTTGTGTTATTTATCTGCTCTGTTGTTGGGTGCATAAAAGCCATACACTTAGTGAAGAATAACAATGGAACCCTGACTTCTGAGGTTTTAAACTTAAATTCCTTATAGTTTTTATTCCCTTTGACCAAAATGCAGACATAGGTTTTAGATGAGACTAAAATACATGACACAATTACAAAAAATAGCTAATGCATTGAGTGCTTTGATGGAGCAGTCCCAATTCCAAATGTTTTACATGTATTGACTCATTTATCTTTCCCCAAATCCTATGAGTTAATAAGTATTGGTATCTTAGCTAACAGATGAGGAAACCAAAGTACAGAGACATTAAATAACTTGCTTTAGATCACATAACTATTTCACAGCATAGCCACAATTTGAACCCATCTTGTTAGAGCTAAAGCCAGCAGCCTCAACCACAGTGGTATACTGTTACTAAATGGAAAACTTCGATTCAGGATATTTACATAGAATAGCTTTAGATTTCTCTGACTTCCTGAATATTCATTGATATTCGTTGTCTTCCACATAACGAGTTTATGTCTAACTCATAAAAGCCATGGATACGGTTAGATTGTGGCACATCCCAGATAAAATTTTAGGTTCACATTACATTTAAATATCAGAGAAAGTTTAACAAAAGTGTTACTTCTGTAAAACATTTTAGTCTAAACATTTGAAAAGAATTTTTTCATGCATATGTTATGTCTACATCTTTAATCTTTTCGTTCTGTGATAACTACACAGCTATCACAGAGATAAAGCACACAGTCACGTTAAAAATGTTAAATCTATTTTAAAAGATAAAATTCATCAGAATTATTTTCTCCTTTAAATTGAGCATCAGATTAGGAAATATATAAATAATTTCTCAGTTTTACTATACTATACATTTCTATCTCCTTCTCCTCTTTTTGTTTTTTCAAACCAGAAGCAAATGCAGGTGGATATGTAAACTTGAGATAAGTAATGCTTTACAACCATAGTATAAAAGCAAAATACTTCATGGAAACATTAGATAGATTTGATTACATCATGTGAAATATCACATAGACTCAAGTGAAAAGGCAAATGGCTTTCTGAGGAACTATCAAATCAGATAAAGACTTCATAGGCTTAGACTTATTAGAAATGAATAAGGTAAATGTGAAAATCTAAATACAAAGCAGGCCAAAGATATGAAAAAAAAGTTCACAAGATAGAAAATAAATGTTCTTATAAAAATCATCATTTACCCTATTAATCATATGACAAGATCCTAAGTTATAAATTTTTATGAAATAACTTAAAATTTACAGAAAAGTTTCAAGAATAATACTAAGTACCCTTGAATACACTAATCCAGATTCCTCAAGCATTAACATTATACCATGTTTGCCTTACTCTTCCTTTATGTATATATGCATGTATGTGTATAATTATGTTTTTCTGACTCATTTGAGAGCAAGGAATAGATATCCAGATTTCACTATTTCATTTTTTTTTTTTTGAGATGGAGTCTCATTCTGTTGCCCAGGTTGGAGTGCAATGGCGCAGTCTTGGCTCACTGCAACCTCCGCCTCTTGGGTTCTAGCGATTCTTCTGTCTCAGCTTCCCAAGTAGCTGGGACTTCAGGTGCGCACCACCATGCCCAGCTAATTTTTGTATTTTTTAGTAGAGAAAGGGCTTCACATATTGGCCAGGCTGATCTTGAACTCCTGACCTCAAGTGATCTGCCCACCTCGGCCTCCTAAAGTGCTGGGATTACAGGTGTGAGCCACCACACCTGGCGAGATTTCACTTTTTGAAATTGATGTTTTGCTAGCTCTAGGCCAGCAAGATGGTCTTTTTGTAAATATTTGTAGGAAATAAAAAAAATAGTAATTAAAAACCTCACCCAATATATGAAAACTCAAATGTTACATATCTTGGTACAGTTTCATCTAAATATACATGAGGAATATGGATTATCTTAGAATTAATATTATTTTTGGAATTTTAGAGTCTCATGTATCCAGTCCAAATATGAGTATGGCTTGATCAGACAAAATATGTTTCTAGAACTTGTTGCACAAAAGCAATGAAATCTGTACATTTACTGTTTTTAAAAAAACATATATATAAACAGATAAATAGGTAAATTGAGCTGAAAAAGGTATTGATTTTTTAAAGTAACTATATGCTTGTTTTCGGACAGCTATAAAATGTAAAATGATAGTGGCAATTTTAGTGATTTTTATGGTGAATTCTAAACTACCTTATGTAACACTAAAAGTTTGTTCATTTTAAAATATATTTTTAAATTCTTGAAAAATTGCCTGTTCACATATTTAGTGTATTACAAGATTTAGTTAATTAGTATCCCTATTCCCCAGCTTTTCTGGATGAAGATAAATTCATTTAATTACATAGTAGACTTTCCTAGGGGCCTGCTTTAGTAGATGAATACAAATATTCATGCCCCTTTCATGGGTAACTGACAGAATTTCGACTCAAACTAACTTAAACAAGGACATATATAGATCATGTACCAGTGAGGTTCAGAGTGAGTAGGAGTGGCTTCAGACTTTGCTGGATCTGGTTGTTAGAGAGTTCTGTTTTTAGGGTATGCTTCTCTTTGTTTTGGTCTGATTTTCTCTTATGAATGGACTTCTCTCCTGTACTGGAAATTACCTGTAGGAAGCAGGAGATTAATATCCTCCTGGTAGGAGGTACCTCCAGTATGATATGACATGCTCAGTAGCTAAACTGTTGATAAACAGCTGTGTGAGACCTGGGGCAGTTGGAGGAGTTCACGGCCCCTGTCTGTTGGTCTGCCCTCTGCCTTTTTGGAAGACTCTTGAGAATCAACCAAAGGAGTTTTCCTGGAGGTCCCTGGTAGGGGAGGGATACAGAATCTGTGTCTTCTGACTAGTGTGAAGCCACACTGGGCTGAAGAAGCCAGTCTTTCCGGCAATTATGACAGCTCTTGAATTTTTAAAGAATTTTTTATGCCCTCCCAAAGCATTTAAATGTTGTCTAACATGTTCCAGTGTCTGTCTGAGGTGGTTTATAAAAGCAGGGACAAAACTTCTATTATTCAGAGTCAGGCTGTTACTGGTGGAAGAGATCCGAGTTACCCTGAGTTACCAGCAGCACATAGGTGCAGGTCTGCAGCAACTTCAGTCCTTGCCTCCTCAGAAGAAAGACTTTGAAGGACCTAAAGCAGGAAGAGACTGAGGCCCGTTTCAGAGTAGGAGTCGAAGTTTGTTTAACAGGCTTTAGAACAGGAAAGAAAGGAAAGTTCACTTGGAAGAGATCCAAGAGGGTGCCTGAAGGTCAAAGATCCTAGGGCTTTATAGGCTCGCCTCTTTCCCATGATCCTTCCCTTAGGGTGGGCTTCCTGCATGCGCAGTGTCTCCCTTACCCTTGGAGCTCATGCAGTGTGTTTAGCAAGTTGCATGCATGCCTGTCTGAGGCTTTCTCCCCTTTTTCTGGTGGCATATACCTGGAAGGTCATATTTCGCCATTTTGTCTCTTAGTGAGCATGCCCAGGAAGTTTTTTCTCCCTGGCAACTGCATTCAACTAACACTTTAATTTTAGTAGCTGTGGATCATCAGGAAATGACCTCTCTCTGGCACCCTGGGTGGGCTGCCAAATTATCATTTTTAGAGGAGCAGTGTGACAATCGTCAAACCTCACCTGATACTCCTAGTGGGTAGGGGGAGAGCTCTGTCCTGCCCTGCTCATGCCTATCCTACTACCTGTAACAAGGTGAGAATGAGGTAAAATTTATAAGGGGAAATAAGGTGAAATTTCATTTCAGTGTTTCCAAAAACATGATTATCATTTCACTGAAATGAAATTTTCCCAGTGTTATAAATTGCCTGTTTAAAAAAAAAGCTTATTGAATGCCTACCTGGCAGTATATACCAGGCAATGTGCTGGTTTGAAAAAAGAATAAGAATAAAAAGTTTTCAGGAGTTCTCAAAAAAGAAAAATAACCTCCTGGTTTTATTTATGCTAACAGAAAGATGGTTTCTCTTTCCCAGAGTAGAATCCTGGATGGCCCTTTTATTGGGGTTGGGGTGGAGAGTGATACCATTATTGACAAGAGGAGTGCGTGAATTAGGAAGTTCCTCAGAGGACGTGGGCTGTTGTTTTCAGAAGGATGATTTAAAAGTATGACTAAGCAAACAAAAAACTCCCTATATACTGTAGTCTACTATACATAGTTTATTTGTAAATACAGTCTTTTGCTTATTTTTTTGTTTATTCAAGGTGCTGTATATATATGTTTTAACAATTCTCTCTTATAGGCTTCTCTACAAAGTAAAAATGTTAAAAGAAAATTTAAATAAGTTTTTGCATAAGTTTCCCAAATCTGTAAATAATGTTTTTAAATTAATTCGGTTTTATTTCTAAATGTAATGTTATTTTTTCTCACTATGCCTTCAATATGCATATACCCCACCCCTGTTTTTTGCATAGAATTATTAGTTATTACTTAGTTGATCCATTCAGTTTCTGTAATAGTATAAAAATTTTGCTCTAAATATATGAGAGAAAAATGGCAGAAAGGAAACAAATATCAGAATTAAAGTCCAAAGTGTTGTGTTTATAGAAGAAATATAGTTTTTTCCCCCTCCTAATCAGTAACTAACCATATGTGAACTTCATACTTACATAATTGAGGAATGAAAGAATTGTAATGCAAACCCATTAACTTGGCCTCCTTTTAATCTTGAATTCTAATATATCCAGACCATTTGGCAGTGAATCTCTTTCCCAGAGGAATTTTACACACAAGACCCTTGACATTTGCTAGGAATAAATCCCAGGTAATATGGAAGTGTTTGTTGAGGCTCCTGGCTTTCTTCATAAACATATTTCCATGTAGTAGTTGCATATCCTTTCTCTACTGCTGTTAAAATTTCCACTAAAGCTTAAATTTCTCACTTGATAAGCACAGTGCTGTTGGGAGCACTCTTTGGGTAAAACATTTTTATGAAAACTTTTTCTTGTGTCCACATAGAGCTGTTACAGACTGGTTTATGCTATGTATCTGATCTATTGCCAAACACATCGTTATTCTTTTTATTTTATCCAAAACTTCAGTTTTTAAAATCTCTATCAGCATTCAGAGTTGGTTTACATTTTAACACAGTCGCATTGAGATGTAGATTCTGAATAGACTCTTCTACTTACTGTGCGTTAAGTGACTTGTGTACTGTTTCTTCCAGGAAATATGCTTTAAATAAGTGCCGCAACAAAATAATTTCATGTTTTGAAATGTCTTTCTCCTTTGGGGCAGAGCCAGAACCCTTGAGTGTTAAATTCAAAATACCAATGGTCTAACAAATCAGTGATTTACTTTTTTTTTCTCTTTCTTTTTTTCTTTTTTAATTATTATACTTTAAGTTCTAGGGTACATGTGCACAATGTGCAGTTTGTTACATATGTATACATGTGCCATGTTGGTGTGCTGTACCCATTAATTCGTCATTTACATTAGGTATGTCTCCTAATGCTATCCCTCCCCCCGTTCCCTCCCCACAGTAGTCCCCGGTGTGTGATGTTCCCCTTCCTGTGTCCAAATGATCTCATTGTTCAGTTCCCACCTATGAGTGAAAACATGCGGTGTTTGGTTTTCTGTTCTTGCAATAGTTTGCTGAGAATGATGGTTTCCAGCTGCATCCATGTCCCTACAAAGGGCACAAACTCATCCTTTTTTATGGCTGCATAGTATTCCATGGTGTATATATGCCACATTGTCTTAATCGAGTCTGTCACTGATGGACATTTGGGTTGATTCCAAGTCTTTGCTATTGTGAATAGTGCTACAGTAAACATATGTGTGCATGTGTCTTTATAGCAGCATGATTTATAGTCCTTTGGGTATATACCCAGTATTGGGATGGCTGGGTCAAATATTATTTCTAGTTCTAGATCCTTGAGGAATTGCCACACTGTTTTCCACAATGGGTGAACTAGTTTACAGTCCCACCAACAGTGTAAAAGTGTTCCTATTTCTCCACATCCTCTCCAGCACCTGTTGTTTCCTGACTTTTGAATGATCGCCATTCTAACTGGTGTGAGATGGTATCTCATTGTGGTTTTGATTTGCATTTCTCTGATGGCCAGTGATGATGAGCATTTTTTCATGTGTCTGTTGGCTGTATGAATGTCTTCTTTTGAGAAGTGTCTGTTCATATCCTTTGCCCACTTTTGGATGGGGTTGTTTTTTTCTTGTAAATTTGATTGAGTTCTTTATAGGTTCTGGATATTAACCCTTTGTCAGATGAGTAGATTGCAAAAATTTTCTCCCATTCTGTAGGTTGCCTGTTCACTCTGATGGTAGTTTCTTTTGCTGAGCAGAAGCTCTTTAGTTTAATTAGATCCCATTTGTCAATTTTGGCTTTTGTTGCCATTGCTTTTGGTGTTTTAGACATGAAATCCTTGCCCATGCCTATGTCCTGAATGGTATTACCTAGGTTTTCTTTTAGAGTTTTTATGGTTTTTGGTCTAACATTTAAGTCTCTAATCCATCTTGAATTAAATTTCGTATAAGGAGTAAGGAAAGAATCCAGTTTCAGCTTTCTACTTATGGCTAGCCAATTTTCCCAGCACCATTTATTAAATAGGGAATCCTTTCCCCATTTCTTGTTTTTGTCAGGTTTGTCGAAGATCAGATGGCTGTAGATGTGTGATATTATTTCTGAGGGCTCTGTTCTGTTCCATTGGTCTATATCTCTGTTTTGGTACCAGTACCTTGCTGTTTTGGTTACTGTAGCCTTGTAGTATAGTTTGAAGTAAGGTAGCGTGATGCCTCCAGCTTTGTTCTTTTGGCTTAGGATTGTCTTGGCAATGTGGGGTCTTTTTTGGTTCCATATGAACTTTAAAGCAGTTTTTTCCAATTTTGTGATGAAAGTCATTGGTAGCTTAATGGGGATAGCATTGAATCTATAAGTTACCTTGGGCAGTATGGCCATTTTCACAATATTAATTCTTCCTATCCATGAGCATGGTGTGTTCTTCCATTTGTTTGTGTCCTCTTTTATTTCACTGAGCAGTGGTTTGTAGTTCTCCTTGAAGAGGTCCTTTACATCCCTTGTAAGTTGGAATCCTAGGTATTTTATTCTGTTTGAAGCTATTGTGAATGGGAGTTCATTCATGATTTGGCTGTTTGTCTGTTACTGGTGTATAAGAATGGTTGTGATTTTTGCTCATTGATTTTGTATCCTGAGACTTTGCTGAAGTTGCTTATCAGCTTAAGGAGATTTTTGGGCTGAGACGATGGAGTTTTCTAAATAGACAATCATGTCATCTGCAAACAGGGACAATTTGACTTCTTCTTTTCCTAACTGAATACCCTTGATTTCTTTCTCTTGCCTGATTGCCCTAGCCAGAACTTCCAACACTATGTTGAATAGGAGTGGTGAGAGAGGGCATCCCTGTCTTGTGCCAGTTTTCAAAGGGAATGCTTCCAGTTTTTGCCCATTCAGTATGATATTGGTTGTGGGTTTGTCATAAATAGCTCTTATTATTTTGAGATATGTTCCATCAATACCGAATTTATTGAGCGTTTTTAGCATGAAGGGCTGTTGAATTTTGTCAAAAGACTTTTCTGCATCTATTGAGATAATCATGTGGTTTTTGTCTTTGGTTCTGTTTATATGCTGGATTATGTTTATTGATGTGCGTATGTTGAACCAGCCTTGCATCCCAGGGATGAAGCCCACTTGATCATGGTGGATAAGCTTTTTGATGTGCTGCTGGATTCAGTTTGCCAGTATTTTATTGAGGATTTTTGCATTGATATTCTTCAGGGACATTGGTCTAAAATTCTCTTTTTTTTGTTGTGTCTCTGCCAGGCTTTGGTATCCGGGTGATGTTGGCCTCATAAAATGATTTAGGGAGGATTCCCTCTTTTTCTATTGATTGGAATAGTTTCAGAAGGGATGGCAGCAGCTCCTCCTTGTAACTCTGGTAGAATTCGGCTGTAAATCCATCTGGTCCTGGACTTTTTTTGGTTGGTAGGCTATTAATTATTGCCTCGATATCAGAGCCTGCTATTGGTCTATCCAGGGATTCAACTCTTTTTTTTTTTTTTTTTTTTTAAGAGATGGGGTCTTGCTCTGTTGCCTAGACTGGAGTACACTGGTGTGATTATAGCTCACTGCGCTTCCAACTCCTAGGCTGAAAGCGATCTGCCCAGCTTAGCCTCCGACCTCAGTGCTGGGACAGCAGGTGTGTACCACCACAACTGACCAATTTTTAAACACTTTGTTTTCAGAGAAGGGCTCTCACCATGTTGCCTAGGCTGGTTTTGAACTCCTGACTTCAAGTAATCCTCCTGCCTCAGCCTCTCAAGGGATTTACTTTTTTTCCTTTGCATATTATTCATAATTTTGTTTGCAGAATATATCCACACCTCTGGATCTTTTTGGCTTATGTTTTGGGGTGCTGTTTACCTCTCAGAGGCTAGGATGCTTATCTCTGAGGTTGTAGATAGTATTTACAAATAGAACTTGAGTTAACTTGAAATAAATTTGCTTCCGTTGGGTGTATGATTTTGTGTGACAGAATAGGATATAATAGGAACTATGATCTTCCTATATGCAGAAGGATAATTTAAAAAGGGTTATCAGAGGTCTTGACATGGAATTCCCTGCCTCCATATTTCCATCCATTCTTTATTGAATTCTTAACTGTGAACTCACTTCTCTTACTGGGTTACACAGATAATTAGTGGCAGATATGAAACTTGAATCCAAGTGTACTAACCCAGGTCATGGAAAACAAAAAGAATGCTTCCCCATTTACTTTATGAATGTAGCATAATAATATCAAAAATTGACTATAACACATAGATATAAACAGACTAATCTTAGGACTATAGCTATAATATTTCTAAGTAGTATCCTGGCCAACAAAATATATTACTGTATGAAAGCATAATGTTTTATGAGTTAGTACTGTGTCCGGAATTGGTGGGTTCTTGGTCTCACTGACTTCAAGAATGAAGCTGCGGACCCTCGCGGTGAGTGTTACAGTTCTTAAAGATGGTGTGTCCACAGTTTGTTCCTTCAGATGTTCAGATGTGTCTGGAGCTTCTTCCTTCTAGCTGCAGACCTTCGTGGTGAGGGTTACAGCTCTTAAAGGCAGCGCGTCTGGAGTTGTTTGTTCTTCCCGGTGGGTTCGTGGTCTTGCTGGCTTCAGGGGTGAAGCTGCAGACCTTCGCGGTGAGTGCTACAGCTCATAACGGCAGCGTGGACCCAAAGAGTGACCAGCAGCAAGATTTATTGCAAAGAGCGAAAGAACAAAGCTTCCACAGTGTGGAAGGGGACCCAAGTGGGTTGCCACTGCTGGCCTGCCAGCCTGCTTTTATTCCCTTATCTGGCTCCACCCACATCCTGCTGATTGGTCCATTTTCCAGAGAGCTGATTGGTGCACTTTGCAGAGAGCTGATTGGTCTGTTTTGACAGAGTGCTGATTGGTATGTTTACAATCCTTGACCTAGACACAGAGTCACAGAGTGCTAGTTAGCTAGATACAGTTAGCTAGATACAGAGTACCAACTGGTGGGTTTACAAACCTTGAGCTAGACACAGTACAGAGTGGTGTATTTACAAATCTTGAGCTATACACGGAGTGCTGATTGGTGCATTTACAATCCTTGAGCTAGACACAGAGTCACAGAGTGCTAGTCCTCCAAGTCTCCACTAGGTTAGCTAGATACAGAGTACCAATTGGTGTATTCACAAACCCTGAGCTAGACACAGAGTGCTAATTGCTGTATTTACAAACCCTGAGCTAGACACAGAGTGCTGATTCGTACATTTACAATCCTTGAGCTAGACACAGAGTCGCAGAGTGCTAGTCCTCCCAGTCTCCACTAGGTTAGCTAGATACAGAGTACTAATTGGTATATTCACAAACCTTGAGCTAGACACAGAGTGCTGATTGGTGTATTTACAAACCCTGAGCTAGACACAGAGTGTCGATAGGTGCACATATGATCCTCCAGCTAGATATAAAAGTTCTCCAAGTCCCCATCCAGTTCAGGAGCCCAGCTGGCTTCACCCAGTGGATCCTGCACCAGGGCTGCAGGCGGAGCTGCCCGCCAGTCCGGAGCCACACCTGCACTCCTCAGCCCTTGGGCTGTCGATGGGACCGGGTGCCACGGAGCAGAGGGCAGCGCCCAGTCGGGGAGGCTCAGGCCTTGCGGGAGCCCACCACACGGGGAGGAGCTCAGACATGGCGGGCTGCAGGTCCCCAGCCCTGCCCAGTGGGGAGACAGCTAGGGCCCGGCGAGAAGTTGAGTGCGGTGCCAGTGGGCGGGCACTGCTGGGGGACCCGGGGCAACCTCTGCAGCTGCTGGCCCAGGTGCTAAGCCCCTCACTGACCTGGGCTGGTGGTACCGGCTGGCCGCTCCGTGTGTGGGGCCTGTGGGGCCCGCAGAGCCTGCATCCGCGCCCACCGGAACTCACACTGGCCCGCAAGCGCAACCCCGGCTCCTGCCGCTGCCTCTCCCTCCACACCTCCCGGCAAGCAGAGGGAGGGGGCTCTGGCCTCAGCCAGCCCAGAGAGGGTCTCCCACGGTGCTGTGGCAGGCTGAAGGGCTCCTCAAGGCTCCCAGAGTGGACACTGAGGCTGGAGGCTGAGGAGGCACTGAGAGTGAGGGCTGCTAGCACGTTGTCACCTGTCAGTACTGTTTTTTATAGAAATACAAATTAGTTCAATATTTTTGAAATTGTGATTTCATTGATTGATGCTGAAGTAGAATTAGATAAAATCTAAAGTACATTTTTAATTTAAAAATACCTAATGAAAAAGGATTAGGAAGATGTGCATTTTCTTAATCTATGTATTGAAACAAAGTGAACTGTGTTTAAAGCAAAAGTTAATCTCTGCCCCCATTCCAGGTAACCTCACACCTGTACTTCCCTACCCATACCTTTAGATATTTAGAGTTATAAGCACATTGCGTTTGCTTCCAAAAGTTTTTCTATATTCATATATACTACAATAATAGGTATTCACAGGTATAGTATTCTTTATCTTTTTCTTTTAAAAAGAAACAGGATGACAGTGTAATATATATGATACTCCAGTTTTCCTTTTCACGGAAGCATTCCTTGAAATTAATGTATGTAGATATGTCTTAGTTGGCTTGGACTCTGTCTTTGTTTTTTCAGGGTGTTATAACGAAATACCAAAGACTGAGTAGCTTAAACCAGTGGTCCCCAGTCTTTTTGGCACCAGGGACAGGATCTCTGGAAGACAGTTTTTTTCATGGACCAGAGGTGGGGTAGGGGATGGTTTCGGGATGATTCAAGCATATTACATTTAATTTGAACTTTTTTTTCTATTTTTATTACACTGTAATATATAATGAAACAAAGAAAGGAGACTAATTGGTGGGGATCCTAGTTTTCTACCACCATTTCAAACAATCCAGCTGCCAATGAATATCTCTTACATGTAAGGCTTATGCCTAAGATTTTTATTTGAAGTGTGAAATGCCACTGTTTGTAGGATAATTTAATTACATGAGAATAAAATTTCAAACGTAGTATAAATATGAGATGATCTTTGGTTCAATATAAGCATAGATGGTATAAGAAAAAACAGGAATGATAAACATCATACTGTTTAAACAGCGATGTGGTAGATAGCTATCATATGCATGACTGAGTATAATCATCTTCTGGGAATTCCCTTGTTATGAACCTTAAATATGATACAAATTACAGCTCAGATTGTAAATCTCCCAAATGGGGAAACAATAGTCTGTTAATATTTTCATGTTTCTGCACACTCAGGATTTTTTGAGCACAGAACACTTGGCCCCTGCATTAAAGGATGTATGAATGGTACACATGCCTTTGAAGTTTGAGATTGTGTGTTGACCCACAGCCATTTGTTCACATTCTAAAGGTGATAGACCTAAAGAAGCCATTAGTTTGCATTCTAATGATAATAAAACCTGAGTCATTTGCTCATACTTCAAAGGTTTTGAAAACCTAGAGACCATCTTCTTCTCTCCACAGAAAGGATTTGTTTACCTTCTCTCTGAAGGAAAGGAGGAGCACATGTGCTGGCAGTTCCTATATAAGCTCTGCATTGTATAATTTCAGAGTTCCTCTCCTTTGTTTCCAACTCTTGCACCAGCAGATGATGACATCTGCTTTTACTGTTTTGCACCATAGGGAATCGAGGGAACTGGCATAAGATGCTCTGTGAGTAATTATCTAGAACCTGTGTTTCCTGTCAGGATAATTAAATAAATATATGAATGTGTATCTTGCAGCTAGGCATCAGACAAATGACCTCTACTTTTCAGGTCAGAGCCACCCGTGAGACTTTGACAAGTGACAGGAAGGGACCCTATGTCAAAACTCCATTTTTGATGTATGAGTGGTGGCAAATGTGTCTTGTTTTTGGTTATGAGTGTAGCAGCAGCAGCATAGGTTTTCCAGTGGTTGTGAGGTCACATTCCTTTTTTTTTTTTTCCTGGTAGAGACAGAGTCTCACCATGTTGCCCAGGCTGGTCTTGAACCCATGGGCTCAAGTGATCCTTGGGCCTTGGCCTCTGAAAAGACTGGGATTACAGTTTTGAGCCACTGTGCCTGCCTGAGATCACATTCTTTTTCTTTTTCTTTTCTTTTTTTTTTTTTTTGAGATGGAGTCTTGCTCTGTCACCCAGGCTGGAGTGCAGTGGTGCAATCTTGGCTCACTGCTACCTCCACCTCCTGGTTCAAGCGATTCTCCTGCCTCAGCTTCCCGAGTAGCTGGGACTACAAGCGCCTTCCACTGCGCCTGGTTAATTTTTTGTACTTTTAGTAGAGACTGGGTTTCACTGTGTTAGCCCTGATGGTCTCGATCTCCTGACCTCATGATCTGCCCGCCTCGGCCTCCCAAAGTGCTGGGGTTACAGACATGAGCCACTGCTCCCGGCTGAGATCACATTCTTGATGCAAGAGTGGTGTTGGCATTGGTGGCAGTAGCATTTGTAATAAAGTTGGGTTCTTGGCATTTGATGATGGTAAAAGTAAGAATGCATCATCTTCATCAGGCCTTCTGTGGTAGCTTCGGATATTGCTTCTGGAAGTTTAATTCTGAGTCTGTTTCTATAATTCTGTCAATGATTTTGTGAACTGCATAATAAAGACCTCTTCTTCTTCTTCTTTTTTTTTTTTTCTTTTTTGAGATGGAGTCTCACTCTATCACCCAGGCTGGAGTGCAGTAGCTCAATCTTGGCTCACTGCAACCTCTGCCTCCCAGGTTCAAGCGATTCTCCTGCCTTACCCTACCGAGTAGCTGGGACCACAGGCCTGCGCCACCATACCTGGTTAATTTTTGTACTTTTAGTAGAGATGGGGTTTCACTATGTTGGCCAGGCTGGTCTCAAACTCCTGACCTCAAGCGATCTGCCTGCCTCAGCCTCCCAAAGTGTTGGGATCATAGGCCTGAGCCACAGTAAAGTCCTGTTCTGTTTACTTTTGCCAGATTGGTTGGTATTTGTAAGTAAGAAACCTGACCGGGCTGGGCGCGGTGGCTCACGCCTGTAATCCCAGCACTTTGGGAGGCCGAGGCGGGTGGATCACGAGGTCAGGAGATTGAGACCATCCTGGCCAACACGGTGAAACCCCATCTCTACTAAAAAATACAAAAAATTAGCCGGGCGTGGTGGCGGGTGCCTGTAGTCCCAGCTACTCGGAGGCTGAGGCAGGAGAATGGTGTGAACCCGGGAGGCGGAGCTTGAAGTGAGCCGAGATCGTGCCACTGCACTCCAGCCTGGGTGACAGAGGGAGACTCTGTCTCAAAAAGGAAAAAGAAAAAAAAAAAAGAAAAAGAAACCTGACCGATATAAAATGTCATCTCTTGGCGGTCAGATTGTCCATTTGATGTTACTTACCCTCTTTTATTTTCCAAACGTTTTCCGTGAGCAATGTATTACTTGTATATTTAGAAGAACAAACAAAAAGACGGAAAGAATTTAGGCTTCCTGACTTCTGTGCTGCCTCTGAAAATCTGAATAATGAATATATTAATCCATGATATGGTTTGGCTGTGTCCCCACCCAAAATCTCATCTTGAATTGTAATCCCCATGTGTTGGGGGTGGGACCTCATGGGAGGTGATTAGATAATGGGAGCAGATCCCCCATGCTGTTCTTGTGATAGTGAATGAATTCTCATGAAATTGGATGGTTTGTTATTTTTTTTTGTTTTGTTTTCTTTTTGTTTTTTTTTTTTTTGAGATGGAGTCTCGCTCCATTGCCCAGGCTGGAGTGCAGTGGTGCGATCTCGGCTCACTACAGCTTCCTAGGTTCAAGCGATTCTCCTGCCTCAGCCTCCTGAGTAGCTGGGATTACAGTCACGCACCACTACTCCTGGCTAATAATTTAGTAGAGACAGGATTTCACCATGTTTGTCAGGCTGGTCCCAAACTTCTGACCTCAAGTGGTCCACCCGCCTTGGCCTCCCAGAGTGCTGGGATTGTAGGTGTTAGCCACCGTGCCCGGCTAATCAGATGGTTTTACAAGGGGTTTTTCTCCCTTTTGCTTGACACTTGTTTCTACTACCCCCATGTGAAGAAGGACATGTTTGCTTCTCCTTCTGCCATGATAGTAAGTTTCCTAAGGCCTCCTGAGCCCTGTGGAACTATGAGTCAATTAAACCTATTTTCTTTATAGATTGCCCAGTCTTGGGTATTTCTTCATAGCAGTGTGAGAACGACTAATATCGTCTCTGAAATGGATTGTATTCTTGC
Organism: Macaca nemestrina; assembly: GCF_043159975.1. NCBI lineage: Eukaryota > Metazoa > Chordata > Mammalia > Primates > Cercopithecidae > Macaca > Macaca nemestrina. Next base: position 61,341,441 of record NC_092130.1, read on the forward strand.
ATGTGAACATAGGTGCACTTATTTTGATAAATCCTTAATATGACCTAAGAGTCAAACACCTGGCTGTTTCTTTTTCCCTTCCCTATTGTTTCTTTCCATGTGTTTTATTTTAGGGAAAGGGACCCTCATCACCTGTTAGAGCTACTCTTTTTGTAAGACGTCCTTTTGTAAAATGTCCTTCTTATTTTCTTTCAGTTATTAAGACATGCAGGTAAAAAGATTGTAGTTCTTACACTGTCATTGTCTGGTAATAGCACATCAGCAGTTAACTTAAACCCGAATTTGAGATTTCTTCTCTGCCTCATCTATCTTGCTACTTGGTCTGGTAGTCAAATTATAAGCATCTACATATAAATAATTTAATAAAACTAGGTTAGTATATTATATTTTTGTCAGTTTAAAATACTTTTTATGATACCCAAGTTAGGATGAAGGGAGCAACCTCAATTTCCATAGATTTTCATGAGGTCCAGTTTTATTGATGAGTATAATTGTTATTAGTTGTAGTTCTAATGGGGTCAGAAAGAAAAGCAAGGAGCATTCCTCTGGATCTTTATGATCCAGAGTTAGTGACACTAGACTCTGAACACTAGAGTTAGTGACAAGTTAGTGACAAAGGCTATTTGGATTTTTTCTGAGTAATAACTATGACTAAAATTGTATCATTTTAGATACGTAAGGAAAGATTCTTCCACATTAAATTGAAAGGCAAAATCATTTCTATTATGTTTCTGTTTTACTAGATTTACTTTCTTTGAATGTCTTTTTTGAGACAGACTTTTGCTTTTGTTGCCCAAGCTACAGTGCAATGGCACGATCTCGGTTCACCGCAACCTCTGCATCCCGGGTTCAAGTGATTCTTCTGCCTCAGCCTCCCAAATAGCTGGGATTATAGGCATGCGCCACCAGGCCTGGCTAATTTTGTATTTTAATAGAGATGGGGTTTCTCCATGTTGATCAGGCTGGTCTCGAACTCCCGACCTCAAGTGATCCACCCACCTCGGCCCCCCAAAGTGCTGGGATTACAGGCATGAGCCACTGCGCCTGGCCTTAATGTCTTTTAATAGACTAGTGATATATTATAAATCAGAGTATGGGATCTCTTTTATTTACTGCCACTAAACAAGAAAACAATAATCATGGACCACATATCCTTTGTTTCTAAATTTAGATAAAATATGAGAGTAAACACTGGAAGGTGACAAGCAAATCAGATAGGCAACAGAATTGGCATTTTTATACACCTAACCTTTTTGTCCAACAATCTTCATACTGTGGGTTTGAGTGCTTCCTTGAGATATTAGTTGTCTGTCTTCCAGTTGGCTCAGATCTTCAACCAATTTCTCAAGTTTTTGAAATGTGAGTGGCTTCATTTAATGTCCTTAGTAGCTACCCTTCCCTCAACCCCAATCCCTTATTGGGAATTTACTTTCCCTTTTGTTGTATATCCAACTTCTTTATCTTTAAGAGTGCTCATTCACATTGCATTATTGTTGTGGAGTAGTTCCTATTTGGATATCAGAACTTCCTCTTACTTTTAGAATTATCCTCCATATGTAGACACAGTCAGTCTTGATGGTAAAGGACAAGGGTAACCAGAGGAATAGATCCTGAAATACCTAGAAAACCATCAGTCACTTGCTCTTTCACTCACACACCTAGATGGAATTCCTAGTGTTTAGTTGAAATTGTAGGGTTCCAGTCACCACACATGGGAAGATTCAGTTAAATTTCAATTTCAATTGGATTCAGTTAAATTTCAATGATTAGCTTACATATTGATTGCATTTTTGGGAGTTTATCCTGGTTAGTGGGAATCCTTATTTTTATTTCTGATTTTAATGGAAAGCCTTCTAGTACCTGATCACTAAACATGATACAGGCTTTTTTTTCCATATTAAGAAAAATTTTTTTTTTTTTTTTTGAGAGAGAGTCTCACTGTCTTACCTAGGCTGGAATGCAGTAGCCCTGTCTTGGGTCACTGCAACCCCTGCCTCCTGGGTTCAAGTGATTCTCATGCCTCAATCTCCTGACTAGCTGGGATTATAGGCGTGTGCCACCACGCCCAGCTACTTTTTGTATTTTTAGTAGAGATGGGATTCTATCATGTTTGTCTCAAACCCTGGTCTCATGTCATCCACCTGCCTTAGCCTCCCAAAGTGCTGGGATTATAGGCATGAGCCAGAAAAATTAAATATATATTAATATATTTTTGTTTTATAAGGATTTTTAAAAACCAGGAATGTTGATGAATTTTATGGAATGTGTATTCAGTACCCACATGGCCTTAGTCCTTTGATTTAATAATTTAATGAATTATATGAATGTTTCCTAATATTGAACTGTGCCTGCATTCTGGAAGAAACCACCCTCACTTGTTTTATTTTACTTGTTTTAAGTGATAGAGTCCGCTTTGCTGCTTAAGCTGGAGTGCAGCTGTTATCTTTTTAATGTATTACTGGATTATCTTTACTAAATTTTTTTTTAAATATTTTGCCAATTATATTGTAAATTCCATGAGAGCAGGATTGGTTGGTACTAAATTAATTGCTTTCTTGCTGTTATTTTAAATGTCTTATATATACTGTAGCAAAGGATTTTGCATTGTACCTGTGCTCAAACATTTAAATAAGTAACTAATATAATTGATATAGGTGTATCTTGGTTGGTTTGTGGTGCTATAATGGAATGACACAGACTGGGTGTTCTGGCTCACAGTTCTGGAGGCTGGGAATCCTAATATTAAGGCACTGATACGTTTGGTGATTCTGATTCCAAGATGGTGTGCTTTGTCCTCAACTGGTGAAAGGTGGAAGGGCAAAAAGAGAGTAGGAGAAAGAACCCACTCCTAGAGCCTTTTTAATAATGATGGTATTAATCTATTCATGAGGTGGAGCTTCATGACAGAAATGCTTACATTAGACCCTATCTCATAACATTGTCACATTGGAGATTAAGTTTCCAACACATGAATTCTAGGGGACACATTTAAACCAGAGTAAGGTGAAACCACCAAGGATACAAAGCTGCCCTAGGCTTTTATATATCTGATAAGAACGCATACCTAAGGTCAGCGAGACAAAATCATAAACATAAAATACAAAGAAAAGGGCATACATTAATACTTATTAATTTATTTCATTTATATTTATTTTTATTGTATGCTTGGTTTAACTCACACTTTTTAATGCTCTTTTGCTTTTTTCCTTCTTGTAAAATGAAAATAAAAACCACTATACTACCAGCCTAATCAGCAGTTTTTGTTGTATTTTATCAAATTTATTACATTATTATTTTCATATGATGTAGCTTTCTTTGAAAGATTAAACAGTTATATTTGGTTTTATAATGGTGTTTGCCAGCTATTTAAATTGTGTTTAAATTGATTTATTGCTCACTAGCAGTACTTTTTTCTGTAGTTTCCCAGGTTTTATGACTTCTTATGGTTATTCACTTCTTTGATTAGCTAGACTATGTTTTTAACACAAACTTCAGAAAGATATAAAGATTTCATTCACTTCTTGAACTCTCATATACTTAAGAATCTTTGTTCTTGCGACAAGTGAAATACAGTTTGGTTTTGTATATAATTCTTAGTTAACATCTTTTTAATTTTAAAACTCTGTAGACCATACTCACTGATGAGTCAGTTCTCCAGAGAGACAGAAACACACACACACACACGTGTGTGTGTGTGTGTGTCTGTGTGTATGTATGTATATGGTTCATGTGATTGTGGAAGCTTGATCAAAATTTGCAGAGTATACCAATGGGCTGAAGACCCAGGGAAGAGTTACAGTTTGTGTCCAAAGGTAATCTACTGGCAGAAATCCTTCATGTTGAAGGAGCTCCAGGTTGGAGTACTTTCACCCTCCCGTAATGAGGCATGTCCCTGGCCCCTACCCTTCTAAGCTAGGGACAATTAGAAGAACTGTTAATCCATTTATAGCTAAGGTGGCAATTTTTTGAATTTTTGCAATCAAACTTTGGCGATGACCCTGAGCAGTAGGATATAAATAACTCCCACATGCTTAGCGTTCCAATAACAGAACGCTAGGCATAAGTGGGTTAATAAGAATGTCTTCCACTTAGTAATGAGCCCTAACTATGCCTACAAACTAGTTATCAGCACCAAGCATTGACTTTCAATGTGGATCAAATTAAATTGCATCTTGTTGATAGCTTTGGTATGTTTAGTTTGTGTTTAGGACTTTTCTTGTTTTCAATATAGATCCGTTAATTCACTGATTAATCCGTACATTTACCCAATTCATTTGCAGTTCAGCTATGTTCCTCTAATGCTATAAGTTACTGGTGAATTGTACTGTTTTTCTCATGGAGTTTATAGTAAGCTGGGGAAAAAAGACAAAAATAAACATAATAAATAAAATATTGCCATATATATTTCAAAGGGAAGCAGCAGGAGATTGAGATAGAGAATACCTGGAGAAGTCCTGCCAGAGGAGCTGACATTTGCTCTGAGTCTTGAAAGATGAGGAATTAGCCATGAAGAAATTGAGGAAAACATTTCAGTAGAGTAAAACAATATGGGCAAGGACCTGAAGTCAGAAAAAGCTTTGCATGTTTGAGGAACTGAATGAAGACCATTGGAGCTTAGTGAGAGAGGGACAGAATGGGTCAAGATAGGCTTGTAGGGATAGGCTTGAGCCAGATGCAGGGCCTTGTGGCCTTAGTAAGAAGTTTGAATTTTTTCTTCTAAAGATACTGTGAAGCCATGGACATTTGTTGTTTTTGCTAACTTCTGTACAGTTCTCCCTTCCTTTAAAATATCACACTGATCTTGCTTTGGGTGGAAATTACCCCTGTCATTTTCAGTCCAAGTACTTCAGGTGGAGATTTTTAAAATCTAGGCTCTAGGCTAGAGTGATTAGTTCAGAGATAGATCTGTGTCCCAAGTCAAAACAGTTACATTTAATCAGAGGGAATTTGGGATTTCTGTTTGAGTCAGGTTTCTGCTAGCTTACATTATATCTCTATGAAGTAATTACCAAACAGTGTCCCTCTGATGGATGAATTATAGAAAGGTGTCCTCTAATGCACAACTTGCTGAAGATGACTTGGTGTGAAGAAAAGTGTGCCTCTTTCTCATATATGCCAGGGCTGAGTTAGATTGGTGTTGGTTAGATTCAGTTCCTTTGCCCCCTTGTTTTGGTACCTTGTGTAGTGCATCAAATGCACGCCCACACATATGCCACTGAGTAGGGATAGAAATTTGGAGTTGCTGATGGTCATCTTTGCACTAGTGAGAGTTGGTCTATGAGAGCAGAGCCAAGTACAGAGATAATAGCTAGAAGGAGATTGGGCCCTATTGATATTATTTGAGTTGTTCTCCAGTTTCATCCAGGTTGTTGCAAATGGCAGAATCCTTTTTTAAGGCTGAATAATGTTACGTTGTGTGTGTGTTTATGTGTGTGCATGTATATGTACACACACACCACATTTTATTTTTATCTTTTCTTCCATTGAAGGATATTTAGGTTGTTTCCATTACTTGGCTATTGTGAATAAAGCTACTGTGAACATGGAGTGCAGATGTCTTTTCATGATTCTGTTTTCAATTCCTTTGGATATATACCCAGATGTAGGATTGCTGGATCATATGGTAGTTCTATATTTATTTCTTTGAGGAACTTCCTTACTGTTTTCCATACACTATATCAATTTACTTTCCCACCAACAGTGTATAAGAATTCACATTTCTCTACATCCTTGCCAACATTTGTTATCTTTTGTCTTTGCTGATAGCTATTCTGACAAATGTGAGCTGATATCTCATTGTGGGTTCGCTTTATATTTTCTTGATGATTAGAGATTATATACCTGTTGACCATGTGAATTTCTTCTTTTCGGGTGCTCCAGTGGCACAATCAGTTAGTGTGCTGTACTTACATGAATTTCTTCTTTTGAGAAATGTCTATTTAGGTCATTTGCTGATTTATTAATTGGGTTGAGTTTTTGCTATTGAGTTGTATAAGTTCCTTATGTATTTTGGAGATTGTCGTGATCAGATATATGGTGCTGTGGTCGAATTTTTGTGTCTCCTCAAAACTTGTATATGAAACCTAACCCCCCAAGGTGATAGTATTAAGAGGTGGGGACTTTGGAAGAGGTTAGGTCACGAGGCCTCTGCCTTCATGAATTGGATTAGTGCCCTTTTAAAAGAGGCCTGAGGGAGCTTATTTGTGCCTTCCCCCATTTGAGAATACATAGAAGGTGCCATCTCTGAGAAACAAGCCCTTACCAGCCACCACATCTGCTGGTGCCTTGATCTTGGACTTCTCAGGCTGTACTCCAGAACTGTGAACAATACATTTCTGTTGTTTAATTACCCAACCTAAGGTATTTTGTTACAGTAGCTTGAATGGACTGAGATGAAAATTGGTGCTGAGAAGTGGGGTGCTGTTGTAACAAATAACTAAAAATGTGGAAGCAGGTTCGGAACTGGGTAGTGGGGAGAGTCTGGAAGAATTTGGCATACATGCTAGAAAAAGCCTACACTGCCATGAATGGAGCATTAAGGGCAATTGTGGCGAGGCCTCAGAAGAAGACAACTGCAGAGAAAGCCCCAGTTTTCTTAGAAGTGGCCTAAGTGGTCATGATTAAAATGTTGGTAAAAATATGGATAGTAAAAGTCATTCTGATGAGGTCTCAGATGGAAATGGGAAGATTTTATTGGAAATGAGAGGAAAGGCTAATGTTGTTATTAAGTAGTCAAGACCTTGGTAGAGCTGTGTTCATGTCCTAGTGATTTGTGGAAGGCAGTACTGCTGAGCAGTGAAAAAGTATAGTTGGTGGAAGGAATCTCTAAGCAAAGTGTTGAGGGCGAGGCATGGCTTCTCTTGAATGCTTATAGTAAAATGCAAAAAGATAGAAACAAATTAAAGATGGAATTTATAATCAAAAGGGAAGCAGAACTTTTAAAGATTTGGAAAATTGTCACCCTGGCCATGTTTTAAAGAATGAAAAAGTGTGTTTGGGAGAGAACACCAATGGTGTGGCTCAATGAATGTTCACGTGTTATAAGGAGATTGGTATGGATGGGCAAAAGCCAGGTGCTGTTCACCAAGACAATGAAAGAATAACCCTGAAGTCATTTTGGAGATAATTGGGCCTGCTACTTCCATCACAGGCTTCAGTAAATGAATATCTTATGTGCAGGAGGAGAGCACAGATGGGCTCACTGGGGGGCATATTGTAGCATGCTATGGAACCAGGTCTAATGGTATGGAGTGCTAAGTACGGGGAAATACAGTGGCTCCAGGTCTGAGGCAGGGGCACAGTGTCTCGTCATTTCAGGCAGCTCTCTTGTGTTATTGTCAGCTACATAGTCATTGGTGGCAAGAATTGTGGGAGGTCCTTGGTAGCTGTGAGGACTGTTTGGACTCTTATCTGTGTGCTTGTGGATCTGGCACTGGGGCTTCAGCCCTGAAATCTGCTTGTGTGCGCTTGCAGGGTCTAATTGCAGGAGTGTGCACACTGGTGGAAGCTGAACCTGGTGGCAGGGCCCTGGGGTGGTAGTGGACATGTGTGGGGTGGCTGCCCTTGTTCCCAGGGCTAGGTTGCTCATGGTGATGCTTACTCAGGTAGCTTAGGCAAGTGGAGTCTGAGAAGGTGAAAAACAGGTAGGCCCTTGATAGTAAAAGCTGTCGGGGGTCTGCAGTGGCTTTGCTGGCTATTGGTTTCCTCAGTGGTGAAAGCTTCTTGGGTCCTCTGCAAAGCAGGCCTCTAGGGTTCATGGCTATGAACACTTGAGGTCCTTAGTGCTCACAGCTGTGGAGCATCTGCAGTGACCCCAAGGGCTGTTGAGTTGAGTTTCTCCATGTTGAAAGGTGTTAGAGTCTTTTGCTGAGAAGGCCACAACCTGCCATGTGGTTGATGCCAATAGGCCACACACTTCTTTGTTCCTAGCTGTTTCCAGGTGACTCAGCTATGCTGGTCTCCCCACTGATCTGGGTGGAGTATAACTGAAGCAGAACCCTAAAAGGATGGAGAAACTGGTTGCTAACCTTAATCTTTTCTCTTGTGAAGGGAACTCTTGGGTCAGGGAGTTTCCTTGTATTGCTAAGCACTGTTGGCTTCATTCAGGAAAAATGAGTCTGTTCTTCTTTCCATCTTTGGGCAGTTATTTTTGGGCTCTTGCTTTACTGTGTTGCTGCAGCTCCTTAACTCCTGAGCTCTTTCAGAGCTATTTTTGTTTATGGGAAAATAGTTTTTTTTTTGTGGGCGGAAGGCTGGGATCTCCTACTTTGCCTTCTCACTGATGTTCTTCCTGATCAATTGTGTTTTAGCGTAAGTGATTTGAGTTTAAGTTTTCATCACCTGCAACTGAAATGTTTTAACCAGAAGGGTGGTGCGGTCTTCAGATTACATTTTCTTCTCTATTACTTTTGTTCATTTTGATGGGTATCAGTGAGGTGTTTTTTTTTTTTTTTTTTTTTTTTGGTGGTGGTGTGGGGTGCATTTGTTTTGTTGGTTTCCCTAGAAGTTGGTTTATCTTGCATTCATAATTCAGTCTCTACAAATTTGAATTTACTCATTTGTTATTTATTCTAGGCCATATAAGACATGGTTTGACATTAGAAGATACACGTTTGAAATCTGTTTCCTTAATTACTAGCTTTTTGACTAACACGACTCATTTAATTTCTCTGAGCCATAGTTTCTCCAGAAATGCAATGAAGTTTGGATTTTTTGTTTTTGTTTTTGGCACTCATTCATGTATCTAGGGTGTTAGATACACTGGCTGCCAACTGTTTTAGCTTCAAGCCAGGCATATATGAGGCAAAATGAAAATCCAGGGAACTCACCCATATCACTCCTTGGTCTTGAGGATCCTGAGGTCCCTATGCAGGTCTTCTTTCTTCTCGTCACTTTTCAGTCTTTTCATGTTTTCTTTAATATGCAATGTCCAGAGTTTTTTGTTGTACTTAGGAGGAAAAATAGGGAAAACTACATCTGTTTCATCTTCATGGACACAGAAGTCCTGAGCTCAATTTTAATAAACATGAAATTAAAGAATTTTAGAGGTGCAAGGCATCTTCATCTTCAAGGCAAGTTCATATGGTCCTGTGATGGTTAGTTTTATGTGTCCACTTGAGTGAGCCACTGGGTGCCCAAATATTTGTTTAAACATTACTCTGAGTGTTTCTCCCAGTATTTTGGAGATTAACTTTTTTATTGATAGAGTAAAGCAGATTGTCCACTATAATATGGGTGGGCTTTATCCAGTCAGTTGAAGGCCTGAATAGAACATAAAGACTGACCCTCCCCTGAGTAAGAGAAGAATTCTCCAGCAGACTGCCATTGGACTTTATCTGTGCCACTGACTCCTGGGTGGCCTTTGGACTTTTTTTTTTTTTTTTTTGATGTGGAGTCTTGCTGTCGCCTAGGCTGGAGTGCAGTGGCACAATCTTGGCTCACTGCAATCTCTGCCTCTCGGGTTCAAGCGATTCTCCTGCCTCAGACTCTTGAGTAGCTGGAATTACAGGCATGTGCCACCATGCCTGGCTAAGTTTTGTATTTTTAGTAGAGATGGAGTTTCACCATGTTGACCAGGCTGGTCTCAAACTGCTGACCTCAGGTGATCCGCCCACCTCGGCCTCCCAAAGTGCTGGGATTACAGGTGTGAGCCACCATGCCCAGCCTCTTGGGTCTTGAACCTGCTGGCTCACACTGCAGATTTGGGCTGATCATCCTCCATAATTATGTGTCGATTCCTTATAAGAAATCTCTTTCTCACGCTCCCTATATATCGTAATAGTTCTGTTTCTGGGGAGAATCCTAATACAGGTCTAAAATAACCACTTGAATGTTGAACAAAAATTAATCCCAATGCAGTTAAATGAATTCCTAATTAGTGTCAGCTAGTTAATGGCAAAACTGTATATGAAAGGAGAGGTGGGGAAACTTTCTAATTCATGGGAAATGATGTTGTGACATACTGCATGCTCCACTTGATGTGAGTACCTTTAAGCATAGTTTCTATTGGAACATGGTTCTGTGGATTATCATTTAAAGTAGACAGGAAAATTTCCAGGTAAAGAAAGCTATGTTAGCATAGTTTGTCATCATATTCCCAGTCTCATTTTCTTTGCCTTTGGAAAGCCTGATAATTGTAATTTGTCCCTCTCAGTGTTTAATTACCTTTTCTTTCCATAAAGGCTACTAAAAATGTGATGTAACATTGTCTTATATTTATTTTGGGTCTGTATAATTCTTTTTCCATTTTTTAATCCACATCCAATAAACTGAATGTTTAAAGGGTACAGTTTGCTAAGTTTTGACATACATACGCACTTGTAAAACCATTAATACAATCAAGATAATGAAGATATCCATTGCTCTCTAAATGATTATCAAGGGATTATCCCCATGGTAATCTTTTCTTCCTACGCTTTCCCTATCCTTAGGCAACCATGATCTTGTTTATGTCACTATGGATTAGTTTGAGTTTTATAGAATTTTATATAAATATAATCATAGATTATGTACTCTTAATGGCTTCATTTTATTAAGCATAATTATTGGACAATTCATTTTTGTTGTATGTATCAGAAGTTCATTGTTTTTATTGCTTAATAATATTCCATTGTTTGCATATTCTACAATTTGTTTATCTGGGCATCTGCAAATGACCATTTGGGTTGTTTTCTATTTTTGGCTTTACAAATGAAATGGTTATTGACATTCTTATACAAGTCTTTGTGTGGACGCATGATTTCTTTTTTTTTGGATAACTACCCGGGAGTAGAATGGCTCAATTCTATAGTAGGTGTATTTTAAACTTTAATAAACCAAACTGTTTTCCAAAATGGCTGTAGTATTTAACGTTTTACACTCCTACCAGTAGTTTATGAGAAATCTTGTTTCTTCTTATCTCCAACAACACTTGGTATGGGTGGTCTTTGAAATTTTTGCTATTGTAATAGTTGAGTAGGGATATCTCATTGTGGTTTTAATTTGCATTTACTACTGACTAATGATGTGGAACATCTTTTCATGTGCTTATTTATCATCTTTGGTGAAGTGTACATTCACATCTTTTGCTCATTTTTATATTGTTTTGTTTTGTTGTTAATGAGCCTGAGAGTTCTTTACATATTCTGGATACAAGTCCTCAATATATGATTTGCAAATGTTTTCTCCTAGTGTGTCTTCTTATCCTTGAAACAGTTTCTTGAGATGTGCAGAATTTCTTAATTTTGATGAAATTCAATTAATTAATTTAAAAAGTCATATACATGATTTTAAAAAATAAAGAATCTACCAGATTAGTTAGCTCATTTTACTTTTATGCATGAAGAGTGGGAAGAGATAAAATTTTAAAGCCTTTCAGGTTAGCAAAGCCATATTTATAAAAAAAAGTTATCCAAAGATAAATATTTTTATCTTCAGAAATAGAAATGTTATTAAAATAGTCTTACCAGGGCAATCAGTTTTGAAACAAGACAACCAATTAAAAAACCAGAGTTTTTTAGATAGAGGTTAGAATCACAGGACATAGTAAGATTCTTTGACTCCAGATGGCTTGAGAAACAAATAACATTTGTAAGAACTGTTTATCATAGAAAATAGAACAGGATGATTACAGTTATAACTTTATACACAGCTTCTATACTAGACTTATGATATTGTGAATGCTTTCAGTTCTATATCTTATCAGGACAGGCCCTCTTACTCAGAATGTTCTACGCTCTGCAGCTGCAGGGGAGAGAGCAGTAGCATCTCTTCTTATTTTTCTGAGACTCCTTTCTGAATTCCTAATTAGCAATTCCTCCAGTTGCTAATTAGGAGGGCCTGTGTTCTCGAAGTTAAAATGGAAATTCCATTAGTTATTCCTTGGAGAAAGGAGCATTAAATATTTACAATGTGAAATAAAAGAGAAAATATATTTTAACAAATCAAATGTGGGTAATGTAATGTTTTCTTTTTAAAACATATGCTTATACCTATACATTAATGTAACACACACATATATACACACATATACATACATACATATGCAGTTGTTAGCAGAGATTGCTCTATCTTTTGAGATTTAAATAAAATTGTGTCAAGGTGTTTATCGAATATGCTTTGGAATTTTCTTGGAAAAATGTTAGGGTCACCTCTTTCTCAGAGTTCCTATGCTGCTAAACTCTTACCTCCCCTGAATATTCTGTTCTCTGCTTCTTGCCTATTCAGAGTTGGAATGTAGCTCCTTGGCTACAATTTACCCAGTGTCACTCTCACAAAGCCTTTGTTTGTATATGTAGACTTTAGTGAATGTTGGAGTAGCCAAAGTGGTGAGGGGAGAGTTGTAATAAGGTGAACTATTCAAAATTGAATGTTTCATAACCCTGTTCTTTCTTCACATGCTGCCAGTTCTTGTTTCTTGCCATGTTCTCTCTCTTTTTCTCTGCATGTCTGTTTCTTCTATCAATTTCTTATTTTATTTTCTTTTGCTTCTTAACTTGCCACTATTTCCAAATTCAGGAGAGATACTACTGGTCTTTGATTCTCTGTCTGTATACCCATCTTATGTAAGGAATTTTTCTAAACACAGGCAGAAACCTTAATGTCAGTCGATTAAAAAACGGACAAAAAATGTTTTATTCCTCCTACATAAACATGTGTGTGCATGCATATGTTATACAAAAAATGGTGTCATTCTTACACATATTATTCAGGAACTTGCTTTTTATTTTTATACTGTCATGGATATTTTTCTATGTCAGTTCAGTGTATAAGTATGATAATACACTTAGCTATTCTTTTTATTAGACACTGAGGATGTTATTGGTATATGTTAGTGAATATCTTTGAAAACATTAGCTTTTTGAACATGTGAGTATTTTTATTAGATTTCTAGAAGTGAATTTTGGGTTAAAAGGTGTGTGTATTTCATATCTTGAAGGATACTGCCAGGTCAGTGTCCACTAATAGTCTGTGAGAGCACTGGTGGTCTCATAATCTCAACAGCCCTGGGTATTTATTATTATTGTAAATTTTGGGAAGTGGTATCTGATCATTGTTTTAAATATCTTTCTAATTGAGTCACCAGTCTTGGTGTAAACCTAACTTTAGTACAGACACAATAGTATGCATTAAAAATATTGGTTATAATCCTAAATAAGGAAGTACAGAGATTTTGATCCTCTATCCTTTTGACATAATTTCATACTAATATATATGTAAAATTCTCTAATATGAATGCTGTATTTTTAGAGATAACTGTTACTTCTCTTTAACTCTATTTCATTTGATTGAAATTCAAATATATATAAGTAGACAAGATTATGATGATGATAAAGATGGTAGAGATTTTATTATTTCCCTTTTGTTGCTTCTCATAATATTTTTTTTACATTTCCAGGAAATTCAATTTTATTTTTAATGGGATTTCATCTTCATAATGACAGAACATAATGTTTGTAATACTTAATGAGCTTTTAAAGAACATATGTGGGTGGTTAGAATCTGCTTTTTAGCTAGAGATTTAGAGATCCTAATATTCTCCTTGAAAATTCTGCTTAGCTTCTGGAGACAAGATCATACTTGTATTAGTATTTTGAAGCCAGCTTCAAGTATAATTGAATTTTCACTGTGTGCAATTGGAATCTTTTCAACTCTTTAACACTGATTAATATTCCCACTAGATTATAGTTTTCTGATATTTCAAGAAAAACAAAGCAAAAGTGGAACTATGTGAAGGTTATTTCTTACTTCTTAGTTAATAAGGTGTACCTTCTCCATTTGTCTCTCATAATTTCTGTCCCTGTCTTTTTAGACAAAGAAATATTATCAGTATTTTTTGTACTTATAAAAACACATTGATAAGTTTATAGTTTTCACAGCTGTGTAATGTTTGTCTTATTTGTTTCCCAGAAAAACCTTGTAGGCAATATTGTCACTTTGTTAGAGGCATACTGACTTAAGTCTTTTTTTTTTTTTAAACCATTTTAGCACAATGAGTATTAATAAATTTTTGGTGAAAAATGTGGAATTTTAGGATATAGTATTTTCACTAGGACTGTAATTTTAAATACTCTTTTAATGACTAAGTTAAAAACATAGAAATTTATTAGTACTAAAATCTGGTTTTAGTTATGATGTGATACAACATAGACATACCCAAAGGATGTAACATAATATCAGATATTTTTAAAGATCCAAACTATTTATGTGGTATAAAAGGATATTAATAACATTGTAATGATTCATAAGCTTAGAGCATCTGGTCCTTTGAGATCATTAACAGCTTTGCATATAGTCCACATCTCAAGATCCATATGGCAACCATTTGTGTATACATGGTAAAAGATATCTCAAAAATTTCTATATGAGTTCCAGTAGTTATTAAGAACACTGTAAGTAATGTGATGATTACCATAGAGAGTAACAGGCTTACTTTTTCCAAATGGGTGTTTCCAGGAGTGGTTGTAATTGAAAAAAAAGTCTTTCATGCTTTTACTGTTTACATTGATCAGAAACTAAAAACATATGTATTTTCTAAGTATAAAGAAAACCCATTGAGATAATTATGTTGAAGAATAATTATGATGAATGTATGGATATAACTAAATTTAACTGTAAAGATTCTCTTATCTGAAGATATAATTATTTGATTTACAGAAATCTGGGTACCTTTACCAGTTTGTGATATATTGTTTGATCTATTTTAAAGTATAAATAGATTTTGGTGGTTATATATTCATGTGCGCCATAATTTTAGCTATACATTCCCCCAGATGTACCTACTTATACTTTGCTCATTCTATACATATTTATTGAGTTTCTACTATGTTTCAGTTACTATTTAACACAAAAGACTTTTTTTTTCTTTTTGGCTTTGAACATTTGATAATTGATATTTCAAGTAGCACATTTGTAGCTTTCCACTATTTAGTACTTCATCAGTTTAAAAAATTATATTTTCATCACTTATTTTGTTTCTCAGGATCACTAGATATAGTGATATTGAGAGGTGACAATGTGCTAGCAGCCCTCACAGCACCTCCTCAGCCTCCGCGTCCACTCTGGCGGTGCTTGAGGAGCCCTTCAGCCCGCAACTGCACTGTGGGAGCCCCTCTCTGGGCTGGCGGAGGCCAGAGCCAGCTCCCTCTGCTTGCCGGGAGGTGTGGAGGGAGAGGCGCCCGTGGGAACAGGGGCTGCCAGCGGCTCTCACAGGCCAGTGCGAGTTCCCGCGGTTGCGGGCTCGGTGGGCCTCACACTGGAGCGGCTGGACGGCACTGCCGGCCCAGAGCAGTGAGGGGCTTAGCACCGGACCAACAGCTGCGGTGGGTGCACCAGGTCCCCCAGCAGTGCCGGCCTGCCTGTGCTGTGCTGGAATTCTCCCCAAGCCTCAGCTGCCTCCCTGTGGGGCAGGGCTTGGTACCTGCAGCCTACCATGTCCGAACCCCCTCTCGGCAGTGGGCTCCCACGCGGCCGGAGCCTCCCCAACAGGCACCGCCCCCTGCTCCATGGCGCCCGGTCCCATCAACCGCCCAAGGGCTGAGGAGTGCAGGCCCCGCTCGGGACTGGCAGGGAGTTCCGCCTGCAGTCCCAGTGCAGGATTCACTGGGTGAAGCCAGCTGGGCTTCTGAGTTTAGTGGGGACTTGGAAAACCTTTATGTCTAGCTAAGGGATTACATATACACCAATCAATACTCTGCATCTAGCTAACCTAGTGGGGAGTTGGAGAACTTTCCCGTCTATCACTCTGTGTCTAGCTC
The DNA here is from genome assembly GCF_043159975.1 of Macaca nemestrina. NCBI lineage: Eukaryota > Metazoa > Chordata > Mammalia > Primates > Cercopithecidae > Macaca > Macaca nemestrina. The sequence goes on from NC_092130.1 coordinate 61,357,175, forward strand.
AAGGATTGTAAATGCACCAATCAGTACTCCATCAAAACAGACCAATGAGCTCCCTGTGAAATGGGTCAGTCAGCTCTCTGTAAAATAGACCAATCAGCTCTCTGTACAGTGGACCAATCCGCAGGATGTGAGTGGAGTCAGGCGAGGGAATAAAAGCGGGCTGCAGGAGCCGGCAGAGGCAAACCGCTGGGGTCCCCTTTCTAAGTGTGGAGATTTTGTTCTTTGACCCTTTGCAATAAATCTTGCTGCCGCTCACTCTGGTTCCACGCTTTGATTCCACGCCGCCGTTAAGAGGTGTAACACTCACCCCGAAGGTCTGCAGCTTCACTTCTGAAGCCAGCGAGATGTATCCACAAACCCACCGGGAAGAATGAACAACTTCAGACACGCCACCTTTTAAGAGCTGTAACACTCACCTGAAGGTCTGCAGTTTCACTCCTGTCAGCAAGACCACGAACCCACCAGAAGGAAGAAACTGCAGATACGTCTGAAGGAACAAACTCCGGACTGCCATGTTTAAGAACTGTAACACTTACCGCGAGGGTCTGCGGCTTCATTCTTGAAGTCAGCGAGACCAAGAAGCCGCCAGTTCCGTACACAATATGTGTTGATATCATAAGGTGAGAGGAGGGATTGCTATGTGATTATATAGACAATTATTAGAATATGTTTAATGGTAAATTGTTAAAAATAAAAAGTAATTAAGTATGAATTATTAAAAAGAATTGGAGGTTAGAGTCAATCACCTGATTTAATTACGAGTTTAGCTTGGGTTGAGAATAAACATTTCTGAGCCAGATGCAGTGGCTTGTGCCTAAAATCCCAGCTACTTGGGAGGCTGAGGCAAAAGGATCGCTTTGGCCCCGGAGTTCAAGATCAGGCCGAGCAACATAGTGAGACCACTATTTCTTAATCATAATAATTCCCAATTAAGTCATTTTAATCTTGATAATCTGAGGAAATAATCTACTTTATGGATAGTTAGGAGACATTTAACTATTATTTTAATTTTTATTGACAGGTCTCAGATTTAACTTGTAGCCCATGGTAACACTTTCTAGATATTTTCTTAGCTGGATACAAGATTATCTTTCTCCTTTAAGCCCATATGGTATACTCTAATATATGTGTACTAATATAGTATTTTCTTAAACTACATGAAAGTTGTGACTTAGGCAAGATACCAAGCCTTAGAAAAAGAATCATCAGAGAGGCATTCTGGTATCTGTTTTAATTTGATTTTCAGTAGAGAAGATCAAATTTTAAAAAATGAAGCTGATTAGAGATTGTGAAACTGTATTGTCTGGTTTTTCTCAAAATTTGATTGTTTCAGTGCTGCTTCATTGTTTTTATTATGTTTGTTGAATCCCTGGATTATTAGGCATACCTACTGCGCAATGTAAATACTTACGTGTGTTTGGAATTCTCCCCTCCCCTTTTTTAGTATTTAGAATATTATCATGTAAAGGGAAATCATAGGGTGTTGATTGTCTCATGACTACCAAAAAATACAGGTAAAATATCTTAGATAAAACAAAGGGAGTGATATTAGAAGTTCTAAAAGTCTTTATTATAAGTAATTATAAATGTAATTATATTTACATTTTATAATACAGTTGAATCTTTGCAGAATGTAAAATATATGTGAATACATAAATGAGTAGCGATAATTATTCTGATAATCATTATCACTGAGTACCTCCACTAAAAGTATAGTAGGAAATACGATTTTGAGTCTTTTTTAAATCTTTTTTTTAATTTTTGAGACGGGAGTCTCTGTCGCCCAGGCTGGAGTGCAGTGGCGCAATCTCGGCTCACTGTAAGCTCCGCCTCCCGTGTTCAGGCCATTCTCCTGCTTCAGCCTCTGGAGTAGCTGGGACTACAGGCAACCACCACCAGGCCCGGCTAATTTTTTGTATTTTTAGTAGAGACGGGGTTTCACCATGTTAGCCAGGAGGGTCCCGATATCATGACCTTGTGATCTGCCCTCCTCGGCCTCCAAAAGTGCTGGGATTACAGGCGTGAGCCACCGCGCCCGGCCCTCGATTTTGAATCATTTTTTCATCACTGGTTTTAGTTTAATCTATCAACTCTGTCATCCAGTCTATCTTAAAACAAAATACTTTATCTTCTTTATATATCAGGATTATGACTATAGTTTTAGATAGTTTTTTTTTCTGTAAAATGAGTGCTCCTTTATTTAGCTCACTGCCACAACTTCATACTTTTCTTCACTCCTGAACCATCTCTGTTAACTTGCCTGCAGTTTTGTAGCATTACTGTGTTTACATCTACTGATTTAGAGATGTTTATGTGACAAGTGGCTTTTTAAAAATATTTGCATTTAATGTAATTAAGGGAAAAAGTTTTTAAAAATATTAAGCTAGCAAGTTATTAACATTATTTATATTAATACTATCTGTAATAACCCCAGTTCCTGTCAACAACAGAATGAACAAATGGTGTTATATGTAATGGAATGCTCTACAGTAGTAAAAACCAAAGTACACATAACAACATGAATGAATTATATAAACAAACTGTTGGTGAAACAAACCAGACATAAAGAAGGATGACTTGGCTGTGCACGGTGGCTTATGCCTTGTAATCCCAGCACTTTGGGAGGCCGAGGTGGGCAGATCAATTGGGGTCAGGAATTTGAGACCAGATAACTTGGTCAACATAGTGAAATCCCCTCTCTACCGAAAATATAAAAAATTTCAGGGTGTGGTTAGGTGTGCCTGTAATCCCAGCTACTTGGGAGGCCGAAGCAAGAGAATCGCTTGAACCCGAGAGGCGGAGGTTGCAGTGAGCCGACATGGCGCCACTGCACTCAAGCCTGGGCAACAGAACGAGACTCCGTCTCAAAAAAAAAAAAAAAAAAAAAAAAAGTATGACTTACATGATTTAATTATTCAATTTATATAAAGTTTAAAACTGACAAAACTATGGTTTTTGGATGTCAAGGGAGTAGTTTCTTTTATAGGGAGGGCATAATGACAGGAATGAAGTATGAGGTGGTCTGTGGATTCTGGTTATATTCTGCTTCTTGGGTACTAGTTACACAAGGGTGTTCATTTTGTGGATTAATGGAGCTGTATAGTTATGATTTGGGCACTTCTGTATATATATTCGACTTCCAGAAAAAGCTTGTATATGCAGTTAGTGCTTATTTGTGACAATTGGGTTCTAGAAAGTTTCTGTGAACACTATGTTAGTGAATACTGAACCATTGTCCCTGGGGGGGAATATAGGATTAGGTTCCTACTAGCCTTTGATCACAGATAACCAAGCAGTACAACATGGCCTTGTTTTACATGTGTTTCTTTTTACATACACCATATTTCATAAATATCATCGATTCATTAACATTGAACTTATGCCCGATAGCACTATAACTCATGTCTGATTTAAACTTTTCTGACATGCGTTTTTTTCATGAGAAACATCACAAGTCTTCTTGAGCTCGGGAACACTAGATAGCACTTCAGTGCTACAAGGTGACCTCCAATAAACCTCAAGTTAGAGATACTATGTCTCTAATGAACTTTTTTAGTAGAGAACACTTCACACATGTTACAGTTCAATACTAGAAGATTTAAGTAAATACATCCTATGTGATTTCACTGGGAGAAGACACTTGGAAACTTGTGCCTGGTTTTCTCTGAACTGTGTCCCATGTGTGTTTTCTCCTGATTTTGCTTTGTATTCTTTCACTGTAATAAGTCTTAACCATGAGTTCCACTATATACTGAGTTCTGTGAGTCCCAGAGAATCACTAAACCTGACTGTAGTCTTGGGTCCTCCCGAAATATTGCATAACAAACTCCTACAAAACAGTGTCTTAAAGCAACAACCATTTAATTGTATCTTATGAATTTGTTAAGAGTTTAGTCATGGTTTGATTTGGTGTCCTTTGAGGTTACTTCGTGGTTTTCGTCTAGTGGTTAGGCTGGGCAAGATAATCCAAGACAGCTTTATGTACACACCTGGCACTTTGACAGGGATGGGTGAAAGGTTGTACTCAGCTGGGGCCATTGACTGGAATGCCTGCACGTGAGCTCTCCAGTATTAGAGCCCTGAAATGCCAATTAAGAAATCAGATTACCCTGACTAGGCAGATCATTTGTTCAATAATCTTGTACTTCTGAAATAGCTCATATTTTTATTCTTAGCTGTATTAATTGATGTAATGAACTCCCTGTTCGGCCACATATTTTATAAATGTTTTATGTTACTTTTTAGAATTTTTCCCTAAACCATCTTTTTAAAGTGTTAAGGAATTTAATAATTCTGTGCTCATGTTATCTATACCTTCTCTGATTTTATTAACATATGTAACATCTTTTTTTTGGCTCTTATGTTTCTAAGAGAATTAATGTTTTTATTCTGTCCTCCTCAGAGAGTATATGTTCTAGTTTTTATCTTAACCTTTTTCAGACTCATGTTTTTCATTTGAAAATGAAAAATCTGACCTACATGTAGTATTACAGGCTCAGATGTACTATAATTTTTATTCTCCAGAAGAACTATGGAAGCATGAATTCTCTTTGTAGAAAATATTATTGCTTTTTATTACTGGAAATTATTCTTAATATGGAAACTTTTCCAGCCTGTGATTGGGAATGTTTCTTGTTTATTCACTGGTTTATAGTTCGTAAGAGCCCTTGGAGCCTTCTTTATCAATAACATGAAAAATCCTTGAATCCTGTCAGTGGCTGTTTCATATTTTAGCTCATAGTTTGATAATTTTACATTTGAGTATGTTCAGAACTCCTGAGTGAATGTTATTCAACCATAATTTATTTATATTCAGTAATCATGTTTATTTTTGAGTATTAATAGCAATAAATGACATCTTCATGGGATATTACTGCATATTAGAAAAGAAAATAATTTTGTGTGAATTACATAATTTTATTCGTTAAACAAATTGTAAGGCGGTTTGAATGAATATTATTAATGGTTCTATGTTATATGAGGAACTGAGGCTTGGTGGTATAGTGAAAAATAGGGGTATATAATAATTCTATCCTTCTGCATGTGGGTATCCAGTTTTCCCATCACCATTTATTAAAGAGACTGCCCTTTCCCCAATGTATATTCTTGGTGCCTTTGTTGAAAAGGAGTTGTCTGTAATTAAGTGTGTGGACTTGTATCTGGGTACTGTATTCTGTTCCACTGGTCTATGTGTCCTTTTATGCTAGTGCCGTACTGTTCTGTTTGCTATAGCTTTATAGTATTTGGAATCAGATAATGTGATGCCTTCAGCTTTGTTCTTTTTGCTCAGAATTGCTTTAGCTATTCAGCATGTTTTGTGGTTTCATATGAATTGTAGGATTTCCTTTTTCTGTTCTATGAAGACTGTCATTAGTATTTTGATAAGGATTGCATTGAATCTGAAGATGCTTAGGGCAGTATGGTCATTTTAACAATATTAATTGTTGCAATCCATGAGCATGGTGTATCTTTCCATTTTTTTGTATGTTCTCTTCAATTACTTTCCTCAGTGTTTTACAGGTTTCCTCATATAGATCTGTAACATCCTTGATGAAATTTATTTGTAGGTGTTTTTTTTTCTTTGTAGCTATTATAAATGGCATTGCTTGCTTGATTTTTTCAGGTTGATCACTGTTACTGTATGGAAATGCTGTTCATTTTTGCATGTTGATTTTGTACCCACCTTGCAACTTTATTTAATGTATTAATTCTAAGTGTTTTCTGCGGAGTCTTTATATTTTTTTAAAAAATATAAGGACATGTAATCTGCAAACAAGGCTAATTTGACTTGACTTTTTCCTTTCCAATTTGGATGTTCTTTATTTCTTCCTTTGCCTAATCGTTCTAGCTAGGACTTTCAGTACTATGGTGCATAACAATGGGTGAAAGTGTGCTTTCTTGTCTTGTTTCAGTTCTTACTGGAAAGGCTTTCAGTTGTCCCCCATTCAGTGTGATAATAGCTGTGGTTTTGTGATATATGGCCCTTATCACGTTGAGTATGTTTCTTCTATACCAGGTTTATTGAGGGTTTTTATCATGAAAGGATGTTGAATTTTGTTGAAATCTTTTTTAGCATCTGTTGAAACATTTGTTCTTGGTTCTGTTAATGTGATGTATTATGTTTATTGATTTGCGTATGTTGAACATGCTTGTATTCCTTGGATGAATCCCACTTGATCATGGTAAATGGTCTTTTTAATGTGTCGTTAAATTCTGTTTGCTAGTATTTTGTTGATACTTTTTACATTTGTGTTCATCAGGGATACCTTGATTCATTTTTTGAAAATACCTTGAACAAATATGTGTGAGTATATTTTTGGGTTCTCTTTCCTGTTCTATTTATTTATATGTCTGTCTTTAAATACCAATACCACACTGCTGTGATTATTGTAGCTTTGTGGGAAGAGTTGAAATCAGGTAGTATATCCCTTAAACTCTATTCTTTCTCTTTTTTTGATCAAAATTGTTTTGAATTTTATTTTGAATTTCTGTGTATAAATTTTAGAATCATTTTTTTGTTTTCCAACAAAAATCTTGCTAGGAGTTGGTTTGGGATTGTACATATTGAATTACAAGTGGGGATGGATAGAGAGTGAATTGGCCTTTTCTAATCAGATTTACATTTTAGAAGGATCGCTTTTCTGTCAGTTTAAAAGTGAGTTAGAAGAGAGCAGGATTGAAGTCAGAGCAGTTTGCCAGAGTTTAAGTCACAGATGATGAAGACTAGAAGAAAGACACTGGTGGTATGTTATACAGGGGAGTATAGATACTTTTAAAACCTGTGTCAGTTTCCTTTTTTTTTTTTTTTTTTTTTTTTTGAGACAGAGTCTCCCTCTGTCACCCAGGCTGGAGTGCAGTGGCGTGTGATCTCGGCTCACTGCAACCTCCGCCCCCCAGGTTCAAACAATTCTCCTGCCTCAGCCTCCCAAGTAGCTCGGATTACACGTGTGCGTCACCAAATGTGGTTAATTTTTGTATTTTTAGTAGAAATGGGGCTTCTCCATGTTGGCCAGGTTGGTCTTGAACTCCTGACCTCAGGTGACCTGCCCATCTTGGTCTTCCAATGTGCTGGGATTACAGGCGTGTACCACTACGCCTGACCTGCATCAGTTTTCTGTTGTAATCATTAAAAATTGCCACAAGCTTCAGTGGCTTAAAACAGCACAAATTTATTATTCTGCCCTCTCACTGGAATAAAATCAGTTTGTTGGCCAACTGTGTTCTCTTTTATGGAGGATCTGAGATAGAAACTGTTTCCTTCTCATTTGGCTTGTTGGCAGAATTCAGTTCTTTGTGCTTGTAGATCTGAGATTTCTGTTTTCTTGCTGGCTGCCAGCTGAAGGCTATTCCCAGATTCTAGAGGCTATCTGTGCTCCTTGGCTTGTGGTCTTCTCCATTCATTTTTAAAGCCAGCAATGGTGGGTTGATTGCCTGCGTGGTTTGTCCTCCTTTTTCAGTCTCCTCTTTCTGACCCAACTGGTAAAAGTTCTGGGAAAGGTTTGAAGGACTCATGTGACTAGATTGGGATCATTCATGTAATCTAGTATAATCTCCCCATCTGAACATCTTTAATTTGATCACATCTACAAAAATTGAAAAATTATAAAAATATATACTCAGAAGTCTCATTTCTTTCTATGTCCCTTCTTTCTTATTTCCACATATCCTCTATGGGTAATCAATTTCATTGGCTTCTTGGTTATTTTTCCTCTGTTGCATTTTTCAGAAAACTAGCAGATACACACACACATACACACATGTATAGATTAATAGTCTCATTTCCACTTTCTTTTTTGAGACTGTGTCTTACTCTGTTGCCCAGGCTAGAGTGCAGTGGTGCGATCTCAGCTCACTGCAACCTCCACTTCCCAGGTTCAAGCGATTCTCGTGCCTCAGCCTCCCAAGTAGATGGACCACAGGAGCATGCTAATTTTTGTATTTTTAGTAGAGACAGCATTTCCATGTTGGCCAGGCTGGTCTTGAACTCCTGATCTTAAGTATTGGCTCGCTTTGGCCTTCTCAAGTGCTGGGATTACAGGCGTGAGCCACCACGCTTGGCCCTTCATTTCCACTTTTTAAATATAGAAGTACAGTACTGTATATGTTCCTTTGCATATATATTTTTTTTTTACTTAACAGTATTTTCCTGGTAATCACTCCCATATCTGTTCAGAGATCTTCCTTATTCTTTTTATAGCCTCTGTATTCTTTGTTACATTCTTTAAGTGGATAAATTACAGTTATTCAACCAGTTTCCATAGAAATGTGTTTAGATTGTTTCTAATGTTTGCCCTGACAAATAATGCTGTGTTGAATAATGTTTGTACATATGTAGTTTCATATTTATAGAAGTTTTTTTTTTTTTTTTTTTTTACCTGCTAGAAGTAGGATCAGATGGAAAATACATATGTAGTTTTGTTAAATACTATAAAATTTCCTTCCATTGATTTTCCGCTATTTTATGACAATGTGTATTTCCCAGTAGCCTTTCCCACAAATTTGTTGTCAGGATTTTGAATGTTTGTTGTCAATTGGACAGGTGAGAAATGGTATTTCAAATTAATTTAAGTATAATTTATATAAAATAAAATGAATTTAAAATGTATAGTTAATGTTTTTTGTCAAATATACATTTCATGTAACCATCACAGCAATTAAAATGTAGAATCCTCAGTACAGATGTAAAGATGTAGAACAATTTCTATCATATGTCATTATGGTTTTAGTGAGTTTACTTACTGTGAACTGTCATAGTTTTTAAACCAATATGCTTTTGCTTCTGAGTTAAATTAGTGATTTTAAAAAGATAAACCAATTTTGTCAATGTGTGAATATTAAAGGAAAGTATTTATTTGAAGGTATTTACATGATTATCTTATTGTAAAATGTGAGGTGTGCTTGGCACAACTTAGATGTGTGAACTACTTTTTTCAACTCTATTTGATAAAATCTAAATATAGATTAAATATTTTTTATTAAAATTTAGCTTCCTAATGAAAATGCTCTGTATAGATAAAATACACACTGGAGCTCAAAGATTATTTTGAAAACAAAATCTCTTACTAATAATCTGTAATGATTACATGTTAAAATACTTTATTTTGGATCTGTAAGGTTAAATAAAATATTATTAAAATTAATTTCACCTTTTTTACTCCTTTAAATATGACTATTAGAAAATTTAACATTACACATATAGCTTACATGATATATTTTATTAGCATTGAGCTAGATTATTTTATTTTCTTGCTTGTATAAAAGTTTGTTGGATTTTTTTCTGAATGTTTGAGGCCAAGAGGCCGAAAGGCAGTTTGGTCTTAATTCAGTCACTAGTAGTTTCTTAGTTATCCTTATTATTTCAACCATTCTGTTAGTAAAGGTTTATAATACATTTCATTTATTTATTAAATATTAGTGCTGTCATTCAATGTATCTTACTGTGTTACAGTCATATCTGAAAGCATCTAATAAAGTGAAATGGCTTTGTATTTATATCATTTACTGTAACTTCTAGTGAGCTGTGTTATAAGACTGCTGGTGTTTAAGCCTCTAATTGCTTACATTCTTTCAGAGGAGTACATTATTCAGAGATATTTTGCATAGCCACAATTGAGAGTAGGCTGTGAGTAGCAGTGTATGCGTTGTAGACTTTTTTGCCACAGCTGTCACTGTTGGCAAAGGTAATGCTGGAGAAGCACTGTATTAAATTGGTCCAGTAGTCATAATTAATTCAGAGAAAGAAGAGCTGTTGGCATAGCAGACGTGCTTGGCATAGTTAGGCAGCTGGTGTGATTATGTGCCTCAATTACAGGGCATCGTGGGTAAAACTGCCTCTGTTTATGAGTGATGTGGATTGCATAGTGGGAACAGATGGCTAAAAAAACATACTTGACCTTCTAGTACATTGCTATAGTAATAATGAAATATTTTTTTTCTAAAAAATCAGGATAATTTTCTTGTAGATTTTGAAAACAATCTAAATACAAATGGAGAAATTTAGCCAAATTTAATCCAAGGAAAGAAGTTATAGTAAAAACCTCTTCCATTGCATTTGGAAATTACTAATGAAATCTCTTTATTGGTAGAGTTGTTATATAAATGTGTAGGTACTTTTAATCTTACAGAATTTTACATTTAGCTCTCATCATATTTCTGCTCTATTCTTCTATCTGCTTACTAATTATGCACATTTTCTTTATTTAAAATTGTTAGCTTCCAAACTAATTTAACACAAATGAACTACAGACATTTTAAGAAACACTTTTTGGGCTGGGTGCAGTGGCCCATTCCTGTAATCCCAACACTTTGGGAGACTCAGGCGGGTGGGTCACAAGGTCAAGAGATCGAGACCATCCTGGCCAACATGGTGAAACCCCGTCTCTACTAAAAATACAAAAATTAGCCAGGCGTGGTGGCGTGCGCCTGTAGTCCCAGCTACTCTGGAGGCTGAGGCAGAAGAATCGCTTGAACCTGGGAGGCGGAGGTTGTAGTGAGCCAAGATTGTGCCACTGCACCCCAGCCTGGTGACAGAGCAAGACTCTGTATCAAAAGAAAAAAAAAAAAAAGGAAAACCAAAAGACCCCACTATACATTTATTTGACTTCTGAAATAGAAATTTATGTAATTAGAGCACAAAACTCATGAAATCAGGAGTTTGGTTTAATTTGCATCCTTAGGATTGCATTCTGTCTAAAATAAAGTCCACTTGTTTTCAAAGGTATGTAGACATTTACATGAATTAATTTAAAATCTAAGAACCTTAAAATGTGCAAAATGTGAATTACTGAAGTAAGTATAAGAGTATTTGTTTGGAACTTTATTGTACCTAGTGTAATGAAATGTGTGGGACAGACAATACGACTTAATGCTTAGGAGCCCAGGCTTTGATGTCAGACTGACTTTATTCCTGTCTCCGCAGCTTATCTGCTATTTGACATGGCAAATTACCTCTCTGCCCTTAGTTTCCTCATTTGTAAAATGGTAATAATATAGCATTTACTTAACAGATGGTTGTGAGATAATACACGCAAAGCACTTCAGATGGCTTCTGATTGTACTGAGTACTCACCAAGTGTTATTTATTGGTATTTTATATGACATTTACTTTCTTTGGTCAGAAAATGGACTTACCCACTTCAGTTTATCTTTTCTTGGTTAATAGATTTTACTTTGTATTATATTATTACCAAATTGTAACAGAATGATGCATATATTTTTGAAGCCAGAGGATCTTGAGTTTCAGGGGATAGCTAAGTAGATTTTCATTCTTTCATGAAAAATTGTATTTCTTAAGAGATACATTTTAGTCTTAGAAAGCAGTGACTTAAGTGACTTAATCACTTTCTTATATCATAAAAATGAAATAATTGTTGAAAAAACTATCATTCATTTTTTGAGATTTAAAATTTTTTGTATGGCCGGGCGCGGTGGCTCAAGCCTGTAATCCCAGCACTTTGGGAGGCCGAGACGGGCGGATCACGAGGTCGGGAGATCGAGACCATCCTGGTTAACATGGTGAAACCCCGTCTCTACTAAAAAATACAAAAAACTAGCCGGGCGAGGAGACGGGCGCCTGTAGTCCCAGCTACTCGGGAGGCTGAGGCAGGAGAATGGCGTGAACCCGGGAGACGGAGCTTGCAGTGAGCTGAGATCCGGCCACTGCACTCCAGCCTGGGTGACAGAGCGAGACTCCGTCTCAAAAAAAAAAAAAAAAAAAAAAAAAAAAAAAAAAAATTTTTTGTAAAAGTAATATATTTACATGGCTGAAAAATCAGAAGATAAGAGAGAGTATACAGTGAAGAGTCTTTCTCTGACTGCTATGTTTCATCTACCCAGTTCTCCTTAGAGACAATGTATGTATCAAAACTCTTGTTTATTTTTCAAAATAGTTTTATTTATATACAACTAAATATACATGCATATCCCCCCTTGTTAGATATGTGATAATATCTGCTATTTTGCTTTTTTCATTTTGTAATGGGTTTTAGGGCCTGTTCTGTATCTGTATATGAAGAGCTTCTTTATTCATTTTTATAGTTGCCTTGAATTTCTTGTATGAATGTACTTTATTACTTGATGTTAAATTATTCTGCCTTAGTCATTTGTTTTTCCAGTTTATTTTTCTCATTTTCTGGTATTCGCTTTATATGGATTCTATGCTGTTTTATTTATTGATTGAGTACTAATCTTTATATGAGATGAATTGTTCTTGGCTTGTTATTTTCAGGAAGTACCTGTGAGGGAAGGACCAGGCCAGGGCCCTAAAAGGAATTTTCACTGTGATCTTGAGTTTGTCTATGATTTCACCAAAAGCATGAGCCATAAAAAAACAGATTGATTTGGACTTTCATCAAAATTAAAAATCTCTTTGAAAGACACAAAGGGCATACATTAAGAGAATGAAAAGACAAATCACAGACTGAGAAATGTCTTTAAGGAATTATGTGAGAAAAAACTTGTATTCAGAATGTGTAATTAACTTTCATACTTAGTTATAAGTAAACATCTCAGTTAAAAAAACGCATAAAAGTTTGGAACATACACTTTATCAGTGAAGATACATGAATGTCAAATACACACGAAAAGATATTAGTAACATTAGTCATTAGAGAAATGCAAATAAGACCACAAGAGATACCATTACACCCCTGTTAGAATGGTTAAGATTAAGAACTGTGCCTTGTGTTGGCAAAGCTGTGGAGAGTAACTGAAACTCTCAAACATTGCTAGTGGTAATGTAAAATGATAGTATCACTGTGAAACATATTTTGGCAGTTTCTTAAGAAGTTAAATATACAGGTAACGTGATCCAGCTATTTTACTCCTAGGTATTTAATCAAGAGAAATGAAAAGTATATGTCCATACAAAGACCTGCATGTAAATGCTTGTAACAGCTTTAACTGTAATAGCCCCAAACTAGGAACAACAGGTGCATGGATAAACAATATGGCATATCCATATAACGAAAAACTATTAAGTAGTAAAAAGCAGTACACTATTGATACACACTATAACACAGGTGAATGTGAAAATAATTATAATCTGAAAGAATCCAGATAAACATGAGTACCTATTGTATGATTTCATTTATATAAAATTGTAGGAAATTCAAACTAATGTATAGTCAGGAAGCAGATCATTGCTAGCCTTGATGGGATGAAGGAAGGAGAAGGAGACAAGAAGCAGAGATTACAAAGGGTTAGGAGTGCCATGCTTATGTTCATAATGATGTGAACATCATTATGAAATCATAACGTTTGTGAACATCATTTATGAAAATCATAAAGCAGTGATGATTTCACAGGTATATACATATGTCAAATCTTACCAAATTGGATGCTTTAAATATGTGCAGTTTATGTCAATTTCACTTGAGTAAAGTATTAAAAAAGTAAAAATGAAACAGATGAAAGTGTGTCATAGCTAAGGAGATCAGGAATAGTCTCCAGCCTCAGAATTCTTGCTGGGGTGTACACAGCTGCAGATGGTGTTGTCCAGTGAGTAAGGGTTGCATGAAGACATCTAGAACTTGCCAGGCATGGTAACTCATGCCTGTAATCCCACAACTTTGGGAGGCCAAGGTAGGAGGATCCCTTGAGCTTAGGAGTTTGAGAGAAGCCTGGGCAGCATAGCGAGACCTCGTCTCTACTAAAAAAAAAAAAAAAACCGAAACGGAACAATTAGCCAAGTATGGTGGTACACGTCTGTGGTCTTAGGTACTCGGGAGGCTGAAGCAGGAGAATTGCTTGAGCCCAGGAGTTTGAGGCTGCAGTGAGCCATGATTGCACTCCTGCCCTCCAACTTGTGCAGAAGAGCGAGTCCCTGTCTTGAACAAAACACCAGCCAACCAAAGAAAAACATCTAGAAGTTCAACATTCCCCATCAGACCCATGGTTTTGTATACAGAAGGCTAGAGCAATATACTGATTTTGATATGTGGAGGGAACCATCTCATGTGGCTGGGTGTACTCCATCTGTCTTAGGGATAAGCAATATTCATTGTAATAGTGTAGATCTTTACATTTGGACATGTACACAGTCTTTATTGATCACCCATGGTCTTCCCAGACAATCAAAACCTGGTCCAAGCACATGTCCAAACTTAGTGCCAGTTATCTAGAACAAATATCAAATGAACTGGGAATCTCTGTGAATCACTCTATAGAGCCGTGAACTAACTTTATTAGGGTATATCCTGGTATCTGATATTCTTGCACAAACTTTTAGAGGATAGAATATTTTTATCATGAATTTTAAGTTAAAAGACCCCCAGCAAGTTAAGAAAGTGGCAGATCCAGGATTTGAAATGGACAGAAACTACTCATATTCACTACACCATACAGTTTCTAGCCACCCAAACCAGTCAGAACTTTTTTTTTTTTTTTTTTTTTTTTGCTAGTAATAGCAATTTTAAATTGCTTTCCTCTAACTTCTTTTTGGGAGAGCATCCTGAATGGATCAACACATTGTAAAACAGATAAACACGGTATTTTTCCTATTGTTAATTTGGGTTTCTTTAGCGGCATTAATTTCTTACCCAAATTTTCTACCCTTATAAAATTATTGGAGTTAAGAAATCAAAGGATTACATTTTCTTACTGAAATTATGTTTAAAATGATATCCTAATCTATTTTGAAAAATCCCCATCTAGCTTTTTAAAATTAAACTTTTTATTTTGAGATAATTGTAGATTCACATGCAGTTGTAAGAAAAATTTCATAGAAACATTCAGCTTTTTAAACTATATAAATATAAAGTGAATATAGATGAAATAATAATGGATACATAATAGAACTTGTATTACACAATGTAGTATACAGCATTCTTTCTCCATTAGCCACCTAAATTCTATGTCCATTAATAATAGATTCTTTGTAATTCCCTCACTTCTATATGAATTTTCTTACCTGTTGGCTTTACCTGCCATTCCTTGCATATCTAGAAGTCTCAAACATATTCCTTGGATTAACTTGTATTTGTTCCATAAGCCCAATTTTCAATTGCATTTCCTCTACTTGATTTCCTTGATATGCTGTTATAAGGTTAGACTTTTCTTCCCACTATTTCCATAGTACCCACAACATATTCCTTCACAGGGATTTATTTCATGCTGTAATAATTGTCCGTTGAGTTAGCCTGCATTTCTTTGTAGACTGCAAGATAATTGAGAAAGGAATTTTCTCTTGATCATCCTCAATCTCCAGTAACTGTAAACTCTTTGAAGGCAAACATTTCAGTTGTTTTTTTCCAGTGCCCTAGAACAGTGCCGGTTACATACAGAGACTTGGTAAATATTAGAGGATAGATGGATGGATGGATGAGACATCATTGTACAGAGATGAATAGACAGTATGTTAATTGAATAATTGCAGTGAATAAGCACAATTTATAATAAAACATAAACCAGATTAAAGTGGATAGTGGTTTCTGTATGCTTCTGGCTTATTAGGAAGTTCCCCCCAAACCCCCATTCTTTTCACAGGTAGTGATTAGGAAAGGTTTTTTAGTTTTGTGTGTGTGTGTGTGTGTGTGTGTGTGTGTGTGTGTGTTTCTATGAGACAGGGGTCTCTGTCACCTAGGCTGGGGTGTAGTGGTGTGATCACAGCTTATTGCAGCCTCAATCTGCCAGGTATAAGGGATCCTCCCCACCTCAGTCTGCTAAGTAGCTGGGACTACAGGTGCGTGCCACCATGTATGGCTAATTTATTATTAGTATTTATTATTATTATTATTATTTTATACAGAGTTTCACTCTTTTTGCCTAGGCTGGAGTGCAATGGCACAGTCTCGGCTCACTATAACCTCTACCTCCCAGGTTCAAGAAATTCTCCTGCCTCAGCCTCCTGAGCAGCTGGGATTACAGGTGTGTGCTACCATGCCTGGCTAATTTTGTGTTTTTAGTAGAGAAGGGATTTCGTCATGTTGACCAGGCTGGTCTCAAACTCCTGACCTCAGGTGATCCACCCACCTCGGCCTCCCGAAGTGTTGGGATTTCAGGTGTGAGCCACTGCGCCTGGCCAATTTTTTTTTTTTTTTGAGAAAGAGTCTTGCTCTGTCACCCAGGCTGGAGTGCAGTGGCGTGATCTCGGCTGGCTGCTACTTCCATCTCCCGGGTTCAAGTGATTCTCTTGCCACAGCCTCCTGAGTAGCTGGGACTGCAGGGCCTGCCATCACACCCGGCTAATTTTTTGTAGTTTTAGTAGAGAGAGGGTTTCACCATACCAGCCAGAATGGTCTCGATCTCTTGACGTCGTGATCTGCCCACTTCGGCCTCCCAAAGTGTTGGGATTATAGACATGAGCCACCGCACCTGGCCAATGTGTGTGTGTGTTTTTTTTAATTTTTTGTAGATAACTTCATCTCCCTATATTGCCCAGGCTGGTCTTGAACTCTTGGGCTTAAGCAGTCCTCCTGCCTTGGCTGCCCAAAGTGTTGGGATCATAGGCATGAGCCACTATACCCAACCTGGACAGTTTTTGTTTGTTTGTTTGTTTGTTTTTTTGGAGACGGAGTCTCGCTCTGTCCCCCAGGCTGGAGTGCAGTGGTGCAGTCTCAGCTCACTGCAAGCTCCGCCTCCCGGGTTCATGCCATTCTCCTGCCTCAGCCTCCCAAGTAGCTGGGACTACAGGCGCCTGCCACCACACCCGACTAATTTTTTATATTTTTAATAGAGACGGGCTTTCACTGTGTTAGCCAGGATGGTCTGGATCTCCTGACCTTGTGATCCTTCCGCCTCGGCCTCCCAAAGTGCTGGGATTACAGGTGTGAGCCACCACACCTGGCTCCAACCTGGAAGGTTTTTAAAAGCTTAAAATTTTAACTGTTGAGAGAAATAGGATACAAAGTGTTAGAGGATATTTGAAGAAATAATTTTTGTGAAAGGAAAAAACTGCATATGATTTTTTAAAATTTTAATTGGCTAAAGTGTGAAATATTTTCAGGAAATAAATTTTTTTTGAGTTGGGTAAAGTAGTACAGTACCCTGTACTAAGATAATTTAAATATGTGTTTGATGAACTTTGTGTATGAGTGTGTCGATAATTTAGTTCACTTTTAGTTATGGCAAATTTACGTAACATGGAATTATTTTCTGGTGTTATTGATGTGGTTCCTAGACACTGATTTCTGAAGGAGAGTAGGAGGTTAATAATATATTACAAAGTTAGCATTTCTAGAACTCAGGATAAGTAAGATAGCATATTTCTTGAAGTAGCCAGTGAGAATGAAGAATTTAGTACTGTTCAGGTTCTGTGGGTGTGTTTTTGAAAAACATACAAAAGGAACTACATGTATATGTGTATGTAAAAGCACAGATCTATTAGTGAAGTGAGAAGTATACATTACTCTCAAATGTTAGTGCTTCTGGAAAAATTTTATTAAGAACATTCTAGATTTGATTAAACAGAGATGAGAAATGTTCATCATAGTCCTCATGTTTCTTTTTGCTTGTTCCTTTCCAGTTTAGTAACTGCAAAATTGTATCTACAGAAAAAGAGCTTTTACAGATTTACAAAAATCTGCTGTCTAATTTTGAACTACACAATTCTGTCTCTTCTGCTCATTACTTACAGAACTATAAATATTTGTAAAGTTCATAGTCCCACCATTTTCAAGTGTCATTTTTGTTAGCTTTATTTATTTTCTCTCTCCTGTAAAAAGATTTTGGAGTAAGTTTTATCCTGTGATATGGTTTGGCTCTGTCTCTCCACCCAAATCTCATTTCCAATTGTAATCCCCATGTGTTGAGGGGAGGGACCTGGTGGGAGGTGATTGGATCGTGGGGATGCTGTTTTTGTGATAGTGAGGGAATTCTCATGAGATGTGATGATTATAAAAGTGTCAGTCTCCCCTGTGTACTCTCTCTGCTGTGGCCATGTAAGAGATGCCTACTTCCCCTTTGTCCTCTACCATGACTGTAAGTTTCCTGAGGCCTCCTCAGCCATGCACGGAACTGTGAGTCAATGGAACTGCTTTTGTTTATAAATTACTCAGTCTCAGGTAGTGTCTTTATAGCAGTGTGAAAACGGACTAATACAGGAAATTGGTACTGACAGAGTGTGTACTGCTATAAAGATAATCTGAAAATGTGAAAGCAGCTTTGGAATTTGGTAACAGGTTGGAATAGTTTGGAGGGCTCAGAAAGACAGGAAAATGTGGAAAAATTTGGAACTTCCTAGAGACTTGTTGAATGGTTTTGACCAAAATGCTGGTAATGAAATAGACAATGAAGTCCAGGCTGAGGTAGTCTCAGATGGAGATGAGGAACTTATTGGGAACTGGAGCAAAGGTCACTCTTGCTATGCTTTAGCAAACAGATTGGCTGAATTTTGTCCCTGCCCTAGAGGTCTGTGGAACTTTGAACTTGAAAGAGATGATTTAGGGTACCTGGCAGAACAAATTTTCTAAGCAGCAAAGCATTCAGGATGTGACTTGGCCTATTCTGAATGCATTCAGTTAGATGTATTCACAAAGAGATGGTTTGATATTGGAACTTTTGTTAACTTATATTTAAAAGGGAAGCAGAACATAAAGGTTTGGAAAATTTGTAGCCCGACCATTAGGTAGAAAAGAAAAACTCATTTTCTGGGGAGGAATTCAAGCTGGCTGTAGAAATTTGCGTGTGTAATGAGGAGTCGAATGTTACTAGGCAAGACAATGGGGAATGTGTCTCCAGGGCATTCAGATATCTTCATGGCAGACCCTCCTATCACAGGCCCAGAGGCCTAGGAGGGAAAAATGGTTTTGTGGGCTGGTCCCAGGGCCCTCCTGCTCTGTGCAGCATCAGGACTTGGTGCCCTGCGCCCAGCAGCTCTATCTCCAGCCATTGCTAAAAGGGTAGGCTAAGGTACAGCTCAGAACATTGTTTCAGAGGGTGCAAGCCCCAAGCTTTGGCAGTTTCCATGTGGTCTTGGGCCTGTAGGTGTGCAGAAGTCAAGAGTTGAGTTTTGGGACCCTCGATTTCAAAGGATGTATGGAAATGACTGGATGTACAAGCAGAAGTCTGCTGCAGGTGAAGTGCCCTCATGGAGAACCTCTGCTAAGGCAGTGCAGAAGGGAAATGTGGGGTTGGAGCCCCCACACAGAGTCCCCACTGGAGCACTGCCTAGTGGAGCTCTGAAAAGGGGACTACTGTCCTCAAGACCCCAGAATGTAGATCCACTGACAGCTTGCACCATGCACCTGGAAAAGCCACAGATACTCAATGCCAGCCCATGAAAGCAGCCATAGGGGCTGTGCCCAGCAGAGCCACAGGGGCTGAGATGTCCAAGGCTTTGGAAGTCCTCCTGTTGCATCAGCTTGCCCTGGATGTGAGACATGGAGTCAAAGGATATTTTGGAGCTTTAAGGTTTAGCGACACCCCAGCTAGGTTTTAGACTTGCATGTGGCCTGTGGTCCTTTTGTTTTGGCCAATTTCTCCCATTTGGGATAGGAACATTTACCCAATGCCTGTACCCCCATTGTATCTTGGAAGTAACTAACTTGTTTTTAATTATACTGGCTCACAGGCAGAAGGGGCTTGCCTTGTCCTAGATGAGGCTTTGAACTTGGACTTTTGGGTTAATGTGGGAATGAGTTAAGACTTTGGGGGACTGCTATGAAGGCATGATTGGCTTTGAAATGTGCAAATTACATGGGATTTGGGAGGGGGAAGGGACAGAATGATATAGTTTGACTCTGTGTCCCCACCCAAATCTCATGTCAAATTTTAATTCCCAGTGTTGGAGGATGGACCTGTTGGGAAGTGATTGAATAATGGGGCTGGTTTTTCTCTTGCCATTCTCGTGATAGTGAGGGATTTCTTACGAGATCTGATGGTTTTAAAAGTGACTGTTTTCTCCTGTGCTCACTGTCTCTTCTGCTGTCATGTAAGAGGTGCCTGCTTCCCCTTCACCTTCTGCCACAATTGTAAGTTTCCTGAGGGCTCCCCAGCCATGTGGAACCCTGAGTCAATTAAACCTCTTTCCTTTATAAATTACCCAGTCTCAAGTAGTATCTTTATAGCAGTGTGTAAACAGACTAGTACATTCTCTAAGACCAGTAGTGTTTGATTTTCATTTCTTTATTAAAAGAAATACTGAGGTTCTAGAAATATATCAGTTTCAAATAATGCTGTTAGCTATTAGAAAGAAATAATACTTTCAAATTATTAATACTCATAAGCCATGTTATTTCTTAGGCATATGAACTTTTTAAATACTCAAATTATATTTTTTGAAATTAG
The DNA here is from genome assembly GCF_043159975.1 of Macaca nemestrina. NCBI lineage: Eukaryota > Metazoa > Chordata > Mammalia > Primates > Cercopithecidae > Macaca > Macaca nemestrina. Next base: position 61,377,398 of record NC_092130.1, read on the forward strand.
CAATGAAGATTTTAAAAAATTATATCTTAGATTATGGTATTTAGAGTCATGTTAACCTATGGTAAAACAGAAAGCAAAGATATCAATTGAATCAAATTCTTGTGCAATTTGTGTGACTTAATAGATATTTTAAAAATGGTACCTACACCTTTAGTACTGTATTTGCTTTTTCTGTGTGAATTTAAACATAGTATGAGAAACACAAGGTAGCTAGCATGTTAAGTATTTTGTTGCAAAAATAAAGTGTTTTTCTCCAAAATAGATGTATATTAGAATACATTCAAAATCTAATGTATAATATTAAAACTAAAACTAAGAGTTTAATTCTGTTGGATGAAGTTACTAATCAGCTAAGATCAAATCATTTGCATGTAACACATTTTGCTGGTAGCATTAGAGCTTTTAAAATACAAGCTTTTAACTTGTATTTTAAGTTTAGTGGTGATTTAACTTTAAGGTGATTGAAATGGTTTTCAGCAAGTTCCAAAAAGCTGTATAAAAATATTGAAAAACATACTTGTTTTAATTGTTAAAGAAACCCCCAAACAAAATACTTCTTCAAACTAAAGGGGTTAAGGTCTTGGTTCATGTATAAGTTTAGCCATGAGTTTTGATAGTTATTTCAATGTTTAATCATTTTAGACTAGTCTGCTGGGAAAGAGTATGAAATGTATGAGAAAGATAATATTATTTTTATATGTAAAAAATAACTAGTTCAATAACCTTTTGTTTTCAGAATAATGAATACACTTTACATGAAGAGTAACACCATTTAAATGCATTTTAGTGTATATTTTCCAGTGGTATGTGTTTGTAGAGATGCTATAGCCCAACAGATATGTGAGAATTAAGATAATCTGTAAATGGAAAAAAACTGAGATGTGTTTTCTAAAGGGAAATAAGTGAATGTAATAATGGTTTAGTTGTGCCCAGAATCTAATTAAAAAAAACACAAAAAAAAAAAACAAAAAAAAACCCCATTCCACTTGAAAATTAGGTGGCATGCTTTAAAGAGCGTTTTTAAAATTCCAAAGGGAATCCCAACTGTTACACACATCTGATTGATAAGTGTTTTTGAGCTCATTAATTTTTAAAACAGGTTGTATTTGATGTTTGGGAATCTAAAATTCTGTTTATTATAAGACATGTCCTAATTTTAGAGATGGTAAAATGTGGAGGAAAATGTGGGTCTAAGAATTAGACAGATAAAAGATTTTTGTTCACAACAGAAAAATGTCAAACAGCTTATTTAAAGTGACAAAAATACTGCAGTCTGGATGTGAATTGAACACTAGTTCAACTTTAAAACTCTCTTTTAACTGCCAAAAATATAATTCTTCATTTGTAGTTATCTTTCTGTGTCAGTGCATAAGATATAGAGGCATACCCCTTTTGTATTGTATTCACTCTATTGCACTTTGCAGATAGTGCGATTAAAAGTTTTTTTAAACTTGTATTTTAAGTTTAGTGGTATATGGGCAGGTTTGTTACAAAGGTAAATGTGTGTCATGGGGTTTCTTTGTACAGATTATTTCATCACTCAGGTATTGAGCCTAGTATTCATTAGTTATTTTTCCTGATCTTCTCCCTCCTCCCACTCTCCACCCTCCAATAGGCCTCAGTGTGTGTTGTTTCCCTGTATGTATTCATGTGTTCTCATCACTTAGCTCTACTTATAAGTAAGAACATGTGATACTTGATTTTCTAATCCTGCGTTAGTTTAGTAAGGATAATGGCCTCTAGCTCTATCCATGTTCCTGCAAAGGACATGATCTTGTTCTTTTTTTTTTTTTTTTTTTTAATTTGAGCTGGAGTCTCACTCTGTCACCCAGTATTGAGTGCAGTGGCGTGATCTTGGTTTACTGCAACCTCTGCCTCCTGGGTTCAAGTGATTCTCCTGCCTCAGCCTCCCAAGTAGCTGGGACTACAGGTGTGCACCACCATGTCCAGCTAATTTTTGTATTTTTAGTAGAGACGGGTTTCACCATGCTGGCTAGGCTGGTCTCGGACTCTTGACCATGTGATCCACCTGCTCAGTCTTCCAAAGTGCTGAGATTACAGGTGTGAGCCACCGCACTCGACCGATCTTATTCTTTTTTATGGCTGCATAATATTCCATGGTGAATATGTACCACATTTTCCTTATTCAGTCTATCACTAATAGGCATTTAGGTTGCTTCCATGACTTTGCTGTTGTGAGTAGTGCTGCAGTGAAGATACACATGCATGTATCTTTATAGTAGAATGATTTATATTCCTTAGAGTATATTGCCAGTAATGAGACCTCTGGGTCATATGATATTTCTGACTTTCGGTCTTGGAGGAATCTCCAAATTGCCTTTCACAATGACTGAGCTGATTTACAGTCCCACTAACAGTGTATAAGTGTTCCTTTTCCTCTACAACCTTGCCAGCATCTGTTACTTTTTGACTTTTTAATAATAACCATTTTGATTGGTGTGAGATGGTATCTCATTGTGGTTTTGATTTGCATTTCTCTAATGATCAGTGATACTGAGCTTTTTTTCATATGACTGTTGGCTACATGTATGTCTTCTTTTGAAAAGTGTCTGTTCATATCCTTTGCCCATTTTTTAATAGGATTTTTTTTTCTCGTGAATTTGTTTAAGTTCTTTGTAGATGATAGATAGTATTCCTTTTTTGGATGCATAGTTTGCAAAAATTTTCTCACATTCTGTAGGTTGTCTGTTTGCTCTGATGATGGTTTCTTTTACTGTGCAGAAATTCTTCAGTTTAATTAGATCCCATTTGTCAATTTTTGCTTTTGTTGCAATTGCTTTTGACAGTGTCAACATAGATTTTGTTATGAAATTTCTGCCCGTGCCTATGTCCTGAATGGTTTTACCTAGGTTGTCTTTCAGGGTTTTTATAGTTTTGAGTTTTACATTTAAATTTTTAATTCATCTTGAATTAATTTTTCATATGGTATAATGAAGGGGTCCAGTATCAATCTTCTGCATATGACTAGCCAGTTATCCCAGCACCATTTATTGTATAGGGACTCCTTTCCCCATTGCTCGTTTTTGTTAGGTCTGTCAAAGATGAGATAGTTGTAGGTGTGTGGGCTTACTTCTGGGTTCCTTACTCTGTTCCATTGGTTTATGTGTCTGTTTTTGTACCAATATCATGCTGTTTTGGTTACTGTAGCCCTGTAGTATATATAGTTCAAAGTCGGGTAGTGTGATACTTCCAGCTTCATCCTTTTTGCTTAGGATTGCCTTGGCTATTTGGGCTCTTTTTTCATTCCATATGCACTTTAAAATATTTTTTTTTCTAGTTCTGTGAAGTATCTCAGTGAGAATTTAATAGGAATAGCATTGAATCTATAAATTACTTTGGGTAGTATGCCCATTTTAATGTTTTTCCATTTGTTTGTGAGATCTCTGATTTCTCTGAGCAGTGTTTTGTAGTTCTTGTAGAGATCTTTCACCTCCCTAGTTAGCTGTATTCCTAGGTCTTTTTTTCTTTTTGTAGCAGTTGTGAATGGGAGTAGGTTTCTGAATTGGCTCTCAGCTTAACTGTTGTTGGTATATAGGCGTGCTAGTGATTTTTGCATATTTATTTTGTATCCTGAAACTTTGCTTAAGTTGTTTATCAGCTCAAGAAGCTTTTGGGATGAGACTCTGGGGTTTTCTAGGTATAGGATCATGTTGACTACCAACACGGATTGTTTGACTTTCTCTTTTCCTTTTTGGATTTCCTTTATTTCTTTCTCTTGCTTGATTGCCCTGGCCAGGACGTCAAATACTATGTTGAATAGGAGTAGTGAAAGAGGGCATCCTTGTCTTGTGCTGGTTTTCAAGGGGTAAACTTTGATCTTTCGCCCATTCAGTATGGTGTTGGCTGCTGGTTTGTCATATATGGTTCTTACTATTTTGAAGTATGTTTGTTCAATGATTGGTTTCTCAAGAGTTGTTTTTTTTTTTTGAGATGGAGTCTTGTTCTGTCTCCCAGGCTGGAGTGCAGTAGTGTAATCTCTGCTCACTGCAAGCTCCATCTCCCAGGTTCATGCCATTCTCCTGCCTCAGCCTTCCAAGTAGCTGGGACTACAGGTGCCTGCCACCACGCCTGGCTACTTTTTTGTATTTTTAGTAGAGATGGAGTTTCACCGTGTTAGCTGGTCTCAATCTCCTGACCTTGTGATTGGTCTCAATCTCCTACCTGACCTTGTGATCCACCTGCCTCGGCCTCCCAAAGTGCTGGGATTATAGGCGTGAGCCACTGCACCTGGCCTCTTGAGAGTTTTTTTTTTTTTTTTTTTTTTTTTTTTGAGACGGAGTCTCTCAGTATCGACCAGGCTAGAGTGCAGTGGCGTGATCTCGGCTCACTGCAAGCTCCACCTCCCAGGTTCACGCCATTCTCCTGCCTCAGCCTCCTGAGTAGCTGGGACTACAGGCGCCCGCCACCATGCCTGGCTAATTTTTTTGTATTTTTAATAGAGACAGGCTTTCACTGTGTTTGCCAGGATGGTCTCGATCTCCTGACCTCGTGATCCGCCTGCCTCGGCCTCCCAAAGTGCTGGGATTACAGGCGTGAGCCACCGCGTCCAGCTGCGAGTTTTTAACATGAATGGATGTTTAATTTTATTGAAAGCCTTTTCTGCATCTATTGAGATAATGAGTGTTTTTTGCCTTTAGTTCTGTTTGCACATTTATTGATTTGCATGTGTTGAACTAACCTTGCGTTCCAGGGATAAAGCCTACTTGATTGTGGTGGATAAGCTTTTTGATGTGCTGTTGAATTTGGTTTTCCAGTATTGTGTTGGGCATTTTTGCATTGATGTTCATCAAGAATAGTTGCCTGTAGTTTTCTTCTTTTGTTGTATCTCTGCCAGGTTTTGGTATCAGGATGATGCTGGCCTTGCAGAATGAGTTTGGGAGGAGTCGCTCCTCCTCAATCTTTTGGAATAGTTTTAGTTGGAATGATACCAGCTCTTCTTGTACATTTTGCAGAATTCAGCTGTGACTCCATCTGGTCCTTGGCTTTTTTTGGTTGGTAGGATATTTATCACTGCCTCAATTTCAGAGCTGATTATTGGTCTATATAGGGATTTCTTCCTGTTTCAGTTTTGGGAGAGTGTATGTGTCCAGGAATTTATCCATTTCTTTTAGATTTTCTAGTTTATGTGCATAGAGGTGTTGATACTACTCTGTGATAGTTGTTTGTATTTCTGTGGAGTCAGTGGTAATACCCCTCTTGTCATTTCTGATTGTGTTTATTTGAATCATATCTCTTTTCTTGTTCATAAGTCTAGCTGGTGGTCTATTTTTTTTTAAATTTTTTCAAAACATCAACTCCTAAATTCCTTGATCTTTTGAATAGTTTTTCATGTCTTAGTCTCCTTCAGTTCACGATTTTTCATGTCTTAGTCTCCTTCAGCTCTGATTGTGGTTATTTCTTGTCCTCTGCTGGCTTTGGGATTTGTTTGCTCTTGGTTCTCTAGTTCTTTTAGTTGAGATGTTAGGTTGTTAACTTGAGATCTTTGTAACTTTTTGATGTGGGCATTTAGTGCTATATATTTTCCTTCTAACACTGCCTTACCTGTGTCCTGGAGGTTCTGGCATGTTTTAGCTTTGTTCTGATTAGTTTCAAAGAACTTGATTTCTGCCTTGATTTCATTATTTACCCAAAAGTTATTCAGGAGCAGGTTATTTAATTTCCATGTGATTGTATGGTTTAGAGTGAATTTTCTTGGTCTTGATTTTAATTTTGATTGTGTTGTGGTCCAGGAGTCTACTTATTGTAATTTCAGTTCTTTTGCATTTGCTGAAGATTGTTTTACTTCCAATTATGTGATCAATTTTAGAGTATGTGTTATGTGGCAAAGAAAAGAATGTATATTCTATTGTTTTTCACAGAGATTTATGTAGATATCTATTTAAGGCCATTTGATCCAGTGCTGAGTTCAGGCCCTTAATATCTTTGTTAGTTTTTATACAAAATAGTTTGTAGTTATTTTGCTAGTGTAAGATTGTCCATGGGGTGTTAAAGTCTCCCACTGTTATTGTGTGGAAGTCTAAGTCTCCTTGAAGGTCTCTAAGAACTTGCTTTATAAATCTGGATGCTCCTGTGTTAGGCACATACATATTTAGGATAGTTAGCTCTTGTTGAATTGAACTCTTTACCATTATGTAATGCACCGTTTTGTCTTTTAAGATCTTTGTTGGTTTAGTCTTTTTTTTTTCTTCCAGAAACTAGGATTGCAACCCCTACCTTTTTTGTATTTTTTATTTGCTTGGTAGATTTTTCTCCATCCCTTTATTTTGAGCCTATGTATATCAGTGCTTGTGAGATGGTCTCTTGAAGACAACATACCAATAGGTCTTGGTTCTTTATCCAGGTTGCCATGCAGTGTCTTTTTATTGGGGCATTTAGCCCATTTACATTTAAGGTTAGTATTGATATGTGTGGATTTGTTCCTGTCATCATGATTCTAGCTGGTTATTTTGCAGACTTGTTTATGTGGTTGCTTTATCGTGTCACTGGTTCAGTTTGTTTTTGTAGTGGCTGTAGTGGTCTTTCCTTTTCATATTTAATACCTCCTTCAGGAACTCTCGTAAGGCAGATGCTAACAATTTCCCTCGGCATTTGCTTGTTTGAAAATGATCTTATCTTTTCCTCCTTATGAATCTTAGTTTGGTAGTTACGAAATTCTGGGTTGGATTTCTTTTCTTTAAGAAATATTGAATATTGGCCTCCAGTTTCTTCTGGCTTATATAGTTTCTGCTGAGGGGTTCACTGTCTGAAGGGTTTCTCTTTGTAAGTGACCTGGCATTTCTCTCTGACTGCCTTTAATATTTTATTTTATTTTGATCTTGGAGAATCTGATGATTGTGTGTCTTGTGGTTGATCTTCTTATGGAGTATATTACTGGGGCTCTCTGCATTTCTGGAATTTAAATGTTGGCCTCTCCAGCTAGCTTGGGGAAGTTCTCCTAGATGATATCCTGAAATATGTTTTCCAAGTTGGTTCCTTTCTCACCATTTCTTTCAGGTATCCCAATCAGTCATAGATTTGTTCTCTTTTCATAAGACAACAAATTTTTTGGAGGTTTTGTTCATTTTGTAAGACAACATATTTTTTGGAGGTTTTGTTCATTCCTTTTCTTTCTTTTCTCTCTATTCTTGTCTGCCTGTTTTATTTTACAAAGCCAGTCTTTAAGCTCTGAGATTCTTTCCTCCACTTGGTCTGTTCTGCTGTTAATACTTTTGACTGCATTGTGAAATTGTTATGGTGTGTTTTTCAGCTCTATCATGTTGGTTATAGTCTTCTCTATATTGGCTCTTTTGTCTGTCAGCACCTGCATTGTGTTATGATGATTTTTAGCTTCCTTGCATTGGGTTTTAATGTATTTCTGTAGATAATAAACTTTGTTCATATTCATATTCTAAATTATATTTCTCTCATTTCAGCCTCACCCTGGTTCCAAACCCTTGTTGGAAAGGTGATGTGGTCATTTGGAGGAAAGAAAATACTCTGGCTTTATGAGTTTTCAGCATTCTTGCACTGATTCTTTCCCATTTTGTGGGCTTATCTACATTCAGTCTTTGAGGTTGCTCACCCTTGAATGGGTTTTCGTTTTCTTTTATCTTGTATGATGACCTTGAGGGTTTTATTGTGGAATAAGGTGGATTCAGTCAACTGGTTTTGTTTCTGGGAGATTTTACGAGGCCAGTGCTCAACTCCCACCTCTTAGACTGAGTGCTGTAACTCCTGGAGACTTGTATTGCACCCAAACTTTGTTGGAAAAATGGCTCCTCAAGCCTTGGAATTCACTGCACTTGGGGGTCTGAGGTGCAGCAACTGCAGCAGAGTGCTAGTGGATGCAGGGGTGCCTGCCTGCCTGCTGGCATTCACCACAGTGGCGAAGGCAAGGCAAATTGTGTGGGGTGAGTAGAGGGGGCTTCCTCCTGGAGACTCTGCTCTGTTGTAGTTCAGATGGAGCTGGCTTGGGGCAGGATGCTGGTTGGTACAGGTCTAGGTGCCTTCTCTGTGCCCCTCAAGATGGAGTGTCTCTCAGGTTGTAGGAGGATTCCTTGTTCTCTCTGCAGGGTTAGTGCAAGGGTGGGTTGCTGGTGAAAGCGGACCATACTGGCTGTGTGCCCGCCAAGGCAGCCATCAGTGGGGATTGGCAGGGTGGTGGGCGTCCTGCACTCTCACATGTGGGTGGTGCAAGTAAAGCAAAACTCACTGTGAAGACATGTACCAGCAAAGTGAGGTGGGGAGTTGCTGTGGGCTTGCAGGTATGCTGCAGTATGAGGAAGCTGCATGCAGGCTCGTGTATGGCTGTAGGAGCTGCCTTGCTGAAGCTCTCTACCAGTCAGACACAGTCTGTCTGTGCAGAAGCTATGGTGTAGGCCCCCAGGGCACACGAGACTGCTCTTTAAGCAAGTGTGACTAGGCTGGGGCCCTGGGAGAGGCCAGCCAACTAAGAGGTGCTTGGGTCAGAGGAGCCCTATCTGATGTGCAAGACTGCCCTGCAGAGTTCAGGTGTGAGTTCAGGTATGACATTTCCCCTAGGGCTAAAGTCTCTTATGGGAGCAAGTTGAGCCTAGTGGGATGGCTGTTCCGGGCTGTGCTCCACTATAGACACTCCTGCACCAAACCATCTGGGTTCCATATCGGCTTGCTGCCCCACTACTTCTCTAAGCAGCTTTTCCTGCTACTTCAGTGTCCGTGGTGGTCAAGGGGTCCCCTCCTGCCAGGGATCCAGAAGCCCATGGTGAGAGCAGGTTACTCCTCGCCTTTTCAACTCACCTGCTTCCCTGGGGCTGTTGTGGCTCAAAATTGAGTCCCAGTGCATGTTAGCCCTTTCAGTGTTCCTATCTTTCTCTTCCTTCTGCCCAGCTTCTGTGTCTTCCCTCTGTTCACTGTCAGCGCCATCCCTCTGAAGATCTGTTTCAAGCATGCCAGTCATTTCAGTCCCTCCATGGGAGCTATTCCACTTGCTTCTGTCTAGTTGGCCATCTTCTAGTGCGATTTTTACAAATTGAAGATTTGTAGCAACTCTGCTTCATGTAAATCTGTCAGCACCATTTTTCCGACAACATGTGCTTAGATCATGTCTGTATCACATTTTGGTAATTCTTACAATGTTTCAAACATTTTCATTGGTGTTTTATCTGTTATGGTGGTGGTCTGTGATCAGTGATATTTGATGTTACTTTTGTGATTGTTTTGGGGTGCCACAAACCTCACCTGTATAAGATGACAGACTTAATAAATGTTTTGTGTTTTTTGATTGTTCCACGTACTGGCCTTTCTCTTTCTTCCTCTTCTCAGGCTGTCCTATTTTCTGAGATACAACAATTTTGAAATTAGGCCAATTAGTAATCCTAGAATGGCCTCTGAATGTTCAAGTGAAAGGAAGAGTCACATGTCACTTACTTTAAATCAAAGGCTAGAAATGATTAAGCTCATTGAGGAAGGCATGACAAAAGCAGAGATAGGCTGAAAGCTAGGCCTTTTGTGCCAAGCTAGTTAGCCAAGTTGTGAATACAAAAGAAAATTTATTGAAGGAAATTAAAAGTGTTACTCCAGTGAACATATAAATGATAAAAATGTGAAAATAACCTTATTGCTGATATGGAGAAAATTTGAGTGGTCTGGATAGAAGATCAAACCAGCTATAACATTCCCTTAGTAAAGCTTAACCCAGAGCAAGGCTCTAACTCTCTTCAATTCTGTTAAGATTGAGAGAGGTGACGAAGCTACAGGAGAAAAGTTTGAAGCCAGCAGTGGTTGGTTCATGAGGTTTGAGAAGCTATCTCTTTAACAAAAAAGTGCATGGTGAATTGTCAAGTGCTGATGTAGAAGTTGCATCAAGCTATCCAGAATATCCAGCTAATATTATTGATGCAGGCATCTACACTAAACAGTAGGTTTTTAATGTAGACAAAATAGCCTTCTATTAGAAGGACTTTGATAGCGAGAGAGAAATCAGTGCCTGGGTTTCAGAGTTTCAAAATACAGGCCCGACGGGCTTGTTAGGGGATAATGCAGCTGGTGAGTTTCAGGTTGATGCCAGTGGTCATTTACCATTCTGAAAAACCTAGGACCCTTAAAAATTATGCAAAATCTACTCTGTGCTTTGCAACTGGAACAAGAAACCCTGAATGATTGTTCGTTTGTTTACAGCATGGATTATTGAATATTTTTAGCTCCTTTTTGATACCTATTGCTCAGGGAAAAAGATTTCTTTCAAAATATTACTGTTCACCCAAGAGATCTGATGGAGATGTATAAAGGAGATTCATGTTGTTTTCACTCCTGCTGATACAGCATCCTTTCTGCAGCCCATGGATCAAGGAGTAAATTTGACTTTCAAGTCTTATAATTTAAGAAATATATTTCATAAGGCTATAGTTGTCATAAATAGTGATTCCTCTGATGGATCTGGAAAAAGTAAGTTAAAAACCTCCTAGAAATGATTCACAATTCTAGATGTCATTAAGAACATTTGTGATTCATGGGAGGAGGTCAAAATAATAATAACAGGAGTTTGGAAGAAGTTGATTCCAACCCTCATGGATGACTTTGAGGGGTTCAAGACTTCAGTGAGGAGGTAATTGCAGATCTAGTGAAAATAACAAGAAAACTAGAATTAGAAGTGGAACCTAAAGATGCGAATGAATTGTTGAAATTTCATAATTTAACTTGAACAGATGAGGATTTGCTTCTGATGAATGAGCAAAGAACATGGTTTCTTGAGATGGAATCTATTCCTGCTGAAGATGCTGTGAACATTGTTGAGATGACTACAAAAGATTTAGAATATTATGTAAGATTTAGAATATTAAAATTTAGAATATATAAGATTTAGAATATTACATAAGCTTAGTTATTATTGTATATTATGTAATATATGCATTATATAAGTTATTATATATGATTTAGAATATTATATAAGCTGCAGTAGGGGTTGAGAGGATTGACTCCAGTTTTGAAAAAAGTTTACTGTGGAAAAAAAGAAGTTCTCCTGTGTGTAAAATGCTGTCAGACAGCATCACATGCTACAGAGAAGTCCTTCATGGAAGGAAGAGTCCATTGATGGAGCAAACTTCATTATTGTCTTATTCTGTGAAATTGCCACAGCTAACCCAACCTTTAGCAACCTCCACTCCTGTCAGTCAGCAGACATCAACATTGAGACAAGACCCTCCACCGAAGGAGGATGACCCACTGACGGCTCAGATGATTGTAAGCATTTTTTAGCAATAAAGTATTTTTAAATTAAGATATATAAATTTTTTTTGACAAAATGATATTGCATACCTAATAGACTATAAAACTTTTATGTGTGCTGGGAAACCAAAAAATTTGTGACTTGTTTGTTTGTGGTATTTGCTTCATTGCCATTGTCTGGAACCTAAACCTGCTATATCTCTGAGGAATGCTGGTACAAATTAAAATATACAAATAAATAACCAGTCAAACAAGTGTTTCATGACATTCCATTGAATAGTTGTACTGTAGTTTATTCAGCCATTCTGATGTATGTTTAGTTTGTGTCTAGTTCATTGCTATTAAGTAAATAGTGCTATAGTAAATGTCATTATGCATATGTGTATGTGAATATTTTATCTGCGATACATAATGTATTAAGCTGTTTGCATTGCTATGATGGAATACCTAAGGCTGGGTAGTTTATAAAGAAAAGAGATTTATTTGGCTCATGGTTCTTCAGGCTGTACACAAAGCACAGTGCTGGCATCTGCTTCTGGTGAGGGCACGCTTCAGGAAGCTTACAATCATGGTAGAAGGGAAGCTAGTAGATCACATGGCAAGAGAGGGAGCAAGAGGGAGAGGAGGAGGTGCCAGGCTTCTTTTAAACAACCAGCTCTTGTGCAAAGTGGTGATAAAGCAAGAATCTCATCATCAAGGGGATGGTTCTAAGCTTTTCATGAGGTATCTCCCTCCATGATCCTCTTACTAGGCCCCCACCTCCAACATTGGAGCATGAGACATTTCAGCATGAGATTTGGAGAGATACACATCCAGGCCATATAAGATAACTAGAAGTAAAATGGCTCAGATGAAGTGTTTAAATTGATATAAAAACTATAAAGTTACCATAACAAAGGCTATGTTAATATATTGGGGTATCTGTTTTTCCATACCTACTGAATTAATGATTAAAATCTGACCAAATTGATTGTGGAAAGAGATCTTACTGACTTTGCATTTCCTGATTTACTGGGGAGGATGAACATTATGTTATGGTATGCTGTTATTTATTTATTATATTTAAAGAGAGCAGCTCTTGTATTTTAGGTTGGCAACAAAAATTTCTCTGTTCCTTGAAGCTTAGGATATGGGAGAGGGTTTTAGTATAGGTAGGGGTAGTCTAGTTCCTTAGTGTTGTTTAATTATCCTAAAGATTGCAGTAGGAACCCCTCCTCAATCTTTGTATTATTTCTCCTGAGCATGGAGTTTTTGTGGATCTGCTGTAGTTTTTTCTAGCAGTTTTGTGCTGTGGTTGACTTCATTTCTACCAATCCGATCCCATCCACTCACCAGCTATTTTCTATCCCAACAATTTCTCATCAACTGATATCTCTTTTAATGTTTGGTAAAAAAAAAAAAAAGTTGTAAAATACACATATAAAATGTACAGTCTTAACCATTTTTAAATATATATTTCAGTGGAATTAGGTATATTCATAGTTTACAACCACCACCACCATCCATTTTCACAACTCTTTTTCTCTTGCAAAACTGACTGTATGCATTAAATAATAACTTTCCTTTTTTCTTGTGCTTCAACTCCTGGGAACCACTATTCTGCCTTGTTTCTCTATAACTTTGACTCCTCTAGTTACCTCATATGAGTAGAATTTTACAGTATTAGTCTTTTTGTGACTAGCTTATTTTGCTTAGTATAATGTTCTCCAAGATTTTCCATGCTGTAGTGTAGCCAAAATCTCCCCTCCCACCCCCTCCTTTTTTTTTTTTTTTTTTTAAAGACAGGGTCTTAAGCTCTCATTCAGGCTGGAATGCAGTGGCAGTCACGGTTCACTGCAGCCTCAACTTCCCAGGCTAAAGTGATCCTTCTGCCTCAGCCTCCTGAGTAGCTGGGGCTACAGGTACATGCCACTGCAACTGGCTAGTTTTTAATTTTTTTGGTAGAGACAGTCTCACTGTCTTGCCCAGGCTGGTCTCGAATTCCTGGATTCAAGTGATCCTTCTGCCTCAGCTTCCCAAAGTGTTGGGATTTAGAGGCATTATTTGTTTGTTGTTGAGTTGTAGGAATTTTTATATGTTCTGGATATTAACCTCTTATTAGATGTATGATTTGCAAATATTTTCTACCATTCTGTGAGTTGCCTTTTCACTTTCTTGTGTTCTTTGATGCAGTTTTAAAATTTGAGGTTGTATAATTTATCTATTTTTTTTGTTGTTGTTGCCTGTACGTTGGATATGCCTGGTGTCATATCCAAGAAAGCAATTCCCAAGTCCAGTGTTGTAAAGATTTCCCCCTATTTTTTTTTCTAAGAATTTTATAGTTTTAGCACTTATGTTTCAGTCTTGGATTCATTTTGAGTGAATTTTTTGTGTATGGTGTAAGCTAAGGGCCCAACTACGTTCTTTTGTATGTGGGTATCTCCTATTTCTGACCCCATTTGTTGAAAATATTGTTTGTTTCCCATTGAATGGTCTTGTAACCTGTACTGAAAATCATTTTACCATTATGCCAGTATTTATATTTGGGCTGTTTATTCTGTTTCATTGGTTTTAATCAGCCTTTATTCCAGTACTACACTATTTGATTCTGTAGCTTAAGTTTTGAAATCAGGAAGTATGGGATCTCCAACTTAGTTCTTTTTCAAGATTGTTTTGACTATTTGTAGTTTATTGAGATTCCATATAAATTTTAGGGTTTTTTGTTTTGTTTTTGTTTTTTACTTCTGCAAAAAAGACTTGGGATTTTGATAGGAATTGCATTAGTTTGTAGATTTCTTTGGGTAGTATTGGCATTTTAACAATATTAAGTCCTTTAACCCATGAACATGGGGTATTTTTCCATTCATTGGTGTCTTCCTTAATTTCTTTCAGCAGTGTGGTTTATGGTTTTTAAGTGTGTTATAGATGACTGCATGTTCATGTATATTTTTCTTTTCTATTAATTTAAGACATTTTAGGTGGGAGGGAATACGTTCCTGGGCTCAATCTGACAACCTGATGTAACCATATGTATTTCTCTGAGATGTTTCCATAATACTTAGTTATGAAAATGGAAGTCCAGAGAGGTTAGGTAACTTGCTCAAGGACATGCTGTTAGAAAGTGACAGTCCTGGTTTTGAAGGGTGTCTGGCTCAAGAGAGTTTTTAATCATTCTGCTGTCTTGAAAAATTGTCTTGCTAAAAAGGTGTAGGATAGATAATGTAAATTATTAATTAGAGAACAGATGTTTAGCTGGAGTATACTTGTAAGGAATTTTTTTTTTCTCCTGTGGAATTCTTTAAAGTCTTTTGGAGTAAGTAATTCTATCTTGGATCCATAGAATGAATTTTTTCTTTCTGATCAGTTATTTTGAGGTAAATTAGATTATGTATGCTGTTCAATTTTGAACTAAGCTATTACATATTCTTCCTGTAAAGTTTATAAATCATTACCTCATTCCATTATTCTATTTTGTCATGTGCTTGTCCATTTCAGGCCAATATAAATGTAGTTTTCTTTAACTGTAAGTTTTTAATGTATTTTTGTAGATTAGTAGAATATTTAGTAGATTAGTCGTTACTACATTTGTCAGAATTTTCCTGTTTTTTTCCAGCCTAAAAATATTTTTTTCAACTCTAATTATAACAACAATTATAATGTATTTGTTGGTGTTTCTTTGAAATCATATTGACTTTGTAGTTTAATTAAAGAAGAATTTATATTTTTAAAACATAAAATTCTTCTTTTTCTTATATATTTTACCTTTCAATTTATTTCAAGTGTTCTGTGTTCCCTTGTAGAGTATTAATGTTCATTTATGTTTTCCCATCTTTTGAACTCCATTTTTGTCACACTGCTGGATTCAATTTGCTTATGAAGACTCCAGAATTTTTACATCAGTGTTATTATGAATGTAATTGAACCATGGCTTTCTCATGGGAAATAGTATATGTCTGATTCTGTAATCACTAGTATGCTGTCTGTAGAAACGATTTGAAAGTTTGGATGCTTTTGATGATTTTTTTTTTAAAGAATCATAAAATTTTTAAACTGTAAGGTCTTTGGTACTTTCAAAATTTCCATGTGAGGAAACTAATTCAAGAACTTTAAGTGACTTCTCTGGTGTGAAACAACTGATTAATTTTAAGTGGGAGAGATTTTTTTAAAGGCAGGTTACAATTTAGCAGTTTTTAGATTCATAACTGCCTGGTTGTTCTAAAATGGAATATGTTAAGGCATTTTGCTTCTAAGGCTCATCAGTTACTCTCCTTCCCAGAAATCACTGACAGACAGACAGACGGACAGACACACACACACACACACACACGTACCTCTTTTAGACCTTCGGTACATGTCATACACTTCTACTGGTTGTCAACTGCTCTGGAGCAAGCTTTGATGATATTAAGGTCTACAAGAGAGGTAAGGTCCTTGCTTAAGTATGTGTTGCAAATCAAAAGTGGTTCTTATTTTTTAGATTTATTGAATCCTAAGGAGATAGGTTATATTCTTTATGAATAAAATGAAAATTATTTCCATTTTTGAAATGTTTGTTGTGAATCAGTGAGATAAAATGAGGACACTTTTGCTCTCATCAGTTTGGTAGCTTTAAAAAATGAGGCTAAAGTAAGGCAAAATAAGAAGTATAATTTTTCCTTGAGATACAATCGCTCTTCATCTACTCTTGTGTGTCTTAAATTTTTCATTTGTATGTATTTAGACAGTTTTTAAAAATTAACTTCAAAGGAAGTTTGAGAAAACATAGCTATGCCAAAATATTAAGATTCAAATTTTAAGCTTTATTTTCTCTCACTTTCTAAATATGTATGTATTTAAATGTATGATTCTGTTTCTCTAATATTTTTGTTTTTTATTGTTTTACATAGACCATATTTTTGTTATATAGTATATTTAGAAACAAATTGAAGGGAAAGTAAACATGGAAGTACATATTTATACTCATGAGTCCAAAGCAGTGGTTCTTGAGTCAGCCAAGTGCTTTATTCCTTTATGCTGTATTTGCATAAAGTATGACAGTTGTAATGTCATTTAACATGTTTTACATTGCTTTTGTATCTTATTTTAAAGTGATTATCATTCGTGAAGCTAGCTAGAATCAGTCTAGATTGAAGTCTACCGGTTGTGAAGGAATGCTTTTTCTCAAATTCAAATTCAAATGTATTTCAGAAATTGTAAGTACTCACTTGTGGGTGTATCGTAAGGTTATGAAGCGAATAATTAGTCATGAGATTGGAAAGGCATGTACATTATATGCTGTGTGTGTGTGTGTATGTGTGTTTAAATTTTTCAGACAATATATGCTTTCATTAACAATTTTTGTAGGTAAAAAGGATTTTATTTGCATTTAAGAGGAGGTAGGGCTGCTATTCTGTGTTTATGAAAAAATAGGCAGTATGGCTTTGGCAACCTAACAATTAAAAAGAAAAGTTCTATAAGTGAGCATTATGATATGTGGTAACATAGCACTGTACAGTTTTTACACATAATAAGTCTGCTAGAATTTTAGAATTGGGAATAGGTGAAAAACATATGGCTTTATCTTCTTTGATATTTTTAATAGCATCCGTTTCTGTTTTGCCACTAGTATTTTAAGTGGTTCTTTTTATAGTTAGTATTTTAAAAACAATTTGTTTAGTTAAAACATCATGTATATTTGTTAATCTTAGTTGGAAGTAAATAGGCCATAAGAATAGTGTGTTTTTTTTTTAATTGCAGTTTTTACTGAGGTTTAAATAATATTTTTGGTTCTTAGATTTAAAGTTGATTATGTTTTAAGAGGAAAGGCTATGAGTCCTTGCAGATACTGGTTCATACTGTTGAATAGCCTAAATACTAGAAAATATAATGAAGAAGAATGGGCCCTAATAATCTCTCAATGCTTTTAGTTACAAGTTGGGTGAGCAAAAGTTCAAATAGGTATTTAAGCAATAAGCTTAAGACTTGAGCTACTTGTTTTGTCTATTCCTCTAGTTCTTAGAAAGATTCCTCTGATAACACTGTTTATATCCTTTACTTCTTCCTTGTGGTCTTCTGTTTTTTCTTTATTTCCAATTCCTCTTGTACTTAGAGTATATATGAGACCAGTTTAACACTTGGTTATTTCTTTTTTTTCTCCCTACATGTTTATGGTTTTCTTCAACATGATTTAAGCTCTTTTTAATATACTTACCTTCTCCAGTAGTGTGGAACATTTTAAATAACATAGGCAATTAACTTCTACTTTTGGAGACTGGTCAATAAACATAAAAAAATACTCATTGATAGAAAATTTTAAATTATAGCTCTTTGCTTTGTAATAATTTGAGAATGTCATTTATTATATTATTTTTGAATCTTTTGTTCCTGTTGGTTATATTGGAAATAAAGCAACAGTAGGAAAAGATTTGAATCTTTTGCCTAGTAGGCCTATAGTGAAACGTAAAAGACTGGGCAGTGAAGGCATTGAGCCCTTATTTGAAAAAAATTCTTTTATTTTTTTGAACATGTAAACATAAACATGAAGCACATATATGTAAGCCCAGGCAGCAGGATGCGTCCCCTGAAACAGAGGTGTTCTAGTTCTCAAATACAGTCTTCACAAAGTTATGAATGTAAATATTGCTATATTTTTCCATGAAAGAAGTTATCTGCCATACAAAATTAAAATCTTAATGAATAGTATCTTGCATTTTCCCACTCTTCTGAATAGGGCTGCATAATTAAAATGCAATTAGAGCAAATAAACCTTCCTCTTTGTTTAAATGTGGACATATTCAGTTAAGTATATCTTTTTTCACATTTAATGATACCAATATATTTTCAATTTAGCCAAATAACTAAAATGTGTTTATGCATAGTCCACGTTTTCCTTACTGTATTTCCAGTGTACACACACACACACACACACACACACACAGTTGATCGCAAATGATATTTGTATTTTCCAGTTTCTTTGATTTTTAACTAGGTAAATTAAGAAAATTCTGTTAATTTGAGTATCTTTTTAGCATATTATTTATAACCTAAGTGTTGAGAAAAATCTATTTAAGTTTGTCCTTGATGATTCAAACTCTTGCAGATTCTTACTCTTGGCAATAAACAAGTCTACATTTTATTAATCCAAAAACATTTGCCTACTTGCTTTGTGAGATTCATGGAAATACTTGTTTTCTCTAACTGGCGATGTTTTCTTTGTAATTTTTAATTTAAAATTTGTTTCCACATTCAATAATGTGGAAAAGGTGGCAGAGACATCACTTTAGATTTGAATGTTTTTATTTTGGTATTAATTTTTTAAACTAATTTTTATGAAATTCTTTTTGGTTTTGCAAACATATAATTATTTTTTGCATAAGCTAATTCCACCCAGTCCTGTGTCTTTGTTTATATTTTTAGAGCATAATTTATTTTGAAGAATTACTTCATCAACAGTAGCATTCAATACAGTTGATAGTTATTAAAAGTTGTAGAATGGTCCCTAAGCTATATTGTGAATGGGAAAAAAAAACAAAAAATAAGGTTGTGGTACAGTGTGTATAGGGTTAGTGACATTTAGGTAAAAATGAGGATGGGAGAGACACCATATATATGTATTTGCTTTAGGCATAAAGTATCTCTGGAAGCATTATTAAATTGAAACAAATATAAAATTAACACTAAAAGAAAGCCATTGTAGGAGAAGGTGGGAAAGACTTCAAAAAATGATGCCAATACCTAGATTTAGTTTTTGACATTGAAATAGTTTAATTTCCTTAAGGACTTAATGGATTTAGTTTTTTTGTGATGTGACAGCATATGTAATTACATTTTCTTTTGTTGTTGTTGTTTTTTGAGACAGGGTCTTGTTCTGTTGCTCAGGTTGGAGTGCAGTGGTGTGATCATGGCTCACTGCAGCCTCTACCTCCCAGGCTCAATTGATTATCCTGCCTCAGCTTCCTGAGCAGCCAGGACTACAGGCTCGTGCCACCATACCTGGCTAATTTTTGTATTTTTTAAAGAAATGTGGTTTCATCCTGTTGTGTAGGCTGGTCTGGAACTCCTGGGCTCAAGTAATCCTCCCTCCTTGGTCTCCCAAAGTGCTAGGATTATAAGGGTGAGCCACCACACCCAGCCACATTTTCTTTTTTAATGCTGTGACTTTCTTTATCCTTATTTCTTTCACTGATTTTTATATCACCTTAAAAAAAAAAGGCTTATTAATTTGGAATATTTCACTGAAAATCTGCAGAGACAGTACAGGGATTTTCTATATCTCTCTCACCCAGCTTTCCCTAATGTTGTTATAGGAGTTATTAAGAAACAGGCCGGGCGCGGTGGCTCACGCCTGTAATCCCAGCACTTTGGGAGGCCGAGACAGGCGGATCACGAGGTCAGGAGATCGAGACCATCCGGGCTAACACGGTGAAACTCCGTCTCTACTAAAAAAAAAAAAATACAAAAAACTAGCCGGGCGAGGTGGCGGGAGCCTGTAGTCCCAGCTACTCAGGAGGCTGAGGCAGGAGAATGGCGTGAACCCGGGAGGCAGAGCTTGCAGTGAGCCGAGATTGCACCGCTGCACTCCAGCCTGGGTGACAGAGCGAGACTCCGGCTCAAAAAAAAAAAAAAAAAAAAAAAAAGGAAATTATTTTAGCCAGACAGAGAGGAAAAGGGGTCCTTGGAAAGTTCTTGTCTCTTAAAGCAGCTCCAGAAACGTTTCTTTCTAGTGGGAAAGCCCTGGCTCTTAGAGCTTGCCAGCAACCTTTGATGTACAAATGTTGGCCATTAGAAAGTGGGTCCACCCAAACATGGCGATTCAATCCCACCTTGTCCTCTTGCCCTTGCCCCCACATGTGTCTGGCATCATGGCTGTTCCCACGTATCCCCACGTGTGTAGAACAGCATGGCGTACTTCATTTGCATATTAAAAGTCTAGGGTGGGAGGGCTAGTTTTTTCAGGCTAAGTGAATGACATGCCTGGTCAAACCAATCCCCTGAGCCCTATGCAAATCAGACACCACCTCTTCCAGCCTCCTCATATAACTGGCTGTTATCTGCCTGGCACTCTGGGTTTCTTCTCTTGGCTTTGGAGCCCCCCTCCCTCTGTGTCTATATAGGGGAGCTTCTTCCTTCTTTCGTCTTCCTTCTTTCGTCTCCCTTCTTTCTTGCCGATTAAACTCTCTGCTCTTTAAAACCACTCCATGTGTGTCCGTGTTGTTTTATCCAATTAGGCGTGAGACAAGAGCCCTCTGATACTCATCAGAGATGTATCAATATTAACATCTAAAATAACTATGGTACATTTGTCAAAACTAACAAATTAACACTGGTACAGTATTATTAACTAAACTACAGACTTTATTTAGATATCACCAGTTCTTCCACTAATGTTCTTTTTCTATTTCAGGACCAACCCAGCATAGCATGTTATTTAGTCACGTTTCTTTAGTCTCCTCTATTCTTGACAATTTTGTAGTTACTGTTTTACATAGTCCTATTTCTCATGACTTTGACACTTATGAAGAGTACTAGTCAAGTATTTTGTCCTCAATTTGGGTTTATCTGCTATCTTCTCCTGATATTGGGGTTATAGATCTTGATACAGAATACAGAAGTGTCCGGGCTTGGTGGCTCATGCCTCTAATCCCAGCACTTTGGGAGGCCAAGGCAGGCAGATCACTTGAGGTGAGGAGTTCGAAATCAGCCTGGCCAACATAGTGAAACCCTGTCTCCACTAAAAATACAAAAATAATCTAGGCATGGTGGTAGGTGCCTATAGTCCCAGCTACTTGGGAGGCTGAGACAGGAGAATCACTTGAACCTAGGAGGTCGAGGTTGCAGTGAACCGAGATCATGCCACTGCATTCCAGCCTGGGCGACAGAATGAGATCTGTCTCAAAAAAACAAAAAAAACAAAAAAAAAAAAAAACAAACGTGTGCTTTTCATCATCTCAGGGGCACATGATATCAATATGACTTGTCACTGGTCTTGTTAACCCGAATCACTTGTTTAAGGTGATGTCTGCCATCTTTCTCCACTGTAAAGTTACTATTTTTCATTTCTGTTCCCTATTTGTTGGAATTAAATCACTAAATTCAGCCCACATTCAAGGTGGAGAGAATTAAGATCTACCTCCTGGAAACAGGAATATCTAAATATATTACTTGAAATTTTTTGTAAAGGACTATCTACAACAATTCTTTCCTTCTTTTTTTTTTTTTTTTTTTTTGAGACGGAGTCTCACGCTGTTGCCCAGGCTGGAGTGCAGTGGCGCGATCTCGGCTCACTGCAAGCTCCGCCTCCCGGGTTCCCGCCATTCTCCTGCCTCAGCCTCCTGAGTAGCTGGGACTACAGGCGCCCGCCACCGCGCCCGGCTAATTTTTTGTATTTTTAGTAGAGACGGGGTTTCACTGTGGTCTCGATCTCCTGACCTTGTGATCCGCCCGCCTCGGCCTCCCAAAGTGCTGGGATTACAGGCTTGAGCCACCGCGCCCGGCCAACAATTCTTTCCTTCTAACGAATTGTTATTGTTTAAACATTTACGTCAATATTGACTCAGGGATATTTGTTTTATTCTTTGGTTTATAATCCAATTCTATCTTTATTTATTTTTTTTTTGCTCAACTTGTTTTAGCTTTGGTCACTGGGAGCTCTTTCAGATTGGTTCCTGGATCCTTTTGACATGCCCCACCCCTTGTTCCCTTTCTTTTCTTAAGGACTTTCTTAACTTCTGTCACTACCAGGTTCTCCAGGCTCATCTGGATTTTCCTGCTTTAGCCCTAAAACCACCCATTTCTCCAAGGAGCCTGGGTTCCTTTTATTGATGAATTGTATTTAGAAACCAAGGTATGGGCTCTAGGTGTCTTCCTTGCTATGCAGTGTCACTGCTTCTACATTCTCTCAGTTGACAGCCCTAGGAAATATGTCTGTGTATACTAACCCATGTATACTTACATATATAATATTTCTGTATCTAGCAGCACATATGTTAAAATATTAATATATTAAATAAAATATTTAATTTATTAATTTTAATTAATATTTCCCATATGTTAAGATAAATGAGTTTATACTGGTATCTCAAACTCTAATCCAGCACCACACCGTTCATTCTAGCCTTTCCTCTTTGCTTATGTATAATTTCTTTCTCTGCCATTGAGAAACCTGGTTCCCATTCTCTGTAATTTATATGTTCAAACTGAGTATACGTATAAATTAGTCTCAGAATTGTTAATGCCTACCCCCACAAGAAACAAATTTACCTACTAGAGTGCTATGTTTATATATAGTTCTTTGTGTCTTTAGCCTAACAGTATCCAGTTATCATTTTCCAAAGTAACTTATACCAGCTCCATTCTTCCTCATCGCCTTCAGTGATGTTATTTACATTGCTTTAATCGTTAATTATTATTAAAATTGTAGTGCTGCATAAAATAATGATATAGTACATGATAAAATGTTTATGAACTATAAGCAGAAAAATAAGAGAAGTAAGTTTTTGTAGTTTTCATTTTTTTTCTGCTTTATCTGTTTAATCTTGGCTAACTTATGGCTAAGGAAATAGTGTGCTAAAGTCTATGGATGAGGAAAAGTACATATTTTTAATTAATGGAAAGTAATTTCCTAATCCGGCTAGGGAACTTTGTTTTGCTTTATTGTCCTGTACTTAGGAACATCTCATAGTTCTAATGCTAAAAGTTCATTAAAAATGAGCCAAATGTAAATAAATCACAGTAGTTACCATTTCACCAGCCTCTTAACCAACCATTTCAAACTGATTTTTTTTTCTACTTCATATATTTCTCTTCATGTATAGCAGTCATTTAGAAGGCAAATAAAAGCGTGGATGCAAAATATAAACTCTGGTATATCATTAAATATAGCAGCAATGTGGGAAGCAGTTCTGTCCTTTCTTTAGCTGTGTAGTACTTTTACTTAAAAAAAAGTATTTTATCTGGCTGAAGATAGAACAAGGAAAAAGTAAAGAAAAAAATTATTTTACTATTATACTAAAACATTTTAAAGCAAATCTTGCTGAAGTTGCATTTCAGAATTTACTGACTGGTTGTTAGGAGGCCAGCTTCCTTGTATGTTTCTTACTTTTAATAGTAACTTTTAAAACAGAGATAGGAAACATGTTTGGGGCCATGCATTATTTTATGATTAAAAGCCCTTCTGGAGAGCTGTGCTATTATATGCATTCTTTTCATAATTATCAGTATTTTAGTTCAGAAACTACTTCCCAATTTGATGTATTCTTCATAAATCTTGAGTATTTTTATGTCAATATAAATGAAATCCTGTTCCAGGGTACTTTCTCTGTGTCAAGGAAAACATAGAAAGAATTAAAAGGTAAAACTTCTGCCTTTCCTGTGAAAGGAATGTGACTGGTTGGCTAGTGTGTTTGGTTACACATGTGTTTATCAGGCAAATTTTATTCAGTATATTTTATGTGCCAGTCCCTTTGTTAGGTGCAAATACAAAGATGGGGGGAAAGGAACATTTCTGTTCTGAAGGATCACAGTAGAGTTGAGGGGCACAAATGCACGAATATACTTATGATGCAGTATGCCAAGAACAATGGAAGTAGGTATTTTGGGAGAAGAGAAATATCATGTATCTTGGCAGGGGAAATTATGGAATGTTTCCTAATGGAGGGGTGTTACCCACTTAAAGAATATGTAAAAGTCATCCAGGGGAAGATGAGCAGAGAAAGAGAAGGACACTTATATAAAGAGGGAGGGTAGGAGCAAAGTCTCAGAGGAGAGAAAGAGCATCATATATGTAAGAAACTACAGGCAGGTCAGGGTTCTTGCAAAATAAGGTACAACTAAGGAAATGGCAAAAAAAAAAAAAAAAAAAAAAAAAAAAAAAAAAGAGGCCAGAGAGTAAGATAGGGCCCAGATTGCGGAGGACTTTTTAATGCCATCTTTGGTATTAATGCCTGATGTGCAAGGGAAAGATCCTTGGCTAGACAGACATGGTTTCAACCCTTTTATTAGCTAATGGCTTTGGGCATATTGTGTACTCTGTTTTTGAGCCTTAGTCTCCTAATTTGGAAACAGGAACAATTATATATACTTGGAAACTAATTAAATGAGATAATAGTATTTATAAAACCTTATTAGGTACTTTGTAAATGTACAATATCAGGGCTCTGGATCTGCTCCTTCCATGAGAATGTCCAAAATTACCTTTTCCTCTCAAGCTGCATGTCTTCTATGTCCACAAATCCTTTAATACAATGACTCAAAACCTTTTTGAACTGGAAACTTTTTTATTAACTTAAAAGTCATAGGTCTCTTTTCTGTATGAAGTCACACACACATTACTCACCCACAAAAATTAAAGTAACTGTATTTGTTATTAAGGACTTCTTTATGCAATAGCTATGCAGTTGACTCAAAAGAATGGAAGCGCATTGAAATGTGTATTCCTTCTTATAGGAAAGGACTTCTTGAATAAGATGTTTTCCTCTATGGTTTAATGCTACTTGGTTTGGTGGATGATGACATGTAATTAATTTAAAGATAGAATGCACAGTGGAAAGGATTCAGAAGAATATAGGCAGCATATAATTTATGCATACTTGATTTATAGTATGCATTCCATTGTGGAATCTGTGGAACTTCTGCCTTTTCTGGGGACAGCTATTTGTTTTTATAATTTGGAACATTTAGGAAAGTAAAAAGTATAAAGTTAAATAACTTAAAGTAAAAGCTATGAACTGAAAAACATAATGCAGTGTCCACTTGTGTTATTGAGGTTGCCATTCCCTATATATAACAGAGTATGTGATTAAACGTGGCTTGAAAAAATACGGGCTTTCTCATAAAAAGTCCAGAGGTAGGTAGTTCAGGATTGGCTAAGTCAGCAGTTCAGCAAGATCAGGGCTCTGGATCAGCTTTTCACATAAGAATGTCCAAAGCAAGAAGAATAAGGGATATAGCCTTTTTAACATCTCTCTCTCTTTTTATCAGATAAAACTTTGCCAAAAGTGCCACATCAGACTTCCTGTTATGTCTCATTGACCAAAATTGACTCATATGAAGACCCCTAAACTAATCACTGGGAAAGAATAATGGGATAGTCACAGTTTGCTTGTACTTACAATTCATTCCCTGAGGCTAGCCCCACCTTCTCTGAGTACTTTGTTAACTGAACATCTGAACAAATTGGGTGTTCTGGTGGCAAGGAAGGTGGGGTAAATTATTGTTAGGTAGAAAACCAACACTGTTTTACCAACTAAGAAGTATAATAATATAAATTTGTATATATGTATAGTATTTTGTGTTTCTTCAAAGTAAATAATATATTAAGTGGATTCCCTGTTTTGAGATGCAAATTCAAGATCTTCACTTTTTTAATTTTTAAATCACACTAAAAGACCTGTATACAAAGACAATAAAGTAACCAAGGCTGCCTTGATACCTTCTCGTTTATATCTGCCCCATTTCTAACATTCTTTTTGCTTTACCCTAGGAATAGATATCTAAAACTCCGTGGATGTAAAAGGATGCCCTTCTTTACTCACTATGGTCCAGACACTCCAACTTTCTAGCTGTTCCTTGCACATGCCGCTATTGCTTTGCCCGGTAGTCCCCAACCTTTTTGGCACCCAGGGACTGGTTTCCTGGAAGAGTTTCTCCACGAATGGGGTGATGGTTTTGGGATGAAACTACTTCAGATCATCAGATCATCAGGCATTAGTTAGATCCTCATAAGGAATGTGCAACCTAGATCCCTCTCCTGTGCAATTCATGATAGGGTTGGCGCTTCTACGAGAATCTAGTGCTGTGGCGGATCTGATGGAAGGCAAAGCTTAGGCGGTAATGCCTGCTCACCTATCTGCTGCCACTCACATCCTGCAAGGCCACAGAATGGTACCAGTCCATGGCCTGGGGCCTGGGGACCTCTGACTTAGCCCCTTTACAGTTGTTACTCGCGCTGCCTGGAACTTGCTTCCCCAGATCCCTGCGGTTTTAGCTCTTTAGCTCTCAGCTCAAATGTTACCTCCCTGGACAGAGTCTTTCCCCTGATTACTCATTCTAAATGAGCCTCTCCAGTTACTTTCTATCAGCCCATTTTATTTTCTTTTTGGGACCTACCACTAAGTACTATTATTTTTGTGTGTTTATGTTCATTTTTTGCTCTTTTGGCTATACTGACCAATGACACAGGGAACTTCTCCCCTGCTGTCTCTGCCTCATCCCAATCTCTTTTCTAGGTACCAGGCACATAGTTGGTACTCAATAAATGTTTATTGAAAGAAAAAATACTGAGAAATAGTGAGTTTGAAATTATTCTTTTTTAAAAAAACTAGTTTAGTTAAAACCTATGTGTTTGGGTTATCAGCCAAACTGAGGGTGAGATTGAGGATCTTATAGGGCAGCTATTGCAGTAGAAGGCTATGCTACCTCTATAAGTAGGACAAATAAAGGTAATACCTTAATACCTTTGAGCAAGGCCAACATTTGCCTCAGGGAAAAATTTTTAAATTTCTGTACCTGCTCTCAGCACTGTTGAAATGGGTAGATGAAGCCCCAAGAGTGAAATTATTTTAGTTTGGAAATCTTTTAAGTGGGCTTTACCAAAAGCTCACTCTAATCATCAAATTCAATCTGATGGTATCATTAGAACATCAGACTTTAGGCTAAGTAACTTCCAGGTGAACCCACCAATAAAAACTGCATTGCACAATGTCTGCTTAAATGATTTAACTCTAATCCAGGTAACCACTGGGAGACATTTAGCAACAACCATCATTTTGTTTTTAGAACCCTTCTATGTGAAGGCATTTTCAAACATTAATTAGTAAGTAATTAGAGAAAATTGTCCTTTAAAGCCCCGTTCTAGTGTAAAGCAATGAAGTCATGCATACAAATGAATTCTCATCCTGACTTCTATTGAGAAGTGGAGGCAGTTTGCATTTAGCTTACCCCAAAGTGGATGTGGATTTAAAGTCAAAAGACAAGAGATAAACCAGGAAAACATTTGCGACTTATGTAATGCAATCATTTCTAAAAGTGAAAAGACCATTAATCTTGTAGAAGAATAGGCAGAAGATATTAATAGACAACTTAAAGAAAAAAATAAGTTTAAATGGGCCCTTAGACATATGGCAACAAGGCTCAACCTCTGTCCTAATAAGAATATTGCATATTAAAATTATACTGAGATACCATTTCTGACCTATCAGGTGGTCAAAAATCCTAAACAATATGCTCTGTTATGAACTTGTGGGGAAACTTGTGCTTTCATATATTGTTTTAGGAATGCAAAATGTTACCACTTTATTGAGGGTAACTTGATCATATTTAATGAATATTTATATAAATTTTCCCTTTGACCCAGCAATTCCTAGGAAGATTAACACAAAGCTATTTATTATTTTTCTTAAAATAGCAAATGACTAGAAAAACAACCCAAATATGAAAAAAGTGGACTGCTTGAATAAACTATGGTATAGCTATACAATCAAGTATTCTACTGTTATAAAAAGACATATAAAAGAAATATGGAAAGGAATGATATTTAGATACTTTTAAGAGTAATTTAAATGAAAAGTGCAAGGTACAGAACAATGTTTATAGCATACATTCTGTGTAAGAAAGGAAAGAATGTTAATTTATATGTTATATATTCGTTTAAGATTATTAATATATTAAATACAATCCATATTGTAAACATACTATGCTTTTATATATAATATATAATAAGTTATAGCAGCATAACTAATATATATTTATATATATTTTTATTTATTTTTTGAGACAGAGTCTCTGTAGTAATCCGGCTGGAATAATACAGTGGCATTATCCTGGCTCACTGCAGCCTCAACTTCCTGGGCTCAAGCTATCCTGCCACCTCAGCTCCCCAAGTAGCTGGGACTGCAGGTGCATGCTACCACATATGGCTAATTTTTGTATTTTTTGTAGAGATAGGGATTTATCATGTTGCCCAGGCTGCTTTTGAACTCCTGGGCTCAAGTGATCCTCCTGTCTCGGCCTCCCAAAGTGGTGAGAGTACAAGTGTGAGTCATGGTATCTGGCTTATATTTTCATATACTACTGCCTATTCTCTACTCCACTCAATACTAGGTGAATCATCAGATTTTCCACTCTATCTAGTGGGAACAGGCAGGTGACCAGCACTGTGTATCTGCTAGTTACTGTTTCCTTTTCTTTTAGGTGACTTTGGTGTTTAAGATTCCTTAAACACAATATGAAAAGCAGTGACCATAAAGTAAAATATTTATAAATTATGTTTCATTAAAATCAATAACTTGTCATCAAAAGACACTAGAGTAAAAATATAATTCACAGTGAGAAGACATTTATAATTTTTAAAGACTCCTAAAAATTAAGAAGACAGCCCAATATTTGTAAAATGAGTAAAAGACTTAAAACAGGCATTTCACAAAAAAAGGTGTATGGCCAGCAAGCATAAGACAAGATTCTCAATAGCATTTGTCATTAGGAAACTGCAAAAAAAAAAAAAAAAAAAAAAAAAAAAAACCAACATATGGCCAAAGTAAAACTTTTCATTTTGTAAAATATATCAAGCCTGACACATATTAAGACTTACACACTCTATATTATATATGTATACATATGTACACATAGAGGTTATACTTCATTAAAAAAACCACAAAAGCTTAACATACACATATACACACCTCCACACACATGACTAGGAAAGTTCACTCATCTAGTTAGTGGCAGAGTAGAGACTGCTATTAAGATCTCTTACAGTTTTCAAACTTTTTTTTAAATGGAAGTACATGTGTGCATCTACATTTCTTCATTTATAACATGAACAATAAAAATCTAAGCTGCTGGGTGCAGTGGCTCACGCCTGTAATCCCAGCACTTTGGGAGGCCGAGGTGGGCGGATCACCTGAGGTCAGGCGTTCAAGACCTGGCCAACATGGTGAAACCCCATCTCTACTAAAAATGCAAAAAAAAATTAGCTGGGCGTGGTAGTGGGTGCCTGTAATCCCAGCTACTTGGGAGGCTGAGGCAGGAGAATCGCTTAAACCCAGCAGGCAGAGGTTGCAGTGAGCCAAGATCATGTCATTGTACTCCAGCCTGGGCAGCAAGAGCAAAACCTCGTCTCAAAATAATAATAATAATAATAATAATAATCATCATCATCATCATCATCATCATCAAAGCCTCATTGGAGTGAAGGTAAAGGATATAAAATAGCTTTATAAACTGATGAATAATGTAGTAAAGAAAAATACAAAATATCCGCAATGAGAAACCATTTTATACCTACTAGATTGGCAAACATTTTTAAAAGTCTGATAATACTACATGTAGGAGATGACATGGAACAGATGGAACTCTTATTCGGAACTGAAGGGTGTGTATAACTACTTTAGAACACAGTTTGTCATTGTTTCATGATATTGCAAATGTGCTTACTCTAGTACTTAAATCAGTTTCACTCCTACGTGTGTACTCTAGTGACACTCCTGTAGTTCTAGACTAAGATGGGTTAATTTTTATTACTGTTTATAATAGCAAATAACTTTAAATATCCCAAATATTTCAATGAATACATAAATTGTGGCAGATTCACAGAGAGGGATTCATAAGATAGAAATAAACTGAATATACCGCAGCTATAGGAATAATATGGATGAATACCTGAGATAACAGTGTTAAAAAGACAAGTCATAGAAGAATACATAACCTTTTTATAAAGTTCAAAAATAGGCAAAATCGAACAGTGTCTTATTTAGGATACCAAAAAGTAAGAGAATTATTAAAAATTTAGAGTAGTGGCTATTTCAGAAAAGGTGGGGTTTATTAGGAGAACTTTTACTGTTTTATTATGGACATTCATAAGTGAACTTGGATGGATCTTGGTTCTCTTTCTCTGGAGTATACTGGGAGGAGCATACTGACAGTGTCAGTCATTTTGGACATATTCCATTTCTTAAATGGTTATTAGAGGATTCAAGGATGTCAGTTTTAATCTTATACTTCATAGCTCAACTATTACCTATTCTATTTTATAAATATTAACAATTTTATAATCATATTTTGAAAATTAAGGTGTTGGAAAAGTAAATACCTTGAAGTAAATAGTCATTTTCTCTGGCTGGTGACACTACAGGGCACTTGACGTTTTATATTATGCATTTCTAAATCTTGTGGGTCTTTAATAATTAAAATGCATTTTTTATATTTAGAAAAGATAATTATAGAAAGTAAAATAACAAATGCAAAATTTTTACAGTATGTTTCTAACAAGAGTGGTAACCTTGAGTTATATGCTATTCTATTAAACTGTCATATCAGTCTTGATACTAAAGATATTCTTGCCAATCACCAGGCCCAATATTTACTCCCATTGCAGACTTTCAGATGAACATCTTTATCTTTCATCAGTATTTTAATAAGTCTAAATTTAGGTTAGTGTTTTCTTTATTGGTATAATATACTTATGTATCTATTTATATGCAGTATTAAACAATTGCCTGCATTCAACAGGAATGGGCTAAATAAAGAAAAACAATAAATAAAAATTTAAAAAGTCCCATATCACTTGCTTTAAGTAAAAGTTAATTTTAAAGGCTGTGTGATAAATACCCCTTGCTTGCAAGACACTGCCTGTGCAAGACACTTTTTTATTTAGAATTTCTTTTAGAACCTATAACTAAGTGTAAATATGTAATTATAAGAGGTTGAACTTAGTGTAAATATGTAATTAAAACTTTTTACCACAACTTCTTATAATTTCATATTTATACTTAGTTATAGGTCCGAAAATGATTATTATTATATTTTTTAAGACAGAGTTTTGCTCTGTCATCTAGGCTGGAGTGCGGTGGCGCAGTCATGGCTCACTGGAGCCTCAACCTCCCAGGCGCAGGTGATCCTCTTGCCGCAGACTCCTGAGTAACTGGGACTACAGGCACATGCCACCACACTTGGCTAACCATGGTTAACACCTGGGCACTGGCTTGTTGCCCAGGCTAGTCTCAAACTCTTCCCACCTTGGCCTCCTGTTGTTGAGATTACAGGTGTGAGCCACTGTGCCCAGTCAACATTTTAATTTTAAAGGAACAAAAATATAAATTATATGGTTTCAAATCCATATATCTATGATTAATTTAAAATCTTTAAAAAAGTGTAACTTTATATAGAATGTGAAATATTTTAGAAACATATGAATGATGTAATTGATAATGAAACACTAGTTTCCCATAGTATCAAGTTTATACCTATTTCTTGGGTTGACTACCTTGAAGAATATGGTGTATCTCCATTTTTATGGGAGAATAAATAAATCTCTATTTTGATTTTTTTTGTGTGTTTGCTTTTGTGTTTATGTGATTAGACAAATATAATGGTTGTAGAAAAGGTCTTTTTAACATCTACTTTTCTTATATGACTATATAATTTAAAAAATTGCATATTCTCTTTAGAATATTTTCTAAATGAGTGCTCTAAAAATGTCACCTTAAGGCATAATGTTTGGAAAACATAATGTATTTATATTCTTGATGTAGATTTCAATAACATGCTAAGTTTTGCTCTGGTTAAATTTTTCCTGTATCCTCAGAGAAATTAATGACAATATTTTGACATAAGGTTTTCAGATTTTGCATTATTAAAATTAGAGTTGCATAGAATAAAAGAAAGCAATCCTTTTACTAGTCCTAGGAAAGGATTAGATAAGCATGGCATGTTTTATAAATTAAACACAGTTCTTATTTGGATCAAAAGTCTAAGCAGTTTTTATAGATTTCTCAGGTTAAATGGAAATGTATTCCACTTTTCATAATGTGAAAAAATGTCTAAATTTGTAATTGTAATATTTGTATGCTGTGAGCTACCTCCACTTTATAAACTTACCAGACTTCCTCCAGAGATACAAATTATGACTAACAATACTTGTTAACCAATTTAAAATTTTCCAACTAAAAGTTAATAATTGATTAAAGTAGTTGTTTATCAGCTTTCTAAGCTGGAATTCAGACACAAATCCTTAACCTTTTTAAATACTCCCTTTCTCCACTCCTTATCCCCACATCTTCTTCCCCAGTAAAGTCACAAAACTCCCTAAATTTAAGTATTAAAATTTTTTAACTTTGTAGATTCAGAGGGTACATGTGCAGGTTTTTTACAAGGATATATTGCCTGACATTTAGGTTTCGGGTGTGACCTACGTAGTGAGCATAGTACCCAATACATAGTTTTTCAATCCTTGCCCTCCTCCCTGTTGTGTCTGTGGTTCCTATCTTTATGTCGGTGTGTACACAGTGTTTAGCTCCCACTTATAAGAGAGAATATGCAGTATTTGATTTTCATTTTCTGTGTTAATTTGCTTAGGATAATGGCCTCCAGCTGCATCCATGTTGCTGCAAAGGACATGATTTCATTCTTTTTATGGCTGTGTAGTATTCCATAATGCAAATGTACCACATTTTCTTTATCCAGTCCACCAATATGGGCACCTAGGTTGATTCCATTGTCTTTGCTATTATGAATAGGGCTGCAGTGAACGTATGAGTGCATGTATCTTTTTGGTAGAATGATTTCTTTTCCTTTGTGTATATAGCCAGTAATGGGATTGCCGGGTTGAATGGTGGTTCTATTTTCATTCCTTTGAGAAATCTCTAAACTAATTTCTACAGTGGCTGAACTAATTTACATTCCCACCAACAGTGTATAAGCATCTCCTTTTCTCTTCAGCCCTGCCAACATCTGTTATTTTCTGACTTAAAAAAATAATTTCAACTTGTGTTTTAGATTGAGGGTACACGTGCAGGTTTGTTACATAGGTATATTGTGTGATGCTGAGGTTTAGGGTATGAATGATACTGTCACCCAGGTAGTGAGCATAATACCTGATAGGTAGTTTTTTAGCACTTGCCCCACTCCCTCTCTCCTCTCTCTAGTAGTCTCCAGTGCCTGTGTTCCTGTGTTTATGCCCATGTGTGCCCAGTACTTAACTCTCACTTACAGATGAGAACATGTGGTTTGGTTTTCTGTTCCTGCGTTAATTCACATAGGATAATGGCCTCCAGCTGCATCCATGTTGCTGCAAAGGCATGATTTCATTTTTTTAATGATGAATGCATAGTGTTCCACGGTGTATATGTACCATGCTTTCTTTACTGAATCCATCATGGTAGATTCCGTGCCTTTGCTGTTGTGAATAGTGCTGCAATCAATCTACGAGTACCTGTGTCATTATGGTAGAACAATTTATATTCCTTTAGATATATATGTATATCCAATAATGAAATTTCTGGGTCAATTGATAGTTCAGTTTTAATTTCTTTGAGAAATCACCACAATGCTTTCCACAGTGGCTGAATTAATTTACATTCCCACAAGCAGTGTATAAACATTCCCTTTTCTCCATAACCTCTTGCCAGCATCTGCTATTTTTTGACTTTTTAATAATAGCCCTTCTGACTTGTGTGGGATGGTATCTCATTGTGTTGGTTTTTTTCTTTTCTTTTTCTTTTCTTTTCTTTCTTTTTTTTTTTTTTTTTTGAGACAGGGTCTCTCTGTCGCCCATGCTGGAGTGCAGTGGCACAATCTTGGCTCACTGCAGTCTCTGCCTCTCGGGTTCAAGCAATTCTCCACAGATGTGTACCACCATGCCCAGCTAATTTTTGTATTTTTAGTAGAGATTGGGTTTCACCATGTTGGCTAGGCTGTTCTTGAACTCCCAGCCTCATGTGATCCACCCACCTCAGCCTCTGAAAGTGATGGGATTATAGACCTGAGCCACTGCACCCAGCCTTGTTGTGGTTTTGATTTGCATTTCTCTAATGATTAATGATACTGAGCATCTTTTCATCGGCTTGCTGGCCACATGTATGTCCTCTTTTGAAAAATGTATTTTCACATCCTTTGACCACGTTTTAATGGGGTTCTTTGTTTTTTGCTTGAAATTTGTTTAAGCCCCTTGTAGATTCTGGATATTTGTTGGATGCATAGTTTGCAAATAATTTCACCCATTCTGTAGGTTTTCGGATTGCTGTGTTGATAGTTTCTTTTTCTGTGCAGAAGCTTTTTAATTTAATTAGATTCCACTTGCCAACTCTTGGGCTTTTGTAGCAGTTGCTTTTGAGGACTTAGTAATAAATTCTTTGCCAAAGTTGATATCCAGAGGGTATTTCCTAGGTTTTCTTTTAGGATTTCTATAGTCCTTGGCCTTACATTTAAGTCTAATCCATTTTGAATTAATTTTTTTTTGAGGTGGCATCTGGCTCTGTCACCCAGTCTGGAGGGCAGTGGTGCCGTCTTGACTCACTGCAACCTCTGCCTCCAGAGTTCAAGTGATTCTCCTGCCTCAGGCTCCCAAGTAGCTGGGATTATAGGTGCATGCCACCACGCCTGGCAATTTTTTTTTTCTTTGTATTTTTAGTAGAGACAGGGTTTCACCATATGGGCCAGGCTGGTCTCAAACTCCTGGCCTTAAGAGATCTGCCAGCCTCGGCTTCCTAAAGTGCTGGGATTATAGGTGTGAGCCACCCCACCTGGCCATCTTGAATTAATTTTTGTGTATGGTGATATGTAGAGGTCCAGTTTCATTCTTCTGCATATGGTAAACCAGTTATCCCAGCACCATTTATTGAATAGGGAGTTCTTTCCCCATTTTTTATTTTATTTTATTTTATTTTATTTTTATTATTATACTTTAAGTTCTGGGATACATGTACAGAACTTGCAGGTTTGTTACATAGGTATACACGTGCCATGGTGGTTTGCTCAACCCATCATCTACATTAGGTATTTCTCCTAATGCTATCCCTCTCCTAGCCCCCACACCCCCCAACAGGCCCCGGTGTGTGATGTTCCCCTCCCTGTGTTCATGTGTTCTCATTGTACAACTCCCACTTACAACTGAGAACATGCGGTGTTTGGTTTTCTGTTCCCGTGTTAGTTTGCTGAGAATGATGGTTTCCAGCTTTATCCATGTCCCTGCAAAGGACATGAACTCATCCTTTTTATGGCTGCATAGTATTCCAGGGTGTATATGTGCCACATTTTCTTTATCCAGTCTGTCATTGATAGGCATTTGGGTTGGTTTCAAGTCTTTGCTATTATGAATAATGCTGCAATAAACATATGTGTGCATGCATCTTTATAGTAGAATGATTTATAATCCTTTGGGTATATACTCAGTAATGGGATTGCTGGATCAAATGGTGTTTCTGGTTCTAGATCCTTGAGGAATTGCCACACTGTCTTCCACAATGGTTGAACTAATTTACACTCCCACCAACAGTGTAAAAGTGTTCCTATTTCTCCACATCCTCTCCAGTGTATGTTGTTTCCTGACTTTTTAATGATCACCATTCTAACTGGCGTGAGATGGTATCTCATTGTGGTTTTGATTTGTATTTCTCTAATGACCAGTGATGATGAGATTTTTTTCATGTTTGTTGGCCACATAAATGTAGACTTTTGAGAAGTGTCTGTTCATAGCCTTTGCCCACTTTTTGATGGGGTTGTTTGCTTTTTTCTTGTAAATTTGTTTAAGTTCCTTGTAGATTCTGGATATTAGCCCTTTGTCAGATGGATAGATTGCAAAAATTTTCTCCTATTTTGTAGGTTGCCTGTTCACTCTGATGATAGTTTCATTTGCTATGCAGAAGTTCTTTAGTTTAATTAGATCCCATTTGTCAATTTTGGCTTTTGTTGCCATTGCTTCTGTGTTTTAGTCATAAAGTCTTTGCTCATGCCTATGTCCTGAATGGTATTGCCTGGGTTTTCTTCTAGGGTTTTTCTGGTTTTAGGTTTTATGCTTAAGTCTTTAATCCATTTTGAGTTAATTTTTGTAAGGTGTAAGGAAGGGGTCCAGTTTCAGTTTTCTGCATATGGCTAGCCAGTTTTCCCAACACCATTTATTACATAGGGAATCCTTTCCCCATTGCTTGTTTGTGTCGGGTTTGTCAAAGATCAGATGCTTGTAGATGTGTGGCGTTATTTCTGAGGCTTCTGTTCTGTTTCATTGGTTTATATATCTGTTTTAATACCAGTACCCTGCTGTTTTGGTTATTGTAGCCTTGTAGCCTTTTTGATTTTAGCTGTAGCCTTTTTGATTTTAGCTACTCTATTGAGTGTGAAATGTTACCCTATTGTGGTTTTAATTTACGTTGGATCATGTTGAACACTCTTTTATGTACCTATTTGCCATTCTTATAACTTCTTTTGTGAAGTGTATATTCACTCTTTACTGCAAGGGGATTATTAGTCTTTTTACCCTGGATTTGGAGTAGTTTGTATATATTGTGGATATGTCTTCTTCTGTATAGCTATCTTCTTGCTTCTACTGTTTAACAGTAATAACAAAAGGATGTTATACATCAAAGATATTGATACATTTAATACTTCTAAGCTGCTGGCAGTTTTGGAAGGAAAGTAATTAGTATTTAAAACATAGACTTTATAACTTTAAATTTAAAACAAAAATTACATTCTATTTTGTGTTTGATTTCAGGTGCAGTTAAAAACTAGCATTTCTAGTCAGTATGTAATTCGGATGCAACCGACTAATAGATGCCTTTCTACACTGGAGTGTGCAGCTGTTGCTCTTTCCATCTTGGAGAAAAATAATTACATACAAGAGGTACGTCTTTGGAAGGTTATAGTTTTTGAAAGTGGGAATTTTCTTGAATTTTACGTAGAAGATTTAGACATGCTTGTTAAATTTGTAACTCATGTGACAAGTAGAATCTTCTGTGATAGAAATTTATGTACTTTTATAACCTTCTTTCCCCTCTGGTGTTTTTCTGTGTTAGTTGAGCATTCCAGATTGCATTATTTAAATATTCATACTAAGCTGTGCAAACATAATTTGTAATACGCTAAATTACAGTTAAGTAGCACAACATTAAATAGTTTTTTGGCTAGATTTTTCTTCTAGTGTTTTCTCTTCTCTTTTTGGTATTTTGTGTTCTCTTGTGCTCAGCCTTTTCTTCTTTTTAGTTAAAAGAACATTCTATAGCAACATTTTAATTTTTGCATTGGTGCTGTTATTTGAGGAGGTATACTAACTTTCTGTTTCTCATATTAACCTTGCTTAGAATGTAAAAAAGACATTTTTCTTGGAAAAAAAAAAAGCCTAGAAAATATGAAAACATTATAACCTGCAATTATTTTAATTTCTATGAAAGCATGATGATTTCATATAAAATTAATAATCATCAGCAAAGAATAATGTTTCAGTGTGCTTACTAACATCTCAGTCTTTTGGAACATATAAGAAACTTAGCATTTGTAGC
This sequence comes from Macaca nemestrina, assembly GCF_043159975.1. Lineage (NCBI taxonomy): Eukaryota > Metazoa > Chordata > Mammalia > Primates > Cercopithecidae > Macaca > Macaca nemestrina. The sequence continues at coordinate 61,414,825 of NC_092130.1, forward strand.
AAAAGAAAAAATAGTGAAATAAAACCTAAATTGTTATGGTTTTTTAATTATTGAAAAGTTTTGATAAATACAACTCAATAAGAAAGTCAGTGGATAATAAGCACAAATAAATGGGATTTATAACTCTGCCTTCAAAACACTGCATAAACACATGCATGCACACATGCATGTACACACACACGTGAGGTACTCTTTCTTGCCTTCTCTCTCATTATCCATTATGGTTACAGTTATGAGTATGCCTTAAACACGAAGGAAATTTCAATAACAGATGAAAGCTCAGTTCAGAGTAAATGTATTAGCTACCAAGATATTAATCCTAAAGAGAACAAAAATATATCAAAAGCAAGGAGCTTTAAAGAATATTAGAGGCAGGCATGGCCAGGTGCAGTGGCTCATGCCTGTAATCCCAGCACTTCGGGAGGCTGAGGCAGGTGGATCATGAGGTCAACAGATCAAGACCATCCTGGCTAACGTGGTGAAACCCCGTCTCTACTAAAAATACAAAAAATTAGCCAGGCGTGGTGGTGGGTGCCTGAAGTCTCAGCTACTTGGGAGGCTGAGGCAGGAGAATGGCGTGAACCCAGGAGGCGGAGCTTGCAGTGAGCCGAGATTGCACCACTGCACTCCAGCCTGGGCGACAGAGCAAGACTCCGTCTCAAAAAAAAAAATGTTATAAGCAGGCATTGAATTACTTTTTTCCTCTCCTCTACCTTAACCTGTGGAAAATGTCAGAGTTGGAGACTTTTTTTTTTTTCTTTTGAAAGAAGTAGGCTTTTCGTGTATATATGTGTGTGTGTGTGTGTGTGTGTGTGTGTGTGTGTGTGTGTGTGTGTGTGTGTTTGAGTAGACTTTGTTTTGGGTCTAGGCAATTTCACTTTCTCTGCCTTTGAAAAAAAATTCATGAAGGACCATAGATTCTTACTTTAAATGAGCAGGGAGTGTTCTCAGACACCTTTCCATCTCCTCTAACCATGTCACCTACTCCCATGTCCCTAGCCATGATCATAGTACTTTATATACCCCATACGTATCTTTCTGTTTATTTACCATCATCTCTGTATATTCTTAAGCAAATATATATACATACACGCTCTTCACAGGTGTCTGTATAATAGAGTTATGTAACTCAGTGCTATTGTTTAAACTTGCTTTCTCTACAGTCTCTGCATTTTCTTTTTTGTTGATGTAAAACTCTAGGATCAGACAACATCAGACCAAACAAGGACCCACTGAAAGTTCAAATTTTGAGGGAAAAATATATTCCTTAGCTATAGATTTAAAGCTTACTTTTCTCTCCTTTTGGGTTCTGGAAAGAATTCTCTATGGGCTTATATCTCTTATTCCCACAATTGGAAGTGGATCTTTACTACAATCCTAAATATAACCTTTAATGTTAGTAATGGTGCTGGTTATGGTAATAGCAGTTGTAGAATAATAGGGTTGCAGTTAAGGAAAGGGTTTGTACTACTACTACTACTACTAATTCTCGTAGTGCTCCCTTCTCTCCAGTTTTATAATATTTTGATGTTAATTAATGTACCATCTACTTGTAAAAAAAGATAAATTTAAAAATTAATGTACCATTTTATTTAGGAACCCTATTAGCTAAAAATATTTCAGGCTTTATTTTACAAATGTTCTAGACTCTACAAAGTATTAGAATGAATTCTTTCAAAGTTAACTGATAAGGACGTTTTTGAAAAAATGATATAACATTATATATTTAGGACAGCTTTCTTCATGTTGTTTTAGGGCCTCTTCTTCATCAGCATTTTTTCATTCTTTCATTAATTCTGTTGTTTTATATAACCCAAGGCATTTATTGATGACATAAAGCCACAGGCTGACTTGAATCTTGCTAGATTGTGCTTTGTGATGTGATATCTTAAAAAAACAAAACCAAAAAAGGAATCCTTATTGTGACAACTTGAGACTTGCAAAATACATTCTGAGTGTAATATGTAACAAAAGGCAAAGTTTAAGACAATGGAATGGTGACAGGACCCATTATCTCTTCAGCTTTTGTTATTGTTGTCTGTAGATAAAATTAAACATAAAGTCCCAAAGTAATAGTGAGGTATTGGAACCCTCATTCTGCTTGCTTTGGTTGCCAGGAGTAATTGTACTGCAGTGGCCAGGAGTAGAAAAAGGATGTTTGACGGTCAGACCTGTGATTTGGGAGGTACTGATAACATGGTGGGAGCGTGAACAGAAGAAATACATAACGAAACATCTCAAGTTACTTATTATTACAGATGGCAAAAATTGCCTCCAGCCACAGTTTATAGTAAAAGCTGTTTTCTTAGTGGGGAAATCCCACATCCAGCCTTTTCAAATCTAGTTACAAGAAAAAAATTAGCATCTAGTTACGATAATAAATTAGCATCTTTGTGAAATGCAGTATCAGTCTGCCCTGAACATAGGGGTTTTATTTCCCTCCTGGGGAGGAAAGTGGTGACACACACTTTTTCCCAATAATGTTTTATCAGGGGCATTCTAATAAAACCTTAAGATGGTGGGGGAGAATAGTACATTTTCTTTTTCTTTTTCCTTTCTTTTTCCTCTTCTCTTTGCTTCCCTTTGCTTTGCTTTTCTTTTTCTTTTCCCACAGAGTCTTGCTCTGTCACCCAGGCTGGAGTGCAGTGGCATGATCTTGATTCACTGCACCTTCTGCCTCCCGGGTTTAAGTGATCTTCCCACCTCAGCCTCCCAAGTAGCTGGGACTACAGGTGCATGCCACCATGCCCAGCTAATTTTTGTATTTTTTGTAGAGATGGGAGAGGCGGGGGGAGTCTCATGTTGCCCAGATTGGTCTTGAACTCCTAGAGGATTTAAGTGATCCATCTGCCTTGGCCTGCCAAAATGTTGGAATTACAGGCCTGAGCTACCGTGCCCACCAGAGAAGAGTCAGTTTTCACTTGGCTTTATTCTATAGAGGCAGGGCTCCTCAAAATAAAGAACTTGGCACAGAATAGCTTTGTTAGTCTGTTGTCTCATCCTCACTCTATTCTAGAGCAGTTTTTCAAGCACCTGAAAGTATGGCTACAGGAAAGTAGCATGATACGGACTTTGAAGTAGTTTTGAATTACAACTTATTATCATCACTTTTGCAAGTGGGCAGACCACATAATTTCTTTGTACTTGTGTTCTTATCTGTAATATACAAATAGTTACCTCATAGTATTTCAAGAACTGAGGTAATAATGAGCAATTGCCACAGTTGTCCGCACAGGCACTCAAAAAGAGTTAATCCTTTTGCCCTTCTTTTCCTCTAATTTTTGCCTGTAGATTGGCAAAAGAAAGTGTGAACTAAAAGGTGGTGGCTTTCATTAGCTACTGCAGTATTTACTGGACTTTTCAGACCTTGGAAGCCTTTAGCTTAGGGATCTTTTTTATTACAGAACCTTCTCTACTTACGAAGTTTTATCATAGGAATTTTTAAAGATAGATGTGGCAGAACCTTTTCTATAGCCTGAATGTTTTGACTGTACCCAATACCAGCGGTCGGTAGTAATGGTTCCTTGAAAACTGTCACTTTTCACATGCAGCAAAAAGGATTTACTAGGATAGGCTACAACTTTAAAATTCTAAAGTTGAAACCACATAAGATGACAAAACTTTATGCATCTCTCATGCTGTTTGTCTAGTGGGATTACCCTGAGGACCTCTGCTCATTGCAGTCACCCAGGCATCCATCCTGATGGAGGAACTATCTAGATAATTCATCCCACTTTCATCAAGGAAGGGGCAAGGAAGGTGGTGAATCCTATACCACTTTTAATGCTTCTGCCCTAAGGTGACACATATTAGTTGTACTCACATTTCATTAACCAAAGCAAGTGATATGGCTGTGCCTAACTTTAAAAAGGGATAGAAAATGCCAATCTACTCATGTGTCAAGAAGGAGGTCTGGACTGTTTGTGAACAGCTGTAGGGAGTACCAACAGAGATGGAGTGGGGATCTGATTCAGATCTGCCTGTTTCCAAAATTCATTCTCTTCATTACCTCAGTAAATTGATAGAATCTTGTCTTCAGGATGTAAAAGTTGGAATCTATTGACCATAAGAGTATGAGTTTTCTTCTCTATACAAGAATCTAATAAATGTCATAAAATATCAATAGAATCTTCAGTTGTCTTGTTCTGTATGTAGTCCTAGGTATGTTTCCTAGGTACGATGTTTCAGAATCCAATCAGTCCACTGTGCTGACTCTGTAAAGTATGTAAAGTCATATATTGTTATTTTAGCATTCCTTCTCTTGTTTTCTCCTTTAAAATAAATTATGAGAACATGCTTAAGGAGTTTTCTACAATAATATTGTGCAGAGCCTTTCCAAGGTGTTTACCTTTTTTCTTTCTTTCTCTTTCTCCCTCCCTCCTTTCCTTCCTCCCTCCCTCCCTCCCTTTTTTCTTCCCTTTCCCTTTTCTTTTCCTTCCTTCTTTTTATTTCTTTTCTTTGGTTTCTCATTCTGGACTGGGTGCAGTGGCTCACACCTGTAATCCCAGCACTTTGGGAGGCTGAAGCTGGCGGATCAGGAGGTCAGGAGTTTGAGACCAGCCTGGCTAATATGTTGAAACCCTGTCTCTACTAAAAATACAAAAATTAGCTGGGCATGATAGCGCATGCCTGTAGTCCCAGCTACTTGGGAGGCTGAGGCGGAAGAATCACTTGAATCCAGGAGGCAGAGGTTGCAGTGAGCTGAGATCATGCCACTGCACTCCAGCCTGGGTAACAGAGTGAGACTCCATCTCAAAAAAAAAGAAGAAGAAAGTTTCTTATTCTGCCACCGAGGCTGGAGTGCAGTGGTATGATCATGGTCCACTGCTGCCTTGACCTCCTGCCTCAGCCTCCCAAGTAGCTGGGACCACAGGTGCATACCACCATGTCTGACTAATTCTTTCTTTCTTTTCTTTCTTTCTTTCTTTCTTTCTTTCTTTCTTTCTTTCTTTCTTTCTTTCTTTCTTTCTTTCTTTCTTTCTTTCTTTCTTTCTCTCTCTCTCTCTCTCTCTCTCTCTCTTTCTTTCTTTCTTTCTTTCTTTCTTTCTTTCTTTCTTTCTTTCTTCCTTTCTTTCTTTCTTCCTTTCTTTCTTTCTCTCTCTCTCTCTTTCTTTCTTTCTTTCTCTTTCTCTCTCTCTCTTTCTCCTTCCTTCCTTCCTTCCTTCCTTCCTTCCTTCCTTCCTTCCTTCCTTCCTTCCTTCCTTCCTTCCTTCCTTCCTTCCCTCCTTCCCTCCCTCCCTCCCTCCTTCTTTCTTTTCTTTTCTTTTCTTTTCTTTTCTTTTCTTTTCTTTTCTTTTCTTTTCTTTTCTTTTCTTTTCTTTTCTTTTCTTTTCTTTTCTTTCATTTTCTTTTCTTTTCTTAGAAACAGGGTCTTGCCATGTTGCCTAGGCTGGTCTCAAACTCGTGGGCTCAAGCAATCCTCCTGCATCAGCCTCCCAAAATGCTGGGATTACAGATGTGAGGGTGTATATTACAGTAAGGAATTATATTTGCCTCCATGTAAGAGAGCCCTTACTGTAGTGGTTAATTCACATGGGGTTTTCTTTTTCTCCTGTAAATCACAAATGCTGAGGTGGGCAGTCCTGACTGGGAATGCAGCTTGAAAAAGACTTCAGGGACAAGTTTTCTTTTCTTTCTGTCCATCATCTTATGTATTTGGCTTTAATCTTCATGTTTATTGTCTGGGAGTCATATGATGCTTGTCCTACCTTCAATCATTTTCTAGGCAGGAAAAAAGGACAAAAACCTATGCCTGCTAAGTTTGTCCCCTTTAAAGAGTATCTCTAGAAGCCCCATCCAAGGACTTCTAGTTACATCTTCTTGGATAGATTGGGTCATTAGTCAATGTAATATTAATAGCTGGACACATTGCTACTTTGAATATAATTTGAATTATTTTAATAAGGGAGAAAATGAATACGAAGAAGCAACTACCAGTGACTATCACAATTTTTAAGAGTTCATTGTAAATTAAAGCCAATTAGCCCCTTTTCTATCACTTATGTTGTGCGTCAGCCTCCCAAAATGCTGGGATTACAGATGTGAGAGTGTATATTATAGTTAGGAATGATATTTGGCCGTGTGTAAGAGAACCGTTACTGCAGTTATTAATTCACATGGGGTTTTCTTTGTGGGTTAATAAGTTTTCATGTAGACATTGTCAATTTTTTGTAGTTAAATCTATCAATCTATCAGTTTTTCTTTGTTTCTTTTGTGATCCTGTAACAATCTGTTCAATTGTTTTTGCTATATTTTTGAAAACATCTGCATCAGGGGTCTCAGGCCCAAGGAAGGAATCTCACCCAAAATATGTTTAAAACACTGGCATAGTGTTGTTATTTTTTTAATTTTTGAATTTGAATAACTTAGGTAGAGCATATACTCCAGTTGTATTACAACCACCACTATTGTCAGTTGGCTTATAAAGATCCATCTAGTTTACTTGTTTCTGTTACGTGACTGGCCTATAGGTATTTGAATTTAGACAGGTTCAGATATTGTTAGAATGATTTCAAATGCACCAAAACCTGGGTATCTAACTTGTATGTGGTCCATGGCACTAATGTGAGAGAAATAGCAAACTGTTTACCCATTGCTGCCATCATCTAATTGTTATCAGGTGTCAGTAAGCTCGCATTAATTTGTCATAGAAACTGAATTGACTGTTTGATGCACTTATCTTTGTATTTAAATGTTTCATTTAGTCTGCTTGTTACAGATTCAGTTATAATGGCAACAGTTTTTCCTGGTGTTTGAATAAGTTAATGTATAAAACTAATGTCAGACTTTATTACCTATGTGGAAAATCAGTATTTGTATGTTTTTACTAAAATTCCTTAGTGTGATATTAAGGTGTGAATTTTAAAGACATTATTCATCTAGAAATAATTACATATTTATCAGAGTGCCTACTGTTTCTCATAGTTAAAAGCCAATCATAATAAAAGAAACATAATGACTCCTATTTCTCAATGAAAAATGTAGATAGAATATCATGATTTGTCATAGACACTTTTTTAGTGTCTTTTTTTTTCTTAACAGACTTTGCTTCGCCCTCTTCAAGCTTTATGCTCTTTTCAACTTCAGCATGGTGCCCAAATTCGCCTCAGCAAGGAACACCTTCTGAAAAATGGATTATATACTAAACCAATGCCAAAGAACAAACGCAAACTCAGGAAAATGGAATTGTTAATGAATAGCGTTAAAATTTAGTACAGTTATTCTTTTGGTGCTAGCTTACCTGTCTTCATCTAACAATACCAAGTTAAGTTTTCATATAGTTTAGGTCTGTAGGTTTTTGACTTGCTGAAGAAGAATGAGAATTGCATACTAATCTTACCCAGAAGAAGGAAGTAAACCAAATATTCATAAAAACAAATAAACAAAAATTCACTGGCTCACTGAAAAGCAGGATTTCATATTGTACTTGTTTTTAAAAATGTGCCTCTAATACATGTTTTCAAACCCAAAATTAAAATGTGATTCGTTGTTGAGATGGGTTAGAAATTCTTACTTGTAAAATAGAAGGAAATTGTCGTAGTGGATTGGAACGGTGTTGTTTCCATTAGTGTTTATACATAATTAGGTGTAGACCAATAATATAAGATACCTACATTGGTTTGCAGTCCTAACTGTATAGTTTGAAGTAAGTAGCAAAAGAAAATATAATTACCAAGTTTTATTATTTTGTAAAATAGTATAAAGGAATAAGGAAACTTTAAATATTATTTAGGGGCTAAATTTGAACTCAGCTAATATGATTTAAGTGCTCTATTAATTGCCCTGATTTTTAAAGAGGTGCATGTAATTTTGAAATAGCACACATTTTCATTTGTAATCACTCTGGATAAATTTGTATTTTTCAATGTTCATTGAACAGGCTGATTGACTTTGGTAAACTTATTTTATTGATGTTTTCATATGGAAAATAATAAGTGGAATATGATACAACTGTTATTTTCGGAACATATTTCTTTAGGGCTATTTAAGATAACCTTTTTAATGGGCAACAACTTTGAATTTGAGAGAAAAAATTCCTCCTGCTTTGTGGAAAAATATTTGCTGGGATTTTGTATGGAATAAGAGACATGTATGTAACATATATTTATATGCAGCCTAAGTCTACTGCAATTATGTACACATCTTGGCAAGAAGAGGGGATTTTGTTTAGTCTTTGTTTATGACTTCTAGAGTTTCTGTATCTGGTGTTAAGTTGTAAGGAAAAACTAAACATGCAATTTAAAGGTAAACTTGGTAACTATTTATAGAGCATATACCAATGATTATTTCCCACAGTTTTCATGCTCGTTTGTTTATTATTTACTTGGATTAGACTCATTAAAAGCTATAATGCTGGTCACAATTAGAATGCTAATATTTGGGGAAACTATGCAGAAAATATTTTGAAGTATTAAAAGTTAGAGTGCTAGCTTCTATTGTTGATTTATTTTTGGATTTAAAAACAAATTAGGGCTGGGCCCGTTTGCTCACACCTGTAATCCCAGCACTTTGGGAGGCTGAGATGTGAGAATTGCTTGAGCCCAGGAGTTTGAGACTAGCTTTGGCAATATGGTGAGACCCCATCTCCATACAAAATTTCTTAAAAAAATAATTAGCTGCATAGTATTCCATGGTGTATATGTGCCACATTTTCTTAATCCAATCTGTCACTGATGGACATTTGGGTTGATTCCAAGTCTTTGCTATTGTGAATAGTGCTACAGTAAACATATGCGTGCATGTGTCTTTATAGCAGCATGATTTATAGTCCTTTGGGTATATACCCAGTAATGGGATGGCTGGGTCATATGGTACATCTAGTTCTAGATCCTTGAGGAATCGCCATACTGTTTATCAGTCATCAAAAAGGATGAGTTTGTGTCCTTTGTAGGGACATGGATGCAGCTGGAAATCATCATTCTTAGCAAACTATCACAAGAACAGAAAACCAAACACTGCATGTTCTCACTCATAGGTGGGAACTGAACAATGAGATCACTTGGACTCAGGAAGGGGAACATCACACACAGGGGCCTATCATGGGGAGGGGGGAGGGGGGAGGGATTGCATTGGGAGTTATACCTGATGTAAATGACGAGTTGATGGGTGCAGCACACCAACATGGCACAAGTATACATATGTAACAAACCTGCACGTTATGCACATGTACCCTACAACTTAAAGTATAATAATAATAAATAAATTAAAAAAAAAATAAAATAAAAAAAATAAAAAAATTTAAAAAAAAATTAATTAGCTGGATGTGGTGGTGTGTACCTGTAGTCCTAGCTACTTAGGAGGCTGAGGTGGGAGGATCACTTGAGTGTAGGAGATGAAGGCTTCGAGGAGCTATGTTCATTCTACTGTACTGCAGCCTGGGCTACAGAGTGAGACCTGTCTAAAATAAATAAATAAATGAATGAATGAATGAATGAATGAATGAATGAATGCCTGGGCTACAGAGTGAGACCTATCTAAAATAAATAAATAAACTGATTTACAATATAAAGCACCTAATATCAAATGATTATTTGGTGTACTGGAAAAGAAACAGCATATAATGTATAATAGTTTCTTTTTGGGGCTAATTTTTCACATTGATATTAAACTTTATGAGTTTCTTTTAGCTGTTATTATTATTATTATTTTTGAGACAGAGTCTCACTCTGTAGCCCAGGCTGGAGTGCGGTGGCGCTATCTCGGCTCACTGCAAGCTCCGCCTCCCAGGTTCACGCCATTCTCCTGCCTCAGCCTCCTGAGTAGCTGAGACTACAGGCACCCGCCACCACACCCGGCTAATTTTTTGTATTTTTAGTACAGACGGAGTTTCACCATGTTAGCCAGAATGGTCTTGATCTCCTGACCTCATGATCCACCCGCCTCGGCCTCCCAAAGTGCTGGGATTACAGGCGTGAACCACCGTGCCCGGCCGTCATTATTACTTTTTAAAAAGAAAACTCCCCCTACCCCATAATATACCATTTTGTATCTCAAAATTTTACTTTGTTGATTTTTAAGAGTAACTGCTATTTTTATCTTTTAAATAAAACATTTTAGAGTAGTTTTGAAGACTTAAAAAGCTTAAAATGTAGTGTTCTTGGAAATGTATAAAGTTTTCTTGAAGTATGAATAGTTTTCCAAATTATTTTACTGACCTGTTAACTCACTTCACTTGTTTTTTACTTATTTTTTTTCCTTACCTCCTAACAAGGTGAGTCCATTTAATCATCTGTGGTATAAAATGTTTCTCTAGTCACCTGTTCTCATTAAATAGTTGTAAGTAAGTTTTGTTTTTTTTTTTTTTTTTTTTTGTTTTTTGTTTTTTTTTTTTTTGAGACGGAGTCTCGCTCTGCCGCCCAGGCTGGAGTGCAGTGGCCAGATTTCAGCTCACTGCAAGCTCCGCCTCCCAGGTTCACGCCATTCTCCTGCCTCAGCCTCCCGAGTAGCTGGGACTACAGGAGCCCGCCACCTCGCCCGGCTAGTTTTTTGTATTTTTTAGTAGAGACGGGGTTTCACCGTGTTCGCCAGGATGGTCCGGATCTCCTGACCTTGTGATCCGCCCGTCTCGGCCTCCCAAAGTGCTGAGATTACAGGCTTGAGCCACCGCGCCCGGTCTGTAAGTAAGTTTTAAAAGCCATTATTTTAATTACTAAAAGTTGTCAAGTATGTAGTATTATGTGAGTATTTTAACTGAAAAATTAATCAGGCTTTTAAAAATTACTATTTTATTAGTTGGATTTAAATTCAGATTCTTTATATTTACTTGATTTTCCTGGAAGTTCCAAGTTTTATGAATTTGTAGCTGATAATAGGCATTACTTGTTTACCCCATCTGCACTTTGATGTGGTGTAGATGGTTTTGTGAGTTATTTGAATCATGTAACTCAGAGAATAGTATTTCCTTATACATGAAGTGACCTAACTTTTAATCAGCTCATTTATAGTATGTTGAAAATCACTGTGTGTAATGAGAGGTATTGAGAGTTTCTTGCACATGAGTATAAAGGGTTGAGAACTAGATTAGACAAAGTAGTAAGTCACAGTGCATGGCAACTTTCTGCAGGTTGGAATTACAAGACTTCTTATGTGGAATAGGAGAATTCTATTGGGAAAAAATTATTTTCTCTGACTTTAGGACTCCAGAGACACTTTTCTTAGTCATGACCAGTAATATTTTTCAAAGATTTTGGAAGGAATAAACTCCTCACTATACCACCAGTTCGTGATTTATTTATTTATATATTTTAGAGACAGGGCCTCCTTCTGTCACCCAGTTTGGAGTGCAGTGGTGTAATCATAGCTTACTGCAGCCTCAAACTCCTGGGCTCGTGTTCCTCCTGCCTCAGCCTCCCAAGTGGCTAGAACCTCAGCCCCATGCCACCACACTCAGCTAATTTTAAATTTTACTAATTTCATTTAATTTTTGTGGAGATGGGGGTCTTGCTGTGTTGTTTAGGCTGGTCCTGAACTCCTGGCCTCAAGCGATCCTTCTGCCTTGGCCTCTCAGCAAATTATATAGAAGAGGACTTCTGTATAATTTATTGTTTCTTCATCACATGTTTTCAACTGTTGCCCTAAATAGGTTTAAAAATGTGATCACGTTATTAGAAAATCCTTTCCATTGAATTTCAGGGATGCTGAATTTCAGGGAGCTAAATTGTTCACCCTTGTATGTAATTGTTACTGGTTCAGAAGTAAATTTTATTGATGCTACAAGTAAAAAATTAGATCCGACTTAGTAAACTCAAAAGTTTTACATAACTATATTTTACTATGTAGATGTATTTCTTTAAAATAGGTATGGATCGATATTTTTATGAATAAATAATATTGCATTGTAGATGGAATGAAACTTTGCATTTAATTTGCCCCATAAGTAGGCTTTTTTGTAGAATGAATTACTATCTCCTAAATTGTCCAATCTAAATTTTTATTGGCTACATTAACTTAAAGCATATTCTCTCTCTTTTCTCGTCACACTTTTTTCCTTCTTCCCAGGGTCTTCCTCTCCCTCTTTCATCACTTACATTGTCCCCCTTCCTTTTCTACTATTCTTATTGTATGTACTAGCTGTTGTTATTTATACAAATACTCATATATCCTTGCATAGCATGTTTTTAAACAAAAGATACTGTAGTGATCCTAACAGTTTACAATTTTATATTTAAAAATTATTCAGGATATCTAGAAATCCCTGACTTTTTACACCATGCTGATCACTTGGCTCCTGTCTTAGTCCATTCTGGCTGCTATCTCAGAATACCAGAGACTGGGTAGCTTATAAACAACAGAAATTTATTTCTCCTAAATCTGGAAGCTGGGAAATACAGTATCAAGGTGCCAGCAGATTTGGTGTCTGGTGAGGGGCCCACTCACTGGTTCATGGATGGTGCGTTCTAGCTGTGTCTTCACCTAGTGGAAGGGTCGAGCTAGCTCTCTGGGACCCTTGTGACCTAATCATCCCCCAAAGGTTCCACTTCGTAATACTATACCTTGGGAATTAAGGTTTCAACATGTGAGTTTTGTGGGGACACAGACATTCAGATCATAGCAACTCCTGTACTCTACTAAAAAGCATATTAGATAAATAAGTAATCGTCTTTCAATTTTTAAGAATTATTCACTTGAGCTGAGCATGGTGGTTCATATCTGTAATTCCAGCACTTTGGGAGGCCGAGGCGGATGAATCACGAGGTCAAGAGTTCAAGACCAGCCTGGCCAAGATGGTGAAACCTCGTCTCTACAAAAAATACAAAAATTAGCCAGGCATAGTGGCAGGCAGGCACCTGTAATCCCAGCTTCAGGAGGCTGAGGCAGAGAATTGCTTGAACCTGGGAGGCAGAGGTTGCAGTGAGCTGAGATGTGCCACGCACTCTAGCTTGGGTGGCGAGCGAGCCAACATCTCAAAAAAAAAAAAAAAAAAAAAAAATTCACTTGAACTAACAACGTAAGAATTATTTTTAAAAGAAACTTTTTAATGTAAGTTTTTTAAAAAACCATTATTTAGGCCGGGCGCGGTGGCTTAGGCAGGCGGATCACGAGGTCAGGAGATCGAGACCATCCTGGCTAACACAGTGAAACCCCGTCTCTACTAAAAATACAAAAAAATTAGCCGGGCGTGGTGGCGGGCGCCTGTAGTCCCAGCTACCCAGGAGGCTGAGACAGGAGAATGGCGTGAACCCGGGAGGTGGAGCTTGCAGTGAGCCGAGATCGCGCCACTGCACTCCAGCCTGGGCGACAGAGCGAGACTCCGTCTCAAAAAACAAAGCAAAACAAAACAAAACAAACCATTATTTGAATAAGAAATTATACTATAAGACTGTTATTGTTACTTAGAATTATATTAAACAATGAAAACATTTTTAAAAAGTGTACCTGCCTCAGGATTATTTTCATTACAGAGTACTCCTTACTGATTTTGTATACAAATATCATTTACTCATTTCTGCCTCCAAATGTGTTATTTGCAAGGGGAAAATTTCCTGATTTTTTTGTATATAAATGTAATTTTATGGGAAATAGTTGTTAGGAAAACTGGCAATGATTTACAATATGATCATTAAATTTTATAAACTTATTGTTTAGTATTTTAGCTTTATTAAATAGCTTTATTTCTAAAGTTGCCTCTTAGTAAAATCAATGAAGAAAGATTTTTAAATGAACGTGATTTTGAGTCTAAAATGTAAACTTCCCTTTTTTTTCCATTTCTAGAATTGTCTATAGTTATTTAAAGGAAACCAATGTTTTGGCATCATATTTTAATACTTTTTTGGCAACTCTCCGAACTCTTGCACATTCAAATTCTATGTGGCAAACTATCATAGATAGTTTTATCCGAGACATATATGGTATCCTATAAAAGAAAAAAATCCACTTAGTGAATAAGGTAAAAGTAAAGATTAGTAGACATAATGAGTATCTTTAAAGTAAAATACATCATTAACAAAGTGACTAATTCTTTAATTTGTAAAGTGTTTAGTAAGTTAAAGTAGGGAAAATGAATTATAGTGTCACTTTTTGACTTTTCACTTGTGCTAATTGATTTCATTTCTTTAAAGAGTATTGGTCATCATTTAGCTTAGTTCATTAATATCTTTGCTGATGGGATATAGTAATAGTTTACTTAGAACTAAACATCTGTGGTTTCTAGTATCTAATAGTAAATTCCTAATATAATGCTAAATGTCATTTTCACTTAAAAATAGTTAAATCACTAATAATTTTTTGTTGTATGCTCTTACTATTAATTGTTAATAAGAAAAGTTATTTGAATTGTTTTTAAAAATGTGATTGCCATAGTTTTTCATTGATGGCTCTCATTAATCCCATTATTAAAATATAATAAATATTTAATTTGAAATATATGAATTATATCTTGTATTTAGAAGCAAAGAGCAGAGTCTGTTAATATTATCTCCCCATGCATGTACTGTTAATTTGGATAATAAATATAATATGTTAGCAGTGAAATAAGGTTAGATTTCCATAAAATATCAGGTTTTACTATATATTAGCATTTTCTGTAACTTCTGTCTTTTATGTTTAGGAGATAGATTTTAGTTTCTTTAGTAATTCGCAGTAATTAGCCCAATAAGCCATACATTTATTCAATAGATATTTTAATTAGCACTTACTAGGTGCCAGGCATGATTTTAGGTATTAGAGAATACAGTGATGTAGAAGACAGAATTTCTGCGTTAAAGAAGTTGAAGTTCTGATGGTTGAGCATAATAAAACAATTTCAGATGTCGATAACTGATATGAAAGTGCTCCTATAGTAGAGAGCATAATGAAACTTTAGTCACAGTAGTTGGGAAAAGCCTTGCTGGAGGAGGTGACTTTTCAGAGAAATAATAGATCAAAGGAATCAATCATCAATATTGTGATGTTCACTTTATTGTCATGGTCTGGAACTGAACCCACAGTATCTCTAAGGTATGCCTGTATTAGAAGGTAAGTTTAAAATAAGTGATCTACTGTGGTTTGAATGTCCCCTCATGGCTGGGTTGGTACCATTATGAAAGGGTGAGTTTGTTCCCCTGTTAGGCTCTTGCCCTTTTGCTTTCCATCATGGGATAATGCAGCAAGAAGGCACTCACAAGATGCCAACTCCTCAATCTTGGACTTCCCAGCCTCCAGAGCTGTGATGAAAATAAATTTCTGTTCTTTATAAACTACCCAGTTTGTGGTATTCTGTTACAGCAGCACAGAATAGACTAAGAAATGGTCTATGCTTTGGCCTTGTCTTAGGGTTTAGTCTGGGAAACAGAACCAATATGAGTGTTATGGAAAAGGGATTTACTGTAGGTATTAGACCTTACACAATTATGAGTGGAACTAGGAAAGTGAAGATCCAAAAAGAGGGAATTAGAGGATCAGAAAAGGAGTCACTACTCAGTCCTCCTGAAGCACTGGCATAGGTGAGCAAGTGAGATCTTAAAGGAAATTTCTGAGAAGCCAAGCACTTTTGGCCACCAAAGTGGGAATGTGAGGAGAATTTGCCTCAGAATAGCTACTGTCTCTGTAGGTTCCTGTCAAGATGTCTGCTAGTGGGCCTAGTGCTGCTCTTGGTCAGGTGGACTAGCAGGCAGGAACAAGAGGAAAGGAGAGTCAGAACAAGCTGGAAACTGCTGGACTGCTTTACATTTGTCTAACACCTTATCTGACCTTCAGAAAAGAATGGCCATTTCTTTTACTTCCACCTTCCAAATCTCAAGCAACTTCCTCTTCAGGCCAACCCTAACTGGGATGCATACAGGAAATAGAATTCTGGGAAATAACGTTCCTAGTTTAACCATGTTGTGACAATACAGTGACCACACGCAGTTCACCTTTTGCTTGGCCTTCACACACTCTTTTTAACTTTACTTCCAAATAAGGAAAATAGCAAAATGCTTCTGTCTACCATGATGTAGGTATCTATGGAACAACTGAAAACATGCTATCTTCTCCCTGGGAAAGGATATACAAGAGGAAGAAAGAAATGGCATCCAAATAGAAAGGAAGAAGTCAAATTATCCTTGCAGATGATATGATCTTGTATTTGGAAAAAACTATATACTCCACTAAAAGACTATTAGAATTTATCAACAGATTCAGTCAAGTTGCAGGATACAAAATCAAAATACAAAAATCAGTAGCAATTTTGTAAGCCAACTGCAAACAATCTGAAAAATCAAGAAAGGAGTCCCATTTACAATAGTGACAAATAAAATTAAATACCTGAGAATTAACCACAGAAGTGAAAGATTTCTACAATGAAAACTATAAAACATTGGTGAGGGAGATTGAAGAGTACACAAAGAAATGGAAAAATATTCCATGTTTATGGACTGGAAGAATCAATATTGTTAAAATGCCCATACTACTCAATCTATAGATTCAATGCAATTGCTATCCTAATACCAATGACATTTTTCACAGAAATAGAAAAAAAAAATCTAAAATCCATCTGGCACCATGAAAGCCCCAAATAGCCTAAGCAATTGTGAGCAGAAAAAATGAAGCTAGAGGCATCATACCACCAGGCTTCAAGATATACTACAAATCTATAGTAACCAAATCAGCATGGTACTGACATGAAAACAGACACGTAGACCAATGGAACAGAGTAGAGAATATACAAATCCATGCATTTACTGCCAACTCACTGTCAATGAAGGCACCAAGAACATACATTAGGGAAAACAATGAGAAGTCACTAAATGGTGCTGGGATAACTGAATGTCTGTATGCCAAAGAGTGAAATTAGATCCCTGTCTCTCACCACATATAAAAAAATCAAAGTGGATTAAAACGTAGTTCTAAGACCTGACACTATGAATGTTTTGTTTTTTGTAGAAACAACATATCAAGAGTTTGAGACAAGCCTTGCTATGTTGCCAAGGCTTGTCTTGAACTCTCAGCCTCAAGCAGTCCTACCTTGGCCTCCCAAAGTGCTGGAATTACTTACAGACCTCACACTATAAAACTAATAGAAGAAAACTTTGAGAAAACACTTCAGGACATTTGTTGGGGCAAACGTTTTTGGAGTAAGACCTCAAAAGCACAGGCAACAGAAGGAAAAATCGACAAATGGGATTGCAGTAAGCTAAAAAGCTTCTGTACATCAAAGTAATCAACAGAGTGAAGAAACAACCTATAGAATGGAAGAAAATATTTGCAAACTACTCATCTGAGAAGAGCTTGATAACCAGAATATATACAGAGCTCAAACAACTTAATAGCAAAAAATTATAATTCAATTACTAAATGGGCAAAATAACTATGAATAGACATTTCACAAAAGAAGATATACAGATGGCCAGCAGGTAAATGAAAAAAAGCTCAACATCACTAATCAGGGAAATGGAAATGGAAACCACAATGAGATATTATCTCAGCCCAGTTAAAATGACTATTATTGAAAAGACTAAAAATAACAAATGCTGGCAAGGATGCAGAGGAAGTGGAACACTAGCTAGTATACTATTGGTTAGAATGAATATTAGTATCCTCGTGGTATTCTCAGTGGTTCCTGTGGGCAGGAGTGGACTTCCCACAAAGACTCTCAAACCATTGGGGAGATTGTATGTTCACCTCAAATTTTTTGGAAATCATGAGTCTAGGGAAATTTTTTGTGAGTGTTGTTATACAGGATTTGGGGAGAGGGCTGCACAATCCGAAATGGTGGTTTCTCTTACTGATCATGGCCTCTCTCCATTCTGTGGGCCCAGGGAGTTTCTCTGCTCCTCCCATAAGTTCTTGTTAATTTAGAGTGGTATTCTTGTCTCTGAATAGTTTCTGCTTCGTTTTTTTGAGAGGAGTGATGCTGGGGGATCTTCTATTTTGCCATTTTGCTGATGCCACTCTTCCATTAAATTTTATCACAGGACACATGAGAACTAAGAAACACAGTAGAGGATCTCCTTCATTCTAGACATACTTTTTCTCTCTCACATTTTGTATTTTGCAACCCAGTTGCCCTTGATAGTGATTATGTTACCTCAGTCAGTACTATAACCCTCCTCTTATTTGCTTGTTGGTTTTCTGCCGTGAGGAACTGAAATGGCTAGGTGGAAGTCTCAGCTTCCAGTTTAGTGGAACCACTGTTGTATGCCCTGATGGAAGCATCCCTCCTTGGGAACTAAGATATCTAAACCAGTTGGCCTTAGAATTGCAGGGACAGGAAACAAAAATTTTGCTAGTTTATCTTTGGGGTTAAGGGTTAGGGAGGAGTCATTCCCACCTCTACCCCTGTGATTCCTAGAGCCATGGATCCTAGCAATTGGAGAAATGGTACCATATTTTTGTTGCTGATTCAGGACATGTACCACCTTCTGGAGGACATTATCTCAGCCATACAGTTATCCTACTGTGCTGTAACTGAATTTTCAAATGATTTCATTATTTTATTTTATCAGGCCATCTGCTTCAGGGTGATGGGAAATGTGGTAATACCAGTGAGTTCCATAAGCAAGAGCCCATTGCCAGATTTCATTTGCTACAAAAGAAGTTTCCTGGTCAGTAACAATGCTATGTGGAATATCACAGTAGTGAATATGTGTTTCTCTTAAGTCCACAGATGGTTGTTTTGGCAGAAGCATTGCAGGCAGAGAAGACAAATTTATGTCCATGGTAAATGTCTGTTTCAGTGAGAAGAAAGCACTGAGCTTCCTGTGATGGAAGTAGTCCAGTATAATCAACCTGGCACTAAGTGACTGGCTGAACTAGTCATGGAATGGTATGGAGTTAAATGTTGGTCTCTGTTATTGGCATTTTGGGTACTCAGCAGTGACGGTAGTTAGATCAACCTTGGGAAATGAAAATCCATGTTGCTGAGCCCATGTGTAATTTATATCCTTGTCTTTATGGTCACTTTGTTCATGGGCCAATTGGGCAAGGGCATGCGTGGCTGGGGAAAAAGACTAACAGCCATAGATGGTGTCATCTTGTCCACCTGATTATTAAGATCCTCCTCTACTGAAGTTGCTCTTTGGCAGTTATTTACATGACTCACAAATATCATCGCACGTAGATATCTACTACTTTGTAAGAAACCACCTCAAACTTAATGGTGGTTGCTTTAAAGCAACCACCATTTATTTGCTCATTATTTTGATAGCTGTATTGTGCTCAGTTGGACTAGTCTCAAGTATGCTTTTCCTCTCCTAGTGTTATGAGATTGCTCTTACAGCTGTAGTCATATGAAGACTTGACTAGAGCTAGATGATCCAAGATGGCTTCATTTACATGTCTTTTGCTTCAGCTGTAATGGCTGAAGGCTCTCTTGGCCTTTTTCCATGTGACCTATGGAACAGCATGGCCAGACTACTTGACATTGGTGCCTCAGGCCCCCAAGGGAATGAAAGCAGAAGCTTCCAGCCCTCTTGTAGCTGAGGTCTTGGAATTCACACAACGTAATTCCTACTATATTCTAGCAGCTGATAGAAGTTATGAGGGGATCTGAGTTTCAAACAAGGATATAAAGTCGATCTCTTGACAAAAAGACTGGCATACACATATGGGAATGGTAGGAATTCTTGGCAGCTATTTTTGTAGACAGCTTACCTCAGTTTGCCTTTGGAGCAACAATTCACATCCTTCCATATTCAAGACTCACTAATTCCTTTCCGTGATCCCAAAAAGACTCATGTAATTATGGCATCAGCTCAAAATCCATGATATCTGGATCTATATTAATCCTAGCAGTGGATAAGGTTCATGAGGTGTGGCTTCTGTTGATTTTGACACCGGTTCTCTTTTGAAAGTTATAAATCTTCTCCCACTGTGACTATATTTTGAGAATAGTATATATTCTAGAGTAAATTTAATTGTAACGTTATCAACCGTATCAATGTAAGTTGTGCTTTTGGTCTTAAGAATTTATTCTCTATCACATTATTCAACTTATGAACAAATGTAAATTGCCTCATAATATGTAGCTTATCTTTATTCCATAACAACAGTACTCTAGAAAGTCTACCACACTAAAAAATTATATTGTCTAGCATCTTTTGCAGCTGGGTATGGATGATATAAAAAAGAAAGTTGTTGGGTGGGACTTCCAGCAAAATTCTGTAAAGAAGTACACACATATTTCTTATTAAAAATAGCCAGCACTCCCTGGAGAAATAGCTAATTCTAGGACTGGAGTAGAGAATGTACATGAATAAACCTGGAATATCTTGTTATAGCAGAAGTTTCAAAAGTGTTTTTAAGGCCAGGCGCAGTGGCTTATGCCTGTAATCGCAGCACTTTGTGAGGCTGAGGTGAGTGGATCACAAGGTCAGGAGATCGAGACCATCCTGGATAACATGATGAAATCCCGTCTCTACTAAAAATGTGAAAAATTAGCCTGGTGTGGTGGTGTGCGCCTGTAGTCCCAGCTACTTGGGAGGCTGAGGCAGGAGAATCACTTGAATGTGGGAGGTGGAGGTTTCAGTGAGCTGAGATCGCACCACTGCACTTCAACTGGGCAACAGAGTGAGACTCCATCTAAAAAAAAAAAAAAGTTTTAAAAATAAAAGATGATTCTGAAAAGGTACGATGCAATTCAGTAAGAGAGGATAGTCTTTTCAACAAATAATGCCAGAACAATTTAATACACACATGTAACTTCTATGTAAACATCATATTTTATACAGAAGTCAACTGTAAATGGATCCTAGACATCAATGTAAGACCTCAAACTATAAAATTTTTAAAAGAAAACAGAGAAAATCTTTGTGACCTTATATTTGTCTAAAATGTCTCAGATGCAACACCAAAAGTATGATCTATAAAAGAAAAAATGAACATATTGGTATCAAAATTAAGATTCCTTCTCTTTGAAAGATAAGACACAAACTGTGAGAAAATACTTACAAGTCACATATATGGTGAAGGACTTGTATCCAGAGAAGCAGGGAAGAAGACTGTTGCTATTTATTATCAGCTCTTCTGTACTCTTTGATAGTGTATACACACACACACACACACACACACATACACACACACAGATATAGGTACATATGTAGTAAGATATTTTGTATTTCTTTTAAAATACTTTAATCGTTGCAAAATAAAAACCAATAATAAATGTTTCGTATGTATTTAGATCCTACAAAGTTTTTAAGTGCATTATTTCATTTAATATTCATAATGAACTCTAAAGTTTGTTCTGTTGTTAGATGCATTTTACAAATGAGGAAGCTGAGGCCTTTTTTTTTTTTCCTAGATTTTAAAGAAAATGGCAAATCCTAGCAAATGGTGGTATAATCAGCATTGGAACTTAGGTTTTTATGACTCCTGAGCCTTTCATATTAACTATCACACCCTACTTTCTATGCTGTGTGATAAATTGTCCTGTATTCTCACCATGCTTCATTCATATCCCAGTTTGATGACATTGGTAATCCTACAAGTACAACTTTGTTAGTACTTTATTGGACTCATCTCATGTACACTCAAATATTTAAGTTCAAAGAAATGAATCCTGGCTAAAAGTTATAACTGGATCATAAACCTAAGGATAAGAAGGAGTTCAACTGAGATAGGAGTAGAATTGATGAAGATTTACAAGAAATACTGACATGAATTAGGCAAGAATTTTTTTCTTTCTCTTTTTACCAATTATTAATGAAATACCAATTCCTTCATTCCCCACCGAATGAAGAAGGGGCATCAGTTGTTATACTCTTTCTGCCCCTTCCAGGTATTGATATCAGTCTTCCTGAGATCTTGTTATGGTCTCCAAGATTTTTAACCTCCACATCCTCAATAACTTCCTCCACTTTTCCTCAACCTCCCATTTCACTGCCCTGTGTTCCACCATTTAACTTGTAAATGCTATAACTTGAAAATGATCTTTTAGTATCTTACCACCTGCCTTCTTCCCTCTTGTTCAGGTATTAATAGTTTCACTGTAATCCTTCTTTGACCTCAGAAAGTCTTCCAGTTCATTTATCCCTGTACTGTCTTTTGCTCAATCAGACCCCGGCTTTATTTTCTAAACCATCTTATTCATTCATTCAACAAATATATGTTTAGCATCTAATAACTGTCAGGCACTGATCTAAGCATTGGAAATCCAGCAGTAAATTAACTGATAAACTCTTGCCAATATCCTGAAATCCTGTGCCCCTCTTTCTTCAAGTCACATTATCTAGCAAAACTATAACCCTGGCTGAGACCAAGTATTGACTGTTTTATACGTCTCTTAAAGAGATGAGTGTGCTAAAAAAAAAGTTTAAAGAGAGGACACTGATAGTATTATCAATCCATTATCAACATCAAGAAAGGCCACCATATTTGTCTAATTCGTACTTACTTTTCTCTTAAGTTACTCTTCTGCTCTTCTCAACGACTATTTCATCCATTTCTTCTTTTATCATGTAGCCTCCCTCATCAGAACTGTTCTGCTGAGTCTCTGAGGGGTCCTCTAATAAACAGCATGCCTCTTTTTGCCTGGATTATAAACAATATAATAAAACAAGGAATAGAAGTAAAAGAAGAACCAAAATATTATCCTTATCACTGCAGGTGGTGCATAGAGAATGTAGTTTACTTGAGAACTAAATAGAAAACTGCTTCAGAATCAGGTAGATTTGCGCACCCATCCCTGGCCAGTGCTGGACCAGGTAGCCTGCCTTCACTGGAGGTCTGCCAAAGTAAGATTTACATTGTAATTTCTTCTGAGGCATGCCTACTTGCAAAGGGAAGAAGGATTTTTGAGTTGAACTACTCATGTCTAGATATTCTTCCCAAATTGATTATTAGATAAAGCATTCTGTTTTCCCTGGAACACGGTGAGAGAAAGGTCAGTGGAAAGCCTGTAGGTAGTTAAGATAAAAGAATGGAAAGTGGAGGTATGTCTCTTATCTAACATCTTTAATGGCTTCTTATTGCACTTAATAAAAACAAAGCCAAAGCATAATATGTGCTAAAATACTCTCTATGGTCAACCTGCATCTACAGCCTCATCTTGTGCCATGTTCCCTTCTTTGCTACCCTTTCTCTCCCAGATACAGAATATCATCTTTTAGGTCCTCATATTTGCCATGTTCCCTCCCACTCTAAGACATTTGCACATGTTGTATCTTTCTCTCTTTCATGCTTTTGCTTTCTTATTGGCCTGGTTAGTGTCTTAACATCCTTCCGATGGTGGGTTACTAACAGCTTTCTTGATAGAACCTTCCTAATGTCATCAAGTCACATAGCCCTGTTATACACACTTTACATAAGGCTATGTTCTCTTTGATACTGATAGGGTCTGGCTGTGTCTCCACCCAGATCTCATCTTGAATTGTAGTTCTCGTAATCCCCATGTGTCATGAGAAGGACCTGGTGGGAGGTAATTGAATCATGGGGGCAGTTACCCCTATGCTGCTGTTCTCATGGTAGTGAGTGAGTTCTCATGAGGTCTGATGGTTTTATAAGGGAGTTTTCCCTCTTTGCTCATTCTTCTCCTTGCTGCTGCCATATGAAAAAGGACGTGTTTGTGTCCCCTTCCACCAGGATTGTAAGTTTCCCGAGGCCTCCCCAACCATGCTGAACTGAGAGTCAATTAAACCTCTTTCCTTTATAAATTACCCAGTCTTGCATATGTCTTTATTAGCAGCATGAGAATGGACTAATACAGATACCATTTTGCAGGTACAGTATTTTTTATTTGGGTAACTATTTGATTAATATCCATCTCCTTGACTGCACTGCAAGTTCTGCCAAGTTTTTGCTTGCCATTGTCTCCTCACGTGTCTACCATATTGCTTAGCCCTTAATGTTCAATGTGAATAGTTGTCAAATTAATGAATAACTAAGGAATAGTATAGTTTTTAAAAGGACATTTTGTTCTTGGTGTTTAAAATATCTTGACATCATACATGTTTAGTATAGAATAGGGATACTTATTTTAGCGTGAATTAGAAAATATAAGCCAGTTCATGTTTACTGCTGCAAATAAAGATCTGAATTTCTTCGGTAAGGTACAGAAGTCCTTTTTTGCATCTAAGATAAAGATACAGAAGAGACTATTCTGAATAATAAAACAAATGGGCTCCCTTCCTTCATCTCATAAGATGGATTTTGCTCTAGTCCATCTACTGGGAGCCATCAAAACAAACCTTGCAAAAGGAGTATTCCTTGAGTTTCACTCTTGAAGATTTATTGACAGCTCTAAAAGTACAGTACAACTTGCATTTATTTAGAATGGTTGGAGAACATTATTCTTGCTATTTGCATTAGTTATTTAAGAGTTAAGATGCACACAGTGTATCCATTTTCAAATAATTTAAATATATTTAACATTGAAAAGTTACCGATCATGATCGGTATTTTTCTAACTCAAATTGTATTTTGGAGTGCTGGAGCACTGTTTCAGGGTCATCAAAATGGCTAATTTTACAATGATGTATGCAAAAAAAAAAAAAAATCTAGCTACTTGGATTTTCCGATATTTTGGGGTTTAGATAGGAAAAATTAATAGGGCTAGGATATTTTCACATAGATATTTATTCCTAAAATAAACTTTGTTCTTAAAAGAAAAAAGCCACCTTGTATGACATGACTATCCCGTTAATACTTTTTTTGTAGATATAAATGTCTA
Source organism: Macaca nemestrina (assembly GCF_043159975.1). NCBI lineage: Eukaryota > Metazoa > Chordata > Mammalia > Primates > Cercopithecidae > Macaca > Macaca nemestrina. The sequence continues at coordinate 61,439,387 of NC_092130.1, forward strand.
GGTGAAAAAAACAATGTTAATTCCAGTCAAATGACCTATTAACTTTTCTTTTACTTTTCATCGCAGTGGTAGGCATCAGTAGTCTTTAGCAAATCCTTTAATCCTATCTTGGTCTTTGTAAGGAAGGATATAACAACAGTAATATCTTATATATACTTGTTAGATTAAAATATTTGTCTCAATCCTTGTGATCTAATCGTTAATTCCCTAATTTATCACCTTAAAATCCATGTCACATCTACTTCCTTTTTGAGTGGGGAATAGAATCTGAATTTTTCTTTGAGTCCAGAATGTTATTCTCACCATGTGGTAAATCTCTGTCATAAGTGAATAAAAGCTTCATTCGGTGTTTCTTATAATAAAATTAATTTTCTTTTCTTAACCTACTTCAGTTTATTATCACGAGAGTATAGTTCAGAAAAAGAAGTGTAATATGTGTTATCAGGGCCTTCCTGCAGAGAGGTTGTTCTAGTTATTTGCTCCTTTCTACAGGAAAATGTCCTGCCTAGTGCATAATTCAGGTAAGACAGTAGCAAAAGATTGGATTGACCACTGATTCCAGAGAATAAATCATGTTGGAACCCAAATATTCTATGTAAAATGTATGATATTCTTAATGCTCATATTTCATATTTAATAAATCAATTCTTGAAGGTTAGTCTTTGAAATGCAAGTTCAGCTACCCAACTGGCATTTCTGTATGCCATAATTAGAGCTGTCAAAACAATCTCTTTAAAAATAGAACCTGAAGGAGCTTGAGAGCTTGCTGTCTGGAGTTGTACCAGCATTACTTGATGTGAATACAGAAATTCCCCAAAAGGTAAAATTAAAAAAATACTTCTTGGTTATAAGAACAGCACTATGCATAAACACACATGTACATGAGCACACACACAAACACACACCCCCCCCAAAGGAAGTGATATATTTTTTGAAGCTAATAATCTTTTTTCTTAAATTCATTTAAATATTTATCAAACATGCAAAAAATTTCTGAAATTAAGTTATGGAATACAGAACCCTCAAGTATATTGTCGTAATATGGAAAATTAAAATGGGATGATATATGAAGAATCCTAAAATAATTGCTAATTAATGGGGCATTATATATCTGACAGCTACTTTTAACTTGTTATCTTAGGCCTGCATGAAGTATATGTGAGGAGTAAGTAAGGTAAGTAATGGCTCATAGATCTCTAATATATATATATATATTTTTTTTACAAAAGATTTTCTCAAATGATAAAATTATGAAACCCAAGTTTTCTAATTTACAAAGAAAATTCTCATTGTGCATTGCTAGGATCCCACCAATCAGCTGTACACAATCCTAGTATTTCACAAGTTACAGGGTTTTTTTTCCCAGGAGTTTGAGACTCCAATGAGAACTTCTTTCTCCTCTTTCAACTTGTTTGCCCATGTATTTAAAAAAGTTCCCCAAAAGTTCTCTCTAATTTGTAGAGAACTTAGCCTGATTTTATTGCAAACTGGGCTCCTGATTCTCAGATTTTAAAATTCTCATAGAAATTCTGGAACAGATTCTGTGGCAGCACCTTAAACATAATGTCAGTAGTGGATCTTCCCACTCCTTTTAAGTAGGAAATGAATAATAAAATCTATATCATAATATCGAGTATTGTACTCTCAACTTGTCTGACTTGCTCAAAAGTCAGGAATAGCAAAGAGAAACGATGGTCCTTGCTATATGCTGAATTTTAAAATGTGTATGCTGCCTTTTGAGGAAAAGGCGACATTTATTGCTTAAGGGCTTTACACTTACTATTCATTCCCCAATTACTCCCCCTTGACAATGTATTATGACTATCTCCAGCTGAGTGTTGAAGATGAACCAGCTAATGGTTTGTCATAGTGTTAGAGTTCAGGGAGTTACCCAAGCCAAGGAGAACTATTAGAAAAACTTGTGACTAGCAGAAGAGAAACCCTGAAGGGCACTTAACAGTTAGATTAGCAGTTACACCAGACAGAGGAAACACGGATCCTGGAGCAGGCAGCTAACACTGATCCCCACTGTGCAGAAAAGGTACTTGGGATCATGTGTATGCTGCCCAGGATCCTCACATCCTGTGAATGATATCAGGGTTGCCTTTCTAGATGGGGAGATTTCTTCATTGCATTTCTGGAGCTCATGATGAAAAATGAATGTGTTTTCTCAAAAGGGTCAAACATATATGACAAATGAAGAAAAAAGTGTTTACTAGTCTACAGAGACCCTTGTAAACAGGTGGTAACAGGAGAGAAGAGGGGTATAAATATAGTTCAGACAAGGAAGAGTTCTAGCCCTATAAAGTTCTACACCTGTAACCATCGGTCTCAAGAATATCCATCCTCTCCCTAAGCCATACAGATTCCTTTATAAAATACTGGTGGTAGAAAATTTTAAATAAAATTATTAAAGTGATTTCTTAAAAATATACCTGGTTATAAACATCCAAAGGAGCATTGTCATCAGAGTAATAAGATTGGGAGGTTGTACACGTATTTTGCAATATTTTAGTAATGTTCCCTGGAATTGTGCTTAGAACCAAAACCCCTTTTTTCACATTTGGAAAGGTAAGAAAATTATCTCTTGATTGTTCATTTTGGTTTATTAAAGTATTCAAAAATTTTAGCTCAGAATATGAAGAAAATTGAAATTCACCTAGTTTTACTGTGAAAGTATGGTGAAGACGTTATAGTTTGTTTCTTTTGAATTACTAAGAAAACCCAAACACTTCACCATTTCTGTCCATCAAGCCTAATTACCTGTGTAGCACGAATTCTTTGTGAAGTATTCCACTGAGTTAAAACAAAAAGTCAACATTTACACTACCTACGAGTCTAGCACTTGAACATTATAAAACTTCAGGATATTGGGGATTCATTCTGATTTGTTCATCAGTGATTAATTTCTGTACTGTACCACTAAATTTTTTGGCCAAAAATATCAAGTCTTCATTTTTTTGCTCAACGTCTATAACAAAGGAATTACCAGTCTTTATCATGTTAATTTTAATTCCACAGTCCTCTTTATTTTCATTTTATCAAGAATCCAATCTGTCTTAATGAACTAAATCTTACCTTTTCAACGTTTTCATGTTGAAAATTTTCATACATCTTAGCCAGGCACAGTGGCTCACGCCTGTAATCTCAGCACTTTGAGAGGACAAAGTGGGTGGATTGCCTGAGCACAGGAATTTGAGGCTAGCCTAGGTAACATGGCAAAACCCCATTTTTATAAAAATTTCAAATTAAAAAAATTTTTCAAGTATCTTGTGGGTGATTAGACAATTTACCAGTTTATGCCTAGTTTGTGGACATCATTTCTTCTTACTTTAAACCTTTTGGAGAGCCCCAAAGCCCTACACTGACATGACTTTATCTGTATAAACTGCTTTTAATAGGACAAAATATCTTTCAAGGAAAACTTACTGTTTTTTGACCAGTATTATAATCAGTCATTTTTACGCTGAGCTGAAACAGCAGGAATGTAGAAGAACAATAGACTTTACTAACTGATCTTGGCTGATGATGTAGCTGCAGATTGTGATGTTGCAGCATTCTTTGCCTTAGGCAGTCTTCTTTTCTACAATAGAAATAATTAGCTTCCCACTGTTAGTTGTGAATCCCAGCTCACTTTCCTTTCATTGGACCTTGTTTTGTCACCTATTACTGAGAGTTCTAACTCAGGGGAATTGCTAGTAAATGCATTTGTGGTTATATTTCTGTCCTGCCTTAATCACCATTTAACCTTCAACTCTAGGTAACTGGGCTTGATCGTATTCAAACCACAAAGAATCTCCTTTCATCATTCTGATTTAAAAACCTCAACCTGCATATTGAGCTTCTCCTCACTTCCTTTCTGAAGCCTCTGCTCGGTCCATTTAAAGGCCTTGCAAGATTGAGTGACCTGACAGTGCACCTAGGCCTGTAATAGCATCTGTTGGAGACAACTTAAGAGGAGAGGAGCGGTAGGAGGTATGCAGTTCCTCATTGTCCTTCACCTCTGGAACTGTGCACAGAAATATAACATGGCACATAATATGGCTGGATGGTAGGCTCCTAGCAAGATACTCAGCTCTTGGAATGTGGGGTTTAAAGATGAATTATTGTGGGGGAAACACTAGCCCTTTCCCTGGCAAGACCAGGAGCTGGGATCTAAGCCTTAGGGTTACAGATGTATGACATGGTGGTACCTTGACCTTTAGCTCTGTTCTATCACCTCATCATTCTATACAGATGTTTGCTAAATCATCTTTCTCCAAGAGGCCAGCTACCTTTCTGTGAGACTCTACAGAGCATTCTCAGCCTACTTCATCTTTATCTCTCACACACTAAGGTGATCATGAATAGAAGAAAGTGAGTGATTCCTTAGTCCACTTCTAATCATGGTCCCATATTCCTCTTACCAAAATATGCCATCATTAGTCCTAAGGAAGGTGAAAGATAGGACATAATTCTTGCTTTGGTTTTATCACAGACTTATTCAAGATTTGCTCATTCATTCAAGAATTGCTCCATGATGATAGAGTTGGAAGGGCTATGATGAATAATTTCTTTAGAGTAGATATGACAGACTGGTAGCCCATGGACTAACATTTTTTAAAAGCAACATGCACACTTATTTAATTGTTTAAAAATTAGTTACTAGCATTTCATGTTGGGTAATCTCACTTTAAAGATCCAGATTTCTGGCGTCTTTCAAAAATTAAAAGATTTGTCCTCACTGGGCCCATATTCCTTCATGGAAACAGTCAGATGGAGGTCCTCCTAGTCAAAGAAGATGCTAAGAAAGACACTTTCATGCTCCCATCACTATTCTGTAAGTTGTTTGTTGTAGGTATAGATGCTGACATATTACTCTCAACACATCTGTCTGATCTAATGGTACAGAAATGGAATAAAATAATATTGTATATGTTTAAGGATTTTTTCAGTTTTTCTGTGAATATGGAGGTTTCTTAGATGTACATGTCTTTTTGGTTTTAAAAAAAGATCATATTTCAGTAGTTAAATTTGAACTGAGTTGCTTGGTTGAGAATCTTTGTTCCTTGTGGCTGAGGCAGCGTTAATATAGACATAGTCTGCTGCTTCTGTCTGCACTTGAAACATTTTACATGCTTTTATTTCTGATTGGAGTACTTGAGAAAAATTTCCATTATATAGGAATAATAAACAAATTGGTTTGAAGGAATAGTGTCTGTCTTGAACAGACATTAAGGAATGTATAGCAACCAACTAAAGAATGAATAGACTCTTAAGAGTTTGTTAGTACTATCATAAGGGACAACAGAAGCAGCAGATCAGTGAAACTCTATGAAGCACTGAATCTAATCAATCTCAGATTCAGAGGCAGCTCACCTTCCATTGTTATATTTATTTATTTTTTGAATTAGGGTCTTGCTCTGTTGCCCAGGCTGGAGTGCAGTGGCATGATCATGACTCACTGCAGCCTTGAACTCCTGGGCTCAAGTGATTCTTCCACCTCAGCTTTCCAAGTAGCTGGGACTACAGGCACGTGCCAACACATCTGATTAATTAAAAAAAAAATGTTTGTAGAGATGGGGTCTTGCTATGTTGCTCAGGCTGGCCTTGAAGTCTTGGCCTCAAGCATTTTGGCCTCAGCCTCCCAAAGTGCTAAGATTGTAGGCAGGATCCACAGCATTCACTCCATCATTGTTTTTATCTCTCTAGTTAATGTTTATAGGGGATATTGGCGATTCATGACAGAGACTAAAGCAAAAGTGGTTATATTTCTGTTGTTTTCCTATAAATTGGAAGAGTTTTTATGTGAGATCTTAATGTTTTCTTTTCTTTTTATTTTTACTCCTAATTGAAAGAGTGTGTTAAAAGTGTTATAGAGTGAGCATCTGAAGAAGTAATCTAATGTTGGAAGATGAATGTAAAAATGTTGAAGGGGCTAGCCTTTCTGGAGAGCATCAAGAGTAGGGTGGGTGTGGAATAGTAAATGAGAGTGAGTGAATGAAGGAGAGGAGATTGAAAGAAAGGGAGAGGAGGGAGATTTCAGGGAATAATTCAGATCGAATTGGAAATAACACAGGGTACCTATGAGACAAACCGAGGATAGAGTTGAAATGCCAGCGCCGCCTTTTCTTGTCTACATTTCTACACATCTGCTCTGCTGACTGCTGTTGACATTTGCATAATTTTTGAGTGTCTTTTAAGGAATTTTAAGGTTGGATAATTAATCAAATCAGTAAGAATCACTCAGAATGGGACAAACCAAAGTTTCACTGGTTTTTTGAAAGCTGTTTATCTGCATGTGAAGTGGTACCTAAGAGGAAAATGGGGCAGAGCTGCTAACAGATTGTAGACAGATTCATTTCCAAGGCCACATTATTATTTCAGTGTTGACTGAGGTCTGCAAAAGCTGTGCAGAATTATCTGCTGCTTTTTATTTTTAAGCTCTAACAGACCATTAAGTTGCACTAAATTTTGGAATCATTAATCACTTTTCATGATAAAATCAAAGATATATAATTTGAGCCCTTAATATACACATTTTATTTCTGAAGTCATCTTAAATGATTATATTCCTTCAAAACACTTCCATTTATAACTTGAAGATACAAAAATATACAGATTAGTTTATTTGGTTAGTCACAAAACAATCTAGAATAATGATAAAAATTGATGGTAAACATTGTGATATATGTCAGCCTGGTCTATGTATTTTTATATTAAACATTAAAGAGAAAAAAGCTTAATTAGGTGATTTAGAAGCTAAACTTTAATTGGAATGCTTGCTAATCTAACTGTGGGTGCTTGAAAATATAAGACAAGTAAAACCTCACAGACGCCAGACCATCTTTATGGAAGCCTTAACTCTGAGGAAAGAATTATCCTAATATTCTGGTCATAGGAATACTTCTGTATATAACCCTAAAAACTGATGCTTATGAACATACATTTAATTACAGGGGTCAGTGTCTCTAAAACAGCTTCATGTAATGAAATAATTTTATTAATCCTTATATCCAATATTGTCATATATAAATATTATCAAATGAATGACAAGGAGAATGAATGATTTATTTTCTAACTCTGGTTTCTGGAGCTTCCTTGCCCCCATGCACTCATTGGTTGTCACCTTTCATCAGCAAATTACTGCCTGATGGCAAATCAGTCCCATACTTGTTTTCTTACAGCCCTGGAGCTAAGAATTTTTTTTATACTTTTAAGTAGTTAAAAAAAATCAAAAGAAGAATAAGTTTTAGTGACATGTCAGAATAATATAAAATCCAAATTTCAGTGTCCATAACTACATTGTTATTAGTACATAGTAACATTCATTCATTTACATATGATCCATGGCTGCTTTCACACTGCAACAGTGAAGATGAGTAATTGCAATAGAAACTGTATGACTGTTGAAGCCTAAAATATTAACTATCTGGTACTTTACAGAGAAAGTTTGCCAATCCCTGCCCTACAGCATGGAACTTAGGAAGAGCACCTGACATTCTTTCTTAAGATCTGGGCATCAAAGTCATAAAATCACCTGTGGTGATTATAAAAATGAAGATTCCTGGGTTCCAATGTTATATTCTCTATTGAATAGAAATCTTTGGAGCCTTGCAGAGTATGGAGTCTCCATTTTTAACTAATGCTCCAGGTGGTTTTTCTGCACACCATGAAATGAGAATCTCTGTTTTTGTGCAGGGAAAGGACACTGGACTGCTGGATTCCTAGAGCTCAGTCTAGGCAGACTACATGGTTCAGTATGAAAGGTCTTTCATGCATTATTTGAGATGTCTGGAGTATTCTCTCTGTATTCTCTTTCTATGACCTCTTCTCAGTTACAGAGCTCCTAGGAGGTTTTGCTGTTGAAATAGGTTCTTATTTGTCATATTGTTTAAAATGGTTGTCTCCAAAGTAGAGTATACACAGTTTAGTTCACAATCCTCTGGGTTCTAAAAAAATATTAGAATTATTATTTTTTTCTGTAACTTATTTTGGTATGTAAGTTAAATACATATAGAGTATAAAAATGAAAAGAAGTTTATAACAGAAATATAGTGTTGTGTGTTTACATCCATTACCACCCCCATTCCTTTTCCCCAGAGGTGTTTTTTTTTTTTTTTTTGCCACTTACCTCTATATTTCTTTTTTTTAGGGGGTGGGCTGAGGGAGGGCGTACATGTAATAATTTAATGCATTCATATGAGTTGTAAAGGTCAAATCAGTGAAATTGGGATATCCATCACCTTAAATTTGTCTTCTTTATGTGGAAATCATTCAAATTTTTCTCCTGTAGCTATTTTGAAAATACAATGGATTATTGTATACTATAGTCACCATATTGATCTATCAAACAGTAGGCCTTATATATTCTACCAAACTGAGTATTTGTACCCATTAATCAACCTTTCTACATCCCCTCATACTCCCTACCCTTTCCAGCCTCTGATAACCATTGGTCTACTCTCAATCTTCATGAGATCCACTTTTTTAGCTTCCACATATGTGTGAGAACACGAGACATTTGTCTTTCTGGGCTTGGCTTTTTTCACTTAATAACCTCCAATTCCATCTATGTTGTTGCAAATGACAGGATTTCATTTTTTATAGCTGAGTAATGTTCCATTGAGTAATGTTCCATCCACATTTTCTGTATCTATTCATCTGTATATAGACACTTAGGTTAATTCCATATTTTGGCTATTGCAAAGTGCTACAATAAACATGGAGCACAGATGTCTTTCGGATGTATTGATTTCCTTTTGGATATACACTCAATAGAAGAATTGCTAGATCATATGGTAGTTCTGTTTTTAGTTTTTTGGGGAACCTCCATACTGTCCTTCATAGTGGCTGTACTAATTTACATTCCCACCAACAGTGTATGGGGGTTCCCCTTTCTCTGTATCTTTGCCATTATCTGTTATTTCATGTCTTCTTGATAAAAGCCCTTTTAACTGGGGAGAAATGATATTTCATTGTGGTTTTGATTTGCTTTTCTTTGATGATTAGTAATGTTGAGCATTTGTTCATATACCTGTAGGCTGTGTGTATGTCTTATTTTGAGAAGTATCTATTTAGGTCTTTGGCCCATTTTTTAACAGAATTATTTATGTTTTTTGTTACTGATTTGTTGAAGCTTCTTACATATTCTGTTTATTAATCCCTTGTCAGATGGATAGTTGGCAAATATTTTCTCCCGTTCTGTGGGTTATCTCTTCACTTTGTTGTGTCCTTTGATGTGCAGAAGCTTTTTAGCTTCATGTGATCTCATTTGTCTATTTCTGCTTAGCTTGCCTGTGCTGTTGTAGTTTTACATAAATAAATCTTTCTTAGACCAATGACCTGAAGCATTTCACCAATGTGGTTTTTCTAGTAGTTTCATAGTTTCAAGTCTTATATTTAACTCTTTAATCAATTTTGATTTTATTTTTGTGTGTGTTGAGAGATAGGAGTATAGTTTCTTTCTTCTGCATATGGTTATTCAGTTTACACAGCACTATTTTTTTATTTTTTATTTTTTTAGAGTCAATGGCTGGCTCTGTTGCCCAGACAGGAGTACAATGCCACAATTACCACTCACAATAGCCTCAAACTACTGGGCTCAAACAGTCCTCCCACCAAATCCTCCCAAACAGACAGGACTACAGGCGTGCACCACTATGTCTAGCTCACCATTTACTGAGATTGTCCTTTGCTCATTGTATGTTCTTGGTGCCTTTTTTGAAAATGAGTTGGCTATAAATGTGGGGATTTATATCTGTGTCTTCTGTTCTGTTCCATTGGTCTATGTGTCTGTTTCTATGTCAGCATCATCCTGATTTGGCTATTATAGCTTTGTGGTATATTTTGAAGTCAGATAATGTCATGTCTTCAGCTTTGTTCCTTTTACTATTTTGGATTACTTTTGGATTGGTTTGGGTATTTGAGGTTTTTTTTTTGTGGTTCCTTATCAATTTTAGGATTATTTCTTTTCTGTCTGTGAAGAATGTTATTGGTATTTTATCACTGGTATATTGACTTTGTATATTGCTTTGGGTAGTAGGAACATTTTGATAACATTAATTCTTTCAATCCATGAGCATGGGATATCTTTCCTTTTTTGCGTGTGTTCTCTTCAATTTCTTTCATTGGTGTTTTATAGTTTTTCTTGTATAGATCTTTCACTTCTTTAATTAAATTGATTTCTAGGTATTTTACATTCTTTGTAGCTATTGTAAATAGGATTGTTTTCTTGATTTCTTTTTCAGATGGTTTGTCATTTGCTTATATAAATGCTACTAAGTTTTGCAGTTGATTTTGTATCCTGCAACTTTGATGAATTTGTTGATCAGTTCTCTCAGTTCTTTGGTGGAAAATAGGTTTTTCCAAGTATAAGATCATGTCTTCTGCAAGCAAAGCTAATTTGATTTCTTCCTTTCCAGTTTGGATACCCTTTATTTCTTTTACTTGTCTAATTCCTCTGGAAAAGACTTCCAGTATTATGTTGAATAGAAGTGGTGAAAGTGGACATCTTTGTCTTGTTCCAGATCTTAAAGAAAAGGTTTTTCATTTTCCCCCATTTCATGCAGTGTTAGCTGTGGTTTTGTTATATATGGCCTTAGTTATTTTGAGGTATGTTTCTTCTATGCCCAGTTTGTTGAGGGATTTTATCATAAGGACATATTGAATTTCATCAAATGCTTTTTAGCATCTATTAAAATGATCATATGGAAAAAAGCTGCCGGGAAGCTCAAATTGGGTAGAGCCCACCACAGCACAAGGAGGCCTGCCTGCCTGCCTCTGTAGACTCTTCCTTTAGGGACAGGGCATAGCTAAACAAAAAGCAGCAGAAACCTCAGCAGAGATAAATGCTCCTGTCTGACTGCTTTGAAGAGAGCAGTGGATCTCCCAGCATGGAGGTTGAGATCTGAGAATGGACAGACTGCCTGCTCAAGTGGGTCTCTGACCCCTGAGTAGCCTAACTGGGAGATATCCCCCATTAGGTGCAGACTGACACCTCACACCTCTCACGGTAGGGTACAGCCCTGAGATGAAGCTTCCAGAGCAAGAATCAGACAGCAACACTTGCTGTTCAGTAATATTCTATCTTCTGCAGCCTCCACTGCTGATACCCAGGCAAACAGGTCTGGAGTGGACCTCAAGCAAACTCCAACAGACCTACAGCTGAGGGTCCTGACTGTTAGAAGGAAAACTAACAAACAGAATGGACACCCACACCAGAACCCCATCAGTATGTCACCATCATCAAAGACCAAAGGCAGATAAAACCACAAAGATGGGGAAAAAGCAATGCAGAAAAGCTGGAAATTCAAAAAATCAGAGCGCATCTCCCCCTCCAAAGGAATGCAGCTCATTGCCAGCAACGGAGCAAAGCTGGATGGAGAATGACTTTGACAAGTTGAGAGAAGAAGTCTTCAGTTGATCAAACTTCTCAGAGCTAAAGGAGGAACTATGTAACTGGTGCAAAGAAACTAAAAATCTTGAAGAAAGAATGGAGGAATGGATAACTAGAATAATCAATGCCTGCCCTACAAGAGATCCTGAAGGAAGCCCTAAACATGGAAAGGAAAAACAGGTACCAGCCATTGCAAAAGCATGTCAAAATGTAGAGTCCATCGATGCCAGGAAGAAACTGCATCAACTAGTGAGCCAAATAACCAGCTAATATCATAATGACAGGATCAAGCTCACACATAACAATATTAACCTTAAATGTAAATGGACTAAATGGTCCAATTAAAAGACACAGACTGGCAAATTGGATAAAGAGTCAAGACCCATCAGTTTGCTGTATTCAGGAGACCCATGTCATGTGCAGAGACACACATAGGCTCAAAAAACAAGGAATGAAGGAAGATCTACCAAGCAAATGGAAAACAAACAACAAAAAAGCAGCAGTTGCAATCCTAGTCTCTGATGAAACAGACTTTAAACCATCAAAGATCAAAAGAGACAAAGAAGGCCATTACATAATGGTAAAGGGATTAATTCATCAGGAAGAGCTAACTATCCTAAATATATATGCACCCAAACAGGAGCACCCAGATTCATAAAGCAAGTCCTTAGAGACTTACAAAGAGACTTAGGCTCCCATACAATAATAATGGGAGACTTTAACACCCCACTGTCAACATAAGACAGATCAACGAGACAGAAAGTTAACAAGGATATCCAGGAATTGAACTCAACTCTGCACCAAGCAGACCTAATAGACATCTACAGAACTCTCCCCTCAAATCAACAGAATATACATTCTTCTCAGTACCACATCACACATATTCCAAAATTGACCACATAGTTGGAAGTAAAGCACTCCTCAGCAAATGTAAAAGAACGGAAATTATAACAAACTGTCTCTCAGACCACAGTGCAATCAAACTAGAACTCAGGACTAAGAAACTCAATCAAAACCGCTCAATTACATGGAAACTGAACAACCTGCTCCTGAATGACTACTGGGTACATAACGAAATGAAGGCAGAAATAAAGATGTTCTTTGAAACCAATGAGAACAAAGATACAACATACCAGAATCTCTGGGACACATTTAAAGCAGTGTGTAGAGGGAAATTTATAGCACTAAATGCCCACAAGAGACAGCAGGAAAGATCTAAAATTGACACCCTACCATCACAATTAAAAGAACTAGAGAAGCAAGAGCAAACACATTCAAAAGCTAGCAGAAGGCAAGAAATAACTAAGATCAGAGCAGAACTGAAGGAGATAGAGACACAAAACACCCTCCAAAAAATCAGTGAATCCAGGAGCTGGTTTTTTGAAAAGATCAACAAAATTGATAGACTGCTAGCAAGACTAATAAAGAAGAAAAGAGAGAAGAATCAAATAGACGAAATAAAAAAATGATAAAGGGGATATCACCACTGACCCTGCAGAAATATAAACTGCCATCAGAGAATACTGTGAACACATCTACACAAATAAACTAGAAAACCTAGAAGAAATGGATAATTTCCTGGACACTTACACTCTCCCAAGACTAAACCAGGAAGAAGTTGAGTCCCTGAATAGACCAATAGCAGGCTCTGAAATTGAGGCAATAATTAATAGCCTACCAACCAAAAAAAGTCCAGGACCAGACGGATTCACAGCCGAATTCTACCAGAGGTACAAGGAGGAGTTGGTACCATTCCTTCTGAAACTATTCCAATCAGTAGAAAACAAGGGAATCCTCCCTAACTCATTTATGAGGCCAACATCATTCTGATACCAAAGCCTGACAGAGATACAACAAAGAAACAGAATTTTAGACTAATATCCCTGATGAATGTCGATGCAGAAATCCTCAATAAAATACTGGGAAACTGAATCCAGCAGCACATCAAAAAGCGTATCCACCATGATCAAGTGGGCTTCATCCCTGGGATGCAAGGCTGATTCAACATACGCAAATCAATAAATGTAATCCAGCATATAAACAGAACCAAAGACAAAAAACACATGATTATCTCAATAGATGCAGAAAAGGCCTTTGACAAAATTCAACAGCCCTTCATGCTAAAACCTCTCAATAAATTCGGTATTGATGGGAACGCATCTCAAAATAATAAGAGCTATTTATGATAAACCCACAACCAATATACTGATTGGGCAAAAACTGGAAGCACTCCCTTTGAAAACTGGCACAAGAGAGGGATGCCCTCTCTCACCACTCCTATTCAACATAGTGTTGGAAGTTCTGGCTAGGGCAATCAGGCAAGAGAAAGAAATCAAGGGTATTCAGTTAGGAAAAGAAGAAGTCAAATTGTCCCTGTTTGCAGATGACATGATTATATATTTAGAAAACCCCATCGTCTCAGCCCAAAATCTCCTTAAGTTGATAAGCAATGTCAGCAAAGTCTCAGGATACAAAATCAATGTGCAAAAATCACAAGCATTCTTATACACCAGTAACAGACAAACAGAGAGTCAAATCGTGAATGAACTCCCATTCACAATAGCTTCAAAGAGAATAAAATACATAGGAATCCAACTTACAAGGGATTAAAAGACCTCTTCAAAGAGAACTAAAAACCATTTCTCAGTGAAATAAAAGAGGACACAAACAAATGGAAGAGCATACCATGCTCATGGATAGGAAGAATCAATATAGTGAAAATGGCCATACTGCCCAAGGTAATTTATAGGTTCAATGCCATCCCCATCAAGCTACCAATGAGTTTCTTCACAGAATTGGGAAAAACTGCTTTAAAGTTCATATGGAACTAAAAAAGAGCCCGCATTGCCAAAACAATCCTAAGTCAAAAGAACAAAACTGGAGGCATCACGCTACCTGACTTCAAACTATACTACAAGGCTACAGTAACCAAAACAGCATGTTACTGGTACCAAAACAGAGATGTAGACCAATGGAACAGAACAGAGTCCTCAGAAATAATACCACACATCTACAGCCATCTGATCTTTGACAAACCTGACAAAAACAAGAAATGGGTAAAGGATTTCCTATTTAATAAATGATGCTGGGAAAATTGGCTAGCCATAAGTAGAAAGCTGAAACTGGATCCTTTCCTTACTCCTTATATGAAAATTAATTGAAGATGAATTAGAGACTTAAATGTTAGACCTAATACCATAAAAACCCTAGAAGAAAACCTAGGTAATACCATTCAGGACATAGGCATGGGCAAGGACTTCATGTCTAAAACACCAAAAGCAAAGGCAACAAAAGGCAAAATTGACAAATGGGATGTAATTAAACTAAAGAGCTTCTGCATAGCAAAAGAAACTACCATCAGGATGAACAGGCAACCTACAGAATGGGAGAAAATTTTTGCAATCTACTCATCTGACAAAGGATTAATATCCAGAACCTATAAAGAACTCAATCAAATTTATAAGAAAAGAACAACCCCATCCAAAAGTGGGCAAAGGATATGAACAGACAGTTCTCAAAAGAAGACATTCATACAGTCAACAAACACATGAAAAAATGCTCATCATCACTCGTCATCAGAGAAATGCAAATCAAAACCACAATGAGATACCATCTCATACCAGTTAGAATGGCAATCATTAAAAAATCAGAAAACAACAGGTGCTGGAGAGGATGTGGAGAAATAGGAACACTTTTACACTGTTGGTGGGATTGTAAACTAGTTCAACCATTGTGGAAAATAGTGTGGTGATTCCTCAAAGATCTAGAACTAGAAATACCATTTGACCCTGCCATCCCATTACTTGGGATATACCCAAAGGATTATAAGTCATGCTGCTATAAAGACACATGCACACATATGTTTATTGCAGCACTATTCACAATAGCAAAGACTGGGAATCAACCCAAATGTCCATCAGTGACAGACTGGATTAAGAAAATGTGGCATATATACACCATGGAATACTATGCAGCCATAAAAAAGGATGAGTTTGTGTCTTTGTAGGGACATGGATGCAGCTGGAAACCATCATTCTCAGCAATCTATCGCAAGAACAGAAAACCAAATATCGCATGTTCTCACTCATAGGTGGGAACTGAAGAAGGAGATCACTTGGACACAGGAAGGGGATCATCACACATCGGGTCCTATTGTAGGGAGGCGGTGGGGGAAGGGATAGCATTGGGAGAGATATCTCATGTAAATGACGAGTTAATGGGTGCAGTACACCAACATGGCAGATGTATACATATGTAACAAACCTGCACGTTGTGCACATGTACCCTAGAACTTAAAGTATAATAATAATAAAAATGTGATTATATGAATGTTGTTCTTGGTTCTGTTAATTGTATTTATTATGTTTATTAATTTACATACATTGAGCCATTCTTGCATCCCTGGTATGAATCCAGTTAATCATAGTGAGTTATCTTTTTAATGAGCTGTTAAGTTTAGTTTGCTGGTGTTTGGATGTAATCTCATTTGTCTGTTTTGTTGACTGGGCTTTTGGGGTCATATCCAGAAAATCTTTGCCCAAACCAATGTCAAATAGCTGTTCCCCTAAGTTTTCTTCTAATGCTTTCACAATTTCATGTTTTATTTAACTTTTTAATCCATTTTGAGTTGCTTTTTTTAATGATGTGTGATCAGAGTCCAGTTTTATTCTTCTAAATGTGGATGTCTAGTTTGTCCAGCACCGTTTATTGAAGAGACCAATTGTTTCCCATTTTGCATTCTTGGCAACTTCACCTAAGATCAATTTTGCATAAATGTGTAGATTTATTTCTGAACTCTCTACTACTGTGTTCCATTGGTCTACTGTCTTTTTTTTTTTTTTGGTGAGATGGAGATTTATTCTTGTTGCAAAGGCTGGAGTGCAATGATGCGATCTCGGCTCACCGCATCCTCCGCCTCCCAGGTTCAAGAGATTCTCCTGCTTCAGCCTCCCGAGTAGCTGGGATTGCAGGCAAGTGTCACCATGCTTGGCTAATTTTGTATTTTTAGTAGAGACAGGGTTTCACCATATTGCCCAGGCTGATCTCGAACTCCTGACCTCAGGTGATCCGCCCGCCTTGGCCTCCCAAAGTGCTGGGATTCCAGGCGTGAGCCACTGCGCCCAGCCAGTCTACTGTCTTTTTTTATGCTGGTATCATACTGATTTGATTGCCATAGCTTTGTAGTATATTTTAATATTAGGTAATGTGTTTCCTCTAGGTTTGTTCTTGCTTAAGATGGCTTTGGTTAGTCTGGGTCTTTTGTCCTAATGTATGGATTTTAGGTTGTTTTTTGTGTTTCTGTGAAAAATTTCATTGGAATTTGATAGGGATTACACTGAGTCTGTATATCACTTTGGTTATGTGACATTGTAGCAATATTAATTCTTCCAATTCATGAACACAGGATACTTTTCTATTGATTTTTATCTTCTTTAGTTTCTTTTATAATTTTCAGTGTATGGATATTTTACCTTCTTGGTAAAATTTATTACTAAATATTTTATTTTTTGGTGCTATTGTAATGGCATTATTTTCTTAGTTTCTATTTCTGAGTTCATAGTTGCTGTACAGGAATGTAGCTAGTTTTTGTTTGTTGATTTTGTATTCTGCAACTTTATTGACTTTGTGTATTAGTTCTAACAGTGTTCTGGTTGAGTCTTTAGGATTTTCTATATATATGATTATGTCATTTGCAAAGAGACTATTTTACTACCTTTCTAATTTGAATACCTTTAATTTCTTACTCTTGCCTAATTCCTCTGGCTTAGCGCTTCAATACTATATTGAATAAAAATGGTGAGTGGTCATCCTTGTTTTATTCCTGTTTATGGAGAAAAAACTTTTGGCTTTTTACCACTGACTGTGATATTGGCTGTGGCCTTGTCATATGTGGTCTTTATTGTATTGAGGTGCATTTCTTCTATACCTAATTTATTGAGAAAATTAGAAAAGACATTGAATTATATAAATTATTTTCTACATTTTTATTCTTCATTCTGTTAATATGGTTTATCATACTTACTGATTTGCATGTGTTGAACTATCCTTGTACTGCTGAATAAGTCTCACTTGATCACAGTGCATGATCTTTTTAATGTGCTGCTGAATTCCATTTGCTAGTGTTTTGCTGAAAAATTTTTCATCAGTATTTGCCAGGGATATTGTTCTGTAATTTTCTTTTTTTTTTTTTTGTACTGTCCTTCTGTGGCTTTGGTATCAGTGTAATGTTGGCCTTACACAATGAATTTGGAAATGTTCCCTCCACCTCAATTTTTTGAAGAGTTTGAGAAAAATTGGCATTGATTAAAAGTTTGATAGAATTAATGAGTGAAGTCATCGAGTCCTGGGCTTTTCTTTCTTCAGATAATTTTGACTACTGATTTAATCTCCTTACTGATTTTTCTGTTCACATTTTCTATTTCTTTGTGATTCAGCCTTGGTTGGTTGTATGTTTCCAATAATTTAACTCTTTCTGCTAGCTTGTCCAATTGGTTGGTATATAGTTGTTCATAGTAGTCTCTTGTGACTCTTTTCTTTTCTTTTTTTTTTTGAGACAGGGACTTGCTCTGTTGCCCAGGCTGGAGTGCAGTGGTGCAATCATGGCTCACTGCAGCCTTTACCTCGTGGGCTCAAGCAATCTTCCTGTCTTAGTCTCCTGAGTAGCTGAGACTACAGGCACATTCCACCATGCCTGGCTAATTTCTTTAATTTTAATTTTAATTTTTGTAGAGGCGGGGTTCCACTATATTGCCTGAGCTGGTCTTGAACTCCTAGGCTTAGGTGATCCTCATACTTTGGCCTCCCGAAATGTTAGGATTACGGTTGTGAGCCACTGTGCCCTGCAATCCTTTATATTTATTTTCTTTCAGTTGTAATGTCCCTTTTTTCATTTAAAATTTTATTTATTTGAGTCTTCTCTCTCTTTTTCTTAGTGAATCTAAAGGTTTGTCAATTTTGTTCATCTTTTCAAAAAACCTTCTCTTAATTTTATTGATCTCTTACTTTTTTTTTTGTTAGTCACTAGTTCATTTATTTTGGTTCTGATGTTTATTTCTTTTCTTCTGCTATATTTGGTATTCATTTGTTTTTCTTTTTCTAGTTCTTTGAGGTTGAAAGTCAGGTATTTAAATTTGAGATCTATTGGCATTTATCAGTATAAACTTCCCTCTTAGTGCTGCTTTCATTGCATATTCTAAGTTTTGGTATGTTGTGTTTCCATTTTCCTTTTACTCGCGGTATTTTAAAACATTTCTGTTGTGATGTTTTTTGATTGGTTGTTCAGGAATGTATTGGTCGATTCCTACATATTTGTGTGTTTTCTAATTTTTCTTCTATTATTGATTTCTGCTTTCATATCATTATGGAGTGCTTAATATAATTTCAGTTTTCTTAAAAATTTCAACACTTATTTTCTGGACTAACAGATGACCTATATTGGAGAAATTTTGTGTGTGCTTGAGATGAATGTGTCTTCTGCTACTGTTGGATGGAATATATGCATATGCCTGTTAGGTACATTTGGTCTATTGTGTTGTTCAAATCCACTATTTCCTTATTGATTTTCTATTTCAATGATCTGTTTATTGTTGCAAGTGGGTTATTTATGTTTTCCACTATTATTGTATTGCTGCATATTTTTTCCCCTTAGTTCTATTAATGTTTGCTTTATATACATTTAGGTGCTCTGATGTTGGGTGCATATATAATCATAATTTTTGTATCTTCTTGATGAATTGACCCTTTTATCATTATGTAATTATCTTCTTTGTCTCTTTTTATGGTTTTTTACTTAAAGTTTATTTTTCTGATATATAGCTACCCCTGCTCTCATTTGGTTACCATTTACATGGAATATCTTTTTCCATCCCTTCACTTTTAGCATATGTGTATGCTTAAATCTAAAATTAATCTCTTATAGGCAGCATAAGGTTTGATCTTGTTTTTAAATCCATTCAGCCACTGTATGTCTTTTGATTGGAGAGTTTAGTCCATTTGCATTTAAAGAAATTATTGATAGGTAAGGACTTACTAATGCTATTTGTTAACTGTTTTAAACTGTTTTTTTTTTTTTAAATTATACTTTAAGTTCTGGGATACGTGTGAAGAATGTGCAGGTTTGTTACATAGGTATACACGTGCCATGGTAGTTTGTTGCACCCATCAACCTGTCATCTACATTAGGTATTTCTCCTAATGCTATCCCTCCCCAAGCCCCTGACTCCCTGACAGGCCCCAGTGTGCGATGTTCCCCTCCCTGTGTCCATGTGTTCTTATTGATTGTTTTGAACTGTTTTATAGTTACTTGTTCTTTTCTTCTTCTTTTGTCTATTTATCTTTTGTGTATCTAGTACAGATTTTGTTTGTGTGTGGGTTTACCATGAGGCTTACATAAAATATTGTATAGTTAAAACAATCCATTTTAAGCTGATTACAACTTAACTTTGATAACGTACAAAAACTCAACATTTTAACTTCTCCTTACTCCAAAGGTCACAATTTGCACATTTTTATATTATGTATCCATTAACACCTTTTAAAAACTCTAGTTATTTGGAACACTTTTGCCTTTTAACATTTACCTCAGAGTCAAAAATTATTTATGCATCACCATTATAGTATTAGTGTATTCTGAATTGGACTATATTTTTACTTTACAGTGAGTTGTATACTTTCATATGTTTTTATTTTGTTAGTGTTCTTTCATTTCAACTTGAAGAACTCCTGTTGTCATTTCCTGTAAGGCAATTTTAGTGGTAATGATCTCCCTCAGCTTATTTTTGTCTAAGAGTCTTCATCTCTCTTTCATTCTGAAAAAAACAGATTTGCTAGGTATAGTATTCTTGGTTGGCAGCCCTTTTTTTCCAGCACTTTGAGTATATTAACCCATGCTGTCTTGGTCTGCAAAGTTTCTAATAAGAAAGCTGGTGATAATCTAATGGGGATTATTTTGTATGTGACATGCTTTTCTGTTGCTGCTTTCAAGATTCTCTTTTTTTTCTTCTTTGACTTTGAGAATTTGATTATAATGTGTGTTGTTGAATATCTCTTTATATTTGATCTATTTGCTATTCATGGATCTGGATATTTATTTCCCTTCCTTGATTTGGGAAGTTTTCTGTCATTGTTTCTTAAATATGCTTTTTTTAAACTATGCTTCTTTCTTCTAAATATGCTTCTTTCTTCTTCTTTGCTCCATCTGAAACTTCCACCATATGTGTGTTGGTTTATTTGATAGTGTTCCATAGGTTTCTTTACTTTTTAATGTTTTTTCCTATTTGTCCTCTGACTGGGTGGGTAATTTCAAATGACCTGTCTTTGAGCTTCCTGATTCTTTCATCCATTTGACTGAGTTGGCTATTGAAGCTCCTGATGGAATTTTTCAGCAAAGTCATTGTGTTCTTCAGCTCCAGAATTTCTGTTTGGTTCTTTTTTATGGTTTCTTTTTGTAGAACTTTTCATTTTGCTAAGTATTGTTTTGCTGATATTATTTAGTGGTCTTTCTATGTTCTCCTGCTCACTGAACTTCTTTAAGACAATTATTTTGAGTTCTTTGCCACTCATTTCATAGATCTCCATTCCTTTAGGGTCAGTTACTGGTGCTTTATTTTGTTTCGTTGGTCATATTATTCATTATCCTTATTGCCTTGTGTTGGTGATTTCACATTTGAAGAAGTAGACATCTATTCCAGTCTTTAAAGACTGGGTTTGACAGGTAAAGTCCTTTACCAGTCAGCTCATTCAGAGATTCTTGGTGGGCTGACTGGTAGGGTTCATTTCTGTGGTTGCTACTGAACTTCTTGGGTAGACTTGACTGATGTCTGAATCAGCAGGTATGTGGTTTTGGTACCTGGATCCACAGGGGCCAGCCTAGTGCCTGAATTACCTGGAGTGGTCCTGAGTCCTGGTTCCACTGAAGTAGGCCTGAAGTTGGGTCTGTGTGGACAGGTATGGTGGCTAGGTCTTTGAAGGTGGACCTGGAGCCTGGATGTGTAGGTTCTGGTCTGGTGCAGGGTCCAA
The DNA here is from genome assembly GCF_043159975.1 of Macaca nemestrina. Lineage (NCBI taxonomy): Eukaryota > Metazoa > Chordata > Mammalia > Primates > Cercopithecidae > Macaca > Macaca nemestrina. The sequence continues at coordinate 61,460,781 of NC_092130.1, forward strand.
TGGGTCCCTGGTGGGACATCCCTCTGGAAGACATCTGGGTTCATGAGAATGGGCCTGGGATTGGGGTCCTTGGGGGCTATCCTGAAGTCTGAGTCCATGGGAGCTGATCTGGTTCTGGGCCAGGCCTGGGTCTGTAGCTCTAAGTCTTCCTGCAAATTTGTGTTGTGAACTGACTTGCTGCCTTTCTGGTTACTTCACTTCTTTGAATAAGCCCCCTCCCTCCATGACCTACAAGATTTCAGTTTTTTGTCATCTTTAGATCTTTTACTGTCATTTTTATGAGGATAGAGATAAATGTGTGTGTATAACCTACTGTGTTTAATGGGTGGTTTAGAACTCTTTATTTTTCTAAATGACATTATTAAAAATTTATATTGGTATATGTCTTATACTAATTTAATTGTATAAAAACGTATGCAATTTATATATATTTATAAATTTATAAATATGACTATATATTTATAAATATGAATATATATATACATGTATAAATATGAACATATATTTATATACATGTATAAATATGAACATATATTTATATACTTATAAATATGAACATATATTTATATACTTATAAATATGAACATATATTTATATACTTATAAATATGAACATATATTTATATACTTATAAATATGAACATATATTTATATACTTATAAATATGAATATATATTTATATATTTGAGAGCATGCTTAAAAATATTTACTAATGGAGGTATTGGATCAAAAATATCTAAAAACTACTCATTTTGAGAATGTGTAATGAAACATTTGAAAAATCTTAGTATGTAAATATAGAAATTGATCTGAGGCTTCCTTAAATAACAAATACTAAGAGTTTCACAAGAGCAAAGCGTAACAAGTTCAGTTATACAGCTTGGTATACACACAAGACCAAATGTCCTACATTCATCAGATGAATTTCCAGAAGGTGCCACTGAGTAGAACTTCAGGAATCTTATTTAGCCCGAATTCATGGGATAATTTTCTTATAATTAGAACTATTCAGAAATGAAATGGGTTGATTTGAGTTTTTCAACTTTATAATCTGTTTTATTCTGTTTCTTTTCATCATGTACATTTATGTGTGATCTTCAGAGATACTGTATATGAGGTTTCTTTTTTAGGTGACTTACTGGGCTAGAAAAGTTCTGAAGTCCCTCCTAAGTCTGATATTCTATAATTTAAAATGAAACGAAAGTTATAATATACCATAATATGATCAGTTTTGAATAGGCAAAATGGAATTCAGAGTGATAGTTATGTGTGCCATGTATTTTGTAGTTATAGCTTCTTTACTGTTTATAGCTAAAATTTTATCTCATTGACATGACTTATATAAGGTGTTCTCAATAGGGCTTATACAGAGCTCCTTGATTCTTTCAAAGCAAAGGCTTGTCTTGATGAGAAAGACATCCATCCATTTCATTGGGCTGTTTTTTCATGTGGTACAAAAGTAATTAGATGTCAGGCTTTAGTAGTATAGTTTTAAGTCTTATCTTGAGGACACCTAAGGTTTATATAATACCCAGGTGTCAGTCAATTAGACCAAAAAAAAAAAAAAAAAACCAAAAAAAAAAAAAACAAGTCAATTTTATGAGTCTACATGAGTCAGGCATTTGATTATCCTGAGAAAACAGGTCTGTCTTCTTTCACTGAAGCTTTCCTTCTGCAATCGATTAACTGCTAACTCTTGTTCTATTGACCCTTAGTAATTTGTTGCATGATCTGTCAGTCCTTATCTAGAGTAAAAGGAGACTCTTCTGTAAATATAAACAGCTGATGAGGTTAAGGGGAACTCAATCTATTCTGGTGTCAGTTAATGTTCGTAGTGTGTATCTCTGTGGAGGGCCAGGTCTTGGAGCTTACTGCGTTGCACATTTTCCAAGATCAAATTACAAGTTATGGCTTTCTCTTTTTACAAACACCAATAGTGGTTGAACAGCCAATACCAGCATGGATATCTACAAACTAAATTTTGACTTTGTCTTCATATTATTGTTATTTTTTTACATTATATTTTTACGAATGTAAGATCCTGCCTTTATGTGGAAATAGCATTTAGAGATTTAATAATTAATTTGCTCTTGCCAGCTAAGGATTAAATGCTGCTGTTGCTTCATTTTACTGTCAAGTATATGCATATCAAAAAATTGTGTGGCTTGTTTAAAACAACTTTAGATCTAATCCTATAATTGGTATAAACAATTAGTACACCCTTTTAAAGGTTATTGCTGCTGGTTTCATGTTTGTTGGATGTCATTCTGGTCTCTATATCTATATCCCAAATCTTGCTAAATTTTTATATTTAGCAAATTTTTATATTCGTGGGTTAAGTCGTATCAGATTTCCATAAAAATCTTGAGAACATTTTTCTAAAATTTTGCTGAATTAGATGTTTAGATATTAGACATTCAGTGAGGAATTTGCTGGAATGAACTTATGAGCTATCCAAGGTGAGATATGACCTAACACTGCTGAATACTTTTCCTGTTAATGCCTTATCACCTATGTTCAAACTGAAATGTGATACTTTATAGAACACTGATGCATTTAGATGCTGCAGAAGTGTATTGGAAATTTTAGAGAGGCAAAATAGTGTAGACTTAAGAGCACAGACTGACTTCTATTCTGACATTCTCACCTAAAATTCATAAAATGGGGTACTAAGAATTTACTTAATCCTTATCTGAGTCTAAAGTGCTTCATCTTTTCATTCTCTGAAACACCTACCTTTACTTTTACTGGATAAAATCATACACAGGCTTCTGAACATCTTGTTGATTTCTCACCTCTATACCTTCATTGTTTTCTGTACCTATTCGAATCTTTTTATTTTTAATCAGCTGGGTTATCTTTCAAGACAAAATTCATGTATTTTCTTTTCTGTGAAGTCTTTGACTAACCAAAGCAGAGGACTCCTTCCTTTGTGCCCTTATCTATCAAATATTACAGCTCTTTCCACACCATAGTTATCTTGATTTAATTTGCAAGTCTTTTTCTCAGGGTTGTGCACTCTTAAGAACTTAGTAAGTGCTGGATAAGTGCCATTTCTTGTCCTAGGGTGTGTTGGATCAGTTATCAATTGCTGTCTAACAAACCATCTAAATTTGTCACTGAAAACAACACTAATGCGACTGGATGATATTTTCATTAGTCTCCTTTGGGCTCACTCACGTGGCTGCAGTCAGCTGGTAGCTTGGTTGGGACTAGATGGTCTAACACAGGCTTACTCATGTGTCTGGTGCCTCAGTTGGGATTCGTATGACTAAACTTCTTTGTCTTTGTGTCTTTCCCCTGGGCTTTTTCACATGATGATGGGCAAATCCCATTGGACAAGCACTTACAAAGATTCTGCTCTATCATGTTTGATGATGTTCCCTTGGCCAAAGCAGGTCATGAACTAAGCTCAGAGTCAATGTGGGAGAGGACTATGAAAGGACCTGGGACTGGGCACGGTAGCTCTTGCCTGTGATGCCAGTACTTTGGGAGGCTGAGGTGGGAGGATTGCTTGAGTCCAGGAATTTGAGGCCAGCCTGGGCAACATAGCGAGACCCCATCTCTAAAAAATAAATAAATAAATAAAAAGAAAAGCAAGAAAGGACCTGGATTCCAGGATATGTGACTCATTGATGCAGTCCCGTAACAGTCTAGCACACGCATTTACCTTCATGGTCTACCTGTTAAAGAACATTGATTAAAAACTCCTTTTGATTATTTTTCTTCTCCAAAACATCTTCTGTGTTCTCTCCAAAGTTTTTCTTACATGTTTCTATTACACATGGGACAGTCTTCTACTATCTCTCCTGGCAGCACTAGTGAGGTGCACATTAAGAACATGGAGGATGCATTCACTTATAGTCCACCTTTTTTCAAAAAAAAAAAAAATGTAAGATATCAACTTGGACATAGGGTCACCTCGGAAACTTTAAATGTATAATTTATTATATAGGATTTAATACATGTTGCCTCCCAGGTCAAGTGAGTGCTTATTGAAGGTAATAAAATATCCAAAATAAATATATTGTTTCTCAAATTTCAATTTTGAAAAGATAAAAACAAAAAACCTCCAGTACTCTGTGTAAATAAGGGGTCAGGTAGAAGGGCACATTTATGTGCAGTGGGAATGAAATTGTCACAACTGTTCTATAAAGCAATTTGGCAGTCTATATTGAGACCTTAAAAAGTTCATATTGAGTCAAGTCCAATGGTCCTACTTTTAGAAAATCATTCTAAGGGAATATCTTAGATATACAATCATGTGCAATGATGTTTATTGCTGCATTATATATGCAGACAAAAGTAAAAAAAATTCAGATAGGGAAGTGATGAAGTTATGAAACAGGTCTATAGCGGAATATTATGTAACCAGTAAGAAGTTGTCTGTAGAAAATTATTGTAATGACTTAGAAAATTGCTCACAGTGTACAATGTAAATGATTGAAAGGTATATAGAGGATTAATTAAATTCTGTAAAACATTATGTGTAGGTATGAGTGTATGTGTGTGAATGTGTTCAGTGAACTATATTTAGCACATTCTTCTTCACACTGGGATGTAGAGGGAAAGAAGAAAGACATGGTTATTTCTCTCACTCTGCCTACAGATTAGTGGGGAAGACATGCTAAAGATCACTGATGCTTATTGGAATAACAGCCACATTTGATATGGAAAAGGACCAAAAAGAAAGTGGAGTGAGGAATAAGTGTTGTTGGTTTGAAGGGACTGAGTGAGGGGTAAGTATTTATCTGGGGTAGGGGAGAATTGTAGGTGTGAGAGATTGAATGACTAATTCAAATGAGCTAAAAGCACTTTTAAGAATTTCCACTGCTGGGCGTGATGGCTCATGCGTGTAATCCCAGCACTTTGGGAGGCCGACGCTGGCAGATCACCTGAGGTCGAGAGTTCGAGACCAGCCTGGCCAACCAATGTGGTGAAACCCCATCTCTACTAAAAATTCAAAAATAAGCCGGGAGTGGTGGTGCATGCCTGTAATCCCAGCTACTTGTGAGACTGAGGCAGGTGAATCGCTTGAATCCAGGAGGCGGAAGTTGCAGTGAGCCGAGATTGCACCACTGTACTCCAGCCTGGGTGACACAGTAAGACTCTGTTTAAAAAAAAAAAAAAAAAGAAAGAATTTCCACTAAATATATTTCTTTATCATTTTTTTGCAAGGTGTATTATAAATATTTAAGTTATTTTTCAAGTATTTTAGATGCAAAACTAAAATATCTTTTGGTATGACACCATGCTGGCATAAAACACTGAAGAACCCATAGGTTACTATGGGACACACACACACACACACACACACACACACACACACAACTTTAGACAAATTAAAATTTTTTCATTGTTGCATAATAGATATACATAGTTTTGGGGGCACATATGACAATACAGTACATTCACATAATTTGTAAAGATCAAATCAGTGAAACTAGGATATCTGTCACTTTAAATATTTGTCCTTTCTTTTTGCTGGAACCATTCAGTTCTTCTCTTCTAGCTATTTTGAAATGTACAATAGATTACTGTAAACAATAGTTAACAGTCTTATTTCTTCTATCAAACTGCATATTTGTACTCATTAATTGACTTCTCTTCATCTTTCATCTGCCCATCATTCCTGGCCTCTGGTAATCATGAGTCTACTCTTCATCTTCATGAGATCCACTTTTTTTGCTCCCACATATGAATGAGAACATGTGATACTTGTTTTTGTGTGCCTGGCCTATTTCACTGAGCATAAAGACGTGCAGTTCCACCCATGTTGCTGAAAATGACAGAATTTCACTCTTTTTTATGCCCAGATAATATTCCATTGTGCATATTTGCCACATTTTCTATATTCATTCATGTGTTAATGGATACTTAGACTGATTCCATATTTTGGCGATTGTAAATAGTGCTACAATAAACATGGAGTGCAGATGTCTTTCTGATGTATCGATTTCCTTTCTTTTGGATATATGCCCAATAGTAGAATTGCTGGATTATATTGTAGTTCTGTTTTTAGTTTTTTGGGGAACCTCCATACTGTTCTTCATAGTGGCTATACTAATTTACATTCCCACCAACAGTGTATGGGGGTTCCCCTTTCTCTGTATCTTTACCAGCATCTGTTATTTCATGTCTTCTTGATAAAAGCCATTTTAACTGGGGTGAAATGATATCTCACTGTGGTTTGATTTGCTTTTCTCTGATTATTAGTGATGTTGAGCATTTGTTCATATATCCGTAGGCTATGTGTATGTCTTCTTTTGAGAAATGTCTATTCAGATCTTTGGCCCGTTTTTTAATAGAATTATTTATGTTTTTTGCAGTTCTTTATGTGAGCAGTGTTTCAGTACTATCAGAGATGGGAGATATTTAAGAATGTGTTAGGCCATAAATGCCCACCACTACTCACTACTCTGTACTGACAGAGCATTACTTGTAATGTAGCAGGATAAGCCACAGACAAAACCCCTCAGACACCGAGTTAAAGAAGGAAGGGCTTTATTCAGCTGGGAGCTTCGGCAAGACTCATGTCTCCAACAACTGAGCTCCCCGAGTGAGCAATTCCTGTCCCTTTTGAGGGCTCACAACTCTAAGGAGGTCCATGTGAGAGGGTTGTGATCAATTGAGCAAGCAGTGGGTACATGACTGGGAGCTGCATGCACCAGTAATTAGAATGGAACAGAGCAGGACAGGGATTTTCACAGTGCTTTTCTATATAATGTCTGAAATCTACAGATGACATAACCGATTAGGTCAGGGGTCAATCTTTAACTACCACGCCCAGGGTGTGGCACCGGGCTGTCTGCTTGTGGATTTCATTTTTGCCTTTTAGTTTTTACTTCTTCTTTGTTTGGAGGCAGAAATTGGGAATAAGACAGTATGAGGGGTGGTCTCCTCCCTTAGTAAGAAATGACAGCACTGGGTGAATGTAATCCAGTCTAAGCTAAAGAATGAAATCTATCTTAAGTTGAAGTACAGCTTAAATCTATTCCAATGACATTTTATTTTGTTGTTTTAAAAGTCTACCCTTTCATTAAAAAAATCTGCAGAACGAATGCACCGAGGGCTCGAGAATGAGCATTGGCATTGGCATTTTCACTCCTTCTCCATAAAACAGATTGAAACAGACAGGGAAGAAAGGTAAATACCTGTGACCTTCTTTAAATCGGCCTCTGCAGAAGTCATTGGGAATGAAATGAAGCCTGCAGTGAAGAGTACTCAGGGAGGCCCCTCAGGTTTCCCCTCCTCCAATGGAACTTCTTTTCACTCTCAGTAACTCTTTTGTGCTCTCAGGAGGAAAACAGCTAATAAGCTTAGATATGAACAATTGGCTCCACATGTATCATGCAAATTTCTCCAACTTCATTTGCAAAAAACTGCTGAATGACATTTCCTCAGCTCTAGCTACTGTCCATACCTCTGGGGAATGCAGACAGTGTGGTAGGGTCAACTCCATCATAAAGAGGCTTTCTTGGTCTCAATAGGCACTTTATGCTCATTCAAAAAGAAATGCTTTGAAGGCTTTTTTGGCTAGAGTGTGTGAGCATTGCTGTGCAAACTGAAAGAGCCAGCTTATGCTGGGCCAAGGGAAATTAGCCTGACCCGTGAAGGGTCCTAGAACTGGCCCTGAGGTGATGTGGTTTGATGTGGGTTTGAAGATGACCTCCAAATACCTGGTCAGTTTACAGTAACCCTTTGCACTCGACTCACACTGGTGGATGTGAGACGTGTCTAAAATATGTGTGACTGTTTTACTCACAGGCAGTTTTTCTTTATTCTAGATTGGGCCCCTAACCATGTTTTAAACTACTATATATTTTACCACTATTTAGGGTTATGTAGACCAAACAAAATAATTATTCCTGAGAATAATCCTTAAGAATAATTTATGAGGCCGGGCGCGGTGGCTCAAACCTGTAATCCCAGCACTTTGGGAGGCCGAGGCGGGCGGATCACGAGGTCAGGAGATCGAGACCATCCTGGCTAACACGGTGAAACCCCGTCTCTACTAAAAATACAAAAAAAAAAAACTAGCCGGGCGCGGTGTCGGGCGCCTGTAGTCCCAGCTACTCGGGAGGCTGAGGCAGGAGAATGGCGTAAACCCGGGAGGCGGAGCTTGCAGTGAGCTGAGATCCGGCCACTGCACTCCAGGCCTGGGTGACAGAGCAAGACTCCGTCTCAAAAAAAAAAAAAAAAAAAAAAAAAAAAAAAAAAGAATAATTTATGAATTATCTATCATTTCAAAGCCAATGTTTTCACTTCTTGCAATTTTCAGGGAAAGTTTTCATCTAGAGAAAATATTACACAGTAGATTTCAGTGAAAAAATAGTGAAGAAATTTTAGGGAAATATTAAGTAAATTTTGGTGAGAAAAAATTTAGGGAAAATTCAGTAAGAAATTATAATTCCTATTTTGGAGTTATAAGAAGACAAGAAGGAATAGTCCAATGTGCTTTAGGTTACAGCTACAAAGAATAGTAGTCTTATGTTCAGGAAGAATTCATAATTCCTGAGGTTTAATATAAGAGGAAAATAGAATCTAGGGATAGAAGTATTAATTGATGCACACTTATATTGGCTTGATAAATATTTATTTCCATACAGTAACATCTGGCTTATCTGAAATCATTGTAGCCAGTAATTTTAGTGGTTAGTAACGGAAAACCAACCAAAATGGACTTAGCAAAAGGAGATTTTAATGCCAGTTGAAAGTGAAAGGTACAAGTAGGGCTGTTTGATGGAGGGGCTCAGATGGGATCACCAGGACTCTTCTCTCCATCTCTCGTTTCTGCTTCATCTGGATTAAATTCCCTATGGTCAGCAGCATTGCTACAGCTGTTCTAGCCTCACAGACTTACTACTCTCTGCCTCTTTTCCAGGTGATCCTGTAAAACTTGTGGGATTAATTCTGGTTGAACTGATTTAGGTCATGCTCACTTCTTCATCTTGACTCTGATGTGGGGAAATGCTATGCACTGGTTGACTTAGGCCTGGGTCATTGACTTCTCCCCTGGGGCTGGGCTGGAGACCTGAAGCATCCAGTGAACTGAAAGAGAGCAACGGATAAGTTCTCAGATGAAAATCAAAGGCATAAGACAGCATAATGGAAGTGAGAAAGATCAATGTCTACCGAGTGTCCCAAAATGTATCTTATTTTAAAACATTATTTTCCTGTTTTCCATAGTAGTTTATTGAGAAAAATATTTTGTAAAAAGCCTAGCTTGGTCAATAAAATGTACTTTCTCGGTACTTGATCATTTTCAAATTTCCCTGTTGACTCCTGTGAAACCAATATATTAAACATTCTCCACATACAGGCTTTTCTAAAAATGTATATTGAGATAGAGTATACTAAATAGAATATATCCTGTCTCCTCCCTGTCTGAGTCCTAGGAATCTCAGCAATCCTTTAACAAATGGTGTTCTGTGAGCTGGTGTGTCTTTGGTGTGAATCCACTGTGGGTGGAATGAACTCTTTTCAGACCTATGTATGTTACTTCTCTTAGTCAAAGGACAAAATCCCATACACTAGCTGGCTTATAAACAACAAACATGGATTACTCACAGTTCTAAAGGCTGGGAGGTTCAAGATCAAGATGCCAACAAGCTTGGTGTTGGATGTGGGCCCATTTCCTGGTTGATAGATCATACCCTTTCACTGTGTCCTTACATGGTAGGAAGGATAAATGAGCTCCCTTGAGTTCATTTTATAAGAGCATTAATTCCATTTGTGAAGACTGCCATCATGACCTAATTGCCCTCCCAGAAGGCCCTACCTTCTAATACCATTGCCTTGGGGATTAGCATTTCATCATATGAATTTTGAGGGGATACAAACGTGCAGACGATAGCATTCTCTCTGGAAAATACCTAAGTCAGGGTCACATCTTGGCAGGTGAGTTAGAATGAAACCCTTACCAAGTGGTCCTAACTACAGGATTTGGTCAGGAACTTCTGTGCTCTCACACTCCACTTCTTGGCTTCAAAGTGAGGGATTGTCATAGTTAGGTCAGTCTGGCGATTCCCTAGTCCTTTTCTTCTGGAATCTTTTTGTACCTTATTATTTCTACAACAAATTATTATTATTATTATTGTTTGAGACAGGATCTCACTCTGTCAGCCATGCTGGAGCATAGTGGTGCAAACATGGCTCATTGCAGCCTTGAACTCCTGGGCTCCAGTGATCCTCCAGCCTCAGCCTCCCAAGTAGCTGAGACTACAGATGCGAACCACCACACTTGGCTAATTATTTTTATTTTTTTTTTGGTAACAACAGGGTCTTGCCATCTTGTTCAGACTGGTCTTGAACACCTGAGCTCAAGCAGTCCTCCCACCTCAGCCTCTCAGTTTTGGGATTACAGATGTGAGCCACCTCGCCCAGCCAACAAATTCTCTTTCTTCATGTTTGTTGAGAGAGACTCGTGTCTTATTCATAGCTGAACTTGTATGGCATATTAAACCTTTCCTTATTTTTTTTCTGAGCAAAGCACCTTACTTGACTCTCATCAGTCCAGGAATTGGGTTAAGTAATTGTTTAACTTTCTTTTTATTAATTTATTTTTATTTATTTATTTATTTATTTATTTTTTGAGACAGAGTCTTGCTCTGTCGCCCAGGCTGGAGTGCAGTGGCATGATCTCGGCTCACTGCAAGCTCCACCTCCCGGGTTCACGCCATTCTCCTGCCTCAGCCTCTTGAGTAGCTGGGACAACAGGTGCCCCCACAACCATGCCCGGCTAATTTTTTTGTATTTTTAGTAGAGACGGGGTTTCACTGTGTTAGCCAGGATGGTCTTGATCTCCTGACCTTGTGATCTGTCTGCCTTGGCCTCCTAAAGTGCTGGGATTACAGGCGTGAGCCACCGCGCCCGGCCTAACTTAATTATTAATTCTAGCGCATCCAGGGATACATCTAAGATGCCAAATAATTTCAGTAACTAGAAGGGTACCAATATGGGATGCAGGTAATAAAGGTTGTTAGGCTTAAATGGAGGTAAGTATTCTTACAATCATTTAATCTCATTCTTTTTTAAATAACTGAGTCTGAAATGTGAACTTCAATCTTCTAATGTCCTCAAGATTTTGACACAACCAGAGCTCTTTCCTTCTGCACAGAAGACCCCAGGTTGTTAGCTTTCTACTTAGTTTATGATATTTTCTATTTTTGTCTGATAACTGTCACTTCTTAGAACCATCAATGTACCTAATTTAAAGAGATTCCTGGGCTTCCCTCTTGTTTTATATTTCTAAGATAAGGAAAACTTGAATGATTTACATGTAATTCCAGTGCATATGTTTAATACACTGACTTGGGAGCATTTAGTTTGACTTGCTGAGTATCTTCCTCCATCCCCTTATTTTCTAGTTACTTTCTGGGTTTTGAGTATGAAAAATAGGTGGAGGGAGTTTGGCCCTTGCATTTTGCAAAAGGCAAACGTCTACTTTTTAGTTTTAAGGACCTCAAGGAAAGCTGTCTCATCTTGGAGACTTTATGTTTTATGAATGAACAAGTGGTTTCTTTCAGCTATTCTGTTAAGAACAATTTTGCAAATGATCGAATAAATTTGCTGAGTGAATGCATGTGCATTTTGCTGTTGTCAGAAAGATGTGAAATACAGCAGCAGGGGGTGGCCCTGGCTCTCGGTTGAACTGTCATGTAGATGAGGTTTGCCTTCAGGGCCCTCACACATACCCTTCTGTTACCCATCTCCTGTTTCCTGGGCTTCATCCTCCACCTGTCCTGGCTTCCGGATACCTAGGATTCTCAGGCCACTGGGCTCCTTTTTGCTCTGCTCTGCCTGCAAAGGTCTTCTAGCCCTAGGCAGTGCATAATGCCCTCATTTGACCCTCCTAGTCAGTCATCTAAGATAAACAAAGCAGATTCTTAATCTACCTGGATCCCAGCTGGCTGCCACTACTGGAAATGAGTGCCACTACTGGAACTAAGCCTCATTAAGGTGTTAATTCATTGAAATGGTTTAATAAACAATTTTTCCTGAGATTACAGGCATTATGATAAGAAACACTGAAGGTCCATTTACATTTAAGTCAAGAGAATTATCATCCTAAGGTGGAATTTCAGGTAAGTCCATGGTCCAGTAGGCCTAGCAAGGGGGCAGCTTTCTGTATTTCCCCTGAGGCAGACTAATCCCTTTCTTCATGGGCTTTCTCCCTGTCTTGCTCTGTCAGTACGGTGTTTGAGATATGGATATCTCCCTTATCACCAGGATGACTGGGTATTGGTTTCAAGCTGTGTTCCTTCTGGGTTCATATCTAGGGGTTGGGCCTGTTTATGACCATTGCCACCAACTCCTAGACTGATTTCCCTGGATACAGCCCTGCTCCAGATTTGGCTGTCTTACCATCTCTGCCCCACTTGACCATTCTGAAGCCACATTCTCTGTACTTCTTTGTGATAGAACCCTATTGTCTTCCATTTGGACTTGCACCAGAGATAGCATATGTGGAATATGGACTTACTTTGTGACTACTAACTCCTCCCTGGGGCTGCTGATTCTTCTCCCACATTTCCTACATTTGTTATCTACCCCCTTTTCTCTAGTTCTGGCTCTCTGTCTCCCAGCAGCCTGCACTGCTCACCTGACCTGTAGATATTATGGAGAACCATAGAGTTATAATACATACAGTGTATGGGGAGGACATAAAGCATTTTGTAGTAAAGAAAAATTCGTGATTTGAACCTTGGTTGCCTCCCAGAGATACTCATTCCACTTTATCACGGATGCATACGTTTTATCCCACTTCACCCAGAGTCTTCATTTTTCCAAGATAAAATATCCATTCCTCCTTGGATCGAATTACCAGATTCTTCATTATACCAGTTATTCTCTTACAGGAAATCCATTTTGCTAATGTCTCCCTGAAAATTTGGTGTCCAAAGAGGAACAAAATATAGGCAGCAGGAGAGTTCATACAAGTGTTTTACCAACTGGCCTGCATTTCTCCATCTTGTCCTCAAAGATGTGATGGGAAACTTAAAAAAAAAAGCCTTCCTGAAATCCAGATTAACTTTGTCAAAAAGGAGCTATTTCATATAAAACATGCATGCAAACACACAAGTAAACATCGGACAAGTATACATTACAACTTAAATATGCAAAATAAAAAGGTAGTATCCTTTATTTCTTATAAGTGCTCTCATTTTGTCCTCAGTCCCATATTCCACACAGTAGCAAGAAAAAAGTCAATAAAAAACTTGTCAGTTCTTGGTATCTTGATAACTTGGCCTCTTTGGTTTTTAAATGGACTCTGTTAGGTTAGCTCAAGTGTCTTTCAGATAAATATTCATTTAAATTCAAGGTACAAACTTCTTACCAGAAAAGAATATTTTTCTTTTCTTTTTTTTTTTTTCCCAAGGATTTGCCCCTCTGCTTTCTGCTCCCTAAAGTGCCATATGGGTGTCAGCGAGGGCAGACTCAAGGAGGCCAGTGTATGGTAATGAGTTATTATCTGGATCTTTGCGCTGTCTTTGGAGTCTTCTCTGGTCACTGTGGAGATGTTTCTTATCTGTCTGGATCATGGAGCTGCTGGTGTCTGCTACAGAAAAACTGTGGCTGGTAACACTGTGTATCAGGGACGAAGGTAAAACATCTACCTGTTACAGATCGTGACCTCTTCTCTCACCCTCGTGAAGTCCAGGTAAAAAGTGAAGAACACAGAAAAAGATGGTAGTGAGATGATGACTGTGGGGCTGAGATGAGCAGTGCATTTTGGCCCGCTGACTTGGTACAATGGACTGAGTATTCGTGTCCTCCTGAAATTATACATTGAAATTGTAACCTGCAGTATATTAGGAGATGGGGACTTTGGGAGGAAATTAGGTCATCAGAGTACAACACTCATGAGCAAGGTTAATGCCATTATAAAAAGAAACTCAGATAACTCTCTCGTCCCCTTTCTTCTATGTAAGGATACAATGAGAAGTCAGCAGTCTGCAACCTGGAAGAGGCCCTTCACCATGCTGGTACCCTGATCTCAGGTTTCTAGCTTCCAGAACGGCAAGAAATAAATTTCTGTTGTTTATAACCCACCCAGTCTATGCAGCCTGAACTAAGACTCTTGGCAGAGGATAGCTACTGTGGCTTATTCTGGCTGCAAGAAGTGCTGTTGCTAAAGCCAGCTCCTAAGCCCTTGGTCCATTTCAGCTGGGAGTTTGGAGGTCAGGAGTCAGTTGTCCACAGGAACACTTCTGCAATTCTCCCAATGTGGAAATCCATGTTTCGGGTTCTTTGTTCCAGAAATGCAGACAACTCAATACAGGTGCTCATTTTTAGACTTTATATTGTGAAAGAAAACCAACTGCTATAATGAAGGGGGACATGGGGCAGAGTGGACAGAATGCAGGCTTTGGAGACAGAGCTAGGTTTACTTTTCCCTGTTCCCTTTCACCTTGAACATTTCTGAGTTTCATTATCAGTAAAACAGAGGTAACAAACGCCAATCTGATTTAAGAAAACCGTGTCTGTCAATAAATTGAAGCTATAATTATAAATCATAACAATATCTCTAAGTCCATATACTGTTTTTCAGACATTCCAAAGAGATGGCAGCTTGCTTCCTTTATCATTGGTTGGCTTCATTAAGTATGACATTTACCCCCAGTACAACCATTTTTCGTTGAGACAAATGCCTTGTCTCCTCAGAGGATCTCCCTCTTCCTGACAGAACCCAGAGAATCCCCGTGAACATCCTTCCACTCCCTCCCCTGGGGATCCAGGACCATACTAGCCCTGTCTCATTGCCCTCATTACTCAGCCCAGGGAGGACTGGTAGGAACTCCCTTTGTGGCTTGTTGACATCAACTCTGAGGATGTGCAAGATGGATTAAGAAAAGGCCTCTGATAGCTTTTTCTTTTCAGGAAGCCAAATGTTTTTTAAATCAGAAGCAAAAGGATTTAGCACAGGGAGGCTAGGACTGCATTTCTGTCAAGGGGGAGAAAGCTAAACTCCCTTTCCCCTGAGGCCCTTCTGTATTTCCCACTGGGCTGTACCTCCCTGTCATGCTTTAAGCCTTCCCTTCCCGGTCTTCCTCCTCAAAGCCTCTCAGCTGAGCCCTGCTCTGCTCTCTATCCAATGTGTGAGACTGACCGTGAAGACAGGGAGTATAGAGAGGTCTTGTTCTGGGAGGAATAAGATCGGTTGTATTCTCGTGTTGTGTAGGAGGGCTTTGCCCAGCAGCTTCTGGGTGCTTCCTCAGCTTATTTATTTAATCAAATTTCTGCAGCAAGAGTTACAAAACAGAAGAGCAACAAGCTTTCCTACCACTCTTTGGCCCCAAAAATACTCCCATGGGGGACATGGGATCCTGGCTAAAGAAACGTGGTCCAAATTCTGAGTGGTGTAGGGCTTCCTTTCCTTCTTGTCTGGGGAAAGTGGCTCCAAATATTGACTTAGTTCTTGTCTTCTCCAGTGACTTGCCCTTTGCCTGGCTGTCTCTGGGTATGTGAGGAGAGCTGGGAGGGAGTGAAATCTCAGTTGCATAGTTGTATTTCTCTTGCTGACAGAGAGTTCTCAAGCTTTTGGAGCCAAGAATTAGGACTGGGAGTGTTCCTGGTTTTTCCAGTGAGGCTAAACCATTGGCTTGAAGTATATGAAATCCTGAAAGTGAAGCTTGGTCTGGGTGATCTGTAATCTGTAACGATCTCTAGAGAACCCTGCAGATCTCTTTTGCTAGGAGCCCATGATTCTACAATACACATCATTTGCTGGATTGGGGAAAGTGAGGCCTTGTGTTAAAGGCCTGCCAAGAATCAGATGACCAGAAGGTGGCACTAGTAGTATTTATAAGGAGCCACTGCAGAAGTTTTGGTCAATGATAACAGCACTTGCTTCTTTCCAACTCTCTAAAGTGAAACAACTGTGTTTTGTTAACACCATGTTACACAGAGCTTTTTTTGTGGATTTCTGCTTTCACCCAAACCATCACAGCCTACTTTCTTGCCGTGTTAGGAGTGTTACTTATGATGAATTCAAAGGCCGGAAGGTTTTGTTTGTTGAAGTTTGCTCCATGTATTTAAGATGCTTTCTATTCTTTGAAGCTTTGACAAAAACAGTCTTGAATTCTCTGGGAAAAAAGAGACCCCGTTTGTTTGGCAACTGTTCTCCCTGCTCCCTTCACCCACATTGGGACTGTTCCAGAGGCCTAGATGCAAGGTTGATATTGTCTGCCCTGCCAAGCTTTTAGCTTGTCAAGGCTTTTAATATTCTTTGTATGAGTTTAATGTAAAAAGGCACCAAGTTATTCCTGCCTTTACATGACTAATAGACTGCCTCATAAATAAGTAACTCTGTCTATGTAGTTTTAACAGTAAAATAGCCTACTTAAAAGGAACTTGAAAGCCACTAAGAAACTTGGGAGAAACTCAGCAGGAAGCCTCCCTGTCTGTGCCGGTTTGTTTATCCGAGGAAGATTTTTCCAGAGGAAGCAGTTGGCAACAGTCCTATTAATGGCAACATAGAAACCTACATCTTCTCCATTTGTTGGTAGCTCTCTAGCGCAAGGGGCTACCAGTCATGGCATGAGGAACTACAGCAGAGATGGCAAACTTTTCTGTAAAGACCCAAATAATAAATATTTTAGGCTCTGCAGGCCATAAGGTCTCAGTTGCAGCTACCCGACTCTGCCACTTTAGCTCAAAGCAGCCATGGGTGATATATAGATGAATGGGCATAGCTTTGTTCCAATAAAACTTTCTTCACAAAAATAGGCAGCAGGCTGGATTTAACTTATGGGCCATAGTTTGCAGAACCCTGAACTAGGAAAAGGGAGAATTAATTTTTTTCCTTCTCCAATATGGACATTTCCTTTTTCTTCCTCTTGTTTTGCTAGGATGGTAGTTGAGGGTTGTCCACGTGTGTTTGGCCTTGTCCTAGCAGATTTCCCACTATTACAGGAACACAAGGAGCAGAGAAGGTTCTGTTTCTGCTATGGCCACTGCAAGTAAGGAAAATCACCGACAAAAGTGGGGGATGGAAGCTGGGTGTCTTATCTCCTTCTTAGTTCTTAAAGGTAAGGGTTTGTATTGGATCAACTGAATTCAGCATAATCTTCTGGTGGCATTGTATTTGGCTAACACTGGTCCTCTAAATTAGGAGTTAGCACAGGACATGGGCCAAATCTGACCCTCTACCTATTTTGATAAGTAAAGTTTTATTAAAACACAGTCATGCACATTTCCTTACATATGGCCCATTGCCATTTTACAGTGATGAAATTGAATGGTTGTGACAGAGGCCTTATGACTTACAGAGCTTAAGATATTTACTATCTGTCCCTTTATAGAAAAATTTTGCTGACCCATGCTCTAGAGTAGTACTTTTCAGACACTGTAATGGGCTACTTTCCCTCTTTCATTTCCTTTAAAAAATCCATCATGTCGATGTGTAGTTCTGTTGTCCATGACTGATAGCAACTTGTGTCCCATCCAACTCACCACACCAGGCCTGGAGCCTCCCCGGGTCCATTCCTATCGAAGGAGATGAGTCTTCACTGTGTATGTGCTTTGGATATGACCACAAGGTCAAATGACTATAAATGTTTTAATTGCTTACACCCAAATTCTGTACTTATCTAGTAATGGACTGGGAACAGTTTGCAGGTCAGCAGCATGGTTCTAGGGCACTGACCATCAGTATTACTTAAGTATATCTTGTTGAAATGCAATTTCTGATTCGTTTCAAAAATCTCATGTAGGGCTTGTCTTTCAGAATTTCTAATAAATTTCCAGATGAGGTTGATGCCACTGGTCCTTGGACCATACTTTGCCATTGCTCTAGAGGTATTTCTAAGGGGGTCAAATTTAATATCAGATACTGCCTATACTCACAGAATGGTGCCGGCTACATTATTCCCATTTTACTGATTAGGACTATCTTATATAGAAAAGTGAAGCAATTTGCAGTGGGCAACCAAGAATGAAACACAGATGCCATTAACTAATAGATGCCTAAGAAATATAGGCACTCTTACCCTACCTTATCCATAATATTTTAATCTGGTAGTCAGTTTTCCTAGTGCTGAAACCAGCTGTGCTTGCAGCTTAGCTGGAACCAAATCAGTAGTAATATTGATTACAGCCTGTTAAACAAGTACGGAGCATAAAGAGAAATGCAAATTACTTTTAACCTCGACCCCCTCCTCAACCCCTACCTTCTTCGTTTCCTTCTTCCTCTCATATTATTGTGTATTTGTGTTGTTTGGAGAGTTTCCAGGTCTTCACTTAGACATGCAAGCCATTGGGAATGAATATGTCAAGTAGAAAATGAAATCCTTTTTTATGTGTTTGTAATGGTAACACATGAAAAATATACTTAAATAAAGAAATCAGACAAATGCATTTCTGTGTCATTTGGGGGCACTGCTATAGCCACACATCCAGGATAGGGATTTGCGTGTGGAGATTTATGTTCACTGGAGCTGAATTCTACCCATGCTTTAAGCCTTCCCTTCCCGGTCTTCCTCATCACCTGCTGTTTATCAGCTGCTGCTTATCACTTTAAATGATCTGGGCCATTGAGAAGAACAGAAAAAGACGCTAATAAGGGAACTTAACTTTCTGGGTTGCTTACCATGAAGTTTATTTAGGAGACAAATCTCTTTTTAAAAGATTCACCCCATGTAGGACATTAAAAATGCTGATGATGTTTGCTCATCAATTCTACAACAACAGTGCTTTGCTTTTGTATCTATACTGTTGCTCCATACTTTTCCTGTTCAGAAATCAGTTTCCATTGGAATTAATTTGCAATCTATCAAAGCGAAGTTGTAGCCATGTTCTCTAGGATAAAGTGCCAACCTGGGGCAAAGCCTTTTGTATCAGCTTCTTTGAAAGGACCCATCTCCTCCTTATGGTACGTTGGCCCTCCCATGTTTTTTTTTTTTTTTTTTTTTAAATTGCCTTCCAGAGATAATATCAAAACCATGACAACTTTTTACTGGTAGTTTGACCAATGTTGAAATAATGTCACAACGGCATTTGAAATGAGGAATTCTGTTTTGACAAAGCACAGCTGAGTTGTTTGTGATGCTTTGTGTGTTGAATAAGTTACCTAAGGTGAAAGGATCAAAATCTAAGTGTCTTTGCCATTTGAATTCCCAGAAAATTTGAATTCTGAATTGGAAAATTCAGAAAACTATGAAGATGAAATAGATTTCCATAGGCTAAGTTCTTAAACTAACCAACAAGAAGGCACCCACAACTCAACCCTTCCAAACTTTTCTTCCCAGCAAGGAAGGTGAAAGCCTGTCCTTCTGTCTTCTCTTTTCATCAACTGTCGGACCATCCACCCAAGCTTCCTACATACAATTCAACCCCTCCCTGTCCCTCCTTCCATTCCTCCAGTTCAGGTGCATTTTCTCATCTCTGTCTTGATTTCTGACATAGCTCCTGAGTGGTCCAACTGCCAAAAGTCTTGCTCTTCCTATGTCCTCTTAGCATCTGTCTGAAATTCAAATCTGACTGTGCCATTCCCTTTCTGAGACTTACCATCACCATAGGGATGCCATTGCATCACATCTGCATTCTCGACCAGACCTTCCATTATCAGGCTCCTATGTTTGTCATTGCTACCTCCCATCATGCTCGGCATTGCACTTTGTACTCGAGTAATATAGAACTATGTGTAGTTTTCAGAAATATCATGCTGTTCCATACCTGGTGCCTTTGGTTATGATTTTTTCCTCTGCCTGTAAGACTCTACCCCAGTGGTTTTCAACCAGGGACAATTTTGTCCCTTGATGAGACAGTTGACAGCATCTGCAGACATTTTTGTTTGTCATAAGTTGGGGAGGGGTGCTATTGACACGTACTGCGTAGAGTCCAAAAATGTCAGCCTTCCGTAACAAAGAATTATCTGGTCCAAATGTCAATATTGCCAAGGTTGATTAACCTTCCTCTACCTCTTCATTTCCAGTAGGATAATTTCTACTTTTCGATTATGATTTAGGTAAGACATTCTCTTCTCTAGCAAATTGTCCATGATCCTTCCTTCTGTAGGATTGGGGAAGTAGCCCTTTGCTGTTCTATGAAGGGTTCTCTGTGTTTACCTATACCATATTTTCATAGGCCATATATTATTATAATTATTTTTTATTTTTAATAGAAAAAATACAAGTGTTAACAAATAAGCTGTCAGATTATACCAGAATAATGGCTAAATCCCACATTTTTAGTTCAAAGTGAAGCCAATAGGGGGTTCAGCTACCACTCCTCAGGCTTAAGATGGAAACAAATACAGAAACCAGCTCTACCACCAACCACCCTCCTTCCACACTGTCAACACAAGAAGAGAGGCTATCCCCTCACTCACATTTTGGAGAGAAGATGCTTTCTTTCTCCAAGGATAAGAGGAGGTCTGAAAGAATTTCCATTTAAAAAAAAAAGGGTTGGGAGGGCAACCTTCCAAAAGGGTGACTATCATTTTTATTTCTTTTTGGGATGTCTGCTTTGCTAGGGAATTGGGGAAAATCAGATGAGGGTAGTGAGTTTTTACCAGTGGGCCATGTTGGAGTAACTAGCCATCCATACCAACTGCCCTGAGTGTATATACAATGAGTGAAAACAGCAATTAATACTACCAAACTCAGGCAAGACTGCAACAAATCAGTCAAGACTGGCCCAGTCAGGAGGGTAGTTTTTGTTCCCTTCTTGCTCCCTCAGCCCCACCCTGACAGGGTCGCAAGCGACAGTGGGTAGAGGAAGGGGAGAGGAGAGGTGTGGAAGTCACACACTCCACTTCAGGTGAGTGAAATCAAAGCTCTTGCATATGCTTGGGGCAGGGGTGGGAGTAGAGAGAAGAGATTTGAATCAGATGTGATATTGAAGTTTTTTAAATAAACAGGACTAAATCATGGAAACAGAAAGCATACTGTTTGTATAAGTCAGAGTGTCTGAAAACTTTTGGAACTGGGTCAAGATTATATGAAGGAGGACATTACTTATATAAGACATCTAGGAATAGCTACTGCCAAAAAAAGTCACCTTATATCCCAGCGAGTTGACAGGGTTCAATAAGCCAGTTACATATACCTATGATAAAAAATTTCAAACAGCACAAGAAGAGATCATAATTATACTGTATAATAATGCCATAATCTATATGTCAACACAACACTGGGGGTCTTGGAGTCCTTCTTTCTTCTTATGGGGAAATCTTCACATGGGATGGGTGAGTCATGAAGTTTGGAGCTTCTTGGGTGCCTCCTGCATTAGGGAGTCTCCATTACTGCAGAAAGCCTCTTGCAGGTGTGGAGTGTGAGTAGACAGGGAGGTCAGCAACAACGCCTTTTTGCAACAGAGCTCAGAAGGAAAGCTCCATTAGCCTACACCAGACCCACATGACTTACTTTAATGTCAATATATAAGATCTTTTTTGAAGGTTTGAGTATTCTAAGAAAAGTTTTATAGAGGTCAAAGTTCTAGTTAACTCGGAACTTCCTAAGGGAAGGCATTTCTAATTTGTGATGTGGATGCTGCCTGTACCCCTTACTGGGCTCATACCCTGCCACACACACATAGACACACACACACATCACACACACACACACACACACAAATTATGCAATCCCATTTTTTGGTCTCTTGGTCTGGGAGACAACTCTGTTCCTTTCCATGGGAGATTTCTCTCTCTGGGTTTCTTTTGGCTTCTCCCATGTTGTGAAATGTCTGAGGCTGCATCCTCCTGAGCATTACCCTTCTCTGCCCTTCATGAAGGCTCTGAACAGAAAGGGGCTGTGTTCTCCTACCTCTGCAGGACTTGCTACCGACCTAATTTTCTGGGCCTGGTGTAAAATGATAATGTGAAACCTCTTGTTAAAAAAATTATTAAGAATTTTGAGATAGTGCAGCAGAGCCCTAAACAGGAGCCCTTCGCATCAGAGCGTCCTGTTTGACTGCACTGGTCTCATGCCCAGGAAGCGGCCTTGCCCTTCTGTGAGAGCTGGAGCCCAGCTGCTGCCTTTACTGGGTCATCTCTAAATGGGGTACACTTTCCAAAATTATTCATTAATTTTCTCAGAGACACTGTAGTCAGTACCTTTCCAGGAAAGAACATTACCCCCTGGCATGACTCTGACTTTCACTTCAGGAACAATACACAGCCTGTGTTGGCGCTGAGATGCCTTTGAGTCTTTACCATCTGCCTAGACCTGACAGAATCTCAAATGGGAAAAACACACACATTGGCTTCTAATTCTCTCTTGCCCAAGGAATTGTGCTGGTGCCACTTGATTTATTTTGATTCATTCTTTCTCTGACAGAAGAAGGAGAGGAGAGAGTTTCTAATTCCTTCTTTTTGTGTGTGTGATAAAATATACATAACATAAAATATACCATCTCAACCATTTTCAGGTGCATAGTGCAGTGGTCTCAAGTACATTCATACTGTTGTGCAGTCATCACCACTATTCATCTCCAGAACATTTTCATCACCCCAAATTTAATTCCTTTTATTGCCTCTATTTCCCTGGACCAGAAACCCCTTGAAGGCTGAGAACATGACTTACTCATATTTTAATATCCATGGCCTTCTATATAGTAGACACTCAAAATGCTTATTAAACTTTTACATTCAGCAGAGATAAACAGAGTGGAAAGCTGCCATAGCATTACCTGTGGAAATGAATGAAAGCCTGTGATTTGGTGGGTGCTGCTTGCCTTTGTTATCAATGCAACCCTTTCCTTTCCCAGGGAATAATGTGAATTTTTTTCATATATACACTATTAATATCCTTTATGACGTCCTGCTGCCTTTTAATTTATAAAACATTCAGGAATTTCCAGTAAACAGAGTGACATGCAGTTAAACAAATAAAGCTCGTGCCTTAAATCCTTTCATCAAAACAAAACAAAACACCCCCTCCCATCAAAAACAAACAAACAAACAAACAAACAGAATAATTAACTACTAGTATTTACTTGCATTCCATCCTGAATTCTTCCGTGGGTCCATTCCTTTTTCTAATGAACAAGAATTTTACTTTACCTAAAGTTTTTGTTGCATAATGTGAGGAAACCGCTTTGTCTGTTTGAAAACTATTTAAATGCGTCTAAAATGCAGATTTAGGAAAGAAAGGACTCAGTCTAATCAATGTTCACCTCTTAAAGGATCATCTAAAAGAATTCAGTAAATATTTTTATATGATTCTTTGAAGTTCAGAGGCTGGAGACAAGTTTAGCAAATTAGTAAAAGCAGATGTTGAGGAAATGTTTTGACTGGAGGAAGATGGTCAAGGGGTTCTCATAGTCCTGGATTCAAACAAATGGTTTGAAATGAAAACTGGAAAGATACCAAAGGGAGAGATGTTGCAATTGTTAAATGGAAGTATGTCCAAAAAGAATTATTCCTTTCTGAAAAATTTAAGCAAATGGGTATAGACCAAAACAAGGCAGCCTGTAGGCTTTTTGAAGCAAAGCTGCTCTGATGTACTGCTGTGATATATATATTTCTTAGACACGTTTTTGATTGTTAGAAAAGATTGAAGGAAAATATACTTGGGCCAAGAAAGGATTCTCAATGGAACCGTCATGGGGAGCAAGCTATATCTCTCCTCCTCTTCGTAAGAGGCATTTATATTGCCTTTTGGTCATTTTTTTGGATACTCACTATTATATCTAGGAATTTATCATAGTTCTCAATGTGTGGGAAAAAAATAAAGAACGATTTGTCTCTAAGAACCACATCATTGGAGTCAGCTGATTATAATAATCATGTATGAAGCTTACTCAGGAATTTCTTAACATTTGCTGTTGAGTACCATTCCTTTATATCTTGTTCTAAATTATGGCTATGTTAGAGAAAGATTTGTAATTATGCATATTTAAATTAGGAATTAAACTTTTGTATTTGTTGGGGTAATAGCTGGTGCAGCAAATTAGCCACAAAATTTCAGCTGTGTAACACAGTGGGTTTTCCTGGTCAGTAGGCAGATAGCTTTCCTCCATGTGGTAACATGAGGACCCAGGTTCTTTCTGTCTTCTGGTTCTACCATATCTTAGGGTCTTAAAGGCCTTTTCATGAAGCCAGTGGAAGTGGGAAGGCTATGAGGAGAAGGCACACCAGAACTGATACACGTTACTGTTACTCACATTCCATTAGCAAGATCTAGTCAAACAATCACCCCTGAATGCAAGGAAGGCTGGCAAATGTAATTGCTTGCCAGAACTACTTTTCTGCTTTATGGAAGAGTTTCTGGTGGGCAGTTTTCCTTCTCTCAGTTTTTGTTCATATTATTATAGTAAGGCAACCCAATTAGTCTCTTTCTGTCAGCTAGTTACCTCACCAACTATGAAATAGAACAACCATGCACCTAGTTATTAAATAGTGAACTGTGTAGTAATAGTACTTGGGAAAATTGAAATGACTTATTTGAGGCTATAGATCCATATAAAGCCACAAATAATTGGGATCACCATTCTGTCAAAGAGGAGCAATACAGCAAAGAAATGATCCTTATATTAGATTCTTAATTCGTGTAGTGCTGTAATTACAGTACTTGATCAGAAACAGAAGACCATGTTTCTTTAGTGGAGGCTGCTAAATCTGTCTTTTTTTTTTGAGATGGAATCTTGCTCTCTCGCCCAGGCTGGAGTACAGTGGCGCGATCTAGGCGCACCACAAGCTCTGCCTCCTGGGTTCACGCCATTCTCCTGCCTCAGCCTCCTGAGTAGCTGGGACTACAGGTGCCCACCACCATGACTGGCTAATTTTTTGTATTTTTCGTAGAGACGGGGTTTCACCGTGTTAGCCAGGTTGGTCTCGATCTCCTGACCTTGTGATCCACCCACCTTGGCCTCCCAAAGTGCTGGGATTACAAGCGTGAGCCACCATGCCCAGCCAAATCTGTCTTATACTATGGTATTCATAGTTACTATTATTAGCAGCAGTGGTAGTAAGAGCAACTGATATTTATTGAGCACTTACTGTGTACTAGGTATTGGGATAACTGCTATGTAAATAAAATGTCATTTAGTCTTCCCTCTGCCTGCATGAGGTGTGTACTACAATTGTTGTAATTAGGAATTTTATGAGCAATAGAAACAGACTCTGGATGACTTAACTAAGAACAGAATTTACTAGAAATATGTAAGATGACTCATATCAAAGGAAAAAAAACATCCAGACAAGTCTCAGACAAGGCAGAAATAAGGGAAGCCCCAAGGACTCAGGTAGAAGGAATTAAGGGACAGTTGGGAAGGATCCGCTTCAATTTTTCTTGTCAGGGACGCCAGGATACCCTGAGTGACCATCCCACCAGGATCACGCACCATGAAGAAAGAGTATATCACCAGTGAAAAATATAAACCTTGCTACCAGTAAGGTTAATAGATAGCAGAGACAAGGTTCAAAATCCAGGGGAATGCCCAGTTTAGTGGAAAAACTGTAAGTTTTGAAGACAGACCCTTGTGTGACTGCTGGCTCTGGCACTGTGCCTGGTGTGCAACCTCTTTGAGCCTCAGTCTCCTCATTTGTAAAACTGGACAACAATGTTATCAGAATGCCAGGTGACATTGGTCTAGGTCTTGCTGCTTGCTGTGCAGAAAGCCAGTCCCTGAGACAACGAGTCCTGCCAGGGAAGAAGATTTTATTCAGGTGACGCCAGCCATAAAGTTGGGAGATCAGTCTCAAATCCATCTCTCCCAACCAACTAAAATTGGGGGTTTCTATAGCCAGGAAGGAATGGAGCTACATGTGGGAAAACAGAAATTAGGAATGGGTAAATAAGCAATCATGCCATATGAAGGCTCTGGTATCTCATTGGATGTGGTGATGTGGTGTTTCAGTTCCTTGCCTAAGGGTCAGTTTCCTGAGGAAGGAACTCAAATAAGACAAATGTAAGCTTTAAGTTTCAGCATCAGAGAGGGCCAATTTCTATATTTATTTTAAAAACTGTAAACATCTGTTTTTTGGGCCAATTTGGCCAATTTCAGTCCCTTCTATTTATCAATCCCTCAATCATAGGGAACCTGATCATTGATCCTTCTGGCTGCTTCATGCTGAGGAGGGGCATTGTGGGATAATGATGAGGAATGAAAACATCACATCTGCAATTGAAAGTACTCATGACTGCCTCGTTACCATCTGGCTTGTTGGAGCACCAGGATCTGGGTACTTCTATTAATGGTTTTAGAAACTAAGATGATTAATAACATAGATAAATCAAATTTAAAAATCCCAGAGAATATAGAGTGGATCCCCTGGGGAGTCCAAGAGAATAATCCTTAACCTACCAAAGGTCTTCCTGATTCATTGCATCCTGCAGGCAAAAAGATGTCTTTTTTTGGAGAGCAATAACAACCTGAAAAGTGCATGTTCACTTGATGATTTCACATCTACAGTCTTTGGCTGGGTTTTGAATATCAACTTAAGGCTGTCTAAGATTTCAGAAAACCATAACTGTTTCCCCTGGAAGGATCCCAGAGGCACCGGTTTTACCTGAGTATGATGAATCCCAGAGGCACTAGTTTTACTTGAGTATGATGAATCCATGGCTTAACCCCAGCTAACATGACAGATGAGTGAGTGGTCAGCAACACCTCAAAAGAGCTGACCCATTGTGGTTGCAGCTGGTCTTCACCCTGGTGTAATTTCCAGGTCGTGGACATGGTCTGCAGTTTCAAAGAGTGGAGAGGCACTTCTATAGGGAACTGTACCCTGTTGGAAGAAAACGCTGAGAGACTAGTTGGTATACTTCCTCATTGTTTTACATATGCTCTAGCTTCTGTTTCAGAGGAGAAACAATCCTCAAGTGACAGGGAGTCTGGAGAAATGGTCCCCACACATTTCGAAGGGGATAAGAGCCAACCCACTTACAGGGGCTACTCAGATCCTCAGCAGGACAAAGAGCAAGATTTTTTCCCAGATAAAATTTGTCTTTTGGCAATTGGGGTCTCCTTGGCCAAAAGTGGGTCTGGTTAGTCTGATGGGGGACTTAGGGCTCTATTTTTAGTTTGGCCCTCTTTTGTTGATACATGCCAGAGGCAGCATCCATGGCCAAGCTTTTATTTTGTCCCATACTGTTGCTGGAGTGGTGTGGCTGTGTGCCCTGGGTCCATCCTGTCCCTCAATGGGAACCCTGTGGCCAAAGAACTTAGAGTCAGAAGACTTACAGCCAATTAAATGTACTAGTCCTGACAGAAATGGAAGTGGACAGGCACTCATTAACCCTTAAAGCCCTTTAAGTAACAAAAAACCCCAAAACCAAAAGCCAAAAAGTAAGTTTAATATTCCTGTCATTGTACAGCCAGTCCCCCATGGCTTGCACACAAAAGCACACCCGCTGCTTCACTTGGCATTGATAGGTGAAACTGAGCAGTTCCTCTTTTCAGGGCAAGCAGCTCTTATAATGGCTTTTACCCAGTCCACAAGGCTGGCTGTTCTCTTGGGAATAATGTCATGTGTGTCTAGTTTATATATACATCCATCTGCAATTGCTCAAGTGTGAGCTATGGATCCTGCATCCACCAAAACATGCTCTTCCACTCTGCTGCGTTTAAAAGACATTGCTCCCAAATTAGTTACTCACAATTGATTTTAGTAAAGATTTCTTAGGAAACTGATGATACCAATCTACAAGATGGAATAATTTCTTCACATTATACCTTCTGGTTATAACAGTTACTCTCTACTCTGTTTTGCCCTTCCCCCAACGTTGACTGCCTTCTTGGAAATCACAGATTTCAGAGGTAATCTTAGTACATTGGCATAATTTCCCCTTTTGTGGTAGCTTTGAGGCTAGTGATCTGAGATCAGACAGACCCACATCTGAGTCTGGTCCAGTCTCAAGACCCAACCCAGCACTCTCTTACTTCCATTGTGACTATTATAGATAACAGTAACAAAGGGATTCACTATTTTGCTTTTTTCCTTATTAGTTTGTACTTCCTTTTACATCCAGGGAACCACCTCCCCAGGAGTTGAATTCATATCTAAATTTCACTGGTAACTTTACCTTTAATAACTGAATGCAGCACAGTTGCAACTCCATACGATGGCCACCCAGGAAGCAAAGGTTAATATAACAACATATGTTATTCTAACACAGGGACGTAGATTCTGGCCTTGCATCAGTGTGTTCTTGATAGTAACATTTAATTTATAGAAAAACTCTTAACGGATTTTACCCCTCAAAATTGACCCTTACAATCTCATGCCTCTTTCTTCTATGATAGTCCTGGGCCTAGAGGGATTCAGTAGTTTGTTTCTGGCCCTGTGTCTCATGAAAGTAGTTCACTTTGATTGTCACCTTCTCCTGGGTCTGAAGACGAGGTTTTGACTGGTGTTAATGTTCAAGATTTAGTAGGAGTTGGTGCCATTTTCAGATCCAGGAGTGAAAGCTCTGTAACTTAATGGCAAAAAGACTTTAAAAGTAATACAGAAAGTTTTGTGCATGTAAAAGCCTTAATTATTTTAAATCTATTTTTTTAAGCAATCAGAAAGTTAATAACAATGACATAGAAATTCTCTTGATAAAATGTAAAATCTGTTTCTTAGGCTAGTTACCAACAGGCAAAGAAAGATCTTCTGCAGTGTGATTGCTTCTCCTTATAGGAAGCCCATTTAGATAACCTGATGAAAAGGGTACTGGAATTAATCAGACACAGGAGGCGTGTGTTCAGAGTCGTCGGTGAATATTATATTACAGAGGAAACAAGAAACTAGAAAACTAGTACCTTGAGCAAGGGAAGAGCATGAGAAGTTTTCTGGGTACATGGACCAATTAAGACATATCAAAAAAAGCCAAGAGTACAGAATCAAGTTATATTGGAGGAAAGCATTGCTTTCTAATCCTTTAAGATAAACATTCCAGTCACAATTGCGGTTAGAACCAGAGGGAAAAATTTACAGGAGCTGTGAAAAAGTTGAAGGAGAGAGTTATTATCTCCGGCCTTTGCAAGGGGACAAAATAGCTAAAACAGCAAGGCACAACAGAGTTCCACTTCTGAGATATGAATCCAGTAAGTTTTCAAAAAGTGGTTATAGCATCAAAATCAAAACCTCTTGTAATTTTATTAACAGCAAGGCAAGATTTTAAAGAAACCTTTTCTAATACAGGGGACCAATCTTTTTCACATCTCTCTCCTCTACTTACTGGTTCCTTTCTACCTTGTTTCAGACATAATCTTCCAAGTCCATACTTTGAATTAATCTTTAGATAACTTCTGAATTAAAAAAATTATTCTTTTTCTCAATAAAAGCATATCTTTTATGGCACATTTTATATACAGAATTATATATTACTTAGAATTCTTATGCTTAGTAACTTTAAATTTTAGTGAAAACCTAGGAACAAAAATCCTGAACTATCAGATATTAGCATTTTATAGATGAGAACATTCCACTATTTTAAAAAAAAACCTGTTTCCCCATATCGTAATCCTTTCTTACTTAGAATGACACAGACATTTAACGAGCATCCAAAATAATTTCAATATTTTAAATTACATGAAGAGTTTACCTACAACATTTATCCTATTCGGATTTCATTCATTTTAGCAGTTTATCTAGCTTACTTATGAGAACTGAAATATTAGACAAAGCTAGTTATCATTTCCTTGTTAACCATTTTTATAGCCTGTAAGTATCAGGTATTCATCTCAGCAAGAACTTTAAATACATGGATATTTTCCCAATAACTCAGGTTCAACTGTTTTTGAAAATTACACTAACAATATTAAATTGGTCTTATTTATAAAAAAAATCACACAAAGATCATTCTGTTCATGACTGGGTTTATAGTCTTATAACCTTTTGTGCCAAACCATAGTTTAAATATCTTTAAATAGCAAGCAGAGAGAAATATAAAACCCGACCGAAAGGTATGCTGATAATTCTGAAGACATTTCTATTTTTATTTTACCAATAATTTTAAAGCCAACGTGTTTATTAAGAATTTACTTAATTCATAGTAACTTGAAAGTGCTTAAGCTTATTTACTTAATTTATGAGTGCTCATTTGTTTATGTATTATTATTTTTTTTTTGAGACAGGGTCTCACTCTGTCAACCAGGCTGGAGTGCAGTGGTGCAATCTAAGCTTACTGCAACCTCTGCCTCCTGGGTTCAAGTGATCCTCCTACCCCAGCCGCCCAAGTAACTGGGAGTACAGCTTGCACCACCATGCCCAGCTAATTTTTGTATTTTCTGTAGAGATGGAGTTTCGGCATGTTGGCAAGGCTGGTCTCGAACTCCTGGGCTCAAGCGATCTGCCTGCCTCAGCCTCCCAAAGTGCTGAGATTACAGGAGTGAGCCACTTTGCCTGGCCAGAATATTCCTTTATTTAAAAGCCAGTTTGGTACTCTGTAAAAACATCACATAACATTTAGACACATGTACCCACTTACAAATAAAGATCCAATACCTTTTACCTTGGAATTCTAGCCATGAGTTATGAATATGTTCACATAGCTAACCTTTGTTTGCCCTAATAGGTAATCCAGTGAAGGCTGTGAGCCAAAATTTTGGGTAAAGCAGTTTTCATAGAAGTTTGATTTTTTAAGGCCAAATCTTTTCAGACTCCAAAGAATACTAGGACCAAACAGCACTGCGGAACATCATGTAATAACCAGGCCTGACCTGCTTAGAAGAGCAGCATAAAAGCCTGGATGCAAGGCATATATCCTGCTTTCCCATTAAGGACAGTACTACAATTCAAAGACTATCCAAGATCGGGCAAAGTCAGGCACGTTCAGGGTGGTATGGCCATAGACTTTCCCTCACTCCGTTGGCCCACAACTACCTTCAGACCAACCCTGAAATGCACCCAAGTGGGCTGCACTCTGGGATCGAATCACAGCCTCCCATGTCTGCACTGACATACACTTAAGCAGTCATCAAGACACAGTCCAACTGCAGCAGCGATCAACAAGCCCCAAAAGTGTCCAAACTGAGTCCGGGTGCTTTCCTCTCTCAGCTGCTTGGATTTTTCAACCTTAAATGGAAATTCCTTCAGAATTCCCCAAATCAAGAGGAGCAGTTCCTGCTTTTTGGACACACAGAAGACACTCACTTGTCCAGATGCAGATGTGCACACACAGACACAAATAAGCAATTATTAACAAGCCCCAAGAGTGTCCAAACTGAAACAGTCAGGGAGCTTTCCTCTCTTCATTGGTTAGGCTTGTTTAACCTGCAAATAGATTCCTCAGATCTAGAGGAGCCATATTTGCTGTCAGCAACCCACAAAAGACACTTATCTGTCCAGAGGCAGATGTCAATTTTCTTTTCTTTCTTTCTTTTCTTTTCTTTTTTTTTTTTGAGACAGAGTCTTGCTCTGTTGCCCAGGTTGGAGTGCAGTGGCACGATCTCAGCTCACTGCTGGGTTCCGCCTCCTGGGTTCACGCCATTCTCCTGCCTCAGCCTCCCCAGATGTCAGTGTTCAAGGGCTATTCTTCCTAGGCAATCAGGATGATGGTTGGGGCTGGCAGTGGTGGGTCAAAGAGAGAGAGACTGAAACTTACCTTTGGCCAAAAAAACAAAGACAGGCAGCTGCCTAGGAGGTCTTCTGAAACTCTTCTGGCCTGTGGCCAGTGAACTGTGAGCAACACATTTCTAGTCAGGAAACCAAAATCTGTTACTGAAATACCAGGGGGGGGACCCTGTTGCTTCCTGCATAGAAAGCCAGTCACTGAAACAATGAGTATTGCCAGGGAGTATTGCCAGGAAAGAAGGCTTTTTATTCAGGTGACATCAGCTAGAGAGAGGGGAGATCAGTCTCATATCCATCTCCCTCAACTGATTAAAATAGGGGGTTTGTATAGCAGGGAAGGAATGTAGCTACATAAAGTCATGATGGATGAGAGATCTGGCATCTCATTGTCTGGACAGAGTGATCTGGTGTTTTAGTTCCTTATCTGAGGGTCAGTTTCCTGAGGAAGCAACTCCAATAAGATAAATTTAAGTTTCAAGTTTTAACACCAGGGAGGGTCAATTTGTATGTTTATTCAAAAACTGTTAACATCAGCTCTATGGGCCAGTTGGGCCAGTTTCAATAACTAGCTATCAAGAATGTCAAAGATTTTAAAAAATGCTTTATCCAAAAGAAGAGGTGAAAACCTAAAGCAAAACCGTAACTTGAAAATGTACCTTACTTGCAAAACATTAACTGCACCAGACCCAGACATGATGTGCATCACAGATGATCTATATTCAAACTTTTTTAACACTGATTTTTTTCAGGCTCATATGTTGTAGATAAGACCACAGAAAAACTGACCTAATAGTAACTCTGTATGGACTTATGTTCTAAAGATATAATTACTAACACTTCTAGCAGCTCCCTAATTTACAAATTCTGAGGAATCTCTACCAAGACCATCCTACAGTTAAGTGTAATTACCCCAACCCTTATAAGTGCCCTTCCTAATGGGCTTTTGATACTGGTTTTCTCAGGTGGATTTTGTACTGAAATTTGGTCAGACTCTCTTTGCAACAGACTGGGATCTCAACTAGTAACAGTGTACACAGGTAAGATTCCTTCAGTCAGTCTCTATCTACTAAAAGCCGGTCTGCCCATGGCTATGAGGTAAATGTAGCACTGACTTGAGCTTGGATTATTTAGGTGAGCCCTGTAGCAATGATAAATTTGTCTTATATATATTCTTCTTGCAGCTCTTCTTGATTTTGCCTTTCCCAATTTCAGAAAAATGAACTGTTAAGAAATCCTTGGGTTTTAAAAATGTTCATTTGATAATGATGAGGTTTAAAATAAGCTATCCCAAAATATGTCACCTTGACATTGGAAAAACCCTTGGAGTCAGGGTTTCCAAGATGATTTGGGCCACAAAGCAGAAGACAACATGAAATGGATGGTTTCTGCCTGAGACCATCACAACAGGATAAGCCAAATGCTATCATCACTGGACAGGTATAAACAATTTTTTTCTAACCATTACTTCAACTTTATAGCTAAGGAAACTGAGGCTCAGAAAGTGCAAGGAAATAGCAAAAGTCACTGGTTATTGGGTGGTGGAACTGAAGAGTAAAGGACTTTGGTTTGTCTGATGCCAACTTTTGTCCATTGCTTGTTTTTTAATTATACATATTGCCAACATGCCTAGAAGAAGTAAGGACTTCTGGATGACTCCTGAGAGCCTGGAAAAGGCCTTGCTGGGGAGAGTAGTTTGGCGTCCAGAAGTTGGTTGGAAGGCTCTCGAAGCCACTTCCTTGCTCAGAGAAGAGACCTGAACTGCAAGGCCGAGAAGGCCTAGTCAAGCTTTACGCCTAGTCAAGCTTTACCTTTCTGTGTCACTAGTGGTGAGGCCGTGAAACAGTTAGGGAATGGAATAGATGTCAAGGACATTCTGGCTCACAGGCCAGTCTGACTGTCCCTCACATGAACTTGGGATTGTTAGTTGATTGGGTCTACCTTTTGAATACACAGGAAGATATCCTTTACCTCATTATGATAACACCAGTAGGATGTTCTTAAAGCCAAGAGACCAGTATCGCAACCTCAGTCATTATCACTAGAACTCATTTAGTTACCTAGTCTGTTAAGCTTCAGGTGGCACTTGAGAAAAACCCTAGCAAAGACAGTTTCTACATCTTTTAGATGATGAAGACAATGACAACAACAACAACAACATAGCAACAACTAACACTTGTATAATGCTGCCTGTTTTCCAGGTTCTGTTCTAAGTGTTTCCCATATGGTAACTCACTGAATTCTCATAATAATCTACTGTGATTAGGGACTTTCATGAGGTCACACAGGCAGAGAAAGATGGAATGGAGATTTGAGTCTATAGTCCATTATGCCATTTCTCATTCAGATATTTTAAAATCAAAGTCAAAGAAAGCATTGATATTATTTAGTGTGAAGTACATTGAAAATATTAACTATTGTCATATAAGAGGCTTAAGTTTACAGTAGTTGTTGTCTTAAAAGTAATTAAGTTGAGACTACTATTTGAAATATATTCCCAGCTTTAAAAATAGTAACAATGTACTATTTGAAGAAATGAAATCTTCTCTATTTCCTCCACTTTCATCATTTTACAATTATCTTGGAGTATAATTTTTCTTGCTCATGGTTTATTAGAAATTAGTAAAAATATTTCATTTTTATGGAAAACATTACACCAATAAGTAGATAAATATGCCTTCATTTTCTACAAAATAGATTCTGTCTGTGTCTCAGTAGAAACTGAGCTAGGTTTTATGCTTCTTGTTTCTATAAGAATTTTTAGCAAATGTTGCAGAATCTATATCAATTTCTACACACATACCCTACATATCTATGTCTGTAATGACAACATTTTTAAATTAAGGTAACTTCCAGGTGATACTTTTGGTTCTATTATTGATGTTAATTAGTTGGACCTTCCTTCATTCCACAAAAGGAACTTAAAGTCACTAAAATATATTTGTCTAGTAAGGCATGATAATAAAAGATAAAATTAAAGAAAAGAGAAAATACAAATAAATCAATATGATGAATTTAGGGTAATTCTTATACCCAAATATATTTCATAAAGACTTGTACACTGAATCACAGTGTGCTGCAATTTTAGCTCCACATTTCTTAACAATGGATTTAAATGTCATAGAACTTGCTGAGTTCCTAAGATAAGAAACTAAGTAGTAGGTTAAGAGACTTGGTATGGAGGCCTGAAAATAAACAAACCATGGGAATATGTCAAATATCTACTATGTGTTTACAGAGAATACAAAGATGGTTCCTGCCCCTATTTTGGGACAAGAATATCACATTCACAGTCAATATTTAGGAATATTAAACATGCCTCTTAATTGTGCCCTCAATCCTGACTAGAATCTCTTTCTGTGTTTCTTGTTTCTTATTCTCCCACTCCCCACAGTGACTTTTAAAAATCTTCCCTGGCTGGGTGCAGTGGCTCACGCCTGTAATCCCAACACTTTGGGAGGTCGGGGCTTGGGGACTGCTTGAGGCCAGGAGGCCAACACCAGCCTGGGTAACGTGGCAAAACCCTGTCTCTCGAAAAATACAAAAATTAGCTGGGCATGGTGGTGCTTGCCTATAGTCCTGGTTACTTGGGAGACTGAGGTGGGAACATCACCTGAGCCTGGGAGGTTAATGCTGCAGTGAGCTCTGATGGTTCCGCCGCACTTCAGCCTGAGCGACAGAGCGGAACCCTGTCTCAAAAACAAAAACAAACACAGAAAACCCCAACTTCTCTACTTCTTTAAATTTCCTAATTCTCTTTACGTACCTCCCACTCCTCCCTCATCTCAGAAAATGACCTACTTCAAAAACAAGTAGAAGCCATAACCCAGGAACTGCCTTTGTTTACTACCATCACCGAGGACTCGCCCTGCATATGTACTTTGGGCAGGCATAGAGGAGCTGCTCCTCCTTATTGCTAAGAACAATTCTTCCACGTGTGCTATAAATTACTTTCCTTCTTGTATATGCTAAACATTATCCCTTCTCTCTTGTCTACTCAACCATTCTTTTTCATTGCCATTGAACTATTTTTCAGACTTTTTTTTTTTTTTTTTTTTTTGAGACGGAGTCTCGCTCTGTCGCCCAGGCTGGAGTGCAGTGGTGCAATCTCTGCTCACTGCAAACTCCGACTCTCTGGTTCACGCCATTCTCCTGCCTCAGCCTCCTGAGTAGCTGAGACTACAGGCGCCCACCACCACGCCCGGCTAATTTTTTGTAGAGACGGGGTTTCACCGTGTTAGCCAGGATGGTGTTGATCTTCTGGCCTCGTGATCCGCCTGCCTTGGCTTCCCAAAGTGCTGGGATTACAGGCGTGAGCTACTGCGCCTGGCCTATTTTTCAGACT
This sequence comes from Macaca nemestrina, assembly GCF_043159975.1. Lineage (NCBI taxonomy): Eukaryota > Metazoa > Chordata > Mammalia > Primates > Cercopithecidae > Macaca > Macaca nemestrina. The sequence continues at coordinate 61,496,569 of NC_092130.1, forward strand.
TCTTAATCTTAAAAAGAGCCTGCCTTGACCCTGCACCCGTATCCCGAACCAATGCTTTCTCTCTGATCGCCTCAGTTACAGCCAGACTTCCCAAACACAGTCTGTGCCTACTTCCTCCTTCACCCTACTTCCCAATAACCCCTCAGGCCATTTGACTCTGGAGTCACCAAAACTGCACTGGTAGGATGACCAGTGACCTTGGTTGTGCTACATCCTATGAACATCTTTCAACTTTTTGAGTTGTTGAGTGTATTTGAATAAAACAACTCTCTCCTTATTTTGATGAGTGAGGCAGAGTTAACTTCTTTGGCTCAAAAGCAAAGATCCCCAACTCGGATAGTCCAGCTCTCCAGCCTTGTCTGGCACTGCTGTCTTCTGTGCTCTTCTTGCTGCACTCATACAGCCCTTCTCTCAGTTCCATGAGTTGGCTCTTCTCTTTCCTGCCTCAGGGCCTTGGCACATGCTGTTTTTGTAAATCTAGAAATCCCTTCCTCTCTCTCTTCACTTGAGAATTTTAGTTCTTCAGATTCAGGTTAAATGCCTCTTCTGAGGAACCTTCCTTAAACCCCCAAACTCAATCAGTTTCTCTATTATATATTCTCAAAGGCCAGAGATAAGTTTAATATCCCCACAAATTACTGACCAGGAGTGAAAATGGCCCTCTCCCCGGTTCATTGGTAGTGTCTGAATTTTAATTCTGACCACATTGTGATTTTTCCAAAAGACATTTAATGGAATTCTTCAAATAGGATATGTGTGGCTGGTGTGATTGAACAGTAGTTGGAACATCCTCTTAAGTCATAGTGCTTATTTCCTGTGACTCGTGGGCCTTTCAAGGATGTCTGATTACAGCTCTGCTCATTGTGATTATTATGATCATGACACTTGCAGAAACATAATATGAACCAGGTCAGAGGCCCTGAGCCTAGATGAGTCAAGGCAGAGGGAGCCTAGAGGCTGTGGTGGAAGGTCCTTCCCTGAGTGATTTGTAGTTGCTGCTCTGATTGTCATGTTTATTGTTTCAGGGAATTTTATTAGCAGGTTATCCACTGCCTTAAAGAATGGTTCTTCCTTTAATACATCCTTCCCTTATTTCTTTTTTTTTTGCTTATCCCCCCAAATTGCAAAAACTCCTCAATCTGGTATATTTGCTGGGTAGGTCTAGGAAGAAGAATACAGAAAAGTGATATACCATACAACACTTCACAATTAATATTTATTCATAATTAAAATCTGAAAGATAAAGGCAGGAGTAGAGTTATAAACTCCATTTTCCACATGGGGAAACTGAGGTCCAATACGCAATAACTAGTGAAGACACTTATAGAACCTAGGTGTGCCAACTTTTGGTACAGTGCTCTTTTCTGCCATGTCATTAATTTGAAAGTGTTTTAAATTCTTCTTCTTCTTTGTTTTTCACAAAAGTTCTTATGTCTATTTATATTATTATCAATTTTCAACTCAGTGTAGCAAAATTGAGTGCTGGTTATATAGAAGATTCTGGGAGGTATAAAACAATGATACAAATTCTTCAAGCTTATAATTTGGTGGGAGTGGAGGTGGGGACAAGATTCACTTACTCTATTACTTCTGTCCTCATGCCCAACCTTCATAGAATTCAAATTAGGCTTGATTTTAGATTTTGCTTCTCTTATGTCCCATTCTTTTATTATCATATATCTCATGAATATCTACTAATCTATCTGAGACCAAGTCAGATGACAAAAGAATTTTGAGAAGATGCTGATGACAAATGACTTTGTCTCTCACCTTCAACAAAAGTGTGGGGCAAGTGGCAATTGAGACTTGAAGTGGATCTTAAACATGGAAGAATAAAAGGATTATTTATTAGTATTTTGTACAGTTTGATGACCTATTGAAAAATCTCTGTGTTTTGCTTTTCACAATTACCAACTTACGATGAAAGAACAGAATGAATGTTCTGTTCGAAGTATAGACTGCTATTGCCTTTCCCAATATCCAAGATGACCATGTAGGATAAAGGCTACAGTTTTCATCTTTCTTTGTACTAGTCTGGCTATGTGACTTGCCAGTGAGCTGTAATGAAAGATTATGGCTGCCCAAGGGAATTTTTAAAAATATCTGTCATGCACCCTTTACCCTTTTTCTTTCTGTTTGTTAGCATATGGCCAATACATGAACAGTCACCTTGCGTCATGAGGTGGCATGGTAAGGTTGGTGGAGCATAGGATAGGAGCCTCCATACCAGCATTGGGAGCTATCTCAGGACTTCTTCTAAGGGAGATAAAACAAATGTTTGTCTTTTTAAGGCCATTGTTGTTTTGGAGCTTTGGTTACAAGCAACTGAAGCCAGTCCTACCTGAAATCCCCTACTTCACCACCTAAATCAAGAATGTCCTAAAACCTGGCTTTTATTTGTTCCTTGAAAAAGGCAAGTCAAATATTTTTGTTTCTAGGGTCTGGGTTCTGTCCATCTATAAGAACAGGTGATTATACACTAGTATGAGATATAGCAAAGCCAGTATGAATCACCTTTTCTGCTTGTTTGTTTGAGAGACAGGAAGGGAGAGAATTAAGAGGAAAATGAAAGAAACTCTGGGATATTAGATGATACTTGAGAACTAGGAAAAGAATCAGGGTTTGTAGTTTCTGTTAGTGATAGATATCTCATCCCACTGGAAAGCAGTGCTTTTGTGGATGCAAGAATTTCACATGGTAATGGTCATGTGGTGCCTGTATAGACTGGAAACTATATCCTGTCATCTTGGGTGCTTCAGAAGTGTCTCCGTGGCTGAACTTGGGATGAAGGGAGAAGAACTGTGGGTGGAGCCATTTCTTTTACTATATACCAAAAGCACCAGTAACCAAAATAGAGTACCAATTTCTCTGTTTCATTTTTCTGAACTCTATAGCTCTAGATTGCTTGTTTGAAAGAAGGAGAGGGGAGGTAATCCAAAAAGGTGGCTTTTATTGGATTTCTCAAAAAAGTTTTTCTGTGGGCATTGAGCCAGATTTGATTCAATTTGGAACACAAGAAATGTCATGTTTCTTGCTCCTCATCGAGTAATTCATACCATTAGAGTAGGATGGAATAATCATGATCTCCTTTCACTCAAAGGAGGTATTTCTCTCAAAGCTCATGAGGTATTTTTCAATTCAAACTGTACCTCTTGTTTCAACATAACAAGTGCCAAAGCATTCAGGTTAAATTTGTATAGCAGAAGATTAATTGCTTAACAAATTTAACAAATATTTACTGAACTTACACTTTGGGCCAGGCACTGTTATAGGCCAACGGATTAAACAGAGACCGAAGATGAATCCTTGCCCTCCTTGGCACTTACCTGCTAGTCAGTGGACAGACAATAAACACAAGGCATGAATAAATGTATAATAGCATGCTAGGGGATGATTTAGTAGTATCTTCAAGAGACAAAATATACTATTTTTCCTGCCTGCACTAAACTTGGAGACTTGGAGGGAGGCAAATTTGTCTGTGTTAGGGAAAATGTACCAAATGAGAAGGGGCAATCCAGTGCATTTTAAGAGAATGGCCCTTCATAAGCTTACAAAGAGAATTCCTGAAATTTTCCAAAACAGTACCCTGAGGTATTACTGAAAACCCTGCCAAAAGTAGCACATTTCAAGAGCAGACATCTAATCCCAAACATTTTGCAGCTTATAAACGCAGCAGCACATTGAAAAGTGGTAAAGACATTAAAATACAACAGATGAATCAATTACTTGCTTTCCCGAGGCTAAGGACTATAGTGAATTTGGGGTGTTAGTGACAGTCTCCAAGCACAAAGATTCATTTCTGTTGGACTTCAAATTTTTTTCTATTACAGTAAACTTCCTGAAATGTGTGGGGATCAAGAACACTTTCATCTGGTTGGTTAAGCATGATGATATTGCCTTGAGTATAGGTTAGTATCTGTACAGAGAGAGGATTCCTTGGCAGCTCCTGTTGAGATGCATCACTGAATTTGGACTGTTGGTCTCAGGAGGTGGCTCTGAGAGGAGGTGCCTAAGGAGTAGAGAATTAGATATTATAAGAAAAGGTGGAATCATTAAAAAGTATGGGGGTATCGGGCAAGGTTTAAGGGTCCCTGACCATCTTGGAAAACAGAGTGCAGAATAGAAGGTCTAGAAAAAGGGAGAGCTGAGAAGCCATTGTTTATTCATCCAGAGCTGAGTAGAGCCAGGCCAGAGGGAGTGTTCAAGGGGTTCGAGAGGCAAGTAAGGTTAGAAATGAAGATCTCCTGGCTGGAGTTGGGAGAAGGCGACTCTAGGCAACAGTGATTTGACTAGAAACTGACAGTTGAGGCTGAGGGCTAACAAAGAATATTGAGGAGATTCTGAGGTTTGCGGGCTAACTCTGAACACTGCCATAAAAGGGCACTTTAATCCATGCCTGAAGGGTGAAAAAAATTAGCTGCTGAAGTGCATGCCATGCTTTGACTGTGGGCATTACTTTTTTTTTTTTCTTCTTGCAACTTTTAAGTTCCAGGGTACATAGGCAGAACGTTCAGGTTTGTTACATAGGTAAATGTGTGCCATGGTGATTTGCTGCACAGGTCAACCCATCACCTAGGTATTAAGCCCAGCATCCATTAGTTATTCTTCCTGATGCTCTCTCACCCCTTGTCCTACCCAACAGACCCGTGTGTGTGTTGTTCCCCTCCCTGTATCTATGTGTTCTCATTGTTCAGCTCTCACTTATAAGTGAGAACATGTAGTGTTTGGTTTTCTGTTCCTGGGTTAGTTTGCTGAGGATAATGGATTCCAGTTCCATCCATTTCCCTGCAAAGGATATGATCTTGTTCTTTCTTATGGCTGCATAGTATTTCATGGTGTATATGTACCACATTTATTTTATCTAGCCTATCACTGATGGGCATTAGGGTTGATTCCACATCTTGGCTATTGTGAACAGTGCTGCAATGAACATAGGTGTGCTTGTATTTTTATAATAGAATGATTTATATTCCTTTGGGTATATACCCAGTAATGGGATTGCTGGGTCAAATGGCATTTCTGCTTCTAGATCTTTGAGTAATCCCCACACTGTCTTGCAGAATGAATGAACTAATTTACATTCCCACCAACAATGTAAAAGCACTCCTTTTCCTCCACAAGCTCACCAGCATCTGTTGTTTCTTGACATTTTTAATAATTGGCATTCGGACTGGTATGAGATGGTATCTCATTGTAGTTTTGAATTGCATTTCTCTAATGATCGGTGATGTTGAGTTTTTTTTCATATGTTTTTTGGCTGCATGAATGTCTTCTTTTGAGAGTGTCTTTTCAAGTCTTTTGCCCATGTTTTAATGGGGTTGTTTTTTTCTTATAAATTTGTGTAAGTTTCTTGTAGATCCTGGATGTTAGACCTTTGTCAGATGGATAGATTGCAAAAATTTTCTCCCATTTGTAAGTTGTCTGTCCACTCTAATAATAGTTTCTTTTGCTGTGGAGAAGCTCTTTAGTTTAATTATATCCCATTTGTCAATTTTTGCTTTTATTGCAATTGCTTTTGGCATCTTCATTATGAAATACTAGGCTGTGCCTATGTCTTGAATGGTATTGCCTAGATTTTCTTCTCTGGTTTTTGTAGTTTTGGGTTTTACGTTTCAAGTCTTTAATCCATCTTGAGTTAATTACTGTATATGGAGTAATGAAGGAGTCCATTTTCAGTCTTTTGCATATGGCTAGCCAGTTCTCCCAGCAACATTTATTAAATAGGGAGTCCCTCCCTCATTGCTTGTTTTTGTCAGGTTTGTCAAAGACCAGATGGTTGTAGGTATGTGGCCTTATTTCAGAGTTCTCTATTCTGTTGGACTGATCTATGTATCTGTTTTTTTTTTTTTTTTAAACCAGTACCATCCTGTTTTGGTTTCTGTAACATTGTAGTATCGTTTGAAGATGGGTGGTATGATGCCTCTAGCTTTGTTCTTTTTGCTTAGGATTACCTTGGCTATTCAAGCTCTTTTTTGGTTCCATATGAATTTTAAAAGAGTTTTTTCTAATTCTGTGAAGAATGTTAATGGTAGCTTGATGGGAATAGCATTGAATCTATAAATAACTTTGGGCAGTATGGCCATTTTCATGATATTGAGCATGAAATGCTTTTCCGTTTGTTTGTGTCTTCGCTGATTTCCTTGAGCAGTGGTTTGTAGTTCTCCTTGAAGATGTCCTGTATTTCCCTTGTTAGCTGTAGTCTCTTGGTAGCAATTGTGCATGGGAGTTCATTCATGATTTGACTCTATGCTTGCTTGTTGTTGGTGTATAGGAATGTTAGCGATTTTTGCACATTGATTTTATATCCTGAGACTTTGCTGAAGTTGCTTGTAAGCTTTAAGAAGCTTTTGGGCTGAGATGATGGGGTTTTGGGATATAGGATTATATCATCTGCAAACGATGATCATTTGACTTCCCCTCTTCCTATGTGAATACCCTTTATTTCTTTCTTTTGCCTGATTTTCCTGGCCAGAACTTCCAATACTATGTGGAATAGGAGTGGTGAGAGAGGACATTCTTGTCTTGTGCCAGTTTTCAAGGGGAACGCTTCCAACTTTGGGCCATTCAGTACGATATTGGCTGTGGGCTTGTCATATATGGCTCTTATTATTTTGAGGTATGTTCCTTCAATACCTAGTTTATTGAGAGTTTTTAACATGAAAGGATGTTGAATTTTATCGAAGGGCTTTTCTGCATCTATTGAGATAATAATGTGGTTTTTGTCTTTAGTTCTGTTTATGTAATGAATCATGTTCATTGATTTGCGTATGTTGAATCAACATCCCAGGGATGAAGCCAACTTGATCATAAGCTTTTTGATGTGCTACTGGATTTGGTTTGCCAGTATTTTATTGAGGACTTTTGCATTGATGTTCATCAGGGATACTGGAGGGAAGTTTTCTTTAGCTGTTGTATCTCTGCCAGGTTTTGGTATCAGGATGATACTGGCCTCATAAAATGAGTTAGGGAGGAATTGTTGCTTTTCAATTGTTTGTGATAGTTTCAGAAGAAATGGTATCAGCTCCTCTTTGTACCTCTAGCAGAATTCATCTGTAAATCCATCTGGTCCCAGGCTTTTTTTGGTTGGTAGGCTATTTGTTACTGCCTCAATTTCAGAACGTGTTATTGGTCTATTCTGGGATTCAATTTCTTCCTGGTTCAGTCTTGGTTCAGTCAGGTTGTGTGTGTCCAGGAATTTACCCATTTTTACTAGGTTTTCCAGTTTATGTGCATAGAGATGTTTGTAGTATTCTCTGATGGTTGTTTGTATTTCTGTGGGGTCAGTGGTGATACCCCCCTTATACTTTCTGATTTTGTCTATTTGGTTCTTGTCGCTTTTCTTCTTTATTAGTCTAGTTAGCAGTCTATTTATTTTATTAATTTTTTTTTTAAAAAACACCTCCTGAATTTGTTGATTTTTAAAAGAGTTTTTGGTGTCTATCTCCTTCAGCTCTGTTCTGATCTTAATTATTTGTTGTCTTCTGCTGGCTTTGGAGTTTGTTTGCTCTGGTTCTCTAGTTCCTTTAGTTGTGATGTTAGGTTATTTATTTGATATCTTTCGAGATTTTTAATGTAGTTATTTTAGTGCTGTAAATTTCCCTTTAAAACTGCTTTAGCTACATCCCAGAGATTCTGGTATGTTGTCGTTTTGTTCTTATTTGTTTCAAAGAACTTCTTGACTTCTGCCTTAATTTCATAATTTACCCAGGAGTCATTCAGGAACAGATTGTTCAATTTATTTATTCATTTATGAGATGGAGTCTTACTCTGTTGCCCAGGCTGGAGTGCAGTGGCATGATCTCAGCTCACTGCAACTTCTGCCTCCCTAGTTCAAGCAATTCTCCTGCCTCAGCCTCCTGGGTAGCTGGGATTACAGGTGCCCACCACCATGCCCAGCTACTTTTTGTATTTTTAATAGAGACAGAGTTTTGCCATATTGGCCAGGGTGGTTTTGAACTCCTGACCTCAGATGATCTTCCTATCTTAGCCTCCCAAAGTGCTGGGATTACAGACATGTGCCACTGCACCCATCCAGGTTGTTCAATTTCTATGTAGTTGTTTTGTTTTGAGTGAGTTTCTTAATCTTGAGTTCTAATTTGATTGCACTGTGGTCTAAGAGACTATTTGTTATGATTTTCAGTTCTTTCGCATTTGGTGAGGAGTGTTTCACTTCTGATTATGTGATCAGTTTTAGAATAAGTGCCATGTGGTGATTAGAAGAATGTAAATTCTGTTTTTTCTCTACTTGGTCTATTTGGCTATTGACACTCATGATTTCATTGTGAATTTCTCGTGTTGTTTTTCCATCAGTTCATTTATAGTCCCCTTTTAACTGGCTCTTCTGTGTATCAGCTCCTATGTATTCTTTTATCATGATTCTGAGCTTCTTTGCCTTGGGTTAGAACATGCTCCTTTAGCTCAATGAAGTATGTTATTACCCACTTCTGAAGCCTACTTCTGTCAATTTAGCCATCTCATCCTCACCCCAGTTCTTTGCCCTTGCTGGAGAGGTGTTCAATCATTTGGAGGAGAGGAGACACTCTGGCTTTTTGAGTTTTCAGCATTTTTGCATTGATTCTTTCTCATCTTTGTGGGATTATCTACCTTTGATCTTTGAGGTTGCTGACCTTTGAATGGGGTTTTTATGGGGTCTTTTTTGTCAATGTTGTTGTTGTTGCTGTTTGTTTGTTGTTGTTTTAACAGTCAGACCCTTCTTCTGTAGGGCTGCTGCAGTTTGTTGGGTGTCCACTCCAGACCCTAATCACCTGGGTTTCCACTGCTCCTGGAGGTATCACCAGTGGAGGCTGCAAAACAGCAAAGATGGCAGCCTGCCGCTTCTTCTGGGAGGTACTTTCCAGATGGGCACTGAACTGATCCCGGCTCAAACGCTTCTGTAGGAAGTGTCTGGAGACCTCTGTTGGGAGGTCTCACCCAGTCCAGAGGAAGAGGATCAGGGATCTGCTTAGAAGCAGTCTGGCTTCCCCTTGGTAGAGTGGGTGCACTGCTTTGGTGGAAACCCCCTTTTGTACAGAGGCCCCCAGACTCTTCAGAGCCAGCAGGTAGGAAAGGCTAAGTTGGCTGAGCCTTAGAGACCACGGCCACTCCTTTCCCCAGGGGGCTGTGTCCCAGGGAGATCAGAGTTCTGTCCGTAAAACCCTGGCTGCAGTTGCTAAAATTCCCACAGGGAGGCCCTACCTGATGAGAAGGGATGGATTGGGGTCCCACTTAAAGCAGTCTCGCCATGATCTGCCACAGCAAATGTACTGTCCTGTGGGGAATTCCTCCCAGTCTGGACCACCTAGACTCCCTAGAGCCAGCAGGCCAGAACAGGCTGACTCCAGCCGCAGAGATGTTGGCCATCCTACCCCTACTGGGAACTCAGTACTCTCAGGCATTCTCCAGCCTGCTGCTGCCGGCTGGCTGGAATTCCAAACCAGTGGGTCATAACTTGTGAGCTGTCATGGAAGTGGGGCCCACTGAATGACATTACTTGGCTCCCTGGCTTCAGCCCCTTTCCGAGAAGAATGGGTGGGTCTCCTACCTCACTGGAATTCCTGGGGCCAGAGTACGCAAAAACTTCTGGTCTCCCTGCATGCCTGAGTGGCAGCTGAGAGTCCATACAGCTCTGAGCCCAATCTGGTGGCGTGGGCTCATGAGGGGATCTCCCGATCCACTGATTGCAAGGATCTGTGTGAAAAGCATGGTTTCCTGGGCTGGGTTGCACACTCACTCACCACCTCCCCGGTGGGCTGTCTGACATTGCTGTTCTAAAGAGAGATGCTGACTTCATCATGCATGTGGGTATCTCAGAATATAAATGATTTAATATAACCTGACTGCAAAGAGTACGCAGTAAAAATATTTCTGGAATTTTGGATTCAATATAGTCATTCAGTCAAAGCTGCAGTTCAGTGCCTCCCTCATCTTTTGAATATTTTGTGATCTGATTTGAGAAATCGAATGTTTTCTCTTGGCATAGTATATGAAAAGTTCAATTAAAACCTGCGAATATTTTCTTGTCACTTTGTGTGTGTATGTGTGTGTCTGTGGGCATATATATATATAAAATATACTTACATATGTAATATATATACTTACATATATAACATATATTTACAATTATATATAGTTATAATGCATATAGCTATAGCTATTTATAACCATACATTATCTATAACTATACATTTAAATTTATAACTGTAGCTCTATATGTAACTGTACGGTGTTTTATAAATTTAAAACATTTCGTGTGCTTTAAAAAAGATTTAAAAGCTAAACTTATAATTTGGAAAGGCCATTATTAAGTGCCAGATGCCTGGTGATTGAACCCAGGATTTTAATTTTTCCCAATTTAGATGAGGTTCTCTGTTCAAGCTCTAGCAATTTTCCTCTCTCTCACTCTCAGTATTACATGTATATGTAAATATACACACATATATAGACACAGAGATATATATGCACTCACACATACACACATACATATTCACACGTAAACCTTTAAAAACAGTAGAATATTTTAATAATTGAAAACAATAGCCTCAGTATGTTTAAATTTGGTACTTTAGAGCAATCTTCTAATGAAATAATTTGGAACATTTTCTACCATCTTTTATCTGTTACCACTCTTTCTAATTTTAGTATATTTTATACGCAGACATAAATTACCAAATGTGATTTAAAACTCACCCTATTTCTCTTCCTGGGGTGATTTCATGACTCTGGGACTTCAGGCTCTTGGATCAAAGCTTTGGTACATCTCAGCAGCTGTCTTAACTACTCCAGAGAGAGCAGTTTGAATCCTTCTATGCTCATCAAAGAGAAGGTGTGAATTTGCCTTTTCTCACATCCCTTCTCATAACATCTGCTTCCCATCTCCCATATCCAGGAGCCTATGGGAGAAAAGTGCCGTGGCAGAGGGAGATTCTGTTGAGAATATAAATGCCTTCTGACTATGTCTTCTTCAGCCCTCAAAAATCTTGCCATTATGTTTGAGAGCAGTTGATAAATCATAGAGTGCTGGGAAGAGTGCTGGAGAAGGAGTCAGGTGACCTTCATGACTATCCAACTCTGCAATGAGCAAGCTGTGTCACTTTGGGCAAACCATGGGTTCTCTGTTTCTCTGTTTCATCTATAAACTGAGGCAATGAAATATTATGATCTTAAATTATTTCTTTACAGTTTGATGGTATTAATCAATTCCTGACTTCCTTCTTCCATTGGTCATAAATATGTGTATGTATATATAATATATTCATAGATGATATGTGTGTGTGTGTGTAGTGATTTTTTTCCCAACTCATGGCTGACTTCAGTCTTAATAACTACTTTGATTACACACTTTTCTGCATAAAAATTGAAATTACAAAATTCTTATATATAACCAAACAAAACCCTTTGAGCAAATTTGAACTAAAGATTCAGCTGAATAATTTATTTTATATATTTGCTCCAGAATTTTCTACTGCGGCATCTTTATCAGATGTTTGTTGAAAGGTTGTCATTATGCACTAATGAATGATAGTGTTGAGAACTTGGTCACAGACCTTCACTACAATGTTACAAACTATCTTAGAAATGAAAAATGTAAAGTCTTGTGACTAATAATTGAATGATTGTTTTCACAAATGTAAATGCGATTGTGATGGTTAATATTCAGTGTCAACTTGATTGGATTAAGGATGCCAAGTATTTTTCCTGGGTGTGTCTGTGAGGGTGTTGCCAAAGGAGATTCACATTTGAGTCAGTGCACTGGGAAATGCAGACCCACCCTCAATCTGGGCGGGCACCATCTAATCAGCTGCCAGCGTGGCTGGAATAAAGCAGGCAGGAGAAGATGGAAGAGCAGACTTGCTGAGTTTCCTGGCCTTCATCTTTCTTCCATGCTGAATGCTTCCTGCCCTCGTACATCAGACTCCAAGTTCTTCAGCTTTTAGACTCTTGCACTTAACACCAGTGGTTTAGCCACAGACTGAAGGCCGCGCTGTCGTCTTTTCTACTTTTGAGATTTTGGGACTTGGACTGATCCACCACTGGCTTCCTTGCTCCTCAACTTGCAGACGAGCTATCATGGGACTTTACTTTGTGATCATGTGAGTCAGTTATCCTGAATAAACTCCCTTTCATGTATACATATATCCTACTAGTTCTGTCCCTCCAGAGAACCCTGACTAATACAGTGATTTTCCAAAAATTCATGTTAGTTGGACAGAATTAAATCCTAAGAGTTTGCAACTACATTGGAGTTGAAGACATGACAGTGGGTAAAGTGTCCAGGGAGTGTGGACCAAAGCCAACAGGAAAACTTCAGGCACTTTCACATTTAACAGATTGGCAGAGGAAGAGAAGCCATTGAAGGAGACTGAGAAGAAATGAGAGGTATCAATAGAGGATGAAGCAGAGGCTCCTCCTGTCAGAGAAGCAAGGCGGAAGAAACTTTCAAGAGAGGTGTTGGTCAATATTGCAAAATGCTAGAAGGAGGTAAAATGAAATAAAGGTTAAAAGAACTTTTTGCTAAGAAAAAATCCACTCACATTATAGTAATAGGGATTCATTTTAAGGATAGTTTATAAAATTTTATATAAATCTGAGACAAAAACCAAGCACAACTGGACCACAAAAAGACTGGCCACTGGGTCTGAAAGGCCAGTAGGAACCAACGCTATTCACTCTACCCCTTCTCCAGAGGCCATCTCTGAGTTGCTGCCCAGTTACCTGTTCTCAGCTAATACCCTGCTCTGTGGTTTCTTGTATATGGTTTCTTGTATATGGCCATAGTGCTGACCCAGTTCCAATTTTTCATAGACTCCTAGGACCGTTTCCTCATCACCAGATGCCAACTTTCCTTTGATCTTAGTTCAAATTCATGAGAGAAAGAAAACTTAGCCAATATCCTTTTTATGAACCTGTACACAAATCATAATTTTCTGGCCTTTCCTATGGATTTGTTGCCTTTAGATTATGTGTCTTCTCATGGCTAATCAGCTGTGCCTGATTTGGGGAGTTTCTTGGGGAGCCTCATGGTAGAAAGTACATCCAAGTCTATGTGATAGAGCCTGTAGGCCATGGCACAGCAGATTCATTCAGAAGGGCTGGGAACGGGCCATTTTAAGAAAGAAGGAGAAGTATGTACAGAGGAAGATAGGCCAGCATGTCCAGTACAGGGTCCATTCAGTTTAGCGCCTGAGTGCACATATAATTTTGGGAAGATTGCTGTCGTGGAATGGTGTGGGGTGGCTATGAGATTATGATGGGATGAAGAGTAAATGGGAAGAGTGCAAGTGAATGCAGTACATAAAGAGTATATTGTTCAAGCAAGGCAGTAGGACTTGGCCCACTTGTGTTTTATAAGGGAGAGACATAAAGATTGAAGCTATGGAAATATATAGGATCAATAATGGACATTTTTAAAAGATTGAAAATATGGGATTACTTTTAACAATTTTTAAAATTAATCCATGTAGGGCATTTTATGGTGAAAACAAGAAAGCCTGCTAGACAAATTCTAAAAAAGCTGTAACACTACTTTAAACAAATTTTTATACTAAATGGAATGAAGGAAAAGTTTAAAGATAAATGTGGAATGAAGGAAAGGTTGAGGATATATAGATATATATATATAATATATATATATATAAAATCATGTATGTGTGTGTGTGCATGTATATATACATATACACACATATATATACATACACATATATACACACACTATATATATATATGGAGAGAGAGAAAGAAAGACAGAATGATTGGTGGAACAGCATCTCTGAGGATGGAGAACAAGTGGAAGGATACACCTGAGAGATGACGGTTGAGACACAATATTTTGTGATGTAGGAGAAAAGACGTATCAACGAGAATAAGCTATGTTATGCAACAATAACAAACACTTCAAAATCTTAGTTTTTTTTTTTTTTAACAGGTTTAACTTTTATTCATGCTACGTGTCTACTTTTGCTTTGTTCATTATAGTCACCTAGATGGAGTTGAGATATTGTTGAGGGGAAGAAAGTTCTGGAGGAGTCTGAAATGCTCTGGCCCCAAAGCAACACCTGTCATTTCCCCTCACTATTGGTGAGAACTCGTTAACCACTGCCCAAGTACTGGAGGATCAGCTAGTGTGATCTTAACAAGTGCTATAAAGGTGGATCATTAGGGTATTTAGTGAACAACCTAATGATTACAATAAAAAAAGACAATGGTGAGAGTGAATGCAGGTAACTGTGAGTGGCTGCTGAGAAACTGAGGGAGTCTTGTAAAGCAGAAATGAGATGTACATAGACAGGGAGGGATGAGTTGGTGAAGGCTTGAAACAGTTGTTGGGAGAGTGACTAACTAGAGATGCAGAGAAGGATTATAGGTTATTCCTTAGGACTGAACTGAGAATGCAGACTGAATTTATGGTGACACTAATCTATTGAGTCTATGATTTTCTCTGGTGGTATTCAGAAGCCTAGATACGGATGGGAAATGTGGAGATTGATTGATCTAGGATGGGGTTTTGCTGAGCAAGTGCAACAGAAGGATAAAGGTGTGAGGGAGTTAAAAATGTAATAATAAGTGCATGATTGAATGATGAACCATGTGATCTAAGTTCACAGGAAAGTTGATGAAAAGAGAAAAATGTGGTTGGATTATAGAAAATATAGGAGAAGCAGGATTGGTTAAATTTTAAATTATCCTTGCCTCAATGTCTAAGAGTTGTTATAGATAGTTAGGATGCTTTGGGGAGCACTTATCAGAGAGCCTTACATAACTGTAAATCATGAGGGCTTTTATTTACTCACTCAATAAGACATGGAGATGAACCATCTGCAGATAGGTCCAGTGACTCAGAGTTACCGTCAAGGACCCAGGTCCTTTCATTTACGTAACGTCATAACATTGGCGTTCCTTCACAGGCTTGTCACCTCATGATTGCAAAATGGCTGCCATACCTCTACATAGCATATCCACACCACACACAGATAGGAAGGGAGGGTAGGAGGTGCAAGCTCTTTGTCCTTGCATTCCTGACTGTATCACAGAAAAAAATGCTTTCTTTACATCTGTTTAGCCAGAAGTAGGGCATATATCCACTTGTAGGCTAATCACCAGCCAAGAGCAATGGAATTCCTTTAATTGATTATTATACATTTCCTTACTCATCCCATGGGACTGGGCACAGGGCTGCCTGAACTACAGTGGGGTTCTGTTAGCAAGGAGGATGGGAGAAATGACTATTAGAGAATTAATAGTGACTGCTATAAATGGAACCTCTCTTCTCAATGAATGATATGACCTCATGCTCAGGATGCAAAATAATTATCTTTGTTTATTCAGATAAAAAAAAAAGTACAGATCTAGGCTTTGAGCCAGGAAAGAAATTTTCACTGATTTTCACTGAGGGGAAGACATAGGGATAGGATATAAAATTTGAATTCCTTTTATGGAAAGTTGATCTAGTCCCCCAGGGCATGTAATGTTTCTTGAGTAAAGTCTGCTGGTTGAATAAAACTTCTACTGGATGATCAATCTAGATGATTTTTCACTTTTCAAATTGCTTTTAGTTGAAATGGCTACCATACATCTAGTGAAGCCTGTGCCATTGTGGAGTACAAATATGAACATATTGTATTAGTCTGTTCTCACATTGCTATAAAGAACTACCTGAGACTGGGTAATTTGTAAATAAAAGAGACTTACTTTGCTCGTGGTTGAGCAGGCTGTAAAGGAAGTACGGCTGGGGAGGCCTCAGGAAACTTACAATCATGACAGAAGGCAAAGGGGAAGCAGGCATATTTTACATGGCTAGCGCAGGAGGAAGAAAGAGAAGAGGGAGCTGGTACATACTTTTAAACAACCAGATCTCGTGAGAACTCATTCACTATCATGAGAATAGCAAGGGGGAAGTCCGCCCTCTTGATCCAATCAAGCTCTCCCAACAGCCCACTCCTCCAACATTGGGGACTACAATTTGACATGAGATTTGGATAGAGAGACAAATCCAAACTATACCACATACTAAATGTTCATGAGTCTAGATTATTCTTTTAAAAATATCACATGTAAGCTTGTTTCCTTGATTCTTTTTTCACAGAAATGCTATATATGATGACATATTCCCCAAATTCAGGTCTTCAGTAAGTTACTTGAATTTATGTTTCTTGTTCTGTCAGATATTGCTTTATAATTTCTGTGATATATATTAATATTGAAAAAAATTAGTGTTATCTGTTTTAATTCTTTCCAATTTGAATAGGAATCATACAGAATTTTCCAAAATTGTTCCATTCAACAGGAATTTATCTTGCCATTTCCATGGGAAATATAGTTTGTGTTTCCTGGGATGTAAACATGAAAGACCTACAGTGCCTACTCTCAGGAGCTTACATTATCACTGCTAACTAGATAAGTAGGCAATTAAGTAGGTAACTATTTTAGCACATCTTCCTCCACTACTTGAAACATGTTAGCTATTCAAGACCCAGCATGCTCTTTGGGTGTGCTACCATCTTTTAATTCTCTGTCTCAGTTCTTGGACTAGTTTTAGTTAGTTTATCTTTAAAAACTGATTTTTTAAAAAAACTCTGGGAACTTATATCATCTCAACCACCATAAAATTGTTAGTTTTTTCATGGTTTGTTCTCTTTTCACAGATTCTGGCTGTGAAACTGAATATTGACTTAGAAAATCACACCCTGTAACCTGAGTCTGTAGGTTGCTTTTATATGCCCCTGATCTTAAGTACATGAATCCTCAGTCTTTCAAGTCTGAAGAAAACCTGCAGGACTCTGGATCTTTACTTTGCATTATTCAGATGCTTAGAGAGTATTGGTCTCTGGCAAAGAGCTTGAAACCAAAGATTACACCAACAGTGCACTTTATGAAAAGGGAGTTAATTTTAAAAACAGATACTGTATTTGAAAAATGAATTCTAGCCAATGATATTTAAAGCTTCTAAAAGTTAGATGCATGGATACAGGATCTTCTTCTGGGCACCCACAGCACCAGCTACGTTGCTTTTCATTGCATTTTAGTTTGCTCACTTATTATTATTATTATTTCTGAGACAGGGTCTCATTCTGTTGGCCAGCCTGGAGTACAGTAGCACAATCATGGCCCACTGCAGCCTTGACCTCTCAGACTCAAGCAATCCTTCTACTTCAGCCTCCTGAGAAACTGGGACCACAGGCACATGACAGCATGCCTGGCTAATTTTCTTTTAGTTTTTATGGAGAGGGGGTCTCTCTATGTTGCCCAGGCTGGTCTCAAACTCTTGGGCTCAAGTGATCCACCTTCCTCAGCCTCCCAAAGTGCTGGGATTACAGGTATGAGTCATTGCACCTGGCCTAGTTACTTACTTCTATTTATTTCATAGCTGGCAATTTCTTAAGAGCAGGTGTTATTTTTTTTTTTTTTTATTGTGAACTGGACTCTTTAAGCATTACGTCTTTTTTCCATGCTTTGTTTGAAGAGCCCCACATACCATGTTTCAGTATTATGATTTGTCTACAGTTAGCTTTGTGCTCTTTCTGAAATTATTGCAATGTGAACTTTGGCCCAAATTCATACTTCCTCACCCCAACTTCTAGGCTAGTTCTAGGATGACACATTTTTTCTGCTATCATTATCCTCCCTGGATCTTTCATTCAACTGTGACATTACCAGTTGGACAGATTTACTGGTTACCAACCTGGTGTGATTTTATGAACATTAATGAGGTTATTAAATTCTCTGATGGATCATTAGGGTCTATGATGCCATCATTGAAGATATACTTTGTTGGGTTGAGTGTTGCCTTCTTTTATTATGCTACCTCTATAACTTCCCCAAAGAATAACACATTTGCCTAAGACAGATCATACTGGTTTCATTGTGCCTGCTGCCACTAGCCATGATCTGTGGTCTTGAGCTATCCACAGCTCAGGTGGGTGAGGGTTGTGGGCTGCTGCTGTGCCTGTCTCGCCCTGAGGCCAGGTTGCCATGCATAGTCAGACCATAGGCTGTCAGCATAAACATTAGCTTGTTACAGAGGAAAACTTTTTTTTTTCCAGCCATTTGAAGCATGTTGAGAGTGTTCTTCTTCATGCCACGCTTTTCTTTTTTTCTTCATTTTTTGAGATGGAGTTTTGCTCTTGTTGCCCAGGCTGGAGTGCAATGGCACGATCTTGGCTCACTGCACCCTCCACCTCCCTGGTTCAAGTGATTCTCCTGTCTCAGCCTACCGAGTAGCTGGGATTTCAGGCGCCCGCCACCATGCCCAGCTAATTTTTGTATTCTTAGTAGAGACGGGGTTTCACCATGTTGGCCAGGCTGTTCTTGAGCTCCTGACCTCAAGTAAACCACCTGCCTCGGCCTCCCAAAGTGTTGGGATTACAGGCGTGAGCCATTGCGCCCAGCCCATGCCACCCTTTTCTATGCTGCCATAAATGTTTAGCTGACCAGGACCTTCTCACCAACCCTCCCTCCAAGATGAACTACCTTTCTGAGATGGTTCTTAGATTTCTGTCTCAGATTTTTAGCACACTCAGCTATAAATGATATGGTGTGAAAGTAAACATGTGAAAGTTTGCTTTTCCTTGTGTAACAACTGTTTATGTAAAAAGTTGTCAGTTGAATTTTTGGAAAAGTAAATCTATTTTAAATGCTCCAAGGGAAATTTTTATTTAAAGGAATGTAGCAGTAGAACTTTTAGAAAGTAAAGAACTACCTTTTTGGATATAAAGAACCACACATTTATCTGTTCTGTGAGTTTGGAGTTTAAAGAGTCTCTCTCTCTCTTTTTAATCTTTATGAGTTTGGGATTGTGGCCTCATTAATTATTGGAGATTATTTTCAAATTGTGAGGCAATAGTACACAGCATAAACCTGAATTCTCAAAATCAATCAGTAACTATCTTTTCTGTCACACACATACACACACACATATACACAGACACACACAAACCCTTATGATATAAGTATAAATTACACTGCTATGTGAACTGTGGAAGGAAGAGAAAGATTATTTAATTAGTCCCAAGTACTGGAGGAGACTGAGCAACTTGAGGAATTTTGAAGCGTGAAAGTCATAATTGACAAGATGATTTGCAGATCTTGATAGAAATTTTCTCTGGGGACTCTAGTTATTGCTAGTAGCTAGTTTGAAGTTTTTTATTATGAAATGTCAATTTCATTTCCAAACCATAATGATTTATGATTCTCTTAGCACAGTTAGTACCATCACTTTTTGCTTGGTAACCTGTGTTTCATCTACACATGGGAATTTATCAGGAAGTCAGAGCCAATTTTTTCTAACCGGTCTTTCTGCCAGAGTGCAGTGATATTTCTATTAAAAACAAACAAAAAATGGGCAAGCTCATTTATTCTCCATATATTATGAAGTTCCCTTTTTTGTGATATTGATTTTGTTGTCTTTAATGACCTAATTGCTCAGATTGTTAAAGGAACTGGGACAAGGAGGATGGTTTTTATATTACAGGTCCTTAGGCATCCTGCTGCATTTTCCTGGTCTCAGACAGCCATGGTTCTTGGTGGGAAGATCTCAATAGATGATTATTGCCCATCTAAATGAAATTAGTACTATGTTGTGGCTGGGCACAACTTCCCCCAGTGTGGAATTTGATTTGTCTCCTTTTAGATCTGCAGATCCCAGTGAGAGAGACATTGGAAAGTAAAGATAAAACCTAAACAAAGGGTATCAGCTGTATGTCTCCTGCAAATAACACAACTGCTGCAGAGTGAGAAGGATTCTCTCCGAGGTTGCATTACATCATCTTAGTTGCCTGGCTTTGAATTTTTCATAGGGGCATAAAACCTAGAAACAAATGTCCTGGATTTCATTTGTGGCAACACAAAGATTCTAGTAGAGATGTGAGCAACCAAAAGTTCTCATGAGAATACTACCCTTTGTGCATTTTGCTAAGCATAAGTGATCAATTATATTAATCATGTGCTGGTGGCCACAGAGAGAGACCATAGGCTTCCTGAAATTCTCATTGTTCTTAAGTAACCACAGGGAAAGGGGATTATGTTATTTTTAATAGGATATTAGTGGGACCCCAATATATCAAAAATTATAAACCAGTGGGAAAAGAATGGGTTAGTTTGCAAACAGTATTAGGGAAACAAGTTAAAGTTGGTCTCCCTCCCAGCCTTATATATAAAAAAAGTCATGTGAACAGCCTTGTAAATATATTTTAATCTATTTGTTTTCTGAAGTCATATAGGAGTAGCACACATTATACTCACTTCAATGTCATTTCTGCGTTTTCCCTGCTCTCCCTATGAGAATAATTTGTCACAATTCCACATTTATAAAATTATAGTATTGAAGGTTAGAGTAGAAGGAGGGAGAAGGAGATAAAGGAGAGAAAGCACAAAAGGAGAGAAAAGAAAAGGAGGGAGAAATGACAGGAAGGAAAATGAGGAGACATTCCCTATGCTAACATGACTTTAGAAAAGCAGATTAGAGGATAAAAGAACAGGAGAGATGGAGGGTGGTGGAGCAGATGAGGTGGGACTGGATACTTTCAGTCCTTGGCAAGCTGTGGTCCCATGGCTGGAAGCCATATTCCTCATAAACCTAGAACCTCTGTTTCTAGGATATCAAGACACTCAGTTCTATTTTTTGTTCCTAGTATCCTGCATGTGTGCCTTCCTCTCTTGGCATTCTTGGTTGATATCCCTTTCTTAATACTTTAGGCCTTGGGCCTCTTCTATGTTAAGGCCCAAGTCTCCCCTTGCCAGTACCCTTGCCAGCCTCCCAAGGTAGCAAATCTTTCCTCTGTACAGACTCCAGACCTTGTTCGACCTGGTTTGCAGCTGGTCTTTGCAGAGAAGCTGATCTTCCTGCTTCTCTTATCATATATTGGCTATTTGTCTCCAATTGCAGTCTTTTGGCTGGTTTAGTTTACATGTTGTTCTGGTCTCAGCCTTTTGGGGGGCTTTCTGTGATGCCTTACAGATTTCTGGGACCTCCCTGACCTCCATGACCTCCTTGTTAACAAGAGAGCTTTGGCTTTCTGTGTCCACAAACCAAGCCTTTGGTTCTTTCTCTTCAGCTTGCTTTGGATTTCCATCTCACTTCTTTCCCTTGCAGCCCAAACTACTATTACAATCAGCCTTATGGAGGAGAAAACTACCTGGCTTTATCCCTGAGAGCCTGATTTTCCCTCTAGTTATGCCATCCCATGACCCTGGTTGGGTGTCACCCTGAGAGGTAGTGGTAACAGTGGATGAGCAGATGGCAATTAGGGAATTCTCGGCCTTCTCAGTGACTAGTGGCCTTCAGGGAAGACTTAACTATGCAAGAGATGGAAGTAGCTAGTGAAGAGAAAGGTGTATGTGTTTGACTGGCTGATATATAATTCACTGTTAATTACCATTGTTTATTCAATCTGCAGAGTTTTTACGATGCCACAGATTGTTCTAGCTCATTAAAAATTTTAGACTTTGGCTACGGTATCTGGTATGAGCTAACTGCTTGAAAAGGTCATGATTGTGTAATGCAGTGGCATAAACGCACTTCCTCTAAGGTAGCCGCCGAGACAGTAGGTAGAACTTCAAGACCAATTCCAGTGCCAGTCTTAAAACATGCACCTTTTTTTTTTCATGCCTTTGCCAGCTGGACAATCCTATACTTTAAACTATTTTCCATCTTGGCAAATACTTTCATCCTCATTCTTCAATAGACAAAAGCTGCCTGCCTAGTATTTTCAGAGTGGCTGAGAGGAGCTAAGATCCAGGGGCATTCCATCTGATTAGAGTTGCCGAACAATTATTCTTGAATATTACCAGCTGAGTGTGCAAAAATCTAGCCAGGCAAGTGAGGGCAGCTGAAGCTCTTTCTACAGAATTGTATAACTGGCCCACATAAAGAATCACCCAGTGGTTCTTCCTGCTTCTTTCTGGCCCTCTCCATGCATTTTGTTTTTGCTTCCTCTACCCGTCTGCCCTCTGACACTTTCTAAGATACTGTGTTTTCTCATGAATATCCTCTCTCATGGTAGTCTTTTTGATTTCTTAAGCATGGCTTATTGTGAAACTTCAAGACTGTGGGTCTTTAGTTATGACTCTGCTTTCATCCTGGGCCAACACTTTTCTTTTGAAAGGATCGTCTTGAATAAATACATTAAAATTACTGATGGGATTCTCTACACTGACCTGACATGGTGAAGAGAGAGGGCTGCTCCTTCCAGAAGCCAAGATTGGCCTCCTGTGCAAAACATTGCTTTGGATGTTGACAGTGGCTCAAGTTCCCACCTTTATTTAGTTTCAAAAACTGGGCTGGGCAGCTTAGGTGGACGAGTGGTGTTGGGTAAATCTTATAAAAGGCAGGAAACTGTAGACCAGGATGCGATCAAGGAACAGAAATTTAGGATGTAATTTATGGCTCATATTTTTTGTGGGAGGAAAATATGACAATATAGACTGGAAAATTAAAAGCTGTTATACTTGGAAAAGCTATCTAAGTAGGCAGTTGATAAGAATACACCAAATGTTTTATACATTTGAAAATAAAATATGAATTATAGCCACCGCAGAATTTGAGGTTTTAGAGATTACTTATGGGGTTCGAATTTTGAAAATGTACCAGTTGATGTGCTCCTTCCTCTAGTCTTGTTAAAGATTTGGTTTGCTAATAACTCTGCTTTCTAAGTTATCAGCTACCAGACATGTGAAAAGATATAATTTTAAAGAATATAGGCACATATTCAATGGCCAAAGCTACTAAGTGCCATATTCTGACATTAGTTGGCATTGTTGTTGGGTGGTACAAACAAATTTTAAAAAGGGGAGTTAAAATAGGTTAAAAAACTATAGAATGTTGTCTCATGTTTGGTTTGTATGAATGAATTATAAATTCACATTACAAAACTGAAAGAAATACAGAGCTGTAAAAATGTGGGAATTATGAGGTTAAAACTGAGCCATGAGTTATGCTAAATTTGAAGTCCAGGCTATGTGGATAGTAAATAGGACAAAGGAAACATTCAGGAACCCAGACATGCCCCTGAATGACGATCACATTGCCTCTTAAAATGCACATGAACTGATGGTAAAAATATCACTATTTTTTTACCCTGAAGTTCTGTTATTAGTTTCCCATCATAAAGTATACAAATAGTATTGGCTCCTAAAACACATTTACTAAGACAATTTGCAGCTATAAAGTATGCTTATATATAGTTACCATGTTAAATTCATGTTTATATTGTTTTTATATCTCAGGGATATATTTCAATTATCTATCACACTTCTGATTCACTTGCGTTGCTCAAATGTAAAGTGTGACTCCATAATTATAAATTTCAGGTTGAGTATCCCTTATCCAAAATGCTTGGAAACCGAAGTGTTTCAGATTTTGGATTTTTTTTTCAGAGTTGGGAATATTGGCATATACATATACATCGTGAGATATCTTTGGAATTGACCCAAGCCTAAACAAAAATTTTATTTATGCTTCATATATACCGTGTTCACATAGCCTGAAGGTAATTTTATACAGTATTTTAAACAACTTTGTGTGTGAAACTGAAACAAAGTCTGTGTACATTGAAAAGGTGTCACTATTTCAGCCACCCATGTGGTGGTTTGGCATCACTGTCACTCCAGACTGAATTTATATTATATGCTACTGATAAATAATTGTTTTCTTACACTTATTCACACATAAGTACTTAACTGTAAAAAATGTGATGTAACACTAATACAATGAAAAAAATGATGTGTTCAGGGTAACTAAATAGAACAGTATAATCACCAGAATACCCATATCAACTGTTTTTTGTTTGTTTGTTTTTGAGATGCAGTCTCTCTCTGTTGCCCAGGTTGGAGTGCAGTGGCACCATCTCGGCTCGCTGCAACCTCCACCTCCCTAGTTAAAGTGATTTCTGGCTAATTTTTGTATTCGTAGTAGAGAGGGGATTTCACCGTGTTGGCCAGCCTGGTCTCGAACTTCTGAGCTCAAGTGATCCGCCAGCCTAGGCCTCCCAAAGGCTGGGATTACAGGTGTGAGCCACTGCGCCTGGCTTGTATCAACTGTTAAATAACAGCAGCTGAATTGGTTTGGGAGGGTCTCTTTCCTTGGGGTCACTGAGTAAACTGCATCATGTGCCTGTCACAGATGAAGCCGGTGTGGAATTTTGCACTTGCGGTGTCATGTTGGTGTTCAAGATGTTTCAGATTTTGGAGCATTTTGGGTTTCAAATTTTGGGATTAGGGATGCTCAACATGGATATTAATTTATAAGCAAATACAAATGTATCTGAAATATATATTATATTATCAAAACTCATCAGTACACTTAGTAGAAAGAAACCAACTTTGGTGTCAATTCTATTGCATATCTCAGGCTAAATTGCTTATTAGCAATTATTCCTTTCTCACTCAGGGAAATAATATTCTAAATCATAGAAGGTGGAGAATGAATCAAAGACAGAGAAAGGATTTGCAACAGGAGAAGAACCTAGGTCTCATGCCCAACCCTCTGGAATGGCTGTTAAAATTCTCGGCCCCTCCTCAACACTCACATTCTAAATATTTTGATATTTATGTGAGCATATTGTCTTTAAAATTCCAAAGAAAAATTTAAATTAGGATTTGTTTTTGGAATTAGAAGATGCTAATTTGCAAGGCATTTCATCCTAAACAAACATTTTTTTATAATAGGTTGAACTTTGGATAGAAACTTGCCATAGATAAATCATGACTCAGGTAAATGGTCATATGGATTATTTTCTGGCATGATTTTTAGTGGTAAAGGCAGAAGTTTATCAAATATCTCAAGAGTAAAAAATTCAATTTAAAAACTAATTTGTGGGAAGCTATCATTTCCTACAAAATCACCGAAACTTTTGCCTTTATGAATCTAAGAAGATGTTCTAAAGTCATCAATTTCATGAGGGATGACTCATCTGTTAGGGGGAAGAATGACTTTTCTACCTACTTCTTTGCTAGCTTTTATCATAGTTATGGCAAACGGTCTGCTGCCTGACAACGTCCAGTTCTACGAATGGGCTTTATTTTTTAATCAAGGAATTTGTGATCCATGATAGGTGGACTCAAGTGACTTAGTGTTTGATGCACATCCCTGAACAAAGGGAGTCTGGATTTTACCCACAAAAGGGGAAGAAATACTTGCATCCGATTCCACTGGGGACTGATGTTCAGGAAACTTGTGTGGTGTTGTGGAACTGTCATTCACCTGTGATTCTGCACAGAGAAAAGGAAATTTATGTGGTGAGAACTTAAAAGCTATAGGGGGGAGAAAATACATTACACTTTCCTCTGCCTTCCTCCATTCCTCCCAGTACAGCAAGAAACAAATAAAACCTGTTGATTGATTGACCAAGATGCACAGGCACACTGTGAAAGATTTGATTTACAGTCACTGTGATCTAAATTTCCTCTTCTTTAAGATAAGGGCTGTAGACAAGATTGCTGGACTCCAACAGCAAGCTAATTGCAGTTCTGGATTGAGGACCCAACTTTTGGGTGCAGAAGGATAGAGAAGCACACTGCAATTCACGGGGGCACATTTGCCAAGTGGGATTATGAAACAATAGAGTGAAATATCTACAGTGAAACTTTGCATATTCCTCTACTATATAATTAATGAGTAGTCAGGACTTTTCTAGAATCAGATCTGGTGTGAGTACACCTAGCACAGTGTTTCTATGAGTGTAATACATAACACCAGGATATGAGAAATGACTTTGGGGCACATGGACAGACATTAAATAACTTTGAATCACTTGGTGAGAAAGCTCTTCCTATTTCATTTCTTTTTAAATTATTTTGATTGCTTAGAAGAGGAACCCTCTATTGGGGCTGGTCTGAAGCCTTTATCCCTAACACGTACTAACCTTTCAGAGAAAGGGGGCCTCAGCCCACAGCCGTTAGCGTATCAGTATCTAGTTAGAATTTAATACCACTAATTAATTTTTATTTATTTATTTATTTTTGAGACAGGGTGTCACTGTGTCACCCAGGCTGGAGTGCAGTGGAACAATCATGGCTCACTGCATCCTTGACCTCCTGGGCCTAAGCAATCCTCTTATTTCAGCCTCCTGAGTAGCTGGGGCTACAAATGTGTGCCACCATGCCTGACTAATATTTTATTTTTTGTAGAGACAGGGTCTTGCTATATTATCCAGGCTGGTCTTGAACTTCTGGGCTCAAGCAATTCTCCTGCCTTGGCCTCCCAGATGCTGGAATTACACGTATGAGCCACTGTTCCTGGCCTAGAATAATCATTTTTACCTCACTCTGATGTGTGTGTGTGTGTGTGTGTGTGTGTATCTCTCTCTCTATATACACATACATGTATACTATATAATTTTTACCTTACACTTTTATGTATATATAAAAGATGTATATACCTATATATATATCAGTATAAGGTTTTACATATGTGTGTGTATATATGTGTGTGTGTATACATATATAGTGAGAGAGAGAGAGAGAAGATGACATACAACATATAATATATCTGTATAGTTTAAAAATAATTACTGGGGAGTGGGTGCTAATGGGTACTGGGCTTCTTTTTGGTGTGATGAAAGTGTTCCCAAAATAGTGTGATGATGATTGCACAACTGTGAATATATGAAAATCCATTGTCTTGTATGTTTTAAATGAGTGATTGTATGGTAGGTGACATATCTTAATAAAGGTATTATAAAAAATAATTACAACCATCCATCAGGTCAAGGAATCAAACATTTGTTGTATTTGTTTTCACAGTTGCTGGCCATTTATGTCAACTGATAATGGTTTTGCATTTACTATAGTCATATAAAATTTTCCTTCAAATGAATCTTATTTAGTAAAACAATGGAACAGTATGAAGACAAATATTATAATATTTATATTATAATATAATATATAAAAATATTATAATAGAATGTAGATATCTGAAGTTTGGGAAACCCAGAGCATGCACTATGTATTACTGGTGTGTTCATTTGCTTCAGAATGCAGCCATTTTCATAAGTTTATTTCTTCATTAATTTATTTAGTTTTTTGAGTGCCTACCATGCATCAAGATGTGTCTACTGCCTTCCTGTAGCTCACTGTCTAGTAGAGGTTATAGGCAAGACTAAGGATCCTAATAAGATTGTAAATCCTGAGATGCAAGCTTCTTGTTTTGGAGAAGATTCTTGCAATGTTTTAGGAATACAGGAGCGAAACAAGAAAGGGAATAAAAATGAACAGGAAAATAAAAGTGGGTAGAAAACACTATCATCAACACATTATGAAGTTTCCTTCCTCCTTCCCTTCTTCTCTCCTTCACTCCCTCCCTGTCTGTCTCTCTGTCTTTCTCCTTCCCTTCCTTCCTCACTGTCTTCCTTCCCTTCTTCCTTTCCAGCAGCATCCACCTGGCTTGAAAAATTTAACACCTACTAAGTTTACTTTGGGTTTCTTATTTATTCAAATAAAGCCCACTATTCCAGGTAGGATTTTAAAAAGCTACACAAACAAACAAAAAAATCAAGTGCAACAACTATAAAACCTACTTTTAACCATAGTTGGTGAAACCTGAGTGTTCCTTGGTAATGTTTCTGGATTCCAGCTTAAGCTTAACTATTGAACCTGGGAGACCAAATGCTTTTATTCTGAGATGTAAAGCACTGGAGTTTAGAAATCCCTTCCTTCAATATTGATAAATGAGAGATCTTCTTGATATTGATTTCTGGTTTTATTGCACTATAGTCTGAGAGTGTGCTTGGTGTGATTTCCATTTTTTGGAATTTATTGAGACTTGCTTTATGACCTGGCATGTGGTTGATCTTAGAATATATTCTGTGTGCAGATAAGAAGAGTGTATATTCTGTGGTTGTTGGGTGAAGTTTTCTGTAGATGTCTGTTAGGTTCAATTGGTTAAGCATTGAATTTAAGTCCAGAGTTTCGTTGTTAGTTTTCTGTCTCGATGATCTGCCTAATGCTGTCAGTGGAGTTTTGGAGTCTTCCACTACTATTGTGTGGCTGAGTGTTTTTGTGGTTCACAAAGAACTTGTTTTATGAATCTGGGTGCTCCAATATTCGGTGTGTATTGATTTAGGATAGTTAAGTCTTTTAGATGGATTGTACCCTTTATAATTGTGTAATGTCATTTTTAAGTGTTAAAGGTTTAATGTCTGTTTTGTCTGATAGAAGAATATCAACTTCTGCTCTTTGTTTTTCATTTGCATGATAGTTCTTTCTCCAGTCCTTTTCTTTAAGCCCGTGGGTGTCATTACTTGTGAGATGGGTCTCTTGAAGGCAACATCTGTGTCTTTATGTGGCATATACAAAAATTAACACAAAATGGACCAAAGATTCAAATATAAGACCTCAAACTATAAAAATACTAGATGAAAACCTAGGAAATACTCTTCTTGACATTTATCTTGGCAAATAATTTTTGGCTAAGAACCCAAAAGCAATTGCGACATAGGCAAGTGGGACCTAATTAAACTGAAGAGCTTCTGCACAGCAAAATAAACTATCAACAGAGTAAACAGACAACTGACAGAGTGGCAGAAGATATTCACAAACTATGTATCTGACAAAGGCCTAATATCCACAGTCTATAGAGAACTGAGAGAAACCCACAAACAAACCCAAAGAACCCTATTTAAAAATGTGCACAAAGGATATGAACAGACACTTCTCAGAAGAAGACATACAATGGCCAACAAACATGTGAAAAGATGCTCGGCATTACTAATCATTGGAGTAATGCAAATGAAAACTGCAATGAGATACTGTATCACACCAGTCAGAATGGCTATTATCAAAAAGTCAAACAGCAACAGATGCTGGCAAGGCTGCGGAGAAAAGGGAGTGCTTATATACTGTTGGTAGGAATGTAAATCAGTCTGACTACCGTGGAAAGCAGTCTAGATATTTCTCAAATAACTGAAAATGGAGCTACCATTAGACCCAGCAGTCCCATTATTGGGTCTATAGCCAAAGGGAAATAAATCAGCCTACCAAAAAGACAAGCACTTATGTTCATCACTATGCTGTTTACAATATAAAGAAATGGAATCAACCTAAGTACCTACCAATGACAGATTGGATAAAGAAAATGTGGTACATGTATACCATGGAATACCATGTGGCCATCAAAAAGAATGAAATATGTCTTTTTTGCAACAACATAGATGCAGTTGGAGGCCATAATAAGCAAATTAATGCAGGAACAGAAAACCAAATACTGCATGCTTTCACTAGTAAGTGGGAGCTAAACAATGAGCACACATGGACATAAACAGGGGAACAATAAACCCTGTGGACTACTAGATGGGGGAGGCAAGAGCTAACTAGGTGATGGGATCTGTACCCCAAACCTCAGCATCACACAATATTGCCATGTAACAAACTTGCACGTTTATGTAAAATAAAAACTGAAATTTAAAAAACCCACAAAAGGCCTGGTGTGGTGACTTATGTCTGTGAGCTCAGCTCTTTGGGAGGCCGAGGTGGGTGGATCACTTGAGGCCAGGAGTTCGAGACCAGCCTGGCCAACGTGGTGAAATCCCGCATCTACTGAAAACACAAAAATTAGCCAGATGTGGTGATACGCACCTGTAATCCCAGCTGTTTGGGAGGCAGAGGCATGAGAATCACTTGAACCCCAGAGGCAGAGGTTACAGTGAGCCAAGATCAGTCACTGCACTCCAGTCTGGGCAACAGAGTGAGACTCTTGTCTCAAAAAACAAACAAACAAACAAAAAAACCAAACAAACAACCAACCAAACAAAAAACCCAAAACCCCAAAAATAAAAAACCCACAAGAAACTCTAAAATAACAAAGAGGCAAAGGAACATTCAAGGAGACTTTAAAAAGAGAGAGAAAAAAAACGAAAATGAATTTTTTTTTGGCTTAGTGGTTTATATTTTTAGTTTTATAGGAGCATCTCTGTATTCCAGGTGAAATCAACTACATTAATTGACATTCCCACTATAATGAATGAAATCTTGTACATTTCTACAGAATTGAAGTCAGAGCAGAGGCCAGGTGGCAAATAGTTATCGTTAGCCTGGTTTGGTCTACTAAAATGACACCTACGTTTAAAAAATTTAAATTCAAAGTATAAATATTTGGGTAGGAGATTATGACATATTGCAAACTGTATATTTAAAACTTCATCTAGTCAGAGCCCAGACCTGTTTTATTAAATTAATAAATATTAATTGAATATTAATATTAATATTAACTAAATATTATTGAATATTTGTGGTATACTGAGAAATGAACAAAGTATCAAAGCTGAACTCATCTTCCTT
Organism: Macaca nemestrina; assembly: GCF_043159975.1. Lineage (NCBI taxonomy): Eukaryota > Metazoa > Chordata > Mammalia > Primates > Cercopithecidae > Macaca > Macaca nemestrina. Next base: position 61,526,830 of record NC_092130.1, read on the forward strand.
GCCTGGTTTCTTCTCTTTATTTTTCTTTTCTTTTCCTGGAAGCTCATTTTTTACACATATGAATTCCTCTATCCCTGTCCTTTCATTCTAGATCAGAAAGCTTCTCCCTCAAATGTGGCTGTTGCTCTAGCATCTCTACTGGTCTCTGTGCTGTTGGACTTGGAGCATTGTTACTGATACGCCAGGGCAGCCCACTGAGGGTGCTTTAAATCAATATTTTAGGAATAGTGTGATGGCAAGGTCTAGAGTGAGGGGATAAGGTGAGTAAGAGATTTTTGGAAGCAAAGAAGTCCAGGTACAGAGAGGCCAGGGCATAAGAAACAAGGCATTCATGGATACTGAGATCAACAAGAACGTTGAAAGAGTGTATTAGAAAGAGAAACATCAATCCGGATATTGTGTTTTTCTCCACACAGGGGAAAGGAAGTGACTGCAAGTCAGTAGGAGACAGCAGCACATATCTGATGATAAAGCTGTGTCATGAGCTTCAGATGAACAGAGGAGAGAAGGAAGGCGATGTCTTGGCAGTGGGAGGTAGAGGTTGAAAATCTTCAACTCAGAGGCTCAAGAGTTGCAGGAGAAGATCACTTGAGAAGGCCTCAGGGGAGTGGTGTACTTGAGATGTAGCCACGTTGCAGGTGGAGAAAGAAGACACTGAGGATAAGTAGGAGTTTGCTGATAACTGGCCCTGAATTTCATAGGGTACAGCTGAAGGGTTTAGGGGTTTGGGGAAAATATATAAAATGAGAACACGTTAGAGAATACACAAATACAGTGTGAGGATGAAAAGTGGGGTGAGATGGGTAACCTAGAAGTTGATTGTATTAGAAAGTATTGGGACACTGGACAATGATCAGCTTGTAGCTCAGGTGGTGTAGTGGGTTTGGGGTGGGCGAGAGCCTCCCCCGTGAAACAGGTTTCCTAGGCTGCCCGTCTGGCTGTGGTGACCCTGAGAGGCTGTAATTAAAAGTGATGTGAGGGCCTCTGTGTGGTCTATTCTATGTATTTCAAAACCATTCTGCCTAGGGCAGATTACATAAGTCCTTGTCAGAAAATGAGAGAAGAAAAACATTAGATTCTTTTCGCTCCTATGCATATTAAATTTATATACATGAATGGCCCCTATACTCCTTGACTTCGCCTGTTGGTCAAAAGAATGGCACCTTATATAAAGTAAAACTAGAGGCCGAGTGCAGTGGCTCATGCCTGTAATCCCAGCACTTTGGGAGTCTGAGACGGGTGGATCACCTGGGGACAGGAGTTCGAGAACAGCCTGCCCAACATGGTGAAACCCCGTCTCTACTAAAAATACAAAAATTTTCTGGGCATGATGGTGTGCAACTGTAGTCCCAGCTACTAGGGAGGCTGAGACAGGAGAATTGCTTGAACCTGGGAGTGAAGGTTGCAGTGAGCCGAGATTGTGCCACTGCACTCCAGCCTGGGCAACAGAGTGAGACTCTGTCTCAACAAACAAACAAACAAACACTAGAAATCAACTGTGCTGCGCTTCCTATGACTTGGCTAACAAGAAGTTCTGTCTTTTTTTTCCCCATCCTGCTCCCCAGATGCTTGTTTTATAGGTCCTTGGAGAGTAGAGCTTCTCCTATGATGTATGCAATCTCTGTGTTTGCGGTCTGCTGTCAGGCATTCTGCAGCTCATGGTGGCTGACCTTGCTGCTCCCCGTGCCACTACTGACCTCCTCCAGACCCACTGACCCCTGGTGTTCTCTCTCCGACCAACCACACAGCCCACTTGGTTCTGTCTGCATAGAACCACAGGGTCCTAAATGACCTTACAGATTTATAGACTGCATCAGGAGCTATGAATTCTACTAGTATTCAGGTCATCCGCTTAGTTCAATCCACGCTACTCGCCTTTTTTTTGGTGATATTCTTTGAAGAACCCATGATCACATCTTTATCTTGCCAGACACCCAATTGGGAACTGTGTTCTCATTCTCTTCCATGAGCTTCTAGGTCCTGCACTAATAAACATATGTGGCTAAGTATCTGTTTTAGAGCTTCTTAATAATCAATAATCAATTAACCAACTACTAAATAGTCCATGATAGTTGACAGACTGTTTAGTTTAAAGAGTGCTTCTCAAATTTTGATCTGTATTAGAGTCATCTGGAGAGCTATGAAATCACAAATTGCTGGGTCCCATCCCCGGGACTTCTTATTCTGTGGGCTTGGGATGGAGAGAGCCTGCCTGACAAGGTCTCATGTGATGCTAATGCTGCTGGTCATGGATTCTCACTTTGAGAACCATTGGACTGGAACATTCTGAAAATTTCTACAAAATTATATTGCCTAATGCTGAATGTCAGCCCAGCAGAGTTCTATCTATGATTCAGCCAAAATATTCATATATAAGTTAAATAAAAATTGAATCTATATTCTTAACTGTAATGTTCTTGAGAGTAGTTACCATTTCTTTTTTCATCTATATATACTCTAGAGTAGAAGTCAGAATGAAAAGAGTAAAGATGCCAAGATGAAGGGATATGGTTGATGTCCCCACATATCTCTCAATATGCGCAATAATTTGACTGCATCCAGACAAAAAAGGTTGTGGGAGGACTGCCTTTCTTAAAGGGAGTTAACTCTGATCTAGCCATTAGTCAATCTCACTTCTGGGTGTATGGGTCAATCTTATTTCTTTCTTCCTCACAGGTAGATGAGATCAGTTGTGTTGAAATGAAGGTTTTGACTACTGGATAATATGAGCAAGAACACATAAAAGCACTTACTACTCTAGCAGATTGAAGCAAAAAAAATTTTTTTAAACAAAAGATGACAATTCTAGAATGGAGAAGAGAGCTAAGAAAATAACATGTTGGGGCCGGGTCTGGTGGCTCACACCTTTAATCCCAGCACTTTGGGAGGCCGAGGCAGGTGAATCACCTGAGGCTGGGTGTTTGAGACCAGCCCGGCCAACATGGTGAAACCCTGTCTCTCTACTAAAAATACAAAAATTAGCCAGGTGTGGTGGCACATGTCTGTAATCCCAGTTATTTGGGAGGCTGAGGCAGGAGAATTGCTTGAACCGGGGAGGCAGAGGTTGCAGTTAGCCGAGTCACTGCACTCCAGCCTGGCCTGGGAGACAGAATGAGGAAAGAAATAAAGAGAGAAAGAAAAAGAAAGAAAGAAAGAGAGAGAGAGAGAGAAAGGAAAGAAGAAAGAAAGAAAGAAAAGAAAGAAAGAAGGAAGGAAGGAAGGAAAGGAAGGAAGGAGAGAGAGAGAAAGAAAAAGAAAGAAGGAAGGAAGGAAGCAAGGAGGGAAGGAAGGAAGGAAAGAAGGAAGGAAGGAAGGAAGGAAAGGAAGGAAGGAAGGAAGGAAGACATTGGGAATCAGAGTCTGTAGTCACACATTCCAGAAAGGTGAGTCTTGGGGCCAGAGGGGTAGTCAGCTATAGTGAACAGGTAGCATTCCTAGCTCTTCTCACCTGGAAAAAGGAAAAATTATCATATCATTCTCATGATTCCTAGGCTTCTCATATCTTAAAGGTTCCATAATTAGTTAGATGGTTAGTTTTAAAGCCAAGCTCCTCCTTCTATAACACTTTTTATTGTTTAAGAATTTGCAATCTGTCCTTGACTCCCTTGCCTGGCGGAGGCTAAGTTCCAGAGAATTGAGGAAAACCTTTGCAATGCCTGTCATTGTGTTAGAATTCATTCATTGTTCAGTGAGGATGGAATGGAGGGGAGCAGCCAGAATGGGACTCTGAAGTGAGTTGTAAACAGAGGCCCATGAGGGTGCTCAAGAAGTAGGGGAAGTAAGGGAAAACAGAAGGGAGCAAGATGTGTAGGAGGGGAAAGGTCAGAGCTTTGAAATAAAAGACTTTGAACTTGCATTTAGTAAATTTTTTAAAGCATGGTATTTTTCCCACTGTGGAAATAAAAACTGGTGGTTTCTGTTTGGGGGAATGAATAGCAGCATGGAATTGGATAGTGAGTCACTGACTTATCAGGGAGAGGTCAAACACTTGGTGCAATCTGTTTCTGCAATGCCTTATTCTGTCAAAAAAATTAAATGAGGGGTTCCTTTCATCACTCTGTCACTGTATCAGCATCTTTCTCGCAAATGCAGAGTGTGGTACATTGACTTCCATTGATATTCTCTTCCCCTTTAGGAACTAATGTTCTCTTCTTCTGATTTCCAAGGACACTTGTTTAGTGGTTTTGAGTGTCAATTATCAAAACTCTAAGTTCAAAAGGCAGAATCAATGTCACTGCATAATAGTTCACCAACACGATCCATTTGTTTGCAATGCGTAAAAAAGTTCCCCAGAGAACTTAGCAGAGTTTGAGTTTCTATAAGTGGTTGCCTGGCATATCTGATACCTTAGCAGAGCTTTTCATCTTAGCTAATCTCTTCCTGAGATTACTTAACAGTCCATTTACTTGGTCAAGGGCCACAACGTCCTGAATCTCTAACTGTGTGTTGAGGGTGAATGTGAATATTGAAGCAGAAGGCTAAAATGTGAGTTTATTATACTTGATGTTGTTCTCTATTATAATTCCTCAGGCTATATATTTAGGAACAAGAAACAAAATGCAGTAGATGGTCCTATGATTACTATATCCACCCCTCAGCAACCTTGGAAAGTATAGATAGCAATTCTACAATGGCATTTGTGCTACAAATTTTATTTTACCCCATACACTTTTAGTGACTATGCTTGGGTGTCCATTTACATGTCTGTGAACAACAACTGTTTTTAGCCAAGTGACAGATAGGATGTTTCCACCCAAGGTGTGTTATTCATAAGAGAACTAATCACTTTTTATCAAACTTTATGCAAATAAAGCCAAATTAGATTTATTAAAGTGATGAAAGAGAGTAGGGACTTTTTAATGGGTAGCAATGCTGTGCTTTATCTAAATGCAATGCAGATGTAATGATGCATTAGAAATGCTGAGAAAATTTAATCAGTGTAGAAAAAAATATAATGAAATGGTTGTTTAAACACTGTAAAGCTAATGTTAGAGTAATTACTTCCCATTGAGCAGGGTGTGGAGCACATTACCCAGGCTGTTTGATTAGTCTTCCTGCCTGCAACATCTGGCTCTTTGATCCATTTTGATTTTAATATAATTTCTAAAGTTCCCAATTGAAGTTTTAGAATGAATGAATAAATAAAATAACTTCAATAGGAGACAAAGTTTTGACTGACTCATGACAGATCAAAACTACCCACTGCTCACTCACCTTTACCTCTGTCATGAAAGAGAACCCCAAACGCCAGGATGGTGGACTTTCTTTTTTGTTTGTTTATTTGTTTGTTTTTGTTTGTTTGTTTGAAACAGAGTCTTGCTCTGTCACCCAGGCTGGAGTGCAATGGCATGATCTTGGCTCACTTGGACTTTCTTGTTTTTAAGATTAGGTGTCAAATATTTAAAATGTGTTGGTTTTCTTTGGGTCGTCTTTCTACTGATATATAGGTGGGAGTAGGGGTGATTTTTAGAACAATTATCTTCTTACAGATAGGAAAGGGATGTAAATATTGGGTCATAAAAACTAATATTTCTGCTTTCTCTTTGTGTAAATTTACATGTTTCTTGTAGAAAATTTACAAAGTACAGATAAGAAAAATAAGAAAATACATATCATTCATAATTCTATTTCCCAGAAATAAACATTATTGATATTTTGGGGAATTTCTTACTAACAACTGATGGTTAATCTACTCTAATCTAATAGTTGTGCAATTCACAAATTAGCATCACTGTGGTTAAGAGCGTAGGAGCTGGAGTTCAGATGACCTGGGTCCAAATCCTGACTTTATCTTAAGTCAGTATCTTGCTTCTTGCTGCCTCATTTTCCCCATCTACAAAATGAAGGTGATAATAGTAACTCCTTCATAGCTTTGTTGTGAGAATTAAATGAAATAGTATACCCAATGAGCCTAGAAAAAATGCCAAGCACATAGTAAGTGTTGATAAATATTAGCTATTACTACAGCTATTATCATGATTGCTCTCTATAAGAATTATATTCTGCATATATTTGTATAATATACCTTTTTCATTTAGCATTATAGTGTATCTATCTTTTATGTCAGCAGATGTTCTACAATATTCTCCTAATGGATACACTGTAGGCCATTATAAGGACTCACTGTATCAGTCTGTTTTCAAACTACTGATAAATACATACCTGAGACTGGACAATTTACAAAAGAAAAAGGTTTAATGGATTTACAATTCCTCATGGCAGGGGAAGCCTCACAATCAGAGAAGAAGGTGAAAGGCATGTGTCACATGGAGACAAACAAGAAAAGAGAGCTTGTTCAGGGAAACTCCCATTTGTAAAACCATCAGATCTCATGAGACTTATTCACTATCAAGAGAACAGCACAGGAAAGACTTGCCCCCATGATTCAGTTTACCTCCCACTGAGTCCCTCCCACAACATGTGGGAATTCAAGATGAGATTTGGGTGGGGACACAGCCAAACAATATCATTCCACCTGTGGTCCCTCCCAAATCTTATGTCCTCACATTTCAAAACCAATCATGCCTTCCCAACAGTCCCCCAAAGTCTTAACTCATTTTCGCATTAACTCAGAAGTCCACAGTTCAAAGTATCATCCAAGACAAGGCAAGTCCCTTCCACCTATGAGCCTGTAAAATCAAAAGCAAGTTAGTTACTTTCTAGATACAACGGGGGTACAGGCATTGGGTAAATACATTCTAAATGGGAGAAATTGGCCAAAACAAAGGGGCTACAGGCCCCATGCAAATCTGAAATCCAGCGGGGCAGTCAAATCATAAAGCTCCAAAATGATCTCCTTTGACTCTGTGTCTCACATCCATGTCACACTAATGCAACAGGTGGGTTCCCATGGTCTAGGGCAGCTCCAACCCTGTGGCTTTGCAAGGTACAGCTTCCCTCCTGGCTGCTTTCATAGGCTGGTGTTAAGTGTCTGTGGCTTTCCCAGGCACACAGTGCAAGCTGTCAGTGGATCTACCATTCTAGGGTCTGGAGGATGGTGTCCTTCTTCTCACAGCTCCACTAGGTGGTGCCCCAGTAGGGACTCAGTGTTGGGGCTCCAAGCCCACATTTCCCCTCCACACTGCCTTAGCAGAGATTCTCCATGAAAGCCCCATCCCTGCAGCAAACTTCTGCCTGGACATCCAGGCATTTCCATACATCTTCTGAAATCTAGGCAAAGGTTCCCAAACCCCAATTCTTGACATCTGTGTACCTGCAGGCTCAGTACCACATGGAAGCTGCCAAGGCTTGAGACTTGCACCCTCTGAAGCCACAGCTCATGTTCTATGTTTGCTTCTTGCAGCCATGGCTTGAGCAGCTGGGAACAGGGCACCAAGTCCCTAGGCTGCAAACAGCATGGGGACCCTGGGCCTGGCCCAGGACACCACTCTTTCCTCCTAGGCCTCTGAGCCTGTGATGGGAGGGGTTGCTGCGAAGACCTCTGACATGCCCTGGAGACATTTTCACCATTGTCTTGGGGATTAACATTTGGCTCCTTGTTACATATGCAAATTTCTCCAGCTGACTGGAATTTCTCGTCAGAAAATGGGATTTTGTTTTCTATTGTATTGTCTGGCTGCAAATTTTCTGAACTTTTATGCTCTACTTCCCTTACAAAATGGAATGCCTTTAACAGCACCCAAGTCACCTCTTGAATGCTTTGCTGCTTAGAAATTTCTTCCACCAGATACCCTAAATCATCTCTCTCAAGTTCAAAGTTCCATAAATATCTAGGGTAGGGGCAAAATGACACCAGTCTCTTTGCTAAAATATAATAAGAGTTACCTTTGCTCCAGTTCCCAACAAGTTCCTCAGCTTCATGTGAGACCACTTCAGCCTGGACTTTATTGTCCATTTGACTATCAGAATTTTGGACAAAGCCATTCAACAATTCTCTAGGAAGTTCCAAACTTTCCCACATTTTCCTGTCTTCTTTTGAGCCCTCCAAACTGTTCCAGCCTCTGCCTGTTACCCAGCTCCAAAGTTCCTTCCACATTTTCAGGTATATTTTCAGCAGCACCACACTCTACTGGTACCAATTTACTGTATTAGTCTGTTTTCATGCTGCTGATAAAGACATATCTGAGACTGGGCAATTTACAAAAGACAGAGGTTTAATGGGCTTACAGTTCCACGTGGCTGGGGAGGCCTTACAATTATGGCAGAAGGTGAAAGTCTTGTCTCACATGGCAGCAGACACGAGAAGAGAGATTGTGCAGAGAAACTTCCATTTTTAAAATCATCAGATCTCATGAGACTTATTCATTATCATGAGAAAAGCATGGGAAAGACTTACCCCCATGATTCAACTACCTCTCAAGGAGTCCCTCCCACAACACGTGGGAATTCAAGATGAGATTTGAATGGGGACACAGCCAAAACCAATCACTCATAATAGTTTATTTAATCTTTGATTGGTGGGTTTTTGATTGTTTACAATTGTTTGAATTTATAAACAATGTTTCCTTATGAATCATTTTTAGAATGAAATTGATGGTCCAAAGGTGTGAACATTTAATAATTTTGTATATGTATAGCTAAATTGCCTCTTTATTCAACACTGAATATTATTAGCTCAAAAAAAAATTAATGGCTAGAAAGTAATATGTCATGTTTACTTTAATTTGCATTTATTTTTCCCCTTTGTGTCTGGAGTTTCTCTTCTATCAGTTCTGTGTTCTACCTCTGTTCATATGTCTTTTAGAGCATTTGTCTTTTACTTTTTGAATTGCTTGCATTTAGAGCTGAAGGAGACTAACTTTTTGCCATATATATTGCAAATATTCACCCCAGTTTATAGTTTGCTTTTAATCTTTTTTTATTGTTTTAATTTTGGTTATGTAGATGTTTTAAAAGTTTTACGTAGTCACCTTACTCGTTATTTTTGTTTAAAATTTCTAGCTTCGGAGTCAAGTTTAGAAAGTTTAGAAAGTCTTTACAGTGTTTTCTGGTAACAGTTTTAGAGCTTTGATTTTGGGAATTTAATCTTTTAAGTCACTTTGACCTCTCTTGTGTAGAGTGAGGTATAGACCCACATTTCTCTCTCTCTCTCTCTCTCTCTCAATCTCTCCCTTCCTCAATTCTTTTCATTGTATTTTCTAAGTTGGTTTTGTGCTTGGCATCTTCATTAAACTCCTTTACATATTGGAACTTTTTTTTTCCAGATTATGCTACTGGGCTTTAAGGTTACATTTTGACAACATTTTTACATATGCGTTTTAGGCATGTGGTTTATATCACAAATGTAGAGAGCACCCACTACCTAACTGTGAGAATCATGTTCTTTAAAACTCCATTGCAAGAGGATTTGTGGTTAAGGGAGAGAAGATGTTATTTAAAAAAATAGAAATAGAGGCCACATTCCAATCTATGATGACTCTTTAAAATGGTATTTTGCACTTGCTGAATTAAAACAGGTAAGTTTCTACTCAAAATAATGACAAGACCAATGACATTTTGAACCTACTTAATACCAATAAGCACAGTGCAAATCATGGTCATTCATGTCCCTTCAACCTTGGTGGGAACATCTTTTCTTCCATTTTCACTGAGATTCACATATGTTTGTTTTTCTGTTGACACAAAATGAATTCAAGAGGAAAGGAATATTTCCCCACACAGATGGATTTAGGTTCTGGTTTTAAGTTCTGGGAGGGCTCGAAGCTTATACAATTGCAAGGGTCCTCTTTAAGAATAGAAACTTAAAAATACGTATTACATGATAAGATATGAATGTGTATTTAGATTGGGAGAAGAATGAAAAACACATAATACATTAAGAAAAGCTGGTCAATCTATGAACTTTATAAAATTCCCCCAAATAACAGAACACGTTCATTAATAAACTGCATGACACATTTTGGCTGAATACTTTTGCTTGCATTTTATATGACAATTTGATGATCTAGCCTTCTTCAGAGAGAATAAGACACACCACTCCTTCCTCTAGCATGCTTTGTTTAAGGAGAGGTTTGAGGGCGAAAGGAAACACACAATTGGGAGTACTAGAGGTGGCATAACAATACAGATGTGGCCTGTGGCACCTGGCACTGGAAGTATGTGGGTAGTAGAAGGGATGCATGAAGGTGACTGTGACCCACATAAATACGTCCCATCCATCCCAAACAAAATATATCCTCGTTTTACTTTCCCACATCCAGATCCTCAAAATGTCATTGGCAACTCTAATATCATCCTACATAAAAAGAGTGATAAAGGGGGAATTTAAGACCTGGAAAGAAAACCAGTCTTAATCAATTGCTGTTAAAAAAAAAATCTTACTTTTTCAAATGTTATAAAAACATGTTATATTAGTCCACTTTCATGCTGCTATAAAGAACTACCTGAGACTGGGTTATTTATAAACCAAAGAGGCTTAATTGACTTACAGTTCCACATGGCTGAGGAGGTCTCAGGAAACTTACAATCATGGCAGAAGGCAAAGGGAGAAGCAAGGCCTGTCTTACATGATGGCAGTAGAGAGACAGAGAGTGAACAAAGGGGGAAGTGCCACTTTTAAACCATCAAATCTTGTGAGAACTCATTCACTATCCAGAGAACAGCATGGGGGAAACTGCCCCCATAATCCAATCACCTTTCACAGGTCTCTCCCTCGATACATGGGGATTAAAATTTGGGACAAGATTTGGGTGGGGAAACAGAGCCAAACCGTATCACATGTGATCTTGTGAATTCACTGCCAACCAAGGCTCTTCCCAGGGCTTTGGAAGTGTCCCATGCAAATGAGGGGTGCTGAGGCTTAAGCTTCATCAGCTTCATAGTAAATCTATCTGCGTATCAGATATTCTATTCAAAGGTTTAATGTCTTTGTTATTTAATGTCTAGGTCTTGCTTAGAAATGACTTCCACCATAGTTCTTGAGATGCTAAATAATTTGGATAATTGACAGAGAAAATACATTAGATATCACTCCAAGTGAGTAGGTATTCCCTAATATGCAGGATCTCTTAGTATTAACTCTTTCTAAAAACTATGCAGAAATATTAGAAAATTTTTTTTGAGCACTGTGAATTATTTTTTTTAGCTTCTCCTTTTTGTGCTTTAGTGCTTTTCTCTCTTACAAATGTCCTAACTTAACCTTTTAATTAAAAATTGTACCATTTTGCCTTACATCTTTTAAAAATCAACTTTATTGAGATATAATTCACATAACATACAATTCACTCATTGAAAATAAACGATTCAGTGGCTTTACTACATTTACAACGTTGTACATCCATCATTGCAATCAATAACTGAACAATTTCATTGCCCCAGAAAGAATTCTAGCAATCCTTATGCATTATTGCCTAAGTCCCTATCACCCCATCCCTAAGCAACTGATATGGTTTGGCTCTGTGTCCCCATCTAAATCTTACCTTGAATTGTAATAATCCCCACATGTCAAGGGTGGGACCAGGTGGAAGTAATTTGAATCATGGAGGTGGTTTCTCTTATGCTGTTCTCGTAATAATGAGTGAGTCTCACGAGATCTGATGGTTTTATACATGTCTGGCATTTCCCCTGCTTTCACTCATTCTCTCTCCCACCACCCTGTGAAGAGGTCTCTTTCCCCATGCTTATAAGTTTCCAGAGGCATCCACAGCCATGAAGAACTGTGAGTAAATTAAACCTCTTTCTTTATAAATTACCCAGTCTCCATGTATTAGTCCGTTCTCACGCTGCGATGAAGAGATGCCTGAGATGGGGTAATTTATAAAGATAAGAGGTTTAATTGACTCACAGTTCTGCATGAATGGGGAGGCCTCAGGAAACTTAACAATCATGGTGGAAAGGGAAGCAAACATGTCCTTCACATGGCAGCAGGAGAGAGAAGAATGAGAGCCAAGTGAAGGGGGAAGCCCCTTATAAAAACACCAGATCTTGTGAGAACTTACTATCACGAGAATAGCATGGGGAAACTGCCACCATGATTCAATTACCTCCCACTGGGCCCCTCCCACTACATGTGGAGATTATGGGAACTACAATTCAAGATGAGATTTATCTGGGGACACCGCCAAACCATATTACTTGGGTATTTCTTCATGGCAGCATGAGAATGGACTAATACGGCAACCATTGATCTACTTGCTGCCTTTTATGGACATTTCGTATAAATGAAATCACATAATATGTGGCCTTTTGTGACTGGCATCTTTCATTTTGCATAATGTTTTAAAGTTCATCCATTATGTACTTTATTTATTTTTATTGCTGAATAATATTTCATTGTATAGATATGCCACATTTTATTAATCCAATTATCACTTGATGGACATTCAGATTATGTCTACTTTTTGATTATTAATAATGCCACTATGAACATTGTGCATACATTTTGTGTATGTTTTCACTTCTCTTGAGTATATACCTAGGAGTGGAATTGTTGGGTTGTAAGGTAACTCTATGTTTAACATTTTGAGAAACTGCCAAACTGTTTTCTGAAGTGACTTCATTATTTCCACATTTCCACTCCTAGTATATTAGGGTTCTAATTTTCACACATCATTAATACTTGTTATTGTCTCTTTTTAAAAAAATTATGACTATCCTAGTGAGTGCAAAGTGTGGTTTTGATTTGCATTTTCCTGGTGACTAATGCCAAATTTACTTTGGTAAAATTTTCTCTCTCTTAAAGGTGCCAGCAGAAAAATCTGTACTCTTCTTTTCTTGCCTTTTGTTTTATGTTCTTTCTATACAGCTCAGAATATTATGTAGCTCAGGGCAGGACAGAGAAACCACTTCATTTATTTCATTCAGGAAGGATTCAATAAAAGGATTCAGACACTTAAAAGGACTGAAAGAGCAGAAGTCAGGGGGCTGCCTTCTATCTATTGATTTCAATGGTTTAGACTGTAACTGGAATCCAAAGATCAGGAAACTGGTCTGGCTATGGTTTCTGCTGCTGCCACATTACCTGTAATGCTGAGTTCTGGCCACAGACTCTTTGACCCTTTTAGTTAGCATCCAACTTGCATCCAAGCTCTAGCTAAGTTCCCTTATGACCTGTTTGAAAATATTGAGGTGGTCCCATCACACTCAATCTATTCTTCTCTTGTCCTTACGGACTATACAGTATTACTTTCCAATTACTGCTATAACAGATTATCTCAGACTTAGTGGTTTAAAATAACACAAATGTATTATGTTATAATTTTTTTTTTTTTTTTTTTTTTGAGACGGAGTCTCGCTATGTCGCCCAGGGTGGAGTGCAGTGGCTGGATCTCAGCTCACTGCAAGCTCCGCCTCCCGGGTTTTTACGCCATTCTCCTGCCTCAGCCTCCCGAGTAGCCGGCACTACAGGCGCCCACCACCTCGCCCGGCTAGTTTTTTTTTTTTTTTGTATTTTTTAGTAGAGACGGGGTTTCACCGTGTTAGCCAGGATGGTCTCGAACTCCTGACCTCGTGATCCGCCCGTCTCGGCCTCCCAAAGTGCTGGGATTACAGGCTTGAGCCACCGCGCCCGGCCTATGTTATAATTTTGTACTTAATAGTCCTCAATATGCACAGCTTACCCCTTCCTCATCTCCTGAATATGTAACTGAACTGAGGAACAAACCACTCATCACCTGAAAACCGAAACCTCCAGACAAGCTTTGGTGAAAGGAAAGTTAGCTTTATTGGAGAAGCTGGCAGTCCAGGGAAGGCAGTGAATTAGCATTCAAAGATCACTTTTCTCTGAGTTCTGCCTCTGGATCAGAAGTTTTTAAGGAAAATTATGGGAAGTAATGATTAAAATATTTTTGTGCATGTGCCTAGTCTCAGGCGGGCAGTTAATCATTGCTTTCTTGGTTGATGTGTTTGTGGCCTTCTGCAGGTGCCATCAGCATATTCTTATATATTCTAAATATACAATCATGTCATCTGCCAACAGAGATAATTTGACTTCCTCTCTTCCTATTTGAATACCCTTTATTTCTTTGTCTTGCCTGATTGCCCTGGCCAGAACTTCCAATACTATGTTGAATAGGAGTGGTGAGAGAGGGCATCCTTGTCTTGTGCCAGTTTTGAAAGGGAATGCTTCCAGCTTTTGCCCATTCAGTATGATATTGGCTGTGGGTTTGTCATAAATACTTCTTATTATTTTGAGATATCTTCCATCAATACCTGGTTTATTGGGTGTTTTTAGCATGAAGAGGTGTCGAATTTTATCAAAGGCCTTTTCGACGTCTGTTGGGATAATCACGTGGTTTTCTTCATTGGTTTTGTTTATGTGATGGATTATGTTTATTGATTTGCATATGTTGAACCAGCCGTGCATGCCAGGGATGAAGCCAATATGGTGGTGGTGGATAATCTTTTTGATGTGCTGCTGGATTTGGTTTGTCAGCATTTTACTGAGGATTTTCACATTGGTGTTCATCAGGTATATTGGCCTGAAATGTTCTTTTTTTGTTGTGTCTCTGCCAGGTTTTGAAATCAGGATGACGCTGGCTTCATAAAATGAGTTAGGGAGGAGCTCCTCTTTTTCTATTGTTTGGAATAGTTTTAGAAGGAATGGTACCAGCTCCTTTTTGTACCTCTAGTAGAATTTGGCTGTGAATCTGGTCCTGGGCTTTTTTTGGTTGGTAGGCTATTAATTACTGCCTCAATTTCAGGAAATGTTATTCGTCTATTCAGGGATTCACCTTCTTCCTGGCTTAGTCTTGGGAGGGTGTATGTGCCAGGAATGTATCCATTTCTTCTAAATTTTCTAGTTTATTTGCATAGAGGTGTTTTTAGTATTCTCTAATGGTAGTTTGTATTTCTGTGGGGTCAGTGGTGATATCCCCTCTGTCATTTTTATTGTGTCTGTTTGATTTTTCTCTCTTGTCTTCTTTATTAATCTGGCTAGTGTTCTATTTTGTTAATCTTCTCAAAAAATCGACTCCTGGATTCATTGATTTTTTTGAAAGGTTTTTTGTTTCTCTGTCTTCTTTAGTTCTGCTCTGATCTTAGTTATTTCTTGTCTTCTGCTAGCTTTTGAATTTGTTTGCTTTTGTTTCTTTAGTTCTTTTCATTGTGATATTAGGGTGTTGGTTTTAGATCTTTCCCACTTTCTCATATGGGCATTTAGTGCTATAAATTTCCCTCTACACACTGCTTCAGCTGTGTCCCAGAGATTCTGATACTTGGTGCCTTTGTTCTCACAGGTTTCAAAGAACTTATTTATTTCTGCCTTAATTTCATTATTTACCCAGTAGTCATT
Organism: Macaca nemestrina; assembly: GCF_043159975.1. Classification (NCBI taxonomy): domain Eukaryota; kingdom Metazoa; phylum Chordata; class Mammalia; order Primates; family Cercopithecidae; genus Macaca; species Macaca nemestrina. The sequence continues at coordinate 61,542,020 of NC_092130.1, forward strand.
CAGAAGCAGGTTGTTCAATTTCCGTGCAGTCGTGTGGTTTTGAGTAAGTTTCTTAATCCTGAGTTCTAATTTGATTGCACTGTGGTCTGAGAGACTGTTTGTTACAATTTCCCTTCTTTTGCATTTGCTGAGGAGTGTTTTACTTCCAATTATGTGGTCAGTTTTAGAATAAGTGCTACGTGGTGCTGAGAAGAATATATATTCTGTTGATTTGGGGTAGTGAGTTCTGTAGATGTCTATTAGTTCCACTTGGTCCAGAGCTGAGTTCAAGTCCCAAATATCTTTGTTAATTTTTTTTGTCTCATTGATCTGTCTAATATTGACAGTGGGGTATTAAAGTCTCCCACTATTATTGTTTGGGAGTCTAAGTCTCTTTGTAGGTCTCTAAGAACTTGCTTTATGAATCTGGGTGCTCCTGTATTGGGTGCATATATATTTAGGATAGTTAGCTCTTCTAGTTGCATTGATCCCTTTGCCATTATGTAATGCCCTTCTTTGTCTTTTCTGATCTTTGTTGGTTCAAAGTCAGTTTTATCAGAGACTAGGATAGCAACCCCGGGTTTCTGGTTTTTTTTTTTCTTTCCATTTGCTTGGTAAATCTTCCTCCATCCCTTCATTGTGAGCCTATGTGTGTCTTTGCATGTGAGGTGGGTCTCCTGAATATAGTACACTGATGGGTTTTGACTCTTGGTCCAATTTGCCTGTCTGTGTCTTTTAATTAGGGCATTTAGTCCATTTACATTAAAGGTTAATATTGTAATGCGTGAATTTGATCCTTTCATTATGATGCTAGCTGGTTATTTTGCCCTTAGTTGATGCAGTTTCTTCATAGTGTTGATTGTCTTTACAATTTGGCATGTTTTTGTGGTGCCTGGTACTGGTTGTTCCTTTCCATGTTTGGTGCTTCCTTCAGGAGCTCTTGTAAGGCAGGCCTGGTGGTGACAAAATCACTCAGCATTTGCTTGTCTGTAAAGTATTTTATTTCTCCTTTGCTTATGAAGCTTAGTTTGGCTGGATGTGAAATTCTGGGTTGAAAATTCTTTCTTTAAGAATGTCGAATATTGGCCCCCACTCTCTTCTGGCTTGTAGCATTTCTGCAGAAAGATCCACTCTTAGTCTGATGGGCTTCCCTTTGTGGGTAACCTGACCTTTCTCTCTGGCTGCCCTTAACATTTTTTCCTTTATGTCAACCTTGGTGAATCTGACAGTTATGTGTCTTGGGGTTGTTCTTCTTGAGGAGTATCTTTGTGGTGTTCTCTGTATTTCCTGAATTTGAATACTGGCCTGTCTTGCTAGGTTGGGGAAGTTCTCCTGGATAATATCCTGAAGAGTGTTTTCCAACTTGGTTCCATTCTCCCTGTCACTTTCAGGTATACCAATCAAACGTAGGTTTGGTCTTTTCACATAGTCCCCTATTTCTTGGATGCATTCTTTGTTCCTTTTCATTCTTTTTTCTCTAATCTTGTCTTCATGCTTTATTTCATTAAGTCTATCTTCAGTCTTTGATATCATTTCTTCTGCTTGATCGATTGAGCTCTTGTTACTTGTGTATGCTTCATGAAATTCTCGTGGTGTGTTTTTCAGCTCTATCAGGTCTTTTATGTTCTTCTTTAAACTGATTATTCTAGTTAGCAGTACCTATAACCTTTTTTTAAGGTTCTTAGCTTCCTTGCATTGGGTTACAACATGCTCCTTTAGCTCGGAGGAGTTTGTTATTACCCACCTTCTGAAGCCTACGCCTGTCAATTCGTCAAACTCATTCTCTGTCCAGTTTTGTTCCCTTGCTGGCGAGGAGTTGTGATCCTCTGGAGGAGAAGAGGCATTCTGGTTTTTGAAATTTTCAGCCTTTTTCTACTGTTTTTTCCTCATCTTCATAGATTTATCTAACTTTGTTCTTTGATGTTGGTGACCATTGTATGGAGTTTTTGCGTGGCTGTCCTTTTTGTTGATGTTGATGCTATTGCTTTCTGTTTGTTAGTTTTCCTTCTAACAGTCAGGCCTCCCTTCTGTAGGTATGCTGGAGTTTGCTGAAGGTCCACTCCAGAACCTCTTTGCTTGGGTATCACCAGTGGAGGCTGCAGAACAGCAAAGGTTGCTGCCTGTTCCTTCCTCTGGAAGCTTTTTCTCGAAATGCACCCACCGATGCCAGCCAGAGCTCTCCTGTATGACGTGTCTGTCAACCCCTGCTAGGAGGTGTCTTTCTGTCAGGAGGCATGGGGTTCAGGGACCCACCTGAGGTGGCTGTCTGTACTTTAGCAGAGCTCAAGTACCGTGCCAGGAGATAGCTGCTGTCTTCAGAGCCAGCAGTCAGGAATGTTTTTAAGTCTCAATATATTTTTCTGAATGTGAAATTTTGGTGGGCCTGGCCATGAGGGAACCCACTCTTATTCTAGGGGCATCCCCATTTTTCTAATTATTATTAACAAGAAAGACTTAATATTTATGTGAACTAAACTAATACTTACATAGTTAAGAGAGAAATCATTCAGATATAAAAATACTAGATCTTCTAGGTAGTAGATATATTTGAAAAGACTTATCTATTCCAAATATAGTTTGCTGGATCTCTCTTCTCACACACCTCTGACAGTGGCTCCCTGACATAATTCCTTGGCCTATAATATGTCTGAGCTTTGTGGCTGAGGTGGAGAAGAAGATGGGTAAGGGAGGAAGGAGACATTTGACTGTCATTGGAATAACATTCGTTATTTAAAATCTGGCCAATGAGAACCTCTTTGTAATTAAACCATTCTGTAAATTGTGTTTAAAGTCTGTTTTTTTAATATTCAAGATATGTTGAAAGGTATTCATTGTGAAAAAGTTTTGACACTTGTAAGAACAGACTCAAGAAACATTTTTTCATAGTGGAATAAAAATACTTATAATGGAAGAGTCTTGAGAGTAGAGTTAATTAGTTAATTTTTAATACAGGGCTTAAAGTGTTCTCACCACACAGATAAGCTTCAGAAGAGGCATTGTCTGACTGGATGCTTGCCAAATAGAATGAGGGTAAACTTTGATTCTCTTCTGGGGAAAAATTAATCATGAGGATGTTAAATTTTTTGCCCTAGATTCCATTTTTGTTTTAGGTACTGAATCAGGTTAGAGGAGTATTAGTTTCTAATCTTAAAGAGAATCTACAAACACCTTGAAATTCAGGAAAGAGCAGAATTAAATTAGACACTGGAAGGCAGAGTTGGGAGACTTCCTTTCCTCTAAGATTTCAGGAATTGCCAAAAGAATCATGCATTTCTTTTAGGAAATACAGATTGAATATTAGAATCAAAAGCAGTTACAGAATTTTAGGATTGGAATAGACTTTGGAATTTATCTAGTCTAGTTTCTTCATGTTTCTGATGAGGAAGTTGAAAAGTCAGAAGGGTGAAAATTGTCCTCAAGATCATGCAACTTGAATTTTGCCTCTGGTGCACTTGACCCTCTACTGTGCTAGGACCTATGTACTGAGGAGGCCAGAAGGGAATTCAGTGGTGTCTTCTTTACCTGAAAGCCAGACTGGTGATGCAGTTGAGTAGTCAAGCCACTCAGAGTAATGAGATGATTTAGAAGATTTCACTTTAAGGAAATACCCAAGTATGTTTGCTACCCAGATTGAAAGTAGAGGCTGACAATAAGTAGAATCAGAATTAGGGTTGTGCCTTAATCAGATCTCTCTACAACTTACTAAAGTGTGTAACCCTTTGTTGATTTATGTCTTAGAGGGTAATTTACACATCAAATCAAAATTTTAAAAGATACTGCTTGACTAAGTTGTCTATTTTTAGCTTGGCTCTCAGTTTGTCCTGTTTAAACTAGAAGATACCAGAATTTTAGAATTGTGTTCTCTACAAAGTTTTTGTTTATGTGCTTTTCTAGTATATGAAGGTAGAAGTTGCCTATATACAATATGCCTTTCTTTTCAAAGATACCTCACCAACTGGTCCATTACTAGTGTCTCAAGGCCACCAATAAAGAGACATTCCTTTGATTTAAACTTTTCTTCTTTTGTTTTTGTTTCAAAATTCACATAACCCTAGAAGGGGTAAATAAAGGAAAAGCGAGTGTGAAAAAATAATTTTCACCTGCTTGGCAATTTGCTCTGCATCCTGATGTTTGAATAATGGCCTTCAGGCATTGCAAGATCCTGAATTAGTTTTGTTCTCTGTACTTCTATTACTAAAGCAGGTTCCAATTATTAAATTACTAGGTTCTTGTGCTTCACAGCATAAGTTTCACATGTATTTCTTTGCATATATCAAACATTAGTTAGTAGAATATTTTAAAATTAAGTTGCTGGATGAAACAGACACTTGAGAATAGGGATCATTTTAAATTTTCACATTTCAGTATTTTAAACAAAGTAGTTAAAATATCTTGGTTGAAAGCACATCATACTTTGAAAGTCAGCATCTGAATAAGAAACATCTGTTTAAATCCTTCCTGTGTTTTCAACTAATGATTCTTACTGTGGTGTAGTCTAACTAATGCATTGTATCATTTAGTTCCAAGAGTCACAGTGGTTCTTAGGTCTTTTGAAATACTCCATAACAGATTTCAGACTAGATATGTGATGGCTGTTGGTTACACACCCAAACTTGAAGTTGCAGAATATTCAAAGTTTGAGAGATCTAATTCAGAGGATTAGAACTAATGATAATAGCTTATTATTATTATTTCTAATTATTATTACATATAATAATCATTATCCTCAGTACTATTCATTATTTATTTTGGAAATGCTTTGCATGATATTCAGTAAATGTGTAGTCCTAGGTTTTAATCTGGCAAAAAACAGAGAATGGGGAGAGGCCTCTCTTGCTCTGGGTAGCTGATGTTATGGAAATGCAATGTCAGCCAAGTTCGGCTACCTCAAGAGGAATGATACCCAGTTCCACTCTTCTTTGATCTATTTTGAACATATTACCCAGGGTTTGAATGTTATTCATGTTATGACTATGACTTTCCCTGGGAAAATGGATACCATCATTGAGTTTTTCTCCATCTGTTGCATGCTTTTCTGCAAAGCAGTTGAAGTGAATCTGGTATAAGTGCAAAGCATAGTATGAAACTGCCCACTAATATTACTCTTCTAGGTGTGAAGTATTTTACGGCCTATAAAAATGTGCTCTCATGCTTTAATTGGATCCTCCATTAACTCTGATAGTTATGTGTCTCAATTTTTTAAATTTTCATTTTATAGGTGATTAAACTGAGGTTCAGAGAGCTGAAGTGACTTGCCCGAGATCACTTGGCTATTAAGTGGCAGAGCTGGATCTTGATTACAAGTCTTCTGATGGCTAATATTATTCTCTTTAACTGATAATAACCATAAAAACATGTTTCTGAGCTGACCACCCTGACCATATGCTATAGTAACTCTGCATTCTGCTTTCAACTTCTAAAGGGGATTGGGGAAAGGCAGAAATGGCACATGAACTGATACTTCTCTCGATTATTAATAAGATACTCCATACACTTTTTTGCATCACATAATAAGTGATGAAACTTTCAGAATTTCTGTAAGTACCTAATGTAGAACCATGGAGAATTTTAGTTTGTGGAAGTTAGTCTGCTTGTCCTCTGTTTTATGGTATCATTCTGCAGGACCAGTTAAAGTAGATTTGGGCCTCAGTGGATAAAAACTGAGATTCTTCCAACAAGAGGGAGACTTTGTGCTGAAATGCAAATTGTCAATCAATACCTCTTTATTGGGTTTCTGGGTCTTCCCAAAAGTGTGGGTTCTGTACGGATATACGACATCAACATGCAGGTATCATCAAGTCCTGGTAATTTGTACCTGCTTCTCTCCTAATTTGTACCGAGGTTATCTCTGGTTCCAGGGACAGTGGATAGTAGGTGTGTTTGTGTACCCTAAAAGACCCCAACATTACTGCATGTTGCTTCCCGAAGTATGCAAGGGAAATCTGCTTTGATTTACACCTGTAGTCAGTACTGCAGCACTTTTAGAATCCCTGATCTGTCCTAAGTCTTAATTCAGGAAGCTCCTTGTTCTTTGTGGCCGCCTGCTAGAGTGGACTGGCAGTGTTTTTTACTTCCAAGTAGACCACAGCTGCAGTGAACTGTCGCTCTTATGTTTCCCCTGTCTGTCACCAGCTTGTGGTCATTCATGACAGCTCCCCAAAGAGCAGCTGCTCAGATCAGATGTTAGGGAGGTCAATAAAAATAACAAGAAAAATGAAATATTTAAAGGGTCATTGAACTTCTCAAAATGAAACAGTTATGTAATCACATATTTCTTTTTATGGCTCTCATTGGGCTGGAAATGATTAAATGTATGCAAATAAAATTAAAACTATCAGACAGGCTGGGAGAATTGGACAGAGCCTGTTGGATAGAGCCTGTTTTCTCCCATTTTTAGGGTGAAAGGCTGCTCCCTACTCCTTTACATGTATCCACCCTGGGAGACTTATTTCTTTCTTTCTTTCTTTTTTTTTTAATGATACTTTAAGTTCTAGGGTACATGTGCACAATGTGCAGGTTTGTTACATATGTATACATGTGCCATGTTGGTGTGCTGCACCCATCAACTTGTCAGCACCCATCAACTCGTCATTTACATCAGGTATAACTCCCAATGCCATCCCTCCCCCTACCCCCTCCCCATAATAGGCCCCGGTGTGTGATGTTCGCCTTCCCATGTCCAAGTGATCTCATTGTTCAGTTCCCACCTATGAGTGAGAACATGCGGTGTTTGGTTTTCTGTTCTTGCGAAAGTTTGCTGAGAATGATGGTTTCCAGCTACACCCATGTCCCTACAAAGGACACAAACTCATCCTTTTTATGGCTGCATAGTATTCCATGGTGTATATGTGCCACATTTTCTTAATCCAGTCTGTCACTGATGGACATTTGGGTTGATTCCAAGTCTTTGCTATTGTGAGTAGTGCTGCAATAAACATATGTGTGCATGTGTCTTTATAGCAGCATGATTTATAATCCTTTGGGTATATCCCCAGGAATGGGATGGCTGGGTCATATGGTATTTCTAGTTCTAGATCCTTGAGGAACCGCCATACTGTTTTCCACAATGGTTGAACCAGTTTACAATCCCACCAACAGTGTAAAAGTTTTCCTATTTCTCCACATCCTCTCCAGCACTTGTTGTTTCCTAATTTTTTAATGATTGCCATTCTAACTGGTGTGAGATGGTTTCTCATTGTGGTTTTGATTTGCATTTCTCTGATGGCCAGTGATGACGAGCATTTTTTCATGTGTCTGTTGGCTGTATGAATGTCTTCTTTGGAGAACTGTCTGTTCATATCCTTTGCCCACTTTTTGATGGGGTTGTTTGTTTTTTTCTTGTAAATTTGTTTGAGTTCTTTGTAGGTTCTGGATATGAGCCCTTTGTCAGATGAATAGATTGCAAAAATTTTCTCCCATTCTGTAGGTTGCCTGTTCACTCTGATGGTAGTTTCTTTTGCTGTGCAGAAGCTCTTTAGTTTAATTAGATCCCATTTGTCAATTTTGGCTTTTGTTGTCATTGCTTTTGGTGTTTTAGACATGAAGTCCTTACCCATGCCTATGTCCTGAATGGTATTAGTTAGGTTTTCTTCTAGGGTTTTTATGGTATTAGGTCTAACATTTAAGTCTCTAATTCATCTTCAATTAATTTTTGTATAAGGAGTAAGGAAAGGATCCAGTTTCAGCTTTCTGCTAATGGCTAGCCAATTTTCCCAGCACCATTTATTAAATAGGGAATCCTTTCGCCATTTCTTGTTTTTGTCAGGTTTGTCAAAGATCAGATGACAGTAGATGTGTGATATTATTTCTGAGGGCTCTGTTCTGTTCCATTGGTCTATATCTCTGTGTTGGTACCAGTACCATGTTGTTTTGGTTACTGTAGCCTTGTAGTATAGTTTGAAGTCAGGTAGCGTGATGCCTCCAGCTTTGTTCTTTTGGCTGACAATTGTCTTGGCAATGTGGGCTCTTTTTTGATTCCATATAAACTTTAAAGCAATTTTTTCCAATTCTGTGAAGAAAGTCATTGGTAGCTTGTTGGGGATGGCATTGAATCTATAAATTATGTTGGGCAGTATGGCCATTTTCACTATATTGATTCTTCCTATCTATGAGCATGGTATGTTCTTCCATTTGTTTGTGTCCTCTTTTATTTCACTGAGCAGTGGTTTGTAGTTCTCCTTAAAGAGGTCCTTTACATCCCTTGTAAGTTGGATTTGTAGGTGTTTTATTCTCTTTGAAGCAATTGTGAATGGAAGTTCATTCATGATTTTGCTCTCTGTTTGTCTGTTACTGGTGTATAAGAATGCTTGTGATTTTTGCACATTGATTTTGTATCCTGAGACTTTGCTGAAGTTTCTTATCAGCTTAAGAAGATTTTGGGCTGAGACAATGGAGTTTTCTAAATAGACAATCATGTCATCTGCAAAGAGGGACAATTTGACTTCTTCTTTTCCTAACTGAATACCCTTGATTTCTTTCTCTTGCCTGGTTGCCCTAGCCAGAACTTCCAACACTATGTTGAATAGGAGTAGCGAGAGAGGGCATCCCTGTCTTGTGCCAGTTTTCAAAGGGAATGCTTCCAGTTTTTGCCCATTCAGTATGATATTGGCTGTGGGTTTGTCATAAATAGCTCTTATTATTTTGAGATATGTTCCATAAATACCGAATTTATTGAGAGGTTTTAGCATGAAGGGCTGTTGAATTTTGTCAAAGGCCTTTTCTGCATCTATTGAGATAATCATGTGTTTTTTGTCTTTGGTTCTGCTTATATGCTGGATTACATTTATTGATTTACATATGTTGAACCAGCCTTGCATCCCAGGAATGAAGCCCACTTGATCATGGTGGATAAGCTTTTTGATGTGCTGCTGTATTCGGTTTGCCAGTATTTTATTGAGGATTTTTGCATCGATGTTCATCAGGGATATTAGTCTAAAATTCTCTTTTTTTGTTTTGTCTCTGCCAGGTTTTGGTATCAGGATGATGTTGGCCTCATAAAATGATTTAGGGAGGATTCCCTCTTTTTCTATTGATTGGAATAGTTTCAGAAGGAATGGTACCAACTCCTCCTTGTACCTCTGTAGAATTTGCCTGTGAATCTGTCTGGTCCTGGACTTTTTTTGGTTGGTAGGCTATTAATTATTGCCTCAATTTCAGAGCCTGCTATTGGTCTATTCAGGGATTCAACTTCTTCCTGGTTTTGTCTTAGGAGAGTGTAAGTGTTCAGGAAATTATCCATTTCTTCTAGATTTTCTAGTTTATTTGTGTAGAGGTGTTTATAGTATTTTCTGATGGTAGTTTATATTTCTGTGGGGTCGGTGGTGATATCCCCTTTATCACTTTTTGTTGCATCTATTTGATTCTTCTCTCTTTTCTTCTTTATTAGTCTTGCTAGTGGTCTATCTATTTTGTTGATCTTTTAAAAAAACAAGCTCCTGGATTCATTGATTTTTGGAGGGTTTTTTGTGTCTCTATCTCCTTCAGTTCTGCTCTGATCTTAGTTATTTCTTGCCTTCTGCTAGCTTTGAATGTGTTTGCTCTTGCTTCTCTAGTTCTTTTAATTGTGATGTTAGGGTGTTAATTTTACATCTTTCCAGCTTTCTCTTGTGGGCATTTAGTGCTATAAATTTCCCTCTACACACTGCTTTAAATGTGTTCCAGAGATTCTGGTATGTTGTATCTTTGTTCTCATTGGTTTCAAAGAACATCTTTATTTCTGCCTTCATTTCGTTATGTACCCAGTAGTCATTCAGGAGCAGGTTGTTCAGTTTCCATGTAGTTGAGTGGTTTTGATTGAGTTTCTTAGTCCTGAGTTCTAGTTTGATTGCACTGTGGTCTGAGAGACAGTTTGTTATAATTTCTGTTCTTGTACATTTGCTGAGGAGTGCTTTACTTCCAACTATGTGGTGAATTTTGGAATAAGTGTGATGTGGTGCTGAGAAGAATGTATATTCTGTTGATTGGGGTGGAGAATTCTGTAGAGTCTATCAGGTCCACTTGGTGCAGAGTTGAGTTCAATTCCTGGATATCCTTGTTAACTTTCTGTCTCGTTGATCTGTCTTATGTTGACAGTGGGGTGTTGAAGTCTCCCATGATTATTGTATGGGGGTCTAAGTCTCTTTGTAAGTCTCTAAGGACTTGCTTTATGAATCTGGGTGCTCCTGTATTGGGTGCATATATATTTAGGATAGTTAGCTCTTCCTGTTAAATTGATCCCTTTACCATTATGTAATGGCCTTCTTTGTCTCTTTTGATCTTTGATGGTTTAAAGTCTGTTTTATCAGAGACTAGGATTGCAACTGCTGCTTTTTTTTGTTCTCCATTTGCTTGGTAGATCTTCCTCCATCCCTTTATTTTGAGCCTAGGTGTGTCTCTGCATGTGAGATGGGTCTCCTGAATACAGCAGACTGATGGGTCTTGACTCTTTATCCAATTTGCCAATCTGTGTCTTTTAATTGGACCATTTAATCCATTTACATTTAAGGTTAATATTGTTATGTGTGAACTTGATCCTGTCATTGTGATATTAGCTGGTTATTTTGCTTGTTAGTTGATGCAGTTTTTTCCTAGCATCAATGGTCTTTACATTTTGGCATGTTTTTGTGGTGGCTGGTACCGATTGTTCCTTTCCATGTTTAGGGCTTCCTTCAGGAGCCCTTGTGGGGTAGGCCTGGTGGTGACAAAATCTCTAAGCATTTGCTTGTCTGTGAAGGATTTTATTTCTCCTTCACTTATGAAACTGAGTTTGGCTGGATATGAAATTCTGGATTTAAAATTCTTTTCTTTAAGAATGTTGAATATTGGCCCCCACTCTCTTCTGGCTTGGAGAGTTTCTGCCGAGAGATCTGCTGTTAGTCTGATGGGCTTCCCTTTGTGTGTAACTCGACCTTTCTCTCTGGCTGCCCTTAACATTTTTTCCTTCATTTCAACTTTGGTGAATCTGACAATTATGTGTCTTGGAGTTGCTCTTCTCGAGGAGTATCTTTGTGGCTTTCTCTGTATTTCCTGAATTTGAATGTTGGCCTGCCTTACTAGGTTGGGTTAGTTCTCCTGGATGATATCCTGCAGAGTGTTTTCCAACTTGGTTCCATTTTCCCCCTCACTTTCATGCACACCAATCAGACGTAGATTTGGCCTTTTCACATAATCCCATATTTCTCGGAGGCTTTGTTCATTTCTTTTTCCTCTTTTTTCTCTAGACTTCTCACTTCATTTCATTCATTTTATCTTCAATCATTGATACTCTTTCTTCCAGTTGATTGAGTCGGTTACTGAAGCTTGTGCATTTGTCACGTATTTCTCGTGTTATGGTTTTTATCTCTGTCAGTTCGTTTATGGCCTTCTCTGCATTGATTATTCTAGTTATCCATTCTTCCATTCTTTTTTCAAGATTTTTAGTTTCTTTGCGCTGGTTACATAGTTCCTCCTTTAGCTCTGAGAAGTTTGATCGACTGAAGTCTTCTTCTCTCAACTCGTCAAAGTCATTCTCCATCCAGCTTTGATCCGTTGCTGGTGATGAGCTGCATTCCTTTGGAGGGGGAGATGCACTCTGATTTTTTGAATTTCCAGCTTTTCTGCCCTGCTTTTTTCCCATCTTTGTGGTTTTATCTGCCTTTGGTCTTTGATGACGGTGACGAACTGATGCGGTTTTGGTGTGGGTGTCCTTTTTCTTTGTTAGTTTTCCTTCTACCAGTCAGGACCCTCAGCTGTAGGTCTGTTAGAGATTGCTTGAGGTCCACTCCAGACCCTGTTTGCCTGGGTATCAACAGCGGATGCTGCAGAAGATAGAATATTGCTGAACAGCGAGTGTTACTATCTGATTCTTGGTCTGGAAGCTTCGTTTCAGGGGTGTACCCTGCCATGTGAGGTTTGAAGTGTAGGTCTGCACCTAGTGGAGAATGTCTCCCAGTTAGGCTACTCAGGGGTCAGGGACCCACTTGAGGAGGCAGTCTGTCCATTCTCAGATCTCAGCCTCCGTGCTGGGAGATCCACTGCTCTCTTCAAAGCTGTCAGACAGGGTCATTTACCTCTGCCAAGGTTTCTGCTGCTTTTTGTTTAGCTATGCCCTGAACCCAGAGGTGGAGTCTACAGAGACAGGCAGGCCCCCTTGAGCTGTGGTGGACTCCACCCAGTTCAACCTTCCCAGGGGTTTTGTTTATCTACTTAAGCCTCAGCAATGGCGGGCACCCCTCCCCCAGCCTCTCTGCTGCCTTGCAGTTAGATCTCAGTTGCTGCTGTGCTAGCAATGAGGAAGGCTCCGTGGGCATGGGACCCTCCCATCCAGGTATGTGATATAATCTCCTGGTGTGCCATTTGCTGAGACCCTTGGTAAAGCACAGTATTAGGGTAGGAGTTACCTGATTTTCTAGGTGTTGTGTGTCTCAGTTTCCCTTGGCTAGGAAAAGGGATTCCCTTCCCCCTCACATTTTCCAGGTGAGGCTATGGCTCGCCCTGCTTCAGCTCTCACTGGTCGGACTGCACCAGCTGACCAGCACCAATTATCTGGCACTCCCCAGTGAGATGAACCTGGTACCTCAGTTGAAAATGCAGAAATCACCCATCCTCTGTGTTGCTTGCGTTGGGAGCTGGAGGCTGGAGTTGCTCCTATTTGGCCATCTTGCTCCATGTCAACTTATTTCTTTTACTTATGGTCATCTCTCTTGTCCTTCAAAATGTACAAACAAGGTTATCAAAATCAAATATTGACAGAGGACAATGGGTAACTTGAGTGAGCAGGGTTATCTGAACGGTGGCTGCAGTTAACTACAGAAGGCTGCCACACTTAAAACTGGCAGTGAATCCTCTCATCCAGCAGACCAATGGCCCTTAGTAATGCAGGCCCTATGTTGTTGTATCTTCTGCTTTTTACTCAAATTGGAAGTTGGCTTTTACATTCTGTGAGTGTGTGCACGTGTGCTCAGACCAACTGGAACATATATGTAATATCTGTGGGCCAAGGTTGCTGGTGTGCAACTTCTGGATTTTGCTTTTTTTCAGACTGTAACCTTACTATGTAAAATCCCTTTCTGTTTTTCTATTTTCCCTTCTCCCATGACCATACAGCAGTCATTGATTTAAAGTGCAAAAGACAACTAATGTACAAACACTCTGGATGACATTCTGGTCTTTCCTCACTTACGTTTTTCTCATGCCTGCCTCTGCACATAGCCTAGTTTTACTTTTTAGTCATTTCCTGTTTTACCTTTGGCCTAACCAGATACCTCTGTCTCTGTGAGATCATGCCTAGAAAGTTCCTAGGTCTCAGACCTGGCAGCTGGTTAAATTTGCCTAGAGTAGCTGGAATTTTTAGTCTGAATAAGATTTTTCTCCATGCTGGAACGCAGAGCCTCTACCTGTTCCAGAACTCAGGGCACTTGTCTCTGGTTTTCTCTTATTGTTACATTTTTTTCAGTCCTTCTTTGTCTATCTCTCTCCATTTTTTGTTTTTTTGTTTGTTTGTTTTAAAAAAACTTTTAAGGTCAGGGATACATGTGGAGGTTTGTTATATAGGTAAACTTGTGTCATTGGGCTTTGCCATACAGATTATTTCATCACTCAGATACTAAGCCTAGTGTCCATTAGTAATTTATTCTGATCTTCTGCCTCCTCCAGCCCTCCACCCTCAAATAGGCCCCACTGTCTGTCGTCCCCCTCTTTGTGCCCTTGTGTTCTCATCATTTAGCTCCCATTAATAAGTGAGAACATGTGGTATTTGGTTTTCTGTTCCTGTGTTAGTTTGCTAAGGATAATGGCTTCCAGCTCTGTTCATGTCCCTGCAAAGGACATGATCTCATTCTTTTTTATGGCTGCATAGTATTCCATGGTTTATATGTACCACATTATCTCTCTCTCTCTCTCTCTCTCTCTCTCTATATATATATATATATATATATATATAAATATAAATAAAAGTGTGTGTGTGTGTGTGTGTGTGTGTGTGTGTGTATATATATATATATATATTTTTTTTTTTAGAGACAGAGTCTCACTCTGTCCCTCAGGCTGGAGTGCAGTGGTGCAGTCTTGGCTCACTGCAACCTCCATCCCCCAGGCTCAAGAGATTCTTGTGCCTCAGCCTCCCAAGGAGTAGCTGGGATTACAAATATGCACCACCATGCCTGGCCAATTTTTGTATTTTTAGAGATGGGGTTTTGCCATTTGGGCCAGATGGGTCTCAAACTCCTGACCTCAAGTGATCTGCCTGCCTCAGCCTCCCAAAGTGCTGGGATTATAGGCATAAGCCATGGCACCCAGCCTCACATTTTTAAAAATTTTAAAATCATTTTTCCGTAGGTTATTGGGGTACAGGTAGTGTTTGTTTACATGAGTAAGTTCTGTAGTGTTGATTTGTGAGATTTTTGTGCACCCATCACCCAAGCAATAAACACTGCACCCTATTTGTAGTCTTTATCTCTCACCCCCCTCCTCCCTTTCCCCCCAAGTCCCCAAAGTTCATTGTATCATTCTTATGCCTTTGCATCCTCAGAGCTTAGCTCCCATGTATCAGTGAGAACATACAATGTTTGGTTTTCCATTCCTTCACTTAGAATAATAGTCTCCAATCTCATCCAGGTTGCTGCAAATGCCTTTAATTAATCCTTTTTATGGCTGAGTAGTATTCCATCATAGATAGATATAGATATAGATATACCACAGTTTCTTTATCGACTCTTTGATTGATGGACATTTGGGTTGGTTCCATGATTTTGCACTTGTGAATTGTGCTACTATAAACATGTGTGTGCAAATATTTCTCTCTCTAATGACTTCTTTTCCTCTTGGTAGATACCCAGTAGTGGGATTGCTGGATAAAATGGGTAGTTCTACTTTTAGTTCTTTAAGGAATATTTACACTGTTTTCCATAGTGGCTGTACTAGTTTACATTCCCATCAGCAGTGTAGAAGTGTTCCTTGATCACCACATCCACGCCAACATCTACTGTTTTTTGTTTTTTTGATTATGGCCATTTTTTGCAGGAGTAAGGTGGTGTCACATTGTGATTTTGATTTGCATTTCCCTGATCATTAGTGATGTGCAGCAGTTTTTCATATGTTCGTTGGCCATTTATATATCTTCTTTTGAGAATTGTGCATTCATCTCCTTAGCCCACGTTTTGATGGGATTTTTTTTTTTTTCTTGATGATTTGTTTGAGTTTCATTGTAGATTCTGGATATTAGTTCTTTGTTGGATGTATAGACTGTGAAGATTTTTTCCCGCTCTGTGGGTTGACTGTTTACTCTGCTGGCTGTTCGTTTTGCTGTGCAAAAGCCCTATAGTTTAATTAAATCCCAGCTATTTATCTTTGTTTTTATTGCATTTGCTTTTGGGTTCTTGGTTATGAAATCCTTGCTTAAGTCAATGTCTGGAAGGGTTTTTCAGATGTTACCTTCTAGAATTTTTATAGTTTTAGGTCTTAGATTTCAGTCCTTAACCCTTCTCGAGTTGATTTTTGTATAAGGTGAGAGATGAGGATCCAGTTTCATTATCCTACATTTGACTAGCCAATTATCCCAGCACCATTTGTTGAAAAGGGTGTCCTTTCCCCACTTTATGTTTTTGTTTGCATCGTTGAACATCAGTTGGCTGTAAGTATTTGGGCTTATTTCTGCGTTCTTTATTCTGTTCCACTGGTCTATGTGCCTATTTTTACACCAATACCATGCTGTTTTGGTGACTATGGCCTTATAGTATAGTTTGAAATCATGTAGCGTGATGTCTCCAGATTTGTTGTTTTGCTTAGGCTTGCATTGGCTATGTGGGCTCTTTTTTGGTTCCATATGAATTTTAGAATTGTTTTTTCTAACTCTGTGAAGAATGTTGGTGGTATTTTGATGGGGATTGTGTTGAATTTGTAGATTGCTTTTGGCAGTATGGTCATTTTTACAATATTGATTCTACCCATCCATGAGCATGGGTTGTGTTTCCATTTGTTTGTGTCATCTATAATTTCTTTCAGCGGTGTTTTGTAGTTTTACTTGTGGAGGTCTTTCGTCTCCTTGTTTAGGTGTATTCCTAAGTATTTTATGTTATTTTTTGCTCTTATTGTAATAGGGGTTGAGTTCTTGATTTCATTCTCAGCTTGGTCTGTACGTGTGTAGAAGAGCTACTGATTTGTGTACATTAATATTGTATCCAGAAATTTTGCTGAATTTTTTTTTATCAGTTCTAGCAGCTTTCTGGAGGAGTCTTTAGGGTTTTCAAAGAAAATGATCATACAGTGAGCAATCAGTGACAGTTTGACTTCTTCTTTACTGATTTGGATGCTGTTTATTTCTTTCTCCTGTCTGATTGCTCTGGCTGGGACTTCCAGTTCTACGTTGAAAAGGAGTGGTGAGAGTGGGCATCTTTGTCTTGTTCCAGTTCTCAGAGGAAATGCTTTCAACTTTTCTGCATTCAGTATTATGTTGGCTGTGGGTTTTTCATAGATGGCTTTTATTACATTGAGGTATGTCCCTTGTATGCCAATTTTGCTGAGAGTCTTAATCATAAATGGATGCTAGATTTTGTCAAATGCTTTTTCTGCATCTATTGAGATGATCATGTGATTTTTGTTTGTAACTCTGTTTATGTAGTGTATCACATTTATTGACTTGTGTATGTAAAACCATCCCTGCATCCCTGGTATGAAACCCACTTGATCATGGTGGATTATCTTTTTGATATGTTGCTGGATTTGGTTAGCTAGTGTTTTGTTAAGTATTTCAGCATCTATGTTTATCAAGGATATTAGTCTGCAGTTTTCTTTTGCAGTTATGTCCTTTCCTGGTTTTGGAATTAGGGTGATGATGGCTTCATAGAATGATTAGGGAGGGTTCCCCCTTTCTCTGTCTTGTGGAATAGTGTCAAAAGGATTGGTACCAATTTTTCTTTGAATGTCTACTAGAACTCTGCTATGACTCTGTCTGGTCTTGGATTTTTTTTTTTGTTGGTAATTTTTAAATTACCATTTCAATCTCACTACTTGTTCTCAGTCTGTTCAGTGTATCTAATTCTTCCCGATTTAAGCTAGAAGAGTTGTATTTTTCCAGGAATTTATCCATCTCTTCGAGGTTTTCTAGTTTATGTGCATAAAGGTGTTCATAGTAGCCTTGAATGATATTTTGTGTTTCTGTGGTGTCAGTTTTAATACCTCCCAGTTTGTTTCTTACTGAAATTGTTTGGATTTTCTCTATTCTTTTCTTGGTTAATCTTGCTAATGGTCTATCAATTTTATTTATCTTTTCAGAGATCCAGCTTTTTGTTTCGTTTATCTTTTGTATGTTTCTTGTTTCAATTTCATTCAGTTCTGCTCTGATCTTGGTTAATTCCTTTCTTCTGCTGCATTTGGGTTTGGTTTGTTTTTGTTTCTCTAGTTCCTTGAGATGTGACCTTAGAATGTCAGTTTGTGCTCTTTCAGTCTTTTTGATGTAGATGTTTAGGGCTATGAACTGTCCTTTTAGCACCACCTTTGCTGTATCCCAGAGGTTTTGCTAAGTTGTGTCCCTATTGTCATTCAGTTTGAAGGATTTTTTAATTTCCATCTTGATTTTGTTTTTGATCCAATGCTCATTTTAGAACAGGTTATTTAATTTCCATGTATTTGCATGGTTTTGAAGGTTCCTTTTGGAATTGATTTCCAGTTTTATTCTAATGTGGTCTGAGAGAGTGCTTGGTATAATTTCAATTTTCCAAAATTTATTGAGGCTCATTTTTTGACCTATCATATGGTCTACCTTGAAGAAAGTTCCACGTGCTGTTGCATAGCATGTGTGTTCTGTGGTTCTTGGGTAAAACATTCTGTATATGTCTGTTGAGTGCATTTGTTCCAAGATATAGCTTAAATCCATTATTTCTTTGTTGACTTTCTGTCTTGATAACCTGTCTAGTGCTGTCAGTGGAGTATTGAAGTCCCCCACTATTATTGCATTGCTGTCCATCTCATTTCTTAGGTCTATTAGTAATTGTTTTATAAATTTGGGAGCTCCAGTGTTAAGTGCATATTTAGGATTGTGATGTTTTCCTGTTGGACAAGGTCTTTTACCAGTATATAATGTCCCTTTTTGTCTTTTTTTAACTGCTGTTGCTTTAAAGTGTTTTGTTTGATATAAGAATAGCTATCCCTGCTTGCATTTTTGCATGAAATGCCCTTTTCCACCCCTTAAAGTGTATGTGAGTCCTTTTGTGTTAGGTGAGTCTCTTGAAGGCAGCAGCTAGTTCGTTGGTGTGTTCTTATCCATTCTGCAGTTCTGTATCTTTTAAGTGGAACATTTAGGCCATTTACATTCAATATTAGTATTGAGATATGAGGTGCCAATCCATTCCTCATGCTATTTGTTGCCTGTGTACTTTGTTTTTTTGTTATTGCTTTTTACGTTGCAATTTTTAAGGTCCTATGAGATGTATGCTTTAAAGAGGTTATGTTTTGATGTGTTTCCAGGATCTGTTTCAAGATTTAGAGCCCCCTTTAGAAGTTTTTGTAGTGGTGGCTTGGTAGTAGCGAATTCTCTCAGCATTTGTTTGTCTGAAAACGACTGCATCTTTCCTTCATAGATGATGCTTAGTTTTCCTAGATACAAAATTCTTGGCTGATAGTTGTTTTGTTTGAGGAGGCTGAAGATAGGACCCCAGTCCCTTCTAGCTTGTGGGATTTCTGTTGAGAAATCTGCTGTTAATCTGACAGGTTTTCCTTTATAGGTTACCTGGTGCTTTTGTTTTACAGCTCTTAAGATTCTTTCCTTCGTCTTAACTTTAGATAACCTGATGACAATGTGCGTAGGCTATGATCTTTTTGTGATGAATTTCCCAGGTATTCTTTGTGCTTCTTGTACTTGGATGTCTAGGTCTCTAGCAAGGGTAGGGATGTTTTCCTCAATTATTCCCCTAAATATGTTTTCCAAACTTTTAGATATGTCTTCTTCCTTCAGAATGCCGATTATTCTTAGGTTTGGTTGTTTAACATAATCCCAGATTTGGAAGCTCTGTTCACATTTTCTTATTCTTTTTTCATGGTCTTTGTTGAATTGGGTTAATTTGAAAACCTTGTCTTCAAGCTCTGAATTTCTTTCTTCTACTTGTTTAGTTCTATTGCTGAGGCTTTCCAGAGCATTTTGCATTTCTGTAAGTGTGTCCAATGTTTCCTGAAATTTTGATTGTTTTTTCATTATGCTATCTCTCTCTCTCTCTTTTTTTTTGTTTTTTGTTTTTGGACTTCCTTGCATTGCACTTTGCCTTCCCCTGGTGCCTCCCTGCTTAGCTTAATAACTAACCTGAATCCTTTTTCAGGTAAATCAGGGATTTCTTCTTGTTTGAATCCATTGCTGGTGAGCTAGTGTGATTTTTGGGGGGTGTTAAAAAGCCTTGTTTTGTCATATTACCACAGTTGGTTTTCTGGTTCCTTCTCATTTGGGTAGGCTCCATCAGAGAGAAGGTCTAAGGCTGAAGGCTGTTGTTCGGGTTATTTTGTCTCATGTGATGTTCCCTTGATGTAGTACTCTCCCCCTTCTCCTATGGATATGGCTTCCTGAGAGCTGAGCTGCAGTGATTGTTATCTCTCTTCTGGGTCTAGCCACCCAGCAAGTCTGGGCTGGTGCTGGGGGTTGTCTGCACATAGTCCTGTGGTATGAACTATCTATGGGTCTCTCATCCGTGGATACCAATACCTGTTCTGGTGGAGGTGGCAGGGGGGTTAAATTGACTCTGTGAGGGGTCCTAGCTTTTGGGCCTAATGTGTTCTTATTTTTCTAGTTTCTTGAGGTGCAACATGTTTGAGATTTTTCTTTTTTATATAGGTATTTATTGCTATAAACTTTCCTCTGCTTTTGTTGCATCTCATAAGTTTTGGTGTATTGTGTTTCCAGTTTTTCTCTTAAGACATTTTTAAATTTTTCTTTTAATTTCTTGATCCATGGTTATTCAGGAACATGTTAATTTCCATGTATTTGTAAATTTTCTGAATTTCTTCCTGTTTCAGACTTCTAGTTTCATACTATTGTGGTCAGAAAAGATACTTGATATCATTTCAGTCTTTTAAAAATTGTGAAGAGTTATCTTGTGATCTAATATATAACCTATCTCACTTTTTCTTAACAGTAAGAAAGTTTTCTTACTTTTTCTTACATTTTTCTTACTTTTACCAGTGAGTTTTATACTTTTAAGATATATTTGTATTACTCATCGGCATTCTTTTCTTTTACCTTGAAGAACTAACTACCTTTAGCATTTCTTGTAAGACATTTCTGTTGGTGATGAACTTCCTTAGCTTTTGTTTCTCTAAGGAAGTCTTTTAAATTATTTATTTATTTATTTATTTATTTATTTATTATTATTATACTTTAAGTTCTAGGGTACGTGTGCATAACGTGCAGGTTTGTTACATATGTATACTTGTGCCAGGTTGGTGTGCTGCACCCATCAACTTGTCAGCACCCATCAACTCGTCATTTACATCAAGTATAACTCCCAATGCAATCCCTCCCCCCTCCCCACCATGATAGGCCCCGGTGTGTGATGTCTCCCTTCCCGAGTCCAAGTGATCTCATTGTTCAGTTGCCACCTATGAGTGAGAACATGTGGTGTTTGGTTTTCTGTTCTTGTGATAGTTTGCTAAGAATGATGGTTTCCAGCTGCATCCATGTCCCTACAAAGGACACAAACTCATCCTTCTTTATGGCTGCATAGTATTCCATGATGTATATGTGCCACATTTTCTCAATCCAGTCTGTCACTGATGGACATTTGGGTTGATTCCAAGTCTTTGCTATTGTGAATAGTGCTGCAATAAACATACGTGTGCATGTGTCTTTATAGTAGCATGATTTATAATCCTTTGGGTATATACCCAGTAATGGGATGGCTGGGTCATATGGTATTTCTAGTTCTAGATCCTTGAGGAACCGCCATACTGTTTTCCACAATGGTTGAACCAGTTTACAATCCCACCAACAGTGTAAAAGTGTTCCTATTTCTCCATATCCTCTCCAGCACCTATTGTTTCCTAATTTTTTAATGATTGCCATTCTAACTGGTGTGAGATGGTATCTCATTGTGGTTTTGATTTGCATTTCTCTTATGGCTAGTGATGATGAGCATTTTTTCATGTGTCTGTTGGCTGTATGAATGTCTTCTTTGGAGAACTGTCTGTTCATATCCTTTGCCCACTTTTTGATGGGGTTGTTTGTTTTTTTCTTGTAAATTTGTTTGAGTTCTTTGTAGGTTCTGGATATGAGCCCTTTGTCAGATGAATAGATTGCAAAAATTTTCTCCCATTCTGTAGGTTGCCTGTTCACTCTGATGGTAGTTTCTTTTGCTGTGCAGAAGCTCTTTAGTTTAATGAGATCCCATTTGTCAATTTTGGCTTTTGCTGCCGTTGCTTTTGGTGTTTTAGACATGAAGTCTCTCTTCCGTTTTCTGAAGTACAGCTTTGTTGTGTACTGTTGGGTACTGTGTAGTGGAGGAGAGATTTTTTCCTTCAGCACTTTGAATATATCATACTAGTCTCTCCCAGACTGTCAAGTTTCTGTTGAGAAGTCTGTTGCCAGGGAATATTGACATTCCCTTATATTCTTTTTGTTTTTTTCTTTGAGACAGAGTCTTGTTCGCTCTGTCGCCCAGGCTGGAGTGCAGTGGCGTGATCTTAGCTCACTGCAAGAGGAATTCCCTTCTATTCTATTCTAAGGGAACGCTTCTTTTCTCTTGCTGCTTGCAGGATCCTCTCTTTATCTTTGATTTTTGACAGTTTGATTATAATATGTCTTGAGGTAGCCCTGTTTTAATTGGATCTGATTAGAGACTTTTGACTTTTATGTACTTGGATATTTGTATTTTTCTCCAGGTTTGTAAAGTTTTATTCTATTATTTCTTTAAATAAGCTTTCCGTGCCTGTATTTTTATCTTCTCCATCTTGACTCCTGTGACTTGAAAATGTGCTTTTCTGCATTATGCTAAGCAAAATTCTAGAAAAGGGAAAACTCTAATTACTGAAACTGACCAGTGGTTGTCAGGGCCCAAGGATGGGAAAGGGGATTGACCTAAAAACAAAGCATGAACAAACTTTTCAGAGTGAGAAATTTTTTTTTCTCTTTCCTCCTCCCTTTTTTTATTTTTATTTTTTACTTTTTAGACAGGGTCTTGCTCTGTCACCCAGGCTGGAATACAGTGGTGTGATCACAGCTCACTGCAGCCTCTACTAACCAGGCTCTGGTGATCCTCCCACCTCAGCCTCCCACATAGCTGGGACCACAGGCACATGCCACCATGCCTGGCTAATTTTTAAATTTTTTGTAAAGACAGGCTCTTGCCATTTTGACCAGGCTTGTCTTGAACTTCTGGGCTCAAGCAATTCACCCAACTCAGCCTCCCAAAGTTCTGGGAGTATAAGTGTGAGCCACCATGCCCAGCCTGTTCTCTATCTTAATTGTGCTGGTGTTTACATGAATGCATACATTTCTTAAAGCTCATAGAAATGTATATTAAAATTAGTGGATTTTATTGTATGTAAATTGTTTTTCAATAAAGCTGATAAAACTAAGCATAAAATAAAAGTGCTCTTTTGATGTTATGCCATAAATTCTGTAAAATTCCTTCATTTCTTTTTATGCTTTATTTTTTCCCTTTGACTGTATATTTTAAAATAATTCACCTTTGAGTTTACAGATTTTTCCTTTTGCTTGATCAATTCTGTTCTTGATACTGTTTATTGCATTTTTATGTCTTTCATTGTATTTTTCACCTCTAGGATTTATGTTTGGTTTTTATTATTTCATATCTTTGTGAAATTTCTCATTCTGGTCATTAAATTTTTTTCTCATTTTCTTGGTTTCTCTGTATTTTATTGAAGTTTGCTGAACTTCCCTAAAACAGTTATTTTAAATTTTTTGTCAGGCAGTTTACATAACTCCATTTTTAGGGACAATCCCTGGCACTTTATTTTGTTCTTTGGGGTATGCCATGTTTCCTTGATTATGGTGTGGTCCCTAAGCCCAGGACCACTGTGGCTGATGAGGCTGGAATCTTGTGGTTGCTGAGGCTGGTGTGGAGGGAGCTAGGGCATGTCCAAAGCCCATGGCTGAGGAGGCTGGCATAGCACTAGGGTGTGCCTGAAGCCTGTGGACACTGGGGCCTACCTGCCACTGAGGGTTGCCTGAAGCCCAGTGCTGCTGTAATTGGTCAGTGGGTATGTGGACTGGAGAATGAACCCACCTCACTGGGGTTATAGGTTACCACCTGGCACTGGGACAGGTCTGGAGGCTTGGTTTGCAGGTACCAGACTGGAGTCGGGGGTCATGAGGGTCTGCTTGGTGCTGGGTCTTACTGTGGTTGACCTCTTGTTATGGTCCAAGGTAAAATCTTACCCTCACTTCCCTCTCTTTTCCACAGCTAGACAATATCTCTCCCAGTGTTGAGTTGGGAGAAGGGTGATGTGGTTAATGTAAAAGTGTCCTTTCTACCCTTTTCAATGCATCTTTCTTATTATTTTGCTATAACCAGGTACTGCAAAGTCTTATTTGGTTTCCTTAGCAACTGTGAAGGTATTTTTGTATGTGAATAGTTGTTGAAATCGATGTTTCTATGAAGAAGTGATCACGGAATAGTCCTATTCTGCCATTCTGCTCTGGCTACTTCCCTACCCAAGAAATATAGAAAGTTTCCAGTACCTTTTAAAGTCCTTCAAAGAGCTCATCCTCCTTTCTTTGGTCTCTCAGTGGTAACCATTATGCTTAATTTTGTGTTTATTATTATTTTGGTTTGTTTGAATATGTAAAAGTTTGTTCGGTTTTGCAGGTTTTGAAATGTGTGTCTTTTTTTTTTTTTTTTTGATGGAGTTTCACTCTGACACCAGGCTGGAGTGCAGTGGTGCAATCTCGGCTCACTGCAACCTCCAACTCCCTGGTTCAAGCAATTCTCCTGCTTCAGCCTCCCAAGTAGCTGGGATTACAGACATGCGCCACCATGCCCAGCTAATTTTTGTATTGTTAGTAGAGACGGGGTTTCACCATGTTTGCCAGGATGGTCTCGATCTCCTGACTTCGTGATCTGCCTGCCTCCACCTCCCAAAGTGCTGGGATTACAGGTGTGAGCCACCATGCCTGGGCCTGAACTGTGTAAGTCATTATACTATATGTAGTCCTCTTGACTTACAGTTTTCCTGAATTTACTAGTGTTTTGAGATTTATCTGTGTTGATGAGGCTACCTGTAGTTAGTTATTTTCTATTTCTGTATGGTGTTTCATTGATTACAAATTCTACATTTTGTCTTCACAACTACTGGTGATGGATATTGAAGCCATTTCTTTATTTTCCTTATTACAAATAATGTTATAATGAATTACTCTACCGGCCTCTTGCCATAACTAGCTAGGATTAAACTGTATACAGATATGTAGTAGTAATTGCTAGATTATTATACACACACACACACACACACACACATATACATATATAAAATATGTGATTTCCCATTTTTGGAAGCAGGGGCTTCAACTCTGCTGGCTGGCAATGCAGAACCAGATCATTCATCACTTTAAACAATGCCAAATTGTTTCCCAAAGCAATTGCAAAAATTTGCACTCCCACTAATATATAAATATTTATTGCTTTACAGCCTTGCTAACTTTTGGCATTTCTAGAATTTTTTTTTATTTTTGCCTGTCTGATGGGCCTAAAATAATATTATTGTGTAGGTCTAATTTTTATTTAATGATGTTCAGGTTGAACATCTTTTCAGATGCTTGTATTTCCTTTTCTATAAAGGTACTGTTCCTGGCTTGGCCTGTTTTCCCACTTTTGTTTTGTATATTCTAGTTGATGTATAAGAGTTCTCTGTGTATTCTAAATATGAATCCTTTGACAGTTCTTTGTGTTACAAATTTTCTTTCAGTTTGTACATTGTCCTTTTACCTGTCTATGTTATCTTTCTGATAATAGAAGTTCTTAATTTCTCTATTTAATTTAGTCAAATATGTTGAGCTTTTCCTTTATGACTTGTGGTTTTGTGTGTGTGTGTGTGTGTGTGTGTGTGTGTGTGTGTTTAGAGAAATCCATCCATTGTCAAGATTATATTTTCCTTCTTATGGTACCTATTCCTCTCTGATAAGGTGTCCATCTACCTTGTTCTTCTTCTTTAGGAGCATCTTGACTATTTTTGACTTTTTTTAATATAAATTGGTTTTATATTTTCTATTTCATTAATTTCTCATCTATTTAAGTTCTATTTATATTTTGAAGTGTAGTTGGAGATTTTCTTTTAACCAGATTCTCAAGTCAAATGCTTAATTAATTTTGAGCTTTTCGTTTTTTCTAATAAAAGTCCTTAAAGCTATATAATTATTTCTAAGTAACATATAGCTATATCATAATACTTTATGTAATAATTTGATATGTAGAAATTTAAGCTTTTATGATTTATTTTTAACTTATGTGTTATTCAAAAGTATGTTTTAAAAATTTCAAACCTAGGCATTTTATTCTATTTATCACTCAGTTATTAACATCTAACATAATGGCATCATGGTCTGAGAATATCCTCTGTGTGAAAACTTTGTGATAATACATGTCCTGGTTTCATTTCTATTAATTTGTTTTGTGCTTTCTAGTTATCCTAGAAAAGTTATCCTTTTCTGTATTTCTTTTTTTTCCCTTTCTTATCTTCTTTTTGGGTGATCATCTTTTTTCTTCTTTCATTTTTCTTCTTCATACTCTAGTTTGAATATCATTCTATTTTTGTACAGGTTAACCTAAATATGGATGCTTAGCATTGTCTAAAATGAGTGTCTACTCTTCTCTAGAACAATAAATTAATCCAAGGATGCTTTAATTTTGCTTATCTCCCATCTGATTCATACTCCATTGTTGGATGGTATTTTAGTCGTCTTCTTTTAAACTTTCACTTTAGACAATACTATTGTTTTATACAATTGTTTAGATTTGCCCACATATATGCCATGTGCTTGTTGAACTATTTCGTTTTACATTTCAGACCTTCCTATTGGCATTGGTTTTTCTTTCTGCCTCAAGTACATCCTTTAGGATTTCCTTTCGAAAGTGTGTATATAGGCAAACTCAGTTTTTGTCTGTCTAAAATATCTATATTTCACCTGTGATTATTTCAAAGGAGTTTTAAATAAGGCACATAATTTTAGTTTGTGGTTCTATTCTCATAGAATTTTAAAGATATTGCTTCATTGTCTTCTGTTTTCTATTGTTGGTATTGAAGAGTTTGCTATCAGTTTAATAGTAGGTCCCTTGTAAGTAATCTGTATTTTCTCTCTGGCTCAATTTTATATATTCTTTCTCTTTGCAGTCCCCAAGTTTCCCTATGATGTATCTAGATGTGGAGTAAAACAATTCTTATTTTTCTGGTAATTCAATAGAATTCCTGAACCTGAGATGTATTGTCTTACTTCAAATCTGGGAGATTCTCAACCATTCTCTCTTTGTATATTTTATCTCTCTTATTCTTCCTCTCTTTCCTGACTGATGTCTTAATAGATTATGCTAGATTTTATCAGTCTATCCCTCATACTTTTAAACATTTGATTTTTTAAATTATTTTGTCTATTTCTGCTATTGAAAAAGACATAAATGGAAAGATATCCCATGTTCATGAATTGGAAGTTAATCTGTAGATCATTTTGGGACATATTAACAATATTAATTCTTCCAATTCTTTTAATTGCTAAAATGTTTATACTACACAAAGCAATCTACAGATTCAATGCAATACCTATAAAAATTTGGATAATCTCTTCATGTCTATCTTCTAGCTTGCAAATCTCTTCAGCTGTGTCTAATATGTCCTTAATCTCATGTATAGATTTGAAGTTTTTAATTATTATTTTTCATTTCTTAGTTTTGTTTTCTTCAGATTGTCTTAATTTATTTTATAGTAACTTTCTCTCATATTTTAAGTGTCCACTTTTACATCTTTAAACATTAAATATAGTTATTTTACAAGCTGATTTTCAAACAATCTTTTATTAAGAAAACAGAATAAGCAGCAATAGTGTTTGACTTAGAAACTAACATAGCAGGAATTCACAAACAGCTAAGGGGGATGCATGATATTTTTCCAAGTCAATTTTGGGAAGCTTGAAAGTAGCTTTTAATTTTGAAATAACTAGACAAAAATCTCCAATATAATGTGTGATGACCATTATGTAATTTTGATATTTGTCCCTGGTAAATGAGTAACAAATTATACAGGTATATTTTATTTTATTTATTTATTATGCAAGTATTTTTTAAAATCAAATAACTTGGAGATAAAGTTTTGTGACTTTGAGGAGTACTTCATGTTAAAGAATGCATTAGAGGACCCTTTTAGTCAATTTCTGGGTTTAAGGCAAACTTATATTTCCTTAGACAGTTCTATAAGAATTGATCAGAGCATATAAGGTGAGCAAAGAGGGATAGCCATTTCCATATTCCTGATGTCTGGGTGCCAGTTGGTATAGTTGATATGGCTGATATAACCCTATAATATAAAAGGCAATTATAGGATAATTTGAAATGGGAACAGGTGACACTCACATAATTTGGGGCTGAGAAGAGATGACCAAATTGCAGCTATTCCAAGCAGCACTGGCACCGTTACTGTGGTGTTTGGACAGGCGTGTCTCCTAATGTGATTTCATTATGCTCAGGTTAAAGACTTGGGCTTTAGATCAACAATGTGCAAATTTGGTTTATCATCTGAGTTCAGAAAAAAGATGACAGAATTCCAGCAGGAGAGCTTCAGCATTTGCCAAGAGCACAAGTAGAAAATTGTTCTCTTTAGATCTCTCACATAACCAAAACTCTGACTAGAAATACGAAGTTATCTGTATTGGAGAATAAGGAAGAGATAATATTCCAAGAATACTCTTGAAACAAGATTTTTCCTGGGTATACATCTTTGTGTGCTTATATATTTAAATGTAAGATTTATTCTCCATTTGCTGATTTCATCTCTTCAGTACTTTGTGATTTTTCAGTAATTGTCCTCAAAATGAATGAATTGGGGAGAAATACTCAATGCTAATACTACCCAGCCTTTCCTGTAATCACTGGCACTGCAAAGAATAGGGAGCAAATATTACAGCCTGATTTTTCCTTGTCAGAAGAGCAACAATGCTTAGGCCCACAACCCAAACTTACACATGACTCTAAAAAGAGCAATTTGTCAAGCGTTTCATTGGCACAAATTGAAATGAAATGAGGTTTTGGGCTCTTGAGGTCACTTTGCAACAGGAAGAATTCATTATCTAACTATACACAGAGGAAAATGCCTCACAATTGTATTTGCTTGTAAAGGATGAGTGCCCACACATAAAGCCAAAGTGGCAGAGGTCACTTACAAGAAATAAACTACATGAAAGCAGAGACTCAAGTTCCACTTAGTTACAGCCTCCTACTTTTTCTTCCTGGTTAGGGTTGCTTTGGGGCATATTGCTCAATGCATATATGGGAAATGCTTGCAGAGCTCTTTCTTATTTATGTAAAATCACTTGCACAGGCCTTGCTAGTTTGTCTGTTGGAAGCACAATGCAATCTTATATGTCTTTCTCCATTGGGGTAAGAGGAGTTTGTTCTCTCTGTATGTTCCTTATTATTCTGAGGTGTATATTTTCTCATAAGACCATATTCTATTTTATGGCATTCTTCTTACTATGTGGAGAAGATGCAGTCTTGAATATTGAACAATTCGTTGGATGGTTACTGATGTGGATTGGTTCCAGTTTAAGGAGCAGGGAGAAGGGAAGTATATGTTAAACACATCAATTCTGAGAATAAAAAATTTCAATATATTTATAAATCACTTAGAACAGAGAGTTGATTTTTATGTTTTCAGTTTGTCTGAGTTGAGAAAGATAACAGAAATCAAAGTCATTTTTAATGAGAGAGAAAAATAGCATGGCTAAAGAGGATGAATTTAAACAGGGACAGATGTGTAGAAGTAGATGTAGAGATATGCTCCGTTAATCCCTTCCCACACTTCAACCTTTCCCAAACTCAGATATTTAGAAAAAAGGACCAGAAAGTCTTGCATATCAAGTCCAGTGGCCATTTTTCACTCCTGTTCATTTCCTGTAATCCAATCAAGTCCCAAGACTTTAAGGTTTTTTTCAAAGTTCTTTTCTAATACTGTGGCCTTCCATTTGTCCCTCTTCTCATCTTTTTATGGCTACCATCCTTGACATGGATTGCAGTGACTCTGTAGATTGCTTTGGATAGTATGGATATTTTAACAATATTAAGTCTTCCAATTTTAGAAAGTGAGATGTCTTTCAATTTACTTTTGTCTTTTAAAATTTCTTCCAGTAGCATTTTTTTTTTTGTGGTTTTCAAGTATTGTTACATAGTAGATTAGTACATGTTTGTGTGTTGTAGTTTTTTTTAGGTGGTGGGTGGTTTTAGACATGACAATGGTGTCCTTCATGGAGATACAGGATGCATGAAGAGAGCAGAATGCAGGGCATAGCCAGCAACATTAACCCAGTACTGGCCCTGTTGAGTTTCATATACTAGTATGGCATCTTCAAATGTACTTGGAAGCAGATATCTGGAGCTAGACATTGATGATGGATAAAACCATAAGAATGGATAAAGATCCTTTGAAAATGTATATACAGAAAGAGAGAAAAAAATCATTTTTTTCATGCTCATTATCTCCAGTAACTAAACTATTTAAATAAGACAGTATTCCAGCCTGCTAACCCTACTTCTACTTTGAGTGCAAGCCACAGCAGCCAAGAGGAAAGGAGGAGAGAGAACATTAAAAAGAGGATTCAGACAAGTAGTATCACATGTTAAGGTGGCAAAAATATGAATACCTGCCTATTGCCTCCTTCTAGCTGCCTGAAGACCATATTTAGCAATGATGTTTTATTTAGTAAGATCTCATTCTAAAAGTCATGTGACTCTTTTCTCATTTTATTTCAATGACAGAAATAACTGTTGGCTTTGAAAGTTTGGGAGGAAAAGACTGAGCTCTCTTTCTCCTTGTTTAATAATCTTCCCATTATTCTCTCTGGTTTCCAGTTCATTCGATGGGCCCAAATAATTTCATTAAGGGTTTTTGTTGTTGTTGTTGTTGTTGTCTAATGGGTTCCAGTCTCTTTGTAATGCCAGGTGGTATGTTCTGACTCTGTATCCCCACCCAAATCTCATCTTGAATTGTACTCCCATAATTCCCATGTGTTGTGGGAGGAACACAGTGGGAGATAATTGAATCATGGGAGAAATTACCCCCTACTGTTCTCATGGTAGTGAGTAAGTCTCACAAGATCTGATGGTTTTATCAGGGGTTTCCGCTTTTGCATCTTTCTCATTCTTTCTTTGCCTGCTGCCATCCATGTAAGATGGGACTTGCTCCTCCTTGCCTTCTGCCATGATGGTTAGGCTTCCCCAGCCACATGGAACTAAAAGTCTAATTTAAAATTGCCCAGTCTAGGGTATGTCTTTATCAGTAATGTGAAAGTGGACTAATACAGTAAATTGGTACTGAGAGTGGGGTATTGCTGAAAAGACACCCAAAAATGTGGAAGTGACTTTAGAACTAGGTAACAGGAAGAGATTGGAACAGTTTAGAGGGATCAGAAGAAGACAGGAAAATGTGGGAAAGTTTGGAACTTCCTAGAGACTTGTTGAATGGCTTTGCCCAAAATGCTGAAGCCATATGGACAATAAGGTCCAGGCTGAGATGGTCTCAAATGGAGATGAGGAACTTGTTGGGAACTGGAGTAAAGGCGACTTTTGTTACGTTTTAGCAAAGAGACCGATGACATTTTGCCCCTGCCCTAGAGATAGGTGGAACTTGAACTTGAGATAGATGATTTAGGGTATCTTGCAGAAGACATTTCTAAGCAGCAACATATTCGAAAGGTGACTTGGGTGCTGTTAAAAAGCATTCAGTTTTAAAAGGGAAACAGAGCATAAAAGTGTAAAAAATTTGCAGCCTGACAATGTGATAGAAAAGAAAATCTCATTTTCTCAGGAAAAATTGAAGCCAAGTGTGCTGCAGAAATTTGCATAAGTAATGAGGACCCAAATGTTAATCCCCAAGACAATGGGGAAAATGTCTCCAGGGCATGTCAGAGGTCTTCACGGCAGCCCCTCTCATCACAGGCTTGGAGGCTTAGGAGGACAAGGTAGTTCCATGGGCCTGGCCCAGGGTCCCCAAGTTGTGTGCAGCCTAGGGAGTTTGTGCCCGGCATCCCAGCTGCTCCAGCCTTGGCTGAAAGGGGCCAATGTAGAGCTCAGGGCATGGCTTCAGATGGTTCAAGACATGAGCCTTGGCAGCTTCCATGTGGTGTTGAGTCTGTGGGTCCACAGAAGTCAAGAATTGAGGTTTGGGAGCCTCTGCCTAGGTTTCAGAAGATGTATGGAAATGCCTGGATACCCAGGCAGAAGTTTGCTGTAGGGGCAGGGCTCTCATGGAGGACCTCTGCTAAGGCAGTGCAGAAGGGAAATGTGGGGTCAGAGCCCCCATGCAGAGTCCCTACTGGGGCACCACCTATTGGAACTGTGGGAAGGGGGCCACTGTCCTTCAGACCCAGGAATGGTAAATCCACGGACAACTTGCACCTTGCACCTGGAAAAGCCTCAGACACTGAATGCCAGCCCATGAAAGCAGCTGGAAGGGAGGCTGCACCATGCAAAGCCACAGGTTTGGAGCTGCCAAGACCATGGGAACCCACCTTTTACATCAGCATGACCTGGATGTGAGACATGGAGTCAAAGGAGATCATTTCAGAGCTTTAAGATTTGACTGCCCCATTGGATTTGGACTTGCGTGGGCCCTGTAGTCCCTCTGTTTTGGCCAATTTCTCCCATTTGGAATAGTTGTATTTATCCAATATCTGTACCCTCATTGTATCTAGTAAATAACTAGCTTGCTTTTGATTTTATAGGCCTGTAGGTGGAAGGGATTTGCTTTGTCTCAGATGAGACTTTTGAGTTAATGCTGAAATGAGTTAAGACTTTGGGGGACTGTCAGGAAGTCATGATTGGTTTTGAAACATGAGAACATGAGATTTGGCAGGAGCCGGGGCAGAATAATATGGTTTGGCTGTATCCCCACCCACATCTCATCTTGAACTGTACTCCCATAATTCTCATGTGTTGTAGGAGGGACCCAGTGGGAGATAATTGAATCATGGGGGCTGTTTTTCCCATACTGTTCTCGTGGTAGTGAAAAGGCTCATGAGATCTGATGGTTTTATCAGTGGTTTCTGCTTTTGTGTCTTTCTCATTCGGTCTTTGCCTGCTGCCATCCATGTAAGACGGACTTGCTCCTCCTTGCCTTCCACCATGATTGTGAGGTTTCCCCAGCCACATGGAACTATAAAAACTCTTTCTTTTGTAAATTGCCCTGTCTGATGTAAATTGCCATATGTTTATCAGCAGTGCGAAAATGACTAATACATCATGTAAAACATTAAAAGTGGAATAGATTCTCTAGTCTATAATGATTTAGATGTGATTTGGCATTGAAGGATCCTGGACTGGGTGTGTAGGCAGCTCCCTCGTTCAATCAGTGATGTGAGAGATGACTACATAGAGAATGAGTCCTTTCAGCTCCCCCTCCTTCCAAAGGAATGGTGGAATTTCTTAATTCTTAGCATTTTTTTGTTCAATTCTTAGCCCTTTACACTGTTTTCCAATGATGCAGATGTGATTTCAATGTGAAGGGCATGAAAGAGATGTGACCATGATAATCATTTTTCTCATAGCACTTATTATGGAATATTGTGTTGTATATCTATTTGTTATTAGAATGTAACCTCCATAAAGCAGGGACTTTACTTGTTTTGTTTACTACTTCATTATTTGACCACCCCATTGGATTTAGACTTGCATGGGCAGTGTTGAGAGTGGTGCCTAGTATTCAACAGTCATTCACTGAAGAGTTATGGTTAGACTATGTATTGGATATGTGCTCATTTTTGGTTTGGAAAAATATGGTAACTGTGGTCATGTGATCTTGCATTAAATACATTTTAATAATTTCTTTTACAGTTGCTTTGATGATGTTTTCCTAATGTCTTAGTTTACCATTGGTTCTTGGGTCTGCCATTTGATACTGCAATCAGACATGAAAAGGTAGCTATGTCTTTTTGGCAAGTTTGATTTAAACCTCTAATTCATTGTTACTTGCCTGGCCTACAAAGAGAACTTGGTAATTGACAGTTGTATTCAAGTCTTGAAAGAACTCAGAGAGCTGATGATTAGGAATGCCTTCTAGCTGTCACTTTGATTTCAGTGGGATTGTACTTCAATGCTTTGCCTAGGAGCACTAGGAGAGAGAGTTTTCCTTTACAGACTTCCTGTAGAAAAACTTCACCAGCATGAAGGAAAAAAAAAAAAAAAAAAAAAAAAAAGACACCCCCTGATTTACTTTTCATCTGGAATTAATGTGATCAGCAATGTCTAAGGAAGGTAGATAAGGCATGATTTCATTTCAATGAAATAAAGATTTTCAAAGCTTTTGAGCTGCTAATCCTTCTCCCTCATTTTTGCTACTTTTTCCTCTTTACTCCAATGCAATCTCTGCATCAAAGCTACATCACTGACATGACCAGAACAATCAGAGGCAAGGTGAACATGCAACGTATGATGACCGAAAACCATTACTCCACAAAGCAGCAGCAGATCTAGGATGGGGTTTGCAGTAGTCTCCATCCTGATTACCAGCACACCAGGAAATGGCATGAAAAGTGACATGTTGGATTATCCAGGGGCTCTTGGCAGCCATGGAACTTGGAACTGTATACTCTTTAATGAGAGGCAAAACTTTTTTTTTTTTTTTAAAGTCACATGCCAGAAAATGGAGCGAACGTGACTGTTTTTTCTGTGGTCAAGACCAGTTTCCATTTATACTTTCACAGTTTTTTGGATATAGCTTTACATTGACAACTAAGAGCAGTGCAGCTGGAAGGCTAGAGGGTCGGAAAATGCTCTGAGAATCAGGTGCTCTAGATTGCTAATTAGGTTAATTTTAGGCAGTGTGGCATGTTTGTAAATAAAATACTGTTATAGTAGAAGAGGTGGCTATAAGCTTCCAGCAGAAACAGGCAAACCAAGGTATTGGGAATATTGGGAAAACATAGTTGTTTAAATCAACATTAGGCAATTTTGGTCTTCTATATTGTGGAAACTGGGCTCACTATTTAAAATGAGAATACTAACAGAGTGAAAGAAAATACTAATTCGGAAAATGTTTTAGCCTGTGCATTGTAGAAAATAATCTTTTAGGAAAGTAGCTTGTTTTTGAAATAATAGGTTGGGTGGACAACCTCTCACTTAAAAAAACAAAAACAAAAACAAAAACAAAACATAGTTTTCAGCTGGGAGAGCCAAAGAGGGGAGCTTGCTCTGCAGACTTCCTGAGTTTCTCTTCTTCTAATTTTCAGTTCTGGGCCTCAGGAAATCTTAACCTGTTGCTGTACCATTGCCTTGGCATGCCACTGACAATACTTTGAAAAAGGAGAGAGAGATGGAGTTAGGAGAGATTCTATTAATATAAGATCTATTCCTTACAGGCAGAAGGCAGATGGCTTTGTCTTGTTTACTTAAAATTCTGTATGGCAGTTTGGAGGCAAAATCTTTATTTGAGCCGTCTTCCCAATGAAAAGCCAGACCTAAGTAAGAGAGGATGTATATAAGTTGTGGTAGGTGTCTTAGAGTAAGGAAGTAGTAATGGTTAACCATGGGAGGCAGCTGAGTATAGCAGTTGGGAGAGGAGGTTCTGATGTCATTCTGCTTGTGTCTGTATCCTCACTATGGGTACTTGGGCAAGTTAGTTGGTGTCCCAGGTTGGATTTTCCAGAAAGCAGACTCTGAGATGAGTTTAGTTTGCAGGTAATTTATTTGGGAATGTCCTTGGTCCAATACCTAAGGGAAGGAGAGGACAAAGTAAGATTGGGTAAAGGACTAGTCGAGTCACCATGCAGTGGGGCTCTGGAGCTAGAATGGCCCTTCAGAATTATTCCAAGTTGAGTGGAATTACCCCGATACTGATCAGTCACTGGAATTGGGTCACTGTGGAAAGGGGTGTGACTGTGAACAAGGGCACTTTGCAGCTGAAGTATTCTGGAGGGTAGGGAACCAAAGGCTGTCCATCAGCTGTGTTTCCATCTGCTGCTGGGGCAGCAGGTTTTTCAGAGAAGGGGGATTTGGCTGCGTAAGAATCCACATTTAGCTTCTCTGGGCCTTAGTTTCTGAAACATATTTTATTGAGAACTAAATGAGATGATACATGTAAAGTACTTAGAGCTGTACCTGGCATGGAGTAAATATTTAGTGATCGCTGTGTACCAAGCCCAGGTGAAATTATTTGCCCAGGTCTCATAGGCGGTAAGTAGAGGCCTTGAAACTGAGATCTGACTCACTCCAGTCTGTTTTTAGTCACTACATTAAATATCTTAACATGCTAGAATTCAGATCAATTCAAAAAGGTTTACCTCAGCCTTGTTTGCTCAGTAAATGCATCTCACATAAGAAAGGCCTCCCTAGCCAAGCCCGGCTGCAGGAACTCTCCTTCCCATTGCTGGGCAACAGTGTGTTCTTCCCCTTTCCTTCTTCTCTTTCTTTTGAGGGAACTCTCCTCCCACCAGTCGCCCCCTTCTCTGGCTTCCTACTGACCTCTAGTGATTGGCTTGGGCATGATTTGGAGCAGGAAGCTGACCTAAGTAGCAAGGGTGGAAGGAAGGAGGAGAAGTGAAAACCCTGGACTGCTCTTCCAGTCTCCAGGCTCGCAGCACGCTGCCCCTCCCCTGCTATTCCCCATATCCACTCGCCAAGGCTTGATTCTTTACATTTAGTGTCCTATATTAGGTCCAAAAATGAAATGCTCAGAGTATTCTTTATGCACTGAGCTATTATCTGAACCTTAGATAAATTCTACTTTAGTGTTTTGTGAGTGTGTGTGTGTGTGTGCTTTTGTATCAAAAGATCTACCTTTCAGACCTTTCATAGGAAAATCTTTTCTTGTCTCCCCAAACTGACATATCAATAAGTAAGTTGAACACAGTCTATTTGTAAGTTGCGGCTTCCTCTATTTTCTTCCTCCTTGAACTACATGTTGAAGAGCCAATGAGATTTATTTTTTGTTTATTATTTTTTCTTCATGCACGCATTGATGAAAAAACATTTGTAAACAAATTATCATATGCATTGTATTCTAAGGAATGCCATGAAGTAAAAGGAGCTGTATTTTCAAGGAGCTTAAGACTGGGTCAGGGCTGTATGACACGAAAAGAAGTAGAGTTGAACTTGATGGAATACTTAGTTCTGGCTTTGCAGCACAAACTTAAAACTGAACATTTTAAATTATTGATATTAAGTGCAACTATATACATTCTACAGGTAAGTGAGCAATAGGAATGTAGATCATTTGTGATAGCCAAGTGGACAACTCAATGATGAAATTTACTAGCTGTTATCAGTCATACCAAAGCCTTCTCTTCATGACTTTCTGGTTCTCATTCACCCAAGAGTACTAGCAGGGAGAGGGCCAAAATTCTATGGCCTTTACTATCTTTTCATTTACTCTTCCACAGGGGAGGAAGAGTAACTTAGTTTCATTGGAATGTTTGGAAAGAGATAATGGGCATGGGCTTCCAATCTGTCTTTTCTTTTTAGGCACAGACCTGCCTATAGAGAGCCTGAGTTCTCCAACCAGAGGGAAGCACTTCCTAGAACTGTGTATATGCATCTGTTGAAGAGTGAAGTTCAGGTATGTAAAACTCATTGACTCACAAATATAAATCACATTCTCCAATATCAGCTTAATCAGTAAAATGGTGATACTGTATTTTGAATTCCACCTGTCTTATTCTTGTGTTATTCCTTAATTGATTCAAAGCCTAGGTAGGGATTAGGGATGTCATTTATCAATCTCCACTCATTCCTAAAGATTAGATGTTAGCATTCCCTAAGGCATTAACTCCACACCCAGACCACTTCACGCTAGATGGAATAGCATTTATTTTTCACAATTCATCATTGTGAGTGAGTGTGTGTGTTGTGTGTGTGTGTGTTTCTTCTGAAGAGAAATTCTTGGGAGACTAGAATTAGGTAGAAACTGCCTATTTGGGTAGGCCCTCTTCAGTTCAACTAAACAAATCCTTATTAAGCCCTAAGATGGGCTAGATGGTGCACCAGACACAGGGCACAGGTATTAATAGAACATATCTAAGGAGCTTTGGATCCTACCAAAGATAGTGTCATGAGGGAGGGCAACCCAGGGGTCAGTGTGGAAGAGCAATTGTTCCTTTCCTCTATTTATAATACCGTTACTGAAAGAGCAGTCCTTGAGTTAGGCTGTAGGATTGAGCTTCGTCCTGCTAATAAGATTAGTGAAAGGTTATCTGTTGCTCATCTCCTCGTGCCAAGTTTTGTATAGTGGATCAAGTCATTATATTAATTACACAGAGCAGTATAGATAAGAGTTAGAGACTATGTGCCCTGGAGCTTGACTGACTAGATTTGTCTCCTTGCTTTCTAGCTGTGTAACCTTGGGAAAGTCGTTTAACTCTTCTGTGTTTCAGATTCCTCATAGAAGAAACAGAGATGATAATAGTACCTTCATGGTAGCATTATGCTGAAGATAAGTGAGTTAATACAAACAGAGTGCTGAGAACAGTGCCTGGTGCAGAGCAGTTCTGAACAGGTATTAGCTCCTGTTATTATTAACTATTATCAATAATTGGCATGTGGCATGGGAATGGGAAGGAGGGATGATAAAAAGGAGAAGATATACCGGAAAGACAAAAGGGGTAGCTCTTCACAGCTCATTGGAAGGCTTTTGTTCTAAAACTTTCATCAGTCACGGTGGGAACAGATAAAATAGCAGAAATGGCTTCCACATGCAGAGAGCAAAATCAGTAATTGACCAACCTGTTCATTTTACCCCAAGTTTTTGTTTTCTATCTACTTGTCATAGCAGGAAGGCTTGCTGTCCGTCCTCAGTGTCAATGTGTGACAGGGAGAGGTAGAGTGTTTTGCAGCTTTTACCAAATCCTCCTTGTTTTGGATGAGCAGTTAGATAGGAAGCCAAGCCCTAGTGTTTTTTTGTTCACTTGAGAGCTGTAGATATTTATTTCAAATGCTCATTCTGACTGTGTTTGAAATGTTGGACAAAATACTTATCAGTGAATTAAAAAGGCACTTATTAAATGCCCACTAGGTACATAGATGAATTCCAGGAACTTGCATAGTTTCTGTTTCGTTTAACCTCATAAAAATCATTTGAGGGGATTACCCTGACTGGGTCATTACATATGGTTTGCATGTATCAAAGTATCAGCTGGGCATGGTGCCTCATGCCTATAAGCCTAATGACTAAGGAGACTGAAATGGGATGATCCCTTAAGCCTGGGAGTTCCAGGCTGCAGTCAGCTATGATTGGACCACTGCACTCCAGCCTGGGTGATGGAGTAAGACTTTGTCTCTTAAGAAAAATCACATGTATCCCATAAGTACTCAAAAATGTATACATCTATTATGTATCAAATTATAAAGAAGATTTTTTAAGCATATAGATTTTTCTCTGATATCTAGTTAGGAAAAATTAAAAGTGGCCTATCTATCCTAAAACCCCCCAAAAATCATTTGAGGTAAATATTGTTATTTTGGTTTTCTAGATGAGGAAATTAAAGTTTAGGCAGATAATGTGTTTTTCCAAAGACATTGAAATAGAACTTGTTGGAATTTGAATTCAGGTCTTCTGAAAATGTATTAAAATTCATACAGATTTAATGAGGTCATTAGCAAATTGTCTACTCCCTTTGTGAACTTTATGAAATATTAGAAGTACAGAAAATCATAAAGAATAAAATCAAAATCATCTATAATATCACAACTCAGAAATAGCTACTGCTTAAATTTTGGAGTGTTTTTATATAATTTTAATGCATAGATATATGTCCATTTTTTTCTCTAAAGAAAACTTCTGCTATCTATGTTATTGTAAAACCCCCCTTTAAACAATATGTTATGAGGACTTTTTATAATCTTAAATAGTCTTCCAAAATCTGATTTTAAATTGCTGCTTTTCATCATGGGGATGAAAAAAATTCTTATTGTTCATATTTATGTTTTATATTTTTCCGTCTTAAACAATGATGCCCTCAACATCTTTGTTCATAATTCTTTTTGCATGTCCCTAATTATTCCCTTAGATTTCCAGAAGAATAATTACTGTGTAAGAGGTTGTTCCTCTTATTGATTGCTGTTTAACAAACTGGCCCAAAACTTAGTGACCTAAAACAACTACCACATTATTATGCCCATGGATACTGTGGGTTAAGAATTCAGAAAGAACACAGTAGGGATGGTTGTTCTCTGCTCCATGACACTGGGACCCCAGCTGATAAGACGCCAAGACTGGGCTTAGGTAGGACTGTCGACTGTTGTTCCTAGATATGGCCTCTGTATAATTGTACTTAGGCAATGGCTCAGGGCTCTAAGAGTGAGGAGTCCAGTGGTGTGAGGCAGAGGTTCATGGGCTGTATTAACTAACCTTAGAGGTCTTGTGGTATCACTTTTGCCATACTGTATTGGTCAAGGCAGTTACAAGCACACCTCAGTTCATAAGGAAGGGATAAGGAAGGGATAGACGCCACTACTGAATGTGAAGAATACCAAAGAATTTATAGCCATGTTTTAAAACTTCCATAGAGGATATAAACCACTTTCAGGATTTTGACATACATTATCAAGTTGCTCCTAGAAATGTAAAAATCAACACTTCTTCCAATGGTGGCTATAGTACACTCTCACCTATGCTGGATGTTATAACTTTGAGAGATATTTGTTAATTTGATAGGTAAAACATAGCATATCATGTCATTTTAATTTTCAATTATGTGAGTACTAGTGAGATTTTACATGAATTTTTGTTCACTTGTCAAAATTTTATGTGAATTTTCTATTTTTTGCTTATTTCTCTGTTAGAGTAGTCATCTTTTTCTCAGTAATTGGTAGGTGTTGTTTACATAGTAAGACTAAGTCAAGGTGTTCTTACTTAAATTGAGTTATTTCACCACCACCCTTTAGCAGCTCTCATCAACATACATTTTT
Organism: Macaca nemestrina; assembly: GCF_043159975.1. Classification (NCBI taxonomy): domain Eukaryota; kingdom Metazoa; phylum Chordata; class Mammalia; order Primates; family Cercopithecidae; genus Macaca; species Macaca nemestrina. The sequence continues at coordinate 61,582,039 of NC_092130.1, forward strand.
AGTACTAATGATGTATAAGGTACTTTTCACTTGTAATCCCAATTCTGCCTTTTCCAAACTGTGTGACTTGGACAATTTAATAAAGCCTTTGGACCTTTGTTTCCTCCCCTGTACTACTGGTTAATATTATTTCCATTACATTGGTTATTGTGAGTACTCAGTAATGTCCATGCAAATGCTTCAAAGAAGGCTTATTACATGCAAAGTGTCCAATAAATGTTAGTGGTCATTCTTCATATTATTGCTGTCACCATACCTGAATATTTGTATTTTAGCAATTATCTAATTATTGCCCAATTTGCAACTATATGAATCTGCTAGTCATGTCAAAATCATCTGGCTTTTGAATTTGAAAAAGCTATGGTTGTTCTGAAAAAAGTTTTGTCTTTTGCTTATTATTATAACTTGGTTCTCAAGTTTCCCAAAGGAGGTAAGTCACTTACAATGCAGGGTGGGCTGGGGAACATGGTTGTAGGGGCCATTCAGTTAATGGATGAGACACTTGGCAGTAATCACTACCCTCGATTGCCTTGCTAAAATAATTAGAAAGAGAGGAGGAAATAACTCATTTCTTTGTGAAACTCCTGAGACAAAACTAAATTTGATGGCATTTCCTCTGCCTCTTTGATTTTTTTTTCATTCAATCACATTGATTGAGCACAGAATCAAGTCTTATAGAGCACATTGTAGAGTAACAATGATGAAAGAAAAATAAAACCCTCTTCCTTAGAAGGATAAATCCCAAGGGGCTTGCCTTGCTTTGACTTGGGAGAGGCTGTTGAAACAAAAGGCCAGGGACCTGAGTCTGAAAGGAACCTAGGCAGGGCTCAGCTCCCAGGCTGGAATTACCTGGAATTGTGTGCCTTCTTCCCAATGTGGAATAGCCTCTCTGAGCTCCTTCCTTCTGGAGCCTCAAGGTGGTAGTGTTGGAGCACCATGCATTGATGTATGGAAGTAGTGGGGTGGGGCCTGGCTGGCTCTATCCCCACCATCCCGGGGGCATTGAACATTTGCTGTCTCCAAAGAGGGCTTCCCTGGCCTCCAGCCCAGCTGTCCCTGTATGATAACCACCATTGATAATATTCTGGTGATGAGCCACTTTGGTCCCTGCCTCACCGCTTCTGATCACCCTGTGAAATATGAGTTGGGGGAGTTTTCTGTGACAAATGCCTGCTTGACTGAGTCCCTATTCAGGCATCCGGTATCTGCGCTTGCCGCAGACAACCCTTTCAGCCCTGCCAGCCAGACAGTGACAGATTCAGCCTCCTGCTCAGACTGTCAGGGGAGTCTCCCTTTCAGGCCTGGGCTTGTCACAGGAACGCCTGGCCAAATCCTGCCAGGGCTCTGGGCTGCACCTGTGCTTCCAAATGTCAGTGGGCTTGAGAGCCAAGCACTTTCTACCTCTCTTCCTGTCAAGGTCAGCTGGCCATGATGAGGGAGGGGGAGCTCCTGAGTCCAGGCTGGCCTGTCTCTTTTGTCTTTTGCCCTGCATCAGAAGACAGATCTTTCAATACCAAGGGTACCTGGACTTGTCGAAGAAAGCTTTGAAGAGATCTTGGGTAAAATTTCTCCCTGGAGATCATTAGTCCAGGCAAATTTACTTCTCTGAAATGTCCTTTCCAAGTTCTCCTTAGCTTAATTTTGTTGGTGTTTGTTGAATACAAAGTGAAGGAGAACAAAACCAGTTATGGGTGGTAATGAAGAAGTGGTTCACGTTCATGACCACTTTTGAGCTTCTGCCAGGGTCAGCCATGTGGTGATCATCATGATGATTTATAAATCAGAAGTTGCAACCTGATGGTCCATAGACTGAATTTGGCACAAATGATTCTTATTTGGCCTACAGGGTGTGTTTGTTTTTAATCGAACTTGATGCTAATGTTTAGAATTCAGAAAATTTCACAAACTACTTCTGGCTTCTCTTCAAAAACTAAAAGCTCTAACATCACTGGGTTTGCATCCTTGCATGGAGACAGTTGGGGTAAACCAAGTTGTTGCCAATGCTCACTTTAGAGTTTGCCATCATCTTCACCTTTTCCTACTGTTATGCCCAAGTTGCTTCTCTTATTTCTATTACAGGGATGATCCCTGTAGATATTTGAGTTGGTGATCCCTGGCACAAACACTGTGCTTCATTTCTGCACTCAATCTTTTTTTTTTTTTTGATGATTTAGCACAAGTATTTATTGAATACCAACTTTGCATGCACTGAGCAATGTGCTAGATTACATGGGGAACCAAATGAAAGACATCATCTCTTTTCTCAAAGAGCTCACGTGGATGTTGATGTATAGCCATCAATCTCTGCCACGACCAACTAAATTTAAAACTATAGTTTCAACTCTGTCTTATCCCCCATATCAGGTAAAATCCTAGACCAAATGCTGTTATATTTTCAAAGCATAGCTTATTGAATCTTCCCTCTGGTCCTGATACTACCACATGGTCCAGGTCCTCATCCCTTCATATCTGGATTACTGCATTAGCTTTCTAAGTGATCTCCCCAATTTCAAAACCTCTTCTGCTCCAATCCACCCTACAAAATCCTCTTCGCACTTACTTCCCTTATGTACAGCTTTCATTTTTTATGTCACAGATTGAAACCTTCTGCACTCAATCTTTAATGAACTTTATAGTAAGTTCACCCCCTCCACCCCACCACTACTAGGATTTTCATGATTTAAATGCAGTAAATAACAGGAAAGAAGAAAAATCATGGATTTACTGATATGTGAGGACCATAGTTCAGCATTGCTAACTCTTAGCTCTTGACCTTAGACAAATATTCCTCATGACAAGTTTTGGTCTGAGAGGGGAAAAGAAACACATTAATTGAGATCCATTACATTATCTCATTTGAAATCTTTATAAAAACCCGTCCAGGTTAATGATATGGTTTCTTTTCTACAAACGAGGAAATGGGGATTAGAGTTAAGAAACCTCCTCAATTTTTTTAAGTTGGAAATTGAGGGAACCAGGACTCGCATTTATTCCAAAGTCCTTGCTGTTCTCAACAACAAACTGCCCCACTCAATGGAATTCCGTGACTTCTATTTAGGCTTAAATTCAGGTGTCGCTAAAGAGGCAAAGTGTACCAGCCTCAATAAATAGGCTGTGTTTGGACTTTAGAGTCTTTCATAATTAAAGAAAAATAAAAAGCTGTACTTATCATGAGGACTTGTTTTTCTTAAGATATTTTTTCAACCCACAAGATTTTCAGATCAAATGGTGCTTTATTGATTTCAACAATGAAAATAAGAGCAAACTTTTATAGACCACTTATTATGTATTCATATATTACTTTATTTAACCCTCTCAGCAACCGTCTTGGGCAAGTACAGTTATTGTCCATATTTTAAGGATGAGGAAACTGAGGCACAGAGAGATAATGCTGAGAGATGTGAACAGACTCCCTGACCAACTAGCTATTAGGTAGACTGAGAACACAGCTATAAAGGCAGCTTATGTTTCCAACTTTCTGACCCTTGGTGAGTATTGACCAAGATATTGGAGATGCTCTAGCCATTGTCTTTCTGCAGTCTATACCTAGCATTCACCTGTTCTCCAAGATCATGCTGGAAAAACCCCTGAAGGACTCGTTTGCCCAAATAGAAATCTTAAAAGTGTTTCCATAAATGACAATTTAGGAAGGCCCCAGTAGTCCCAATTTCTATAAATACTTTTTTTTTCAAAGTGGTCGATATGTGCTATAGAAATTGTCTGAGTTTTCATATACAATGAGTTTTATTGACGGTGAGAGAAAGTTTTGGAAGCTCTAACTCCACTGTGTTAGGTTTGCTGTTTTAAATTTGCATAGGTGGGTTTAGTTTAAATATTTGAGATATTTGAATGAAAAGCATTTCTCTATCCTTACCACTGAGGGACCATAAGGGGTCACATTGCCCTGCCTGAATTGGAGAATTCACCTCAAATAGATTGGCCAAACTAGTTCCTGATGCCTGTTTTTGAAAAAGAGTTCCTTGTCGCAATTTTCTCTTAGCAATTGCAGGTTGGCATATATCTTATGGAGCCCAGAATAGTGACTGCTCTAGCCCTTGGCTGTCAGAGGGAGCATGTAAGAAAGAGTTATATCATCCTGCTTTTTCTGTCACTCCATCTCACATTTCTGGACCAATTTGGGTTCTAAGAGGTGTCCATAATGCTTGGGTGCATACAACCATACTATTGGCTACTGTACATTCCTTTGTAGGAACCAAAGTGTTCTTGCTTGGGGGTAATTAGGTAGAAAACAACCTGAACAATTCATGGCTAAAGCTTATAAACCTTTCACTACAGATTTGACTGGTAGCATCTTTTATACTCTCCTTCTCTTCTCTTCGTTAGACATAATGGATTAGAATCAGCAGAAAAGCTACACTTGCACTAAATCTCATCTTCAGAAAAACTATGCTTACTCTAGGTCCCATCTCAGCTGGTTTAGTGAAAGCCAGGGCTGAACTCTGTACTTTTTGTACTATTACCTGCCATGTTTCCTGTTCCACTTTTCAGTGTTCCCAGGATTAGACTCAGGCTTCTTGTTTTTGCTTCCTTTCTATATTCCCTCTCAGGATGATGATTTTATTTAAAATCTGTAGCTACTCTTAAAGGTGTTGACCCTTAAAGAAGACAACCTCAGATCGTATGTGTCCCCTGGCCTAGAGTCCTATATACTCTCTGTTGGTAGAACCCATCCCTTTGGATGTTCCTTTGGCTTCTCAAAATCAACAGGCTTTAAACTAAGCTTATTACCTGCCTAACTGTCTCACCTACTCCTCTTTCTGTTTTCTGCAGAGAGTATCAAACTTCAGCATGCATAAATTCTGACTCATTAAGTCTAGAATGGGGCAAGGAATTGACATTGTTTGCACGTATCTCTAGTGATTCTGATGTCTGTGGTCCATGTGCAGCACTAACAAAGGCAATGTGGTGAATGTGCTTGTCTCCATCTGGTCATGTGAGCTAGAAATCTTAGAATCACCCTGGACTCCTCTTCTCTCTCAACCTACGTCCAAAGGTCTACTGATTGTCCTTCTTTTTTGTGTCCTAAATCCTTTCTCCCTATTTCCACTGCTGCTGTCTTCATTCTATCCTAGGTAATCCCAACCTACTCCTTCTTTCTCCTTAGCTCACTCTTTCCTCCTCCTATCTTCTTTCTACCATACCAGCAGAGTGATCTTTCCAACATGCAAATATCATATGGCTACTATACGTCCCAAAGTTCTCAATGACTCTGTTTAAGAGGATAAAGGCTAAACTTCTTAGTATGGCATCTTAGGTCTTTCGTGATCAGGCCCCAGCATTTGCATCTAGCTTCACCTCTTTGTCAGTCCCTCATTTCAACCTACACTCCAGGAACATCACAGTATCTTTAAGCCTGAGCATGTTTTAGTTCTGTAGTATCCATGCTGTTGCATAGGCTGATCCTTTTGCTTCAATTACTGTTCCTTTTCTTTGGCTGGCTAGATTTTACTCCGTCATCCAGTGAATCAGGTCAAACATTTCCACATTGGGAAAGCCTTCTATGACCTTTGTTGTCTGAATTAAAGATTTCTCTATAGAACTAGAACTTTGTGTCTATGGATATTATATAGTTTTGATTTTATTGTTTTACTTTTTTTCAAGCTAGAATGTGATTTTCTTGAAAGCCTTGACTGTGTCTTTAATCTCTGTATGCATAGTACCTACCTCAGTCCCTAGTGTTTAGTAGGTGTTTCAAAGATGTTTGAGAATGAATGGCCAAATGTTTTTCCAAAACTTGGTAAGACATTAGCCACATTAGGATTCAAAATCAAGAGGAATGTCCTTCTGTCATGGCCCTTGCAACGTCAATGGCTCTCATATCTTAGGGAGGTGCATGTGAAGATCAGCTTATTACCTAGTTGCCTTTTCCAATGTTCGTTGACCAGATTCAAATTTCTGGGGTGAGCCAAGAAAGCTGGTGTTCCACTGGTAAAATCAAAAGTCAAGCCTGGCCTCCAAGGTGATTTTAAGATGTGGATGTCAAGCCTAATTTGTACCAAATCAAATGGAAATTTCAAGGAAACTGCTTTCAACTCAATATAAGCAGTTGGGTTGTCTAGAGCCAGGGAGTGGCAAACAAACTTCTTGCCACTAGAACTCACACAGAAGCCAGGCTATTGTAAAAGCAATTCCTGCTTTGGGTGAGAGTCTGGGAATAAATGACTGACTTGGTTATGCAAATATTGTTGTAAGCATCTCTAGGATATCCTGTTTCTTATTAAGCATGGTCAATCAGCCAGCATTCAACAGGCATTTCTTAAGCAATTGTAAAGAATCTGTAATTGTATAGAAATAAACAGGACACTGTCCTTGTCACAAAGAGACCAGCATGTAAACATACAACTTAGCCTTTAGAAGTCTCGTCCTGGCAATTTATCAAAATTCTCTTCCGCATCAAAAGAATAAGAACAGAGAGTTGAGGATCGGTATGAAAGAAACTTCTGTTTCCTGTTGTGAAACAAAAATTCCCTAAGGGGAGGAGACATCTGTAATGTTTTAAGTAAGGGACACCTCATCCTGCATTTTTTTTTTTAAGAAGAGTATTTCAGAGGGAAGGCATGTTCGATTGACTATGATAAAGTTGCTCCTAGAAAAGACCATGTTCACAGAACAAGAAAGCCGGGGTGGGTTCTCTCCATGGATCAGGAAAGCCAGGTGGCCTTTTGGTGGAGGGCACTATGGGAGGAGCTGCCTCAAAGTAGAACTAGTCTTGGGAGAGTCCAGGGAGCAGGGTCAGTATCTTTCTGTGGGCAGCCCCAACAGAACTATGTGATCAAATGAACGTGGAATTCAGCATGAAAACCACAGCACAAAGAAGGGGGTACACAGCAGGATATCTTTGGTTAATAGAGAATTGCCTCATCTGTAAGTGAATCCTATTTTAGATTTTAAAACAAAAAAAGTTTTAAACAAAAGAAGTTAGTTTAGGAGCAGGACATTTCTAAGCGTTTCCAGTGTTGTTGTCTCCTGGGGGAAGCTGTTTTCCAAGTGACCGTGGGTACTTCGATGACAAGGCAAAAAACTTCTGTTTACCTGCAACTGGGCCAGAAGCGATGGACAATACTGTAGCCCCCTGCTAGGGAGCAAGAGAGCCAAAGGAGTGGAAGTAGGTTCTTCTGAACTCGGGAAAACTCTAAAAAAGAGATTATTTTGAAAGGTGGAAATTTAAAAAAAATTAATAATGAATTTTAACTCTCATTCTTGTCAATACAAGAAGATGGCAGTTGGCTCAATGGAATCCTACAGAACATTATTAAGCACAATAACTTCCGACTTCCTGCTGAATCCAGAGGGCAGCATAATATTACTCATTCTTTCACTCAACCAGCTAGTGCCTAACAATCAGGGCCTCTGATTGTCCACCCACTGCCTAGTATCCGGGGCACTTACCTCCCTCTGCTCTCAGGTCACTGAAGCTGCAAAAGAATCTGGGAGTTGAATTCAGCTTCCAAATGAATTATTTGTAAAATACAATCCACTCAATTTAAAGAATTTGCAGTAATTTGGATTATAACATGCAATTAAAGTAAATCTCTAGGCAGGACGTGGTGGCTAACACCTGTAATCCCAGCACCTGGGGAGGCTGAGGCAGGAGGATTGCTTGAATTCAGGAGTTCAAGACCAACCTGGGCAACATAGCGTGACCTCATATCTACTAAAAATAAAAAAAGCTGTCAGGGCACTTTTTTGGTGGTAGTGTACACCTGTAGTCCCAGCTAATTAGGAGGCTGAGGCAGGAGGACCACTTGAGCCTGAAAGATTGAGGCTGCAGTGAGCTATGATTGCACCACTTCACTCCAGTCTGACTGACGGAGCAACACCCTATCTCAGAAAAATTATGAATAAATACATAACTGAACCTCCACAGGAAGCAAATGTGGTATTAGGAATTTGTTATTGTCCTACAGATAATAGTCACAAATCTACTTGTTGCAAGTTACTCAGTAAATCCTACATTAGAACTTAGAGGGAAAGCCAAAGATTTCTCTTGCTACTCTTTAGTGTATTAAAATATAAAGGGGTTTTGAGAGTATTGTGATGGCATAACAGCCTGATGGTCCTTGTCCATTCTTTCAACATGGAACAAGAAGAACTTGAAAGAACTACATGGAATCCTTAGAGCGTGTGTCTACGCAATATGATATACTGAGAGGAATAGGTTCAAGATGAGGTTTCTCCTAGAGAAAACACTACCACTGTGCTACTGAATTTTGGTCTGATGTGAGGATAGAGCCTAAGGATCCTGTCTTGAAATAAAAAATTATCCTATTAATGATAGATTCTTGAAGTTTTTGGTGTCTGTATGAGCTCTTGCAGGGGAATTTAGGGACATGAGTTTCACTCAGGCTGGGATTTCAATTGCCAACCAAGCTATCACTTACCTTCTCTGGGTTCCAATTCCTTTATCTCTAAAGGCAAGAGGGTTGAATTGGATGCTTATTAGATATCTTCTTGATCTAAAACTTAGTTATAGGAAAGTTCTTTACTCATTTTTGATGCTGATTCACTTAGCTGTCATACACTTATCTGATAGATATTTAAGGCTACATACTTATTTGTCAAGCACTATGCTAGGTTAAAGGATAAGTCTATAATGGTGAAAAGCAGAGTCGTACTTCCAAGGACCTCAAAATACAGTGTGTATGTGGAAAGTGAGGAGCAATAATTAATATAATAAATAACAAACATAATATAATGCAATGCACAATAATCTATGGGAAGTATAAAGTGCTTTGGAAACTCAAATGAGAGATAGTTTACTTAGTCTTTGGAAATGGAGCAGACAATGATGGTTTTTAGGAGAAAATAACATTTAAATTGAGCCCTGAAAGGGTTCTGCTGAGCAAGAGAATAAGGAGTTAGAGCTGTAGAGTGGGTTATATTCAGAGTAAAGCATTTGCAAAAGGGCTTAAGGGTGGGGGAGCAAAAAAGAATATCAGCAATGTGCCTATGAAGCTGGAGGGAATTCAGCATGGAAAACACATCATAGAGAAGGGTGGGGATATAGCAGGAGGCAATTGAAAGTGGAGTGATGGCTGATCATGCAGTGAACCAGGGAGTTTGGATCTTACTTTGAAAATTGGTGGGGAAATGGGAGCTTTTGAAGCAGGGGAGTTAAGTGATCAGTGCTTTGTTTTAGAAAGATCTCAGGCTGCAATGTGTAGAAGGGGTTGGGGCAGGGGCTTGGCTTGGCTGGGCAACTCTGAGCTGGAGGGCGAAACCAGTGAAGATGCTTTCATTTTTTGACAAGGCCACCAGCTGTGTAATTGGAGGAGTTTTCCAGGCTGGTGCATGTGAATCCTGAGGCTGCGAGCTAGGAGTGACTAATGAGAGGGTACCAGATGCTGCTCTCTAGACTTGGGCCCCCTCTGTGAACACCTCAGCAGGCCAGAGAGGAGCTGCTCGCTGCTTCTTCTAACCTGGGCACTAACTGAGTCGAGCCTCCTATCCAGATTGGGGCTGGCATTTGCAGCCTCACCAGGAGGAGAGAAAGAAGAGCCAACTCCCTTGCAGGCAGATAGGAAGGAGCTGAGGCTCCACAGGACACTATCAGTCAGGATTTGCTCATTGCCTAGCTGAGTTGTCCAGATGGGTCCATATGCCCCACAGTTTCTGTCCATACCCTTGGATGACCTTGTCACTCTCAGCTTCTGTTGCTTCATAAAATACTAGAACTTTCCAGAAAATGTGCAAACTCCTCTTTGTTGGAAGAGGACATCATGGCCATTCTTGCAAAGGACTATAGACCCCTGGAGGAGGGGCCTCTCAAACACAGAAAGATTCAGAGCTACAAAGGGGAACGGCTTTGGCTGGCTGTCTCAGGGCCCCTCTGAGCCCTGGTAGACAGAAAAAACACATGTGTAAATAACAGAAACATTTGGCAGCTGTACCACATCCCATTCATGCTTGGAGACCAGAAAGTTCAGAAGGCATGGGCTGGGGCTGAGGGACAAAGTTGTCAATCTCTCTATCCAAAGGAATCTATTCTTGTAACTCTACTTTGGTGTGTTTTAATTCTGGGTCTGAAGCATAAACACTGGGTGTTGGTGCTTGGGGAGCCTGTGCAAAGCCCATGGAAGGGCTGTGCTTTGACAGGAGCTCTGTAAATGTATCATCTTGGATTGTGTTTTGCCTGTCATCACTGTGTATAACTATGTATAACTCTTTCAGTAGGTTGTAATTCCTTGAAAATAGCAAAGGTACTTATTCAATCTGGTTTTCCCAGAAGCACTAAAGCATGGTGGCTTACACCCAGTAGGTGCTCAATAAGTGCTTCTTGGAATAAAAGGGAGTTTGTGTCTAGGTTTGCTCACTTAACTTTAAGAGTTTAGTAGGGAGGTCCTAGTTAGGGTATGCTGCCACCATTCACATAATTGAAATGATTGGATTCTAACCTTGGGCAGTTTCCTGAAATTGAAGAGATCTCAGCTATAAAACATTTCTGGGGTACTTCACAGCCATGGGCGGGTCTAGGGAAAGCACAGCCTTATGTATTTGCAATGGCCTTGGAGACCGTTCACTGATTATTAACTGTCATATCACAACAATTCACTGGGTGCTCCCCACATGCCAGTCCTCAGTACGAGCTCCTGTATTCAGGACTTTACATCTATTGTCTTCATTAGTCCTTACTACAACCTAAGTCTTACTGCTATTTTTTACATGAGGTCATCTAGGCCTCTGGAGGTTATGTGATTTGCTCAAGGTCAGCTAATCATGGTAGAGCCAGGATTCATGCCTGGGTCTGTCTGACTCCATAGCTCATGCCCATTCTATAGCTCATTACATAGTTTCACTGGTTGTGTTAGTGGGGTTGGGTTCTGAGCAGGTGGCCCAATGTTTATGGAAGCTTCACTGAGCCTTGAGGACTGAGGATAGCATGTATGTGAAGGGATTTTCTTCCTGGGAGATGACATAGAAAATGGAAGGCCTCCACAAACTCTAGACTCTCTCCTCCTGGCCCGGGGATAAGAACACATGGTTGCCAGAACTCCCAGGTGTGTCTAGATATGATCCAGAAAAGAAAGAAATGAGATGTGATTCTGGAAGAGGGGCCATTTATGGGCAGGACAACAGAAAGCAATGGGGTGTGTGTGTGTGTGTGTGTGTGTGTGTGTGTTGTGGGGGAAGTTGTTGAGTGCAGATCTCTGGAACCTCTGGCTAACAGCTATAGAGATGTAAACAGCAACCTTGAGAGTTTGGTGAGCTTTTTATTTTTATTTTATTTATTTATTTTTTTTTTGAGACGGAGTCTCGCTCTGTCGCCCAGGCTGGAGTGCAGTGGCCGGATCTCAGCTCACTGCAAGCTCCGCCTCCCGGGTTCACGCCATTCTCCTGCCTCAGCCTCCCGAGTAGCTGGGACTACAGGCGCCTGCCACCTCGCCCAGCTAGTTTTTTTTTGTATTTTTAGTAGAGACGGGGTTTCACCGTGTTAGCCAGGATGGTCTCGATCTCCTGACCTCGTGATCCACCCGTCTCGGCCTCCCAAAGTGCTGGGATTACAGGCTTGAGCCACCGCGCCCGGCCTGGTGAGCTTTTTAAATCTCTGAAAAAAACGACCTGGAGTAGGTGGTTCCTAGTCTATTTCAAATTGTCATACCTGAATGACTATGCAAGGAAAAGATCATTTGGGGGATGACAGGAACTACTGTCTATGGAGCAGAGAGACTATTCTCCTGGATGATTTACCCAGATTTTGAGGTAGGAGGGGAAAAGCAGCAGGGAAGGAGAAGGTCCAGAAGTCGGAAAGCCTAGAAGCAAGAATACAACAGTCAGAATCACAAATTACTTGTGTTAACTTATTCTGTGTTTCAGCTCTGGGTCTTCACAGACCCCTTCCTTCTGGGGTCTCGGGCACATGGAAAAAAGACAATCAAATGCATAGCAGAGTTGTATGAACCTAAGATGTTATTACTGTAATGTAGCAATTTTGTTCTGCTAACAAACCTGATATTTTCTTGTGAACATGGTCAAGATGCTAAGCCATAATCTTCCAAAGTTTATGTTAGAAAAGTAAAAAGTGCTGCTCAATGTCATATTCATAATTCTAGTGAAAGGTCTCCTTTCTTCCCCTGCAAAGTTCCCCATGGACTATATTTTGGATGATGAGGGTAGAATTATAGAATTGAGCATAGAGCTTTGATTTATCTGTTTTAATTATTTTTTATTGGTGGGGGAGAAGGGGAATTTTTGTTTAGGAAGGATCTGGAAAACAAAGCCCCAATCTAATAAAATGCATTTTCCTGGTGATGTTAGATGTAGTTTTGTTTGTTTGTTTGTTTATTTTTTAAGAAATCTTTGCCATTGACAGAAGAAATGTTTAGGAATTTTAGGGGATCAACTTTCCAAAAACATTGAATTGTGTGTTTCTACTAGCATAGTGAGCATACATTCATCCTTATTTCCCTGGCAGGTTTAATTTATCCAGTGAAGCTGTGAGTGGTCACTTTTAGGTATGGTTATTACATGATTGAGGCAGTCCTGACAGGGAGAAAACAAAAGGACATATTGTGGTCATGGAGCAGAACAAATGGTTAAAGCCCTAACTGGCTCCACTGTATTCCCCTTAACAAAACAAATGCTGTGAGAATTGATCTGTTTATAGAGAGACACCTTTTGAGTATAATGGCCCATTCCTGGCTCACCGCATACCCTAGACTCTCTCAATCTATTCCTCCTTTTTCTCCCTTTTTTTTTCTTTTTTTTTTGAAAAACTCTTAATTGCATTAATGACTGAAAAAATTCCAATTAGTAACTTGGCTTTTGAGACTCTGTATTGTTTGGTTAGTATCTGTACAACTCATCTAACTGATTAAAGAAAATTGCACAAGACTTAACCTTACAAAATAAATACATTTGAAACAAACCTTTTGATGAAATTTTGGTGGCACTTTTCTAATGGCACCTCTCATTTTGAAGTATCTTTAAAACTGAACAAACCCCACAGTTTCGAATGGCAGTAGTTTTGGCAGCCGGGGCTTATTTGGACAGATTCTTATGGTCAAATGTCCATCTGTGGCCTGTGTCTAAAATCTTCCATTTGTCCTCCTTTTCTGCAGAGTAAGTACAATTACTAGCAGACTTCAGACGTGGGCTTCAGAGGCAGAAAGCTATGCTTCTGAGATGTAAAATATCTTGAAATAAGATTTTGTTCAAAGACCATTATGGGTACTTTTTCACCATTCTTTTGGAATCATTAAAATGATTCTTAGCTAAGATATGGATACACAGGAATGGTATGATCAAGTCTCACAGAAGTTTATATTCTGCTGCATGAACTTCTGGCCTTATGTTGCTTCAAGTTCAGTGAGAGCCTTTGGACAAAAATGCATCTATGATGTTGCCAAAGCCAAAATCAAAATTAGAACCTTTTATGCTTCAACAAATGTCACACAAAAGGGAAAGGACAGCTCACAGAAGGGGAGAAAAGCTTTGAGAGGCAGAGGCAGGCAGATCACTTGAGGTCAGGAGTTTGAGATCAGCCTGGCCAACATGGAGAAACCCCGTCTCTACTGAAAAAATAAAAATTAGCTGGGCTTGATGGCAGGTGCTTGTAATCCCAGCTACTAAGGAGGTTGAGGCAGGCGGGAGGCGTAGGGAGGCAGGAGGGAGGTTGAAACTGGGAGGCGGACGTTGCAGTGAGCCAAGATCACGCCACTGCACTCCAGCCTGGGTGACAGAACGAGATTCCATCTCAAAAAAACAAAACAAAACAAAACAAAAGGGCCAATGATCTGAATCGACGTTTCTCCGAAGGAGATAGACAAATAGCCAGTAAGCACATGAAAAGATTAGCTATCATGGAAATGTAAATCAAAATGACAATGAGACACTACCTAACATCCACTAAGATGGCTATAATAAAAAAGACAAATAACATAAAATGTTGGTGAGGAAGTAGAGAAATCAGAACCCTTATACGATGCTGGTGGGAATGTAAAATGATGCAATTGTTTGCAAAATAGCCTGACAGATCTTCAAATGGTTAAACATAGAGATTATCATATGATCCAGCAATTCCACTTTTAGGTGTATTCTTAATGAAATGAAAACATATATCTACCAAAAAACTGTACATAAATGTTCCTAAATGCTGCTAAACATTTTTCATCATGGCCAAAAAGTAGAAACAACCCTAATGCCAATCAGCTGATGAATGGATAAACAAAATGTGATATATTTTATTTATCCATTGAAATGTTATTCTGCCACAAAAAGGAGTGACATATTGATACATGCTACAACATAGATGAATGTTAAAAACATTATATTATGCTAAGTGAAATAAACCAGTTACAAAGGACCACATATTGTACGATTCCATTTATATGGAATGTAGGAATAGACGGGTGAATTGTGTGGTATGTGAGTTATGTTTCCGTAAAGCTCTTAAGAAAAATAATGCATTTATGATGTGTCTCTGTCCTTTTTTAATCTCCTTTGTTTTGTACTTGACTCTTAGGAATGAAAAGGGATATATCTTAAAATATAGAAAAAACTAATTGAAAATCTTCAAGGGAGGAAAAATACAAGAATTATGTGTGATACCTACCAAGGTCAAACTTCTGATTGACTAAGCACAGATAAACCCTGGAGTTGGGTGAGATGCCACAGAGAAATTGTCCTTCATTGCTTTCTGCTTTTGAGACCAAGGAAAACATATTATGGCAAATATGACAGTTAGGTAGTCCCGGTAATGGCCAAAGCAGGTAGTGCACAGACTAGGAACTGAAAAGAAAAACAGACAGGAAAAGACCCATTTCTAAAGTGCAAGTAGCTTTTGAATTTGATGTTTTTGTTCCATCCGGTTCATGGCTGTGTGGTGACTTTCTGTGGACCTGTTTGTCTGTCGCTAGGAGATAAAGAATCAAAGCTCTGCCCACGGCTACTCTCCTTAAAACTACACCTTACTGAAGTTTTTATGTGTCAGCTGCCACTATAGTGTGTTTGGGATGGAAATTGTTAAAACGAAAATATAACAGAGTCTACAGGCCGAGGCAGCATTGGAAATTGTCCAGCCATCCTGCAGAGTATGCACAAAAGAGATGTTTAAAGCAAGGCTTCATTTTGAAAGCAAACCCTTAAGGGAACATGTTTTAAAATTCTTTAAAAAGTCTTTGTTTGGCACATGAAAGGGAAAACGACCAGAGGGAAGATGAAGTTAGAGGCAGCCAAAGTCTGAACTTCAGGGCAGTCACTCGTTTTCTGTTCCTCCTTATTGTCTTTCTCATTGGATCAGCTACCATTCACTACTTTAGTGATTGATGAGGGAGAAAAAGGAATCTCAGAAGAAAATGGCATAAAATCTCTATCAATGAATTGGCTATAATAGCACCAGGTGAATGGCAAAGAAGCAGCCCAATAGCACAATCAATCAGAAACCTGCTTTAGTTTGGAAGCCTTCCTTAGGCTTAAGGCAAAAAATTCAGATTATTGAAATGTTTGTCCTCCCACCCTCCTTGTTTATTTGGTACAAGTGTGTATTTAAAGAGGTTAATTGAAAAAGACAAAAACAAAAGCAGTGCTGAGGGAGACTAAAACAGACGTTTTTCAGGGCCAGAGTCCAAAGCATCTTGCCCTATGCTTTCTGAATGTGCCTTGTCTGTGCTGTGTGTTTGTTGGCATGTTGTTTCATCAATTGGTGCTGGCTTTTCTGCATGCTAATGGTGAGCAGCACATGGAGATATTGATGTTAATTAGTGTTTTTTTTTTGTTTGTTTTGTTTTTAAAAAACACAAAAAACAAACCCCTTCCCGTGTGAGGCACCCTTCGGAATGCACATTTTAAAAATTTAAATTGGTCACTTGGGGTGATCTCTTAAAACATTAACAAATTGAGTTTGGTGTTGACAACTTTTATGCTGTAGATGTTTCTACAAAGGAATTATCACCAGAGCTATAGAAAAGCCAAGTGGCCTATTAAATACTTCTGATGTGTATTGAAATAGTTGACCAAAGGTTGAATTTTCAGTCTTGGGGAACAGACAGCATCTCACCGCATCTCATTTCATCCAGAACTCAGAGAAACAGGTAGACAACTGTATCCCATGATCACATTGTCGTGTCCACCTTAGGCCCCTGGTGTTCCTAGCACCTGCTGATGGGGTCTTGATTCTGGAGGAGGATGTAGTGAATGTAGATTCCAGACATTGGCACTTTGACTTAGACAAGCCTTTTAATGCTGTATAAACCATGATTTCCCTTTCTGAAATAAGATTGGACCAGATAAACTCTCACAGTCCTTTCAGCTCTTAGATTTCGTTGTTCTGTGATTTATATGCTGCTGCCTCAGCACTCAGCTGCCATTCTTAGAACTGTTTAGATCTAATCACATAAATTAAAATATAAAATAGGTAAAGTGTACAGGACAGGGAAATTATGCTTAGTTTTTTCTTAATAAAAAGTTTTAATTAAGATATAGATCTATAAACATACATATCCACACACATTAAAATAATGTTATTTTCATTAGCAACAGGTCCTCGAATAACATTGTTTTGCTCAATGTTGTTTCTATAATGTTGAGGAAAAATAATCAGTTCCTGCAGGGGCCACTGTCTGTGAAGAGTCTGCACGTTCACCCCATGTCTGTGTGGGTTTCTTTCATGGATTTTGGTTCCTTCCCATATTCCAAAGATGTGCATATCTGGTTAATTGGAATGCCTGAATTGTCCCAGTTTGAGCGAGTGTGACAGAGTGTCAGAGTGCATCCTGTGATGGGATGGCATCTTGTACAGAGTTGGCTCCTTCCTAGGACCCTGACCTTACAGGATAAATTCTGGCCACCTGAGACTCTTAACTGGAATAAGTATAATGAATAATGAATAAAATAATAAATACAAGTTATTGTACAATGAAAATTCATAATGTATATGATAATCATACAAATGCACAGCAATAAATGATGCAGTAAGGAAGTGCTCAGAGAGTCACCATGTTTGCTATTATTTACTTTTGAACTGCATGGTGGTATGAGGTAATCCTGACAATTTTCACTTTGCAAACATTTATTCTTTGATTTAACTCACCATCACTACAACTGTCATCACTCACTAATTCACCAAAAATTGGGTAAATGATTATATGATTTGCTTGTATTAATCTTTCTTAACTGTATGTATAGCTCACATGTATTTTAATGTTTAATATTAGAAGTACTTTATGTCTTTATTAGAAGTTTGGTGATGTTTCCATGATCAGAAATATGATGTAGTAACTTAACTCTTGTTTAGATCAATTAGCCTGTGGTAACATTGGTGTTTTCATATGTCACTTTGCTTGAAGTCATAGTTTCCAAGAACCTGTTGATGATGTTAAGTAAGGACTGACTACAATTCAACTGAACTTTGCAGGTAAATTTTCATTCCATTAGCCCAATTGTCTATCATCCTCTTACAAATTTCACCAGCATGCAAAACAAGTAGCCCACCAAAGCCAGCTTCTAGGAATCTCTTTCTCAATTAACAAGCAATTATTGTGCATTCAGTATGTACTCACACTGCTCTATGAACTCTAGGGTAATTGAATAAATTTAAAACTTAGTTCAATTTAAAAAAAAACAGTGCTGCTTTCTTTGGGTATGAATTGTGTTCATCATAGGGATTTAGGAAGGAGGAGAACACAGAAAGTAGTTCTAGTTAGAGAAATCTTCACTGAGTATGTGACACATGAGTTAGACTCCAAAAGTTAGCCAAGGTAAGGGCATCCCAATAGAAGGATGGGAGAAAGTAACATTAGAAAATAAATGTAGATGACACCAACCATCTCCATTGAGGAAGTAAGTGGAGGGGGTTTACTGATACAAACAAACAACACTGCTGTGGCACATCACCATGGTGTTTAGACTTAAGGCTATGGCTAACATGAATAAGTTGTTTTGAGAATTATCATGGAGTGCATGCAGAATGAATCCTCATGCCCTAAAATTATCACCTCTACGGAGTATTCTAGATGTTCCCAGATGGAATTAAAGTGTCCATTGCATGTTTTTCTTCCATGTATTTTATAAGTGTTGGGTTGCAATTAAGATGGTGTTTGTCAAAAAAAAAAAAAAACAACCCTAAAATATCTGAGCCTGAGGCCAAAAAGGGAGATATAATATACAGAGTGGTCTTTTAGAAACATAAGGCATATAACACAATATTATTCCTGTGCTAACAACCTTTCAATGGACTGCTCATCTGCGTTCTGATATGTAAAAAGCTTGAAAATCATAACTCTTATCCTTACAACAAGAAAAAGTTGGACACACTGGAAATCAATGACTTTTCATGGACCTGTCAGAGAATTGAGGTCTTGGAACAAACTGCCATCATGAAACCTGGAAGGACAAGTACATCCAGAAAGACATAGCCAAATCTGTTTACCTCAGGCAAAAGCTGCTGAAACCATAAAGTATAAGGAACACAAGTAATTTTGATGAATTGCTAGAGGCTGTACTAATTTGAGAGTGATAAACATTTGTGGGGCCACAGCCCAGAAAAGGGGAACACATTTTCATGAAATCTGCCTCCAAGAAACTACCAGGTTCTCATGGTGAATATCTGAGGAAAATCTGTGTGTCTCTGCTAGTTGGAGAGGAAGAGTAATCACTGAAAAATATACCCAGAACGTTCTCTGAAACCAAGCCCCACTCTCCAGGGAAAAGGACTTGCCTTAGCCCATCTAGGGTAAAGGCATTTCTTACACTTCAGTTTCCTCTAGCTTTCTTACTTGCGTGTGAAACAGGAAGACATAAATGAGTCAAGGTTTTAAGGAAATATATTAGAAATCCTGAAATTAGGAAGAAAGTAGTAAGCAGGGATGGAACAAAGCTATATTTGTGGGAAAACACTGTGAAGATCACAGCTCTGAGATAGGTCAGCCAGAAGACTGATGAAGTTTAATTGGAGAATTATAGAATGCTCCTTTATACTACTACACCAATAGAAATCAGTATGCTAAGAGTGGATTATAGTTGAAAAAGTTGCCAGACACAGACTCTTTTTGAGGAAGGGAGAGTACTTAGTGAAACTAAAGTCAAGAGGAGAGACAATAAAAGGACATCACAGGAATTTGAAGCCTCTGGCACCTGTATCTACAGCAAACATTTAACTTGGCCCAATTCCTAGCCAGATTACATAAATTCTTATACTATAGATCTATTTATTAAGTCCGTATTACCTAATACATGTGATACTTTTAATAAAAAATCACAAATAATGCCAAAGGGCAATAAAAAATCACAGTCTGAAGAGACAAAGCAGCAATCAGAACCAGACTCTGATACAACGTAAGATGTTGAAATTATAAAATAGGAATTTAAAATAACTATAATTGATATGTTAGGAATGCTATTAAAAATAGACAACATAGACGAACATATGTTCATGAGGCAAGCATGCCCACTCCTACCACTTCTATTCAATGTAATATGGAAAGCCCTAGACAGAGCAATTAGGCAGGAAAAATAAATAAAAGGTATCCACATAATAAAAGAAGAATTATAATTGTCCCTGTTTGCAGATGATATAATCTTACATATAGAAAATCCTGAAGACTCCATCAAAACACTATTAGAACAAAGAAACACATTCAATAAATTTGCAGGATACAAAATTAACATACAAAAATCAGTTGCAGTTCTACATACTAACAATAAAACCTCTGAAAAGGATATAAATCAAACAATCTTATTTACAATAGCACTAAATAGGATAAACTTAACAAAAGAGATGAAGAATTTGTATACCAAAAACTACAAAACATTGGTAGAAGAAATTGAACAAGACACAAACAAGTGGAAAGATATCCCATGTTCATGGATTGGAAGACTTAATAATGTTAAATATCCATACTATCCATACTATCTAAAGTAATCTACAGATTCAGTGCAACTCCTATCAGAATTCCAATGGCATATTTACAGAAATTGAAAAAAAAACTATGAAATTTATATGGAACTACAAAAGACCATGAATAGCTAAATCAGTCTTGAGAAAGAAAGAACACTTTTTGATTTCAAAATATGTCACACAACTACAGTAATTAAAATAGTACAGTACTAGCATGAAGGCAGACACATAGATCAATGGAACAGAATATAAAGTCCAGAAATAAATTCAGGCATATATAATCAACTAATCTTCAACAAGTGTGGCAAGAATACACAATAAAGAAAGGACAGTCTCTTCAAAAAATGATTTTGAGAAAACTGGATATCCACATGTAAAAGAATGAAATTGGACCCTGATTTTATACTATACACAAAAATAAAGTGAAAAATAGATTAAAGACTTACACATAAGACCAGAAACTGTAAAACTCTTTGAAGAAAACAAAAGGAGAAGGGTAGAGCCAGATGGCAGAACAGGATTTTCCAGTGCCTGTCTCCCTGCAGAAACATCAATTTGACCAACTATCCAAACATGAAAATATTTTTACAAAAAAGCAAAGAAAACCAGGCAAAGGATAACAGCACGTAAGTGTAGCAAGGAAATAAGAAAAGACATATTAAACAGGGTAGAATGTGCACTTTTACATTACCTGTGTCACACCTCCCCTAATCTCAGGCCCTGCAGCATGGAGGGAGATACTCTCTGCTTAAAGGAAAGATAGGGAAGTGAACACTGGATTTTGCCTTAGGCTTCAACACTGGGCCCACAGCAGTAAAACCCTACAATGAGCAGACTGCAACAGCCCTAGACCTCAAGTTTACAGGGTCTTTCTTCTGATTGGTCAATTTCACTATTGATGCTCTCTACTGCACTTTTCATTTTGTGCATAATTTTCAGCTTCAGAGTTTCTGTTTGATTTTAAAAATAATTTTAATCGTGTTGTTAAATTTCTCATTTTGGTATTTTATTATTTTCCTCATTTAAAAAATATTTCCCTGTATTTTCTTTTACTTCTTATACTTGTGGTAACCACAAAACAAAAACCTATGTTAGATAAACAAAAAATAAAAAGTAAGGAATCAAAGCTTACTACTAGAGAAAATCCCTTAATCACAAAGGAAGATAGCAAGAAAGGAAAAAAGTTACAAAACATCTACAAATCAACTAGAAAGCAACTAACAAAATGGCAGTAGTAAGTCCTTACCTATCAATAATTACCTTGAATATAAATAGATTAAATTCTCCAATCAAAAACATAGAGTGCCTGAATGAATAGGAAAACAAGTTCCAGTTATATGTTGCCTACAAGATACTAACTTCACTTGTAAGGACACATATACACAGACCAAAGTAATGGGACAGAAAAAGATATTTCATGCAAATGAAAACCAAAAGAAAGAAAGAATAGCAATACTTAGATAAAACAGATTTTAAGTCAAAAAAAGCTGTGAAAAGGAAAAAGTCATTACATAATTATAAAAGTGTCAGTCCAGAGAGAGGATATAACAATTATATGTATATATATATAATATAATACACATATAAATATATATGTATACATAAATATAATATAAGTATATAAAAATATATGTGTATATATTATACACACACACACACACAGGCAATCTACATTAGAATGCCTAAATATATAAAACAAATAGTAGTAGATCTGAAGGGAGAGATAGAATGCAATACTGCCGAGACCAGCTCGGTCAGGGAGACCCTAACCCAGTGATGCTAGAGGAATGAAAGACACACACACAGAAATACAGAGGTGTGAAGTGGGAAATCAGGGGTCTCACAGCCTTAAGAGCTGAGAGCCCCAAACAGAGATTTACCCACATATTTATTAACAGCAAACCAGTCATTAGCATTGTTTCTATAGATATTAAATTAACTAAAAGCATCCCTATGGGAAACGAAGGGATGGGCTGAATTAAAGGAATAGGTTGGGCTTAGTTAACTACAGCAGGGACACACCCTTAAGACACAGATCACTCATGCTAATTGTTTATGGCTTAAGAATGCCTTTAATCAAGCCTGTAATCCCAGCACTTTGGGAGGCCGAGACGGGCGGATCACGAGGTCAGGAGATCGAGACCATCCTGGCTAACACAATGAAACCCCGTCTCCACTAAAAATACAAAAAAAAATTAGCCGGGCGTGGTGGCGGCGCCTGTAGTCCCAGCTACTCGGGAGGCTGAGGCAGGAGAATGGCGGGAACCCGGGAGGCGGAGCTTGCAGTGAGCCGAGATCGCGCCACTGCACTCCAGCCTGGGCGACAGAGCGAGACTCTGCCTCAAAAAAAAAAAAAAAAAAAAAAGAATGCCTTTAAGTGATTTTCCACCCTGGGCAGGCCAGGTGTTCCTTGCCCTCATTCCCATAAACCCACAAACTTCCAACTTGGGTGTTAGGGCCATTATGGACATGTTACAATGCTACAGAGATTTTATTTATGGCCAGTCTTGGGGCCAGTTTATGACCAGACTTTGGGGGGCTTGCTCCCAACATGTCTCCCTTCTTTGATTTGCAAAGAGATAAAAGCAAGGGCAGCTTTGTCACTGTGAGCTACTTCTCGCAGGAGTCAGGATCCACATCTGCAGACTATACAAAGACAAACAACATAAATTAAAAGCACAATCATTGTTGAAATCACAGAGCTTCCAAGTGTTTTTATCCATTTTAATGGGTTACTGGCTGCTAATTTGTCTGCAGCTCCTTTAAGCACGCCAGTGCCTGGCATTAAGGCCAGGTGTGCCTGGGATGCTTTAAATATTTGTTCTTTTAATTTTGCTATATCCAAAGACAAGTTTGTAGAGTGTCCTTCTAGATGCTTTTTTATTCTTTCCCAAATTTTGATCTTTTTAAGAGCATTTAATAGTTTCCACAAATCCTTACATTTAGCTCCTAGAGGGAGCCATATCATTTGAGGTTGAGGTGACACTATACTACCATGGTTCCAGATAATAGGAACTTTTGCTGTACTTCTTATCATTTCTACCATCTGACCATTTTGTTCAGATCATCTGAACATAGTGTGACCGTGGCATGCAGACTGAGAGGTGCAATTTAAGCTAATCATCCCCTTAGG
This sequence comes from Macaca nemestrina, assembly GCF_043159975.1. Lineage (NCBI taxonomy): Eukaryota > Metazoa > Chordata > Mammalia > Primates > Cercopithecidae > Macaca > Macaca nemestrina. The sequence goes on from NC_092130.1 coordinate 61,605,024, forward strand.
GGACCAATTAATAATGATTCCATAGGAATCGTTGTGCAGTACCTCTGCCTGTTCTGCAATGCAATCTTCCTAAACAAGTGCGTTCATTTTTTCTAACTGGGTCCAATCCTGTTTACAAATAGGTTTTTGAGGGCGGTATGCCTCAATAATAGGAGCAGATTTATTATGGTAAATACTGAGATCAGAAAGCATGTGTAACTGTGTCATAGAGTGATTGCATCCAGGCATTATTGCCAGCCAGGTTTGATAAATATACCCAATAAGTGTAATTGTTCTCTGTGCCAGCCCTTATTGAAGGAATACTCATGGCAGTGGTGATAACTGCTCTCATAGCTACCATTAAATTATTTTTGTGACTGTTTGTCCTGCTTTCCTCAGGTTTTCCTCTGCCATCTGTGACAGCTTCTTGATCTGTCCCCAGGTGGGTGGCTGTGTTTGACGGGTGTTGTTCGTGACAGTTGGGATCCTCCTCAGTGTCAGTTTCTACATGGCTGCAACTGGGGGATCCTCTGGATCCTCCCGGAGTCTCTTCCTCAGCATCTGGCTCACGATAAGGTTACAGGTGTCTTGATGATATCCAAATCAGCTGTTGATTTTTGCCTGGAGAAATACAAGCATAACTTCTAACCCAAGTTATTATTTTACCTATTTCTTAACTTTTTGTTGTTGGATATTTTCACCAAATAATGCTAGATTCAATTGTGTGTGGACTGTCCTGTAATCCCTATTTTTCCTCCTTTTTGTTAAATTGAGCAGGTTGAATTGGCCATGTGGACGACCAGTGCTGTAGAGAAATGATTGAAATGTCTGCTCCTGTATCTACCAAACCTTTACATTTCTTTCCTTGAATAGTTATTTCACAGGTAGGATGTTTATCAGTAATTTGATTTACCCAATATGCTGCTTTGCCTTGTTTATTTGTGCTTCCAAATCCTCCTGTTCATTTAATTTCACCCATTCCCACATATGGTACAATCAGTAGCTGTGCTAAGCACTCTGCTGGCTCTGCTTTCCAGGGAACAGAAGTAGATATAACAATTTGAATTTCCCCATTGTAATCTGAATCAATGACTCCTGTATGTATTTGTACGCCTTTTAAACTTACACTAGACCTTCCTAAAAGTAATCCTATTGTCCTGCTGGCAAGGCCCACAGACTGCTGTTGGGATCTTTTGTGGGGGTTCCCCAGGCAGAAGGCTTATTATGACCATGCTTCCCACAGTTAAAACAAGCTCCAGGAAATGGAGTATTTCCTTTATCCACTCTCAGTCCTGCCATTGCCTGCGCCAACAAGGTAGCTTTATGCAGATTACCTCGAATACCATCACAGGCCTTGATATAATCAACTAAATGTGCTTTCCCTCTGATAGGTCACAGAGCAACCTGGCAATCGGGATTAGCATTGTCAAAAGCTAATAACTGCAGTACTATATCCTGAGCAGCCAAATCTGCAATCATCTTTTAAAGAGACTCCTGTAACCGAGCTATAAAATCAACTTATGGTTCTCTGGGTCCCTGTTTTGTAGCACTAAAGGAAGAGTATTGTTATCCACCTGAAGTGATTTTTTTCCCCAAGCTCTAATGCACACTCCCCTAAGCTGTTCTATGGCATCATTCTGCATGACCAGTTGTGCATCTTAACCAGCCCAGCTGCCAACCCCCAAAAGTTGGTCTGCAGTTATATTAATTTAAGGTTGGGCCTGGGCATTGTGAGCAGCCTGAATGGAAGCTTCATCTGCCCACCAAGTTTTTTCTCCCACTGTCCTCTGGAAAAGAAAGATCTGGTAGGTCATTTTCTTCAAAATAATAAGGAGGGGGTGCAGAAGGATAGGGATGAACCTCTCCTTCCTTTGCCACTTTAGCTTTAGCTGGCAAATGAATGCTCTGTAAACTCTTCTGTTACTTCACTATACTCTTGTTCCTCTTCATTATCAGTGTGAAAAAGTTCCAACGTGAAATGAACCAGACCCCCATATCTGTCCCATTGTTACCCTGATGCTTCCAAGCTCCCCTTCTTACTCACCATGGGGATTGCTTTAAGAGTACTCAGGTGTCCTCTAGCTAGTTTTCTGTTCCAATCGTCACTCGGGCGACCCTTCGACATGGATTCGAGCCCCCACGAATGGACGCCACTTGCCGAGACCAGCTAGGTCGGGGAGAACCTAACCCAGTGGCGCTAGAGGAATTAAAGACCCACAAACAGAAATATAGAGGTGTGAAGTGGGAAATCAGGGGTCTCACAGCCTTCAGAGCAGACAGCCCTGAACAGAGATTTACCCACATATTTATTAACAGCAAACCAGTCATTAGCATTGTTTCTATAGATATTAAATTAACTAAAAGTATCCCTTATGGGAAACGAAGGGATGGGCTGAATTAAAGAAATAGGTTGGGCTTAGTTAACTGCAGCAAGAATACGCCCTTAAGACACAGATCGCTCATGCTAATTGTTTATGGCTTAAGAATGCTCCTAAGAGGTTTTCCACCCTGGGCAGATCTGGTGTTCCTTGGCCTCATTGCTGTAAACCCATAACCTTCCAACTTGGGTGTTAGGGCCATTATGGATATGTTACAGTGCTACAGAGATTTTATGTATGGCCAGTCTTGGGGCCAGTTTATGGCCAGACTTTGGGGGGCTTGCTCCCAACACAATACAATAATAGTAGGGGACATCAATACTCCAATTTAAGCAATGGATAGATAGTCCAAACAGAAAGTCAATAAGGAAGTATAGAACTTAATGTACACTTCAGGCCAAATGGACATAACAGGACATTTCATCCAATAGCAGCAGAATACATACCCTTCTCAAGTGCACACACAAAATTCTCCAGGATATATTATGTGTTAGGTCACAAAATAAGTCTTAACACATTTAAGAAGACTGAAATAATATCAAGTATTATTTCTCGTCACAAAGGTACAAAATTAAAAGACAGTAACAGAAGAAACTTCAGAAAGTTTACAAATATATCAAAATTAAACATGCTCCCAGGTGATAAGTAGGTCAATGAAGAAATTAAAAGAGAAATTTAAGAATATCTTGAGACAAACCAAAAGGAAAGCATAACATCCCAAAATATATAGCATGCAACAAAAGCAATGTTAAGACTGAAGTCTGCAGTAATAAATCATCCTATGTGAAAAAAAAGAGAGAAAGATATCACATCTAAGAACCTAACGTTACATCTCAAGGAACTAGAAAAGAAAGAACAAACTAAGACCAAAGTTAGAAGAAAAAGGAACATAATAAAGATTCAAAGCAGAAATGAATAAAATAGAGACTGGATAAACAATAGACAAGATCTAAGCAAAACTAAGAGTTGGTGTTATGAAAATACTGACAAAACTGACAAACCCTTAGCTAGACTAAGAAAACAATCGATATGATTTAAATAAATCAGAAATAAAAAAGGAGGCATTACGATGGAGACAACAGAAATATCTAAAAGAGACTTATGAATAATGCTATGTCAACAAACTGGATAACCTAGAATAAATAGATAAATTCCTAGACACAACATACCAAGTTTGAATTATAGAGAACTGGAAAATCGAAGTAGAACAATAATGAGTAAGGAGATTATATCAGTAATAAAACTCTTCCATTAAGAAAAGCCTAGGATCTGATGGCTTCACTGATGAATTCTACCAAACGTTGATAGAACTAATACTAATCCTTTTCAAACTCTTACCAAAAATTGAAGAGGAGGAAATGTTTGCAATGCCACTTTATAAGATCAGTGTTACACTGATACCAAAACCATGCAAAAACTCTACAAAAAAGAAAATTACATGTCAATATTCCTAATGAACATAGATGCAGAAATCCTCAACAAAGTATTAGCAAATTGAATCAAACAATGCATTAAAAAGATTATTCACCATGATCAAGTGGGACTTATTCCTGATATGCAAGGGTAGTTCAACATACACAAATGTGTGACAACATACACAAATGTTTAAATGTGATAGACCACAATAACAGAAAGAAGGAGAAAAACCACATGACCATCTCAATAGATGCAGAAAACATACTTGACAAAATTTAACATTCTTTCATAATAACAAGTCACAACAAATTAGGTAAAGAAGAATTGTACCTCAACACAGTAAAGGCCATATATGACAGACTCACAACTAACATCGTACTTAAAGGTTTTAAGTTAAAGCTTTTTCTTTATGATCAAGAAAAAGACAAGCATGTCTCTTGAAACTTCTATTCAACGTAATACTGGAAGTGCTAGTCAGAGCAATTAGGCAAGAGAAAGAAATAAAAACTATCCAATTAGGAAAGGAAGAATTTAATTGTTCCTGTTTGCAGACAAACATATGGTCATATATGTAGAATACCCTAATTCATCAAAAAACTGTTAGAACTGCTGAAACAATTCAGTAAATTTGCAGGATACAAAATTAACATACAAAAGTCAGGAGCATTTCTATGCACTAAGAGAAAATTATCAGAAAAAATTCAAGAAAACAATCTCATTTAAAAGAGCTGCAAAAAGGATAAAATACTTAGAAATTTAAGCAAGGAGGTGAAATATCTGTACAGTGAGAAGAATAAGACATTATTGAAAGAAATGGAAGAAGACACAAATAAATGGAAAGAAATCTCATAGTAATAGATTAGAATTAATATTGTTAAAATGTCCATAGTGTTCAAAGCAATGTATAGATTCAATGCAATCCCTATAAAAATATGAACACATTTTTTTGCAGAAATAAAAAATATCATAAAATTCATATGGAATTATAAAAGATCCTGAATGGCCAAAGCAATCATGAGCAAAAAGAACAAAGCTGGGGGAATCACACTACCTAACTCCAAAATATACTACAGAGCAATAATAATCAACACAGCATGGTATTCTCATAAAAACTGAAGCATAGAACAATGGAACATAATAAATAGCCCAGAATTGAATCATGCATTTACAGCTAATTCATTTTTGGTAAAGTTATGAAGAACACACAATAGGGAAAGGACATTCTCTTCAATTAATGGTGCTGGGGAAACAGAACATCCACAGGCAGAAAAATAAAATTAAACCCTTATCTCACACCATATACAAAAGTCAACTCAAAATGGATTAAAGACCTGAATGTATGACCTGAAACTGTAAAACTCTAGAAGAAAACATAGGGGAAGAGCTCCATGACACTGGTCTGGGCAAAGATATTTTTCATTCCATAAAACTAAAATGCTGCTGTACTGCAAAGGAAATACTTAACAGAATGAAGAGACAACCTAAAAGTTTGGGGAAAATATTTGCAAATCATACATTGGATAAGGAGCTAGCATATTAAATATTTAAGAAACTCAATCTATCTAATAACAGAAAAGATAACTCAATTAACAAATGAAGAAAGCACCTGAATATACAAGTCTCAAAAGAAGACATAAAAATGGCTGACAGATATATTTAAAAAATTTCTGCATTACTAGTCAACAAGGAAATGCAGATCAAACCATAATGATCTAACACCTCAAACCTATTAGAATTATTATCATCAAAATGATGAAAGATAACCGGTGTTGTCATGGATGTGAACGAAAGAAAACCATTTTACATTGTTGATGGGAATGTGTATTAGTACAGCCATTATGGAAAACTGTATGGAAGTTTTTCAAATAACTAAAAATAGAATTACTACACGATCCAGCAATCCTGCTACTGGGTGTATATCCCAAGGAATTGAAATACATATATTAAAGAGATGTCTGCACTCCCATGTTCCTTGCAGCATTATTCATGATAGCCAAAATATGGAAACAACTGATGTACTCATTAATGGATGGATGTTTAAAAATGTGGTATATAAATACAGCAAAATATGATTTAGCCTTAAAAAGGTAAGAAATGATTAATTTAGAAGAAATCATGGTAAATGAAATAATTTAGGCACAGAAAGACAAATTCGACATGATCTCACTTATATGTGGAATCTACAATAGTTGAACTCATAGAAGTAGAGTAGATTAGTGGTTACTAGAAGTTGAGTGAGTGAGCATAGGAAACAAGGAAAGATGAGATATTTGTCAAACAGCGCAAAGTTTTATTTAGACAAAAGGATAATTTATGGTAATCTATTACACATGACTATATTTAACAGTATTTTATATTTCAAAATTGCTCTAAGAGTAGATTTTAAATGTTCTCATCACAAGGAGATGATAACTATGTGAAGTGATGTATTTTTTAATTAACATGATTTGATTATTTTCACAATGTATACATGTTTTGAAACATCGCATTGCACTCCTTAAATACTTTTTATTTGTCAATTAAAAATAAAATTAAATAAAAAAGAAAACATAGAGAAGAAACTTCATGACACTGGGCTGGGCAATGATTTCATGGATATGACACCAAAAGTACAGGCAACAAAAGCGAAAATAAACAGTGAGACTACATCAAACTAAAAGGCCTCTACAACAAAGGAAACAATCGACAGGGTAAAAAGGTAACCTGCAGAATGGGACAAAAGATTTGCAAACCATCTATCTAATAAGGGGTTACCATTCAAAGTATATTAAAATACCTATAACTCAATAGTAAAAAAAACTAATAACCCTATTAAAATGGGCTAAGGGCTTATAGATATTTTTTCAAAGAAGATATATAAACAGGCAATAGATATATGAAAAAATGTTCAATGTCACTAATCATTAAGGAAATGTAAATAAAAACTACAACAAAATATCACTTCACATTTGTCAGGATGGCTATTATTAAAAGAAAACAAACCCCTCCCAACACCCCAAAAAACAAATGTTGAAGATTTGGAGGAAGTGAAACCCTTGCACACTCTTGGTAGGAATGGTGCAGCCTCTTCAAAAAAATTAAAAATAGAACTACTGTGTGATCTAGGAATTCCAATTTGAAAATTATCCAAAGGAAATGAAATCAAAGTATTGAAGACATACTAGCACTCTGTCACCAGACTCATGGCTATGGAAAGAATAAGAGAGATTTTACATGGGACAATGAAAACTTCCAAAACTGTAATGAAAAGAAAAAAGAAAAAATAATAAAATCCAAACAGAAGATCAAAAACTTTAAGAACTGTGGAGCAATTACAAAAAGTATAACCTAAGTATAATTAGAACACCAGAAGGAAAAAAAGGAAAGAAGCAGAAAAAATATTTTAAACAATAATATTTGGGAACATTCCAAAATTAATGACAAATACCAAATCACAGATCCATGAATCTCAGAGAACATCAAGCAGGATTTTAAAAAGCCTTTTCATGTACCCCACGAATATATACACCTACTGTGTACCCATAAATATGAAAAATTTTAAAAAATGCCCCAAACCTCCCCCCCCACCAGCTGCCACCCCAAACACAACTAGGCAAATTGTAGTCAACAGAAAACCAAATAAAATTTTTAGTCAGACTAAAAAAAAAAAAAAAAAAGCAAACCTAAAAATACAGCACATATATAGAGCAATGATGATAAGATTTACAGGACATTGATCGTTGGAAACCATGCAAACAAGAAGAGAACCGAGTAAAACATTTAAAGTGTTGAGTGAAAACACCCTCCAACCTAGAATTCTATATTAAGTGAAATTATCCTTCAAAGTTGAAAGAGAAATAAAGACTTTCCCAAACAAACAAAAACTGAGAGAATTTATTGCAAGCAGATCTGCCCTACAAAAAATGTTAAAAGATGTTCCCCAGGGGGAAGAAAAATGATATAGATCAGAAATTTGGATCTACATACAGACAGGACAAGCATCAAGCAAGAGTAAGTGAATGTAAAGTAAAAACTTTTATTTTTCTTACTCTTAATTGATTTAACATACAGTAGTTTGTTTACAATTATAGCAATAATGTATTTATGTGTGTTCTCATATATATATTTACCTATATATACACATATATATACACACAAATATATATATATATATATTTGAGATGGAGTCTTGCTCTGTCACCCATGCTGGAGTGCAGTGGCATGATCTGAGCTCACTGCAAGCCCCGCCTCTCAGGTTTACGCCATTCTCCTGCCTCAGCCCGAGTAGCTGGGACTACAGGCGCCCGCCACCACGCCCATCTAATTTTTTGTATTTTTAGTAGAGACGGGGTTTCACCATGTTATCCAGGATGGTATCGATCTCCTGACCTCATGATCCATCCACCTCGGCCTCCCAAAGTGCTGGGATTACAGGCCTGAGCCACCGCACCTGGCTGTATGTTTATATATTTTTTAAGGTACATATATGTGCTTATGTATGCTTATGTATGAGTGAAATTAGTAACAGCAATGATATATTGAATGGGAGAGGATAATAGGATTATTTTATTTTTTATAAAGTATTCATACTATCCATGAGGAGATACAGTATTATTAGAAAGTGTACTTGGATTAGTTGTATATTGCAATCTCAAGGGTGACACTAATAAAAATAAAAGAAAAAGTATAACTGATATGCTAAGAAGGAGAGAACATGAAATCATTAATACCAGAAGAAAAGAGAAAAATAGGGACAAAGAATAAGGACAACAAATAGAAAAACAATACAAATGTGATAGATAATAATACAACTATGTCAATGATCACTTTGAATGTCAATGATCTAAATATAATTAAAAGACAGAGTTTCTCAGATTGGTTCAAGAAACAAGACCCAACTATATGTTCTCTACAGGAAGCATGCTTAAAAAAATGAACTTTTATGTTAGATTCAGGTGGGTACATGTACAGGTTTGTTATATAGGAATATCGTGTGATGCTGAAGTGTGGAGTATTAATGATCCTGTCACCCAAGTAGCAAGCATACTGTCCAACAAGTAGTTTTCAACCATGGTCCTACTCTTTCCCTCCTGCCTCTAGTTGTTCCCAATGTCTGTTGTTGTCATCTTTATGTCCATGAGTACCCAGTGTTTAGCTCTCACGTATAAGGGAGAACATGTGGTATTTGCTTTTGTGGTCCCACATTAAATTGTTTAGGTTAATGGTCTCCAGCTGCATCCATGTAGCTGCAAAGGACAAAATTACATTCTTTTTTATGGCTGTGCAGTATTCCATGGTGTATATGTATTACATTTTGTTTAGCCAGTCCACCACTGATGGGCACCTAGGTTGATTTCATGCCCTTGCTATTGTAAATACTGCTGTGATGAACATACATACGAGTGAATGTGTCTTTTTGGTAGAATAATTTATTTTCCTATGGATATATACCCAATAATGGGATTGCTGGGTCACATGGTAGTTTTAAGTTCTTTGAGAAATCTCCAAACCACTTTCCACAGTGCTTGAACTAATTTCCATTCCCACCAACAGCGTATAAGTATTCCCTTTTTCCCACAGCCTCACCGACATCTGTTGTTTTTTGCCTTTTTGTTAATAGCCATTCTGACTGGTATGAGATAGTATCTCATTATGGTTTTGATTTTCATTTCTCTGATATTACGGACATTGAGCATTTTTTCATTTGTTTCTTGACCACTTGTATCTCTTTCCAGAAGTGCCTGTTCTTGTCTTCTCTCCACTTCTTAATGGCATTCTTTGTTTTTTGCTTGTTGAATGGTTCCTTATAGATTCTGGATATTAGACCTTTGTTGCATGCATAGTTTGCAAATATCTGCTCCCATTCTGTAGGTTATCTGTTTACTCTATTGGTAGTTTCTTTTGCTGTCCAGAAGCTCTTTAGTTTAATTAGATCCTACTTGTTGATTTTTGTTGTTGTTGTTGCAATTGCTTTTGAGGAGTTAGTCATAAATTCCTTCCTAAGGCCAATGTCTAGAATTGTGATTCCTAGGTTTTCTTCAAATATTCTTATAGTTTGATGTCTTACGTCTGAATCTTTAGTACATCTTGAGTTAGTTTTTGTATAGGATGAAAGGTAAAAGTTCAGTTTCATTCTTCTGCATATGCTAGCCAGATATGCCAGCACTGTTTCTTGAACATGGAATCTTTTTCCCTTTGCATATTTTTGTCAGCCTTTTCAAAGAAAGATTAGATGGTTGCAGTTACGCTCCTTTAATTCTGGGTTATCTATTCTGTTCTATTCATCTATGGGTCTATTTTTGTACCAGTATCATGCTGTTTTGATTACTGTAGCTTTACTGTATAGTTTAAAGTTGGGTATTGTGATGCCTCTGGCTTTGTCTTTTTTTTTTCTTTTTTCTTTTTCTTTTTTTTTTTTTTGAGATGGAGACTTGCTCTGTCACCCAGGCTGGAGTGCAGTGGCACAATCTTGGCTCACTGCAACCTCTGCCTCCTGGGTTCAAGTTATTCTCCTGCATCAGCCTCCCAAGTAGCTGGGATTACAGGTGCACGCCACCACACCTGGGTAATTTTTGTAATTTTAGTAGAGATGGGGTTTCACCATATTGGCCAGGCTGGTCTCAAAGTCCTGAAGTCAAGCAATCCACCCGTATTGGCCTCCCAAAGTGCTGGGATTACAGGCTTTATCCTTTTAGGTTAGGATTGCTTTGGCTTTTCAGGCTCTTTTTTTCCCTTTCATATAAATGTTAGAATAGTTCTTTTCCAGTTCTCTGAAGAATCACATAGTTAGTTTGACAGAGAATAAAATTGAATCTGTAGATTGCTTTGGGCAGTATGGCCATTTTAATGATATTGATTTTTCCAATCCATGAGCATGGAATGTTTTTCCATTTGTTTGTGTCCTCTATGATTTATTTCAGCTGTGTTTTGTGGTTCTCCCTGCAGAGGTCTTTCACCCCCTTGGTTAGATGTATTCCTAGGGATGTGTGTGTGTGTGTGTGTGTGGCGATTGTAAATGGAATTGCATTCTTGATTTGGCTCTCAACTGGAATGTTATTGGTGTATAAAAATGATACCAACTTTTGTACATTGATTTTGTATCCTGAAACTTTACTAAAGTCATTTATCATGTCCAGGAACCTTTTGACAGAGTCTTTAGAGTTTTCTAGGCATAAGTATAGAATCATATAATCTGTGAAGAGAGATAGTTTGACTTATACTTTTCCTGTTTGGATGCCTTTTATTTCCTTCTCTTGCCTGAGTGCTCTGGCCAGGACTTCCAGTGCTATTTGAATAGGAGTGGTGAGAGTGGATACACATCCTTGTCTTGTTTCAGTTCTCAAGGAGAATGATTCCAGTTTTTGTCTGTTGAGTATGATGTGGGTTTGACTGTGGGTTTGTCATAGATGACTCATTATTTTCAGATACATTTCTTTGATGCCTAGTTTGTTGTGAGTTTTATCATGAAGAGATAGAACTCATTTTAAATATAAGGACACATATAGATTAAAAATAAATGGGTGAGGAAAGATATACCATGCTAACCTTAATCAAAAGAAAGCAAGAGTACCTGTATTCATTTCAGATGGGGTAGACTCGAAAGCAAGGAAAGTTATCAGTGATTATAAAAATATTACATAAAGAGAAAAGGGTCAATTATTTAGGAAGACAACAATATTTAACATGTATACACTTAATAACAGTATTTCAAACTATGTGATGCAAAAACTAATAGAATTACTAGGAGAAATGGATAAATCCACTATTACCGTTGGAGAGTTTAACCTCTCTCTATCAGAAATGAATTCAGCAGGCAGAAAGTCAATAATGACAGAGTTGAACTCAACAATACCATCAACCAATTGTATAGAATTGACATCTGTAGACTACTTTATCCAACGACAGCAGAATACACATTCTCCTCAAACTCACGTGGAATATTGACAAAGATAGGCCACATTCTAGGTTATAAAATACAGCTTAACAAATTAAAAAAAATATAGAAATTATACAATGTATAATCTCAGACCACAATGGAATTAAATAAGAAATCAATAATGGAATAACTAAATAATTCCAAAACATTTGGAGAATAAACAACATCCTTTTAAATAGCACTTAGTTCAAAGGAGGCATCTCGAGAGAAATTAAAAAAGTATTTTGAAGTAAATAAAAATGAAAACAATTTATTAAAACTTGTAGAATGTAGAGAAAACTGTATTTAGAGATAAATTTACAATATTAAATGCATATATGAGAAAAGGAGAAAGATCTAAAATCAATAATCTAATATTCTACCTTAGGAAGCTAGAAAAAGAGGAGCAAGTTAAATCCAAAATGAGCAGAAGAAAAGAAGTAACAAAAATTAGAGCATAAATAAATTAAAGCAAAAACAGGAAACCAATAGAGAAAATCAATAAAACCAACAATGGTTGTAGGAAAACAAACAAACAAACAAACAAAAAAACCCTGATAAGCCTCTCTCAAGCCAAACTAAGAAAACAGAGAATGTTAAACGATAAACGTTAAAATGATAATAAGAGAACATTGTGAAAAACAGCATCTCCATACATTTTGTAAGACAGATGAAATGGACCAATTCCTTGAGAGACAATCTGCCAAAACTCACACAAGAAGAAATAAGCAATCTGAATAGGTCTATAGATATTAAATAAGTTAAATAATTAATTAATAACTTTCCAAACAGAAAGCACAAAGCCCAGATAGATTTCTTGGTAAATTCCACCAAACATCAAAAAGAAATTACACGAATTTTCTGTAATCTCTTTCAGAGGATAGAAGGAGATGAATACTTTCTAACATATTCATAGATCATCATTACCTTAATACCAAAACCAGGCAAAGATATTATAAAAAAGATCTATACACAGAACAATATCTCCCATGAGTGACTACAGATCACTCTATCATGAACATAGATGCAAACATCCTCAACAAAATATTAGCAAATTGAATCTAACAGTGTGTGAAAATAATTATATACCTCCCAAAGTGAGATTTATTTCAGGTGTGCAAGGCTGGTTCAATGTTTTAAAATCAAGTAATAAAATTCCTCACATCAGCAGACTAAAGAAGAAAAAATCACATGATTATATTAACAAATGTAGAAAATTTATTTGACAGATCCAACACTTGTTCATGATAAAAACTGTTCGTTAACAACAAATAGAGGGAATCTTTTAAACTTGAGGAAAAATAATCTACAGAAATCCTGAGCAACGTCATACTACTGGTAATACACTAGAAGTTCTCTTACTTACATTAGGAACAATGCAAGGATATGTCCTCTTACCACTCCTTTTCAACATCATGCTGGAAGTTCTGGCTAATGCAATAAGACAAGAAAAGATGATAACAGGTATACTAATTGGGAAAAAATAAATAAAACTATCTCTCTTTGCAGATGACTTGATCATCTATATAGAAAATCTGAATGGCTTGACAAAAAATTCTCCTGGAACTAATAAGTGATTATAGATATGTTCCAGAATATAGGGTGACTATAACAAAGTCAACTGCCTTTCTGTATAACAGCATTGAACAAACGGAATTTAAAAATAAAAACACAATACCATTACATTAGTACCAAAAAAGAGAGAAACACTTAGATATAAATCTATCAAAATATGTGTAAGGCCTGTATGAGGAAAACTATAAAACTCAAATGAAGGAAATAAAAGAAGACCAAAATAAATAGATATCCCATAACCATGGATAGACTCAATACTGTCAGAATGTCATTTCTTTCCAACTTGACCTATAGATTCAAAGCAATCTCAAAAAAATTCCAATAATTTAGTTTGTGGATATTGACAAATTAATTCTAAGGTTTATATGAAATGACAAAAGACCCAGAATAGCCAACACAATATTGTAGGAGAAAAACAAAATTGGAGGACTGACATAAAAGTAAACATATTTTATAATATGACTCTGCAATATGATCTAGTTTTTACCTGACATCAAGGCTGACTATAAAGCTACAGTAATCAAGATGGTATAGTATTGACAAAAGAATAGACAAATAGATCTATGGAACATAACAGAGAGCCTAGAAGTAGACCCACATAAGTATAGTAAACTTCTTTGACAACAGAACAGATGTAATACAATGGAGTAAAGATAGTCTTTCCAGCAAATTGTGGTGTTCTTCTCAAACATACATGGCACAATCTCCAGGACAGGTCACATGTTAGGGCACAAATCAGGCCTTAAATTTAAGAAGACTGGAATTATATCAAATATCTTTTCTGACTATCATGGTTTGAAACTAGAAATCAATAACATGAGGAATTTCAAAAAATTCACAAATGAGTGGAAATTAAACAACATGCTCCTGAACAATCAATGCATCAATGAAGAATTTAAGGGAAATAAAAAACATCTTAAGACAAACAAAAATAGAAACACAACATACCAAAAGCTAATGAAATGCAACAAAAGCAGTAAGATCAATATTTGTAGCAATAAATGCCTACATCTAAAAGAAGAAAGAGCTCAAATACCATAATGTTACTGCTCAAAGAATTAAAAAGAGAACTAACTAAGACCAAAGTTAGTAGAAGGAAGGAAATAATAAAGATTAGAGCAGAAATAAATAAAATAGAGAGTAAAAGAAATAGAAAAAATCAACAAAACTGAGTTGGTGTTTTTTTAGTTAAATAAAATCAACAAATCTTTAGCTAGACTGAGGAAAAAAAGAAGACTCAAATATATAAATTTAGAAATCAAAGAGGAGACATTACAACTGAGACAGCAGAAATACCAATGATCATAAGAGACTATGATGAACAACTATAGGCCAACAAATAGGATAACCTAGAAGAAATGCATAAATTCCTAGAAATATACAACCTACCAACACTGAATCATGATGAAATAGAAAACCCAAACAACCAACAATTAAATGAGGAGATTGAATCAGTAATAAATAGTCTCATATGAATGAAATGCCCAGGATCTAATGGCTTCAACTGTTTAATTCTACCAACATTTAAACATGAACTAATACTAATCTTTCTCAAGCTGTTTCAAACACTGAAGAGAAAGAAATACTTCCAATATCTTTTTACAATGCCAACAGTACCCTGATAAAGCCAGAGAAGAACATTACAAGAAAATTACAGGTCAATATTCTTGATAAGCATACATGTAAAACTCTTCAACAAAATACTAGCAAACCAAATTCAACAACATATTAAGAGGGTCATCTACTATTATCAAGTGGGATTTATTCCTGAGATATAAGAATGGTTCAACATACACAAATCAATAAATGTGATAGACCACATTAACAGAAAGAAGGACAAAAACTGTATGATCACCTGATTAGATACAGAAAGAGCATTTGACAAAATTCAACATCTTTTCATAATAAAAACTCCCTAAATAAGATGCAGAAGGAATGTACCTCAACACAATAAAGGCCATCTATGAGAAGCCTACATTCAGCATTATGCTCAATGGCAAAAATTTAAAGCCTTTCTTCTAATATCAGGAACAAGATGAGGATGTCCATTGTTACCAATTCTATTCAGTGCAGTATTGAAAGTCCTTGTCAGAGCAATTAGGGAAGGAAGAAGTAAAAGGTATCCAAATAGAAAAGGAAAAAATGAAATTGTCACTGTTTGCTGATGACATGATCTTATATATGGA
Source organism: Macaca nemestrina (assembly GCF_043159975.1). Classification (NCBI taxonomy): domain Eukaryota; kingdom Metazoa; phylum Chordata; class Mammalia; order Primates; family Cercopithecidae; genus Macaca; species Macaca nemestrina. The sequence goes on from NC_092130.1 coordinate 61,620,452, forward strand.
AAACCCTAAAGACTTTAACAAAAAACTGTTAAAACTAATAAAGAAATTTAGTAAAGTTGCATGATACAAAACAATATACAAAAATCATTAGTGTTTCTATGCACCACCAACAAAAAAGAAATCAAGAGAGCAACCGTTTTTACAACAGCTACAAAAATAAAATGGAATATTTAGGAAGAAATTTAATTAAGGAGGTGAAAGACCTGTACACTAAAAACTGTAAGATAATTGATGAAGAAAATTGAAGAAGACACAAATAAATTGAAAGATAACTCAGGTTTACAGATTGTAAGAATTAATATTGTTAAAATGTTCACACTACCAAAGTGATCTGCAGAGTCAATGCAATCCCTATAGAAAAATCAATAAAATTTTTCATAGAATAAATGATTCCAAAATACAGATGAAGCTGTGAACCTTCAAAATAGTCAAAGCAATTGTAAGCAAAAAGTACAAAGATGGAGGCATCATATCACATGATTTAAAACTGTACTGCAAAGCTATAGTAATTAATACAACACAGTACTGTAGAAAAAGAAAAAGACAAATTGACCCAATAGAACAGAGTGGACATCCCAGAAATGTACCCATGCATTATGATCAGTTGATTTTTGTCAAAGGTGCCAAGAATAAACAATAGGAAAATAATCATCTCTTCAATAAATGGTTCTGGGAAAACTGGATACTCACATGCAAAAGAATAACATTGAACCCTTCTCTCACCATATATACAAAAATAAAACGGATTGATGACTAAAATTTAAGACACAAAACTGTAATCTAATCTAAGAAAACAAAGGAGAAAATCTCAGTGACATTAGTCTGACAATGATTTACAGGATATGACCCCAGAAGGGCAAGCAACAAAAGTAAAAAGAAACAATTGGGATTTAATAAAACTAAAAATCTTCTGTGTATCATAGGAAACAATTAACAGATTGAAGAGACAACCTAAAGACTGGGAGAAAATATTTGTATGTTATATATCTGACAAAGGGTTAATATCCAAAATATATAAGGAACTCAAACAACTCAACAGCAAGAAAACAAAAATCCCAACTAAAAAGTGGGCAACAGATTTGAATAGCCATTTCTCAAAATAAGACATACAAGTGACCAACAGAGATACGAATAGAAGCTATCATGGCTAATTATTAGGGAAATGCAAATTAAAACCACAATGAAATACTATTTCACACACATCAGAATGGTTATTACCCAAAAGATAAAAAATAAGTGTTGGTGAGGATGTGGAGAAAAGGAAACCCTTGTACCTTGTTGGTGAGAATGTAAATTAGTGCCACCTGATATAGTTTCTGTGTCCCCACCCAAATCTCATGTCGAATTGTAATTCCCAATGTTGAGGGAGGGATCTGGTGGGAGGTGATTGGATCATAGGGGCAGATTTCCCCCTTGCTGTTCTCATGATGGTGAGTGAGTTCTCATGAGATCTGGTTTTTTGGAAGTGTGTAGCACCTCCCTCTTCACTCTCTGTTTCTCCTTCCACTACGTGAAGACATGGTTGCTTCCCCTTGCCCTTCCACCATGATTGTGAGTTTCCTGAGGCCTCCCCAGGCATGCCTCCTGTACAGTCTGTGAAACTGTGAGTCAATTAAACCTATTTTCTTTATAAATTACCCAATCTCAGGTAGTTCTTTATAGCAATGTGAGAACAGATGAATGCAGATACTTGGTGCAAGAGAAGTGGGGTATGTCTATAAAGATACCTGAAAATGTGGATGCAACTTAGGAACTGGGTAACAGGAAGAGGTTGGAATAGTCTGGAAGGCTCAGAAGAAGACAGGAAAGTGAGGGAAAATTTGGAATTTCCTAGAGACCTGTTGAATGGTTGTGAGCAAAATGCTGACAGTGATATGGACAGTGAAGTCCAGGTGGAGGTGGTCTCAGATGGAGATGAGGATCTTACTGGGAACCAGAGTAAAGGACACTCTTGCTATGCTTTAGCAAAGAGACTGGAAGCATTGTGCCCTGCTCTAGGGAAATGTGGAACTTTGAACCTGAGAGAGATGATTTGGGGTGTTGGGTAGAAGAAATTTCTAAGCAGCAAAGCATTAAAGATGTAACCTGGGTGTTTCTACAAGTGTATGTTCATATGCATGAAGAAGGAGATGGTCTGAAATTGGAACTTATATTTAAAAAGGAAGTAGAGCATAAAAATTTGGAAAATTTGTGACCTGAATATGTGGTAGAAAAGAAAAGCCAATTTTCTGGGAATAAATTCAAGCTGGCTGCAGATATTTGCATAAATAACGAGGAGCCTAATGTTAATACCCAAGATAACAGGAAAAATGTCTCCAGGGCATTTCAGAGAACTTCTTGGCAGTGTCTCTCATCACAGGCCCAGAGACCTAGGAGGAAAAAATGGTTTTGTGGGCCAGGCTCTGGGACCTGCTACTCTGTGCAGCCTTGAGACATGGCACCCTGTGTCCCAGCCACTCCAGCCCAGCCATAGCTAAAACGGGCCAAGGTACAGCTCAGGCTGTGGCTTCAGAATGTGCAAGCCCTAAGTCTTGGAAGATTCCATGTGTTGTTGGGCCTGCAGGTGAACAGAAGACAAACGTTTGAAGCTTGGAAGCTTCTGCCTAGATTTCAGTGGATATATGGAAACACCTGGATGTCTAGGCAGAAGTCAATGGAGAACCTCTACTATGGCAGTGTGAAGGAGAAATGTAAGGTTGGAGGCCCTGCACAGAGTACCCACTGGGGCACTGCCTAGTGGAGCTGTAAGAAGAGGGTCATTGTCCTCTAGACCCCAGAATGGTAGATCCACCGACTACTTGCACTGTGTGCCTGAAAAAAGATGCAGACACTCAACACCAGCTCATGAAAGCAGTCATGGGATCTGTAACCTGCAGAGCCACAGGGTTGGAGCTTCCCAAGGCCTTGACAGCACAGCCCTTGCATCAGTGTGGTCTGGATGTGAGATGTGGCGTCCAAGGAGATTAATTTGGAGCTTTGAGATTTAATGACCACCCTGCTGGGTTTTGGACTTGCATGGGGCCTGTAGTCCCTTTGTTGTGGCCAATTTCTCCCTTTTGGAATGGGGGCATTTAACCAATATCATATACCAGTTGTATCTTGGAACTAACTTGTTTTTTTATATTTTTAGGCTCATAAGCAGAAGGGACTTGCCTCGTCTCAGAAAAGACTTTGGACTTGGACTTTTGAGTTAATGCTAGAATGAGTTAAGACTTTGGAGGACTGTTGGGAAGGCATAATTGTGTTTTGAAATGTGAAAAGGACATGAGATTTGGGAGGCGCCAGGGGCAGAATGATATGGTTTGGCTCTGTGTCCCCACCAAAATCTCATGTTGAATTGCAATTCCCAATGTTGGGGGAGGAGCCTGCTGGGAGGTTTTTGGATCATGGGGATGGATTTCCCCTTTGCTGCTCTTGTGATAGTGAGTTCTCACAAAATCTGGTTGTTTAAAAGTGCGTAGCACTTCCCCCTTTGTGCACTCTCTCATGCTGCCATGTGAAGATGTGCTTGCTTCCCCTTTGCCCTTTGCCCTTCACTATGATTGTGAGTTTCCTGAGGCCTCCCCATCCATGCCTCCTGTACAACCTACGGAGCTGTTAGCCAATTAAACTTCTTTTCTTTATAAATTACTCAGTCTCAGGTAGTTCTTTATAGCAATGTGAGAACAGACTAATATGTCGCCATTATGGAAAATGTTATGAAAGTTCCTCAAAAAAATAAAAATAAAACTACCATATGACCCAGAAATTCCACTTGTGAGTATTTACTCAAAATATTTGAAATTACTTTGTCAAAGAGATGTCTACACTCTCATGTTTATTGCAGCACTATTCACAATAACCAAATGTTGGAATCAATGTAAGTATTCATTAATAGATGAGAGGATAAAGAAAATATGGTCCATATACACAACGGGATTCTATTCGGCCTTTGAAAAGAAGGAAATTGTCATTTATGACAACATTGGTGAAATTGGAGAACATTATCCTAAGTGAAATAAACCAGGCTCAGAAAGACAATACTGCAATGTTCTCACTTATGTGTGGAATCTAAAATGTTTGAATTCATGGAAGCAGAGAGTGGAATGGTATCTGCAGAGGATGGGGTTGGGGTAAATTGGGAGATGATAGTCAAAGGGTACAAAATCTCAGTTAGACATGAGGAATAAGTTTTTTTTTTTTTTTTGAGAATTGTTACACAGCATTGTGAATATAGTTAATATTAGTGTGCCGTACTTTTCTAAAATGCTGAGAGTTAATTTCAAATTTTCTCAACACAATAAATAGCTTGATTTAATTATTCCACATTTTATCATAAATTGGTAACATCACTTTATACTCCATAAATATACGCATTATAAATTGTCAATTTGCAGTTTAAAAAATTGTGATTGAATAATTGTATATCCACACTTGGAAAAATGAATCTGGACATAGGTCATATACTTGTTACAAAAATGAACTCAAAATAGGTTACAGACTGAAATGTAAAATGTAAAATATAAAAATGCTAGGAAATAGTATAGGAGAAAACCTAGATGAACTTGATGATTTCAATGTAATATTCATATTAGATATGGCACCAAAGACAAAGCCGTGAAATAAATTATTGGTAAACTGGACTTCATTAAAAGTAAAAACTTCTGCCCTGCAAAAGGCAATATCAAGAGAATGAGAAGACAAGCTGCAGACCGGGAGAAAATATTTGCAAAAGACATGTCTGATAAAAGACTGTTATCCAAAATAGACAAAGAACTCTTAAAACTCCACAGTAAGAACTCAAACAACCCAATTTTTGAAATGGTTCAAAGACCCTGACAGACCCCTCACCAAAGAAGATTTACAGATGGTAATTAAGCATATGAAAAGATGCTCCTCATTACAGATCATTGGGGAAATACAAATTAAAACAACAGTGAGATACCTTTGCACACTATTACAATGGCCAAAACCCAGAACACCAAATGCTGATGAAGCTGTGGAACAACAGAAACTCTCATTTGTTGCTGGCGGGAATGCAAAATGCTATGGCCACTTTGGAAGACAATTTGGAGGTCTTACAAAACTAAAAATACTCTTACCATATGATCCAGCAATAGTGCTCCTTGCTATTTACCCAAAGGAGTTGAAAACTTATGTCCACACGAAAACCTGCCCACAGATGTTTATAGCAGGCTTTTTTTTTTTTTTTGTAATTGCTAAACCTTGGAAGCAACCAAGATATCCTTTAGTAGGTAAGTAGATAAACTGTGGTACCTCCAGGCAATGGAATACTTTTTAGCGATAAAAAGTAGCACTAGTTGAAAAAAGAAATCTGAAAAGACTACATGCAGTATGACTAACTATATGACATTCTGGAAAGGGAAAAAGTATGGCTACCGTAAAAAGATTAGTGGTTGCCACGGATTGGGGGTGGAAGGTAGAGGAGAGAGAGGAATAGGTAGAACACAGATGTTTAAGTCAGTGAAATTACTTTATATGATAGTGTAATGATGGATACAAGTCATTGTATATTTGTCCCAACTCAGAGAATGTGCAACACCAAGAATTAACACTGATGTAAAAAACTATGGACTTTGGGTTATAATGTGTCAGTGAAGGTTCATCAGTTGTAACAAATGTACCGCTCTGGTGGCGGAGGCTGATAATGGAGGAGGCTTTGCATGTGTGCAGCAGAGGGTATATGGGAAATATCTGTACCTTTCTCTAAATTTTGCTGTAAACCTAAAGCTTCTCTAAAAAATAAAAATTATTTAAAATGTTTAACAACGACGGAAAGATGTACCCTCCCAATGGTGACAAAAATCATATTTTAGACCTTCTTCAACTAGAGCAGAGAAAAGAAAACATGAGTCACACTCAGCAGTCTATCCATCTACACTTTCATTTTCTGCCTCTAGGCAGGGACTGAATCTACTTTGGTTTTCCATCCCCGGGGTCTAGCACAATGTTTGCCACAGAGAAGGTCCAAATAAGCTCTTACTCCATTCAGTTGATAGGGCATGCACATGTGCAGAAGTTCTTATAGACTATCCTGCCTCCCAGCTATGGGAGATCCTTAGATTGGAAAGACTCTGGAGACCTTTCTTGGACAATCTACAATAGAATACAGTTTCTGAGCAATATCTTTAAATGGCCTAAGAAAATCCAGCTTTGATTCTTCTCAGCCTTCTAAAACTACCACATGCTAAATTTCAGTATCACTTCTTGGCATAGCATGAATATATTCATTTGAGCATTCTTTTTTTGCTGCCGAAATGTAAAAAGTGTCTTGTTTTTAAAGTGATAATAAACTACCTACCAATTTCTCTAAGAAATTTTCATGTTCATTTTAAGTGTGTAGGTAAAACCAGCTACCTGTCGTGGGGGCTGGTCACAGCTAAAGCATCTCCCTGTTTCAGCATTATAAAACCCAGCAGTAAACATCATTTTCCCATCACATTGTAGAGCCCTGTTACTGCTTTCAGAGGAGCACCCCCTCAAATGGCAGCTTTTTGGCTCCATATTTGCCCCTGGAAGGCCCACTGATCCCATGAAAGCTGTTACTTCTTATAATCCCAGATGATCAGATGCTGTTAAAATCTAACCAGTAGGAACCTAGAGTAGTCAATTCAGGCATTAGAACAAATTTAGTTCTCAGAGTTGCTAGATTCTTTATTTTTAGTCCACTTCATTCTCCAGCTCAGGAGCAATGATCTTTGTAAAGTGTCTTAAGAGCCTTAGAGTAAATAAAAACGATAAATGTTGATCTTCCTGGTCTCTTTCCAACCCTAAAATTCTGTGATTCATTTCTTCTTAAGGCCTCACATTTTCAAGGCCCAAAGATCTTTAAATAACAAGCCAATGTAAATAGCAAGTAATGGGCCCTGATACGTGCCCTGAACTGAAGGAATAGCCAAAGGAAAAAAAAATGTGAGAAAATGAAATACAGTGGGAAATATCTTTATAGTTGCCATCAGAGATGGTAGGAAGCCTCAAAAACTGCCCTTGAGAGCAACTCAAAACTAAGCAGGCTATTAAAAACAAGCAGATATCGTTTACTGTCTTCCCCAAACTGTTCTTTTAGAAGGTCGATAGTTTTAACTTCACCATTCCAAGCGTCATGATGAGGCATTAGGCAGCCAGCTGTCCCCAACACACTATGCTATCCAGACCTGGGTTTGCTAAAGGTGCATAGATTGTTAGCAGTCCATGGGTGAGTTGTATTCTGGCCAAGCATTCAGCCTGGCAATAAGAAATGCATTTTCATTTTTCCCCCATCACAAAAGGAAGTTTTACCTAGAAATTGGATAAAACAAAAAAGTCAAATCTATTTTTGGCTCCTGGAGTCTTCCCACAACTTCCTTATCTTTCCTCAAGCCATCTTCCTGGCCAGTCTTCCCCTTAGATATTATCATACCCATAGCTAACATTGTCATTCTACCTTTTCGTGTCTGCTGAAAATAAAATTGTCCACCAACACCTGGAACAATTTCTCTGAAGTTCCCACAACATGTTCTTTGCCATACTTCCTGCTTCCATTTTCCTGAACCTTTCACACTCAGAATCTATAACTAATACCTCATATTTGGAGACAGTTTTTATTCTTGACTTTTTATTTTCCTCCATTGTCGTCTTTCTTTTGTAGATATTGCCCGAGGTGCTTACCAATGAGCAGCACTGATAGAAGTCAATAAAAGTAGTAGTAAAAATGTCCACTGTTTACATTAAAAATGTTCATACCAGAAGCCAGGCTGTGCAGAGGGTACAAGAATATTTATTTTTTTGCTGCCCTTTCAGGTTGAAATGGAAACAATGGCCTTAAAAAACAGGCCTTTTGCATGCTGGTCCATGTTTTTTGCTTAGAATTTTCACAATGACATCTAGAATACTGAGTATTTTCCTGTCATAATTTTTGTGTAAAGAGCTAAAAAGTATAATAAGCAATATTCATTTGGCAACTGATATGAAGTGACTTTATACATTCTGTGTGTTTTTGATTCTACAAAGCAATTTTTATTGCAATTTTTTGGTGCAATACACACTCAAAGGGCTAATGTGCTTGGTGTTTAATCTGCTGATATTATCTATGTTGCTCTCTTTTATCCTTTAGTATATGTCTTTGTGTCAGGGAGAGCATGATGTTCTGTCTTCCAGCTTTCAAAGTTTTATTTCCCAAAGCACCAAGGAGTAAATAACTTAGAAGAAGAGAAAAGGCTGCCACAGTATCTTACTAATGAAGAGGATCTTGGCTGTTTTCAGAATGCTCTTCACAATAAGATACATCAGATTAAGTGTGCCATTTTTCAATAAGCACATAAATACAGCTTGGCCTTATTAATCCTATAAAAACAGCAACACAGTCTTCTCGAATGCTATCTTTCCCCCTTTCAGTTTCCAGTCTTCAGTGCATAATGACATTGTATACATATCTTTCCTTCTTTCATGAGGCCAATTTATTCCCTATTAATTAACCTCGATGCTAATTAGGCTATTTGAGCTCTACTGGTAGAGTTTACAGAAAATAACGACATATCCATTATGTTAGCAATCAAAGCAAAACAAGATTGGGATGATGCCAGTGATCAAAGCTCATCAGCAAGATTCAGGGACAAGGAGAAGAAGGTGTTTTGACTTCAAAAGACTTTTCATGATAGTGTTAGCAGTCATTTGCTTATTTTAAAGAGCCATTTCAGAAGGAATCATCTGAAGAATAAAATTAAGGGGGAAGCTTTAGCTTTACCCAGTGTCGCTTTACCTTGATCCTTCAAGCCATTCACCCTCCACTCCTCCCAAAACGCTGAGTCTGGAGACTGGTGGAATTGTTTGACTTACTAGAAATGTCCTGATTTGTCTGGAGTAGAAAATTTAAAAACAAAAGATAACTGCTGTTCACTTTTGCTAAGGACTCAACAGTGGCAGGCAGCTTTTTAGAGAAACTCCTTCCCCTGGTAAGACTTCCAAAACTCTGATGTCTAAGCAGGTTCATGAAATCAATAAGATGATATTACCTAATAGTCCAAGGTCAGCCTGCAGTTCTTTCCCAGTGTAGGGTGGGGTGGGGAACTATAGCAATTACTTTTGAAATCCTATACTCCTTAAACCCTTTGCCAGAGATACTGCTTATATCACTAGCCATCCCAAGATATCAATATTACCAATTTCAAGTACTTATCACTCAGTGCTAAGTTCCACAAGGCAAACAGGAATAGTATAAAGTATGGTCTCTACTGATCTTGACTGGGTAAACAGCAATTAGAAGAGTGTGTGTGTGTGTGTGTGTGTGTGTGAGAAGTAGTGCTATCTCATATCCTTGATTTTGGTCCCCCCATCTATATACTCCCCTGTTTCTAATATCCCTAGAGATATTCCTTTTAGATTGCCTCCTCCACACTTATCTAGCTACAAACATTGATTGTTCAGAGCAGTGCAGCACACACAAGCCAGATGAACAGCCGGAAAGTGTGGGAATTTCAGACACAAATCATATTCCTCTGAAGTAGCCTAATACTTATACTTTCACATTGTACGGTCAGCATAGCTCAGATTTAATTAAAGCACTCAATCGCACCATTACCATTTTTGGTGACAGCTCAGGTATAAATATATTAAGCACAATTCTTCCCAGGCCCAGCTTGTCAGCACTCTCCTTAAATGCCCTTTTGTCTTCTCTAGCCTTTTTCGAAAGCGCTGAACTTTTAGCTTATAAATGATTAGTACCTATACACTTCCGCCTCCAATTCCTAAGTTAAATTACTGTCTTCAGCCTTTCTCTGGATTCCTCAGGAGTAATAAGTCTCTTCCATTGGACCATAATTTTTCCATTTTAACTATAACCAAAACTGCATTGGCATCTCAACTTCCTTCCTCGTAGCTGACTTCTTTATATCTCCTCTGTCACTGGCATGGATATAAGTTTTCTCTCTCTCTATGTGTCTTATTGTCTCCATATTATGCTCTTATTGCTTAGTTCCATAGTTTCTTACTACAGCATCATTCTCTGTGTTTCTTTAGTTTCTATTGAAATTCTTTTTCCTCATTCATTTATTTAAAAAATATTTTTTGAGTACAATCTCTGTGCCAGGATCTGTCCTGGGGGCTTGAGGCACTTCAGTGAACAAAACAGACAAAGATCTCTGCTCTTGCAGGACTTGCATTCATTCTAGCAGCTGGAGTAAAAGACTTAAAAAATGAAACTCCTATGTAAGTGTTACCAGATTGTGGTTAGTACCTTAGGAAAAAAGCAGTAGAGAAGGGTAAGGGGAACAGGAGCATGGTGGGGATCAGGGGATCACCACATGGAGAAAGACTTGCATTTGGTGAGGGAGTTAGCTCAGTAGACATCTTGGGGAATAAAAATCGAGATGAAGAAACAGCCAGCTGGATCAAAGGCCCGCAGGCAGAAGAATACTTGGCCTTGCCTGGAACGTTCACAGAGAAGAAGGTGGTCACTATAGCCAGAGCAGTGTGAATGAGGGAAAAAAAGCAGGGATTCATTGATGCCTCTTGAAAATGACCTGCCTTCTCTACCTGCTGATGGACTCAGAGTCTCCCACTCAAAGGAGAATCATATCCCTTTAAAACCTCACAATACGCATCTATGTCTAGGTAGCTCCTATTCATATAAAAAGGTAGCTGCTGATTGGTGGGAATGTAAATTGTACAGCCATTATGGAAATCGGTATGAAGGTTCCTCGAAAAATTAAAAATAGAACTACCATGTAAGAAACAGCATCAGTATCTCAAAGAGATAGCTATGCTCCTATGTTCACTGCAGCATTATTCACAATAGCCAAGATAGGGAAACAAACTAAGTGTCCATCAGTAGATGAATGGGTAAAGAAAAACACACTGTAATATCATTCAGCTGTAAAAAGAAGGAAATCCTGCCATTTGTGATGACATGAATGAAATGGGAGGTCATTATGCTAAGTGAAACAAGCCAGACAGAAGGACAAATACTGCATGATCTCACTTATATGTGGAATCTAAAAAAGTCAAGCTCATAGAAACATAGAATAGAACCATGGTTGCCTGGGGCTGGGAGTTGGGGTGGAGAAAAAGAGGATGTGCTGGTCAAAGGGTAAAATCTTGCAGTTTTATACGTTCTGGGTATCTAAAGCACAGCACGGTGACTATAGTTCACAAGTTTTATATACTTGACATTTGCTAGGAGATTAGATCTTAAGTGTTTTCACCACACCAAAAAGAATAAGGAAAAAAGGTAACTATGTGAGGGGACAGATGTATTAACTAACTTGATTATGGTAATAATGTCACAATATGTAAGTATAGCAAATAATCACATTGTATACCATATATATATATGCAACTTTATTTGTCAATTATACCTCAATGAAGATGGAAAAAAGTAAAAATGCAAATAAAAAGTAGTTGCCCACATTAGGAAGAAAAAAAAAAAAAACACTTGACACAGACTACTTTGTACCACCTTCCTCTGGATGTGGGCCATTTTCTCAATTTACAACACCCACCTTGCTGGGGAATATGGAACACTCTGACTCTGAACGGAATACACTGTATATCCTATAGGATGCACCAGGTAAAGGCAGAAACTGAAGTGGAGCACAACAGAAGGGTGAAATTCACGAAGGAAATGGCTTAACTATCAGGGAAGTGAGATGATGGGTGAGGCAGTTTTCCTCTCTCGCTTAAATGACTCAGTCCTTCTCTGTGTCCTCTCGATGCCTCTAACAAGTTTTTAAGGGTCCATGGACATTAGAAATATTTCACTCATCATGTAGTGATCAACAGTGTTGAGATGAATTGTGTAAATAAGAGTGTCTGTTAAAAAAGTGTTTATTCATGCATTAAACAAATGTTTATTACACATTGTCTTGTGGTGAGAAAGATAAGCAAAATATGACCCTGAACCTGAGGAACTCACAGTCTTTTTAGGTTGAGAAGGACATACATGAAAGGAATATAAATTAAAAGGTCCATGCAGTTTTAAAGATAGAAAAAAATTAGGGGTGCTCTTTAACTGGAAACGTTTTTATAAATACACTTGGATCCCATCCTGAAACCGCTAACAGAGTGTTTTTCAACCTTGACTGCACATTGGAATCACCTGAAGAGTTTTCAGGATAAGACTGCCTAGGTCCCAGCCCAGAAATTCTGATTTAATTGTTCTGAGATACAGCCAGGGCATCAGAATTTTTAAGCTCTCCAGGTGACTCTAGTGTTCAGCAATGTTTAAAAACCATTTGTGGTGGGTTGTATAAAGGTTCTGAAAGGATCCATGTCCCAATCTTCAACACCTGTGACTATTTTACCTTGCCTGGTAAAGGAATTTTGCAGATATGATTACATTAAGGACCTGAAGGCGAGGAGGTCATTCAGGTGAGCCCAGTGTAATCACAAGCGTTCTTAAAAGAAAGAGGGCATAGCAGGAGATCCATAGCTCAGAGTCCATAGCAGGAGATGTGATAAAAGGAAGACGGTGCAGTGATATGAGGAATGGGCTGTGAGGCAAGGAGCATAGAGGGAAAATTCCCTCTAAATGCTGAAAAAAGCCAACAAAACACCCAAAAAACAATAGCACAAAGAAAAATCCAGATTCTTTCTCGAAGCCTCCAGGAAGAGGAACATAGCCTTGCTGACACCTTGACTTTAGACTCTGACCTTCACAACTGTGTAAGAATAAGTTTTTGTTGTTTTAAGCCATTAAGTTCGTGGCAATTTGTTACAGCAGCAATGGAAAACTAATATATCACTGCTTTAACCCCGTAGGTCCGAATGGAACCCAGGTATTGGATGTTTGTGTGTGTGTGTGTTTTAGGTTCCCCAAGTAAGTCAAAATTCATATCCTTCTTTACCATGTAAGAAAGAGAAAATTCATCCTGCCTTCTTCATGTCCCCACTGCTGGGCTAGTAAAACGACAGCTCTCCAAGCCAGGGCAGTGAGGGGAGCATAGCAGTGTGGTGATGGAGGGCAGGGGAACACTGATTTGTAGAGTCAGCCACTTTCTGTGATGTAAATAGTCCCATCATGGTCCAGACTGGCTCCAGTACACCACTGGTGGGCATTGCCCTTCTTAAGAAAAGGAATCGTCCACATGGAGGAGCAGCCTAGCTCACTTAAGTTTACTAGAGTTTCACTCCAAAGCTCAGCTAGTAAAAAATATGGTGTTACTTCCACTCATTCAACAAGTTTTTGTTGTTGTTGTTTTTTTTTTAGCTCCCATTCTTCTAGGTATTATTTTAGGCACTAAGGAAACAGCATTTAACAAAACAATTTTTCCTTCAAACATGCAATGCACACTTACTGAGACCAACTCTGTGCCAAGCACTATTCTAAGCCCTAGGGATATAACATTAGAACATTAGAAATACATATATATATATAAAATTATATATATATTTTATTATATATATAGCATTTATTATATATAGGATTAGAAAAATTATATATTTCTGAAGAGAGGGATATATAGCTTTTTCATGGACTTTAATTCTAGTTAATAAAGACCTCTATAAACAAAAAGTAAAATGTAAGAACATCGAATAGGTAGGTTATCGCTATGGAGAAATGAATTAGGGTAAGGACATATGTGGCGGGGGCAGTTAAGATTTTAAACAAGGGATTATGAACGGCCTTCTGAAAAAGTAACATTTGATTAAATGATCTAAAGGCAGTGATGGAGCAAGACCTGACGACCTCTGAGCATGTTAAGTGAAGGGAACAGCGTATGGAAAGGTCAGGAAGTGGAAGTACACCTAGAAAATTCCATTTTGGAGCAGAATAATAAAAGGCAAGGCAATAAGAAATGAAGTCATAAAGATAGCAGTGGCCAGACAACAGGACTTGTAGCCCTTAATAAGGAATGTGGCAGATTATTCTAAGTACCATAAAAAGTCATTGAAAGGTTTTAACATGTCTAAGTCTCTATGTTTGAAATGGATTTCTTGTAGAAAACATGCAGTTGTGTCTTTTTTTTTTTTTTTTTTTTCCAGACAGAGTCTTGCTCTGTCGCCCAGGCTGGAGTGCAATGGCACAATCTCGGCTCAGTACAACCTCTGCCTCCCGGGTTCAAGCAATTCTCCTGCCTCAACCTCCTGAGTAGCTAGAATTACAGGTGTGAGCCACTATACCCGGCTAATTTTTGTATTTTTAGTAGAGATGGGTTTCACCATGTTGGTCAGGCTGGTCTCGAACTCCTGACCTCGTGATCTGCCTGCCTTGGCCTCCCAAAGTGGTGGGATTACATGTGTGAACTACTGCCCAGCCTTCCTTTTTTCATCTGCTCTGACAATCTCTTTTTTTTAAATTGGTGTACTCAGACCATTCACATTTATTTTTATTTTTATTTATTTTATTATTTTTATTTTATGTTCAGAGGCAGATGTACAAGTTTGTTATATAGGTAGATTTCATGTCTTCTTTTCTTTCTTTTTTTTCTTCTTTTTTTTTTTTTGAGACAGAGTTTCACTCTTGTTGCCCAGGCTGGAGTGCAAGGGCACAATCTTGGCTCACTGCAACCTCCGCCTCCTGGGTTCAAGCGATTCTCCTGCCTCAGCCTCCCAACCAACTGGGATTACAAGCATGCACCACCACGCCTTGCTAATTTTTGTATTTTTAGTAGAGACAAGTCTTCTCCATGTTGGTCAGTCTGGTCTTGAACTCCCGACCTCAGGTGATCTGCCCGCCTTGGTCTCCCAAAGTGCTTGGGATTACAGGCGTGAGCCACCACGTCCAGTGGTAGATTTCATGTCACAGGGGTTTAGTGTACAGATTATTTCATCACCCAGGTAATGAGCATAGTACCTGATAGGTAGTTTTTACATTCTCACCCTCTTTCTACTCTCTACTCTCAACCAGGCCCCAGTGTCTGTTGTTCCTTTCTTCTCATCTATATGTACTCAGTGTTTAGTTCCCACTTGTAAATACATTCGGTGTTTGATTTTCTGTTCTTGTGTTAGTTTGCTTAGGATAATAGCTCCCAGCTCCATCCTTGTTGCTGCAAAGGGCATGATCTCATTCTATATTATGGCTAAGCAGTATTTCATGATGCACATTTTCTTTATCAGGTCTGCCGTTAATGGGCATGTAAGTTGATTCCACATCTTTGCTATTGCGAAAGGCACTGCGATGAACTTTGTGCATATATGTGTTATTAAGATCATTCACATTTAAAGGGATAATTGATATAATTAGATTAATAATTCCCATGTTTGTAACTGTTTTCTATTGCATTTGTTCTTTCTTTACCCTTTCTTTTTCTGTCTTTTTTTAGTTGAGTCTTTATAGGATTCTATTTTATTTCTTCTCATAGAGTATCAATTATACTTTTTAATAGTTTTCAATGGTTTCCATGAAATTTGAAACATACATTTTTAATTAATTCAAGTCGACCTTTAAATAATACTATATTGCTTTACACGTAGTACTGGTACCTTAGTAAAGAACATTTCCAATTCCTAATTTCCATTTCTGTGACATTGCTGTCATTAATTTCACTTATCCATGTGTATAATCACCCAGTACATTGTTATTATTGTCACTTAAAAAATTTTAATAGGTTTTTGGGCAACAGGTGGTATTTGGTTACATGATAGGTTCTTTGGTGGGGATTTCTGAGATTTGGGTGCATCTGTCACTGAGCAGTGTACACTATACCCAATGTGTGGTCTTTTATCTCTCATCTCCCTCCCACCCTTTTCCCCAAGTCCCCAAAGTCCATTGTATCATTCTTATGCTTTTGTGTTCTCACAGCTTAGCTCCCACTTATAAGAAAGAATATACTATGTTTGCTTTTCCATTTCTGGATTATGTCGCTTAGAATAATGGTCTCCAATTCCATCCAGGTTGCTGTGGATACCATTATTTCATTCCTTTTTATGGCTGAGTAGTATTCCATGGTGTGTATGTATATATATCCACTTGTTGGTTGATGGGCATTTGGGCTGGTTCTATATTTTTGCAGGTGCAAATTGTGCCACTATAAACATGCATGTGCAAGTATATTTTCGTATAATGACTTATTTTCCTCTTGGTAGATACCCAGTAGTGGGATTGCTGAATCAAATGGTGGATATACTTTGAGTCCTTTAGAGAATCTCCACACTGTTTTCCATACTGTTTGTACTAGTTTACATTACCGCCAGCAGTGTAAAAGTGTTCCCTTTCAGAACATGCACATCAACATCTAGTATTTTTGATTTTTTGATTATGGCCATTCTTACAGGAGTGAGGTGGTATTGCACTGTGGTTTTGATCTCTGATCATTAGTGATGTTGAGCATTTCTTCAGAAGTTTGTTGGCCATTTGTATATCTTCTGAGAATTGTCTGTTCATGTCCTTAGTCCACTTGTTGATGAAATTGTTTGTTTCTTTCTTGCCGATTTGATTGTGTACTTGGTAAATGCTGGGTATTAGTCCTTTGTCAGATGCATAGTTGGTGAAGATTTTCTCCCACTCTGTGGGTTGTCAGTTTACTCTGCTGACTATTGCTTTTGCTGTGCAGAAGCTTTTTTGTTTAATTAATTCCCATCTGTTTATCTTTGTATTTGTTGTGTTTGCTTTTGGGTTGTTGGTCATGAAGTCTATGCCTAAGCCAATGTCTAGAAGGGTTTTTCTGATGATGTCTTCTATGATTTTTATGGTTTCACGTCTTAGATTTAACTCTTTGATCCACTTTGAGTTTATTTTTGTGTAAGGTGAGAGAGGAGGATCCAGTTTCATTCTCCTACATGTGGCTTGCCAATTATCCCAGCACCATTTGTTGAAAAGGGTTTCTTTTCCCCATTTTATGTTTTGTTGTTGTTGTTGCTGTTGAAGATCAGTTGACTGCAAATATTTGGCTTTTTTTCTGGGTTCTCTGTTTTGTTCCATTGGTCTATGTGCCTATTTTTTTTTTTACCAGTACCATGCTGTGTTGGTGACTATAGCCTTATAGTATAGTTTGAAGTTGGGTAATGTTATGCCTCCAGATTTGTTCTTTTTGCTTAGTCTTGCTTCGGCTATGTGGACTATTTTTTGGTCCTGCATGAGTTTTAGGATTGTTCTTTCTAGTTCTATGAAGAACCAGCAAAAAATACCATCCTGGTATTATGATGGGAATTGTATTGAATTTGTAGATAGCTTTTGGCACTATGGTCATTTTCACAATATCAATTCTACCCATCCATGAGCATGGGATGTGTTTATATTTATTTGTGTTGTCTATGATTTTCTTTCAGCAATGTTTTCTAGTTTTCCTTGTAGAGGTCTTTCACCTCATTTGTTAGGTATATTCCTAAATATTTTATTTCTTTTTGCAGCTATTGTAAAGTGGTTGAGTTCTTGATTTGACTCTCAGCTTAGTCGCTGTTGGTGTATAGCAGTACTACTGATTTGTGTATATTGACTTTGTATCCTGAAACTTTACTGAATTTAGTTATCAGTTCTAGGAGTTTTTTGGATTAGTCTTTAGGGTTTTCTAAGTATACAATCATATTATCGGTGAACAGCAACAGTCTGACTTCCTCTTTACCGATCTGGATGCCCTTTATTCCTTTCTCTTGTCTGTTTGCTTTGGCTAGGACTTCCAGTACTATGTTGAATAGAATGGTAAGAATGGGCATCCTTGTCTTGTTCCAGTTCTCAGGGGAAATGCTTTCAACCTTTCCCCATTCAGTATAATGTTGGCTGTGGGTTTGTCATAGATGGTTTTGTTACTTCAAGGTATGTCCCTTCTATGCTGATTTTGCTGGGGTTTTTCATATAAAGGGATGCTGGATTTTGCCAAATGCTTTCTCGGCATCTATTGAGATTATGTAATTTTTGCTTTTAATTCTGCTTATCTTGTGTATTATATTTATTGACTTGCATATGTTAAACCATCCCTGCTGCCCTAGTATAAAACCCACTTTCCATCGTGGATTAGCTTTTTGATATGCTGTTGGATTAAGTTAGCTAGTATTTTGTTGAGGATTTTTGCATCTATATTAATCAGGGATATTGGTCCGTAGTTTTCCTGTTTTGTTATATTTTTTCCTGATTTTGATATTAGAGTGATAACTGGCATCATAGAATGATTTAGGAAGGATTCCCTCTTTCTCTATTTTTTTTTGGAATAATGTCAATAGTATTGGTAACAATTCTTTGAATGTCTGATAGAATTCAGCTGTGAAGTTTAGTCCTTTACTCTTTTTTTTTTTTTTTTTTTTGGCAATTTTTCAATTACCATTTCAGTCTTGCTGCTTGTTATTGGTCTGTTCAGAGTTTCTATTTCTTCCTGGTTCCATCTAGGAGAGTATTATGTTTCCGGGGATGTATCCATCTCTTGTAGGTTTTCTAGTTTGTGGGCATAAAGGTGTTCATAGTAGCCTTGAATAATTTTTTGTATTTCTGTGGCATTTGTTGTAATATCTACCCTTTCTTTTTCGAATTGAGCTTATTTGGATCTTCTCTCTTGTTTTCTTGGTTAATCTTGTTAATGCTCTATCAATTTTATCTTTTCAAAGAGCCATCTTTTTGTTTTATTTATCTTTTTTTTGTTTCAATTTTATTTAGTTCTGCTCTGATCTTTGTTATTTCTTTTCTTCTGCTGGATTGGGGTTTGGTTTGTTCTTGTTTCTCTAGTTCCTTGTGGTGTGACCTTAGATTATCTATTTGTGCTCTTTCAGACTTTTAGATGTAGGCATTTAATGCTATGAACTTTCCTTTTAGCACTGTTTTTACCATAACCCAGAGGTTTTGATAGGCTGTGTTACTATTATTGTTCAGTTTAAAGAATCTTAAAATTTCCATCTTGATTTCATTGTTGACCTCGTGATCATTCAGGAGCAAGCTATTTAATTTCCATGTGTTTGCATGGTTTTGAAGGTTACTTTTGGAGCTGATTTCCAGTTTTATTCCATTGGTCTGGGAGAGTGGCTTGATATAATTTCAGTTTCCTTAAACTTATCAAGTCTTGTTTTGTGGGCTGTCATATGGTCTATGTTGGGGAAAGTTCCATGTGCTGATGAATAGAATGTATATTCTGCGGTTGTTGGGTAGAATGTTCTATAAATATCTGTTAAGTCCATTTGTGCTAGGTTATAGTTTAAATCCATTCTAGTGTATAGTTTAAATCTCTTCTAGCTTGCAGGGTTTCTATTGAGAAGTCTGCTGTTAATCTGGTAGGTTTTCGTTTATAGATTACCTGATGCTTTTGCCTCACAACTCTTAACTTTCTTTCCTTCGTCTTGACTTTTGATAACCTGATGACTGTGTGCCTATGTGATTACCTTTCTGCAATGAATTTCCCAAGTGTTCTTTGAACTTCCTGTATTTGAATGTCTAGATCTCTAGCAAGACCAGTGAATGTATCCTTGGTTATTCCATCAGTTATGTTTTCCAAACTTTCAGATTTCTTCCTTAGGAACACCAGTTATTCTTAGGTTTGGTCATTTAATGTAATCCCAAACTTCTTGGAAGTTTCATTCATTTTATTTTTACTTTTTGATTCCTTTTTCTTTGTAGGATTGGGTTAATTCAAAAGCCTTGTCTTTGAGCTCTGAAGTTATTTCTTCTACTTGTTTGAGTCTATTGTTGATACTTTCCAGTGTATTTTACATTTCTCTAAATGTGTTCTTCATTTCCAGAAGCTGTGATTATTTTTTATTTATGTTATTTATTTCTCTGGAGATTTTTCCATTCATATCCTATATCATTTTAAAAATTTCTTTAAATTGGTATTCACCTTTCTCTTTAAATTGGTATTGGTGCCTTCTTGAGTAGCTTAATAATCGACCTTCTGAATTCTTTTTATGGCAATTCAGAGATTCTTCTTGGTTTGGATTCATTGCTGGTGAGCTAGTGTGATCTTTTGTGGGTGTTAAAGAACCTTGCTTTGTCATGTTACCAGAATTGCTTTTCTGGTTTCTTCTCTTTTGGATAGACTATGTTGGAGGGGTCATCGGAGGTTCAAGGGCTGCTATTCAGATTTTAGCCCATGGGGGTTCTGCCTGATGTGGTGCTCTCTCCCTTCCCCTAGGGATGGGGCTTCTTGAAAGTCAAACTGCAGTGCTTATTATTTCCCTTCTGGGTATACCCACCCAGTGGAGCTACCAGGCTCCAGGCTGGTACTGGGGAGTGTCCGCTAAGAGTCCTGTGATGTGATATGTCTTCAGGTCTCTCAGCCATGGATACCAGCATCTGTTCTGTTGGAGATAGCAAGAAAATGGAGTGGACTTTGTGAGTGTCCTTGGTTGTAGTTTTGTTTAGTGCATGCATTTTATGTTGGTCGACCTTCAGCCAGGAGTTGGCACTTTTAAGAGAGCATTAGCTGCAGTAGTATAGGGAGGATACGAACTTGCCCTACGGTCACCCGGATAAGTATTCGGGTTCCTCTGGTGGTAGGTGGGGCCATGGAGCTTCCAAGATATGTATTCTTTGTCTTCAGCTACCAGGGTGGGTAGAGAAAGACCATCAGGTGGGGTAGGGTTAGGCATGTCTGAGTTCACACTGTCCTTGGGCAGGGCTTACTGGAGCTGCTGTGGGGAATGCACGTGTGGTTTTCAGTTATGTTGGAGTTATGTTCTAAGGAGGATTATGGCTGCCTCTGCTGTGTCCTACAGGTTGCCAGGGAAGTAGGGGAAAGTCAGCAGTGACAGGCGTCATCCAGCTTCCATACAACCTGAAAGGCCAGTCTCACTCCCACCGTGCCCCAACAACAGCAATGAGTTTATTTCCGGGCAGCAGGTGAGCAGGGCTGAGAGTTTGCTTCAGGCTGCAAGCCTCCCTGCTGAAAAAGCAAGCAGGGCTTTCAGGTTTTCAGCCTCCCTGCCTGCCATGGCTTCTGTGCTAGTATCTCCACTCCCTGTTCACCCTGTTACAAAGTTCAACTGGAAGTTTCCTTCTCCCTGTGGTCTCTCCCTAATTCCACTGGTAGCCCTCCACAGAGACCCCTGTGAAAGAAAGTCATAAATGGCTTCCTTGGGGACCAGGAATGCCCACAGGGCTCTTACCGCTGCTTCTTCCACCCCTGTATTTCTCTTGCCTCTCTAAATTTGTCTTGGCTCCAGGTGAGGTTAGATCCTTCTCCTGTGATCTGGACTTTCAGGTTCCCGGTGAGGATGTGTGTTCAGAGGTGGACTTTCATCTTACACACTTTGCGCACTCACAGCTTTTTGGCTTTCGCATGGAGCCTGCAGCCCCACGCTGCTTTGTGCAAAGGATCTGTTGATTCTCTTGGCTTTCCTGGTATGTTCTTGCAGTAGTTCTTGTAGCAAAAGGTCGCGATGTGAGTCTTCGCATGCTTCTCTGTCCATCTGAGTGGGAGGTGCAAATTAGACCAGCCTCCTATCTGCCATTTTTTTCCTATTATGACTTTTTTCAAAAAGTTTTTATTTATTTATTTATTTATTTTATTATTATTATACTTTAAGTTCTAGGGTACATGTGCATAACGTGCAGGTTTGTTACATATGTATACTTGTGCCATGTTGCTGTGCTGCACCCATAAACTCGTCAGCACACATCAACTCGTCATTTACATCAGGTATAACTCCCAATGCAATCCCTCCCCCCTCCCCCCTCCCCCCTCCCCATGATAGGCCCCGGTGTGTAACATTTTTAAGAAAACAGTTTTAGGTAAACAGCAAAATTGAAGGAAGGTACAGAGTTCTCTGGATATTTTAGATAACAGTTGTTTATTCGATGTGTCTTTGGCAGATATTCTCTCCCAGCTTGCGGCTTGTCTTCTCATTCTCCAGACAGTGCCCTTTTCAGAATGGAAGTTTTCCATTTTAATAAAGTCCAAGTTATTAATTATTTCATGAATTGTACCTTTGTTGTCATATCTAAAATATTATTGCCAATCCAAGGACATCTATTTTTTCTCTTATGATGCCTTTTAGGAGATTTATAGTTTTGGATTTTACATTCAGATTTGTGACCCATTTTGAGTTAATTTTTTGTGAAGGGTATGAAGTCTCTGTCAAGATTCGCCTCTTTTGTTTTGTGAAAGTGGATGGCCAGGTGAGGTGTAGTGGCTCATTCCTGCAATTCCAGAAATTTGGGAGGCTGAGGTGGAAGGATCACTTGAGGCTAGAAGTTTGAGACTGTCCTGGGCAACATAGTGAGATACCATCTCTACAAAAAATACAGAGAAAAAAATGAGCTGGGTGTGGTGGTGTGTGCCTGTAGTCTTAGCTACAGCTTAGCCTGCTGGGGCATTATCAAAACCTAACTGACCGGAGGGAATGGAAATACCCAACTATACCCCTATAGCCTTCACTTGGGAGAAGAGAAATAACGACTTCAGCTTATTCCATCCTTCCCGTTTCACCTACGAGGGCAAGTGAAAAGCAAGTATGGAGTTCACTGTCTAGAGAACCAAACTTCCTAAAGACTGAGATATAATCATAGGCCTATAGAACAATCCCAGCAATACCTTACCACCACATTACTAAAGGACTATTTGCAACAGTTCTTTTACCCAGTATATCATATCTATCTATCAAGAAAAAAATTAAAAGACATACTAAAAAGAAAAAAAAATACACTTTGAAAAGACAGAACAAGCATCACAACCACATTCAGATATGACAGGGATGTTGGAATGATCAGACCAGGAATTTAAAACAAGCATGATTAACGTGCTAAGGGCCGTAATGAATAAAGTAGACAGCATGAAAGAACAGATGAGCAACATGAGCAGAGAGATGGAAATTTTGAGAAAGAACCAAAAAGAAATGCTAGAGATAGAGAACACTAACAGAAATGAAGAATGCTTTTTATAAAATTTTTGAATTATTTATTATTTTTAATTTTGATAGGTATATAGTATGTGTATATATTTATGGGGTATAGGAGATATTTTGATACAGGCATGAATTGTGTAATAATCACATAATGGAAAATGGGGTACCCATCACCTCAAGCATTTATCCTTTGTGTGACAAACAATTCAATTACACTCTTTCAGTTATTTTTAAATGTATAATTTAATTATTATTGACTATAGCCACCCTGTTGTGCTATCAAATACTAAATGTTATTCATTTTATTCTGACTTTTTTTGTACCCACTAACCATCATCACGTTTCCCTCACCCCTGGCAACCCTTTCCAGCCTCTGCTAACTATCCTTCTACTCTATCTCCATCAGTTCAGTTGTTTTAGTCTGTAGCTCTCACAAACAAGTGAGAGCACATGAAGTTTTTCTTTTTATGCTTGGATTATTTCACTTAACATAATGACCTCCAGTTCTATCCATGTTGTTGCAAATGACAGGATCTCATTTCTTTTATGGCTGAATAGTACTCCATTGGGTATACATACCACATTTTCTTTATCAATTCATCTATTGATGGGCACTTATGTTGCTTCAAAATCTTGGTTATTGTGAATACTACTGCAATAAACATGAAACTGCAGATAATTCTTTGATATACTGCTTTCCCTTCTTTTGGGTATATACCTAGCAGGGGGATTTCTAGATCATATGTTAGCTCTATTTTTCGAGGAAACTCCAAAGTTTTCTCCATAGTGGTTGTACTAATTTACATTTCCACCAACAATGTAAAGGGTTCCCTTTTCTCCACATTCTCTCCGGCATTTATTAGGCTGGTGCAAATGTTATTTTTGTTTTGTTTTGTTTTTTGTTTTTCAGTTGCTTTTAATTGCCTGTCTCTTAGAAAAAAGCCACTTTAGCTGGGGTAAGATGACATCTCATTGTAATTTTGACTTGCATTTCTCCGATGATCAATGATGTTGAACCCTTTTTCATATACCTGTTTGCCATTCGTTTTTTTGAGAAATGTCTATTCAGATCTTTTACCCATTGTAAATCAGATTATTAGTTTTTTTCATATAGAGTTGTTTCACCTCCTTATGTATTCTGATTATAGATTCCTTGTAAGATAGGTGGTTTTCAAATATTTTCTCTCATTCTGTGGGTTGTCTCTTCACTTTGTTGACTGTATTCTTTGCTATGCAGAAGCTTTTTAACTTGATGTGATTCCATTTGTCCATTTTTGTTTTGGTTGCCTGTGCTTGTGGGGTTTTGCTCAAGAAATCTTTGCCCAGACCAATGTCCTGGAGATTTTCGTGAAAGTATTGTTTTAGTAATTTCATAGTTTGAGGTCTTAGATTTAAGTCTTTAATCCATTTTCATTTGATTTTTGTATATGGTGAGAGATAGAAGTCTAGTTTCATTCTTTGGCATATAGATATCCAGTTTTCCCAGAACTATTTATTCAAGAGTGTATGTTCTTTTCCCAGTGTATGTTATTGGCAGTTTTGTCAAAAATGAGTTCGCTGTAGATGTATGGATTGGCTTCTGGGTTCTCCATTCTGTTCCATTGGTCTCTGTGTCTGCTTTTATGCCAGTAGCATGCTGTTTTGGTTACTATAGCTCTGTAGTATAACTTGAAGTCAGATAATGTGATTCCTCCAGTTTTGTTATTTTTGCTCAAGACAGCTTTGGCTACTCTGGGTCTTTTGTGATTTCGCATAAATTTTAAGATTGCTTTTGGTATTTCTATGAAGAATGCCATTAGTGTTTTGATAGGGATTGTATAGAGTCTGTAGATTTCTTTGGGTAATATGAACATTTTGACAACACTGATTCTTCTATTTCATGGACATGGACTATATCATCTTTCTTTGTGTGTGTCCTCTTCAATTTCTTTTGTCAATGTTTTATAGTTTTCACTGTAGAGATCTCTTACTTCTTTGGTTAATTCCTAGGTATTTCACTTGCAGCAATCGTAATTGGGATTACTTTCTTGATTTCTTTTTCAGATTGCTCATTGTTGGCATTTAGAAATACTACTGATTTTTGTATGTTAATTTTGTATCATGCAACCTTAACTGAATTTATCAGTTCTAACAGTTATTTTTTTTGAAGGAGTCTTTAGGTTTTTCCAAATATAAGATCATATCATCTATAAATGAAGATAATTTGATTTCTTTCTTTCCAGTTTGGATACCCTTTATTTGATTCTCTTGTCTAATTCCTGTATCAAGAACTTCTTGAAGAATGCTTTTGATAGGCTTATTGGTAGACTAGACAAGGCTCAGAAAAGAATCTCTGAGCTTGAATATATATCGGTACAAACCTCCAAAACTGAAAAGCAAAGAAAACAATGACTAAAAACAATTTGAACAGAATATACAGGAACTGTGGGACAACTACAAAAGGTGTAAATACACATAATGAGGATATTCGAAAAAGAGAAAGAGAAAAAAATAGAAGAAATATTTGAATAATGACAATTGGGAATTTTCCCCAAATTAATGTCAGACACCAAACCACAGATGCAGGAAGCTCAGACAACAATAAGCAAGATATATGCAAAGAAAACTATGCCTAGACAAGTCATTTTCAAACAACAAAAAGTTAAAGAAAAAATCTTGAGGGAATCCAGAGGAAATAAAAACACTTTATCTATTGAGGAGCAAACATAAGAATTTCATCCAGCTTCTCAGACCATGCAAATAAGAAGTGAATGAAGTGAAATATTTACAGTGCTGAGAAAAAAAACTCCCACCTAGAATTCTGTTCCCTGCAAAATAATTCTTTAAAAGAGGAGAAATGAAGACTTTCTCAGACAAACAAAAATGGAGCAAATTTGTTGCCAGTAGATCTACCTTGCCAGAAATGTTAAAAGAAGTCCTTTAGAAAGAAGGAAAATGTTCTAGGTCAGAAATATGAGGAAAATATGAACATTAAAGAAGGAATAAGTGAAAGCAAATAAAAACTTTTATTTTTCTATTGTTTTCTATTGTTATTTAACAGGTAAGCTTGTTCAAAACAGGAGTAGCCACAGTATATTCAATTATATATATATATATGTATACACACACACATATATATACACATATGCATGCATATGTATGCCTACATATAAGTAAAATGAATAACAGCAAGAGGGAAGAATTAGGGTAAATTTGTTATTATAAAGTGCTCGCACTACGTATGGAAGCACTATAATGTTATTTGAAAGTGGACTTGGGTTAGTCGTAAGTACATATTGCAAACTCCAGTTTAAAAAGAAGTATAACTGATATTCAAAGAAAGAAGAGAAAATAAAATTATAGGCTATGTGTTTCTGCTTAAAACAAGGCTATGTATTGATCAGTGGATGGAAAGGTAACCAGAGGCTCACAGGAACCTAATCCTGTATTTCCTCTAGGAGCAATGGTTCAGTGTTCCCTGATTTACTGTTCATGACACTTTATAGAACATAGCTAGCATGAATAATGAGAATGAACTGTGCTCTGTTTTTTTTTTTAAGTTTGAATGTGAAATAAGATAGGACTATATTAATACATTTAAGTTGTGGAAATGTTTATAAAGTTGGTTAACAAGAAATATGTATAGATTCTCTGACAGAAATTATACAGCCAGGTATATAATTATACTGCCCTATCATTTTTAAGAAAAGAGAACAGATGGTGCCTCTACCACTCCCCCCACCCATATTTTCCTCTCATCCCTAGCTCTATCCTATGCCATGTAGAACCTTGCATCTGTACACAGACACTTCAAATTTCATGCTTAATTTTGTTCCTCTTCTACTCTCTTAATCCAAATAATTAGCCCTTTTTGATCCCTGTGGCTGGGGGATGAGTATGTTGATAGTATGGGACTCTCGGGAGTCAGATGAGAAGAAGCCTTTGCAGGCTCTGGAAGAGGGATCAGGACCACTGAGCAGAGAATTTTGAGACCCAAGTTATTGGGTCTACAGGGTAGGGGAGACACAGGTTTCTAGTTCTGTGTTGCTCAAGTCCTTGTTTCTTCTCCTGGATTCCTTGCTCCATGGGGAAGGTCACAGTCAAATAAAAGACAGTGTAGTACTGTGCCTGGCTCAGAAACCTTAGTTGGCTAGGTCTAAGGTAAGTACTGTGTATGGAGTATGGTGTATGACACAAAAAGGAGTTGTTTCTCTTACCGAATTAGGAAGGGGAAATGGGTGTTGGGGGAAGTAACAGGAAATTCTTAATAGAGGAAATACCTTCCAAAACTCAGCTCATAAGTTAACTAGGGAGATTTCTAGGTGTGCTGAGATAAGGACTGAGTTGGAAGAAGACATTTCAGTCCATAGTAGTTCCTTTACACACTGCTGATAAAGATATACCAGAGACTAGGTACTTTATAAAAAAGAAGAGGTTTAATGGACTCACAGTTCCACGTGGCTGGGGAGGCCTCACAATCATGACGGAAGGTGAAAGGCATGTCTTACATGGCGGTAGGTAAGACAGAGAATGAGGGCCAAGTGAAAGGGGTTTCCCCTTCTAAAACTATCAGATCTTGTGAGACTTACTTACTACCACAAGAATAGTTTTGAGGAAACTGCCCGCATTTTTCAGTTATCTCCCACCAGGTGCCTCCCACAACATGTGGGAATTATGGGAGCTACAATTCAAGATGAGATTTGGGTGGGGACACAGAAAACCATATCACAGGCAGAGGCAGGAGTGTGAACAAAATCACTGAAACAAATAATATATGCTCTTCTCAGCAAGCTGTGAGTAATTCAGTAGAGTTACAGTATAACATGAGAGGGATGGGAAATACAAATGGTAAAATAGGCTAAGTTATGGAGAACCCTGAATGCTGTACTGAAGAGTTTGTCCTTTATCTTGCTAATGCTGAGGAATTATAGAGTGACACCATCAAATCTCTGCTTTGGTGTAGCAATATGCAGCTTGGATTGCAGAAATGGGGTTGGAAGGAGGACTTTGGAAGTAGCTATGAGTGTGCTATGATTTGTTCAGGTGAAAGGTAAAGAGGGACTGAACTTGTCATAGCACCGTGGTGGTGATAAAAAGAACAGGAACAAGGGTGATAAAAACTTACATTTATTATGTAAGAGGCACTGTTCCAAGTGCTTTCAGGCATAAATTTAATTCTTACATCAACCCTGAGCAATAGGTACAGTAGTCCCCTTATCTGTGGTTTTCCTTTACTGTGTCAACCATGGCCCCAAAAAATTAAATGGAAAATTCATAAGTTAAACATTCGTATGTCTTCAATGGCATGCCATTCTGAGTAGGGTGATGAAACCTTGTGTCATCCTGCTCCATCCCACCTGAGACATGAATCATCCCTTTATCAGCAAATGTTCACCATTTGTGTTCCCTGCCCATTAGCTGTCCTGGTTATAAGATTGACTGTTGTGGTATCACAGTGCTTGTGTTCAAGTCACCTTGATTTACTTAATAATCCCAAGGCACAAGAATAGTGGTGCTGGAAATTCAGATATGCCACAGAGAATCCATAAAGTACTTCCTTTAAGTGAAAAGGTGAAAGTTCTCAACTTAAAGAAAGAAAAAATATTGTATGCTGAGGTGGCTAATATCTATGATAAGAACAAATCTTCTATCTGTGAAATGGTAAAAAAGGAAAGAAAATGCACGCCAGTTTTCTTATCAGAGTTCAAACTGAAAAAGTTACAGCCACAGTATGTGATAAGTGCTGAGTAAACATAGAAAAAGCATTAAATTTGTGGATGGAAGACATGAATAGAAATGTGTTCCGGTTGATAGCAGTGGGGTCAATTTTTAAACTAACATCAATTTTTAAATCTGTAAAATGGAGGGTAAAAAATTCTCCCTCATGGGGTAATTATGAGAATTTAATGAGTTCATTCTTGAAAGTATTTAAAACAGGGCTTGGTACATATTAAGAAATAGGCAATACTTTAAGTCGGAAGATTTCTCTACAAAGAAACTTTAATGCCAACGCAGAGGCTCTCTCATTCTCTCTCTTTCTGTGTGTGTCTATTTCTCTATTTTTGTCTTTCACTCTCTTTCTCTCCTTTTCTCTGCCACAACATGGCAATCTGAGAAAATGGCTTTATAAAGTGGGTCCCTTTGTGAGGCAGATCCCATTTTGCCACAGGAAATATTGAATTGAAGCAACAAGAATATTCAAATCACACACATACCAAATGTAGCTTATTTTTTTCTGTACATTTCTTCTTTCACCTGAGCCCTTCCTTGCTGAAAACATGAAGGCAAGTAAAATGTAATCCAACATAAAAATTATAGTCCTTTTCAAAAATTTAAAACAGTAGTAACTCTTTCAGATAAGTGTTAACAACTTTCAGATATTCTTCCCCTTCCAGACTTGTCTCCAAGATAGAGTCAGTGTAGGGCATTTGGGATAGGATTTGGAAGCTTTTGATGTGGCAGAGAAAAGGTTGGCCAGAGACCCATGCTTCTAGGGCTTTCTCCCTTCCTCTGGGCCTCTGGTTTCTGAGGTTGTCCCTGTTTTCCAGGTATGCCATTTGATCCTCACATCTATGGCTGGTGAATTCCTGATGGATTCTGTCAGCTTCACCCAGCCCCAACTTGATCATTGCTGGCTCTTGCCCACTACCTGAGGTCTGATTGTGGCTCCTTTCAGTCTCCAGGCTGAGTAACTTACTTTCTAGCCCCGAGTCACAGGGTCATATTACTTCATCAAGACAAAACCTCAGGTAGGCTCCAGAGATAGAGACCATCTTTGATCCCCACTCTCCAACCCTGCAGTTTGTGAGACTATCCAGGCTCTTTGATACCACACAGGAGCCCAGGGTGGCTGGGGTTCCTCACACACAAAGCTGTTACTCTCCATCTGAAGCAGCAGGTCGCAGTGAGGGCTCATGTGCTTTACAAAGCTGTCTGCTCTCTTAGTCACAAACGGGAATGTGGCCACAGCTCCTCTCTGCTTTGAGTTTTCTCCTAAATCTAATTAACAAAAGTGCTTCTCTCTGGTTTGAGTCTGGAGAATGTGGTCAGGAAGGCCTTGCCTCACCGCCTCCTTTCCTTGCCTTCTTCCCCCTATTCTCCAAATCCACAGGGGCTGGAAGGAAACAGCCTTTTCACCTCCCCCTCCCCTTCTTGTTCGATGGGATATTCTCCATGTCACATTCTCTTGCCTAATAAGGTCATCTTTCCTGTTCCCCTTTCCCTGGAGCAAAGGGGGAAATGAAAATATATTAATTATTCCAGTGATACTAGTGATCAAAGACTTGGCCACTTATATAAGCCATCGCAACCCTTGAGGAAAAGGCAGAGCAACTATAAACCGCTACAAAAGCTTACATAATAAAGACTGTTCTAAATCTTATAAAATCATTTTAATGCACTTCTTAGCTTGGCATATGTAAAGAATTCCACAGTATCACAAATGTTACTTCAGCATATAAAATAAAGATCAATTGTGTCATAAATTGGGCCTCTTTAAAACCAATATGCTTACATAATAAGCTTTCATTAAATATTCAATTCGCTAAAATTTAGTCTGCTTTTTAGAATGTGGTTAAGTCTCCTATGGGCAGGATAGTAATTAATCCATAGTTTATTAACAACGTGTTCCTAGAAATGTTACTTAACACTCAGTACCTCAGATGCCCTGTTTGTAACATGAGAGTATTAGCAATACCTACATCATGGAGTTATTGTGGGGATTACATTAGGTAGTACCAGGCACATAGTAGATACTGTGTGAACAATTGCAACATTCATTATGATTTGAGTGGGCTGGGTCCCATGTCTTACTCATGCTTTTCTTTCACTGCTGCAAACATTGGTGTTAAAAATTACTTCTTTGATCATTATTCTTTCTATTATTTGTTGTTATATACCATTGCAGCAGCTGAACATTTGAGGTCACCTTTGATATCTCTAGTTGTGAGGATTTGGAAAACAGAAGTACCTTACCTTTGTGTAGCAGGTTTATTTTCATTCCTTCATTGTTTTTTAGACGTCCCAGGTCCTTTCAACTCAGGTATGCCATGTTTCTTTCTGCCTCTTTCTTTGTCTCTCTTGAAATTCTTTGAGCAGTAAATAATTCAGCTGTTACAGTAATTGTAGTTATTTTTGAGTCCATTTATACACAGTATTCTTCCACATGGCAGAATATATGGTGTCTGAGTACCTGCTAGTCATAGCTACACCCACCATGGTTGTATCAAAGATGAGAAAAATGGAAAGAGATCAAGAAGACACACTGGCATTAGCGACGGCTGAGGAAGAAAAGGAACATTAAATAGCCTTGTTTAAATATACATTTCTGGGATTACTAGTGAGGTGGGTTTTACATGAGCTACTCAAAAGGATTGAAATCCTGTTTGTCATATTTTTAGCAAATATTTGATTTTATCAGTTGTCTTTTGACTTCAGATATGAAAAAGTTTTGAATTTTTACATCATCAAATCCATTGACCACATGTTTTGAGAGTTGTGTTGTTTTAATGCTGGAGGGTTTTTTTTTTTCCCTCTGTAGAGATTTGGCAAAGAACCACTTATATTGTTCTTGAGTCTTAAAGTTTTGACTTTTTAAAGCATTTAACTCTTACCTCCTTGGAGCTTATTCTGTTTATTGTTTGAGATATGGGTAATAGCTACACTTTTATTTTTTCTCCTTTCAATCAAAGAAGAAAATTGCTTTAATATAATTTACTGAATTTATTGTACTTCTTTTATCATGTATTAATTGTCTTTATACTTGCATGGTAGAGTAGTCACTAGCAGTACCTGGTTATTAAGCATGTGAAATATGGCTAGACCAAACAGAGGTGTGCTGTGAGTTAAAAATACATATGGTAGATTTCAAATACTTAGAACAACTACAAGAAAATGTAACTCATCTCAGTAATTTTTGATGTTTATAACATGTTGACAGGATAAACTGTCAATATATCAACATGATATATGTTGTATAATGATATATAATATATTCATATATTATACATAGATGTATAAATATGATATATTTGATATATCATGATATGATATATAATGATATGAATATATAATATATTTATTATATGATATGTAAATAACATAAACATGTTATTTCACTTTGTTTTACTTTTAAAAATTGATATTACAAAATTTTAAATTATATATGGCTCATGTTACATTTCTGTTAGACAACTCTATACACTCGGGTTTCTTTCTATGCTATTGATTCTCAATATTGTTTGCAGGTTTAATCATTGTACCCTTATAATATGTTTCTGGGTCTGATTGAACTAGTTTCTTCGTTTCTATTTTTGTCAATTTTCTTCTTATTTATATTTGCCTATTTATTTTTCCAGATAATTTAAACATTTTTGCCAAGTTCCAATAAAATTAAATCCCTCATTTAAACTTTGATTTAAATCACTCAAAATTTATAAATTGATTTGGAAAGAATCAACATCTTTATAAGACTAAGCCTTTTTATCCCAAGAAAATAGAATTTCTTTTTATTTTTTGTCTTCCCTTTTTATATTTTCTGAAAACTCTGTTTTTCATCATGTAAATTATACACATTTGATCTTTCAATTATTGCTAGGTATCTTTGTTTGTTTGTTTGTTTTGTTTTGTTTTTTTGAGATGGAGTCTCCCTCTGTTGTCCAGCCTGGAGTGCAGTGGCACGATCTCAGCTCACTGCAGCCTCTGTCTCCCTAGTTAAAGCAATTCTCCTGCCTCAACCTCCCAAGTAGCTGGGACTACAGGCGTGTGCTGTCATGCCTGGCTAATTTCTTTTATTTTTAGTAGAGACAGGGTTTCACCATGCTGGCCAGGATGGTCTTTATCTCCTGACCTCATGATCTGCCTGCCTTGGCCTCCCAAAGTGCTGGGATTACAGGAGTGAGCCACCGTGCCTGGCATGTTTTTTATTGCTATTGTAAATGAGAGTTATTATTCCAATATATTTTGACTAGTTTTTGGTGGTTTAGGAAGGATGATTTTAAAAAAATGTATCTTGTAACTGGAGATTTTTACTGAGCTTTAAAAAAAACATAATTTTAATGGGTTTTCAACTGATTCTCTTGTGTTATTCTCCTTTTCAAATTAAAATGCAAGCCCACAGTAAGCTCCAAATAAGCTTCTATAGCTCTTTCCAACATTATAGCTCACAAAATCTAATTTCTGAAAAAAGAATAGCTAGCTATAACGTACTGCTGTTTATTTTAGATGAAATTTTCTCAGAATTTGTCTGTATTATTGGAAATCACAGTTAGAATGTTTTTCTTGTGTGTCCTTTAGATGCAAGGACTAGGGAAAATGGTGAATGATTCAAAGAGCACAGCTACAAATGCATTTGGGACACTATGTGAGTGAGAGAGCATGTGTCTGTGTGTGTAAGACCAGTTGTAGGAAAAAATTGTTGACTCCGGATAGCTGCCTTTTGATGGGCATTTGAGGTTGCATTCATTACCCTAGGTAGTTACAAGGTTAGCTGAATATCTTCTCAACTGGGATTACACCTGGAAACCCTCAGCCTTTTTCTCAGATCTCTGAGAGCCTGGGGCTTAAATTTCATTCTTGCTACATGATTATAGGAATTCAATTTTTATTTGGTCTTAAACATCTTTTCTTTCTGTTCTCTGCCCATCTCTTTTTATTAATGCCTTTAAAAAGCCTTCTTTCTTTTCAGGTAGCACAAACAATATTTTTATTTTATTTCATTGAAAAGCAGTAAGTTTATTTTTTCTTTTTGAGACGGAGTCTCGCTCTGTCGCCCAGGCTGGAGTGCACTGGTGGGATCTCAGCTCACTGCAAGCTCCGCCTCCCGGGTTTACGCCATTCTCCTGCCTCAGCCTCCCGAGTAGCTGGGACTACAGGTGCCCGCCACCTCGCCCGGCTAGTTTTTTTTTTTTTTTCTTTTGTATTTTTTAGTAGAGACAGGGTTTCACCGTGTTAGCCAGGATGGTCTCGATCTCCTGCCCTCGTGATCCGCCGTCTCAGCCTCCCAAAGTGCTGGGAACAGGCTTGAGCCACCGCGCCCGGCCTGTAAGTTTATTTTTAACAAAAATATTTGAACACAAAATCTCTTAAGTATTACAATAATTTTAGTTATCTTTGATCTACTTACATATGGAATTATTCCTAATCACAGAAGTTATGATGTCACTGCATTCTCTAATAGTGACTGCACCAATACCAGGCAAAGTAAGAAAGAAAGGGGCCTGCAGGAGGGATATTCCCTCATTAAAATGAGTGTTGTTAATCAACATCATCAAAGAACAAACCAAATAAATAGAAATCAAGAGGCAGTCCATATTTGTAGATTAACCTCAACACTTGCCTAAAGGGGGAAATTAATGATCTCTAATGATGTATTCAAACAAAGGTATCTCTGCAGCAAAATGTTTTCTCTCTAGGTCAACTTACAGGACAAAATACAGGCTCCAGACTTTTGCTGTGCTCCTGCAGGCAGGCACTCCCTCCCCTCCTGCCACACCAGAATTCCATCACGGGACTATCCTGCTGGCTGGCAGAAAACATGAATATAGCATTTGGAAACATGAAATTGCTGTTATGCAAAGTACATGTGCACATACACAAATATACACATTTAATGTGGAATGGAAATCTTTACTGAAAAATGTCATATTGACGTGTGTGTGTGTGTGTGTGTGTGTGTAAAATGGTGAAGTTGTACCTTCTAACCTACTGGGACTTTTATGTAAATGGAGATTATTTATATGTCGTTGGGATGTGGAATGTGACTCTCTTGCCAAGCACTCCAGTTGTTTAGCTTATTTCCTGGGTAATATAATCAGAAAAGCAAAGACCATAGAATTTAAGGTGTTAAACATCTCTTTAGCCCCAAGTGAGAAATCACTTTAAATGAGACAAGAATATGTTCATTTGTATTCCAAGCAAAGATGGAAAAAAATCTTATAAATTATTAATCCGCCAAGTAGCATGTATTATCCTGAGCGATTCTCCTAGGTCAGGCTACATTTCATGCCTGCTCATTTTCCATTTGGAAGGAAAGCTGCCATGATGCAGAGGACAGAGCCACCACCCCTCCCCGTTCCCAATCCCAACAAATACCAAGACAATACATTGTAATGAAAGGAGAAAATTATTGAAGCTCATTCTTATCCATATTCTATTCTACCAGTAAGTTGTACTGAAACAGTGCAGATTTAGCTTTTTCCCCTCAAACTAACACTGAAATAAAAATTTATTTGAGCTGAAAGAAAAAACATCTCATAACAAAGAAAGGAATATATGTATATACGCATATAAATATACACACATACATACATACATACCTATTTTAAAATAGAGAATATTTTAACACAGAATATATTACCACAACAGCAAGACTTATGACCTTGGGTCTGAAGTATGAAATACTAACTCAGAAGTATAAAAATGGAAAGAAAAACATTTATTTGAATGCTAATATATGTATTAAAATACATATTTTATGTTTATTAAGTACTGTTGCAAAAATAAATATTTGTCAATTAAAATTAAAAAGCTTACAGTATAAATTCCCAAAGCTATTAAAATATATTTAATGTCAAATAGGTAATTAATTTTCTTCTGCCAACTTCTTCATGGCCAGAAGCAGGAGATCAAAAAATCTTGGAAAGTTTGTAGGTAAATAGGCATATATCTTCCAAACGAAGACACAAAAGTAAGTTCTAGGATTATTATGTAAGGTTCTAGGATTATTCTTGGCTAGGATTCTTTATGTATTTCAGGTATGGAGTTTGTGTACTTTAGGTAGTGTCTTTGTATTTTAAATATAGTTTATATATTTCAGGTTTAGAGTATTTATCCAACTAGTGTCTGTAGTTAACACTGTAGTTAAAAAAAGATCTTAATACTCGAGTGGCTAAAATTCTCTTAAATTCTGTCATATACCAAATTTTCCATAGTGATTGAGTGACTTAGGGCATAGTCTAATGCTAGCATACTTAATGATTCAGGCTTTTATTGTCGGAGATTCTGGATGTATTCAGAGTGTGGAGAACGGTTTCTCTGGGAACATAAATGAAGTGGGAGCCAGAATGAATATTTTCTGCTTCAAATGTCTTCTTGAGTGATCCTGCCACTGAAGTTCATTCTGTGAGCTCTGATGAGGGCAGCCATTAGAAAAACATGCTTTTGTTATAGTGTGGTTTTCTTAAAAAGAGAATTGTAATAATAATAGCATTTGACAGTAAAAACCATGTGCAGTAAAATATCTTACAATTGTACTGACTAAAGTTCAGTGGGCGTCAGGGGTTATGACATTCTTCTCTGAGAGAGAAGGCCAGAATTTCGATGGTGCCAGAAATGAAGACCTACTGAAGTGTCAGGTCATGGGAATGGCGTGGGCCACAGTAGAAGGAGAACCCCCTGATGGCCAAACGGGCCTTTGATGTTTTGCCTCCTCCAGGCTCTGCCTCACCTCTACTTCTGATCTTAAACTGAGTAACCCTCTAACTAACCTAAGTGGTGGTCCAGCATACTTCTCCTGCTGTTTAGTCCCGATTCTAATGAAACAGTCTGGATAATTAAGCTCTTTCTTAGTTGCCTCAAGCCTGGCTTCTCTGACAGTTTTGGTCAGCAGGCTGGCTGACCCTGCAGAGCCCTGTACCACCATTGCCTTAGCTTGTTGGGTCAGGTTTTCAGCATCCTGTGTTGGGTTTCCTCATTGGGTGATTTCATTAGCCCCTGTCTGGTGCCAAGCAAACAGTTCTCTTAACACTCGACATGTCCAAATTACTAAAGACCATAAATTACACCCCATAGCAGTCTTACACTTGGATGCCTCTTCCCCTTACCTTGTTCACCCCTTTGAGCCCAGTTGAACTGCAGTTCTTCACACTACATTCTTAACGAGGTTATTTACTCTGCGTGCCCAATAAGATTATGCCTTATATAATAAAGGCTCAGCTCTGAGGTATGTCCAAGAGGGCAAACTTTTCAGCTGCTAAAAGATTAACATTTTAGCTGAAGATGACCCTTTATTGCTAGATGTGCTTTCATAGCCCAAGTTTGTGACCATTTAAGAATGTCACAGTAACATATGGAGATTTTTATATCTACACATAGATCAGTTTTGCAAGTCAGAGTAACCAAGGGTGAGTAACAATCTATGCCAGCTGTGTAGTTAAGAATGCCAATTTATTTTTAAAATGGCTCTGTGCAGTCAACTCGATTATTTATGAAAATGGGAGAAAGGAGTGACTATGATAATCAAAGTTCACTTGCAGTTTCAAACCTCATTTCAACAAGCTGTTCAACCTGCTCTCGGTCTGCTAATGGGAAGGAGAAAAAACAAATGAGTCAGACAGTGGACACACTAGATACTCAGAATATTGAGATTCTTGGGTGTGAGAGAAAATGATTCTTAGGGTTACAAATGTTTACTGAGTTGTTTACACTGATTTGATAAGTATATCTGGGACTTGGTGCAGGTAGGTGCTTCAAAATTTTGAATTCACTTCACCCTCAATGGTTCCTGCCTTATTGTTATGTGTATGCTGGATGCATTTATTCACATTTATAGTCCCTGCATCCCAAATACTCAGATGCTGCCAGACATTCTCCATTCTCTCTCTCACAGCCCCCTGTTCCCCAACACACTCCACTTTAGGTTCCATGCACGAAGGTGTCACTCTT
Organism: Macaca nemestrina; assembly: GCF_043159975.1. NCBI lineage: Eukaryota > Metazoa > Chordata > Mammalia > Primates > Cercopithecidae > Macaca > Macaca nemestrina. The sequence goes on from NC_092130.1 coordinate 61,657,763, forward strand.
ACAACCCTAAACACTCCCTTCTGTCCTCTTCTCGTCTCCTTTTGACCCCATGTGTTTTCACTTGTTATTTCTATGTAGTAGAGGGCTTGGCCTGATAAATAGCATTGAGAACGGGGGATGACAAATGGCAACAAGAAAATAAAAGCCTTAAAATTTGATGAAGCTGAAGAATTTTTATATTCAAAAGATACTCCTTAAATGTAGATCAAGTAGTAGTTTTATGCTGCCCTACTTTTGGTGCCACTTGGGGATATAATGATTTCAGGATAAAGGGAGTGTAGAAAAGTCAAATAGGGCAGATACAGAACAATGTCAAACACAGCATAAGGAAACAGTGATTTCACAATATTGCATCCTCCACTGGGCATGAAACTAGTATTCTGCTATGGAGTTCTCATTTAAAACGGAAGAAAAACACAGATCCTTAAGCTCTCTGAGCTTTTACTTGCCCCTTTAATGCTGAAGCAAGATTATAGAATTGAAGCATTGCTAAAAGGAGGCAAGGCCAGGCAGGGCTGGTGGAAGGCAGAAAGGAAGACCTTATCTCAGTGCTGCTATCGGGAAGGGACTGTACTGGAGCAGTTGCAGGTTCCCTGGGATTCTGTTTTCACTTATTCTCCCTAATAAGTGGGTTTTCATGCTAAAATAAGATAATTGTGGTTTCTATGGAATTCAATTGTGGTTCATAATTTCTGTGGAAAATTACTTCATGGACAGAAATTGAAGTTGTCTTAAATCTTTGGCTTCTGCTGCTGTTTGTCTATACTAGAATCTGGAATAATATGGTGTATAAATTAACCCTAAATGATAGCATTTTAATTTCCACAGGTTGCCATTGTGCCGTGCACAGAGAGAGCTCTCTGCCACCATGAGTCCTGCCATCTTGAAATGCAGGATGTTATAGATGCAGGATCATAAGTCTTAGAGTCCTGGTTTTATCTTTCCACTCTTCCGCTTACTACCTTGCTTGTGCTCAAGGTAGCTCCCTTACCTTTCTGGATCTCAGTTTTCATGGAGATTCTGCAAATTTGGATAATAACCAAAGCACAAGATTTTTTTTGCTATTGGTTGCAGTTATGCATGTTAAAGCACTTGGTCTTTGCTATGGTATGTGGCATATACATGTGCCCAATATATGTTTTCCCTTTTTCCTTTCTTTACTTTTCTTGAATAAGTAGGAAAATCACAAGTAGAGGAAAAACAGCTTTCTAAACCATTTTGATTTCTCACAAAGTAACCTAGATCAGTGTTTTCAGGCTTTCCTTAAATCTTACTTAAGAGCCCAATATAAAACAGGTAAAAGTGGAGCTTGAGTAGGAGCTTGGGGCTTCCACTCTTCAGTTTCCCAAGCCTCATTCCTATTGTGTCCTGAGGGAATGGAACTCCCAGTTCCAAGTAAATAGTGACCTCTGGAGCTGTGCACTCAGATATATGCCCTGGCATCTCCATGGATTATGACATCTCTATGCCTTTAGTAAATTATTAGAGTTACCTTTTCCTCCCAATTTACTGACTTATCTGAGCTATTTTAATGATACCATATACTGGATTCACAAAGACTATATCAGAATTCTGCACTGTGCATTCTCACCAAAACCAAGGGGAGAGAAGCACATGCTTAAGGGATTCTGAAGCACGAAGTGTTTGGACCTGAGATACGCACAAAATTTCCTTGAGGCATTTCATTGTGAGAAAGGATATTCCATTTTTAAGCAACATGATCCAGCTATCTGCACATTTTCCAAGGATTATTGCTTGTCCTTGGGTGTACTCTGATGCCTGGTGTCAAGATGAACTAGAATATTTACTGAACTCCCTGGAATATAGTGCATTTCCTCCTGATAATTTATAAACATTAGGTTTTAGTAGAAAGTTACTAAAAAAGTTTCTTGAATAACTGAGCTCCCTTATTCATGCTCATTGATGCTTAACTCGATGGAGCATCAGCACCCAGAATTTTAAATCCTTTTCATACAATTAGGTTGTGTGCTTATGCATACTAACAAGTATGTGAGTGTGGGATGTTTATCTTCTTCCTGAAGATTATAAATTCTTTTGGCAGGTACTGTCTCTTTCTATTTCACTGTGTAATATCTGCCCAGAGGCAACTGTTCTTTGCTAGAGTGCATCCTCCAAACAGAAATCGATGAAGTTAAAGAATGTCCTGAAATGTATGTCTCAAATGTGTTGCATTTTTCCTCACTAGTACATGCATCAGCCACTTGGTGGCCATCCTTCTGCATCTGTTGTATGTATTACATTAGTTTTCAAAATAGATTCTTTTTTTCATAATAATTTAAAGAAGAGAAATTAAAATTGGTAGAGTCAAGAATGCCATCCTAATTTTTGATTTGGGACAAATACTTAAATGACTAATTCAGGAACCACATTTTATACCTAAATTGCAGCTGAGAATATTTTGAGATTTGGGAAATGTCATTATGCTATCATTGTATTTGTTTTGCTTTTGCCCATCTTGTACCTACCAACTGAAGTAAAGGTCCTGAAGTACAGGGATAGTAGTACTATTGATGTTTCCAATCCAGTCTGTTTTGGCATTGAATGAGATGTAATACCACTGGAGTCTGATTGCTGCATCAGAGAGAATTGAACCTATTTTTTGTTCTCAGGAAAGGAGAAATCTGAAGTTTACACTGAGGCAAGGAGTAACAGGAGGAGGAAGAAGAAGAAATTTTTGTTTCTGGATTTTCCAAATTCAGTGGCCCATATAACTACACCAACTGTTTTCAGGTTGTCAGTCCCACGTTGTGGATGTATGTCACCATCCACCAGAGTAATTCTATTATGCTTTTTTGTCATCTTTATAACCAAGTGTGAAAGTAATGGCATGCTTTGCCTCTCCTGGCTTAGTAATCAAGATGTAATAATTGTCTGATAGGCATCCAAGGTTGGGCTCCCATAGTTGTGGCAGGGGTTGTGTACTTACTACTTCTAGCACATCAATTTGGCATATCAGTCATCTGCTTCCCCTACCCTGCTAACCACAGTACACTGCAGTCCTTATATGTGAAACCAAGAGAAATGACTTGAAATGAAAATGAATGTTAGTAACCTATCACATGGGCGACCATGGGCTGTAGTTCATTCTGAATAGTGCTAGTTAAGACTCTGAACGCATGTCTGAGAAACTTCAGATAACTGGTTTTATCACACACAATCATCCATGAGAAGCTGCACCCCAGAAAGCTTCAGTGTGTGTTGTTTACATTTTTATAGGCACATAAGCATTATAGTCTAAATAACTCACTTAAGGTCAGCCTACTAGTATTAATAATAAATTAAGTTTCATCAAGAAAGGAACTGGATTGCTCTTAGGTGTATGGAATTCTAAAATGTTTTTCTGTAAGAGTAAAACAATGATTTCTCAGTCTTGGCTGTATTTTAGAATCACTTGGCTCCCAAGTGATTCTTTAAAAAGTGGTACCTGATCCTACTCCACAAATATTTTATAATTGATGCTGAGATGTGACTTGGGATTTTTGAAAGCTTCTCATGTGATTCTAATGTGGTAACCAAGGTTGAGAATGCTTGCTCTGAAGTACTGTTTCTTCTTTAAACACCATTTGATTTCATTGTTTAATTTAATCACAATTTTTGAGCATTATATTTGTTGACTGATAACTGGATTTCTCTGTCCCTCTCAGAAGAATGTAGGCTCTGTCAAGGCACAAACCATGTCTATCTTATTGGCTTTTGTAACCTCAGAGCCTGGTATAGTGCTGGATAAATGAAAATGAGTAATATTGTTTCTCTTTGAAAACAGTTCATTACCAGCAAGAAAGCACAGGTTTCAGTTTTCCTAGGCAGCATTTAGCACTTTTACTGGAAGAGTAATTTGCTTGAAATGTGAGGGTGATAGCAATTTCTGCAGATAAGTGACCACATAAGACAGTCAAGTAGGGGAGGAGACAGGGAGGAAGAGAAAGAACAGGTCGGTGGCATGGAGCTGTGCTCCTGAGAGGAGCGTTCTTTACACGAGGGATTTTCTGGATGATAATTTGGCTTTTCTTTGGTTTAAAATGACATTTTAAACTTCAATCTAATTTTTAATTCAAACTCGAAGTCAACGTAAAGGAGGAACCTTGATGGACAGTACAGGATGAAGGAAGATAACCTGCAGTCGGACCTTGGTTTACCAACATTTCGGGAAAAGAACCGGCTTTCACAATGAGTAAGCTGGCCTGGGCTGGGCTGGGCTGGGCAGGGCAGAGCTGTGCAGGGGATTGTCAGAAGCAAGGCTCTCTTGTGTCTACTTTAGTTTTGGACTAGATGATTAATACAACCAAAAGTCATCTTTAACCTGGAGAATAATTCAGCCTGCAACAGCTCATCAATCTGCTGTTGCTGTGCAGCAGCAAAAATTTAATACATAATAAATAATTTTTCACTGGCTCACAAGGAATAAAGATTTCTTTGTAAGAATATTTCACATTTTAAGGTTAACTATCATCACATACCATTAATGCTTAATCATACACTTAATTTGAAATCCAAATACTGAAGATTTAAACTGAAATTTTACCCACAACATGAAATGATTAATTTGGTAAGTTGTGCTCTCTGCATGTGATTCCACTGCTTATAAAAATAGGATGTGGAGGAGGCGTTGTAAGTAAGCTGAGTGGGAACCCATTGAATCAGGGTATGTGTTTGTTTATACAATGCATGTCACAGACTACTTTAAATTTTACATAACAGACATTTTAATAGTACTTAGTATATACCAGTTATTAGCACATAATAAATATTAACTCTTTAAATCATTATATCCACTCTGTGAAGTAGATAGTATTGTTATCATTCCTAGTGTGCCGACAAGAAACCAAGGCACACAAGAGATGATAACCTCTGCCTGCATTAGTCTGTGCTGAAGATCACAAAGTGTATTAGTGATGCAACCAGGAACCAAACCTGAATTGTCCAAATCAGAGTCTGTGTACTTCATCCATAAGCTAAATTACCTCTCTAGGAAAACACCTTCCACTTCTATGTGCTGGCTTCTTAAACCTAAGGAAGGAGGCCATTCTTACCACTTCCGTTAAAGTGGTTTCATGTCCAGGAGGAAGATGACTTTCGTAAGATTGTTGACCAGTGGCAGGGGGCACCATAAGTGCATTTTGAAGGAGTGACTGTTCTGATCATTGGAACTTGCACTTACCTGAGCAGTCCCAAGAGAGGTGAAGACCACAAAGTCCAAGTTAAATATTTTGTTTGCATCTGTATTAAAAGAGAAAGAAAACGTGTGAACTTTCTCATGGATACAAAAGTAATGGCCTCTAGTAAGTGGGCTCAAGTGTGGTGAGTTAGAGACTCACTTTTCCTCATATATCTTCTGTGCTACACAAGGGTTTTCAATACTGTGCAACTGTCAGTTTCATAATATTTTCCACAAAAAGAAATATCATTCGCCTGTCATCCCCAGCACTTTGGGAGGCCGAGGTGGGCAGATCACGAGGTCAAGAGATTGAGACCATCTGGCCAACAAGGCAAGACCCCATCTCTACTAAAAATACAAAAATTAGCTGGGTGTGGTGGCGGGTACCTGTAGTCCCAGTTACTTGGGAGGCTGAGGCAGGAGAATCATTTGAACCCAGGAGGCAGAGGTTGCAGCGAGCCCAGATTGTGCCACTGCACTCCAGCCTAGCGATAGAGCAAGACTCCGTCTCAACAACAACAACAACAAAAATATTTTGTGTATATACCAATTAGTATAAGTCTGAACTCAGGGAGGTCTCTGCTGTAGAAATTCATGTAGAAATTATAAGTATCTGAGCAAAGGTAGATGAGGACAACCGAAGCTGAGTTTGGGGGCTATTAGGGAAAAATAACCCTTAGGAATTGGTGACTTGTGAGTTCTACCTAGTTGGGCTAGGTACCCAGTGATGGAAAGGGGAAGCGTATCTGACAGGTTTCTACCATGGCCATGAGAGCTAATGATAACAGGGCACATGGAGGTTGAGGAGATTTGGGAGGAGAGGGCACATGAAGTTTAGGATCTGTCGCATCAGTGCGGCCTACTGAGCATCTAAAATACCAGGAGAACTGAGATGCATGATCCTAATGCCTGCTGTGGCATTGATGCTTGATGCATATATGCTTGATGGGACTCTGAATCCTCGGAAGGGCCTTATTTTGACAACTTGCCAGTAGAAAATGTCAGTAGGGGCTAGTGCACATGTATCTAGGCTGAGATTTTTGCATTATAGACAAGTCTTTAAATCTAGCAGCAGAATTAGGTGCCATGAGTTAAAATACATACGATTAAGTCCAGACGTGGTGGCTCAGGCCTATAATCCCAGCACTTTGGGAGGCCAAGGCTGGTGGATCACTTGAGGCCAGGAGTTCGAGACCAGCCTGGCCAACATAGTGAACCCCCATCTCTACTAAAAATACAAAAAATTAGTTGGGCATGGTGGTGGGCACCTGTAATTGCAGCTACTCGGGAGGCTGAGGCAGAAAATTGCTTGAACCTGGGAGGAGGAGGTTTCAGTGAGCTGAGATCACACCACTGCACTCCAGCCTGGGCAACAGAGTAAGATGCTGTCTCAAAAACAGACAAACAAACAAAAAAACTAGAAACATACAACTAAGTGTTTTTTAAAGCTGTGGTTAATCAGATCATGATAGTCAAATGAATACATATTAAACCCTTATTAATGTTTTTAATGCTAAACATTTACAGTTAAAATCAATATTTTTCTCAAAGTAATGACTCTAGATATTGGATTATATCATTTAGGCATAAAACGTTCTGATAAATATGCGCTGGGAAATGATTTCATGTCTAACTTTTCTTTTAGGGAAAGTGTAAAAAACCACATATAACAATGCATTATTTTATGTAAAAATATTTTTTAAATAATACATATGCATTTAAAACATTGTGAAAATTTGGTTTCTGCAACACTGTATGAATTCTAAGAAGGCAATAAAAAGTATTGTTAATCAACTCTTGGATTAATGTTTATTATAACTAGAAATTTTTGTTTACAATTGTCAAAATTATTATAAGAATTGCATATTTTGTATGCTGCAATGCCTTGGGGCCCCTCATAATTAATGGGTGGACTAAGAGGAACATAATTTTAATATAGAGCTCAACTATTTTATTATTCTCTCCATTCTTTGCTTCACTGAGTGTCTAAACTACAAGTTCTTTCTGCTTTCAAGGAAAGGGGGATTTAGAAAGTTTGTATAGTGTAATAATGAAGGGCATGAGCCCTCGAGATAAACCACACAGGTTCAAATCCCCTCTCTAGCACTGATTAGCTGTGTGGCTTTGGGAAAATTATTTTTTCTCTGCTACAATTTTATAACTATAAAAGGGAAATAAAAGTTATACTTACCTCTGATAGATGTGGGTATTAAGTGAGTTAATACATATAAAGCAACTAAAGCAATGTATGCATATACTAAATATGTAGTTAACATCAGATATTATTAGTTTTTGATTGGCTCTAGATCTGGTAGTAATCAAGGCCTTGCACTGTCAAGGCCTATTATAAAAGAATAAAGAGAAAGAATAATAACCGCTTGCTTGTTGAGTGCTTACTGTGTGTCAGACACTTTTCAAGGCACCTTTTATGTACTAAAGAAAAGGGAATTTATAGGTGTAGAAAAATTGTTTTTGATAAACATAGAGAAGAAATATTCCCTGTGTCCTGAAAGATCTCTAAATTGGCAAGAGAGACCATGGGTCCTAGGAAAAGAATGGGTTTGGGTCATGCTTCCTAACAACACAGCCCTGAGAGAAGTTGGGGATTGGTGCTTCTGGGACAATGGGATCATAGGCACTTTTGTAAAGAAAAATTCTTGATGAAAAGACTTCTATCATGGAAACAAAGGTCCATCAAGAATAGACAATGAAGTGTAGTGTCGTTGTTGCAGCACCCAGGATCTTTGTGGTTCTTGTATTGACCTGCAATATTGGTCAGCTGTCACTAGAGGGTGCCCTGTCCACATCTGCCCCAAAAGACTAGATTAACTCTCCTTCCTGTGGACGTACGGGAAAGATTTTATTAATGGCAGCTAGCATCTAGAGTAGTCTCCTTCCACCAGGGGAGATACTTGTCCAGTACAGTGACTGACTTACTCCACGTGAACGTCCATCCTCTTATCACAACACTCCAGCATATCTGCAAGATCGGTAGCGGGGCGCCGATCAATCAAATGGATGGGACAGTGTTATCCTGGAGCTGAATTGAACCCTCTTAAAAACCCCTGTGCTGTGGCAGCAATAAATGAGCCCCGCATTGCGTTAATATTCAGTGTATATTTGTGCTTATTTTAGAGACTTAATAAAAGTATAGTGACTGGGCAGGGTGGCTTATACCTGTAATCCCAGCAATTAGGAGGCAGGAGGCAGGAGGATTTTTTGAACCCAGGAGTTTGAGACCAGCCTGGGCAACATAAGGAGACCTCATCTCTGCGAAAAAAGTATACTATGTCCGACAGCAAGATAGAAGAGGTAGATTCTATACATTCTATACTTAGATTTCCCCAAATCTGTGTTTGCCTATATGAACCCAGGCAAGTCATTTAATGTTACCCATTCCCACCATCTGAAGAATCAAGGGGTTGGGTTATAAGATGATATATAAAATTTCTAACAGTTTCTCTGACTGAGATCTGGAACTCAAATGGATGATTGTGAATGCCTATAGACCATGGTGAAATCTTTGAAGCGAGCTGGTAATGTAGTGCTAGTATTTGCAGATTGACAGGGATGAGTGCTGATAAAAGGAGAGAGAGGTTTTTGGAGCAGCCTTTGATGATGGATGTGACTAGGTGATCAAGGGAAGAAAAGCAATAGGCTGGAGGATGGAAACAAGATGGTGACTGCTGGAGTCAGTAATTAAGATTCTTATCCTCTGGTGACATTAGGCAGGGTTCTGGAAATCTTCATGCCTTGGGTGAATTTGCAGACTGATTTTTTGTGGGCTAAACTCAGTAACTTATTGTTCCTTTTCGTTCTCCTTACATTATTTGAGCTCCTTAACCCTGAGAACTTAAAGAAGAATAGAAAGCTATGCATTAAAGATAGAAATAGTGGCAGGAGTATTTTCTTAACTTCTTGGTCTCCTGTGCTTGCCTCCAGGATGCAGACTTTCACAAATTCAGGCACACTTTCTTTAAGGAGGAATGTGGCTTAGAGTTAAAAGATGTTAATGCTCCTTGGGGACTATTCTTATAGCTGCCTGAGTGGCAGGGTACTGTGACCTTGAAGAGAACCAAGGAGAAATAACAGGTTTCAGGAGATAGGTATCATGCCAGCTGTAGCAATTGTGACCCTTCCAGCTTCTGTGCATCAGAGTTGAACCATCTTTTCACTGGTTTCTCTTCTTGAAAACAGTAAAAGTGAGTATTTATTTCTCGTTGGCTTATTTATTCCTCAGACTCAAAATGGAGAATGCATTGAATTACTTTCTCTGACATAGAGATAAAATTTTTATAAACTTAGAAAGCTCTTTCTTTGTTTTTTTGTTTTTGTATATCAGTAGAGAGTTATCTCTTCATATACAATACTAACTTTTTAGATTTTTAACATTGTTATGGTACCTTTAGTTTTCTTTCTTTTTTTTTTTTTTTTTTTTTTAAACAAAAGGGGCATATAAATCTGTGGAGGAATGTTTCCTTACCTAGGCTGAAATCTCTTAGATATTTTATTTTCTCTAAACCTCTGAGGCAGAGGGTTTCAAACTTTCTCACTTTCAGAAACTTAGTGCCCCTAGTGTTTCAGTATATTTTTCACAGTCATGCCTAGGCCGAAAGGAAAACCTAACAGTTGTGTTTATTAAGTACATAGGTCCAAATAATGTAAGTATTTATACCTAACAACTTAACAGCTATGTGAAAAAAAAATATACGTAAGTTACCTGTGAGATTACTGTAGCATCCCAGAACACCTTGGCAAACAGTCTGGGAACCATGACTCTCAGAATCAATAACCGCAGATGGAATTTAAAGAAATTCCCACTGCAGTAGAGTTAGGTAGACAAGTAACAACTTCTATATGGCCTGTCATTATCCAGATGGTGAGAAGTTGAGACATTACAATCTGAGCAACTAGAAAGGCAGGTGTGGTAGTAGCAGAAAGGAAAGATGATGGCCCTCTTGGGAAAAAGCTGAGAGAAAATCCTTGGCTAATTCTAAATCAAGGAATGCAGTGAAGGTCCTTGGAAGACAGAGTCAAGTTCGTTCCAGTGTCCCACCTCAGTGATTGCTGGTGAGGTGAATGGATTTTATACATGTAAAGTGCCCAGATAGTCTCAAGTCTCATTCTCTATGCAGTTTCATAATGTAATGTTTGATATATGCATTATGTAAATTTTTCTGCTACTTAAACTCACTGATGAAACTCTGTGGAGTGTGTGTCCTACCCCTGCATTTCATATAACACCAAGAGTGCAAGAACTGGGGCAATATGCTATCTATCAGTATTCCGTATGGAATTTGGATATTACATCTTAATAATACTTGCTGTTACAACATTTCCCAGAGTGTGTTCCATGGGAATTAATTGATGCTACTTGAAAATAATGTTCTGCAGTTAAGACGTGTTTGATGAATGCTGGGTTAAAACAAATTATGCTGGGCTTCACAGAGCCTTTAATATGTTAGTCTACATTGTGAAGCTTCAGGAGAAGAGATAATAGCATAATTTATTCCCCAAGCTTCATTGATCAAGGAAACTTTTTATATTGAATGAAACGTCTTATAGATTCATGTTTCATAGAATATACTTGGGGTGAGTAGTTCCAAAGGATCTTTTTAACGTATTTCTTTTGAATTAATATTTGAATAGATATTTGCTGATCAGGGCTCTGATTTATCTGATATTGTCTTCTAGGTCAGGATTACAAATTGAACCCTAACATTGTTTTTATGAGAAAGGATAATGTGTTTCAAATCAGTTCTTTTGCATACTAGTTTTCTTTAATGTACCATGGTTCAAGTGTGAATCATCTGTATAGTGTTATTGTGTTTTCAACATTCTAATGCTGAATTATGTCTATAACATAATTCATAATTTATTGGCAATTCGTTACAGGTGAGTGCTTCTGGTCATCAAAATATAACAATGCACATTTATTTCCAGTTATCCATAAAGTCTTCAAGCCTAATGAAACGTGTTCTTTAAACATGTATTATTTAAAGGGGGAACCCTTTAAATTCCTAAGTATATGCTGTATCACATAAGTTTGGTCCCCCCATTAAAAACATAATAAACCCTCTTCACTTTCTAGGTTTTGGATAAGTTGGCAAAAAAAAAAAAATTAATTAATTAATTAAAAAAAACAAAACAAAACCCAGAGAAAAGGTAGATACCAAAACATCACAAAGTATAACAAAATATAAAGTCTGTTATTGAAATGGTCAGGTTAATATTGAACTCCAGAATTAGGCAGACATAACTGTTAAGTTCCAGTTAGCATTAGAGTGAGGTAGGCCTCCCCTTGCACAACTTGTGCCAAACATATGCTTTCCTCAGATAAAGCCAGTTCTACAAAAGAAGGAAGGGGCTGAGCCTTGCATCCTTCTACTGCCCCCACATTACCTGGTCCCTAGGAGTAGTGTAAGACTGGCACAAGAGATCTGGGATTACACTAATTAGCATGCTTCACAGGAGGGAAATATAAGGAGAAAGGAAGAAGTATTTCTCAATAACATCCGAGTTAGCCAGGAAGGCTCAGGAAATCCCTGTTTGGTGGTGAGATCATCGTATCATTGTTTAGAGATTTCTAATTCATGATGCAATGTATTTTTAAATGGTAAGCTTTGGAAAGCTGGCTTTTATAATTCTAAATTCTTTCAGACATCAATTGTGTATCTAATCTTTGTTTACAGGACCTACTCAATCTAAATCAGAAAAAGAATAGGCTCAAGCTACAAATAAGATAAAAAGAAGTAGAAATGACTGCCTTGTGTTTATAAAATGGCGATCATGAGATTTCACGTTAATGACTGACTACAGAGGCATGCTATTTGGCTCTATGTGTCTGTTTCCCACAGAAAGGATGTTGGGCCTGGTGTTGATGGACAAGCTCGCCAGAACATGGTACCATGCACACAGCACGGGCTCAGGCCTTGGAGTCAGGCACACTGGAGCACTCATTGCAGCTCAGGCTCACCCACAGGGCGAGTTCACACATGCTCGCTCTGGTGAGTGCTGGTAGTGGACAAGGATGCTTCAGCTCTCCTTCTACATGAAGAAATTAAACGCTTTATTTAGGACTAATTTTAAATTAGCTAGGTCTCTTTATTAGATGGAAAAAAAAACTGGGAGAAAGATGATTTGACATTATGAAAACAGTTTGTAAGGGCTTTTCATGTAAAGCAACTCTAGAGGAACTAGAACTGTGAAGACACCCAGGCAAAGTTTGGTCTCCAGGTTAATTTAGGGCAAGTTAAAAGAGGAGTCTTCCCAACACTGGGGTAAGATTCCAGGGTGAGAAGCAGTATTTGAGCTGTGGACACTTAATAACAAAACTAGTGGTAGTGTAGATATTTGTACTTATTTAAATCTCTTTTTAACTGAATGTCTTTAAAACACAGTATAAAGAGATTAGGAATACTTTTCAAAATAAATTTTAGTGATCTTAATATTGAGGCTTCATTTTTTTAAGTGAAAAGAGTTAATAAGGAGTAAAGGTATCCCTTCTTCTCTCCTCCCTTTTTTTTCTTCTGTTCAATTCACCACATTTATGGGAGAACTGAATATCCAATGTTGATGCCATAACCATGCATTCCTCCTCTTTCTGATAGTTGTATATCCAAATAATAGGTCAAATATCTCAGAGAAAATATCTATTATTAAGTGCTGTGTTTTTCTGTCTTAAATATATACAATGAAATATATATGCCTATATAGTGGGAGTAAGGATTTATAGAAGTTTAAATACCAGCTGTGTAGCCATGATTATTTTTCTAGAAAAATCTAGGCAAAATTGATAGGTTTCATTTTTAAAAATGAGAAAAATTTATAAAGGAATTTCTATAAGTCAAATATTTTATTTTAAAACATCTTGTTTAAGATGGAAGAGATAAGGACTACCAGTTTAGAACTCAGTAGAGTCTATTTCTGAAGTAGTGATATTTCAGAGTGCAAGATTGCTGCAGGAAAAAGAAAGGTGAATTTTTTCCTACCTAGATTTGGACACAGCAGCAGTTAATTTTGGTAAGTGAAGGACTTCGTCTGAAGCAAAGCTTGACCCACAGGGGACTGGAGTAGAGCTAGGAGGAACAAGAAGCTGCACTCAGCACAGCTGAAGGAACCTCAGTTCTCATACCTGCTGGTCAGTGACACACAAAGTCAAGTGTGAAAACAGGAAGAAGTGGTTTTTGAAGCCGAGGGGGTCCAAGTCACCCATGATCACTTTGAAAAAAGTTCAGCATTCACCTGAGGAAATAAACCTTCATATTTCTTGCTCACATTCTGCATGGCGGCCCAGAAGTGGGGGATGATTTTACACTTCATAACCTGGCTGGGTGTGGTGCCTCACACCTATAATCCCAGCACTTTGGGAAACTGAGACAGGAAGATCACTTGAGGCCAGGAGTTTGAAACCAGCCTGGGTAACACAGAGAGACCTCCTCTCTACAAAAAAAATTTAAAAAAGTATCCAGGCATGGTGGCATGTATCTCTGGTCCCAGCTACTGAGGAGGCTGAGGTGAGCAGATCGCTTGAGCCCAGGAGGTTGAGGCTGCAGTGAGCCGTGACTGTGCCATGGCACTCTAGCCTGGGCGACAGAGTGAGACCCTGTCTCCATAATAATAATAATATTTTTAAAACGTTAAAAAATTAATAAAATTCAGAACTGCCTAAGTAAGGCCTGATTAGTTTGCAAGTCCAATACTAAATTGGCTCAGTGGTGGAGTAGGGTAGAAGTGATGGGGAGGACATGAAGGAGAGTTGTCATGATGATGATTTTTTTTATTGAATAATGTTTAAATAACCTTTTAAGGAGTTTATTTTGACTAATTGAAAGGAATTTTCAAATGCTTCAACTTTGATATAGTATTGGAACAATTTGGGGTAATATTGGTAGAAATGTTAAATCTGTGGGTTCTGATGGCCCATGGGGGAAAGAGTCACAGAAAATTAACTTAGGGTGCACTCTATCCATAACCTAGTTCAACCAATATACTCTGCAGGTGAGGAAATCCTATCTTAGAAAAGTTCACTTTCTAAAAATGGAACAACCAAGACTAGCACCTGAGTTATTTGTCTTCATATCTGGTGGTGGTCTTGTTCTAAAAGGTCTAAAACAATTATTCCATAACGTTGCATTACAAGATAGGACATGGGATCTACCACAAGAAGCTGATGTCTTGCTGGATACAAATGAATTTGATTGCAAAGTTCCCCAGTCCCTATAAATTTAAAGGGAATACTTTAATAGGATTTCTTTGGGTAAATTTTTAAGAAGAAAGTTGATGAGACCAGTTAAACCATTTTTCCCAAAGTTAAGTAGAATTTTTTTTTTTTTAAACACAGGGTCAAACAAGTCATCTAGAATAGTGCTATCTTTTCGAACAAGATATCATTTCTGCCAGGCCCAATTAGTTTACACTGAGCTGTAACTGTCTTTGGCTTGAAGTGATAATTAAAAGCCCCCTGTGAGCTTGTGATTAGCTCATAGGAGTATTCATTTTTGTGGATCCCTGGGTCTGTCAGTAAATGTGTCTTAATTCATAGCTTTGGATTTGTCAGAATAGCCCCAACAACCCTGACTTTCATGTAGGGTCAGGATATAAATTTTGTGTAAACAAGAACCATCCTCACTCTTGGCTCATACAACAGACCCGGTGGATAATAATGAATTCTTTCTCTCCAGGAATTTGAACAAACTGCCAAGTTGCAGGTTTTCTTTAAGTAAGATTCGAGCCTATTCATATTTATTTCTGATACTTTTTACTCAACTCCAACAATTTTGGCTTTAGTACCTGTGAATTGCAAGCCTGTTTATATTGGTGATTACTATATGAGGGAACTTGAGGCTGGGATAGAAAAAGATGTTAAAAGTTATATTAAAGTCAACTCAAGACCTTGAGAGAGATAATTGAGGGAGAAAGAGGAGCATAAGGAAGAGGAAGGAGAAGGGAGAATAGGAGGAGGAAAGGAGGGGAGGAGGATGAATGGAAAGGCACAGTAACTGTGGCAGTAATTAGTGATTGTTCACTAGAGTATTTCTAGCCCTCCTTGCCTGTGAAAATAGACAATGAAGTGAAAACAGATAATAATACTCCCTCTATTCCTGAAGTTAATCATGGCCTTGTAGTCTACTTGACTGAAAATGCATGAGTGGACCTGATATGTGCCACTTCCAGGCAGAAATGTAAAGAGCCAGTGCCAGCTAGTGGTTCTCCACATTGCCTTCTTTCTACTGTAATTGTAGAAGTGCCTGCTGAGATGTAGCCCTGTCAGGTTGATCCCTGAGTGAAAATGATGAGCAGAGTCCCTCTGCCAACCTGCATTGATATTTCATGTCAACTAGGAAATCAACTTTTATTACCATTGAGAGTTTGTTCCCATAACATAACCTAATTTATCCCATCAAATACGGAAATTAGGACCTAAGAAGAGGGAGTCAGCATAACAAAACTATGAAATAGGTAGCATTGGCCTTGCTGCTCAGTAGAGGGTGGCAAATAAACTTGTCAGAGGCTAGAATGATGGTGATTCATATTATACAGTGGCAAAACATTTGTAAGAATGTTGGTTGGAATAGCTTTGAAGGCAAATCATTTGCCTAATGATTTTGAAGGCAAATCATTTATCATTTGTAACCTTATGAAAAGAGTTTGAAAACAGAATCTTAGTAGCATGTGCTGGTTGCTATTGATTATTCATGGCAAGCTCAGGAAAAAAGTGGTCAGTGCAAGCAGGAGTACAAGGGAAGAGAGGGAGTCCAGAAATTTGGAGAGACTTGTGGGTGTGGAAGAGACAACTGCTTCTCAAACTGAACTGGTAAAAGAGAAAATTGGACAAGAAAGGCTGAATAAACCCATCCTCATAGCAAATAGCAAATCAAGAGTATGGTTGTCATACGTTGTTAAAACCTTTGGATGGATTAAGATGTCTTGGAATAAGGGTCCGCTGATGAGGCAGGACCCTCAAAATCCTTTCGATAAAGTAAAATGGCATAGAGGAATGAAAACTAAAGTTATGGCTCTCACTCTGTAGCCAGATAGACCTAAGGTATGTGCAATTCAGATTATATATAAATTATATCTATTATATATAATATGTAATGTATATTATATATAATTTATATAATATATAATATGTATTATATATTACATATAATTTATATACTATATATTATTTATATAATACATATAATATGTATTATATAATATAAAATATATAATAGATATTATATGTAGTGTATAATATATAACTCATATAGTGTACATAATTTATATAATATATATAATATATAATTTATATATAAATTATATATATTCTACTTCAATTAATATAAATTAAATGAAGTAGAGGCATGGGGATGGGAAAGCAAAGAAATACAGCAAAGCTAAGTGTGTCTAGGAGAGAACCATGGGCATAGCTACTCTCACAAGGAGCCTACAGGCCTCAAATAGCCACAAAGTTAAGTTTTAAGGAGAGTTGTGTTGTCCTAAGACCCAGCAGCCTGAACTAAGAGAAACTGACTATTGAAACCTAAAATGACTTTTGGTCAGAAGTAAATCAATAAAGTTTCTCAGGCTTCATTGAGGGCATGTTTTTCAACATCTGTATTAGAGATCTCCAAGAAAGACAATAGAAAAGAAAAAAATGTCTAGAGGGTGGGAGTCAAGGGCTGTGGACAGTGATGTTTGGAGAGCTCCTCCCATACAGCAAAACTGCAGCCTATCTAAGGAGCATTCTCCACCCCTGGGGTGGGGGGCCTTTGCTGTGCCCATCCAGAGAAATTTTAGGATGGCTTCAGACCAGTGACTGCTGTGGGTCTCCCATGCTTCTTCATATTTCACTTTTGTATATTGGTGTGAGTTGGGCCTACAACTTACTGTCTAGATCTCCAGATCAAGAAGAGTTACACCCACATCTTATATAGAGATTCCCATGTATCACCTAGAAAGTCTAGAGATGCTTCTAAATGGGAAAGACATCACAAAGTAAGCCAAAGGTTTAAACCGACTAAAGAAAGACAACTGCAATACATGTGACAGAAAAGGTCCCAATCATTATTATACTAGGAACGCCTATAAATCAACAAAGAAACATGCAATGGAACAATACAATGATGAGCAAAGAACAGCTAATGTGTTTGTCTGGGTCTAGCGAGAAATAGATGCCGATAGGGGATTAAATGTGCAAGGGGAATTGAGAGGAAATGGGGAGGGTTCTGGTAAAGGCTGGGAAGGTTCTTAGACCACGATACAAATCTGACCGTAAGTGAAAGAGAGAGGGAAGGAACGTTGAGTAAAAACATTCCAGACCAAGGGTACAGTCTAAGGAAACGTCTGCAAGGTTGTTGAGGACCCTTGAGCCAGTGTAACCCTCTGAGGAGTCTTGTATCTATCAGGAATGGGCTTGCCTAATATCTCTGCTATGCTCAGTCATGGACAGGGAGCAGAGGACAGCAACTAGGACTCACTTATGCTCCTTGTAGTTGGAGGTCTGCAAGACACAATCTTATGGCCATCACTGTTAACTTTAACAGTGATATGAAACACATGAAGAGATGGACACCTATTCTCATAATAAATGTATTTCAAAATAAAACAATGACAAGAGATTACTCTTTTTATCCCCCACATAGGTAAAAGATTTTAAGAAAGATACTGTACCCTATTGGTAGAGATGTGGGAAACAGCCAACTTATCCTTGAGTTTTGAGAATGTAAGTTGATACAATTTTTCCACAAGACATTTTGCCATATCTCTTAAAATTACAAATGCACACACCCGTAGCCCAGCAATTCTACTTTTGTGATGTATCCCACAGATACATTCACAAGTGCACAGAGAAGTATGTCCCAGGATATTTACTTAATGAGTGCTTGTAATAGCGAATGATTGGAGACAACTTAAATGCCCATCAGTATGGAATTATGTAAAGTATGTCTATCCACAAAATTAAATACATGCCTTTAAAATAATGAGGCATGTAATGATAAGTCACACTATCTGTGATATATGTTAAAGTTGAAAAAGAATATGCAGAACAATGTGTAAAGTATGCTAAATTTGTGTTTTAAAAAGAGGAAGTCCCTATATATGTATCATTTGTATATGCCTAGTGTACCCCTGAAAGGCCACATGAGAAACTAATGTCACCTGCTGCCCCTGGGAGAGGACTTTTGGGGACAGAAGTTGGAAGAAGACTTAACTTTTCACTGTGTTTCTTTTAGTACTATTTCAGTATTTTACTGTGAGCATTTTTTTTTTTTTTTTTTTTTTTTTTTTTGAGATGGAGTCTTGCTCTGCCACTAGGCTGGAGTGCAGTGGCGCGATCTCAGTTCACTGCAACCTCCGCCTCCCGGGTTCAAGCAATTCTCCTGCCTCCGCCTCCTGAGTAGATGGGACTACAGGCGTCCGCCACCACGCCCGGCTAATTTTTGTATTTTTAGTAAAGACAGGATTTCACCATGTTGGCCAGGATGGTCTCAATCTCTTGACCTTGTGATCTATCTGCCTCAGTCTCCCAAAGTGCTGGGATTACAGGCATGGGCCACCGCGCCTGACCCCCCCATGAGTATTTTTTAAGTAAAAAATTTTACAGTTTAAAACTAAGTAATACAGTAAAAACAAACAACAACAAACCTTTCCTCCCCACCCCCCGCTACCCATAGCTACCATGCATGTATCAATTTCATTTCTTGTCATCCTGTTACATGGTCATGGAGAACTGTCATGGAAAACTGTCCTTGACTGGCATTGGTACATATTATTAAGTTAAAAAATTTAAATGTGTTATTTCAGTCACATTGGAATCTTGTGCTGGGATAATTTTGCCTAAATTGAGATTTGTCTTCCACCAGAATCTGCCCTATAATGAACATTACTATAACATCTGAAGGAAAGCCAGAATACAGTGTGATAATCAAGTTTGGGCATGATTTTACACTTTCGTTTATTACTTTGCAAAATATATTTTGAAATGAAGAAAAACCCCACATTGCTCTTGGAGGTTACACATTGGTATGGGAAGCTATGAATGAAGAACATGATATGACACCCTCCTTCTGTTTTAAAGGAAAATCAGAAGTATAAACATTATATTTTTAATGGGATGCTTATTATTTGCACTTATGTATTTGAATTTATATATTCTTGGTTCCCATCTGCATCTCTGAGATACAGTATATGGTATCACACAACTGAAGGAATCTTAGAGATCATATATATATATATATATATATATATATATATATATATATATATTTTAATGTTACAGATGAAAAAGCTGGGGCCTAGAGACATTAAATTTCTCAAGGTCACATAGTTAGCATTAAAACCAAATTTTCTCACTTTCCGGCATCAGATTATTTAATGTGAGCATGACTCTGGCTTCACAAATGCAGTGTCCCTGACCACACTAGCTAGGGCTCGGGAAATGCTTTAGGTGGGCTTCTTTGGGTACACTCTCTTTTCCTTCAAGTGCTTGGGCCTTTCCAGAAAGATGATCTGTCGGCAAACATTTGTTGGCGAGCCAGATAGCAAGGTTGGCATGAGAACTAAGATTGGTCATTTTTCTCGATTTAAGAATTTATCTTGAGCCTTTTTTCCTTTTCACAACTACCATATGAGTATTGATTTTAATTAGTTCTGTCTATTAAGATTCCCCTTAGGTTCGGAAGCCAGCCTGGTAATTAACTGTTCAGCTTTCCTCTTGCTGACAGCATTGTTAGATGAGTTGTTCCTACCCTCAGTCAAATACTGGGATCAATGTTCCTCTATGGATCCACCCTTAAGAGTTCAAACTCAGATAAAGTTCCTGTCTCAGGTGGTTTTCCCTAATTCTTATAGGAAGAGAAAAAGGAGACTCCTCAGATGGTTGGCGTTTTCCCTATTCATTATGGCGAATACACTTATGCCAAAACCTCAGAATGGTATGCTTGTTGTAGGCAAGTAATGTGTTGATGTCCAGATGAATTACTTGAAGCTTGCTTGATGGATTAATATCAAACCATTTCCTTTTGCATTCCCCGAATGAATGTGGTACTTCTGTTGGGTAGAGCAGGGCCTGAAATTGCGTAGTCAAAGTTTTCTTCTGCTTTCATTTTATTCTGAATTCTGGGAATGGTAGAGATTGTGCCTCAGTAATGTATTGGATATACGAAACTTAATCTCCCAGAAATATATGTGATGTTCAGACTTTTAGAATAAAATTTCTGAGACTCAATTCCTCAAGTGAGTATTCTGTATTTATGCAGATTTTAGTGACCAAATTTGTATTTGGGTTTGTAGTTACAGTGTAACAGGTGTTTGAGATAGTGATGGTAGTTCTAGACTTTGTTTGTAGATAATTAATTAATAATTGGGTGAGCACCATGACAACAACCTTTTAGATTAAATCAAAATCATTGCCATTTTCTGGGGTGTTTTATTGAGTGCAACCCCTTATTTTTAATGAAACAGCTAAACAGTTTAATGTATCCTTTGTGATGTTCATAAGCTCTGGGTTTACTGTGATTAGGATGACACTACAAAATTGTCTGTGTTCAGTTGAACAAAAATTGAAGGTAGAGAATGTCCAGGCCCATCTGTTTCTTATGTGCCAAGTGCCTTTGCTTTATGACTGCTCTTCTCTCCCATGGTGTCCCGTCTGCCTCAGCAGACTCTCTCTTGGGTACCTTGAAACCTTTGCAGTCAAAATTTATTTCCTGAATTTGGTAGCCAAGACTGTCAGTCACAGCTGAGGATTTAGTTCCCTTGTGATATTTTTATTCTTGCCTGGTCAATCTGGGAAAGTTAGACTGGAATGAAAGTTGAATTCACATCTTGAGGGCTAGTCAGAACAGAGGGAGTGGTCATTATAAAACAAATCATATAATTAGATTACTGTCTTTGCTCATCTACTCCTGGATAATATTTTTAAGTGCCTGTCATATGGCAGGCTGAAATGAAGCACTTTGTGCCCCTTGTCTTATGCTTAGCAAAGCATCACTGGGCAAGAAAAATATAGGGATGCACTGAAGCATAACACAAATTTGCAGCAGTGCCATGGACTTTTAGAAAGAAATGATAGATTATCAACCCACGGGTAAAGAGTTAAAGAATTTATTCATTCAATCATTGTTTATTGAGTGTATAGTATTTACAAACCATCCTGAGTACATAAAGTAAACTCTAGATTTCCTGCCCTCAAGCAGAATATTTCTAGGAGTGATTTAGTCTGATCAAAGATACTGTGCTGTCTGTGAAACGAATGAACTGAAGTGGGTACAATGACAGAACCTGTGAGCAGCTGTCACATAATTGAGCCAGAGGAGAGGGTATTCATGTACTTAGCTCAGAAAAGACTTGGGTCACATGTAACTATGTGCAGAAACATGACTCACAGTTGGATTTTAAGGGCAATTACACAACTGTGACAATACTAAGCAAGATCTGATTTCCCTTTAGACTTGAGTCCTGCAAAATAGAAATGTGTTATCTATCTTCTTTCACAGCAACACTTAATGATATGTCTGTGCAGCAACAGAACAATCCTTTAAGCAAGAAAGTGAGTGACAGTCATTGACAAAATTTGCTGGAAATTAATTTTCTGCAGTTCCCTAGTGAGCACATGCATTTTATATTTCCAGCTGATTGTTGCAGATGAAAGGAATGTAGAATCAAATGGGGCTATATTCAACACAGGTTAAATGTAATACTTTATACTTTCAGGAGACTAAACGTTCGTATTTCTTCCAAGGAGGGTTATATAGAGGCTGAAGTTGCTGGTGATGAAACATTAAATGTTTGAGTACTAACCCACCTTGTGATTGCTTAATAGCATTATATTCTGAGGCCATTGCTTCAGGTGTCTGATGTATGGTTATTTCCAATGTTCCTCTTCTGGAAGATGGTGCTCTTGGGAAGAATAAACAGGACTAGGAAATAACATTTTTTAAAAAGCAGTTTCTTTAAAGTTACTCACAGTTTATCCTCTGAAAGAATTGGTTTATAAGAATCAACAGGATCATACATGCTAAATTGTATTTAAACTCAAGTTTGCTATTAACACACGTCCCCAAGATAGCATAGAATGAACAAAACATACCTCGGGGATCAGAGGGCCAGATTGGTTTGAGTCCTGGCTCTGACATTTAGTAGCTGTATGACCTTGGCCATGTTACTTAACCTCTCTGTGCCTTAAAAGGTGTCTAGCTCTTAAAATTGTTGTGAGGACTAAATAAGTTAATAATAACTCCAGTTGTATATCTAATACATGTTTAACATATATTGAAAATCGTCCTATGTATTCCTGGTGTAGAGTATATGCTCAAAAGGTGCTTGTGGTTGTATTGTCATTATCTCCAACCTTAGCCATTTGCTATTGTATCATACCAAGGGCCACCAAACTTCATGTCTGTCAGTGACTGCTTGATTTTGTAACCCCGGAAACATTTTTGGTGATCATAGAGTGATTATGATTCCTTAGCCTAGGCTAATTCCCAAGATCCACTTCTTTTCCAAATGCTACATGTTGGATACTTTTCTCTTCATTTACTTTGTATATGATTTACTCCCTATTTCTAAAAGGGATTCGGTGTCAGTTTGAAGTCTGAGTCCTCCAGCTGCACTGGCGTTTCCTGGGGGGTCATTTCAAAGTTGTATACAGAGACCTTATTGTTCTCTGCTACCACATGACTGAACAAATATGACACAATCATTTTCTTGTTGGAGGCAAATTTGCTGAGTGTGGAATTTCTATTGAAAAAATTTAATATAGGATCTAAAGGATCCTCCTTGGCTTCACATAGATTGTAATTGAACAGATGTCAGAATGTTCTGATGATACAAGAACTAACTCCCATCCCACCAGGACTGTAAATATTTCCTTAGCACCTGCTTTGTGCAAGGTAGAAAATATTCGCTTATCACTGTCACTTCCCTTCACAATATCTATTTCCAAATCAAAAAGCATGGCGTGTCAAATTTTCCAAGTTTCAGGCACCAGAACAGATCCAATGGGAACTTTCTGAGTACTGTGTTAAAACACGAAACAAAACAAAATTAAGAAGTGGGTGAATTTCTCTCAGTCTCACCAACTAGAAAATATCCAAATATATCAGTGTACTAAGAATAGGGCAGCCTGAGAAAGGAGAAGGAAACATGGTGTCCAGGCCAAACCACTGTGAGAAGCTGTGTGAAGACAGGGAACATGGCTGCCCTTCCTTCTTTTCTCTCTGCCTTGTGGCTTCTGTCAGCTTTCTACCTGCCAGGAGGAACCTGGGGTCTAAGCCCCTACCTTCCATTCTGCCTCCTGTCCCCACCCCTGATCTTGGGGAACCCGGTGCTTTTAGACTCATCTTTTCCAGTCAATGCAAATCTCCTTAGGCTCTGTCCTTCTGCTGTTTCATTCTCTGACAGTCACCAGAGAAATGAGCAATGGTACTCACTCTAGCTATCTTGGAGTCACTTTAATTCCAGGGTAGGCATGTGTCCCTGCATTTGTATGAGCTGGAAGAGGTAAGGATCAATATGTATCTAGGAAACAATGTGAGTAACTCTCATGCTGCTTCTCATAAATCTAGGCACCTTAGCTATTAATTGTTTTTATTGAATAAGCCAGGACATTCAATGTTGACTGGATTTTTAAAAATGCATTTATTTATGTATGTATTTTATATATTTTTATATCTAATACAAATATATTATCTAATACATTTTATATCTAATACAAATATATTTTATATCTAATACAAATATATAGTATAGTGATAAAATTATTTTATCACTATACTATATATTAATATACATTTATGTATGTATAATGATTAAACACAATTTTTCTACTGATGGGCTAATTTTCTTGTTTTCAGTAAGAAATGTTTAAAGAAATGTGCAGATGAAGTAAAGTATATAAACTTGCATAAGTTAAAACACATCACCATCAGAATATTGAAAAAAGAAGAAAATGGAGAACTGTATCATTATTTATTTTTAAAAAACTATAATTTTTAACATTGTGTATTAGTTATCTTGAGAAAGAAAAATAAAATATCTGCCCAAGAGTGTGCAGGGACGTGCCAGTGTGTGTGAAGACACATGTTGGTCTGTATTTCAGTGCATACCCTAGTTTACTCTCTTCAGAAACCATGAAGCTGGGGCTCCTGGTCATGCCCTCCACCATCTCTCCTCCCCTGGCCAAGGTGAGACTTTCTCATTCTCAGACCCACTCAGGGGCAGGCTTGTGACCTTCAGTTGCTCAAGGACCAATGTCAAGGGCCTTCTGGCTTCCAATGTTCTGGCAAGGAATTCTGGCAAGGGGACTGTTACACCACGTAAAATCAGAACTATCCAAAAAATCCAGGGCACAGAGAGCAGAACATGTTGGAATGTACTGTTTAGATGACCAACAGCCACCCAAGTTGGAGTGGGGAGGAAGGGTACCTGTCATGTAGGTTTTCAGCATGGAGTACCCCCACTGCCCCAACAGTGTTTCCATCACTGTGCATGGACAATTCCATGTAGAATTATTTACAGGTGCAAATGACCTCTTTGCTGGCTCATTCATTTTGCTTTGACAGTTGGCTTGTGATATGGAAATTATTTTATATAAGTACATTACCTTTTTTTTGTTTAAACTTAATAAATTAAATAATTGCAAACTATTTTTAGCCTTATGAAATGGAGAGAGAGAGAGTGAAAAACTGAAACAACAGAGGCATGTGGAAGCAGGATTTATGGAGGAATCATGGGAAGAGGATTGAAGTCCCAAAGTTTGGGTTTGAGTCCTGCTGTCCAAGATCCCATTAGCTGAGACTGGCCCAAGAACATCTGAGGCCATGCCCTGTGCTTAACTCATTTTGTGAAGTTCTTGCATATCTCTTCTCTATTCTCTGGTCAGGCCACATGTTGATCCTCTTCTCTTGATTTCTTACACTTTTTCCCGGCCAGGCAGGGTCAAATATGTAGTTTGGTTTTGGTCTTATTCTTTCTCAAGGATGCCAAATAGGAGAAGTAAACCAACATTTATTGCAAATCTTCCATTTGTCAGGAACTTGATTTATCACTGATTCATCACTGAACCCTCGCAACAACCCTGAAAGTTGGGACTGATTATTTACATTATTTTAAATATTTTCATTTTTAAAAATTTTATGGGGGAAGAAACCGAACATGAGACATGTTTGATAACTTGATGAAGACCACATGGTTAATATTGCAAACCTATATCTATCTGAATCCAAGATCCTATGATCTTCCCATTCCAGAGCATTGCCTCTCCTAGAGATTGTCCTGTCTCATGGGATCTCCATTGCTTTGCATAGGCGACTACCTACACTCATGTAGGCAGCTCTGGCTTTCTTTTTGGCCTTTTCAAAATAAGTGTGGGTCTCTTCCTATGTAGAGATCAGGACTCTTAAGCTTTTATAGGTCACAGAGGTACAATATCTGATGAAAGTTTTACATTCTCTCGGAAGTCATGTACACACACACACAAATACACATGTTTGCATATTATGTAAGAGGATTCAGAGGCCTGAGGTGTAACTGTGGACCTCTGTTGAAGACTGCTTGATCTGGAAGATTACTTTTCACTGATTAGGGGCTGGGAAAATGTCCAGTTGTCTCCATCCTGGGCAGGCAAAGTAAGTCACTTTATAGCACCATGTGAGAGCATGGTGCATGCCTCATCCCAGCTGAAGTTTTTTCAAGATAGGTGATTATGTATCCGTGCCTGGTTCCTTTTGACTGGCCCCTGGAGGGCTCGGTGGAGTAATTAACTAAAAGATGGTCAGGAGAGCTGGGTTCCTCATCTGCACCTTGCTTTCTTCACCTGAAATATTGATATGATTCCTGTTTTCTTTGCTTCTCAGGGTGAAGGTAAAATGAGATAAGGGGATAAAGCACTTTGAAAGTAAATGTCAGTGAGTCCCTGAGGAAAACCTGGGCTTGGTCATTTTTGCACAGCTGACCATTTCAAGTCTTCTCCTTGGAATACCCTGTAGCTTCAGGTGATATTTCTCACACTTTCTGAAGTGGGAGAACACTAGGTATTTTCCACCTGACGCTTAGCTGAGAATGAACCCCCTGCTGGTGTACTTCTAAGCTGCTCAAGCCCTTTATTTTAAATGAACTTTGAGCCTGAAATTGGGCAGACCCTTCTATTTAGCTTTTTCTCCGAGAGCTGCTCAGTGCTGGTAGCAACTTTATAGCTGGATGGTTTGATTAATTTGAAAAATAATCTGATGCTTAAAGATTATATTAGCCATGGAGCACTATAAAGTAAACATCTGCCAGGTTTTACAATCCACCCAAGGAAATGTGACACCTGTCCTTAAAATGGCTGACATAGCAATTTTTTATTATCAATTCGAAGTTTGGGATGTGCCATGGTAGTCTCCCTGTTGTTTATGTAGGTACAGACCCAACTCAATGGTACTCAAGCCATAACATGGTCTTATGATAGGAAAGGCTCTGGGGTCTTCAACTGAGTGAGCAATTCTGATTCATTTGCTCGGTGTGATGCAGAAGATACTTGCAACTTTACTGCTGTCTTTGCTGCCTGTTGGAGCCTTTTTTGGGGGTAATCATTTGACTTTGCACTCATGAGATTAAACCCAGCAGGGGTAGATATTTTCTTTTTTAATTTTCATTCCTGTTATTTAATTGGCATATAATGAGACCAGGAAAAAAAAAACACCTTGTAGCAATCTGTTCAATACAAATAACTCAGGCAGATGCAGCCAGATGTATCCATGGTGACCTCCTTGACTGTCTACATTAGGAAAGGTGGCCCAGAATGCTTAACTCCCTGTTTGCTGAATGTGTCAGAAGTATACTTTCTCCTTTTCTTCTTCCACAAGAAAGGACATTTCCCAAGTCCATGCATTTGCCCCATATTGGGAGTTGTCTTCTCAGCATCTGTGGGAGTGACACAGATGTGGATGGTTGTCCCCGGTGTTAGTGTTGGCTCACTGCTCTGTGGCTTCAGTATTGTAGACAAAGACATTCTCCATCTGCTCCTAAGGCTTCATCTTACAATATTCCTAATGGAGGAGAAATGTTGAACCATATCAGAAGCCAGCAGAGCAAGTAACAAAGGGAAATTTCCTTCCCATATCTTGATTTCTGTATCAAAACCAGCCTTCTATTCTGAAAAAAGATAGTTTTTAGGGTCATCAGAAGTTTTTAGGATCATCAGCACCTTTCCCTGGATTCTGTTTTCAGGGTCAGATTCTTGATCCACAAGTGTTCAATGAAGCACTATTGCATGGTCATGACCACAAGGCTTCCTTCAGTATACTTACAGGAAATGGTAAATATCTCCTACTTTTCAAAACATGAGGTGACAATTACAGTAAACGCCACTTCCCATGGAACAAATTGGGTGATTCTACCATGTGTCCTGGAACTTTCCTTTCTTTATGAGGTACATGGAAAACGAAAGTCTCCATACTTGTAATATATAGGGCATTAACATGCTATTGTCCATCTGCCATTGAAAGAAGGGCATGGAGGAAGGAAGTCTCACTCCACCTCAGTTATGCTCTGACCTCTCATGATTTTCTCCACCTCGAAGCTGGTTGTCTCCCAGTGTTTCCTATCTCAGTGACATGCACAGGCATCCTGGTAGTACAGAAATCTACGAGGCATCTGTAAAACCTTCCTCTCTCTCTTCACTGCATTTACTTGTCTTCATTTCCATTGGTACCCTCATGCAGCCAGCCTCTGCCTGTAATACAGGACCAAGGTGATAACCTCTCAATTATCTTCCCCTTTTTTATCTTTACCTTTTGCCATTCAATCCAGCAACTAGATTGTTGCTTTTAAAATGTAAGTCAGATTATTTCACTGCGACCTTGTGGTGGTGGCTACCATCACACTTAAGCAAAACAAAACACAATAACCAAAACCAAAACCAAACCGCATTAAATTCTTTCTGGCCTACAGGACCCTGTGTGATCTGGGATCTGGCCATCATCTACTAACTTGCCAACATCTCATGTTTGGTCCACTTGCAATAACTACCTGTTTATTAGCTTCTTTTCACTCTTAGATGAAGACAAAATGATTCGCATCTCTCATGGCTCTGCAATGCCTCCAGCTTCATCTTGCTCCATACTTCCCTTCTTTCCCTTTGCTCCACAACCTGCTTTCAGTTCCCAGGCTGGCCTCTTTCTGCCCCAGGACTCTGTGCCTGCTAGTTACTTGGTCTGGAACAGCCTTCTTTTTCCCCTTTGATCTTGTCAGCACTTAAGTAGCATTTCTTCAGAGAGCTTTCCTAGATTCCAAGGTCAAGTCACGTTCTTTGTCATTTGGAATCACATGACTCTGATCATTTCCTACTACCTGCTTATTGTAAGCCCTATCCATAAAGTGACCTTAATCTTCTGGTTTCCTGATGAGAAGATGGAACAACTTGTTTTTCAAACTTGAATAAATAAACATTAAGGGATACAGATAAAACAGCCAAGAGCATAGTTGTTATATTTAATTTAGGTGTGCTAAATATTTAAAATTACATTAGATTGAATAATGTATATTTAGAGACCTGCTTCTTTTTTTAACTTTCATTTTTTTATGCTCTTCACATTCATCTTTGACATCCATGTCTTCATCATCACTATAGCCACTTTTTTGAATGCTCTAATGCAGTTTTGTGAGGCATGTCACCTTCACTTCCACTGAAGTTGTTTGAGATACAGTACTTTTTGAATCATGCATGATCCTGTCACTGGAAATTTATCCCAAGCCACTAGAATCCATTTGCGTAACATTAGGACAGTTTTTTTTTTTTTTCATTTGTCCCGTGGGTATGTATTTATGATCTCTACACTCTAACCACTTGCTGTATTGCTTTAAAAGTAATCTTTAAAATTTAAAAGGCTTGTTTACAATGACATCCAACATTTGCAATTGTTAGGTCATCCCTCAGGGACAATTACTAAATCTTCGCTAAATTCCATTCCTTCTTTATTACCAATTATGTCCGTTATGGGTTAATTTGCTGAAAGACAATTCACTGAATGGCCAATTTGCTTAATTTACCTGTTTCTTTTCACTAATTTTAGTCCACTCGGCTATTATTTTGACTTCCTAACAGTATTTTAAAAATGTTAATTGTTCTCTGCCTCAGTTCCCTGCTACTTGAACTAAACATTGTGTTTGCCAGTTCTGAACCCATAATCTCCCCTTCCTCCCCACCATGTCTTTCCTAATATAACCTCCTTCTTCCGTTTTCTTTAGGTATCCATGGCTTTCTCACAGCCATGGGACTCAGAGGAAAAAGGACCGCATCCCTGTTTTTTTTTTTTTTTTTTTTTTTTTTTTTTTTTTTTTTTTTTTGAGATGGAGTTTTGCTCTTGCTGCCCAGGCGGAGTGCATTGGCACAATCTCAGCTCACGGCAACCTCTGCCTCCCGGGTTCAAGTGATTCTCCTGCCTCAGCCTTCTGAGTAGCTGGGATTACAGGCACCTGCCACCATGCCCAGCTAACTTTTTTATTTTTATTTTTATTTTTAGTAGAGACAGGGTTTTGCCATGTTGGTCAGTCTGGTCTCAAACTTCTGACCTCAAGTGATCCACCCTCCTTGGCCTCCCAAAATGCTGGGATTACAGGCATAAGCCACCGCGCCTGGCCCCCTGTTTTAATCATATTATCTTGGGAGAGGTATGATGAGGTCAGATGCAGATCAAGAGACAGAAACTGGAAAGAGTTTCCCAGTTTTGTTATACTCACAGTTCCCTGGGGAGGACATAGCAGGCCACACAGGGTCACTAGGAGGAAGTACCAGCGTCTTTCATGAGGCAGAGAGAGCGGACAGGATGATGAACAAATACCATTCTTGTGGTTTCTGTGGAAGGGGCGGGCAAGGCAGAGTAGGCGGACTTAGTATTGACTGACTATGTTTGAACGTGGCACCCCTATGAAATTTGCGTTCACTGTGACTGTTAAGGTATGTGGTTTGGGGTTTTCTGAAGTCTCCCCATGTTTTGGGTAAGCCAGGGCTTTATAATAACTAATAGCTATTTTCTAAATGTTGAAAGATCAATTTACAGAAATAAAAAGTGTGGTTACTATGATCCCCACTTTGTAGTTTTTACAGAACATCTTGAGGCTCTCTCCATACTAGGCTTACCTACCCAGCAGCTCTTACTCCATTCTAAGTCATCCCTGGAAACAGATTTCCCTTCTCCTGAGCAGCAGGAGAGGTAGTGCGTTTATTAGAGAAAGGGTTGTTCCTGAGGAACATTCGCACAGAGCTGCAAAGAGCCACATTCACACAGAGCTGCAATGAGCCATTTCAAGCAACTGGAGTTAGACTGTGAGATGAAGCATGCTTGCTGTCTCTATGGATTTCCCTCTACTGTTTTCTTCTTTCATATTTGGTAAAGTATAAGAGATTGGGCCACAGTGCCCTAAGGCTTGGGATGCCAACATGAGGACCCACTGCAGATAAAGGATGGTGGAACAGAGCCAGTCACTGAACAAGATTTCATCTGGGCCCTTGTGCATAGGATTATCTGCTGTTTCCTTCAGACTTACTTGCTTGTATTTTTGGACTTTCTGCCTACTTGTCCATCCCAGCTTGCTTTATGCTTCGACTGTTTATAGTCTTTGGATTTATTAACCTTGGTTTGAACATTTTGTCTTTGGGTGTCTGCATGTAGATGTGGTTCTTGCCTCAACTTAGATGCCTAGTTAGGCTATTTACATAGGGTAGTGACAAATCCACTTACACTGCACTGTGTGTCAGGCTAGGAAAGGATTGGCAGAGGGTGAGCAAAGAGAAAACCCAAAACTAGATAGCCATAAACTCTGTAAAATGTAGGGTGCAGAGCACAAATTGAGTAATGGCACTCATGCAAAAGAACTCAGAAAATATTTCCTAATATTAAGATTACTGGGTTAAAAGCACTCAACATTTTAAGACTCTTGATACATATTGCTACACAGGTTTCTAGAAAGGTTTTAGGAATTTGCTGCTCAACTAGCAATGCACAGTACATCTAGGGCTGTATAAGCCTATATAGCGCTCTGATGTGAATTAGAAGTGGCCCCCAGTTGAATGCAGCCCTGTACCATGGTGCAGCATGGCAAACAGTAGGCAGCTGGATTTCAACCCCACTCACCTCCTTGCCCAGGTATCCTTGCCTAGGACGCTGCCTGAGTGACAGTCATGATAGCCCTGACCTTGTCCCATACTTGTTAGGATGGAATATTTTTGTATTGTAATCATTTCAGCCGAATTCTTGTTCAATCTGCCTTGTTTTTCTGAATCTTTAACTCAATCAGCTCTCCTTTCCTGTCACTGGTAGCTACATTACCTCTTTTTTTCTCCCTCAAAACAGTCTTGTAGAAGCTATCATACTTGAATAAGATGTAAACTCAGTAGGTTAATATTTAGTAAAGTTAACAGAGTTTTCAACCCCATGCTTTCTGGTTCCTTGGGTTCTAAGGGCTGTCTCTGCCACCCAGATCTCATTTTGACCACATTCCTCTAATGGCCCATTTGTTCCAGCCATGCTGGCCTTCCTGGTGTTCCTTGAACACAAAAGGTGCCTCATTAACTCAGAGCTTTGCACTTTTAGTTTTCTCTGCTAGGAAGACACTGACCAAAAAATTAAAAATTGTTTACTCCCCCAATCCCTTCAGGTCTCTACACAAACTGTTACCTCCTTTGAGAGACATTTCCTAACACCAGGAACCTCTTCACTGGACACTTTCCCTGCTTTGTGTTTCTTCACTTACTATTCTCATATATATATATATATATATATATATATATATATATATATATGTATGTATATATGTATATATGTATATATACACACACACATATATCATATATATATACATATATATATTTATATGTGTATTTGTTGCAATTGCCACTCTCCCCCACCCAGGATGTTAGGTCCATATAAGTAAGGACATATCTTTGTTTACACTTACATCTGAAACAGTGCCTGATATGAAGTAAGTCCTCAATAAGTATTTGTTGAAGAAAATGGATGAATGAATGGAGGATTTGAGCTACTGTCGCTCTTCAGTGTGCAACAAAAGCTCATTATTCACATTGCCCTCGTGGAAGCCATAATACTGAGGTAATAAAAAGTCCCAAGAGTCCAATTCTTGGCTTTTGACTTTCTAAAATATATTTTTGTAAATTTGGGTAGGAAAGATAGCATTGAGAGAAGAGACTTACTGAAAAATGAAGAACCCAGGTCCTGGCATAAACAATGGGATTAGAAGACTATCTCTGGCTAACTTTTCCTGCCATTCAGAAAGAAGGTCAAATTGGCCAAGAGGAGAAGGAAAGTCTAGTGAAAAACAAAGTGATGGGATGAGTCCTTGGTCATACTCTCTGTGAAGGTTTTCTGGGATCTATTTTTGTTTGTTTGTTTGTTTGTTTGCAAAACTGTCAAACAAGTTGAGGGTGGGGAGGGAAGGAACAGAAACCAAAGATTAAACTTGTCAGAGATTTTTCAAGAGTGGAGTAACCCAGGGATATCCAGGAATATGCAAGCCTCTGAGAGCAGCTGCATCTTCACAAGTGCTGGTCAGTGGACAGGCAATGACTGAGGGAGGTATTTTTAGGCTGAATACTTTGAAGGTCAGAAGCTGAGTCCTCCATGCCACCACCTGAACACAAGGGGAGCAGCTGAGAGTACCTGTAGTAGTCTGCTAGGGTTGCTATAGCAAAATAGCATAGATTGGACAGCTTAAACAACAGAAATTTATTCTCTCACAGTTCTGAAGACTAGAAGTCCAAAATCAAGATGTCATCAGGGTTGATTTCTTCTGAGCCCTCTTTCCTTGGCTCATAGATGGCTGTCTTCTCCCTGCATCTTCACATAGTCTTCCCTCTGTGTCTGTTGGTGATAAGAACACCCCAGTCATATTGGATTAGAATCCATGGCCTAATTTGACCTTAATTCTTTCTTTAAAGGCCCTATCTCCAAATACAGCCACATTCTGAGGTACTGGTTGTTAGAACCTCAACATGTGAATTTTGAAGGGACAGAATTCAGCTCATAACAGCGTCCAAGTGCCCCTATGTGAGGTACAGAACAGTCGAAAGATAACAGCTGGGCTCCATAGATCTCATGGTTACGGTTAGAATGACTCAAACAGCACGAGTTGGCCATCTGATGCTACTTCAAGATTGTAGACTTTAATACTGTATATCACTGGAGACCCAAATGAGGCAAATTTTATCTCACTGGAAGCCAGTGTGAGCAGAGAATTTTAGTGAACAAGATACCCCATTCCTCCTGATGCCAGGGTTCTACAAAAGTCAACGTCTATGTAGCCCATAGATCACATCAAGGGAGAAAGGAAGAAGGAAGGTGAGAGGGGATAAGGACTGTGTGTTTACCCAAATGAATCTGAGTATGTTGGGGAGGAGGGAGAATAAACCTCCGCGAATGGCCCAGTTCACTTGAATTGACATGCTTAGATTCCCAGGAGGAAGAGCTGAACTGAGACGTTTAGAAATAATGGAAGTTAGACTGTCAGATTCATCCATGTTCTGTAGCAAACATTCTATCTTGACATCTTTAAACAACATTTTATGCAGATGTTCATAACCATATTTCTCATTTGTAAGTCTGGGTTTTCAGTTTTTCAGTTTGGTTTGACATATTCTTTGGTCTGTTTACTGTTCTTTTAATATAGTACCCATTATGGGTGTTGTGAAAACAACAGGGGCCTAAGCCAACCATGAATTGTGTTACATTGGATCTACTGACTTGGATGTAATAAGTGGAAATTGACTAAAGATGGCCTTTTCAAATTATTCATATTTATATTGGATTATTTGGCATTAACGTGTCCAATATAAAATGATTTCATTCTTCTAGACTTAATACTTTTAACCTTTAGGTGAGTGTCAGAAGTGATCTGCCAATCACTTTGCAAGCATAGGTAATCTCAATCTCTCTCTCACCAACATATACCTGGATATTATGTAACAATAGTTCAAATTAGGTGTTCCCCTCCACATTTTAAAGTTGTCACTTAAAAATTTTCATTATCTATTTAAATGTTCCAAAGGATATAATTTCTAGAATAGTATTTGGTAAATATTAACATCTTGAAATAAAACTTTCAGATCACTCTTTTGAATATATTTAACAAATATTTGAATTCCAAATATATGAATTCCATAGCAATTTGATTTCCACCATCATCTGTTTTTTTTTTTTTTTGAGATGGAGTCTCCCTTTGTTGACCAGACTAGAGTGCAGTGGTGCAATCTCAGCTCACTGCAAATTCCGCCTCCCGGGTTCATGCCATTCTCGAGCCTTAGCCTCCTGAGTAGCTGGGACTACAGGCGCCCGCCACCATGCCTGGCTGAATTTTTGTATTTTTAGTAGAGATGGGGTTTCACTGTGTTAGCCAGGATGGTCTTGATCTCCTGACCTCGTGATTCGCCCGCCTTGGCCTCCCAATGTGCTGGATTTACAGGCGTGAGCCACCACCCCTGGCCCATCATCTGTTTTAAAAATGCATGAAGCAGCACCTTTTTAATACTGGAAACTCTTGCATCATTTTTTCTTAGTCTAGCTAACATATTTCTGTTTTCCTTCTATACAGTGATGCATTCTAATGTAACATATTGTTATGTTTGAAAGCCTTTCACTTCACCATAATTCTCTAGAACAAAAATAAATATATAAAGTTAAATTTAAAAAATTCTTATGATCATAGGGTTCTAAAGTGTGAACATTTTTCTTTTAAATTGACTTACTACAATTATTTCTCATATACAATGGGTCAAACAATGCACATTTGTTACAAATTATAGTAAATTATTATCCATGAAAGTAAAATTGTAAGGAGAATGCATTCCATAATGAATTGGATTGAGCGAGGTTGTTAAGATGACTTGCTTATAAGACCATTTATCTTCTCTCTTTGTACAGCCACTTGAGAAACTGCACCAGCATTAAGTAAGAAAAGGTATATTGTAAAAGGGGTGAGGACCCATATGACCTCCAGCACTATTTCAAGAAAATCAGTTTTAGGAATGTGCACATAAAGAAATCAAGGATCTAAACATAGGCTTCACACTCCCTAGATATTTTTCTGTTACCCTCAGAGATGACCATGCCCAATTTTGAAGATCACTATCACTCAGTTGCTGGAGGGGATGCCAGGGGTGTATTTTACCAAACTATCACCTCACTTTCAGGCTCACACTTGGGAAAGAGATACCAGACTGAACTGTGGTCTGCTCTTCAGTCTGGGAATGTTCATTACGGCAGTTAGGTATCTGAAGTACAATGATGGTTCTGCTGTGGCTGAAAGAGCAAACATGTTATTTTTTTTTTTAACATAGAAAATAACTGGAAAGCAAGTTAAACATGATAGATGACCATTCCTTAGAGAACAATGGAAACTCTCAGGTGCTACAAAATTAGCATAACTCAATGCATGCTAAAATTGAACTTATTTTTAGAGATTTGTTCTGATACAAAGTGACCGCATTATTATGAAGGGTAAAATAACCCCAGAAATCACAAGATCCTCTGAGGTTCAAATTAACAAAATATCAGAGTAGATATCAGAGAGAAATCTGAAATGATTTATTACAGAAGGCAGGAATACTTTCAGGGAAGGTTTCCCCCCCAGGTTAGCTAATATACAAGCCAAGTGGATATGTCAAATGTAAGAAAAATAATAGTCGTAATAGAATTGCAGAACTGAATGGCTTTGATGGAATTGGATCAAGAGAAAGCAGGAGAGGGAACACATTTGTACAGGGTAAAGTATTGTCTTGGAATGCAGTGTATCATGAAATTTGGCTTTCAAAATGGGCTCAATTTAATTTTGAGAATAGTTATTTGAATTAAAAATGAACCTTTAGAACCTGAAGAGGAATAATAACACTGAATTGAGCTGCAGACAGTCTAGGGCTTTATTGACACTGGGTGACAAGTGTGGTTTTATCCACCTCTTCTGTTTTCCTGGCCAGGGCTGGTGTATCTACTTGTGTTTGTGACAGGTGCACATCCTGGACCACCATGCCAGACCTCTTCTGCCAGGTCCCAATTACAGGACCAGCTCTTTGATCACTTTGCTACTCGGCAAACAATTACACACCAGCAAAGATCGTCAGTGACCTTCTGCTTTCACCTTGGTCTCTTGGCAGGTGTGATATACCATTTTAATATAGAAAGAGTTAGAGAGTATGAGGCTCTGGACACTTCAGCACATTTTTTTGAGGGCAAGTGCAAGGGTTTTCCTCTGCTTTTATTTATGCTCTGATTTCCTGATGATGTACCTTTATTGAAGATATGTAAATATCTCTGTTTCTGTTAATTTATTTTATGTTATCTCTGGTGGTAATGATTTTTTTTTGTTCTGCCTCTAAGGAAGATAATTGTTTTGAGATTGTTATTTTCTATCCTTGGGGTCGCTGGTAATTGCAATGATATCATTAAGTATTTGGAAGAAATGTAGGTCATTATTTACATTTAAAGGGATATACTTTGAAAAATATAATTCTAGGCAGTTTTTCTTTAACTTGAACCAATATTATATAAAAATATTCTAAAACTCAGAAGTTTGCAAGTAAGGACAAATGGGTTTTATTTTACTGATATTATATTTTGCAGAGTCTCAGCTTTTTTTGTTTTTGGTAGTGCCATAAATTTTCTATGAAAATATCATTGATACAAATAGTATTGATTGATTAATTTCATGAATATTCTAGCTACATGTATGACAAGTATATAGTGTATTATATTCAAACTAATCATGAAAGTCACATATATATGTAAAAACCAAATTACTCCACTCAATATTTTGCAAATTCACACCTAAAAATCACCTTGAGGAGTATAGTCATAAGAACATTTCATTCGCCCTTTCGATAGGTACAGACCACAAGCTCAAGTTATACCAAGAAAAATAAAGGGACTGGGGAAAGGGTTGAGGAGGATGGGAGAGCTTACTAGTTAGCAAAATGCTTACTTGGGATTAAATGACCTTTCCTATAAATCAGAAGGCAAACTGTCAGCCAGGTACTTTCTCATTTGCAGCATGTACAAGCAGCAGGAAAATGAGCCAAAGCATCCTTTGAAGCAAAACATTACATAGAATGCAATTGGTTCTCACTGTGTCTCTCTTCTCCTGGAAACTATTACTGAAGATAAATCAGGTGAGGCTGCAGTACATCTTGCTCCTCCATGGGCAGGTCCTATTAGCAGCATCTTTATTTTCTTACCTGAAGCATTCTTGCCCTTCCAAGCGACACGAGTCAGATAAAGTGAGTGTGTGCTGAGTTAGCTCCCTGTGATAAAAAAGGGAAACATTTTGCAATATTAAAAACAAGAAGTGTTTGGGCCATACTATTCCAGAAGATGGTTATGAAATTCATCAATATTTCTCTGAACTAACTCCAAAGGAATGATGCTCTGCTCTTTTGGAAATTCTGCCTGTTGGTTTAGAGTCGTGGGTACTTTCCTAGTACACTCACAGAATCACATCAACTCTGACCATCTTGTTAGAGAAAAATGCCAACAATCCCAATGACATGAGAACTGCCCAAAAGATCAGACTGCCTTCTTCCTTTTTTGAAAAAAAATTAAATTATAATTTACTACTTGTTTTCCTCTGGCTCTCCATATCTGTCCAACCTTATTTCTCCAGACACCAAATTTATTCCTTGTCAGACTGTCCTCTTTTCTGGGTGGTTCACTTGTCATGTTCTGCCCCTCCAGTGCTCTCAGTTATCCAAACTTAATGCCCTGACCGTTCTGCTGACTGCAGGTGTGTGCCCAGGGTTGGTATTTTCCTCTCTCTGTGATCTTCACTGTCTTTCTCAGTGTGCCTCAGTGCAGGATGTCTGGGGAGAAAAAATACCTCTAGGGAGTTTCAGGTGAATCTTACCAGAAGGGAACAATAATGAGATGTCATGGTGATGGCCAAAATTGGATTTTTCACTTATCCTCCTTGGGTGTCCATTCTGTTTTTGAAATTGTGTCCTTGAGTCCTTGAAGCCTTGCTCCGGCAATCCATAAATAGAAAGAGCATCTGAATGACACACTCCTTCTAATGACCCTTAATACCTAGGGTAGTCATTTTGCTGGTATTTTTTGGCCCTAATTTTTGAATAATATTTGGTAAGAGCACTCATGTCCTGAGGTAAGCAAGATGCTCAGTAATATAAGAAAATTAAGCACACGTCTTATCTCCTAGGAATCCTCTCATCTCATTCCTATAAGCATGTGATCTGTGGTTGGGGCAAAATGAGAGCGGGCCTTCAGGGACCCTGGCTGTGGTCTTGGTGGCATGTGGAGGTCAGGGTGTGTGTTCAGCATGTGGGGTGGTACACAGCTGAACAGTATGGTTGCTGTGCTGCAGTTAGAAAACCTCAAAGTCGCTCCGCTCAGCTGCTGCTGGCAGGACTTCTGTGATTCCAGTTACTCTTTGGTTTGCTTTGGTCCATGGACAGGCCCCCAGGACTTAAGTTTCTGCCCCATGTTTTTGACAGAAGACTATCTTAATTGTGAATTCCCTTTTTGGTAAGGAACTGGCACAAACTTCTAAAAGTGTGGAGTTAAAAGAATACCATATCTCACGTTTGTTGAATGCTTATGGTGTACTGACATTTGTTTGCATTTTCTCCTTTCTTGTTCTGAGGCACAGAGAGGATAAGTGATTTGCCCAAGGTCACAGAACCATTGAGAAGTGGAGCTGGGATCCACCCCCATCAACCTAACCGCAGAACCCCTTGCTCTTACTCACTGAATGCTCTTCCTGTGTGATGTAGTTGGTTGTTGGAATTAGTTTAGTGATTCAGACACTTCAGAGCTAGCACTGCTGCAGTCTCTTGAGTTTTTCCTCCAAGATGTTTGCTGTAGCCTGAACTGCCACATTCTACCTTCAAGACAAGGAAGAAGGGTGAAGGCTGGTACTGTCAAGATTTCCACTAAGATCTCCCTGGCTAGCATGGTACCACATGGCTATCATTAGCTATAGGGGTAGCTGGGATAGTAAGGGTTTAGCTTTTGTATTCTGTGTAATAGAACAGGCAAAAGAACAGTGGTTTGGGGCTGGGGAGAGGCAGTCAACAGTGTCTTCCACAACAAGCGATTTTATGGAGATCTCTCTTACTTGTCTTTGGGGAAGGTGCTGGAAAAGGACATTCTCTTTCCATAAACACCATTATCCTGTAGAGTAGGATAAGTAATAACCCCCCAAGATATTTAGTTTCTAATCCCAGGAGGCTGTCCTTAAATCCTTGTAGCTCTTATACAGCAAAAGAGACCTTGCAGATGTGATTAAGGATCCTGAGATGTGGAGATTATCTGGATAATCTATTTGGGTCCTAAATGTAATCACAACTGTCCATATATCAGGGAGCAGAGAAAGATTTGGTTGCAGAGATGGGGACAATGTGACAACTAAAACAACCTGATACGTTGCTGGCTTTGCAGATAGAAGAAGGGTCCATATGCCTAGCAGTGCAGCTCTAGAAACTGAAAAAGTCCAGAAAGCACGTTGTCCCCTAGAGCCTCTCGAGGGTGTGCAGCCCTGAGGACACCTTGATCTTGGTCCAGCAAAATCAATATTGGATTTCTGACCCCAGAAATGCAACAATAAATGGATACTGCTTGAAGCCAACAAGTTTGTAGTAATTTGTTATAGTAGCCCTGGGAAATGAATACATTCCTCCAGCCAAGCTCTGCCTCCCAGTTCTGTTCATATGGTGTCCTTCACTAAGCTCTCTCTCTCTCTCTCTCTCTCTCTGTGTGTGTGTGTGTGCATGCACATGTATGTGTGTGCATGAGAGAGAGAGAGCAAAAGAGAGAGAAAGAGACAGGAGAGCAGAGTGGGGAGAGGAGAGGGAAGAGAGAGATGGCAAGGTGACCTGGAGCTGGACACAATAATAATAGTTCTCTGCACTGAGAATGTGAGTTGTTGAGTGCCTTTGTTCACAGCTACAGCCATTAGTAATCATAGCTGGGAAAACAGAAAAAAAAATCCCATTAGATCCCCTTAGCCATCTGATGCTATA
This sequence comes from Macaca nemestrina, assembly GCF_043159975.1. Lineage (NCBI taxonomy): Eukaryota > Metazoa > Chordata > Mammalia > Primates > Cercopithecidae > Macaca > Macaca nemestrina. Next base: position 61,697,944 of record NC_092130.1, read on the forward strand.
CTGTGATATCTGTAATAGGTCTAAAATAACTGGACCAGAGCCCTCTTTAAAGGCAAGGACTTTCATGTGTAAGTAGAAGGGGTTGATTATGTGAGTAAGACTTTCTCTTTGTCACTATCTTTTTGACTTGAGTAAGGGATTCATTTGATAGCAGAGCAGTGCATTGACTGCATAGCCAGCTGTGCAAATGGGATTCTTTGTCTCTTGGTTTTGCCAAGGCTGAGAACAAAATAACAGAACTCCTACATTCCAAGTGAGTGCCAGATCATGTGCGCAGAACTGGCAAAGGAAACGGTCAACAGTTAGTTTTGTAACCTTACTTAGAGGATAAGTAAGGGATTAGGGCCAAGAAGGAGAGAATGCCTTAGAAAAAAGATGGTTGGAACACTGTGGCTTTCTCCTCCCTCTTCCATGTCGTACTTCCCTCAGCTCAAGCTGAGAGAGGGGCTTTAGGAGGTCCACTTGCAAAATTCATGGCTTTTTGGTGGAGTGCGTAGAGGCATAGGGAGAGATGTCAGACATTCCTGAGGAGGTGTCTAGCACTATTGGGCCTGGCAGCAATGATAAGAAAAAAAAAAAAGACTGCACTGGCAGCCATCTAATCTCCTTAATAGCAAGACCAACATGTGTGAAATTTCCTGTGGGGGTGTGTGGATCTGTAATGACGTGGTGGAGAGGAGCTGACCGATACTTGGCCCAAGACACTTACATTGATGTGGCCACTCTGGAGAGCCTTTCTGAGGAGGCCGCTGGGGCCCAGGAGTTGTGAGGGTCAGAATGGGCTGGTGGAGGAGGCAGCACCCATGTCCAGGGAGCCGTGTTTGGAGGTCGCCAGAAGGGAGTTCTCCAAGTCACCCTCCAAAGGCTCTTGAAACAAAGAACTGGGCTAACATTTGCCAAATGTCAGATCACAAATCAGCCATGCTCAGATCGTGTCCTTTCCCCTAATGCTGTCCTCCTTTAGGCTCAGTCCTGGAGGGGTCAGACCTTGGCTATGTACTAAAGGAGAAGCAATGGAAGAATACAGCTGGGAAAAAAGAGAAGCAGCTCCATATGTCTCCTTCCCACATCGTGTTTCTAGGCCTAAAACAGTAACATGCTGGAGGAGGAAAGAAAATCTAATTTAGGCTAGAGTTTGGGGTTTTTATTTTCATGTTTGACTGGGCAATTATTTCTAAAATGAAACTGTTCTTGTGCCTAAAACCAGCTGAAAGAATTAAGGCATGTGCCAAAGATTTCATCCAGGAGGCAAGGAAGAATGAGTCTGTAGATGAAGTCTGAATGGGTAGTAAACAAAAGAATCAAGTTGTATTCTACTTATACCTTCTGGTGTGTGGCTTGTTCTGTGAAATGATTCAGCTGGGCTGGGTGCGGTGGCTCACGCCTGTAATCCCAGCACTTTGGGAAGCCAAGGTGGGCGGGTCATGAGGTCAGGAGATCGAGACCATCCTGGCTAACATGGTGAAACCCCGTCTCTACTAAAATACAAAAAATTGCGTGATGGTGGGAGCCTGTGGTCCCAGCTACTCTGGAGGCTGAGGCAGGAGAATGGCGTGAACTCGGGAGGTGGAGCTTGCAGTGATCCGAGATTGCACCAGTGCACTCCAGCCTGGGCGATAGAGCGAGACTCCTCCTAAAAAAAAAAAAAAAAAAAAAAAAAAAAAGGTATTCTCAGGGGGCACCCAAGATGGCCGAATAGGAACAGCTTCAGCCTCCAGCTCCCAGCATGAGTGACACAGAAGACAGGTGATTTCTGCATTTCCAACTAAGGTACTGGGTTCATTTCACTGGGACGTGTTGGACAGTCTGTGCAGGACAGTGGGTGCAGCCCACCGAGTGAGAGCCGAAGCAGGGTGAGGCATTGCCTCACCTGGGAAGTGCAAGGGGGAAGGGAATTCCTTTTCCTAGCAAAGGGAAACCCTGACACACAACACCTAGAAAATCAGGTCACTCCCACCCTAATACTGCACTTTACCAAGGGTCTTAGCAAACAGCACACCAGGAGATTATATTCCGCGCCTGGCTCGGAGGGTCTCATGCCCACGGAGCCTCCCTCATTGCTAGCACAGCAGTCTGAGATCTAACTGCAAGGTGGCAGCGAGGCTGGGGCAGGGGCACCCGCCATTGCTGAGGCTTAAGTAGGTAAACAAAGCAGCCAGGAAGCTCGAACTGGGTGGAGCCCACCACAGCTCAAGGAGGCCTACCTGCCTCTGTAGATTCCACCTCTGGGGACAGGGCATAGCTAAACAAAAAGCAGCAGAAACCTCTGCAGATGTCAATGTAATGTCCCTGTCTAACAGCTTTGAAGAGAGCAGTGATTCTCCCAGCACAGAGGTTGAGATCTGAGAACGGACAGACTGCCTGCTCAAGTGGGTCCCTGACCCCTGAGTAGCCTAACTGGGAGACATCCCCCACTAGGGGAAGACTGACACCTCAGACCTCACATGGCTGGGTACACCTCTGAGACGAAGCTTCCAGAGCAATACTCAGACAGCAACCCTTGCTGTTCAGCAATATTCTCTCTTCTGCAGCCTCCACAGCTGATACCCAGGCAAAGAATGTCTGGAGTGGACCTCAAGCAAACTCCAACAGACCTGCAGCTGAGGGTCCTGACTGTTAGAAGGAAAACTAACAAACAGAAAGGATATCCACACCAAAACCCCATCTGTACGTCACCATCATCAAAGACCAAAGGTAGATAAAACCACAAAGATGAGGAAAAAGCAGTGTAGAAAAGCTGATAATTCAAAAAATCAGAGCACCTGTGCCCCTCCAAAGCAATGCAGCTCCTTGCCAGCAACGGAACAAAGCTGCATGGAGAATGACTTTGACGAGTTGAGAGAAGAAGTCTTCAATCGATCAAACTTCTCAGAGCTAAAGGAGGAACTACGAACCCAGTGCAAAGAAACTAAAAACCTTGAAAAAAGATTTGATGAATGGATAACTAGAATAACCAATGCAGAGAAGTCCATAAATGACCTGATAGAGATGAAAACCATGACACGAGAACTATGTGATGACAAATGCACAAGCTTCAGTAACTGACTTGATCAGCTGGAAGAGAGTATCAGTGATTGAAGATCAAATGAATGAAATGGAGTGAGAAGAGAAGTTTAGAGAAAAAAGAGTAAAAAGAAATGACAAAGCCTCTAAGAAATATAGGATTATGTGAAAAGACCAAATCTACATCTGATTGGTGTACCAGAAAGTGACGGGGAGAATGGAACCAAATTGGAAAGCACTCTGCAGGATATTATCCAGGAGAACTTCCCCAACCTAGCAAGGCAAGCCAACATTCAAATTCAGGAAATATAGAGAATGCCACAAAGATACTCCTCGAGAAGAGCAACTCCAAGACACATAATTGTCAGATTCACCAAAGTTGAAATGAAGGAAAACATGTTAAGGGCAGCCAGAGAGAAAGGTCGGGTTACCCACAAAGGGAAGCCCATCAGACTAACAGCAGATCTCTCAGCAGAAACTCTATAAGCCAGAAGAGAGTGGGGGCCAATATTCAACACTCTTAAAAGAATTTTCAACCCAGAATTTCATATCCAGCCAAACTCAGTTTCATAGATGAAGGAGAAATAAAATCCTTTACAGGCAAGCAAATGCTGAGAGATTTTGTCACCACCAGGCCTGCCCTACTAGAGATCCTGAAGGGAGTGCTAAACATGGAAAGGAACAACTCGTACCAGCCACTGCAAAAACATGCCAAAATGTAAGGACCACCGATGCTAGGAAGAAACTGCATCAACTAACGAGCAAAATAGCCAGCTAACATCATAATGACAGGATCAAGTTCACACATAACAATATTAACCTCAAATGTAAATGGGCTAAAGGGTTCAATTAAAAGACACAGACTGGCAAATTGGATAAAGAGTCAAGACCCATCAGTTTGCTGTATTCAGGAGACCCATCTCACAAGCAGAGACACAAATAGGTTCAAATAACAAGGGATGGAGGAAGATCTACCAAGCAAATGGAAAACAAAAAAAGGCAGGGGTTGCAATCCTAGTCTCTGATAAAACAGACTTTAAACCAACAAAGATCGAAAGAGACAAAGAAGGCCATTACATAATGGTAAAGGGGTCAATTCAACAAGAAGATCTAACTATCCTAAATATATATACACCCAATACAGGAGCACCCAGATTCATAAAGCAAGTACTTAGAGACTTACGAAGAGACTTAGACTCCCACACAATAATAATGGGAGACTTTAACACCACACTGTCAATATTAGACAGATCAACAAGACAGAGGGTTAACAAGGATATCCAGGAATTGAACTCAACTCTGCACCAAGCACACCTAATAGACATCTACTGAACTCTCCACCCCAAATCAACAGAATATACATTCTTCTCAGCACCACATCACACTTATTCCAAAATTGACCACATAGTCAGAAGTAAAGAACTCTTCAGCAAATGTAAAAGAACAGAAATTATAACAAACTGTCTCTCAGACCACAGTGCAATCAAACTAGAACTCAAGACTAAGAAACTCAATCAAAACCACTCACCTACATGGAAACTGAACAACCTGCTCCTGAATGACTACTGGGTACATAACAAAATGAAGGCAGAAATAAAGATGTTCTTTGAAACCAATGAGAACAAAGATACAACATACCAGAATCTCTGGGACACATTTAAAGCAGTGTGTAGAGGGAAATTTATACCACTAAATGCCCACAAGAGAAAGCAGGAAAGATCTAAAATGGATACCCTAACATCACAACTAAAATAACTAGAGAAGCAAGAGCAAACACGTTCAAAAGTTAACAGAAGGCAAGAAATAACTAAGATCAGAGCAGAACTGAAGGAGATAGAGACACAAAAAACCCTCCAAAAAATCAATGAATCCAGGAGCTGGTTTTTTGAAAAGATCAACAAAATTGATAGACTGCTAGCAAGACTAATAAAGAAGAAAAGAGAGAAGAATCAAATAGATGCAATAAAACACGATAAAGGGGATATGAACACCAACCCCACAGAAATACAAACTACCATCAGAGAATACTATAAACACCTCTACACAAATAAACTAGAAAACCTAGAAGAAATGGATAAATTCCTGGACACATACACTCTCCCAAGACTAAACCAGGAAGAATTTGAATCCCTGAATAGACCAATAGCAGGCTCTGAAATTGAGGCAATAATTAATAGCCTACCAACCAAAAAAAGTCCAGGACGAGACGGATTCACAGCCGAATTCTACCAGAGGTACAAGGAGGAGCTGGTACCATTCCTTCTGAAACTAGTCCAATCAATAGAAAACGAGGGAATCCTCCCTAACTCATTTTATGAGGCCAACATCATCCTGATACCAAAGCCTGGCAGAGACACAACAAAAGAGAATTTTAGACCAATATCCCTGATGAACATCGATGCAAAAATCCTCAATAAAATACTGGCAAACTGAATCCAGCAGCACATCAAAAAGCTTATCCACCATGATCAAGTGGGCTTCATCCCTGGGATGCAAGGCTGGTTCAACATTCGCAAATCAATAAACATAATCCAGCATATAAACAGAACCAAAGACAAGAACCACATGATTATCTCAATAGATGCAGAAAAAGCCTTTGACAAAATTCAACAGCCCTTCATGCCAAAAGCTCTCAATAAATTCGGTATTGATGGAACGTATCTCAAAATAATAAGAGCTATTTATGACAAACCCACAGCCAGTATCATACTGAATGGGCAAAAACTGGAAGCATTCCCTTTGAAAACTGGCATAAGACAGGGATGCCCTCTCTCGCCACTCCTATTCAACATAGTGTTGGAAGTTCTGGCCAGGGCAATCATGCAGGAGAAAGAAATAAACTGTATTCAGTCAGGAAAAGAAGAAGTCAAATTGTCCCTCTTTGCAGATGACATGATTGTATATTTAGAAAACTCCATCATCTCAGCCCCAAATCTCCTTAAGCTGGTAAGCAACTTCAGCAAAGTCTCAGGATACAAAATCAATGTGCAAAAATCACAAGCGTTCTTATACACCAGTAACAGACATACAGAGAGCCAAATCATGAATGAACTCCTATTCACAATTGCTTCAAAGAGAATAAAATACCTAGGAATCCAACTTACAAGGGATGTGAAGGACCTCTTCAAGGAGAGCTACAAACCACTGCTCAACAAAATAAAAGAGGACACAAAGAAATGGAAGAACATACCATGCTCATGAATAGGAAGAATCAATATTGTGAAAATAGCCATACTGCCCAAGGTAATGTATAGATTCAATGCCATCCCCATTAAGTTACCAATGACTTTCTTCACAGAATTGGAAAAAAACTACTTTAAAGTTCATATGGAACCAAAAAAGAGCCTGCATTGCCAAGACAATCCTAAGTCAAAAGAACAAAGCTGGAGGCATCACACTACCTGACTTCAAACTATACTACAAGGCTACAGTAACCAAAACAGCATGGTACTGGTACCAAAACAGAGATATAGACCAATGGAACAGAACAGAGCCCTCAGAAATAATACCACACATCTATAACCATCTGATCTTTGACAAACCTGAGAGAAACAAGAAATGGGGAAAGGATTCCCTATTTAATAAATGGTGCTGGGAAAAGTGGCTAGCCATAAGTGGAAAGCTGAAACTGGATCCTTTCCTTACTCCTTCTACAAAAACTAATTCAAGATGGATTAGGGACTTAAATGTTAGACCTAAAACCATAAAAACCCTCTAAGAAAACCTAGGGAATACCATTCAGGACATAGGCATGGGCAAGGACTTCATGTCTAAAACACCAAAAGCAATGGCAACAAAAGCCAAAATGACAAATGGGATCTAATTAAACTAAAGAGCTTCTGCACAGCAAAAGAAACTACCATCAGAGTGAACAGGCAACCTACAGAATGGGAGAAAATTTTTGTAATCTACTCATCTGACAAAGGGCTAATATCCAGAACTTACAAAGAACTCAAACAAAGTTACAAGAAAAAAACAACCCCATCAAAAAGTGGACAAAGGATATGAACAGACACTTCTCAGAAGAAGACATTTATGCAGCCAACAGACACACACAAAAATGCTCATCATCACTCGCCATCAGAGAAATGCAAATCAAAACCACAATGAGATACCATCTCACACCAGTTAGAATGGTAATCATTAAAAAATCAGGCAAGAGCAGGTGCTGGAGAGGATGCAGAGAAATAGGAACACTTTTACACTGTTGGTGGGACTGTAAACTAGTTCAACCATTGTGGAAGACAGTGTGGCAATTCCTCAAGGACCTAGAACTAGAAATACCATTTGACCCAGCCATCCCATGGCTGTGTATATACCCAAAGGATTATAAATCATGCTGCTATAAAGACACATGCACACATATGTTTATTGCAGCACTATTCACAATAGCAAAGACTTGGAACTAACCCAAATGTCCATCAGTGACAGACTGGATTAAGCAAATGTGGCACATATACACCATGGAATACTATGCAGCCATAAAAAAGGATGAGTTCATATCCTTTGTAGGGACATGGATACAGCTGGAAACCATCATTCTCAGCAAACTATCGCAAGAACAGAAAACCAAACACCACATGTTCTTACTCATAGGTGGGAATTGAACAGTGAGATCACTTGACCACAGGAAGGGGAACATCACACACCAGGGCCTTTTGTGGGGTCGGGGGAGGGGGGCAGGATAGCATTAAGAGATATACCTAATGTAAATGATGAGTTAATGGGTGCAGCACACCAACATGGCACATGTATACATGTATAACAAACCTGCACGTTGTGCACATGTACTCTATAACACAAAGTATAATAATTAAAATAATAATATTAAAAAGAGTCAGCTGTTCCTGTCCAGCTCCTGGTAGATCAGAGCAGAGTAACTGGGTTGCTTTAGATAGGAAGAGTACTAGGTAACTTTAAAAAATATGCTTAACTAGTTTTAACTTAGCTCAGGTAAAACTGCTATGCATGTGAGGGCTACCTTAGCTGCACTCCTGTTTAACTTCACATTAGAGCAGATCAGAATCCGGGGCAGGGATATTTTGACCTGGCTCCTTCACCAACCCTCTCATCACCCATATCTGGCCTCTTTCCTCCTGGTTTATTGGAAGGCAAGCTCATGGTGCTGGAATGGGGTGACTCTGATTCCATTAGCATTCTCCAGGCCCTATTCCTTAAACATTACTTTTGTTCTGCCTTCTACTTTGGCCCCACATTCCTCTCCTCACCCTCAATTCCCTCTTCTAGTCATTGCCTGAAGTGTTCTTTGGATACAATAGCAAAGGTTGCAGTGAGAATTGGTAGCGGGGTCAGAGGTCACTTTCAAGGGCACAGCCTGAGCGAAAGGTGAATTTCCCTTTCCACTGTTATAGGGCTGTTGCTGAAATACAGAAGGAAATGTATGAGGAGAAATTGAAGAGACATTCAGTATACAAGGGGAATCAATTTTTGGCTCAAATTTTGGGTGCATCTCAGGAAAAGATGAACACCCCTGTTTTCAAGCTGTAGTTTTTGAAAGAAAAGAGATTGATTTAGTGAGTCATTTTTGGAATCCACTGGAACATGCATTGGTAGACACAGAACTGTGCGATGGATTGATCCCGACTTAATGCAGTTCAACAATGCTTGTTAAAGCAATCACTGTTAAAAGGATATGCTAGCAATGCTGAAAAGCTGAAGGCCAAATGGGTTTCAACTTTCCTCAGCACTGAGCCAGAAACTCCTCATTTGTTTTCCGTTTCTGAGAATCACCTCATGCTATTCAGACAAGGTGACAATCGTGCCTGAAGAAGCTCTGTTAAGCCAATTTACATCAGGTGTGCAGGTGCAGATTTTAGAGGAAAGCTATGACTGATGAGAGATTGTTTTCCCAGCTCAACAGAGCTTTCCAGTGACCAAATAACTGAGCTATTCTCTCAAAAGAGTCAGGAGGGGACTCTGGTTCCCTTTCTACCACTCACAGGCTGTGGGACCTTGGCCGGTCATTAACCTGACAAGTCTTCACCTATACAATGGTGGGATGCAGGTTGAAAGCTGGCGGCCAATGTGAGCTACAGTTCTGTTGTTTTCTGAATATTTTTCTGTTGGTGGCCAGTTGGTGTGTATATGTGGGTGATTTTAGCCTTTCTCTGGGTCTGGCTTTGTGATGTCACTAACAAGACCTGGTGGCCACAGAGGTCTGACTGCCAGGTCTGACCTTGGAGTCTGAAGACAAACCCAGGCTTCAGCTCACTTGCCTCTCACTACTGATAGATGACCAGAGCTATCCTCTGATTCCTTATTAAAAGAAAGAAAGTGCAGAACACCTTGTTTTGGAATTAAAAATAGATCATGGACTTCTTGTTTCTAAGTATTGAATATTTCAATAGAGTAGTATAATGTTTCTATTAATTCTTAAAAAGAATTACCAGACTCAGCTCGTTACTCTTAGATAGGCTATCAAGACTGTGTGTATCATTGGCTTTGCGTAATGCACCTTTTGTTCTCGGCCATTTTATTATTTTGGGTGAAGGTGGACAAGAGAGACTATTTGCTTCTTTTACTGCATTGGGTTGTGTGGCTTGTGAAGAGGGAGATAAGACATAACTCCTGTTCTAAAAGAGTTAACAATAGAGTTGGAGATATGACATATGAATAAGAAAGAGTTAGAAAAGGAGCTTCATCATCAGTAAATATGAGGCTCCCAGGTGTGGAGGTCCTGGGCCAAGACTGGATGGAATATGGAAATATACTTTATAGCCTGTCTCATTAAATATGGTATAGAATTTGTTTGCAAAGCTTTGGTTTCCTCTGCCGCTCTGACTGTTGAGACTACCTGTGGTCTGTCAGCACAGTTCAATCTAGAAGTCCCTACATTTGTATTCCTCATGGCCCTCTCTGGATAGGATGAGGTGCTCTTTCTACAAATCACCAGTTACTTCAGAGGGGAGCTGTATATCCTTCATTCCTTATTCAATTATCTCTCTTCCCAAGTTTCTAGGAGCCCTACGCAGGCAGGGGTCAGGCCTATTTTGCTTAACATTATTTTCTCAATAATTCACTTATTAACTGAGAATAACTGATAATTAAAATAATAATAATAATCTACCACTCTTGGGAGACTAAAGTTTGCAGTATGGGTTTAATGTTTTTCTTCTACTTGGCTACTCTAGTTATAGTCTACTCTTCCATGGTAGATGTGGAACATATTAGATGCTATTTATTAATTCAATGGAAAATGATTTTGTATTATTATTTCTGTATGGCAAGAATAGTTCTGGGTTCTGAATTTAGAGGGATAAACAAGACAGAAAAGATTTGTGTTATTCCAGGATGTACATGCCATAGAAACAGAAAATAAATCATAAAGACACATGCTTGAGTATGTTCATTGCAGCATTATTCACAATAGCATACACATGGAAACAACCAGAATGCCCAGTAATGACAGATTGAATAAAGAAAATGTGGTACATATACAATATGGAATACTATGCAGCCATCAAAAAGAACAAGATCATGTCCTTTGCATGAACAAGCATGGAGATGGAGGCCATTATCCTTAGCAAACGAACATAGGAACAGAAAAGCAAATGCCGCATGTTGACAGCATAAGGACACACACAGAGAAATGACAGACATTGGGGCTTACTTGGGGGTAGAGGATGGGAGGAGGGAGAGGATCAGCAAAAATAAGGGGTACTAGGCTTAATACCCAGGTGACAAAATAATCTGTACAACAAAGTCCTATGACTCAAGTTTACCTATGTAACAAACCTACACATGTACCCCAGAACTTAAAACAAAAGTTGAATAGAAAAATAAAAAATAAAGAAATGAAAGAGATGATTTCAGATAGTATTGCATACAATTAAATAAATGGCAGCATGATCGTCTAGAGATTGGAGGTGTCTGGAAGGCCCAAGGAGGGACAGTTGTAGCCTCTCCCTGAGTGATTAAAAGGAACCAGCATGAAAACAGCAGTGGGGGAAGGAGATAGTCTGGGCAAAGACAAAAGCCCAAATATGGGGACAAGCTTGGGTTATTTGAGGACTGGAGAAAAGGCTACAGTGTCTGGGAGTAAATGAGTGAGAGTGGGTTTAATAAGATAAAGTTAAAGTGGGAGGCAGAAGTCTGATCATTTAGAGGGCCTATAGGCCACATGCACTGGCCAGAGTTCTGGCAGGAAACCAAAGACATAATCAAATTGGGTAACCTGGAGAGTGTTTTGATGTGGGCCATGTTTTAGGAAAAGCAAAGTGCAGTTTTAGGAAAAACAAAGTACAGTACCCCAGAGCTGGGGATGGGAAATGGGCAAGGGAAGGAATCAGTTTCTGACCATGGAGGGAGGCAGCCAAACTGTAGTGAACCACCAAGGAGGAAGCTGGGAAAAACCAGACCTTTATTTCCTCCATGTTCTGGAACTCCCATAAGGTACCTCCCACTGGCCAAGCCAACCAGAAACAGGAAGGCAGAGGAGCCCACTGATGCAGACTTGTGGGCCAGACTACTGGGGTGTGGAGAAGAATCCAGCTCATTCTGCTGACAGGTTTGAAGTTTAATCCTCAGGATAATGGAAAGCCGAAAATCCCCATTGGGAAATTTCGACAACGGGAGTGGCATGAACTAGTGTATGCTTTGAGTATCATGCTCTGGCTGCTGTGTGGAGACCTGAATGTACGAAACGGAAGCGGAAGCAGGCTGCCCTGTCAGGAGATCCTGCAGTGTCTGTGGCTGTCACCTTGTCCTCCACACATGGAATTCAGCCACTGTAGACTGGCTCGTGGCCCTCCCTGATATGGTAAAATCAGCTGACCATTTGCTCAGGACCACACATGGGTGTTCCCTGCTGGGGTGTTGTTTAAGGTTCCCTAGTGTGATATGAGGGTGAGTGGATGTTAGTCTCACAGGCGTGCAGAGGTTTTCAGTTTTGTCTGAAATGGAAGCTGGGTTGACTAGCTAAGGATGGCCCTCTGATGTAAAACTGCATCACGTGCTTGGGTGTTGCTATGTGAAGCGGGTTCTATGGCAATGACTGGCAGTGTTCTTTAGGAGGAGCATGGCTTGTATGGCTTCCTCTTGTGCTGCACGGAATACTCACAAGGCCAAAATTGCATCTGAGAGAAACTTTCTTTTTTTTTTTTTTTTTTTTTTTTTTGAGACAGAGTCTCGCTCTGTCCCCCAGGCTGGAGTGCAGTGGCGCGATCTCGGCTCACTGCAAGCTCCGCCTCCCGGGTTCCCGCCATTCTCCTGCCTCAGCCTCCTGAGTAGCTGGGACTACAGGCGCCCGCCACCATGCCCGGCTAATTTTTTGTATTTTTAGTAGAGACGGGGTTTCACTGTGGTCTCGATCTCTTGACCTTGTGATCCGCCCGCCTCGGCCTCCCAAAGTGCTGGGATTACAGGCTTGAGCCACCGCGCCCGGCCTCGAGAGAAACTTTCTAAGAAAGCTTCATAATAGGTTGGTCATCCTGGGAAGAAAGTACATATTTATGTCTATGTAAGTGTGTGTGTTTATGTGTGTATGTGTGTGTGTGTGTGTGTGTGTGTGTTTATGGGGAGGGAGTAGGGAAAGGGAGGGAGAGGGGAAAAGGAAAATGAGAGAAAGTGAGAGGTTTTGACAACATTTTGATGGGCCCAGCTTGTCTTCTAAAATAGCTTGCAGAAAATGATCTAAGATCTATTCTACCCAAATTTAGGATAAAGGTGAAAGTCTTGAAACTGAAAGAACCCAAGGCTTTCTCTTCTTTTCGTGTTTCTTGTTGAGCTTATCAGCCTGAGACATTGAGATGCTGTATATACTTTCTGAGGCGTCTATAGTTCTGACTCTGAGTGAGGGTCACACTAAAAGTCTGTAGAAAGAGTGTGGACGTTGAATCAAAACTCGATTTATCTTTTGACTTCATCTCACATATAGGGCTATATGACATTATTGGATGCTTGAAGCTGGAATAGTATATTCCTATTGTCTGTCAACTATACTTTTGATAGCATGGTAGGGACAGGAATGAATGATTTCAGTTTACCAGTAATTATAAGAAGACATTTTTTAAAACATTATAATTTTGCAGTTTGAAATTGCTAAGGAATAAATCAAATGTTAGTGTTGGATAATATTTTAATACTCTGTTAAAAGTATATTGATCTAAATTGTTCAGAAATCATTGAATTATTAGTATTCAAGGGATGACTATCACGTAATGAGATGGCTTTTAACAAATTCATTAAAATGCATTCAATTGACAAAAAATAAATTGAATGTGGACTATTTGTAAGGCAAGTGAGGAAAACTAAAATGCAATAAGACATAGTCTCTGCCCCCAAGGAGCTTATGTATTGTAATAATTTTTTCACTTCAGTATAATCAGTTGGGAAGCTAACATCTTTTTGCAATGAGATCACTCCTGCTAAACATATAGGAGCTTCTTTGGAATTGTCTTCAGATCTAGTTTAACACATTTGCATGTGTGCACACACATACTCTCATGGTCAGTCTCGGTTTTTTAGGACAGGGGTCAGCAAAATTTGGTCTGTGGGTGAAATCCAGCCTACTGCCTGTTTGGCATGGCCCCAGAGCTAAGAATGATTTTTACATTTTTAGATGATTGGAAAGAAAAAAAAAAAAAAACGGAGGAAGAGCAATATATGGGGACACATAAAAATTATGTGAAATTCAAATTTTAGTATTAATAAATAATATTTACCGGTACATAGCAGTATTTACTCATTTATGTGTATGAGATAAAGGTGGGACTTAATTAAACTATTAATTATTTTTTAATAAACTTCTTAATTTTTACTGTTCTCCCTTACCTTTGCCATTAAATTCCCAAATTAACTCAAACTGTGTGAATGGCCTTTAAGTGGCCACCACCTTCTACCCCACCAGTTAGATACTACCCAATTGTTCCTCCTCATGAGAGAATGAAGGCCGGGTCCGGTGGCTCACGCCTGTAATCCCAGCACTTTGGGAGGCCAAGGTGGGCGGATCACCTGAGGTCAGGAGTTTGAGACCACCCTGGCCAACATGGTGAAACCCCATCTCTACTAGAAATACAAAAATTAATCAGGAATCGTCGTGCACACCTGTAATCCCAGCTACTCAGGAGGCTGAGGCAGGAGAATCGCCTGAACCTGGGAGGCAGAGACTGCCATGAGCTGAGATTGCACCTCTGTACCCCAGCCTGGGTGACAGAGCGAGACTCTATCTCAAAGAAAAAAAAAAAGAGAATGAAAAATAATTGTAAAGGTATGCTGTATTAGTCAGGGTTCTCTACAGGGACAGAATAGGATAAATGTGTACATAAAGGAAAGTTTATTAAGGAGAATTGACTCACGTGATCACAAGGTGAAGTTCCACAATAGGCCGCCTGCAAACTGAGGAGCAAGGAAGCCAGTCTGAGTTCCAAAACCTCAAAAGTAGGGAAGCTGACAGTGCAGCCTTTAGTCTGTGGTCAAAGATCCAGAGTCCCAAAGCTGAAGGACTTGGAGTCCCGTGTTTAAGGGAAGGAACCATCCAGCGTGGCAGAAAGATGTAGGCCAGGAGACAAAACCGTCTAGTCTTTCCACATTAGTCTGCCTGCTTTACCCTGGCTGCGCTGGCAGCTGATCACATGGTGCCCACCCAGACTGAGGGTGGGTCGGCCTCTCCCAGTCACTGACTCAAATGTTGATCTCCTTTGGCAGCACCCTCACAGATACACCCAGGAACAATACTTTGCATCCTCCAATCCAATCAAGCTGACACTTAGTATTAACTATCACAAGTCCCCACCTTGTCAACTTGAACCCATGCACATCTCCTGAAATCATGCTTAATCTTCAAGTAAAGGCAGTAAGGACATTATTATGCCTAACATAATACAGCTATCCTTCATACAACTGGAAGCCCATTAAACCTTAACCTAAATGCTATTACATAAAATTGACAACACGTACATGGTGATGTAAAGTCAATAAATCTTATGTCACATGATAAAGGAAAAGGAAAGGAAGTAAAATGAAGATATTTTCATATTACAAGTGTATACATGCACAAACATGTTCCTAACAAAACGAGGAAATACTCATGACAATTACAGTCCTTGTTTCTGCGGCTGGTCACGTGGTTGTAGCTGGTATTAATGACTACCTTCTACTACCCATTCTGTATTCCCTTTGCCTTCAGCAAGCACCTCAGCAGGTTGTGGTTTTTTACCTGATGGAGTGACCCAAACTTTCATCCTGAAGGGTTTTTATTTATTTTTTTCTTCTGAGACGGAGTCTCGCTCTGTCCCCCAGGTTGGAGTGCAGTGGCACCATCACTGCAAGCTCTGCCTCCCGGGTTCACACCATTCTCCTGCCTCAGCCTCCTGAGTAGCTGGGATTACAGGTGCCCACCATCATGCCTGGCTACATTTTTTGTATTTGTAGTAGAGATGGGGTTTCACTGTGTTAGCCAGGATGGTCTCAATCTCCTGACCTCATGATCCACCCGCTTCAGCCTCCCAAAGTGCTGGGATTATAGGCGTGAGCCACCTCCCTTGGCCCATCCCGAAGGGTTTGAGCCATTTGTAGTCCTGCCTGGATTGGGCTGTTGTAGTTTCCCATTGACCTTAATCACAGTGTATGGTAATACTAAGTGATGCCCTAAGGAATCTTCTGTATTCCACCCATACTCTTCCTTACCTCCTTTGTGGAGTAGTAGACTGATTTCATCTTGATAGTCCTGGTCAATCACCCCAGCCAACACTGTAACTCCCTTCTTAGCCTATTGACTTAGAGGTAGAAGGAGCCCAAAGTGGCCAGGTGGCAATCTTAACTTCCAGCTTAATGGAATCGTTGTGTCTCCTGGTGGCAGCATTCCTCCTTCTGGAACTAAGACCTCTAGGCCAGCAGAACGAAATATTGTAGTAACAGGACGCAAAATTTTGCTGGTGGGTCACTAGGGGTGATGGTGAGTAGTGCCACTTTCACCCCTTGATTCTTGGACTCGTGAATCCTGGCTATGGGAGAAACAGTACCAGATAATGGATGCTGATGCAGAGCATAAATGGCCTTCTGGAGAACTTTGCCCCAGCCCTGCAAAGTACTGTCACCTAGTTAGCTTTGTAATTGTGACTTTAAAAGGTACTGTTTTATCAATCCAGCTGCTTCAGGATGATGGGGAACATGCTAAGATCAGTGAATTCCATGAGCATGAGCCCACTGCCACACTTATTTAGCTGTAAAGTGAGTGCCCTGATCAGAGGCAATGCTGTGTGGAATACCATGACAGTAGATAAGGCATTCCATGAGCCCACGAATGGTAGTCTTGGCAGAAGCACTGCATGCAGGATGGGCAAACCCATATCCAGAGTAAGCATCTATTCTGGTGAGGACAAACTGCTGCCTTTTCTGTGATGGAAGAGGTCTAATGTAATCGGCCTGCCACTAAGTAGCTGGCTGATCACCCCAAAGAATGGTGCCATATCAATAGCTCAGTGTTGGTCTGTGCTGCTGCTGGCAAATTGGGCGCTCAGCAGTGGCCGTAGCCAGGTCAGCCTTGGTGAGTGGAAGTCCATGTTGCTGATCCCAGGCTTAATCTCCATCCCTGCCATCGTGGCCACTTTGTTCATGGGCCCACTGGGCATTGGGTGATAACAGGGGTTGCTGGGGAAGAGGCTGAGTGGTGTCTACAGAGCAAGTCATCCTATTCACTTGATTATTAACATCCTCCTCTGGTGAGTTCACCCTGTGGTGAGCACTCACATGAGATACAAATATCTTCACAGTTTTTGACCACTCAGAGGGGTCCATCTGCATACCTCTTCCCCAAATTTCTTTATCATCAATTTTCCAGTCTTGATTCTTCCAAGTCCCTAATCATCCAGCCAAACCATTGGTTACAGCCAGTGAATTGGTATATAATTGCACATCTGGCCTTTTTGCCTTCCAAGAAAAGTGCACAATCGGGTGCACTGTTTGAAGTTCTGCCCAATGGGAAGAAGATTCCCCTTCTCCACTGTCCTTCAGGGATGTCCTAGAGAGGAGCTGTAGTGCTGCAGCTGTCCACTTTTCAGGTGGTGCCTGCATATCGTGCAGAGCCATCTGTAAATCAGGCCCTAGTCTTCTCTTCCTCTGTCAACTGATCATAGGGAACTCCCCATGAGGCCACTGGTGCAGGCTGGGGAAGAGAAGTCAGGGTGGCAGGAGTGGAGACCATGGGCATTTGAGTCACTTCCTCATGTAACTTACTTGTGCCCTCAGGACCTGCTTGAGCTCAATGGTATATATACCACTTCCATTTGATGATGGAATGCTGCTGTGCACAACCCACTTTATGGCTAGATGGGTCAGAAAGCACCCAATTCATCATAGGCAGTTCAGGTCACAGGGTGACTTGATGACCCATAGTCAAACATTCAGTTTCTACCAAAGCCCAGTAACAGGCCAAGAATTGTCTCTCTAAAGGAGGGTGGTTATCTGCAGAAGATGGCAGAGCCTTTATCCAAAATCCTAGAGATATCTGCTATGATTCACCTATGGGGACCTACCAAAGGTTGCAAACAGCATCCCTATTTGGTACTGACACCTCAAGCCCCATTGGATCTGCTGGATTATATGGCCCAAGTGGCAGAGCAGCTTGCATAGCAGCCTGGACCTGCTACAGAGCCTTCTTCTGTTCTGGACCCCAGTCAAAACTGGAAGCCTTTAGGGCACTTGATAAATGGGCCAAAATACACACCTAAATGAGGAATGTGTTGCTTCCAAAATCCAAATAAGCCCACTAGGCTTTGGGCCTCTTTCTTGATTGTAGGAGGGGCTAAATGCAGCAACTTATCCTTCACCTTGGAATATCTCGACAGGCCCCACACCACTGGATCCCTAGAAATTTTGCTGAGGTAGAAGGTCCCCGAAGGTTATTCGGATTTATTTCCCATCATCTGGCAAGCAAATATTTCACCATTAAGTCCAGTGTGTTTCCTACTTCTTGCTCACTGGGTCCAATCAGCATGATGTCATTAATGTAATGGACCAGTGTGATTTCTTGTGGAAGGGAAAAGTGATCAAGGTCTCCCCAAACAAGATTATAACACAAAGCCAGAGAGTTGATATACCCCTGAGGTAGGACAGTAAAGCTATAGTGCTGGCTTTGCCAACTGAAGGCAAATTGCTTCTGGTGGGCCTTATGGACAGGAATGGAGAAAAAGGCATTTGCCTAATCAATGGCTGCACACCAGGTACCAGGAGATGTGTTAATTTGCTCAGGCAATGAAACCACATCTAGAACAATACTTTACATCGTTCAATCAAGTTGACACTCAATATTAATCATCATATACCCCCTTGTGCGTACCTGTGTGTGTCTATAGGAACATGCTGGAAGGCAGTGGCTGTGGTAAAGTGTGATCCCTGGGTTGTAGCCCAGCTTAATAGCATGATGACTGCAGTTAATTAACCCATCCATATAAGAGACAGAAGCAAGAAGCACACTTCTGAGCTCCAGACGGTTTTGAGCATCAGAATAGTTTTAGAGAGAGTAAGATATTTTGAAATTATACAGTGATCTCTATTAAAGTGATAACAGCTGGTACCAACTTGAAAAATCATGGAATTTTTAAAGAAAGATAAACTGCCCACTTGTGAAACCCAGCCAGACTAACATCATCAGGGATGATAGCAGAAGCACTTACTACTGTCAAGTCAACACATAGCCTAGTTGACCTTTTTATAAATGGATGAAAATAAGTTTAGTAGACCCCAGCAAGATATATTGAAAGACAGGCTGGAGGTGAATGGTAGGAGGTCTGAGCAATTTCACTAACCCAGCCAATCAGCAGTAATTGGTAAACTGCCTTCTCCCCTGAGAGCCTGGGGAGATGTGTGGCTGCCCATTGGTGAGCCGGTGATTGCTTGGAGGGTTTTTATCGACTCTCTTTGCTGCTTTTTGGGTGTATTTCTCCCACGAGCTTTAACAATAATGCCCATGAATCTGAACCTCGTGACTGGTGAATGTTCACTGGCCTTGACAGTAAGTGTTTCAGCTTTGCTTCAGTGTTTGTTTTCTGCCAGTGCTGTGGCCTGGATGCCCTGCAGTATCTATCTTGCAGCCTGAAGTCATTATTGGGCAGTACATTGCCATTTTCTCCAGAATTATTTCTTTTAAATATTTCTCACTGAAAATGAGCCACTTTGAGATGGTTACACCATAGTCATCTGTGGGAGCCATAAGCAATTTTGTCAGTGTGTGTCTAGTTTCGGTCTCCCGTTCTTTGTCCTATGCAAGGCACATCTACAGGGCCCATCTTTCTCTGGTACTTGGATGCAATTCTTTAACCAGTGATTCTGCTTTTTCCTCTTCTCACTCCCAGCCAAAATCATCATTTAATTAGATCTCATGGTATGAAACACGTTTCACAAGTGTGAACCTAAGCTTGGTACTGAGCACACATCTCACAGAAATCCCTGAGTGGCCTCCCAGGAGACTGAAATCCAAGGGCAACAGGATCAAGCCTTCACAATGAAATGGGACGCAGGCTGGCCCATCTTTCTCTGTGGCTCAGTAATGAGGCTTGTTATTTACAGTGCCCTCTTTACTTGCTGACTCTGTTAGCATTTTTCTTTTCAACTTGGATCTCGGCCCACATTGTGCCCCTCTCACGAGGCACGTGCCATTTTGATTTTAAAATAATAGGAAGAATGCTCCAGCGCTGCTCATTGGTGATACGACTCTCAAACTGTCTACAGATTGCCGAGTAAGTGAAATGTTTTGACAGAGAGAAATATGTGTTGTCAACATTGCTTTACCCATGGCTGAGAAGAAAAATTGAAACTACTTCAGCAGGGTTCAGACGTTGATGATTGGAATGATCTCCTTGAAACAAATGACTACAGACCATTTTGTTTTCCTTTATGCCTCATTCTTCTCTAATGAAATGCCCAATTAAAAGCATAGCTTATGTGCTTAAAAGAAAAAGCTTAGAAAGGATTCTTGGATGGAGCAGTGACAGTACTAATCCTTCACCACAGGAGAAAATCATAGTATCTTTGTAAAGAAACAGTATCATGTTGTGACTTCCAGTGGCCTGCATGGCAATTTTAGAGGAGACCCAAAATGAATGTAACCTTTTTAAGATAGAAAAATTGTGTGTGCATTTCTGTGTGTGCCTGTGTGTGTGTGTGTCTGTGTGTGTGTGTGTGTGTGTGAGAGAGAGAGAGAGAGAGAAACATGATTTATTTGTGATATATCAAATGGCAGACACTGGTTAGAAATAGAAAAGAAAAAAGAGTTCCCAGTAGAGTGATACATTTAGGACAACTTGTGAATTTGTGTCTGGGATTAAGTGGAGTATGGAACTGTGCAGCTGTGTGTTGTTTCCTAGCAAAATGAGGTTCCCTCTGTTTCTCTGGCCGGCGTGTTCCTGTCGAGAGCTTGTTGGGAGTGGGAACTCAGACAGCTTGCAGAGCCCCACTGACCATTATCTTCACGTTCAGGTCTGCACTGTGGGAGCTGCTCTCTATTTTCTCGCTTAGTGAACACTCTTGATGAAAGAAAATGTTGACAGCTTTGCCTTTCTTGAGAATCACTAAGGAAACATTTCATCTTATCAGTCTCCTTTCATGTGCTGTGCGGGAGAAGAGAAAGGGAATATTGCTTTGGAGAATAACCTTGACTTTCAACATGCATTTAACAATCAGTATTTTCTTGAGCACCTACTATGTGCTGTAGTATTTGCTAGTCATTACCAGTCAGGCAAAGATGAATGGAGCTAAGTCCCTGTCCTTACAGAGCTTAGCACGTTCTCATTTTAAAATCAGTTGCCTCATTAGAAGGGCAATAAAAGCGATACAGATAAAGTAAAAAGGGAATTTGTATCATTTGGACTTCCTCATGTGACTCACTCCATGGGTTCTGGAACTAGGCAGATCTGAGTTTGAACACTATGACTCATGACATTGGCTGGCACAGTGTATTTTAAGCTATGTCTCCATTTCTCTCAGTTTTTAAATGACGATAGTGAAACCTACCTTGCAGGGCTGTTAGGATGAGTAAATGAGATATTGTGTGTACAGTGTAAAGCAGTGCTTGGCACAGGTGAGTCCCCCTGGCATGGCAGCTTCCTTCCTACCTCCTTTACACCGTGCCGCATCCCCTGTCAGTCATACAGATGCCTCTCACAAACCTGCCTGCACCTTAAAAGTGAACCACAAGCATTAAGATGGCTTCTTGAGGCTGGGTGTGGTGGCTCATGCCTGTAATCCCAGCACTTTGGGAGGCCAAGGTGGGTGGATCACTTGAGTCCAGGAGTTCAAGAATAGCCTGGGCAATGTGGCAAAATCTCAGCTCAACCAAAAAAAGAAAATTAGCCAGGCATATTGGTGTGTACCTCTAGTCCCAGGTACTCGAGGCTGAAGCAGGAGGATTGCTTGAGCCTGGGAGGCGGAGGTTGCAGTGAGCCGAGGTAACAACACTGCGCTCCAGCCTGGGTAAAATAAATAAATAAATAAAAATGTAAAAAAATGGCTTCTTCAACTGTGTTGTAGCTCTGGCATGTAAAGAAATCTTACACATGGTAGTGACCATATAATAGTAAGGATTTTTTTACAAACTAATTTTCCAAAATTTACATACAAAGGATTCTTGGCTTCTTTAAAGAATGATAATACATGAGAAGTGTTAGTCAGAGGCTACCCACCAATATTCTGGCCTTTCTCCTGCCAAAAACCTAGCAGGGT
This sequence comes from Macaca nemestrina, assembly GCF_043159975.1. Lineage (NCBI taxonomy): Eukaryota > Metazoa > Chordata > Mammalia > Primates > Cercopithecidae > Macaca > Macaca nemestrina. The sequence goes on from NC_092130.1 coordinate 61,719,622, forward strand.
TCTACTCCTCCAACCGCTTGGAAGTTGAGTATGCCATGTGACTTTATTTAACTAATGGAATGTGAGCAGAAGTAGCTTGTGTCACTCCCAGGAGAAAGCTTTAAAAGATCCACTTACACTGCCACCACCATCATGGAAGCAAATGTTGAGATGGAGCTTGTGTCAGCCTAGGCCCGTGTGATATCACAAGGAGTAGAGTCCCTGTGATAATCCATGTGAAAAATTACAGCAGGGGTGAGAAATGGATTTTTTTTTTTTTTTTTGCATTGTACCACTGAGATTTTGCAGTCTTTTGTTCATGGTCTGCCTAGATTAACATAGGAGATTATACAGTATTTCAACAATTCTGTTTTTGCTTAAAACATTGAAGTGAGTCTTCTGGTGGTATTGCTGTCAGGGGCAGTATTTGACAACCACACTCTCAGTGTAAAGCCGTACTTGCTTTCTGCCCTATAGTAGTATTGCTATGCTTGACCCTCTGTTTTATTCATTAGATTTGACTCTGCAATTGGTGAAAAAGATTGATTGGACATCTTTGAGCCTATTGGGATGAATATACCCTTCAGAAACAGTGGCAAACAGAGGCTGGGCAGTGGCGGGTATGAAGGCAGTTTACCCAGTGTGCAGGCAATAAGAAGATAGAAATGTTTAAAGAAATAGAACTGATTAAGATGCAGTGTCTTTCGTATTACCATCACAAGTCTATAATTCTAAACAATATTAGGAAGAAAATACTCCTCCCTTCCCCACTCCTGTTTTTCCCTATCCTTGCGCAACTACTCAGAAAGCAGTTACAATGAGATTTCAAAACTTTTGAAAAACATAACTGTGAATTAGAATGTGTTACCTTATTATGATGAGTGTTTTGAAATAGATAACTTTCATGTGGAATATTCATTTAAAAGAAAAAAGAAAAATTATTCTATTTTAGGGTTGTTCTTGGTACATTAATTTGGACATTGGCTTATGAATTTGTAGCTAGTCATATGAACATTTATGTAAATCTTTCTGTCTAAATTGTAATATCCATGAGGGCAGGACTGGGCCTCATTCATCCTTAGATGTCCAAGGAGTCTGGCCAGTACTGTAGTCCTGTACACAGAATTGCCATATATTTATATATATATACACACACACACACATATATATAGAGAGAATCAAACTAGGCTAGCAGTGAAATGATATTTTTCTTTTGCTTCTCTTCAGTCATGTGTATGAGAAGCAGAGCTGTAGCTCTGGCCCACTTCTTTGACAGGTTCTCTTGTTGTTGATGCTGAGAAACTCCAGGAGCCTGCTATTTGGAGAGAGAAATGTGTTCCAGCTGCTGGTGCTAACAAAGATCTGAGGTTATACACACATGACCTATCACCCACACCCACCCAGTTGGGAGGGGCGGCCTTTCCCTGTGTCCACACATATGCCTTGAGTTGCTCTTCGGTGAACATCACTTTTCCTTTCATGTTTTTTCCACACACTATTATCTGTATGAAATGAAGACCAAGAAAGGATGGGAAGAAGGAGAAGAAAAATTTTGGTTTATCTCAGAAACTATACCCCTAAGTGAGAGTCCTGGTTGCAGGTAGGATTTTGTCGGTGATCATTAGAGGCATGAGGGCTGAGAGAACAATTTGAATGTTTCCTATTACTCCAGGCTGGGGTGGGAGTGGGGAATATGAAGGCAATTTGCCCAGGGTGCAGGGAACAAGAAGCTATATTGCTTATAGAAATATGAATGAATATAACACTTGTAAAGATTATATAGTTGGGACTGACCCACAATAGTTGATAATAACGAGAAGTTCTTGGAGACCAGGTCATAGTGAACTTAGTCTTAGGGAAATAATTATCCTCTTGAACTCTGATTGTTTTATGGATAAATTATGATATTGAAAAGTGTGTGAGGGGATGCTTAGGCCAGAAGGAGTCTTTTTACCATTTTGAATGTCCACCTTAATGTTTCCTGAGTGAAGTTCTAAGATTTGAAGGGAGCATGCACAGCCTCTGGCCTGTATGGAGTCCATCCCGTCTTCCAAGGGACCTTGTAGATGGAGATTAGTCTTGGGTGGGCCATCTTGTGAATTGGAGCCAGTGTCTAGTGCTGGACAGATGTCATCTGGAACTTTCAGATGTAGCCCAAGTTCTGGGACTATGAGAAGCCACACAACCCAGGAATTTTCCTTTGTGCTTTTTTCCAGAAAAGAGTAGAGTCATTTTTGAGCTCCTAGGGTAAGATGGTAGAATACAGAGAAATTAGAAAATATCTACATTTCTCTATTGCAATCTCTGTTCATCTAGATTTGACAGTAAGAATTTGGTTGACATGTAAGTGCTTTTGCACTTACAGACTTGATGTGAGATTCAAATGAAAGAGGGACACAAATGTTCAGTTTTGCTTTTACTCCCTGAGAATAATTCCTGGACTTTAAAAATATCCTTTCTGGAAAGAACAACTGAGTGAGAATCCCTAAACCGATACTGAATAAAGCAAGTATGTCTCACAGAATATCTGATTTTAAAAAATTCTTGCTTTAGGAAATGTGTTTGTGTACACACATATATATACATGTATATACATATATATACATGCATATATATTTACATGTATATATACACATACATACACACACACATTTCCTAAAGCAAGAATTTTATATATATACACACACACACACACATATATACACAATAATACATATATAGAGAATCTATCTATGTATCTGTATATATTTCTTGGATGTCTTATATTAAGCTTTGGTAGATAATAGGACTTAGGGACCATAACTACCATTTTCCTTACAGAAAGTCTTTGAGTAACTTAGACTATAATCTCTTTTGTTTTTGTCCATTTGCCATTTGTTATTCAGACAGTGCAACCCCAAGCAGGACCTAGGGCACGTTACTTAACAGTTTTAAGCCTGTCATCTATAAAATGTCAGGGATGGACCCAGTGACTTCTGAGGTCCCTACTTGCACCAGGAGTCTCTGGTTTGGTTCCATGGGGAGACAGCTGTCAAAGGTGAAGCCATGTGTGCCTCCCCCACATCATTCCCTTTCTAGAGCTTTCATTTTCCTCAGTGCCTCAGAAATACCATTTTATAGATGCACGCCTTAGAACAATACTTTCTCTTTTCATTGTAAAGGAAGGCTTTGGACTTTGCAACAAATGTTCTGGATAGAATGGACAATTAAAAACATGATTGAAACATGATTCAATCATGATTAAAAACATGATAGAAAAATGTGTCTCCACATTATTTCACAAGCTCATTCCTTTCGTCTCTACTTTGTCAAAGGATTTAGGCAGCTTGTTTCTTTGGCTTTCATCAAATATCTTTTTTCCTTCCTGTTCAAAATAAGCTCTGTTTCCTTTTTCCTGGCTAGATGAAAGCCTGTGGACGCTGTGCTTCCTGATATCAACCCAACGGTGGTGGTAAAGGGATTCACATCACTCCAGATAGTCAGTTTCAAAGAATAATAGTTTGGAGACTGTGGGATGAAAAAGAAGCTTGAATTTTTCTCTTCAGATCTCTCCAATACACACTGTCTGTGTGTTATTTCAGAACACCCATTCAAAAGTAGACTGTTTCCTTCCCTGACTTGGCACCAAGTCAAGAAGTGGCACATAATGTATTGTTGTGTTTATTATGCATCATTTTGCTGCTGACACTGTGGCCATCAAATATTGGAAAATTTACAACCACGGAGGTCCAGCCATCATGCCTGAAGTGAAGGACAAAGTACTCTGTTATTCTTCTTCAGCTCTGGCCCTTTATGATCAGACAGTGAGCTATATACTTATCAAAGTCAAAATAACCTTCACTTTAGAAAACATACTTGTCCTTAATTGCCAGAATAGGAATGCATAAACAGCCTCTCTCTTGATAATGGAATGGAGGCTGAGTTGATGTAAGTTTTAAGTATTTTGTAATTTTCCAATCATGGTGTGCTCAATTAAGTTTTAATTCACAAATTATGCATGTATTACACTGGCAACGAGAAAAAATATTTGTAGTTTTAAACTATACAGTCTAAATATGTATGTCATACTTATGATATACACATTTGTGCTACGTTTTTTGTTCCCCCCCCTCTAAGTCAAAGCTATGGCTGGTAGTCCTATTTCTATGCCCTGGTATACAGCAGTTTAGAACTTGGATGCTGAAACTGGGAAGATGTAAGTTTGAATTCTTGGTTATCCCTGGACCACAGGCATATGCCTTAGTTTATTCCTCTGTAAAATGGTAATAATCATAATAGTACCTACCTTCTAGACAGGTATATTAAGAATTAAGTGAGATTGTGTACATTGAAAAATGCTTAGTGCAGTGCCTGGCACATTATGAAAACTCAAGGAATATTTGCCATTATTATTATTCTTCCCCTCTTTCTATTATTGTTAAAAACAGCAGTCCATAGAAAACATATATTTCCAAGCCCTTCATGTAAAAAAGGCAGGAATGAAACATTACTAGCATTTTATAAATATATATGTATGTTATGGTACTAGATGGCTTTTGGGAGACATATAGTTATAAGAGCGAGACAGAGATGACTCAGAAACCAGAAGGCAGCACTGAAAATAGTTCTTACTTAAAAAGGCATTTGTTTAATATGCTTACTCAAGATATATCTTACACAAGATATAAGATGTATCTTAGAATTATTTAAATCTATATAGTGGCTATATGAGCATTTAAAGCTATGGATGTTTATTTGGAAATAAGCAAGTTTTAATATGTGAATAGTAACCCCATGTCTACAAATTGCGGTGTGGCCAAATGTAAATGGTGAAAAAAATTAGGAAATGAGCTCTAACTCCATTTTGGGAAAGACAAGGGGAATCTCTGGAATTTGGTCTTTGTTCCTAGCTAAGACCTGGAGGTGACTTTAATTGACAAGTATCTTCTGAGCAGTAAAGTCAGGATGACAGCATTTGCTTTCCTGGGTGGTCAAAAATCCTCTGTAACAATGGTGGGTGAGTTATTGGTGAGTGAAGAAATGGGCTTGAGAAATACTGTGAAATAAAATGACTGGCAACTTCAGTTTCAGAGCAACAGGCCTGTGAGTTTTCTTTGTTGTTATTTTTGCTGTTTTTGTCTGGTGTCATTGTAAAATTAAGTATAGGCAAATGAACTGTTAATGGACTAGAATTTCAGACCAATAGTCTGCTCAAAAACCACAAGACAAGCAATAGAGCTTGTCTGTTTGCTTGAAAATATTTGATATGAAATTTGATATGAAATTTAAAATTTTGTAATTTGATATGAAAATTACAGTAGGATTATTTTTATCTCTTCCTTTCCCCTCTTTCTTCAGACTAAGTAGAATAGACAGGTAAAACTGGTACCAAAATACAGAACCCAAATCCATTGTAAAGTTCCCATTCAGGTGTAGATTGTGCTACGTTTTTTGTTCCCCCCCCTCTAAGTCAAAGCTATGGCTGGTAGTCCTATTTCTATGCCCTGGTATAGAATAAAAATTGCTTGGCTTTCACAAGAACCACCATTCTGAGAAGAAGAACCATGATGCATATTAATAGGTGAAGAGAACTTCCTTGGGAAGGACCATAAGCCTCGGAGGCCATAAACTCTGGAACTGGATTCCAGAATGAAAGAGCTATGGAAGCCCAGAGGGTAGGCTAAGTATGTGTTGGGACAAGTAAATAAAATGTTTTGCCATGAATTGCAAAGTACAGTCAATTAATTGTCTACTGGGATCCACGACCTCCATCCCTACCTACCTCTTGCAGCCTACTTGTTGCTTTCTGAGTGTGACCCTGTAATTAATGAAGAATATAAAATTTAATGAAATGGGATAAAATTTTGGCTGGATACATTTTTTTAAAAGTTTCATTATAAATTTTAAAGGGATGTCCTTGGCCAGCATTTTGAACTGAACAAGAAACTGTCATCAGATTAATGTGTTCACCTTTAGAGGTGCAGCTCTCTCCAGAAGGTCATGCCTTGTGGACACAGCTGTCTTGTGGGGCTGTAGGTGAAGCCCCACTCTGGCTTTTTCTATGTAGACCCAAGAAGCCTAGAAGCAGTTGAAAATCAGCAATATGAAAGTCAGCTTTCCAAATGGCCTCCTTCTTTCCTGACATTGCAATCTTAAAATGCCTTTGTCTTTCACAGTCTTCATAAGGTCACAAAGGAGTGTCTGTTACCAGATTTATAGCTCTGATATGTTCACATACACACTGGGTCCCCACTAGAGGCTCTGCCAAGCTCTGGGGGCCCCACGTAGGCCTCCCACAGTTCAGTCGCTGCACACATGTTTTCTGAGAGAACTCGGAGCTGCTGTCTATGTGCTCATTTTCAGTCTATAAATCCTCCGCACTCCTGTGACTGTTTGCTAGGCCTCCAGCCAGTACTGCACTGTATGTGTGAATACCACATTTCCCGAGAGAGAGCTGAGCATTCCTGCCTGGTTGGTGTGGACAAATCCCCAGGTGCTGAATGGGAATAGGCTTTAGCTTGTACAATGCTTTCCTTTGACTGGTGTCTCAGGGAAGAGCCCAGGCTCTTTGTGTACAGATGCATTCAACTGCCCCAACAGTGGGTATGTGAGTGTTCTGCTTTACCTACAGAAGAGGGTGACGTGTTTAATTTGCTTAGGGTTTAATTAAGCTGCAGACACTTAAAAAAAATTTTCATTAGAGTGATTGGGCTTCCCACAGTTGGTGGTAACACCGTGAAGTCATTTTCTCTAGAAAGTGAAGGTGTTGCTTTAATAAAGGGTTGACGGTTTTGGATGAGTCCTTGGAGACAGAAGAGAGAAAGGCCACATAGTAGTTTTAATCACATGATTCATTTTTCCACTGAGATTTTAACAATTAGTAAGCCCTTCAAATTTAACATTCTGAAAACAGATCAAGCCAGTAGGGAACTTGGGGTTGAAGGGGAAGAAATAGATCATGCAAATGTGTCCCATCATCAATGTAGGACAGGGAAGTTAGTGAAGTGGAGGCGAGGGGTGCTAATCAAGGGGAAAGTGGGGCATCGCTGCTTTGAATTCCTCACTTAGACATAGAGATGGTACCTGTGCAAGCTCAGGAGGGCAAGAGGAGGGCGGAAGGGAAAAGGGTCTCCAGGATAGATCCTGGATCTATAAATAGTGCTTACTACTCTTGAGTAAGATAACAGAGCTCCCCTCCTACTTCATTCAACAAGTCCTTATAGATTTCTTGCTGTATGCCACAGATTGTGTCCTGGAGATCCTGGCTGGTCATTTTCAGTCACATCTGCATCTTTATTAAATGTTCCCATCAGTCCACATGTGCTAGGTGCTCCAAGAGAGTTAACTGGAGCCAGCAGTGGCCTCCCTGACTTTTGCAGAAAAGACGAGATGCATATACTTCTATTTCAGTGTTCAGTGTTTAGAAATGAGCAGTCTTGCATTGTTATGCAAATTCCAAGGTAATTGAATGTTTATAAATTACAATAGCTGCAATTACTCACAGGAAAATTTGTTGGACTTAGTTATGTTATTGTGTTCACTGAAGATTATAGCTTGTTACTTTCTGTTCTAATATACTTTACCCACTTAAGTCTTGAAATAAAAATGAAATGCTGGTGTATCATTTTGCAAGAAAGATATATATGTTTCTTATATTGCATTAGACAGGTTAATATGTTTTTGCTTTTTATAACAGGGAACTTTATTAGCATGATGAAATTAATGCATGCAGGGCAATATCTTCCGAACCAGTTGTTACCAGTAGATAAAGTCTGATGTGGTAATTGCTAACGAATGTTGGATCAGGGTTATTACTGAAATAAAATCATTCACTGTGGGATGATCAGAGCTACAATATTGTAAATGACAAAAGAGCCACAGCCACTCTCTGGTTTTAATTAGTTAAAGAGGTGTCCTGGGTGGTTTCGAAAGGCTTGTCTTATCAATATTGTTACTTAGAAATGATTTACAATATTGTTACAGGGTTTGCTAATGTTTCTATCATTAAAGGTCTATCATTTCCATTAAGAACTCTGTTGTTGAAGGCTTTGCAGGCTTGGCTTATTTATTTCAATACTGTGTGTATGTTTGTGTGTGTGTGTGTTGTGTGTGTGTTTGTGTTTGTGTGTCTGTTTACAACATTTTCTAAGGTCTTGAAATTCCAGGAGTGGCTGTTCATGGATGTACCATTATTGATCTTATTTATTCATATGACAGTGCCCAGCTTCAGTCCCATAAAAAGATATAAGCCTAGTTTTTTCAGAGGAAATGACTTCTCTGCTTTATCCATTGATTTTTTTTTTAAATGTTTGAAAGTGAGTCTTGATTACCTGAAAATCTGCATGAGCAGATCTGATGTAATATACCTTCTACTATTTAATTATTTGGTTTGTTCTAACAGTAATGCTTCAAATGTTAATAAAATTTCCAGAAATGTTTATTATCTAAGGTGGTCCTAAGTGAAATGTTCATGTTTTCAGTTCCTGAATAAATACAAATGGAAACATTTTTGAAGAAAATAAAATGTTCTTTAAAAGGTTACTGCTTACATTACAATGACTACATGCCTGAGAAACCTGTTTGCTAAGTAATATAATCATGTTTCCTGGTCCCTGCATTTATGCCATTACATTGTTTTCCAGGTGCAACTGAAGGACCATGGCTATGGTAGCTGCCTAGGAAGACTGGCCGTCATATTCATGCTTGTGCAGCCCTTGGACTTTTAGATCTACCAGGTACCCATACCTCACAAAGGTCTTTTTCTAGGGAAGTGATAAACTTTCACAGAAGTTTTGTTTTGAATCTGAAGGGACCATATGAATTACCTATTCTTATTTATGGCACACAAATGAGAAAAATGAGACCAAAAGAGGTTTAGTATTTGTCTAGAGACAAGTATCTAGTTATTCAAAAGACCATGAATCGGAATGCAGCCTGGCCTGGCAGTATTTCTTTGTGATAACTGCTTGCCTTGCCTTGTTATTGCATAGATGGGAAGCTTTCTAGTGGTTTTCAGAGCTCTGAAGGCCATGAGAGATTCTTTTGCTCTGTTGCTAGCTTTCCTTGATACTGACATAGTGTTACCATAAAACCTCCTGTTTTTCTTCCTGGTTCTCAGGTAGAACCCTCTCCCAGAAAAGGAATCTTATTGGCAGTATATTGAATTTAATGTGTATATTTTCATATAATTTTTTTTCACATTTGGAGAAGCAATAGAACATGACTCATTTATTTTTCATAAAATAGATACTGTGTTAAAATGATTCTATGAAAAAAATCTGAAAGAATACATATGAGGGAATATATACCATATTTAGAACTATAATAGTGAGCTAATTTCCAGTTAACAGACGATATGAAACTAAATTTTCATTTAGAAACAGGTTAACTCTAATTACTAAACTCGGTTTATTTTCACAAGAGATTTAAAACAACTGAGTAAGAAACACTTTTATTCTTTTTAAATATATTTATGCTTCTAAATGTCAGCTGTTGCAAAATATGCCTTCCCATTAAATCTCTTATTTACAGTTACTAGAAGTCACACATGTTTCAGACCAGTCACAACAAAGTTTTTGTTGCTTTCACAACAAAGCATCACTCAAAGGTTTTTTATCAGTTGTAATAGGGACAGATATATCATTTGCATGAGTGTGATGCTAGCTTCTGTAAAAACACTTAACGTGTATAGTGGTCCAAATAGTATAGAAATGTATTCCTCATTCAATAAAGTACAAAATAGATATCCTTGGCTTATGAGTAGCCTTCTTCCAAGTAGTGAGTCAGGAAAACTAGTCTTTTTCCATCTTGCAGTTCTATCATCTTCAATATGTGGCTTCCCAAGTCTGTGTGCACACTCTGTGGAAAGAGTGGTTGGAGAAGTCACATTGACTCCTCAACCACATTGGCCCCATTGCCTCACACACATCCCATTGGCAAGAATGAGTCACAGGGTCCCACAGGGACTCAGGAATGTCATTTTTGGCAGGGCAGCTGCTACTCATTAACAGCTCTGTATTTTGGAAGGGGGAGCAACGATTTGGCAGAGTCAGTCTCCTCTGCCATAATAACTCACCCACAATCGAACTCAAGACTAGTTTTAGAAGTGAAGGTTTGGATAACTTTGTTCCAAAAGTGCAGACATCCGTATTCATTCATATGACAGTTTTTGGCAATGGCTAAGAGTGGACTGACTCAGATGGACAGCCTAGGTATTCTAATTGTGTAGTGTCCCTTCAAACTGATCATCTTTAAATATGTGTTTAATAACGATTTAGCATGGGTGATGAACATTGTTTACTTTTAAAAATGTACACTTTTTATGTTCAAAGTATGAGCCTTACTTTATATAATATCCAAAGTAGATAGCCTACTAGAAGACATATATATGACATACACAAATTTGAAGGCATAAAGTATACATATTATATACATACTTACTTTTATATATGTCTATAATAAAGTAAATTAAATAATTAATTAACTCAGTCCAAGGTCAAAATTCCACACCTTCATTATTTAGTGATGGAATTTGAGCAGGTTGTGACTGCCGGTTTACTTGACTCTCAGTGAACTGAGATGAACTGTCAGCCTTCAGGGATGGTGGCTTTCTGCAGGAAGGTACAATTTACATCACAGAAACCTCAGAGATAATGGGTCCAAAGGAGCTCAGAAAAGATTTTCTTGCCACTTAAAGGCACTATCAATTTGAGTGCAAGCATTTTCATTCCAACTTAGTAGTTACTATAAAAAGATGTTGGAAATCCAAAAATAACTTGTACCATAGTTCCATTTCATCCCAATTACACGTTAGAGCCAACATTGCCCACGAGTTGTTCCAGTTTGGCACTTCGTCACTCTTTGCCAAATTATTCCACAGGTTTGCAACTTGACAGGCTTCTGGAGAGGTATATTACTTCTAGTACTTACAAAGATAGTCAATGCCTGAAAGAACTATGAATCTGTCTCTACATAGCAAAGTGATGCCTGGAAGATGTTTTGATGTCACTGTTCTCTTGAGGTCATAGGGTGCCTAAAGTTGTATTATGTTGGCTGTTTACATTCTCTAAAGCAGTGCTCCTTGACTGTGGTGGTACATTGGAGGACCTTGTATAAAGAACTGATGCCCACTGCCCCAGTGGCTCTGATTATCCTGAGATGAGACCTGGACATTGATAGTGGGTTTTTTGTTTGTTTGTTTGTTTTATATATATATATATATTTTTTTTTTTTTAGTTATCTTCTTTTAAAAAATTCCCCAGGAAATTCAGCAGAGATTGAGAATCCCTGACCCACAGTGATGGCTTCTTGTACTATTGTTTAATGAAAGGAGATCCTTTTAGCAGAAATCACTCATGATTCAGCAGTCTAGGAGCCATCATGAGAAAAGAGTTGGAGTGGATGGTTTTAATGCAGATGGTCTCAATACGATAGCTAAGTGTATCTTTCAGATGTTCTGCTCTCGCCCCTGGGGACTAACTCTAACATCATAGCTTATGTTCAGCCTGACACCATGGAACATATGAAAAGCAAATACACTCGAGCACTCCAGCAATGTATATATTACCACAAAATATGAGATATTAGTTATTTCCCTTTAACCAATACCATTTAACCAATATTGAGTGGCCTGTGCTTATGTTATAAGTGAATGCTTCATCATTTAATCATTCATTGATTCAAAATATTTATTTATCCTTTCATGTATCAGGCACCAGAACAGTCCCATAAGCCAGCACATCAGTGTCTTTATAACCAAAATTTACTGTGGAAACAGGCAAATCATTTTTGTAGAGTTATTGTTTGTACCTCAACATCTTTGAGACAAATACTTTAAAGCGTATTTTTGGATGGATTTTTTGACAAAGGAAGTCTTCCAGTTTTAACTTTTTGGGACAAAATGTATTTATGAATACTGGCTGTAATTATTCTAGAGTTTCTATTATAATTACAAAATTCTGATGCAGTGGTTCTTAACCCTTTATACTTATGACACACAACTTCCAAATCTGAAATTTCTGGCTGTGTACATGAAAGCAATAAAAGATGAACAATGGATAAAAAATCAGTACAGAATTATTTATAATAGAGAAATTAATGAAGCAAACATACCCCCAGAAGGAGATTACTTAAAAGGTAAGGTACATCCATGTGATGAAATAGTACAGAATGGATTAAAGTTTTTTAAAAGGAAATGGAAAAATGCTCATAATATATTACTTACAGAAAAAGCTGAATGTAAAACAATAGCAGTAGTATGATGCTTTTTAAAATGTATAAATATTCACATTGACTGTTTTTCTCCATCCCTGGGCACTTCAGGGTGGTAGCAAAGTAAAGGAAAGCAATAGATTGCCTCAGTTGTCCTTAATGCTTTCCCAGGCACAGGGAGTCTGAGTATCTGCTTTTCTCAGACCTGAGTTTCCAATTTCCGGTGATTTCTTCCACATATAATGCTGGAATATCCTGGGCGAAACAATATGGATGTGTCACTAAAAGATGTACTGCCTGGCAATGACTCGAACCAAAGTGATAGGTCACCAGCTATTTTATTTAGAAGTCATTTCCACATACCACATCATTCCTGGTGGCACAAACACCGGTGAAATCCCACAATAACTTTTTCCCAGGGGAGACTCACTAGACCATACATACTCCCATTCCTTATTAGTGTTTTTCTCATTTGTGGTTGGTTTTTCTCTTATTTAACATAAGGCAGTGGTTCTCAGAGTAGGGCTCCCTGGACCTGTAGCATCAGCATCACTTGTGAATTTTAACATTTTAAAATTTTTACTAGTTAGTAAGAGGTCCTTCTTTCCTTTTGAATTCTCCTAATACTGTTTTCACTCAAAAATGTATAGGATCATGATAGCTAGAATGTGCATAGCTCTTAATTTATGTTGTACACTTCTCAAAGTGCCTTCCAAATTTTAACTTATTTAATCTTCATAATCACCATATGAAATAGGAACTACTATTTCCCTATTTTACAGAAAAAGAAAATTGAACACCAGGCAAATGAGTAACTCATCCAAGATCATACAATTATAAACATGCTCATAGGAGAAATACTGGAAGCAAATATAAAATGTTAGCAGTGATCATATCTGATTATTTCCAGGTATAGGACCACAGATGGCTTTAAATTTTTTTATGTGCTTTTCTATATTTTCCAAAACATACATATTACAGTTGTTATCAGAAAAAAATCCAAAATATTTTTGAAAAGAACTAAGACAGACATTTCAGAGAAGACCAGGAGTAAGGGCACACCAGAAAAGAAGAATAAAGAGCTGTAATTGAAAAAACTTCTTCCTCATGATTGGATCCTGGAAGCCACTGAGCAAGTGAGGAAATGAAGAGTCCTAGGTACGGGTGCACTGAGCATCCAAACTGGAAATCCAGGGACGGCATGACATTGAGCAATCTGATCTTTCTAATGTCCTAATAGGTTTTGCATCTTATTTTCTTTGTAGGTAGCAGTGGATAAGTGCATTTAATCACAGTATTTTCAGGAGACATTTGATGGAACAGAACCCAGCTCTCTGTATCCAGGGTATAAAAAGCTTGGCCGTAAAATAATGCCCTGACTCATCTTTAATTAGGTGTGCAGTGTGGGAAAGAAATGAGTGTCTTCCTGTGTATGGGAGGTATGGAGAAACAGCTATAAGTTTTCAAAATAGTCCATTATTAACAATCTGCACTGAATCGATTGGTACCCACAGCTCAGTCAATGCTTAAACAAGCTGGACAATAGCTGAAGTAATTATTTGGGGTAAATTATTGCCATTGTAAAATGTAATCAATGTTTTATTTCAACAAAAAGAGATCTTTTTCTTGATTTCTCTTTTCACCCCACCTTTCCTCAGCTTTATCTCCCTACTAGAGGTCTGGAAGAAAGATTTTTTTGTTTTCTCCCCCATATTGGCAAGAGTGCTTCAGCTCCATCTGAACATGGCAAGACAGGACACATCTTGTAAAGGTTTTCCATTTTAATATTCCTTAATGACCAATAATGAATTCTTTATAGTTAATCTGCTGTTCTCATGAAAACAATTTAGATGGTTAAAAAAATCAATCATTAATGAGCAGTAAATGACAGCTCCCCAACAACACAGCTGTATTTTTGTAAAAGTGATTAAACATTGTCTGCATTCATAATTGCATGCTTAATAAGAATGTTGAGCACTGAGTCAAGCATTGTTGCTAATGATGACAGATTATGATGCTACAAATGCTTTGGAGTTATGGGGCTAAATTTTCAAAGGCAGTCCCTGGAACGGAATGCACACAGACCCACTAAGTATTCAATTTGCATGGGCCATTACCAGGTTTGTGCATGGCATTTGGGAGCTTTGCAGTTGAGACTCTTTTGAAAATCTGGCCCATTATGACAGAAAGCATCTGTAATTAACAGTAACTGATCTCCCTCTGCCCAGCCTTGGTAAAAGGTATAAAATGCTCTGTGTGTGCTTTCTTGGAGCCCAACACCCCATTGATGAAAGGCCCTGAAACCTGAAAGGAAGGCAAAAAGAGTCTGTAGGGGCGTAATTCAGCCTTACAGGCAGATGTGAATATCTTATCAGCAGGTAAGAGAAAGCAGGCAAGTCATTCAGAAGAGGACTTGGTGAAGTCTCATCTCTGAGCTCCTTTCACGTATTACTTGCCCCTCTCATTTTGGCCATAAATATTCTTGCTAAACCTTGGAATTCCTGTATTACTATTCATAGGATTCATAGGACTAACTACTTAAAATCTGAGATTGTCCCATGGTCCACCGTGGATTAACTGTGCTGAAGTATGAATTTTAATCTTTATGAAGCTATGAGTAGAGCGAGTCACTCAGTGATTGAGCAAGCCCCATCTGCTGCTCAATTTGTCTGTATTCTGATCAGGTATGAGGCAATCCCATCTATGAAGCTATGCATAGCTACAATTTATGAGAAAAATTGCATGCTTTTAGAAAATTTATGAATTTCTTCAGATTTTTTCTTGGAAATATCTTGTATCTGTCTGGGATGTTGAGGATCTGTTGTACTGTTTGGTGACATTATATCTTGTGCTGTTATTTATTGCAGTTTATATGGATATCTTATTTTGGTGATACCTTGGCTTAGAGAACAGGGATCATTTGTATTATGCCTTTGACTTCTTCATAGCATCTCACTCACTGCTGTTTTTTCTGGATCAGCCATCCCTTGTCTGAGCAGAGGATTATAGAGTCTCATAGTCTGCAAATCAGACTGGCATATGGTTAAGAACATGGTTTTAAGATGCCTCGTTTGAAATATCACTCTGTCACCCAGTAGTGACATTCTACATTTCTTAAGAGCCTTACTTTTCCTCATCAGTAAAATAGGAATAAAATTAGTAGTTACATGTGAGGGTTTTTTTGTGAGGATTCAGTGAGATAAGTGTAAGAAACTCTTAGCAGAGTGACTAGGACATAGTATGTGCTCGATAAAAGTTTGTTGTTCTTATCTTTGGTTGTTAAGGCCACAGCAGTTAAGTTCTATAGCTGAGGCCAGAATCTCTTTAGCTGGGCTGAGTCATTCTCCACAGAACTAAGGGGTAATAAGGTTCTGCCTTTAGTCCCCATGATCAATGACTGTAGTAGGCAAATGGTAACCTATATATTATGGGCTGAAATGTCTTCCTCTTACACCTAGGAAGGTACATGCAAATCATGTAGAGGAGAAAGAGAGAACACCAGCTCAGTCAGACAGGTCAACCCAGAGGCATGACATGTGTCACAGTCAGAGGGTCCTACAACCCTAGTCCCACCATCAGAAGTCACATACAGAGCTGCTACTGTAGGGCTACATTCAGGACTCGGTTTGACATGTTAATGAGGCAGAACATTTTGGAGCCTATGCTGGCAACAGAGAGACCTGGGATGATGCTTCCTCTGACTTCTACTAGGGACTTCTGCTCTCTGAGGAGGCCCTTTCTGTTTCCAGCTCAAGC
This sequence comes from Macaca nemestrina, assembly GCF_043159975.1. Taxonomy (NCBI): domain Eukaryota; kingdom Metazoa; phylum Chordata; class Mammalia; order Primates; family Cercopithecidae; genus Macaca; species Macaca nemestrina. The sequence goes on from NC_092130.1 coordinate 61,735,546, forward strand.
TTCTTGTGCCTCAGTCTATGGGCAGTGGAATCTTTCTTAATTAAATAGCAGAGCCTGCATATAATTTAAACATTATACAGGCTCTGGTACTACCCTGCCCCCTCTTCCACTTAGGTTGTTTGTCCTCTAAAGATTTAGGGCCCTCATCACAGTCCACAGTCAAACAATATGTGCAGAATGAAGGTGAACCATGAAGGGAGAATGGACTTGTGTTTTTGGCTTAGTTCTTTTCTCTTCTATCCCAGTACCCTTTGGATTCTTTATTATAAGAGCAGAAATGTAAAAAGTATAAGATAATTAAAACTAAAGGCAGAAATGCAGGTGTTATAAATTTTAAAGGCACTCATGAACATTCAAGATTTTTAAATCATTTAAAAAATGAAGTGATAGAGGAGGGTATATGGCTTCTGGGATTTAATGAAGAATTTGAAATTATAATTTTCATACCTATCTTTGATTTAATGCCAAATGTCTTCATCTGACAAATGAAAACTGTCTGATTATTATGCACTTTCTCTTTGCAGATGAAGAGTAGTAGCTGCTAAATTATTGTCAAATATTTTGGAAATATGAAATGCTGTACAACAATAATCATTTGCATGGTAATGGGCAAGAACCAGGTCTTTATACCCCATTACCACAAGTAATTAACAAGAAGATTAGGCACGATAGTCTGTGTTTGGGAGCCATTGTGGAGACTGGCAAATGTGTAGGTTTGCAAATCTCCTTTTTCTCTGATTGATAATAGAGTAACTCCATGTGTTGTTATATGTGGATATCACTGCATGAGAGAGAACTCATGATTTGCTGCAACCCAGTAGTAATTCTGCTCTTTGAGTAGCTCAGGCAATGTCCCTCCTTAGCCCACTGCTCCCACCTCATTTATCCTGCTCCCTGCTACTTCTTGCCTTTTTTTTATATTGTCCCCCAAGCAAAGAATGGGCCCTTTGTTTTTCTTAGTTATAGCAAATTCCACACAGAGAACCCATCTCCAAACAGTTCAATCTTGTGCTACAACCTCTAATATGGCAACAAAACCTATAAGACTAACCGTGGACCTGAGGTAAATTTTTTAGAACTCTGAGGTGCAGCTTCCTGATCTGCAAAACAATGAATACGTTATTTACTGCTCAGGATTAATATAAGATTAAATAAAATAATGTGAACAATTAAGGGTCAGTAAATTCTCTCAGTCTGTGGACTCTCTTTGACTAACGGGACCTTTGATGACACCTTCTTTGAATTCACATTATATTTACAAGATTTCAGTGTGTGATACACAATTCGATGCTTGAAGAAGAATGGTTTCATGTTATCCTCTTACTGTGTTATGTGTATAAAAAGCCCACAGCCTGTGTTTCTCAAGTTGCCCTCTGGAGAGTAGAGGAGACATTTTAATTGAACATCTACTGGGAATCTAAGTAAGGCATAGAATCAGATTTTTAGAGCTAGAAGGGAATGCAGGAATGTGTTGAATTTTCCAGATGGCCACCACGGTAACTCCTATCCTTCGTGATTTCCTACAACGTCAGGAAAGTGATCAGAAAGTGAAGTCAAGTTCTTCTCCCTTGAATATGACTGAACTTGTAACTGCTTTAACCAGTAGAGTGGAGGGGATACTATATGATTTCCAAGGTTATAGAATGCCATGCTCTTTCTGTCCTGTCAAACAGGATCAACATATTTTGGAGTTCTCAGTCCCATGTACAAAGTCCAACTATCTGAGGCCACCATGCACTGAGGATGTCCAGTCCACCTGGAGAGGCTACCAGGTATGTGAATGAAGAAGTCACCTTGAAAATGGATCTTCCAACCCATGTTGTCTAGCTACGGCTGTTTGAGTCTCCTCGTGCAAGCCCCAGGCATCTTGGAATGGAGAAGAGCTGAGCCACTGTGTCCTCTCCAAATTCTCAATCCACAAAACTCATGAAAATAATAAAACGATTGTGTCTTTGTGCTACTAAATTTAGGGAAATTTGTTATTCAGCAAAGATGATTAGAACAAGAGATCACAATTTGACTACCGTATTTCAGAAATGACACAGATCGAGAGAGGTTAAATAAATCATTTTATTCAAATGAAGACTTAGTGGTAGAGTCATTCTTAAGTACTGGTTTAAAGATCCATGCGCAGTTCACTACATCATGTACCTTCCTAGCTCTTGACATCAGCCCTGAATATTTGCATAGTTAAGACTTGACTTTAGGCTTCTGTACTCGAGGGGCATATATTCTAAGAAGTATTATGCTCATATAGTAAGCTATGAGGAAATTAATTACATTATAAGCCTAGCAGAGAGGATTCTGCTGCAGACTTTAGGTAGTGAGAGATATTGGAAACTGCTAGAGAAGGGACAGAGATGAAGAAATGGAAATAGAGAGGAAGTGAGAGAGTTCTGCTGAGACTGAAGCCTTGCAGGGGAGGGAGGGGTAAGCAGCAGAGCAGGGGCAAAGTCATGAGACACTGGTGGAAAAAGATGGGTTGAAATTGCTTCAACTCTATTCAGGCAAACAACTGTGTGTCGACAAGAAGAAGGCTGATAAGCAGCTTTAGACTGTCTATAGCTAAAGGGGAAGTGAGAGGCGGGCAGCATATGGAGCAGGAAAGAACAGAGGGAACCAGCATGAGGGGAGAGAGAAAGTTGAGGAGAGAGATGGGGAGCCAAACCAAAGAAATAGGAAAACAGTTGGCCCTAAGTGTCCAAAGAAATTAGGAAGAATTGGAGACAGTGGGAGATGATGAGAGAAATAAAACCACAAAAAACTTCAAGGAAAATATTTGGAATGCAAATGAAAGCAGTAAAGTGTGTGTAGAAGAAATGGAAAAAATGGAGATTGAACCACATTAGAGGTAAAAACAGTAAATTGATTCAATTTTTGATAAAAGAAAACAGTTTGGATGAGAGTTTAAGCAACATGACACGTTTTGAGTTACCTGGTTACCAAGAGGCCACATTGTATTTCTAAGATGTTTCTAAACGTGGAGTTTGATTTGTCTTTTTATTGTAAGATAAATTATACATACAGAAAGTTAAAAAATGGATAGAGGGGGCGGAGCAAGATGGCCGAATAGGAACAGCTCCAGTCTCCAACTCCCAGCGCGAGCGACACAGAAGACCGGTGATTTCTGCATTTTCAACTGAGGTATTGGGTTCATCTCACTGGGGAGTGCCGGACGATCGGTGCTGGTCAGCTGCTGCAGCCCGACCAGCGAGAGCTGAAGCAGGGCGAGGCATTGCCTCACCTGGGAAGCGCAAGGGGGAAGAGAATCCCTTTTCCTAGCCAGGGGAACTGAGACACACAACACCTGGAAAATCGGGTAACTCCCACCCCAATACTGCGCTTTAAGCAAACAGGCACACCAGGAGATCATATCCCACACCTGGCCGGGAGGGTCCCACACCCACAGAACCTCCCTCATTGCTAGCACAGCAGTCTGTGATCTACTGGCAAGGCAGCAGCGAGGCTGGGGGAGGGGCGCCCACCATTGCTGAGGCTTAAGTAGGTAAACAAAGCTGCTGGGAAGCTGGAACTGGGTGGAGCTCACAGCAGCTCAAGGAAACCTGCCTGTCTCTGTAGACTCCACCTCTGGGGACAGGGCACAGATAACAACAAAAGCAGCCGAAACCTCTGCAGACGCAAAGGACTCTGTCTGACAGCTTTGAAGAGAGCCGTGGATCTCCCAACATGGAAGTTGAGATCTGAGAAGGGACAGACTGCCTACTCAAGTGGGTCCCTGAACCCTGAGTAGCCTAACTGGGAGACATCCCCCACTAGGGGCAGTCTGACACCCCACACCTCACAGGGTGGAGTACACCCCTGAGAGGAAGCTTCCAAAGCAAGAATCAGACAGGTACACTCGCTGTTCAGAAATATTCTATCTTCTGCAGCCTCTGCTGCTGATACCCAGGCAAACAGGGTCTGGAGTGGACCTCAAGCAATCTCCAACAGACCTACAGCTGAGGGTCCTGACTGTTAGAAGGAAAACTATCAAACAGGAAGGACACCTACACCAAAACCCCATCAGTACATCACCATCATCAAAGACCAGAGGCAGATAAAACCACAAAGATGGGGAAAAAGCAGGGCAGAAAAGCTGGAAATTCCAAAAATAAGAGCGCATCTCCCCCGGCAAAGGAGCGCAGCTCATCGCCAGCAACGGATCAAAGCTGGACGGAGAATGACTTTGACGAGATGAGAGAAGAAGGCTTCAGTCCATCAAATTTCTCAGAGCTAAAGGAGGAATTACGTACCCAGTGCAAAGAAACTAAAAATCTTGAAAAAAAAGTGGAAGAATTGATGGCTAGAGTAATTAATGCAGAGAAGGTCCTAAACGAAATGAAAGAGATGAAAACCATGACACGAGAAATACGTGACAAATGCACAAGCTTCAGTAACCGACTCGATCAACTGGAAGAAAGAGTATCTGCGATTGAGGATCAAATGAATGAAATGAAGCGAGAAGAGAAACCAAAAGAAAAAAGAAGAAAAAGAAATGAACAAAGCCTGCAAGAAGTATGGGATTATGTAAAAAGACCAAATCTACGTCTGATTGGGGTGCCTGAAAGTGAGGGGGAAAATGGAACCAAGTTGGAAAACACTCTTCAGGATATCATCCAGGAGAACTTCCCCAACCTAGTAGGGCAGGCCAACATTCAAATCCAGGAAATACAGAGAACGCCACAAAGATACTCCTCGAGAAGAGCAACTCCAAGACACATAATTGCCAGATTCACCAAAGTTGAAATGAAGGAAAAAATCTTAAGGGCAGCCAGAGAGAAAGGTCGGGTTACCCACAAAGGGAAGCCCATCAGACTAACAGCAGATCTCTCGGCAGAAACTCTCCAAGCCAGAAGAGAGTGGGGGCCAATATTCAACATTCTTAAAGAAAAGAATTTTAAACCCAGAATTTCATATCCAGCCAAACTAAGTTTCATAAGTGAAGGAGAAATAAAATCCTTTACAGATAAGCAAATGCTTAGAGATTTTGTCACCACTAGGCCTGCCTTACAAGAGACCCTGAAGGAAGCACTAAACGTGGAAAGGAACAACCGGTACCAGCCATTGCAAAAACATGCCAAAATGTAAAGACCATCGAGGCTAGGAAGAAACTGCATCAACTAACGAGCAAAATAACCAGTTAATATCATAATGGCAGGATCAAGTTCACACATAACAATCTTAACCTTAAATGTAAATGGACTAAATGCTCCAATTAAAAGACATAGACTGGCAAACTGGATAAAGAGTCAAGACCCATCAGTCTGCTGTATTCAGGAGACCCATCTCACACGCAGAGACATACATAGGCTCAAAATAAAGGGATGGAGGAAGATTTACCAAGCAAATGGAGAACAAAAAAAAGCGGGGGTTGCAATACTAGTCTCTGATAAAACAGACTTTAAACCATCAAAGATCAAAAGAGACAAAGAAGGCCATTACATAATGGTAAAGGGATCAATTCAACAGGAAGAGCTAACTATCCTAAATATATATGCACCCAATACAGGAACACCCAGATTCATAAAGCAAGTCCTTAGAGACTTACAAAGAGACTTAGACTCCCATACAATAATAATGGGAGACTTCAACACTCCACTGTCAACATTAGACAGATCAATGAGACAGAAAGTTAACAAGGATATCCAGGAATTGAACTCATCTCTGCAGCAAGCAGACCTAATAGACATCTATAGAACTCTCCACCCCAAATCAACAGAATATACATTCTTCTCAGCACCACATCGTACTTACTCCAAAATGGACCACGTAATTGGAAGTAAAGCACTCCTCAGCAAATGTACAAGAACAGAAATTATAACAAACTGTCTCTCAGACCACAGTGCAATCAAACTAGAACTCAGGACTAAGAAACTCAATCAAAACCGCTCAACTACATGGAAACTGAACAACCTGCTCCTGAATGACTACTGGGTACATAACGAAATGAAGGCAGAAATAAAGATGTTCTTTGAAACCAATGAGAACAAAGATACAACATACCAGAATCTCTGGGACACATTTAAAGCAGTGTGTAGAGGGAAATTTATAGCACTAAATGCCCACAAGAGAAAGCAGGAAAGATCTAAAATTGACACTCTAACATCGCAATTAAAAGAACTAGAGAAGCAAGAGCAAACACATTCGAAAGCTAGCAGAAGGCAAGAAATAACTAAGATCAGAGCAGAACTGAAGGAGATAGAGACACAAAAAACTCTCCAAAAAATCAATGAATCCAGGAGCTGGTTTTTGGAAAAGATCAACAAAATTGACAGACCACTAGCAAGACTAATAAAGAAGAAAAGAGAGAGGAATCAAATCGATGCAATTAAAAATGATAAAGGGGATATCACCACCGACCCCACAGAAATACAAACTACCATCAGAGAATACTATAAACACCTCTACGCAAATAAACTGGAAAATCTAGAAGAAATGGATAATTTCCTGGACACTTGCACTCTTCCAAGACTAAACCAGGAAGAAGTTGAATCCCTGAATAGACCAATAGCAGGCTCTGAAATTGAGGCAATAATTAATAGCCTACCAACCAAAAAGAGTCCAGGACCAGATGGATTCACAGCTGAATTCTACCAGAGGTACAAGGAGGAGCTGGTACCATTCCTTCTGAAACTATTCCAATCAATAGAAAAAGAGGGAATCCTCCCTAACCCATTTTATGATGCCAACATCATCCTGATACCAAAGCCTGGCAGAGACACAACAAAAAGAGAGAATTTTAGACCAATATCCCTGATGAACATCGATGCAAAAATCCTCAATAAAATACTGGCAAACCGGATTCAGCAACACATCAAAAAGCTTATCCACCATGATCAAGTGGGCTTCATCCCTGGGATGCAAGGCTGGTTCAACATTCGCAAATCAATAAACATAATCCAGCATATAAACAGAACCAAAGACAAGAACCACATGATTATCTCAATAGATGCAGAAAAGGCTTTTGACAAAATTCAACAGCCCTTCATGCTAAAAACGCTCAATAAACTAGGTATTGATGGAACGTATCTCAAAATAATAAGAGCTATTTATGACAAACCCACAGCCAATATCATACTGAATGGGCAGAAACTGGAAAAATTCCCTTTGAAAACTGGCACAAGACAGGGATGCCCTCTCTCACCACTCCTATTCAACATAGTGTTGGAAGTTCTGGCTAGGGCAATTAGGCAAGAGAAAGAAATCAAGGGTATTCATTTAGGAAAAGAAGAAGTCAAATTGTCCCTGTTTGCAGATGACATGATTGTATATTTAGAAAACCCCATTGTCTCAGCCCAAAATCTCCTTAAGCTGATAAGCAACTTCAGCAAAGTCTCAGGATACAAAATTAATGTGCAAAAATCACAAGCATTCTTATACACCAGTAACAGACAAACAGAGAGCCAAATCAGGAATGAACTTCCATTCACAATTGCTTCAAAGAGAATAAAATACCTAGGAATCCAACTTACAAGGGATGTAAAGGACCTCTTCAAGGAGAACTACAAACCACTGCTCAGTGAAATAAAAGAGGACACAAACAAATGGAAGAACATACCATGCTCATGGATAGGAAGAATCAATATCGTGAAAATGGCCATACTGCCCAAGGTAATTTATAGATTCAATGCCATCCCCATCAAGCTACCAACGAGTTTCTTCACAGAATTGGAAAAAACTGCTTTAAAGTTCATATGGAACCAAAAAAGAGCCCGCATCTCCAAGACAATCCTAAGTCAAAAGAACAAAGCTGGAGGCATCACGCTACCTGACTTCAAACTATACTACAAGGCTACAGTAACCAAAACAGCATGGTACTGGTACCAAAACAGAGATATAGACCAATGGAACAGAACAGAGTCCTTAGAAATAATACCATACATCTACAGCCATCTGATCTTTGACAAACCTGAGAGAAACAAGAAATGGGGAAAGGATTCCCTATTTAATAAATGGTGCTGGGAAAATTGGCTAGCCACAAGTAGAAAGCTGAAACTGGATCCTTTCCTTACTCCTTATACGAAAATTAATTCAAGATGGATTAGAGACTTAAACGTTAGACCTAATACCATAAAAATCCTAGAGGAAAACCTAGGTAGTACCATTCAGGACATAGGCATGGGCAAAGACTTCATGTCTAAAACACCAAAAGCAACGGCAGCAAAAGCCAAAATTGACAAAAGGGATCTCATTAAACTAAAGAGCTTCTGCACAGCAAAAGAAACTACCATCAGAGTGAACAGGCAACCTACAGAATGGGAGAAAATTTTTGCAATCTACTCATCTGACAAAGGGCTAATATCCAGAACCTACAAAGAACTCAATCAAATTTACAAGAAAAAAACAAACAACCCCATCAAAAAGTGGGCAAAGGATATGAACAGACATTTCTCAAAAGAAGACATTCATACAGCCAACAGACACATGAAAAAATGCTCATCATCACTGGCCATCAGAGAAATGCAAATCAAAACCACAATGAGATACCGTCTCACACCAGTTAGAATGGCAATCATTAAAAAGTCAGGAAACAACAGGTGCTGGAGAGGATGTGGAGAAATAGGAACACTTTGACACTGTTGGTGGGATTGTAAACTAGTTCAACCATTATGGAAAACAGTATGGCAATTCCTCAAGGATCTAGAACTAGATGTACCATATGACCCAGCCATCCCATTACTGGGTATGTACCCAAAGGATTATAAATTATGCTGCTATAAAGACACATGCACACTCATGTTTATTGCGGCACTATTCACAATAGCAAAGACTTGGAATCAACCCAAATGTCCATCAGTGACAGATTGGATTAAGAAAATGTGGCACATATACACCATGGAATACTATGCAGCCATAAAAAAGGATGAGTTTGTGTCCTTTGTAGGGACATGGATGCACCTGGAAACCATCATTCTTAGCAAACTATCACAAGAACAGAAAACCAAACACCGCATGTTCTCACTCCTAGGTGGGAACTGAACAATGAGATCACTTGGACTCAGGAAGGGGAACATCACACACTGGGGCCTATCATGGGGAGGGGGGAGGGGGGAGGGGGGAGGGATTGCATTGGGAGTTATACCTGATGTAAATGACGAGTTGATGGGTGCAGCACAGCAACATGGCACAAGTATACATATGTAACAAACCTGCACGTTATGCACATGTACCCTACAACTTAAAGCATAATAATAATAAATAAATTAAAAAAAAATGGATAGACTGGGAATTGGATTTTCTTAGACTCCTAGAAGAAAAAAAAAATAGCATTAAGGAGTTAAAGTCTCTAATTGTAAGGAAGCAATAAATTCAATAGAGGAGTGCATGTTACTGATGCCTGTATTTGAGACCAAAGACCAGAAACACCAGATAGTAATTTGTCCATTGGCATCCTGGAGCTCCTTCCAATATGTAGAGACCTCTAGCCTTTATATTTATTAGTGCTTCAAGCCTGAAATATTGATAGTGATGAAGAAAAAGATAGTAACGATGATGTTGGTGGTGGTAAGGATAATGTTTTTTATAAGCCAGACATTGTTCTAAGTGCTTTATATATACATTATTATATATATTATATATTATTATGTAATATATTAAGCCTCACCTACAAATAATATATATTATAATCAAATATCATAATATATAACATATTATTATATATTAAATATATAACATATATTATATATAATTATATATTATATCTAATATATAACACATAATATATTAGATATAATATATATATTAACTGATTTAATTACCCAACAGTCATTGGAAGTTAGCTAAGTACCTTTAATTATGATCATTTTATGGATGAGGATACCGAGGCACAGTTCTCTTTCTTTCTCTTCCTTATATCTATGTCTATGTTTTTCTAAGTAATTGGGAAAAATTAGAAAGAAAACCTATATCATAACCAGTAATAAACAGCTGTCTGCAAGATCCTGGTCATCCTCAGAACCTTGTCAGCCCTACTGACCAAGGCTCTGCTTAGCAGTGAATCATATGTCTATCTCCATGTCCCACATTCCTAGTATATTTGCTTATTAATGGAAGGATTGCTATTAATAGAATGGTTGTTATTTCTGATTGTGAGAGAGCAGAACATTATAAGCCCACCTAAAAACAGGGTTTTATTCTTTGGTGGCTATCTGGTGTAAAGGACAGAATGGGAAACTTGTATTTGAGCATGGCTTTGAATTGAGTCTTGGCTCCACTTCTTACTATCCATTTGACTTAGCCAAACTTATTTATCATTGCTTTATTCATTTCTAACATGGAGATAATACCATTCCCTTTGTAGGGTCATTGTGAAGATTAACTGAAATGAGAGATATAAAAAGCCTGGGAAAGTGTTTGGGAATTAGCAGAGGTTCAATACTTGTTACTTATACTTTATTATAGAACTGATAATTGGTGATTACAGATATTCAATATTAATAAAATGAAATGTTGATAAGGCCTTTGTAGGTGAGGCTTAAAATTTCCTACTTTCATAGGAAAGTTTATATATGTACAATTATACATATACAATAAGTTTATATATGTATAGTTATATTCACATTTAATTATACACATATAATTATACATACATATACATATATACATATAATAGGAAATTATATGTGTATAATTACATGCATGTATAATTATATACATGTACCTGTATAATTATTAGAATAATTAATAGAAAATTGTGTATGTATATTTTTTTCCCCTATTTTCATATGCACATGGACTATACATCTCCATTATAAAATGACCCCTGGATGGAATATTGGAAAATTGTTATGAGATTTAGGCAAATAAGAAAAACATACCTGAAAGTGAAAACTAAAAATATTTTAATTTCAAAAACCCTTCTGTGGTAGACAGAATAATTACTTTCCAAAGATATCCACATCCTAATTTCTGGAGTCTGTAAATATGTTAACTTACATGGCAAAAAAGTTCTTGCAGATGCGATTAAGGTCCTTGAGATGGGAAGATAATCTGGACTATCTGAGTGGTCCCAATCTAATCACATGGGCCCTTAAAATCAGAGAACTGCTCAGACTGTGGCCAGAGAAAGAGATACGATGACGGAAGAATGGTCAGAGAGATGCAACTTTGCTGGCTTTGCAGATGGACGAAGGAGCTATGTGAATGGCCTCTAGAAGCTGGAAAAGGAAAGGAACTACTGTGTATTCTCCCTTAGATATGTAGACTTTCTCCCCTGCTAACACCTAGATTTTAGCCCAGTGAGACCCATGTTGGACTTCTGATCTACAGAATTATAAAGTAATCAATGTGTGTTGTTTTAAGTCACTAAGTTGTGGCCTGTTGGGAAGAGTCTTCACTCTGCTCATGTGATGGTTAATACTGAGTGTCAACTTGATTGGATTGAAGGATACAAAGTATTAATTCTGGGTGTGTCTGCGTGGGAGTTGCCAAAAGAGATTAAGATTTGAGTCTGTGGGCTGGGGAAGGCAGATTCATACTTAATCTGGTGGGCACAATCTAATCAGCTTCCAGCGACTATAAAGCAGGCAGAAAAATGTGAAAAGGAGCAAGACTGGCCTAGCCTCCCAGCCTACATCTTCTCCCATGCTGAATACTTCCTGCCCTCAAACATTGGACTCTGAGTTCTTCAGTTTTGGAACTGGGACTGATTCTCCTTGCTCCTCAGCTTTTTGACAGCCTATTGTGGGATGTTGTGATCGTGTAAGTTAATACTTAATAAACTTTATATATATATGTATACATCTGTGTGTGTGTGTGTGTATATATATATATACTGTTAGTTATTAACTTACATAATCTGTCATATAAGATCTGTCCCTCTAGGAGTACCTTAACACAGGTCATTTCTTAGCCTGTATGATAAGAGTCTCCCTCCTGGTAGAGTCCTTGTGAAGATGCTATTGCAGCCTCTCTTTGGAGTGTCTTCACAATGACCTTATTTTTCCATGAGGCTGCCCCTTCTTGACTCACAGATGAATTATTCACAGTCATGTTTGCCCTCTTGTCACAGTTGATTTGAATAGAGGAGGTTACTTGGCCCAATGTGGGCTAATCAATCTCTTTCCCAGGACTTTGGATTTGGTGGAGGGGGTGTTAGTTTCAGCCTCTACACACAGTTCAAGCTTGAACTGAGATACCATAAACCAGGGCGCTGGGTGGTGGCTACAGGCAAGGCGATGTAACAATCCCTGGGGCAGATAGAGCAGAGCAGAGCAGAGCAGGGAATCTAAGAGCCAAGATCGAGAGAGTGGGTGGGCTTGTTCCTGCTGGCAACAACATTTTTACTCCTACTAGGGCTCAGGTACCTTCTTGTCTCAGATTCCACAAGATAGCATTATTCCATTATGAAAACTATGCTATTTTCCCTTAACCACGCTAAAGAGGGTTTCTGTTACTTGCAAACAAAAGAGCCTTGACTAAGACACATACTGTGATGCGGGTGAATCAAGAGGATGGAAAAGAGACTGTATTATTGTCATCTAGGGTCCTCATTCATGCCTCATTTCAAGGAGGCAAATAGAAATTCAGAAAATTTGAGTATCCAATAGGACAGGGAGCATTTTGTACATCTTTGACTGTAGCTGGAGCTGCTGGTAGGCTTGTCTTTGTGGGAGTTGAGGTCCCTGGCCATATAATGCTTCTTTAAGCTCTAAGGTATCTAATTCTCACGTTCAAAATTAATGTTGGCAGAGGAGTATTTTTAAATCAGAATTTTGCAATTCCAGCTGACCTTTCTTCAGCAAGCTTAAACATACAAGTATAGTACCCCATTCAGCTTTCGTGCTTTTCAGTAGTTACTTAATTTTGAGAGTATATCTGGTGAATATTATGGTTTCTTGGAGGAGAGCTTGAAACCAGAAGTGATGACTTTCCTAATTATCATTAACTTACAGAGTTTCAAAAGCAATCATAAAATCTATGTTATCCAACTCTAATTATACAGACAGGGAAATATGCTAAGTAATGTTAGACGGCTCGTTCTGTGGTCCTTCATTGGGTCCATTTGTGTATTTATATGAAGAATTCTCAAACTTAAAAATTTAGAGAATAGGCTATCAGTTAGAGACCACAGAAACCTTTGGACTAAAATATTGGTATGAATTCCACATGTTTTTTATAATGCAAAGAAAATGTTTTTGCCTGTCTCTTTATGAATTGAAATTATTTCTATAACCCTAAGTGTGCCCAAAGAAATATAATTTCTTTGATGGATTGGATGTTATTAATAGAAAGTTAGATAACTCTGAAGATAAAGTATCCATGCACCCATTAATCTTTTTCTCCCTTCTTCCCTTCCTCCTTTCTTTCCTTCCTCCTTCTCTCTCTCTCTTCTTACCTTCTTTTCTTCCTTCAAGTTATTATTCACTGAGTACCTACCATGTGCCTAACAATTTCTGAAAGCTGGGATGCAATAGGAAATGATACACCCTCATGGAATCCTCCCCTTGTGGAGACTCTGCCTTCATGGTGCTTACCTTTGAATTGAGAAGAATAGAAAATAGATATGTAAATAGATATATAAGATAATTATGGATAATAATAAAGTGCTATGAAGAAAATAAAACATGGTAATGTGAGATAATAATGGGCTAGGATGACAGAGTATGTTTTCTTAGAGTAAGAAGGTGACATTTAGTTGATCCACTTATTCTACCCATCTATTATCTACATATTCTCTATATTCGGTGATTACATAAGGCAACAGATGACTCTAACCCACAGAAAACAGTGATTAAGTCACTTTCCCTCATGACAGAGTTCATGATTTTAAATCCAGTTTTCTTTCTGTTGCCTCTATTGCCACCTCGAAAGAGGATTGAATTGAAAACTTGTTCTCAAATAATTTGTATTCAACTTGGGGAGAGAAAACACAAATTGTGGGGCAATATGTCAAAGTACAAATTGGTTTCTTCTCCTTCTACACAATCCTTAACAAATCCTCCATTTGTATCTCACGGACTTCTCTGATGGGTTCTGTTCTCTCCCCTGGATCCCCCACACATGGACATGAGACCAATCAGAAACATATCCTGTGAAAACACAACCATTTTTCTGGGAAGCTGCTGGTCAGTGTAAGAGAAAGATTCAGATACATACTTTCAGCATTAATTTTCCCAAATTGAGGGGCTAGACTGTAAAACCTTAACTGTTTCTGCATTGGACACCTTCTGTCACCAGTTCTAGCTATAAGGAAACTGAGTCACTGCTTATTTACTGGTCTCATCACAAAATGTTGAATATCACCAATTACCAGGAATCTTCTCTTCTCAAGCATGTGGAAGAAAGGTCTATAGTAAAGGTCTGTTCAGATCTGATCTATTCTGTCTGCTGGCCCAAGGGCACGTAAACCCTACAAATAGGGTGGGAGACTCAGGAACTAGACAGATGGTGACATGAAGGGGAAGCTTTGATTATGACTGGGATGGGCAGAATGTCTTTTGAAATAATCTTGTTGTATTGTGTATTGTCCTATTGGCTATCTGTTGCCACCCTAATGTCTCATACCAAATCTCCCCACAAACCAGTAGCTTAAAACAATAAGCATTTATTTAGTCTGTTGGTGAGTTAGGCTGGACTTAATTGAATACTTTCGGTCTCAGCTGGGCTCACTCATATGTCTGGTGTTGGGCTTTTGGCTGGTATAAGGTTGCTCTTGCTGGAGCTCCTGGGGCTACTCAGCTCTTCATATGCTTCTCATACAGTAGGCCAGCCCATGAATGTTCTCATGGCAATTGTAGAAGTACAAGAGTAAGCAAGGTCAGTTTGCAAATCCTTCTCAAGTAAGCATCTTATTGGCCAAACAAGTCTAATGACCAATTCAAGTCAGTGTGAAAGGGAACTGCAGATTTACATGGTAAAGGACATGGAGTCAAGGAAAGGTGAAGAATTGGGACCATTAATGTAATCAGTAACATCCACCTTATTCAGGGTTGAAATGTTCGTGGTTAGTTATTTACCAAATAGTCTAGGCATAGTTTAAAGGGTACATTGGAGTGATGAGAGACTGGAGGCAGGAATCACAGACAGGAACCTGAGAGGGGGACAAGGGCAATGCCTGAATCTGGGTGACTGGGGAAATGGGAAGTGGAGGGGTGGGAGACAGCTTGGCTGGGAGGTGGAGGTGGAGAGGAAATGGAGGACAAAAGGTTGCCTCTGGAGTCAGTGACCTGGAGGGGCAAGTAACCCACCCATGCCTTGTAGGTGCAAGTCTGGAAATTACTTGTGTAGGAAGAGAGAAGCTTAGTGACGTGGGGAGGTCAGGTATGTGGGAGAAGGAGCAGCAAGAATACAACATGGTGGGGGCGGTGTCTGATTAGAATTGCAAGGCAGGTGGAAGGTAATGGCTATGAGTGTTGGGCGGAGGCATAAGCTTGGGCATATTTCAGCTTGTACACAATAATTTGGATCCATCATGTTGGAGAATTTGGAGTTTCCCAGGGCACTAAGTAGGGTGTGTATGTGTTACTAGTGACTCTCCAGGGGTCTCTAGACTGGAGCCTTATCAAAGTGTCATGCTTGTGGAGACCCCTAGGTAGGTGGGAGCATTATGGTATGCCCAGACCATAACTCCCTCCCCCAACCACAGTTGCCAGGCCCTGCTGCAGGTTTAATCAACTACCAAGTTAGTTTTATTTTTATCCCCAGTCTCCTGCCCCAGCTCACATTCAGGTGCCCTCTGACTGCCCCCCCCTTTTTTTTTTTTTTTTAAGTCCCATCTCATTCCATGAACAATAGCAAAACCTGGCAATCCAGTATGAAGTCAAGCATTCTGAATCTTAATTTATTTTTCTGTTTTTCCAATATAAAGGTCTTCTAAAGACTCACAAAGTGGAAAATATTTTGAATTACTTTCTTTGACTGACTGTTCTTGAATTTCTCAGGATCACCATTGATAACATTTAGAATGATTTCTGGAACACAGCATTAGGCTTAAAATAGTCTGAAGGCTTCTGGGGCAACTCCCTGATATGAGAAGTGATTTGTTACCTGTGTTAAGGAAGAATCGGATGTCATGTTATACAAGGTTAATGAGCAACAACTGTTTTGTAGCTTGAGTGTAGCCCGTACCTCATACCCTAGTTTCTCCTTTCTCCAGAGAGAGCCACAGTGTTGTAGGTAAAATAGAAGTTATTAAATACAGATTTTTTTTTAGGTCTTAGATCTGCCCAATCCATCTTTGTCTCCTTTGTCCTTGTGAGGCACCTCCTGCCATTTGAAGTTATCTGAGTCTCTGCAAAGGGCCAAGTTGTTTCTGCGGTGTCAAGGAGACCAGAAAATAGAACCTAGACAGCAAAACAAACCCTTTGTGGGAGTGGGTGTATGCTTGAATGTGGAAAATCTGAAACCACAAAGATTTCCTGCTCCTTCCTGGAGCTGACTTCTGCTGGATTTTGTGAGGAGACTGTTGGATGGCTGATGCATTTCTCCTCTCTCTAGTCTAACATTTAAGCAGCCATTATATAACCACCAGTCATGAAATAACAATGGTTCTATGCCAGTATTTCACAAAATATGGTCTGTGGGCCTGAGGCATCAGAAGCACTTATGTAAAAATTACTGGGTCTGGGTCCTGGGAATCTACATTTTTAAAATTTAGTATTCATCCCAGGTGATCTCATATTCCCTGATGGATGAGAATATACTATCCTTGGGGGCAAATGTACATTTATTTGTTATTATTTGTATACTTTGGAAGACTATATAGCAGCAGGATCAAATAATGTTTAAAAATATTATCCTTGCTTGTGGCTGTGTAAAACAATTTAAGCTGGCTCCTGACTTTAAGGGTATTATCTCACAGCCATTTTTTGTTTCATGATTGGTTATGTTAGTAGGGAATGACAGAGATCACTAGCTATTTACTTATAATTCATGCTCTGCTTTTCATAGTGTAGAGTTGTTCATGTGAAGTGGCTGCACAGCCATGTACCACATGGCCACTGGCATCCAGGAATGGCCTGTGACTAGTTCTCCCAGTAGAATGAAACTGAAGTGATGTGTGTCCATTTCTTTTCCCCTTTGCCTGGGTGCAGAGGCCCAAGTGAAGGATAAATGAAACCTGGGTCTTTGAATTACCATATATCTACAGTACCTGTTTTGAGCTTTCACTCGGGTTAGAAGTAAGTCTTCATGGAGCTGAGCCATGGAGATTTCGAGGTATCAACAGCTTTTGTTACCCAGATAACTCGGGGGGCTTGGGCTATTACTTAGAGGTTCTAGATGGGAACCATATCCTTTTCCAGCTCAAATTTTAAAATGCATATGGTTTACATAAATCTGGGTCTCTTTTGAGAAGTAGGAATCATCTTTTAGAGGAAAGAGCACCATTCCCAGAATTAGGGAAGTGGGTTCAAGTCCCAGTTCTGCCACTTACTGGCTGTGCAGTTTTAGACAAATCACTCAATTGCTCTGAGCCTCAGCTTTTTCTGTTATTTAGTAAGGATACTAATACTGTATGGATTGCTTTTGATGGTATGTTTGTGAAGGCCAATTTAGGGGAATGCTTGTGAAAACACTTTGTAATTTATAAAGTTCTAATATACAAATACAAGAGATGACTTGTTTCTTTTTTTTATAGAGTTAGTGCTAAATGCTATTTCTGGCTTTAATTCTTTCATCAGCTTCCTAAGTCTCAGCTTTTTCCTCTAGAAAATGGGGATTTTCTTGGATTACTGTGGTGATAAAATAAGACAGTATATGTGATGGTGAAGATCCCAAGACCCAACATATTTCAGGAACTCAGAGGAATGCTAATTTTCTTCCCTGAAGTGCTGTGTGCTCAAGGGAGGCAATTTAGGGAGAGTCCATGTAGGCTGAGGATAAATATCAACGGTGTTCTCCTTTGCTTATATTTTACTCACCTCTGTTGATTGGTGGGGTGATTTTCACTGTATCATCCATCCTGTCCTTCCCAGAGCTTGATCATGACCACACATCAGTGGGAAAGATGACCACAGAGGAGCTAAGGGCTTGTTTGTGATATTGTGGGCTTCCATTTCTTCTCCTACAAAGATGGAAACTCGAATCAGTGTGAGTGTGATGGAGCACTTACTGGAGGCGCTAGCCAGTCGGTTCCCTGACATTCAGGCACCTGGCATTCTGGAATGCTTTGTCAAGAGTAGTCATTTCCCTTGGAACACTTTGTCTTTTTCTCTCTGTTTTACCTTCACTTGGCTTATTCTTTGCCCCAGAGTCCTCTTTACTTGGACTGTTCTCAAGCTAATTTACTTACTACAAATTTAAGACATGGAAATCTGGTTTTGCAACACATTTTTAACAAAGGGAATGATACTTTCTTCCGTTTATTTGTATACTGTGCTACCCTTTTCAAAGTGCTTTTACTGGAGTTACTTTGTTTGCTCATTATAGGTTTCATAGTCTACCAGCAGCCACTCTTCCTTTTGCTTATCCAAAGTGCATTTATTGGGCAGGTAAAGCTGCTGGGAGGATGAGGTAGAGCGGGTAGGGAACTGAGAGCTAATATTTATTAATTATGCATTTCTGCCAAGCTACTTTTAATGGAGGTTAGTTAATTTAATTCTCTCAATTTTTCTGAGGTATCTCTAGTGCCTAGCCAATACTTATGGGTGTTTAAAGGCTTAGCAACTGTAAAGTTCAACAGAGTTTTAAAAACTTGTTCAAAGTCAAAAAGCTATTTGGTGATGGAAATGGGATTTAAATCCAGGTCTCTTTGTTTCCAAAGCCCTTGCTCTTTTCCTGATGTTACTATCTCTAGCAAATGGATCCAGGGACATAAATAATTGCTCTCCAATTAACCTACACATTCAGTTATTTGGGAGCAAAGACACCAACATTTGAGTAGTAAGACAAGGAAAACTTCCTTTTTTCTCTCTCCTTTCCTCCCTTTCTTTCTTCCACAACATTTTTTGAGTGTCTACTATGTAGCTTCCAGTGTTCCAGGCTCTGAGATTCTACATCCCCATCTTGCAGCTTATATTCTAATGGGCGAGACAGATAGATAGATAAGTAATTTAATGTGAAGTATTGATAACTGCTAAGGTCAATTTAGGGGAATGCATTGAAGCAGAGGATGACAGTGACATGTGGTCAGGAAGACCTCCCTGAGTAGGTGACATTTGAGCGGAAACCTGAATGAAAAAAGGTCTGCCACTGGCGGGGGTTGTGGTGTGGACAGCAGGTGAGAGCTGGCTTAGTGTTTTGTGAGTTCAGAGTATACCTTGGTTGGAGTAAGCACAAGGAGGGTGATGAAGTGAGGCTGGAAAGTTCAGAAAAAGCTTGTGAATACTTTAGATTTTATTATGAATGAGGTTGGAAGCCATTCAAGAATTTTGAGCGAAGAAGTGATAGGATTTGACTTACCATTTAAAAAGACTAACTGTGGATATTGTGTGTGGGAAGATTACAAGGGGCAAAAGCCTAAGCTGGGACCCCAATTCAGAGTCAATGGTAGTTGTCTACATATGATGATCATGAATGGTATTGAAAAGGAGTACTTCAACAACATTGCATTCTTTCAGTTCTTATCTTTGGATTTTTTTTTGATTCCTTATAAATCTTTAAATTTATTAAATTCATACTGTGTTCAAGAGATGGAGAAAAATTCCATTTTGTCTTTATCTCTTTCTTTAAGCCTTTTCCTACAATCCATATATATATATATATATATATATATATATATATATATATATTTTTTTTTTTTTTACCTAAACCAAATTACACATTGTTCCACTTATCTAAACAGTAGGAGAAAGGAAGCAATTGCTTTGGTTTTCTGATAGCACAAACCTAGCTGCAGATCTGAAACAGAATGTACTGGCGTTAGAGTGATAGCAGGCCAGTCTACCGACAGCACCCTTTCTCAGTGACAGCTAGCTGGTGCTGGGAATGGTCAGCACAAAGGCCTGAGTTTGTAATCAACTTGAAACTTGGACTCTTTCTATTTGGATAGCACTTGCTCTCCTCCAGCTGAAGTGGGTGATTGGATTGGGACTATTATCTATCAAATGCCATTAAGAGCTATTAATATAGGTGGAATAATTGAAGAAACAGACTTGTTGGAAAATGTAACTACTTTACACATCATTGTAAATTGTTTTCCAGGCTATACTGGTCTCCCTTCAGCCATGAAAACATTCAAATATTAAAAAAAAAAAAAAGATGCTTCTTGAATACTTAACCATAAAAGTGAATGAGATTGCTTAAGACTGCTTTGTTAACACTGGAACCATCCACACATGGAAATTATTACCTACCCTGTGTTTGCTTGAATGTTGGTAGATATTGTCGTGCCAGCTCTGCTGTCTGTTATTCTAATGTGTACTTCTGTGCAAACAAGTGAACAGCCCAATATCGTTTTTCAGGAACATTCTTTCATTAAAGCATGAGTCTTTTCTAAATACCATTACTACTATTTTACATTTCTCTCTAATTTACAAAGGGGTTTTGAAGCTGGATTGCATTCATGTGTAATGATTCTCACATTGCTCTGAGGGGTGAGTTGTGGGAGTGATAGAGCATCTGAAAGCTGGGTCTTAGGTACATCTGGGAAGAGTTTTAAGCAGGCCAGCTGCCTTCGTTACAGCTATTTCTCCATATGAATGGCACTTTGTATAAAAATCTATCTGTCCAAATTCTTCTTGCTATTCAAGGTCAAGCTCAAATCTCAACTACTTTAAGCAGTTATACTTGAGTAATTTAGTACATATAATTACTCTCCCTTCTCAGTGAAGAGGTATGAGAATAGATATTTTCTTAGCAACTGCTGTGATGGATTGTCACATCTCATCTACTGTTTACACAGCTACTCAGTCAGGTAGGCACTTCTGGGAAATTAGCTGAAGTATGTGTGCTCACACAGCTGGGAGATGGAAGAGTTGGGATGTGAATTCAGGTCTGTCTGACACCAAGACTCTACCTGTGACTTCATAGAACTTTCAATGTGGACAGATCATGATACATATACTTTAACATTTCTTTTTATACTGTTTATTTGTATTTGTAATTGCTTCATATATGGGTTTTCTATTTCTAGCAATGTTTTAATGTCCTTGAAGACAGTTTGGAGAAATACAAAGAAGACGACGTGTCCCCTGCCTTATTGTAGCTTAATATAGAGTATAGACCTGAAGAGAAAGATATCTCCAAATCCATTATAAGAGGTCTGATGGTGGCTGGGTGTAGTGGCTCATGCCTATAATCCTAGCAATTTAGGAGGCAGAGGTAGGAGGATCACTTATGCCTAGGAGTTCAAGAACAGCCTGGATAACATAGTGAGACCTTGTTTCTACAACATATTTTAAAAGATAAAACAATTAGCCCAACATAGTGGTGGTGTGTGCCTGTAGTCCCAACTACTCAGGAGGCTGAGATGGGAGGATCACTTGAGCCCAGAAGTTTGAGATTACAGTGAGCTATGATGGCGCCACTGCACTCCAGCCTGGATGACAAAGGTCTGATAGAAGGAAGTCTATGGGGATACCGAAGCAACACAAAGGAGGAGATGGTCTCTTCTACCTGTGGAGACTGGAGTAAGTGTGTGGGAGCAGAAGAGAAAATACTCCAGGCAACAAGAAGGCACTGGAGGTACGAAACAGCCAGATGTGGTGCATAGAGGCAAAACAACTAAGATTGGTTGGATCATGCATTAAAATGGCAGGGCTGGGGGTTAAAGAGAAGAGTCTAGAGAGAGAGAGGTGGCAAGAAGGCAGGAAATGGGTTTCTTTAGTGCTTACTGAGTTGAATTTTATACATTTCTATGCCATCAAATGCTTTTTATCAGGGAAGCAATATAATCCAAAACAAAGAATTTTGATTAAGGCTGTATATGGTGGGGATATTATTTGGAAGATGTTTGGGTAGCAGACAGGCGGGCAGTTGAGAGACTCTTGCAGTTGTCCTGGCAAGAGATGATGAAGGCCTGGATTAGATGAGGAGCAGTGGGAATGGAAGGTAGTCCGTACAGTCAAACTCAGTGTATTGTTCTACTGTCAACTACCTTGAATACTTCTTGTGGGCAGAAGTCATTTCATATTTTCAGTTAAAGTCACAGCTCAATTCCAAGCACATGAATACCCCTTTTAAATTCCCCCTTTTTAGTGCATTTACTAAAAAAATTCTGCAAAGAATCTGAGTGGGCATGACTTCAAAGCATACAAATGTTTTTCCATTTGAACTGGTCTATGGTAGGAAGTGAAATTTAGCCCTGTTTCCTGCAATATCCCCATGTGGGCAGAATTACTATCGTCATTATTTGGTATTGGAAGCAATGATTCACAGATGAAAATAACCTTGGAATTAGAAAGAAAAATCAGGAGGAAAATCAGAAATATTACCAAAATAACTTTTTCTTCTAGCAGGACTCTGGCTATTTATGTTTTCTTATAAGTAAAACTGAAATATAGTAGCAAGTGTTAAAGCAATTTAAGTGTTTTGAGCTCTTAACCAAATGTCCTTGAAGCCTATAATGTTTGTAATAGGTAGTTCCATTGCTGTAAATCTGTGTTGACAGGTGTAAGTTTATACTAATAAATTGATAACACAAGTAAGAAAAACAAACCCCAGCTCCAAAAACATCGCATTAGCTATAGAACTAATAATATCAAGAAAAAAATCAGATCAAATGCTTTCTGACCATTTTCTCTCTTGATTAGACTGAATTGTGTATAGATGAAATTATAACACTTGGTATTTTCCTCACCTGTGTTTTTCACTTGTGGAATTTATTCATCACATCTCTCTATGATTTGTATATCTAGAGATAGGTTTTAAAGGTGAACTAAAGAATTAAACAAATATACAGCTATGGCAAGGCTTCACATTCTATCTCTGCACTGTGACACTTTAAACTTCCACAAGCTATATATCACCCAGTTTCCAGTTTCTAGGTTTCCTCTTAAGATGTGATAGCTCGGTAAGTGAATATTTTCTTGTTTTATGTCCTCCATACTAGATATCTTGAATCTTGAAAGAAGGGATTATATCTTGTTCATCTTTGGTCAGTTTCTATTAATAGTAGAATGTTTTGGCATCTAATAGGGTCATTTAATGAATACTGGTTGAATAAGGACAGATGTCTACTCTTTTGGAAAAGGGAATAGTTGTCTTTGAGGTGAGGTTGGGTGAAAAATGTAGGTATTAGTAAACTGAATTGACAGAAATCATTGAGAAAGTGGGAAAATGCCTGATATGATGTATGACATATTGAGTTTTATGTTTACCGAGTTAGGCAAAAACACCATTAAACAAAACCATTTTGGCATGGATCTTAAGGTTTTTTGACTTCTTAAGTTCTGGATGAGGAATAATTTTTTCTAAAAAATATTATCACTTAAAAATTCAGATTTATAAGAACAACTGCTTATACTTCTTTCCTAAAAATAGAAACCCTACAAAACCTTAATTATATGTATAGATAGCTAAACTCTGATGGCTCATATGCATACCTCATGGGTTATGTTGTTATCTCTATGTCTGGTAGGTGGAGGTGAAACAGCTAGGACACCAATCATCCCCTCGATCAACTGGACTACACTATTTTTTCAGACTGACTGGACTACAGTCTCCATCCTCTCCTCCTGCTCCACATGCTATTTGCCTGTTCCAGTTTCTTACTGCTACAGTAACAAATGATCACAAACACTCTGGCTTAAAACAGCACCCACAGTTCTGTATGTCAGAAGTCTTTGTAGGTTTAATAGGGTTCTCTGCTCAGGGTCTCCCATGGGCCAAATCAAGGTTTCCGTCAGGCTGGATTCTTTCTGGAGGTTCTGGGAATGAATCGGTTTCCAAGCCCAATTAGATTGTTGGCAGAATCCTTTGTTTTTTGTTTTTTGTTTTTGTTTTTGTTTTTTGCAGTGTGGGACTGAGATTCCCATTTCCTTACTGGCTGTCAGCTAGGGTCCACTGTCTGCTACAAGGGCCCCTTGAGTCCCTTCTCATGTGGCCCCCTCCATCTTTCATCCAGCAGTGTTACACTGAATTCTTCTTCTGCTCTGACTCTTTCTGAATTTCCCTTTGCTTTCCTCCCTGTCATAAGCCAGAAAACGGTGTCTGGTTTTTAGGGCTTGTGTGATTATATTGTGCCTACCAAGATAAACCAATGTAATCTTCCCATCTTAAAGTCAACTGACGAGTAGCCTTCATTACATCTGCAAAGTCCCTTTTGTAATGTAACAAAACATACTCATGTGTGTGATATCCTATAGTTACAGTTTCTGAGGGGTAGGGCAGGACATTTTTAAGAGGACTTCTTAGAAATCCTGTCTACTGCACCCCCTAAAAAACAAAGAAACAAACAACAAGAAAAACTTTGCCAAATAGAGGCCAGTGAGTCTTCCGTAGTGGGTATCTATAGCTAACAGCCCATTAGCAAAATGCTGCCACTTTGCATAATGCCCCAATGAATTCCTCTTAGGTCTATGTTTCAGAGTAGTTCTTGGAATTGAGACATTCTATAATATTTTATTAATATCAAAATAAATTACCTAGCTAACAGTAAGAGGACTAAAACTTAGGGTACATTTTCTGTGAATATATGAACTTTTCCATGCACACAAGGTATCAGTTAATTTTATGGTCCCTCAGCTATGTTACTGGTGCTTGTAACACGATGTGCCATGTAAATCCCTTTGAAAATGTCATACCATGGCGTAGCATTGAATAAGAACATGAATGCAGATGACTGTCCAATCCCAGGCAGTAGAATTAGGTGGTGGAAATAACCACTTGTGGATAAAGCTTCCTTTTTTTTTTTTGTCACAAGCCAGAACAGTTTTCAGGAACAATTCATATTTCATGAAGAACTGTCACTGAATATCCACCATCATCATCAGCTTCCAGGTGACAGTCAAGAGAAGTTGTTTGACTTTTAGTAACTAATTCAACAAGGAAATAAAAAAACCAACAATTTTGATCACATGAGAAGCGCAGATTAAACACTTGAAATTATACTATCAATACTAAAGTTGCTGTATAGAAAAAGATTTGAAAGTATGGCTTAAAAAGTGTGGCATCGTGATGGTATGATGGCCAAAAGTGATGATGAAGAATCTTTGGACTTTTGAATTGGAAGGGCATTTATACTTAAACTGATTTTTTTTTAATGTAAAAGGCATCTTCTAGATTTATTTTTGTTATGAGTGAGACAGAGCCAATTTATATATATAATATCCACATTACTCTTTATGAACTGTTTTCTGTTCATTTTCAAATAAGAGTTTTATTACTGATCAAACTGATCTTCATACTGAAGCATACAAGGATTACTAATTGTCTAGTATTTATCAGTTTGTTTTCAATTTAATTGTGTATCCATTGCCCCAAAAGGTGTTGTTAAATTGGTGTGTCTTACAGTTGATGGGAATTGAGAAGTGAAATAAGAGAACACAGAGTCACACATTAAAAGTGCCTAAAGACAGATACAGAAAGTAATTTACACTATTTTATACATTCCCCCCACCATTATCTGTTTTTCAAGCTTGTTTGTTTTTAGGGTATGTACTTTCATGGAAGAAAACCATGCAATGGTTTGGAATGAGAAAGGAATTTTATAATAGTAAAGAAGGCATTATCCTGATTTATTAAAATTTAAAAATAAACTGTAAGTGGTATAATATGGATGATTGAATACTGACCTGAGAAGCAATTTCCATATGTAACTTTTAATGACATTGATATTATGACCATTGGTGAGATACTGTATTCTGCATACATTTTTCTCTCTGCAGTATTGGAGATGATGGAATCTTCTTTACATCTTCCCTCATGAGACTACTTGTAAGAACAAAGGTGGTTGGTGCTTATTTAATGCACCAAGCTCTTTTGTAGGGCACCTTTAAATCACTATTTTGATTTAATTCTGAATCAACTTTATTGTTGAACTGGGAAATCATATTTTAACATGAACTTGCAAATAGTCCAATGCTTCACTCCCAATTCATATTTCAGCATCCTTCACTGAGGCAGGAAGCAGAGTCAAGCTGTTGCCATGAAGCTTGTTTCAAGAGCTCAGAAATCCTCCAGGGATCCTTTACTACTGCTTTTCAAAGAGGCCTTTTTTTTTTCTCTTCTCCTTTTCCTGCAAAGAGGGTTATATCCAGTACTCAAGGACATGGTAAGGCCAACAAGGACTGGAGGAATCTCCAGGACTATGATCTCTTGAATTGTGAAATATGACATTCTGATTGCTAGCTTGCCTTTCTTCCCACTCCACCAAATTGTAATACTTCTTTTCATGCTACAGTTTTGTAAAACTCTACTGTATAATAGAAATTGTCTATTCATTTTTAAAGAACTACACTCCCAGATCAATTGAAATTTGTTTTGTTTTAAGTCTTCTGTGTAAAGGCTCATCAAATTCTCATTAAAGTAACATTTTTGGACTATATTATCTGTTCAAAGATCTTAATTGACATAAAAATTTCCTAATTAATGAGCACCAAAAAGTGTCTTAATCTGTCAGTAAAGTTGACTTCTACTTCAAATATGTAATGTTTAAATTTTTTTTCCTCTGTAAGGTAGGAGCCAAGGATAAAATATTTTTTAAAAAGTTAAAAAAGCATGTATTGATATTGCTACTGCTAATTATAGATAGGGATGTAGGTCCAAAATTAGTACATGGATTTAATGTATTTTCAGTAAAGTTAGGAATAAAGTAACACCACATATTTCATTTTATTTGAGGTAGCCAAGAATAGCTATTTTCCTTTAGAAACTTCAACAAAAGGAAGCTTTTCAACTTCACAGCATTCTTAGGGAAATATAACTGTCTTGTTTCATAGAGGATGTGGAATA
Source organism: Macaca nemestrina (assembly GCF_043159975.1). Taxonomy (NCBI): domain Eukaryota; kingdom Metazoa; phylum Chordata; class Mammalia; order Primates; family Cercopithecidae; genus Macaca; species Macaca nemestrina. The sequence continues at coordinate 61,762,318 of NC_092130.1, forward strand.
AGAGAAAATGAGCTATTTTTTTTAAGGAGGCAAAAGGAGGCAGACTTTGTCAATTATATTTATGTTCAATCCAATAGATCATAAGATTTTTTTCTGAAAAGAATATTAATCTTATTCTACATGGATTATCAGGCTAAGGCTGAATATATGCTGTGGAAACAGAAATATGTGTGAAGGGATGTATGAAACCACAGAATAAATGGAATCCACTTTCTTGAAGTAGCTACAATTCTACCTGAGGGTAAGTAATTAAGTATTTTAAAATGCAAAAAATGTATATATTATGAGGTAGAAGCTAAATTTTCATTTTTAGGATAAAATGTTCAAATTCAAAGGGATTTTCAGCATGTGGGGAAGCAAGTCTGACGCAGGCGTTATGTGTTTTATTGTGCTCTGAAGCAAAAGGTTTTTCAGTGGTGAAGCTTAAGAAGGCCGATCTGCATGACAGGGAAATTTAGTGTTTGCACAAGAATTAACTAATATGTTTTTCTATTGTCTGAAAAGGAAAATAATGCTTGGCTTCAGGTCTTTGGAAGTACTGCACATTCGGGCTAAGAGTGAGATGACCATTTTCTCATTTTCAACTAATTATTTCAAGATACCAAAACAAAACAAATAAATGCCACTTGGGAGTACCTGCTATATACAAAATGAGCTGTATGTAGTGAAGTGTCCAGGAAAGGCAGAATTCACAGCCATAGGTAGGGCAGGCCCTGGCCACCCTTTAGGGGAGCAAGAAAGGTAAACCAGGTGGATGAAACATATCCTATAGCATATTGTAATTGGTAAGTGGATGCAAGTGGTTTCTTAGCAAGTTGGAGGCATCGGGCGGTCTAAAAGAGGTAAGAAGATTTTATTGATAGAGAGGTGGAGCAAACAATGAGGTGTCTGGGAGGAAGCATTTGAAGAGCTGCAAGGAGGTCTGATTTATGGTAGAAAAACTGAGTCCCCAGGAACTGGGGAAGTGACTGGCAAGAAGAGGACAGGGCTTCTAGTCTAGGGGAATCAAGGCATAGGACATATTGCTTACCTAGAGATTCAGTCAGGGGTATGGGATCAAGCCTGGGTATAGCTTTTGGAAGACTGCTTACTTGATTGGGTTGGCGTGAGACTAACAGCAAGTGTGATTTGATGCTGACCCTTCAGTACTGACCTGAGTAGCTTACAACAGTTACCCTGTCTAAGAAGGAGATTGATTCCAGAACCCAGCATAGAGAGGCAGATGGTGGTCTCATGGGTTCAGGTAAGGAGTAAGGAAAGTCACTGGCCCTTCTCCAAGTGCTGTGCAGGTGCAAAAGTTATTTAATTTTCTGCTTCTCTCTTGAATGAATATGCTACCTATTTGGTGGTATAACACGTAAACACATTCATATTAAATGTCAATACATGCTTTAATGTTTTAATCAATGAATGTACTAAATAATTTAAATTTACAAGGGATTTTGGAAACAGATCTAGCTTTAAGCATGGCAGGAAATTGATATTTGGACAAGGAATGTTAGCACATTCTTAGGTCATACTCAGATTTAAGGTAAGACTATTTTTCAAACCAATCTAGAGGTATAAAACCAAGTCTAGTTAGAATGAGAATACTAAATTAAAAATAAGTTTGTTAGAATGGAATTCAGATATTCCATGTAGAACTGTGGGATGAAGTGCAATCAGCTGTAACTGGTTGGAATAAGGACCTGCCTTGTCCCAGAGAGAATTAGAGAATCTGTTCCAACAAGGACAGAAGGTCCAGTTGGGAAGAGCTCTGGAAAACAAAACTCTCTGACAGCACAGTTTAAAGCTCTTCTGGCAGTAAGCACGTCCTTGCTTATGCTAGAGTCGAGCTTAGTGTGGGAATCAGGATCCAAACACAACTCACCCCCTTCCCTGCCCCATTCAGTTGCTGCTCTTGGGATGTAGCATGCTGCCTGCTGCAGCTGAGTCTGTGTTTTGCTCATGCCTGGCAGTAGCTGCTTGGAACCTTGCCTCTGGAAGCTGATGATTTCAAGTGTCCAGACCTGTCATGATGCTGTCCAGGAGAGGGGTCAGGCTGTCATCGTCTATTAGGCAGCCCCCAGCTGACACATACAAGACCAGTTACTGAGTGCCTTTTGCTCTCGAGCTTTGGATTTGCATCTCTTGCTAGGAATTGGGATAAGACACACGTTCAGAATCCAAATTGAGGCATTCAGTTGCTCTCCTATGCCCTTGGTTTAACCTGTTTATTCATTATCTTGTGGTTTGGGCAGAATTTGCAAAGATTTTACAATTTCATGAACTTGCATGGAACCATCACTTTCTTCAGAAGGACTTTTCCATGGGTCATAAAAACTGAGCAGCTGGGCACTGTCTCCTCATATTCGTTGACAAGGAATTTAAGTAAACTGGACGCAGCTAATCTTTCTTACTTGGGACCTAGTTTGAGTGTACTCCATTCTTCAGCAGAAGAATATCAGGCCTGCCTCTGAGTGCTCCTTTTGCCATAAATCATGTACATGACCATACCTTTACGAGAAACTAAGACAGATCCTGACGTTTACATCATGGAGTTATGGAGTTTTACCTAAATCACTTCTTGCTGTTACTCTGCTGTTGACTTTTTGTCACTGTTGTAATAACTAGGCTTCAATTTTGTGGAAAATTTTGACAAAATGATTTTTTTCTTCTGCTCTTCTGGGTGCTCCTATCTTTGTTTTTTGTCCATACCCTCACTCTCCAGAATGGGGGCCCAGTATGATTATGTAGTGAGTATTTATTTATAGATGTCACTTACCCACTTTGCCTTCTTCAGTAACCACATCCCATGCCTTCCCCACTTGCAGGGATGGAACACATGACCCAGTTCTGTCATTCATGTTTACAAGCCCTTGTCATTGGTTTAAGGCTAAGCATGTGACACAAGCAGTTTCTATCAGAGTCAGAAGGAGAGCACTTTTGTAGGATCTACCAGGAAACCCATGCTTTAGTTTATGCAGGCTAAGATAGAAGAAGCTGCATGTTCTAGAGCTTCAGTAACCATTTCTGTGACATTGAAGGTGACTCTTAAAAAATGAAACCAATATATAGAGGAGAGTAGAGCCAAGTAGAGGAGGACAGATGGAGAACATTTGGTAACATCATTTGGGTCCTTTCGAGCAACCATGTCTTAAGCGAACTCTGAGGCAGTTTATTTTCTACTTTGCTTAAACAAATTTGCATTGAATTTTCTGTATCTTCAATTTTGAAAAAAGCTTCTGCCAGTGATTAGAGTCTTGGCTGAGAGTTTCAAAAAAAACGTGGCTGGGCTTAGCTACTTACTGACAGCCTGCTTGATACCACCTGTGGCCTGGTTCGCTGACCATCCCTACCCACTTTCATATTTTCTGTGCTGGGTTTATCCCTATTGGACCATCCTGATATTTCATATTCAACCCTGATGCTCTTTCACAATCTGGATAAAATTCCAAGACATAGTAGCTATGTTGCCCCCCATGAGTATTTTAAAAAGTCTTAATAACTCAACCAATAAATTGTCTCTTTAATAACTCAAAGTGGGGAAGTTTCAAGGATTTTCACATAACTAACCCTGGGATCATAAATGTTTTAAGGTCAGTGGCTCATTAGTTTTTCCTTTTCTATTGTGGATGTTGTTATATCATTTTACTTTCTTTGATAGTGGCCTTTATGACATTTTACTTGGCTGGCAGGCAACAGAGTAACTGCTTTTAAATATAAGAGATGATGAAAGAGATTTCTGTAATAGATTTTACTATAATGGGATCAGAATGGCAGGGAGGGCAGAGAAGTTAGAGGCAAGGCAGCCACATTGTTCTCATTGCCTATAGGTAAGTATTTAATGGTTTTCTGAGAAACTAAAGATGACCCGAGAAGTAGGACTTAAAGAAAGCATATTGAGCTCAGTAAACTCTTAAGACTCTGGTGATAAGATGAGCAAAGACAGGCCTAAGCATATTCTCCTATAGACCATGGACTTTGTGAGAATGGGTGTTGGTTCTGGGAGTTGGGCTGAGGCTCAATCTATGTTCCAGAACCAAGGACAACTTTAAACCTTATAGGAATACTGAAAATGCCCTGTAGGGACAGTTTCCGTTCTACTCCATGTGTTAAAAGTGCCTCTTTTAATCCTAGTTAGACTCTTTTAATTGGAATGATCTTTCCTCAAACTCTTCCTCTGTAGTTTTTTTTTTTTGTTGTTGTTGTTGTTGTTGTTGTTTTTATACTGAAGGGATAAACAGTCTTCGTGGGTTAAAACAAAACAAAACAAAACTCCTTACGGCGAATTGAGAAGCAACTGAAGTCTTCTTCATTCCCTCACCTCTTTCCTGATTGCTTCCACCTCTTTCTTTTGCCCTATACCAAGGTCTTCTCTGCTTTTTGATTCTGATCCATTATGTGAAACATTTAAGCCTCAGTGATAACAAAGTAGCTAGGAGAGAAGCTTGCAATATGAGGGGTAGAGGGGTCCCTGGGTAAGTGGGGTGGCAAGGGCTTGATATTCTTAACGGAGAAAGTCTTAACAGACAATATGAAATATAAAGAGTTTTGAGAAAAGGATGGTCATTATGATTTGAATAGAGAAAATGAGAAGAATGTTTTTGAATTTTTGCATTTTGGAACATTTGCATGTATATGCATATAATGGATATCTTTGGGATGAGTCCCAAGTCTAAACACAGAATTCGTTTATGTTTCATATATATCTTATACACAAAGCTTGAAGGTAATTTTATTCAATATTTTAAATAATTTTGTACATTTGTCACATGAGGTCAGGTGTTGACTTTTCTACTTGTGACATCATGTTGGCACTCAAAAAATTTTGGATTTAGGAGTGTTTCAGATTTTGAAGCATTTCAGATATAGGATTTCAAATTAGAGATGCTCAACCTGTACTAGGAAGATGGGCCAGGTAGAGACAAGAGTCTACCTTTGTTTAATCGAGCTAAAGGTTTGTCAATTTTATTTATCTTAAAAAAAAAATCCACCTTTTTTTGTGGATCTTCTAGACTGCAATTTTTAGTCTCAGTTTTGTTCTTTTGAAAAGATAAACAAAATTGACAAACCTTTGACTAGATTAATAAAAAAAGAGAGATTACCCAAGTAAGTAAAATCAGAGAAGAAAAAGGAGACATAATAACTGAGACCACAGAAATACAAAGAACCATTAGAGACTGTTATGAAGAACTGTATACCAACAAATGGGAAAACCTAGAAGAAATGGGTAAATTCTGGTAAATGTACAACCTAAGATTGAACCATAAAGGAGTAGAAAACCTTAGCAACAATAACAACAAAAAAATAAGCAACAAGATCAAAACCATAATAATAAAAAAACCCCATCAAAGAAAAGTCTAAGATCTGATGGCTTCACTGATGAATTTTATCAAGCATTTAAAGAACTAATCCTAATTCTACTCAACTCTTCCAAAAAATTGAAAAGGAAGGAATATTTCCAAAATCATTCTACAAGGTGAGCATTACCCTGATACCAAAGCCAGACACAGATGAAACAAAAAAAGAAAACTACATGTCAGCATCATGATGAACACAGGTGCACAAATCCTCAACAAAATACTAGCAATCCAAATCCAGCAACACATTTGATAATGTTTGGACATGTGTTCCCCCCAAATCTCATGGTGAAATGTGACCTCTATTGTTGGAGGCGGGGTCTACTGGGAGGTATTGATCATAGGGTGGATTCCTCCTGAATAGCTTAGTGCCCTCACCTTGGTGATGAGTGAGTTCTTGCTCAGTTAGTTCACTCAATATCTGTTTGTTAAAAACAGTCAGGGATCTCCAACTTCGCTCTCTCACTCCCACTTTCACCATGTGAGGCATCTGCTCCCTCTTTGCCTTCCACCATGATTGGAAGCTTCCTGAGACCCTCAACAGGAGCAGATGCCAGTGTTATACTTCCTGTACAGCCTGCAGAACCATAATCCAATTAATCTTTTTACCTTATAAATGACCCAGCTTTAGGTATTTCTTTACTGCAATGCAACAAAACAAAACAAAACAAAAAATCAGACCAACATAACATTAAAAATGTCATTCAGCATGACCAAGTGGTATTCAGCTCAGAAATACAAGAATGTTTCCACATATGCAAATCAATAAATGTAACACATCACATCAACAGAACCAAGAACAAAAATCATATGATCACTTCAATAGATGCTAAACATTTGATAAATTTCAACATTATCTTATGAATAAAAATCGTCAACAAACTAGGTATAGAAAAAACCTACCTCAGAATAATAAATACCACATGTGACAAACCCACAGCTAACGTAGTACCAAAAAGGGGAAAATGGAAAGCCTTTCTTCTAAGATCTGGAGTGAGATAAGCATGCCCACTTGCACCACTTTTTTTCAACATAATACTCGAAATCCTGACCACAGCAATTAGGAAATAGAAAGAAATGAAGGGCATCCAAACTGGAAAGAAGGAAGTCAAATTAATATCGTTAAAATGACAATACTAATCAAAGCAACTTACAGAGTCAGTGCAATCCCTATCAAAATACTAATGACATGCTTCATAGAAATAGATAAAACAAAAACAATTCTAAAAATTATATGGAACCACAAAAGACCCTGGATAGCCAAAGCAATCTTGAGCAAAAACAGTAAGCTAGAGGCATCATACTACTTGGTTTCAAAATATATGACCAAGCTATAGTAACCAAATCAACCTGGTACTGGCATAAAAACAGACACACAGACCAGACCAATGGAATAGAACAGAAAACCCAGATAAAATCCTTACATTTATAGCCAACTCACTTTCAACAATGATGCCAAGAACATACGATAGGGCAAAGGACAGTTTATTCAATAAATGGTGCTGGAAAATCTGGCTAACCATATACAGAAGAGTAAGACTGAACTCCTACCTCTCAGCATACACAAAAATCAAATCAAAATGGATTGAAGACTTAAATTTAAGACCCAAAACTATGAAACTACTAGAAGAAAACATTGAAGAAATGCTCCAGTGCATTAGTGTGGGCAGATATTTTTGGGGTAAGACCTCAAAAGCACAGACAATTAGCCAAAGCAAAAATAGACAAATGGGATTATGTCAAGCTGGAAAGTTTCTGCACAGCAAAGCAATCAATCAACAAAGTGAAGAGACAGTCCACAGGAGGGAGAAAATATTTGCAAACTATTCATGTGACAAGAGAGATTAGTAACAAGAATATATATATATATATATATATATATATATATATATATATATATATATAAAATATATAAATGTTGTCCAGGCTGGTCTTGAGCTCCTGACCTCAAGTGATCTGCTCACCTTGGCCTCCCAAAGTGCTAGGGTTACAGGCTGCCACCGTGCCCGGCCAGAACAGACATTTTTAAAAGGAAGACATTCAAATGGCAAACAAGTATATGAAAAAATGCTCCATATCACTAATCATCGGAGAAATGCCAATCAAAACTACAATGAGATATCATCTCGCCTCAGTTAAAATGGCTTGTATCAAAAAGACTGAGGCTGTGGAGAAAGGGGAACCCTTATATGCTATTGATAGAAGTGTAAATTAGCACAGCCACTATGAAATGGAGGTTTTTCAGAAAAGTAAAAATTGAACTACTATATGATCCAGCAGTTTCATCACCGGATACATATTTAAAGGAAAGGAAATCAATATATTGAAGCAATATGTGTACGCTCATGTTTATTATAGTCAAAACATGCAGTCAACCTACGTGTCAATCAATGGATGAATGGGTTAAAAAAATGTGGTTTGTATGTATATACAATGGAATATTATTCAGCCATAAAAAGAATAAAATCCTGTAATTTGCAGCAACATGGATAGAACTTTAGGTCATTATGTTAAGTGAAATAAGCCAAACACAGAAAGACAAATATTACATGTTCTCACTCACATGTGGGAGCTAAAAGAGTGATTTCATGAAGATTAAGAGTAGATTGGTGGTTACCAGAGGATGGGAAAGGTGCTGGGAGGGGAGAGGAAAAAGAGAGTTTGATTAATGGGTACAATTATACAGTTTGGTAGAAGAAGAAAAACCTAGTGTTTGATAGATCTGTAGAGTGACAATAGTTTACAACAATCTATTATGTATTTCAAAATATCTAGAAGAAAATAATTCAACTGTTTCTAGCATAAAGATAAATTTTAAAGTAATGGATATCTTAGTTTCACTGAATTGATCTTTATATATATTACATGAATGTATTAAATTATCACATGTACCCTGAAAATATCTACATCTATTATGTATCAATTAAAAAATTTAAAAAAGAGCATCTGAGAAGTGTAGTTTTTTAGCTTCTTGCCTTAACACCCAAAATAAAGTCTGAGTTTTGTAACTAAGGAAGCAGGAGTGCGTGGTTCATGAATAGTCATTTTTAGTCTCTGTTACAACAATTTTTAAAACCCATGATTGCTCCTTAGGAGATGCACTAAGTTGTTAGAAGCTTTATAGATTTATAAGGAATATAAATGTTCTTATTTTCAATGTAAGGACTGGTTATGGAGAGGCTTAGAAAGAATATTCTAAGATATCCTTTCTTCTTCTAAGATATTCTTTATTCTTTTCTAAGATATTCTTTATTTTATTCTTTCTGGCTATAACAACCTAGCTATAAAATAATGAAAATTGTAATTTCTGAGAAAGACTTTATATCATTTGCTTATATATGTATATATTCTATATTTAATATTATAATATATAATATTCCTCTGGGTGTATAATGGGTGAATGAATATTGGAAAAGCACCTAACATCTCTACTACAGAAATATTTTATATTTATTTTTATTTAACTATAAAATACTCTAATGGTTCTATGGTTGTATTATATATCATGATATTATATGATATAAATTATATTAATTATGATATATAATATATTGTATTATATATTATAATATATTACATAATATATTATATAGTACAATATATTATATATTATAATATATAATATGTTGTACATTATATATAATATATATTATATATAATATAATACATAATATATAATCTCATATTATGTAACCTCATATAATATAATATATTATGTAATATATAATATAATGTATTATATGTGATATATAATACATAATAAGATATGTACAACATATTATATATTATAATATATAACATATTGTACTATATAATATATAATATATATTATAATATAAAACATAATGTTATAATATAAAGTATATAATATTATAATATATAAAGTATATAATATATTATAATATATATTATAATATAAAATATAATAGAACCATAGAACCATTAACCAAAGAACCTTTAGAGTATGTTATATTTAAATAAAAAGAAATATAAAATACTTCTGTAGTAGAGGTGTTGGGTGCTTTTCCAATATCCATTCACCCACTATATACCCAGAGGAATATTATATATTATAATATTAAATATAGAATATATACATATATAAGCAAATGATATAAACCCTTTCTCAGAAATTACAATTTTCATTATATATAATATTTATAATATATTATATATTATAATATATATAATATATTATATAAAATCATATGATATACAACATATTATGTATTATATATTATTACATATACATAATATAATTATACATATATAATAATATCTTAATATATAATATTTATATATACATAATAGATAGTATATTAATAATCATATTAATAATAACATATATAACATATAGTAATATATAATATTTAATACTATTATAATATATGATTAATTTTAAATATAATTATAATATGTAATATATTATGTATTATATATTATAATATAAATATATAAACTTATAAATTATATTTACAAATATTATATAATATATAAAATACATAATATACATGATCTAATATGCATATATTTTATATATAATATAAATATTTATATAAACATATATAAATAAATATGATTAAATATAGTTATATAAAACATATATATTACAATATATAAATATATAAGCTTATATGTTATATCGTTTGCAAGTACAGAGAGAAGTAAAAACAAGATTTTAAAGTTTTGGGGGTTTAGCTATGATGACAATTGTCAAACAGAATTTAGAAAGGTTTGAGTAGCTCAGTGAAAGAAATGAATTTATTTAACACTGAAAAATTTGAGATAGACTTATGCTAGATATATGCTTATGGTCCTAAACTAAGATGGGGAGGAAGCCAGAAATATAGTAAATTATAAGCTACGTTTAGAAGTAAAACCAGTGCATTTTTGTCCTAGAGTTGGCCATCTGATTAAGATGTAAGTCCTGTAAAATGAATGAACAAAGGGGAACACTTCTAATACAATAGGGTAGGTTGTGGATTGTAAGAAACAGGAGAATACAGGCCTTTCCTAAAGGGGCAATTGCTGCTTGGCTGCAGTCAATTATTGCCATCCAATAAATCAGGCTTGGATATTCTACTTTTGCAAGACAGAAATCTAGAGTTTTACATAATCTTCCAGATTTTTAAATCATTATGCAGGCCAAGGAAATATGTCTGCATGTTGGATTTGTCTAGTGGACAGCCAGTTTCCAACTCTTGATCTAGTTCAAGATCTTTATTTTACTAAAACTGTGAGAAATATAGTGACGTGTTTCCAACCACCTAACTCATCAGTGACAGAGCTGGGACAAGAACCCTACCCCTTCACTTTCAGTTATCTTCCTACTGCACCACATCTGAACTGTTTTTTGATAGAGCCTAGAACATCATGTGGAACTGTTTGGTGGAAAGGAATAATCAAGGAAATTAGGCATATGATGTTTGCGGTTAATTTCAAAAATGCCTAGCACAGAGTTCAGCTTTCAGAAGGTATCAATCAATGTTAGCTTGATCTCTAACAGAATTGTTAAAATCATATAAGGCAATGAATAAACTAGAAGGAAAGGTAAAGAGGAAAAAGAGTCATTATCAAGCCTTGGGGAGCCACATAATTAACAGTGGAAGCAAGATAATGAATTAGCAAAGACAGCATCCAAGGAGCAGTCAGAAGCAGCCAGGATTGCTTTGTGAATCTCTCCTTTACCTTTGCCCTAATTACAGCTCAAGGCTGTAAATGTTTTAATTTGAGGATAATTTCCAGCCCTTTAATAAATTTTTTTTTTCTAATTATACTGCTGCCTTAAACTTATAGCCTTATAAGAAAGTGTGGTCTTCAGAGAATTTTTTCTTCTTCCTTTAATAAAAATTAGATAGATTGATTAATTTTGACATAAATTTCTAAAACTGTTCACTTATATCTTGAGATTATCCCACGGTTAGTGGTTAAGTGTCTCCATTATAAGTAATTATTGTCATTAAAAATAGTTTAACAAGAAGAAATGTCCTTTGAAAATCCCCTTTTTGGTATGCTTGTGGCCCTGTATGTCACAAAAGTTCGCTGTATTATCCCAGTACCATAGATCACAGGGTAATTTTTGAAGTGACCAATTCTGTTCTTTCTGTTTTTTTTTTTTTTTTAATTTATTTATTATTATTATACTTTAAGTTGTAGGGTACATGTGCATAACGTGCAGGTTTGTTAAATATGTATACTTGTGCCATGTTGCTGTGCTGCACCCATCAACTCGTCATTTACATCAGGTATAACTCCCAGTGCAATCCCTCCCCCCTCCCTCCTCCCCATGATAGGCACCAGTGTGTGATGTTCCCCTTCCTGAGTCCGAGTGATCTCATTGTTCAGTTCCCACCTATGAGTGAGAACATGCGGTGTTTGGTTTTCTGTTCTTGTGATAGTTTGCTAAGAATGATGGTTTCCAGCTGCATCCATGTCCCTACAAAGGACACAAGCTCATCCTTTTTGATGACTGATAAATAGTATGGCGATTCCTCAAGGATCTAGAACTAGATGTACCATATGACCCAGCCATCCCATTACTGGGTATATACCCAAAGGATTATAAATTATGCTGCTATAAAGACACATGCACACGTATGTTTATTGCAGCACTATTCACAATAGCAAAGACTTGGAATCAACCCAAATGTCCATCAGTGACAGATTGGATTAAGAAAATGTGGCACATATACACCATGGAATACTATGCAGCCATAAAAAAGGATGAGTTTGAGTCCTTTGTAGGGACTTGGATGCAGCTGTTCTTTCTGTTTTAAAGAGATTAGGCTTTTACTACCATCTCTGATGTAGGTTTTAGTGTGCATAGTGAAATGCATTTCTGAGACACTGTTTAAAGTTCTGAAGAGAGAAGTCCCTGGCAATGTAAAATTTTGATTTAATGCTGATGTTAAAATTTTGACTAGTGAACACAATGGAAGGACCTTAGCGATCTGGTGGATTCCTTAGGTAATTTGTCTCAGAACTAACTGCTTTTGCAGTGGATTTTGCTTACAGTAGTAACAACTTATATTTATGATTTGTTCTCCTGGTAATTATCTTGGCAGAACTGAAATACCTACAAGGTCAATGATGCTAGGTTAAGGTCACCAACTGGTAATTCTTAAATATTTGATTGGATTTATCTTTATATAAAATAGTCCAACTGAATGCTGAAGAGAGCTAGAATACAGTCCTTAGTAAAAGAAAAAAAAAAAGTCTATTTTTTATCTGTTTAACCATGCCCTTATGCCTTTTTCCTTTTCTTTTTAGTTCCAAGGCATGTAGATAGTACCTATACATCTCAACAAGAACATGGATGGTTCACTGCTATCAGCTAAGGTTACTGTGATCACAAAACTGAAAATTCCCATTCTGTATCCTTGTCATTAAAAAAATGTCCATCAGAGCAGGCCCAGTATCCTATCTCCTTATCCAGACAGTGCTTCTCAGTAAGTACACAGAGCCTGATTTTAACGTCTTCACTCAGCCCCGGTTTCCACCATTTTCAGTGGAAGAAAAATTCTTATGAAAGGTTAATTAATGATGTGCAAATGGCTAATATTCTTGCAATTTGCATTGGTTGTCTTTTGGAATCTGTTGAGATTATTTTGGGTAGACTAAACATAGCTCTGTACTGCAAGTTGGGGACAGAGGAGAGAAATATATGACCCCACTACCTAGATTTGAGTTTCTGGCATTGCAGGGGCAAATATTCTGAAGATCAAAGATATCCTTGATCACAGATTTTTGAAAACAAGTCCAAAGCTCTGAGTGGACCAACTCCCACCCCCCTGCCCTGCCAAACAAAAACAAAATCATTTTCTCTCTCCTTTGGGTCCTAAGAAATGAGATATCTATTTAGGATGCTGCCGGAAATATTCCAGGTTCTCACCATTTCTGGGGTCACATTCCCATTTGATAATCTGATAAAAATTATGAAAATTTTCATCAGAAGAAATATCCATAAAGACACATACACAGAATTCTGAAAACATGTGGGTTTTCTTACAAAAACATGAGTGTTCCCTAAATATTATCTAGACTGTTTAGGGGTTCTGGACTCAGGTGAAGAATCCCTGGGACTCTGAGGATAATTATGGAAATTTGCCTTGGACTTCTATGTAATTCATGTTCCCCAACTATACCTACCCAATCTTATAGATGGATGTTAACAATATTAATGGTAATAACCTGTACTATGTGGCTTTTGTGTCATTCTGCCAATTCAGGAGTTCTATCTGCTGTGAAGTCCTTTCTCTTATCCAACTAGTTATATCTAAAGTCCTCAACACGTTTCAGTTGTGTTTATGAACAAGCCCAGACAGTGGTCACATAGGGACCTCTGGGTACTGATGCCCCCTCTGCTGGATATCTCTAATTCCCCTGCGTACTGCCAACTCTGTCAGGAATCCATACCCAGCTTGCACATCTTTGCCACTTCTGCTAGAGCCCATGGTGCTCTCCTTTTGCTGATGTATTGGAGTTTTTGGGGCCAAGGCTTTTTTTTTCCATAATTTCAATAATTCCAGGAACAACTTTGGAGAAAATGCTTTTCTCCTCTTTGTGGAACTGTTATCACACAGAAATAATTAAAATTATTTACCTTTATATAAAACAAATCATCTAATAAAAAATTAATTTCTTATGAATTCTGATTTGAATGCTTTTAGCAAGACAGGACTTTTGACTTTTATTTCCAATTTCTCCCTCCTTGCCATAGACCCTTGCTGCTGGACTGAAAGGCAAACCCAAGGGACCTCAGATTGCATTCAGAATCCTCAATCTTCTCCCATGGCTGAAGTTTGTCTCTGGCCCAGTGGTGTTTGCCTGACTCACACTCGCTTTGGGAGCTCCTCATGCAAATACTGTTCCAGAAATCTGCCCATCAGTTTATTGAGACACTCAGAATTGCTGCTCATCAAGGAATGAACTCTACATAGGTTTAGATTAGGAAACTCAGAAACATCAATTCTTAAGCATAATTAGACAACAGTGCAACCTTTGGAGCTTAGGCATGGTATTTTGAGAGGACCGTTTGCAGAGCTCTTCCAGATCTCTGTGGTGTCCCTCCAAAGACAAACTCTTTATAATTCTACTCTGTCCCACATCCAAGCCAGCGCAGTACTGAAAAATGGCATTAACAAAACTCTAGGCTCTTACTGGAAACAAGCACCTTCTTTATTGTAAATAACTCCATACAGACCTGTAATAAGTTAGAATCAGAATGATCTTTCTGTCATGATTCCATTTTTTATACAACTCATGTGCCTCAAACTCCACAGGAGTCAATAAATTATGACTCTGAAATAATACTGAATTTCAAAGCCTAGTATGCAGTGTCTGGAAAAAATGCCCCACCATTTTTCTTGCTGTCATTTGAAGGCACAGTAGCAGATGCATCACAACATTGGAGACATATTCTGAAAATGCCAATATCTCCATCAGTTATAGATTTGTCATAATTAATGCTGACAGCTGCTGCTGCACCATTGTATTCTTCACTCACACCATTAGTCCTCTCTTTGACGTGCTGGACTGTGTTCAGCAACCTTGGTGTGGCTCTCTCCCCATGGTTCTATATGCCCTCTCCTTCAACTTTCTCCCAGATCCACTAAACTAGTCTTCAGACCAAGCAGGGAATTTCCAAACCACTCCCTTTGTCTCATGAACTTTCTTTCTCTTTGCTTCTTCTCCCCCTCCATGTCAATTGCATTTTCTCTCATAAACAGTCATGATAATGTTGAAGATATAAAACATTTTGAGGGCGTCTTAGAATATAAATTTTTGGGGTCAACTTGGATGCAAAGATGAAATGAAAACTATTCCTTTCCTGCAGTTGATATAACTTTCTCATGAGGCTTGTCCCCTTTAGGTGTATGTGTAGGGTGGGGTCAATGTTGGAAGAGTGGAATTCTGAAGTGCCAAAAAGTTATTTGTCTCCTTAATGATCTCTTTTGTATGTTATTATCTTTCAGGTAAAAGCTCCATTTTCAGATTTTTGCTCCCTCCCCCAGCTCCTTTCTAAGATGGCATGTTGCTATATCTAGGAGGAGGGTCTTATGTCATTTTGTATCATTGGGACAGGGGACTGCACTGTCTGCCAGGTATCCTCTGGGTCCTCCCTGTTCTGATTGGCCTGTTGTACACTGAAGTGCCTCTCATGCCACCTGCAGTTCTAGAAATATGTGCTGTCACTGATTGCTGAAATCTGTGATCTGGTCATTTTCTTTTGATTAAGAAATCTCCACCTACTTCAGCATGTTCCGACTCCATGTCTCTGCCAATCCAGCAGGTCTCTGACTGCCTGGGCTGTCCGCCAGGCATGCAGAACTCCACGATCCCTTGAAGCCATGTGAAGGTGGAGGAAAGCCAGGAGCAGAACTTCAAGCTCATCTATTTTGTCACCTCTGTCTGCCAGGGCACCTTACTCCTGTGCCATACGGGATGTGGCACAAGTCACATGCCAGGCTGCTCCTAGAAGCTTGCAGGTTTTCTTGGGCCTCCCAAAGGAGGCCAACCACTGCCCGAGTGTCCTTGTGTTCCCCCCACCCCGCCATCACCTCTGTCTTCTCGGGTTTTCACCTTCAGTTGGGAAGTAGGTCACATGTCTCTGGCTGTGTCTTCCTACTTGGCTTCTCCCTCCCTGTTTTCTTCTTTTCTTTTATTTTCTCTCCCAATCTGGAAGGAATTTTCTCTGGGGTGATAATGGCAGAGAGGCTTCCAGATATCATGATTCAAGGTGGTAGAGAACGGGGAGAGACAAAGAAAAACTCTATTATTTAAATATTTTTCAAAATAGCACCCCCGAAAATAAAATTATATACCTGAAACTAGTGTTCCCTAAACCACTTATCATCCTTGAAGGAAAATGGGGATCATATGAATAGTAATAAGTTCTCTTGTTCTGGTTCTCATCTTCATCTTCGATATGGGGCCTCTAACCGCACTCAAAGTTTTCTGCATTTATTTCTATGATTCTTTCTCACATATCCCTCTAAACAATGTGAGCATGTGACCAATCCACCTCCTTATCTTTTGCTACCTGGAAAGCCCTGTACGACCCTTCATGCAGGCACAGGTGATTTGGGTGATGATGCTCTTGTCAAGGACACTGCCTCCAGTCACTTGAGAGAAGACTGCCCGGTCTGGCATGGTGGCTCACGCCTGTAATCCCAGCACTTTGGGAAGCCAAGGCAGGCAGATCAACTGAGGTCAGGAGTTCAAGACCATCCTGGCCAACATGGTAAAACCCTGTCTCTACTAAAAGTGCACAAATTAGCTGGCCATGGTGGCGGGTGCCTGTAATCCCAGCTACTCAGGAGGCTGAGGCAGGAGGATGGCTTGAACCCAAAAGACGGAGGTTGCAGTGAGCCGAGATCATGCCATTGCACTCCAGCTTAGGTGACAGAGCGAGACTCTGTCTTTAAAAAAAAAAAGAAAGAAAGAAAGAGAAAAAGAGAACAGGCTGCCCTCTGCTGCTCTGGAAATGCTTGGCGCTGGGACCCCGGGGAACCTGACTGCTGTAGTTGTGCTGACACTGCTAAGGGGAGGGCCATGCCTTCTCTCGTGGCTGCTTCTTGGCTGTCATGGCTGCACTTACGATGTGCAGGGCCCTACCCACACTGGGCTATCAGGAAGTGGCAAGGATGTCTTTCTCCCTAGTGTACTAATCATACTTCTTATAAAGTCTCTTGGGAATTTTTGAGTGTAAAAAGCTTATTTTGTATTAACTTGCCATTCTTTGAGTTCAATTTTGGGCTACAGTAGAGGGCAAACACAATTTTGTTACACTAAAATTGTAAGCTTGTTGTTCCTCTTTCAGTGACTGGGATGTTGCTATTGGGTTAAGCCTGTGATCCATGCTTTCTCTTCCAGGATACATTTTTGTGTGTGTTTGGTCTTGGCAGTGCCCTTTATTCCTTATGCAAATGTGTAATTTGCAGGCCCTTCCAGCCAACTTTTCAGACACTATCACAGTGGTCGTAAAATTTATGCTTAATGTGAGGCTCCTACTTCCACATATAATTTAAATAATTTAACGATTTACAGTTTTTTATTTAATTCTGTAAATGAACCAAGTAATGTCTTGTAAATCTTCTGGTCTCTTGTTTCGTGGGTTGCCAAATGGTTTTCTACAAATTATAGAAACAGTCGAAATGTTTGAACCCTTTTATTGCTCCCCCATTCAATAATAATGGAAGTGGTTGGATATAAATAATATCTTCTGTGAAAGAGTCTCTTTTCGGTAAATGCTTGTCTTTCAGATTTTTAACCCTACTTTGTATGACTTTTGTATGACTTTTCAAAAAGTTTTGTGCCTTCAAATGAGAGAAATGTGAGTTAAATATAGTGAGATTCATTGAAGTACCCTCCTTCCTATTTAGGATCCTAAATGATCTCTTGAGAGATTGTGCCATCTATCCTGGTTGACTTGCACAGAGCCATTCTCAGCTAATGTGTGCGCTCCTGGCCATAAAAGCAGAAACAAGTAAGAGTCAAGTATTCCTTTAGCAAAATGATGCCTGTTATTTCTCAAGGTTCTAAAGCAGTTACTTTAAAATTATCTAGATATGAGGAGCATATTGTCTTCATGTGAGACTAGTACATTGAGCATCCCTAGAATAATTAATTAACTAATTAACAATTAATGAATTTCTACTTGGATAAGATGTGCTTGCCCTTAGGGAAAAAATAAGAAAAGCAAGGACTATTTATTTAGAGCTTTTTATAACAAGGGAGTCACCCACCATCACTTGCATTTTGGCAGAGAAACAAAAGGCAGCAGAGGAGTGGGGAAGTTTTATAGTAGAAAAAAAAAAAGAGAAGGCTTCAGATATTCCCTGACTGAAGGTTGTTGGGAGGGAAGCTATAGGCAGGTAACTAGAAGTGGAGATCCTATGTGATTGGTTGGGGGTGCCTATTCGGCTTTCTCTGGTTGATTCTAAGTTGGAAGCAAGAACAAAAATTAGGAAAGTAGTCAGTTTTTAATCAAGTTCTGGGCTATTACTGGGGTTATTGTTTGGCTTCCTGAATTGGCTGCTAGAGATAGTGGTTTGATTTTCTACTGACTTACAGTTGGTTGACTTCCTGGCTGGTTACTATAGATACTGGGTTATTTTCCTGAGTTGATTTTTGCAGACTGCAGGTCAGTGTTCTATTTTATATGAGGTCTGGCCATTTTTGTTTTTGTATTCAGTTTCTATTCCGATAGTGGGCATTGAACAAAATCAGACTAGATACTGATTCCTTTTACACATTTACAGTACCAGAGCTCATCCATCTTCTTTGGAGCCAGCAAAAGCTTCAAGCAGATTAAAATCTACATGAACTTCCAGTGAGGTTGAAACCATCAGAATTTGCAAGAAACAACTAGGAATAGAGTCCTGATATTACTTAATGTGGGGATTCCTGGAGGAAGGAGGTAGAATGCTTGTCAGGAGACAGTTGCTCATAGATAGGCTGAGAGAAGTGAGGGAAGAAGCATAGATAGGGGGAACTCTCCGAAGTCTTAAATCCTAACTGCCTGGATCCTCCTTGAGTTGCTGTGAGAAAATGGGATAGGAATAGAGCTGCAGCTCCCAATCTTCTCCCTCTTAATTGCTTTGTGCTAGTTTAATGCCTCAGTACAAGAACTGATCATCCCCACATTTCAGCGTGGGTTCTAAGAGGATGGCTACAGTGATGCTCAAGAAGAAAAATGTCCTGACCAGCTGGTTGATCCTGGATGAGGAAGGATTGAGGGCTTTCCTTAGTTCTTCAACTAATGAAGACTATTAGATGGAAAAGTCTACAGCAAAGCAGGCATCTTGCTGAGCAGGAGGCAGGCTCCTTGGCAAAGCAAGGAGAAACCAGACCATGTGGGCAATATTAAGACCACACTCTAAAACAGGCCAAAGCAATAAATACATTAACAACCCCAATTAAAGCTAATCTAAAGATCAAACTTTCCCCATATTGTGACTCAGGACTTACTGGAGCATAGATTACCCACATACATTAATGATTTCTCAACTCTAACTTTGATAGTGGAGTTGAAACAGAACATTGAGCCAGATTTATTAACTTTTGATGGTGTGTTAGGCCATTCTTGCATTGCTATCAATACCCGAGACTGGGTAATTTATAAAGGAAAGAGGTTTAATTGGCTCACAGTTCTACAGGCTTTACAGGAAGCTTAGTTGGCATCAGCTTGGCTTCTGGGGAGGCTTCGGCAAGCTTACAGTGATGGCAGAAGGTGAAGGGTGAGCAGGCACTTCACATGGCCAGAGCAAGTGCAAGAGAGAGGGGGGAGAAGTGCTACACACTTTTAAATGACAGATCTCCAGAGAACTCACTCACTTTTGCACCAAGCCATGAGGGATCCGCCCCCATGACCCAAACACCTCTTACCTGGCCCCACCTCCAGCTTTGAGGATTACAATTCATTTGGGCGGGGACAAACATCCAAACTATGTCACAAGGGTAGGTTTTCTTTGTTGAATGTAGTTTCTAGTGATAGAAAAATATCTTTCCCTGGCCAGGTGTGATGGCTTATGCCTGTAATCTCAGTACTTTGGGAGGCGAAGGTGGTTGGATCAACTGAGGTCAGGAGTTTGAGACCAGCTTGGCCAACATGGTGAAACCCCGTCTCTACTAAAAATACAAAAATTAGCCAGGCATGTTGACAGGTGCCTGTAATCCCAGCTACTTGGGAGGCTGAGGCAGGAGAATAGCTTGAACCCAAGAAGCAGAGGTTGCAGTGAGCCGAGATTGCACCACTGCACTCCAGCCTGGGTGACAAGAGCAAAACTCTGTATGAAAAAAAAAGGAAAAAAAAAAACGGAAAAAAAAAAATTTTTCCCTAAGTAGAGTGGCCCAAGCACTAAACTTCTCACAAACAGATTTTGTAGGATGATCTTTTTCATGGTGAAAATATTTATTTGATTTACTTAATCAGAAGATTTCTTGGGATTAGTCAAACTTTTTTAGAGTTTGATACAGTGAATTATTAAAAGACCCCAGTTATTTAGATATTTAAGGACTCATGTTTATACTTTCAGTTCTTCTGAAATATGGTTGTTAATTTATATAGTCCTGTTGTGATGTGACTATAGCTTTTCTACCAAAAAAGGTCATTTATTTTATAGCTCAAGGAGTTTTCATACTAGATTAAATAAAGTTTAATTCAGATGACAAAGTTGAGAGTGAGGACAATGCTGTTTGAATAGCACTTTTAAAAATGGAACTATTCCGTACATATGTTTGGAATACATATCTGGGAGTCATCAGCACAAGTTACCATAAATACCACACAAATAATTGGGGACCAAGATACCAGGAATTGTGATTAAGGCAGGACTTATAGCTCTAAAGAATTTCAACAGGCAAGGAGAAGACAAAACCCCAGGACTAGTGACCTGGCTTAAGTGACTGAAATCTAAGATGAAAGGCAAGAGTCTTCTTTCTTAAATCTGCACATAAGGTCAAAACAGTATGGACAATATATCTGAGATATAGTGTTGAACCACAAAATTTTTAGCCTGGGGTTCTTTAAACTCTATCATTTTTAAAATAGTATTGTATCAAGAGGACAGGATGAAACATGCAGATGAGCCCAGTGACCCCTATTTCAAAGCCTAGGGAATATCAGGGCATAAAGCAAAGCAAACTTCAGAGAAGATGGGAGAATGTGAGGAGACCAGGATGCGTAGAGGTGTAGCTAAGATGGATTAACTGCCCAAAACCATGGTAATTGTCAGTCAGAATTGATCAGAGGACCTTATTTTGAGTAAAACATTCTAGTTCCTCTAGAAGCACAATATTGTTATTTGCCCCTTATGTATGGAATGTCTGTGTTCCCTATTTTTGAATTAATATGTTGCATTACCGTGCTATCGCATAACTGGCTCAAGCATTTTCTCCCACTCTGTAGACCTGTGCTATCTGCTACTGTAGTGATTGATTGGTTGTATGGCTGTGAGCTTGTGCCTTACTAGATTACCAAACACAGGTACTTGTATGCAGCCAGTGAGTGAGCATGTCAGCATTGCTCTGAGTTCATGTGATCATTACCACTAGGTAGGTCAGGACACACTGTTCTCCTCTCTCATGTCCAATTCCACCAGCTGGCTCTCTGATGATTTCAAAATCACAGTTTCCCTACCCAAACACATCTTTTCCTTCACTGCCCATCTAATTTTTCAAACTCTGATGTGATAAGCTTAAGAGGTTGATTGATCTTTATTTCTAATTATTTTTGCATCTATTTCCTAATGTATTAATTCTCGATCACTTATTATGTTTTTTATATTTGTCCTTTGCAATATTCTAATTGTCTCTACTCTGGTAGCTAGTTATGTTACATTAAGATCATTACAGTGGTCTCCTGGTAGGTCCTGCTGCTGGCAGTTTCTCGCTAAAATAACTTTTATTAGGACAATTTTCTGCTTAAGGTCCAGAATGCTTATGGGTTAAATCAGTTGAGAGCTGTATTCTTGATCTCTCACCAATGAGCCCCACTGTTGAGCTTGCTTTGTTTCCCTGGCCCCTCCATTCTGACCCCTGCACCTGGATAAAACTTTTCCTGACTCCATGCCCCATAGCCTGAGATGTTCTCCCATCTGCTCTGCTATTCTAATCCCACCAGCCAGGCACAGCCCAACCCAATGCTCATCTTTACCAAGAACTCTTTCCAGTCAAAGTCTAGTCCACAGAAGACTCTTCCCTACTCCAAGTTTTTATTTCACCATAAAACCAGCATTGTCACAGAGCTCCACCAATTGGAGAAATACTTTTATATATGGTCCACGCTACTACCTAGTATTACTAGAATGCCTTCAATCGATTTCTTAGGTGTCTATTTGTCCTATCTCCACAACTAATGGTCAAACTTTTTTTTCTATTTATTAATTTTATCTGAATTGCAGAGACTTTTTTCCTACACTTTGGGTTGAAATGAGTGGTCAGTGCAGGACTAAGCACAGCTTAGATTTTTATTTAATATTTAAGGGACAATGAATTCTTCATCTGGAGATAAGGGATTCAATTGGTGACAAATGATAATAAAACAGTTTTATATAATGACAGAAATAAATTAAGCTAAATGATTATACTTGAATCAAGTCACTGAAACTCAGGAAAAAATATAAACTGTAGTAAATCAACAGTGACGAAATACATCATATGTCATCTACTTCATGGATTAGAAAATGAATCAGTTGGATTATTTTGCTTTGTTTTCAGAATATATGAGAAGCAGTAATTTTCTATTTGTGAGAGATATTAAATTTTGAACTTTCTGATTTATTTGTCCTACACTCATAAAAATATGCTTATTGGCTTGGTTGAAAAAAAATTAAAGTAAGTTTTTAGTCAAAAAAGGGTTCTTGATAAGACTTTAACACATAAACATATGAAACCATTTATAGATTTTTAAAAAGCAGCCTTGTGGAAGTCAAAAAGTTGTTCAAATGGGAAGGTCTATAATTCAATATTTCTAAAAATACGTTAGGCTCCTCCACATTACAGGGAACAAAACATTTTCAGGTATTTCATTTAGTGGAGTTCTCTGGGAAGGATAGATACAGAAGTAAAGGAGGCAATGAATTGTTTCTGTGAGTGAAGATAGGCCCAAAGGAGAACTGGGGTATTGTGCAGTGTCCAGCAACTATAGTCATCCTTGCCAACACTACAGTGTCTCTGCTACTTCTGTCTGCCAGTCACTACTGAACAGTATCTCTCAACTCTCCTCTCTAACTTACGGATTCTACTTACTGATAACTTCTGCTACCGATTTGTCTCTATTGCTTCCTGGCGTCTGTCTACTCTGTTCTTCCTGTATCTCTCCTCTTTCATCTATCCTGGTATCCACTGACTGTTTTTGAAGTTGTATTGAAATTCTCTAAGAAAAATCTAACTGACTCTATATTTTATTACCCACTTTTTGTTCTTAGTCCCTTTGTAGCTCAGTACGATTTGAGTGCCATCCTTGGTCTAATTAGCTATGGCCAGAGTGTTAGCAGTCATGATATTCAAAGTAGGTCCTGACCAGGTTGCATTTTACTGGTAAATTTATCCCAGGATGGATTTTTTTACTACTGGCTTTGCAGGATCTGGAACTTTGTCTTACCAGAGTGGATAGATGTGGGGATATTGCAGCTTCATGCTGAGAAACAAGACTGATCTAAAAGAATATCAAGTTATAATTTAAAATAAGAAAGGTAACTATCTTACAAATCAGATATTTATGACTGCCTGTCAAATTCATTTTTCCATCCTGTAGGCAGAGCTGGACAATGGGCAGATTAGTTAGACAACTGGCCAGAGTACCAAGCTATGAGGTGGCCTAAATAGCTTTGGGATAAACTGGAAGTGTGGTCCCTCTCAGTCAGCACAGCTTTCTGCACATGACTCCTTATGTAAGCGGCCAAGTGGAAATTGGCTCCACTTCTGATTCAATAGGCTGGTACTTAGTAGAGATTTACTGAATGTGAAAGTTCTCTCTCTACTGAACCTTTTGGTGAAAATAAAAATCAGTTCTTCAGAAAACCGATTACCACATGTTCTCACTTGTAAGGGAGCTAAATGATGAGAACATGTGACATAGAACGGAACAACAGACACTGAGACCTGTTAGAGGGTGGAGGATAGAGGGTAGGAGGAGGGACAGAATCAGAAAAAATAACTAATGCATACTAGGCTTAATACCTGGGTGATGAAATAATCGGTACAGCAAACCCCTGTAACACAAATTTACCTATGTGACAAACCTGTACGTGTACCCCTGAACTTAAAATAAAAGTTAAAAAAAATCAGTTCTTGCCAGCACCAATCTATTTCATTTGAGTTCTTTTTTTTTTTTTAACTTTTATTTTAGGTTTGAGGGTACATGCGAAAGTTTGTTACATAGGTAAATACGTGTCACGGGGATTTGTTGTACAGATTCTTTCATTGTTCAGGTATGAAACCCAATACCCAATAGTTATCTTTTCTCCCTCTCCCTCCTCCCACCCTCCCCCCTCAAATAAACATCTGTGTTGCATTGTGGACTTACAGATGGAATCCTAAACTCTGAGACCTCCTAATCGCTCTTTTTTTTTTTTTTTTTTTCCCCGAGACGGAGTCTCGCTCTGTCGCTCAGGCTGGAGTGCAGTGGCGCGATCTCGGCTCACTGCAAGCTCCGCCTCCTGGGTTCACGCCATTCTCCTGCCTCAGCCTCCCAAGTATCTGGGACTACAGGCGCCCGCCACCACGCCTGGCTAATTTTTTGTATTTTTTAGTAGAGATGGGGTTTCACCGTGTTATCCAGGATGGTCTAGATCTCCTGACCTTGTGATCCGCCTGCCTCAGTCTCCCAAAGTGCTGGGATTACAGGCGTGAGTCACCACGCCCGGCCGAGACCTCCTAGTCTCTTAAGGTGTGTGGCAGTAACCATTTACTTCTGACCCTTCACCTTTCTCTTATCCTTTTTCTTTCCTCTATCCAGGCCTCCTGGCTTAAGATATGTTAATACCATAATTCAAATAAAATGAAGCTTTCTTAAAGTCTGCTGTAGGATGGCAATGGTGGATGGTGGCACATTCAATATCAACGTCTTCCTGAAATGCTTGACATTAATTTAATAGCACCATTAATTTAATGTTAATCTGATCTGAGGCATTAATTTACGATTTTGATTCTCTCACAATACCTTAAATCATCATGCATTTCTGGCCTAGAATCCTTTCTGACATTGTAAGAGGATTTGACATATTTCTGATTTGATGATTCAGTATTAACATGGTGCTAAAAGCAGTGTTCAAATATGAGACCCAGTGTTGATTTCAAGGACTACTTTTTGGATAAACAAACTATTTCTCACTTCTTCATGATAACCCTAATCTGTCTCTCACTAACTTGAGGCCTGGGTGGAGTCTTAGTGCTAGGATCCAGCATTCTGTCCGACACATTGCTGGTACTTAACTGCAGAGTAGAGCAGGAACCGGGTGGGTTGAGGTTGGTGTGGACATGGCTGGTATTTAGCTGAAGTTTATTGAATGTGAAAGTTCTCTGTTTTCAGTATATACTGGCAGTTTTCTATAATTGCCTGTAAATGCAGATTACAGATAGGTTTAAGGAGTTAGTGAATTCAACAGAGGAGTTAGCATAAATCCTTAATGTGTGGAACTAACACTGTCACTGTGAGAAGCACATCTTTCTTTTTTTTGTTAAGGATATGATTTCAATATTGATTCAGTTTCATATCTGAGAGTAAATTGACAGAGTATCAGCCTACATTACAAGACAATGTTATAATGTATTCTTTAATTATTTAGATTTGGACTTTTGTCAAAAAAACATGAAATGATTACCAGGCCAGCTAATGCCATGCTGTGTCTGCTTACTGTGGTTGAACAAAAGCAAAAGCAAAAACACAACAAAAAATAAATAATACTCCTTTTTACATATTTGCTTTATGTGTGTGTCAATGACTTATTCCAATTTGAGATTATCTTTAATTTCCAAGAGATGATAATCTTTGCTTTTTGTGAGAGAACTGCATCTCGATATCTTTGTATGAAGTCAAATGTGTGTGTGTGTGTGTGTGTGTGTGTGTGTGTGTGTGTGTGTGTGTGTATTTTTCCCCCCCTGGTTAGCCATCACAGAGTAAGGCAATTGCTCTCTTTCTAAGAACCATTATCTACTATTTGCTGCAGTGCAAAGTGTGCTCTTCTATATTATCTGGTACACTAATTAAATTGAATGGGGTAGTGAGAACCTATTCACAGTGTTGGAGCTAATGACCCAGTGAATTAGTAGTGATAGGGAAGACACATTCAAAGATAAATGTCTTGTTTTAATTGCACTATTGTAGCATTTGAATAAAGAGAGTGACATTTCTTTCGAATTGTCTGTAAAGTCTGTCATTATATAAATGGTAACGTGTCATCTATGTCCTCAGACTAAAGTTTAGTAAACACTTTTCCTTTGTTTATGGTATCCATTTGGAGACTATAAAATCACTGCTGCTAATGTAATTCTGAATTAGTATTGATACTGATTACAGTTATTATACCACTGAAAAATTAGGCAATATGGAAGCCTTAGAATTACATTAGAAAAGATGGTCAATACAAACTTTTTAAAAAGTAGCAGTACCAGTTAACAACTTCAGTCTGCACTCAAGAGCTCATGACAAAATACACATACAAATGACTTACCATTCAAGAATGTGAGTTCCCCAAGATGGGGGTTTTGTTTGCTTTGTTTACAGCTGTATCTTCAGCACCTAAAAGAATGGCTGGCCCATAACGTTTCTTAATAAATATTTGTTGAGTGAATAGAAGTCATAAACATTATTCTATGACCCATCTTCTCATGAGTACTTAAAGTTTATTTCCAATCTACTTACTGGCTTAGTTCATTAGGATAGGGCTTAAAATGTAATTTTAAAATCCTACCTCCATCCATTCCATAGTCCTAGTCCCTCTTCTCAAATATTAAGCAGTATTAGTTTTCTGTTACGAATTTGAGAAGTTAGGTTCTAAGAAGTTAGGAAGGCCGGGTGCTGTGGTTCACACCTGTAATCCCAGCACTTTGGGAGGCCAAGGCAGGTGGATCACAAGGTCAGGAGTTCAAGACCAGCCTGGCTAATACGGTGAAACTCTGTCTCTACTGAAAATACAAAAAATTAGCTGGGCGTGGTGGTGGGGACCTGTAGTCCCAGCTACTTGGGAGGCTGAGGCAGGAGAATCACTTGAACCCGGGAGGCGGAGGTTTCAGTGAGCCGAGATTCTGCCACTGTACTCCAGCCTGGGTGACAGAGTGAGACTCCATCTCAAAAGAAAAAAATATGAAGTTACGAAATGTAGCCCCCATCATATGCCTGTGAAATCACATAGCTATCCTGTGGTCCTCTCAAAACTTTCAGATGTTGCCTCTGTGCACACCATCCCTGACTCACATCTAAGAGAACGAAGCACTGTCTTGGCTCTATTTGTGTAAGAAATAGAATCAGAATATTACACCAGTAACATAGGAAATGAATAGGTCTACTAGAATTGCAAGCTAGGTTAGTATTATTGAAATTTTATAAAATAAAGAAACAGAGGTAATTTTCAATAAGTAGTTGAGTACCAGGGCATCGTGAAAAGAGACTTTAAATGCCAATGTCTAGAGCACCCTTCATTGATAGAATTATTTTAATGATTATGAGTCAATCTGCTAGCAAAAACACTAGCCTTGATGGAGAGGAATTCCTTTTATCTGAATTGATTTGAGACCCTAGCTTTGCTAGGTTTTGTTGCAGTAAGAGACCACTACAAATCTCTCAATAATTATTTCAATAATGCTAATGTGGCACATGGGCTGGTTGTATCTCAGTTACACATCAGCTAAGGGACTGATCCCTACCTGGAAACTTCCGTTCTCCTGGCAGAAGGAAAAAGACCTAACAGAAACACCCAGTGGTTCTTAAAACTTCTGCTAGGATATAATGCACATCACTTCCATTCCCATTGTATTAGCCAGAGCAAATCAGGCATTCAGATTCAACTCCTGTGGAGCAGTGAAGTATATTCATTCCCACAGGTATTAAAAGTCAAATTGCAATAGAAGGTGAGGTAGGATTGATTTTATGGAAAGAAGGTGAGCGAGTTATTAAAAACATAATACATTCTACTACTCCATCTGTATTTGTTTCCTAAGGCTGCCTAACAAAATACCATAAGCTGGGTGGCTTAAAACAAAAGAAGTTTATTCTATTACTGTTCTGGAGGCCAAAAGTCAGAAATGAGAGTGTTAACAGGGTTCTGTTACCTCTAAGACTATGGGTAAACTTCTTCCTTACCTTTTGGTGGTAGCCATCAATCCTTAGCATTTTTTGACTTGCAGCTGCATAACTCCAATCTCTCCTTCTCACGTGGTGTTCTCCCTTTGTGTTACACTCCACATGGCATTTTCCTCTTCTTACTAGGACACCAGTTGTATTGGATTAGGAGTCCATTCTATCTAGTATGACCTCATCTGAATTTGATTCCATTTTTATAGAATCTATTTCCAAATAAGGTCACATTCCCAGGTGCCAAGTTTAGGACTTAAATATATCTTCTTATGAAGACAGAATTTAACCCATTACACTATCTTGGACTACTTCCCACTTCTTGTAATATGTCCAGGATCTTCTGCACATTCTCATTCTACTACAAATACTTTGTTCTGCTATCACCAATTTCTGCTTTATTATAGATTGATGTTTTATTTACTTCTCTGCCAGTGTCTTCAATTTCATAATCTAATTGGACAGTGTTGATCAAAGTATTACCATTTAGTTAAATTTATTCTTATCCTTACATAATCTAACAGGACTAGATGCCAGATAGATGAATGGATTTTAATAGAATATGGAAAGTACACTGACATGATTTCAAATTCCTCATTGAAACTAATCTTCCAGAATCTACCACTTGTCCAGTTTTGGTTATGTCAAATAGTATCTAGAGTTATCTGGCAAGGCTAGTAAAATGTCTGTTTTCCCAATCATGCTGTCTGTATAAAGCTAGATTTTTTTTCATATATTTCAAACAAAACAGCATACTGCAACAGGCTAAATGCAGAAGCAGATGTGAGAATCCAGCTGTTTTATATTAAGCCCAGTATTTAAAAAGCTTTGCCAAAAAAAAAAAAAAAAAAAAAAGAAAGAAAAAAGAAAAAGGTAAAACAGTGCACTCTTGTCACTAATTTTTTTTGTTTGTTTGGAAAGTATATTTTTTTCATAAAATATGTTCATATGTTAACACATTAGCAGGTTTACTATTGTTATTTTAAATAAAGTAGTAAATATTTTTCATTGTCTCAGTTTTATCTCTTGTGTGATAAATACAGATAGCTATAACTCACATAACTAAATAAAAGCTGTTTGGGATCATCAGTATCAAAAAAGTTTGAGAACCACTGATGTGGAAAATCAAGGGGGCATTTGGCATGAGATGGGACTGATAGCGTTTCCTCTTGATAGAAACAATAGAAACCATTAGGCCAAAACATTCACCACCAAATATGGAAATCTTTCTACAACTACCCCATTCAATCCTCCTTTCTCTTTTAAATAAGGGATGAGGTATCCTGTTTCGTAGGTAGGATCTTCCTCTACTTGTGCACTGAAACCAGCAGACAACCATGGGCCTGGCCTATTGCTTGCTTCTTGTTTGTTTATCTTGCATAACCCATCCTTCTCTACTGGTTGTATTCTTACGAGCCTTTACATGGGTTTAGTTCGTTCACACTGAAAACAATGATTGCCATTCTAACTGGTGTGAGATAGTATCTCATTGTGGTTTTATTTGCATTTCTCTGATGGCCAGTGATGATGAGCATTTTTTCATGTGTCTGTTGGCTGTATGAATGTCTTCTTTTAGAACTGTCTGTTCATATCCTTTGCCCACTTTTCGATGGGGTTGTTTGTTTTTTTCTTGTAAATTTGTTTGAGTTCTTTGTAGGTTCTGGATATTAGCCCTTTGTCAGATGAGTAGATTGCAAAACTTTTCTCCCATTCTGTAGGTTGCCTGTTCACTCTGATGGTAGTTTCTTTTGCTGTGCAGAAGCTCTTTAGTTTAATTAGATCCCATTTGTCAATTTTGGCTTTTGTTGCTGTTTCTTTTGGTGTTTTAGACATGAAGTCCTTGCCCATGCCTATGTCCTGAATGGTATTCCCTAGGTTTTCTTCTAGGGTTTTTATGGTATTAGGTCTAACATTTAAGTCTCTAATCCATCTTGAATTAATTTTCGTATAAGGAGTAAGGAAAGGATCCAGTTTCAGCTTTCTACTTATGGCTAGCCAATTTTCCCAGCACCTTTTATTAAATAGGGAATCTTTTCCCCATTTCTTGTTTTTCTGAGGTTTGTCAAAGATCAGATGGCTGTAGATGTGTGGCATTATTTCTGAGGACTCTGTTGTGTTCCATTGGTCTATATCTCTGTTTTGGTACCAGTACCATGCTGTTTTGGTTACTGTAGCCTTGTAGTATAGTTTGAAGTCAGGTAGCATGATGCCTCCAGCTTTGTTCTTTTGACTTAGGATTGTCTTGGCAATGCGGGCACTTTTTTGGTTCCATATGAACTTTAAAGCAGTTTTTTCCAA
The DNA here is from genome assembly GCF_043159975.1 of Macaca nemestrina. Lineage (NCBI taxonomy): Eukaryota > Metazoa > Chordata > Mammalia > Primates > Cercopithecidae > Macaca > Macaca nemestrina. Next base: position 61,792,753 of record NC_092130.1, read on the forward strand.
TTCTGTGAAGAAACTCGTTGGTAGCTTGATGGGGATGGCATTGAATCTATAAATTACCTTGGGCAGTATGGCCATTTTCACAATATTGATTCTTCCTATCCATGAGCATGGTATGTTCTTCCATTTGTTTGTGTCCTCTTTTATTTCACTGAGCAGTGACTTGTAGTTCTCCTTGAAGAGGTCCTTTACATACCTAGTAAGTTGGATTCCTAGGTATTTCATTCTCTTTGAAGCAATTGTGAATGGAAGTTCATTCATGATTTGGCTCTCTGTTTGTCTGTTACTGGTGTATAAGAATGCTGGTGATTTTTGCACATTAATTTTGTATCCTGAGACTTTGCTGAACTGTAGAGGATGTGGAGAAATAGGAACACTTTTACACTGCTGATGGCATTGTAAACTAGTTCAACCATTATGGAAAACAGTATGGCGATTCCTCAAGGATCTAGAACTAGAAGTACCATATGATCCAGCCATTACATTACTGGGTATATACCCAAAGGATTATAAATCATGCTGCTATAAAGACACATGCACACGTATGTTCATTGCGGCACTATTCACAATAGCAAAGACTTGGAATCAACCCAAATGTCCATCAGTGACAGACTGGATTAAGAAAATGTGGCACATATACACCATGGAATACTATGCAGCTATAAAAAAGGATGAGTTTGTGTCCTTTGTAGGGACATGGATGCAGCTGGAAACCATCATTCTCAGCAAACTATCACAAGAACAGAAAACCAAACACCGCATGTTCTCACTCATAGGTGGGAACTGAACAATGAGATCATTTGGACTCGGGAAGGGGAACATCACACACCGGGGCCTATCACGGGGAGGGAGGAGGGGGAGGGATTGCACTGGGAGTTATACCTGATGTAAATGACGAGTTGATGGGTGCTGACGAGTTGATGGGTGCAGCACACCAACATGGCACAAGTATACATATGTAACAAACTTGCACATTATCCACATGTACCCTAGAACTTAAAGTATAATAAAAAATAAAGAAAGAAAGAAAGAAAGAAAGAAAGAAAGAAAGAAAGAAAGAAAGAAAACAATGGACACTTTTAAATTCTCGCAGTCATACCCATCCCAAGAGTTTGTTGTATTAGTGAAAATAGTGCTAGACAAATTGAAGATATCAGTGAATGTCAGCTGTTATTTTCTACTCTGTTGCTCCAACAAGAAACCTGGGCGACATTCTTAAAATCTCCAACTCCCTAACACCCTCCCATTTACGTCCAATTAATCATCAAAGTCTAGTAATTTTTTCTGACTGAAGATTTCCAAAATCTACTCATGTGCCACCATTGCCATTAATGCAAACTTCATCCCGTGTTTGAGCTGAACATAACCCCACTAACTGATTTTTCTAGTTTATTCCTGTCCCTTCCTAGCCCTTTTCCACAGTACAGCCCAAACTATTATGAACAACAATCTGATCATGTCTCCATCATCCACAAACCCCATTAGTGGTTCACTCATTAGTGTTCATGGGGGGCTGAGCTCTTCCAATATGCAGACAAAGAGAAGAGAGGCACTGGAAGCCAGTGTTGCTGATCTGCTGCACTATTCCCCCAGAGAGAGAAGTAGAGAAAGCATCTGATTTGATCCACAATCTCAGCATGAGTTTTCTTAGATCTGAGGAGGAGAATCTGTCTTATATTATTTTTTCAGATGATTTCTTTAAGGAAGTTCAGAAACTCTGGATGGGAACTTGGAATAATTATGGGAAGTCAAAATAGAAATACTCAGATAACCAAGTGGAAGGATGAGGTTTTGGGAAACAAGAAAGGTAAAGGTTAATTATATTATCTCTTTTCAAGATACTTGCTCAGTGATAGGGATTGCCAGTGTCACTGTGGGCAAAACTTAAATTAAAAGACTGATTTCTAATTTTTATTTGGTTACATGTTAGCATTGTAAAACAAAATAAAGCCAAATTTAAAAAGGATTTCAGCTGAGAATTTTACCTAGAGCCTTGTGTCCACTCAAGGGAAATACTTCAGAATGAAATAGACCAAAGTGTTTGGCTTCCTGGCATGATTTCTTAACAATTAAATTGGGCTGCTTTAGCAAGCCATTTCAAAGACATTTTCTGTTTGAAGCAGTCTGCTCCCTTAGTGTGAGAGGATGTAGCTGATTATCTTTCTATAAACAAGGAAAAAGCTTCAGGTGGTCTGACTTGGATGGATAAACCTGGCTCTGGGAGAGAGAAAATGCTTTGGGGCTAAAAGGAAAAGGCATGGGACAAAGCCAGGAGAAGGAAATTTAGAGCATAGAATGAACCAGAAAAAACCCAAACAAGGTGCAGTGGGAAAGTACTGCTGACGTTACTTACTGTGGGAACACTGGCCCCTTCTCTGGGTGAAAGGCTGAAGCCACTCACCTCACTGAAACAAGCTGAGATTGTGTGCTTCTCAGAGAAATGTCAGACTAAAGGTACACTAACTAAACACTTTTATTATGAAAGTCTTGAATATTTTCTGTAGTGCCTGGTTTTCTAAAGTAGAATGTAGAGAAGAGGAGATCCTGAGACATTATCAAAGAAAAATTGCACTTTATGGAGTTAAACAGGCAAAGAAGACCTTATTCGAGGCCCTAGCAAAAGGAAGACTGAACTCAACTCCCCTGGAACAAAAGGGAGGAGGGTTCTTTAAGCACTGGGATGAGCTGGCAGAAAGTACTAAAGGACATTGGCGGGCAGATTGGCTCACGTGATGAGGCTGACTGTGCTTGCTAATTGTCCATTACCGAAGTTGGGCTCCTAGCCTTTATGCAGCCTAGGAGAGAGGAGCACTATCACCTTTAAAGGTTACATTTTACAGGATGCCTCCAGGTCCTTGAGAACGACATTCCTGGGTTGTAAAAGTGACTTTTTGAAAGACTTACTTCTCAAAAAGGAAGCGAAAAAATTTATAATGGAAAGTTTTCTAAAGCAAATGCTCTAAGAAGAAAAGGGAGGTCACAGGAAGAAACCTGTCTAAATTTTAGTGAAGCTGAATGGAATGCTAAGGACTTCTTTGCCAATGTAGGTTAGAACTAAGCTAATGTGTTTAAGAGGCCAGTGAGTTTGAAGATTCAAATCATTGCTTCTGTACTAGTAACAGAGAAGTCTTCAATAATATGTATAATACGTAATAAAAATATAGTGTGTCCGGAATTGGTGGGTTCTTGGTCTCGCTGACTTCAAGAATGAAGCCGCGGACCCTCACAGTGAGTGTTACAGTTCTTAAATATGGCGTGTCTGGAATTTGTTCCTTCAGATGTTCAGATGTGTCTGGAGTTTCTTCCTTCTGGTGGGTTCGTGGTCTTGATGGCTTCAGGAATGAAGCTGCAGACCTTTGTGGTGAGTGTTACAGCTCTTGAAGGCGGTGCATCGGGAGTTGTTCATTCCTCCTGTCTGGTGTTGTTCGTCCCTCCCAGTGGGTTCATGGTCTCGCTGGCTTCAGGAGTGAAGCTGCAGACCTTTGCAGTGAGTGTTACAATTCATAAAGGTGGCACGTACCCAAAGAGTGAGCAGCAGCAAGATTTATTGCGAAAAGCGAAAGAACAAAGCTTCAACAGCGTGGAAGGGGACCCAAGCAGGTTGCCACTGCTGGCTCAGGCAGCCTGCTTTTATTCCCTTATCTGACCTCACCCACATCCTGCTGATTGGTCCATTTTACAGAGTGCTGATTGGTCCATTTTGACAGTGTACTGATTGGTGCATTTACAAACCTTGAGCTAGACACAGACTGCTGATTGGTGCATTTACAATCCATTAGCTAGACATAAAAGTTCTCCAAGTCCCCACTAGATTAGCTAGACACAGAGCACTGATTGGTGCATTTACAAACCTTGATCTAGACACAGAGTGCTGATTGGTGCATTTACAAACCTTTAGCTAGACATAAAAGTTATCAAGTCCCCACCCGACTCAGGAGCCCAGCTGGCTTTGCCTAGTGGCTCCTGTGCTGGGGCAGCAGGCTGAGCTGCCCACCAGTTCCGTGCCATGTGTCAGCACTTCTCAGCCCTTAGGTGGTTGATGGGACTGGGTGCCACGGAGCAGGGGCATGCCAGTCAGGAAGGCTAGGGCTGCGTGGGAGCCCACGGGGGGAGGCTTGGGCATGGTGGGCTGCAGGTCCTAAGCCCCACCCTGTGGGGAGGAAGCTGAGGCCTGGCGAGAATTCAAGCATGGCGCTGGTGGGCCGGCACTGCTAGGGAACCTGGCACACCCTCCGCAGCTGCTGACCTGGGTTCTAAGCCCCTCACTACCTGGGGCCAGCGGCGTCGGCTGGCTGCTCCAAGTGCAGGGCCGGCCGAACCTGCACCAACCTGAAACTTGCACTGGCCTGTGAGAGCTGCACGCAGCCCCACGCCTCTCCCTTCACACCTCCCTGCAAGCAGAGGGAGCTGGCTCTGGCCTCGGCCAGCCCAGAGAGGGGCTCCCACAGTGCAGTGGTGTGCTGAAGGGCCCCTCAAGTGTGGCCAGAGTGGATGCCGAGGCCTGAGGAGGCTCCAAGAACAAGTGAGGGCTGCTAGCATGTTGTCATCTCTCAATCTCCCCTCTAAACAGGACACCCCAACTGCTGTTGGGAATTTGGCTGATGACTGCTCTAGCTACTTCCTGCTGGATGGGGGCAATGAAGGGGCCCTGCAGTTGTAGTGTCCTCCAGAGGGGAGCTCTCTAGGCCAGTGAAAGTGGCAGTGGGACGGTCCAGGGGTCCTTGGTAAAAGTTGTTAGTTGAACTCATTTGGGGTTCCATTTGTAAGCCCATCTGTATTTTGATGGACTCGATTCTAGAAGAAACAAATTTAACAAGGAGGTTAAAAATACAGGGTCCAAAGGCGAGTAACAGCAAGATGGCTGCCATGGGACCTAGAAAGGGGAGAAGCCAGGTTGCCCAACTCCAGAGGTTGGTATGAGTTTGAAAGGCATTGCCTGATTTCAGAAGCCTTTTCCTGTAAGTGCCAAGTGGCATCTCGTACTATCCCTGACTGGTTAGTGTAAAAATAACACTCTTCCTGTAAGAAGGTGCAGAGTCCTTCTTTCTCAGCAGTGAGGAGGTCTAGGCCTCGGCAGTTTTGGAGAGTCACTGCTGCCAAAGAGTCTACTTGGGATTGTAGAGTAAGGATAGATTCTGTTATTTCCTGCAAACTGTCCAAGAAATCCTTTGAGAGTGTGTGGTAGTAGGCTAATGCATGTTACACTATTAAGTTTTAGCAAACTTTACTTTAGTTGAAAACCTTGTAAGTTTGGGATTTTAATTTTTCTTTGCTATTAATAAGACCTCATTCGGTCCATATTAACTTAAAATTAGTATAGATGGCTCCTTCCTGATTTTGCAAGTACTTTAAGGTTTGGCTGAGTGTAAAAGCTCCCACATTTGAGTGGACCAATTATTAGGCAATTTTCCTAACTCTGCTTTTACAAGAGTTTCCTTATCATTTACTGAATACCCATTGTGTCTTTTTTTCTTAATCGCCTGGGAGGAACCATTTATGGTCCTATCCTGAAGGGCATTCCTCCTAGGTCTGGTTGGACCTTTGTATGGTAATTAGTTAAGATTTAGATTCCCTATTAGTAAAACTGCTGGGTTAAGGATTTTTGATAGGAAGGCTATTGAGCCTCAGTGCTTTTGGGATACACCCTTGTTTACACTGACAAGAAGGTGGTATTGGAGTATTATAGGGTTACAGAGAAGACCTTCAATTGTCAATTATAGGTTTTAAATTTGCCCTGGATTTTAAAGGAATAGGGTACACTGTTTTTTTACTACTTTCATCTCTCTTTCTCTTTGACTTCTTCATCTCTTTCTTTCTTTCTCTCTGACTCCCTCTTTGTCTCTCTCTACCTCTCTGTGTCTCTCTCTCTGACTTTCTGTCTCTTTCTCTCTTTCCTTTCTGTTGGTCTTGGCAGTGTAAGACTGCCACCTCCTTGGGTTTTTGCACTGTGTGCAATGACTCTATATTTTCCTTGTGGTATTTAATGGGGGTTCCTCCAGAAGTTAGGAACTCCCTTTCTTTCCATATTGCAGCATGGGCATGTAGGATTAGATAAGCATACTTGCTATCTATATGCGCATTTATTCTTTTTCCTTTTCCCAGTTCTAAGGCTTGGGTAAGTGCCACTAGTTCTGCTAACTGGGCACTGGTCCCTGGGGGAAGAGGCCAAGTACGGTTACATCACTAACTATGGCATAAACTGCCCTTCATATACCATTGTCCACAAATGAACTTTCATTGGTATATAGGTTAAGGTTGGGATTAGCTAAGGGGACTTCTAAGAGATCATCTCGGGTGGCATAAGTCTGGTTTATAATTTGTTGGCAGTCAAGCTCGATTGGTACCCCACCCTCTGGGAGAAAAGTGGCAGGGTTAAGGGCCACGCACTTGTGTTTTTGAAGCACGGGTCCCTCAAGGAGTAGCGCCTGGTACCTAAGTAGACAGTTATCTGATAGCCATAAACTTCCTTTGGCACCTAGTATGCCATTGACATCATGAATAGTCCAGACAGTGAGATCCTTTCCTTGTATTATCTTGATAGCCTCTGACACTAAGATAGCCACCACCACAACTACCTGTAAACAGTGAGGCCAGCCTTTTGCTACTACATCAATTTCCTTACTTAGGTATGCCACTGGTTGTGGGGTCATCCCACGAGTCTGAGTAAGGACTCCAAGAGCTATCCTTGCTCTCTCTGTGACTTATAAAGAGAAGTTTTGTCCTGTGGGAAGGCTTAAAGCTGGAGCTTGTACTAGGACCTTCTTTAAGGTTTTGAAGGCTGTTTCTGCCTCTGGTTCCCATTATACTAGATGAGTGTTTGCTCTCTGGGTCTCCTTGATTAGAGTATAGAGGGACCTGGCTATCTCACTGTATCCAGGGATCCATAGTCAGCAAAAGCTGATGATTCCAAGAAAGCCCCGCAACTGATTTAATGTCTTAGGGCAAGGATAAACCAGTATAGGCTATATACATTCCTTGCTGATGGCCCTGGTTCCTCTAGCTAAGATTAGGCCTAGATATTTGACCTGCTGTAGGCAAAGCTGGATCTTTGACCTGGACACCTTGTACCCTTGATTAGCTAGAAAGTTCAAGAGATCTGGAGTAGCCTGCTGGCATGAGGCTTCCGAACTGGTAGCCAAAAGCAAATCATCCACATACTGAAGGACCAGAGTGCCTCGACTTGAGAAGTGGCCTAGATCTTGGGCCAGTGCCTGACCAAACAGGTCAGGACTATCTCTAAACTCTTGGGGCAAGACTATCCACGTAAGTTGGGACATGTGGTCTGTGGGATCCTCAAAGGCAAAGAGAAACTGGGAGTCAGAGTGCAGGGGAATACAGAAGAAGGCAACCTTGAAGTCCAGAACAGTGAACCATTCTGCTTCCTCTGGTATTTGAGAGAGCAGGGTATAGGGGTTGGGTACAACTGGATATAGAGGAATTACTGCCTCATTGATGAGTCTAAGATCTTGCACTAGTCTCCACTGACCATTCGGTTTTTGTACTACTAGAATTGGGGTGTTGCAAAGACTGCTGCATTTCCTTACTAAGCCTTGAGCTTTTAAATGTTTAACAATATCCTGTAATCCCTTGTGAGCTTTAGACCTTAAGGGATATTGCCTTTGATAAAGAAAAGTATTGGGGCCTTTTAGCCTGATTTGGACTGGGCGGGCATTTTTTGCCTTCCAAATTGCCCTTCCAATGCCCAGACTTCAGGGTTGATTCCCTCCTCAAGTAGGGGACAACAAATGGCTAACTTGTTCCCCATATTCATGTAGATAATAGCTCCAGCTTTGGCTAATATATCCCTCCCTAAAAAGGGTGTGGGACTTTCAGGCATAACAAGAAAGGCATGTGAAAAGAGCAAAGTCTCCCAATTACAACTAAGGAGGTGGGAGAAATACCTGGTTACACACTGTCCCAGGATTCCTCGGATGGTAACGGACGTGGAGGACAGTCATCCAGGGCAAGAGATTAACACTGAGAAGGCCGTGCCGGTGTCCAGGAGGAAGTCAATTTCCTGGCCCTCAATGGTTAAATGTACCCGGGGCTCAGTGAGGGTGATGACATGAGCTGGTGCTTGCCCTGGGCACCCTCATTTCTGTTGTTGGATCATCTGGTTGGTGGCTTCTGACCCAGAGAACCTTTGTCCTCTGGGGCAGTGCACCTTCCAGTGATTGCCTTGGCATAGTGGACATGGACGAGGGGGCAGCTTGCTTCTCATTGGACAATCTTTTTTAAAATGTCCTAGTAAATCACAAGGATAACAAAGCTTACTGGGTGATTGGCCTGCTCCATTTTCTGTCCTCTCTGAACCACCAAGGTTTGTGTGTCTGAGGGCCATGACTAAGGCTGCGGTCTTTCTCTGATCTCGCTTTTCCTTTTGGGCCTGTTCCTCTTGGTCCCTATTATAGAATACTGAGCTTGACAGCTCTAATAATGCCTCCAAATTTTGTTCAGGGCCCAGGACTTGCTTTTGGAGCTTTCTCCTGATATCTGCAGCTGATTGGGTAATAAACTTATCTTTTAGAATCAATTGGCCCTCAAGTAATTCAGGTGACAGGGGAGTATATTTTCTTAAGGCCTCCCATAACCGCTCAAGGAAGGCAGAAGGATTTTCTTCCTTTGCCTGAGTTATGGTGGACATCATTGAATAATTCATGGGATTTTTACTAATTCTCCTTAGTCCTTCTAGAACACAGGTCAACAGATGTTTACGACTCCAGTCCCCATGATCTGAGTCAAGGGCCCAGTGGGGATCCATACTGGGGATGGCTTGCTGACCGGTAGGGAATTTATCCCTTTCTTCGGTTGTCAACCTATCATTTACTTGACTAAGATACCAGGTATCTCCAAACTCTCAGGCTGCCGCTAAAGCTGCATTCTTTTCATTAAAGGCCAGGGTTTGATCTAACAATAGCATGACATGTTTCCAAGCAAGATTGAAGGTTTGCCCCAGACGCTGTAGGACATCTATGTACCTATCAGGATCATCTAAAAACTTCCCCAGGTCTGCCTTGATCTGCTTTAAATAAGAGAGGGAGAAGGGGACATGTACCCAGGGTGGGCCAAATTCCCCTCCCCCTACAGCTTGAAGGGGACACAACCGATAGCCTGGGGCTTTTGTGGTCCTTTGGAGATTTCTTTGCTTGTCTCCTTCTGGGCAGGGGAGATTAGAGGAGGATTATCATTAATAGGAAGGGGAGCTATAGGGAGGGCAGGATATGGGGGTAAGCTGAAAGGTCCTCCTGTGGGAGGTAAATTGCAAGCTTTGCATAATTGTGGATTCTCCCTCAATGAAAAGAAAGCTTGGACATAAGGTATTTGATTCCATTTGCCTTTCCTCTTACAGAAAAGGTCAAGCTGCAGGATATTATTGTAATTTGTACTTCCCTCAGGTAGCCATTTTTCCCCATCAGAGAGAGAATATTGGGGTCAGGCCATAGTGCAGAAAAAAATGAGCCACCTCTTTTTCAGGGTTTGTGGGTCAAATTGGTCCCAGTGGCTTAGGATGCCTTTCAATGGTGAGCCTGTTGATGCCTGAGTGTTTCCCATCTGAAAGACAAAACTGCCTATGGTTCTCATTTGTTTTGTTTCTCCCCCTGCCCAAGAACCTGCAATGGTCCCTGGACCCTGCTGATCAGAATAGTTGAGCTCACCGACAGAGCAGCAGAAACAACCCCGCCCAAGAACCTGCAACGGTCCCTGGACCCTGCTGATCAGAATAGTTGCACTCAATGATGCAGCGGCAGAAGCACTAGTTTTCCTCCCAGACCACAAGAAGGACTGAGGAAGGTCGGATTTAATGGCTCTTTCCAACACATTCTCGGAAACCTGTACCCTTTCCTGTCCTCCTAGACCACAAGGAGGACCGAGAAAAATCTGATTTAGTGGCCCTTACCGATGCATTCTCGAAAACTTGTTAGAATCCTAAGCATTCTCCTGTTGGTATTGGGACCTTACCCATGCCCCATAAAGATGTTATGCCCCTAAAATGAAGTGGAGGGCCATACCCTGAGGGAGGGAAGGGATCTCCAGAGTTGGAAGAGTGACACCTTTTGTCCTCACTTACATGAATAGGAAGGATACAATTTCTGAGGCTCCCCATATCCTAGCTTCAGGAATAGCTTTTGTTAGGCCTGTTATTCTGAGGAGGGATCCTAAAATTCCAGATAGTCCCCCCTATAATGGGGCTTTGGGTCAAAATTATGTCTTTCTGATTGGTGAGCCTGAGTTCCTAAAGAAGGTATCAGAGTCCTGGAGTTTATACTAGAAATCATTCTTATAGGAGAAACTAGAAAAGCACCAGAGACAGGAAGTGATTTTTAGAAGCGGGACTAGCCTCAGAGAAGAGGGGTGAGAGGAAGTTTGTCTGGCAGGCATTAGGACCCAGAGTGCAAGGGTCAGGATAGATAGGATAGATGGGCAAGTCTCGCTTGGGCGACATGCCTTTGAGAGTTCACTCATGGCTGCAGGGTCAACCAACTTGTTTTCGGGACCCCCAGAGCTGAATGGCTTTCCTCTCTGTCAACCCTGGACTCAGCCCAGAAGGACACGGAAAGAGGAAGATGGTTCCAGGCAACCAATGCTCCCAACTCTGAAGAGTAGGGGGTTGTTAGAGAGCCCTTTCCCAGAAAGCCTGACATCCATGTCTTTAGTCTGGCAGCTGCACTAGTCACTTTTAACTGGCCGACAGATGCCCAGTATTTACCTCTGAATTCTAAGGAATAATAGGACAGAAGAGCAAGTGAAAGGGGTCTGATGGTACTCACCACTTGGCTATAGGCAATATTCCCTTCGTGGTCACCAAAATGTGTCCGGAATTGGTGGGTTCTTAGTCTCGCTGACTTCAAGAATGAAGCCACAGACCCTTGCAGTGGGTGTTACAGTTCTTAAAGATCATGTGTCCAGAGTTTGTTCCTTCAGATGTTCAGATGTGTCTGGAGTTTCTTCCTTCTGGTGGGTTTGTGGTCTCACTGGCTTCAGGAGTGAAGCGCAGACCTTCACAGGGAGTGTTACAACTCTTAAAAGCCATGCATCTGGAGTTGTTTGTTACTCCCAGCCGGAGTTGTTCATACTTCCCGGTGGGTTTGTGGTCTCACTGGCTTCAGGAGTGAAGCTGCAGACCTTTGCGGTGAGTGTTACAGCTCATAAAGGTGGCACGGACCCAAAGAGTGAGGAGTGGCAAGATTTATTGTGAAGAGCAAAAGAACAAAGCTTCCACAGCGTGGAAGGGGACCCAAGTGGGTTGCCACTGCTAGCTTGGGCAGCCTGCTTTTATTCCCTTATCTGACCCCACCCACATCCTGCTGATTGGTCCATTTTACAGAGCACTGATTGGTCCATTTTGACAGTGTGCTGATTGGTGTGTTTACAAACCTTGAGCTAGACACAGAGTGTTGATTGGTGCATTTACAATCCTTTAGCTAGACACAAAAGTTATCCAAGTCCCCACTAGATTATCTAGACACAGAGCTCTGATTGGTGTGTTTACAAACCTCGAGCTGGACCCAGAGTGCTGATTGGTGCATTTACAATCCTTTAGCTAGACACAAAAGTTCTCCAAGTTAGCTAGTATTTTGTTAAGGATTTTAGCATATATGTTCATCAAGTTTTCTTTTTTGATTAAGTCCTTTCCTGGTTTTGGTATTAGGGTGATGCTGGATTCATAGAGTGAATTAGGGAGGGTTTCTTCTTTCCCTGTCTTGTGGAATAGTGTCAAAAGGATTGGTACCAATTCTTCTTTGAATGTCTGGTAGAATTCTCTGTGAATCCATCTGTTCCTGGACTTTTTTTGTTTGTAATTTTTAAATTTCCATTTCCATCTCACTGCTTGTTTTTGGTCTGTTCAGGGTATCTAATTCTTCCTGATTTAAGCCAGAAGGGTTGCATTTTTCCAGGAATTTATCCATCTCTTCTAGGTTTTCTAGGTTATGTGTGTAAAGGTGTTCATAGTAGCCTTGAATGATCTTTTGTATTTCATTGGTATCAGTTGTAATTTCTCCTGTTTTGTTTCTTAATGAGGTTATTTTGATTTTCTGTCTTTTCTTGGTTAATCTTGCTAATGGTCTATCAATTTTATCTCTTCAAAGAACCAGATTTTTGTTTCATTTATCTTTTGTATTTTATTTTGTTTAAATTTCATTTAGTTCTGCTCTGATCTTGGTTATTTCCTTTCTTCTGCTGGGTTTGGTTTGGTTTGTTTTTGTTTCTCACAATTCTTTGAGCTGTGACCTCAGAATGTCAGTTGGTGCTCTTTCAGTCTTTTTGATGTAGATGTTTAGGGCTATGAACTTTCCTCTTAGCACTGCCTTTGCTATATCCCAGAGGTTTTGGTAAGTTGTGTCATTATTGTCATTCAGTTCAAAGAAGTTTTTATTTCCATTTTGATTTCGTTTTTGACCCAGTGCTCATTCAGGAGCAGGTTATTTAACTTCCATGTATTTGCATGGTTTTGAAGGTTCCTTTCAGAGTTGATTTCCAGTTTTATTCCACTGTGACCTGAGAGAGTGCATAATAGAATTTCAATTTTCTTAAATTTATTGAGCTTGATTTTATTGCCTATCTTATGGTCTATCTTGGAGAAAGTTCTATGCGTTGTTGAGTAGACTGTTTGTTCTACAGTTGTTGGAAGAAATCTTCTATATATATCTGTTAAGTCCATTTGTTCCAAGGTATAGTTTAAATCTAGTGTTTGTTTGCTGACCTTCTGTCTTGATGACCTGTCTAGTGCTGTCTGTGGAGTATTGAAGTCCCTATTGCTGTGTTGCTGTCTATCTTATTTCTTAGGTCTATTAGTAATTGGTTTATAAATTTTGGAGCTCCAGTGTTAGGTACATATATGTTTAAGATTGTGATATTTTCCTGTTGAACAGGGCCTTTTACCTTTGTATAATGTCCCTCTTTGTCTCTTTCAACTGCTGTTGCTTTAAAATTTGTTTTGTCTGATATAAGAATAGCTACCCCTGCTTGCTTTTGGTGTCTATTTGTATGAAATGGCTTTTTCCACCCCTTTACTTTAAGTTTATTTGAGTTCTAATGTGTTAGGTGAGTCTCCTGAAGGGAGCAGATAGTTTATTGGTGAGATCTTATCCATTCTTTTAACTGGAGCATTTAGGCCATTTACATTCAATGATAATATTGAGATGTGAGGTACCATTGCATTCATCATGCTATTTGTTGCCTGTGTACTTTTTGTTCTTTGTTTTTGCTTTTTATCTTGTATTTTGTTTTATGGGTCTTGTGTGATTTATGCTTTAAAGCGGTTCTGTTTTAATGTGTTTTTAGGGTATTTTAATTTTAATTTAATTTAATTTTTCCATAAGTTATTGGGGTGCAGGTGGTAGTTGGTTACCTGATAAGTTCTTTAGTGGTGATTTGTGAGATTTTGGTGCAAATATCACCCAAGCAGTATACACTGCACCATATTTGTATTCTTTTATCCCTCACACCTCCCCCACTCTTCCTCCCAAGAAACTTCTCCTGCGTGCATGAAATCATTTGTAAACATTACCTGGAAGTTGTATTGACATGAACCAATATATTCCTTTTATTATTTAAGCCAGTTATTTATTCACACTATTTATCATTTATTATTATTGAGAGGTGACCACATGCTAGCAGCCCTCACAGGCCTCACTTGCTCTCGACACCTCCTCAGGCCTCAGCATCCACTCTGGCTGCACTTGAGGAGGTCTTCAGCCCACCGCTGCACTGTGGGAGCCCCTCTCTGGGCTGGCTGAGGCCAGAGCTGGCTCCCTTTGCTTGCGAGAGGTGTGGAGGGAGAGGGGCGGGTGGGAACCGGGACTGTGTGTGGCGCTCACAGGCCAGTGCAAGTTCTGGGTGGGTGCAGGTTTAGCCGTCCCTGCACTTGGAGTGGCCAGCCAGTGCCACTAGCCCCGGCAGTGAGGGGCTTAGCACCTGGGCCAGCAGCTGCAGAGGCTGAGTCCCCCAGCAGTGCCGGCCAGCCTGCGCCATGCTCGAATTCTCACCAGGCCTCAACTGCCTCCCCACGGGGCAGGGCTCAGGACCTGCAGCCTGCCATGCCTGAGGCTCCCAACAGTCCACTGTATAATTCTTATGCAAATCAATTATTCCCCCAAATATGTTTTCCAAGCTTTTAGAATTCTCTGCTTCCTCAGAAATACCGATTATTCTTAGGTTTGGTCATTTAACACAATCCCAGACTTTTTGGAGGCTTTGATCATATTTTCTTATTCTTTGTCTTTGTTGGATTGGGTTAATTTGAAGACCTTGCCTTCAAGCTCTGAATTTCTTTCTTCTACTAGTTTAATTTTATTGCTGAGACTTTCTAGAGTGTTTTGCATTGCTATAACTGTGTCCAATGTTTCCTAAATGTTTAATTGTGTTTTCTTGAAGATATCTGTTTTCTTCAATATTTCTCCTTTCATTTCTTGTATCATTTTATGGATTTCCTTGCATTGGGCCTCACCTTCCTCTGGTGCCTCCCTGATTAGCTTAGAAACTAACCTCCTGAATTCTTTTTCAGGTAAATCAGGGATTTATTCTTGGTTTGGATCCATTGCTGGTGAAATAGTATGATTTTTTTGGGTTTTAAACAGCCTTGTTTTCTCATATTACCAGAGTTGGTTTTCTGGTTCCTTCTCATTTGGGTAGGCTGTGTCAGAGGGAAGGTCTATAGCTGAAGGCTGTTGTTCAGATTATTTTGTCCATGGGGTGTTCCCTTGATGTAGTACTCTCCCCACTATTTTTTTTTTTTTTTTTTAAGTGGATGTGGCTTCCAGTGAGTTGAACTGCAGTGATTGTTGTCTCTTTTCTGGGTCTAGCCTCCCAGCAAATGTACCCAGCTCTAGGCTAGTACAGGGGGTTGACTGCACAGAGCCCTGTGATGTGAACCCTCTTTGGGTCTCTCAGTCATAGATACTGTGGGGAAAAGAAAGATCAGACTGTTACCATGTCTATATAGAAAGAAGAAGACATAAGAGACTCCATTTTGTTCTGTATTTGAGAGGCTGTTAATCTGTGATCCTACCCCCAACCTTGTCCTGGCAAGAGACATGTGCTGTGGTGACTCAAGATTTAATGGATTTTGGGCTGTGCAGGGTGTGCTTTGTTAAACAAGTGCCTGAAGGCAGTATGCTTGTGAAAAGTCATCACCATTCTCTTAATCTCAAGTACCCAGGGACACATACACTGCCGAAGGTCGCAGGGACATCTGCCTAGGAAAGCTAGGTATTGTCCAAGGTTTCTCCCCATGTGATAGTCTGAAATATGGCCTCATGGGAAGGGAAAGACCTGATCATCCCCCAGCCTGACACCTGTGAAGCATCTGTGCTGAGGAGGACTAGTATAAGAGGAAAGAAGGCCTCTTGGCAGTTGAGAAAGAGAAAAGCATCTGTCTCCTGCCCATCCCTGGGCAATGGAACATCTTGGTGTAAAACCCGATTGTATGTTGTTTACTGAGAAAGGAGAAAACCGCCTTAGGGTGAAAGGTGGGAATTGCTAGCACAGTGCTGCTCTTTATGCACTAAAAAGGTTTATGGAGATGTTTGCATATGCATATCAAGGCACAGCACTTTTCCTTAAACTTATTCATGTCACAGAGATCTTTATTCATATGTCTTACTGCTGACCTTCTCCCTACCATGATCCTATTATCCTGACACTTCCCTTTTTCTAAGATAGTAAAGATAATGATCAATAAATACCGAGGGACCTCAGAGACCGGTGCGGCCTGGGTCCTCTGTATGCTGAGCGCGGGTCCCCTGGGCCCACTTTTTCTCTGTGTCTCATTTCTTTTCTCAAGTCTCTCATTCCACCTAACAAGAAACACCCACAGGTGTGGAGGGGCAGGCCACCCTTTCAGATATCAGCATCTGTTCCAGTGGAGATAGCAGGTGGGTACAATGGACTCAATGAAGGTTCTTAGCTTTGGTGATTTAATGCTCTACGTTTGTGCTGGTTGGCCTCCTTCCAGGAGGTCACGCTTTCCAGAGAGCATCAGCTGTGGTAGTATGGAGAGGAACCAGTGGTGGGTGGGGCCCTAGAACTCCCAAGATTATGTGCCCTTTGTCTTCAGCTACCAGGGTGGGTAGAGAAGGACCATCAGGTCGGGGACAAGGCTAGGCTTGTCTGAGCTTAGACTCTCCTTGAGTGGGTCTTGTTGTGGCTGCTGTGGGGGCTGGGGGTGAGGTTCCCAGGTCAATGGAGTTGTGTACCTAGGAGGATTATGGCTGCCTCTGCTGAGTCATGCAGATTTTCAGGGAAGTGGGGAAAGTCAGCAGTCACAGGCCTCACTCAGCTCCCACACAAACCGAAGGGCCAGTCTCACTCCCACGGTGCCCCCTCAACAGTCCTGAGTCTGTTTCCAGGCAGTAGGCAAGCAGGGCTTGACAACTTGCCCCAGGCTACCTGCCTCCCAGTTGTGAAAGAAAAGGGGTTGGCTCTTCCCCTGCCTGTGGAGTCTGCACACCGGATTTGTACCCTCCCCTGAGTTCTGGCCAAGAGGCTTCTCGCTCTGTTCAAATTGTTACAAAGTGTGGCTAGAGATTTTCTTCTCCCTATGGTGTCTCCCCTGCACTCCTCTGGCTGCCCTCCCAATGGATACCTGTGGTGCCAGGCAGGAATGGCCTGCCGGGGGACCCAGCAGGCTTCCAGGGACTTTCTACTGCTTCCTCTACCCCTGTATTTCCCTCAGCTCTCTAAATTGACTCTGTTCCAGGTAAAGTTGGAAACTTCTCCTGCAAACAGACCTTTATTTTCTCCAGTGGGGGTGTGTGTTCGGGACAGGAGGCTTTCCCTTTCCCACTTCCCCATTTGGGGCACTCACAGTAGCTGGAGTTTCTCTCAGGTCCTACTGGAGCAGTCCACTTCCTTCAGAGGGTCTGTGAGTCCCCTCGGGATTCAGAAGTTCCTTTTTCTAAATATTTCCACTTTGTTTCCTTGGACACAAGTGTATGGGAGGTTCTCCAGTTGCAGGACGGTGCCAGCAGTTTCCAGTGCTAAAATATTCTTTTTCACAACCAATAAGAAAAGACAGTTTTGAAAGCAACTCAGGAAAAGGAAGAAAGGTTTTTTTTCTTTCCTAGAAGCCCAGATATATCCTGAAGTCCTGTTGGCTCTTATTGAGTCATATGTTTATCCCTAAAGTGATCACAGGACCAGGGATATAGACTGTGCTGATCAAAGACTGCATCTTGAGCTACTGATGAGTTTTATTCTACCCAAAGGATTTGTCTGATAATCAACGAGGTGTGTGTAGAAGTTTGCTGGGGATGTTATAACAAAGTACCGCAAACTGTGGCTTAAAACAGAAACTTATTGTCTCACAGATCTGGACGCTAGAAGTAGAAAACTGAGGTGTCAGCCGACTCTGTTAAAACCTCTAGGGGAGCGGGCATGGTGGCTCACGCCTGTAATCCCAGCACTTTGGGAGGCCTAGCCAGGGCGGATCACGAGGTCAGGAGATCGAGACCATTCTGGCTAACACGGTGAAACTCCGTCTCTACCAAAAATATAAAAAATTAGCCGGGCGTGGTGGCGGGCGCCTGTAGTCCCAGCTACTCAGGAGGCTGAGGCAGGAGAATGGCGTGAACCCGGGAGGCGGAGCTTGCAGTGAGCCGAGATCAGGCCACTGCACTCCAGCCTGGGCGACAGAGCGAGACTCCGTCTCAAAAAAAAAAAAAAAAAAAAAGAATGCATGCCTTTCTCTTAAATTCAGGTGCTGCCGGTAATCCTTGGCATGTTTTGGCTCGTAGCTGCCTAACTCAAATCTCTGCCTGTCTCATCATATGGCGTTCTTCTTCATGTATCTGTGTTCAAATTTCCATCTTCTTTTTTTTTGCAAGATGGAGTCTCACTCTGTCACCAGGCTGGAGTGTAGTGGCACCATCTTGGCTCACTGCAACCTCCGACTCCCTGGTTCAAGCGATTCTCCTGCCCCAGCCTCTAGAGTAGCTGGGATTACAGGCACCCGCCATCATGCCCGGCTGATTTTTGTATTTTTAGTAGAGATGGGGTTTCATCATGTTGGCCAGGATGGTCTCGATCTCCTGACCTCGTGATCCGCTTGCCTTGGCCTTGCAAAGTGCTGGGATTACAGGGGTGAGCCACCCCATCCAGCCCAAATTTCCCTCTTCTTATAGTGACACTAGTCATGTGGATTAGGGCCTACCTAATTACTTGATGATACCTTATTTAATTGTATCTACAAAGACCCTATTTCCAAATAAAGTAATATTTGCAGGTATTGGGGGTTAGGACTTCAGCATATCTTTTTGTGGACACAATTCAACCCATAATAGGGTGAATGTCCTTATTAATATTTTTTGTGGTTATCAGAAGGAGGGAATGCATGCTGTAGAGGCAATTGAAAAATAGTTATGCATTGTTAATGCTAAATAATTATTTGACTTCACAATTGATTCATCCAGTGGGATCCACTGGTTCTTCACATTTGTTATCTAGGGAAACTGGAAAGAGGAATAGAAGAGTGGTTTTATCTCATGATCTGCAACAAAAGCTGCTCTAGAAACAGGGCTTGCCCCTCAGTCCAAAAGCAGGGAGTGAGAACAATTATGCTAAATAGGGTCTTCTGTGTTATTCATCCACAAAGAGGACACATTGCAAATATGGTTAATAAGTCCAAACCAGTCGTCACTTTCCCCTCTAAAAATGATTCCCTTGATTTATGAATACCATGGCTTATTTTTCAGGACTGTCCATTATTTTCCCACTTCATCTCCTAAAAGAATGAAATTCTTATGTCCTCCTTGCAGCAGAGCCACAGACAAATGCACATCATTTTACACACACACCCCCAAGAATATGGCTGTCCTTCTGACACTTTCTGTGGGCCAAGGTTGAGCATGAATTACCTGATATCAGTGCCAGCAGCAGCGACTACATATCTGCTGATTCACTTACTTCTTGAAGAAAAATCAATTGTGTCAAATCATCTTGTGGTATGATAGGAAACATCGTGAGTGCAAGTCAATTCGATATTAATTTAGTACCTTGTATTTGACACTGCTTGGCACTGCGCTAAATCTGAGTTTCTTGCCCCATAAAACAGTCATAATGGGCTGCACCTCTATCATTTTACTTCTACCTACTACTATTTCTACCACCTCCACCACTGCCACCACTGTAAGGACTACTGCTACTTCTGCAACATTAGGTAATATAAGGCACTTGGTATGGAACAGACAGTTTTCTGATTATTTTCATTTAATATTCAAAACAGCTCTTATGATATAGGAGCTATTAATATGTCTGTTTTATAAATGTACAAATGAAAGCACAAAGTAGCTAAGTAACTTGCCCAAAGTCGCATAGCTAATAAGTGGCAGAATGAGGATACCAGTTCTGGCTTTCTAGCTCCAGAACTGTGCAGCGCCCTGTATAACCACCATTAACTTAATTAACAACACAAGCTATGGGATTGATGCATAAAGGAACATTTACTTTGTGTATTTTAATGTGCTAATGTGAGAAAGATGAATTTCTTTGCCAATATAGCTGCAAATATGAGCGTATCTTTGTATTTTTTTAATTCATTGCAAGAGACCCACCTATTTTATTAGCAGTGCTATCTTCTTCTTGAGGTCTTCACTCCCAACTCTCCTTAATTGTTAAAGAACCTAAGGGGTCTTCTCAGTCTCATAGGGTTGGTTCATCTTCCAAACACCAGATGGGCAGCTAATTTATTTGCTCAGAGGCCTCCTGCTGTCACAGCTTCACTATGATGACCGATTCCCCATTGCTCCACAGTGCCCGTCTACTGTGGTAATTATGTCTTGCTAGTTCATTCATTCAGCAAATGTTTTTAGTGACCACATAATATAGGCAGGCCCTGTGTTTCATTACTAGCTGGACTACAAAAAAGATCAAGAGACACATGAAGAGCCCCTCTTTAAGGAGCTTACATTCTGGTGGGAGAGGCAAACAACAAACAAGGAGGCCAATAACGAAGGAAAATAACTACAGACTGTTATGAGTGTCCAAAGGAAAGAAGCAGGAAATAAAGAGTGTAGTTCTATTAAGGATAGGCAGGCAGAGCATCTGTAAGGAGGTGCCATTTAAGACCTGCAATTATAAAAATGTCTTAAAATTAGATTATGATTATGGTGCACAACTCTGAATATGCTAAAGGTATCATTGAATTGCTCACTTTAATCAGGTGAATGTTGTGATATATGAATTACATATCAATAAAGCTGTCAAAAAAATTATAACCAGGTGCTGATATCCAGCAGAGTTATGACCAGAAGTAGACCGCTTTGTATTTTCTGCTTTTGTGCCTATTGAAAATTCTGTTATATAAATTGGGTAAATTCTCAGTTTTGATCTGAGATTTGGCTCTCTTGGGTGGATTATCACTCGTTCATCTGTATTAGATTTTACACTTAAACTGGTGCTTTCTCCTTCATTGTTTCCTACCCTTGTGAGTTTAAACCTTAAAAAAATTCCCCTTGCTATAATTTTGGTACAGTTTAGGAGGGAGGAAACTGAGATCTCATCGTTCAAGGAATAGATATTAATTAGTTTAATCAAATCATTGTAATTCCAGTTGCTGTATGTTTTCAATAATTTAAACTTACGCCAACAAGTGCATTTCCCTAGGTGACCTTCATTAGTAAAGGGTGTCCACATGGCCTATCAGCCCAATCATAGTTAACTGAGGTACTTTTAGTTCATGATGGGTAATAAGGTTTGGCTGTGCTCCTATCCAGACTTTCCTCTTGAATGTTAATCTCCATCATTCCCACGTGTCAAGGGAGAGACCAGATGGATGTAATTGAATCATGGGGGACGATTCCCCCATGCTGGTCTCATGATAGCAAGTGAGTTCTCACGAGATCTGATGGTTTTATAAATGTTTGGTAGTTCCTCCTGCATTCATTCGCCCTCCTGCCACCTTGTGAAGAGGGTCGTTTGCTTCCCCTTTACCACTTGCTGTGATTGTAAGCCTCCTGAGGCTTCCCCAGTCAAGCAGAACTGTGAGTCAATTAAACCTTTTCCTTTATAAATTTCCCAGTCTCTGGTAGTTCTTTATAGCACCGTGAGAACAGACTAATACAATTGGGAAAATTTCCTGTCTCTTTTCAGATGTGACAAGGAAGACTGCAACCCCATTTGCTTCTGATAACCTTCCTATGACTAAGGTAAGAGAGCCTTGGGATAAAGCAAGTTCTGTATGTGGCATAAAAGGGAAAGAGAAAGACCCTGGGCATATCAAATACTTCTGAAGTCTCCTTTACATCTGCACTTATGAAAATGCGAGAACATACATTTCCCAATTGCTTGAGCCAATTTGAGACAGGATTTCTGTACGTTCGTTTGTTTGTTTGGCTTTTTCCAGCTGAAGTCCTTTATATGGTGCAAATGGGTTGGAGAGATTAGTAACTGCAATTGACATTTGTATCGTATGCCGAAACAGTGAATTAGAAAGCCAGGGGTATGAGAAGATTGTCCGGAGAAGGGAGAAACGTGGAGGTTGGTGCAAAAGGCGCCTTGTGTCTCAACCTTAGCAACAGTTAGCCAGTACAGTTTCACGGTTGCAATAGGTCGGGAAATGGTAAACATACATAGTGTTTGGGTTAGAGGGTAGAGAAGAAATGCAAGTAACTAACATTCATTGAGAATTTAGGTTCTTGGCACTGTTTCCATTTCAGATATGTTACTACATTTTTGCCTCTCAACAGCACTAAGAAGTAGATATTTAAAGAGACAGAAACCTGAGACTCTGAGATATTAAGTAATGTTCCCACAATTACTCAGCTAGTATAAAACTCCTCTGCCATCCACAGTGCCTCTAAGTTCCTCACCATCTATAGCATAGTTTAATAATCTAGGAAGTCAAAAAAGTACAGAATATATGTTTAAAAGGGGTCCATCAAAGGTGCTAACATGAAGATGTATTGTTATCTCCCAACTCTAAGGAACATTTGCTAATTCAGAATAGATTCAGAATAAATCATTTCTGAAGGTTTCAGGGTATTTGTGCTAATTGTTTCAACGTACTCACAGCAGAGATTTTAAATACTTATCTCAAGACTGAGGAACAACTCAGTTATCTGAAAGGTCTCATCATAAAGACCTGTACATGCTAATGCTTGGTAACTCGGGGAAGTCTTCTTACGTGACCAACACCACAAAGCCAGGTGGAAAAGATCCCAGAGGGCTCTGGTGCTTGACGTGTTTCTCTAAGTTTTGCTGAAATAATTGAAAAGATGAAGTTGGAGAATTTAGAGATTATTATTTATATAACATTATAATTTCTCCCCTTTGCCAATATTCTCTTCTTCAAAGCAAAGAGTTTTAAAAATGAGTGAATAAAAATTGATTATATAAGGTTCCGGGGAAGGAGGGTCAAGATGGTATGGTTTGCATTTTGTATCACCTTTTTCCCTCCTCAGAATCATTTTCTTCTAGGAAGCTGGGAGTGTGATTCTATAACACAGATTTAAACTGTGTGAGCCCACTTCTATGCAGATTTTTCTTTAAATCAAAGTTACAGCCCGTGTGCCTACCTCTCCTGCCTTCCTTTCCACCACCTCCATATCTTCTGCCTTTGCAACCTGAGGCAGTAAGACCAGTGTTTCCTCTTCCTCATCCTTCTCAGCCTATTCAACGGAAAGATGAGGATAAACACCTTTCTGATGATCCACTTCCATTTAATAAATAGTAAATATATTTTATCTTCCTTATGATTTTTAAAATAACACTTTCCTTTCTCTATTTTCCTTTATTGTGTGACTACAGTGTATAATATATATAACATACAAAAGATGTGTTAATTGAATGTTTATGTTATTGGTAAGGCTTCCAGTTAACAGTAGACTATTAGTAGTTAAGTTTTTGGGGAGTCAGAAATTGTGCAGAGATTTTCAACTGTGCAGGCGGATAGTGCCCTGAACCCCCAAGTTATTTAAGGGGTCAATTGTACTTTCTTCTTCCATGAAATGTCTGACAAAAAGAAAAATCAAAAAATATTTACTTTCAAGTCTTTGGGTACTTAATCATTGACATTGTAGGGAGAGAAAACTTTCCCTCCAAAGGTTTGATTAAGTTTATGAAATAAACTGACAGTAGACAAACAGAAGAAAACGCATACAAATGTATTATGTGCCTGAGGGCATCAAAGGAAAGAAAAGTGAGTACCCCATAACCTAATAAAATTTAAAATCTTGTATGCCCTCCTCATAGGGAAGAGGGAAGGGGGCATGTAAGCAACATAGAGAAAGTTAACGATTTTGGGGGAAGATAAATAGGTAATAGTCTGTGACAAAGATTGGTTTGTGACGCTGACTTCCAAACTCTTCTCTTGTGATACAATTAACCTTCTCTGGTTGAGATTCCTGGGGAGGACACTCATGACAATTGAGGTTTTTGGAGGATCTATCTTTAGGCAGCTAAAGGAAGTTCAGAGAAAGCCCTTTCCTGTACTTTGGAGTAGAAAAAAGAGGTAAGAGGCTTTGGTTCTCTTTCAGTTCCAAGCACTCAGTATGTCAAAGCACTATACTTGGGGGTATTGTTTTCTGAGTCCCAACAACATTGAATATTTCTTTGCAAATGAATTATCTGATGTGTTTCCATTCTGGTATCCTATTTTTAAGCGCATCTTCTTAATATGTTATTTTCTTTCAAAAACTTCATGGTGCAATTGCATGATGAATTAACAATAAAATGTTTCTCTCTGATGTATATACACATGTTGTTGTTGTTGAGGTGGGGTCTCACTCTGTTGCCCAGGCTGGTCTTGAACTCCTGGCCTCAAGCAGTCCTCCAGCTTTGACCTCCCAAAGTGTTGGGATTATAGGTGTGAGTCACTGTGCCCGGCCTTCTTGATGTTTTTTGTAAGGAGCATTAGTCGAATTCAATTTTGAATGCACTGAAAAGTTGTCCTAATTCATTTGGATTAAATATTGCCTGATTATATATAAATAACCTCTTTGTTTGAATTATGTTAAAAACTTACTACAAGTAAATCATGGTTTATTAGATAAAGTAGTATGATGTCAAAATAAAAATAACATAAAACAACTACAAAACAGATTTTAATTCTGATTAAATGTGCTTTTTAAATATACTGGGAGTAGGTACTTAGCAATTTTTGGCCCTCTGTAATAAAATATAATAATTCATTTAATCACATGCTAGTTTTTATTAAGGTTTAGAAAATGTAAAATACTTGATCAATTGATTTTCCTTTTAAAATTGGTTCTTTATAAGTGCTCAGGGTTTAAAACATTACTATCTGTGATGATAAAAACAGGCCTTGCCATCTTGATATTGATTGTTTAGTGGAAGTGGGTAGTGTCTTATAGGTTACTGAAAGTGAGGTAATAGCAAGAAACACCTGCCCTCAAATGATACAGACGGTTGGAAATCCTCCCAGGGGTGCACTCAACATATCCATCTCTTAAAAGTCTGCTTCTACCCTGACCTCCCTAAGGGGCCCAACAATTGTGATGTTTCTGTGTGGGAATTGTATTCCATCTTCCTTTCTCATGGCTCCTCCCCTTCCCTTGGCCACTTCAGATGGAGGTGTAGGACACTGCTGAAGTGAGCATGCTCACTGGTTGGTACGGCGTAAGTTTCCAGGAGCAGAGAGATTTGAACAAAATTTTAAGATTCATTTTTCCTATTGCTAAAGTCACATTTAGATCTTCTTCCTTTTTTTTTCTCCCTTATTCTTTTTATTATCTTCTCTTATATCCTTCTCCACCTCATTCTACCTTTCTTTAATTTCCTCGAAATTACTTGGTAAGGCAGTTGGTACATGGAATATGTATTTTACAATAAAATTACAAATGGTGGTTAAATTCCATACTAGTTCATAAGCATAGATTTTTTTCAATGTTTTTTGAAAGTAAGCCTTATTTAGTTAGACTAGAAAATTAATTCTATGCAAATATATTTATCCTAGTTACTGGCTGAGTAGTAATTTTAGGTATATGGACATCCCAGAAAGTGCTAGTTCCATGGGGCAGTAAATATCTTTGTCAAATATGAGTAAACTGTCTTAAGCAAAGGAGAGAAGGAATTGAGGAAAATGCTGCAAATAAAAGGAGGTAAGATTTTTAGGATGAATGATATGCTAGTAGAAGGTGTTTAAGGTCTTCAGAATTTATTGCCTATGTAACTGTAATCTCCTTAGTAGTACTGCCAAAATATTATAAAATATTACTAGTAACTCAACTAAACAGAAAACATTTAAAAACTTTTCAAAGAATTTTAATTCTTATCATATTTTATATTTCATTAACTCTCATTTTAACTTAGTTTTAGGGTTCACTACAACTTCTAATTTAATTCTGAGGTTTTAATTTGTTATACCTTTTCCCCACTTAACTTGATTTACAAATAAAAGTCCATGAGGGAAATTTTACCAATAAGTCTTTCATTGAAGAAATAGAGAAATAAGAAGAGTAGTTTCTTAAGTAAATTATTTCCATCGTTAATTAAATGAGAGACAATTTTTAAAAATTCTGCTAGGCTAGTAATTTTTTCCTTCTCCATTTGTGTTACCTATCATATTACTAGCATCTTTTCATGTCTCCTGGCTAGAGATTCAGAGATACTATGTGGTGATCTGGTCACCACATAATGTTAAAATTTTATCATGTAAAACTAAAAATTTTTAACTTTTTCTACAACTGAACTTCATTTTTATTGTGAACAACTATTTCCCTAGAGTGGCAGAAAACTATTCTCTGACTAGGGTGTCTTTTTTTCTGCTGAATCTAAGTTCTTAAAGGCTTCTACAAGTGCCTAGTGCTAGTGGTGAGGTGGATTTATCTGACTTATGTCCAATCTGGCAGAGTTACATCTGCGGTCATACCCATCCTATTGGGTAATTGGTCACTGGCACAAGCAAGTTACCTGACAAAGTCCCAAGCTCTTGTTTGGAAGCCCCTTGCCAGCCCATCACTTCTCTCTCCTACTTCTCTATACTCTTGGACACATGGGAATCATTCAGCTGCTTTTGCTGGGGCTGAGTCATGATGAACCCTTACAATTGATTAAGAGCTTGTTGGTCCTGCAAGGCCATGCTTCTATTTCTGATATGCAGATTCTCTACATTCTTCAACCTAGGAAAAGGCCCACATGTTCTTGGAAGTTCTTGGGACAGCCACAGTGCAGGGTCCATTTATCAGGGACCAGGGTCTAGGTTCCAATGAATAATACTCTTAACTTTCTCTTCTGCCAGTCCAGGGGAATCTTGGGTGTGTCTGCATGATGGAGAATGGGAGGGATATAGACTGACTTTTTCTCTTCCCAATTTCTTCCAAATCTATTTTTCTTCCCCAAGTTTTGAATTTCTCATGCCTCAGGGTTTTGAAACTCCAGCAAAGGACCTTCTAACTGGCTGAATGACAGGAGCGGGAATAAGAAAGGGCCAAAAGGTGACAGAAACTGTGAGTGGAGATCAATGTTATTTCAAAAAATATCCCACCATTTATCATTAATTCATTCCCTCACCAACCATATCTAGTCAGTCATATTCCTATGGATAGGAACACTATTACCTCTTTTGGATTCATTCTGTCCATTGCAAGGCAGATTTAGGGAAACTTCAGTGGCTTCACATTTTCTGCAGAATAAACTAAACTACTCAGAGCAGCACTGAAATTTCTCCAAAATTAGATATTAAACTAGTTCATTTGTTTCAGCTTTTCCCCACCTGACACTTTATACTCTCCCATTTTTGGAAAATATCATTCATATGTTTGTATCTTTGCTCATGCTAATCTCCTTACCTAGAACTCTTTGTTGCCTTTTCAAAACTACTTAATATCTACCATGCAAGGCCCAGGCCAAATGCTTCCTCATCCAAGAAGCCTCCCTAAGTTTCTTGAGGAAAAAACTGCTTTTTTTTTTTTTTTCCTTGAAGTTTCCTAGCTTTTTTGTGGGTGGTAAGGGTGGATTCTTCCTTGATTAAAATTATTTGTGTAAATGTTCAATATCTCACTAGATCTGAACACCTTGAACGGAGTAATCATGTATCATTCTAACATTTAACAAGATTTTAAATATTTTCTGTTAATTTGTACCTTGCCATTTCACGTGTTCTAAAATGGCCAAAATAGCAGTGACTCCTATTTTGTAACTTGGTGATTCTTAATACAGTTTCCATCTAATGGTCTAAGATAGGGGACCACAAGTCCCTGGAACAACAGGAGCAAATGTGAGTGTCCTAGATAAACCAGGCCATATGGTCACTCTATGTAAATTGGTTGCTCTTTTTAAAGGGGTGAAAAGTAGGATGGGGGGAAGGGAAGAGGAAGACATATTCCTTTCTTACAAAGGCAACGCCTGCAAGTTGTCCTTATAATTTTCATTACATCCTAAAAGACAGAGTGTAGTCACATGGCCATATTTAACTGCAAAGGAAGCTGGAAACATACGGCTAGGTGCCATGTTTCTAGTTAAACTCAGAGTTTATTAGTAACAAGGTAGGGAGACTAGGTATGGTGGGCAGCCAGTAGTCTCTGCTAGACAGAATGAATTTGAGCATTTCCTTTATTCCTGAGATAGTATATAATTAAAATTTCACAAACTCATAGAATGGAATGCTTCATTTTGGGATACCAGGGAAATGTATTTTTTCACACTATTTAATAACAAGTAGATCATCTCCCTTTCAAGACAAGGTATATAATACAAATTTTAGAGGAAAATGTTTTTAGACAGCAGCTCAGAGAATGTAATATGTTTGTCTTTTGAGTATAGCTTTGTTATGCAGTTAATTCAAAGATGATATTCAATAGATGGTCTCAGTAAATACAGTTTAGAGGAAATTGGTGAGGAAAACTGACTGTTAAACTGAGGGTTCTACATCAAAGAATTACCAACTTGCTCTTCTAGCTCTGCTTTGGTAGATTTGATATGAGAGAGCGAGCTTCCCTGCTTTTCATACTGGCATTACATGAAGGAGGACTAAGTCTTCAGCCTCCTTCATTAATTAGCCATGCCATCCAGTGGGCAAACCCAGCTTAGAGAAATTTAGCCGTAGGCACCCATGGTGTGTCCACAGCAGGAAGGTGTAGGCCAGTGTGTCTCCAAGTGGTTTCTCTGAAGATTTCACAGGCGGTGAAAAGCTCCCTTACAGATCTATCTCTTTAATCAATGGTGACCTTAATATGTCATCCCACATTTTTTGAAAAGAATCTGAAATACAAGAGCTATTCCTTAAATTTGAATGTATACTTTCCTCTTTCTGCAACCCCCAATTTTGCTATCAGTCATGGTTGCTAATATCCCTGCTGTCTTCAGCAGAGCTGCCAACTCTGTCAGTTTCTGAAATATTGTTTATGCAGGAGCAATTTATTTTTTAGGGAGATGAAAAGCAGATTGAAGAAGCAGTCTGTTGCCAGCTTGTTGGAATGTATGTATTCTAGTTCAGAACACTTCAGTGTAACTATTGAATTATTTATGTTGATTGGTAAAGTGCTTCTCAAATAATTGATTCATAAAACAAAAAAGTGCTTGATATAATTAACAATGTTTCCTTATTTGTGCTTATAAGATATTTATTATGTTCTTCAAAATACTGGACATATGGAGGATGAATTGTGACAATGCTTCAGTATACATTTTTTTGTCATGTAACACATGTGCCGTGTGTAATTTTTGTGGAGAAGCATATTTTTACTGTATTTTCTAATTTAAAATAGTTAATCATTTGTTTCAAAACTTTTTACATTTGCTGCTATTTAAAAAAAATACTTACGGGAATGTAGGTATGGCAAAAAATAGCTCTTATTTAGCACTCTTATTTCTAAGAAAAGGCAAACAATTATAAACATTTCTACTTAGAACATGTTGAGTGTTGCAGGGAAGAAAATATACTTAAAAGTGGACTTTCTAAGGAACGCTTATACACTGTTGGTGGCAGTATAAATTAGTTCAGCCATTGTGGAAGACAGAAATACCATTCAACCAAGCAATCCCATTACTGGGTATATTCCCAAAGGACTATAAATGGTTTAATTACAGAGACACATGCATGCACATGTTCATTGCAGCACTTCACATAGCAAAATCATGGAATCAACCTAAATGCCAATCAATTTTAGACTGGATAAAGAAAATATGGTACACTTACACATGGAATACTATGCAGCCATAAAGAACGAGATCATGTCCTTTGCAGGGACATGGATAGAGCTGAAGCCCATTATCCTTGCCAAACTAACACAAGAACAGACAACCAAATACTGCATGTTCTCATTTATAAGTGGGAGCTAAATGATGAGAACACATGGACACATAGAAGGAAACAACACACACCGGGACCTTTTTGGAGGGTGGAGGGTGAGAGGATCAGGAAAATAACTAATGGGTACTAGGCTTAATATGTGGGTGATAGAATAATCAGTACAACAAACCCTCATGACACAAGTTTACCTATGTAAAAAACCTGAACTCGTATCCCTGAACTTAAAAGTTTAAGAAGGTAGACTTTCTGCCTTTCATTTTTTTCTTTCTTTTTAAATCTCACACTGTGTTCTTTCTAACTTTCTATATCTCCCTTTCATTCTCTCCCCTTTTTTTAAAAAAAGGATGTCTAGTGTTTTTTATTTTTAAACTCCTCTCTCCCTCTTGCGCTCTCTGCCTCTCTCTCCCGCACACTCCGTGTCTCTCCCTCTCTCCCCTTCTCCCCGAACTTAGGGAGGTTCTGATTTATTTTTCTCTCCCAGCATTGATTATTCTGGGAAGTGATTCCCTCACTGACTACTATTCTATACTTAGGAAATCCAAAATGTTAATGAGTTTTAACCTGGGTGGCATAACTGGAAAGTTGGTGACTTCTCATTCACTATTACTTTCTTCTCTCTATTAGACATTTTATAAACAGATTAATATCAAACATCATTATAAATTTTCTTGAGAGAAGAAAAACAACAGTCAGGGCCTTGTATGTCATAACAGCAGTTATTATTTCTGCTTCCAGGAATGGTGACCATTTTTCTGTCTGACCTCTATTAACTTGTTGAATAATTCTATTGAAAAGTTATGTTTTTTATTTCTTGACTCAAAATACAATTAACCTACATGCTATTTGAGAATAAACCTCTATTTTTCATTGAGATTATACCAAATGGTAAAATATTTGGTTCCCCTTTCTCTCTCTGGACAGAATGAGAAAGGCATACTTTTTGGTTTTTAAAGTAAAAGTATTTTTAAAAAGTAGTAAAAGGAAAAAAGTAACTGCTTGAATAAAAAACGTAACTCAAACATTTCAGAAAGTGGTTTTCAATCTTAGTTTTTGCCATAGGTTTTCTCAGGATTGCATAGTAATCATCACTGTGGTTACAAAGAACTAGTTATAGTTGAGTCTATGTGGCTGTAATTCTTACAGATTGTTTAAAATAATTACAGAATTTTATATATAGTGAGAAATGGATATAGGAAATAAGTATCTTGTAATGGTCACCATTTGGTTTTTAGTTGTTTTATTTGCCACATAAAACATCTCCCTGTATTAGCAAGCGATATCTTTAGCAATGGTATGCAGGTCACTTTATTATATATGATATAATTTAGTGTCTGGATTTGTTCATGAATCAAATAAATGATTTAATAGCTATTAAAAAGAATACATTCTTATTTTTCTGACTATGTATTTCACATTATTTTACTTATTTTTCTGACCACAAATTATTTTATTTCAAATGATCATTTTGGACATTTACAAAATCAGTAACATCTACTAATGGTAGAAAGAGCTAGGTGAAATTATCATTTTATATTTTCATATCAGATAGTATGCAGTGCTTCCTGATCATGTAGTGTGTATGCTATGAAATAAAGTTTGGGATGGATGATAGTAAGCCTACTGTAAAAATTAACATGAGAGTGGTAATTATGCTGTTTTTTAAAAGTGAGACTTATTTACACTTAAATTGATTCTATGCATACATATACATATATCCATCCCAGTTACTGGCTGGCTAGTAATTTTTAGGTACATGGACATCCCAGAAAGTGCCAATTCTGTGGGGCAGTAAATAACTTGGTCAAGGATCTGAGTAAACTCTTAAGCAAAGGAGAGAAGGAATTGAGGAAGATGCTCCAAATAAAATGAGGTAAGTTTTCTAGGACTAATGATACATTAGTAGTAGGCATTTGTTAAGGTCCTCAGAATTTATTGCTTATGTAACTACAATAACCACCTAAACTAGTTTTTCTGCCCACAGTCTGGCCCTCTCCAATACGTTCTTCACATAAATTTTGTCCTCGAATGCAAACCAATTATAAGGTACCCTTATTTCGAATCTCTCATTTATTCACTTTTACCTGTAAGATAGTCTGTGCTCCTTGGTGTGATGTTTGAGGACCCCTGTGTCTAGTCCTGGTTAATAGCATAGTCAGTTTTACCCTGACTGTCTCACCCTCTCTGTCCAGTCTCCTGAATACTTCAATTTGCCTGGATGCTTATGGCTTTCCTTTGCCTCTGAGCTTTTAATGTGTCTCTTCTTCCATCTCAGACTCTGTCACTGGTGTTTGCCATGCCCTTATGCTTCTGGGCCAAGCTGTAAGTGTTAACACTTCTGGGAAGACTTCTCCAATTCTAAACCTACAAAATACCTGGGCTAGGAGTCCCTATACCGTTCCAAATACTTTGTGCATAATGCTACCACATCACTCATTTACTCGTCTGTCTCACCACTAGACTGAATGACTGAGGCTGACTAAATGTGTGTCATGGTTATCAACCAAAATGGCATTGAGATTCCAACAAATTGGCTTCTTTCAGAAGATACATTTGGAGCTCTATTCCTCCTAGTCTCAGAGACATTCTAGTGGATAGGGGCTATCTTTCACCTTACTACTACTCTTTGGTATTGAGGTGGGTTACCAATCATTTCTGCATTTACTCTTTGAGTCACTGCAAAAGGAAAAAGATTATTTTCCTATGGCTATAAGTTATTCTATACTATATAGAGGGCAATGATAACTATACTCTGTTTTGTTGGAGAAAACAATTAGTCTCTTTATAACAAAGGCATGAATGAATACATGGATTAATAAATGCCTTAGGGAATCTCTGAATTGTTACATTGATTTGAATATCCACATCCTATCAGAAACCTATTCAGTTCTGTCTTGAATATATAAAAGTTACATTAATTCTTGTGATATCTTTAATGTCCATTCATTCATTGAATTTTATTGATTCATCGCACAATTATTGATTGCTTACTATGTGCCAAGAACTGTGCTAGGTACTGTCAGTGACTAAAACATGATCTCTGCTCTCAGAGAGCTTGTACATGTAGAGGTAGAAGCTTCATCTCCCTTCAAAAGACTGGAATGTAACTAAAATGATCTGATAATAATGGTTCTGAGAAGTGCTTTATATTTTCAAAGAAAAGCTATTTTGGAAATATTTGTTGAATAAGAATGATAGGAACTTAAAATTTTCAATTTGAAAGCGAAATTAAGGATAACCAACTATCAATAACATACTATATTCACTTTGATAGTATAATGGCAAAAGCTATGTCCTATTTTCCTATTGGTAAATAAAAATATACCCTGAAAAAGAACTACAGATAAAAAGATTAAACTTAATTCTTGCTTATTTTTTAATAGCTTCATATTTCACATGGTACCACAGGCTATTACAGTGGTGACATTCAATAAATCTGAGGCAGCAATAGAAATAATTAATAATCTATTCATGTAAATCATAAAATACTTTGGGAGGCCGAGGTGGGCAGATCACGAGGTCAGGAGTTCGAGACCAGCCTGACCAACATGGTGAAACCCCGTCTCTACTAAAAATACAAAAATTAGCTAGGCATTATGGTGTGTGCCTGTAATCCCAGCTGCTCAGGAGGCTGAGGCAGGAGAGTCGCTTGAACCTGGGAGGTAGAGGTTGCAGTGAGCTGAGATTACTCCACTGCACTCCAGCCTAGGTGACAGAATGAGATTTGGTCTCAAAAAAACAAAACAAAACCATAAAATAATAAAACAACAAAACACAATCTGATTATATAGTAATAGAAAATAAAATGGTATGAGCTGGGTGTCGTGGTGTGAGCCTATAGTCCCAGGTACTTAGGAGGCATGGTATAAAGACAGTGGCAAATGAATAAAGAAAGACATGTGCCTTGTATTTCCAATTTTTATTTTTGAACGTTTGAATTTCTTTAAAATAGTTGCATTTAGTTCTAGGAAATATATTTTAAAAATTTTATGGTTAAAATCTTAGATTTTCATTTACTGAATTCTAGAGTATAAGCATGCTTTGCTTTATGACTCATTTTGCTCACGATGCAAAGTTTCCAAATATTGGATGAAGTAGAATTCAAGAAGTAACCTTAAAATCCTGGCCCTTTCCTACATCAGTTTGTGATATTTTCTTTCCACTTGATGTATAAAGGGAAGAAACATGTATGAATTCATTCTCACCACTGCATGTGTGATCCTGATTGATGTTTGAAAATTTCAGACCCATCTTAATTCTTTTGTCACTGGGAAAGATTTTTGTGTCTGTTTTTGATTTTCTACTTCTTGTAAGCTGTTCACCTCTTCAATTAAGCTACAGGAAGGATGGGGGCAGGAGGAGGGTGTTGGAAACAAGAAGGGGCACGGGGTGGGAAGAGGTTTGAACTGAGGTTATAGACAAGATTCTGGGCTTTAAGTGTTTTCTCAGTTGCTGTTCAACAAGCACTCAAGAAGGACATTGTGCTTCTTTGACAAAAAGTGCAGATTGATGTTTTCCTGTGAATGCTGTGCTTTGTAATAGGCCCCGATGGTTGGTTAAAGGTATCTGGGTTTCTAAAGAGACTGTTTGATTTGAAGCCAGCGGAGTCATGGGAGTGGATGGTAGTTGCCACTTCTGTATAGCGTTGGAAGAGACTTAGTTCCAAGGATTCTGAAATTCGAGTTAGTTCATGAGGGTTGCTTGCAAAAGATTTCCTGAACGAATTTGAATGGTCTCTGTCAAAGGAATTGGGCCCTGTGGATCTGTTAACAGAAAACTGCACAGTTGCATAGTGATTTCGGTAGATTGATATATAAAGGAAAGTGAAAATCATGGGCACTTCTAAGAACAAGATTATTACACAGTCCCTTTGTTTCTGCAGCAGTGTCAGCTGGTATCAGGTTTCTTATTATCTCTGATGCTAAGAAGCCTCCAGAGAGGTTGTGTGGAATAATCTGTACTGCAAGTAGTTTCTTTTCTTTAAAAGAGAAGATTTTATAGAGAAATATATGAAACAATATATATCACACTTTGATCACTAATTACCTCACTAGTGGGGTAGTAGTGGGAATATAAAGGAGTTGGGGTGGTGATGGTAACAAGACGATCTTAAGCTTTATTAATTTACACATTATTTGAATACCAAGAACATTAATTAAAAATTAAAATACAACAAAAATAACAGGTTTTTTTCTTCCAAGAAGATTTATTTTGAAGTTTATTATTGGGATTATACATCCTTGACTCTTTCAACCAAAAAAACAGTGGGATACAGAAATGTATAGATATAAAATAACAATTTAAAAGAAACTAAGTCATCTTCTCAATGAATGGAACAGAGCTGTCTGTGGAGTGCTAGCCTTTCAGCAAGTTCTCAGTGCTCTGTAGTCTTGTCTTTTGGGTTGTTACTTTATTCCTGAGCACAGGGAAAAGGAACAGATATCATTGTTTCCACTTTAGAAAGGGAAATTTCAAGATGGAAAGTTGCCCACTGAAAATAGTTGAATAAGATTCGAAACATTCACATAATGCATTAAAAAAGATGGATATGTTTTGCAAAAATGTCCACAATATGCTGTGAAATTTAAAAAATGGATTAAGAATGTCACACTCACAAACACACATAGAAACACTATTGTTATAAAAGGGATTATATGTGTGATTGGATTATAAATGATTTCCACTTGTTTTAATGTTGTAAAATTTAACACATAGAAAAGTATAATAAACATATATATCTACATACACTCACATACATTAGTCCATTCTCACACTGCTATAAAGAATTACCTGAGACTGGGTAATTTAAGAAGAAAAGTTTTAATTGACTCAGTTCTACAGGCTTAACAGGAAGCATGACTGAGAAGCCTCAGGAAACTTGCAATCATGATGAAAGGCAAAAGGTAAGCCTTATTCATGTGGTGGCAGGAGAGAGAAAGAAGAAAGCTACATACTTTTAAGCCATCAAATCTCAGTGAGAACTCACTCGTTATGAGAACATTATGGGTGAAACCACCCTCTTCATCTAATCATCTCCCACCAGGGCACACCTTCACGTGGGGACTATAGTTCGACATGAGATTTGGGTGGGGATACAGAGCAAAACCATGTCAACACACATATGCACACACCATATATATATTTAAATTACTGAAAGGCTTGTGTGCCCACTGAGCATCATGTCCTTCTCCAAATGCATCTCTCAGGATGCTCTCATCCTGTCCTCTCTTTTCCAGGTAGCCACTATCTGTCTTTTGCCTGACTCATTCCTTGGCTTTAAAAAATGATTTACTTTCTATGTGTATTCTCTAAACAATATATTGCTTGGTGTGGAAAAACTGAGCAGTGAGCACAAATCTATTACCTTTAGATGAAGACTCCCAGGAGAAGATAAAGTGAGCAGTCTCTGATTCATTGGCTTCAGGTACTCTTACTGTTTCCGAGAGTACCTTCTTGGAGAAGTCAGCCTACAAAGTTCTGACTGAGGCCCTCACAGCAATCAGGGTATCCAGCAGGACTGATATTGAATACCATATAGCAATGTAGTCAGAGAGAAGACTACATTCTGTTTTCTTTTAAGGTCGCCAGCTTGCTTTGCAGGTCTCAAGTTTATCCAAAGACAAAACGTTTTGTGAAATGAGTGAAGTTGGCTGCTTCAGAACATGGCATTTAGAGGAGAGTGGGAGAGTCATCAGCATGTAATCAAGGCTAACAAGGCAAACATGTAAGAATCTCTGCTAGCCTGAGCCTAGCACCTGTCCTTAGGGAAAATAGAACTATTTAATTAGGACTGTTTGACATCTGTCTCTTGAGTGATACTTTTCCAGCCTCTGCTGCTTGTCGTACAGGTCTGTGCATGACTGACAGCCTGGAGTTTTTCTCTTCTCTATCTTGAGGATTTTTTTCTGGCCTTTTGCCTCTTTCCTGGGCTTCTGTTTTCTAATACTCAAGTCTTCTTGTTTGCTTACTTACCCTTTCTTATTTTAGTAGTATATGCCCTTTAGTAGCTTTTTGTGAATGAGTGGGTGGAATATGTACTTTTAGAATGTATTTCTGAAATGTCTTTACTTGACAGATAATTTGGTTCAGTATAGTATTTTACAAATTATTATCCTTTTGAATTTTGAGGTATTTCCTCAGTCATCTTGCTTTCAGGGTTGCTATTGAGAAGTGCAAAGCCATTCTGATTCCTCATATTGTCCATATAATGGATTCTTCCCCATTCCTTCTCACGGTTCTGCTAACAAGTAGAATTTTCTTTGTCATCATTTTTCTGAAAAAAACAAGTTATGCTTTAGAGTAAGTATCTTTTGATCTGCCATGCTGGGCACTCGGTGCGCTATTTCAATCTGGCTTTTTAGGTTGAATGATGTTGTTGGTCATTTCCTTTCTTCCACTTTCTTGTTCTCTCTGTTTAGAAAACTTATTTGGATGCAGTATCTCAGGAACTGTTCCTCCTAATTATCTTACCTTTTGAAGCTATTTTTTCATTTATTGGTCTTTTTTCTACTTTGTAGAAAAGTTTCCTCTTCTTGACCTACTAATACTTACATTGCATTTTCATTTCAGCCATCATGCTTTTCAAAATGTTTATGAGTACTTTTTTTCCCACTGGATCTTCTTTTTATTTATTTATTATTTATTTAAATTATACTTTAAGTTCTAAGGTACATGTACACAATGTACAGGTTTGTTACATATGTAACAACATGTGCCATGTTGGTGTGCTGCACCCATTAACTCGTCATTTACGTTAGGTATTTCTCCTAATGTTATCCCTCCCAGCTTCCCCGACCCCATGACAGGTCCCGGTGTGTGATATTCCCTACCCTGTGTCCAAGTGTTACTATGCAGTCATAAAAAAGGATGAGTTCATGTCTTTTGTAGGGACATGGGTGAAGCTGGAAACCATCATTCTGTAGGGACATGGGTGAAGCTGGAAACTATCTTTCTGAGCAAACTATCGCAAGGACAGAAAACCAAACACCGCATGTTCTCACTCATAGGTGGGAATTGAACAATGAGAAAACTTGGATCTTCTTTTTGTAGTGTCCAATTTGTGCTGCAGTATCTTCTTTCATTTCTTTGAGAATGTTAATGAAAATAACAATTTAAGGTTTTCTTCTCCTGTCAAGTTTCCTCCTGTTTTCTTAAAGTCATTCTTAAATGTAAGTTTGTTTAATTTCTACCTTCCAGGTTAGAGCTTTTCCTCAGATGTCTGATCATCCTTGAGTATCTGCTAATGAGTAAGATGACCATCCCCCCTTTCTCACACCATGTGTAGGCCTTGTTAACATTATGCTTTATTGTAGGGAGACTTGAGTGGGCTGTTTGTGGGGGCAATCTCTAATGACAATATCTCTGGTTTTTTCCTCTTGTGATAGTCAGATTATATAGAAAAAAACCTTCCATCAGTTGTTGGGATTATGGAAGTGAAGTTATTTTTGCTTTTGCAATTGGGAATGAATACAGACACACAGTTTGAAATTATAGATACTTACATTTTCAACTGTGCATAGCATCCCTCCAGCCAGAGAGCCTCAGATATTATATCCAGAAATTTATGCTCAGCTGGGGTGAGGGAAGTTGCCCAGAAACATGGATTTGAAGATCTAATTACCAATCTACTACTTCACAATTTTTCTATAGTCCTTTTGGTTATAGTCCCATTTCCTTAATTCTTCTCTGGTTCCAGAGCTACTGAATGATACAAGATCCTGAACTTGCAGGACTTCTGTGGTCTAAATAAGGCTGTTTCAAAATTTTCTCCTCTGTTGGCTTGGGACTTAGCTTTCTTCTATCACCAAGTCAGTTACTACACACTCATCTCCTTTGAACCATCCACTGTTTCATTGCTGTCCTCTTCACTCTGTCGTTAAGTGTTTAAGTCTTAAAAAAAAAAAATGCTTTTACTCTGGTTTTAGTGAAGTTTGGGGAGAAAGCAAATTTCAATGGATGATTTTTGCCCTCATAAATCAGAATAACTTTTAAAAGTTTTCTGTACTTATGTATATGTTTAACAATTAATACATCTAATGCTACTAAAGCCGTGTTTATTTTGACAAAAAGGTCAAAATAAATGTTATGGTAATAAGAAAAAAGGAACCAGACATTTTTGTGTCCTTCTAATATCTACACACACAAAAAAACTGAGAAAAGTAGAAATTTCTCAACTCCTGATGGACTAGTTAAATCTGTCCATCTGACAGGTCTACAGGTGGTGGAGGCAGAAGAATCACACGAACCTGGGAGCTGGAGATTGCAGTGAGCTGAGATCACGCCACTGCCCTACTCCAGCCTCAACAGAGCAAGACTGTCTCAAAAAAGAAGACAAGAGACTGGTCTAGTTGTGAGTAGCCTGGCAGTAAATGTACCAACTGACGTAAGACACGTGTGCTTATAATAGTTATATAAATGTGTAGATGTATGATACACATATATTTCTGAGAACAGGTAATATCATGAAAGTAAAGAATGGACTTGTAGAATAAGCTTGTAGGAAGCTAAACCAAATCCAGGAGTAGAGACTTAGAGACTCCATGTGCAGCTCTTACATCTTGCTGGCCTGCAAAGTACATGCTCTCTAGCTGTGGATTAGGGTTACTCTCTCCAGCACACACTCTACTTCCTCATATAATCCCATATCCCATTGCTTCAGATCTTTTCTGCCTGACCATTTGGAAATCAATGTTGCTAAGATCTCTAGCGTGGTCAGTGATTTAATGTATTACTATTTGTGGTTTACAGATTTGGAAATTTCCAGAGATTTCCTGGAAATGACACTTTAATATTAATCTCCAATAATATTCATGTCAGGAGGCAATATGGGAGGGGCTTAAAATGGGCTAACTTGTGCCGTGAGGACTAATTCCAACAGGTCTAGAATTAGACTTCTGTCCTAATGGATTAAAATATGTACCTAAATAGCACTGACCCCTAGTAAAGTCATAAAACATTGACTCAGAGTATTGCCTTGTAATTAAGGGACAGTATTCAGAGAGGTTTATACCAGCTTATCAGAATTTTTTGTTGATAACAGTGAGATTGATGGTTTCTTCCCAGGGGATTCTGTTCTTGAGACTGCATATTCCACAATTTATGTGTTATACTGATTATAACTGTTTGGAGAGTTTCCAGCTTGGAGCTATTATGAAAGTACTACTCTGAACATTCTAGTACATGTATTTTGGTGAATAAATGTGTTTATTTTTGTTGGGTATATACTTAGAAGGAGAAGTGTTTGGTAATAAGATAGGCATGTTTTCAGCATTTGTAGATTTTGCCAAAGAATTTTCTGAGGTGGTTGTACCAATTTACACTTCCATGCAGATGATCTTTAGATGGTTAGAAAATATTGCAGACTTCTTTGGCGAATGAGAAAACTCCTTTCTTGATGACTCTTTATATATATAAATCAAAGAAATATTTTATTTATTTAATTTTTATAGGTTCATGTGCACATTTGTTACATAGATATGTTGAATAATGGTGAGCCTTGGTCTAGTGTGCCTATCACTTGAATAGTGAACTTATACCCAATAGATAATGTTTCAGCACTCACCCTCCCAACCATACCTCTTCCCTTGTGAAGTCCCCATTGTCTGTTATTTCCTTCTGTATGTCCATGTGTAACCATTATTTAGCTCCCTCTTATAAGGGAGAACATGTAGTATTTAATATTGTGTTTCTGAGTTATTTCACTTTGGATGATGGCCTCTAGCCTCATCCATGTTTCTGCAAAGGACATGATTTTATTCTTTTTGTTGCTGCATTGTACTCTATGGTGTGTCTATATCACATTCTTTATCCAGTCATCCATTGAGGGACTCTTAGGCTGATTCCATGGTTTTGCTATTGTGAATAGTGCTTCAACAAACATAGGAGTGCGGATGTCTTTTTGTTACGATGATTTCTTTTCCTTTGAGTAGATACTTAGTAGGGGGTTGCTGGGCCTAATAGAGTTACATTTTTAGTTATTTGAGAAATCTCCATACTGTTTTCCATAGAAGTTGTATAAATTTACATTCCCCAAAACAGTATATATGTGTTCCCTTTTCTGTGCATTCTCATCAACATCTATGGTTTTTTGATGTCTCAGTAATAGCTGTTCTGATTGGTATGAGATGGTATCTCATTTTGGTTTTAATTTGCATTTCTCTGATTAGTGATGTTC
Source organism: Macaca nemestrina (assembly GCF_043159975.1). NCBI lineage: Eukaryota > Metazoa > Chordata > Mammalia > Primates > Cercopithecidae > Macaca > Macaca nemestrina. The sequence goes on from NC_092130.1 coordinate 61,833,126, forward strand.
ATCACTTTTTCATGTATTTGTTGGCTGCTTGTGTGTTGTCTTTTGAGCCCAAATAGCCAAAGCAATCCTAAGCAGAAATAACAAAGATGAAGGAATCATATTACCTGACTTCAACTTATACTAGAAAGCTGTAGTAACCAACGTAGCTTGGTACTGGTATAAAAATAGGCACATAGATCCTTGGAACAGGGCAGAGAATTCAAATAAAGCCACATACCTATAGCCAACTGAATCTTCGACAAAGTCAACAAAAATATACAGTGGGGAAAGGACTCCCTATTCAATAAATGGTGCTGGGAAAAATGGATAGCCATATACAGAATAATGAAGTTGAACCCCTATTTCTCACCGTATAGAGCAATTAAGATGGATTAAAGACTTAAATGTAAAACCTAAAACTATAAACATCCTAGAAGAAAACCTATGTAAAGCTTTTCTGGACATTGGCCTAGGCAAATTTTGACTAAGACTCAAAAGCAAATGCACAACAGCAAAAATAGACAAATAATATTTACTGAAACTGAAAAGTTTCTCCACAGCAAAAGAAATAACAGTTTAAACAGACAACCTACAGAATGAGAAAAGATATTTGCAAACTAATATATCCAACAAAGGGCTAATATCTACAATCTACAAGGAACTCAAACAACTCAAAAACTAAAAAGCAAATAATGTTATTAAAAAGTAGACAAAGGACATTAGCAGACATTTATTAAATTAATTATTTTTAGTACTTATCTATAGGTTTTACGTGATGGAAGACACTAGCTTATTTAAGTGATTTCTATGACTCATTTACTTTTCTTAACTTAATCTTATTAATGATTTCTGTGTCCAAATTCTTTTACCATTCTATTCATTTTAGAAAACATAATTACTAGAAGAAGGTGCAATATAATCTTGCAACTGTACATTGCTGTAGATTTTTGTGATCAAAATTGGTAAAATCCTAGTCTGTAAACTATTTTGGAATCTTCTGGTTATTGTAGATTTACAAAGTTTTAAAGAACGTTTCCCCTCTACCCTGCCTTACGTTAGCTCTTCTGTAAATTCCCATGAGAGAATAAAGAAACTTCCACAGAGCCATGGAATCTTATTTTTCAAAGAGAATCATGATTAAGACAAAATTTGAAGTATATCTAATTTGAAGTATATCTAATTCACTTTGGAAGCTCAAGGAAGTTTAGATAAGTATGAGAATGTTTAGAAAATTAGACTTGTAATACATGACAATTAAATTTAAAGAAGATGACGACTCGCTTGGAATTAAAAAAGAACAAAAAAAAGACATGCTTAATTGGAGAGCCAGTTTTGCTGTTGGGGCACACCAGAAGGACACACAGGGTAAGGCAACTCAAAGCGACAAGCTTGAAATACTCAATGGAAAAACTATTCCTTTGTCTCTGTAAATGGATGTTCCTTTGAAATGTCTAGCTATCAAATGTCAGTTAGTGCATTTGATTAGACTTAATCAGTAACAACCCCGTGTGCAGAGTAGGCAGGAAAAGTAATAAGGAGACTGGGTTTGCTTGTGTGCACTTTTACCTTTTTCTACACTTTTACAAATACAGCATTTTTTCCTTGACATGCTGTGATCTGCAAGTTATGGGGCTTGGCATGGCAAGCTACTAATTTATAGACCTTTTTTTTTAAAAAAATCTCTTAAATATTTATTATGGAAATTTGTAAACATTTATAGGAGTAGAGATAATAGTATAACATATCTGACGTACTCATCACCCAGTCTCAGTAATTATCATCATTGACAAATCTTATTTTATCTGTATAGACACTTACTTTGTCCGTCTTCTACTCATATTATGGTGAAGCAAAGCCCAGACACCATAATTATTTCATTTAAAAATGTTTCAGGATATGGTTAAAAAGTAGTCTTTTCTTTTAAAATATAATACCATTATCCCATCTAAAATAAATTTTCTTGATTTGTGTTTAATACTTTTCTGTTGTATTGGCCAGGGAAAATTTGAACACAAGAATTGAATCAAATAATTATGCCCCTTTTTCTTAAAGATACCATTATTATTTCATCAAAGATGAGCATGAATTATTTCATGTTCAAATCTGTTTAAGCTCATGACATATTTTTGTTCAATAACTACTTCCTTTATGTTATTATGTCAGTATATGTGTATATATATGTATATATGTATTTTTACTTATATCAACATTTCTCCATCAAAAGTCTTTGCCTCATGGAACAGATACCTGAATGGATCCTTTTCTATTACCACATACATGTCTTAATTGGAGTATGGCATCCTCTAGCTACAAGTATTTAGAAAAGAATACAAACACAGCATTTTGTTAAGCATTTGAATTATTCCCACCATAATATCAGTTAAACCTCTGACAAGGGTACCTAGTGTCCTTGTGTGTGAAATGTCTTAAATCCTAGATTGGATTTTTTGAACCCAGCTCTATTTCAGTGACACCATCAGAAGCATGGTTGGTATCATTAACTATGGTACAGTACTATTTAGTGCTTTGAAAAATGAGGGTAAGCTTCAGGTCCACTTCAGCTTCTGGTAACAGTCAATGAGTGGTGGTTAATGAGTAATCAGTAAAAACTAGTTATGTATAACTGTACTCTTAGTAAACATATATATTCATGTTCTGTAGGAAAAGCATAGTCTCCAGTGACATCCTTGCTTTATAGAAAACCTCTGGAAGCTTTTAAGCACATCAGAAACAGATGGGTAAACTTGCAATGAATACAAAGTAGTATATTTGGGTATTTTTAAGAAAAAGAGAAGGTTCTGAATTATATTACAGCCTCTTCATTCTTCCCTAAACCAAGAAAGAATGATTGTCCTATTTCTAACAGGCTTTAAATCAAGATATTATATTGCATTATGGAGCTGTGCCATCCCAGATTTGAAGGAAATTTTCAAGTTATACTAGGTATTATGATGCATGGATGCTTTTATGGAGAGGCTGGACTATGCCTATAAAAAGCTCCTTAGCCCTCTATTTTTCAATGGGTAAAGGTTGCTTTTCTCTACTTCATTTTATTTATACATTGCCAATTGTATCAGTCAGGAGAGGTGGTTATGCTGCACTAACAAAACTCCAACATTTCAGAGGCTTATGTCTCATTCACTTAAAACACCCTGAGGGTCAAGGCGTCACTCTTGAGGCAGCTGTCCTCCATTTGTTGGCAGAATTACTTTCTAATTTATTTCTTTGAACATTGTTAAGATTCTACACTTTATATTAGCTTTTTTGTCAAGGAGCCAAAAAATGGCACCACTTTTTCTTTCTTTTTTTTTTTTTTCCATGTTACAGCACTTCCACATCAACATAAACTTCCATGAACACATTGGCAGTAGAAGTGAGAGCATGGGGAATGGTGTACCAATTCCTAAATGCTTTCACATGGAAGGGGCACATGTCCCTTTCATTCTCATTTCACTGGCCAAAGCAAGCTACCCAGCTATACTCAAGCTAAGGAGGCAAGGAAATGCAATCTTTCCACATACCTTAAATGAGAGACTTGAAAGTTTTAGTGGGCCTTATTGATGTCTATCATGACAGTTCTATTCTGATTTATTTCTTTGAGTATTGCTGAAAATCTACAGTTTAGAATAAAGTTTTGGTGAAGAAACAAATCAGACACAATGTTTTCCTCCCAGATATTATATATTACTAAAGATATTTTGATAACTTCATGTCATTGGTGTTCAAGCTTTAATGTGCATATAAATCACCCAGGACCTTGTTAAAATGCAGAGTCTGGTTCAGTCAGGCTGAGGTAGGGCCCAGATTGTGCATTTTTAAAGGCCTGAGAAGCATACTTTGAATAGCATGCCTTTGGTCTATCATTCTATTTTGAGAGCAAAAGGCATCATGCTTTTAGTTGTATTCAAACAGAAATTTAGGCCATTCTTCCTCCCCACCCCCATCTGAATTAAGGACAATGTCTCGGGGTGATAGTTGTCAAACATGTAGGAAGAATGTCAGCGCAACTCAAAGCATGCTTCAGAATGATAATTGACTTTGTGTTCATTCATATTAAAACAGGACTGCTAGGAAGAAAAGAAACCTAATTGAACACTCAATGCATCCCACTAAAATCCAGCTTCTAATTATGGTGGGGTTCACACAGCAGGGACACTAAAAGGAAGAGGAGATACTGAAAACATCTTTATACTCTTTTGCTCTTAAGAGCCCTTCCTGAGATCAAATGCAATTTGTGCTAAGGAGGCAGCAACTGACAAGCTTTACCCCCAGCAAGCATTGCAGAGACAGGGCGTCAGAGCACTTGTCATTATGCTTCAAGTTTATCTAATTATTAATAGAACACTTATTTTTTTCCTCTGATCCTTTACTAATTAAGATTCTTGCATGTTTTAAACATTTCACTTAGCACTTAGGATTCCAAATGAGTTGGCATTTGGCTCCAAGATGCAGATTGGCTTCAGAGGGCTGTATTAGAGTCTGTATGGATGTGCCTTTGGGTAGAAACAAGACTGGACTGGGTAAGAACCCTCACAGGCAGTTCTCATTTTACCCAGAGGCTGTTTTTGTCTTTTGCTCATTTGTAATGCTAACCCCGTGATGGTGGAATGGGTGTATTGCTATAAATTAACAGCAATGCCTCATACTTCTTTTTCTGCAGGTGTAATTCAAAGAACTGTCACAAGAAATAGCAAAGCTATATATTCTTTATAGCAACTGTCATGAAAAATCCCAATTACTTTAAATTACCACAAAGTGATTTCAGAATCAACCTCAGAACTCCTGCCCTTGATTTTCTTGCAATTAGTTAAAAGGGCAGGAGATAGAGCAGTAAGTATTGGGGTATATTACACAGTAGTTACATTTTTCATGATCAAGGAACTTTTAGTTTACAGCTTCTTTCCTTTGAACTAATTTATTGAATGAGATAATAATTCTAGGCCCATTTCCTTATTATGCTGACACTCAATTTCTGGGGCTTGGGCATATTTCACTTCCCTTTTATCATTAAAATATTTAAAACTATAATTTAAAATCTTAGCAAATGCTAATTTTTTTTCACGTGATAAACTGAGACTTCTTGATATTATCCCAGGGAATCCAGCAATGCCTGAATCCTGCCTAGGGAAAGCCATTCTTCTTCAGGAGGCTCTGATGAAGACAGATGCACAATAGGCAATGACAAAGGCAAATCCCCCTTGAGTCCTCGTACTCAATTTCCCAATGCAGGATTCTTTGTTAAACTAAGCTGCAACAGGAGGCTCAGGCTGGATGCTTGAGAATATTTCTCTTTATGCCATCAAGACTAAATCTTTATTTTACCATCCATAGATTGACATAGAAAGAGCAACCAAAGAGATCAGATAATTTCAGGATGTGTGAGTACATCCAGTGATGTGTTAAGGACTACTCAGTGGGAAAGGATCTGGCACACTTATTTGCTATGTGGAGGGGAGTGGGTGGTTCCCATGGGCTTAGGCACCTTGGGAGATTGAATGACTTTCTGGGCAATGTTCCTTATTGATCAAAATGGTGCACTGAAGGGAGTTGTTCATAGAGCCTGGGGAAGATAGGGAAATAGCAGCCTTATGTCCTAGAGTTCTCTAAGGTCTAGGAATCGAGAAGGCAGAGGAAGAGGTTTAGGGCCCTGGAATATGTAGTTGACAATATATTTTGAGCATTACTTATAGACCCAGGGGTGGTGATAGGCCTGGGATATGCTATACAGATGCCTCTTGTGTCCTGTAGAGTGAATGCTGAGGTAGTAGGTATGCCCTAAAGGTTTAGTATGAGCTGAGAGCATTTGGTAGGAGTTGTTGAGGGAGAAAGACCAAAGATGTAGACTGGTGAAATATGAATTGTGGGATGGTGAAGACAGGAATACTGAGAAAAAGGGTGAGAAGTGATCATTTCTGTTTTTTCTTCTCTGACTAGAATCTCTGTTCTTGTGCCTTTTCCATTATTCCCACAAAGAGCAGTCACGTATACAGCAATTGCTTTAGAAATTACAAATATATTTAAAAAATATATTTAAACGGGAGACCAGATGAATGGAGTCATGCAAAGACCTCTATATTGAACAAATTTTTTTAAAGACCCTGTATTTCTCAATGCCAAATCAGTTGAATATGTCCTATATTTGGAGTACTGGACATATTATCCATGGATGCCATTTTTAAGAATTATTCCAGCTTGCAATGGACTGAATGTTCGTGTCCCCTATAACATTAATATGTTGAAGTCCTAACCCCCAATGTAGTAGTACTTGGAGATAGGACTTTTATGGAAGTAATTAAGGTTAAGTGAGGTCAGAGGAGTAGAGCCTTGATCTGATAGAATTTGTGTTACTTATAAGAAGATACACCAGAGAGCTAACTTTTTTCTACCCATGTGTGTGCAAAAATGAGCTCACATGAACACACAGTGAGATGGTAGCCACCTATAAACCAAGAAGAGAGGTCTCAGAATGACATCTACCTTGCTTGCACCCTGATCTTGAACTTTCCAGCCTCCAGAACCTTGAAAAATAAATTTTATTGTTTAAGCCATCCAGTCTATGCTAATCCGCTATGGCAGCCTGAGCTGATTAATATACCACTCACTCTTAATCTCCACTCATATGAAAGGTATATGGAGATGGTCTATAAGTTTAAAGGTTTTTTTCTTAAGGGAAAAATTTTCAAAAATTTCAAAAGATATTTCTCCTCAAATATTGTGAAATACCTAATCTAATGTAAGTTATTTCAGGAGAGGTTCCTTTCGGTTATTTTCTAGATTCTTTCTTGGTCATTCTGTCCATCATCATATTTTGATATCTCAAATCTGCTAAAGACTCCTGCTAAGAACATTTCTAATACTAACATTACTCAGAGTAGTTGACTTTTTCAGAAACCTTTCACATTTGATTATCTCTTCTCTCTTATGTGTAGTCAACCTCTTCTTGACAACAGAATGCTTCTCTTTGACTTATATTTTGGTTATTTGACCTCTTCCCTTATTCCTGTTTAGCTACTATACTATTTTTCTTTTCCACTTGCTTTTATACAAAGTCCCAATGTTATCACTTAACACTCATCCAGTCACCTGTCATCAGCTTCTAGTCCCGTACCTCTACTGAAACAGCTCTTTCTAAACTCATCAATGTTTTTTATAGCTAAACCCCAAGAATGTTTTTTGGTCTTTCATATGTGACTTTGAATTGCATTCAACACTTAGTCACTGTCTCTTCTTGACCCAGTCTCTTAGCTTGCTTTTCACAATATAAACCTTTCCTATTTGTACTCAAATACTCTGGGTGCTTCTCCTTTGAAGACTCCTTCACCACATTTTTCCTGGATTGTAGAGCTTCTCTAAGCTTGTTCCAAAATCCTCTCATCTTCTCACTCTGTAGTCTCTCCCTAGGCAATAGTATTTATGCTTAAGGCTTTAATCACTTCTTATAAATAAGTGACTCACAAATGCATATTTTTGGTTGAAACCACTCTTTTTGTCTCCAGGGTATGCATTCTCTTTCTTGACTGCTCTGTTAGGTGACTTAAAGACACTTTAAGATCAAGAGATTAAAATTAAACTAATGGACCTGTTACCTCAATCCTGACCACCTTCTTGGTTGTTTTGTCTTTGCCATGGAATCATCATTTCCCTAAGACATGCTACCTAGAATCTCAGCAGTCATTTTTGAGACCTCATTTCCCTCATTCTTGTATTTACTCATTTAAAATTTATTCCACAAATATTAGGTGCAGTTATGTACCAGACATCGTTCTTAGTGTTGGACATACATCATCAAATAAGTTTATATCTAATTCATCACCCAGTCCTGATAATTTTATGTCCTGTATATAACCAACTCCCTTCATTTCATCCATTCTCCTCTAAGCTATTATCATTTCTCTACTGCAATAACCTCCTGTATAGTTTATCCACATAGTTACTGGAACAAACTTTCCAAGGACTGTTAATGCCACTTCAGCTCACCCCTTCCCCTGCTCTTGCTTAAAACCTCCCCATTCTTTTAGAATGAAAAAAAGTCATTAGTGTCACCTAATGAACCATGGCAGCTCTTGTCCCTGCTATCTCTCCAGTCTCATCTGTCATTACACTTCTATATTCTCCTCGTACTTCAGTTACTTTCCATCCCTTTAGCCACACGTTTTTTGAATATTGTCCTGCCCATTTTATTCATAGTTAATATCACTTCATAGCTTAGCGCAATTGTCACTTGTACAGAGATATTCTCCTTGCCCTCCCAGACTAGATCTAACCTTACTACTGTACGCACCCATGGAACAGGACCAGGTCTTTGTTTTCTCCCCACAGAATCTACAACACTCAGTGCAATGCCTGGCATATGTTAGGGGTTAATTAATATTTATAAATGAGCAAATAAGCTTTTTCACCAAATTTTTCAAAAAATGTATTGCCTAAGCCTTTTGCTCATTTGCTCATTTGCTCATTGTAATGGAGTCCTTTGGTTTGCATGGGCCTTTGCTGCTGCTTTTCTTAGGCTCTTTAGATTATTTATCTCTGTCCTAAAAAGACCTTTTAACCTGTTCCATGTAGGCACTGTCATCTCTGATTATTTAAGATGCAGCAGAGAATCTCAGACTGTTTACCCTAAACCAATGGCAATCATTGGGGAATATGTAAATTAACATCAATTACTTGCATTTATCAAAATTTTCATTTAAGTCTCATAGCTGAGCTATACACAGTCACATAAATGATTTTAAAAACTGGTATTCATAGGAGAAAACCTTGTAATTATGCTGGGGTGGGGAAATGACTGACAGGGAAGATGGAACTATTTTTTGTTGCTTAATTTAGAAAAGTGCCCTAACAGTTTGGTTATGGTCTTATGACTCTGCCAAAGTCAGGTGGAAAAACTTGGCATGTTTAAATTTGCATTTTCGTTATCCTGCATGTTTCTTGCAGTGCTAGGGAGGGGTAAAGAGGAGAAAAACTAGGTCAAACAAGAATGTGGAACCTGTATAAACCACCAAATGAAAAGTGAATCCAAAGATTAATAAGTTACCAAAAAACAAACAAACAAAAAACACCTCAGCTGCTGCTATTATTTACCTGTATTAGGCACCCAATCTTGGGACAGCCTCTTGACTTCTTAATAACATGAGGTCAATAATACACCTCTCACAGGGAGGTGAAAAGGATCAAATGAGGTCATACATATGAATATTCTGTGAAGTGCTATGCCACACAGTTAGTTTATGTGATAATTATTTTTATTGCTAATAACCAGGACTCTGGACTCCTTGGTATTCTTTATGTCCAAGATTTCTTGATATAGCCAACTCTTTTTAGTGTGTTGTTCTATGTGTCAGACACTAAGTACCTTACAAATACTCATTTAATTCCTATAACAACTTTATTATAAAATAAATACTATTTTCTCACATATAGATTAAGAAACTGAGGCAATGGAAGTTTTATTAGCTTGCTAAAAGTTAATGTCACATGACTAGGAGGCAGCATCTTCTATTTGGAAAATAATGATCTCGTTTTGGAAAAATTCTACCTCTTGGCTTAAATGGTACTTTAACCTACCTTTCACCTAAGTCGTGCACTGTTTGTATAGGACTTAGCTGCCATGAAGGAAAGTTATTTTCTCCACTTTCTGTTTGAGTGTCCCACTGGCTTTGCTTTGTATCTCATGTCAGGACTGTGATACAGGCTTTTACTTCAAGATAGGATTTACTGTTTTACTTTAATTTCCTCTCAGGATACCATGCCAGAGTGCTTTTGAAATTTTGTTATTCTCTGCATCGATGATTTGTCCTTTGAAATAGAGAAATAACATTTGTCATCCTGACATTTGGAGATCTAGGTTGTGCCGTTTGTCCCTTCTTAGCCTTGTTTTAGGTAGTAAATCAGGCAAGGTATTGGGAGTGTCTTGCTTGGAGAAGAGACGGTATCCATAATAAGAGTTTCTCAGTGTCAGGATGGTGTGAATACAAGATTTGGGATCTTTTGTTTCAGAACATTCTTACCTCATACACAAATACAGTTCTTTATCGTTCTTTTCTTTTCATAGGTGAAGTTTTGTTTTTGTTTTTAAACTCTTTGCTTCTTACATAGCAAGGAGTTCAGTTTGGCATTTTTCTTTTTTGGTATTAGTGGTGGATGTTGGAGCCCTAGTGCTTCTGACATAATGTCAAGACTTATCTACATTTATTATCTCTATTCTTTCTTCAGGTAACTTTGGGGATACAAGTCTTTGAACTAATAATTTGATCTGATTTTCAGAATTATGTGTTTAAATTATCTTTTGACTAATCTTTGCTGTGTAAACCATAGAGTTATCTTTTTATGTGTGTGGGTGACTGTGTCTAATTCAAATGTAGTAAACACTTTTAACAGTGTGTCCACTTACATTTAAAATGATTTTGAATCTCAAAGCAAAATCCTACAGGTGCGAATAAGAGAATAGTAAGACATTTTGTCAACATTAGTTTTAAACTGTTGTAAGAGTCACCTTTTTAGCTAGGTAGAAAAAGTGTTTAGAAATGGAAAATGTTTAGCTTTGTCTGGTATTCTGGTTCTTTCTTGTGCCTTGTATACGTTGAATTATGCTATTTTGACATAATTAGGTTGATGAGTATAATGGAAGACAATTCTTTTGTTTTACATATAAAATCAGTGGCAAACAATGAGAGATAAATGTGATGCTGTTTTAGACTTTCTGAAGCCCTAAACTATGGTTGCCAGATAAATACAGGACAGTCAGTTAAATTCGAATTTCAGATAAACAGTGAGTAATTTTCTAAATATAAGCATGTACCAAATATTGAATGGAATATATTTATACTAAAAAATACTGTTTACCATGTAATAGGGCATCCTGAATTGTTATTTGCTAACTTTGGCAACTTTATCCTAGGTCTAGTTAGTATCCATTGACCCTGATTGGACACTGATTTTCATCTCTGGTCTTTTAAAGGTAGCTAAGAAGTTTATATCTCAAAGTCAAATCTGCCTAGAAATGGTATTTCATGCCATAATGAAAGTAATCAGACAGAGATAAATAGGTAAAAGAGGAACATGCAAGGATTATGATTAACTCATTTCCATCCACTTAAGGCCCATAAAGAAAAGCAGTAAAATCACCCCTCATGCCAATCTGTCCTAGAAACAGGTAGCAGACTAGAAGGGAGTCCATTAAACTTTATCCCAGCAGCGTGGCAGGCCCTCATCCTGTCTATTCTGCAGCTCTCAGAATGGGTGAGGCTTCCTTTTTTTTTTTTTTTTTTTCTGAGACAGAGTCTCACTCTGTCACCCAGACTGGAGTGCAGTGACATGATCTCAGCTCACTGCAGCCTCTGCCTCCCAGGTTCAAGCAATTCTCCCTCAGCCTCTCAACTAGCTGAGATTACAGGCATGTGCCACCATGCCCAGCTAATTTTTGTATTTTCAGTAGAGACGGCGTTTCACCGTGTTAGCCAGGCTGGTCTTGAATTCCTGACCTCATGATCCGCCTGCCTCGGCCTCCCAAAGTGCTGGGATTACAGGTGTGAGCCACTGTGCCCAGCTGAGGCTTCTTTCAGGTTGACAGCAATACTGCACGGATGTGAAAGCAGCTGAGAAAGCACCACAGGGTTTCAGGTAGTTCCTTATTCAATGCAGGCTTTGCATGCCCTCAGTCTTGTTCCCTGGCTTCCTTACTGTCCTGGCTTTTGTCCCTCGCAGCTCTGTACAACTACTTTCTGCCTCAATCAACAAACCCTGTTGAGGTGCCCCCGCTTATTCATAATCTACTCTTTAAACTCATCTCCTATACTTAGCACAACGTTCTGGACCTTGTAGATATTTAAAAAATTGTCACACAGAACAAGATGCTATAATTCAGTCACAATAAACGCAAGTGAAAGGAAAAACTCCACTGCTCAGATCCTATTTAGTTTGTTAGATTTTCTAAAAATTGAGAAATCTTATTTAAAGAATGTTGTTGACTGGGCTTACGATGGTATTTGCTGTGATGGAATTGACCTCTACCATGGGCATGGGTCTTTTCTATGAACCTTAGATGATCAATCCATCCCCATGCTAATTTTATGTAAGCAATGGTATTAAAATACCATTGTGATAAATATTCACTTTCCCTTTAATCACAAGGCACACATAACAAAAAGGTTTTCATGAGGAATAATAAATAAGGTGAAGTCTGTTTAATTTGATTCACTTTCTCTATTTCTTTTGTTTACATAGCATACTTATAAGTTTTCCAGGTTTTGTCTTTCGATTCTCCTAGTTGTTGACATAAAAACTTATTGTTGAAGAAATAAACTGAAATTAATCTTGATATAAAAAGTATAATTTCATTTGATGGTTCTTATTTTGCTAATCGTTTATATTTCAAAGTGTCATTTTTCTGTGGCTACAACAAAGTGTTTGAGCTTTGATTCAGAGACTTGCTCATTCAAACCTCCATATTCTTAATGACTTCTAAAGAGATGGTTGGTTACCAGGAGGGCTTCTACCTCCTGCCTCATACACATCTCATCTTTAGGAATATCTTTGATCTAGATATTCAAATCATCTGTAACTCTTGTGTAAACATGGAAAGTTTGTTGATGCAAGAAGAAACTTCTTAGAAAACTGGGTCTCTTTTTTGTCCCAGAAATGAATGACTAACCACTTATTAAAAAACCTGAACTAAGGAAAATATACTCAAAACACTGACAGTTCAGTCAGGATTGTTATTCTAACAGAAAAATATTTGAACTCCAGGCAAGGGTTTTGACCTTTGTGTTCTTCCCCAAAACGGGCTGTCTGGCTGTCAAGCACTCAGATAACTTTATCCATCCTATGACAGCTTCTACAGTGAAAGTGACAGTCTGTCTACAGTGGGACAACATGTGGCTGCTTGATGTAGTGTAGCAGAGGGGGACGTCACTGTTTTTCTAAGGCTTTCATATGTGACTGATTAAGTTAATCGCGAGAGTAAGGTAGATCCGGTCACTCCCCAGGGACCAGAGAGTTCAAGACAACACATTTTTGTTCAAATCAGCTGAAGTAACAGCAAACAGGGTATTTAAAAAAAATTTAATTATTCTCAAATGCCTTCTCACAAGGTTACCTTGTGCCGGACACCTGAGTGAGCATTTCCATCTTCCTTAAACATCAAAGTTCTAGGAAGTGTCTCTAATCAAACAAGGGCAGCTGGAAGAAAGATCAGTTATCATGGCCAGTATTCTACTGATTTCATTTTTGGTTAGAAATTCACTACAGTTCAAATGCTTTTAGATCCTTTTCATCTTAAGAACAATATATATGAACCTTGTTGCCTATAATTATTACTTTTGTCAACATATTTGTGTGATTATTTTGTGTAAAAATATGGTTGGTTCTGTAATGAATTTTACCATTTCTACTTGCATTGTCTTTAGGAAGCCCAGATTAAAGTTAAGTAGCTAGACCATCCTGGCTAACACGGTGAAACCCTGTCTCTACTAAAAATACAAAAAATTAGCCGGGCGAGGTGGTGGGCACCTGTAGTCCCAGCTACTGGGGAGACTGCGGCAGGAGAATGGCATGAACCCGGGAGGCGGAGCTTGCAGTGAGCTGAGATTGCGCCACCGCACTCCAGCCTGGGCGACAGTGCAAGACTCTGTCTCAAAAAAAAAAAAAAAAAAAAGCTAAGTAGCTGAGCTGACTTCTGATTGAGTAGAGATGGGCTGGTAAAGGACAGAAGATTCACGACTGGATACTAGGCTCACAGCAGGGGACTGAGGTTACTGTTCTATTTCTGTCACATATCTCATGTTTTATCCTGAGGAAGTTGCTTAACTCTGGATCTGAATTTTCTCATGATTAACAAATAAGAGGGGTCAGTCGAACGCTCCTTAAAGGCTACTCTAAATCTACAATTCAGTGATGGTAGATGACCTTTCAGTCAAAGGGCTTCTCATGATTATGAGAGTGTGGTGACCTTCACATCAGGCCCTTGTGTGTGTTATTCTTCACATATGACTTTTTTTCTCTTGTTCTTTAGGGATTTTGCTGTGTCTGCACAACAGTCTCTTTCAAAAGACATACTCATAACAGCCATTTATCAGTTTTAGTCTAGAGACACTATTTTCCAAGCATGATATTTGTGACTTTCTCTCAAGCTCCAAAGTGTAACATTACTCAGAATTGTCTGCTCATAAATAGGCAGGGTTCAAAAGATAGAGGTTTTTTTTAATAGAACATGCCTCGATGTGGTTTCAGACCGCTCTCAAGTGTTTGTCTTGAGAGCAAGTGACATCGAGTCTCTTTTTGTTACCCTCAAATGGCCTTACTCTCCTTGTCGCTATTTTGAATAAACAGTAACAAACAGATTAGAGTGCTTCATGTTTTGGAGGCAAAGAGGGGGACAGAGGGAAGGATAAGGATATGTGGGAGTATGTTTGTGTGCACTTAGGGAGGTTCAGGGAGGAATATCATTTGCAAAATGGTTTCCTGAAGGAGCAGTTTAGAATTTGTTTTGGTGTAAATTGAGCCAGAAGTTTGAAAATAAAGAGAGACTTCATAAATGCTTGCTCTCTGTATAACCACCTTGTTAAATAAATGCAGCATTTGGACCAATTCTGTTTTTCTAATTCCATTGCACACTTGGGAAAGCAGAAGGCATTTTGCATTATGCAGGATCTGGTGTTTGGTTATTTGGAGTAGAGGGTTGCTTTACCCACTAGGTCACAGTAAATGACTACAGATGCTAAGAATATGTTGATGGTGTCAGCAGTAAAGTCTTTGCCACACAGATTGTGAAAAATTACAAGAGGGCAGGAAATAATTTATTTTGCTAACAGTCTATTTCCCATCTGCAATTTGTACCTGTTGAAGCTGAAAGTGCTCTCCTTGTTTCGAGGCTGTCTTTGCTTCCCCTCCTTGCTCTGTCTCCTTTATTTGACAGACATGCAACTCTTAAAGCCTTAAGTTCAGGTGAGTGTTATTAACAGCAACCTTTACAGTCCACTGGGGATTAATTTAATTTTTTTGGTCTGTCTTTTTACAATAGTTTCAAGATGCTGGAATCTAGATAGAGTTGTTGTTAAAAAAAAAAAATGTTTAGACAGGTTGATTCATTTAGCTACCCAGCAGGATCTCAGCACTTTTTCTAAAGTTAAATTCCAGAGAAGAAAATTGATTACACACCCTCATCCACATACACAAGCACCACCCACAACACACAAATACATACAAACAGTGTGACAGTGATTTACAGATCAGGCAAGATGTGTTTTCTCAGCGATAAATAGATTGGGTATTATTGGTAATATTTAATAAAATATTTTAAAGCACTCCTACTTTGGTTTATTTTTCCTTTTTATGAAACATTAAGTAGATGTTTATATGATCTTATAGAATCTTCATTTTTCAATAATTGAACCCTCCAGATTCCAGTGGAAATTAAGAGGTTTACTTTATATGTTAAGGGTGGGTGGTTGTATTTTATTTTGCTTGTTTGATTGTAGCTGACACAGTTAAAAAAAAACTATTTTGTCCTGATTTCCCCCCCCCCCCAAGCTGTATGGGAACCCTATTTCAATGCTGAATAGGTAGGTAGGGCTGTAAATTATATATGTTGTAGATGTGCTAATAACAAGTTATTCTTCTCTTATGGCCTTTCCAAGAAATTTCCAAGAAAGAGGCAGCAGAAAGTATGTCTTGCTCTTTCTGGAGCAGACAGAGAGTGACTGTGATACCCAGAATAAGATGAAAATGTTTAATTTGTATACTTCACCTCAGTTTGAAATGCAGATGAAAGTTGCACTTGTATTTGTGGCTTGAAGTTTAGCAGGACCTGATAACAAATCATAAAAAATATAGAAGCCCCAATGGCAAATTTTATGGTGAAGATTTCATCACTTGTCACATATCAGTTGTAAAAATGAAGAAGAAACATCTCAAATTTGTGCAATCTCAAACTCCAAACTAGCTAGCTAAACCTAGCTAAAATTTTGATGTGTTAGGTCATTCAAAGAGCAGATGCACAAATCTGGGCTCCTCTCTTTTTTAAAGCACAAGGTAGAAAAGTTGAGTACACCGTGCGTGTTCTTTCTTTATATATATATATATATATATATATATATATATATATATATATATATATACACACACACACACATATTTATTTATTTATTTTATTTTATTTATTTATTTTTTTTGAGATGGAATCTCACTGCATCGCCCAGGCTGGAGTGCAGTGGCGCGATCTTGGCTCACTGCAAGGTTCCCCTCCTGGGTTCATGCCATTCTCCTGCCTCAGCCTCCCGAGTAGCTGGGACTAGAGGTGCCTGCCACCACACCTGGCTAATTTTTTGTAGAGACGGGGTTTCACCGTGTTAGCCAGGATGGTCTCAATCTCCTGACCTCGTGATCTGCCTGCCTCAGCCTCCCAAAGTGCTGGGATTACAGGCATGAGCCACTGCGCCCAACCAATATATTTAAGAGATACAAATGCGCTTGGTTACATGCGTATATCGCCCGGTGGTGACGTCTTGGCTTTTAATGCAGGTTTTCCCTAATACTCGATGTCCCATTTGGCTGTATGAGGACTCAAGCTTTGTATAGAAAGACAGGGGTTAAAAAAAGCTCTGAGGGTATTGAATTAGTGCATTTGGTGGTATGGAGGTTAGAGGGCAAATGGCCTCAAGATTTCTCACGGTCGCCTTACAGTTTTAATGCTCTGCAAAATGAACTCAATTTAGAGCAGCTAGACTCAAGTCAAATAATAAAAAGTAGGAGACCTTTTATACTGCGTATTCCATTTCAATACCTTCAGGCTACTTTTTTCTTCCAACCTCCAGATAATACTCTGCACTTTTGCCTGCCATACAGAAACACACACAAACAAAATGAGACAGACCCTAACCTCTGTTTCTGTTTGAGATCTTATCAGGTTTGCTAGCTGATTATCCATTACCTTCCCTAAAATATTAGCTGATATTAGTTGGGGTGACCCATTTCTTACAGTGGCTGCATTACACAAGATTATATATCAGGTAAAGAAGTGATAGGCAATGAGGGAAGATATTCTGGGCTAGGGGTCCTTTCAAATACTATCATACACATCATTATCGTCTGTATTTGAAAAAAGACAACAGTTACATAATCAGCAATTAATAGAGATACAAAAGATGCTGGGTAAATAAAACGTGACTTTTCACTTCATTAAATGTAGGCTTATATTAAAGTCCTTTTTTTGGGTCATATTTAGCACTTAAACTGAACAATATAGGAAGAACTGAATAATTACAAGTAAATTGAAAATATTATAAATGTTAATTTTTATGGCTGTGACATAAATTGAGAAGCAGGAGAGTATTACGATAAGAACAAGAACACTGAAATCAGATGACCTGAGCTTTTATATTAGTTCTGCCCTATATTTACTGGGGGACCTTGAGCAAGGCACCTAGCCTCTCTGAACATTTTCTTTTTGATTATGTTCATATCAAACTATAGCTTTCATATGAAAGCTATCTTTTGATAGCTATCAAAAGATCCTAGAGAGATGGGTCAAGTCTCTCTAAACATGGAAGGTGGGATTGGATGTTAGGTATCGTTACTAACAAGTAGTTTCTAATCTTTTTTAGAAATACTACTTGCATATAGGGCCAGGTGGGGTGGCTCACGCCTGTAATCCCAGCACTTTGGGAGGCCAAGGTGGGTGGATCACCTGAGGTCGGAAGTTCAAGACCAGCCTGGCCAACATGGTGAAACCCCGTCTCTGCTAAAAATACAAAAAATTAGCTGGGCATGGTGGTGGACACCTGTACTCTGAGCTACTCAGGAGGCTGAGGCATAGAATCCTTAGAACCCGGGAGGCAGAGGTTGTGGTGAGCAGAGATCTCGCCATTGCACTCGAGCCTGGGAAACAAGAACGAAACTCTGTCTCAAAAAAAAAAAAAAAAAAAAGAATACTTGCATATTAATTAAAAATCTCTTAACTATGACATGTGTAGTAGAAAAAAGTAACAGGGAGTGGCAAAGCAGACTTCTAAAAGATTGGGATGATTATGTACATAGCTTGAATTTATTGATTTAATGCTAATTATTTTTAGCTTGAGTGAATTTGTCAGACATATAATATTACATTAATATATCTTAGCTAGCTGGATTGGTTTATTTTTCCATGTACTTTTCAAGGCAGTATTAAACCACTGATAGCTATCATATGGGATATTAGAGAATATTACAGTTATTTTACTTTAAAGTTTTATTTTGGGCAGTACTTTTAGAGAAAAGTACAGTAATAAATGCATTCTTTGACTTCTATTTTTTTAATCCATTAGAAGAGATTGAAAGGAAAAAGAAGTATCAGCAACCCTAATGAAGTCAGTTTAATACTATAATGGAGAGAACGGTAGACTGTCATTTTGTTCAAGAAGAGTTAAGAGTGGTATGAAATCCCCGTTTCTTGAAAACAGAAGAACCACTCATTTATCAGGCTGGTACCCAGAATATCTCTGACCAATATGCATAGAACCTAGTTATTGAAATTCGTTGCTGGAATAGTAAATTTTTAATAAAAC
Source organism: Macaca nemestrina (assembly GCF_043159975.1). NCBI lineage: Eukaryota > Metazoa > Chordata > Mammalia > Primates > Cercopithecidae > Macaca > Macaca nemestrina. The sequence continues at coordinate 61,851,641 of NC_092130.1, forward strand.
TTCGTAAATCCCTGGACTTCTTGGCAGCATATGTAGCCTACAAGCAATAAGAAGAAATATAAGTAAACTATCTCTGCAACCACTTTTAAAAGGAGGTTATAGGGAAGCCCATGAAAGGCTATAATTCATCATGGGACACCAACTAGGGGCACCCAGGGAATTGCTCTGGTGACCTCAGAGGTACATGTTTTTACCTTTCTGCAGAGAAACTCCCAATTATGTGCAGTGATATGTGGCTGGATTCCTGTAGAAGGAGATGAAGGGAACATGCCTTATGCTCACAGAGTACTAGAAATTCAAGGCCCTTTAACATTATCTGGTTTAAACTTCTTGCTTTTGGTGGATGAAGTAAGTAGAATAAAGTAGCTTGTCTGAATTCCACAAACACTGATTGCCTCAAGGAAACAGGATAAGAGTAATTAACATATTTTGAATATCTGTTATCTTCCAGATTATACATTCTATATCATAAATCTACCTTTGGATATTATATCTATTTTAAAGATGAGAAAATTGAGATTCAATAAAGATGAGAAACTTTATAAAATTCATTTGCTTGTTATTTGCAGTATTTAACCCCATAATGAGCTCACCTTTTCACTAGTCATATTCTCTCCTCAGAACTGTTAACTAATGGTAACAAACTTTCACCTCGCTCTTGGAACAGTGGTTCCTTGTTCTTTTGTATTATGATTTGCCACTTCCAAAAGTGTTGACCAAGTTTAGACAAGGTGTAATAAATAATTCAAGAAGGGAGACGGAAGAAAAAATATTTTATGAAGATGAAGCAAAATCAGTGCCAAGATGAAGAAAGCGGTAAGTGGATAAATGTGGCAAAACAGTGTGAGAGAAGGAAAGTGCATTCACTACTTTTGGAGCGATATAAAGGTCTGAAAGCCTGGAAAATGAAGCTGTACCTTTATCGGAAGATGGAATAAACTAGACTACATAAAATCCTAACATGGAAGAAATGGATAAATTAAATACAACTACAAATGTTAGAATTAATGGTAGTTAATGTCTTTCAGCTGAGGACTCCAGAAAAAAAAGTAAATTGACATGCCTATTCAGGAACTGAGCTGTTGTCCATGGGTTGTGGGGAGGCACACAGCTAAGCCATAAGTGAAACCTGATTAGTCTCATTAAACCCACAATCGGCCAGGTATGGTGGCTCATGCCTGTAATCCCAGAGTTTTGGGAGGCTGAGGCAGGCAGATCATAATGTCAGGAGTTTGAGACCAGCCTGGCCAACATGGTGAAACCCCATCTCTACTAAAAATGCAAAAAAAAAAAAAAAAAAAAAAAAAGACACAAGAGCCGGGCATGGTGGCAGACGTGTATAATCCCAGCTACTCGGGAGGCTGAGGCAGGAAAATTGCTTGAACCCAGGAGGCGGAGATTGTAGTGAGCTGAGACTACACCACTCTACTCCAGTCTGGGCAAGAGAGTGAGACTCTGTCTCAAAAAATAAAAAATAAAAAAAAACCCAAAAACTCACTAATTAAGCCCAGGTGGGACTGAAGGAACAAACAAAAAAAATCTGTTTCCAAACCATGTTCCAAATGAAACTTCCATAAAATGGGAAGAAAATAATGTGCTGAAATAATTTCGTATACCATCACTTGCTAAATTTTTGCTCTTAGGGAAGAAACTTAGTAGACTTTGTTTAGTCCAAATTTTCCAAAAACTTGACCACAGAACACTTTTTTGGTGACATGTATATCAATAAATGGTGATAACAATTGGTTTATCAAGGTTTATCATGTGATGTGGTATTTACAAAGAGAAAAGGAAAGAAATATATATGTAAAATATATATAACTTCATACATAAAATTTATATAACTTTACAACTTTAAAATAGAAGATTAATCATTAGATTTTCAGGAGTTCCATTACTTTCTTACAATCTTATTAAGTGCAACAAGTACTAAATTGGGCAGTTTGTCTTGGTTTACATTTAGTTTTCAAGGGACAGCTTGCTTTGATTAAAATATTTGTGTATCATTTACTTTCTGCTTAAGCTTTCTAAGTTCGTATTCTATTATAGTTGTATTGCATTTTAGCCCCAACTCCTGAAACATGGATCAATGAATTAAGATGTTTTATAATAGCATAAAAGCGATGATAACAACTGTCAGGTAATACATCATTTAAGAATAATCATGTGAATATAGAATATAAATCTGCATAATTTCAGAAAAATAATAAAGTATAATAGGCTAACATAAGCAGCCAAAATAGAAAACTTTAGGTAAGAAATACAATGGATTATTCAGGTGAATATGTGAAAATTAAATTTTATGGGATATGCAGTCTATTTTGAAAACTGTATTAAATAAAGACTAAAAGCTGTATTTGTTATGATGCTATTTTCAGATTACTAGTAAATCAAATTAATCGAAATTTTCTAGAGTAAGAATAATAATAAAGTTTTTCTTTTCTTTTTTTTTTTTTTTTGAGATGGAGTCTCACACTGTTGCCCAGGCTGGAGTGCAGTGGTATGATCTCAGCTCACTGCAAGCTCCACCTCTCGAGTTCATGGCATTCTCCTGCCTCTGCCTCCCGAGTAGCTGGGACTACAGGAGCCCGCCATCATGCCCAGCTCATTTTTTTTGTATTTTTAGTAGAGACGGGGTTTCACTGTATTAGGATGGTCTCGAACTCCTGACCTCGTGATCTACCCGCTGAGGCCTCCCAAAGTGCTGGGATTACAGGTGTGGGCCACCACACCTGGCAAAGTTTTGTTTTTCATAAAAAGTTATTGAATCTTGTTAAACTAAAAACCACAAAAATTACTGTGGAAGTTTTTGAGATTTTATTATTGCCAAAGATTATAAACTAGTATAATTAATGCTGAAAAAAATTAAAACATTATTTGTAGGTTATGATTTTAAAATCAAACAACACTGTTGGCTGTTGCCTGATACCAAAGATAGTTGATTTAGAAAAGCAATTATGTTCATGTGCTTAATATTAAGCAATTTCATTTGGACAAAAAAAGTGATGTGCTTAACATGATGCATTTTTGATAAATATGCAGAATATATGAGAGGAAAGTACTCAATGACTTTATGCGTTGGTTATCACTAAATCTTACGCCACAGAAGAGATTTTTTAAAAATGTTAATTATATTTGAGTGGTGCTAAATATAAAGGTGTTTTAAGATTGGTGTGGCAGAGTATGAGCCATTTGTACAGTAAAAATTGTGTTACTGGCCAGGCACGGTGGCTCACACCTGTAATCTCAGCACTTTGGGAGGCCGAGGCGGGTGGATTCCGAAGTCAGGAGATGGAGACCATCCTGGCCAACATGGTGAAACCCCGTCTTTACTAAAAATACAAATAATAAAAAAAAATAATATAAATTAGCTGGGCATGGTGGCGGGTACCTGTAGTCCCAGCTACTCGGGAGGCTGAGGTGGGAGAATGGCATGAACTGGGGAAGGGGAAGTTGCAGTGAGCCGAGATCATGCCACTGCACTGCAGCCTGGGTGACACAGTGAGATTCCATCTCAAAAAAAAAAAAAAAATAGTGTTACTGGCAAAATAAAAGTGAGAATTGTGAATATGATGAAATTACTGTCAGTGTTTATTCTTCTTTTCAGGATGTTTTAAGAAGAAATAGACAAAATAATAAGACAGGTTTTTCACTGAGATGCTCTGGCTGTTAATGGGAAACAGAGTAGTTTTCAGAGTACATCATCTTCACTTCAAAAACAGTAATTTTTGAAGTGAAGATGATACAAAATATTTCTTCTTGATACTTAGGATACTTAGTATGTCAACTTTGGTGGCTTATTCAAATGATAAATCTTAGCGATATGTTTGAATCTTGAAAAGGCTAAATTTACTGCTTAAAAATAGAAATATAATGACTGTATTATTATTTTTTGATTAAAGTATAACAGGATTTAAAGTAAGGCTAAATTATGGAGCAAACGACTCCATGAGTTTGACCCTTATCTAATACTTGATGATTTTATTCACTTATCAGAAAAAAAGCATTGATAATATATAATCCTAATCCTAAGCAATCCTCCAACATTAGCCTCCCAAAGTGCTGGGATTATGGGCATGAGTCATTGTGCCCTGCTCTGAAAATTGTTTTTGATGTGAAATTTCTTCATAATTTTTCATCAGTGTTTAACTTTCTGGCCCAGACTATCTAAATTTGTTGCCATTATGGTTGATCTTTAAGACAGAAAATAAATCAACACAGATAGTGTACCTAACCTATAGCTAATTTTTACTATATACCACTGGCATTATACGAGGTCCTCGATAAAATGTTAGAAGTATTATTATCCCCATCGTTAATAGAAAATTTAACAAAAGTACTGATTTTAATGTTTTATTTTTGTAACTTAAAATATGGCAATTTTTACCTGAAATTAGTGATATTGATTTACATTGAATAAGAAGTGTTTTGTAGCTAAAATTGACATAGAGGAATTTTTGAAAACTGCTAGATGAGAAACTAAAGGGTTTGGAGGTGTGGAACAGAAAAACCATCAACAAGAGAAATTCTATGACTTCATAAATTATAAATTTATTTAATATTTATTTATTTATTTTAAGATGGAGTTTCACTATGTTGCCCAGACTGGTCTTGAACTCCTGGGCTCAAAAGATCCTCTGACCTTAGCCTCCAGGTGACTTGGGTGCTGTTAAAAGCATTCAGTTTTATATATTCACAAAGATGTTTGGAATTGGAACTTATGTTGAAAAAGGAACTTATATTTAGCTGAGACTACATGCTGTACTCACCATACTTGGCTTCAGAAATCTCATGGATTCTATTGCCAAAATTGAAACGAGAGGAGGGAGTCAGATGCCCAAGTTATTATATAAAAGCAGAGCTCTGTTCCTGAGAACACATGTGAGAGAGAAAAATATTGGAAGAAACACTAGTAGGGTTTTGGAAATGAGAAAGAATGGAGGGAACAACACACTTGGATGCAGATTATCAATTCATTCGATTAATAATGATGATATTTTCGGGAGATAGGTAACAAGTTGAGATGGAATGAGTTAAGTGTCTGATATGGCTTTGTGTCCCCACCCAAATCTCACTTTGAATTGTAATAATCCCCACGTGTCATGGGAGGGACCCAGTGGGAGGTAATTGAATCATGGGGGCGGGTTTTTCCTGTGCTGTTCTCATGTTAGTGAGTAAGTCTCATGAAATCTGGTGGTTTTATAAAGGGGAGTTCCCCTGCACATTCCTTCTTGCCTGCTTCCATGTAAGACATGCATTTGCTCTTCCTTTGTGTTCTGTCATGATTGTGAGGCCTCCCGAGCCATGTGGAACTGTGAGTCCATTAAACCTGTTTCCTTTCCAAATTACCCAGTCTTGACTATGTCTTTATTAGCAGCATGAAAATGGACAAACACAGAGTCTGAGGTAAGATTAGAGCTTAAGTCAGTTCAAATTATAACTGATGCTCTGAGCTCATGGTGATTGCCACTGGATGAATAATACAATGTACACAAAGGCCATTTTTTTTGAGGAAATATCATGAGCTTGGTTTTGCTTGTATAAAATCAAAGGCTGTGAATTATCTTCTTGGGATATTAATTATGCAATTGGATATGAGGATTTGGTGCTCATAGGAGCGGTGTGAGCTGGGCGTATCAAATTAGGTGGCATTGTGTTACATGCAAACCCTGGAATCAATGAGTTTACTTAAGAAAAAAGTGGAGAGTGCAACGAGAAGAGAGTCTAGAAAAACTACTTAGGAATCTAAATATTTAAAACTTAGAGGAGAAGCAATTAGAGAAGACCAAGAAAGAACCACTGGTAAGGTAAAAGAAGGACTAGCTGAGTGTGAAGTCATAGAATTCAAAGGAAAAGAATGTAAGAGGAAGATAGTCAACTATGTGGAAATCAGCTGAGAAGTCAAGAAAAAAGAGGAAAAATTCCACGTAAGCTTTAATGTGTAGGTGTATTGTTCAGGTTAGTAAGTCGTTGGAGTCCTTATAACAAAGCACTGAATATGGGTCCTAAAAAGGAAGTATATGTAATTAATGGAAATTTAGACTTTGGATTCTAGCAAAAGTTGTCCATGGAATCTGTATAGAGGTAGGTTTAAAGGAATTTGGATTGTTACATGCACCTTCTAAGTTCCTCCATTTAAGAGTGACTGGGGAAGTGAAGATCAGCAGAATCTTCATATTTGTAGAATATCCAGCATTTATATTCTGGGTCTACAAGTACAAAGTTCAAATATGGCTTATTTACCCTGTGTTCCTATTCCTTTTATTTCCTTTTACACACCGGTATCTTCCTGAAGGTCACTTTTCTCTCACAGCGAAAGGGGTGTGTGTGTGTGTGTGTGTGTGTGTGTGTGTGTGTGTGTGTGTGTGTGTTTGGGTGGGCACAGTTCGGGGGATCCTAGGATAATCTTATTGTTGGAATATGGAATGAGGAAAAAAAACTCTCTTCAAGTTTTTCTGTGAGGTAGTGTAATGCTTTAACTGAACTTAAAAGCAGATTTTGAGTCCTTGTCACAAACAAATGTTTATGATTTGATAAGGAAAGTGTTTAAGCTTATCCTAAGATTATAAACAATCCTATGAAGCTCTGATTTCGTGAAAGTATTGATTTTTAGAAAAAAATTGCAAAAGTCTATTTCTATGAAAATTTTATATGGAAAAGAGCTTAGTCAAAAAAACCCTTCACTTTTGACCATGTTACTAGATATGTAAATAAGTACTTATTCTATATGATATTTTGCAAAATAAAATTAATACTACAAAAGGAAGAAATGGTTTGGGAAAAACATTGTAATACTCATTAGAAAATTTTTTTCTTAAAAAGTCATGGGACCGGGCACAGTCGTTCACGCCTGTAATCCCAGCACTTTGGGAGGCTGAGGCACGGAGATCACATGAGGTCAGGAGTTTTAGACCAGTCGGGCCAACATGGTGAAAACCCGTCTCTACTAAAAATACAAAAATTAGCCAGGCATGGTGGCACGTGCCTGTAGCCCCAGCTTCTCGGGAGGCTGAGACAGATAATTGCTTGAACCCAAGAGGCGGAGGTTGCAGTGAACCGAGATTGCGCCACTGCACTACAGCCTGGGCGAAAGAGTGAGACTCTGTCTCAAACCAAAGAACAAACAAAAAAACAAAGCTATTGATCCTTCACTAGCTCTTTTTGAATTATAAAGTTTACACTATAGAAGTGTCATCTAGGTATTAGGGGTACAAACTGGAAGATTGCTTGTTTTGTCTTGATTCATATTACAATACATAATTACAAATAATAGCAAAATTTATAGTTTGCCAGGGTTTTTAAATCATTTTTTAAAAATAATTTTATTGCATATATTTAAGGTATTGCATATATTTAAGGTAAGCATGTTTAAGGTATTGCATATGCTTAAGGTTGCATATGTTTAAGGTAAAGTATGTTTATTGCATGTTTAAGGTATTGTATATGTTTAAGTTAAGCATGATGTAGTAAGATACGTATATCTAGTAAAATGATAACTATAGTGAAACAAATGAACATATCCACTATCTCTATACCAAAACTGATAACAGTTTTTATCAAAAAAAGGATAGTGACTTTGTCAAATGCTTTTTCTGCATCAGTGGAGATGATCATGTAGATTTTGGCTTTTAGTCTGTGAAACCTATGTATCGAATTAATTGATTTGTGTATGTTAAGCCAGCCTTGCATGCCAGAGATAAATTCCACTTGATTATGATGTGCAATATTTTTGATGTGTTGTTGAATTTGATTTGTAATATTTTATTGATGATTTTTGCATCAATATTCATTAAAGACATTGGACCATAGTCTTTTTTTGTGTTAGGTGATTCTGGCCTCATAAAATATGTTAGGAAGTATTCCCTCCAGCTCTATTTTTTGGAAGACATAGGACTAAGAGTTTGATAGAATTCAGCTTCAAGCCGTCTGGTCCTGGGTTTTTCTTTTTTAGGAGGTTTTAAATTATTCAATCTCTTTGTTATTAGTCTGTTAAGGCTTTCTGTTTTTTTCTGATTCAACCTTGTTAGGTTATATTTTTCTCTGAACTTAATAATTCCCTTTAAATTACCAAATTTATTGGTATATTGTTTTTCTTTTTTTTTTTTCCCTGTACAGAAAGTAACATTATTTAATTTTTTGCTTTATTTTAAGTTGCAGGGTAAATGTGCAAGATGTGCAGGTTTGTTACATATGTAAATGTGTGGTATGGTGACTTGCTGCACCTATCAACCCATCAGGTAGATATTAAACCCAGCATGGATTAGCTAGTCTTTCTGATGCTGTACCTCCCCTTCCCCCCACCCCCCCACCAAAAGGTCCCAGTGTGGTTTTCCTCTTCCTGTGTCTATGTGTTCAGATTATTCAGCTCCCATTTATAAGTGAGAACATGCAGTGTTTGGTTCTCTGTTCCTGTGCTAGTTTGCTGATGTGAACAGCATCCAGGTCCATCCATGTCCCTGCAAAGGACATGATTTCATTCCTTTTTATGGCTGCATAGTATTCCATGGTATATACATACCACATTTTCTTTATCCAGTCTATCATTCATGGACATTTGGGGTGATTCTCTGTCTATGCTATTGAGAATAGTGCTGCTGTGAACATACCCATGCATGTATCTTTATAATAGAATGATTTATATTCTTTGGGTATATATCCATTAATGGAATTGCTGAGTCAAATGGTATTTCTGGTTCTAGGTCTTTGAGAGATTGATACACTGTCTTCCACAATGGTTGAACTGATTTACATTTCCATCAACAGTGTAAAAGCATTCCTATTTCTCTGCAGCCTCACAAGTATCTGTTGTTTCTTGACTTTTTAATAATCACCATTCTGACTGGTGTGAGATGGTATCTCATTGAGGTTTTGATCTGCATTTCTCTAATAATCAGTGCTGTTGAACTTATTTTTGTATGTGTGTTGGCTACATAAATACCTTATTTTGAGAAGTGCCTGTTTATGTTCTTTGTCTACTTTTTAATTTTTTTTTTCTTGTAAATCTAAGTTTTTGTAGATTCTGGATATTAGATCCTTGTCAGATGGATAGATTACAAAATTTTTCTCCCATTCTGTTTGTTCTGATGATAGTTGTTCATGCTGATGAGTTTCTTTTGCAGTGCAGAAGCTCTTTAATTGTATCACATTTGTCTATTTTTGCTTTTGTTACAATTGCTGTTGACATTGTCAACAAATATTTCATCATGAAATCTTTGCGCATGCCTATGTCCTGAATGGTATTGCCTAGATTTTCTTCTAGGGTTTTTATAGTTTTGGGTTTTACATTTAAGTCTTTAATCCATCTTGAGTTAATTTTTGTATGTGGCATAAGGAAGGGGTCTACTTTCAATCTTCATATGGCTAGCCAGTCTTCCCATCACCATTTATTAAATAGGAATCTTTTCTCCATTGCTTGTTTTTGTCAGGTTTGTTGATCAGATGATTGTAGATGTGTGGTCTTATATCTGAATTCTCCATTGTGTTGCATTGGCCTGTGTTTTTGTCGTAGCACTGTGCTGTTTTAGTTACTGTAGCCTTGTAATATAGTTTGAAGTTGGGTAGCATGATGCCTCCAGCTTTGTTGTTTTTGCTTAGGATTGCCTTGGCTATACAGGCTCTTTTGTGGTTCCATATAAATTTTAAAATAGCTTTTTCTAATTCTGTGAAGAACATCAATGGTAGCTTAATGAGAATAGCATTGATTCTATAAATTACTTCGGGCAGTGTGGCCATTTTCGTGATACTGATTCTTCCTATCAATGAGCATGGAATGTTTTTCCATTTGTTTGTCATCTCTGATTTTTCTGAGCAGTGGTTTATAGTTCTCCTTGAAAAGGTCACTTACTTCCCTTGTTGGCTGTATTTCTGGGTATCTTATTCTCTTTGTAGCAGTTGTGAATGGAAGTTCATTTATGATTTGGCTCTCTGTCTATTGTAGGTATATAGGAATGCTTGTGATTTTTGCACATGTATTTTGTATCCTGAGACTTTGTTGAACTTGCTTATCAGCTTAAAAAGCTTTTGGGCTGAGATGATGGGGTTTTCTAAATATACAATCATGTCATCTGAAGAAACAGACAATTTGACTTCCTCTCTTCCTATTGGAATACCTTTATTTATTTCCCTTGCCTGATTGCCCTGGCAAGAGCTTCCAATACTATGTTGAATAGGAGTGGTGAGAGAGGGCATCCTTGTCTTGCCCTGGTTTTCAAGGGGAATGCTTCCAGCTTTTGTTCATTCTGTATGATTTTGGCTGTGGGTTTTTCGTAAATGGCTCTTATTATTCTGAGGCATGTTCCTTCAATACCTAGTTTAGTGAGAGTTTTTAACATGAAGGAATGTTGAATTTTATTGAAGGCCGTTTCTGCGTCTATTGAGATAATCATGTGGTTTTTGTCTTTAGATCTGTTTATGTGATGAATTACATTTATTGATTCACATATTGTGAACCAGTCTTGCATCCTGGGGATGAAGCTGACTTGATCGTGGTAGATGAGCTTTTTGATGTGCTGCTGAATTCAGTTTGCCAGTATTTTACTGAGACTTTTTGCATCAATGTTCATCAGGGATATTGGCCTGAAGTTTCCTTTTTTTTAAATTGTATCTCTGCCAGGTTTTGGTATCAGGGTGATGCTGGCCTCATAAAATGAGTTATGGAGGTGTCCCTCCTTTTCAATTGTTTGGCATAATTTCAGAAGAAATGGTACCAGCTCCTCTTTGTACCTCTGGTGGAATTCAGCTATAAATCTGCCTGGTCCTGGACTTTTTTTGTTTGGCAGCCTATTTATTACTGCCTCAATTTCAGAACTTATTTGTCTATTCAGGGATTTAACTTCTTCCTGATTCAGTCTTGAGAGGGTATATATGTCTAGGACTCTATCCATTTCTTTTCGATTTTCTAGATTATTTGCATAGAGGGTGTTTATAGTGTTACTTGACAGTTGTTTATACTTTGTTGGGGTCAGTGGTGATACCCCTTTTATCATTTTTGTTGTGTCTATTTGCTGCTTCTCATTTTTCTTCTTTATTAGTCTATCTAGTGGTCTATTTTATTAAGTTTTCCAAAAAGCCAGCTCCTGGATTAGTCGATTTTGTTTGAAGGGCTTTTTTGTGTCTGTCTTCTTCAGTTCTACTCTGATCCTGGTTATTCCTAGTCTCCTGCTACCTATGGGGTTTGTTTATTCTCAGTTATTTAGTTCTTTTAGTTGTGATGTTTGGATGTTGATTAGAGATCTTTCTAGCTTTTTGATGCAAGCATTTAGTGCTATAAATTTTTCTCTTAACACTGCTTTAGGTGCATCCCAGGGATTCTGATATGTTGTGTCTTTGTTCTCATTAGTTTCAAGGAACTTCTTGATTTCTGCCTTAGTGATCTCCTGCCTCAACCTCCTAAGTAGCTGGGACTACCGGCACACCACCAAGCCTGGCTAATTTCTGCATATTTTTTTTAGTAGAGATGGGATTTTAACATGTTGGCCAGGCTGGTCTCAAACTTCTGACCTCAAGTGATCCACCTGCCTCAGCCTCAAGTGAGTTGTGTGGTTTTGAGTGAGTTTCTAAATCTTGAGTTCTTTTGTTTTTTAATTATACTTTAAGTTTAGAGTACATGTGCACAATGTGCAGGTTTGTTACATATGTATACATGGGCCATGTTGGTGTGCTGCACCCATTAACACATCATTTACATTAGGTATTTCTCCTAAAGCTATCCCTCCCCCCTTCCCCCATACCCCGACAGACCCCATTGTGTGATGTCCCCCACCCTATGTCTAAGTGTTCTCATTGCTCAATTCCCACCTATGAGTGAGAAAATGTGGTGTTTTTTCTGTCCTTGCAATAGTTTGTTCAGAATGATGGTTTCCAGCTTAATCCATGTCCCTACAAAGGATATGAACTCATCCTTTTTTATGACTGCATAGTATTCCATGGTGTATATGTGCCACATTTCCTTAATCCAGTCTATCATTGATGGACATTTGGGTTGTTTCCAAGTCTTTGCTATTGTGAATAGTACTACAATAAACATACATGTGCAGGAGTCTTTATAGTAGAATGATTTATAATCCTTTGGGTATTTACCCAGTAATGGGATTGCTGGGTCAAATGATATTTTTACTTTTAGATCCTTGAGGAATTGCCACACTGTCTTCCACAATGGTTGAACTAGTTTACAGTCTCACCAACAGTATAAAAGTGTTTCTATTACTCCACATCCTCTCCAGCATCTGTTGTTTCCTGACTTTTTAATGATCAACATTCTAACTGGTGTGAGATGGTATCTCATTTTGGTTTTGATTTGCATTTCTCTGATGGCGAGTGATGATGAGCATTTTTTCATGTGTCCATTGGCTGCATAAATGTCTTCTTTTGAGAAATGTCTGTTCATGTCCTTCACCTACCTTTTGACAGGGTTGTTTGATTTTTTTTTTGTCTTGTAAATCTGTTTAAGTTCTTTGCAGATGAATTTGATTGTGCTGTTGTCTGACAGACTGTTATGATTTCAGTTTATTTGCATTTGCTGAGTGTTTTACTTCCAATTATGTAATTGATTTTAGAGTAAGTGCCATGTGGTGTTGAGAATAATGTATATTCCGTTGTTTTAATGTGGAGGGTTTTGTAAATATCAGTTCCACTTGATCCAGAGTTGAGTTCAAGTCCTGATTATCTTTGTTAATTTTCTGTCCTGATGATCAAACATTGACAATGGGGTGTTAAAGTCTTGCACTAGTATTGTGTGGACATGTAAATCTCTTTGTAGGTCTCTAAAAACTAGTTTTAGGATTCTGGGCACTCCTGTGTTGGGTCTATGTATATTTAGGACAGTTAGCTCTTCTTGTTGAATTGAGCCCTTTACAATTATATAATGACATTCTTTGCCTGTTTTGCTCATTGTTGGTTTAAAGTCTGTCTTGTCAGGATCTAGGATTGTAAACCCTACTTTTTTCAGTTTTCCTTTTGCTTGGTAAAATTTCCTCCATCCCTTTATTTTGAGCCTATGTGTGTTTTTGCCCATGAGATGGGTTTCTTGAATACAGCACACTGATGGGTCTTGACTCTTCATCCATCTTGCCATTCTGTGTCTTTTAATTGGGGCATTCAGCCTACTTATATTTAAGGTTAATATTGTTATGTGTGAATTTGATCTTGTCATCATGATGCTAGCTGGTTATTTTGCAGACTTATTAATGTAGTTGCCTTATCGTGTCCCTTTGTCTGTACTTCAGTGTGTTTTTGTAGTCACTAGTAATGGTTTTCCTTTCCATATTTAGTGGTTCCTTCAGTTCTTGCAAGGCAGGCCTGGTGTTGAATTCCCTCAGCATTTGCTTATCTAAAACAGATTTTATTTCCCATTTGCTTATGAAGCTTAGTTTGGCTGGATATGAAATTCTGGGTTGGAAATTCTTTAAAGACACTGAATAATGGCCCCAATCTCTTCTGTCTGTGGAGTTTCTGCTGAGAGGTCTGCTGTTAGTGTGATGGGCTTCCCTTTGTAGGTGACCTGGCCTTTCTCTCTAGATGCCTTTAACATTTTTTTTTCTTCATTTCAACCTTGGAGAATCGGATAATTATGTGTCTTGGAGTTGATTTTCTCATGGAGTATTTTTACTGTGGTTCTCCAGATTTCCTGAATTTGATTGTGGGTCTTTCTTGCTAGGTTCAGAAAGTTCTCCTGGATGATGTCCTGAAGTATGTTTTCCAATTTCATTCTGTTCTCCCCATCTCTTTCAGGTACACCAATCAGTCATAGGTTTGGTCTTTTTACAAAATCCTGTAGTTCTCAGAGATTTTGTTTGTTCATTTTTATTTTATATTCCTTTAATCTTGTCTGTCTGTCTTATTTCAGCAAGATGGTCTTCAAGCTCTGTGATTCTTTCCCCCCACTTTGTCCATTCAGCTAGTGATAATTACAGTTGCATTGTGAAGTTCTTGTATTGTGTTGTTCAGCTCCATCAGCTTATTTATGTTCCTCTCTAAACTGATTATTCTGGATAACAGCTCCTGTGGTATTTTATCTTGGTTATTAGCTTCTTTGCATTAGGTTAGAGTATGCTGCTTTAGCTCAGCAAAGTTTATTACCCACCTTCTGAAGGCTACTTCTGTTAGTTCGTTCATCTCCGCCTTGGCCCAGTTCTGTGCCCTTGCTGGAGGGGTGTTGTGATCATCTGGAGGAGAGGAGGCATTCTGGTTTTTTTGTTGTTGTTGATTCTTTCTCATCTTTGTTACTTTATCTACCTTTGATCTTTGAGGCTGCCGATCTTTAAATGGAGTTTTTGTGGGGATTTTTTGTTGTTGTTGGTGGTGATGCTGTTACTGTTGCTTTCTGTTTGTTTTTCTTTTAGCAGCCAGTCCCCTATTCTGTAGGGCTGCTCAGGTTTGCTGTGGGTCCACTCCAGACCCTATTCTCCTGGGTTGCTCCTGCACCTGGAGGTGTTACCAGTGGAAGCTACAGAGCAGCAAAGATGGCTGCCTGCTCCTTCCTCTGGGAGTTGTGTCCCAGAGGGGCACGAACCTGATGCCAGCAGGAATACTCCTGTGTAAGGTGTCTGGTGACCCCTGTTGGGGGATCTTATCCAATCAGGGGGCACAAGAGAAGCAGCCTGCTTAATGAAGCACTATGGCTACCCCTGTTTAGAGGATGTGCACTGCTTTAGGAGGAATCTCCCTCCTCTGTACTGCTCAGCCTCTTTGGAGCCAGCAGGCAGGAAAGACTAAGTCTACTGTTCCACTGAGACTGTGGCCACCCCTCTCAAAAGGGGTTCCATCTCAGGGAGTTCACAGTTCTGTCCTTAAACTCCTGGTTGGAGTTGATGAAATTCCCAAAGGAGGACCCCACTCATGAGGAGGAATGGATCTGGGTTCCACCTAAAGAAACAGTCTGGCTATAATCTGCCATAGTTGCTATTCTGCACTGTGGGGCAATCCTCCCAGTCCTAACTGCCCAGTCTCCCTGGTATCAGCAGGGGAAAATGTCAGGCTGGAGCCACAATGATTATTGTTGCCCCTCCTTCTGGGACTTGGTTATCTTAGGCAGTGTCCAGCCTGCTGCCTCTGGCTGCAACCTGGAGTAGCTACTGAGCCTCTGCACAGCTCTGTGTTTGGGACCCAAGGCCTTGGTGGTGTGGGCTCACAAGGGGATCTCCTGATCTATGGGTTGCACAGATCTGTGAAAGAAAGCATGGTTTTCTGAGTAGTGTAGCACAATTACTCACCACTTCCCTTGAGCCATGTGGCTCCTGGTGGTGGGGGCGCCATTGATCCACCCTGCTTTTCCTTGCTCTTTGTGGGTGGCACCAACTGCCTAGTCAGTCCCAAAGAGAGAACCTGGATACCTTAGGGGAAGGTGCAGGATACACTCACTATTTTCATTCTTCTCGGTTGGAGCCTCCAACTGCAGCTGCTTCTAGTCTACCATCTTGGCCCCTCCCCTATATTGTTTTTCATAATAGTTCCTTGTGACCCTTTTTATTTTAAGGGGCCTGTTGTAATGTTTTCACATTCATTTTTCATTTTATATATTGTAGTCTTTCTTCTTAGTCTACGTAAAGGTCTTAAAATATTGTTTATTAAAAAACAATTCTTAGTTTTATTGATTTGTTTCTGTGGTCTTTCTGTTCTCTATTTGATTTATTTCTGTTCTGATCTTCATTCTTTCTTTCTTTCTGCTAACTTTAGGTTTAGCTTGTTCTTCCTTTCCTAGCTCCTTGAGGTGTATGCCTGGGTTGTTTTATTGTTTTACCCAAGGTTTATACAATTTTATTTTTGAAGTGGTGGTGATGATACTGCTTCATATGATATATTTATCTATTTTACCCCCCAAATTTGAATATACTAAGTAAATATTATGATTGCAAAGCACAAATCAATTCTGGTTAAATAACAGATAACTTTGTAGTATAAATATGTTCAAACGTAACTGCTTCTCTGTATTTATTTTTGAGAATTCTGACAACTGTACCCTAAATTTAAAAAGGTGTTTAAATGCTAAGGAGATTAAAATAACAAATGTCTACTAAAATTGGTTAAATGTGAAGATTTAAGCTAAAGCAGTTCACAAAGGCAGTATTATAATACAGTTTACCCATGAACAACGTGGGTTTGAACTGCATAGGTCCACTTATGCATGGATTTTCTTTCTCCTCTGTCACCCCCAAGACAGCAAGACCAATCCCTCTTCTGCTTCCTCCTTCTCAGCCTACTCAACATGAAGACAAAGCAGATGAAGACCTTTATGATGTTCCACTTCCACTTAATGCATAGTAAATATATTTTCTCTTCTTCATGATTTCCTTAATAACATTTTCTTTTTCCTAGCTTACTTTATTGTAAGGATACAGTATGTAATATATATAATATACAAAATATCAATCAACTGCTTATGTTATTGATAGAGCTTCTGTTCAACAGGAGGCTATTTAGTAGTTGAGTTTTTGATGAGCGAAAAGTTATATGTGGATTTTTGACTACACAGGGTGAGGTGCGGGAGCTATCCATTCCCCTAACCCCTGTGTTCAAGGGTTAACTCTATAGATGCACATTTGCCCCTTATTGTCCATGGGGGATGCGATTTGTTTCAGGACACTCCGCAAATACCAAAATCCATACATTCTCAATTCCTGCAATTGGTCCCATGGAACCCATGTATATAAAAGTCTGTCCTCCAGATAAGAGGGTTTCACATCCTGTGAATATTCTATTGTTAATTGGTGTTTGGTTGAAAAACTCCATGTATAAGTGAAACTGTGCAGTTTAAGCATGTGTTGCTCAGGGGTCAATTGTGTATAAAGGTCTGTAGGAGAACGTCTGAGAAAGCAAATTTATTTATTTAGACTAGAAGTGGGATGGAGATTTTTGCAAAGCTGTAGAGTGAGTGGGAATTTTGAGCTGGGCTTCAAATGAATAGGAGTTTGCCAACTAAGAAAAAAGAAAAGGAGGAACTTCACCCAGAAAGAGTGACATGAATCAAGAAATAGTCATAAAATGACTGTCATGAGTTTGATGTGGTTTGCACAATGGGTTTAGGTGTGTGAGAAGTGATGAAAGATGAGTCTGCAGAAAGAGCATGGGGCAAGGTTGAGAAGTGTTTCAAGAAACGGATCCTTTGGGTACTTTTGAATCAGCTGGGCTGTGAAACCTTGCTTTAGATGCAAAACTGCTATGCATGAACTTGATCTTGGTTTTACATGATGTTAAGTCTCTTGAGTCCTCAAGAGAAAAATAATTTAAGGGTGGGAAGTCTATCAGTGTCTGGTTAGTGGGGACTCTGAAAGGGTGGCGTTAAACCAATTAGACCCATTAGAAATATGAGATGGGAAAGGAACCTTTGAGAAAACAAGTGCGTCGAAATGCATTAGATTTGTTGCAAGTTAATTAGGTTGTGAATGAATAAGTATAATGACTTTTTGGGACTTTTCTTTCAACAGCTAATCTATCCACTTTCCCTAGGCATTAGAAAAGATGAACCCTTGAAATTAAGTCACAGTTTTTACTCAAGATGAAAGTATGTTGTAGTGGAATGCACAGTAACTGTTTTATTACTTTGGGATTTTTTGTTTTAATTCAGGGAAAAGACTCCGTGAACTTTGATAAATATTTGTCTGTGATTTTTTTTTTAAAGGGAAATAAGTAAATAATTTTTGAACAGCTATGCATGTCGAGACAAATTCACTTGTCCCCCAGTTGTCTTGTAGTCTGAAAACTTAAATCAGATAGGAATGTAATCTCAAAACCTTTTTTCCATGGCTTAAAATAATTTTTACCACATTAGTTCTTGCTCCATTCAATTGTCATTTCATTAGTTTTTAGACGTATCTCAGGCACTTTGAGTCACATCAAGCCTGAAGACTTTATGATATATGAAATTAAGAACTTTCTTAATTTTACTTTTTTTTTTTTTTGCCTTTTCTAAATATTGGAGTTTTTTTCCCCTAATTTCTGCATATGTAAGCTGTTTTAAAAAGTCAGGAAAATAAAACAATAGTGTAAGATTTTAAGTGGCTTTTAAAAAGAGTTGAGAAACTACTTGATTACTTATAAATTACGTTGCTTATTTTTAAATCTGCTTCTGCCTCCCACATTAATATATGATGATGGGGATTTGGTGCATGGAAATACTGAATAGGCCTTGTTCATATTTATGCATTAAGAGATTAACACCATTGTGTTATAGGAGATGTACACACACACACACACATATATATTTATACACATTTGCATGTATACAATGCAAATGTGCATTTTGAGAAATGATATTTTATAAGGAGCCAATAATAGCACTGAACATAAATAGTGTAGAAATTGGCAAGTTGAGACTAACCTTGGGAAAGAGTAGAAAGTGTGCATTGAGATAAGGAAGGACTAACAGAGGTAAAACAACAACAACAACAACAACAACAAAAAACAACAACAAAAAAACTGAACATAGCAGAAAGAAATGTTGAGAGAAATATCTACTCTAACCTGACTGGGCTGGGTGTCTAAAAACAAGGACTGTCTTTCAAAGAATAACCAGAAAAATCAGCAGAAATAGAGAACCATTTTGAGGGTGTTCAGAGGATGCCAGATAGGCATGTTTTTGGCTTGACACAAGCAATTTTAGCCATTCTATGGCCAGAAAGACCTGTTTTCTTAGTTCTAGAACCTCACTGACTACAGTGTGTAGTGTTCCAGAGATAGGAAAGGAGCTAGCTTCCTATTAGTTAAAGCTATATTCATTCCAATAAAGTTCCATACTTTATGGGGAACATGAATGCCTTTTAATGTACTAATTCCTATATATTTTATATGCTTTGATACTATGATATTGTAAGATGATTTTTTTCTTTTTAATTAAGTTTTCATGTTGTGTGCTGCTCTTATATAGAAATGCAACTGACCTTCCTATATCCAGCCACCTTGTCAGTAGATCTACAAATTGAGTTTTTCAATACAACTGATTTTATCATTTGCAAATAAGGAGGACTTTATTTTCCCATTTCTAATTTTTATTTTTCCAATCTTTATTGTGCAAGTTAGGTTCTCTAGCTTAGTATTGAATAGAAATGGTAATAGGCATTCTTGTAACATTCCTGACTTTACTGAGAATGCTGCTGCATTTTCCCCTTTAAGGTGGAATTTTCTTTAGTTTTTAAAAAAATGGCTACTGCTTCTCAGGTTAAATTAATTTACCAAGTTTTTTTATTTCAATATTTTTATTTTTTCTAGTGTTATTGAGATATACTTGACAAATAAAAATTGTACATATTCAAGGTGTACAACATGATTTGAAATCTGTATACATTGTGTAATGATTACCATGATCACTTTAACCAACACATCCATCACCATACATAGTTACACTTTGTGTGTGGCCAGGGGTGAGGACACTTGAGATCTACTTTCAGCAAATTTCAAGTAAACAGAACTGTGTTATTCACAATGGCCTCCATGCTGTACATTAGAGTCCCCCAAATTAGTTATCTTATAACTGAATGTTTGTAATCTTAGGCCAGCATCTCCTCATTTGCCTCATCTCCTAGCCTTTGTCAACCACCTTTCTAGTCTGTACTTCTAGGAGTTAGGCTGTTTTAGATTTCGTATATAAGTGAGATCATACAGTGTTTGTTTTTCTATGTCTGACATTTTGCTTAGCATAATGTCCTTCAGGTTCATCCCTCTTATCTCATCTGGCAAGATTCCTTCTCTTTTATGGCTGAACAATATTTTATGTACATATACCACATTTTCTGTATCCATTCATCCATTGACAGACACTTAGTTGTTTCCATGTCTTGACTGCTGCGAATAATGCTGCAGTGAACAAGAGGGTAAAGACACCACTTTGACATAATGATTTTATTTCCTTTGGATGTATACCCTGCAAGGGACTTCTGGGTCACATGGGAGTTCCATTTTTAAGTTTTTGAGGAACTCCATACTGTTTTCCATAATGGCTGTACCAGTTTACAATCCCTTGTACACCAACAGTATACAGGGGTTCCCTTTTCTTCACACCCTCACCAATACTTGTTATCTCTTGTCATTTTGAGTGATAGTCATCCTAACAATGTGCTGTGCCATCTCATTGTGGTTTTGATTTGCGTTTCCCTGATGACTACTAATGTTGAGTGTCTTTTCATATATCTGTTTGCTATTTGCGTATCTTTAAAAAAAGTCTGTTCAGGTTGTTTGCCCATTTTTTAATTGAGTTTTCTTGCCATTGAGTTGCATAAGTTCATTATATACTTTGGATATTAACCCCTTATCAGATAAAGGATTTGCAAATATTTTCTCCCATTCTATGGTTGTCTTCTCATTTTGTAGATTGTTTCCTTAGCTGTGCAAACACTAAGTTTGATGTATTTCCAGTTGTCTATTTATGCTTTTATGTCTGTGCTTTTGATGTCATACCCAAAAATGATTGCCAAGGCCAATGTCAAGGACATTTTAACCTATGTTTTCTACTAGGAGTTTTATGATTTCAGGTCTTACATTTAAGTCTCTTCCTCTTGAGTTAATTTTCATATATGGTGTGATCTAAAGTTTCACTAAGACATTTTTCAAAATCACAAATGAGAGAATTTTATTAAATCCTTTTCATGTATTCATTGAGACGGTAATGTTTTTTCTTTTAATATATTGAAATAAAATATAGATTTTTCTAATACTAAGTTATCCTTGCATACTTGAAATATACTGTTGCATTTGATTTGTTGTTATTTTTAGATTTTTACATCTATCGCCATGAGTGCAGTGAGCCTGTAATTTTTTTTAAATAATTTTTTTGATATTGGTATCAGGGTTATATTGGCTTCATAGAATAGGTTTGGAATAATATATTTTGTTTCTATTTTATAAAATTGGTGCACTTTGTGTTCTTTAAATGTTTGTTGTAAATTACAAAATCATCTGGGTCTGTTTACATTGTAGAAATAGTCATCAAATACATTTTTAAATAGTTATTGGACGATTTACACTTTTTCTTTCTTGAGTCAGCATTTTAAGTTATATTTTTCTAAAATTGGTCCATTTTTATCTAAGTGTTATGAATTCTTGGCATATAGTTCTTGATAGTATCTTTTCTTTCTAATACATACTTAATATCTTTCTGTAGTTATTAGTAATACTGTTTTATTATGTCTTCTTATTCTCTTGATCAATTTTGCCAAAGGCTTCTTTACTCTTTTTTTTTTTTTTTTTAAACCAACTTTGGTCTTTGCTAATCTAGTATATATTCTAATATATCTTTGCTTATTTTTATTTTATACTGTTTTATTTTGTCTTTGTTACTTTTTAAGATGATATCATACTGGGGATTTCATAATTATCTGTATTTTGGTTCTCCAGTTCTTCCAGCATTGATCTAAGCCAAGGGTTTCAATAATATTACTAAGTTTACACTGAATTACATTAATTTACATTATTAACTAAATTATTTTGAAGCTGTCTTCTTCTAACAAGTGTTTATAACTATTAACACAACTATTGCTTTTGCCTCGTCCCACTAATTATTATCAAAAGGGTTTTTTATTAGTCATTAAAAATATTTTAAAATTATGATTTTAAAAATTCCTGAGTTATTTAGTGTTGCATTTTTAAATTTCCAGTGGTGTATGCCTGAGAAAAATATGTATCTTCTATTAATAGTTTCATTAGACCAAACTTGCTTATTATGGTTTTCAGATTTTATATAGCTATTTTTTTTTATGCTCTACCTACCAATAGAGATGTGTTGAAGCCTTTCACCATGATAGTGAGTCTATCAAATTGTTGCTGAATTTTTCTCAATTTTTTATTTTGAGGCTATTAGATACTAACATATATATATGTTTTAAATTGTTACATCATTTTGGCAAATTGAGGTCTTTGTCAGTATGTGATGACTTTCTTCATTCTTAAAAAATACAATTTCTCTCAGAGTTTATTTTATGTGTTATTATAATATAACCATACCATTTGTCTTTTTTTTTTTTTTTTTTTTCGGTTTGTTTGTTTTTTAGATGGAGTCTCATTCTGTTGCTCAGGCTGGAGTACTGTGGTGCGATCTTGACTCACTGCAGTCTCTGCCTCCCAGGTTCAAGCAATTCTCTGCCTCAGCATCCAGAGTAGCTGGGATTACAGGTGCCTACCACCTTGCCTGGCTAATTTTTGTATTTTTAGTAGAGATGGGGTTTCACCATCTTGGCCATCTTGAACTCCTGACCTCGTGATCTACCCACCTCGGCCTCCCAAAGTGCTGGGATTAGAGGTGTGAGCCACCCATGCCAGGCCAACCATACCAATTTTATTTTGATATTTTGCTAATATACCATGTGCTCCCAACATTTAACATCATTATGTTTTTAATGTGTTACTTAAAAGTAGTGTGTCTCTCTCAGTCGTGTTAATTTTCTAGTTTATTACATATATTTTAATTACTGATTTACTTGGATCAACTTTTTTTTTAACCAAGTTTGTTCCATTTTCTGTTTCTTCTAAATTCTTGATTATTTTATGATTTGAGTTGATATTTATACCTCTCTCCTAGTAAGACAAAACCTCAGCACTTTCTCCATCGATGAGCTTCCCAGTCCTAAACCCAGGCAAAAGTCAACTGCTTTCCCATGCCTTCCACATATATACATAAACACTAGCTCAAAATAGCTCATCATTATTCTGAAGATTTAAATTTTCTGCATTTTCATTTTTGAGGTACTTCAGGATTGATCTTGGCCAAAGGATTCAACAGTTTTACTGAATTTACATCTTATCAGTATTGAAACCCTATTTTTAGAGTCAATATTTGTTCTACAACTGTTGTCAACTGTAATTTGTGTACTTTGGTGTGGCTGGTTCTCTGAGATTACTTATGTCACAATTAAGCAGATTGGGAAATAATAATCAGGATGTTTTGCTTTACATGTGGCCCTTTGATGGAAGGTAGAGGTGGTCTAATTTTTCTTTTTTGGGGGGAGGTGACAGGTTAAAGTTTAATGTTAGCTTTTTTTTTTTTTAATTTAAAGTTTAAAATTTGGTTCTTTTGGTGAAGTTCATATTTTTTTAAAAAGTGATCTTTATTTCAAATGTTGAAGGGATAGAGATTGACTATTTCTAAATTGGCCAGTCTGTTCTCACCCCATTTGGAGAAATATTTCCAGCTGCTCAAAACCATTCGTGTACTTTAGATGCACAAATGCTTCTCAGCTTAGAGTTATTCACAAGCACTGTAATACATTGAGTGGATACCGATATGGGCTTTTTCAATCTCATGGCCATATTTAGGTGTTGGCATCCATTACCTTGGATTTTTTACTTTTCATGATCTGGTATTTGATTCTATGTATCCTTAAGTCTAACTTTGTCTACCCTCTAAGCACTTTACTCAGAAGTGAACTCACTTTAACACCTTATCTCAGGACTGATATTTTAAATCAGATTATCTATTATGCTTATTTTAAGGAAACATTACTGCCATAAAGGCGAGGTTACACTTAGGTATTTGGATTGTACAATCTTAAAATTCTTTCAGTCAGAAAATATTTATTGAGAGTATGATATGTATTAGATTTTGTCAAAGTAATGGAGGAGGTAATGATACATAGTCCAATTATTCCTGTCTCTTTAAATAACATAAACTTAGGGACGAAGTTTATATCCTAAAAGATTAAGAAAATTTATTAATTCACTATGAACATTTACTACACAAGCATACAAATTTTGAAGTCTAAGATCCTCACCTTCTACTTTAGGCGAGCACTTCAGCATTATCAGCAGACAGTTGGTGTGTATCGATTCAGAAAAGGGACTTTGCCTATATGACAGCTGTAGGCTAATGCATATTGATTGCAATAGGAATGGTCCTATAATTTCCTGCTTTTTTTTTTTTGAACAAGCATACAAGAATGGCCATTGTCAACATATACTTTGATCAACCCTCTCAAATAGAGAAACATTTTTCTTTGATATTAAATCATGTGATAACTCAATCTTATTGGCTTTGGAGCCATTCTGCTTCATTTAGATGAATTTGTATCTGAATGTGTTTTGATCATTTTGACATGAGTTATTATTAAGTGGTAAGATTAGTTCTCAAGAAGGTATTCTTATTCCTGTTTTCCAGGGTGTTTTTTTTTTTTGAGGGGAGGGATAAATCCCAAGTAGAGGTTATAAACTGTATTTTCTTTATTTCAGAAGTGCTAATAATTTTAGCTTACTTCACAATAAAATCTTTCAAACAGTATTATAATTTTAATTTACTTTTAATTACCTTGATGTTCTAAATTTATTTTTGTCTTTAATTTTTAGAGAAGCTGATAGAGTATCCTATGTAGAGAGTTTTGGGTGTGCCAGTCTTCTGATAAAGTATTTGCAATTAGGACACTTTTACATATGGAACACAATTTACAGTTAATTTCTTCCCATACATTCATTTCAGAAGCTACATATATAGCATATTTGGTGTATCTAGGCTCTTGTTTGTAGGCCAGTTGTAGTCCACCTTGCTAGATGAATATCCTGGCTAGTATTAGAATATGGAAATAAATATTAAGAAAATTCATATTAACTAAGGCTTTGAGAACTGTAGTAAAAATTAATATTAGAAACTTTCATATTTTCAATAATTTTTTTGGTGTTCAATCTTTATTTCAATCTTCTTCACTTCAACAGTGTCATATTTGTGTTCCTCATTACTAAAAAAATCCCAGTATTTCAAACATGTAGATAAGAAAAATTTAAAAATACAGAATAAGACACATGCACTAGAACATTGTGATATAAAATTGGGCTGTGACCATCACATAATATTCCTGTTATACTATTTTTAGTTAGGTTAAAAATATATATGAACACCTTTGGTATAGAGCAAATGGTGTTTTATTTTGTTCAGCTGAAATCAATGGCTGAATTGTTAAAGAAGAAACTTTGACAGAGTATCAGGTTTGGTGGTACTGTCAGAGGCTGTCCTCTGACAGGGTGAAAAACCTGATTTATTAACTGAAATGAGATCCTAAAGAACACATGATAACAGACAGTTGAACCCAAACCTGTCAAGATTTGATGGCTAAGCTCACGAAGTTCCAAAGTAACCTGTGGATAAAAGTTTGATTTTTTCCCCCAAAATGGACTTATTGTGTGCATCTAACTTTTGTAGTAGATCAAAAGGAAAATTGACTTTTTTTTCTGCACGAGTGAAATAGAAAATACGAGTTATGGAATTTCATAGAGTGAAACATTTTATGAGAGGAATGAAATTGAGGCTGGTGTTCCTCATTTGCACAGTTTGTAGAAGGACTATAGAGAAGAGAAAGAAAACAAAACAAATTAGTAAAGCTCCACTTAGAAAAGCCAGAACACTGAAGGAGCAAAACAGTCTCAGCTGTGCTATGAAGTTGCACATAACTTCTGCATTTGCTGCTGGGACTTAACTTCACCTTGACTTTCTGAACCTTAATCTTTTCCTATCTTTTCTGCTGATGCTTTATTGGTGGTAAGCCATGTTCTTAAAATTCAGTTTAAACGTAATCTCTTGGTCAAAATGTCTAAGCAGAACAGCAATTGAAGCCATGAAATGCAGTGATGGGCTGGTGGTAAACCTATCTGGAACTGCAGAGCTGTTTTTCAATCCAGACAGTCTAAGGGGGAAGTCAATTCTAAAGTTGCTTCCTGCGAGATGAAGAGAAGTGAGGCCTTAAGTAGTGAATATTCTCCCTATTTCCACTCATTATTTTTTTTATGTGAAAGCATCTGTATTGACACTAAAATGACTATCTGAAGAAACATGCCCCGTGTGTGGTGTGGTGTGTGTGTGTGCAATGGTAGATTGACAAAAACAAAATGGAGAAAAAGAGAGCTTAAGTGTTTATCTTTTGATAAATACCTGCTTGTTTGGGGGAAGAAGGTAATATATGTCCTGTTCAAAAGTTGGTGAGATTGAGATTTTGTAATATGGGTTTATGAAAAAAGATTTGTGTTATGAAAAAAGATTTAGAAGTCTCCAAACACTCCCTATGGAACTGGGAGAATGATGAAAATGTGCCTTGTGATAGCCTTAGAATGTGACTTCTAAGCCACTCTTGCTTCACTGGGGGAGTGTGGATATTGCAGGCTGACAGCTGCCATGTAACCAGGACTGGGGAGATGCTCCGTTTAACGGGATAGAATTCTAGGATGTGAAGTAGTTATGAAACTCTCTAGTAGCATGGTCCTTTTATTCTTATATGTGATGAGACTGTTGGGCCTACAATGAAACCTAATGAGCAGATTTGGTAGGTTTTGTTCAGACACAGCATTTTAACTTTGGCTATAAATTACTCCCATTTGTTGCACAAAATCAATGTACAGAATTCAGTAACATTTCTATACCCCCAAAATGTTTAAGCAGAGAGCCAAATCAAGAACACCATCTCATTTACAAGTGCCACAATAAAATGAAGTACCTAGGAATACAGCTAACCAAGGAGATGAAAGATCTCTACAAGGAGAGCTATAGAACACTGCTGAAAAAAATCAGATGACACAAATAAATGAAAAAACATTTCAGGCTCATGGATTGGAAGAATCAATATTGCTAAAGTGACCGTCATGCCCAAAGCAATCTGTAGATTCAACAATAGTCCTATCAAACTACCAATGTCATTTTTCACAGAATTAGAAAAACTTATTATAAAATTAATATGTGATATAGTTTGGATATCCCCTCTAAATCTGATGCTGAATTATAATCCTCAGCATTGGGAGGTGACTGGGTCAGGGGGCCAGATTTTTCATGAATGGCTTAGTGCCATCCCCATCGTGCTGTCCTTGCAATAGTGAGTAAATTCTCACAAGATCTGGCTGTTTAAAAGTTTGTGGCATCTTCCCTGTCTTCCTCTTGCTCCTGCCTCACCATGTGAAGTATCTGCTCTCGCTTTGCTTTCTGTCATGCTCCCTGAGGCCTCCTCAGAGGCTGAGCACATGTTAGCACCATGCATGTACAGCTTGCAGAACTGTGAGCCAACTAAACCCTTCTCCTTTATAAATTACTTAGTCTCAGATATTCCTGAGACTTCCTATAACATGTGTTATAGCAACACAAGAATGGCCTAACACAATATGGGACCACAAAAGAGCCCAAATAGGCAAAGCAATCCTAACCAAAAAGAACGAAGCTAGAGGCATCATACTACTGGACTTTAAACTATAAGGTGACAGTAATCAAAACAGCTTGGTACTGGTACAAAAGCAGACACATAGACCAGTGGAACAGAATAGAAAACTCAGAAGTAAAGTCACACACTACAAATATCTGATCTTCAACAAAGTTAGCAGAAACAAACAATGGAGAAAGGGCTTTCTATTCAATAAATAGTGCTGGGACAATTAGCTAGCTATATGAAGAAGAGTGAAACTAGATCCCTACCTTTTACCATATACAAAAGTTAACTTAAGATGGATTAAATATTTAAATGTAAGAACTCAAACTTCAGGGGAGGGGCCAAGATGGCCAACTAGAAACAGCTACAGTCAGTGGCTCCTACTGAGAAGAACAAAAACAGCCAGTGAATCCGGTACTGGCAATTGAGGTATGCAGGTTCTCTCACTGGGACTGGCTAGGTGGTTGGCACAACCCACAGAGGTTAAGGAAAAGCAGGGTGGAGTGATGGCCCCCTCAGGAGCCCCATGGGGTAAAGGGGACTCCCACTCCCAGCCAAGGGAGGCCGTGAGTGACTGTGGTACTATGGTGGGAAACCATGCTTTTTCCATGGATCTGGGCAACCTGTGGCTCAGGAGATATACCCCTTGTGAGCCCATGTCACCAAGGCCTTTGATTCCCAAGCACAGAGCTATGCAGATTCTCCGTGACTGCTGGGCTGGAGACTGCCTAAGACTACCGAGTTCCTGCGGGGAGGAGTGGCCATCATCACTGTTGCTGCCTGCTGCCTGAGATAACTGAGCTCCCAGGGAGAGGGGTGTGTGCCATCACTGCAGCTGCTTGCTGTCTAACATGACTGAGCTCCCTGGGAGAGTGGCGGCCACCATCACTGCAGCTGCCCACTGCCTGAGCTGACTGAACTCTGGGGGAGAGGAGTGGCAGCCATCACTGAAACTCCAGTCTGCTGTTCTCCCCTGCTGGTGCTGGGGAGGCTGGGTAGTTTAGACCCACGAGGAATTCTCCACAGTGCAGCACAGCAGCTGTGGCAGATTGTGGCAAGACTATCTATTTAGGCTGAACTCAGGCAGTGGCTCACACCTGTAATCCCAGCACTTTAAGAGGCCAAGGGGGACAGATCACTTGAGGTCAGTGTTTGACACCAGCCTGATCAATATGGTGAAACCTAGTCTCTACTAAATATACAAAAATTAGGTGAGCGTGGTGGCTCTCACCTATAATCCCAACCACTTGGGAGGCTGAGGCAGGAGAATTGCTTGAACCTGGGGAGCAGGGATTAGACTGATCCGAGATCAGGCTACTGCACTCCAGGCTGGGTGACAGAGCAGGACTCTGCCTCAGAAAGAAAATAACTTGGACTCACCCCTCCTTACCTGATGGCGGCCTCCTTTCGGGATTTTCAGCAACACTAGCCAGGGGTTTACGGACAGAACTCTGATCTCTCTGGGACGGAGCCCCTGGGGGAAGAGACAGCTGCAGTTTCTGTGCATCAGTGGAATTAGGCTTTCCTGCCTGCTGGCTCTGAAGAGGCTGGACAGTCTGCACAAGGGACAGCCAGAGTGCTTCACTAAGTGGGTCCCTCATCCCTTGCCTCCTGACAGGGTGAGACTCCCTAAGAGGGCTTGCCAGACACCTTATACAGGAGCATTCCTGCCGACATCAGCTTGGTGCCCCTCTGGGACAGAGATCCCAGAGGAAGGAGCAGGCAGCCATCTTTGCTGTTTTGCAGCCTCCACGAGTGACACCTCCAGATATCAAAGAAACCCAGGAGAATAGGGCCTGCAGTGAACCTTCAGCAAACTGCAGCAGCCCTAGGGAAGAGGGGCCTGTTAAAAACAGAAAGCAACAGCATCAACAAAGTCCCCACAAAAACCCCGTCCATAGTTCAACAGTCTCAAAGATGGAAGGTAGATAAAGTCATGAAGATGAGAAAGCATCCACAAAAAAATGCTGAATACTCAAAAAACCAGAGTGCCTCTACTCCTCCAAATGATCATAACATGTCTCCAGCAAGGGCAAAGAATTGGGCTGATGGTGAGATGGATAAACTGAAAGAAGTGGGTTTCAGAAAGTGGGTAATAACAAACTTCACTGAACTAATGGAGCGTGTTCTAATCCAATGCAAAGAAACTAAGAACCACAGTAAGACACTACAGGGACTGTTAACCAGAATAACCAGTTTAGAGAAGAACATAAATGACTTGATGGAGCTAAAAATCACAATATGAGAACTTCAAAATACAACCACAAGTATCAACAGCCAAACAGACCAAGTGGAGGAAAGAATTTTGGAGCTGGAAGACTATCTTGCTGAAATAAGCCAGGCAGACAAGATTAGAGAACAAAGAATGAAAAGGCATGAACAACACCCCTGAGAACTATAGAATTATGTAAAAAGACCAAAGCTAAATCTGATTGGGGTACCTGAAAGAGACAGGGAGAATAGAATCAAGTTAGAAAACACACTTCAGGATATCATCCAGGAGAACTTTCCCAACCTAGCAAGACAGGCCAACATTCAAATTCAGAAAATCCAGAGAACCCCAGTAAAATACTCCATGAGAAGATCAACTCCAAGACGCATAATCATCAGATTCTCCAAGGTCAAAATGAAAGAAAAAATGTTAAGGACAGCCAGAAAAAAAGGCCAGGTCAAGGACCAATGGAACACAGCAGAGAATTCAGGTATAAGACTACACATCTACAACCATCTGACCTTCAACAAACCTTACAAAATCAAGCGATGGAGAAAGGATTCCCTATTTAATAAATGGTGCTGGGAGGACTGACTAGCCATATGAAGAAAATTGAAACTAGATGGATTAAGACTTTAATGCAAAACCCAAACCTATAAAAACCCTAGAAGAAAACTTACGCATTTCCATTTAGGACATAGGCACAGGTAAATATTTTATGACAAAAAATCGAAAGCAATTGCAACAAAAGTAAAAATTCACAAATGGGATCTAATTAAACTAAAGAGCTTCTGCACAGCAAAAAAAATTTCAGAGTGAACAGACAACTTACAGAATGGGAGAAAATTTTTGCAGTCCATTCATCTGATAAAGTTCTAATACTCAGAATCTATAAGAAACAAATTTACAATAATAAAACCATTAAAAAGTGGGCAAAGGACATGAACAGGCACTTCTTAAAAGAAGACATTTATGTAGCCAACAAACATGAAAAAAAGCTCAACATCACTGATCGCTAGAGAAATGTAAATCGAAACTGCAGTGAGATAACATCTCACATCAGTCATAATGGTGATTTTTAAAAAGTCAAGAAATGAGATGCTGGTGAGGGTTTGCGGAAATAACACTGCCTTTATGCTGTTGGTGGAAGTGTAAATTAGTTCAACCATTGTGGAAGGCAGTGTGGTGATTCCTCAAAGACCTGGAACCAGAAATACCACTTTGACCCAGCAATCTCATTAATGGGTATATACCCAAAGGAATATAAATCATTCTGTTATAAAGATACATACATTCGTATGTCACTGCACACTATTCACAATAGCAAAGACATGGAATCCACCCAAATGCCCATCAATGATAGACTGCATAAAGAAAATGTGGTACGTGTACGCTTGTATACACATGTTTGGAATGCTATGCAGTCACGAAAAGGAAGAAATTCATGTTATTTGGCAGGGACATGGATGGAGCTGGGAGCCGTTGTCCTCAGCAGACTAACACAGGAACAGAAAACCAAACACTATATGTTCTTGTAAGTCAGAGCTGAACAATGTGAACACATAGACAGGGGAACAATACACTGGGGCCTGCTGGGGGGTGTGTTGGGTAGGGGAGAGAGAGCATTAGAAATAATAGCTAATGCATGCTGGGCTTAATACCCAGGTGATGGGTTAATAGGTGCAACAAGCCACCATGACACACCTTTTCCTATGTAACAAACCTGCAGGTTCTGCAAATGTTTCCTGGAACTTTAAAATGAAACAAAAAGAACTCAAACTATAAAAATCCTAAAAGCAAACCTAGGGAATACCTGCTTTGACAATGGCCTTGGCAGATAATATTTGCCTAAGTCCTCGAAAGCAATTTTAACAAGAACAAGTGGGACCTAATTGAACTAAAGATTTTCTACCCAGCAAATAAAGCATTCATAGTGTAAATAGACAACCTACAGAATGGGAGAAAATATTCACAAACTATACATCTGGCAAAAGTCTAATATCTAGAATCTGTAAGGAATGTAAACAAATTAACAAACAAAAAACAATCCCATTAAAAATAGACTTAATACCTAGGTGATAGGTTGATAGATGCCGCAAGCCACCGTGGCACAGATTTACCTATGTAACAAATCGGCACATCCTGTACATGTACCCAATAAATTAAAATAAAAATGAAAATTAAAAAATAGGCAAACATGAACATAGACTTTCCAAAAGATGACATACAAGTGAGCAAACACATGAAAAAAATTATCACTAATCATCAGAGAAATGCAAATCAAAACCACCAGTCAGAATGGCTATTGAGTCAAAAAATAACAAATGTTGGAAAAAAGAGAATGCTTATACACTGTAGGTGGGAATGTAAATTAGTTCAGTCAACCTGGAAGGAAGTCTGGAGATTTCTCAAAGAACTTGAAACAGAGCTACCAGTCACGTCAACATACCTATGGTGGTATACCCAAAAGAAAATAAATCGTTCTATAAAAAAGACAAATGCACTTGTATATTCATAGCAGTGCTATTCACAATAGCAAACATGTGGAATCAACCACATGTCTGTAAATGGTGGATTGGATAAAGAAAATGTGGTATATCTACACCATGAAATGACATGCAGCCATGTAAAAGAACATGTAGCAACATGGATGCAGCTGGAGCCCTTTATCCTAGGCAAATTAACGCAGGAACAGAAAACCAACCACATGTTCTCACTTAAAAGTGGTAGCTAAACATTGAATATAGGGACATAAACATGAGAACAGTAGACTCTGGAGACTATTAAAGAGGGAGGAAGGGAGAAGTGTGTGAGTTGAAAAACTACCTATTAATGCTCACTACCTGGGTAATGGGATCCATACCCCAAACTATATCATCATGTGATATGCCCAGGTAACAAACCTGCACATGTACCCTTGGCAGCTAAAATAAAAGTTGAAACTTTTTTAAAAAGTTACTCCCATTTGTTTTTCAAGTCTTTATTACACTTATCTGTTTTTTAATACTGAATTTAGGTAAATTCTTCCATAAAACCTGACTGACGTGTCTGTTGAATCAATTTATTTCCATGAATTCTCAATGAATGCCCCATAACAACAGGTAATTCCAATGTTTGTCCAATTTTTACCTTATCTTCTGTTACACTGAATGAACCAAGGTAAAATGATGAATTGTTTTTAAAAATAAGTAATCAGTTGGTGCTCCTATTGTGAAACAAATCAGTTTTTTAAATATAATCTATTTCTTTGAAGAAAAAAACATATGCTGTGGGGTGATAGGAAGGGGCTTTTCATCTTCTGGTCAGGGGTTTCCCCATACTTCGGCATCATCACCAGTGCCCTGGATGATCGGCTTTTCAACTGCAAGCTCCCCATCACTCCTGTAGGCTGGTGTTTGTGTTTACCATAATTTGAGGGCAGGATGAGTCCTCGAAGACCCATATGCATCTTACCAAACAGCCTGATGGATGCCATGGGCCGTCTCCTGCTCCCTTCATCTCCCACTACAAGCATTTTAGCAGAATGACTTGCATACCTTTTGAGCTGTGGTTTCTTATAGTATTATCTGTCTTCTGGTTTATAGTATTTCCTTATAATTCTAGGTCTTTTTTTTTTGACACTTCTTGATTTGAGGGGCTGTTATAGATTTAACTTATATATAATTTAGTGTCATTTCTAGGGACTTTGACAAGTGGGTGTGGCTCAGTCCATTATTTTACTCCTCTCTTACAGGTAAGGTGGGTTGTTTTTCTCTAGGTGGAAATCATCTTTCGATGAAATAGGTTTACATTTCTAATAACGTCCATGTGCTCGCACATACGCAGTTGCTGTTGTTGCCTTTATTTTGTATATAGTTTGGCACCCTTCTCAGTTCTGGCTTGAAGAATTATCTACATTAGCTGCACTCCTCCGAGGAAGAGAAGGTCCAGTAAAGAAATAGAACTGAAAGACCAGATGGCCATTTGTCTTCTGAATCACTTGCATTCTATTTATTTCTCTATTTCCTGAATTTCTTTGAAGACACATGAGGGTGAATTGGCATGTCATCAGGTAAACAGCTGCAGAAATATAGATGCCATTTCCATTTTGGGTCAGCAGAAATGCACATCCTAGATTAGCAGCCTGGAGTCGAATGGTATGATGTTAGGATTGATAATAGTATTCAAATCAAAAGGGCCCTTTGCATATTGAACCCAGACTATTGCATGAGAGCAGAATTCATCCTACTTAACATCCTATTTAGGCTCTTTCTCTTTTTTTTTTTTCCTTTTTTATTGGTTCTTACCAAGAGACCACTTTGCTCAGAACTAAATATTCTGTGTCCTAGAAAGCATCTTACTGTGGCAATTGGCATTTTAGATTTATCTGAAACTAAGCTACTTTGTTTTCAGCCTTTCACTAAATCTATAAAAATGTATTTTCTGTAATATATTTTCTTAATATATGTCAGGTAACAATAGAGAAATAGAGTTATAGAAATGCTAGGCTAGATGTATCTGTTGGTTTGAATATTCAAGGTGTTTTTTTGCTACATACCAAATTGTGGGAACTGAAATAAACAATGAACTTCTTATTCTTGTATTTCTGAAAAAATAACACTGTAAAATTGGCAGCAAAATTACTTCAATCTATTACTGTAAAATTTGTTTTTTGAAACCATAATAGGAAAGCTTTATTTTGACTTTTCTTTTTTTTAGTGTTAGAAAATATTTCCCTAGGATGGGTATATACCTTTCAGATACGTGATTTTGTATGTGATTGTTTTTTATTGTTTATTATCTTTTAACTGTATTTGAAAACTTGTAAGGAAATTTGACCAAGTAATTAATATGTGAAAGGAGATTATACTCAATAACAACATAAAAATAAATGTAATAATACTGGAATAATGGAAAAAAAAATTGGTAATATTTTCACATAAGCAAATATTTATTGGGTGTGTCTGTTTGGCAAGGCCCTGTTGTAAAAGTTAAAAACAGAACACTTGGACACAAGGTGGGGAGCATCAAACACTGGGGCCTGTTGTAGGGTGGCAGGTAGGGGGAGGGATAACATTAAGAGAAATACCTAATGTAAATGACAAGTTAATGGGTGCAGCACACCAACATGGCACATGTATACATATGTAACAAACCTGCACATTGCACACATGTACCCTAGAACTTAAAGTATAATAAAAAAAAAAGGATGGGGGCGGAGGAAACAGAAGCATAAGAAAATGTACTTGTACCTTAATAACCTAATGCTCTACAGAGAAGAAGTGAAAGATAAACACATGAAAAATAAGATAATGAGGGTACTAATAACATAAAATAAAGACATTTATCAAAAAGTCAATACTGACTAAGTTGAGGACAATCTTTACTTCAGTTTCTAGGAAATCTCTTGCTTGTTTGTCAGAATTCTATAGCTGTCTTAAGGGATTTGCACACTACTGACATCTTTCTTTGAGGAAAAAATAATTACCTGAATAAGCATATTAAGAAACACTTCATAAATTTTAAAAACTATATTGAATTGCTATTAGGCTTTTTGATTTATCAGTCTCCCAAAATTTTGTTGTATCTTGTTGTCTCACTTTTTAACCCTCTTTTTACCATCCAACCTTTTAAAAGTATCTCTCTTGTAATAACTAATATTTGTTTGGTGTTTACTGTAAGCCACACAGTATGTTCGAAGCTTTATATACTTAATCTCACTTAATTTTTGTGCATAATCACACAAAAAGGATGGGTGCTGTTGGGAATTTAATCATGGAAGCATTATATATGCTGTTTCAAAGTCTGATGGGTCATCCTGACGATGATTCCAGTCACATTTTAATTGAGTATGCTGCTGTATAACATGTGGACGCTCAGTGTCCACTTGATGATTGACACACTGACTGCTGATGACTCAAAGTCCAATGCAACTTTCAAATAATCTGTTTCATTTTTAACACTTCATCTGTGTTCATTTTAGCACAAGAAATCTAATAAATCTTACTGGCTAGCCTTGGCAGGCCCTGAAAATCAAATTGGAGAGCAAGCCTGGGAGATAAATTTAGTTTCAAGGTCTTGGGACTACGTAAAAATGATTGAAAGTGATACCTTTCCCCATTTTCAGTATCCTAGTTCCCTCTTGAAACGTCTCTAAGTCTCCTCTCAGGAGATGTGGCCTCTTATAATTGGTTGATTCATCTATATTAACCAATCTGTCCTGACAGCTCAGTTAACAGTCAGTTCAGTCATACATTTTTGATTGATAATCTGAGTTCAGTCAGAAAAGTCAAGCTGAAGGTACAATTGACTTAATTATTATATCAGTATATATATATTCACATGATCTTTCATGTGAGCCATAGGCTCTTCATTAAACTTTAACTCTGATCTTAGCACACCTTGTCCGTTGTGTACTTTGAAGTCAAAAAATCACCAGATTCCTAAAGTAGATTGAATTCATCATGTGCATGTCTTTCTTTTCTTCAGATGTTCAGTGACACAACAGTGGAGATGGCATAGTCATAATAGCATGCAAGTGCAGATCCTTACTACATATTATCAAAATAGAGTAGTTCTTCCAGGCCACGTTTTCCCATTCATTTTGAACTGCTAAACATACAAGACAGCACGTGAAGTGTGTTTATGCAGCTGGAGTTGTGATGATTGTCATTTTTTCCCTAATGCCTCTGTGCAATCAGTCTTTTTAGAGAAACTACAATCACCTCCTGCTTTTTTATCAACATATTGCAAACTCTGACTTAAAGTTATTGAAGTAGATATACTGACTCAGTGTAATCACATGGGAATATGATCTTCTTGATTTAATGAAGATGCTTTCTGAAGCTAAAAACCTGAAAATAAAGATTGAAGCTGTAATATATCTTACAGCTAAAGAGATCTCTTCTTGATGGCTGGCCAGTGAGAGTTTAGTTTCTGTCGAGCCTAGCCACACATCATCATGATATGAAATCAAAACAATAAGCACAATTCAGAGACACAGATAATGGAGAGAAAATAAAAAGGTTCAGATGTACTTTTGCTTACGTGTTGTGTTATTTTAATAATTTCTAAATTTTTCCAAACAGACATCGTAATGGTCAAAGAGTGTGGTTTCATTTTAAGAATCATATTTAGTAGATCTAAGGCAGTTTGAAGACAAATGGAACCTTTAAATTCCCAGCATGAAATTTCTACCACAATCTTAACATTTTCAATATAGACTGAATATTGTTAGTAGTAGCTCAAGCCACAGAAATAAAATATTACACACACACCCACACAGACACATTCTTCCCACTCCGCATCATCAGAAATGGAGTTTTTGGATTGAATTGATGTTATTTTTGAACATCTCGTGATGTTGAGGAGCTTCTTCCCACAAAAACAGAAGATAGCTATTTCATTTAAGTTTAGGAAAATCCATTTTATTAAGCTCTGAATTTCAACAAATTTGAGGTCTACTTGAAATCAAATAACCACTATTATACTTCAGTGTTATGTAATTGTGCATGCATAGTCATATTGTTCTAGGATTGTTACTATCTAGAGCACATCATTACATTTGTTTCTTGAAAAATGACAGTAATAACTGCACTTAGCTAACAAGAGTTGAGAGGATTTAAAGAGTTAAACTTAATAAAATATTCAGCAGAGTATAAGTGTGAAATAAATACTAGTGACTGATCTTGTTTCTGTGGTCTCAACCATCAATTTAGGGAAGCTCTTTCTGTAATTTTCAGGCCTTTAGGTGACTATTTTATTGAACTCATACCAAAGAGTACATTAAAAGAGATTTCAGAGCTGTTCAGGTGTATTATCTTATTTAATCCCAGATCTTATTACTGAGGTCACAGACAATATTAACATTGGGTCTTGAACTTATTTGGTTGGGGCAAAGTACCAAAGAACCCAAGGTTAAAGATTTAATTTCTCTTTGGATTGGTCACCCCTGATAACATAATTAAAATTCATCAATCAATTGTCTATTATGTGTCAGCAATTGCCTAAGGAATTTTATTTTTGTGCATTATTGCAGGTGAGCCTCACAACTATCTTGCAATCTGGAGCTCAGAAAGGTGAAGTGAACTCGACCAAGTCAAGCAGATAATGAGCAGGGAAGCCTAAATTAAAACCTAGATCTTACTAATTTTTCAAGAGCCCGTATTCTTTGTAGTATGGTCTTCTGGCTCTGTGACTTCAGACTAAAATTACAAACCATATTGAAAATTTTACAAATGCAAGTTATTTGGCACAGAGGTGACTATGTGAAAGAATTTGAGTGGATATTTAGATTTTTAAATTTAAAATAGATTTAAAGAGTCAATCCTAGATAAGAAACTACCATCAATTTGTTTTCTAATTCTCTTTTGTTCGTTAGAGAAGAATTCAATGCTGTTTGTTGGTAATAGCCTATATTAAAAGTTTCAAAACAAATTTGGAAGTAACTCTAAATTATTTAAACAATCAATTTAAATTGTAAAATTTTTACTCAAGTTTTAAAAGAGATTTTGTTCAAGGTTGGGTTAATTTCTTCCTATATTACAAATATTCAGGGTTCTTTTGTGAAAATGGTATTCCTTTAAATTAGGTATAAGAGAATGTTTACCTTTAGTACAAATTAGTAAGAAATCCAAAGACACACACACATGCACACGCACACACACACAGAGTTTTTTTTTCTTACATTTGTTCCTCATTTCAAAATTTTAGAGCATGTCTATTCTTTATGAGCTCTCAAATTTTATAGATCAAATAGTTCCCTATCTTCGGACTCTGTCTTTCATTAGGGATCACCAACAGTATAGAAAGGTTTCAACCCATTGAAAGAATCATTATGCGGTCTGAAGAGAGATTCAACCCAGATTCAGATCTTTGTTTCAGTAAAGGGCACCCATCCTGTTCCTTCACTGTGGTTTCACTCTGACATTCTGTCCAGTATTGCATCTAATAAGTGCATATGCAACCTCTCTTAGGAGATTCCAAGTGAGGTGTGTGAAGTAAATACAATATTCAGAGCCGATATTGCCTGTCCTGCCATCTGGTCCACCATCTGATTTTCTTATTCTGCTTTATTAAGAAAGAGACCTCTCTGAATTTTACCAGAGCCCTGCCTAGTTGGGATACACATAGATGGGGATAATATGTGAGCAATTTTCAATAGCCAAGAGATGTACCAGTAGGGTGCCTGTTACAAGGAAAAGTCTGAAATCTTGAAAGAAATAAGAAATGAAAATTATATTTAAATGAGGTGTTTCAGTTTTGTCTTTGATATTAAACTGATGAGGTAAATTGCTTTCAGAAGTTAAAATAGAGATCTAAAGGTTATAATAATATCAATGCAAAAATAGCCCAGAGAGAGTAAGATGGGGATTTCATTTAAATATGTGAATGATTTGTGGAGATGTAATGGCTCTATTAATATTAATTATGCCGTTATTCACTGCTCTCCAAATGGAAAATTACCAATCTATAGCTTACTGGCAGAGATACTAAAGTGTAAATAGAAGTTGACAACCTTGCTTCTATGCATACAAGTTGTTCATGATTTCTAGTTTAAAAAATTCTGACCAATCTAATGTTTTAAAAAAAAGTCTAGGTTTGGCAGAAAACTCTGGATATGAAGAACTTACCTCTATTACTTTCCATTGGTATCGTGTGCTTTGGCTTCGATTAGTTTTTTTTAAAGGCTCCTTATTTTATATATTTTTATTTTTTATCAATACATTATAGTCGTACCCATTTATGTGGTACAAAGGCGAAACTTCCCTTGTCTCAGGTTTTGGTTTATCCCTCACACATCTATGTAAACTCCTTGGGAAAAGACAAAAGAAGAAGGAACTCCACTAAACCTTAATGGGGCGGGGGGTGGGCCTCTTTATAGCAAGGAGACAGCAAAAGGGACTAACAGTTTCTGACTACCTGGGATAGAGGAGGTGGCTCGTTTTTAGAGCCATTCCTTAGACCAAAAGTTTTTATTTGGAGATGGGTGAGACAAATACTTTTATGTCTGAAAAACCATCCCATCATGGAGAAGGTTATCTTTTAACTCTATACGTTGGTGTTTGTTTCTTGAAGCAATTGACATTTAATGAGGAAGAAAATATTTTGAAAGTTGTATTTATTTATTTTTAATTGCGTGACTGTCTTAGTGTTTGGAAGATAATGTTTTTATGTGCAGTTTAAAATATTTATCAGTTTGAGTCCTAAACAGATACATTTCATTAAATTCTCAAGACTGGTTTTCACCCCATTAAGTTCTATTATTAAAATTACCAGGCAATATCTTAAAGGCTTAAAAGTTATATTACTGGTAATTGCACAGGTCTCTTCCTTCTTTTTATATGTAAAATGCTGTTTTAAATGAATCATACTATGTGCTTTGCTGCCAATTTGAATCCCTACATCTGGGAATCGTCCCAAGATTACCCACTTCCTGTCTGTAGGAGGTAGCATTCTCATTATGAGCATCAACAGCAATGATTTGGTGCAGCAATAAAAAGAGGCACCCCAAGTGAGTCCATGTGACTAAACATGGAATAAGGGGGTATGGATGTCTTGGGTCCTCAACATACGAAGATAATTAAATCTCCAAACTACAATTTCTTGTCTTCTTTCTTTAACTACGTTTGGCCTCCTAAAGTTTGAAGAAAAAAACACACACACAAAAGATTTGAAATATGGGCAGAGGGGTGTGGTGCCATATGGCAGCACAAACAAAATTACCCAAACACTTCAAAAACAAGCAGGGCACGTTCCTCCCTCTGTTCAGTAACCATATGTGAACTCCACACGTAAAAAACTGCCTTCAAGTTGATTCAAGCAGACTCTTTGTCTTTGTGCCTCCAGTGTGTTTCCTTGAAGGGGGAAAAAAAAGCCAATGGTTCTTGGAGGGGAGCGGCAATGAGGTCTCTGCAAGATCTGATCCCAAAATTGCCAATATTGTAAAACTATTTTTGAATTGAAAGGACTTTGTGAAGAGGGAAGATGGTATACAATAAAAGAATCCTTGTCACTAAGTAAAAGCAAGCTTATCTTTGGCATTTAGCGGTTCTGGGAGCTGTTTGGAGAAAATTAAAAAGACATATTCCTGCCCTAATGGGATTTATCATTAGAGAAGAACAGTTTTGGCTATGACACACAATGGGCACACAGACATCGTTATAAAATCATGAGAATAAATTGATTAAATGAAAAAGGAATGAACTATACGGGAAGTATTAGTAAAATGTGGTTATAGGTTATTGGTGGATCCTTGACTCTTGACCTTTTGAACCCAACCTTTCATTTTCTTCTTGCACGGTTTATAATTGCACATATTTTTTCACTGACTTCCATCACAACACCTCCTTTGACCTTTTACTTTGAAGTCACCCATTTGGCTGATTTAAAACATACATATTGCCTTAGGGCCAGGAAACCCTGTGCCATCTGTGGGATTATATGCACAATATATAAACTACATAACATTTGAGAATTTAATATAAGTCATAGGAAAGAAAATCTCAAAATATTCGACATTAGAGAACAAAGGTGATTTCTAAGAAGTCTAGAAATAAGTCTTATAAAGCTGAGCAGATAAAAAAAATCCTATTTCTACATTCCAGTTTGTATGCTTAATATAAGGTGACTGAGTTTTAAAGTAATTATGTGGAAGTGAATATTTAGTGAAAGCTTTCAAAGGCCAAGTTAATGAATGACATTAATTGTGGAAACATTTTTGAATGCCTAATGCCTGTTAGGAAACCAGTTTGGTAAACATTTTTAGTGGCCTCACTCCCGGGCAATTTGAACAGAATGAAAGCACTAGTTACTAAGTTTTTGGTAGCTACATAATTACCTATGTATTTAATTCTATTTGGGGTTTTTATTATAACTGATTAATCCCTGGTTCTTTAAGTCATTTAGTGTATATAGCATCATGCTAGTTACTAAAATAATTGAATTACTGTAACAAATTATTGAAAGATTAGACTCTTGGCAAACTCAACTCTATTTAGGTTTGTAATAGATTAAATTAAAAAATATACCACACCCTGATACACAACAAAATATATAATCTTGGATCCAAAAGTCCACTGATATATTTATATAGTTAACTCCTTTAAGATGACTTTATTTAAAAATTAAGAGCAAAAAGGGCTTTGGAATACCTGCTAGTCCAGATCATGAATCACTAAATGCTCATTTTCTTTTCAAAATGTCTTGCCTATCAATAGTAACTTCTGTTGACCCTGAGCTTTTGAATCATTTTGGCCTCTGTAGCATGACCTAACCCTAAACTTCCTGGGAACTCAGACTGAAGCATTCTGTGATGCAAAAGAAGCAAGTTTTGCTCTGAATCCCTGATGTGGACCCTCAGGATCCAGGAGCAGAAAACGTCTTTCTTGCCTTGCCTGTTTATTTTTAAATTCCTTTCATAAACTCAAAATTTGCAACAACCAAAGTAGTTCAACAGCTAACTAATCCATAGTTTATTTCAATTGATCTTAAAGTTCACAAAGATTTGCTTTTCTAAGTAACTGGCACCCATTTACATGTCGGCACAAATCAGTGTAGATCAGACAAGTGAACCAGAGCTCCCAAGGAAAAGCTCAGCATCGGCCATCTAAAAAGTTATTGGAACAGACTTGCCCTTTGGTAGAAATGCAGTGGAATGGAATAATGTTTCTTTTGCCTGAAGACAAGCACTCAAGTGATGTCAGCTGTGCTTGAAGAAAACATTAAAGCATCTTCTATTTGAACAAATAGGGCAAC
This sequence comes from Macaca nemestrina, assembly GCF_043159975.1. Taxonomy (NCBI): domain Eukaryota; kingdom Metazoa; phylum Chordata; class Mammalia; order Primates; family Cercopithecidae; genus Macaca; species Macaca nemestrina. The sequence goes on from NC_092130.1 coordinate 61,893,674, forward strand.
AGATCTAATAGCAAAGTAAAGCTACTTTCTATGACTCCAATGTGCTTTATTAATGGATGCTCCATAATTTGCTTCCCTGAAGATTATATACTGATACAACTGTCAGTATGACTTCAAAATGTCCATACTTATTAATTGTTTAAATGATGCATTTTGTACATTAATCTTTTTGGAAAAAGCAATATAAAACAAAGACATAGTGATCAACTATGGAGGGCCTACAGCAATAAAATAATATTCTAAATGCTATTTCTCAGTAAAAGACTTAAGGGACAAACACACTGAGTAATAATCATGATGAGTTGTAGTTGATGAGGTAGAAGGTTACCTAAATTGAATAAGTAGTGCAATACAGGTGACATAGATCTTATCTGCAAGTTTAGTGTATGACAACATCATCTGTAGCAATTGATACTATAGTGGCTTATTTGAAAATAAATGTTATTGCCAAGGTAGTCAAAAGAAGTATGTGCCTATCTCAGGCATTGGCCATGTATTGAGAACTTAGATAGTAGGATACAAATTCTCCATTGGAGTACTCTCCTTTCTAAGTTATGCTTATTTTTGCTAACCCTCTAGGCTATTACCCTCTTGGTTAGAATTTAAGGAAAATGCATTTTGAAATCTTTTAGTCACCTTATAAATGAATAAAAATTAAAAATATCAGGTAAAAAGGATAAAAGTAAAGGTATTAGAAATTATACATGACCCTTGCTTTGTTGGAGTAAAAAGAAAAAAAAAGATACTTGACAAAAGACTTAAAATCTCAGAGAGCCCTGTATTTACTATGTGCTTGCTGGTTGTTCCTTTATACCTTACCGCTCTGATGCTGGGTTTTAAACTTGCAGGTCTTTGTGACTGCTATCTTGAAAGTAGTTTAATATGTGCTGAATTAGCCTGACCCTTAGAGTTGTACTTATATATTTATACAGGTGGTTGACTACAACCCCCAAGTCTCTGCACATCAAGAATCTTAGGCTTACTGTTAATTTACTTTGAATTCTTAAAATGAGTGCATTTTCTGCTTTGCTTTTCCTCATATAGTCAACCTTTCTCAGCAGAGGGAGAAAGAAAGCACAACCAGAGAGAAGATACTAGTTTTTCTTTTTAGCATAGTATAAAATGTGGCTAGTGACTGCCCTGTATCAAGATTGCCTGAGTGAGGGGTTTGGGAAGAAAATAAATTATGTTGTTTAGTTAAGTAGTTAAGGAAGCAGTGATGGTCTTAGATAAAATCACTATCTTTCATTCCGATCCTTTTACTATTTGCAGTGGGATGTGTCCCAAAAGTATTCAGTGTATTAAGTTCCTAGTTTTTCCTGTGGATCTGATCTTCCTCTAGGCTTCCTCACTAGAGTAAATATATCCTCCATTAATCCACTTGTCCAAGGCAGAAATATGGAAGTGATCCTAAAATTTCTTTTCTTTTCTTTTTTTTTTTTTTTTTTGAGATGGAGTCTCGCTCTGTCACCCAGGCTGGAGTGCAATAGTGCAATCTTGGCTCACTGCAACATCCGCCTGCTGGGTTCAAGCGATCCTCCTGCCTCAGCCTCCTGAATAGCCAGGATTACAGGCATGTGCCATGATGCTCAGCTAATTTTGTATTTTTAGTAGAGATGGGGTTTCTCCATGTTGTTCAGGCTGGCCTTGAACTCCTAACCTCAGGTGATCTGCCTGCCGCAGCCTCCCAAAGTGCTGGGAATACAGGCATGAGCCACCGTACCTAGCTGATCCTAAAATTTCTAAGCCTCAAAATATATTTTGAATTTATCTATTTTACTTCATCCTCACTGTATCTCTCGGTCCAAGCTGCAGTCTTTTTTATTAGGACATTTTAGTAGCCTTGTAACTGGTCTCTCTATATTGCTCTTAATTCCTTCGAATGCATTTGTTATGAAGAAGCCAGGATTATTTTTTAAACCCTAAAAAATTATTAAAACATCCCAGTGATTTTCTGTTGTATTTGGGATGTATAAAAAGTAGAATTATATTTAACACAGCTTTTTAGACTATTGCAATTGAGGCCCTAGCTACTTTTGTGTGCTTATCTTGAGCCATTCTCCCCTTTGATTAATTACCCTCTTTCTGATACACTGGCCTTAATTTAGTTCCCTAAAGGGCCATCTAAGAAAGTTCACACTTGCTCCTACTGGTTCACTCTTCTACTTTTTGCCTGCTCATCCTTGAAGTCTCAAATAAAATGTTATTTCCTCATTGAGGGGATCCCTGAAGGACCAATTTAAACCAGATATACCTTGTTACTCTCTTTCGTAGTGTGCAGTAAAGGGTTAATTCAGCAGGCTTGAGGTGCTTACATCCTGCACATTCCAAAGAAAGATCTGTTTTTAGACCATCTCCTGGAAGATAACTTCTGAGCCTTGGGAATATTCTGCCTAATACGAGGTTTTTGTATGCCTGATACTTTGTGCCACACAGTGCCATTTTGGTTACACAGCTTATGCTAACAATGTGATTTATGGTGAGTGCCTGTTTTTGGTAAGGGAACTAGAGTCTGAGTAGTTGAGGCCAGTGGCAAGGGAGCTACATGTCTTTGTTTCTGGCTCCCCAGTGAAAACCCTGGACACCAAGCCTCAGGTGAGCTTTCCTGGTTGGTAACACCTCATATGTGTTGTTGTACATCATCCCTGAGAGAGGTTAATACATCCCCATGTGACTTCACTGGAAGAGACACCTGGAAGTTTGTGCTTGACTCCTCGTGGACATTATCCCAGGTGCATTTTCCCTTTGTTGAATTCTTTCTCTGTAACAAACCATAACTGTGAGTATGACTGCTTTTCTGAGTCTTGTGAATTTTTCTAGTGAATCATCAAGCCTGAGAGTATCTTAGAGACCCCAAAACACATTGTACCTTATTTGTTTCCTTAAAAACAACTATGTTCATTTGTCATTATATATAATTGTTTATTTAGTCTTTTTTATTTTGCTTACATCCAGACATTCTATAAATGTGGAAATTAGGCAGTGAATTATTTTGTTTCTCATTGTATTCCAATTCCTAGCATAGCACAATAGGTGCTCAATAAATGTTTGGGGAATTAAAAATTAAATGTAAGATAAAAATACATGAAAGAAATTAAGTGAAAGAAGCCAATTTGGAAAGGTTAAATGCCATATGATTCCAGCTATATGAGATTCTGGAAAAGGTAAAACTATGAAGACAGTAAAAAGATCATTAATTGCCAGGGGTTGGGGAGAGGGAGGAATGAATAGGTGGAGCATACAGGATTTTTAGGTCGGTGAAACTATGTTGTATGATACTGTCATGGTGGATACATGCCATTACACATTCATACAAACACATAGAATGTACAACACCAAGAGTGAACCCTCATGTAAACTATGGACTTTGAGTGATTACATGTCAGTGTAGGTTTGCCCATTGTAACAAACATACCATTCTGCAGGGGGATGTTGATAATGGGGCGGTTGGCAGGGGGGCTATGCACGTGTGGGGCGGAGGGTATAGTATGTGGGAATACGTTCTGCACCTTCTGCTCCATTTTGCTGTGAACCTCTCTAAAAAGCAAAGTATATTTAAAAACTGAATGTATAGTATTTGGTGAAAAATAAATAGCTCTGAAGAACTTTAAGAAAAAATTTGATAACATTGTCTTCCAATTTGATTTCAACCTTTAAAAATTATAATTTAGCTTTACTGCCTGAATAATTATATATGTAATAGAAAATAGTCACAATATTTCAATTGGCATTATAGATTTGTGATAATTCTAATAACTGTGTTTTCACTCAGTTCTCTGAGTTAATATTTTCTTGTCACATTTGTGTAAAATTCCTACTATAATATTTAAGTTTGATATAGAGGATTTTGGAGTGACTGATGGGATATAAGGAAGAGACAAAATGCAAGCAGAATTATTCTGGTTGGCTTAAGAAAATAAAGTGAAGCAGTAGGTGATGAGCTGTCTCTGGAAGCAGAATTCTAAAGCTGTGAAGAGCATAATTAATTAAAGGACTTTGCCGCTCACTCTTGACCCACATTTTAAATTACAGAGAGTTAGTAAACCAGGACTAGAAATCTCCAAAGACATAAAGCAGAATAGACCATAGTTTGACTTATAAATAGGAAGAACAGGGGTCATGAAAAATTAATTTAGGAGTCTAAAAAAATCTGCTATAGTGACTGATAAGTAACCCACTGTTTTCTACATGTTTTTGAATTTATCTCTGTATTCTGAGAAACTTGAAGTTATTTTTCCCTGGTCCTATGACACTGTCTGCAGTTGATGGAAACTGATGTGGGAGAAAGTGATGGAAAGAAATTAGGAGCTATCGGAAACCAGTCATTTGCAAATGAGTGCTCTGACTTCTCAGGATACATCCTGAAATGTTAATGTCATTCATCTTCCTAATTCTAAATTAGACATGCTCTGTTGCATTGGTTGAAATTCTTATTTTCTGTCTGTCGAGATGGAGGGTATTGAAGTGGTCATGATTTTTTTTTTTTTTTTTTTTAATGAATATCTTTGCATGTCTGGCCACATGTTCCTCTTCGTCTTGTTAAACAGCTGGTTTTCCCATTGAGGATCTATTCTTTGGCCACAACCCAGGTATGTGACACTTGCTGACCCAATCAGATTTGCCCTTGGGAATTTAAATCTAGAGTAGAAATATCAGCCACAAACTGGTTGTCCTAGTTGCTAAATCCTGAAGAGGCAGCCATTAAATTCTGCTGTCTGTATTCTCAGTAATGCCATAATTCTTTATTTTTTTCTGAGGCAACATCATTTCTTTGAGTCTATGAGATACCAAATACAGACAGAGCTGGAGCCTCAAGGTTAAGGAGTGCTAATCTCTCGTTGCCAGAAGACCCACCTCGTGGATGACACATGGCTTGGGAAATGGCTTTAGGCTGGTGGAGATGTGTCTAAACAGATATAATTTTAGGACCCCCTTGTAATATCTCTTCTGGCAATGATACTTTTATTCTAATTAATACATAATCTAGCACTGAAGAAAATGTTTCTTAGAATACTTTTCACTGAAAAATTGGATCTGGTTACTGTTGTTCCACAGTAGAGTGAATTCGGTGAAATAAGCTTGTGGATTTTGGCTACAGCACTACTCCTTTTTCCATTCACTCATTGTCATTCCATAAACATTTACAGAGTGTACACTATATATAACACACTGTGCTAGGGGCTGAGGGAGCTGCTGCTGGGAACATTTTTATGTGACTAAGATGATCAGCTTTTCTAGATGGAAACTTAAGAGACTTGAGGAAAAAGCCATTTCAGACAGATAGGAATCCGTGAAGTTTTTAAAGACTTTTAAGAGATTTTGATTTTTTAAAGCTATCTTTTATAACAGTTCCAAAATACAGTCTAGAAGTTAACCACATAAGAGAGCAGAAAATTCCTCTACTAACCCTAATTCTTTTCCTTAAATCCATTTATGCCTTCTCGTTCATTATTGTATCTAAAGAATAGCTGATTCCTTATAATAATCCTTAATATAGTTAATAGTGTTAATGAAAAAAATCCCTTACATAGTTAAGGCAGTTACTAAGTCACTTTTCAGCCTTCCCCCCCGCCCCAGGCTAAGTAATCCAATTATGTTAACTTTGTGCCATAATTAAACTAAAGATTGCTTTAGGAAAGTTTAATCACATCATTGAAATATCCCCCAGCTAAACCAGGTGCTTGTTGAGAAGTGTGGTTAGTGGCCTTGTGAAAGCTAAAGAAGTTTCATATTATGTGCTATTTTGTGCTATAAACTTCCATCTGGCAGAGACCTGGAGGAAACAAACTAAAATAACTGAATCACAACCATTGTCTCAGTGGGGCTTGGCATTTAAGTGGACTATCCAAAGCAAGTATGAAGCATGACTTAGGGCTTAAAAAAAATTCCTGAGCATAGCACACTTGGCATTTTTGCAATAATGTGTTAAAAAATCAACTTCCACATTGAATAGCTTTGAATCTGATGCATGCCCAGTGAAAGTGTAGAAGAAACTTAGAATTATTAAACTAAGTGATGTCATGTTTACCTTACTTTCCCATGTCCTCTGCCCTCTGCTAGATGTTGGTAGGTGGTCCAGTTGTGGTACTACTTTACCACCTTGCTATGATCAAGCTGTGTATTTGCCATAAGCATCTCTATAGCCATAATTGTTCTTCTATGCTTTTTTTAAGCTACACAATTCTTACTTTAAAAATAACATGTCCTCTATATAACTTAGACAACATATATGTTTCAAATAACTTTATGTCCATCAGCCTTCTTTCACCACTTTTATTTCGTCTTCTGGCTGCTATCTAAAACAGGGAAGAAGGAAATTATTTTGGTTGTCCTTGCTTTTTGTCCTTCTGACACAAACATAAGGCTGACCTGGAATTTGTATCAGAAGCTCTGTGGCCTCTCAGTTTCAGCTCTTTTAACTTTTAATAATTTGATGTTTTGAGTGTGAAGACTAGGATGAACCAAGAGAGATGCCCAGAGGGCAACATTTAAGAAGGTCCTCACTCTATGTTCTGCAAAGGCTGACTTTGAGAGCTTCCTAGCCTGGGCCTTCCTATTATTGTTATTATTTTTTTTTAGCACATTAAGTGTGCAGTGGGTATACAGACATATTGGAATGTGGTTGGAGGGGAAGAGTCACACTTTTGCTGTGATTCTGAGGAAGCCTGATTCATGCAGTAATGAGATAAGAGTTTCTTGGATTTAGGAGTGAGATCCTGTGTATCTACTCTCTGTGGCTAAATCAAGGTCTATATTCTGGACCTTCTGATTTTTTTCTCTCCTCTTTTGACTTGCGTTGATGTCATGGACTAAATGGTGTCTCCCTCAAAATTCATATATTGAAGTCCTCATCTCCATACCTCAGAATGTGACTTTATTACTTTATTTGTTTATTTGAGATGGAGTCTCACTCTGTAACCCAGGCAGGAGTGCTGTGGCGCGATCTCAGCTCACTGCAACCTTCCCATCCTGTGTTCAAGTGATTCTCCTGCCTCAGCCTCCCGAATAGCTGGGATTACAGGTACCAGCCACCATGTCTGCCTAATTTTTGTATTTTTATTAGAGGCGGGGTTTCACCATGGTGGCCAGACTGATCTTGAACTCCTGACCTCAAGTGATCTGCCCACCTCGGTTCCCCAGAGTGCTAGTATTACAGGCGTGAGCCACTGTGCCTGGCCAGAATGTGACTATATTTAGATTTAGGGTCTTTAAAAAGATCAGGTTAAGCAAGGTCATATGGTGAGCCCTAATTTAATATGACTAGTATCCTTACGAAAAAGAAAGAGGCGTCAGGATGGCTTCCACACACAGAAAAGGCCATGTGAGGACACTGAGCAGGCAGCCTCTGCAAGCCAAGGAGAGCTGCCTCAGGAGAAACCAAACCTGTCAACACCTTGATCTGGGACCTTCAGCCTCCAGAACTGTGAGAAAATAAATTTCTGTTTTTTAAGCCACATAGTCTCTGCTATCATTTTATGGAAGCCCTAGCAACTCATATAGTTGATTATATGGCCAGTGTTACTCCAGGAAAGTCCCAGTATATGAACGTCTCCCATTCCTAGCCTTGACCATGACCTTCCTAGGTGCTCACACATGAACATTTAGTTTGTGTTATCATTTCATTCTTTACTCTTTAACTTCAAAGAAGCTATTCTAGGATTAAGAAATCCCTTTATGGATTATAATTAGAATTTGAGGCCAAGCCGAGAAAGACCTCTGGAGGCTTTTCTTTGCTCCAAGAATAGGAGTGTAAATTTTAATGGACTGGCTCATTGTTCTTTAAGTTCGAGGCCATGCTCAATCCCTGCCATTTTTAACTATGGTAGCAAAATATAGACTTAATGTCATTCTTGAATGATGAACTATGCCTTTCCTAAAAACAAAAAGCTCACTAATTTCTATAATGTACATTTAATGATTGGAACCATTTATTTTTCTTTCCAATTCTTTAAGGTTAAACTACATCTCTTTTATGTTAAACACATGCAATATATAAACTCCAGTAACAATAAATTAAAATGTTTAAAAATGGGCCAAAAGGACACTTCTTTCAGGAAGCGAGTCTTGAAAATCAGGCAGAAGTTTGATGGTGTTGAGAGCTGGTAATGTGTGAAAAAACCTAAGACTAGTGACTGTTATCCTGGGACTGATTCCACTGTCAACTGGCTCAAGTGTTCACATCTGTGAAAGGAGAGGGTTGCCTAGATCATTTCTAGTTCTTTCATAGAACAAAAGGTAAATAAAAATAATTGAAAAAACTAAGATTATGTGTTCAAACACTAGGTGGCTGGCCACATTATTTGAACTTCCAGTTTCTCCTAGTCAAGTTGAAAAATTCCAAGAGAACCGCTTTCTGATCCAGAAACAATCTGAGCGATACTGTTCAAGTAATCTATATTTAGCACTTGAAATTTTACCCTAAATTAAGCTTTTTTAGACTGAAATCCTGTGGCCCTGGAAGGGGATATGGTAGGGATGATGGACAGCTGAAGAACAGAGCCTTGAGACTGTCTACAGGGGCACCAGGCCTCTGCCTTACAGGATATGACTGTCCTATAGAAAGATGGGATCTATGGTTTCCGGATGTTTGTATTTTCTAGGAGAAACCAGGCATTCAAATGTCAGTGTCAAGTCTAATTTTAAAATGTTGGCAACCAGCACATTTTTTTTTTATACTGTGCAGGGAAAATAGACTTATCTGCTGCTGTTTACTAATATTCTCATAGTTCCCAAAGTAGGAGCTATGCAAACATTCACTGACACTATATTCATGGTGCTTGGTGTCAGTTTCTGTGGGAAACCTGCAACAGTGTTTTTCAAACTGCATTCCCTCAGAGCCTAGCAGATCTTCTGTGGCTGTGAAAGGCTACCTATGTGTTAGTTTCCTTTTTTTTTTTTTTTTTTTTTTGACTGGGTTTACAATGTTATTTGAACAAAAAGTTGTTTTGGTCAATATATGTAAAGTGTTTACAATACTGGGCACATAGCAAGCACCACTATGTACTAGCTACTATTATTAGTAGAGTTTGTAAGACTTTTTCTGTAGGGATAATAAGTTAATGTCCTAATTATTCTATTATGTTGTTCCAAATAAAAAACCATCCTTCAATTTCATGAAATTCAAAAGCTTTTTAATGCATCCTTAAAGTTTTTATGATATTCAGAAGTAGCTGTATTTTATGTAAGACTTTAATGTGCAAAAATCCAATGAGAGTCTTGCTCATTTGCAACCTTACTTTTGCTATTTTTGCTTTTAAATTAAAGAAGAGTTTTACATTTTAATTTCTTATCTAGGTTACCCACAGCTGGGCTGACTTGTGAGATTTTACCTTTGAATCTGAGAGTACAAATACTTTCATCAATATTCTGTTTCCCAGAGGTATGCTAATTCTCGTGAATAATCACAACAATCATGGGAAATTTTTAGAGAATATAACAGAATCTTTCCTCTGCAACTGCTATACAGAAAGACTGTGTTAGAAACTGGTTAACTTCATGATCTGTCCTACTCTGGTCCCTGACCTACCTTTGCAGTCTTGAACTCCCCCAATGAGGAGTATATCACTTTCTTACCTTCCTTGCATTATTACCGATGCCCTGAATGCCTCTCACATCCCTTTGATTGTCAAAATTCATTCCATCTTTCAAGATTTGATGGTTTCAAATCTTGCCTTCTCCAGGAAACCTTTCTTGCTCCCTCAATATTACAATCACCTTGTGCCAGCCCTGCTATTTCCTTCCTTTGAGACCTCTTGACAGTTTATTCCTGTATATTTGAAGGTACTTACTAAGTTCTTAGGATGCATGCTTGCATAACTTGTATAGCTCTGTATTCAGCTTTATGAAGGAATGTAGATAAACCATATATTGTGAAGTAATACCGCACATCTAATTAAATCTTATACATCCCTGTTTTTTGGCATAGAGTATAGACTCTTGGTACCTTTTACTCTGAGGTGTAAAGCCCTCCGTGGTCAGTGGTTGCAGTAAAACTCCTGCAGTTTTCCTTCAATCACATTTGAACTAAACATACAAATAATATCAATTCTACTTACATCAAACTTGTCTCATCAGTTTAACATGCTCTTCTCTTTCTTTTGTTTTTATAGATGGTGCTTTTTCTTGGCTCTATAAAATGCCATATTCTTAGTGATAGCTTGAGTTCTTGGTTAGTTTATGGTGCTTAATAAATTTATTTTAGGATTAGAGTAAATTTAGATTGTGAGCCCTACCATTCTTTAACATTGCCATAGTTTCCCACAGAAGGATGTATGAATCTTCATATTCATTTTGCTTTCATATATAAAGATGAAGTCATCAATATACCAGATACCTAGATTTTATTCCCAGTGGTGACTTGTTACCTCCCAAGAGGAGAGGCCATGTAGGGAAGCACCTGGGTCACTCAGAAGGCAAAGGGAGTATGGGAGAAATATAGGTGGGCTAGACTTTGACATTTGGGAAGACCCTCATGGAGTAATATAATCACAAAGTAACTTTCAAATGCTGACTGCCTGATGTCCACTAAAGACTCATAGATGGTATATGAGGTAAAACATCTCTAAAGCCAGTGTCATAGTTAACTGAGTCTTCTCTTTCCCACTGCTCAGGTGCTCATACAATCCTGTTTGGGATCGAAACCATTTATGCTTTTTGTCACTGTATAATTATTAAGTAACCATTTCACCCTCAAAAGTGTCCCAGTGTAGATAATAATTTATATGGTCCCTCATAATAGCCCTCTGTTTCCTAATTTATTGGCCTTACTATACCTGTAATATAATAAAGAAACTACATATTCAGATGGTATTATCATATTATGTTAACAGAGAAGACTTAAAACCAATTCATTAGCTAAAAAGCTATAGCTAAATCTTCTACATTATTTTCATATAGATAATTTCTCAAGACAGAAAACTCCATAAATTTTGGATCTTTGCTTTAAAAATTGGAGAACTTAGAAGGCAGAAGATTTTAATTCTAGATTTAAATCTGTCAGTACATTTTATTTGAGCAACTTTCTCATTCTTTTGGAATGATGAATTACTTTGAAAATAAAATAACGTTGATAAAAACATGATTATTAGAAGACTAAAATGACAATGTAAAGCAAAAGTTGAAAATAAAAGACAGGAAGTATTATTATGTTATATAGGAAAATTAGTGACCCAATTTGACAAAGAAAAAGTCATTCTGTTTTCACCGATGAAAAAATGTATTATCATTTTACACAGAAAAAAATAGGCAAAGCTAATATAGAGACCACATCTAGGGAAATACATGCTAAATATAAATGAACAACGCATGTAATGAATTATGCATAATTTTAAATTAGTTAATGAAATAGATTCATTATAGATGATAATGCAGGATTTCTGATCCTAGTTTTGAATTTGATACCGAAGTAAATCATTGTGTTGGAATTCCCACTGACAGCCATTGCAGTGTAAATCTCTCCATGTAGCTTGTTCAATTCATTCTTCTTAATGAGGAGGGAGGAAGGAGAACACTGGCAGCATTACAACAAAGGAATATGAAAGTGAGGCTATTGGTGTCTAAGGGATTAAAACAGAGAGAGCATAGCATATATGCATTTGCTTATGAATGAACATTTTTAGCAAAAGCCATTTACAGTTCAGCATCCACATGGCCTTGCAGAATAGGGGCTCTGTTTTCTCGTTGGCTGATTTGACCCTTTCCAGTTAGTTTTCCCATTTGTTCTACTTTTTTTGATGTTTCTTTAGTTATCTAGCATTTTGGTTTGGATATTTTCTATTTTCATTGGTTTGTGGCCAGTTAGACCAGCTGGTGGTAATGAGGTTGTTGGCCAGTCCTGGAGGCAGCAGGGAGGGTCATTTGGTAGAATGTTTTCCATAGCTGGAGCCTGCTTTCAGGATTAATGACAAGAATAACAGCCAGTTTTTGTTTTAAGTACCTACTAAATATCAGGTGCTTCACAAGCACTATGGAATTGGATCCATATAATTCTTCTTTGATTTGACTGTTTACCTCTCACATTTCACTAATCAGGAGACCCAAGCTTATGAAGAGCAAATAATTTGGCTCATGTCTCATGCCTAGCAAGTAACTAAGCTAGAAAGTACAATCAGAGTTTTCTCACTCTATAGCTTGTGCTCTTCACCAGCAATTACTTCTCAGATGTTTACCTGTTCAGAAGGAGCCATGGGCAAGAATAGAACTAAATGCATCAGAAACTCCTGTCACCATAAGGAATAAAAGCTAGGTATCTGGTCAGCCAATGGCTTCATCTTTGTATGTGAAAGACTACATTCTTATTTAGCACCATGTATTTGTGTCTAGACCTCTTTCTTGACCTTTCTAGAGGTTAAAAAGAAACAAATGGACAAACAACTGCTAATCCACTAAATTACAGGAAATCTCTGTGAGAGGAACAATGCCGCAAAGCCATCTACTTTCTTGCTGTCATTGGAATATATTTACTTCTTCAGGAATGCCTGTCTTTCTCTACCCCAAATGTGGACACAACTTACAGATTAGGAACTCCTTTGTTGTGTCTTTGGATCCTTTGGCACCTGCTTCAAGACTAAGTTAAATTTCTTTACCTAATCTAACTAAAGTGGTGACCACAAGTGGAAATTCCTATGATATCAATTTTCTGAATCACGCATTTGGCAGTTTACATTTCAGGAAGTTTATTGCTAGCTAAGCATTTCTGCCTGAATACTGAGTCCTGTAAAATCTTTGAGGAAAAGGGCCGTGTCATGTTCTTTTTGTATCTCCAACATATCAGATAAATGCTTGGGGCATAGGAGGTGCTCAATATATACTGATTACTTTGGTCTATCTAACACCCAATGTAGAGATCCGTAGAGTTCTGTAAACTCATCAATTGATGTATGCCTAAGTGCTCCTTTGTCATAGATAACAAATTTCATGTTACCGCAAATTTAAGACTATTTCACAGTATTATGCATGAATAATTGAAACTGCAGAAGATGTCCCTAATTGTAGCTTAATGAATTACAAAATACTTTTTTCTAGTCGAGGAGGCTGATGACAATTGAATGAAAGCATAAAAAGGACTTGGACGTGATGGTGAGAAAATCTCAAACTTCTTAGCTCCTCTGTCTTCTTTGTCCAAATATGCATTCCTTCCCAGATGTGCTGCACTTGTTAAGGTTTTTAGGGATTAAGCAAAGTGCATTTTTTTTTTGCGTTTATTTGGGAGTATGATAGTCTCAAAATTCCATATTTAGTGTGTGTTTAATCCTCTCAGTTCTTTATTGTTTGTATGTACACAAGCAGAAATATAAACATAGCTTCTCTAAGGAGCAAATGATTTGATTTCTGTACTTTCCCCCTATCAATATGAAGAAATTAGGCACAAGCTTTTTGAAGAGTATGTTAGAAGTCAAATGACTACCATTAAAAATTACAGGTCAGGCACGGTGGCTCATGCTCATAATCCCAGCACTTTGGGAGGCTGAGGCGGGCAGATAGCTTGAGTCCAGGAGTTTAAGACCAGCCTGGGCAACATGGTGAAACCCCATCTTTACAAAAATTAACCAGGCCTTGTAGTGTGCACCTGTAGTCCCAGCTACTTGGGAGGCTAAAGTGGGAGGATTGCTTGAGCCTGGGGAGGTCGAGGCTGCAGTGAGCTATGATCACACCACTGCATTCCCGCCTGTGTGACAGAGTGAGACCCTGTCTCAAAAAAAAAAAAAATTATAATAATCAAATGATTTTTCCATTAGATCAATGAATTCAGAGAAAGGTCTACTTTGATTTGTTACCCTGTTGTTGTTAAATTGTTCCCTATAATTCAGCTTATAGAATATTTTTTCACAGGGCTTTCTGAGTGAGACTTGGCAGATAGAAACTTACTTTCCCCCTCTGGTTTATTACTTATATTGTTTGTGTACTTTTCTTTCTCAGTTCTTCATAAACATCTATTAACTGATTCCCTATTGTACTCTGGTAAAAGAATATAATTGAAGTAATTTAAAAAATTAATGGAACAGAAATACTATGTCCCAGTTTGTTGTTACCTTCTCATACCCTTCAGTTATAAATCTATTTCCCATGCACCATTACTAGAATCATACATTGTGAAACTCTATGACTTCATCTTAGGATGATTTCTTTAAGATATTCTATTACAAACTTCTAAAAACATGCCTCTGAGCATAATGTTTTCACACAGCATGTGTATTATTAATTTTTGAAAATGCGACCTCAAAAACCGATTACATTTGTCACACTGTGATGGAAACATTTACTCCTGGAAATGGTGTTAAGGCCATCAAGGCAAGCTGCCTCAGAAGCTGAGCCATTATCATTACCTTATCTGTATGTACGTCCTCTCCTGCCAGCTACTAGCTTTCATCAGGTTAGTGAGTACATGAGAAGTCGATGACAACATTAGGTTTGCAAAGGTTCATTTGGAAGTTAGCATTTTGTTTGAGCCCTTCTCTACTCTGTTAAAGCCAACATATATGGCTAATATTTCAATGAATGTGATCTTAGCTCCAACCTTTCCTCTGGGCCTGGCCTCCTCAAGTCTTCTCAGTCTATAGTCCCACTTGTTTCTGCCTGTGCTCAGGCAATTTCTTCTGCTGACCTATCCTCCCACCCCTTCATGCAACATATTTCCAAATTTTGGATATATGCCTGTCATTCAACATGCATCTCAATTGCCGTACCTCCTGAGAAGCATTTTCTGATTCTCACAGCCAGAAATCATTTATTCATTCACTCTCTAGTGTCTTTGGCCTCTTTAATGTGTACCCTTAAGCTATTTTATAAAGTATGTAGCAGTGTAACCTACAGGAGAGTCTTGCCTTTGTTTTAATAATATATAGTAAGACAGTCAGACGCAGAAAAGATTGCCATGAAGGAAGAACTGTTTATTATACTCACAGTTCCCTGGAAATAGGAGGGCCACATGGGGAAGCACCAAGGAGAGAAGAGCAGGCAGAAGGTCGGGGGAGGGGTCTTAGTGGGCTGAATCCTTTATTATGGTTTTCTTGGGAAGAAAGAAGGGAAGCAAGGTAAGCAGCCTTCGGATTGGTTAGTCTGAATGATTTTTGTGGGCCCTGGGCTGTAGGGGCTGTCCTAGCTGTTACCTTGCCCTGTGGTGACTAGGTCAGGGGAGAGAGGTGCAAGAGCTGATATAGGAGGTAGCTGGAGGTAAGGGCTCTAGATTGGTTGGTTTATGTATCAAAGGGTGATCATGGGCAAGTCCTTTACTGTCTTTAGGAATAAGCTAGCCCTTTTAGGGGCACTTCTTCCTGAAGTTAGCAAGGACCCGGATGCCAGGTGGTTAAAAATATGAAAAACTAAGAAAGCAGTCAATATACCTTACTTTCTTAGAAATCTCTCACACATAATGACCCCCATGGTCCCTATTCTATTGGTATCATCTCTTGATGTAATCTCTCAGTGGCTGCTGCCCCACAGATTCTCTCCAAATCACAAAATTTGCATTCCTAGAAGAGGAACTGTCTTTGGCTTCACAATCTGTTAAAGCAAACCTTAAGATGTCTCAACAGGGGCCAGGTGGACTGAGCAGTTTCCCCCAGGAGAGATTTGTGGGTCTAGCAGAGACCATGACTATTATGTATGGGGGTACTGAGTTTAAGAAGGGAAAAGACAGGCTGGGTGCAGTGGCTCATGCCTGTTATCCCAACACTGAGAGGCCAAGGTGGGTGGATCACCTAAGGTCAAGAGTTTGAGACTAGTGTGGCCAACATGGCGAAAATCCATCTGTACTAAAAATACAAAAATTATCTGGTCATGGTGGCAACGCCTGTAATCCCAGCTACTCCAGAGGCTGAGGCAGGAGAATTGCTTGAACCTGGGAGGTGGAGTTTACAGTGAGCCAATATCACGCCACTGCACTCCAACCTGGGTGACAGAGCGAGACTCCATCTTAAGAAAAAAAAAAAAAAAGAAAGGAAAAGACACGAACCTTCACCTTCAAAGAGCTTCCAATATAAAAGAGAAAAAAATAGTTCATCTGAATAACATAATTCATTTGGAAAAGCTTTGTACAAATAGCAAAGTAATATATGGATAAGTTTTTTTAAAATTGTAATGATAGTAGTAGTAGTAATATTTACCATGTACATACTTATTAAATGCAGAATTTTTTTCCAAGTGCTTTACTTGTATATTCTCATTTAATCCTCAGAACAACCCTATGAGGAGGGTTTTATAATTACAATCATTTTATAGATGATAAAAGTCACAGAAAGGTTAAGTAACTTGTTCAAGGATACATGGATCATGACAGAGCTGAGATTGAAACCCAGGATTTTGATGATTTTCTGTGCTGATAGTCAGTATACTATACTTCCACTGTAAGTGGTCAATATGTTCCATATTCTCACGATGTGACATATCAGACTTCATGTGAAAATAGCTAAAGGCCTGTACATTAAGCCTGTCAGTAGTACATGCACATCGTTTTATTTGCTATGTATTATGGACTGTATGTTTATGTCTCCCCTAAAGAAATTCATATACTGAACCTTAATCCCTGATGTGTTGATATCTGGAGATGAGGCTTTTGGGAGGTAATTAAGTCATGAAGATAAAGCTGTTATGATGAGATTAGTGCCTTATAAGAAGAGACGGAGAGAACTTTCTTCCTTCCCCAACTGTATGTGGGGATATAACCAGGAAGAGCGCACTTGCCAGATACCAAATATGTTGTCATCTTGATCTTGGACTTCCCAGTGTCGAGGCCTGTGAGAAATAGACGCTTATGTGACTAGTCTATGGTATTTGTTATAGTAGTCTAAACTGACTAAGATGCTATGTAATTCATCTGAATATTATTGAAGTTATTACTCTTGACAAATGGCTTTATTCCAAGGGAAAGCTTACACATGTGTAGGTTGAGTGTCCCTAATCCCAAAATCCTAAATCTGTAATGCTTCAAAATTGAACATTTTGAGCACCAACATGATGTTCAATGTGAATATTCATTGGAGCATTTCAGATTCTGGATGCTCAGTTGGTTAACTATAATGCATTAAAATGCTCTTGAATTTAATGAAATTGAAGGTTGGTGTTTGGATGGTCTTCAGGTTTTTGGATTAAAGATGCTCAACCAATTTAGTATAATGCAAATATTCCAAAATTCCAAAAATCTGAAATCTGAAACATTTGTGTTTCTAAGCATTTTGGATAAGAGATGTTCAGCCTGTGTAATAATGCAAAGATAATGTGGCTCATATGCTTGGATGACATCTTTAGACATATTCATAGTCTTTACGGAATGGGCATTTGAAAAAATACAGTTTTCCTAGTGACCTGGCTTACTCTTCCCCAGGAAGGTTGATATTGCCATGTAACCAGGACTCACTTGCTTCTTATAAGGAAACAACATATCCTTCATTATATTAACATCAATAGAAAGTTCCACTTAGTGATATTTCACTGAACCAGTCACAGTCTCAGCCCTGCCTTGTTCAAACAAAAGAACTCTCTCCAGCATAAAACCCAAACAACCAGATGGCAAACTAGTACATCCTATACATGTTGCTACTCAAGCATGTTTTCCAACATCTTGGCTGCCAGGGAATGCCACTGATAGCATAAATATGTCAGTGATAATTTGTCAGTATGGCCTACTAATGACAGAAACTGTGACTTCAAAATGACTTAAAAGGTTGTTTAAGCAATAGCTAGCTGTCAACCCAGAAATTTTGAATGGCATCTTAGCAGTAGAATGAGCATGAAGATAGCAAGTGAAATATGAATTCTTGTAGATTTTAGTAGGTACCCCTTTAAGTACATGGAAGCCAGAGAAGTGCCATCAATGACTTGCAGAAAGAACTGTGAGTTATGGCTATCTGTTTAAGAAAAACAAGGCAAGACTTTGATCAACACTTTACAACATTCTACAAATACACAATTTTATTGTTGTAATTTCTTTATTCTTATTTGTATGCACATCCCAAGTCTAATATTCTTTAAAAACAGAATTATTTTCCTTGTTTGAATTAAGATGTAATATGACCTTTTAGAAGAAAACAAACCCATTGCATGTTTTGTTTGTATGCTTCTTATACAAAATGAATGTAGTCATGTGCCTTGAACAATGTGAGGGACATATATATATATATATATATACACACAGTGACTTCAAGAAATACACTGTGATGAAAGATTTGCAAGTAGAAAGCAACACAGGAAAGACATTGCTGATTACGCAGTTTTAGAAGCAGGGTCAAGAAAGAGTGAGTAAAAGAAAAAGATATACATTTATAGTAGAAAGCAAACAAAAATCTCCATTTTGAAAATCACTCCCAAATCATTTTCCCATAATATAGGGAAATTGATGACAGTCTACTTACTGTGGCCTTCAATTCTTTGGCAATATTTTTATATATTCTGGAGCAAATCACTGAGATTTGCTTTGCATGCAATTCTACTTCAGCTCCTTTCTAACTGGCCAAATCTATCCCTTTTATTTATGAGTTTGATTATAATGTTAACAACAACCATAACTAAACCCAAATAATGTACTGGCCTGGGAATAAGGCATACAAACTGCAAATAAATGTATTTAGGCAGATATTAGTATCTTGAATCAGAAGTACATGTAAAAATATTATTGGACTTCCTCTTTGAAAAGAAAGTTTTGTTACTTTATTTACTTATTGGGTTTTATTGCAGGCCATATTTAGACAGTTCTGTAGCAAAAGTGTGTTCTGGACTGCAGAGTGGTGCTAAATTCTCAGATAATGGAATAAAACTGTTTTGAAAAAATATATTTAAGTCAAGTATAGTTTGTCCAGTTCAGTTTAGAAGTGACTTTGCCTGAAAAGGAAATCGTGCAATTTTAGAAAAGAGTAAAGATTTTTCTAAAATGGAGAAAAGGCATTGAAAACATTGCTTTTACTTTTAGAAAGTGTGGCAGGCCATGAAAGAAATCAAAGGCTGGACAGCAGTCATTCTCCTGCAGAAAATGCAGGCAGATGAGCAGACAGTGCTGTAGAAAGTGCCTTCTTCTTTTCCTCAGGTCACCTGTTGGGCTTGGGAAAGGGTTCCATCACTACCAAAGTACTTCAGTTATTTCTCTCATGTTCCAGACCTGACTGTAGTAGCATCTAATACAAATCTGGGATGCTTCCATGGAGGAAATTCTTGTCTAACTCTTATAGGACCTTAACATTCCAGCAGGCTGGGAACAGGAAGTAGAGTCTTGAGTACTTCTGTTACCACCTCACTTGTCTACTATATATTTCTCTTCTCCCCCTCATTATGTCCTCATGAAGTTTGCATTTGGACTGTTAGTCTTGGTCTTTGGATCTTTTAAGCCATTTAAGAATAAGGTCATTACTCTTGGTCCTTTAATCTGCTCTTAGCTCCGCAAACCTCATTTACAAAGTGTGATTAGAAGATGCTGTTCTTAGTCCTGTTATGAAATAAAAGGTCATATTTAGCACATACAATTCTTATCTATTACTCTAAATACATTTTCTCTTCCAGTATTAAACTCTGGTTCTGAAATTTCACAACTGAAACTTTTATGAACGTGAGAAAGCCATATATGTTATCACTTACTAATGAGCAGTAAGGATAATAATAGGAGAAGTTGAAATTAGTTTAAAAATAAATGTCTTTGGCAATGAACATATAAGTGTGACACAGTGACTGAGATTGCTAACAGTGATTCTTAATTATTCTTGATGTTATAGACGTTGGAATTCTTTTGAAAGACCACTGAGAAGGGAGAGATAAAAGGATCATGAGATGAACCCCTGAAGTTTACTTTGGAGAATTTCTATTTCTCAAAACATATCCAAATTACTAGTACTTTAAAAAATACCACCAGTCAAAGTAAATTGTCTAGGATAAAACAGAAAAAAGCCATTGATAGTTAAATTTTGGGTAATGTGTGAAAATTATGAATAATTTATGTTCCAGACGTATCTGATTGACTTTGGTTCATTCTCTTGGCCATTGGGGTACTGGTATAGGAAGGAGTGATGTGTTTTCCACATGAAAAATATTTGTGGTATAGTTGTGTTATAATTATATTGGCAAAAACATGTTTTTAAATATATAGTCCACCTGACTGAGGCCTTATTAATCTCTACTGTAGATAGATAATCTTGAGAGACATTTGGCAGTTGAATCCGACACGGAGGAAGGCATTTGAGGTTAGGTTAAATATGTAAATACAGTATATTCTACAGAAATTAGTGATGGGAAAAGCAAAAACACTGGCATTCAATTACAGAGAAACCATTATTTCCATTTCTTGCTTGGATTGTGTGCACAGTATAGAACTTAATAGCAAGCAGAGATTTCCCGTGGAGGGTTCATGACAGGCAACAGGTTAGTGGGAAAGACATAGCTTGCACTCCTTCAGCAGTTTGATCAGAAGATTTCTTGCACTCTCAAATGCTCAAGAGGATAAGAAACTGACTGGCATAGCAACATAGAAATCTGGAAGATTATATACAAATATAAAATTGCTATGCTACACTGTTTCAGCTCAGCCTCCCAGAGAGACTCATATCAGGTGGCACAGATGAAGGACATCATGGTGTTCTGCAAAATGATACACAAGTGTGTCATGTCACACATTGGGAAAAGTCGGCCACCTTAAATTGTGAAATAGAAAATAGGCTATCCTTTCCTTTACAAAAATATGGCTGCCTGATGTTGGCAAGTCCACCCTGTAAGGTCTTTCTCCTTTTTCAAGCCCAGAGTTGGAGGATTGGCATACTCTTTGCCTGTAGATTCCTCCGCGGACCAAGAGGGTAAGTAGAAATCCAATCATGACATAAAAGGGTTCTGTAATTTTCAGAGTACACAGGCTCCTCTGAATCTAAGTGGACTCTGCAGTTGTTGGAAGAAATACACGTATCCTTAGTCTCTTTTGGATTCTCTTTCTGAAGGCTTGGCTACGAAGCACTGTGCTGCCTGGGTCCCCTGAAATCAGTTCTAACAACTGGTCTCTCCTAACGTGCAGAGCATGAGCTGTACAAATATGATACAGGCAGAGATAACTCCTACAGAAAAAAAAAAAAGGAGATGTTGGCAGCCCCTAAGAAGAGCAGAAGCTATTACACCTGGAGATGTTGGGAAGCCAGAAGTAGGTCAGCAATGCAGATGACTGAGGAGATGAATAGAACCAAGACGCAGGAAGTGGGGATGAGTTTACACTTACTCGACTGGGAAAGACTCAGCTAGAGGCGTATCACTGGACTCGCAAATGCTTTAGAGAAGAAAATGCGTAACAGCTATAGCAAGGAAATATAGCTAGGTTGAAGTGTATCAAAGTAAAAAGGACAGAAATAGAATTTTTTTATATAATGGATTGCTTGAAGAGTGTCAGGTAGTCTGATAAGCAGATGTGACTGGAAGTAAGATCACAAAGAGCATTTAGGACTAATGAGACAGCTGACATGTTTGACCAGTGTACAAAAAAATACTAGAATAAAATTAAAGATCCCACATTGAAGGGAATACTTTTTTGTCCCTGTAACATTTATTTTAAGTTCTGGAGTACATGTGCAGGATGTGCAGGTTCGCTACATAGGTAAATATGTGCCATAACAGTTTGCTGCACAGATCAAGCCATTACCTAGGTATTAAGCTCAGAATCCATTAGCTATTCTTCCTGGTGCTCTCTCTCATCCCCCTACACTGACAGCCCCTAGTGTGTGTTGTTCCCTCCACATGTGTCCCTATGTTCTCATTTTCCAGCTCCCACTTATGTGTGAGAACATGTGTTGTTTGGTTTTCTGTTTCTGTGTTAGTTTGCTGAGGAAAATGGTTTCCAGTTCCATTTTTGTCCCTGCAGAATACAGGATCTCATTCCTCTTTATGGCTGCGTAGTATTCCATGGTGTATATGTAACACATTTTCTTTATCCAGTCTATCATTCATGGGCATTTGGGTTTATTCTTTGTCTTTGCTATTGCGAAGAGTGCTGCAATGAACATTTAAGTGCATGTATCTTTATAATAGAACGATTTATATATTTTTGGGTGTGTATATAGAGTAATGGAATTTTGCTGGGTCAAATGGTATTTCTGCTTCTAGATCTTTGAGGAGTTGCCACACTGTTTTCCACAATGGTTGAACTAATTTACACTCCCACCAACAGTGTAAAATGTTTCTTTTTCTCCACAACCTTATCAGCATCTGTTGTTTCTTGACTTTTAATAACTGCCATTCTGAGTGGTGTGAGATGGTCTCTCATTGAGGTTTTGATTTGCATTTCTTTAATGATGAGTGATGTTGAGATTTCTTTGATTTTTTTTGCAGCGTGAATGTCTTATTTTGAGAAGTGTCTGTTCATGTCCTTTGCCCTTCCCCCCCCCCCCCGAGACGGAGTCTTGCTGTGTCACCCAGGCTGGAGTGCAGTGATTCAATCTCGGTTCACTGCAACCTCTGCCTCCCGGGTTCGAGCAATTTTCGGACCTCAGCATCCCGAATAGCTGGGATTACAGGTGCCTGCCACCATACCTGGCTAATTTTTGTATTTTTAGTAGAGACGGGGTTTCACCTTGTTGGCCAGGTTGGTCTTGAACTCCTGACCTTGGCTTGTGATCACCCGCCTCGGCCTCCCATAGTACTGGGATTACAGGCTTGAGCCATTGTGCCCGGCCCTTTGCCTACTTTTTAATGAGGTTGCTCTTTTTTTTTTTTTTTTTTTTTTTTTGTAAATTTGTTTAAGTTCCTTGTAGACTCTGGATATTAGACCTTTGTCAGATGGGTAGATCGCAACCTTGTACTCTTGTTACAGTCATTTGGTTTTGATGTGTTATACTGTCAGATTTAATTTGCCTTTCTCTCTCTCTCTCTCTCTCTCTTTTTTTTTTTTTAAGTGATGAGGCCTTGCTTCATCACCCAGGGTAGAGTGTAGTGGATTAATCATAGTCCACTGCAGCCTCACATTCCTGGGCTCAGGCGATCCTCCTGTTTCAGCCTCCTGAGTGGCTGGGATGTTTTGTTTTCTTCTATTATTGTAGAGACAGGTTCTTGCTATGTTACCCAGACTGGTCTCAAACCCCTGAGCTCAAGTGATTCTCCCACCTTAGCCTCCTGAATTACTGAGATTACAGGCATAAGCCATTGCTGTGGCTTATTTTTTTGTTTTAAGATTTTTGGCTTATATGTTTATAAATGAAAATGGCAAGTAATTTAACTTTATTTTTTTCCTTGTTGAATTTTGGTTTCAAGATTATGTTATTCTTCGAAAATGAGTTGGGTTTATTACCTCTTTTTTTTTTCTGATAAGACCATGTAACAGAAAATTTTTGTATTCATTAATTTTTGGAAGAGATTTCCAGTGAAGCCATATGCGACTAAAGGTTTCTTTGTTTATTTAACAAAATACTAATTCAGTTTCTTTAATGAGTACAGAAAAATTTCAGGATCTCATTCAATCTGTTTCCCTACTTTCTCTCTCTTTTGAGTTTTTGTAAGATATCTTTTTATGGAAAATAGCCCACTTCATTCAAAATTCTGAATTTATTATAAAGCTTTGAAAATATCCAATATCATTTTAGTTTTTGTAGTATTAAGGGTGATAATCTCTTTTTCATTACTGATATTGGTTATTTGTGTCTTTACCATTTCCCCCGAATTTTTATAATTATTTTTAATTAACCACTTTTCTCTATTTTCTATTTGTTTATTCTCTTCTGTTATAATTAGCATTTCCTTTCTTCTATGATCTTTAAAATTATTTTGCTGCTTTTTAATTTACTTTCTTGAGATAAAAACTCAATCTTTAAACCTTTATTTCTAATATATTAATTAAAGGCTATGAATTTTTATCTAAATTTTTTTTTAAGTCCTACTTTAGTTTCATCCCCAAATTTAGTTCAAATTATTTTCTTTTTACTGTTATAATTTCTTTTTGGCTAGTGGGTTACCTATGAATAGTTTTTGTAATTTCCAAATATGTAGATATTTTCTAGCTATCTTTTTCAAAAATCGATTTCTGTCTCAATTATATAATGGCCAGAAGTCATTCTTCTTGTGATTTTTCATTCTTTTGAAATTTGTTGAATTTTGCTTTATAACAGAATATTTCCAATATGAAAAACTGTCTCATGTCCTCTTATATTTATTTTGCAACTGTAAACTATAGGGTTCCATATATATCTAGTAAGTCAATATACTTGTTTTTGTTCCTCTTATATCTCTACTTGTTTTTTCCTTCTTTTCTATAAATTACTGAGAATTGTGTTAAAGTCCTCGCTGAGATTAGGAATTTATTTTTCTTTGTATGTAAATCTGTCAATTTAACTTTATCTATTTTGAGACTCTGGCATTAGGGACAAGAATAATACAATTGTTATGTCTTCCTGGTGAACTGAACCTTTTGTGATTATTAATACAGGTACACCTATTTTCCCTTCAGTTTAATAATCCTTGTTATTCAACTAAAACATTTAGATCATTTATATTTACTATAATTACTGATATATTTGGAATTAAGTCTGGCATCTTATTTTATGTCTCTAATGGCACTAAATCTATGTTTTTTTCTTTGCTGCTTATAGATTATTTATAGTTTCATTTTGTTGTTGAACTAGTTTAGGTGTTATATATTTAGTTTATATAAATTTAGCAGTTATACTAAATTTACAACATGTATCCCAAATCTTAATTTTATCAGAGTCTATGGTTAATCTGTATCTTTATTCTCTTGGGTAACATAAGGACCATTTTTACCTTGAATAGCCCCTTGGGGTCTCAGCTTAATCCAAGGTGTATTTTCCTGTGATGTTTACTACCTTGAACAGATTCTAGATCATTATTTCTGCCCTTAAAAGTTTATGATGCTGCCTAACTTCAGCCAAAGTTTATAGGTCCCCTCAGGACAAAAACAGATATGATCCTCTTAGAATTTGGTCCTCCTGGAATTTGGCCTGTCAGTTCTCCGCTATCTGGGCAGCTCTTCAAAACTTTTAAGGTACATTAAAAAAATGCAGACTTAGCAATTTTAATTGACTTTAGGAGGAAAGTTGGTACAAAAAAATGTATCCCATTAAAATGGGAAAGAAAAATTATTTTTTTCTTTTCATGTATTAAAGATGGTAACTTTTTTCTTCTGTATTTGTGGCAACTTTTGGAATTTTTATTGAACTTATTCTTTGGGGATTCTGCCTTTCCACATATGCTTAGAAAGATTATTTCATTTCATGATCAGAAAAATATTTACTTATTTTTTTTTCTAATTTGTTCCAGTTTTTGATTTAGACTAAATCTTTAAGCCACCTGTAGTTTTGGTGTAAGGTATTTCATATGGAAGAAAATGGATTCTTTTCCCCAGTAGCCTAAAATGTTATCACAATAATCTTTGAAATGATCTTCTAATACTCTACTCACTTGCAATGCCTTCTTCAATTTCACATGTTAATTTCTTCCATTGATATAATAGTCTATACTTTTATTAGAAGCATACTAACTTGTTATACTCCTATAGCATATTTTAATCTCTTTAAGGCCAACCTCTATTTAGTACTCTTTTAAATATCAGCAGGAGTACTTTAAAATGGGCAACTTTTAAATATTTAGTAAGAAATAAGAGGAACATATTTATTCGTAATTATGGTACAAAATAATGCAATTGGTTTATTTATGTTTATGAAAAGTGAAATCAGCAATAACACTTCAATGTCTATAATTTACAGCATATTATTAGTTTAATGCTATAAATATTGTTGGCCTAGAGCAGACTAGAGGCACACACTGAAGCACATAAATTTATAAGATGTATATACTTCATTCTTTTGTTCTGAGCATCTTGAAATGATAAATAAGATCCAAATTTTTCTCATTGTTTGGATTTGTAAAAAGAGAATAAAATATAGGTTATACAAACTTAATTTTAAAAAAATTTCCATTACAAATACCAGTAAAGAAGGCTTCTGCCATCTAGTTTTAAGTTCAGCAATAAAGTGCATTTCCTGAATTTTTGATTATTTTTAGAAGGTGTGATATACCACTTAGAGAACATATTTATTTTGTAATGGACAATAAGAGAGTATTAAAAGAAGAAAGTCAAATACAGATAATTTAAAAAATCAATTGACTGGTTTTGACAGGAGGTTAATTAAGAAATCTTGTGCATTGGTAGCATGTATACTAAAATTGGAAAAAAAATCTATTAATGTTTATGTGATTAAAGAAGATACATTCTTTTTATCCAGGCTGACGAATCTGACATAGTATTTTTAAGATATATGAAAACATAGCATAGAACGTGGTCTTCACAATAATTTTTAATTTAATTCAAGAACAAATGTGTTCCAGGTTGCTTTAGATGTTCTCTAATAAAAAAGGATCTAGTAAAAATTATGATGGATGTGTAGTCAAGCTTATATCATCATTTGAAAAAATTCCTATTATTTGTCTGCCATTAGTCTTAGATTTTCAATCAATTTAAGAGCTCTATTAGGAAAGTCAGAAATTCTCTTCTTGATGTTAAATTTATTCAGAATTTTTTAAGATAGTTATTTAAACAACGACTTTCTGCATTGGCCCTGAAGTGACTGCACTATGGTTACTATGGAGAAATAAGACAGCGATAAAGGAAAAAATTTTCTTCAAGGATCGGCATATTCTTTATTTGTGACCATCAGAACTTCTAAGAAAATGTGTTCTAACAGATAACATTTAGGCAAAGATTATATATAAGAAAATGAGATAACCAAAAAGCTGTCCTGTAGATCAGAAGGCGTATTTATTGTTTCTTATAATTGTAAAGGTTAATACTATTTGTGCCATTTTTAAAAAGTCACAGATTCATGTCACTGATTATATCTTATGAAGCTTGGGAACCAAATATTTTTAAAGTCCCAGTTAAATATCATTCTATAGAAATTTGGAAAAAAATGTGTTATTGAGAAATCAATACTTTAATTTTTATATTGGAAATAAGAACTTATTTTGAAGAAGTATATGCTGCACCACAAATTTTTGTATTTGAAGTAATTAATATCAAGACACATACAGATAGGTAAGAAGAAAGTGTTCCATCACCTGAAAAAATTAGAAAAATATATAGCCATAATTTTAATCATGCATAATCTTCCTGAGTGAGATCAGTTAGTTCTTTTGAACAATATTATCTTTGCTTTTCTCAACTACATTTGTCAGAAAAACCTGATGTTCTTAATTAATTTTTAGGAGATCTCAGTTACATAATGCAGCTTAGAAAGAAGCAATATATAAACTGACATCTTGAAGTTCCCAGGGCTTCAGAGAAGTAGTTTATGCTGTAGAGGAGATCATTTTTATCATACACCGCACTTGGTACTGTATTCCTTTTATACTTTCCCTTTGACTGGGCGTTATAGACATCTGGCTATCTCTCTGCGCAGGGTGTCAAACTCTCAGATAGCCACAATGAGTGTGAATCACGTCCTGTAGATAATAAAAAGGCAATTTTAAAGTAGTGAAACCAAGGTGATGTCGAAGGAAATGCTATAAGGAATCATAAAAAAAATGAACAAAGAGAGAATTGAGGCTTGGAGCATAGAACTTGTATCTTTGAACTTACCAAGCATGGTTTGTGGGAATTTATTGAAAAATCAGAAATGCTGTGGAAAGGTATGGTCTTAGTTTACTGGATACAGAACTACAGAAAAAACACTTATATTCTAATATTTTAAATGGATAAAACTATACATGATAGTTTATCAAAAATGCATATTTGAAAATCCAACACCTTGCTATCAACAGAGATGTATTTGGGACATAAAAACCATTAGTTAGAAACTTACCCTACTGATTTTAAAATACCAGAGTAAATAGTAAAATATGTACATATATGTATTGTAACACCTGAAATTCCATGCATTGCCTTGACATTTTGAGCCTCACAAGGTTCCAAGGAGTAGCTATGAGTTCCCTGGTCTTGGCAGGTATGCCTTGCTAGCCAGCAAAATTATTCAAACAAGCCACGGACATCCTCCCATGGGAACCAAGGGTTATCTTACCCTCTTGTCACTGCAAAGCCTACTTCCCACAGTCCCTGCTGGTTCATTCTACTTGAGGGTAACCCCCAGATGCGGCTGCATGGCACACACAGTGTTCTTCTCCACGAGGCTGTGAGTACATGGGACTAATAAACTGCTGTTGATCTCCTCCGTTCAATGCTGGGTGTTGTGTGCTTGGACACCTGGAGCCTTATGGGGCATGGTATCCATCCTTCATCAATGGGGTGAATAGGAAGTAATCAGATTAGCTTGTGGATAGAAGCTTATAACAAGCATTCATAAAAATTACTTTTTAAAAAAGTAGTGTGTCTTAGCTTATCCTTTCCCAAATGCAAGCTGGCAGCCCTTTCAGCTTTAGCCAAGACCAAATAGTCTCTTAGGAAGTTTTTGTCTTGTTGCCACGATTTGTGTTAAATTCTCCCAATACATTGTACCATACTATTCTTTTTCTGCCTATAATACATAGCTCATTAAGTTCTAATTCAATAGTTCAGCAAAAATGGAACAATAGAGACAAAAGAGTTGAAGAAATCATAATACTTTTTATAATTTTTCCTTGAATCCAGTCCAAATTAGATTGGTTAGAAATCAGTTTCTAAAAAGAAAGACTACTTTAAAAAAGTAATTTTTATGAACGCTTGTTAGTATTTAGTGGAGTAGAACTCTGTGACACTATATGAAGAACATAAATCATTCTCTATTTACCAAAGCTTATAGTTACCAGTGACAATGAGAATAGGAATTAAGGCCATAGATTACAGGTTGCAAACTCAAATAATGACAGGACCCAGGCAGGTAATTAAATGGGTGAAGTAGAGTAGATGGTGATCTAATTTTAAATGTTGGCAACTAATTAAAATGTTTAAAAAATACTGTATAAGCCAAACAAAACACATCTGGGACCACATGTCCAAGGGTGACCCTAAAGCAATTTTTAAAATCCTACTCATTCTTCAAGGCCTGCATTGTATGCCTGCTTTTTCAAGAATCCTATTATAGCAAAGGCAGTCTAAGTTAATCCTGACCTTCTTGGAGTTTTTATTGAGTTAGTAGTCAGAAGTACAACCATAGTGCCTTTGCTCTCTCATTGTTTTCTCAGTGGGTCTTTTATTCCTCATGAGACTGAAGGGTTTTGGAAACAGAGACCATGTATTATGTTGCTCTCATTCTCCTCATGCTGGCAGTACTTTATGAGTAATCAGTAAATAACGATGATAATAATAGTAGCTAACATTAAATAAGGCTCTTTTCATGAGTCAAACACATTTGCAATAGCCTTTCCGTATCTCACAGCAATCCTGTAAGAGCAGTGCTACTATTATCCCATTTTACTGAAAAAAACCTCAGGCACAGAGAAGGTAAGTGACTGGCCAAGGTCTTAGAGCTGCTGACAGGTGGAGTTAGTAAACTGGGTCAGGCTAATGCTGTAGCCATGTTCTTTTAGCCACCATACTATGAATATTAATTAATCCAACATAATTGACTCTAGCTAAGAGTTTTAAACCTTTTTGTACCACAATGTTTACTATAGTTGTTAGTCTTCAGATGGCAGGCTAAAACATTATTCTGTTTTATTTTTGTTCTTATTCTCTGTCTTTTATCTATTTTTGAATCCTAATAAGAAATGGAATATTAGAATTAACACAGTCATGCTCATATGATGTCAAAAAAGCTAGGTAATTTGTTCAAACTCTGTTCAAAATTAAGCGTAGCATCAGTTAAATTCCTCAGTCTCAATTTTGTGTGAGCAACTGGCAGTTTAACAACAAAGTAGGAAATATTGAAAAGTTTTGTGAAAAGAACTTATGAGGAAAAAAGTAATGTCCTTGGTGGTGAGGAAATTTCTCTTCTGCAGTTGACTGCTGTGAATAAATTACTGGAACGAACAGAGCAACAGTCTCAGTCTCAGGGTTTTTGTACTATGGGTATTTCAGTGTTTGACTCTTGCTTTGTTAGTGTCTCTTCTCTGCATAGAAAAGAAACTGTGCATTGAGCAATCCCAGTGTGCATTCAGGGTTATACAAATGCTTGATAATCACTTATGAGGGCAAGTTATTCTAAGAGATGGTTTTACTAATTTTTTACTAATTATTCTTTGATCACATAATAGAGTTCACACTATAATATTTAAACAATGACTGTGTTTTTCCTCTCTGAATTTATGATGAAAATTTGCCCTTCATACCCGTTCATGTATTTTCTGGTATGTTGAGACATGACTTGAAAATTGGTTGTCTCTCTGGCCACTGAGAAAAGCCTTAACAGTTTGATTTTCAGTGCTAGGAGGTATATACTGTAGGGAGCTACAGAAAAGCACAAAGGTAGAATCTTTGGCCTTATCTATCCCAATTCCTTTCCTGGCCAGAATAACTTTAAATCTGCCTGTGCAGCTGCAGACACATGAGGCACATGGCCTTTGGACACAGCCCTCTGCATGGCTGCAGACATGCTGAAGCTTCTTTGATGTCTGTCTTCAAGGCTTCCCACTGGTGCTAAGGCTGAAATTCTACTTCCCACCCCACTTCATGTATCTACAGTGAACATTTCACCACCAACAACATAGATTTCAGCCCTTCTGCTAGCAATCAAACCTTGTCTATATTAAGTCCCAGTCCTTCAGGACTGTGCATTCTTTTAAATGATAATAGGTGCTAATGGAATAATTTGACAGACTAATCTCTGATAATGTTACTCTTCTCAGGTAAAAGTCCATTTTAGCCTAGTTGAAATGCACATCACCTTTAGATGGTCTTTAAGGAGTGACAGAAAAATTAGAAATACCTGACAGACGAATCAAGAGGAGATATTTTGGTGAGGGGGAGCCTTTTATAACTCTACAACTTATGCCAGCTAAGTGTACAGCAGCCCCCCAAAACTCTTGATTGAATGTGCCCTGCTTCATATAGCAGTGAATTGGTCATTAATCTCTCTCTCTCTCTCTTTCAAGTACACACACACACACACACACACCCCTTCTCATCCTCTCTCTCTCTGTCTCACACACACACACACCCTTTCTCATCCCCTCAGGGTATATAAATATTAACACACTTGCAGACTAACCATCTGAAAACACAGCAATGAAAAGATGTGAATTCAAATAGCATAACAAAAAGTGAATAAAAAAATGTTTTCCAGTGTCATCTGGCATTAAAAAAAGCTTTTACTGGGCACAGTTGCTCAGTCTCCCTAGAGACTGGGGAGGTGGAAGCAGGAAAATTGCATGAGGTCAGGAGTTTGAGACTAACTTGGGTAACGTAGCAAGACCTCATCTCTTAAAACTAAAAAGAAACAAACAAACAAACAAAACACATCTTTTAAAAATTCATCACTGAAAACTAGTATTAGTTAATATATGGTTTTATCAAGGAATATCTATGGGATTCAAACTCTGTGCATATAGAGAAGGGAAACTAACGTGTATTGTGCTCCAACGATGTGCCATGCCTCCTGCCTTTTATAACAGTTTACATAACCTTATGCATTAATTCTGTGAGGCAGGTATTATATGCATTTTTGATAAGATAAAACTGAGACTCACGGAGACATAGCAACATGTAAGATCATACAAAGAAAGATTATGTTCAAGATTTGAACACAGATGAATCTTCCAGTAATATGCTGACAGATAATCAAGAGTGTTTTCAGAATGTGAAGAAAACACATTACTAAGTAAAACATATACTAAACACATACACTGAGAAAACATACACTAAACACATACGCTAAGAAAACATTAAAGAGCTGTGTCATATTTATAACACATATGACTATCCAGATGTTGAAAACATAAACAACCCTTACTGATTGACAAAAATTAAATTCCAAAATAAAATAGGCAAAGGGAGAAAACTGATGAATCATAAAATAGGCAATGTCTGAACACACATTCTACCTTAGCAGGTAAAGAAATTCATGTTAAATAGTGATAAATCACAATTTTAACCAATTAAATTGATAGAATTAAAATTATATAAAATTCTGGAAGGAATATGGTAAATTGTGCATAAATAGTAATGGATAATTTGATACCTTTGTCAACATCTATCAAAAGCACATGATCAAATTTTCTTGCTCAGATAAATCTTCCCTATGAAAATAAGGAATCATACAAAGGTTTATGTACAAAGATGCATAATCTGATCAGGCCCCAAAACTTTCAACAACCAAAATATCTCACTGTTGAGGAATGGCTACATGTATTTTGCTATGCCCATCAATGAATGTTATGCCATTATTTAAATGGTCACAAAGCAAGGTTGAGTAAAAAAGAAAAGTCCAATAACATATGTCTGCATGCGCACACACGTATTAATGTATAAAATGCTAGATATTTGTACATCCTATAGGAATCCTATAAAATGATATTTGAACAATATTCCTGTGTCTGAAGATGCTTTTAACATTCAACTTTACATTTCTTTGAAATTTTGAAAATTACCATGTATTATTTTTAAAGTGTTTGGTAGTCAAATGTGATGGTAATGAAAGGAATAAGTCTACATGTGCCATGACAACATCAGCCTTCAGTTTTCTGCAAGATAAAGAGGCAAACAGATCTCCAGTCCTGCTTTTCTTCAACTACCAGGTGTGCTACAACAACATGACCCCAGCAAGCAAGATTATTTCTGTGCACTGCCAGGAAAAGGAAGTGAGTCATGAGTGCCTGCTGAAGCTGGAAAAGCAAGATTGATGTTGAGGCTTGATTCAAGGAATGCAAGGCAACTCAGAGAAGAAGCCATGGTGCAGGAGTACATCTCAAGGCTGCCCTAGCCTGGAAACAGCATGCTCTGCTGCATTTGCATCCCCAAGGCACTGCTTGTTCTAAGCCCCATCCCAGAAACTCTCTATAGCTTTATTTCCCTTACGAAGGTAGAAAAGCATCAACAACGTATCTGTACTAGCTGAATGGCTTCTAGGCCTATTGGGCAAGTACACACAGATAAGCATCACTCTTAAGTGGCTGCTTCAGGTCAAGGTCTTTTGTGTTGGGGCAGCTGCAAACTGGCCTCTTTGGTAATCCCAAGACCCTCTAAGTCCAAGGAGCTTTCAACCTCTAGTGAGGTTCAATCTCTGTAAAGCTGTGTAATGGGGGGATAAATAAACATTAAAGTTGTTTCACATTTTTAAAAAATGTGTGAGAATTTTGCTTCTGATGGAGTGACAGAGATGGGATTTGCCCATTTACCTTAACTAAAAATCCAGACAAAATATATGTAACAATGGGTTGTAGAGATAGGACAGGAAGGACAACAGGGTACTGATACCTGAGAGGGGGGGAAACAAACAACGTGGGTACAAATGACTGTCTCATTTACCTCTTAGAGAAAGTTTTCATGTCACTGTGCAGAAAGAGGGAAGGCCAGTGAAATACAGTGGTTTCTGCAAGTTGGAGAGGCAGACTGCCAGATTCCATGAGGTCTAGGTGGTAGAAGTTTTGGGGGCCGAGTACTAGACAGGGAGGAACACAAAACAGCACAAAACAAAACTAATTTTACAAAGAGAGTTTTCCTTGAGTCTTCAGCTGATGCTGATCAATGTACGCTTCTTGAGGAAACTACTTGAGGCCAGGGAAAGAACTGCTAGAAAGGCAGACGGAACAATCTATAAGTCTTGCACAGGGCCATGACTAATTAATGTTCTTCTAAATAGCAAGGAGAGACTTGCAATGCATAGGACATAAGGTAGAGTATTCAGAATGGCCCTTGATAGTGGGCCAAGCTGTTTAGAATAAAACCCACTTTGATGTCATCTAACAAAGCTTAAAATAAAGCCTTGGAAGAATTAAACTATTTCTCAGTAACTTATCTGCATTCCAGAAAAATAGTTCAAAAATGTTTAAAGGAATACAGAAAATCCAATACTCAATAAGGTAAAATTCACAGTGTCTGGCATTTCATCCAAAATCATGCAAGCAACAATGAGAAAAAAATAATAGAGAAATGACACAGATGGTAAGATTAATAGACACAGAAATTAAGAGTTACTAGAAATGGATTCTATATATTGAAGAAGGTAAAACAATGAGCATATTGAGAAGACATACAAAAGACATGAAACAGATGCTATTTTAGAGATTAAAAACTACATATCTGAGATAAAAATATAAATGGAATTAGTAGCAGATTAACTGGTTAGACATAGAAGAATACTTACTAGATATGAGGACATTATAACAGATACTATCCAAACACAGAGTGAAAAAGACAAAAAAATCATATTAGTGAGCTGAGACAACTTCAGATTTTCTAATACATGTGTATCAAGGAGTTCCCCAAAGAGAAAAGTACAAAGAAATTATTTGAAAAATAGCTCAAGAGATCAAGACATGCCAAAAACTTAAAGAAAATAGTTGCAAAAGACCAATCTGATAAAGGACTATTATAAAAAATACACAAAGAACTCTTAAAACTTAATAAGAAAACAATCCAATTAAAAAATGGGCCAAAGATCGTAACTGACACCCCACAACAGAAGATATGCAAATGGAAAATAAGCACATGAAAAGACGGTTAACATCATATGTCATCAGGGAAATGCAAATTAAAACAAAAATGTGTTACCAACAATAAGATACCACTACACACCTATTAGAATAACCAAAATCCAGCACAATGACAGCACCAAATGCTGGTGAGGATGTGGAACAATAGGAACTCTTGTTTATTGCTGATGGGAATGCAAAATGGTATAGACGTCTTTAACAGCAGCTGGGCAGTTTCTTAAAAATTAAACATACTCTTACATTCTCTTACAGCAGTCACACTCGTTATTTACCCAAATCAACTGAAAGCTGATTTCCATACAAAACTTGCACATGAATATTTACAGCAGCTTTACTCATAATTGCCAAAAGTTGGAAGAAACCAAGATGTCTTTCAGTAGATGAATGGATAGATAAGCTGTAGTACATCCAGACAACAGAATATTATTTAGCACTAAGAAAATGACCTATCATGCCATGAAAAGATATGGAGGAAACTTAAATCTGTATTAGTAAGTTAAGCCAACATGGAAAGACTGTATGATTCCAGTATTCCAACCACACTGTATGATTCTAAGTATATGACATTCTTGAAAAAGCAAAACTAGCAAGGTAGTAAAAAAGATTAGTGGTTGCCAGGAGTTGGGGCAGGAAGGGATATATAGGTGTAGTAGAAAGATTTTTAGGGCAGTGGAAATACTCGGTATGACACTACTTTGGTGGATTCATGTCATTATACTTTTGTCAAAACCTATAGAATGTACTCCACCAAATGTGAACCCTAATGTAAACTACAGACTTTGTGTAATAGTGATGAAATTTATTGATTGCAGCAAATGTACCACTGTGGTGAGCGATGTCCATGTCCGTGGTCGGGGAGGTTGTATGTATGGCAGGGGCAATAAGAGATGTATGGAAATTCTGTGCATTTTCTGCTCAATTTTCTGTGGACCTAAAAGTTCTCCAAAAAAGAAAAGCTTACTAATTTAAAAAATCAATTTTTCCCCAAATTTGATAAAAGTAATAGACTCAGAGATCTGATAAATTCAACAAAACACAAAAACTAAACCATGAAAATTCTAATAAAATTGCTTCTAACCAGTGATAAGGAGAAAATCTTGAAAGCACTCAGAAAAAATAGATATATTATGTACAGACACACAAGATAAGAGTAAAAGCAGACTTTTTTTTAGCAGTAATGAAAGTCAGAAAAAAGTGAAGCAACATCTTTAAAGCATTGAAAGAAACAAAAACCTATCTATATAGAATTCTATATCCAGAGAAAACATCTTTCAAAAAGAAAGATAAAATGAAGCCTACTTCAGAAATACAAAAGCTGAGAGAATTGATCAGTAGCAACTTGTGCTTAAAGAAATGATAAAGGAAGTCTTCAGGCGGAAGGAAAATGCTGCTAGACACACATGTGAGTACACATAAAGGAAAGAAAAACACTGGAAATGATAAAGTGGATAGATAAAAGACTTCTGTGTTTTTCTCTGTTATTTAAGATCTCTTTAAAAATAGAGTGTTTCAAATTAACAAGAGTTAGTAATAAGAGTTAATGAGTTGCGGAGTTTATAATATATGTGGAAGTAAAATGAGTGACTACAATAGGACAAGGCTGGAAGAGGAAAATAGGTAGTGAGCTACTGCTCTTTTTACTGTTTATAAAGTAGATTAACTTTAAATGGGTTTGGTAAAGATTTGTGAAGCTGGACACCAAATGTACGAACTATAGGAAAAAAATCATTAAATTCTACTTCATTGAAATTAAATTCTTTGTTTTCCAAAGACATTGTTACAGAAATGAAAAGGCAAGTTATTGACTGGGAAAAATATCTTCAAAACATATATGACAAAGAACTTGTATCTAGACTACATTGAGTACTCTTACAACTCAATAACACAAAAATCCAATTTCCAAATGGCTAAAAGATTCGAACAGACACTTTACCAAAGAGGATATATGGATATTAGATTAGTGCTTTCAAAGTTGCTCAATATCAATAGTACTTCATGGAAACGTTAATTAAAATCACAAGTAGCTACTCATACATACCCTCCAGCATCACTAATATTAAAAAGAATAATTATTTCAAGTGTTGGCAGGAGCACAGAAGTGGTACTCAATACATTTCTGGTGGAAATGTGACATAGTAAGCCATTTGAAAAAGCTTGCCAATTTCTTCAAAAGCAAAACATACACTTAAGTAAATGACCCAGACATTTTCCTCCTAAGCATTTATCCAAGAGAAACGAAAGAATTTATCTATAAAAAGATGTACATAAGTATTTATAACAGCTTCATTTATAACAGCTGAAAACTGGAAACAATCTGAATATTCATCAAGTGGTGAAGGGATAAATCTTCCATACAATAGGAAACTAATCAATGATAAAAAAGAATGAAATTCTAAAACATACAACACCATAGATGAATTTCAAAATGATTACACTGCATGAACGAAATCAGATGCTGCTCCCTTTCAAAAATATGTAAATATTTTATGATTCCACTTATATAAAACTTTACAGAATGAAAACCAGTCTGTAGGACATAAAGCAGATCAATAGTTGCCTGGAGAAGCGAGGGGGTCATAGAAAGGTGGAGAGAAGGATAATCAAAGGAACAAAGAAACATTGAGGTGATAGACATATTTATCATCTTGATTGTAGTGATCCTTTCAGGAGTGTATACATATGTCAAAACTAATCAAATTGTAGTCTTTCAATAGGTGTGGTTTCCTATATGTCAATTATACCTCAATAAAGCTGTAAGTCTTTAGGGTGCCAGACAAGACTTTCATACAGTGGGGCGGTCCTTCCAAAATACAGCTACCTGAATACATTGTAAAATGCCCCTGAATCTGGTTAGCTTCTGCGTTGGGTTGGACTTTTCAGGTTTAAAACAAGGGATGCCCGGTGAGAGAGCTTCCTTGTAGGGAATACCAAGATTTTCTGTTTTTAGCATTGTTCAGGATTTGACTTTTTGAAGCAATCTATTGTACTGTTTAGTTTAATATGCACTACATCCCAATGCATTGCAATATAGATTATCAGAAGGAAATAAGGAGGATTATTTGTAGATTAAACAGCAAGGTAACACAATGTAGCTACCAGGCACTAACTTTAATAGCCATGACTTAAATCCTAGAACATAGATAATAAAGTGTGAGAAACAATTTAGGGCCAAAAATTATGAAGAATGCTTTTTTAGAGCCACATATAAAATTAATCTCATTTAAAAGTATCTGAGTATGTCCATATGGAGTCACAATATGCCAGTTGATACTAAGGTGGAATAAAGAACGAATATTCTT
Organism: Macaca nemestrina; assembly: GCF_043159975.1. Classification (NCBI taxonomy): domain Eukaryota; kingdom Metazoa; phylum Chordata; class Mammalia; order Primates; family Cercopithecidae; genus Macaca; species Macaca nemestrina. The sequence continues at coordinate 61,931,449 of NC_092130.1, forward strand.
CTGTTTGGAGTAGATTTATTTTATTGAATAGTTTTTGCAAATAAGTTCTAAAATATTATAATAATAATTGTAGTATCTTATGCTGTTCTAAGAAAATTATGTTTTGTTACCTAGGAGAACATACTGAGGGGAGAGTTAAGCCTTTGTTGCTTAACTTTACTAGTGGAACAAAACTTAAGGAGGGACACCTTGAATTCAGCAAGTGAAACTGGAATGCTATTTTCTTCGTTTTATTATGTCCCATGTTTTCCAGAGTCTTCAGAGTTACACATTACAATCTTAAATCCTCACAAAATAAAATGAACAAAGAGCTCCTAAGAACACAGGGAAAAACCTAAGTGAAAAATCACGTGTGACCATGAAAATTATTGTGGATATTGTTGCTATTAAAAAATGGGATTAGAAGTAAATAAATGTAGTATATTCCCCAAGACTATTGGGAATGTTTATAACTGCCTTAAACACACACACTAAGTATGAAATAAGTTATTCAGTTTGTTGTATGAAATTAGACAAATTAAAAATTTTTACAAGGAAAATAACCACAATACTACCATGTACAAATCTTAAATATTTTGTATGTATTTCACCCTCGTATCATATATGTCATGCCACGAGCTGTGGGTTTATGGCAACTGAAAGCAAGCGCTTCTGTACAAAATAAAATTTGCTTATGTTGATTTTATTAATTTTGATATTTGATGAAAACATATATTTTTAATAGAGAAAACATTGGGGTTGCATAAGAAAGACTCATTATATTTTTGGAAATTCTCTGTTCAAATTTATGGCACAGGCCAAAAATCTACAAATGACTTAGTAGTGAGACATGTTTTCTGTGTAAATCTATACAGTAATCTCATGTAGTTGAGAACATATATCTTATTAAATCAACCTTCATAAAATGACTCTCAGCTATTTCTTATAAGAGATGCAATCAGGGACCTTTATTGGAAAATTTTTATCTCATTAAAGTAAATTATATCTAACTGGCTTAAATTTTATCAAGGGAATTTATAAGATCTCTTAACTTTGTTATAGAACATCCTTAAAATGCATTTTTAATTATAAATATATACTCAAGAACATAACAATGAATTCATGGAAAATTAAAGACATATCAAAAACACATTTTAAGGTAAAAACTGTAATGTGCTCCATGGGATAAAACTCTCCTCCTGCCTACCATGATATTGAATACAATGTTGTCCAAATATATAGGCAAGTACAGTGTAAACAGGCTTGCTTTGACACCACGAATTGTATCAGTGTTCTAATCATTTATCACCTCCATGGATATGTTCAGAAATAATGGCTAATTAAACAATATATTCACACAGAATATTGCAGAAGATTTTAATGAGGCAGAAAAATGTCAACATCTCAATGGGTGATAGGTTTTGTTCAGAGCAGCTGGAAGTTATGAATTGCCAATTAGGAAAACTTTGGTAATCTGGGTAATCTATGTTGCCTGTCCAGGATTTATCTGAGTTTGGCAGCCATAAATTTGGAAATAGAATAATTACCTGGAGGGTTCCCTTATGTTGTGTAATATATTTGTATAAAATTTCCAATTTCATGTTTTACAGATTAAATGAACCAGCATAAAACTCAACATTCAAAAGGTGAATATTATTTTATTAGTAAAACTCACTATTTTGGTTTATCAACACTTTTTTTTTCTTTCTGCACAATATAAGGTGAAGAAGAGAATTAAAATGAACAGTTGACCAGTTAATTTAATCAGTGTACACAGTTTAGATAGTTAATCTAGGTTTCAAAACAAATCATTTTCTCCCAAAGAAGTGTGTGGCTTGATGGTTTGTATGAGAAGTAGACTGTATAAATGTAAAATAAATTAAGTTTGGGTTGTTTGAACCTGATTTCACCAGTTGTTCATTTAACAACCAGTTTTGCAGAATTCACATGAATAAATGTGTGCACTGAAGAATTTACCTGTAAAAAAGTGTGTAAAAATTTCTTTACACGAATAAATTATTTTGGTAAAAAATTTTCCTAAATGGAGAATAAGGGCATCTGGAAAGTTTTGCTTCTGTGATGGCATTTTATGAGTACAGCTCTTAACATTGCAACTAGACCCATAACATTTTTGACACTTTTAGACCTGGAAGAGATCTTATTTGATTTCTATATAAAATTCTGGTCTTAGTTTACCAGAAGGTAAAGATAGAAGGAACAGATGACTATTTGGGAGGAAAGTACATTAATCATAATATTTAGAAAGACAATTTATTCTGATAAACTAAATTGCCATAATTAAAATGCATAAACTCTGACATTAAAATTCTGCTCTCCACATGGAAAGTATTTCTGTCCTTGGACCTTGATCCAGTTGTTACAAAAGAATACTATAAAAAGGTGGTGGTAATTACCTACAATGCTTTGTCTCAGTGTCTATTTTTTACCCACTGAGGGAATGGCTCCAGTGTCACCTGAGAATAAAACCTCTCTTGTTTACTAATGAGGTCTGTATTTTTCCCTTTTGTAGCTCTCCCCCTTACATATGTGGCACCTCAAATTTTTTATGCTTCCATGCTATCCTGCTGTGAGAAAGAATAGTAATTACATCTAATTAGAAAAGATTAAAATGCTATGACTCATGGAAATAATGAAACTTGATTATGTTTTATATAATGCATAAATCCCAAACCTACATTTTACACTTGAAATTAGCATACAACCTGATCAGCAGCATAAAAGCAGTGTTGTGAATGTTCATTACGGTGCTTGTTTTGCTAACTGCACTTTCTGTCATGTCTCAGCCTTATCATCGTGGATCCATCTTCCCTTAGGCAAAAAGAGAGAGGCCAGTTGGTTTTTTTCTTAAAACCTGCATTTGCTTTATAACATATTAATTTTATTTATTTATGGTATGTTATAGTAGCATGTGGGAATGAGATATGATATATGGTTAATAAAGAACTAATGAACACACAAACACCTTCGTTTTCCCCTTTAGCAGGCCCCAGGACCAAAACATTGTTTTCAATTTCATCAAGATTTTCCAGGTTAAGAAAGGTAAAATGCAACCTAGAGATGATTGTTTTCTTTTAAACATGAGGATTTTTTTTTTCTTTTTCTGCATCATGGACTCAGCGTGAATGTTCATTTCAATTATAGTCCAGTTCAGAAAGATCCCTCGTGCATGCAGGCATTGTAGGAGAACATATGCAGTTTTATAATGGAACAGAGGGAGACATTACGTGGAGATAGATTTGTGCCATAAACACATAGGGGCATAAGGGATTGTCTAGATAGAAAGGGAAAAAGAAGCAAACCTAAAAACATCAAAAGGATTGAATTGTAACTCCAGAAGGCAAGAAGTTCTCATTTATCTATCTACCTATCTGACATGAAGATCATAACTTTCTGAAATATAATGTATTAAATGTTTTTTAAGTCCAATGATAAGATAATTCTGATAACTTGGCATAGCATGAACATTGCCCCATTAATCTCAATCAGATACCCCCTTGGAGAGATAAGCTGCTTTTACTCCACTAGTAGGTACGTGTGATCTGCAGCTATGTGACGGGAACCAAGTCTGTGGTTGTGATAACTATGAAAATGAATAAGATTAGAGACTAGGAGGTGTATTTGTGTGATGGGACATGTTTCTGGGATCTGTTATCAGTATGTAATGAAAAAAAGTTATTAAGACGTCTATTATCCACGGTGTGGGAACAAATAATATCAAAAGCATGGAAAATGAATGTTTGTACAAAGATTTGAGTTATCTTTAGGGGCAAACATTGATGATATTACTCCACTCTGAATGAAAAGAGGAAAATATTGTGCCTTCATGCAACTGGGTAAAGGCCATTTTAAGAAGGAGCAATTCTTCTAATGTAATATTTGTATGCTTTTTCTGTTGCTCTTTTATATGGGGTTTCATTGGAAATAAATGCATTTCATAATCACAAACCAAGATTAGCATTTCAAAATGGATCGTGTGAAGGCCATAATACAGGAATAACATATTATTCTATTTCGGAAATAAAATGAGTAAATATTTGGTCTCAAATACTTTCATATAAAAGTGGTCAGAGTTAAAGTGCTTCCTATAGCATGTATTTACTTACTTGGACCTCTCTCAATATTCTCCCTTTTATGTAAATTTCAAATCCATTTTATGGTCAGTCATTATAACCATTCCTTTACAGTCTTGACTCCCTTGTACCTCTCTTGCTTTATAGTACTCATCTGACAAAACTACAGTGCTGCCAAAATCCAACTCTTACCCTGTTCTTCCTCTGTACCTGTGCAGATGGATGAGGCTAGGGAAAACAAACAATAGAAAACACAACTCTGTTTCCCTTCCCAGGGACCACATCGGTCAAATGCTCATGCCTGGGTCCAGTCCTCTTTCCACTCCTGTTCAACGTTCCAAACCTCCTCCCTCCTCAAACCTCCAAATTTTATTCTATCCCAGATGATTACCTTGCTTCCTGTTTTCCTGAGAAAACTGAAGAATCAGAAAAGATATCCCACAGCCTCTCTGTACCACTCATTGCCGCCTTTTGGTAAGATAAACTATCTGAGTTGCTTTGCAAATTCTGTCCTTTAAATTTTTGTGCATGTCAGTTCCATCTTACCTACTCAAAGACATGTCCTCAACAATTCCCTCCCTTTCTCCTATATCATAAAATTTCCCCTCTCTACTGCATCTTTGTTTTTTTTTTTTTTTTTTTTTTTGAGACAGAGTTTTTCTCTTGCCAGGGTTGAGTGCAATGGCATGATCTCAGCTCACTGCAACCTTCACCTCCCGGGTTCAAGCGATTCTGCTGCCTCAGCCTCCCAAGTAGCTGGGATTACAGGCATGCGCCACCACGTCTGGCTAATTTTTTGTATTTTTAGTAGGGACGGGGTTTCTCCATGTTGGTCAGGCTGGTCTTGAATTGCCGACCTCAGGTGATCCGCTCACCTCGGCCTCCCAAAGTGCTGGGATTACAGGCGTGAGCCACCGCGCCTGGCCTCTACTGCATCATTTTTACAGGAATGCACTACTCTTATAATTTTACCAATCTTATGAAATTTCTATACTTCATTTTCTCTACCAGTTAACATCTTATTTCTTTGCTCCCCTTTATGGTAAAATTTCTTGAACACATGTAGTGTACAATTCTGTACACTAAATCTTTCCAACAGAGCAAATGTGTGTTTGCTCCAGGCAACTTCCATCTGCTGAGCTCCTGTCTTAGTCAGTTCAGGTTGTTACAACAAAATACCATGAGCTGTGTGGCTTATAATCTCTAGAAATTTAATTCTTACAGTTCTGGAGGCTGGGAAGTCCAAGATCAAGATACCAGCAGACTCATTATCTGGTGAGGGCCCACTTTCTGGTTCATGGATGGTGCCTTCTCACTATGTCCTCACATGGTGAAAGGGGTGAGAGGTCATTAGTGGTTCTTTTATAAGGATGCTAATCTCATTCATGAGGTCTCTGCCCTCATCACCTAGTCACCTCCCAAAGGGTTCACCTCCTAATAACACCTCCTTGGGGGTTAGAGTTTTAATATATGAATTTTGTGGGGAGACAAACATTCAGACTGTAGCAGCCTCTTGCCCACATTTAGCTTTGGTTCTTATATCCACACTATCTGTAGAAGGCTGATGTGTCGGGGAGAAAGGAAAAATAAATATTATATAACATAATGTTTGGATTGTGTGGTGTTTCCACACACTTGCCCTATAACCTGATTGTTAAAGGATTCGATCTCTTTCTTCTTACTTTTCATTATATGTTTTAATTGATTCAATAAAGCATGAACTTTGAACATCATTTGGTTGTGAGCCTTCCTGTTTCATAATATTTGGCATAGCTGCCTTGTGCTGTGCTTGGAGGCTATTGCCGCTTTAGAGTGATTTCTCTCCTGTAAACAAATGAACAAACTACCCTAATAGAACCTTATTCTACCGGATATTTCGTTGTTGAAGGGCCTTAAGGCTTGCTCCTTTATACTTCTCTGTATCTACACTCATTGCCTTGGTGATTTCATTCATTCTTGCAAGTTTAAGAACCATCTATATACTGATGCCTCCTAAACACATAGTTGCAGTCCAGACTCCTCTATTGTACATTCTGTCTTCCTATTATACATCTTTTCAGTGTCTAGTAAACATCTAAAACCCTCCATGTCAACTGACTCCTAATCCTTATGCAAATACCTATTTGACCTATAGCCTTTCAATCTCAATTAATGGCAACTGTCTTTTCAATTCCTCATGCTAAAAGCCTCAGAGTCACTGTTCTCCCTCATCTTTTTCTTATAATTCACCTCCAGTCTCACCACATTGTCACTACCCAGATCTATGCCACCAGCAGTCTCTTCTGAATTATTCCAACAGCGTATGGCTGGCTTCTCTGCATTTCCTTTTCCTTAACACCACCATAGTCATTTTCAATGTAGTAACTGGAGGGATTTTTTAAAAAAGTAAGACATGTAATGCTACAACTCTCTCTGCTGAAGCACTAAAGAGGTGCCCTATTTTGTTGAGGGTAAAGCCAAAATCTGTTCAAGCCTCCACATAGTTTGGCCTCTGGACTATAATCTTTCTGATTTCATCTTCAATTATCTCCCCCTGTCTAACTCTGCTCTTTATCTTCTCTTTGATTTTCTTTATGATTCCTCAAGTGCACAAGGTCCTTGCATTAGTTGTTCCTCTATCTGGAGTGCTCTTCTTTCCAGATAACTGTATGGTTAAGTCTCATCTTTCTCCAGCCATTGGCTCAAAATATACATTCTCAATGACATCAACCCTGAGCACCCTATTTTAAATTATGACTTGATTCTTGCCTTCACATTCCATCTCTCTATCCTGCTGTATTTTTCTATTGCTCTGATCAAAATATATAATTAACTCATTTTAATTTTTGTCTGATCTCTCACCCTAGAATAAAGGTCCTAAAGGAAACAGATCTTTGTTCACCAAAATCAAAGGTTCTCATATTTTATTGTACAACAGAGTCACCTGGAGGACTTATTAAATCATACATTGCTGGGCCCTACTACCAGAGTTCTTACTCAAAATTATTTTGTGGGGCCCGATAATTTGCATTTCTCTTAATCTCCTATGTGGTACTAATGATGTTGGTACAGGGACCACACTTGGAAAACCACTGACCCAAAACATTCCAGGCACATGACAAATGCATAATGAAAGGCTGCTGAATAAATGAAGTTATATCTTATTTTAATTTATATTTTTGAGTACTGTTGGGATTGAATACTTCTAATATGCCAATTTGCTCTTCACGCTTCTTTGTAAATTCCCTATGCATGGCCATTATCTCTTTCTTATTAGGGTGTTTATCATTATTTATTGATGATAGTTTTATTTGCCACATTTTTAGAAAATGTATTTCTTGTTTTGGCTTCTGTCAATTAATATTGTTTATGATTTTTATGATGGCACTTTTTAATTTATGCCATCAGAATTACATATTAATATGTATAAATTTTCACTTTACATGACTTTATATCTTAGCCATTCCCAAGCTAAGATTAGGTACATATTTACCAACATTTTCTTTTAGTTTCTTTATGCCTTTTCATTTTTAATTCAACTCCTTAATTTACATCCTATTTCATATACAGTGCTTGAAATGTCCATTAATCTAGCTTTCTTTGTATAAGACAATAATTGAAAGTTACATTATTATACCTTTATGGTAGCTTTTGCTGGCATGTGGGGCATTTTTTTCTTTATTTTTGTTTGTATAATTTTAAGGCATACAAGAGAAGCTTTGTTACGTGGATATATCAGAGAGTGGTGAAGTCTGGGCTTTTAGTGTGACCATCACCTGAATAATGTACATAGTCATAAATTCTTTGCCCAGACCACTGTCCAGAAGAATTTCCTTAGGTGTTCTAGTATTTTTATGGTTTCAGATCTTGTATTTAAGTCTTTAATCCACCTTGAGTTGATTTTTGCATGTGGTGAAAGATAGAGGTCCAGTTTCATTCTTCTGCATATGGTAATCCACTTTTCTCAGCACTATTTATTGAAAAGGTGTAGTTTTCCCGTTAATGGCAAAAACCATAATTACTTTTGCACCAGCCTAATATGTTTTTGCCAATTTTGTCAAAGATCAATTGGTTGTAGATATGTGGCTTTATTTTGGGGTTCTTTATATTCCATTGATATATGTCTACTTTTATAACAGTACAATGCCGTTTTGGTTACAATAGCCTTGTACAACTTGAAGACAGGTAATTTGATACCTTTAGCTTTGTTCTTTTGCTTAGAATTGCTTTGGCTATGCAGGCAGGCTTTTTTTGTTTGTTTCTATGTGAATTTTTAGTATTGTTTTCTCTAATATTTTGAAGAATGATGGGTTTTTGATAGAGGTTACTTTAAAATTGTAGATTGCCTTGGACAGTGTGGTCATTTTACTAATATTATTTCTTCTAATTTATAAGCACAGGGTGTTTTTCCCTTGTGTCATCTACAATTTTCTTCATCACTATTTTTTACTGTTTCTTGTGAAGATCTTTCAATTCCCTGGTTAAATATATATCTTGGAATTTTTTTGTAGCTATTGTAATTGGGATTGAATTTTTAATTTGATTCTCAGCTTATTAGTAGTGTGTAGATATGATATTAATTTTGTAAATTTTATATCCTGAAATTTTGCTGATTTATCATATTTAAGAGTGTTTTGGAGGAGTCTTTGGAGTTTTCTAGGTATAAGATTATATCATCAGCAAACAGATAATTTGACTTTCTCTTTTCTTTTTTTTTTGGGACGGAGTCTCGCTCTGTCGCCCAGGCAGGAGTGCAGTGGCACAGTCTCTGCTCACTGCAAGCTCCGCCTCCCGGGTTCACGCCATTCTCCTGCCTCAGGCTCCAAAGTAGCTGGGACTACAGGCGCCCGCCATTACGTCAGGCTAATTTTTTATATTTTTAGTAGAGACAGGGTTTCACCTGTGTAGTCAGGATGGTCTCAATCTCCTGACCTTGTGATCCACCTGCCTCGGCCTCCCAAAGTGCTGGGATTACAGGCATGAGCCACCACGCCTGGCCGACTTTCTCTTTTCTAATTTGGATGCCTTTTATTTATTTATTTTTCATTTGCCTGATTGCTCTGGCTGGAATTTCCAGTACTATGTTGAATAGAAGTGGTGAAAATTGTCCAGTTTGTAGGAGGAATGCTTTCAGCTTTTCCTCTTTCAGGAAAAATGATGTTGGCTGTGCGTTTGTCACATATGGCCTTTACTATTTAAAGTTACATTCCTTTTATGCCTAGTTTTTTGAGGGTTTTTTTTTTTTTTATCATGAAAGGATACTGAATTTTGTCAAATGCTTTTTCTGCATCTATTGATATGATCACATGGTTTTTGCTTATACTTCTGCTTTGTGATGAATCACATTTATTTATTTGTGTATGTTGTACCATCCTTGCATCCCTAGAATACAAAAAAGCTTGCCGTGGTGTATAACATGTTGTTATTATTATTATTTTTTTGACGTGTTGTTGGATTTGGTTTGCTAGTATTTTGTTCAGGATTTTTGCATCTGTGTTCATCAGAGATATTGGTCTGTAGTTCTCTTTATTTGTTTGGCTTTGGTATCAGGGTGCTACTCACTTTGGAGAATGAATTAGGAAGGATTCCCTTCTCTTCAGTTTTTTGGAATGTTTTCAGTACTATTGGTACCAGTATTTTTGTACATCTGGTAGAATCTGGTTTGGGGCTTTCTTTTGTTGGGAGATTGTTTTATTGCTGCTTTAATCTCACTACTCGTTTTTAGTCTGTTCAGGATTTTTATTTCTTTCTGGTTCACTCTTGAAAGATTGTATTTTCCAAGAATTTGTCCATTTTCTCTAGATTTTGTAGCTTATGGGATAGAGTTGTTCATAGTAGTCTGATGATCTTTTATATTTCTCAGGTATCAGTTGTCATGTCTCCTTTTTCATTTCTGATTATATTTATTTAGCGTTTCTGTCTCTTCTTCTCGGTTAGTCTAGCTAGTTATTCATCATTTTTTTCTTTAATCTTTTCAAAGAACCAAATTTTAATTTCATTAATTCACTTTATTGTATTTTTGCTCTTGATTTTATTTAGTTCTGCTCTGATCTTTGTTATTTATTTTTTCCTGTTAGCTATGGATTTCATTTTCTCTTGTTTTTCTGATTCCTTGAGGAATGATGTTAAGTTGTTATTTTGTGATCTTTCCATTTTTTGACATAGGCATTTAATGCTCTAACTTTCATCTTAAGATCACTTTTGCTGTATCTCAGAGGTTTTGGTATGTTGCATCACCATTTTATTTGTTTCAAAAAATTTTAAATTTTCATCTTTTCTCATTGACCCAGTGATTGTTCAGGAGTATGTTGTTTAATTTCTTTGTGTTTCTGTAGTTTTCAAAGTTCCTCTTGGTATTGATTTCTAGTTTTACTCCACTGTTGTATGAAAAATTCCTTGGTATGATTTCAATTTTTAAAAATTGACTGAGACTTGTTGTATGGCCTAATATATGGGCTGTCTTGGAGAATATTCCATGTGCTCATAAGAAAAAATGTATATCTATGGTTGCTGGGTAGAATCTTCTGTAAATGTCTGTTAGGTCTATTTGGTCTAATTAAAGTATGATTTAGGTCTATTGTTTATTTTTTGGTGTTATGTGCATATATATTTAGAATTGTTATATTCTCTTGTTTAATTGATCCCTTTATCATTATATAATGACTTTTTGTCTTTTTTTTTTTACTGGTTTTGATTCAAAGTCTGTCTTATTTGATGTAAGTATAGCGACTTCAGTTTACTTTTGGTTTCTGTTTGTGTGGCGTATCTTTCTCTATCCCTTTACCTTCAGTCTATAAATGTCCTTACCAGTAAGATGAGTTTCTTATAAGCTGCATATCGTTGGTTAAGTTTTTTATTCATTCCACCAATCTATATCTTTTAAGTGGAGGATTTAGTCCATTTATGTTCAAGGTTAGTACTGATATGTGAGGTTTCATTCCTGTTATAATGTTAATTGCTATCTAGTTGTTTTGTGGGTTGTTTCTATTTTATTTCTCTGTCTCCTTGTCATTGCCATTTAGTGGAGTTCTACCATGTTTCCATGTAATTTCTTTCTTTTTTTTCTGGGTGTAAATGTTTTATAAAACATTCCAGCAGTATATAAGATTTGTGTTTAATAGTTTTTCTCTTTTCTTCAAGCTCTGAAAATAGGACCTCAATCTCCTCTGGCTTGTATAGTTTCTGCTGATCAGTCCACTGTTATCTGACAGGTTTTCCTTTATAGGTGATGATATGGCTAGGCTTTGTGTCCCCACCCAAATCTCATCTTGAATTGTAATTCCTTGAGGGAGAGACCTGGTGGGAAGTGATTGGATTGTGAGGGTTGTTTCCCCCATGTTGTTCTTATAATAATGACTGAATTCTTGGAGATCTGATGGTTTTAGAAATGGTAGTTTTTCTGTGCTCTTGCCTGATCTCTCTCATCTGCCACCATGTAAGATGTACCTGCTTTCCCTTCCGCCATGATTGTGAGTTTCCTGAGGCCTCCCTAGCCATGCAGAGCTGTGAGTCAATTAAACCTCTTTCCTTTATAAATTGCCCAGTCTCAGGTATTTCTTTATAACAGTGTGAAGATGGACTAATACAGGTGACTAGACACTTTTCTCTTGCTGATTTTAGAATTCTTTCCTTCATAATGACTTTAGAAAGTCTCATGATCATATGTGTTGGTAAAGTTCTTTTTGCAGTGTATTTCCTAGAGTTCACAGAGCCTCTCGTATCTGGATGTCTAAGTGTTTTGAAAGACGAGCGAAGTATTCATCAAGTGTTTCCTTAAATAGGTTTCTCAAACTTATTACTTTTCCTTCCCCCTCAGATAACCTTAGTGTGGTGGCTTTCTTAAATTCCAGTTGTAGTAGTAATGTACTGCCTGGGTGAGTGGGATCAAGGCCTCCTCAGTACCTGGGGTGGCATGACCAATGGTGGTAGCAGAGGTCATGCAAAGCTTGTCTCCTTCCTGAGTCCTGTGCAATTGTGTCAGCAGATGTAATGAGCTGTGCAGGTTGACCTCTTGGCCAGTGAGTGTCCTTTGTAAGTAAGAGCCAGCTGCAGTAGTTGCACTAGTGTTTATTCATGACCTTTGTTAACCAGGGGGAATACTTGGGTGTTCCAGCCAGTGGGCTGGTCCATGGAACTCCCAGTTGTCCTGGTCCTGTGTTCTGCTTCTGAGGTGTATGAGTGGGGAAGAGTCAAATGGGGCTGGGCCTGGCAAGTGCTTGAGCCCTCCAATGGCAGGCATAAGCACTGTCCCTGATATGGGCCAGAATGTAGCCGTCGGGCACCTGGAGCAACACTCCAAGGAAGAGTGAAGCAACTGCTACTGTGCCAAAGAGCCAGCACAGGGAAAGAGGGGCAGCTCAGGCTCTGCAGTCTAGCAGGTGACAGTGGAACCCATCTCTTTCTGTGGTCTTAAACCTGTCAGGACTTTCTCCCACTGCTGGCAGCATGCTGAAACACTGAGTCAAGTCATAAGCAATTGGTCCTCAGGTTAAGAAATTGCCCCAGGACACAAAACTCTCTGCATGGGATAAGAACCCATGTATTCCAGGACACACCCTTCCCGGTCTGATCCCACAAGGTTGGGCGGGGAAGGGGCAGGTTCTCAATTTTTGGACCTGTGGCTGGAGCCCATGCCATACTCACCTCATTTCTGGCTTTGGGGTTCTGGCTCCTCCATTGCTTGAGACTAGATCACAAATCTCTGGAGACTCTTCAAACCAGTGACTGCCTGTCATGCTGGCTGGCAAGTTCCTCACGATGAATTAGGATCAAGAATGACCTCCTTGTATCAGCAATGGGTTGTGGAAGCACATACAGTGTACTTCCCACTGTTGCTCCTTCTCAGTCTCTTGACTGCTCCCCAAGTCATATCCAGCACAGGGGTCAAGGAGCTCTCCTGTGGCTTAGATTGCCTGGCTACCCAATGGGAATGTGTATTGTGGACATATCTCTCCCCTGTCTCATGCACTGTGGTCCCACTCATGGTTTTCTTCCAGATGAGCAATGCAGGCTACTGCCTGCTACATATTTGAAAGCATCCAAAGTCTTTTTCACTCTTATGTTGTACTCCCATATTCCTTCTTGAATAAAAGTTCAAAGTGTGAATCTCCACATGTTAGTTTGCAGTTTTTAAGTGAGTGAAGTGTGCTAACAAAACCCCTAATCTGCCATTAGCAGCAGATGGCACTTTTCTCTGTGGAGATTTTTGGAGAGAGGCTTGTGCTAGGAAGGTGTTGGGAACGCCTCTGATGCCAGGCTTGAGAGATCAGGGCAGGATGGAGAAGTACATGAACTAGAAAATGTTCTCCATGTCAGGGTAAACCTGCTTCTGCACCTCTGATACACATGCAGAGCCAAACTTCCTGCACTGTTCATTCTTTCTTTATTTATTTTTCAATAGTTTGATAATTATTTTTTCTTCAGAAGAAGCTTTGTTAAATTTTAAAGTCATCTTGAAAGTTTTACTGGAAATCAAATTGTAGATGAACATTCGGACAATTACTAAGTATTTAATGTATAAAAATTAAATTTGCTATTTAGGATCGTAAATTAATCCTGGATTAAGTCACCTTTTATGTGTCTTTCAGTATATTTTTGTAGTTTTAAAAATATTTACTAGAATATAGTTATTTTGTTTATTTCTAAGCCTTGTATAGCTATGTGCATGTGATAGTTTTTATTGTATGTTCTAATTATTATTTGCACATATGTAATTTTGATAACAGGACATCTTATTGAACTATTGATTTTGTTTTTCTATTGTCTCTTCTGTGTCCAGAAATAGCATCATAATATCTATAAATAATATTTTAACCTTCTATTATATATTTTTTGTTTTTCATATTTATATATACTTTTTGTTACATTGTTCTAACCAGAAATATCATTATTTAACATAATACTAGTGTTAATGTCTGTTTTTTCTGAAGTTGATTATTTGATTAAGGATATCATTTATTTTTATCTTATCCAACTACTTGTGTATTGGTTTAGAGAGCTATTTTACAATCAGAAATAAAATTGAAATGTTATTAATTATACTACAAATTCAGAAAGCCATATACTTGAAAAATGTGAGGGAATGCATAGCCTAAAGAATCTATGAAACAGCGATAGTATAGAAATTTATTTTTTATATTGTGCAATGGTGAAAATAACAATGAGTGATAAATTTTTCACTTTCTAAGATTATTTATTTAACAAATATGTACCTTACAGACATATTTGTGTTTATTAAATAAATATTAAATACATATATATTTGTTGAATACACACATATATTAAATAAATACATATGAATGCATACACAGTTCAGACTCTATGAAAAAGACAGAAGATTATATACTATCCATCACTATTGCTTCTTAAACTCTTACCACATGCTATATGTGCTATCCTAAAGTATGTGAGATACAAAGAAGAGACTGAATTAACTCTACCCTGAAGGAACTCCTATTTATGCTGAAAATAAAGGCAAACCAATAAACAGAAAGAAATAGAAAGACAGAAAATATAAGATGTATAGTACAATCTATAAATGCCAACAGGTTGCAGACAGAGATAAAAATCACTGAAACATATGCAAACATAAGGTAGTTCATTTTGTAAATATATTCATATTTTATCATGAGACTCATAATCCTCTAAAATGTTTAGAATTCTGTAAGCTAAGTTTTGGGGCAGCTAGACTGAATTTAAAATTATCAATATTTATAAAGATAATTAGCCTATGTACCAAGCTGATGCAGAGGGAAGTCAGAATTTTGGGCAGCTCAGTGGGCCCTCTCGGTCTTTGATTGGGTGGATGGTTTCTTTCTGCCTGATAGTATTTACTCCTTGTGTGCGGTAGACAAACAAAATTGACTCAGTTGTGTTTGTCAGAAACACTAGTTTAGTTAAAACACATCACTAGGCAGCAAGAATCAGTGGAGTTCTCTATGGATCATTGGAATGCAGAGTGGTTGGGATGGTGGCATCTTGCCTTTTTCTTCCCCAAGTTTGTCATTTCTTAACCCAGTATACAACCAGTATGTTAGTCCACAGGTGAGTGTTAGACATTTAACCTTAGTGTGGTGGCTTTCTCAAATTCCAGTTGTAGTATTCAGAGTAATTACTCTGAAAGTAATTACAGGTGGTATGTGGTGTGTGTTCATATGTTAAGAACAACTACTCTACATTAAAAGATCCTTGATGGGGATCTAGAACTAGAAATACCATTTGACCCAGCAATCCCATTACTGGGTATATACCCAAAGGATTATAAATCATGCTACTATAAAGACATATGCACACGTATGTTTATTGCGGCATTATTCACAATAGCAAAGACTTGGAACCAACCCAAATGTCCATCAATGATAGACTAGATTAAGAAAATATATCACATATACACCATGGAATACTATGCAGCCATCAAAAAGGATGAGTTCATGTCCTTTGTAAGGACGTGGATGAAGCTGGAAACTATCATTCTGAGCAAACTATCGCAAGGACAGAAAACCAAACACCGCATGTTCTCACTCACAGATGGGAACTAAACAGTGAGAATGCTTGGACACAGGATGGGGAACATAACACACCTGTTGTGGAGTCGGGGGAGAGGGGAGGGATAGCATTAGGAGTTATACCTAATGTGAATGACGAGTTAACGGGTGCAGCACACCAACATGGCACATGTATACGTATGTAACAAACCTGCACGTTGTGCGCATGTACTTTAGAACTTAAAATATTAAAAAGCAAGAAATCCTTGATGGGAGATTTATTTGTCTCATTCTCTTTTGTGTTTTCAGTTTTCAGGACCATGCCTGGCCCATAGTAATCCCTTAATTCATGCATTCATTAAAAAATGGAAGAATGAAGGAATAGCTTATGAAAGATGCTGCAAATTTATCTCTTAGTATTTCTACTATTCAAATCACATATATTTTCAGTATATTGTGTGGAATTTTATAGTTCATAAAATGTGAATTTTATGAATTCATATATGTTCAAATTCATATATGTTCATAATTTGGCAATACTTTTAAACTGTTGATAAGTATATTTGTTAATGTTTCTGAGATTCTCTTCTCTTTGATTAGTACTTACTTTTCCTAAATTCTGTGGCAAATAATAAACCTAATCAATTCTACTAGTATATTTTGTTGGATCTTTTATCATTAAAACAAATGAGGATATAACCATAAAATCTGCCATATTCACAGGACATTCTGAGGTTCTTTTAATATTAACCTTCCCTCAGTTTTGATAAAGACTGCTCTGTATCCTATTAGGAATACTGCAATAATTTCTTTTCAATTATATACAATTACGTTATTACTTAAAACACTTTTTTTCTTTCAGGCATAAATGAATCTTTTAAGCAGGTAAACAAATAATCTAAATCTCCAATATTAATATTCAAGGAACTTTTTCAGTTTGTCTATTTTGCTGTGTCATTCAGCTTCTTTCATAAACATCTAATTTAACTTTCATTTGAATTAAGCAGGTAGCATATTTTTTGGTACAAATTTTGATTTGAACTTGTGGATCAACTTTTTATTTTTTATTTTATTTTTGAGACAGTCTTGCTCTGTCACCTAGGCTGGAGTATAATGGTGCAATCTCAGCTCACTGCAACCTCTACCTCCCAGATTCAAGTGATTCACCTGCCTCAGCCTCCTGAGTAGCTATAGGTACCTGCCACCACGCCTGGCTAATTTTTGTAATTTTTTTTTTTTTTTTTAAAGTAGAGATGAGGTTTCATTATGTTGGCCAGGCTGGTCTCAAACTCCTGACCTCATGATCTGCCTGTCTCAGTCTTCCAAAGTGCTGGGATTACAGGCATGAGCCACTGCAGCCGGCTGGATCAATTCTTTATCATCTTCCTCAAAACCCTCTGTATTTTCTATACGTAACATTGCAGGTTTCAAATGTGACACTTACCCTAGACAGATCTTCATTTTTTGTTGCCCTGTTCTGGAATTCTGTGAATGAAAAAATAGGAATTGTGTTCTCCCTCTGGCTGTTAATATGGTGAGTAGGCAAAAGAGAACCCTAAACTTCACAGAATATCACTATTAGCCCTGATATTATTAATGCTCATTATTTATCCCAGAATGTTAATTGATATGTTTACTCTAGGTGAAAACACTAATAATCCTTAGAAGTTTCTACTCCCATTTAGTTAAAATGTTAACAAGCTGATGACAGTTCAGAAATAAGTCATTACTGCCAGGAGAGAGGGAATTTTCTCAAGGAAATTTTAATAAGAAACATCTCTTACTTAAATCGATTGTCATTAAGTAGGCATGACTGGAAACCTAAGCACTCCCAAGGGTTTTGCTTGTTGTTCTATTTCTCAGAGTCACTCATAGATTGTCCAGCACAAAGAACATGCTGTAACGAGTCTTTCCTTGCTGAAACTCTTGCTTTATGGAAACAGTGAAGCAGGCGTACTAAGGCCAATGAGATGACAGCACACAGGGAGAAGCCCCGGGTTCTGGGGTTGCACTGACTTCCTGTGCAGAATTGATGTCAATTATGAGTGTAAGCTCATTGAGTTAATAAATCCAATTTTTTTTTTCTCCTTGAAAAGATTCCAAAAAATTGATGGAGGAGGATGAAGACTTTTTGAGAGCTCTTATACTGAGTGTCTTTACATTCAAATAATGAACGAAACAACTGGAGCCATAGCAACTCTACTATTGCAAAGCCAAGTTCTGTTTTTCTTTTTTTTTAAATGAATACTGTATTAAAAAATGTAGCTTGCTCAGGATTAAGGCCCTTCTCTTGCTCATAAACTGCTGTAATAGCCTCTTCTGTGCTTCTATTCTCATCTCTACCTTATCCATTTCCCACATACATAGCACCCTAATACCCTTATTTTTCTTAAAAAAAAAAAAATCAGATCATTGCCACTTTAAGCTCCATAGGTTTAAACCTGCTACCCTAACCTACAAGGCCCTGAAGGGTCTGCCTCCTTCTGACTTGGCTGACTTCATCTTTACTGCTCCAAGCCTGGCTCATTATCATCTACTGATCCTGGCCTCCTATCGTTTACTCCAAGAAATTTAAGTTTGTTTCTACCTCTGACTTGCTTTTCTTTTGTTTGAAATACCTCCTCCCACCCTACTCCATCCACTCCAAAAAAAAAAAAAAAAAAAAAAAAAATCCTCTTTGCTTTGGTGGTTCTTTATGTTCAAACCTCAGTTCAAACACCACTTTTTGAGATATACTTTCCTGACTACCTTTTTGATTAGCCTCTCCTATTCACTCTCTATCATAATACCTGGTTTTATTTCATTCAAAGCTTTTTATTATTAATAGGAATTGCATGTGAGCAGAATATCTACCGTTCAGGGTAGTGCCCTAGCATCAAGAACAGTGCCTGGCACACAGACAGCACTTCGTAAGTGTTTGCCAATTGCCTGACTGATTAACAAATATGAGGAAATACAGTGATATTTCATAGCCATGTTTTGTGAGCAGTGTAGAACTTTTCATGTGCCAGTCACTGACACTGGCATGCCCCAGGTATCAGTTGTTTAAATAAGCCTGAAGTTATTTGTTGGTTTATATTAGGAAAATCTTACAGAAAACCAAAAGGAATTATTCATCTATTTATTAATTTAAAACAAATTCATGATTCAGCAGCAAAAAATACAGAAATCCCATTCTTTGTCTCCACCCTCAGTTGTTAGTGGCTTTGAGAGATGTCTTGAATGAGAGGAGATAACCATTGCAGATAAAAGGCCAACTCAGGGAGAAGAAGTTATAGGCATATAATGCAGCAAAAGGAGAGACATAGCATTTTTGGAAATCAGGATGATCTTTGGAGACGTCAGGAATCGGGGTGATATATGAGAATGGTTGTGAAGTAGTGGTATGTTCAGAAAGATGGAAAGGAAGTAGTTTAGAGAGACTATTAGAACCAATCTCCAACCCAGCATATATTTCAGTAACAAACATCAAGACTTTGGAACTGTGGTAGTACAGGCAAGGTCTATGCAGAGCAGAGATGGAAGTGAGGATGAGAAGTGAAGAATATGGGCAAAGCTTGGTAGGACTTTAGAGGGAAGTTCTCTGAACAGTTGAGGCTGGTGCTGCACTGGATAAAATACAGTGTATGGGTTTAGGAGCCCAGCTATGGCTTACTGGCTGTGTGACCCTTGTCAAAATGTGTGCAATCCCTAGTATCCAGGACAAGGCTACCTAAGATTGGTTCCAAGTGCACCATTTGTATAACTCATAGGAGCTGTGTTAGAGAAATGCCTAGGGTATGAGTAATATGCTGCATTGGCATTTTAAATCACTCTTGAAAGCTGTGTAAAGAAGATATTGACATTACTTGTTAGAGCTTTGCTGTGAATGAGCCGTGGAAGAAATTGGCTGAGATGTTAGAGTAGGCACTGTGAAAATCTGAGATGAAGGTATAAAGGGGCTGCACAGAAAAAGACAGCTGGGGTCATCCACAGTAGCAGATAAAAATTTGTCCCTCTGTGCATAATTAATGTAATTAAAAACCTGATTCCTGCCTGACATTTCATGCATCCACTGAGACACAATGGATGTCTATGGGAAGTAGCCTTGTTTTGAAAGATGAGTGATAGCTTGCAGTGGCTACCTGACTCACAAAAAGGATTATGAAGCCCTCCAGCTGTGCCTCCTTAACTAATGGATTAACAATTGCTATCATTAGGCACTTAGGATGTGCCAGATATTCTTCTCAGTACATACTCTTTCATTTGTCCTCATAAGAACTTGTGACATAGGCATTATTAATTACCCCCATTTCTCAGGTGAGAAAACTGATTCAGAAAAGATTAATTTGCCTAAGGTTGCACATTTCACATATGCTGAAGCTGGAATTCAATTCCAGGCATTCCAGCTTGTCTAGGCTGCTTGAGAATTATTCTACATTGAGATAACCTTATTTTAGTAGATCTCAATTTTAGGAGGCACATGGAGATTTTACAAAACTACACATAAACATACATGGACCCTTTCTCAGAGAGCCATCTTTTTGGCTCAAGTATCTGTATGTTTTGTTGGATTCTTAGAAGGTTCTAGTATGTACCCAAGTTTAAGGACCATTGTTTTTGTCTGTGGGTCAAATTACCTTGAACTGAAATATATTCTGTTCCTGAAAATAGTAATGATAATGAAACTTAGTCAGGATGTAGTGACAAACTAATGGGAGAACTTTTGTGAAAACATTTGATAAATCCTTGACTGCCCGACTGGCCAGAAACACCTTCATAGGTAATTACAATAAAATCTCTGGTCCTCATCTACAACTATCTGATACATAGTATTAATTTTCTCAACAGGTAGTATGATTTAGCAGCATGTAGTATTTGAGCAATAATAATCTTAGTTCAAATTTTATGCATATGGCTTACACTTTGTAGTACATTGAATATCACCTAACTTCTCTGGGTAATAATTTCCTCCTCAGAAAAGTGCAGGCAATAATTTCTTTGCAGCCCTCCATGAGGATCAAATGAAGCGGTACCTCTGAGGCTCTTGTAGATGTGCATCACTCATTAGTTGCTTTCCTTTAGAAGTGAGCAGAAATCCCACATGCCTTTTAAAGTCCAGAGCATTTGTTTTCAATGATAAAATATGCATTAGTTTTTATTCTCCTGCTGTTATAATATTCAGTCATTATAATCTTACAAAAAGACATTTTCTTGTATAGACTTTAATGGTTATCTCTCAAACTGCCAGATGGTTCCATCAACAACTTAAGAAATTTATGAAAT
This sequence comes from Macaca nemestrina, assembly GCF_043159975.1. Lineage (NCBI taxonomy): Eukaryota > Metazoa > Chordata > Mammalia > Primates > Cercopithecidae > Macaca > Macaca nemestrina. Next base: position 61,952,246 of record NC_092130.1, read on the forward strand.
TAATCCCTTCTAAACTTCACATGTAATTCTGTTTCAGTGGCTTCAAACAACAGCTTTCATTTGAATTCTGAAAAAAATTAGAGAATGATTTTCTTCATAAACTCCAAAATGCTATTTTGCTTGCCTCTTTTGAGCAGCGTCTGATATTGCTACAAAGGGATAAACAAGTAAGTCTGGAGCACAATTTTGCATTAGGATCTGAGAGATTTCATTTTTCTTCATAATCTTAATGGAATTAAAATATCAGAATAGAGGAGGGTTGGGTGAGAAAGGTGGAATTTTTATTTCCATTGGGTGTTACATTTTATTTCTTCTTCTTGTTTTACTTTGTTGGATTTTTTTTGTTTTGTTTTGTTTTTGTTTTTGTTTTTGATACAGAGTCTTGCTCTGTCACCCAGGCTGGAGTGTAGTGGCGCAATCTCGGCTCACTGCAAGCTCCACCGCTGGTTCACGCCATTCTCCTGCCTCAGCCTCCCGAGTAGCTGGGACTACAGGAGTCTGCCACCACTTCTGGCTAATTTTTGGTATTTTTAGTATAGACGGGTTTTCACCATGTTAGCCAGGATGGTCTCCACCTCCTGACCTTGTGATCCGCCTGCCTGGTCCCCCCAAAGTGCTGGGATTACAGGCGTGAGCCACCACACCCGGCCTGGACTTTTTTGTTTTTTAATTAGCATTCATCAGCCAAGAACTGGAAAGGGATTAGAAAGCTCAAAACATTTCCCTAGTGCCATCCCACTATGGTTCCATTGTAAAAGTCATTTATTTCTATTTTAATTTAGACTAAGAGTTGTAGGTCTCCACCACAGTGGTCCAGGAGATATAGGTGGTTCTGAGGCCTAGATTCATGCCTTCAGCATAGAAGGATTTTTCATCCTGAATCATTATTTATATGGTTTGGCTCTGTGTCTCCACCCATATCTTGTCTCAAATTATAATCCCCATAATCCCAACGTGTTGAAAGAGGGACCTCATGGGAGGTGAGAGATGACTGGATCGTGGTGGCAATTTTCCCCATGCTGTTCTTGTGATAATGAGTCAGTTCTCACTAGATCTGATTTTTTTTTTTCCTTTTTTTTTTTTTTTTTGAGATAGAGTTTCGCTTTTGTTGCCCAGGCTAGAGTGCAATGGCGTGATCTCGGCTCACTGCACCTTTTTTGTCTCCCGGTTTCAAGCGATTCTCCTGCCTCAGCCTCTTGAGTGGCTGGGATTACAGGCACATGCCACCATACCCAGCTACTTTTTGTGTTTTTAGTAGAGATGGGGTTTTACTATGTTAGCCAGGCTGGTCCAAAACTCTGGACCTAAGGTTATCCACCCATCTGGGCCTCCCAAAGTGTTGGGATTACAGGCATGAGCCACTGCAACTGGCCATCTGATGATTTTTTAAGGCAGTTTTCCCTGCTCTTCCTTGCTCTCTCTTGCCTGCCACCATATAAGATGTGCCTCTTCTCCTTCTGCCATGATTGTGAGTTTCCTGAGTCTTCCACAGCCATGAGGAACTGTGATGTGACTCATTTCTCTATAAATTACCCTGTCTTGGGCAGTTCTTTATAGCACTGTGAGAACAGACTAATACAGTTAATTGGTACCAAGGTAGCAGGTTACTGTTATAGAGATACTTGAAAACGTGAAAGTGACTTTGGAACTGGGTAACAGGCAGAGGTTGGAACAGTGTGGAGGGCTCAGAAGAGAGAAAGATGTGGGAAAGTTTGGAATTTCCTAGAGACTTGTTGAATGGTTTTGACCAAAATACTGATAATGATGTGGACAATAAAGTCCAAGCTGAGGTGGTCTCAGATGGAGATGAGGAACTTCTTGCTAACTGGAACAAAGGTCACTCTTGCTATGCTTTAGCAAAGAGACTGGCAGAATTTTGTCCCTGCCCTAGAGATCTGTGGAACTTTCAACTTGAGAGAGATGATTTAGGGTATCTTTTGCAAGAAAATTTTAAGGAGCAAAACACGCAAGAGGTGACCTGGTTGATTTTGAAAGTGTTCGGTCTTAGGAGTTTACAAAGAGATGGTTTGAATTTGGAACTTATGTTCAAAAGAGAAGCAGAGCACAGAAGTATGAAAAATATGCAGCCAAGCCATGTAGTAGAAAAGAAAAACCCATTTTCTTGGGAGGAATTCAAGCAAGCTGCAGAAATTTGCATGAGTAATGAGGAATTGAATGGTAATAGCCAAGAATATAAGGAAAATGTCTTCAGGGCATGTAAGAGACCTTCGTGGCAGCCTCCTCCTATCACAGGCCCTGAGGCCTAGGAGGAAAAAGTGGTTTCATGGGCTGAGCCCAGGGCCCCACTGCTTCTCTGTGTAGCTTCAGGACTGGGTGCCCTGCACTCCAGATATGACTAAAAGGGGCCAATGCAAAGCTCAGGCTGTTGCTTCCAAGAGTGCAAGGTCCAAACCTTGGCAGCTTCCACATGGTGTTGGTCCTGTGGGTGCACAGAAGTCAAGAATTGAGGTTTAAGAACCTCCATCTAGACATCAGAGGCTGTATGAAAATGCCTGGATTTCCAGGCAGAAGTCTCCTGCAGGGGTCTAGCCCTCATAGAGAACCTCTGCTAAGGCAGTGTGGAAGGGAAGTATGGGGTCAGAATCCCCACACTGAGTCTCCACTGGGGCACTATCTAGTGGAGCTGAGAGAAGAGGGCCACTGTCTTCTAGACCCAGAATGGCAGGTCCACCAACAGTTTGCACCATGCACCCAGGCTGCAGACACTCAATGCCAGCCATTAAAGCAACCAGGGTGAGGGGCCGTACTCTGCAAAGTCACAGGGGAAGAGCAGCCCAAGGCTGTTGGAGCCCACTTCTTGCATCGAGGTGACCTGGATGGGAGACATGGATTCACAGGAGATCATTTTGGAGCTTTAAGATTTAGTGACTGCCCTGTTAGATTTTGGACTTGCATGGGCCTGTAGCCCCTTAATTTTGGCCAATTTCTCCCATTTGGAATGGGAGCATTTGTCCGATGCTTGTACCCCCATTGTATCTAGGAAGGAAGTAACTTGCTTTTGACTTTACAGACTTATAGGCAGAAGTGATTTGCCTTGTCTCAGATGAGACTTTGGATTGTGGACTTTTGAGTTAATGCTGAAACAAGAGTTAAGACTTTCAGGGACTATTTAGAAGGCATGATTGCTTTTGAAATGTGAAAGACATGGTATTTGGGAGGGATTGGTGGCCGAATGATATGGTTTGGCTCTGTGTCCCTACCAGTATTTCATCTCAAATTGTAATTTCCATAATCCCCAAGTGTAGAGGAAGGGACCTTGTGGGAGGCAATTGCATCATGGGGTGATTTACCCCATGCTGGTGATTCCCCCATGATGGTGAGTGAGTTCTTGTGAGATCTGATGGTTTTATAAGGCAGCTTTCTCTGTTCTTACTAGATCTCTCTCACTTGCCACCATGTAAGATGTGCTTCTTTCCCTCTGCCATGACTGTAAGTTTCCCGAGGCCTCCCCAGCTATGTGGAACTGTGAGTCAATTAAACTTCTTTATAAATTACTCAGTCTTGGGCAGTTCTTTATAGCAGTGTGAGAATGGACTAATACAATTATATAATTTATTAAAATAATATAATTATCCATAATTCCCTCTTTAATATTTTAAATAACTAGGTTTACAGTCACCTCCAGTTCTTGTGCTTATTTCTGAGAAATACTATTTCTTATTCTGGACTTGGCAAATAAAGACTGAGTTTCATTCTTGGCTGTGTAATTTATTACCTATGAAGCCTTAATCAAGTCAGGGATCCTCCCTTTATTCAACTATTAAATACTGTATAATTTATAGAGTCTTCCTGACAATTAAATTCATCAAATGTAATACAAATGTAAATTGTTAGCTAGATATCTAGAGTCCTAGAATCCTTACTAGAGAGTGACAAGTTACCTAAGGAATGACTTGGAGTTATGAATGATATATCAGTTTATATTCAAACCAGGTCAGTCACTGGGACTGAATGAATAAGACATTTAGTAAATAATTATTTACTATAATGTACTGTACCATCAGTATGATGTACAATTACAGAATCAGTACTCAGTGGACTGACCACACGTTTATACCATCTTTCTCCCAGTGGTAGGTTCCACATCACACACCCTGAAACAGATCCTCTAAACCTTCTCATTTGACCCCCATTTCCTCCTTTATTTTCTGAACAATCTGACCTTCTACTTTAATGAGAAGACAAGGTCATCCAAGTTGACCTTTCTCAAAGTGTTTCCTCTCCATTATACTTCCATTTCTCTCTCATCTGAGGTGAATGCTGCAACCTGTTCCTTGACCTTATCTCCTTTCAACTCTCTGGGATATTTCTCTCTTTCCTTCTTATTTTGTGCCTTTTGTCTTTCCCTCTTTATTGACAGTTTCTCTTCTACTTCAAAACATACTTAGGTTTTTCTTTATTTTATAAACAAAACAAAAATTATTCCTTTATTCCCTATTTGTATTGCATCCCTTTTTCACAAACTCCTCAACATGATAGTCTCCATGTTCTGGGCTTGCATGTCTAGCTCCCCTTTACTGACTTGCTATATCCTGATGCTATGGCTCCCCCACCACAAAATCTCCTCTTTCATGGATAACAGCCTCTCAGACACAACTTTCTTGTTTATTTTAGTCTTCATCCTTCTCTACCTCCTCTTCCTCATCCCTCTCCATCAGCAGCTTGGGTATGTTTGAAGGTTTTTTTTTTTTTTTTTAACCCTCCCTTCATACTTTTCATGATATTTATTTTTCTATATTTCTATAAATCATGTTACTCTTTTTTCAGTGGCTTTTCTTTTCATCGTGTGCCTTCAAAAAAGATTTTTTTTAAGGGAGTTTATAACCACAGAAGTTGTTGCCCATCAAAGATTAACTGGAGCTTCTATTTCTTGTAGTCACTCATGGGCACAGTCTGACAGACAGAGGACCCACCTCAACTCATACTTCCCAAATTTCTAAAGCAGGGACCAGAGAATGTGGTTATTCACAAAATAGTACTTAAAACTTCCGTCCAGAAGAGATTCATATCACTTCTGTGCTTATTTCACTGATCAAACTAAGTCACATGGTGAAACCCAACTTCTCAGGGACAAGGAAGTACAATCCTATTGTAGATCCTTAAAAAGGTCACTGAATGTGTTCAATAAATATCCCTAATAACTGCCACACTAATCAAGACAAATGTACACTCTTGCTTCTGTGGATCTTTTTTTTTTTTTTTTTTTTTTTTTTTTTTTTTTTTTTTTTGTGACGGAGTCTCACTCTGTTCCCCAAACTGGAGTGCAATGGTGCGATCTCAGCTCACTGCAACCTCCACTTCCCGAGTTCAAGTGATTCTCCCGCCTCAGCCTCTTGAGTAGCCTGGGATTACAGGCACATGCCACCATGCCCAGCTAATTTTTTGTATCTTAATAGAGATAGGGTTTCACCGTGTTGACTGGGCTGGTCTCGAACCCCTGACGTCATGATCTGCCCACCTTGACCTCCCAAAGTGCTGGGATCACAGGTGTGAGCCACTGTGCCTGGCCACTTCTGTGGATCTTTTTTTAGGCCTCTTATCTCCTGATCATCAGCTAATTTTTTTTCTTTTTCAAATATTGCCTCCATGAACAAGGCTTTGGGATTTAGATCTGCTGTCCTGTTCTGTTAACTAGTCTCTTCTCTAAATTATTACAAGTCTTCTTTAGAATTAAATTGAGACTTATCCTATTCTGATAATATAGCAATTATAATTTTTGTCCTTGACTTGTGTCTACTATTATGGATTATGATCTTTGAGCAACTCTGGGACTAAGTTATTATTATTATTATTATTTTCAAGATGGAGTTTCGCTGTTGTTGCCCAGACTGGAGTGCAGTGGTGCGATCTTGGCTCACCATAACCTCTGCCTCCCAGGTTCAAGCAATTCTCCTGCTTCAGCTTCCTGAGTAGCTGGGATTACAGGCATGTGCCACCATACCCGGCTAATTTTGTATTTTTAGTAGAGATGGGGTTTCTCCATGTTGGTCAGGCTGATCTCGAGCTCCTAACCTCAGGTGATCTGCCTGCCTCAGCCTCCCAGAGTGCTGGGATTACAGGCGTGAGCCTGGCCTATCTTTTTATAGATAACTTGTTCATATTAAATGCTAAGATTGCCGAAAGTCTTTTGAAAGGCACTTTAAGGGCTGGGTGTGGTGGCTCGTGCCTGTAATCCCAGCACTTTGGGAGGCCAAGGCAGGCAAATCACTTGAGATCAGGAGTTCAAGACCAGCCTTGCCAACATGGTGAAACCCTGTCTCTATTAAAAATACAAAAATTAGCTGGGTATGGTAGTGCATGCCTATACTCCCAGCTGCTAAGGAGGCTGAGGCAGGAGAATTGCTTGGACCCAGCGGGGGTGGAGGTTGCAGTGAGCTAGGATCACACCACTGCACTCTAGCCTGGGAGACAGACAGAGTGAGACTCCATCTCAAAAAAAAAAAAAAAAAAAAAAAAAAAAAAAAAAAAAAAAAAAAAAGCACGGCACTTTACTACATATAATATAGTAAATATTCAAAAACCTTGCTCAATTAAATTGAGCATATTGTGAATCAGTTTTAAAAATTAAAGATATATATACAGAGATAAATAAAACAAAGTTTTTAAAATAAAATATTTATTTGTGTTTTATTTTCATATTCTATAATGAATTAGTGTGGCCAGGAAGATGCAAGAAGAAATAAGCATACTAGGCTTAGTGAACTTTTATTTTTACCAAAGTGGCTCAAAGATATTGTGAAATATACCAGTGCTGATATGGATTGGCTAGACCTTTATCACTTCTGTTTAAGTCCTATCCTCCATAAGGTTCTACTTCCCCAACTGACCTTAACACCTTCTTACTAAAATTCCTTCTTGAAGGAATGGAGAAAGCAAAAGGAAGTGAAATTCAGCATCATACTTGATTTGCTGTCCTTTTTAGCATATGTATGGATATTTTATGCATACCTCATTCTATAATCGCCTCCAACTTACTGCCTCTCTTCCTTTGGTCTTACCCCCCAGAAAAGCAGTAAGGCTCTATTGTATTATGTACTATAAATAGTGATAATACACAGTAATAAACATATTTCAGGCTCAGTTGAAATTGACAAAAATACCAACTTATAGTAAGTTTTTTTATAAACACCTCAAGTTCATTGTGGAATGAAGTGGGACTAAAGTAAGTCAAATAAAGCTCTTAGGTATATAAAGCACACACTGTGTAATGTACTCTGAGCTGTGCCTCAGTGAAACTGGATATATGGATCAAATGCTTTAAAAAATCTGAACAGAAAGATTAAGATAAAAGAATCAGAATCAAGAGTGGCATAAGTAGAGATGCCTCAATAAGAATATGAAGTATGATTGAATATCACAAGAGACAGAATTCAGTACATAGAATATACAGAATAGAAACTGATTCAAGAAGACGTTAAACCTGAGATGAAAGAAGTTTGGGGGATAGTTATTTGACCCTTGAAAATAAATACCAATTAATTTATTTCTCACTATTTAGAGCCATGCACTAAATGATTAGCCTTATAAACAACAGAAATTTATTTCTCATAGTTCTGGAGGTTGGGAAGTCCTAGATCAAAGCACAGGCAGATTCGGTGTCTAGTGAGAGACTGCTTCCTGCTTCATAGACATCTGTCTTCTCCATGTGTCCTCATATGGCTAAAGGGGTGAGGAAGTTCTCCAGAGTCACTTTTACAAAGATATGAATCCCTTTTATGAGGGTTCCAATCATCTCCCAAGGGCCCTCCCCCAGACATACCATCACATTGGTGATTAGATCTCAACATATAAATTTGGGGACGACACAAATAGTCTACAGTACTATCTCTCTCTGTCAACATCCTATTGACTCTACCTATGGGTAATTTGTTATGAAAAATAATCTTACCACTGTTAATGAAGTTCACCAAATTCCTTCAGTTTGTGAAGAAAATCCTTAGATATGACTGACACAAAATTTGTTAAGTTACAATAACTTCCTTTAGCAATGGTTTGCCATAAAAAACACTTTCTAGGGGGAGGATTGAGGAAATAACTTATTCAGTAAAATGGTTGGTTATTTAGTTAACTTGGCTAATTTATATGTTGTTTATATTTAATAATAATATTCTTTTTCAATTATTTATTAGGTAAGATTTATAACCTATGTCGTTTCACATCTGTTTCTCTGTTACCTCAAACTTGGTTTCTCTATTCTTTTTGTTAAAATTAGTAGTATTTTAGTCAGTACAACATTTACAGTTTTGACATGCAAACCAGCGTGAATTTCTTTTAAAACAAGACCAGAGTGATTCAGTTTGAACAGAAAGGAGAAACTTGATTATATTTTCTGTGAAATAATTTCTGCAATATTGATTCCTCACTGATTGGATGGCTCCCTATTCCGCAGAATCTTTTATAGATTAACATGAATTTCACTGTAAGATTGCCATAATTCCCAGTTACAAAATTGACTTCATAAATTTGCAATTTTTGCAGTATTTTTTAGCTAGACTTTTGAATAGTTGGCCATCCTAAAAACATTCAGTCTTTTGATGTACGAACAACTGTAAAATGTAATTTATCCTTTCCCTTACAATTAAAAAAAAATTTAAAGCAAAATAGAATTGATGTAACTGTGAATGGTTGACCTTTGTTTACCAGTCAACCATGAAAGTATCTGAAAATACACCACTTCTACCTTTCATTTATTTCCAAAAAAGTTGCACCTAATGTCTATCTGTGCTATTGTGCGTTGGTGAAGGTGATTTGTGTATTAAGTCAAACAAAAAGCTTCAGAAATTGCTATCATAGAATGTGCCTGTTCTAAGTAGTTGAAATTAACACAGTCATATGATCCATTCCTGGACTCTTGATCATTCAATCAAAAGGAGAAATTTAAGTATCTCTGGTCATCCTGCATTTTTTTTTTTTTTTTTTTAAGAATAGAGTTAAAAATCCTTTTCTCTTCTGACTTTTGATTTTGTTGTATTTTAGCCAGCATTTAACCTGTGGTAAGACAGTGAAGAAGAGTTATTACTTGTTACTACATTGTGCATGGAAAGTCAGTTTTTCTTTTGCATAAAAATGGGAAGCAAATCAGTTTGTGTCACTTCACTTAGAGTGAGAAAACTATTCAAACAACACTGTCAATATGACACAATACTTTTCAATTCCATTAATTTTTCATGTCACTTTGGATAATATGTTATTATAGGATGGTCTTGAAATAAAGTGATCTGTGTACCTCATTTATTTGTCCTATGAAAGACTTGGAAATGGTGGCTCTGTGAATTAGATTTGTCCTGATCTCAAGTCATCACATTGCTATATAAGGTATATGGTAATAACATTGTGTCCTATTCTAAACTATTAGTTTAATACTGTATCAACAAAAATAATTTGTTTTCAGTATTGAAATTATAATTAAAAGGTATTTTGCATCTGGGGTTGTAATTTTATTAGCTATCTATATTTTCCAGTGAAGAAGTGAACAGATGGATTCTTTTATTAAAAAAAAAAAGAGAAAATTTGCCTTCAGATAGATTGTCTTCAGGCCCTCTCCCTACTCTATCTATACCTCATGGGGGTATTGTAAGTCTGTGCTAAACTCTACCACTAGCCATTCTATGTGTTTTAAGAAATAATTGTCTTTTCAACCACATTCAAATAAACATTTTGGTACTCTGTACAACCTGATTCTGATTATGTAGCATGCAAAATTCAAGGGATCAAATCACTAGCAATTTGCTTCCCCAAGTTGCTTTCTTAAATCAGCTTTTAAATAGATTTATGTTGCCTGTGGATATAAAGCAGTGGAGTAAAACTAAACCTTCCTGATTTCCAAATCAGCATTTAAAGAGCTATAATTCATATTTAATGAAGAAAAACAGCTAAATAAGCATCCATAGCATTTAAATAGAGACTTTTTGCTCATAAAGTTTTTATCCCTCGCTAAAAGCCCCTTTACCATATCTTTTTATTATACTTTGATGCAAAAATGCTAAAAGGAAGTTGGATATTGTTAAATTGCTATTAAATTATAAGAGAACAAATATTAAGAATAAATTTCAGCTCAGTTAACAAAGACAAGCTTGGCAATTTTCCTAACTTGTGCTCAGCATTTTAGTTTTCAAACAGAGAAAATGTTTTATTGCCAACAGAACATGAAACAATATTGAGGCCAGATGTCTTTGACCTTTTGTGTAAGAAAAAAAGCACTTTCTATTTCATGGCTAGGCATCCTGTTTATAAATGGCTATATTGTGGCGAAAACTGACTTTGTTTTACCTGTGAAATTGGGTTTGACCATTTTTCCTGAAATAAAGATGGGTTGTTGAGATCTGCTTGCCTGAAGGCAAAGTAACATAAAATTGATAGCATAATGCATGTGTATCTGGGGCCTCATCGCTGCTCAAGTATACATGCCTTGAATCTCCATCATCAAAAAACATCTCATCTCTATGTCAAAGCCAACAGCAGGTCCAACTGAAATAACTGAATACACTGTGTGTGCACTAACTGATTTCCTCAGAAATTTTTTTCATTGGTTATAGGTCTCAATTTCGCTTCATATTTGGTCTTATTTTTTTATGCCTGACCAGTATTGAGGAAGAATGATAAGATATGTCTAGAGAGTGTGAACTATTAAGAACATTACTGTAAACAGACACAAATTTCAGCATGTATATTTGTCTATCATTTCTAACTACACTTACAAAAATACCATCTTTTCATCCAGGAATGACTGTCTTTCACATTTCATTATCCTAGGCAAAGAAAATAATATCATTGGCCTCAAATCCACTCAGTTGTCTAATCAGCTTTAAGCTTAAAAACAGTCCTACTATAATATTAAAGGCATTTATTGAGCTTTTACTTACATATCCAACTGTTTATTAAGCTCTTGCATGTGGAAATTTGGAAATTTAATGTAATCTCTTGTAAGAACACGAATAAAAGGCTTAAGTATTTGTTTGTATTTCTGTCTTCTGAAATATACTTGCTTTTCCATAGAGGGTGTTGGTATCCATAGCAGTACTTTCCTTTCTGTCAGAAGTTTTGATCAGTGCCAAAAGACTAGTTTGTCCTGCAGATATGAATCTCTGTATGCTTGGGAATAAAATTTAAACTGACTACTGACTTAGTGTCTCATGTAAAAGAAGGATGACTGTGAATTTCTTTGGGATTGAATGGAGTGTCCTATTGATCTCTGAAATGAAATATAAGTGGTACCCAATGGACTGCCTATTTTAATGCAGCACAGCAAATGCAATGAATTGCCTGATTCTCTAGGGCCCTGTAGAAAACTACCCAGAGCATGGTTTTAATGGAGAAATGGCACAAGGAAATTAAGTATAGGGCCTCCTAGTACTCATCAATTAAGGCCATGACATCTGAATCATTGCCTCAGAATTACACAGGGTCTTGATAGAATTTAAGAGTGGAGTGGGGTCTGGTATTCAGGCCAAGGGTTGTTTATGTACAATGATTCACTCTGCATCTGAAGGACATCTACAGCTATTGACCTGTTTACTGGTTTATGAAGGTGAAAGAACCCTGTGAATGTCAGAATTTTTAATAGAAATTGTTTATATACTCTGCCACTGTTGAAAAACATACGCAGCACACTTTGGATGACAATCAGCTTTGGGCAGTTGGCTTCAGTGTGTCAGCCTAATATTTGTGGGTTTACCTTCCATCTGCATAGTGCTCATCATTAGCTTGAGGTGGATCTATCATATACATGGGAAGAGTACAGTTCTGATAATCCAACACCTAAGTGTATTAATTTGGCATAGCATTCCCGTAAAAACATTTAAAAAGTTGCAAATGGAATAGAATATATATAATGTATATGTATCTCTGGCTTTGATACTCCTCAAGTGATGAGTGATGATATGCTATATATGCCTTGAATCTGATTATGAAAACTATACATGTTCATTATAGAAATTTAGAATTTGCAAGGAAAGTATAAAGTAAAAACTGCCTATGTATTACTTTTATATATGTCAGAAATATATGTAATATTATATAAATTTATATCAATATGTACATACATGTAACATTTAAATCATATGTACATATATGTTATATATTTATATCACAATGTGTACATATATGTAATATATATTTATATCACAATATGTATACATGTAATGTATATATTTATATCACAATATGTGCATACACAAAATTCTGACTTTAATTTTTCTATTTTACATGTTAAATACTAATACATACTACCATTTTAATTGCTTCATAGCGTTCTATATTGATGTAACGTTATGTATCAATTAATCATAGACATTTAGATTGTTTCCAAATTTGCAGTATAATCTGTAACTTGAATAACCCTTTATAGAAATCATTTTACAATCTCTGCTGCTTTTTCAGAATAACTTTTGAGTAAAAGTATTAAAATAGCTGGGCTGTTCATTATAATAATTCCTATATGTATTGCCAACTTGCCTTCTAGAAAATCATACTGATTTTAATCCCCACAAACATTATATAAGAATTCCTATTATCTCATTCTATAACCAATAATAAGAATTCTTATTAAAAAAATTCTCAACACAGAAACAGAAAACCAAATACCACATGTTCTTACTCAGAAGTTGAACCATGAGAACATATGGACACAGGGAGGGGCACATCACACACGGGGGCCTGTCGGGGGTAGAGGGCAAGGGGAGGGAGAGCATTAGGACAAATAGCTAATGCATGCAGGGCTTAAAACCTGGATGACCGGTTGATGGCTACAGCAAGCCACCATGGCACGTGTGTACCTATGTAACAAACTGCATGTTCTGCACGTATCCCAGAACTTAAAGTATGATTAAAAAAAATTCTTCACCAATTAATAGACAGAAAGGCATTTCACTTTTAAATGTGTATTTTCAGTTACTTAAAGTGTTGAATGCTTTTCACATGTTTATCAGCAATTTATGCATCTTATTTAGTGCACTATCTGATTCTGTAATCTACCGAAGTCCTTCCTACAGATGTTTGCTTTATTCTTATTAATTTTATGATCTCTTTACATATTAATATCAACACTTTTTTTGATCATATGTGTTAAAACTTTTTTCCCCCTCAGTTTGCGGTTTGGAAGAGGCATTTTTCCAGTGGATTTTTGATTCTAAATTTTACTTTTGGTAGTCCAGTGGGTAGGCACACTGACTCAGCACTTGGGAGAAGGAAGTCAAAGAATGTGCTGGACATTAAAGAAGAATAGAGTGAAGAGAGGTGATAGCAGACTGCAGTTCATGTTTTTATATTGCAAACTCATATATGGAAGCAAGGAGTTTACTGTAGATTCTTACATAACCATTTGAGAGCCATTAAGAATCTCCTCCTACAAGCACTAACTTGTGGTGGGACAGATTAACAGGCAAGTGATAGGTCGGGTTAAGATGAATAAGCCATTCTATGTGATTGAGGTGATAATTAGAAAGGTACATTAACTCTCAAGGTCATTAAGCCCTCACATGACACACTGCAGTTTAATTTACTGGTGACCTTTAAGAACTGGTAAACTTTCAAATGTAATTTTTCAGAGAGATGTTATTCAAAGGAGGCCACCTAATGGGGCTTAGGGTGAGTCTGTGGTCTGTCACACACTATCTTATTGAATCCCATACCCTGGGCTGACACCATTAATTACAGATTACTGAAGATGGTGCCTTTGGCCACCAAAACCGTCTGTCTGTCCGGCGTGTGTTAAGGAGTTGTTTTTCTCCAGAGTTACGCTAACTGTAGCCTGAAAAAACCTTGTCCCCTCCTGGGAGCCGTGTTTATTTACTTTAACTGCCTTATCTATTATTCCAAGGACTTTAGAACCATTAGGGAGATGGATATTGCATGTTCTTCCATGGCAAAGAAATTAATTTTAATCAAGAAAATGTCACTTTTTATTCCACTCATTGAAGACTGCAATGTTGAAGTGACTTCACTGACAGCTTTCACAAGCCCATCATTTAAGGTAATGGATAAAATGGAACATTTTACTGAAGCAAGGTTCATTTCTTAGCAAGGCATCACTACACTTACATCACTCTTGCTAAGAATACAAATGTATAATAAAAGAGTGGTAGATGAACAGATATATTGTGATATCTTTATGGTAACTTTTTAGTAATTTTAATTTCATCTCTCTTCCTCCTTATGGGAGATTCTTTTTTTGATTATAGCATATAACCCAGAAGAAGCATCCTCAGTAGGTAAAGTATGAATCCTATAAGGATGTGAGGATTGAAAATGATAAAACTTGGGAAAGAGCTTTGAAAAAACTATAAAATACTTTAGAAATCCTAGGTACTGAGATGATTATTTATAGGCAAAATGCAACATCTTGGCCTTTACTTCCAACTTTCGAAGAGATCATGATTACTAATAGAGATAGAATGAATAAACATTGATAAGGGCAAAGATGAGAGATAAAAACCTTAAGACAATAGAAGAATGTCTGCTAAAGTCATTGAACATAGAGGAGGAGAAATTCTGGGGGGTGAGGAAGGGCATTGAGGTTGCTTTGTTTTTGCTTAGACATCTGTATAGATCCTTAATCACAACATGGAGTCAAGAAGTGCAATAAGTTTTTAATGTTGACCCATTTATCGTGCTTTTCCTTCATGCTGTTGAGTCAGCATGATGCACAGGAAATAGCCTGAACTGCAAGGCAAGAGAATTGTGTGTGAGTACCAGCCATGCCACCGGCTAAATTAGTGACACTAGGAAATTTACTTATCTCATTAGTTTCTCCATCTAAAAACGGGTGTTTGAGATTAGCATTTTCTAAGGTGAGATATATACACAGTGATGACAGTTAAGATTATTTTAGGTGGTGTATGCAACCTATTAGTTATGCATTTATTTCGATGCATATTCAAAAAATATGCATGTAATTTTCTGGATGTTAATGCTAAGTAAAAAGAAAGTGAAAAATGTTTAGCAAATAATGGTACTGATGGGATGCAGATATAGCAAGAATCATGAAGGAAAGGCATTTGGAAAATACTGGGCTAGCTTATCTGTAATTTTACACTGGGCTCTAACATTTAAGGCGTTAATTTCTTAATTGAGAATAGAAGGTCAATGGCAATTTTTGGAATGATATCTCTCTGTTCATTTCTATAGATTTCTGGATCACATTAGGCCAGTTAGACTCCTCTATGTGGGCATCAATCACTCCAGAAACTGCAATATGATTTTAGACTACAATAAGTATAATGGGCATGATTATTAATATACATCAGATTCAAGGCAAGCAAAGAGGGAGGAAGTGGACCTGGTAATAGACCACAGCGGGAGCACACTTCAAATGTGCAGGCTGGTTCAGGGACTGCTGACCTCTGTCACTTTTGTCACATCCTGCCTTGCATTATCTCTGCAGACAAGGCTGCTTTGTATACTGTGTGATTTTACCCTTCCAGCGGGTTCTAAAAAGTCAAGCCATTCCATTCTGGAAAAGGGAATAGAAAAAGCCACCTGAGGACTCTTCCTTTGCCTTCTTGTGCCATTTTATTAATTTTAGATAATCTCTACTCAAAAGAGAGGATTCTCAAACCTTTTTGGGTACGCTTATAGGAAAATTTTAACTAACCATGGAAACTGCTTCAGAATATCCTGCGCATCTGATTGTATTGCTTTATTATTCAGTGATGAGAAAGCAATCATACTGCACTGCCTTCTACTGAAACTGTGAAAGAAATGAGAAGTGACACCAACTGCGTTGCAGTCTATTTATCAATAGTAATCAGGTATTTTATAGAACTCTTACCAAAAATAACAAAGTTACTTATATCCCATAGGTATTTATTTTCGGGAAATAGAATTATAATTGAACAATTTCTTGTTTGTTTTGCTGTTTCTATTGGATCTATCAGGCCCATTAGCAGCACTTAATGCTGTCAGTTCTGGAATTCCAATGCCCTTTTAATGTTCCTCGAATGAAACATAGAACAAAATGTGACAAGAAATGTGAGTTTTCTGAGAATTAGAGCAGCTTTTGCAGAATCTCTGTCAGTGACTTCTGGTTGGGTTAGTGGTAAGAGGTTTGTTGAATTACAGAGTGGTTCAAGTTATCTTACTGCTTATGAATAGTGTGATAATCTGCTAAGAATAAAGTAGGATTAGTATTATTTTCTGGTTTGGGGAAAGAACAGCAATGCTGAATCAGATTAGGCTAGTTTGGCTCCTCAACTGTTTCTTCTGTCAAGGGAAGCCCCTTCATAATTGACATGTTCAGCCCACTGCCTTTATGTATTTGGTACTTACTCATGTTGGAGAGACAGTGTAGGGTGTCAGTTAAGATTCCACCAAGTCAAATTCACCTGCCTTCAAATTTTGGCTCTACAACTTACACTTAGCCTGGGTTAAATGTATTTCCTTGTGTCTGCTTCTTCACTTGTAAGATGAGGCTAACAAGAGTATCTAACACATGGGCTTACTGTGAAAATCAAATGAAGTATCAGATTCCTCTTATGTACCACTTTGAATCCTTAACTCAATTTCTGGCTCCTATCTTTGGGCAGGTTCTGCACTGATAACCTTTACTTCCTGGTTGGGGGTTTCTCTGATGCCTCAGACATGTAGAAGCCATGGAACTTACTTGGCACTTATATCTGCACAACTGGGATTATGACTTGACATACGTAAGATATTGTTGAACAATATGAGATTATAGCCATGGATAAATGCCTGCCAAATTATCTTTTGGGCAAACAGTTTTGAGTTACATTCCATAAGACACTTCAGAGGGTCCTGCAGGGTGTGGTGGCCAACTTAGTAACACGTGTTACTAACTAAAGGAAAAGCTAAAAGCTTGTGTTAGCTTTTCCTTGTTTTTCGTTTTTACTTTCTCTGCCCTTCACTCTGTATCTCCATGGTAAAATTTTTAGATAAGTTACCTGCATATGATTCTTTGCCTCAGTATCTGACTTCAGGGGGAGCTCAGATAGTTAGTGCCAGGAGTGACCATATAAACAGGTAATGGGCTTCTGAAGTTGGATTGCTTGGTCATAGTTACAAAGGATCTCCCAATGGTATTTTGAGATGAGGGACATGTAGAAGGTGATGTTTTGGGTTACACAGTAACTATGGCACTTCAATAGTCTGAGGGTAAAGGTAATTACAAGAATTGTGGAGTTCACTGGCTTTTGTTAACTGCTCTCTGGAAGTCTTGAAAAAAGAAATGACAGATTTAGATCAGCTAATTACCAAATAGAGGTCAGTTCTGAAAGCTAGAGGTCTTCCATGACAGAATTAAATAGATTATTATTGCTTAAGGCACATGGCATTTTGGGTTGAAAACCAGGTTGAAGATCTACTTGTAAGAATTGCAGAGGTGAAAAAGAGGCCTGATTCACAGACTCCCAGATTTCCTATGTAAAGTAATGGTCATAATAAGAAAATATGGTACCCTGAGGCATGGAGTGGAAAAAACTGGGCAAATACACGTAAGAATCTTGAAAGATGAAATACTTCTGAATACTCCTGGGTTAGAGATGTAGCCTTCTCATTTAATAGACAAGAAAAGCCTCCATTTGCCTGGAAATTCTGTAAAAACCATGCATGGGGTAGGTGTCTTGAAATTTATTGCTCATCCTCCTCAATATCAATTCCCTGCCACACCTCTTTGCTTCCAAAGGAGTTATAAGAGTTGAGACTGAGCAGAGCCTGAGCAAGAAATTGCAGTTTCTGCTCAAAAAGAAATTAGCTTACACACTGAAGGAAATTAAGAATCTAGCTCATATGTACCATTAACAAATGGAAAACCTGTATGGGAATAGATCTTGAGGGTGTTCTATTGTGGGCTGCAAAATATAAGGCTGAATTGTGGATAATTCATTAATATGAGAGCACTAACCCACATCTTGGAATTCAATGTCTCATTGAGATAAGCTGTTGGATGACTCCTTGAAGCATGGACATGATATAATGTCTCTGGCAACTACCAGTAGAGGAGTCCCAGCACAGGTAATCAGCATTCTAGACCAAAGCCACAGCTTCTGAAGTCGGGACTGACTTTCTGTTTGAAATAGAGTTCTTAGGAGACTAATAGGCTTTAGTGAAATTGAACACCTGGCCATGGGAAAAGTGGCCACATAGCGAGAGCTTCTCTCACAAGGTAAACATTATCAGTTGTGCTAAATCATAAGGTTGTGCAGGTATAGCTTCAACCAATTGTGAGAAGGAAATAATATATTTGTAATTGGGCCAAGCAGGCCCAGTAGGCACAATAAATTGCATGGGCCTTTGGTGTAAACTCCCATGCACGTATGTCTCACTCAGCTCACAACTCATAATAGAGATTTTCCTAGAATCAACCGACAGAGGAGAAAAATCCTGGGCTTGGGTCACAGATAAGTTGTCTCAGTATGGTTTGTGCTTGCCTGAAATTGACTGCTACCACACTGCTCCCCAATCAAGGGTAGCACTAAAGGTGTTGTGAAAGGAAATCATCCCACTGTGCAAAAATGACATTTGGTCATTATGATTGTATAGAGGAAGAGATGTCCTAATGTAGAATTTTACATAGCCCCATGAACAATGGGAAATGGCTTAGCTAGTTGGTCTGGAGATTGGAGGAAACAAGACAGGATGATCTGAGAAAAATAGGTCTGTGGAAGAGCACAAGGATGGACCAAGCAAGATGGTACAAAATTTAAAGATCTTTGTGTCTTAGAGCAGAGACTGTTGATGGTGTAGGAGATGTTAAACACTTAAATTGATTGGATCTCATTCTGTAGATGTCAACCATTCTCTGTCCTTGGGCACTCTGTGCTGGCACAACACAGCCAGGAATGGAGTAGCCATAGTGACAGGGTTAGGGCACAATGCTATGAACTCTCTCTCACTAAGGCTGATCTAGATCCTAGTACTGTTCTACAATCTATCTGCCAGGAGCAGGAATCGATGTTAAGCCCTGGACTTAGCACCATTCTTCAAGAAGACTGCCAACCACTTTGGTTAACTAAATGCAGTCTTTATAAGGAGGTATGGCAGTGGTTAAAGGACCATAGGATTTATGAGTTTTACCAGATGCCTCATCTTCCTGAAGCAGCCAGCCCAATAGAATGTTAGAATGGCTGATTAAAAGGTTAGCTTAGGCACAGACTCAGGGACAAAACCACCTAAGCTTGGGAGACCACCCTCTAGAATGAGGCATGAATGCTGAGCCAATCATCAATGGTGTATTAGAAATTTAAATGAGATGTGTAGTCAGTGAAAGATTTGAGTCCTGGAAGTCTCACGAGCATTGCTTAGGAAAGTCAACTATCTTTACCTTCCTTGTCTGCAGATCAAAATTCTTTCTATTGTAAAATGCAATCATTCATTAATGAAGCTATTATCAAAAATGTAGTGTTTTTGATGATCAACTTTGTGAAAGGATAAATAAATAATAATGTCTTACTCCTGAAGTAATTTCTTTTGACATACAAAAGAAAGTAAAACATTTTTATGGTAGAATTTAAACCACACTGAAAGATATAAAATGGAAAAGAAAAAAATATTTCCTTCTTAACCCAATCCTTTTCCCAAAAGACAATCCCTTAACAGTGTCTAACAGCTTGTGCATTTTCTATCAGAAAAATTATGCATATCAATATTCCCAGTGGTGTATGTGTCTTTTAAGAAAAAAAATTAATAAGGAAACAGTTTTACCACATACTGTTCTGTATCTTGCCCTTTTCATATGTTGTATCTAGGAGATATTATTATGTCAGTGCATTTATTTTCACAAAACTGCATAATATTTTATTGCATATCATAATTTATTAAGTCAATTTCTATGAATAGACATTTAGGCTATTTTGTGTTTTGTGTGTGTTATTTTTTGCAATTCTACAATCAGCATCCTTATACAAATACATTAATTTGTAATTTTTAAATCAAAGAGTATGCAAATTTTAAAATTTGATAGGTATTGACTAATTGCCTATCCAACAAGTTGTCATCAGTTTATCTTTTTACTACACATAAATTATCTCTTCAACCACACCATTGCCAGTATAGGGATATGAAGAAAAAAAAATGGATGTCATTTTGACAAGTATATGCTTACTGGATATTTCTTATTGGCCTTTCTTCCTCCCCTCCTTCCCTCCTTCCTCCTCCCATCCCTCTTTCCCTCCCTCCTTCCCTCCCTCTCTTTCTTCCTGGCATCCTTCTGTCCTTCCAAGTTAAACAGTCTATTAATAGATAGTCTTTGCACACTTATATTTGGTAGGTCATTCTCTTATTAAGTTATATAAGTTGTATAAATTTGAAAAACTATCTTTTATTGTTTATATGTACTATAAATATTTTGGCCTTAATTGACCCATGGTCTCTAAGTTTGTTCATGGCATTTTTGCTGCATTAAAAAAACTTTAGTGATGGATAATGGATATATAATAAACTGCCCATATTTAAAATATCCAGTCTGCTAAGTTTTGACTTATCTGGACATCCTTGAAACTATCACCACAGTAAAGATAACAAACACTTTCACCACCTCCAAAAGTTTCCTCATGACCCTCAGTAATCCTCCCTTTATTCACCCCTGTCCCCAGATAGTCACTGATAGACTTTCTATCACTATAGATCAGTTGATATGTGTATTAGTCCATTCCCACACTGCTAATAAAGACATACCCGAGACTGGGTAATTTATAAAGGAAAGAGGTTTAATCGACTCACAGTTCCATAGGGCTAGGGAGACCTCAGGAAACTTACAATCATGGTGGAAGGGTAAGCAAACATGTCCTTTTTCACATCACGGCTGGAAGGAGAATTGCCGAGCAAAAGGGGGGAAAGCCCCTTATAAAACCATCATGGAACTCACTCACTATCATGAGAACAGCATGTGGGTAACTGCTCTCATGATTAAATTCCTTCCAACTGGGTCATTCCCATGACACGTGGGGATTGTGGTATAATTCAAGGTGAGATGTGGGTGGGGACACAGAGCCAAACCATTTCAATATATGCTAGTGGAATCGTACTCTATATACTGTTTTGTGTCTGACTTTTTTCATTCAGTATACTAGTTTTGAGCTTCATCCTTATTATGGACCATATCAAGAGATGTATTGATTGTATATAGTATTATTCTATATAGATATGCCATAATTTGTTTATACATTTGCTTATTAATGAACATTTGGGTTGTTTCCAATTTTTAGCTATTTCACATAAAATTGATGTAAACATTCTAATGAAAGGCTTTGAGTAAACAAGTATTTTCATTTATCCTGGGAAAATACCTCAAAATGAGTATTTGACTAGGTCATACATTAGGTTTATGTTTGAAATTTTATGACAGTACCAAACAGTTTTCAAGAGTCTAGGAAATACCCATCTGAATTTTCATCAGCAGTGTACAAAAGTTGTAGCTGCTTCACATTTCACCAACACTCGATACGGACAGTCTTTTTAGTTTAGCCATTCTAACAAATATGTAGAGGTTATCTCACTGCAATGTTAATTTGCATTTTTCCGTGATGACAAATAATATTGAACATCCTTTCATGTGCTTATTGACCAATCATATGACATCTCTGGTAAAATATCTGTCCAAATATTTTAAAAATTGTTTTTTCTTTTAGTGAGTTTTAAGCATATTTTACATATTCTGAATACAAGTGATTTGACATATTTATTGTAAATATTTTCTCCAAGTCTGTGTCTTCCCTTTCTTGATGGTTTTTTTTTTGATGACCAATTACTTTTAAAAATGTTTTATGTTTTCTGTGTTCTGCTAAGAATTGGTTTTCCCAAGGGCACAAAGATTTTGTTTCTAGAAATTTTGTAGTTTGGATTTTATATGTATATATTCTATATATCTATGTCTACACATTTCTAGGTTCCATTTCAGGTTAATATTTTTAATATGATATTAGACAAGCATTGATGCTCATTTTTCTTCTTTCAAGTATTTAGTTGATTCAGCATAATTTACTAAAAGACTTTCATTTTCGTATTGACCTACCTTGACACCTTTATCAAGAATCCATTGAATATGAAAGTGTGGGTTTAATTCTGGACTTTACTCCAGTGATCTAAATATTTAGCCATTTGGTAATACCAATTATCTCGATTACTATAGCTTATACTGAGTCTTGAAATCAGGTAGGATAAATCCTCCAACTTTGTTCTTGTTTTTATCACTTAGGTTATTCCAAGACTTTCTGCATTCCTATATAAATTTTAGAATCAGTTGTAAATTTCTATAAAAAGTCTTTGGAATTTTGATGAGATTGACTACATTTTTAAAAATGTTTTATGTTGTCAACTTTGCTTTTTCTTTTTTTATTATTGTGTTGTAGGTTGTATTGTAGATATGTATTCCTTATCATTTACGAAAAAAATCCTGTCTTCTCCTTTTGAGTTGAGATGCATTATCAATTAAGTTCTTGTAGGTACTTGTCTCCCACCACATCTTACGAAAGGTCTGGTCCTCAAATCTTTTAATGTTTGAAAATATTACATAATTTATAATAACCATTTTTTATATGATGGCATACTTAAAAGTAATTTTTGATTTATTACATTGCTATTTTGCTTGACAGATGTACTAGTATTTCACATATGTACTAGTTTGAGTACTGAGACCTCATTGCTATTCAGCAAATAATTTTCTTTTTCCTACATATAGATGCACCTTGTGATTTATGCACTGATGTGGTACAGCCTTTGTTACATCACAGGCTCAAGTTCCCTTTGCATCAATATAATTCCTTTGTATCAATATTGCCTGTATTGGTACCAATGGAGTGTAGGAAAGCATTTTAGAGAATTTCTGAAATTATGTTACTTGACACTCAAGCCACCTACCAAGACTAAGGTTTATGGCAGGATAAAGAAAATCACTGTGTAAAGGTCATGCCTCATATAGTCAGGTGCAGATCAGGCTGTACACCACAGCCTGATCGTAAATGAATCACACATAGTGTTTTTAGTGAATTAGTGTTTGGTGGAAGGCTAAGGAATGTTTTATGTAGGTAGTTTAATTTAGAATATTTGGATATTAGTGCTAAAAGAGAGGAGGATGTTACAATTTCTAAGCTTCTATAGTTGTGGGCACCATGCCAGGTACTTCAGCGGCATACTTCATTTAATCTTTACAACAAATCTATAAAAAGGCAATATTAGCAACATTTTACAGATAAGTTACAGGCTAAAAGATGCACAATAAGAAAAATG
Organism: Macaca nemestrina; assembly: GCF_043159975.1. Classification (NCBI taxonomy): domain Eukaryota; kingdom Metazoa; phylum Chordata; class Mammalia; order Primates; family Cercopithecidae; genus Macaca; species Macaca nemestrina. The sequence goes on from NC_092130.1 coordinate 61,975,442, forward strand.
CCCAAGGTCTCAACAAGATTTTAGCTTGGACTAAAATCCGCAACCCCATACTCTTTTAGTATTCTAGCTGCCTTAGATGACATGTAGAACAACCTATTTTTATTATTATAAAGGAATGAGCTCGAGGGAGTTGTTTCTTTTTTTTTTTTTTTTTTTTTTTTTTTTTTTGAGACGGAGTCTCGCTCTGCCGCCCAGGCTGGAGTGCAGTGGCCGGAGTTGTTTCTTGAACAACTTTGTGAAGAAAATTCACGGCAGATCCAGGAGAGAAACTCGTGTTGTTGTTGTTGTTGTTGTCCTTAGTTCCTTGTATTTTTACATTGTCTATTTTGCCTAGGCTATTACAGCATAGACTCTCTGCCTGATTTTGAACCAAGCTTCATCATTTATTGGATATGTGATTTTGGAAATATATAAAATGGAGATATAAGGAGAATCTACCTCTTTGTGGTCCTGGAACTAAGTATATGTAAAGAGCTTGTACACATAGTAAGGGCTCAGTAATAAATAAATTATACCACTGATGGCAAGCGTACAATCACATTCTATCTCCTCACTTATCAATCATCACTAGAATGAATAAACTCTCACTCTTTAATACACCAGTATGAATTCACTTTATTGAAATTTTCATGAAATATTTTTATACTTTACATCTTATTTAACATTCTATCAATTTGCAAGATAAAATGAGAAGATTAAAGTGAGAAGCATTATTTAGAACCTGAATTAATACAAAGGGAGTATAGGTAAGCATTTTGGAGAATTCCTGAAATCATGTTACTTGACACAAAGCCACCTACCAAGTCTAAGGTTTACAGCAGGATAAAGAAAATCATTGTGTAAAGGTCATGCCTCATATAGTCAGATGCAGATACACTTACAGTCACATACTTATAACTGTGTAGAGAATGGCAAAATAGTAAGTTACTTTGGAATACTAGTACAGAGTCTAGGAGAATTCATGTATAAAGCAGTAGTTCTAGAAGAAAACAGATGTTACTATTCATATGTGTATAAGGATAAGAGGCAATTTGATCCATATTCTTAGGAAACTTGGAAAATACTCTAAGGTGAGATTTAGAGGAACTGCTTTTGAATCTTGACCTTGATGCTAACTACTTTTATTCCTTTGGGAAACTATTTAAACCTATGTTGTCCAATACAGTGGTCACCAGTCACATGAGAATATTTATTATACATTAAAATTAAGTAAAATTAAAAGTCAATTTCTCAATTGCCTATATAGATGTATCACATTATGCCACCATACAGAAAGTGCTCATTAAGGCACATAAATAATAGCTACTATGCTAAACAGTACAGAATATCATTTCCATCACTGGAGAAAGCTCTTATTTCACAGCGCTGAATATCTTTCTGGCCTTGATTTCTTCCTCCATAAAATAAGAATGAGGCTTCCTTGATTTCTCTTAGTCCAACATTCTAAGTCGTACATGATGACAACTTACACTGGCATAGGTAAGCTTAGGTTGTGTTGTATTATAATCTCCATGATGATTCTAGTAACACTTGGGAATATATTTGGAAGAATACTCATCACTATACTGCCAGTGTTACCAATGATCATTGCCTTTAAGTGCCTTCTGCTCCTCCTTTTCTTCTTCCTTCCTTCTCCTTCTTTCTTCCTTTTTCCCTTTCAAGGTATATGCTGGGCTATTTATTCTGAACATGAAAGGTGAGCCAGTACATTCCACAGGCAGCAGATGGCTGGTTTTGCAAAGGTGGTATAATCTGCCACTCACAATGTGGTGGTAATCATCAAAACGGGGGCATTATTTATGGTAGCAAGCAACCATCAAACCTCAATGGCTTAAAAACATCAGATTTATTTTTCTCCCATGTTAAATATCCACTGAGGCTGCTATGGGCTCTGCTTCGCATCATCGTTATTCCTGCATTCAGGATCGCAGAGCAGCTTTTCACTATAGCAAAGAAAATAAAAATTGTAGTGATTATCAGCCTAGCATTTAAAGCTGCTTCCTAAAAGTGCCAGGTGTCACTTATGGTAACATTTCTTTGTCCAAGGTGAATTAATGGCCACATATAACCTCAAGTAGCTAGAGAAGAACAATGCTACAGTGTCCAGGGAGAGCAAACAGGAAATGATGTGGATTACAAGTGACCACCACAATATTAATCGGGTATTGCTCAAATACAAATTTGGTGTTTTAAAAGTCATGTCTTTAAAAGTCAGGAGCAGACATACTTAGAATCACATACATTAAAGCACACTAACATTCTCTGAGCTACTCATGGGGCCAACTAGGGAAAAACAAAACTTCAGGTGCGACAGCTGAGTGACACCAGCTGCAGTGAACTACAGCCTTCAAGCCCATTTTCCTGAAAATTGTTGGTATGCAGAAATGCTTCACCAGGTCTGTCAGATCTCTTTCCTCTTTTCAAGAGAAGCTGGACTAGATAGCGTGAGAGTGACAACGAGAGAGAGAGAGAGGGAGATCCATGACAAAGCTAAGTAGTTTTAGATTGGTTCCAGTGGTTTTAGGAACTACCCAGGGCAATAGACAAAGTTGCTCTCCCATCTTCTTGCAACCTGATAATGTAAATTTTATGGAATTCACATCATAATTCCTTTCTCCGTTTGGTTAGAAACTGGAAAAAGAGATCAATAATCTGAGAGGAGATGTAGGTTTCACAGAAATGTTGATGCTCCGGTTACAAATTTTAGTCAGAGCTGCGCTAGGACAATAAAGCCCAGTTTACAGAAAAATCATGACCCTGTGTAGTTTCTTGAAAAGTGGGGTAGTTAATAGATTGGAAGCTTTAACTTTGGTATTAGACAGATTTGGGCTTAAATTGTGCTCTGCTGGTTACTAACTGTGCCACCTGATCTGATCACTGGAACTTCTTTGCCTCAGTTTATTCTTCCATAAAATTGGAATAATAAATAATGATATTTACTTCATAGAACTTTTGGGAAGGTTACCTTAGATAATATATTTAAAGTGCCTAGTATTTTAAATTTCTGAGCTACTGCTTATTATGCTCTGACTTCTTCCCTAGCTCTACCCTCCCACATGTGATACTTCTGGGACAAAAACATGTAATCCCACAGTTTTTACTGAAAAGGTGCTCAATGTGCAACAAAAGAAGCTGCTGAGTTTATCACTTCTTATTTTTTTTTCTGATCAGATCTTACGTACATGTAACTTTGTGCTTCTGAAATCAGGAACCCAAAGATAACTTTGGGGGGATTTTTGTCTTGGACTTGTTTTGTATGAATGTGTTAGTTTTAAAATTACATCGATATCAATCAGAGGGAATTTTTATTTTGTTGCAAGTCTGGTAAGAACCAGAAATAACTGTTTAGAGTTTTCAGTACCGTTGATGTGAATCCGATTGGCATAAATAACTAAGGCCAGAAAATTTTTTCTTCATATTCTGTCTTCACAGGAAATTTGACACATGTTGGAAACAGCAAAAGTAAATATGTCTTAACTTACTAAGGTCGAATTTGTCTTGTGAAAAATTTGGAGACCTGTGGAGACCAATGCTAATTGAAATCATTTCAACTTCAAAGTACATTAGCTTTGATTTAAGACTTTGAAAACCCTCTGAAATTTAAGCTACTGTGTCATCATTTTATTGGGTGTTTATCTATGTTATCAATTTTAGGGATCTGAGTTGATCATTGTGTAATTGAGTATCCAGAAAATAATTAAATATGTCATAACTGTGATCCCAGGCAAAGTTTATTTTCACTGGAATAGATTAATTGTATATGTTAGATTATACTCCAGTAAAAGTTCTTCAAATGTCTATTACATACAATGTATGATTCTGGAAACTACTTGCTTTGAAGATGACTTTGAGTTCTTGTATTTTTTTTTTTTCAATCATGAACACTCTACTCATCTGTTAAAACATTTGGCTTTTATTATATTCATTTTGTCTGTGGAGAAAACCTACTTTGTTTCTCAAAAGGTAAAATTGTGCTTTTTTTTTTTTTAACTGCTTCAAGTATATCCTGTCATAAATGCTAAGTATTAAATTCAAAAGGAACATACACTTTTAGAATCAAGTAGAGTTTTAGTTGTACTCTGTTGGAACTGTTGTACCAAGACAAAATTTATGTAAGTCTTTTATGCAAGGACAATATGTTCTCAAAGTGTCTTACTGTGTTTTCCCCTGATTTTAAAATTATACTTGTTCCTTTTAAATATGTAGATGTATATGACATTACCTTACCGTGTAGAAATAACACTATTAATTTTTTGAAATATTGTCTTTTTAATCTTTTGCCATGCACATAGCAGCATAAAAGTTATGGCCCCAAATTAATACAAATTACTTATAACACAGCTTTAAATGGGGCATTTTTTATGTGGCCAAATTTTATTCTACTTTTTCAAATATCTAGATTTCTAGTTACAAAAGACACTTGCTGGTAGAAACTTTAATCCCTGCTTGACTGTTCAGGGATAAAAATGACACACTTTCTTTGCCTTTTACTTGTATTTTCTCACTTGAACTGACTAGTTGTGGCTTACTAGCGGTTGAGCAGAGAGAAAAGACACTGAATGTCACATAAGTCAGTTTGCTCCTGTTTAGAGGCCAGAAAATGGGGGGATGGAGGACAGATATTAGACAGATATTAGTTCAATATGAAAGTAGGTGACAGAATTAAAAAAAGAAATGTCTGTAATGTATCTGCATTTTTTCTAAATTGAACAATCACTTTGAATTCCTAATATACCAATAAAATACCAGCCATATTGAAAGCAATATAGTTAACCATGTTAAAAATGTAGTCTTGAATCCAAATTTGTTCAATATTTATATTATAACTTTCCTGGAACAAGTTGTACTTATGGAGGTTTCATTTTTCTTCACCAGAGTACTTATTCCTTGTTCACAATTTTCTAGATTCTGTTCCCATATTCCTTGTATATCAGTGTATTTTTAAAGTACTCCAGTGCATATCACCTTACCTGGATTTCTACCATTATCTAAAAGGAACTTTATCTTCCTTTTGGAATCAAACAGGTGGATCTGTATTTAAAGCATCATAAGAAGGAGATTATTACCCTTGTCTGTTGCTTAGAAATCCATAGAGTCCAACATGAGCCAAAGAAAATAAAACCTAGAGAGGATAGCATAACACTGGACAAGAATTCACTGAACTTATTGAGGGAGTAAGACAACATCTTTCTGTTGTCCCTAGTGGGTGAATACACTATTCATGCTTTCATGCTTTTCTGTGTTGGGTAGAGTAGCCTTTTCAGTTTGCTACCCTGAGTTGCTAAACTGTTGGCTTGGCATAAAGTAAGTATATGCAGGAAACTGCATTTGATTGCTTGACTAATATCAGGACATTGTCTTAGTGGAGTCACAAACAAGACCAATTCTTTCAATGTCTATGGTCAGTAGGAGGCTCAGAAATGAAGACTGCAATTAAATTTCTAATATTCAAATCTGTTTCATCGTCTCCTGGTAGAAACATCTCCTTGCTGCCTGCTGGGCAATCTTCCCAGTTCCTCTGCTTGATTTTCAAATGGCTAAAGCTAGGAATGATTTGCTTTGACAATCAGCTAATGAGCCCTTGAATCATCTTTCCAGCTGCCTTACACTCAGTAGAAGTGATCAAAATACCTAAAGAAGATTCACTTATCCAAAGGGTCTTAAGATTTCTACTTTATGTAGGTTACTTTGAAATGGATATGGGTCTTCCCTACTTTCTACTTCCATATAGCATCTCCAAATAGGTAGTAAACTCCCTTTAAGCTTCTATCTCTTACTTTATGCATCCCCTACAATTCAATGAATTCCTGCAAAATGAACACATGCATTTATTAAGGAGTTCTTAGTTAAAGGAGAGATCTATAAATTAAGATGCATGGTGTTCTTCTGGAAAAGCACAAGAAGCCATTCCTAAAGGAATACTGGAGCAAAGATAGGAAGCCAGAAAAGTCTGGAGTACCTTCAAGGAATAAAACGTGGCCCATTTTGACCAATGGTAGAAGTTGTTCAGGGAAAAAAAAGAAGACTGGTGGCTTTGGTTTACTGTATATTTGCACAATTTCTGTTTTAACTTTATTATTTGGTAAAGTTTTCCAGTATTGGCTTTTACATTTTACCATTACTACCAAAATATTAAAAAGATATATTACACAAATGAAGCCCACATAAGCCTAGAGTCCATGTGGTCTAATGTTAGTATGAAGCCAAAGTAATAGCAGTTCAGTAAGCAAAATGAAATACATGTATTTCATTTTATATATATATTCCCAAAGTACGGCAACATATATTTTAAAAAAAAGATTATTACATTAATGCTCAAAGCTACTTCTTAAAATTTATACAGAATTTATTGCAGACACACTTACAGTAGGAAAAGAATTACTTGTCGCCCTCACGTTGCCTCCTAAGCTGAGCCAACAGAGCTGTTGTCTCCCTCCCAAGCCCCTAACCTTTGCTTTTTATTATGTAGATCTTCTTAACCTCTGTGGATCTTAAGGCTTCCTTTTTCTCCTGCATTTCTTGAATCTGTTCTGGCAAAAGTATCCTTACTCCTTAGCAGGTGAAAGGCAGAAAAAGCAACCACTTTTCTTCTCTCTCTTGCCACACAAACAATTGCTAATTAAGAATAACATGGTATAATGGAAAAAAACATGATATTTGATATCAGCAAACCAGAGCTTAAGCCAGAATTCTAATTCTTACTAACTGGGCTAACTTGGGCAATAAATTAATCACTAATAACTGGGCTTCTCATCTTTTAAATGGGGATGATAATTATATTAATTTCTTAATGAGGAGTGTGTATCTGTGTATGTGAGTGTGTGTGTGTGTTTCACTGCAAGAGCTGTATGAAAGTTATTAGTGATTTCTCATGCAGGAAGAAAATTATGTTCTCATTTTCCTAGGAGATCCTATTCTCACATTTCCAGTGTTTTCTGTAGCACTCCTACTCAGCCCGGGAAGAAGAAATGAGGGCTCAGAACTGCCTGAACAGTTCCCTATTCCAGCCCCTCTCTAGCACTTTGCTCTTTGGTTCCCTTTTCTTTGTGTAAGGCATGTCACCTAATTTAATGCCTATTTTTCTTCTTTGTAATACTGTCTTTGTATCTTCTCTTGAGATGTCTTCACATTGTCTCTTTTATATTAGGGACTATTTTATTTATAAGCATATTTTACCATTGAAAACTTCAACTTACACTGTTGCTTTTCTTTCAGCATAATCTAACATAGTTTAAATCAAATATTTGATAAAACCAATGTAAAACAAAGCAAAACAGAAAACCAGAAAAATCTAGGAGCTTCTCTTATAAAAAGTACTACCAGAAGTGCTTGGAATATACAATTTACTGCTTTCCATCCACTGCATGGTGAAGGGCCATTTAGGCATGAAGAATTATGTTTTAAAGTGACATGGTATACCCTCGTGCCCTCCGACATCCATATTAACAAGGCCAAAAATCAAACTAGTAACCAGGCAATGCTCATAACTGGGCTAAAAGTGATTTGGTCTCTGACCTTATGCATTAATTGTTATTAACTGTCTTAGTCATAGTTTTAGTTATTGATATTTCTCAAGGAAAAGATCCATTTTGAGTCAATAAAATGGCTAAATCCATAACTCTGATGTCATTATTTTTTAGTAATTGATATTCTAATTTATGTACTACTTTAGTTAAAGAAATTAACTGATGAGTCGATTTGTTTTAGACAAATAATTGTAAAGCACAGATGTGTAGCAAGACTTTAAAATTAAAAAGAATATTACTTCACTTCATCTCCTTTTGAGACTTAGCATTTTATTAATATTGTAGATGCAAAATCCTATTACATGAGATTACCAAGATATAAGCCACATTAAGTAAATGGTAGCTGCTGACTAGGTCTTGTGGACCTATGCATTAGGCACATGGAGAATAGCAAAGCAGAGTCATTCACGGAGCCTCATTTCTTCTCATAATTTGTGGAATGGCTTTACTTAGGCTGTCTGCAGATGGGATGTGATTGCCAGGGCAAGAGGACAGGGAGCTGCATGAAGCTCTCATCTGCTTGCTGAAGACAGTTCTCAGCTTGATGGTAATTCTGTTCTGAAAATATGCCTGCCTTCTATCCACATCATGAGAATGCTGTGGCTTTCAGGACTGGCTGTCGGGGTGTTGGTGGGGAAGTCCCAGACATTCATAACACTTTTTATTTCGTTAACCTACTGCAAAGTGGTCACTACACTGAATGTATATTTCAGTTGGGATATTCCTAACATAGTTCTGGAAATAGTCTTTATACTACCTTACTATTTCATTTCTTCCCCAAATCATTGACTTTGGAGTCAGTATGACTTGTTTTCTAGATCAACCTCTTAATAGTTTTGTGACCCAGGAGATACTGCTTAAATTCTCTGAGCCCAGTTTACTTATTTTTTAAAAGGGCACTCTTATCTCCTTGGTGTTATTATATTAGTCTGTTCTCTGCTATGAAGATACTACCTGAGACTGGGGAGCTTATAAAGAAGGGAGGTTTAATTGACTCTGTTCCACATGGCTGGGGAGGCCTCAGGAAACTTACAAGCATGGTGGAAGGGGAAGAAGGCATATCTTACATGGCAGCAGGCAAGAAAGAGCGTGTGAAGGAGGAACTGTCAAACACTTACAAAACTATCAGATCTCTTAAGAACTCACTATCATGAGTGATATCATTATTGGGGGGGAAACTACCCCATAATCCAATTGCCTCTCTCTGGGTCCCTCCCTCTGGGGATTATGGGGATTGCGATTCAAGATGAGATTTGGGTGGGGACACAATCACATCATCTCTCTCTCTCTCTCTCTCTCTGTGTGTGTGTGTGTGTGTGTGTGTGTGTGTGTATTTATATATGTTAAATAAGATAACAAGTCTAAATTAGAGCCTGACATGCAGGAGGTTTCAATATGGGCAGTCCTTTTCCACTTCTAATGAATCTCATCTTTAGTGAGAGGTTTGATTTGACCCTGCAAAATTGTTTATAACTCATTTGCTATAAGCAAAGAGTGTATTTTCTAGGATACAGCATCATGAATAACAGGAGCTCTGAATCAACGATTACTTATACAAGATTAGAAAGGGACAGACTCAGAGCTGAGAGGAAATAGTTTAATTTCAGCTTCAATTTCTCCAACTGTATTGGTGTGACATAGTACAAATGGGCTACCAAAGCTAAAAATTATGTATTTGTGTTGAGAGACAGATTTCAAACTTCATCTTTCTCTGTCTCATTATGTGTCATCTCCTTCTGCACACTGCACCAAGGTCAGTTTTGGTTCTAGATGTTTGGCTGACTTTGTTTTTTGGGGGCTGAGTTTTTCTCTTTAATGAGGAGAATTTCTTCCAAGTTTTAAGAATCTGAAGTGAGATACAGAGAGCTAAAATAGCTCAAAGAAAGGTGATGAAAATGAAGAATAAGTATTTCTATAAAGACATACTAAAGAAATTTCAGTTATTGAATCCCAAGAGTTTGAGGGTGATAGGGAGATGTAATAAGCTTAAAACAGATGATACACACATGCCAGTACGTGTGTACATGTTTGTGATTCCACTTCAAGGGAAAGGGGCTTCTTTTCAATACTAACAATAGGTTGGATGATGCAACTTTAAGATGTATTCTTGTCTGTAATGACTGGCAGATACTGGAATTCAGCTAATAAATGAGAAATTTTCTGTGAAAATTATTTTTCAAAAGAATTATGTTCCCCTGTCCCATCACCATCACCACTTCAAAGGTATGCTGTGAGGCCAGTAGCCCTATGTCTGCCAGTGTGCCACCTTTGTCTCTGCCACCGCCACCTGTGTAAGCAAGCAGGAATGCGGCTGCTATATCCCGTTGGTACCCAACCCCAGCTGACATGCGTATCCCGCTGTGCTGCCACTACTCGCACACCAAAGAGCATGAATCCTGACCCCAACAAAATGCTTTGCTTTAGCACCACTCAACAGAGTGCCAGGGCCAGCGGTCTGGGAACACCTCGCTGCCTGCCTCCTCTTTTCTGCAGGCTGCCCCAATGCAGCAGGTACTTAACCTTGGGGTGCTAAAGAATAAAGCTGGGGGTTCAATACCAACCTCCCAGAGTTAAAGGATGCATCCCAGGATTGCGGAGTTGAACTTTGCCCCTCTAAAATCTTCCAGAAACAAAGCTAGTTGACTGAACCCACCTTATACTACAATAAAACCCCAAGGACATAAAACAAAGATAAAAGAAAAAAAAAAAAAAAGACATCCAAAGGACAAAAGGACAGCAACTTCAAAGACTGAAGGAACATCAGTCCACACAGATAACAAGGGCAAGAACTCTGGCAACTCAAAAAGCCAGAGTGTCTTCTTACCTCCAAACAACTACACTAGTTTCCCCAGCAATGATGGTTCTTAGCTTGGCTGAAATGGTTGAAATGACAGAAATGGAACTCACTGTAGGATAGAAATGAAGATCCTTGAGATTCAGGAGAAATTCAAAACCCAATCCAAAGATTATCAGGAATAAGAGAAAACGATACAGAAGATGAAAGACAAAATGGCCATTTTAAGAAAGAGCCAAACTGATCTTATAGAGCTGAAACACTCATTTCAAGAATTTCAGAATACAATCACAAGTATTAACAGCAGAATTGCCCAAGCTGAGGAAAGAATCTCAGAACTTGAAGACTGGTTCTCTGAAATAACTCAGACAAAAATAAAGTAAAAAGATGAAAGAAGAATGAACAAAATCTCCAAATCTATGTCTCATTAACATCCCTGAAAGAGAGGGAGGGAAAGCAAACAGCTTGAGAAACATATTTTAGCATATTGCCCATAAAAATTTCCCCAACCTCCTTAGAGAAGACAGCATTCAAATTTAGGAAATGCAGAGAACCCCTTGAGATACTATACAAGACGACCATCCCCAAGACACATAGTCATCAGATTCTCCAAGGTTGAAATGAAATAAAAAAAATGTTCACGGCAGCTAGAGAGAAGAAGCAGGTCACTTACAAAGAGGGCCCCATCAGGCTAACAGTGGACCATTCAGCAGAAACTCTCAAGACAGAAAAGATTGGAGAGCCTATATTCAGTATACTTAAAGAAAAGAAATTACAACCAAGAATTTCTTATTCAGCCAAAGTAAGCTTCACAAGCAAAGAAGAAATAAAATTATTTTCAGACAAGCAAATACTAAAAGAATTTGCTACCACCAGACCTGTCTTATAGGAGCTTCTGTAGGGACTGCTAAATATAGAAATGAAAGACTAATACCAGTCACCACAAAAACACACTTAAGTACGTACACCAATGACACTATAAAGCAACCACACAAGTAGGTCTGCATAATTATCAGCTAACAACACAATGGCAGGGTCAAATCTGCACATATCAATATTAACCTTCAATGTCAATGGGCTAAATACCCCAATTAAAAAACAGTGGGAAGTTGGATAAAGAAACAAGACCCAATGGTATACTATCTTGGAGAGATCCATTTCATATGCAATGAGTTCCATAGGCTCAAAGTAAAAGGATGCAGAGAAATATAAGCAAATAGAAAATAAAAAGTCGGATTTCTTATTCTAATTTCACACAAAAGAGTTTTCAAGCCAACAAAGATCAAAAAAGACAAATAAGGGCATTACATATTGGGAAAGGATTCAATTCAACAAGAAGACCTACCTATTCAAATGTATGTGTATCCAACACAGAAGCACCCAGATTTATAAAGCTAGTTCTTAGAGGCCTATGTAGAGACTTAGATAACCATGCAATTATAGTGGGAGACTTCAACACCCCACTGACAGTATTAGATCATCGAGGCAGAAAACTAACAAAGATATTCAGAACCTGAACTTGACACTTGATCAAATGAATGTAACATGTATCTACAGAACTTGTAACAGAATATACATTCTTCTCATATGCACATGACACATACTCTAAAATCAACCTTATAATTGGCCATAAAACAATTCTTAGCAAATTCAAATAAGACAAAATCATACCAACCACCCCCTGAGATCACAGTGCAATAAAAATAGAAATGAATGCTAAGAACATGCTCAAAACCTTACAATGATATAGAAATTAAGCTACCTGTTCCTGAATGTCCTTTGGGTAAACAATGAAATTAAAGCAGAAATCAAACAGTTCTTTGAAATTAGAACAATTTCAAGATTCAACATACAACATACAAAGTATGTTCAAAGATACAACATACCAGAATCTCTGGGATACAACTAAAGCAGTGTTAAGGAAGTTTATAATGCTAAATAGCCACATCAAAAATTAGATCTCAAATTAACATCATCACACCTAGAGGAACTAAAGAAACAAGCTCAAACTGACCCCAAAGCTAGCAAAAGACAAGAAACAAGCAGAGCTGAACCGAAGGAAATTGTGACACGAAAACCATATAAAAGATATGCAAGTCCGATAGTTCTCTGAATGAATGCATACGGTAAATAGACTGCTAGCTAGACTAATAAAGAAAAAGAGAAGATCCCAATAAACAGTCAGAAATGACAAAGGATACATTACCATCGACTGCACAGAAATACAAAAACCTTCCAAAAGTACTATGAACACCACTATGTACACAAGCTAGAAATCCTACAAAAAATAAATTCCTACAAATATAAAACCTTCCAAAATTGAACCAGGAAAAAGTTGAATTCTTGAACAGACCAATAGTGAGTTCTGAAAAATGAATCCGAAATAAAAAAAAAAAAAAACCCTACCAACGAAAAAAAGTCCAGGACCCGGCAAATTTACAACTGAATTCCAGCAGACATACAAGAAGAGCTGGTATAATTTTTACTGAAACTATTCCAAAAAGTTAGCAGGAACTTCTCCCTAACCCATTCTTTCAGGCCAGCATCATCCCGATACCAAAACCTTTCAGAGGTACAACTAAAAAGAGAAAACTAAAGGCCAACATTCTTTATAAACATAGATGTAAAAATCCTCAACAAAATACTTGCAAACCAAATTCAGGAGCATATCAAAAAGCTAATCTGTCACAATCAAGCAGGCTTTATTCCTGGGATGCAAGGTTGGTTGAACATACACAGATCAATAAATGTGATTCATTGTATAAATAGAACTAAAACAAAAACCAAATGATTATCTCAGTAGAAGCAGAAAAAGCTTTTGATGAAATTCAACATCTTTTGTATGAAATAAATTAGGCCTTGAAGGGAAATACTTCAAAATAATAAGTGTCATCTATGGCAAGCCCACAGCAACATCATACTAAACAGGAAAAAGCTGGAAGCATTCCCCTTCCAGAACAAGATGAGGATGCCCTCTCACCATTCCTTTTCAGCGTAGTACTGGATGTTGAAGCCAGAGTGATCAGGCAAGAGAAAGAAATGAAAGGCATCCAAGTAGGAAGAGAAGGAGTCAAACTATCTCTGTTTGCAGACAATATGATTCTATATCAAGAAAACCCTATAGTCTCTGCCCCAAAGCTCCTTGATCTGATAAACAACCTCAGCAGTTTCAAGATACAAAATGAATGCAGAAAAATCAGTAGCACTTGTATACACAAACAATATCCAAGCTGACAGCCAAATCAAGATCACAATTCCATTCACAATTGCCACACATACACACAAAAACAAAACCTAGGAGTCCAGCTAACCATGGAGGTGAAAGATCTCTACAATGAGAATGAGATTTGTAGGGATCTCTCAACACAATCTTTCACTGCTCAAAGAAATCAGAGATGACAAATAATGGATAAACATTCTATGCTCATGGATAGGAAAAAATCAACATTGTTAAAATGGCCATACTGCCTAAAGCAATTTACATATTCAATGCTATTCCTAGCAAACTACCAATGACATTCTTCACAGGAATTAGAAAAAAATACTGCTTTAAAATTCGTGAAACAAAGAGTCAAAATAGGCAAGGCAATCCAAAGCAAAAAGAACAACATGGAGGTATCATACTACCTAACTTCAAAATACACTACAAGGGTACAGTAACCCAAACTACATGGTACTGGTACAAAAACAGATACATGAACTCATGGAACATAGTAACCCAGACATAAGGCCGTACACCTACAGCTATCTAATCTTTCACAAAGTCAACACAAGCAACAGGGAAAGGATTCCCTATTCAATAAATGGTGCTGGGATGATTGGCTAGCCACACACAGAAGTTTGAAACTGGACCCCTTCCTTAAACCATATAAAAAAATCAATGCAAGATGGATTAAAGACTTAAATGTAAAACCTAAAACTATAAAAACCCTGGAAGGCAACCAAGGAAATACCATTCTGGACATACGACCTGGCAAAGATTTCATGATAAAGATGGCAAAAGTAATTGCAACAACATAAAAGTTGACAAATGGAACCCAATTAAACTAATGAGCTTCTGCACAGCAAAATAAACTATCAACAGAGTAAACAGAAAGGGAGAACATATTTGCAAAGTGTGCATCCAACAAAGGTCTAATATCCAGAATCTGTAAGGAACTTAAATCTACAAACAAAAAACAATCCCATTACAAAATGGTCAAAGGAAGGGATAGACACTTCAAAAGAAGGCATACATGCAGCCAATAAACATATGAAGAAATGCCCAACATCACTAATCATTAGATAAATGCAAACCAAAAACCGTGATTTACTATCTTTTACAAATCAGAAGGGCTATTATTAAAAAATCGTATAAACAATAGATGCTGGTGAGCTTGTGGAGTAAAGCGAATGCTTATACACTGCTGGTGGGAATATAAATTACTTAAAATTACTTCAGCCATCGTGAGAGGCAGTTTGGCGATTTCTCAGAGAATTTAACAGAACTACCATTCAACCCAGAAATCCCATTATTGAATATATACTCCAAGGAATATAAATCATTCTGTCATAAAAACATGTGTACGTATGTTCAATTGTAGCAGTATTCACAATAACAAAGACATAGAACCAACCTAAATGCCCATCAATGGTAGAATAGATAAGAAAAATGTGGTACATATATACCATGAAATAGTACACAGCCACAGGAAAGAACAAGATCATGTCCTTTGCAGCAACATGGATGCTGCTGGAGGCCGTTATCCTGAGTGAACTAGCACAGGAACAGAAAACCAAATACTGCATATTCTCACAAGTGGGAGCTAAACATTGTGTATACATGGATACAAAGATGAGAACAATAGATACCAGAAGGGCAGAGGCTGGGAGGATAGTGAAGATCGAAAACCTACCTATCTGGTACTGTGCTTATTACCTACATGGTGAAATAATTTGTGCACTAAACCCCCACAACATACAATTTATCCATGTTACAAACCTGCACATGTACCCTGAACCTAAAATAAACATTAAAAAAATAGAGTTTTGTTGAAAAGAAGGCTTACAGTTTTTCTCAAGTAACCAGAGTATGTTGCTCAGTGGTAAAAAATTTGGCTATTTTCCTCCACTATGATCTATGGAAGAACGATTTCAGTATGTATTTCAAACCGTACCTTGCTTCCAACTAATGAAATTGCTTATAGTTTTTTTGTTTGTTTGTTTGTTTTTTAGATTTCATTTGATAAAAGGGCTGTTCTGATAAAAGTGTTTAAAACTTGCTGATCTCATAGGAGATGGAAACAGTGTTCCTACCATTGGCTAAAGGAAGTGAAAACTGCAGCTGCTCTGGATGCTGTCCACATTAGCTCTTCACCACAGTCGCATGAGGTTGGCATGATCATTCCCATTCTCTGGATGAGAAAATTGAAGCTCATGGAAATTAGATTACTTATCCAAGCTGGCGCCTGCTGCTTTGAAAGCCTGTTTTGGCTCCGTAGCTCCATGCAGCCTCCATGCAGCTCTTGAGCATGAGTGACTGGAGGCACGAAGGCAGGAGCTGCCTTTATTTTCCCTGAGAACACAATGGTGTATGTAGAATAGAGAACATGTTGAGAGGGCAGATTTGAAGAATTTACTTTCTCTTACACTTTCCTATTTATTTTGAAAGACTGTCTTGTGGCAGTGATACTTTAATCAGAAACTCGGCTTTCAGAAATTAACATAAACTTTCAAATATTTTTGAACATTGGAGAATTTAGTAAAGTAGCATTTATGCTGATTTTTTTCTTTCATTTTATTATTCAGTGGTTTAGTCTTCATTTTATGAAATGATAAATAACTGTTATTGTTAAAATATGATCACTGTTCCTTCTTTCTTTCTGTTTTGTTTGTTTAGTTTTTGTTTTGTTTTGTTGTTGTTGTTGTTTTGTTTTTTGGCGCAGGGTCCCACTCTCACCCAGGCTGGAGTGCAGTGGTGTGAACATGGCTCACTGCAGCCTCAACCTCCTGGGCTCAAGCAAATCCCCCACCTCAGCCTTCTGAGTAGCTGGGACTACAGGCACACACAACCACACCTGGCTAATTTTTTTCATAGTATTATTGTTTGTAGAGACAAGGTCTCACTTTGTTGCCCAGGCTGTTCTCAAACTCCTGGCTCAAACAATTCTTCTACCTCTGGCCTCCCAAACTGTTGGGACTACAGGTGTGAGCCACCATGCCTAGCACTATTCTTTCTTAATCTGTCAAACCCTATATTTTCAGATACAGAATTTTAAATCTTAGGAACATTTCACCACTAAATTAAGCAGTTTGAGGACACTTTAAGGTGACATTATTATTGGGAAAGTAAAGGAGACAATGGAGGTAAAAAAGCAATAAGGAAATAAAGAAGCACAAAAAAGAAAAACAATCTGTGGTGGTGACACTTGATGTCTCAGGTAAGAAACCCTTCTGATTCCATGCAATATTTTAGAAGGGAAGCCTCTTCAATTCATGGCATTAACCCAGACTAATCCTTGGCTTTGTGTGTATTCTCTTCTTGATCTTGGGAAACAAATATACATCAAAAATGTCACCATTGTTATGTACCAAGATAAAATTTCAGAACAAAATTAATCGGTAGTAAAATATGTTTGCATGTTTTATTTCTTAAGCATATGATGAGGTAATAATTTATCTCTAGAGTTATCATTTCAAAGAAAGTTAGTACTTTATAAATAGAATATGCAAACATAGAGATTACTCAAATGCCCAATAATAGTGCAATGGATAAATATGTTATTATACAGTGGAATATTTATTATGCTGTGGAATATCACACCACAATTAGAATGAAGCACTCTATCTACAACAAAAGAATGAATCTCACAAATATAATGTTGAGCAAACAAAGCTAGATACTAACAAGTACACAGTGTACAAATGTGTATACTGTACACTTCCACTTATACAAGGTCAAAAACCGGCAAAACTAATCTTTGGCTGTTAACAGTCAGCAAAGGAATTTGCCTTAGGAGAATAATAGTGAATAGCAGGAAGCACAAAGAGAGTTTCTGAAGTGTTGGTAATGTTCTGATCCTTGATTTGGGTGCTTTTTATATGGGTGTGTTCAATTTGTGATAGTTCATTGTGTTGTGCAATTAGAAATTTTGCATGTTTGTGCACCTATGGTTCTTCAATTAAATATTCGCTATTAGTAAAATCTAAACAAAACAAGCCACTAAACATGTAAGAAACTAACTGATGGCAAGTTTAGGCACCAAAAATAGTCCTTATAAATTAGATCATCATGAAGATAAGAATTACGGTATTGCATTGATTTTATGATGCACTTATTTTAAATTTTATCTTTGAAATTAAAATAGATATAATTTATATTATCTCATAATTAAACAGTGGTTTCTCTCTTTAAATTGTATATAAAATAATGATCACTTACTATTAACAATGTACTAGATTTGATGAAATAGGATATTAAAAGCTGTACTATATGATAAAAACAAAGACCTAAATAAATGGAAAATGGATATTTATAGGGAGCTGAATCAATTGTTTTCATTTAGAAAATATTAGGAAAAGTTTTCTGGTATTTTATGTGTTTATGAAATTTGTTTGGAGTAATTAATGTGTAAGCAAATCCCAAACATATCTTAATAAGAAAAATGAAGAAAGATCTAATTTATCAATATTATCTAAAATATTTTCTAAATATGCAGAATTAAACTGGAATGGACAAGTAAAATAGAGTAGTGTCATCACAAAAATATGCAAATACATATAAAAATACAGTTATATTAAAAGTGACATTTCAAATCTAGGTGGAAAGTTCAGGGGGAAAAAAGAAAGTGAATGAAATATGACTGGCCCTTCAATCTGTCACTTTTTGTCTATGTTTCCGAGGATTATGCATGAGAGACAAGAGATATCTGGGTTTTGGCTTGTGACAGACATGACTGTCAACCTCCTTGCATCAAGAATAACTATCTTTCTTCTTAAGAAGTACTTGTGTTTGCCTGAAAACCATTTTTGGTTCCTTTTACCTTGAGGTATAGGAGAATATGAAACAGTCCAGCTTTATATTAACATATTAATTCATCAACAGAGAAAAATCTCAACATGAAGAGTGACTTAAAAAGTAAAAAATATTTTCTAAAAGTCAGCTTACTACATATGCTATGTGTTTCAATCCAAAACATTTGAAAGGATCCTCCTCCCACTCTAAGTGTTGGAATTAACTGATACTCTAAAATAAATATGATGAAGGAAGGGGGTTACTTTGACTTTTTGAAAACATATAATTTGCTAAAGGAAAACGACAGGAAAGTCCATTTCCAAAAGAAACTATTTCTTATTAATGGAGTATATAAAACTCATAGGACACGGTGCTGATTGCTGTCTTGTCAGTTGAAAAAAAAGTTAGGTCAGGAGGAAAAAAATAACCAAAAAATTTCAATTACATTTATAGCAGTAGCTGAAGGGGAACAAAATCAATGAAAGGAGCATACTTATTAGAGACCTGCAGTTGCCATAAAACTGAAACTAAATCACAGTGACTGTGTCTGAACTTCAGATAAATTGCTTTGAATTCAGAATGGGAGCCTGGAGAAATAATGGAAATGATATTGCAGTTGGTGAAAAAAAAGAAAAGGTTAGTACTTTTTATATCCATAGCTTCTCTAGAGCTTGTAGATATTGTCAGGACCAAACACTGATTTGTTACTTATGTATTTATTTTTTTAATAGAGGGGATTGTCTTGTTTCTCCAGCATGTAATTCCACCTTTTATGTTGCACTGGCATCCAAAGGATAGAGAATTATGGTGGTGAGATGTTCAGAAGGGAAGCACAGCTTGCTGGGAACCCAAAGCAAGGTGACTCTCTTGAAGAAACCTGTTCTCTCTGAAGGAGAGGCAGGATGAAAAAGGAAAGGGTGAAAGACCAGGCAGCTCTGTCCTGCTCTCTCAGTAGAGACACAAATCATCTTGGTCCAGAGGTCTCTCCTAAGCTTGGTTCTGGTGTCAAGAGGTGTGAAATTTTTTGCCAACTGTGGTGTTTCCCCGTTTTCCTGAGCTGTGTGCTTTTTCTGGCTGGCTGCATATGCCTACAGTGAGCTTCCAAGCAAATGGCAATGAAAGGCTGTCTTTGCTTTTATTGAACACCAACAGCTTATCAGAACTAACAGGACGGCACCAGGGATTTTTTTCACAACAAACAATGCTATAGACAGTGTAAACAAATCACTGAGATTGTCATGCTACTGTGTATAAATATTATACCAATGCAGAATGAGCATTCACAGAGAGCTTTTTGACCTTCATGATCCCTCACAAGACCTCCTTGGATACTGGGCATTTTACAATTTGCTTCATTAATGGTTCATTTAATTTACTGTTTTTTAAGAGGAGAAAATAGAATACCAAGTAGAGGAACAAGTCAGAACAAGGGGATTTTATGTTTATTTTTCTAGATAGAAGAGACTTAAACTTGTTCATATGCAAAGGAGAACGACTCATCATAGAGGTTGAAGGCACACAAAGACGTGATGATTAGTTAATAGAGCAGGATCTTTGAGTAGGTGGGAGAGGGCAGGATCTGAAACATGACTGAGGGGACCAAGAGGATCACCTTGAAAGGGGACCAACCAGACACCAGGAGGGGGTGAATGCAAGGAAAAGCAGCAGCAGCTGAGGAAATTCTTACAAGATGGATCTGTTTTTCTTAGTGAAAAAAGAGTCAAAGTCATTTGCCAAGGGTGGGAAATTAGGGAGTAAACGACTTGAAAAGAAGAGGAAACATTTGGAATAAAGAACAGAGAGGAATTCACAAAGAGATCATGAGTTTATTTAAAGTCTGGGCTAGGTAGGAGATCATGCATTTCTAAAGGCATCATTATATCCTACTGGGTGATTTTTTTTCCCCTTATTAGAGTTAAGTCAGAGTGTAAAAGAGAAGCTGAGGGGTTGGCTTGATTTATAACCATGTAAGCTTCATGGGACAGTGGTTTTATTTACAGCTGTAGCCCCAGTGCACAGCATAGCACTTATACAAAGCAAGTGTTGACTATGTATTTGTTGATCGGTTAAATAAATGAATAGAACCAAAAGAAGACCAAGAAAATCGAGGGTAATTTGAGTAACTATGGTGTTTTAGCATGGGATACAGGCAGGACAAGAAATGAAAGGTGATATCTGGTAGGCTAGGAGAAAATGTAACAGCACAGAGACAAGAGTATTCAAAAATAAAAATATAAGATATATTAAAGGTAAGAGAGTGAGAGTTATATAAGGATAGGAGTTTGTAGTCTAAGAATAGGACAATGGAATTTAAGATTTAAAAAATGGTTCATATGCCTATGGTGGGCTTCCAAGCAAAGGGTTTTATTCAGTATATTTTATCTTTTAATTAACTTTTACATATCTTGTCTCCTCCACTAATTTATGCGTTCTTTAAAGAGAGAGAGACTTTTATTTCTTGGCAACTTTCATAGAAAGTTTCATATAACTTTCATATAACACATAGCCAATAAAGAATAAATAATTGTACAAAATACACATATAAAATTAAACCTCAGCTTCATAGCTGACTTACTTTTCCACCCCACATAATTATCTTTGCACCATTGTACCTCATTTTATTGCCAGTTAAATGGGTAAGGTACTTTTTTCATCCATATATTCTGTGAGGAATGGTTCAATAGCAGTGGTAAATAACTCTAAGTTTCCAGCATTTTTATTTTAATACTTAAATATTAAAACTCCAGATTTATTTCTTGAGTATCCTTGATCTCAACGTATTTCATATTTTTGTATCACTTTCAAATATGCAGTTTCTTGGATCCTATTTTGGAAAAGACTGTAGAAATATGTTTATGATTATTCTATAAGTAAAAATTCGATTTTATTGAACATTTACTGTGCTATTGTGTGTGTAGGAGGTGCCAACAAGAGAATAGCATTTAGGAGTAGTAGTTATGGGCCAGGCGCAGTGTCTCATGCCTGTAATCCCAGCACTTTGTGAGGCCAAGGTGGGTGAATCACCCAAGGTTAGGAGTTTAAGACCAGCCTGACCAATATGGTGAAACCCCGTCTCTACTAAAAATATGAAAATTAGCCAGGCATGGTGGTATGCACCTATAGTCCCAGCTACTTGGGAGGCTGAAACAGGTGAATTGCTTGAATCCAGGAGGCAGAGGTTGCAGTGAGTCAAGATCGTGCCACTGCACTCCTGTCTGGGCAACAGAGCAAGAGTCTGTCTCAAAAAAAAAAAAAAAATTAGTTATAATTTTTGAGCCAACACTAATAAATGTAAAACAGTAGTGAAATATACCTGGCAATGCATCATTACATCCTAAATGACCTAGTGCGTAGGAATTTTGGGAACTAGAATATAGAGATAGGGATTCATGGAGGAGGTGGGATTGGACTAAGCATTGAAGAATGAGTAGAATCTGAAAACATGGGAAGAGCTAGTCAAAAACGAATAAACGAAGAGTTCTAACTTTACAACTTTCTTACTACTCTTAACAGTGAAGATATATTGGAATTTTCAAATATGTTTTGTGGGTACTTTGTGGAGTATCTGTGGAGCCCAACAATGCCCATCTCTCACTTCCTTCAGCTATGTATATGCCAGAGGCCCTCACCTTTCTGGTGTTAATTGATTAGACCAAGAATGGGCACCTGACCAGACTGAGTGGAATTCTTTCTCCTGTATATTTGTGATTAGGCTTGCAAGACTAAACCTTGGTTATAGGAGCAGAGAATATGCAAATTCAGACCTTATAGATTTCCTCTTCAGAGAGAGTAGCTGACTTGGTTTTTAAAGCTTTTTTTTTTTTTTTTTTTTTTTTTTTGGCAAAGTCTGACTGAGTGTGCTGTCTTTGGAGTCCATGAAATACCCCTGTGTCATATAAAGCAGCCTTACTTTTATGCATGCTGACTAGGATGAGTTTCTCTGATAGTTAATAAGCAAACTTAACAAAGATAGGAGAAGCTAACAGGTTTTAGACATTGCATATTTGCTCTGATATAATGTGTAGGAATTGAAACTGAGATGACATTGCTCTACGAAGTAATCTTTTCTCATGCCTAGCAATTTGTCAAATGCTTTTTCTGCATTAATTGATATGGTTGTTTAATTTTTCTTTGTAGCCTATTATTATGGTAGATTACATTTACTGATTTTCAAATATTGAATCAGCCTTCCATCCATAGAACAAAACTTACTTATTCATGAGGTATGATTCTTTTTATGTATTGCTGAGTTTTATATGCTAATATTTTATTAATGATTTTTGCATATATATTCATGAAGAATATTGGTCTTTGGTTTTCTCTTTTGATATTTTCTTTCTGTGTCTTTTTTGATATCAGGGTAGTATCAGTTTCATAAAATGGATTGGAAAGTATTTCCTCTTATTCTACTTTCTGGAAGATATTATGTAGAATTGGTGTTAATTTTTCTTTAAACATTTGGTAGAATTCTCTGAACATCTGGGCCTAGAGATTTCTTTCATGGAAATTTTAAAATTGTGAATTTAATTTCCTTAATGGTTATAGGGATATTCAAATTATATATTTGATATTGAGTCAATTTTCATAGTTTATTATATGGTCATAGTTTATGACCAATTTTGAGAAACTGGTGTATTTTACCTAAGTTGTTAAATTTATGTATATAGATTTGTTCACAGCATTTTTTATTATCTTTTTGATGTCTGAAATGTTTATACTGATATTCTATTTTATACCTGATGTTAATAATTTGCTCCTTCTAGCCTTATTCTTTGTCATCTTTAAGATTTTTGTCAGTTTCATTGATCTTTTCAAAGAACCATCTCTTTGTTTCATTAGTTTCCTCTATTATTTTTCTTTTTCATTTATTTATGCTCTTATTTTTGTTATTTATATTGCTTTCTTTAAGTTTATTTTGCTCTTATTTGTTCTTAAGGTGAGATGTTAGGTTATTGATTTTAGGCTTTTGTTCTTTTCTAATGTATGTATTTAGTGCTGTAAATTTTCTTTTCAGTACTGCTTTGGCTGTGTCCCCAAAATTTTGACTTGTATTTTAATTTTCATTTTTTCAATGTAGTTAAGAAAAATCTATCTGAGTTTTCTTTTTTGACCAATAAGTTAATTTAAGATGGGTCTATGTTACTTGTTTACTTTCCAAGTGCTTGTAGATTTTTCTGTTACCATTTTATTATTCATTTCTAATTTGATTCCATTCAGGTTAAAGAACACACTCTGTATTATTCCAATTATTTTAATTACTTTAGTCTTCCTTCACGACCCAGGATATAGCCTATCTTGTCATATGTTCTATGGTCACTTGAAAAGAATGTGTATTGTGTTGCTTTGTGGAACATTCTATAAACACTGATTAGATCCTATTTGTTGGTGGTGGTGTTGAATTCCTTTTTATTTTTGAAGATTTTGTGTTTATTTGTTCTATAAATTGTTGAGAGAAGTAGAGTCTTCAACTATAATTGTGAATTTGACATTTTCTTCTTTCAGTTCTATCAGTTTTGCTCTGTAGATTTTGTAGCTTTGTTGTTTGGCTTATACACATTTAGAATTACTATATTGTGCGTGTGTGAACTGACCCTTTTATCATTATGTAATGCCGCTTTTGTCTTTGTTTTTATTTTTTTTTCTCTTAGGTCTATGTGATTTAATATTAATATGCACTCCTGCTTTATGTTGATTGATGTTTGCATGATATAACTTTTTTGGTCCTTTTACTTTTACTCTGCTTATAAAGTGAGGTTTCTGTAGACAGTGGAAAGTTGTGTCATGTTTTTTAATCCACTTTGTCAATCTCTGTTTTTAATTTGGGTGTTTAAACTATTTACATTTAATGTAATTATTGATATGTTAGGGTTTATGTTGCCATTTAATTTTTGTTTTGTGTTTGTCCTTTTGTTTCCCTGTTTACTTTCTCTAGCATTTCTGTGTGTTACAGGTTATTTTTTAGAATTCCATTTTTATGTATTTATAGTACCTCTTTTTTTATACTTTAAGTTCTGGGGTACATGTGCAGAATGTGCATGTTTGTTACATAGGTATACATGTGCCATGGTGGTTTGCTGCACCCATCAACCTATCATCTACATTAGGTATTTCTCCTAATGCTATCCCTCCTTTAGCCCCCCACCCCTCAACAGGCCCTGGTGTATGATCTTCCCCTCACTGTGTCCATGTGTTCTCGTTGTTCAACTCCCAGTAATGTGTGACATTATGTGGTGTTTGGTTTTCTGTTCTTGCATTAGTTTGCTGAGAATGATGGTTTCCAGCGTCATCCATGTCCCTGCAAAGGACATGAACTCATACTTTTTATGGCTTCACAATATTCCATGTTGTATATGTGTCACATTTTCTTTATCCAGTTTATCATTGATGGGCATTTGGGTTGGTTCCAAGTCTTTGCTATTGTGAACAGTGCCACAATAAACATACTTGTGCATGTTTCTTCATAGCAGAATGATTTATAATCCTTTAGGTGTGTACTCAGTAATGGGATTGCTGGGTCAAATGGTATTTCTAGTTCTAGATCCTTGAGGAATCACCACACTGTCTACCACAATGGTTGAACTAATTTAGACTCACACCAACAATGTAGGAGCATTCCTATTTCTCCACATCCTTTCCAGCATCTGTTGTTTACTGACTTAAACAGATTTACAAGAAAAAAACAACTGCATCAAAGAGTGGGTGAAGGATATGAACAGACACTTCTCAAACGAAGACATTTATGTCACCAACAAACATGAAAAAAAGCTCATCATCACTGGTCATTAGAGAAATGCAAATCAAAACCACAAAGGGATACCATCTCATGCCACTTAGAATGTCAATCATTATAGTACCTCTTAATGTTTCCCTTTGTATAGTTTTTTTTACAAGTAATTACTAGTTATTATATATACTTATCATAAATCTGCTGGTGATGTCATGTTCCCAGTTCGTGTGAAGTATAGAGAGTTTACCTTCTTTGATGTCACTTTATCCTCTCCTATTTATGATATAATTGTTTTAAATATTTTATTTACATGTTTAAAACTATATCAGATAGTATTATACTTCCTGCTTCAACAGTAAATATAATTTAGAAAACTCAAGTAGAGAAGGAAAGTCTATTGTATTTACTTATATTTTTGCCTACTGTGTTCTTTCTGATATCCCAAAGTTCTTTCTATCACTACTTTTTTCTGTTTACAATTTTTTTAGCCATTGTTTTAGGGTAGGTGTGCTGGCAACATGTTTGCTTAGTTTTCCTTCATCTGAAATGTTAATTTCCCCTTTATTCCTAAATAATATTTTTACTGGATAAAATAATCAGTTGATAGTTTGTTTCATTTTTAATATCAGCACTTGAGAACTATTATACCACTTTCTTCTGACCTCTATGGTTTCTATAAGAAATCCACTATTATTCAAATAGTTTTTCCCCATAGGTAAGGTTTTATTTTTCTCTGGCTGCTTGCAAAAATGAAACTGTTTTTTTATTGTCTAATTTTCCAAAGGTTAATTATGGTGTATCTTGGCTTAGATTTCTTTGAAATTAGCCCATTTAGGATTTATGCAGTTTACTGATCTGTAGATTTGTCTCCTGCTAAATTTGAAAAGTTTTCAAACATTATTTCTTTTGGTGTTTTTAACCCTACCTTTTTATCCTTTTGACTCTGCTGGATCTTTTAAGACCCACAGGTCCCTGAAACTCATTTTTGTCCCTAGTCAATTTCCTCTACATGGCTTGGACTGGGTAATTTCTATTGTTCTATTTTGCAGTTCACTGGCTCCTTTGTCCCTTCCGTTCTATGTTGAACTCTTCCACTAAGCTTTGTATTTCAGTTACTTACTTTCCAATTTAAAAATTTCTATTGGTTCTTTTTGGCTGACACTTTCTATTTCTTTGCTGAGACTTCCTATTTTTTTCCTTTGTTCCAAGTATATTGGTAATCACTTACTGAAGCATTTTTTTTTTTAATAATCACATATGGTTTTATTTTTTTAAAATTTATTTATTATTATTATACTTTAAGTTGTAGGGTACATGTGCATAACGTGCAGGTTTGTTACATATGTATACTTGTGCCATGTTGGTGTGCTGCACCCATCAACTCGTCATTTACATCAGGTATAACTCCCAATGCAATCCCTCCCCCCTCCCCCCTCCCCATGATAGGCCCCGGTGTGTGATGTTCCCCTTCCTGAGTCCAAGTGATCTCATTGTTCAGTTCCCACCTATGAGTGAGAACATGCGGTGTTTGGTTTTCTGTTCTTGTGATAGTTTGCTAAGAATGATGGTTTCCAGCTGCATCCATGTCCCTACAAAGGACACAAACTCATCCTTTTTGATGGCTGCATAGTATTCCATGGTGTATATGTGCCACATAGCTGAAACTGGATCCTTTCCTTACTCCTTATACGAAAATTAATTCAAGATGGATTAGAGACTTAAATGTTAGACCTAATACCATAAAAATCCTAGAGGAAAACCTAGGTAGTACCATTCAGGACATAGGCATGGGCAAAGACTTCATGTCTAAAACACCAAAAGCAACAGCAGCAAAAGCCAAAATTGACAAATGGGATGTAATTAAACTAAAGAGCTTCTGCACAGCAAAAGAAACTACCATCAGAGTGAACAGGCAACTTACTGAAGCATTTTTAAAATATCATGGCTGCCTTAGAATCTTTGTTGGATAATTCTAACATTTTGCCATCAATCTTTTATTGTTAAGTTTGAGACCTTCCTGATTCTTGGTATGATGTGTGATTTGGGGTTAAAGGCCAGACAATTCCATTTTATGTAATCGGTTCCTAGACCTCATTTAATTCTTTCATTTTAACTGGCTTATCTTAAATTTAACTCTGACATTACTCTACCAGGGAATGGGGGTACCCCACCTCATTCTTGTCAGGTGAGGATAAAAGTCCAGACTTCCCACTCAGCTTCTGTTGACACCCAAGGGTTAGAGTTGTGTGTGTTGGGGTGGAGGGAAGCCTTCATTACTGCCAGATAGGGGTGGAAGTCCAGGATCTACACATGGTCTCCACTGACATCGTTGGAAATGGGTTCATTACCTGACAGTAGGAATGAAACTCCCAACTTCTTCCTCAGCATTCTCTGACACCACCCCCCACAGGGGAGTGTGATGCCTCATTACAGCCTGCCCTTAGTGGAAGTCTAGGCACTGCATTCAGCCTTAGCTGGAATGTATGGGTGTGGGGGCCACAGGGTTTTCTGTTGTACTTGGCTAGAGTAGGGTGGCTATTGTCTGAGGCTCACTATTTTACTGGGCTGCCCTTTCCCTCATTATTTGGCTAAAGAGGGCAGGATTTTATTTGTCTATGCTTGTTAGGTTTTCTGGTTTAATGGCTCCTCCAGGTCTAAATCTAGGATATATGAGGCAAAAAAAGAAAAACAAACCATGGAACTCACCTCTACGTCAATTCCAAGGACCTGAGGTCCCTAGCCATTCTACCTACTCCTATCTACCTTCCAGAGTATTCTTATGATGCTTCATATATTAATATAATGACCAGGGCTTTTAGTTGTACTTAGCCATAGAAATAGGGAAAAGTGTGTTCTACTCCATCTTTCCCCTGTAGCATATTTTTGTTGCATTTTTTTTTGCCTTTTTAAATCTCTGTTGTTTGTGCCTTGCTAATTACACACTGAATTTGTGCTGTAGTTAACATGAAAAATGTAATTAATACAGATGCCATTGGTAAGTTATTTCTGAGAATAAATACATTTTATTACCTTGCCAAATGGAAACATAAATAATTGGCTCATGGGCTTCTAATATGAGTCTGTGTAAGTCAGATAGTACATGAGAGGATATATGAAAAAGTAGTATTTATTATCAGCCTAATGTAAAACCGGGTACAGTGACAGGTTCCTGCTAACTCAGAAAACACTACCATTGCCTGAACTTAGCAATTGTCAGCATTGACACTTTCAGGAATCACTCGTTAGAATGATAGTCTTGGGAGTAACTTATTGGATGACTATTGATTTGGGATCTTTCGCTAGATCTTGCTTGGAGGGTGTAGATCTTGTTCTAATACATACTTCTCTATATTTCCAGGGCCATGTTGTGTAATATGATTACCTTCATGTGTTCCTAAAAGTTGAAGATAATTTCCAGTTTTTTCTGTACTTTATTTTATATATGTTTTATATTCCTAGTTAGATTTCATCTGATGTTAAGCAAGAGTTAATATGCATATTTTATTCTTTTAAGAGTCAAGTTCTAGTGAACTCTTAAAACTTATTTGCAAATTTACTTCCCTAGTCTATATTCCCAAAGAAAGTTTACTTGAATTAACATAAGACCATAATGTTTGTCTTGAAAGATCTCAAGTCTTCCTAGAATTGCTGAGAACAGATTCGCTGAATTTCCCCCAAGAGGAATTAACTCTAGGTAAAATTCCTAAACCAAAAGACTTAAATCTTTCCTTAGTTCATTTTCTCTGGAGGAAGCCTTCTAACTTTTTCTATCTAAAAGACTTTCTGAGATGAAGTTTATAGCAGTGCATCCTCATGCCATATATCAGTGTCCTGGTGCGTAACTTGCCTGCAGATAGATTTCATCAGAACTAATGAGAAGATGAATATGTTTACCTCTGAATCCAGAGCTGCGCCTTACCAAAAATTGCTGTCATTTAGACACAAGTCAAAGGGTAAAACTGGACCATGGACAGATTTGAGGATAACCAGGATGCAAATTTATTAATTATGTCTTCTATAATTAAAATGAGATATCAGGAAAATATCTCAGGCTGATACTAGAATAAACAACCTCTCCAAACTGCAATTTACTTTCTGTGATATTAGCTGTATCTTAGGATACAGGAAGCATACAAAGTGAATATGAACTTCTAAAAGATGACAGGCATAAATGGATTGATGATTTTACTAGTTGTCTAAAAACCTTTAGTAGAAAAAGTGGTAGATATTTTTTGAGCTTTGTGCAAGGTATATGGTAGCTCACACCACTAATGACATGGTGTATTAGCCATGATAAGATATATTGTTGACAATTTAGAAGCAGAGAATTAGCAGAAGGCATGAGACACCCTGGGTCCGGGGAGTTGTTCAATCAAGAATGTTGCCCGTAGCAGGTTGGATGTGCTACAAGGAGCTCTTCAGTGGGGAAAATGTCACCTCTGAACCATCTTAAATATATTTAGGCTAGTCCAAGTATGTGAGGAGGACATAGTTTACTAAGTAAAACAAAACAAAACTCTTGTGGGGCATCTCTAAGCCCGTAAAAAAATATTGGGGAAGTTGGGAGCTAATCTTAGAAGTCTGTATACCAAAGGCACTGACATTAACTAGAGGACTTACTACCTTTCTCTAGTCGTCCAGTCCAGGTAGACCAGCAGTTCCAGACTTCAAGGAAGGAAGACAGTAGGGAGGCCTTACAACTTCTCTTCTGAGACCAAAGTTTCATGTCTTTTAGTGGATAAAAATCATAATCCGCAATGGAGACTCAGGAAATCTCAGGTTTCTGACAGGTTGGACCTTTTTCTTCCTTGACACGTGAAAGGTGCTCTCACAGCATCTTTCTCTGAGTATCAGGCTAATGTCCCATCAATCTCCACTTTTAATGAGCTCTCACATCAGATATGGATTGTCTTTATACAACACATTTCATTTATTTTTTGTTTCATTTATTTTTTTTTCGTTGTGTGAAAAGCACTTATTTGTGAGACACTCCCAGATACTTTACGTGGATTAACTATTTTAAGTGTCATAATCCTATAATGGAGGTATAAATGTACTCAGTTTACATATAGAGGAACTGTGACCCACAGAGGTTAAATACTTGCCCAAAGTCAGAAGGCTAGAACAACAACATGCCCTGATTTCATCCAGTGACATGGAGATGAAGATGATGAATAAATTTAGAGATTAAAAGTGCTACGAAGGAAATAAAGCAGAGTGATGGGCTAATTTTACTTTGGGTGGTCGGGGAAAGTCTCATTAAGAAGTGTTACAGGATCTGAGACTTGGAAAATACAAAACAACAAGCCAAAAGAAGGTTAGGTGCTGATGATTAGAGGAAGGACAGAAGGTTCAAGGCCTCAAGAAGGAAATGAGCCTAATGTGATTGAGAAAGACAAAGGAGACCAGATCATGGGAGGAATGGAACTGTGGTAAGAGACATAGTGGAAGAGGAGAGAGAGGGTCAGACCTGGTAAGGGATTTACATTTGAGTTGTAAACAACAGCAACTCTGCTCTGTGTGGCATTGCCTATGTGCCAAGCACTGTTCTAATAGT
Organism: Macaca nemestrina; assembly: GCF_043159975.1. Classification (NCBI taxonomy): domain Eukaryota; kingdom Metazoa; phylum Chordata; class Mammalia; order Primates; family Cercopithecidae; genus Macaca; species Macaca nemestrina. The sequence goes on from NC_092130.1 coordinate 62,006,039, forward strand.
TTTACCTATCTTCATTTTATCTTCATAGCTATCATATGAGGTAGTATCATTATTAATCTCATTTTACAGATGAGAAAACTGAAGTGTAGTGGGTAAAGTAACTAGTAATTGAAATGCAGTGGGACATGATTAGAAGACTTCGGGTAGTAACAATCTGATTTACATTTAAGAAGTAGCACAGGAGCTGAGACTTGGAAAAGAAAGTTCTTTGTGGCTGCGTGGAAAAACGATTAGGGGCTATGAGAGAACAAACTAGAGAACCAGGCAGGAAATCATAGTAGCCTCTTCAGGATATTACTGATAAATGGGAAAATTGGACCAAAGGATTTTGGTATATTTTGTACTGATGCTGGAGTAGATGTAGGAGGTGAAATTAAATAAGAAATCAAGATAGATCCCTAGGTTTCTTATTTGGACAACTGGGTGGATGGCAATGTCATATATAACAGTAAATGATAGGGAAGACAAGAGGACCAGGTTAGAACACAGTGATTTCGCCATATTAAGTTAATGACACTTACTAGACATCTGAGGGGAGATAAGTAGAAAGATGGATATATGGAGTTTGAGTCTCAGTGGAGAGGTTACATATTGTTTTAGTGCACATAAAACAAAGGATTTGGAAAAGGTATATTTCCATAAATAAATCTGGGACCAAAGTTTGTTTTTGTGTGGTAGAAACCTAAGCAGGGAATTTCTACTCTTTGTTTAAAGCTTTGTTTGGGATTCATATCTTTCTTCTCAGATTAAAAAAAAAAAAATGTTTAGGTTCCTAATAAAATGTCCTTTGCAGTGTCAGAAGAAGTCTATTCTTTTTATTTCTTTTGGATATTTTTCAGATATAGGATCCCCTATTCCAAGACCCCATTGCCTCCGACATCAGTCAGTGCATGTCTACAAAAGTTCAAGGGGAATGCTGTTCTAAAAGCATGTTCGGCTTAGTCTGCCCATGGGAACAGGAAGGGTACAAAGTGAATATGAACTTCTAAAAGATGACAGCTGCCCAAACACATGTGGTATTTTCAAAGAAAGTTCAAACTGAGCATATTTAAAATGGACAATGCTACACTGGAGATTTTTTTGTGCTCTGCAGCACGAATAGTTCAATGATTATTTTCGTTAGGTCCTAGTTGATCACTTGTTTATTTATGCCTGGATGGTTTTTTCCTTAATCTGAATTTGTTTTTCAAACATTTAGCAAAATCCCAGCATAGCAAAGATAGGATGTGTTAGGTTTGCCTTACATTATCTACTCTTCTATGAAAAGCAGAAATCAGATTAACATCTCTTTCTGAACTCCAAAATAGGAGTTCACTTTGATATGAGAAATAGCAAGAAAATGTCAACTACTGAACTGCATCATATTCCCTTAGCTGCTTGCTTCCAATAATCATGTTCTGTAAAGATTTAGAGATTTTCCTTGAAATCTTCTCCCAAATCAATTATGAGATGTACCTTTTTTACTAGTGTAATATTTCTGAAATCGAAATGCTTCTTACAATTATAATTAGTAGTGTTTCGTTTTATAGTGGTACATAAAATAACAACATGTTTTACTTTTTGATGGCATTTTGCATTGATGATTGTTAAGTAGTGAATGGGGTTAACATCCAAAAACTGATGGAAGACCAACCTGTGGATAAGGACAATGAATGTTCTAGTGCAAATATTGGAATTAGGGTTATAAAATGAGAATTGTTGGCTGCTGGATATTCTTTGATTCTGATGCTTCTTTGAGAGATAACCTATTACCTTTTATTAGGGAGCCCCAAAGTAATGTTTTCGCAATGACATAAATATAATTTTCTTAAAGTATTTATATTAAATTTGAATTCTAAGAAGATGTTTTTCAAGCTTATGATTCTGTTACAGATTTTTTATAGTTTATTCTATGTTACTAACTCACTTTGACAAGTGAAACAAAAGTTACAAATAAAAAGTTCCAACTTTCAAAATCTGTATATCTAGAATGACCTCTGCTTATTAATCAAGAATTATTGGCATACTTTGGCAAACAATGAAGAGAGAATCTTCTTATAACAATTTGTAACACTCAAGCGTTCATTAACATTTTCTTATTAAACTATGAGCTCAGTAATTGGCTTCTCAGAACTTGTCAATTATTTTCCATATCCCGTGCTGTACAACTATGACTTGATAAAGGCAATTTAACAGATAGAAACGTCTGGATTGGCTAGGACATTTGTCAATACCGGATTTATGGTTTATAGTGTCTGCCCCAGTCATGCTACTGTTCTAAAACCTTGACACCTAGTCCATCAATCTGCCTATAAAAGGAAAACCCTATTTCTAAAGTGACAGAATCTATTTGTAGTAGTGCCGTCAGTTAGCAAAGCTGTCTGTGAAATACACCAGGGAGGAAGAGGTGAGAGGGAGGGGTACACATTTGTTAAGATTCTCAAAAGATCTCACTTTGCTGAACAGAGCTAGATATTATCCTGCCTATTAAGACAATAAAAATACTTCCAGGAGACAATCCTTTTCTTCCTTCTCCACCAAACCAAAAGCAACTTGGTAATTTATTTACAAATGTACTCCTGTCATCACTTGACTAGAGAAAATCTTTTCAGGGAGCAGTAGGCCAAAGTGGTGTTGCTCCCACGTTGATTTTATGGTATGTTTGATGGATTTTGCATATGTTGCTTCTGTTGTAGTGAGACTCATATTTTCTATGTACCCCTTCCTTCTTGGATCAAGACACTTTTCCACCATTCTTCTGGGGTCACAGTTCATATCAACATATGGAGTTGTTGCTATAAAGAAAAAAAATAGATTATTTAAGCAAAATGTACCAGAGTCCTACATAAATTGATAGACAATATTAGCAATAAAATATTAGCTTCTCTAGTAGCTATTTCACCCTGAGTTTAGGCCTAGAAGAATCATTTTTCCTTCATTTCCTCCTCCTGTAGGTGGAAACTGAGTGGAAGACTATCTCGTCTCTGTTAGCAGCACTGAAATGTTGATGCCTGCCAGCCACTACTCCCAAAGCCACAATAAACCACCACACACATACACGTACACATACACACACACACACACACACACACACACACAACTGTTCATTAACAAAGTGCTCACTCATTAAATGAAGTTTTAATCTATCTCCTAGCCTCTACTTCCCACTTCACCTCATTTGACTGATTACTGCTCCTAAATGCTATCTGTGTAGAAATTCTGGAATAGCCCCATCTCCTGCCATTTCCATGGGGCAAAAACACAGCACTAATGGTAGCCTGGGAAAACAACCATGAACAAAAAGCAAGGAAGTCTCGGGGCTGGGTAGAGAAGTGATCAGTCTGAGAGTATCATATAGGAAACACAGGTTAGGAGGTGAGATCTGAGAGGAACAACTTTTATGTATGCTAAGGTAGGCTCTGTGTAGACAGAGCCATAACTGCATAACTGGAAAGAAAAATATGTCCTTTGCAAGGACACGGAAGGACCTGGAAGCCATTATCCTCAGCTAACTAATGCAGGAATGGGACACCAGACACTGCATATTCTCCTTCATGAGTGGAGCTGAACAATGAGATCACATGAACATAGAGTGGGAAACGACACACACTGGGGCCTGTCATGGGCAGGAGGTAGCAAGGGAAGGGAGAGCATTAGGATAAACTGCTAATGCATGCTGGGCTTAATGTTTAGGTGATGGGCTGATGGGTGCAGCAAACCACCATGGCACATGGTTACCTATGTAACAAACTTGCACATCTCGCACATGTGTCTTGGAACTTAGAAAATGTGGTATATATACACCATGGAATACTATGCAGCCATGAAGAATGAGATCATGTCCTTTGCAGAAACATGGATGGAGCTGGAAGCCATTATTTTTAGGAAGGTACCTCAGGGACAAGAAACCAAATACCTCATGCTATCCCTTATAAGTGGGAGCCAAATGATGAGAACATGTGGACACATAGAGGGGAACAACAGACACTGGGGCCTACTTGAGGGTAGAGGGTAGGAAGAGGGAGAGGATTAGGAAATACAATTAATGGATACTAGGCTTAATACTTGGGTGACAAAATAATCTATACAACAAGCCCCCATGACATAAATTTACCTGTATAGCAAATCTGTACATGTACCCCTGAACTCAATAAAAGTTCAAAAAAAAAAAGGAAAAATAAAAGCTGTGTGGCACATCCCTCAAAATTCTGTGTATACTTCATCATTTAATGGCAATAATTGTTAAATAATGGGCTAACCCATCTTTTCCAAATAGTAATGTCGTGACTGAGGAGTTACATCATCTTAGGAAATGAACTTGACTCAAAAAAAATAAGTTTTCTTTGGTTGTTATAATGACTTCATTGTTTTTTGAATTACGTAGTGCTATATTCTGAACGATTGTGCCCTCCTCCCTGTCCTGCCACAAATTCATATGTTGAAACCTAATCGGTAACGTAATGGTATTAGAGGTGGGGACTTTGGGAGGTGAGTCGGTCATGGGGCAGAGCCCTCATGAATGAAATCAGTGCCCTTATAAAAAGACTCTAGGCCAAGCATGGTGACTCACGCCTGTAATCCCAGCACTTTGGGAGGCTGAGGTGGGCAGATCATGAAGTCAGGAGTTTGAGACTGGCCTGGCCAACCTTGTGAAATGCTGTCTCTACTAAAAATACAAAAAAAAATTAGTCGAGTGTGGTGGTGGGCACCTGTAATCCCAGCTACTCAGGAGACTGAGGTAGGAGAATTGCTTGAACCCAGGAGGCGGAGGTTGCAGTGAGCTGAGATTGCACCATTGCACTCCAGCTTGGGTGACATTGCGAGACTCCGTATAAAAAAAAAAGACCCTAGAATGCTCTTTTGCCCTTTCCTCCATTTGGGGACACAGGGACACAGGGAGAAGGTGCCATTTTTGAACCAGGAAATAGGCCCTCACACTAAATCTGTCAGTGAGTTGATAATGGACTTCCCAGACTCCAGAGCTGTGAGAAATAAATCTGTGGTGTTTATAAGCTACCCAGTTACGGTATTTTGTTTTAGTAGACCAAATGGACTAAAATAGTTACAACACTTTAAAATGGAGAGATTGCAAACAAAATACAGATTTCTGCCTGCTCTTTAAAAAGCATCCTTATGGCCACTCTCTGTTGGAGCCAAGCCATGGCAGCCCTGTGAACAGTATTTGTGGTCTGAGGACAGTTATGGTTTCCACTACTCCCTGGTGTTTCTTAGTTGTCTTTGCTCTGTTGCCCTTTTTTAGTTGCTGTTGCTCTATTGTTATTCTTACAACTGGATCATTGCAGTTTACTTATCTGTATTGCCTACTTAGCTCCCATGGGCATTTGTGTTTTCATCATCACCAAAAATGGCTTATCTATTTTTTATGTTCATTTTTGGAAGATTCTTTCATGCTTAATTCTTTTGTGTCTCTTCATTAAAATATTGGGTGAAGGTTGCTGTTCAGTGATACACGCATTTTAAAGAAGAAGAGGCTGGTCTTAGCAGAAGAACTAATAATGACACAGATTTGGATGAGCATTCTTTGGGCATTACCAATATTTTTCTCTAAACCATTCCTAATGTATACACAGCTTCATCAAGTCCCATTTAAGTGGCTTAAACTCCAGTATGCTTTTTAAAATTCAATTGTCTATATTGGCTTAAAGATCTTGGAACAGGAATTTTATTTTTAGCATGCCCACACATTCGTCTTTCTAACTGGGATGAATGAAGTAACCAGGGAGCACGTTGTAGATAGCAAGAAAAAGAAACAATACTTAGGGGCATAGTTTCTGGTTTGAATAGAGTTTGAGTGTATCAACTAATCAATCCATAGATATGTGCCCAATGGCTAATCTGTAGCTAACCCTGTTATGCACTTAGTAATATGGTATAATAAAGGAGAATTTGTTATCTTTTGATTACTAAAAAAAGAATTAATGAAATTAGATTGTTTATTTCTTTAACCAGATATTGTGAATGACCAAATGACAAAGGTAATAATTCCCATGAATTATTTTTATTTATAAAATCAGATTTATTTTTTACTTGTTAATAGTTTTAGACCTTCCATAGTACTTTATCTTCAGCAGGGGTATAGTGTTAGCTTTCAAAAATGAGTTTTATTAGTTTTGTAGTAAAGGAGAAGTGTCTTTTCATTTTTCTACTTTACAAATGAAAAAAACAAAGTGAACTTCTATGGAAGCCAATTTATTGACTTAGTCAGTTATGACACATAGGGGTATGAGCAGAGAGTTTGTGTTTCAGAGAAAAAACAAAACCATAAGAAAACCTATACCGAGTGTCACCTCCATCAGACAGTGCTTTCTTGCTTTATGTTATTCCATATTGGTCAATTTGTTCTTTAAAATGTCATCAATAACTGCTACAAGGGTACTAATCTATTTTAACTGGTCTCTTAGGTAGTCATTTTAATCTTGGGTTCATGTTACTTTTTATTTTATCCCTCTATTCATTTTACCTCTGAATTTATAGTTATCAGGTTTATAAAAGTGACCCAGAGGCCTGGTTATTACAAGTGAAACCATGGGGTTTGGTATTGAGTTCATCATCGCCTCTTTCTCTATAAATATTTCACAACTCTGATCTTAAATAAATGTACCTACAAGCATTAAATATTAAAAATTCATTTGGCTACAGGCAAAATTAAAGGTAGGGTAACTAGTTCTTCATAAATAAACTAAGCATTTTTATGTAGAGAAATATTTCCTAATAATAAATTTCTTCACTCCATACTATCTCAAAGAAGAGCAAGCATAAACAGAGACCCAGGTAGATAATAGTTTAAGGAGAACAAGTATAAAAAATGCAGCTAGGGAGATAATATCAATCTCTCTTATTCCCCAAACATTCTAATTTTCGGTTTCTTTGAGATAGTGATAGATCCATTCCTTCATCCTATTCTTACTTCAAATAGTTTTTCATGCCTCACCCTGATTGCAGTGGTCCCATTGGAATCTCAAGTTTTAGGATTCAGATTTCCTCCAGTACTGTCTTGGCATCAGAAAAGAAGAAATTCTACAGTCAGTTATAGCTTCCCTGACATATACACACATTACCCTCACACAAAGTGTTTGATTTAACTCTTTATAAACAAGGAAGGAACAAGAACAAGAATATTGCATTTTACTTGGTAAAGCACTGTGCCTTTCTATGCTTATAATTATGCCTAACAATGTTCATCTTAAGAAAGGGAAACTATTTGGAAGAGAATATCAAAGTGAAAAAAAAATCATAAGTGACAAGTATCTTGTTCATGAGGATAGTATAAACAATTCTTGTGGACACCTGTAAAATAGTTAAGAGGCATCTAGAAAAAATAGGGTTTTATCTGGTCTAAATACTGATCAGCATTCATAAATATGCAGCCAGTCTCCAGCATGTGGAGTCCAGTGGGCACCAGCATGTTTCCTTCCCTCAGTCTAGTTCCTTCAATGTTCTACAGTCATGCTGGAGACCAGATTTAGGTAAAATCCAGCGGAGGTTCAGTTTCTACCATAAGAGGGTACAATCTTATTTATTGGTATTGGCTATCTTATGTCTTTCTTTGTTTACTACACATTACAAAAATTATCCTAAAACTTGATGTGATTGTGATACAAAAAGAGAATAGCATTTTTGCATTTTGTAGTCTTAGGTTCTGTAGAAAAGGTTCCTGAGGCTCAGAGTCACTATGTTGCACAAGTCCGGGGGCCTCTCTTCACATGGTATTCTACCTATTAGCATTTTGTAGAGAGGAGTTCATCTCAGGGAATGATGAAGGACCACTCATGATGCATCTGCAGGACATCTTTTTAATAGGGACCCCTTAGGGATTATTTTCTTTAAAAACACACACACAAAAATCACTGCTATTTCTAAAATACCTGAAAATTAAAAACTAAATAGTGTTGGAACCAAGTAGTCAGAGGTTTTCAATGTTGTTAGTAATTAGGGAATTTTTTGTTAATGTAAAGAAAAATATAACCTTATATAAGAGGAGTCATTGTAATTTAAATATTCACTAATTGAGATTTTTACTTATAAAGACAGTTCAGTAAACTCTTACTGTAATACTACTTATATGTGTAAAATATTATAGGGGTTACATACACAGTTCATTTCATGGCTGCTTGATTTTCTCTGTGGTTTTCTAAAGGTTCAGGATCCACAGATTGGGAACTATTGAGATAAAATATCACATAAAAGCAGAGGGTCCTTCACAGACATAATTGTGTTTCATTTATTTTCATTGTGAAGAAAATCTAAAACTTACTTACATAATATTATTTAATGGATTAAGAAAGCATATGAAGCAGAACATATTGAAACTCTGCCTGTAAGTGTACCAAGTCTGATGAAAGAACAAATTTCACTTAAAAAAAGAACAGTGGAAATTTATGTGATTTGTATCACATGCTGAATACAGTTTCTGCAATGTTTGCACAAGGGGAGCAGTCACTAGTAGTTATAAAATAGAAGTGACCAGATCAATAAATTAAAAACAGTTTTTTATCATGGTATTTTTCTTTTTCTTTTTTTTTTTTTTTGAGACGGAGTCTCGCTGTGTCTCCCAGGCTGGAGTGCAGTGGCCTCATCTCGGCTCACTGCAAACTCCGCCTCCCGGGTTCACGCCATTCTCCCGCCTCAGCCTCCCAAGTAGCTGAGACTACAGGCGCCCGCCACCACGCCCGGCTAGTTTTTTGTATTTTTAGTAGAGACGGGGTTTCACCATGTTAGCCAGGATAGTCTCGATCTCCTGACCTCGTGATCCACCCGCCTCGGCCTCCCAAAGTGCTGGGATTACAGGCTTGAGCCACCGCGCCCGGCCTATCATGGTATTTTTCAAACAGAAGAAAATAAATAATGCAATAAACTACTCTGTATCCATCATCTAGTTTCAATAGTTATTAGCATTTTGCAATTTTATTTCATCTATCTTCTCTACTTTTCTAAAGTATTTAAAAAATCAGAAACTGTAAATTCTTCAAAATATATTTCTAATGGCTAATTACTTTTTCATATTTACATTATCATTATTAAGACTAATATTAACAACATCATCTAGTAACCAGTCCATGCTCAAACTTGCCAAATTATCTTTACAGTTGTTCAAATTAAAATTTCACCAAGGTCTGTACGTATACTTTGTTAATGTTTGTAAATTCTTTTTCTCTAGAGCAGTTTCTTCTCTCCTTTTTTTCCCCTTGACATTTGTTTATTGAAAATGAAACTAGGTCTGGCGGGATTTTTTTGCATTCTGGATTTCACTGGTTGCTTCTTTGTGGCATAATTTCCTCATTTACCTAATTCATTCATTCTCCATATTTCTTGTAAAATTTCAATCTGAAGCACTCGATTAAGCTTCACTTTTTTTTTTTTAAAAAGCAAAAAACCTTCAAAAGACACTTCAGGAAGTGCTGTGAAACATCAACAGCATCGTATCAGGAGGAAGCCTCACTTTTAGTCATGTGGGTTCGGAGTTGTAAGCTCCATCAATCTATTCCAGGGTTCCTCCTACGACTTTCACAAAATGGTTGCCCATTGGTAATCAGTGCTAAGATCTTCTTTTCCCTTAGAGGTCACAGTATTGTGATTTTAAATTTTTTATTCTTTCTGCATTTGTAGCTGAAATACTTCTATAAAGAATAATTTTCCATTCATCAGTATCGTTACGTCCAAATATAATTTGTAAAATGATGGTAAAGGTTTGGTTATTTGCCTTTATTCATTAATTTGCAGAATGAGTTGATATTTTAGCAACTTCACAGTTAACCAACAATTTTTAAAGAAATGCTCAGTGTGTTCTGATCAATTGCAAATATTATTCTTTCTGATATTCAAATTACTCAATTCTTAACCAATCAGAGTTTATTGCCTCTTGTACCCTTTTTTTTTTTTTTTTCTTCTGCAATAGTCTGAAATCTTTCTTGTTTTTTTTTTGGTACAAGGTGTTGCAGGCTCATTTTGAATATTCCAAGACCTGGAATCACCTATTGCTCCAAAAAGCCTATGTTCATTTAGTAGAAAATGACAATTTGATTCCAAAACAAGTGCTGTACAGTTGCCTATTGTTACTGAATTACCATTTATTTTTGACCTTTCAGAACTTGAAAATTCATACTTTTTTGTATAGAGAAAATATTTCATGACATCATAGGGATATTGGAAACTCAGATTTCAGATTATAGGGTACTCATTTAAATTGTTTTATGTTTGCATCTCTTTCTCTTTATCTGAAAATCTGGGTTCCTATTGGAGTTAACATAATTACTTATTTCTTTTGTCCTACAATATACTCATAATAGTTTCAAAATAACAATGCCAGAATTTTAATTTATGATAAAATCGCTGAGTACAATATAAGATTTCTTTGTCGTTCTTTTTGTCCTTAGGATATATCCCACAAGGATTATAATGAAAATATTGCTTTTTAAATCTGTCAACATAATTTTTTTTAATGTGACTATGACACCAACTTAATATACAGTTAGATTCATTTTCTTGAATTACTTTTCAAAAATATAGGGATACTTTTTGTTATTTATCTTTAGTTTTGTTTATTAAATATAAACCATTTACAAGACTCCAAAGCCAAAACTCAAAATGAGTTTAACTTTCATCCCTATGTCTGCCTCCTTTAATAGGTGACATTTTTTGCTATTTTTAGTTTATCGTTCTTTTTTTGTAATATATATGTATACACATATGCATGTACATATATATGTAAATGTATATATGCGTGAGTGTATATCAGTACCCACATATGTAAGTGTATTTGTGCTTACATACACGCACACATACATACTTCTATCTCTTCTTTTTATGTAATAGTAATAAAACTGTTCGGTACCTTGTTTTCTTTAAGCCTAATAATTTATCCTCGTGATCACTATACTACAGTAGAATGGGATTGTCCTCATTCAATATTACAGCTGCAGAGTACTCCATTAAAGTTTATTCAGGCAGTCCTGTAATTATGCACATTGATTTTTCCCAGTATTTTCTTATTACAAATACTGTTATGATGAATAATTTTTGTGTATCACAGTTTGTACTATTGCCAGTGTATTTTTGGGAAAGTGCCTAGTAGTGGGATTGCTGAGATAAAGGGTAATTGTGTATGCAATTTTGCTAGATATCAAATTCCCTTGGGTTGAGTCATTTTACATTCCCACCAGCAATGTATGAGAATGACTCCCCACAGGCCAACTATATAGAGTATGCTGTCAAACTTTCAGATGTTTGCCAATTGGATAGATGAGAAATGGTATCTGATAATAGGTTTAATTTGCATTTTTTATTATGAGTGAAAGTGAGCATCTTTGTATGTTATTTATGTTTCTTTGTAAATTTTTTATTGGGCAATTGGTCTTTTGGTTCTTAAATATTAAATTTTCTTTGTATTTCTTAGGGTATGAACTTATTTGTAATGTATTCTTGATAATTTTTTTCTGGTTTACAATTTATCTTTTTACTCTTCTGTGTATGTGTTTGCCATAAAGATTTTTTTAATGTACAAAAGTGTACGAGACATTTTCTTTATTGCTTCTTGGTTTTGAATCATAATTAGGAAAGTGTTTTCTACTCTGATTTATAGTGAAATTTCACCATTTTTTTCTAGTACCTATATGGTGGTATTTTTTATGTTTCAACCTCTGATTCATTTGAAATTTATCCTGATATATGATGTGAGGAATGATTCAAAAGTTGCACTATTCCATATGACTATACAGTTTTCTTAGCACTGATTTGAGATGCTCTGCTAATTATATTCCACATTTTCCAATGCTCTAGGATCCATTTTCTGAATTTCCTACTCTCTTCTACTAGTATGTCTGGTCATTCATATGTTCATAGCATATAGCTTAATTATAGAGACTTTATGATATATTTTAGTGTCTGGATGAAGTAGTTCCCCCAAACATTTTAAGATTTCTCTGGATATTGCTTTATGGTTAGTTTTCTACATGAACTTTAAAATGAACTTGTATAATGCTAGAAACAATTCTTATGGTATTTGTATTGGGATTATATCGAATGTATTATGTAGCTTGGAGGAAATTGCAATTTTTAGAATGCTGTGTCTTCTTATGCAAGAACCTAGAATGTATTTTCACTTCTTCAAGTCTACTTTTGTGTCTTACAGAAAAAGATCATTTAATAAAACATGGTATATTATGGGCACATTTATTTAGTTATAATGACAAATAGGCTAAACTTTCTAACTTGAAATATGTACTTTGGTTAATATGGAGTTGATGAATGTCTTTGTCATGGTAAGTTTTTGCTGAAAAATATACATAAGTCAGTAAACCCTATTACTTTATAAACAGTATTTGTTTATATTCTTTTTTGTCAGACAATTTTAAATGAAGCTGATAATACTTTCATTTGAATCTACTGAATCTATTACCTCATAATAAAATACTTCTAGTCATAAATTGTAATTTACAAATAAGGTAGTCTTAGGGTCAGGTAAACCTTAGCCTTTGTATTGCAGTCTCCTTATTTCTGTTTTAATTCAGCTGTATACACAATTAAATAAAAGCAGACACAAATTCTCTACTAATTAAAAAGCATCTGAATCCAAGAAAAAATTGATACGTAGCTTTATTAGCTTTATTTTCTTTATCTTTTGTTTGTGTCTGCATGATTCTTTTTGATTTTTTGATCAAGGTAAATAAATTGAATATTTAATAATGCAAAAACTCAGTCCATACATCCTGTGCAACAGAGAAATTATCATAAACACATACAAGTCCTTTGGTTGAACTCAGTATTTACTTTTTATTTTTATTTATTTGAGAGAGTCTCACGCTGTCACCCAGGCTGGAGTGCAGTGACCCAGTCTTGGCTCACTGCAACCTCCGCCTTCTGGGTTCAAGTGATTCTCCTGCCTGTATTTTATATATATATATTTTATATTATTATATATATATATTAATATTATATATTAATTTATATATATTAATATTAATTTATATATTATATATATATAATATATATATTTTTTAGTACAGATGAGATTTCACCATATTGGCCAGGCTGGTTTCGAACTCCTGACCTCATGATCTGCCCACCTTGGCTTCCCAAAGTGCTGGACTTACAGGCATGAGCCACCATGCCTGGCCTGAACTCAGTATTTAATGTGTAACAGAATTGTCTTTGTGTCTTTGGAGTTCTAGAGTTGAAGAACTTCCAAGCCAATATTGTGTGTGCAGTGGTTCTCAAATGGAGGTTGTCAGTATCTTGCCGTCCATGTGGTATCTGGGAGTGGTCAGGGATATTTTTTTTTTCTGACCTTTTAACTGAGGGGAAAGACATTATTGGCATTTTGTAGGGAGGACCAGGAAAGCAAATGCCTTGTTATAAAGGCAGAATCCTCTGTGGTGAAGAATTGACTTGGCCAATATTAAGAAGACTTAATGATTAAGTCTTTAATCCATATTGACTAGGCCAAGTTCTGGGTTTGGTACTGGAACTCTCTTGGGATATCTGAAATCCTTATTTTTGTTTTTCATGGTTAGAACTCCATTAATTTTGCATTCAGAATTCCTACTGATTCAGATTGCTATTGAGGGAGGACATAATATTTAGGGCTGCAGAGGAGGTTAGAATGAGACCAGCTGCTTATTTGTCATATTATTTATGTATGACTGGGAGCAAAATTGTGTGCCTTTTTATAGTAGAATCCATAAATTAATAGACATCATATAGTATGATAGAATAAAATTTGATTGTTGATACAATATATTAATTTATATTAACAAAGCTGTATTTGTGAAGGCCTGTTTTACTTATGCTGATGCTTGTATATTCCTGTCCTGAACTTTTAAGTTGTATAGAAAGTAATTAGAATGATATTTTCCTCAACACATCTCCCTACAAGAGAAAAAAGGCATAATCAAGGGAAACTGAGGCACTGGGAAGACTTAATTATTTTTGGTTCTTACAGTGCCATAATTATATGATGGAAAAATGTACTTTCATTAACAATGCCAGTCAATATTTCACTTTTTGCAAAAGATTGCACTTTTCTTGATTTACTAGAGCATCCTAAACATCCAAGCTATGCTGTGGCAAAATTGTCCTACCTTTTCTAAACAGGAATTGTTTATCTAAGCTTAAGCTCATGGATCTAATGAGCTGAAATGAATGCTTCTCTTTTCCAGGAGCCATTTCCAGAAACAGGTTTATTCAATTCCAATCGAGAGAGTAGATCTTATTATTTTAGTGGTAATGCTTGGCAAGATGTTCTTTCAAAAAAATAAATTTCATTGTTATCATGAGTACTAGCTTTGGGAAAAATAAACAATAAAAACCAAAGACAATATTAGGTAATCTTTTAACTCTTCTAAAGGAAAGATGTTAACTTCAAAAGTAAATGGAGTCATTAAAAACACACCAAGATAGAAAACAAATGTAAGAAAATCAAAGCTAAGTATCAACAGAAACTTTTTCCTTTAAATCCTAACCACCAGAGTGTACCCCAACTGAAAAGCCTGCAGCCCTGCAAATCACTACCACAATCTTGCTTAAATATGTCAGAAGCGGGCACAGGAAATAAGAGCTGGCAGTTTTCCTGCCTGTTATAAAAAAGACGGAAGCCCATCATGAATGAAAGCATACAACACTACATTTGCCATCTGCATAGCTTCCAAATCTCTTGTATTTTATAGCAGTAGCCTGCCAAAACTCTGGCAAGCCAAAACCAGAATAAGACTCCCAATCGGAAAGAGAGAATATGGTAAATAATAAAATCATCCAGACAGCAGAGAAGTAGAATTGCAGAAAATCAGACTAAAATAACAAAACTGTCAAGCAGTGTTGAGAGAGCTAAGAAATGCCTACAAAAGAGGATTTAGAGGAAAACCAAAGGCTGAGGATAATGGAAACCATTGTTCAGTTGAAAGGTTTTTCCAAAGCAAATATACTCACTGGTAATTAAATGTTAAGCCTTTCCAGAAAATGTTGCTTCTTCCTCATTTCTAAAATTCTAGCTATGTTTGTTTGAGATAAAGCAAACCTTATGTCTTTGAGCAGTTGGGTCCCATTCTATTTTGATAGAAGAATAGACTCGTAAGAGGAACTCAAACTAAGCCAGGGTTTAATAGCTCTTAATTTGTCATTTGGGATATATTCAAAATTAGAAGCCAAATAAACACAGCTTTGCAACATTTAAAGCTGATAACATTTAAGATGTTTTTTAGGCCGTTGCTGAGGGGATTTGTGACTTTGATTTTTCTGTAAGTCCAGTGCAACGCTAGCAACCAAAATATATCATGCGCTTACAACATATATTAATAAATTAATTAGAAAGAGTTATATAGAATTTTGCAATTTTTATTGACACAATGTATTTTACATATTTATGAGGTACATGTATTTGATACATGCATAGAATGTGTAATGATCAAGCTAGGGTATTTGAGGTATCCATCACCTTGAGTATTTGTCATTTTTATGTGTTGGTAACATTTCAAGTCTTCTAGCTACTTTGAAATATAAACTGTGTTGTTGCTAACTATAGTCATCTTACTCTCTTATTGGTTATTGGGACTTGTTTCTTCTATCTAATTATATATTTGATATATTTGTACCCACTAATCAACCTCTTTGATCCCCATTCCCATTCACACACCCTACCTACCCTCTGGTATCTATAATTTGATCCTCTATCTCTATTAGATGGACTTTTTTAGCTTCCATGTGGAAGAACATGTGGTATCTTTCTGTCACTCAACATAATGACCTCCAGTTCCATCCATCTTGCTGAAAATGACATGATTTCATTCATTGGTATGACTGGATAGTATTTCATTGTGTTTATATACCATATTGTTTTTCTGTTTGTCCACTGATGATCAACTAGGTTGATTCCGTATCTTTGCCATGGTGAATAGTGTTGCAATAAACATATGAGTTCAGGTATTTTTTTGAAAAATATATTAAATAGCCAGTAGTGGAATTGCTGGATTGTATGGCACTTCAATATTTGGTTTTCGAGAAATCTCTGTACCATTTTCCATAGTGGTTTTACTAATTTACACTGCCACCAGCAGTGTGTGAGTTACTTTTTCTCCACATCCTGACCAGCACCTGCTATTTTTTGTCTTTGTAATAAAAGCCATTCTAACTGGGGTGAGATTATATCTCATTGTGATATTGATTTGCCTTTCCCCAATGCTTAGCAATGTTGAGCACTTTTTCATATACGTGATGGTCGTTTATATGTCTTCTTTTGAGAAAAGTTTGTTTGTGTCTTTTGTCCACTTGTTAATGGGATTATTTATGTTTTTAGGGTGAGTTCTTTGAGTTCCTCGTATATTCTGGGTATTAGTCACTTGTCAGATACATTGTTTGCAAGTATAGTCTCTCATTCAACAGGTTGCAATTTCACTTTGTTGACTGTTTTCTTTGATGTCTTTACTTTTGAGGTCTTAGCCATGATATATTTGCCTAGACTGAATTCTTGAAGTCTTTTATCCTATATTTTTTTTCTAGAAGTTTTAGGCAAACTTAATGATTTAAATTTTACTAACTTTAATGATTAACATTAAGAAGACAATGATAAAGTCTTTATCCATATTGAGTTGAATTTTGTTTATGAGGAGTAGTAGGAGTCCAGTTTTATTCTTCTGCATATGGTTCTCCAATTTTCCCAGCACCACTTAGTAAAAAGGGTGTCCTTTGCCCAGTGAATGTTGCTGCCTTTGTCAAAAATCAGTTGACTGTGAATACATGGATTAATTGAATCACTATTCTGTTCTATTGGTCTATGCATATATTTTAAGCCAATACCATGCTGTTTTGGTTACTATAGCTTTGTAATATATTTTGGAGTCCAACAGAAGGATGCCCCCAGCTTCATTCTTTTTGATCAGGATTACTTTGGCCATTCTAGCTCTTTTTTGGTTCTATATGAATTTTAGGATTGTTTTCTCTATTTCTATGAAAAATGGCATTGGTATTTTGATGGGGGATTACAATGAACTTGTAGATTGCTTTGGGCAATATGATCACTTTAATGATATTAATTCTTCTAAACCATGAGCATGAGCTGTCTTTCCATTTGTTTGTATCCTCTTCAATTTTAGTGTTTTGAGGTTTGTTTGTTTGTTTTTTGGGTTTTTTTTTTGGTAGAGGTCTTTTACCTTTTTGGTTAAATTTATTTTTAGGCATTTTATATTTTGTCACTATTATATATGGGATTAACTTTTTTTTTGTTTCTCAGCTAATTCATTATTGATATATAAAAACTACTAAATTTTGTAGGTTGATTTTGTATCATGCAACCTTACTGAATTTATTTAAGAAACCTAGGAGTTTCTTCAGAGTCTTTAGGTTTTGCTTGATGTAAGATTATGTCGTAAGCAAAAAAGGACAACTTGACTTATTCTTTTTCAGTTTGGATGTCTTTAATTTTCTTTTCTTGCCTTTTGGCTCTGGCTAGGACTTCCAGTACTATGCTGAATATGAATGAAGAAAGAAGGCACCTTTGTTTTGTTCCAGATCTTAGAGGAAAGGCTTTCAGCTTTTCCCCATTCAATATGTTAACTGTGGGTTTGTCCTATGTGGCCTTTATTATTTTGAGGTATGTTTCTTCGATTCCTAATTTGTTGAGAGTTTTTATCATACAAGGATATTGGATTTTATCAAGAAAATTTTCTGTGTCTGTTAAGATGATCATATGATTTCTGATTTTATTTGTCGTCTTTCCTTTTTTCTTAGTCTTGCTGGCAATTTATTATTTTTTATAACCAACTTTTTGTTATATTGACTTTTTGTGTTGTTTTTTAGTATCTGTTTTATTTAGCTCTGCTCTCATCTTTTTCTTTCCTCCTGCTACATTGGGGTTTGTTTTGTTCCTGCTTTCCTAGTTCCTTGATGTGCATTATATTATTTATGTTGTCTGACATCTTTCTACTTTTTGATGTAGATGTTTATTGTTATAAATTTACATTTTAGCACTGCTTTTGCTGTTTCCCACTGGTTTAGGTGTGTTGTTTTTCATTTTCATTGTTTGAAGACATTTTTTAATTTCCTTCTTAAGTTCTTCAAAGACGCAGTGCTTGTTCAGGAGCATGTTGTTTAATTTTCATGTTTGTATAGCTTTCAAAGTTCTGCTTGTTATTGATTTTTAGTTTTATTTCATTGTGTTCAGAAAAGATGTTTGATATAATTTCAATTCTATTTTTTGAATTTTTTTGAGACTTGTTTTGTAGTCAAACATATGGTCTGTCCTGGAAAATATTTCATGTGCTGAGGAGAAGAATGTGTATTCTGCAGCTATTGAATAAGATGTGCTATAAATGTCTACTAGGTCTGTTTGGTCTACAGTATAAACTAAGTCTGATGTTCCTTTGTTGACTTTCTGTCCAGATGATCTGTCAAAATTTGAAAGTGGAGTGTTGAAGTCCCAAGCTATTATCGTATTGGGGTCTTTCTCTTTCTTTAGGTCTTGTAATATTTCCTTCATATACCTGGGTGCTCTGGTGTTGGATGCATATATATATTTGCAATACTGTATCTTCTGACTGAATTGACCCCTTTATCGTTATATAAAGACCTTCTTTGTATCTTTTTAAAGTTTTTGTCTTAAAATATATTTTATCTGGCTTATGTAAGTGTAGCTACTCCTGCTTACTTGTAGTTTCTGTTTGTAAGGAATATATTTTTCTCTTACTTTACTTTGAGTTTATATGTGTCTTTACAGCTAAAGTGCATTTCTTGCAGGCAACATATAGGTTGATCATGTATTATTTTTTTAAATCCATTGATCCAGTGTATATCTTTTAAGTGGAAAGTTCAACCCATTTATACTCAAGGTTATTTACTGATATGTGACATTCTGTTTCTGTCATATTGCTAGTTGTTTTCTGGCTATTTTGGTGGTGTTCTTTCCTTTTCTTATTGTTTGTCTTTGTGGTTTTGTGGTTTCCTGTAGTGGTACCATTTGAGCTCTTTCTCTTCCTCCTTTGTGTATTTCATTTACCAGTGAGCTTTATATTTTCATGTGCTTTGGGGATGGTAAATGTACTTCTGCTTCTAGTTGCAGAACTCCCTTGGGCAGTTTTGTAGGATTGGTCTAATGGTGATGAATTCTCTCATTATTTGCTTGTCTGGAACTTTAATTCTTTTTTATTTCTGGAGGATAATTTTGCTGGATATAGTATTCTTGGGTGGCATTTTTATTGTTTCAGTGGTTTAAAAATGTCATTCCATTTTTTACTGGCTGTAAGGCTTCTGAGAAATTTGCTATTAGTGTGATGGAGGTTCCTTGATAGTTCCTGTTGCTATTTTTAGAGTTTTTTTTTTTTTTTTAACTTTAGACTGTTTGACTATAAACTGCCCTGAAGAATATCTTTTTGTATTGTATCTGTTTGGAAATCTCTGTGCCTCCTAGATATCTTGTCCCTGCTCTACTTGGGAAGTTTTCACCTGTTATTTTGTTAAATAGGTTTTCTAACTCTTTTCTTCTCTCTTCACCCTTGGGAGCACTGATAATTTGAGTATCTGGTCATTTTATGTTGTTCCAAATGTCATGGAGGCTTCAATCATTTTTTAAATTCTTTTTTCTTTATCTTTGTCTGATTGGATTATTTCAAAATACCTGTCTTCAAGTTCTGAGATTCTTTCATCTGCTTGATCTAGTCTGTTGTTTATGCTTTAAATGTACTTTGTATTTTCTTCAATTAATTCTTTAGTTCCAGAATTTCTTTCCTGGTTCTTTTTAAAAATATTTCTCATTCATGTTCTGAAATGTTTTTCTGATTTCTTTCTTTTTTCTTTTTCTTTTTTTTTTCTTTTTTTTTTTTTTTTTTTTTTTAGCGTTTTCTTATATCTCACTGAGCTTATTTAAAATCAGTATTTTGAATTCTCTATCCAGATTTCACAAATCTTTTTGATGGGGATACACTGGAAACTTGTTTTTCTTTTGAGTGGATTGTTTTTCA
Organism: Macaca nemestrina; assembly: GCF_043159975.1. Classification (NCBI taxonomy): domain Eukaryota; kingdom Metazoa; phylum Chordata; class Mammalia; order Primates; family Cercopithecidae; genus Macaca; species Macaca nemestrina. Next base: position 62,025,976 of record NC_092130.1, read on the forward strand.
TTTTCTTGCTTTTTCATGTTTCCTATATCCTCACATTGATATTTTTGCATCCAGTGTAAAGTTACTTTTTCTAATTTTTAAAATTTGCTTTCATAGGGGAGTACTTTTTCTAAAGCTCTATCTATGGTGTCGGTTGAATAGTCCTCTTTGACTTCTATTTTGGCTGTATGCAATAGTGCAGTCTCAGCATGATTTCTTCAGCTGTAAATAGCATCCATGGTATCTGTGATTTTTTTCAGTGGCTTAGAGTGCAGTTATTAATGGTGGCTATGGTGAAGTTTTGCTGGGGACTGGAATGTCAGATGGGTCAGTCTTTGGGCCTCATGTTTGCAGCAGTGAGCATGCCTGTCCCTGAGCCCTGGAGCAGTGTGTTCTGGCTCTAGTGTTAGTGGGTCCAGGTAGGCTGATTGTAAGGCCTCCAGGAGGCTTGCTTGGCTGCTCATAGTGGCAGTGGTGAGCCAAGTGTATTGGTGGTTCCTTGGGCTCCTGGGCAGTGAGCATGATATGTGCAATGGCAATACAGTGGTGGAACTATCCACTGGAACCTAAGTGGTTTGAGCTGGTGCTGGCCGTGGCTGTAATGGTGTGAGTGGGCCAGGGAGCAAGTGGCACAGGCAGGTGCGTGACAGCTGTGGTGATATTACAGGTTAGGTCAGCCTGACCTCAGATTCTAGAAGAAGCCCTTAGGTGCTGAGTGTGATGGACTGGACTGGCCAATCTCCAGTTCCCTAGACAGCATGTTCAAATATCTGGGTGACAGGACCAGGCTGGTGGACTTGTCCTTAGGTCTCTGGTAGTGTGTTCAAGTGCTGGCTGTGATAGGCAGGAGTGGGGCTGCAGTCCCCAGGCTGCTAGCAGAATGCTTAGGTAGAGGCAGTAGCAATTGCCCTGCAGGCCTGCCCCAGGGGAGGGTGGGGCCACTCTCAGTGCCAGCAGTGTAGGCAGGCAGCTAAGGGATATGTGCTTTGCTCACTCCTTAGTTCCACAGCAACCTATAGCAACAGCACTGAGTTTTTCCTTGGAGTGTGTAAAAGTGCCTGGCCTCTCCTCTCCCTCCTTGGCCTGGCAGCAGCGGCAGTGTTGTCAGTCCCAGGGCAGGAAGCAGTTTTGTGTGAGCTGGACTTTCTGAATGGTGCCGTGCTCCAGCTGTTCAAGGGCAGGGGCCTGTGGGTCACAGTGTGGGCTCCCTCTCTGAAGCAATGCCTCTGTGCTATCTCTAGCCAGCTCCCTATGTTAGTCTTGAGACCCCAAGTGCTAAGGGGTTTTCTAGTAGCTAGGATTATAAAAGATCATGGTGGGAATGTGGAAGCTTAGATGTCCTTCACTTCCTCTCTCCCTGCATCCTATAGAATTTTAAAAAGTGACATAAACTTCACCTAAGAGAATAAAGAGGAAAATTTAAATCAATTCTTTTTTAGGATATAGACTGCCTCTATTCCTGTTTCCAGCCATCTGTTCATACCCCTTATATTCTAAAAGAAATATCAATTGCCTACCCCATTACCCTGAAAAGTAGAATAGAAAAACATGAACAGTAAGATATTTGCCATTATAACAGATTAAAAATATGTGTCTGTGCATTATGTTTATTGCGGCACTATTACAATAGCAAAGACTTGGAACCAACCCAAATGTCCATCAGTGAAAGACTGGATTGAGAAAATGTGGCACATATACACCATGGAGTACTATGCAGCCATAAAAAAGGATGAGTTTGTGTCCTTTGTAAGGACATGGATGCAACTGGAAACCATCATTCTCAGCAAACTATCACAAGAACAGAAAACCAAACACCGCATGTTCTCACTCCTAGGTGGGAACTGAACAATGAGATCACTTGGACTCTGGAAGGGGGGAACATCACACACCGGGGCCTATCACGGGGAGGGGGTAGGGGGGAGGGATTGCATTGGAAGTTATACCTGATGTAAATGACAAGTTGATGGGTGCAGCACACCAACATGGCACAAGTATACATATGTAACAAACTTGCACGTTATCCACATGTACCCTAGAACTTAAAGTATAATAATAATAATAATAATAATAATAAAATGCAAATCTGATTATTAAAAAAAAAGAAAATGTGGCACATATACACCATGGAATACTATACAGCCATAAAAAAGGATGAGTTTGTGTCCTTTATAGGGACATGGATGCAGCTGGAAAACATCATTCTGAGCAAACTATCGTAAGAACAGAAAACCAAACACTGCATGTTCTTACTCATAGGTGGGAATTGAACAATGCGAACACTTGGACACAGGAAGGGGAACATCACACACTGGGGCCCATCGTGGGGTCGGGGGAGTGGGGCGGGATGAAGGATAGCATTAGGAGATATACCTAATGTAAATGATGAGTTAATGGGTGCAGCACACCAACAAGGCACGTGTATACATATGTAACAAACCTGCATGTTGTGCATGTGTACCCTAGAACTTAAAGTATAATAAATAAAAAATAAAAACGTGTGTGTGTGTGTGTGTGTGTGTGTGTGTGTGTGTGTGTATGTCTTATCAAATACTTAGTTGATGTCATCTTTTCCTAGTCTCTTGTTACGGCATTTCTACTTCTAACCTTCAGATGAAGATAACATGAGATAATTTGGCTTTCTAACCAATAAATAATTGTACTTCAGGGAAATGTTCTATAGAATTCAACCCTAGTAATGGTCATCTAAAACTGGAAGCACCTTTATATTTTATCACTAGCCCCTGAGACCTGGATATTCCTTATGCTCAGTGTTCAAACATACAGACAAGTCTTATTTGCGGCCCAGAGAAATGGCTCAAAACATTATCGGGCATAAACTAATTTCAGCATGCAGTAAGAAGTCTCCCTCACAGTGGAGGAGATGGGTAAGCTTTGCAATGCTAGAAAACAAAATAGCTTGTCTACTTTTGAATTCCTGAGAATAAGGGCGGGTTGTTTCATGTTTAAGCACATCAAGAAGGATTAAAGTAAGGAATCATGGGAATGCATTGTTATAGACAAAGAGAAGGTGAAAGAGAAGAAAGCTATGAGGAGGTATTACTCAACTCTGGCCTCTAAGAGCTTCAGTAGGCAAGGGGCAGAAGGGGAGCCATACCTTTCCTGGGCAGCATGAACTCTCCCTGGTGAAAGAAAGGAGAAAGGAGAACATATTGGAATGCCTCTGCTCCTGACCATACATTCAAGGTGCCCAAGGTCAATGAAGGAAACTTGAGGATTAAGACACTGGGTCTGGGCTTCCTCCTGGGACAGTGGAAGCATCTTCAAAATAGGACCTTCTCTTAGCTGTTGTTTCCAGACAGCCCTGTGCTGGGCTCCTACTTGTACTGGAATAATCCTTGTTGCAAAGAGGATTCAGTGGAGAATAGGGACCAGTTTAAATGGTCCTTATGAGGATGAACTCAAAGGGTACTTTGTGGAGCAAAAACCAGTCCAGGAAGTAAAAAAAAAAAAAGGCAGGCAAAGGTTATTGCATATCAACTAGGAAGCTCATTATCTCCTCACCCAGCCTAAGAGTCCTCAGGCTCCTTATGGATAGTGACTATTGCATCACTAGTTTTAACTGTAGTCTTTGATACCTGGTGAGTTCTCAATAAATGCTTTTTGAATAAATTACTGTATCAGTATAATATGGCTTTGAAATTTTTCATAATAGGGTTTGAGAGCTGTTTATTTATTTATTTATTAGGTGTGTAACCTAAGACAAGTTAATAATTAGGTATGTAACATTGGACAAAAAAGTTAATCTGCCTGAACCTTAGTTTACACAGCTTTAAAATTATGCTAATAATACTCAGATTTTGTAAACATTAAAGGAAAGTGTCAGTGGAAAGCAGACAGTAGCATGCCTGTCTGTGCTTTTCTCTGTTCCATCTTTTTTCCCAATGCTGACTCCTTTCCTTAGAATACTTTTCTACCTTTGCTTTTTGCCTTTTTGCTCATTTGTTAAGGCTGATTTCAAACACAAATTTCCCTGTGAAGATATTTCTGCATCCCTGCTTCTTCCCCCTTCTCCCACTTAATTGGGTATAAACTCTATTTCCTGTGAGCCCATGAACTACTTTACCTGCCTTGTAAGTATAATTCAAAGTCAGCGTGGCTGTGTTTTATTCAATGACTCATATTTGATGTATAGGTTGCATTTTTTTCTTATTAAAATATATTTTGCATATGAAAGAATATGTAAGGAAAAGTAACAAAAATTATTATAAAAATCACTTGGTTTTTATAAGAAAAATTTAATCAGGAAAAATGTCTTGCCCGGTTGGAAATATCTTCGTCCTATGTGAGTCATTTCACTGTCTGAGATGAACGAGGACAATGATCAATTTAAAAGCATTGGCATTTAAAATGCATTGATTCTTTTTCTGCTGCCTACCCAGAGCTTATGTCAATACGTTTTTGTACAGTGTATCATTTGACAAGTCACAGGAAACAAAATTATGAAAATTCTTATTCAAATACACCAATTAGAAGAGTAGATGGAGTTTTTAGTTCAATAAATGAGTCAACCTGATTCTCCTTTTTTTGGCTAGTATTAACTATGTTTTAAAATGATAGTCTAACAGCTTTTCTGATAGAACGTCTTCTGTTCATATTTAGAAAGAGCTCCTTAATTGAAAGGGTCCTTACAAATGATCTAATCCAGTGCTCACAATTGTTTAAAGGGATGGGATCAGATCTAGAGAAGAGATGCCAGTATTTAGCGAAGAGCAGAATAGATTCCAATTCTGGCTCTCTCTACCGAATATAGCCTAACATTATTTTTATTTCTAGTCGTTTTACTACTTCTCTTACTTAAAAAGTTATTATCCCAGCTGTGTTTTAAGCTGTGTCCATCTGATGCCAAGACAAAAGGCTAAATAATAGAATATTCAGATAATATTTGTTTTTATGGTTGTCTCCGTCAGTTTATATCTTATGTCTTATTTGTTTATGATGCTATAACAAACCACCATAGATTTGGTGGCTTACAAACAAGCATTTTTTTTTTCCCTCTCACAGTTCTAGATATTGGAAGTCCAAGTTTAGAATACCAGCATGGTTAGGTTCTGGTGAGGGCCCTCTTCCTGGCTTGTTAGATGGTCAGAATCTGTTTGTATCCTTACATGGAAGACAGAAGTTGAGAAAGCAAGTTCTCTGTGTCTTTTATGATAAAGGCATTAATTCTATCATTAGATTTCCATACTCATGACGTAATTACCTCCCAAAGACCCCATCTCCAAATACCATACATCACCTTGGGGATACCAATCCCACAGGGTTTCAAAATATGAGTTTCATAGGAATATGGGGTACAAACATGCAGTCCATAACAGGAAAAAATAGTTAATCATGGTTAGTGAAATGAGTTTACTGTTAAAATATCATTTGGGACAGGGGACTAATAGATTCAACACTTCCACCTTCAAAGACAGTTCATGAGGAAGCATTTGAGGAGTCAGTACGTTTGTATAAATTCTTTACTGTGGATATATTCAGCAGAAAGGTTATTACTCTATCAAGAAATGGAAATTTGAGGACTATAGAGTATTTAAATTGCAAATAAAATATTTTATCCATTTTCTAAAATATTGCATAATTCAGTCATTACTGTACTCCTATGAGTCACTGAAGAGGGCTAAGTTACAACATGGCTCAACTCAGAAAAGGTAGACCTGCTATGAAAGAAGACAAATTGCATATTGGATGTTGAAAACCTCATTCTAGGCTTCATTTTTTCCTGCTCTTATTCTTTCCATTGCCCAAATTATTTTATCCATTTCTTATTTACATTATTTCTAACACTTTACTATTACAAAGAGTACTGTCATGTATATTTTTGAACACATGCATGTGTGTATCTTTGTAGGTACATTTGTGAGATACATTCCTAGAAATGAAATGTTGGATCAAATTTAAAATTCATAACATTTTGCCGAACAGTCCTTCAGACTTTGTAACAATGTACATATTCCACAAACGGTATGAGAATACCTTTTTCTTGTATCTTAACTAACAGTGTTATCCGATTTTTTTTAATGACAGAAGATTGATGATCAGACTTTTCCAATCTGAATTAGATGTATATTAAATAGTATATTATTTGAATCTGAATCTGTAAAATTGTGAATGATTGGAGTACATTTTTATAGGTTTAAAAGCCATATATATTTCAGAAGAGAGTATTTTTCAGAGATTTAGAAGGTAGACTCACACTATTAAAGGACATCTCTGGTGTTAATAAGAGGATCAGATCTGAATCCCCTATTTCCAAAATCATAAACCAATGGAAGATGCATTTCTATATTTGTCTCAATATTTAGCTCAAAGGCCATCCCCTCTATGGTGACCTCTCTGGCTGCTCTGGAAAAGTGACCGGCCCCTCGCATGTGCTGGATTATTTCTGTGCACATCTCTCCTCAAATCCTCACTACAGTGTGTGCAGGGGTATGTCTTGCTCAATGATTTGCAAATTAAAGCATTAACACTTGTAAAGCAAAAAGGCAAATAGTATAGGAACATCAAATGTAAACAGGTAACTTTCATTTAATTTTCTAATCCCACCTCGTAATGGAATCCCTTAGGTATTTATTTGTATGAATCCCAAAACTTCCGTTACTATATTCTTTGTTTATACAAACAAAAAATATATACATATAGTTAATAACAATATTGTAACCAAATATATATATACTATTAGGGATCCTGATTTTTTAAACAACATATTAATTTTTTTGAAGTTAACACACATACATATGTTTTATTCTTTTTAGGAGTTCACAGAGAAGTCTTTTGAATGGATATAGCATAATTGATAAAAACATTTCTTTATATATGGACATTTCAGGCTGTTTCAAGTATTTTTTTCTACTACACATAATGCTGCCATACATAAATCTATCTACATATGTCCTGAAGTACATGTACTTTTATTTTAGTTGGATACATTCCCAGAGAAAGATTTTGAGGTCAAAATTAATGTGATTTAAAGTTTAATAAATATTTCCAGATTACTCTTTCCAAAATTTGTTATAATTTATAATCTTACCAACTGTGTATGAGAAGAAATGTTTTCCTATGCCTTTTCAGTGGGGCATATGGTCAATCTTGAAAGATTTTGTCAAATTAATGACAGAAGTTTGGTAGTTTCTTGTTTTTATAATTTGTGTATTTTTCTGGCTAATACTGACATTGTGTTTCTTTTGCATTTTCTGATATGTGAAACACCTTTCACAGTCTTTGTTCATTTTGTAATGGGTAGTTTATCAATTTCAGAGCTTTATTGCAAATTTGGGGTATCGTATGTTTTTCAAATGTTTTCTCTCAATCTTTTATGTATCTTTTGACTATTTTGGGTGGGGGGTTCTATAGCCATATAGTTGTTTTGTTTTTGAATTGACTATGTCAACATATTTTTTGACTTATAAGTATGTACTGTTATTTAAGATCTTCCTAAGCACAAGGTTAAAAAAAATTCTATTACATTCTAAAAATTTTATTATTTTTCTTTTTACATTTAGTTCTTTGATACATCTGTAGTAAATATTTTGATATGTTTTATTAATCATAATTTTCCCATTTAATGATGGCTTTTTTCTAAAATAATTTTCAAATTCTAAGATTAAGACAACTGAGACTCAGTTAAGTAAAATTACTTGCCCAAGATCATGCAAATTAATTGCTTGTGTGCTTACTTTTCTGTTATTTCCTCTTTGAGTGTTTAAGCTCAAACAAGTAAAGACCTTCCTTGTATTGTTCACTTCTGTATCATTGACCCCTGACATTCCTAATAAGTAAGAATGAATAAATTATCTTGATCATTAGACATGACTGTATCCATGTATATATTTTGTTGATATGGTGGTGCCAAGTTATTACATTGTACACAGGAAGGCTTCCCACTGTGGGGATATCCAAGTAAGAAAAAAGCAGAGATGTTTCAGAACATGATCTTGTGTCATTACTGCTTGCAAAGAGTTGCTCAAATTTCCTAATAGGAAAAAAAAGGAGAGTCTAATGGACACAGAGAATAGAAGAAGTGATACTGGACATGAGACTGCTGTCTTGACTTAGTAGAAATAGCACCAGTACCACATCATTTGAATTAAACACACACACATTCACATACACACAGACATATTATTTCCATATACTACAAAGAGGACTATACTTACTGAGGGAGATTTTGCTCTGGTTCCGTGCTTAACAGTCTCTCACATGTTTTCAGTGGCTCTCAATTTCCTCATTTCTAAAATTAACCTAATAGTAGGTAACATATAATACCTACTATTATTTACCTGAAATTCATTCAGTGCTTGTTTGTGTAGGGTGGTTTCAGTAACTGTAGTTTCAGAATCCCTATCTCACATAATTTTTAAAACAACTCCATGAGGGAGGTGCTCATGTACAATTTATAAGTGAGAAAACTACATGTTTAGTCAACTAATATACTTTGGATCGCTTAACCAGTAAGTAGCAGCTTGACGTTTGTCTTCCCAGGTGTGTCTGACTCTCCAAGACCCACAATCTCTGTAGCTCTAATACAGGAAGTTGACACCAAATGAGATAAACTGCAGAGTCATTCCTTGTCTCGATGTAGGCAGGACTCCCTTAGACTTACCAATATCTTTAGACTCTTAACCACAGTCAGTGCATAGTAAACTTTTCATAGTTTAACTGTCCAAACATATGATTCTTTTTCAGGCTTCTCCGCTTGTGATCTTGGGAAACTGGAAACTACAGCTAATTCTAATACCATTGAGATGTTGGCAGCTAAAGAAAATAATGGTTTATTAGAAAGTACCTTCTGAGGCCGGGCGCGGTGGCTCAAGCCTGTAATCCCAGCACTTTGGGAGGCCGAGACGGGTGGATCACGAGGTCAGGAGATCGAGACCATCCTGGCTAACCTGGTGAAACCCCGTCTCTACTAAAAAAATACAAAAATTAGCCAGGAGCGGTGGCGGGCGCCTGTAGTCCCAGCTACTCGCGAGGCTGAGGCAGGAGAATGGCGTGAACCCGGGAGGTGGAGCTTGCAGTGAGCTGAGATCCGGCCACTGCACTCCAGCCTGGGGGACAGAGCGAGACTCCGTCTCAAAAAAAAAAAAAAAAAAAAAAAAATACCTTCTGAGTAGTAATTCTCCTTTTACTTCTTTATTAAAGCAGTCAACAGAATAGCCATACATGGTTGAGAGGATTGGGCATCACTATTTATTACCACAAAACTTGAAGCCAAACACAGCAATCAGCAATCTAGAAATATTGAACCTACAAATATCTTCACCAGAGACTTACTAATGTTTTTGGTGTATAGCGAGGAAGGGAGAAGATCCAAGTGCATAACCTCATACCTGGTCATTTAGATATTACGATTTAATTTTGTCATTATTAAAATAATGAATCCTGAAGCACTGGGACGCTTGTACGTACCCCCATCAGGGTCTTTCTCTGCCTTCTAATGTTGCTGCTCTTTTTGTCTTCGCTTAACTGTGAATTGTGGAATTGTAGTAGGTAGTCCTAATAGAAAACTGAATCCAACTGTGTAAGCTGTCATCAAACTCTACTCTGAAATGCTGTGATTTAAAACAGCAGCTGGCAGATTATCAGTCATCTATCTCAATGGACACACTGAAACAAATTAATATGCTTAATTTCTTTAGATTACAGCTGTAGCTTTGGTGTTCTCAGACATGCTGCTAAAGCATCATTGTCAAATCCTACTCATTTGCATTCTGCTTAATCAGAGATTACCTGCTTATTTTGATTTTGAGTAATTAAGTAGAAAATCTACACTTTTGACTGGTACTTTATCTTTGTTCTGAATATGAGACAGAAGACATTTTTTCCTAAAGTGTTCAGATATATTTACCTGAAATTGTTTTAGTTATCTCAGAAGCATTGTTGACAACTTCCTCTGCCCCAAACTTCCTCAGACACCTTGTCTGGCAGTCACTCTTCATGTTTCTATTTGCCCTATGAAGATACTAAAAGCCACAATAGCAAATTGTATGTCACTCCAAAGACACACATTGATAATACTCAAACCTTCTGAGACAGAATTTATTTATTTATTTTTTTTAGTTTTATGTTCACTGCGATTAGCCTCGATTTTTCTTCTCATTGTCCCTTCTGCTAGAAGCCCATGGCCTGATTAGGAAATACATGAGAGAGCAGCCAGGGTGGACAGATAACTATGTTAGTTATGATATTATGATTTTTTTCCACTGAAAGTGATTCTCTGCTTACAAACCTTTCATCTAATGAACTTGTAAAATAATCACCAAGAAATATTAACTGTTTTCTTAAAAGATATTCTGAGGCAACTAGTGTGGGGTGAAGGGCTTGAGCAAATTCGTCAGGTATCACGGGATGCCAGCTAGAATCCCCGGTCAAGGGTGTATGAGATTCCCAGTCTCTCATAGTCTCACAGAGAGGGGCATGTGGGTTTGCGTGCTGGATGCATCCTGCTTGTGTTACAGTCTGACTCCTCCTAGCATGGGCATTAGGAGGAGGCCTTTGTCAGCATGAGAGGGATCTTGTGAGCAGAGACAGACCTTGTACTTGCTGACTGTTGCCTAGGAGAGTTGTGTGTAGGGCTGCCAGCGACTGGAGACCTTGTGGGAAGTTGAGGCCACAGTCAGCCCCTCTTGTTGCGTCAATTGTAGTGGACTGCAGTGGCTCCCTGGGATTACCCTGTGGTCATTCGTCTCTCCACGTGGTGAAAATACAATTCCCATGCAGTAAGAAAGATAAATTAAGAAACTAGTTTCTGTCCTGGATGGTTAAGGGAAATAGGAACAATTTATGAAATGCGTCTTGAGGTACTTAGTGTCTGAACCTTCTCTCGGCTAACCATATTTCACTTACTACCTCATTTGAGATATGCCAGTGATTTTAACTCAATATATTAAAAAAACCAAATGGGTTTCTTTGAGAGTATGTAAATTTATTGCTTGAATGTACAAGTATACACACAAAAGGCCTATTCTTTCTCAATACACTTGAGTAATTCCCATTAATGTCAACTGGAGTTGCGGATGTATGTCAAGGAGTAAATAAAATGCATTTAAAAATCCTCTAACTGATCATTCACACAAACTCTTTTTTAGCGTGTGTATTGTAATAATGAAATTTGATCTTTTTCTTTTCTCTAAGTTGAAGCAATATGCGTCAGTGTTCATTTGTTTAAATGCCATGATTGTACATTTCTTGCATTCAAAAAATTAATCAGAGATGTAAATGTAGCCAAAAGTATGTGCTATTGCTGGCCAAGTTTTCTGGTGTAGGAAGAGTGAACTACTGATGGTATTTTCATTGCTGCAGTTGTGGTCATGACTTAAAAAAAAAAAACTCGCAAATTTAAAGTTGAAAATGCATCATCATAATCCTCTTTTTATGCAGGAAACACCCACTTCAAATAGTTTTCTTTTTTCTGTGAATTCCCGTAGGCAGACAATTTCCACAATCAAGTTGCATAGAAACCCTTCATTCATAAAGGATAACATCTGAGCTATATCAATGAGACATTCATGACCTCTGCTTTTCTAAGCAGTAGGCAGTGACTTTGAAACTGCCCATTTCCTTTCTTCGAAAAAGATCAAATGCACCTGCATCAAGGGGTGTGTGTATGTATGTGTGTGTGCATGTGTGCACACGTACATGCATGTACATATGATAATCCAAAGTCAGGCAGTGATGGTCTAAAATTTTTGAGGGAAGAGGCCATGTCAGTTCATTCAACAAAGTAGTCTTGCTGCCACAGCTGGGATTGGCAAAGGTATAAGGTCCTATGAATATTTGAAAAATACATTTGTGAATGATAGTCTAGAATTCTCCAGGCTGTCTATATATGCGGTGCCAGCTTACCTGTAAATTTGCCACAGTTTGTGTTTTAAAGACAAAATGTTAATGTCTTTTAATACCTGATTTCCCAATAATATCCTGATGCAGTCAAAACAAATAATGGATGTTTGCCTTATGGATTTCAAATCATTTGTATTTCTACTTATTAGAAGTAATATTGCTAAACTGAATAATGACAGACACTGTTGCTTTAACAGTATACTAAGAATGTTTGGCTAAAAGAAAAAGAACCGAAGTGGAAAATATGTTAATATCCAGACAATACTTTGCAATTTATTTTAAAAATGAATCCTGAAAGCATTATAGATAATTTTATGTAAAATTAAAATGAAGATTGTTTACAATGTAGCTATTTACCAATTGATATCCACACAAATGTGCATCAGCTACTTGGTATATCTGTAGAATGATGTCTTCCTTGATCTCTTTTTTCCAGTGAGGAAAAATCTATTAGAAATTCTACTTCTGAGAGAAAAAGCAGCAGCACCCACTGACTGAGGAGGCTGCATAAGGATTAGAGAATCTAGGTATTTAAAATTCTATCTCAGTTCTAACATCTTCACATATTTCTGTCTCTGCTTTAGAAACATGCTTTATGAGAGCTTGACATTTTACAATCACAGAAGTTTCTTAAAGTATTTGCATAAAACGTTTTATTCAGATGGGGAGATATAGAATACAGACTTATTGTAAAAGTTAGAATATAGGAAAATAGCAGTTTAACAAGTAACACATTACATATGTATACTCTTCTATTTCTCTGTTTTTTTAAGTAGACACAGATTAGTATGGAAAACATACAACTTAATTTCTTTTTTATTACCTTAACTATAAGGAGTCATAATAGAGTAGAAGATTAGATGAACATTTTCTACAAGTTATATAGAATTAGGAAATGCTTCCTATAAGAGGATTTGGGGATTTAAATGCATGATTTCCTCCTGAATATTTCAATATCTTTTAGTAAATGCACAATTTGCTAAAATAATAAGGGTTAGGTCACAAACATGGCTGTTTTAAATACAGATGAGGAAAAAAAACTTTATAATTTGGAAAAATAAAAGCTTGGGCTCAGGAAAAAGTAAGATACATTGTCATATGAACTTTCAGTCATCATACCCCATTGGAAACCCCAGAAATGTTTACAGTGGTTATGAATGGTTTCTCCCAGAGCAGGAAGTGATTGTGAACGTAAAAATGTGGAAGCATTCTTCTAATTTTGAACATGTTGAGTCCTGAAAGCCTATAAATCTGTATTTTAAGTTCATTTCTTCCTATGCATAGTGACTAAGATGAACTTCAACTTGCAATCCCTCCATACATTACATTCAGCACTCATGCCTTCAATAAATATTCCTGAGTACCTACTCTGTACCTGGTGCAGTTATAGCCACCAGGGATACAGCAATAAAGTATAGGAATAGATACATCTATAGCATAATGTTAGGAAATGAGAAGGGCTATAAATAAAAAAGTATAGAAGGACATAAAGAATGACAAGGACTGTAATTTTCCATTTGACGGTTAGAAAATGCTTCTCTGGCTGAGTGTGGTGGCTCACGTCTGTAATTTCAGCACTTTGGGAAGCCGAGACATGTGGATCATCTGAGGTCAGGAGTTCAAGACCAACCTGGCCAACAAGGAGAAACCCTCATCTCTACTAAAAATACAAAAATTAGCTGGGCATGGTAGCAGGTGGCTATAATCCCAGCTACTTAGGAGACTTGAAGCAGGGTGAATTGTTCAAACCTAGGAGGCAGAGGTTGCAGTGAGCTGAAATCATGCCACTGTACTCCAGCCTGGGTGACAGAGCGAGATTCCATCACAAAAAAATAAAAAATAAAAAAAAAAAACAAAGAGAAGGCTTATTTGAGGAGCTGACATTTGAACAAAAAAAGGAATGAGGTAGTGAATCAAGTGAGGATGTGGACAACCTGCATATCTGGAGAATTAATGTTACTGTTCCAGGACATGGGTACAGAGAACCTGAGGCATGGGTTTGCTTGACTTATTGAACAGCAAAAGGACCATCATGGCCAGAGCATATGATGGAGAGGAAAAGCCTAGGAAATGAGGTCAGTGGTGTAGCCAGGCTGCAAATCATGTAGCGTATTATAAGGTGTGGTGAAGACTTAGGAATTTGCTCTAAATTTGAAGATCACTCTGGCTGCTATGAGTCAGCAGGGCAGAGGGGCACAAAAGTAGAAGCACAGATTCTATTCAGGAATCTCATATGGGTCTCAGCTAGAGTTGATAGTGGATTGGACTGGTGGGATAGTGGTGGAGCTGGGAAGTAGTCAGATTTGTTGGTGAATTGGATGTGAGTTAGATTGTCATCAAAGATAACCTGAGAATTTCTATGCCTGGAGTTTATGCCTTTCTTTTCAACCTGAATACTTTCCTATATTCTTATTATTGAGTGCATATATTTTATTAGGCTTTAAATTTTTTAATTAACCAGTTTTATCTACTTTGGAAATCCATTAAGTTTGTTAAATTCCCTCCTAGATGAGCATGTAGTTGTTTCATCTTTGCCATGTGACCTGATCTTCAATAGGCTGTTAGTCTTCTCTTGAATTAACATTAAGCAAACAGATACCCATATGGATCTTGATCTTCTAGCTAGAAACTTAAAGCCCAGTTCACAAGTCACTTTCCTTCATTGCAGACGTAGTCATCCTTTATTCTTCATTAATCAATTCACTAAATACTTATTTCTTTAACAAAGGTTTATTTGGGTACCTACTGTGTACTAGGTATCCAGGACTAAACACAACAGACAAAATTTCCTGCCCTCAGGAAACTTACTTCAAATAGAAGAAGACAGAAATCAGTGGATAAGTAAATACATACAGTTCGCCACATGCTAGTAAGCACGGTGCAGAAGTCTAAAGCAGGGACAGGGAAAGGGTGCACTGAATTAGAATGGAAAAGGAGGGAGTGTTAGAGTTTAAGTAGGGTGTCAAGGAAGGTTTCATTGGAAAGGTGAAGTCAGAGGAAATACTTGAGGGAAAGGAAGAGTCTTGTGTATTTGGAAGGAAATCGATCCAAAGAATGGAAACGCTAGGCACAAAGGCACAGGGGTGGGAGAGTGCTAACGAGTTCTTAGAATTGAAAGGAGGCCAGTGTGTAAGAAACATCTTGAACAAAAAGGAGAGTGAAACTAGAAGGGCAAGAAGGGCAACTGGGGTTGGGGAAAGATTAATAGATCTTTGAGGAAAAAAAAAAAATGGATTGGAAGATTTTGAGTAAGGGAGTAACATGATGTTCCTTGTGTTTTAATGGGATCACTCTGCTCCCGTGTTTGGAATCAGAATGCAACATGGGGCCAGAATGGGGGGCAGCAAATGTAAAATAAGGAAGACAAGTTGGGAGGCTGTGTTAATATTGTTAGCATTTATTGCACAGAGTGCTACACACCTGCTGCAAGATTTGTGCGTGGTTTTTCAGAGTCATTCTCACTGTGGAATGATTTATGCGATATACACGGAAGGTATTTTTTGTTTTCTTGCCACTTTCAATCTATGTGCATGTTTTAAATTTGCTTTCCTTTCAGTTGTGATTGTAAGCTCTGCTTAGTAGAAATTTAAATCTTTTTTTAAACTAACAGTTACCAAAGATACAGCAAATAAGGCTGGTAAAACATCTCAAAACTAAGCCAATCTCACTAAGTATTCTGCAGATAGAGGCCAACATAAAATATCACAGGGTCTAAAATTATAAGGCACTAATGCTAATGCCAACTCTAGATAGGGGGCACATTGATCTACTTTTTCTGTGAGTAAAGCTGGGCCGGGCGCAGTGGCTCACGCCTGTAAACCCAGCACTTTGGGAGACCGAGGTGGGCGGATCATGATATCAGGAGACCGAGACCATCCTGGCTAACACGGTGAAACCCCGTCTCTACTAAAAATACGAAAAATTAGCCGGGCGTAGTGGCGGGCGCCTGTAGTCCCAGCTACTCTGGAGGCTGAGGCAGGAGAAGGGCATGAACCCGGGAGGCGGAGCTTGCAGTGAGGCGAGATTGCATCACTGCACTCCAGCCTGGGCTCCCTCTAAAAAAAAAAAAAAAAAAAAAAAAAAAAAGAAAGTATAAGTTGAAAACATTTAAGTGGAACAGCCCCTATCCACATTTTCATTAATCTGCATGTATATAACTATGTCTATATTTGTTTGTACGGATATATTCACTTTGAAGTATATTCACTGTCCCAAAATTATAGCTAGCCAGTTTTAAAATTTTGACTATGAATTGTGGCTGGCTCTAATCCCATAACAATAGCCAAATTTCCCAAGGCCTCATTTCATATTGTGTTCCTGCATGTCTGACTGAAGGGTTTATTTCATACTTCTATACTAAAGTGCAGTGAAAGCTAAAGGGGTCAGTTCTTTTGCTTATTCTCAAAGGATTTATCTGAAGTCAAAAGGATAGAAATAGATTCATAAGCAACTTCCAGGCTATAATTTATTTTTGCCAGAAAAATCAAACTAGAGCATTTAGTATAGAGACAAGAATGAGAAATACTACATGAACCCCCCAAAAAATGAGTCTGAGGGAAAAAAGAGAACCAAAAGATATAGCCCAATTTTGATATCCACAGATAATATGAGGAATATGTCTTGTGTGCCCAGAAATTATTAGGATTTACATCCTAGAGATTGGATGACCTCGTTGTTCCAAGGAATCCAGGCTAACTGTAAGTGAGCAATCAGAGAACTACTGACAAGCCCATCACTTTTTCCTGGCCAGGAATTTCTAAACTACAGTTCACTTAGCGATTCCCCTCCATGGGCACAGGGGACCTGCCGCTTGTGTGTGCTGTCCTGTGGGAGAGCTGTGTTTGTTCTTGTCTGAATCATTGTTGCACTTGCTGTCTTGTTCTGCCAAGGACAGTGCTCAGCACAAGGAGAAACAGTAGAAGAATAAAATCTACTTAGAAGCAAATGTAGTTAGAAACGAGGGACATAATTCAGGAATCTTGGGAAATTGAGGGTGCTGGATGATAATGAGATGACATATAAGGGAAATACATTCTAATACTTACGTGACGTGCATGCAAAGAGAATAAGAGTAAGAAGCTGTTGTACAAGCCAGCTTTCAATTGTTCCTGGATTCAGTTTCTCATTAGGTTATCTGCCTTGTGTCCTCTCCCGCTAATAATGTTTTTCAAAATGGAGAAATACTTTAAATTATAAAGGTATAAAGATCTATACAAAAGTTCTAACAAAAGTGTGTGAAATAGAAAATTAAGTTCTCTTCCAGTTCTATAAATTCACTCCTCAGAGATAACCATTACACACATACATATATATGTATCACACACACACATATATATCTCACACACATATATCTCACACACATATCACACACACACACATATACTTATATATTTGGCTTACCAAGACAATTAATATATAAACATAGCTTAGAGTACAAATACGAAACTACAAATAGTTTTTTAAAATTTAATTTTAGGTTGAGGGATACGTGTGTAAGTTTGTTATGTAGGTAAACTCGTGTCATGGGGGTTTGTTGTAGAGATTATTTCATCACCCAGGTATTAAGCCTAGTACCTGTAGGTGATTTTTTCTGTTCCTTTCTCTCCTCTCACCCTCTATACTCCATCCTAAAGTACGCCCCAGTGTCTGTTGTTCCCCTCTTTATGCCCGTGTGTTCTCATAATTTAGCTCCCATTTACAAGTGAGAACATGCAGTATTTTATTTTCTGTTTCTGCATTAGTTTGCTAAGGATGATGGCCTCCAGCTCCATCCATGTTCCTGCAAAGGACATGATCTTGTTCTTTTCTGTGTAGTATTCCATAGTACACATGCACCATATTTTTTTTACCCAGTCAACTGTTGATGTGCATTTAGATTGATTCCATGTCTTTGCTATTGTGACTACTGCTGCAGTGAACATTTGTGTGCATGTCTTTATGGTAAAACAGTTTATATTATTTTGGGTATATATACCCAGTAATGGTATTGTTGGGCCAAATGGTGGTTCTGCTTTTAGCTCTTTGAGGCATTGTCACATTGATTTCCATAATGGTTGAACTAATTTATACTCCCATCAACAATGTATAAGCATTCCCTTTTCTCTGCAACCTCACCAGCACCTGTTATTTTCTGACTTTTTGATAATAACTATTCAGACTGGTGTGAGATGGTATCTCATTGTGGTTTTATTTGTATTTCTATAATGACCAATATATTCTATAATATATATTGAGATTTTTTTTCATATGCTCTTGGCCACATGTATATTTTCTTTAGAAAAGTGTCTGTTCATGTCCCGTGCCCACTTTAAGTGGGCTTTTAGGGGTTGTTTTTTCTTGTAAATTTGTTTGAGTTCCTTAAAGATGCTAGGTATTAGACCTTTGGAAGATACATACTTTGCAAATATTTTCTCCCATTCTGTAAGCTATCTGTTTACTCTTAAACAGATAGTTTACTCAATACCAATTCATTTCCATGTTCGTATCTTATTTATTGTATTGGCTGCAATGATATCCATTACATAAAAGTATTATATTTTTAACCTAGTAAGTTGCAACCCAATTTTTATATATATGTAAAGCATATATGTATATACACACACACATATAAAAAAATTAGGTTGCATATATATACATAATATATAAATTGGGTTGCAACTTACTAGGTTAACAAATATAGCACTTTTATATAAGTATATATGTATATATATTTGCATATATATATCAGATTGCGTATATTTCTTTGCCTATGTCTGTTTTTTTACATTAAATTCAGATAATATTCATATTGTAATTTGGATATGTGCCTTCATACTGCCCACTAGAAAAGTGATATAATGTATAGTCTTACCAGAAGAGAGTATAAAAAATTACCATTTTTTAGATGAAAGTCAACATTGAAATTTATTATTATATGCTATATTTTCATAAGAAAAATTGGTCTGGCTTTTTTTTCAGGTTTATATAGTCTTGTAAAAATAGAAAGATAGAAGCCATACTACTGATGTCTGAGTAATATTGTCATAGAAATCTATGGTAGTATTTAGGGGAGAGAAAGATGAAGTTTTTATTAATGAAGGAAATGAACAATAGGTGAAGGTTCCACATGGTAACGTGTTGTATGTTGATTAAGGGCAATTTGGGGGCATCAGGAAATCCAAGCAACATCTCTTGGAGCTGTTGGAAATGATAATTCATGTGAGAGGAGCAGGGCTGGGGAAGAAAAAGGGGACAGCCCTCAGAAAGTACATGCTGTGCTCAATATCCTCCATAAGGTGTTTGAAGAGAAAAACTTCTACAGGACCTAGCAACTCATTATTTCTAAGATGTTGCCACAACAGTTCATTTTAGGAAATATGTGTGTGGCTAGAAAAGCAGAATAAATCAGAACAGGAGTACCTAAGAAAATATTTCCTTCCAAATATATTTTCCATTACCTAGTAGTCATCTAATTCACTGTTACCTCTACCTTGAAAAACTGCAAACACTTTTGGAAGAGGTCTACTTTAGACAAAGCTCATGAAAAGTTACTCACTATGCATGGCTTATTATCCTACTGAGCATGAATACAAGCTTAGGATCATTCTTGTGTGCAGGAATTTATCCATTTCTTCTAGGTTTTCTAGTTTATTTGCATAGAGGTGTTTATAGTAGTCTCTGATGGTAGTTTGTATTTCTGTGGGGTCGGTGGTGATATCGCCTTTATTAACTGACTGGTATGGGTGAATATTTGCAATAGATTAGTCAGCCCTTGTAGTAAGCATATGTATTTATTCCTTTTATCTGTATTTTATACATTTTTTATCAACGACCATATCAGCTCTCATTTTGAGTGTTGATTTGTGACAGAAGGCAAAGGAAAGAAAAAAATATTATATAAAGGAGTCTGTGTCAACAATAAAGGTTTTCATGATTTTGTAAAGGATTTTAACCATGAATTACATGTGGTTTCAGGAGTCCTGAAGAACAACATTTTTATTCTAGAAAATATATTAGAAGAAAAGTATTCCCAATATGTCCTATAGCTAAACTTACATATTATCAAAGCCGAAGAGAAAAAATAGGAGGGAGAAGAAGGAGAGACATACGGAAAACCACGAGAAATATGAAACTATCTGTACTCATGTGAAAAGGCAGAAATCAAATGAAAAGTAAGTTTTCTCTAGCACTTGTTAAGAAATACATGGAAATGAAAAACTCAAAGTGAAAATGCCTCTAAAAATAAAATATTTCTTTCTAAATTATAAGACCCATATTCATGCTTTTAAAATATTTCCAATCAGTGATATTCTAGACCAACTTTTATATTAGAAAACCAAAATTACTCACTTTTCAATATAGTTCATTAGCGTTTTAATAACTATTATTTTTATAACAACTAAAGACATATTAGATATTGTCACACCCATTTTATAAAATATACACACATATATATGTATTTACATTCACACATCTATGTGTATACTACATCTCTCTCTCTCTCTACTTATTGAATGACCAATCGATTGATATAACATCTATGAAATTCTAAGCCCTGAGTATATTAATAGCAGAAGCAAAATGAAAACTCACATCTTTTCATTTTGAGACTATGTTGCAGAATGAGTATCAACTCATCTAATTCTCATTATTACAGAAAAACAGTGCATGGGGATTAGAGAGTTAGTGTTACTAGCAATGTCAGGTTGCATGTCAGATGTATTGATTTTCAGTCCATTTTTTGTTTCTTTTACTGACAGAAGAATCCTTCTTGAAAGTAACTTACTTCATGAACACCAAGCTAGTGCCTTGAGAAGCTTATTTACTCTTCCTGACCTGATTAGAACAGTGGTATCTGAGTAAGAACATAGTTTAAATGCAGCAATTCTTGCCTATCCCACTCTCCTGAGTCATCTCCCATCTGTGGTTTCTGGGCCCATCTCTGGAAAATAACTTTCAATACATAAATAGACCCTGAATGGATGGGGAGAAGCACAGCACAATCATTTCCTGTGGTTAGTGAGTCCACAATCTTAAATGATTCCTTTGATATTAAGAAAAAAGTGAAAGGAAAAATCCTGCTATCCATGAAAACTTCATGTTCAGCGGAAAAGAAACGGCTCTTTCAGGTCCCAAAATATAGATATATCATTGATTAGGTCCCTTCTTCCTCTTTCTCTCTCTCCTGCGTGGTTCTTACCCAAGTAATTATAAATTAATATATCTTACTCTTCAGTATATTGTGTGTGTGTGTTTTAAATCTATTTTCTATGGGGAAATAGGTACATGTGAAATATATACGTGTTGTAAGAAAGAGGAAGAGCAATTTATGGTAGCCAAAAACAGTTATTTCATAGGATTCAATTAGTACAAAAATGAAGGTAAAGTTTATGTAGAGAAGATGCTATTCTTATTTTTTTAATTTTGTATTGATACATAATATTTTACATATTTATGGGGTACATGTGATACTTTCTTATATGCCTGGTATGTGTAATGATCAGCTTATGGTATTTGGGGTTTCCATCACCTTGAGTATTTATTATTTCTATGTGTTGGGAACAATCAGGTTATCTCTTCTAGCTACTATGAAATGTATAACACACTGCAGTTAACTCTAGTCACCCTATTCTGATGCCAGACATTAGAACTTATGCCTTCTAAGTATATGTTTATACCCTGATATGGTTTGGCTCTGTGTCCCCCACCCAAGTATCATCTCAAATTGTAATCCCCATGTGTCGAGGGAAGTGGAGAGTGACCTGTTGGAAGGCGATTGGATCTTGGGGTGAGTTTCTCCCTATACTGTTCTCATGATAGTGAGGGAGTTCTCATGAGAGCTAATGGTTTTAAAAATGTTTGGAAGTTGCCCGTTTACATTTATCTCCTACCACTGTGTAAGGCATTCCTTGTTTCTGCTTCACCTTTTGCCATAACTGTAAGTTTCCTGAGGCTTCCACAGTCATAAAGAACTGTGAGCCAATTAAACCTCTTTCTTCCATAAATTATGTAGTCTCTGTTATTTCTTTATAGCATTGTGAAAACAGACTAATACAGAGAACTGGTACCACTAGAGTAGAGTACTGCTATAAAGATAACCTGAAAATATGGAAGCAACTTTGGAACTGAATAATAAGCAGAAGTTGGAACAGTTTACAGGGCCCAGAAGGAGACAGGAAGAATATGTTGGGAACTGGAATAAAGGTGACTCTTGTTATGCTTTAGCAAAGAGTCTGGCAGTATTTTGCCCCTGCCCTAGAGCTATGTAGAACTTTAAATTTGAGAGAGATGATTTAGGGTATCTAATGGAAGAAATTTTTAAGCAGCAAAGCATTCAAGAGGTGACCTGGATTATTCCGAAAATGTTAAGTTTTATGCATCCATGAAGAGATGGTGGGAAATTGGAACTCATTTTTAAAAGGAAAGCAGAGCATAAAGGTTTGGAGGCAAGCCCCAAGCCTCAGCGTTTCGATGTGGTGTGGGGCCTTTGCGTGCACAGAAGTCAAGAATTGAGGTTTGGGAGCTCCATCTAGATTTCAGAGAAGGTATGGAAATGCCTGGATGTCCAGGCAAAGTCTGCTGCAGGAGTGGAGTCCTCATGGAAAACCTCTGCTAGGGCAGTGCAGAAGGGAAATATGGGTTGGAGGCCCCACCCCCCGCCCCTGGCAACACAGAGTCCCTACTGTGGCATGACCTAGTGGACCTGTGAGAAAAGGGCCACCATCCTCTATAACCCAGAATTGTAGATACACTGATAGCTTGCACTGTGTACCTAGAAAGGCCACAGCCACTCAACGTCAGCCAGTGTGAGCATTCTATTATATACTCAGAAGTACAATTGTTGAACTGATTTGTGTGATATACATGTACTTAAATTAACTAGATATTGCCAAATTGTTCCCAGAGTAGTTGTATCAACTTATGCTTCTACTAGTTGTATTTGAGAAAACCATTTTTCCCCAAATTCTCCTAATACTTGACATTATCAGAATATAAATGTTTATCAATTTGACAAATTAAGTACAAAATTGTTGTTTTAATAATTTATTTATTCAACAATTTAGTGAGATTGAACAACTTTTTATAATTTATCTGTTCTGGTTTTCACTTTCTAATTTATGATTAAAATTTTTCTTCTGATCTGTAGATGTTCTTTATAAATTCTGGAATATGCATACTAATCCTTTGACTGCATTACATGTTGTAATACTGCAGTCACTTGTATTTTTGCCTTGCTCATGATAAACTTTGATATTTAAATTTTTTTCATTTTGATATAATGTATTACTGTCTCCCATAATGTATATAATTTCAAAATCTTATTTAAGAAATTCTTTTCCACCTGACTTCTTATAAAGTGTCTGCTTTAATAAATTTAAAGTTTTTTATTTATGTTTGTATTTTAGTTCAGTGGGATTTTATTTTTGTGGGTATTTGGTAAGAAAACTATTTTTCAAAAATATTCTATATTGAGAAAAAATTGTTGCTAATTATTCACTAATTCATTCTAATTTTTATTGATTTGCCATTCCAAAACTGTCATTTATGTATGAGCCTGGTTCTCAACTCTATCCCATTTCATTGATATTTGTTCTTTGCTTTTTCCTTTTTAAACTTCTATTGAAATATATTTCCCAACTATCCATTGAGAGATAAATGGATAAAAAAATGTGGTGTATACATACAATGAAATATTGTTCAGCCTTAAAGAAGAAGGAAATCCTACCATTTGCGGTAAATGATAAGGATGGACCTGGAAGATGCTATGCTATGTGAAAATAAGCCAGTTACCATTCTCTCATGTCTTTCTCCCTCTCCTCATGCCTTTCCCTGAGACACAAAAATATTAAAATTAAGATAATAACTTTACAGTGACCTCTAAGTATTCAAGTGAAGAGTCACCTGCCTCTCATTTTAAGTCAAAAGCTAGAAATAATTAAGTTTAGTGAGGAAGGCATGTCAAAAGCTGGGACAGCCCCAAAAGTAGGCCTCCTACACTAAACAGTTAGTCAAGTTGTGAATGCAAAGGAAAAGTTATTGAAGGAAATTTAAAAAGCTACTCCAGTGTACACGTTAATGATAAGAAAACAAGTCAGTCTTATTGCTCATGTGGAGAACAGTCTTATTGCTCATGTGGTCTGGATAGAAGACGAAACCAGCCACAACATTCCCTTAATCCAAAGTCTAATCTAGAGCAAGGCCATAATTATGTGAAAGCTGAGAGAGGTGAAGAAGCTGTAGAAGAAAAATGGGAAATCAGCAGAGGTTGGTTCATGAGGTTTAAGGAAAGAAGCCATCCCCATAACATAAAAGTGCAAGGTGAAGTAGCAAGTACTGATATAGAAGACTGTAGCAAGTTATCCAGAAGATTTAGCTATGATAATTGATGAAGTAGGCTACACTAAACAACAGATTTTCAATGTAGATGAAACAGCCTTATCTTGGAAGAAGATTCCGTCAAGGATTTTCATAGAGAGAAGTCAATGGTTGGCATCAAATGACAGCTGACTCTTGTTAGAGGCTAATGCAGCTGGTGACTTTTAAGTTGAGGTGATTGCTCATTTATCACCCTGAAAATTTTAGTGCACCTAAGAATTATCTTAAATCTGCTCTGCTTGTGCTCTCAAAATGGAAAAATAAAGTCTGGATGACAGCACATGAATTTATAGTGTGGTTTCCTGAATATTTTAAACCCACTATTGAGGTTTACTTCTTAGAAAAAAAGATTTCTGTCAAAATATTACTACTCATTGACAATGCACTTGGTCACCCAAGAGTTCTGATGGAAATGTATAGGAAATTAATATTTTTGTGGCTGCTAACACAATATCCTTTCTCCAGCCCATGGATCAAAGAGGAATTTTGACATTCAAGCCTTATTATTATTATTATTTTTTAACAAATACATTTTGTAAGGCTCTAGCTGCCATAGACAGTGATTCCTCTAATGGATCTGGGCAAAGTCAATTGAAATCCATCTGGAAATGATTCTAGATGCCATTAAGAACTTTCATGACTCATGGGAGGGGGTGAAAATAACCACTTTAACAGGAGTTTGGAAGATATTGATTCCAACTCTCATGAATGATTTTGAGGGCTTCAAGGCTTCAGTGAAGGAAGTAATTGTATATTTGGTAGAAATAGCAAGAGAACTATAATTAGAAATGGAGCCTGAAGATTTGAATGAATTGCTGTCATTTCATGACAAAACTTGAAATCAACTTTTGTATTTCTAAGGAGTCTCGAGTTAATTTTTTCTTTCTCTTCAGAAAGTAAAAGGACTTAATTTGCTTCTAAACTGCCTCTTACTGTTTCTTATTTTTTTATCTAGAATTTTAAGGCATCTTTAAAATACATCAAATTTTTCTAATTTATATTTTAAGATCACTTAAATTTACCAACCATATTTACCAAGGTTTTTTATAGACCAATAGACTTTGTTTTTTAAAGAAGTTGTAGGTTTACAGAAAAATTGGACAGGAGGTAGAGTTTCCATATATACTGTCCTTTCCCCTTGTAGTTTTCTCTGTTATTAACATCTTGCATTCGTGGTGCATTTGTTACCATTGATGAACCAGTACTGATATATTATTATCCACAGAGGCTCATAGCTTGCGTTAGCTTTGTGAAGTTCTGTGGGTCTGGATAAATGCATAATGTTTTGAATCCCTCATTGACTATTATACAGAAGAGTTTTACCTCCTGAAAAATCCCCTGTACTTCACCTGTTTTCCCTTCTTCTCTTCTCTTTTAGTCCCTGGAAACCACTTACCTTTATGCTGTCTCTATAGTTTTCCATTTTTCAGTAGGACTTACAGTTGGAGGCATATAATATTAGCTTTTTCAGACTGGCTCCTTTTATTTAGAAATAGAATTTTAAGATTCCTCCATCTCTATTCATGGCTTGATAGCACATTTCTTTTTATCACTGAATAATATTCCATTGTATAAATGTACCATAGTTTATCCATTCAAATATTGAAGAACATCTTGGCTGCTTTCAAGTTTTGGCAATTATGCATAGGCTAATATAAATATCCACGTGTATTTTTTTTTTTTTTTTGTCGAAACGTTTTCACCTCATTTGGGTAAATACCAAGGAGCATGGTTTCTGAATCAGACAGTAAACCAATGCTTAGCTTGATAAGAAATGCCAAACTATCTCATAAAGTTTTTATACCTCTTTTTATTCCCATTAACAATCAATGAGATTTCCTACTGCTCTATATCCTCTTCAGCATTTATTTTGTTAATGTTTTCTATTTTAGCCATTCTAATAGGCATGTGGAAGTGTCTCATTGTTTTAATTTATAATTCCCTAATGATATATGATATTAAGAGCCTTTTCATATGCTTATCTGCTATCTGTACATCTTTTTTGTGAAGTGTCTTTTCAGATTTTTGTCAATTTGTTGGATTGTTTTCTTATTTTGTTTTAAGAGTATTTTGTATATTTTAGATCATAGTCCTTTATCAGATATGCACTTTGTGAATATTTTCTTGGTGTGGTTTGCCTCTTCATTCTATGAAAAGTGTCTTTGGCAGAGCAGAAGTTTTCAATTTTAATGCAGTTCAAGTTATTAAATGTTCTTTTATGCCTCTGGTGTTGTATCTAAAAAGTTATCAAACCCAAGGACACCTAAATCTTATCCTCTGTTATTTTCTAGATTTCTATGATTTTGTATTAGTCAATTCTTACATTGCTATAAAAGAATACCTGAGACTGGGTAATTTGTAAAGGAAAGAGGTTTATTTTGGCTCGTAGTTCGTCATGCTGTACAAGAAGTGTAGTACCAGCATCTGCTTCTGCTGAGAGCCTCAGGAAGCTTACAATCATGGTGAAAGGCAAAGGAAAAGCAGGCACATCACATGGCTAAAGAGGGCACAAGAGACAGTGAGAACAAGAGTTTTAATGAGATCTTCCCCCATGACCCAAATGCCTCCCACGAGGCCCCACCTCCAACATTGGGGATTACATTTCAACAAGAGATTTAGAGGAGACAAACATCCAAACCATATCAGGTTTTATGTTTTATATTTTGATGTATGATCCATTATGAGTTAATTTTTCTGATATGTGTTATGATATATGTAATGTAATATGTAATGTATAATGTAATGATATATGTACTGTCTGTGTCCAGATTATTATTTTTTCTTTTTTTGCATGTTTCCCAACATGTGTTCCAGCACGTTTCCTGAAAGATCGTCTTTTTCTATTGAATTCCCTTTGCTTCTTTGTCAAAGATCAACTGACTATATTTATGTGGACTTATTTTGGGGGTGTCTATCCTGTTTAATTGGTCTATTTGTCTATCTTTCACCACCACCACAATGTCTTGATTACTGTAGATTTATGGTAAATCTTAAAGTGGGTTAGTGCCAGTCTTCCAACTTTATTCTTCTTCAATATTATGTTGGCTATTCTGAGTCTTTTGCCTTTCCATATAAACATTAGAATCAGTTTGTTGATATTCACAAAATAATCGTCTGGAATTTTTATTGGAATTGCAATAAATATATAAGAAATTGGGAAGAACTGACATCTTAACAATATTAAATCTTTCTATCCATGAATATGGACTATCTATTTAGATCTTCTTTGCCTTCCTCCATCAGTATATTTTAGTTTCATTTGTGTAGATCTCATACATATTTTGTTAGTTTACTGCTAAGTATTTTTTGTTTGTTTTGGTGCTAATGTAAATGGCATTGTATTTTTAATTTCAAATTTTTAATTCATTGCTGCTTTACAAGAAAGCAATTGACTTTCAATTGCTAAATTTATATCTTCCTACCTTTCTATAATCATTTATTAGTTTCAGGATATTTCTTCTTTGAGATTTTCTATAGAGACAATGATATTATCCGTGATCTAAGGTAATTTTATTTCCTTCTTCCAAATTTGTATATATTTTATTTCCTTTTCTTTTTTTATTGCATTAGCCAGGTCTTTCCGTATAATGATGAATAGGAGTAGTGAGAGACGTATCATCTTATTCCCGATTTTATGGAGAAAGTATCTAGTTTCTCATCATGAAATAGCATATTATCTGTCAATTCCTTGTAGGTGTTCGTTATCAAGTTGAGGAAGTTCCTCTCAATTCCTTGTTTTCAGTTTGTTTTAAAATTTATATCATTAATGGATATTGGATTCTGTCCAGTGCTTTTTCTGCATCTACTGGTAAAATTATGTGATTTTTTTCTTCTTTAGTCAATTTATCTGAACTATATTAATTGATTTTTGAAAGTGGACCTAGCCTTGCATACCTGGGATAAATCCCACATTGTCACAGTGTATAATTGTGTTTGTACATTGTTAGATTTAATTTACTTATATTTTATTGAGGGTTTCTATATTTATGTTCATGGAAGATAACAGTCTGTAATTTTTTCTTGTAATGTCTTTTTCTCTTTTGGGTGTTAGGGTACTGCTGGCCTCATAGAATGAGTTAGGAAGTAATGATGGTGCTTCTATTTTCTGGAAGAAATTTGGAGAGTTTGATAAAATTAAAATTTTTTATTGTCTTTTTTTTTTTTTTTTTTTTTAAAGATGAAATCTTACTCTGTAACCCAGGCTGGAGTGCAGTGGCATGATCTTGGTTCACTGCAACCTCCACCTCCCAGGTTCAAACAATTCTCATGCATCAGCCTTCCAAGTAGCTGGGATTACAGGCGTGTGCCACCATGCGTGGCTAATTTTTGTATTTTTAGTAGAAATGGGGTTTCGCTATGTTTGCCAGACTGGTCTTGAACCCCTTACTTCAAGCAATCTGCCTGCCTCAGCCTCCCGAACTGTTGGGATCACAGATTGATCCAGCACGCCCAGATAAAACTGTTATTTTCATACACTTACTTCTTTTCATCCCAATCCTCCATTTGTGGAATCATTTTTATTATTCAAGAAATATATCCTTTAATAATCCCTTTGGTGCACACTTGTGTGTAGAAATTCTTTTGAAAATCTTATGTCCAAAAATTTTTTTTTTTTCCATTTTTGTGCTTGTTTGTGAAATTTTTGTTTGGTAAATACATTTCCTTGATACTTTGGTGATTTTATTACACTATTTTCATCTCATTTTTTTGTTTTTATTGTTGTTGTTAAGTAGTTTGCTATCCATTCTGATTGGACTTTGTTCATTCTGATGGGTTCCATCCTAGGTACCAGTTTCTGAGTACTGATTTTTCCCCTATTTGCAAAATGTTAAGAAGTTTTGCTAATGTTCATGTCTGGGTAGAATTTCCAAAAATCATCCTTGAAATTCTGGAAACACTTGTAGGCTGAAGAATTATATCTTCAACTATGGAAAATTTTCATTCTGTATTATCTAAATATTTCTTTTCCATTCTCTCATACCACAAAATAGTAATACTTCTTACCTTCTGTTTGATACTTTTTGTCTCTGTATAGCTTTCTGTTCTACTCTGAGACTTGATTTGATCTCCCATTGTAGTAAATTATTCTTTAGCATCTCTACAGTTTTAGTTATTATTTTATTTCAAAGACTGTGCTTTATATATAATTTTGAGTCTTTTCTGATTTGTTTCTGTGTCTGCCTGTTGTTCTTTCATAGCATCTTCTTTTTATGTATTTCATTTTTGCCCTTTTGAAACGTATTTGTGTTAAAAATTCCTTGTAAATTGTACTGTGGTGTGGTTCTTTGTAAATTCCCTAGTTTATTGATTTTGTGGATCCTATTTTATGGAATTAATATGTATTTTTTCTCATATGTATTCTGGAGAATTCTTCACTTTCTTTTCAGGTGACACTATAGGTTTCATCAGAACTGAATCAATATTTAGATTTATTTCTCAGTTCAGTAGTTTTGTAACTAAAGGGTGGGATCAGTTCAGACCCCCATAGTAATCAGTGCATGTGCTTGTGATTCTTATAGTATGGGTATTCTCTTTTTTCACATATGTCCTGGGTAAGCATTTTGTTTGTGGCTGCTACCAGTTGGCTGCTGAAATTTCAAGTCACTGTTCATGTAAATAATAGCCCTTGTTTAGGCCCAAGCTCTATGCAGGGAGCCCAGTGCTTTTTCACTGACTAGTGATAGCACCTCCTGAATCTACTGTCTTTCCGATATTGGCTTAAAGCCTCAGTCCCTAGGGCATACATCCAGTCTCATTTCCCCATAGTCACATGGCTTTAAATCTTTCCGGGTTTTCTCTTGGTTCCAAACAACCTTAACTGAGAAGTGATAAATATACCTGTGTATACTCAATTTAACATCTTGACTGGAAGCCCCAGAAACTATTCTTTTGTGGATAAAAATCTTTCTAAGTAAAGCTTAAGTGCCTAATTGGCTGCTACTGAAGTTCTCAGCCATAATTTGGAGTGAATGCCTTTATGATTCCTTGTTGGGCTTTGTTGAGAGTTTTTGTTTTGTTTTGTTTTTTCCTCTTTCTGATAATTACTGTTTCTGTACTTACATGCTTAGTCCACTGGTTAAAAGGTAAAGATTCTTAGTTGCTCCTTCAGTTTTCCTGATAGGTGAAAACAGAATACTGGAACATGGTTTTTCTCTTCAGTTCTCATTCTCCTTTAAACTCTTGTTTTGTTTAAGGAGTCTTATGAACAAGTCGAGACTCCCTCACTAATTACTTAAATTTCTGTGCTTTAAGCTTGTCTGAGATCGTCAAGCATATCAACAGCAAATCTGAATAATGACTGGATCATTTAAGAGTAATCTCCTTTGTCAAACAATTGCTTTCTTGCGGCTTAGAAGCACAGATGAAAAGATATATATACCCTCACAACTGATTAATATTGATCCAAAATCTTGTTCATTTATTGATCCTTGTTCATCTAATAAATATGTACTGAATGCTTATTGTGTGCCAAATATTGCAGTGGGAACTGAAATGCAACAGTGAAAAATTCAAATATGCTCAGTGCCTTCATGGATTTTATACTGGAATAACAGAATGGATAAACTATGACACAGAGGCTGCAGGAACACAAATACACAAATTTGTTAACTTAGTGTCTATGGATGCTTTTTCACAAGAGCCAAGTTGAGTAGTTTTAACAGAGACCATATGCCTGGGAAAGCATGAAATATTTACTAACGGGTCCTTTACAGAAAAGGTTTGCTAACCGCTGGTCTAACAAATGACAGAGACACTAAACAATTAAATGCAAAACCTCAAGTAAAGTAGAGTTACTGAGAAGGAAGAATAGAGAGTCTTGGCATAAACATGAGAGCCATGTCTTTCTGAGGATACAAGGCAATGGCAATTGGTCTAATGGTCACTTAAGAATGTATAAGACTTACTCACAAGCTAACAGGGAGAAAATAGAATCACTAAATCCTTTGGGACAAGGAGACAGCATGTGGGACGCACAATACAAAACAGAACAGCACAATATAAGACAGTGCAATACAGAAACAGAAAGATTGTTTATCTGAAAGAGTAAGTTAGAGTGGCAAGAAGTGACTCTAGAGAGGTAGGCGAGGACCAGGTCACACAAAAGCTTTTCGTTTTCATTAGTAGTTCACATATTTTGTTAGGAACAATGAGAAGCCTTTGCGGGTTTTTTAAGCATAAAGGGACATTTAGAAGTCCACTGTAATTTTCTAGATGAGAGAATGGTGAGCTGGACTTGAGTGATGAGCAAGATGATATAGTAGGTGGATTGAACTTGATGTGGGTGTTTTGGGAAATACAGAAATTACCATGACTCCCAGGTTTCTACTTCAGACACTGTCATTTACTAAGGTGGTAGAAACAGAGGGAAGGACAAAATTGGGTGGAAAATTCTGAGTTAAATTTTCGGGGTATGTTGAATGGGAGATGTGTTTTGAATTTGCAGCTTGCTATGACAGTTTAGAGCCAAGAAGAGATACAGGTATGGGTAAAAAGGTGGTAATTTTTAGCACGTTTTATGTTTTTTTCCAGAATAAACTGAAACAACAGAAAATACCTGTGGTTACTTGTGGGTTTTAATGGTAGTAAGCTCTTGTATGGAAACTTTCTTTGCTGTAGCCTTGTAATATCATTCTGTGTGGGTGTTTGTTTGTTTGTTTTGAGATGGAGTCGCCCTCTGTCACCAGGCTAGAGTGCAGTGGTGTGATCTCAGCTCACTGCAACCTCTGCCCCCTGGGGTCAAGTGATTCTCCTGCCTCAACCTCCCAAGTAGCTGGGACTACAGGTGCACACCACCGCACCCAGCTAATTTTTTCTATTTTTTTTTTTTTTTTTAGTAGAGATGGGGTTTCACCATGTTGTCCAGGTTGGTCTTGATCTCTTGATCTCAGGATCCACCCACCTCAGCCTCCCAAAGTGTTGGTATTACAGGCATGAGCCACTGCACTGGGCCCATTCTGTGTTTTTGATCAGGGAAGCATCTACTGAGCTTCACTTCTGTTTCTCTGGGGTAACTAGGCAATAACAAAGAATGGAATGGGTTGGTGATGCAGAAGGAAATAAGCATTATATGACCCCCTATGTGTAACAAATTTCCTCAAATTATAACATATTATCAGCCCACAAAATTCAAATGTTACATCTAGGTTTCTCAAATTGGATAAAATAGTATATGTTCAAAATGTGACTAATATAAGACTTATGATAGAAATGGATAATAAAAATATTGTATATATAGAATCTTTGTAGTGATACAGTTCTTCTGTCCTGACTAATGCCCTTCCAGGTGCAATTTTCAAAACGTGCCTCTTTTAGGTGAAATAGCTTGTCAGTTGGTATACTTCTCTGTGTCCCCACCCTTGTCAGTGCCCATTTTGAGTCCCTCAAGACCAATAGCTTACTTCATTAGGGGATATAACTCTTGGGATGATAGAGTACTACTAATAGTATAAAATATTAATCCATGTGTGCTTGTATACTTTAAATGTACATTTATATTTCCAGTTTAAAAAGATGCCAACCCACCAGTGTTCAAGAGAATATTGTATCATTAATATGATTGTTTTTGATATGTGATTTACTTACGTTGTTTGCATAAATTATGGAAATTTATACAATAGCCCCAAGTATCAAACAGAAATCTAACAAGAAGAAAAGTGTTGACAGGCTAATTTTTCTGCATTTTCTTGAGTTTGTATTGTGAAAACAATATTTTCACTCTTAGGACTAAGAGAGATGTTTAGAAATGGTCCCAAAGCCCAAAAGGCCTCAATAAAATTGCCCTCCCTAAATAGAAATATCTGCACTTGTAGACAAATCTAAAATAGTTTCCACATTACAGGGTCATTGATAGAAACATTAAATACAAAAATTAACATCTTAAACCCAAGACTAGCAGCTAAGTTAGGTTATTCTTTAATGGCAAAGAAGTGACAAAATTCTGTTAAAGGAAAAAGAATGGGACATTTTAACTACTCTTTAAATCAATGGTCATATGAACAAAGTAATAGCCAGTATCTTTATAAATGACTTGCAAAATAGAATGAGATTTTATGGTGAGACCTGTTATCTGTATAGATGGGATATTAGGGTATAGTAATTTTGCAGTTACGTTGGAACATTTTAAAGATAAGAGGTAAGAGTAACTGGTGATAAGATATATATAACATTTTCAAATTTAAAAAGGCTAAAACTCATAGGTCATAATGTAATCCATTAGAGAGAAATAGCAGTCGTGAAATATTGCTTCAGGCTTAACAGTGATAGTTTGGAGGTTTAATCAAACTGAATTAACTTTCACAAAAGTGACTCTAAGATAGGCTGCTGATTATCATAACTCAGTTAGTGGACCCTGTGTTTTTCTCATGTTTAATGGTCAAATTTGGATACATCCAGTCAAGGACAGCTGTGGGTGATTCCTTCCAAGCTACTCAATTCAGTTCCTGCCAAGATTTCCCCAGTGTCAATTGCGATGTCAATTGTAATGTTACTGTTTTCCAAAGAGTGCTTGAAGATTAAGAGTATTTTCCAAAGGAAGAGATTAGATCTGAAGATTGAAGGTTTTGGGTTTCTTTGAATCAACTATCTTATTTTTGAGCTTTACACCATAATTTTAGAAATAAACTGGCATTTCAGCTGTGGTACCCTCTGGGTGACAGGGTTATAGGGGTAATTTTAATCTTTATTTTTTATTTTTTGAGATGGAGTCTTATTCACCTATCAAGAATGCTGGAGTGCAGAGGTGAGATTTCGGCTCACTGCAGCTCCTGCCACAGGGTGCAAGTGATATTCCTGCCTCAGACTCCCAAAGTGCTGGGATTATAGGTGTGAGTCACCATGCAAAGCCAATTTTAATCTTTTTATGCTTGGTCAATTTCTAAAATTATTTGCATTATGTTTATTTTTATATAATTATGTAATTAAAATAAGACATAAAAGTAGTTAAAACTTAAGATAGTGCTAGATGGCATACAGTTAAAAATACCAGTTCCTGCTCTACCTCTCCTTATTTCCAACACTTGTTTGTTCTGCTCTTTACCACCATATTTGATGAGCACATGGAAATTCATTATACTAGTCTATCTATTTTGCATATAAAGTATTTTATAACAGTGGTAAATAAAAATACTATTGAAAGGTAAAATAAATCAATAAATAAAAATATAAAAATATATTTCTATGGCTACTTAAAAAGTTGCAGATATATCCTACTGATTGTTACGAGAGAGATGATGCTTTGACATTTTTACCATAATTTATCTCCCATTCCCAGTGTAGTAGTCTATTTTCATACTCTTTAAAAAACTGACCAAGACTGGGTAATTTATAATGGAAAGAGGTTTAATTGACTCACAGTTCAGCATGACTGGGGAGGCCTCAGGAAACTTACAATCATGGCAAAAGACAAAGGGGAAGCAAGGCACCTTCTTCACAAGGTGGCAGGAATGAGAAATGTGAAGTGAAGGGGGCACAGCCCCTGATAAAACCATCAGGTCTCATGAGAACAGCATGGGGAAAACCACCCCTATTATTCAATTATCTCCACTTGGTCTTTCCCTTGACACCTGGGGATTATGAGGATTACAATTCAAAGTGAGATTTGGGTGGTGACACAAAGCCTAACCATATCATTCTGCACCTAACTTCTTCCAAATCTTATGTTCCTTTCACATTTCAAAACCAATCATGCCTTCCCAACAGTCTCCCAAAGTCTTGATTCATTCCCGTATTAACCCAAAAATCCAAGTCCAAAGGCTCATCTGAGACAAGCCCCTTCTACCTATGAGCATGGAAAAATCAAAATAAAGTTAGTTACTTCCAAGATACAGTGGGGGTACAGGCATTGGGTAAATGTTCCCATTCAAAATGAGAGAAATTGGCCAAAACCAAGGGACTATAGGCCCCATGCAAGTCCAAAATCCAGCAGGGCAGTCAAATCTTAAAGCTCCAAAATGGTCTCCTTTGACTTCATGTCTCACATCTAGGTTCCACTGAGGCAAGATGTGGGCTCCCATGGTCTTAGGCAGCTCTGCCCAGGTGGCTTTGCAAGATACGGACTCTCTCCTGGCTGTTTTCAATGACTGGTGTTGAGTGTCTGTGGCTTTTCCAGGTGCAAGGTTCAGGTTGTCAGTGGGTCTATCATGCCGGGGTCTGGAGGATGGTAGCCCTCTTCTCACAGCTCCACTAGGTAGTGGCCCAGTGGGGACTCTGTGTGAGGGCTCCAACCCCACATTACCCTTCTGCACTGCCCTCACAGAGGTTCTCCATGAGGGCTCTGCCCCTGCAGCAAACTTCTGCCTGGAAATGCAGGCATTTGCATACCTCCTCTAAAATCTCAGCAGAGGTTCCCAAACCTCACTTCCTGACTTCTGCATACCCAAAGACCTAACACCATGTTGAAGTACAAAGGCTTTCAGCTTACACCCTCTGAAGCAGTGGCCTGAGCTGTACATTGGCCCCTTTTAACCACAGCTGGGATATACGGTGCCAAGTTCTGAGACTGCACAAAGCAGCAAGGCCCTGGGCCTGGCCCACAAACCCATTTTTCCCTGCTAGACTTCTGGGTCTTTGGTCTGTGATGTGAGGGGTTGCCATGAAGACCTCTGAAATGCCATGGAGATATCTTACCTATTGTCTTGGTGATTAACATTTGACTCCTGGTTACTTGTGCAAATTTCTGTAGCTGGCTTGAATTTCTCCTCAGAAAATGAGTTTTTCTTTTCTATCACATTGTCAGGCTGCAAAGTTTCCAAACTTTTATGCTCTGTTTTGCTTTTATACATAAGTTCCAATTCCAAACCATCTCTTTATGAATGCATAAAACTGAATGCTTTTATGAGTACCCAAGTCACACGTTGAATGCTTCACTGCTTAGAAATTTGTTCTGCCAGATATTGTAAATCATCTCTCACAAGTTCTAAGTTCCACTAATCTCTAGAGCAGGGAAAAAATGCCACTAGTCTCTAAAGCATAGCAAGAGTCACCTTTATTCCAGTTCCCAACAAGTTCCTCATCTCTGTCTAAGACTACCTCAGCCTGGACTTCATTGTCCATGTCACTAGCAGAGTTTTGGTCAAAGCCATTCAACAAGTCTCTAGGAAGTTCCAAACTTTTCCACATCTTCCTGTCTTCTTCTGAGCCCTCCACACTGTACCAGCCTCTGCCTGTTACCCATTTCCAAAGTTGCTTCCACATTTTTGGGTATCTTTATAGCAGCATCCCAGTCTCTGTGGTACCAATTTATTTATTAATCAATTTTCATACTGCTATCAAGAACTGCCGGACCAAGCGAGGTGGTTCATGCCTGTACTCCCAGAACTTTGGGAGACCGAAGTGGGCGGATCACCTGAGGTCAGGAGTTTGAGACCAGACTGGCTAACATGATGAAACCTCATTTCTACTAAAAATACAAAAAAAAAAAAAAAAAAAAAAATTAACTGGACGTGATGGCACGTGCCTGTAATCCCAACCACTTGGGATGCTGAGGTAGGAGAATTGCTTGAACCCAGGAGGCAGAGGTTGCAGTGAGCCAAGATCACACCATTGCACTCCAGCCTGGGCAACAAGAGTGAAACTTCATCTTAAAATAAAATAAAATAAAACAAAACAAAACAAACGAACTGCCTGAGACTGGGTAATTTATAAAGGAAAGAGGTTTAATTGACTCACAGTTTCAGCATGGCTCGGAAGGCCTCAGGAAACTTACAATCGTGGCAGAATGTGAAGGGGAAGCAAGGCACCTTCTTTACAAGGTGGTAGGAAGGAGAGGTGCTGAGTGAAGGGGGAAAAGTCCCTTATAAAATCATTAAATCTCATGAGAACTCACTCACTATCGGAGGAATAGCATGGGGGAAACCGCCTCCAATGATTCAGTTACCTCCATCTGGTCTCTCCCTTGACATGTGGGGATTATAGGGATTACAATTCCAGAAGAGATTTGGGTGGGAACACAAAGCCTAACCATATTACCCACTCCCACCCTTAACACACACATTTTACCTTCTCAAACTCCCTCCCTCCAACCTCCCAGAAATTAAGGAATTACATTACGCCTATATCTATATTTTCCAAAGCTCATCCATGTGGTCTATTGGTATGTGTTCACTTTGTTGTGATAATTTGCTTATATTTATCTTCACTTATCACTAATTCCAGAAATCTTACAGAGCAAGAAGCCTGTTTTTGTGGTCAAGCACATCATTTAAACTCTGTTTAATTTTGTCTTTGAAGGACTTCTTCAGAGCATTTCACTCTCTTCTGATCTGGACCAGAATCTTTTGTCTTTGGTGGGTTCTGAATATCATGGGAATTCTCTTCAGCTTTTCTTTGTGTGCCTGATGGATCCTCTTTTCTGGATGCTATGACTTCCTTTTGCTTTTTGCCTTTAGTCAGGAACATTCTTTAGCAGCTTCCTAAAAAGACTGCAGGGCAGGTTAAATTTTTTGAGAGCATAAACATCTAAAAATTCCACTGTTCCATTCTTATTTGATGGTAGTCTAGCTGAGTGTAGAATTCTAGACTGCATTTCATTTCCCCTTGAAATTTTGCATGAAATTACCTAATTGTCTTTGTAAACTAAGAAGTGACCAATGCAGATCTCAATTGATTTATAGGTTTATGCTGCCAAGGTTCAGGATGTGCTCAGGGAAAAAGAAGTACAAGACACATAAGATTTGTATCTTGTGCTTTTTCGAAAGTGGATTTTGAGAACTTCAATATTTAAAGAGGAAAACGGGAAGAAAGAAAAAATGGGGAGGGTAGGC
Source organism: Macaca nemestrina (assembly GCF_043159975.1). NCBI lineage: Eukaryota > Metazoa > Chordata > Mammalia > Primates > Cercopithecidae > Macaca > Macaca nemestrina. The sequence continues at coordinate 62,063,928 of NC_092130.1, forward strand.
AGTGGGGCAAGTGGTTTCATTCCTGTGAGGCTTTGATTAGCACTCAGTGAATTTACATTTTACATCTGAAAAGATGGAAGTGGGAGGAAGTCAACTCTGTATACTTCTCATTCTCAGTAAATCTAATTTTACATACGATTAGAGTCAGCATGTGAAGTTACATCTATATTCGGGAACAAAAGGAAGTTATGTTTTTGTTTTGTTTTGTTTTTTCCACGACTCAGTTTCCCACCTTAACTTTCCGTTTGGTTTGGTTAAGTTTGGGGTCTTGAGATTTTATTATTTTACATATTTTAGCTTCTATATGAAAATTAAATGATCATATTTATTCCTAATCTTTCATGTGACCTAGGGTTTTTTTCCACATAAACTATTTCAGACTCCTGTCTTTATTTTTATAAAATTATAAAATTTTATAAAATTATAAATTATAATTTTATAACGAAATTATAATGGTGTGCCTTTAAAAATGGTATGCCTTGTTGCTGGTCTCTCTTATTCACTGTTCTGTGCATTTATATGTCGTGTTTATTCTGTAGATTGAGATCTTCAATGCTAGCAATGTTTGTTTTATTTCTTTAATAATTTCCTCTGTTTATTTTCTCTGATCACTTTTTCTGGTTTTATATTATTTGTATGTTTGACCTCCTGGAAACAGCTGCTAAATCTTTTATTTTTCCTTCCATTTTTAGCTCAACTTTTCTATTGAGTTTTAATATGAATTACTGATATCTCATTTGTAATTTTCTAGATATTTTTCTGGTTTTTGAATGTTCTTTTTATGTAGGTTTCTGTTCTTTTTATTTCAACATTTTCATTGCAATAATTTAGATTGACATGCAGTTTTGAGAAAAAAATACAGAAAGTTGTACGTACATCATTTAGGACTAATGGTAAATTGTATTAATCTGTAGTATAATATTACAGTCATTGACATTGATATAATACACCAAACTAATTCCAATTTCTCCAGTTTTCATTGTTCTTGTGTATGAGAGCATATGTGTGTGTGTTTGGTTCTACATATGTATCATATGTGTAGGTTTGTGTTTCTACCACCACAGTCAAGTTTCATCACCACAAGGATGGCTCATATTACCCCTTTATAACCAAACTTACATCCTCTTACTTCTCTAACCTATGTTGCTAAGATTTTATCTCTTAAAAATGTTATTTAAGTATAATCATATAATATGTATTTTTTCAAGACTTCCTTTGTTCACTAAGGATAATACCTGTGTGATTCATCCAAGTTGTTGTGTGCATATTTCATACCTTTTTATTGCTGAGTAATAGTCCATGGTATGAATAGACCATGTGCTCAACTGTTCACCTGTTGACTGGCACCTGGGCTGATTCCAGTTCTTAGCTGTTACAAATAAAGCTGTTATGAACATTCATACACAGGTTTTTATGTGAATGTAAGTTTTTATTTTTCTGATATAATTGTCCAAGAGTGCAGGTGCTAGGTTGCATGGTGATTGCCTATTTAGTTTTAAAAGAAACTATCAAACTGCTTTCAAACTGTCTCTTACATTCTTACATTTGCACCAGTAATGGATGTGTTGATTCACTTTCTCTTCAGCCTCACCAGAATTTGGTGTTGTCACCATTTGCTATTTTAGTCTTCCATATAGGTATGCAGTGCTGTGGTTGTAATTTGCAATTCCCTGATGACGATGAAGCTGAACATCTTCCTGTGCTTCTTTTCAGTCTATATATATTCTTCATTGCAATATCTTCATGTGTTTTGTCCATCTTCTAACTGAATTACTTTTTTCTTATTGAGCACAAATGATGAAGCCCAATTTATCAATCTTTTTACAGATTATGATTTGGTGTCAACTCTGAGAACTTGTTGCTTAGCTCTAGATACTGAATATTTTCTTCTTTATTTTTTTCTAAATGTTTTATAGTTTTGTGTTTAAAACTCTAAAATGTTTATAGTCATTTTGAATTAATTTTTGTTTAAAGGATGAGGTTTGGGACAAAGTTTGTACTCTTGTCTACAGATGTCCAGTTGTTGTAGCAGCATTTGGTAAAAAGGTTCTTCTTCCTCCATTGAATGGATCTTCTACTTTTGTGGGAAAAAAAAAAAAAAGAGAGAACGTATGTTCATTTGGGACTATTTCTTGGTTTTCTACTGGGTTTCATTGATCTACATGTCTATTGCTTTGATCTTTTGTTATTGTCTTAAAGGTCCCTGAGGCTCTTTTGAGCATTTTTTTGTTTTGTTTTATTTCGTTTTAGTCTATTCTCTTTCCGATTGTGTGAATTCCACTGTTCTGTTTTCAGATTCATGAATTGAATCCTCCATCATCTCCATTCTACTAAGGAGCCTATCCAATGAGCTGTTTGGTGTTTTTTAATGCTTTTTTTCAGGTTTATAAATTACATTTGTTTCTTTTTTGTAACTTGTAATTATTTTCTGAAACTTTCTATTTTCTCATTTGTTCCTAGAGATTTTATTACAGATTATTGAACTATTTTTATGAAAGGTGTTTAAAGATTCTTGTTAGATAATTTTGACATCTGATTTACCGTGGAGTTAATACCTGTAGATGGTCATTTTTCATTCAAGTTGTGATTTTTCTTGGTTCTTCATATGACAGGTGATTTTTGATTATATGCTAGACACTTATTTATTATGTTATGAGATCCTGGGTCCTACTTAAATCTTTTATATTACCAGGCCATCACCCTGTTTAGGATTAGCACACAGATCTCTGCCTATTTTTCTGGGCTATGGTCCCAATGGCAGTTTTTCAGAACCTTTCTGATGTTATTTTGGTCTGCTTGGTTTATCTGGTGCAGGTGGTGGGGCTTCCACTGACCCCTGCTCGTGCTGCCTTAGGGAATGTGAGTGGTTTCCCCAAACAGAGTTGTCAGGTGTCTCTTGTGGGTGAAGGGTTGTGGTGGTATCCTCTCATGGGTATCCCTTGGCTGTTCCAGTGTTTCTGGTCAGAGGAGGGGAATCTCAGGCCTGTGGGATCCAAGAGGCTTCCCAAGGACAGTTCACTTGTTGAGACTGGGTCCTTCCTTCGAGCTGTACCTGCCTACCTCCATATTTCTTGGTAGAAAAGAATGTCTCAGGCTCAGTGGAAAAGAAGAGCACTTTCCCGGGCAGCTCATTGTGGGTGGAACACCCAATCAATCCTGCTTGTGGTGATTTAGGGCTGACAATTTTGTCAAAGAGATTCTTTTCCTGGGAAATAATCTCCCTATGTGGACTGCTTTTTGTTGCTAGGTTTGGGGATTGGAAGTGCTGGGTTTGAGTCACTATCTCCTGTTGAGGAGGGAGACATAAGATGCCCTGATGCTGTGTTGTTCCTCCAGTCTTGGCTTCCCAAATCAGTTCTTCTTTCTTGCTACCTTTTGGAATTCACCTCTGTTGTATCTTGCATTATTTCCAGGATTTACAATTATGCTGTATGAGAATGAGCAGGGAGAAACCTGTTTCTCCCTTGTCTTGCTTTTATTTTATAATAGCGATATCTTGTCTGTGTTCTTATTTTATAATCACAATATCTTCTCTTGTCTCTTTGAGAATCATAGTTCCTTGTTAAACATTCTCTGGCTTTCTGCATTTTATGTTTTCTCTGTTTTTCGTTTGTTTGTTTTTCTCTCAGACTTTCATGTAAGTGTCATTCCTCATAGAACTGGTGTTCTTTGCCTACTTGCTATAATTGTGAGGTTCCAAAATGATGAAAAACAATTCTGCTTATTGAGCAAACACAATAAGCAGCCTCATTCCTAATCTTTCTGCTCAGTATGGTTTATTACCTTAGCTATAGCTATGAATAGTCCAAGGTCTGTTTCTTCCGTGATTAAACACTCCAGAAAGCTAACTAACCATATTTTGCCTTGTTGTGAGTTGGTGAGTCCATTGTTTGCCTAGTTTGAAATCTGGACATCTAATTGTCCTTTTTAAAAGACATTTATCTCGTGTTTTCAGCTCCCCTTTGGCCCTTTGTCTTTAGAGGTATCTGATGTTTCCACTTCCTGAGCCTTTTGGAATTTTTTGGTGTGGGAAGACTCTGTTTCCTCCTTTACAAGACAGGCTTTAGTTTTTTTTGACTCAGCTAAATTTATTGCCAGGTGTCCAGTTTACAAAATTTTGTTGGCATCTTTTTCTTTTATAATTTTCTTTCCAGTAGTTCATGGGTTTATGATTGATCTGTTTATATAATGTCATTTTAATGGGACTACAGGAAGGAAGAGAGATGAATTTATGTGTTCACATGCTTACATATATTTATTCATTTAATAAACAAATATTTATTAGATATGTACCCTGAGTGAGAGGCACTCTTATAGACGCTTGGTAATCACCAAAAAATTACTTATCTCATCAATGTGTGCAAAAATTTGTAATCGTTATTTTACAATTGCATTACTAATTGTGACTTGTTGGAAGCATACCAGGTAAGTAATTGCTAGAATAAAGTCATGTGCCCAAGCATCTGAGAGAGATCTCTAAAAAAAGTTAAATATGTGGAATCTCATTAATAATATCAGATTAGGAGCCAGAAAATCTAGATACAAGGAGAGATTTAGGTTCATAACTAGCAGGGTGAATTTATTGTTAGCAGTAAAATGAAATATTAAAGTAGTAAGTAAAATAAAATACCAACAATAATGATGAGATACCTTTTATATACTCCTTATTATGAGTCAGGATTAGACACTACAACACATTATTTTTTGTGTGTGTTTCTATTGTGGTGAAATACACATAAACTTACCATTTTAACTATTTTTAAATGTACATGTCAGTGGCATTTAGTACATTAATGATGTTGTGATACCATCCCACAATACCCATTTCCAGAATTTTTTTCATCATCCCAAACAGAAACTCTGTGCCCATTAAACAATAACTCCCCATTTTCCCTCCCGCCAGGCCTGCTTTCTGTCTCTATGAATTTATCTATTTTATATTTATCGTATAAGCAGAATGATACAATATTTGTCCTGTTGTATCTAGCTTATTTCACTTAGCATTTTTTTTTCTTTCTTTCTTTTTTTTTTTTTTTTGAGACAGAGTCTATCTCTGTCGCCCAGGCTGTAATGCAGTGGCATGATCTTGGCTCACTGCAAGCTCTGCCTCCCTGGTTCATCCCATTCTTCTGCCTCAGCCTCCCTAGTAGCTGGGACTACAGGCACACGCCACCATGCCTGGCTAATTTTTTGTTTTTTTTTTTGTAGAGATGGGGTTTCACCGTGTTAGCCAGGATGGTCTCGATCTGCTGACCTCACGATCCTCCCCCTCGGCCTCCCAAAGTGCTGGGATTACAGGCATGAGCCGTGGCGCCCGGCCAGCATAATACTTTCAAGATTGATCTATGCCATGCATGGAGAAGAATTTCATTTATTTTTAAGGATTAATAGTATTTCATAATATGTACACACCACATTTTGTTTATCCTTTCATCTGTGGATGGACATTTGGGTTGTTTCCACCTTTTGGATATATCTATCTATCTGTATCTATATTTATATCTAATACCTAATACCTTAATGTTCTTATAGCAACATTAAGACACAATTATTATCATTCTCTTAACATCCTGAACAGAAGTTAGTCAAAACACACGGCCAAAGATTGTATAACAATTAAGTAGAATGGTTTTGAATTAATGTCTGTCTCCAAAATGAGACAAAACATTACATACCTAATTTTTAAAACTTAGGAGCCACCTCAGGAATCAGGAAAGAGCTTGAGGAGACTCTGATACTGATTCTTGAAACCTCCAACTTTAACCAGGTCAACTCCACCTTTCTGTGATTGACATTTTGTTTGAACAAACGATTCTGTCTAAAATAAACACAACTTTTTAAAAATGAAATGAAGGTCCTTAACTTAAGAGGAGAAAAGGGATAATGTTTTCTAATTAAGTTGAACAAACTGTAGAGAAAAATTGTTAAAGCCTATAAACAATACTACCAAAATATTACTGAGTTTTATATCTTGTGTGTTCCTCTGTATTCTATCCACCTTTCAATGCTTTTGATCTATTTTACAACTGTACATTGTAGAAAACTTAAAAATGCAAATAATTTTTGTCTGTAGAAATGCAAATGAAACTCATTTGATGAAATGCAATTATTGTTTCATGAAAAGAGAATTTTGCTTTTTATTTTTTTAAATTTTATTTTATTTATTTCTTTATTTGAGGTTGGGAAGTCCAAACTGAAGACATCAGCAGATTTAGTGTCTAGTGTGGGCCCATTTTGTCATAGACAGCGCCTTCTTTGGGTCCTCACATGTTGGAAGGGGTGAATAAGCTCACTCAGACCTCTTTTCATAAAAAGGTATAGTCCTTATGGCCATTTATCTCCCAAAGGCTCCACCTCTTAACACTATTACATTGGGGATTAAGTTTAACACATGAATGGTGGGGGACAAAAATATTCAGACCCTAGCAGGTAAAGTCAGAGAGTTTTCATCAGCTGAAATGTTTTTGATTCTCATTTTTTGTTGTCTTTATGTGAAATAGGTTTATATGGATAGCTTTATATGAAACTTGCCTCCTATGTTCTGTACTTTTAGAAATACCTTTAATTATCCTTGGTTAATATGATACTCCATATGGAAGAGATTAGAGGTTTCAGTCATTTCTAGGGCTCTTACATTCTTAGTTCTTTAGTTCTTTTGTTAGTTATTGATATTTTTATATCAAGAAAACCAGCCCTTTATTCATAAAATGTGCTGCAAATATATTCTCTAGTTCATGTGATTTTTCCCTAGAGTTTTGCTTTTTAAAATAAATACATTTCAGAATTCTGATTGACCTATGGATGTGAGATCAATATCTTACTGGATCCCTCAGTAATGAATAAGTTAAAGTATTTTGCAAGAGATCATTTTATATTTGTATGAGTAATGATATTAGATTTTTATAAAAATTACCATTTAATGGTTTGCTGACCTGAGATTTAGGTAACCAATCCAAGGTCTGGAGATTCACTCTTGGTCAAGCCTTAGAGAAATCCCTCCAAAAGAGAATCCTCTCCTAGGTACCCAGAGGAGATTATGAAAGTACTCACAGACTCACAGAATTCCAGAGCTGTACAAGCTGACTCTAGAGATCATGACTCCCCTCCATACTCTCCTCACATTGTAGAGGATGAAGCAGAAGCTCAGCAGCTCCACTAATATGTTCAGTCTTCCAACAAAGGAGTTATAGGCAGAGGCAATCCCAAGGCTAAGATTAGGTCTACTAAACTTACAGCAAGAAATTTCTGGCTTGGATTGGCATTTTCCACATTAGTGGAAATTATGGAACTATTATAAAGCTATGCAGAGTATGTTTGGAATAGAAAAAATGAACTTTATTAATAAAGTAATGTTTTCTGTACTGTAGAACACATCAATCCAATGCAGTTATCAATTTGCCTCATTTTCATAAATTTTTACCTTGACATGACTTTTTGACTTTATTATTTGTGTTCTAAATTATTCATGTCATTGTTATTATGCTATGTAAATATTGGCATCCTCAACATTTTAGACTAATGGTTTTGGGAGACAAGTGTATTCCAAATGGACTTTGTGGTTAATGTAAAATGTTAATATTTTAAATTTATTTTTGTTTTATAAATATCCAGGACAGGTGTTAAATGTTAACAGAGTTAGAAATGAACTTATCAACAATATATCAGAAGACTTTGATCTGGAAAATCCACTTAATTGTGAAGGAAACAAATGTTTTTTCTTCAAGGAAACAAAGGTCACCAACCTTATGCATCAGATCATTTCTTAATAAATATACCATAGTGGCATAAATGACATTTCAGTACAAATGAAAATTTTTTATTGTTATTTAGTCACCAGTGTTATGCAGAATACAAATATTATGAAGAAAATAAATGTGTTATATGCTTCCAAAATAAAATAGCTTTCATTCTCTTTCTGCCACTTAAAAAAAAGCTTTCTTCAATTCTTAATAATGGCACCTCTCCATCATGATTGCTTATTCTGAGTCCTCTCTCTCATTTTGAACCTACCAGGACTAATACATTTGCATCATTGATGTAGAATCATATCAGCTTTATCTTTGTTTCTAAACTCATCCATTCAACACCATTTATTAAGTACCTTTGTGAACCAAGGTCTGTATTAGGTATTATCACTTTACTTTGGTCTCGAGGGATGAAGAAAACTTTTGCGGATAGAAATGTGGAAATGGAATGTTATGAAGTTGGAACAGCATTTGCAAGAACATGAGATGGTGAAATGACATGGTATCTTCAGCAAAATGTCAATGCTTGGAGCATGAAGTCCACATAATAGTTGAAATTGAGGTTGGAGAGAGAGGTGAGGAAATCTAGCTTTATGTTTGGCTCTTCTACCCAACCGGATTATGTGTTTCTGGAACCTAGAGATTACATGGTATATTCTTAATTATTTGGAAAGTTTTACATTTTTTTCATTTCCTGGGTAAAGTTAATACAATGCAGTAAAAATGTTGTGGCAAGTACTGCGGGATTGTCTCCCAATTTGTATTCTCTCCTTTCCCTTCTATAGACTCTCCACATTTCAGCGGGTAAGATAAGCGTGTGTATGTGTGTGGTGGTGTGTGGGTGTGCAGTTACACATGCATGCATGCACAAGAACATACGTTTTAATCAGCAGGTTCCTGCCCTGCTGGAAGTCTATTCAAGCAGGGACTTAATATTTTGTTTCCTGCTGTTTACCAGAGTCTAGACAATGTCAATCATGTTGTAGGTGTTGAAAAAAGTTCTTGTTGAATTGATTAATCAATTAGTTTATAAAAAGAAGATAGTTGGAATGATATGGCTTTGTGAAAAAAGAAAATATTTTCATTTAAAAGTTACACTTTGTAATTCAAAACATATAATTGGAACTGAAACAAATAAGTCAATAAATAGGTTTTCTTTCACATCTGATAGAAGACGGGTAAAATTACTTTTCAACTGACTCGTTTCTTGAGGAAAATGAAAGAGAAAATGATAGATGGAAAAATGACATGAGGAAGATAGAAAAACTTAAATGTCAAAGAGAAAAATAGATTTCAACAAAGAAAACTGATGAAAGGACCGGTTAGTTACTAGTTGGATAATTAATCAAAAAACACATTGCAGAAAGAAAAACTGTACTGCTAAGACTATAAAGAGCAGGATGGCTCCTGACACCCCTGAGTTTAGGGTTTTAAATTGGTATGACTTTGTGTTTAAGAGAGAGATTCATCATACTTTCCCAATGCAAAGCTGAGGTTGCAGAACCCGAGAGCTGAAAATCATGCCTTGAGTTTAGTTTTGTAGGAACAACTTTAAAAAGATAAAGTCTAATTTGTCCTAATTTATGTTTTTAATATTATGATGAAAATGAAATTTATTCAAAAAACCTAGGATGATTTGAGTATTCAAAATAATTAAAATGAAATCACCAGTAATATATACTTTCATTAAGCCATTCAAATATATTTAATAAGACTTACTGTGTGCAGACTCTATGCAGGATGCTAAGGGAAAAATTGGTGAATAAGGTAGTAGTCCTTGTCCTAATCAACTTTCTATTCAAGGAAAAAAGAGACTGAAACACACATATACACACACATAACAAAAGAAATTAATAGTTAATTACTATTTCTTGTGAAAGAAATAAATGAAAAGCAGAGAGAAAAAGTATGAGACATAGTGAAGGTATCTGCTTAAAAATAGCATGGTTAGAGAAGCCTCTTTGAGAAGATGAATTTAAGCAGATGCCTTAAAGTGAGAAGGTAATAGATATGTAAAGAGTTTGGGGAAGAGTGTTACTGACAAAGGGAATATGCGTAAAAGTCCTAGAAAAAGAAGGAATTTGGTCCAGAATCACAGAAAGTTCACGTGTGTGAATCCTAGCAAATAAAGAAGATGGGAAGAATGAACCTGAAACATTAGTAGGAGTTAGATCATGATGAGCTTTCTGTTCCATGGCGTGGCAGTCGGCTTTATTCTCAGGGCAGTGGAAACCCATGGGAAGAGACCCAAAGTAGGGCAATGAGCTCTTGCCTTTTTTCTTTGGAAATCAGTGTCAGGAATTACATTAAAATATAGCTACTTGTTCAGCAACATATCCACTCATTTGAGTCAGATTCAGAAAAATGCCTCCTGGAAATGTGTTCCTATTTTTGATAAACCAGAGTAAGATTATTGTGCTTCCTTATGCTGCTGATGCCTTGGAACCAAACTTAAAACTGTATATACGTTAATTTTGTTGTATCCTTTTTTTTTTTTTTTTTTTTTTTTTTTTTTTTTTTTTTTTACTGCATGCAGTTATGCTTTAGGGGAAATGATTCGACTTTTGCTGAATCTAAATGCACAAGTCACTTGAGCTGATTAATATTCTAAAAATTTTCATTTTGAAGATTTCATACATCTTTATCTTGATCATACTTACCTATGATACTTTGCCTTGTTAGATCAGAAAGTGGAATGAGAGGTCCAAATGAAACAACTACTCAATCTAGGTGGCTTACCTACTTCCTGTTTGTAAGGCATCAAGTTTGGGTATAAAGCAGTGTTTTCCTGAATTTATGGTACTTACATCACTGGCATAACTTTTCTATTTCTAAATATTATTTGCCTTATTTTGTGAAATGAGATATAACAAATTGTGGTTCTGATGTGCTGGTTATATATTTTTAATACATGTAAAAATGAGCACGTAACAAATTTATTGGGCATCAAGCAAAAATATAAAACATACTCTAGAGAAAAACTGGCATAAACAAATAAGATCATTTTTTCATAGAGTTCAACCATGCACCAAAAGTATCCCTTGGGTGGACAGACACAGAATCTGTACCTCCTAAAAAATCAATAGCAACAGACCATGACAGAAGCATAAGCAAAAATCGAGCCCCAGCTCTATTTTAATAATCTGTACTCCCTGTAAACTGCTGAGGCATGGGACAACTCGACAGACTGTGTACGATGCATGAATTACTGTCGGGCACTCTCAGCCCAAAGAAGCTCCAACTTTCACTTCTGATCTGGGTCGCTAGAAACAGCTCTTAAGCCTATTGATTTGAAGCTCATGATTAGAAACGACTAGTGAAGAGCACTGTTATCAGAGGCTCAAGCCGTACTCACCTCTAGCTCCTCCACATGAAACACATTTGGTTACATGGAAGTCTTTTGCTGACTAGCAATTAATAACTTAGAACAATTAAGAAAATAGGAAATAATTTCACAATCAAAAGCAAGACTAACATTGAACCTAATTTGGATGAGGCATAGTCTTGCTCAGCTAAAAAGCAAGTCAGATAATAATTGTGTTGAAATTTGTATTAGCTGTCTTTTAACTCTCTCCTCAAGGAGCAGGTATGTAGTTTGTCATCCTAAAAGGCAGAAATTCCCTTCTTCAGTCCAATTTAACCTTCAGAAACATGCTTTAAAACAAACTGCATGGAAGATCAATAGCGTTACAAATGGGAGGCTGAGGTAAAGGTTAGGAGTAGAATTTACCATGATAAATTCTAATGGGGCGTTTTAATAATTTACTGTTTTCTTCCCTTTTTCATTAGAACCATATTTCAAAGTCCTCCATCTTCTCTCTGTGTGTCTCTCTCTCCCTCTCTCTCCCTTTCCCTCTCACATTCAGATTATATTTTAAACTAGTACATAAGGGAATTTTAAAGATACACTATAATATAGAAAGAATGTCATGATCACAAAGTATAACATAAAAAGTGCAAATTTTAAGCTCAAATTGTGTCTTCTCCATTCATTTTAACTTAGCAAACATTTGTCAGTGTGTATTATATGCTACAGTAGTTCCTGTTATTTTCAGGATAGGAAAATGACTAACATGTAATCAGTAATCTTTAGGAGCTTCCAATCTAGTGGGGAGAGTGATTAATAGATGTATAATGTACCTACAAAGAGCTATAACACAAGGTAGAATGTGATCTGAGCACTAAGGAAATTTAAAAGGGGTGTTGTGATTACTAGTTCTGGCCAAAATAATGTAAGGGACAGTTTCTCTCTTTTTTTTTTTTTTTGAAAGGGACGGGAGTGGGAATTACACTTGAGCCTCTTCACTATCTGCAGTATTTTCTCCAACTTGAGTCCCTCATGGTCAGTTCTTCATTACTACCACCTGGTTCAGTGTTTAGAACCATGTGACACACATAATGATTATTCAATAGACGAAAAACTGAGAAAGTGAAGCCTGGGATATATGGGGGAAAGTCTGACAACCATGTTAATGAGCAGGAATGTGATCAACACTCAGAATTCTTTTCATGGAACTCATTGTTCACTGTCTGTAACTTTTGGAACCTGTCATCAAGACATTAAGGTAATGTTCCTGAAATTATATTTTGTTTATAGTTTACTATTGTCCCATTGAAACTAAATGCAAAACAAAATCTTGCTTGCTATGTCTTGCTTGAAATAGGAAATAATAGGAAGGTAGTCACTTCCTACCTTCCTAGGAAGATAGCAATGATGATAAAATAGGACTTCCTATGAAACCTAGCAGCTTTTATAACTCATATTCATTATCTCATTTGACCTCACAATAACCTATGCATAATGCAAGAGTGAATCAGAGAGGTTCAGGAACTTGCCAAGGAAAAGAAAACCAGTGATGATGAAAGCTAGGGCAAGGGCCCAGATTCTGTTTCCATATTCCTTTCATAAAACTACAAAAAAAACCTCTATGATACAAACTTAACCATGAAATTTAAGTCCTGTCAGGATTGTCCTTTTTGGGAACAAAAAAGACCAACAGACATCAAAAAAAAAAAAAATTCAGCTAGTGCAGAATTTCTGAGATTCTTTTTTGCCATTATTTCCGTGGGGTTTAAGTGATTCATTTGATTAATTAGGAGCTGAGTCACCTACCTTCTTTTGAGTGTATTTGATTGCCTTTTGCTGTGGTTAGGATCTATTTTTATTGATTGTGCTTCTGAACCTCTCACTATTACATTGTCAAATATTGTTATATTAAATGGTTTGGTTCCACGCTGTGACTTAAGCTTTACTAAAAGGAACTGCATTAGTCAGAAAGTTGTCATGATCAGATGAAAAACTGAAATGTTTAAATGTCATCATGAACAACCTCTACAATCTGTCATATCACATGGTGGCCTCTGGTCATTAGCAGTGAAGAATGTGTACCACAATATTTAGCATTTTCTCCACTTTTGAATAATATGTTTGCATGTGTTTACATATGTATTATATATGTATTATGCAAGTATGCATATATTCTTACATACTATGTATCATTAAACTGATTTGTTATTGGTAGAAGATGCTGTGAAATAGTGCTATAAACAGAAAAGTTGAATGGAAAAAGTAGAAGTCATAAATGATTTGAGAAAGAAAGAAGTAACGTGCACTTTTAGAGTTATTAGCATAAAAATGGAGTGGTATCCACATAATCAACAGAAGAGAAATAACAAAAAATAATAGATCAGGAGGAAAACATTATAACTTATTAGTGGTATCATTGCTTCCTTAGATACACTTCTTGCAATAAAATATTTAATATCTCACTAGTGATTGTCTAAGGTAGTTGGTACAACTCTTGCCCCACTGTAATTGACTAATACCATTGTGATAGAAGTATCTTATTATTTTACTAGCTCTATTTCAGTCATGTTCCCTTAACTGAAAAATACATTACCACAAAGATGATATTACCCCAATGGGGCATAAATTTTTTCTGAGGGGAACCAAAAAAGCTCCTATACTTTTAATGTATAAAGCATATAGATTAGATATATAGAGAGTAGATAATCAAATATAGAGTGTAGTTGTGATATTTAAATTTCATGAGGGAAGGGCTGACTAGGATAACAATGCTTGAAAATTCTCCTTGGAAGGTGATGATAAAAAAAAAAAAATGGTTGAAAACCACCACTCTAGACTTAGTAATCTCTAAGGTTGTTTATGATTCTATGATTATGGACTTTTATGTCTTATATGTTATTTTTATTATATCATTTAAGACACTGAGGCAAAGAGAATGTTTTGAGATGAACAACGCAACGTCATTAGCTATGTCAGCAATTTTATTTTGAGCTTAAAGAAGGGCTGGATATAATAAGGTCTACTCAAGGAGAAATTAGAGTATAGGAGATTTCAAACCTTTCTTATGTTCAGACATGATTTACAAGGCAGCTGGGATCTGGAACTAGAATCACCATATTGGGGTAGAGTGTGAGGGAAAACACTAAAGAGAGCTGGTAGAATTTGTGGTAGAATTAATTTATAAACATACCAATTTCTGTGCATCATTTAGGAACATTTAGGAACACTTATGTTCCTAAACACTAATGTTCCTAAATATGCACATTTAGGAACACTTAATTTTAAATGTTTATATAATTACTCTTATTTTCTTTGATATATTATGTAAGTAATTTCAAACAGTGATAAAACAAAAATGACAAACTGGCAGCCATTTTATATTGCTTTTGTAATTTCACAATGCTTGGTGCATAGAAAGTAAATAGGCATTGATTTTCATTCGTGACTTGTGGTTCAGGTCATTTTGAAGGAGTTAAAATGAATTTCAAGGGCATCCTTTTGTCCTTTCTACAGAGATGGTGTTCACCAGTATGTTCTCTGGGTTTTTAAGCATATAACTATAGACACACACTCTTATAGCAACAGTATTTTATAATTTATAGATGTTTTAAAAAATATAGCTTACAATGTTGATGTACTTAGAAAAGGCTAGTAAAAATCAGAGTCCTACGTCCATAAAATACAAGTTTCATTACCTGACTCGGGGTACTGAGAGTCTTTCTACTTTTGAATACAACTTTGCCATTCAAACACAAGTCCTGGATAATTTATTAATGTCAAAATGTCAGGAATAGATGGAATAGAACACTTTCTAATTATTCAATTTCATGAGCAAGAAAGTGTGTTAAGAATTATGAAAAGTGTTGTTTTTGTTTCTTTATTTTAATAGGTAGGGGGAGTTCAATTGTAAAACAAAATCCATGTGATCCTTAAGATAGAAATAATAAAATTACAGAAGTTATATATCAGAATGAATGTTATCCTTTTAAAATTGTTTTTATAATTCTCAACAAAAATGATAAGAGAAGACTTTGAAACTAGAATGCCAGGTGTGAATTAGTAGATGAATGAAGAATGAATAACAATGTAGGTTTGGCATCTGGGACTTTGCTGTTTAGAACAATGTTTCATGATTAATTATAAAAATATATTCATTTAAGATGAAATTTAATAAATTCCATTTAAATATGTAATTATACTTGATATATACATATATAATTTATTTCACAAATATATATAGAATACCTGTAGTATCAATATAATACTCATAATTATTTTCCAGAGACATTGAGAATAAACTCAATGAATACAAAAGTGTTAATTTCAAATTATATGCCCTATTACATCTTTTTGTTTGTGTATTTATTTGTCTTCCAACTTGAGGATCAATATACAACTTCAACAATAAAATTAATTTTAAAAGAGCTAACTCTGAGAGTGCACATATATACACTCATCCACATACTTATATATGTACTGCCAAATTTCAAGTTATATTTTACTTAACTACTCTGGTGCCATTCCAAGCATATAAAAAATATTTGTAAGTAGGTTTCTTTTAGATTGATGAAGTTTCTAATTCTGCACTTGGAGGAAGGTACTCTTCTCCAAGAATGAGAAATTAATTTTTCTTTAATAATTTTACCTATTTTTGACAGCATTGTTAACACTCTGAGCTCAACATAAAATGCCATTTACCAAGAGTAACAGTATTTACAGCAGGATTGACTTTGCTCTTTTTATTTATTTTCAAGTTATCCAGCTAGCATGTTATTGCCATAAAGCCTAATTATAAATTAACCCAATTTAATTTTGTGGAGTTGTGATTTGATCCAGATCCTGTGAGTCTAGATGTTTTGCAATACATCTTATCCTTAAAAAAAGTTACATTAGCCCTATTGAAGCTCCTAAAAAATTCAAATATTCCATTTTAAATATCTGAATTCTTTTAGGATCCTTTCAATGCTGAAAATCTATCATTCAGATGGACTGTATAAATGAACATTTAGTACTTTGAGTGGCATCCTTACATCCTGAGTTGAACTGACTTCTTTCAGCCCCTTTATCAATGGGGAGAACACTGCCACCTCATGTGGTAGTTCTGTGTGTAGGCAGGCATTCACCATGAGCTGAGGATGATGGTGATGGAGTGGTTTGAAGCCAAGCAATCAAAGGAAGAAAATGGCATATACATAAAGACATTGAGGCTGAAATATGTGATCTGTCCTCTGATCAAGTTTTTCAATCACATGTCAAATACTGACCCTATTAATCCCCATGTTTATGTGCTATTTTTATGGTCATTTCTGCTCTGTAACATTGGGGCAAACCCAGAGAACTTCCTTGGTTGTTGCAAATAGACCCTGCAGAGTA
Organism: Macaca nemestrina; assembly: GCF_043159975.1. NCBI lineage: Eukaryota > Metazoa > Chordata > Mammalia > Primates > Cercopithecidae > Macaca > Macaca nemestrina. The sequence goes on from NC_092130.1 coordinate 62,080,353, forward strand.
GTAATATTGTTTCAGTGAAAGCAGAAAAAGACTGAGGAGGAAGAGTTGGAAAGAAAAATTTACCCATGAGTAAATACATGTTATTTTTAATCTTTGAAGTCTGTTTTAAAATTAAAGATAGTTAAGACTGTAGCAACCATGACTTGCTGTATTATTTTATATCTGATTTTACTTTAGGCTAAATCTGTAATTGGACCACCTGGGCTAGAAAATGAGAGGCCTTGGTTGGTAACGGGTGTTTGACAGCTTAATTCTCTTTGAAAAATTTCAAACAGAAAGGCTTAGGCTTCCTCAAGGGACGAAAAATAGTGGCTTAGACCTGCCAGAACAAGAAGCTCTTATCTAGTTTTGCATCTGACTTGTTTCATCCTACTTTCCTCCTTTGTGCTCATTTGTAAAATGTGAATTGAAGAATTAATTTACTTCTCAAGGTAATATTGATGGAATCAAGAAAAATGGTTGCATAACATTTTGAAAATATAAAGACCTATGTAAATGTCAAATTATAATGATAAACTGGGTAGCCCAATTATCCATTACAACACTTCCCACTCTTTGATTAACCAGACAAAAATTAGACATTTTTCTTAAACAGCACCCTTCAAAAAATGTACAGCTTACTCTAGAAGGCAGGCTTTTTTTTTTTTTTTTCCTTACACAATTCTTAATGTCTCACTGAAATTTTAGCGGCAAAAGGTGGCACATTTTGACATCCTAAGGATGTGCAACCTTATATAAGTTGTATAATTAAATAATTATAAAAAGCCACTTAATTTAAATTACATCATCTGAGTCAAGATTTTATTTTTGTTAAAGGCTGATGTCTATATACTACTCTGTGCCATATTTTGCTTTAATTTGGTGACTGGAGTGGAACTCAGGTCTTACATTTTAGTTTTCTTCTATTTTTGTATTAAAAATGCCAAACCTGATTCACTTTTAGGAATGAGATTTTTCCAATAATATTGTTGGGTTACTTTTCCTCATTTTAGGTAAATAATTTGTTCCTTTCTCTTTTTTTGCCCATGACAAATTTGTATTTGCTAAATTTGTACATATTGAGTAGATCCTATGCCAGGTGATCTGAGTTTATAATATGTCCTTTTTATTGACACATAATACTTATACTTATTTGTAGGGTACATGTGATATTTTCTTACATGCATAAAATGGGTAATAATCAAGTCAGGGTATTTAGGGTGTTTGTCACCTTGAGTATCATTTCTACGTGTTGGAATCATTTCAAGTCCTCTCTTCTAGTTATTTTGAAATTACAACACATTACTGTGAACTATAGTCATCTGACTCGGCTATCAAACATTAGAGATTATTCTTCCTATCTATCTGTGTGTTTGTACCCATTAACCAATCTGTCTTCATCACTGTCCTCCCTGTAGCCTTCCCAGCCTCTGGTATACCTATCATTCTACCCTCTACCTTTATGAAGTCCACGTTTTTAGCTTCCACATATGAGTAACAACATGCAATATTTGCCTTTCTGTGCCTGGATTATTTCGCTTAACATAATGACCTCCAGTTTCATCCACGTTGCTGCTAATAACAGGATTTTATTATTTTTATGGTTGACTAATATTCCATTGTGTATTTGTATCACATTCTTTTTATTCTTTTGTCCATTGGTGGACACTTGATTCCATATCTTTGCTATAGTGAATAGTGCTATGATAAACATGGAGGTGAAGATACCTTTTTGATATACTGATTTCTTTTCCTTTAAATAAATACCCAGTAGTGGAATTGATGGACCATATGGTAGTTTTATTTTTAGTTTTTTTGAGAAATCACCATATTGTTTTCCATAGTAGCTGTATCAACAGTGTATTTTTAACACAAACTTCAAGTATGACTGAACAGTAAATAGTTTAAAAAAACCACGAACCTTCCAAGGTCCTACAATGGAACAAATCTATAGAGAGAAATTGATGAGTAGGAATTCAACTAGGGTCCTGATAAGTCTCTATTGAAAGAAATAGGATTCTAGTTGTTTTTAAAGCCTATTAAAATAAAAGAACCATCTTAACAGGACAGTTAACAGAGCATGTTCATTGCTGAAGTGCTGTACTTTGCAAATCCAAATCTAAGGGCCCAGCCACCTTCTAATTCAGATACCTGGAACAATGCTGTAAGCAGCCCATGCCTCGGGCTGCAATGGCCAGCTCTCCAGACAACAGTTTCTAATGCAAGCTTTCCTGAGAAGAGAGACATAGAGGGATGCTGGGAGTCACAAGTTTCTTTCTGTTCCTGAAAAAATGTTATCTATGACTGCAGAGCCTGTGGCCATGAGAGGGCACTGGGTGCTTCAGGTAGAGAGTGAAGAGAGAAAATATTTAATATATTACCCACTTCAACTTTTTGCTCTGAGGTCAACTCTGAGTAGATTGCTGGAGCCAGTTCAAAATGAATCAACTTGGTGAAAGACGGTGGTGAAATTGGCAGTGGTGGCTCTGTGTCATTAGATGTTTGCCAAAACCTGTAGAATGTACAACACAAATAGTGAAATATGATGCAAACTAACAGTTTTGGCTAACAATGTATCAATATAGGCTCATCTATTGTAACACATGTACTACACTAATGTAAATGTTAAAATAGGGGACAGTGGGATCGTGGGAGGAGAGAATATAAGAATATAGAAATGCTATATTTTCCACTTACATTTCTGTAATCCTAAAACTGGTCTGAAAATTAGTATGTTAATTATATTTAAAATTTTAAAAAGAAATTATTCATAACTGTCATAATTTCCCCTTCTGTAATATTTTTAAAATTATTTCTATTATTAATGAAAAATTCTGGTATGTACTAACATCTTATTAATACTTGTGCCTTCTGTTTATCCCAACCAGGAACATATCACCACACCATGTTAAAAAAAATAATAAATTAATATTTTTTATAAAAAAATAATGAGAGATCTGATAAAGAGAGTAGTCACTGACCGATTAGGTCAGAGTGCTGACAACTATTCATGCCTTAATTTTGAGTCATGTAATTCCTGCATAGCAAATAGGATCCTACTCACATAATATAGCAAACACAAACAAACAAAACCAAAACCATCATTTCTGTATGCTTTAGATGGGACAAAACTAAAATTATTTTAAAAAATAATATTATGAAACACAATTAAGATGAACTGAGTTCAGCTAAAATGGGAGACTTGAGAACATGTTCTATTAGTCTGTTCTCATGCTGCTAACAAAGACATACTAGAGACTGGGTAACTTCTAAATGAAAGAGGTTTAATTGACTCACAGTTCAGCAGGACTGGGGAGGCCTCAGAAAACTTACAATTACGGCAGAAGGAGAAGCAAGCATGTCCTTCTTCATATGGTGGCAGAAAGGAAAAGACTGAGAGCTCAGCTAAGGGGGAAGCCCGTTATAGGGCCATCAAATCTCGTGAAAACTAACTTACTATCATGAGAACAGGATAGGGAAACCACCCTCATGATTCAGTTATCCCCCCCTCCCCCGATCCCTGATCCCTGCCATAACACATGGGGATTATGGGAACTACAATTCATAATAAAATTTGGGTGGGGACACAGCCAAACAATATCACATATATTCCCTCACTCCTCTTTAGATCATTAGAAATACAGGTAAAAAATTAGTTATAAAAGCAACTCATAACCCAAAATGGATGGAATCTTTTAACAGATGAAGCATTTAGGAAATATTAGTAAGTTTATCCTACACACAACATTGTACATCTTATTTTTTTAAAATTTAACATATCTGGGATATCTTGCCATATTAGTATGGAAAGACCTAATTCATTTGTAGCATTCCTAGTACATTTACTAATTTCCTATTGGTGGAAACTTAGTTATTCTTAGGGTTTTTTTTGATAATAAAAATGTTTCAGTTAGCTTGAACATATCTGTGTATAACTGAAAGAACATTTATAGGATGAATTATTAAAAGTGAATTTTGGGATCCAAGGTTGTGTGTATTTTAAATTTTGTCAGATAATATCAACTTAATGTCATATGTTTAAAAATCTAATAATGTATTCTATAGATTTAGTTGACAGAAATATCAGTGAATCCAAATTAAATATTTAGTGAAACCAATATTGAAACTTAAAACTGTACAATGCTGGAACACATATAGAGTCTTAATGCAAAGTTAAGTATGTAAACAATTATAATAAAACACTACAGCATAATAAACAGCCTCCACCACAATTTTCAGCAAGCTGAAATCATTTTGCCTTTGTGATTACACTGAGGAAAATTATGCTTAAATTATGGAAATCCTTTTTTAGATTCACAGGCATTATTTCTAGCGTACCTATATCCTTATGATAACCAGAGTTTGACCCTCAGTTGGTTTGATTTATCTTATTATTATCCTACCTATTTATTATAATAAGAACTGATTAGAAATCATTTTATATAAAAATCAAATGATATATTCATTTTCTCCCCTCTCCATTTCTGTCGAAGTGATAAAATAAATTTGAAAGAAAAAAATGTAATTTTAAAAACAGTTGGCCTTGTTCTGAGAAATTCCTCTATGTACCAGTTTTTGCCCTTGGGCCACATATTCACTGTTGTGGATCAGGGGCACTGTATTGCATATGATTTCTGTTGAGGATAATGGCTAGTGCAGTTACAGCCCAACAGCAGGAAGCCCCTTCTCCTGTTGTCTCTGCTTACAAAACTTTGAAGTAAGAAGGAGACTGTGATTGTAATACATACTTCCTAGGGTACACCATGGAGATAAAGTTGAAAACCACCATCTGGATTCTTTAAGAGCTATGCTGAGGCATGCCTAATGATGGTAGCTCCAGTAATATACCCCATACTGTCTGGCAACAGCATCATAATTGTTTTAAATGCATGGTATGTAGGTCATACAGCTTTATTCAAGTGAACTGTAAAGGTTTGCATTCTCTCACTTTATTAAAAAAACATTGAAATTGCCTACATTTTGCTGGAATAGTGACCCTGAAAAACACGAAGCCAAATAGTTAAACTAAAAAACACGCTTGTTTGATATATTAATGCACTCTCCTCTACAAAGAACCAACCCTTATAAAGTTTTAAGTGAACTGTGAAAAGTTTATGCCATTATTATCCAAATGCTCTTTAACCCAAGGTTAACCATAGTAATGTGAGAACAGGCGCCACTGAGCCCTAATGGGAATCAGTAAGGTTTTGTCTGCACAGACGGGTGTTCTCCTGGCATTTTCCTAATGTGACAGTATGAACTCACACAGCTCAGAGCCCTGATTTGGAATCAAACCTCAAAGGTCTCTGATGTAAAAAGCTGAAAACATTCTGGAGATGCTTGGAGCTTTGCACAACTTTTCATTACTTGACCTACTCCATAATGTTTAATGGGCCAAGTTCTCACCTTGTCCTTTCAGGCTGAAGGCCTAATCTGAGAGTGAGGTTTGAATTCAGTTTGATCTATAATCCCAGATGAGCTTTGTAAAGCAGTAGAGCAAGAGAGGAATTTGTTTCACTGTGTGCACGGACGCCAACATTTAATTTCATTTGTTTTTAAAGCTGCTGCTTTTAGGGATAGGATTTAAGTTATGGCAGGTACTGAATGCTGGGTAGAGTGCAGAAACTTTTATGCCAGAGATGGGCTGCTAAAGGGTGATCCAGAAAAACTCATAATTCATTGAGTACAACTCCCTTCACTTGTTACAGTGTTCTGTTTCTTGGGGAGTTCACAAGCAAAAAACTACTAGCAATGGGCTTCCCATTTGTACTAAGAAATTGAGCCATGCTTTCTCCTCATATATATTCCATCTGTTCCTAGCCTCTCCAAGACAGGGGCTTCAATTCAAAATCTTTGAGATAGAAGAGTCTTTGCTTAATGCTGGATCACTATCTACTTTTCAGTTGTCTTATTCTAGAAAGGAGAGAAGGAGTTAAGGTAAGCTGAGTCCTGGGTTTTCAACACTTACCATGTGCCTGGCATGGTTTGTAGTGTTTTAACCTACACTATCTCATTTAATCCTTATAGCTATTTTACAAGGTAGCATTATCATCTTTGTTTTAAAGATGAGGACAGTGAGTATTATTGATGTATTTAGAGCACACTACTAGTAAGTGGGATATCTAGAATGTGAACCCAGTCTGTGTGACACCAAAGCTTTATCCATTCAGCTCTCCTACCTCCCAGTTCTCTATCTGCCTTGAATCTGTGGAAGACTGAGTGATGGGGAAAAAAGCTGAAGGCATTATTTTCCATTAATGATAATATGCTAAATGTATTCATAATATAATTATAGAATGAAAACCTTAAATTACACATTAAACTGATAAGTCATAATTTATCTCTAGATGGTGAAATTGCTAAGGGTTTTCTTTCCTTTATATTTTTCTGTACATTTCTGTTTCATGCTTTGAGGTTACATTTTTTTATGTTTAAAAAATATACAACAAATGATATATTAAAAATATAAGCCCAGGCTGGGCGTGGCGGCTCACACCTGTAATCCCAGCACTTTGGGAGGCCGAGGTGGGTGGATCATGAGGTCAGGAGATCGAGACCATCCTGGCTAACACGGTGAAACCCCGTCTCTACTAAAAAATACAAAAAATTAGCCGGGCGAAGTGGCGGGCGCCTGTAGTCCCAGCTACTGGGGAGACTGAGGCAGGAGAATGGCGGGAACCCGGGAAGAGGAGCTTGCAGTGAGCTGGGATTGTGCCACTGCACTCCAGCCTGGGCGACAGAGTGAGACTCCGTCTCAAAAAAATAAATAAATAAAAATAAATAAAATAAAATAAAATAAAAATATAAGCCCAGCACTTTGGGAGGCCGAGGCGGGCGGATCACGAGGTCAGGAGATCGAGACCATTGTGGCTAACACGGTGAAACCCCGTCTCTACTAAAAATACAAAAAAATTAGCTGGGCGTGGTGGCGGGCGCCTATAGTCCCAACTACTCGGGGGGCTGAGGCAGGAGAATGGCGTGAACCTGGAAGGCAGAGTTTGCAGCGAGCCGAGATTGTGCCGCTGCACTCCAGCCTGGGAGACAGAGCGAGACTCCGTCTCTCTCTCTCTCTCTCTCTCTCTCTCTCTCTCTCTATATATATATATATATATATATATGCCATACTTAATAAATTCAAACCATTCCATGATTCCTGTGAACAACAGCACAAAACTTACATGTTTGTAGCTACTCTAATATTTTTTAAGAAAAATTTTCTATTATATAATGTCGATAGCTAGAATTAAATGATACACTTAGCTTCATGAGAATAATATTTAAAATATTTAAATGCAGCAATGTTACACACACTTAACCTTTTAAAAAATATTTTCTGGCATACAAATACAGGGAATTATTTAAAAAATGATACCATGTCACCCATTCCACAGTTTCTGTGTTGCATGCACCAAACCAAATGCTACAGGTACAGAGAGGGGATTCTTGCAGTGAATTAACTTTTATTTTTCCAATTAGCTTATTAGAGCCCCCAAAGCATGTTTTCCAATATTATCTAGAGGAGAAAATATTCCAAGTATTCCCCTAGTAAATAGGAAGCAGTTTCCCAAACTTGTGCAATTGCAAGGAAGATTTCCTAAGTAGATAGAGATTAAGAATAGCTTTCATGGAAAATAAATTGTTTGTGATTTGTGGATGAAAAATACTGAGGCTCAGATGTCTTTTATTAGGCATAAAAATGCCATAATTATTAAAAATCATGAAATAAAGTTATCTGAGTCAGAGCTTAGAAAATTGCTTTGGCTTTATAATGGGTGAAGATTTGAGAGGTACATTCAAGATGTAATAGATTCGAAGTGTTGGGCATTTTGAGATAGTTAATAGAAAGACTGAATTAAGAATCCCATCCAAATGGGATTTTCACAAAGGAAATACTCTACCCTGCAATTACAATGTTTCTCAGCATCTTCAGATATATGTCTGGGTTCTCAGTTGCTCTGCAGCTCAGCTTCCCATTGCTTGAATCTATTAGAACTCAATCCTTGGGAGGTTAAGTTGATCCCTTGAGGATCTTAGTGCCTTCTCACAATTGAGAGGCTCAAGTTTGTCCTGCATTGCATAGTGGTGTGATGGCTCCAGACCAGTACTGAAGTTAGATTTAAGCTTACTTAGAAAGTGAAGAACATAGGACTACTCATGAATCGTTGTTGTCATGTAGAAGAAATATATTCATAAAAAAGATCTATATTCCACTGAATGTTAAATCTGACTGAGAAAGCAGGCTGGCTGAATTAGTGGTTGTTAAAATGATCACTCATGGTTAATTAGCTACAAGGAGTGGTGCGCAGACTGCAAGGAGATTAAAATAGCCAGGCCCCTGCTTCTGGGCTGGTTACCTATTCACCATTGTGATGCTGGAATCATTCCCCTGTATCTTAGCTTTTTATTCTTTCTCTCTTTTATCTTTTAAACCTAATCTCACTATTTTGTTAGTTTATCTTTGGACTGTGTTGCTCTCTCATTGGTTTGACTCCTGTGTACCCTAGACCCTGGATTAAATGACCACCCTATTCACTTACCCATAGCTATATAGAAGGAAAGTCCAAAGTCACCACTAGAAACAATTCTTTGCCAGGGAAATGAATCCCCAATATTTTTTATTAAAATACTGAATTCAATGGCCCCATGAAAACAAAACTGAAAATATACAAGGTTAAAAAATTTTAACAAGGTTAAAAATTTATAAAATTTTTGTGACTTGAACATCTTTATTATGAATTCTGATTAACATTGATTGTTCTGTTTTCTCCTCAGTTTACTGTTGCTTCTTTGTTTATAATGTGAATAATCTCTAATTTAAAGTTTTTGGCTTATCTAATATGTTGCTGAAGAGTTTTGTGATATTCAAGTCACGAAAAGAACTAAGGAGTGTTCATTAATTTATATAAGGAAAATATATTTTTACAATTGGACTAAATATTTGATGCTTAACTAGAAAATAAATTATGTTTTTATCTTTGTATTGAGTTAAATGTCTATTTGACAGCTGCTATTTGAAGTGTGGCTCAGAGTACAAATAGTTTTGAACTCTTTCATTTATACTGTGCAGTGTGTAATTTCACCAAATAATTGCATTTACTTTATTATAAATTTTACTTAGTTATATTTTAGCCTTTTTTTTCAAATATATCTTCTATGGGGAAATATGAAAGCTATTTATTAAAAAAGTAAGAGGGCATATGACTTTTCTTCAAGGGCTTATAATTGATATTTCCATATTGTAAACCATGGAAGATCTGATACATGATGTTGGTTGTACCATCCACTAGGTTGTTATTTATTTCCAGTATAATATCCTTTTAATTTGACTTTATGGTTTATGAAACTTATTCTAGGCCTTGATGTGAAAATGCTTGTAAAGTTTTAAGTACTTTAAAATTTTAGAATGTATTTGAGACTATATCTTTCACTTTTACTTCTTTACCCCTGCCCATACAAATGTGGATCTTTCCTATTTATTATATTTACTTTTCGCCTCTTTTGATATCATTTTCTTCTGCTGTTTTATAAACTAAGCTTTCTCTCACTGTGCTCCATAACAAGTTTCATAATGCTTTTCTACTGATGACACTACTTTTAAAAATTGCTTGATTGCTGCAGCTGTATTTCACTCTCAATTATTTTCAGCCATTGAAATCCACTTTCTCCTAAGGATATAGTGTTAAATGCTGGCTTCATCATGGAGTCATTTAATTTTCTCATAGAGTTTGAATTAAAGGTTGGAGTTGAGGAGAGACAGTAACAAAAGACAGCTATTTAATTATGATTATCCTTTCAAACCTCCTCTTTCTTTATTTGAATCTATGATCTTTAATAGTCTTTCCCTCATGGTCTTTATTCTTCATTTATCTTATTATCTTTCAGGTACTCTTAAATTTTAGAATAGGTTATATTAAATTCCTGACATTTTAATGTTTGCTTTCCTTCATCTCCTTTTCTAAATTTTATATATGCCTACTGACATTTGATTTTTTGTTTTAACCTAAAGACACAAATAGTTTATTTTCATATTTTTCTCTATATAGTACTTGTTTCTTGTTCAGTGAATAAACCTTAACAAAACATGATTATTTAGATTAATACTTGATGATTGTCAAAACATTGTTGACTTAATCACAAACAAATGGTCTTATTCAATTTTATTGGTCAAATATTTTGCTACCAATTATTTGGACAAATTAATTCACTGGGCTTTGCTGTATTTAAAATGCTTAAGGGTGGCAGTGGCAATGGCAACAAAAATTAGCTTTAATATAAAATAGTTGGACTGCCAGTGTACTTAGTCACTTTTACTGTTATTCAATTTAAGTTAAGGAACTTAGCGCTATTTACGTAGATTCTTCCCTTTGGAATCTGTTGTGCTTATCCCCATGGATCAAGTCGTCTCTTTTTAAGGCAGTGTATAAAATGCCTGTTTGGATGTAATGTACTCTTTAGAAGAAAATTATTCCTTAATACAATTAAGTACTTTTTGTTAGAGGGACCAAAAGAATTTTAGTACTATTAGAATCAAAAAGTATCCGAAGCCAGCTTTGACTCAGAGCATGAATGCCTTTAAACTTTTTAATTAGTGCATTATACAGTCTAATTTTATAAATAATTTTATAGTATATTGTGAAAATAATTTTTCTGATAAGGTTAATTTTTTTCCTCTAGGTACAAATGACATTATGCATCTGTCTTCTCTTGCCTATATCCTAACATGGTTCAATTAATTACAATTCAATGACCAGCACACAAAACTCCAGTTTCATGTGTTCTATAAACATTTCGTCTTCTCTCAGCACTGCTTGTCAAGTGGACAAATTCTTCCATTTGCATGGGATCACTGTTGGATCAATTTTAGCTCTTCTTTATATTGATTTATTTTAAGTTACCATTTTTCTGCTGCTATTAATCTTGCCATTTTTGTTTGTTTAATGTCCTTTAAAATATCCAATTTTTGCAAAATATTGGTTTGATCTAGCTCTTATTATTTCTCATCTAGACTTTTGTAAATTCATTTATATTCATTTCTTTAGTTTTACCTTTTAGTCATATTTAGCATTTTAGAACTACAGACAAATTTATTTAGACTATTCCTCACAGATTTCATTTGTAGGCTATTCATTGAAAGGATGATACTAGATTCTACCAAAACTTTTCCTTACCTTATGTGTAACTGTTATTATGACCAGCTAAGACTCTTTTCTCTTTAAGGAATCTCATTTCACCATTATTACTCTCACTTTAAAAAACCCTTTTGCTTATTTTACTTTTTCTTAACACAAGTAGTCATTTTTGACTGTACAAAGGCTAATATATTTCTAGGAGTTGCTTCAGTTAAATTCACTTTTGTCCAGTGATGCTTTTGCCAGGAAATATTTGTTGGCTGTATGTCTAACTACTTGTTCTGATATTCAATATGGCCTGTATGGTATGCACTTATATTTTTGTATTGTCTGTCAGTAATACAAATATAATACAAGTGAGCTATATGTTTTTCCTGATTGCATCCTAATTTTGTGCCTTCAATAATGTTTCTTCTTACAAATTTTCTTCTTTTTACTAGACCATCCATTATCTTCTCTCTCTCTTTTAATATATTCATAATTCAAGGCCTATGGGGCTCAAAAACAGTACTAATACAAGAAATGGTCCAGTTACCTTTATGCAGGAAAAATTAATATTAAGTCATAGGTTTACCCTCTTTTTGGCCTTTCTCAGATATGCATGTTATAGTCCCAAGAGAGAAGCTCCACATTCTGTCAGAAATTCAATATTACCCACACCCCAACACACACATGCACACAATTCTTTTACTCCCACCAAAAACAAAAACAAAAACAAAAAACCCAAAACAAAATAAAACTATGTAACAGTCTCCTATAAGCATTCCCTGTTTTTTTTGTTTCTTTGCTTTATGATGTGAGCTTTTTATGAAAATATGTAGAAGATTATTTCATACTGAGCAAGTGCCATAAGGAATATACATGTTTTAAGGTATAACTCAATGGAAGAGTCTTCAGATAAATAATGTGTAGTAAAAAATAAACAGCATATAAAAGTTGGGGGAAAGATAGGGCCCGAGTATGGAAACAATAAGAAGAGTGGCTTATGTGGATAGATGGAGCTATGTTAGGAGGCGTCTCTCTGCTCTTCCTAACATGGCAGTGCTAAATGACAGCTCTTGGGAAGGTAAAGAAGACCTTTACAACAACAACAACAACAACAACCCTGTCTTTCCTCCTCAAGTTCCCACAAGCTAATCTGCAAATGCCCACATTGCTGCTCTTAAGCATCTCCTGGAAAGCATTCTGGAGTCTTCTTAGCAGTGACTCATATACTAGCTATAACCACTGAAAGTAACAAAAAGGTGAAGCAAACCAAGACGGCACGGCTCACTGGATATTTTGCACCATGATATCACATGAGGGCCACTGCTGTGGCATCTGTGTGCATATACATATTTCTTTGCTTTTGACCATCTCCTCACCCCTTCCTAATTAATGGAACAGAAAGTGCATCAAATACTGGAATTCTACTTATATCATTTGCTTTTGTTTGAATTCAATATAAGCAGTTTCTAAAGAATAGCTAAACAGCTACTTGAATGTGATTAAGTTGCTAGAATTGTCTTTCTGTTGCTAATCATTAATCCAATATTTATTGACAAACTGCTCTCAAAATTTCTTGAAACCTACTGAGCTCTTTGGATCTATAATCTTCTGTTTTTGTTGTTTACTCAGGAAAATCTAGACTGGAATCTAGACTGAATCTGTATTTCTTATCTCTCATATTTTTCATCCTCCTGCATTTCCATCTCTTTTATTTCCTCTAGAATAGCATTCATGTTTATCCTCAACACAACTGATACAATTTTTTTCAATGTTCATTCTTTTTAGTGACTTTAATGGATTTTAAATCCAAAATGGATTAAAAATCCATTCTGCTAAATCTTTCATTATTTTTTTCTATTTTTTTCTATTAAGTCAAATTGTTGAATTTTTGTTTATAGCTCATCATGTTCTTTTTGTGTGTCTCTTTGTTCTTGATTTAACAATTGCCTGTTACTTTCTTCCTTTTTGATGGACTTCTGAAACCATATTTCTTGTTAATTATCTGTAGAGATATGAACTTCCTCACAGATTTGGAGTAACGTCTTTTTTTTTTTTCTCTAGTATTTCTTAAAGTCTGCACAGGAATTTTATCCAATTTCAATGCTTCCCAACAGGCTGGCTGGCTGGAGTGTCTCTATCTTCTTTCCACTTGACTGCTAGCATCTATAGACTCTCAGATCTAAACCTGAAGGAAAGGAAGGTGTGCTAAATTCTGCCTGAAGAGCCTGGCAAGAATTAATTTTATTTTAAAAAGCTGAACGGATACAGGCTCTTCTATGCTGCATGTTGAGTTATCTAAGTCAGTAATACTTAAAATGTTGCTTACAGCTGGTACTGGTATGCAAAACGTTTGCTACAGGTCCACAAAGAGATAACTAAAGAAATTGAAAGTGAACCTTCTGAAACTTAAAAAAAAATCACAGACAGTAATTTTTTGTCTCTTGAATCTAATAGTTTAAAAATATTATTTTGGGTTGGATATGGTGTCTCATGCCTGCAATCCCAGCACTTTGGGAGGCTGAGGCAGGAGGATTGCTTGAGCCCAAGAGTTCTAAACTAGCTTGGGCAACATAGCAAGTCCCTGTCTCTATTAAAATCAATATATTATTTTGTATGATTCATTTTAGTTTAATTTTTCAAGTGATTCATTTTTTTTTTTTTGCCAGTTTCATGTGTAACAGATTGGAATTTAGGAAAATGAATAAACTAGTCCTTCATGAAAGATAATTTGAGAAGCAGTGGTCTAAATAATCAGAATACTCTGCAGTTAGTTTTTATTTATGAATTTAGAACCCCATGGTCTTATACTCTTCTAATATCCAAATTCTGTTTTAAATTGCTGTAGGAAGAGAAGCATTAATGGAAATAAGGGTTAGGTGGACTGGCTCAGAATCTGGCTGATTTGGAAGACAGTTACATGGATTTGAGGAATAGCTGCACTTTTTATTGGTCAGTGGATATGTTGTATCAGATGTAGGATTTAGGACTGTAGGGGATGTATTTTCTTCCTTTCGCATGGTATGGGGAACATGTGTGGTTAGTGCCCTCCAGAATGGGTTAGACGAAAAAATGTACAGTCATCACCCCAGATGACATTTCAATCAAGGACAGACCATATAGATCACAGTGGCCCCATAATATTATAATACCATATTATAATCTTTATAATGTCATATTATAATCATAATACCATATATTTACCTTTTCTATGTTTAGATACACAAATATTTGTAACTCTGCCACAATTGCCTACAGTATTCAATACAGGAACATGCTGTACAGGCTTGTAGACTAGGAGCAAAAGACTATACCATATAGCCTAGATGTGTAGTAGGTTATCCCATCTGAGTTTGTGTAGGTACACTCTAGATGTTTGCTCAATAGTAAGATCACATAAAAATGCATTTCTCAAAATTTATCTTTGTTATTAAGTGATACGTAACTGTGCTTTTAAATCTTTCCCCCTTGATTTAAACTATCATCTTACTCACCTGAAACCTGAATATTTTTTCAGCATTTTTAGATGTCACAGTGTTGTTTTTTTTCCTCTGCCACTGAGTAGCATCCCTGCTGATATTCAAAGCTGTCTTCTTCAACCCCTTACCTGACATTGCACCATCAATCTCTATTCAAATGGAGAAAATAGGGCACACTTTCAACTTTTCTAGATAACACAACAGAAAAATGATGAATGGTGCAAAGAAAATGGTGAACTAAATAAAAGGTGAATTTCCTTCAGGTTGAAAACTTACCTAGGACTTTGGCAAATTATCGACTGTTTTTGTTTCTAGGGGTTTTCACTGTGTGTGTGTGTGTGTGTGTGTGTGTGTGTACATATATACATACACATATATATACTCACACATATACTGTAAAAATGTGTGTTAGTGAATTCAAACATATATATATTTCTTATTTTATGAGATATTCATGAATATCTTATAAGGATATTAGGAGGGGTCCTATCGTGCCACTAATTTGCTACTGTTCTTTCATGGTAAGCCTCCCAGTGCAGCTTGAAAAAGACAAACTCTTTGCTTTCCTTTAGTCACAAAGAAAAATTGTGTACCTTTTGTACTTTATTTATGAACACATTCCAAGAGCTATATTGAAGTTTTAGAAAGGAGGAGACTTTTTGTGAAGAGACTTCTAACATGGTGACAGCTTGGTTAAGAGGAACTAATGATATATTGATTAATGTGAATTGAGCTTGGGGTTATCTTTTTATTCTTCTTTCATCTACCATCTAATTCTGACACTTTGAGTCCTTTGGTATTGAATTTCTGCTTTGGAGCAAAATTCTACCTTATAATAGTCATTTCAGTTATATTTATCTGATGTAGATAAGCTACAGATCCTGTTGGATCATGATCTTTGTCATCCATAGTAATCCCCAGGATCAGCCAACTTCAGCAATAGATAACCTTATCCATTATGATTTAGCTTGAGAAATATTCTCTTGCCTTTTACAAAAAATGTAAACCTTTTCTGAGTATAAATAAATGTTTCCCTGAAGACATACCAATAGGCATAAAAATATGCGAAGTAAATGCTCTCATAGCGGCTGGAAGTAGTGACAATGAAATGTTGTGAAAGGGCTGAATTGAAAACCCTGGGCATGTGGAAATTGATTGCCTTACCTGCCCATGTATTTTTCTAGGGAATAAGATCTTCTCTCTTTACTTTAACAGCCTTTCAGTATACCTGCCATCTCTTGCTCCCAAACACAGATGCAACTAAATACTAAACAAGAAGCCAATGAAATTAAGTTTGGTTTAATATTATGTATCTGGCAACCTGCCAACCTATTTTTAAAAATAAATTTCTTAAGACCTGAACCTTTTTTCAGCATTTTTAGATGTCACATTATTGTTTTTTCCCTCTGCCACTGAGCAGCATCCTGCTGATATTCAAAGCTGTCTTCTTCAACCCCTTACCGGACATCGCACCATCAATCTCTATTCAACATGGGTATGATAGGGCACAATTTCAACTTTTCTAGATAATGCAACAGAAGAATGATGAATGGTGAAAAGAAAATGGCGAACTAAATAAAAGGTGAATTTCCTTCACCTTTGAAAATTTACTGTGAGCACATACAATCTTAACTAAAAAAAATGTAAAAATAAACTAAAAATATCTTCCGAAAGGCCTTAAGCTGATCACATCCTCATTTTCACATTACTCATCTCCATCCTTTAATATTTTTAAAACAAAATATGATTTAAAAGCAAATAGAGGCCGGGCATGGTGGCTCACGTCTGTAATCTCAGCACCTTGAGAGATTGAGGTGGGAGGATCATGAGGTCAGGAGATCGAGACCATCCTGGCTAACACAGTGAAACCCCGCCTCTACTAAAAACACAACAAATTAGCCAGGTCTGCTGACAGGCACCTGTAGTCCCAGCTACTTGGGAGGCTGAGTCAGGAGAATTGCTTGAACCTGGGAGGTGGAGGTTGCAGTGAGCCGAGATTGTGCCACTGCACCCCAACATGGGTGACAGAAAAAAAAAAACAAACAAAAACACAATGGCATATTTTTATTTTGATAATATTTGTAAATATTAAGTTCATGTTTGTGAGATACTGTCAGTTAATCTCAGCATCCATGCAAATCTAAGACTCACATTTCATCTAAACAAAATTGTAGTGAAGACAAAAATGAAGGAAATTATCTTGTACTATGGTAGAAACAGTTTTGTTTCAACTAAAGTGGGCTCCTCAATTTTAGGAGGGATTGGTGATCTGGCAAACACTGTAACAGAATCCCAGTGTGAATAAACAACCATGATGCCTATGTGGTCTGAAAGGAGAAGAACAGAAGTTTTATTGTTTGCCAAAAATTTCCTCAGATGATTTAATTTGAAAAAGTATACTTGGTGAAAATGAAGGAGAGGAGTATAGTCCAACCATGAGGATTCTTCAGCAGTCATGAACTTCATCAGTATTAACCTGCTGATATCAATATGAGCATTGATATCAGAAATGGAAGTTGTAGTGCATGAGGGCTGCCATTCCAAAACCATTGAAAATAACAGCCATATGCTGAAAGCCTCCTCAGTGCCATTTCTGTGACCCAGCAGGGTTTTCTAGGATGATTGGAGTCTTTGTTTATTATTCTCTCTTCTTAAAGCCTGTCCCTTATGAACTGCATTCTTTAGTAATCACTTGCTCACCACTATCATCTGACAAGTTGTTCTTAGAGTCTTGATGATTCTTGCAAACTTCTATGAAATTCAATTTCTAACAGAATTTCCAGTTCCTCCCATTCCCCCAAAGACGGTCTTGTAAATTTTGTAGCAATCTATTTACAGAGAATTGGCTTTATCTCTTATCACAGGTCAGTATCTTCTGCATCCTCAGAAATAAATTTTGTTTGTTTACTTTAAGTTTAAAATCAGCTTAACCTATCTCAGCTTTTTTTTTTTCTGTACCCTAAATCAACATGTTACCAAGGTTTGCCTGTATCTTTTTAGTAATAAGTTGTGAAGCATTTTCAACTGAGGCAAAATGCATTTTTTTTCTGATTTGCACCACATCAGAACCTAGCATATATAGGTTTTCAATATCATTTGAAAAAGTAGATATATGTATTCATAAAACTCATATTAGTCATACATTTTCATTTTGAAAACTTTTTTTTTTAAGTAAACTATGAGACTTTGCCTAGAGATTAGTTTCTAGTTTGAAAGGCATATGTTAACAAATTCAAAGGAGTGTACTTTCTAAAAATATGTACTTTATAATAAAATGTTAAATCTAGAAAAGACCTTAAGAATAAAAGTCTAGAAAGAGATGCACATTTTACTTATTGATTATCAATATTCTCAAGTCAAGATTGAAGATCTCTTCTTAGGTAAATTAAACTAAAAGCTCATAAAAGTAGTTACTATTTTCTGTTCATTTTCTCCTATAAAATAGTCAAAATATTATCTAATTATATATTATGTTTGTAGATTTAGCCTGGGTTACACCTTTATAATGTCCAATAATTGTTTAGTTAAGAAAAGAAAACCTATTAGGTAGTTGGAGTTCAGCAAGTAAAATGAAATTGTAATTGATTGTGTCACTAATGTTTAGGAAATAATTTTATGATTTTTGACTTCTTGGGCTATAAATTTTGCTAACAAAAAGCACATGGTAATATATACAGTTTTAAAAGAATAAAATGTGTTTATCGATTTTAGGTTATAATTTTGAACACAGATTTTTTTTCCATAGAAACAAAGTCACGTATGGTGTTTGGGTACTATGAGAATCTTGAGAATCTTATTTAATTTCAAACATATTTAAAAATCACTTGAGGTACTAATAATAACACCTATAACAAACTGTCACTTTTGACAGTGTTTCACTGTGAAACAGCTTAATTTCCACTGGGATTGTTAGAAGCTAATCTCCCATGCAGAAGGTGTGAGCTGAAACATTATCTCTCATTCAGGCTTACTTGATAAGTGAGAGAAGTGACTCTTGGAGAGGTAAAGTGATGACTTATTAAAGGTAATTGATTAATAGTGACCAAAACTCCAGTTTGCCAGCTTCCAGTTTAGCTGTTTTTATAATATCACACAGCTACAGACTACCTGAACTGAGTTAGGTATGTATTTTTTTGTACAATGTTAAGTGTGGAAAATCATAATTTTCCTTGTATCTATAAAATACATATGGGACTGGACAAAGCTTCACAATAATCAACAAATATTTCATAGAAAATGTTTAGTTATTGCTTGTTATGTGCCAAGTTCTGTTCAGGCTAAAAAGACGAGTAAGACCCTTGTCTACTCTACCTGGTGGAGAATCATTGTCTTGGGATTTGAGAATAGAAGAAACTGCACAAAATGCCTAATACGTACTCTAAGTCTATGTAAAAGATTTTTACTACAATTAAAGCCAAAATATGTTTTCAAATCTTATTTTGTTTTCTTTTTATATCCCTTGACTGACTGAACCTGATTTATGAAACAGTGAAATAGAATGATTTTCTCCTTTACATGGCTCTATATTGACTGTTTTCTGGAATCCGGTAAAATGGTATAGATGGGCATACAACATTATGGAGATGAATATTTTAACACAATCAAGGTGATTTTGTCAATTAAATTGTTACCTCTTTTTTGTGTATTTATTACATCTTTTGCAATATATAAAATTTTTAAATGCATTTAATTTCAGGAGCAATTTTTAACTCCTTTCTTGGGTTTTTCTTTACTAGTAATCAACAACTTTTGGATATAGACCAAAAAAAAAACTGAAAGCAGGAACACAAACAGATGTTTATACACCAATATTCATAGCAGCATTGATCACAATAACCAAAAGGTAGGAGCAACTCAAGTGTCCATCTGCAGAGGAATGAGTAAATAACATGTGTTGTATACATACAATGGATTATGTAGCTTTCACAAGAGGAAATTCTGACAAATGTTACAATATGGATAAATTTTGAAGACATATTGGTGAAAAAAGTGAGTCACAAATACTGTATGATTCCACTTACATAAGATATTTAAAGTAGTCAAATTTATAGAAACAGAAAGTAGAATTGTAGTTGCCAGATGTTGGGGTGGGGTAGGGTAGGGAAATAAGGAATTACTGTTTAATAAGTTTTTCAAGATTAAAACATTCTGGAGATGAACAGTGGTGATGGTAGCACAACAATGGGAATGTATTTAATGTCATTGAGCTATACACTTTAAAATGGTAAAAATGCTAAATTTTATGTTAGGTATATTTTACCAAAATTTAAAAAAATAAAAATGCACCAATTGAAACAAACAGAAAGATATAAACAGTGAATAGGAATTCATTTAGAAGTGTGAAACACAAAAGGCTTGCTGACTCTCCCATCAACCCAAAATTTAGTTTTGAATAAGACCTCTGGGAAAAAGATGTTAAAATTCACTAACACTTTTATCTCCAATTCTAGATAAACAGGTTGGAATAAGCCTTGGGACCATAATTTAATATCACATTCAACTTTAAAGAGGCATATACAATGATGATGGTGATTTTTAAGTTAATCACTTAAAATATTTTTCAAAATTCAGTAACAAGAACAAATTACAGTTAAAATAAATACCAAAATAAATACTTAGCTGTATTCGATATTAAAACCTTTACTTCTATAATTATTCTTCTCCAATGACAAGTGTGAAATAACCTTAACTGAAAAAATTTAGTGGCTGTTTCTACAGATATCAACTAACTTGTTCATATTAATTAACATTAGTTTTTAATCAGGTATAGATGAGTTATTTAACTAAATCAGAACGTGTTGAGAAAGACAAGCATATAAATAGAAGTCAAAACTAGATTTCTCTAAGTCCAACTGTCATCTGGAATTTAACTTTGGTGGAAACCAGAAGAGAATAAGGTTTTACTCACTTGATATAAGATGTATGGAATTATGACTCATTTGTCTTTATTTTACTATTAAAACCTGTAGAAGTGTGGAACATATATTGTCCCTCTAAAGGCATATGTTGTATTCTAAGTCCCCAAACAGGTCATCAAAATAACCTATTCATCAGACAAAAGAGATCTCTATCCTGAAAAGTCCTAGTAATGTCTCCAATGTACAAGGTCCTGGATGACATTTGTATAACATGGATAGTGGTTTAAGAGAGGTAGGAGTCTCCATATGGGGTGAGGTGGACTGAGCTTGACTGGGATTGTGCATTTTGAGATGTAATAATTTACAATTGGTGGACACAGCTGGGGAAAGTTTTAAAATGAACTTTGAAGATTAAATAGTTCTTTCATAAGCCTAATTGAGAAATCTATTGTTCTGCAAAAGGCTACTATTTTGATGAGACTTAGTTCAGTAGTCTATTAGTTGGATAAATAGATTTTCAGCAAGTTCTTGAAACAAACAAAAAGTTATGTGCAATTTCATCTCCCTAGGACAGATGTTTCTTGAATAATAGTAAAGTCATGAAAACATAGACATAAGCTTTGTGGCTGTACACAGTTCATTTATCAAGCAATTCTTGTCGTTACTATTAGAAGTTCTTTCAATAAACTTGAAGTTCTGTCTTCTAATTAGCTGATTACTATATGACAGTTGTCATTACCAATGGAGATTATTTAATTAGAGCTGTACCAGCCATGTGTATTGACCAAATGAAAGTCTGAAAAGCACCCTAAAACTGCACACAGAATTGTCTCATAGACTTTGTCATGGTTCTACCTGTAGTTATAGATTTATTTATTATTTTTGTGGAACAATGTCATAAAACTCTGAACAAATCAAAGAATCTAAGGTTTGTAGCACCCCATTAAAATATTGGTCTACAGAAAATTAAAAATTAATAATTATCTTTGTTTATAGCTTTAAAAAAAAAACCTAATTTCCTTTTTCCCCAGGCCGAAAACTGAAGACAGGTAGGTGGCAGCAAGTAGGTATAATATAAATCTTCGGTTTTTATTCTAAGCGGTGAGCAGCTGCACCTCAGTGATACATAACTTGATGTTATGTACTGTGCTACCTGTGGCAACTTAGACGATGTTTGTTTAAAGGCTGATAGATAGCTGTGACCCCTTCTCTTTCTGCTGTTCTCTGTTCAGAGCTATAGTGATGTATTAGGTTCTCCTTGGCATAGCAAAACCTTTAAAAAACCTAGTTGTGTGGGTTTTTTTTGGTCATAGTTTGAATTCCTTTATAAAACAAAACAAAATCTCTCCTGGCCATTTACCTTCCTGCAGTTTGAATTGCATAGTTCCTTTTCAATTCCTTTCCATTGCCTGCTCTTGACAGTGAATGAAGGGAGAACACATTTCTCTCAAATCTTGTTATTAATATTTTTACTTACATTAGCTTAAGTATACAGCCAGAGTATACCAGTGGCTTAAACACAATATATAAATATTACATATTATAAATGTAGTGTTTATACCTATAAACACATTATATGTATTATATGGGTGTTTATATACATATGTCCATATGTGTGTTTGTATATATTAACACACATGTGTATGTATGCATGTTAAACACACATATAGACATGTATATGTGTATTACATGTCTATATGTTTATGTATTATATATATAATATTGTGTCTATATGTGTGTTTATATATAAATAATATATATTATATATATTTTATCTATATATAGTTTATATATAAACTATATATGTAGTTTGTTTTATATAGTATATATATAAATAAACTATAATACGTAAATATAAATATGTTTATATAAACACACACTATATAATACACTAACACACACACACAGAAAATAAGTTAAAAATTTGAGGGAATAATTTAGATTAAATAATGGAAGTCAACATGCTCCTTGTTTCCCCAGACATCCATGTCCCTCATGTTTGGCTTACTATATCTATCTATGTGGGTATAATCATGTTGGAACATTAAGCTCTAAATTCTGAAAATGATTATAAATATTAAAAAATTATGATATGTAAACACTGACTTACAAACACTTTCCTTTCATTTTTTAAAAAATTCTGCAACACAGTAAAAAATCAGTTATATTACTGGAAAAATAGAAAGTAAAACTCACTATAACAATGAATGCGTAATTTAAAATACAGTAAAATTTTATTTCATTACCTGTTCAACAACTTCATTCAGCCACGTTTTATATAGTGAGAATATTTGTGTTTGTGTCTAGTGCACAGCAACATTGTTTCTTGGTATTTTTTTTTTTTTTTTTTTAACAGAGTCTTGCTCTGTCGCCCAGGCTGGAGTGCAGTGGCCGGATCTCGGCTCACTGCAAGCTCCGCCTCCCGGGTTCACGCCATTCTCCTGCCTCAGCCTTTTTTTTTTTTTTTTAAATTGTTTATGGCAGAATGGAAGCAGTTTATCGGCTTAGCAGTTTAAGATTCAAAAGATTGGGATTCCAATTCCAGATTTGTCATTACCAGGTATGAGACTGGCCAAATTATTTATCTTCTTTGAGCTACCATTTTCTCACCTGGGAACTTGGAATAGTTATATCTATCAGGGTGTGGTTGTGAGTTAAAAATGTGACAGTGCTAGTACTGTGTCCCCTGTCTTGTCCGTCTTGGCTGCAGTACAATGCCTGGTGTGTAGTAGACACTCAGTTAAGGTTGAATGGACAGAAAAAGTGTTGCCTATGACCAGCATACTTGGGCGTTTTCCCATGACAAACTGGTTGAATGTCAGAGAGAAAAGGATTTCAGAGCTTGCATCTTGTGCCTCTTATATTTAACTGACGATGAAAGTGAAGTCCAGAGAAATCAAGATTTTTCTCAAAAATTCACCTGGTCAGTGGTAGGGCTGGAACCCTCTAACATTAATTACATGACTTGTCTCCCAGTGCCTGGGCTGGTGCTGGTTACATTAATCCCATGACTAGATAATCTGTGAAGTCTGTGTTTTAATTATGGAAGTCACTATGATGCTACTAAAAATAATGGAGAACAAGTGTTTTTCTAATTACTTAGTGAATTCCAAATGATATTTACATTATTCAAAGGATTATAGAAAATGAAGACTCCGTTTATACAGGACCTTATTTAGTTATTGAGTCAGATACATTTACTGAGTACCAGCCATGAGTGCACACCATTGTAGTAGGCCCAGGGAATACGCAGAAGAAAACACAAAACCTCAAGTGGACAGAGACATAAACTACTGTCTTCAGCACATCTGAGAAATGTTTCTTAAAGAGGTAAGGATGAGGTGCAGTAGGGCTGGGGAGCTGAGGCCAGATTGTGAAAGAGAAATAGGGATCTTCCTGGTAGACAGATAAAAGGACATGTCAAAGAGAATTACATCAATGTAAAATATTGAATAACCTAATCAATTTCGGTTGAATGGAGCTGTTCAGGTCCACAAAGGTAGGTTCTTGGAGGGCCTGATATTCCATGCCAAGGAGTTTGAGCTTTTTATGTGGCTTTATATTTCAGTGTGTTATTTCCATAGTTAAATTGTAGAAAATAACTATCAAGTTATCTAACAAATTTTGAACAGTGTAGTTGTCTATATGTTTAACAAATATTTATTATGCATTTACCATTTGTACTAAATTTCTCCACGACTCACAGGACTCATAGTGAAAAATTAATAGTCTGAGGAGAGAAAAAAAAGCTATTGAGATATTAACGTTTGACCTGAGGTGCCACTATTAGTGACCACTGGGAAAACTCTTGTCAGACAAGCATTAAACATGATAAAAGTGTACATTATTCAATGGGATACAACTATGCAAGAAAATCCTTGTTTTTTAAATGGTAAGATATGTGGGTAAACACATTAAAATATTGTATTCTTTTAGGGGTGAGGAGAAAGGGGATATTCTCTATACATATTATGCATATGTATAGAGTAGCATATATGCTCAGTGTGTAGCAATGGTGACCCAGCAATAGCAAACAGGCATATAACGTAGGGGCTCTCAGGTAAAATGGCACAAATACTGTTGCATTCCTTTAAATCCACGGTGCACGGGGCTTTCTCCCTCTGTTTTCTACTCTGCAAAGACGATTATAAAAACCAATTTCCTGTCATTATTTAAATTAATATTCTCTTCTGATATGTGGCTAAAGTGGCACCCAGGAGTTTGTTGCCTAAGGAAAGACATTTGAGAATTAATGATATTTTTTTGTCTAACATAAAGGTAACTGAAAAGCAAACTTGTTTACATAAAAATGGACATTTTTAAGGCAAGAAAAACATTAAGCAGTGATAAAAACAGATGCGTCTGTTCCTTATTTTTCTTTTTGAATGCATTTCCTCCACCAATTTCAACAAAGAAGAGAGGTTCTGCAAGTACGTTTCTCCCTCCTGAACAGGATGTTAACTGGCAATATGTAGAAACATTAGCAATGAGGAAAACGTTTTCTGGGCTTCAAAAATTGTTAGAAACCCGAGGTGGTTGCCTAAGTAGTTTGTATTTTAAAGTCTGGTTTTAGATGAACAATAAGGAGATAAACTCAAATAAGCCTTGCTGAGCTTCACCTGTACCTTTAGAAAAATTCACAGGAGAGGCGGGGCACGCTGGCTCACGCCTGTAATCCTAGCACTTTGGGAGGCCGAGGCGGGTGGATTGCCCGAGCTCAGGAGTTCGAGACCAGCCTTGGCAACACGGTGAAACTCTGACTCTATTAAAATACCAAAAAAAAAAAAAAAAAAAAAAAAAAATTAGCTGGGCATGGTGACATGTGCCTGTAGTCCCAGCTACTTAGGAGGCTGAGGCAGCAGAATTGATTGAACCCAGGAGCCAGAGGTTGCAGTGAGCCGAGATTGCGCCACTGTACTCCAGCCTGGGCGACACAGCGAGACTCTGTCTCTAAAAAAAAAAAAAAAAAAAAAAAAAAGAAAAGAAAAAGAAACAAAAATTCACATGAGGAAAAAGAATATGTAATCATAGTCTTTCAAATATGGATTTAATCTGATTGTTAGTGATGTGAAAATTAATGTAATCTAGATATTTTTCAGTAAATCTAAAATTGCATCATTTTGAATGAGTTAAGATCTCAAAGTTCACCCATTTCTCAATCTTACTTGACCACAATAACCACCCCAAATTAACACTTAGCTGTGATCTTGTTTTTTGTTTCCCTACTTCATTTCTGGATCAATTTATTTTATCAAGCCCTTTATTCCTGTGAGTTTGTTTTCTGGCTCTGGCAGTTGAGGCGAAGGATAACTCCTGTTATCAGCAGGAGTGTGTTGCTGGATGTTTGGGAATTGGGATTGCAGGGAGTAAGATGCTGCGTCAATCTTCCTTCACTGGAGTGGAGAGGGAATGTCACTTTTCTCACTGAAAGTCCTCCAGCCTTGGGGGTCAGGAAACCAGACCAGTCATGCAATTCCCCCCCTGTCCCTTAAAGCTTTGTCTCTGATTCCAACACGCCCTAGGTAAATCTCCTCATAGAGTTACCATAAGGATAGCATGAAATAATATTATGTAAACATTTTTAAAAATTACACATTTGTTTGATACAACATTATGATCAATGGTGAAAAGAAGGCCGTAGCAATATTTCCAAATATACTCATAGGGTTCCTCCTAAGGATTATGGGTTGGAAGGGTTTGGCACACAAAAAATGATAAAAGCAGAACCAAGTTATTTATTGCCCAAAGACGAGAAGTAAAGGCATAAAAGAGCTCAGATTCAGATCTTTAGTTTCACTTTTAGAATCAGAAGAACTGGGTAACTTTTAATGAAAAAGTTGGTCCATCAAACTTCTGCTCTCCAGAAATGAGTCTGGGTTTAGGCAGGTGTTCTCTATCCAGCTTCACCCTTCTTTATTTCATGGGTTTCAAGGTACTAGTCATGCTTCAGTGCAGGAGCTGCAGAGTGCTGAAAAAATGATTTCATTCCTTCTTTGAACAATAAACATTTACAGTTTGCTAAATGTGATCTTTCATGTATGTCTTTACTACATATAAACCAATAGCTGATGTTAACAAGATTTGGATTAAGTCTTTGTAAATGTAATACCATCAGAGGTAGATAGTACTTATACAGATTTTCTGAAGTATGGTAGGGTGCAGTCTTTGAAGTACACTCTTTAAATCTGTAGTGTTATGTAAAAAAAAAATCTCCAATCTCATGTATTTTGGAAGCAAGGAGGGGGACTGGGGAATGGAAGGGGAGAGGAGGTGAAAGTTGCAAATAAATTAAAAAATGACAAAAATTCATTTGTGATTTGGTTCCTGCCAGTTTGGTTAATGACTCAACTTTTGAAAAACACAGTGAAAACTTTTTTAAAAAAACAGTCATGAGGAATGAAAGAAGAGGAAATGGTTATCTACCAAGTGTAAAGCACATTTTCCTTGGTGCTGAATTTTAGTCTGGAATGAATTTTTATGACCACATTATAAACCTCTGAAAATAGAGTTTAGTAGGAGTACTGAAACTGTCTTAAATGTATTTTACTGGCAAATGTGCTCCTGGAATGATTTTTGTAAAGGTAAAGATATTAATTTTATACAATCCATATGTATATGTGTTTTAAAACATTTCAGGGGTTACTTATTTTCAGCATAACTACCACATAATCAAAGATGGAACAGAATGATTTGAAGAGTCTTTAAAGAAGAAATTACACATGCTTTCTATCAAAGGTTCTGCATAATTCATTTCATTCTAATACTGTGATGCATTTAGCTCCTTACAATCTAAGCACCAGTGAAGATAGATCAGTCTGGAATGATTCCAGAATTTCCTCCTCAGAGCCCAATACCCATTTCATTTCTGATGAGAGTATTCAATCAAGGTATGAAAATTATCCATACATAATTCCTTTTCCCATCAAGAAGCATGTGGTTCTAAATCTACCAATTGATTTGAGAATTTAGAAATAACACAAATGGATTTTTCCACTAAACAACATCATCTTTATTGAGTGATATTTAAAAGACTAATAAAATGTTATTATCTTCATGGCAGTATTTTAACACAGGGTTTTCAGTTTTCAGGCATATCATATGTGTCAAAGTTTGAAGAAAAATAATATCTCTCATAGTAGTCACCATATTTTTTTGGTTTTGTTTTAAGGCAGTTTAGACTAATTTGGCTGTGTCACTATGGGGAAAAGCTTCCAGACTTTCTTCATGTTCTCTTTTTTCGCTGCCAAGACAGTAAATGCCAGCATAGGCTGGAGGAAACCATAAACAGTTCTCGTGGGAACTTTTAAAACAAATTTTGATTTTGGACTCTTTTGAATTTGGATGTAGAAGGGAGGGAGGGAGGGAGGACAGGCGGGCCGGGGGATGGGGGCAGGAGAGAAAGAATGGGACAGAGAGAAACAAAAAAAGAGAAATCCACTGAGTGGAAGACTACAAAGGTGTGTTTAAATAGGAGGTCACTAAAAAAAAGAAAAGCAAATCCTTTTTGATAGATGTTTTGGGTAGAATATGGTTCCATCATCATACCATGCTCTGTTTTGGTTTTGTTCTGGGCAACATACTGTGATGACATAGTGAGGCATGTCCAAAGAGAGTAATTGAGATGATTAGGTGTCTGAAGATTGTAGCTGTGGGACTATGGAAAAGAAGTTACTCAAGTTCATGAAATGAAGACTTAGTAATGAAATATTAGGTTGGTGCAAATGTTATTGTAGTTTTTGCCATTGAAAGTTGTAGTAAGGACCAGGTGCACCTGTAATCCCTGGACTTTGGGAGGCTGAGGCAGGCAGATCACCTAAAGTCAGGAGTTCGAGACTAGCCTGGCCAACATGGCAGAACCCTGTCTCTACTAAAAATAAATTAGCTGGTTGTGGTAATGGGTGCCTGTAATTCCAGCTACTCAGAGGCTGAGGCAGGGGAATCACTTGAATCTGTGAGGCAGAGGTTGCAGTGAGCTCAGATCCTGCCACTCCACTCCAACCTGGGTGACAGAGCAAGACTCTGTCTCAAAACAAAACGAACAACTCGTGGTAAAAATTGCAATTACTTTTGCATCAACCTAATATGATACCATCTTTAAATATTATTTAAAATAGGATTTATTCTGGGTGACTCTGAGGAGAAACTGTGGGGACCAATAGGTCTAATTGGGCCAGGCAGATTTATCCTCAATAAAAGGCAAGAATTGTGTAAGAGTTAGAGCTCTTTGAAGATGGAATATATTACTTTAGGAACTAATGATTTAGTTTCTTGTAGCTGGAGACTTTAAGGAGAAGCTGAGTGACTTATTAAGAATTAGTTAATCATGTGGAGGGCATAAGTGGATACTAGCAGTTCTTTCTGATGGTGACAACTTATGATTTTACATATTTACTGGGTACTCCCTATAAGTTGTTCTGACAGTGACAGCCTTGTACCTTTGAGGTATCTGTGTTTGCAGATTCTTTACTGGGAGATTACATCAGTGGAATATGTGTACCCTGACATGTCCCAAATCATTGACCCTCTCATGCTAAGTGCTTGAAACTTCATGAAGCTGAACATGTCTCTGGAGTATAAGGAGTAGATGTTTTGCCCTTTGCAGAAAATCACTGAGGGAAACCTAAAGCATCTTTTCATTCCTCTTCCCACTCTGCCTTGGGAGAAAAGTTAATGTTAAGTAAGATAACACTAGGAAGAAAAGAAATGGTCTTGTGAATTATAATAAAGGATTTTTGAATACTAGGAATATCTGGGTCACTAGCTCAGACTGTTTTAGTTATTGCTTGGTTTTCTAGATGTCAAGCCTTCCTGTTGTAAAGCTGGAGCTCAGTAGGTTGACTCAGCTTTGATGTAGTTTGCTCTCTGGTATGTGGGCAAATGAGTTTGTAGTAACCACTCGCCCCCTTGATGAACAGGGTTGGTATGAGAATTTGGTATTTGCAGATAAGATATTCTCTTCTGGCTTATTGTAGTTGCTTAATAATTTCTGTTTCTTTGGTTTTATATCATTACTCAGCCACACAAACTATAAACACAACAAATCTCTCATGATTACCATGGATCTCCACACTGGCTATGTTTTCTTTTAACTTGGGTATTTTTTTAATGTTTTAGTATAAGATTCTTACACACCTGGAATATCTGGGGACGGAGCCTCAAGCATTTGTATCACTCTTTCCAGGTGATTCTAACATATCGTATCAAGATTCACTGTTCTAAATTCTTGGATGTATGATAAAGCCAGATACCTAATTATAGAATAAATGATTGAATTAATGTGAAATTATCTAGAGATAGCTGATCATTAAGTTAGGTAATGCAAGAAGATGGAATTGACAGCAGAACAAGCAGAATTATTTTTTAGTTCTTTTTTTTCTTTTTTTTCTATAAAAACGAATTGCAGTGGTGGCTTTCCTGCCTTGAATATAATAAAATAAACAAGAATGTTTCAATATATGAAGTCAATGCTATTGGAATCAGTATTATGTTGGGCTAGCTTCTGAGTTTGGACAAAGGAAGATGCTTCATATGGAGGTATAATTCTCCCAATAGATGTACAAAAATAGAACCTGAAATAGCAACCCGGAACCACTTGTTAGTGTGTGGCAGGAAGGTGTCCTGAAGAGGGTAACAGCTTCACTGATCTTGGCCCCCCAAATATCTAGAAAGGTTTGTAATATAACAGAGGGTGTTTGCTCATTCAAAAGCGAGTTTTATGAGATGTGCTCTTAATACTGAAAGCCAGAAATTGGTATATTTGGTTTCTTATTAAAAGATATTATAGAATTTATTAATAATCAACTAGAATATCAATTGTGAAACAGTTACTATTGGAATTAAAGATGACAATGTGATTGTATGATATTTAGAACAGTTTATTGATTTATGATAGTTATCCATATATCAGAACTGTGATATTCTTTTATTTTTTATTTGTATTTTTTCTATTTTAAATATTTTTATCTCTCTCTTTCTCTCAAAGTTCTTTTAAACGTAAGAAAGTTACCTTCCTTCTTTGCATGCATCAGTATGCACCCTTGCCTTCTTCTTGGCCAAATAATGGGGCTTGGCTACTAGACATGGGTAATGAGGGGTAGGGGTTTTATGGTTTGAAGCAGGCTCTCTGTGGAATTTCTTTGAACTACAGAAACCCTGCTACTTGCTATGTCTTTCTTGTTTTTACCAGTTTAGTGCAAACATTGCCTTTCAATGCAACTACATGTTCAAAGCAAAACATAAAATTGTGTTAGTTTAAAGGACTCATTAATTTCCTTTGTACTGCAAATCCTCTGCATCAACAAATGCAGTGTGCTGATTCTATATTCAAACTTATTCCATTTTGGTTGCTATTAACTTCAAAGGAAACCTGAAAAAAGGGTATAAGAAAATTAAATTCTTGTGTTGAAAAATTAATACATTACTGACAACTGACCCACTTTTTAGTTTCTGTTTAATGAAATTTTAAAGTTTTTCTATTTGTAAGACAGATCTGTGGTTAAACTTGTTCCAGGGTATTTCTTCCCTAAAGATTAACCCCTGCCCCCAATCCTATGGAGTCATTATCATTCTATGGATTCTTGTAGTATCGTTTTTAAAATATCCTTTAAGAGCTCTAATTTCCATCCTGTTGTGTGTGTGCACATGTATGTGTGTGGTTTAGGTATTAAACACAAAGATGTTTGATCTCTAATGTGATATAATAGAAGGAAAAATTAGTCAATTCAAGGAATAAGGTTTTAGTTTATATTGCTGCTCTTAAAAATTATCTATTACTTTATATAATTAGTTAACATTTCACCTTATCAGGAATTATCAGCGTTTAAACATTGAGCCTGAACCTCTATGACTTAAATATTAATGATATATAAGTATCAATATATGTATAAATTAATATTATCTCTTATTGATATAAGTAACCAAGTAAAGAATTTTGAAAAATAAATATAGTTGGCCTAAAATTATTGTAACACAAATGAATAAATGTGCTAACAGTTTTTCCCTTTCTATGATTAAAACTGTTTTTTCACCATGACAAATGCTAAGCAAGATAAAAGGAAATGCAGTTGCTAGGTGATATTACTAATTCTCTCACTTAATACTAAGCAGAAAATTTAAATCCTAAGATGATATGACAGTTCTTGATGAATACCCATATCTAGCATAAAATAGACATCGATTTCTTAGGATGTATTTCTTTTGTAGCATTAGAAAATAAATAAGCTTGTCATTGTAGTTCTATATTTGTATAAACAAACAAGCAAGGAAACAAACAAGACACATGTAGGCAAACACTCAAATTGTGGTAACAGTTTTTCTGTTATATCTCATGTTGATCTCAACAAATTTGAAGCTCATTGACTATGTTTTTGAAGTCATTTCTTTTGAAAATTGGTACATCCCTCCTAAACCCAAGTTTCTCCAGAATTACTTTTGGGGGGCATAATAAGAAGACGCTATAAGATATGAAGGATTTTTCTCCTTTAAAAGAACAGAGGCTTTACACTAATGGGTCAGAGGATTGAAGTAGCACCCAAGACCATGCTCTCTACTGGGATGCAGAGACAATGCTCTTAGAAGGTCTGTCTGTATTGATAATGCAATGTGTCTTACCGTCCAATTAGTTAATAGAATCTAGTTAAATGTTCACATGTAGATCTTACTGACAGTTCCATTTTATCTCTTACCCATCTACTCCCTGAGTAAATATCCTCTGTGAAGTTAGGAATAGATAGTTATTTCTGCTCTATTTCTATTGCTTTATCATGACTTTTTCTTTAAACTTAAAAATATCTGCAGAAAAAAAAAAACAACGGTTGCAACACTAAAAGTAATTAGAGTTCATGAAGTGTGTAACAAAGATGACATTCAAAGATGGTGTATAGGAGCTACAAGCCCCAGTCCTGCAGAGATTGTGCAGGTGAGCTGAATAAGTATCCGGAGTCACATGGAGACTTCATGTTGCATTAATGACACCACCACTATTTAGCTTCAAAATATGGATCCCACATAGGAATGATAGCCCTGAGTCTAATTTTTCAAGAGAAGCCCATGCTCTGGAGTTTTGTGTAAAATTTTCTAACACTGAAATTTTACCTTAAATTCAAGTTATAAAAAATTATGAACAGAGTTTTGGTTTGGAACATGTAAAAATTTTTTCTAGAAACTAATAGATATACAGTAGTTAATATATTCACATATATAAATTAGAATACAATCATAACTAGCATCTTTATGCATAAAAACTTTCTTTTATTTTCCCTTACAGTCTGAGAATGTATTGGAGGTAATATGAATAGCTGTTGCAATCATCCAAGGTGGTCTGTGGCCATATTCTTGACAACTGTAAAATTCCATCAAGCTCTTTAAATTTTTTAACTCTGCTTCTTTGTGCACAGGAAAGTGAGGATGGAACCAGATAACATGTCACTTGGTATCACATAGTGTCTTGCATTTAAATGCTCATTTAAATTTTTCTTTTATACATTATTTCCCTTTAGTAAAACTAAAGAATTGAGAACTTTTTTCATTTGTCCACAATAATATAAGTTAAGCTGTGACTTAATATTAGAAGATGGAAGAATCTAAGTATCTTTTCTGTTGGACTATGAGGACATTAATGACTTATTTTGAGAGCTATTGACCTTAGCAATGCAAACTTGAGTTGGGCTCAAATTTTCATCGTGTCAACATTTTAACTTACTTATATTTCCATCTTCTTGCTCCAGCAAGATGAGCATTGATTTATGACCGCTAGGCCTTAGGTGAATTTCTAGGGGCTTCACCTAACTAGTTTTCCATCGGTAGTTTAGTAGAGCTGACAACTGTCAGAAAATGTGGATTCAGGGGCATTTAAAGGGGTGATCAGCACCAGATTCTCATGTTTTCAACAGTTCCTTTCAAATTCTTATTTGTCTGTTAGTAATAATTTTGTTCATATAGTTTAGAACAGCTGGATTTTATATGGCAGTAGATTTCCCTAAACAATTTTCAAAACAGTAGTATTTCAGTTAGTGGGTGAGAATCCTAATGCCACCACTGCAGCCTCTGCTCAGGGTCTTCTCAGATACTGAGAAGGTTTTATTTTTATTTCAAAAATTTAGAAAGTGTATGATTTTCAACTCCCTCTAAAAATGGTTCTTACACTCACATTCTTGCTTTCCCTGAATTTTTATATCATGGTTTTGATCATTTGTATTCCTTTTATTCTGCCATTTCTTGGTTTCTTGTCATTTTAATAATTCATAAAAAAGTGAAACAAAGATATGCTCTCAATTTTAAATCCATCTTAGAGAACTCTAAAACTCTTTACGAGGAACTCAGGGAATAGTTGTATGTTATGTTGTCCTGCCTACAGCTTGCCTAAATGTGACAGGTGAAACTAGCATCAGCATCAAGTGAATAACAAAGGCCAATAGAGGCTAGATGACCAGGAATTGATCAGAAGACAAGCAAAAGCCAGATGTTTAGTCTCATGTCTATCCACAAAGTAGTGACACAAGGAAATAGACACCCCTTCCCCTTCTCAATCAAAAGAAGCAGGGATAGGTATAATTGGCTATAATTCCAGGACACTGGCTAGCCCATGTTTGCTACCAGGCAGGGTGTCTGCTATTCAAGGATCAGACACTTGACTCTTTTTTCCTTCTCTTTGATCAGAAAAGCTGCTGGGATAAGATAGTATCCAGATTATTAGTTCAAGTGAAAGATGATTATGCCCTAAACTAAGGCAGCAGCGAGTTGGACCAGATTGATGAGAAGAAATAGAGAAATATTTAGGAGGTAAAGTTTCCAGGAAAAGTCTTCTTAAATATGTTGAAGATGATTAATTGAAGCAGATTATATAGGATGATTCCAAGGTTTCTAATTTCAGAGACTGTACTGCTGGTTGTAGCAGTCCTGAAATAGTGAATACAGGTTTGGGAAGAAAATAATAAGTTATAATATGGTGACTTTGAGATATCTATGATACTACATCCAGGAATTAATATAATATATAGCTTTAAACCTTTAAAAAAGTGGCCTAGTTGGACATATAGTGTAGAATACCAGAAAACAGAAAGGAGCTGAAGCCATATCCAGTGTATACATGGAGAGTGTTGCATTCTAAAGAACACCAAAGTTTAAGGAATGATAAGATAAAACAGACCTGTGCAGAAACTAAACAGGCAGTGAGATTAAAATTCATTACCGGAGAATGCTGTTCTAGAGGCCAAAGAAAGCTTTTGACATTGAGGAATACTGTGAAGTCAAAAAAGATGAAGAGAAGAATATCCAAAGTATTGATCAGTGAATGAATGAATGGATGTAATTAGAGACTTGGACAAGAGAAGTTTTAGGAGAGAAGTGAAGGTAGAAGTACAATTCCCGGGACTTGAAGGGCCAATGTGAAAATGTAGAGTTTTATTATTAGAGAGAAAGAGACACACACAGAAAGAGAGACCTAGAAATCAACAGAATCCAGAGATCTTTTGTTTGTTTAGGTTATGTTGTTTTGTGTTATCTTTTTAGATGGGAGAAACTTGTACACATTTACAGGTTGTAGGGATGGGAGATAAGGGGGACAGCATAGAGAACAAGCATCGCATTATAGGATATGGAAGAAATAAGCAAGTTTCTGAGAGTATAGGCAGAGGTGGTACAATTGATTCTGAAACATAGAAGGCACTGTCAAGAAGGAGATTTGAAGGAGCAAAGACATATTAATAGTAAGTGACCCGTGTCAGTGCAGGAGAAAGAATTTGAGAAAGTTAGGGCCTCAATTTCTTCATAAACAGCAGAGTGTTTTCTGATGGAATGAGCTTGAGGAGGTCAATGTACAGTTGGAACAGCCATTATGGGAAATGGTTGAATCTACCAAATGGGGTCATATAAAAGGAATTGTGAATGATACTAGAAACCAAGCATTTCTCCCATTTAGTATTATAATTTAGGGAGATAATAAGGAGAACAAAATTAAAAAGAGGTAAGGAGTCCTCTAGTGTTTGAGCATCTGCAGGGGGAAATGCTCATCAGCAATGCTCAGATCATAGATTTGGCAAAAGCCTGGAGCTTCCAGCCACTCAATTTATACGATTCTGAATTTCTCATATGAGATATAGATCAGTTCTAGGAGTCTTTTTGGAATGGTGACTTCCTGTTGAGTTCAAACTGCTTTGAGCCTTGGGTGCAATTTGAAAAGTTCACAAGTAATAAAGAAAAGCCTTCAACAAGGGAGGAAATGGGAAAATCATTTATATCAACAAATTGGCAACATTGCCCTCTAACATATCCATTAACTAATTAGACAAAATTTCAATGCAAGAAATTTGTCTCAGTGTCTTTGCTCACTTGGAACTGATGAAAAGCACTTTTATTCTGTTTGCTTCTAACTTCAGCAAGTCACCTTTGTTCTGGGTGCCCAACCACATCTTTCCAGCTCACTCATCTGTGGCTGAATTTAATGAGACCTACATCTTGCTGTGAAGTAGGTTGCAGAAATTATTGTAATGATTATTAAATCATTTTCCCAAGTTCTTTTAATCTTTGAAATGTTTAATTTCCCAAATCCCAAGTCATCTAGTAAAATAAAGAGACTGCAAAAGCAACACAGCTCCCCTACTTCTGCCTAAAGTGCATATTTTCCCTCCCATCTCCTTGATATTTACTGACATCCATTATGGAAATTAAAAAGCAGCAGTAACCCATGTCATGAGGTTCTTGCTATTTGTTTGGAGCTCAGAGTTTGAAAGTTGGGCAAAGAACCAACACAAAACATAAAGTTTGTCAAAGTGAAATATTATGGTTATAGTAAGATGGAATATAAGAAAAAGGACTTCCAAAGTCCACAAAATTTCTTCTTTAGAAATACATGTATAAAATAGTTTATTACTTCTGAAGAAAATTATTTATGATGACATGATTGAATGATTGTGAGTTGCTTAAAAGACACTTTGGAAACTTATAGCCTGTCAGTTACAGGCAATGTTACCGTACACATGGTTTGTCCAGCAATCTGTTACACCTGTTGTCTTTGATGTAACGGTTAATAGTGCCCTCCTTTTACTGTGGCTTGGGAGATGAATTTTATGTTCATCTTAGACAATAGAAAATGAATGTGATATTTGATGTATAAATCCAACTTGTGAATTCAGATAGTCCATCCAGTTTACTTTTCTCTGAATGAGAAGTTGAGAAGTGACCTCTGATTCAAACCTCTGATGTCTTAGAAACAGTAAAAATGTCTGCATTTATGCAACTTCTCGAAATACAGAAAAATGTGAATGCAGCTATAATTGTGCCATTTGCAACTTACTGCCAAATTTGTATTTTGCTTAAATGTAATAGCTTGAAAATATTGTCAAAGGCAGAGTTCAAAAATGCTACATATTTCCTTCTGTAAGTAATGCTAAGTGGGGAGCGATTCATTTCCATCTGTAAAGTTCAGAAAAATAAATATTCGATGATATTACAGTCACCTTTGAAAAATAGGCTGCTTTTGAGAAATTCATTAGATTCTTTTATCACTTAGAGAATATTGAAATTGCTTCTGAAATCATCAATGTGTACTATCAAAGGCAAGGGGAACATGTTATGTCAATATGAAACCAAAGTGCAATTAAGGGCAGGACTGTGTACATAATTTAACAAATTTTTTCTTTGCATTTAAACCAATTCTGAGGGATTAGGAAAGTATAACTAAAAAAATATTATAACTACCATTACTACTCTAACTCTTGCTGAATAAGACGAAACTGGTAGAATAGAAGCAGAAAACAAATTTATTCTTTTCTGACACTCCCTGTTAAAACCTAACCCTAGCCAGATGTGAAACCTTAGCTTTCACGTCTGCCAGAGAATGGGATAACCCTTTGACTTCCAACACAGATTTTCATTGTTGGGATTTTTCTTATTCCTTTGTGTAATCTTCTGGGTAGCATCCTCTTTATAAGAATTTCGGGGGGGATCCCTCTCTGGACCCAAGCAAGAATTCAAATATTGTTGTTTTGCCATAGAAGGAAGTACAGCGGTCCACCATTGAAACTCTACTTCTCTTTGATATCTCAAGCTAAAACTTCAGGGTAAACACACGGTCTCAATGTACTAGGAAACATCCCTTTCTGACCACCAATGTTGGGAATAGTAGAGAGACATCGTAGCATACTGAGAAATCTCTTACAAGAAAATACTTTTCTCAGCCGCTTTAACTTTCTTTTTTCTTGCCTTCAGGTGGGAAGATGAAAGGAAATGACACAGCACTTGAGTATATTTTCCCTTAAAGATAAAATATATTTTTCACCCGTCAAACCTCTATAACTATATATACTGGAAGTGGGAGAACATAAATGTTGTTACAATCATTTTATAATAGCATAGGTGGTCTAGCACCTCATTATAGAATAGGGATTAGTCTGCTGGCAAACTCTAGCTCACTGCGTTTTTATATAATTTGTACTTTAAGAATGATTTTTATGTTTTTAAATGATCAAAAAGAAGAAAAGAAGAATAACATTTTATGACGTGGAAAGGTATGCAATCTAAATGTCAATGTCTGTAAGTAATGTTTTATTAGAACATAGACATGTCCATCATTTGCATACTACCTATGGCTGCTTTCTCCATAGGATGGAAGAGCTGAAGGACTGAAACCTTATGTATTGCAAAGCCTAAACTATTTACCATTTGGTCCTTTGAGAAAAAGTTTGCTGACCTCTTCTATAGAATGTGGTATACTTGGCATCTGTTGTTTTGCTCTTGACTTTTGGGGTTTCAGTTAAAATTGAGACAGTAAAAGTCCCATTTCTGACATCCTGTCACTCTACATGCAAAAACTGTCAAAATATTATTACTCTCTTAATTTTATGTTTCTTGAATCAGTGTGGGATTTTGAATATGGATTGTAAGCTTACTGTGATTCATCTGAATAGAGATTTCTTAAAAATGCAGACATATGCTATTCTTTCTTATAAAAGATAGTTTGGGCTGAAAATGGAGTATGGCAGACTTCTAGAATTATTCCATACCATTTAATTTCTGTGACAATCTAAGGCTTAGGATCAAGGCATAAGTTACTATGAGCCTGAAAATGCTGGTGGTCTGTTTGGCAGTACCTGATGAGATGAATATTATAGATCTACTTGGTTGGTTTCAGTAGTTTCGTTTTCTCTTTAAAGTTACAAAAAAGTAGAAAATTTAGGACCATAAGTTTGAGCACTTAGATTTGAATCTGATGGTTATGTAAAAATAAATGAAAATTATAAAATAATAGATAAGAATAAATATTAATTTGAAGAGTCATGAGTAAAAAATAGGAAGAAATTACCAGCAGTCTTATTACTATGGCATTCCACAAAATAACTTACACAGTAGCTTCTAAAATGTGAAGTTTGGTATGATTAACTGTCAACTGTTATATGAAAATTCACCATGTTTAGGTAAAAGACACAAATATAAATTTGCTTCAGTTTTCACCAGACTACTTGATAACTTCAGAGAATATCCTTTGTTTTGTATTTGGTCAGAACATTTCCTTGGACCAGAGGCACGTTCGTCCTTGTTTTGGCTTGTTAAAATTCTACTTGGTCTTCAAGACCCAAGTCCAATTGTACCTTTGCTATGTCATTAGTTTTTCTTTCTCTTTTTCTCCCATGATACCTTATTATTGCTACTATTGTATAAAAGTCACATTTTGACATACCATATAGTTATTTGCATTTATATTTCTTTACCCTTGAAATGAAGGCAGGAAACATATTTTGAGTGTTTTGTACTTACTATAATACTGGTACTTAGCAACTGTCACAAAACTTGCTATTGAAGAAAAAGCAAAAATTTAAGCTTAATAAACTTACCTAAGTGTAATAAATTTTGAACCTGTCAGAAAAGTGACTGTTCATGTATCTTTTTCTGTGTAAAGTTATAATGCTTTATTTTTATTTCCAGAAAAATCATTTTTAACTAGCTTTTAAATAATATATGTATTGTGCAATGAAAGTTTTACTGTTCTTGGTTATTATTTATTTTACAGTTTGGAAGATATAATCTGAGGGAGAATCTTAAATGTTGAAGAATGTTTGAGATAAAAGAGCATCCTGCATGTATCTGTGTAAGTTGAACTGAGTCACGTAGTTCAGAAAGTCTAAAAGGTGATTCAGACAGATCAGCATTCAGAGTGTTATCAGATGCCATGGTTTCTACGAACAGTAGTTTGCCTACTTTCAGTGGATTTTGGAATGTTGATGCACTTGGCTAATTAAGCTTTGCTACAGCACTCCTCTCTGATACACTGTGGGTTTCTTTATGGAGTGTTTTCAAGTTTTTAACATTTATAATTTTAATTAGGATAGTTTCAGGCCCACAGTCCTGCATAAAATTAGTAAAATTAACTATGTAGAAGGTAACAGAGTCCCATTTAGTAAATGGTTAAATTCTGACATCATTTTATCTTTATTTCATAAATACCTCTATTAAAATGGCATCATATTGTTACATAAATATATTAGTTCTACAAAAACTAAGAGTTTTTCTGAGAAAGTCATAACATTTTCAGACTAGGTATTTAAGGAATATGTTATTGACTAGTTTAATACTAGTTGAATAAGTAAAACGACAACACGAGAGTGAAATAGTAGCATTGTAGAAGTTCACATTTTTATTGTGAACTATAATGCTGGTATCTAGTGACATCAAATTACCTATATTTTTGTACTATAGGTTTTTTGCAAACTGAAAAAAAATAGAGAATATTATTAGCTTCTTTCACTTACTTAATGTTGAATATGGGCATTATACAGGTTTATGTTGGAGTTTCTATATCTCATACCCCAAGAATAGCCAAATGGTTAATACAAATGTTCTCAAGGTATTAATAGTCATTGGTTGCAAAAGTTTGCTTTCAACACTGTTTGCAGGCCAAGTCATTTAATTTTCTTGTCTTAATTTTTTCATTTTCTAAGTGCCATCACTCTGACGGTTTTATGAGGCTAAGTGAAAGTTCATCAAATTTTATTCAAAATACATTTGAATGTTAAAATGAAAAGTACCAAATACCTATTACATAGGGCATTGCTTTATGTAGTGAAAACATAGTGAATTATAATGTAGACATGTCTATTCCAAAAGATAACTCAAATTGCTATTTTACCTTCTCCCAGAATGATATGCTTGGAGGAAGTTTGTTCTTTACCCAGAATCCAGGCTTTTTCACAGCATTCAGCCATATTTGGGGCAGCCTGGAAGACCTAATACCCACATTGCTGTGCATTAGTTTGTGTGTGGAAATAGCTTTTCTGAAACAATGGATTTTGTAGATGGACCCTAAAGTGGGGAAAGGGACACCAGTGTGAAAACTACAATTTCTTTATCAAGATGCAAGATTAAAGGTAGGAATGTGGCTAAATAATAATTTAAATTGTTCTGTGAATTACTTGAGGTGTGCTTCCCCCCCACCCCCAATTCTACGTTTTGTCCTTGACCCTTCTCCATTCCAGATGTTACATACAAGCAATACTTGGTTTTGGGAAAGCTGATTGTTATATAATCAAAGAACAAAGATATCAATTTTTGGCTTTTATGTTCTGAAGCTGTGGCTCAAGTGGAAGACTGTGCAGTTGAGTAGAACCACCTTTTCCCTTAGAAGAGATAAAGATTTTCTGAATTCAGGAGGAAAAGGAGAATTGGAAAGGAATGGGAAAGTACAACATAGAAGAAGGTCTCTGAGAAAGAGATACCAGAGAAGCTGAGAGGTCTTTTCCCACAGTTGCCAAGGAGATTTCTTCCTCTAGGCATGACATTGCATAAGAACACTCAAAACTGAGATGATATGCTGGGGAAAGAGGAAGGGAAATGAAAACTGAACAAACTGAGTGTATCTGAAGGGTTTGAGTTCAGCTTTAATTAGAAAGACAGTATTTTACACTTCTAGACAGAATGGGGCTTCCTGAGTTCAGCTTTTTAAAAATGAAGAAAGTTAAATTTTTTACATCCTTTTTGGACTTCATTTGCCATTAAGGTTTGACTGTCAGAGTCTGTGTAAGGGCAGATGGCAAGGCTAGTCCTCAATCTTTTCCTGCCTTCCATTTGAGTAACTAACAAACACCTTGGTTCTGACATCCTACTACTGGTCAAGTTAGCAGTCATACTGAACTGAACATGCAGCTGACACTGTGGCCTCATCACCAAATACTCTCCACTGTATTGAGTCTTTTTCCATGTGCTTTCCTTTCTCTTAGTAAGCATTTTTTTTTTTTCTTTTCTAATGTATGAGTCTCTTAGGGTACTATGAGGTTATCTCATAAACTATTCAGATTCAAGTTTAAGTTTAGTTTTTCTGCTTTGACATGTATATATACATATATGTCTATGGAAAATATACTCTTATCTGTAATAATAGTCTAATATCAAATATTAGGCAAGGTAATAATCAGCCTTTCAGCATTATTTTGATATGTCGGAGGCCAGGGATGCAGACACACTAAGGCAAATTAGTAGAAGGCTAGTCTCAAATATTCGCTGGGCATCACAGATCTCCTAAAGCCCAATTCTTCTCAGTGCTCAGGAGTTTAGAGTTCTTTGCCAGGGCTCCAAAATTAGCCTCAGGTAGACTTCCACGGAACCAAAATGTCTCTTAAGATCCAGCAGCTATTAGACTGCTGGATTAGCGGCAAGAAAGACAGCTTGAAATTATTAGTGGAGAAAAATGGAATATGATTGCCATTTTCTCAGAATCCCCTGATTTATTTCTTTAATAACGTCTTACAATTTTAAAGAGTCTGATCTGTTTTGTATATAGCTAGCTTGTCATTGCAAATTCATAGACTTACTTAATGCTGGTTTCTTGGAATTAGTTACTTCTGTATTCAATCAACTAATCAGTAAGCAGAATCTAATCTAGACCCACACTGTTTCATTATAATCTGCAGCTACTTCTTACTTTGCAATGGCCCTATAGCTATAGTTACCTAGTTTTACCTAAGCAGATAGTGTGTCTCAAGTAGACATTCCTCAAAGTAGGAACATAATAATGCACTGAGGGTAAAAATAAATTGAAGAGCAACTCTGAAAGACCTTTAGAAGTTTCACTTTGAATGGACATGACATTAATGTAGCACATAATATTAGATCAGTGCAAAAGTTACTGCAGTTTCTGCTATTACATTCAGTGGCAAAAATGCAATAACTTTTGCACCAACCTAATAAACTCTCGTTAGATGCCAGAGAAGAACTGTTTTCCACTTCTCAGGTATTTCAGAACCAGTGTAGTCTCATCTCCAGGTATACTGAAGGGCACATCAAACTCTACTATTACATTTTCACAACTAGAAATAGGGTAGAGCTTGCCACACATATATTATTATGGTATATAATTAGTGTGGTAGTGCCCACACTAATATTATTAGTTTAAAATGGAAAAACTTCCATGGCATTAACTGCTTTTTATTCTCAATTTTATCAGGTTAAGATATAGAATTACATATGAAACTTTTTTTTCTATGGGGGCAGAATTTTGGAGAAACAAAGTCAGGAATATTATTTGGTGGAATGTTCCTTAAAAATTCTATTAAAATGCTGACTGTATGAGAAATGGAGAGTATGTGAGGAAGGAAATTCCTCATACTATGGTATGCTAAAATGTTAAATTATATTACCTCTCACTTTAGCAGTGGTGAGCACTACTTTGTTTAACATATTAACTCCAGATGCTACGAAATGCTCAATTCATTTAGGGGAGCTCAGATTTCCTGCAGGATGGCTCATGGTCCCACTCTTTTTGTAATACACATGCTCTAGCACTGTAGCTAGTGGCTACAACATGTATATTTGAAACAGTACCTCCATTTTATTTCCCAGTGGGCACTGCTAGAGCTACTGGGGACTAATGTGTATAAAATCTCAGTAATTGAAAATTAGCGGTAGTACACTGAAGTGTTTAAACCATACCCCCAGAAAAATGCATTGAATATTTTCAGTGAATAATTCCATTTATTCTTCCTCTCATTTCTAGAAATGTCAATAAATATTTGTTGGGTTTGCCATGGTATAGTGGTTATAATAATATTCAATGATAACTGCTAACTTATGTAGCAGTTACGTGCCATATGTTATTCTAAAATTTTAATATGTCTTAGTTCATTTTATCTTACTGAAAACCCTATGAGATAAGTACTGTTATTTATCTGTCACTTGCCTAAGATTACACAACAGGTGGCAGAACTGGGATTTAAGCCCAGTGATCTAATTCCAGACTTAGTGTCTTCATTACCTTATGAGCTTTGAAGCTCTCTTGTAATCCGTCTGTACCTTGGTTTCCTCAGCTCTAAAATAGGAATAAGTAAAGTCAATAAAACACTTAGCACTTGGCATATATCAAGCATTCAAGAAATAGCTACTATTATGACATAGTAATGATTATTGAATATATATTATATAACAGGTATGAGTCTAAATATTCTTTAGTGTATCTTACAATCTAGGAGATGGAATATATTAAATAAAAAGTTTACAGGAGTGATCAGTACTGCCAAGAAGAATAAGGTACATTTGGAAAACATGATGAGGACTTAATGTAACCTTTAGGTTGGGAAAAATCTCCCTATGGAAGTGACATTTAAGTGACATGATGAATACTTAATGTCATCTTTAGGTGAGAAAAAATTTCTCTATAGAAGTGACTACTTTTCCTCACCTATAGTTTACATTAAGTCCTCATCATGTTTATCCAAGGTACTATATGTGTGTGTGTGTATATATATAAAATCCATAGACTTATATATATATAACATATACATAATATATATATAGCCATAGGCCTAGTGCAGGGCTATATATATGTTTGTGTGTGTGCATATAAAATCCATAGACATATATATATATATATATATATATATATATATATATATATATATATAATATATATATAACCATAGGCCTAGTCCAGGGCTATATATATATGTGTGTGTGTGTGTGTGTGTGTGTGTGTATATCTCCATAGACCTATATATATAAAACCATATATATATAACCATAGGCTTAGACCAGGGCTAGAAGATCCAGGACCTTCTAGTCCCACTTAAGGATTTAGGATTTATCCCAAGATCAACTGGAGATATTTAAAAAATTTAAGCAGGAGAGTGAGGTAATCAGATTTTGATGTTATGATCACTCTCAGTGCTATGTAAAGAACAGACCTAGACTAAATTGGATACATAGAAATCAATTACAAGGCTATTTCAACACTGCCATGAGAGATAATGGTGCCCTGGTGAGGGTGATGGCGCTAGGAAAGGAGATTCTTCTTGATGGGTTCAAGAACTATGCAAAGGCTAGACACAAGAATGAATAGGCAAATTGCATCCTTCTATCTAGTCTCTTTTCCCTACCTTCTTCCTAATTGTCATGAAAATGGACTCTATCTCTGGGTTATAACTGCTACCGTAGGTTCCAACCCAACTCCCCTGCTGTCTTCTCCTGTACTCTCACTTCTAAATTCAGCTTTAAATCTCCCTACATTGCCATTGCCCTTCCCACTTTTTACTCTCACCTTTTTGC
The DNA here is from genome assembly GCF_043159975.1 of Macaca nemestrina. Taxonomy (NCBI): domain Eukaryota; kingdom Metazoa; phylum Chordata; class Mammalia; order Primates; family Cercopithecidae; genus Macaca; species Macaca nemestrina. Next base: position 62,125,305 of record NC_092130.1, read on the forward strand.
TATTCAAGGAGATTCTGGAACTATCTTGAGCAAGTCATCTTCTACATGAAAACTTTTAAATGAACATTTTGTTTTCTAACATTTAAAAATGGCATTTTCAGGCCGGGCGCGGTGGCTCAAGCCTGTAATCCCAGCACTTTGGGAGGCCGAGACGGGCGGATCACGAGGTCAAGAGATCGAGACCATCCTGGCTAACATGGTGAAACACCGTCTCTACTAAAAAATACAAAAAACTAGCCGGGCGAGGTGGCGGGCACCTGTAGTCCCAGCTACTCGGGAGGCTGAGGCAGGAGAATGGCGTAAACCCGGGAGGCGGAGCTTGCAGTGAGCTGAGATCCGGCCACTGCACTCCAGCCTGGGTGACAGAGCCAGACTCCGTCTCAAAAAAAAAAAAAAAAAAAAAAAAAGGCATTTTCAGTAACATCACATCTTAGTCTTTTCCAGCAGAGGTAGCTTAATTAATCTGTTTCTATCCACTGATTGAATAAGTAGATGAGGTTATTCTCTTTATTTCTACCAGGAACCAGTTTTATGGGCAAGACTGGAGAGTCAGGTTGAAGTCATATTTAGGAAAGCCTTGGTAACCATGCTGATACATTTACTCCTGTTTAATTTATCACTAAATGGTCAGAATGGTTTTGAAAGAATACTACATGATTAGGCCACACCTCAGAAAGATCAGCCTATCGTGGTAGGTAATATAATTTGGGGTGAAAAATAGATTGAAAGTTGACATTATAATTAAATGTTATGCTGGATAGAAAAACAATGAAATCTAAGTTACATAAATTTTTATTTGAATCTTGCCTCAATAGTTTATTTAAAAGATATTGAGTGTCTTTTAGCTATGAAAATGAAATGAGGTGAATTGGAGAGTTATAGCCTGAACGTTTGTGTCCTCCTAATATTAATGTGTTAAAATTGAATCTGTAACGTGAGGGGATTTGTAGCTGGGCCTTTGGGAAGTGATTAGGTCATGAGAATAAAGCCTTCATGAAGGGAGGTAGTGCCTTTATAAAAGGGATTCCACAGAGATTGTCTGCCCCTTTCCGACTGTGAACTTACAGTGAGAAAATGGATGTCAATTAAGCGTATGGTTCTTACCAAACATTAACTCAGGTAGTTTTGATCTTGGATTTCCTAGCCTCTGAAACTGTTACAATTAAATTGTTGTAAGACATTTAATCTAAATACGATGCAATGATATTTGAAGGCATTTCAGGAAAAAAGCAAATGACATTATGCTTTTATGTTGACATTATGAAATTATGCTTTTATGTTGATCACTGCCGTCAACTAACGAGCAAAATAACCTGCTAATATCACAATGACAGGATCAAGTTCACGCATAACAATATTAACCTTAAATGTAAATGGACTAAATGGTCCAATTAAAAGATACAGAGTGGCAAATTGGATAAAGAGTCAAGACCCATCAATTTACTGTATTCAGGAGACCCATCTCACATGCAGAGACAAACATAGGCTCAAAATAAAGGGATGGAGGAAGATATACCTAGCAAATGGAAAACAAAAAAAAGCAGGGGTTGCAATCCTAGTCTCTGATAAAACAGACTTTAAACCATCAAGGCTCAAAAGAGACAAAGAAGGCGATTACATAATGGTAAAGGGATCAATCCAACAGGAAGAGCTAACTATCCGAAATATATACGCATCCAACACAGGAGCACCCAGATTCATAAAGCAAGTCCTTAGAGACTTATAAAGAGACTTAGACTCCCATACAACAATAATGGGAGACTTCAACACTCCACTGTCAACATTAGACAGATCAACGACACAGAACGTTAACAAGGATATCCAGGAATTGAACTCAACTCTGCACCAAGTGGACCTAATAGACATCTACAGAACTCTCCACCCCAAATCAACAGAATATACATTCTTCTCAGCACATCGCACATATTCCAAAATTGACCACATAGTCGGAAGTAAAGCACTCCTCAGCATATGTAAAAGAACAGAAAGTATAACAGTCTCTCAGACAACAGTGCAATCAAACTAGAACTCAGGACTAAGAAACTCAATCAAAACCACTCAACTACATGGAAACTGAACAACCTGCTCCTGAATGACTACTGGGTACATAACAAAATGAAGGCAGAAATAAAGATGTTCTTTGAAACCAATGAGAACAAAGATACAACATACCAGAATCTCTGGGACACATTTAAAGCAGTGTGTAGAGGGAAATTTATAGCACTAAATGCCCACAAGAGAAAGCAGGAAAGATGTAAAATTGACACCCAACATCACAATTAAAAGAACTAGAGAAACAAGAGCAAACACATTCAAAGCTAGCAGAAGGCAAGAAATAACTAAGATCAGAGCAGAACTGAAGGACATAGAGAGACAAAAAACCCTCAAAAAATTAATGAATCCAGGAGCTGGTTTTTTGAAAAAATCAACAAAATTGATAGACTGTTAGGAAGACTAATAAAGAAGAAAAGAGAGAAGAATCAAATAGATGCAATAAAAAATGATAAAGGGGATATCACCACCGATCCCACAGAAATACAAACTACCATCAGAGAATACTATAAACACCTCTACACAAATAAACTAGAAAACCTAGAAGAAATGGATAATTTCCTGGACACTTACACTCTCCCAAGACTAAATCAGGAAGAAGTTGAATCCCTGAATAGATCAATAGCAGGCTCTGAAATTGAGGCAATAATTAGTAGCCTACCAACCCAAAAGTCCAGGACCAGATGGATTCACAGCCGAATTCTACCAGATGTACAAGGCGGAGCTGGTACCATTCCTTCTGAAACTATTCCAATCAATAGAAAAAAGAGGGAATCTTCCCTAACTCATTTTATGAGGCCAACATCATCCTGATACCAAAGCTTGGCAGAGACACAACAAAAAAAGAATTTTAGACCAATATCCCTGATGAACATCGATGCAAAAATCCTCAATAAAATACTGGCAAACCGAATCCAGCAGCACATCAAAAAGCTTATCCACCATGATCAAGTGGGCTTCATCCCTGGGATGCAAGGCTGGTTCAACATACGCAAATCAATAAACGTAATCCAGCAATATAAACAGAACCAAAGACAAAAATCACATGATTATCTCAATAGATGCAGAAAAGGCCTTTGACAAAATTCAACATCCCTTCATGCTAAAAACTCTCAATAAATTAGGTATTGATGGAACATATCTCAAAATAATAAGAGCTATTTATGACAAACACACAACAATATCATACTGAATGGGCAAAAACTGGAAGCATTCCCTTTGAAAACTGGCACAAGACAGGGATGCCCTCTCTCACCACTCCTATTCAACATAGTGTTGGAAGTTCTGGCTAGGACAATCAGGCAAGAGAAAGAAATCAAGCTTATTCAGTTAGGAAAAGAAGAAGTCAAATTGTCCCTGTTTGCAGATGACATGATTATATATTCAGAAAACCCCATCGTCTCAGCCCCAAATCTCCTTAAGCTGATAAGCAACTTCAGCAAAGTCTCAGGATACAAAATCAATGTGCAAAAATCACAAGCATTCTTATACACTAGTAACAGACAAACAGAGAGCCATATCATGAATGAACTCCCACTCACAATTGCTTCAAAGAGAATAAAATACCTAGGAATCCAGGCCGGGCGCGGTGGCTCAAGCCTGTAATCCCAGCACTTTGGGAGGCCGAGGCGGGCGGATCACAAGGTCAGGAGATCGAGACCACAGTGAAACCCCGTCTCTACTAAAAATACAAAAAATTAGCCGGGCGCGGTGGCGGGCGCCTGTAGTCCCAGCTACTCAGGAGGCTGAGGCAGGAGAATGGCGGGAACCCGGGAGGCGGACCTTGCAGTGAGCCAAGATCGCGCCACTGCACTCCAGCCTGGGCAACAGCGTGAGACTCCGTCTCAAAAAAAAAAAAACCTAGGAATCCAACTTACAAGGGATGTAAAGGACCTCTTCAAGGAGAACTACAAACCACTGCTCAGTGAAATAGAAGAGGACACAAACAAATGGAAGAAAATACCATGCTCATGGATAGGAAGAATCAATATTGTGAAAATGGCCACACTGCCCAAGGTAATTTATAGATTCAATGCCATCCCCATCAAGCTACCAATGACTTTCTTCATAGAATTGGAAAAAACTGCTTTAAAGTTCATATGGAACCAAAAAAGAGCCCACATTGCCAAGACAATCCTAAGTCACAAGAACAAAGCTGGAGGCATCACGCTACCTGACTTCAAACTATACTACAAGGCTACAGTACCCAAAACAGCATGGTACTGGTACCAAAACAGAGATATAGACTAATGGAACATAACAGAGCCCTCAGAAATAATACTACACATCTACAGCCATCTGATGTTTGACAAAGCTGACAAAAACAAGAAATGGGGAAAGGATTCCCTAAATGGTGCTGGGAAAATTGGCTAGCCATAAGTAGAAAGCTGAAACTGGATCCTTTCCTTACTCCTTATATGAAAATTAATTCAAGATGGATTAGAGACTTAAATGTTAGACCCAATATCATAAAAGCCCTTGAAGAAAACCTAGGGAATACCATTCAGGACATAGGCATAGGCATGGGCAAGGACTTCATGTCTAAAACATCAAAAGCAACGGCAACAAAAGCCAAAATTGACAAATGGGATCTAATTAAACTAAACAGCTTCTGGACAGCAAAAGAAACTACCGTAAGAGTGAACAGGCAACATACAGAATGGGAGAACATTTTTGCAATCTACTCATCTGACAAAGGGCTAATATCCAGAACTCACAAAGAACTCAAACAAATTTACAAGAAAAAAACAACCCCATCAAAAAGTGGGCAAAGGATATGAACAGACATTTCTCAAAAGAAGACATTCATACAGCCAACAGATACATGAAGAAATGCTCATCATCACTGGCCATCAGAGAAATGCAAATCAAAACCACAATGAGATACCATCTCACACCAGTTAGAATGGCGATCATTAAAAAGTCAGGAAACAACAGGTGCTGGAGAGGATGTGGAGAAATAGGAACACTTTGACACTGTTGGTGGGATTGTAAACTAGTTCAACCATTGTGGAAAACAGTATGGTGATTCCTCAAGGATCTAGAACTAGAAATACCATATGACCCAGCCATCCCATTACTGGGGATATACCCAAAGGATTATAAATCATGCTGCTATAAAGACACATGCACACGTATGTTTATTGTGGCAGTATTCACAATAGCAAAGACTTGGAATCAACCCAAATGTCCATCAGTGACAGACTGGATTAAGAAAATGTGGCACATATACACCATGGAATACTATGCAGCCATAAAAAAGGATGAGTTTGTGTCCTTTGTAGGGACATGGATGCAGCTGGAAACCATCATTCTTAGCAAACTATCACAAGAACAGAAAAGCAAACACTGCATGTTCTCACCCATAGGTGGTAACTGAACAATGAGATCACTTGGACACAGGAAGGGGAGCATCACACACCAGGGCCTATTGTGGGGAGGGGTGAGCAGGGAGGGATGGCATTAGGAGTTATACTTGATGTCAATGATGAGTTGATGGGTGCTGATGAGTTGATGGGTGCAGCACACCAACATGTCACATGTATACATATGTAACAAACCTGTACATTGTGCACATGTACCCTAGAACTTAAAGTATAATTTAAAAAAAAAGAAAAGAAAAAAAAAGATCACTGCAACACTTGCAGTTAAAGATGGTGAATTGGTAGAAATTGATACCATGCAAGGTATAGAAAACTTTAAGAAATCAGTAGTATTTTCAATTAGATAATAAAAGGTACTGCACCAGTAACCCAAGAATACAATCACATAAAGTGAGTAGAGATCTTATGATATTAAAATACGATGATAGAATGCTCACAAACTGACTGTATGATCAAGTTGGGAAAATCTTCCAGAGGATAGAGCAAAAAGACAAAGAGATATAAAACATAGGAGATAAAAGATAAGAAAACTAGAGGACTACTTCAGTAGGTGTGCCCTACATATAATAGGAATTCCTGAAAGAGAAAATGGGGAAGTAGGAATTATCAGAGAAACATATTTCTCACAACTGAGTGTTATAAATTGGCAGACTCACAGGATTAACTGAGTGACCAGCACTAAAGATGGAAATGGTCCATGTCAAGGCATATTATTTTAAAACTTTAGAGCATTGAGGAGAAATATTCCAGAATTAGCAAAAAGTTTTATCCAAATTATCAAAATTGCAATCGTTTCAGACTTTTCAAAAAGAATACTGGAACCTAGAAGACAATGAAGCAATGCCTTAAAAATTCTGAGTGAAAACATTTTCCAATCTACATTATCATACTTGGCTAAACTGTCAATTAAGAATAAGGATAGATTAAGACATTTTCAGATATGCACAATGTCTAAAAAAATTACCTCTCATTGTCTTTTTCTCAGAAAGCTATCAGAGAACTTATTCCACAAAAAAGAGGAATAAATGAAGGAGGAGGAAGTATAGGTTTCATAAAACAGAGCACAGATACCAAAGAGAAGCAAAGAGAATCTTCAGGATGAAGCAGAGGATGCCAGAATGACAGCTGTATATCAGGCTTAGCTTGCAGAAAGGATATTTGAAAGGATTTTGGAGGAAATTTCTTTAAGAAGACGAAACAGAGACTATGTCCTATGTTTAAATGTGCTTAAGGGAGAGTCACTTTGGTGGGGAAGAGTAGAGGTTAAATTTATTATCAGGATTTAGAATATTAATTCTCCTTAATAAAATGTGTATGGCTCAGGTATAACTTGCATTTGTACAGTCATGATAATATAAATATTGCATACTTACATAACACAAATTACAATAACCTATATTAGAGGGATGAAGGTATAAAAAATGAGTATGTGGTTTCTGGAGGAGAATTGTAAAAGAGCCAAATCCTCATCTTTTATAGATGGAAGTGAAGAGATGATGCCTAAAAGTGAAAAGTTAGGAAAGTTATATAAATATAGCAGGGTTTGTACACACACACACAGAGACACACATACATCAAGGTAAATACCAAATGAATTGAATGAAAGTAATTAACTCTAATGCACATGATATGGCTACGAACTAGGGGACTTCTTTGGTAATAAAACTAGTAGAATTAAACTTCGTTTTTTAAACCATTAACATCTATAACTATTCTTCCTGTTTTGCTGAGAGTGTATTGTGGTGCAGTGAAAGTAAGCATGAAAGGAGGAAGGGTATTGCAGCCATCAGGGGGATAATAATGCCATTAATCCTGATAACGCCAGGGCATTATAGTAGTAGATGTTGGGAAGTTTTCCATTTGTCTGATTACCAGACTGTCAGGATGGATAATGGCAATCAGGGCTAGAGTGTTACCAGTAAGAGCGGTCAAGATGCATCTGTTTGGAATCAATCTTGTTGGTAGTGTCAATGGAATTTGGAGATGAGAAAAAGAGAAAAACAGGAGAAAAGGAAAAATAATGAATGTACTATTTTGGCTGTTTGATCAACTAGGTGGACCACAGTCCTATTCCTGAGATAAGAATGCTGGAAAGAGAAGTGGTTTCAGGAGAAAAAAAAAAAATCGTTCTTGTTCAATTAGAGTTGACTACCAGACATTCAAGTGCAGAGGTTATGTAGGCATTTAATAGTTACTTGTATACCTACCTTTCTTCCCTGTGAAACCCTAACCTCCCGAGTAGCAGAACTCAGGAGCCTAAAGACTTTAGAGGTTAAAGAGAGATGTAGGGAGGTAACAGCATTGAATTTGAAATTCCTAGTCCTCTGTAACTCACTAGTGATAATGGGTTCTTGTTGCTTCAGTCTTTTTGTTTCCCCCAATAAAGTACATAACAATTCTTGTCACCTAAGTTCACTGAAGGAATACTGTGACAATCAATGAGATATCTGTAAAGCAAATTGAGCTTTTGAGGGAAGAAAGCTGTTTTATAAATTATGAGATATTAGAACATTGGGAGGTCCCATCTAGAAATATACTGTGCCTGTTCAATCAAAAGAAAAATGCAAGCAAGCCTTAGATAAAAACGCGGACCTGTCTTAAAGTTGTGAAAGTTTTTTATTCTTTGTCTTGTTCTCTCTTCCATTGTCTTCATTGATGGCTAGATAATATGTGAATCTTGAAGTGTCTGGTATGAGGTGGGGCGGAGGGCTTTAATTTACGAAGTGATTTGAATGAAGATAGTATAATATATCAGAGTTACTGAAGGTACTGAGCAAAAATAAAAAAAAAAGGAAAAGGAAAGAAAAGCATAAAAATTTGATGAGGACTGCCATTTACTGCCTTTTTCTTTTCCGCTCTGCTTAACTACCTGTCTGCCTTCTATCTGTTTTAGTTTCTCTGCTTTACTCTATTTCTGTTTTCTTTTTTGTTTTTCATGTATTTCACTCATTTTGCCAATACACAAGCAGATAAAGAAGTTTGTTAGGTTATCATGTTTAGATTTTCCTGACATTTTATATTCTGTAAATATTCCTCAGAATAAGAAAACTCAGATGTTGCACAATTTCAGTTTACATAAGAAATCTTAGAATCTTAGAATGTGATATTGAGAAAGCAGTAAATTAAGAATATAATATTCTAAATTGCCTAATTTATCTAGAAATTTCTTCTTATTCATTTGCCATTGAAAAACGAAGAGAGGCGGGGCGCGGTGGCTCAAGCCTGTAATCCCAGCACTTTGGGAGGCCGAGATGGGTGGATCACGAAGTCAGGAAATCGAGACCATCCTGGCTAACATGGTGAAACACCGTCTCTACTAAAAAATACAAAAAACTAGCCGGGCGAGGTGGCGGGCGCCTGTAGTCCCAGCTACTCCGGAGGCTGAGGCAGGAGAATGGCGTGAACCCGGGAGGCGGAGCTTGCAGTGAGCCGAGATCCGGCCACTGCACTCCAGCCTGGGCGACAGAGTGAGACTCCGTCTCAAAAAAAAAAACAACAACAACAACAACAACAAACTAACAAAAAAACAACAACAACAAAAAAGAAAAACGAAGAGAGTATGATTTAATGATTTTATAGACACCAACAAATGAAAAGCATTTCAACTCATAGTCTAAAAGAACCCCTGCCCCGCTGCTTATTAGATTTGGCAAGTTACCTAAGCTCTATAAACAAAATTTTCTTATTTATACAATGCCAGTAAATAGAACCTATGCATAAGCTTATTCTGAGGATTATAAAGGGAATTATTATAATGTGATAAAGCACTTGCTGCTAATTACTTGTACTTTTATAATTACTTGTCTTACATATTTACTGCTTATATATTCATTTAATATGAATTTAAGACTTAAGAGTAAACTATGCTATGCAGTATGTGTGTATATGAAGTTTATGGGAGACAGAATATGAATTATTTACACCTGTATACATAGGATGAAACTGGTTAAGAAATAAGCTGATAGGTTATCCTAGGTGAACACTTAATACCTTATTCACTGAGCCCAAAACGAGATGAAGATATTACAAGAAAATAAAACTGGAAACAAACTTCTCTCATGAAAACAGATGCAAAAAATTTTACCTAGATTTTAATATTTAGCATACTAGCATATTGTATTTTCCAAAAAAGATTGTATATTATTGCCAAATTATGTTTGTTTCAGAATATAAGATTAATTTAACATTTGAGAATCAACCAGTGCATTTCCCAATATTAAAAAACAAAGGAAAAAAGCATTAGGAACATCTCAATAGTTGCAGAAAGAGCATTTTGCAAACAATATACACAATATAAAAACTGTCCATCATTTGAATAAAGGGAATATTATTCAACCCAAATGAAGAGTATCTAATCTACAAAAAGATTCTGCTAACATTGTATTTAATAATGAAACACTGAATGCTCTCTCCCTAAAGGGGGGAAAATGGCAAGGATGTCTGCCATTAAAACTTTGTTTAACATTGTTCCAGAAGTACTAGTTGGTGTAATCATGCAGGAGGGAAAAAAAAAGGCATACATTGGAAAAGAAAATAAATTGTGGTTATTCACAGACAACATAATCATTTGTGTAGAAATCATAAGGCACTACCAAAAATGCTAAAATCACTAACAAGTGAGTTTTGCAAGTTTTCAAGATACAGGCCAATGTACAAAAACATGTGTTTCTATATTCTGACAATGAACACTCAGAAATTAAAATTTAAAACACCACTTACAATAGTATGAAAAAAATAGGGATAAACTTGGCAAAAGACATACTGAAATCTGCAAAACTGGGTGGAGAGAATTTAAACACCTGAGTGAATAGAAAGCTCTACTATACATAGGGATCTGAAGATTAATATTGTAATCAATTCTCCCAAAATTGTTCTACAGATATAACTCAATCCCATTTAAACATGGGATTTTTGGGAGAAGGGGTAAAAATTGACAAGGAGATTGTAAAATTTATATGATAATAGGCAGTACCAAGAGTATTCAAAACAATTTTGAAAAAAAAGTGAATAGATGAAAAGATGGTAGTCTTATATTATCTGATTTGAAGTTATTATAAAGCTACAGTCATTAAGACAGTGTAGCATTTGTTGAAAATGAATTGGAGATATATACATATATCCTCTATATATTATGTTTATATTATATGAATACATTTTACATATATAAAATATATGTGATAATTTATATGTGATATATATGTCCGATATAAAATATACATAATATATTCATATATATGAATATATGTATCCATTATTAAATATATGTTTAATATATTGAATATACATTCAAAAAGTCTGTTGTATTTCATTCATCAGGAAGCTTAACTTTATGTAAAAAGATGCCAAAGAAATTCAATGTGGGAAAAGATGTCTCTTCAACCAGTGGTGCTGGAACGATTGGATGTCCACATGCAAAAAATGAACCTTGACTCTTACCTCATATCATAGACAAAGGTAATTTGAAATGGAATAAATGCCTAATGATAAAAGCAAAATTAGGAGCCTTCTAAAAGAAAACAGAAAAATCACATGACGTAGAACAGGCAAAAATGTCTTAATGAAACAAAAAAATTAGGTGGGTACAAAAATAATTACAGTTTTTCCACTAAAAGTGATGACAAAACCCACAATTACTTTTGCACCAACCTAATAAAAACGTGGACTAGGAAAGAAAAAAAAACAGTATTGGATTTCATCAAAATAAAAAATACTTGTTTTCCAAAACGTACCATTTACAAAATGAAAGGACAAGTCAAAGACTGGGAGAGAGTATTAACAAAACACGGATTAACAAAGGACTTGTATTTGCATTCATGAAGAACTTTTGTAACTAAATAATAAGATAAACAACCTAATTTAAAAGGCAAAATATTCTGACAGACTCTTTACCTAAAAGGATACATAGGCAGCATCTAAACATATTTAAAATGCTTAACATTGTTAGTCATTACAGAAATACAAGTAAAGTTCCAACAAGATACCACTACACATACTCTACAGTGACCACAATAAAAACCCATTATGCAGTCACTAAAATGGATAAAATTAGACTAAGCATACGGAGTATTGGCAAGAATCTGGAGCAATTATAGTTCTCATATCCTGCAGGTAGACATATAAAATGTTGAAAACTCTTTTGGAAAACAGTCCAGTAGTTCCTAGACATTTAAACATAATCTTACCATACAACCTAGCTAGTACTCTCCTAGATCATGTATTCATTAAAAATGAAGGTGTATATCTAACAGTGATCTGTACACAAATGATAAAAGCAATTTTATTCTCAATATCCCAGAGTTAGAAACAACCCGAATGTCTATCAGATGAATTAATTTAAAAAAATTGTAGCATAAGCATAAAATTAAAGGATTTATCAATAAATGGGAATAAACTACTGACAAATGCAACAACATGGATGAATCTGAAAATCTTTATGCTGTGTGAAAGAGACCTGACCTAATAAGGAGTATATACTGATTTATTTCATTTATATAAAATTCTAAAAAAGGCAATCTAATACATAGGACCAGAAAGCAGATCTGATTTTGCCTGTGAATGGGGCTGGAAGGGAGGATGCTTTACAAAGTGTCAGAAAAAAAGATTTTGGTGGTAATGAAAACTCATCAGTTGGTACATTTGAAATATGTCCCTTTCATTGTATATTACCTATACCTTTATAAAGCTCTATGATAAAATAATTCACATGAATGTACTTTTAAAAAATAATTTATAAATTGTTACATATAATTTAATAAAATAAAAATATGTTATTTATTAAAAATAAAACAATACATGGAAATACCAAATTTATTAATGCAAAAACTCGACATTTGAAAGATGTTAATTTCCTCCTAATTAGTCTAAAATTTTAATACAAACCAAACCAAACCAAAATCCCAACAGTTTTTCTGGTGGAATTCTACAAATATGTGGAAGGGTATAGGCCAAGAATATTTTGAAGGCAATTTTGAAAACAACCCAAACATAAGAAATATTTAAACATCAGATATATTAAAAAGTATAGTATTTTACCACAGCAATCAAGAGAAAAAAAGCAAACCCATAGAAGAAAGCGAAAAGATCAAAAATAGGTTGACATATTTTTCAAAACTTGATATATGACTTTAAATCACAAATTACTAAACTTATAGATTCCTCAATAAATAAAAATAGAAAAATTGATTCTATATTTGTAAATAATAAATTTTCATAGTTAGACTACACTTTAGTGTCTTTCAGATGTTAATATATCTGAAATCTATTAGCCTTCTGAGGCTGCTGTCAGCACGTGCACTACCCTAAGAATGAATGCCTTAAATGTTGCACCCTAGGTGCCTCACTTTACCCTGGTCACTACCTTGGTCACCCTTCACTTTGAACTGGCATCAAACGGCTATGCTCTCCATGTGATAATCAACTGTTTGTTAGTTTACCAGCTCTCAGAGGAGCAAACCTGTTTTCCCATCAGCTGGGGGTTCAAGGAACCTCAAATCTAATAATGAAGTGATATGGCTCTGAATGCATAGCACTTCCAAATGAAGGGCAGAAAGCAGCAATAGTATGCTCTAGAAAATGGTAAAATAATCCTTACATTATTTCTTATCATAATCCTTATATTATTTCTGCAAATACTGTTTTCAAATGTAATGTATAGTACAAGTACATAGTCTAAGTTAATCAGAAACAAAAGAAAACAAGATATGTATGATTAAAATGCAAGGAAATTTAAAATGAGACAGTGGTTAGCTTTGGAAAGGAGGATAGGATAGGGGAATGCGGGATAGGGGAAGAGAATGCAGACATTGATAATGGTCTAGCAGTAAATTCACACATGGTTATTATAGTGTTATGTTTCACAAGTTAACGTAACATATATACTACATATAATGTTATGCATCTATTTCAAAAATAAAAAGATTTAAAATAGTAAAATTTGAGGACAATGAACAATATTGATATAGTCAGATGACAGGCAAATACTTATAGCCTAAATTAATAAATACCTCTGCAAATCAGTAAGACAAAAACTCTGACAAATAGTTAGCAAATCATATAGATAAATAAGCCCAATAAAAACATTAACAATAAGTAAACTTGAGTGTTGAGGCATATGCAAATTGAAATAAGGAGATAGATATAATTTCAAACTCATCAGGTTTGCAAACATTTAAAAGGATGATGACAATACCAAAATTTGGTGACTATGTGGGGAGACAGAAACTCTCACACAGATGGCAGAACTATAAACAAGTGCAGCCATCTTAGAGAGAAATTTGGCAATATCAAAGATGTAAATGTTTTATGACTAGCAATCCTAGATCTGAATGTATACCTTAGAGAAACTTATGTACCTTAGAGAAACTTATGTATGGATGTTTATTTCAACTTCAGCTACATACCAATAAATAATTTGTGGAATATTTCTACAATGTAATGCTATATATGTGTTAAAATAAATGAACTAAGTTTATGTATTAATAAGGATATATATATATATAAAATAATGAGTTTTAAAATAATTTATAAAATAATATAAACAGTATAAAAATTTATTCAAAGATATAAGAGTGCTGACACAATATATATTTTATGGATCTCTACATATTAAATGTGCATGAACCAAAGAATATTTTGATTTTATCTGTAATGTTTAATTCATTTAAAAATATCTGAAACAAATACGGCAAAATCTTAACATTTGTTAAGTTTGGGATGTGGCTCATGCCTCTTTTTAAAATCTACTGTTTCTATACTTTACAAAATGTTATAGATATCTTTAAGAGGCCTTTGAGGAAATTGATGAAATCTTCAAATGCTTGTCACAAAAGCACTTGCCTTTATAACTACGCTATGAAAATCAAATATTATGTGAAAGATATTTGTATCATGCTTAGAGAAGAACATAAATGACCTGATGGAGCTGAAAAACACAGCACAACAACTTCATAAAGCATACACAAATATCACTGGCCGAATCGATCAAGCAGAAGAAAGGATATCAGTGGTTGAAGATCAAATTAATGAAATAAAGCATGAAGACAAGATTAGAGAAAAATAGAAAGAAATGGAATGAACAAAGCCTCCAAGAAATATGGGACTATGTGAAAAGACCAAACCTATATTTGACTGGTGTACCGGAAAATGATGGGGAGAATGGTACCAAGTTGGAAAATACTCTTCAGGATATTATCCAGGAGAACTACACCAGTCTAGCAAGACAGGCCAACATTCAAATTCAGGAAATAAAGGGAACACCACAAAGATAGTCCTTGAAAAGAGCAACCCTAAAACACATAATCGTCAGATTCACCAACATTGAAATGAAGGAAAAAACGTTTAAGGGCATCCAGAGAGAAAGGTCGTGTTACCCACAAAGGGAAGTGCATCAGACTAACAGCGGATCTCTCAGCAGAAATCCTACAAGTCAGAAGAGAGTAGGGGCCAATATTCAACATTCTTAAAGAAAAGAATTTTCAGCCCAGAATTTCATATCCAGCCAAACTAAGCTTCATAAGTGAAGGAGAAATAAAATCCTTTACAGACAAGCAAATGCTGAGAGATTTTGTCACCACCAGGCCTGCCTTACAAGAGCTCCTGAAGGAAGCACTAAATATGGGAAGGAAAAACTGGTACCAGCCACTGCAAAAACATACCAAATTGTAAAGGCCATTGACACTATGAAGAAACTGCATCAACTAAAGGGCAAAATAACTAGCTAGCATCATAATGACAGGATCAAATTCACATATAACAATATTAACCTTAAATATAAATGGGCTAAATGCCCCAATTAAAAGACACAGACTGGCAAATTGGATAAAAAGTCAAGACCTATCTCATGTGCAAAGACACACATAGGCTCAAAATGAAGGGATGGAGGAATATTTACCAAGCAAATGGAAAGGGAGGGGGGGAACCCAGAAGCCAGGGGTTGCAATTCTAGTGTCTGATAAAACAGACTTTGAACCAACAAAGATCAAAAAAGACAAAGAAGGACATTACATAATGGTAAAGGGATCAATGCAACAACAACTAACTATCCTAAATATATATGCACCCAATACAGAAGCACCCATATTCATAAAGCAAGTTCTTAGAGACCTACGAAGAGACATAGACACCCACACAATAATAATGGGAGACTTTAACACCCCACTGTCAGTATTAGACAGATCAACGAGACAAAAAAATTAACAAAGATATGTGGGACTTGAACTCAGCTCTGGACCAAGTGGAACTAATAGACATCTACAGAACTCACTACCCCAAATCAACAGAATACACATTCTTCTCAGCACCACATAGCACTTATTCTAAAATTGACCACATAATTGGAAGTAAAACAGTCCTCAGCAAATGCAAAAGAAAGGAAATTATAACAATCAACTTAGAACTCAAGATTAAGAAACTCACTCAAAACCACACCACTGCATGGAAATTGAACAACCTGCTCCTGAATGACTACTGGGTAAATAAGGAAAGTAAGGCATAAATAAATAAGTTCTTTGAAATCTGTGAGAACAAAGGCACAATGTATCAGAATCTCTGGGACACAGCTAAAGCAGTGTTTAGAGGGAAATATATAGCACTAAATGCTCATATGAGAAAAAGGGAAAGATCTAAAATCAACACCCTAACATCACAATGAAAAGAACCAGAGAAACAAGAACAAACGAATTCAAAAGCTAGCAGAAGACAATAACTAAGATCAGAGCAGAACTAAAGAAGACAGAGAAATGAAAAACCCTTCAAAAAATCAATGAATCCAGGAGTTGATTTTTTGAGAAGATTAACAAAATAGACTGCTAGCCAGATTAATAAAGAAGACAAGACAGAAGAAGCAAATAGACACAATAAAAAATGATAAAGGGGATATCACCACTGATCCCGCAGAGATACAAACTACCATGACAGAATATTATAAACACCTCTATGCAAATAAACTAGAAAATCTAGAAGAAATGGATACATTCCTGGACACATACACCTTCCCAAGGCTAAGCCAGGAAGAAGTCAAATCCCTGAATAGACCAATAACAAGTACTGAAATTGAGGCAGTAATTAATAGCCTACTAACCAAAAAAAGCCCAAGACCAGACAGATTTACAGCCAAATTCTACCAGAGGTATCAAGAGGAGTTGGTACCATTCCTTCCAAAACTATTCCAAACAATAGAAAAAGAGGGACTCCTTCCTAACTATTTTATGAGGCCAGCATCATCCTGATATCAAAACCTGGCAGAGACACATCAGGCATGCATTCATATAATTTTAGTGGAAAATGTTATGTGAGGAAGAACCATAGATGTGAAATATTGTTTGGTTTTGTCTTGAATAAGTATATAACTGCAATTATAACTTAAAGTTTGTTCAATATCAACAAAATATATTTTCATTTTTATGTTTGATATAAAACCTTAAACAAATGTAAACTATTAAGTTCAAGAAAATTAATTTTGAGTTCAACAAACTTCCACATCTAATTTGCTGAGACAAATATTTGCTATCTTTCCAAAAAGAAACTATGTAACAAATATTCAAGTGACAAATACTCAAATAGTAAACTTTAAATACATTCATAAAAGCAAACATGTTTTTATTTTAAGAAAAATGCACTGCAATTAAGTTAAAATGTAGTTTGAAAAAAAAGTAGTTTGGCTATTGCAAACACAGATAAGAATTATTTATATAAGTCTAATCTAATATTTGGAAATAGAGCTGCGAGCTGGACACAAATGCAATTAGCAGATCCCTGATTTTATTTGGAGCCGCAATGTATCTAGCCAGATTATATTTTTTAGCCTCAGTTTCCTGAGGGGTGACTAATGAGATACAAATAAAAGTAATTGGGCAGAGTTACCAGAATAGATCTTTAAAAGGTTCTGACTTGTCTGGGAAAACTGTTGCTGTGCCCCTTACCACCTTCTTTTGTCATCCTGGAAAATGAATGTGATGGCTGGAAATTCAGCAGCCATCCTATGATTTTGAGAGCAGAAGACACATGCTTAACATTGTGGAAAGAAAGATAACACAAGCTTGGATCCCTAATGACTATGTATAGCTGATATATCAGGACTGGAAAACATAATTTTCTATTTTACATTAGAATATAAATCTCTGAAATTTTAAAAATGCTGTAGTCAGGACTCTGTTACTAACAGCTGCATGTAATTACTAATTAATACAAGGCCTGAAAAATTCATACCAATTAATTAATATACAACCCTCATGCAAATGCATATTCATTTGTAGAAGAAAAGATAAGGAATTTGGATTTGATATGGGAATTAAAGTGTCCTGAAAGAAAATCGAATGATCATAATAAAATATAAAATTGCTCTGGTAGTTGATGTGATGAGAATTAAGAAGGATATCAAATAAACTGATAAAGGCAGTGAAAGCTGTAAAGTTTTCAAGGATGAAGCCACTGGTGCTTTAAAAATCTAATTTTAACAGCATTTTAGGGAATATAGGGGGAAAGCAAAATGTTGAGCGTATGATATAGAAGATAAATGTCAACGATAAACACAAAAGTGGTTTTTGAAACAGTTTAGATAACACAGGCAAAGCCATTTTCAATTGCTAAAATTTGCAAGCAGAAGTTTTGAAGGATGTCAACTTTTACTTTTGTTTGGTGAAGAAATAGTTTACTTACGTTTGGTGAAAAAATCATAAACATAATGATCATATATTATTATGAAAGCACACTGTGCTACACCTGCAAAGGATAGGGAAGATCATATGATGATCACATTAACGATAGAATTGAGGCAACATAATGATTTCTCACAACTAGTCAGTATAGAGACTGAATAGAATTCACTTCTAATAACCATAGGATGTAGAAGGTGTAAGATGTATTTTATGGAATATATAAAAATTTTGTTGAAAATATGGGTTTATGTTTAAATATAAAAACATTATTTTACTTGACTTAATTTTCTAGTACTACAGGAATAGCTAATGAATAGAGAATTTGCCACCATTTGGCATATGTAAGTCATAAAAGTTTCGGTTCTAAGAAAACCCAAGACTATAGACTATAATAAGAAAATATTGAGATATACGGAGTCTTAACTTTATAACAGTCACGTTTGCTGATGCCACTGAGGATAGAATACCTAAAGTATCTACTCAAAAATTTCCTGTTAATTTGCCAAATGATAAAACCCACAAAAAAATTTGCTAAGAGTTAAAGATATTTTCAATGAATTAAACATAGCATCAAAGGCAAATTACCTTTTACCAGAGACCATCCAAGTAATGAATAACTATGGATTAAATTTGCACTTAAGTAGATGGGAAAAAAAAATCTAAATTTTAGCTAGTCAAAATAAATGTCTCTGACATTAACCTTTATTCTAGCCTTAAGAAAAATGTGAAATTCTCAGCCATAAACAAAAGATGCCTGTTGAATTCTGGTAGAAAGAGTAACATTTAATCAAAAGATTTCAAACTTTGTCAAATTATGATGTATAAGATCTTTTGGGGGTATTTAATGTGTTCTGTTGCTATTGCCTGTTGACTTTTGTTTGCTCTAAAATAGTTTGTGTAACATGTAGAATTTTTATGTCTTGAATGTTTGTCTATACCACTGGTAATGCAATAATTTGGAGCTATTTCTTTGAAAAAACTTGCATATTTTTTCATACTCACTGAAATATTGATATTTTCTTCCAGAATAAATTATAATAGTTTATATTTCTGAAACCATATATTAAAATTTCTCTTCTGTGTCTGTTGAGAAATCTTACTAAGGTTCATCAACAACTTCCTGTTGAAAAGACAACTCACCAATATAAACTCAGACAAACCAGTAATGAATCTAAGGGGTGTGGTTTCTTTGTTACAAGAGCTTATAGTGAACATTAAATCCACTTAAATATAGCATTAAGAAAAGAATAAATTATAGTCACAGACATGAATCTAAATGTTATAAATCTTTACAAAGCAGAAATAATAGTGAAAGAAACAAAATAACAGAAATACAACCAAACAAATCATATTTAGAATGCATCTGATTGGTTTGAACTTGTCTCCAAGCCATAAAATGTCACATAGATTAAAAAAAAATAAAATCACTAAAATATGATGTAACTCACTAGGGTAGAAAAAAAAAGAATATTTGCTCAAATTTAAAAATAAAAATGCCAGTTTGATTCTGAAGTTTGAGGAATGTGTGAGCTGCAGAATTCTAGTGAGTCTGAAAGTACTAAGGCTGACTACCGCATCTTTCATTTTGCTCATACTTTATATTTTACTAATTCTCCGATGGTTAACTTTTTAAATTTTTTATGACTATGCTTCATTTGCCTTAATTTTCTTCATTGTATTGGAGGTTCAAATGTTACCTATTTAAAAGTTATATGACACTTTTTGTTGAAAAATAAGAGACAAAAACAGAAAACCACACAAAACACAAAAACCATAAGTAGCTTAAGAGATAATACCTGGTAAATGGTCTTATAATCACTGCTTATATAAAGAAATAGAATATTGACAGCCACTACAGAAATCTCTTTGTGTCTTGTGCCAATCATAGCCCCTTCCTCCACCAAAAATTAA
The DNA here is from genome assembly GCF_043159975.1 of Macaca nemestrina. Lineage (NCBI taxonomy): Eukaryota > Metazoa > Chordata > Mammalia > Primates > Cercopithecidae > Macaca > Macaca nemestrina. Next base: position 62,145,304 of record NC_092130.1, read on the forward strand.
CTATTATTCTGACTGTTCTAGCAGTTACTTTTTTGAATTGTTTTACGGTTGTATTATTTCAAATATGCATCCATACACAGTACAGTTGAATCTTGCCCATTTTAAAACCTGCTATGTCTTTTAAAGCTCTTTTAGTTTATTGGTTGTTTCCTCATTCATTTATTTTCATTTCAAAATGTACCTGAAGAAAAATGGGCATTTGATCTGTAGAGATGGTCAGTTTGGGTTTAGTTTATCAAATACTAACAAAGCAGTCCATCACATTTTTTTTTTTTTCATCTGTATTTTCTTAAAATGAGTTACTGGATCCAGGGACATTTTCCAACTCAGGTTTTATCCTTTCAGCAGAAGAGGTAATCTGCTTTCAGCAGAAGCACTTAATACCTAGTGGTCTTTTTGTGATGTCACAGCTATTATATTCAATGTCTAGATTCACTAATTAATTGAGGATTTCACCATCTATAATTATTTTCTCATGTATTAGTATGAATATATTAATAATCCTTTCTCTAATATATTAATTATTATATGATGGTGAATTCATATAAGGCAAGATAACTACTTCTTTTCCATTCTTGCTAGTTTTCAAGATAATGAATTATCTATCAATCTCCAAAGATGACCAACTCATTAAAAAATATAATTATTACTAATTTATGCATTTAAACATTTGATCTTACCATCTTGAAACTCTAAATTATCCATCTTTGGTCATTTGAAGCTTTCTCAATTTGTCTCTTGAGTCTTTTTGACATGAGTGCTTGAGTGTGCCCCTGCTTGAAATTTTTTAGATTGATCTTGCATATTTCCTGTCCTAGTTCTATAAATTGTCGTTTTCTCAAAAAGTCCTTTTAATTTTAAACTTTGAAATACAAATTCATGAAGGGAATCTGGATTTTAGGGATGTCCATTGAGGTTGGATTGCTCATTGTGTCTAAGCCTCTTCACTGGATAAAGTTAGGATAAATTTGTTCATGTATGTATACCTGTATCAATATCTATACTCTATCATCTTTTTTTTTTTTTTTTTTTTTTTGAGACAGAGTCTCGCTCTGTCGCCCAGGCTAGAGTGCAGTGGTGCAATCTATCATCTTTTTATCTACATTTATATCTATGTGATAATACTTTATGAATTGATACTTCTCATTGATAATTCCAAACAAGTTTAGAACTACAGAGTTTTTACTTAAACTATTCTGTATTACATTTGTATTATCCTTTTTTCACATTGAGATTCTTTGCGTTCAAGAGCAAAAAAGATGTTAGAATCAGAGAATTAAAGAAATTACTAAATTTCTTTGCCCCACAATACACAGAAAACCATCTCAAACCAGCAATCAAATAACAACACTATTACTTCCTAAATAACAACAATATTACCCCCTATATAATCACAATAACTGCTAGGCAGATTCCATTTTTGGTAGATTATTTTTCCTCTAAATTTTGTAATAGCTTTAGTAATGTATAATTGACATACCAGAAAATTCACCTTGAAAAAGTATATGATTCTATGGTTTTTGTGTATCAACAGAGTTATATAATCACCATGATTAATTTTAGAACATTTACATTATCCCACACAGAAAATCTACTTATTTTCATTCACTATTCCTATCGATTTACTTTCTGCACCTATATGCTTTTTTCTGGATATTTCATGTTAACAGTATTATATAGTATGTGGTATATTGTACCTGGTTTCTTTGATTTGACATAATTGATATTAGTTCATGTTGTACATGCATCTGTACTTCTTCATCGTCGTCCTCTTCTTCTTTGTCTTTTCTTCTTCTTTTTCTTCTTTCTTTTTTAGAGACAGGGTCTCCTTATGTTGCCCAGGCTCATCTCAAACTTCTCAAGCAATCTTTCTGCCTCAGCCTCACATAATGCTGGGATTACAGGCATCCATAACGGTGCCTAGCCAGTACTTCATTTTTGTTATTGTTGTTTAATGCAGAATATTACTACATTTTATAGATATGTCACATTCTTTATCCATTCACTAGTTGACAGATATTTGGGTTATTTCTGCTTTTTGACTCTTCTGATTAATGCTGGTATGAACATTTGTGTGTAAATTGTTGCATAGGCATGTTTCACTTCCTTTGGGTAGGTATCTAGGAGTGGAATTGCTGAGTCATATGGTAACTCTCTGTTTAACATTCTGAGAAACTGCCAAACTCCTTTCCAAAGTGGCTGCACCATTTTACATTGCCATTAACAGTATTCAAAACTTTCAACTTCTCCACATTTTTGCCAGCACTTGTTATTTCTGTTCTTGTGATTATAGACATTTTAATGAATAGGAGGTTGTTTTGATTCATTGTGAATTGCAGATCTCATTGTGGTTTTAGCTCATATTTCCTTAGTGAATAATGATGTTGCAAACCTCTTTATGTGTTTATTAGCCATTCCAATATCTTCTTTGGTGAAATGTCTATGCAAATCCTTTTCCCATGTTTTTATTATATTGTCTTCTTATCATTGAGATGTCAGTGTTCTTTATATATTCTGGAATGCAAGTCCCTTATCAGATATATAATTTGAAAATACTTTTCCCAGTTTGTGGGTTTTCTTTTTATTTTCTTGATGGTATCCTTTTAAGTAAAGTAGTTTCATATTTTTGATGAAGTTGTCTACTTTTTCTTCTATAATTTATTCTTTTGGTGTTATATCTGAGAAAACAGTGCCTAAACAAAGGTCAGACTGTCTTCTTTTTTTTCTAAGAGTTTTAGAGTTTCAGATCTTACATTTAAATCTACCATCCATTTTGGGTTCATTTTCGGGTATGCTGTGAGGTAAGAGTCCAAATTTACTTTTACATGAGCATATATAATCATTTAATTACAATTTCTGGAAAATACTATTTTTCTTCCATTGAATTTCTTGGCAACTTTGTTACAATTCAATTGAACATAAGTTTAAGCGTTTATTTACAGACTCTCAATTCTATTGCATTTATCCATTTATCCTCATGCCAATATTTTGCTGTCTTGATTACTGTGACTTTGTAGTAAATTTGAAATCAGGAAGTGTAAGTCCTCAGATTTTGTTCATTTTCAAGAGCGTTATGGTTATTCTGGGTCCTTTTATTTCCATATAAATTTGTTCATTTCTTGAACAAGGGAAGCTGGGATTTTTGTTAGGAATTGTGATAAATCTGTAGATCAATTGGAAAAGTATTGTCATCTTACAATATTAAGTATTCTGATGCATGAACATAGGATGTTTTTCAACTTATTTAGATCATCTTTAACTTTTTTGACAACGTTAAGTAGTCTTGTATTTGTTTTGTTAAATTTATTCCTAAGCATTTAATTATTTTTGATGATATTTGTAATGGAAATGGTTTCTTAATTTTATATTCAGATTGTTAATGCTGGTGTATAGAAATCCAATTGACTTCTATGCTGTAACCTTGCTGAAATTGTTTATTAGTTCCAGTAGTTTTGTAGTGGATCCTTAGAGTTTTCCATGTAAAGGATCATAACATTTATGAATCAAAACAGTATTTTTCTTCCTTTTTAATCTAGAAGCCTTTAATTTCTTTATCTTGCCCAATTGTTCCATACAAACATGCTTAATGAAAGCAATTGAGGAAAAAAAACATCTATTTGGTTACATAAGTCATTTTCTCCCTTTACATTTTTTGGGGTGGGTTAATATTAGTGGATTTTTAAATTTGTTATTCTTTTGATTACTAGCATTATAACCTGTTAATAACAAATAAAGTTAATTAACATTTCCTAGGCATCTATTCTGCAACAGACATCCCCGTTCATCTTGTTAGATAGATGTTACTATTTTTCTTAACCGTGAATAAAGAACTGATTATCAAGTTAGTTATATAATTTGATTCTAGGTAATAAATTTTAAATTTATACCCAGTCTACTTTTGGCTATATGTGATGCTTTTTTCAATATACCATGCAAATTTGCTTTTTATGTTGCTTAATATGTACTCATTTACCTTTGAAGTAAAAGTAACTCTTTGACATGAAATTAGTATTATACGCAATGTAAGTTTTTCAGTGTATTAAGTTATTTTTTAATGTGTCTTCTCCCTTCCTTTTTTTCTTTCAAGAGAAAAAATTATTGCTCCAGTTTTAATACCATGACCTCATTAGGTTGATTGCCAGGAATTATTATTTCTTTTCTTCATATTTGAATAATTTTATTGCTGCTTTATCCTTCAGTTGAAACACTGTAGCTGTCTGAAGACTCTGATGAGGAAATAAAGTCCACTGAATTGAGGTAACCATTGCTACAATCACAAAAGTCAGTGGGAAAACAAGCAGTAATTATCTGGCATGGAAGACCCCAGGAAACTGGAATAAATTTAATAATATAATTCTAAACCACTTACAAATTGTTTTATCCTTAGCCTGCATAAAAGGTGTTTCAAGATTTTAGAAATCTATATTAGGTCATTGGCTTCCAACACAATGATAACATTTGTATTATATCACAGAATTTGTGCACTCATGCTGACGACACAACTATTTTTTCCTTTATGAAGAGGTATACATGGAGCATGAAATGTTGACTATTAAAAGAAAAGTGAGTAAAAAAGATACAAATATAACAATAAATAAATAAGGATTAAGTAAATAATATTCTTGAAACAAGGACCAACACTTTTATTTTTTCTGTACCATTTATGTTACCTTCAGAGAATATTAGCCACATTTTAGTATATTATTTATGAATATTAAGAAACATATTTTGTAGAGATATTGCCACTTTAGGTTATAATATTAGTATGCTAAATCAAGTATTATATGGTTTATGTTTGTTCTTTACAAATTTTGTCATCCATTACAATTCTTTAACACAATTGTGAATAGCTCTATTATTTAATTAAAATTACTTTTTACTTATGAGTTTTAATGAATATGAATATATATACATATGTGTATATATAAATTCATATATTTCTAAATATATTTGTATACACACACTCCAAGGTCATCTCATAAATATTATTTAGCATAAACAACTCAGTGCTTTATTAAACTAAGTAAATATTTTGGATTTTATACTACCTAAAATCAATAGGCACGCTCCTAGCAGCATGCATTGCATACTTTTGATAAATACTATTGTAGAAATACTCTTGTACAAATAGCTACATTGACAAGAAATATGAAATTCCATGAACAGGGAGTCAAAAGCTTTTTAGTCTTCAAACATTTTTGTGTAAAAAGGATTACAATTTAGGCAAACTGAACTCTAAGGTAGATTATAATTAATAGGTATCAGGAATCGTAATTGTGGGGCCAAATGTAAGATAAAGATGAATAAGAAAAACAGAAGACAGCACTGAAAACATAGCCTAGGAGGGTGTCAAATGTAATATGAGTTGCTTTTATCAGTCAGTATTAGCCCAAGGTGTAGCAGAGCCATACTTCTTCCTTTATTGATAACTGAGATAGATGAATATTGAAACTAGGGTTTTCCTAAAGCTTACTACTTTTAGAAAATCCTATTCTAGTATCAATAACTTAAGGCAAAAAACAAAAAAAAAGTAGACATATCATTACCATCATTGGGAATAGGGTAACATTGACAATTTTAAAAGAGTTTTTGCTTTAGCAAAATGGAAAATTGCAATAGCATTGATATTGTTTGAATATGTGTCCCCACCCAAGTCTCATTTAGAATTGTAATCCCCAGTGTTGTAGGTGGTGCTGGTGGGAGGTGATTGAATCATGGGGGTGGATTTCTCATGAATAGTTTAGTGTCATCCTCTTGGTGCGGTTCTCATGATAGTGAGTTCTTGCAAGATCTGGTTGTTTTAAAAGAATGTGGCACCTGCCCCACTCTCTCGTTGCTCCTGCTTTTGCCATGTGATGTTCCTGCCCCCACTTCACCTTCCGCCATGATTGTAAGCTTCCTGAGGCCTCCCTAGAAGCTGATGCCAGAGCTATGCTTCCTGTACAGCCCACAAAACCATGAGCCAATTAAACCTCTTTTCATATGAATTATCCAGTCTCAGGCATTTCTTTATAGCAATGCAAGAATGGTCTACTACAAGCATGTTACGATATTTCTTCCAAGTATATATATACATGCATGTTATGTTGTTCTATTGCAGTATCATGAATGCCTTCCAAGCCAATCCATGGTCGTAGGAACAGAACATATTTAAAGCATATTTATTGAATAACTCAAAAATCTTTTTAAAAAGTGCCTTGAAAAGGTTATATATGCTTATTTTTCAAAATAGTTTTTCACTAAAATCATTTGGTTTCTGGTTTGAAACATATACTTCTCCATATAATTATTCCCAGAAAACAGAATCCTCATGGGATTTTAATACCCTCTACCTGGAATATTTATTAATTTAGACTAAAAGCCTGTGTTATTTTAAAGATTCTAAATGGACAATGTTTCCACTGTCCTCAGTTTTGAGGTATATTTAGTTTTAGGTGTCTACTAATGCTAATAAATGGTGCTGGGAAAACGGGGTAGCCATAGGCAGAAAATTGAAACTGGACCCCTTCCTTACACCTTCTACAAAAATTAACTCAGGATGAATTAAAGACTTAAATGTAAAAACTACAACTTAAAAAATCCTAGAAGAAACTCTGGGCAATACCATTCAGGACATAGAGACAGGCAAAGATTTCATGAGAGACCATCAAAAGCAATTGCAACAAAAGCAAAGATTGATAAGTGGGATCTAATTAGATTAAAGAGCTTCTGCACAACAAGAACAAAAAACAATTATCCGTGTGAAAAGACGGCCTAAAGAATGGGAGAAAATTTCTGCAATCTATCCATCTGACAAATGTCTAATATCTGGAATTTACAAGGAACTTAAACAAATTTCCAAGAAAAAAACTCATCAAAATATGGGCAAAGGACATGAACAGACACTTTTGTAAAGAAGACATTTGTGTGGCCAACAAACATGAAAAAAAAAAAAAGCTCAACATCACTGATTATTAGAGAAATGCAAATCAAAACCACAGTGAGATACTACCTCATGCCAGTCAGAATGGTGATTATTAACAAGTCAAGAAACAACAGATGCTGGCGAGGCTGTGGAGAAATAGGAATGCTTTTACACTTTTGGTGGGAGTGTAAATTACTTCAACCATTGTGGAAGACACTGTGGCAATTCCTCATAGACCTAGAACAGAAATACCATTTGACCCAGCAATTCCATTCCTGGGTATATACCCAAAGGAATAGAAATCATTCTATTATAAAGATACATGCATATGTATGTTTGTTGCAGCACTGTTCGCAATAGCAAAGACATAAAATCAACCCAAATGCCCATCAATTTTAGAGTGGATAAAGAAAATATGGTACATATACACCATGGGATACTATGCAGCCATAAAAATTAACAAGATCATATCCTTTTCAGGGACATGGATGGAGCTGGAAGCCATCATCCTCAGCGAACTAACAGGAGCAGAAAACCAAAAACCACATGTTCTCACTTATAAGTGGGAGCTGAACAATGAGAACACTTGAACACAGGGAGGGGAACAACACACACTGGGGCCAGTTGGTGGGGGTGGGATGAGGGAGAGCATCAGGATAGAGTTAATGTCTGTGGGGCTTAATACCTGGGTGATGGGGTGACAGGTGCAGCAAACCACCATGGCACACATTCACCTATGTAACAAACCTGTATGTCCTGCACATGTATCACAGAACTTAATAATTTAAAAATATGTTTTACTGTTCCATTCACAGTGTCTCATTTGGACATGGGTATCGTTAAATTTGAATTGGTCTTGCAGAGAATATATAATATTTCTGACTACATACAGGTTGTAAGTGGTGCACAGATAATTCTAGCTATTGTATTTATAAAACATCATCATATGATATTTCCAGGGCTAGGGAGAATACTGCAGCAAAGGTTATACCCTTTCCTTATATTTAATTTAATGTAAAAATATGTTACATTCCAATTGGAATTTATAGTGTGTTGCGTAATTTTCAACGCCATTATAACATGTAAAGTCATGCTATAATACCTGTGCAAGATGTTCAGTAGAAGAAATAAAATTATTATTGGTGCTTCCAATCTTTATACCAAAATAGCATTTATTATATGTGGTTGAAAGAAATACATTTTTGGACTTAAAATAGTCAAGAGTGCCTTGTTTTCATCAAGGTTGGAAGATTCATATATACAACTCCAGTTTAGGCTGCAGGTGGAGACTGATGTTTATCATTATTAATGTAATTCAAATCCAAGTTCTGAAGAAATATAAAAGAAAATAAAAGTTCTTCCTTTGAAGATTGGCAACTTTCAAAAAGCAAGCAAGCAAATGAAATCTGTCTGATCTGATTTGGAAAATACTTAATGTCATATATATCTCAGAAGGGACAGATAAAATAAAACAATTTTTAGGGTCTATCCAATGTGTCATAAAAAGTTTTCTGACCTAAAACTTTACACCAAAAAATAAAAGATGCAGCGCGTCTTTTGTGGGTAAAATGTAGTCAGGTATTCAGGCTCTGGGGATGCAGTAGCTAAAAGTGCAGGCAGGTATGGGATTCTTGGGGTACATTCTGGCTGTCCCACTTACTGATGTTGAATACTGACCAAGTTTCTCAATGGCTTTATACTTTAGGACCTAACATTCAGATTTGTTGTTTAGGATTAAATTTTAAAACATCTGCAAAGTACTTAAAATAGTGTAAATAATACTTATAGCTATTAACAGGTTGCTTAATAAAAAATGCATTTTTAGTGTATAGTTTCAGGTTAGTTTTCTACTCACATATGCTAAATATTTAATCAATACCCACGGATTGACCAGTTGATTATAGCTTAGGTTGGCTACTTTCATATTTGTAATAAAAGCACAGAAGCCAATGGGTTGGTTTGTAATGGTTAGTTTTCATATAGAATGCTGAAGTTAAAATATTCCAAGTAAGGTGGTTTTAATGATGACTACAGGTTTCTTCTCATTAACTGGCCAATTTTTCACTGATAGAAAGAAATAGAAGTAGAATACATGTCAAGATTAGTGGATATGCAGTACAGCGTGGAAAAGTCTGAAGTATCCTAGCCCCAATTATCTGCAAAAGTTGGTTATACGGACATAACCTTGAACCACTAATCCAAAACACAATTTTAGCTTAATATGCTACCTTCAGGAAATGACTTAGGGTAATTTACAGGGTTTTCACCAGTAAAAATACTTCAGCTCACTTGTACATGGCAGCTGAAAAAGAACTCATTACTGATGGTAAGATTACTTCATTGTCATCAGTGGATTGTAATTTAGAAACACACACTCATTTATGAGTAAATTTCCCAAACTATATCCAAAAGAGTTAGCTTAAGCATCTTCACCAATCCTATTCTGTAATTTCTGAGCAGATATTTTAAATGACTGAGAAATTCAAAGGAATAGTTGAGGGGCATTAAACAGTATCCCTGAATATCTATTAAATGCCAGGCTGTGTCAGCCACTAGAAATACAGAGAGAAACATGATAGATTCTCTTGTCTAGGAGGAAACTAGCACACCATCAACATATTTTATAATAAAGTGGAGACAACATATCTTCTAGAACCATGAGCACTGTTCCAGTACTACCACTTCTAATAGACATGATTACCTTGAACCTACCACTGAAGCTGAACCTGCTTGATGGGCATTGTCATTTTACCCTCATAATAACACTATAAATTCCACTTTGTCCCTATTTTACATGTGATAAAATACTATGGGAGACAAAGGAGCTCAGGAGAAAATGTGTTGTCTACATTTTAGCAATGGCGTAAAACTCTGTGAAATGAAAAAATAGCCTTCTCCTAGAATTATTTTCTTTCCTGTATGTTTTTCCTGTCCAATTTACTTTTCTTTTAACTTTGTTCTCTTGTTTTTATTAAATGTACTACTAAACCACCTTAATGGCATACTGGATAAACAAAATGTACATATACACTATCGAATACTATGCAGCAATAAAGAGGAGTGAAATCATGTTCTTTGCAGCAACATGGATGGAGTTGGAGGTCATAATTCTAAAGTAATATAGAAACAGAAAAACAAATAATGCATATTCTCATTTATAAGGGAGCTAAACATCGAGCATACATGAAAATAAACATGGAACAATAGATACTGCAGATTACTAAGTGGGGAGGGAGGGACGCAGGCACAGGTTGAAAAACTACATATTGGGTATTATGCTCCTACCTACATGTTTTGATTCATACCCCAACCATCAGCATCATGCAATATTCTGATGTAACAAACCTGCAAGTGTGCCCCTTGAATCTAAAATAAAAGTTAAAATTAAAGAAAACTTATTTAAAAAAAAAGATTTGGAAGTATAACACCTTCTTAAACCCTTCAAATTCTATTTATGAGATGGGAAATATATATAATTTTCTTTATTGGCTTCTGTGATGCCATAGGCTCCTGGTTATCCTTCCTACTTCTGATAACTTCTCTGGAGTTTTTGTGGGATCATCTTTTTCCAACTATTCATTAGATGTAGATTTTTCACATGACTAGACACAACCTTCACTTCCTGCTCTATAGACAAGTAGATGTGTCCCTCCTCACAGCCGTAATTTCTACTCATATACAACTGATTTACAATTTATTATCTCTAGTTCTGTTTTCTCTTCCAAGGGCAAAGTTAATGTGTTCAATCACTTCATAGAAATCTCATAGTGGAACTTCAACAATTCATTCATTATTTCTACTCCATCCACCAATAAAATAAAACAAAATCATGGTCCTCTTTATGTAAATGGTGCCACCATTCACTGAGTTTCTCAGTCACATAAGTAAAAGTCATCCTTGATTCTTACCTTTCCTTCACTAAACTCCTTCCATCCATCTCTGGAGTGACCTCAAATCCATCCACTTTTCTTCATTCCCACCACCAGCATTATAGCTCAAGGTACCCATCAGACCCCTCCTATACTTCTCAAATAGTCTTCTAACTGGTTTCCCTGTAAAAATAGGCTCTGACACCCAACTCCAAACCACTAAAGCCAAAGTCACATTTTCAGTGTTAAAATATTTTAAATAGCTTTCTAGGACTCTTAATGATGAGCAGAGAAGATGCCTTAAAATGGCCCACAAGGTCATTTATTGTCTGGGCCCTATCAGGCACAGTGGGCTTCTTCATTTATTTGTGATCATCCTGGTCCTGTTCACCACAGGATATTTTCACATGCTTTTCTCTCTGCCTAGAATATTTCTAACTTCCGTTTTATGTGTAATACAAATCTGTCTCATCATTCACGTCATCATTCGTGTTTCGGTTGACCAAGCCAATTTCCCTATTATATGTTGTCATAGTACCATGAACCATTATGTCATGCCACTTTTCATAGTTGCAAATTTGATATATATTAATTTACTATTCCACTAGATTTTGAGGTACATGAGACTAGGCATTGTCTTTTTTGCTCACTTAATATTTTCACTGCTTAATATAATGATGGTGCATAAAAGGTTCTCAATATGTATACTTCATTAAGGTTAAATACACGTATGTATTATATACAGAAGCACTCACAAACATTTTCAGTGATATAGAAAGACAGAGAAGGGAGCAACAAACTGTTTTAAAAAATGAAGTAAAACATTATTGAGTTCCAGATGTGTGTCCTAAAAGTTTGTGAATAATTATTGAATGGGGGTGGTAGGAATACAGTGACGATAGAAACGAACAAACAAACCAAAAAGCTTTCTCTCTTCATTGTCAGCTGAACTGGTCTGATTGTAAACCCTGGGCTATGTATTCTCTTGTTGAATATAAATGATTTCATATAACATCAATATCAGAGAAGATAACTTTATAATCATGCTTAAGCACAGTTAAAAAAAAATACTGACCAAAGTTTAACAAAAAATAATGATCAGACACCCACCCCATACCAGTCTGGTATGAGTGACTACTGCTTATTTACAAGATATAGCATTAGCCATGCTCCATTTCTTTTTTCTTCCAGATAAAAAATAATTAAGATATCCAGTCATAGAGTTGGTAGTGCCCCATCTAGAGTGAAACTTTACTTCCTTAAACACTTTCCAAAATCATGTAACACAAACACATATTCCCAAACAAACTTCTCCTAATTCCCTCTTGCTGAGTCATCCCACAATTCCCTATGATATGCCATATCCCTTGTTTCAACAAGCCAATTAACCCAACTTTATTTGACTCCAGGAGAGTTCTTGGTCAGTTGGAGCCATCTTTGGTAAAAAGAGTGTTTAAGCAGATGTAAGATCATGTGCAAAGGAGATCTTCTAACATGGAAGATCTAGCACTTCAGCAGTGATTTTAGAGTGATAATAGTGCCATTAGTTGATGTTAAGTTAGGCACACTTAGGTTGTGAAGCCTTGGATGCCATTTTAGTCAAATGTCCTTTGGAAGAAGGAGGAGATTTTGTAGAAGTAACAATACAATATATACAGTTCTCCTCAATTCATCAGAAAATTGGTGACAAATTGTGTCTACATTATCCATAGCAAGATACAAATTACATATGTAAGTATAATTGCCTGAGATCATTTTTTTTATAAATAGGCCCCTATAGATATGTTGTTCTTCTCACGTGGAAGAATTCTGGTTTCCCTATGCATTTGGGAAATAATATCCAAGGATGACATCTAACTAAGGTCAAGACATTTAGAGAAAGAGTGTATGCTAGATCTGCACTTTTCAGTAAAATAGCCCCTAGCACATGTGGTTATTTATATTTAAATTTAAATTCATTAAAATGAGACAAAATTTAACATTCATCTTCTCAGTCACAGTAGCCACATTTTAAGTGCTCGATAGACAGATGTGGTTCGTAGCTACCTAACAGTGCAGACAGAGAACATTTCCATGAGTGTGGAAAACTCTGTCCAACAACTTTGCTGTAGGTACCTTCTACTGAAGATGAAAGTGTTAAGTGGAATTAGAAAGAAAAGAAAGGATTTCCGAGGTAAATTTAATTGCTTTCAAAGCAAGAACTCTTAGAGAAGCTAAAAGTAATTTTAATGAATTTCCCTTAAGCAGTTTGTGCTGGCTTGTAAAATACAGTCATATCTTTCCAAAAGCCCTTTTCTCCTCAGAGCATTCTATTTATAGATACATGAAACTTTACTGATGTTTTCTACAAGGTAAATTGAATAACAAATTCAAAAACTCCCACTAAACTGCAGAATGCAGTTATAATAAAGTTTGACTTAAAAATTGCTAGGTGCAAAGATTTATGCAGAAAGTTATGTTCCGATTAAGAATTTAGTGTTTTCTATTAGATATGTGTTACACAAATAAGGCCTTTATCCCCTTCATCCCTGTTTCTTTTTATAGGGAACTCTTTTCACTTCCTGTTACTAAATGGTATTTGAAGGCAAAGGTAGAAGGTGCACTTGCTTTTTCTGGAGGATCAGTTGAAGCTTCTCATGAGAACTGTTGAGGACATTCATTCATTCATCTGACATGTGCTCACACACACTGTACTTTGTGCTGAGTCTTGTGATATACTCTGATGGAGAAATGTAGTAAGTGTTAACTGAAAGAAGGAGGGCCCTGGGAAGGATGGAGTATTGTGGGTACAGGTAATAATGAGCAAAGGACTGAAAGTGAGAGAAAACATATGCAAAAGTACGAGTAATTCAGTCTGGCTGAATTATGACATAGTTATCCCTAAGCACATTTTAGAGATAGGGAAACAGATGCACAGAGGAAACATAGTCACACTTCTGTGGAGAGTTATTATCAGAGATGGAAGCAGAACACATGTTTTTGAGTGTGAACCACTATTCATCCCAGTGAAACTGGTTTTTCATAATAGACTGAAAGCATCTGGAGACACTCACAAAAACTACCTCTGAGGTTTGGGAAAAATAGAAATTTCTGGGTGCCTCGGACTAATGACTCAGACTTAAGATTAGGAAGGTTGAGTTGAAAATTGCTATATAGAATGGGACACAAAAAATTGCAATGAAAGGAACTGTGCTCAAATTCAGATTCTGGCTCTACCACTTATTAGCTGTGCAATCTTGGACCAGTCTTTAATCTCTGACTCTTATTTTCTCAATCTGTAAAATGTTTCTAAAAATAACAGTGTCCAAGTCATGGGATAGATCTTAGAGGTCCTACAAAGGCCATATATGAGCTGGATCTTTAGAGGTCACATACAATGTAGCTTTTTTTTTTTTTTTTTTTTTTTTGAGACAGAGTCTCGCTCAGTCGCCCAGGCTGGAGTGCAGTGGCGCGATCTCGGCTCACTGCAAGCTCCGCCTCCCGGGTTCACGCCATTCTCCTGCCTCAGCGTCACGAGTAGCTGGGACTACAGGCTCCCGCCACCACGCCCGGCTAATTTTTGTATTTTTAGTGGAGACGGGGTTTCACCGTGTTAGCCAGGATGGTCTCGATCTGCTGACCTCGTGATCCGCCCGCCTGGGCCTCCTAAAGTGCTGGGATTACAGGAGTGAGCCACCGAGCCCGGCCAGTTTAGCTTTTAAAGGTGTTCCCCAAGAGGTGAAAATAAACATGGATATCCCAGGAGATAAAACCACATATGAAAATATGTAGGATCACCAAGGAGTATGAAGTATTTGGGGAAAGATGAGAAAATTAGTGTGACTGGCACAGAGAATGTGGATATTTGTGTTTGAATCAGATCAGTAGGAGTTGGGGAGAGTGGTAAGAGATAAGGCTGGAGAAATAGTTTGAGGTCACTGAGCTAGGCATGCCTTGAAGGTAGAAACTTCACATTACCTTTATATTGTCAGCGCCTAGCAAGGAACCTTATCACTTAAATTCATGTTTTGGAAATAGATAGATGAGGGAATAGATGGATAAATGAATGGACAGATGGATGGATGGATAGGAGAGGACAGGACAGGATAGCATAAAGATGGGATGGGATGGGATGGAATGAGATGGGAAAGGATAGGATAAGATAGGATAAGATAGAATAGGATATTAAATACATTTAGTTAAAGTAAGGGTACCATTGATGTTATGTCTTAGCTAGCTGAGCTACAACAAAGTTTTGAAGCAGGAAAATGATGTGATCAAATTTGCATTTTCAGAATATAGTTGACAGTGATATGTAAAATTGACTAGATTGAGGAGTATATATAGGCAGATCAATAACAGAGGAGGTTATTGTGATATTCTAGGTAGAAGATGTTAAATGCTGTGAGTTGGGAAGTAGAAAAGAAATGAAATGTAATAACATTCTATGCAGATGGAATAGAATGTATAAAGGTATTTTCATGGGGCAGGAGACAAAGATGAGAGGGGACCAAATGGGTCTTTTCATCTGATAAAATAATGAAAAATTTATCTGAATAATTTATAAATACATTCTGTTGTTTAAAAAAAGTATGTGAGGAGATATATGTGTTACTTTGCTTGATTTCAGTAATCATTTCACTATGTATATGTGTAGCAAAACATGTTTTGCACCTTAAATATATACAATAAAATATTCACCACATCTAACTTTATCACCTGAACAACTTTTTTTTTTTTTTTTTTTTTTTTTTAAAGATGGAGTTTCGCTCTCGTTGCCCAGGCTGGAGTGTAGTGGTGCGATCTCGCCTCACTGCAACCTTCACCTCCCAGGTTCAAGCTATTCTCCTGCCTCAGCCTTCTGAGTAGCTGGAATTACAAGCGCCCGCTATCATGCCCAGTTTTTCTTTTTTTTTTTTTTCCTGTATTTTTAGTAGAGATGGGGTTTTGCAATGTTGCCCAGGCTTGCCTCGAACTCCTGACCTCAGGTGATCCACCTGACTCAGCCTCCCAAAGTGCTGGGATTACAAGTGTGAGCCACCACGCCCAGCCACCTTAGCAACCTTTTACATAACTCTTCAATAATCTATTCTTTTTCAACTTAAACTGTCTCCTATCTGCTCCCTTAACCCTCACTGTTGTAACTGACTCTTGACTTGCTTGTAATCCTTACTAAGCTGTTTGCACCTTGTATTAGTATGTTTTCATACTGCCACAAAGAAGTGCCCTAGACTGGGTAACTTACAAAGGAAAAAGCTTTATTTGACTCACAGTTAGTATGGGTAGGGAGACCTCAAAATATCCAAAATCATCACAGAAGGTGAAGGGGAAGCAAGGCATCTCTTCACAGGATGGCAGGAGAGAGAATGAGAGCCAGCAGGGAAAATGACAAACGCTTATAAAACCATCAGATCTCCTGAGACTCTCAGTCACAATCATAAGAACAGCATGGGGGAAACCGCCCCCATGATCCAATTACCTCCACCTAGTCCCGCCATTGACACATGAGGATTGCGAGAATAACAATTCAAGGTGAGATTTGGGTAGGGACACAGGGTCAAGCCGTATCACTCCTTAAAGGTAAACACTGTTATTTTTCCATATTTTTATCCTCAGCTTCTAAATCAGTGCCTACCATATAGTAGGTACTCAACAAAGTTTTATTAAAATAATAGATGAATAAATGAGTGATTGATCACCTAACTAGGGGAAATTGTGAGATTCTTTGGCTCTCTCAGGGATATGTAGCTGCTACCCAAAGTTCTGAATACTTTAAGTCACTATCCTGAAATCATATGTAAATTTTAATTTGTGCTGTGTTCTGAGGGACTAACATTCTTGGGAATGACTTAAATTTTCTGGCACTGACCTCCTTCCTTGGATTTTTCTTTATCCTCTGTAGAACTGCCTGAAAAAAGAGACATTTTCTAGGCTAGTTTCCTCTCTGCGCAATGTAATAAAATATCAAACCTGGAATGTCACATTTGGAAAGCAAAGTAAACAAAAAAACAAAACCTTCATGAATTTGGTGCCTTGTAGGTCATATTTCATGATTACTTTCCTATGGGAAGATGTACATGGGTGATTATGAATAAGTCAGAAAGAAATATACAATCACATTTTCAATACCAGCTCAGTGGTATTACAATAATTGAATTTAAGGTTAATGAATACTATATTGTAAACATCATATGATGTTTTACATCATTTTAATGGCCAAACTCCCTTGTTTCGAATAAGTGCATTGCCCTGAATAGGAAATAAAATTATTTCAACATAGATTCTCCACTACTTGCTTTAATCGATTGTATTACACCAGGGATACATAAAATAAGTATCTCTAAGAAACAAGAGTTTCATTTTAATAACATTTTTATATTATTTTTTGACTGAATAAAAATTTATTTCTTCTCAAATTTGCATTTGGGGCTTCTTTGTCTATTTGAATTTGTCAGTTTATTTAAATTTTACAATACTGCTTGTGAATATGGCATTTATTAATATTTCACTGCATTCTTGTTGGTTTGCTTTGACTTTGGAGCTGATGAGCCCAAAATGAGAACCCAGGACTGCTTCTCTGATGATGATATTTAGATTACTGGTGGTGATTCTTAGATATCCCAGCAGAAAAGCTCTTAAATCGTGATAGGCACAAAATTAACACATGATGTATGAAATTAACAATTTACTAGGCCATGCTTAGGTTACTTCAGAGACCTAACATTCTCTAGGCCAGAAACAAGATTCAGTTAATAGTGTTTGCTTCTGTCCTAATGAGACCCCCACATTAACAAGCAAAGAAAGAACAAGTCCACAAAGAGGAAATGGTCAACATGGAATCTAGGAAAGATGACAAAAAAGATGACTGTGTTGACTTGCCCTTTCACTAATGTCCAGAAAGAGAGGTCACTTACAAACTGCTTCAACTTGCTTTCCTTATTGGCAGAGATGCCTGTAACAAGTCTTATACATTCATTGTCATAACCTGATGTCATGGGTCATTAAAATAGTACTGTGAATTCTCACTGCTGTGATTCCATGTGTACAAAGCAAAATTGGATTTAAATTTGGCTTTTTAAATAGATTTTCCTGCAGGAAATGACACAATTAGTTGATAAATGTGATTATCCCATCCCAATGAAGAATATAATTTTTAAGTGTAAAGTACAATTGAGCATTCTGGTTTGCAGGTTAATGGCTTATAAATTTGGTTTATAAAAATTTGCATTACATGGATCTTTGGTTTATTTGGAGCCTGAACAACTCTGGACACTAATGCAAGCAAAGTTTTGGACCTATAGCACTGAAGATCAGAGTCAGAAACATGGCTAATTTGCCAAGGTGATCCCACCCTGAATTATCTGTGATTATGCCTAGGCTCTTCCATTGTAACTTAAGTATTCTTCTGAGAAACACAAAGGAGATCAAGAGTGAGCATCACAGGAATGAGTGGCAAAGTTCCAACCATGACTAAAGGATGCATAGCAAAAGTGGAACTGATGACAAAACCCAGGGGAAAAGATTGATGCAGAAATAAACCAGAAAATATAGAACATCAGCTATAAAGATAAATTTGAAGACAGAGAGACATTTCAAATATATCAACTAATCTTTAACTAGAAGCAGTATCTAAATTAGGGGGCTGTTCTGGTTATTTATTGCTAAATGGCAACTACTTCAAAACTTTGTGGCTTAGAACAACAACTGATTCTCATGGTTTTATGGATTGGCCAGGAACAGCTGAGTAGTCCTCACTTGGGATTTCTCATGGTGTCTGGGGTTGGAGATATTTGAAGGTTCAACTGGAACAGATGTCTAAGATAGTTTCTTCATTCACATATCTAAGGCTTAGCTTGGGTCTTGCCAAGCACTTCTTCCTCCTGTGACTTCTCTGCATCACTTGCTTGGGATTCCCTATACCATGGTAGTCTCAGGGAAGTCATACATCTTACATAGCTGATGACTTTGTAGAGAAAAGTCCCATAGACCCAGGCAGGAGCTGCAAGACTTTTTATGACTTAGCCTTGGAATCCATACAGCATCACATGTGTCACCTTCTATCAGCCATATTCAGGTCAAAGATCTGAACCAGATTCATATTGAGGGGACTAAACGGAGGTTTGCTGAAGGCCCATATTTGTAGAATGGATACAACAAAGGGTTAAGAACTAAAGCAGTTTATTGACGCACTTAACAAACAGCATCCACATTTTGTATTACAGGTATCTATTTTTATATTGTGAATTTAAAAAATAATATTTAGGCATGTATAACAATACAAACATTCTAGAATGTTATCAAGTTAAAAGAAAATTATACCCCTACAAGCTTCTATAATCCCAGTTCTACATTCCTTAAAAGCATTTTTAAGCTACTTTCTTCATCACAATCATAAAACAGAATAACATGTTTACAGTTCTATTGCTTGATTTATTGCGTTAGATAATATATTGAAACTCCTGTATGAATATATATTCTTTATACTTCTTTGTACGTCCCACATCAATTTTATTGTTCTTATACTTCACGTATTTTATTGCTGTCCTTATAATTTTGAAGAATATATTTAACTCTATTATATGCCTAATTAAAAGTACAGGGTATTTGTATTGGTCTGTTTTCACACTGCTATGAATAAATACCCGAGACTGAGTAATTTGTAAAGAAAAGAGGTTTAATTGACTTGCACTTCAGCATGACCAGGGAGGCCTCAGGAAACTTACAATCATGGCAGAAGGCACCTCTTCAACAGGGCGGCAGGAGAGAGAATGAGAACCAGCAGGGAAAAATGCCAGATGCTTATGAAACCGTCAGATCTCCTGAGACTAACTCACCTATCAGAATAGCATGGGGGAAAACGCCCCCATGATCCAATTACCTCCACCTGGTCTTGCCCTTGACACATGGAGATTATTGGAACTACAATTCAAGATGAGATTTGGGTGGAGACACAGTCAAACCATATCAGTATTTCTTGGCTCATCACTATTAAAATGGAGGAAATTATTATACTCTGCCATTTCTCACTTTATACTTCACAGTAATAACCTTACTTTTATACAAATCTACTTAAATTAGATTTGTAATTTTTAAAATCTCTTTATAAAGTTAAATTTTCAATTCTCTATGTATTGATTCTAAAATTTTTGTTGGGAAGGTATAAAGTTGTTTAACTTATATAACTCTTACTATTCAGAACCAAATGGTGTGATTAACACTGTAGGGAAGAATATGTAATCATGTATCATTAAGCCTGTTACATGACTAAGGATATTTCAATGTCAAGATAAAATAAATGTTCTTGCGTTAAACATAATATTTTGCTCAAAATTATAATGGTTCTTATTTGGATGATTTCTTTCTTGTGTGCTATTTTTACTGTTTTATGATAGCTTTTATTTCTTCTTGACTAATGTTTTCTACTACTCAAAAAAATCACCAACTTGTCATGCTCCTTAGTGATCGTATGTTTTTAAACCTAAATTCATATTTCTTTTTTTTTTTTTTTTTTTTGAGACAGAGTCTCACCCTGTTGCCCAGACCAGAGTGCAGTGGCGTGATCTCGGCTCACCGCAACCTCTGCCTCCTGGGTTCAAGCAGTTCTCCTTACTCAAACTGGGACTACAGGCATGCACCACCATGCCTGGCTAATTTTTGTATTTTTAGTAGAGACAGGTTTTCACCATGTTGGCTAAGTGGTCTTGAACTCCTGGCCTCAGATGATGCACCCACCTTGGCCTCCCAAAGTGCTGAGATTACAGGTGTAAGCCACCACTCCTGGCCATAAATTCATTTCTTAATGAACAAATTATATTTGAAGTCCTTTGACTCCTTGTGGTGGACAGTCTCTAAGATGGCTTCCAATGATCTCTTCTGTTTATCACTCCCTATGTAATCATTTCTTCTCACATGTGGGCTACACTTCCTTGCTTCTGATGAACGGTAGTGGAAGTGATGGAATATTATTTCTAAGATTATGTTATAAAAAATCATGGCTTCTGTTTTGGATGCTCTCTCTTGAGTTGCTGAACTTGGAGAAAAGCAGCTGACATTTTTGAGGAAGTCCTTTAGAGAGGTCTACCCGTAACCGTCTACCCGTAACCATGTGTACAAGAAGACCCCCTAGTTCAGCTTTCAGATGAGACTGCAACCAGAGCCAACAGGTTTTTGCAACGTTTAAGTGTCCCTGAGCCAGAAATATCCAGTTAAGCTGCATCTCACAGACATGTAAGATAACAAATGTTTGTTGTTTTAAGCTGCTAAATTTTATGAGTAATTTGTGTTACATAAAACAGAAAAACAAAGTAGGTTTTGGCACCAAAAGTGAGGTCCAACTGAAACAAAAACCTGAAATGTGAAAGAGGTTTTGGAACTTGCAGTAGACTTTAAGGAGAGTGTTAGGGAAGGTCTAAAGTGGATTAAATAAGTTATTAGTAGAAGACTCACAGTCTTTGATAGAGTTACTCATGAAGCCTTGTAGAAAAATGAGGTAAATATTATAGGAAGTTGGAGGAAAGGCAGTGCTTTTTATCTAGTGGCAGACATTTACCAACACTAATGCCTGCAGTAATATGGAAAGTGAAAAATAAGCCTAATGAACTGAATGATCTAGCAAACATTTCCAAGGAAAAAGATAAAAGTGCTATCTGGATTCTTTTGGTAAATTGCAAACAGAAAAAGGTAGATTAAGGGAAGGATTTTTAAACATGAAGAGTCAGGAATTGATGGTTTTTAAAATTCTCAGTTTCTACAGAAGGCCAGTTTTGCTAAATTAAGAAATGGCTTCCAAGCAAGAATCAAACCTAAGATATTGCTAGAAGGCACAGTGAAGCTGAGGGTACGACCGTAAAATCCTGTTTTTTTGTTTTTATTTTTGTTTTTTTGTTTTGTTTTGTTTTTTTAAGTTTCAGAAAGATCTGAGGTGGTATATCAGGATATTAAAAGACAAAATGTTCTAAAGAAAATAAGGGTGCTCCTCACAGGTCCTCTCAATAAAAATTAGAGCCTCTGAGAGGGGCTTATCTTAAAGAGATTTGTGAATGTGGCTTTTAAAATATGGAGTGAATTCCAAGAGAATTCACCAGGGGGCCATTGCAACATTTGTAGAGATCCACACTGATTGCATCATTGCTCATTAGAGTCAATACTTTCCAGTGGATAGAGCACAGGCATCAGTACATTATATGCCAAATTCCTTTCACCCTTCATTTCTTGTTCTTTCCTTTATCCAAATACTTGAGTGTCTGCTATATTATAGTTTCTGCTGTATATGCTGAGATTACAGCAGAGAACAGAACAGGTCAAGTCTTTGTCCTAATGAGACTTTCCTACCAATAAATTGATCTTATGCTATAGCTCTTCATAAAAGAGTCTGCTTGCATTCCATCACGACTCTTGACTTGTAAAGATAGCTAGAATAGGTAATCTAAAGATCTTTGATCCAGAGTGCAGTCATCAGTTCGCCAAAGACTAATTTTTACTGAAGCTAATGCTCAAGAATTGCTATTTCTAGGGGTGAAATACTGAGCTATTGCAACAGTAGCAACAGGATAAGGGGATTCTGGATAAGTCACTGTGTATAAGCCATGATCTGCTGAGAGAGGTTCCCACTCAGGAGTTAATAGCCATTTTCTTTGTCATGACACTGACACAGAACCACACTGGGCTGTCCTCTCTCTGCACAGGACTCTCCTAGGCACATAGGAATTTGTTGACATAGAAGATGCGGGAGATTGAGACCTTGGTGAAAGGCAGACTCTTTTTGCTTCCATTTCTATCTGGTGGGCTTCTGCCTCTCATACTTCAAATTAAAAGTAACAGATGAGACTGCAAAGTAGTATGTCCCAGTCATATATAAAAGTTATTAGACATAACCTAAATTCTGTTTCTGAAGCTAGAACAATCTAATTTAACATATTAAAATGCCCTGAACTGACATACCCTTGATTAAGTTAAAATTTACTTTAATGAACATGAGTGAAAACTTTTTGTCAGTAAGCGTTAATTTTATAAGCCTATGGTTAATCAGTTAAGTTAGGCTAAAATGAAGACTGTATTTGCAATGATAGGTAAAATAGTTTTAAAATATGTAAAAGTATACAAAGACGTTCATAAACTTTGAGGCAAATCCAAAAGGCAAGTATATATGCAAGGCATATATTTTGAAAATATTTCTGCCTTTCTCCCTGTAGTTGTTAAATGCTAGCCAAGGATTAGAAACTAGCAGAAGTTTGTGGAAATGTTAGCCAAGTAAGCACTCTGCTAGGAATGGCCAAAGTAAATGCAAGTTTTATTGTCAATGCTTCAAACTAACATTCTTGCAAAGATATATTTACGAGGAAGTAAACATCTGCATTTGGAACCTAAGACATGTATATGACTGGTTTAAAAATATGCTTGTTATTTTATTTTGTCACTGTGTAAATTTTGGCCAAATGTTCATGTTTCATAAAAACAATGCATATCAACCTTATGTTATGTAGCATGGATATTTGTTAATGACTCACTTTTCCTTGCATCACATACTTTTTAAAAATACAATTGCTTGGCTCATAGGCTCCACAGTTAGTTTTCCTTAAGGAATTACTTCCAAAATATATATTACTTTGATCATCATTCAGGAGGCTAGACAATTTGAATATAATATTTTACAAATAAGTTTTTTTATTTTCAAAGTTGTCTTACAAGTTTTAGCAAAATATGCCAATTTTGCATAATTTTAAGATTATTATAAAATATGTCCAAGGGAGAAAGTATTTCTATGCCCTCTTTTGTTTTCCCACTTTTGAGACAAGAAGAAGTGATAAGACTTAATAGTCAGTAAATTTACTGACATAAGCACTTTAAGTTTTTATGTGTTCTAAATGAAGATTAGGAAGCGATTTCATTTTTTTTTCTCACTAGCCAATCAAATCACATAATATTTTAAAGGACAAAGTAATACCAAATGCTATTCTTTATAAAGTACACAGCACATTTAAAGCACTGATAAATCATTTGGATGATACATATGTTAAAGAAACAGAAAATAGTTTAGGATTAATCACATCTCACAAATTGCTAACTATAATAAAATTTAAAAAAATAGTACATTAGGCTGATATGGTTAATGCTATTTTAACTCACTACAATTTTAGAAAAGGTACATCACTTTGTGGGCTAGATATTTTCATTTCATTTTTATAGAAAAGCACCTAATGAATTAAAATTTTGGTCAAAATAATATTATCAATCTTGTGGTTGGTTTGGGGAATTTCCGTTTCTTGCTATTGAGCTCTTTTTTTTTCTATTTTAAAATAACTTTCTGCACCCAAAAGATACGGAATCTGTGATGTTGTAACTGGATTACTTGCATATATAATTATCAAGTCAATTGCCAGTATTTCTTACTATAGAAAAAAACTCTCTGCCTAGCTTTAAAAAGGAAAATAAAGTTCTTTCTTAGAAGTATATTTCTTTTGAAGTAAGTTTTAAATCTGTTGATGCTAATGCCTCTTTTGATCCTAACAAATTATAAACCAAAAGCTGTAGTCTCTTTGGTGTATTTTAGTATTTTAATTTCTATTTTACCACAGGTTGCCTAGGAATAGAGCATCTAGCTCATCTAATGCTATTGAAACTCAGTGAAGGGTCAGAACTGAGAGGGAGCGATACAAGACTGCTGTGGTTGCTCGTCACAAAGTGACATGAAAAACAGATGAAGTTACAGTGGGTTAGTAGTTGAGTTTCCAGCCAAAGAAGCTTTCAGTGCAAAATATGGAAACTGGGATGACATCTGAAAGCCCTCAACTATGTCAGACTTGAAATAAACAAGGAGTGTACAGATTCTCTCTGTGTCAATGTATAGTGATTTCTGCTCATATCACGTTTATTTAGACTAATAATGCTTATCTTTGCTTGAATGGAATATGAATACGTTTGTCTAAAATGTTTGAGGTATCAAGAGAACTTTTGTTTCACTGGACTCAAACCAGCAATTATAATTCCTTAAAGTAATATTTCTCCTGGGGAAAATGCATCATAATAGGCATTTTCTTCCAAATATATAATAAAAAAGGTCCAATCTGCATTTGTGTTCATCTTTTCTCAGTTCATTTTATCACTACCACCACCACCATCATCACCATCACAATGACACCAAAAAAAGATTACGTTAATACAGAAAAGCAAATTTTCCTAAGTAAAAAGGTGCCAGAAAAAAATTGACTAAGAAAGTGTTTCTTGTTTGATCACCAGTGGGATCACAATGGGAAAAAGAAAAAAGATAAAAGAAAGAAACTCTCCTCTAAGGAGTCTGACTTTGTGTTCTCAGAAAAAGGCCATTTGTGAAAGTCTAGCTGAACTGAACTTGGGAAATCAATCTTCATGCTACTTCAGAGAAAAGATAGGATGTAAAGTTGAAAAAGTGTGTTCCTCTATGGAGTTGGCTTCTATCAGAATGAGAAGGCGACAGACGTGGTGGTATAGATCAGAACTCTGTCCCAATGCTGCATCTTGGAGATGTACAAAATGATATGCAGAGTGGGTATTTGGGGAGGCCTGGTCATTCAATTATGTGACTTTGGGTATTATGCCAAAAATATTGTCAATGCAACTTCAAAGGGGTTGCTGCATGATCATTGTGGCAGTGACCTGGACAGATAGTGTCTGAGAGATGGTGATAGACAAGGGCAAGAGAGAGGCAATGTATAGCAGTACCTCAAGTAATTCAGTGGCATTGTGGTCTGAGGCCAGGACCCTCCTCTTTTAACTTTTCCAGTCCAGGTACTTTGTGAGATTCAATGGAGAGGGCAGAGAACACAAGTTGTGCCCAGTGTTGGGCCCTGTGCCGGCTTGATAAGTAGGTCTTCAGAACTGTATTTTCTTTAATATAAAAAAAATAGAGAATATTGGCATTTCTCCTTGATTACTGCAGGGAAGCTAATTCCTGTCAAAACTCATAACAATAATTTAATTAGCTTCCTGTTATGTGCTCATATACATTTTATGTACAGTGCTTGCAAAAACCTTTTCAGATAAGTTTCCTCTTGATGTTCTTGAATGTCTTTATGTATCCATTATGACACTCAGTATGTCAATATCACAGTTATTTAATCATGCTTTTGTGCATTCAACAAATAAGTATTGTTTACCTAGTATGTGTCAAACACTGCTCTTAGTGTTGGGAAAAAAGACAAGAAATAAGGCCCCTACTGTCTAAAAAGTGACGAACACACTAAATCAGAGACATCTTGAAGACAGGGACCGTAAACTATTCATCTCCTTATTTTCAGGTTCCCAGAGATAGGATAAGATCACCAACATCTGTTTTTCAGTGACTTAGAGCTTTGCTAAGCATTTCTATATTGTTTTAGTTAGGATTCTTAACCTACAACAAGGCAGCTTTAGCAGGAAGGCATTGTATTGGAAGGACTGGGTCAGGACAGCCCTTGTGACCTAGGGGCTGGAACTAGGGAAACTCAGTCACTCTCCAACCATCTTTTTTTTTTTTTTTTTTTTTTTTAATCACCTTTATTCTCTCCTACAGTCTTTCACTACTCGATGAGGCATTTTTAACCAACATCCTTAGATTTGTCCTTCCAGTCTCATGATCTCATAAGCAAAGAGATGTGTACTCTAACTGTGGTTATAAAAAATTCTTGGAAAGGACACTGACTGTCCTGACATGGGGCAAAGGTCCATCCTTGGGAATTTACCAGGGATATAGGGTTACTATAGTTGGTCCATGTTGGATCTAGTGATCATTCCTAGGTCAGCACACAGCACTCAGTGTTCTACTGAGTAGAACACTTCTCCCAGTAGAAGGCAGTAGAAGCCTGAAGTGGATAGATATATACCAGGCAGACTAATACAGACACCACATGTCGTTCTTACAACTCTCATAGAGGAAAATACCATATTGCACATTGTACCCAAAACTAAATTTTGTCTCAAAGACAGTCAATAAGTTATCTATAGTCACTGAGCTTATGGAGATGGGATTTAAACCCAGTTCTGATTGCTAGAAATCTGGTGCTCTTTTTTACTGTACTATGCTATTTCTATCATGCTTGGAACATGAAAACTCCTAAGAGGTAGTCACTGAATAAATACATGAGCATCAAACTATATGTAGCTAGGATAATCTAAAATAATCTATGCAATTTTTACCCAGAATTTAAATTGGAATACATGTAAGCCTATGAATTTTTAGATTTGAAAATGAGAATACATAGCTAGATAGATATATAAATATGTATATGAACACACTGTGATATACTTGGGGAACTATGAATACACAAGTACAAAAATAATTATTCCAGTTCCCATGTACAAAGTGCTATTTTAAGTTCTTTACTTGGAGCATACTTTTTTTAAAGTTTTGAAATTGTCAAAATCAATTTTATTTTGATAAAATAAATCAGCTAAATGTACTCTTCTGGCACATCAAGGGGAATTTTCCTACTGAAATGATTTCTAATGGTTAATTGGGTCATTCGCCATTGTCATTTGGACTGCTTTCACCCTCCTGTAAGCTTGTGTCTTGTGGTGAGTGAAATTTATATGTTAGTTCCAACTGATTGGCAGCTGTCACTTGTCAGTGGCCATATGTGAGGATCAGCAGATGCCTTAAATATCGATTGCAGAAGCTTATCTAAGGTATCTCAGTGTAAGTGCTTATAAACAAGTGTGTTTCTGGGAGACACTTTACAAAAGCTCAGCTTCAGATGGCTAAGTCCAACATTATCTTCCTTACAGACCTGGTGGGTGTGCTTGCAGTGAGGCAAAGGCAGTGAGAGAAATGGAAACAGAGGGCCAGGAATGGGCACTTCTGAAATCTCTTCAGGCACCCAAATAAAGCTTAATTTTTCCCACTTTACTTCAATGTACTTTATCGGAAGTCAGCCCATTTCCTGTAAAAAGCCAGTCAGTATATATTTTAGGCTGTGTGGGCCATAGAGCATTTGCTTCAGCTATTCACTGTGGCTGTTGTAGCACAGAAACAGCTATAGACAACATGTAAACAAATAGACATAGCCATGTCCCAAAGAAAGTTAATTTACAAAAACAGGTTGGAGGCTGCCATGTTTGGCCTACAGGCCGTAGTTTCTGACCCCTTAGTTATATGCAGGCTATTATTTCAAGCATAGCATCTGCAAACATTTATTGAACTACTACCTATATACCCTGTATTAGATTCAGAAAAGAATATGATGATGTCAGTAGCTTTGAAACCTATAAATGTAATTGAAAGACTAGAAAAAAGGGCACAGTGTTTCATGGTGATTGCAAGTATAAACTCTCTTAAGAGATAAGAGGAGAGACTTGCAAACTGTATGGCGATGTGATCTAGAAGAACAGGTGGTAAAAGAACATGGAGAATATTTAAAATGTATAGGAGATGACAAAGAATAATGGTAGAAGGGGGAAAAGTAAGGGTGTGATTGAGGAAAAGTCATGACTAGCATCTTAAACAACAGGAAGAAATTTGAGATCAGATTGTGTAGGGCCTTGAGTGTTAAATTAATGAGTTCAGGTTTTATTTTTAAGCAATTAGGGGCTGTGGGGGTCTAGAAACAGAAGGGACATGATGTGAGCTAAAATGATGAATGTAGAAGATGTAAGGAGTTTGGATTGGAGGGTAGAAAGTTGAATGTAGGAAGACTAGTTGAAAAGCAATTGAATATAGTCCAATATAGTCCAAATGAATGCAATGAAGACTTGAATCAAAGTGTTAGAAAGTGGAAGTGAGAGTGTGTGCGTGTGTGTATGTATATATATATATATATGTGCTACATCACTCTAAATCATGCTTAATAAGCTGGTGTTTGTGTATATATAATATATATAATATATATATGTATATATACTTGTACTTGTGTATTCATAGTTCCCCAAGTATATCACAGAAATACATATATATATATATATGTATTTCTACTTTAAGTTCTGGGATACATGTGTAGAATGTGCAGGTTTGTTACATAGGTATACATGTGCCATGGTGGTTTGCTGCACCTATCAACCCATCACCTAGGTTTGAAGCCCCACTTGCATTAGCTACTTGTCCTGATGCTCTTTCTCCCCTTGTCCCTACCCCCGACAGGCCCCAGTGTATGCTGTTTCCTCCCTGTGTCCACGTGTTCTCATTGTTCAAATCCCACTTATGAATGAGAACATGCGGTGTTTGTTTTTCTGTTCCTGTGTTAGTCTGCTGAGGATAACGGCTTCCAGCTTCATCAATGTCCCTGAAAAGGACATGGTCTCATTCCTTTTTGTGGCTGCACAGTATTCCGTGGTGTTCATGTACCACATTTTCTTTATCCAGTCTGTCATTGATGGGCATATGGAGCAGTTCTATGTCTTTGCTATAGTGAATAGTGCTGCAGTGGACATACATGCACATGTATTTTTATAATAGAATGATTTACATTCCTTTGGGTATATACCCAGTAATGGGATTGCTGGGTCAAATGGTATTTATGGTTCTTGATCTTTGAGGAATTGCCACACTGTCTTCCACAATGGTTGAACTAATTTACATTCCCACCAATAGTGTAAAAGCATTCTTATTTCTCCACAGCCTCACCAGCATCTGTTGTTTCTTGACTTTTTAATAATCACCATTTGGACTGGTGTGAGATGGTATCTCATTATGGTTTTGATTTGCATTTCTCTATTGATCAGTGACATTGAGCTTTTTTTTCATATGTTTTTTGGCCACATAAATGTCTTCTTTTGAGATGTGTCCATTCATATCCTTTGCACACTTTTTGATAGGTTTGTTTTTTCTTGTAAATTTGTTTAAGTTCCTTGTAAATTCTGGATGTTAGACCATTGTCAGATGGGTAGATTGCAAAAATTTTCTCCTAATTTATAGATTCCCTGTTCACTCCAATGATAGTTTCTTTTTACTCTACAGAAACCCTTTAGTTTAATTAGATCCTTTTTGTCAATTTTAGATTTTGTTGCAATTGCTTTTTGCTATTTCATGGTAAAATATTTGCCCATGCCTATGCCCTGAATGGTATCGCCTAGGTTTTCTTCTAGGGTTTTTATAGTTTTGGGTTTTACATTTAAGTCTTTAATTCATCTTGAGTTAATTTTTATAAGGTGTAAGGAGGGGGTCCAGTTTTAATTTTTGCATAGGGTTAGCCAGTTTTCCCAGCACTGTTTACTATATCGGGATTCATTTCCCCATTGCTTGTTTTAGTCAGGCTTGTTGAAGATCAGATTTTTTTAAATAGAAAATGAAAAACAAAACTAAATGAATATGAGAGATACCTAAACATTAGAATGATTGAATATAGGGTGTTAAGGAAAGAGAGAAGTCATGGAATACTTTTAGAAGTCAAGCCTGGATAACTCGAAGAAAACATACATATTTAAAGAAATAGAAAAGTCAGGATATAAAGGCAATTTTAACAGAAATGTGGCTAATTTAACCTTAAATATATGATACAAAATGAGAAGAAAGAAAAGGCTGGGTCCAATGGTGTGATGCATTTTCCCCATGTTAAAAGTTTATCATTTAGAGTTGCATAATGGGGATATGAAACTGAAATTGCCTAACTCTTTTATATCATACTACTAGATCATGACTTATAATAGTAGGCTAGCAATTATACTACCAATCTTATTGGACCAGCCATCAGCCTCAAAGAATAGTAATGTTCAGTTTTATTTTATAAGAGTAAGTATATAGAAGAACAGATGTGATAGGGTATATCGGAAGTACAGTTAAGTGATGATTTTCATGTAATATATTTTATTAAATGTCAGTGATCATTGTTTTAGAGATTAATGGCTATCTCCTGGTTTAAATTACAGCACATTTCATTACTGATAGCGATCAAATGATGTAAAATTGTAAAAGCTGCATCACTCTAAATCATGCTTAATAAACTGGTGCATATGTGTTGATAAAGAACAACAAAAAAAAACCCTGCTAAATCATGCATCTCTCAATTACTGGCTAACACAGGAATAAAATTCTAGGTTACATTTTCAGAATGTATGTTTTTAATTAGAGATCATTGATAATGCCATTTGGTAATCAAATTTAATTCTAAATTGAAAATTAAGGACATGTATTTTTCAAGTGAAAAAAAGGGCACTGGTTAATGAAGAACAAGATAAAAAATGACATCTTAAATGCTTTAACTGATTAACAATTTATAGCATTTTAAATAGAATGTGTTTTTCTAAAAGGTTTGGACAATATTCAAGATGTTGTAAAAATTAATTCTAAGATCACTTCTTAGTGGTCTTTATGGGAACGAGCCCCAGTATTATCTGTAATTTATAGAGTGAAATCTTACTACAGGTCAGTTTAATAAATACCCATTTTTCCCCCAGAATCTCAGAAAATACAGGGTTTGTAGGGCATGAGAGAAGCAATGTACCCATCCTCCAGTTTTCTCTGTTATTATTCAGATACACAGAAAGGGGAGATATACATAGGAGGGGAAAAGAATTTTACTTTGCCTCTCAGAATCAGCAAATAATGTGATGATAACAAGAGTGCTGAATTTTCTTCATAATTCAGTAAATTCTTAAGAGAAAGAAATCTTCAAAATCAATGAATGTGCTATAAAGGAATAGGACAAAAATAATGTGGTAAAAATTCCTCTACTTGAATGACTAAAAGACACCAATTCAGTGTTGACATTTTTTCATGCATATAAAGAGACAGAGGAAATTAGATTCACCAATATTTGTCTTATGTAGAATTTGCAGAGTTTGAAACAAAATCTTTTTTTTTTAAGGGCTGAATGTATGGAGGTGTGATTCAGGGAGGAGACTCCAAAAGCCACTTGAAGTCACAAAAGCTCGAGTGTCCTCATAGAAGGACACCTCACTGAAGTTGAGTTTTTTTTTTTGTTGTTGTTGTTTTGAGCATTGTAATGAATTTGGATACATGTGTTTTGGGGTAGCAATTGTAGTGATGTTAATTGTACTGTGCAGTAGGTGTGGAAACTTTTAAGTACTCACGGAAAATACAGAGGGTTGGAGCAAGAGATTAAATACTGTGTAAGCGAAAAGGATATAGAAGAAAAAAAATCCATGATTGAGTAGAGATTTCAGTGTAAAAGAAAATAGAAGGATTTAATGTGAATTTAAGTAAAAATTCTTCTGCAATTCTGCAATTAAAAAGACTATTAAAATGACAACATGCTTGGTGAATCAAGTTTCTTATAAGTTTTCCCTTCAGGTTGGTGTGGGGACTATTAGGGGTCATAGAGTATTCATGAGTGAATGGATGATAAATTTGAGTTTCAATAAGTATCTATGTCTTTGTTCTCTTTACTTGAAATAATTTATGGAAAAACCAAAATATCTTACTGGATCAAAAATTCAGGCGTGGAATGATAAACACAAGTATGCGTGGTCCCAATTCTCCCTGTCAAAATGAATTTGCACCACCCAACACACGAACACCTCATAACGCAAGTACCACATTTGGTAATTCATATTATTTAGTACATAAGAGGTTTCATCCTTTTTAGATTATCCTGGACCTAATTCCTAATGAGAAAGAAGCTTCTACATTTAGGCAAGTGAGAGAAGGTTTAGAAAATTATCAACACTGATCCTTAAAAAAGACTCTTGCAAGGGCAGCTCCTAACTTTTCTCTGTTTTTCATCTAAGCTTTTAAATTAACTCTTACTCAGCTCAATTGGATCCTTAAGAAAGCCCTATGTACAGTTCAGCAAGTGAGATTTTGATAGAACTTAGTAAAATGTTTATTTTTCTGAGTAAAAAATGTAGCCAGTTTAGGAACAATGTCAATTATTAATCATACTTTTGAGCTCCAACTACTAAGCCAGGGCCTGAAGTTATGATTTTACAGCAGGTAGGCTAGTAGAAATAACAAGTTTCTCAAGTCAATCCTGAACAATTTTTGCTTTTACCAAATACCTGCTGAATTTGTTGTGGTGTTTTGACTTTGGGGAACATTCAAAACCAAAAAAATTCATTAGCCAAAATAGAAACCAATCAAACAGAAATGGATTGTAAGTTTTTACTGACAGATATGAGATGGAGAAAAGGCAAGAACAGAAAACATAAATGAAGAGAGGAAATTAATGATTTATCTGGTTGAGAAAAATAGAATAGGAAAGGTAGGAATAAGGAGGGCAAAAAAGACTGTGGAAACAAGTAAGTCCTGAAAGATGGTCAAGAAAAATAGTATTTCTCGCAGGCATTAACTGATAAGTCCTGTGGAGGTGACAATATAAGTGTAAAGAACTACACTGTAAATCCCCTCAGAGAATCCTAAGCAGCCCCTCCATAGACTTCAGTGGGAGTCTTGAAAGAAATTTGTATGTTAAGTTGTAGTCAACCAAGTTTTCTGAGTTTACTATGAGGCATAACCCTATTAAAGTGTATATGTATATTGGTGGAAGTTTTTCAAATGCCAAAAGGATAGTGGTGATGGCATAGCCCCTGTAGCAGCTGGCCATCCTCACTTTGGCTTTTACTACTGATTCAGGATTCTTGTTGGCCATATTGTGGTGAACAGTAGGCAATGGCCCTAGAGAGGTGGACACCAGGAGCTTCAAGTAACACACACAGAACAGAGGATTGAATAACCTTGGGAGGAGAGCAAAAAAATTACACATTTCATGTCCTAACCAGAAAAACAGTCACTATTTTAAAGTATAAGCAGTTTTACTCATGCTAGCCCAGTTTTTTTTTTTTTTATTATACTTTAAGTTCTAGGGTACGTGTGCATAACGTGCAGGTTTGTTAAATATGTATACTTGTGCCATGTTGCTGTGCTGCACCCATCAACTCGTCAGCACCCATCAACTCGTCATTTACATCAGGTATAACTCCCAATGCAATCCCTCCCCCCTCCCCCCACACCATGATAGGCCCTGGTGTGTGATGTCCCCCTTCCCGAGTCCAAGTGATCTCATTGTTCAGTTCCCACCTATGAGTGAGAACATGCGGTGTTTGGTTTTCTGTTCTTGTGATAGTTTGCTAAGAATGATGGTTTCCAGCTGCATCCATGTCCCTACAAAGGACACAAAGTCATCCTTTTTTATGGATGCATAGTATTCCATGGTGTATATGTGCCACATTTTCTTCATCCAGTCTGTCACTGATGGACATTTGGGTTGATTCCAAGTCTTTGCTATTGTGAATAGTGCTGCAATAAACATACGTGTGCATGTGTCTTTATAGCAGCATGATTTATAATCCTTTGGGTATATACCCAGTAATGGGATGGCTGGGCCATATGGTACATCTAGTTCTAGATCCTTGAGGAATCGCCATACTGTTTTCCATAATGGTTGAACTAGTTTACAATCCCACCAACAGGGTAAAAGTGTTCCTATTTCTCCACATCCTCTCCAGCACCTGTTGTTTCCTGACTTTTTAATGATCGCCATTCTAACTGGTGTGAGATGGTATCTCATTGTGGTTTTGATTTGCATTTCTCTGATGGCCAGTGATGATGAGCATTTTTTCATGTGTCTGTTGGCTGTATGAATGTCTTCTTTTGAGAACTGTCTGTTCATATCCTTTGCCCACTTTTTGATGGGGTTGTTTGTTTTTTTCTTGTAAATTTGTTTGAATTCTTTGTAGGTTCTGGATATTAGCCCTTTGTCAGATGAGTAGATTGCAAAAATTTTCTCCCATTCTGTAGGTTGCCATAGACCAATGGAACAGAACAGAGTCCTCAGAAATAATACCACACATCTACAGCCATCTGATCTTTGACAAACCTGAGAGAAACAAGAAATGGGGAAAGGATTCCCTATTTAATAAATGGTGCTGGGAAAATTGGCTAGCCATACGTAGAAAGCTGAAACTGGATCCTTTCCTTACTCCTTATACGAAAATTAATTCAAGAT
Organism: Macaca nemestrina; assembly: GCF_043159975.1. Lineage (NCBI taxonomy): Eukaryota > Metazoa > Chordata > Mammalia > Primates > Cercopithecidae > Macaca > Macaca nemestrina. The sequence continues at coordinate 62,179,902 of NC_092130.1, forward strand.
GGATTAGAGACTTAAATGTTAGACCTAATACCATAAAAACCCTAGAGGAAAACCTAGGTAGTACCATTCAGGACATAGGCATGGGCAAAGACTTCATGTCTAAAACACCAAAAGCAACGGCAGCAAAAGCCAAAATTGACAAATGGGATCTCATTAAACTAAAGAGCTTCTGCACAGCAAAAGAAACTACCATGCTAGCCCAGTTTATCAAACATTGTAAGAGTGGTATCTGATGAACTCAGCTCATGTTCAGTTTCTTGAATTATTCCTGGAGAGTAATTTGGATGAGTATCAAATTAAGTGCAGCTTCATTAATAACTGCAGCAGCCGCTGTGGTCTCTAGAGTAGTTACACTAAATGTATTTACATATAAAAGTGATTATTCTTTAGTCTCTATGGAGATATGGAAATGTACATAGCTAATTCCAACTATTATGACCTGCTCTGGATGGAGGTGGTAGGATACTGAACTGTTAGATAACTCAGAAGGAAACTTGGAATTATGTTTCAGTGTTGACAAGTAAATGCTCCTGCTATTCCAAATTTGATAATATCTTTAGCAAATGTGGCATTAATTACTAAAATATGCTGTCTTGTAACTTGAACAATGGAAAACATCACTCTATCTTTTTTTGCAGTCCCCAACTCCTTTAACTTAGGAAACAGCAAAGTGAAAAATGACATAAGTGATTAGGAATGTAAGTAACTAGCCCTTGAATACAAGTGGCCTCTTTCTGTTGAGAATGGAGTTCATTACTTGCTGCTGTTCAAAGAATGACATGAAGCCAATAAAGCACTTTGTACGATTTTTCAATCACTCTCTACCAAGTGTACAGTTTCTGTGTGTGATCCAGTTCTAAATGACTGTCAGGGTAAAGTGCTATTTGGAAATTTATTGAATGTGACAAATATTTTTATTTTTCTAATTCACACTCTTTTCCAATTTTCCAACCTTTGATTTGGAGTTCTAAACAAATGAAGACATCCAACTCAGTAGCATTTCTACTGCTCCATGAAAACTGATGCTTCATGTAAAAAATACTACTGTTAATAGATTTTAAGAAATGTAAAACATTACTAATGCTCTTAAAATATGTAATTCTCTAGTTTCTTTCGCAGACATGCCTTTTGAACTTTGGAAGAGTAAATCCAGTGCCACTCTGATTCTTAAATCTCGGGGCTATTTTATTTCAACTTATTTTTTGAGTCTGTGACATCTTTCTGAATTTTGCTTATTCACCAAACTTGAAGTATACTTCATGCATTATTTTGTCCATTGACACAATCAGGTTGGCCAAGTTACTTTTTTTTACAATGGGTAAGAAATAAGTTTTATCATCCAAAAAGTGAGGGTGTAGCTTAGATTTTAAAAATATCATATACCATATCAAGTTCTGGTAGTTTTTAAATGTTTCTTTTGTTTTCTTCATAATATATGAGGATTGTCTGGAGTCATTTTTAGTAGAGGAGGAGAAAAGGGGCAGTTTTGCATAATATGAGCATTTATTTAATAAGTTGTTTATCTCATCATAGGTTTGGTATACATTGATCATGGTTAGATCCCATTGATAAAACAGGTATTGTAAACAGAAGGAGAATAATGTTATTTAATTACTTCTATAACATTAATAGCTACTGAGCATATAGGTTTTCAAACAATAAAATTAGCACATATTGGTTTGTCATTCCAGAGAAAAAAAAATCAAATGCGCTCTTCAAGCAAAAATAAGTATTTATGTGTACACACGTACATCCCACGTGTGCATTCATGCAAACACACATTGAAATTAACAGTGATTTCCAAGTTATATTTCAATAGATTAATGATAGGAAAAGATATTAACTGAAGAGCAAAGAGTACAGAAGCTTGTGGGGAACTGAATAAAGAGAAATATCAAGCACATCCTGAGCTTCCTACTGAGGTTCTGCCTACTTTAGTGAATATGGTATCTTGACCCTGATTCCTAGGCACATTTTATTTATGATATTTTGATATTTGATTTCTTTCATTAGAATTCTGTCATTTGTATGTATAGAGATCTTGTACATGTTCATTAGATTTAAACCTGAGTATTTTTGAGTGCCGTTGTAAATGGTAATTTTTTAAAAAAACCCTCAAATTCTAGTTTTTCATTGCTCATGTAGTAATACAATAACAACTGACTTTTGTATATTAACCTGTAACCTGAAACATTGCTATTCTTGATAATTTCAGGATTTTTTTCTTTTTTTGTCAATTCTTTGGAATTTTCCACATAGACAATAATGTCATCTGCAAATAAAAGCAGTTTTAGGTCTTTCTTCCTTCCCAATCAGTATATGTCTTATTACCTTTCCTTGTCTTTATTATGAACTAGTACTTCCAGTCCAATATTGAATAAAAGTGCTAAGACAGGACAGCCTAGCCTTGTTCCCAATCTTAGCAAAAAGCTCTCAGTTTCTCACTACTAAGTATGTTGTTAGGTGTAGACTTCGTAGGTATTCTCTATAAAGTTGAAGAAGTGTATTTTTAGTCCTAGTTCATGGAGAGTTTTATCATAAATACATATTAGATTTTGTCAAATGTTTTTATCTACATCAATTTATTGAGCATGTAATTTTGTTCTTTAGCTTGCTGATGTAGTAGATTCTATTAATTGGCTTTCAAATGTTGAACCAGTCTTGTCTACCTGAAATAAATCCCTTTAGTTTGGAATATATATATACACACACACACACACACACACACACACTCCAACTAAATTATTCCAAACTAAATATATATATATATACACACACACATATATATAGCACATCAAATCCATATATATGCCATATATATATGCCTAAGACTGGGTTTTATATATATATAAATCCATATATATATATATATATGGATTTGATGTGCTAATATTTTATTGAGGACTTTGTATTTTATATCTACTTTCATGAGAGATATTGGTCTGCAGTTCCCCCTCCCCACTTCCTTCTTCTCCTTCTTCTCCTCCCTCTCCTTCTTCTTGTCCTCCTTCTTCTCTCACTGTTTCCTTCTGATCTCAAAGTACTGGGCTCAAGTAATCCTCCTAACTCAACCTCCTTAAATGATGGAATCACCAGTGATCTCATCTGGCCTTGGTGCTTTCTTATTTGGAAGCTTATTAAATTTTTTTAATCACCTTAAGATATATAGGATACTTCACGTTCTATTTCTCCTTGTATGAGTTTTAGTGGATGTGCCTTTCAAATAATTGGTTTATCTAAGTTATCAAATTTGTGAGCATTGACTTGTTCATAATAATCTTTTTATTATCCTCTTAATGTTTATAGAATCAGTTGTGCCAACTTCTCTTGTATTTGTGATTTTGGCAATTTATGTTTTCTTTTTTTCCCTTGGTTAGCCTGGCTAGACGTTTATCACTTTCACTGGTCTTTTCAAATAAGCACTTTTGATTTCATTGATTTTCTCTTTCAGTTTCCTGTTTTCAATTTAATTGATTTCTACTGTAATTTTTATTTTTTAAATGTTGCTTGTTTTAGGCTTGAAATGATCTTGTCTAATTTTTTAAGGTGGTAGCTTAGATTATTGATTTTAGAACTTTGTTTTGTAATATATGCATTTAATGCTATACATTTTCCTCTGAGCATAGCTTTCAGTGTATACCACAAGATTTGATGTTTTATTTGTTACAAAAAGAAAAACAAAAAACCTTAGACAAATTAATTTTAACAGAGCCTAATTGACCAAAGACTGTTTCACCACTGGGAAGCCTCCAAAGCCACAGTAGGCTCACAGAGACTCCAGTACAGCAGCATGGTGGAAGAAGATTTATGGACAGAAAAAGAAAAGTGATGTACAGAAAACGGAAGTGAGGTATAGAAACAAATAGATTGGTTACAGCTTGGTGTTTGCCTTATTTCAACATGATTTGAATGGTTGGTCACCCACCTTTAATTGATCAAAAGTTGGTAATTGGCACAAAGTAGGTTACAGTCTGTTTACACATTCAGTTAGGTTTCATTTCACTATATATGGGTAAATCTTTAAACCAAACTTAAAATATGTGAGAAGACAGCTTTAGGCTAAACTTGATTTAATATAACTTTCATTTAATTCAAAATATTTTAAATTTCTCTTGAGACTCTTATCGACTCATGTGTTATATAAGAGTGTATTAGTCCATTCTCATATTGCTAATAAAGACATGCCTAAGACTGGGTAATTTACAGAAGAAAGAGGTTTAATTGACTCACAGTTGAGCATAGCTGGAATGACCTTAGGAAACTTACAATCATGGTGGAAGGGGAAGCAAACACATCCTTCTTCACATGGCAGCAGGAGAAAGAAGTGCTGAGCAATGGGGGAAAAACCCTTTAAAAAACCATTAGACCTCCTGAGAACTCACTCACTATCACAAAAATAGCATAAGCGTAACCGCCCCATGATTCAACTACCTCCCACTGGGTCCCTCCCATGATACATGGGGATTATGGGAACTACAATTCAAGAACAGATTTGGGTTGGGAGACAGCCAAATCATATCAAGGATTGTGTTATTTAATATCCAAGTATTTGGGATTGTTCAACTTCTTTACATTACTGATTTGTAGTTTAATTCTTTTATAGTCTGAGAATATAATTTGTATAATTCCTGTTATTTTTTAATTTGTTAAAGTATGTCTTATGGTCAAGATTGTTTTATATCTCGATGAAGATTCTATATGACCTTGAAAAAAAATGTGTGGTCTGCTGTTTTTGGATGCAGGATTCTGTAAATGTTGATTACAGCTAGTATATTCGTAGTGTTATTTGAGTCAATTATATCCTTATTGATTTTCTGCCTACCTGATGTATCAATTACTGAAAGAGGGGTCTTAAAGTCTCCAACGATAATAGTAGATTTGTTTGTTTCTGTTGCAGTTCTATCAACTTTTGTTTCACATATTTTGATGAGCTCTTGTTAGGTAGGTTCATATACATTTATGATTATGTTTTCATAGAGAATTGAATTCTGTATCATGATGGAATACTTCTCTTTTTCCCTGATAATTTTCCTTGTTCTGAAATCTGCTTTAAGATTAATATAGGTATTCCTGATTTTTTTTTCGATTAATGTAAATGTTAGTATTTTGCAACTATTTTCACCTCTTTACTTTGAACTTCTCTGATTTTTACACGTAGTTTTCTTGTAGCCAGCATTTAGCTGGGTCTTATTTTATTAATCTACTCAGACAATCTCTGCTTTTTAATTGGTGTATTTAGAAAATTCACATTTAAAGTGATTAATGATATAGTTGAATTAATATCTACCACGTGTATAATTGCTTTCTATTTTTGTGTTTTTTTTTTTCTGTTAGTTTTCTTTTTTTTCCTTTCCTGGTTTTATTTGAGCATTTTTGTATTGGTTTATCTTATCTCCTCCATTAATATATCACCTTTTCTTCATTTGCGCATTCGATAGTGATTGTACTAGAGTTCACAATATACTTTTTTTTTTTTTTTTTTTTTTTTTTTTTTTTTTTTTGAGTCAGAGTCTCACTCTGTCGCCCAGGCTACAGCACAATGGCACGATTTTGGCTCACTGCAACCTCCCCCTCCCAGGTTCAAGTGATTCCCTGACCTCAGCTTCCTGAGTAGCTGGGATTACAGGCACCTGCCATCATGCCTGGCTAATTTTTTTACTTTTAGTAGAGACAGGGTTTCACCATGTTGGCCAGGCTGCTCTTATAGTCCTGATCTCAGGTGATCTGCCTGCCTCAGACTCCCAAAGCACTGGGATTGCAGGTGTGAGCCACCACATCTGGCCCCACAATATACATTTTTAATTTATCTAAGTCTACCTGCACTACTTCATTCATACTTATAGCATAGTATTCCAAATTTCTTCTTCCTTTTAATGACCTTTATCTTATTTGTTTTGTTTTTTCACATTCTATTATCAAGTGATGCATTGTTACTATTACCACTTTAAGCCAATATTTACCTTTCAGATATATTAAGAATAAGAAAAAATATCTTATTTTTATACCTTTTCTCACATTCTTCCTTGCTTTATGTATATCTAGTTTCTCAGCTATATTTTTTCTGTCCCTGAACAATTTATTTGTTATTGTTTTAGTATTTCCTAAACTGAAATGATAGAAATTGAAGCAAAAATATTATGAAAGGTAAATTTTTAATGACAATGACCTGGTTCCAAAACCTTGCAGAAGATAATTCTCTCAAAGGGAACTTGGGTTCCTTAATTTAGTTTCAGGAATTTAAAAAATCTAACCAGGGTAAATATGCTATTGAATCTAAGAGTAGCATCTTGTTTAGTGGTCTGGTTCAGCTTTGCTTCTTACCTCCCACCTGTTGTAAAGGCATTTTGGAATTTCTCTTGGGTTTGATTATTTAACAAGAGTGAGATGATATGCTTCTATCATTCAGAGTCTATAAGATTTAGTTAACATAAATAATAAAAAATGACTCAATGAAAAATAAGATGTATTAATTTCCTATTGCTGCTCTAAGAAATGGCCATAATCTTAGTGGCTTAAAACAATGCAAATGTAGTAGGTTATCTTACAAGTCTGGAGGTAAGAAGTCTGAAAAGCATCTCATTGGCTAAAATGAAAGCACTAGTAGAATTGTGTTCCCCTCTGGAGACTCTAGGGGAGAACATATTTTCTTGACTTTTCCAGTTCCTAGAGACCTCCCTTATTTCTTGACTCATAGCCTCTTATAGTTTCAAAGCCAGCAAGAGCTGGGTTAGTCTTTGTCAAATTTATATTACTCTGATATTGACTCTTCTACCTTTAAGAACCCCTCACTTCTACCTTTAAGAACACTTATAATTACATTAGGCCCACATAAATAATACAAAATACTCTCCCCATTTTAAGGCTAATTAGCAACCTTCATTCTGTCTACAGCCTATTTCCTTCATGTCATGTAATATAACATATTCACATGTTCTGAAGATTAGGACATGAATATCTTTGCAGAAGATATTATTCTGCCTACCTTTTAGGTCATCCAGATATAATTTTCATGTAATGTGAAGGTTAAGTGTGGAGTATGAGGGTTGTGAAGTAGTAGGTAAGGATTATCCTAGTGCTCAATCTCTTTTTCCTTCTCATTGAAACTTGATGGTTGATTGGATAGACGTATTTATGTAAAGGAAGGAGCCAAGGATTTAGGGGGATTCTGGCTTGGCTGGCAGAACTTCTAATCATGGAGAGGAGAAGGCTCTTAGGAGCTGTAGATTTGGTTGAAGCAGGTGAAGAACTCCGTTTGACATTAAACTCGAATTACCAAATGGATGTTTCTTACATAGTTAAATAGGAGCATGAGGTTTAGTAGAGAGAAACATGTGCTGAAGATAAAACTTAGGAGTGGTTCACATATAGAAGGTAATTAAAATAGGAATAGTGGCTAAAGTCTTCCTAGGAGCACTTGAATAATAAAAAATAAAAGGAGAGGGCCTGACCTAGAAATCTAAAAGTGAACATTTATAAGCTAGACTCAGACTGATTTTTCTGTGAAGAAGACTGAGAAACAGTGGACAGAGAGGTAGGGCAGCACTAAGAGGATGATGTCATGAAGCCTCAGGAAGAAAGTATCTCTAGAAGGTGGGCACATTCAGAAGTACTAAATGATATAGAAAACCAGTTAAGCTAAGATCTGAAAAGAAGCAGTTGACTTTCACTATGAACAGATAATCCTGACAAGCATTGGACCAGTGCTTTGGTGACAGCAGTAGCCACATTCAAGTGTTTTAAGAAGGGAAACACAGGTAAGTAGCTAACTGGGGAATAATGGGGTAGTATTCAAAGGGGTCAAGGGGAGCATGGGAAAAACCTGAGCACTTGATGTCATGATAGAAGCCATCAGAGGGACTGTTGTTGAGGGTACAGGGCAGGGGCAGGGGTGGTGCTGATGAAACTTTTCCACCTCAGATCATCAGGCATCAGATTCTCAGGAGGATGCAACCTAGATTGCTTACATGCATAGTTCACAATAGAGTTCTCACTCCTATGAGAATCTAATGCTGCCGTTGATCTGACAGGAGGCAGAGCCCAGGCAGTAATGCTGGTTTGCCAGCTGCTCACCTCCTGCTGTGAGGCCTGGTTCCTAATAGACCACGGATGGGTAACAATCCATGGCATGGGGATTAAGGACCCCTGGTTTAGAGAGATTTGTGAGAAGTAAGTTTAAAGTAGCTGTCCATGATAAGAAAGAGGCAAATCTTTTTACAGTGTTTGACAGCTAAGTCTAGCCACATTCTAGTGTACTGAGAAAGGAAGTAGAAGTAAGTAGCTAATTGGAGGGCAACAGGATGGTATTCAAAGTGTGTAAGACTAGCAAATAAATGTAGCAGATAAACTCTTACACTACGGTCTATTTTTTCCTGAAGATTGCAATCTCTTTTGGCAGCTTGATTCATAAAGACATTGCAGTAGTCCTACTTCAAAAGTGGCTCCCAATGACCCCCAATTCCTGACATTCATACCTTGTGTAATACTCTCACTTTAAATGTGGGATGGACTTCATGACTTGCTTCTACCAAGTAGAATATACCAAAAGTGATGGATGTCACTTTTGATATTAGGTTATGAAAACCATGATTCCATGTTGAAGGCACTTACTCTTCCTTATTCACTTGCTCACTCTGATAAAAACCAGTTGCCATGTTGTGATCTACCCAATGGAGAGATCTATGTGGCCAAGCACCAAAGAGGGAGGCCTCTGGCTCATAGCTATTGACAAAGTGAGGCTCTAAGTGCAGCAGTTCATGAGAAACTGAATCTTGGCAACAGCCAGGTGAGCAAGCTTGTAAATGGATCTTGCTCCCAGTTGAACCTTGAAATGATGAGAGCTCTAGCCAACTCCTTGATTGTAGCCTTGTGAGAGAGTCAGGGCAGAGGACCCAGCTAAACTTTGCTAGGATTCCTGACTTACTGTGACATAATGAATACCGTTGTTTTAAACCATTAAGTTTTTTGTTACTTACACAAATTTATAGGGTATATGTAAAATTTTGTTACATGTATATAATGTCTAGTGATCAAGTTAGAGCATTTAGGGTTTCCATCATCTGAGTACAATACATTTTTGTTAGCTATAGTCACTAGGTTTTCAGATAATGTGTTATACAGCTCTAAATAATAAATACAGGTATCATGTTCTCTCTTAGGAATTTTTCTTTTATTATTTTCAATAGAGAGCAAGTTGTAAGCTAGGTGCATGGTGAACATGATGGTTAGTAGTAGGTGTCCACTGACTGGATTGAGGGATGCGTAGATGGCTGCTAAAGTATTGTTTCTGGGTATGTCTATGAGGGATTTGCCAGGGAAGATTGACATGTGAGTCATTGGACTGGGAGAGGACCACCCAGCCTCATTGTGTGTGGGCACCATCGAATTAGCTTTCAGCATGGCTAAAACAAAGCAGATAGAAGAAGAAGAGAGAAGCAGCTTGCTGAGTCCTCTGGCGGTCTCTCTTGTCCCAAGCTAAGTGCTTGCTTTCTCTCCTCCTGTCCTTGGACATTAGATTTCAGATTCTTTAGCCTTTGGACTCTGGGCTTTCACCAGTGACCTCCCAGGGGCTCTTGGGACTTCAGCTTCAGCCTGAGGGCTGCAATCTTGACTTCCCTGGTTCTGAGACTTTTGGACTGGGACTGAGCATGCTACCAGCTTCTCTCTTTTAGCTTGCAGACAGCCTGTCATGGCACTTTGCTGTCATACCATGTGAGCCCATTCTCCCTAATAAACTTCCTTATATATGTACATCTATCCTATTAGTTTTGTCCCTCTGGGGAGCGCTGAGTAATACAGTGAGTTTAAGAGGTAGTTTCTAAATAAAAATAATCTCAACTAAAGGTAAGTGCTTCAGGTGATTAATGCAAGTCCTTTGGGGCTTGGGAAGATTAACCATCAATCTTATTCTCCAATCTTCAAGTAAGATTTGCTGAATAAGTGGTCTATATGACTCTTTGCTATCAGTAAAATGAAGAATATCTGACTCTTACGGTAAATCTCATCCAAGGCCTCTTGTTCTCAACTGAGGACTCAAAGAAGATTTATGTAAAGCAAGTTTTATCCTAATGGAAACAAAGGGATTAAGCACTAGACTCACAGAAACAATTTTTATACACGAAGCCTGGAATATAGAAAGTTCTTGCTCTGAAAAAAACAAAGGCTCACTATATTCTTGATCATATCATAGGGAACATTATTGCTTCATGCAGTAATGAATGGCTTTCCTTTTCCTTCAAATCCAAGATGGGCATCTCCTCCAAAAGAAGACACAGTGAACAGAAGATGAAATCAATCTCACCAGGTCTCATGCTTATTTCAATTCTATAAGGTGAAGAGTAAGCAGTATTTAAATGAAAAAAAAATGATCAGGGGCCATGAATAAGGTAGCTGTATGGTTGCAGAAAGCACTGAGCAGCTTAGCTCATTGCTATTAAGAATTTACAAGATAGACTGGATATGTCAGGGTGATTTATCCCTTTGAAAAAGTAAAAGGATATTTAGGGGCTGTGTTTTTCAGATAAGAAAGCTGAAGGGACCAGTTCTTTATACTCTTGTTACATACTACTCTGATCTGTATCCAGGTTGAAAATGTTGAGTCAGGCAGTTTAGGCTCATTTGTTCTATTTACTGAGCATCTACCTTGTGCCAGATTCTGTGCCTCAAAACAGAGAGTTATGTGTGAACATAACACATTTCTGAATTAAACTAAAAAAGGGACTCTATAGCTAAATGACTTTCACCCAGCAGCTAATACAAGCAACCAAATACGAAACACAATTACCTAGCAAGTAAAATATATATACCATTAATCCCTACTCTCTAGGCTGTTGTTGAAGACCTCATCACAGAATGGCTAGCATGTTGTCTCTGACTTGGTATTGATAGAAATCATTCTCTTATCAGTATGTCTTCAATTGTTTCTGAAAACATTTGCTACTTTTAGGTAGTAGTCTTGATATCCATTGCAGAAAGCACTTAGCTTCTTAATGTCACCAGTGTTGGTTAGGTATTTAAAAACTACACAAATTTAGATTTTTTTCTGCTCTGTATATTTTTAATTATTGTAACTGTTACTAGTCAGGACTATTTTTGATATAAATAAAGGAAGACCCAACTCTAATAGATTAAGTAAAATACAAATCAAAACCAAAACAAAGCAAAACAAAAAAATAATTCATGGTCTTGAACTGAAAAGCCCAGGAGTAGGGATAGCTTCAGATATCTGCAGTATTCAGGGCTCAGCCTCTCACTGCCCCATACTCTGCTTTGTTCTGAGTTGACACAATTGTGGATACTTTCACAGTGGCAAGGTGGTCCATGCACAACAGCCAGGAAACTTTTTCTATAAAGGCCTACATAGGAATGCTTTTATCATTGCAGAGACCTATGTTCCAATGACACAACTCTGACATTGCAGTTCCAAAGCTGCCACACATAATACATGAAAGAATGATGTACTGTTTCCCCCGGAATCTTTGTTTACAAAAACATGAACTGGGCTGGCATTTGTTGACTCTGCAGAACTTATTTTTACATCTTCTCTCATTTGTGTCCAGAAGGGAAAGTGATTCCTTACCCCCTAGTGAAATATAAGTCATGGACCTCATACTTGCATACTAATGCCAGCATTGGAACACAAATTGATAAAACAGTAGCAGATGAGGAGAGGTTCACCAAAGTGATTCTTTATACTAAGGCCAAGGAGAGGCTGAGATCCATGGTTACCTGCATTGTCCAGTACAGCTTCCTTTCTATGCTGCTAACTGCTGTCTGCCACCCTGGTGGGATGGGTTCTATTATCTTGTTATCCAAACACCTGTATGTCTAATGATGTTTCCATTATCTCACTACATATTTTTCTATAACTCCAAATAAGGCAAGACTTCTAGTGTTGTTATGTATGTAGGAACTCTGGCACATGCCTGTGAGCTTAACACTACTTTACAGTCTCCTAAAGCCTACATCTTTACTGAAGTCCTATATGCTCATATTTGCTGAACATATATGATCATGTGTATCAGTTGGGATGTGTGTTAGCATTCAGATTTCTGTGTGTGTGTGTTTTTTTTTAATAGACCTACTGAATCTGGGGTGAATCAGAAGATTTTTTTCAGTCAGGAGAGGGCCATTTTCAACAATTGCCCTGGGTGATTATTATAATTAGGCAAGCTTGGTAAATATTACTGTAAGTAATACTGCTGTGACATCCACCATGGTCAATTTGCATTATATTTAGGGTGAAAATTTATACTTGCTCTTTTTAAATGTGATGCAAGTGTTTACATTCTCTGTTTTGTATATGAGAGGAGTCTTCCCAAAAGGCTGGTATATTAGAATCACCTGGAAGCTTTTAAAAATACTGATTACTGAGCTCAAACCTCCTCTGCAAACATAGTGACCAGCTAGATGGCTGAAACCACAGTTATAAGAAATGGTTATTCTAAATCATAAAAAAAATTGTTCTTTACTTTTTTTTTTTTTCAAACAGAACTTACTCGGCATTAACATAACTGAAAAAAAAAGCTATTAAAATACCTTTACCACTACAATCTTAGAAACTTCATCTAACTATTTAGGACAAGCTGTGGTAGTTGTAAGACTCTAGATAAATACACCTATCTTCATTATACCGGAAAAAATCAAATTTTAAATGAGGAGTTGTCCAAATTCCTACCATTGTTTCTCCTCCCCAAATTATTCAATAATATATTTTCATAGGTTAATATTCAGTTAGCATTTACTGAAAATAAGCAACAGTTTTTCCAAAAATAATTAACTTCGATTTTAAAAGTTAAGTTGTAATATAAATATTCCTCAATTTACAGTAATTAAAATTGCATACTATTCATAGGCAGCTGCATAGCTCTTAGGTTCTTCTTTTAGAGATAGGAATACAGTTCAGAATCAAGGACACCCAGCTGAATGCCCAGGCTGAGGCCACACTCAAATTCTCATGGGAACATGGAGTAAGTTAAGTAGGATCATCGAGAGCGTACATATGATATAGAGGTGGGCACTATGGATAAACAGAACAAATACCTGGATTGTTCTAATTACTTAACAGAAATAATCTCTGTAAATCTCAAAAAAACCTTTAGGTAGTACTGTTATTTTCTACACTCTTGGGTGAAGAAACAAACACTCTAGCATAGTCATAAAGTGTATCATTATTACAGCAGTGATTTTATCCAAATACACACTTAGTCTCTACTCTTCTGCCTCTTACAGCAGGTTTAGATAATTCACATTGGGATGAGGCAGTGGAGATTGTTAGAAATGAGGCTTAAAGATTATTTCAGATAATTTATCATCCTATCCCATCTCAAAGTTTGCATAAATTGACTTGTAGCATGCTTAATGGGTCTAGACAAGTCCTAGAAAATAACCATAACAAGATGTAGACAGGATTTCAGGCTGATGAGCAAGAAGCTTAAAGAACAGAGCCATCAAATCACTGTGAACAGTGACATGGAGGCTGTGAGTCAGGGAGCTCTATGCCAACAGTAGGAGGAGCAAAAAGTGGGACATCCAGGTCAACCAACTCAAGGCAGGCAGGCAGCAGCATCAGAATGGCTGAACACATGTGCAGGTGTCAAGTCCACAAAAAGGTGTCAAGCAAAGCAGAGCCTCAACCCTGTCTAGATCTAGAGAGAATAAATAATTAAGCAGATGCTGTTCAGTTTTTACCATCTCATGTTGAATTGGTCCTAGGAACTGAGAAAGAAGCTTAAGAGTATAGGGGGAGTTCACGTGGTCGCTGTCTGTGGGGAGAACTGGGCTTACCAACTTTAAGAATCGGCCCAGCGTGGTGGCTCACGCCTGTAATCCCAGCACTTTGGGAGCCTGAGGTGGGCAGATCATGAGGTCAGGAGTTCGAGACCAGCCTGGCCAACACAGTGAAACCCTGTCTCTACTAACAATACAAAAATTAGTTGGGCACGTTGGTGGGCACCTGTAATCCCAGCTACTCTGGAGGCTGAGGCAGGAGAATCACTTGAACCTGGGAGGTGGGGGTTGCAGTGAGCTGAGATCATGCCACTGCACTCCAGCCTGGGCGACAGAACTAGATTCCATCTCAAAAACAAACAAACAAACAAAAAAAAAAAAAAAAAAAAAAAAGCAGAGAGAGAGAGAATCACGATTCTCCAGCTTCTCCAGCCCTTTCTACAAACATTGGCTCATAGGCTGACCTCCGCCTATCCAACATAAGCAACTCTCTTCTAGTCCTACTATCTGTTTTATATATTTTAAAAATCTGGATTTGATGTTATTAATTGAGTACAGTCAATACGGGGTAAAACTCTTGATGTAATTCATCTGTCAGTTGTACATGGATCTGCTACTTATCACTGAAACAATTTGGGGAAGACTTTAGGTCAAACTTAAATTATAAGAGGTAACAGAAGAATGAAACTTCAATTTTTCTGACTTCAGATGGAAGAATAAGCATGCTTAGTGTTCTCCCTTCATCTAAGAAGGAATTTGTATAATAGTAGAAAAAAATATTTAAAAGGAATAAATTTATGCCAGTAAAGATAATATGATGTAGGGAGGTTATTAGTGGATGATGGATTTCAACAAATTTCTAGAAGACAGAAGTCAATGGGAGCATTTTTATAAATCAAGCATAGAGAACGAAGTTGTAGCCCAGAATACCCAGAGGGACACCCCAGTGAAGGGAGACAGATGATCTCTCCTTGTGGCATTCACAGAAGCTCCAGATTTGGGTTCAGATGGTGGTGGAGGAAGAGGCTAAAAACAGGGTGATTGATTGAAAGTCTATCATGAAGCATATGCGCTAGCATTCTCATCTATCTCTTGCCTCCGCCTTCCGCACTAGCTTGTCAGCATATTGATATGTGCCCTCCCATTAAAAAGAAAGGCTCTTCTCTAAGGAGATCAAGTTAACTGATCAAAGAAGAATAGGGCTACTTGGATAAGAATTTGTGTCCAAAATGATGTCCTCCTTATTCTGAGCTTTGGGAAGTTCCAACTTAGTGAAAATCTCCTCCTCCTGTCACATATAGCAAATCCTACAAGTCATCAAGCTATAGCTATATACTGAGAACACTAAGTTAATCTTTCTGTCCCCCTTATTTTTAACTATAGAAGGCTAAAACCTGATGACCATATACTAAATAAATAAATAAATAAATAAATAAATAAATAAATAAATCAGCAATATGAAAAAGACAAAAAAAAGACACGACTGATCCTGGAAGAAAAAGTGAAAATTCAGAGGACAGAAGAAGGAAAACAGAAAACATAAAAATTTTCAGAGAAACTCAAGTTCACCTTGTATCCATAACATTGTAAGAAGATGTTGAGAGAAAAAACATTAAGAAAATAAATATAATGTGGATATTTGAAATTATTATTATTGAATAGAAGGTTTAGCAATGGTAAAGATAATTAAATGGATATAGACCATATAATTAAAAGAAGGGACACAGAAAATGGTAAAATGTTTTGGGAATAATAGAATCAATCTAGCAGGAGTAGAGGGACATATCATACTGCTCACCAACGGCCTTAGGAGTTAGAATAAAATTTTTAAAAATCTTCAAATATCTTCAAGGGAAATCAGGTTTGAGCGTATAATTCTAGACACAGCTAAATTATTAATCTAGTATAAAAGTATAATTAAAACATTTTCATATCTACAAGGACTCAGAAAGGATGTTCATACATTATTCCTAAGGAAGTCATTTAAGGTATATTCCAGGAAAACAAGGACAAGGACCAAAAGGGTTAGACATAGCTTACATAAAATTGTGGAACTAAACCAAGAGTTCAATAAAAGAAATTCAAGGATGATGGCAACGAAGAGTGATATAGTTTGGCTCTGTGTCTCCACCCAAATCTCATGTGAAATTCTAATCCCCACGTGTTGGAGGAGGGACCTGATGGGAGGTGATTAAATCATGGGGGCGACTTTTTCCCCTTGCTGTTCTCAGTATAGTGAGTGAGTTCTCATGAGATCTGGTTGTTTAAAAGCACTTCCCCCTTTTCTCTCTCTCTCCTGCTGCCATATGAAGATGTGCTTGCTTCCTCTTCACCTTCTGCCATGATTGTAAGTTTCCCGAGGCCTCCCCAGCCATGCCCCCTGTACAACCTATGGAACTTTGAGTCAATTAAACCTCTTTTTCTTTATAAACTTTCCAGTCTCAGGTAGTTCTTTATAGCAGTGTGAGAATGGACTAATACAACTATGTGTAGAGAATGATTCATTTAAATTAAAACAGAAAATCTGTGAGCTCTACAGCAAAAACAGTCTTCAGATATAAATAATTAATTAAAATATCCCACAGGAAGAGTTAGTAAGAGTTGTAAAATATTGTTAATGTGATGAACAAGGCATGGGCCTTCTGTCAAAAAATGAAAGGAGACAACTAGAAACTTTAGGGGAGGATGTCGTGGGGAGATGCAAGCAGGAAACTGACTGGTAAAGTCATGGTCTAAATAGGTGTGGTCCACTTTGGCAGCACATTGAGGTCATCTAGGGAGCTGTTGAAATAGTGATGTTCACAATACACCCCAGGCCAAGTACATAAGAATCTGGTTTTGGGGAGCTAGGCAAACATATATATATAAAAAGTTCCCCCAAGTAATTCCAATGTGCAGCCAAGGTTAAGGACTAGTATTCTAAACATAAGCAAGCTAAGTTTTGATTTGGTTTTGAGGAATTGAGCAATAATAATAGAATGTAATTATTTTGACTTTGATTTTAGGAATCAAAGAGATTCTCAGAAAACAGAAATTATTATCCTTCACTATATAGTGAACTGTGTTTACACAGTTAAAAAAGACAAAAATTCATTTTAATTTTTAATAAATTTTAGATGATGTTATGATAAAAATTCTTTTAGATTATCATTCATTTTTCAATTTATAGCTATTTACATATTTTAGAAATTTTCTTGAAGCACTCTTGTAAGACAGAAATGAATATTCATATTATTGTTGGTTGTGGCCCGTTATAAATTAAGAATAATGAAATGGGCAAACTTCCCTTGTTCCCCTTGCAGGGCGTGCTATGGGTGTATGGCTCGCTTCTGCAGTGCCCCACTGCTCAAACCTCTAGGGGAGCATACAGACAGGCAGGCAGGCTGGGGGGCTCCAAACCCATGGCAGTGTCTAGGGGTGAATGTTTATAGCTTCTGAAGCCACAGTGAGCGTGTGTTACATGGTGCTCTTTTAGTTTAGCTGTCTGTAAGTGACTTGTGTTAGTCAGCTCAGTTAGACCCCTGCATTATTGCAAGGACAGAGAGCCTTCTGTATCCCAGAGTTCTTGCCTTGTTATACCAGAATAATCGGATCACATGTCGGCTTGGAAAATGAGTGTAAGGTTTTATTGAGTGGAAGTAGCTCTCAGCAGATTGGGGAGCCAGAAGGGAGATGGTTTTCCCCTGGAGTCAGGCTGCTTGGTGGCCGGGCTGTCCAACTACCCTGGCCAGCCTCTATGGCCTTCCACTGGTGGATGGCCAGCATCTGTCGGTGTGCCCTTCTGCTGCATGCTCCCCTCAACATTCTGTTGCCATCCAGCTGCTTGTGTCTTCTTCTGCCAATGTGTTCCTCTTGACATCCAGCCACTTGTGTGCCTGCCTCCTAGAATCCCAGGGGATTTTATAGGCATAGGATGGGGGCATCACGGGCCAGGGTGGTCTTTGGAAATGAAGCATTTGGGCACAAAGGCAGGAGTGCCTATCCTCACCTAGTTCCATGGGCACAGGCCCAGGGCTGGAACCTTGGCTAGGGACCCACCCTTTTCTTCTCAGCACTTTCCTGCACCCTTTCCATATCAATAATACTCCCTTCTCTCTTCATTCTACTCCTGACCCAAACGTAAAATTTTTCGTAGAAACCCCAATCCAGCACATACACACAAACCAGGACCGTATAAAATAAGAGCCTTCATAATTTTTACTCTTCTTACTCCCCTTAAGTTTTCTTCTTAGCACTTATTAACAGCTGACTTTATGTATCTATTTTTGTCTCTCTTTCTGATTTTTCTGAAAAATATTCTAAGTGAAAGGCAAAAATCATTTACTGCTTGTCTCAAGGGTGGATACTGAAAAGACACTACGTACATACATATGAAATTATTTAAAATGGAATAAACTGTATGTTCTACAAGGATGTGAGCTCTGCCTTACTCATCTTTGTTTTTTTGTTACTAATCAGAATGTTTATGGAATTGAGCTACAAATGTGCACAAGTCCATGGTACAAGTAGAACAAGACATATGGACTTTGGAGTTCTAGTTTTGAATAAATTCTCATCTTTTTATAAAGACTCTGCCATATTTCCTGCTACCAGATTTGCAATAATTTGGCAGAACTTTGCAATAGATTAACCTTGTTTCCGTAGTGACTATGAAAATGTGCAGGGATATGACCAGTCTTTGTAAGACAGAGTATAGGTCTGTTCCAAGGGAGCAGTTTAGTTGATTTAGCTGATCTAAGACTTCTTAAATCTTTACATAAAAATATTCATTAATACTCTGTAATTTTCAGAGCCCTGGATAAGGTAGCAAAAAAATGTAAGTCTTGTTGCCTGATTTCCAAGATATGATTGCTGACATTACCGTGTTCATTTGAGTTTCATTCAAACCACTGCCTTTCATCCAAGTTAAATATGAGATGAAGAAAAAATGTAGATGAAATACTTAAACATGGATTCATTTCATTTACATGCAAATGTATGACTCTCAAATTGTTAAAAAGTACTCATACAAATAGGTGGCCTGTGTCAAAGTTTTATTTAACTAATTACAGTCATATGGGAACCCACAGAATGAAAACCTGATTCAAAGAGGACATGAGAAATTAAGATTTACAAGGTCAGTGGAAAAAGAAATCTGGAATAAGATTTCCTAGTATGATATGAAACACATTAAAATACTACAGGGAAATAAAATTATAACCTTTAGGGGTTATCTTCTCTATCAAACAGAAAAAAATGACACCTGGTTAATTTTCTACAACTCAACCTCTAACTTTACAGTTATAACACATGTGAATCCTAATCAACTGTAACTAGTAAATCAGAATTATATTCCATGAGAGAATGAGATGACTCTCAGGAAGTCTTATTAGAAAATGTTCTAGTATAACATTTTTTAAAAAACTAAAAAATCTTTTTTCCTTATTTCCAAGTTGGGTTTTATTCGTTTCTTTTCCCTGAACATATACTAGTTAATCCCTAAATGGTATTGGTTTGAAAAATGTCTTCTTACTTTAAAGGGAAGAAAATTCTTTGGGGAAAAAAAGATAATATAGAACAACATGAGTATTTTGGAAGATAGGTCAAAAGTTATCTTACTTTAAAAGCAGTAGAGGTAATTTCTATTTAATTACACTTGTTTCACTCTCTAGTGGATAAAGAGATTAGTAAGACAACATTAAAAGCATTTTTAGCTTCTCAGAAGAACTATGTTAAAAAAATATAGTACTTCTCCTTCTTAAAAAAATACAGTTGTTTATGTCTACTTCTAGGCTAATAATTGTTAATAAGAATAAAACTGCCAGGACAGTAGAACATACTCTGTCCAAGGTGCTAGAGAGAATTAGAGAATTAAACTGCTTCTACTTCGTGGTGTTTGCCTGAAGGTTACTTCAGTTATTTCCTTGTTGAATTCTATTATTTTGGTATTTGGGAGACCCAGGGCTAAGTGTTGATGCTTCTACCTTGAAGTTCCTCTATTTGATTCTTTGTGGCTTCTACTGGACTGACATTAACAATGCTACATGTAGTTGATCATATTCTGTTTGGTGCTGTTTTCTAATTGTTACACAACTTTAAAACATGTCTTCCTCAAAACCCTGCATTCCACTTGAGTTTATACATTTTATCTGTCCTCATATAGACCTTATACAGAGCTAGGCAATAGGATTCAAGTAACTTCAAGCCCCTCTTAGGGCAGGGGATCTATTCATCTGTCTTCTAATCCCCAAAGGATGAGGAAAAACAACGGTGTCCCATTTTAAGGTCAAATTTAGGAGAAATTGCAGTAAGTGAAATGGTTACTAACTTTCCCTTTCCTCACATCTCCCACTTTCTGGTACTTCTCTTCTTTAGCCTGACACCACCAACTTCCTGTCAATTCTTTGCTCTCAAGGGTCTTTAGTGTGAACCACCTGAGAATGTAAACCTCTGGATGGCTTTGGAAATAAGTTGTTATTTAGGCTTACTTGGATATACTACTGAATATAATTTGTATTAATATTAGGAAAAAATTAATTTCCCATAGGTTGGCAGAAGGTTTGGCTAAGGAAATTGAAACACAGAATGCCTCCTGCATACTGTCGTGAAGCAAGTCAGGTTGATACTAACAATGTTTCTCATTCCTATCCAGATTAGTTCTGTTAAAAATGTCAAATGTTGGTTCTGAAGCTGGGATGCCTAAGTGTCACTCTGAAAATTGTCCTTGATTCTACCAGTGATTCTCCCATGTGGCCCCTGGAATGGCAGCATCAGCATCACAGGAGAACTTGTTAGCAGTGCATGTTCTCAGGCTCTATTCCAAACCTTCTCAATCAGAAATTCTGGAGATAAGACCTGGTACTCTGTATTTCAACAAATTATCCATATTTTCTCCATACTAAAGTTTATCACTGGACTACACCATTTGTATGATCCATGAGTTATTTAACTTCTTTGAGCATCAGTATCCTCACTGATAAAATGAGGTAAATAATATCTCTCCTCAGACAGTGTTCCTAAAAATTAAATGAGAGAATCCATGTAGGTAACTTAAGAGAGTGCTTGGCACAGAGTAACTGTTTGATAATTTTTAGCCCTTATTAGCTGTTAGACTCTGATGCTTAAGCCACTTATAATTGATTGAGTAGAGCCTAACATGCTTTGCCACTCTTCTCAGTCCTGTCTCCTTTAACCCTTATTCTTATAAATAGAAGAGGAGATTCTAGGATGGATGAAATACATTTTTGGTTCAAGTGGTAGGCACAATAGTGGTTGTGTATGTTTCTAAAGTCCTCTAGTTTTTATCTTCTTCCACTATGAAATTGGGGTAATAAATTCTTTGTGTGCTTGTTGAGAATTAAATGTGATCAAATGCATAAAGCCTCCATCCTAGGGCACATGCTAGGTGCCCGACATAAAAAGCTGCTGCTTCTGTTCCTTCAATGTCTTACTCTTTTGCTCCTCTCTCTCCTTCCGTTTTCAGGGCTATTATTTGCATTTTGTTCTACAGGATTCTAAAGAATAATACTGGAGGTATGCCAGGAGTTTGAAAAATAGTTTTATTCTTTCTTCTCAATCCATCTAAATTAGATGCTTCCTGGAGACCCTTTCATTTAGATAAGATGATGTTATAGATATCATGTGGATGGATCAAAAATTCAGTAAGAATTTGGATAGCATTTTTGGTTGAGGCAAACAAAATCCATTCATATCTCCACTTCAACAATATTAATAGATGCCCTTCCTAAGACAGGGATTGTCCAATGTAGTCAACTTGCCACCAATTGTCTAGTTGGACTCTTCAAAGAATGGTGTTTTATCTGGGACTCAGTATTAGTTTCTATTGCAGGAAGGTTTGAGATTTAGTATCATTAGTAGCTGAGTCAGTAATGATCAGCAGTATTTGCTGTTGGGCTCATGCATAGCCTCCATTTCTGCCACCAGGGATACTATATTCATGAGCTCATTTTGCAATCACTGGGGTGGGCAATGGCACAGCCTAATTGACACAAGCTGGTTGAGTCACTCTTCTGTTGTGGTTGCTCTCTAATGGGTATTAACATATGATGCAGTAACCTTCATCCTTATGTGCTCTTCCATGTCTGCACTAACATTTTCTTTTCCAGAAATCCTTTTCTATAATACACCAATCTTTTCTTCCCAGGACTCTGGCCATCCAGACAAGCCATTCATTACCACTGCTCAGTAGTCCAAGTTCATTAATATTGTTAGCACTGCCCAGTGAGGGTTTCTCCTCATCACTGTTCCTCAGAGGCACCTGGAGTTTGCTCCCATTAACAATTCATGTGGATGATGAAATTGATTCAAATTTTGCCAGTGGAGTCTGTTCAAGCTGCTTTCTATGTTCTTTCAGTGTGTCCCACCATTCTTGAGCATATTCTTACTTTGTCTCAAAAAGATGTTCCAGCCTCACCTTGTACTTCCTCTGACCCAGCCCAGAAACTAGTCATTTCTAGTCATTTCTCTAAGTAGTTCTGGTTCCTTTAAGTTGATAATACAATTTAGAAGCTAAAATATGGGTGTTAGGTATATATATTGCCATTGGGGTATCACTGCTATCAGGTATTCTCATGGCACAGAGCTATAGTATGTATATATAAAATGTATATACACAGTGGCATTTACATACATTTTATCTCTCTCTATATATGTATCCTATATATATATCCTATATATATCCTATCTATCTATCTATCTATCTATCTATCTATCTATCTATCTATCTACATAACCAATACTTTGCCTCTGTTCAACAATGGCCTACAGTACTCACACAGACATCCTACCAAACTCACATTGACAGATTCTTCACCCTGAGCTACTGTTTCACCATTCCTTATACAGATGTCCTTCTTGCTCTGTTTGGGTTTCAAAACCCAATGTTGAGCTTGCACAGGACATTATATTCCTGGAGGGACTTTTTTCTTACCCTTCCTCAATTCTAATAGTCCATGAAAGGCTGACCTCTTCTGTCAGGTAGAATTCCTCTTCACTCCACTTCAGATACTCTATACAGGTCACTCTCTTCTCTGATGTCCTCCTTACTCTGCTGAGACTTTGGTTTACCCCTTTGTGCCACTTTCTACTTGAATGCCTACCTTGCTCACTCTCTAACTTGTAATGTTGTGGGACTTCTGGTTCTTCCTCCTATCCCTACACCTTTCTCACATTGTTCCACCATAATCTACTGCCTATTTTAGAGTCTGCATTCAAAGACCACTTAATACCCAGCTATTTTAGGTTAGGTCCCCTGATAAGTTGATTTTATTAATAATATGGAGAGTTAATTGAGGGAACTTTACTGGGGAATGCTCCTGGGAACAATGCTTGTGAGGGAATGAAAGAAATATCCAATCCCACAGGGAGTTTTACAGCTGTTACTCCTTCAGAGTTACTCCAAATAGAGGCATGCATGAGGTCTTTGTTCTATCACAACATCTAGTAATTAGATGTGGGCTGCACCCAGGGAGAGACCAGTGTGAAACAGTTGGCTCTTGCGGAAGGGAGAATCTGAACAACAAACTCCAATATCCACCTGGTTTGGTTTCTGAACCTGGACAATAATAAAATCAAGGAATTTCTTTTCAAAAATACCTATTTTTTGACAACACTCCCAGAGAGTATATTTTAATGACACCTGGACAAGACCTAGAAATATGATTTTTTTAAGTCCCTGGATGACTCAATATTTGTCCTGTTCACCTATAGTTGGATATTAATTAATATACTGACTGCATATATGTTTGAGTCTAAGATTTTTGCTCTCAGAATAGGCAGATGGCACATGAAATTCAGAACTCTTCATTCTTATAATTGTTCTCTTTGGTTATACTTTATATACCATCTCTTCTGATGGTTGATCAAGGTACAAAGAATTATTTTTGTTTATTTTTTCTATTTGTATTCTGTAGTCATGAAATGGCGATACTTCTGATGTGACCACACTTGTCATTAACATCACACAGAAGAAGCTTAACTTTTTTTAAATGTTTTAATGGTTTTGTATGTTTTAACACAGTACATACATTATTCTATATTTGTTAAAAAGAAAACCATGGATTGCATATTGCATAACCCTTAGTTTAAAACATGTTGAAATCATGTAATTGGTGTTTTCAGCTGCATGTTTTCAGATCAGTACAAAAAGGTTTTAGTGATGGCCTCTTTCCACACTGGAACGATTCTTTTGAATGTCAACAAGAAGAGCAATCTTAGAGGAACCAGGTACAACCTCATAGCACAAATGCTAAGACATGTCCAAGTCTCTCAAATGAAGAAGTGTCAAGATGAGCAGTTTCCCTGTGCCCTTCAGAAGTTCTTTGCAGGGATAGCTAGGTACACATGACAGCTCTATATGTAGATACCTTAGTCTCAGAAAATTCACTGAGCTGAAGGAGCAAATCAAGGGAAGTGAGCTCTGCAGGATGAAACCTGCAGCAATGTGGGTGTCTGAAACTGTGGCAAGTATAGAGAAACTGGAGATATTGGAGCAAATGATTCTAAACAGCATGAGCAAGTATAGACTTAAATTATTGCTCTACACAAATATACCTTATGCTTTCTCCATGGTGGAGGTAATTCATAACTCGTAACCCTCTGATGTCAAAGGAGGCATTATGAATTTTATGGCACTTCATAAAACGCATCTTGAAAAATTTCTGAAAGCTTTTTCTCCTCCATTAGGAGTAGGCCTGCTTCTTTACTATTTCCTCCACTCTGTACCATATTACAGGTTTGATAGAGGGAAATTAGAGAGTCATATGGAAATATGAGGGAAAGCTCATCCAGCATTAGTTAATTATGTATCAGTCTTTTGCTGAGGCTCTAAAAGAAGGAGTTTCAAACAAAATCAGAAACTCTCCATTCCTTTCATTAAATGACTGCCTAGATACACCCTAGAGAGTGTATAACAATCAAGAAATAAAGAATGACCTGCATGTCTCCATTTCATGAGAGATGTCTGTTTGATCTGTCTGATAAATATATTATGAATTTCATATATGTGCTATTTCTCAGTACAGAATTGTGGAATCCCATGGTAAAAATGTGTATCATGTACTTATTATGCTGAAAATATAAATGGAAACTGACATTTTATACACATTAAATTTTCCTATTTATATTCATTCAGTCAACAAATGTTTGTTTGATAATTACGATACGTGAGATACTACGTGAGGTGCTGGGAGAAATAAAGGTGTTTAGGTTCAAAGTTAACTGCTGATTAGCTCTCCAGATCTTTTTTGAGAAAGGCTTATCTATCTGTGCTTTGAATACCTTCATTGTTGGGGAATTCTGCCTAATTAACTACCATATTAGATAGCTTTGTTGACATTTCTGTCTAACTTCACACATTATCTTAATTCTGTTTCTTGGAATCACATAATAACATCCTAATTCTTTTTCCTCGTGATTTTATTTAAAATATTTGAAAACAGCTATCATTATTTAGCAGACTACACATCCGGAATAATTAGTTTTGTCTTTCAAGTAGTAAAATCATGTACTATGGTAGTCATTTGGGGCACTTGTGAATATAGCACTGAGAGAATGTAGGAAGTGGTGATAGACATTATGAATCCATAGTACCACTGAACTAGCTCTGGTATAGACTGTGAGCTTCAGGCAGCAAGTCATCTTCAATGAGAAATACCTAATAATCTATTTACCCTTTATTATGAACTATAAGGAAAACAAGGTGAAAAAATTGCCAAATTATTGGATAAATTTAAAATTCTTGTATATCTGAATTTATAATTTTTTTGTGTTAACATATTTGTGCCATCACATATTAATGAAAATCTAGGAAAATATAATATGCGGTATTTGGCTTTGATTAGAAAGCACACAGGAAATAAGGATGCAGAATTGAGGATAAGTATCTGCCATCCTATATCACAGTTTGAAGCACATTAAAGAAGAATCCTTGTCAAGACAGGAAAAGTAAACTCAGAGAAACCCATGAAGCTCCGAGCTCCTAGCTTGCAAGTATAGACTTAAATTACTGCTCTACACAAGTACACCTGGGGCTGGGAATCCTCTTGGACATTCACATGGTTGTTGGCAGAATTCACTTCCTTGCAGCTGTAGAATTCATGGAGACTGTGGCTTTAAGGCCAGCAGGAGGTGATATTTCATTTTCTTTTAAAGGACTCACCTGATTAAACTAGGTCTGCTTAGGATAATCTTTTAATTAACTGGAAGTCTTCCAATTAGTAACCGATTATGGAAACACTATCCTATTTTATTTATAAGTTCTACCCACACTCAAGGGAAGAGTACAGAGGATGTGTACACTAGGAGACGGTGAATCTTATAATTCTACATAACACAATATCTGACACATATTTCCAAGAGAAAAGCCACCACACATAAATAAATGATAAATTATTTGGAATTTCAATCTTTCCCACTTTCATATATTTAGTGCAACAACTATTTCCACCAAAAGTAACCAACTCAAGATGTGATTAGTCCATCTTCACTTTCAGCTGCTCTGCCTCTTCTAGATGTACCCGTTATCTGTCTCTGGACCACCGGCAATATCCAAAGAGTTATTTCTAAGAGCTAGTTTCCCTTCAAAGTAATGAGAAGCCAGTAGGAAATGCAAGCATATAATTAACAGATGCTGACTGATATATTCATTCTTTGAGTGATTCAGTGCATATCCTGTGTTCTGTCTCCACACCCTCTGACAGATGATCCATGAACCATAGAGTAAGCCTGTCAAGAAATCAGAATACAGTGACTTCTCTTCATGCATAGAATATTGCCATATGTTGCCATAGAAATTTATTGGAGATTCATTTTTTTTCATATTTCCACAATCTTCCCTTTGACAGTTAATGACAGGGAAACATGGTAACAATTCTTCAGAAGGTTTTAACCTCATGAAGCTTTCAGCTAAGATATACTAGCTAAAGAAAGAAAAACAATCTTTGTATACATTTTGACCCCTTTTATTCTTCTTCCTTATATTTTTGACAATTTGTATATCTTTAAATCATTTTTCCACCCTTTTTCTCACTTGAGTAATTTCTTTACATGGCCAACACCTCATAATGTGATGGAATTAAACTTGCTTCAAACTGACCCTCAATTATGATGCTGCCAGGCTATTGTTGATGGATATTTTGAATTGTTATAAGATGCTGGACTGAGCAGTTTTTCCACAGCTCAGCATCAGCATAATCTAATCTGTTTTCTGGCTGCAACGTCAGCTTGCAAAGATGGAGCTCAGGCAGAATTCCAGGAGTCACAGTCAAAGCACCTGCAGGCTGGTGGTTTTGCCAGAATACCAAAAGGAATGATGGAATTAAGAAGTGCTATAGTCAGCTCACATAATGAAGATAAAATGATAATTAGCCTTGTGGTAATTTGGATTACTGAACTATATCTTTGCTGTGCTCCAAAATATTCTAGCAATAGATATTGAATGGTTGAATGGTTTAATCTGTTGAGATTTTGTCATTTTAAGAAACTGAGGGTAATGTGTTTTTTTTTTCCAAAATGAAAATAAATTGACATAATTTTACACACAAAAATTTCAACCTGTGTAGAGCCCAAGCGTTGGGCATGGCCCCAAGTAAAATTCAGTAGAAATGATCATCAAACTGTTCTTATGCAATCTGAGTATATTTTGTTCTAAGTTTACTATAGAAGAATATTATTATCATGTGTACATGAAGGCGAACTCACATAAAATATGACCAGCTTAAACTTTGATAATTTATGCTGTATCTTAAATATTGTTATAAATGTATGACTTTCAATTAATCCAATTTATGAAACACACTATTTACTTTATCTGAGCAGTAACTGTTAAAGGATCTGATGAGATACACATTTTCTTTTCACACTAGTTTTAAGTCATCCCACAGTGATTAATAATCATTTCAAAATATTTCAAAAATTCTCAGTATCTGTAGGATTTGAGTGTGGGTATAAAACTAAAGAGAGTTTTGTAGCAATTCAGAAAGTAGAAACAAGTCTTCATTAGGAAAATTTTCAGATAAATCCTCTAAAGTGACTGAGTAAATACATGCTTATGTAATTGTTTAAGGTAGTTTAAAGGTACATGAGTTTAAGAAGCGCATTTGTTATCAGTGAAAGTCTGCATATAAAATAATCTTTGTAGGGTTGAGACGTTGTAAATTTACCAATATACAAGGCAAAGGGAGCAGATAAATACAAATACTTGAAGAGGAAAAATTATTCTGAATATTTCTACAAATTGTGAGTCCATACAATTTTATAGTGGATGGACTGAGATTTTATCTTCTCTCTACTATTTGCTAACTGTGTACTCTTACAAAGTTTCCTAATCTTTTTGTGCTTTGCTTTTTAATGGGCAGTAATGGAGATACCAAATAGTATCTGTCCCGTTGAAATATTGCTAAACATGCAATAGAAAGAATGACACCTGCTACAACATAAACACACTTAAGTTCAGCGTCCACAGGCACTGTAAAGGAACTGTGCCATCAAGTCTACATAACAAGCAGCTAACAATATGACAGAATCAAAATTACATATATTAATACTTGCTGTTCTTATATAAAACAGATTTTAAGCCAATAAAAATTAAGGACAATGAAAAGCACTGCATATTTATAAATGGTATAATCCAATAATAAGTATTAACTCTGCTAAATATACATGCACCCAACATGGGAGCACTCAGATTCATATAACCAGTTCTTCTTGGCCTGTAAGACAACTTAGACAACCAAAAGTGGAGACTTGAACACTCCACTAACAGTGTTAGACAGATCTTAGAGGCAGAAATCCAA
This sequence comes from Macaca nemestrina, assembly GCF_043159975.1. NCBI lineage: Eukaryota > Metazoa > Chordata > Mammalia > Primates > Cercopithecidae > Macaca > Macaca nemestrina. Next base: position 62,208,419 of record NC_092130.1, read on the forward strand.
CAAAGAGATTCTGAACTTAAATTCCACAATTGACCAATTAGACCTAAGACATACGCAGAACACGCCACCTAACAACCACAGAATATATGTTTATATTATTCTCATCTGCACACAGAACATATTCTAAGATCAACTACGTATTTCGTCATAAAGCAAGTCTCAATAAATTCAAAGAAAATTGAAATACACACACACTCTTGGCCCACGGTGCTCAAACAAAGAAATCAATATCAAAACAATCTCTTACAACTTCATAAATACAGGGAAATTAAACAACTTGCTCCTGAATAACTCCTAGGTAAACACTGAAATTAAGGCAAAAATCAAAAAAGTCTTTGAAATTAATGAAAACAGGAACACAACTTGCCAGAGTCTGTGTGACGCAGCTAAAGCAGGTTTAAAAGGAAAGCATATAGCTCTAAATACCTTCATCAAGAAGTTAGAAATATCTCAATTTAACAATCTAAGCACCAGAAGGAACTAGCAAAAAAGGAACAAGCCAAAGCTAGCAGAAGAAAAGAAAAAAAACTAAAATTAGAGAAAAACATAATGAAATTGAAATGTAGAAATCCATATACAAGATTAATGAAACCAAGATTTCTTTCTTCAAAAATATAAACAAGACTACTAGACTGCTACCTAGATTAACAAAGAAAAAAAATATAGAAGATCCAAATAAGTATAATCAGAAGTAACGATGATACTACAAGTGATCCCCGAAAAGCAAAATATCACCAGAGAATATTGTGAACAACTCTATGTACACAAATTTAAAAATCTAGAGGAAATGGATACATTTCTAGAAACATATAACCACCCAAGATTGAATCAGAAAGAGGTTGAAATATTTAATAGAACAATATTATGCTCTGAAATTGAATCAGCAAAAACAAAAACCAAAAATACCAACCACAAAAAGCCCTGAATGGATTCACAGCCAAAATTTACCAACTGTACAAGAAGAACTGGCACCAATTTTACTGAAACTATTTCCAAAAAAGAAATTGAGGTGGAAGGACTTCTCCCTAATTAATTCTATAAAGCCAGCATTAGCCTAATACCAAAATCAGGCAGAAACATGACAAAGAAAGAACTTCAGACCAATATGCCTGATAAACATAGATGCAAAAATCAACAAACTACTTGCACACTGAATCCAACAGCACATCAGAAAGTTAATGCACCATGATCAAGTAGGCTTTGTTCCTGGGATGAGGTTGGTTCAACATACAAAAATCAGTAAGTGTGATTCGCCACATAAACAGAATTAGAAGCAAAAACCATATGAGTATCTCAAATGCAGAAAATCCTTTCAATAAAATCCAAAATCCCTTCATGATAAAAACTCTCAACAGACTGGGTAAAGAAGTAACATACCTCAAAACAATAGGAGCCATCTATGAGAAACTCAAAGCCACATCGTACTGAATGGGCAATAGCTGGAGCTATTCCCATTGAGAACTGAAACAAGGCAAGATGCCCATTCTCACGACTCCTACTCAACATAGTACTGGAAGTCCTAGTAAGAGTAATCAGGAAAAAGAAATAAATAGGCTGGGCCTGGTGGCTCACACCTGTAGTTCCAGCACTTTGGGAGGCCAAGGTGGGTGGATCACAAGGTCAGGAGTTTGAGACCAGCCTGGCCAACATGGTGAAACCTCATCTCTACTAACAATATAAAAATTAGCTGCGTGTGGTAGCAGGTGCCTGTAATCCCAGTTGCTTGGGAAGCTGAGGCAAGAGATTCGCTTGAGCCTGGGAGGCGGAGGTTGCAGTGAGCCGAGATTGCACCATGGCTCTCCAGACTGGGTGGCACAGAAGACTCCGTCTCAAAAAATTAAATAAATAAATAAATAAATAAATAAATAAATGGCATCCACAAAGGAAAAGAAGTTTATCTCTATTCACTGGCGGTATGATTCTATACTTAGAATACTCTGAAGACACCACCAAAAGGTTGCTAGAACTGATAAATGATTTTAGCAAGGATTCAGGATACAAAATCAGTGTACAAAAATCAGTAGCATATCTATACACCAATAACATCCAGAATGAGATTCAAATCAGGAATGCAATCCCACTTACAATAGCCACACACAAATGAATTACCTAGGATAACAGCTAAGCAAGGAGGTGAATGCTCTCTGAGAGGAGAGCTACAAAACAATGTTGAAAGAAATCAGAGATGACAAAATAAATGGAAAAATATTCCATGTACATGGGTTGGAAGAATGAATGTTGTTAAAATGACAATATTGCCCAAAGGATTGTACATTTTCAATGCTATACTTAAACTGCCAATGTCATTCTTCACAGAATTAGAAAAAAAAAAAAAAACTATTCTAAAATTTATATGAAACCAAAAAAAAAAAAAAGCCCAAATACCAAACAATCCTAAGCAAAAAAAGCAAAGTTGGAGGCATCACACTATCAAACCTCGAAGTATACTATAAGGCTACAGTAACTAAAACAGCATGATACTGGTATAAAAACAGACACATAGACCAATGGAATAGAATAGAAAACTCAGAAGTTTTCCCAACATACAGAATGGGAGAAAATATTCACAAACTATGTATCTGACAAGTACATAGATATCTAGTCTGATATCTAGAATCTATAAGCAACCTAAATCAACAAGCAGAAAACAAATAGACACATAGACCAATGGAACAGGATAGAAAACTGAGAAGTAAAGCTGCACATCTACAATCATCTTATCTTCAACAAGGACAACAAAAGCAAGCAATGTGGAAATCACTCCCCATTTCAGATATGGTGCCAGGATAACTGGCTAGCCATATTCTGAAGAATGAAGCTAGACTCTTAACTTTTCCTTTCAATATATACAAAAATTAACTCAAGAAGGATGAAAGATTTAAATGTAAGACCTCAAACTGTAAAAACCCTAGAAGTAAACCTAGGAAATACCCTTCTCAACATCGCCCTTGGCAAATAATTTTTGGTTAAGTACCCAAAAGCAGTTGCAACAAAAACAAAAATTGACAAGTGGAACCTCATTAAACTAAAGAGTTTCTTCAGAGCAAAAGAAACCATTCACAGAACAAACAGACAACCTACGGAATGGGAGAAATTATTCACAAACTATGTATCTGACAAATACGTAGGTATCTAGTCTGCTATCTCGAATCTATAAGCAACTTAAATCAACAAGAAAAAACAAATCACCCCATTAAAAATGGACAACATTCATGAGGAGATACTTCTCAAAAGAAGACATTCAAGTGGACAACAAACACATGAAAAAAACCAGTCATCATCACTTATCATTAGAAAAATGCAAATGAAAACCGTAATGAGATACCATTTCACACCAGTAAGAATAGCTATTATCTAAAAGTTGAAAAACAACAGATGCTTACAAGGCTGTGGAGGAAAGGAGACTATGGGAATGTAAATTACTTCAGCCACTATGGAAAGTAGTTTGGAGATGTCTCAAACAACTTGAAACAGAGCTACCATTTGACCCAGCAATCCCATAAGTATATACCTAAAGGAAAATATATCTTTATACCTAAAATACACCTGAACTCATATGTTTGTTGTTGTGCTATTCACAATAGAAAAGACACAGAATCAACTTAGGTGCCCATCAATAGTGTATTGGATCAATAAAGTGTAGTACATATACACCATGAAATATTATGCAGCCATAAAAAGAATGAAATCATGTCCCTGGCAGCTGGAGGCCATAATTTTAAATGAATTCATTCAGAAAGAGAAAACCAAATACTGCATGACATCACTTAAAAGCAGGAGCTAAACATTGAGCATACATGAACATAAACATGAGAATATAGACAGTGTGGACTCCTGGGGTGGGGTAGTGATGGGGGAATGGGTTTAAAAGTTACTTGTTGGGTACTATGCTTACTACCTGAGTGCAATATACCCTTGTGATAAACCTGCATGCACACATATCCCCTGTGTGGAAAATACAATTTGAAATTAAAAAATAATTTTATTGCTTTTATAAAATTACTCAGAGCAAAAATATAAAAGTAGAGTCTATCACTAATTTTCACTACTAAGGAATAACTATTATTACTGTTTGATGTCCTCAAAATAAAATATTTCTCTATAAAGACTCAAGGATAGAAAGACAAATAGAAATAATTTTTTAGCCTCCCAAAAGGATAACATATTTGTAAACCATACGTCTGATACGTGGCTATTATAAAAAAGCAACTCAATGGCAAGAAAATGGGTAACCCAATTAAAAAAAAGGGCCAAGGACTGGAATAGACATTTCTTAAAAGAAGACACACAAATGGCCAATTATATGAAAAAAAAGTTCAACATTACTAATTATCAGAGAAATGCAAATTAAAATGACAGTGAGATACCACCTCACACCTGTTAGAATGCCCGTTATCAAAAATACCAGAGGTAGTGTTGAGGAGTACGTAGAGAAAAGGGAACCATTGAACCCTGTTGGTGGGAATGTGAATTAGTACAGCCACTATGGAAACAGTATGCAGATTCTTTAAAAAATTAAAAATAGAACTAATATGTCATCCAGCAATCCCACTTTCGGGTACATATCCACAGGAATTGAAAACAGGATTATGAAGTGATATCTCTACTCTCATATTCATTGCAGGGTGATACAAACTAGCCACAATCTGAAAATAACCTGTATGTCTATTGACAAATGAATGGATTAAAAATGCGGTATATGTACACAATTGAATACTATTCAGCTTTAAAAAACAAAATTTTGTCTTTTGTGTAAACATGGATGAACCTGGAGTGCATTATGCTGTTAAATAAGCCAGGCACAAAAAGGCAAACACTGTGAAATATAATTATATGTAGAATTTAAAAATGTCAAACATTTGAGTTGAATGAGGTTACTAGGAGTCGAGGCTGGTGGCAGTAGGGGATTGAGGAGATGTTAGTCACAGTATGCAAAGTTTCAATTAGACAGGAGGAATAGCTTTGAAGATTTATTGTACAACATGGTGACCATAGTTAATAATATTATTTATGCTTTGTAATTCCTAACAGAGTAGATTTTAAACGTTATCACAACCAAAATGTGGTAACTATACGAGGTAACAGATATGTTAAGTAGCTTGATATAATTATTTCCCAATGTATACATATATCAAAACAACATGCTGTATACCATAAATATTTACAATTTTTATTAGTCAATTAAAAATATAAATAATTTTAAAAGGAAATTAAACACATTAAATAAAGGTAGAATATATGGAGGAATTTACTTAACTAAATGTTTAAGGTGATCAAATGTTATTAAAAGTTATATGATTTACAACTTTTTAAAATTTATAAACAGAACCCTTCAAATTATAAGTTGAACTTTGAAGCCTAAGAAAAATTAGGCTTGCTTTTACATTTCTTGTTATATGACAGTTGAACAGAGATGTGATTTCTGGGATAATCAGTAATCAGATGATTAAAATAAACCAGAAGAAAGACTCTGTGGTAAGAAAAAAGAAAAGTAATAACAATAGTTATAAGAACAAAAACCTGGTGTAACCTGAAAATAGTAATAAAGATGTTGTGAGTACAGCAGAATTGAAAGGAGATAATTTCATGCAATAAATTATAGACCTTATTAAGATGTATGGGTGTTATTCTAAGCAAAACTGATAAACCTTTGGACTTTATATAGCTATTTTTAAAGGAAGGGTTCACACAATACATGATTTAGACGTTAAAATAATCACTTTCTTGCCCTAGTTGGAAAAAACAAATTACTTCAGACAAATAAAAGAGGACATAATTCCAAAACCACTTAAATATTGTGATATATACAGATTGCCAAGAAAAAGGAAAATATGAACAACTGTATTACTCATCAAGTAGATACAAATTTTGGTAACTGTAGCATAACCAATATTCATAGACATGGCTTTGGGAAGTATAAATTGGTGCAACCAGTTTGCAAAACTACCAGCATACATTAAAACTACCTATTTGTATAGCCTTTACTTTTGCAACATACTACTTCTATTTATACACTCAACAGAAACAAACACAGATCTATACATCAGTGGATATATTTAAGAGTGTTCAAAACAGCCCTACTCATTATTTCCCCAACCTGGAAACTACCTCGATGCCCATCAACAGTGAAATAAATACCTAAATTATGCTATAGTAATGTAAAAAGAATGAAAAAACTGTAAGTATGCCTGGCACATTTGGATGACTCTCTCAAACATAAGGTTGCATGAAAAAAACAGACACAAAATAATACTGTTGTTTCCATTTATATCTGTTTCAAAAAACAGGCAAAATTAACTTATGCTGAGAGACATGGTCTGATTTTTTGCGTTATTGACTATTTCTGATGCCCTGCTTGTATTCTATTTCTTGACTTGAAAAGTATATACAATTTGAGAAAATGAATCAACTTGTGCACCTATGGTTTGTGCATAATTTTGCCTTTTTCCCTTCAATAATATGTTGGAAATGTGAAAGAAGAAAATTGAGGCTTTAAAATTTTGTATCTTGAAGGTGAATTTTAATAACAAATCTCCACTATATATGATTTTTCTAAAATTATTATTTTTTTAATTTTAACATAAAGCATCTAAAGTGAAATGAGAAGTGTGCTATTTTGCTAAAAGTACTCAATTTCTTCACTATAAGAAATATCAATTCTTTAATGATTTCTATAATGGTAGGTAAAAGTAATTTTGAGGGTGGAATTGTGCTGTTTCAATTTTAGATTGTGTTTTTTGAATTTCAGATGTAAAAGATAAGGAAATTAGTAAACTTTCCCCAACCTTCTTGATCTTTACCTTCATATTCTGATTTGTGTTACTTATATGACTATTTTTATGTGGTGAAGTTTAACAACATTTACATCCTCTTTGCTTCAGGCAGGAAGCTTTCAACAAGTAACCAAGGACTGAAACCACAATGGCTTAAGCAATAAGAAAAATTTATCATCCAAAGGTGATGGAGGGATCCAGAGTTGGCTAAAAACATCATCAGGTAGGCCAGGTGCGGTGGCTCACACCTGTGATCCCCGCACTTTGGAAGGCCGAGGCAGGCAGATTGCCTGAGGTCAGGAGTTTGAGACCAGCCTGGCCTCAACATAGTGAAACCCTGTCTCTACTAAAAATACAAAAGTTAGTCTGGCGTTGTGGCGGGCACCTGTAATCCCAGCTTCTGGGGAGGCTGAGGCAGGAGAATTACTTGCACCCAAGAGGCAGAGGTTGCAGTGAGCTGAGATCTCACCACTGCATTCCAGCCTGGGTAGTAGAGCGAGACTCTGTCTTAAAACAAAAACAAAAACAAATATATATATCATCAGCTTTTTCTGTTATATGTTGATTTATCCTCTTGGCTCGACTCTTGGTCCCAAAATGATGACCACAATTCCAAATGATACATTCAGATGACAACACTGAGTGAAGAACTGTTTCTTTCTTTTTGTCTCTGGTCTTGTATGGAATTGAGACGACTGAGGCCAATTTGATTTTCTCCTGTTGTTTATAAGTTACTTTCTATGCCACAGTACCTGTGTGATTCTTTATTCATCTTATTTCAGCATCTTTCTGAGGATATACTTTTTTCTTAAGTATTCTGTTATTTTTTTCCTGGTTCAGATCTTTCTTGTTGTGCTTTAGAGACAAGAAGTAAGTGTTTACTGGATATTCTTTGTTTTCCTATCACTGCCTCTGTCTCTCTTTATTTCTTTGTCTTTTTGTCTCTATTCTTTCCTTCCATTTCTAATTTCCTCAAGATCATTCACAATGTGTCTGTATTTTTAGCTTTTATTTTCTTGTTTAAGCCATATCATACAGGATACTCTGTGTAATATATATATATATTTCCATTTATTTTCTGAATACTACCACTCAGTTTCTTCTCTGAATCAAAATCTCTTTCTTAACACTTGTCTCATTTCTGGTCTTATTGTCATATTTCCAAAGAAATAAGGTGCCTATGATTTCAATGGAGGTAATAGAAATTGATTTTTTCAATCATTCTGTATTTTCTAAGATACTTCCTATATGTTATTCATCCATCTTTTATGTATGTTCTTTTATTTTTTTCTTTTTTCTTGGATTTAGTTTTGTGTTGTGTTTGTCTGTTTAGTAGTTCTTATATAGGGACATAACACTTTTTCATCTTTAAATGGGGCCAATAACCTTTTGAAGGTTAATGTGGGTGGAAGCGGAGGAATGGATTGAAATAGTTGGCAGCTTCCATCCAGACGTTTTGTACAGGATATTTTATTACAAACTCTGTTATTTCCTTTGACTTATTTCAGGTTTTGCTGATTTCTTGAATTTTTTTTCTCATATTGCGGGACCATCTGAATTCATTGCACATGAAGCTAAAAGGGAGAACAGGTCCATTAATCTATTGAGGTGATCTACACTGAGATCAACCATATAACACTTGTTTCATTTTAAAATAATATGAAAAATAGCATAGTAAATGTTTTAAAATAACAATTAAAAATTCAGGGGGGTGGCCTCAGTTTTATGAGAAAAAGGTAATAAAAATTACAACTAGAAAATTATGTACAAAAGTTAACATTTATGAAGAAAAAATAAATTGCCATAAATTACAAATTATAAAAAGCTGTCAAGTCCTGGTAAAATTACAAAACACAGAGGACAGTTATTTTATTTTAATTAAATAATTGCCTGATAGACTTCTTGCTCTTTCCTACTTCAAACTTTGATTGCCACTTTAGATGTCAATGATTTAGATTTTATAGAAACTAGAGAGCAATTGAGTCATTTGATTGAAATTTATTTTTACATTATTGATAATTTAAAATATTCTTTTAGCTTCACGACTATTATAATGTCTGATAAATGTCATGCTATTGCTGTCAAATATGAGTAGAAGTTGTATTAAAATTTCTTTTATTTATGATAGGTAAGAGTTGGATAAATTTTTCAGTCCAGCTTCTCATACTATGCATTTCAACCCCCTTTTTCTTTGTTACCTGTATCTTTCCAGTGCCACCCCCAGTAGAACAGGTTAATAGCTCCATGAGACCTCTTCTCTGTATCTTTGTGCCTCAGCACTGAGGGAGTTAACACAGTGGGCTGCAGGAGTAACCCTGAAAGCCATATCTATACCAGGATGGCCAACAATAACTCAAATATATACAGACATGACTGTGGTCCATGTGGACCACAATATCAAACCCAATTGTTTCCAGCTCAGCTACTTCATAGACACTCCAAATATGATCCTATACAACAGAAGTGTGTTGAAAGTTAAATCGAAGTGGAAAGACGCAGCAGTCTTAACTCATTTTGATTGAAGTGTCCTGCTTTTTCAAATCCTACAAAAACATGTAGAGCAAGTTGCTAGAAGGGGACCATACAAGGAATGGCTCTGACATTTAAGCTTCATTAGCATGTTGGTTAATCACATCTGAATAAAAGGCAGATATGGGAGAGAAGTGTTTTTTTTTTTTTTTTTTTTTTTTTTTTTTTTTGAGACAGAGTCTCGCTCTGTCTCCCAGGCTGGAGTGCAGTGGCGCAATCTTGACTCACTGCAAGCTCCACCTCCCGGGTTCTCACCATTCTCCTGCTTCAGCCTCCCGAGTAGCTGGGACTGCAGGTGCACGCCACCATACCCGGCTAATTTTTTGTATTTTTAGTAGAGACGGGGTTTCACCACATTAGCCAGAATGGTCTCTATCTCCTGACCTTGTGATCCGCCTGCCTTGGCCTCCCAAAGTGCTGGGATTACAGGCGTGAGCAACCGCGCCCGGCAAGAAGTGCCCTTTTTGGACTTAATATTTAAAAAACCAATTCAAGCAAACAGTAAATACTGCAGAAGAATAAAAAATCATTACAACTGGTATTTGGATGAGCAGATTTCCTAAGAATCCACAAGATTAACTTTTAAGAAAAAATTCTGTCCAATATTGCATTTTGCAAATTGAATAATACTTTATGGAGTTTATAACAATCTTCATAATTGTATATGAGAGCTATTTACAGTGAACAATTCTTGACAGTAGGAGCAGGGAACCACTGGGAACCACTCTTTATTAAACATAGAGGAGCAGAACTTCTCAGAGAAGAAATTATTCTTTCATTTTTGACTGAATTTGAGTTATAGGACCTCTAAACTTATCCACTGAGCTTTAATTTGTTTTTTACTTTTCAGTAAAATAAAACATATCTAACTTATTTCCTCCATTTATTTTTTATTTTACTTTTAAGTGCCTGAAAGGAATGGAGAATGTTTCATTCATTTTTTTGTTTATTCTTTCAGTACTAGCTTCACAATGGTCATTTAATATTGCTTACCCAATGGAATGATCCTTTCACACTCATTTTAACTTAGTTTATCGTTCATGCTTTCTCATGTATCTTATGACTTCACTTAACCTTTCACTTGCTTTGTTCATTATACATTTTTTAAGATGATACTAATTTTAGGATATTTGGAAGGAATAAATGTACAAAGAAATTGTTAAATGGCATATAGAAATAAGCCCCCAGAAGCAATCACTTTTGTTTTATTTTCTTCCAATGTTTTTCTTATGACTTTTGCATTGTAGAAATCATTCTATGTATAAGATTTGCGTTTGTTCCTATCAAATTCAAATCTGTGTGTAATTTAATAATCAAACTAAGCTAAAACATTTTTAATGAAATTCAACATTTTCCCTTAGCTATTTTACCTTCAGTTCCAATTCCCAGAGCCATTTGCAAACTTTTATCCATTTTGTATGGTATTTGGTGTTTGCTTCCATATTTCTAAAACAAGGAGAACCATATGCAATTATCAATTTCTCTATTGTGGCATTACATAGTGAATCTTTGGTCTGGTTATTTTGGTAAGATTTAGCTCCCAATGTCACTCTTATTTCCTCTTACATCAATAATTTGACATAATGGCAGCACAATCTTTGTCCAATCAGTGTTTATCATGATTACCTAAGTGTTTTAGTTGGGGTTCTCCAGAGGGACAGAATGAATAGGATACATGTATATATGAAAGGGAGTTTATTAGGGAGAATTGGCTCACACAATCACAAGGTGAAGTCCCACGATAGGCCATGAGGAAGAAAGAAGCCAGTAGTGGCTTAGTCTGAGTCCAGAAACCTCAAAAGTAAAGAAGCTGACAGTGCAGACCAGTCTGTGGCCGAAGGCCCAGGAGTCCCCAGCAAACCACTGGTGTAAATCCAAGAGTCCAAAGGCAGAAGAACCTGGAGTCTGAAGTTCAAGGGCTAGAAGCATACAGCATAGTGGAAAGATGAAAGCCAGAAGACTCAGCAAGCAAGGTTATTCCACCTTCTTCTGCCTACTTTGCCCTAGTGGCACTGCATGGTGCCCAGTCACATTGAGGGTCCATCTTCCTCACCCAGTCCACTGACTCAAATGTCAGTCTCCTCTTCACAGACACATGCAGAAACAATAATTTGCCAGCTATCTAGGCATCCTTTGCTCCAATCAAGTTGACACCTAATATTAACCATCACAATAAGTATTTTTCACTACTGAACCAAGGACCAAGAGTGATTATTTTCCTTCTTATATAACATTAAAAATTAGTTTCTTCTTTTCTATTTGCTTGATTTCTATAGACTTGTAAGCATCAAATACTCAATTAATGTCATATTACAATTAGTACTTTTAATTTTTCAAAAACTTTGGTGCAAATTATTAGCTCTACTTATTTTCTAGAGCTCTGTCTTGCAACCCCTTTTCCTTCTCTAACCTGTACTATTATATATTAAGAATTTTCCAATGTCACTAACATTTTTATTTTTAATAGTTTTATGTCTAAAATGAAAAGTTTTATGTTGTTGTATCTTTTCCTCTGTAATGTCTTTCAGTGTTTTTGGCTTCCAAATAAACTTTGCTGGGAACGATACTTTATTAAACATGGAAGAGCAGAACTTCTCTGGTGGACCTGGGAACCCAGAGCCTGTTCTTATAAGCCTCCTTTTCCAATTATCAGTTTATTACTTCTCCGGTCTAAAGTTAATTTTTAATACCTGCTCTGCAAAAGTGGATGGAATTCCTTTAAACTGTTCTTCTTTACAGTGAGCACAATGTTAAACTTTCTCAGTAGAGGGCATTGGAGGGGCACTGGAGAAGGAGATAGCTTCTCTCGTTAGTTCCAGCAGCTGTAGGCACCATTTCCCAGCAGTGTATTCTCCACCAGCTGTGGCTCACCGGTGCTCCAGAGGGTTGTGTCCTGCTTGCCTGATTACTGTGATCCAACTCTGACTTGGGCACCTCAGCGAGCTTCACTGTCAATCAGCAGGCTGCACCCATGCCTTCTCCAATGTGGTCTGAACCTCACCCTGGGAGAGGACACCTCCTTTCCAAGTTTGCCCTTCTTGGATACTCTCTCAGACATACTGTGCCCTTTTAAGGTTCTCTTTACATGTTATAGTTACTCTTCATCTCTAATGATTTGTTACATTAAAATTCCCTTGCTTGAATCACTGTGTGGTTTCCTTCTTCTGGTTGGACCTAGATTGATACACCTTCCCCTTGATCCCTCAGGTATCACAGAGGAAACACTAAACTCTCAAGCATAGTTTGAAATCAGCAATCTAAAAATATATACCCATTAATTTGAATTAGCACACACGCATAGAGCAAATTAAATCTAAATGGCCAATTCAGCTCATTTCTTTCACTCTTACATAACTCTTGTTTCAATCAGATTGACATAGTTTGGGATTTGAACTGTTTTATGGAAACTAATTTTTACATACCAAAAACACTAAAACACTAGACCAGGACTCAGCAGACAGCTTTTTGTTATCCATACCATGAAACTAAGGAAAGTTGCTGAATGCTTTTAAGCTTCATTGTCCAAATCTGGCAAAATAAAAAAATTTGTACTTGGTTTTTATGACCCTTTAGAGTTCCTAACCTTTATCTTTGAAAGTATTTATAATGTTTTCATTAACAATCTTTAACTATTCTAAACGGTGGTTCACTCCCATCATTGTGAACTATGTTAGATTATTTTATGGAAAAGAAACTCAAGGCTAAGGCTTCTATCACCACCGAAGATGACTCAGAACAGCCCCAGGGAACATGTTGAATTATAATTATCAAAAGATTGCAAGTCTTGCAAGTTGCTCCCAATGCTGCTAGAAGTGTGAGTGAATTTTAAAATTATATTTCCTTAGATTTTATTCTTAATCTCTAGACTTTCCTATAGGGGTTTCCCACTGACAGTGATTGACCTCAATGGAAGGAAACAGCTCAGATCTATCAGAATCCTATAGGTTTTTATAGGGTCCCTATAAAGATGCTTCAAAATTAGAAAATATTTCTAATGATGTCTTTTTTATATAAAGAAGATAATTTTAACAGTATAATGGACAGGAACAAACATCATCCTATATTCTACCATCCAGAGAAAGATCCTGTGAATATTTTTTTATCTATGTTCCTTAGTTTTTTCTTATGAATATATATTTGCACATAACAAATACTGTTACTTGGCACTCTTCTAGATGCTGAAGATATAAGAGTGAACAAACCTGTGCCCATGTGGTGCTATTATACTATCTAGATAATTTTATTTCCTGCTTAATAAATTTAACAGTTTTTATAAGTGGTTTTTCATGTCATATATTTACAGAGCTTATATATTTAATATTTTCATTCATATTTAATGCTAAAATATTTCAAATATTTTATAATAAATAATTATTCAATAAGCATAATAGAATACAGATAGTTATACTGTTCTATCTCCTTAGGAGAAATTCCCAAGGAATAGAAATACTAAGCAAAAGCAAGTTAATATTTTTGAGGCTCTTAATGTGCATTGCCAAAGTACCTGATGAAAGTTTATAAAAATTACATCAGCTCCCCCTGCAGGAGTGCCCCTGTGCTGCTTATTTGATGTTTATCCCTCTGCATCCACCTCCTACTTTGTTCCATGCCACTTTGTGACCTGAAGTCTGTCCTGTGTGAACTTCCATTCCCCTCTGGCTTCTAGTGAAGTTCAACTAAAGGAAAGCACCCACTGGAAATCAATGGAAGGAAGAAAGTGAGGTGGGGATATTTATTCTCTTTTCCGTCTCCTTCCTAGATTGCAAGGGCTATGGAACAAAGGCCACAGCCCTGTAATCTGGCCTTTGTTATGCTGGTCTCTCTTCTCCCTAGGGGTTTTGGTTAATTCTTACCTCTCTTGCACCTACCAACTTTGATGTGGCAATGGCTCCCACTGTTCCCATTATAGAAATGCTTTCCTTTGTTGCTATTGCTAAACTCTGCCCATACCTTTTAAGTGGTCCTTTTATTAAATTTCCTTCAAAAACTCCACTTCCAGAACCCTAACAAACACAATGCCCATCTGTTTAAATACAATTAAAAAAACAAAAAGTGGACAATAGATAAAAAATAACTATCTCAGTGTCATGCAATTATATTTTTATTTTATTTTGATTATTCTCGAGATTAACATATTTTGATATATTTTCAATAATGGGCATTGTTTTTTCTATTGGTATAATTTTTAGAGTTTTTATTGGGGTTAACTGTTTTCTCTTTGATATTTTTGAGTTTTGTGCTTCAAAAATGTTTTCCAGTTTACCAGCCTAACAATTGAATATACTAGGTTCAATTAGTAAAATGGTTTGTGGTAGTTTTGTAATATCAAAGTTTTGGTTTATTTTTGAAATCAAATCAATCATCTTTTCCAGAAATCTTTTCCAAATAAGGATATTCAATCATAAAAATTGTGTTAGTGCCATAAATGCTTTCAACTATATAAGGATTTTATGGATGGCAAGAAAGTGTGACAAATAAGAGTACCTTAGAAACTATACAGTCCTTATTTGGGTTTGACTTGCTCTTTTTCTACCTTGCGACTTGTTACCCTCTGTCAATGACATACCTATCTAATGATCACCTTTGTCCAGTTCTTTTTATCTATTTCCATTGCATTATTAAATGATTCAGATTTTAATTGTTAAACCATGTAGGGAAATGAACAGATCCTGAATGTACAATTCAAATTTGACAAATATATTGACCATGTAATCAACATTCCCATCAAATCTAATATATTCCTACTGATGTTTTCGTATACCAAATCTGTCAGTATGAAGAAGGGGTGTTAATATCTCAAATTATTAATGTATTATTTTTTCTCCAATTAGGTCTGTCAAGTTTCATGTGCTTTGAAGCTCTTTTATTAGGTGTAGACACATTTTTTAAAATTTTTATATCTTAAAGATGAACTTAACAGTTTTGTTGAGGAATAGTTTATATACTATAGGAATCATCCAGTTTAAATGTACAGTTCAAAAAAATGTTAATAAGTTTATATAGTTGTACAGCATTCACTTCAATCCAAATTTAGAATATTTTCATCAACATAAAAACTTCCTTCATATCCCTTTGTAATTAATCTCCTGCCTCATACCCAAACTCAGATAACTACTAATTTGTTTTCTGTCACTACTTTTGTCTTTCTAGAAATTTCATATAACGAAAATCTTACAATATGTAGTTTTATAAAGTGTTTAACTTCTTTCACTAAACATGTATTTGAAATTATTCCAGGTTGTTGTGAGGATCAAGTTTAATATTTCTTACTGATGAATAGTATTTCATTGTTAAATACGCCACAGTGTGTTTATTTATTCACCTATTGATGTTTTGTTTCTAATATTTAGCTATTATGAATATCTCTGCTATAAATACTCACATATGAGACTGTGTGTGAACAATGTCTTGATTTCTCTTGGGTAATGGCAATACCTAGGGATATCTAGGAGGGGAATAGCTACTTATATATCAGGTGTTTGTTTAAACAAACATTCTGTAATGTGTTCCAACGTGACTTCACCATTTTCCATTTTCCATTCCAAATATCATTTAATGGGTGTCACAGGTTTTTAGCATTCTTGCCAGCACTTGATATTGTTAGTCTTTTTAATTTGAATTTCTCTAGTGGGGTTTACTGGTATCTCATTGCGGTTTTAATTTTCGTTTCCCTAATGACTAATCATGTTAAGCATATTTGCATGTGCTTTTTACTATTTGCATATCTTCTTTAGTAAGAGGTTTATTAAATTTGTCTTTTTAAAATGTTCTTTTTATTTTTTGGATAAAATTGCCCTATTGAATATATTTTTTGAATATATTTACTCAATCTTTGGCTCCCTTTTTTGTTTTTTTGATAAAGTTCAAATTCTCAATTATTTTAATAATTTCTGCTTTTTGTGTACTGAGAAATCTTTACCTAACCAAAGTCACAAAAATTTTCTACTATGTTTTCTAAGATTTATTATCTTATGTTTTACAACTAGATTTTTGATGCATTTTTAGGAGATTTTCATTTATGCTCTTATATTAAAATTGAGGTTAGTTTTGTTCTGGGTTTTTGTTATGTGTGTATATGAATATCCAATTGTTTCAGCACCAGTTATTAAAAATACTATTTTTCATTGAACTACCTTGACACAATTTTTGAAAAAAATTTACCATATGATACACGTGTCTCATATATATACACACACACATATTTACTGCAATGTGTATATATACATATATGGTAAATATATATGTGGTAAGTACATATATATGTAAATAGATATAGACTCACATATTGTATATTTACCCACATATGGTAAATATATACATATGTATGGTGTGTGTATATATATGTATATGGCAAATAAATATGCGGGTCTATTTATGAATTCTATTATTTCCTGTTGATATATATGACTCTTCTTAAGCCAACACCACACAGTTTTGATTACTGTGGTTTTATAATAGTTTTAAAATCAGCAGTGTAAAATCTTCAACTTTTTTTTTTCAAAGTTATTTTGGCTATTCTTAATCCTTTGGTTTTCTACATATACTTTGAAGTCTGCTTTTCAATTTCTACCGAAAACCCTGCTAGGGTTGTGTTTGGGGTTACACTGAGTCTAAATATTAATTTAGGATAAATTGTCAGGTTAACACTATTAAATCTTATGGCCCATTAAAAGAGTATATATTTATATTTATTTAGATCTTTAATTTCTCTAAGCCATGTTTTATAGTTTTCCA
Organism: Macaca nemestrina; assembly: GCF_043159975.1. NCBI lineage: Eukaryota > Metazoa > Chordata > Mammalia > Primates > Cercopithecidae > Macaca > Macaca nemestrina. The sequence continues at coordinate 62,225,455 of NC_092130.1, forward strand.
TATATAGATAGCATCTCTAGTTATTTCCTCCCTCTTTAATTCCTGATATTAATAAGTTTTCTTTTTTCTCGATGAGTCAGGCTACATGTTTGTCATTTTGTTTCTCCTTTTAAATAAACAACTTTTGATTTCATAGGATAAAGAGTCTGTGGGAAGAAGAATATTAATGAACAATTTCTTAGTGGAGATAAGAAAGAATATGGTTAAGGAAGAGTGGGCTTGAAAAAAAGTATCTACTATGAACTCTTTCCTCTTTATTTCAAAATGTGCCAATTTCCCTTCACTCATTCTCTTTCTTACATCTGTTGCAGAGGAAGTCTTAAGCTAATTTGATAGCTATTAGGCAGATTGCAGTCACAATTTATTTGCCTTGATTTAAAAATTCTTTAATGATTGAAAATACTTTCTCCTGTTAACAATTTCTTCATTGTCTTCCATGGAAAAGGCATTTTTTTTCTGATTCTTATCTATTAGAATGCTGGTAACTGGAGCTCTGGAGTTCAACAGACTAAATTTGAATTAGACGTTTGCCATTAGCATTGTGCTTTTGAGAAAATTAGCAAATTACTTACCCTCTCTGGACCTCAGTTTTCTCATATGTAAATGGGAATAGTAATAGTACTTATTTGATAAAATACTGTTCTTGTATAGATTAGATGGGCTTACTGCCACATTCAAGCCCTCATTACCTGATTTATAACACTGTAGACTGACTTATCAATATCTGAAATTTAAATAAATCACACAAAATCTTGAAAAAAGAATTTATCTGTAATTTATTTTAAAAATGTATTGATCTCTACTGTGATTTTTTAAAAATTTTATTCATTCTACTTACCTGGATTTGATTTGTTTTTCTTTTTCTAAAATCTTAAGTTGGAAGCTTATATGAGTTGATTTTGGAAGCTTATATGAGTTGATTTTAGTTCATTCCCTGCTCTTAGAAGAAATATCTGAAGTTTCAATATTTTGTGTTTTTAATATATTTCAGTATACTTTTTCTTTGAGCCATGTTAATTTAGGAGTATATTACTTGATTGTTCATGTTTTAGGATTTTCTAGATTTTTTCTGTTATTGATTTCTAATTCTAGTGTGGTCAGAAAAACACATTATTTCAATTCTTTAAAATGTATTGTGATTTGTTTTATAGTCTAATGTAAATTTTATTCTATTCCCACAGTATATTTTTATTTTCACTTGAAATAATTTATATTTTACTGTTGTGGAATAGAGTGTTCTATATTTGTCAGATAGGTTGTGTTGGTTAATAAAATTGTTACATTTGGTTTCCTTACCAATTTTTTGTCTACTAGTCCTATCAATTACTGAGACTAAAGTGTTAAAATTAACAACTGTAATTATTGAATTTTCCTTTACTTCTTTTAATAGAAGTTAGTTTTGCTTTGTATCTTTTTGGGGCTTTGTTGTTAGCTGCATATACATTTATGAATGTTAATATATACTGATATATTGACACATTCATCATTATAAAATGTTCTTTTCTCCTGCATTAAACTTTGTTTTCATGTCTATTTTGTGTGAGCTTAAAGTAGCCCCACTCCAGCTCTCTTATGGTTACTGTTTGTGTATCTTTTTTCTCTTTGAAATTTCAACCTATTTATATATACATAAAATTGAATTGTGCTTGAATTTGAATTTGTATTTGAATTTAAAGTTCATCTCTTTTAGATAGCATATAGTTGGATTTTGCTTTTTAAATCTTGTCTGACAATCTCTGCTTTTTATCAATTCATATTTAATGTAATCATGATATGGTTAAGATTAGATCTGCTATGTTGCTTCCATTTATATTTGTCTCATCGCTATCTTCCATTTGTCTAATTTGTTTTAAAATATTTATTGAAGAACTTTATTAAAGGACAAATAAAATTTAAAACAATTTTATTAAAAATTTAAACAATTTTTAAATTCTTTTATTAATGTTTAAGAATTTTTTAGTCAATTTTAGTGACTCTAGATATTATGATAAACATACTTAAACTGCCACTATTGACCACAAATAATGACTTAGTCCCAGTAAGATATATTAATTTCACAATGATGTAGCTCAGTTTCCTCCCTTATCTAGCTATGTTATAAACCTGACAATAGAATGTTATTGTTTGTTCTTTAAACAGTAAGATTATTCAAGAGCATAAGAAAAAATATATATATATATACATACACACACATAGAGTTTTCAGAACTGTTTTATTAATTATATTATTGTTACTGTGTATGTCATGCGTGGTGCCTTTTCTTGCTACTTTCAAGATTTTTTCATTGTTTTGGGATGGGATAATTCTGATTTTTAGTTGAGTTATTGTTTCTTACATCTGCCATCTGAAATCTGCCGTTGAACCCGTCTAGTGAAACTTGCACTTGTTATTATCCTTTTAATGTCTTTAACTTTCTTCTTTGTTAACTTTTCTGTTAGATACCTTATTTGTTGGCTCAATTATCACTTTTTTTTGTTGTTTTAATTTTTTTTAGAAACTGGATCTCACTTTATTACCTAGTCAGGAGTTGTAGTGGCATAATCACAACTCAATAACCTGGAACTCCTGGGCTCAAGCAATCATCCTGCATCAGCCTCTGGAGGACTGCAGGCACTTGACACCATGCCCAGCTAATTAAAAATAAAGTTTTTGTTAAAGATGAGGTCTTGCTACCTTGCCCAGACTGTTCTCAAATTCCTGGCCTCAAGGGCTGTTCCTGCCTTGGCCTCTCAGATTGCCGGGATTACAGATGTGAGCCACTATGTCTGGCCTGATAGCATGTTCTTCTAACATACTTAGAATATCTGCCTCGAAATTCTTTTCTAAATTCAACATCTGGGCTCACCCTAACTGGTTGTACTGAGTATTAAAACCAGTTCCTATCAACTAGAATAATTTGATTCTTGAGTTTGGGTATAAGTCACATTTATTACTATTTGGTTGAAAACTGGTCATTGTTGATAGTATATTATAGCAAATCTAGATTATCTTTTTATTTCTCTGAAAGTTTTGAGATATATATGTGTGTGTGTGTGTGTGTGTGTGTGTGTGTGTGTGTGTGTGTGTTTGTTTTGTTTTTGAGACAGAGTCTAACTCTGTTGCCCAGGCTGGAGTGCAGTGGTGCAATCTCAGCTCACTGCAACCTCCACCTCCTGGGTTCAAGCAATTCTTCTGCCTCAGCCTCCCAAGTAGCTGGAACTACAGGTGCGTACCACCACACCCTGCTAATATTTCTTTTATTTTTTAGTAGAGACAGGGTTTCACCATGTTGGCCAGGCTGGTCTTGATTCCTGACCTCAGGAGATCCACCACCTCGGCCTCCCAAAGTGATGGGATTACAGGCGTGAGCCATCATGCTCAGCTGGTTTTGTTTTTATTTACAACTTTGACTTAAATCACAGAATCTATTTCCCTATAATGATGTGTAGCCACTGCTATCTCTGTTCAATTTTTTTTTCCTGTTTCCCTACGTATATATCCCCTGGATCTGTGTGCCAGTCACTGATGTGGCGGAGGTTATCCATGCTCAGACACTTTCAGTCCATAATGATTTTCTTTTCTGCCACCCAGTCAGTGTGTGAGTTGATGTAATTTATCAAGACTTCCCTGGCTTTCATTTTTGCTGGGTTCTCTTGAGTCTCCCACAATCATGTATACCTTAGTAGTCAGCCAGATTTGTGGTGAGTTTATTATCTCACTCCCATGGTCTCCTGGTAGGTTGAGCAACCACCCCAATCAAGGTCATAATCTCTGATGTCTTCTTCCTTAGGTCAGTGGATCAGCAGTCTATTTGGGCTCTGCCTCTCTGTTATATAGCAGGAAGTGCTTTCTTACAGAGAATCAGAATGTTTGTAGGAATCCACTTTGTGTCCTTTGTATTTTTTTTCCAAGTATTACAGTCCTATATTGCCTGTTGTTTAGTGCCTTAAGACATTTGCTTCATATGTACTGTTTCTACCACTGTTTAGAGTGGAGGGCAAGTCTAGTATGATTAACTCTGAACATGACAGGATGTGGAAATACAATTGATCAAGTTTTCCATGTTAATATCTAAGGCCATAAAACACCAATTTTATTTTAGACATTTGAAATAGTCTCATTATTTTAAAGACTGTAATGTATGTGCAGTTTCAGTATATTTTATATTATTAAATGAGCATTACTCCACCGTACTTGTTCCTTTTCCAAAGTACCCATATTTCTGTGTAGTATTGACATTCATATCACCTCAAGCCTGTGAGAAAATTGGTAGACAGTGACTGAAGCAGAATTCAAGTTTCACTACCAGCAGTACCTCCAATAATACAATCATCATTTATTAGGAATCAAGAATATTTTGAACAAACTTTGAAAGTTATGCAAATACCTGATAAAGCATGATTTCACTTCTCCTAATGCTTACAGTCCATTCGGGGAGAGATGATAAGATGTGTGATAGTGCAGGTCAGCCAATGTAAAGATTTTATGAATGAGCAGTGAAAACATTAAGCTGTCATAGAAGGTTGGATAGATTTTATGGGAAGATTTGAATAGATAAAGCAAAGTCTTAAATACCCTTCATAGGGACTAGGTAGTAATAGAAATGAGTAAAGAAAGAGGTTTCGAAGGTGAAAAACAAAAAAAGATAATAAAAATCAATGCCGAAGCTTTGTAACTTATATTCACCTTTAAAACGGCAAGACACTAGGGAATGTTGGTGACTAATGTGGTGGAGAGTGAATGACTTTATAAAGGGGGAGTCACTCTCAGTTTCTGCTTATTGTCCTAAGACAATGCAAACCCACATATTGCCAGATCTCTCATCTTTCAAAAAGTTTGGAAATCTAATTTTTGCAAAATATCATAATTTTTTAATGTTGGCAACAAATCAACTATTTTATCCTACCATGGAGGCCATCAAAATTGTCTCTGGGAATGAATTTTGCATACAGGGTACCAGTCTGTGACCTCAGAGTTCACACATTCTGAAAGATGGAATCAATTCGCGGCAGGAAAATTTGTATTAAATATATTCTGTAGCAGAAATAATGAAATAATGACTTAATAACTTATCATCGTCAGTTATGCTCCTTCCCTCCAACATTTGATGATCACTATTGCAACTTAATAAGCATAAAATAATAGAAACACCTTCATATCCTCTAGAAAGCAGATGCATTTGAATTTTATTTAGAAATTCATGGAGAAAAGTTGTAAACAGAATCATTATTTTTATGTATTTGGTGTTTGGATTCAGGGCTCCTTGGGTTTATAAAATGACATTTTTTAAAAGAGAGAAAAAAACCTCCCTTGCAAATACCAACTCAGTGTTGCACAAGAGATTGCAATGCCTCCACAGGGGCTGCAAGCTCATCAGTGTGCAAAGTACCCAAATATTTTACCAATTTAGAATGCATGTTACCAGCTAGATTATAACATCTTTGGTAAGCCATTAAATCTATAGTCTCAATATCTGTTCCAATATTTTTGAAGTATAGATTATCCTTAGTTAACCTAATAGAGAATAAATTATTTTACTGCAATAATGCCCTAGAAAATAGATGTTCTGTTTGAACTGCCTTATTGGTTAATGTAAACCAAAATGCAAATCTTTTGACATTCAAGTTTGCTTTTTTATACCTAAGTGTAATTTTCAAATAAAAAAAGTAATAAAGACAGATAAAACTTTCAGTTTCTTATATCTTTAAATACCTAGAAAAATATTTAAAATAACATTTGATAAATTATAAGTGAATTGAAACCAAATAGATATTGCTTCCTTCAAATAAATCTGGAATTGAAATAAATGTAGGGAAACATTAAATGAAGAAATACAATGCTCCTGCAAAACTTGAAATATTGAAATACTGGAGCAGTCCCTTCCCTGAATAAATATAGATGTTGTTCCAGGAGAGTCTCTTTCTAGGACATGCATCTATATGTATATGCATTCATATGTACCTTTGTGCATTTGCATGTGTATTCCTCATGGAAGTTTAGTAAATGGGGCTAACTCAATGTTGATAGCTGCTTTTGGTAACATGCATGCAGTTGCTAACATTTCACCAGGTGCTAGTCTTCACTTCATCTCCCTTAAGCTTACAAAATAACATCTAAAGAGCCTAAGTTCACATATAAGTAATTAGTGCAATTTTGACCTCCAGTTCCATCATTGTAGGCTGCTGAAACTTAACCTTTTCTTAATAAGATCTTATTTATTCAAAGTCATAAATTAATATTTTAAATGAAATCATCATTAGACAAACTACAAAACCATCTGGTTGAGCTTTTATGTTGTTTTTCTTCTCTTGATTTTTCTTTTCTTTGTTCCATTTACAACTCTTTTTCAGAAAATAATGTAGAAATCAGATTAATTTTGAATTTAAAGAGAAAAAAGTAATGACAATTTGGTTTAATGCTTCATTTTGTACAAATACACCTCAGACTTCATTACTTAAAATCAACTAAAATAAAATATTTACCACTTTTGGTGAAGTCAGGTGCAAAGTCTGTTTATTATGTCATTGGTTTAATATCTCTAATTTGAATGTAATTACTGGCAATCTAAGCAACTGATTCTTTGTGGGGAAAATTTAAAAATATATACATGCAATTAAACACTATACAACAAATCTTCATTTCTTGTTAATTTCATTCAAATACTTCCTATGTTCCTAACACTCTTTGGGGAGACCAAGTAAATCAGAACTGGTTTATTTATTTTTTTTTTTCTGTATATATTCATTTTTGTATTTTTGTTCAGTGGAATAATCTCCTTTCTTTGCCCCTAGATGGCAACTCTAGCTGATCTCATGACTTTTCTGCTGTCCTCTAGATAATAAATATCAGCCCTAATACCATTTTCAGTTGTAAACATAGTTTCAAGTCAATTTTTAGAATATGAAAATTAAGATATTAATGAAACCACTGAATTTGGTTTTAAAGGTGGTTAAAGTTGAAGTTCCTGAATTGTCTCTGATGAATACTAAACCTGACTCTCCTGAGGTATTTTCATATGTTCTTCATAGGTTCCTGGTAGGGGCATTGGGTAAGAGGCTGGTTCTATATTTGACTGTATTTTTTATGTTATCTTTTGGTTAATTTCTCAGATTTTGGTATTTGGTAATAGGCATCTAGGTGTTTCTACTGAGGTCTTTTGTTATGTTACTCTTCCTATAGTCTTCATTTTTTTTTCACAGGAAACTCACACACCTCCTTTGGACTAACTCATAGTTGATACCAATGCAATAGCGAATGAGTCCTATTGCAAATTACATATTCCTGGCTCTATCACTAAAGAAAGGCATTGGTCAGATTACGTATTGCTCTCTAGATTTTCTTGTTTGAGGGTCAGATGCAATTTTTTTAAACTTTTTTAGTTTTTCAGATGAAAGTCAGGGGTTAGTTCATATACCCCTCACAATTTCAGAGAACCCCGACCAAGATGTCTAAATAGTTCCTCTGAAGAATTTATAGCTAACATTAATGTGATACGATGAGAAATGCATCTCCCTTCTATCTTTCATAGAGACGGAGAATATAGTCAAGGCAGTATGAAAGATTTTTTTCCCTACAAAGATCCTCTTTTAAATATCACTGACTGTTTACATATACATTAACTTTGGAAAAGATTCTGGACTGCAGATTTGTCTGGGACAAATGTGGTCTGTCTCACACACATTTGGTTACCATTCTTTTACACAACTTGAGTTTCTTTCTTTTTAATAAAAAGGCTTTTACAGTTTTAAAAAGTCTGCAGACCACTGATCAAATGGTGTCAGGTTTAACTTAGAAATACAGAAAAAAATCAAGAAAAACTTAACTTTATACAATTAAGAATTTAAAGAGTTTCTCTTTGAAAATGAATTTTTGTACTGATTACCTTTAGAGAGTTGACCTATAGTCCAAACCATGGGTAAAATTCATGCCCTTATTGAAAATCTAGGGAAAATTACCTTTCTAATGACCTATGAAAATAACCTTCATCTTCTTATAATCAAGAAGAAATTCAAATTGTATTCTGTACTCTCATTGAATATTAATACCCAGACTATTCTCTGTGATATGGAATATATCATCTATTTAGTGATTTGTATAAGGTAGTTGGTCTTATAAATGCTCATGTTTGGAATTAGTTAAAATCATGGAAATGGTACTATACATATTTGAGCAAATGTTCATAGAATTTGAAATAATCTCACAAATTATTTACTTTAACTCCTTAACTTTATAGATAAATATATAATAATATCTCTTTTTGTAGAGAACTTGTGGGAACAGAAAACGTTATTAGTCTCATTCAAGGTCAAAGAGCCCTGAACTAGATTTTACATTCTCAGATCTGAGCCTCTATCTTCATATTGCACGATCATTGGTATACATAGTTCATCTTGGGAAATGGAATGGTAAAATTGAAAGATTTAGCCTATTAAGTGAAATAAATCTAAAAGGAAATAGATTTATGTTCTAGACCGCTAAGGGACAATTACAAAGATAGCAATTATTAACATAATGAAAATATCAGGACAATTTTCCTTTAATTCTAGGAGTAAACCCCACTACTTCTATGTAAATGAAAGGAGAAGGCATTCAGTGTCATGGGGCATGTGTACCTAGGCTTCTGAACTTTTAAGATGATGGAATTTTAAGTTGTAAGGAAAATGAACAAGTTGTTTTCTACCAAAGACAGAATATTTCATTTCTCTTTCTCATAATTTTTAATTTCTGATTTTCTTTCAACATTGTCATAAAAATGATTGTTCAATTACTCAGCATGTAGATTATCAGGGAGGAGAAATACATAGTTTTCTTTCAATAACTTTTATTCTCTCATTTTTATTTTGCTTACTTGTGCAGGACTTAATGAAAACCATTCTTTACCAGCTCTTTTGTCGTTACTGACAAACTTAATGCAGGTTCTGAGTCAGACTGCTTAATAGGTAAAGAGAGTAAAAATGAAACATAAAATAGCTAGAGAGAAACACACTGTAAATACCTGGGGAATTAAAAAAAAAAGGTTTGTAGGCTACTTATGTGCAAATGAAGGCATTTAATTGTAACATGTCTTCAGTGATAAATGGGGAAAAAAAGTCTTGAATAAATTTCCCATTATAAAATGAGAAATTGTCATGCTTTGCCCTTTTCATTTGCTCCTTGAGAAAGGTGAACTTATCTAAAAAAATTTATACCAGCAGAGCTGCTTTTCTTCAGCTAATGAACTGCAGTAACTTGGGAAATGGCACTATGTTGAATGGTACTAGAGGGCAAGAATAATAACACTTTTACAATATTAAATTACTAGTAAGATTTTCTAAAAACTAATTTTATTCTCAATGTTTTTTTAAGCAAATGAGTGACAGGTAAGAGAAGGCACAAGAGTTGCAGAGGTACAAGCATAGGCCTAGGGAACTGCTCAGTGTCTCGTAAAGGACCACTCATCCCCAGGGAAGTAGGTCATTTTCAGATTAAAAGTTTGTTTTTTGAGTTCAGGGTTAAAGACATGCGAATGTACCAGAAGTTATTTTCTGAAGTGTCGGCATAGCAGATACTGCCTGATAGAGAAGAAGCAATTCATTAAGAGTCTTGCCAAGTCTGAAGCTTTAACAGACAAGACGTAAAACTGGTATATTAAGAGTGGAAAACGGAATTTCTTTAAGCATGTCACAGCTCTCATTCCTCCTCTCACACAAGAAACTTCTGAATGGAAAAAAGAGGAAAAATTAAGTTTGACATGAGCAAAAGGCAGTTGGGAAACAATGAAAGAATCAAGGACACTAATACTTTTTTATACTGGGGTACATGAGCAGAACATGCAGTTTTGTTACATAGGTATACATGTGGCATGGTGGTTTGCTGCACCCATCAACCCGTCACCTACATTAGGTATTTCTCCTAATGCTATCCCTCCCCTAGCCCCTGACCTCCTGACAGGCCCTGGTATGTGATGTTCCCCAAACTGTGTCCACGTGATCTAATTGTTCAGCTCCTACTTATGAATGAGAACATGCAGTGTTTGGTTTTCTGTCTTGGGATAGTTTGCTGAGAACGATGGTTTCCAGCTTCATCCATGTCCCTGCAAAGGACATGAACTCATCTTTTTATGGCTGCGTAGTATTCCATGGTGTGTATGTGCCACATTTTCTTTATCCAGTCTATTATTGATGGACATTTGGGTTGGTTCCAAGTCTTTGCTATTGTGAATAGTGCTGCAATAAACATACATGTGCATGTGTCTTTATAGTAGAATGATTTATAATCTTTTGGGTATATACCCAGTAATGGGATTGCTGGGTCAAATGGTAATTCTAGTTCTAGATCCTTGAGGAATCACCACACTGTCTTCCACAATGATTGAACTAATTTACACTCCCATCAACAGTGTAAAATCATTCCTATTTCTCCACATCCTCTCCAGCACCTGTTGTTTCCTCACTTTTTAATGATCGCCGTTCTATTTTCTAATATAATTTATTTCATATCCATGTTTTTTAAATTATAACTAGTGTATTTATGTTGCTCTTAAAGTAGCTTTTATCATTATCATATGTTTTGGCTATGATCAGCAATGAAAAGGCAAAGGACTTAATTTTCCTGATGACAGTAAACCGCAAGATATATTTACAGAAATAGTTTCAAAATCACTTAGCTTTAGAAGTGAATCAGCTTTCTTCTAAGAGTACATATAGCAGATAATCTCTAAGTTAATTGAAAGTCCTTGACTATGGAATATAATCAAAATCAATTGTTGAAAAGGAAATCAAGTGCTGCATTTCATAAAAGCAGTTTTGCTTTACCACGTAGAGGGTTTATTGTTTTGCTCTAGGCTAAGGTTAATGTTGGATAGTGCAATTTTTTTCTACTACAGTAGTCTAGTTTCATGTATATAAATCCAAAGAGTGGTATCTCTGATGAGGTGATGTTAGTTTAAGTAAAACAATAAAATCTTTTCTTTATGAGAAAAAGGTTTGAGTGAGCCACATAAAATTAATATTAAGTTTTCTGTAGTCAACCTCATTACTTTGGTAGATGACTTGCATTAAAGGCAATGAAGCAAGGAGTCAGAAGCCTGCGTCTCTGCCATTTCTGCAATGCTGCAGATACACATTTCACATAATTTATATAGAAATGTACATTGATTGTGCTTTCTTAGGATATCTGTGCACTGGACTAGAAATTATGACTTTATTATGATTCTTCAAGGTGTTGCTGTTTCAAATCATGAGTAGACACAATTATTATTAATAAGCAAAACCAGAAAATACTACTCATTGTGTTTACATTACATACAATATTTGGATGTGTGCATAAATACAGATACAAAACTTATTCTTTGGAAAATTCTGTAAAAATGCATGAATCAATTATATTTATTACTTTAAAAATAAACTCAATACATATGTTTGTATATATATCAATAATAAGTTCCATTTTTTAAAACACAAATAGACTTGTATTTCTCCCTGAGTAAAGGTAAAATTTTAATATAGTGGGAAAATAAACTTCAACTTGTTCTTTGAAATATTTTTGGGGATCTCACCTACTTGCTAAGTTCTCTTTCATTGGCCGTAACTCTGTTTATGAATGATCATCCAAAGTGGTTGAATGAATTAACTTGACATAAGAAGTGAGCCTGATTAATGACTATGTTTCTTTGTAGCTCACTTTAACTCTATATCATATATTAATTACCATTTATCCTCTGAATAGAAATTCCCTAGTAACATTTGTCTCTGTAAATATTGTTGATTTACTCATTAATAAAATCATTAATGATGATAGTGATGCCTCCATACTCAAAAGACAAAACAAAATCAACTTCCCAGTTGTAGATTTTAAGTCCATATATATCCCTTAGAGACAGTGCTAGAATTTAATCTACAGGGGTATATAGCTAATCATTCGTTCAGTTGCATAATAGGTGTGGTAAGCAGATACAGAAAGTAAACTAATATACACACTATATCTTAAAGTTAGCTTAAATTATCCTTTCTTGATCCATTGCAGAATGACACCAAAATTGGTTTCTTCTGTTTAGCATTTGTTCCGGAGGAAATTCTACACCAAATGAGGTGTTTTACTGAAATTTCAGATGCTGTTTGTTCTGGTTATTCTATTAAATTAAAACTATACTTCTGGTTCCACTTAGACACCAGTTTATAGGCCACCATTTTAAGCTTATATCTTCTTTGGACTAATACTATCTTTGGGGTTTGCTGGTCAGGCACTTAAAGGGTGCCAGCATAATTGAAGTAGCACAGTGCACATTTATGGTGACTGGGCTAATATAATCAATGAATATTATTATCAACCTACTTTGGAAGCGGTGATACTTATTCCTGTGAATCTCCAATATTAAAAGCTGTCTTTGTGATTAAAACCATTTAAAATAACCTAAACTTCGTTTATTTTATTTCTGATTTAAAAGCAGGTGTTATTTATTCCCCCTGTGGTGGTATACACTTTTATACAACTCATTCTTTCCCTCCCTCCCTCCCTCATTTTCTTCCTCCCTTCTTTCCTTTCCTTCCTCCCTCCCTCTCTTTTTCTTTACATCATCTTAGGCTCCTTTGAGGCACTGAGATTGCAACTAAATAGCTGTAGCTTTATATGATTTTGAGAATTCATCATATGTGTGATTTCTTTGATGTCCTTTCGCTAAAAAAAAAAAAAACCCAATATTTTTAAAATAGAAATTGTGCTATCTTCTCAGTTTTGCTGACCCACATCACACACACACAAAAAAACCCTACCTGTTCTGTGCACTCTGATCTCTTAAAAAATGAAATAAATATTTTTAAAATTATTAATGAAACAACTGTAACATCCATCTATAAAGTTTGAAAACTAACTTAGCAGAAAACTACTAATCTAAAAAAAATAAAGTAAACCACAACGGTCATTTAGAACCAATCCTAGGACTTTGAGCAAGAATGAAGCAAACCATGGAACTAACAAACTGTGTATGCACCAAAAAATCTAGTTCAAGAGCTAACAAAGTCTCCTTTATTTTTAGGCTGCTTAATTCAATGAAATATACACTCCTCACTTGTGTTTCATAAGCATTTCAGTGTTATTCAGAAACTCACTAATAGCTTAATCATATTGCTCAGATAAATTTTGCTATCCAATTTGAAACTATGAAAGCCATGGTTGTGAAAGTGATGACTGTGAAAGTGATGGCTCTACTTCCTTCCCAGTTCTTCTCTGGTATATCTTAAAATATATTCCAAATAATTCAGGTTCCAGCACGGTGATGACTATAGTAAATCTGGTATATTTGATGTAGGTTTGGTGAGCTGGCTGAGAGACTAGGGGCCACCTATGAAAATGATTTAAAAGGGGAATTGTTTGTAAGCTATAGATGAAGGCTTGGCTTAAGCTATTGCTTAAACTTCTCTGCTTAGTTGATATTCCTGTTATTGATATAAAAAGTAACATAGACAGCAATGTTGTGGATCCAGACAATGGGTCTCGTAGAAAAAAATGATCAAAATGATTAGCCTTGTACAAGAAAAACAATGCACAAGTGACAGAAGTGTTGCTAAGATCAGACTTAGAGTTTCTTGGTCAGTAGGGGGATGATTATAAAGTAGAAATTGGATTGTCAACAAAGAGTCTTTTCTACAAGTTCAGTCATTACTGTTGGCAACACGTGGACACCCAGAGGCCAGAGCCTTGGGTAAGATCACTAGGGTTCAAAGTCAAGCTCTGTAACTCATGAGAAAATTTTGGGCAAGGTGTTTGCCTCTCTTCTCTTTAAGTCAGGGATTATTAAATTATGTAATAAAGCTAAAGTGTCCATAACATAAGTAAACAATCAAGATTGGTATATATTTAAATATTGCTTTAGTAAGAATCACTTTTGCATATGGTTTAGGCTGTTGGTGCAGGGCTTGAGTGATGACACTTGAAGAAATTATAGAAAATACAGGGATCTTCGGAGGCCTAGGTATCACTAGTGGTAGTTCGGAATTTGCTACTCTTCCATGAGCAGACAGTAGTAGGATGAGATGCCAGCCATGAGGTCCTGTCCTAAATCTTCCTATCTAAACCTAAGGTATTGTGTACTCTCACTGCTGTCTCACTAATGTTTCAATTCCCTCTCTTCATGTTTCCCTTGTTCTATTTTCATCACTTCTTTCAGTCAATTTAAGTTCCATTGTTATGCTCCTCACCTTCTCAGCCAGTCCTCTGTGTCTGTGTGTATGTTGTGTGTGGGGTTATAGATGAAAGCAAACATAAATTTTAAAAGAAATTAGTATTTATTTTAGAATAGTTATAGATTTATAGGAAAATTTAGCAGAAGGTACAGAGAATCCCCCATAGCCTAGCTCTTCTACCACACATTCTTTCCTCTGTTATTTACATCTTTTATTAGTAAGTTCTATTTCTTACAACTCTTGAACCATCAATGTTGCATTTTTATCAACTAAAGTCCATGTTTTTTTTTTTTATTAGGGTCTACTTTTTGCGGTATAGTTTTACGGATTCTTATGAGTGTATAGTGACATATATCCGCTACTCTAGTATCTTACAGAATAGTTTTACTGCCTAAATTACCACTGTTCTCTACCTATCCATTCCCTCCTCCCTCACGTGGAACCCCTAGCAACCACTAACTTTTTAATAGTCTCTATAGTTTTGTCTTTTCCAAAATGCCATATAGTTGGAATCCCATAGTAATGTATCCTTTCCTTATTTGCTTCTTTCACTTAGCAATATGCATTTTTAGTTCTTTCATGTCTTTTTGTGGCTTGATAGCTCATTTTCTTCTTTGTGTGTGGGGGGAGTTTCTCTGAATCATTATTTTTACTTATTACTGATATAAATATTTGTAAATATTTATGGAGCACATATGTTTTGTAATATGCATATAACAATCAAATTAGGGTGTTTGGGGTGTCTATCACCTAAATATGTATCATTTCTATGGGTTGGGATCATTTCACGTCCTTTCTTTTATCTAAAGATATACAATACATTGTTAATTATATTCACCCTAATCTGCTTTTGAACTTTAGAATTCATTCCTTCTCTCTAACTGTATGTTTGTAACCACTAACCAATCTCTTTTATGCCCCTTCCTTACCCACACACTCTTCCCAGCCTCTGTTATCTATCATTCTATTCACTACCTCTATAAGATCAAACTTTTTAGCTACCACATATGAATGACAACATGCAATATTTTTTTTTTTCTGGCCTGACTTACTTTACTTAACATACTGTCCTCCAGTTCCATCCATGTTGCTGCAAATTATATGATTTCATCCTTTTATTTTTTTTAGACAAGTTCTCACTTTTGCCCAGACTGGAGTGCTATGGCACAATCTCAGCTCACTGTAGCCTTGAACTCATGGGCTTGAACTCCTGGGCTCCTTCTGCCTTAGCCTCGTGAGTAGCTGGAACTCCAGGGATGGTGTCACCAGGCCCAGCTAATTTTTTAAAAAAATTTTAGTACTGATCCTCTTGCCTCAGTCTTGCAAAGTGCTGGGATCACAGGCATGAACCACCGTCAACAGTAATTTCATTCTTTTTTATGGCTGAATATTCCATTTTGTATACATAACACTTTTTTAATCCATTTGTCTGTTGATGGAAACTTAGGTTGATTCCATGTCTTGGCTATTATGAATAGTATTGCAATAAACACAGGAGTCCAGGCATCCCTTTGTGATACTGATATATTATTCTCCTTTGGATATTCAAGGGTGTGACTGCTGGATCATATAGTTCTAGTTTTAGTTGTTTGATAAATTTCCCTACTATTTTCCACAGTGACTGTACTAATTCTCATTCCTGCCAACAGCATATAACAGTTTCCTTTTCTTCACACCTTCACCAGAATGTTGTTTATTTATTTTCCATAATACTAATTTTAACTGGGGTAAATAATATTTCATTATGGTTTGGAATTGCATTTTCCTGATGATTAGTAATGTTGAGTATTTCAAATATATTTTTGGCTATTTTTATGTCTTCTTTTGGAAAATATCCATGTCCTTTGCCTGCTTTTTGATGCAATTTGTTTTTGTTTTATTTTACTGTTGAGTTGTTTCAGTTCTTTGTATATTCTAGATATTAGTCCCTTGTCAGATGAACAGTTTGCAAATATTTTATCCCATTCAACAGGTTGTCTCTTCACTCTGTTGTTTCCTTTGCTCTGCAGGAGCTTTTGGGTTTAATATAGTTCTATTTGTCTTTTTTTGGTTTTGTTGCCTGTGCTTTCCAGGTCTTATCTACAAAATCTTTGCCTAGATCAATGCCCTGAAATGTTTTCTTCTGGTAGTTTTATTGTTCCAGTTTTTTTAAAGTCTTCAATCTATCTTGATTAGATTTTTATATATGTTGAGATAGAGGGGTTCAGTTTCATTCTGTATATAGTTATTGCATTAAATCTGTAGATTGTTTTGGGCAGTATGGTCATTTTAACAGTATTAATTCTTCTGATTCATGAGCACGGAATGTCTTTCCATTTGTTAGAGTCTTTCTCAATTTCTTTCATGGGTGTTTTGTAGTTTTCCTGTAGTCTTTCACCTCCTTGACTAAATTTATTTCTAGATATTTTATTTTTATTATTTTTATTTTTATAGCTACTGTAAATGGTGTTGCTTTCTTGACTTCTTTCTCAGCTAGATGATACCTCATTTCTTTTTATTATTGAATAATATTTCATTGAATAGATGCATTACAGTACATACCAGGAGCAACGAGGATATGTTTTAGTAGGTTATTGGATTTACTAGTTTATTTATCCATTCACCTACCAAAATTGCTTCCTATTTTGGAAGCAAGTATGGTTGCTTCCAAATTTGACAATTATGAATAAAATTGCTGTAATTATCTGTGTTCCAGTTTTTGTATGAAATAAGTTTTCAATTCATTTTTGTAAATACCAATGAGTAAAATTGCTGGATCATATGGTAAGAATGTGTTAAGCCTTATAATAATTTGTCTTTCAAAATGGCTGTACCATTTTGCACTCCCACCAGCAATGAAGAGAGATCCTGTTGCTCCACATCCTTGCAAGCATTTGGTCGTCAGTGTTCATAAATTTCTTTTAACTATTTACTTTCTTGCTGTTTTAGCAAACACAATTCTAGTCATTATAACAAGAAAGTGCCTGAACACTCAGTGACTGAAAGTTCATCTCTCTTTCATGCAATAATTCATTGTGTTGTGACAGGTAGCACTGCTCTCCTTAGTCATTGAGGGACTCAAACTGAAAGTGGCTCTGCTGTCTTCAGCAGATTTTCTTCCAGGATCATTCTTCTCATCAACATTCTAGGTAGAAAAGAGTGTGTTGAGGAGGTACAACCTCTTTTTATTGAGGTTCCATCTTGGAAGTGGTGCAAGCCATTTATGCTTCCATTCCAGTATGGCAGCTGTTCATTTCTCTATACCAAGTTGTAAGATCAGCTGGGAACTATCATCTTTGTCTAGGCAGTGGCTTCCCAGAAACAACTATATTACTGTGGAGGTCAGAGCAGAAAATTATGGGATGATATTTAGTGATCTTCTCCACATTTTTAAAATAGTTCATTGTAGCAGTTGTGATTGGTTGCTTTTTATTATTGCATCACTTTAGGTACTAATGGCCATTCAGTAAAGATGGTAAAAGAAGCAATGATTTCCTGGAACCAGTGACGACTGGGCACAGCTTTGTCTAAGAGATACTGTGAAAGTTTGGCCATTATATCTGGACCTCTTCAGTAATTCTTTTCACAGAGCTTAGACAAAATGATTGGGTACCCAATTCTTGTATTTTCCAGAATGCACTCGTTCTGAGACAAAGAAAACTAGTCGGACTTAAGTGGCAAAGAGCAAACAATGTGCTTTTCAGCATATTGGCTCTGGGCGGGGGCAGTGGGGAAGGGAGTGAGGAAAGAAAATAATTACAGACTCCAAAATCCAATTATTTCTGTGTACTCTTGTTGCTATTCTCCTCCTTATACACACAGTAATTTAGGTTTTGTTTTGACAGGAACATAGAGATACTCATAAACTGAGAGGCAATGTTTAGAGATTTAGTGAGTATCTTATCAGAAGTAAATAAGAAGGGCCCAACATTTTTTAAAGCATGTTTTATACAGTGTTCTAATCTGTATTAGTTGGCTGGAATCATGGGGACTATTTACTTAAAATGTTTAAGTAAACTCATACTTGTAAATGATAATCCAAATATATATTTAATTGACAGACCCACCAAACATATTTGGCCCAATATTACACCTAAAAAATAGCAATACAATTACTCAATAGTTATTTAACAACACAAGTGATATTAGCAGGTACCAATTAGCATTTTGAATGTCTATTTGCCTTTGCTTTCTAACATCAAGTGTTCTCATTTGATACATTTCCATTTTCCTAGAAGGAAGGAAAGGGAGGAGAAGAGAAGGGGAAGGGAGAGGAAGGGAGGGGAGGGGAGTAGGAACAGAGGGGAGAAGGTGGGAAGGAAGAGAGAAAGTGAAGGAGAAAAGGAAGGATAGATTCAAACTAGAATCATGGGTTTTAAGATAGTAAAAGATGCTTGCTAGTTGTTACCAATGTAATAATTATTCTTCAACATGCTAGCAATTCTCTAAAAGTAGCGAACTACAGGCAAATGTTGTGTGTTCAATTTATAGTGAGCAGCTGGTTTATGCTAGAACTCCGACAGGGTTTAAAAACCTGCCTTTTTTGAGACTTCTCTCTCTTGGGATTGTTGGGCTAAGTGAGGTTCAGTCTGTATTAACTGAGTAATTTTGAGTTTCTTTGAAAAGAGATTCATGAATATACACTTGAAAATTTAAAAACTGTTAATATCCAAAATTATCTCTGACTGCCAGACTATCTTTTGTCTTTTTCTAATGAATAAATCAATTTCTGAAATGGACCACTGTTTGCTTCTAATGGTCAAATCTATGAACCAGATGCTTAAGCTCTAGCAAAATTTGATCTATGCACTAGTTTTTGTGTAATCAGTCATTAATGTTAAGTAAGCAGCAGTCCATATGTTTTTAAAAGATAGGTGTTCTTGAATGTGTTTGCACACTTCATCTTTTAAGATCTAGGAAGAGATATTTAAATGTGTTCAATATTTATTTTCTCAGAGAGAAAACATTTGCTGAAACCTAAGAAAGCCAATCAACAGAAATCTATTTTGATCTTCCATTTATTCTTGACCTATAACTGGTTCCTGAAACCACAAATATTGGCAGCTCTACTTTCTTGTCTCTATACCCATGTGTCTTTAACACTTGTCCTTTTAAGGGTTGCTCAGTTTTAAGACTGTATCAGAATATATAGAGAAGGAAGCACAGCGATATGATTGACCACATAGTGCTTTATTGTAGTGCTATCTTTGTATAACTCTGTTGATTAGTTTTTTGTTTGTGTACATCTTAGCAGATTCACTGTCACTGTCTTCCTTTTTAGAAACTACATGGTAGATTTAAGATCCTTAAGTAGGATGGCATTTTCACTGGTATATTACAAACTAGAGGGGAGCTTTCCACAAATGGGGCCAGTTTGAAATTGATTGATTTGTTTTATAATCGACTTTTGAGTGTTAAGATTGTTTTTTCCTTGACTTCACATGGCAGATTTTGATTCCAGTAATCTCTGTTCTATTGACTCAAGCATTCTCCTCCATAATTCAGGAGGTTACAGAGTTTATGTTTATGGGACCAGGGCACTTCAGAGATGACATTTATCATACAGCTATGAGAAAAATCTTTGAAATAAAGAATAAAAATTCTGCTATAACCTAGTTTAGCTATTTTCAGGGAAAAAATAATATTTAAATTGGTTGGTATATGTATTTAAATTGTGCATACAACACAATTATTTTTAAAATAATGGTTTCTATTTCATGAAAAATACATTGATGGGGAAGATAAATAAAATTGCAATCTGTTCAGTTTTTTATATAATAATGATCTCTAGAATTAACCTTGGTCTGGCATGGTGGTTGATGCCTATAATCCCAGCACTTTGGGAGGCTCAGATAGGCAGACCGTTTGAGCCCACGAGTTTGAAACCAGCCTAGGTAACACGGCAAATTTCCATCTCTGAAAACAAACAAACAAACAAAAACAATCTTATATGGTAGATAATGTCCTTACTAGATGGTTAAACAGTAGCTTCTCAAACATAGGAAGGTGATATTTGGGGCTCATTTCCAAACTAACTTGAAATCATTTTCTGTTTATTAATATATTATTATAAGATTAAAAAGGTCAACTAGATGTTTCTTCAGTAACTAGGAATTTACAAGCAATAGCAGAGAGAGGTATAGACCATAATGATATATTACTTGTACATTACTACATGTACTTACTAAATACCCCTTAACTAATACCAGAAAAATAAAAGTATTTAGATTATTTTTATTATTTTGCCTAACTATACTTCCTGTTTACACATCAAGTGGAGGTAAAAAATAATGCAATATAAATGTTCAGTCTTTTAGACTTTCAAAACATAAACAACTTATCATTTGATTGTCACAATAACCTAATCGGAGAGAAATATTAATAGATTTAGCCCATTTCATTAAAAATGAGATAACCTGGGCCCAGATAAATTTTATGACAAGTGTTAGGTACCTACACAATAAGTGACAGAGCAGAAACTGAACCTATGTTATATGATTTAACTCATACATCTTGTTAACATGCTATTAAAAACAAAACAACAAAACTCATTACTGTGCTCAAATTTTGGACTCTTTCCTTTGACCCCCTAAGTTGTACCAATAGTCTACACTTAAAGTCTCACAGGTTACTGACTCTTAAAGTATTTTACAACTTGTTTTCCTCATTCTACTGAAAATATTTTCTTCATAATTATCACTGATTTTCAAATACCCTCTTGCAAGCACCTAATTTAATTCTTTATTCACCTTGAAGGTCCTCTTCTCGCTCTCTAGATAGATATAGATAGTCTTGATGATAGGTAGGTAGGTAGGTAGGTAGGTAGGTAGATAGATAGATAGATAGATAGATAGATAGATAGATAGATAGATAGATCATCTCTCCATCCTCCTAGGTAGCTATCCATCTTCTCTTGTTTTCCAAGACAGTGCACTCTTGTTTCTTCTGTCTCTCTCAGATTCCTTGTGGCTTCCTTCACTAGCCCTATTAGAAAACAAAACTATTATCCATCAGAGAGTAGCCCTTCATAGGGCAACTGCCCTTTGTCAGGGGTCTCCAAGACCACTCTTAGTCTCAATGATTGGCTGAAAAGACTCATAGGACTCAGCAAAGTTATACTCACAGTTATAGATTACATGAAAAGGTTACAGAGTAAATTCAGTAAAGGGAAGAGGCAAGAGGGACATGGGGGGAAAGTCCAGGTAAAACCAGGTGCAATATTCCACCTATCAACTCCCAGTGGAGTTTTATGGGACTTCCTTCATTCTCCCAGCAATAACATATGATGTATGTGCAAAGTTTTGCCAACCAGGGAAGCTGACTCAAGGCATGATGTCTAGAATTTTTAGTGGGGGAACAGTGACATAGGTATGAAGCACCAATGCTACTGACTATAGTTATTCAAACTCCAGAGCTGAGTAAAAACAGGCATTTACCATAATACATCACATTTTTAGCATAAACTACTTGATCACATTGGTACTGCATGGCCTAATGCCTCAGGCGTACAAAAACACTTTTGTCCAACAAAATAGGTCAACTACATAGAGGTCATCTCCAAAGCTTTGACTAAGGGCCAGTCATGAAGGCAGGCCTTTCTTTGGAATGTGCAGAGTTTGAGCAACTCAACCTACTGAATTAACCCTTTCCTACACATACCTCACTCACAGATACTTCTGTCTTATGCACTGACTCTGATTATTCCCGACTGGACCAAGGGTGGCCATACGTAAGCTAAGGGTAGGTTACATATGAGGCAACTTGAAATATATAGAGGAATAAAAAGCATAGGATTGACATTGGAGCGATCAGACATGGCAACATATTTTTGCTTGCCTATAGATAAATTATAATCTCTAGTACATATAAGCATTCAATAAATATTAGTTCTCTACCTCTTCTGTGATTCTCAGATTCTTAAATGTGAGTCTCGTTTTTCACATAAGTACCAAAATGGCCTTGCTTTTCCTGGACCATTGCAACTGCTTTATAATTGATCTTGACTCCAAACTGAACAGCTGTGTTCACAGCACTCTCCTCCCAACATGGGCCAACACTGCAGCTCTAATTCATTCTTTATGTGACTGAACAAATTCCTTTGTTAAAAGGCATCTTTGATCATTTTACCCTCCTTGTCAAAAACCTTTTATGGTTCTCAGTTGCTCACAGATGAAAATTCACAGCCCTTAGTTTGGCATTCAATTCCCTCCTTAATCTGTGTCAAACCTCTATCTCAAGGTTTGTCTCTTCATTTTGCTTATGATGTATATTTTAGTTTGAAATAATTTAAAAGTTTTTACATAGCTAAAACTATCAATATTTTCCTTTATGGGTTCTTTTTGGTTTTTATTGTTTTTTTTTTTTCCTTTTGATCTTATATACAAGGGACTTTCTAACCAAGATCGTATACACACCCTTCTAATGTTAATTGCATTTAAATTCGAGTTTAAAATTTATATTATTGTTTTCACACTATAATTTACTTGGAATTTGTTTGGGGGCATGGAGTTTGATAGGCAGGCAACTTTGTTTCTTTCACATTTTTCCAAAAACCCTTTATTGAAACTCTTTACTTCCTTGCAATGTTACATGTTTTATAAAATTAATTTTGTGAATGCATGGGTCTGATATTTGACTTTACATTGTTTTTCATTAATATATTTATACATTTTAATACCAAAATAACTCTTACAATTTCTCAAACTTTGTGTACATAGATACTTTGCCTTTCAAGTGTCCTGTAATTGTGTTTTTAAAAAGATTTTTGGTTTTTCTATCACAAGTTTTCCTCATATAATCTTTTAAATTAGCTTAACCTATTCAGTTAAAATTTGTTAAATTTTTCTTTGGGGTCACATCAATACCATGCATTATTTTATAAAGAAAGTACATTTAACATATTTTGTCTTTCTCTACAGAAATGTGGCAACTCTAATTAACTTTATGTCCCCTGATAAAGTTTTATAATTTTTCTCTTCTATTATTTTCATGTACTTGTAAGCTTTATCCTAGGATACTTTTTAAGAAATCAACTATATTTAGGAATGGGATCCATGTAAGTTATATGTTGACAGTATAAAGGGAAGCTGTTGCTTTTTATCATGTAAATCTTTTATCTGGAATATTTCATATAAAATTGCAACTATTTTTGGTTAGCATTAGAGGAAGGATAATTTATTAGAATAATCTATTGAAAGCCTTCAAATGTAGACACAACTTGGCAGCATTTTCAGATTTCTGAGGGTTGAGGCCACAGGAACAATTGCCAATCTTGTTAGAGAGAATACTTTTGGAGTAAATAATCTCCAGTTTATTTTTCTTTTCTTGATATTTTCATTGTGTATATTTAAGGTATCCAATAATGTTTTGAAATAAACATACATGGTGAAATGATTCATACACTCTAATCAATGAACATATCCTTCATTTTACAGAGTTAGCTTTTTCTTTTTGTGTGTGGTTAAGACCACAAAAATCTACTCTCTTACCAATTTTTCAATATGCAGTACAATATTAACTGTAGTCCTCATGCTGTATTTTCAAACATTAGACTTATTCATCCTACATAAATAAAACTTTGTACCCTTTGACCTATATCAAATCCTCTTCACTATCCCTCCTACCCCTATCCCCTTGGTTAACTACGATTCTACAGTCTGTTTCTATATATTTGGGTTTTCTTTCTTTTCTCAGTTTCCACATGTAAAAGAGATCATGCATTATTATTTTTTTTCTGTGTCTGGCTTAATTTGACTTAGTATAATGTCTTCCAGGTTTATCTATGTTGTCACAAATAATAGGATTTCTTTCTTTCTTAAGACTCAATGATATTCCATTGTATGTACATATATAATTGTGTGTCAATGGACATACTTAGGTTGGATCCAAATCTTGGCTATTGTGAATAAGGCTTCAGTGAACATGGGAATGCAGATATCTCTATGAGCTGCTGATCTTATTTTCTTTGGGTATATACCCAGAAGGGGGACTGCTAGATCATATGGTAGTTCTATTTTCCATTTTTTGAGGAACCGCTATCCTGTTTTTCATAATGGCTGTACTAATTTATATTCCCACAAACTGTCTACAAGAGTTCTTTTTTCTACACACCCTCACCAGCATGTATTATCTCTTGACTTTTTGATAATACCCATACTAATAGGTGTAAAGAGATATTTCATTTTGGTTTCAATTTTTATTTCCCTGATTAGTGATGTTGAGTACTTGTTGTGTATCTATGGCCATTTGTATATCTTCTTTGGAGAAATGTCTATTCAGGTCCTTTGCCTATTTTTTAATTGGGTTATTTGTTATTTTACTGTTTAGCTGCAGTAATTTCCTTATATATTTTGGACTGTGTTATCATGTGGCAGAGACAAAAAACTTTATCTCCTTATAAGAACACTAATCTCATTCTTGAGGATTTCAGCCTATGACATACTTACATCCCAAAGGTCCCACCTCCTAACACCATCACATTGGAAATTTAGATTTCAACATATATACTTTGTGGGTATACAAATATTCAGTCTATAACAAATATGCTTTCTAATTTCTCCAATGTACTACACAAGTGGCACACACACACACACACAAAGAACTTTCCCAAAATTGAACATATATGACATTTTCTTTAAAATCATGTTCTTTGGTAGAGCCTTGGCACATAGGTTGCTGTTATTTATTTATTTTTCTGTATTCCTTGACTGAAATGTTCCTTACCCAGTTGCCCACTCACTCGACAAGATAACCTCATTGTTCAAAGATATCAGATTATTCAGAACCTGAAAATAAATATTTGAGAGCAAATAAAGCTAAACTGGGTAAATATTACCAGCTCTGCCTTAACTACTGCTTCAAGTAGACAATTTAGATGTAAATTCCCTGTGTTAGAGACACCCTGTCCCCAAGGTCTTGCTTATTGCTGCGTCCTTACATACATCTTAAGGGGACTCATCCTTTTATCCAAATTTTTTGTAGGATAATATATTTCCTTTTTTGAGTGTGAGCTGATCAGAATATTGCAAAACAAAAGAACTGAAGAAATACAACATTTTACAATGTTCCATGACGGACATAATCCATATGAAGGGCCTGTTCAAAGACATTAGGCCAGATAACTGCTACTTAATTTCTTTCAGCCAGGCTCCAATGTAAGTAAAGCTGGTTCATCATCGTCTATCACCCTGCTTCCTTCTAAGGCTATACTGTTCCTGGAGTGCTGACATCTTGGTCTTCCCCAGCTGTTTATTCTATAGTTTATAGCAGTTAACTTTCAGAGAAATAAGTTTTTCTTTATGGATGTTACAACATTTTCACTCATGGGATTTTTGAGCTCAGGGAATGACCAGCCTATCCAGAGAAAAGCTACACTTTAGATCAGGAAAATTTTGTTTTGCAAAATATAAATAAGAAGAAAGGCTTTCCAAAGAGCTCATCTCTATTTTGGTACAAGAGGAATTTTTAACTATACTCATCAAGTACAGTTGCCAGATCAGAAAATGTCAGTTTGTAAGTGTGGAAACAAGGTCAAACACCTTGAAAGTTAGAAAAGGTAAAGAGAAGTATTGCAGAGAGAATGCAGGGCATTGCTGAATTTTTAGTTTAAGCCATCAAGTAGTTCACAGGTTGCCAGACATGACACCCTTACGTTAGGAAAGATGAAGAAAAATGAATTCCTTTTTATATTAGGAAGCTGGACTTCTAATTTCTATGTCTTATCAGCATCCTAGCATTAATCCATTCTCCTAATTTCCTCATATTTTTCTTTTTACTTTTTTATGTAAATACATTTTAACTCCATTGAGTGAAAACATGAAAAACCAATTCAGAAAAGCAACACATAAGCTCTAACACACAACCCATTTTATGAATACTACTAATAGAAGTACTATTAATACTAATAACAACAACTGACATTTTTGAACACTAAATATGTACTGGGCACTATGCTAATCATTTGATATACATGTTTGGTAAATTTCTTATTAAGTAACATGTGGTTACTTAATAATAATTACCAACAATAATAATTGTTGGTAATTAGTTTGTAAGCTCAACAAGTATGGTTATACACATACAAAGCATGGCTCGTCACTAAGTTACCACTGAATTTTTGTACATAACTCATTTGTTCAACAATGGTTCAGTGTGTCACTTGTATGTGACAGTCCTAGGCTTGGTGCTTTGGACATCTAAAAACAGTAGATGAAACAAATAGATAAAGTGCCAGGACTGGGAAAATACAAGGCACTTGGTCAAGTATGATTTATGATTTTTTACTTATGCCAAAATGAAGCTTGTAGTTTAAAGGCAAAGATATTTTTCAATTTCAGAATATGAAAAAAATGGAAGAAATGACATTTCAGCTGAGAAGGCTGTAAAATATGAGTAGAATTCAGATCGAGACAAAGGAGATAAAAATAGCATTCCAAAGGCTGGGTGCAGTGGCTCACGCCTATTATCCCAGCACTTTGGGAAGCCAAGGTTGGTGGATCACTAGGGGCCAGGAGTTTGAGAACAGCCTGACCAACATAACTAAACTCCATCTCTACTACAAATACAAAAATTATCTGGGCGTGGTGACACGCACCTGTAATCCCAGATACTCCAGAGGCTGAGGCATGAGGATCGCTTGAGTCCAAGGGTCAGAGGTTGCAGTGAGTCAAGATTGCATGACTACACTCCAGCCTGGGTGACAGAGTAAGACTGTCTCAAAAAAAAAAAAAAAAAAAAAAAAGAAGAAAGAAAGAAAGAAAGGGCATTTCATGGTGAGGAAATTACTGGAACAAAACCAAGAAGTCTGAGAACGTGAAATGTGTGCAGGTCCTGACAGGTCGCTCAGCTCTGCTATATACAGGGAATTAGAGAAAAGTAGAGACAAGGTTTGCTGTGATCAGTTCGCCAAAGGCCTTTAGCACTAAGCTAAATTTTCATAACTTATTTAGCAGGATTCAAAGATTCACTAAAGGGTTTTAGAAAAGGGTAACTGCATTACCAAAGAGGTTTTACTCTGGAAGTGGGAGATAAAAAGAATTACATAGAGAAAAAATTAAAAGCAGAAAGATCAGCTAGGAGATCACAATCAGAATTCAGATAGGAAATGACAGAGTCTGCATTAGGATACTGCCTGTAGAATGAAAAGGAGACATATTTTAAAGTTACGGAGAAAGACCAGCTGGGCTTAATGACTAGGGAACTGTAGGGAGTGAAGAAGAAAAAATCATATCTTTATAAGCATAAAATCTACAAACAAAAAGTCTATTATTCTAATGAAAATCATCCCACAAAGTGTATTTGTTAATCTTGTATTTCAGTGCTCAATGTATCTTTAATAAGGCGTTTACTGCATATTTTTTCCTTTCAGAGTATATTTTTCTATTTCCATTTATTAAGGAATTGAATGAACTTCTTTGCTCCATCTCATAAGTCGTCTAATAGTTTAATATTCTGCTTTCAACTTTCATTGAGATGGTTTTATGAACAAATATTAGCTTTCTGTACTTTAATGCTTGCACAGGATCTCATGAATTTTTATTTTTAATTAAAAACTGACTTGGTGATTGCTAATCCTTTTATATTATTCTTTAGCTTAATTTGCATCATCTAAGCATCTTTTCTATCAATTTCATTCCCATTTTCTCTACCTGAATCTTTGATGCAGTCCTATGATTGAATCTATTATTAATCATATTCATTCAAAAACCAGCAAATCTTTCTTTGCATCAAACATTTTCTTGTGGATGAAAAACAAAAGGCTTTTCTGTTCAAATTGTGTAGTTAACCTTAGCAAGAGATAAGTGCTTTTTTAGAAAGTCTTTAGGCTTCATTGAGAAAGGATTGAAATTAATTATCTATTATTTAAGAGGTCTTACAGTGAAGAAATAACATTATCTACATTTAGAAATTATGTTTTTGATCATGAGGTGAAACAAGAAGCCTAGGAAAAAAATTTAAAAAATGGAAAGGCAAATTGGGCCTTCCCATGAGGTTTTCTAAGTAGAAGAGAACCAGTGGTAAGTATTCTTGAGAGAAATTTATAAATGAAAACTGTTTCGAGGGCTTTTGGTAGGAAGTTGTTCTGAAACCTTGAAGAGTTATCCAACACTCGCTACACCTGAAAATACTGATTAATCATATGAGGGTTATATCTAATTAATGAAGTCAGTAGAGAAAAGTTAGACTTGGAAGTTATTTATAAGACAAAATATTTATCTTGGGATAGAGGAAAATGTTGGCATACAGGCATAAATTGAGTATTACAGTTAAAAAGTGGGAAATAAGACGTAAGACTTATTGTAGAGGTAATTAAATGCCTTCCCATTATATATAAATTACATACATTCATATAGTATTCTATGCAATGTTTACAATATCTTTTAAAATCAATTCCTATTCTGATAAAAAGTATATAATTGATGATGGTATATAATAATCTGTTTCTTATTTATTTTGAGAATTACTACAGGGTTTCTTGCTATTTACACTATAGGGAATACTAGATTTACAAATGCCAAAGTAATATGGCAGATAGCTTTGAATATAGACTCATACTTCCTTGTGATAAAAAGAAAACTTCAGAAAATATGCTTCCTGACTACAAAGAGTTGCTCTGTGCAACTTCTGTTTGCTCTATTTTCAGTGACCAATTTTGCACAAGTTAGGTTCTGATTGTCTGTATGACAGTATGGAAGTTCTCAGTCTTTGAATATCTTGCAGTTCCTTTGTTCTTTCTCAATCTCATGACAGGGGCAGGAGGGGACTTACTTTATTCACTCTTCCTTACTTATCATTAGTTGGTGGAGGAGCCAGTTCAGGCAATACTGAAAGCTAGTCTTTTATGCAAGAAAGAAGAAAGATGATTCCTCGTGATTCACTATGAACAGTGTGAGGATCCGGGATAAATGAGACTTGCTGACTCAACTATCTGGGTCAGCAACATTATCAGGACTTGTTGACTTGATGACGTGGGGCTGCGTACAGAAAAAAAGCCAGAAGCTTTGGAGTAGGGAAGCTGGGTAGAATAGATAGGAGAAAGGAGAAATATGAGAGGTTGCCAGGCATCTAGGTGATGCAGGCTGCGCATAAACTACAATAATTTCTACTCTCCACGGACTGCAGGAATGTCTATGATCAACTGTGCATAAGTTTGGGTCCTTCAGGTGATGGAATGAGGGAGCTGGTTTTAGCAAATGTGAATAAGAATGGCATGGCCACATCTGTATCATGCTGTTCTCTCTAAATAAAGCCTTCCTCACTGAGTATGTGACAGTCAGTTACTCTGTTATTTCACACGTTTGAATTTATTGTTTGGAAATGAAAATGGAGCATTTAATTGTGTACCAGTAATGTTTGTGTACTAACTCACTGCTCTATCCTCTTTCTCTCTGCTTCTCAATATGCACACACACACACACACACACACACACACAGAACCAAAAATTATATTTCTTTAACTTTGGACAAAAACTACCCTTACTAACCTATTTCCTAATGTGCTATATTCTAAACACATAGAAATTATGTTTTAGCATATCAGTATTAATAGTTACTCTAGTAAGAGTGGGCAAAAAGAGAAAAAATATGGCTTCACGGTTTTCTTAATGAGGTGGAGATGAGAGGGGAAAAGGCTAGAGTATTTTATCCAGCAAAGTGATGAATAGGAATCATCGTGCTAGTCATATTGAACCATGATACATTCCAAAGGGACTGAAACTCTTTCATGAATGACAAGTTATTCTTAAATATTTTTCTCCTTGAATTTTTATAATCATGGTACCAAGAGAATAGATATAATTAAGGTTGAAATGAAATCTGTATTAGAAAACTGATGGCTGAGATTTAATACTTATCTCAGTTATATGCTACATGACTCAGTCATATCCCAAGTCCATTCGGGTTTAAATTTTCCTATGTAAAAATTTTATCTTAGTCTTTATGACTTTTTTATTATTTTATTTGTTATTTGATGTGTATTGTTTCTTCATTAAAAATTATCCTCATGACATTTTAATGAAAAAATATGTTTATTATTTAGAGAGGAAAGATATTTTTTAACACATAATTGGGGTATAATTGGAAAAGTTTAGCTGGACTAATGTACAAAGTTATTGACAATCTTATTTTGTCCATTAACCTTAGACATATAATATATGGACACATTTTTAGATTTGTATATGACAGTATTTTGAACTATTTAGCAATTTTCTTAAAATAGAAACAAATTCTTTCACCTTCCTGTGTGCTCATCCAACATCCCCCACCCCCCGTCTTTGGTTTCCTTTGAAACCCTGCAATCCAGTAGCTTAATTTTAAAAACTGCAGTTGGGTAAACATCTGGTCTTTGTAGAATATTTAACACTCTGAATATTTTGAATACAGTTTTGTACCTGCTGGAAACTGAAATACAAATAAAACCAAAAAAAGTGAGAGAGAAAAACACCCCACAACTAAGACACATATGAAGCCTCAGGACTTTAAGGAACTCTTTTTAGAATGAAGCCATTATTTTCCTCTTGGTTTATAGTACATACATGGAATAAATTAATGGATCACACCAAATTGATAAAGCACAATTTGAAGGATGTACACATGATAGGATATGACCAATGGAGAATTTGCAATGTATCGTAATGCAGGGAGACCCCCTTGTGGATACGTCTATTGTTTTTATTGTAGGGATTTCAGTGGTAAAAATTAACATACCATCATTTTAGGATGTACTCATACAAAAGTTTGGAGCAATGGAAACATTTTCTGGTTAGGTTTCACTCAATTAGTGAACATAGTAATTCTATTAGCACACGAAATAATTAATGCTTTGTTTCAGGGGTACCTGAGTCAAAGTAAAATTATAACTATAATGTATCGAATATACCAAGCAATGTGTTAAGCACTTTATGTGCACTATCTCATTAAACATTCAAAATAATGCTCTAAGGCGGGTGATATACGACTATCCCAATTGTATAGATAAGTAAACTGATAAAACAAGAAGTTAAATAACTTGTTCAATGTTGTACAGCTTGCAAGAGGGATAGATGGAACTTAATATCAAGTGGCTTCATTCCAGAGACCAATCTTGAATGCTGCACTGTACCATCACCAGGAGTTACAGAGACTGTTTTGTGTTGTTGTGGCGACACAATCATTTGTTCATGACCCTGATTCTATGGGAAACTACACTGCAAAATTTTGGAGTATAGCTCCTCATATGATACAGCAGTAAAAGAGAAGTATATTAAAGACTGACTTTTTTAGAATTATGCTTCATAAGCATGCAGAGAAGTTGACTGTCAAATTAGTTTCTTGTTATCTAGCAGTATCTTCGTGAATTTTTTCGCTTACTTTGATCTATTCACTATCTTGTTTAGTATATGGAGTGGTCACCAAACCATATGGGATTTGTCAAATATCTTATCGACCTCATCACTTTCACCTCAGATTGTACCACGGATTCTAGCCAGGCAAGAAAAATAAATAAAAGTCATCTAGTTTGGAAAGAAGGAAGTAAAACATTGCTTATTTTAAGATGATATAATCATAAATGTAAAATATTCTTTAAAATATACAAAAGCTACTAGAACAATTAAGTAAATTCAGTAAATTTAGCAAATTCATAAAGGTTAGTAACTTATTTTAAGCTACAGCAATCAAGA
This sequence comes from Macaca nemestrina, assembly GCF_043159975.1. Lineage (NCBI taxonomy): Eukaryota > Metazoa > Chordata > Mammalia > Primates > Cercopithecidae > Macaca > Macaca nemestrina. The sequence continues at coordinate 62,257,229 of NC_092130.1, forward strand.
CAGTGCAGTTCTAGCATAAGGATAACCATGTAAATCAGTGGAATATAATTAAGAGTCCAGAGATAAGGCCTCATACTTGTAATCAATAAGTTCTTTACAATATATCAAGACAAATCAATAGAGAAAGAACAGAATTTTCAACAAACAATGCTGGAACTATGGCATATTCACATGCAAAATAATGAAATTGGACTCCTACCTCATATTATATACAAAAAAAATAATTCACAATGGATCAATGGCCTAAATATAAATTTAAAACTCTAGAGCTCTTAGAAAAAACATAGGCAAAAATATTTATCACCTTATATTAGGTAATGGTTTCTTAGATATAACACTAAAAGCCCATGCAACCAAAGAAAATAATAGGTAAATTGAACATAATCAAAACGAAAAATTCTGATGCTTCAAAGGTCACCATCAAGAGAATGAAATGACAACCCTCAAAGTAGAAGAAATATTTTTCAAATCATCCATCTGATAAGAGTCTAGTACCCCAAATATATAATGAACTCATATAACTCAATAAGAAAAAGAAATAATTAAAAGTGGACAAAGTATCTGAATAGATTTTTTTGGCAGTAGGCATATGAATATATTCTCAATATAACTAGCCATGAGGGAAACACAAATCAAATCCACAATGAGATGCTACTACATACCAACTAGGATGACTAAAATAAAAACAGACAGTTGATAACGTTTTGGCGAGAATATGGAGAAATTGAAACCTTCATAAACTACTGGTGGGAATGTTAAATTATAAAGTCACCTTTGGAAACAGTATGTTGGTTAAACACAGTTACCCCATATGACCCAGCAATTCTACTCGAAGGGATATATCCAAGAGAAATAAAAACATTTGTCCACACAAAAGCTTATACATGCTTAGACTAACATCATTTATAATATTACAAATGTGGAAACAATCCAAATACATAGCTGATCAATGGAAAAATACAATGTGCCATATCCCTACAGGGTAATGTAATTTAGCAATATGAAGCAATAAATATTGTTACATGCTACTATAAGGATGAACTTGAAAGCATTAGCCTAAGAAGCCAGTCACAAAAGACCATATATTGTGTGATCACATTTATATGAAATGTCCAGAATAAGTAAATCTCTAGTTACACAAGTGGATAGTATTTCTATTATCAAATGACAAATGGGAAAAATACATTTATAATAATATCAAAAACAACATATGCTTTGGGATATGTTTAACAAGATACATGCAAAACCTGTACTCAGAAAAGTACAAAATATTGGTGAAAGACATTTAAAACCTAAAAAGGAGGGATATGCTATGTTTTTTGATTCAGCCTCAATCTTATTTATCAGTTCTCTCAAAATTAACCTATAGAGTCAACGCAATCCCAAACATAAATAACATTGTATTTATTTTTAGAAATTGACAAACTTATTACAACATTTAAATAAAATTTAAAAAACCTTTAGTGGCCAAAATAGTTTTGAAAAATCAAGGTGGAGGACTTATACTATTGATTAAATCTTTAGTATCATAAAGCTATGATAATAAAGACAGTATGATACTGGTCTAAGGTTTGACATATAATGGAATAGATTAGGGAGTCAAGAAATAGACCTATAAATATACTGTTAAGAAGTTTTCAAAAACAGGGCTAAGATACTTCAAGGGGAAAGAATTATATATTTTTTCAACAAATGGTGCTGGAACAGATGAATAAAAGGATGGAAAGTAACAACCTTTGACCTTTGCCACACACTGTACCAAAAACAGAAATAAAATAGCATACCTAAACACAAAATCTGAAACTATAAAATTCTTAGTAAAACCTAGAAGAAAATCCTCACAATCTTAGAGAAGACAAAAATATCTTAGGACACAAAAAGCATTAGCTATTAAGGAAAAAAGATGATCAAATTAAAACTTCTGCTCTTGAAAAGCCATACATAGGAAAAGAAAAAGGCAAATCACAGACTTGGAGAAAATATTCAAAATACATGATTGTATTGGAAAATCCATATTAGCCAAAAACACATCTAGAATATATGCAAAAAACTCTTATAACTCAATTGTAAACAGAAATTCATATAATTTTTTTAATGAGCAACAGATTTGAATATACTCGTCACAAAAGATACATTTATGGTCCATAAGCAGAAGAAAAGATGTTTATTATCACTAGTGATAAGGGAAATATAAGCTAAAACCAGGACTAGTTACTAGACATCCATTGGAATGCCTAAAATAAAAAATGACTGTCAATATTCAGTACTGGTAAAGACCTGGAGCTCTTATACATTGCAGTTAGGAGTCAAAATGGTACATATGTTTTGGAATACTGGCAATTTGTTTAAATGTTAAGCATATATTTATCATATGACCCAGAAATTCCACTCATAGGTATTTAAGAGAAATAACATATGTCCACAAAGGACAGTACATATATATGCACACGAATGTTCAGAGCAACTTTTTTCAAAATGTCTGAGACTAGAAATAACAGAAATGCCCATTAGGAGATGATCAGGTAAACAAAAGATGATAAATCCATGAAAGGAAATACAGTCCATCAATAAAAATTTAATAATTGCTAGTATATGCAAAAATATGTATACACAGCAGAAGCATGTGGGTGAGTATAAGAAGCCAGACAAAAAAGAGGGCATACTGTCTGAATCCACATACATGCTATTCAAGAATGGGCAAAAGGCAGATCAGGGGTTGCCTGCAGTCAGGGCGAAGGGGGACGATTGACTGAAAACAGCCACAAGGGCACTTTCTGAGAAGTTGGAAATGTCTTATATTTTGTTCAGATCGCTAGTTATTTGTGTGTGTATAACTGTCAAAGTTCATTGAACAGTGCACTTCAAAATTGGTATATTTTTGTCCATAAAGTATGCTTTAATAAAGTTGATTTACCCAAAGGATTATAATTATGCTGCTATAAAGACACATGCACACGTATGTTTATTGCGGCACTATTCACAATAGCAAAGACTTGGAATCAACCCAAATGTCCATCAGTGACAGATTGGATTAAGAAAATGTGGCACATATACACCATGGAATACTATGCAGCCATAAAAAAGGATGAGTTTGTGGACATGGATGCAGCTGGAAACCATCATTCTTAGCAAACTATCACAAGAACAGAAAACCAAACACCGCATGTTCTCACTCATAGGTGGGAACTGAACAATGAGATCACTTGGACTCAGGAAGGGGAACATCACACACCGGGGCCTATCATGGGGAGGGGGGAGGGGGGAGGGATTGCATTGGGAGTTATACCTGATGTAAATGACGAGTTGATGGGTGCTGACGAGTTGATGGGTGCAGCACACCAACATGGCACAAGTATACATATGTAACAAACCTGCACGGTTTTTTTTTTTTTTATGCACATGTACCCTAGAACTTAAAGTGTAATAAAAAAAAAAAAAAAAAAAATTTCCATTAACTTTTAGGAATGGATGACTAATTATTTAAAAAGTAAATAAAAAAATCAAATTCAAAAAAAAAAACAAAAAAACAAAAAACAAAACAAACAAACAAACAAAAGAATAAAATCAAATCAAGCAAAGAAACAAAGAAAAGGCTTATGATCTGTGAGAGCTGAAAGTGGATTTTGAAACCAGCTTTTAAAATCCTCTTATTTAATATTTCAGGAGGCTTAGGACCTACAATGGTAAGTGACTTTCTTCATGTTACCTAGCTGATATGGAGCAGATCCAGCACTAGAATTGAATTCTCCTGACATTTTTCATTGCTTTGTAGAAATTCCAGGTGATACTGCTAGGTCGTAACTAAGTCAACGTTTCCTCCATACCCAAGTATTACATTTTATTTGTTAATTACAATTTTGGGGAAAAAATCAAAGCAGATTTTGAAACTTTACTCTGTTTATAAGTATAAAAATGTAGGATTCACAAAAATATGAATATATCAAAAGAAGATCTCACATTGTTCACCAGAGTGGACTGAGAAAAATGTTTAGTACTTGCTCCTTCAGGTACTATGCAATGTACACACAGAGTAGAACATTAAGTGAGGCTACATTTCTCCAAGAATATAGCTTTGTACTAAAAATAATTAAGTTAAAATGTGCTTATGGATTGGAATGTTATAAGCACTAAAACTAAAATAATGATGACAGCACATTAGGAAAAATATAAAGCCTTGGTAGAAACAGAAATATTAAATGGATTTCAGATAGAAACCTGCCTCCTGTTACATTCCATATTCTGTGAGTAGCTTACTTTCAGAAACAATTAATTTAATTTAGTCTTTGTTTTAGTGTTATGATATAGCTTATAAACTAATCATGTCAGGCAAATGTCTAAAACAGTTTTGTAACTAAAGCTCCTTAAGAAGTATGCCACCTTCCTTTTTTATACAATTATTTTGTTTGACATATAGTATGTATATTATTAGCTCTTCAAACCTCAAATTATTTATAATCTATTTCTAATTTGACCTACTTCAAAAATGTAAGAACTTTAGAAGTAAAGTAAAATTAGCTTCAGGCTACGTTTATGAAAAGCAGGAAGGAAGGGAGGAAAAAAAATTGGAAAGGGAGAAAAAAAAAAGTCTGAATGAGAAGAGAGACTCTTTCAAAAGAAAGATGACAACTTAAAGTTTTGTTTATTTAAAATATACCCAAGGAAGCATGTGCTATTTGTAATTTAAAGAAATGAATTCATACACTGAGAGAAGATGAGATAGCATGATTATCAGGACTGAAAAAGATAAAACAGTTGAAATTAACTTTTGCCAAGAATGACTATATAGTGTTAGGAGATTCGGTAGAATTAATGATGTTGCTAACACCTGGATCTTGTCATAGAACATTTTCAGTGGAATCCTTCTCATTCATAGCTATGTACCAAAGTAAAAGAAGGAGAAGAGAAATAGGACAAAGCCTCAGTAAGAAGATCATTTTTTCCCAACTCTGATTTTGCTCTCCCTTCCGCATCACCTTGCCCAAAGCACTCTGTTCTATTCTCCATAGTGTGAGAAATACCAAGGGCTAGGCTATTATAAGTAGTATACTATTATTTGCTGGGTAGTATCCCAGGGAAAGTAAAGTGGTTTTGCCCTGCCAAAATCGTTTTTACACCAAAATGTTTGGAAATAACTTAATCATGATCAGTAGCTAGAAATCTGTTCATATAAACAGTATAGTGATTTCTTTATGACCATAAAACACTTTTTAACACAAGTTCCATGTGGAAATCAGGCTGAATGATATTTTTATTTGCTTTAATTATTGCAAAGTAGATTTGGAACTAGGGTAATCTATCATCTATAGTATAAGTGGCATAAGTGGAAAAGTTTAAAAGGAACATAATGAAAAATATTAACCCCGTTTGTCCCTGTAAATTTCTCTCAAGGAGTTAGGAAATAATTACAATTATAGGATGGGGTAAACAAAGTTCATTTCTGAAACTACAATGAAATAGATAATTGCTTTGGAAAAGTATTTAAATAGTGCCATCTCCTTTTCTTTTGTTGATAATGAACAGCTTCTTAAGGAAATGGCTTGGCTATGCCAGCTACCTATACATAAAATCTGATGAAAACCAGAGATTGCTGGCTCCTTCTGTTTTCCTTTTTCCCATTGCATTAGAACTAGTGAATGTCTTGAAATCAGACTGATTTATTTTGTTTAAGCAAATCCATAATGTTTACTCCAAATGTCATGCAATTTTATTTTTTTTGTTTCCTTGAGCCAAGAGCTGCTGAATGTTTACTTCTCAGCTGGGTCACTTTGCTCTGAGTTTGCTAGCTGGGTCACCATAGGAGAAAAGCCCAAATGGTGACAAAACTATCATAGGGTTAGAGGCACTGCAGATATAAAAACCTAGTTTTGTCATTCTCGTGTAAATGCCTGAGCCAAGTGCTTATGCTGCCTAGAGCCTGCTTGTTTTGCAAACTGTCGCATACTCTTTCGGATGACATTACATATGGAGCCATAAACTCAATCTAGCAGTTTATTGGCTTCCAGTGTTTCTTCCAGCAGCATCAATCTATTGCTGAATATTTGAAATTTAATCCCTTTGGATGTTCAATAACAAGCAGTAGCCCAGATCATTTAATTTGTCTGGCATTACAGGGGAGAAAAAGGCTGATGCTCAACAAGAGATGCTTGGGGAGAAAAATCATTGAAGCTGTTTTCTTATTGCTCCTGGCGAATGAGACTTTGTCCCTTTTTTAGAGTGCACTTCAGAGTAGGGTGGCTCTTTGGTGTCACTGCCAGGGAAAGACAGCGTAAGGTACCTATACTTTCTAGTTTAAAAACCACTAGAAAACTTTTCAGCTGTAAATAAAAGTCAGATTTCAGTTTTGTTCTGCACAAATTTTGAATCTCTGATGAACTAAAAATATGCCTTTCCCAAAGTTGTTTACTTGGCATGATAGAAGTGTTTATTTGCTTACAAATCCAGACTCTATTTGAGCTATATGCAGTACGATATTTAAATAGTCTCCTGGGAACCCAAAGTCATTTCCTAGAAAAACATTTAAAATTCACATACCAATGTAAAAAGATACATTCTACTCACAACAGACATCATGGATAGAATCCTTTTGTTATATGTTAAACCTGATTGGAAACATTATACTATTTTCACAGAAAAATGCACTCATATCCAAATTGGGTTGACAGGAAACATCACTCCTTGTAAGGTCCTGGGTACAGGAGTAATGTCTAACAAGTCACTGACGGTAGCTCCCACCAACTGGGGTGGGCCTGGTACGGGAGTAATGTCTAACAAGTCACTGACGGTAGCTCCCACCAACTGGGGTGGGCCTGGGGCATGCAAACAGAGACTGAGGACTGAATTTTAAGAGTGGGGATGTGTGGCAGAAGTGTATATCTAAGGACAGACAATTCAAGAATGTTGCCCAGTCCAGCTCCCAAATTATAATTGGGCTCCCTTTCTCTGGCACTAGCAGGTATTTACTCAGGCTGGACTCCACATAGATTTACAGCTTCTCTCCCATCTTCTGGTCCTGAAACAAAACCAGTGTTGTTTAGCTTTTCTTTAGTTGTTTTTTTGTTTGTTTGTTTGTTTTGTTTTGTTTTTAACATACTTCTACGATTCTTCAGTTTCTTTCCATTTGGACCTGTCTTGGAGTGATAGTCCAAACACACATTGGTGATAAACAAGAGAAGGTTAAACTTCAATTTTTAGATGGAGGAAATGAGGTTCTGTCTCAGCTAGAATAGACCTTATGACATGTATAAAATTTATTTTCTAACTTTTTTTTTTGAGATGAAGTTTTACTCTTGTTGCCCAGACAGTAGTGCAGTGGCACAATCTTGGCTGACTGCAACCTCTGCCTCCTGGGTCCATGTGATTCTCCTGCCTCAACCTCCCGATAGCTGGGACTACAGGTGTGCACCACCACGCCTGGCTAATTTTCTGTAGAGATGGGGGTTTCACCATGTTGGCCAGGCTGGTCTCAAACTCCTGACCTCAGGTGATCCACTCACTTAAGCCTCCCCAAGTGCTGGAATTGCAGGCATGAGCCACTGCACCTGGCTTTATTTTCTAACTTCTATAAAAAAAACCATAAATCAATATATTGTACATCAGGCAATGAAGGATAGTGATTCCTGAAAGATGGAAAACAAATGAGGTGGTCGGTATGACTGCAGCAGTTTATTAACTGGAAAAAGTTTCCAGGTTGCGGTGCAAGGAGGAGAACATAGGTAGAGTTCAATAGTCTCCCTGAATTAGAGAACATAGTGAGAGCTGAGGGCATCCAAGGAGGCAGCTAGAGTTCACAAGGAGTCTTGGGGTGATAGTCCAAAGACACATTGGTGATAAATAAGATAAGGTTAAACTTTATTTCCAAGTTAAAAAATTTAAAAAGGAGGATTCATTTATTCTAGGCATTCAGTCACCGAAACTAGGGCAGGAGCTCAGGGACTGAAGGAAATGGGTTAGGTATTAGAGATACTGACAAGCCATTTTTTTTTTTTTTATTCATCCATTCAGGCAACAAATATTTACTAGTTGCCTACTAATATACCAGGTATACCAGGTATTATGCTAAGTGATACCAGGTATTATGCTAAGGGATAAGAACTTAGAGATTAATATGCCCTGATTATGGTTGCTCACAAAGTTTCCATTCTACTAGCAGTAAGAGACATAAACAAAGAAATACATTCATGTATTAATGTATTATATTAATAGCGACCATGAGAGAAGTGATCACAGGCTATTTTATTCACATCTTATTGCTGCTGTAACAAACACATACAAACCTATTGACTTAGCACTTATTGTTATATAACAGTTTTTTTATTGTCATCTTACAGAATTATTATCTCACAGCTTCCAAAGGTGGAGGCAAGATCTTAGGAAAGGCTTCATTGAGATAGTAATGCTTGAGTCATGATTTGGTCATGAGGTATTTACCAGAGGAACACCAAGCTATTCCAGAGCGAGGCAGTGTGAAACATTTTCACAGTGGAAGGCAAGGAGAGACATGTTCAGAGAACTGCAGGTGGTTTGAATTGCCTGAAAAATGACTTTCAGAGGCGATTCCCGAATGGATAAAACGGGAGTTAGATGATTGGATCAAATCATGTAGAACCTTACATGCCAAACTAAAGGATTTAAATTAGTAGTGCCTTGTGAACTCTAGCTGCCTCTTTGGATGCCCTGAGCTCCCAGTATGTTTTTTAATTCAGGGAGACTATTGAACTCTACCTTATGTTCTCCTCCTCGGAAACTTTTTCCAGGTAGCAAACTGCTGCAGTCACAGGGACCACCTCATTTGTTCTCCATCTTTCAGGAATCACTGTGCTTCATTGCCTGATCCTAACGTACAATATATTGACTTCTGTTGTTTGATAGAAGTTAGAAAATAATTTTTATACATGCCATAAGATCTATTCTAGCTGAGACTGAACCTCATTCCTTCCATCTAAAAAATAACAATAATGAGGCTGGAGATGTGGTTGAGTCCACCCTTGAGGGCAGAGTTCCTTTGTTTTAGGAAAAAACAGCTTAATGGACCTTTTTATTATGCAAATTGAATCAGAGAAGTTGGCAATTTCAATAAAATGAAGTTGCAAAAATGTATTTGTATTGCATCTAAATAATCTAATTTTAGAAAATAAATGCCTTTACCCTATGAGGGCCTTAGAGTGGTTGAGAATCTGGACTCCAGGGTAGGAAGTAAGTTGAGTTATATTCCAAGGTTTGGACATAAGTGATCCCTACAGAATTAACCAACCAACCAGGGGTTTACAAGTAAGATATTCAAGAAGTGTCTTGCCTTATGGATTCTGGTCATAACTTATTTCTAGTTATATGTATTTTATGAGTTTCAATTCTCTTATTTTGAAGTCTCAGCAAAGTTTAAATGTTGCAATATGGTCATATTTGGACTGGTTGAAATTTAGGGAGAAGCCTGTATCTAAATTTAGGTTAAGTGGGGCAGAGGGAGTGGGGGCAATCTGAGAGGACTGGTGTGTGATCAACAGAGAAACTCTGGCTAGATGTCTGCAGTGAGGCAGGAGACTAAGCAGACAAATGTCAGCCCACTTGTATTTATGGAATGTTTAGTAATTTCCATATTTCCATGAGGATTCCCAGAAATATGTGGAGAGGAAAATCCAATAAAGTTGAATTTCCGGTGGTCAATTCTTATGGGGACTTACACTTTTCTTATTTAGATATTAAAGAGAAATGTCTGAAGATCTACAGATCATATATTCCTACTAATATAGCTACCAAATTATAACATGGTTAAGCCATGAATTCCAATATTTCTCCCTAGTTAATGTATTGGTGAAACCACAACCACATGTGGCTAAAAGTCTTTGTCTCAAACATTTCTGTTTCTGATTTTTTCTCATCATTTATTTACTCAGGTCATCAGCTTTTTTTTTTTTTTTAAATCTTACATTGTTGTACTTAATAATAATCAAGACTTAGAATTGTCACCTTGACTTGGAGTGTTTTTAATAAGAATAGAAACATTTTAATATTCTTGAATAAATTATTCATAGGTTGGATTTTAAGTACTGAGTTTTTATAAACTGTACATTTATGGTTATGACTATCATTGGACCTGCATTTGTTATTGTACACATGTGTATGGTTTTCATATTTGAGGAGATTCCTTCTTCTCTATTATCTGTAAAAATTGTATCTTAGCCAGAATAGCCTATTTTTTGCTCTGTGATAGTGAAAGAATTTCTACAGATTTATATATGTGTGTGTGTGTATATACATATATATTTTATGTGAACAGGTTCACATTTTCCACTCCTTAGTATATTTTATAATATATATGTATATATACACACACACACTTATAATATATATGTATACACACACACACACACACACACACACACAATGGGGGGGGGCTGTCTTCCAGGATGAGTATTATCTTGTGGTGGAAAAGGGAATTGTTAATTCCATATTACTTTGTTGCAACAGTATTAACATATCCAATCACTCCAATGTAACGCTTATATGTGATTTGCAATGCCTTCTAGCTACCAAAATCACTGGTTTTAATATTAGAGTGACTCTAGAAGGAGGATACCTCTAATAAGCTTTGCATAATTTTTAAATGCCACTGCCATTTTCTGTCATTCAGAAAGGCCTGCTCTTAGTGATATTTCTTTCCAAGGTGAAAATGCCAATGACCTCTTTCCCTTCCAAGTACTGTTTTTTTATAAGAGGAATTTATCATCTTTTCTACTTTGTAACCTCACTGACACTGCTTAACCTACTACAGTTTGCTTCGTGACACTTCCATTCCACTGAAATAACTCCCAGCAATATCAACAATAAGAGACTAATTGCAAAATCTGACACTCTGTAGTCCTCATTATATTTGACACTTTCATACACTTTATCCCTTTTACAACTCTCTCCCCCTTAACTTTCATTAAAGCATTCTTTTACTAATTTTTATGTATTTCAGGTAATTCTTTCTTGGTCTCTGCTCATATTCCATAGGTTTATATTTCATAGACATTTTCTCTTCTTACCCTAATCTCAAAACTCCACCAAAGTCTTTATATTTGTATTTACAAATCTCTACCTCTCATTCAGACTTTCTCTCTTGATCTCCATTGCAGACTACACAATATTTACTTGTATGTTGCTTTAGTACTTTATGCCTTACAATATCAATATAGAATTTATTAATGTGCCCCTACACCTGAATGGAATAACCATTTAGCCAAACTCCAAGTTAAAACATTAGACTTTATGTATGTTAGCCTGGATGCTGTAGAGAGTATATCCTGAGAAAAGGACTAATGTGCTAACACTTCACATGAGAAATGCAAGACCCAGATAGTAAGGAAGAGGACAAAAGGAATCTGAAGCAAGAAAAGATGTATGCCATGTGAAATTATGCATTATCATATTGGTTCCAGCTTTACAATAAACTATAAAAGGACACGAAGGTCTTTCATAAGGTGTACTTTCGGAGCATGCCAAACTTCTCAGACGGTGATGCAAGTTGAAACCATTCTTTGAAATGGTCTACAGAAACGAGAATAAAGGGTAACTTTATCTGCTTGATTTCCTCCACAGCTTCACATTTTCCACTCCTTAGTATTTACACTGGGAGGAGCTAACTTCTAGGTTGCATCATCTAGGCTCTTGGTGGTCACTCAGGAATTTAAGCCTGGGTGGAGTACCAACCCAAGGAGAGAGAAAGTAGGTAACTGGGGAAATGTGAGAACATTTACAAGGCAGATGTCATTCCAATCCCTTATTCTGAACCCATTTCTGTATCCTAATCTCCATAGTGGATTAGTTACCAAATACAATTATTTCTACATTGTAAATATATCTCACATGCATCTCCTCCTATTTCTTGAGGAGGAGGTAGACAATAAAGTAAATAAATAAAATAAAATGTTAGCTAGGGGGAAGGGACAAAGAGAAAAATTAAACAGGAAAGAGCAATAAAAATTTTTTGGGGTTGCAATTTTTAATAGGATGGCATGGGAAGAGCTCTCTAATGAGGTGACTTTCGAGTAAAGATCTGAAGAAAGTAAGGAAGCATGTCATAAGGATATCCTGGAAAAAAGAAGGTCAGGCATGAGGAAAAATAAGTGCAAAGTTTAAATTACCTGGGGTCTGAGGGTACCTGGAGTTCTTGAAGAGTTGCAAGAGGACAGGAGAAACTGGAGCATTTAGTGAAAGGAAAATTGTAGAAATGAGGTTAAAGAGGTAGTTTATCTATCCTATATGCATTTGCAACTTTGCCATTTTTTTTTGAGTGGAAAGGAAGCCACTAGAACATTTTCCAAGGAAAGCAGATGAGGGTTTGGCTGTTGTTGGGAATAGATGGTAAGAGAGCAAAGGATTAAGTTAGAAGATTGCTTAGTAGGGTACTGCAGTAATCCATTGTAAAATGACAATGGTTTATTGAGGGTGGTAGTAATGGAGTTGATAAGTAGTGTTAAATTGTCCATATGCTTTGAGCGTATAGCTGAGAGTTGAGATGTAGGGTGACATTTTGGCATAAGTAATTGAGATGGAAAAACACAGAGAGAAGGAGGTTTGGGAAGTAGTATAAGGTGCACAGTTTAGGGCATGTTAAATTTGAGATGACTGAGTTATCCAAGCAGGGATGTCAAGCATACTTGACATCTATTAAACCTCATGCATTCCATGGGAAAAAGTTGTCAGAGATATACATTTAAGAATTATCATCATGTAAACAATATTCAAATCTATGTGATTAAATGACTTTCTTTTATACTCAGAGTAAAAGCTAAATCCTATAATCACTGAGGAAGCGGATATAGATACAAAAAAACATTCAAAGACAATTCAGGGACATTCTGAATTTACGAATTAAGGATTTAAAGGAACCAGAAGAGAGACCAAGAAGGAACTGCCAGTTAAGTAGAAAATAACAACAACAGCAACAACAACAAAAGATCATGGTATTCTGGGTTATTGATTATTGGTTAAGATAGGTTATGCTTAAGTATTAAGTTGACACAAACATTTAATGGTTTAGTCACAATAAATATCCTTTTCTTCCTCACATAACTATTTGAAGCACATATGCCAGAACAGGAGTCACCTGTCTTTCATCAGTCAGTCGGGTATTTATGTTCCCCTTAAATTAGGGCTGTTCTTCCACCCCCTATGGCTTCATTATGATTTGCATTTAGCAATTCACAGGAAAAAGATGGTCAGAGGGGGCATATACACTTTTTAACTTATTTGGCCTAGAAATTGTATACATATTACTTCTATATATCCTCCCATCTTCTATTACTTAGTTTTATTGTCACACCTATCTGCAAGTGAGGCTAAGAAATATGGTCTACCTGTTTACCTCATAAAAAGAAACATAATTTTACTAAATGGATCTATAGCTAGCAGTCTGTTTCATACTAACTGAAGACATTTCCCATGCTGTCTCCCTGTGGATTTTCATTTTTCTTTACATGTTTTTCCCCCTTAATGGATTTATTGACAACATTTATTTGTATATCCCTGGTGACTTGCATATTGACGGGACACTTAGATTTTTCGATAAATATTGTTGGATAAAAAAGTAAGAGAATTAAAATTATAAGATGTTTTACAGTTTACAAAATAATCTGAGCAGTTCGGGTATTCCATGTTGTCAATGGGTGACATGAGGCTCAGAGAGGTTAAGTGACTTGCTAAAAATCACATCGCTAGTAAGTGATGTACTTGGCCCAGGTTTCTTGATTTCAGAAATGTGAAGAGTCTTAATCATTCTTCTCCATTTAGATTTACTTGACGAAGTCATAGAGTGAAAATGAAATATTTAAATGACTAAACTCTGATATGTAATTTACTGTGAGTTTTACTATAACCTCTATTTAAGTATTGATCTTGGATTATGCCACAGACAATGAGCTATTTTGGTTCTCTAATGACATTATATTGGATGGAGAGTCTAGTGACAGAGAAATTGACATTAAAATTTAAAATTACTGAGTCAAGCTGGAAAAGAAAACAAATGAAATTCAGCAGGGATGATTCAATTAAAGGACTAAAGAGTAGAAGGGGAAAGAATATAAATATAGAAATAATCTTAAAACAATGCCTAAGAGAGGTTCATACGAAATGTCAGAAAAGTTCAGTGGTGAAAAATCAAATCTCCTCTTGTTTCAAGTCAAACTTACAACATTGTACAGTTGGAGGGGCTCACATTCTGATTTTAGTCTATGGACCCAGGGGTGCCTTTCACATGGAATACCCAGTATATTATGTATTTCAAGGATTGGGAAAACTTTTAAGATGGCCCTTGAGGTATTAATACCAATAGCATTTTACCAAGCCATGTGAATTTATCTATTATGATATTTTTATTTGTAAGTGACAGAAAACCTCTATGTTTCTGGACTTTTTCTTTCAGCTTTGCTAATTGCGGATCAACTCTGGCTACAAATCAGTAATCGCCTTTCATGGTGATATTGTTGCAGCAGTTTCTTTGCTCACGCCAACATTCTTCAGAATCCAGAGCAGAGTAGAGCACAAGTGTTTGGGGATTCCTTGTGAAAGTCCTGGGGTTCACTGTGTTTGACTGGCCTGGGTCACATGCTTAACAGCTACACCTCTTAGAGGAGCCACGTCTCCCAGTGCATCTGGATTCCAAATGGAAATTAGCAGGGTTTGAAAAGGAAAAAAAGATGCCCCCAGAGTGCCCAGAACAGAAGGTGAGCGAATATCAGGCAGAGGGAATTATTTTAGAAAAGTGTCAGGGCAAGATTAGAATTTTGGTTTTGTTTCTTTTTCTCTTTGGTGCCTGTAATAATAATTGACAGATAGTGCTCAATATATTTTTATTAAACAAATGAATGAATGAAAGAAAGTGAATGAATGAAAGCATATTTCAGTTTGGCTGCAGCAAATGATGTACATAAAGGAAAATGTAAAGTAGTCAGTGTATTGAAGGCAGACACACAGAAACCAAACTTAATAAACTGCATAAAGCAATTATCATGTTTAACTATTCTTGATACAGTTTCAATACTGACCAGCTATTAGCCAGCTGCTCCTCAATGCCATGCTTGCTCCTGGAGGACTTTTTCTACTGCTCTAGCAGTGAATGTGAGAACAGACACATCACTTTTGACCATAGCCTAAGTCAGCTATAAATAGGAACGTGTACACCTTCTGTAAAAATAGTCATATGCTGCATTCCAAAACAAAACAATAAAATGAAATGTGTTTGCATCATCTGCTGCTTGAGATTATCTGCACCGCTGCTCTTCTCCATTAGTGTGGGTAATTGGGCAGAGATTGCACACAATGAAAAATAGGGCATCAGTGGCTATGGACAAATACAGTGTAAGGGATCTGGGGTTATGGCTGATCACTAGCTGAATTAGTCAGAGGTGGTTTCTTTTGTTAAAAACAAAACTCACAAAATCCTCCTCTGAACTCTTAACCAGAAATTATAATAGAAGAGGTTTAGATACACAATAACAAGAGTGGCCAAACATGTACATTCAAGAAAAGCTGACTTTCAGAATAGTTTATTTTGTATGTTACATGCTTATTCAATTACATTGTCCTTGCTCATATTTGGGAAACTCTTCTTTTGGTGTAGCCTTCAATTTATGACTAAGAAGACTCATCTACTTATTTTATTTGCTTTACTTCACTTTACTCTTTTTTTTTTTTTTCTTTGCTTTGTTTTGCTACACAATGGAAAAGATAAAATAGTGATTAGTCACCATACTTCAAATAACTGGATTGTTTCTAAAAATTAAATAGAATTTTCAACATTAATGATGAGTTCATACCAAGGACCATCAAAAGAAGGCACTGCAGGGTTGGAAGAAGATTCCAAAGAGAAACTATAAATTCAAGTTGACCAACAGATGATCACCTGAGAAAGAAGACATTTTTCTCAGGATAAGTTTATTTCACCAGTCAAGAACATAGCTGTATGTACCTACTCTAAAAGTTTTTATGTAAGCATCAGGCTTGATATTAGACATCTTCATTTCAGAGCTCATGCCAGATATACTAGACAACTGCATCAGCATGGACAGCTACACTTGTCTGTAATACTGATAAACCAATATTATGTTGGTATACATTACTTTATAGACTCAATATTTTATATATAAAATGTGCTCAACTTTTTTTTCTAATAGTTAGTATTGATCATATTCATGGTGATCATTTTCTTGTTAGATAACTTTTCTCTGAATTCCTGATTAATAAAGATGAGGAACTATGGAGAAAATCTGAAAGAGCACACTAGAGTGGTTACAATCAATTCCATAAATTCTTTTTAAAAACTGTGGTAAGACCTAAAGTAGAATTCACCCTTTTTAGTGTACATTTATATGAGTGTTTGACAAACATACAATTATAAAACCCCTAGTACAGTCAACATATAGTAGTTTCATCCTGTAAAAAAAATCCCCTTGTGCCCCTCTGTAGAAAAACGCTCTCCACTCTACCCTGACAACTGGTTATGTTTTCAGTCCTTATAGGTTTGATTTTTTAGCATCACATAAACAGAATTGTAGAGTAAACAGTCTTTGAGTCTAGATTCTTTCATGTAGCATAATGTATTTGAGATTCAACCAAGTTGTGAGAATCAATACTTCGTTCACTGCTTGGTTGCTAAGTTGAGTTCATTTTATGGATAAACTACTGTTTTATTCACAAATTGCAGGGCATGTGAGTTGTTTCCATTTTATGGTACTTATGAATAAAACTGCTAAAACATCCATGTCCAGGGTAAAAATGATTATAAGTTTTCATTTCACCTCAGTAAGTACCTATGGGCTGTTCACTGGGTCTTGTAATAAATGTATGTTTAAATTGAAAAGTCATTGATGAACTATTTTCCAAAGTAAATATAGTATTTTAAAGTCTCCCCAGAAAGGCATCATTGTTTCAGTTGTTTCTCATCCTCCCCAGAACATGGTATTGTCAGTGTGTTTTATTTTAGCCATTCTAATATGTATAAAGAGGCATCTCATTGTGATTTTAATTTGTATTTGTATTAAGCATATTTTCATATGCATATTTGTTAACTATGTCTTGGTGAAGTCCTGTTCAATCGTTTTATCATTTATTGTTATTTGTTTGCTTAAGTGTTGAGAATTTTTTAGATACTCTGGGTAAAAGTTTTTCATCACATATAAATATTACAAATATTTTTCCCAACACATGACTTATTTTTCATAATTTTTTAATTGAAAAGCAAAAGTTTTTAATTTTGATAGGGTCCAATTTGCCAATTTTTGAAAATGTGGTTCATGCTTTTAGGTATCTTAAATTGTTGCCTTGAATAGAAGGTCACAATGATTTTCTCCTATGCTTTCTTCTAGACTACTTTGTTCACTTAGATGAACATGTCTGTGTTTTCACAAGCACAGTTTATTAGTATCTCTTCATAGAAAGTCTGGAAATCATGTAGTTTGTACTCTCCAATATCGGTCTTCTCTTTCAAACTTGTTTTGCTATTGTAGATTAGTTCTTTCCTTTCCCAACACATTTTAAAATAAGTTTTTCAATTTCTACAGAAAAAAAATTCCACTTGGATTTTGATTGGTTTTGCATTGAATCTATAGGTAAATGTGGAAATAACTGACATCTTTATATTGAATTTTCCATGAATACAACACAGTTCTCCATTTATTTAGGTCTTCTGTGATTTCCTTTATCATTATTTTGTAGATTACAGCACATATGTGCTCTGGTACAAATTTTGACTTATACCTATTTCAAACTTTTTGATGCCACTGAAAATTATGCTTTTGAAGATTTCAATTTACAGTTGTTCATTGCAAATGCATAGAAGTAAAAGTGATTTTTGTATATTAAATATGTATCTTGCAACTTTTTAAATTTATTTATTAGCTCTCTTGGAATTTTGTTGTTGCTAAGGTTACCTGCAGTCTCATCTTAACTTGCCTGTGAGCTTACACCTCAGATAGGGTCTGTCTCAGAGTTTTTGAGAGACAGAGAGACTCAACCAGGGGTACACTCCTCATACTTCTTACTCTGCATGGCCTGTGGTTGAGAGGGTGGGATGTTGTTCTCTGTTGTCCTGGTTCATCCTCAGTCTCAGGTAGCCTCCGCGTCACCAGGTGTTTGGAGTGGAGCTTTCTCAGGGTTCCTGCCCCTCAGTAAGTCTGGGTCCAAGTCAGTTTCCTGCCTCTTTCTCAGCCAGTGAGTCTTCACACGTGTCCTAGGGGAAACAGTTTTTGCTGCACTTCCTAGTTGCTTAAGGCTTTTGCTCTTAAGGAAAGAAAGTTCCAGGCTAGGCTTCATGGCTTTTTTGCAGGAGTGTTCACTTCTTACCTTCAGGCAGCACCACAAGGAAAGTTTCCACTCCCATTCCATCCCGAGTCTTTTTTGTGAGCATCCTATGAGGTCTGTGGAGAAGAGCTTGCAAGTGTTTGTAAGCTCCCCTAGTGTCTGTGGTGGCTAGGGTTCTATGCTCTCGCACTGGCTCACACTTGGTCTTTAGCAGTTTGCTGAAGATTTTAGCTGAAAGTTTCTTACTTGCTTGAATGACAAACCTGTCTTCCTCTTGAGCTCTGCCCTAGGTAAGCCAGCGCTGAGTCCTTCTCCTTGAAGTTTCCTGTCTTTCCTTAGATTTCAGGCTATGCGTTGTTTTGTGAACCTTTGGTTTCAATGGGTTTTTAAAAGGTTGATTTGTAGATTCACCTTATTCTTTTTCTTCTTGCTAGGGTAACGGTGATATTTTTCTGCCTTTCTACATCCTAAGTGAACATTGGAATTCTGTTTTAGTCTTATCCATACTTTTTTGTCTGTCAGTAATAAACTCAACTTGATTTTCAATTTCGAGTGATTGGCACAAAATAGCAGAGTGACAATACATAGGCAATTTTTTTTTCATTTTATATTATGCTATGTAAAGCATAATTATACCCATCCCACCCTTACATCCATGACAAGATTATCAATCCTGAGTACCTTCTATGCAGGCTTTCTTTTGGAGTGATAATTGTCATGTGGCTAGGCTACAGTTACATGATATTACATCCTTTTATGTAATAAAATGGTAGGAAATGGTTCATTCTAAATATTATTTCTTCTATCTGTTGGCTAAGGAAGTCTCTTTTATGTTCTCTTATAAAAGATTTTTCTTAATATATCTTTTGAGTACTTCTCATTTCCTACAAGTTATTACTTCTCTTGACCCAACTTTACTTTGAAAGGCATTCCCTGCATAAACTCTAGAGTACTTTTTTCAATTTTCAGAGAAATTGTGATTCCTGTCTTTCATGAGCTCCCAGATCACTTTCTGGGTGAAAAACACTGGTATCTATTTCAAGATCTTTTTTATGTGCCTTCCCCTTTCATTTCAAGTTCTGATTTTTTAATGATAATGTCAAGTAGGTGCCTGTCAAGACTGACTTTTGTTCTTCACTCTAATCTACGCTGACCTCTCTTGGTTCATAAAAACCTTGTTCAAAATGTTATTTTCTGTGTGTAATTAAGGCTTTTGTACTCTGGCTTACTTTTTATAAGCTTGTACCACCTTTCCAGCCTTATTTTTCACTCGTGATGTGGTGGAAATAACTCTGAACTTTGAGACAGGAGATTGAGTTCTAGTCTGAATGTGGCCAGTACTTTTTAAAATTTTTAATTAAAGATACATTTTGTTTCTTTTTACTACCGTGGTCAGAAGCAGTGCCTCATTTCAATCTTGACAAAAAATATATACATACCTATTTTATTTTCCCCTGAATGTCTTTACAGTATCCTGTTTGGATGTTTTCATTTTAGAAAATTGTTCTTGATTGCTAATTTCACTATATTTTTCAAATAAAAAGGTTGTTCTGTTGATTTTTAACTAAAAACAAACAAACAAACATATTCTAATGCTTCAGCAATTCTGGTATTGCTAGAATTTTCACTCCAAATCTGCCAGTATCCTTAAAATATTACTTCAGATTTTTATTTGCCAGCAGAGGAATGGTGAAATTCAATTGGATTTACCAGCGTTGGTTTTTTTTTTTAAAAAAAAACAAACAACTAATATAACATGTATAACTCAGTACTTTTTATTAAGAAACTTGGACCTACAAAAAAAGCAGTGTTTTAGAGACATTTTTATAGACTTTATGATCTTTTGTATTTCCCTCTTGCTCACCATATATTTGTCTCTGTACCCTTCCCTCATTAAAAAGACTCATTTTTTAGAGCAATTTTAGGTTTATAGAAAAATCGATCAGAAAGCACGGACAGTTCCCATATGCCCCTTCCTCCCACACTTTAGTTGTCCCTAATATTAACATCTGGCATTAGTGTGGTACATTTATTGCAATTGGTGACCCAGTATTGATACATTTTTATTAACAAATGTCATAGTTTACATTACAGTTCATGCTGTGTTGTGCATTTTATAATTTTTGACATATGTGTAAGTGCATGTATCAACCATTACAGTATCTTATGGAATAATTGTTTAACTGCCCTGAAAATATCCTCTGCTCTATGTATTCATCCCTCCCTCCATACGCATGAACTCCTAGCCACCACTGATCTTTTCACTGTCTCCAGAGTTTTGTCTTTTTCAGAATGTTATATAGTTAGAATCATATGGTATGTAACCTTTGTAGATTGGCTTTTTTCATTCAGCAATATTAAGATTTCCTCATACATTTTTGTGGCTTAACAACTCATTTCCTTCTATCACTAAATTATATTCTATTTTATGAATGTACCACAGTTTTTTATCCATTAACCCAATAGTGGATAAAAATTTAATGTTTTGGTTGCTTCCCAGTCTCAGCAATTATGAATAAAGCTGCTATTAAAATTCCTCCTTCATATTTGTAAGTGACAAACAAATCACAGCTTCTTTCAGAATGGTTTCTTACCCATGGTCACTAAGATCAGCACTCCATTGAGTTGCAGCTGATTGGGTGGAAGAGAGCATGTGACCCAAGACGGCCATGCCATCTATTACATTTCTTGTTGAATTGAACAGTGGCTCATACAGTGGTCTACTGTTAACTGTTCTACACAATAGCCACAGCCTATACTAGGTATTGCCAAAACCAATCAAAATCTCCCTTTTGGAGTTTGAATTCAAAGTATTCAGAAATCAAAAACCAGTTTGTTGGTTTAAAACTTTGCTGTAAAGAGAAATGGCTGTATGCTTCCAGAGATGACTGTTTAAAGAGGCTGTTAAACTCAGAAGAAGTAACAGAAGAGAAGAGGCAATTAAACTGGAAGACACTTCAGCCAAAGGGGAACGTCAGCAGATTTACAGCCTTGTCTGGAGTTGTCCAGGAGTAACACTGTAGTGTCAAGAGCCTCACTGAAAACAAACTTGGTGGATAGATGGAAAGGAACACAATTAAATATCTCAAGTCTGATATCTACTTGGTAACATGGTAGGAAATTTTCCCTTTAGTTCCTATGTTTGTTAGTCTGGAATTCCATTAGTTTTTCCTGTGTGTGTATGTGTGTGTGTTTTAATTAGCCTTTGAACTCTTGTTAAGAGTATGAAAACAAGAACTGCTGATGCCAATGACTGGTTAAGCCTGTTAAGAAAACATGAGAGATAAATCAAAGGAAAAAATAATGAAAGTAAGGTTATTTCTGTAAAGATACTTTAATATTATAATACTGCTGTTTGTAAAATATATCTCAATTATATTTTCTATTTATTTCTGTAAAAATATTTCAAAATAATGGCCAGATGTGGTAGCTCACGCCTGTAATCCCAGCACTTTGGGAGGCCAAGGTGGGCAGATCACTTGAGGTCAGGAGTTCAAGACCAATCTGGCCAACATAGTGAAACCCTGTCTCTACTAAAAATACAAAAATTAGCTGAGCATGGTGGTGCATGACTATAGTCACAGCTACTTGGGAAGCTGAGGCAGGAGAATCTCTTAAACCTGGGAGGTGGAGGTTAGAGTGAGCTGAGATGGCACCATGCAGTTCAGCCTGGGCAACAGAGTGATTCTGACTCAAAAATATGTATATATATTAAAAATGTTTTTTTCCATAAGTATGCCATTAGTATTTTTACTTTCTCCCTTATCCCCAAAAGACCTGGCTGTCCTCCTAGAAAAAAAAGTGGTACATAAATCTAATTGCATATAAGCATTTATGTATCTTAATGGATAGAACTACTGTTAATACTTTTCATAGCATTATATAAACAATATTATAAAGGGAGAAGGAAGAAGGCTGCTGCTGCTCCTGATGATACTAATGAGGATAATGATAGGGTAGCATTTCCTAATCCATTATTCTGATCCTGGCACAGGAGTCAGTGGTTTACACTAATTTTTCCATTTAATTTTTATGATTAAATATATGTGAACTTAAACAAAGAAGGATTAAGTGGTAGTGATTAAGCAGAGTTGAGGTTGGAATAAAAAATAATTGACTGTGATACCATACAGACATGGCAGCCAATGAGAAGAACCAGGCTCAATGGAAACCGGAGCATTCGCAGAAGGAAAGGGCAGATAACAAGTGACCAATTCTGCAGATGTATCCCTGTGGGTCCTCCAAGAAAGGCGCAAAGTGATGCCTCCATTAAACAGAGTTTATTTTCAAGAAAGCCTAGAGAGCTGCTTTCTATTGACCATTTTTATGACTATGAAGAAAGTGTACCTTCTCCACTCCACCCTCCTCCACCGCAATCTATTTCTCTACCAGTTATTATAAATGCCAAAATCTAAGGCTGAAAGGATAAAGTTGCACTATGCCTAAGTTCTTTCCTCTCATATATTTCCTCTCATATATTCTCAATTATTTCCAATTGTAAGATTTCCCTGACCCCAGGGCTAATGCCTATTATCAATTATATTAAATTTGCTTTACATAACTTAGGTTGTCTTACTTCTCTTAGATGCCTGCTTAACCCCCAGTGCAGCAATTTCAACTTGAAACACAGTACTGAAGTAGGTATAAATGGCAAAAGATTGGGTAATTTCAGGTACTCTTTATGAACAGCCTGCAAGAAGTTCATCAAATTTCCAATAACTAATTATAATTGTAGTCGTCTTTCGGGGGAGAAACTGAAGATAACTATTTGTCTTCAGAGCAGAAGCTGAAGTGAACCATTTTTTTCTTCTGGAAACTGCTTATGAAAAAATGTTTCACAAATTTTATTTCTATCAAAGATAGAGAAAATCTGATACTAGAAGAATTCAGACATATGAATCTGTTTATTTTTACATATGTATGGTGCCACAGATCATGTTGCTTAGAATTCCTATCTGTTTTAAGTTAACTTGTGTCCTTAACTGAGCAAGGCCATGCAACATTATTTTGTGGGAAATCTCTGGAACTAACCACATCCCAGAATAATTTCAAGTGATAATGTTAAATGAGGTACAAATTACAGGGAAATGCAGTTTGACAATGTTGCCTAATGAACAGGAAAAAATATCTGAAGCATCAGTAAGAGGTTAAAAATTAAGATTCAAAGATGAAATTTAGAAAGATTTTGAATGTTGCTCAAAGACTCCTACTCCCGGGAAGCCCGTGGTTTGGGAGCAGCAATCAAAGCTGTTCTGGAAAAGTTTGAGGGCAGAATGGATGGCCTCCCTGTACGTGAGCTCTCATTTCTGGCTACTAGTTGAGAGAGAAATGGCTGCTGGGGCAAAACAGAGAGTTGAATACTGGCTGCCTAGTGTGATCAAATGTTCCCTGAACCTGGAACGCCCATTATTCCCTCATTCCTACTAAATCCAGTGGCAAAAAAAAAGAGATAAAGTCACACACACATATGTAAACAAAAACAAAACCAACGGAGCCAAAAATGAAATGAATGTACAAGAACTTTACAGTTTTACTTAAAGTGATGATCTTCTCATACTACAACATACAAATTCTGAGGATTTACATGTTGAAATCTCATTTTATAACATTTCCACTCAAGCCATCCCATAGAACTTGCAAACCTGCAATGCTGCATTGAGCTTATTAAATAGTGCCAGTATTTATAAGGATAATTCAAAATATAGTGCTCCTTTGTAAAATTGCCTTAGCAAGAGAATTAAATTCATACCAGTGCAATACATTATACTGTTGTTGAAGTTAAATAGAAGTTCAGCAATAGTTATATTAGGAGGGCTGCCAAATAGACAAACATTAAAGTCAGGGTGGTTGACTTGACTGGGAGAGGTTAGCAAGTTTCTGGCAGGTGTCTTTGCTATGTGTCACTTGGTGACTGGAGTATTGATCCTGAGAGTTAGTTCTTCAGGCTCCATCCTGTCATAGATGGTTGTCTTTATTACCTGTTTCATCTGGCAGCTATTTGGTGTGACCACAGTTCTAGTTGTAACAACTGGATTTTAAAATTACAGAGTCTTAGAGTTAGCAGGCATTTTGCATAGGCACCGACTACTATCCGTCATTAATTCATTGACTGAGTCCCTTTTGGAGGATGTAGGACCCACTGCTATGTAACCTCTGCTAAAATGCCTCAGGAATCAGGAACTCACAACTCAATTATTGTGGGAGGGGGAGGTATACTTACTAGAAAGACCCTTTTTAGAATGGAAATCGGTCTTTTTAGGACTTGCTGTGATCACTTAAAGGGTGGCTAGCAGCTTGTTAAATTTTCAGTTGATCATTAAATGGGAAGTCAAGAGTAGAGTGGTCTGTCTTCCATACAACTGTCATAGTTTCTGTGGCATGGAAAACTAGATTTAGACGTCAACTGGATTCAAAATCTGAATCCCATTCATTCCCTCCTGTCTCATCACAACTTTTTCTCTATCAATACCCTAAGTTCACAAGGGAGATATGAGCACATACATATGGAAGTAAACACCATGCGTGCGTGCACACACACACCTCTATGGACAAAATTGCACACATTAGTCTTAAGGATATTTTGTTCTTAACCTGAAAGCCCTCCTCTGTGAGCTGGTTGAATTCTCTGAAGGACTCTTTGGCCTATAAAAGGCAGCCAACTTTCTACTGCATGCAGTCCATAAGCATGTATATTATTGAAGAGGAAGTAAAAGCTGTTCTTTGAAACTGCAAAATAGGTGTTTTTTTTTTTTCTAAGATTTAAAAATTACTCTGCCCACTGTAGCTATGCAATTCTTAGTTTTCAAGCAAAGCATCCTCCAAGACAAGGGTGGGAAACAGAAAATTTCAAAACAGACCATAGCCTAATAAAGCCTAATTTCTCCATCCAGTCTGGTTGCGTTTGATCCCTCTGCATCTTGTGGCTGAGATTCTACCAATCTATCAGGTGTTAGTTTCTCAACTACTCTTTGGGGCTTTCACATCAGATAACATACATGCATATATATATGTAGATCAAGTAGCCAAAGACGATTACTTAGAGCGGCACTGAAAAATAATGAGTTAGTTTTTGGCACAAATCCTTTAGGTCATGCTCAAGTAATTCACTTGAATGCCTTGCCTCACAGCTGAACTTTTAAAGGTAATTTTTGAATTGAGTTACCAATGAACATTATCAAGTAAAAGGGCTTCATTGGGACCTATTCCATTATAATATTCAATAGAAGTCCCATTTGGCTTTGTAGTTTGCTCTGTGTAACTCAAGTAAGATAATTTTCATGTCGTTCACTAGAACAATTCAATTTGAATGAATAATGAATAGTTATCCTTGGAAAACACAAAGAGGACACAATGTCTTTAGTACTAAGTTCAAAGAACCCAATATCTGTGCCCCGAATCTGGATCTTCTTTAGTATTTTGGTGTGTGACCTTTGGCCAGGCATTTTAAATGTAATGAAACCAAATTTATCTATACACTCTAGATAATTTCATTAGAATACTAATTACCCAAGTGATCTGTGTGAGACTTGGGCATATAAAAGCTGAAGAGATATAAAGAATTAACTTGAAAGTCATGAGAGCATATACCACAAGTTGGGGGCTGTTGCAAAGTATTACTTTTTCTTGGGTCTTATAGTAGAAATCTCTCACATTTTTGGCCGGGCACGGTGGCTCACGCCTGTAATCACAGCACTTTGGGAGGCCAAGGCAGGTGGATCACAAGGTCAAGAGATCAAGACCATCCTGGCCAACATGGTGAAACCCCATCTCTACTAAGAATACAAAAATTAGCTGGGTGTGGTGGTGCCCGCCTGTAATCCCAGCTACTAGGGAGGCTGAGGCAGAAGAATCACTTGAACCCAGGAGAAGGAGGTTGCAGTGAGCTGAGATCATGCCACTAGACTACAGCCTGGAGACAGAGTAAGACTTCTCAAAGAAAAAAAAAAAGAAGAAAGAAATCTGTCACATTTTTTAGCTTTTCAGCCTCTGAATAACTTTCTTAGTTTGATAAACTCTGCCATATAAGTCATGGTGGGAAGTAGAGCCCACTTCCCACTGTAGAAGCTCAGAAACACAGGTCCTCAGTATTTTATGCAGAGCAGGCAGGCTCCAACAACTGAAAGTTGAATCTGCATCTTGTTATATTAATACAAAAGGCAGAGGTGGGAGATAATTTGTTTTGGGTACTGTGGGATGTGGAAACCAATTCCAGGTTCTGAGGGTGGAGGTATAGGGGCACCAGAAGCAGGTAGCATTCTGTGTAAGAAATGGTGCCACTGCAGGCCTGTGTCCTGGTGTCTGGCATCAAGAGGTAGCAGCAGATGTGTCCCCACCACACTGGTCCTATAGTGTGTGGTTTTGAATGTGGTTCTAGCTGCTTAGAATGTGATTTCTTAGATAGCGTAAGCCTGTGAGTCACCCCAGAATATTTTTGTTTTTTTAAATATAAATTACTTTAAACACATTTTAAATTCTTTTTAAGTCAGTCAGATTTGGTTTATTTTGCTTGCAATTAAGAGTCCTAATTGATTCAGTGCTAGAGAAAATACTATACATAATCAAAATTAGTCCCTCAAAGGAAAATGAGACATTAATTTTATCTTTTCTCATTTCGATCCTCATCTTACACGTGCATTCTCCAATCCTCTTCCATGCCAATCTCCAAACCGGAATAGAAATAATATTTGGTTGCTGAAAGTGGAAATTAAACTATTCCAAGAGGGATGTCCTACACCCTTAACATACAAAATAAACACTGTTAATTTTAAGTAATTTAACATTTAGAAGTATTAGGTTTCTCATAATGTAAGTATAAATATAGTATATCTTTCTATATACAAGACGGTGGGAGGACTTTAAAACTGTTCCCTTGAAGGAATAATGTCTTTATTTTGAAGGCTTGGATCAAAGAAAGGGACACTGTTATGCACTGTTATGATCAATTCACTATATTTTCAATTTTGTTTACTATCTAACTTATGATTGATTTTAATATTGGTATGGTATCAACATATTATTTTTCTTTTCGCTTCTTCCCAGAAGCTACTTTTTTAGACTTTCACCACCACTTGATCCCTTGATAATCAGTTGACTCTAATTGTGATACATATTACATGTAATATCAGTATACTCTGGTTTCTCTTCAGATCATATAAATATTTCACCTTTTATATATTACACTTTATGTCAATATATGACACTAATTTTAGTCCCTGATATACTTCATACCAGTTACAAAATATTGTAACATCTTTTCATTGAGAAATCATATTCAGCATGTGTGAAATTTGCATTTCAGTGCTCTTTCTCTCTGAGACTTAAACAATTTTCATCTACCATTTTCCTTTCTGTGATCGCCTCTTACTCCTCAGAACTCATCAGACTTTGAAGTAAGTGTTGGTGGAGGTGGAGTGGGACAATAAGAACAATAATTTGTAATACTGGCTAACACCGAGTGTCTGCATCCTCTGTGCTAAGTACAGTACAAGCCCCTGCACATATAAGAGTTTGGTTAAGCTTTCCCATTGCCCTGTGAGGCAGGGATTCTTATTCCCATTTCCCATAAAGGGTCTGAAATCTAGGACGATTAAAGGGTTGTTAATGTTATTACAGTAAGTGAGAAAGTCAGCATCTTGAAATCCCAGACTATAATTTCTGAGCAAAGACTCTTTTTATATATTATTAATTATGCTCATTTTCAGTGTGTGGCCATGAAAGGGGCCTTATTAGCAGTATCTTTAGTGAGGTGGAAGAACCATAGGCAAGAGACTGTAATATTTATCTTTGTAACTCTTGATTCTCAACTATTTGGGATCACAGATATGTCTTAGAATCTGATTAAAATTATAGGTAGATAGTAGATAGATTAGACAGATATATGACAGAGACATTTACATACAATAGCACAGCTCATTGTAATGATCAGTACTTCCAAATAACAATGTTATTGCTGTCAATGCTAGTCCATTACTCTGAAACTTTTAATACCATTTAATTTAGTGAGAACAGTGTAGGAAATGTTGTATACTTTCTTACCAACACCATATCCGCTTAATATTTGCGGAATACTTTATTGTCATTCAGAAACATGGTCTTCAACTTCTAGAATCAAATATTCTAAGAAGACAAAATTTATAGACTTTCAACTGTTATTTTTATTTATTTATTTATTTTGAGATGGAGTCTCGCTCTGTTGCCCAGGCTGGAGTGCAGTGGCACAATCTCTGCTCACTGCAACCTCTGCCTCCTGGAGTCAGGTGATTCTCCGGCCTCAGCCTCCTAAGTAGCTGGGATTACAGGTGTGCACCACCATACCCGGATCATTTTTGTATTTTTAGTAGAGACAGCATTTCACCATGTTGGTCAGGCTGGTCTCAAACTCCTAACCTCGTGATCTGCCCACCTTGGCCTCCCAAAGTGCTGGGATTACAGGCATAAGCCACCACTCCCGGCCTTAACTGTTATTTAAAACTATATTCAACACAGTTTAAGTTGACAAATGATACATGAGACAGACTTGTTAGCACTAGGTACATGCCCAGTAGTTTAGATATCCTATGTATAGGATGCTGTAATATTCCACCCTATCCATCCTTTGGGACCAAGGCACTTATTTTCAGAGCTTCAAGGGATGACAGCTACTGATGACTCACATCTGAGTCCCTTATCAAGACTTGTCTTCAGCCAAAGAGAGTTGCCTTGTCCAGTGTTACATCTGCATCTGATGAGCAGTTGATGCAGAGGTATTAAAGCCTGGCTACCTTGCGTAGGATTGGGACGGTTCTGAATGGCTATATCAATTCCAGAGGTCCCTGTAGAACTGGCCGAGGTCTCTGTTTAAGCCGAATCACACTTAAATTTCTTCCTCTCCCCAAGCCTTTTCCCCTTACTTCCTTAAAGTTTTTCCCCAAATTACTCTCCAACAACCTTCCTGCCAGCAAGTACCCATATCAAAGTCTGTTTCTCAGGTAACCTAACTCAAGTCACACTAAGACAGGTCTTGACACCATGAATTCTGAGACAACATTCTTTCTGGGCTGTAAGGATCTTTAAGCAATTGCCACTTGGTAATGAAACTTTCTTTCTTTGGTGGCCAGACATTAAGTCTCTATGCCTTGGAAATATTATTGCCTGGTGTAACCTAATATTATGCTGCAATTTAAATTTAAATATGTTTCTAATGTAATAGTATATTGGCTTTTACCTGAATGTTTTATAATGATATGTGGGTTACTTGTCCCTGGAAAGCCCAAACACTGAGTAACTGATGCACTCAATGCTTTCTTGGTCCATCTTATTGATGGTGCTACAGTCAAATCATCCATTAAGTTAATGTGTTCAATGACCAATTCTCTGGGACAGACTATGGCAACAAGGCACACATTCAGTTAATGCTGTCATTTTGCATTCTCTAAGGTCACCTTAAGAAAGCTATTACAGGTGTGACTCACACCTGTAACGCCAGCACTTTGGGAGGCTGAGGTGGGTGGATCATGAGGTCAGAAGTTCAACACCAGTCTGGTCAAGATAGTGAAACCCCATCTCTAGTAAAAATACAAAAATGAGCTGGGTGTGGTGGCGGGCACCTGTAATCCCAGCTACTCGAGAGGCTAAGACAGAGAATTGGTTGAACCCAGGAGGGGGAGGTTGTGGTGAGCCAAGATTTTGCCATTGCACTCCAGTCTGGGTGACAGACTGAGACTTCGTCTAAAAAAAAAAAAAAAAAAAAGCCATTTCTACAATGACTGGACAAGGACAGAACCTATAAGGACATAATAGTCCCTCCTCTCCAAAACTTAGATTAAGGTGGTGAAAACTTAACTTTTTGTTTTAATTGATGATTATCCTTTTCTTCCTCACTGAAAGAGAGGACACAGGGATAATGAATGCTTCTGGTGTATTTAAATACATTTTGAATCTTTTTCTCCACATCAAGCTCCTAGTCATGTGGGAAAGTCTAGCTGCAAATCTCGAACTAGAAATTATGATCAAACCCATTCGAGAGACATTTGCCTATTGAAATTTTTAATGTTTCCTCTTAAAGTCATCTTATTTCTTGAAAGGAAAATACATAATTAATATGGAAAGTTATAAAGCAAAACAACAACAACAACAAAAAAACAAAATCAAAATTTCCCCTCTGTTCCACAAGTCCCTCTCACTAAAGGTAACTACTGTTGATACTTTGGCAGAGGGTTTAGGGAGCATCTTGTAGGGGACAAAAGCAAACATGTATGCGGCATGAGCTGTGTGCACACAAACATGCAGGAACTTTCACCAGTCAGTTGCCACTGCGGTATAGATTCCCTCTGTTCGGAGCTCAGGAAAAGGGACTTTGAGGAACCCTCTTTGGTTGTGAGTTTCCCTAGAATGAAGTCACTAGAATCTCAATGTGAGAGGCTGCCTCAAGCACAGGTGAGTTCACTGAGCAGTTTCTATCTCCCTCTCATTCTGTTTGTTTTCACAGTATGTGACTCTAGCCATGAGGAACAAAGCTGTTGCCTGCAGATAAAATGTCACATAAACAAGTTGATAAGGGTAGAAAGCATATGGTGAAGTTGGTGCATGTTGTTAAGTGTAAATATCATTTGAAATCATCTTTTTAATTACTGCACACTTGGCTGTGATGATATGAAACCAAAATATCTGGTTATTCCATTAAAAAGTCAGCCAAAAAAAAAAAAAAAATGGGCAACTGATTTAGAATGTATCTCAAACATGGCCAGGCGCAGTGGCTCATGCCTGTAATCCCAGCACTTTGGGGCGCTGAGGCAGGTGGATCATCTGAGGTTGGGAGTTTGAGACCAGCTTGGCCAACATGTTGAAACCCCACCTCTATTAAATACAAAAAGAAATTAGCTGGGTGTAGTGGCAGGAGCCTGTAATCCCAGCTACTGGGTAGGCTGAGGCAGGAGACTCGCTTGAACCCAGGAGGCGGAGGT
The DNA here is from genome assembly GCF_043159975.1 of Macaca nemestrina. Classification (NCBI taxonomy): domain Eukaryota; kingdom Metazoa; phylum Chordata; class Mammalia; order Primates; family Cercopithecidae; genus Macaca; species Macaca nemestrina. The sequence continues at coordinate 62,288,446 of NC_092130.1, forward strand.
TGCAGTGAGCCGATATCATGACACGGTACTCCAGTCTGGGCAACAAGAATGAAACTCCGTCTCAAAAAAAAAAAAAATATATATATATACACACACACACACACACACACACACACACACACAGACATAGACACACACACACACATATCTCATATATTTATGAGGGCAGGGTGAGGGATGGAGACTCCAACTTCTTTGATGAATAAAAGAAAATTCATGGCTGACAAAAATTTACACCTTTACAATTATTTTATGATAATCATAAACACTAGAGACGAGTAAAAAACAAACAAGAAAAACTAAGCTAAATGTATAATTTTATTGTTGGTATGAAATTTTCTTTAGATCCTTCTTTAATGCTCATTTAATCCTTTATTCAAACATTTATTGAGAGCCAACTTTATGTTAGGCTGGGTTTCGGATATTAGAGATACAGCGGGCAGGGTGGGGGGGCATGGCAAATTAAGTAATTAAGTTCTTGACTTCCAGTGCAAACATTTAGTGAAGTCTATAAACTGATTGACTTAAATATTTATTTTTAACTGGTTTATTGAATGGTCTAAACATCATGGACTTTATTTTTCTTAAACCATTGACATTTAAGATGATTGATCAAGAGGCATATTTTGTTCTTTCACTTTTTTTTTTTCCTTTGAGACAGAGTCTTGCTCTGTTGCCCAGGCTGGAGTGCAGTGGCACAATCTCGGCTCACTGCAACCTCTGCCTCTGGGGTTCAAGCGATTCTCCTATGTTAGCCTCCTGAGTAGCTGGGATTACAGGTTCACACCATCACGCCTGGATAATTTTTTTTTTTTTTTTTTTTTTGTATTTTAGTAGAGATGGGGTTTCACCGTGTTGCCCAGGCTGGTCTCAAACTCCTGAGCTCAGGCAATCCACCCACCTCAGCCTACCCAAAGTGCTAGGATTACAGGCGTGAGCCACTGCGCCCTGCCTGACTCTTTTTAAAACCTTCTTTTTATACCTGCTTAATTACTTCTAAGACTAGATTAGTGGAATGAGAGTTTAGAAGAAAAAGTCAAATGTGATACTCCAGACAGCACTGTGCCTCCTCTAGGAGAGAAGCTGGCATGAGTGTCTGAGTTAACATCTAGCTCTTGAATCTTGGACAAAATTCATGTTCTTCCAAGAACTCTCTCACTCTGCTTCACTCAGACATAGCTAGATAAGAAAACAAACAAACAAACAAACAAACAAACAAACAAAAAACCCAAGGCAGAGAGAGGAAAAGAGGAACATTCCTATCTCCCTTTCTCCAGCTTTTAATCTTCTGCCAAGACCTGTCATAGACCAAACCTATGGGAAGTCACCTGGCAGGGAAGCCTGAGAAATGCCAGGAGAGGCCGGTATTTGCAGGTACAGAGCAGAGCCAGAAGGGAAAGTGTGCATGTGAGGACTGGGGACCAGTTGGCAGGCTGTCACTTCCAGCTTTTCTCCTACCTGAATTTAGTCTGGAGATCGAGAAGTGACTTTTAATTATTTATGACCTCTAGGTTCCAAAAAAAAATTCCCTTTTAGAGTCAGAAGAAAACCGAGAATTTTAAGTGATGAAATTGCAACGCACAGCTTCAATAGGCACTAGGAGAATTGCTTTCCCTAGGAAGCTTTGTATGCAGATCCTTAAACAGAAGGCAGCATGTGTCAGAAAAAAGAAAAATAACATACAGCAAACTCTACAACCCTGTGTGTTCGTACAACTCTATATGTTGCACGTTTTTTCCTGTAATGTATTTAATTCATGAATAGTTGATTTATTTTTGTATTTTAGGTAAAAGTAAAGCAGAAAAAATTACTTCATTTTTTTAACATCCTAGAATTTTTTCCTCTTTTCTCTCTGAATTCTTTTTTTTAATTATTTTCATTTCTTTTAACTTTTATTGTAAGATCAAGGGTACATGTGCAGGTTTGTTTTAGGTAAACTTGTGTTACAGGGGTTTGTTGTAAAGATTATTTCGTCTTCCATGTATCATATTAAGCCTAGTACTCATTATTTTTCCTGATCATCTCCCTCCTCCTACCCTCCATAAAAGCAGTTTTGTTCTTTTTCACTTTGATATCATTGTATTTGTAAATAAGGTGAATATACTTGAATATCAGACAGGTCTCTATATCCTAAAATGGAGTCACCAATAACATTATAAGATGGAAAAACAGGATTTTTATGTGTTTAGTGGGTTTCATTGCTTTATTGTAATTGAATTCTTTTGAAATAAAATACAATTTAATATACATAATTCAAAGAATAGTTACAATTTTAGAATTTTACGTTTATTAAGGCACCACTTTGTATCCTAATGTTTTTCCATTCCACATAACATTGCTCAAATCAAATAGTATTTTTATAATTTAAATTATATTCTTTGCAGAGTAAAGATATTCCATAAAATTTTATGCTTTCAGAAAAGCTACTTTACCCTGCCTTCCTCTGTAAATATTATGCAAAATCATTTCTAAGTCATTCTAATCAGATTAAAATGGATTATTTAAATCATCAGAGGCATAGATGTCAAACTTGTCATGGTTTTCCATTTTGATTTAAAAATCCTCGTTGGACAGATATCTAATCATCTTACTTTACATTTCTAGACACTTCTGTTTTATTCCCTGGGAAAGACAATTTTATTCTATGTGGAGATTCCTCATATACGTTTCAGATTTTTCTGCATTTGGCCCATAGATTGTAGCTCCTTTAGTCATTTATTAAAAGGTTTTGTTAAAATTCAAGCCATGTTGCTCATATAACTCAAGCCCCACTCACTTTTCCATCTTACGAGTAAAGGAAAACCAACTTTCACTGAAAATGTTCATTTTGCAGATCAGTTAAATAATCGTTAAGCAATGGAATTTTGGGTCCTAGTTTAGCTGCTGAGGGTACAAAAATGTAACATACAGTTACTTTGCTCAAGGTGTTCATGATAGTTTTAAAATAACTAGGACACCTTGTTTGATATGTTAACTTTAGGATCCAAAATTCTAATTTTCACCATTAATCATAATTTATTCACATTGTTGTGCTACCATAACCACCATCTACCATGTATCCACATAACAATTTTCATCTTATAAAAATGTAACTCGACCTACTAAACAATAACTTTCTATTCTCTTCAACTCCCTAGCCCCTGGCAACTATCATTTTACTATCTGTCTTTAGGAATTTACCTATGTACCTCACATGAGTAGAATTACACAGTATTTGTCTTTTGTGACTACTTTATTTCACATAACATGATGTCTTCAAGTTTCATTTATGTTGTAGCATGTATCAGAATTCTCTTCCTTTTTAAATGTGAAATTTGAATATTCCATTGTATGGATATAGCACATTTTGCTTATTCATTCAGTTTTTTTTTTTTTTTTTTTCTTTTTAACTTTTGAGACAGAGTCTCACTCTGTCACCCAGGGTTGAGTGCAGTGGCACGGTCTTGGCTTACTGCAGCCTCTGCCTCCTGGGTTCAAGTGATTCTTCCACCTCAGCCTCCCGAGTAGCTGGGACCACAGGTGTGCACCACCAAGCCCATTATCCATTCAGCTTTTAATAGCCACTTAGGTTGCTTCTAGGTTTGGCTATTGTGAATAATGTTGGTGTACAAATATCAATTTGAGTCCTTGCTTTAATTGTTTTGCGGACATATCCAGAAATGAAATTTCTAGATTATGTAGTATTTATACTTCTAATTTTTTGAGAAACTGTAATACCATTTACCATTAGTGGCTGCATAATTTTACATTCTTACCAACAGTGCATAAGAGTTCCAGTTTCTCCACATTCTCACCAACACTTGTTATTTTCTGCGTTTTTGATAGAAGCTATTCTAATTGGTGTGAGGTAGTGTCAATTGTAGCTTTGATCTGTATTTCCTTACTGACTAGTGATGTTGAACATCTTTTCATGTGCTTGTGTATCTTCTTTGGAAAAATGTCTATTCACATTCCTTGTCCATTTTTTAATTGAGTTCCATTTGCTTACTTGTTAAGTTGTAAGTCTAAGAAATTTAAGTTAATTAATTATTTAAGCAAATATTTATTGAGCACTATTTATATATCAAGTGTTAACTATATTGAGGCAGTTTTATTAGAAATTTTATTTCTACATGATATATGGAAATTCACTTCATTCTGGCTTATATTCAGCTAATGTAATTCGTCCTATGTTGTTAGAGTCCAAACAGTGAAAGAATTACTTCTGTGAGACAAAAGAGAATCTTAGAATTTTTTCCTTGTAATTGATTTAGGCACGGCCTAGAAACCTTATGGTGCTCTAGTGTTTTAAGTTTACTGTTTAATTGTAATGGATAAATTACAGTAAGAATAAATTACTTTTTTACATAGAGCAATTTTCAAGCAATATCCCCTTAAGCTTGTAATAGCAGAATTTAGTATTTATATGGGATTGTAAACTATCTGGGCATCTGCTGATGATCATTTTTGGAGTCAACTGAATTATTGGAGAAAGAGAATAATGGAGAAAATAATCTTCCAAATGTAGTACTTAAAACCCGACAAAAGTAGTCTTAATTAAAAGTAAAAGGTCAAACAGCTTTCAAATTTCCTTCTTGTTTTATAATTTTGCAATAATATATAAAGTAAAATTTTCTTAGTTTTCTCTTTGCTAGTTTGCCTTTTTGTCTTTTCTTTGTAATCAAAGTTAACTTGTCATCAGTTTAACATAAGTGGTTTTAAGATTTTACTTGCAAGCCTCATAGCAGCCACAAAACAATCCTATAACAGGTACACAGAAAATAAAAAGCAAGAAATTTTTTAAAATACCAGAGAAAAACACCTTTATGCAGAGGAAAACAGAAAAGAAGAAAGAAAAAGAGGATCAACAAAATAACCAGAACACAAATTAAAAAATGGTGGCAGTAAGTCCTTACTTATCAATAATAACACTGGATGAAAATGGACTCCAAAACACATAGTAAGGCTGAATGGATTTAAAAACAAAACCCAACTATAAGCTGCATATAAGAAACTAACTTCAGTTATAAAGACACACATAGACTGAAAAGAAAGGGAATGAAAAGATGTTTCATGTAAATGGAAAACAAAATGAGTAGGAGTAGCTGTACTTACATTAGACAAAATAGATTTCAAGACAAAAACTGTAAAAAAAAAACTAAAAAGAAAATGAGGAGTGGCTATACTTACATTAGATAAAATAGATTTCAAGACAAAAACTGTAAAAAAAAAAAGAAGGGTTATTATATAATATTAAAAGGATCAATCCAGCAAGAGGATAAAACAGCAGTAAATATGTATACACCCAACATTGGAGCATCCAGATATATAGAGCAAATATTATTAGAGCTAAAGAGAAGGATAGACACCAATACAGTAACAGCCAGGAACTTCAAATCCCACTTTCAGCATTGGACCAATTATCCAGACAGAAAATCAAAAGAGAAACATCAAACTTACTCTGCACTATAGAACAAATAGGCCTAATAAATGTTTGCAAAGAATTTTGTCAAATATCTGCAGAATACATTCTTCTCTATAGCACATGAAACATTTTTTAGAATAGACCATATATTAGGCCACAAAATCAGTCTCAAACAATTTGAAATCACATTATCTTTTCAGGCCACATGGTATAAAATTAAATATTTATAAAAAGAGGAACTTTGGAAATAACACGAACACATGGAAACTAAATAATATGCTCCTGAATAACCATCAGGTCAATGAAGAAATTAAGAAAATTTTTAAATTTCATGAAACAAATGAAAATGGAAACACAACATACCGAAACCGATGTAATAGAGAAAAAAAAAATCCTACTAGGGAAGTAAATAGTAACTCTAACACCTACATCAAAAAAGTAGAAAATTTTAAAATAAACACCCAAAGATGCATCTTAAAGAACTAGAAAAGCAAGAACAACTCAAACACCCCCAAAACAGAAGGAAATAATAAAGATTAGAGCAAAAATAAATGAAATTGAAACCAAAAAATTACAAACCAAAAAAATACAAAATATCAGTAAATGAAAAGTTGGTTTTTAGAAAAGATAAACAACATCTACAAAACTTTAGCCAGATTAACTGAAGAAAAGATCAAAATAAATAAAATCAGAGATAAAAAGGAGAGGTTACAACTGATACCACAGAAATTCAAAAAATTATTAGAGATTATTATGAGCAAGTATATGACAATAAATCAGGAAACCTAGAAGAAATGGATACATTTCTAGACATATAAAACCTACCAAGATTAAACCATGAAAAAAATCCACAATGTGACTAGACCAATAACAATGACAGTGAAGCAAAAACAAAGTGTCTGCTGTCAAAGAAAAGTCCAGGACCTGATGGTTTCACTGCTGAATTCTACCAAACATTTGAAATAGAACTAATACCAATCCTACTCAAACTGTTTCGGAAAATCAAGGCTGAAGAAATACTTCCAAACTCAATCCACATGGTTAATATTAACCTGGTACCAAAACCAGATAAAAACACAAGGTAAAAAGAAAACCACAGGCCAGTATCTTTTATGAATATAGATGTAAAACTCCCCACAAAGCACTAGTAAACTGATTTCAACAACACGTTAAAAAGACCATTCATGATGATCAAGTGGGATAAATCCCAGAGATGCAAAGATGGTTGAACTTATGCAAATCAATAAATGTGATACATTTATATCAAAAGAATAAAGAAAAAAACCTATTATTATTACAACTGATGTTAAAAACAAAGCATTTGATACAATTCCACATAGCTTTATGAAAAAAAAAACCCTCAATAAACTGGGTATAGAAGGAATGCAATAAAAGCCATATATGAAAAACCCACAGCTATTATATCATATTTTATAGAGAAAAATGAAATATTTAAGATCTGGAACAAGCTAAGGATACCCACTTTCACCACTTTTGTTCAACATAGTACTGGATTTCCTAGCAAGAGCAATTAGAAGGAAAAAAATAAAGGCATCCAAATTGGAAAGGAGGTCAAATTATCTTATTTGCATACATATTTTATGTTTAAAAAACCTAAAGACTCTACCAGAATACAATTAAAACTTATACATTTGGTAAAGTTTCAGGATCCAAAATCAACATACAAAAATCAGTAGCATTTCTATATGACAAGAGTGAACAATCCGAAAAAGAAACCAACAAAGTAATTCCATTCATATTTGCTACAAACAAAATAGAATACCTAGAAATAAACTAAACCAAAGATGTGAAAGATCCCTACAATGAAACTACAAAACACTGATGAAAGAAATTGAAGAGGACACAAAAAAATAGAAAGATATTGCAGTCATGGAATGGAAGACTCAATATTGTTAAAATATTCTTATTGCTCAAAGCAATCTGCAGATTCATTGCAATTACTACCAAAACACAAATTACATTCTTCACAGACATAGACAAAATAATGTTAAAATTGATATGGGACCACAAAAGACCCTAAACACCCAAAGCCATGCTAAGCAAAAAGAACAAAACCAGAGGAACCACATTATTCAATTTAAAATTATGCTACAAAGCTATTGTAACCAAACCAACATGATGCTGGCATAACGACGGACACATAGACTTATGGAATAGAGTAGAAAACTCAGAAATAAATTTGCATATTTACAGGCAACTCATTTTTTGACAAAGATGTCAATAACATACATTAGGGAAAGGATAGCTTCTTCAATAAATGGAAAATTTGGGTATCCATTTTCAGAAGAATGAAACCAGACTCCTATCTCTCACCATATACAAAAATCATATCAAAATGGATTAAAGACTTAAATCTAAGACCTGAAACTATGACACTACTAGAAGAAAACCTTAGGGAAACTCTAGGACATCGTTCTGGGCAAAGATTTATTGAGTTAGACCTCTAATGTATAGTCAACCAAAGCAAAAAGGGGCAAATGAGATCACGTTAAGCCAAAGGTTTCTGCACAGCAAAGGGAACTATCAACAAAGTGAAGAGACAGCCCAGAGAGAGTGAGAAAATATTTGCAAACTACCCATCTGACAGGGAATATATAAGGCTAAAATATATAAGGCTATAAGAATATAGGAGCTCAAACAACTCTATAGGATAAATGTAATTCAATTTAAAAATTGGCCTCCATCCTGGAAAGCATAACAAGACCCCATCTCTAAAAAATAAAGCAAATTAGCTGGGCCTGATGGTGTGTCCATGTAGTCCCAGCTACTAGGGAGGCTGGGGTGAGAGGATCACTTGAGCCCAGGAGTTCAAGGTTACAGTGAGATACAATGATATCACTGTACTGCAACCTGAGTAAGATCCTGTCTCTAAAAATAAAAAGCTTAAAAAAATTAATATGGCCAAAGATCTTAATAGACATTTCCCAAAAGACAAACAAACAGCCAACGGGTATACTGAAAAATGTTCAATAACATTAATCATCAGAGAAATGGAAATCAAAACTTAAAATCGTTTTTATCTAAAAAACAGGCAATAATGAATGCTGGAAAGGATGTGGATAAAGAGGAATCTTACACACTGTTGGTGGGAATTTAGGTAGTACAGCCACTATGAAGAATGCTATGGAGGTTTCTCAAAAAGCTAAAAATAGAATGAAAAAACGGTCAAGAAATTCCACAGCTGGGTGTTTGCTCAAAAGTAAGGGAATCAATATACTGAGGAGATATCTGCATTTTCATGTTTATTGCATTATTATTATAGCCAAGATATGAAATCAATCTAATTGTCCAACAACTCAAAATAAATGTGGGTAAAGAAAACATGGTACATATACAAAATGGAGTATTATTTAGCCATAAAAAAGAAGTTCTTGTCATTTGCAACAACATGGATGGAACTGCAGAGCATTATAAGTGAAATGATCCAGGCACAAAAAGGTAGATATCACAGGTTCTAATGCACATATGGGAGCTAAAACAAAAGAATAATAGAACTCATGGAGATAGAAAGCAGAATGATGGTTACCAGAGGCTGGGAAGGATAATGGGGGTATGAGGATAACATGGGGATGGGTAATGGATACAAAAATGTAATTTGAATGAATAAGATATAGTATTCAGTAGTGCAATAGGATGGTTATAGTTAACAATATTTTATTGTGTATTTTAAAATAACTAAAAAAGTGAAATTGCAATATTCCTGATAAAAAAAATGATAAATGCTTAAGATGATTGTGATACAGTTTAGATATTTGTCCCTACTCAAATCTCTTGTTTAATTATAAATTTCAGTGCTGGAGGTAGGGCCTGGCGGGAGGTGTTTGGGTCATGGAGGCAGATCCCTCATGGCTTGGTACTATCTTCATAATAGTGAGTGAGTTCTCGTGAGATCTGGTCATTTAGAAATGAGTGGCACCTTTCCTTCACTCTGTCTCTCCTTCTTTTGCCACATGATGTGCCTGTTACCCATTTGCCTTCTGCCATGATTGTAAACTCCCTGAGGCCTCCTCAGAAATCAAGCAGATATCAGCACCAAGCTTCATGTAAAGTTTGCAGAACTGTAGACCAGTTAAACGTCTTTTCTTTATAAATTGCTCAGTCTCTGGAATTTCTTAATAGCAATGAAAAAGTGGCCTAACACAGAAAACTGGTACCAAGGAGTGAGGCGTTGCTCAAAAGATATCTGAAAATGTAGATGCAGCTTTGGAACTGGGTAATGGGCAGAGGCTGGAAGTCTGGAAGGCTCAGAAAAAGGTAAGGGAAAGTTTGGAATTTCTTACAGACTGGTTAAATGGTTGTAATCAAAATGCTGATAGGAATATGGACAGTGAAATCCAGGTTCTTCAGATCTCAGATGGAAATGAGTAACTTACTGGGTGCTATATCAAAAGTCACCCATGTTTAAACCTTAGCAAAGAATTTGGCTGCATTGTATCCATGCCCCACAGACCTGTGGAAATTTGAACTTGAGAGTGATGACCTAGAAAATTTGATGGAAGAAATTTCAAAGCAGCAAAGCATCCAAGACATGGCCTGGCCACTTCTATCAGCATATGCTCAAATGTGGCAGCAAAGAAATGACCTAAAGTTAGAACTTATATTTAAAAGGGAAGTGGAGTAAAACACCGTGGAAATTTTGCAGCCTGGACATGTGATTCTGAGGAAAAAGAAAGCTTTTTCTTTTTTGGGAGAAAAATTCAAGGAGGCTGTGGAGCAACTACTTGCTAGAGATATTTGCATAACTATAAGGGAACCAAGTACTAATAGCTGAGACAAGAGCAGGACAGTGGTGGGGGAATGCTTTGAAGGCATTTCAGAGATCTTTTCAGTGGCCCCTCCCATCACAGGCCCAGAGGCCTATGAGAGAAGCCTGGTTTCATGGCCTAGGGCCTGCTGCGCTGCGCAGTCTCTGAACACTGCTCCCCACATCGGGCCACACCATCTCTAGCTGTTGTTCAAAGGGGCCTGGGTACAACTGGAGTTGCCACTTTGGAGAATGCAAGCCTTGGCAGCTTCCCCATGGTGTTTAGCCTGCAGGCATGCAGAGTGCAAAAGTGAAGGCTCTGACTAGACTTCATTTGATGTATGAGAAAGCCTGGGTGCCCAGGCAGAAGCCTGCTGCAGGGGTGGAGCCCTCACAGAGAACCTCTACTAGAGCAATGTGAAGGGGAAATGTGGAGTTGGAGTCTCCACACATAATTCCACCTAGGGCAGTGCCTAGTGGAGCGATGGGAACTAAACCCTAGAACGGTAGAGCAATCAGTAACTTGCAATCTCAGTGTGGAAAAGACACAGGAGTAAAGCTTCTGAAGGCCACAGGGGCCCACCTCTTGCACCAATGTGCCCTAGATACAGGATATGAAGTCAAGGGAGATCATTTTAGAGTTTTCAGATTTAATGATTGCCCTACTGGGTTCCAAACTTGCTCCTAGTCTATAACCCCTTTCTTTTGGCTGATTTCTCCCTTTTGGAATAGTAATATTCACCCATGGCCTATAACCCCATTGAATCTTGGAAGTGAATAACTTGGTTTTGATTTTACAGGCTCATGGGTAGAAGGGACTTGCCTTGTCCCAGATGAGACTTTGGACTTTGGACTTTTGAGTTAACACTGGAATAAGACTTTAGGGGACTGTTGGGAAGGTATAATTATATTTTGCAATGCAAGAAGGACATAAGATTTGGAAGTGGCCAGGGGCAGAATGATATAGCTTCAATATTTGTCACCACCCAGATCTCATGTTGAATTATAATCCCCAGTGCTAGAGATGGGGCCTGGTGGAAGGTGTTTGGGTCATTGGGGCAAATCCCCCATGGCTTGATGCTGTCTTCATGATAGTAAGTTCTTGTGAGATCTTGTCATTTAAAAATCTGTGGCACTTACCCCCCTCACTCTCTCTTACTCCTGCTTTCACCATATGATGTGCCTGCTCTCCCTTCACCTTCTGTTATAATTTTAAGCTTCCTGAGGCCTTGTGGAAGCCAAGCAGTTATTGGCACCAGGCTTCCTGTAAAACCTGCAGAACCGTGAGGCTATTAATCCTATTTCTTTATAAATTATCCAGTCTCAGATGTTTCACTATAGCAATTTAAGAACAGCCTAATAGAGATGGTACCCCAGTTACCTGGATTTAATCATTACACATTGTGTGCCTTTATGAAAACACCACAAGTCCAGCCTGGGCAACATGGCAAAACCCTGTTTTTAGAAAAAAAATAAGAAAAGAAAAGAAAAGAAAAATATCCAAGCGTGGTAGTGTGTGCCTGTAGTGCTAGCTACTTAGGAGGCTGAGAGATAGGAGGATAACTGGAGCCTGGGAGGTCAAGGCTGCAGTGAGCTGTAATCGTACCACTTCACTCCAGCCTGGGCAATAGAGTGAGACCTGTGTATTAAAGAAATTCACAGTTACTTCAGAAAAATACACAACTATTATGTACTATAATACATGTAAAAAATCTGAAAAATATAAATACAGGCAAAAAGAATGGCAATGAGTAAAATTTCTCTATTGGGAAGAAAATAACATATAGAGTATTACTTATAGTTCATGATATTTTTGATATAATTTTTAGCTCTTAACTTTAAAATTTGAAAAAATAAGCTGTAATTTATTTTAATTGGGAAATTGTATCTTGGAAATATTTCAGTCATCTAGTCCATTAGTTTTCAAAATTCAGTGCTCACATGTTCACCTGGAGGACTTATTTAAAATGTGAATCTCTACCATCAGAGATTGTGATTCAACATATTTTGTTCTAAGTCCTAAGAATGTGAAGTTTTAGCAAGTCTCCTACAGGATTCTGAGGTAGCCTGACCAGGAAGGGCATTTGGGTAATAATTAGTCTACCTTCTTAACATACAGAATTACAACAATGAGTTCTAACAATGAGTTCTTGGCCAAGATCACAGCAATAGTTAATGACTAAGCTTGGATTTGATCCTAGTTTATCTTATTCCAAAACTATTAACAAATTGTCGATTTTCAAATAATTAAAGTGCATAACAATCAGACTATACTGACATTTTAATTTTTTTTTCATTTTTGTAAAGAAACTTTAGAATATTTCAGAGATGCAGCTTTGTCAGTATGAACTTTGATTCTCATTATTAAAGTCATAGATACTAGAAATTGAGCTACACAGAATCAAAATTAAATCCATACTCAACTGTGTAAAGCTCCTTTATTTAAAACACGTGCAGTAGGCGTATTTTTAACACTTTGCATTTATTTTCTTAAAAGCATTAAGTACCCCATGTTAGAGACATTTGTGCTGATTTGGATACCACATATATTCACATTTGTGTTTGTCATTGCTGTTAGCATGGGACTGTGGTTAAGGTTTGTGCTCTACAGTCAGATTTCCTGGGATGAAATCCTGGCTCCACTACTTACAGACTCTGTGACTTGGGCAGCTTTCCTCTTTTCTGAGTCTTAGTCTTCTTTGTAAAATGCATATATTGATAACATACCTGAGAGAACTGTGATGAGAATTAAAGCAGATGACTGATATAATTTGAATAGCGCTAGGAGATTATATAAAACAAAATAAATGTTAACTGAATTTTCCTGAGTCACTTTAGAACTTAACGCATGTGTTCATGGATGACAAATCCCTTTATGTTTGAATACCATGCCTGGAAGTTGTAACATGATATTATTTGAGGTGAGTTGGGAAATTATTGTGGATGTAGTGTTTGAAATGTGAAAACAAAAAATAAGAAATAAAATCGTATTTCTGAAAGGCATGTGGAATGAAGGAAAGGAAATGTGTTTCCTGAATAACATTTTTTCCTTCTTGACATTGGTAGAATCCATCATAGGTACGAAACGTGATTGCTCTAGAAAGAATCCCATTTTTCCCCCATAGACAATTTGTATGTACAATTCCCAATTGATAATTAAGTTTTTGGGGCCCTTGGACTCCTTGGCTTTCCTATACAGCATCTACCAGATTCACTTAGAGTAATTGGCAATTAAATTAAAGGTGGAACTTTAATTACCTGAGCCCTTATTCTAATATGTCTGAAAATACTAGGTGAACAGCTGCTTTAGAAAATACTCTTCCTGGCCGGGCGCGGTGGCTCAAGCCTGTAATCCCAGCACTTTGGGAGGCCGAGACGGGCGGATCACGAGGTTAGGAGATCGAGACCATCCTGGCAAACACGGTGAAACCCCGTCTCTACTAAAAAAAATACAAAAAACTAGCCGGGCGTGGTGGCGGCGCCTGTAGTCCCAGCTACTCGGGAGGCTGAGGCAGGAGAATGGCGGGAACCCGGGGGGCGGAGCTTGCAGTGAGCTGAGATCTGGCCACTGCACTCCAGCCCGGGCCACAGAGCCAGACTCCGTCTCAAAAAAAAAAAAAAAAAAAAAAAAAAAAAGAAAAAGAAAATACTCTTCCAACTACTTACAACCCATCTTACCTCAAAGGTCTGAAAACCCATTAGAACTATCAACATATGATAGTTTGCCATTCAGATGCTTTTCACAAGTTTTAGTGTAACCGACACTTCTGTTATTAGTGTTTAGTAATTCTGTCATTTGTTATTTGATAATCCTTGAAATCGATTTCTAGTATGTATTTCTCTTTTTCTGCTCTGACTTAATTTGTTACGAAGGATGGAATTAATTCTGCTCTCCTCATTTCATGATTATTTTTAATCATATTTAGAAACTGCAAAACTGGATAGCTTTCCTCTGAATTTTAAATACCATTTTCCTCTGGATATGCTAGGTATCAAGGTTTATACGATTACAACTAACTTTGAGACTTTAACTCAGTATTTCTGAAGTATTACTGTTCTTAAAATTCATGTATGATGTTTGTTAAAACTCTTAAACCTGCATTTTAATAGGATCCAGGCAATATTTACAGATGTGGTTCTAAAATGATGCTTACAGAAACTGCTGGACTAAACTTAATCCCATATTAGGACACCAGTTCTTACTTCCCACTCTCAGAGAAAGAGTTTCAGAAACTTACTGAAAAGACAGGTTCTCTCCCTATTATAAGACAGATTGTTCTCACTTGAGTCTTCACCCTGGTCTGTAGCATGGTGCAGTTCAAAGAATATACTTTTTGTTGCTTTAACCCTAACTTTTATTAACTGAGTAACCCTTGGGAAAGCCACTTAGGTTCTCTGAGCTTCAATTCCTCTTCTATAAATATCAGTATAAATGACTGTCAGAGGGTGTTGGAAGGATTAAGAGAAATAAGAGCTGTTTGAAAAGATGTTGCCATCATGCCTGGTTTATGTTGAAAAATCGATGCATGTTAGTTCTTTTTCCATCTGTCTGCCACATTTCTGTCACTTGTCTGTCTTGAGTCTGAATCTTCATGACCTCTGCCTCTGTAATATTTACTTGTATTTAAGCCACTTCTTTACCTTGTTCTCTTGCTGAGTGTGACCTTAGCTGTTAGGTTTTGAATCATTCCCATCTTGCCCATGTTGCCCAAATGAACTAACAGATTTGACATCACTATGTTGCTTTCGTTGAATACTGAACTCAAATTCTGGATTTCATTCTTTGAAGTGATTCATATGTGCCAATTATGAAATCTTAAAGTGAAATTATAACTCCAAAAATATCACAATCATAAAAATATTTACTAAGAAGCCTCCAATTATTTTGTAAGCTATGTTCCACTTTATCTTTTGTTTGTTTGTTTGTTTTTTGAGATGGAGTCTTGCGCTGTTGCCCAGGCTGGAGTACAGTGGCTCAATCTCAGCTCACTGCAACTTCTGCATTCACACACATGCATGCACAAGCACACACCTACACTTTTTCCTTTCGGAGAAACTCTCAGAAGTGGCAGTGCAGGATAAAAGACTATTCACATTTCAGATTTTAATAAAGTCTGTCCATCTTCCCTGCAAAAAGTATGCCAATTTGCAGTACCACCAACAGTGTGCGAGGGTGCTTGCACCTTGAAACTTTCCTTTCTTCTTTATTCCCTATAGAAACTATTACAGTTGTTGGCACATAGTCAGCATGCTACAACATGTGCTTGGATGAGTGAATGAAAGCATCCATTTTTAAACAGCTATCGACATATAGAGTTGTGGATATTTACATATATGTTTATAAATGTTATATTACATATCACAGATTCAACAAGCATTCCAAATAGATCTATTTATAATATTTAAAATTCCAGGCTTCCATGAATTGTGATTGTTAAAATATAACTTGTGGCTTCTGAGCAAAGGAAACTTAGTTGTGTAATCCTTTTGGTATTTTCTAGAGCATACATTTGTATTTTAAAATCTTTAAACAAATGTAGCATCTCTATAATTTTCATTAGGAGCTCTCTACTACACCAAAAATACAATTATAATGCCTTTACACTTTGAAATGTTAACTCTCTTTTCAGGCTAATGAGCAAGTTTCTCTGATCACAATGCATTCCCTGGAAGCAAGTTCTGCTTAGAAGCTCCTTAACTCCTAGAGGGCAAAGGATTATACGTGTTTAAATTATTTGGGGATAGCATTAACTTGAACTTTGGAAGAACTGGAATGACTTGAAATTGCAACGAATAGAAGTGTCTCTCATTTTATGCAAGGGATACTGTTGTTATACTGTTGCTAAGAAAAAAGGAAATTATGCATCAGATAATATTTGAATTTCTCAGAGTAGAGTCTACTAGATAGGGAAACTTCTTAAGATAAAATGGAACAGCTGGGCATGGTGGCTCACGCCTATAATCCCAGCACTTTGGGAGGCCAACACGGGCAGATCACCTGAGGTCAGGAGATCGAGACCAGCATGGCCAATATGGTGAAACCCTGTCTCTACTAAAAATAAAAAAGTAGCCAGATGTGGTAGCATGTGCCTGTAATCCCAGCTACTTGGAAGGCTGAGGCAGGAGAATCGCTTTAACCCAGGAGACAGAGGTTGCAGTGAGTCAAGATTGCGCCACTGTACTCCAGCCTAGGTGACAGAGTGAGACACTGTCTCAAACAATAATAATAAAAAAATAAAATAACCACAATAAAAATAATAATACACTAAGATGAGCAGATAAATAGAACTGTCGAAGGCAATTATCGCCAGAGAATGGAATAGACGGAATTCCACTTTGTTATTACATATTTATAAAACATCTAATTTTTTCAATCCAAACAACTCCGCAAAGTTTGTATATTTTTAATTCTTTTAAAGCACCCTGTTCTTGGCCTGTAATCTAATGTAGGAAGACGTGTGTACTAGGTTTCATGGACTTACGTCACTTTTTCAAGTCAGATGCTCATAAGAGGTGGTAGTACCAGAAGTCAGACTCCAGATTTTTAGGCAACTGCACCTGTACTTTGTTAAAGTGAGTTTTCTTCCAGATCCCCAGGTGACTAGGAACTCCAGACTATTTGACTTCTCAGAAGTAACAGCTATACAAAAGTACCTGTGGATTTTTACAGCCTTTAATTAAAGAGAAACTAAACTAGAAAAGAAAGTGGTGGCTATTTAAATATGTTTAAAATTATCCACATATATTATATATAAATGTTATTCATATTCATAGAGTTATCAAGTTAGAAACCAACTAAAGGCTATTACTCTTCAAAAACACTCAAAATGTTTGTGATTGTTAAAAAGCAATTATTTTATTTTTAACTTAAGAAACAGGTTTGGATAATCATAGTTTTGGAAAGAAAAAATATAAATATATACTTTCAAAGATGTCAGCAGATACAGGTCTCTCTTGCATTAGTGCATTAAAATATGTAATTTTTCCTTTACCAACGTTACAAATGCATTTGACTGTCAAGAAACTTAAATGTATCCAGACATTGTGTTTCATTTTGAATTTGATTGAATGAGAACAAAAGAGATATTTGTGGTTATTTGAAAAGACTGCATTTACTTTTATTTTCAGTGGCTTTACATGAAAGCTGGAAATTTAACCCGTTAGTGAACTGTGGTAAAAATCGTTGTCTTTCTTTGAGGTTAAATTTCTGTGTGGGTGTACTTAGAAGCCTTCATGTCCACATTTGCAGTCCACTTTGCTGCCTCTAAAAGTTTCCCATATTTCTATAACTTTCAAAGTCAATGCCAGAAAGTCAGAAGGTTCCGTTCCTTGCTCTATCGCCTTCTGTCTCTATCATCTTGTATCTTTTTATCTGCAGTGTGGAGTTCCATTGGCTAGGAAACTGATGTTTCTGTGGCCATAAGTGATGATCTAGTAATTTGTCCATTTTCCTAAAGCAGATGGGTGGAAACTATTTCTGTTGTAAATGGTGGATGTAATAAATAATAGGACTTATTCAACTAAATCCTCTTTATGTCCTGTGGAGTAAAGCAGAACTATCTTAATGACAGGGAATAAGGAGGTAGTTTTGTTGGTAAAGTCTTGATTTTATTACCTTGTACTCTCCTTAGATTCCCTGAGCCACATCTAGCTCAAAAATAACCCTTTTGGTCCAGTGCTAGCAAAATCTCAGCATGCCATCTTGGCATGGCAGCTCCAAAGTGCAGGATAGGAATGCCTGCTACTTAGAGACTGTACAAGAGCAAAAGACCTAGCAGATTCTATCATGAATGGTGACTCCTTTTTCACAGTGACAGAGATGTCTAGCAGGACTGCATAGTGATCAGCAGCCTGCCTCAGTTTTCTCCTTCAGAAGGCATCCATCTCCCCGTCCCTGCCCCAGAAGAGACTTCCACTCTGGTAGGGTCCTAAGATAATATACATCAAAGCATGTATATGTGCACATTTACATATAACCATGGCATGTACACACACACGCATGCACGTGTATGCACACACACAATGCGCACGTGTGCACACACCCCTTCCTGTTTTGAAAGCACTGAAGTCCTGAGGATAGTTCCTAGCTATTTGATGGATGGTTTTGCCTATTAGTTCCCTTGTCTTGATTTCACTAGCTTTCAGGATGGAATGGACATAATTTATTGATAAATTATATATACCCAATTTGTGCCAGGCTTTTTACATTCTTTATCTCATTTAATGAATCTATGAAGTAGCTAATAATATCCCCATCATCAAAGTAAAAATATTGAGACTCATAGAGGTTTAGCATCCTGTTCAATTCCATGAAAGGATCTGAGATTTAGGCTTTTTGCACTTTCTGTTTAGCAGCATTTGCCTCTCATGATAACATGTTTAGTGAATAAAGCAGGATTTAAGATTGTGATACTAGGGAAAAAATGCTGAAGTGTTTTCAAGGAGTAGCGAGGTTTTATTTTCTGAAATGAGTATGCATATTTTATATTGAGAAAGGCACATAAAGCACTCAACTATGTTTACACGGAATGAGCCAATAATCTTCACGGTAACTTTACCAGGTAGATTTTGCTATCCTTTTTACTAAGAGGGTTGAGTTCAGGAAGGACATTTCTTTCAGGTAACAGTAATAGGAACATGTGTAAATCGGGAGGAACAAAGTCCTTATCTTTCATTAACTCCTTGAAAGATTTTCTCACTGGCCTTACCTTGTTTCAGAGATCGGAGTCTCCAAGCAATAAACTCTGACCTAGTCAGAGTTTGATTATTCAGCTTAATTTTTGTTCTAGTTTTATCTGAAGTTGAAAAATTACCTACTTATATTTTTATCATCTTTTAATTTTGACAAACAGTGGGGCTTCTGGACCTTGGGTGGTATTTCTGATCCCAAAAATGTTGTTGGAGAATTTTTTTTTTCTCTGTTTACCTTTATTCTGTTGTTGGTAAGCTACAATATGGTTTTGAGGTATATTTAAAAATTCTAATTAAAATATTATATTATCTCCGTGATAATGATAATGAGTATTAAATGTGAGGTATAGCTGACTACATGATATAGAGAATTATGCAAATGTTTAATCTGATTCTAGACTTTTATATAAGCTGCTGGTGGGTATCTGGAATAAAACAGAGCTCTGCTCTGGTAAAAGGCTTACTGGTTTCTTCCAACTCCTTTCTAGCATTACTTTGTGATATGTTAGATTAACCCCCCTGTTTCTAAGACATTGTTGGACAGCTGTTTGGTTAGTACATATAGATTTTTCAGTTTGTGTTTTTAGTTTGTATTACTTGATGAGAGCACCTGGAATTAGAAGTCACTGATTAGGAACTATTGAGGAGAGATAGGCATAATTTCTTTTTGAAAACTCAATCCTTCTAGATTGGCAAGATTATTTCCTCTCTTAATATGTGAATAACTGCAGGAGGGAACATATAAAGCTTTATTGGCTAACATCTTAGTTACTAGGGATTAATTGATATCCAGCTGAGAACCAGGGTATGTAATGGACTCAGATACTGGGGAAAACAAACACACACACACACACACACACACACACACACACACACACACACACACACGGAGAATCAGAATTACCCCGGAGAAGTAGGGGTAAGTAGAGGAAAAGAGATGGCTATGCAGAAGGTACAGCTTCAATGTTGTCCCATTATGGGTATTGTTTGTTTGTTTTGTTTTTGAGACAGAGTCTCACTCTGTCACCCAGGCTGGAGTATAGTGGCACCATCGCAGCTCACTGCAACCTCTGCCTGCTGGGTTCAAGCAACTCTCCTGCTTCAGCCTCCAGAGTAGCTGGGACTACAGGGATATGCCACCTTGCCTGGCTACTTTTTGTATTTTTAGTAGAGATGGGGTTTCATCATTTTGACCAGAATGGTCTCAATCTCCTGACCTCAATTGATCTGCCTGCCTTGGCCTCCCAAAGTGCTAGGACTATTATAGGTGTTTTGAAAGTGATGTGTCTGGATCTCCCTGGTGCTATTGTGACTGTGACCTTGTTTTGCTGCTGCTGCCACTACACTAAGATAAACTTCTAGCTAGATAAAACCAGTACTCAGGTAATTAAAATGCCAGAAAGGCTCATCAGATGGAAGGTGGACAGTGATGCCTGTATCTGTTCTCAAACCTGGAAGAACATTTGAATTAATAACATCCTTGAGTTCAACTGTTGTGTGATGTTGCTTTAGAAATACTCCACTTCAAAGTTGCAGGCTGAAGTGCATCAGAGTAGGGTGTGAAGGAACAATTATTGGTACTTCACGTGCAAAATAAATTTAACATTAATTGCCCTTTATTTCCTATGTCTTATTGGTGCGAAAATGATGGAGGTTGTCAGCAGAGACAGTGGCAACTGGGGTTTTGTTAAGGTAAGCATGAAGGATTCTAGATTTCCTGCAAAAAAATAAGGACTCCCAAAAGTGAATCCTAACCCTCATTTGCAATCTTTATAGCTCAGTCTCACACTTTTATCCAGAGCAAGCTAATAGGTTCTATTGCACTCAATGTTAAAGAAAAACATTTAGAGATAAAACTCAACCTGAGAATTACATAAGTGTTGCTACTAAGCTTACATTATTGGCTCTCATTTTTATGCAAAAGTAAGATATTGCAAGAAGTGTAGATACAAAAGATGGTATTAAATATTTGTATGCAGGTAAAGCAGAAAGTGAGGTGAGTTATAGTGGGTGTGAACAAAGCTTCTTTGATTTAATACATAAAAAATAGTTTATGTGAGATGATACACAAAAAGGAAGCAATTAAGGCTATAACTAAAAGACAGCAAACATAAATTTGATGCATAGCAATACACTTTAGTGCATGCAAATATTTAAAAATTTTTTAATAGCTATCTACACTTTTAAATTTTCTCCTCTCTTATAAAACACCTACTAAACTCACACCTATTTATGTCTTTTCAGCTACAAGGCAGACTTGAGGGAGAGGAGATAACTGGTGGCTAAAAGGATAAACATGGAGAGACCATCTCTAATAATTTAAGATTTAATTTTGCTGATTAATCCAGGTGGCATAGTTTGCTATTTATGTGATACAAGCCCACTAACCATTTTTGAATATATTAATAAAGCAATAAGGATCACTGGCCACATGAAGAAACTACTATTTTCTTCATTGAACTAAACAAAGTATATTTTCTTATGGAGAATTCATTTTGTGATTATATTTAACCTTTGTCCGTTATTTGTGTATCCATCTTGCTTTTATTGTTTCACTATTTGGAGATGACAAAGGAGTGCTAGATACAATAATGTACCCATATCATAATTAATGACCAAATATTTGGATATCTAATTATATGCCAGTAGTATATTGGAACTTATGAACTTAGCGACAAGTTATTTTTATTTAGTGTGCCATTTTGGGGATAGATTGCATGGAAGACTGCTTTCTGGCTAGAAAGGTTTATTATAAAGTTTTTGTCTATGACCTTCCACATTACACACTGCTTGAAATCCCACTGAGATCTCGCATTGGATGAGACCTTTAAATGTGTCTTACTCAGCTCTGAGGCCTTCTGTTTCATTCCCCCCTTTGGACTTAGTGTCATTAACCACACAGAGCCAACAGACTTATATTTCTTGAATAGTTCCAGGTTCTTGACAGTATGAAAAGCTACAGAGACTTTTGTATATACCAAAAATAAATCAACCATCACATTTAAAATATGTCTAATGGTTTATATTCTCTACAAGTAACTTCTCTGATTTGTGAAATGTATGATAAGGTCATTATCGTTACAGTGCTGATATTTATAACAAGAAGTTTATAGGAATATGACATATAATGTCTGCCTATGCATAAGGATCTGGAAATGGATATATCAGCTATGTGTGAGGTATGAAGCTTATTTATTATCATTAATCTCTTAAGTGTACTGACTAATCCAAGCAGTGAGATTTACATATGAGGATAATGAAGATTTATTGCAAAACAGACTTTATTCATACTTCTTTTCTGAGGCTTACAAACAAAGTTACTCAAGGATAAATTAAATTTTAAAAGATTTTCATTTAATTTACCGCATAACTTTACAGCCAAATTATGATAATGAATATGCTGGTAAAGAATACGCACCAAAATAGAACATTATACTGAAAAACTGTTAATAAAAAAACCTCATTTGTGCTTGGTCCTTCTATAAATATCGATCAATATTCTGTTCTTCTGAGTATATTGAATGCAATGTAAATTTTAATTGCATCTTACCCAGCAGATAAAATATTTTGCAAAATATTATTCTATTGTATCAGGCAATATTTTTAGTATAGTATAAAACTAGGTAAACAAAAGTAAAACTCATTGAGTAAATTGTAATTTGCCAACTAAAAAAACATATAAGTCAATGTAACATAATAGATCATTTTTAGTATCTCTTTTTATATCCCTAGGTACTAGATGACAGGAAGAAAGTTAGATATCAAACATTTTAGAAAAGGTAGAGGTATTACTACATACGATAAGATTGTGGGAGAAAAAAGCTTTCTCTAACATTTGAAGGCTTTCAGAACTTCAGTATTGATTATACAATAAAACATTTAAATAAAAAAGAAAGTAAGAATGTGGTGAAAGAATCCAGTGCAGATCCAAGAACATTTAAATTTTGGTTTAAGATATGCAGGTAAAAATGATGAGAAAAAAAGACAAATATATGCGAGTAATTCAAAACTCAGATAGTAGAATTTTGAAGGCCAAACTATAAAATGAAACAAGGCTTACCAAAAGCTTAAGGTCAATGGAAAGGATTTTTAAGGTTATATTAAATGTGGATACATAGCTTACAATCAATTATGCAATGTTTAGGATAACTCAGTGAAACCGGAATTTCTGACTTCAACTTTTGGTTTTGTATTTGATGTCAAAAAGGAAGATATTTAGGGAAAATTTTATGCAGATTTAGATTAAGATAGAATAAGATAGAGCCATGAGTCATTACCTTTTTTGGATGGTATGAAATTAAACATTTAATAGATATTTTAAGTTAAATACATCAGAATATTTTCAAAGGACTAGGTTGCTCTCAGTTTTGATCGGAGATGAAGATAAGAAAGCTACATTCTGAAGTTAATTGGAGCATAGACCAGTGGTTGAGAACAATAGACTCTAACACCAACATCAGGATTTAAAAGTCTCAAGAGCCAAAGGTGTGGGTGGGAGAGGCGAGATTTTGTGAGCAGAGCTTTGAGAGAAAGCTGTGGGAACTTTGAGGAGGGAAAGAGGAGGGGATCCGGCCCTCACCTCAAAAATAGTAAAGGGGACTACTGCAAAGAGACCACTCTAGATGTCTTCTTCAGTAGGAAGATACATTGTACTGGTATCAGGCATGTTCCCAAGAAATCAAGATAACAAAATTACCATAATATACCTTATCTTCCAACTATGAAGAAGTAGCTTTTATCAGGCTAACCCATCTACTAAGAATAACTAAATAAAACACCCCCCAAAATGTTGGGTATATTGGAAACATTTCTGGTCAGAAACTTTTATTAATATATCTTTGTTTCTTGCAACCTTTTCTGATTTATAGTCTATTTTGTCTGATTTTGTATAGCCACCTCTGCTCTCTTTAGGTCATTTTTATGGAATATAAAAATAACAAAATTAAAAATATACATATTTTCTTCTTTAATGTATTTGTCTTTGGATCTCAAGTGAGTTTTTTAAAAAACTAATTTTTAAAAAAATTCATTTTACAAATTTTTGTCTTTTGATTGGAGAGTTTAATCCATATACATTGAAAGTAATTACTAATAAAGAGGGACTTACTTCTGTCATTTTGCTGTTTTGTGATGTATTAGCTTTCTTGGCCCTCATTTTTCTGCATTACTGTCTCTTTTTTATATCTAGTTGATTTTTTAATGAAACATTTACATTTCTTTTTAATTTCCTTTTGTATATATTTATACTTATTTTCTTAGTGGTTACCATGGGAATTATATTTAATAACTAAAATTATAATATTCTAATTTATACCAGCTTAACTTCAAAAACATACAAAAACTCTGCTTCTTTACAGCTCCATTCCCACCCCTTCTGATTTCACAACGTTATACATTTAAACATTGTGTTTCCACCACAATAAATCAATCTTTTAAAATACATTACTATCTTAAATTATGTTTAAATATGTGGTGTTACAAACCTTTGTTACAAAAATACTAGCTTTGATCATTGCCTATGTGTTTACTTTTATTGAGACATTTATTTCTTCATGTGGCTTTGAGTTATTGTCTAGTATTATTTCCTTTCACTTTGTTGGACTCCCAAGAATATTTTTAAACTGCAGGTCTAGTGGTAATAATATCTCCCAGCTTGTAACTCAGAATGTTTTTATTTCTCCTTCACTTTTAAGGAACAGCTTCGCTAAATTTAGGATGCATGGATGTTTTTTTCTTTTTCTTCTTTTAGCGCTTTGAATATATTAACTCCCTGCCTTCTAGTATCCAAAGTTTCTGATAATAAATCTGCTGATAATTTCATTGAGGACACCTTGACTAAAGTCACTTTTCCCTTGCTGCTGTCAAGGGACCCTCTTTGTCTTGTTTTTTTTTTTAAAAAAAAAAAAACTTTTATTATAATTTGCTTTAATGTGACTCTCTGAGTTCATCTTACACATAATTTGTTGATCTTCTTGAATGCTTTTTGTCTTTCATCAAATATGGGAAGTTTTCAACCATTATTTTTCCAAATATGCCCTTTTTTCCTCTATTTCTTCTTCTTCTGGGACTCCAATGCATATATTGATTGGCGTCTCACATGTCCCTTAGACTCTAATAATGTTTTTTCAATTTGTTTTATTTCTGTCACTCAGACATAATTTCCATTGTCCTATCTTCATTGATTCTGTTTTCCTCCCTGCTCAAATCTTCCTTTGAATGCCTCTAGTTATTACACTTTCAGTTACTGTACTTTTCAGTTCCACAATTTATTTTTAGTTTCTTTTTAGGGTTTCTAACTCTTTATTGATATTCTGCTTGGTTCACACATTATTTTCTTGACTTTCCCTACATCTTCCTTCAGTTCTTTTAGCATCTATAAGACAACTGTTTTACAACCTTTGTCTAGAATATCTACCATCAGAACTTTTAAAGGAATAGTTTATTTTTATTTCCTTTGAATGGCTATATTTTCCTATTTCTTTGTGTATCTTGTGATTTTGTTGTTATTGTTGAAAACTGGATATTTAAATCTAATAATGTGGCATCTCTAGAAATTTGATTTCCCATGTCTGTAGGGTTTTTGCTTTTGTTATTGTGTTTAGTGTTTTTTTTTTTTTCCAATTGTAGATTGTCTCTGTGCCAAGCATCAATCTGAGATGTTAACTTAAACTTCTCAGCTCTTCTGAGCCAACCGCATGTGCAGTCACTTTCTAATATGCAGTTGTTTTTGAATATCCTGGTCTTTAAAGTCTGGCTCCCAAAAGGAGAGAGAGAGATAACTGAAACTGGGAGTAAAAAGGTGTGCCAGCCCTTTAAGTGCCCAGAAAGTCATTTCAGCTGGAGTGGGAGTGAAACAATGGGTGGAGGCGCAACAACAATGTTCCTCCCTCTTTGTCTGTACTTCTGTGATCAAAAGCAGTAATCAGAGATGAGAGCACAGATTCTCAACATTTGGAGAACGGGGTGCTTTTAGCCAACTTTGGCTCCTGCAAACTGAGTACAAACCGCTCTTAAATAAACAGCTGTGTGTCACAAATATGTTCTGTATATTTAATATTTCTCATTAGAATATTAAAGAATCTAAGCAATCTTACATCGAAGAAAATGGACTCTGTTGATAAGCCAGTGTTTCCTGGAGGTGTGACTGTGAAGTAAGTCTAGAAACAAGAACAGAAAAATCTGTGCTCTGGATTTTGGAGTCCATAGTGAAACTACCTATGCCAGAAATAGATGCCAGAATACAACCAAAATCATGTGCAGAAATACCTCTTTCAACAGAAGTCAGCGGAAGTATATTTCTGCCATTATAACATGAAACATGTGCATTCCCACCCCTCACCTCTGCCTGCACTTTTATGTCACCCAGGGAGAGAAGGGGAGGGTGAGTAGAAAACCTTAACCTGATCATGTATTTATAGCCAAAGGGACTAGGTTTTCAACTAAAATTGACCGAGTTGACTTGACTTTGCAAGGTTAAATTTCCACTTCCAACATAAATAATTAAACCAGATCAATGGTCAATTTAGTTATAGAAATAAAGGCAATTACATATTTGCACACTTGAGATTTATACTTAAAAATTTGTATCTGACACACTCTATTGCACTATTCCTATATAAATGTCACTTAAAGAATACAGATAAGAAGGAACGCCAAGTGAAAAGGACAATTCAAATAATATTATAAAAAATGAAGATTTTTCCCTCATGTCTTGAAAAAGACTAAAATATACTGTGATAAAATATTAAACATAAAAGATGCACTCCTAGGGCTTAGATGCGTGTGTGTGTGTGCCTGAATACACACACACCACTCAGTTTAAATGTATTCATAAGAAGTTGACTTTTAAACTTCCATTGCTATCCCAGGCTGATGATCATAATGCACTAATTTTAAATGACTAAAAATATATCTAACAGTTTATAACTCTCATTAGTTAAATTTACAACTTGGATAGATACTGAACCAAATTTTTCTTTTAAGCAATCCATGAAGTTGGGACATGGTTAATAAAAGTGTCACACACTCAATTTACAAAAGCAGCAACTACAGATTTCTTTACTTCTTCCAAGTGACCCTCCCAACTGGGATTCTATTGGAGCTCTGAGATAATTCCTATGCAAGAATGTTGTGGGCCTGTCTGACATGCACTTAAAAAATACAACTGATGATTCTCAAATCTTCTTGCTGGATGATAACAGCAACATTCTGCAAAGTTCTCCAGAGGCCTATGGCAGTCAGTAAAAGCATTTTGCTTTATGAGCTATCGATAGTGTGTTATCCTCTAAAGTCAAATCGCTGGAAGACAGAATCACACCTATTTCTCTTATACAAACTTTACTGCAAGTAACAACACTAAAACTTATTCATATATGTCCAATGTTCACATTATTAATATGAGTTTAGGAGCCCTGGAGGAAGGAGTTTCATCATTTAACTTTGATGTGTTTTCTATTACTTTGCAAGTATTTTAAGGTTGCTTGCTGGTAATTCCTTTCTGGGAATCATTTCATAGTTCTTGAATGTTAAATGATACATATTCTAGATAAATTAAAGATTGAAAAATGTTTCTTGCATATAATTTTTTCTTTATTAGTGCCAAGTTCTTCTAAGCCAACTACCCTAAAATATGGATGACTTTATGTATCAAGTGACTAATGTGATCATCAGCATAAATAATGGAGTCTCCGTATGTTCTGAACCTCAAGGGAGCTGTACAGATTGATGCTGTGAAGTGTTATTTGGCTATTTTCTGTTTTCATACTCTGTACAGAGCCTATATTGAATAATCAGAAAATAAATAAATAATATAAAATTTCAAGTTTATCTAATTTCAAATAAAGCCCCCAATATAATGATGGGTCATTTGTCATACTACACGACCGCACACAAAATCAACTTTTACACCGATAAATAAATTTTTAAAAAAGTTTTAAACCAATTTGAAAAAACATATAAGCTCCAATTAAGAGATGCTACAAAAAGACTCCTGTCATTGGAAAACTTGAATACTTGACAGCCTTCTCTTCTGCTTGCAGACACCCGCAGGAATCTTTCTAACCTCACTAATCAAACACTGAAACTATTTTTCAGGAGACTTTAAGATTTACCCAATTTGGAGGTAAGGGTATCTTTAGAAGATGCACAACTTTTACATCATTAAAAGGTGGAATCAAATATTTTATTTTTCAGGATTTTGGATAAGTGAAAATCAAGAAACCTGTATAATTAGAAGTGTATATCTGTAACATGGTATGGTAATGCATCATACACTGCTGTGCATATTTCAGCTAATTGTCACACTAACTTTATAGCATTCAAAGATAATTCTAATAAGTTTGGGGATACTTAGCTCATCACCACTTAAGCTTATTTTAATAAGGTCAACATAAAAGTTCAATAAGTCCTATGGAGTCCTTATTGAGGACTTGAAGGAGAGTTGTTAGTGTACATGAGTGGCCACCCAGACACATATATATGCACATGTAAAGAAGGAGCACTTCTTCATCACATAAAACCATGAAATGTACTTAGAGGATTTGCCTGTTTCCCCTGAAATGTTTTTGATGTATAGGTTGATACCTAATATTTGTTGTGATCTAAAGGTAAAAGGCTGTGGATAGTTTACCAGCTTGGGGTGGGGCCTGAGTATAGAAGGTTAGCAAGAAGAGACAGAGCTGCATTGGTAGCAAGCTGACCTTCCACTGACATCAGAGCAAAGTGTGCAATTATAGTGAACAAGATTTCCACCTTGTATAAACAGGCCATGATAGCTTTCATTGGTAGACATGCATTTTTATATATTCTTCTACAATTAAAAAGTGGAATCTTTTTCCCTTTCCCTTGAGTTTGAGTGGTTCATCACCCCTTTTATTCAAAGAGTTTGGCAGAAGTGAAGGTATATGACTTTCCAGGCTAGATAATACATGCAGTGTAACTTCCAGCTTTCTTCTAGAACACTTTTTTGTTTTTTAATGAGCCCTGAACTTCAAACAATTGCTCATTTGTCAAGCCACATGGAACAGCCATGTGTAAGCATGCTTTTCAAGAGCCACAGCTGAGCACTCAACAAATAGCCAGTCATGTGAGTGAGCCATCCGGGACATCCAGCCCAGATAAGCCTTCTGATGACTGCAGCACCAACCAGCATATGACCACAATTGGAGAAGAAATCCAAGTGAAAATTGCCCAGATGAGCCATTCCCAAGTTCTTGAGCCATAAAGCAGTGAGCAAAATCAAATGGTTGTTTTAGACATTGCAGTTTTGAAGTTATTATGTAGCAATAATAACTGAAACAAGAGCCAGCCATTAATTGTCTGAAAACTCAAGAGATAAGTTTTAAGATGGATGATAGTTTGGAATTTTAATATTGTACTAGACTGTTATTTATATTTTTTCAAAAGTAAAGACCATTCACTCCTATGTGAAAACTAAAAAGTGTTGATCTCATAGAAGTGAAAAGTAGGACAGAGGATACTAGAGGCTGGGAAGGGTGGGGTAAAGAGAAGGGTAGTAAGAACATTGTTAAATGGCACTAAATTAAAGCTAGAGATAGGAGGAATAAGTTCTAATATTCTATACCACTGTAGATCACTATAGTTAACAAAAATATGTTATATAGTTTCAAATAGCTAGGAGGAAGATATTGAATGTTCCCAACACAAAGAAATGGTAAATGTTTGAGATGGATGCGCTAATTAGTCTCACCTGATCTATGCATTATATGTACCAAAACATTACTATTTACCCCACAAATAAGCAAAATTATTATGTGCCAATTAAAAAATAAAATAAAAAAGAGACCATTAATACATTATTTGAGGATGTCAAAAATCAAAGAAATTGTCTTAGATTTTACAATGGGAAGAACAGTATAAGCCCATGGAGCTGATTAAAAATAGCAGTTGTAAAGCTCATTAAAAATGATTATTTTACTTCTTTCCAACGTCATTCTGAGCCCAGTTTATTTAATAAATTGGTTCCCATCTCAATAGATACCACCAGCTCCATCATCACCATTATCATTGTAAGAAATTGATGTGGCCTGAAAAAAATTGTCAAAGGCTTCTGTTAAGATGTATTTCTTTTGGCAGACATATAGAAGAAATCTTTATTTGCCCTTCTTAACTCATTTTAGTGATTAGTTAATTATTGCCAGGTCAATCACAGATGATTCAATAAAAGACAAATCCTTTTGAAGAGGTGTCATATTACAGGCAGAAAGACTAGACTTGGTCTCAGAAAAATAGTAGAGGAAGAAATACGAATAATTAAAAGGAAAGAAAAAACATAAGTGACAGTTATTACGCATTTTCTAATGCCATCTATATACTGAAGTTATATTTTACTTTGTCTTCTGTTTTATTGAGTTTTGGTTATCATTATGAGTGACCCATAGTACTGGAATCTTCTTAGCCATAATTCATTTCTAATATTCTCTTAAAGCATTAGGAAAAACTCTAAAAGTACTTCCACATTCTCTCTAAAGACAAAAATATTTTTTGCTCTAATATTCTCCATCTGTGATGCAGTGTAGTAGTCCAAATTCCAACATCACCCACTATGATTCATATATTTGTATAATCCCCTCCATCTTGAGTGGGTAGGACTTGTAAATATATTGAGATTAATTCCTATGATTGTTTCTGAATTATGATTATGATTAGATTACCCAATCAGTTGAGCCCTTAAAGGGACAAATTATGAGAAAAATTCCATGTGAAGAGAATTTATGTTTCTGCTTTGAAGACAGAGACTGGAGGAATGTAGCAAAAATGTAAGCCCTCTCTAAGACCTAAGAGCAATCCTCTATCAACAGCAAGCAAGAAATTGTATACCTCATTTTCTCAGTCCTAAGAAACTGTTGGATCGTCCAATAATCTCATATTAGTCCATTTTCATGCTGCTGATAAAGACATACCTGAGACTGGGAAGAAAAAGGTTTAATCGGACTTACAGTTCCACATGGCTGGGGAAGCCTCAGAATCATGGCAGGAGGCAAATGGCAAATTTCTATAGCCAGCTTGAATTTCTCCTCAAAAAATGGGTTTTTCTTTTCTACTGTATTGTCAGGCTGCAAATTTCCTGAACTTTTATGTTCTGTTTCCCATTTAAAATGGAATGCTTTTAACAGCACCCAAGTCATCTTTTGAATACTTTGCTGCTTAGAAATTTATTCCACCAGATACCCTAAATCATCTCTCTCAAGTTCAAAGTTCCACAAAGCTCTACGGCAGGGGCAAAATGCCGCCAGTCTCTTTGCTAAAACATAACAAGAATCACCTTTGATGCAATTCCCCACAAGTTTCTTATCTCCATCTGAGACCGCCTCAGCCTGGACCTTATTGTTGATATCACTATCAACATTTTTGTCAAAGCCATTGAACAAGTCTCTAGGTGGTTCAAACTTTCCCATATTTTCCTGTCTTATTCTGAGCCCTACAAACTGTTCCAGCCTCTGCCTGTTACCCAGTTCCAAAGTCGTTTTACATTTTTGGGTACCTTTTCAGCAATGCCCCACTCTACTGGTACCAATTTACTGTATTAGTTTGTTTTCATGCTGCTGATAAAGACATACCTAAAACTGGAAACAGAAAGAGGTTTAATTGGACTTACAGTTCCACATAGCTAGCGAGGCCTCTGAATGATGGCGGGAGGCAAAAGGCATTTGTTATATTGCGGCAGCAAGAGAAAATGAGGAAGAAGCAAAGCAGAAACCCCTGATAAACCCATCAGATCTTGTAAGACTTATTCACTCTCATGGGAATAGCATGGGGAAGACCAGCCCTCATGATTCAGTTACCTTCAGGCCTGGGCCCCTCCCAAAGCATGGGAGAATTCTGGGAGATACAATTCAAGCTGAGATTTGGGTGGGGACACAGCCAAACCATATTAAACCTCCATGAGTTTTGAAGTAGATTCTTCCCCCAGAACCTCTGGGAAAAAGGAATACAAATGTGCTGACACTCTAATTTCAGCCTGTGAGACCCTAAGCAGTTGACTTAGCTAACTCATGCTCAGACTTGTGACCTACAGAACTGTGAACTAATAAATGGGTGCTGCTTTAAACTATTATTTGAAGAAATGCATTGGCAGCAATAGGAAAATAATGCAGGCAATTGATTATAATGTTACTGTATTTAATGAAGTTGCAGAAACATAAAGCTAATTGTCTTAACTTTTCTAGCATTAGACATCATTTTGTTACTAGAGTTAATGAACTAAAATAAAAGCTGAATACATATTGGTAAAATGTTTAGCATATATATTGGGAAATTATTAGCATTTAATATATTTATCATACCTGTAAACACTTTTCTACTCTAAGAAATATACTGTATATCTTTAGTGTCCTCCTTTACAAAACTCAGTATGTCAGCAAATAGACTTCTTCAAAGAATTCAAATGATAACTCTGGCCAATGTAGCCAAAATATGCTGGTCACTCCTTTGGGTAGAGCTTTTATTTCATGCGTGATATGTACACATCTCTTCATGTCTCCCTTGGTTATCTAAAAGCATTTTGACTCTATAGTCCTCTTAGATGCTCCAAATGCTACCATCCTTTCTGTGGGCTTCCATATGTCTATCAACCATGACGAAAGGAATCAGTTAGAGAGCTTAGCATGTTCCTCCTTGTGCCACTCCCTGTCACTGTGGATCAACTAGAATGCACAGGGTTCAAATGCTCCAGGTGCCACTTGTTATCAGCCAGCCTCCATGCTGCTACTGGCTGAATAGGGCATAGTCCAGGCTTATCAATGGCCCCACTAAAAAATGACTTAATAAGGGTCTCAGTGAACTCCTTTTCCTCTTGAGATCATACTCCTCTCTTCCCTCTCTCATTGAGCTCCTCTCTTTCTTCTCTTATTGATTTATCTTGAGTTTTCTAGAAAGCAGCCTGTAGCAGAAGCTGGCATGCTAACTTTTTATTGAAGAGTGAAATTCCAGAGAATATGGAGTGAGGGGCCAAGGAAAACATTGTGGGAAAGGAGGGAGGGCATGAGGATAATTGCCACGTTAGCCACAGCTTCAAAACACATGCAACTCATCGTTTGGACTCATGGAACATCTACAGCAAGGCTATAAGAAACTGGTACCTTTCATAGTAGTTGGAGCATTCTGACTCTGGGAAGGGAAGGTAATAAACATAGTATTCATCTAGCACAATGACAAAAATAATGAAACAAGCCATTTCTAGACGTCTTCTGAGTAGAGAGTGAAAGAAATGACGGAGGCTTAGGGAAGAGGACTTCAGCATGGCAGAGGTGATCTGTAATATCACACACTGACTCTGGAACATCTCAATGCTCATAGCCTCACATGTGAACATCAGTTAAAGACCATCAGGACCAACTGTGCCTTAGTTCCTAGTTTACACATTAAACACAGGAAATAAAAGACATCCAGTGGTCACTTGCTGGATTCTGACTTTCATATTTCTGTTATATTTTTTAATTCAAGTCAAACAACCATTTGCCTTCAAATCTTTCCATAGTGAACTGTGAAATTTAAGATCTGTTGTCTAATTCTCAAATGTCCTCAATTTCTTCTCTGAATGAACTTTAACCTAACCCTCCCAACTTATCCAAAAATTAACTTGAAATTCACCACAGAAGTAAATACATTTAAAACCTACTACTACAACATTTAAAAAAAAAAGGAAAAAATGATTTTGGGATAGACAAAACAGTTTTAGATTAAAAAAGTGAAAAAATAAAAACTTTGACTTGATAAAATTATCAGTTTTATTCTTTAGAAAACACTGTTACATGAATGGACAACAAGCCAAAAGCTGGAAGAAAATAATTGTACCTTTTATATGTCACCAAGGACTTGTATCCAGAATAAAGAACCCTAAAAATTCAATAAACTTTCTTTTATGGAAGTGACATAGAATACACCTTCTTTTGATAAGTTTTTCATTTTATTTTCATCAAATATTTTCTCATGAGTAAATTAAGGTTATGCATTCTTAGCCAAAATATTATAGATGAAGTTGTGTCCTTTGCAGGGCCTTAGTCTAGTGTCATACATGACCATCTGTTCCTTGTTATGTTAATTTTGATCACCCACTCAATGTTACCAGATTTATTCACTCAATAATTATTGTTTCTTTCCCTTGCAACTAATAAGCAACCTGTGAGGAGATACTTAAAGATCATGAAAATATCCTTCTCATTATCACAATTTTCCTAGACAGCAACCATTGATAATTCATCTGATGTAATCTTTATCCTGATGATGATAAAATAATGATGTTCCTCTGTATCAGTCAGTGCTTACATTCTACTGTAAGAACCTTCCATTCTTCTCTATTTATGTACATGCGTATTCATCTTATTATTCATATGGGGATGAATTCCTATTTTTCAATGGTTTAAAATCTATTACTGTACTTAATGATTTATTTTGGCATATAAATGGTCCTAGATTTGGCCAGTTAGAGGCCATTTAAGCTTGCTCCTATGTTTTTGTGTTACTCCTTGATCTTTAAAAAAAATATTTTTAGCATTAGCTTTTGTTGTAGTATCGCACGATGTTCTAGGCTCATCTTGCACCTGCTTTGTGCCAGCTATAAAGTAAGCCATTTCTCTGAGGGGTCCTCATTTGTTTTAGTGGGGAATACAACTAGAACCCAAGACCTCAGCACCAGGTATGCTCACTGCCAGCAGGCATGTTTACTTCTTGGCTATCTCAGAGGGATGACTAGGAAATATATGCATACATGCATATATAACATATACACTAAATATATGCATACATATATATCTGCATGTGCACATAAATATGCATTATGCACATAAAATATATATTTTAGCAAATACAAGTTCATGCCAATACTTTAATTTCTACTCACAAGGATAGCTTTCCCCATTCTCTATTTGAATGTGCCTTCCTTCATAATGAAAATCCTGGTTGTCAACAAAATCAACATATTCACTCATTTGTTCAATTCAATAATAGATTCAAAATAGTTAATAGTTGTTTTTCTATGTCACTGCAATAAATAAACAAGAATACCAAAAAGAGTCAAGATTCATTAGCAGTTCTCATCACACCCTACCCTGCCCAAGATTGAAGTCATATAGTCTAATACTATAAAATTATGAATCATTTTGATTGATTCATTTATCTGTTTTTCCGTCTTCCTTTCTTCCTTCTTATCCTCCCTTCCTTCCTCCCTGCTTTCTTGTCCTTCCTTCCTTCCTTCCTCTTCCTTTCTTCTCATAGCATAAGTTTTGTTTTTATTTTTGGTAAAAGATATGTAACATAAAATATATAATATTAACCATTTTTATGTGTACAGTTCAGTAGTGTTAAGTATATTCACAATATCGTATAATCACCATCTCTAGAATTTTTCATTTTCCCAAACTGAAATTCTATGCACATTATACATTAATTCCCCAATCCTCTGTCTCACCCAGCTCCGGGAAATCACCATTCTACTTTCTGTCTCTATAATTTTCACTTTTCTACATATAAATACTGGATGATTCTATCTATCTTCTTCTCATACATTCTTTCTCCCTTCAGCTTAGTTATAGCTTTCACTTGAAATACAACCAGGATTAAAATTTGTCAGGTTTTTTTTTTTGTTTTCTTCTTTTCCTTCATTATTGATTTTTTAATTTTCAAGATTGGAATTTTGAGACTTTCAAATTCAAAGATATAAAAAAGATACACTCAGAGACGTCTAATTCCACCCCATATTCCTTTGACACATCACCTAACTTTTTTATTTTTTGGTTTATCCTTCCTGGGATTCTCTTTGAAATAACCAGATTATGTCTCTCCTTTACTCTCTTCTTTTTCACACACACACACACACACACACACAAAACATATATGTAAGCTTTTTAAACTTTATTTTACTTCATATCTCTGGAAATCATATTTTATTTGTTTGCAGAGATCTTTATGCTGTTCTCTGCCTGTAGATTGTTCCCTTGTGTATATATATTGTATCATAGTTTATTCAATGCTTATTCATATTTATCCATATGTTGGGATGCCTAAGTAGTTTCCAATATTTTGTAATTAGAAATAATTATGCAATGAAATACTCATGCATATATATGTTTACATTGTTGCTGCTGCATCTTTAAGATAAATTCCTAACAGCAGAATTACTGTGTAAAAAGATAACTAAATATATAGTTTTGTTAGATACCACCAAATTTTCTCTAATAAACATTGAATCATTTTGCACCTCCACTAGTGATATAAGAGGGTGTTTATTTCCCGAGACTGTCCGGCTATATTTTGGTGAGCTCGAACAGTGAGCAGTTGTACTGACCACCCTTCTCTCCATCAGTGCTAAGACATGTTACACTTTAGGGGTTCCCTTTGTAAAAGATTATTTTTCTAACAGACGATGGGAAAATTTCACCTATGACAGTTTTCCTGTGATTTGGGAGGTGAGAGAAGAGGTGTATATTTTTCTCATTGTCTTAGGAGTTCGAGACCAGCCTGGCCAACATGGTGGAACCCCATCTCTACTAAAAATACATAAAATTAGCTGGGTATAGTGGCAGACGCCTGCAATTCCAGCTACTCGGTAAGCTGAGGCAGGAGAATTGCTTGGAGGCGGAGGTTGCAGTGAGCCGAGATTGTGCCACTGCGTTCCAGCCTGGGCGACAGAGTGAAACACTGTCTCAAAATAAATAAATAAAATAATAAAATAAGATAAAATAATAATAATAATTACTCCTTCGTAGCTTGGTCTCAGTTCTTACAGCTGTGCATTTAAACCATGATAACACTAGCAAACATTGGCTCTGTGAGGTGATGTTATTTCATGAGGCAAAAAAATAAATCTGCTCATTGAAGCCTGAAAATTTTAAAATTAGCTTCTGTGTTGAAAATAAAGCACAACAATAGACACATATATAGAAGGCAAAAAAACCACCTCTGAAGAACTTTCCTCTGATGAACAAGGTGATATTAGCTGATATTTATGCTAATAGCAGACTCCGATGAGGTATATCTATCTTTCACATCCTTTGTTATTTTATGACTTACTAAGTTGACTCAGCTCATTTCATTACCAACGAAAAAAGGCAACCATCTACTGACATAGGTCGTTCTCACCATCATCAACATGTTTGCGCTGGTATATCGTCTATAGAAAACAGGCAGCTATTAGGCACTCACAAATGTCTGTTACATAAATATATGACTGAAGAAAAGGCATCTTTTGATATAGGAGGAAATAATTTTAAATTGAGGTTACAATAGGGAAAGAAATAAGAAAAAGTATTTTCTGTTTTATTTATATCTTTTCAGCTGATTACATTATGGAAAATAATGAAATTTTGTCATAATAACTCTATTTCATGGCCATATTGTGCATGTTAATTTTATTTTTTAAGCAAAGCACAACAGTGATAATTTGTTCTTTGTGTTTATCCAAAACTGAGATTTTTGGAGGGTGACTTATTTAACAAGGCTGGCACCTGTCTATAATCTTCATAGTATATTGGATGATGAACATTTTCAAATTACATGGTCTGCAATTCCTGGTTCCACTACATTTACACCTGGTTTCAGACTCACTGAGCTACATTTGATGAGGCTGCATTTGGCCCAAAATCTTTCTCTGGGTACATAATTGAAACTGTTCTACCAAATCTGCTTCACTGAGACGTTCTATAGCTGCATCATTCTGTCAGCCACTGAAAAATACCTGATTCTGCCACAGATGCTTAGCACTTGTGTTAAAATGCTATTTAGTCTCTTTTCTAGGGTATGGGTGACATTGAACTCAACTGTTCAGGGACAGTTTAGGATGACAGGTTCCAAGGTGAAAAATGGAATATTCCAAAGGGTGCAATCTTTGAGCATTATGAGCAAGAATTCAGACATGAAAATGCCACCTAAAAAGGAATATTAAAAAGCAGGTCTCCAATTTTGAAAACATGAATTTACAAAGCTTGGAGTGAAGACTTCCTCCTGCTCAATCAGTTACAGCTCTCAACTGTTTGG
The DNA here is from genome assembly GCF_043159975.1 of Macaca nemestrina. Classification (NCBI taxonomy): domain Eukaryota; kingdom Metazoa; phylum Chordata; class Mammalia; order Primates; family Cercopithecidae; genus Macaca; species Macaca nemestrina. The sequence continues at coordinate 62,326,296 of NC_092130.1, forward strand.
GCCCTATTCCTCCAGCAGAGACATTATAAAGCATCACAGGAATTAAAGATTTGCAGAAACACATACCAAATACAGTTGTCTCAACCATATTTGTTTTACTCACACACTCGGAAAATGATTGATATTTTTTTTTCTAGCAAGGCATATGGCAATAATGACCAGCTTCTCTATTTGTCTTAATTCTCTACCAAAAGCAAACCTCCCTTTAGGCTGCCTTCAGGGTTACATGTTTACTCGGAACGGAAAAATTTAAAAACGGTGCCTATTCACTAGTGACTCCAGAGAGGATATGTTGAACTGCAGGACAGAACACTTTTTTGTTTGAGGTCGGTATCAAGGTGCACATAAAGAAAAGTGGATTACCATTTTAAAGGGAGTCCAAACTAAATAAGTAAAAAAAATGAAAGTGGCATAATCTTTAGAATGCACCTACTAGTAATGCTAAAAAAGAACTTGTACGTAGCCTCCCTGGTAAAAGTATGAGTCCAAAATGTATACTATGTTACTTGTTTTTATTTAGATGAATTACACAGAGGCACAGTATTATCTTTAACTATGATAGTTCTATGGACTCTGAAAAAGCCAAGAGAGAATGGTTTCTAAAAATGAAGCAAGAGGAAAAATTACCCATAGCAGGAAATCTAGACTAAAATCTCTTTGCCTTATCCTCTATGTGATCTTAAACTAATCACATAAATTGTGTTATAGGTTTGCTTTCTGAAAGGCAGATAGCAATGAATAATCTCTATGCCACAAACATTTTTAAAATAGTTAAGTGAGAATATATCTTGTTAATAAGAAATGGTTGGCCGGGTGCAGTGGCTCATGCCTGTAATCCTACCACTTTGGAAGGCTGAGGCAGGCAGATCATAAGGTCATGAGTTCAAGTCCAGCCTGACCAATATGGTGAAATCCCCTCTCTACTAAAATACAAAAAATACAAAAAAAATTAGCTGGGCGTGGTGGCAAGTGCCTGTAGTCCCAGCTACTCAGGAGGCTGAGGCAGGAGAATTGCTTGAACTTGGGAGGCGGAGGTTGCAGTGAGCCAAGATTGTGCTGCTGCACTCTAGCCTAGGCGACACAATGAGATTCCATCTCAAAAAAAAAAAAAAAAAAAAATTGCTATAGAAATTGAAACTATTACTGAAACAATGTACTCTCCCCAAGGAAGACTTACTTGTTCTGGGGGTTAATTGTGCCATTCCATAACTTCCTACAGCTTACTATACTTACCGTTAGCTCAGACACATAAATAATTATAACCTGATGTGAGAGGAGCTCTCTCAACTGGAAGACTATGACCTATTATGGAGGAAGCGGGGGAGGGAATGAATCTGATTTCTTTCCAGTGCCTAAAATGTGCATAGCACTTAATAAACACCCTATAAATTCAAAATGAAATTATTCTGTGACCAAGTACAACCAATTTGGAATAAAACATAAATACATTTATACAGCAAATACAACACCAAAACTGTTGGGAAAAAAGTAAACACAGAAACCCAAAGTCATCCCATCATTCTCCCATTCCAATCAAAATTAGTTTCGTATGCCACATGGGTTATGATTCATGCAGACTATGGTTTGTCACTACAAGGGACAAAAGAAGGCCCTGATGTAATCTGAAACAGAGGTTAAGTGAGTATCTGGAAAGAATAGGATAAGAAAGAAAATCAAACATCAATTTATGGCTACCAAAAGTAAAGCTGAAGAGAAAATAAGGTAGTAACACATAGACAAAATATAAAAACTTGAACTTTATTCAAGATAGAAAAACTATTTCTTTCATTTCATTTAAAATTCTTAATGAGTAGATGTTTTCAAAATATCTTAATAATTCCACAGACAACATTTTGTTCTAGGATATGACATGGTTCCAAAATAATGGCCCAAGAATTCATAGTAAAAGAAGAGAGATTCCCCTTACATTGGGACTTTGGTAACATTTGCTGACTTACAGTTCATATGATTTCCCACTAATTAAACTTTGATTAATATAACTTCATGTAGCAGATGTTAGCAAGAGAAAGGAGTGGGCCAGGTACCTTTTCGGTGTATCCAGTAGTCTCAAGGGTTCAGAACAGAAAGGCAAATGTCAATAAAGCAATGTTTCATCAAATACACTTTCCAGGAAACTGACAGAAGGATGCACCAATTTGGGTGTTATTCATGATTCAAACCCAATTCTTTTTTTAGCTTATTTTAAATAACTCATGGTGATACATTCACTTTCTCTTAGAATAGTATTTTTTGATAATTCTATGTTCTCAACCAAAATATACTTTTGCTTATTACTTATACTATTTCTACAAACTATGAGCTTAAATATGATATTTGTACCTTTCAAATATAATATTCTTCTTATGCTCCTTATTATTTATTGAATTAAATACACAAGCTCCTTTAGTCTTTCTTCCTGCATACATTTTACCATTCCTTGTATCATTTTTTTTGAGCTATTTCCAAGTATTTGGTATGTCTGGTTCTAGGATCTGTCTCACCTTCTGGAATTAAGTGCTTAGAAGCTACTAGAAGACCACCACTTAGGACTGGTCACCTAACCAGGGTGATGAGAAGAAGAAATTCAAATGACTGAGCTTTTTGAACAATAATACATTTTAGCAATGGTAAGGAAAAGTCCCTTATATATCACTAAACAGTAAATAATAGTTTTATCCACCCCATTGTAAACAATTTCTAAGACTCTTGAGAATGACATGAATTAGAGAATATAGCACTGAATTGGGACTCTTATATCTTGAGCCTTAGAGACTGTGAAAAATATGACCTTAAGTACCCTAGAATATTTTTTACTTACTTTTATGAAGAAGGAAATAGTATTAGCATTTTAACACCTGCCTTGCCTTCTGTATAGAGCTATTGAGAGTTCCAAGTAAGATACTGGTGATAAACATGCCTTGTAAACTATATAGTGCATTAAAATTACAAAGTAGGATTAGTCCTTCATGCTTTGCACATTGGCTTATAAAAATGGTAACATTGCTACTTTTTCATGTCATCATTTATAACTGAGTTTAACTCAGTGACCATGAATTCACATAAAACCATAAGATTCTGATGAGGAAGTATTTCATAGGTGACATATCAAGCTATTACTAGGAACAGGGTTGAGAAGGTTACAAATAGCCGCATTAAAGTGGAAAAATGACTAAGCATTTGAAAAGAGGAGAAGCAGTGTGATTATTTTATTAGAAGGAAGGTGAGAGGTCAGAAATAGAAAAGCAGAAACAGGAAGCTCTGAAATAGGAAAGAAAGAAACATGGAGTCAATTAGGTATAGCAAGGCTGTTCCAGATGGCCAGAGGAAGCGTGGGAGCAGGGTCTTCTGGGACAAATACTCTGACAACTGCAACAGACTGTGGCCGAGACTGAAGATTGCAGATCAAAAACACTGGTTTTCTTTGTTGGGGGAAAAAATAACACCATAGATCCATTACTCTCTGGCTCATGTCACACAATAAATTTAACCTTTCCTTTCAAAATATGCTTACAAACACTGTTCTAATATTTTAAAAATCATAGTTATGTTTTTAAAGAAACTTTGTATAAATAATCACATAAATAAAATTATCCAGTAAAATGGGGAAAAATACAAATTGTTCAAATTAGTACCAGATTAAAAATCTTGGGCACACACAGCAAGAGAGTCTTCCAGGTAAGTTGGTGTTGTAATCCAATATTCATTCAAGAGAGGCCTTAGCAAGTTTAGTAGCTGGATCACAAAAATAATGTTAGGCTCAAATGTTGAAAACCTTGTAAGAAGGAAGTAAAAAAAAAAAAGTGTGTGTGTGTGTATATATATGTGTGTGTGTGTGTGTGTGTGTGTGTGTGTGTGTGTATAGAAAGAGAGAGAGAGAGAGAGAGAGAGAGAGAGTTTTCTGAGTTGACGATCATCCACCTAAGAGCCCAGCTTAAAAAACTCAGACATACTGGGTGCAGTAGCCCATGCCTGTAATCCCAGGTACTTGGGAGACTGAGGCAGGAGGATTACTTGAGACCAAGAGTTCAAGACCAGCTTGAGCCATATAGTGAGACCCTGGATCAAAAAATATATATAGTGAACTCAGACACTAACAATAAATTTCTATGAATTCAGCGTTCTCAAAGTCTCTCAAATCCTAGCTTTCCCTTTTATCCCTAGAGCAGCAGTTAACACTTCTGTTTTCATTCTGTGGAGAAGGGAAGTGTCCCAGCAGCCTCCTGTCTATTTTCCTTACAAACAGGTTGTGCTCATCTGTTACTCTTCCAGATATTTTTCTTTAAACAGTTCTCAAAATTTGGTATCTGTATCCCTTTCATGCTCTTAAAAATTATTGAGGAACCTAACTAATTTCATGTGGGTTACATCATGTCAATATTTACTATATACAAATAGTCCTCACACTTGGTATGTTACCTTATTAACTGAAACCCATGCATATCAGAGATTTTTACCCCAGATAACATAAAGCCAGGCAAAGTGAAGACACAGTTTCCCAAATGTGTCTCAGGAACCCCCAGAGGCCACAGGCCACACTTAGAGAATCACTGCTTTAAAACAAGTCTGACATATCAGCCTGTTTTAAAGAATTTCAACTTTTTTTTCCAGTGCCATGCAAATAAATTCTGAATTTGGTGAACTTTGACAATCTGAATGCCACCTGCCTTTAGATTCTTGGGTGCCACTCCTACCACATATGTGCTGTTCTGCTCCTACAATTCTGAGATGCTCATCATGCAGCTAACTCCAAGCCTTTCATCACTTCTGTGCAAGTGTTGCTTTCTGCCTGATATCTTTCTATCCCTGTCTGAAAAATTCCTTGTTCTTCAAGATCTAATTCAAATGTTGGTACCAAGCAAAACCTTCTCTCTTATCCTTTGCCAGCTGACCAGGGTTAGACATTTTCTCTTTTGGACCTCTTGAGTACTTCAATTATTCATTCATAAAAATATTGGGGGCATCTATTTATGCCAGGCACAATTCTCAGGGATAGGAAAACATAAATGAGCAAGATGGAGAAGAACCCTAATCTAATTGATTCTAACTCATCTAATGGAGCTTAAATATTAATGAGGTTCTAAAGAAAATATAATTAAAAGATGATTAAGTTATATGGTTTCAGATAGTGGTAACTTCTATTGAAAAATATAGAATAAAGGGATGGAGGGTCATAGCGTAAGCTGTAAATATTAGTTAAGGTGTTCAGGGACAGATTCTTTGTGGAAGTAATATTTGAGCTAAGACTTGAAGGATTTAAATGAGTGAGTCAGGCCAAGAAAAGGAAAAAGGCAATCTAGATAGAGGAAATGGTACAGGTATTAGTCAGGATCCTTTACAAACATAGAGCTGATAGGATGTGAATAGATGGATAGATGATAGACAGATTAGACAGACAGACAGACAATAGATTTACTATAAGAAACTGACTCACTGATTATGGAGGCTGGCAAGTCCTAAGCTCTGAAGCGTGAATTGACAAGCTGGAGACCTGCAGAGCTAATGGTGTAGTTCCAATCCAAGTCCAAAGGCCTGAGAACCAGGAGCGTCAACCATGTATCTCCAATCCATAGGCTGGCAGTCTCAACACCTTGGAAGAACTAATGTTACAGTTCTAGTCTGAAGGTAGGAAAAAAGTCAGTGTCCCAGTCCAGAGGATGCCAGGCAGGAGGAATTCTTTTACTCAGGGGAGGCTCAGCATTTTATTTTTACTATTCAGGACTTCAACTGACTGAATGAAGGCCACTCACATGGAGAACAATCTGTTTTACCCAGTTTCCCAACTTAAATGTTTCTCTCATCCAAAAACACCCTTGCAGAACCACACAGAGTGATATTTGGCCAAATATCTGGGCACACATGACCCAACCAAGCTAACACATAAAATTAATCATCACTCTAGATATAAAGGCTTCAAAGGGAAAATGAGCATGGGTTGCTGGAAGAATAAAGGGAATTCCAAACTACTCAACGGCTCCTGACAGAGAAGGCAAATGCTGAGTGATGTCTACTCGGGCAAGGGTAGTAGTGTAGACATCAATATTCTAGAGGCTCTGAGAGAGACCCAGAATGGCTGCAAGGATGGCATTGTAGGCACAAACATGGCCAGGGCAGTGTTTTCAATGGACGAACTGGGTAGTTTAGGGCATCTGGGCAACCTGCAATCCTGGTTCTCAGGTCCCACAGAAGATTCCTTGAGTAACTACTACATAACCTATAATTATTTTTCCCTTAAAGTATCTAAATGTTTTATTGTTTGCTGCTATGAACCCTCACCCATATGAGTTCTCACTATATAGATGAAATTGAAAACCTTGCTATTATGAGATAATCTAGGGAGTAATGTGGGATGGGGGAGTGGAGGTGAACTCTTTTTGCTGCCTCTCAATCTATTGCCTCCCGGGGCTGATGAGATCAGCTGATAAACTCCTTACTGACAGCCTCTTCAGTTCTTCTAGTTTGAGACAATTATACCCTTTGGTTATACCAGTTTTTCCCAAATGACGCTTTACCTTCCTATCCTCTACTCACCACTTTGTCCATTTATCTAAGTTCCCCCCACCTCAGTCAGGTCCTGACAGGAAGCAGAACTCACCTCAGATGGTATGGACTTTTAAGGAAACAAATCTGGAAGGTTGAGGCACCAAGAAGCTCAAAAAAGCAAAAGACCTTTGCTAATCTCATTGTTGAGGGGGCAAGGAAAAGACACAGGGTATAGGAGTCCAGTGCAAGCGGGACCCTTGGTGCCCACCAGAAATTCTGAACTAAAGCAGGGCAGGGCAGCATCCTGTTGGACAGAGCAGGGTGGAGGAACGTGAAGAGTGGATCTGGGGAGGCCAAATAGGAAACAAACAGTATACCCTTGCATAAGTCAGTTTGGGTGTCATAATGAAATAACATATACAAAGTAGCTTAAACAACAGAAATTTATTTTCTCAGAGTTCAGGAACTAGAAGCACAAGATCAAGGTGTCAACAGGGCCAGCAGAAGGCAGCCATCTCCTAAACCTTTTTTAGGCCTATCCCCTTGGCTTGCAGATGTCTGCTTTTTCTCTGTCCTCATCGGGAGTTTCCTCTGTGCAGATGCACCCTGGTGTCTCTGTGTGCCCAGAGTCCCTCTTAGAAGGACACCAGTCAGACTGGATTACAGTCCATGCTGTGATCCCCTAGTTTAACTTAACCACCCCTTTAAAGATACTATCTTACATACAAACACATTTGCAGATAGTGAAGGTGAAGACCTCAACATAAGACAGGTATAGTTAAAATAGCGAAGGTTAAGACCTCAGCATAAGAATGTGTGAGGGGACACAATTCAATCCATAACAATGCTCAATGTTAGTTATGTACATTTCTTGTTTGTAACTTTCCTTTAAGAATAACTATCGTCTCTACTTTTGCGACTTCTTTCTCTGTCCCCACCGTCATTCCCCCTTCATTTCCTACCTGGACTATCTGAAGGGAATTTTTTTTAATTTTTCCTAAATAATGGCTAATTTATTGATACTCATAGTTTGAAAGACACTGTTGTAAATATCTTTGTGCTTTATCTCATTTAATTCGTATTTATTAACTCATTTGTTTATCTCATTTAATTCTGATTTATGCTTGTGATGTGGGTGCTACTATTTTCCAAATGAGAAAACTGTGTAATAGAAAGATTATGCAATTTTCCCATGGCAAAAGAATTTTTTTTTTAATTGGTAAAGTCGGGATTCAAACTCTGGAAGTCTGATTCTAGAATCTGGGCTCTAGTCACCACACAGAATGGCCTTCCCTCCTTAATCATGTCTGAACGGGTTTCCAGATGCTAATTTCTAATTTGCTTCATGTTATCATGCTTTCCTGACAGTTTAAGCCTGAATCAATGCCTCAAAAATAAAGTGCTGAAAAAGTCATTACATGTTGTGTTGTTTTTCTAATGATGTGTAACAAATTACCACATACAGCAGTGTATAAGAAAACCCATTTATTAGCTCACAGTTTCTATGGGTCAGTATTTCAGGCTCAGGGTAGCTAGAGTCTTTGCTTGGTCGGGATTTCACAAGGCTGAAATCAAGGCAGTGGACAGACTGCGTTCTCATCTGGAGTCTGGGGTCCTCTTCCAAGTCCATTCAGATTGTTGACAGAATTTGGTTCTTTGCAGTTGTAGGACTGAAGCCCCCATTTTCTTACTGGCCGCTCTTAGCCCTGATCATCCTTGTCACATGTGTTCCTCTTATAACTTACTTCTTCAAAGCCTGCAGGGAAATCTAACTCTCCAGTCTCATAAGATACAGTCCCTTTACATCACAGAACATCATTACAATCACTGGATGACTCTCCCTCACCTTTGCCATGTACTATGACCTCATCAAGGGAGTGACTGTCATGTTCATAGGTCTTGTCTACACTCTAGGAGGTTAAGTTATACAGCAATACTCCAGGGAGTGAGAAGTTTGGATGTCATTTTAGAACTCTACATACCACTCACATTCCATCCATCCTCCAAATCTTACTTTATTCTCTTTCCTATCTCTCTATTTTGTACTGAGTCCTGACACTGACACTTAATCTTTAAATTGATCTTTTATTTATTCTTTTAAGTTCCCTTATAAATAAAAACCTCGTACACCTCTCTCATATCCTCTTAAGCTATGCTAATATAAGGTGATAGTATTTTGCCACAACTGTGCTAAGTATTTTATGTTATTGCCTTGGGACTTCTCTGAGTCAGTGGAGAGCCAAGTTGTAGAAATCTGTCCAGTAGAAATGCCCTGGAACTACAAATTAAAGCCCATGGATAAATTATCCCCTTCTTCATACCACTAAGAGCCAATTCTGAGGCTCCTCCAAAGATGTTTGCAGAATTAAGACCCAATTGCCAAAAGCAGCGACCAACAGAATATACATCCTTGTATTGGTTTTTCCTCCTTTGCTCTATTCCACTCTTGCTCCAAACGTCACTTTCCAAAAATAAATTACCTGCTTGTCTCTGGCTCTGCTTCCTGGGAAGATACCTGGCTAAGACACGGGGTTAGTTTGCATTCCCCCCTCTCCCCTCAGGAACCATAAGCTAGGACTTATATACCCTGCCAGAATCTAGCTAGTGGCCCCCCTTCCTACCACTCGTCCTCACTGGGGTTCTGTCACACTTGCCTAGTTAATCAATTGACCTGGATTAGTTAGCTAATACTGAATTTCAAGCTGCTTCATTATACCTGCCTGATGGCTGCAGAATTAGTTAACTATTTCAGTCTACAGACCAAGGCTTAGTACTGCTCAGGTTGTTCCTCTGTCTCTGAGGGACAAGCTTCTGTAGCCATGGTCTTAATCTCCCTCCTACTGCTAGGTCCACTGCCGTAATCTAGTTTCGTCTTGGTCCTGCATCCTCCTCATCCGGTGACCTAACATACACGGCTTACAGAAGCCTACCCACTCCAATCTGGGGCAGAATCACTCAGTCACTGTACTTTAAAAAAACAGAGTGGCAAACTTTTATTTTTGTAGTGCTTTAGTTTGAAGATTCATGATTTATGAGACCCCAAGGTAGAATGCCTCAGAGTGAACCGCGTAATCCCTGAGTACATCTTCAGGCAATTACAAGGAAAGGTCAAAGCAACGCTCTTGTTGAATTTGAAGACCATGTTGAATTTAAAGTGTAAGTTCCTTTGACCTTGGCACGATTCATCTAGACTCACTGAAATATAATTCAGTAAAATGGATAACTCAAGTTCTACTTGCTTTATAAATCAATCAGTTAAAAACATCTATAGATTACCAGCAATATCCCAACCCTCGGTGTGGAAGAAAAAATATATAATATGAGGAAGAAGAAAGTAGAAATCAATACAGAATCACATGCACACAACACACACACATACCTGGTAAATTTTTGTTGCTGTTGTTGTTTGTTTGTTTTTGAGACGAAGTCTCACTCTTGTCGCCCAGGCTGGAGTGCAGTGGTGCAAATGAGGCTCACTGCAGCCTCTACCTCCTGGGTTCAAGTAATTCTCCTGCCTCAGCCTCCTGAGTAGCTGGGGTTACAGGCACCTGCCACCACGCCCAACTAACTTTTGTATTTTTAGTAGAGACAGGGTTTCACCATGTTGGCCAGGCTGGTGTCGAACTCCTGATCTCAGGTGATCCACCCATCTCGGCCTCCCAAAGTGCTGGGATGACAGGCGTGTTTTAATAAACAGCAATTAGCAAATGTTGTAACAAACATTCAGAGAAAGAGGTCTTAATTAAAAATGTAAAGATCCTTAGTTGTAGAAGTTCTCTTTCCCAAAGCAGTGGGCATTAAGCATGGGACTTAGAGATAGATAGATTTGAAAAATTGAAGGACACTGGAAGATCCAAATTATGGTGACAAAAATAAAAAAGCAGAGCTTGACATGACTTGCTTGAGAGTAAATAGAAAGTGGCTTGAGGGAGAATAACCTTGATAACAACAAGACCTTCAAGTTTCACAACATTTTCAAATGCCACTTATGGTTCATTTTATCTTCCATAAAGTGTGATAAAGTATAAATGCTAAAAAGGTCTTCGGACAGTTCATTATTTTAAAATACAAAACCATTTGAGCTAGAAATGATCACTTCTCTGACCTCTTTACTTTTTGAAAATTTGCACTAGCAACAAATGCGGTTATTTCTCTTGCCTGAATTATCCTACACAAAGTGGAAAACAAACAAACAAACAAACAAAAAACAGTTAATCAGGTCATGGGAACTTCCATATACTTAATAAGAAACAGACCAAAAAAAAAAAAATTACTCTTTGAACTCTAGGTTCACTCCCATACCAAATGACTTTCACTCTTGAACAAGCCTCATGATATGTACAGAATATGGATCAAAAAATGGGGGAAACCACAAATCCCAAACAAGCAATGACATTTACAGCACGGTATTAAAGGCTGGGGGCTCTGGACTCAAACTGCCTATGGAGTACTTAGAATTTTGTCTAGAACATGGTAAGTCTTCTAATTTCTAGCTATTAATCTTCTGTACTGTAAAAAAGAAAAATACAGACCATGTAGGGTAGCATCAACTAATTTAGAGCACTGGAAAAAATGTAATTGGGAAATGTATAGCACAAAATGAAACTTTCAAAGTTTGTTTTAAAAATAAAGATGAATATAAAGGATGTGCTTGGAGAAAATACAATATTTTCTATTTTTCCACTTTAACATGCCAAAATTTTATAAGGGCTATCAGATTTATTACAGCAGATATAACAATCTTAGTTTGGGAGAAGTTTTAGAAATTTATTTTTTCCCAATTCCTCTTTCTTAGTCATCCTTATTAAAAAAAAAAAAATGAAGAGACAGATTCTGAGAAGCATATATCTATTGCTCTACATGGACTGCATTTTTGGCCTCATATATTGATAACACTTAATTATAACCAGCACTCCTATAAGAGTGTCTATAATATATATACATATATCTTCTTTTCAAGATTATGTTATTCACCCTGCAATAGTTACAGCTAATCCAAGCTGTGTTTTCAAGGGCACTGCTGCCTTGCAGAGCATAATGCTGATTTTATCTCAGCAATGCCTCCTTCAGTTATTTTTGTGATCTTGATCCTCCTGAATTCCCTCTGTAGAGATTCAAAACAGTATTTCTTTTGTCCTGACTTTCCTTATGAGTTTAAAATAGCGTTTTGACTTTGAGTGTTTCATGTATACATAACAAAGAAACTTGAAAACTTTCTCCATGATCTTGTGATTGATTTTATATTTTTTAAAGAGAGTATTTTTGTTTTAAGGCTTTGCTATTATAGAATTCATACATCTTTCTTGGCTTAAAATGGAAATCATCTGTCAATCTGACTCTTTAGACTTAATCATGTCTTATAAAATACAGTCAATTCAGAAATTTACTAAGAAAAGATTTTTATTCTAAGTATATGTATTAGTTACATCACTTTTAAATAGTAATCAGTTACTGAACCAGGATGAAGATATTTTACTTTTCCTTCACCTCTCTAAATAGTTCCAAATCCACATATATTAGAAAATATAACACACCAAATGTGTAAACCTGACAGATGTGTTCTAGTTACTTTTGGTTAAATAGGCATTTTCCTACTCTGTGTCCATATAAAGTTTTCTAAGAATTCAAAAAAGGTTGACCCCTGTACTATGTTTGAATAAACAGTCTTAATTCATTTTACTAGATGGAGAATAACATTGCAAACCTCCCTTGGGATCTAAGATACTATGAATTGGACACACTGGCCTTTTTTACAAAAAAGGAAACGAAACATTCAGCACTCTTATCTGTAACAGGATATTTCTGATGGATTTAGTTATACAAGATTACAGCTGTCAATTGGAAATGCCTAGCCTACCTCAGCTTGAATCACTTCTCTCATTTTTCTTCTGGAAAGAAGAAAATAAAAGATCATTGAATTATGCAAGACAACAGAGAAGGTTTGGCCTAAACTAACCATGAAAGGAAATACCACGCAAATGTTCACTTTAAGTCATATTTAGCCATGCATACTTGTGTGAATCATTCTGAATCTATATAACAGCATAAGATCATACTATAAAATGCCAAGAGGTAAAGCAAATGATCATGAATTTGTCTCAGGGAAATGAACAAGGGTTCCTTCATTGCATAAGATTGTACATCAATGGAGATTCTAAATTCTAGAATGGATTAACTTGAGAAGTTAAAATTACCCTACATTAAAATTTATTCTTGATGTCTAAGAAAACTCTGTAGCAGAAATGTAAGTGCCTTTCTTCACTTGGAATATCCATCATTATTTTAAGAATACTCTTTTATTTATAAAATGTGAAAATAGCAAAGTCCTGAAATTATAAAAAAATACATTTCATGCTAATCAAAACAAATAATTGACAATGTATGAGAGTTTGCTCATATAAAAGTCTGTTTTTAAAAGATGGGAAATAAGATATCTATACACAAGCAATGAGTGAGCAAATAACTATGCAAACTTACCTCTGAATATAATGAAGTGTTAATACCACAAAGTGCCAATAAGTGTTTTAAGAGGGAAAAAAAATCATGAAGTAGGTATAAAAGCCAGAAATAAGATTAGAAAAGTTTATAAATAAGGGTAATAATGGACAGGAAGTAGCTTTAAAAAATTGAGCTATATTTACAAACATTATGATGAAAGAAACCAATGTACCCAGAAAGTACTCGGAAAGTACTTAACAGTACTTTCTGGGGTTTAGATCTGAAAGAGTAATGTGGGATTTGGATCTGAAAGATGGGGAGAAAATAGTCCACCATCGCTACTGGGTGGGTGGAGTGAGGGAGTGGAGCCTGGAGTAGGCAGAGTTCCAGATGTAGCTATGAGAGAACAGGATTGTTTTTTTGAAAAATTCCCTCAGATTTAGAGTGGTGAACGGGTAAGGAAGCAAGGTCTGTAATATAGAAAAACAATATTAGAGTTGGCAGACATTAATGAACTTTGAAGGAGATAATGGCTTTAAGTAGTAAAATGATATTAAGAGTACAGTGAGGTAAATGGATTGCAGAGATACATTGATAAGCAGATTAGCATTACGGGTATGGGAAGGAAAAAAGACAGAGTTGGAAAGAGTACCCAGATATCCATCTTGAGTGAGTGGTGGGTGTGTTTGGACATTCCCTGGGAGATATTTTAAAAAGGAAGAGCAATTGGAAAGGAGGGATTGGCAGAGATGATAAGCTCACATTTGGACATCTTGAGTAGCAGGGTCCTTAGGTTAGCTAAGTGATCCTGTACCATATATAGTTGGATAAGCAGATATAAGATTTAAGAATCTGAATTTGAACTAGAGGTTTGAAATTCATTCTCAAATAAATATAATATGACTGTGGAAATGGGTGAAACCTTTCAGAGAAAATTATGGAGAAAGAACAGAAATTCCAAAGATAAAATCCTAAGAATTATTGGCATTTAAAGGGCAGTCCAAAAAGGAAAAACCTGGAATTTTCCTTTTTGCTGGAACAAAGGAATATTGTCAGAAAGAAAGAAAGCTTATTTTAGTTATAAAAAAAGCCATTACTATTATATGTCTTTACTAAGACACATTTTGTATTGCATGAGGCTAATATTTATTTTAAGAGTGTTACTGTAATATGTCAGAGAATGTGTAAAAATAAACAGAACACTGCTTGGAGGCAAGAATATCAGAGAAAATTAAGCTAAGAATTACATTCATATATTAATTTATTCATTGATACATTCAGGAACTTTCTATTAAGTATGCATTATGAAGTACTGAAAAAGATGTTGCAGCAAATAGAAACATAAATCAAACATAGTCAGGCTTTCAAGAGCTTGTATACTAAAGTAAGAGATGAGATGTGCTGTAGTAAATAGCTGGGGGTAAAAAGGACATGTTTCCTAAGGAAAACATGCTAAGGAAGGTCAGAAAAAGAATACACAGCATGGCCACAGAGTCAAACACAATGTAGCTTCTCAGTAAATACATACTGAATCAATTTATGCAGTCCAGCTGGAGAGGTTAAAAAATGCTTTCCAAAGCAATTGCCCTTTACCATTAACATAGGAGAATTCCTAGAGTTTAAATATAAGAGAAGGGATTTGGATAAATCAGGGTCAAGTACAAGGATAGCAGCTGGAGAAACTTAATCTGGAGCAAAGACCTGAGAAATGTATTCATTTAAAAATATTTTGAACATGTGTCTATATTAACCTCATGTGAAAAACTAAACAAAATACTTATTTTGTGACAGCATCAGTTTTACGGATCAAATGCTAAATATAGTAATGGCCATATCCATTCAACAATTTATAGTGCCCCAAATACTTTTGAATACATTTTATATTCAATTCTGAACAACAACTTCAATGATTAGGACAGTTATTTCTCTATGTGGAAACTGAGACCTGAATGGTAACATGTAATAAAATCTAAGTCTTTGCACTGCCCCAGTGATTTTCTCAATAAATAATTTTAAAATAATAAAAATAACAAAATTCATAAAGTAATTTAAAAGATCATGGGCTGGGCACAGTGACTCACGCCTGTAAACCCAGAGAAGCCAAAGTGGGCGGATCACTCGAGGATAGGAGTTCGAGACCACCCTGGCCAACATGATGAAACTCGGTCTCTACTAAAAACACAAAAATTGGCCGTGAGTGGTGGTGCATGCCTGTAGTCCCAGCATACTAGGGAGGCTGAGGCAAGAAACTTGCTTGAACCTAGGAGGTGGAGGTTGCAATGACCTAGGATCACACCATTGTACCCCAGCCTAAGTGACAGAGGGAGACTGTCTCAAAAAATAAAAAAAAAATACAAAAGAGAGATCATGATTCTTGGTCATATCAGCCAAGAATAAACATGTCTGAAAGAGTAAATGCAGTGTGTATGTATAGTTTTATATATTGTGAGGGCTTTAAAATGAAATGATTGCAGTTTTCTAAACTGAAGGTCTTAAACAGAGGTTGCTCTTATTAAATATCACATACTCAAAACACACAGTGAGGAATTTTACATAATCTGAGCCTTGAGTAATCATTTGGAAGCCTGGTTTCTGATTTTAATTCATAGTTTCATTTTTAAGCCAGGTACTGATTCCCTGCATGATATCAGTTTTTATTCCACAGAGTAGTTTAGTAACATTTGTATGCATGTAGAGAGATTGATGGGATAGTGAAATTAGAAGACCTCTTTGGAAGACACTTCTCATCCCATGAGAAGTTCTGTATGGTCTTTATTTACTAGCAAGAGTGAGTATAATTATGTTGTGCATATAACTCTGACACATGTCATTCAGTACTATTTCATCATACTACAGCTATGCTCATGTTATCACACAACTTTTAAAATTTATAATTCATTATGCAAAGAGCTACTTTTTACATAAATTAATTCTCAAGAAGTCATTACATAGATAAATAACATTTGATATATGAAGAATACTTGGTGTCTGAACTTCAAAATAGCCTAATGTACAATTCTTTGAGTAAAATCTCTTTTGTGCTATCTTCTTAAAATAGCATAGCAGAGAGTAGTAAGTGTACTTAAATTTCTAGTGAACATTCCCAAATATACTCCAAAATTTTCATTTTGTGTGGCCCTTTTATATGCTAACGAATATATGGCATATGGCAGTATTTTTATGTCTTGCTCAGCATTGATATGCTAAGGTTATTTTTACTGCAATTCTTTAACACATTCCTGGGATATATATTGTAATCAAATGTACGCTCCCTAATGAAAAATGATGTAATTTCTCCCTTTGGTTGTTTGACAAGCAATACAACAGGGTGTATCAGTTGCTCTCCCATAGGCCCTCTGCAAGTTCCCCTTGGTTACTTAGAGTGCCCCATAGGTGCCTGAAGTGACAGTGGGGAGGCACTGGCACCTGCCACGCTTCTGCTCATCTCGATCTTTCTGCCAATTCTAGTTTTCTGCATCAAGTTCAATGCCTTTGCTTAACGTCAAAGTAAAATTGCTTCCAACTCTTCAACTGAAGCGCACCCCTACCCAGGAAGTAAGAAGGACATATTGTTTTGATGTTTTGAGTGTGCAGTGGGGCTAAAGAGTTAACAGCTAATTGTGACATACAAGTATGAATTACTCTTGTCTAGAAGTCACTTTTCTAGTAGTTTTATTTTTTCATTACTGATATTTTTCAAAATCTTAAATCTTGCTCAGAATTCTATTAGCATTTAGAAAAAAACTAAACTGAGGTAATGGTGGGTTTTTCTTCCCCTTTCTGTCACTGCAATGAACACAGGAACAAATATCCCTAGATTGATGAACATTCAGCTACATGTGACCAGTGAATTACAGGTGGTGCTGATGACTTTGTTTTTAATATGTATGTGACCTTGTGGGTATTATTTAGACGTGTACGTGTGTTATCAGCATTTTTAGATATAAGAGTTATCAGCAAGAAAATTGAAGTCATCCATAGGAAGTTATCCATATGAAGCAGGCATATAGGAAAACTGACTTCTTGGATTTTCCTGAAGATCACTTGTTGCCTGGCTGTGAATTAGAAGGTTTTGGAGGAAGAAAATCTTTGGGTATAGTTGATTTCCCAGAGATGAGTCACTTTATTTGACTAAAGCAACACTGCCCAGCAATGCCACTGACTTTCAGAATTTAGAAAATACATTTTGGGTTCTCATAACAGTAAGATCATGGATCATTTTTTAACCCTGGGTCTTTTAGGCCTCAGTCAACAAGCCATTTATAACAAAATTGCTGGTATATAAGAAAGAAGTTGATTATACTGGAGGCTTTCGGGTTCAGTCTGATCAGCTAACAAAAGGGAATAGATCACACTGTAGTGTTGTGGAACTATTTCGAAATTCAGGTAATTTGACAGGGGAAGAAATATGTTTGCTCTCAGTCATTTTTATTTCTTTCCACAGTACATCATGGCATGAAATTTCTGCCACAAATAACACAAATGGATTCTAACAGAAACATTCTAACAAGCCTAAGTGAGTTGTATCTAGAGTAGACTATATAATTTGGTTAGACACGTTAGTAGAAAACAAGTACTACTTTCATAAGTTGGATTGTGAATTTTCCAGGCTGAGTGAAAGTTTGCTGTGTGTTCACATATGTTGTGCTGCAGGGAAATAGATCAAGAATTTATTTTAGTGACATTAGCCAAAAGGTCAGATGCCATGCTGCTTTCCAGAGTGAATATACATACAACCTTTTCATGTATCTTTACATATTTAGAAAGGGATAAAAAATGGGAGTCTTTAGAACATTTGACATTCTTGGGAACCAAAGATAAAAAGAATTGAAATAACACGAATTTTTGTAGAACAAAAATAGGTCGAGGCTACCTAGTTAACCCTCCAAATTCCTACAAAGAAATGTGTTTCCTTTGTAGCATCTTTACACTTAATTATTTAGTTACTATCTTGTTTCATGTCATCTTCTATGTTGGATTGGAAATTTATAAAAGTGAAAAATATTTCAGCTGCTGCTATACCCGTGGCACCCAGTATGGTGTCTGGCCTGTGAAGTTCTGGATAAATATGTCTCCACTCTACCCTTGGGCCCACACTGAGACGGTTTCTTCTCTCTTATCCCTGAGTATTTCTGTTCCCATCATGACTGATGGCCTGCTGGAAGTTTTGGAACCACATTTACCAGGCACTGCTCCTCATGAGCTACTCTTAAGCCAGACTTATGCAGCTTTTCCACCTATTTTTGTTAAAATCATTGTGAGATAAAATTCAGGCAAATTCTCTAAACCTCTGCCACCCTAAGAATTTGGTATTTCCTTTCAAATTAGAAATTTGTGATATCTTTCTCTGATGTTGAGAACATAGAGTGAGGTTATAAATTTTCCATTTGATGCTGTGCTTCTCTTGCACTGTAATACGTGTTTCCTTTTTTTTCCTGGGATAATGTTTAGCTGTAAGCATCCCAATTTAATTCACCCACATCTAACCTCACTATCATATATGTAAGATGTCAGTAATATTTCCTGAAAGTAGTTCTAGGACCTGCTTTCATTGCATAAAAAAGGAAAAAGACATTTACTATTATCCAAGTGATATCTATAACTATAACTATATGTGTGTATATATATACACACACACATCTATCTGTCTGTCTGTCTATCTCCTCAAAAGAGCTGGAAATGGATGTTACCAAGAGCTATGAAGTCCATGAAGCATCAAGTAAGAAGATCAGTTGTAAGACTTAATTCATCTTTTAAAGTCCTAGACTGATTATGTTCAGTTTTCCTAAATACATAAAATGATGCTTCTAATGTTATAAACTTTAGAAATTTGCTGATATCTGAGACAGGGTAAAAGGGTCTGCTTTCTGGTAATGGCATTCTAAGCTATTCAGACCACGTCTCCTTTACCAAAAGTAATTTAAACCACCAGATGAAATATTTCCTAAATTTTCTTAAAAGCAAGGTAATATAAAAAGATAATAAGAAATCACTAGGATAAAACTAATAGAAAATGTAAAATACCAGCTGTAACCAAGTATTAATGCTGTTTTTACCCAGATGGCATTTGCCTATACTAACAAATTCGAACTTGTGTGTTAAAATCTTTGCCGGCAAGAAGAATAAAAATTAAACCCGATACCCATAAAAGTAAAGCCTAATAAAGGAAATTTAACCCAATAATCTGAGACCCCAAAAGGCTAAAATCTCATAGTGTGATACTAGAAATTAATAGTCAACATGTAGTTTTAAGACTTAAACTTGGAATTTGGTGCTCTTGAATTAGTAATACCCTAATCTACATAACAGATGCAAACAGCAATTCTCTCTAGAGGAAGGTACTTCAACTATTTAGTGAATATATTTTCACATATGATAACCTGACACAAAGACAACTAAACATGGCAGCATGGCAAATACAACAAGAGAAACATACCTCTAAAGATTTCAAATATTGTCATTTTTCAGATAAAACCTATAAAATATTATGCTTGCTCTATTTAAGGAAGTAAAACAAACTTAACATATTAAAGAAATTATAAAATATAAATCTAGTAATAAAAATGCAACTTTAAGAAGTGAGAAATATAATTATCAAAATAAAAAACTCATTGGATAAATTTAGCAGTCATACAGATAGACCAAGAGATACAGTCACAGAGATATATATAGACAGAGAATTTGTGAACTGAAAGTATAGAGAAATATAAAAAGGAAAATACAGGACCATATAAAAGGCATAAAGAATATACAGAAAAGTACTGATATAAACTAAAACAGAGTTCCAGAAAGAAAAGAGAGGGGAAAATAGGAATGGGGCATTGGAATAATAGCTGACTATTCCATAAATAATAAAATATCCCTATCCACATATACAAAATATCAATGAATCTCAAGCTGAATAAATAAAAACAATTTTATCTGCACATAAACTCATCATTATTAAACTGTAGAATGCCAAAGACAAACACCACATTTTAAAACAATCAGAAAAATGACAGATAAGTTTTACAGGAGCATAAATGGAAGCAAAGAAAACCTCCCAAAATAAAAAGACAGAAAACAACATAATAATATATTCAATATATTGAAAGAAAATAACTATTTCTACTCAGTAATATCATCTTTTAAGGATGCCCATAAAATGTATTCCTTTCGACAAACAGAAACTAAAAGTGCTTGCTACTCATAAACCCATACTAGAAATTATTTACAACGTACATAAAGCAAAAGAAAATATAAACCCAGATGGAGAATATGATATGCAAGAGGAATGAATAAAATGAAGTGATTAAAAGGTGGAAAAAATTAAACATCATTATATGAAACATTAAAAATAACAACTTGTGGGGTTTTCGAGTATAAAATTAAAATATATGAGGATAAGTTGGGAGTAGATACATAAGTGGAATCAAACTATTCAAAGGTCATTGTATTTCCAAGAAAGTGGATAAAAGTATTGATTAACCTACTATCTATAGTTTAACCATGTAACTAAATAAAAACTTCTAAACCAGCCAAAAAAGCAATGAAATGATTCAACATAGTTAATGCAGTAAACACAGTTATCTTTATTCCTCTATGTATAGCTAAGATCCCTGGACATTATATATAAAATGAACAGAAGAAGACATTGAAAGGTAGAGAGAAAAGGCAGACTAGGTAGGGACCTTGGGAGCCAAGAAATAACAAAACTCCCTCCACCCACCATCATACCTTCACATAAAGAGGCCATGTGAGGACACTGCGAGAAGACAGCTGTCTACAAGCCAGGAAGGGAGGCCACAGCCGAAACCAACCCTGATAGCACCTTGATCTTGGACTTCCAGCCTCTAGAACTATGAGAAAGGAAATTTTGGTTATTTAAGCTACCCACTATTTTTTATGGCAACCCTAGCAAACTAATACAGAGATACCTTCACAAACATTACAGATAAAATGAAATTCAGTTTATAAAACATTTTTAAAATTATGAAATTTTATGGAGAACAGATTAATGGTTGCCAGTCATAAGGATGATGGGGAAGGAGGGATTGACTATGACTATAAAAGGTAACACAAAGTGTAACAATACTTTGTAGTGGTGGAATAATTCTATATCTTCACTGTAGTGGTAGTTACATGAATACATGTGTCTGACAAAATAAACTGTTTTTTAAAAAATTTATAGCTAAAACATCATAATCAATCCAAAAAAGATAAGTAGAGAAAATAAAACATCAAAAAACATAAATATGTAAATCCCAGAACAAGATAGTAAATTTAAGTTGTAATATTTTATTAAGTGAAATAAATGTAAATGGAGACAATGTTTTATTTAAAAGATGAATATTTGTAAATAAGTTTAAAAACTGAAATATAACTGTATGCTTATTTCAAGAGCCACATCTAAGACAGAATATTTGAAAGTAAGAGAATAGTAAAAACATACACTAACCAAAAGAGACTGGTAAAGCTACATTAACAACAGATAAAATAGATTTCAAGGCAAAAAAAGAAAACATTGCTAGAGGTAAAGAGAGTAATTCATAATAAAACATTTGATAAGAATCTTATTTGATAGGAATCAAATAACTGATGTTTATAAATTGATTGAGGTGCAGATTATTCAAAGCCAGAATTATGATCTTTACTAATCTAACAGTGGCTATTTAAAATCTGCTCTTTACCTTTTGTTAGTGAAAATGACATGGTTATCCAAAATGTTTTATTCTTCAAATTAAGTTTGTTATCCAGGAACAAAAGTAGACATTCTGAGTTACATACTTACAAAAGCCAATCTTAATACATATTTTATATATATGTTTTATATTTTAAAACATATTTATATATATATACATATATATACACATATACACATATATACACACACATATACACATATATATACATATATACACACACACATATATACACAAACACACACACACATATATACACAAACACACACACACATATATATAGTGACATGCAACTCAAAGCATAAAGGTTTACAAGATTTTCCTTCCCTATGACAATGAAAGATTAACCTTTTGAGTACACTCTATCCTGGACCTTCTCCCAATTTATGTTTTATTTTCTTTAAAACATTATTAACGAGCTGCCCATTATGACTTTTAAGGAGAGATGGTTTGCATTCAGTCAATTGGTCTATTATAAATCCAGGTGGCTTGCTCTTAAAAATAAGTCAATTTTCTACCTAGGAATCCAACTTACAAGGGATGTAAAGGACCTCTTCAAGGAGAACTACAAACCACTGCTCAGTGAAATAAAAGAAGACACAAACAAATGGAAGAACATACCATGCTCATGGATAGGAAGAATCAATATCGTGAAAATGGCCATGCTGCCTAAGGTTATTTATAGATTCAATGCCATCCCCATCAAGCTACCAATGAGTTTCTTCACAGAATTGGAAAAAACTGCTTTAAAGTTCATATGGAACCAAAAAAGAACCCGCATCCCAAGACAATCCTAAGTCAAAAGAACAAAGCTGGAGGCATCACGCTACCTGACTTCAAACTATACTACAAGGCTACAGTAACCAAAACAGCATGGTACTGGTACCAAAACAGAGATATAGACCAATGGAACAGAACAGAGTCCTCAGAAATAATACCACACATCTACAGCCATCTGATCTTTGACAAACCTGAGAGAAACAAGAAATGGGGAAAGGATTCCCTATTTAATAAATGGTGCTGGGAAAATTGGCTAGCCATACGTAGAAAGCTGGAACTGGATCCTTTCCTTATTCCTTATACGAAAATTAATTCAAGATGGATTAGAGACTTAAATGTTAGACCTAATACCATAAAAACCCTAGAGGAAAACCTAGGTAGTACCATTCAGGACATAGGCATGGGCAAAGACTTCATGTCTAAAACACCAAAAGCAACGGCAGCAAAAGCCAAAATTGACAAATAGGATCTCATTAAACTAAAGAGCTTCTGCACAGCAAAAGAAACTACCATCAGAGTGAATAGGCAACCTACAGAATGGGAGAAAATTTTTGCAATCTACTCATCTGACAAAGGGCTAATATCCAGAACCTACAAAGAACTCAAACAAATTTACAAGAAAAAAACAAACAACCTCATCAAAAAGTGGGCAAAGGATATGACATTTCTCCAAATAAGACATTCATACAGCCAACAGACACATGAAAAAATGCTCATCATCACTGGCCATCAGAGAAATGCAAATCAAAACCACAATGAGATACCATCTCACACCAGTTAGAATGGCGATCATTAAAAAGTCAGGAAACAACAGGTGCTGGAGAGGATGTGGAGAAATAGGAACACTTTTACACTGTTGGTGGGATTGTAAACTAGTTCAACCATTATAGAAAACAGTATGGCGATTCCTCAAGGATCTAGAACTAGATGTACCATATGACCCAGCCATCCCATTACTGGGGATATACCCAAAGGATTATAAATCATGCTGCTCTAAAGACACATGCACACGTATGTTTATTGCGGCACTATTCACAATAGCAAAGACTTGGAATCAACCCAAATGTCCATCAGTGACAGACTGGATTAAGAAAATGTGGCACATATACACCATGGAATACTATGCAGCCATAAAAAAGGATGAGTTTGTGTCCTTTGTAGGGACATGGATGCAGCTGGAAACCATCATTCTTAGCAAACTATCACAAGAACAGAAAACCAAACACCGCATGTTCTCACTCATAGGTAGGAACTGAACAATGAGATCACTTGGACTCGGGAAGGGGGACATCACACACCAGGGCCTATCATGGGGAGGGGGGAGGGGGGAGGGGTTGCATTGGGAGTTATACCTGATGTAAATGACAAGTTGATGGGTGCTGACGAATTGATGGGTGCAGCACAGCAACATGGCACAAGTATACATATGTAACAAACCTGCACGTTTTGCACATGTATCCTAGAACATAAAGTATAATAATAATAAAAAATAAATAAATAAATAAAAATAAGTCAATTTTCTAAGTGCATTGCATAAAACTATTTAGACATTTGGTATGTTAATACATTGCAAGATGATTTCCTGACTTAAAGATAAAAGGGTTGATAGAACTCAAATTGTGTCACGTTATAATGGAATATTATAACTCTAGCATGGGGTAAGTCCAGAGTAAGACCAGAAGCACAAATGTTCTAAGTCAAAAGATACATACTTCATGTTAAGTCTTTTGTGGACACATTCTGGGAGATAGTATGTATAGTGGAGCTAATGTATATATGCCATAAGATTGACATTTTTAAGTATGTAATTCGAAATGTCTACTTTAGTTCAAATAAATATGAAGAAAAAATTAGAAAAAAACATTTTATTTTTAAATATCTATTTTTATTTTACATATTGGATAACCTCATGATTCAAATTTCATTTTTGCTTTCAATACCATAGAAGTAAAAGCACTTTTAAGACTTAGTAGAGAATTTTAGGTCTCAGTATCTTTTTTGTGTGTGTGTGTGGAAAGCGGAAGCCATCAGCCCATGTGATAACGAAATGAAATCATGAATAAATCAAAGGATTGAAAAATTAACTCTTTATGTAGAGCCCTAGGGAGACCATGTTGTTGTCTTTTCTTTATCTCTGTTACCAAAACAAAAGGTAAAGAGCATATTTTAAATAGTCACTGTTGGATCAGTAAAGCTCATAATTCTGAGTTTCTATCATCTGTACTTCAATCAGTTTAAAAGCATTAAGTTAGAACTGCAGGAAAATGTATCCACTTTTTTCTGGGCCATGAGCCCCACTCACTGACAGGTGTCCTGTCAGCTTCTTTGTAGTATCCAGTTCCCCTTTGTTTTAGCATTGAGTTCCTCACATATTCTAGGTATTAGTCCCTTGTCAGATGAATAGTTCTCAAATATTTTCTCTCATTCAACAGGATGTATCCTTACTCTGTTGATTGTTTCCTTTGCTGTACAGAGTTGTTTAGTTTAATATAGTCCCATTGGTCTCTTCATATTTTTATTATAAACACTAATGTGAATTATTCCATAGAAATGGGGGATATTTGATATTCTAGGATACATGTTTTATTATCATCAGTTGCCCACTGATAATGCCTCTAGCTGAAATCTGCTTATTTAAGGTGAGCAAAGGACAAGGAGAAAATAGGAAGACATTAGTATTTGCATTAGGGAAGAAGGTGATACATTCTTATACACATGAAAATATGTGTGACCAAAAAAATGAAATATTCTGACACTACTGTAGCCCACAGTTGTCTGCCTCTTGGCATTCCCACAGCATCTACAGTCAGTTCCACTCCACCCACTTTGATTGTAGTCCTTGAGGGCAGAAAATAGATGTGAGTTATACATTCTAAATATACTGGAAATCTTCAGTAAATATTTAAGGCTGCACTGGGAATACTGAAAACTAATGTGTATTTTTATAAACACATAATATTTTACATATGTATGGGGTACATGTGATTTTTGTTACATGCACAGAATGTATAATGATCAAGACAGAGTACCTGAGGTATTCATCACCTTGAGTATTTATCATTTCTATGTGTTGGAAACAATTTGAGTCCTATCTTCTAGCTAATTTGAACTATACAATACATTGTTAACTACAGTCACTCTACTCTGCTGTTGAACCACAGAACTTATATCTTTTATCTAATGTGTATGTTGGTACTCATTATCCTAACTCCCCCGCACCACCTACTCATCCTTTCAAGCCCCTAGTAACTGTCATTCTACTCTATACCTTTATGAGGTAAAAGTTTTTTCACTCTCACATACAAATGAGAACATGCAATATTTTTCTTTCTGTGTCTGGCTTATTTTGCTTAACATAATGACCTCCAGTTTCATCCATGTTGCTGCATATGACAAGATTTCATTCCTTTATATGGCCAAATAGTATTCCATTGTATATGTGCACCACATTTTCTTCATTCACTCATCCTTTGGTGGATACTTAGGTTGATTACATATCTTGACTCCCGTGAATGGTGCTGTAATAAACATTCAAGTACAGGTATTCCTTTGGTATGCAAATTTATTTTCCTTTGGATACATATCTAGCAGTGGAATTGCTGGATCATATGGTGGTTCTATTTTTAACTTTTTGGAAAATCTCTATAGTTTTTCATAGTGACTGGTCTAATTCACATTCCTATTAATAACGTGTGAGTTTCCTTTTCTCCACATCCTCACCAACATCTGTTATTTTTTGACTTTTTAAGAATAGCTATTCTAACTGGGGAAAGATGATATCTCATTGTGGTTTTGATTTGCATTTCCCTGATTAGTGATGTTAAGCATTTTTTCATATACCTCTTGGCCATCTGTATGTCTTCCTTTGAGAAATGTCCGTTCATGCCCTTGGCTCACTTTTTAATGGAATTATTTGATTTAGTATTGAGTTCCTTACATGTTCTAGGTATTAGTCCGTTGTCAGATGAATAGTTTGCAAATGTTTTCACTCATTCAATAGAATGTATACTCACTCTGTTGATTGTTTCCTTTGCTATACAGAGTTTTTTACCTTAATATACTCCCATTTGTCTCTTTATATTTTTATTATTCATGTTTTCCAGGTCTTAGCCATAAAATCTTTGCCTAGATCAATGTCCTGGGGTATTTTTCCTATGTTTCCTTTTAGTAGTTTTATAATTTCAGGTGTTATATATATATCTTTAATCTGAAAATACTTCCTAAAGTATTTTATCAGATACATCAGATATATGTCTTTTATTCCATTTTTCAAATATCTTTCCAAATTTTTTCATATAGGTAAAATTTGCACATACCAATAATTAGATTGGATTCAGTGAAATAAATTACTTGAATTTTAATTCAAATCAAAATATTCTTATTGGACTCATATAGTCCCTGGTTTTAAAGAATTTCAATAAATTTTATATTTAAAATGTTTTTATATTAAAATAAATCCAATAGAAGGAGTTTTACTGTTTGGACAAGAAAAGTGTGAGTTACGCCAGTTACCCATCAAACAAAGATCTATCCGAGAGGCAGAGAATGGTAATATCTAGAGTAACAAAAAATATCTTCTAAATTAAATATATGCATATGACCAAGTGGTACACTATGTTAAATGGCTAACCATGACCCTAACTTTTGCCTATGAAAAAGTAAATAGGAAGTTATTTAAAATCCAGGCTGCTAATTCATGAGATCAATTTTTCTATTCCCATTTCCAAAATTAATCATACTTTGGTCTAGCCCTTCCTGTTAAGCTTCATTGAACTTTGATTTGTTCCCTCACGTTAAGGCCCCCATAAAAATCTTGCCCTTCTTCCCCAGTTAGAATGCTTTAACAAAAACTTCTCATGCTTGGCATTCTTGATAGTATAATTCCAGGGTACTACTAACAATGTTCTGGTTGAATATCTTTCACATGTCACACCACAAAACCAAGTCACAGAACCAAATACAAAACCAGGGACGTGTGAACATATTCAGAGTCTTGATGGGATGAACTCCAAAGATACATGGCAATGGCTATGGATGCAAGGAATGTAGAAATGTCGGGGATATAGTAGTTGGTCTATCTAAACCATTAGGTTTGGTTTGGCAGCAAATTTTAAAGACTTAACAATGGTTAGAGATATATTCAGTTTTGCTTCTGCTGAACTCTTTCTCATTATAGCTTCTTCCTGGTATTTCCTGGAGAAGCACCATTTTTCTTGTCTTAAAGTACAGAGGGGTTAGAGGGAGTGCAGAGAGGAGGAGGAAGAGAGAAAAATGTACCGCCAGTTTCTTTTAAATTATCTTGTAATTATGTTCTTATCTTGCATGTAATATCAAACCTCAACACACAAACAAGATGCACTATACAAATGAAAAACATCAGTGCCTTACCCAATTTTGGGTTTGGCAGGCATACTAATAAAAATATGTAAATAACTGAAATCTGGGCTATTAGAAAAAAATAAGTTTAGAGACTAGAGAAACTGACTTAATAATAAAGAACAAGAAGTGTCTATCATTTAAAATAGATGGTTTTCTTATTGTTGATAGATTAGTTACCAAAAACATTTCATTATCTGGAACCAATGCAGGAAGAAAGGGCAGAGTGGGCTCTAGAATGTCACAGTAACAGAAAAGGGTCTCCAAGGGTCAAACACAAAAAAATTAAGCTTTTCTTCACTTGCAGTACTTAGAATTATTATTTTTTTTCTTTTGAGGCCAGAGCATCTTGTCTTATTACCTTCTCTATGATCAACCTCAGGCCCTCAGATGTATTTCCACAGCCTCTTTAACTATTTCAAATAGAAAGAAATCTATGTAGATCTTCTGTCTAATTTTTTTTCAATTTCTTTCTTCTACCTTGAAATTATTTCTACTTAAAAATATAATGCACAAGAAAGAGAAAAATCTTTAGAAAACAACACTAAGAAGGATCTAAATAAAACTTTCAACTTTGTTCTACTATGTTTTCATTTTAACATACTTCAGTGCCTGTCATTATGAATTTTTAAATATTAGGCTTTCAATATAAAAAATTATTAGACTGACCTCTATTTATAACAACAGACTAAATATTCCAAAAAATCTCCTATTACCAAACATCAAGAAATATTGGGATAAAATATCAAATATTCCTTTGAATGCGGAAAAGAGCCCCTCAAGAGCTCGGAAATATTTCTGGGGACCTGGCACTGAGAGACAAAGTGAAGGTAAATTAGAACTGTACTATAGCATATTGCCAGTCTCCACCATTGTGAATCCTGCTGCCTTAAAGAGCTACCTTCAGTGAAGGTATCCTGGAAAAAAAGATCTCAACTGCAAGTTTAAAAGAAAAACAAGTAGAGCTGGCATAGTGGCTCATGCCTATAATCCCAGCACTTTGGGAGGCCCAGGTGGATGGATCACTTGAGGTTAGGAGTTTGAGACCAGCCTGGCCAACATGGTGAAACCCCATCTCTACTAAAAATACCAAAATTGGCTGGTGTTGCACACCTGTAATCCCAGCTACATGGGAAGATGAGGCAGGAGAATCTCTTGAACTAAGGAGGTAGAGGTTGCAGTAGGCTGAGATTGCGCCACTGCACTCCAGCCTGGGTGACAGAACAAGACCCTGTCTCAGAAAAACAAATAAGCAAATAAATAAATAAATACAAAAGGACATTTAACTGTCTGACCTCAAATATGGATGGGTTATATGCCTTCTCCAGAAAAAATAATAAAAGTTGATCTTCTCACCATTAGGAATTCAAATGTCCAGTATTGGAAAGATCCAGGAAGTCCAAAGTAAAGAGTTTAAGAAGGGTCAGAGCTTAGTTACAGTCTAGAGTTCCTGTCAAAAAATGCAAAAATAAATAAACAAATAAATAAATAAAAATAATTAACAAAACAGCTTGGGCCTCATAGGATTTCCCCAATTCTAAAAATACAATTTGATTCTTAAAAACACATAATAAAACTAGCCACCATCAATGAGAATCTATAGGAGAAAAAAATGCTGAAAATAATTTTAGATAATTGAGTTACTAAATATCAAACATTAAATATGTACTTAATATGGTGTATTAGTCTGTTCTCATACTGCTTTAAGGAATTACCTGAGACTGGGTATGTTATAAAGAAAAGAGGTTTAATTGGCTCATGGCTCTGCAGGCTGCACAGGCAGCAGAGTGGCATTGGCTTCTGGGGAGGCCTCAAGAAACTTACTTCACCAAAGGCAAAGGGGAAGTAGTCATGTCTTACATGGCTGAAGCAGGAGAAGGAGAGAGAGGGGGAGGTAGTACACACTTTAAACCACCAGATATCACAAGAACTCACTCACTCACATATTATGAGAACAGAACCTAGGGGATGGTGCTAAATTATTCATGAGAACTCTTCCGCCATAATCCAGTCACTGCCCACCAGGTCTTACCTCCAGCACTGGTGATTATGACCTTCAACATGATATCTGAGTGGGGGCACAGATCCAAATCATATCAATTAAAAAAAAATATGTAAGTTAGAACTCAAAATATAAGAATGTGTTTAACCTCATTAAAATCATCGGAAAAGAGCCTAGAAAGACAAAGAGATGGAGAACAAGAGAAGCTGAAATATAAGAGCAAAGAATCAGACTGAAAATACAACTGTTTCCAGAAGAGAACAGGGAAAGAGAGAAGTAATGTCCAAAAAGAACTTCTGAGAACTTCTCAAATTCTCAAATTCACAGAGCCTGACATATTGTGGGATAAATAATAAGAAATACAT
The DNA here is from genome assembly GCF_043159975.1 of Macaca nemestrina. NCBI lineage: Eukaryota > Metazoa > Chordata > Mammalia > Primates > Cercopithecidae > Macaca > Macaca nemestrina. The sequence goes on from NC_092130.1 coordinate 62,356,418, forward strand.
TCTTAGACAAATATAAGTAGAACTGTAGAGTTTAGAGTCAAAAGAAAGATGATAGAAACAACTGGAAAATAAAGACAGATCAAGAAAATACTAAGCAATATAAAGCCAACGTGGCTATATGAATATTATATCAAACAAACTTAATGAAAACAAACGTTATTAAAAATAATTGGACTAATTACATTTTGACAAGAAGGTAAAACTTACTAAGGAATAGTATTTCTAAATGTCCAGGTCCTTAATAATGTAGCCTCGAAATGCATGACACAAAAAACTTGACAATATTTTAAGAAAATATTAATAAGATAAGCTTCATAATGGGAAACAACATACTTCTTTCAGTAATGGAATAAAAGATTAAAATTGACAAGATATAGAATATTTTAGCAGCACTACCAATAAACTTGAGCCAGTGGCATATAAAGAGGACATAGGAAAGAAAAGATGTGTCACCTTTCTTTTGGCTAGTATTTACCTAGCACATCTTTTTCTGTCCTTTTGACTTTCCTGTGACTTTATATTTTAGGTATGTCTCTAGTAAATAGCACAAATCCAACATTTTTTAAAAGTACAGTCTCACAATCTCTTAATTGGCAAGTTTATATTTATTGTACATAATGGTTCTCCTAGACTTTAATTTTTTACTATTTTCCTTGCTCCTATTTATTCTGTTTCTTTTATTCCTCCATTCTCTCCCTTTTCATTTTGCAGGATAGTGGTTGCAGAGCATTCTTTCTCTTTTGTGATCATCTTTCATTTATTCTCTCACACCTTTTGTAAAGTTACCATTGTATTTTTGTTCTTTTAGTTTAAACCCTGGACATCTTACCATGCTTACTAGTACACTATAATCAATATCCTAACCTTTTCCAGAACAATATAAATGATAACACTCTCATTCCATAACTCTTCTGACTTACTTTGTTATACAGTATTCATTCTCTCTCTCCCTCCCCACCCACACCTCCCACTTAGTTCAATGATCTGTTGGGCTTTTCTTCTGAATTCTGAATGAAAGCTTTCAACAAATGGCTGATGAGCCTGACTGCCAGTTCTTCTGTAACAGTGATGCATGAAAAGCTATATGTATGTGATCGGGTTTGCCACAAATGGACCTCGTTGCAGTATGAAAATGAAATAGTTATTACTTCACACATTTCCGCATCTGTAGGTCTTTTCTTGGAGATCTTTGAACTCTCAAAGGAAAATTATAATATAGGAGTTAAGAAGAAATTACTTAGGCAGATATTGAGGGTACTGAAGTCCTCAGTAAGGTTTTCCTTTTTAATGAAAAGCAGCCCTCAAATCATTTTCTAACAAAAAGCAGCCTGTAAAATTGAGCTGCAGACATAGACAAGCAAGCTGGAAGCTTGCACAGGTGAAGGTCAGCAGAAAAATACTACCTAGGCATATTCAAAATGGTGGCTCCATCTTCTCTTCTTTTTGTCAGCCATGTGTACAGTAAGGAACAGACAAGATGTCACAGGTCAAGTGGAAAGCCCATTTGCTTAATAAGATTAGGGTGGTGGCCAGCCTTTCCTGTGAGCTATGTAAATGTCACACCTGATTGAACCAATCTGTGGGTCCAGCATAAATCAGACACTGCCTCCTTAAGCCTGCCTATAAAATCCAGTGGACTCTGCCACTGGCTGGTCTTTCCTTTTGGTAGCCCCTCTCTCACTAGAGAGAGACAGTTGTTCTTCTTTCTCTTTCTTCTATTAAACCTCTGCTTCTGAACTTCTCATGTGTGTCTGTGTCCTAAATTTTCTTGGCACGAGACGACAAACCCTGGGTATTTACCCTACGCAACGAAGCTGCATCAACTATCTTGGATGAAGTGAAGAAGTAAGGAAAACTTCACTCAAGACTTGCAGTAGAGGGAAGAGATGGAACTAAACTCCTCTTGTTAGTGGCGAATCTGTATGAGTACGCAGCAACCTCAATTCTTGCCTCCTCAGAAGAAATAATTCAACTGAGGGACACAAAAGGCAGAGAGACTGAGGCAAGTTTTGGATCAAGAGCGAAAGTTTATTAAAAAGTTTTAGGCCGGGCGCAGTGGCTCACACCTGTAATCCCAGCACTTTGGGAGGCCGAGGTGAGTGGATCACGAGGTCAGGAGATCGAGACCATCCTGGCTAACACAGTGAAACTCCGTCTCTACTAAAAATACAAAAAAAAAAAAAAAAAAAAAAAAAAGAGCTGAGCGCGGTGGCGGGTGCCTGTAGTCCCAGCTACTTGGGAGACTGAGGCAGGAGAATGGCAGAACTTGCAGTGAGCTGAGATCGCACCACTGCACTCCAGCCTGGGCGACAGAGCGTGACTCCGTTTCAAAAAAAAATAAAGAAAAGAAAAAAGAAAAAGAAAAAAAAAAGCTTTAGAGCAGGACTGAAAGTAATTTGGAAAAGGGCCAAGTAGGCAAGTTGACAGTTCAAATGCATAGTTTCACCTTTGATTTGGGGTTTTATACATTGGCATACTTCCAGAGGGCTTCATCCCTTCTCCCCTGATTCTTCCCTTGGGGTGGGGTGTCCTTGTGTGCAGTAGCCTGCCAGCATTTGGGAGGGGGACACATGCACAGTGTGTTTACTGAAGTTGTACACATGCTCACTTGAAGCATCTTTCCCTTATCAGTTGTGTGTTCCCAGAGGAAAGTCATATACCAGTTAAACTCCACTCTTTTGCCTCTTAGTGTGCATGTTTGAGCCCACTCACCCAACTCCTGAGATCTTATCGGGGGAAGCTGCTGACCAGCAGTTTCAGTTTTCTATCTATTGGGAGACGGCCGTTCCCTGGCACCAGCTGCAACCAATTATTATTTTAGAGAGACAATTCTAATAACCAGTCGACTGTCACCTGATGGTTGCCTGACACTCCTTCCTGGGTAGTGGGTGGGGCCCCTCTCCTGCCCTGCTCATGTCTGCCTGACTACCTACGGTAACACTCTGAAACAAAAGGTGGGAGAGTTCTTAAGCACTGAGGCGAGTTAGCGGAAAAGCACTGGAGGACATCGGGAGAAGGCTGGCCTATGTGACTGGGCCGCCTCTCGTTGCTAACTGGCATCTTGGGAAGTTAGGCTCCCACACTCCCACAGAGACTCAAATACAGGGGAACTATCTTTACAAATGATCATGTTTCAAAGAGATGGCTCCTATAGGCCCTTGAGAAAGATATTCCTGGATTGTGGAAGATTTACAATTCAACAGGGCAGAGAAAGAATTTACGATTGAAAGTTTTTGAAAGTAAATGTACTAAGAAATGGGAGATAAGGAGTATAGTTAGGAAGCAGACTGTTAAAGCTTAGTCAGTTGAGATAAGCGTTAAGGCCATCATCTTGGTCATAGCTTTAAAGAGGAATCTTCCAACTGCCTAATTATCTGCTTTCTGAGCATGGACAGAGGAAGAAATGTGGGGCATCAAGATTTATAAAGAACGTTTCCCATGTTATCTCCGAGTGTCAGTCTTGCCCTTCATCACACCCTCCTCTGTAACTGCTGCTCCACAGTCAGGAAATCTCCCTGTTTAATTGCTCCAGTGAAGAGACTGGTCTCCTGCACAGGCTAGAAATGAAACTGCCTTTGCAAAAACTGCATCAGTGAGAAAACTTTGGCAGTGTGGGAGGTCTGATCGAGTCAACCCCTCTTGCCTTCAGCCTTGAAGCTGTCCTTAATTATTCCTGGGCAAAGCTAATTCTGGGAGACGTTTAGTTTATAGTTTAAATAATACCCCTTCCCCCAAACTCAACTGCCTTTGTAATGCTAATGAGAGGCCACCAGACAAGGAGGACAGAGGCACCTGAATTCTGCTAAGGTGTATACATACATGATTGCCAGCTTTTATTCTGGAGATCACAGATATGTAACTTCCCCAATTACTCCTGCAGATAACATCACTATTGTAGAATCTGAGATTGGACTTTTGGGATACTTTTTCAGGTTTTTTTTGCATGTCCAACACCCATGGCCCCCTGGACCCACCAGTCCCTTCTGTGGCCCCACCCAGAAGTGACTCAGCTCAAGAGGACAGCTTCAATTTATAATTTCATCTCCAACCCAACCAATCACCAGCAAACGCTCATTGCCTAGACACCCTCCCCACTCCCCACAAACTACCTTTAAAAACCCCTAACCTTGGCCAGCCATGGTGGCTCACACCTGTAATCCCAGCACCTTGGGAGGGCAAGGCAGGCAGATCATTTGAGGTTAGGTGTTCAAGGCCAGCCTGATCAACATGGTGAAACCCCGTCTCTACCAAAAATACAAAAATTAACTGGGTGTGGTGATGCACACCTGTAGTCCCAGCTACTCAAGAGGCTGAGGCAGGAGAATCATTTGAACCCCCATAGCGGAGATCGCAGTGAGCTGAGATCACACCACTGCACTCCAGCCTGAGTGATAGAGTGAGACTCTGTCTCAATTATAATAATTAAAAAACCCCTAACCTATAAGCTTTCTATGAGATTAATTTGAGTAAGAACTCCATCTCCCATGTGGCAAGGCTGGCCCCATGTCAATTCAACTCTTTACTTCAATGCCATGAATTGATTTTGTTCGTGCTGCAGGAAGAACCCACTGGCTGGTTACAGGAGGAATGGCGCTATGTTGCTATGGTGCCGGGAGTTACCCTTCTAACATTTATCCACAGTTTTCTATTTCAAGTCTCACCCTGGCCCTTCAGTGTTCCCTGAGGCTTTCTAGTACGCTAATGCATAGAGTTATTTTATTATCATCCCTTTCTGGGAGTATTTAGACTTTAGCCTCCTCTGCCAGTCTCATTACTACTCTACTTTCTGTCTTACAGCTTTCCAAAACTGGTTGGTATTTCTTATACAACAAGGACTAAGACTAAGTCTCTTAGTCCTTCTTCTATATAAAATTTTTCTGTCTATAACTTTATTTATTCATTTTGTTTCAATTGTTCATGTGAGCCTGAAGAGAAATGCATACAATCAACTTGCTATGATCAACTGTAAATCTAAGTGCTGAAACGCCCAATGTGTCATTCAGGTATGGTAACTTCGAGCCTGCACATGGCAAGAAGAGGTCAAAGATGGAAAGTTTTGCATTGCACTCTACAACTCTTACTTGACTGAGAATGTCCTAAGTGGATAAGCCCACAGGGTGAAAACCAGCAGCAGGCATGTGCCCAAAGGTTGTTCTTGCTGGTAATAGGGACTGGGAGGGGCCTAAGGACACACTCTTCACTTTGCCCTTTAGAAAACACTCCTCTGGCCGGGCGCGGTGGCTCAAGCCTATAATCCCAACACTTTGGGAGGCCGAGACGGGTGGATCACGAGGTCAAGAGATCGAGACCATCCTGGCTAACATGGTGAAACCCCGCCTCTACTAAAAGATATAACAAAAAAAACTAGCTGGGCACCTGTAGTCCCAGCTACTCGGGAGGCTGAGGCAGGAGAATGGCGTCAACCCAGGAGGCGGAGCTTGCAGTGAGCTGAGATCCGGCCACTGCACTCCAGCCTGGGCGACAGAGCGAGACTCCGTCTCAGGAAAAAAAAAAAAAAAAAAAAAAAAAAAAAACAGAAAACACTCCTCCAAGTAATATTTCTTTATGATGATATATAAATCATAAAAAGAAATACAACTGTGCCTATAAAATATATTATATGGGAGAGAACCAAGAGTTTGAATATTTTCAACAAAATGTCTCAAATGGCAAACAAAAACCCTAAAATATTAAAAAGAACAAAAACTCTAGGAGAAATGGCAACTGAGATTTAACTTAAGAATTTGATTCTTAAGTTAAAGAATCAAAGGCACCCAAAACAATAGAGATAGAAGCAGAGTATTTAAAAGAAATGTCATGAAGTGATGAAGATAATTATTTTTATAAATCAAATGCATTTACTGAGTTCCAGGCAAAGTTAGCATAAGGTATATTCTGGCACAATTTTTGAATTGCAAATGTAAATTTACAATATTCTAAGGTTCCTAGGCAGAGAGGAAATAAATGTATTGTTACCTAAAAATAATTAAAGATTAGGCCGGCTTCAAGATTCAGACCTACAGTGTACGTTCAATTACGTTAAAAAGGGAAAACAGGATACAAAGTGATTATATGATTCCAAATAGGTAAGATAAAAATGTAGAAAAATAAGTACATTGAAGGAAATTATGCCAACATATTCACAGTTTTCTCAGAGTGGTGGGAATTTTATTAATGTACATTCTCATCTTGTATGTTTTTTATTCTACTTTTCAAATGTTCTGGAATGGTCATGCATTATTTTAATAATTGGCAAAAATACAGGTAAAAAGCAAAAGAAAAAGAGAGAAAGTGAGAAGATAATTTCTCACAGTAGGATACTTCCAGGCTAAGATATATCAAATTAAAATCATAAAATTCTGAAGCCATTTCCTGAGTTCATTTATTCTTAAGCTCTGGCTATCCCTTAAAGACTTGAGTAAGCCTGTGACATTTCGATCTGACATTAGGTGAATTTCAAAATCTTATGATAAGCTATCCACAGTCCTAAACCTTTAAAAAATTATCTGGAACATTTTGAAGTCATCAAAACAAACTTTTTACAGAAAACACTATTTTTCTTGAAAACCCAAACTTGAAATTTCTGAAGATGCAATAATTTTTCAAGACAAAACACCCTCTTGAAAACAAATCATGCAGCTTGCCCTGGATCGAATATGTGTAGTTTCTGCTGGAGTTCAAGTAGTGATAAAGAAACACATTTTCAGCATTGATGGATTTATCTCTGAAGGTTAGTGTAAAAAGCATACACTTTATTTCATGTATTATACAATGAAATTATAGCTATAATAAGAGCTATAATCTTCAAAGGTAAAGGTTGCAGAATTACAGAGCTCAATGACCAAATATAGCTCATGCTCATTCTTTGATTGACTTATTAAAAAAAAAATTTGTGGCCAAAATTTGAAAATCAAAATACTGTACCTTAAAAATTCTAGATTTAGAACCTTCTGTTGAAAGACCAGATGATCTGTAAAAGCCAGAAGGTCTGAGCAGTATCCTTCTAGAGGTTAGCTTTCTTATCCTTTAATGTGTTTTGGGCTTCCAAAAACCTACCCCACTCATTTAGGTTGAATTAGTAAACTCTGTTCTAAAAAATAATGTTAATTCTAATTGACAGCTATATTCTGTTAAAAATGGTTACTTGTGGCCAGGTGCAGTGGCTCACACTTGTAATCCCAGCATTTTGGAAGGCCAAGGCGGGTGGATCACAAGGTCAAGAGATCGAGACCATCCTGGCTAACACAGTGAAACTCCATCTCTACTAAAAATACAAAAAATAAGCCACGTGTGGTGGCGGACGCCTGTAGTCCCAGCTACTCCGGAGGCTGAGGCAGGAGAATGGCGTGAACCTGGGAGGCAGAGTTTGCAGTGAGCCAAGATTGTGCCACTGAATTCCAGCCTGGGCAACAGAGCGAGACTCCATCTCAAAAAAAAAAAAAAGGTTACTTGTGGAGGTTACCTGTTGCGGTATTTCTATGAAGAATTATTGGCTTTTGAGTTACACATTCTGAATTCTGCGTCAGTTAGGATGACTCTGGGGGCTTCAACAGAGTTAAATATATTTTTCCTAAAAGCAAGAAGGCCTAAAGTGGATTATCCCCAAAATTCATCAATTCAGCAACATAATGATGCTCTCATAGGCATAAATACTTTATATGTTCAGCTCTGCCATCCTCAGAGAATTGGTCTTATTCTCAAGCTGGTTCTCCTCCAGGATACAAAATGGCTTCCATAGCAGTTATCACATGAAGAGACTACTATTTATTTATTTATTTATTTATTATTATTATTATATTTTAAGTTCTAGGGTACATGTGCATAACATGCAGGTTTGTTACATATGTATACTTGTGCCATGTTGCTGTGCTGCACCCATCAACTCGTCAGCGCCCATCAACTCGTCATTTACATCAGGTATAACTCCCAATGCAATCCCTCCCCCCTCCCCCCTCCCCATGATAGGCCCCGGTGTGTGATGTTCCCCTTGCCGAGTCCAAGTGATCTCATTGTTCAGTTTCCACCTATGAGTGAGAACATGCGGTGTTTGGTTTTCTGTTCTTGTGATAGTTTGCTAAGAATGATGGTTTCCAGCTGCATCCATGTCCCTACAAAGGACACAAACTCATCCTTTTTAATGGCTGCATAGTATTCCATGGTGTATATGTGCCACATTTTCTTCATCCAGTCTGTCACTGATGGACATTTGGGTTGATTCCAAGTCTTTGCTATTGTGAATAGTGCCGCGATAAACATACGTGTGCGTGTGTCTTTATAGCAGCATGATTTATAATCCTTTGGGTATATACCCAGTAATGGGATGGCTGGGTCATATGGTACATCTAGTTCTAGATCCTTGAGGAATCGCCATACTGTTTTCCATAATGGTTGAACTAGTTTACAATCCCACCAACAGTGTAAAAGTGTTCCTATTTCTCCACATCCTCTCCAGCACCTGTTGTTTCCTGACTTTTTAATGATCGCCATTCTAACTGGTGTGAGATGGTATCTCATTGTGGTTTTGATTTGCATTTCTCTGATGGCCAGTGATGATGAGCATTTTTTCATGTGTCTGTTGGCTGTATGAATGTCTTATTTGGAGAAATGTCCGTTCATATCCTTTGCCCACTTTTTGATGGGTTGTTTTTTTCTTGTAAATTTGTTTGAGTTCTTTGTAGGTTCTAGATATTAGCCCTTTGTCAGATGAGTAGATTGCAAAAATTTTCTCCCATTCTGTAGGTTGCCTGTTCACTCTGATGGTAGTTTCTTTTGCTGTGCAGAAGCTCTTTAGTTTAATGAGATCCCATTTGTCAATTTTGGCTTTTGTTGCCATTGCTTTTGGTGTTTTAGACATGAAGTCTTTGCCGATGCCTATGTCCTGAATGGTACTACCTAGGTTTTCTTCTAGGATTTTGATGGTATTAGGTCTAACATTTAAGTCTCTAATCCATCTTGAATTAATTTTCGTATAAGGAATAAGGAAAGGATCCAGTTTCAGCTTTCTACTTATGGCTAGCCAATTTTCCCAGCACCATTTATTAAATAGGGAATCCTTTCCCCATACTGCCCGAGGTTATTTATAGATTCAATGCCATCCCCATCAAGCTACCAATGAGTTTCTTCACAGAATTGGAAAAAACTGCTTTAAAGTTCATATGGAACCAAAAAAGAGCCCGCATCTCCAAGATAATCCTAAGTCAAAAGAACAAAGCTGGAGGCATCACGCTACCTGACTTCAAACTATACTACAAGGCTACAGTAACCAAAACAGCATGGTACTGGTACCAAAACAGAGATATAGACCAATGGAACAGAACAGAGTCCTCAGAAATAATACCACACATCCACAGCCATCTGATCTTTGACAAACCTGAGAGAAACAAGAAATGGGGAAAGGATTCCCTATTTATTTATTTATTTATTTATTCATTTATTTAGTTTTTTGAGACAGAGTCTCACTCTGTCGCCCAGGCTGGAGTGCAGTGGCCGGATCTCAGCTCACTGCAAGCTCCGCCTCCCGGGTTTACGCCATTCTCCTGCCTCAGCCTCCCCAGCAGCTGGGACTACAGGCGCCCACCACCTCGTCTGGCTAGTTTTTTTGTATTTTTTAGTAGAGACGGGGTTTCACTGTGTTAGCCAGGATGGTCTCGATCTCCTGACCTCGTGATCTGCCCGTCTCGGCCTCCCAAAGTGCTGGGATTAGAGGCTTGAGCCACCGCGCCCGGCCGAGACTACTATTTATGAACAGAAAAGAAGAGTATTCTTCTTCCTTGAGTTTCCCTCTAAGAGTAAGGAAACTTGTCAGAATCCCTCCCTAGCAGATCTTTCTTAGTATCGCATAGACCACATTTCAGCCATATGTTCAATACTAAAACAAACGAGCAGGAGGGCCGAGTGCTTGTGATAGACGTAGATAATTCAAATTACCCATCAGATGAATATAGGATTGCTTTCCCTTAGCACATAGTAACTAGCACCGGCGACAAGAGGCAAAAGAGTACATCTGAGGTCTACTCCCAGAAAGAAATGGCGTATAGTGGGGAATTGATTTGGGACAGATAACTAACAGTTTCTGCTACAAACTAAAGGCAAGTCTCTAGCTTTGTAATGACCTTTGGCATATATTTAACTTTCCTAATTTAAAATTCTTAATTTATATATTAGAAATGACAATACATTTTTCATAGCATTATCACAAATATTAAACGGTCAAAAATATACAAAAATATAGGTATTTCAGATATTTTTGCTTTATAAAAAATGCCAGATATGCTTCTGAAAATAAAATTAAAAAATAAAGTCCAAAAATCTTGGAAATTTAAAATAAAATGAAAATTTAAAAATAATCGAATTAAAAAATTATTTGTGCAAAATTGTCTCTTAGGTGAAAGTTTACCTTATGATTTACCTTATCTAACTCAATTTTCTCAGTGGATGAAAATGTCCTTTAAAATTGGAAAGTTTAGTGTCTGTTTATTATATTTCATTCTATTATTTTTTCTTCAGTGATAAGAAAAGGAGAAAAGTAGTCACAGTTAATGCCTTACTGGCACAGCTGAAGCTTGGCTCAATTCACCGTATAATCCCTCTGAACTCCCCCCAGTATTGGATAAATGGGAATACTTGGCTGTTTGATGTTCTACCAGAGAGGATACTTTGTGGCAAGGTACAATATAAAGCAGGTGCTACAACATGCTCTACTGGGCAGAATGACAAGTGATGGTTTCCCTAGAGTCATAGCAAAAGACAGATTTAGTGAATCATGCTCTATGATGGAGAATCCACACACCAGCGCTGCAGATTAAACTCTGCCTGTTGAAGTGAGAATATTTGCATTTGTGCTCTCAAGAGAGTTTTTGTGAAGTGGTAGGAGTGAGTGAAACTCTAGAGTCTGCCTGTAATACAGTCAACCACCTCATAGTCCCTATCGAGAGTACTATAAAATCAAATGAAGACCTTGGAAAAGCAACAGATGTAAGAATAAAAATCCGTCTGGTTTCTAGGACATTACTACTTTTCCCTGGAGAAAACAATGTAGAAACCCTGCATGGTGATTCAAAGATTAACTGGGCATTCCACAAGGTTTCAAATGTTCCTTGCATTTACATATTTGCAAAATTACGCTTCTTGGAGATCATCTACCAAAGGGCATCACTTGCTAACACTTTGGTCACTTGTGGCCTTAGTGTTGACAGAATACTCATGCCAGGCCTTGAAAACAGAGTAACATCAACCCCAATGGCTTTAGCTTCTACTTAGGTGTGCTTCCACAGATTCAGTGTTGTAGGGAGGAAGAAAAAGAAGTTGTTGATTTGGTGAGAAGACTGATTTTGTTTCTGGTTTTCTATGTAAATGTCACAGGAACATAAGAAAAGGCTTCCGATTTTTATACCTTAATTTTTTCAACTATAGAAATGAGAATAATAATACCTGCAATCCTCATATAATTCCTACTCCAAATAACTTTTATAAATTTTAAATATTTGCATGACAATAACTTTTTAAAAAATTACCAGGCCCATATAATTTTACAAGTGACTTCTACTAAGTCTTCAAAAATCAAAGATCCACAACATAGAAAAAACTAAATATATGGACTAATAAATTATTGTTAATAAATAAGATAGGAAAAATTTAAGCCCATAAAAGCGTTGGCTGATTTTATTTATAAATATAAATTCAAAAGTCTTAAATGACGTATTTTCAATATAATTTCAGAATATATATAATACGTTCTTCAAGACTAAGAAGAATTTATTCCAAATATCCAAATATATTTTATTATTTTTGAAACAAATATTAAGGAAATTCATCACATTAACAGATGAAAGAAAAGTACAATACTATCATTCCAATATTTACAGAAGGAAAAAAATGATTGATAAATTTTAAAACCATTCATAACAATAAAAATGAATTCTAAGTAAACTAGGAATAAAAGACAGCTTCAAATGAGTTCACAAAAAGATATCGACCCAAAGCTGCAGCAACTATTATGTAATATAGTTTGCATTCCTGTTTCACTAATTGTCTTCCAAGTGTCCTTTATAGCAATGATGCCCTCTGAACCAGGATCCAATGCAGAGGTTTACATTTAGTCATATTATGTCTTTTCTCTCCTTTGATATGTAACATTTCCTCCCTTTTCTTTGTGTTTTATGACCTTGGTGTATTAAGAGTACAGGCATAATGTTTTGCAGTATTTCTCTCAATTTGGGTTTTGCTTGTTGCTTCTTTATAATTATGCTTTTGAGTTTTTTGCAGAAATATTACATATGTGATATAGTATCTTCTCCAGTGTATGACATCAGGAGGTACTTCATGTCAGTTTGTTCCATGCATGGTTATGTTAATCTTGATCGCTTAGTTAAGGCAGTTTCTTCTAAATTTTATTGCTATAAAAGTACCTTTTAATCATTTCATAATTAGTGAGTAATTGATGGGAAAACAATTTGAACGTATGTAAATCTCTTATTTGCCAACAAACTTTAACCCCCTAGGTTTTACATCAATAATATTTATCCATGTCAATTTTTAATATGATTTTTGCAAAATGGTGGTTTTATAACTATAATTTTTTTCTAACTTTATTATACTTTTGTCATTTGTTTTTTGGTATTAGTATAGATTATTTTCCCAATATATTATAATGCATTGTGGCCATTCTCATTTTTTACAGTTGCAAAATTAGATTTTTAGATAGATTTGCTTTTTCTTTTCTTTTTCTTTTTTTTTAATAGAGCACTCTTGGAGTCACAGCAAAACGGAGTGGAAAGTGCAGAGATTTCCTGTAAACTTCCTGCCTCCATGTATTCATAGCCTTCCCATTGTCAACATCCCTCCACTGCCAAAGTGATACATTTGTTAGAACTGAAGAACCTGCACTGATACATCATTATTACCCAGAGTCCATAGTTTTCCATTACGGTTCACTCTTGGTGTTGCATGTTACATGGTATTCAAAAAATTTGTAATAACATGTATCTACCATTACAGTGTCATACAGGGCAATTTCACTGCCCTCAAAGTCAGTGCTCAGAATTAGAGAAAACTATTTTAAAATTCACATGGAACAAACAAAAGAGCCCGAATAGCCAAGACAATCCTAAGCAAACAGAACAAAGTTGGAAGCATCACACTACCTGACTTCAAACTATACTACAAGGCTACAGTAACCCAAACTGTATGGTACTGGTAAAAGAACAGACATAGAGATCAATGGAACAGAATAGAGTACTTAGAAACAAAACCACACCTACAGTCATCTGATCTTTGACAAACCTGACACAAACAAGCAATGAGGAAAGGATTCCCTATTTAATAGTTGCTAGGAGAACTGGCTAGCCATATGCAGAAAATTGAAACTGTATCCCTTCCCTACATCATCTATAAAAATTAACTCAGGATGGATTAAAGACTTAAATGTAATACCCAAAACTATGAAAAATATAGAAGAAAATCTAAATGATATCACGACAAAAACATCAAAAGCAATTACAACAAAAGCAAAAATTGACGAATGGGATCTAATTAAATTGAAGAGCTGTGCAACAAAAGAAACTATCATCACGGTGAACAAGACAACCTGCAGAATGGGAAGAAATTTTTTTCAATCTATCCATCTGACAAAGTCTAATATCCAGAGTCTACAAGTAGGAACTTAAACAAATTTACAAGAAAAAAACAACTCCATTAAAAAGTAGACAAAGGACATGAACTGACACCTCTTAAAAGAATACATACATGCTGCCAACAAACATATGAAAAAAAAGCTCAACATCACTGATCACTAGAGAAATGCAAATCAAAACCACAATGAGATACCATCTCATGCCAGTCAGAATGGCTACTATTAAAAAGTAAAAATACAATGGATGCTGGCAAGGTTGCAAAGAAAAAGGAATGCTTTCCCACTGATGATGGGAGTATAAATTAGTTCAACCATTATGGAAGACAGTGTAGTGATTCCTCAAAGGCAGGAATACCATTTGACCCAGCAATCCCATTATTGGGTATATACTCAAAGGAATATAAATCATTCTATTATAAAGATACATGCATGTCTATGTTCACTGTAGCACTATTTACAGTAGCAAAGACAGGGAATAAACTAAATGTCCATCAATAATTAACTGGATAAAGAAAATGTGGTACATATACACCATGGAATACCATGCAGCCATAAAAAGGAAGATCATGTCCTTTGCAAGGACATGGATGGAGCTGGAAGCCATCATCCTCAGCAAACTAACATAAGAACGGAAAACCAGACACCACATGTTCTCACTTATAAGTGGGAGCTGAACGATTAGAAGACATGTACATGTTGAGGCGAACAACACAGATTGGGGCCTGTTGGGAGGGTTTGGGGGAGGGAGAGCATCAGGAAGAATAGCTAATGGATGCTGGGCTTACCTAGGTGATGGGATTATCTGTGCAACAAACCACCGTGGTACATATTTACCTATGTAACAAACCTACACATCCTGCACATGTATCACTGAACTGTTGAGGAAAACAAACAAAAATCTTCTGTGCTCTGTTTATCTCACCCTCCCTCCTAAATCCTGGCAACCACTGATATTTTTAGTATCGCCTTTTCCAGAATATCATATAGTTGATAGCATATGGTTTGTCACCTTTTCAGATTGGCCTTTTTCACTTAATATTATGCATTTAAGTTTTCTCCAGTACCTTTCATGGCTTGACTGCAAATATTTTCTTCTGGTATATGACTTTTTTTTTTTTTTTTTTTTTTTTGCATTTTCCTCACAGTATCACAGAGGAGAAATTTTTAATTTTAATGAAGATCAGTTTATTTTTTTCATGATCATACCTTTGTTGTCATATCTAAAAAGTCATTACCAAATTAAAGTCATCTAGATTTTCTATGTTATCTTCCATGACTTCCACAGTTTGCATTTTACATTTAGGTCCATGATCCATTTTGAGTTAATTTTTGGGAAAGGTGTAAGACCTGTGTCTAAATTAATTTTTTTGCATGTGTATGTATACTTATTCTAGCAGCATTTGTTGACAAGTCTATTTTTACTCTGTTGTAATTGCTTTATTACTTTGTCAGTGATTGGCTGACTTTAATTATGTGGATCTATTTCCGGAATATCCATCCCATTCCATTGATCCATTTGTCTATTCTCTTGCCAATACCACACTGTCTTGATTACTATGACTTTAACAGTAAGTCTTGAAATCAAATACAGTCAGACCTTCAACTTCATTCTTCTTTTATACTGTGTTGGCTATTTTGGGTCTTTTGCCTCTCCTTATAAACTTTATAATCGGTCTGTTGATATGTACAAAATAACTTTCTGGGATTTTCTTGGAACAGAATTGAATTCATAGACCAAGTCAGAAAGAATGACGTCTTAACAATATGGAGTATTTCCATCTATGAACATGAACTATTTTTCAATTTATTAGTTATTTTAGTCACAATTTTGTAGTTTTCCTCAAATAGTTATTATAAATAATTTGATATATTTATACCTAAGCATTTCATTTTGGGGGTTGCTAAGTGTAAATGGCATTGTGTTCTTAATTTCAAATTCCACTTGTTTATTGCTAGTAAATAGGAAAGTGTTTGACTTTTGTATGTTAACCTTGTATCCTGGAATGTATAATCTTCTTATAATCATGTATTAGTTCCAGGAGTTTTTGTCAGTTCTTTCATATTTTCTACATAGACAGTCATGCTATCTGTGAACAAGCAGTTTTACTTCTTTTACAATTAGTACATCTGTTATTTCCTTTTTCTTATTGCATTAGAATTCCAGTATGATGTTCAAAAGCAGTGATGAGAGGAGACATCCTTCTCTTTTTCCTATTATGAGAAAGTTTTGAGTTTGTCACCATGAAGTATAATGTCAGTTGTAGGATTTTTGTAGATACTCTTTATCTAGTTGCAAATATTCCCCTCTATTCTTAGTTTCTGTTTTCTTTATGAATAGGTGTTCAATTATTTTTTTCAATTTTTTTTCTGTATGCATCGATATGATTGTGTGGTTTTTCTTCTTTAGCTTGTTGATACTATGGATTATATTAATTGGTTTTTGAATGTGAGCCAGCCTTGAATGCATACTTGGGACAAATTCCACTTAGCTGTAGTGTATATATTTTTTTCTACATTGTTGTATTCAATTTGCTAATATTTTGTTAAGCATTTCTGCATCTATGTTCATGAGAAATATTGGTCTGTAAGTTTTATTTTGCTGTAATGACTTTGTCTGTTTTTATCTTAGGGTAATTCTGGTCTCATAGAATAAGTTAGGAAGTATTATGCCTGTTTCTGTCTTCTGAAAGAGATTGTAGAGTACTAGTATATTTTTTTTCTTACTTTTTGGTAGAATTCACCAGTGAACCAACTGGGCATGTTCCTTTCTGTTTTGAAAGGCTATTTATTATTGATTCAAGTTTTTTAATAGATATAGACTTGTTTAGAGGGTCTATTTCTTCTTGTGTGAGTTTTGGCATATTGTGCCTTTCAAGGAATTGGTTCATTTCATGTAAGTTATGAAATTTGTGGGCATAGAGTTGTTTATAGTCTTCCTTTATTATCCTTTTAATGTACATGTGATCATGTAAGTGATATCTTATCTTTCATTTCCGATATGGTCATTTGTGTCATCTCTCTTTTCTATGTTAGCTAGCTCAGCTAGAGGCTAATCGATTTTGTTAATCTTTTCAAAGAAGTTTTTTGCTTCATAGTTATTCATTTTTGATGCTTAAAGTTTTACAGATTTGGTTAATGGAAGTCTCATTAAACTGGCTCCTGTGCACTTTTTTCTTTTTCTTTCTTGAGTAATTTCTGGAACAATAAGACATTCCTGGCCCATCTTAAATTTTCGCTGAACCATTCCTAGAATCAGTCACTTTTCCTAGGCACTCTGGTTACTTTGAGTAAGGAATTTTATTTGGAAACGAAGATCTAGGAGGGAGATGCTCTCATTATTTTGGGGTGTTATTGCTTCTAGGCTTGAAAACATCTTCTATATCTAAGATTTAAAAAAACTGATGTCAACTTTTAAATTATTTTTTTTAAACAGCAAATTAAAATAAAAAACTAGCACCACACACTTATCAAGGAGATACATAAAATGGAAATTTTTTTATATGATGGTGCAAGTGTAAGCCACCGTGAAATCAAATATAATTTTTTTAGGTAGTCACCCTAAAGATGCTCTTCCATAAGTGCAAAAAAAAGCATGTCTAGAAATGTTCACACTGCATGACTGATTTTAGCCCAAATATGGAATCTGATAAACTCTGGCATAGTCATCATAGTCACAAAATGAAACCCTTTTTAGCAGTTAAAATTTGTGAAGTGGAAATCCACTTTTAATACATAATTCAAACATAATATGTTGAAAAGAAAAACTTACAAAAAAGACACCTACAATAGGATATTATGATTTATCTAAAATACATAGCAGTGCTATTTATGGTTTATATGTATATTTGTATGCATTTCCTTTGTAAAAACATGAATTAAACTAATAAGGGCAAACTCCAGGTTAATGTTTGCTCTGAGAGGAAAAAAAAAGATTGTGTGGGGCTTCAGTATCTCTGAAGTTTTATTTTGTAAAATTACAAACCAAAATATACATTTTATAGATTTTTAAAATATTTCATAATTTATACAAATTTAAGTAACTACATACATTATACAGGATTTTTGTCTAGCAGTGTAGACATTTAGCAGAACTATTTACATAAATTAGATGGGATTTTTGTCTAGCAGCGTAGACATTTAGCAGAACTCTTGAGAAAAACATAGGTTGGATAATTAGAGAAGTAGAAATCCAGAAACTGAGTATTGTTACATCTGACAGTTTTGACCTAAGTATTTCCTTTCTGCAAGACAATGTAAACTCCTCACCTCTCCCACAGATCCCCCACTGCCACCCCTGTTTTTCAGTGAGGTAGAAAAATTTGGAAGTAGTGTCTTTCTGTGAGAAGGAATTAAATCTGTAATGTGTTTTAAAATCATTTTAAGGCACAATGGAAATCATTTCACATTACCACGAAATGTATATGTAAGTATTAAATCCTGAACTAGAAAAAATCTAGAAAATATAATATTGTTAAAGAGAAGGATCATTTCAACTGAATCTCCTGGTAGAAGATATTACAGGCAGCAGAACGAAGAACCAATTGTCTGAGGGAAAATTAATATTTCAGAAAATGAATCAAATGTGGCAGATCTAAAGTAGAGGCTATAAAACTACTATTGTTAGAAAAAAAATACAGAAGGGGGAAGAAAGTACCCTGTGAAAAATAGGCCAGTTACTTTCATAGACCACAATTATGAAATAAGAAAAAGGCAAAAGAATATTTCTCCTCCAGACAAAAAAATAATGACAATGAAAATGGTGATTTATCTTAGTGTATGGGTGAACTGGCACAGTAAAAAGCCAGCAAAATTAAGAATGGCACAGGGCTTGGAGGGGCAGTTGTATAAAATAATATAAAGAAAAATAATTAAACCACAAATTAGACATAGATTCTCACTCCATTTCTAATTATTTATTTGCCTTTAGTAAGACACTTGACTTTTCTGAGTCCCAGCTTCCTCATCTGTAAATAAGGAAGATGCATTCAGTTACGTCTTGAGCATGTTCCTACCTAAGTATTTTGTGATTCTATTAAATAAAAATCATTTACTCAATAGATACCATAGTTATCAAGTGCCTGCAAGGTGCAAGGTATTTTTCTAGGTGCTTTATATACACTATCCTATATCATTCTCAGGAGTGAGCTGTTACAAATTTCTCGTAGAGGGCTCAAAAGCTTATTAATGTTTTCTAACTTGTTCAAGGCCACTGAGCTAATTGGTGGTGGAGCTGGTATTTGAGGCTGGGTCTCAATTCCAATGTCCATGCTCTTTCATTATTCCACCTATGCTAAAGATAATGACTAAATGAAATATCTGAGAGTATGCAAATAAGATGGTGGCTAGCATAGACCAAGAATGCAAAAGCACTCTACTGAAATATTTTTCCATTTCCAGAATCATTCGGAAAGACAATATTTATTTTTGAAATGCAAAAAGCCCTTCTGAGAACTTGGTTCTTATTTATTATAAGATTTAGTGTGAATTTACAATCTTATTTATCATAAGATCATAAGATTTAGTGTGAATTATATTAATCAGAGCTGCAGCTAACTGAGTTATCACCATTTCTTCGAAATTTTGATTGGGTAGAAGAGGAAGAAAAGAAAACATAACGGGAAGTATGTAAACTTATATAGAATGGAATAATTCAAATGACCTAAAAGCATCAAAAAAAGCACTTGAAAGCTCATGAGACAGGGGAGAAGAAACTTTAGGTGAAAGAAGTGTTCAAATAGGAGGAATAACAATCAAAAAATTGTACTTCTTTGAATTCTTAAAATTCTAGTATAAACAAATGCCCACAAACACCGAATTAACACAATAAGGTCCGTTAGACAGCTGCAAACCAATTTTCCCCAGTTCAGCTTATTATTCTCTTTCTTGCGCTTATCCATCCTTTAATCTAATTAAATAAATACTTCAGATATTTTCAGACTACTCTTATCTTCGTGACTAATTCTCATTTTTGTATTGAGTGAGGCTGAGGAATGGTAGGATTGGGAAAGAGAAGAGAAAAGGAAGAAGGTGACGAAAGAGCAGACACTTTAAATAAGATGAAATAAACAGCTACTAACTCTCCTCCTTCCTTTCCTTTAGAAGACTGATCCAATGAGATTTGCTGAATTTATCAACATGTAGGATTTTAGAATCAACCGTCCTCATCAGCCACCCAATAGTCTGCTGTAACCACTTTGGCAATATTTAGTAAATAATGACAAAGAAAGAAATGGCCTTATTCATTTATTCTTGCTTCTTTTACTTCCTAGTTAACTTCTTTTACTTTCCTATTTTTCTTTTTCTTGAAATGAAGGACAAATTATTCAGGTTAAATTATAGAAAGGATAAATAGAATCAATAATATTGTTCCTCAAATTTCAGTCCCTATGAAATATTTACCCTACAAGCATACACAGAAAAATGGGACTCTATTTTTTAAAAACAAATTTACAATTACTTCAGATTTTTTTTTAATTCAAGGAGAAAAGGACTTAGTCTCAACTATCCTAATATTTTAAGTCTAAAGTGATTTGGATCTAAGTGTAAAAAAAAGTATTTATTCAAAGCCTGATTTAGAACACACTCGGAAAGACTCTAATAGCTACGTTTAAATTATCAGAGGCCTTGGTGAGTCAGTTGTTTTGCCTATTTATTGTATGATTTTCATACTGGGTTCAAGTCCTAATATCACACTTCTAAATTACATCTCAATCCATGCTTCATATAAATGGCCTGATGGAAAGATGCAATAAAAGTGCACTTTGTAATACTGAGTCCACTCATGCCGTTATAGAAAGCACAAGGTCAGCACTTTCATTTCCATTATACACCTTATTTGTTCAGAAATTATATAGAAAGCCATAAAAATTTGCTTGGCTGCAAGGTATTAGCTCATCCCACGAATAAACAATTAGATAAAAACTATAACATGGCTAAGACAATTGATTAAGAGTAAAATTTGGTCCAACTGTGTATGTGACCTGAGTTCATTGCCACTTCACAGGAATTCTTTCTGCCATAACAAGAAAGAAGCTACTAGACAAGCATTCCCAGGTGAGGAGAAAAATACCTAGGTATAGACACAGATGTCTGAGGCTGGCTATTTGTTTCTTTGCCTTAGTTGGGAAACAAACAAAAAAAAATTAGAATGGGTATAAAATTTACACTTTGATGATATTTTGGTGTCATCACTGTCACCGATGTGATCGGGGAATTCTTAACTAAATATCAGGAAAATCGCCATGACAGACTCCCAGACTTATTAAAAGGTCCAGTTTATAGATCAAGGGGTAAAAGTTTCATAATTCTACGGGACAGGCAGCAGTCACAGGGTTTGTTTTGTTTTTTAATCGATACTCCTTTACTTTATATTTAGGACAATATTAAATAAGAATCTAGGTACTACTAGCCACACTAATTTCTCAACCACTGATGGTATATTACTCCAAGATGCTATAACAAAAATACCATAGATTAGGTGGTTTATGACAGACATTTATTTTTCATTGTTCTGGAAACTGGAAGTCTGAGATCAGAAGGGCCCTCCTCAGGGTTTCTAGACAGCCATCTTTTCACTGTATCCTTACATGTCAGAGAGAGAGAGCAGTTTGTCTCTCGTCGTCTTCTTACAAGGACACTAATCCCATCATGCGGCCCCACCCTCATGTCTAATCTAAACCTAATTACTTCACAAACACTCCACCTACAATTATCATCACCTTGGAAGTAAGAACAACATGAATTCTGAGAGGGCACAAACATTCAGTCCATAACAGATGATCAGGCTTTCTCTTGAGGTTGATCTGTTTTAAAAGACCAAGGAAAGATTCCAGAAGCCCATTGTCTTGTGACTAATTACTTCTGACAGGACCTGGTTTCTGTTTCTCTCTAAGTGATCATCTTACAGTCAGGATGATTGACAATGATGACACTTATAGAACTATTTTATTTTTTATTTGAATCATAGAAGGGTAATCCTTTATTCTCCTCATAAAAAAGATATTATAAACTATCAAGTATATAGAAAAAATTTCATGACATTATATAAACATTCCATGGTTTGTTATATTCTTGAAGCCACACTGTCAGGATTTTAATTCCCATTCTGCAGCTTACTACTTATGTGACTATGGGCAAGCCACTTCACCTCTCCATGCCTCAGCTTCCTCATTCCTGAAATGGGAATAAAAATAACATCTAACTCATAGGTTGTTGTGAGTGTTACGTTAACTGAGAAATGGTAATTAATCATCACTTGGTATCCAGGAAAGTGCCTGACACATACTAACAACTAAATAATTAGTAGTTTGGGCATGAAATGGCCTAAGACTTACTGGACTGTACTCTTCTAGTGAGAGTTCTCCAAATTCACATATTCACAGATGAAGAAACCTCTTCACATTGGAAATAGAAAAGAAATTCCCTAGTTCGTGTTCCCAGATTATCCAAGTGTCTATGACACAAATGAAAAGTAAAATATAAAGAGGAAAAGGCAATTGACTCTTCCCTCTCCTTTGGAGTCACAATTGTTAAGCTTCAGTTGATAATATAAAAACAGACTATGTGCGTCCTTTCAGAATCGCATCAGCTCATTCCCACGTGTTAAATAGTCAGATCAGACATGAAAATATTTACCTTAAGTATTAGTCAGTAATTTTAATTTATTTTCCCTTTTAGAAAGGTGAACGAATGCAACCATTAGTGTTACATTTAGTACTTTTATTCTGGTAAAATATTTCATAAAATAGATTCTCACACAGTTATAATTCACAATAATTTACCAGCTGGGTGCGGTGGCTCACCCCTGTAATCCCAGCACTTTGGGAGGCCGAGGCAGACAGATCACAAAGTCAGGAGATCGAGACCATCCTGGCTAACATGGTGAAACCCCGTCCCTAAAAACACAAAAAATTAGCTGGGTGTGGTGGTGGCCACCTGTAGTCCCAGCTACTCAGGAGGCTGAGGCAGGAGAATTGCTTGAAAGCGGGTGGCAGAGGTTGCAGTGAGCCGAGATGACACCACTGCACTCCAGCCTGGGCAACAGAGCGAGACTCCATCCCAACAATAATAATAATAATAATAACAATAACAACAACAATAATTTATCTAGCATTTACCATCACAAAAAAAGTTAAAAAAATAAAGATGAAGTTATTTTAATCAAGTCCAGACACATTTATAGATTTTGGCAACATATTTTGTTCAAAAGCAAGCTAATCTTTCGTTTGACTTATCTGAAATAAGGGTCATTCCACTTTCTTATAGACAAGTATGAATTTTAGTAGAAATGATAATTCAAAAGCAATGTTGGTTTGACTTACATAAAAGTAAAACTATAAAGCTGCTTAAATTTTCCCTTCAAACTGAAGAAACAAGCAAGATCTAATGCTCCAAATTGCCACTATTTGAAGTATCAAGAAAATGATCATACTGCTTATCAGGTTCTTTTGGAGAAATCCGTTAACACTCAAACTCAGTCATCAAATGGCTTCTGCATCACATGTGTAAGCTACAAAGTAGATTCAATCTGTAAAAGGAAATGACTAATGTACAAATGTTTCTCTAGTGCTCAAGATGTGTGCTTGTTTCTGGGTAAACTGCAATAATTGGTCTACTTCCAACAGAGTGCAGAAGAGGTGAACCAATAAATTTGTATTGACAGAGGATAGAAAATGTCAATTATCCTAGGAAAGAGAGAATGCAAAGTCCTAGGCAAAGAGAAAATGCCACAGACAGACATATACCATAGCAGATGTCTGGGAAAAAAGGAAGTGGAATCAAGACACAGGATACCACTGACTACTTAAGGTCCAGTCTACTGGAGAAGCTCAATTGATTAACCCCCTCTATCACCAACACTCTTCTTTTAGGCCTTCATCCCTCCTGACTGCACAGTGAGGTTGCCAGTCTCCCAGCACCTACCTGTCTCAACCTCCCTTCTGCATATTCTGTGACATACATAAACACTGAGGCTATTGTGATTGACATAAGCCAATCATATTTTAAATGGATATGAGTAAGGGAAAAAACGACAACAACAAGAAAACCAAGTGAACACTAGCTGCTTTGGGAGCAATTCCTTCTAAAACGTCCATGAAAAGATCCAAATTAAGGAGAAACACGTACAAGAGAAATTAGATCCACGTCATAAACAATGAGAAATTTTAACTAAATCTAGAGAACATGAGATGAGATTAGAGAAAAAAACAGATGTGTTTCGTTTGCCTAAGAACAGTCTGCATAAAAAATAACCAAAGGAGATACTGGTGGAACCTTGTCCAATCTTTAATAAACAGGGTAAGTTTAGAGGTGAAGCCAGCTGTGGGGCAATCAGGGGACCTGCTTCAAACTCACTGATCCTTATGGGATGGGTTCCGTTTGCGAAGCCACACTGAGCTGCAAGCCTCCTGCTCTGATTATAAAAGGGAACCCACAGAGACTGGCTTTTGACAAGAGCAGCTGTGTCAGATCCAAAACAGAGCTTCTGATGGTTTGGGAAAACATGAAGCAGAAACTCTTCTTTGCAGAGGCAAACTTTCCGATTCTAGCTTTCATTTTCTCTTTACTCTCAGGCTGCCATATCTCTGAATTTACATAGTGAATGTTTCCAATTCAGATGAAAGTTGAAAAGAAAATAATAGATTTACTGTAATTTCAGATAGATATCCCCACCAATCCCAAAGGAACCTTATTTCTATTCCAATTTATTCATCCTTATCAGTGAGATTAATACTTTCCAGTAAATAGGGGGAAAAATCACATATCTTTAAAAAGATAATATGTTCCAAGAAATCAGACCAAATACATCCTCTGAAATAGAGTACTGCAAATAACAAAAAATACATTTTCAAATGTTTAATTTGTATTTTAACAAGATTTTGAGATATTGCATCTGTGAAACCAGAATAGCCCTATGCAAAAAGGGAAAGAGGTGAGGAAAATCACTCATTCAAAGGTCTTTATTGTTCAGCTGCTCTCCTGGAGGCACTGAGCTGAGCTCTGAAGACACTGTTGTAAATGATGAACACTTCCTGCCTTTAACAATGTTTGCATTAAATGGTAAGCTATTCCCTTAGTCAAAATTAATTAGAATTAATTGCAAGTGGTTGTAACATTCTGGAGGTGAACTCTACCACCTCCATAACAGATGCACAGATGACAGTAGGCAGTCAACAGAATTTTTGGAATCATGGAAGACTTCTCTGAGCAAGTGACACTTCAGAAGGAAAATATGAGTTGGAATTAGCCAGGCCAAGACTTGGGGAAAGCATGAAGCAAAGAGAGGAAAAGTCAAATGGGAAGCATTACAAATAAGAAAAATTAATGATATGTTCAAAGAAGAAAGAGTCCAGGAGGTCAGGAGAAGAGAGTGAGGAGGAAAGATATGATTAGACTGGAGAGGGAAGCAATGGCTAGCTCATCCAGGGACCAGGAAGGATGCTGAGGATTTTGATATTTATCCTAGGAACATGTAAAATAGACTAATGGAACAGAATAGAGGACTCAGAAATCCACGCATGTACAGCCTTCATTTTGACAAAGTTGTCAAGAACATACACTGGAAAAAGGATGGTCTCTTTAATAAGTGGTGCTGGGAAAACTGGATATTCATATGCAGAAGAATGAAATTAGATTCTCATAATTCACCATGTACACAAATCAACTCAAAATAGATTAAAGACTTAAATGTAAGACCTGAAACTATGAAACTGGAGAAATGTTATAGAGCATTGATCTGGACAAAGATTTCTTGGGTAAGACATCAAAATATCGGGCAACAAAAACAAAAATAGACAAATGGGATTTACATCTGGCTAAAAAGTGTCTGCATAGCAAAAACAAAAAGACAACCTGTTGAATGGCGAGAAAATATTCGCAGACTATCAATTCAACAAGGAATAAATAAGAATGTATAAAGAACTCAACTCGATATAAAAAAAAATCTGATTTAAAAATGGGAAAATATCTGAAAAGGCGTTTCTCAAAAAAATCAACGTACACATTGCTAAAAGGTATAAGAAAAAATGCTCCACATCACTACCAATCAGAGAAGTACAAATCGAAACCACAATGAAGTAGGATCTCACCCCAGTTAGAGTAACTATTATCAGAAGGACAATAACAAATGCTGGTCAGGATGTGAAGAAATGGGAATGCCCATATATGTGGGTGAGGATGTAAAGCAGTACAACCATTATGGAAACCAGTATGGAGGCTCCTGAGAAAACTAAAAACAGAACTACCATATGATCCAATCCGGCAATCTTACTGCTAAGTGTGCGTGCATGTGTGTGTGTGTATGTGTGTGTGTGTGTGTGTATATGTATATTCGTGTATGTATATGTGTAAAATAGATACACCTAGCATATATATATATATATATATATATATATGTGCGTGTGTATACATATATGTATAATCAGTATGTCAAAGAAATATCTGCACTCTCATGTTTTTTGTAGCACGATTCACAACAGCCAAGATAGAGAATCAACCTAAGTGTCCAAAAAGGGATGTATGGATAAATAAAATGTGGTATATGGGAAATAAAATGGGAAATTATTTATTCATAAAGAAGAATGAAATCTTGTTATTTGCAGAAACATGGATAGAACTGGAGGTTGCTCTGTCAAGTGAAATAAGTCAGGCATGGAAAGACAAATATTGCATGTTCTCATTCATATCTGGGATCTAGAAAAGTTACTCTAATGAAGATAGAGAGTGGAATGGTGGTTACCAGGGGCTGGGAAGGGGACAGAGTTAGGAAAGATGAAGAGAAGCTGTTTAATGGGTCCACAAACACAGCTAGGTGGAAGGAATTCCTTCTAGTATTCAATAGTTCAGTAGGAAAATTATAGTTAACAATACTTTATTGTATATTTCAAAATAGCCAGAAGAAAATAATTGTAATGTTCCCCAAAGAAAAGATAAATATTTGAGATGATGGACATCTCAATTATCCTCATTTGATCATTACACATTATACACATGTATCAAAATATGACATGTACCCCTAAAATATGTACAAATGTATCAATCTTAAAAATCCAAAATTAGAATGGGAAAGAACTGAAGAGCTATAAGCCAGAAAATGACAAAATCAGATTTGTATTTAGAATATCATTTTGGCAAATCTATGTATGGATAATAGATTCACCAAGATTAAGGGAATATAAAGTTAGACAAGTTAGGAAGCTGTTCAAGCAGTAAGGATGAGAGTCAACAGTTACTTGATGTAGGAGGGAGACATCTAGATAGAATGAAATCACTGGGATCTTGAAGTAATTCATGGCAATGAAAGCATTATTTCTGATGAAAATCTGCAATGGAGGAAATTAATGGTAAATTGAAAAAAATACTTCAGTTATAAGAGAAGTTGTGACATCTCTTAAAATTCAGATGAAAAGACAAAAGGATGTTTATGGTGAGAAACATGTTAGGAGAATAGGCCTAAAAGAGCACACATTAGGGACTCTAAGAGATGGGAATGGCCAACTGGAACAGACAAAAGTACACAAATAAATAACATATAATGGTACACCCACCAAAAGTTTATTATTCAGTGATAAGAAAATAAACTTATCAAGCTACAGCTGAGCGTAGTGGCTCACTCCTGTAATCCCAGCACTTTGGGAGGCCAAGGTGGGCAGATCATTTGAGGTCAGGAGTTCAAAACCAGCCTGGCCAACATGGTAAAACCCTGTCTCTACTAAAAATACAAAAAAATTAGCCAGGCATGGTGGTGAGTGCTTATAGTCCCAGCTACTTGGGAGGGTGAGGCAGGAGAATGGCATGAACCCGGGAGGCGGAGGTTAGTTGCAATGAGCCGAGATCGCACCACTGCACTCCAGCTTGGGTGACAGGGCAAGACTCCATCTCAAAAAAAAAAAAAAAAAAAAAAAAAGAAAAAAAAAAAGAAAAAGAAAAGAAAAAAAAAAAAAAGAAACACTTATCAAGCTACAAAAAGACATGAAGGAGCTATAAACACATATTGCTAACCGCAAGAATCTGATCTGGAAGAGACCCATACTATATGATTTCTACTATATGACATTCTGAAAAAAGAAAACCTATGGAGACAGTAAAGAAGTTAGTAACTGCCAGGTTTTCAGGGGGACGGAGGAGGGATGAACAGGCAGAGAACAGGGCAATTTTAGGGCAGTGAAAACATTGTGTATGATACTGTAATGGTGGATACATGGCATTATGTATTTATCAAAACCCATAGAACTATTCAAAGCAAAAATTAAATCCTAATATAAACTGTGAACTTTAGTTAATAACACTGTATCAAGATAGGTTCATCAATTGTAGCAAATATTCAATATTAATGCAAGATGTTAATGGATAGGAGATGAGGGAGAAGAGGTATGGAAAGTCTCTGGGATTTCTGTGCAAATTTTTCTACAAACCTAAAACTGCTGTAAAAATAAAGTCTAATAAAACATAAGAACACATTTAAAAATCAAAGAAAGTCCTGCAGAATTTAAAGATAAAAATGCTTACCAAGTATCTGACAAAACAGCTTAGCCCTAAGTTTATGACATCAAAAGAAAGTAGAGCCAGACTGAAAAATGAGGTGTTTGGTAGTAATAAAGTCAGCTAAAGAAGAAACAGGAAAACAGCACAGGAAAGGAAAAAAAAAAATGGTTACTATGGATCCTCTAGATTACCCTTCCAAATAGGCAAAAGACATGGGAAAAAAATATCCAGAACATCTTAAGGGAGAAAGTAGAGCCCATGCCACAGGTCAAAGAAGAGCGAACATGGAAAGACAGCTTTTCTTGTGTCTGTTCTTTGTGACATAATAACGTAGGATATGATAGTAGGTGATGTAAATGTATCTGAAAGCCAAATAGTGAATCAAATCTGTTAAGAAAAATTAGATGTTTAGGCTAGATAAAAGTGGAATAAAGAGAGGTGATACCCAGAAGACACAAATACGTACTACATAAATGAGGATTCTCACTAATGGCTCGTCTCCACAGGCTGACAGATCTTGTTAGAATATTCTGCACATCAGCCATGAACTAATACATTTTGGGGCTCAAGAGTAGAACTACCAAATCCTTACTCCTTCTTGCCTTCTTCTAAAATAATATATTTTAAGTGGATACAAAAATATTTCTTTACAACCAGTTATCCCTCAGAGGTTGAGCTATGCCATCCTTTCCTAGGAATAACCCTTTTATCTATTTATTTATCTAAGATTGAATGCTTTTCAGGCCTTTGAATGTTTTGCACAGTATCTTCTTATGCTGTCCATAGTGGTATTCCACAGTAAGAAGGACTGGAAAATTCAAAGTGCTAGACTATCTTTGCAATACATTGGCTGGATCAAGAAAACTGGGCATCTTTCAACATCAATGTGTGAAAGAATCACAATATGAGACGACATTGGTGATAGTGCTGAGTGTCACCTTTCCCTCACCACATACTATAAACCAATTATTCGTGAGAAAATTTGGGAGGATTAACTACTACATGAAATGCTAAGAGTGTTTTCGTCTCTGAGACTTTCTATGTAACCACTCTTCTTTTTGAGACGGAGTCTTCCTCTGTTGCCCAGGCTGGAATGCAATGGCATGATCTCAGCTCACTGCTACCTCAGCCTCCTGGGTTCAAGCGATTTTCCTGCCTCAGTCTCCTGAGTAGCTGGGATTACAGGTGCACGCAACGACGTCTGGCTAATTTTTGTATTTTCAGTGGAAACAGGGTTTCACCATATTTGTCAGGATGGTCTCAAACTCCTGACCTCAGGTAATCCACCCACCTAGAACTCCCAAAGTGCTGGGATTACAGGTGTGAGCCACCGCGCCAAGCCATAACCACCCCTCTTAATGCATATATAATTTAACAGTTATGAGAACATAAGCTTGTAATACAGAGGAAGAGAAAGGAGAATCCCCTTAAAAAAAAGAAGTATAGCAAGCAAATGGATTTATCTTTATGCTGTTATCTCATTTCACATGTGACAAAAACATAAATTTGCATAGACCTAGTTTTTCTTGGCTGAGTGGTAATTTCCCATTGTGAGTAAGGAAGAAAACACAGTCATTTTCTCTTCCTAATAGGGGATCTGCATCAGTCAATATCAACATAAAGGCAATTTTAAGGCAGAAACAGGATCTGGGTAAATGTAATGAGTGAATATACTTTACAACAAAACTAAAATAGAGGTCAATATATTCCCTAACAACAATTCCCCGCTTATGTACATTAGGCTAAGTTCAGCAGATATAATACTGATTTTCATATAATTGTTTCTGAGAGGTGGAGAAAATAATAAGGATGATACAAGGACATCTGCAGCACTCCACAACAATTCTCCTTGATGAAGCAAGACCGAACAGAAGGATCATGGAGGATTGGTGCAGAGTCAATCTTGAGTCTACCTTTAATGTACAGTAAATAAGAAAGAGGGAGACAGATACAAAAAAAGCTTTAGCTTGAGTGTTAAATCATGTAGGCTTTGAATCTCTAACACTAAAACTGGAATGATTTACTGAATTTTAGCTAAGTACTAATTATGGTACTAAAACTAGCCTCATCGAACTATTTCACAAGTTGTGTCAAATAGTTAAAATATACATGATTTTTCTTAATTCATTTGAGTGACACAGAAAGACATCTAATCCAATTTTAAAGAATAGATAATTCATAAAGTGACCCTTATAAATACAAAAAATTAACATATAACAAATAAAGCCTCTGACTTACAGTCAACTGCTACTCATTGGCCCAGTCAACTGTGGGCAGAGGAGTAAGTCATATGGCACAAAACACGTTCATCTGTGATTTAAAAAATTGTCCAGCCTGGCCAGCAATCTCTGAGGTATTTTGGAAAGGAGCTGCCTGTACTGACTTATGATTAAAAATCCAATTAACTGTGTCTTTGGAGAGGATTCAATCTGTGATCATCTCACTACTTCTACTGCTCCCATTGCTTCCACAACTGGCCTACTGGCTTCCCACAATGGCATTAGAGAAGGGGAATAATAATGACTACTGAAAATACTGAAGGAACAGATCACCCTAGCATTGCTTTTCTACCCAGAAGGTCATTTAGATGACTATATACCATGGGGAACAAAACATTCCTTCGTGAAGCCTGGCTGTGAGGCTACTGAGAGGCTACCCACTGTCTTGCATATGTTTATAATAAGGTTCATCATGCCAGATAATATATCTAGTTTGTTATATGAAGCCCTTTAATATATTAGTGTACAGTTACATAAATTTATTTGATCACCGTTAAACATTAAACACTTTAAAATAATATTAAACATACTTATTGCAAGACTTATCAGAACCTTCAGTATAAGAAAGTGCATTGTGGGTCTCCAAGAAGTAAATAGAGTATGCAGTGTTTCTGCACTATGTGACTATGCCACATGTTGCCAGACGGTGCAGCATATGTTCCTTCCAAGCAGCATATTGCCAGACTAATTTTCAGTATTTCACATTTTAGAAAGCACTATATTGAACAACCCACTGCTATAGTACCAACTAAGACAGTAGAACAAGACTAACTGGAAGAAATTCAAGAACAAGACAAACTAATGGAAGAAATTCTTCCATTTTCTCATTGATAACCAAAGAACATGAGTAAAATTAGAGTCAGAAAAATGTAAATTTGAGATCAAATAATCTTCCTTTGGATTTTCCTGCTGTGGGTAAGTTTATCTTATTTGAAAAAAAAAGTTTTCTTATTTAAAGTAGTTAATTGGTAATAGGAATCACAAAGCTTACTTGTTGCAGTAATTAATCAATTTGTTCCAAAGGAAATTCAAAGCATGTACTCAATGATATTATTACTCTACACAATGTCCTCAAATAAATGCTGGGGTTTTTACTGTTGTTTGTTTTTCCCAGTGAAGAGAAGGCGGCAGCCAGCACTGGACAATTGACTGGCAGAATGTCCCTTGTTTTGTTTTGCTTTAATGAATAGCTAAGAATGGCCTTGATAAATGTATCAAAGCATTGGCCTGGATATATATAGCTCCCCATTGTTTACATTGCAAATGTATTGCATAAAAACAGTTGCGTCTAAAGAGTTTTAAAACTGTACATTTTCTTAGGTAGGTAAATATATCTCTCATAATTTTGTTCACTTAAACTATTTGCATATGTACTCTCTCCCTGCTTTTTGGACAAAAAGAAAAGGTATTTGAATTATTCTAAGTTAATAAGGTATCCTGTAAATCCTGACAGCCTCTGGATCTGAAAGCAGCAGCAAGAACTTGTGAGGAAATGGGTACTTTTAAATTACCCAGTGCGCGTGGATGTATACTTTCCAGTTATACCTGAATACTTAAATAAAAATTCCCAGAGGTCTTTTGGCATGCACGTTTTTGATCCTGCAGAAACTGATAATTTGACTCAGAATGAAAAATCTGTATCTCCAGTTTTCAGAATATTCTAATATTAAAATTGGGCAGAATCCTTTAAAAACGCATGGAAAAAAAGGAACTCTTCTGTTAAATGGAAAACAAATGTCGATATTTCTTTAGAGGATTACAACTCTCTGGCTCCCAAAATTTACCCAAATAGAGTCTAGCAAAATATTTATGCATAGGCACAGGCTTAGGTAAAGAAGATTAACTGCTCTGATGGGTTAAAAGAACTTTCCAGGTCAAAAGTTTTATCTGAAAAAAATGAAACACATTTTTATGAAACTTTAAGGACTTTCACAATAGTTGGTTAAATATACAATAAATAAGCTCTTACCACACCAAAAACATATTTCTCATAAAGCAGATGTAAAAAAAACCCTGCAAATAACTAATCTATTCTCATTTGTGTGTATTTTCGGTAGGACTTTTAAAAGATATGTTCATTGCTCTTAGTCAACATAATTATACAAGAAGAAAAATAGAGCATATTCTTTAAGTCTTTATGAAATAATATTCCTAAAGGCTTGGTTCATTGCATAACTGTTTAATTCTATGCCATAATTAAATTACATGGGCAAAAGTATGCACTGCCTTTATGAAAGTAGAAAAATTATAATTGCTGTCAAAGACATAATGCATGAGATAATTAAAGAGATGATTTTACACGGGCTATTGCAATAGGGAGAATTGTTATTAATGAGGAAAACTTTTTCAAGGCAGAAAATTGGGGTTTTACAAAAGAGAAGAGCCATAAGGAAGGGCACAGGTGGGTCTTAGAATATGCAAGCATAAAGTGGCCCTTTCTGGTAATTTCTCAGGGAAAAAAAAAAAAAAGGAAGATAGATTTCAGAGAATAAAAGGTGGAGAAATTTCTCAACCATTATTGTTTTCTGGGAATACAAGGCTCAAATAAAGTTCAACAATGTTGCTGCCACTTATTTAAAACCTTTAAAACTTTTGCTAATATAGGTATACACATGGATAGTCTCAAAATTCTTTAAAATAGTATTCTTGTTTTATAGTTGCATAGATGTATGTAGTCGGGAGTAATTTGGATTAGCATCCTAGTCTGTGATGGTGAAAATTCAACCGGGTATGAGAGAGTAACAGATGATTTTCTCATCTTTCTCAATATCCATGAAAACTCTACCTCATAGCAATGGATCAGACACTTTCTACAATCTACTTTCTCTCAGGTCATGAGGAAAACAAAATTAACAATTTTGATTTTCAATGAAAGAGAAAAAGTCATCGTAAGATGTTTAAGAAGCTTTGAAATGACACACTAGCCTGACTGGGCTGCTAGACATAGAAGAATAGGTGGTGGGTGGAGGAACACTATTTCAGGCTTTGTTCTCTGCCTCCTTATGCTGGAAAGAAAGCAACATGAAGACAGACATTCTTAACTGTTTTCATTTATTATCAATTCCTGGGCACTCGGTAAAGTTGATGTATAGTTGGCACTTAAATATTAGTTGAGCAAAATAAATGACATAAATTGAAGAGTATTGCCACTGGGTCAACATAATAAGTATTATGCAAATTCTCATCTCATCTCAAACTCAAATTGTATGTTGACTTGATAAAAAAAAGTTAAGTCACAAAAGTGGCATTGTAGAAGAATAAAAACTGTATATTCTTTCTATGAAATACAATGTACCCTAGTAAAACTATCTTACATCTTCAGGGATTTGAATTTTTTATGTACTTGAAATTTTCTCAGAGAATATTATAAAACATATGCACTAAAAATATTCAACACCGCATTTCTTAGGACCATTTTCACTAATAATTCAGAATTCTCAATAGAATGTCTTAGATGAGAAATATCTCTGGGAAATTATAAATGCAAAGTTTGGCTTTCTCTAAGGAATCAGTGGCCTTTCTCTTATGTGAATGTGATGATTATTTAATCATATAACTCTTTTTGCTTTGGCTTCTAGGGAGCTTAAAGGCAAATTTGAAACCTGTTTCAGTAAAAATATTGGTATATTTATGTTTTTCAAAGTTAATACATTAGTAAGTGCTATCTTTTAGGGCACACATCTTTTGTCAGGCAGAGGGCAAAGCAACTTAACAAAATCACCTCATTGTTTTTAAAGCTGAATGAAAAGCTTTATGTTAAATAAAAGGTAAGATTATTGTTATAATAGATGAGAAAGGGAAGTTGCCCATGTTCATACAGCCAGTACACAGTAAAGCTATAATTTAAGCTATGATCTCTAATTGTCCATTCTCTGTTCAGGAATGTACTCTCCTTTCTTAAACTGTCTTCTTTTCCTGCTTATCTTAATTTTACTTATATTTTACATTTTTTAGTTCTGTTTAAGTTTTCTTTAATCACACTTACATTATGTGTTTGTTCAAGCTGTGTCCAATCCTCTGTAAAATGAAGTAGAGAATAAACATATAGTACATATTAATATAGCAATATGAAACTTAACCATGAACTAAATGCCTAATGAGCAGCTAACAACTTCATGTACTATTTCCATCATAAAACTTCTCCATTACGCATGGAATGTGTCCCCCTCCCTGTCTTCCGCTAAAAAAGACATGTTGAAGTCCTAACTCCTAGCATCTCAGAATGATAACCTATTTGGACATAAGGTCACTGCAGATGCAATTAGTTAAAATTAGGTCATACTGGAGTAGGGCTGCTAATCCAATATGACTGATGTCACAAGACGAGACACAGAAAGACACACAGAGAGAAGATGTGCAGAGACAAAAAAGAATTCTGTGTGTTGACAGCGACAGAGATTGGAGTGTTGCGTCTACAAGCCAAGAACTGACAAGAATTGCAGCAAGACCAGAAGCTGAGAGAAAGGCATAGAACAGATTCTCCCCTAAAACCAGTCCTTCAGAGAGAGCATCACCTTGATTTTGGACTTCTAGCCTCCAGTACCTTGTTAGAATAAATTTCAGTTGTTTTTAGTCACCCAGGTTTTGGTACTTTATTCCAAAAATGCTGCTGGAAGGCAGCTCAAATTCCTAGCTAACAAGAAGCCCAGCTAAAGTCACTTTGGTACCAGTTAGAAAAACCGAAGGCAGTGCTTCTATATAATTGTAAGCATTTCTGACAGATGCTTACTGATATTGAATAAAACCAAAAAAAGAGAAACATTTGGAGTTAGGAGTGGATAACTATCTCATTAAGCCATGACTGTTGAGGGAAGTTGAGTGGCTCTGGAACTGGTTATTATGCAGATTGTGCACAAATAACAGCACAGTTCTCATGAATATCGCTTTGGGTCATTACAGAATTCAACTCTTTGCAGTTTACTGAGTTTTAAAGAAAATTTTTGAAATTGCCCAATTAAGTAACAATTGAATGGAGTGTTGACATTAATCATCTCAATTTATCGCCTTAAAAACTTATCAATGGACCTTTATTTTCCCAATACAGCCTGTGAATCACACTGTATTTTTCCGTCTTTATCTCCATTCAACATGCTTCAGGGTAGAGTGTTCAACCTCACAAAACTACCTTGTTAAATTTGTTTTAAAAACATTTATGGAGTGATTCAAATGAACTGGAAAAATAACTGAAAATCTGCAAATATTAGTGAATCATCTTACTTGATTCTGACTTTACAACACAGGAGTATTCCCTAAATGCAGGAGGCAAAAGCCAACACTGGAGCAAGGCCCTGATCTTCAATCAGCCAGAAGGCAAGGGTAGTAAAAAATAATGAACATCTTTCTAACCAAATGAACCTTGTATTATTTGTCCTCAGCTTCAGAATATTCCATCAGTGCTTCACTGAAACAGAAATGACTCTGTATTATTTTCAAATATGATATTAATGATTACATGTTAATGATTATTCAATTAGAAAATGTGTTTTAAGGAGGATATAAATAAAGGTTTTGGTGAGGAAGCCACAGCACCTTTACAGCAACAGGTTTTGATTCCTCAAAACAAGGCATCTGATTGATGCGTTGTCTCATTGTTTTAAGAAGGTTGAAGTTTGCAGTAGAAGTTCCATCATCTTTCAGAGTGTCTTGTTAAATCCTACTGTTGGTGCTTGTCCATTATTGAACAGTCTCCAGCCTTTGCAGAAGGAAAAGGAAAACAAACACAACAAAACACTATTCTAAGGTGCTTTCCACATAGCTTACGTAAAGATAGAATCACGACATTTTATGCTATATCAGTAACTTTTCCTACTTCAATAAAAATTTTATTTCAGATGTTTTGCATTACCTAGCTAAAATTTATCAAAATTATAAAATGTATGCTAGTTCTCTTCACAGTCTATGAAGAAAATTATTTTGAGGGGTTTGTTAGTTTGTGAACAAGAAGAAGCTTCACATTTCTCTGTATTTACACTTAGTTTATCAGAAGTTGATGCCATTGTTGGCCTCCTATCCCTTATGTGGTTATTAGTTGCCTCTTTCATCTAATAATCCTAGCTTAAATGATATTATGGTTTTCTGTATATGCATCATTGGTAGCTCCAATTAACTATACATTTTCTAAAAAATATTTCTGTATTTTTCTGTGCCAATGATTATTTTTGATATACTATATTGATAGTAATTTATTAAAAAATATCAACCATCTAATCTTTGACAAACCTGACAAAAACAACCAATGGGGAAAGGATTCCCAATTTAATAAATGGTGTTGGGAAAACTGGCTAGCTATATGCAGAAAACTGAAACTGGACCCCTTCCTCACACCTTTTACAAAAAATTAACTCAAGATAGATTAAATACTTAAACATAAGACCTAAAGCCATAAAAACCCTAAAACAATAACTACGCAATTCCATTCAGGACAAAGTCATGGGCAAAGACTTCATGACTAAAACACCAAAAGCAACAGAAGCCAAAATTGACATATGCAATCTAATAAAACTAAAGAGCTTCTGCACAGCAAAAGAAGCTATCATCAGAGTAAACAGGCAACCTACAGAATGGGAGAAAATGTTTTCAATCTCTCTATCTGACAAAGGGCTAATATCCAGAATCTATAAAGAACTTGAACAAATTTACAAGACAAAAAAAAAAAAAAACCTTATCAAAAAGTGGGTGAAGGATATGAACAGACACTTCTCAAAAGAAGACATTTATGCATCCAAAAGACATATGAAAAAATGCTCATCATCACTGGTCATTAGAGAAATGCAAATCAAAACCACAATGAGATACCATCTCACACCTGTTAGAATGGCAATCATTAAAAAGTCAAGAAACAACAGATGCTGGAGAGGATGTGGAGAAATAGAAATGCTTTCACACTGTTGGTGGGAGTGTAAACTAGTTCAACCATTGTGGAAGACAGTATGGCAATTCCTCAAGGATTTAGAACTAGAAATATCACTTGACCCAGCAATCCCATTACTGGGTATATACCCAAAGGATTATAAATCATCCTACTATAAAGACACATGCACATGTATGTTTATTGTGGCACTGTTCACAATAGCAAAGACGTGGAACCCACCCAAATCCCCATCAATGATATACCGGATAAGGAAGATGTGGCGCATATACACCATGGAATATTATGCAGCTGTAAAAAAGGATGATTCATGTTCTTTGCAGGGACATGGATGAAGCTGGAAACCATCATTCTCAGCAAACTAACACAAGAACAGAGAAACAAACACTGCATGTTCTCACTCATAAGTGAGAGTTGAACAACGAGAACACATGGACACAGGGAGGGGAGTATCACACACTGGGGCCTGTCAGGGGGTTGGGGCCTAGGGGAGGGATAGCATTAGGAGAAATACCTAGTGTAGATGATGGGTTGTTGGGTGTAGCAAACCACCATGGCACGTGTATACCTATTTAAAAACTTGCCCGTTCTGCACATGTACCCTAGAATTTAAAGTATAATTTTTAAAAAAGAAACCTGATTTTAATTATTTCAATATCATTTAATTAATGATATGAACTGATATCCAAAGTTGATGGTTCATAGAACTTTATTTTGTAAAAACCTACTAAAATATATTTTGTAAATAAAATTTGAATGAATCCCTTTCATTAAAAAAGTTTATCTTTTAGTGTCAACAAAAGCTTCTAACATTCTATATTCTATACCACTTGTAGGAAAAAAATAAATGATACTATATAAACAGTATCAGCATCATTTGAAAAAGTACCAATTTTATAAGTGTAACAATATAAGTTACCACAAAGATTAACGAAATTTAGAAAGATATGTAAAATGAATAGAAATTTAGTTTATATATTGAACAAAAATGAGAATTGTGTTTTTTCTTTTCACAAATCTAATTAAGTATAATTGGATATGTGAAATGAAAGTTTTAGATGCTGAAAATATAGCTTCTGTAAGTACAAAGCTAACCTAATTGTGAAAGTTAGATATAAATTAATGAGTTTCTCCAACTTCTGGATAGCAACTTTCATATCTTAACAATTGAAGAGTTAGATGAACTAATATACAAATTTTGTCCTTAATAATTAGTTACTTATCTAAATCTCTTCTCAGCCAATTATTCAATTCCTGGAATTACACCTACTGGTAACTGTCTTGTTTCCTTGAATTAAATAGAACTCTTTCTCAAAGGAGTTTGGAAATCTGCTCTGAAATTCTATATGGAGATTGAGGAAGTACAATTATTCATCTCTCTATACATATTTCAATCCAGAACACACTGGCATCAACCTTGTGCCCAGCGCTGTGCAGATATTGGAACTATCAGAAGTGAAGTTGACAAGATACTTTGAACATGGTGATTGAAGAAAGAAATTTTGCTCCCTTAAAAAGAAATCACTGAAAAAATCTCCTAGCATGTAAACCTTTATGAGCAAAACAAATCATATAACGGTGGCTTAGTGAAACACACACAATCCTTTTTACTTTTCAGATTTGCTCCAGTGACACAGTGGTTTTCAGACTACTGGGAATAGAAAACAAAGCCTTTTTAAAAAGTTTTTGTTATTTTGGAGCTATTTTTACATAAACACATTTTCAATGTAATTGAATGGGTCAAGGGGAAGGAGGAGAATTGCAAGAGGAAAATAATTTATTTTATAAGTCTGTTAAGTCCCATGAGTTATGTATAGTTTGTATACTCTTCTCAAAAAGTCATCTGAGATAACAGGTATTACCCCATTTTACTCATCAGAAACCTCTAGCGTTAGAGATTAAATAACTTTACCAAAGTGATTCAACTGATGCATGAAGAAACAAAGACTTGAGACTACATATGCCTGTTCCAAAGCCCATCTGAGGTAGAAGACCATCAACACTTTTTCTAAGCACCCAAAATGACCCTGCTGATCAAAATAGAATGCAGCAGAAAAGCCTCTTTACATCAGTAGGTGGTGATGAAAGTGATCTCTAGTTGCCCTCACTGCTCATTAGTATAAAGATACTCCCACTGACACCATGACGTTCTACAAATGCCACAGCAATGACCTAGAAGTTACCTTATATGCTTCTAGGAACTCCCTCGCCCCTTTTCTAGAAAATTCTGAGTGACCTGCCCCTTAATTAGCATATAATTAAGAGTAGGTATAAATATAGTCAGGCAGCAATTCACAGTAGGGGAGGCTGCTGCAGCTGCTGCTGCTCCTCCTCTGAACTGCTAGTGTTGCTGTAAGCTCCTGCTGCGTCTCAGAACTGCCTTTGCTGCTTTGCTGAGCTGCTCTGCCCATGAGGTAGTCCTGCTTTGCCTATGGAGTAGTCATTTTGGTGTATATGGCTACTCTAGGCTCCTCTGCCTATGGGTTAGCCCTGTTCTGTCTATGGAGCAGCCATTTTGGTATAAACTATTGCTCTGATAAACTTGCTTTCATTTTCCTCTCACTTTTGGATTCTTTCCTTAGTGAAGCCTAGAACTCTCCTGGGCTAAGCCCCATTTTGGGGGCACCTCTGCACCACATCCTCTTGTCACTACACTATGTTCTCTTCCATGTAATTGAAAAACGGAAACAATAAGCTCACCAGTTTTGTTGTTAAAGGATACCGAGTAGTTTAACTTCTTTTCTACTGAAGTGATACACATACTGTATATAGTTTTTTGAAAGGCAATATTTACACAATATAAAAGTTACTGTGGAAAAAATGTAGGACACACAATTGAGAACAAACAGATTATTTATTCAGAGCCTATTATAACATGGGGATAGCACCATTATTTGAATTTGTTGGAGACTACAAGGCAGGGGAATAGGAAAGTATGATAGTGAAAAAATTAGAAGGCTTCAGGTATACTACAATTGGAGGTTATCGAAATGGGCATGCTGGAAGCAAGCTCACTAAGGTGGAGAATCTTATGTGATAGGTTCGAGGAGCATATTTGGCTTTCTCTGGTTGGTTCTGCGTTGGAAGCTGGCAGTCATTGACCAAGCCCTGACCATTCTGCAGAAACGGTAGTTTGGCTTCCTGGGCTAGTTGCTGCAGAAAACATGTGTCAGAGACCTATTGTCATAAATGCTCTGGCCATTGGTCATTTGTATAAGCAATTTCTCAGAAATAATGACTTAAACTATTATTTCTTAGAATTCCAAACAGTTATTTGATGCTATGATTATACTCTGTAATTCAAACAGCATGCACAGTAGGATACATGTCTTGCTATATTTTGTCACTCGATTTATTGTACCAGGCTTATGTCAGATTTTCTAACCTTTTTTCTCTTTGCAAATTTCCAGCTCCGAGTGTTCTACGAGCATCACTTAATTGTTAACCCCTCTTCCCATTTTTTTTTTTCCTGAGAAAAAGAGATGCAATTAGAAAACATTTGAAATTTACTGATACTTTCCTCTAACCACTTGCCTGCAAATGTTTCTAT
Source organism: Macaca nemestrina (assembly GCF_043159975.1). Lineage (NCBI taxonomy): Eukaryota > Metazoa > Chordata > Mammalia > Primates > Cercopithecidae > Macaca > Macaca nemestrina. Next base: position 62,397,226 of record NC_092130.1, read on the forward strand.
GCAATTCTCTTACTCTGGATAAATTGTTTGTGCTCACATTGAAGGCCAACCCTGCTACTCCCCTCTCACCTACTCAAGGACTTCTCTCCACCAACTGCCCCCATTTCTCCCATCCAATTTTCCATCTCTACTGTATCATTCTCAGCAGCATACTTAGGTATTTTACCTCAAACAGTCCTCTTTAGACATTGCATTCCTCTTCAGTAGCCCCACTTCTATGCTCCTTACTAGAGCAAAATTCTATAAAAAATGTTTTCCTTCCTGTTTCTAAAACCTTACCATCCACATTTTCATCTGTCTACTCTATTTGATTTTTACTAATGAACCCTCATTTTTGAGATTACACGGTGAAAAGGACACTGTTTTTGACATATAGACTGATGGGAAGTTAGTTCTTTCAGAATGGGATGGGAGCAGGAAAAAATAGAGAGCCAGATGCCTAGAAAACATCAGGCTCATTATAAAGGTTTTTTCTTTCCATTCATTAATTAGTTAATTCTGATTTTTATTCAAATATATACTTAGAGTCTAAAACCATACATCAGGGAGACTATTTGAACAGGGTGTACCTTTCTGATATCTTGGAAGAGTGTGGAGTTTAATTTTTTAAATGTACCGTCTCTGAAATATGAGGAACATTTCTGACAAGTTTTCAAGGTGGAAAGCACTAAAGTGTGAGAAAACACTCTAAAGTGTAGAGAAGGTAACTATTATATTCCCTGGGGCTTAATATCTTATTATGATTCATTTTCCATATAAATGGGCTTTTAAAAGATTAAGCTCCAGAAGATAATTGTCATTCATTCAAACATCATAATTTATCTGCTAAATTCCCTAATACTGTCCTCCAAATATTTACTGTCTTTTAAAACATATACATTTAAAATAATTCGAGTGTTCTTCAATTAAAAGTGGATTATTACGTATGTAATAAACCTGCACGTTGTGCACATGTACCCTAGAACTTAACCTATAATAATAATAATAATAATAAAGTGGATTATTGGAATAGTTGACTGATACAATGTTGTATACAAAAATCAAAAGGGTTACTTCTACCTTGTCCTGGATCTGGGTTTAGTACTTTGATACTCCACCTGAATGGACAACATTAGGAGTTGAGGAAAATGTGGTCAGGCTTTCACTAGGAACACCTTGTTAAAAAATTAGTAGACTTCATTATTTATAGCAATTTTAGTTTACAGAAAAATTGATTGTCAAGTACAGAGAGTTCTCACATACTTCCTTTCCCAATCCACGTACAGCTTTTCCTACCATTACATATTGTATTGGGTATGGTACACTTGTCACAATTGATGAACTGATAGTGATACTTTATGATTAACTAAAGTCCAGAGTTTACATTAGGGTTCACTCTTTGTGTTGGGCAGTTCTATCAGTTTTAGCAAATGTTTAATGACATGTATCCGTTGTTATTGTATCATACAGAATAGTTTCACTGCCTGAAATATTTCTTGTTCTTCACCTATTTGTCCCTCCTTCACTTCTACTGAACCTCTGGAAAGCACTGATGCTTTTACCATTTCCACAGTTTTGTCTTTTCCAGAACATAGTATGATTAGAACCATAAAGTATGTACTTCCTTTTATTGTCTTCTTTCTTTAGCATTGTGCTTTTTAAGATGCTGCCATATCTTTAGATAGCTTGATAGTTTATTTCCTAAAATCATTGTATAATATTCCATTGTATGAAAATACCATAATTTGTTTACTTATTCGTCTATTGAAGGACATCTTGGTTGTTTCCAAGTTTTGGCAATTACTAATAAACCCGCCATAAACATTCATGTTTAGGTTTTTGTATAAACATAAGTTTTCCATTCGTTTGAGTAAACACCAAAGAGTATGACTGCTGGAATATATGATACAAATATATTTAGTCTGTAAGAAACTGCCAGCATGTCTTCCAAAGTAGCTGCATCATTTTTCATCCTCATCGGCAATGAATCAGAGTTCCTACTGCTGCACCTTCTTGCCAGCATTTGATGTTGTCACTGTTTTGAACTCCAGCCATTCTACTAAGTGTGCAGTGGTGTCTCATTGTTGTTTAAATGTGAAATTATCTGATGATATATGGTGTTGTACTTCATCTCACATGCTTATTTGCCATCTGTGTATCTTCCTTGGCAAACCACATACTTTTAGTGAATGCTTACTGTGTATCAGGCACTGCATTATGTGTCAGAATCATTTATCAATCTCTCACATAGGAAAATACATACTTAATTTACTATGTAGTTTTTTTTTTTTTTAAGTCAATTTACTTTCTGGAGAAAGTGATAGCTAAGGCAATGGCAAAAGCTATGTTTTCCATGAGGAAATTTACCACAAATCCACAGTTATATGAGTAAAATGCTATAAAATCTCACGGATATTTTTCTTCCTAAAACAGCTTTCACCACTAAAAAAAAAAAAAAAAAGTTCATATGCTAGACATTTGTAAGAAGTGTGTCATATTCAATACATGTCTATCATATGATACAACAATTTCACTCTTGGAATATACCCAACAAGAATGTATGTATGTATAGATAGATAGATATTTGGTGTATGTATATATGTACACAAAAAGACATGTAAAACACTCATAACAGCATTAACAATTGCAAAAAAATGGAAACAACCAAAGTCTATTACCAACAGACTAAGTAATTTGTGATGTACTCATTCATATGTTGAAATGCAAAGAGAAAAAAAAAAAGCAGCATCAAAGTGAACTAACAGATCATTACTACAAGCAACAACTTGGTTGAGTCTCACAATCATAATGTTAAAAAATATAAGCCAGGCAAAAAGGAGCACAAGCTAGTACTTCAATGTGTATGGACTTCAAAAAGAGAAAAGAACTGATGCATAGCGCTGAAGTCAGGACAGCAGCTCCCTCTGGAACTGGAAGACCACTGGGGTGTGAGGCATGTGAGCAGGATGGGATATGGGAGGGACTTGTGAGATTCCATGTCCTATCTCAGGAGCTCTTTATATGGTTATGTTCACTTTGTTAAAAATCTTTGAGTTGTAATAACTGTGATTTGTGGCATCTTCTAAATACTTACTGTATTTCAATAAAATGTTAACTCTAAAAAACAGAGGTACTATATTAAAATTTCTAACTCTCTTTAATTCTTATATCACTTAATAAAAATTTATACATTAAATAAAAATATATACCTGGAGGTTATAATTATTAATACTGACAAAAGAGTAAAATCTTGAGTGTAGCTATCTTTGCATATTCCCATAATTGAAGAAAGTTTGAAATAGAATAAGAAAACATATAAACATGAATACATTTTCATAATTTATGTGTATGTACCTTTTTCATATCTTAATTATCCTTATTTTTGCTTCTATTTAATGATACTTTTGAGTCCTAATAATATATCTATGCACACACACACAAACACATAAATTTTGTTATCACTTTGCAACAAAGTCCCATGAATATTAAGTTGGTATAATTATGCAATTTTCATCTGAGGGAGGATATTACAGGTAGGGATCCCTTCAGGATAAAGTTGTGTTTTTTCTTTCTCCCAGATGTGTTCTGAAAATTTAACGTCTGGCCATGTTGAAACTAACTGAAGTATATGAAGTGTGACTGGATTGGATAATTTGCAAGCAAAGTACATAAAATGTGGTTGTAGAATTCCATAGTGCTGGTCTCATTCACAGTGTCTTCAGTGTGAGGACTCAGCCAAAAGAGCCTCATATTTTACCATCACTGAAGTGTTTCTATATATATATAGAAATATATGAATATATATTCCTATATATAATATAGGAAACATGAAATACAGATACATATATATATATTTAATATTCTGCTCCACTGTTTCTTATAGATAATAATGATGTGATGATGATGCTGCTGGTGGTGGTGCTGATGATATCTAAATCTTACTAACCATGTGCTGAAATATATATGTATATGTTTCCATATATGTTTCCATATATATTATATATATATTTCCATATATATCCATATATATTATATATATATATAGAGAGAGAGAGAGTGTGTGTGTGTTGTGTATATTTACAGGATACAAGTGATATTTTGATATAAGGATACAACGTGTAATGAACAAATCAATTGGGGTATACACTGCCTCAAACATTTGTCATTTGTGTTGGAAACATTCCAAATCTTCTCATTATTTTGAAATATACAATAAATTATTCTTAACTACAATCACTCTGTTATGCTATCAAACACTAGTACTTATTCTTTCTAACTGTATTTCTGCACATTAATCAACTCCTTTTTATTCCTCCTTCCCACTATCCTGCCCAATCTGCTAAACATCATTTTATTCTCTACTTCCATGATATCAATTTTGTTTTAGTGCCCATATATTAGTGAGAACATGCAACATTTGCCTTTTTGTGCCTTGCTTATTTCATTAACATAATGTCCTCCAGTTTCATTCATATTGCTGCAAATGACAAGATTTCATTCTTTTATTATGACTGAATGCTATTCCATTGGGTATATATACCACATTTTAAAGATCCATTCATCTGTTCATAGACACGTAGGTTGATTCCATATCTTGGCTATTGTGAATAGTGCTGCAATAAACATGGGAGTGCAGATGTTTCTTCAATATACCGATTTCATTTCTTTTGGATATATACTGAACAGTGGAATTGCTGAATGATATCACAGTTCTAATTTTAGGTTTTTGAGGAAACACCATACTGTTTTCCATGGTGTCCCTACTAATTTACATTCCCACCAATAGTGTGCCATCTCTAAAATCTGAAGCTGTTCTCCTCTTATGAGTATTTTAAAGAACAATTGTTTAAAACAATCTAAAACTCCATTTAACTTACCAATTAATAGAACCATCAGGTTGTGTGTGGTGGCTCATGCCTGTGATCCCAGCACTTTGGGAGGCTGAGGTAGAGGAGTTCACCAGCCTGACCAACATGGTGAAACCCTGAAACTAAAAACCTTGAAACAAGAATGGATGAATGGATAACTAGAATAATCAATGCAGAGAAGACCTTAAAAGAACTCATAGAGATAAAAACCATAAGACGAGAACTACACGACAAATGCACAAGCTTCAGTAACCAACTGGATCAACTGGAAGAAAGAGTAACAGCAATTTAAGATCAAATGAATGAAATGAAGCAAGAAGAGAAGTGTAGAGAAAAAAGAATTAAAAGAAATGAACAAAGCCTCCAAGAAATATGGGATTATGTGAAAAGACCAAATATACGTCTGATTGGTGTGCCTGAAAGTGATGGGAAAATGGAACCAAGTTGGAAAACACTGTGCAGGATATCATCCAGGAGAACTTCCCCAACCTAGTAAGGAAGGCCAACATTCAAATTCAGGAAATACAGAGAACACCACAAAGATACTCCTCAAGAAGAGCAACTCCAAGACACATAATTGTCAGATTCACCAAAGATGAAATGAAGGAAAAAATGTTAAGGGCAGCCAGAGAGAAAGGTCGAGTTACACACAAAGGGAAGCCCATCAGACTAACAGCAGATCTCTCGGCAGAAACTCTACAAGCCAGAAGAGAGTGGGGGCCAATATTCAACATTCTTAAAGAAAAGAATTTTCAACCCGGAATTTTATATCCAGCCAAACTAAGTTTCATAAGTGAAGGAGAAATAAAATACTTTACAGACAAGCAAATGCTGAGAGATTTTGTCATCACCAGGCCTGCCTTACAAGAGACCCTGAAGGAAGCACTAAACTTGGAAAGGAACAACAGGTACCAGCCATTGCAAAAACATGTCAAAATGTAAAGTCCATCGATACTAGGAAGAAACTGCATCAACTAACGAGCAAAATAATCAGCTAATATCATAATGACAGGATCAAGTTCACACATAACAATATTAACCTTAAATGTAAATGTATTAAATGGTCCAATTAAAAGACACAGACTGGCAAATTGGATAAAGAGTCAAGACCCATCAGTTTGCTGGATTCAGGAGACCCATCTCACATGCAGAGACACACAGAGGCTCAAAATAAAGGGATGGAGGAAGATCTAACAAGCAAATGGAAAACAAAACAAAATCAGGGGTTGCAATCCCAGTCTCTGATAAAACAGACTTTAAATCATCAAAGATCAAAAGAGACAAAGAAGGCCATCACATAATGGAAAAGGGATCAATTCATCAGGAAGAGCTAACTATCCTAAATATATATGCACCCAATACAGGAGCACCCAGATTCATAAAGCAAGTCCTTAGAGACTTACAAAGAGACTTAGATTCCCATACAATAATAATGGGAGACTTTAACACCCCACTGTCAACATTAGACAGATCAACGAGACAGAAAGTTAACAAGGATATCCAGGATTGAACTCGACTCTGCACCAAGTTGACCTAATAGACATCTCCAGAACTCTCCACCCCAAATCAACAGAATATACATTCTTCTCAGCACCACATCGTACTTACTCCAAAATTGACCACGTAATTGGAAGTAAAGCACTCCTCAGCAAATGTACAAGAACAGAAATTATAACAAACTGTCTCTCAGACCACAGTGCAATCAAACTAGAGCTCAGGACTAAGAAACTAAATCAAAACCACTCAACTGCATGGAAACTGAACAACCGGCTCCTGAATGACTACTGGGTACATAAGAAAATGAAGGCAGAAATAAAGATGTTCTTTGAAACCAATGAGAACAAAGATACAACATACCAGAATCTCTGGAACACACTTAAAGCAGTATGTAGAGGGAAATTTATAGCACTAAATGCCCACAAGAGAAAGCAGGAGAGATGTAAAATTGACACCCTAACATCACAATTAAAAGAACTAGAGAAGCAAGAGCAAACACATTCAAAAGCTAGCAGAAGGCAAGAAATAACTAAGATCAGAGCAGAAATGAAGGAGACAGACACACAAAAAACCTTCCAAAAAATTAATGAATACAGGAGTTGGTTTTTTGAAAAGATCAACAAAATTGATAGACTGCTAGCAAGACTAATGAAAAAGAAAAGAGAGAAGCAGCAAATAAATGCAATAAAAAATTATAAAAGGGATATCACCACCGACTCCATAGAAATACAAACTACTATCAGAGAATACTATAAACACCTCTATGCAAATAAACTAGAAAATCTAGAAGAAATGGATAATTTCCTGGACACTTACACTCTCCCAAGACTAAGCCAGGAAGAAGTTGAATCCCTGAATAGACCAATAGCAGGCTCTGAAATTGAGGCAATAATTTATAGCCTACCAACCAAAAAAAAGTCCAGGACCAGATGGATTCACAGCCAAATTCTACCAGAGGCACAAGGAGGAGTTGGTACCATTCCTTCTGAAACTATTCCAATCAATAGAAAAAGAGGGAATCCTCCCTAACTCATTTTACGAGGCCAACATCATCCTGATACCAAAGCCTTTCAGAGATACAACAAAAAAAGAGAATTTTAGACAAATATCCCTGATGAACATAGATGCAAAAATCCTCAATAAAATACTGGCAAACGGAATCCAGCAGCATATCAAAAAGCTTATCCACCATGAGCAAGTGGGCTTCATCCCTGGGATTCAAGGCTGGTTCAACATATGCAAATCAATAAACATAATCCAGCATATAAACAGAACCAAAGACAAAAACCACATGATTATCTCAATAGATGCAGAAAAGGTCTTTGACAAAATTCTACAGCTCTTCATGCTAAAATCTCTCAATAAATTCGGTATTTATGAAACATATCTCAAAATAATAAGAGCTATCTATGACAAACTCACAACCAATATCATACTGAATGGGCAAAAACTGGAAGCATTCCCTTTGAAAACTGGCACAAGACAGGGATGCCCTCTCTCACCACTCCTATTCTACACAGTGTTGGAAGTTCTGGCCGGGGCAATCAGGCAAGAGAAAGAAATAAAGGGTACTCAGTTAGGAAAATAAGAAGTCAAATTGTCCCTGTTTGCAGATGACATGATTGTATATTTAGAAAACCCCATCATCTCAGCTCAAAATCTCCTTAAGCTGATAAGCAACTTCAGCAAAGTCTCAGGATACGAAATCAATGTGCAAAAATTACAAGCATTCTTATACACCAGTAACAGAGAGCCAAATCATGAATGAACTCTCACACACAATAGCTTCAAAGAGAATAAAATACCTAGGAATCCAACTTACAAGGGATGTGAAGGACCTCTTCAAGGAGAACTACAAACCACTGCTCAGCGAAATAAAAGAGGACACAAACAAATGGAAGAACATACCATGCTCATGGCTAGGAAGAATCAATATCGTGAAAATGGCCATACTGCCCAAGGTAATTTATAGATTCAATGCCATCCCCATTAAGCTACCAATGACTTTCTTCACAGAATTGGAAATAACTGCTTTAAAGTTCATATGGAACCAAAAAAGACCCCGCATTGCCAAGACAATCCTAAGCCAAAAGAACAAAGCTGGAAAGAACAAAGCTGGAGGCATCACACTACCTGACTTCAAACTATACTACAAGGTCACAGTAACCAAAACAGCATGGTACTGGTACCAAAACAGAAATATAGACCAATGGAACAGAACAGAGTCCTCAGAAATAATACCACACATCTACAGCCATCTGATCTTTGACAAACCTGAGAGAAACAAGAAATGGGGAAAGGATTCCCTATTTAATAAATGGTGCTGGGAAAATTGGCTAGCCATAAGTAGAAAGCTGAAACTGGATCCTTTCCTTACTCCTTATACGAAAATTAATTCAAGATGGATTAGAGACTTAAATGTTAGACCTAAAACCATAAAAACCCTAGAAGAAAACCTAGGTAATACCATTCAAGACATAGGCATGGGCAAGGAATTCATGTCTAAAACACCTAAAGCAACGGCAACAAAAGCCAAAATTGACAAATGGGATCTCATTAAACTAAAGAGCTTCTGCACAGCAGAAGAAACTACCATCAGAGTGAACAGGCAACCTACAGAATGGGAGAAAATTTTTGCAATCTACTTGTCTGACAAAGGGCTAATATCCAGAACCTACAAAGAACTTAATCAAATTTACAAGAAAAAAACAAACAATCCCATCAAAAAGTGGGCAAAGTATATGAACAGACAATTCTCAAAAGAAGACTTTCATACAGCCAACAGACACATGAAAAAATGCTCATCATCACTCGCCATCAGAGAAACATAAATCAAAACCACAATGAGATACCATCTCACACCAGTTAGAATGGCAATCATTAGAAAATCAGGAAACAACAAGTGCTGGACAGTATGTGGAGAAATAGGAACACTTTTACACTGTTGGTGGGACTGTAAACTAGTTCAACCATTGTGGAAAACAGTGTGGTGATTCCTCAAGGATCTAGAACTAGAAATACCATTTGACCCAGCCATCCCATTAATGGGGATATACCCAAAGGATTATAAGTCATGCTGCTATAAAGACACATGCACACGTATGTTTACTGTGGTACTATTCACAATAGCAAAGCGTTAGAATCAACACAAATGTCCATCAGTGACAGAATGGATTAAGAAAATGTGACACATATACACCATGGAATACTATGCAGCCATAAAAAAGGATGAGTTCATGCCCTTTGTAGGGACATGGATGCAGCTGGAAACCATCATCCTCTGCAAACTATCGCAAGAAGAGAAAACCAAACACCACATGTTCTCACTCATAGGTGGGAATTTAACAATGGGATCACTTGGACACAGGAAAGGGATCATCATACACCAGGTCCTATTGTGGGGAGGGGGCGGGGGTAGGGATAGCATTAGGAGGTATACCTAATGTAAATGACGAGTTGATGGGTGCAGCACACCAACATAGCACATGTATACATATGTAACAAACCTGCATGTTGTGCACATGTACCCTAGGACTTAAAGTATAATAAAAATATTTTTAAAAATATGATTAGACAAGGTTTAAACTATGATAATATTTAAGCATATAAATATATTTTTATATCTTATATATGTGTATATATATAGATTGAATACATGTGCAATGAAATTACATGTATGTCACGTATGTACTTTCCACTTCTAAGCGCTACTTGTTGAACCTAGGAAGTAGAAAAATATTTTTAAAAACTTCTTCTTGTGTATCACTTAAATTGCAGGCCAGGCTTTCTAAATTCACTAAGTACGCTAATCTGATGTGTGGGTCTTTGGGCAATGAATTCACTATTCTCAAGGCTTTTAGAAATGCATGGTTAGCCACTAAACCAGCTTCAGTAAGAGATTCCCTGGAGCTTTATTTATCAGGGAGATAGTCTACGTATTTCTAAAACACATCCAAGCATTCACGCATGTGCATAAGCAAACCCATATTCTCACTCAATCTGTACATATTTTAAAAAGACACACCAAATTAGATGTATAGGCCACCTGGAACAGACTATTACTTAGATCTTTATAAAGAATATCTTTATCAATATTGAACAATGATATTCTTGATGTTTATTTAATTTTCTACTCCACTGTTCCTTATACATAATGATGATGATGATGATGATGATGATGATGATGATGGTGATTATTCTGGTGGTGGTAGTGGTGCTGATATCTAAATCTTACTAACCATGTGTTGAAATTCTTCTCAGCTTCTTTCCCATGCAATATGTCATTTAATTCTCTCAACAATTCCTAGAGGTTTGTATCATTTTCCGGAAGAGAAAATTGCAGCTAGCAATATTAAATGCCAACTAAATTTACATAGCTAGTAAATAGACATAGCTGGTAACACATGTACCTTTTGGTATATGCTGATTATTCAGTAAATATTTGTGAAATAAATGAATAATGAATAAATTCTGATGTAGATAACTGAAAAGCAATTTTGCTACACAAGTTAAAAGTATAGCCTTCCAAACTACTCAGTCACTACCTGAAGCTTTTCCAGAACAATTCAAGATACTGCAAAATCCATTAAAAATGGTGTGATTTTTGCTTCAGTTTGGTTTTGTTTTATCTCAATGCCATAGATACACTCACACACTTTATATTCTACTTAACTCTTCTAGTTGCATGTTTTGCTTAAGCCATATACTTTAAAAATATTTATGAGTACATCAAGAAATTCAGCCTTAGAAACTTATTTTGAGAACACCACTCAGGGCTAAATAAAGTTGTGAACAGGGAATGAGAGTATATGCCTATAGGCACATGAGATAGAGTACTTATGACTATTTCAAATGTAACTACCTACCAAAATGTATTGAAAATAGAAAAATATCAGGTTGAATCTATGGCCTGCTTTTTGTAAAACTAAATATGTTAACCAGTTAAATAAATTAGGCTCGACAAAACACCAGTTAATATATTGTAAGAAATAATCTTGTTCTGCCAATGAATAAACTAGATGATATATGAAATCTGATCTCCTTCATCTCTAATTTCTGACATTTTATGAGTCACTGTTATATTTTTTCCTCCAGTTCAAGAGAAAATGAACACAATAACCATTCTCTGTCTTGCTTCAGCCCTGTAACGCAAAACAGGTATCACCAAACTTACCGGTATGTAGGAACTTATAGGGAAATACACTTGCAGTATTATTGAGGAAAGACTATATTTATTCTCCTTCAATTTCCTCTTTTTACATTTCACATTTTTCACAGTCCAAGGAAATGGCAAGAGAATTACACCCATATTTATATTTTAATGTCTGAATCAATTGAAGGCAGCTTAAAGTTAGACTGACCGACAACATCACACTGAAGGGAGACAGATTGCTTGCAATCTAACTTCTACTATTTGGTATTATTACACTACGATGGTATCTCTTACTCTAGAACAATATTTCTCAAATTTTAGCGCACATCAGAATTGCCCACAAGGCTTGTAAAAATACAGGTCATTGAACCCCACTGCTAGAGTTTCTGATTCAGGAGGGCTAGAATGGTGCCCCAGAATTTTCATTTCTAGTAGATTCCCCTGTGATGCTAATGCTACTGGTTTCGGCACTACACTTTGAGACTTTGGTAACCACTGGGCTAGAAGTAGTTCTAGGATAACAGAAACTATGTCTACATTCTATTGCAAATAAATGATTCTCTACTGAGAGAGGTTTCTTAATGTTGACTTACTAGCAAGATGTATTTCTAAGAATTGTGAGCAGAAAAAGTCACTATCTTTACTTCAACTCTGAATATCATAGTATTAACGTCAACATATTAAATAAGTTACCTTCTAATGAAAAACAAGTTACATACTACCATTAGTAAGTGAAAAGTAAGAAGAGCGTTTCTACCATGTTGGCATGAGATGAGGTTTGGGAAGGGGAAGTGGGTGGTGGTTTTGTATTTGGCAACCATATGAAAACATTTATAGAACTAGCTTCTTTTTTTTTTTCTTTAATGTCTGTGAGAAACATAAAAAGTGCAAGGGGTTCAAAGGTAAATGTAATAGGTAAAAAACAAATAAATTGGACTGTTCTAGGAAGGAAAATGATAGATAAAATATTAAATTAGATGAAAGTTTCTGCTAGAATATAGGATATGTTGAATTGTTCAACAGGAATTGGTTAACAGAATAAGAAATGGTTTATCAGGGAATTTACTCATAAGCAGAGAATCTGAGGTCCTCACTATGAATATAATTAAATAATTAGGTGCTAAACTGTTAAACTTGACTAGGCACATATATTTTAGGCTCCAGAATCCCAGATCCCATGTGCTGGATTCTTTAATGAAGAAAGGTAGAAAATAAGATCCTCATAAATGCACTCAGAAAACAGAAACAAGGAGTCATTAGTTATGACATTTCATCACACAAATGGTACAGGAATATGTTATATTACACATGCAAGTGGAGAAGCAGTCTAACTCTCTAGATTAAAGGGAAAGGATAAGCGTAAAAGCTGTCTTCTCAACTGGAAAGGGTCGTATGTCTACTGAGAGAACTAGGAAAGCATGAGTAGGAGCTCTATGTGAGAAAGATTTGATGAGTCTCCTGACAGATATTCACCAGTGGATACAGTCTGCTACAGAATAGGCTCAATAAATCTAATTCTTCATATGGGAATATGTCAAAAGAAAATATTGCTGCATTCTCTATGAAACTTTCCTCTTGAAAATATTTATTCTGAATTTGTCAATATTTTACATCTAATTTCTGATTTTAGGAAAATGTAGGAATAAAGGAACAAATTCAATTTTGAAAATTGGTATTGAGAGGAACCAATCTGAGAAACCTAGGAGGTAAGACATTCTATAAGACAACTAGTCAGGTTTCTTCAAAAAGTCATGAAAAGCAGGTATTAATTTAAATTTAAAGAAACTTGGGAGCAATAAAAACCTAGTGTCATTAACTGGGCTCTATTTCGAACAAACCAATGTTTTCATCCAATCAAGAGGTTGAATATGGAATAGATGTTAGATGATAATAGAGAATTATTGTTAGATGTGATCAAGGTGTTGGGTAGTATTAACATACTGTCTTTATTTATATTAGTGATTCCAGTACTGAAGTAGATAGTGTGAATGCCATCAGTTTTATAATTTACTATAAAATTACTTTAGCAAAAAATAGATGAAGCAAAGTTTCCAAATGTTAACAACTGTTAAATCTAACGAGTACATTGGTGTTATATATTTTGAATGTTTAAAATTTTTATAATAAAAAGTAAAGCTACAGAAGAAAAGCAGAATTATTGCCTAATGTATGGAGCAATAAATACTGTTTAAAAATCATATTACTCGATACATTTTGTTTTTAATATGATACATTGTTAGATAATGTTTGTATTTATTTTGTGCAGTCATTCCCCCCTCCCTCAATAAAGTCTTATAATAAAAAAATAAAAGGAGGGAAAGAAGGAAGGGCAGGCAGGCAGGATTATATTAGATCACATGTAACCAAAATTTTTCATAGTTAAAACTGGGCCTTCCTTGACAGACTATAGGAAAATGTAGATATTGGCTCAAACATCAGAAAACTTGTGGAAGCCAAGCATTTCCTGAGCACAATGTATGATTTCAGAGACTTCCTAGTAATACATAAATACTACACTATGAAATTCATGGCATTTCTTTTGATACATTTCATGGAATACTATATTGCGGCTGTTGATGTTATTGCTGTTGATTACTAATTATTGCTTTTTAAAATTTTTGTTGGTCAAAAAATGTGAGGAAATGATTGTTTAAACCAATTTAAATAGGCAAATTTAACTGTGAAACATTTCAAACCCTTTAGTATGCTATAGGATAAAGTGCTTTCCAAATTCATCTCAGAATAAAACTTTTTGATTTAATAACATCTTGAGAAAGTTGTGTTCCATATAACATTTTGAGAAAACCAGCTTCAGATTACTATTCCAGTCCAGGAAGCATAAAACAAAAACTATCTTAGTCTTGACCCCCTATAAAGTAAAGACTGAGAAAAAGGGTTGCTTGTTGGTTACCTCAAGTGATCAAAAGGAATACAAATTAAAAAGTAGTTATTGTGAAACTGGTAGGAAGGTTTAAAAAATAATAATAATAAAAAAGGATCCAAAGATTCACTGAGTAGATCTCTGCCATAGGCAGCTGAAAACTGATGGTTCTTGCAGTCCTTTAAGAAACCACGCAGTAAATCTTTCCAAATTATCTACAGGAGAGACTTAAGTGGGAAGCATTTATCCACCTGATCCTGCAGTCCTCGACTAATTAAGAGTTGCCCCCAAGTTAACTCACACATATTTGGAAGTTCATACCTATATGTGCACAGCTTTGTAGATTCCTGCAGGTATTATGCATCATTCAGTTTTGGCAAGACAATGGCCTGGAAGATGTGGGACAGAGCTCAAAACAGATCCCAGTCAAGCAGTGAGTAGGCATTGACACTGGACTGGGGCTGGAGACTTGAGCTCAATGGAACACCAGAGAAGAGCCTATAAAAGGAAAATACTTTCTAACTTCTCTTTCCAATTGTGTCAAAGACATGAATGGAAGAAAGGGAATAGAGAAAATACAAAAAGTAAACCATTAATACTTTTTGTTTTTTAAATATCCTTGGAGACAGATGAATAAACAGGACCAAGTGAGCTGAACCTATGAAATCTTGCTAGAATGAAAAATAAGCCAGTCCTCTCTCATGGCATCCTCTTCTCTTCTTGCACTTGTGGGGATATGTGTATTGTTCCTCAGCCTTCTGATAAAGGACCACCATTCTAATTCTCCTACTCCTACAGCACAAAGGCAGCAAAGGCTTTTATAAAACAAAACAATCCTAGCTGACAATTAGTCAGCTGGGTGCTCACAGAGTTGATAGTAGCAGTGCTTCTAGATTCACTGACACAGTTTATTTCCTTTGTGCATTGTCATCAGAAGAGCCTGTCATCTCAGTTCCTCTAATGATCTCTTTCATCATTTTGTCATCTTCTTATTGGTGTCCAAAATTTTAGATCCATTATCCACTCATCTTGTTTCCTACTACGAGGCTACAGGCTCCTGCTAATCCTGTCATCTTGTTCACCCTTCATCTTCATGGTTTGCACTATTATTAAGCATTTGCCCTTGGGGCTACATGTTCAGGGGTCTTGTCTGTTATAGGATGGTGAATCATCTGGAACCAGGAATAAGACTACTCTAAACTGTGCTTATGCCATTTAAATCTCTGATTGTGAAAGCTTCTAGTTACACATTAGATAGATAACAACCAGGTAGTCATTCTGGTAGTCTCAGCCTAAATAAATTCTCAATATAAACATATTAAAATATTTTATATTCTCATTAGCTTTCTCAGACAAATTTTCTGACCGATAGGAGATAAATGGACTCATCTTGGTTGCTTTTTTATCCATCCTTCACCTTCGAACCTTCACTTCAAGGTCAAAAATATTTCCATCATTTGGAAAAATAGAATAGAATGTATGGATATAAACTCCAAATTAGTTGCTGATGAAAGCATATTTTCTCCCTATATGCATTTTATTCTGCAAGTTTAAAGTCTGAATTTGTAAATTGAGTGCATTCAAGCTTAAACCAGATTTGAGCTTGAAAAGCTCATAGCATTTGGTTTTGCTTATAAATAGTGCCTGACACTTCCCAAATTCAATTAGCTTCAATTCTTACAAAGTCGTATTATAAGCAAAACTCCGATCTATAAGCCTATTTCAAAATTGCCTAAATATAGTTTAGTGTGTGAAATTTTATTTTTCCTTTACTTTTTAAATTGTCACTGAATTTCACGGAATAGATTAGTTCATTTCTTATCATGAATATTGCATTATTGAAAATTTGAAAGACTGAAGGGTTTTGTTTGATCCTTTTTAGTTTTTGCACTCTTTAATGACTTCATTTCAATGCTGAAATCAGGGAAACTATGATTAAGGTTTTTGTTGTTTTTGTCTTATGTAAGTTAGAAATGCCTTGGTAAGTAGGGCTGTGTCGGCAAAACAAAAGTCCATGGAGAGTGTCTCATTTACCTTTTCTAACCTAGTTTCACAACAGGTGTTTAGAATAAATATGGTAAACAAACATGAACTAACAGCCAGGTTTAAAGCTATCCATTCTTTGTGCATTATTATTTTTAAAATGTGTCTTTTTCCTAAAACAAACCTGGTACTTGTGCAATAGCTGACTGTAAGAAAAATAAATAAAGAGGAAAACAAAAAGAGGAACTAAGTAACAAAATATTCTATTTGGAGTAATGGGCAAAGAAACAAGAGAACTTACTAATGTTCTCTTTATCAATGTTAAAGGAGAAAAGCAACACAGCTAAGGTCCAGAGAGAAAGCAGAGAGGATTTTACAGCCAACAAAATCACAAGTTATCTTTTGTTTTTTCACTGCACACTTTCAATACTCCTTTCTGCCTATGTCCATGACATCCATCAGTTCTTAAAGCATTCATGTTATTTGGTGGAAAAAAAAAAAGGAATGAGATAAAACTTAAACATAAATTTTGTTTCATATGTGGACAAAGTATTCAGTTTGTGGGCAAAGTCTGAGTGAGTCTAGCCATGGTATGGATATTTGGAAGAGCGGTTGCTCTCCTAACTTTGATTCTTCTGTGGATGATAGTTTTAAAAGTTAATTCACTTCCCTGGGCCCAAGTTTCCTCATTTGTGACAGTAAGGCTTGCCTGATTAGCAGTAAATCAGACACATGCACACACCATACTCCTACATGTACATTATAAGCCCAGCTATGGATAAAATGTCATAGTCTCATTTTTAATGATGTAATATCTCATAAACCAGAATTCTATCATTGCAGAGCCCATAGATTTGTCATGTAAGATCAATATAGTGTCCCTATCTAAGGAAGAGAGCAAAAATACAAGACAAAAAGAGAAGTTGATACTGATTATATGGGCAATAAGAAGTGAGGAAAAATAAAATCTGAATTCCGGAGATGGGAATTTTCTGCTGAGCACCCTTCCCTAGGTTTAGATGATGTCTCAGATACTGACCCCAGGCACCAACAGAGGAAACTTGTGCAGTCAAAGATTTCAGTCTGAAAAGAAAAGGTCTTGAGAATAATCATCTACCAAGGAAGAATACATTACTTGTTTTGGAAAAGAATAAAGTTATTTTACCCTGTGTGTGTGTCTGTGTGGTATCCTGGAAAAAAAAAAGTGGTAGCTGAGGGGATTTGGGATCAATAGAGGATTCTTTCTTTAGATGAGAGAAATAATAGCATTTTTTTTCCCCACTAAGCTGGTAGGCATGATCTGGTAGAGAGGAAAAAAAAAATGATGCAGGAGAGAAAGAAGGATTTGTGGAGTGAAAAGGTAAGAAAGGGTGTCCCTAGTGTGCAAGTGGAGGGGTTGTCCTCAAACAGGAACACAGAAAATTAATCCAAACTAACAGAGAAAAGGCAAAATATACAGATGAAGGTAGGTGGGGATGACGAAGTAGTTGATACTTGTGTAAAGACTAGGATTCTTATTTTTCCAGTTTTCTTCTCATAAAAGGAGATAAGCTATGTGATAAGAGTGAGGAAAGCATGGAGAGTACCTGAGAACACAAAACATCAGTATGAAAACATCATCTGGGAGAGTGGAGGAGATTGACTAGGGATATTTAGAAAGGTTGCTACATGGTAATAAAGACCCACTTAAGATTAATAACCATGAATTTTAAATGAGACAATGCCAGCATTGTTTTGTGGGTTTTATTTTTTCCAGCTTGCAGTTGCATGGAACCAAAATTGGATGCTTGCAAGACAAATAAAATGAAAGGAATATGGGTAAGAAATTTGACTTTTATATAAGAAATTAATTATAATGAAGAGTTATAGAATTTAAAGAGTTTAAGGGAAGAACTCAATGGATAAACTATACTAATATTTATTGGGGTCAAGGAGTTGATAGAGTAGGCCAAAAAAAAGATAAACTAAAAAACTCATTTGTAACTGGCAGAATGTGGGGGTGCTTAAAATTGAGACTTATCAAATCTGCAGTTATAGGTTATGTAATTGTCTAGATCATGACCAAGAGAAAGGAGTAGAATTAGGAGGATCTCAGTGATAAAAATATTCAGGGTCTGAGTAGAAGTGATGTGTGTGATGGAACGGTATTGCTGGATCATATCATCTGATAATATCGAACATGAGAAGCTGAAGGGGTTTTAGAAGGAGGAAAATGGTCTGGAAAAGGTAATGAGCAGGGAGAATACCTCTTCTATTTCAGGCCCCAGACTATGAGAAATATGAAAGAACAAAAGAAGCACCTTTTAAGGAGGCTTCAAGGGAAAGGGTTAATTCAGAGAAGTCGGGTTTTCATTAGGGCAAGAGGAGAAGGGAACCTTGAGGTTATAGAGTTTTTTAAAAACTGATGTTGGCTTTCGGAGAGCACAGCAGAAAGGTTGAAAGAGGGAAAAGACGATAAGAGTCAGGAAAAAAAAAAACCTATATCTGATGCTTATGTAGATTAGAATTCAGAGTATAATGGAATACCTGGAAGCCTTGAGCTTCTTGTGACCAGTGACCTTGTATCTGAAGACATAATTAGTGGTTAGTTGTAATGACCTCAAAGCAGATAGTAGTCTTGAGACCTGAGAGTTAGGGATGGTATGTATGACAATAAGTGCTTTTAATCAGTTTTATATCATGAAGTACTTTTCATTAAATATGCTATGACATCATTGTAATGGATGAATAGTTGAGTGTACTCATGACATCACTGTAATGAATAAATAGGATGAATTCCATGGTATAGACACAAGGTAATTTCATTAGTTAATTCAGAAAGAATTTATTAAGTGCCTAACAGGTGCCGGTCATTAAGTTAAGTGCTAGGCATACAGCAAAGGTCAGACACATCAGATACGATCTCTGTCTCCATTGAACTTAAAAATACAGCAGAGGAGAAAGATATTGAACATGGAATGAGAGAGGAGAGAGCATTCCTAAATTACTATGGATACCTAAGACTGGTGGGCATGGGCTAGAAGGTAGTGAGAGATGAAGAATGAAGAAGAGTTTACTAGGTGAAGAGATAAGAACATCACATCGATTGAGAAAATAAACAGCACATTAGGGGAAAAACGTTTAGGACAAAAAAGTTGAGAGCACATTGGACAGTGACAGAAAGCAGAAGCGGTTACAGGAACAGAGCCCACCGCTTGGTCAAGAGGCATTTGGGTTTATTTCCCAACTCTTAAGACATATTAGTAGTTGTCACATTTTTCTCATACTTAACATGGTTGTTACTTATGACAATGACTATCCCTTAGGAAAAACTTTGCCTCAGATATATGATTTCTTTTTGGATATTTTCCTTGGTATTGGTAAGAAAAATACATAGAAACCTTTTAATCGAATTTTTAAAAGTTGTCAAAATATGCTTTCTTCAATAATTAATTCCCCTCGCTTTCTCCAAGAGTTGATCAGTCTTTGTTCCCTGATAGATGAAATCTGACACCCCATTGTATTTCCTTAACTCTTTGAGATTGAGCATTTTTTTTACTTAGTCAACCATATTTTCTCTGTACTTAACTGCTTATTGCCTGTCTTTTGCCCATTTTCCTGTTAAATTTTTTTAAAATCAATAATTGATTTTGAAAAGTTATCCTTATTAGTAATATTAATTCTTTATATTTTGCTAATTTTTCCTGGTTGGTCTTTGTCTTAACTTTTATACTGTGTTTTCTGAAAATACAGAATTGTATTCATGTTTAACATTTTAGATTTTATGGTCAAAGTTTTCTGACAGTATTCTTGATAAAATGACATATTTTATATTTTATATCAAACTTAGTAAAGCTGTTCCCCTTGTAAGATATTTTCAGCATATTTGTGAGCTCTTGTTTTTTGTTTTATATTGTTTTATTTTTCATTGACAACTTATCCACCTGCAATTGGTGAATGGAGTTTCAGTAAGAAATAGCCAAAGATGTCCCTAGGATTTTGAACACAGGTGATTACAAGAACAAAGATACCATCACAAAATAGAAAACACGCTGAAGGAAGTGTCAAAGAGTAAGCCAGGATAGAAAAAACTTCGTTTTGGGGGCTGGAAAGTTAAATTCAACTTACACTGCCAAAAAACAAGTAAAATCATAACTGTTTTATCGGATTTTTGTGACTATGTTTGTAAAGTACAAAAAATGTTAACTATTTTCATTAATTTAGCAGAACAAAATATCTGCCTCTGAGATACTAGCAAAAGTTATTCATTAATATCGTAATTTTATTATTTTGTATATTGTTGCCATTTGACCTATTACAAAGTCATGATCAGCTGGGTACAATGGCTTATGCCTATAATCCCAGCTAGCTGGGAGGTTGAGGTGAGAAGACAGCTCAAGGTAAGAAGTTTGAGACCAGCCTCAGTAACAGAGTGAGACCATTGCTCTAAAAATAAAATAAGAAAATTTTCAAAAGGTCATGAGAAAAATAGAGGGCTTTGTTTAGATAAGAGTTTGATAGATGAAATTAATTAGGAGTCAAAATGCTCTCCCCAAAAATAGCCACAGAAATGAGTTCAGCGAAGACATCAGTTGCATAAACTCACAGCATAAGTGGCTTCTACGATAAGGTAAGAAGACCACTGGTATGAGTCTGTAAATTATAAAGAAATAAATTTCTCCCCTGTCCTCTATTAAAAGTATGTTTGAGATATGTCCCAGAAGATGTCTTGATACATCACAGCTGGTTGTAATGTAAGATATATTTAAGGTAATTGGTTCTGAAAGGAGATAAAATAGAAATTCATAAAGCCTTTCACAAAAAATATCAAGTTGGTAATTGTAGTTATTAGTTCATATACAAATTTTCTGTCTGGACTTTTGTAGCTCTATTCTATCTCCACATTTGAAAGTACAATAGCCCTCATTTTCATACGATAATGTTCATTTCCATACTGTTCCATGTTCACTGAGAATCAGGAAGTAAATATATTTGGATAAGATATGGGATGTGCATCCAGATAATAATGGAAAGCCAATATCTCAACACCATGATCAATAAAAATTGAAACTGATGAAAAAAACTGCTGTGCTTGATTAAATATTGACATTAATATTTTAGTAATGGAAACTTTGAAATGTCCTTTCTCTCCTTCAATTCATTAAGCCCCCAGAGAAGCTTTACAGACTCATTATCTTACTTCGTGTTGGGCTTTTCATCTATGAATCTCAAAGAGTAAAAAAGTGAGATTTAGTGATTTTTGAGGTCATGGTACTTTTTATGCCTACAGTGTTATACAAAAGACTTATTTCATCATGTTGACTTTTACCTGCAATTTGTTTCCCGAAATTGCAAATTTTAAAATCTACAGAGTTCTTTATTGAAATAAGGTACACATACAAAAAGTGCACAAATCATAGACAGCTCAGTATCATCACAAATTGAACACACTTGTGAAAGTTCAGCCAATCAAGGAATTAAAACATTACCAACACCTCAGAACTACACTTTCTTTAAACATGAAAAGAAGAACCCTGACTTTCTCCTCTTTTCTTCCCTCCCACCCTTTTTCTTTCAATTATTTTTAGTCTAAGCTAAACCACAATCTTCATATTCATTAAATCTGCTTCAATCAGGCCATACATGCATAAATCTCACAGAAAAGCATCCTGATATTTTGACTTAGGGGAACATAATTATTTACATCTTCTATAAAATCCTAACTCCTATTGGGCTACTGCATTTATTTTTTAGGAGGTATAAAATTCTTCATCAATGGATGTGTTTAAATAGATATATTTCTAATCATTAGGCAGTTTGTCCTTGAGCTTATAATGAAGTCTCTATAATTTTCAATAAACAATCCTAATATTATATTATGTAACACAAATATTTAATTCACATTTCAACAGATCTTTAAACATTTGTGTTGGGTTTGAATTTCAAAATCATAACTCTTAGATGAGGGTCAATTATTCTTGAGTTCTTTGACAGATTCAGGGTAGACGTTAAGCCTGCAGGGCTACTTCACTTGTCTTCTCAAATATCCTACTTCATAAATACTTATTCTTAAACTTACATGTTAATAGACTTTATATCAGGAGTCCCCAGCCCCCAGACAAGGGACCAGCCCTGGACCATAGCCTGTTAGGAACCTGGCCACACAGCAGTGAGCAGCAGGAGAATATTATCGATTGAGCTCTACCTCAGGTCAGATCAGCAGGGACAGTAGGTTCTCACAGGAGTGCAAACCCTATTGTGAACTGTGTATGCGAGGGATCTAGATGGCACACTCCTTATGAGAATCTAATGCCTGATGATCTGAGGTGGAATAGTTTCATCCCAAAATTACCTCCCCGACCCCATCTGTAGAAAAATTGTCTTCCATGAAATGGGTCCCTGGTACCAAAAGGTTGGGCAGTGCTGCTTTATATTACATATTAAATTTTATCTAAGTCCCCAATTAGTAACAACTTGAGTTAATGCTCATCTGTCTTCAACATAGGCAGTTAGATAAATAACTGTATTTGATTTACATAAAATAAGCCTTTTAAGAAATTTGATTGCAAAAAGTTACAGATGCAACTGAAGTTCTGTTCTTTATTATTTCTCCTTTGCTGACAATTGGTTCTCACTTTCCTAAGGTTGTTTTATATAGTTTCCATATTTGTTTTGATAATTTATCAATAAATGTTTATGCTTATAAGATATTAATAATTATGTGTATCTTTTTGAAACTTGAGTTAATTTAATATAAAGTTTTGGCAGTTATTTATGAGTAACTTATTCATTTTAATGTCTCTAGTAACATTTCGTCACGCCACTAAACCACACTTTCTTCATTTCCCTTCTGTTGGAAAATTAAATTATTTTTATTCCTTTGTTAATATAACAGTGCTATGTTGAACATCTTTATGTCTATCTTCTTGAACACATGAAAGTTTATGAAGGATAGACTTCAGAAGTGCTACCTAAATTTACTCAGAATTTTAAATAATTCTCCAGAATGAATGGTTATATTAATTTCACTCAAAATAACAATGTCCAAGAGTTCTAATTTTTCAAAGACTTAACAATATTTGGCATTTCAAATGTCTTAAATGTTACGAAACTGATGACTGAAAAACTATTATTTTCACAGCTAAAGGTAGTCATATCAATTATTGTACTGCGAAAAAAAAGTTAATTTTCTTAAAATACTTTTAATTGAGCCTACCGCTCCTCTATTTCAAAGACAAAACTGCAAATATTACCAAAAACAACTTCATATTTTGGCTCCAATCTAAATATTTTAAAAATTTTCTGTCTTTCACCTCCCTCTTCTTATGTACTTTGTCAAAGGTATCTAACAGTTATCTAATTAGTTCATCTATGTTCTACATCTCAATTATTTTCTTCTTTTTCCTCAAGAACTTCAAATTACCTCTCAAGAATTTCAATGATACTCTCTCTCTACTGTATTTTTTCCCTTCCCCGCTTTCATCAGTCTTTCCATTGACAATTTAACTAGGCTCAAATCTTCTCTTTATTATTACCCCATGTTTTCCACCATTGCCCTACCACTCTCTACCTTCACTGCTTCATTTAAAAAGTAGACAGATAACTCTAATACTCATCGACTGCTCGGACCACTTACCACAGAGAGGTGACATCTGCCACTGGACTTTGGCGCAAGACTTTGGTGCAAATGTGATACATTTCAACCCCCGTCCCACCCACCAAAAGGTTTGTAGCATTTGACACTATTGTCTTATCATTCTTTCAAATAAGCTCTCACTTACTGATTGCTGTAACAAGTTTCAGTGTCTAATAAAGAAAGTAATGTTTTAAAACCATGTATAATACCACTATACAGGGATAACTATACTTAATATTCTGTTTTTCTGCTTTCTGTTGTATTATAATTATCCACAGTTATATAGGTTTACACTGCCTTTTCACGCAATATTTTGAACATTAAGTAGACTTTGAAATTTCATCTTAAATTTAAAAGGTAATGTTATTTAATTTTATATTAGCATGTAAGTAAATTGAAAAATTTTATTAACAATTATAAATAAAACTGTAGTTAATATACACATAAATCAATTATTGTGAATATCTCTCGTTTTAAAATCATGAGGTAAAGAAAAGATTTTCTAAATAATTTTTAAACACTGAATTTTATGTTACTATAAAAAATCTAGAAAATATAAAAAGGTACAAGATTTTGCCTAAAATTATTTTTGAATGCACACGATTTCTAAAAATAATAATACCATACACACTGATTTTTTAGTCAAATATCGTATACAAATAGGAAAATATTGATAATTTCATATTATTTTGCAAATATAATATTTTTTACTTGGCAAATGCTATTCTCTCATACATACAAAATCAATCTAGTCTTGCTCCAATCACAGACTGTTTTAATTAGTATGTTTTAAACTTTGGTATTGTATTTCCTACTAAGAACTCTTCTTTTTTCAAAATATTTATTCTACTAGATGAACTATGTAAACATAAAGCAATATAGACGAGTATTTATTCCTTTGTTTTTAATTAACTTGCCAAAATGATTTCAAATTTCATTAGAATTTATATTATAGTATTTCAATACTGAGTCATCAACTATAATTTTCTTATTTTCTACTATTTATTCTAAGTAAATTTTCAGTATTTTATATATGCTTCCACATTTTTTTCTTTCTGAAAAATATATATGATTTAGTTTTGTGATTTCTGACTGATCATTTTAACCAAGTCTTTGAAATGTCTGTATTTATTTTGTCTCTACTACACTAGTCACTTACATAGTTGTTAAGTGGTCAACTCTCAAATTCTATTTAAATATCATTTGAAATAATGTATTTTACTCATTTTCTCCAACGTTTTTACCTCTGTTCCCTTTTCTTGGTGTATTGCTTTATGTATATCTTCTAAAACAATCTTACAATAACATTGATAGCTGATATACATGGCTTATCACTGATATTAATGAAAGTTTTGAGCTTGTGGTCAGTGTATATTACGGAGACAGCTATTTTGATATAAATTTCATTTATTATATATACTCATTTGTAATATATTAAGACTTTCAAAGAGTTATGAATAGTTAATGTCCATTAAATATTAATATGACACTATAGCAATATAATTAATAATGATTTATATTAAAACATTCTTAAACCAATTTTGGATTAGTAAATGCAAACTTACATTCTGCAATTCAGATAGGGAAAGAGAGCCGTAGATCCCAAGATAGTCATCTCTCATCTCTCCAAAACCAACACAGAACAAGAACAATGACAAACTACAATAACCATGCCTTCATCATAACTTAAAGATAGAGAATGCCCAATTTTCAAAATAAGTATCATCCAGAAAGAGAAAAATCATTACATATCAGAGTTATGATCTCACATTTTCTGACTCTACCTCTTGCCAGCCACATGACTTTGTAGGAAACAGAAGCTGGTTTTCTGGGATTAAATAGATAAATTCCTAACCAGGTTAACCAGTGAGGAGAGAAAATACATATTAATAATATCAGGATACACTGGGCACAGTGGCTCACGCCTATAATCTCAGAACTTTGGGAGGCCCGGGTAACTTAGCAAAATCCTGTCACTAAAAAAATATAAAAATTAGCTGAGCATAGTGGCATGAACTTGTAGTCCCAGCTGCTTAGGAGGCTGAAGTGGAAGGATCGCTTGAGCCTCGGCAGTCAAGGCTACACTAAGCTGTGATCACACCACTGCACTCCAGCCTGGGTGACAGAATGAGACCCTGTAAAATGCTACTGCAATTACTACTATTACTACTAGTAGTAGTAGTAGTAATAATAATAATAATATCAGGATTGAGAGAGGAGGCATTATAACAGATTCTAGTCAGAGTCCTCACTGTGATGAAAGGAAGGAAAGCATGAATAGTGGAAAGGTAAGGGAAAAGTCTGTGTGATTAAACTGAGGGTGGAGGTATTTATAAGAAGTTGTAATTAAATTTCTTAGCCCTGTGTCTCTCGAAGCAGCCTAGAAAAAATGATACCCCAGTATCAATGAGCCCACTTAATACCCACATTTTGATTTCTAAATAAATATCTCAAAGGCTCCTGCAGAGTTTTACAATCACTTACAAACAGGTGGCATAAAAAAAGAATAACATAATTTAGACAAGAGTGACTAATAGAAAACAATGTATGAACAAGTTTCTTAAGCCCAGAAATCAATTTTTATAGTTTCTAGGATTTTATTTTCAGTACTTCATAGTAGAGTCTCAGTAATAACAATTAGCCAACTGACTTACATAAAATAAAAAGTTACAAAAATATTCACAGTCATCTCTCATGATCAAATTTCAAAAGTTCTAAAATGGGAGTTCAAATCTAGTTCTAATCTAGTCACAACTTGATTGCTCAGAGTATAGTGTTACTAAAACTCTGCATAGGATCGTCACATTCTCTTTTTTAAAATAAATATTCATCTTACTCATTTAATCTGTTCATTGTAATAAACTTATTTGTATTGTTTGCCCTTGAATTTACCACTAGTATCTATTTTAATTTGTCTGCTCCCAGGAGGCAAGAACAATGTTGCTAAATTGATCCGTATACTACTCAGCACAACAGATAATTTAATGAATTTTTCTTTAATGATAATGATGGTTTAAAAACACTACTAAATTGGTAGTTTACAGATTTGTTTCCTCTTACTTCTGATGGTCATTGCATTGATTGTGATGAACAGATGGTGTGTGGAGAATTGTAAGCTATTTCACACAGAGATGATATTCTTTCTCAGCTTACCTCAGTCTCAAATATCACTTAAGCTTATGTTTCCTCCTAATGATACATATTGCCAAGCATTTCATTAGCTGAATTCTACTAGCTTTAAAATAATCTCACCAACAAAATATGTGATCAAAACCAAAATGTTAAAAGCATAATTGTCATAAATTCATAGCAAGCATGTCAAGGTTTTAAGTCATCAATAGTAAGCCAACAGAATTGCAAAAAAATGATTGAAGAGAGAATATTTTAAAAAGTGGCATATTAAAATTACAGTTTTTGGAAAAGGATAGCTCTTAGTTTTTTTAAAAAAAGATTAAGAATATCATACCCACAGGAATTATCTTCTTTACAAGGCAGAAATCAATTGCACACTATGGGAAAAAATAACTTGCATATTATCAATTTTCTTCATGTTTTCTTATAACTTTACAGAATCCGGCTCCTGGGTAAAACTAAACAGTAAGTTATAGAAGTTGTAATCCCTTAGAACGTCTGACGACCTAGTGTGATAGTGCTCTAATATGACATTGAAAGTTCATGCAGCCCTTTCGTGCCTTATTTCCAGGTTTATGTTTTTATAAAAAATATAAATGTGGGCTGGGCATGGTGGCTTGCGCCTGTAATCCCAGAACTTTGGGAGGCTGAGACCAGCAGATCACGAGGTCAGGAAATGGAGACCATCCTGGCTAACAGGGTGAAACCCCGTCTCTACTAAAAATGCAAAAAATTAGCCGGGCTTGGTGGCGTGCACCTGTAATCCCAGCTACTTGGGAGACTGAGGCAGGAGAATCGCTTGAACCCGGGAAGCGAAAGTTGCAGTGAGCTGTGATCACACCACTGTACACCAGCCTGGGTGAGAGAGAGAGAGACTCCATCTCAAAAAAAAAAAAATAAAATATAAAATATATATATATATATACATATATATATATATATATTTTCGCACACACATACATGCACTTTAATATTAAAATTAACATATAAACAAAGGACTTATATAATATGCAACAAACTCCTCTCTAAATTCTCATAAGGTAGATTAGAAGAAGTAAATAGTAGCTTTTTTTTTTTATTTTTATTTTTTTTGTGAGACAGACTCTCACTCTGTCGCCCAAGCTGGGAGGAAATGGCGCAATCTCGGCTTACTGTAAGCTCTGCCTCCCGGGTTCATGCCATTCTCCTGCCTCAGCCCCCCGAGTAGCTGAGACTACAGGCACCTGCCACCACTCCCGGGTAATTTTTTTGTATTTTTAGCACAGACGGGGTTTCACCACGTTAGCCAGGATGATCTCGATCTCCTGACCTCGTGATCCGCCCGCCTCGGCCTCCCAAAATGCTGGGATTACAGGCGTGAGCCATCGCGCCCGGCCATAGTAGCTTAATTTTTAAAATTATATTTTTAGCCTTTATACAAATAACACCTAGGTAAATAGGCATGATTTCATGGTTAAAATTATATGTATATAATACAAATACACACACATATAAATGCACATGTGCACACACACACAAGCTAATGCCTGTTGATATGAATGTAACCTTACATTTCTCTGGGACAATATGTAGGCTTAATCTAGGTAAAAAGGTAATACAGTGAAAATAAAGGTGAGAGTAATTTCTGATGTTACTAATGGTTATTTGACAATGCTTATGATGTATATGAAAATACCATGAGGTGGTTCTCCATTGTTTATCCTCAGGAGATATTGAAAAATTAAGATTTATACTTGGTTCACACTTTTAGAAAATACTCCTACCCACTGTACATTTGTATTTTGAATGCTCTGTAGCTTAATTACTTAGTCTACAATTATTTTTATTCTTCAACACTTCTCAAATTGCTTTTGGTGTTTCTGAAATATTATACCTACCCTAGTTTTCACATATCGGTTGTAGCGATGCTCTGTTTTCCTGACCACATTTGTGTGCTTTCCCTAAATGATGTAAATTCATTTGTTATGATAGTAGCTTCATTTATGGGTCACTGGAATGATTTGGTTCATTTATTTCTTTGATAACTTAGATTCATGTTTGCATTTATTTGAAAAGAGAACACATGATTGCAAAAGTGTTACAAGGAGAAATATGTTAAACGTTAGGTTTAAAATACTAATCTTGAAAGAGTTCCTTTAAATTACTGTCATAATAAATTGCCACTTTCTAAAACTAATCAGAGATAAACAGTGCAGCTATTGTACAATTTCAAGTTTCAGACATTTGAAATATCTTGCTTTTCTGTTTAGTCAGGTGACAGGAAAATGTATTAACATCCATGAGATATATTCATAAATGAATACGGAATATATTTACAACCTCAAATTATTTTTCACTAGCTTTCAGAAAGCTAAGAAAATTTACATTATGATATTTATCTGTTAGGCTAACATTTTGGTGAGAAGACGTCTGTCCTAGTTATTTCTTAGCTAAGCACCATTTAATTCTTTGGTGACCTAACAAAATTATTCACGAGAAAGCATCCTTAAATGCACATGCTGTATAGAATCAAGTCAGGCATCTTTTTTAACACAACAGTATCAATGTGCCAAGTGGTTGTAATTATATCCACTCCATTTTCAGCAATTGAGCTACTACTGTTACAAATCTTACATATAGTGAGCTGTGTGCATCCAAAGAACACTTACACAATTGGAATCTACTTTAAGCTACAGATGAAGTAGTAACTAATCCCCAATTCCAAAATAATATACATCACTTTTATATCTACATTTAAGCAAAACTTGAAATTAGTACATGGGAACAATTTTAAAAATTCAACCACTTGGAAATGTAAACATATAAAATACCGGAGGTGGGTTGTTCAATAGAGTAACCATTAGCCTGCATGTGGCTATTTAAATGTAAATGAATTAAAGTCAAATAAAATGAAAACTTCAGGTCCTCAATTACACTAGCAACACTTGAAATACCCCAAAGCTACATGTGGCTAGTAGCTTACAGTAGTCTCCAGTGTAGTCACAGATTTTTCCATAATTGCAGAATGTTGTATTGGACAGTGCTGTGCTACAGTAGACAGTATCAGCTTCTATATTAGATTGACTCTGAGAATGAACTAACTTTTATTCAAATATTACCTATATTAAGTGAATGTTTGAACAGAGGCATAATCTATGTTTCCAAGGTACACATATCTGTATCTATTTAGAAACAATATAATACTGCATTATTTGCATGCTTTTTTCTAGAAAAACTAAAAGTGATATATTAAAGTCTACTAAGAATTGGTTTCCTATCAATATGGATTAAATATTTGTGTATTCCCAAATTTAACATGCTAAAATGAATGTCTTGACCTCCAATGTTAAGTATTCGAAGACGGGGCCTTTGGGGGATCATTAGGTTTAGAGAAAGTCATGAGAGTGAGATCCTTGTGATGTGACTAATGCCCCTATAAGGAGACACCAGAGAGATTGCTCACTCTTTCCTTGCCATGTGAAGCCCCAGTTAAAACGTGGGCATCTGCATACCAAAAGAGATCCTTGCTAGAACCCAAACATTCTGGCACACTGATGTCCGCCTCCAAACAATGAGAAAATAAATTTCTGTTATTCAAGCCACTCAGGCTAGGATATTTTGTCATGGCAGTCCAAGTTAAGACAATAGTCTTCGCTTAAGTGTTAAATTGCTAACTTAATGCATAGAGGTGGGAGGCTGTGATATATTATGTTTTGCTTATAACTATTGTTTATCCCAAAACTCACCTTTGCCCCAACTTCTTTTAAAACAAATCCAAAATGGGTATGATTCTCATAAGAAAATGATATATAATAAAAATACTAGAAAACAATGTGTTATTTCTTACTTTGATTTGGAAGTTAGAGTCCAGTTTTTATTGCCACCAGTGTGTAAGGAAAAATGTGTGCTTGATGCCCCAAGGAAGCATGCCAGCTTAATTTCTCCCTACTTCCACATTGTGACGAGTCTTTCAACTGAATTATATGATCTACTCTTTCCCAAATATAGAGTTTCCTATATGCTTTTGTTCAGATGTATCTTCTCTAGAATCTTCACCTCAACTTTACCTTTAAAATTACTCGATTTTAACATTTATAATACAGAGTCATTTTTATATTACAAAAATAATTCACTTGTTTATTCAACTTCTACTCTATAAGCTTCTTGACAATAGGAGTTCATTGGTTATGGGTTTATGTTATTATCATAGAACCATGTAGATGTTTAATATATATTAGGCATGTTTGACTGCTATTAAAGGTCTATCAACAATTAAATATGGCCCTAATCTTTCAAAATAGGGAACTATGTTTTAACTTTTACTTTACTTTTGGGGGTAAATATTCTGGTTTGTTATATAGGACAACTTATGTAATGGGGGTTTGTTGTACATATTATTTTGTCATCCCGGTACTAAGTCTGGAACCTGCTGGTTGTTTTTTCTATTCCTTTCCTTTCCTATTTTTTCTGATCCTTTCTCTCCTCCCACCCTCTACCCACAAGTAGTTCCCACTGTTTGTTCTTCCTCTCTTTGTGTCCATGTATTTTCATCATTTTCCTCATGCTTATAAGTGAGAATATGTGTTATTTGGTTTTCTGTTCCTGCTTTAATTTGCTAAGCATATTGACCTCCAGCTCTATCAATGTTCCTGCAAAAGACAAGATCATGTTCTGTTTTTATAGCTGTATATTATACCATTGTGTGTATGTACCACATTTTCTTTATTCAATCTGCCATTTATGGGTATTTAGATTGATTCCATGTCTCTGTAATTGTAAATAGTAGTGCTGCAGTTAACATAGTTGTACATATGTCTTTATGGTCAAATGACTTAGAGTTTTTGGATATAGTAATGGGATTGCTGGGTTGAACGGTACTTCTTTAGCTCTTTTAGGAATCACCACACTGTCTTTCACATGGCCGAACTAATTTACAGTCCCAACAACAGTGTATAAGTGTTCCCTTTTCTCTGCTACCTCACCAGCATCTGTTATTTTTTGACATTTTAGTAATAGCCACTCTGACTGATGTGAGATGGTATCTCATTGTGGTTTTCATTTGCATTCCTCTAATAGTGATAGTGAGGTTTTTATTCTAATACTGTGTAGGGGAAATGCATGCTTATTGGCTGCATGTATGTCTCTTGAAAAGTGTTCATGTCTTTTGCTCACTTTAGTGGGGTTGTTTGGTTTTATTTTATTGTAAATTTGTTCCTTATACATGATGGATATTAGACCTTTGTCAGATGCATAGTTTGCAAATATTTTCTCCCATGGTGCAGGTTGTCTGTTTACTCTCTTGATAGTTTCTTTTGCTGTGCAGAAAATCTTAAGTTTAATTGGACTCATTTTTTAGCCAGGCGTGGTGGTTCACGCCTGTAATCCCAGCACTTTGGGAGGCCAAGGTGGGTGGATCACCTGAGGCCAGTAGTTCAAGACCAGGCTGACCAACATGGCAAAACCCCGTCTCTACTGAAAATACAAAAATTAGCTGGGTGTGGTGGTGCACGCCTGTAGTGAATGTGTAGCTACATGGGAGGCTGAGGCAGGAGAACTGCTTGAACCCAGGAGGTGGAGGTTGCAGTGAGCCAGGATGTGGGTGACACAGCCAGACTCTGTCTCTAAATAAATAAATAGACCCATTTTTCAATTTTTGCTTTTGTTGTGATTGCTTTGGCATTTTTGTCATGAAATATTTGACAGTTCCTACATCCAGAATGCTATTGCCTAGGTTGTCTTCCAGGGCTTTTATAGTTTTTGGTTTTACATTGAAGTCTTTAATCCACCTTGAGTTGAGTTTTGTGTATGGTGTAAGTAAGTGATCCAGTTTCAATCTTCTGCATGTTTAGCCAGTTATCCCAACACTGTTTATTGAAGAAGGAGTCATTTCCCCATTGCTTGTTTGTGTCAGCTTTACTGAAAATCACAGTGTTGCAGGCATGTAGCCTTATTACCGGGCTCTATTCTGTTCCATTGGTCTTTGTTTTTGTACCAGTACCATACTGTTTTTGTTTCTGTAGTCCTGTAGCATAGTTTCAAGTCAGGTAGCATGATGCCTCCTGCTTTGTTCTTTTTGCTTAGGACTGTCTTGGCTATTTGGGCTCAGTTTTGCTTCCATATGAATATTAAAATAGTTATTTCTAGTTCTGTATAGAATGTCACTGGTAGTTTGATACAAATAGCATCGAACCTATAAATTGCTTTGGGCAGTATGGCTATTTTAAAGATATTGATTCTTCCTATCTGTAAGCAAGGATGTATTTCCATTTATTTGTGTCATCTCGGAGTTTGTTGAGCAATGTTTTGTAATTCTCATTGTAGAGATCTTTCACCTCCCAGGTTAACTGTATCCCTAAGTATTTTATTTTATTTTATTTTATTTTATTTTATTTTATTTTATTTATATTTTGAGATGGAGTCTTGCTCTGTCACTAGGCTGGAGTTCAGTGACACAATCTCGGCTCACTGCAACTTCTGACTCCCTGGTTCAAATGATTCTCCTGCCTCAGCCTCCCGAGTAGCTGAGATTACAAGCACTCGCCACATGCCCAGCTAATTTTTGTGTTCTTTAGTAGAGATGGGTTTTCACCATTTTGGCCAGAATGAGCTCAATCTCCTGACCTTGCGATCCGCCCCTTCAGCCTCCCAAAGTGCTGGGATTACAGGCGTGCGTCACTGTGCTAAGTCCCTAAGTATATTTTATGGCAATTGTGAATGGAATTGTGTTCCTGATTTGACTCTTAGCTTGGCTGTCATTAGTCTATAGGAATACTAGTGATGTTTTTACATTGATTTTGTATCCTGAAACTTTGCTGAAGTTTGTATCAGCTGAAGGAGCTTTCAGGCTGAGACTACGGGGTTTTCTAGATATAGATTTATGTCATCAGCAAACAGGGATAGTTTGACTGTCTCTCTTCCTATTTGGATGCCCTTTCTTTCTCTTGCCTGGTTGCTCTGGTCAGTACTTCCAATATTATGTTGAATAGGAATGGTGAGAGATGGCATCCTTGTCTTGGGCCAGTTTTCAAGGGGAATGCTTTCTGCTTTTACACATTCAGTATGATGTTGGCTGTGGGTTTGTTGCAGATGGCTTTATTTTGAGGTTTGTTCCTTCAATACTTAGTTTATTGAGAGTTTTTAACATAAAGGGATGTTGAATTTTATCTAAAGCTTTTTCTTCGTCTATTGAGATAATCATGCGTTTTTTGTCATTAGTTCTGCTTATGTAATAAATCACATTTATTGATTTGCATATGTTGAACCAACCTTGTAGCCAAGGGATAAAGCCTACTTGATAATAGTAGATTAAGTTTTTAATATGCTGCTAGATTCAGTTCATAGGTATTTTGTTGAGGATTTTTGCATCGATGTTCATCAAGGATATTGACGTGAAGCTTTTGTGTGTGTGTCTGTGTGTGTGTGTGTGTGCTGTTTCTCTATCAGGTTTTTCTACCAGGATGATGCTGGCTTCATAGAATTGGTTATGAAGGAGATGCTCCTCCTCAATTTTCTGGAATAGTTTCAGTAGGAATGGTACCAGCTCTTCTTTTTACCATCTGGTAAGAATTCGGCTATGAATCTGACTGGTCCTGGGCCTTCTTTTTGTTAGTAGACTATTTTTTACTGATTCAATGTCAGAGCTCATTATTGATCTGTTTGGGGAGCTAATTTCTTTTTGGTTTAGACTTGGGAGAGTATAGGTGTCAAGGAATTTATCCCTCTTGGTTTTCTAGTCAAAATAGGGAACTTGAAAAGTAACATACCACTATTTTTTAATTTTAAAAAAATCAAACTACAATATACAAAGTGTATTAGGAATATAACAATATCCATATCTGGTAGTTAATTCAGAATTAAAAATTTTATCTTTTTGCCACATTTGCTTCAGATCTCTTCTTTTTAAATAAGCAATACAGATATGGTTGAATTTCTCTTAATAACCTTCCCCAGTCTTATGTTCCTCCCTGATTTCATCAGGGAACTACTACCCTGAATTTGGTTTGTCTCATTCGTGTTTCCACTTTTCATAATAATATGTTTTTAATGTTAACATTGAATATATGTAATTCTATTATTCCAATCTCTCTTTTAGAGGTGGGTTTTTGATATGTACACACATTCATTCATGTTAATACTTTGCAAGATTTTTGTTCTAAATGAATGTCTTTTCATATCGTTTATAAGCCCAGAGCATTAAGGAATATTCCCTAAGTAAATAATTATTTTTGCTATATCTTTTCTGAATTATTTTAAGATTAAAGAATAAAATTGTATTTCTTTGTGAGATTTTAAAAGCTTTTTCACTGACTTCACAAATAAACAATGGCTGCCAATTCTACTTTCAGGGTAATTGATCCAAATTATCTAGGCCAGTGCTCTTTGAAAAATGAAAACTGCAGTCAATACTTTAAAACATAGCTTATTAAAGCTTTAAAAGGTTACACATTGATTTAAAAGGTATATATTTAAACCATATCTAAAGAATACCCTTTAGAGATGCACAAAGTGTTACTTTAGAAATCTCATTACTAATTTGGTGTATTAAGAGGGAATTTATCAAGGGATTTTTAGTAGCAGGGAAGAGTGCTAGGTGCAATGGAGATATTGAATTCCGTATTTTTAAGAGGCTATAGTATAGTTGGTGATATGAAAATTGAAACTCTACTCAAAACTACTGACCTTGTGTAATTAAATCTAGGAGAATATTCTGCAAAGTATAAAGCCTATTGAATTTGTGAGTAAAGAAAGATCAATGAGATCTGAAATAGCCAAAGAATATATAATGAGAGATAGTGATTTGAAGAGTGAATAGGATTTGCATAAGTTAGAGCAGAAAGAATATTTCTGGCAATAGAATATCCTATTTGGAGAGGTTGGCATATTTTGGAGAATAGTGGAAAAGAATTTGGATTAAATAAAAAAACAAAAAAGGAAGATCATGGAATCCAATGTGAACTACATTTGGTTGCTTGAGAATTTTTACTGATTTTATTCCTTTCTTACTTGCCATGGCATTGGTAAGTAATTATGACTAGCTCTTAATACAATAACATATTTCTCATTCATTTTTTGAGAAAGAGGTTTGTGAAAATATGGACTGTTTTAATGTCAAGTGATATAACTTTCTTGAATCAAAACTATAGGTTAAAATACTCTTCAGGGGTGGGTTTTCTTAACAACCATTCCACCAGATGTGTTAGAAGAACATTCACAAATCTATCAGGAAGAGAAATGAGGCGTAGAGAAATAAAGTAGTTCAGCCATCAGCAAACAGCGCTTCTGGGACAGAGTTGAAGAGAATCCTAAGGTTAGAAGAAACATTCAGAGGTCATCAATTGCCATTCTCATTTGTCTGCAAACTCTGTATTATTCAGTGTCCTCCAGAGGAGAAATTTCTATGTCCTTTCTCACTAACTTCTCAAAAGTTTAAGAGCCTGCATTAGGTATCTCTGCCTAAAACTGCTTCTGTCTGACTTCAACTCACTTAAACAGAATGAACATCACTACAACAAATAGGTTTCCTAGTATTTTCAATTGCCTCCACATAAAAGTCACATTAGTAGTTTTATTCATTTCTAGTATAAATTTTAAAACCATGTCTACTACAAAGCCAGGAAGATTTAATAATAGCCATCGTTTTAGACTTCAAAATATGAGTTATAGTGGCACTGCCATAAACAGAATTTGAATAAAAGCAGCTTATTTTACATATTTTGTTTCTATTCCATTTAGGGTATCCATGTGTCTAGCATGCTCCGTGTTGAAAGACAGTAGAGGTGAAAAGAAATATATCTGTCATCCAAGGAGGAGTTATTAACCTTCACCCTATTGCTCAACCTTGGATTTCTGTATCACCTCACCTTCACTCCTAAAGGGTGCATTTCATGCCCTATAGTGAGGGTGAAGATATGATGCCACTACCACGGGTTTCAAGAAACCTTCAGAGTCAAAATTTCACAAATAGAAAAACAAACATTTTTTCAATGTGATCTCCTACTGTTCTAGCAAATTTTAAGTGTAATGATAGTATGACATCTTTATATGTTGTTGAAATCAATAATTCAATGAGAGGTCTGTGAAAGAAAATATCTCTAGATTCACCCACTAAAGTGAGAAATTTTAATTGAGTAGAAAAAATTTATAATTCCCTTTAATATGGTTCCCTCCAATAGGCATAAATTTAATTTTACTAAAGATATTTAATTAAGAAAAGTTGTTGACCTACACTTATTATGCATACATCTTGATAACTACTGGTTAACACTATTTTCTACAAAGATCTACTAGACCCTATTCTCTCTTGCTTCAGGGGGATACTGGTCCAGTATTTCCCCCTATGTTGGTATTTTTCATTGCTATTGGATCATCAGGATCATTGCTATTTATCAGGAAGAGAAATGAGGCATACCTTGTCCAACCACATGCCTCTCCCTAGCAGGCACACATCCAGTGACTATTGTGGTACACTTTGATGATATAAATATTTAAGCTTAATGCAGGACACTTTTGACATTTCATTTAAATTCCTGTATGTATGGGATTGTCCAAGGCTTTTTTGAGCCTGCATCACTGTTCCATTCAAATTATTCCTCTACCTATACAGCTTTCTCCTTTCTCCCACAGGTGTAAATCTCTAATAAATATTCAGCACACCAAAGTCCATCTCAGGGTCTGCTTATGGAAAATTCCATCTGTGGTGGCTTTCTTATCAGGTCATCATAGTGGTCTTCACAATGCTAAATTCAATAACCAATTTTCAGTTCTCATCATACTTGGACTACTAATTGATCTTGCTGACTGTTCTCATGCTCCATTTTCTTCAGCCTCTTCTTACAGAATAGCAACCAGAGAATCCTCCTAAAACATTAATAGAATCCTCCTAAGACAACTTATTGCCCTCCTCAACTAAAAACTCTCCCATGTTTGTCATTTCATTTTGAGGAATAGCCAGGGTCCCTACAATGTTTTCCAATGGCTCAATATGGTAACTCCATCTCCACCATTTAACTTCATTCCCAACTACTTTCTCATTTCTTCACTTTGCTTCAGCCACATCATCGTTAACACTGTTTCTCGACTATTGCAATCATACTCGTGTCTACTGGAGTACCCTAAATATGGCTAGGCCTCTCATTTCCTTATATACTCCAAAATTACCTTTGCCTTAGCCTTATAATTACTGTACAGAAGTCTTATCTATCTAGAGTGATTATACCATCCCTCTCAACTTTAATGCTTTCCTGTTTTTTCTTCATTTGCTTTATTTCCTTTCTTTGCATTTTTTTCAGCATCTGATACAGTATGAATTGACTTATTTGTCCAAAGAGTAAGTTCCTTGAGGAAAATAACCTTGTTTGTTCACTACTGTAATTACAGAATTCAAAATATTGCTTCAGGCAATAAATAATCATTGAATGAGTGATTTAATGAGTCAACATCCAAGAGTGCAAAATATCTTCTTGGAAATAATAATAGAACTGAATTAGGTGTAAAACATATTGTGGCCTAATATTTTACAATATGCTAGAAATCCACATCCATGCCATATAGCTCTGAAATGAATATATCTAGAACATTCACCTATTGTTTATTTAATATCCCTCAAGAATAAATGCATTTCCAAAGCTGTAGTTGGTAAAAGTATCAAACATCTCTTGGTTTGGGATATTTTTGAAATTCTAGGACTGTTCTAAATTGTGTCATTACACTTAGAAAAGAAAGTTTCAAAACCAGAAATCTGTTTTAAGAAAAGGTTAGAGGGTCCAGTCATTATGGACATGATTCTGACATATATGAATCTGTAAGCAAGATAGACTGTAATGGAACTGTTCTCAAAAACCCATATAGTTTTACAGAAATTCTTGTAGTTAAATAAACCAACACTTCATGCCACCATTAGTGTAAATACCACTAAATAAAGTGCCCTAGACAGTATTTAATCAATCAAACTGCGACTAATGGAAAGTTCTGGCCAAGGCCTTCAAGCATCTCAGTCTTCTTGCCAACATGTATTTCTTTGTCTATATTTACACTGTGTATATTCTAACAACAGAAAAGACAAAAACAACAACCTTGACCCTCATGTAGTAAGACGGTTGAATTATAATGGTCTCTGGGGAGAAAAAGGTAAATTAAAAAAATTAAAAAATTAGCATTCCCAGTTAAATGTTGGTCATACTGGCAGAAAAATGAGTATCTCTCTACTTTTACCTGTTCATCAGAAAAGCACTTAAGTTGAGGTATATATGAAAGCATTATGAACACACAATTCCTTATATATGCAAACATATAGAAAAATATGGCTCTTTCATTAGTAATGAATAAAACATAAAACACCAAGAACAACTGATGTGAAGAAAAATTATATTCACATAAGTTATACTTGGGACAATCTCTTCCCAAACTTAAAGGAAAACCCAATTATGTTGATTTTTCAGTGAATAGAGAAAATTTAATACTGATAAATGTACAGTTATTACATTTTAAATTAAAAATCAAATGGAGAAGTAAATATACACTTTAAGACCCAAAAGTCATAGAGTTCAATATATTTGTAATCATGATATTTAATTATACCTTTAACTTTAGGAAAATATTTTAAATTTTGTAAACTAGATTAACTTGGATCAGAGCAGTAATCCTTTAAAAGAGCTCAATGTTCTATGAAAATAAAAATAAGTGGAATTAAAACATAAAAGGATTTTTCACTAAAGCTTATAGATAATTTAATACAATTAAGAGCTATTAATACTAATAGCAAAAATATTAATAGCTACAATTTATTACATGCTGAGTGCCAGCATTCTAAAAGTTTTCCATATATTTCCTTCTTTGTCTTTATAACCCTCTCCACCTTAGGAGTTAGGTACTATTATGATGTCTATTTACAGATGAGAAAACTGAGACTCAGATAATTCATCTATTTTGGGGAAAGGACATAGAACTAGTAGGGGATGAAGCCAAATTCCTGACCAGTTATTTGACCTTGAAGCTGATGTTTCTACAGTTGATCTTAGTCAAGAAGCCAAGAAGTGATAAAGTCCATCCTTTTAATCAGTACAGTGTTAACACTAACAATTAGCTTAGGGAATAAAAGGTGGAAATAGAGTTTTAGCAATAAGTCTGTCTTCATGGATGGTGCCAGCAGAGATGATTGTTAACAGCAAAATTCAGACAGTCTTCAGGTCATTTTCTCTCCCTAGTGTCAAATAAGCAGCTTGACTGGTAGTTTTGACAGAACAAGTCAGTTGATTTGGCTTCAGCAGGCAAAGTCATCGCCTAGCTCCTCTATACTACAGGGAGGTTCTTGGCCCGAGTCCTTGGCAGCCTTGTTTTACAACACTGTTAATAATGTACTCCCAGCAGAGGTTCAAACCACAACAAAGTGCATTAGACCCAGCCTTCACAGCTCAGTGGGCTTAAGGAAAATTTAGAGGACAGTGCCATGCTCTCTTCATCATCTTATTGCCATATCAACAGATTTACTCTCAGGCAATTACTTTAGAAATTTGGCTATCCCCAAAAAAATTCTTCAATATTCTTGAGAAATGGGTTAGTGGTAATAATGCTTTTCCAGAGTTCTCATCGTGTATTTTACTATGAATTAGATGGTGTCAGCAAATGCTACTGAATGGTGAGGAGACAAAAAAAAAAAAAAAAAAAAGACTAACTTTAACAGAAATGATTCTGCTCTCCTTCCCTTTGGCAACACACACAAACACATTACTTCTAACTTTTTTGAGGCTCTACATTCTCACCTTTAGAAGGCTTATTCTTTTTTGGACTTAATTATCATCTTTATGTGAAATATCTTCGAATAATTTCTAATCCTATAAACTCAGCTGACCTGGGCAACTCAACTTCTTGAAAGGACACTATTGTATTAGCACCTTGCACAGACCCTTTAGGGTACAGTTCAATGGAGTCATTTTGATGCTGAAAGCCAATGGTGCTTAAAAAGAAGAAGTAAATAGAGGCAACCTATGCCAGTCAACCTTACTCTCAAAGTCAAGAGAGCAGAGTTACTATGCAGGCTGACCCAATCTTGGAACTGATCTAATTATAATATCACATGTAAGTCAAAGATAGCTAGGTACAGAGGAAACTGGGTTATGGCAACACTGAAGAGAACATAAGAAATCAAGGGAAATAATCTCAGGAGAAGAATGTAAAGAAGTCTGGGGTGATAAGAATACCACTGAATAATCTTATGTGTTGTTTGCCTTAATGGAACATTAGTTACATACTGTGTAATAAATAACCCCCCAAAATTAGCAGCTTAAAACAACAAGCACTTATTATCTCACAGTTTCTGTGGATCAAGAATCCCAACACAGTGTAACTGGGTGCCTCTGGCTTAAGGTTCTTATTGATAAGGTTGCTGTCAAGCTGTCAGCAGGTGTGAACAGTCATCTCAAAGCTTTCCTGGGGTTGAAAGATCTGATTCCAACCTCACTTGTGTGTTTTTTGTCAGGTCCTAGAAATTCATGTCTAAGTTCCCTCTCATGGGCCTCTTCATAGGTTTGCCTCAGGACATGGCAACTGGCTTACCTCAGGAAGGGTGAGATGTCTTATGGAAAGGGAGGGAAAGCACACCCAAGACTTAGGTCACAGTCTCTTTGTAACTTAATATTGGAAGTGATGTACTATTAGTTTGCCACATTCTACTCAGTAGAAGCAAGTTATTAGGTCAAGACAACACTAAAGGGGAGGAGAATACACAAGGGAATGAATACTTTAGTGACTTGCTATGTTCTGACACTGTGGCTCCCCCACCACAGAATCTCTTCCTTCATGGATCATAGATGGCCTCTTGCTCTTGGACACAACTTTATTTTAGTATTCATCCTCCTCTACCTCCTCTTCCGCATCCCTCTTCATTAGTAGCTTGGGTATGTTTGAAGCTTTTTTTTTTTTTTTAACCCTCCCTTCATACTTTTCATGATATTTATTTTTCTATATTTTTATAAATCATGTTACTCTTTCTTTAGTGGCTTTTCATCTTGTAACTTCCAAAAAGATTTTTTAAGGGAGTTTATAACCACAGAAGTTGTTGCCCATCAAAGATTAACTGGAGCTTCTATTTCTTGTGCTCACTCATGGGCACAGTCTGACAGACAGAGGACCCACCTCAACTCATACTTCTCAAATTTCTAAAGCAGGGGCAAGAGAATGTGGTTATTCATAAAATGGTTTTTAAAACTTCCACCCAGAAGAGATTCTGTGCTTATTTCACTGATCAAACTAAGTCACATGGTGAAGCCCAACTTCTGAGAGACAAGGAAGTGCAATCCTATTGTAAATCCTAAAAAAGGTCACTGAATATGTTCAATCAATATCCCTAATGACTGCCACACTAATCAAGACACATGTGCACTCTTGCTTCTGTGGATTTTTTTTTTTTTTTTTTTTTTTTTTTTTTTTTTTTTTTTAGGTGGAGTCTCACCCTGTCGCCCAGGCTGGAATGCAATGATGCGATCTCAGCTCACTGCAACCTCTGCCTCTTGAGTTCAAGTGACTCTCCTGCCTCAGCCTCCCGAGTAGCTGGGATTACAGGCATGCACCACCACACTCAGCTAATTTTGTATTTTTAGTAGAGACAGGGTTTCTCCATGCTGGTCAGGCTTGTCTCGAACTTCCGACATCAGGTGATCCACCTGCCTCGGCCTCCCAAAGTGCTGGGATTGCAGGCATTAGCCATCATGCCTGGCCCCAAACAAAGTATTCTTAAGACCATAAAGAAAATATGTATTCTCAACCTGTTAGTCATAAAATGTGAAGGATCTAATTTCTCAATATTTTACAAGAAAACCTACATCATCCCATTTTGCTAAATGTATTTATGACAGCGCCCTTTGACATTTCATTCCTATATCTTTCATGTTTGCACACCAATATTTTCTTAAAACAAAAGTGTAGCTATGTTTAGATTCTTAATATTTTAAAGTTATTTGTATTCTCTTTTTTCCTTCTACTTTTTTGTAAAATGAATGAAAAATATAAAAACCTAAAAGGGGTTTATTGAACTCAAAGGGTAAATGCAATGACCGTATTATTGATTTGCTGTGTGTTCAGCAAACATTGCAAGCTAATTGGTAGCAACATTTTTAGAGTCAAAATGAGGGTCATCACCATCTAATTGTTTGAACCAGGAATGGGTAACTGATAGTTTTTCTCAATGTATACCCCTAGTTTATTCAGAGTTTTATCATAAAGAGATAATTGAATTTTATTGAAGGCTTTTTCTGCATTTATTGAGCTAAATCATGTGGTTTTTTTTCTTTAGATCTGTTTATGTGATGAATCACATTTATTTATTTACTTATGTTGAACCAATC
This sequence comes from Macaca nemestrina, assembly GCF_043159975.1. NCBI lineage: Eukaryota > Metazoa > Chordata > Mammalia > Primates > Cercopithecidae > Macaca > Macaca nemestrina. The sequence continues at coordinate 62,440,649 of NC_092130.1, forward strand.
TTGCATGCCAGTGATGAAGGCTACTTGATCATGGTGGATAAGTTTTTTGATGTGCTGCTAGATTTGGTTTGCTGGTATTTTGTTGGGGAGTTTTGGATCAATGTTCATCAAGTTTTCTTTTTTTAATTTTTTTGGTTGTATCTCTGCCAGTATCAGGATGATACTGGAACATACCCCAAAATAATAAAAGCCATATATGACAAACTCACAGCCAATATCATATTGCATGGGTAAAAGCTAGAAGTATTCCCCTTGAAAACTGGCACCAGACAAAGATGCCCTCTCTTACCACTCCTATTCAATGTAATATTGGAAGTTCTGGCCAGGGCAATCAGGCAAGAGAAAGAAATAAAAGGTATTCAAATAGGAAGAGAGGAAGTCAAATTGTCTTTGTTTGAGGATGACATGATCCTTTATCTAGAAAACCCTATCGTCTCAGCCCAAAAGCTCTTTAAGCTAATAAGCAACTTCAGGATAGTCTCAGGATACAAAATCAACGTGCAAAAATCACTAGCATTCCTATATAACAACAAGAGACAATAGGAGAGCCAAATCATAAATTAACTCTCATTCACAATTGCCACAAAAAGAACAAAATAATCTAGGAATACAGCTAACAAGGGAAGTGAAGCACCTCTTCAAGGAGAACTACAAACCACTGCTCAGAAAAATCAGAGAGGACACAAATGGAAAAACATTCCGTGCTCACAGATAGGAAGAATCAATATCGTGAAAATGACCATATTGCCCAAAGCAATTTATAGATTCAGTGCTATTTCCATTAAACTACCATTGACATTCTTCAAAATATTAGAAAAGACTGTTTTAAAATTTATATGGAACAAAAAAAGAACCTGAATAGCCAAGACAATTCTAAGCAGAAAGAACAAAGCTGGAGGCATCACACTACCCGACTTCAAACTATACTACAAGGCTAGAGTAACCAAAACAGCATGTACTGCTAAGAGCAGACACATAGACAAATGTAACAGAACAGAGAACTCAGAAATAAGACCACACACCTTCAACCATCTGATCTTTGACAAACCTGACAAGAACAAACAATGGGGAAAGGATTTCCTGTTTAATAAATGGTTTTGGAAGAACTAGCTAGCCATATATAGAAACTGAAACTGGATCCCTTCCTTACACCATAAACAGAAGTCAACTCGAGATGGATTAAAGACCTAAATGTAAAACCCCAAACTATAAAACCCTGGAAGAAAATCTCCACAATATCATTCAGGACAAAGGCATAGAAAAAGATGTCATGACAAAGATACCAAAAGCAATTGCAACAAAAGCAAAAATTGACAAATGGAGTCTAATTAAACCAAAGAGCTTCTACACAGCCAAAGAAATTATCAGAGTGATCAGAAATTCTACAGAATGGGAGAAAATTTTTTCAATCTATCAATCTAACAAAGGTCTGATATCTAGTCTCTACAATGTATTTAAACAAATTTACAAGAAAAAAAAAACAATAGAAAGTGGGCAAAGAACATGAACAGATACTTCCAAAAGACATGCATGCAGCCAACAAACATTGAGAAAAGTTCAACATCACTGATCATTAGAGAAATGTAAATCAAAACCACAATAAGTTACCATCTCATACCAGTCAGACGGTTATTATTTAAAAACTCAAATAACCACCAATGATGGCGAGGTTGTAGAGAAAAAAAAAAAAAGACACTTTTACACTGTTGGTGGAAGTATAAATAAGTTTAACCATTGTGGAAGAGAGTGTGTGGTGATTCCTCAAAGACCTAGAGGCAAAAATACCATTTGACCCAACAATCCCATTACTGGGTATATACCCAAAGAAATAAAAAGCATTCTATTATAAATGTACATGCACTCATATGTTCATTGCAGCACCATTCACAATAGGAAAGACACAGAATAAATGTCCATCAGTGATAAACTGGATAAAGATGATGAGGTACATACACACCATGAATACTATACATCAATAAAGGGAGCAAGATCATGTCCTCTGCAGGGACATAGATGGAGCTGGAAGCCATGATCCTCAGAAAACTAACACAGGAACAGAAAAGCCAATATTGCATTTTCTCACTTATAAGAGGGAGCTAAATAATGAGAACACATGGAGCAGAACAACACACATTAAGGCCTGTCTAAGGGTGGTTGCGGGAGGAGGGAAAGCATTGTGAAGAATAGTTTATGGATGCTGGGCTTAATACTTAGGTGATGAGATGATCTGTACAGCAAACCATGGCACACATTTACTTATGTAACAAACCTGCACATCCTGCACATGTACCCCTGAACTTCAAATAAAATAGAAAAAAGATTGATATACTTTGGTATTATGGCAAAAGGTAGGTAATTTGTCTTTGCTTCTATTAGTGAAGTGATGTGACATTTCCAAGTTATCTCCAAGCACCCATTGGTGAAAAGAATGAGAGATGGGAAATTCTACATCTGAGGATGCTGACTAAATGCCATTTTAAAACAGAGGTCTGTGCAAGTGTTTTTATTTTAAAAGGAAAATAGAAAAGAAAAATATTCTATATATAATTCTACATCTATTTTTCTACATCTATATGTAAAATAGATGTAGAATTATATATAATTATATAATTATAGTTACATAATTTTGAATTATATGAGGAGATACATATAATACAAAGGAAATCCAAAACAACAAAACTAAGCAGAAAAGAATCATGAAAAAGAGGTGAGGGGGTTCAGAGAAAAAGAGGGCTAAGGAATGAAGAGGAGTTTTAGAGAGACTATCCAATTCAAACAATTCGTCATTCATGCATGAATCAGTCACATATTTACTCAGCATCTAAATGTGCCAAGAACTATGTTGCAAATATGAAGACAGAATCCTGTTTTCCAAGGATGCATAGTGCAGTGGGCAAGACTAACAACTTTATTTTGTTTTTCTATTGCAGTATGTCTTCAGCATCCTAGGAAACTGCATTTTGACTTATTCAGGTGAATTAAAAGTTATGCTGCCAATATGAATTCAGTGACCACATGGGATGAGTAGAGAAGAAATAAAAAGTATAATGGAAAATCAAAAGTGAAAAAGTAGAATTCTGCAAATCATCCCATTAAAATGTATAATACCATTATAAAAATAAGTATAAAATAGGAGAAAGATAAGCAAGAAATTAATCATGCTTGGTCAAGGTCTTAAAGAAGTTAGACGAAGTAGGCTTCAGATAAGAGATGACATATGTACTATCTTTTTATAGGTATAGAATCTGCAGGTGGATCAGAAAGAAAAGGATCTTCTAGAGAGAAAAATATGTTTATAGAACTTGGGAGGGGAAAAAAAAACCTGTTGATATATTCAAGATGTATAAAATCACTTGATTTCTGTAGTACCTGAAGTACATAGGGCATAGAATTTTGGTTGCAGATTACACTACCAAGAAAATGGACACACTAGGAAGTATCTGCACAGGAATTTATATAATACTCAAAGAGCAATAGGAAACTATTTAAGCAAAGAGTGATGTTAATGCTCTGTGAACCTCAACTTTCTCATTTATAGAATAGAGGTAAAGTACAATTTATTTCTATAACTGATCACATTTTGTTTTGAATTTCATGTTTTTCCTGATGGTAAACGGGGTGAGAATGCAAGGAAAGTAAACTTAACCTGGACAATTAAAAGAAGACTGATCTATACAAGTTTAAAACAGACTTTTATCATGTTGATTTTTCAGTCAGTTCAAAGCTCAAATTCAAAACTACAGTACAGATAGAAATAGGGTTCTTATCTTTTTGTATGGAACTTAGCAGCCAGCTTTCTTTACAGCCAGTCTGTGTTCTAGGGTGCCAGCAAGGTCAGTGGTTCCCAAAGTTTTTATCTCAAAATCCTTTACACATTGGAAACTATTAAGAAATGCAGGGCAGGAGTGGTGGCTCACACCTGTAATCCCAGCACTTTGGGAGGCCAAGTCAGGAGGATTGTTTGAGACCAGGAGTTTGAGATCAGTCTGGGCAACATAAGGAGACCCCAACTCTACACAAAATAAACAAGTAGCCAGGCATGGTAGTTGTATGCCTGTGGTTCCAGCTCCTTGGGAGCCTGAGGTAGGAGGATCACTTGGGCCCAGGAGGTGGAGGCTACAGATGCTGCAGTGAGCCACAATCATGCCAGCTAGTGTGACAAAGTGAAACCCTGTCTCAAAAAAAATATATTAATCCAAAATGTTTATGTGGGTTATAATGTTTATATATTTATATGGGTTATCTATCGATGTCTTTCTATATATATGAAGTTAAAACAATTTTAAATTCACATTAATTTCAAAATAAAAACTCATTTTTTTGTAAAGAAATTTGTGTTAATGATTCCATTTTGCAAAATATAACAATGATATGAGTGGCATTATTTTACATTTTTTACATTTTGCAAATCTGCTTAATGTCTAGGTATCTGGCTTAATAGAAGGTAGTTGTATTCCCATAAGTACTTCTGCATTCAGTTTGTTGAGTTTGTTTGTTTATTTGTTTTTGAGATAGAGGCTCACTCTGTCACCCAGACTGGAATGCAATGGCATGGTCTCAGCTTACTGCAACCTCCACCTCCTGGGTTCAAGCAAGTCTCCCGCCTCAGCCTCCCGAGTAGCTGGGACTACAGGTGCATGGAACTACACCCGGCTAATTTTTGTATTTTCAGTAGAGACAGGGTTTCACTATGTTGGCCAGGCTAGTCTTCAATTCCTGATCTTGTCATCCGCCTACCTTGGCCTCCCAAAGTGCTGGGATTACAGGCATGAGCCACTACACCAAGCCTTGTTGAGATATTTTTAGTTGAAATATTTTGTTGGAAAAGGATAAAGTAGCCTAATAGTCTTTTCATATCACATGGCTATTCTTCTTTAATGCTGCAACAAAAAACTCAGTAAGTGAAAGCTTTTTAAACATAAACAGTACCTGAAAACCTGAAACCATATCAATAAATTTTTGTATTTTTGGACCAACTTATAATCTGAATTGATTTTCCTCTCATGCATGACTTTCTAGTATCTTTTGAGAAATATTGGTTGAATGAGTTAATGCAGATCTTCCATATGTTGACACATTTCATTATATAATGTCAAAAACATATTAATATCACCATTGATCTTATGAGAAATGTCTGTCAAGCTTAAGGTAGCAAATAAAAATATTTCAAATGTATTCATTTTCTATTGTTTCTATAAAATTTATCAAAACTTAACATCTCAAAACAGCACACATTTATAATCTCACATTTGTGTAATTCAGAAGTCCAGCTGGCTTCAGCTGTTCTTCTGCTCTGAGTCTCACAAGGTTGAAATCAAGGTACTGGCCAGCCTGTAGGCTCTGGTGAAGAACCTGGTTCCAGGCTCATTCAGGTTGTTAACAGAATTAAGTTCCATATGGTTATTGGTCTGTGGTCCCCAGTTCCTGATAGCATGTCATCCAGGGAAGCTCTCAGCTCATTAAGGACGTCATAATGTTCTCTTCATCTTCAAACTTGCAACAGCATGTTGAGTCCTTCTTATACTTTTTCTCTGACTTTCTCTTATGGCTCATCTCTTTGCTTCCAGATAAAGACTCCTGCTTATTTATTTATTTATTTGATTTATTAGTTCATGTAATTAGATTGATCCTGCTGGGGAAATCCAGTAGAATATCCCTATCTCAAGGTTTGGAACCTTAATTGTATTTGTAAAGTCCCTTTTGTCATGTAGCATAACATACTCATGGGGCCTAGGGTATGAGTCTTGTAAGGGAAGGGAATTCTTTTTTCTACTATGCCAAATTTATATTTTTTCCTTGAAAATACTTATTACTGGAAACAAATATAATCAGTTGTTTTTCTTTAAATGGCAGGCTCACTTTATCCAGTTTCAAGAGTCTTTACCTGAAATCCATGTCTGCATAACCACTGTATGTCAGTTGTTCTTCCAAGTAGAAAAGGTGATCCATGAAAACAGCTAGTTTAGTTCACAACTCAAAAATCACACATGCACTTTTCCTTAAGACAAACATCATACTTTGACATGCATACTTCCATTTTGTAACACAGCATTAAAAAGATATTCTCAAGGGTTGAGATTTGTAAAGTTACCATTGTTTTACTTCTTTATTGAGGAAATTCTTAAGTGAAATATTTTTTTAATCCAAAATACTTGCCAGTGAAGAACATAAAGACTTCTAGTACAGTTCATTGCTCCTGCCTTGATCTGTGCTAAGGCATCAGCAATTTTGACCTTTATTGTTTTTTTTTAACATCAATGCAAACATCATTAATATCTTAGAATTACATAAACATAGTTTTGATATTAAAAGCTGCCTAAAATAATATCAGAGGTCTGAAGATTATATTTTAATAACCACTTAGTTTCAAACCTCACTTTTGAGAACTCAAATGTCTGGCTGTCGCTTAGTATATTAAGCCTGAACTCAAAATGGCTCCATACATTAAAGTCTATTTCACATTCTTAAGAAATACACTCCTGGTATGCGTAGTTCACCTTGGCAGCTCCTCACCACATAGTGATGAAGTGTTCTTGGCTTGTGTTGCGATTATATATTGTGGCATTGCTTATCATCTCCTAAGGCTCTCTAGGCTAACTGTGGTTGATTTATCACTTGAGGTCTACCATATAGTAGCAGCCAGAAATCCACTGGGGTTATAGATATCTAAAGGATAAACTGGGTTTGACATCCAAAATGACTATCTCACATTAATGGATGAAGGCTATTGACCAGCAGCTCACCTGGGTCTGTTGACTTTGGTGCCTGCATGTAGCCTCCCCATGTGTTTTGGGCTTCTGAAAACATTGAGTTTGGAGATTTCCAAAGGTAGCGCCCAAGAGCAAGTGTTCCAAGAGATAGAAGAATTTGCCTGCCACTTAGGGCTTGGGCATGAAGACTGGCACCAGGTTATTCCCACCATACCATGTTGTTCAAAGCAATCATAGAATCCCCACATCATGATCATAGGAGTATCAGAAATTTTAACCATCTTTAAATTACACTACTGCCTGATTAAATGTGAAGAAATTGTAAGGTTCACTTTACTGTTCTATAGCTACTCACTGGGAGATAGTCATTCTAGCCTGGTCCCTGGATAATCTACTGCTAAACCTGTTTATTGAGGTATCAGAATTGTACCTGCTTTTGAAGTTCATAACTCCCTACAACCGTATTATTATGAAGTCTTGAAGCCCTTTATCTGACACACCAGCCCTATTCCTGCACACCATCTCTCTCAGCAATTTAGCTTCTTGCTTTTGGAACATTTGAGAACTTTTGAATCTTGTACAGGCTTAATTCTAGCTACGTATATCATAAGATATATCTTAGACCCTGTCTACCAACATCCTCTGCCAAAATTGTTCTATCACTTTTAAAACATTTGAGACATGGTGCTTCTTTAATGTGCTGCTTATTTTCTTAGGTTATATTGGGGAAAATAGGATAAGTCCTTCTCTTCTGAAATTTCCCTCACCCTCAAATCTTACTGAATATTCTTGCCACCTCTAATGTTGAGGGGTAGGAGACATGCAGGAGTACATGCCGAAGTTTAATTTCTCTCACTTTTTCCTTGGCTTACCCTCTCATCTCGAGAAGGTCTTTCTACTTCCCCTTCCTGTTTGTTGGGAGTATACCACAAATGCATTCCTTCCTGTTTGTTGGGAGTATCCCACAAATCCATTATCCAATAGTAAAAATAATCCAGTTTCATTAGAACTAATTTTTTATATGTAAAAGGAAATATTGATAAATTAGAAAGAAAAGACACTTTTATTTCTCAACAAAGTCTAAGTTTCAGAATATCTTCTGACTATGGATGACACTCAGCTGTATTTGTTCTAGTTGGCAAAATATCATGTGCAGGCCAAATCAAGCCTATTTTCGTAGAGTCCATGAGTTCATAATAGATTACACATTTTAAAAAGTATTGTTAAATAAAACACATGAACAAGCAAATCAAAAACCAAAGAAGAATATGAGACAAAGATGATGTTCGGCACACAAAGATGAAAATATTTACTATGGTCAGCTACAGAAAATAGTTTGTGAATCCTTATTCTATATGGTATCTTCTTTCCTCCAGAAGTGATTGATGCTTTTGCTTAAAGACTTGGTGAGACACAGCAAAACTTACTACTTCAGATTAAATATATTAGCTTAACATTTTTTTTACATCCCAATTGTATGTGTAAGAGATTTCAATATCTAACAAATATTTAGTGTTCAATAAATGTTAATTTTCTTTCAATTCCTCTTCTCCTCAATAAGGATTAAAAAAGAATAAAGGTATGTGATTTAACAGCAAATATTAAATATTGGTATTTGAGATATTTAAAAGGCATTTAATTATTTAAATGGAATTAAAATTACTAAAAGGAAACTGGGGCAAAGGAGAATGTGGTAAATCTGCCTGCAGACAAGTTGAGCTTGGTGTGTCCTTGTAAAGGTGCCAGGGAGTTATTTGGAAATACGACTGTAATTTGAAGAAATGATTGGGTGTTGAATAGATAAATGTGCTTATCATTTGGGAAAATATGTGACAACTGGAATCACTAAAGTATAGAGGTATATTCTGGAAAAGAAATCAGAAATGAGGAAATCTGAATGCTGGAGACCATCAGCAATTTAAAAGTGAAGAGAAAGAGTCAGAGGATGGTCAGCCAGAGGCAGCAATAAAACTAAGAACAAGTGTTTCTGGATTCTAGGAGAATAATTGATGAGGAAGTTCATCAAAAGAAGTTAAGCAGTTTCCCTAAGATTTCCCAGCCAGATAGTCAGAGTCTGTATTTCAAATATCAAAACTAATACTTTCGGGAGGGGATGGAAGGGATGAGCGAGGGAAGGGAAGGGAAGGGAAGGGAGGGGAGGGGGAGGGGGAGGGGGAGGGGAGGGGGAGGGGGAGGGGGAGGGGGAGGAAAAAAGAGATAAAAACATGAAAGAAAAGGAAAGGAGAAGGAAGGGAAGGGAAGGAAAGGAAAAAGGGGAGGGAAGGAAAGGAAAGAAAAAAGGAAGGGGAAAAGGAATAGAAAGAAAAGAAAACGAAAAAAGGAAGGGGAAAAGGAATAGAAAGAAAAGAAAAGGAAAAAGGAAGGGGAAAAGGAGTAGAAAGAAAAAGATGTCCACAGACCCTGTCTTAAAAAAAAAAAGAAAAAAAAAAAACAAGAGAAAAGAAAGAATAAAGGAAAGGAAAGGAAAAGAAAAGAAAAAGTGCCCATCACAGGTCTGGTTCATTTCTAGTCTCTAGGGGAAAGCATTTTCTTGCTTTGTCAACTTCTAGAGATGGCTTGCATTCCTTGGCTCACTTCCATTTTCAAAGCCAGTGGCATCCAGTTGAGTCTTTCTCACAGGGCATCACTCAGACACTGACACTTCTGATTCCCTCTTTCATGGTTTCAGGAGACTTGTGATTATATTGGGCTCATCCAGATTATCAGAAATAATCTTCCTATTTTAAGGTCAGCTGATTAGCAATCTTAAATCCATCAGAAACCTTAATTCTCCTTTGCCATATAACCTGACATATTCACAGGATCACAGGATGTAGACATCTTTGGGGCCAACTATTCTACCACATTACTGCACCACAAATTGCCATCCACTCCTTAATCATTGCATCTCAAAACCCAAGAGCCACTTTTGTTTTAAATTTTAACTTCTTCTTTGATTCACTGATTTAACTTATAGAGAGAGTAAGTTCAGGTTTCAAGGTATGATTTTTATTTTTTTTTAATGAAGAAGCTAATATCTGCTTACTTGATTTAATATGCTACTTGATTTTACTTTATCCTCATGCCTGAACTAAAATTACTGTTCTTCCTCAAATATTCCTTACCCTTTTATCACTGTTTCCTTTTATTTTATACACACCTTGCCACCTGAATTTTTCTGCACACTCAGCCCAGTGACATGTTCTTAAGTACACTAGACTTCAACATTTACAGTATACCCTACGAAAGGTTTACACACTGTGTGCACACTGCACATGAGCTGTCTAATCTGAGACAGACCTTACTGCTTTGCAGACTTTCCTGCCAATAGTTCTTCTTTTAAATAGGTATATGAACTCAAACATCTCTTCTTTTTCTTACTGTTTCCTATGTCCAGATAGCTCTCCCAGTAGCTTGTTCCCAACTTATAGGGCAGCAGTAAAGTTGGAAACATTATTTTTTCATGCTACTTTCCTGTTGGGGTCTGTAAAGAGGTTTTCTTTAACTTTGCAAACTGAGTCAACACAAGCCCATACTTCATTATCGGGAGCCACTCTGCCCATCAGTATCTTGGTTACTCCTACAGAGTCACATTCCACTACAGATAACCCATATCTACATCTTCTGATCATATCGTGCTCATTTCAACATTTAAGGCTTTTGTTTCTCCTCTAATTCCTTGCCTGCTGTGGCTTTACTACTTCTCTGTTCTTGTTACAAGAACAAGATGTGATATCAATCACATCTTGATACTTCATACCCAGGATATTTTTCACTCAGTGATGTGGTTTTTACTTTTAAATTTTCCATAGAACTTATTGTCATAAAAGTTGTCATTTATAATCATTACCCTCCAGCACATTACATGATACCAGTGGTAAGAAAACAAGCCATAACAAACCATACTTTTAAAAACAGCTTGTCAGTGGTTATGAGCAGAGAAGAAGAGGAAGACACTATGCCTTATATATGTATAACAAATACAATCATAGTCTAATTTCAGGAAATGTTTAAAAATTAGAATCAATTATAGTATTTTGACAATAAACTTTATTATTTGATCTTCTAATCATTAAATATATATAATTTTAGGCATATAAACTATATATTTGACTTTGGCTTTTCCAAAGGTAGGTCATGCCTTTATACCTATGCTAAATTAGAACTTTTACACATGTTCAACACCTACTAACTTCCAATCACATATTCAATTTAATTGACTAGAACTGAACAATTTATTGCAAGTTTTTCAAATTTAGTACTCATGGTAGAACAACAATGTTCTAAAATAATACAAAATTTAAACTTCAGGCACATCACAGCCAAAACATATTTACATCCAAAAACAATTTTTACTGATAAGCAACTCCTAGCCAAAAGCAATTTATATCCCAAGTAATTTCTACTGATGAGACAGTTACAAACTGTCATGAAATTTTGCCACCTTAGTAGAAAAAAAATAAGGCACTAATAAACACAGAGAAAACAAATTGAATTAACAAAGCCAATGCCTATTTTAATAAAATGACAAGCAAGATAGGCAGCAAAAAGTATCAACTCCAATATCTAAATTAGAGTGTACAGAGTAAGTGAGCCATTCAATCTTCTTTATGGCTCTGTGGCCCAGTTCTACCAATGATGTCATGCTTTTATTGAAAAAAGTCAATCGCCATCACATCTGCTTAATTCTCAGAACCAAATGACTTGAGAACATTTCTAACTCTGAGGTTTTAGACCACTGTTGATCTTGCTAAATCTTAAAGAAAAGTGATAAATGCAATCACATAAAGGAGGAACATGAAAGGCAGCAACAGGTTCTCTTTGGAACCACACTTTGTGCTTATAACTTTTACTTCTTCCAAGTATAGATTAAGCATTCCTCATCTAAAAATCTGAATTACTCCAAAATCTCAAACATTTTGAGCACCAACATGATGCTCAAAGGGAATACTCATTGAAAATTTTGAATTAGTACATATCCTTAAATTTTTTTAAAAAGTTAAAATCCAACATATTTCTGGTCTTAAGCATTTTGAATAAGGAATATTCAACCTTACCAACTCGTACCAACAATGTAGGAGTACTCAACCTGTGTCAACAATGGTAGCATTTCAAAGCACTGCAGGCTTTGTGTGAAATAACACATTCTCCAGAAAAATAATCTTATATTCTAACTTGTGAGAATAAAAAATGCCAGTGTCTCATGGTGCAGCGTCAGTAAGTCATCGAGAAAGTAATAATGCTATAAGCAACAATATGTTTCAGCCGGTGCAGTGGCTCACACCTGTAATCCCAGCACTTTGGGAGGCCAAGGTGGGCGGATCACGAGGTCAGGAGAGCAAGACCATCCTGGTCAACATGGTGAAACCCGTCTTTACTAAAAATACAAAAATTAACTGGGTGTGGTGGTGGGCGCCTGTAATCCCAGCTACTCGGGAGGATGAGGCAGGAGAATGACTTGAAACCGGGAGGCGGAGGTTGCAGTGAGCTGAGATTGTGCCACTGCACTCCAACTTGGGTGACAGGACAAGATTCTGTCTCAAAACAAACAAACAAACAAAAAAACAAAAAAAGTACGTTTCTCGGCCTGAGATTTAAAAAAACACAAAACAAACTAAAAGGAAGATGTTTTATGTGTAACAATTCTTCCGATGTCAAGTGTGTGCATATGAACTATACAAATGAGAGGGACTCGCAAGTGTATCAGTTTTCAAAGGATGAGATTTCTATAATCCTGTGCACTCCAAAAATTATTAAGCATATACATAGAGTAAATGGAGATAATTGAAACAACAGTTCATACATGTATTGTATAAACAACATTATTTCAGAGAAATTTTATGAGGGTTGATAGCCTGGTTTCCAGTAACCAGGGTTACTGGAAAAGGGAGGAAGGGAAAACTGGCATATAGGAATCACCTCAAATTCTATACCTTAATGATGGATTCCAACAGTACATGGAACCTAGTATTTCTACTATGTACAGCCATGATAGATTGGAAGTGATTTCTCAGTTAATCGGAGATCACGTGAAATAATGTTTTTGTGGTACCATATAAAGACAATGATATCGGCCAGGCGCGGTGGCTCAAGCCTGTAATCCCAGCACTTTGGGAGGCCGAGACAGGTGGATCACGAGGTCAGGAGATCGAGACCATCCTGGCTAACATGGTGAAACCCCATCTCTACTAAAAAAATACAAAAAAACTAGCCGGGCGAAGTGGCGGGCACCTGTAGTCCCAGCTACTCGGGAGGCTGAGGCAGGAGAATGGCGTGAACCCGGGAGGCGGAGTTTGCAGTGAGCCGAGATCCCACCACTGCACTCCAGCCTGGGTGACAGAGCAAGACTCTGTCTCAAAAAATAAAAATAAAAATAAAAAATAAAGACAATGATATCAACATTTCTTTTCTTTTCTTTTTTTTTTCTTTTTTTTTTTGCCAAAATAACCTATCTTTGTTTCGTGATTCAAGCCAAGTGGCTAGTGCCAGATTTGCTGGCCCCCACTTACGTTAAATAGGGTAAAATTGAAGACAACTGACTGTGAAAAAAAGGATATTAGAGGTTAGAGTATGTCAATAAATTTGTCCAGAGAATTAAAAGATAGTTAGAAAGTTTACCTGGCTATCTCTAATTTTCAAAAGAAGTTAAAAGAAGAAAGGCTGCTTTAGCAGTGACACTTCAAAAAACACTGAGATAGCTTTAGATTTTTAAACCTTGATAAACTTATTTAATTCTTCTGGTCTCTACTTGTTACTACTAGTGAAAACCCTCAAAAAAAAAAAAAAAAGAAAGAAAATAAAGAAAAGAAACAACAACAACAAAAAACTCCAAAACTATGTTTATTCTTACTTAGCTACTTTTTGAGGAGATTTTATACCATTTGATCCTAGACCCTGCAAGTAAAAGCAATGAAAACAAAATGAGATAAAGAGTTGTTCTATAGCAAGAGGCTAAAGTAGACGAATAATTCCTGTGGTAGAAAACAAAAAAAAAAAACTAAGTGGTACCTGAAGAAGCCACCTCTATACTCCAAAGTAATTTTGGAGGAATATTTTCAGGAAGACAGCTCTTTGATAAATCCAGACACATCTCAATACAGCTTTAAAAGGCGGGGAGGTCGTGAAGATCACAAGAAGAAAGCTGAAGGAAGAGCCCCTGAAGTGTCACACACTGCTGGCTCCTGTCCACCCTTCTTGGGGAAACAGACAACACAGTTCTTAAGGGGCATCACATCAGTGCAAACCTTTGTATTGGATTTTTAAAATATTGATTCCAAGGCCTCAACCTAAATACACCTCTAGGGAAGAGACTCAGCAATCTCTATGTTGGTAATCAGCTAGTTTTGAAACCCTTATTTTATATGTAATCAACTCTCAATTACTTGGACTAGTATTTCTCATTCTTGGCTGTACATTAAGATCATCTGGGACCTTTTAAAATGTCCAAATGCCTGGGGCCTGCCATAAACAGCTTAAATCAGAAAACCTGGTAGTAGAACCCAGGAATTCGTGTTTCAGTGTTTAAACGCAAAACAAAATGTGGTGAAACAAAATACATCTCAGGTGATTTAATCCAGTCAGGGTTTGAGAATTTCAAAAAGAAAAGGAGAGGGAGGAGAAGGAGGGAGAAAATAAACTGATATTTATAAATGTGAGATGCTATAGATTATAATTTACATCCCAATTTCAAAACTAAAAAAATTTTATTAAATGTACCTTTAAAATTTTTTTTCATGCATTATATTTATATTTATGGGGTTCATGTGAAAACCTTTTAGATACACAGAATGTGTTATAATCAAATCGGGATATTTAAGGTATTCATCACCCAAGTATTAAATAAATGTTTTTAAAAAGAATATCTTACAATTAATAAAATAGAATTATGGCGTTAGATCCAATTTTAGGGTATTCATCACCCAAGTATTAAATGCTTTTAAAAAGAATGTCTTATAATTAATAAAATATAATTATGGTGTTAGATCTGATTTTATATTTTTGTTTAGCACTGTATATCATTTAAAATTATTGCATACAAGATTTATGATATACCCCTTAAAATTTAGCATTATGTTTAATATTTATATTATACTTTTGGAAGAGAAAAATCAAGAAGTAAAAGAATTTGGAGTTGTCACAAGAAATGTTATAATCTATTTTTGCCTCAACTAGTAAATAAAAAATGAGATTTTCTGAGTTGAAAGCCTATGCAAATACTATTACATTTAGGAAACTGTTGTAAACTATTGAGAAAATAATTAGGCTCTCAAACATCGATTGAGACTTCAAATCTGTCCATAACCATGAACCAAAATAACTCTACTACTTACACATGTCACGTCTATTCACCTAGATGATTCTAACATTTCCCCAGCTGACTAAACTTTAGACAGGCTTCTTCCTGAGTATAGGCCCTTGACTTCCCTTTTCTTAGAGTATTTACTTTAGAAAACTTGCTGCTGTAAATTTTTTCTTCCTCTTTAAGATGTTAATCTTCTATAGCCCAGGAATGTCTTTCCCAAGGACCTAGGAGCCATCCCTTTAAAATGTAATCATCAATAAAAATGGTGCCCTAGTCACCGTCTACAGCAGGATCTGTGCCGACCTTCCATAAGCACCAATTAGCAAACACAGAGGGCCTAATCACATTGACCAACCTCTTTACTATCTTTCTCCAGTACTTTGCCACTAGTTAACCCCAGTGCTTTCAAGTCTCTTGCCTTTTGTTTGAGAATTTGAGTTGAATTGCTCCCCTGTTGTAATAGTTTTAACCCCTATTGAAATACTCTAGAATAAAATTGTTCTTGCCCATTTAATTCTAATAGATGCAATTTTTCTTTTACACCACTTCTTTTCTGTATAAAGAGACCCTTGAAATGTTCATCATGCCTGTGTATCCTCGAATAGACTCAACACTCGAGAAACTATCACCCATAAAGGTAAAACCTGGAAGACATCGGATTATTATCTATACCCATTTCCATCTGTTGCTATTAACTTGTTATGTGAACTCTTTGAGACATTAGGTTAATTCCTTATACATGCAGAATCAATTGTTATGAAATGAAGTAGAACTGTTTAGTGTGAAAATTTTCCTTTTTTTCAACATCTTTGCATGAAAAAAAAATTAAAGAGCAGGAATACAATTAATTTCCTTTTCCAGAGTGTGATAACACAAATGTTAATAAATCATTCTTAGTTCAGAGAGGAGAAAAGCCTCCCTTCTCCCTGTCACTTCTCGCACTTACACCTCTCTCCTCCATAGTCTCCTATTACAGAGATATCTTTCCATTGGTAAAACAAAGCAAAATAAACAAAATTAATTCTATAATTAAAAGGCATTCCAAAATGTATAGCAATAATTATAAATAATCGACCACTAGCAAGCAAAAGCTAATATTCTTTGGTAATTATGAGGTACTTGGCTATAAAGTTATTTCTCTGGCTAACTTTATATATTTAAATACCAACAACTTTGAGTTAAAATCTGTTTATGAAGTATATTTTCTGGAAAATTTTTGCTTTTGTCCCTTCATCAAGGAGGTAACATTTGCTCTTTGTTTCATTGTGTTTTGCACTTAATAAATTTTTTGATTGAAACCTTTTCCTAAGTAAATTTGGAAATGTGTATTTTAGAAAAAAACACACCAAATATTATTTATATTTATTCTTTGGTAAATAAATATTCTCTTTTATCACTGTAAAACAAAATGAAACAACAAAAAAACTGAGTTTAAACTCAAATGCAGATTTTATGATAGCGTTTAATTTTTGAAAACTTTAAATGGGGCTGAGAGGTATGCTTTTAAGAGAGATTTTCTGCTTTGCCCTAAAAATAATTTCTGGTATAAATCCATACCAAGAACTTTAGAGGGAATAAAAATACTCCTGAAATGCACAATAAAATTTAATGATATCCTAGAATGTCTCCAGATACTAAGGCAATTACAAATGCATACAGTCTCCATGACTCCATTTCTAAGGGATTGTATAGTGCATGTCTGTCATTCCTAGGCAGAAAAATAGTAACCCTGACGGGATGCTAGAATATATACACAGTCAGGAGGATAATCATCCTTGCCTTAAGGAAATACAGATATTAAACAAACATAAATAAATATGCAATTACAAACTCTGATAAGTGCTGAGGCTAACTCCAAACTAAAGGAAAACTGCCAGAAATTTCATCTTCTGCTGTTATTCTAGATAAACTGAGAATTACATGTAAGCAAATGAAGCAAGTTCCTGTTGCTCGTGGTATTCAAAGTATATATAAAGCCTATTTCCTCTTGACTAGTAGGTTAAATATGCCACACATGATACTAGAAAGAATGTGATGAATATAAAGCTGGTAATAATCTCTAACTCTAATTGCCCAGATATATTTTCAGAAAGTCTACACTTTAATCACAAAGGACTAGATAGCTCTTGTTATGGAATTCTTCTGTCACATAACTATGGAAATGAATTTAGATGGCTAATTTTTTTTATCTCATAGGGTGAAAATTCTCTCAACAATCAGTTGTATTCATTTTTGCACTGAATAAATATTTAACAATATTCCCTTTGTCTCAGGTGGTATTCCTGAGATTGGAGAACACAACAGTAGTCTAGCCTTGTCAGGGACACCAATTAGTTATAAAGATAGATATTAAGCTAATATACAAACACATGCTATATAGTTACAAACTATGGTAGGAAAAGAACAAGGCACTGCAAGAGGGAATGATTCAGAAAAACTCATTAAGTTGGGGTGACAGTAATTTTAGCATGAATAAATAGAAATTTTACCAATGTTCAACACTTGAGATTCTGCCCAAAGTTCTCTTAAACCAAAACTCTTGGTCAGCAATTATGCCATAACCAAAATTGTTGTATGGCTTTCCAAAATGTCAGAAGTCCTACCAAGGTCCTTGGTTTGCAGAGTATCATCCATATTAGGAATTTTAAAATATATTTTGTTATGGAGAATCTCACATTTTTCATTGTCACTAGGTCAAAAGACATGTCAGTTCATGTGATTCTTTATAATACTAATTTTTCTAATAGAGAGGGTTCCTACAAATCATTTTTTAAATCAAAGCACCCCTCCTTTCTTTCTTGTTTAGTACTCTCCACTGTCTATTGTTCCCATATTTTTTGTCTATGTGCATTTAATATTTAGCTCCCACTTGTAAAATAGAACATGCAGTATTTGGTTTCCTGTTCTTGTGTTCATTCTTTTTTTTTTTTTTTTTTTTTTTTTTTTTAAATTTATTATTATTATACTTTAAGTTGTAGGGTACATGTGCATAACGTGCAGGTTTGTTACATATGTATACTTGTGCCATGTTGCTGTGCTGCACCCATCCACTCGTCATTTACATCAGGTATAACTCCCAATGCAATCCCTCCCCCCTCCCCCCTCCCCATGATAGGCCCCGGTGTGTGATGTTCCCCTTCCTGAGTCCGAGTGATCTCATTGTTCAGTTCCCACCTATGAGTGAGAACATGCGGTGTTTGGTTTTCTGTTCTTGTGATAGTTTGCTAAGAATGATGGATTCCAGCTGCATCCAAGTCCCTACAAAGGACTCAAACTCATCCTTTTTTATGGCTGCATAGTATTCCATGGTGTATATGTGCCACATTTTCTTAATCCAATCTGTCACTGATGGACATTTGGGTTGATTCCAAGTCTTTGCTATTGTGAATAGTGCTGCAATAAACATACGTGTGCATGTGTCTTTATAGCAGCATAATTTGTAATCCTTTGGGTATATACCCAGTAATGGGATGGCTGGGTCATATGGTACATCTAGTTCTAGATCCTTGAGGAATCGCCATACTGTTTTCCATAATGGTTGAACTAGTTTACAATCCCACCAACAGTGTAAAAGTGTTCCTATTTCTCCACATCCTCTCCAGCACCTGTTGTTTCCTGAGATACCATCTCACACCAGTTAGAATGGCAATCATTAAAAAGTCAGGAAACAACAGGTGTTCATTCTTTTAAGATAATGACCTTCATCCATGCTGCTACAAAGGACATATATTAGTCTCTTCTCACACTGCTATGAAGAAATACCTGAGACTGGGTAATTTATAAAGAAAAGAGGTTTAATTGACTCACAGTTCTGCATTACTTGGGTTGGGGGGGCTCAGGAAACTTACAATCATGATGGAAGGCAAAGGAGAAGCAGGCACCTTCTTCACAGGGTGGCAGGATGGAGTGAGTGCAAGCAGGAGAAATACCTGATGCTTATAAAACCATCAGATCTAGGGAGACTCACTCATTAGCACCATAACAGTATGTGGAAAGCCGCACCCATGAATCAATTATCTCCACCTGGTCCCACCCTTGACACCTGGGGATTATGAGCATTAGAATTCAAAGTGGGATTTGGGTGGGAGCACAGAGCCAAGCCATATCAAGACATAATTTTCTTATTTTTTTATGGCTGCATAGTATCCCATGGTGTGTATGTAGCCCATTTCTTTTTCAGTCCACCATTGATGAACACCTAAATTGATTTCATGTTTTTGCTACTGGGATTAATGCTAATGTTAGCACGCAAGTGCTTGAGTCTTTTTGGTAGAAAGATTTGTTTTCTTCTGGAGGTATAACCAGTAATGGGATTGCTGGGTCAAATGGTAGTTCTAAGTTTTTTTGAGAAATCTCCAAACTGCTTTCTACATTGGCTGAATTAGTTTGAATTCCCATCAACAACGTATAAGTGTTCCCTTTTCTCCACAGCCTTGCGGGCATCTGTTATGTTTTTATTTTTTAATAATCACCATTCTGACTGGTGTGAGATGGTATCTCATTGTGGTTTTGATTTTCGTTTCTCTGATTATTAGTGATGTTGAGCATTTTTCATGTTTGTGGGCTGCTTATACATCTTCTTTTGAGAAGTGCCTGTTCACGTCATTTGTCAATTTTTTTAGTGTTTTTAGGATTATTTGGTTTTTGTTAAGTACCTTATAGGTTCTAGATATTTAGACCTTTGTCAAATGCATAATTCACTAATATTTTCTCCCATTCTGTAGTCTGTCTGTTTACTCTGTTGGTAATTTCTTTTGCTGCACAGAAGCACTTTAATTAGGTCTCACCTGACAATTTTTGTTTTATTACAATTGCTTTTGAGTACTTAGTCATATATTATTTGTCAAAGCCAATGTAAAGAAAGTTATTTCCTAGATTTTCTTCTAGGAATTTTATTGTTTGAGATCTTAAATATTTCATCCATCTTCAGTTAATTTTTGTATGTGGTGAGAGGTAGGGGTCCAGTTTTATTCTTCTGCATATAGCTAGCCAGTTATCCCAGCACCATTCATTGAATAGGGAGTCCTTTTCACATTGCTAATTTTGGTTGATTTTGTTGAAATCAGATGGTTGCAGGTTTGTGTGTTTATGTCTGAGTTCTCTATTCTGTTCCATTGGTCTATGTGTCTGTTTTTGCAACAGTTCTATGCTGTTTTGGTTACTGTAAGTTTACATTACACTTTGAAGTCAGATAATATGATGTCTCTGACTTTGAGGGTTTTTTTTTTTTTTTTCCTGCTTGGGAGTGCTTTAGCTATTTGGGTTCTTTTATTACTTATAAAATGAGTTTTAGAATACATTTTTCCTAAGACTGTGAAAAATGACTTTGGTATTCTGATTGGTGTAGTGTTGAACCTATAATTTGCTCTGGGCACTACGGCCATTGTGATAATATTGGTTCTATGAGCATGGAACATTTTCCATTTATTTGTGTCATCTAATTTCTTTCAGCATATTTTATAGTTCTCCTTGCAGAGATCTTTTACCTCTTGCGTAGATGAACTCTTAGGTATTTCATTTCTTTATGGCTACTGTAAATGAAATTGTGTTCTTGATTTAATTCTAGCTGAAATGTTATTTGTGTATAAAAATGCTACCGAGTTTTGTACATTGGTTTTGTATGCTGTAACTGTACTGAATTTGTCAGTTCCAGAAGCCTTTTGGCAGAGTCTTCATGATTTTCTCTGTATAGCATGGTATCATCAGCAAAGAGAGATAATTTGACTTCTTTTCCTATTTGGATGTCTTTTATTTCTTTATCTTGCCTGATTGCTCTGGATAGAACATTTAGTACTGTGTTGAATAGGAGTGGTGAGAGTAGGCATCCTTGTCTTGTTCCATTTCCAAAGGAAATGGTTCCAGCTTTTGCTCAGTCAGTGTGAAATTGGCTGAGGGTTTGTCATAGATGGCTCTTATTATCTGAGGTATGTTCCTTTGATGCCTAGTCTGTTGAGGGTTTTTTAATCATGAATGATTGTTGGATTTTATTGAAGGCTTTTTCTTTGTCTATTGAGATGAATGTATCACCAATTTCCAACTTCTTTTCTATCTTAGCACTCACGATGGATGATGTTTATTGCTAAGATATTTAGCTTTATTTCTACTAGCATTTGTTTACTTCTTCCTCCACCCATTCTTTCATTCTCTTTTATAATTTCCTGCACTCTATTGTATTGATTGAACTTTTTAATGCTTTTTCCCCTCTACTTGTTCAGAAGTTATATATGGTCTCATTTTTATGGTTAACTTTAAGTTCTAACATTTAC
This sequence comes from Macaca nemestrina, assembly GCF_043159975.1. Taxonomy (NCBI): domain Eukaryota; kingdom Metazoa; phylum Chordata; class Mammalia; order Primates; family Cercopithecidae; genus Macaca; species Macaca nemestrina. Next base: position 62,461,927 of record NC_092130.1, read on the forward strand.
ACTTGACTTAACAAACCTAAAATCAATATCTTTCTTATGGAAAACCTTACAAGAAATTTAGAGCAATAAAACTTTAATCACCATGACAGTATAACCATAATAGGTACAGTTCTTACACTCTACTGTAACTAATCTCTCATTCAAAAAAGTTTATCAAATGAAAGGAAGTAAGAATAAATGTGTAACATTTTCTTTCTTCATTCATCCATTAACAGGTACTTGAATGAAGAAAGAAAATGTTACACATACATACAAAGACACGCACACAGACACACACACACACACACACAATGGGATAGCATTCAGTCTTAAAAGAGACGAAATCTTTCCGTTTGCAACAACATGGATGCACCTGAAGAACATTATGCTAAATGAAATAAGCCAGATATAGAAAGACCCATACTGTATGGTATCACTTATATGTGATATCTGAAAAAGTAGAACTCATAGAAGCAAAGAGTAGAAGAACAGTTATCAGGGATTAAGAGTGGGGAAAACTGAGAGATGTTGTTTGACGTGTACAAACTTTCAGTTATAAAAAGAATAGGTTCTGAGGATCTAATGTCCAGCATGGATGACTATAATTAATAATACTGAAGTTTTACTTGAAATTCACTAGCAAGGTAGGTATTGAGTGTCTTCACCACATGCGTACATACATGTACACACAATGGTAACTATGTATGATGACTATGTTCATTAATTTGATTGTGTTGATATATGCATAGGTAATATCAAATCATGTTCTGTACTTTAAACATATACAGTTTTGTTAATTATACCTCAATAAAGCTGAAAAAGGGAGTAATTCTTATTCATGCTAATAATCTCATTGTGAATAAAGTAATTAAAATTAGTAATTAAAACTTTTTTTTATAATTTGATAAGTACTTTGGTAATTAGAATTTATCGTAACATTTTGTGTGAGAGATTCCTGAGGCCAAATCAGCACCAATTCACCTCTTGGATGTTTTCATTATTTGATATATTTATATAAAATAAAATACTCTTTCTAAGAAAAAAAAAAAGAATAAATGATATTGGAGTAACCTATATTGTACTGTAATTCCTAAAAAAAAAAAAGGTATACTGAAAAATACAAAAAAAAAATAAAATAAAATTAGGTTAATATTGTTACCTGTGGAAATGTATTCTGGCTTCACATACTTTCACTGAATTCCTTACGCAGATAATTTAGCAATTCATGTATTCTAATGAAACTATTCTGGAGTTCAAGAAGACACCAACAGCTTTTGGCATAGAGAAAGAATTCAGACACGTATATGTTCAAGTGTTGACTCTAATACTTATTAGCTGTGTGACCTTCAGGTAATAATTTGAACTTTCTGAGTTTTAGTTTCTATAATTTTGCTTACCTTTCAAAGTAGGTATGAAAAAATGAAGCTGATGAAAGTGATATAAAGGTTATATATTAAAAACCTGGCACAGAATCTACCACAATGCAGACAATAAATGAAGCACTTTTCAAAGTTATTTTATGCAAAACAACATTACATACAATCAGTTTCTATCCTAACTGAGCTGTGATGGCATATAATTTAAGCACTTGGAAGCACTTTCTCAACCATCAAAATAACAGTGTAATTCATAACAATTTTAAGATACTAGTCACATAAACCCTATTAAATGACATTGGAAAACAGTTCAAAAACTATACTATCTAATTATATTAGATGATAGCTAAAGTACATTTTTTTGACAAAAACCATCCTATGAAATCTATCACTTTTAACTTACAATACTGTATCAATGCAGCAATTTAAAAAAAATGAGATCATGTCTTTTGCAGGGACATGGATGGAGCTGGAGGCCAATATCCTAAGCTAACTAACACAGAACCAGAAAACCAAATACCACCTATTCTCACTTATAACTGGGAGCTAAGTGATTAAAACATATGGAAACATAGAGGGAAAAAACACACTGGGGCCTTTCAGAGAGTGGAGGGTAGGAGGATGGAGAGTAGCAGGAAAAACACCTAATGGGTACTAGGCTTAATACCTGGGTGATGAAATAATCTGTACAACAAACTCCCAAGACACAAGTTTACCTGTGTAACAAACCTGCACTTGTACCCCTGAACTTAGAAGTTAAAAAAGGGAAATTTACAATACTACTACCTTTGTCAACTGCCACATTTGTCATGCAAAATCTTGAAAGCTCCATGCATTTAGATGTTGCCCATACATTAGGTGTTGACTTGGCTCATCTCAGACATAACTGAAGCATGGGAGACCTATAACTTACAGCATTAATTATGTAAACAAAATATATATTCTATTTTCATTTTGTTTCAGATTTAAGCAATACCAACTAAAATTTTTAAATAGAAAAAATCAATGTCATCTAGTAGATATATATTTATGCTATTATATAAGAAAGTATAATATATCCAGATACTATCCAGTAGATCAGATGTGGCAAGAGAAAAACAGATTTTTCCACATTTAACTGAATTTAAAAATGTAGATGATAGAAGAATAAAATAGCCCATAAGGTAAAATTAGTAAAATCTGTGAAATATGCTTTAAGCATGCATCTTAGCATGCCTAAGAATCATTGAGAAACACCTTACCTTCTGACTCCTTTAGTGCATGAGTTATTTAAATTATTCTGGGGAAAAAAGACAATAAGAGAAGTTTATAAAAAGGAATGCATATATATTAGTCTAGGGAAATCATCACAGAAGCAGAAAAGATATAGACTGAAGGTATATCCTATCTGTATTTATTTCTGATAAAGAATTATTCAGATACTAGCAATAGGGAAATGGTTGCATATAGAGGAACTGTTGTTTATATATAGATAATAGGATTTTGGGAATATCATATTAGAAGAGTACCTCATAAAATATACTGTTATTTTCATTCTTATACATTTCTTCATACATTCCACAACCATTTATTATACCTACTGAGTGTCTATTATGTGCTAGGAACTATTTAACTGAAGGACAGCACTGTAGAAAGTTAACTGTGCTGTTATCCTTTATATAAAAGATGTAAAATTTTGATTCTCTCATTTTGTACTTTCTACTTTCTACAATAAGAAGGAAAGAATTTTAAAACATTTTTCTTTTTAACTTTTGTAACTGGCAAAGTATTACTAGATATACATAGCTATTAAAAGTTAAAGCTTAGAGGTATTTGAGCCAGTGCATTGTTTATAAGATCAACTACTCAATAGGTAAGTCAATAAGCACAAGCTGAGTTGTTTTGAGCTTTTCCTAGGGCTTTGCTATTGCAGTAGAGTGTAACTAGAATTGTTTAAAACATTGATATAAAACGCTGAGTTTTAAGAGTAAAAAAACTTAGTCTTAAAAGATATATTTTGGCTTGCTGCCACACAATACAAACTAGAACTATAAAAATATGAAAAGGAAACATACAGATTTATGTTGTAATGATCAGATGGCATCCGAAAAATATTCACAGTTTGGGGATTGTCATTACAAATGAGAATCTATACATTTCAACTACGGTTAGTGGAGAAAGATAATAAAAATAGGTTTACACCATCACAGGGTCCTAGCATCGTCTATCGACAGGTAAACTCTAGGAACAGACTAGCTTTGGTCTGAGAAAAGAACAAGACAAAAACAAATTAAAGCGACATGTGAGGCTATCGTTCAGCAAAATATAGTCGAGAGCTGTCTCATAGAGAACAACAGAAGGTTGCAGGTTCAAAGGGGATATTTAATCAAAATAAATGGCACTCCATAAAGTTAGCAGGTAGGACTCTGTTTTATCAAAGTTCAAATGATTTTGGTCTCATTTTAAATGTGGTGCAACTTGAGGTTTGCCCATCATGTCACAGAAAAGGAGTCTATGAAGAAAGATGACCTAGCCCTCTGCCATTTATCACAGCAATTTTAACTGCAAGCTGGTGTTTTCCAATGATGGTTTAGAAAAGGACTTTGAATGGCACCATTGCAAAGTGCACAACCACTGAAAGACGGATAGGGGAGTAGAGCTCTGAGAAGCAGAAAATGTAAAAGACACTATGTCCAAACAGAGAATAGTTGTCACTGAAGATTTTTACACTGGGAAATGTCATGCTCAGATTTGGATTTTAGAAAGACCACTTTGACTGCAATGTCAAAAAATGGATTGGAGTGGTGAACAAAGGAGGCAGAGAGACAGAATTAGAAACATGAGGTGATGATTTCCTAAGCTATGGTTGGAACAGTGTAACTAGAAAGAAGTGAAAGAAGTGGGTGAGTTGAGGAAGGTAAGAAAAGGAACCTTTGGCGATTAATTGAATTTGGAAAATATGAGCTAGAAAATAAACTTAATTCCTGTTTGTTTGTTTGTTTGTTTCTTGGACAATTGGATGGAAGATTGTGCCACTTACCTGGGGTTGTAGACAAAGTATTGAACAGGTCGATAGAAAGTAGAGAATGACAGTTTCAACATGGGAAATGTAGACATAACCAATAGGTAGTTGAATACAAGGGTCTGGAACTCAGGAGAGAAATATGGCCCAAAGAACAATTTTTGCCATGAGTATGGAGGGGACCATCTAGAAAGAGGGAAGAAAGCACTTTATGGGAAAAAAGAGAAACTCAAGGAGGAGCAATTGCAGGGATAGGAGAAAAACAAAGATGACAGTGCCATGAAGATGAAATAAATAGTATTTTAAGAAGAAATAAATGCTTATGAAGGTTGTATGTCATGTAAAGCATAACCTAGGGCTAAAAACATATTTTAGGCATAACATGTATGGGGTTACTGGTCACCTGGCGACTTATGTCAGTGGAACCATGGGGATCTAAGGGAGAGAAATCAAGGGTAGACTACTCTTTAAAGAATTCTGGTAACAAATGGAAATAAGAAAGAAGTGTCAGTAGCTTCAAAGAATAGCTAGGCTGAGGAATAAATTCAATTTATAGTAAGAGGAAAAGTTTGAGCATGTCAGTAGGCATCAAGAAGTTGGACATGTAAAAGGAAAAGTCATAATTCAGAAGGAATCTATAAGAAGAAAGGGGAAATTCAGAGCTTTGGTATAGGGATGAGTCTTATGAATTCACCTATAGTGTAATCATCATGGTAATTTGTATATTTAACTAATTTTTAGAAATAAGATGTGCCACATCCTATAAAAACATGCAAGACTAAATACATAAATAACATCAAAGTAAAGGCCTCTAACTCTTGTGGGAATCCACTGTTCTTCTCCACCGTCCTTGAGACCACTAAAGAAGGTATTGTCAGCAGTATTTTTCCTGATGAGAGTTTCAGAAGAATCCTAGAGAGATATCTATAGAGTGTAAGTGAACAGCAACAACTAGATTAGAGAATGAACAAATTTGGTATCAAGTTAAACATACAGATTTCAGGCTACAAATTAAAAACATTGACCTGGAAAAAATAGCCACTGAGCTATTTTATTGAGGGAAATTTGTTTTCAAATCCAGACAGAAAAGAAATTGTGAAAAGAATATACATGTTTTTCAATGTGTTTGGTTACCTATTGATGAGCATTCCCACTACCTATCGTGGCCATAACAAATTACCCAAACACTTTGTGGCTTCAGATGACAGCATTCAATAATTTGGGTGAAAAATCTGTAATGTGGGCAGGCATCTGGGGAGGCAGTTCAGCTCTGCTCCATGCAGAAACAGCTGAGGCAGCTGGACCAGGGTAGGTGGACAACTTAAAAGATGGCAATTTTGTGTTGACTGCGTGCTGGAAGCTCATCTAGAACTGTCACCTGGAGTCTCAGTTTCTCTACACATGATCCTCTCTAATGAGAGGACTTGGGTTTTCTCACATCTGAATTCCAAAAGTGAGTGTTCTGAGATAGAAAATGGAAAATGGAAAGTGTATGTCTCTGTCGCCTGAGTACAGAAACTGACATACCACTCAGTAATATTCTATTAGTTGCTGCAGTCACAGAGCGTTCCCAGATTCAAGGGGAAGGGACAAGGGATACAGACCATGGTCTCTTGATGAGAAAAGTGTCAAAAAATAAATAAATCTGAATATTAGTCTTTTTTTTTTCAAATTTCTTCAACAATATGAGATACAGAGGATTCCATCCCTCTGCATCACCACCATTATAAGAAACTATCATTTTGACTTAATACTTTTGGTAATAATATATCAATTTACTAAAGACTGTCATATATAGATTTACCTTTCAAATGGGGGTGAGGTATTTTTAAAAACAAATCTGCCCAACAATCATTTAGGAGGAGCAGACATCTGAAGCACTCTACCAGATGCACAGTTTAATGAATATTTCCCCCAGGAAATCCTGATGGGTCTATAACCCCTCTGTGTATACATCTGGCTTCATCTGGAGCATCTCGGTCCCATCTCCAGCATGACTGTTAACTTTAGTGATGCTGCCCGTAGAGCTGATGTCTATTAAGGCCAGCCAATTACATTACTTTGCTAATTGTATTAGAATATTTAACTGAGCAGAGCCTCTTGGTGTTTTGACAGATAGATTGTACTGCATAAATAAAAGTGCTTATTCAAAGTGGCAAATTTGTTTTCAGATTTTCCTTGGAGATGGCAGTTAGCATATGACCCTCTGCTATTATTTTTTAGGATTCACATTCTGAATTTTGTAAATGATTTTGGAGTCTCAAAACAGAAAACAAATTCTTTGCCAAGTATTTCTTTAGCAGAATCAGCAAATCCACATCCTCCAAATAGCAGGAGGATGGGGATCCTGGTCATGTTTTTATTATCCTGCTCTAATGAACCGAGTCCAAATTTCCAAAACGCGAGTTCTGTGTTTTCGGCTGCAGTCTCTGAGATTTGTAATCCTAGACTGGTGCCAGGGACTTTGTTTTCCTATCAGCAAAACACGGGAAACCATATTTGCAAATTCTTCAAGATCTCCCAAAACAATCTGTTACAAAAATGAAAACTATTATTATGACAGGACTTAGCCCACAATTTGTTTATTATGCACAGTAAGCTCCTTATTTATTCTGATTGAAAGCAATCACAAGTCTGTTCAACACTCAGAGTGGGTGGAAGTAAGCCAAATCCAATCTAAATGCTGAGGACAGAAAGCACAGGCACCGGTAAAACTTCACAGTAAATGTCAGAGTATGAAGGGTGAGGGAGGATGTTGACCTTGAGTATGGAGACAAATTTGATTCCTGTACTAGAATCCAGAACCTAAGACCTTATTCTTCCCCAATAAAAAGGAGATTAGCTTTGTCTACTATAGTAAGCGGAGTTTATTTAATACTTTCAAAGAGTAGCTGGGGCTATTGAGGTGTGTAGGAGAAAGAAAAAAATTCTATATACTTCATGCCTCCTCTTCACTGACACTCATCCTAACCCTAAGAACAAGAGACCCTCTCAGCTCTGAATGAATTTTGGGACTCCTATAAAACACAAATGAATGATTCTTTCCAATAATTTTCCAATAGGGTGCTACTTAACCAGTCGAAAATTCGTATATATTTGCTTTATGTTTTTTTGCTTAATTCAAAGTTTATTTAATTCAAAGTTTATTAAATTCAAGAGTTCATACTCTGTGAGCTATTTCAGGGTATTTTAGGATAAACTCTTGAAGATGTATGAATACATTTGGAGGCTAAAATAACTTTAATGGATAGAGGCTATTGAAAAACTGACCTGTTAAAACACTTAAACTACTTATTACTTGCATGAAGCACCTGTTCTTGTAGTTGAGTTTGGGACAACTAAGGAGAAACACCCCGTTCTATCCATAAAGTCATAAATTGTAATCTTACTTTTCATGATTTCTACATGTATTCCATTTTTCTTAAAATTAAAAAAAAGTGTTATATAATATGAAAAGTTATGCCTGTGCCTGTGGAAAAGAAAAGACAACTCTCAAGAATTACTTTAGTGGTATTTTCATTAGGCAGGCAAGGCAGAGAAGAGATAAAGCTAGTGAGGGTCCAATGAGTATTTATTCAGCTTATCATAAATTGAAGTCGTCTAGGTTCAGAAAATACTTTGCAGGGTATCTTTGTTCTGCTTATTCATTTTATGAGCTTATCTACTTGGGAGTTGCCTCTGGTCCTCTCCATAAATTCTAAAATGGCATGTGATGATATAAAATATCCACTCTATATTTGGAATGCCAGTAAAAATGAAATAATGCATATTGAATTTTTTCTCTAAAATTTTAAAATTATAAACTATAATATTTAAATTACTAAAATACAAAATGTCAGCTCTCATAATCACTCTCATCTTATTCTTGACATCTTGCTAATGCAATTACAGAACACAGTCACATGGCCTCACTCAGCTGCAATAGAGCTTGGAAAATATTTAGTTATGGATCCAGAAGGGAAGAGTGATTGATTTAAACAACTAGGCATTCTCCACCACAAAAGCCTATATGGTAGGCTTTAATGTAATGACAGAACAATGTATTTTGAGATCACTGGGGCTCAGCTCTTTTGAAAAATCTATATATTTTTTTCTATCAGACTAAAATTTTCCCTAAAAATAGCTGTTCTTAAATGCTTTCATTTACTGTCCCAGTTCCCAACTGCAACATACCTTATTCCAACTCCAGTCTCTCTTGTTCATCAGCCAGCTACAGCATCTTCAACGACTGTTCCATTTAACCTCGGACCACCATTGGCCTAGTGTCAGTGCTTGGAGAATGTTGTGACACCACTGCATTCTAGATAGACCTAACACTCCAGCCTCTGACAGCTGGAGCTCAACTCCTCAAATTCTTCACTGAGTAGTGGTAACAAAATCCTGGTGGCTTCTCTCCTGTGTTCTGGCTATCACTGGGATCACCATTACTTAAATCTGCCTTTACTGTTGACTTAGTAAGTGACTTTAGTTAAGTGATTCCATTCACTTACTAAAGAAGAAATATTGTCACTGAGATCTCGGGGAAATGGTCTATCTATTCACTAAATGTTACCTATCATTGTAAACATCATAAGGAACAGGATTCAAAAGATTTTGGTGAGTTTACAATACTAGTTAAGAAAAGCACTAGTTAAGGAACCCCAAGACTGAGTTAGATGGAACCAGATTCAAAATGAAAAGATAAAACAATTTCTTAGAGATCTGGAGAACTGAGAAAGGATTCTCAAGTTCAAGATGAAAGAAACAAATTAGTTTGAAAGAATAGTGAAAATAACAAATATCCCAGAAACTGTTACACTTTCACCAAGATTTTCAGTTGTTAGGACTCATGTTTTTACAGTTGTATTACAGACAAAAAAAAAAAAAAGATAAATGCACTTATTTTCAGTCATTCACATGCCTACCACCTTCTTTGCACATGTAACCAGTTTATTCTTTTTTGACACATAATTGTACATATATATCGGGTACATATGATATTTTCAGTACAATGTGTAATGATTAAATCAAGGTAATTGACATATCTATTACCACAAACATTTATCATTTCTTTGTGTTGAGGCATTTCAAATCCTCTGGTTATTTTGAATTATATAACAAATTATTGTGTAAACAGTTTACTCTTGAGATTCAAATTGAAGTAAATCTGAAATAATTTTATTTGTTCAAACATCTTATACTTGTGATAGTCTTTGGTGGAGTGGAGAAACCCTCCTGTCGATTCTAGTTGAAGAAACTGGTATCATTGTGGAAACTTAATTTCCTATTATTGTTGGAGTGGTAAGCACACATACTGAGGGAATATTCAACTTGTTTTGAAATAAATCTCCTTTCTATCTCCTGCCATCAGCTTAAAGAAAAACAGCCTTTGAATAATTGCCTAAAACATGCTATTTATTTCTGAAATTAACAGAAAGGGCCTGTTTCAGGATTCATTTAAATCATTTAACTGCCACAGAAAATACAGAACTCTGAATTACGGCTTTTCTTAAACATATAAAATCTATGGATAAGACTGTTAAGCTTTGCTGTGCAAAGCCCTGCTATCAAATCCTCATAACCCTGTATGCAAATACCATGCTTACAGAGGATCTTCATCTATGATCTAATATCTTCATTTTAAAATGAGCTAGCTAAAGGTTCTGAGTTCATTATTCCTATCTCTTTATTCTCATTCAAATTATTATGTTAACATTAATCTATTTATTAGAACACCTTTCAGCTAAGAATATTAAGGAGCTTTGACAAGCACAAACTAAATCTTCCCTGAAGAGTAGGTTGGCACAAGCTAAGATAGAATGATAGGTAAGACAAAAAAACAATGTAGAGGTTAAATTATTGTGCTCAAGGTCAATCAGGGAAACAGTCAGTGTCTACTTTATATCCAATAGGTTAACCCTTTGCAAATGAAAGACTCAAATGGCCAAATGACACTTACTTCACAGACAAGGTGTTTGCAAGGATAAACTCTGAGACAAGAGAACTAGTCTTAAATTGAAGAGTTCCTGACAACAGCAATTTGACAAGCACCTAACTGGATTATCTCTTAAATCCAGATTTTAATTGGTCCACTCAAGTATGTATTTTAGGATAGTTATTGACACATATGATATAGCGCTGAGAATCCTGAGCGTGAATACTATGATCTTTCCAATCTTGGTAAACAAGAAATTAAGAAAAAATCCAGTGCAGCCTAAATCTGCTCAATCCAGGGGAAGTCATCTTTCTTATCCTGGTGTGTCCTGTGTGTCTCTGGCGGTGAAGAAAGATGCCTATCAGAGGGCAGCATATCATACCAGTACTATTTTCATCAACTGAATATAAGAAATATATATACCTCAGTTACAAAATAACTATGAATCACATAAATAATTTATATTTTTGTGTGCCTTTAAGGCTTAGTTGTGGAATGTCAATAAACAGATGGGTTAAACAAATTATGGCATATGAATATTTGGAATGCTCTGCAGTACCTGAAAACGTTAGGCAGATTGAGTTCATGGACATGAGAATTTCTGATATACATTTTATGTTAATGCTTATAAAATAAATACGTATTTATATTTTACCTAATCAATTAATGCATAATTTCAAAAGCAACATAGCATGGTGGTTAAGACTACAAGCTCTGGAGCAATATTGCCTGTGCTTAAAATCATCGATTACTGTATAAATTGGGACAATGTACTTTGTGTGCCTGTTTCTCTCTATATAAAGGGTCAATTATAATGTCTCATACCTTATATGGTTACAATCAGGATTAAACAATTTAATATAATTGTTTAAAGCCATGCTCGATACATAGAAAGGAATAAAAAATACTGGTTATTATGAACTAAATTAGATGAAAATGATGATAAATATGGCATTCAAAAGGAATCTTACAAATAGGCAAAAAAAAAATTCAACCAAAAAAAGATGATATTACTGGCCTTGACTTAAACTAAGGCAATATGTAACCTCAAAAGACTATAGAGCGATGAATTTAGGACTCTGAGAAGTGAAGTGAACCCCAAGTAGTATATAAAAGCCAGATTGTTATTCAAGTATTAGGAAACCAAATCATAATTCTGAACTAGGAAAGCAAATACAGCACTATAAACTTTACTTATTATATGCTTACAATAAATTCTGGGAAGATTTGAGAAAGGTACAGACATTAAGATAGCAAATACCATGTGTTTAGCACTCAGTTCTATCCTGTCAAATGTTATCATTTTGCCATTTGCTCCCAAATCTACTTCTACTTTTACAGATACAGTGGAAGACACTTGTTTCTCTTCTTTCATCTCATTCTGCTTATTCTCTGTTCATGGATGGGGGTTTGTATTTGCCTGAATTTGATGTTTATATTTATTATGCATGTTTTAATAACTTATTCAGAAAAGTTTTATTAATATATAGATATTGCACATTTAAACTATACATAAAAAGAAAATTGCGATTTTCCTTGCTTCAGTTTCTACCAAGCCCCTCCTGTGATATATATCAAATAAATTAGTGAGAATATATCAAAGGTACATTTCAATGTAGTTTGTCAAAAATGAGTTTTATTATTCTAGAGCTCTTCTTGGGTACTCTTGTTCAGATTGAGAATATAAAAAGGTCAAGGGAGTGGAGGAAAAAAAACATTAATGAAATTCTTCGGTGAGAAGCATATTTGGAAGCATCCAATGATGATCTCCCATTTTAAGGGGAATGAATGCTGTTTCCTTCAGCACGACTCCAGAGAGAAGTATCATGAGATCACTGGGGAAGTTTGAGATGTTTTCCTTGAGTTTGAACTAACGATTGACTATGATCTGACACATGCCTTAAGAACATGAAGATAAGGCAGAAAGGAAGAGAGGAGGGCCATGTTTAAGAAGTCACTACATTTTCCATGGGCCAGAATGTTAAGAATTGTTAAGGGTCTGAAACTTTATCCTACTTGCAAGCTAACAAGTTAGACTGTCCCAGTTTTAGAAATACTGACAGGAGACACAAGCCTTCTGAGTCAGAAACAAAAGATGATTAATTAGTCACAGAAACAGCAGTAGCAATGGCCAGGCATGGTGGCTCAAGCCTATAATCCCAGCACTTTGGGAGGCCAAGGCAGGTGGATCACCTGAGGTCAGGAGTTTGAGACCAGCTTGGCCAACAGGGTAAAATCCCGTTTCTACTAAAAATACAAAAATTAGCCAGGTGTGGTAGCAGAGCACCTGTATTCCCAGCTACTCAGAAGGCTGAGGCAGGAGGATCGCTTGAACTCGGGAGGCGGAGGTTGCAGGGAGCCAAGATCACGCCGCTTGCACTCCAGCCTGGGCAACAGAAGGAGATTCTGTCTCAAAAAAAAAAAAATAATAAAAAAAGGAAAAAAAGTAAAGAAATAGCCCTAGCCAGATAATCAGCATTTGCAGTAGAAGTGGAAGCCCAGCTTCGCACAGAGTTATATAAAGTAGACCAAGTGAGACTTGAACACACAGTGGCATGTACTACAGGAGAGGAATCCTGAGCTTAGGAAACACATGTCTTTTATAATAAGCAATAGCAGTTAGTATGAGCTTTGCATTTGCATCAGAGGGAAATATTATCTCTATTATACTGAACAGTAAACAAAGCAGTCTATTCTAGAGTAGAAATTTTCCTTTTATTATTATTGAGATGGAATCTTGCTCTGTCACCCAGGCTGGAGTGTGGTGGCGTGATCTCAGCTCACTGCAACCTCCGTTTCCCAGGTTCAAGCAATTCTCCTGCCTCAGCCTCCCAAGTAGCAGGGATTACAGGCACCCGCAATCATTTCTGGCTAATTTTTATATTTTTAGTAGAGATGGGGTTTCACCATGTTGGCCAGACTGGTCTGGAACTCCTGACCTCAAGTGATCTGCCTGCCCTGGCCTCCCAAAGTGCTGGGATGACAGGTGTGAGCCACTGCACCCAGCCTGAAATTTTCCATCTTCTCAGATTGTTCCCTGTACACACATCTTGAAAAGAGAGTCTAGCACAAATGCAGACAGTGCCTCTGCTCAAAAGACGTAGAAGTAGAAAAGATTCATGGAGAATTGTTTCCCAACACAGATATGGAGGACTTGAGGGACAAAGTCATCCTGGGGTCATTTTATGTCCAGCTAAAAGGAGAACATCTGGAAATAAAAATGGGTGGTTAATGATTGAGCACCAGGAGCTGAGGTGGGAAGCTATCAGCAAAAGGGAAGGCATAATGTTGTTCACAGGAGTTGAAGGCCAAAGGAACCTAGAAAATTTTTTTAAACAATGTATTTTCTGGTCGCTAAAGATGTCATAAAAGAGATGGCATTTAAATTCGGGATCATTTAATCCGAGATTGAAGGTATGAAGGTATTCATTTGGAAGGAAGTATAAAAATAACAAATAGAAAATAAATCCAAAGTATGATTTAGGAAATAGGAGTCTAATGTTGCTGAAAGACAACTGTAATAATTGATTTTGGTGACTGTTACTATTCATTTCTTAAAATGCTGCATTTTTGTTTTTCTCTCACTGGTTATGTAGTAACTTGCAAATGGACAGCAATGCCGCCTTCGGTTGATAGATGTAATACTCATTTCATGGAGGGAAAAGGAATAGGATCCTCAAAGAACTAAGCTAAACACAATCCACAACTGCAAAGACAGTTAACATCTCCATTGCCTAAAAGAACAAGCCTCAAATATAAATCTACTCGGGGTTTCAAAAATTGGCACAAGACCGAGAAAGATAAGAAATTTGAAAGCAAAGTTTTCATAAAAACTAGGCAAATTATAAATTGTTTTATTATGGCTTTAGGTTCTAGAAGAATGTAATTGTGAATTTCCTATAGTTGCTTTCTGTCCCTTACTCATAACTATTCAAATGCAACTTATTTTCATGAGTGATAATAGATTCCTATCTAACATAACATGTCTTGCTCTGACATTTACAAACACACAGCTGCGGGAACAGATAAATCCGGCACAATGTTTATTTTCTAAGTGTGTGAAAGGAAATGGGATGCTTCTGCTTAATAAAGCTCACATAGCATTAAACATTTAAACATCATAAGAAATCTGTCCCTAAGAGGAAAAAAAAGTGATAGCATAATCTGAAATGTCCATTTCCTTATCTAACATTATGTTATATTATTGTCTCATGCAATATAACATATCCAGTAGCTTAGAATCAGGTAACATTAAATTGCATTTTCTTCAATTCATATATTTGGCAAATGAGAAAAGGACTCCTAATATATGCATAACATTCAAAACTTCTATTAAAAATTCAGATAAAGAATGAAATAATTTGGCTCTTATGAAATAGTCCAAGAAAGACTTATCATATTTGCCTTTAAAAAATGTAACTATTAGATATTTCCAGTGATAAACCACCCCAGAAGTTAAAAAATCTCCTGAGGATTACATTAAACAGCCAGCTACTTTCTCCACTGTGTTTTTCACTCTTTCTTCACCCAATTTTCATCATTTTCAATTACACCATTTCCACTGCACACACAACTACCTAGACCTTGACTTAGCAAATGATAAATATATAGTGAGGAATACATTCATTCAAGGAATAAAAGACACCATTGTCCACACACAAAAACAGCTGTTTTTTTTTTTTTTTTCCAATGTGTAATTAAAACACAATTCTTCCCTAGGCTTACCTTAACAGTGCACGCACTCATATTCTAGGCTATCTCTGAGAATACATTACTTAAAGATCAATTGTTTTCAAAAAGAGGTAGGGAGACAATTTTGTCTCCTAGGGGACTTCTGGCAACGTCTGGAGATATTTGTGATTGTCATAACTTTGGGATAAGGATTGCTGCTGGTGCCTAGTGGGTAGAACCCAGGGATGCTACTAGACATTCTCTAACACCAGGGCAGCCCCCAACAACGAAGAATTATCAGGCCCAAAATGTCAATAGTGCTGAGGTTTTGAAGATTTGACCTAGATTAATATGTCAACCCCACATTATCCTGAACTTTTCTTCACATCTTACCTTTGAGAAGATTTTTGCATCCTGTAATAGAATTTTCTTCTAAAGCATCAGTTGCCTATTCTTGTAATAGTCAACTATTTTATGTCAACTAATTTACGTCAACCATTCAAACTCCTGTAACTTGTTTTTACATACAAGTTGTCTTTCTTTATTCGTTATCTCCAGTTTAATATAGTGCAAAGAGACTAAACTGACAGCCCCTTTATTTGCTAACCATGTAACCAGCTATATTAGTCTGCTTGGGCTGCCATAACAAAATATCACAGATAGTCTGGCTTAAACAACAGAAATATTTTCTCATGGTTCTACAGGCTAGAAGTCCATGCTCGATATGTTGACCAACTCAGTTTCTGGCGAGGGTCCTCCTGATGGTTTAACAAACGTCTTCGCTGTATCCTCATGTGGCCTTCCTCCCTCTGTGCTCACATAGAGAGAACGAGAACTGTGGTAGTTCATCCTCCTCTTATAAGGAGGCCAGTTCTATTGGATTAGGGCATCACCTTTTTGACATCACTTAAATTTAATTACCTCCATAAAGGCCCTATCTTCAAATACAGTCATTTTGGGGATTAGAGCTTTAACATATGGATTTAGGCAAGGGACAGAATTCAGTCCACAGAACCAACCTTTGTGGTCTGTAGCAGCTTACCTATTTCTTTCCAGAATATTCCATGAACAACAACAATAACGAACAATGCCGGGAAGGTGATGACACTGGTGACAGACCATTTTCTGAGCTTATGTACACTCTGCTCTGGAGGATGTTATTAAAAACTCCTCTGTTAAACTCTCAGGTAAAATTTATGATATGCCTATGTAGAGTCAAACTACTTCATCTTACCAAAGAACACCTAAAGAATAAAAAAAAAATCAGGAAATTTAGGGTGGGACATTCATGTTCAAGGGGTTTCAGTAGCACTCATTCTGAGAAGAAATATAACAGTTAACTACCTAGATTTCTCCTGAACTCTTTTTAATTCCTGAATCTGTCTGGATGCTTACGCTAGCTTGTGACAGCTGTCACTTACGTGATGTAGTGAACACTGTGCTATGTTCAGGCCCCGTTTTCAGGAGTCCCAAGATTGTTCTCTCTAGTGTAGAAAGTGCTCTCAGCTAAGCCTTTGATGCCCAAGCCCACCCCGAGACTCCACAGCTAATATCATGGTGCCTCCTTGGAGCAGCCTTCATACAAAGATTGTTCAAGTGTGTAAGAGTCTGATCCCAAATCTGGGCAACTTGGAGGGGAAATCCAAGCATCAAGTTCCTCATGAAGGAGGCTGAGGTTTTGGTATTCCTGCACTGGAGCCCAGCTTCTTCCTCCACATGATCCACCTTCATTCCCTTCCTGTGACATTTCCTAATAAACTTTATGCATACTAATCTTTATTTCAGAGCCTGTGTCTCTGGGAACTGACCCGAAGCATCAGATTTGTTAGGTCGCCTCACTCTTATATTGTAAGGAGCATATATTTTGTACAATAGTACCTATTATATATAAAAATAGGGAGTGCTCATGACAGTGAAGATAAAATTGGGATTTAGACCTTTGTTGTTAAATAAAACGTGTTCAGCCCAAATAAGTGCTTTCATTTCTTTCTATGTGCTAAGGATTTTAATAGAAGACTATATTTATTTCACTTCCTAACACAAATTCAATGTGCTGATGATTATTTGCTTGTTGGATACAAATGTGGAAGGGTATAATTTTGCGAACAGTTATTCTTTTTTTCTCTTTCTCTCATTTGTTTTTGACAGGGCTTAGATTGATAGACTACTAAGCTAATTTATAGGTCCTGCTGTCTGAGATAGGTCTCCATTTCATTATCAGTGCTGTCTCAGGTGGAGAACCGAAATCACTGTGTATTCAATTAGTTATTGAATCTTGACACACCAGGTGCAGGGGTCACTCCACGAAACAGTTACTTTTGAGTAAGAAAACACATTCAGAAAGAGGTTTAAAGAAACTTGGCATTGTTGAGCTGTTTCATGATAGATTACCTGAAATGGCCCATGTTCAACATCAGAGCTGGGTTGCTTTGACAGTAGGTAAGAGGATAAATCAATGTATTTGGCAGTGTTATAAACAAATTAATACGAAAAAGGAAGAAAAATTGGGCTTTCAAGAAACTTCCAGAAGTACTCTCCAGATTTAGATAAAACAGCCTCCATGTTGTGAAGTCCTCCAGATTTAGGAACAGAATAATTCAGTTTTAAATAATGCAGAACCTTCCCGCAACATTGCCCTTGCCCTGTCATGTCTTAATTTGACTGCTCATTAAAAATTAGCAGGTAAAGGGGGAAATATGCACAAAACCCCAAATATTTCATTATTCAGACTTTAATTATCATGAAAATGTCAAACACACATCATGGGAAATGGGGGGCGGCAGTTAGGGAGAGGAGAGCAATGTTCTGTTTTTCTTGCCCTTTATTATCAGAATTAATAGCTAATGGTAAAGTCTAAATGGACAAAATAGAATGAAACCTATTTCAAAATCCTTCTATCTTCAGTTTTTACAAAAATCCACCTAGCACAGTGCCAGGCTCTGATGAAGTGCTCCATAAATGTTGATTAGAGGAAGCAATCTATGAAGTCCTTGATCTATATTTAAAAGCACAAATTAAACTTACCATCCAGCATAAAACATATTAACTTTGTGGACAAATCCACAGAGCAGGGAAGGTTTATTATAAAACATGGGTCCCTCTAACTCCTTCAGCTGCCCTAATCTGCCCTCTGTCAGACAAAACGGGGATAGATGAGGGAAGGAGAGAAGAGCAAGGCAGTTGCTGCTGACTCTACCTCCACCCTCCCCCCCATCCTTCTTTCACTACCATCTGGGGAAACAGGTGAAAATTAGATAAGTCACCTGGTGACACCAGTTTCCATTGTTCTTTTACAAAGAAAGCTAACCACCACTCCACATGCCTGCCTGCTCCAGCAGCTCAATCAACTCCTCGATGTGCTTTGAAGGCTTTGTCACAGGAACCTGTCATTATCAAGATTCCACTCCTCTGACTGTACAGTCTTTGTGCACATGCTAAGTAATTGATCTTCTCACCTTCCTTCATTCTCCTGCATCAAAGGAGGGTAATATTGTTTAGGCTTGCTTCTCAAAAGTCATGAATCCCCTTTGGGAAATCTTCAGACCGTGTCCACACAGATTGTATTCCTAGGAAAACACAGCGATACCATCCTCCCGTTCTTTCTATGAACAGTAGTAACTCTTTGTTTTAATCATCATGTGGGAAAACAAAGATGTTTTAAAATATCGTTGCTGGTTTATTTCTAACAGGTTATCCCCATCTCTCAGTGATATCCATGCATTTCCAAGTCTGCAAAATATTTTCTCATTAGACCACAGTGTCCAGAAATACACTTGTGTAATAGAAGTTAGACTACACTCTGTGCAAGTTGTTTTCTTCCATTCTACTTGGACCAAAATCAACAAGTAGATTTGACTATTTACCTGTAAATATGCCCCCTCTCCTATGCTTTAGGTTTTCAAAAATTGATATCTCATGCTAAAAATTTGCCCATTTACTTTGTGGAAAATGCCTATTTTCTCACTTGCTCCTTTGTGTTCCATCAAAATTTGCACTTAGTCCTCCTGTAACATCAAATGTAGGATATTAGACAAAGAAGTTGAGACCATTTTAACGCATTAGAATATGCCCTTGAAACCTTACAATAAAATACTTATCTCCACAATCACCTGTGCTATATTCTAATTTAATGCATTATTAAAGTATTATTAAAGTCCAAACCAAAGAAATTAACATAATTGTGTGAAAAACTTTAAGTTTTACTTTTGCTCTCTGCTTGTAGTATTCAAATAATATCCTTCATCTCAAATTTCACCAAATCATACATTTGTCCTATTTTATTTTGTGTCTGAAAAACTTGAAGTATTTTGACATTTTATTGCAGACCTAAAGCATGAAGTTTCATGGCCTGTAACCTCAAATTATTGCCAGACTTTTTAAGATGTCATTCTCTGTAAATGTTCGTATACATAAAAGCAAATAGAGTTTTATGGAGGAAGTATTACTTCTCCAAGCTAGCTTCTTACCTTTTTAAAATATACCTCATTTAAAATGCATGTTTTACAAAACTTGTGAGACTAACTTGTGAGACAGAACACATGAGAGGAACTACCACATTTATGAATATAAGTAAAAAATTATTATGCCTGTAATCCCAGCACTCTGGGAGGCCGAGCCGGGCGGATCATGAAGTTAGGAGATTGAGACCATCCTGGCTAACACGGTGAAACCCCATCTCTACTAAAAGTACAAAAAATGAGCTGGGCGTGGTGGCAGGCACCTGTAGTCCCAACTACTCAGGAGGATGAGGCAGGAGAATGGCATGAACCCGGGAGGTGGAGCTTGCAGTGAGCCAAGATTGTGCCACTTCACTCCAGCCTGGGCAACAGAGCGAGACTCCTTCTTAAAAAAAAAAATAAATAAATAATGACAAACTGTTTGAAACACTGAATTCTGGCTAGAAACCTAGATAACCCAAACTTTGAATCTAGTTTGGGTTTCAGATAGGATAAATAATTGTCCGAATTTGCCCAGGATTATTCCATTTTTAAAACTGATAATCACATCCTGGGAAGCCCTTAATTCTGGGAAAAACTCAGTCCTGGACTGTTGGTCATCTTTTTTCCGGAAGAGCATACAAAATATCACCAACAATGTATATACCATAGGTTTTTAATCACCTACTTTGAGATCACTAGAATAAAATAATCAATATGGATAAAATAGGCAAACCATTTGAGACCTTCTATAACAAAATATTGTACAGCTTGATTACTCATAAATGTCTATGGTAGACAAGGATCTCAGACTTCAACTTGGAGATTATTTGTCACATGTTTTTGTGAGTGGATACTGTTTCAATTGGCAGCATGCGTGTATATATATATACACACAGACAAAAGCAGGAAAAAGGAATTAAAAATTCACAAATTTAAGGAGTGTTTGGGATCTAAACAGCAGTGTGAACACAAAATGAATATGATATTTGGGGACAGCACTGAAGCCAACAATGATTTTAAAGTAGAAAGAGTATTTAGTTACAAAACCGAGACCTGTACAATGTGCATGCTAAACACAAAGTTTTATTCCTAAATTAAATCTTGGAAGTGGAATGCCTTAAATATTTCTGAATTAATATAACTAGAGTCTACTAAGACCTGCTTAGCATTTCCAGAATGAAATTCTCTTTTTAAAGAAAAGATATAAATTGTTCTGGTGCCAGGTGGCATGGAGTGGAGCATTAAGGATGTGCTCCCCAAGGACCTGGAACTGGAAACAATGGGCTGTATAATTTGGATAGGGATTTGAGGAAAGTTACTCCCAGTTTTCAACAACACTTTTATATGAGCGTCTGTGGAAAGTTGCTTATAGTTTATTCTGAGCTCACGTAGAGATCACTAATGGAGACCCATTTTAGCTACTAGAGCAAACTGTCTAACAGACATCTAATAGTTTCCTATTTTGCTATTGTCTAAGAAAAAATTTCATTTTTTTTTGTTTTGTTTTCTCAAACTTCCTACTAATCCCTGCCATCTACTTTACCAGATAGTCATGCTTTATATTTTTTTCAGAAAATGGTCATCAATTCTGTAAATTCTCAACCCCCAACAAAGTTTCCTACAGTAACACACATTTTTCTTCATTCTCATGTTACAGTGAAGGAGGTTCCCCTATCCCTTCTAAGACCACTCAACAAAATCTGGGGGATCCATCACCTCTCCACAGCTCAGGGAAATCAGACCACTCAATTTCCCTCTCATACCTTCCTGCTTCCTTCATTAGTGTCTTATTCTCAAATTTTTCATTGATGGAAAAAGAGCCCATCATTCATTATAAATATGTTATCTTTAATAAACCAAGCCTATCACTCTTTCTGCCTCTTCAAAGCAAATGCTTTAAGAAGGTTCCCTTATAACTAAAATAAATTCCGTATTAAACCATATTTTCTGTATTGAGTCAGATATCAGTAACATAATGGTAAAAGGAAACACATTCATTTGAAAATTTAGAAGCATACTTCTAAACAGCTATGGTCGTACACACATAGAAATTTTAGTGAAAATTAGAAAATATTTAAAAGCAAAAAGAAATATTACATGTAAAAAGCTGAGAGGCAAATAAAACATTAATTTGAAGAATTTTTATGGTCTGAAAAGTGTATATTACAATAAAATACTGATTATTATTTGCATATTGAGCAAAGAATAGGTTTCACATAATTCAAAAAGGACACAGAAAATAAAAAACTGGAAGAGTGGATCAGTAGCTGCAACACTAGAAAGATGGCGGAGGAAGAGCAAAGAAAAATCCCTTCAGTTCCAGAAAATCTCCTGAAAAAAGAGAAAAGCTTATCAAGTCCCCAAAGCCGCCCAGGCAAAGCAGACACTTTTGGCAAAAAAAGGAGAGGAAGAAAGGAAAAGGACTCAGGTTTAAGCGACTGAAATCATTCCTACATGATTCCTAGCAGCAGAAACGTGACAAGGTGAGTCTCAGATGACTAGATGTGAAACCTCATCCTTGGAATTGCCAGATAAACATTCCTTGGCCTTTGTTGTACGCATCAAAAGGATTGATGGCATGAGTTTACTGGTGCAGAGAACCATTGCAAGACTTCACCTAAAGAAAATTTTTAGTGGTGTCTTTGTAAAAGTCACCCCACCACCCGCCCGGCTGCCCCACAGAACCTAAAAATGCTGAGTATAGTGGAACCTTATGTGACCTGGGGATTTCCAAATCTGAAGTCTGTCTGGTAACTCATTTTGAAATGTGGACAAGCCAAAGTCAATAATAAGACCATCCCTCTGACAGATAACACAGTGATTGAGGAATATCTGGGGAATGTTGGTGTCATTGGCTTGGAAGACCTCATTCATGAAACTGCCTTCCCAGGAAAGCATTTCCAGGACATCTCATGGTTCTTGCACCCTTTCCGCCTCTCAGTGGCCCTTCATGCTACCAAAACTAGAGTGGGCTTCCTCAGGGAGATGGGCATACCTGGCTATCGGGGTGAACGCATCAATCAGCTCATCCACCAGCTGAAACCAGGTGCCAAACTGCAGCAAATTTTTATGAATTAAATGGAAGCATGTGTTTTTGCTTTTTGGGGAATTTTTATCAAGTATCTTCAGAGAAGATTATTTCCTGCTTTATCTTCAAAAACTGGAAAGGAAGGGTCAAAGAAAAGACAGTAGCTGGCCAAGCGCAGTGGCTCACGCCTGTAATCTGAGAACTTTGGGAGGCTGAGGCAGGTGCAGCACCTGAGGTCGGGAGTTCAAGACCAGCCTGACCTTGAAGAAACCCTGTCTCTACTAAAAATACAAAAATTAGCCAGGCATGGTGGCATGGTGGCGCATGCCTGTAATCCCAGCTACTCAGGAGGCTGAGGCAGGAGAATTGCTTGAACCCAGGAGGCAGAAGTTGCAGTTAAGCCGAGATCGCCCCATTGCATTCCATCCTGGGCAACAAGAATGAAACTCTGTCTCAAAATAAATAAATAAATAAATGGAAAGAAAGAAAGACAAGAGCTTATGTTCACGGCAAGCACCTCTCATCACCATCCAGTTCCAAGGAAACATTCCAGCGTTTTCTACACTGGCTGCCACCTCGTCTGAAATCAGCACATTCCATGGAGGAAGGAGTCCTGCTTTGCTGCATCATCTATCCCAGGGTTTAATGTTGGTAAAATGAGTAACTCTAGCATTTGTACAAGGCTCCCTAAGACTCCTGCAGCAGTCAACCAAGCCCAGGGACATAACTGAATCTGGAGATGCCTGGGGCCTTGTTTTGGAAAGACTTGATATACACATAGGAAGACACAAAAATAAATGTTCACTTGTCATTGAAAAAAAAAAAAAGTGGAAGAGTGGAAAAATAAAGACAACTAAATGGAACAAAGTAAAGCTATATTAGAGATTACTAGAATAGAAACTGATTTTTTTAAGAAACACTTTAAAATATAAAAATATCAGCAAGATTGATTAAAAAAGAAAAAAGTATAAAAATCAGAAGCAACTTATTTATCAGCAGAGCATTGGATAAATAAATTAGGCTATATTCAGTCAATAGCATACTATTCAGTTATTACAAATGAATTACTAGTATATTTATCAAGAGATGTAAATTTCAAAAACAGAGTACAGAAGGACACTTTAAAAACTTTCAAAAACATGCAAAAAAAAATGTTTGTACCCATAAACATATTGGTATTCTTAAAACATGGTAAAAATCTTAAAACATCCATGAAATAAAAGATCGGGAGTGGTTTCTTCTCCACAAACAGGAAATGGAATGGAGTTGGGAACAGATACACAAGAGAAGGAGGCAAGCAAAGAAAGGAAGAGAAAAGAAATGGGAAATGATCTGTAGCATGTACAGCAAGGTGTTAAAAATTAAAGCTATGTGGCATGCGCCCTAGATTTAATTATATTATTGTTTATATTTTTCTCTAAGCTTATCTACTTACTGGTTCTTCTGCCTCAGCTGCTATGTACTCTTTAACCCACTGAAATCTAACTTCTCGCCTTCCCCATTCCTCTGAGATGCTCTCAACATGGTAAAATGTGATCATCTTGTATTATTTCAGTAGCTTTTGGGGTACATGTGGTTTTCGGTTACATGGGTGAGTTGTATAGTGGTCAAGTCTGAGATTTTAGTTCACCAGTCACCTCAGTAGTGTACATTGTACACAATACGTAGTTCTGTATCCCTCACCCTCCTTCCACCCTCTTCCTTTGAGTCCCCAGTGTCTTGCATATTCCTTTGTGAACCCAGAGCTTACTTCCCACTTGTATGAACATACAATATTTCATTTTCCATTCCTGAAATGAGATTTTCTTACTGCTAAATCTAAATGTGTTTAATGTATTCATTGTGGGAGGCAAAATAAAACTCTCCCAAATGTCAGTGTCGTAATCCTGAGCCTGCGAATGTGTTATTTTACATGGCAGAAGAAACTCTGAGATGTAATTAAGTTAAGGTGAGTCAGATGAGGAGATTACCTAGATTATTCAGGTGAGTTCTATCTAATTATATGAAACCTTCAAATTGCAAAATATTTTCCAACTATGGCTCAAAACAGAGAGGGATGTTGGACAACGAAAGGAGGATCAGACAGATGTAATGTTGCTGGTTTTGAAGACGCAAGAGCTGCCACAAGCCAAGGAATGTGTGCAACACCTAGAAGCTTAAAACAGCAAGGAGCCGGATTCTCCCCTGGAGTCTCCAGAAATGATCACAGCCCTACTGACTCCTAAATTTAGCTCATGAAGACCTTTATTAGATGTCTGCTGTTCACAATTATATGAAAACAAATTTGGGTTTTGCTAAACCACCAAGAGTGTAGTAATTTGTTATATCACCAATGAAACCCAAGTATACACTGCACCCTATTTGTAGTTGTGTGTGTGTGTGTGTTTTTGTTTTGTTTTGTTGTTTTGTTTTTTCCTGAGATGGGGTCTCACTTCGTCACCCAGGCTTGAGTGCAATGGCACATCTCTGCTCACTGCAACCTCCACCTCCTGGGTTCAAGCAATTCTCCCACCTCAGCCTCCAGAGTAGCTGGGATTACAGGCACCCACCACCACACTTGTCTAATTTTTGTATTTTTAGTAGAGATGGGGTTTCACCATGTTGGCCAGGCTGGTTTTAAACTCCTGACCTCAAATGATCTGTCCACCTTGGCCTCCCAAAGTTCTGGGATTACAGGCGTGAGCCACCGCTTCCGGCCCTATTTGTAGTCTTTTATCCTCCACCTCCTTCCTACCTCTTCTGCCTGAGTCCCCAAAGTCCATTGTGTTATTCTAATGCCTTTGCATCCTCATAATTTAGCTCCCACTTACGAGTGAGAGCATATGATGTTTGCTCTTCAATTCCTGAGTTATTTCACTTAGGATAGTCTCCAATCTCATCCAGGTTGTGGCAAATTCCATTAATTCATTGCTTTTTTTGTGTGACTGAGTAGCATTCCATCAGTATATATACCACAGTGTATCCATTTATTGATTGATGGGCATTTGGGTTGGTTCCACATTATTGCAATTGTGAATTGTGCTGCTATAAACGTGCCTGTGCAAGTATCTTTTTTGTATAATGACTTATTTTCCTCTGGGTAGATACCCAGTAGTGGGATTGCTGAATCAAATGGTAGTTTTACTTTTAGTTAAGAATTTCCACACTGTTTTCCATAGTGCTTGTACTAGTTTGCATTCCCACCAGCAGTGTAGAAGTGTTCCCTGTTCACTGTGTCCATGCCAACATCTACTAATTTGTGATTTTTTGATTATGGCCATTCTTTCAGGAGTAAAGTGGTACACATTGTGGTTTTGATTTGCATTTCCCTGATCATTAGCGATACTGAGCATTTTTTTCATATGTTTGTTGGCCACTGGTATATATTCTTCTGAGAAATGTCTATTAATGTCCTTAGCCCACTTTTTGATGGAATTTTGTTTGTTCCTTGCTAGTTTGAGTTCATTGTAGATTCTAGATAATAATCCTTTGTCAGATGTATAGATTGTGAAGATTTTTTTCCCCACTCTGTAGTTGTCTGTTTACTCTGCTGACTGTTCCTTTTGCTGTGCAAAAGCTCTTTAGTTTAATTAAGTCCCAGCTATTTATCTTTGTTTTTATTGCATTTGCTTTTGGGTTCTTGGTCATGAAATTTTTGTCTAAGCCAATGTCCAGAAGGCTCTTTTCCAAAGCTATCTTCTAGAATTTTTATAGTTTCAGATTTTAGATTTAAGTCCTTAATCCAACTTGAGTTGATTTTTGTAAGGCGAGACGATGCAATTTCATTCTCCTACATGTAGTTAGCCAATTATCCCAGAACTATTTGTTGAAAAGGGTGTCCTTTTACCATCTTGTGTTTTCATTTGCTTTGTTGAAGATCAGTTGGGTGTAAGTATTTGGGTTTATTTCCTGGTTCTCTATTCTGTTCCATTGGTCTATGTGCCTATTTTTATACCAGTACCATGCTGTTTTGGTGACTATGACCTTATAATATAGTTTGAAATCAGGTAATGTGATTTTACTTAGTCTTGCTTTGGCTATGCGGGCTCATTTTTTGGTTCCATATGAATGTTAGAATTGCTTTTTTTCTAATTCTGTGAAGAATGATGGTGTATTTTAATGGGAATTGCATTGAATTTGTAGATTGCTTTTGGCAGTATGGTCATTTTCACAATATTAATTCTATCTATGAACACAGATGTGTTTCCATTTGTTTGTGTTGTCTATGATTTCTTTCAGCAGTATTTTGTAGTTTTCATTGTAGAGGTCTTTCACTTCCTTAGGTATATTCCTAAATATTTTATTTTCTTGTAGCTATTGTAAAAGGGGTTGAGTTCTTGATTTGATTCTCAGCTTTGTCTCTGTTGGTGTGTAGAAGAGCTACTGATTTATGTATATTAATCTTGTACCCAGACACTTTGCTGAATTCTTTTATCAGTTCTAGGAACTTTCTGGAGGAGTCTTTAGGGTTTTCTATGCAAACAATTATATCAACAAACAGTGACAGTTTGACTTCCTCTTTACTATTTGGATGCCCTTTATTTCTTTCTCTTTTCTGATTACTCTGGCTAGGACTTCTATGTTGAAGGAGAAGACATCCTTGTCTTGTTCCAGTCCTCAGAGTGAAAGATTCTAACTTTTCCCCATTCAGTATTATGTTGACTATGGGTCTGTCATAGATGACTTTTATTATATTGAGGTACATCTCTTATATGCTGATTGTGCTGAGAGTTTTAACCATAAAGGGATGCTGGATTTTGTAGAATGCTTTTTCTGCACCTATTGAGATAATCATGTGATACTTGTTTTTAATACTACTTATATGGTGTATCACATTTCTTGACTTGTATATATTACACCATCCCTGCATCCCGGGTATAAAACCCACTTGATCATTGTGGATTATCTTTTTGACATGTTGTTGGATTTGGTTTGCTAGTATTTTGTTAAGGATTTTATCAACTATATTCATCAGGGATATTGGTCTGCAGTTTTCATTTTTGGTTATCTCCTTTCCTGGTTTTGGTATTAGGGTGATCCTGGCTTCATATAATTAATTAGGGAGGGATCCCTCTTTTTCCTGGTACCAAGTCTTCTTTGAATATCTGATAGAATTGTCTGGTCCTGGACTTGTTTTTGTTGGTAATTTTTTAAATTACCTCTTCAATCTTACTGTTTGTTATTTGTCTGTTCAGGGTATCTACTTCTTCCTGATTTAAACTAGAAGGGTTGTATCTTTCCGGGAGTTTATCCATCTCTTCTAGGTTTTCTGGTTTATGCATGTAAAGGTATTCATAGTAGCCTTGAATGATCTTTTGCATTTCTGTGATATCAGTTACAACATCTCCCATTTCTTATTGAGCTTATTTGGATTTTCTCTCTTTTCTTGGTTAATCTTCCTGATGGTCTATCAATTTTATTTATCTTCTCAAAGAACCAGCTTTTTATTAATCTTTCATATTTTTTATTTGTTTCATTTAGTTCTACTCTGATCTTGGTTATTTCCTTTCTTCTGCTATGTTTGGGTTTGGTTTGTTCTTGTTTCTCCAGTTTCTTGAGGTGTAGCCTTAGATTGTCTGTCCACAGTCTTTCAGACTGTTTGATGCAGGTGTTTAGGGCTATGAACTTCCCTCTTATCATCACCTTTGCTTTCTCCCACAGGTTTTGATAGGTTGTGTCACTATTGTTCAGTTTGAAGAATTTGATTTTCATCTTGATTTCATTATTGACCCAATGATTATTCATGAGCAGGTTATTTAATTTCCATGTATTTGCAGGGTTTTGAAGGTTGCTTTTGGAGTTGATTCCCAGTTTTATTCCACTGTGGTCTGAGAGAGTGCTACATATAATTTCAATTTTCTTAAATTCACTGAGGTTCGTTTTGTGGCTTAATATATGGTCTATCTTGGAGAAAATTCCATGTGCTGTTTTTTGGTAATTTTTTGGTAATTTTGGTGTTTTTTTGGTAATTTTTGTAATTTTGGTGTTTTTTGTTGGAGAAAGTTCCATGTGCTGTTAAATAGAATGTATACTCTGCCGCTGTTGGATGTAATGTTTTGTATATAACTGTTAAGTCCATTTGTTCCACAGCATAGTGCAAATCCATCGTTTCTTTTTTGACTTTCTGTCTTGATGACCTGTCTAGTGCTGTCAGTGGAGTACTGAAGTCCCCCACTATTGTGTTGCTATCTCATTTCTTAGGTCTATTAGTAATTGTTTTATAAATTTGGGAGCTCCAGTGTTAGGTGCATATATGTTTAGGATTGTGATATTTTCCTAGTTGGACAAGGCCTTTTATCATTATATAATGTCCCTCTTTGTCTTATTTAACTGCTGTTGCTTTAAAATTTGTTTTGTCTGATATAAGAATAGCTACTTCTGCTCACTTTTGGTGTCCATTTGCATGAAATGTCTTTTTCTACCACTTTACCTTAAGTTTGTGTGAGTCCTTATATATTAGGTGCGTCTCTTGAAGACAGCAGAGAGTTGGTTGGTGAGTTCTTTTCCATTCTGCAGTTCGGCATCTTTTAAATGTAGCATTTAGGCCATTCACATGTAATGTTAGTATTGAGATGTGAGGTACCATTCCATTCATGCTATTTGTTGCCTGTATACCTTTGTTTTTGTTTTTGTTTTTTAAATTGTATTTTCGTTTTATAGGTCCTATGAGATTTATGCTTTAAAGCGGTTCTGTTTTGATGTGTTCCCAGGATTTGTTTCAAGATTTAGAGTTCCTTTTCACAGTTCTTGTTGTGGTGGCTTGGTAACGGCAAATTCTCTCAGTATTTGTCTGAAAAAGACTGTATCTTTCCTTCATACATGAGGTTTAGTTTTGCTGAATACAGAATTCTTGGCTGATATTTGTTTTGTTTGAGGAGGCTGAAGATAGGGCCCCAATCCCTTCTAGCTTGTAGGGTTTCTGCTGAGAAATCTGCTGTTAATCTGATAGGTTTTCCTTTAGAGTTTTCCTGGTGCTTTTGTCTCATAGTTCTTAAGATTCTTTCCTTTAACTTTAGATAACCTGATGACAATCTGCCTAGGTGATGATTTTACAATGAATTTCCCAGGTGTTCTTTATGCTTCTTGTATTTCAATGCCTAGGTCTCTAGCAAGGCCAGGGAAGTTTTCTTAGATTATTCCTCCAAATATGTTTTCCAAACTTTTAGATGTTTCTTCTTCCTCAGGATCACCGATTATTTTTAGGTTTGTCATTTAAGATAATACTTCTTTGAGGCTTGGTTCATATTTCTTGTTCTTTTTTTCTTTGTCTTTGTTGGATTGGGCTAATTCAAAGGCCTTGTGTTTGAGCATTGAATTTCTGTCTTCTACTTGTTCACTTCTATTGCTGAGACTTTCTAGAGTATTTTGCATTTTTGTAAGTGTGTCCATTGTTTCCTGAAGTTTTGATTTTTTTAATGCTATTTCCTTGAATATTTCTCCCTTCACTTCTATCATTTTTGTGATTTCCTTACTTCAGGCTTCACCTTTCTCTGGTGCCTCGCTAATTAGCTTAATAACTGACCTCCTGAATATTTTTTCAGGTAAATCAGGGATTTTTGGTTTGGCTCCATTGCTGGTGAGATAGTGTGATTTTTTTTTTTTTTTTTTTTTTTGGTAGGGTGGGCGCGTGTTAAAGAACCTTGTTTAGTTATATTACCAGAGTAGATTTTCCAGTTCCTTCTCATTTGGGTAGGCTCTGTCAGAGGGAAGGTCTAGGGATGAAGGCTGTTGTTCAGATTCTTTTGCCCCATAGGGTGTTCCCTTGATATAGTACTCTCACCCTTTTCCTTTGCATGTGGCTTTCTGAGAGCCGAGCTGAAGTGACTGTTATCTCTCTTCCGGATCTAGCCACCCAGCAAGTCTATCAGGCTCCAGGCTGGTACTGGGGGGTTTTCTGCCCAGAGTCTTGTGATATGAACCGTCTGTGGGTCTCTCCGCTGTGGATACCAGCACTTGTTCTGGTGGAGGTGGCAGGGAAGTGAAATGGACTCTGTTAGGGATCTTACCTTTGGCAGTTTAATGAACGATTTTTGTGCTGGATAGCCTCCTGATAGGAAGTGGTGCTTTCCAGAGAGCATCCTCTGTGGTCGTATGAGGAGGAACAGGTGGTGGGCAGGGTCCTACAACTTGCAAGAGTATATGCCCTTTGTCTTCAATTAACAGGGTGGGTAGGGAAGGACCATTGGGTAGAGGTAGGGCTAGGCGTGTCTGAGCTCAGAATCTCCTTGGACAGGTCTTGCTGTGGCTACTGTGGGGGATGGGGGTGAGGTTCCCTGGTCAACCGAGTTATATTCCTAGGAGGGTTGACTGCCTCCGTTGTGTCATGCAGGTTGTCAGGGAACTGGGGGAAGCTGGCCTCGCTCAGTTCCCTTGCAATCCGAAGGGCTGGTCTCACTTCCACCATGCTCCCCACAACAGCCCTGAGTCTGTTTCCAGGCAGTGGGTGAGCAGGACTGAGAACTTGCCCCAGGCTACCCACCTCCCAGCAGCAAAATCAAGTATGGCTTTCCTTCTTTCCCCAACTCTGGTGTCTGCACCCGAATTCACATCCTCCCCTGAGTTCTGGCCAAGAGGCTTCTGGATCAGTTCAAATTGTTACAAAGTTTAGTTGGAGGTTTCCTTGTCTGTGTGGCCTTTTCTCAGCACCTCTAGCTGACTTCCCGGAGGGCCCCTGTGAGGCCAGGCAAAAATGAGGTGCTAGGGGACCCAGTGAGCTCCCAAGGCTTTTCCTGCTGCTTCCTCTACCCCTGTATTTCACTCGGCTTTCTAAGTTGACTCAGCTCCAGGTAAGGTCAGAATCTTCTCAGTTTCCCCAGTGTGAGTGTGTGTTCATGGGAGGATGATCTCCCTTTCCCACTTCCACAGTTTGGGCACTCACAGTATTTGGGGTGTCTCCCAGGTCCTGCAGGAGCAATCCGCTTCCCTCAGGGGGTCTGTGGGTCCTCTCAGGCATCATGATACATTCCTGCAGTCATTCTGGAGCAAAAATTCATGATGCGAGCCTCCACATGTTGTTCTGTCCATCCGAGTCAGAGCTGCAATCTAATCCTGCCTCCCGTCTACTATGATCTTCTGCCTCTTCAATCTCCTCTAATATTTTTGATGTCCTATTCTGGTTTTCCTCCTTTGTTTAGAAAAGACCCTCCCCTCAGTACATGTATTAGTCTATTCTCACATCGTTATAACAGAATATCTGAAACTGGGTAATTTATAAGGAGAAAAGAGGTTTAATTGACTCATGGTTCCACAGGCTATACAGGAGTCATGGCTGTTGAGGTCTCAGGAAACTTACAATCATGTTGGAAGAGGAAGGGAAAGTAGACACATCCTACATAGCTGGAGGAGGAGGAAGAGAGAGAAGCGGGAGGTGCTTTTAAACAGCCAGATCTCCTGAGAACTCACTCAGTATCATGAGAACATCAAGGGGGAAATCGACCCCATGATCCAATCACCTCCCAGCAGACCCCCTCCTCCAACACTGGGAGTTACAATTTGACATGAGATTTTGGCAAGGCAATTACAATTTGACATGAGATTTGAGCAAATCTTATCAGTACCCTTTTGGGATGACCCCTTTTCTGACTATCAATAAATATGGGCATAACACGAGTGATTCCTCTTCACCCCCCAAATTTCAATCAAACTTTTTGCCTTGGTTCTGTCATCTATGCCAGTGGTTCTCAATCAGGGGCAATTTTACCATCCAGGAGGCGTTTGAAAATGTCTGAAGATATTTTCCTTACAACTGGAGGGTGCTATAGACTTCTGGAGGAAAAAGACCACTAAACGATGCACAGGACAGCTCACCACATAAAGAATTATCCTGTACAAAATGTCAATAGTGCCAAAGCGAAGAACCCTGATCTATGCTCCCCGCTTTAAATATCATACAGATGAATGACTCCAAATCTCCTTTTTCAAATTAGATATTTACCCACAACTGTAGACTCATATGTATATCGACAGCAATACTAAATGTAATTAAAATAAAAATCTCTTTCCAAGTTTACATTAAACCCTTTAAAGTTCTAATAAATAACGACTATTTGTCCATATTCCAAACTGATATCTTGAGTATAATTTGTGTCTCCTTTAAATCCCGTCATTCCCCAAATCACATTTTTTTTTTTTTTTTTTTTCAGACGGAGTCTCACTCTGTCGCCCAGGCTGGAGTGCAGTGGCCAGGTCTCAGCTCACCGCAAGCTCCGCCTCCCGGGTTCACGCCATTCTCCTGCCTCAGCCTCCGGTGTGAATAGCTGGGACTACAGGCGCCCGCCACCTCGCCCGGCTAGTTTTTTGTATTTTTTAGTAGAGACGGGGTTTCACCGTATTAGCTAGGATGGTCTCGATCCCCTGACCTGGTGATCCGCCCATCTCGGCCTCCCAAAGTGCGGGGATTACAGGCTTGAGGCACCCCACCTGACCAAATAACATTTTTTTTTTTTTTCTAAGATTCCATGTAAACATTGACTTTTTTCCATTCTCCTCAGGAGATATGTTGTTTTAAGAGATCAAGTTTGTAGTAATTTGTTACAGAAGAACTAGAAAACTAATATATTCATCTAATTTTATTTTTGCAGCTTTGGATATAATTTTCTACATTTTCCTTTAAATGCTCTCTTGAGATAATGATGGAGCCATATTATATAACTAACTTTAACACAACTAGCTTTACTCATTCTCTAAAACTAAAGAGGAAAAG
Source organism: Macaca nemestrina (assembly GCF_043159975.1). Classification (NCBI taxonomy): domain Eukaryota; kingdom Metazoa; phylum Chordata; class Mammalia; order Primates; family Cercopithecidae; genus Macaca; species Macaca nemestrina. The sequence continues at coordinate 62,495,016 of NC_092130.1, forward strand.
TATATTTGAATAGCATAGGCAATTCCATCCACTATTTCACTTCAGAATCAGCAAGAGGTCTTGGTTCCTGCATGTCTTTCATGCCTGAGCTATTTGCTTCCCTAAGTGAGTCTGGACTTTGCATAGAAGTACAACGTAACACTAAGTGTGAACTCACCAACCACTTAAGCACACAGCAGACATATTCCAATTGGAAAGAAAATTGCCTGTGTTGTGACTATTTAGAGATGGTTTGTTGATCTCAAACTGGCATTTTCCCAGTTAATTTTTAAGGAGTTTCTGACCACCTTCAATGTTTTTGGCTTTACTTATTGAATTTAGAAACAAACTCATTTAGGTGTGAGTCTGCTGCTTCAAAACAGCCAACTTTTCCTCAAACATTCTACAGCAGCCAGGGTAAATTCAAATGAAAAATCTAGTTATTCTGACCCAGGGTTATTTTCAGAGGCTTCTCATTACTGAGAGGGAAAAATCCAAGCTCATTTTTATGGAATACAATGCTATATAGAATCTTATTTTGGTTTATGTCTTCAGCATTACGTCTTATCATTTCTCCTTTTCTAGGCATATATTATTAGCACTATTAAATTAGTAATGTTCTCAAGAAAGCTTAACTCTAACAAGAAATTTAGGATATGTTAAAAGAATTCTAGCACCAAAGACTTACTTAAGTTTCCAAAGATAACCAGCTGTTGGGGTATATTTAGTATATTTAGGAAGAATTTAGTGGAAGATAAAATTGAGTAGTAATCTTCCTGTTGTCTTGGAATTAGACCCAATACGAGCCTCTACATCATATCAGAGGCTGGCTGAGTGGCTCTACTCACAATCCAAGTCCCCTGTGTACATCAACATAAATGTGCAACAGTAAAAGAGGAATCAGAGTGAGAATTAGTCAGTAGAATCCAGTGATTTGCCTAACTGAGGCTTTCCATCCCATAGGGAAAGGGAATGGGTTAAAAAAGGGTGATGGGGTTAGAATTAGGTCTCATACACTAGGCAACTGGGCAGTGAGCACGCTTCCAAAGGGCCTTCCAAAGAAGTGACACATGTGTTAAAGGGGACTTCTGGAAACAGCCACCCCAAAGAAATGCTGTGCTTCTGTCATGCCCAACGCAGTGAAAAGATTTTCTCTTTCCTTGAATGCTTCCTTCCTGCCCCAACGTTGAAGTGGGATGAAAAGGATTAAAAGAGCTATTCCTACCGAGGTCCCTCCAGCCAAGGTCAAGGCTGAAGAAGAAATGAGATCAGAGGTTTAAAGTGGACTTGATTGTGATTTTAATTAACTGAAAGGGACTAGAAAACTGTGCAATGATTTAGGAACTGGGAAGGATGATTCGATACATATAAATATATGTTATTTGAAAGAGTGATAGGAGAAAATTCTACTTCAAGTTTAATATCACTTCAAGCTATGATTATTCAATACATGGCTTAACTCCAACTCTGGCATTAAAATATCTAGAAAAAAAAAAAACACCCAGGAGTACAGTTTGGAGGAAAATGCTTGTAAAAATATATATTCACAGGCTGAGCATGCCGTGGCCTACACCTGTAATACCAGAACTTTGGGAGGCTATTGCAGGAGGATCACTTGAGGCCAGAAATTTGAAACCAGCATGGGAAACATAGCAAGATCCCATCTCTACAAAAATAAAAATTTGCCAGGTGTGCGTGTAGTCCCAGGTATTTGGGAGGCTGAGGTGGGAGGATTGCTTGAGCCCACTGCACTTCAGCCTAGGTGACAGAGTGAGACCTTGTCTCAAAAAATAAAACAAATTAAAAATAATCTAATCATGAAAAATATTTGAGATAGCAGACTTTCACTTTAATCTTAATTATTTCGTTCTGCTTATTAAAAATTATAGAGAAGAATTTTTTTAAAAAAAAACTTAATTTTATTACTCATGGAACCCTGCTGACATGAAAATGTATATTGCATGTAAATGGTAAAAAAAAAAAAAAAAATATATATATATATATATATGAAAGTCTCTGATGTGAAATAGAAATGTCCTTCTCTCTCCTTCCTACATTTAATCACATCCATACATTTCCTCAAAATTAACTACATTTTTAAAAATTTATCTTCCTAGTAAAGCACTTATACTCACATATATACATTTCTTTATCTTCACCAATGTGATTCCATATTTATCATACCCAAACACATAGATTTACCTCATTCTGGGTTAATAGCTACAGTATATAGTTATACATTTTAACTATCTCCTGACTAATGGATATTTAACATGGCTTTATTACTATTATGAATAGTTATGGTAATAGTAATGGTAATATCCTGTACAGCTATCTTGACATCTTTTGTGAAGTATTAAAGATATCTTGTTTCCTCACATATTTGCCAACATTGAATTGCATCAAAACCTTTAAACAGTTGCCAATCTGATAGGTTACAATATTATCTATTTATTACTTTTATTCATATTTATTCAAGTGAGATTGAATTTTAATACACTCTTTAACATTTATATTTTTAGTCTGTGAAATAGTTATGTATATAACTTTCTCAATTTTTTTGATATACATTTTTTTGCTAACTTCCAGGAGATCTTTGCAAATCAAACTTGCCTTTTGCCTGAAATTAGCCATGTACTTATTTTTCACAATGTATCATCTGTCACTTAACTTTGTCTAGGTTATTTTTTATCATATAAAAGTAGTGCATTATTAAGCAGTAAAACTACCTAAAACTTTTCTTTGTAGATTCTTGGTTCCTATCTCATTCAGAATGGCCTATTCTACTCCAATAAACAAGTTTATCCTACTTTTGCATAATATCTTTACAAATAAATTCTTACAATTAAGGCTTTTTGGCATCTGGGATTTATTTTGTTATATGTACATACACATATAAACACACAGACACATATATACACTCATATTATGTCTTGTTAGCTTAATCATCTTTGTGGAATAATCCTTGTATTCCTCATATATATGAAATGAAGCTTTATCATATAAAAAAAGACCTGTATTTCTGAAGTCAGGGACAAGACATCGATTCCCAATGTTACAACTGTTGTTTTGTCCTTTTGTAGAAGTAGCTAATGTAATTTGATAAGCTTCAGAAGATATATAAAAATTGAAAAAATAAGAATTCAGTAACTGGACTGGTGATGAAATTAGCAGTTTTTTCAATGGGCTTATTCTCTATAGTATTATATTTATTAAGACTGAGTCATTTTTTAATTCATGGCATGAACCTCAACTGGCTATTGTATAATGCTGCATTATACTTGTGTATCGTTTAATTCAATTTGCTAATACAGGCATTCCTTGTTATCTGACTCTAGCCCAATCCTGAAAATGAGTTGAATACCAAGTTTTTGAATAACAGAAGCCTTTGTTCTATTATTTTAAGTGTAAAAAATAATTCATTCCCAAGCAATTTCAAAATCCCAGCCAATTTTTCCTCAGACACTAAGAAAACATCCTTAAAGACCTATATAATAATTGACTAAGAATTCCTTTATTGTATGATATATTCAAGACACTGATTATCTATTCAATAAACACATGAAAGGGCATATTTGTAAGTAATATACATAAAAGTCCTGTATATGAATGCGTGAAAGAACACTAACTATAAATTATATTTTGAGTTGACAAGGGAAAAATAAAGACTTGGAGACATCATGAAAATTCACCTGAGTTGGTTGCTAGTTAAGGCAGAGAAACCCTCACCCAACAAAAAGGGTTTAGTCCCTGTGAGATGGGGTTTTCAGGAAAAGGAGCTACTATGGGATTTTTTAAAAGCCAAAAACCTATACAACTATACGTCAAATTAGTAGTGGACTTCAATGAAGTTGTATGATTGATAAGTCATACACTTCAGTCACAATGTAACCATCAGACTGTTTCTCTGAACAACCTAGTTTTCTAAGAAGAACACCTGTATTCTTCCTGCTGACATCCTGACTGCTTTCCATCTTGCAGTACAATATAGTTCCAGGCTACGGGCTCTGAACAGTCCTAATTACAGACTTTCTCACCTTATGTACTCTAATGAATATATTCCATATTATAAGTGAAAGTTATAATATCATGTTAAGAATACTTAATACAAACAACACTTAGCAAAATAAACTCACAAGGCAAATAAAATGACTACTTGCCAATGAAAAATTATGTGAGTGAAATTTGCAGATGAAAAAATGAAGATAAAAACTTGTAGCTGTTGCTCTTAGTGGGGTTGGCGTGAGTAAGAATTATTTGGTGAAAGAATGAAACATTTCATGTCCAAGGCTTGGCCTGGTCTAAGTCCAAAGAACTAGAAGATGGCCTTCAGTTCTGGGCATTTAAAATTCCAAAAGTGGATGGAGATGTTATCTGAGGCTAAACATAAAGTAATGGGATCAAAAAAGCAAAGCAAAACAAAATCCAAATAAACATGTTTAAGTACCACTTGCTTGTGGTTATACAGTGTCTAGTAACATGAGATAATATTTGTAACTGTATGTGTATTTTGCTACCTTTTGTTGAAGTATAATACACAGAAAAGCATACATAATATCATTTTATTGCTTAATACATTTCACAAACTAAGCACCTTCAAAAACCAATGTCTACATCCAGGAAGCAAACCTTACTCATACTCCCATTAAGAAACAGAAACATACCTGCACATCTCCAAGCTGGAAGTACTTCTAGTTAGTGCCTAACCCATCACCAACTCTAAAGAGGGCAAGCCCTATCTGATTTTGTAGTTTAAATGAATGCTGCTATTGATTCCTATCATGAATGTTTGCCATAGCAATCACTTTTAGAGTGATCTAAACAAAAATAAAACAAGCTAATTATGTGAAGACTGGATAAGAATGTTTCAGTCACATGACCAAGCTTCAGAAGAGACTCTAGGGTTTGCATATGTTTGGAAAATTAAGGACAAAGAAAACAGACCTGGGTGAATTAAGGGATGAGATAGGAGAGAAAGAGAGACCTGTCTAGAGGTCAGGTCACCTAGCACTTTATGGGCCAAAGACTTCCTGAGATTCATGTTAAGAACTCGGCCTCTGCGCTCATTCTATTATTTCAAGGGGGGTGGCAATGGAGGAGACTTTTTTATGATATTGTCTCTTAAACTTATTTCTTAACATTATCAATATATTTGGCATAGAGGAAATTGAAAGCTGATGAAATCACTATGTTATTTTAAAGCTTCCTTTTTTGTCTTCCTTTACCTATGACTTTTTAAAAGATAGAACTTACTGCATTCCCTCTTGTTTTATCTATTCTCATTTTTTTTTATTTATTTGGGTTTCTTTTGTAGATTTAGAGACGCAGAGGTACTGTTCTCAAGCATCATGCCCTCCTCTTACTATGAAGGTCCCAGTTATTTTTTGAATAAGAAATATATGAATCAAAACCATTTAAATTATTGCCTCCGTGTGACTTTTTCAATGGTTAATTTCAAAATAAGTTATATAATTGAACATATTTTTTCTAAATACAGACACTTCCCTTACTGCTGAAAAAGCCACAAAAATAATTTTCCAGCTAACAAATGTCAAAGTATGCTGAAACAGAAGTTGAGGTTGACTAGGTTATTTCTTGGGCAAATTTCTACACAAAAACTAAATTAAGGAGAGGAAAAGTGTTGCCGTAAGAAAAATGGATGTTGAGAATTGGAATGAAAACACACAAAGCCACTGCAGGGGAGAAGCAGAAGCTGTGTCAAATTTCTTTTTATGTTTGTATTTGTTTACATAAATCCAAGGAAAGAGATAGCGCGTGTTTCACTAGAACTCTAACCTTTGTGGTCTGCACACTAATCAACTAGTGTGAAAAGTGGGAAAAATATGTGTGTGTGTAATCAATAAAAACTATATTACTGTGGCAGGTGTTTATAGGAGACAAAAAGATGTGAACCTCAATCGATCCATTACTTTCTAAAGTTAACAAATCTAGTAAGCAACAGGAGAAAGGTAGAGAGTTGGGCAGTTTGATTTGCTTATGTTGTAACAATAAAATATAACAGCATTGAGTTTTTACTCTATAAAATATTACAAATATATGCCTGACTACATTACTGCATCAGGTTTCCCTTAACCAATACCCGAGCTCTTCCCAGTCTCTGATCGTCTTTCTATACCTCACACTAGCCTAGGTTTAGAGAGAAAGTCAGGAGCTGAGTGAGATGTCAAGGAGGCCAAGGCAGCTAGCAATGTCAGGGCAGAGTACAGGACAGGAGAGGGTCTTACAGAGAGAACTCTGGAGAGCAACAGAATACTCCCTCACAGCTTCCATTGAGAACTGGTCAGGAGTATTGCTCAGCAGACTGGCTGGTTCTAAAGCACTCTCTTAACCAATATGAGGTTAATCCACAGAAACACAGAGCACAGCTAAGGTCTTTCATCTGCATTTACCCTAGTCCCTCTTTTTATTTCCCTATTAAGTAAGCATTATTATGAATTACTTTATTTTGTTACTAGTTCCGATTTTAAATTTGCTATATTTTAGAAGAAACCTCCAGCACCTGGTGTTCATCAGAGGGTCACTGGAACCAGGAAAATTAGACCTTCTCTTTTTCATCAGTGCTGCACAATGAATAAAATAAAAATAGAGTATATGGGCAGACCCATCCACACTAGGCTAGCCATTTTTGTCATCTAATAAAACTCTGTGTCCCACATGAAAAAATCCTCATCATCACTGGCCATCAGAGAAATGCAAATCAAAACCACAATGAGATACCATCTCACACCAGTTAGAATGGCGATCATTAAAAAGTCAGGAAACAACAGGTGCTGGAGAGGATGTGGAGAAATAGGAACACTTTTACACTGTTGGTGGGATTGTAAACTAGTTCAACCATTATGGAAAACAGTATGGCGATTCCTCAAGGATCTAGAACTAGATGTACCATATGACCCAGCCATCCCATTTCTGGGTATATACCCAAAGGATTATAAATCATGCTGCTCTAAAGACACATGCACACGTATGTTTATTGCGGCACTATTCACAATAGCAAAGACTTGGAATCAACCCAAATGTCCATCAGTGACAGACTGGATTAAGAAAATGTGGCACATATACACCATGGAATACTATGCAGCCATAAAAAAGGATGAGTTTGTGTCCTTTGTAGGGACATGGATGCAGCTGGAAACCATCATTCTTAGCAAACTATCACAAGAACAGAAAACCAAACACCGCATGTTCTCACTCATAGGTGGGAACTGAACAATGAGATCACTTGGACTCGGGAAGGGGAACATCACACACCGGGGCCTATCATGGGGAGGGGGGAGGGGGGAGGGATTGCATTGGGAGTTATACCTGATGTAAATGACGAGTTGATGGGTGCAGCACACCAACATGGCACAAGTATGCATATGTAACAAACCTGCACGTTATGCACATGTACCCTAGAACTTAAAGTATAATAATAATAATAAATAAAAATAAAAAAACTGTGTCCTCAAATAAATAAAAAACTAGCAAGAATTGCATAGCTACATCACTTTATTAATAAATTCAAAAACAAATCATTTAAATTTTCACTATTGATACCTCTTGTAAATGAAGAGTAAAACCAGAAGGTTTTTGTTGTTGTTGTTGGTTTTCTTTTTGTTTTGTTTTTTATCTTAAGGACAATTATATTGCATAATCATAGAGTCAAAAAAGATTCTGTACAAAGAACAATAAACAGATTTGAAAAGATTAGTTTATAGTAACAGTTTTGCCAAATTATATTATCAGAGTCATAATTTCCCTTGTTTGAAATTCCTCATCTGTAAAAATACGTGTGCAAGAATAATCTAAAAGATTCAGCATTATAATCTCCTGAATTTTAAGCTATCCTGGACAATTTTCTAGAGACAAATCTGACATGTAGTCTCAGAGTTTTCAGCGTTTACTTTCACCAAATGCCTTATTTAAAAATGTTCTTATTTTTTGACCTTTTCCTTCAGATACATTGTATTAGATTAACACAAATCATTTTATTGAAAAATGTCTACAACGACTCCAAACTTAGACATTGATCTAAAGGAAAAATGAAGTTGGAATCATTTAAGACATTTTACAAACGTACCATTTAGTTTTGTCTTTTTCTCGACTTCTAAATTATCTGACTTTCTGGAAACCACATCAGTCTATTTTATAAACATAGGAAGGAAGACTTTTATTATGATTAGGCAGTGATGCCTTCCCCAGGAGGTAATCTCAGAAAACATCTACTCTTGTGAAAGCAAAAGTTCAAAGAGATCTGGATAATTTTCTGATAAACATCCTCTGTATTTCATCTTTTAATCATGATGCAGCTTTTATGCTTGGTAATTATTCAGACAATTCTAATGACAGAATCATGGGTTTGTATAATACAGAGATAAATAAAAGTTTCCGCAGATTAGCCCATGAACCCCCCGCCACCAGGAAAATATTCAGATTTGTTCCACCATATTAAAATGCTTGCAGGCATCATAAATTCTTCCAGCCTATGCAAGCCATGAGTATTCCAGCACAGAGGTTTAAAGACCTCCTGTCCCTCAGTAGCCCATTTACTACACTATCACATATGTGTGAATAATATAATCTCTTAAGCTCTATCCCATCATATCTTTAAACACTTTGAATCTAAGATTAGAAAAGTCCTGAGATTTTCACTTACAGTGAAAATGTCTTCTTACTAAATAACACAAACCCATCTACTTTTAGAGGATTAAAAAAAAAGTTTGCTGTTTTTTAAGAGATTTCTACTACATTCTTTTAAAATTTCTTTTTTCTTCTTTCATTATTTAGCTGTTTCTTCCCTACAATTCCTTGCCATTGACAATTTCTTTCTTAAAATATCAACGTAATAATGTACACATAGAGTATGAGGGTGAACCAATCCATGTCTGGGGGCCCAAACTCTGTTCATTCATTTATATCTGGAGGGCAAACTTCCCTCAGGCCAAAGGCATTAACCTTGGGTGGGACCTTAACACCTTTCTACTCCCTTCACCTGGCATGCCTACTCTTGCCACCACTACCAGTAGTGAAGCCAACAGGGCTCAATTTTGGACCTGAAGTTGGAAGGAGCCCCTGCTTTTTGAAATGTGAGGCAGATATATTATCAACAATCTGTGGGACACTACTGAAGAATGCAATATTGTAAATGGCAGTTAAAGGCTCAACTTAGCCTGCAAACATCCATCTAGCTAATAGTGGTACTTAAAGGTGAGAACATGTGACATTGAAATAGACTTTACCTCTACTAAGTAATAACATGAACTTTGAGTTCTGGCAGGCCTGGTTTCAAATAAGGATTCTTTCTGGTTTTCTGGTTTCAGGCAAGACACTAAATATCTCTAAGTCTTGGCTCCTAATTTATGAAATGGGTGTAACAACTGTATCCTCTTCATTGGGAGAGATAAATGAGATAATGTATATTGAACATACAATACTTAGCCTAAGTTCTCAGAAAATGCTAGTTATTAGTATCACTATTTATAGGTACATGAAGTTCATGAAGTCTGATACTGTGTCTCCAGTAGTAAATAGGACACAGAGCATTACACATAGTGTGCTTCATAGGTAGATGCTGAATTTAATTGCCTGTATTCTAATCACTATTTCTTAAATTATTGTCATGAAAATTCTATTTCATGTTCAAAATAAGCTTACAAATGAAACTCTGATTTCCAATTTATGAATACACTGTAGACTATGGTATTTTCATGTTTCCTTACTATTCTGATAGGACATCAACATTACAAAATAATATCTATATATGCATAAGTCCCTTCAACCACACACTTGTTTTGTTACAGGATCAATCAGTGGTATGGAGAATATAAGTTTGGTGTTTCACATGAAGAAGATATAATAACATTAAAAAGCAAGAAATAAAGAATGGGTAGAAAGAACTACTTCTCTGGGTAAAGCTGAATTAGTGCCTATGACTAGTTACCAAAAGAAATTATTGAAGCAAATAGTTCAGTGTGATTCCAAAAAAACATTAGGCTTAATGAGGCAAAAGTTTGAAAGCGGCTTGCAAATTTACACCTATGGATTTTCAAAGGAAAGTAAGATTTGCCTATGAAAGTTTGTATTTTGTCAGGCAGAGAAAACAGTGGTGAAAAATTACTGGTTTGTCTCAAAAGCTAAGTTGATTTTGCCTTTTTCAGTTGGCTTCAATTAGTTCCATATTTTAAATTTGGTACTGGAAACAAACTGAGACATTGGGGGACAGAAATAGAAATGGCCACTGCTCTGTAAGCAAAGAACCAGAAATTTCAAACAACCAGAATAAATTCTCATCTATTTTGAAAAGAATTTAAAAACTTCAGGAAAATAAACCAATAGTTGTATATTCTATGTACATGTTGAAAGGAACATTCAAATGAGGTCAGATTCAGCCCAGTGCCTTCTGGAGGACAAAGACCTCCACAGTGACAGCTGGCAACTTGCCACTGGCAAGAATCATTACATTTTGGGGTGCTTAACACAAAGTATTGGGCATCATATTATGTATTTTATATACATGATTATATTAATTTTCACAACCTTAAGAGTCAACTGTTTGCCCTTTTTTATTTCTTACCAGATGAAGAAGCTAGAATTTACAGTCAAATTATCTAATGCCATACAGCTAGCAGAGAAAAGCAAAAATTAAGTAGTCTGGACCTCAAAGACTATTCATTTTATGACTCTAAGACCCTACAGAGCAATCATCAAAGAAAGATATATTTTGGTATACTTTTATTGTTAACGATTTCCTTTTACATTATTTTTAGCGGGTGAATCCTATTGTGGATGACAAATCAACTAATACAAAAACTTTCTAAATATATATGAGTTTAATATATAATGATCACAAAAAATCTTATCTGTGTACCTAAATATAAGTTGTTTTGTAATATGGACCTTAATCACAGGAGCCCACTGCCAATTTCCTTGCCAGTATATAATTTCATGTTCCTCAGCCCTGATATAATATTAAAGGCCAAATAAATGACCTGAGAGTGTCAACCTTCTGATATTTAGCCCTGGTGACCAATTTGTTTGTTGTTATTATTAAACTTTCAGAAGAAAAATGAAATGAAGTTTCTTTTTTGCCAATGTTGTCTTCTTCATCATGATACTGTGAAGTTTTTATCTACACAAGGGAATTAATGGAAAATTAGCTTTAATAGCTACAATAGACTCTGCCTTTCAACTAGGCACTCACTGTGTATCAGGGAATTTATGTATATTATCTCAGATACTCATAATAACTTTACAGATTTTAATCTCTCATTTGGTAAATATGGAAATATTTCAAGTTAAGTAATTTGCCTAAATACAAACATCTAGGGTGTCTGATTTAAAAAATAAAACCAGATCTGTGGGACTTCAAAATCGAATGTCCACCATTATCCCAAATTACTTCTTACATACCAATTAGAGTCGATTTTCTGCTTCTAAACTGACATTATGTGTATTTAGACAAATGGAAATAACAAGGTTTATTTAAACACAAGAACCAACAGAACATATTAAAATCAAATGTATGAGCTTCACGAAGCCCAAATATTATTACCATCATTTTAGCGCTAAATAAAATGTTAAACTTTGGTATTAATAAAATATTCATCATGATTTATATCAAGCCCGTGAGTTCACATTGAGCTTTTCTATTACTCCAGAAAACAACCATAAAGCAGGTAACAACCACCATTTTACAATAAAGTCTAAAAATAACTAACAATTCTTGTATGATTATGCCAAGTTGGTTAAGGAGCAGAGCCCAAACATAAACTTAGGTATTATCACTTCAGACTCACTGGTTGAAATAGTCATGCTTTGTGATTCTTCCGTAAAATACATTAGTAGACTTAAAGCAACGCTAGTGAACAATTTCAGCACGAGCTTTAGCTCCAATAGATCTTGGTTCTAACTTTGGTTGTGGTATTTTACAGAAAAAATAAAGTGGGAAAATCATTTAATCTTTCCGGAACTGTTTCCTCATCTGTAAATGGAAAGTTAATAACAACTATGAAATAGGGCTGTTTTGAGGGGTAATCACAAAAGAACCTTAGAATGCTTTTTGACAATACATAAATTTTTCATCACTAATTTATTCCAAAATTTATAACAGACATTTTCTGATAGAAAACAAAAGTGTTTTCTATAATTTAGATTACTATTAGATACAAGATACAAAGTAAAAGTAACATTGTAATGCACTAGTTGTTCCTTAACTCTTATAATCTTTTCACTTTTCATTTATTTTCAATTTTCCTTCTGACTGTCATCAATTTGGATTAATTGTAATAATTTCTGTTCTCATTATTACCATTAGAAACACAATATGTTGTGTCAAAGTCAGTAATTTGTATTCTTTAGATTTGGCCAAGAGTCACGATCCTGGATTTAGAAAGCAGCATAACTGTTTTCAGATGGTACTCATGCCACAGTTTCCATGGCTTCCATATTTACTCCTTTGTCTTGATAAGAGTGGAAAATTGATTTTTATTATAGAGCTTAATAGATATAACATTGAGGTTACATGGAAAGTCAATTTATATAGAAACTAAGAGTTATTTAATCTCAGCCCTTTGACACATCATCGAGTAGGAAGAGGCCACAGATTATCCTGACTTGACTTCTTGGTATTTTCACTAGTCTTTGTTCCGTATCCTCCAGCTGATTATGGCATGCTCAGAAAGCACAATTTAAACATGACACTTTTCTATGTAAAAACCTTCAAGTCTCCCCATTTCCATTAGAAGAAAAATGGTCCATATTCTTTAGCACAAGTAAAGTCTCTTATGATCTGACCCTAAAGTACTCTTATTCCATTACTGTCAAATACACAACTTATTTGGAGGCCAGATTTTAATGTTGCTGTTACAAGAGCTTGCCTAGGATTTATTTATAAATCTATCTGACAAGCCCCTTCCTCCTTTCATGTTAAAATTCTCTTTAATTTTCCTAGCAAAGAACTGTTACTTCCTTCAAGGAAAGTCCAGTGATAATTTTTCCCTTCTCCTAATATCAGCAATATTTCATTTATAATGTTTATGTCATGCATTTATCTCACACATTGGATGGTATCTGTGAGAAACATTATACTCTGTTCTAAGTTATAAGTTCCTTGGAAACTTAACTTTGCTTTATCTGTTTCTATGGCTACTTCAATGCCAAATATAGTAATTATTTAATAACTGTTAAAGCATTATCCAGTTATCTAGGCTATAAAAAAGAAAAAACCCTGGGAGAGAAAGATAGCTACAATTACATCCCCAGAAAAGCAAATACCAATATCCATTATACAGGGGTAAGAAAAAAAAAAACAAGATTTTGTTCATTATGGTCTGTAGATTCATTCGGGCATGTGAACACAAATGCTTTTTCCAGCAGTGCATGATTAACCCAGAAGCCGGAGTGGCATCCTGGCAGCAAAGGCGTTTTGTTTTTTATGACCCACTTTTCAATCTTCTCATGCATGTTTCATTTTGTTCAACATTCTTATTAGCAAAGATCATCAATGCACGGGCTGCAGTTGGTTGAAGTTGAAGCCCATTCTATATTTTTTCCACCACTCTATCTTATTCAAAAATAATTAAGTGGAAGGGGCATCACTTATACCTTTGAGGTTACAGATGTTTCACTACTGTAACAAATGCTAAGGACAAAGATACAGAGGCTAGCACAGCAAGTCAATACTATTGCATCATATTGAAGGAAAATCTGGGGTTTCTTGGTAACAATGTGTATTATTTGCCTTTCACAATTTTTTTTTCATTTTTTTACCTCCACATGGTAAATTATTGATTTCTCAAAAGCATTTGAGACATTTGTAGTTAAAAAAATCATTTACAGTGGACCTTGGTGAGGGTGGCAAAAGGAAGCAGAACGTGTACCAGGAGATGAACAAACCCCATTTCTCTGTATTTAGCTAATCTGAACCCTTAGACTGTAAAATATAGGATTTTCCTTAGATTATTTCTAAAGTCTAGATTTAAACAAATTAAATTCTCTAATGATAATTTCTATATCTTTATCACAACACATTATTGCTCAACTGGGAAGAAATAAAAAAAATGATAGCTTCAGAAATGTCTACTAATTATAAGGGACTATTAAAAGAACTTTTTGTATATTAACTCGTGTAAACCTCACAACAACCCTATTAGGTAAGTTCATTATTAGTACATTTCACAGATTCAAAAACTGAAGTACAGTGTAATTTATCCAGGTTCACATTTGGGCAACGGCTAGGATACATCATGTGACTCCACAGTAAAAAGTGTCCTAAAGCTTTGCCACTGAAAGCGTGGCTGACAGTCTGGAAGCATCAGCATCAAAGGGGAGCTTGTTAGAAATGAAGCTTCTCTGGTTTACATATACCACAGTTTCTTTATCCACTCATTGGCTGATAGGCACCTACGTTGGTTCTATATCTTTGCAATTATGAATCGCACTGCTATAAACATGCATGTGCATGTCTTTTTCATATAAGGACTTCCTTTCCTTTGGGTAGATACTAGTAATTAGATTGCTGGATTCAATGGTAGTTCTACTTTTAGTTCTTTAAGGATTCTACATACTGTTTTCCATAGTGGTTGTACTAGTTTACATTCCCACTAGCAGTGTAGAAGTGTTCCCTTTTCACCACATCCCTGCCAACATCTATTGGTTTTTGACTATTTAATTATACTACTCAGCCATAAAAAGGAAAGAAATAGTGTCTTTTGCAGCAACTTGGATGGAGCCAGAGTCCATTGTTCCAAGTGAACTGAGAACTAAGTGGATTAAATTCCTAACTCAGGAATGGAAAACTAGACAGTGTATGTTCTCACTTATAAGTGGGAGTTAAGCTATGAGGACACAAAACCTTAAGAATGATATAGTGGACTTTGGGATTTTGAGGGGTGAGAATGATAGGGAGTGAGGGATAAAATAGTACATATTAGGTACAATGTACACTGCTTGGGTGATGGGTGCACCAAAATCTCAAAAATCACCACTAAAAAGTTTATACATTTAACGAAAAACCACTTGTACCTCAAAACTCATTGACATAGAAGTTAAAAAAATAATAATAAAGAAATAAAGATTCTAAGTCCCTGTCCCTTCAGACCTACTTTCCAAGTAATTCACAGATATATTAAAGTTTGAGAAGCCCTGGTCTAAAGCACCAAACTTCATTGCCTTGACCTTCCATATTTTACTGCCTTCTAACAAACGTTCAAAGAACATGCACCAGAAAAAAAGGCTTCGTGTTTTATAGTCACCTTGAAATTATGTGTTCCTGCAAATTCAAGATAACTCTCAATATTGCATTAAATAATGAAGACAAATAATGATGGAAGTAATTTCCTGACCCTACTCAGTGATAGTTGGAGAAAGTGATATTTTTCAGATTTGTTTTGATTAGAGCTATCTTCAGTAATTCAAATTAAAAATCAATATTGGAACAAATTCCCTCCATTTATTGATATGAGCTGGGATCAATGTTTTCTGCATGAATCAGCAAATAACATTTTTTTTATAAGATAGAATGCATTTTACACATAAGGTTTAATAAGGAAAAAAATCGGTTTTCTTCCTCATTCTTCTGAATTTGAATTAAAATATCACTTAAGTCTCTACTCAATGAAATATTGGGAATAAAATGCACATACCTAATCTACTACTATTAAACATCTACCAAAAACTTCATTTAGTATATTATCTAACTTCTTCAAAAACAGTGGTAAGTCTTGCAAAAATATAATAGTGTATTAAAGGGAATCATATTTTGATTATATGAGTTCATTTCTTGAAACATATTATTTTCAGTTACCAGTTAAGATAAACTTACCAATAGACCAGAAATATCTCCATATATATAAGGAGAACCATAAAATAGGTTTTTATTAAATTTCTTCTGAGAACTTAAAATCTGTATTCAGCATCTTTAAAAAGAGGATCATGGCCGGGCGCGGTGGCTCAAGCCTGTAATCCCAGCACTTTGGGAGGCCGAGACGGGCGGATCACGAGGTCAGGAGATCGAAACCATCCTGGCTAACACGGTGAAACCCCGTCTCTATTAAGAAATACAAAAAACTAGCCGGGCGAGGTGGCGGGCGCCTGTAGTCCCAGCTACTCGGGAGGCTGAGCCAGGAGAATGGCGTGAACCCGGGAGGCGGAGCTTGCAGTGAGCTGAGATCCGGCCACTGCACTCCAGCCTGGGCGACACAGCGAGACTCCGTCTCAAAAAAAAAAAAAAAAAAAAAAAAAAAAAAAAAAAAAAAAAAAAAAAAAAAAAAAAAAAAAAAAGAGGATCATATCAAGCAATAGAGACTCATCTCTAAAATAGCTGCTGTACAAAGCATTTAAATCAGGCTAATTCCCTCATAAGACAACATTTTAACATCTAAATATGTTTTGTAAAGATTGCTTTCTTTTTCTTTTTCTTTTTTTTTTTTTTTGAGACGGAATCTCGCTCTGCCACCCAGGCTGGAGTGCAGTGGCCGGATCTCAGCTCACTGCAAGCTCCGCCTCCCGGGTTCACGCCATTCTCCGGCCTCAGCCTCCCGAGTAGCTGGGACTACAGGCGCCCGCCACCTCGCCCGGCTAGTTTTTTGTATTTCTTAATAGAGACGGGGTTTCACCGTGTTAGCCAGGATGGTCTCGATCTCCTGACCTCGTGATCCGCCCGTCTCGGCCTCCCAAAGTGCTGGGATTACAGGCTTGAGCCACCGCGCCCGGCCAAGATTGCTTTCTAATTAAGGTAAATTTTATTGAAATTTTCCATTTAGTCTTTGCCATATATCCTAAAATAAACTTATTCATACTTTTAATGAATATATTTGTATCTGCTTGTATGTGATTGTCACTATGGATAATATTTATACTTACTGAGGCTGAAGCAGTAGGATCACTTGAGCCCAGGGGCTTGATGCTGCAGCGAGCTATGATCATGCCACTACACTCTAGGCTGGGTGAAAGAGTGAGACGTCATCTCTAAAAAACAAACAAACATGGCCAGGCACGGTGGCTCACACCTGTAATCCCAGCACTTTGGGAGGGCAAGGAAGGTGGATCGCCCTGAGGTCAGGAGTTCGAGACCAGCCTGACCAACATGGTGAAACCCCATCTCTACTAAATACAAAAAAATTAGCTGGGCGTAGTGGCGTATGCCTGTAATTCCAGCTACTTGGGAGGCTGAGGCAGGAGAATCACTTGAACCCAGGAGGCAGAGGTTACAGTAAGCCATGATTGTGCCACCGCACTCCAGCCTGGGCAACAAGAGTGAAACTCTGTCTCAAAATAATAATAATAATAATAAAATAAATATATAAAAACAAAATATATATATATTTATTATTAATCATGAAAAGTTTATACTGTTAATATTTTCCAAGGAAAATATGTCTAATGAACAACTTAGAGCTAGTATATTACTAAAAGTTGCTAATAGCCTTGTGTTAACTACTTTAACAAACCTGAATGATGTGGAAACTTATTTTGGAAGAAAGTTATTCAGAACACATAAAAGCAATATATTCAAGTATACAGAGGTCACAAGCCCAA
The DNA here is from genome assembly GCF_043159975.1 of Macaca nemestrina. Taxonomy (NCBI): domain Eukaryota; kingdom Metazoa; phylum Chordata; class Mammalia; order Primates; family Cercopithecidae; genus Macaca; species Macaca nemestrina. The sequence goes on from NC_092130.1 coordinate 62,512,533, forward strand.
GCATTATCTTTAAATATGTTTGATGTGTTTTACTCTTCTTGAATATTTCAGCATGGAAGCTGCACAAATGTATTGGGGGGAAAAAAGTCTAAGAACCTAAAACTAAAGTGCTCATAAGGTGAAAAAGAGAATTATATTATGCTTTAAAAGAAGAATGAACTTCAACTTCATGTTATTTTTCAAAGATATTCTTGACTGAACGAGCAGGGTGCTAATTGCCTGGTGCAGGTGAAAGAATATTGAGTGGTAAATCTTTAACCATTAACTTCTGTGGCTTTCCCCAGTATTTCTTACCAAAGTTCTCTCTTGAAAACTCCTTATCTGAAAACAATATTGGCAAAACTAAACCCCATCCTCTAAAGCATCTATGGATTTTTGAATAACTCCAGGTTTTAACATGGATAATTAATATAAATACATTTGAGATTAAGGAAAAACAGCTCAATTTCTAAAATCAGTTAAGGACATGAACAGGCAATTCACACACTCACACACACACACACACACACACACACACACACACACACACACACACATCCCCTTAGATATACCTTAAAATAACCAATACGATTTTGTAAGCATACCCTAAATTACTTATAACTAAGAAACTGCACCTTAAAAAATTGTAGTAACTTTTATTCAGTTTAGAAAATATTAGAAAGCCTACTATAGCTAGTGTTGGCAAGTATTGGTATAAATAAAAATATCAATTTTTTTGATGAGAGTGTAAATTGGTACTGTCTTTGTGAAAAAATATTTTAGTGTTATCAACTAAAATTAAATGCACATGTCCATTAATTCAGCAATTTTATTTCCATTAACGCACTCTACAAAAGATTGAAAACATATTTAACATTATATGTATAAATCAACAATGGCTGTTACTAATATTAAAAAGCTAGAATGAATGAGATAAATCTAAGGAAAATGATATATAAAAAAGTATTCAAGACATCACATTAAACAGAAAAGTCAATGTATATCAAATAGAATGATTTCACTGCTATTAAAATTATTATTAAGCTTTATATATGTATATCTATATATAGGTAGATAAAGATAGAAATAGATGCTCTTGACCCTGAACAACACAAGTTTGAACTGTGTGTGCCCATTTATCCTGGAATTTACTTCTGCCTCTGCCACCCTGAGACAGCAAGACCAATCCCTTGTCAGCGTACTCAATGTGAAGACGGTGAGGATGAAGACCTTCATGGTGATCCACCTCCACTTAATAAATAGTAAATATATTCTTTCTTATAATTTTCTCAGTAACATTTTCTTTCCTCTAGCTTAGTTTATTGTAAGAATACAACTTCTGATAAATATAACACATGAAATGTGTGTTAACAGACTGTTGATATAGGCTTGTGGGCAACAGTAGGGTATTCACAGTTATGTTTCTGGGGAGTCAAAAGTTATACACAGATTTTCAACTGCACGGGGAGGGGTATGTGTGTTTAGGTAACTCTAAATCCCATGTTTTTCAAAGGTGTCAACTGTACATACTTGATTGTTTATAAAGTTTATTGAAACAAACACAAAATGAATTTAAAAGTGCTTACATTAGAGAGTAGGACTGCTGGAGTCAGACAACAGAGGACTTTGTTTCTTGCTCTATACCACTCTATTGCTTGATTTTTTGAAATATCCATATGGGGTATAAGAAAAACATGATAGAATAGTGATAAATTTTACAAAATTTATGTGCACTCATAAACCCTTTCCCTACTTCCCTTATTAAAATCCTTTAATGATGCTGCAGTGCCATCAAGATAAAGACCTTGGAAATTAGTTTAAAAGAAGATGAATAATTCAATAGAAACTAAAGGGAATAAAGCACATGAACAGGCAGTTACTGAAATAAATACACAAATAGATAATAAATGCAAAAATAGTTTAAGTCACTCTATTACCCCCAAAACAAAGTTAAATTGAAGAACACAAGCATGCCTTGGCATGATCTTCAAGGCACGTTTTCACAGCCAGATGTGTCACCTCCATCATCATCACATCAAGGTTCATGCAGCCGGTTATTTGTCTTCCTTCACTACACATGGTGCATCTTTGAAGTCACAGACCACAGACCCTGGCACCTCTTTTAGATTCCTTGCACATAGCAGGACAGTTAATAAATTATTTTTGAATTAATGATTTTTTAAATAGATTGCATAAAATGAATGGCAAAAGGAAAGATGCTCTTTATTTTGGAGAATGTTATTGAGAGGAAAACAATTCATGATTATGTCAAATTCTGATGTATTTCATGTTTTAGGAAGCCAAAACTTATTGCTCCTTGTTCAGTATCCACAAATTCTCATGTTATATCTCTAATTAAATAATGGCATATAAAGAGTACCTTTCTTCCTCCATTATATTGTGAGGTACTTAATAGCTAGGTCTTACTTGTTTCTATATCCCCAATGTCTGGTAAGACAACCATCAAATAAGAGATATTTATTTATATTTGCTGATAATACAGAAGTTATTAGGAAATAGTTTTTAGGCAGCTAGAAAGGGTAAAAGTTCTTCATGGAATTTTCCTTTAGCAAAAAGCAGCCTCTAAACCATTTCTTCTCTAATAGAAAGCAGCCTGATAAGTTAGGCATAGATATGCAAACTAGAAGCTCTTATATGCAAATGCTGGCAGCTGTATATGGAAGCCAGGTACATTCAATACGTAACTGGTGTCTCCTGCCCTCTTTTTCTAGTCGCTACTTGTGCCAGGTGTCATGGCAGCCTCCAGATAAACCCACGTGTACAGGCCTCATGGCGACCAGCCAGGTGGAGGCTACATTCTTATAATAAAAGACCAGGGTGGGAGGGCCAGTCTTTTCGCTGGCTATGTAAATGACACACCTGGTGGATCCAATCCCCGAGCCCTATGTAAATCAATCACCTCCTCAAGCCCCTGTACAAAATTGATTGCCTTCCACCACAAAGAGGAGACCCTCCTTTGGGTGACCCACTTTCTCAATATGAGGAAGCCTTTTTTATCTCTCTTCTTTTTCTATTAAACTTTCTGCTTCTAAAACCCACTCCCGTGTGCATCAATGTCCAGAATTCTTTCTCGACTGAGACCAAGAACCAGGATATATACCCCAGACAACAGAGTCATTTCACTAAGTTGAACAGAATTATACAAAAGCCTCTCCTAAATTCAAAAAGGCCAACAAAAGTATTAATTGAACATTCATTCACCTCAGTGTTTCAATAGCATAGTAATTACTTTGGTTACTTTAAGGTATTATTCTTAAGATATGGCACTTAAGGTGTATTAATCATATATACAATCTGTGATATTTCATATAATAAAATTATTTTATGTAACTTAGAGAATAATTTTACTTTTTAATAACTAGAAGTTTATAGCTACTGAGTCCTTAATAACATGATATAGGTGAGAATCATTTGATTAAATTTTTAAGGTCATAAACTTCATATTTCATGTTGCTCTATGGAAGAGCAAGTATTTTTGACAATTCATTTCATAATTTGATTTTAACTAATGCATCAATCCAAAAAGTCTGTTAGTGAACCCAGCAATAATAGCAAGGATTCATGTAGCTATCATCAGTGGATTGGTATTTCTAAGCACTTGACACCTATTGATTTTTTGGGGTGTGGGGAGTCTCACTCTTGTCACCCAGGTTGGAATACAGTGGCACAATCTCAGCTCACTGCAACCCCTGCCTCCCCGTTCAAACGACTGTCCTCCGTCAGCCTCTTGTGTAGCTGGGACTACAGGCACATGCCAGCATACTGGCTGATTTTTTTTTTTTTTTTGTAGAGATGAGGTTTCACCACCTTGGCCAGGATGGTCTCGAACTCCTGACCTGAAGTGATAAAACTGCCTCAGCTTCTCAAAGTGCTGGGATTACAGGTGTGAGTCCTCATATCTAGCCCCTATTGACTTTTATCATCTCAATTTTATAAATGGGGAACTGAATCAAAAAGAGGTTCAATAAGTAGCTAAAGTTTACAGAGCTAGTAAATGGCAAAATCCAAATGTGAATCTAGGAACTTGGACTCTGGAGTCCATACTCTTAATCACTGCACAAGATTTTCTCCTTAAAAGCCTAGGTAGCAAAGAGTTCTTATAATGCCAGGAATATGTAGTATGTGGCATTATGCAGTGTTCCAAGTTGGCCACATTTAGACAGGTTGTCAGTGCATGCCACACACACACACACACACACACACACACACACACAGACAAACAGTATGTCAGGAGATGCATCAGTTTTGTTCCCCTTCCCCCACCATAGCATTGTCATCATATACCCACATAGGATTCTGCCGAATATTAAAATCAAGACAGAATGCTAGGTTAGAGAGTGTAATAAACATGCCCACTACTGCTTGCTGTTTGGTCATTGGCATCAATCACCCAGAAACTTGTTAGCAATGAAGAATATCAGGTCCAACCCCAAACCACCTGAATCAGAATTTATATGTAGACAAAATTCTCAGTGTTGGGACACAGTTCTCCATGGGTATCTCATACTTCTTCATGTCCTCTGAAAGAAGGCATTGACAGCTTTTGTTTTCAAGGATGTTTGTATAGCAAATGGTCTCAAAAGAAAGACGTGGAATCTCACTGAAAAGCAGACGACAGATTCGTTTGCTGACCAAGGTAATAAAAATAATGTTTCCCATTGGAGGAAAGGTAGAGAAGAGCTGTATGCAACTTTTTTTAAAGATTGGACTTTCCCATATTTGAAGTTCCTCAACAGTGATACAAACCCACTGCATATTCAGCATGTACTTGAGGAGTAAGGGGAAACAATGGTAACGTAAGCCTTATTCTGTCTTCTGTGTCATGAGTAATAGGTTCTCTCTGGACCACAAACTTCATGTGTTCTGCCAAAATACATGAAACTGTGGGAGGCTAACTTAGTTTGCAGGTAAGGGAAAATCTCAATCTCCATTCTTGTTGACAACTGGTGATTTGTATTCACATTAAAGTTTGAGAAGCCCTCAGGCTGCTTCATTTCAAATGAGCAAATAAATAAGCATGAGAGAGACGTATTTAAATGCAAACCTGTATAGGCACTGTTTTCAAAAAGAGCTCCACATGTTCGGACTTGCTGACACAAGGAGGAGGTAGTGATACAGTTGGATAGTCAGTTCTTCCAAAAGAAAAGTGTTTTTATGGGGAAAAAAAAAAAAAAAAAAGAAACCTACTACTTCAAGTTGTCCACCACAAGCATAAATCCACAACTTAAAAAAATATATATAAGTTCTTGGATTTGGGGTACTAGGTACATGGTCTGAAGTAAGAATTGTGCGTTAAGAACCATTCATGTCCAATATCCACTCCCTATTCACTGGAAGAAACATGATAGCCACATACACTTACCTGTGTACAACTTTTCATTAAGGAAAGATTTTGGATTGAAGAAAAGATGCGAAAGAAAAACATTTATTTTCAAAGCAAATTATTTAATTTTGCTTCAAAACACTACTGCCATGTTGTGGCTTGTCTGAAAGAATTCAGGTGTCAAAATGCAATGTGATAATGTACCCCAAGAATAATCATTTGATTAAGATGTTTTTATAAGTCTTATTCTCTTCTTCTACCATCATGTTTCAGCTTTATAATTACAAGTCCATTTGGAGTTTCATATCTGGTCTCTTAATTACAATAACTCTCATAAAAAATAGTTCTTAACTTGTTTCATTTTCTAGAGTTTATATGCTATATATATAGCACTGATATTGAGTATGACACAGAATTCAATATAAAATATTTGCTTTAAATTAAAAATATTACCTATTTTACACTTGTACTGTGGTTCGCAATTTTGGCTACATGTTCAAAATGCTTGGGAAGATTTAAAAAGCCTGATGATGCCCAGACCACACCCCAGATTAATTACCTCAGAATTTCCTGTGGTCCAAGCATCAGAACATTTTTTACTTTTCTCATTGATTCCAACATGCAGCTCAATGAAAACCACCACAGTAGAATGAAAACTACCACAGTTACAGAAACATAGTAGGATAGAAGGAACAAGTTCTAGTATCCAATAGTACAGTAGAAAATTTTAACAAAAACTTATTCTATCTCCAAAATAGCTAGAACAGAAGAATTGTGATATCTCCAACATAAAGAAAAGGTAAATGTCTGAAGCGATGGATACTGCAATTACCCTGATGTGATCATTACACATTGCATACATGCATCAAAATATCACAAATATGCCAACAATATGTACAACTAGGATTCATCTATAAGAATACTACATAAAACGTGATTGGGAATGAAAAATGCTTTTTCAAGAAGAGGCTGAAACTTAACACTACTAAAACTCATATGGACAGTCTGAAACACTGTATTTTAATGTTCAAGGCCGGCAGTGAGAGTTGTTTTAACAGAAATACAAACCAGGTGCATTTCAGTTATAAGAAACGAAGCCACCTGCTGCTACGCTCGCCAGTTCCCTTATCTGGGCCAAATAGTCCCTACCTGCTGAGTTAATTCTAAATTAGACCTCAAGATAGATTTTGTTGTTGTTGTTGTTCTGAGCAAGAAGAACCCAGACCAGGAGGTCGGGATGCTGTGTAACAACAGTGGTTGTGACCTCATGTTAGCTTTGAGCCTAAGTTCTGTGTCTAAGTTCTTCCCTCAAAAATAAGACTATGTAACTCCTCCTAGCAGTCTGTCTTATTCCTGTGGTTCTCCTAAACCTAAAATACTATCCATGGGCAGAAGCCTTCCTTCCCAAGGTCAACCCCATTGGCCTCGTGCTTGCCAGTTTCACCTCATAATGTTTACAAATGTATCACTTGTAACATTGCAATATAAGAATTTGTAACAAATTCACAAATTTTAAATCCAAGCACTCAAATATATTTAAATTGCAACTTCCTTTATTTATCTTTTCCTGTTCTGCTCCATTAGAAAATATTGAGATCTTAGTAAGTTTCAGGTGAATTCAGTTATTATTGATCGATTCAGTTTTTTTCTTCCTTACTTTTCACTAGGATGATATTTAGATTCCAGAGGCTTATACAATGACTGAATTGGGAAGAATATGGGGAGAGAGGTGAATTGTTCTGTCATACCATTTTAAAGGGTTATTGATAGGATCGAGATAAAGTATGTAAAACAATAGCATCTTTTCTAATGCATGATGGATGCTCTGTAAAGAGAAACATCGTTTTCTAAACTTAGTTAATTCTTATTTAGACAGAAATAAGAAAATTCTTTAAAGTTTTTCTTCCCATATTCCTGATTCCACACATAAATGGGTGGCTTCACCATCACTTTCCACCTTTCTAGATGTATTCAAAATAAATCTTTCCACACTCCTCCTTTCTCCTGAAAGGAGGGACTTCCCTGATAAAGAAGACTGGATGGAGCCTCACTTCCATTAGTGCACAATTTTGGACTAGACAGGGTGATTGAGTTGGAGGAGATTGCTGGGAGGAGGCTGGTCCCTTGAGTTTCTGTCTCATAACCTACTGCTTACCTTAGGAATCTCCATCAGGACTTTTATCTGTTCCCAACTCCTGCCTATGATGAAGTAGGTTCCCCAACTTGGAGGGAATTGCATCTTTCTGAGAAGATAAAATCAATTCCAGGTGGAATATGGTTCAATCTACTTTACTCAGTCCATCATTTATTTTCACCCTAAATACTCTACATCATTATGAGTTTTTATTATTGTTATTATAAATTTCACATGCTCATGATAATCCAAGTGGATTACCTACTGAAAAATTGGAAGGAAAAGCAGAAAGAGAAAAGAATATGATTGAGAAGCACTAAAAGCACTTAGCAGGAAAAAAAACATTTTTTTTCCTGCTAAAAATGCTGAGGGATGCCTCCTGCAAGAAGATGAAGTAAATTTTCTAATTCTCTGAAGTGTCAAAGTTCTAAGATAAGTCAGGCTGTTCCTGTCCAAAATTCCTGTAAGGGGAATTTATAGCCTGACTTGTTTACCCTGAGAACAGATTTCAGATAAACCCTTAGGAACAGAGACAAAAGAGAAGAAAGAAAATGGTGGTTAGAGAAATGGATATCAGAGGTTCACAGAAAGGGATGGAGCTGTTTGTGGGTGGTAGTCACAAAGTTTCCAGAGGGCCAGGGATGGGTCTGGGGCATTCAGCAAAGAGTCACATGCTCCAGAGACCAGAAAGGGAGTAATGTAGGCAACTCCACTTGGGATTAATGCAAATAAGTTAGAGAGACTAAATGCTACTCAGGAAAGACAGCATCGAGGGTACGGGGTATTGGCAAAGAGCGCTCTACTGGCAATCCAGAGACCTGAAACTTAGATTCAGCTTTGATTCACAAAATCTCTCTGTATGTAAATCTCTCTTCATCTTTAAAATATAAGGAGATAGACTCTATTTTTTAGAGATTTAAAAAAAAATTTCAATCTTTTCTTATAGAGTCAAGGTTTCCTTCTGTTGCCCAGGCTGGAGTGCACTGGCACAGTCATAACTCACTGCAGCCTTGGACTCCTGGGCTCAAGCGATCCTTCCACCTCAGCCTCCCAAAGAGCTGGGACTACAGGCATACACCACCACCACTCCTGGCTAACTTTCAAAACAACTTTTTAGAGACAATGTCTTGCTATGTTTCTCAGGCATTTTTTTCAGGTTTTTCTCCAGCTCTGGCATTCTACAATGCTCTGAATAGTTGGTAGTTCTAAGTCTAAATTTCTTCCTTTGATACCTGAAAGTATACCAGTGTGGCTTCCTAAGGTCTCTCCTCTTTTGACAAAAAAGAGGTGTGAACTCAGATCATCTCTGTGAGTTGGAATGTAGTAAAAATAGGAGAAAGATCCAATAGATTCCCCCAAGCCAAAAAAGAAAAAGAAAAGAAAAAGAGGAATGAGATGGAACCCGAATATATTGTTTTATAAAATAATGCACACAACTTTCTTTAAAATGAAATATTTTCTATAGAAAGATAATCTAAACCTCCATCAAGAGGACAGCAAAATAAAGGGGCAGGGCCTGGAGGATGGAGGTGCCATAATCATTAATTATCACAACAGTACTAGTGAAAGTTAATATGAGCTCCTGAAGCAACTATGAATAATGGAAAACATTTCAGTGGTCAGAGTCAGCCAGGTTGGTTCTAAAGGTGAACTTTTAACTCCCTCAGAAGTTTCAGCATCTACAAAACTTTCAGAAAATCATACTAAAAACATAGCAGAAATCTGTCACTGTAACTCAAGTTTCTCCCTGAATAGCTAAGGGACGCAGCATATTTTCCCTTTTTCTAAGGTGACAAGACCCTTCAATGAAAATATCAAGAGATGCCTATTCAGAATTTTATTCCAGGAATATTCACAGACTTGGCAGTTTGCTCCTAAAAATAAAAGAAAATAAATAATTAATTAATTAGAAAAGGAAAACCTTCTTCAGAGTTTCTCTGAAACAGGAAAGGAAACTTTTTTATTTAATTTGGTATGTCCTTGCTTTCTGCAAATGCATAGGTTTATCATTAGAAACAAAGGAGATTCTAAATTGAAAGCTCTCAGTCTTAGTAGGCTGAAACTTTTTCTCTTGACAGTGAGAACCAAGAGAGGACACCTGCACATTATCTCCATGCTATTCATTGTATAGCCTCAAATGAAACTGTTTTGAAATGCAAATTCTTGTTTGGTATCTTTCTCTGGCACATATTATTTAAATTTTCAAAAAAGCAAAAAGGAAGACTTATTAAAATTAAAAAGTGTTGCATATCTGCTTCCTTTCTGGGCATAGGATTCCAAGCTTCTATAGCTGAAAATCTTCAACCGTTATTAAGATTCTTGCTTATGCATGAATTGATCAGTAACTAAGTTACAGGGATAGAAAAATATCTTCAGCCTGGATGAGCCACTCCACCAGGTTGCACAGATGCATGTGCTATCCCTACTGATGGTCAGGCAAGACCCACAGGGCTATTTACACTTTCCTTTGAAAGTATTCCATGCTCAGAAATCCCTTTCCTAAAATTTATATTAAAACAGACAGTTATGCTTACTTGATTGAGGATAGAATTTCTTATGATTATTATTTCTGAGCCCACTGCCAACTTTGACAAACACGTTCATTTACCAGAGATAATAATGTGTGATTTTCTCTTTTAATGAAAGATAAATAATTTGGCAGTCTTGGCTTCATGTACTTTTCTATTTCAATACACTTCATTGTATGGTGTGGTGTCCTTCATTCTTGAATGAGTTGGTGTGCAGAATGAAAGTGCTTTCTTTAGATCAATTGTGCTATTTTCTGTAAGGCACTGCTATTCATATGACAGGTTTACAAAAGACCATTAAAGGCTGATATTATGTTAGGTTCTGCTCATAATGATGTAGTTCTTTGTTTATAACTTACATAATTCGCTGTAGTGACAAAGCTTCATCAAATTGGAACAAAAGAAATAGGAAGTACATTTCTGGGACTCTAAATAGAACAAACAAGCTTTGACCAACTCTACTTTTTATTGTGTTTCTTTGAATTAATGCAGAAGCTGTGTTCCCACATCTCAACGTAAGAATAGCAGTTATTTTTGGTTTTATTATCTAAGATGGTATGTATGTATATGTATGTGTATACACACACACACACACGCTTAATATTTTAAAGGTAAAGCCCATATAGGAGAATTGCAGGAGTATACGGCTCCAACCTATTGGATATTTCCTATCACAAACTCCTGATTAAATTTGAATTCATACTGGATTCTCTACAATATAAAATATTTGCATTTAGTCTCAAGAGATAGAAATTGAACTAGAAGGCAGATATACAGCAGATCATCCAATCCACTTCTTTCTACATATCATACTGTCTAAAAGAACTTGCTTTAATGATAGAAATGTTCTATATCTGCCCCATTCAGTTTGGTAGTCACTAGCCTCATGTGACAATTAAGCACTTGACACGTAGCTAGTGCTACTGAACAACTGCATTTTAAATATTATTTAGTTTTGATTTTATTAAATTTAAGTAGCTATCTATGGCTAATGGCTGTTGTATCAGACAGCATAGCTTTGTAATAATGAAAGTGGTAGAAGGAGGTCTGCCAATCTGCTCCACTCCGAGGACCACCAGTCACCTCTCCTGTCTCACTCTAGGTCCATTGCTCCTGAAGTTGTACGTGCACAGTCTATAGCCTTGCATGATGATCTGCAGAGGGTTCTATAACTGGAGGGAAAGGGGAGGGTATCTCACTTTCCTCCTCCATCAGGAAATTAGGACTAAACTCATTAGGCTCACAGCCAACACCCTGGAAATCTTTAAATCTCCTCCATCCCACTCCACTGTGAAGCTCAAGTTACATTTGGAACTCTTCAATGTTACTATATCACTTCCTTCTACCACCTCCTCCTTTAAGTATGTACATTTAAATCACACTTTGACTACAGTTTGGTTACTAAGAGAATAGGGTGGGAGGCAAGAGTGCTTTCACAACAATCTGCTCTACATCAAAGGTAGACACATTTTAAAAATGCAAACCATACTCATGTTCAACTTCATAATCTGATCTTGGCTTGTATACTTAATAGGAATGTCAGAATGCCTATTCTGACATGATAAAAAATCCCAAATACATGATAGAATAATTTCTCCTTAATTCCATTCTCCCCCTGATCTTCTCCATCTCAGTATGTGCTATCACCATTTACCCAGTTGCACAGGCCCAAAACAAAATTAGCTTTTCTGTCCATTATCTCTCCACCTACTGTCTATATCTAATCCATAAGTAAGTCTTGTTGACTCTGCCTTCAGAATGTATCCAGAATCTGATCTTCCTCCACAAACAACTACTCTATCTTACCAAATCTATTGCAACAGACTTCTTACTCTCTGCATCTATCATTATATCCTCCCTTGCTCTCTATAATCTTTTAACCATACTTCATAGTGGGAAGGCACTAATAAATATGCCATGTGAGGCCTTTAAATCTAAACCCTAACTACCTTTCTGAACTCATCTTAACTCATGTCCTAGCCTGGTGCCTCTTTCATAGTCTTCTTGTTGCTCCTCAAACACGCTAAGCTCATACCCCTCTTAAGACTTTCACTTACTCATAACAGTCTGGAATGCTCTTCCCTACATCTTCTCATAATACACTCCCTCACTTTGGTTTCCCCTAATCACTGTCACATCACATCCTCTACATTCTTACTTTACTTAATCTTCTTCATGGCACATATCAGTACACAAAATTATATTATCTCATTATTTGACTTTGGGTATTTTTGTGTTTTCCCACAAGAATGTTCCCATGAAATCAAAAATCATGTATATCTTATCTACAGGTCTCATTTCAAGAATTAGAAGAGTACCCAGAACAGGTGCTCAAAATACTAGTTGAATAGGTTAATAAAATTTGATTATGCGGCTCATCCAAACACATGCACCTAGAGAAACACAGCTACATGCCACAGACTTAAAGATACCGAATAGACACACTCAGAAAGATATTTATACCACAAACGATACACAGTCGTGCTTCTTAAAACTTTCAGAGGTTTCTCATAGTTTTAATGATAAAGACAAAAACTTCTAACATGGGTAACAATATTTAGCTCGATATGGTTTCCACGTACTTCTCCAACATCATCTCAAACCATACTCTATCCTTCTTAGTCTAGTCACACAAATGTTCTTGCTATTCTTTGTACTCAACAGATTTTTCATATTAAAATAATTTTATATAGTCACTACTTGGAATGCTCCTTTCTTCTTGTGTAACTTAATTTCCACTGATCATTAATATACTAGAACAAGTGTCCCTTCCCCATGGGAAGATTGGTTGATCTCCCTAAACAGCTCAAATCTTCCTAGTTATATAAGCATGAGACTCCCATAAATGAATAAATAGATGAATGAATTTTGACAATGTTGCTAATGATATTGGGCCTCTAAATACATTTGAGTATTGAAACTTTATCTCTACTTGCTGCTGTGGTATTTCACGTTAATTAAAACTCTTGTGTAGCTGCACATCAGTCACATTCCCCCAACTGCAAGAGATGCAGTCAGGGAGATGAAATAGACCAGCAGGCTTCACATGCTTTCCATCATCATAATGGTGACAGAGATAAAGTTGACATTGCAGAAGTTACCAGAGCTTCTATTTACCTACTGATATTTACTGTGTTCCCCCAGGACAGCCAGTAACATCATTTACTTCAGATAAGGTATGTTTGACAATGCAGTGAACATTAAAAGGAAAGGTGCCTGGGTAAAATGAAAACAACACTGTGTCCTGGAAAGGGGAAGAGATGGATGGGCTATGTATACATGTGGGTTTATTAAACATCAGGAATGACAGTCACAATAATAAGACCTGGCATAGAGTGCACTGTCATTTTCATAAGTGTATCTTCTAAACATCATTTATGAAAAGAATTCAAGTGAGAAGGTTATTAGAAAAAATAAAAGGCATATACTGAAACCTGAGAGCTTCATTGATTCAAAAAGAAGAGCGGTATGCCTCCATAATTTCAGACACAAACCATCAGATCACTGAGCAACTGGCAGGTCATTAAGCAAAATTCTCCAGGTACCTATACTGGTTCTTCCATGTCTAAGTGGGAATCAGAGCTCTTGGGGCATAGGGGACAATAATCACAATATCCAAGGTTATCATGGGATTAGTCTGCACTCAGACTCTGTTATTGTGCACAAGACCATGTGTGTCTAAAAGACAAAATACAAATGTCCTCACAGTAAAAGAGAGCCAATAGCCAGAATGTCTGTCACACAGCAAATAAGGCCAAGTGCTTCATTAGACTGTAATTCAGTTTATGTCTTTTCTGTCATCCTTAATTAACTATGATTGAATCTACCTACCTCACGCCCATAAAGGATTCATTTCTACTTCTGTCATCACCTTGTGAATTCTTCTGTAGTGACAGCCCTACTGTTATCCAGCCAAATGACCACCTGTCCACTCAGCTGAGACTCTCACTCAAACATGGTTGTGCCCTCACTCAGGAGCACACCGGCGCTTGGTAGCTCATAAGAAAACTGACACTGACATTACCTGAGCACTTTCTAAGTCAGCTACTTTTAAAAGGGCAACTCAAAAGCTCTCAAACAGAGCCAAACAATAACACTTTTAAAGCTTCCTAGCATAAAAACAGCACATGCTACTTTTCATTTGTTGTAAGTCATGTAAGAAGATAACATAGATTAAATTTTCTTAATTATAAGAAAGCCTATATTGAATCATAAAATGGCAATTCCAACCTTTGTTTTGCAGGTTCTGGCTTGGATCTTTCTATATGGTCATTTCAAAGAATGTACTTTTCATTTTCAAAACGTTTACAACCAACCCTTGAACAATGAAGGGGTTGGGGTTTCCAGCCTGTGCCATAAAAAATCCTCATGTAACTTTTAACTCCCTCCAAAAGTAATTACTATTAGTCAACTGTGGACTGGAAACCTTACCAATAACATAAACAGTTGATGAACACATTTTCTCTATGTATTATATACTGTATTCCTACAATAAAGATAAAGAACATGATGGAAAATCATAAGGAAGAAAAATAAATGTACAGTATTCATTGATGCTGTAAGTTTATGTCATCTGTTTACAAGATAAATCATCTGTCTGAAATGGTGGCCACTGCAGCTGCAAACTTTAATCTATGATACATATCAAGTAATTCTACTTTTTAGTGTAATGTCATGACTTTTCTCTGCTTCTTGGGAGCACTCCCAGAAACACTAGTGACATGTTATGTGGGTCCCATGGTGTTATTTAATGTTTAAGGTATTACACGAAACACAATGAAAAATATGCAAGAACTTGGAGAGATCAATTTTACTGAGATACACAATTAACTGGAGAGAACGGCACAAAAGGAGATACTTAGTGTTACATGGCAGGTTAGCAGATCCTTGCAACACTTGAGATCCCCACAATAGCAACAGGAGATAGCTATGAAATTATTACTGTAGTATGGTATGTACTGCAGTTAATTACATGCAGTCATTATTTAATACTGCATCTTTATATGTCTTTACATTTCTCTCAACTACAAATAGCACCATGTCTGTAGGTGTTTGCATGTGTAAGTTTTGATAAATTTTAAATTTTTGTAATAGACTTCTGTATTTTTATGATAGCAAATGCTAAAATAAAGTAGTATCTACATGTATTTTATGAATTGACAGCACAACTAAGTTCTCCTTATTGTTTTTATTTCTTGGCTACAGGATTCATCTGTTAGTTTTTTCAAGTTTTCACAAATTTCCAAATAATTTTTCAATATATTTATTGCAAAATATCAAGGTGAAAGTGTACACCATTCGAACTCATGTTGTTCAAGGATCAACGGTAATGTCAGTTCTAACACAAAAATGTTTTTATTTATGTAATAAATATTTATTACACAGACACTTCTTTAAGTACATGGGTTTAACAGTGAAGGAGATAATCTGTTTTCAATTTTATGGTTTAACATTTAAATACAGAGATGTGAATATGTTGTCATATTGCAAAGTAATAAATGCTCTCATAGGAGTGAAAGCAGGGCTCAGGGAGGTAAGTGACAATCATTGGGCTTTGCCTTAGACAATCATGAAAACCTTTCTTGAAGTTTCAGCTGAGATCTGAACTAAACCCATGAGTTAGGCAACACAGAATAGCTTTGTAGGGAACAGGCAGGGAAAGATCTAGACAGAACAATGTGTCATCTTGTAGTAGGAATATAAAAATTAAACAATGTTCTGATATTCTGGGAATTACTTGGATAAAAACTAGGTTAAAGAGACTCAAAACTGTCATTTTCATATGGGAACAGAGATAAACATATACGTGATGTTCTCCCATGGGTATAACTGTCATGTAGGTGAGGTTTGTAGTGAGTTGAGGTCAAGTTTCATTTCTTAGATTATATGTAAACTGCCACCTGAAGCAACGACAACAGAGGTCAACAGAGGATATTAGCCAGGTGTGGTAGCTCACACCTGTAGTCTTAGGTATTTGAGAGGCTGAGGTGGGAGGATTGCTTGAGCCCAGAAATTTGAGGTTAAAGTGAACTATGATCACACCACTGCACTCCAGACTGGATGATGGAGTGAGACCCTGTCTCTCTCTCTTTCTTTTTTTTTTTCTTTGAGACGCAGTCTTACTCTGTCACCAGTCTGGAGTGCAAAGGCACGATCTTGGCTCACTGAATCCTCCTCCTCCTGGGTTCAAGCAATTCCCCTGCCTCAGTCTTCCGAGTAGCTGGGACTACAGGCATGTGCCACCAAGCTCAGCTAATTTTTTTCTATTTTAATAGAGACAGGGTTTCACCATGTTGGCCAGGATGGTCTCCATCTCCTGACCTCATGATCTGCCCACCTTGGCCTCCCAAAGTGCTGGGATTACAGGTGTGAGCCACTGCACCTGGCCATCTCAGTCTCTTAAAAATTATTTGGAGCTCAGCTCTTCAACAAAGACATAAAAACATAAAGTCTTTATAACAGGCAGGGAAATAACTTTCCTGTAGACTCAAAAAATTGGCAAGTGAAATAGGGCTTACATAAAAAATAATGGAGGCCAATGAATACAAATGTTAATTTGCTATATTCTTTCTCCTTTATCACATGTAAATACTTATTTCTTAAATCAACATCTATTTCCTGCAAGATACTTGGCTAGGCAAAAGATTTTTAATAAGCAAAATGACCTCAATTTTCCAAAGAAACAGATGAAGAAATCAATATTTTCCATGACGTGTCACAACTTCTGCAACAAAAAAGGACACAGGAGATAGATGAGAACAAGGACTCAAGTGGCCCACTTGACACAGAGAGGAGTTTTGAAGCTACTGAGAAGAGTTTTACACTAACTTTCTTAAATAATGCTTAGGAATTGCCAGTGTGAACTTCAAGCCAGGGAAGGCCACAGGCAAACACATACAGTAGGGGTCCCAATCCCTGGGCCACAGACAGATATCAGTCTGAGGCCTCTTGGGAATGGGGCTGCACATCAGGAGGTGAGTGGCTAGCAAGCGGACAAAGCTTCATCTATATTTACAGCCACTCGCCATTGCTGGCATTACCTCCTGAGCTCTACCTCCCATCAGATCAGCAGCAGCATTGGACTCTAACAAGAGCAAATACAAACCCTATTTGAACTGCGCATCTGAGGGAGCTCGGTTGCACGTGAGGGAGCTAGGTTGCTAGCTCCTTATGAGAATCTAGTGCCTGATTATCTGTCACTGTCTCCCATCACCCCTGGACATGACCATCTGATTGCAGGAAATCAATCTCAGGGCTCCCACTGATTCTACATCATGGTGAATTGTATAATTATTTCACTATCTATTACAATGTAATAGAAATAAAGTGCTCAATAAATGTAATGCACTTGAATCATCCTGAAACAATTTTCCCCCCACCCCAGTCTGTGGAAAAATTGTCTTCTACAAATCCAGTCACTGGTGCCAGAAAGGTTGGGGACCACTGATATAGAGGGATGAAAAAGCAGATTGTCCAGGATCACTCAAGTGTAGTGAAAGAATTTAAACAGAGTAATCCAGAGAGCAAACAGAAGTGCAGGTTCAGGCCCCTAATGGTCCACCGCAGAATACAGTGACAGCTTACTAAGGCAGTGACAGTTGAGATGGAAAGGAGAGAATGAACACACAAGATGTTTAGAAGGTAGAATTAACACAAATTGTTGAAATTGAGCAATGGTGAAAATAAACCCTCACCCATAATTCAGGACTCACTCATGTTAACTATGAATACATTCATGAAGAAAATAGAATAATGTATCTGAAATAACTGTGCTGTCAGGACATACGGCTACTGTAAAACCAAAAATTACCTCTGACTTAAATGGCCGCTAATTATATGGCACAACTTCTTTTTCAAGAACTGAGAAGGGATGAACACACACACACACAAGCAAATTACAATGAAGAGAGGTACATATTGGGGTGGGAGGAACAGTAAAATCCTTTGAACTGTTCAAAAACCTACATGATTTTATAAACCACCTTTCCATATACTATTTGGTGAATTACCATTAAAAATCTCAAGCAAATCAGACAGGAAAATCATGAAAAAGTCAAATGATTACAGGTAAAGAAAATTGTTTTAGATAAATGAAGCTTCACTAAACAAAATCTGCTTAATAATTTTGGCTGAAAGCTGCAGATAATATGTAGCAATAGGACCAGGGAACTTAACATCTCTGCCTGGCAAAAAGAAACAATTCAGCAAGCAACAGTGAACTGATATGCACTAAATAAACAACCAGGCAGACACACCACTGTGAAAGGGCTTTTTATATAGCTAAACCAAGCTGGATGGCTTAGAGTTGGAGAAAGAAGTGCTAAATATGTAACAGCCTGGGGCCTCGCTGGACCCAAATAATAGTTATTTCTGAGTAGGTCAAGCAAAAGTCAATAAAAAGGAAAGCAGGAATGGCTGTTGGGTTCATAGTAGGATAATAATGCCCTTCTGGGAAAAATCTGGGTTTTGAATAGCCAAAATCGAATACTTAAGTTTCAAACACTTTATCATAGACCACCAGTTCTGGAAATATCAGTAGAATAGCTAGAAAATAGGTAAATTCTGCCAACCAGAATCATCCTTAATATAGATTCCCTAAACCAGTGTTTTCAACATGGGTAGAAGAATCACCTGCAATGGAATTACAAGGAAGCTTACTAAGTGGAAATTCCTGGATACCACCTCAGACTTACCAAATCAGAATTTCTAAGGAAGAAGCCTGGTAACTTAATTTTTAATTGAATTTTCAAAAGATTCTTCTGTCTTCTAACACCAGAGAACTTTTATTTTTGCTTATTTTGCATTTTGCTTTGCTTTCAAATGCCATCATTCACAGATAATAGATTCGCCAGAGAGGGAAAGGCAGAAAAGGAGGGAAGAGAGATCAGATAGATACACAGCCAATTTCTGGCCAAATTTTTCTTTTGCAGCAAGCTAAGGCTAAAGTAACACTCTATAAAGCACTAACTAATTAGAAAACAGGTTCTTTTGAGATAAAAGAACAAACGTAGAGCCAACAATTAGACAATATGAATGGTCGTTTATAATCAAGTGTCAGATTGTATGGAGCAGAACATGCCCACTGTATTAGTCTGTTTTCACACTGCTACAAAGATACTACCTGAGACTGGGTAATTTATAAAGAAAAGAGGTGTATTAGTCTGTTTTCACACTGCTGATGAAGACATAGCCCAGACTAGGCAATTTACAAAGGAAAGAGGTTTAATGGAGAACTCACAGTTCCACGTGGCTTAGGAAGCTTCACAATCATGGCAGAAGGCAAAGAGGGGAAAGTCACATCTTACGTGGATAGCGGCCGGAAAAAAAAAAAAAAAAGAGAGAGAGAGAGAGAGCTTTTGCAGGCAATCTCCTGTTTATAAAGCCATCAGACTTACTCACTATCACGAGAACAGCACAGGAAAGACCCGCCCCCAAGATTCAATTACCTCCCACTGGGACCCTCGCACAACACGTGGGAATTCAAGATGAGATTTCAGTGGGGACACAGTCAAACCATATCAAGAGGTTTAATTGACTCACAGTTCCACGTGGCTGGGGAGGCCTCAGCAAACTTCCAATCATGGTAGAAGGCTAAGGGGGAAGCAAGGCGCGTCTTAAATAGTGGCAGGAAAGAGAGAGTGAAGAATGAAGAGCCACTTTTAACACCATGAGCTCTCCTGAGAACTCACTATCAAGAAAACAGCATAGGGGAACCACCCCCAGGATCCAAGCACCTCCCATCAGGCTCCTTCCTTGATACACGGGGATTACAATTCAAGATGAGAGCCTAACCATATCACCCGCAAAGGTGATTCAGAAGCTGAACTTCTCTGTGATTTCTTCAATTCTTCAGTTTTCCTGAATCCCTTCCAGTAAAGTTTCTATACAATAATCTATCAGTAAGTAATTATCAATAAACCTTTAAAAAATTATACAGGAAAACATTTGTTGAAAGTTTGAAGATAGTATCATCTATAAAAATGTATTTAAGATGATTTTTTTTCCTTTTTTGGTAGGCGAGAAAGCAAGATAATAAATGCACTTAGTAGAATATTATAGTAAACAAATTCTTTAAAAAGGTATATACTTTACTCTCTCATAAGACTATGCATCTCTTGTACAGACATCCTGGTGAGAAAGTGGAACCCTAAATGGACACTGAGCATCAGGCATTTTTATCGGACCTCCGATGAAAGGTATAGGCAAGTGGGGTCAGGTGTGTGGGATGATTGCACTTGTCAATTAAGCTCTTGATATGGTTTGGCTCTGTCCCCCTCGAAATCTCATCTTGAATTCCCATATGTCATGGGAGGGACCCAGTGGGAGGTAACTGAATCATGGGGGCAGGTCTTTCTTGTGCTGTTCTCATGATAGTAAGTCTCACAACATCTGATGGCTTTAAAAACAGAATTTATAAACTTGTGAATATATATGTATGTTGCAAACCCTAAAAACATAAATTCACCTAATAATTGTGATATGTATCTCTATAAGGCAAGTATCGAGGGTGAAATTGAACCTGAAGATTTGTTAAATGAAACTATGCAGTAAGTTTGTAAAGACATATGCATACTTCACCAACCTGCTCAAATTTAGATTGGCAAACCCTTTCCTCCTGATGGGCACTGCTGAGAGTAAAATGAATGAAGTCTGAATTATGGTCTGCTATTTCTTCTACCAAAAGCCATAATCTTGAGCCAATAGGTGTGTAATACTTTTCAATGTTATTATTAGCAATGTTTATTTAGTTAATGCTCCTGATGAAATAACAATTTTTGATCTAGATTTTTTAGAGAGTGTTATTTAGAAATTAATATTAGAAATTAATAATTTCAATATTCAAAAGTTATTTTAAAAAAGAGTAAACTATCAGACTCATCTCTTAAACATTAGAGTTGCTTCTACATCCCAAACTCTAACCACTCAGTCAAATTTATTACTAATGGGTAGGTACAGAGGGTGGTTAAGAAAAAGATACAGCTTTATGCTTTACTTCATTCTATTTGAACATTACTCAGCTTTGTGCCCAACTGAACTCACTAAATTTCAGCTGTGCCCAACACAGAATGTGAGGTGGACTCAGTTCTGTCCCACAGGTGACCAGCAACTACAGAAGAATTGAAGCCATTGACCTCAGGGTTTGATTATAACCTCAGGGACAATAAGTAACCGGGTAGTCTCCAGGTTGGGGCCAGAGTTAAATGCTCCCATCAGAACTTCCTTGAAGAGCATAAAAGCCCTATTAGTATATTGTTATTTCTTTGAGATTTGTTATGGTGAAACTTTAGTAGCAAAAACATTCAAAAATATTTATGACTTAGAAAATACTTTGACTCATATTTTCCTTACCAATTTGGTTGTAAATTTGGATAAAACATGAAACAGTCCCTTTTTACTTCTAAAGAAAAAAGAATGGAGAATTTTCCACAAAGATTTACCAGTGATAACCACCTCTGTGAATTAACTATAAGAAAGAAATACCAACATTTTGAGTCCTGGGCAGACTATTCATCCTTCTTTTCCATCACTTTATCTATCTAACAAAAAAAAAAAAATACAGTTACAGGTTAACTGGGAAAACCTGTAATTAAAAAAAAAAAAAAAACAAAACTTGTTGTGGAGCTTTGTATCAAAGAGCAATTGCATTCCACCTATATACCACAGTAATACTGGTCAACATCTATTTTTCCACATATCTCCTAAAATGCTTTGTGTAGTCTTACTAAAAATTGTCTAACAAGCAGTGTTGAAATAGTTGTTAAAGTATTATAACAAATAATGCTCCTTTTCTTTCCCACATACTCAACAATTGTGATCCATGAGAAAAATCCACATCCAAATGCAGGGTTTGCTCAAGTTCATTTTCATTATAATGTAGGCACTTTACATCACTTCAGGGCTTTTACCAGGAGAAATATTAGAAATATTGAAATATTTATTTTTGTTTTTCTTCCTTTTTTGGTAGCAGACCTCAGTACATTTGCAGAATGTCTTGTAGACCCAGAACATGCTGGGTGAAAACAACCTTTGCATATTTTTGCATGGCTAATAAAAAGTCATTCTTCAAAAGCATATCACCTGTCAGCATTACTTTCCAGAAAATATTTTCAGTTCTGTGCAGCTGCATTTTACTTCCTCCATCCTTGGCATAAGTGTTCAACCAAGTGCATGCTTTGCACCTTCAAATGTATTTTTCCAGTTGCATCCTTGTTTTTATTTTTACATTCCAGGATGTAGCATTGTCAGCTTCGAAGGATTTGGCTAATTCAGTAGTTGTAGTGTTTTTAGCTATTCCTATCCACATTTCACGCAGTCTCTAGTGGAATTCTCTAGCATTCCAATTCACCTCTTGAAAAGACCATCCTAATTTGATGCAGATGTTAAGTTCACACCTGTGCCACAATGGTAGCTGAAACAGAGATTACATTTGATACATATTTATGGAAGCCATTTGGTCATTTGGCTTTGTAACTAAGAAGATGTGTACGATTTGTAAAAGTCGATTATTTTCATACATGGATATGAAAAGTATTATTGCCCAAGAAATTTAAGACCATCAAATATAGGCTTATATATACATGGCTATTAGCCACATAAGTTAGCTTATCCATTTAATCATCAAATAAGCATCATCAAGCACTCTTTAGGCACTGCAGGTACAAACTCTTCCATAAATGTTCTTATAGTTTTTCTTTAGTAGTTTTACAACTTTTATAGAAGCAACTTGATTTTTTGCTAATAAACACATGAAACCACAGAACTGACACTTTATTAGTATGAATTTTTTATAAATATAAACTTATAAAACTTTATAAATAATAAAAATGATACAATCACTATTTTTCGATTTTATATTATAAAGTCCCAATTCAGTCTCTATTGTATTTATTATAATTCAGTCTCAATCATATCTTTTAGTTGCATAATATTTTTTAAATCCAATTCATTCTGTAATTACTTGCAAAGGGTTGTAGTAATTTAACTACTCCTCATGCCAATTCAGTATACCCCTCATGTACATACAGATGGAAAGAAAAGTTTTATTTATATATGCACAGAAATGAGTTAATCTGGTAGAATTGCTAAAGAGTCTGTGGTGTGCAATTCATTACAAATATAGTATAACACATTTGATCATGTACAGTCCTGTGTCACTTAAGTACAGGGATACATTCTGAGGAATGCTTCATTAGGCCATTTCAGTGTTATTTGAACATTATAGAGTGTACTTATACAAATCTAGATGATATAGCATACCAGACATCTAGGGTATATGATATTGTCATTTACTGCTCTTAGGGTTATGAGCGTGTATATTATGTTACTGTACTAAATACTATAGGATATTATAACACAATAATAAATATTTCTGTATCTAAACATAGAAAAGTAAAAATATATTAAAACAGGTTAAAAGTGGTACATCTGTATAAATCACTTACTACGAATAGAGCTTGCAGGACTAGGAGCTGCTCTGAGTGAGTCAGTGAGTGAGTGGTGAGTGAATGTGAAAACCTGGGACATTATGTACACTCCTGTGGACTTTAGCAGCACTGTACACTTAGGCTACACTAGATTCATTTTGAAAACTCTTTTTTCAATAACATATTAACGTTAGCTCCTTATTACTTTTTTACTTTATAAACTTATTTTTCTTAACTCTGACTCTTTTGGAAGAACACTTAAAGTAAGACACAAATACATTGTACAGCTGTATAAAATACTTTTTCTTCATATTCTTATTCTATAAACTTTTTTCCTATTTAGCTGTTTTAGTATATGATTTTTGTTTAATTTCCTACATATCACTTCATGCATATATAACTTTTTTCTTCAGGATCTTGTCCTCATTAAGTGCTATCTTCCTTGGTAGCTTCAAGAATGTTGGTTTTTATTTTTGTTTTCTTTTCTCCTAGCCCAGTGACTTTGCAAATGTTCAAGCTGCTACTTTTCCTTCAGCATCTCTTTCTTTTCTTTTTTTTTTTTTTTTTTTTTTTTTCTTTTTTTTTTTTTTTTTCTTAATTTATTTATTATTATTATACTTTAAGTTGTAGGGTACATGTGCATAACGTGCAGGATTGTTACATATGTATATTTGTGCCATATTGGTGTGCTGCACCCATCAACTCGTCATTTACATCAGGTATAACTCCCAGTGCAATCCCTCCCCCTCCCCCCTCCCCATGATAGGCCCCGGTGTGTGGTGTTCCCCTTCCCGAGTCCAAGTGATCTCATTGTTCAGTTCCCACCTATGAGTGAGAACATGCGGTGTTTGGTTTTCTGTTCTTGTGATAGTTTGCTAAGAATGATGGTTTCCAGCTGCATCCATGTCCCTACAAAGGACACAAACTCATCCTTTTTTATGGCTGCATAGTATTCCATGGTGTATATGTGCCACATTTTCTTAATCCAATCTGTCACTGATGGACATTTGGGTTGATTCCAAGTCTTTGCTATTGTGAATAGTGCTGCAATAAACATACATGTGCATGTGTCTTTATAGCAGCATAATTTATAATCCTTTGGGTATATACCCAGTAATGGGATGGCTGGGTCATATGGTACATCTAGTTCTAGATCCTTGAGGAATCGCCATACTGTTTTCCATAATGGTTGAACTAGTTTACAATCCCACCAACAGTGTAAAAGTGTTCCTATTTCTCCACATCCTCTCCAGCACCTGTTGTTTCCTGACTTTTTAATGATCGCCATTCTAACTGGTGTGAGATGGTATCTCATTGTGGTTTTGATTTGCATTTCTTTGATGGCCAGTGATGATGAGCATTTTTTCATGTGTCTGTTGGCTGTATGAATGTCTTCTTTTGAGAAATGTCTGTTCATATCCTTTGCCCACTTTTTGATGGGGTTGTTTGTTTTTTTCTTGTAAATTTGTTTGAGTTCTTTGTAGGTTCTGGATATTAGCCCTTTGTCAGATGAGTAGATTGCAAAAATTTTCTCCCATTCTGTAGGTTGCCTGTTCGCTCTGATGGTAGTTTCTTTTGCTGTGCAGAAGCTCTTTAGTTTAATGAGATCCCATTTGTCAATTTTGGCTTTTGCTGCCGTTGCTTTTGGTGTTTTAGACATGAAGTCTTTGCCCATGCCTATGTCCTGAATGGTACTACCTAGGTTTTCCTCTAGGATTTTTATGGTATTAGGTCTAACATTTAAGTCTCTAATCCATCTTGAATTAATTTTCGTATATTTGCAAGTTTCCTGTGCTGGAAAACTGTGGTAAAAATGTACCTAAGTGCATTTTCTTTCTCTCCAAGATCTTAGTGTTTCTAACCAGACATTTTTATTAATATATAATATTTTTGTTCATGCCAACTTTTCTGATTTATAGTTTATTTTGTCTGATTTTGTATAGTCACCTCTGCTCTCTTTTGGTCATTATTTTTATGACCCAGCAATGCCATTACTGGATATATACCCAAAGGATTATAAATAATTCTAGTATAAAGACACATGCACACTTATGTTTATTGCAGCACTGTTCACAATAGCGAAGACTTGGAACCAACCCAAATGCCCATCAATGTTAGGCTAGATAAAGAAAAGGTGGCACATATACACCATAGTATACTATGCAATCATGAAAAAGGATGAGTTCATGTTCTTTGCAGGGACATGGATGAAGCTGGAAACCATCATTCTCAGCAAACTAACACAAGAACAGAAAACCAAACACCACATTTTCTCACCCATAAGTGGGAGTTGAAAAATGAGAACACATGGACACAGAGAGGGGAACATCACAAACTGTGGCCTGTCAGGGGATGGGGAGCTAGGGGAGGGATAGCATTAAGAGAAACACCTAATGTAGATGACTGGTTGATGGGTGCATCAAACCACCATGGCACATGTATACTATATAACAAACCTGCACGTTCTGTGCCTGTATCCCAGAACTTAAAATATAACTATTTTTTTAAGTTTCAATATAGCAAAAAGATATAAAAGCTATAAATATTTTCATACCTAATAACAGACTATAAATATATATAAAGCAAAACCTGACAAAGTTGAAGAAATAAAAAGTTATACAGTATTAGTCTGAGCCTTCAATATCTCATCCTCAATTATCCATAGACAACCAGACAGAAGATATGTTAAAAAAAAGAGGACTTAACACAATAAATCAACTAGATCTAACAGACATGTACAGAACACTTCACTCAGCAACAACTACATGCATATGCTTCTTAACTGCAGATGAGACATTTTCCAGGCAGACCGTGTTAGGCCACAAACTAAGTCTTAATAGATATAAAATATAGATATTGTACAAAGTATCTTCTCTGTACACAATGAGATGAAGTTAGAAGTCAATAACACAAAGAAAATGGGAAAATGAACACATTTGTGGAACTTAAAAAACAAACTCCAAATCAGCCAGTGGATCAAAGAAAAAATAACAAGCAACAGTTAGAAAATAATTTGAAATAAATTAAAACAAAAACACAATATTCCAATACTTATAGGACACAGTGAAAGTAGTGCTAATGGGAAAAATGTATAGCTATAAACATGTTTAAATCAACAAAGATATGAAATCAACTACCTAACTTGGCAACTTAAGGAACCAGAAAAAGAGAACAATTTAAAGCCAAATATAGCAGAAGAAAGGAAATAATAGACTATAGCAGAGAAAAATGAAGCCCTGAATAGAAAAACAATAGAGAAAATTAGGGAAACCAAAAGTTGATTATTTGAAATGATCAAAATAATTGACAGAACTTCGAATAGAACAGCTATAAAAAAAGAAGACTCAAATCACTAAATTCAGAAATTAGAATGGGAACATTACTAGTGATTCCAGAGAAATTAAAATTAAACATTCATAATTGTACACTAACAAATTGGCTAATCTAGGTGAAATGGAGAAATCATAAAAAACATTAAGCCTGCCAAGGCAAAATTTTGAAGAAATAGAAAACCTAAATAGATTTGTAACTATTGGTACGAAGATTAAATCAGTACTCAAAAATGTCCCAACAAAGAAAATTCCTGGACCTGATGGCTTCACTGGTGGATTCTACCAACGTTTAAAGGAGACTCAAAGGATTAACACAAATCTTTCTCAAATTATTCAAAAAATGGAAGAGAAGAGAACATTTTCTAATTTTTCTATAAGGCCAGTATCACCTTGATACTAAAGTCAGACAAAAACATCACAAGAAAAACAAATCTACAGAACAAAATTTCTGATAAACATTGATATAGCAATCTGAAACAAAACACTAGCAAATTAAATTTAGTTACATATTAAAAGCATTATGCATTATGACTAAATGGGATTTATTTCTGGAATGGAAAGATGATTCAACATGCAAAAACCAATCCATGCAAGGCACCACATTAACAGAAAGAAAGTACTAAAAAAAGCACACATTATCATCCCAATTGATGCAAAGAGAATCATTTGACAAAATTTAACACCCTTTCATGATAAAACACTCAACAAACTAAGAATAGAGGGAAACCACTCAACATAATAAAAGCCATATATGAAAACCTGCAGTGAATATCATACTCAATTATGAAAAACTAAAAGTTTTAATATCAAGAACAAGGCGAGGGTTGCTAATTTTGGCACTTCTCTTCAGTATAGTATTAGAATTTCTAGCCAGATGAATGAGTCAAACGAAAGAAATACAACACATATGAATGGAAAAGGAAGAGGGGAAGAGGTAATATTATCCCTGCAGATGACACAATCATATATATTGAAAACCTTAAAAATTCTACCAAAAAATGTAGATATAACAAATTCAACAAAGCAGGAGGATATAAAGTTAGCACACAAAATCAGTTACATTTTCATAGACGAACTGAACAATCTGAAAAGGAAACTTTAAAAATTGCATTTACAATAGCATCAAAAAGAATAAAATGCTTAGGAATTAGTCAAGAAGGTTAAAAACTTGTACAACAAAAACTACAAAATATTGCTTAAAGAAATTAAAGAGGACATAAATAATTGGAAAGACATTCTATGTTCATGAATTGGAAGGATTAATATTATTAAGATGATTAAGATGTTAATACTACCCAAAGTGAGCTACAAATTCAATGCAATACCTATCAAAATCCCAGTGATGTACTTATCAGAAATAGAAAAAACCTCCCTAACATTTATATCGAATTTCAAGGGACATTGGTCAAAGTAATCTTGAAAAAGGACAAACCCAAAAGACACACACTCCCTGACTTGAAAACTTGCTACATAGCTATAATAATCAAACCATAAAGTACTAGCATCAAGGACTTATGACCAGTGGGATAGCATAAAGTGCCCAGAAATAGATCCTCACATACATGGTCTAATGATTTTTGACAAAGGTACCAAAACCATTCAATGGGGAAAGGACTATCTATTCTATAAATGGTGCAGGGAAAACTGGATATCCACATGCAAAATAATTAAGTTGGACCCTTTATACAAAAATTAATTCAAAATGTACCAAAAACCTAAAGGTAAACTAAAACTCTAACACTGTTATAAGAAGCATAAGAAAAAGCTTCATGACATTTATTTGGTAATGCTTTCTTGGATATGACACCAAAGGCATAGAAAAAGACAAAAATAGAGAAATAGGAATTCAAAAAGTTTTTAAAATTAGAATGTGATGGTATGCATCTGTAGTCCCAATTTCCCAGAAGACTAAGACAGGAGGATAGCTTGAGTGCAGTTCAAGTCCAGCCTGGGCAAAATAGGGAGACTTCCATCTCTAAAAATAATAATAATAATAATAATACATTTGTGAATCAAAAGACACTGTCAACCAAGTGTGATGAACGCAAACCATAGGATGAGAGAAGATATTTTCAAATCATATAACTTATAAAGGATTACTATCATGAATATATACAGAACTAAAAACAACCAAAAAATCCCAACAACAATTTGATTTAAAAATTGACAAAGGCTGTGTTGCTCCCTTTCTCACCATGTGACATACTTACTCCCCCTTTAGCTTCCACCATGCAGAATCTGCAAGAGTTGGCTGGACTGGTTGTTTCATTGTCATAGATGCCATGTTAGAAAGAATCAAGCATGAAAAAACTATAGATAATTATGCCCATGCAACTTTAATGAGACCCCAGAGGAATTACATGGTTCAAGCAGGAGACCAATCTATCTTTGTCCATGATGCACGGTTAGAAGCAGTTACTTGTGTAAATACCAAAGTGCCAGCTAGAAACTTGTATGCATATATTAGAAGCTGACACAAATAGAGACGGGACAAAATGTCATAGGAATGGTGCTCAAATTTAAGCATCTAACCAGCTCAAAAGCTCAAATCTCAGGATTCATCAGTGCCGATCTTCCATGCACTAATTTCAAAAATCGCCTTTTTAATATTACACCACATGAATCCACAAGGTTGTACTTGTACTTGCAGCTTATCCATGGAGTAGAAGAATCTGGTTACATCAATGCCAGTTTTATTGATGAGTAAAGAACAACAGAAAGCTTACATTAGGGACCCTTGAAAGAGATCACTGAGGACTTCTAGTGGATGCTCTGGAAACACAGTTTCATCCAGCTGTGTGAAATGGGCAGAGAAAATTGTCACCAATACTGGCCAAAAGAATAATCCACAAGATACCAGTACTTTGTGGTAGATCCTATGGCTGACTACAAGATGCCATAGTTTATCTCAAGGGAATAGATGCCAAGGACAGGTGGTCCTGAACAGTGAGACAGTTCCAGTTTACTGACTGGCCAGAGTAAAAAGTGCCAAAGTCTGGAAAAAGATTTATTGACTTCATTGACCAAGTGCATAAAAACAAAAGAGTACTGTGGTCAAGATGGACCTATTTCAGTTCATTGTAATGTGAGCTAGGAAGAAGTAAAATCTTCACAACATTGAGCATTGTTTTGGAAATAATCAGTATGAAGGAGTTGTAGATATCTTCCAGACCACCAAAACATTAAGAACACAATGGCCAGCCATGGTACAAACATAGAATGAGCATTCGTTTTGCTACTGAGTTGTCCTAGAGTAGCTGGGCAGCTTTGATCAATATACAATGTAGAAATCTCTGACCCATTCTGGATTTTTACTATAGTCCTTCAATATTCATGGAGTCTGAGAAGTCCTTCTTAACTTTTAACTAACAACTACTTAGTGGGACTATAACACACATGCACACAATTAAACCAAATTGTTCCAGTGGAGTAAGATTTCACACTTTAATAACCTAACTTGAATCCTTACTGACAAGGCATCTGCAGGTTTTTATTTACTGATACCTCAAGGATTCAAAATCAAGGACAGAAGAAATCACAGTAATGAACAACCACCTCGTTCAGGATTGCTTGATAGGAGTGAAGAGAAATTGAGCGCTGCAAGATGTGTGCTGGTGTGGCTCCTTACAATGAAATGGACTCTGCTTTGACATCACTCCTTCCCGCCATACTGCTCATAAGATTTTAGGCGAAAGGCTGTGGGAATGTTTAAAAAGAAAGTTCTTGAACTAATTTTTTTAGTATTGTAAAGATCTGCTGTACTTCATTTCGAACTTTGTAAACTTTTTTCAACAAAATTTATGATTCAATGAAGTGAATTTTTAAAGTTACATAATTCTTTATTTTTTATTTCCAGATTCTAGTTTTAAGCTGTAGAACTGTTATCTGTAATGTATTGCTCTAGAAATATCAAATAATTTGAAAATTTGCATATTTTGTACAATAATTTAATCTACAGTATAATATCTGTAGATATATCTACAGATATATATGCAGATAATAATATCTGATTAGATTTGTACAGTTTTGATTGGTACAAACTTCTGTACAGTTTTGATTGGTAAGAAAGTATCCATTCTCTTAAAATAGTCAAAGAAAATTTTATTTTGGTTTGATTTTGGAATCAATACGGAGGTGCAAATTATAAAGTTGCTGCTAACATATGTACATATATATCCACAGTGTATAGAGTGTCCACAAAAAAAATATAGGCACAACTATCAGTCAGTTCTTCTATGATTTCACTTTTTTAAATGTAAAAAAGCTATTGTAAATTTTTTTTCAATTCTTAATTTTATGACACATTGGTATTTCCTAATATTATGAAACTTTATTTTTTTAAGGGAAATAAGAAGCGCGCATTGGTGATTGTTAAACCTCACCCCCTAATTTCCTAATCCTTCTCCCTCCACCCACCCAGTCATATTCACAAATAGCATTTTGTTGGCCAGGCTTCCAACAAAGTTCAATATTTCTAACATTCTAGTACAACAAAAATGTTCTTAGGCAGGGCACGGTGGCTCATGCCTGTAATCCCAGCCCTTTGGGAGGCATAGGTGGATGGATCACCTGAGGTCACGAGTTCAAGACCAGCCTGATGAACAAGGTGAAACTCCGTCTCTACTAAAAATACAAAAATTAGCCAGGTGTGGTGGCAGGTGCCTGTAGTCCCAGCTACTCCAGAGGGAAGGCTGAGACAGAAGAATTGCTTGAACACAGGAGGCAGAGGTTGCAGTGAGCTGAGATTGTGCCACCTCACTCCAGGTTGGGTGACAGAATCAGGCCCCGGTCAAAAAAGAAAACAAAAAAAGTTATTAAATATCTGATAAGTGTGGGAAGATCAGTGAATATCTCTTTAGAAGGCAAGAATGTTGTAATACGTCAGCTATTGTTTTAAAAAGTGTATTCAGTGAAACATTGTCTCTAGTGTCTGCTATGAAATTTGCATTTATGATAGGTACCACAGGCAAAGTAAAACTATGTTACTCTGCTCAGTAAGAAACATTTTGTGGCAAACAGCATTCCTGGGAAGAACTGTAATTTTTTTGGGGGGGTTTTATTTGTTTGTTTTAATTATGCATTTAGAGTGTCTTATAATTGATGCCTATTTTAATAGCATTTCTTGTTAGATTTTTGTTCATATTTTCATTAGTTTTTCATATCTTTTATTCTTTTCTATTAAATCATTTTCTGTTTACCACAGAAAATAAAAAATAGTAAAAATTAAAATGGGCAAAAAAATTTAATATACATTTTATCCAAAGAAGATATACAAATGGCCAGTAAGCAGATGAAAAGATGCTCAACACCAGTAAACATTTGGGAAATGCAAATCAAAACTACAATGAAATACTATCATATACCCATTATCATGACTACTACCAAAAGTTATAAAATAACAAGTGTTGACAAGATAGTGTAAAGGACTAAAGGAATAACACCCTTGTGCTTTGTTGTTGGGAATGTGAAATGGTACAGCTGCTGTGGAGAACGGTTTGGTGGTTTCTCAAAAAATTAAAAATAGAATTATATTATCCAGTATTCTATTCTTGGTATATAGTCTATATTCAAAAAATTGAAAACAAAGTGTCAAGGAGATATTTGCACACTCATGTTCATAGCAGTGTTATTCAGAACAGCTAAAATGTGGAGGCAACCCAAGCACTCATCTGTGGATGCAGGGTTAAGCACAATGCAGTGTATACATGCAATAGAATACTAATCAGCCTGAAAAAGGAAGGAAATCCTGACCTGTGTTAAAACATGGATGAGCCTCAAGGACATTATGCTAAGTGAAATAGGCCAGTTACAAAAAGATAAATATTATATGATTCTACTTATGTGAGGTCCTTAGAGTAGTCAAATACCACAGAGAGAAAAATAAAATGGTTGTTTCCAGGCGCTAGGGAAGAGAGGAATGGAAAATTATTGTTTATTGGGTATAATGTTTCATTTTTACAAGATGAAGAAAGTTCTGAAGATGAATAGTGGTAAAGGCAACACAAGATTTTGGTTATATTTAATACCACTATACACTTAAAAGTGGTTATGATAGTAAACTTTATGTTATATATATTTTACCATAATTAAAAGCAATCAAGGCAGTTGTCTAACAATCAGTTAAAGTCTTCAGAAATTTTCCTAAGGGATACATCAAATGGAGAAATCTTCATCAAGAAAATGTACTAAATCTCACTAAGAATGGCAAAAGTCTGTGGCATTGGAGCCATGACCCAATCCTTTACCACCCCCACTGTTCCCCCAAATTCTCTATAACAGAAGCTTTGCGCTGGGAATTCTACAACCTGCAAGTGAGACCTAGAAGATGGGGGCTCTCTCCCTTCACCACTGTCTACTCTTGGGCTATGGCTTCACTCTGGGTAGGGCAGGCTGCTGGGATTTCTGATGCCTTGTCACCCCATGTTGCAGGTGTTCTATTCCATGTAAGCAGAGCTAAAAGAACCAGGTGTCTCCCTGCCTCTGCTTTCCCCCCATCCCACTCATAGAGTAGAAGCTCTACTCCACATAGAGCAATCTGAGAAAAATCAGATTCCAGTGACCCTTGTCTCAGAATGTTCATAGATTGGTGGTTCCATGCTGGAAAGAGTCAAACTGAAAAGACAAGAAGGTGTGGTCTGGTCTTCTCAGTTTGACCACCCCACTGTGATCATTCATAATGTGAGGGAATCACTTCAGGAAAATCCAGGCCCCCCACCCCTCCCTGCCCCACCCCTAGTTGCAGTGCAGTAGCTCTGAGATCTGCCAAGGGTAAAGGCAGGCCATAACAATTGACAGGAGTGAATTTATTTGAAAAGAGCATAGAGAACTGCATGCCTATGGGCATTGGATATTTTTGTGGAGAGCAATTAAGAGGAAACTGGTGGTTCTATGATACAGGTAATATAGAGGAAACTATAGAAAGATTGCCAAAAAGAGCCCTGCTGGAATCACACTTCATGCTGGGGTTTGGAAGGCTGTGAGTGTGTGCTAAGCTATACTCATTCAGAAGCAATCAGATCAAGAAATCAAGAAGACTCAGAAACGTTTCTTAAGCATACACAGACACATCAACACAGTTAAGTACACTGGTACAAACAGATTAAACACAACTGACTACACAATGAGCTACTTTGTCCTAGGGATATTTCTCAGAATGCCAGGATTAAAAAGGTATGTATTATTCCCTGGCAATCTCAAGGAAGGAATGGATATCTATGGTGACTGTGCTGTGTGCCCTCTTAAAATCAACTAGAGAGGAAATTTGTTAGCAAATTATCCCTGGACGAAAATGAGGCAAAAAATGTAAACTTCAATTGGATAGCACCTCCAAGATATCCAATAATAAAGGATTAAATCATATTTTCAAAAGGGGGCTTAATCTTGAGAAATGAAAACTCCTGGGGTCCCAATCAGGAAATCTCACAAGTTTAACCTCCTGTAGCCCCACCAGGTACTCACAATGAAAGTATGAGAAAAATGTATCTTGTTTCAGGCAGGAGTAATGAACAGTCACTGTTTTGAAATAAACCTGGGAAGGAAGCAACCATTTTGAAATATTTCGAGAGACTTCTTCATAACAAACGCCTACATCGTAGGACCTTTCTGACTTAGGAAAATGTCAGTTAAACAACTCCAAACTCCTTAGTCTTCCTTTCTCACATAAGAAGAGATTTTTAAAAAGCTAAGAAATGCTCACAAAGGTCATAACCCAATGACTCGTAACCACTAAAACAATGGGATTTAATCATAAGATTACAGAATGCTTCCCTCCCCAAAGCCTTACAACCAGATCAACCAGACTTCAGTATACAAACAGTGAATTAGCTAGAAGAGCTAAAATACATAGTCTCTAATTAAGTCTCTGATACACAGTCTCTAATTAAGAGAAAGTATCTAGGGAAACCCAAAGAAAAGAGGGGAGAAAAAATAACTAGTACATAAAAACTTTGAAGTCTCTGGCATGTACAGCTACTATGGTTGTTATGTTAAAGTTTCTAATTAATTAATTCATCCAGTTTACAGAAAACCACCATTAATTATCTAGATCTATTTGATATTTATAGAATGTTTCATTCAATAAATGTGGTATACACATTCATACATTCATCTCAAGTTACATGGGACATACAGCTAGACAAAGTATATGTTGAGTCATAAACCATATTAACAAGTAAAAAATCAGCAACATAAAGATAGCTAAAAAAAATCCCCAAATATCTGGAGAATAAAAAAGTACTGCTAATTAACACATGAGTCAATAAGAAGTCTCTTGACAGTTTCTATACCCAGAATAGTATTTCCTAGATTATCTTCCAGAGCTTTTATAGTTTGAGGTTTTACATTTAAGTCTTTAATTCATCTTCAGTTGATTTTTTGTATATGGTGTTAGGAAAGGATCCAGTTTCAATCTTTTGCATATGGCTAACCAGTTATTCTAGTACCATTTACTAAATAATAAATCCATTCCTGAATGCTTGTTTTTATCAGGTTTATCAAAGATCAGAGAGTTGTTGATGTGTGGTCTCATTTATGGGTTCTCTATCCTGTTCCACTGGTTTATGTGTCTATTTTTGTACAAGTACCATGTTGTTCTGGTTACAGTAGCCCTGTAGTATAAAGTTAGGTAATGTGATGACTCCAGCTTTGTTCTTTTTGCTTAGGAATGCCTTGGCTATTTGGGCTACTTTTTTGACTGGGTAAAGAAAATGTCGGTGGTACATGTATTTTGTGGGATTGGGGAGACTGGAGAGACCAGTAGGTAGAGTAGGAGGACTTTATTGAGTGCACTCACACCCAGTGGATTAACATCCAGAGACTGGGCCCAGAACAAAGACAGGACTTGACTTTTATACATACTTCAAAAAGGGGGTTGGCTAGTTTGAAACAAGCTTACAGTGGCGTGAAGCATAGTGGCATGAAAGCAAATGTACAGGGGCAGAACAAAGGCAGTTAATCAATCTGTGACAAGTTCATAACTCAGGCTTACATCTGATTCTTGCTATGCGGCCAAATGGCTATTATCTGGGCTTGCTCAAGTGCCTTGCATGGGCTTATTTCAGTACCTTCATCATGGCGCCTAGATGGCTGCAATCCAAGCCTGCTCAGACATCTCAGGACCTTCACTGTGCTGCTTAGATGACAAACAGAATACTTGAAGTTACTAGTTACAGAAAACAGGAATCCATCAGCTCATCAGTTTACTTATGCCAAAGGAGAAAGGAAATTTGTTTTTCTTTTTAGCATTTTTCTGCTTCATATAACACCATGAAATACTATATAGCCATAAAAAAGAATGAGATTATGTTCTTTGAAGCAACATAGATGAAGCTGGTGGCCATTATCCTTAGTAAACTAACACAGGAACAGAAAACCAAATACTGCATTTTCTTAATTTTAAGTGGAAGCTAAATAATAAAAAGTAATGGTACAAAGACAAGAACAACAGACACTGGGACCTACTTGAGGGAGGAAAGTAGAAAGAGGGAGATTAAAAAAAAAAAAAAAAAAAAAAACTACCAGGTACTACATTTAGTAGCTGGGTGATGAAATAACCTGTACATTGAACCCCCATGACATGAGTTTACCTATGTAACAAACCGCACATGTACCCCGAACCTAAAATAAAGTGATTTAAAGAGTCTTGAAACATTGTTAAATATTTTGAGCAAATAAAATGAAAATGTAACTTATCAAAATTTGTGAGATGTAGCAAAAACAGTGCTTAGAGGAAAATTTATAGCATGAAATCCATATGATAGGAAAGAAGAAAGATCTAAAATTGATCATCTAAACTTAGTAAACTGGAGAAGAGCAATGGAAAACCAAAACAACAAGATAGAAATAATGAAAGTTAGAGAGAAAATTATTAACGTTTCAAACATGAAGTCAATAGGGAAAATCAACAAGACCAAAGCTGCTTCTTTAAAAATCAAGACAAAAAGAGAGAAGACATAAATTACTAATATCAAAAATGAGAGATAATCCTGTGGATATTTTAAGATTAATATGGGAATATTATGAACAACTATACTCACGCAAATTTGATAACCTTCATAAAATTGACCCATTCCATGAAAAAGAGAAACTGAAAACTGGCACAAGGAGAACTAGTTTATCTGAACAGCCTATATTAAATAAATTGAATAAGAAATTGATAAATGTCCTAAAAAGTAAGTGCTAAGCTCAGATGATTTTACTGGTGAATTCTACCTAATATTTAGGAAACAATACCAGTTCCCTACAATCTTTTTTAAAAGTGTGTACTCTTCAGTTGTTTCAATATCTACAAAATAAAAGTACAAAACACTGTCAAATTTATTCTATGAAAACAGCATTACTTTAATACCAAAACCAGATAAAAATATTGAAAGATATCAAAACCACAGACAAATATGTCTCATTAACAATGATGCAAAAAATTCTCACAATGTATTTCTAAATTGAACCCAACAATATATTTTAAAAATCTAAGTATGCAATACTGGTTCAACATTTGAAAATCGATTAATATAATTCATCCAATCAACAAACTAATTAAGATGATCATATTATATCAATAGAGAAATACACTTCAATGAATTATAACACCCTCAAAAAAACTAGTAATGGAGAGGGAGTTCTGCATTCTGATAAATAATACCTATTAAAAGCCTGCAGCTAACATCATAGTAAATGTTGTGCTTTCTGCCTAACAACCTTCCTGCCAAAGATGCATCCCCTCTTAGCCAATCCTACTCACAATTTTATGGAAAGTCAAAACTAATACAATAAGATGATAATAGGTAATAAAAGGTAGAAAGGTTGGGAGAGAAAAGTATTTGTGTTCACACATGACATAATTTTCTGTGTAGAAAGTCTTCAATAACTAACCAAGAAAACCTCTCCGAAGTAATAAGCAAGTACAGCAAGGTTGCTACATACAAGGTTAATATATAAAGGTCAGTTGCTTGCCTATATACCAGAAATTGATAATTGAAATAAGAAATTAAAAACAATACTATTGGCATTACCAATAAACCAAATTATGTATAAATCTAACAAAATATGTACAGCACCTATATGAGGAAAATTGCAAAACTAAAGAAAAATTTAAAAGACCCAAGTAAATGAAGAGCTATTTCATGCTCATGTATATGTAAGAAAACTCAATATTGTTAAGATGTAAATTCTCTGCTACTTGATCTCTAGATTCAACACAATTTCACTCTCAGTAACTTAACATGTAGATATCAACAAATTGATCATAATGTTTACAGAGAAAGGTAAGAGAACCTAAAATTGTCAACACACTACTGAAAAGGAAGAACAAAATTGGAATATTGACACTAGTTGATTTTGAGACTTACTATAAAGTTACAGTAATAAAATGCTATCTTACCAATACCAATACAGCATGATATTGGCAAAATAATACCATTGGTAAAAAGATAAATCAATCAGTGGGAAAGAATAGAACACCCAGAAATAGATCCAGTCATACAAACATAGTCAACCGATCTTTGATGAAGAATCCAAGATATTTCGATAAATAAAGGATAGTTGATGGAACAATATGACATCCTTATACAAAGAAAAGAACTTAGACACTTACCTTGTAACTTTCACACACACACATACAAAAAAACTCAAAAGAGACCATAGACTAAATGTTAAAGGTGAAACTATAAAATTTATGAAAGATAACATAAAAGAAAACCTAGGTGTATTAGAAAACTTCTGCTCTGTGAAAGACACTGTTTAGAGAATGAGAAAACAAACCACTGACTGGGATAAAATATTTGCAAAAATGTGATAAAGTACTGGTATCCAGCTGGGCGCAGTGGCTCATGCCTATAATCCCAGCACTTTGGAAGGCTGAGGCGGGTGGATCATGAAGTCAGGAGATGGAGACCATCCTGGCTAACATGGTAAAACCCCGTCTCTACTAAAAATACAAAAAATTAGTAGGGCATGGTGGCAGGCGCCTGTAGTCCCAGCTACTCGGGAGGCTGAGGCAGGAGAATGGCGTGAACCCAGGAGGCGGAGCTTGCAGTGAACTGAGATTGCGCCACTGCACTGCAGCCTGGGTGACAGAGGGAGGCTCCATCTCAAAAAAATAAATAAATAAAATAAAATAATAATTAAAAAGTCTGGTATTCAATATATGCAAAACTCTTAAACATAAAAAAAAAATTCAATCCAATTTTAAAAAGGAAAAAAAAATATGAGCAGATATCTTACCAAAGAAGATACACAGATGGTGAATGGCATATAAAAAGATACTCAATATCATATGTCGTTAGGAAACTGAAAATTAAAACAACAGCAACAAAAAATATTAACTATTGGAATGACTAAAACTCAAAACACTGACAACACCAAATGCTGGTGAGGATGCAAGGCAACAGGACCTACCATTCATTGCTGATGGGAATGCAAAACGGTAGTCACTTTGGAAAAATTTGGCAGTATTTTACAAAATTAAACAAGCTCTTACAATATGACCCAGCCATTGTGCTTCTTCAGCTATACCTAAATAAATTGCAAATTTTGGCCACACAAAACCGGCACATATCTATAGCAGCCTTATTCATAATTACCGGAACTTGGAATCAACCAAACTGTCCATCAGTAGGTGAATTTAGAAGCAAACTATGCTGTTCAGCAATAAAAAGAAATAAGACATGAAGGATTTTTTTACTAGAGAAATCATAAAAGCAAATTTCTAGGTGAAAGAAGCCAATCTGAAAAAGCTACTTACAGTATGTTTTCAACATTCTTGAAAAGGCAAAACAGAAATAAGGTGGGTAGTTCCTAGGTTTTTGGAGATAGGAAGGGAAGGACATAGATAAAGCATAGGGGACTTTTAAGGTAGTGAAACTAATTCTTTACAATACATCAGAAAGGTGACTTGAACATCATCAACATTAAAAATATTTGGGTTTCAAAGAACACCATCAAAAAAGTAAAGACAACCCACAGAATGAGAGTAAATATTTGCAATCATTTATCTAATCAAGTTGTATCAAGAATCTACAACTCTCTAATAATTGAACAGTAATGAGACAACTCAATTGTTAAAATGGGTAAAAGATTTGGAAATGTAAAGTTGTGCAGCTGCTTTGGCAAACAGTTGGCAGTTTTTCAAAATGTTAAAGGTATAGTTACCCCAGCCTGGCCAACATGGTGTAACCCTGTCTCTCTTAAAAACAAAAAAATTAGCTGGGCATGGTGGCAGGCACCTGTAATCCCGGCTACCTGGGAAGCTGAGGCAGGATAATCATTTGTACCCAGGAGGTGGAGGTTGCAGTGAGCCGAGATTGTACCATTGCACTCCAACCTGGGTTTCAGGGTGAGACTCCATCTCAAAAAAAAAAAAAAAAGTAAAGTTACCATAAAACCTAGCAATTTTACTATGTATACAGCCAAGATACACAAAAACATAACAAAAACATATATTCATACAAAAACTTATACATACTTATGAAAAATTCTCATAGCATCATTTTTTATAATAACCAAAATGCAGACTAAAATATTCACCAACAAAAAAATAAACAAATGCAATGTGGCACATTCATACAATATAATATTTAGCCA
The DNA here is from genome assembly GCF_043159975.1 of Macaca nemestrina. Classification (NCBI taxonomy): domain Eukaryota; kingdom Metazoa; phylum Chordata; class Mammalia; order Primates; family Cercopithecidae; genus Macaca; species Macaca nemestrina. The sequence goes on from NC_092130.1 coordinate 62,552,852, forward strand.
CAGCAATGAATGAGGTTCTGATACATGCTACAACATGGACAAACCTTGAAAACATTACGCTAACTGAAAGAAGCCAGATACAAAGAACACATACATATAATTGTATTTATATGAAATCTTCAGAATAGGGAAATCAGCAGAGACAGAAAGATTAGTGTTTATTTAGACCTGAGAAACAGATTGGGTGGAAATAAGGATTGAATTCTAATATGTATGAGGTTTCTTTTTGAGTAAAAAACAAAATTCTAGATTAAGTTGAGGTGATGGTTACAAAACCCTATGAATTTACTAAAATTCATTGACTTACACACTTTAAATGGGTGAATTTTATGGTATATGAACTACAACTCAATAAAGCTATTAAAAAGCAATTCAAACATTTGTAGCTACTTTTTATAAAAAGTTTTCACAAATCCATCACTTTTCCAAGAATTTTAAAATAATTAATCTGTACAATAATTATGTGAGGTAGTTACTAATATCATCCTTAATTTACAGGCCAGCACACTGAAGCTTATAATACTTATGTAACTTGCTGAAAGTAGTAAAGCATTTATGTGTTCAGGCTGGAATCTATACCCAGGCAGTCTGGCTCAAAATTACTTGCCTTAAACCACATACTTCTGATATATTATATTGCTCAGAATTTACATTCCTATTATGTTCCTATTACTCTTACAAAAATCATATAATTATAGCAAGATTTCTAGGGAAGGTGTTCTCTTCCAGCCAAAGTTAAATAGGACAAGGACTAATGTTCTACAGGGTCCTGTGGGCCTCCAGGCCTTTGCCATTGCCTAAAATGGTATTCCTCTTCTTATTGTGGTTTAAATTCCACTCACTTTTCAAGGCCAAGTCCCCAGTAATCTCTGGGAAGTTTTCTCTAACTCCCCAGGCCAATGTGGTGGTTCCCTTTCTTGTCCCATAACATTCTTTACATGCCTATAGTATACCTCTTTTCCCAATGCATTATAATTATTTGTTTTTGTAACTGTCTTTTCCATTACATTGAAGTTCCCAAGAGCAGGGAACACTGATATTAATATTTGCAACCTTCAGTATTGCTGCTTGGAAAACAGAAGGCACTCAAGAAACAACGAATAAAAAGGAGATGGAGGCTACAGAAGAAATAATATAATGGATGGACCTTCCCTTACCCTTACAGAACTTAGGATGCAATTAGGAAACCCAAACTCTCACCACATTGAATAGTGAATAACTCATGCAAGAGAATGTCTAGGCGAGATTAATAAGCAGTAGAATTTTGAGTAGGAGCATTTAAGTGACATTTCTAAGCTCTCCAATATACATTTAATTCACAGACTTTGTTTCTGGACAATTGTGTGACTTTTCTAATAATTAAATATCACCTTCTTCCATTCCATCTTCACTGCAGCCAGGTGTCGATGTTTTGTGTATTAAATAGCAAAGGCCATCTCAAGCTTGTCATTATATCTCTGAGCAAAGGTCAGGAATCTAAGGGAGTTTTGATTTGCCAGTTCTATATTAAAAGAGTGTTAATCAAATGTAGATTGAGCATGCCAGGGTTTGATCCCATTGGCATAGAGTTTGAAAATGAATATTCCAGACAGTGCATGGCTTAACATTTTGAACTGAAGTCTGCTGGCCTGGGAATGTCATTATTTCTTTTTTTAAAAAAAGTCTTACCTGTGTGACTTTTCAATCAGCAAATTATTTTTAAAATAAATGTAAAAGGGAAAATATTGTTTCTGCCAGGATGAACAAAACATTTTCTTCTTTTATAGTGTGTAACTGAAAGATCTGCCAAATGTAAATCCTTCTTTCCAACAGTAATGAGAATGTATGACTCAGATATAGTCAAACATTCCTTTTTAGTATTGCAGCCATGTATCTCTACGTTAACTCTCAAGCTGCTTGGCTGTCAGTTGGTGAAAGCTATCAGTCAATTGCTAAATGATCTGAATCTGCCCCATGGCATCAGAATTGCCTGAAACTCATTGCATTCTCCAGGTGTACAATGTACTCTAGAGATATAATTTGTATGGTGAGACTTAATTTCTCCAAAAGCAAGTATGATTCAGCGAAGAAAAAAAAAGCATGAGTGGATTTGAACCATGGAGCTCCCTGGACTAATATCTCTGTGGACATACAAAGCAGGCATTTCACTTTGCACTCAAAGTCTACTCTGTATTTTGAGGGCTCGTGGTAAATTTGACTTTGAGAGAAATTACAAAATTAAAGCGGGAGTCCCGCAGTAAAGGACTTTCCTCCTCAGCCAAAGCTAACTCTAGGTAATGGTTATGTAGGCCAGGGACATGCTAAAGATTTGAGGTTTGTTTAGACCCCTATAATTATATACATCAGGAATCAGACTATCCCAGAGCAATGCTATAATAATACAGGATGTGTTGTTGAAAGTCTGCCCATTCAGTTTGAAGCCTTTGGGATGCATGTGTGGATGCCCTGTGAGTGTTGTAATGTTCTTCATCACAGAATCTTTTCTGGTGAGTCTTTTAAAAAATGTTAAAATTGCAATGAAAGAGATGAAAATTTACTTAAATGTTCAAAAATATATGCAAATGGACCCTGCCAGGAAATCCCAGGCAGTTTAGTGTGGTCCAGTCTGGGTTACATTTTAAATGTTTGGTTCTCAAATTGAGAGCTTTCCATTTTATTGTGAAGTAGATACTCTGGAGATTCCCAAAAAGAAATGCACTAAACTTCTGTTCTTGTGTGGGCTCCACACCCGTGTTCACATCGTTCTTCATATGCATATTATTTAAGAACTGGATATGAAATGAAAATGTGAGGTTCTTAAAAACACATTGCTTATACTACCAATATCAGCCATTTCCTACCAACAAATTTTATATGTTTACTTAAGCACATACCTACTGATTGTCTGCTACATATCAGACACTCTGGTAAGTATTAAGGAAATAAACAACATTAATATTATGTTTGCCTTAAAGGACAGTCTGCGTTGTACTGTTTTTGTTTCTTTCAACTTTGAAGTGTGATAAATCCATACTTCTTATGATAGCCCATAAGTGCTTCATAATTTGCCCTGCCAACTTTTCCATTTCGTTACACACCAAAATTATCCTCATTCCTTGTGCTCTATTTACATGAATTCTATTTCCCTCCCAGCCCTGATTTTTCCCTCATTGCGTACTTGCTTAACCCTCTGTTTGGAAACATTCTTTCCCGAAATTGCTCATGGTTAGAGTCTTCTTATCTTTTAGATTGTCTTTCAATCCTCCTCCTTAAAATGTTCTTCCTTGATCATTTTGTGAAATATGATTCCTCCCAAACACTATCATATTCTTCTATATTCTTCACTGGAAATATTACTTTTGAAATTAACTTATTTTTTTTCTTGTTTTCTATGAGTGTCCTACTACTGGTTTCTAAGCTCCATGAGGGGAGGAATATTACCAATCTTATTTATGAATTGATTTCCTAGAAGAGCACCCAGAACAGGAAAAAGAAATATATATATGCTTTATATATATATATATGCTTTATATATATGCTTTATATATATATATATGCTTGATAAAAACTTGACAAATTGATGGATAAAGAAAGAAGTGGAATGAGGTCTAGGCAGATTATTTTTTTTAAATTGTGGTTTCTTAAATGGTATGTGCCTAGATTACTTTGAATCATAAATAATCTTCAAGAGCTTCTTTAACATGCTCATGTATCATTTATCCAATACCAAAGATCCTTATAGGATCAGGAATATCACACAACACTAAATTTTAAGGGAGCAGTGTTTTAGAGGTCTATCCTTTCTATAATATATAAGAATGCAACTCTCACTCAAAAGAAAAAAAGAAAATGAGCAAAAATCTAGGTCTTCTGCCATTCTGCTCACACTTTTAGAGAACTGATGTTCAGATTCTATGCCTACCATGGTATGATATTGAAAACCCAGCTAGATATGGAACACCAGATATTACCTTGCATCTCTGATTTTCATCTCCGTCAATGTATAATCTCACTTTATTTTACTTTAGTCATCAATAAAAGGAGGGACTTTTTAAAAGATAGTCCATAAGATAATTTTCAATTCTATAATCTTTTTAGCATTAATTTCTGAAAAAGCATCATTTGGCAGTGAGACATCTTACCAGCCTTTGTATTCATATAGCTTGGAATGCTAAATTAGCATCAAAGCAAGTTTTCTTCCTTATCCTCAAAGAAAATTAGATAAGTGAATATGTTGTCTTGTAACCTCTGACTACAAATATATTTCCTGATGGTTTTTAAGTTCTTAGCAAATGTATATTGTTTTTTGTTTCTTTTTTAAGTGTAGGAAATATGTCTAAACAATATATCCAGACCTGTTCTCCTTTGTAATTGTATCTATTTTTTCCTGAAGTTGAGGGATTACAGACACACTGATATTGTGCAGAACAGTAGTGTTGAAATTGAGAGTTACTTTGGTTTCTTGGTTCATGGTTATTTCTCCACTGGAGAGTAAAAGGAGGGGCTTCCAAAGAGTCCACTTCTGGGTAGATATGAAGTAATTATGTAGTACACGTGAATCTCCTTAGTAATGGATAGACTATCATTAACGAAGGCAAATTTAAATGTTTTAAATCCTAAGGAATTGGCCTTGGATTAATTTTCCCAACATCCGAACTTGGATGTTTATTCTTCTACATTTTCCATGAGAAGTTTTCTTTTTGCAAACTAGACTGATGGAAAGTTTTCAGTTTTCACAGTCACTTTCTAAGTTACACATATGCAAAAATAATCAGAGAGTAGGAACAGCACTTTCCTTTCATCCCTGTGTAACTGAAAAACAGTAATGCAAGTATGGCTCACTTACCATGAAGCTTTCATTGTTTCCTGGAGCCCGATACATCAAAAGGATAATGTTACAGAAAGATGTGAAAGAATAGAAACAGGCTGTCAAATGGTAGGTTTACCCTCTTTTTCTTCTCTTTTTTGTGAAGTTGCATTTTTAAAAAGAAAATAATATGGATATGTTTTAAACCACCATCAGTAAAACACAAGACATTTCATAAATACATAAAACTGGGACAATATTACTGGTAAAATTAAAACAATTCCCATTTATAAACTAAGGGGATAATACCTATTTTAATATTTAATCTTAATTATAAGTTGAAAAGCTATATCCTTCTATTATTAATTTATTTTAATGTCATAAAGAATATTTTTAGACAGAAATATTTGTTCACCTCCCCCTGTGGTTCCCATATTACATTAAGAAATGTAAGATAACCAAAAAGAATAAGCTCATTCAATATCAGAAAGAGTAACAGACTTATTTTAATAAATTGGATAGTCCTACTCCCATGTTTGGCTTCTTTTGAGCCTATAAAATGGCATACCCACTGTAAGATAGTAAATTGATGCCATGTACAATTGAGCAAAATATGGTGGTACCTGAATTTTAAAAAACAAATACCTATGAAAATAAGACAGGAAGATAAAAATAAGCTATTAATTTATTTTTTAAAACTAAAGATGAATTCTTCATTTATTATGAAGGTAATTGATCCATGGGCAGTTTTGGAAAGTCTAGTGGTATGTTTTATAACAGAACAGTATACATTTTTACATGCATGTAAATCACTACTAAAATGACATAATGATAATCCTTAATGTCATGCTATTGAAATCATTGCTACTAATTCATTAAACAGCATTTTATTGACATGACTGTTTTAAGAAATTAGATGTTTCAAATAATGTCTTTAAAAATAACTGACTATCATATATCCTTTGATTTTAACATGTTTATTTTTATGCATTCAATACAAATATTTAAAAAATCTAAATGCTCACTAACCGTACAACAAAATCCATGCTCTCCTTAGTACACTGGGCACATAGCTGGATATTTCTCAGCCTTGCTTGCAATTAGGTATGCTCATTTGCAAGCATAGCTGCCACTTCCAAGCCTAATGCAAACAAAATTCTCATTTGCATTCTTCCATTCTGGCTGGAAGAAAGAAGACCCAATAACTTTGTAGGTTAACTTTCGAAGATGGCTGTGGTTCTGCCAGTTTGAGTCCCAACTAGACTACATGGAAGAGGGTCCTGCCATCACCTTGTCTTCCTGCCTAATTCCATTATATAAGCATGAAATCGACTTCTATCGTGTTCAAGTCATTATACATATTATTGTATTTCATTTGTTGCAAGTAATACACCAATACTCTTAAATAAAAAAATTACTGACCATGATATATTTTGGAGGAGTTAGGGTACTCCTTATATACTTTACCAAAATGCTACTTCACACTTTTTCCTCCCACAAATCACCCACTTCCTTATCTATCCTTTCCCTATGATGATGTTCTTACCGCATACTTCCTGGGAAATGAGGAAATAGACAGAAATGCCCTTATCTTCACACTCTGTTAATTTGCCTTTATTCCCATATTTCTACTCATACTTTCTCTTTTCCTTCCTGTTTCATTAAAAAATAAAAATAAAAAGTAAAAGAAGCAATTAGATTGTGTGGATAAAGTTTTAAGAAAAGCTACTCCTTTTGCTTCAGAATTTAAACTTTATTTAACTCTCTAACTCTGATCCTCTGGCAACTTGATAAAAATAGTATATGAACCATGTTGTCAGGCAACACCGCTTAGAATGCAATGACTGCTGATAAACTATATCTGGATTGGATGTAGCTTTGGCGTATTCTGAGTGTAATGGCTGGTAAGTTTTTCATGCAACTCTGGAAGTTATACTATGGGTCATGAGTCTTTTCAGCCAAAGTGACTCTTACATATCCTAATACGGACTCACCTCCTAGCCCTCCAGCTGTGACCTGGGATGACAGTAGCTACTGGATGTGAACTGCCATGTGAGCTGCTGCAAGGACTCTTTTTGAAGGAATGCCTGATGTTGCCCTCCTGCCAAGCTGTGTTTCCTGCATAGATCACTCTGAATAGCTTGGTCCCAGTGTGGCCTATGTGTTGTGAAGCTGAATGTTTAGTTGAAACCAAGGAGATCCCCTAATGGGCTTTGCCTATCTCTGATCCAATCCCCACCCTCAGTTCCATTAACCAAGAAACCAACCCTCCAGTACTTCAGCAGAACTCTGGAGGTTTGCTCTCTCCAGAGGGTAAAAAAGAGAGTCTCTGGAGTAGGAAAAATTAGGCATAGTTGTGGATAGGGATACTCTACTGAAAATGAGAGAGGTGAAGGTGTCATTAAGTGGATATTTACATACCAATTCCTGAGACTCCTGAACCCCTCCTCTTTCGCCAGTTGACTTACAGAATGTTAGCAGGAATGTTGACACATTCTTCTCTAGTGAGTTAGACTTTACAAAGAAAAGGCACAAAATGATGGGCATCTTATGTCTATCAAAAGAAAAGCTCAGGCAGCACACTCAATAGTGAAATTCAGTCAGCAAGTCCATGGGATTCCAATGATCTATTCAGTGTTCCACACTATAATATGAGTAGAAATTTATGGATTATTCACTATCTGAAGAAAACCTATAATAATAAGTCAAAGACCAAAATAGGTGAAAAACAATATCTGAGAAATTCCTAGTATAAAATTTACAAAGACAAGCACATACACACACCCATGCACACACTTGAAACAAAAGCAACATAAAACATATTATGCAAATCTAACAATTTTCAAATAAACTATTAATATCTTTAGATGAGTAAGAGAATATATTGCATCCATGAAGCAAGAACACACATATATATACACAAAGAAATTTTCAGAATATACGTAATTATATATAAATGTGTGTCTATATCTAGATGTCTATCAATCTGTAAAGGACACTCAATGATCCAAACGGAGCTTTTGAATTTTTTGTAAATAAGTGATAACAGAAAGGAAAACTCATAGAATGCTGAAAAACTTAGTAAAAAAAAAAATCCTATTAAGTAGAGCCAAAAAAATCATACATGGAAAAATATATGAGAAAATGTTAAAAAATTAAACAAATAATTTAAAAAGTTCAACATCTGAATACAAGAAGTTCCAGAAAGATTGACAAGAGCAAAACAAATAGAGAAAATCATTTATGAAACAATTCAAAAATATTTCATGAACTAAAGAACTTTAATTATCATATTGAAAGGCCTTACTAATTACCTACACACATGGCTAAAATAAATCATACAAAGTTAAATCACTATGAAATTTCAGAAAACTAAGGATCTTTTTACAAGCTTCCACAGAGGCTAGAGAGGGGAGAGGATTTAGATTTCCACAGGAATTAGGCTATCAGAATGGCTTGGGCCTTTTGAATAACAAATTCTGAAACTAGAAAGTAGTGAGCCAATGCCGTCAAAACTCTGAAGAGAAATTATTTCCAATAGAGTACGCTTTGCCTAGCCAAAATATCATCATGTAAGAAAACCTCCCATAATCCCATGTATATTTTTTCAGGAAGTTATTGTAGGCTATGATCTCCCACAACGAGAGTAACCCAAGGAAGGAAGAAGACGTGGGAGACAAGAAACAAGAGACACAATACAAACGAGAGACAAAGGATATTTTCCCCAGATGATGGTGAATAGAGATCCTATGTAGTAATAATAGTAATATGAGTTAATGTAAATACTGCATGTTGATCTAACCTAATTTACAATATTTAGCAAGTATAGGATTATGGAAAAGACATGTGTGTGCTGGTAATTAAGAAGGGATGAAAGAGAAAATCCTCATCCACAGTGGGCGGTCAATAGGTAATGCTTAAAATAGAAAAACAAACAGGATTTTTAGTCTGTATGGCCAAAAAAGTGAGAGTGAGAAATGAGAGATGAGGGGTCATTGTTGAATTTTAAAAAAACATTGTTTAATTATCTGCTGTTTTTGCACTTCTTGTGCAATCATGTAGATGATAAAAATAGGAATTAAACAAAGATTAATATATTTTAAATATTATACTGTTACAAGAGCATACATAAAAACTTTAGAAATATTTAATGAAAACTTTTGTAATGCGAGATACATATATTCTACTACATTTAAAAGTTGAAAACAGGCCGGGCGCGGTGGCTCAAGCCTGTAATCCCAGCACTTTGGGAGGCCGAGGCGGGCGGATCACAAGGTCAGGAGATCGAGACCACAGTGAAACCCCGTCTCTACTAAAAATACAAAAAAAAAAAAATTAGCCGGGCGCGGTGGCGGGCGCCTGTAGTCCCAGCTATTCGGGAGGCTGAGGCAGGAGAATGGCGTGAACCCAGGAGGCGGAGCTTGCAGTGAGCCGAGATCGCGCCACTGCACTCCAGCCTGGGCAACAGCGTGAGACTCCGTCTCAAAAAATAAATAAATAAATAAATAAATAAAAAAGTTGAAAACAAAGCGGCAGTCTAATGGGAAATATTAACAGGGAGATATTCTGAGAAACACATCAATAACTGTCTCATTTACATATTCTCCACTGCTATTTTCCTTCTTATTCTTTTTAAGACCATTTCTGAGTTATTTTGTCCCATTAACCTTGTACTTTCTCTGTCTCAATCAATTTCTACCATTCACTTTCCTTTTCAGCTTAGAATCTGTGGTATATCCTTAATCAATATTTTCTTTCCAATATTTCCAGTTCTCTCTCGTCATTTTCCTTTTATCACAGTCTCCTTGAAAATTGGCAACATTGAATAAAATCAATATGTCATGGAGAAGTAAAAACCACATACTTCTTTGTAATTATATTGTCAAAATATTTCCATATTCAATTATTCCAAATATAAGCAGAGTAATGGATAAACTCTATGATTAGAGGTATTCTTCTCTTTCTAAATGAATTAAATTTTCAATATTGAAGCAATTGGCTACTTTTTAGGTGGAAATAAATTCCAATTATGTAAAAATTATTTATTTTGCTTGGAAATGTTTAAATGTATAATTTAAATTAGAATGCCCAAGACAAATACTGGTAACTGAAGGTAACAAACTCAATTCTACGTTTGTTAACATTCTACCTAACTTAAATTTACACATAGAAAATAAACACTGTACTAATTGTAGAAATGGTGTTCTTAAAAGAACATTTATAATATGGAATGCGTTATGTAGCTATGTATAAAAAAAATTGATAATTTGACCTACATAATTCACGCAAATTTGATGCTAAATTTTATGTATAAATAATATGATTTTGAGTAACTAAATTCCCATCTTAAAAGTTCCTTAGCTAAATAACATGAATTAATGTAAAGTATAACTGTAAAATAGAATGGAGAAAAAATTGCACAGAAATTCTAGAAGAAGATAAGAATCTAATGCTTTTTACTCAGAAGAGACACATCTGATTTAGGAATACACACACATATGCATGCACATACATATGTGTGTATAAGTGTATATATGTCTGTATAATGCATATCTGTAGCTCTCTATAGATGTGCATGTTTCATGAAATGCCAATTCTAATATTCTATGTTAAAAATAGATTTTTATTTCTTTAAATAGTTTTCCAGTAGAATAGAAATATATTTCTTTGGAATATAGAATAATAGATAGAAGAAAAAAAACCCACAACATTTTACAGCTCCATTCATCAAGACACAAACTCTATGTCTCTACCCCTTGAATCTCTCTTTGCCCATGTGACCTTAGTTTTTTAGTAAGATATTAGCAAATGTGATACATGCAGTGTTTTAAAACATACTATATCACCTTGGGGCTTGCCATTTCTTGCTACTAGGATCCCTGAGACCATGATGGGCAGAAGCCAAGACAAGCTTTCCATGGTTGAGAAATCTTGTGGAAAGAGTTCCAGACATTCATAAACTCTCAGCCATCACAGCTGAGAACTCAGACCATAAGAATGGTCCAGAAAATCCAAAGAATTTTGAAAAAGAATAAATGTATATTGCTTTAAGCTGCTGGGTGTTAGAGTGATTTGTTTTACAGCAACAGCTAAGGCATAAATTGATACTAGAAGTTGGGTGGCATTGAACACAAATCTAAAATGTGTAGCATTGAGCTTGAGGTCATCGAACAGGAAAAGACTGGAAAATTGTGAATGAAGTGTTAATAAAGTCTAGAAAAGTGGGTAGTAAACTCTTAATGAAGCCTGGGAAAGTGGCATGAATATTTCTAAAGAACACTTAAAAAATAGCAACTCATGATATAGAAGCAAACCAAATTGGAAAAACTGTTGTTTGTGATAATTTGGAAGACTGAGAGTGTACCTAGTGAGCTTTTGGGTTTTGACTAAGGAAATCTACAACTAGAATGTTGAAAGTGTCAGTGATGTTTATGGCTGTGAATAATAAAATTGAGGAAGATGTCAATGAGCTACAGAAGGAACTATTCAACTTGCAGGCAGAATTTAGAGAGAAGCTAGGACTTGCATGGTTGGAAAATAAAATGGTCTGTCTATCTTATAAAAATAATTTTATTTAAATGTGAAACAAGGTACGGAGCCAAAAGTGAAGTCAAGGAAGTGACTATAAGATCTGTTGTTAGTGTTCTCTTGAAGACATAGCTGGATTAACGATCTAGGAACCTAAGAGGATTGTGTCATGCCAATTTGACACATGGCACCAAATAGAGGCTGGTCTTTAAAAATAAAACAAACAAAAGAAATATGACTTTCAGGGCATGGAGTGAACCTGAATCAGATCAATAGGTAACCAGTCTTAGACTAAAAGGAACAAAGATAATTTATATTTAAAAGAAGACCAGTGGCCTTTGCATTTTCTACTGTAAGAAGCAAGGTAAAAATTACTCAGCTGCAAATAGGAACCATTTCTTGTGGAAAAAGAAGGACGTCTCAATGAGCAGAGTGAAAAACCCAGAGTGGAGCCAAAAGCCATATGGAACTGTAGTATTAGAGAGTCAATCACGAAGACCAGAACTAGGCCTAATCAGAAATCATCTTTTGCCCCGCAAATAGTGAGACCTGCTAATATGAGCCTGGCTGGATTTCAGAATTGCTATAAATCAGTGACTGCCATGCCCTTCCTTTTCTTCATCTTTCTGAGTGGGAGTATCTGTGGCAGTTACTCAGTCCGTGTCCAACATTGTATGTGGGACAGATAGAAAGTAAACGACTTATATTTTTAGTTCACAGGTTTCTGAATCAAGAAGAATTCCATGCAAGGGTCCTCATCTGGATTAAGACTTGATGACAACATTGGGTAAGACTTTGAGGGATCCTGAGATGGGTATAAGCATATTTTATCTATGGATGGAGTATCACTAATTGTAGTCAGAGAGCAAAATGTATTAAATTGAAAAGATGCTCTCAGTATTTCACAACCCCTCCCAGCAAGTGAAGTCTATTTCTCCATCCCTTGAATTTTAGCTTGGCCTCATGACTTGCCTTGACCATGGGATATAAGCAAATACAATGCAAGAAGAGGATTAAAAATCAGCTTTCACGCTGGCACCTCCCCTCTTTTGCTCCTGGGAACTCTGCAATCACCCTGTGAATAATCCCATTTTTATGACCATAGTACCCAGTGTTTAGTTCCACTAACATCGGGTACATGTAAGTGAGAACATATGGTATTTGAAAAAATAAATAAATAAGTAATGAAAAACCTCTTAGCAAACATGGTAAAGACAACTTTAAAAAAAAAAAAAAAAACCTGATAAAGAGTCTCTACAACAAATATTCTCAATGGGAAATGTTGAAAGATTTCCCTTTAAATCAGGAAAAAGACATGGGCTCTACTATCAATATTCATATTTGGCATTTTACTGAAAACTCCAGCCAGTTCAGTAAAACTAGAAAAAAAAATAGAAGAATGAGAAAATGAATCCAGTATATCTTCTTGAGGATGAGGGATCACATAGAGAGGTCCCAGCTCCAAGATGACAGAGCAGTCTCACTTGAGGTCTCAGTCCTGTAAGCGAGACCATCTTATTCCACTCAGCCCTAGCTGACCCAGTGTAGACATCCTGATGAATTCTGAGCAGTATTTAATATTTATTATTTTAAGCCATTAAAGTTTAAAGTGGTGTGTTATTCAGCAAAAGAAAAATAAGTAATAACCTATAGTCTTTACGAAGTAATTATAATCATGATCAGTCTTAGTTTTCGGTGTCTTCATTACCGAATTAATAATATAACTTCTCAAGATTAATAAGTCATTAATTCATTTGCTTACTTAATAACTGGAAATTTTTAATCTTGTTTTTTTTCTCACTGCTTACAACTTACATAAATTATCACAGAGTTGGTGGTATCCAGCTAGAATGAGGGATTATTTCTCTAAATATTTCCTACTCATTTAGGCCTGGAAGAACTTCCTGTTAGGAAGAGATCAGAGCCACGAGGTATGCTGTGGTGCATTTTACATAGAGTCCAGAGGTCCTGGTTCTTAATTTCTTGGCTTCAGAAAGCAAGGCATGACATAAATGACTCTTAGCAAATTTGCAGGCTAGAGACAGCTGCTCTTGGTGCCAGACTATTCTCAAAGAATGAATGCTTATTTTTAAGAATAGTTGCCTAATCTCTTGCTACTCAAAGTTTGGTTCCCAGACCAGCAACATTGACATCGCCTGGGAGCTTGTTAGAACTGCAGAATTTCAGACTCTACCATAGACCTACTGAATCCGAATCTGTACATTAGTAAGATTCCCAGGTGACTGTATGCACATAAAAGCTTGGGAAAAATTGGCCTATACCTTGTTCAAAAGTATATAGGTTATTATACGAAACATTCCCTAAAATCATCCAAAGCTACTAATTGAGGTTTTGTGGTCCCCCAAATTGAGTACCTCTTGTGTTGCCAGCAATCATATGAAATAAATGTGTTCTGTGCACCACCTGAAGTTTGGCAACTGCAAACTTATTAGGTTGAATCATATGAAGTTGCTTAGGTTATACTGTTTGTGACTAATAAAAATAGCAAATTTTTTTGAGAAGCATGATACAGTATAGAGAACACAGGACTTGGAGCCATACTAGTCCATGTTAAGGCCCTAATTTTTCGACCTTACAGTAACGTGACCTTGGGAAATATTACTCTGTCTCCTTGAATCTCAGTTTTGTCTCACTTGAAAGATATGGATGATAACAGTTTATTCATATTGTTACTAAGTAGATTCAATAAGAAAATGTGTGTAACTATGCTTAATGTAATGAGTGGTTCATGGTAGACCCTTACATACATGTACGTTTTCTGTGTGACTATGCTTTGCTGCCAAAGCAAAATAGACAGTTAAGACAATTACATGAAAATAAATGACTCCGGAAATTCTAGGTTGCTGGTCTAAAGGTTTTAAGAGGGGAATTGATATTTTGAATTCTCAAGGATACAATTGATATAATCATGCTTTCTTACTTGTCCTTTTGGGATATACAGTCTCTACTCAGTTGCTTTGCTGGGTTGTTCAAAAGTGTGCCCTATTTGTCTGAAAGAACTATATTGCTTCCCTGTCTTCTTTCTTTTTTCCCACTCTGCAATGTGACCTGTTTTTTAGAGGGTTAGCAATGAACTCACAAAAGGGTTTACACTGCCAGCTGTAGATTCAGATAAACAGATTTGTATTAATCCAGGGAGTAACTGGGAACATTTCATCTAATAAGGCATTTTGTTTAGATCACGCCAACTGACCTAGGTGAGTAAAAGATTTGCTGTATCATCTGCTTAGGGGAGTAAATTTGATTGTGAACATACTTCTATAGTGTCCTACTATATCACTAAAGAAATATTGGGAAGTTGGGCTGACCTGAGGTATACTACAATTTCAACTGCATTAATGTCCCACTGAGATCTTCAAACACTGTTCCTCAGAGGCCAGTTGCAAGCATTACTAGAGCAATTACATTTCATATTAGACTGTTCAAACTCATGTCATTTCATGCAAGGAGTAAAGTAAAATTGTCTATTCATTTTAGAGTTTAAACAGACTTGAAATGTAGCAAAAGGGAACCTTCTTCCAGTTAGCCATTCTAACAGATCCCACTGAGTGACATGTTAAGAAAGTTAAAGTCAGAGAAAAAGATGGAAATCTAAGAAAAATGTATGCAGTTTAATTGCAAATGTCTCTATTTCTAGAAAATATACTTAGGAAAGCAAGAGAATATGAACATTAGTATCAGGCAGGACTACAGGTTGGTGTGGTTGTACCTAATGTAAATATTCTATTACTTATCATCAGCTATATTTTCCACAGGCTTCCAGTAATGTAATTCCTCTATAAATATGAACTTTTGATCTATAATTCAATTATATTTACCATAAACCTTGTTTAAAGCATTTACTACTTTAGAACTCATGAAAGCAATACAAATCTAGTTTTATTGATGAAGCAGGCCTATAAGTGCTCAAAAAGCCCTTAATAGAAAGATATCACCATGAGAAACATATGGGAGTATAAACTGGTTATATAAAATGTGTTATTTACCAAGAGAAAAGTGTTATCTAAAACTTCAATTTCTGCAGGTGAAAAAATGTAAAAAAGCATCTACATTCATGTACTCTGAAAGGACACTGAAACTTGTTTAAATTGCTACCAGGGGAACCATAGCATATCAAGATCTGACTTGCCAGAGCCCAAAATTAAGTTTATCCTCACATTCTGGCCTATATAATAAAGAGATAGATTGTATAGTGGTTGGCAGCAAATTGGATCAGAGCCATGCTGTATAAATTGAGAATGAACAGAGAAATTACAGAGAAAAAAACATAGCAATGAAACGAATAAATGGCTCTTTAAAGTACTCATGAACACCATTGAATACTATTATTTGGTTCTTATTTTTGGACTTACAGGCACAGGAGGGACTACCCAGTTTAGTCCAATCAGCTTCTTTTCTAGATGAGAAAGTCAAGATTTAGAGGAGTTAGAAGCCCAATATCCCAATATAATTTGAGTTCTGAGTTCTACTCTTGGTTCTGAAACTGACTTCAGCATGTTGTCTTTTTTGCTAAAACTCACGGATAATAACAACTACCGGTGAGTTATGGACCCTTGAGTTTTCTCATGTTGTTGCTATTGAAATATGCCAGTGTCACAATTTTTCTCATATTCACGTAAAACCTATTTTAGTATTTAATATTGTTAATATTTATTCTTTGAAATTTGTCTGCATTTTAACTTATAAAAATATGATTGAAGCTGCAGATCTGATCATAAGCTCTGTGATTTCTAATAATAAGCACAAAATAATTATAATACTATTAACATGAAAAGATTAATTTTTTTACTGTCTGTAATCATGTTAGGTAGCCGACTTTGTGAAACACTGTCCTCTATTTCTCCCTCTACCAATATTTATTGAACTGCTTCTGCTTACAACACACTGTGTTAGAAGATAAGTTGGGAAATACATAAAGTTGAATAAAATATTATCTAGGTTTTAACAGAAGCTTCACATTTACTAGAAAATAGAGGCGTGTACACAAATGGCATAAAAGAGAATACCCAGAGGAATGGGAGAAAGTACTGAGTTGAAGCTAAACTTGACAGTAACCATCCTCAAGGTTACAAGTTTGAACACTGCATGTTCATTCTGTGAATTCCTCATACTCTGCAAAATGATGCCAAAAACTAAGCTATGGAAATTGGAATATATGGCAATTACAATTATTCCCTAAAGGACAAATGTGGAAAAAGAAGCGTCCTTTAAATCTTTATATATATTTTGAGCTCAGTTTCAATCCCTTCTCAATCCACAGTTTTAAGTAGCTATGCTTATTGCCCTGTAGATGTATGACATTAGGCCCTCTTAGGATAAATGATATTCTACAGAGAGATGCAATCAGGAGAAAAGAGAACTGACAGCCCCAAGCCAAAAATTGTGTCCAAGTTCCAGGGCTCCATTAGGGAAACTCACTTGGCACCAAATCCTGTTTCTGGAGCCTTCAATGTTTTTAATTAAAAACAAGCAGTCTATATCCACCAAGGTTGGAAAATGTTAATCCTTTACATGTTAATTTATTAAGAGGGAACTTCATAAAGATTTAATAAAATGACAAGGAAATTATTTTGCATGAAAAAATTCCTATATTCAGACTCAGCCAGGTCCCAGACTGTTTTTGACCATTAGAGAAAGTGGATGTGACATGATACATCTTGTTGCAAGAGAATATGCTTTCCACTTAGTGTCCACAATAAACATGGACAAAATATTAGTCTTGTTCCCACATAGAGAGCAAAGGGGTCTTTATTGCCTCAGAAAACTCAAGGAGCACATGAGCCCTGTTTACCTTGTGGTGCACCTCTCTCATAGGAGTATGACAGTGGGAAAGAATGGGAAAATACTTTGTCCTTTTTACTTCTTCTCCATTAGTGTTTCTTTCATTAATTTCACAAGCACTTCTGCTTGAATAGAGGCATGAAATAAACCAACACATTTGGGACTTTGAACATGACAGGGAGCTGTAGAAAGTAGAAATAAAATTCACTATATACACATCATGGATCTAGGGAAGAAAACCTTCCAGGCATCCTATAATCTTCCAGGAGAGGTTGCTAAGAGAGAAAGAGAGGGAGAGAGAGAGGTGGGCTGGCTCCAGCTGTCTGTGGCAGCAGCTGGCTCCTTGATATTCCCTCAGCATGGATGCCTCACAAACACAACAGGAACAAAACAGCCACACTCTCTGAGTGCTCTTGGATACAATTGGAAAGTATTGTTTTATTCTACCTTGTAAAGAAGCCACTTGTTTTCCTAAGAGCCCTGCTGAATTTAGAGCTCACTAGAGGAAATTTCTATATTTGAAACTATATTTCTAGGCAAAGCTCTCATACTATAAAATGCCGTATCTATACTTGTTCAAAGAAAGTGACCTTCAGGGCACTGAATATGTCTCAGTAATTTGCTCAGCTTGTTGTTTGATGGAGCTCACTAGGAATATGATTTCCTAGAGAATGTTCAGAGGAGTTTGTGTGGGGCACTATCTAGTTACTGTTGTTCTTCTGGCACACCGAATATGTTGTTTTTAATTGTGCAAATAAACCTGGAGACTTTGGCAATGGGCAGATGCTTTATATAAACATAAGTGTAAATCAGTATCAATATGGACATATCCATTCTACTGCTCTTTTGACATCTCTCCATAGCTACAAAGTTTTATTTTCAGTCCACTTCCACAGACAGCATGACAACAGTAGTTACACACCTGCCATTCTACCCATTTTCTAAGAATTACTTCTATGCATACAACAAAACCCCCAAAAGAGGAAAAGAAAGAAAATAGAAAGAAAGGAAAAGAAAGAAAATGGAAACAAAAAACAAAGAAACAAGAAAATAGGAAAAGAAAGACATTTCAAATATTTTTGTTTGCCTCTTTTGTCATTTTGGTATTTATATCTATGAGCCTTTTTTCCTTTTTCAAAGTTTTAAGGGCATTAGGACCACCATCAAAGGCTCTTTTGAGCATGAAATCATCAGGAGGCAGAGCCATGTTGAATTCCATCCAAATCGCAAAAGAACGAAATAAGAAGTTGTCTGAGTTATAAGGCTGTTCCGTTATATGTGTTATGAGAAAAGCCTCTTTAGTTTTCTGTATCCAGACCCCACTGTAAACACCAAAGTCAAGCATGGTGGCTGCTTTGGCAAGCACGGCAGCTCTCTCAGCCGACCTTCCTCAGCGTGTCGGGGGGCCTGGACCCATAGTGGGGTCAGGTGTCCCTTCTCATGTTCCCACATCTCTATCCTAACACATATTATACTTGAATATAAATGTCCATTACTTCCTCTCACTCTAGATTGGGAGTTTCTTTAGGGAACCCTTTGTCCACCTACCAGAGCATTCCCATAACTCTGTCCTTCAATGTCTTCCTCTCTATCTCTCTCCCCCATATTTCTTTTCACACTGAAAACTAAACATTATACTGTCACATTTGAATTTGTGGGTTATATATGCTATTATGAGGAGAGTCTTTAGCTTTTCTCATTTTGATTAAGAAACTTATAAGAGCTTGTCCTTGCTCTTATAGCATGGACATCTGGACAAACAAGACCTGGAAATTTCTGTTTAGAAATCACTTTAACCTTGCATCATCTCTTCCAGTTATGACTGACTAAAGAAATAAAAGTCTAGTGTCATTTTATATCATAAAGTCAAGTGTTAGCGACGGTACAGATAATTGGAAATATTACACAGCAGTGACAAAAGAATAAATCTATACGTTGTGGAGTACAATATGGCAGTGTCTCTTACAGCTATATACACAACTATGTGTATATACAATCACATACACATTCAAAGACCCAGCAAGTCTACTTATCAGTTTATTCATGATGAAAGCACAATCATGTGAGCTCAAAGAAGTTTGTAAAAAGATGTTTGTTGCTACATTGTTTTTAACATAAATATATTGGGGAAAAAAAGCCCAAGTGCTGGATAAAAAGGGAATCGTTACATAAACTATGGTATATCCATATTCAGTAGCTAAGAAGAGTAGGTAGATATGTGTTTAGTAACATGGAAACATGTCAAAATTATATTGTTGAGAAAACTATAAAATATGTATATGATATAAAAATAAACTCATGAACCTATATATATGTAATAGAAAAGTATGGACATTTACTCATTAATAGACATAACCACATCTAGAGAAGGAGTTGGATTGTGCAGGGGGGATAAAGGACCTTTGGTTTTATCTGTAATAGCTAATATTATATAACAATGCATTTGTGTATTACATATGTAATTAAAATAATTTGTAAAGTTCTAGTTTAAGGTAATTTTTATAAAAAGTAAAACAATTCTATGGAGTGCAGAATTCCACATTCAGAGGCAGATGAACTGATTTCTGGGCTATCCATTGGGCAGGCAATACACAGGAAAATTTTGTTTGTAGTACCTACTTATCCACCTCAAATAATCCTTCCCCATGTTTATTTCCATTCACTATTCTTTTATATATCAAGGGTGGTTAAATTGCGGTTTGGCTCTTTAGGATACATGTGCTTTGTGAATTCTCCTTATAAGTAATTGCATACACAGATATCTCACTTCAAAATTACCTGGCCTGTGACTTCTTTCATTAGTTCTTTTGGCATATAACTAGATAGACAATTGAATATTAATTGAGACAAGAAATAAAAGTGTTAATTGCATTACCTCACCCACATAGCAATTGTAACTTTTGACACCCCCTACAATTGCAAATGGTTAGAAATGACGTCAGAAATATCGGTGTGTACACCAGGTAGTCTAGTTTATGGCATTTTAGGAATGAGAAAAAGGCAATGGCTTTCCCAAATTCTCTGTTTTAAAATAACTGATATTGAAAATTCAACAGTTCATCATTAATAAGCTTAAAAAGCAGAAGCAGATGGTGGGCATGGTGGCTCATGCCTGTAATCATAGCACTTTGGGAGGCCAAGGCAGGTGGATCATGGATCATAAGGTCAACAGATCGAGACTATCCTGGCCAACATGGTGAAACCCCTCTCTACTAAAATAAATAAAATAATAATACAAATATTAGCTGAACGTGGGTAGTGCATGCCTGTAGTCCCAGCTACTTAAGAGGCTGAGGCAGGAGAATTGCTTGAACCTGGGAGGCAGAGGTTGCAGTGACCCAAGATTGCACCACTGCACTCCAGCCTAGCAACAGAGTGAGCCTCTGTTAAAACAAAACAAAACAAAACAAACAAACAAACAAAAAAATGAAAAAAGAAAGAAAGAAACAGAAGCAGAGTCTCTGGAGAGAACACCAATTTAATTCAGCCTTCTAAACCTTGGGTCCACAGAATCTCCAAGACATCATGAATGACAATCAAAGACGGAAAAAAATTACCTCTTTATTTTCACCAATCTTTAACTGAAATTTTACATACCCTTCCATTGTTAATGCTAACATTCCTGTGCAACATGCACAGTAACACTAGCAGCAACAGTTACTTCATCTCCCACGGAAATCACAGCTATTTTCAAATCATATTACAGTTGTTGCAAATATGGTAAAATATTGTTGACCCTCATGATTACTCAGAAATCACAGTAATTACTACACTTGCTGCTAAGAACTTTATTTAGTATGCTAATAAAAATGGATTATTATATCACAAATTTGTTGTTTAATATTTTGATAATTGTATTTCAGTATAAATGATTTCATTTTACTTTTATTTTTAAATATTTTATGCATTTAATAACAGTATTCTGAGAAGAAGTTCCATATGTATCACAATACTGCTAAAGTGATTTATAAATACAAAAGGGTTAGGTTTGAGAATCATTGCTTTAAATTGTTATCATACATTTCATTTTTACTAGTTATAATGTTATCATTCTCATAATTTTCACATAGTATGGAGGAAGGATCTAGAAGCAATTTTCACTAGTAGAAAACGTAGTTCATGTGTGTGGTTTCAGAGGGAATTTATGCATGAAGAACAAGGTTCTGACAAGTTGGGGTCATCAAAACACACAGTCCTGTATGTTTACATTTTCCACAAAAAAACAGACCCCAAAGCATTGCAAAGAAGCAGCTGTTAGACACACACTCTAAGGTCAGCCTTTCTTCTTCACCTTACATGTTTATCCTCCACTTCCTTCTTCTAATACATATTTTGATCATCCTGTTGTCCATGACACTTCCACCCATAAGAAGGCAGAAGACAACAAAACACACTAAGATTGAACCAAAAGATTTACAATGGCAAGAGTAGCTTTGGTAAGATACTAACCAGAAAACTAGAATAAAACAGCAACAGAGAAATATTTTTTCCACCGTCTACAGATCCCAGAAAATCGAGGAAATTTTTCTGAAAGGAATGTGAGCCCCATGAGCATCTTCCAAGTATCCAGAGAACTGCAGGTCTAGTTGTACTTTCAGGCTACTGAGGTCTGGAAAAACTTGGATTTCTTTAGCAGTGAAAACCCATTAGGGCTTAGGTCCCCACTCATTCACGTAGTCCCTTAATTCCCTTCTCAAACTCATCATATTGTTTATAGGTACTACCATGTGAACTATCTGACACTCCTGTTCAAAAACACTCTGCTGGCTTTAGTTATCTCACATGATTGGTGTAGCATGAAGACACCTTCAGTTGTTAAGAGCAAAGTGTTTGGAGCCAAGTGGCTATTTCTACCTCCATTTCTGGATCTGTAAAATGGCACAATAAGAGTACCTGCCTCATAGGGTCACTGTGAGGAACAGCAAGGAACCAGCTGTCAAGAATGCACGTATTTCCCAGCACATAGTAAGCATTCAGAGAATGCTAGCTATGTTTATGATTGCGGTTAGGCCTGCCCTATTTTTCCCCACTTTCTCTGGCTCTCTTGTTAAGGACGTCTTCCTGATAAGTCATCTAGGAATCACAGGTCTGTAGGAAACCATGGTTGGTTCCACCATTAAAACACTATCTGTAACCAGGGTGTTATCCTCCAGTCCCCAAGAGGTGAATGTCATTCAGGCCTTGAGTGGTGAATGTCATTGATGAATTGGAATACACTGGTTCTGCATGGAATATGGATCTTATCCGCAGCACTCACTCTGTTTCCTAGGCTCAAAGGCAATACAACTTTGGGCTCTTTTAAATTATCTTTAAACATCACTGGAAATCTCTTCTTTGCATTTCAGGTTTCTTAGTTGTAAAATAGGAGTAGTAGGACCTTCATTGTATGTTGAATGTGGAGTATCTAGCATCTAAAACAAACTCATCTCTTCTCCTCAAACTTAAGGTACATGCAGGTCTGATCAGATTTCAGAAAACATTCATGCTTCGTGTAAAGATCATAAGTGCTATAAAGCAAAGTGATTCCTTGTTATTCTGGATGCTTACTTGCCCCACTGATGTGAAAGCAGGGAAGTGCAATCATAGCATTCATTAGACTGAAGTTACTTTTTCCCTGTCTCTCCCTAGTGATTAATTTCCCTTTTTCTCATTCACTTTCTATTTGTTTCTCTTTTATAAATGTGCTCTTTCTGTCTTTCAGATCCTAAGGCACTGCCATCAACCCTGACTATATTCTATTTTCTTGATAATGCCAAATAAAAATGATAAAGATACATATTGGTTTAAAGCAGAACATTCCAGATATTGAGCTACCACCAATACAATTTCCTATTTGTTGGTATTCATCTGGGAAATCATTTATCTATAAAAACAATCTGTGTATATAAAATGTCATTTCTAAATTTTGTTTTAATATTTCCTATTTCACCTTGAAGGGTTGAAATTCAATTTGATTCTACAGGCATTTAGCATTTATTCAGTGCCTCATATATTAAAGATTCTGGTTAGGTACAGAGTAGGATGTGCATAGTAAGTAATATTTGCAGAGCACATTATCATTTACAAAGTACCTTTAGATTAATCAGCAGGGTTCTTGTATACCACTTGTTTGAGAAAATATTATTATTGTTGGTGTTTTGCGGATTATGGAAGTGGGTAGCAAAAAGGTTATGGACCTCATTCAAAGTCCATCACAAAACTCATATGTCTCAGAGATGGTTCTCAGACACATGTTTTTTGATCTTCTATTTCATGTTCTCTCCTTCCATTGTAGACATTGAGGAATGTTGAATACATTAAGAGATAATACATTATATTATATTTCTAATATATTCAGCACTTGACATAATAGATTATAACTGAGATTCAGACAAATAGCTATAAAATACAGAGGACAAAAACCTTTCTAATAACCTAGAAAGGCTTTATGGAAAATGAACTTTTATTTGGATTTGAAGGATTATATGTGATTTACATTGTTAGGTATAATGGAACCTTTTAGATAGAAAGTAATTTTCTTGTTCTAGAGCTTTCAGTACATCAAAAGGTTTCTTCAGAAATAAATGTGATTGGTACAGATTGGGAAGAGCTATTAACTCTTCATATCATTGCTTCCCTGCTAGGTGTCACAGCTAGTCATTGACCAAGAAGAGACCTGGTGATATTTAGAGATGCACCAGAGCAGAATTTCTCTAGACTTGGCACAATTCAGAAGTTGTTCAGCCTTCTGCCAGTCACCCCAAGCTGCAGGCCTCATCCCACAGGCTCCTCACTTGTCTTCCCAGCCCCATTTCTACAACCATATGTCTGATTGTATTCCATAATACATCATTGGGAAGTACATTCATTTTATATATGTATACCTATAGAATAATACTAAGGTGTCTAGGAAATGAAGTTGTCTAAGAGAGTAATGATCTGAATAAGCAAATTATGGTTCTTTGCATAACTTAGTGATAAGTTACCACATATCCACAGTCCTTCAGCTTATGCATGGAAAGCACTTGCTATTACCTTTGATTCTTCTTCCAGTCTTCCTTTCATATAACCCAATGCCTTTTTGCTTTAGAATTAGTCTTCCTTGTTTTTCTTGTACTTTACTTTTTAGGAAGTATTTGGAAACCATTCAAAGTTATATAATTGGGGATGGCTTGACCAGAGTTCTGCTTTAATAATACTTTTCTTACCATTCTACACAATGGTAATGGTAGTAGTAATGCTTGTCTGATGAACAGAGGTGTAAGTTCAAGGAAGGAATTGCAGTAGGACAAATCTTCTTGTGGATATTGTTTACTAAAGAGACACAGTTCTTAGCTAGATGATTAGTAGCAATAATAGAAAGGAAAGTTATACATGTGAAAGACAGTAAAGAAGTGCAATTTACTTCCTTACATTCTTATAAGATTAGCACTAAATTTATAATGCAGACCTACAATAGGAAGGACTGTACAGTTTTGAGTCTGCCTGACTGGAGCAATAGCTTCTGCCAATTGAGAGTATGATGAGACGTAGTATAGCATATATAAGGAGAAAGTAGATGATTAGTTATAGGCGTGCCAAATTGGAGGTGCTGACAGGACATTTATGAGGAGAATGGCTGTTGTCCCTCTCAAATAGGGGGAGTGAAAAATATGAGTATTGGTTTAGGATTCTTCAGCAAAAGGCATGAATGAAAGATCAACTCTAGAAGGAAAAAGAAAAGACAGGTAAGGGCAGAATCTTGTGGCAAATTTACATTAAATGTAAAGGAGAGAAACATTAAGCATCCAAGTTAGAGTCAGAGAAATGGCAGGAAGAGGGCAATTCATTGGCCTGGAATCCAGTGAAAAGGGCAATGAACAACGAGATAAATTCTGCAGAGGACAAGGAGGGTATGCACAGGGTTTGTAACTTGGGCTTCACTGCCAACTTCTAAAAAGAAGAGGAACATAAGAACAATGTGGCTTGAAGCAACCCTACCCAGTGTGGAGCACAAAATGCGATCTAAAGAACCAGTAGAGGACCCACGTGATGTTCTTCTGTTTTGAGATCTTGAAATGGTCTGACATGTCTCTTCCTGGCTGTATTCCTTCCACATTATTTAAACAAGTTAATAATTGCATTTAATGCCAACCTAACCCTTAATTAATTTGCGTAGAACAGGTATTCAGTGTAGAAAATATTGCACTTGATGGCTCATCTGGGATTTGAATTGAAGGATAGCCTCAACCAATAGGAGGCTAAGAGTAACCACGTAGGACTCTAACTACTTAGAAGCAGAAGGTGATCCAGTTACATGAAAGCCCATCCACATGTTGGTATGTTTATTTTCCAGTCATCCACTTAACATCTTATATGTATTTCTTATTCTGCATATACTTAATGTTAGCCAGAAGAAGCAGGGTGGTCACAAAATAGACTCTATCATCATGTCCCAAAACTCTGTGAACAATATACTTATTATCAACCATTCAAACTCTATTAAAAGAAAGACCTTGAATGCACCTTTTCATAAAGCCTCAGTGCTCACACATCCTAATCTTCCCATAGAAGTTACTCTTTTTTTGTTTTTGCTACAGATGATCTGTCAAAGATAGCAACAGTTTCTACAATTTTCCTTTTGATCTCCTTTACAGAGCTAGAATACTGAATTAATTGTACCAGGAACAACTATTTAAACATTTCAGTGTTGAATCATAAGCATTGCCCTTTCATTTCCGACTTCCCATATGGGAAACATATATCTTTTCCTGCAATTTGTTAAAAGTTTTGATCAAGTGCATACCACATTACATGTTTGCAGCCACACAATGAATACATTTTGGCTATTCAAAAATCAGCCAAGATTTAAAGTATAATTCTATTTCTGAAGTTATTTGAGACAAAGCCGAGACAAAGCCCCAAATCCTCATATACAGCAAAATATAACTTATTAAGTTTCATTTATACATCTAAATAGGAGCAAGAACAGGGTACTAGGTGGCAGATGGGGCACATGCTTTTAGAGTTTGCAATTTCTTCTGGAGAATCCATGATATGTGATCAATTAAAAACTTCTGCTTCTGTCTATGAATGTTGGCACAGCTGTAAAGGCTTGTTCACAGGCCTGGAATGTCCCACATTCAAGAGAATGTTGCTCGTCGGCTTTATTAAAAAGTTCACCTTCCCTTTGTGAATTATGAGACCACATAAGCTTTATCTTGAGGTTAGAAAGAATATCTGAGTCTACTCTGTTTAAATTATTTCTCAAGCATTTAAAGAAAAACATTAAAAATATTTTGTGGTTGTATGTTCCTGTAGGGCACAGTGATGACTTCTTTATAGTAATGTTTACATTCGAAAGCCATTCATTCATCTGGTGTGTATCGGATAATAACCATGTGCCAGGAACTCTTTTAGATATTAGGGATATAGAGAACAAATTCTTCAAGGTCTTGTATAACTCTTTGTCTTTTTGTTTATAAGGGCAACTTGTCTCTATTTAACTCATTTCATCTTTCCATCAACATCAACTTCTCAACTGCTTTGTTTTCCAATTTTGAGCACTTTTTCCTTTATGGAAATGTCTCCCACACATAGATGCCTGGAACGTAATGTCAAAGGGCAAGTGTGTTTTCTGTTTTGGCCATATGCCATTCATCATATGGGCACATCCATATTTCATCTTGGACATCCACAGTATATGATATGATTATGCCTTACTGTAACCTTGGCTCACTTCCAGCATTGCTGCTTTTTATTTTTCAGTGTAAAATCTCTGTGGTTTGGCTTATTATGTCCCAGATGTATTCATTTGGACTCATTCTCTCAGAAAGCCTGGGGTCTCAGGGTGGTAGCATCTGAGGCAAATGTTCAGAGTTTCCTGTAATGAGTCTTGATTCCAGCTCCATGATGCTGTTGCTTACCCCTGATGGAGAGCAGTGTCTGCTAGACCATTATTTCCCCGCTGAAGGCACTGCCTGGGATTCTATTTGGGAGGCATCACATTCCAGCTTTCTATGTGGCATCCGGATGAACCGATTTGAATTTCATGGTTGGGGAAATTTATTCATGAAACCTGGACTATTGCCTTGATGTTGCCCGTTGATCTCTAGGTCTTTACTGACATGCTAAATAGCTACAGTAACCCAGAAGTTATTGCTAATTATACTCTTTTGGGAGGAGTCAATTGAGAGGAAGAGAAGTGAAACTACACAGGCTCATTTAAAATAGCAGAGAGAGCAGAACTTCTTACTTGATGCTTTTAGGGTATCACATTATTCACAGGACAATGATTTGTATGGATCAAAATCAACTTAATAATTCTATAGTGTAGAGACACAGTAGAACACAGATAATAGGCCGGTAAGTGCTAACATGTCCTACAGTACGATTTTACTCTGAGGTCTCCAGTGATTTATTTTATTTGTCCCTATCCTTTCTTACCTCAAATAAGCAAAATAAAATAAATGAGGATACAAAGTTGCCAGGGACAGGATGGAGGAATGGGAGTTACACTGTTTGATAAAGGCAGGTGGACTGTCCTACCACTCCAGCTTCCTGAAGCAGGGAAAACATGGGAGCTTTTTTTATTTGATGTACTATATTGAGGTAGTTATCAAATGTAACACCATGCAGTCCTTCATCAGATCTGGAACTTTATTTCTCAAACCCGAATTTTTAAAAATTAAAAGTTAGGTATGATTTCAAGTCCAAGTTACTGAGTTAAGCCTACCCTGAAGTTCATAGCATGGAAGTACATTAAATAGAAGAGAAAGAAAGAAATAAAGAAGGAAGGGAGGGAGAGAGGGAGGGAGGGAGGGAGGGAGGGAGGGAGGGAGGGAGGGAGGGAGGGAGGGAAGGAAGGAAGGAAGGAAGGAAGGAAGGAAGGAAGGAAGGAAGGAAGGAAGGAAGGAAGGAAGGAAGGAAGGGAAAGAAAGAAAGAAAGAAAGAAAGAAAGAAAGAAAGAAAGAAAGAAAGAAAGAAAGAAAGAAAGAAAGAAGGAAAGAAAGAAAGAAGGAAAGAAAGAAAGAAAGAAAGAAAGAAAGAAAGAAAGAAAGAAAGAAAGAAAGAAGAGAAAAAAGTGTCAGCCAAATCATGGATCCTATTCCAAAGATAAATTAAAATGTTATGACAAGTCTCATGTTAATTTAACTATGCTCTCAATAAACTATTCAGTAGGCAGGCAGCAACCACAGCCTGCCATTTGTTCTTTTAGAGGTGAAAAATCCTTATTCCCTGACTATAAAATAAAATATATAAATGTGTGTGTATGGGTGGACAGTTTTATGCAGCAATCATATTAAATTAGACTGATATACAATGCAAAAATAAACACAGTCTCAACTGCAACATGCCACAAATGCCTGACAGCATGCCAACAGGAAAAATAGCCCTTCCTTCCCAGCCAGCCACATTCCTTTGTAAAACAAATGGAGAGACAAATGTATGTCTCTATCAAAAGAGGAAAGGAGATGGGCATGGCAAGAGGAGCAATGGCAAGGCAGAGATGGCAAAGGGAACACTGCATGCATCAAAATGCCAAAAGAGGAGATCCATTCATAAGACTCAAGGCAGGAAATTGGGCTACATGGTCATATTTTTAAAAGAAAAGAAAGCAGGCCAGGCGCGGTGGCTCATACCGGTAATTCCAGCACTTTGGGAGGCCAAGGTAGGCAGATCACGAGGTTAGGAGTTTGAGAACAGCCTCGCCAACTGGTGAAACCACATCTCCACTATAAATGCAAAAATTAGATGGTTGTGGTGGCACATGCCTGTAATCCCTGCTACTCAGGAGGATGAGGCACGAGAATCACTTGAACCCAGGAGGCAGAGGATTCAGTAAGCCAAGATCACACCACTGCACTCCAGCCTGGTAACAGAGCGAGACAAGACAAGACAAGGCAAGACAAGATCAGACCAAGACAAGACAAGACAAGACAAGAAAAGACAAGAAAAGACAAGACAAGATGGAAAAAGGAAGCAAAACAACTTTACAATTTTTCTTTCTATCTGTTATTTCAAATCCATAGAAAAGACTGGATTGACAAAGATTAAGGAGAGAGTACATAGCGGCAACATTTGCATGACACCGTGATTGGTTCCTCATTGGGCACAGCACACCTCCAAGGACTGATGTGTGAAATCATTGCTCCCGAGCTGGTTTTTCTCCTGAAGTTCATACACTTGCTTTCAGATGGGTGCTTCACTCCATATCTCAGAACACAAAAGATGTTCCCTACATGTTGGCTTATTAGTTCTGTCTTCTTCACTTTCCAAATTACCTGTCCCAATTGACTTTCTTCCCTTTTGCATTTTCTTAATTTACTGTGTCTTAAAAATATCTTAACTTGGGCCATTTGAGAAATTTACCTATATTTAAAATTAGATCAAAGATAATTTGTGTAAAGAATACAATCCCTTCAAGTTTTTTTCCCCTCTGCCTATTCTATTCCTCTCATGCTTAAGACCCTTTTTAAGTCTTATGAGATTCCACTCTAACATAGTTTTCTAGACCCTCCCTGTTCAGTATATTATGAGGAACTAGAATTAATGTGGCCAAGAGACTAGTTTCTATTTCTTTCTTTTATGGCTTTTGCTACTATTATCTCTTGCTGACCTTTGGTGTTTGTGTTTTCTTGTTTTAAGAAACAAGTATTTTCAGTATTTTCTGAAAATACTGAGTATTTGCTTATACACTGGCTTCAAGTTTCCTTTAGCACAGTCTTTGTTAGCTGATATCTAATGGATAGTGTGTGGGGAGGGACAGTGGTGGTGGTACGGGAGGATTGTTTCCTTCAATGTGGACCACAGAAGGCAGGGAATGCTTGTGTGCTGCCTCATCTAATTCTCAGTCTTCACTATGGGTGCTCTACATTATGATGTGATCAATGTTCCTTTTTTGATTTGTTAGATTGATTGACATTTTTTTAGGTTAAATTTATGTTCCACAACAGAAAAATCATGCATGCCATGACATTTTGTATCTTTAGCTCCATTAGACATCTCTTTTATATCTACCCAATCATCCCTCACCCTAACCTGATCTGCTTTTGCAAGCACTAAGGATAGGCATGGTGGTATTGGAGGGGTGTAGGAGGAATGTTTTTGCTTCATTATTTTATTCCCAATGGCATATCACTGATACAGTCCCAGTCTCACAAAATGACAGTTTGAGCACTAATGCTAAGAAGCCATATGGATATGATTAGAATTTGTTCAAACTCCCACAATACTAGTCTGCACGGCAAATAAACATATGATTCTTGACTTAATTAGTTATTAGATAAATTCAAATTAAATTACCAAGTGATATTTCTATATTCCCAGCAGAATGCCTGAAATGAAAAAGACAGTCCACACCAAGTGTTGGCAAGGTTTTAAAAGAGATGAAATTCTTATACACTATTGATGGGAGTGTAAATTGAAAAACATCACTTAGGAAAACTATTTGGCAACATCTACCAGGTTGAATATATGCCTACCATTTGACCTAACAATAGCAGTTCTAGGTGCATGCCCAATGGAAAGACATGTTTAATCATGTTATGACATCCTTATTTATAAAAACATCAAAGGAGAAACAAACCAAATACTCTTTATTCATTTGATGAAATACTGTGCATCATTAGAACAAACAAATTATTGCTTCAAGCAACAACATGGTTGAATTAAAAAATGAGATCAAGAAGAAGCCAGCCAAAAGGGTATATACATTGTGCTTTAAGGAACAGAAAAATATTAATCTATGTGTTAGAGGCAGAATAGTAGTTACTTTTGGAAGGACAGTATCTGGGAAAGGATATGAGAGGGTTTCAGGGTTGCTGGTAATGTTCGGTGTCTTGAGTCTTGATCTGAGTACTGCTTATATGGCTGTGTTCACTGTGTGTACAATTGTACAGAAAAAGCTAAATAATTATGATTTATATGCTTTTTTGTTGGTATAACAATTTAGCACAAATTTGCCTGAAAGAAAAATTTACCTGAAAATTTCAGTAAAAGTTTACCTAAAGGAAAAAGAAGAGAACATTATTGAGATGTTTACTAATCATGTCCTTTAACTGTATATAAAATAAACTGTTAATGATTTTTTTAGAAAACAGCCTGAATAATGATACCAAGTCCATACACTTTTTATTTACATAGGAAACTAGTGAGTAATGCCAATAACCTTTAAATATTTTAAAAATCTTGTTTAAAGAACAGGCATGCAGATATCAAGGCTAATTATATTTTGCTCTTTTCAGCGTTTCGGACTAAATTGATCTTTATTTAATTATTTAAACTTGCATGTTTTTCTATTCTGCAGGGAGCAAATTGAAGTAAAAAGATATTTCTTAACTCGACACCCTTAGAAAGATAGTAGGAACAGGAAAACAGATTAGACTCGTGATCTTACTGGTTCAGCATAAATTTTCAGAAGTCTAAGGAAGTTACTGTCAAAGGGGACACTAAACCCAAGTTCAACATTTTTGTCTGCCAAAGCTGATGCTGTCATCTAAGCAGCTTGTTTTTTATTTCTTAACACATACATATGATGAGTAATATAGAATACCTCTATATTCAAACTACAACATTTCCGTTTGATTTATCAAGACAAAAAACAACACTTAGTGGTATATAAATCAGCCAAACTAGATCTTTTAGTTTAATCTGATTTAGTTGCAATCACACAGACATGACAAAAATGAACCCTGCTAATAAAAAGCAAAAATGATAATAATTTTAAAAGGGTTTGTAAAGCAATTATAAGACATGTAGGAACAGTCTCAGTCTAACTAAATAATATTTTTTAAATGAAGACAAATTTGCTATTTCCATTAATTAATAGCTGATTGATTGCAAAGACACACTCCTATTACTAAAGAGACCTGACAATTCCCTTATACTAATATACAACAACTGTACTTTAATTCTCTTGATGAGCATATCATTCATGTTTTCCAGAGCCGACACATACAAAATGAAAGAATATTTAGAAGGTTAAATGAAGGTCCATATTTAAGTAGTAGAGGGATGGTTTATGTTTCTCTCCTCCTGGATCAAATGATAAAGATGTCAGGGCTTCTAATCTATCAGGAGTTGTGCTGTCAATTTTCAAGTAATCCATTAGTCAATTTTTATTCTGTGTTAACAGCTACATTTTTGTCAATTTTTAAAATATGAGTCCACTCCCTAATTCCCTGGAACCAGATAATCAAATCATTCAAACAAATCTAAGACCAAGAGTCCATGGAACCAAACTCCATGTTTTACCCAACTTAAAAAGAAGGGCAATGGCTCTAAATTTATAGTCTTCTAAGTAATTTGGGCTTAATAGGTTGACTCTGTGAGATTTAATTATCCTGTCTCTTTGAACAAATCACTCTACCACTAATGAAGACTGGGTCTTGCATGTTGGATACAAAAGTGTGTGGAGATGCTGAAATAATGATGTAAGATCATAGCAAGTAACAACTTATTTCCATATGGCGAGATCTGTGAGGGCCCAAATAAGCATTCCATTAAGATAATTGTAGAAGATATGAGAAAAACACATGTGCAAATGAGACTACCAAATGCAGAGCTTAAAGAATGGCAAATTATTTAGCCATGGAAAGTAAAATACAATAAAAGAAATAGTTAAGTGGCAACTCCTAATGATTGTTATGTATGTCAGTGATCTCATTGAGCTATATCTGTATATTTGTCATTTTAGTGAAAGTGGCAAATTATATTTATTGAAAAGCATTTTAGGGAAGCTTCATTATTTACTCATTCACCCTCTGAAGAAAAAAAAATATTGCAAAGTATTTGTGCTTTACTGAACTAAATTCCTTGAGAGGAAAAATGTCAAATGAGACTTAATACAACTCTCAAGGAGTTTAAAAGGCATTAGTGGAGAAAGGTATCTAATGTTGCTTTTGGTCATAGATTTTTGTATTTATTTGTTTGTTTTGTTGTTAAGAAGGAAAAATCGTACTTTAAAAATCTATAGGACTGCAGAGAAAGCAGGGATCTGAAGTGAATGGAGTAATCAGATAGGTTTTCATGGTAACAGAGGTTACCAATTCAAAGGTCTACATGGGAGAGGAGAGTGGCATAAATGAACAACTGGGTAAACCATTTGTAATATAAAGGGGAGTGGCAGGGACCAAGGAAAACTGGAGAGTGTATCTCCTTTTAAAGAGGACATTTCCTTAGCTCTAGCTAATTATTACCTTCTAGGGATAAGGCCCCTTATGTGACAAAGACTTCTGATTTCTCAAGAGAAGCTACAAAGTCGAAGTTTTACGTGCAATCTTCAACCTTTTAAATGTTTTAAAGTATATTTATATATGTATATATTATTTATCTATGTTTTTATATTTTATAAAATTATATATAAGGTATAAACTGATTATATTTCATATATAAACTCATATATGCCTATATATATATATATATTATATACACACACAGTTTAACAAAATATATTTGAAGCCCACTTTTGACCTGCAAACCACCAAATCACCTATTTGCAGTCTCTGTGTTATATCTGGGTCTTTGGAAGATGTTTATTAGTATAAGAAAATATAAAAGAGGGAGCTTTCTAGAAGAGAAAGTGATATGGAAAAGAGTAAGGCAAGGCCGGTAACACTGAGAGGATGGTGTGTATGTGTGTGCGTCTGTGTGTGTGTCTATGTTTATAATAGGGTCAGACTTAGAGATTGGTGGCAGGTCACATGGTTATTGGCTATCATTATACTGAATATTGGACTTTTCTGAAAGCCCTGGAATCCACTCAAAGATTTTGAGCCAAGGAGTAACTCCTTGTAATTCGCCTGCAGGATATACTAGACAAGAGACTCAATACACAAAGACCACTCGGATTTCTACTGTATCAGTTAGCCTAGCCCTAAGTGACTAGAGCCTGAACTAGAGTACTAGCTATGGCAGTAGAGAGGAAGATATATGTGTGATATATTTTAATTAAATGCACTTAAAAATTGAATAGATGGAAAGGAAGGTTTAGAAAGAGATTCTAAGATTTATTATAAGATTTCCTGTCTTTCTGCCCATGAAGATGTACAGTCAATAACATTAAGACCAAAGTCAAGGCTATAAACTGATATGAATGGATATTTATGAAGTAATTCTGAATATGTTAAAGTTATATTGGCAAAATCACCAAACCTAAGTTTGGAGACATTTTGAAATCAGTTGTAAATAATTTCACCTCATAAAGAGGTGAAAATAATGTGAACATATCATATGTCTTATTTCTTATTGAATTTAAAGACATGAATACAATTCAAACTTTTAAATTAAATTTTAAAATTCTGATTACCTTGTAAAATTTTGATTACCTTCTGAGAGCCATGCACTGAACTCTTACGCAAACAACTCATATTTCTATTTTGGTTTTCAGAAGTTCTCCATTATTATAGAGAGATAAACCTATTAAAATCTGTCTAATAAAAAAGTTAACTAAACATCATTTTTGAATTTTATATCTGTAGGTGCAAAAAGATGAGGAAGGAAGAAAAAATCTTAAATCTCTTTTCCTATTAATGCTTTTTTCACAGCATTTTTGTGTGTGTATATATATATATTCTCATAAAATACTTTTGGGATTTTCTTTGGCCAAATGAACTCTCCTGGATTATTTTTGGGAACTTCGGACTTTCTGTGACTACTTAGTAGTAAACAGCTGTACTGCCTCAAAGTGGACAGTACTGTCACTGAATGTCCTAAAATGTTATATGGATTGTTGAGCCATTAAGTTAGTTGTGAAGCATCTAGCCTAGGTATTTTGGAATCATTTTGCAAAAGAATCTGAACTTGTGATAAACAAAACATCTACAATGAGATTACTTGAACAAAAACTGGTTAATTTGACCATATATTAGCTCTTTTCTCAAATTCAACAGAATTTGCATTTGTATTATATGTAATAAACATATGGTCAATATAACCAACAAAAGTAATTGTGTTACTTTTAATGACAAAAACAGCAATTACTGTTGTACCAACCTAATATAAATTCTACTGGTTTCAAAAGCTGAGATTTGCCAGTTAATTTGGTATCAGAGCCCTAGGAGAAATACGTGTTATTTTCTTACATTGTTGTGAGTACTCAGTTTCACCACTCAATCTGGAAACACTAGTGTTTTCAGTTTAGAAAATTTCTGAGATTAGTTATTTGTTGCTTTCCTTTTTTTGTTCTTCTACTTCCTAGATTTCTTTGAACTTCCAGAATTTCATCTGATTTTTTTTTTCAGTTACTATATATCTCATTTTAAAATGTTTTATCTGAATATTTCTTTTGTATAACTCTTTTTCATTTAATTGATGTCATCTATTTATCCAAGGACATTGTGTATATATGTGTATTTATATTCATTTTTTCTTCTGCTACCTTCATTGATTCTGTTAGCTCTAATCTCTTTATTTTTCTTTCTAATCTTTGTATTTCATGTTATAGACTTTGTTTAAATATTTGGTAATCCTTGGATGTTATTTTATATTTAAAGGGGAAGCTAAGCACTCACTGCAAAGCAGTTTGCCAATTCTGTTTGCATAGATGGGCTTTGTCTAGTGGTAGATTTATTGTAGGATTAATATACTTGCTGAGCCATTTCATTTGGAAACTCTAGTTTTCATTATCTATAGATTGTTTACTTGTTCCAGTCAGTTTCCTTGAAAAGAGTTTCTAGCCTAGGGTTCAGCAAAGTTTCTCTGTAAAAGCCGGTAGCAAATATTTTATGCCTTATTGGCTAACTCTGCCATTGTAGCACAAAAGTAGCCACAGACAATACATAAACAAAAGATATGGCTAGGTACCAATAAAATTTTATAAAAACAAGCAGCAGGCCATTGTTTCAAACCCCTAACCTAATCTCTTGCCATAAGCGGTAAACTTGACTGCCATTATGCACAGAATCTAGTAGAAGATGGAGGCTTGAGACCTCACCATTGAATGTGTTGTCATTCACTAAATCCCTTTGTTTCCAGCATGATAACCCTTCCCCTTCCTCCGCTGTAACCTATGTTCTTGAGCTTAACGTACCTCACAGTCTTTGGCTGTGAAGGGGAAAGGGGGGATAAGCAATTTTATAGTGTGTGAGGTGTGATTTGAGAGACATGCAAACAGTTCATCTGTTTTCAGCATTACCTACTCTCTATCAGATGTGCTTGGTACCATCAATTCCTGAGATTTTTCAGGGTGCTATATCATAAATGTGCGTACATCTGGATAGTAGTGACCACTTATAGGTCAGTAACCATTCATTCGAATGTTTTCTGGTTTTTAAAATTGTGTTGCTGTATTTCCCTCCTCTGTTTTCTTTATTCTTTCTGGTTTTTGCCTATAAAAAAAATCTTTAACTGATATTTTAGTGCTGTTTCAGGTGGGATTTCCAGTGAAAATGAATGATCAGTTTTCTGTGTTTAACTGGAAGTCCTTAGAAAATGTATGTATATTTCTGCAATCCCAGCTACTCCAGAGGCTGAGGCAGGAGAATCGCTTGAACCCAGGAGGCAGAGGTTACGGTGAGCCGAGATCGCACCATTGCACTCCTCCTGCCTGAGTGACAGAGCGAGACTCCGTCACACACACACACACACACACACACACACACACTCTATATATATATATATATATGTATGTATGTATGTATGTATATGTATATATAGGTATATATGTATATGTATATATAGGTATATATGTGTATATATATGTGTGTATATGTGTATATATGTGTGTGTGTGTGTATATATGTATTTTGATATTCTGGCCTTAATTTAATGCCATCCAATTGCAAGTGTAATCTATAGCCTAGAGCATACTAGTATTTTTAGATATAATTAATACTATCTTGAAGCAAACAAAAGATCTCTGACCTCTGATTGCTACCTGTGAAATATTCCATGGTTAACTACTATAGTTTTAACACATTATAACTTTCACATCTTCCATTGAAAACATAATCCAAGATGGGATAAATGCAGTTTTATTTATTCACCACAGTTAGGGATTTTCTAATATCCCTCCTGCACCAGGTCACTAAAATTCCTTACTCACTAATACTTTCATAAAATGGGGACAGTGATTTTATGTCTCTTTCACGGGATATTCCTCTAAATCAGGACATTTGGAAGATTCACACGTGTTTAACATTCAAATAAAGCTGATAAGCATCCATCCCACTGTGGGAAATCTTGAGTCCTCCTAATGCAGCTGACACTTCTCAAGGAGCTTACATTTTTCTTTCCATCTATCGTCTTTGTCCTATTCCTCCTGTATGCTCTCTGTCTCGAGTCATGATTCCTTTCGTATGTGCATTCGTTTTTTGGTCTGTAATGGTGATAACTGGTATCAGTATTCTATTGTTGTGTAACAAACTATTACATATTTCCTGGCTTAAAACAACACCCACTTGCTAGCGCAGACTTCTTTAGGTCCAGGTGAACTCGACTAGGTTCTATGCTCAGGGCTGAAATCAAGGTGTCACCTGGGCTCGGTTACTTTAAGTTCACTCAGGTTGTTGGAAGGATTCAGTTCCATGCAGTTGTAGGACTAAGGCCCCCAGTTCCTTGCTGGTTATCAGTCAGGGTGCTCTCTCAACTCCTTAAGGCCCCCGTGTGCCTTCTCGTGTAACCCCATTCATCTTCAACAAGGCAACCATGCATCAGGTCCATATGTTTCATGACTTTTTTTTGTCTTCCTGCCATCAGCCAGAGAAAACGCTCTTCTTCTATGGACCCATGTGATTAGGTTAAACGTACTTGGTAGTCTCCCAGTTTAGGTCAACTGTGCTATATAACATAATCCCGAGTGTGGTATCTTGGTATATAAATAGATATAAATAGGGATGAGGCTGAGATATCTTTGAGGAGTCATTTTATAAATTCCTCCTGCCACACTTCTTTATTCTGTGTGCAGACATGCCACTAGCATGTGGAGTGTATAATTGATTTTTAGTCATAGTCTGGGTTAGCAGGGAGGACTGTAACTCAACACACAGAGTAGCTTAAAATACAATGTTAGATATCATAACCTTAAAAACTTGGCTGTTTTCTGTCCTGAGGTAATTCATGATTAATGTGTCCTTCAGCCAGGACTAGCTTCCAGTGTTTTCTGAGATCTCCTCTCCTTTTTATTCCCTCTTATATTTCTTTATTGCCAAGTTTAAAGTACCTCAGTTGTTAGGTCCTCTACTTTCCGGATTCTTCAGAGTTTCCAGATTCAGAGATCTTCCAAGTCCCTGTTACTTCCACAAACAGAATAATTTAGTGACACACTTTCCTTAGAGACATTTCTGAGAGTCTTGGATCTGTAAAAAAATAGCTTTTT
Organism: Macaca nemestrina; assembly: GCF_043159975.1. NCBI lineage: Eukaryota > Metazoa > Chordata > Mammalia > Primates > Cercopithecidae > Macaca > Macaca nemestrina. The sequence continues at coordinate 62,591,242 of NC_092130.1, forward strand.
ATATCTAAATATGCCCATTAACAAAATGAGTTTTCTTCCTATAAAAGATTCTGCTTTTTTTTCACTCCACCATTTCAAACTGCTTGTATGTTCTTACTCTTACAAACTCTTACACCAAAGGTTTTGTTTTTTTATGATTGAACACTAAATGAGATACTACATGTAAACTGCATTGCACATGTCCAGAAACATAGCCAGAAACAAATGTTAGCAAATATTTTTATTGGTGATACATTAGGGCAGTGGATCATTTAGTACTCCTCAAATTATATCCCTTAAGACTGCCTATATGTAAAGATGTGAAATGCATTAAAACTAGACAAATAAATGATAACAGCTAAAAAGAACAGCAAGAAAAAGCGTAAGTCTTTGGGTGAGGTCTCTATCAGGATTAATAATGACCAAGTTGTTTTCCCGTTGTGAGTGGTAACCACGAGGTGGCCAGCAGAGGGAACACAACTGAACTCAGATCTGCTGTGTATGCATCAGCCGAATTATCCTGCCTCACTAACCTAAGCTCTCTGCACACCCTCAGGCCAGAGACCTTGTCTCTTGTGTTTTTAGTAACCCAAAGTACACAGTCAGTGCTCGATAAGTAATAATAATTAATATTGAATCTCACTCACTGGGCAGTGCGCCCGGTATTGATAATGTCAGTGAATATTATGTCTCCCAGAGAAGCATGCAGGATAAATTTTCTGGCTGGGCCCCAGTTAAATATAGAAAAAAAAAAGAAAAGAAACCAAAGCCCATTATGCAGTACATCACAAAGCTTAGGAAAAAAATTGTCACAAATAGAAGACTGTTCTGTTGAATTGTCCACTTGTCTTTTGTTCCCTTCTCCCTTTTTTATTTGCTGCATATTTAATTCATGATATAAAACATCTATATTTTCAAAACCCAAACCAAGAATTAATACTTTAGGAAACAGTATACAAAAGATGTACAGTGATATGCATATTATCTAATTACATATAAGAAAGAAGCACAAAGGGAGTTGACACAGGCCCAAGTTCTAAAGCCAAGTTCTGGAGCCCCCTTGCTATGAGGATGGTGCACAGAAAACGGACTGAAGGGAGGATGGGTAAAGGGAACACTCAGATGAATTGGGATAGCATTAACTTACTAGCTAGTATGGAATTAGTTCACACTTAGCTGTAAAGACACATTCCAAATGACAATTACATCAACTCATCCCCTAGCTTCTCCCCAGGAGTAATTACTGTTTTGAAATTGGTATTCGTCATTCTTTTAATTATGCACACATATAAAAAACCCCACCAATACACAGGAATATATGCATATTTTTACAATTCTTAAGCGTCTTTGAAGAGGATATCTTTCAATAACCTAGTAAAGGGCATTAACTATAGTAGATTTTATAGAATAAAGAGAACTTGTCTGTGTAATTACAAAAGAAGTTTCATGTTTTAGAACTTTACTAGGTATGCTGGTAACTAAGAAATGAAATTTTGAGAGGACGTCACAGTCCTAAGTTCTTTGAAAATGAAACAAACTATATCTCTATGTTTAACTATCACCTATTGTTTGATTAATCATGTATATATCCACCTATTTATGTATATGCACATATATATACTCAGTTTCCCTTTGGTTTTGGGTTATTTCACTTTATTAACTTTTTATAAGTTATTAAGTGTTTTATTATCGCTAGTCCTTCTAATATTCTTACATTTATGGTGGCTATGTCTAGAGTAAGGGGCCAATTGTGAAGAGCAGCACTCAGTGGAAAGAATATAAGTACATTCATAAGATCATCTTAGGGAACTCAAAGACATCTTATAATATAATCCTTGTTTTAACAATGATCTTTGTTACATGAAAATATGTCAAATGTTTGTTTTATTTTTGTTAAATGTAGTTAATATAATGTTTGAATGAAGCCCAGAATCAGAAGGGGTCTTTCTTAATAAGCTGGTCCCAAGAATCCAAAGTCAGATATTTGCTGTGATAGCCTCTAAAATTATTTTGAATTTTTTTGTTGAGAACTTAATGACTCTCCAAAGCCCCTCTTTGTTAATATTCACATGATCCAGAATTATTTCTATGCCTGAAATACTGCATTCCTAGATGGCAGATAAAATTCCATGGTAAATACATAGCCGTTCACTAACGGTAACTCCAATCACAGAACATGTGTGAAATCTGGTGACTAAAATATCCTATATTTGAATAAATATTAATTTATATCTATGTTTAAATCTGGATTTATCTCTTCAATCTATCTAAAAATATAATCACAGGAGCCTTGTCTCATTTTTGATCCAATATCAGCTTTGATGATTACTGATATTGTTTTGTATAAAATTGAAATAGGCTTTTAAATTATTGATATTACAAAAATTTCCAGATGCATAATTATTTTGACACTTCTCATAACTTCATTTTAATTCTTAATAAATCAATCTTCAGACCTTTATTTTGTGGTTAACGTTCTGTGTTCTAATATGTAGAGATAAATATGAATGTGAAGGATGGGTATTTGCAAATAGGTAATATATGAGAAATTTTCTGCGGTCATTCTACATGTAATAGGATGAAGAGAATGTTTACTCAACAAATTAACTATTAACATTTAGCCCAAGATACATACGAGTTACAGAAATTACTTAACTTGCTGAATTCTTCTTTGGCAAGAACTCAGTTGTTTTTAATACTTTCTATAGGTCACTTTAAGTATTTCCTTTTTAAATTTTCTCTCTACTCTATAGTCTTTATATATCCAATAGTATTTTGTAGGGTAATAAAGTGAACTACTTCTACACTTGAAATTACAGCAACCAGACACCCTTCTCCAACCCCATTCCCAGCCCCTCTAAAAAAAACCAAACTACTTTTTAAAAAATTGGTTCTGGTAAAAAAAATTCAGAGAAAGGTAACTTATTGTTTACTTATGGTATCCTGCCAAATGCTGGATATACATTTAGGGAGGCTGTGATAGATAAATCCTTAAATGTTTAACAGCTCAGTTAGAAGTATTAGTTTATGTTTGAGATATATGTGTATACATTTTTCAAGTAAATTTTATAAGAAGACCCTGGCTCTTGACTTTTAGTATACACAACTAGTGTGTGTGTGTGTGTGTGTGTTTGTGTATAATCTGGTTGAGAGAAGTATATTAATGAAGCTTTTGGTTTTGGGTTTTGCTTTTAAGAACTCTTGCTTTATCTTACTAAATCTATACCTTGATGGTTAGTATGATCAAGTTAACCAAGAAAAATTAAGTTTGAAGGCATCCCAATATTCAGTCAATGTCTTTGCAATTTAATATCATTTATTGCCTTCTATTGAAAAGAACTATGCGTAAAATACATAAGAAGCTTCCTTCCCTTCTCACAGCTGCGCCCCTCAGCAGCCTAGCTAAGGCAACAGTTCACCTGACAAACACGCTCCAAAGGAACAGTGAATTTCTAGACTTTAGTCCCTTCTTCTGGCATTTCCTTGTGATTGATTGATTCATTAGCACTAGGAATGCTCGCTTTCTTTGAGGACAGATGTGTATGTCACTCCTGACTCTAGGCCAGGCAATTACAAACCCCCTCCCTTTCCATGCACTGATAAAGTATGATTTTCTTAAGGCAATTGCTGATTCCTGCATTTAACCACTAAGTAAGAAGAAAATGAAATATGTTTCCTTTCTAGAAATTTCAATATGTAGACCTTTTCTACTTGTAAGTTTCGCTGCAGTTGTTGAAACTAGATGAAAGACTAGGGTTTAAATATTTTGCAAATTCACTAAGAATAAATCATTTAGAAAAAGATGTGTTTCATGGTTCTTTTAAGATGGCACTAAGATTCCGTTAGGCAAGTAAGTCTAACTGGGAAAGACTTAATAATTTTAGAACACTCATCTTTGTCAAAATATAAATGAGTCATTGTTTAATTATGCAAGACAATTTAGCAAAAGTGGGTCTTACTTAAAACATTATGGTGGTGTTGTCAAAGAAAAATTACAAAACAAAATAGTTTAAAGATCTTATTTGGCTTTTATTTGCAATTCTAGAATCAGACAACACCACATTTTATAAAGAAAAATGAGTGTCTCAATGAGCTGTGCAGAGATGTTTAGTTTTATAGACAAAAAGGAGCTGAAGAAACAGAAAGAGAAGACAAAAAGCAGATTGGTTCTTTCAAAGTTTCTTTGTTAAGGTTAAAGCAAAAGGGATTCCCTTATCATGCTGAAAGAAATGGCGTGCTTGGGAATTTGGCTATTCTCTTTCTCTCTCTTGATTTTTTTGAAAGTCAGATATACAATTGAATTTTGACTTTGTGATGTGGAAATACAGCATGAGTGACTCAGTTCTGGTTCAGTCTGTTGGGCCTAACACAGGACCTTAGTCCAAACCGGGCCTCCTCTAAATTTGAATTATTAAATCATAAAGCATTCATAATGCTTTATGATTGGCTAAAGACTTTAAAAACAAACAGATGATGCTATTTTTAACTTCCATTCTTATATTAATAGGAACATTTAACAACCAGTTGAAACTGACCTTTGCAGTTATACTGTGATTGGGAAAACCAATGCGGGGTATTAATTCCAATATATGTGCAATCATTTCCAGCTAATTGGCACAGATGGGAGTTTCTGAACTTAGAAATCAGGGCCACTTAGAATATTAATACTCCTTTCAGAATACCTTATTAGAAACTTGTGTCAATCACGTCAAAATTTAAATTGCTCCCTCCAATCAGAAGGGTCTCACTGGATCAGAATAGCAGACCCACACCAACTCTGACCATATGAAACTTCTCACGATAAATGTAATCCTCTACTCATACTGGAAACAAATACATGTTAGAGCATTTCCTATTTTGTGCAGTTATTGACTTGATGAGTGATTCACAAAGCACTTTAAAGTTTATTGCCAATGAACATTTTAAATATTGAACATACATAAAAGTGAAATAAACACAAACATATTAATTTAGAAGAAGGAACTGGAGAGAAACCGAATTTTCTAAAGTTAGTCTTTTATCTGGCAGCCTGGGTAAGAGAGACATGCTATGAAACACTCCAGGAAAAGAGATTCAATTGCATTTGGTGAGTTTTCAATTAAGAATGTAATGATAGAACACCACTTTGTTGGCCTGAGAAGCAAAACAAGCATGGTTTGGGAGAGCCTCATGGGACTTTACTTTTGCTATGATGAAGAGAAACTTTCATGGTTATTGCATAACATAACAGGTGGGCATATTGGTGTAGAATTGTTTAGATGACTTTGTATCAATTGGATCTGGCTCTTGGCACACAGCCTTTAAAAATGTTAGTTAAAAGCCTGTGGTGTGCCCCCTGACTGCAAGTGGTTTTAGAGTGTTCTCCAAGGCTCGGTTCTCCAAGGCTCAGTGGTAGAATGGGCACAGCTGCTTACAGCCTCTTTGCTTTAAAGATGATAAATATTCTCTCATGGGGGCCTTTTGAAAGAAAAGTGCAACATGCATCTTTTCCTGGAAGCCAAGGAAATCTCTCAAGCAGGGAATTTGCTGCTCTCAGTGGAGAAGTAGGTGTATTTATTTATCATTGAGAATTTCCCTTTTTTTGTATGGATGACCATCTAGGGTCTTAAATAAAAGATGCTGACACAGAACCCAAGAATAAGCATAACTCTGCCCCCTACTATTAGTTTTGCCTCTTACATAACTTTTTTTGTGTGGGGTGGGGAAAGATGAATGGAAGAAGGTAAGAAGAGAGAACTAACTATTCTTCTTAACTTAGAAGCAATTCTAAGAAAATTCAAATGCTTCAATAAGGCACCATTTATCAAGCCAGGTGCTTTTTATTCTTTAACTTATTGAATATTCACAGGCTTTCATGAAAGGTTAGATATTCGTTTTATCATTTTATAGATGTGGACACCGAAGCTCGGTGAAAATAGTAACTTACCCAAGATCACACATTTGGATCATGGTAGCTAAGATATAAAAGCAGGGCGATGGACTCCAAAGACCAGCCTTTCCTTTGACCTGAACTGCTGTCCCTACTTTTTAAAAAATTTTATTTATTTATTTATTTATTTATTTATTTATTATACTTTAAGTTCTGGGATACGTGTGCAGAACGTGCAAGTTTGTTACATAGGTATAAACGTGCCATGGTGGTTTGCTGCACCCATCAACCCATCATCTACATTAGGTATTTCTTATAATGCTATCCCTCCCCTAGTCCCCAACACCCCCGACAGGCCCCAGTGTGTGATGTTCCCCTCCCTGTGTCCATGTGTTCTCACTGTTTAACTCCCACTTATGAGTGAGAGCATGCGGAGTTTGGTTTTCTGTTCTTGTGTTAATTTGCTGAGAATGATGGTTTCCAGCTTCGTCCATGTCCCTACAAAGGACATGAACTCAACCTTTTTATTGGCTTCATAGTATTCTATGGTGTGTATATGCCACATTTTCTTTTTCAAGTCTGTCATTGATAGGCATCTGGGTTGGTTCCAAGTCTTTGCTATTGTGAACAGTGTTGCAATAAACATACATGTGCATGAGTCTTTATAGTGGAATGATTTATAATCCTTTGGGTATTTACTCAGTAATGGGATTGTTGGGTCAAATGGTATTTCAAGTTCTAGATCCTTGAGGAATCATCACACTGTCTTCCACAATGGCTTTTTACACCAATTTACACTCCCAACAACAGTGTAAAAGTGTTCCTATTTCTCCACATCGTCTCCAGCATTTGTTGTTTCCTAACTTTTTAATGATTGCCATTCTAACTGGCATGACATGGTATCTCATTGTGGTTTTAATTTGCATTTCTCTAATGAGCAGTGATGATGAGCTTCTTTTTCATATATTTGTTGGCTGCATAAATGTCTTCTTTTGAGAAGTGTCTGTTCATATCCTTTGCCCATTTTTTGATGGGGTTGTTTGTTTTTTTCTTGTAAATTTGTTTAAGTTCTTTGTAGATTCTGGACATTAGCCCTTTGTCAGGTGGATAGATTGCAAAATTTTTCTCTCATTCTGTAGGCTGCCTGTTCACTCTGATGATAGTTTCTTTTGCTGTGCAGAAGCTCTTTAGTTTAATTAGATCCCATTACTTTCTATAAAACCAAGATGTACTTAAAAGTTTCTTTAGTATAACATATGTTTAGAGATCCTCCTGGCCTAAAGCAACCAGTCTGTGTGTAACATGTTGGTGCAATGGAATTTCTACAATGATAAACAGATGTGATTAGATTTCTGTTTGAAGTTTGGTGTATTTGCAACTTGGCTGTTTTTGTTCCTGAGCATCGTCCATCTTTGTGTTGTAGCTTCAGTCTTCACTGCAGTCTGAAAAGTTTATGACAATCACCAAGAAAACAAAGCACACCAATAGAAACATAGGGTTATGTACTATGGGATTATGGGATTATATTTTACAGGCAACTATAAACACGTTTGCTACTGACTTTAGTGGATGCTAGAACCTGGGAATACCTTGTAGAAATACCTTTCATTTTTATAGGGAGAAATAACGATCTGAAATTTCAAGTAAAATCGTATTTGTTTTATCAAGCCATTATGGTTAGTGATCAGTACCATAAGCTGTCAAAAAGCATTATTACCTGCTCTGTATTTTTAAATGTACAATTATTTTCCCTTCTGGACTTTCAGTATTAATTTCAGGAAAGTGCTGAAATTTGACTGTATTGATTATAGCTTGCATTAATCTTACAAGATAAGCATTAGATCTAAAAAGGCCTCATTTGAATCAAGTGTGAATAACAAGTATTCACTCTCTGGCATGCCTGAAATAATATTTCATGCTTTCAATATAGGCACTTTAGAAAACTGTAAAGGCCAAACAGCACCTTTTTATCACCGTGATTAGACTTCTAAGTGCTGGTGACAATTAGCTCCTAAAATTCTTCAGGTTTCATCCTTGAAGGAAAGAGTCATGTACTTACCTCATGGAGAGAGGGAGGTAAAGAATGTTTTGGAATATTAGAACCTGAATTGTGTTTTAGTGGCTGGGAAGAAAAGGGTCTGGATAAATGTTTCTTTGGCTGTTGTCACTAAAGGAAATCCAAGGCTTGTGGTAAAATCCCCGACTTGGCAATGGTTGTAACATGGGCTGTGTCTCACTTCCATTGATGTCGATTCAGATGGAGGCATTTAGGGATTTGGAGCATGACTGAAACCATTCTAAAGCTTCAATCAATGTAAATAGATTTGGAGATGGAGTCAAAAATGAAAAGCCAGAGAAAATAAAATTGTGTTTTGAAATTACTCAAAATTTTACTTCAGCTACATACCCACAGTACCTTTTTCTGCATATGGATGAAATATATTTACTCTGGCAAAATCCTACAGTAGGGATTTTTAATGCAGAGGAAATGTCCCAGGCATGAATGTTTTTCTTCCATGTATTTGCTGTTAAAAAAACAGTTTGATGTTTTGGTATGTCTTTTCAATATACAGTACTTGCAATTAATGACTTGTTAACTGCTTTACCATTATACTATAAAATGTTACTATGAATGAATCTCCAAAATGAGAAAGCTAGCTCTTGATCCTAGTTTGACATTTTAAAACAGGATTACAGTGAATATCAGCATTAATCTACTCCATTTAAAGGACATAATGGTTCAGCCCCAAGGAAAAAGTTACATTGGGTGATAAGCTGTTTTCTCTGATTTTCTTTCAGACACCCATAAGAAAAATGCTTGGTTTTTTAAATGTTTGTTATTGTAAAGTCCTTCAATATTTCTTATCACGAATACAATTACTCTTTCCCTCTTGGGGGAAACTTTGTTTAATTCAATTAATGGTCTACGTAGATGGTGGTAGAAAAGTGTAGTTTAACCTTGCCTATCGTAGCCATGTCATTGTGAACATATTCAAGCCTGCCCCTCTCTCTGCAATATGAAGAATGAAGTGAAGTTTGTCTTTTGTGTTTCTCTCTTATTACTTTCATATTTTATTCCCATGCCTCTACCATCTACAAAAACACCTCGCTTATACCTTAGTTGGCCTTCAGAATGATGATCAAGGTAGTGTGGGTAGTTGCTTAAACCACAAGCAGTTCTGTTACTATACTGTGATCATGGAAAGCCTCTCTCCTTTGTGGCAAATATCTTAATTCCTGTTAAAGTTGTGATTATTGGCATGATATCAAAGAAACTGAATTGTAAGGTATCCCGATTAGGAGCTCAGAGCTCATCTTCTTCTCCAGCTATATATTAGAACATCTGTGGAATTTCTCCTGAGAAAGAGACATGGTCTGACATGGTACTGTAAATTAACTCTGTGCAAACCCTTCCTTAAAGATGATGCTCTGACTTCAGTTTCAAAAATAATTCTACTGTCTGTGCAATTGTTTTATAACAAACAACCTATAGCTTTAGACTATTATCTTTAATATGTTTTACAGTATTATTTATTAGAGAATTTTGTCATTAAGAAAAAAGAGTTTTCAGATTTTATTTGGGAATCTCTCATTTGTCTAGGTTCACCCAGCTGTAACTGCTTCTAGATATTAAAAACTGTCTTCATTTCCCTCTTTCAAATCTTTTGCTACTTCTCACAAAGAAATGGATTCCAGGAAACACTGCTTCTGTTCTTAGAGGAAGTGACAGTAGTTCCAGGCCAACTGGAATCCATCAATTAAAGGTTCAAAAAAAAAAAAAAAGTCTGTGCTGCTGTCAAAAATTACCCAGGGACTGTTAAATACTATTAAAAAAAAAAAAAAAACTGGCAGGACTGTAAACTCAAGCATCTCTTAAACCATAGTGGATCTGATTCCTACCATGTTCTATAGCTGTGGCCACATTCACATATACTGTATTGGGAACTAACTGTCTTCAGCATCTCCTTAAGTATGGTGTTGGAGAGGGTTCCTTGGTGAGAAAGAAAGAATGTCTTAAGTCTGTACTGCAGGGGCTGGGTAAAGAATATCTCATCAGCATTTCCATACATATTTCATGTCTTGTGTACTTCCCAACTTTAAGCATGAGCCTGACACCTAGAAGACATGTGATACATTTTGTGGAATAAATAAATAAGAGTGTGCCCTTGCTACTTCGTTCTCATCATGCTATTTGTGTATGTTCTTCCTAAAGGTTCTCCTTAGCATGTGCTGGTTCTGTTCTTTGAATATTATTTTCTTCCAGAAATGGTGCCCCTTTTCCACAGATGTCCTCACTCTTGCTCTGTGATCCTTCCTTGCTTCTCTCCCTGTGCTAGCTCTGGGAGCTGCCCCCATGCTCATCACTGGGTATGCATTCTCTTGCTGCAATCTAAGAAATTCAATTGCAAACACACTTAAGAGTTAGATCTGAAATGAATAAAATTAGGGTCCTTGTGAGAATCCAAGATATCCTCAAATAAGTTGGATTCGTGAGCACTTGTATAAGGGCTTTAATGTCATCAGTTTTGGATAAAATGACTCTGTTCTTCATTCTGATATTTTGAAAACTTGTGAGAAACTGAGATTACTGGTTAAATGGACTCTTCAAGTGTAGAGCAGCACTGTAAAACATTAGCTACAAACTACATTTTCTAAACCTCTACCTCTTCCCCATTATACTGGCAAACTCTGCAGCCCTCAAACCATCACCATGTGAGGTTTAAAAGGCTGTCTTCTCCAAGAAGAATGTCAGACTTAGTAAATGTAACTTTTCTTCCATCTGTACTTGCACTGGGGTGTCCCTTCTAGGCAGGAGTTCTTCCCCAATGTCTGTGCTTGCTGCCGTTGTTACAATGACAGAATCTCTGAAGTCAGAAAATCAGTACCAGAATACACCTTGGTTAGTTACTAAGTATATGATTGTGGGCTAGTTTATCTAAACTTTATGAGAATTATTTCCTTCCATGTTGCCTACTTTTCTCGATTATCGTGAAGATGAAATGAGATACGACTTTTCAAATGTCACAGAGTAGGCATTCAATTTATGATAGTTAATTTTATCACCATCAATATGGCAATGTACTATCCCTGCAAACTTACTGTGATCCAATAGAAAACATGACATTGGATTTACGTCTTTCATTATTCTCATGGACCAGATTCATTTTTTTTCTGAGATGCATTTCTGATTCATTTGATTCGTATTGTCACTTCTTTCTCTGAGTCTCATCACGGTCCCATGGACTCAACTGTTATTGCTTTCTTCTCCAGACTTCTTTATTTTAGTTTATTTCCCACAATTCCGGCATAACTTTCTTCTGAAAGTAAACTTATTCGCACATTTTCTTGTTTTATATCTTTTGATTGGCTCCCTACTGTCTAGTTAAACTGCCTTCTTTATTATAAGTCCACTACAAGCTTTTTATTTCCTAATGTCACTGTGAATCTCTAAGATGAGAAGCAACACACTTGTCCACTGAAAACCTTTTTTTTTTTTTTTTTTTTTTTTTTTTTTTTTTTTTTGAGACTGAGTCTCGCTCTGTCACCCAGGCTGGAGTGTAGTGGCCGGATCTCAGCTCACTGAAAGCTCCACCTCCCAGGTTCACGCCATTCTCCTGCCTCAGCCTCCCAAGTAGCTGGGACTATAGGCGCCCGCCACCACGCCCGGCTAATTTTTTGTATTTTTAGTAGAGACGGGGTTTCACTGTGTCAGCCATCTCCTGACTTCGTGATCCACCCACCTCGACCTCCCAAAGTGCTGGGATTACAGGTGTGAGTGACCGCACCCGGCCGAAAACTTTTTTTTAACAGAGCATTTTTAGGGAACGACAGTGCAGGGACATGTGAGGCAATGCTGGCCCACAATGGCGAGTCTGAGCCTCTGAGCACGTATATACAACATTTATTGGCTACCCCTCTCTTCAATCTTAGCTTCTCTCTGCTTCATACTCACTTTTTGTCATTCTCGTTCTGAAATAACAGTCTTCGTAGTTTCTCCCTTATTTGTAGATCATATTATTAACTTCTGAAACACTCCCCTCCAACATTCTCCTACACTTCTCCCTGTATCCAATCTGCTCAACTTGATGACCTACTGATTCTTCAAGAAACAGCCCAAATGTTATTTTCTCTGAAGCTGTTGTAGTCTCCTGAATCTTGAGCAATATGGATGCTTTGGGAGTTTAAAAGGAAGAAAGACCTATATTTATAACTCTCATAACTTTATCACATTGCCATGTGAGATTCTATCTCCCCTATTAAAAAAATAAACTCCACAAGGGCAGGCATGTCCCTGCTCCATTCAATTAGTAGCTTCTTTTCTAGTTCACTGATTAACATATATAGGTGGTGTGTGATGAATGTTTATGAAAATATTTACTAAATATGCTACAGATAGAATGAAATGTCTCACACACACACAGCCTATTGTTAAGTGATAGGATTAATACTTTTTATTTTCAGCAATGCAATTATTTACTTCACAGGTCTTTAAATCTACAGAAATTTCTAATTTCTCTGTTTCCAATTATACATATTCTATAAGCCATACTCCTTAGAAACCATGATACCCTCATGATAACTCACTGTAGGCTATTGTGCTTAACATGGACACGGCTATTATATTTTGTGCCAAAGTTGATATGACAGTTTTTCCAAATGACATTTAAGATTCTTCTTGAGCTTCCCAGCAGGCATCTCCTGTGCAAAAATGCCAGACAGAGAGGGGGAACCTCAAGTTTCTTCTTTGAAAACCCACTTAGTCATTATTCGTCAGTGATCCTTAAACCAGTGCCCACTCATATCTCAGGCTGACACTCGATAATGATTTCAATAGAAGAGCAGCTGTTCCACATTATATGCCTCTCTGGGAACAGCACCCAGGTACTGCCATTCCAATTGTTTTATGAATGTGCTAGAGAAATGGCAGATTGCCAAAGACAGCATCCACATGGTTGTTTGAAACAACACCCCAGACATAAAAAGAAAGAAAAATCTCCTCACAGATTGCAATGTGTACATTTTGGCTGTTTTGCACATCCTCTGCAGCTGTGCATTCATGATGCTATATTTAAGCAAAAATCTGTGTAAGAATTAGTCACTAGAAGATGGAAGTTTGGCGGCCATTTTAAGGATTTGGCTGCAGTGGTTGCCAAGATCTCTCCCTCCAGAATGAGCGCTGCCTATCTTATAATCAACTAAAAGTGTGATGTGACTACTTGCTAGAATGTAATCTTTTCACATATCCCAAGACTTGTCCAAAAATTAGCAAGCCCTCGTTTTTCTTTGTGAAAGGGATTACTGTCACCTTACAGATTCTTTTAGAGTCACAACTGTCATACAGTCTTTGAAAAAGCTGACATATAGATTTGGTACATCTTTTCTTCTACCCTTTCTTCCTCATCCCCAGGAAATTAATATTAGAAAATCATTATCAAAGAGAATAAATGTGCTCAGTTCAAATGTGTAAGACCAATTGATTATTACTAGTGTTCAAATTCGAGTTTAAGAAACCCCACAGATTTCTCGTGGTCAGTGAGAAGAAATACTTCAGACCAATCCTGCCTAACAAAGAAGAAAAATAAAATATTCTGTGAATTCATCTATGCAGAATATAGGAATAAAAAACATGTTGACTCCTGGAAGGGAAGAGAATTCTCTGGTTTGAAAATGCCTTATTTTCTAAGATATGAAAAAGACAGTACCTTTGAATAAGTCTTTTATTTAGAATTCAGTGAAATCTATGGAATTGGGCAAGTAAAGTTACATTAGCTAATCTTGCAATGCTTGACCTTCTTAAGGAAGATACTATAGTGGACCAACAGAGTTCAGCAGATGCATTAACATCTTCTCTGAAAAGCACTATCATCTTTTTCCAGAAACCTGTGAAACTTAGATTTGTTTAAATCTTATTTGCCAATTACACACTTCACATATTTGTATATTCTTGAAAATAGAGAAGATCATAAATTGCATATCTTTCTCACATGCATTCAGTATTTTGGCATATTTTTAAATTTCCATCCAAACCTGTCCTCAAACTCACCTCCAATTTGCAGTGACCTATTGCCTTCAGATTGCCCATGTCTGCCTTTCTTCAAATTCTAGTTTGGAATTTTAAGAGTTACTCTTTCCATGAAATTTCTCATCATCACTTTGATACATATCTATCCAGTTTACAAGAAGTTGATCTGTGCCATAGTTATACTTCTTTTAAAGTTGTGCCTCATATGTTATGTATTTTTAAATAAACTTTTTATAGTAGAATAGTTTTAGATATATAGAAAAGTTGTATAGAGATAGGAAGGAATTTTCATGTACTTTCCGCCCCAGACACACACCAGTTTCTCCTATAATTAGCATCTTTTAGAAGTGTACATTGTTCAAGATTAATGAGCCATATTAATATATTATTATTAAGCAAAGTTTATTCTTTATTCAGATTTGCTTACTTTTTACCAAATGTCCTTTTTCTGCTCCAGGATCCTATCCAAGATACAACATTGCATTTGGTCACCCTGTCTCCTTAGGCTCCTCCAGACTATGATAGTTTCTCAGACATGCATTGTTTTTGATGATCTTTACCATTTTGAAAAGTACTAATGAGTTTTTTTGTAGACTATCCCTCAACTGGGCTTTGTCTGGTGTTTTTCTCATAAGTAGACTGGGGCTATGGGTTTTTAGAAGGAAGAGATAAAGGGCCATTCTCATCACATCATGTCGAGGTCTCATGCCAATAACACGACTTATTACTGTTGATGTTAATCTTGATCACCAAGCTGAAGTAGTTTATCAGGTTGCTCCACAATTAAATTACTCTTTTTACTTCTTTCCAAACTATACTTTTAAAAAGGAAGTCACTATGTGCAATCCACACTTAATAAACAGGAAGTTTTATTCCATCATCCTGAATGTATAATATATGCCTATGTTATTTAGCATTTTCTGCACTGGAAATTTGTCCATACTTTTCTACTCATTTATTTATGAAACTATTTTTTATGATACTGCAGTGGTGGATACTTGATACTGTAAAATTTTTTTAATCTGCATAAACTTTAAAGCACAAATTGAATATTAATGTATGCAACTGAAAAAAAATAATTTAGAACATCAGTGGATCCCAGAATAGAAGGAATACTATGATAACAAAATCTAACTGTGTTACAAATATATGAAATTACTTTACTAAAGCAGGTGTGGGACAGGTATTGACTTAAGTAACTTTAGAAATGAGTAGAGTTCCTTTTAGGAATTGTACATGAGCATAATACTCTAGTTGTTAAAGTTGTTTTTCATGTGAGTACTGGCAAACAATTCTGAAAACTCTATACTGAAATTAGATTCTTCTCTCTTTTCTTCCTTATTAGTCTCACTAGCAGTCTATCAATTTTGTCAATCTTTTCAAAAAACCAGCTCCTGAATTCATTGATTTTTTGTAGGGTTTTTTGTGTCTCTATCTCCCTCACTTTTGCTGTGATCCTAGTTATTTGTTGCGTTCTGCTAGCTTTTGAATGTGTTTGCTCTTGCTTCTCTAGTTCTTTTAATTGTGATGTTAGGGTGTCAATTTTAGATCTTTCCTGCTTTCTCTGGTGGGCATTTAGTGCTATAAATTTCCCTGTACACACTGCTATAAATGGGTCCCAGAGATTCTGGTATGTTGTGTCTTTGTTCTCATTGGTTGCAAAGATCATCTTTATTTCTGCCGTCATTTTGTTATGTACCCAGTAGAGAGAAAAATCAAATAGGCACAGTAAAAAATGATAAAGGGGTAATCACCATCAATCCCACAGAAATACAAACCACTATCAGAGAATACTATAAACACCTCTACGCAAATAAACTAGAAAATCTAGAAGTAATGGATCAATTCCTGGACACATATACCATCCCAAGAGTAAACCAGGAAGAAGTTGAATATCTGAATAGACCAAAAAACAGGCTCTGAAATCGAGGCAATAATTAATAGCCTATCAACTAAAAAAAGGCCAGGACCAGATGGATTCACAGCCGAATTCTACCAGAGGTACAAAGAGGAGCTGGTACCATTCCTTCTGAAACTATTCCAATCAATAGCAAAAGAGGGAATCCTGCCTAACTCATTTTATGAGGCCAGCATCATCCTGATACCAAAGCCTGGCAGAGACACAACAAAAAAGAGAATTTTAGACCAATATCCCTGATGAACACCGATGCAAAAATCCTCATTAAAGTACTGGCAAACCGATTCCAGCAGCACATCAAAAAGCTTATCCACCACAATCAAGTTGGCTTCATCCCTGGGATGAAAGGCTAGTTCAACATATGCAAATCAATAAATATGATCCATCATATAAACAGAACCAAAGACAAAAACCACATGATTATCTCAATGGATGCAGAAAAGGCCTTTGACAAAATTCAACAGCCTTTCATGCTAAAAACTCTCAATAAAGTAGGTATTGATGGGACATATCTCAAAATAATAAGAGCTATTTATGTCAAACCGACACCTAATATCATACTGAATGGGCAAAACTGAAAGCATTCCTTTGAAAATTGGCACAAGAGAGGGATGCCCTCTCTCAATACTCCTATTCAACATAGTGTTGGAAGTTCTGGCTGGGGCAATCAGGCAGAACAAAGAAATAAAGGATATTCAATAAAGAAAAGAGGAAGTCAAATTGTCTCTGGTTGCAGATGACATGATTGTATATTTAGAAAACTCCATCATCTCAGCCCAAAATCTCCTTAAGCTGATAAGGAACTTCAGCAAAGTCTCAGGATACAAAATAAATATGCAAAAATCACAAGCATTCTTATACACCAATAACAGAGAAACAGAGAGCCAAATCATGAGTGAACTCCCATTCACAATTGCTTCAAAGAGAATAAAATACCTAGGAATCCAACTTACAAGGGATGTAAAGGACCTCTTCAAGGAGAACTACAAACCACTGCTCAGTGAAATAAAAGAGGACACAAACAAATGGAAGAACATTCCATGCTCATGGATAGGAAGAATCAATATTGTGAAAATGGCCATATTGCCCAAGGTAATGTATAGATTCAATGCCATCCCCATCAAAGGATTGATGACTTTCTTCACAGAATTGGAAAAAGCTACTTTAAAGTTCATATGGAACCAAAAAAGAGCCCACATTGCCAAGACAATCCTAAGGCAAAAGAACAAAGCTGGAGGCATCATGCTACCTGACTTCAAACTATACTACAAGGCTACAGTAACCAAAACAGCATGGTACTGGTACCAAAACAGAGATCTAGACCAATGGAACATAACAGAGCCCTCAGAAATAATACCACACATCTACAGCCATCTGATCTTTGAGAAACCTGACAAAAACAAGAAATGGGGAAAGGATTCCCTATTTAATAAATGGTGCTGGGAAAACTGGCTAGCCATAGGTAGAAAGCTGAAACTGGATCCCTTCTTTACACCTTATACAACAATTCATTCAAGATGGATTAGAGACTTAAATGTTAGACCTAAAACCATAAAAACCCTAGAAGAAAACCTAGGAGAAAACCCCATCAAATATGGGCAAAGGATATGAACAGATACTTCTCAAAAGAAGACACTTATGCAGCCAACAGACACATGAAAAAATGCTCATCATCACTGGCCATCAGAGAAATGCAAATAAAAACCACAATGAGATACCATCTCACACCAGTTAGAATGGCAGTCATTAAAATTCAGGAAACAACAGGTGCTGGACAGTATGAGGAAAAATAGGAACACTTTTACACTGTTGGTGAGACTGTAAACTAGTTCAACCATTTTGGAAGACAGTGTGACGATTCTTCAAGGATCTAGAACTAGAAATACCATTTGACCCAGCCATCCCATTATTGGGTGTATTACCCAAGGGATTATAAAGCAAGCTGCTATAAAGACACATGCACATGTATGTTTATTGCGGCACTATTCACAATAGCAAAGACTTGGAGCAAACCCAAATGTCCATCAATGATAGACTGTATTAAGAAAATGTGGCACATATATACCAGGGAATACTATGCAGCCATGATAAAGGATGAGTTCATGTCCTTTGTAGGGACATGGATGAAGCTGGAAACCATCATTCTGAGCAAACTATTGCAAGGACAGAAAACCAAACATCGCACGTTCTCACTCATAGTTGGGAATTGAACAATGAGAACACTTGGACACAGGAAGGGGAACATCACACACTGGGGCCTGTGGTGGGGTGGGAGGACAGGGGAGGGATAGTATTAGGAGATGTACCTAATGTAAATGAGGAGTTAATGGGTGCAGCACAACAACATGGCCCATGTATACATATGTAACAATCCTGCACGTTGTGCACATGTACCCTAGAACTTAAAGTATAATTTAAAAAAATAAAAAATATAAAAAGAAATTCAGGATGTCTGGGACCTTCCCTTTGCTCTGCCTTTGTGTTACACTCCTTCCCGGGGAGGTAGACAAAAATCCAACATAGTAAAGGTGTGTCATCTTCACCAGGACTATGTTAAAATGTATTAAACAACTCCCTGTCTTGCAAGTAATTTCAAAATATAAGCAAAGTGGAAAAAACTAGGAGTAATGAGATACAAGCTAAATGTATATGTAGCTTTCCACATGTATGGGAAGATAGGGCCAAATAGTAACTGTAAATCAATCCAGCAATTCCATGTGATCCAAGCTGGGTAGCACAATGTCACTGAATCTGTTCCAGTGGCCCGCCATCTTTTACTTACTGTTCTATGAGGAAAGGTCACATTTGCTGCTGTTGACACTGATCAGATAAGAAGTGTTATTCATTTCCCCTAACAATAAGATTTTCTATCATATACATTGCCTGGGGAATAGTAAATCATACATACAAAATCTGGTCCTGTATTTTACAGAGTGGGAAGTTTCTCCCACTCACCAAGCCTGTCGCTTTGCTTATTTTAAATGTTTCCCGGTATCATCCCACACATGGGCTGCTGCTTTAGCCTACTGAATGGCTTCCTAACATATGCCTGGCCTTTCTCCAATCCATTTCTGCACACTGCTGTGAAAACTCATCTAAAAATAGAGCTTTCACAAAGGTAGATATTGCTTTAAACACACGCACGCGCACACGCACACACACACACAGCAAAAATAGTATCTCTCAACTGCCTACAGAACAAAAATAATCTGTAATCTGCCTAGTCTGGTCTTAATAAATACTTGTAGTCAAACAGTTCAAATCCTGACTGCACTTGCCAGAATGCCTGGAGTAAGGGTAGTCACCTCTACTAGACTCAATTTCTTCATCAGTAAAATGAAAATAATAATACCTATGTCACGGCATTGCTTTAAATAAGGTAATAATTAAGAAGTTTTATCCACATACGTCCAAACCATGGTTCAGCATCTGGCTTGTAATAAGCTGTCAATAAACTATAGCCATTTCTCTGTTTAAACATAAATTAATAATTTGCTCAAATTCAGTTATTGAAATCAAAACTCACTCAATCTCAGTTATTCTGCAAGTTCATTCAAATTCTATTTCTCTATCACTTACCATTAGCCTATATGAATGCATTATTTTTCTTAACCTATTTATTTTCCATTTTACTTGTCTAACTCTATTTCATTCATATTATTACCTCTTAATATAAGTAACATGAATGTATCTGCACGAGGTGAGATGTGTTTATATCTAGTAATATTAACCTAATTTAGATGTGCTTAGACAAAAATTTTAAAAACAGTATGGACCCATGCAACATATCTGGCAACAGCAGGCAGTGCCGACCGTAGAGATGACTGAAAGCAGAGACTCTAAAATAACCAGGCTCTTGACTCTGGGAACTGGCTTCATTTAGACCTTCTATTCCCCTGTCTCCAGAACAGTGGAGACAGCAGACCAAGGTTCTCAGCTTCTCTTCTTTGTCACATGGGAGGAAAGGGCTCTTCACTTGGGCTTATTCAAAATATCACAGAATAAAGTTCTGATTGGCTCACCTTTGGTCGTGGGTCCAATCCAAAATCAGTAACTATGCCCAAGAAAATAGAGTACAATACATACCTGGAAATGATTCAGGGCCCTGACTCTAGACAGCTGGGAGAAGGTAGATTATTTAAGGAAATGGCATCTCCTTTAGGGACTATATATTATAGTGGGAGGGAGGACAAGTAGACTAATTCTACAAAGTAAAGGGTGTACTATTTCAAAATAAGTCTTGGGTACTTTGGGGGAGAAAAAAGTCAAACAATGAATATCCAAACTTAACCACAACTATCAATCAGAACATGTTTGCAGTGGCTATAGTTGGTATATAACATAGAAAATTCAAGAGAGTTTTATGTGAGTAATAAGCTTATGTCATTCTCATCCTAAAATTAAACTAAGTATTTAAACTTTTAGTTATTTATTAATTTCACAGGGTTCAAGCTTTGTTGTAGGTTAAGTTGCTTATTTTCCATTTCAGCGGTAAGAAATATCTAGAATTGTAAGATTACTTATGGCATTTACTGCCTACACATTGAACTGTGTTTATGAATATGCTTTACACTTCCAAGTATTTAGTCATTGAGATTTGTTTTGTAAATCTATTGTAGAAATTATGGCTGTTTTTATCCTACTCTTAACACAAATCAGCTCAATATCTGTTGTCTATCATTTTAGATCAGTTACTCAATATAAATAATTAGAAATGTGGTTTTCTTACAGACCCTCAAACCACTGATTTTTTTATTAATCACTCAGCAAAAAAAAAAAATTGTGATTAAGAAAGAAGGCAACTAGCATATTAAGAAGAAATCTGAGTTTAATAATTAATGCATTAACATTCCGTAATCCAGTTTAGAAATGATCAACGTTTTGTGAATGTCAGTGAATGTGACAGCCAGCATAGGTGCAAACCAGGTAGAAAGATCAGAGTCCCTAAAGGGCCAGGGTGAGCCCTGGTGATAGAAAACCTGATGTGAGTTGCGGTGAAAAGTCTCTAACCCCCAGTGATGCTGAATTTCTGATATTCACGCCTGTGTGTGATAATCCTGTCCCCCTGAGTGTGGACTAGACTTTCTGATTCACTTCTGACAGGAATCGGCAGAAGAGACACGATGCCAGCTCTTAGTTGGGTTATAAAAAGATTGTGACTTCCATCTGGGGTGATTTCTCTCTGTTTCTCCATCTAACTCTGTCTTTCTCTCTCTCTCTGTCTCATTGTCAGCTTCCATGTCATGAAGATCCTAGACAGCTTACGGTGAGGTCTTTATGTTTAGGGACTAAGGCCAGGCAAAAGCCACATGAGTTAGCTTGGAAACAGATTCCCCCTGCTCAGTGGAACCTTCAGATGGGGCTGCAATTCCTGCCAACAGCTTGACTGCAACTTCTTGAAAGAGCTTGAGCCAAAGGCTTCCAGCTAAATAACACCCATATTCCTGAACCACAGAAACTCTGAGATAGTAAATATTCGTTTTTTTTTTTAATGCCGAGAAGTTTTAAAATAATATACAGCAATGGATTATCAGTTCGAAGCAGAGCATATTCTGATTGCCTAATATGCATTCTAGCGCAGCCTGCCACAGAGGAAAAACAGTAATAACAAACGTTGGTCAATTAAAGACAATTTAGCAATTTTTCTCTATGAATTGTCCTCTCTACCACAGCTACCTTTTCTCACAGAGATTTAACCTTATTAAGACATAGAGTCTTGGCTTCTTACTAAGATCTATAATCTTAGATTCTCTGGATTACTTTTAGGGACCAAATTAGGAAAACGAGATTTTCAAAAGCACGTTGCATGTATTAACACTAGTACCATGAAAAAATATGGTACTAGTGTTAATTTAATCCCTTTAAAATAAGGAAAATAATAATAAATACATAATACCAGCCATCTTAGAAAACACAACATGATCTTATTTAAATATTTATTTCTATGTTTGTGTATATATTTGTATTTTTATTTTTGACATAATTATAATCACAATGAGCACTATGGGAAATTTTAAAGATCCAACTTTTTAATAAAAGTGTTATTTATAAAACTTCACACATTTTAAAAGCATTTTCTGTATTGTTTTTCTTATTTTAGATTTTGGGATAAAATTCTGGTTCAAAAGGTAGGAATTTTTTTTTAATATCTTTTATCCAAAACTATGTTTTTAAAAGGTAAGTAACCCAACTCTCCCCACCTTTAATTTCTTATTTTCTTCACAATCAAATAAGGTGACTCAAGATGACTTAAAAGGTCATGTTTAAAAAAAAAAAATCTTGGGCAGTGATTTCAAAGGAAATAGTAAAATTTCTTCTTACAGCCATTTTGAAGACATAATATTGCTAGTGAGAAGTGTTATCACATCATGTGGGCTCCTTCTACAAGTCTTTTACCATATTATTTCTAGTTCTTAAAAACCACATTTTCCAAGTCTTTGCTATTGTGAATAGTGTCGCACTAAACATACGTGTGTATGTGTCTTTATAGTAAAATGATTTATAATCCTTTGGGTATATACCCAGTAATGGGATTGCTGGGTCAAATGGTGTTTCTAGTTCTAGATCCTTGAGGAATCACCACACTGTCTTCCAGAATGGTTGACCTAATTTATACTCTCAACAGTGTGAAAGCGTTTCTATTTCTCCACATCCTCTCTAGCATCTGTTGTTCCCTGACTTTTTTAATGATCACCATTCTAACTGGTGTGAGATGGTATCTCATTGTGGTTTTGATTTGCATTTCTCTAATGACCAGTGAAGATAAGCTTTTATTCATATGATTTTTGGCCATATAAATGTCTTCTTTTGAAAAATGTCTGTTTGACTGGATTAAGAAAATGTGGCACATATACACCATGGAATACTATGCAGCCATAAAAAAGGATGAGTTTGTGTCCTTTGTAGGGACATGGATGCAGCTGGAAACCATCATTCTCAGCAAACTATCACAAGAACAGAAAACCAAACACTGCATGTTCTCACTCATAGGTGGGAACTGAACAATGAGATCACTTGGACTTAGGAAGGGGAACATCACACACGGGGGCCTATCATGGGGAGGGGGGAGCGGGGAGAGATTGCATTGGGAGTTATACTTGATGTAAATGACGAGTTGATGGGTGCTGACGAGTTGATGGGTGCAGCACAGCAACATGGCACAAGTATACATATGTAACAAACCTGCACGTTATGCACATGTACCCTAGAACTTAAAGTATAATAATAATAAATAAATAAATAAATAAATAAATAAATAAATAAAGGTGTCTGTTCATAAAACCATCATTCTCAGCAAACTAACACAGGAACAGAAACCAAACACCACATGTTTTCATTCATAATTGGGAGTTGAACAATGAGAACATATGGGCATAGGTAGGGGAATATCGCACGCTGGGGTCTGGAGGTGGGTGGGGAGCAAGGGGAGGGACAGCATTAGGAGAAATACCTAATGTAGATGACGGGTTGATGGGTGCAGCAAACCCCCATGGCACATGTATACCTATGTAACAAACATGCATGTTCTGCACATGTATCCCAGAACTTAAGAATAATAATAATAATAAATTCTCTGGAATTGTAGCCCTAATCCTACCTTGCCTGTCTTCAGCAATGTCAGTGAAATCTAGAAATCTCCATTTATTAAGACACAACAGAAAGACTTTGTCACAATTTTAGATGAAGAATTGTGTTAAGGAGACCTTCTTCTATCAAAATATTCCATCTGGGATTTCCATCCTTTCTTTAATTTCTCTTCAATTATTTAAATCAGGTTTACTGAATTATGATTTAAATATATTCCTTTTATTATAAAGTTCAATGAAATTTATTAATTATATAGTTATGAGCTTGACACCACAAGGAAGATTTATAATATTTCCATCACCAACAAAAGTTTCCTTGTACCCTTTGTAGACAATCCTTTCCTTACCCCACCCCCATCACTTAGCCCCTGGCAAGCAGTGATCTGATTTCTGTCACTACAGTGTTGCTTTTTCCAAAATGCTATATGAATGGAATCATGTGGGCTTCTGTGTCTAACTTGTTTCTCTCAGCATAATGCTTTTACATGTAAACATTTTGTTGTATGTATCAGTAGTTTGCTCCTTTTTATCACTGAGGATTATTCCATTATATAGATATAATACAATTTGTGTATCTACTTACCAGTTAATTGACATTTGGATTGTTTCCAGTTTGGGGAGGTTATAAACAAAGCTGCCATAACATTTAAGTATTTGTGAGTGGATATGCATTTTGATTTCTCTTAGGTATATCTAGGTCTGAGGATGTTGAATTGTATGGAAAATGTATGTTTAAATTTATGAGAAACTGACAAAAATTTTCCAAAATAAGGGTAACATTTTGTATTCTCAGTTGTTCTACATTCTTACAAGCACTTGGTGTTGTTAACCCTTTTGATTTTCACCATTGTAATATGTGTTTAGTAGTAATTCATCATGGTTTTACTGTACATTTCCATGATGGCAAATGTTGGATATCTTTTCACATGCTCATTTACAATGGTGTATATTCTTTGATTATCTGTTCAAATAAGTTATTCATTTTAATTGGATCATTTACTGTCTTATTTAGTCATAAGAATTTTTTTATATCAAATCTTTTATTGATGTGTTTTTTTTAATGTGATTTCCCAGGGTGTATCATCTTTTCATCTTATTAATACTTTCATTCAAAATGCAAATGTTTTTCTTCAGAATGAAATTAAGTTTACCATTTTCTAAAGTTTTACATACATTTTGTCTGCACTAACAGTTTTGCTTGACCTTAAACATCAATAGTTTTCTCGTATGTTTCCTTCAGTAAATTTTAGTTTGAACTCTTACATTTAGGATGACTCTTCATGTAGAATATAATTTTTTATATAATGTAATGTGTCAGTTTTCTTTTCCTTTCTCTTTTTTTCTTTTTTTCTGGGGGAGGGTTGGATGGAGGGAGGACACGAATATCCAATTGTTCCAGCATCATTTGTGCTAAAGATTATTTTTATTGAATTACCTTGACACCTTGTTCAAAATGAATTGACAATACATGTCAGAGCCTGTTTTTCAACTATTTATTCTGTTCCATTAATCCATGTGCCTATTCTTAGGCCAATAACATATTGTTTGATTATCATAATTTTATAAAGTTTAAAATCAAATTAAACTTTGTTTTTATTTTCCAAAGTTGTTTTGAATACATACTCTGGATCTCTTCGTATAAATGTTAGAATTAGTTTGTCAATTTCTACCAAAAAAACTGTATATGGTAAGGATTACACTGAATCTGCAATATCAATTTGGGAAAAAAATGATAAGTTAACAATATTGAGTTTTCTAATCCATGAACATGGTAGTGGTTTCCATTTGTTTTGCTCTCCCTTAATTATTCTCAGCAATTGTTTTTAGAGATTAAATGTGGGAAAAAAGTCTTTAATATTCAATCTGTCTTCTTCCTCTTCTTCCTCCTCCTCCTCTTCTTTTAATAATTATATGCATTTTTTCTTTCTGCACATGGAAATTTATATCTGGATTATACTTCTTCTCTTTAAAAAATGTCCTTTAATATTTGTTTAATGTAGGCATGCTGGCAATGAATTAGCTCAGATATTGTTTGTCTGAGAAAGCTTTTATTTCACCTTTGTTTTAAAAGATACCCGTCACTAGTTATAGAATCCTGGTTTATATTTATTTTTCCTTAAAGTGAAAGAAATAATTCTTCCTCTCTTTCTCTCACACACATGCAACTGGCATTTTTATTCGATTAATTTTTATAACTTTTTTTCTCTGTCAAAATTCTTCACTTATTTTTATATATATTCTAACTTTTCCCTTATTTCTTAAAACTTAACTAACTCTTTGTATATCCTTTTGAATAATTCCAAATCATTGGCTTTTCTTGGAGATTTCTGTTAATTTTTTCTTTGGGTCCATTTCCATTAACTTTTTTATCATTTAACAGTGTATCTTTTACTCTACGTAGGTCTCAATTAAAAAAAAAAAAAAACTCTGTATATGTATGTAGGCAGACAGTGAAGTCAATAGTATTTAACTGTAGCAATTGGAAAAGAACATGCCTCTTCTGTAAGACTGTCGAAGTATGCATAGGTGTCAAGGCAATAAATCAATCTGGCAAGTAGTGAAACTGAGATTACAAATGTGTTACTATGTTTACATTCAGTGTACCATACTTACTTCAGCAGTGTCCTCATATTATCTCATTTGGTTTGGTTCCTAGAGTGTCCCCAAATTTGTTTCAGGGTTCTTTTTCTATCCTCAGTTTTCAGGAGGCCCTACATGCTTACCCCACAGATGAGGTCTGCCTTTGTGCTCCTGTCCCTCCCAAGGGGTCAGTAACTGTTGTTTGTTATTTGCTGTGAAGTGTTTGTGAAATATAAAGAGGCGTTTTTGGTTCCTCTGCTCCAGGCTCAGATTGAAGCAGACCTTGTGCATTTGTGCCTTGGAGTGGAATTCCCTCACGTTTCAGCCACCATATGCACCCCCCATGACAGCCAAATTTTGTCCAGTTATTGGGGACAGGTGGAGAGAAAGGCTCAGTGTATTTTTTCCACCAGTGTTGGGAGAAGATATTTGCTTTTTTTCAGTGCAGGACCTTGAGCCCTAACAAGTTTTTGGCCCCTTCCTAAGGCAGAAGTTTTCGCTTCTTTCTGTCTTCTAACAGTAGCAAACCCTGCCTGAGCCCTTGGCATGAAAATATTTCCGAGTCCTCTCCCATCAGTCTAAACCTTTTGCTTTGAATAGGAGACAGATCTTGGAAAAGAACAAGATTTTTTTTTTTCCTGTGTGACACCAAAGGGTGCTCTCACACATATCTCCTGCCCTACCCACATTCTTTCTGGTAAACCAAAATAGAGACATAGAAAAGAACTTGGCAAGTATGTGCAGACTTTTATTGAATATGGGAAGAATTAATTTTGTCACACTAACCATCACTAAGTCTTGAAGAAATTACTGAAATTTAGTTGTTTTCATCTTATCCCTTTTCAGGGAGCCACCTCTTCTTTTGGTATTCTATGATAAAACAGTCTATGTATCCCATTTCTCCATGGGTCTCATATCCTCTGAAATTCAGTTCATCTGGTTGCCTTGTAATCTCAGCTTTCTGATGGTCTCAAGAAAAATTAAGATTTTGTAGATTATTTGAATTTTATTTTTGCTAGAATGGAATCAACAGCATAGAAATATAATGCTTCCTCATGTGATTTTGTTGTCACATCAAAGCAGCTTATATATTATATATTAATATATATGTTATATATAATATATATCTGAGTTTTCACTCTATATTAAAGGTAATGATAAAATAGTATAAGGAAAAGTAGGTTCATTCATTTTATTTTTTCTTTTTCCACTTCCTATTTCATCTCAGACACATTTGCTTTCTTTTTGGGATGTCAAATCGAAACTACTCCCAGTTGCAATAATTTTCCTTTAAGGAAGAAAATAAAAACCTCTATGTTTGGGAAGATATTTAAAAAATTTCCTTGGAAACCACATGATATTATTTTCCAGTCTGACCAAATGACTTTTTGCCTTGCTAACTATGGAAATTCTCCCCGTGCTCCATCCTGCCTGAGACGTTGACACATAATCAAAATGAATATCAGCCAAAATATGTTGGAAGAGAGTTCTCATTGTCTTATAAATTTCCGAGCCAAAGTGGGAAGAAAAACAATACTATTTTGACTCATTATCTTACCAATCCAAAATACTATATAAGCCAGAGCATCTTCCTCTATAACCTCTGGTATATGTTTAAAATCCTGTGTTTCTATTGATATATTCACAGTGGAAAGCAGTGATACAAGGGAAAGATATATATATATACTCTTCTATGAGGCATTTTTCTTCTAAAATCCTGACTTCAGCCACAAAAATATAGAAGTCCCTCCTATTAGCCCACCCAGAGGCAATCGACTCAAAATACCTTTTACAAATCCTTACTAATAATGGAAATGTGAATTTATCTATTTACGATAAAATCATGACTACAAGTCCTTACTTCTATATCTGGTATACTGGAGTTTCTAAATGAATATTGACTATTTTATTTGGCATTATTATAATCATTTTTGTTTTTGTTATTACTCTCATTACAAAAGATACACTGAAGCCAAAACAATGATTTGATTTTGATGAGGCAAGCTAGAGAGAGTTGACTGTCCACCCAAGCCCATGCTTCCTCTACAATAATACAGAGTAACTGCTGGGAGGTGTCTGTGCAGTCAGGAATTATATTGCCGAAAATCCCTGTATCTATGCATGATCACATGCATAATTCTTACCAATATGAGTAGCAGGGATGCAGGGTGCCTCTGCATACCTGCTCTCTCTCTTTTGTGTCTGGATTAAGATGCTTGTTTGGCACACAAGGCCTGAGAAAGTTGTATGATGGAAGAACCTCATTGCTGCACTATTGCATTAAGGATTGCCGCCTAAGACTCTTTTGCAAGAAATAAACCTCTATTGTGTTTGAACCTTTGCATATTTGGGAGTTTACTTGTTATCTTAGCTAATTTTATCTTAACTAATATAATGTGGGTGGACTACTCCAAAAATAATTTAGTAATCTACAAACCTTTATTGGTTCTTGGTTATTTAAATGTAGAAATTAAATAATAAGAATTTAGGAAATGTATAACAATTAAACAATATACTTTTACCAAACAACATATTTTTTAAAGTTAAGCTTATATTGTGTATGTCTTTTATTTCTCTATTTTTATTGAATTTTACAAAATATTGCTCTACCATGGATTAGAAATTTAAAAAATAATCGTTCATTTATTTTAGATAAAAATATTCATTTAATACAGATGGTTTGAATAGCACTTGACTAAAAGATAGATATTGTGCCTTGCAGAAATAGTGTTCCGTTTCTGTTATACTCTTAGGCACCTGCTTCTAGTTAAGTAAACTATATCAGGATTCTCTCATTGAGACTTTTCAGGCTCACACTCCTCCACTCAAAGAATCAATCATTCTAACCAATTTAGCTTAACATAAGTACCTTCTTGCAGGGAAGATTTTTGGCTATCAATAACCATTAATTTTAAATTTCATTCAGTTATTAAATTTTTACCTTCATTATTTACAATTGCTACTCCTATCTCCTAAAAATGCATTAATTCTTATTAATTATAATAAAAATATCTGTCTTTTTAACCACTGCCTGCATGGCCTTCACCTAGTTCCTGTCTAACTTACTTGAGTTTCTCCATTTCCTCCAAAGCTCTCTGGCCACTTACTAGCTATAAAATAAATGAAGTAGCTGCTATGGCCTCCTGTGGATTTCCAGTCCACGATGCTCTGCAGAGCTGTGTACCACATGTATGTATTTTCTCACAGAGATTCTTGATTTAGACTATTTTAAATATTTAAAGTAAAATTTTAAAAATTAAATATATTTATGTATTTTCAATGTGGTTGATAATGTCAATTATGTAACAGTTATTTCAAAAATGTAACTTTTCCTTTAAACAATGAGGAATGCACACCCAAGTACTAGGAGTGATAGGAAATGCAATATTTAATCAACAAAGTCTCTTCTCTCAAGTCTCTTTTAATGCTAATTACTATGCTGTAAGAGAGACAAATGTCCTAATATCCAACTATTTGACATATTGCATTGTAATTAGCTTTACCATTTCTTTTTCTTTTTGCCTTCTTCAATAGATGCTATCACGTTCCTCAAGTTCAGTGAAATGTTACCTTTTCTGTCTCTCATCTTCAGTTCCTATCATAGTACTTGGCTATGTAACAGATATTCAATAAACCTATATATTTTTAAGTTTTTGACCTGCTCTTTTGGAGACAAGAATCTGGATAGCCATCTCCTCTACCACCTCAGGGCTGATAACAGTAGCCTAATAAAAGTGCCATGGTTTGCAGAGCCCGACAGCTCTGGCTTCAAATGCTTGCTCTGCTCTGCAGTCCTGAGTGAACTTATTCATGCCGCTCCGTCTGTTTGAGCCTCAGTTCCCGCAGCTGCTAAAATATACCCCTAGGGTTTTATTGTAGATACTAAATATAAGGTTTGTAAAGTATTTGGAAATCACTATACCAACAATGCAAAAGGACTATTTTTCATCTAGTCCAATTCCAATTGTTTTATGCATGCTGCTGAGATCCAACAAACAAGTATGACTTGTCTAAAACTCGCCTGTGAGTTAATTTAGTAAAGATGGCCAAAAACATATTTTTATTATCAGTACCAGCTTTATGGTAGCTCTGGTCTCCTCTATAAAGATCAGTATCCTTAAAAGTAAGACTCTTAAAGGTTGGGCACCTCAAATAGAAGTGTAAAGGAAAATAAAGGGAAATAATTGATAAAAAGCATATTTGAGGTCATAAATGAAAAGTCAAAGCCCTTTCTCCTGCCCCAGAAAAGAAACCTCAAAATTATTTATCTTTCTAAGAATGACCTCCTAAACCGAAACTTTCCTTAGGCACTCCTGGGAAAAAAATAGCTAATTGTTTATGGGATGAAATGGAGAACAGCATATATTTGTTGTCAGGTACATTTACGTGGCACAGAATATTTTATTTAATATCCATAAATGTGCAGGTTCATGAAAAAGCATACGCACAACATGAAAGCACTCTTAAAATTTTCAGCTCAAGTTGTCATCATCCCCTGCCACCGGCCAATTTTCCATTTAAACATTTTTCTAACCCAGCCTCTTGCTCAACATTGCCCATGGTCGAACAGTATTCCTTTTATCCTTCCTTTTCATTCAAATTTACTTCATGAGGGGATCTGGAAAGTAGTCAAGAGAAGCAAAGACAGCCAGTGATTTTTTTTTTTTCTTTAAGCATGACGTGGGCTACCAACAAGAGACATTTTGGATTTCATACTCTTAATTTAGAATTTATTAGAATCGTAGCAAATGTAGCATTGTTGTACCTCGATAACCTCTGCATAGTTTAGAAAGACGTGAAGTGTATTTTTGTTTGTTTGGTTTTTTTTTTAGAATGATGAAGCCAAATGCTTACAGATGCTAAAATAGCAGTATTGGAGAACCCGAGAGCAATGTTATGGACAAATCATATAAAAATGTAGAAACGTGTCTGTTTTCATTTTCCAGAAGCAGGAAATGATGCCACAAGGGAAAGTCTGGTCTGTAGTGAGGTAGAAGAAGAAAAATAATAATATTGATTTGAGGTTATGTTGATGAAAGAAAAATAGTGGAAAGGAAAATATATGAAGGTCAGTGAGACTCATAAGAGGAGGCACTGCTCATAATTTTAATAGGTAAAGCCTGTCATCCTCTGTAGTCAGCTCTGTGATCCTTTCCAATTTTCTTATACATTATATTTCTCTGGTTGTAATCCTTTGCCTTGATATCTAGTAGCCACACAATTACCTTTTCTGTTTCTCTCTGGACAGAGATACCAACATATGTGCAAGTTTTCCCATTACTACAAGCAGACTTCTTCCTTTAGACGAGGTTCTGTTTCCAGAACTTCTAGCCAGGTCCATCTCAGGGTTCACCTAATTTTACTTTGAGTGAAGATATATGCTCTGGCTTAGCCTCATTAATCTCCCTCCCTGAGGAATGCCTGTAGTGCTGAAAATCCTACTTTCCTTTGTATGTCCCTATATTTTCAGCAACATTTCTGTTAAGTAGAAAGCGCCCAGAGCTTCTTGACAGTGCCATTTTGGTAATACCCAACAGCACCTAAAATTGGGCTAAGCACTAGTGATACAATCTATAGTAAATGTTGGCCTGCAGGAAGTTTTTCATATAAGGTAACATTTTAAATTGGTCTGGTGGAAATAAAAACAGGTAAATTCCTGCTGTTAAGGGTTTACAATTTTCTGCAGGGGAAATGGTAGTTATGTGTCACTTTTCACATTGCAGACACTTATTTTTGTGTACTTGTATAAGGCACAAAGGGGCAGATTTGAGACAGAGGCTTTGCCTGGGAGAAGTTGGGAAATGTTTTATAGACACATTCTCTAAGACTAGTCTCATTTTTGTAAGAAGAACCATTATTTAATTTATTAGGCACTTTCTGTATGCCAAGCACACTGTTAAGTATGCTTTATTTTCAGTGTGGGAAAGACAGTATTATGTCCTCTAGCATTAGAACAATGATTAATCCTACAATGAGGGGAGGCAGACCAGGGATGGGAACACCGGATTCTGCTTTCACAGCTTATGCTCAAATCCGAACCCTGCTGGCTGTGACTCCATGAGGCCCCCATCTGTTGAAGAAGTTACTAGGTACAAAAGAGAGACAAGGTTCTAGGAACTCTGATTAAGGAGGTATCATCCACATTCTGAAAAGGGCAGCATGTGGTGTAGAATACACAGTATCAGAAAGGAAGTGCTTTTAAGATGGGTATGAATGGTGAACCAGTACAATCTGGCTTTGTAGCCATTTGTTGTTAGCCTCCTCAGCACATATTCCCCCTTTATCCTCCTATCCCAGCCTTAAATTTCCCAGACACAGTATTTACATGAAAAAAATCACCCACTATAGTAATGGGAATAGACCCAAATTTCACTGTACCGGTATACATGTCCTAATTCCTCAACTATTATGGGAATATTATGTAGCTAAATTTAACCAAATCAATGAGATTCAATTCTGATATTTATATGTGAACTATGGGAAAAATAAAAGTTTATATTCCTTATTGAATGTAAATGAGGACACATATAATCTCTGCTATGGGTGATAGCAATTTATGGCCTTGAGGGTAAAGCTTGCCTGAGATGGGGGTTAATAAGGTGGTATCAGTCCTAAGAATGGAGAGATAGAAAGTGGACATTGTTCATGTCATTTAGGTCATTGGTCAAAACTTACCTCAAGTTTTCATTTGTTTGAGCCAGCATATCCCTTTCATTATTTAAAGCTTAAGTTGGGTTATCTCGCAACTATAAACCTATCAATTAATACTTCATAAGACTCAATGAAGCTGTACCTTTACAGAAATGGAAGTGGAGAGGTTGATTTTCAGTATAAATACGTGGAGCAAAGACATGCTGGAAAGCATGTAATGCCAGAAGCTATGCTTTTAAACAGATGTTGGCAAATGGAGAAAATAATATTTATTAAATGACTACTAAGTACCAGGTATATGTCAGATATTGTCATGTATATTATCTTATGTAACTCATTTTAACTCTGAAATTAGTGGTATTATATCAATTTTACAGGTAAGGATTTGAGAGTTTAAGGCAAGTTGCCTAAGGTCAAACAGCTAAGAAATGATTGCAACATGAGTAAAACTAAAACCTTTCTGACTGGAAAGCTTATGTGTGTTTTGCCATGGAATAAAAATACAATATACAATATAAAGTATGAAACTGTTAGCCAGGTAACATGGAGTATAGCAATACCAGAATAAAGTTGTAAGGAATAATAATGTAATAATTTCGTAGGTTACCCAAAGCTTTAACATCTGACTCTTAATATCTTAGAAAACTCACCCCAACTGAGAAGTTAGATTGAGGGATATTGATATTCTTCCTGCTAAAGAAATGATCAGAGATGATTGCCAGAAAAGGGAGATGTTCCTGGGCATCTGAGGTGGTGGCTTTGTTACTGAATATAACTCAGTGGCATACAGGAACCCTAGTGATTTCCAGCATCATATCTTGGGTTGATGATCTGGTGCAGTGAGGGTATTTCTCAGCACAATTCAGGTGCATCTATTCCTCCTTTGGCAATATTTAGTAGACCATTTATATTTCAATGAAAATAACCCCTTCCTATTGGATAATGTGTGTCCGGGGACTTAAATCATTGTGATACATGCTTGTAAGACTTAAAGTTAAACCATCAAACAAGTTCTAGCCAGAGTTAATACTAGCTAAAACTGCCAAAATATCAGACAAACACACTCATATTAATGTATAATGGTTCATAAGGTCCAGTTAATATGTTATTGTTCCCAAGGATACTGGTGTTTTGATGAGAAACAAAGTCATTGACCAGGGATCTGAAACACAGTTGCTCACAGTGGCTAAAAGGAAATATACATGTGTAAAATAAATCAGGTGGAGAGTGGCCAATCAGAGAGATACCAGCCTAAACAGAAGAATCAACTGAATGTGGACACTTGAGGACCAGACTTTTTATTTCAAGAGCTTCTGATGTTTCAAAAGAATCTAGAAACTTATAGTTTTAAATAAACATTTTAAATATTTACATGCTATCAACTAATCCACTAAACAACCTATGTGCTCTACCAGCTTCCTGCCTTTAACTTCACCCAAAAATCATGCTTCACCAAAAGTATTTTTTGTTTTTTCAGCCACCAGCTTTTGGTTTTCTGCTCATGATTGATCTGGCCATGCTGCAAACCCTTTTCATGTCATAGACAAGGAACATGAAGGAAATATGGAAAAGCTACCTTTCTTGCGTTGTCAGAACAGGTACAAGATGCAAAGGCAGCTTTATGGCCCCAAAGTCCTAGGTACCTGTGCTCATAGGCAATAAAGCCACAACCACAACAGTGCCTAAAATGTAAAGTCTGGAATAAAGAGCTACAAACTGACATGCAGTGGTTAGTGTCACAATTCAAGGCAGAGCTTTGGAGATAAATAGCAAAGAAAAAATAAAGCCTTCTAATGTGACACAACAAACACTTTCAAAATATAAGAAGTTGCTGATCTCATCTGTCATGAGTTGTTTTTACCTATTACTGGCTATTTTTAATGTGTCAAGGAAGATTACCCTATTGATCATGGAAATAGCAGCTATTTCATGAAATTTTCTTGGCCCTGATCACTATCAAATAATTACGGGAAATTACTTCCCATTGATGTTAGAAAGGCTTTTGGGGGTCTATATGCCCATTTAAACTACTTTTGTGTGTCATTGGATTTGTGTGAGGTAATGGATGTGTTTTAATTACATTCAAATTGCAGGGCTTTGTATATAAGCTGCACATTCATATACTGAAAGGAAAAGCAATCAGCAATTTTTAATAAGGAAAATCTTTAGCTCTAACTATGCTCTCACTGCATGTCTTACCAAAATGGTTTGAAGATTGTGTGGTTGGCACCTAAAATATGTAGTGTGCCAGTTAGAGGGTAAATATATTTCTCTATTTCTCCACAGAAATGAGGTTTCTGGTGGATGGAAGCATTTTGTGAAGTGAGAATGATGGGATAAAGTTTGAACTGCGAAATCATGAGGGCTGGCATAATATTTGAGCACTTTTCACGTGTCATAGAATTCACAAGAGATACTGCAAGGCCTAGATTGCCTTTAAAAATATTAAAACTCCATAAGAAATTAAGGATTAAGAGCCCACTGCAACCCTGTCATCATTAGTTTAGAGACTGAAATGTATAAAGACTCCTACATGTTAAGAGACAAATGCTCTTGCCATGGTGCCCGTGCCCTGTACTAAAAGTGGACGGAATGTCTTGAGTAATCAGGAGAATCTCTCAAGGGCAAAGGTGTCAACTCAGGTGGAAGAAGGGGGAAAGCCTGGGAAGGAGGTGGGAGGGCACAGGTAGGGTGTGTGTGTTCCAGTTTCTGCTGGTTGATGAAAAAGGATACATCTTCTTATGTGTCAAAGAGAAAGAGCTGGTATGTGACAGATAAACTTCTCTGGCTTTCAGGGGAGAAATTTGCACATTCTCTTTAAGTGTACAGTAGGTATTTGTAGAACTACAGAGAAAAGGGAGAACATAATATGTTTTCATACCCTAGGATAGCAAAGAAAGCACAGTTCTATTCATCTTTCTATATCATTTTCAACAATCATTATTTTGCCCCAATCTGCCTACATTTAGGAAAGGGCTGGCCTGGCCTAGGAAGAATACTAGCTCCAGTCAGTTGACTGGATTTAGGACCTCCATTCTAACAGGGTAGAAAATGTAGAAGAGGCAGAATCCCTGGGCTCTATCAGCTATGAGGGCAACGAAGAACATGGAGATTATCCAGACATCCAAGGAGATATTGTGTCCCAGTGTGAACTGTGTCCATTTGTAACGATGCTGAATTCCAATCCCCATTGAGCTAAATACTCTGCTCTGCCATGACTACATGGCTCCAGAGCTTGTTGGAGACTGTGTCACTCTTGGTAGAGTAGTTCAGAGACTTTAGTCATGAGAACTGGTTAAGATAGATACCAACAGATTGATAGAAATATTTATAAAATTAGAATCATGAAGTGGGAAGCAATCTTTAAGTATCTGGCATCGCTCTGTACTCCAAGTAAATCTCTGTGCCAGGCATACCCAATAAAAATATAATATATTTACCCAAACACAGATACAGAATTTACGCTTTCTTTACTCCTTCTTCTGCCTGCAGTTTAAAGAGAAAAGAACAAGAAAAGTATTAATAATTTTAACTGCCTCTCACAAATTTTGATATATTTTCATTATCATTTAGTTTAGTTTATTTTCTAATTTCCCTTGTAATTTCTTCTTTGATCCATGAGCTATTTAGAGGTATGTTATTCATTTTCAGATATTGGGGGCTTTTCTAAATGCTTTATTGTTACTAATTTCTAATTTAATTCTTGTGTTGTCAGAGACTATATTCTGTAAGATTTAAATCATTTGTATTTTGTAATTTAATTTATAGTCTATGTTTGATGAATATTCCAGATACACTTAAAAAGACTTTAACCTGCTGTTGTGTGCAGTAAAATATAAATTCAGTTAGGTAAGGTTAAGGTAGATTTTAATGATTTTCAAGTCTTCTATTTTTATATTGAACATTTTTTGCCTAGTTTTTTTCTTCCAAATACTGAATCAACATGTTAAAATATCCATCTCTATTTTGTAGATTGTCTTTTTCTCCTTTTGGTTTTGTCAATTTCTGTTTCATGTAGTTTGAAGCTCTATTATTAAGTACATGCAAATTTATAATGTTTAAATCTTTGTGAATTAATTTTTTTGTGTAATTACCTTTATTAATTATATCTGGTAATACTCCTTACATTTAAATCTATTTTGCCTGATATAATCACTCCAGCTTTGTTGTGCTATTTGTATGATATAATATCTTTTTCTCAATACGTTTACCTTCAAATAATCTCTTTTTATATTCAAAGTCCATCTTTTGGCACTAGTATATAGTCACATCTTGCTTTTTTATCCAATGAGTATTTCATTTATAGCCGATAAGCTTATTGATGTTAATTGATTTAGGCTAACCATTTTGCTGTTTCCTATCTGTGTCACCTGTTTGCTGTTACTGTGTTTTTCCCATTCTTTCTTGAATTTTGTAAATATTTCATTAAAATTCCAATTTTCATTTACCTATTAAAATTTTAGTTTCCTCTTTATTTTTAATGGCTGTTGTAGAGATTTCTCTACACATTCGTGACTTATCTCAGTCTATGTAGAATTCACCTTTTTTTTTTTGTGAGATGGAGTCTTGCTGTGTCACCCAGGTTGGGGTGCAGTGGCATGATCTTGGCTCATTGCAATCTCCGCCTCCTGGGTTCAAGGATTCTCCAGTCTCAGCCTTCTGAGTAGCTGGGATTACAGGTGCATGCCACATGCCTGGCTAATTTTTGTATTTTTTTTTTTTAGTAGAGACGGGATTTCACCATGTTGGCCAGGCTGGTCTTGAACTCCTGACCTTGTGATCTGCCTGCCTCGGCCTCCCAAAGTGCTGGGATTACAGGCATGAGCCACTGCACCTGGCTAGAATTCACATTTTAACATGTCACATTACATGCAGCAATATATTTCCATTAAAACACTCTACCTCAAGCAGGCTGTCCTAGATCACTGCCACCATTGCTGGTACTCATGTGCCCCACTCAGGGATTCAAGGACAGATCTAGACAACGTTTCACTGCCACCAGGAATGCCTGCATATACCACACAGGAGTTTCAAGACCAGCCCAACTGGTACTCCTGTTCCCAACAAAGCCTCATAATAGACTCCATGAACAACCTCAGTTTAAGTTACTGAGTCACAGACACCATGGACATTTATTACAACTGAATAAACAATATGGCATAACACAAAATCAAAGCCAATGTACCCTACTCAATCCACACTATGTAATATCTACAGGAAAATGTCTTTCTTTCCAAAAGCTACCTAATACAATTGGAAGAAGTGACCATTACACCAGATACACAGATACATTCTGTCAACATAAAGAGAGAATAAATATGAAAGAGCAATGAAACACAGCACATTCAAAGGAACAGAATTCTCCAAAAATAGACCCCGAATGAAAGGAAATCTATGAAATGCCTAAAAATAAATTCAAAATAATAATCTTAAGGAAACAGTAAAATACTAGAGAACACAAGTAGAAAATATAAAAGTATCAGGAAAACAATTCATAATCTGAATGAAAAAACTCAACAAAGAGATAGATATCATAAAAAAAAAAAGAACCAAATAGAGATCCTGGAACTGAAGAATTCAAAGAATGAAACAGAAAAAAAAAATACAAAGGAGAGCTTTAACAATAGATTAAGTCAAGCAGGAAAAAAAGAATGTCTGATTGAAGACAGGTCTTTTGAAACAGCACAGTCAGGTAACAAAAAAGCAAAAATAATAAAAAGAATGAAGAATGTCTATGTGACACAAGGGACACACACCATCAAGTAAACAAATATTCAAGTTTTGTATGTTCCAGAAGGAGAAGAAATGAGAAAAGGCATAGAAAATCTATTTAATGAAATAATAGCTAAAACTTCCCAAGTCTTTGAAGAATTATAGACACACAGATCCAAGAAGCTTAAAGATCTCCAAGCAGATTTAATCCCAAAGGTATTCTCTGATGCACATTATAGTCAAACTATCTAAAGTTAAAGACAGAAAATTTTTAAAACAGCAAGAAAAAGCATCAAATTACAGTTAAGGGAATCTCCATGACAATAACAGCAGACTTCTCAGCAAAAATCTTACAGTTCAGGATGTAATGGAATGATATAGTCAAGTAATGAAAGAACAAATAAGTTAGTAAAGAATCAAATAACCAGCAAAGATATCCTTCAAAAAGGAGAAATAAGGTTTTTCCAAGACAATCAAAATCTGAGAGAATTTATCAACACTAGACTGACCTGCAAGAAATACTTAAGTGAGTCCCACATCTAACAGTGAAATGATAATATCTGCCATCACGAAAATTCATGAAAATATAAAACTCACTGGTAGAGAAGATATACAAATAAGAAAAAAGGAAGACAAATATTATCACTAAAAAAAATCACCAAATCATAAAGATAAAAAAAAAAAGGAACAAAGAACAAACAATGTACAAAACAATCTGAAAACAGCAAAAGTCAGAGGAGTAAGTCCTTACCTATCAATAACAACCTTGAATGTTAACCATTTATGTTTGCCAATTAAATGTTATAGAATGACTGAATGGATTTAAAAGTACATAAAACAGAACTCAACTATATTCTGCCTAAAAGAAACTCACTTCACCTGTAACAACACACAGACTGAAAGTGAAAGGATAGAAAAAAAAATCATGTAAGCATAAAAATGTAGCTTTACTTATGGCAGTCAAAGTAATCTGTATTAGTCCGCTTTCACACTGCTGATAAAAACATAACTGACACTGGGTAATTTATAAGGAAAAAGAGGTTTAATGGACTCACAGTTCCACATGGCTGGGGAGGCCTCACAATCATGACGTGAGGCAAAATGCACATCTTACATGGTGGGAGGCAAAGAGAGAGTGAGAACCAAGCAAAAAAGGAAACCCCTTAAAAAACCATCAGCTCTTATGAGACTTACTCACTTCCATGATAATAGCATGGGGGAACCGCCCCCATGATTCAGTTATCTCTCACCTGGTCCCACCCATGACATGTGGGAATTATGGGAGCTACATTTCAAGATGAGATTTGGGTGGGGGCACAGCCAAACCATATCATAATCTTAGGCAAAAATCATAAAAGAGGCAAAGAAGGTCATCATATAATGATACAGGATCAATTCCCCAAGAGAACAAAACAGTTATAAAAACATATGCACTAAAAACTAGGGCACTCAGATATATAAAACAAATATTATTAGATTGAAAGGGAGAGATAAACTCAAATAAGATGATAGTTTGGAACTTCAATACCCTACTTCTACTCAGCATTGGGGAGATCATCTAGACAAAAAAACAAAAAAGAAACATTGGAATGAATCTGAACTGTAAACCACATGGACCTAGTAAGATATTTATGGAACATTTGATCCATCAGCTACAGAATACATGTTCTTCTTATAGCACATGAAACATTATCCAGGATAGACCTTATGTTGAGGCACAAAACAAGTCTCAACAAACATTTAAAACATAAACAAAAGTATCTATTTAGACCACAATGGAACAAAACTAGAAATAAAAAATAAGATAAACTTTGAAAAGTATAAAAATACATGGAAATTAAATTACATGATCTTAAACAACTATTGGATTCATGAAGAAATTGAGAAGAAAATCACCATAATTTTGAAACAAGCAAAAATGGAGACACAACATACCAAAACGTATAGAATACAGCAAAAGCAGTACGAAGAGAGACATTTACAGCAATAAACACTTCAATCAAAAAGTAGAAAGATTTCAAATAAACAGCCTAATTATGCTAGTTCATAAAAACTAGAAAAGCAAGGACAAACCAAGCCCAAAGTTAGTGAAGGAAAAAAATAATAAAGATAGCAGAACTAAACATAATAGAGACTAAAAAAGATACAAAGGATCAGCAAAAAAAGCTGACTTGTTGAAAAGATAAAGAAAATAGAAAACCATGAATAGATTATCTGACAGAAAAAGAGAAAATCCAAACACATAAAATCAGAAATGAAATAGGAAACATTGTAACAGATACCACAGAAATAAAATAGATCTTTAGAGACTAAAATGAACACCTATATACTAACAAATGGAAAAACCTAAAGCAAATGGATAAATTCATGTATACACACAACCTACCAAGATTCAACTAGGAAAACATTAAAAACCTGAGGCAACCAGTAATGAATAATGAGATTGAATAAGTACTAGTTTCTCACCAAAGAAAAGCCCAGGACCATATGAGTTTATTGCTGAATTCTACCAAAATATAAAGAACTAACACCAATTATTCTCTATTCCAGAAAATGAAGGATAACCTGAGGTTAGGAGTTTGAGACCAGTCAGGTCAACAGGGTGAAGAATTCTTTCTAACTCATTCTATGAAGTTAGCATTACTCTGATAGTGAAACCAGATGAGGGCATCACCACCACCACCACCACCACCACAACAACAAAACTACAGGCCATTATTTCTAATAATTATATATGCAAAAATTCTCAATACAATACTAGCAAACCAAATCCATAACACATCAAAAAGACGATATGCTATGACAAGTTGAGATTTATCCCAGTGATGCAAAAGTAGTTCAACACACACCAAATCAATAAATATCACCTCAACATAATGAAGGACAAAAAAGTTTTATATCAATATACACTGAAAAAGCATTTGATAAAATTCAACGTTTCTTCATGAAGAAAATTCTGAACAAATTAGCATAGAATGAGAAGCATATCTCAACATATTAAAGGCCACATAAGACAAACTTATGGGTAGCATTATACTCTATGGGGAAAAACTTAAGTCTTTTTCCTCTAAGAATTGAAGCTAAACAGCTAGTGTACTTTCATGAACTCTATTCACCATAATACTACAAGTCCTAGCTAGAGCAATCAGGCAAGAGAAAGAAAGGAATATAATTTAGTTTAAAAAAAATGAATACATAAAGGCAAGGCAGAGTGTGGTGGCTCATGCTTGTAACCCCAGAATTTTTGGAGGCCGAGGAGGGTGGATAACCTGAAGTTAGGAGTTTGAGACCAGTCTGGTCAACAGGGTGAAACTTCATCTCTACTATAAATACAAAAATTAGCCAGGCATTGTGGCAGGTGCCATCATCCCAGCTACTCAGAAGGCTGAGGCATAAGAATCACTTGAACACAGGAGGCAAAGGTTGCAGTGAGCTGAGATTGCGCCACTGCACTCTCAAGTCTGGGTGACACAGCAAGACTCTGTCTCAAAAAAAAAAAAAAAAAAAAAAAAAAAGAAAAAAGAAAAAATATAAGAAAGAAAGAAACAAAAATAAACACAAGAAAGTCAAGTTGTTTCTCTTTGCAGATGACATGATCTTACTTATTGACAACAAGACCTAAAGACTTCATCAAAAAACACATAGAACTGATAAACAAGTACAGCTACAGGATACAAAACCAACATACAAAAATTAATATGATTTCTATATGCCAATAATAAAAATAGCTGAAAAGGAAAGCAATATCATTTGTAATAGCTACAAAAACAGATTACATAGCTAGTTATACATTTAACCAAAGAATTGAAAAATTTCTACAATGAAAGCTACAACACAACACACTGATAATTGAAATTAAGGAAGAGACAAACAAATAGACATTCCATGTTCATGAATTGAAAGAATTAATATTGTTAAAGAATTAATATTGTTAAAAGAATTAGTATTGTTAAAATAACCATAATGCCCAAAGCAATCTTCAAATTAAATGCAACTCCTATCTAAATACCAATGACATTCTCCACTGAAGTTAAACACAAAATTCTGAAATTCTTGTGGGACTACAAAAGACCTCAAATAGCCAAAGCAATCCTGAACAAAAAGAACATAGCTCAAAGCATTACACTATCTGATATCAAAATGTACTATAAAGCTACAGATGTAATATAAAGCTATAGTAACCCAAACAGCATGATGTTGATATAAAACCAGAAACATAGACCAATGTAACAGAATAGAGAACCAAGAAATAAATCCATGCATTTATAGCCAACTGATTTTCAATAAGGTACCAAGAACATAGTTAGGGGAAAGGACACCCTCTTCAATAAATCATGCTTGGAAACTGGCTATCCATATGCAAAAAAAAAAAAAAAAAAAAAAAAGAAAGAAAGAAAAAAGAAAGAAAAAGAAAAAAGAAACTGGACCCCTATTTCTTACCATATACAAAAACCAACCAATGTGGATTAAAAACAAATGTAAGTCCCCAAACTGTAAAACCACTAGGAAAAAAATATAGGGGAAATGCTTTAGGACATTGGTATAGTCAAAGACCTTTATGGCAAAGACTTCAAAAGCACAGGGAAAAAAAAAATAGACAAATGTACAGCTGAAACCAGATGTAATCTTAGAATAAATGAAATCTTTAGGATAATTTTTGGCTCAAACATTTTATCATTTCTCAGTGTAAGTCTACTATCTCATTTTTAATCTATGTACAATGTCTTTATCTTCCCTTTTGAAGAATATATTTTTTCTGACTAAAGAATTCTGGGCTGATTTTTCCCCCATCACTTTAAGGATGCAATTACTTTGTCTTCTTTCCTCCCATGTTTCTGATGAGAATCCTTACTATTGTTACCGTGAATTAAATTTGATTTTCTCTTTATTTATTTTTTTAGTTATCAGAGTATGTATTATGGAGTATGATATGCCTTGGTATAACTTTCTTTGGATTCATTTTGCTTAGAATAAAAAGCTTCTTGGATCTGTAAGTTAATGTTTTTCAACAAATTTGGACCACAGATCTTTCTTAACTTTTTGGCCAAATTTAGAATGTTTTCAGTAATTATTCATTCATTTATTTTTTTCTGCCCCATTGTCTTTCCTCTTCTTTTGAAACTCAGAGTACATATGTATATGACTGCTTAATATTGTTCCATAAGTTAATCTTTTTTTGTTGTTCCTTTGAAATGGAATAATTTTATGTATCTTCACTTTTACTGACTTTCACTCTCTTGCCATCTCTGGTATGACTTAGAGTTCATCTGGTGAGTTTTTCTTTGAATACTGATCTTTTAAGTTTTAAAATTTCTATATGATTCCTAAAAAGCATATATTTTATATTCCTCTATTAATATTTTTATCTGTTCATTTATCATATTTTTCTTTTAGCATTTAAATATATTTATAATGACTGCTTTAGAGTATTTGTCTGCTAATTCAGGCACTTACTCTCCTCAGGTGAGCTTTGATAGCCTGTTTTTTCTCTTGACTATGGATGTCGCGTGGTCACGATTTTTGTTCTTTTGCATTTATTTTTATTTTATACTAGATATTGCCAAAGATACTTTATAAAGATTCTGAATTTTTCCAAACTTCCCCTGAAGATTGTTGAGTTTTGTCCTAGCAGGTACTTGACCAAGCTGGACTCAATTCCAAATTATGGTAAGAAGTGGCTAACATTTCTGTTTGGTTTTTCAGCTTTCCAGCTCTTACTTTTCTTTTGCCCTCATGGAGTTTCTTTTACACTTTAGCAGTTCAATGGCTAATTAAGTAAGCTATTTGATCAGATGGCTTGATCAGAATTTATATATAGATGTTGGACTCACTTTCACCTGGTGGGTTCCTCTTTTGAAAAATTTCCTCTGTCACTTGTCAGCTTCCTGGCAATGCCATATTCCATCCCCTGAATCCTCAAGTCGGTAATGCCACATGTTACCATACAGGCCTTTTTGTCTTTCCCTGAACTTATTCAGTTTGGCAAGCTTAGTTCTTTTCTGAGATTGCTCCACTGGTGTTAGTTCTATCCAAACTACCCCTTTCCACTCGGACTTTCATGTGTATGGCTTCTTTTTGACTTTCTTATCTCAGATTAGAAGTTATGTGCTCTGAGAAGACTTTCCTAACCACCCAATCTTATGTAACCTCATCCACACAAATTCATTTATTTTATATCACTTTGTTGTATTTTATTCATATTAAGTATCTACACATAAAAGTATCTCATTTGTTTGTTAATATGTTATTGTGTTTTATTCCACCTAGAAAATAAGCTCTATTAAAACAGGGACACTTTTTTCACTTCCTTTATATCTCTGGTGCTTACCATCACACCTGGCACAGAGCTGACAGTACATACTTTACTGAAAAAAAAATGAGTA
Source organism: Macaca nemestrina (assembly GCF_043159975.1). NCBI lineage: Eukaryota > Metazoa > Chordata > Mammalia > Primates > Cercopithecidae > Macaca > Macaca nemestrina. Next base: position 62,635,943 of record NC_092130.1, read on the forward strand.
TATAAATCACAGGACAATGTTGGAAATAGTAAGGGGAATGAGATGAACAAGGGTCTTCTGCAAAAGCATGAGTCCTACCTTCCATATACTATATTCACTTTTAAAGTATGAGTGCCTAATCACAGTAACAATATACTGAGTCATTACACATAATCATCGCCCTACCTCAGTACCATGTGTATAGGCAGCCACCTGAATGTATCAGACAAAGCATCAGCTTCTTAGTGGGCAGGTTTTGTTTCCTTCCCAGAAGTTTCCTTCCTCACAGTAATTGAACTGTCAGCACTTTGCCTGCACAGCTGCAGGTTAAAAGGGTGACAGTCTAGCAAGCAGTTGGCTGAATACCCTAGTTTGCAAGATTCCTGCTGCATTGTGTCAGAAAGGAAAAGATTCTAACTTGAAAAGCAAGAACATGCAGAGGTTGAAGATCTGTAACAAATAAACGTATTTTTTTAAAAGCAAACGGAGAAAAAAGTGATTAGGTAACACCAAACAGGACCTTCAAAATCTTGATGCGATGTGTCTTCTCCTGTTTGGGTCTTCCTCAGCTTGTAATATTACATCTTGAGCAGACCTACACTTTCTTTCAAGTATTTGCATATTTTTTGTGCCTGTGCCCAGGAGACCATTTGGTACAAACTATCCATCTGCCTTTGTTTTCTCAGATTTTAACACCATTCACCTTGCTTCCCTTATGATTGTATTTGTGCCAGGATGAAGATTATGTGTAAATCCAGAGCTTATGTGAACTCTTCTGCAGTAGATCTCTATACTTTCTGTCTAATGAGACAAATGCTTTGCCTTTGTTCAATTCAAGAGCTGAGTTTTTCTACTGCAAATAGGCATCTGCAGGAACATAGAAAACTATGTGGCAAGAGATAGCCATCAAGAATTTATAAATGACATATATCCAACTGAAAGCCAACCAGGTCTGAAATGCCTGCCAATCAGCTTGGCAGACTGGAAAGCCGTGACTGCTAACTATTGGGAGGTCAGGCCAGTAACTATATATTATTTACTACATGATCAGAGAAAGATGAATGGAGTGTGAGCAATCTCTTCATCTTTTCCTTATCCATCAACACTGGCAATAATCAAGAATTTTGGACTGCCTAGTGCTGTCAGGAGGGTTATTGCTTCATGGTAGAGATGAAGGACACATAAATATGGAAGAACGAATAGGAGAAGCAGTACTTGATTAAGCAACAATGTGTGTCCTTTGGACGGTGTACATAAACTGTGAACAGATAGTTACTCCTCTTTTCTTTGACTATTTTGCTTTTTGACCCTAATTCATCCAACATGGCATAGGTATTAAAGTGATGTACAGAGAGTTGAACATCTTTTTAGTGAGCAGAAGTGGAGAAATGAAGAGCTCTGGAGCCATATTGCCCAGTTTGGCATTCTGGTTCCACTATGGGTTGGCTGTAAAACTTTACCTGTATTTCTTTCTTAAGGAAACATTTCATCATTCATAAAATTAGGATAATAATATTACTGTTTTCATAAGTATTTGTAGCATAAGGTTGTGAAGATGAAAGGATTTAATATGTATAAAGCAATGAGAGCAACAAAGACACCCGGTAACTTCAAAATTATTCCTATTATTATTGCTGTTATGATATGTTCTAGTTATACCATCTCACATCAGAATTAGGCTCTACATCATTACCATCCTTGGAGACAAAGAAGCAAAGGCACAGAATAATTCATCTACTTGCCCATGTTTACACAGCTAGGAACTGGCAGAGCCAGAATCCAAACCCAAGACAGTCTGGCATGGAAAGTAGCTTTAAGTAACTCCTCTGATATAATAGCAAATGCACAGAAGTACAAAGCCATAAATCCTGTGATGTAACAGTCATGATTCCTGACCAGTGGGCTGACTCCCTTGTTGAGACAGTAACAGAGCTCCAAAATACTGAATTATCTGCTTTTACTTCTGAAAGTAGACACTACCAGACTGTATGACTATAATTCCTCTCTGACTTTAGAATCCATGTTATTTCTATTTTATTGTATTATTTTATATTTGCTTCTTGAGAGGTGCTTTTTTTTAAAATTTCCAGTTGGATCACCATTGTGTGATTTGCAATTTCCCTTGACTGTGACTTTTTTTTCCTCTGCATATTCTAAGGACAATGTAGAAAAGGGGTAAACAATTCCTTATCTCAAACTCAGCAATTAAGAATAGCCCATTCACCAAGTAGAAAAAGGAAAAATAGATCTCTCTTTTTAGGCACATTTTCAGACAGGTAAACCCAGGTATGGTTCTAGGCCTATAATTATATACTCTATTTTAAAAGTGCTATGAATCATTCTACTTGCTATACAAACATATATACATTGCCATTCCTACTAGAAATGCATATGGCTTCTGTTTTTAGTAGTTATGTGTTTCACAGCTTTTAAAATCAGCATTCAACTAGTGTATGAGAAAATTAAGAAGAGTTTTTGTCTTTTTCTCTGGTAATATACAAGTTGTTAGAGTTATCTCTTCTGATTTTTATTAGTCTGATATATAGTATATTTAGTAGGGAAACATTTTATTCTCCGTAAGTGGTCCAAAACTTGTTTAAAAAGTTAATATATTTATAGTGACTCTGCTATTCATGTGAGTTCTTTTAGGGATGAGAAGAATTCACTGGTAGATGATTATGCAGGTTAAAATTGTATGCTATTTTTATACTTATATCTGATGTCTTCACAAAAGTATTAAAATTAGGACAGTTCATCAGTTGGTCTGTGCAGCAACTTCTCTGACTCATTATATTAGATTTTTTTAGCAAATGTTCCATGACAAGTATGCAGCTAAGAATTAGTTTACAAGCTTCAGAGTTTTCACACACAGCCCATTAGTAAACAAGGTTGAGTTTTCTTGCTGATGGACAAATACTTTATTATTGCAAAGATTGAAACCACTTCATCTCTCCTTACTCTCTCTCTTCTACCTCAGCAGTGCTCAGGTGAGTTTAATTGAAGGTGTAGGCGGTAGTAAAAGTGTATTAGTCTGTTTTCATGCTGCTAATAAAAAGACATACCCGAGACTAGATAATTTATAAAGAAAAAGAGGTTGAATGGACTCATAGTTCTATGTGGCTGGGAAGGCCTCACAATCATGGCATTCAATGAAGGAAGAGCAAAGGCATGTCTTACATGGTGGCAGGCAAAAAAGAGAAAGCTTGTGCCGGGGAACTCCTCTTCAAAAAGCCACCAGATCTTGTGAGACTTATTCACTACCACAAGAACAGCACAGGAAATACCTACTCCCATGATTCAATTACCTCCTACCAGGTCCCTCCCACAACACATGGGAATTGTGGGAGCTACAATTTAAGATGAGATTTGACTGGGGACACAGCCAAACCATATAGAAAAGCCAGTATAAAAAAAAAGTGCTGAATATCAAACAACTCTAACAATATACTTTTGTCCCTTTTTCTTAAAAAACTATTCTTTATCTCTTTAAAAATGAACATATTTATATTTAATTTAATTAAAAGAGTATAACATGGTTGTTTCCATAAGTCAAGTAATAAAAAGATCAATAAAAGTAATAACCTACCCACAAGCCTAGACACCTCAGATTTTTAAAAAGTGATTATTTGATATATATTTTTAAGACAATGTTGCACACTTATACATGTATATATATATATGAGTTTAATTTTAAGCAAACTCCAAATTTTTTTAAAAGCAGATTTATTGAAAATGTCTAAAAATTATTTTATAACTACATACTATATTTTGTCTCCCATGATGAATTTCAATTTATTTTGTAAATCTAAAAAATAGGCTTTTTGATATACTTGTCCTTAAGCACATAGAATAGGTTCTTAAAATTGAAAATTGCTAAGTCAAATAGTATATTTAGTTTAAATACATAAGGTCAGATTTTTTCCCCAAAATTCTGTAAAAATTCATATTCCCAATATCAATGTATAAAACTATTTCCATAAATCCACTTCAGCAAGGGACTTAATTTTCTTTTTAACTCTTGCCAATCTGATGAATGAAAAAATGATATTCAATTGCCATAATTTTCATTTTCCTGATGGCTAATGAGGTAGACAATCTATTCATATTTGTTGCCCAATTGTATTTCCTCTACTATAAAATACCTGTTTATATTCTTTTTTTTTTTCTTTTTTGAGTTGGAGTCTTGGTCTGTCGCCAGGCTGGAGTGCAGTGGCATGATCTCGGCTCACGACAACCACTGCCTTCAAGGTTGAAGTGATTCTCCCACCTCAGCCTTCCAAGTAACTGGGATTAAAGTCTCCTGCCACTACGCCTGGCTAATTTTTTTATTTTCAGTAAAGACAGGATTTTGCCATATTGGCCAGGCTAGTCTCAAACTCCTGACCTCAGGTGATCCACCTGCCTCAGCCTCCCAAAGTGCTGGGATTACAGGCGTGAGCCACTGCTCCTGACACTGTTTATATTCTTTATCCATTTTTTTTTTCGTATTGGCTTGTTTATCTTATTTTTTAATCAAGTTGGAGTAACTATTTTTCAATGAGACATATTAACCCCTTGGCTTGATTGCGTTGAACATGTTCTTCCAGTTTAACCTTCAAGAGTCACTCTTTCACCTTTGCTATGCACAGACACCTTAATTTTTATGCTGGAAAGTGCATTCTATGACCTCCATCTGTACAGTCTCCCTTAGTGATCTCATCTAGGCTTTGAATGTCATCGGTACACATATGTTTTCAAAGTGTATCTCTTTAGCCCTTGAGTTCTAGACAGTATATATAACTGCCTGTTCCACATTTTCATTTTGAGATCAATACACACTTGAAACTTCACATGTCCAGAATAGAAATCTCCATTCAATGCTTCATACCTCTGCTAGTCTTACATCTCTCTCCATCTTAGTAGACTGCAGGCACCATGATCCACTCAATTGCTTAAGCTAAAATCCTTAGGGAATATCCTTCTTTCCTTTCTTTCATTAGTACCCTTTATTTAATTCTGTAGCCAGCTACACTAATTCCAAAATATGTTCTGTATAGGTGTTTTTCTCAATATATGTTAACATTCTAGCCCCACACACTATCAGTTGCCACCTGAGTTTGTTTGATATTAAACAAAACTGACTTCCCTTTATCCATTTTTGTCCCATAGTATCCATTGAGAAGACAGTAGTTTAATATTATGAGATTTTTACAATTGAAATCATAACTATTTATTTTGGGCTGAAAACTCTCTGATAGCTTCCTACGGCAATTAAAATAAAATTCACACCCTGTCCCAGACTGACTAGAGCATAAACGATACGTCCCTTGTCTACCAAAGCTTCCTCCTCACTCACTGTATTCTTGCTCACCACATTGAATGACTTTCAATGCCTTAATATGTTACACTCATTGTATTTGCAGTGACTTTAAGCTTGTCATTTCCTCTTTCTGAATGCATTCTCATTGCCAGGCCTTACAGAGTAAAGAACAAATCACAATAAACCTTTTAAACCTCTAACTTTAGCTATCTAATTCTCAAGAGAAGCACCTGATACTTTGTTCCTTAAAGTTTAATGCTTATGGGTACTCAGCTATTTTGTCTTTTGTGCCTGCAACCACATTTCTAGTGACTCTACATTTGACTCTTCTTCTACACTACACCACCTGCTTTTTATCACTCATGTCCATTGTATTCTTTCCACATGCCTCTTCTGTGCATGTACCTTGTATGGTTCACATTTAAACTCTACAAGAAGGATAAGGCATAATTAATTTAGCCAGTTACCATAGAGTGTGAAGTGTGACTGCTAAGCAGATACCCTCGTTCTGAACCATATCATAGCCCATTGGTCTGTTTTGGGTCAGATCCCCACTCTTAATCCCCTTGATCTGGGCAGTGGAAGATGATAAAATGGAGCACTGAAACACATTTATAAAGGAATATCAAGAAGAGTGCTACTGGCTGGGAGTGCCTTCTGAGGATCCTCAAGTTTTGTTAATGTACCGTATAAATTAATGAATGCCGGAATAGAGGGTTACTGACTAAATTGCCTTCTGTTTAGTTATAAACATAGCCAAAAAAAATCTAATTATTCTTTAGACATTCATTCTTGATTTCTTTCATCTTTTCTTATCTCATTTCGGGTCTTTGTAAATGATTCCCTCTGTATTGTAGAAGACATGGTTATAGATATTTTATAATTTACAATGACCACAAACACTCAATGATGATGAATTTTCAACTAAAAGCTGCAGTAAACAGATTCTTTGGTCTTCCTAGGAAATGCCTATTTCTAATTCTTTGTGTTTTTCTGTGAAGGGGATAGATCCTGCATGGAAGCAGACCATGGTGATATTTACCTTGTTTAAAAGAGTATGTTTTTACCTGAGTACTTTTCTCTTTAAACTTGGAAGGATATTGTTTATCCATTCATATATTCCTCACCACAGCTACAAATAATACTTCACATAGTAGTTCCTCGGGCAACATTTATAAAAAGAAAAAGTGAATCGGCAATATTTTTCTAGAAAAATTATTAAATCAAAAATGAATTGATGTTATGGAATCCTGTTTCAAAGAAGAGTCAAATTATGGGAAGTTATTTGTGAATCAATCAGGGTGCACTCAGAAGAGTATCATATGGAAAGACACATTAATTTCTATATTCTTCCCACAGAAGATATGCTAAAAGCCAAACAAATTTGTCTTGCTGCACATTGAGACATGATAACGTATTGCTATGTCTACTTTCAAGCCCTTATAATTATTTACATTTTAAAGAAAGTTTGTCTCATCATTTATATCATAATGATCAATAGAATTATCAACAGGAAAAACTAAGTACTACATCAGTTCATGCATTAAATTAGCATTAAAAATGCTAATTTTTAAGATTAATTTTATTGTGTGTTATTTATCTTATCAAAAACACTACATACAGCTAGAGAGGAGATATATGAAATACAGTGATATAATGTTTTACAGAATATGCTTCAAAATGGTAACCATTGAGTTCTATCAACCAGGCAGTGAACACTTGATATGGTGTTCTTTGGCACTTTATGCTTTCTCTTTCATATGTTTTATGCTACTAGGTTTTAATAAAGTGCAACATGAATTTATCCATCCATTGCTACTCAGCTTGAAGACCCAGGTAATTCTCCCACCTTCCTTTACTCCTGCCTGCCAAAGTCAGATATAATGAAAACAAAGGTTATAAAGGAATCATAGCTCAAATTTCTTTGCATTATTTCATCTGAAACTTATTCAGGAACATTGCATGCTTGTAGGCATCATCTCCATATTTATCTGACCGCATTCCCTTTTTACTTCCATCTGATTTACCTTTCCCCTTCTCTTTTAATAATATTGGTTTTTGAATTTTCCCATAAAATGTATAATTACAACCCCATTTTAAAAGAATCACATAATGCTTGCTTAGGAAGAGCAGTTCAACATGCATAGTTACATAGTTTCAAAACCATGTTTTGAGTTATAACCTCATTTCTAAAATAAGACGGGAAACCTCATACCCATTTCTTGTTAAAATCACATAGGATGATTGTTAAGAACTTAAAATGTGCAAGACAGTATATTAAGTGCTAAAGAAAATACAGTAAACAGTTTTTCCATAATTAGTTATTAGTTGGTTATTAGTAACGAAGTAGAAACTCTGATTCACATTATGATAAAATTACAGAGGTTTTATGTTTTCTAGGTAACATTAAAACATGTCTCTGAACTGGTTTAATTTGCTTACACATTTGCAAGGAAGAGAGACATACGTAATTAGTAACTATCTAGACTAAAAATTGGGTAAAGAATTAAGATGCATCTTTAAATACAAGAATTACTGTGTGTTTTTAAGCACTTTAAAAAATTCTTACATTGTTGAGTATGCAAGGAATGGAACTAATGCTAAAAATTTTATTAAATTCAAATCCTAACCTGAAACTGGAACCCTTGTGACCCCTTTTGTATAATTTACCACTCTGAAATGTTAAAAATTTCGTAGTGCTAAACTAGATCACATAATATGCACTACAAGTTCTGATTCTTATATTGCCCACTGGAAGTTGGAAATATGGTTTCACATTTTTGCCTTAAAATTATATAAAGCCAATTCAACGCTTGGTTGTTACTTGTGGGTATTTTTCATGAACTTAAAACAATAATTGGACTTTTGTATTTCCAAAAGGAAAAATTTTTAAATGTAATCCAGAAGAGCAACACTCTGAAATATTTTTGAGACCTTTAAGATTGATATTTGCCACTTTGAAATAAAAATACGTTCTTCAAAGTTACTCAGTGACATTGCAGATATGTTTTGCCCAGTTAATCTCTTTCCCATCAAAGACTGTGGGCTTCTGACAAGTACTTTTCTGATTCATTCTTCAATCACAAGGACTATAAAAATCTCCATCTGCCACTTTGCTATTTTTGGAACAGTTTGGATATAATAAAGAATGTGGATACTTGCTTTGACCAAGTATTAGGATGTATACTCTATTTTCCAATAAAAATGATATGTCCTATTGATAGTGAAAAATTTGGTGACAAAAATATATATATGACATCTTGAATTTTTAAACACAAGTGCACTCTATTTAAAATAACCAGTAAAATAGGAATGTATTCTATGAGCAACAGCTGGTGGGGGGAAATATTTTAAAAAGGACAATCTTTATAGTGAATCACAACAGGGTCTGAACAAGACACCTAAACCCCATTTTTCTTATGAGTTGGCTAATGTGACAACTTTTGCTTCAGTTTGCAGTAGTGTCAAAAGAGAGTACAGCTAAGATCAAAGTCCCTGAGTATTGCCAGTCATTGGACATGTGGAGTACAACATTCATGGTTTCAAGTAAAGGTCTGAAACTCTAAGAGTACAACATATAAGACAGAAGAGTGTTACAATCCACGTAGAACTGAAGAGTATGTACCCACTTAGTGAGCCCCCTTAGTGAATTTACATGTGGTATTTTTTATTCACTAGTCTAACACAAGAGGTTTACTGGTTAAAGATTTTGAGAACCCTAGCCCAAGCCCCAGGAGGAGCTTCTGTGTTTGCCCAGTATTCATATGACTCTCACACAATTTTCTCAGAACTTAGCTCAGGCTTGCCAATGGCCAATCCTTAATCATGTTCTGGATCTGAATTTACTTCCCCCTCAGGTATTTTTCTTCTGTAATCTCCTCTTGTTTCCTTAGAGTCAATGTCTCTTGTTTGACTAATTAATCTGTAAGCATATCAACTTATTTAAAATCTCCAATTGAAAATAAACATGAAAGGTTCATAAAAGGACAAATGGAGATATTGAACCTCATCAAAATTAAATATTTGGCTTTGTGAAAGACTCTGTTAGGAAGAAAAGAAAAGCTACAGACTAGGGAAAATATTTGCAAATCACATATTTAACAAAGAACTGTGATCTGGAATATATAAAGAATTTTCAAAACTCAACAATAAAATAACAATTAAATTAGAAAATGGGTACAGCTATAAACCATAAAGTGACATAAAGGATAATCTTGAGATACAGTCAATACAGATGATCCTACAAGATGAAAACAATTTGAAAGTAGACAATAAAGACAGAAAATAATTTAATTTCATGGTAATTGCTCTGCTAGAATGGAGAACACTTCAAAATGATCAAATCATTCAAATTTATTTTAAAAATTGAAAAGTATAAAAATTACAATTAAAAATGACTCCCTGTGTTCCAGGGAAGGTAATGAAATTCAAAATTCAAAGATTAAGATAGATTTCCTCAATCATCTAGATACACCAAACTAGTAGAAATTAGAAACATTAAGCTATTCTCTTTCTCAACAGAAGTATACAACAGAAAAATAGAACAAAGTATACAACAGAAGACAATAGAACAATGTTAACCAACACAGTTCTAAAACAGAGAAAGTGTGACTCAAAAAGATTATTCCCAGCTTTACTCAAACAACATCTAACCTTGGACATCTCGTGTCCCTCTTTCACCTTCTTTGCCAGGGTATTTTTCACCACATGGTGTGGAACACCTATGAAAGGCTACTAGGAAATCATAGCTTTTACAGACAACTCAGAAATGTGGGAAGGATAACACCCCATGCATGCTCACCCTCATCAGATGGGTGATGGGAGCTAACATATAAATCCAAATGCCTTTTATCCTTCAGGTGAACAATTCTGAAATACATCCTAATGAGCTCTATAGAAATTCCCACCTGGACCAAGTCCCAGCTACCTACAGCAGTAATTAACTCAATAACTCCCTTCCATTTTATTTATTATTAATTTTGAGATGGAATCTCACTCTGTCACCCAGGTTGGAGCGCAGTGGCATGATCTTGGCTCACCACAACCTCCGTCTCCTGGGTTCAAGCGATTCTCGTGCCTCAGCCTCCTGAGTAGCTGGAATTACAGGCACCTGCCACCATGCCAGCTAATTTTTGTAGTTTTAGTAAAGATGGGGTTTCGCCACGTTGGCCAGGCCGGTCTTGAAATGCTGACCTCAAGTGATCTGCCCGCCTTGGCCTCCCAAAGTGCTGAGATTACAGTCATGAGCCACTGCTCCTGGCCCCTCTTCTGTTTTGGTCTTTGTGACCCTACATTCTCAATCTGATCACTGGTCAAAATAAACTGCCCCATGCAAGTCCTTTGCCCTAGTTCTTATTTCCAGAGGAAACACAGGCTAATACATTTGATCCACTAAAGTATCAAATTAGGCAGAAAACAGATCCACAGAATGAAATTTTGGAACTGCATTGAAGAGTGAAATATTGATAAGTACCCTGTTGCTGATGCAGTGTGGGTTGATGTTAATCCCTGGCATTCTGTAGCTTCCCAATTACTGAGAGTTAGATTGGGATGAAGTACAAATGAAAGTAAAGCATCAGCTTATGTGGCAGCTGTGGCACTTGAGCATCATAGGGTCAGTAATAAGTAGATAAATTATGGAATCACCTGCTTTAATGCTCTGAAAGCCTTAAGAAAATAAAATGACAGGCTTAGTTCAATCAATAATCAATTCAAAGTATGATATGAAATTGAGAAGGCTGCATTAGAAGAGTTTGAAGAAACACTTATCACCTACAGCCATAGGGTTCACTGCTGAAAAGCAGCTCCAAGATTTAATTATAAGGCAATAGAACCTCACATGAGATTAAATATGGGACTAAGTGCTCAGGAAAATAGTGGGACTCTGACATTTGGATACATAAAATCTAATATTCTTGAATTCCCAACCCTAGACTTCCACGGACTCCCTAGGTCTTGAAAATGTTGAACTGGGGATGTGTGGAATATGAATTTGGATAAAAAAGAATGTATTGACATATGAGTGCTACTCTATGATGTAAAGTGCTGTGTTATGGCAAGGACATGTGGAACATTTCTTAATTGTATTAACTATCTGTTACTGCATTATAACTTACCACACACTTAGCAGCTTATGAAACACATATTTGTTATCCTAGCTGCTGTGGATTGGTAGCCTAGGCATAGCTTAGCTGGTTCCTCTGCTTCTGGTCCTCACGAGGCTGCAATCAAGGTATTAACTTGGAAGTTTTTTTTCCCATAGGTTATTGGGGAACAGGTGGTGTTTGGTTACAGGAGTAAGTTCTTTAGTGGTTATTTGTGAGATTTTGGCGCACCCATCATACGAGCAGTATACACTGCACTCAATTTGGAAGTTTTATCTCAAGACTTGACTGAGGAGGTATCCACTTTCAAGCTCCTGCAGTTATTGGCAGCATTCAGTGCCTTGTGGCCTGTGGGACTTCATTTCTTGATCTATGGTCCCTGAATAGGGTAGCTCACAATATGATTGCTTGCTTTGTCTAAGCCAGCAAAGTCTCCCCGTAGGACGGATTACAATGTCATATAACATGATGGCAGAGATGACATCCCCTCTCCTTTGCCATAATCTATGTGTTAGAAGTAAGTGACAGCTTCTTCCTACACTCAAGTATAGGGGATTATACAAGATCATGAGGACCAGGAGGCAGGGATATGTAGAGGCAAACTGAAAATCTTTGGGTCTGTTTGCCACACAATACACTGCAGGAGGACTCTTGGAGCTTACTCAATAGTCTCAGGTAAATGAGGAGAAGCTACTGGAACTGCCTTGGATGGATATTGATGAAAAGTTTAGAAGACTCAGAGAGATGGAGATATTTGAATAGGTTTAATATGTGATATAGAAACCCCACCACCTAGCTCTGCTCCGTGGGAAGACATTCCCTTCACTGGAGCAATATGAAGACTGTATGAATAAGACTTTGAAAACACAGGCAAGAAAAGCAAAAATAAACAAATAGAATTATATTAATTAAACTATGAAGGTTCTGCACAGCAAAGGAAATGATCAACAGAGTGAAAAGCTACAGAATAGGAGAAAATGTTTGCAAACAATTTGTCTGACAAGGGACTAATAATCAGAATATGTAAGGAAATGAAACATCTCAATAGCCAAAAAAAAAAAAAAATCAGATTAAAAAATGGGTAAAATGTCAACATCACTAATCATTAGAGAAACGCAAATCAAAAACCCTAATGAGATACCATTTCACTCCAGTCAGAATGGCTATTACTAAAAAGTCAAAAAATAACAGATACTGGCAAGTTTGTGGAGAAAAGTGAATACTTATACACTGCTGATGGGAATACAAATTAGTTCAGCCATTGTGGAAAGCAGTTTGGGGATTTCTCAAAGAACTTAAGGCAGAATTACCATTCAACCCAAAAATCCCATTATTGAGTATATATGCAAAAGAATATAAATTGTTCTGCCATAAAGACACATGTATGTGTATGTTCATTGCAGCACTATTCACAACAACAAAGACAAGGAATCAACTGAAATGTCCATCTACAGTAGACTGGAAAGAAAATGTGGTACATATACACCATGGAATATTATGCAGCCATAAAAAATGAGATCACGTCCTTCCCAGCAACATGTATAGTGCTGGAGGCCATTGTACTAAGCAAACTAACACAGAAACAGAAAAGCAAATACCACATGTTCTCACTGATAAGTGGGAGCTCAACATTGAGTATATGTGGACACAAAGAAGGAAAGAGCAGACACTAGGGCCTACCTGAAGGGTGGAGGGTGGAAGGAGGGTGAGGATCAAAAAATTACCTATTGGATACTACGCTGATTCCCTTGGTAATGAAATAATCTGTACACCAAACCCCACAACACTCAATTTACCTACATAACAAACTGGCACGTGCACCTCTGAATCTAATATAAAAGTTTTAAAAAATGAACAAAATAATTGGAACAGATATTTCTTTCTTTTTTTTTTTTTTTTTTTTTTTTTGAGATGGAGTCTCGCTCTGTTGCCCAGGCTGGACTTGAGTGGTGCAATCTCGGCTCACTGCAAGCTCTGCCTCCCAGGTTCACGCCATTCTGCTTCAGCCTCCAGAGTAGCTGGGACTACAGGCGCCTGCCCCCACACCCGCCTAATTTTTTGTATTTTTAGTAGAGATGGGATTTCACCATGTTAGCCAGGATGGTCTCAATCTCCTGACCTCGTGATCCACCCACTTCGGCCTCCCAAAGTGCTGGGATTACAGGCATGAGCCACTGCACCTGGCTGGAATAGATATTTCCTAAAACACACAAATGACTAACAAATACGTGAAAATATGCTCAACATCACTAATCATCAGGAAAATGCAAGTCAAAACCACAAGGTATTATCTCACCTCAGTTTGAATGACTATGATCAAAAAGACAAAAAATATATATATACCATGAGGGCAAAGATGCAGAGAAAAGGAATTCTAATCTACTGTTGGTGCAAATGTAAACTAATACAACCATTATGGAGAATAGTATGGGTATTCCTCAAAATCTACAAATAGAACTACCATATGATCCAGCAATTTCAGTACTGGGCATTTATTTAAAGAAAAGGAAATCAGTGTATCAAAGAGACATCTGCATCGTCATGTTAAAACCGCAGCACTATTCACAATAGCCAAGATATGGAATTAAATTAGGTGTTCAACAACAGATGAATAGATAAAGAAAATGTCACAAACACACACACACACACACAAATGGAATACTATTCTGCCATAAATAATAATGAAATCCTGTCATTCACAAAAACATGGATGGAACGGGAGGACAATAAGTTAAATAAGTCTGGAACAGAAAGTTAAACACTGCATGTTCTCACTCATAAGTGGAAGCTAAAAAAATGTTGGTCACATAATTTCTATCACTAGAGGATACTAGAGACTGAGAAGGGTAGAGGGAAAGGGGGGATATGGAGAAATTTGTTAAAGGTTACAAAATTACAGCTGTGTAGGAGGATTAAGTGTTCTATACCACTGTAGGATAACTACAGTTAATAACTATATACATAGCTTCATATAGCTTGAAGGATGATTACATGTTTACAACACAAAGAAATGTTAAATGTCTGAAATGATGGATATGCTAATTACGTTGATTTGATCACTATACATTGTATGCACTGAAACATCACTATGTACTTCATAAATATGTACAATTATTATATATTAATTTAAGATAAATATAAAAAATTGAGCTGCTGAGTAGGGCTGACTGCTTTTTTTGCACCAGGGTTGAGCAGAGCATATCATGCTGGAGACCCGGACTCTATAGTATCAAGGGAGATAATAGGATCTTGGCACGGCAGAGGCCAGAAGGCAGCACCCAGCAGAGAAAGGCAAATTGGAGGTAAGAGCAGCAAAATCCTTATATTTTCTATATCAGAAAAAGGCATAAAAGTTTATGAGTCATTTTTAGTCCAAATGTCTATGTGAATTTTTGTGTCTAATTGAGGGAATACTCCTACATTGAAAATGAACCGAGACAATAGGATTGAATGGCATTTTGGAAACAGCAGCTATATAATATATTGGACATGGATTTGCTGTAATCATAATCTTGGAAAAGTTGCTTAAATTTGCTAAACAAGTTGTTTAAGCAAATTTCTTTTGGTCTGTAAAATATCTCTTGGATGCTTCTTGGTGACATGCATGATTGTAGGAACTGGTGACAAAATCCTGTGCCAGTAATTCTGCTGAGTCCCTGATTTGCTGGAATGCCAATGGAGGATATGGACACTGAAGACATTTAAAAAGAATATATAATGACCTTAGTGACAAGCGCCCTGAGGAAAAAGCGGAGAGGTTGAGGGCTATGATAGATGGAATGACCAAGAAATCCTTCATGAATAGGTGGCATTTGAAGAGACCTGAGTAAAATGAAGACACCATATGACTTCTAAGGGGCAACAAGTACAAAGGCCCTGAGCAGAGACCATGATTCATGTATTTGAGGTGTTGCAAAGCATCCAGGCTGGCTGCCACTCAGAGAAATCGTGAGAGGAAATTCAAAAATAAGGCTCCAGAAGTAGTCAGAATTCAGGTATCTGGTTGTTTTGAGGGTCAAATCAGATAATATCCGTAATATTTTGGCATGTAGAAGTGCCCAGTTTAAAGGTCCAATGTTAGTTATTACCTCATCTGAAACAAGCATACCATGGGAATGTTGAAGAACCAAGTTTAGGTTTCATCAAAGCATAAACTGTTGAATTCTGTAACATGTGGGCATGTCATGACTCAGAGAAGCTACAGCTCTCAGCTTAGTGGGTTCGGTATGTGTCAGAATTGTCATTCTTCTATGTAAAACTGGTAAAGAGACTAATAAAGGGTTTTACAGTTTGGACCTACATTGTAAATGCTGTCTTCAGTAGAGTAAAAGAATTTTTTAATATAACTCCTGGGGTTTCTAATTAGAAGAGTCTTAATTACAAAGGAGGCCAGAGTCAGCAGGATCACGTGAAGCAGCAGGGACTTGGAAGGAAGACATGGCTGGAGTCACTGAAGGCCACTTTGCATTCAATCAGCTTTATTTGAAAGAAGAACAATGATGTCACAAAGCAAATCAATAGCATCCAGGAAGTGCTGACTATTCAGGGATATTAGGTCTGATGTGCTGAATATGGTCCCCAAGGTGCCAACTTTCTTATCCTGGAACCTGTGAATATGTTGCCTCCTATAGCCAAAGGACTTAGCAGATGTGATAAGTAAAGGGTCTTGAGATGGGGAAATTATCCTGGATTTTCTGTTTGGGCCAATGTATCACTTGAATTCTTATAAGAGCACCACAGGAGGGCCAAAGCCAGAGAGAGAAATAGGATATGCTGCATTGCTGCCTTTGAAGATGGAGGATAAATCCATGAATCGACAAATGCAAGAGGTCTCTAGAAGCTGGAAAAGATAAAGAAGTGCATTTTCTCCTAGATCCAGCCCCTGCCCCCCGCCCCCAGAAATGCTGCATTCCTGCTGACTCTTTGATTTTTTAGCCTGGTGAGACCCATGTTGGACTTATAACTTTCAGAAATATAAGATAATAAATGTGTGTTGTTTTAAGCCACAAATTTTGTGGTAATTTGTTATAGCAGCAATAGGAAATTAACATCCTGGGAAATCAAATGCAACAGTTAGAACCAGGAAACTATATTAAAAAGAAACGGATTTTTTTAAAAAGTCAAGATTTCTGAGGAAGGGTCTGCACAGACGTGATGTGGGCTCAGATTTGCCAAATGTCCCGAGCTAACAAAGTGGAGGATTACAATGCTCATCCAATTTCATTTTGAAGTAGGGTTGTGTCGAAATGTGTGGATATGTATATAGACTATAGAATGTAATTGCTGGGTGCATTGTTGCATTATTTTTCCTAAAGCATCTGCACTAGAAAAAGAACATAGCCTCTGAAAGCCCTAGAGCCTATATGTGAATCCTGGCCCTGACTCTTGGAATCAAAGAGGCCTGTGACTGAGGAAAGTTACGTAAACTCTATGTCTCACTTTTCTGATCTGTAACTTGTCAAATTAATAATACTTACCTCATAGTGATTGCCATAAGGGTTAACAGAGTGAATATGTAAAAATTTAGTGTCTGGCATATAGTAAATACATGCAAATGTTTTGTCATGTTATTTTTTGTTTCTCACATCACCAAGGTTAGAATTACCTCTTATTACATTAACAGATTTGCAAGACAGAAAGAATAAAAACACATATCACAGGTCATATTTTAGCCAGTATTTCATGTTGCTTTTCCTATTTTCTGACATTTATTTTATCATAATTACTGTAAAACCCTTTCAGGAAATTCAAAAATGCCATGAGGCTTAGACTATGTTGGCAAGATTGCAAAAATATATTTAGAAAAGAAATATATTTATATTTCTATAATCTAGGCATTAAGTTATAAATGACAGTAGGTTAGTATCAAAACCATATTAACCAGAGGAAATAATTTGTCAAATCAATTGCTTTTAATTTCTTGACTTATAATTTTGAAGGAGACATTTCTGAACAGTTTTCACATGCTTTCATAAAGATTATCAACACTGAACACTACAGGAGGGAAGAAATATGGAGGAACTGGGTAAAGGGAAGTAGAATGTAAGCTTCAAGAGATAGTAGTAACCATATCTGTATTATTCACCATAAATAAACCTATCTCTGGCTCAGTGCTTGGAAAAGAGTAGACATTCAACAAATACTGTTGAATGGATAAATATGTGAACTAAAACTTTCTAGTGCTTACTCTGAGTCAATTATCACTCAATTTTTATAGCAGCCTTGTGAATAAACATTAGTATTCTTGTTTTCTTTGTATTTATATTTTGTCAGTATTCTTATTTTATTGATAATAAAACTCAGGCCTAGTGAATAATTTGTTCAAGATAGCATATTATTATATTGGGATTTAGAACCACATCTAAGTAACTCCACCACCTGCAGTCTTTATATAAGCATATTAAAAACATAAACTTCTTGACACCATTATGGTCACTATTCCCAGGGCACAATTGTACAGTCAGCCTCCAAGAGAGGGGAGCAGGAGGCTGATTGAACATCCCATTTTAAGGACACTTTTTAATGGTACTATTACTATTCTACCAATAGGACTGAAACCCTTGCCTTTGAATGATAAACAGTTTCTATAATATAAATTATAACTTAGTTAGGGTATAGAATCTAAAATCATTAGCATACTTTATCTCACAACTTCTACATATGAGAGCAGAGGTAGCCACATACAGTTCAAGGCTAGTAGGTAGGATCAATCCTTTGAAACAGGCCAGTTGAAGTCAGGCAGATTCATTTGGAGAGAAAAATCTGTTTCCCAACTGCCAGTTGTTGTTTGTAATGACATTTAGGCAGACCAGCTCAGCTCAATCATCCCTCTCAGTCCAAATAGCTCCAAATACATGCCCCACTGGTGAGAGATCAATAGCATTGTTATATACAAAGGCTGCGTAATCATGTCCTTATCGTTGACATGTTGACGGTTGCTACCTATGCTCAATATAGTATTCTTCCTATGCAGAATTTATAGCCTCAATTCCTAGAAAGTACCTATACAGCGTTTTTCAACATTGCCACTTATTTGGCTGACATCTATGTATCTTTTTGTATCATGTCCTTAATATATTGGTAGGTTCCTGCCAACACCCTCAGCTTAAATGTGGTAGAACTATTCTAGCTTCAATGAACTGGATGCATTTTGCTTCTATACACAATGAAGATATTTAGCACAGAAGGGAGGTATGTACATGTTCAAGGACTGCATTATACCAGGGATAATGTTAGACAGTCAACAGTGAGTCATTTTTGTTGAGTTCATAAACACAAGCTCTGCGATTGGAGTTCTACAGTTTTAGATCAACTGTCATTATCATGTTTTAAAATCACAATTTAAAACAAAAGAGTAAAATATTGTTAAGGGTCAACCACTGAAAGGTCAGTTATGATTATATACCAAGTATCAGAATGTCGATAACCTCCTCCAAGCCAGGGACTGTGCCACTGCATCTGTGTATACGTGTTTGCCAAATATATGAGTTTCTTTTCTTTTTTTTTCTTTACATCCTCAACAGCATTTGGTGATGCCACTGGTTTTCTAACTGTTGTGATAGGTGTGTAATGATATTTCACTGTGGGTTTTTTTTTTTTTTTACATTTCTATTTTTTATTATAGTATGTTAAGTTTTGGGATACACGTGCAGAATGTTCAGGTTTGTTACATAGGTATACACATGCCATGGTGGTTTGCTGCACCCATCAACCTGTCATCTTCATTAGGTATTTCTCCTAATGCTATGAGTTTATTTTCACCTTTAAAGTATCCTGCTTGAGTCAATTATAATATTAAGAAATTATATACTGCAAAATGTGAGAGCAATAAGCACAAAACTCACAAAGGTAAACATCCTCTTATTTAAGCATTACCATAAAAATCACACTAAATATATTTTTACATTTTTGCCACTGCACATTCTTAGACTTAATATTCAGTTCTTCCTTATCTATAAATCTTGAATAGTAATTTCCATCCAGTCATCAACACTGCATCATATACCCATGCTGAGCTTTAAATATTTGACATGAGCTAGCAGATGATGATGAGTTATTACTATGGTAAATAATATTTATAATGGCTACTGATTTTTTCACAATAATCTGACCAGTGTATTTAAATAGTGATGAAAACCATATAACATTTTAAAGTATGATAAATCTATTTATGATAAAATAGAATTTTTCTAATATTCCTATTTGGGGCAGCTTTTTCCAATATTTTATATAGACTGACTATCAGGGTATTGTTCATTTTGTCCAAAGGAGTATTTTATTTAAAATTTAAATTTAAAATAAAATAAAAATTTAAATTTAAGAAAGTATTTATTTAAAAATATATTGAGATTCTATATTGAATGTATATAATAAGTTATCAGAATAGGTTGATATATAAGTATTAACTAAGGAAGATCTAGTGTTTAATAAATGTATCTGAAATAATCATCATTTAGAATGGCAGAAACCTATGTATGTTAAATCAACGAGTAGTAAAAGATGTAAAGAAGTAAAAATCTATAACTTCTATATGCAGAGGAAGTGCCTTCATAAATTTTTTCCACTTTACTTAAATGCTGTGTCTCAGGAAAAGAGTAAGAAAAACAAAAGTTAATCTACAGTTATATATTCTGGTTCTTGTATTTTTCTTATTAAAATTACCATTATTGGTCAAGGACAAAGTTATTGTCTTCATTTCTGGTTATATGTGGAAGCCTTTGGTGTGATATCTATCAGCTTTTTTAAAATCAAACTGATATTGGCTAATATGGATTAGCTGCAGGAACTAAGTAACAAAGAATCGACATAAAACTCCTGTGACAACTTCACTGAGAAAATGTAAGGACTCATCCATAATGTTTCCATCGATTTGAAGAAGTATTGAACCTAGCTGTTTCACCAGAAACTTACAGCAGTTTGCAAAATGCTGTAAACTTCTATTTCTAAGTCTATATTTCAGCACAGGCAGTGGGCATGTATTTCACAAAGTAGACAACTCTTACATTAAATGAGTCAAAAATCACTCTCTTTCCATATTCCCTTGTCTCTACTTTTCATTTTATCTAACAATATTGTATGTCTATTATGCGACTAGCATTCTGCTAAATGAGAGGAGATACCTTAATAGTAGGACTCATGGTTTCTATTGGTGACTCTTAACAAAATTTGTAATTGATTCAAAACAAACATGCAAAAGTACTAAATGCATTTCCCTCCTTCCTCCTTTCTTCTCTTTTTCCACTTTCTCTTACTTTTTACTAATTTTTTCACCTTTTCTATATCTTTTCCTCTCTTTCACCAGCCTCCCTTTCATCTTTATAATTATTTATTAAACACATAGTATATGTGATGGATACAGCTTATCTCAGAGTAATCTGGTACTGAAGGGTTTTGTTGTTAATGGGTGATAAGACAAGTATATAAATAACTTAAATAAATTTTAGGGGGGGGCAGAGCAAGATGGCCGAATAGGAACAGCTCCAGTCTCCAACTCCCAGCGCCAGCGACACAGAAGACCGGTGATTTCTGCATTTTCAACTGAGGCAAACAGGGTCTGGAGTGGACCTCAAGCAATCTCCAACAGACCTACAGCTGAGGGGCCTTACTGTTAGAAGGAAAACTATCAAACAGGAAGGACACCTACACCAAAACCCCATCAGTACATCACCATCATCAAAGACCAGAGGCAGATAAAACCACAAAGATGGGGAAAAAGCAGGGCAGAAAAGCTGGAAATTCCAAAAATAAGAGCGCATCTCCCCCGGCAAAGGAGCGCAGCTCATCGCCAGCAACGGATCAAAGCTGGACGGAGAATGACTTTGACGAGATGAGAGAAGAAGGCTTCAGTCCATCAAACTTCTCAGAGCTAAAGGAGGAATTACGTACCCAGCACAAAGAAACTAAAAATCTTGAAAAAAAAGTGGAAGAATTGATGGCTAGAGTAATTAATGCAGAGAAGGTCATAAACGAAATGAAAGAGATGAAAACCATGACACGAGAAATACGTGACAAATGCACAAGCTTCAGTAACCGACTCGATCAACTGGAAGAAAGAGTATCAGCGATTGAGGATCAAATGAATGAAATGAAGCGAGAAGAGAAACCAAAAGAAAAAAGAAGAAAAAGAAATGAACAAAGCCTGCAAGAAGTATGGGATTATGTAAAAAGACCAAATCTACGTCTGATTGGGGTGCCTGAAAGTGAGGGGGAAGATGGAACCAAGTTGGAAAACACTCTTCAGGATATCATCCAGGAGAACTTCCCCAACCTAGTAGGGCAGGCCAACATTCAAATCCAGGAAATACAGAGAACGCCACAAAGATACTCCTCGAGAAGAGCAACTCCAAGACACATAATTGCCAGATTCACCAAAGTTGAAATGAAGGAAAAAATCTTAAGGGCAGCCAGAGAGAAAGGTCGGGTTACCCACAAAGGGAAGCCCATCAGACTAACAGCAGATCTCTCGGCAGAAACTCTCCAAGCCAGAAGAGAGTGGGGACCAATATTCAACATTCTTAAAGAAAAGAATTTTCAACCCAGAATTTCATATCCAGCCAAACTAAGTTTCATAAGTGAAGGAGAAATAAAATCCTTTACAGATAAGCAAATGCTTAGAGATTTTGTCACCACTAGGCCTGCTTTACAAGAGACCCTGAAGGAAGCACTAAACATGGAAAGGAACAACCGGTACCAGCCATTGCAAAAACATGCCAAAATGTAAAGACCATCGAGGCTAGGAAGAAACTGCATCAACTAACGAGCAAAATAACCAGTTAATATCATAATGGCAGGATCAAGTTCACACATAACAATCTTAACCTTAAATGTAAATGGACTAAATGCTCCAATTAAAAGACATAGACTGGCAAACTGGATAAAGAGTCAAGACCCATCAGTCTGCTGTATTCAGGAGACCCATCTCACACGCAGAGACATACATAGGCTCAAAATAAAGGGATGGAGGAAGATTTACCAAGCAAATGGAGAACAAAAAAAAGCGGGGGTTGCAATACTAGTCTCTGATAAAACAGACTTTAAACCATCAAAGATCAAAAGAGACAAAGAAGGCCATTACATAATGGTAAAGGGATCAATTCAACAGGAAGAGCTAACTATCCTAAATATATATGCACCCAATACAGGAGCACCCAGATTCATAAAGCAAGTCCTTAGAGACTTACAAAGAGACTTAGACTCCCATACAATAATAATGGGAGACTTCAACACTCCACTGTCAACATTAGACAGATCAACGAGACAGAAAGTTAACAAGGATATCCAGGAATTGAACTCATCTCTGCAGCAAGCAGACCTAATAGACATCTATAGAACTCTCCACCCCAAATCAACAGAATATACATTCTTCTCAGCACCACATCGTACTTACTCCAAAATCGACCACGTAATTGGAAGTAAAGCACTCCTCAGCAAATGTACAAGAACAGAAATTATAACAAACTGTCTCTCAGACCACAGTGCAATCAAACTAGAACTCAGGACTAAGAAACTCAATCAAAACCGCTCAACTACATGGAAACTGAACAACCTGCTCCTGAATGACTACTGGGTACAGAACGAAATGAAGGCAGAAATAAAGATGTTCTTTGAAACCAATGAGAACAAAGATACAACATACCAGAATCTCTGGGACACATTTAAAGCAGTGTGTAGAGGGAAATTTATAGCACTAAATGCCCACAAGAGAAAGCAGGAAAGATCTAAAATTGACACTCTAATATCACAATTAAAAGAACTAGAGAAGCAAGAGCAAACACATTCGAAAGCTAGCAGAAGGCAAGAAATAACTAAGATCAGAGCAGAACTGAAGGAGATAGAGACACAAAAAACCCTCCAAAAAATCAATGAATCCAGGAGTTGGTTTTTTGAAAAGATCAACAAAATTGACAGACCACTAGCAAGACTAATAAAGAAGAAAAGAGAGAAGAATCAAATCGACGCAATTAAAAATGATAAAGGGGATATCACCACCGACCCCACAGAAATACAAACTACCATCAGAGAATACTATAAACACCTCTACGCAAATAAACTGGAAAATCTAGAAGAAATGGATAATTTCCTGGACACTTACACTCTTCCAAGACTAAACCAGGAAGAAGTTGAATCCCTGAATAGACCAATAGCAGGCTCTGAAATTGAGGCAACAATTAATAGCCTACCAACCAAAAAAAGTCCAGGACCAGATGGATTCACAGCTGAATTCTACCAGAGGTACAAGGAGGAGTTGGTACCATTCCTTCTGAAACTATTCCAATCAATAGAAAAAGAGGGAATCCTCCCTAACTCATTTTATGAGGCCAACATCATCCTGATACCAAGGCCTGGCAGAGACACAACAAAAAAAGAGAATTTTAGACCAATATCCCTGATGAACATCGATGCAAAAATCCTCAATAAAATACTGGCAAACCGGATTCAGCAACACATCAAAAAGCTTATCCACCATGATCAAGTGGGCTTCATCCCTGGGATGCAAGGCTGGTTCAACATTCGCAAATCAATAAACATAATCCAGCATATAAACAGAACCAAAGACAAGAACCACATGATTATCTCAATGGATGCAGAAAAGGCTTTTGACAAAATTCAACAGCCCTTCATGCTAAAAACGCTCAATAAATTCGGTATTGATGGAACGTACCTCAAAATAATAAGAGCTATTTATTACAAACCCACAGCCAATATCATACTGAATGGGCAAAAACTGGAAGCATTCCCTTTGAAAACTGGCACAAGACAGGGATGCCCTCTCTCACCACTCCTATTCAACATAGTGTTGGAAGTTCTGGCTAGGGCAATTAGGCAAGAGAAAGAAATCAAGGGTATTCAGTTAGGAAAAGAAGAAGTCAAATTGTCCCTGTTTGCAGATGACATGATTGTATATTTAGAAAACCCCATTGTCTCAGCCCAAAATCTCCTTAAGCTGATAAGCAACTTCAGCAAAGTCTCAGGATACAAAATTAATGTGCAAAAATCACAAGCATTCTTATACACCAGTAACAGACAAACAGAGAGCCAAATCAGGAATGAACTTCCATTCACAATTGCTTCAAAGAGAATAAAATACCTAGGAATCCAACTTACAAGGGATGTAAAGGACCTCTTCAAGGAGAACTACAAACCACTGCTCAGTGAAATCAAAGAGGACACAAACAAATGGAAGAACATACCATGCTCATGGATAGGAAGAATCAATATCATGAAAATGGCCATACTGCCCAAGATAATTTACAGATTCAATGCCATCCCCATCAATCTACCAATGAGTTTCTTCACAGAATTGGAAAAAACTGCTTTAAAGTTCATATGGAACCAAAAAAGAGCCCGCATCTCCAAGACAATCCTAAGTCAAAAGAACAAAGCTGGAGGCATCACGCTACCTGACTTCAAACTATACTACAAGGCTACAGTAACCAAAACAGCATGGTACTGGTACCAAAACAGAGATATAGACCAATGGAACAGAACAGAGTCCTCAGAAATAATACCACACATCTACAGCCATCTGATCTTTGACAAACCTGAGAGAAACAAGAAATGGGGAAAGGATTCCCTATTTAATAAATGGTGCTGGGAAAATTGGCTAGCCATAAGTAGAAAGCTGAAACTGGATCCTTTCCTTACTTCTTATACAAAAATTAATTCAAGATGGATTAGAGACTTAAATGTTAGACCTAATACCATAAAAATCCTAGAGGAAAACCTAGGTAGTACCATTCAGGACATAGGCATGGGAAAAGACTTCATGTCTAAAACACCAAAAGCAACGGCAGCAAAAGCCAAAATTGACAAATGGGATCTCATTAAACTAAAGAGTTTCTGCACAGCAAAAGAAACTACCATCAGAGTGAACAGGCAACCTACAGAATGGGAGAAAATTTTTGCAATCTACTCATCTGACAAAGGGCTAATATCCAGAACCTACAAAGAACTCAAACAAATTTACAAGGAAAAAAACAAACAACCCCATCAAAAAGTGGGCAAAGGATATGAACAGACATTTCTCAAAACAAGACATTCATACAGCCAACAGACACATGAAAAAATGCTCATCATCACTGGCCATCAGAGAAATGCAAATCAAAACCACAATGAGATACCATCTCACACCATTTAGAATGGCGATCATTAAAAAGTCAGGAAACAACAGGTGCTGGAGAGGATGTGGAGAAATAGGAACACTTTGACACTGTTGGTGGGATTGTAAACTAGTTCAACCATTATGGAAAACAGTATGGCAATTCCTCAAGGATCTAGAACTAGATGTACCATATGACCCAGCCATCCCATTACTGGGGATATACCCAAAGGATTATAAATTATGCTGCTATAAAGACACATGCACATGTATGTTTATTGCGGCACTATTCACAACAGCAAAGACTTGGAATCAACCCAAATGTCCATCAGTGACAGACTGGATGAAGAAAATGTGGCACATATACACCATGGAATACTATGCAGCCATCAAAAAGGATGAGTTTGTGTCCTTTGTAGGGACATGGATGCAGCTGGAAACCATCATTCTTAGCAAACTATCGCAAGAACAGAAAACCAAACACCGCATGTTCTCACTCATAGGTGGGAACTGAACAATGAGATCACTTGGACTCGGGAAGGGGAACATCACACACCGGGGCCTATCATGGGGAGGGGGGAGGGGGGAGGGATTGCATTGGGAGTTATACCTGATGTAAATGACGAGTTGATGGGTGCTGACGAGTTGATGGGTGTAGCACACCAACATGGCACAAATATACATATGTAACAAACCTGCACGTTATGCACATGTACCCTAGAACTCAAAGTATAATAATAATAAATAAATTTAAAAAAATAAATAAATAAATAAATTTTAAATACACGCAAAGAGTGTCATGAGAAAGGCACAGAGAATTCATAATGCATTTGATTTTCCCCCTCCCTTGATTCCATTTTATCAGATTTTTTCCCAGATTATCAACTCATGGAATGATCCAGGAGGAATATAAGCTATGACTGCAATGGTGCCTTTGTTAATTATTTATGATATACTTGTTTTTCACAGATTCTGTCATTTTCATGTGAAAGTACAGATGGTCCAGTCCATTAGCCAGAGTTTCACAATGGGTATGTGATAGGACACCCTGGTGTATGGGAATTGGGTTGCAGGTATGCCAAGATATGGATCCCCTCAACCCTTAGGAGAGCTGGTAGAGTTTTTTTTTTTAATATATAAAGAGCCTCGTTAACTACCCTTAGATTGCTACACGCGTTTTTTATGTGTGTCATGATATGAAAAATTTCAGCGTAACGCTAGGAACTAAAATATTTTTGTAGTCAACACTGGCTAGCAGCACAAAAATTTACTTTAGCATTCTTATCCACAATTTCTAATTGGTAAGCAAACTTAGAAATTCCTTCTTCTTTTTTTCTCTCCACCCTCTTCACAGATGAAAATCTGAAAGAAATCCCTATGCATTACCAATATTTCAGAATTTTATTGAAATTTGACTTTGAAATGCATTAAATTATTAAATTAAAATAATGAATAATTCTTTAAAAATATTTAGTCTTCTATTGAACAGAAACATGTGAGGTGTGTCCATTTAGTCAGGTTTATGTTATATTGCTTAACAATTTTTTAGCATTCTTTAGGTGACTCACAAAACATCTTTTTAATGTTAAACCATAATACTATACATGCACAAATTATTAAAATATATGTCTTTTTCATTATAAATTGAACCTCTTTTATTTATATAATTGATCATCATTGTTACAGGAATATAATTGACTGTATATTTTTTGTTCATCTGACAAGGCTCCTAAACCTTATTATTCTGGTGGATTTTCAGTTCCTGACATTTTCTAGTGTCCAAAGACAATACATGGTCTGTAAACTAAAACTTTAAAATTTGGAGCAGCTCATTGTTTGACAGTGCGTTGTACATTATTAAAAATAGCTAAATAGAGCTTTGTTAGAACAGGAAGAAGAAAAAATAGAGAGTTTATGCTTCACCAGTCAATCTTTCTTCCCTGTGACAAATTATCTCTATGTGATTGAATATTCAGTACAGTTTTAAATTTATACTGTATGCTCTTATTGAGTTAATGTCAATGAATAACAACTTCAGCCATCTAAACTCCAAATTGAGAGGTGAACATAATAAAGTCCATTTAGCCCTGGGCCAATCCAAGCCTACTTATGTAAAAGGAGAGTTGATTTACACGATCCCTTTTCTCTTCACTCTCAAAGTCTTCCTTTTTTCTTCCCCCCATTGCATAGGCACTTAAAACCTGGCACCCTAAGCAGCTCTCTGAAGCTTTTCTATAGGCTCAACTCTAGGTCTCTAACCTCTGGATCCAAGAGATCTTCCCACCATGTTAGTTTTCTATAGGCCTCAGCCCTCTGTGAGGTAAGAACAATAGCTTATCTGTGCCCATATGACATAGAATTGTAGTAAATTGTATTACTATTCCTTAAGGTAAACTACTTGCTGTAAATTATATAGATCTTCTGTAACCCATAGCTTAACACTACATAATTTCTAGCAGTTGCTGACATAAGTCGGGACAGGATATAATATAACTTTTAATTGCCTGTGGAATCTTCAATTAATACAAATCAGGATGCTTCATATTTTCTTATTCAAATAGTCGATCCTCAGATGCCCTTGCATCTTAATCCTAGAATTAAAGAATGTAGGAGAAGTATTTATTAGTATAATATTTAGCTAGTACTTTAAAAATTCTGAAGTGTTTCTAATGTGTTAACAGCTCCTCATATTCAGTGTATCAAGAAATGACTCATCTTCAAACCCCAAAGCATCTAGGGAAAGCACCACCCACTCCTATTCGACATTTTTGTCTCTACTTCTTTCCTTTTTCATTTTGGATTGGTCTCTTGCAGTGCATTTTTTTAAATCAGCATTACCTATTGCTTTTTTCAGCGTTCTATTTAAGTCATCTATTCATATTTTTAAATGTCACCTTCCCAGACAGTTTAATAGACCAAAATTCAAACCTCCAAATATTTCCAGGTTTACTCAGGAATTATTAATGAATTAAAGTTGAAGAGGTGAAGACTTGGAATTCTCATTTCTGTCATAAGAAACACTAATATTCAAATAGAATTACCTTGAAGTAGATAGAAAGGCAGGAACACTAGGTCTAAAGTGAGCTTTTCTATCTCTATGTAAAATAAATTTTATGATTTAACAGCTTTATGATGCCTTTCCTTATTTTCCCTTTTGTTAAACCAACAAATTGACTTGAATGGCTTTATTTTTCCTCATTTTTTTCTTGTTTCTTTTGTTGTGCAAACTTCTGAGAGACACTCAGCTATTCTGATATAAAATATAAATACGGTGGGTTGGACCTGAATGAGACCTTTTTAAATCCAAGTAATAAATGAATATGTAACTCTAATTTAGGTAGATATTGAACAATAACATACATAAGCTTTTAAAGTTTCCCAACATTGTGCATGTTAAATTATTTATTTTTTCTCTCTCTTCCTCACTGGGCTGTATCTTCAAAAGCTCAGTGTTAATCATCATGGCCTTATGAGTCAGCCATGGGTAAAATTTGCAGGAGTTATATGAAGTTTCCATAGCATTTGGTCTCATACCTTTATTTCTAAAAGATTACTTCTCTGTGGCCAGTGTGGATTATACTTTGCCATCCCAATATGGGGCAGTATTGTGTAAGTTTCTATATATATTTTTAGGCCAACCTATTTCTGCCTTCCCCAAGTTACTCTAGACCTCAGGAGAAGGCTAAAGAGAAGAGGTGCCCTAATTCTAGTAACAAGTTCCTCATGATTAAGATAGTAAACGCACACTTACTTATAAAATTGGTGATTCTCTCATGTTCTCTCAGTATTTTATATATCATTTATCCTCTTCCTTAATAAAAATATTGAACTTCTACTTTAACATCACACTCTCATTGTCATAAGGTTGTGCCATTTCCAGCTTTGAGATATCTCTAAAATCTGCTCTCCATCATTTCCACTGCTGCCATCTTAGGTCAGCGCTTAATCGGGTATTCTCTAAGCTTTTGAACAGCTTCCCTTCGGCCTCCAGCTCTATTCTTTCCTTAACTGAATTAATTATCTATTCTTTACAGTAGTCAGGTTTCTCTATGACTGTGTCCCATATCTGTTTATAAACTACTAATGTCTGTTACACATACATACACATACTTCTTTCTCAGTATACTTTATTACTTGAGATTGCTTTAATAGGTCATCAGATCACCTGCCTCCACACTTTACAGATGCAGTTCATATGTTTGGCACACTCTCTCTTCCCCAGAATCTGTTTGAAAAATTGTTCTTTAGCCATAGCGTTCAGAATGCATTTGATGTTTTCTGAAATTCTAGAAAAAATTACTTGTATTTTTCTCTGAATTTTCAAAAATCTTTATTCACAGGTCTCAATAATAGCAGTATAATTTATTTGTTTTGCCTTTCTCTAATAGATTCTCTGAAGAAATGGACAGTTTTAATTGTATTTGTATCTTTTACCATCTACCCAACCAACATATTCTAGGGACACAATAATATATTGGCTTTCAAGGCTGACTTTGTATTAGAATCATTTGTATAACTTAAATTATATGGAGAGAGCGGTTTGGGCTCCAACTGAAACTTTTCAAAATCAACATTTCTAAATTAGTCTCAAGTTATTGTACTTCTACTCAACTCCTAATGAGACCAAATAATGCCCTCATTAATACATCTGGGATATATACTTTTATGAGGATTTCCTCCATAAAAGCAACTGTAAGTAGAATTTGGTAACATAGAAGTCAGAGGAATTTTCCCTGCCATCCACTATGGCATAAAATGCCTTATTGCTTCTTGACCCTCCTACAGCTAGCCTGGCTATAGTTAGTGTTTGCATGAGCTTTGTGAGTTTGGCTGTGGGACTCTCCAGGAATCATTAAGAATGATAATAATAACATCTACTGAATACATGTGTGAGGCATGTTTATACGTGCTCCTAACACGTTTAATTCTCACAATGACTGTATGAGTTATTATCCGTTCTTTATATGTGAAAAATTGAGACTTCGACAAGGTAAGTAACCTATTCAGAGTCAAACAGCTTGAAATCAGAGGAAGCCAGAGTTAGAGCACAGGCAACTCACCCATAGCTTATGTTCTTATATACGTCTCATCAAACATCAGCTGCACAACTTCTTTAATACAAGAAGGCTACGAAGAGATGAATAATTTTAAGATCAACAAAACGAGAACACACTAAAATAATCTAACTTTCATGTTAGATACTTTACATTTATTTACTAATAAATGACTTAAAAAATACACAAAGTAGTATATTCTCCAGTTAACATTATGCAACAGTGCATGGACCTTTCATGACAAACATACTCGATTACAAGCACACATATGTATTTTTTTTTTCTTGTAACAACTGAGAGTCAAATATTGTTATCTCTATTTTAGAGAGAATGTGACTTGCCCAGTTTCACACATTTAAGAAGGAGTAAAGCAGGGGCTCATATCCAGGCCTAGACACTCCAAAATGCATTGTTTTGGTTTGTTCTCCTCCCCATTTTAATATCTGTATCATTTATGGATCATTCTCTAAAGTAAAAAAAAAAATTGAAGTAGTGGTGATGTGTGTTCATCTACACTACTAGGCACAGGAAAGAGGGAAATACAATACAAGGGGCAGGATTCGCCTGTGTAACTTGCCTCAGTGTTTGTGTTCATCCCGTGATTGATACCCATTGTTTTATTACATGGTGCTGTCACATTTCATTGATCATTCCCTTAAATGGGTTTTGACATTTCTTGCATAAATGAACTTCATAGGATCCAAATATATTGAGGAGATTTGTACGGTTCAATAGCCTGATAGCTCATTCAATTGAAATGTAATGTTATTCCTCCCAGTTTTGCACAAATGTATTATAAATTAATAACTGCTTTTTACTTTTTCACTTTCTTTACCCACAGTATTTAGACCTTCACTATTGTACTCAAGCAGCAATTTTGCATGAATTTTCCAATGCTCTTCTAAAAGTAGTATGATGGCTAAAAAATAATCTGACCACAATAATAGATAACCTGAAGTTCATCTGTGAGTTTAGAATTCTCACGGTTTAAGCGAACTGTTTGGATGTATATGTGTATAGGTACACATGTAGACACTGGTGATTCTACGGCACTGTAACGTAGTCTTCAGTATATTACCGAAGTTGCAAATATTTATCTTGTTTGTTAAGAAAATACCACTATGCCCCCAAAGACCTGAGGGCATTAAAATGGCTGACTTTACAACAAATGAATAAGGAGTTATCTTCATTTAATGTAAAATATAATTGGAGACAGAATTAGTCTAGTGATGTTTCTTTAATGATATGACTGCCAGTATTTTTCAGAGTGGCACTTCTTTCAGAATAATTTGCTGTGTGCTTTCTTTCAAAGCAGGCTATCAGAAGCAAATGAATATTTGTTTCTTTTTCTTAGAAAGTTTCTGCAAACTAAAAGTTGAATATATCTGTTGAGATGGAAAAAACATCTCTTAATTCAATCTCCTTTAGAGCAGCCTGGGCATTCTCATTTGTACCAGTCAGCAAATTAACAAAATTAACAAATATGTTGATACAAAGAACCCTTCTTTTATGCTTAACAAAAAGAAAAAAATATTTCTGGATGTTGTCTTGCTACTTTTTAGTGTATGCATAAACTGTTTTTATTTTTAATTTTTATTTATTTTTTCTTTTTGAGATGGAGTCTCTCTGTCGCCCAGGCTGGAGTGCAGTGGCACTATCTTGGCTCACTGCAACAGCACTGTCTCGGCTCACTGCAACCTCCACCTCCGGGGTTCAAGCAATTCTCCTGCCTCAACCTCCAGAGTAGCTGGGATTACAGGTGCCTGCCACCACACCCAGCTAATTTTTGTATTTTTAATAGAGATCATGTTGTCCAGTCTGGTCTCAGACTCCTGGTCTCAGTCTCCTGGCCTCAAGTGATCCACTTACCTCGGCCTCCCAGTGTTGTGATGACAGGCGTGAGCCACCGCGCCTGGATGAAATTATTTTTATTTTTGATGCATAATTTTTTTTAGCATTTCAAAAAATTTCAATAAGATGATTTATATTGTTGGTTTTACTGAAAATAGTATATATGTTACCCCTCTAAAGAAGGAATCAGACCAAAGATATATTTGTTTTCTAATTGGAAAATCTTATTTTCCAATAAGATCTGGAAGCGTTGAGAAATACTTCCACAAATTGTATTTGTTATGAAACCAAAACGTTTGAATTCCAAGAAACAATTAGTTCCAGAAACAACTAGTTCCCATGTTGAGAGATGAAGAAATCATTACAGTGTTCTAGATATGACTCATATCCACAGACCTTCGTGATTTTTCCAAGCTTAACCTTAAGGAATAAGCCTTGGCAGTGTTTGGAAGCGGGACAATTGCCTCTCCTTCTGGGCTGACATTTCTGTGGGCCATGTGTGCCGCTCGCTGCAGCACCTCCTCCTCCTCGTCAGCCTGTGGGATATTTCCTGTTCTTTCCAGTTGCCAGGCACCCACTAGCTCAGATAATAGGAAACTAGCCTTGGCTTTGTGCTGTTGTACCAATCCCATCTTCATTCCCTTTTCTTGTTTTTATTCTCCTTGAGTTTTATTCTTTGTTCTCTCTCTCTGTCTCTCTCTCTCCCTCCCCGTCCCCCAACCGCTCTCCGTCTCTCTTGACTCTGTCGTTGGTTCAGTCCTTTCTCCCACTTGAGACTCCCCGAACTAGCAAAGGAAGTCTAACTGCTTCTCAAGTCTCAACACAGCCCCAACCTTATTTAATATTCTATATCCATGTCAAGCTGGCACTTCTTCTTGCTTCTCTTTCTTGTTCTTTCAGATTTTCTCTATCCAAATCTTGCATGCCGGAATTTGACTCTCTGGAAGTTTTAAAATTATGCTTTCTGCTTTGTGAGCACCTTCTCTGTAAGAAATGCAATGTGAATATTGTGTTCTACGTTTTCTGAAACAATTTATTTCATCCTCACTTGAGATATGCTTCCTTTTTCAGAGTTGACCAAATTGGATTTGTTGCTATTTTGCTCATTTCCAGAAAAAACCTAATTCACAAGCACGTGGAATGATCCACATGCAAGAAAACCTACTCTGCTCTGGTGGGCTCTGCTTACTTGTTTCCTTTTGTTTTGAAGTGACTTAAGTTTGGTTTTGCCACCAGACTCAACTGCTTAATTAGTTCAAGGCATCTCAAACAGTAATTGTTAAATTCAAAATACCTTAGTAGACACAATGGTAGATTCAAAGATGGATAAGGCCCACCATGTTTCCTCAAAGTAAGTCTTATTTTCTAGTGGGGATATGAATGCATACAATAAGCAAAACATTGATGGGGGATATATGTGAATGTTATGAAGAAATTCCACTCATATTCCTAATGTCCGTCCCTCAATATAGTATTATACAATGTAGTATTGCCAAGTCCATAACAGAAAGATCAAAAGTACATGACATTGAAATGTAAAGGGTAGAACATATGTTATCGCCCTAATAGTACATGAAATTACAATATAAATGGTGAAACATATGCTATAGTGCTAATAGTTTTCAGATAGCACAATTTATTTATCTAAGGAATTCACATCACTAAGTTTATGCGATCTACTATGCAACATAGTGACTATATTTAATAATATATTGTATTCTTCTTTTTGTTTTGAGATGGAGTCCTGTTCTCTCTTCCAGGCTGGAGTGCAGTGGCACAATCTCGGTTCTCTGCAACCTCTGCCTCCCAGGTTTAAGCAATTTTTCCCTGCCTCAGCCTCCTGAGTAGCTGGACTACAGGTGTCCGCCACCACTCCAGGCTAATTTTTGTATTTTTTAGTATAGATAGTGTTTTGCTATGTTGGCCAGGCTGGTCTTGAACTCCTGACTTCAGGTGATCTGCCTGTCTTGGGCTCCCAAAGTGCTGGTATTACAAGCATGAGCTACCGCACCCAGCCAATATATTGTACTCTTCAAAATACTAAGAGTAATTTAGAATCCTTTGGGTATATACTCAGTAATGGGATTGCTGGGCCAAATGGTATTTCTGGTTTTAGATCCTTGAGGAATTGCTACACTGTCTTCCACAACATGCTCACGTATGTTTATTGCAGCACTATTCACAATAGCAAAGGCTTGGAACCAACCCAAATGCCCATCAGTGATAGACTGGATAAAGAAAATGTGGCACATATATACCATGGAATACTATGCAGCCATAAAAAGGGATGAGTTCATGTCCTTTGCAGGAACAAGGATGAAGCTGGAAACCATCATTCTCAGCAAACTAACACAGGAACAGAAAACCAAACACCGCATGTTCTCACTCATAAGTGGAAGTTGAACAATGAGAACACATGGACATGGAGGGGAACATTACACACTAGGGCCTGTTGGGGGTTGGGGGCTAGGGGAGGGATAGCATTAGGAGAAATACCTAATGTAAATGACAGGTTGATGGGTGTAGCAAACCACCATGTCACTTTTATACCTATGTAACAAACCTGCACGTTCTGCACATGTATCCCAGAACTTAAAGTATAACAAAAAAAAGAAAAGAAAAAATTACTAAGAGTGGTTGTAAAGTGTTCTCATTACAATAACTGTGTGAGAGAATACACATCTTAATTGGTCAGTTAGTCATTCCACAATGTCTATATATTTCAAAAACTCATGTGGTACAGAGTAAGTACATACAATTTTGTCTGTTAAGATAAAAAACAAAATACAAGTATTGGAGAATGAAAAAAATTTGAACAGCACCAATGATCATCAGGGTGGCAAATGAAAACCAAGAATACAGGTCCAGCAGTGAGTGTATAAGTAATTTGTACCTCCAATTCCCTTTGCGCACCACTGTTCTTTTATACTAAGGCTATCCTCTTTAGAAATAACTCAAGGGGAAAAAGAGGGAAGTGGGAAAAAAAGTGACAAAAGATAATCTACATATATATGTGGGGGGGGGCGGGGGGGAGAGACACAGAAAGAAAGAAAAATATTTTAGTTACTAACTTTTAGCACCTTGATCTGATTTCACCGCCTCAACAAGAGGACCTCCCCTGGTAATTGTTGACTGCAGTGACACCTATTGGTGAGGGTATAGCTGATTACCCACAGGTTTGGCTTCTCTGGCAAAAATTAACCTACAAAACAGTTTCAGTTTCCAACAAATGATGTTCTTTATTTTATTCCCTCTGATTATTATTTGAGTGACAAAATTTCCAGCTGAATTAATCTGGTCTTTATGGACGTGAATAAATGCTTACACCTAGAACTTGATTAAAATCTCAATAAAATGCAAAGCTAACAACCATTGTTTTGGCACCCCCTCTCTCTACCTTGAAAATACCTGGAATAAGGCAGAAGTCAAAGATTTACTTTGATGCTGGACCCATCTTTAAAACACATACTGTCAGAATTTACATTAGCTAGAATTGAATAAGTTTGCTTATTATACCATGTCTTGTACTAAAATTTATTAGGGTAATAAATATGTTTGACATGAGGAATGGAAATATCCAGTGTCTTCATTGTAACACACAAACTAACCAAGGGCAAACTATTTATCATCTGGATCCAAGGTAAAGGAATGGGGTCTATGGTGAGCTATGAGACTTTTCATCAAATAGTGAGGTAGCTTGGCATTGGACCTGCTTCTCAACCATCCATATAGTAGATATCCTGGAAGGCTTTCTAAAAATTACCAATATCTGAGCCACATTCCAGACCAATCAGATCAGAATCTCTGTGAGTTTGGTATAGGTGTCAAGATTTGTTAAAAGTTTCTCCTGAGATTGCGGTGTGCAGCTGGTGTTGGGGACTGCTAGATAGAAGTTTAAGGTTAGGCTTTAAAAAATGCCATGCCAATTTTTGAATCCCACCTCTACTCCTATTTATCCTGGGTTCCTAGACAAGTTATGGTATCTCTCTGAAGTTCGGGCTTCAGTTTACTCATCTTGAAAAAAGCGATATGATATAAATAGTTGTTGAAAGATTAAAACAGATTAAGTGAGCAAAAGGTTTGTTTGCATATGAGTGTTGACTGCATGTAAATCCCCTGAGGCTTCACTTTTGGGTCACCCTTACAAATGACACATAATTCCCTTAATGCAAATAATAAAATAAGTGCAAATAATAAAATAAGTGTATTGATTGATTTTTTTCTCTTCCATCACTGGGCCGCTTCCCCCACCAACCTCCCCCCACCGCCAAGATTTCTAGAGTAAGTATTTATTTATTTCTGAATTGGAATAATATACTTACCTACAAAATTCCAATGTAAGTGATGGGTAAGTGATGGGATAGGCTGCATGGCCAAAGATTCCAATATTCTATTCTGATGCTGTGGGGTTACTTTTTGATATTCTAGAAAGCCATTCCAATATGGTACTTTCATCATCAAGTGCATGGGCCTCTAATCAAGCTTGTTTACATTTCATGTTAACAGAGAGATAGAGTCTTTTCCTCAAGGGGGTGCGGCACATCCAAAAAAGTGAGAATTAAAACAAGGTATATTACTGTTTCACATTTTTCCCTGATAAATATTCAAACCCCATTTATTCATATAGTTCAATTATAATTTTCTTTTCAAAAACACTAGATCAAAAGTGTATATGTATGTGTGTGTGCATGCCTGTGTGTGTATTGTTTCCTTGGTTTGACAGAAAAATTTTAATTTTGAGAGCATAAAATTGTTTTTTTCAATATTAGAGGGATGCAACATTGTTTTAAATGCTCATTTTGCTTTCGTTATATAAAGTTCTGTAAACTTAAGATGGAGAAAAAGTGTTGGAAATAAGACTTAGTGTTTATAGCTGAGTGCAAGATTAACTTCATAGCTTTATAATAGTTATTAACTGGCAAAATAAATCTAAATTGCCTTCGGTATAAAGGTGAGTACAAGAGGCCATGAGAAGGAGAGGTCACAGTGCTAAAAAGGACATTGTTTGGGGAATTTTTATTAAAAAATAATGATTTTCTGTAAATATTATTAAAAATTCAAGCAAAATAAGAAAGACCACAAGAAGTTACTCACAGATATCTAAGTATCTAAAAGTGAGATTTCACAATTCATGCTACTCTTAACTGAAATATAATTTCTTTGTACTTGAATTTAATAGAAGCTGAATGAAAACAAAGAGTTTAAATAAACTTCAATTATTCATATACACGATATATCAGTATATAAATACTAAGTTTGTGAAAGAACACAAAAATCATTTTACATAATTTCCTTTCAATTGTATGTTTCACTTTTAAACAATACTTGTTGACTACTTGATATGAAATATGATAAGGGACTTATTTCTCCCATACTTCTTCTCACATCCCTTTGCCTCAAGTTCTTGCGTAGTGTAACTCCAGGATGTACAACTCACATTTTATGTTATAGGAATGACTCCCCCTGGAGTTGTGCAATACAGCAATCATTATTCTTCCCACATTCCAATCCATGTGGGTTGTATGATAAATATTTTCTTTCTCAAGGTAAATAACACTTTCTGTTCTGCAACCATAATGCTCCCAATTACTTGGCCTTGACTTTTCATTTAAATGGTTTTAATAGTCTCATATTTTTATTCACTTCACTGCTGACTAGATTTCATCACCAAGAAATGTCTTCAATTCATACATTTGTAGCCTCTAAGGATTTCTTCAATGCATATTTATTTATCTATTCTATAATGTACTAATTTGTAGTTTATAAATCATGCACTCAAATAATGCATTTTTAAAGGATATAAAGTCCTAATATTTTCTTTCCATGAATGCATTTGACTTTTGTATTTCCAAGATGAAAGCACCCCTGACTTTCGAGACCAGCTGGCCTACATCACACCTGTAACAAGGGCTCCTTTCAGAATGTTGGCTCATTTCAAGGCTGATTTCAATCGCCCCAACAGCCATAATAATCCCCAGGTGATTCTGTGCTTGTTTGCCATTTTCTGTCATTCTTTCTACACCCTCATGTTACCTATTTCCAAATTTATATGCCATCTGTTTCCTCAGTTGTTTTTCATAAAGACATTAGACTTAATTGGTCATGGCAAGCTGTTTTTTAGATGGCCAATTCCATTCAATTCATGTAATCATTCACAGGCAGGAGTGGGAAGTCAATCAATACTTGCAGGAATAACTCAGCACACAGCTCAGCACATAGCCTTGGCCCCAGAATTTGTGTGTGTTATATTTGGCCCTCTAGACTCAGGACTGCTGTTGAAATCCTAATCCTGGACAGTCTAGACTCTTCTTGGAGGTTGATCATTGAGTGTTAACATCTACCTGTAAAAGGAATACACTAGCACTAATGTTCTCAAACTTTAGTGTACATGAGAATTACCTGCAACACATGCTAAAACAAAGATATCTGGACCCCGTCCCCAGAGTTTCTGATTCAGCACATTTGATGGTGGTGTCTAAGATTTTACTTTTGTAACAAGTTTCCAAGTGATACTAATTCTTCTGGCCAGAGGACCTCACTTTAAAACGATTGTGCTATAATTTTGTGAACATTCCTTGTTTCTAATCCTATATCCACTGTTGCTGTGTATTTGAGAATGACAGCAGCATCTTCCCACATACAAGAAGTCACCTCCGTGAGAGATTGGAGCCCATTAGCAAAACAACTAAGAAGACGACATCGATCAGCTGAGTTTATGTATGAGAATGTCTGTTTGTGGTTTTAACGTAGTTGAACAAAGACTTGGCTGAACATCATATTCTAGGTTTACCTTTTCCTCAGCCACTTTACACAAATTGCTTTACTGTTTTCTGAAATTGAATATTATTGTAGAGGTCAGTTTGAAATTTTCACCTACAAAAGTGACTTGCTTTTGTCTGCTTGCATAGCTAAGGAATGTTTTTTACACCTTTGCAATTCAGAAACTTAATCAGGCTATGTCTCAGTGTTCATTGTAGTACCATTCTTGTAACTGAATGCACTCCTTTGAAATGGATATTAAGTCCTTCGTTTATTCCAGAAAAATTGTCTGCCATTTCATTATAATGATTTTTTTTTTTTTTTTTTTTTTTTGAGACGGAGTCTTGCTCTGCCGCCCAGGCTGGGGTGCAGTGGCCGGATCTCAGCTCACTGCAAGCTCCGCCTCCCAGGTTTACGCCATTCTCCTGCCTCAGCCTCCCGAGTAGCTGGGACTACAGGCGCCCGCCACCTCACCCGGCTACTTTTTTGTATTTTTTAGTAGAGACGGGGTTTCACCGTGTTAGCCAGGATGGTCTCGATCTCCTGACCTCGTGATCCGCCCGTCTCGGCCTCCCAAAGTGCTGGGATTACAGGCTTGAGCCACCGCGCCCGGCCTGAATTTATTTTTTCTTAAGGGTCACCAGTTATCTTTACTCAGGGTCATCTTTGACTGTTTCCATATCTATCATCTTCCCACGGTTACTAAAAATCTCTGAATTTTTTCTCTGCTTATAAGGTGATTAACTCAAGCCCTTCACTATGATAGTAACTTGATTTTCAATAGTATTCATAATTTTCATATATGATTTCCTTTTCTTCCCCTTAGTCTTACAACGAAACTATTTTCAGTTTTAGTTTCCGACCACATCAGTCTATTGTTTTATTATCTTGTTTTTCATTTATTGGCCTGTTGAATTCATGTTCTTATTAAAATATTCCACAGGATAAATTACACAGAAATACTATAGAGATTTTTTTTTCTTTTGTTCCTCTCATTAAGTGTCTTCTAAATTGATTATTCCTTTTTTTTCTGTTTCTATAATATTCTTTTCTATTATTGTTATTACTTATGTATTTGGCATAGCTGCCATATCATGTCTTTTTTATCTCTGTGTGGTTCTATGAATGGAACTTCTAATTGATTTAGTGCACTTGCATACTCCCTGGCCCCGTTAGTGCTTTTTGATACATGTTTGTCTTCTACCACAAACCTTAATTTATTCTATCTACTTTCCTGTAGTCTGAAGATAAAAGACGGATACAGAGAAGGAGAGCTCGACTGGTGCCCTAGGCAGCCTTTGCTGGAGTCCTGAACCATGCTCTCCAACCTCAGACTTTACTGCCAGGGTCAGCTCCATTCAGGCAGGGGAGTATCCCCTTTGTCTAACCTCTAGCTCTTCACCCAATGTAATGAAGAACCCTGTAAAATAGCCTCTACTGAACCTCCTCTGAAATCGTGCCGCAGTAAATGGACTTCTCATGCTGCCTTCATACCTAGTCTTTCTGCTTCCTTCTTCATTGGTCTTTCTGAAAATTCTCAGTGGTTACCTTGACTCTCTTCTTAGTGCCTTTTATGATGCTGGTAGTGCATAAGGCACCACACTGTGGAGCGCAGAAAGGTTTGTTTACTTTCTTTAGTTAAAAATTCACAATGTATGTTACATGAGATTGTACCCCTTTCATTGCTTATTTGCTGATTTGAATTCATTATTGTGAGCAATTACTTCTATGATCTGACTTCACAATGTACACTTATCTCCCAAGGTTCCTACTTCTTAGAACTTTCTCCCCACTAGAATATTAGCTCATTGAAGGCAGAGACCATGCTGTTTGTTTTGATTCATGAAAATATCATGTCTAATATATTGTATAAATTTAATTAATTGAATTCATTAGAACATAGGATTTCTTCAAATGTCTTTGTACATTAGATCTTTCAACTCGTTCATCCTTCTTCATACAACATGAGGACTATAGTCAATAAAAATATCTTGTATTCAGGAGATTTGGCAAATGAGTAGATTATAGCTGCTCTTGCCATGGGGGATGGAGATGGGTAATTATGTGAGATGATGGATATGTTCATTTGTTCCAGGATAATTATCATTTTGCTATATATACATGTATCTTATCACATTATGTTGTATACCTTAAATGTACTCAATACATTTTACTTTAAAAAAATCTTTGTACTTGCTAAAACCACAACAGCTAGGTTATTTAGGAATAAAATTTACAAGCTAGAAATTCACTTTGTAATAGCTTCAGGAGTAGACAAGAATAAATGAGTTAAATTGTGAAATAGGAAGCATTAGATATTCAAACATTTTCTAAACACAGAAGTACAATTTGTTTTTCAGTATTTTGATTTTAAAATGGTTGGCATCTTAAACTCAGTTGTCCTTTAAGAGAATTTATACCATGATTCTGTGTTTATGTGTTACCACTAAATTATTAAGTTATTTAATTGCTCTATGCCTCACTTTCCTCCATTGTAAAATGAAGATAACAATAGTACCCACCTAATAAATTGTTTGCTAAACTGAGTTAATATATTGTATGTCTATATATGTTTGTGTGTATATATGTATACATATAGTAACTAGTGTGTGTATATATATATGTATACATATAGTGACTAGCACATAGTGATTAGATGTGTTTGCTATTGCTCATATAGGAACAGAACCACTGATTTATCAACAACATGTCAAAAGAAATTCCTGAAAGAATAGCTTGGCATTAAGCACAACTGCTGAAACTTTTTTTTTTTTTTTTTTTTTTGAGGCAGAGTCTCACTTTGTCGCCAGGCTGGAGTGCAGTGACGCAATCTCACCTCACTGCAACCTCCACCTCCTGGGTTCAAGCGATTCTCCTGCCTCAGCCTACCGAGTAGCTGGGACTACAGGAGTGCGCCATCACACCCAGCTAATTTATGTATTTTAATAGAGACATGGTTTCACCATGTTTGCCAGGATGGTCTTGATCTCTTGACCTCGTGATCCATTGCCCAAACATATTCTCCCTTCCTGTGTGTCTCACTTTCAACAACAATAAAATATCCTATTCTCTACCTGAGCAGTCATCAAATAATTTAAATACTTATGAGATCAATATTTGGCAATAATTATCACTTGATATTAATTTCCTGAACACAGTAAAAATAATAATTTGAAATGAATGGTAGACCTTCCAATATTGAAAATGCCCACTTAAGGAAAGCATGAGTGAACAAAGATGGACTGAGTGGAGAAAAAGTGTAAACTGCTACAATATTAGAACCAAAGGTTATTCACTAATAATGCCTTGATACAAATAATATGGTGCTTGTGGACATAGAGCTAGTGATTGTGAGATTAAGTATTATGTTTTGGAAATTTATGAAATATGGAATAAAGCAGGTGAACTCTATCCCACAGTTTCCAGAGTAATACGCATGGATGAAATTAAGTCATTTATAATTGACTGATAATATAGATCAATTACTTGTATAAACTTAATGGAGCATTATATTGGCTTTCACTCGCTGAGATACAAGACTATTTAGGACTGCCTCAATGATTAAATATTTAACAAAAGACCTTTGGGGAGAATCAGAATATTTCAATACCGTAATGAAACATATTCTATAAGCTGTACAAAACCTACCTGAGGGAGAGACTGCCCTACAGTTCTCAATCAATAAGTACTGTTTTCAGAAATTATTATATGTAATTGATATTTAGTCAATAATAATAATAATTTTAAGTAAGATTAAATTTTCTGAGGGACTTGGAGTGTTGCACTTCTTATTTTCTTAACAATCCCAGCATTTTTTTTGGTATATGAGATGGATAGATTTGAATAAAAGGTATGAAAATATAAATGCTCTAAAATTCTTTATTCTCTTTTCCCTTTCCTCCTCTTCTTCTTTTCCTCCTCTCTCTCTTCTTTTCTTTCTCTCTTTCTGTCTCTCCTGTTCCCTCTCTTCCCTAGACCTATCCCTGGCTCACAAGAGACTATATAATAGCCTAAAGATGAATAACAAGGATGCTGCTAAAATGAATTAGGAAGCTCGCTGTTTGTCACAGAAAATGCTTCCAGTTCTTTTCAAATCTCATTTCCTGAACCTGTTATCAGAAGAAGTGCGGCTAATTTTTCAACTTTCTTCAAGATACACAGTGAGGGGAAAATAAATGCCAACTCATCATTCACCGATAAATATGAAGTGACCCTATGTTGACTTCAGAATTCTTACACAGATATAACTTTCTACCTGTTAAAATGATTTTAATGATTTATTTTAAAACTCTATTTGATTTTCAGTATATATTTTGTCTTGGCTTTTAGATCATGAGAAAGTAACACTGTAGTCAGAAAGTATAGGGTAACATTCTTATCAATGCAATAAATTAAAATACAGCTCAACAACTTCATTTAAAATCATTTAAACTACATTGGGTGACACATCTGCATTTGATGCACATGCCTAATATTGTAGGTATTTTTATGATCTTCCACTTCCTAAAAGTGATTTGACATTTTTTAAACCCTCATACATTATGCCTGGTAAAACAGAAGTAGAAAAACAATATAGTTACAGCTATTAAACATTTAATTTCACTATGAACTTCTTGGAAATCTGGGTAAAAAGAGATTACATATTTTTCATTGTCTGATAGAAGTGGTGTATCAAAT
Source organism: Macaca nemestrina (assembly GCF_043159975.1). Classification (NCBI taxonomy): domain Eukaryota; kingdom Metazoa; phylum Chordata; class Mammalia; order Primates; family Cercopithecidae; genus Macaca; species Macaca nemestrina. Next base: position 62,679,764 of record NC_092130.1, read on the forward strand.
TTTATATGAGGGTTTTTTTTTAGCATTTAATTATAAAATTAATTGATTATTGACCTTACAGGGAACAGGTATATACCATGCCTTTTAAATCAGTTTTAGTATCAAGACAGAAGTGATTTTTGTTGTTGTTCTTTTATTTCCCTTGAATCTGAAGGCTTAATATTAAAATGTCATATGTGATGCAGATAAGTGGCTGTCTGATGGTCTCACTTGATAATTTAAATTAAAACCTGAGAGTCCGATACAGTAGATGACTTTGCCTTAGAGTGACTTTCTTAAAAAAAATTAATTTAGATAGGAACTAAGTGGCCAACAGTTTTTGTTAAGTCGTCCATGAAAACAATATCCCATGGTAGTTTTTTCATCTTTGTTATGTTCAGAACCTAGCACAAGGCTTGACATAAAAGGCATTTATTAAATATTTACAAGTTGAGTAGCACTTGCTTTATTGATGTTAATTGAAGGAAAATGCTCATAGTCTATAAATGGTTGGATTGACATTCACTATGAGAGTTTAAGGATCTGACAGATGTTCTTAGGTAGCAGACCACTGCACTGCCATTGAAGGTAGGCCAAGGGGTTGCCAGAGAGGGACAACAGATCTGCTTAAGAAGCATAACCAATGAATAACTGAGATGCCAGCATTCCACAAGGCAGTGGATATAATGTTCAAGAGTGATGGTTACCAGCTCTGACTTCCCTGAAGGCTGTCAGGATAAGTTGCATGCATGCTGTATTCCCAGCTAGCGAGACGAGCTGACCCGCCTGTTAGAGTTCTTTAATTATCCATAGCTTGTACTTGGAAGCCAGTGTTTAGAGACAGGGTAATATTGAAAGCAACTGATCTAAAGTACAGTGTCATTCATTTCTGAGGCCATAATTAATTTAAAAATCGTTTGTCACAAGTCATTTCTCATAAAATCTGAGTTGATTGTTTATTCTGAAACTGTAAAATAATCTATGAGATTAGAGAAATTTGAAGGAATATCTCAAGTCGTAAGCCACAATTTGGACATATCTATGTTTTTCCAGTATTTTTATGTAAATTTCAACTATACAGAAATATTAAAATAATAGTGCAGTTAATACTCATATACTGATTTTATAAATTCTACATTATTATTTGATTATATTTGCTTTATCACATGTCCATCTATGCAACTCTCTGTCTATATTTATATCCATGTTTACTTTGATGAATTTTTTAAAAGCTTGCTTAAATTAGAACACTTTGCCTCCAAATATTTCTGCATGCATAGGATCAACTAGAATTCAATAATATTATGTGGATTTTTTCAGAAGGTATAACTTTACATACAGTAAAAGATCACAAAACTTAATACTATCATTTGATGAATTATGGGGTATCTCACATTCGTGTGACTATTAGATATACACTCAGGAAATATATATTTAACATTTTTTAATCACAGTCTAGGGACCATAAAAAGATGATCAACAGTATCTCTCATATTAATTATATATATGATGTGTATATATACATTATGTATTATTAATATATATGTAGTAATTATATATGTAATGTTTAAATGTCTTTAATATAGACAGCTAGGAATGCAGTTATTTGGTTTATCCAATTTGACAAACAATTTTTAATTCAAGACATGAGAGGCAATTTTTAAGTGGAGACAAAAGTAATCTACCCTAAGAAATTAAATTATATCAGCCTTTTCCTTTATTCAGTTGATATAATACAGAAGATATGACTTGACACATCATATACCTGAAGCTGTGTTATAAGTTACACAGAATGTACCAGGAAAATAAAATGTCGCATTTATTGATTTGCAATGTACATGTGTCAAATTATGCTACTTAACATTGTTCAACAATAGACAGAGACATTTGTTGTGTGTGCAGCTGTGTTATCAAGGAAATGAGAGAAGCATCAAGTATAAAATTGTATAAATAAACCAGTATGGCCAAATAACAATAACAAGATGAAGAGAAGATTCCCTAGGAAATCACTCACATAATATATCATTGTGTAATAATCACATTCATAACATTTTGAGCATCTATTTTCAAGTTGAAGCTAAAATTGCTATAATTTTTTCTTGTGATTTATTTCCCTTGAAAAGTTTAGCTCAAGGGGTCATCTACTCTAAAGTCATTGCTCCTCTTGTCTATTTTCCTTATAATATTATGATGGGTTCACAAAACCAAAGGTTACTAATAATCTGGTCAATAATAACAAGTAAATCATTGATATAAAAATTATCCCCCCTTCCAAATTATTATTTAGAAATTAATCTAGTTAAAATTAGCAGATATTATCATGTATCCCCAGGCTTTTACAAAGAGATATGTTCTATTAAACAGCATTTTTAAAATGCTATTCACATGTTTATTTTGAGATATACAATTTCCGATTTTGTGTAACTCTGAAGCACAGGCACATGTAATTTAATGGGCAATGTCCTCTCCAACTTTAAAAAAGAAGCCATAATAGTACTATCAATATTTCTAAGATACTGACTATGCACATAGTTAAAAAATAGTAAAAAAAATAAAATAAAATAAATAAAATAAAATAAAATAAAAGATAGTGCATACTGAATTAGAAGACCAGAACTTCATGTTCTCGCATAGTTTTTGCTCCAAGTCTGTGTGGTCTCAGCAAAATCACTTCATGTGTCTGCGCCTCATTAATTTCACTTGTAAAATAAAGGTAATTGGCTAGAAGAAGTTTCAGGCTCTTTCCAACTCTGAAGTTCTATTATTCTAAGAATAATTTGTATAGGCAGGCATTCTTTGAACTTTTTTCTCTTTGGTAATTGTAATAGATTATAGTGCCATTCAGGGAAAGGCACTAAGAAGTTTTCAGTGGCATTTTCTTTTTTACCTAATCAGTAGATGCAGTTAAAATAGGTTTATATTGGCTTATGTTGTGAACTTAATACTATAAACAGTTTTATGTTGGTTTGAGCTTATTCAAACAGGCATATTTAAGAGGTCTGATGCAAAATGGTAATTCCACAAAAAACATTTAAGTCAAGCAATTGTAAGATAGCCGTATCTGGTTAAGACATATTTTGCCAAGTAGTTTTTCTTTTTAAATTGTCTCATTGGCTGACTGACTATTAATCAAGCTTTCCATCTTCCAGTGTGGTAAAAGTCAAATGGATTTTGTCGTCAGCTGAGCCATCTGTCTTCTCACACTGTTCTGTTATTTTTCTTTTTATTTTTGAAACTCTTCAACTGAAATTAGAAATGGAAGAGGAGGAGGTAATTAGTGAACACAAGTATAACAGAAATTCATAAGCTTTGATTATTGTTCAATGTTCAGGCCATGTGGTAAAAATAGCATTTCAGATATGTTTGTATTCATTCAAGAGTTTCTTCTGAAGTTTTCTTGGAAAAATTCTATATTCTCCCGTGGTATAGATACAGGAAAATGTGTTTACTTTAAGCTGAGCATGATGGTGCTAGACCTTGTATACTAAAGAAATATAACTATGCTAACCAAAGCAAATAAAAGTGCTACATTGGTGCCTGTTGTTTTCATCTGCTCTGGGGAAAGAAAGTGCCCAAGGCTCTCATCTCAAGAGGACTGAGATTCCACAAAGTGCTAAAAATACTTCCTACCATTCTTTCGTCCATTTACCTTAAGCCAAATGCTTATTTCTCTTGTCTTTATTGGGGTGGAGCCACCTGAAATTAAATGTTTGAAATGAGAGAAAATGAGAGAGGGGAAACAGAGAGGAAGCAGAAATAGGCTTTCTAATGAAAGGCCCATAAACCTATCTCCCGTGTTATTGCTGGAAACCCTCTTACAGTGTTATTGACTGATAGCCACAGAGTTCTTTCTTAAGCATATACTATGTGGGAGGCTCTATTTTTCAGAGGGCAGCTCATCTTACAATTGGGCTGCATCAACTGTTAGGAAACTCATGTTCATGCAGGGCAGAAGTGTTTTCTCCTTGTTATTTTCCACCAGTTGGTCCTGTGCTGACTTATGTATGTCTACTTAATTTTATATTTGTTGATCTTTCAACAGTTTGAAGACCATTCTCTCTGTTAGTCTCTTTTTCTTTAGGGTAATTCTATGCAGTTCTTGTGGTGGAACCCTATGCCTTCCTGACTCTCCAATCTTGTGACTACTTTTTTTCTTTTCTTTCTTTCTTTTTTTTTTTTTTTTTTTTTTTTTTTTTAAGTCCTAAGGCTTCCCAAGTTAGCATTGTATTAAGGAACCTAAATGAGTTCAAAGCTCTCATTTGCATTGACTGCCTTACAAACTGATAACCTCTTTTATTAAGACAGCTTTTACTACATTAAATATTTAACTGAGGAAAATTATAGGGCTTTCACCACAATTTTACAATAAATATGCTTACATTAATTTTGTGATGACAAATAATTTTTTAAAAATACCTGGGCACTGAATTTCTTCCTTTGAAAAAAGTGGAGAGCATTACTAGTCTGAAAATTCTCTTTCCAACTGATCTGACTTAACTGGATGAAGTGCTGTTAGATTTATTTTAGCAACTTCCTGATTGATAGGAATAAATCTTGTTACATATAGGTACTGTAATCTCAGAGGCTTTCAGTTTTTAAGCTGTTTTTGTATACTTTCTAGTGGCTATTATCAGAAATCATTCTTCTGCTTCTTAAACAACAACAAATTTTTAGTTGCAGTGACCTCAAACTCTTTCATATCAGACATTTGCAAGATTATTCTATCTTGTTCTATCTAAAACAACATAAACAGTCTCGAAAAATACATTTCCATCAGTCCCAAGGATTTAAATACAATACTTAAAATTCGAAACACTCTAAATCTTCAATGAAAAAATGTGGCAGAGATAGAGGCAAACTCCTGGAAAGAGTCTATTAGTGGAAGGCCAGCAGTAGATGGGTCACACCGGAAAGCCATAGTGTGTATTACTCAACTTTGTGTTCTCATAGCCCAGCATAATATCTGGCCTATGATAGGTGGTAGAGTCTGCAAGCACTCAGAGGTAAGCCAGCATATTAGCGGTGTAGGGGCAGAGGCTAGCAGATTCTGCTTCTCATCTTTACTGCCTTTTGATAAAACAACACAGACCCCTGAGTATTATAATGCATGGACTGGAAAAGGACATTAGTAATTCAGAAAAACTATTTCTTGTTATTTAGCCACAATACAGACAATAAATATCATCTGTCTGGCTTTATAAATTACACACAATGAAAGAAGAAGCTGCCCAAGCCGTTGAATTATAACTGCCCCCCTCCCTTTTTTTTAAGACAGAAGAGACCTTGGCAATGCTTCTGAAATCCCCCTGGGTTAGTAGAACATGGGGCTGAAGGTGGTTACTAAACGGTATCATTTAATGAGACTTCAGTGGTTCAGATGCAATTGGATTGATCTCTACCTGCTTGGTTCATGTGTCAAGTGAATAGAATCCAAAACTTGGCTTCAAGGAGACAGACATTCCTGACAGTTCCATTGCCCAGGCAATCTTTCAATAGAGTCCCTGGAGTGAAGGGCTGCTGTAGGCATACCTAAAGGACTTTGAAGTTAAAGAATATGTTTTTCTCAGAATTTCAATTCACGTCTACTTTTAAACATTACACGTCAAGGGAAATCATACAATAATACAAATTGTGTATAAATTCCATATAATTAGAAAGCTATTTAAGAGTTTCTTGGAGGAATTTGTGATCCAAACTTGCAGTAGAGTCATAGTTTGTTTTAATTTATGAGAGTCCACAGTGATGTCAATGTATTATGTAAATGTTGGAGAGAAAACGTAATTAAAGCAGGCAAGGCATGTAACCTACACTCCAGTTTTGTTAGAACTAAAGATTTAAACATGGTGTATCATAGCACCAGTTGCAAAATTGTAGTGAGTTATGAAAACATATATTGAGTGTCTACTATGTGCAACCCCCTCAAAATTCAATGACCTTTTAATACCTACAATAGAAAGATTATCCACTTTTCTTTTCACTTCTATATATGTGATGGCTCACATGCTTTTGCAGCATAAAATGACAATAGCTCTTTCATTGAACTAATAACAACGTCCATTGTGTTAAACACTTCTTTTGAGCAAGCTCTGCATTTATTACATACAGTCTTTATATTTAATGTCTTTCACAGTGACTGAAATAAGTTATGTGTTAAATAAATGTGTATTCAATGAACAAACCCATGAAAGAATGATGTCTCATAGAGTAGGCCATGTAAGGTGTGAAAAGGACCTAAAACCTCAGACAAAATTTAAGTACCTTTGGTCAGCATGAACAAATCCAGACCCACCACAAGAAACAGTTATTTGGGGAACATGTTTAGTGTATTGACTAACACTTAATAGATAATTAACTAATTTGTATTTTTTAGTCTCTGTTTTCATGGCAAGTCACGTTTCCTACATTGATTGAGAATCAATTCCTTCTAATGCATGACATGAATTCCATGCTAAGTTCTTCTTTCCATATTTTCTTGGATTTTATTTTGAAGGCTGTATTTCTGTGTGACCTGGAAAGCACAGCATGCAATACTGCACACTATGACGATATTCTTAATTAATAAAATAAGTGGTCATCATGGCCATATTGACCCAACAATCTCTTAAAGCAAGAAACAACAATAGTAACAGGCATTCACTGAGAACCTTCTCAGAGTGCTGTTGAGAAAACCCACTAGAAAGAAATCACAAGTCTTTCCCATTAGTCTCTGAAGACTACTAGGTATGTGTATTTGATAATTAATATATTCTAAATGGCTGAGAAGCTGAATAGAGCTTTTGTTAGCACTTCTGGGCTAGCATGGCAAAATTGGAACTCAAGGTCTAATGATAAGGGAGACCAGTGGGTTGAAATCGTGAAAACTACATTTTAGGAATTAGGCCAAATTAGAAATAAACTGGACCTCACATCTAGTTCTTGAAGTTGAAATAAGATCATCAGTGATCGTTATTGCTACTTACTGCTTGACAGAAGTAGGAATTGACAGAAGCTTGTCAACATTTTATTTGTATAACATTTTTCTATAAAATATGAGTAACACAATAAAAATACTCCAAGAGATAAGATAAGGCAATGAAAACCAAGAGTAGCGATACACAATAAAACAGAAATATAAGAAATGGAGATAATGTAATTGCCAGATATTAATGTAAAAATAACTATGGTCACTATATTCTAGATAATAAAGGATAAAGTTGGGGTAGGTCCTGCTGATTCTGAGTAAGATAAACACACACCTCTCCATATCTCACTGAATTCATCAAAGAAACCTAGATAGATACACAGGAGTTATCATTTGGGAACTCTGAAAATTAAATATAAGGAAGTAGATAAAGAAAGAATGGCACAGTTTTATGTACCATTGAAACAGTGTTGTGTTTACCACTTTTTTTTTTCCTACTCTGGTATCCTCTGGCCTTAACTCAGTATAATTTGAAAACTGGAAGTAAACTTTACACTGCAGAGAAAGATACAAAAGAAATCTACTACTGTCTTAAGGAGTGGATAAAGGAATACTGAAAGCTCAGAAAGAATAAGGGAAATACCCATTTTTATTTATTCTCATTTTTTTTTTCTGTTATCTTGTAATTCTGCCCCAAGGGAATCCCTTAATGGGGACGATGATAACAGAAAAAATAGCTGAGAACAGGTTACTCCAGGAGCCAAAATTATTTGTCATTGAGAATTTTGACAAACAATAAGAAATTTTAAAGAAGGATAAAGTGTAGTTTAGAAAAATAAAAAAATATATACACAGACGAAATAAAAACACAATGGCAAGTTTAAAAAACACTAGCTAATTCAATAACTAGTAAGAGGTCAAAAGCAAACAACCTAAATTAAAAATGGAGAGGCAAAAACGTTAAAAACACACAGAAGATCGCTTCTCGGCCTTTTGGCTAAGATCAAGTGTAAAACACACAGAAGAGGCTGGGCATGGTGGTTCATGCCTGTAATCCCAACATTTTGAGAGGCCGAGGAGGGGGGATCGTCTGAGGTCAGGAGTTTGAGACCAGCCTGGCCAACATGGTGAAACTCCATCTCTACCAAAAAAATACAAAAATTAGCTGAGCGTGGTGGTGGGCACCTGTAATCCCAGCTACTTGGGAGGCTGAGGCAGGAGAATTGCTTGAACACAGGAGGCAGAAGTTGCAGTGAGCCGAGATCATGCCATCGCACTCCAGTCTCGGTAACAAGAGCTAAACTCTGTCTCAAACAAATAAACAAACAAACAGAAAATAGCATAAGAAAATTTTGGGAGAATAGTAAAGTCTAATATCAGGTAATTGGAATTCCAGTAAGAAAGGAGAAATGGCATTTGAGGAGATAATACCTAGCAGATTTAAAAAATAATGACAGATATCAAACATTATATTTAAGAAGCCTATAAAACCTAGGAGGCAAAATAAAAAGAAGATTATTATAGTAAAACTGGTGAGTAATAAATATGTTTAAAAAATTTTACCTTGTTTTAGAAATAGATTTTTTAAATAAAAAATTTTTGAAAGGTATTATCCCTCTTATAAGACTCAGAATTTCCAAGAGATGTATTGCATGGAATAGTAGAGACTCAGAAGGGACTATAGTGTTTATCTAGTTCACCTCTTAACTTATAGAGATAACAATTTAATCTAAAAATTAGTCAAATCCATATTGCAAATTGAAAACTGGAAGGGGACAGCAGAAGGGATTAAGTTTGATAATTGAAGTTGGATCATGGAACTGTATCCAGCCTTCTCGAAATCCTAGAGTGATGGTAGGGGGTTGATTGGGGGTTTGAGGTTAGATGCAGATAATCCCACTAAGGATGAGGTTCAGTTTGGAGACAAAGTAAAACATTGAGAAAATAACACCATGGATAGTTTTCCTTACAAAGTAAGTTATCATTAGGAAAACCACTTTATCTACTTTTGAAGGAGATTTTTAAAAATTACATTGCTTTATACAACATAACCAAATTAAATGTAGAGCTTTTTAGCTGCAAGGACTCTATTTTTCACATATGCCACATTATCTTCTTGAATATTCTGGAGATTTTTCTAGCATTAAAATAAAATTCAAAAATAATTTACCAAATCTTTGCAAAAAAATTTAGTTAAATAATTTTTAAAATTTTAAAAGAAAAACTTGAAATCAATCAGAACAAGAGATTTTCTTCATAGAAGAAAATATTACACGGATATTAAACTTTTAATCAGAAGCAAAACCAGATGACAATTGTCCGAGTTTGGGTTCAACTGAAGCAGACAGTGAAAGAGTATTTGGTGTATAGGATATTTACTAAGAATACACACCTATATCATGGAAATGAAAGATGGAGTGGGCAGAGGGAGAAATTATGCGGTGATGCTAGCCTAAAAATGCCTCAGCCAACCCCACTGGAATTTGGGAGAATATATGGCCCATGAGAGTTGTCCTGCCATAATAGCTGGGTCTTTCTTGTTCCTTACTGCAATTGTTCATGGAATATGGGCTGTTGCAGGAAAGGAAGGCCCTTAGGTGAAGTGGTTCTCTGTAGCTGAATCAACTCTGATGTTTCAGACAGCTAGAGGCTTTCTTCTGGCAGCTGAGGTAAAGAATTCTCCCTTGAAGTCGGTATTGGTATCTAGCCTTATTTCCTAACAATATAATCTTTGCTCTGCTCAAATTCATTTTTCACATACATTTTGAAAAGATTCTGGTTATCCTCTGTTCCTGGAGGAATCTTTGAAGAGCAGCAGTAGATGCAACCAGTGTTGGGTTCCTGACCTGTATGTTAAGGGATATGATACTGACAAAGATAGAGAGGAAGCTTTTGACATTGTCACCCTAGTTAACATAATAAAAGCAACGTTACAAAGGTGACAACTCTTGCAACCTACCCATATTGTACCTTTGGGTAGATGGCAAAAGTTGTTGCCTTGCCTTCACAGATCAAAAAGATGTAGTAGTGGGCGTATTTGTCATTTTTAACTTACCACTCTAAGCCTTGCAGATTCGGGTGAAGGATGACAGTAAAACCCAACTCACCCAAGTAGTAGGCTCAATTTCAGCTGCTATGCTAGATGTATCAAGAGTCTGAAAGAATTATTAAAAGATTGGGGAAAGTGCTCTGTGGTAGAGTCAATGGATGGATATAAATCAAAACCTGAAGATCTCTGTATCCTATACTAATGCCTACCAAGGAATACCCATGAAGAGACACTAATCCACCAAGTAGACATAATGAATCAGCCAGTTTACATCAGCCAGCCTCAGGGAACAGCTACACCAATGCTGGCATGATGGTCATATGAAAAGAATGACCATAAGTAAAGAAGAAAGACTATGTATGGGCCCAGTAGAAGAAGGTTGATGTAGCTATTGCCATCAAAAAATATTCAAACTGCCAGCAGTGGAGACTTGTACTGAGCTCCCAATATGGCACCATTCCGTGAGGACACCAATGGACTACACAACAGAAAATTGATTACATTGGCCTGTTTCCATGTAATTAATTCTGTAATTTGTTCTAATTAGAGGGGGGAAAAAAAGCATATTCTAAATATGGGGATTGTCTTTTCTACCTATGTGACCTGAGGCAGCACTGCTAACTAAGGAAGTGTGGAATGTTTGATCTGTAAGAATGTGGTATCACATAACTTATTTTAAGAATGAAATCATACTTTACAACAAAGGGGGTGTGGGAGTGGGACCATAATCATGCAACCCACTAGAGATATCACATGTCACACCACTCAGAAGCTGTCAGCCTGATATCATACTGGATGAGTTCAACCACTGGCTTCAAGATGATATTCTATGGGAATGGGCTCCCATTCTCCAGACTAAAGAATACGAATCAAGTCAATGACCCTTAGATGATACTATCATCAAAAGAGAAGAATATTAACATTTAGATCTCAAAGCCAAGGGTGGGAAGATGCAGTGGCCCTACTATCCATCACCCATTGATCCACTGGGAAAATGTGTACTTCTCTTTCCCCAATTTATAGCTTCTAAGTGGTTAAAAGTCCAAGTACCCACATGGAAACACTGTTGCCATAATCATAGTAGGACTCCCAGTGAATTATAAGATGTAGCAACTGCCCTTGCCCTTTTCGCTCAGAGATCAGCAGTGAAGAAGGAAGAAGAAGAAGAAGAAGAAGAAGAAGAAGAAGAAGAAGAAGAAGAAGAAGAAGAAGAAGAAGAAGAAGAAGAAGAAGAAGAAGAAGAAGAAGAAGCAGGAGGAGGAGGAGGAGGAGGAGGAGGAGGAGGAGGAGGAGGAGGAGGGAGGAAGAAGGAAGAAGGAAGAAGGAAGAAGGAGAAATGGATCTGGCTGACAGGACTATTTGACAGTGATCTTCATGAGGAGGCATGCATGTAACAGGGAATGTGGCCAGGGAGAAATTTGTGCAAAATCCTGGCAATCCATTTAGACTTTTTTGGGTTCCCTTGTCCAATTGTGATGGTAAATGGGCAAGAGAAGCAACCCCAGCCTGAGAGTGAAGACGTGAAGACAGGAACTCAGGACCTTCAGAGATACTGGTCTCCAGGAGAGCCACTGCAGCCAGCAGATGTAGTGCTAAAGTAATGTTAACTAAAAAGTGGATGAGAGAAAAATTAGTATCAGTTGAGGCTCTGATATCAACTACAGGCAGTAGGGGCTACAATTTTGAGCCCAGCCACTGGCACTCATCCTGGTTCCCAGCTTTCTCTGTCCTACTGCTGCAAGTAAAAGCTAAGCAGCAGTGAATCACAAAAGAAGGTATCTGATTTTCACTCTTGGCTTTTACCTGCCTGATAATCACTTGCAGGTTTTCATTTTCTTCTTTTAGGATTCCAGTGGCGCTTAGTAACTGAAAAATAATGAAACTTGTTGGCTCTGATTCCCTCTGTGTATCTCACATGCCAGCTATACCACACATTCTATTGTATTTCTTTTTCCCAGGATTTTAACAGTTGGACTGTCACTGGGTCTGTGTTCTACTTAAGACCAATGACAGATCACTCACTTCTAGCTATGCAGTGAATAATCAAGTTCCAAATTCTTATTTTATCATATGCTTTTTCAAATCAGTTTTGATACCAACTGTTCTAGTTTGGGTTTTCTAGAGAAAATGCTGAGACAGAGTTTAGCATGCAGGACATTTATTAGTGATTAACACATGCAGCATAAAGCAGGAAAGAGGCTGGATTCTGAGTGAAAACTGAAAATTTATGATGAAGATACAACAAAGTCTTGGCTAATCTCATGGGAATCTGTGGCCTCTATGATTTAGCCCATGTTGGGCCAATCAGTGGACTGTCTCTTTATATTTCCACTGCAGTCCTCGGGTATCAGTTGACCAAAAATAGCACATTTTGAAAAGACAGCTATCTGTATTGGAGGCAAATCATGAAGTTACTGAGAGCTGGAGAATGTCTGCTGACAACAAGGACAAGTTCTTTCTTGATGGTAGTATTTGTGTGGCACATCAATTTTTCTACCATGCCAACAAAGTGATATCCTCAAAGAGTTATAAGAAAATAATGATTAAGCTAGACTTTCATAATTTATTATTGCATGATTCAAAACAGTGTAAAATAGACATTTTTAGTCATATGAAAACAAAACCTGTGGTCAGCATATCTACTGTAGTTGAGTCTTGAATAACAGGTTTGAGCTGCATGGATCCACTTACATGTGCTTCTTTTTCCATCAAATGCGGTATAATATATATATAAAATATAGTATTTGTGAACCTGCATATATGGAGGGCCGACCTTTTATATATGTGAGTTCTGCAGAGTCAACTATGGGACTTGAGTGGGTGTGCATTTTGGTGTATTCAGGCTAGTTGGAACCAATTCCCCATGTACAGTGAAGGATGACTGTATTAAGAAAATATTTTCTGAAAAATGAAAATGATGCTATGTATTATTAGCTTAAAATTGCAGGAAGAAATTAGTAAGTATTCCTTCTTTTCTTGAGGCTTTAAGTAAGAACCCATTTCCTTGCATTTTATAGTTTATACAGGCTGCTTGAATTCTTTAGTTTATGCCCCCACCCACCTTTCTTTTTTATTAATTAATTTTAATTTTAAGTTGCAGGTACATGTGCAGGATGTGCAGGTTTGTTACATAGATGAACATGTGTCATGATGGTTTGCTGCACCTATCAACCCATCATCTAGGTATTAAGCCCAGCATGCATTAGCTATTTTTCCTAATGTTCTCCCCCAACCAACTCCATCACCCAACACGCCCCAGTGTGTGTTGTTCCACTCCCTGTGTCCATGTGTTCTCATTATTCAGCTCCCACTTATAACTAAAAACATGTGGTGTTTGGTTTCCTGTTCCTGCATTAGTTTGCTGAGGATAATGGCTTCCAATTCCATCCGTGTCCCTGCAAAGGACATGATCTCATTCCTTTTTATGGTTGCATAGTATTCCATGGTGTATATGTACCACATTTTCTTTATGCAGGCTATCATTGATGAGCATTTTTGTTGATTCCATGTGTTTGCAATTGTGAACAGCAATAGCTGATATTTAACAATAATACATAATATATTAACATCATACTAGAAACCTGTAAAAATGATCAGTGAACTTGAAGACATAGCAGTGTTCAACTAAACAAAAAAATCACAGAGAAAAATATAAAGGTTAAAAAATAAAAAGAGCTCTAGAATAATTTGCTATAATATCAAGCAGTTTAATATTTAGCTTTTTGAATACATAGATGTATACTTTTAATTTAAAAATGTTAAAGTTATTCCTACAAAGGTAATCACACCATGTCATATCATGGTTAAGTAACTGAAAACCAGATAAGAAAATAAAAAGAAATCAAAAGGAAGGCAAGGAATACTTGCTGCCTTCACAAAAATAAGTTAAGAATGACTATATATAACTTGTCTGAAACTATGAATGCTATAAAGGCAACAGCATGATGTCTTTAAGGTGGCAAATAAGGAGCTAAATTTTCAAATCTAGAATTCAACGAAAAAATAAACACATTTTCAGACAACTAATTAAATTTGTCATCAGCAGATCTACACAATACATGTTTTAAAAATTTTTGAAGCAGAAGAAAATGATAACAAATAGAAACTCAGATCTATGCAAAGCACTAAAAAACAACAAAAAAGTTTCTAAATATAAAATAATTTAATGCTCATGTTAAAAATATCTTTAAAAGATTATGAACCAAAATAACACCACTACAAACAACAAAATAATGTACTGTGATGCTTATAATATTTGAAAAATTAAAATTTGTGGCTGTAACAACAATAGAAGCACAAAAACTGGAGGGGGTAAGTGTAAATGTATTGATGCAATTTTCCTCATTGTAAGTATGTTGATGCAACATCTGGGGTTATAATGAGATAAATATGAGATGTGTATCATAAGCACTAGAGAAACACTTAAAAATAAAATTATTCTAAATAATTTAATTGTGAATATACATTGAATTATTCAAAATGTCTTCGATCCAAGAAGATGGAGGTGAAAGTGAACAGCGCCACACGGGAAGGGAGAAAACAGAGGCTATAACGGTGGATTTAAATACAATTGAAAATTGCATTTAATGTAAATGCAATTTTAACACTAAGCTAAACACTTCAACTAAAAAACATACATTGTCAGACCACTCAAAACATCAAGACTCAGGCCAGGCGCGGTGGCTCACGCCTGTAATCTCAGCACTTTGGAAGGCCCACGTGGGCGGATCACCTGAGGACAGGAGTTTTCAGACCAGCCTGACCAACATGGTGAAACCCCTTCTCTACAAAAGTACAAAAATTAGCCGGGCATGATGGCGGGTGCTTGTAATCCCAGCTACTGGGGAGGCCGAGGCAGACTATCACTTGAACCTGGGAGGCGGAGGCTGCAGTGAGCCGAGATCTTGCCATTGCACTCCAGCTTGAGCTAGAGATCGAGACTCAGTCAAAAAATAAAATTTAAATATATATATATAAAAGTATATATGTGTGTGTGTGTGTGTACATATATATATATATATATATATATATATATATATATATATATATGCCGGGTACGGTGGCTCACGCCTATAATCCCAGCACTTTGGGAGGCTGAGGCAGGCGGATCACGAGGTCAGGAGATGGAGACCACGGTAAAACCCTGTCTCCACTAAAAATACAAAAAATTAGCCAGGCGCGGTGGTGGGCGCCTGTAGTCTCAGCTACTCGGGAGGCTGAGGCAGGACAATGGCGTGAACCTGGGAGGCGGAGCTTGCAGTGAGCGGAGATCCAGCCACTACACTCCAGCCTGGGGGACAGAGTGAGACTCCGTCTCAAAAAAATTAAATTAAATTAAATTAAATTAAATTAAAATTAAAAATAAAAAAATCAAGACTCAATTACATACTGTGTATAAGAAATTCACTTTAAATATAAAAAACAAGTAGGTTAAATAACAGAGTAATAGAGATATACTATAAAAACACTAACCGTAACTAGTACAGTGGCTGTATTTAAGAAAAATTAGATTTTAGAAAAAAAAGTGTTTAGTGAGATGAAGAGGGATATTACACAATTATTAAAGGGTCAGTTTTTCATGAAAAATAGTCATAAATAGATGTACAAACACTAAAATAGATTGAAATTACATGAAACAGGCCAGGAACGGCGGCACTCGCCTTTAATCCCAGCACTTTGGGAGGCTGGGGCGGGCGAATCACTTGAGGTTAGGAGTTCGAGACCAGCCTGGCCAACAGGCTGAAACTCCATCTCTACTAAAAATACAAAAAGTTAGCCGGACATGGTGGAGGGTGCCAGAAATCTCAGCTACTCCAGGGGCTGAGGTAGGAGAATCCCTTGAACTCGGGAGACGAAGGTTGCAGTGAGCAGAGATCATGCCATTGCACTCAACAGAAGCGAAACTCCATCTCAAAAGCAAACAAACAAAAACAAAAGTGACAGAATTGTAAAGAAAATTTGACATATCTATAACTATAGTTGGAAATGTCAACATTTCACTCTCTCTAAGTGAGTGAACAATTCAGCAGATTTTCAGAAAGTATAACAGAAGACCTGAACAACACAATCAACTGGTGTGAATTTAATTGACATTTATTCAAAATGTACAAACAGCAGAATACGTGCTGTTTATAATAAACCATATTGTGAACCATGAAAATAAATTTCAACAGATTTAAAAGGATCTAAATAATACCAATCTCTGACCATACAAGAATTAAAAATCAATAGTAAAAGTATGGGAATAAAACAATTATTTGAATATTAGATAACATATTTTGCATTAACATATGAGATTATGAAAAATCACAGTATATATTTAAAAAATTTTGGAACTCAGTAACCTTAAACAACCCAACCTATCAAAATTGGTAATATATCACGTAAGTAAGACTTAGAGGAAATTACGTATTTTTTAATGCATATGTTAGATTTAAACAGTTGAAAAGTCAAGAACCTAATCACACACAATAAGATCCTAGGAAAAGAAGTGCTAATAAAATCTAACGTAAGCCAAAGGATAACTAAAATAATAGAGCAGAGCAGAAACCATAAAATATAAAATACTCAAGCAATAGAGGAAATCAATAAAACAAAAGGCCCTTGTTTTGAAATCAGTGACATGCACGAAACTCAACCAGATTTATCAGGAAAGAAAGAGACATGAAACAAGTCACCAATATCAGAATAATTGAGAGGACATAAGTATAGATCCTGAAAGGACAGCTAGAAAATATTAGAAATAATTTTATACCAATAAATTTGAGAGAAAAGAATTATCAAAACTAACTCAAGAATAAATAGAAAATCTAAATATTCCTATATATTCCTATATATACACATATATAGAGAGAAGGTGTAAATTTCATAATTAAAAATCTCCCTAGAAAGATGTTATCTTACTCAATTGATTTCATGGTAAATTCTGAGAAACAGTTAAAGAAACAATACCAACTCTACACAAACGTGGAAAATACTGGAAGAGGGAACACTTTCCAAATAGTGTTATGAAATCAGCATTACCCTGGTAGCAAAAAGAAATTACCTAACAAAGAAATTACAAGATAAGAAACTACAGCTTAATACATTTAGTGAAAACAGATTCAAAAATACTTAACAAAATATTAATGAGGAGCATTCAGTAATATTTCAAATGATTAATGAACTGTGACCAAATGTGGCTTATCTCTAGGCTGCAAGGTTGTTTTAACATTGAAAATTATTACAATTTTTATAAAAGGAAAAATAAATTTCAGTAGATAAAAAATAAACCTTGACAAAATCAACACCTATTCATAATGAAAAGGTTTTAAAAAGCAGAAAACCAAAACTTTTCAATAATAGCTATGGAAAAAAGCCAATGTCATGCACAATCTCAGAAAACTGAATAAATTTCCCCTAAGATCAGGCACAAGACAAGGATTATCTGCTCTCACTACTCTTATTCAACATTGCCCTGAAGGTCATATCCAATGCAGTTGAAAAAGAAGATAAATTAAATGCATATAAAATAGAGAATAGGAAGTAATAAAACTCTTCATTAGTAGATGATATGATTGTGACTGTAGAAAATCCAAAGGAATCTAGAAAAAAAAAAGTACTAAAAAGTTAGCAGAGCAAGGTCATAGGACAGAAAATTAATATACAAAAATAAATTGTATTTCTAAAACTGTCAACAAACAATTGAAATGGAATGATCTGTACAATAACATAATAAAATCACAAAATACTTAGGAGAATTTAACAAAATATGCACAAAGCCTGCTCCATGAAAAAAATCAAAACAAAGGAAAATAAAAAATCACTGGGAGAAATTAAATAAGACCTAAAATCATGGTGACATAGGCCATGTTTGTGAGTTGGATGACTCAACAACTTTAAGATGTTATTTTTTTTTCAAATTGATTAATAGAATTAATGTAATCTCATTTACAATCTCAACAGGTTTTTTTTTTCTCTTTAACAATTGATTAATTCTAAAATCTACATAGGCAAACAAAAGACTTGGAATTGTCAAAACAATTTTAAAACAGAAAAACACTATTTGAAGATTTATACTGTCTGACTTATGGAACTTAAGACTTACGGAACTACAGTAACCAAAATATTGGGCTATGGACGCAGGGAAAGACTATATATATATATACACATACACACACACACACACATATATAAAGCATATATATTACATATTATATATATTATGTCTTTCATAATACACATATCTTAATGGAGCAGAATAGTCTAGAAATAAGGCAATAATTTTGGCTAAGGAGTCAAGATAAGTGAACAAAGAAATAATTGCCTTTTCAACTGAAAATAAAAAACCTAAACATATGCATTCTAAGTAATTCAGCAGTTCCAGTCTTAGATATTATATATCTATCTCTCCACATAATGTATATAAAATAAATCTTGATTACTATAGTTCCATAAGTCTTTCAATCAGATAGCATAAATCCTCCAACAGTGCTTTTCTTTTACAAAATTGTTTTGACAATTCCAAGACTTTTGCTTGCCTCTGTAGATTTTAGAATTAGTCAATTGTTAAAGGGAAAAAAAAAAAAACTGTTGACATTGTGAGATTGCATATACATACATATATATATACACACACACCAAAAAAAAATGCACACAAATATTTAACCAAAAGACATAAATAAAAATGTTCACAGAAAAATTTTTAATAGCCAAAAACTAAAAATGCCAAAATGCCTATTTGTGAGGGAGAGGGTAAATTTGATATATTTGTTCACTGAAAAAAAGTATGTCAATAAAAATGAACAAACCATATTTATAGGAAACAATATGGATGAATCAAAAATATGATACTGGGTGAAAAACATTTATATGCATTTCAAAACTAGTGAAGTAATCAAATGATAGTAGAAGTCAGAATATGGTAAACTTGCAGTGCAGGTAGTAGATGGCAAGAAACACAGTAGAAGTTTCTGGGGACTGTTAGTGTTCTCTTTCTTAAACTGACTTATTATTTCCTGAGTGTTTTAGCTTTGTGGAAGATTTGCTGATGTTGACACTTATGAATGACATAATTTTATATGTATATTCTAATTTAAACAAAATGCTAAATAATTTGTATTTTTAGCTTCATCTTTCATTAGACTAATATGAGATTCTAAATAACTTTATTTCAAAAACAGTTATTTCTCTAGTCTTTTTTAACTTTTATTTTAAGTTCAGAGCTACATGTGCAAGTTTGTTACACAGGTTAATGTGTGTCTGGGGGTTGTGGAAATTATCACTATCCTTCTCATTTGATTGCTTTTACTTTCAAATTTTAGGTGAACTTTTAATATTATCTTTTACTTTTCATAATTCTCTTGTTCCCGAAATGGCAACTGAAACCGTGTAGCTGTATTGGTAATGGGCAATTTAGTATTACTTATTACTCCTGTGTTTCGACATTACATAAAATGTATTTACAGAATATAAGGTAAGGCAAAGGTAAGTAAGGATTCTTCTTTTTAGATTTATTTCTTCGTGAGATACATTTAGACAAGACAACAGTCTCTTATGCCAAGAAGCCAACATGCTTTGCATTCATGAGTATTTTTTTTTCTTTACAGTTTATTTATTTTTTATTTTTTTAATTATTATACTTTAAGTTCTAGGGTACATGTGCATAACGTGCAGGTTTGTTACATATGTATACTTGTACCATGTTGGTGTGCTGCACCCATCAACTGGTCAGCACCCATCAACTCGTCATTTACATCAGGTATAACTCCCAATGCAATCCTTCCCCCCTCTCCCCTCCCCACTCCCCATAATAGGCCCCGGTGTGTGATGTTCTCCTTCCTGAGTCCAAGTGATCTCATTGTTCAGTTCCCACCTATGAGTGAGAACATGCGGTGTTTGGTTTTCTGTTCTTGCGATAGTTTGCTAAGAATGATGGTTTCCAGCTGCATCCACACAAACTCATCCTTTTTATGACTGCATAGTATTCCATGGTGTATAAGTGCCACATTTTCTTAATCCAGTCTGTCACTGATGGACATTTGGGTTGATTCCAAGTCTTTGCTATTGTGAATAGTGCCGCAATGAACATACATGTGCATGTGTCTTTATAGCAGCATGATTTAGAATCCTTTGGGCATATAGCCAGTAATGGGATAGCTGGGTCGTATAGTACTTCTAGTTCTAGATCCTTGAGGAATCGCCATACTGTTTTCTATGATGGTTGAACTAGTTTACAGTCCCACCAACAGTGTAAAAGTGTTCCTATTTCTCCACATCCTCTCCAGCACCTGTTGTTTCCTGACTTTTTAATGATTGCCATTCTAACTGGTGTGAGATGGTATCTCATTGTGGTTTTGATTTGCATTTATCTGATGGCGCATTCATGAGTATTTTAAATAATGAAAGGACAAGAAAAGGATGTGATCAGATAATGTTAACAGTGTGACTTGCAAATTTGTGGATGATCCTGAATTTGAAATAAGAAATAGAGTACAAAGACAATGGAAAATTTTATCTGATGTGGAATATGTGGAATCACTTAAATATGTGGTTATAAGGTGCAGATAGAGTTCACAGTCATTAAAAATAGGCTTGGAGGTGCTGGAGTAATCTCACACTCTGGTAGGTAAATATGAAAGCAGACTAAGAAATTGATAGGGAAATAAGTAGAAAAGAAAAAGTAAATAAATCATATACTGAGGTACGCAGGTCTCATCTACATTGAAACAAATGGCCAAGATTATTCTTGTGGGAAGAATGAATATTCAGAAGAAAAATAAATCCCTATGTAAAGATATAACCAAATTTACTCAGTTTTAAGAAGCAGTTTTACCTTCTCAGACATGGCTTTGAGATTTAAATTTACTATTTCAGAAAAATAGAAATATAGTAAAATTTATGATGACCTTATTTACAACATTTATATATAAGCTTGGTAAAAGGGTTAGGTAATATCGATTCCCCAGTGAACTGAAGCAATGAGGCCAAATTGTCAAAGTTTGCAATGAACACTGTGGAGCAACAATCAATAGTCCAGCTCCTACCTGCCAAACTGTTACTTCTATTAACGTGATTCAGTTCAGAGAAAGACGTAAGGACAAGCACACCTCATTTAACAGCGAGCTTTGTTTGCTTCTAAGCTGACAGCAAGTGTGTAACTCTGATAATATTTTTAATTCCCTTTTAATTTACATGACTGATGTACAATTCCCTAGGCTCTTTCTCCCTCCAGAAAAGAATAAATTGGCTAAAGATTATCTTTTTTCCTAACAACTCATATTTTGGGCTTTGGTTTGCTAACAAGATGTACACCATGAAGAATTCTTATTAATCTTTAAGGAAGCCTGTGAAAGGTACCAGATATTATATTCTAGCTATGCTGTCATCTTTTAATAGCAAAAAAAATTTTTTGAAAAGAATTTTATTGGAAAATTTTAGCACATACATTTTATAATTTTTAATGGTATGAATTTGCATATATTATGGGTATTTAGCATATAGACATCAAGATATTTGAAAGTAATTGTTGGATTTACATAGATAACGGTATCAATATAGATGTATATAATAGATATTCACATTCTGACTTCTAACTCTTCCTATGTAATTTTTACTTATATTTTTGGAGGCTATTTTTTTGTCTGTCTTGGTCATGCAAAAAGACTTTCTTCTGAAGTCTTTAAGTTTTCTTTCATGTGTTTGATATCCACCTTTAAGGAACAATTGTTCCTATTTTTATCTGTCTTATGTGAATTTTTTTCATTAAGTTCACAGGAAGCTGCTTTACCTACAGAAAAGTAACTGTATGGAGGGCAATAAAAACCAATCCTTCAAAACTCAGATAAATGTTAACTTTCAAAGTAAATTCTGAGCCACAAAAGCTAGTTCAGTCAGTCATGTTATGTCAAAGATAGGAAAGAAAAGAATCTATGCCGTGTGTGTGTGTGTGTGTGTGTGTGTGTGTGTGTGTGTGTGCTGTGTGTGTGTGTAGATAGATATAGATATCTATATCCATTAGGAATTTATCCAACAATATCACTAATCTGCATTTAATTCTAATAAATTAGTCTACTTTATTTCTGTTGCCAGGTAAACATCTTTGGCTTCTAGGTCCTTTCAAACTGACCTTTGTTAGCTTACTCTTGTTCATTTAACAAAATAGTTATTGAGTAACTAGTCATTAGTCAGACAGTGCCTAGTATCCAGAGGATTTTAAAGCAGTTACTAGTTGAATGGGTGAATGAATGAGTAAATGAATGAATGAATGAATGAATGAATGAATGAATGAATGAATAAAAAGCATTAGACTTTGGGATTACCGTTGGAGGTAGAAAGGTTAATAAGCTAGAACTCTAACCTGCAGAGTCTGCAGTCCGGCAGGTTGGATGTGACTAAATGGATAAGCTCCAGTTAGAGAGCTCAGAAACTTCAGAGAAGGAGGAACTCACTTATTGCTCTGGGGTGCAGAGAAGACTTCACAGAAGGTATAAAATTTAAGATTAGCCTTGTTGCTGAGCAGATTTACTCTGTGCGAAGAGAAAGCAAATAGAATTTGCTGCAATGAGAACATGAGAAAAACCAGGGAACAAGAAATATTAGAAAAAGAAACTCCAAATAAATAATTCAATGCGGCAAGAACACAGATTGGCAATGGGAATTAAAGGTAAATTAATACAGGTTTATGGATAAATAAGGAGATGTCTTAATCATCAAACCAAATGGGAGGGATTTTTTTCTGTAGTCAATAAAGAATCACTACAATTTTAGGATAGGAGGTGGAAGGAAGGTGGTTGACACAATCAACTTCTACTACCATGAGTTTATATTTTAAGTAAAATGTATCTTAACTTCATAACGTCTAGTTTTAAAATATAAAAATTAATTTCAAAAAGACAGGCAACTAGAGTGAGACTCCTCAAAAAAAGAAAAAAAAAAAAGACAATTCTCAATTTTCTGTCATTCCAATCAAGAATCAAAGAGATAAAGAAACAGTTAAAAAAAGGTAAAGAAGTAAAGGTTAAATAATCAGAATTGTGATTTGACCATTGCCCCAATCAGTTCTGTGACAATAAATAAGTCATTCCATACCCCAATATGTGCTTTTGTAAATGAGGAAATTAGACACATAATCTCCTAGATTTACTAGATCTCTTTTAATACTAATACATTCTGTTTCCAAAATCCTATTACAATTCTTAATTCATTGTCTGAAAACACATTTTTTCTTGACTCTGACATTTGCCAAAGTTATTCAAATATACCTTTGTTTATAGTATTATAAGATTTTAAAAATGGAAGACAGTCTCAATAGTTTCATTTTTTGGCAAAAAAAAAAAAAAAAAAAAATCCACACCAAAGTTAACTAAAAAGGATATACATGTTTAATGGCCATTAGACTCTTCCTTGATCAGAAGTTAAACTGAAAATATTTTGAAAATTGTCTTACTCATTTTATTAGTTTTCAGAAAATAGAAATGTTTTTAATTCCCTTGAATGCCTGGCTACCTTGTAATATTCAACATTGAATTTCTCATGGCAAAGTGCAAAATGCTTTGAAATCTGCTTGTAGACAAGGATGCCCAGGGGAATCCCTTAATTATATGTATTGTAGCATGCCCACATATCAGTTTATAGAATTGCTTCTCAGCTAAGAAGCCTCATGACCTGAATTGCAAGGGCAACTCGCTCTAAAACTCCATGACTCCACAGTTATCTTTCCTGCCAATACCTACTTACAATCATCTTTATTTTTGAAGACTTTTGAAGAATTAAGAAGCCAGTGTTATTTGCTTCATATGCCATATTCAGTAAGAAGTCATTGTCAGTGCTATTTGAATATTTGAATTTCAATATAAAACATTGTATATTACATTTTTATCTTAACTTCCCCTTAAAAGAATTAGTGGATGTCTTGTGCCAGCAGAACTCAGTAAAAGGAAAATATGGAGACAGATTGAGCAAATCCCTTAATCTCCCAAGTCCTCTGTTTCTTCAACTGTAAAATGGGCAGAATGAGCCAGACATGCCTCCAAGGTACATCCCATGGAGCTCACTAATTCATTATAAATCTTTATACCTCATTTTGAAAATATAATATTCCATAAAAGTGCTAAATATTATTATTAAATTTCGGAGTGAAATTTTTCTCTAAATTTACTGTCATATGCTCAATTGAATGCTAATAAGGTTAACTCTATGGGATACAATTTCAATTATTCATGGGAGTAGCATATATGTGTCGTGGTGAATATGCTGGGCAATGTGTTTTCACCTATCAGTGTGATGGTTTCTGACAAAAACTCCCACTCCAGGTAACGTGAAATGAGATGCTTTAGGCAGCTATTTCTTTTAACAACTCTTCATCTGATATACAACTTTAGAGGAAAGTTTCTGCAATCTGTGTCACACTCCTTGTCTTCAGGGAGGCCAATTCACTTATATCAAACCTTCGAATTCTCAAATGAGGGTGAAAGGCTGGAAGGCGAGAGGGCTTTGCAGAGAACAAAAAGGAAAGTGACATAAATCAAGAGAGAGAAGTCAAACATGTCCTGACAGGGTTGAACATAGAAACTCATACCAAGGAAATGAAATACGCATGATATGGGCAATTTATTTTTATACTAAAGAACCCTCAGTATTCTGAATGATTTGAAACTCTGAATTAAAAACTGTCATTAGGAAGATGCCATACTTTTGAGATAAAAGTGAAGGTGTTAACAGTAATCAAAATGAAACTACAAAATAGAAAAATCATGAAAATAGATAAGTAAATTTGCATATGAAGACATTATTTGAAAAATTGTTGTTTATGGAACTCTTCAGAATTCAGTGTTTTGAAGATACATATTGTTGCTTGCATATGTAAACAACATTAATTATCCTAGAGGAAAGGTTGTGGCAATTATTTTCCACTGGGTATAGAGGTCCATATTTGTAGAGTAATTCCAGATTTATATTGTGATTTGCTTGGAAGTTCATGAGTAAGATAGTCAGCTGTATATATAGGTGAAGGATTCAAGAAGTCAAAGGCACTGGCTGCTGTAAGGTTTTTCTCTAAGTCCTATAGAAACACATTGTTAACTGAACATCAAGTTTAACATGACTCCTTTGAGTAAAACCCACGGTTCTTTCACATACTGCTATCAAGAGCCACTTAAAAGATAGTGACTACCCAGATCGGTTCAGTCATTTTGCTTCTTAGAATTTTTTTTTTTTTTTTTTTTTGAAACGGAGTTTTGCTCTGTCGTCCAGGCTGGAGTGCAGTGGCGCCATCTCGGCTCACTGCAAGCTCTGCCTCCCAGGTTCAAGCCATTTTCCTGCCTCAGCCTCCCCAGCAGCTGGGACTACAGGCGCCCGACACCACGCCCAGCTAATTTTTTGTATTTTTAGTAGAGACGGGGTTTCACCGTGTTAGCCAGGATGGTCTCGATCTCCTGACTTCGTGATCCGCCCGCCTCGGCCTCTCAAAGTGCTGGGATTACAGGCGTCAGCCACCATGCCCGGCCGCTTCTTAGAATTTTCGAAAAAGATTATATAAAACAAAATTTTCATAGCAATATTATTTATTGTGGTAAAATCTGGATATAGTTGTAAGTTTCCAATAACAGTAAAAGAGGATGTTATGCAACTGTAAAGGCAACAACTATGAACTATGAAGAAATATTGAAAGTAATAATTTTAAAATTTGAAAATAATGATTTATTTATGTATATACATATGTTTCAAATCTATAATTGCATACGTTCCAACATATGGAAAATTTAAAAAGTAAAACTAGATTCTGTTTAGGAATGTGTAAAAATATGGATAAATTATAGATTCTGTGATGCTTTGGAGTTTTAATTCTGATTTTTCATGAAAAAAATAAGGCATTAAAGACCCACTTCACACATTGGTACACCAAGATAAATGCATTTTTATTAATCAAGGTGGATATGTTGGATTAAAGAGTAGAAAAGTTAATTGTACATTGAGTACCTACTATGTGCCAGACACAAAAGTGATTTAAACTTATATCTCATTTAACTTTTCCAACGAGTTTAAAAGAGAGTTGCTAGTATTCTTACTTTTAGATAAGAAAGCGCATAGTGAAAGAGCCAAAACACCCTGTTTAATGTTACAGAGGTGTCAGACTAGATTCAAACTGAACTCTATCTTACTTACCTACTTTCCATACCATCCATATTTTTTTCTTCCAGTTATGTGGAATGCCTGGAAATGTAATTTTAGATGGGATCTGCAGAAGGATTCTTCTTAGATGTTCAGTTGAGGTGTGAGATGAGATACGGCACCATCATACTGTGGAGTGAGTAATGATAGGGAAAGGAATGATGCCAAAGGTAAATTTTTACTCTCAATTATATTTGTTATCATGATTTCAAATTTTTAATCCACTGACATAGGATAAAATACTCAACCATTATACAAAATCAAAGCAGATATTTTAATTCAAAGAAGTTTGGTTCAGCTGAGATTCACAAGCAAGTTTATTCTTCTTTCCTGGAGAGATAGGTACATGAAATTCAGATTAATTATGCTAGCTGATGCCTGGAGGGGACCATTTCTGATCTAATATCTGGAAGCATTTCTATTATAAAAGGCTACTACTTTTAGGACTGATTACTTGGCAATAAAATAGAGGGTAGAAAGTCAAAAGAGTGACAAAAAGATGATACACAATGCAGGAATGTTGTCACTAAATATTGAGATTTGCAGATATTTAGAATTCCACATTATATAATACATGGAAAATGTAGAATTATGAATTAAAAGAAACTGATAGAAAATTCTCCTTATTGAGCTATCAAAAAATATTAGGCACATTCCCACCATTGATCCCTTCTCCTGACCTCTCTGGGAATTAGAACATTTACTTGCCCTAAAAGAAGAAAAAGATTGAGATGGAAAATAAATGAAAAGGGTAGCAATACTGAGCATCCTTAAATATAAGCCAAAAGCTTCTTCGATGAGAAAGAATAGGTATTTGTACCTGATCAGACAGACACATTAGGTACATAGGTACATACAAGTACCTATTCTTTGTCATCAAGGAAGCTTCTGAGAGAAAGAGAGGGAGGAAACATACTTTACAATACACCAAGGCAACTGGTATGAACCAGATCTTCCAGGGACACTTGTCTACACTGGCCATGTCTGAGACATTTGTGCTCCTAATTGGTGTGATTCCAGATCTTGCATTTTCTGGAAACATGAGAATGAAAGGCCCCTGGCACCTAGGAATGAATGCTTCTAGCTATATTAAACAGGTATTGCTTTGATCTTGCCATCAATCAAGACAAGACTTAGGAGACCTATCAAATCAGAAGTTGTAGAGATTCTTCTCTCTCCTCAAAGATACTTTGCTTTCCTGAAGGTGACCTTGCAGTAGCACTACAGACTAAGGCTGAAAATTGTTCTTTAATGGATGTTCTTTAATGGATGGATAAAAATTGTTCTTTAATAAGAACCAATTAAAGCAATATCATCAATAAAAGCAGTATAGAAGTATACATATAGAGATAAGGATGGTCTTGAAAAGGTGTAAAGACAGATACAATTACTAGCTAAAAGTAAAATAATGTTTTAAATTCCAAAAAGCAAGTTTTTATTTATGTTTCTCTTTTGGAAAATAGCCATTTAAAACCTTGCAAATACTCTACACTTTAATTTTAATAATGAATATTTTAATATGTTGCTCAATTTTGCTCCCCTGAACACAGAACTTTTTTTAAACTTGTGAAATTCGGATATTACATGGTTGTCTTAGGGTGTTAATGAAGTAGGCGATCCTAATTAACATGTATTTCTAACTGGGGCAAGGGGATAATTAATGCATTAGTATTCTTCTCTCTCTTTACTACCTGGGTGGATTTTAGCTAAGATGTATGCACATATAGATAACATGACTTTGACATAATTTTCAAAGAACACTACATAAACTATATACATTTTAGTTTAGCTTCCTAATACATTATTTTTAAACTTTACCAACTCCCCTCACTATTTAACCCATAATCTGAATTCACGACCATTTGTATACGTTTTTTCAGGAAAAGCATTATTTTGAGTAGTTTTAATCTGCTTTTACTACCATTGGTTTACTTCTATTAATTCTGCTAATCATATCCTGAAATTTAAATGACTTTTATTTTATTTATTTATTTATTTATTTATTTATTTATTTATGTTTTGAGATGGAACCTCACTCTGTAGCCCATTCTGGAGTTCAGTGGCATGATCTCAGCTCACTACAACCTCCGCCTCCCAGGTTCAAGTGACTCTCCTGCCTCAGCCTCTTGAATAGCTGGGGTTACAGGTGCCTGCCACTATGCCCAGCTAATTTTTTGTATTTTTAGTAGAGATGGGCTTTCACCATGTTGGCCAGGCTTGTCTTGAACTCCTGACTTCAGGTGATCCACCCACCTTGGCATCCCAAAGTGCTGGGATTACGGGTGTGAGCCACCGCCCTCTGCCTGACTTGACTTCTATTATGTAGAAAATGCTAGCCACTCTTATCAAATAAGTTATCTGATGCAAAGAAAATGAAGCTCAAAACTTTGGGAACATAGAACTTTAAAAAGAAAAGGCAAAACTAGTTTGTAATGAAGAACTTGTTTATTGCAATAAAATGTTATCTTTCTTAAAAAGAGATGTTAGTGACATTGAATTCTTTCAAGAGCCTTTGCAAATGTTGCAAGTTTCAAATGACTGATGATTTGATAATTTTCACATCTACTAGAATTCATCATATTAAGTTAATGCATTTTAGTTAGAATAATTTAAATTTCTGTGCTTACATATACACCATGGAATACTATGCAGCCATAAAAAAGGATGAGTTTTTGTCCTTTGTAGGGACATGGATGCAGCTGGAAACCATCATTCTTAGCAAACTATCACAAGAACAGAAAACCAAACACCGCATGTTCTCACTCATAGGTGGGAACTGAACAATGAGATCACTTGGACGCGGGAAGGGGAACATCACACACTGGGGCCTATCATGGGGAGGGGGGAGGGGGGAGGGATTGCATTGGGAGTTATACCCGATGTAAATCACGAGTTGATGGGTGCTGACGAGTTGATGGGTGCAGCACACCAACATGGCACAAGTATACATATGTAACAAACCTGCACGTTATGCACATGTACCCTAGAACTTAAAGTATAATAATAATAAAAAATAAATTTAAAAAAATTAATAAATAAATTTCTGTGCTTAATATAGTTATTCCTGATATTTATAAAATTAGTCTTTAGTTGACATTCTTTGTAAATAATTTTTTTCTTTGTGCTTTTAGGCTGTGTATACAATACATCTACTGATTTTTCAAAAAAGAATTGTATTATTGGAGATTCAGAAAATGCTAGTA
This sequence comes from Macaca nemestrina, assembly GCF_043159975.1. Lineage (NCBI taxonomy): Eukaryota > Metazoa > Chordata > Mammalia > Primates > Cercopithecidae > Macaca > Macaca nemestrina. The sequence goes on from NC_092130.1 coordinate 62,709,045, forward strand.
AGCCGGCATTACTTCTCAGAAAGAACATTAGAGGAGTTACACTTAGCTGAGTATAGAGTTTAGCCTATCATATATATGTTAGCCTATCGTATATATGATAGACTAACATATATGATATATAACATATAACAGCTCTATATTATATAGAGATATATGTGTGTATATATGTATGTATGTGTATATATGTATGTATATATGCGTATATGTATATATGTATGTATATGTATATATATGTGTGTCCTTATCTATACACATATGTGTATATATGTATATCAGGATGCTAGCCTGCTTTTTTTTGATAGAGCTCTCCTTCAGCATGAGCCAGTAATGCAGAAGGAGAGACTAAGGAAGTGATATCCTCAATAAAATGAACAACTCTTATCTTCTATTTTTAAGACAGTTGGAAATCTAAGTTATGTTTCCGTTCTTTCTCACTCTATCCATTTTCTGGAGGACAGTTGTATTAGGACTAGGGAGACAATATAACTTATCTTTCAATACACCAAGGCAATTGGCATAAACCAGGAGAGTTCCAGGAAAACAGGGATCTGTGATTGTAATATCACAGGTTGTAGTATCAATGGCTGACTTAAGAAGAAATCCAACTACATCTCATCATCAGATTACTTTTATTCACAAATATTCTTTCTTCTGGCTGTGCTTATGGCATTTTCCAATTTGTAAGATTAGCTGACTTTATGTTTACTTCAGGACAGCCAGCCAATATGGTCCATAGATTTATAAGTATTAGCTTGGAGCTCACAGGTGTCTTGTTTGGTAATAATAAGAAATATTTATGACCTTTTCTGTCAAATGTGGCAAGTTATTACCTGTAAATTGCCAGATGCATTGTTTAAAGTTTCCAGATGGATCAATGTTCAGCTGCTGTTAGTATAATTTTGTGGTATGGGCTGTCCTATCATTCCTGAAAAATATTCTCTTCCAGGTGGCAATTTCTTTTCTTATTCCCAAATTACAGAAACATTTCAAGCAAGCCAATGAATGGCTTATTATAACAATACCACTGCAGTACTAAAGGACTAATGTGAAGAAAATGCCTCCCATACCTTTGCCACTGGACCCACATTTTGCTCTACATAGTGAATTAGCTAGGTGAAAAGCTGGGGTTAAAAACTGCATTCTATTAATTTTTGTCACCATGGGGCACTGCAAAATTGAACGCTGCCATTGAACGCTATTGCTTTAGGCTGGTTCCTTCTCATTCTTTGTGTCTCAGCACAAGTAGCAGAGATAGCCTTCCTGAGCACACTTTCTAATGTGGCCTCTGTCATGTAATCTCTGAAAATACATATCACCATTTAATTTCATGTATTTAGTTTAATTGCATGTCATTTCGTAAAGCAACTTAAGCCACACTAAAGGCAATGGAGAAGTTGGAAGTGGGGTCTGTGAACCCGTTTGTTGAGATTGTGAAATACAGTAAAAGATCAATAGCATGTGTGACATGAATAACTAAATGAGTGAAAGAATGAATCAATGTGATGTTTTTCAGAAAGTCCAGGACTTGCTTACTTACGACATTTCAGTTTTCATTGTGATAGGCTTGCCGTGACAACTTTATATATTCTTTTTCTACTTTATTCTATCCTTCCCCTTTTATTATATAAAAAACTTATATATTCAGATTCTGAAAGGTGGAAACTTTCAAAGCTGTAATCAGAATCATCTCTCAAATATATGGTGACCAGAGAAGCCAAACATCCAAATTGTAGCCACTCCCATGGTCTACATGGAAGAGGGTCTGCTACTACTACTAAGCCAGTCTCCTGGCCACAGCTGACTGTAACATGTAGCCCATAAAAAAATTCATGCATAGGTCTGCCCGTGGCCTTCATGGTGGCAGAATGCCAAATCTCTGCTGAAATAAGGAAGATGGTGATTAAATGGAAAATCAGATAGGGGAAACGGATGAGTGGGTTTAAATGGGAAAGTAAAGAGGACCAGTTGATTGGTACTGAGAGAGGCAGAGGAAAAGCAATGAAATTCTGCTGCTGAGGGGTTGATAAAATAATGTATGCAGTAGAACTTTCAAGGATCCTGGGAACCTATCATGAGGCATGGTTGTCCTGCAGCTCCTGTTCTTCCTGAGAGGCCCAGATATTTATATTTCACTAGGTTTCTCTGAGACCTGACACATGTGCTCCTGATGTATCCGTACAATACATTTTCTATTGTTGAAATAACCTGAATGAGCTTCTGCTTCTCATAAACAGAAGAGTGTTATGTAATACTAAATAATATAAAATCCCTCCCCAAATTATGTTTGACCTAAAAATTATTTCTGTAGCTTACATATGAAAAATGGCCTTCAGACATTACGGGAAATTGGTATATTTTAAAGAAAGTTTTGATGTCTTATCATAAGGATGGCTGGAAAGTTACCACTCAATCCTGATTTCATCTTGGAGAAGGGAGAACGCTAATACCACTTTTTGGATTCACCCAATGGACTAAGGATAACAGTTCCCACTGCTCTTGTTTCCTCTTCTGCTGCTTTCTTCTCTCTCTTCCCCTCTTCTTCTTCCTCCTCTTTCTTTTCTTCTTCCTCTTCCTGTTCTTCTACGGTTTTATGATCTCTTCTTCCTCCACTTTCTCCTCCTCCTTCTCTCCCTCTTTCTTCCTCCCTTTCTGATTCTACCCTATCAGAATTCTGATACTATTTGCCTAGCCAATAGTATAAGTGTTACCATATTATGAATCTCAGGCTACTATTTGTAGCAAGAATTATCCTAGAAGATAATGATGTAAACAAACTTGTTTGCATGCAAGATTCCTTGCAGGACAGTTCATACTCAAAAAATAGATTGTATATAATGTGCGTATGTGTTTCATGTATGCCCTTGTACATATTGCCAATAACTAATTTTGAATATTAATTTTAAATGTGGTGAAATAAATTTATTACTATCTACTTTTTTACTAGCATGCCTTTGGTCTTTGGTAATAGGTTTGAAACAGCTTAATGCAATAAACTTGCTTGCAAAAAGAATCATCTTATATCTAATTTATAGACATATATAAGAAATTACTCTGTAAAGAGGACCACTTCAAAGTCATCAGGTAGTTACTGCATTTTATCACCATTATATTAACATTATCATGACAAGGTTGAAAATTCAGCACAGGCAAGATTTGCAAGTTACTGTGCAAGTGTGACTCTTAATTATAAGTAACAATTCATTTTGAGGCACATTAGTATGCCTCAAAATAGCATCTAAAACCATATTTCTATGTAATTATAATTAAATAATTATAAAGAATCATTTTAAAATTTTATGGAAAAATGAATCTATTAAGGGTTTTATCTTCAGGTTAATTAAAAATGGTGTATTTTATTTCTTGGTTAATTACTGCAATTTAGAATCCATAAATAGACATACTGAAGGAAATACTTTTGTTGTCTATGAAGTTCTAAATCAGTGGTGAATTCATGAAATGTTTGCCCATGTGATACACAATGAAAGTCATCACATGAACAACTTTTTACCCAATTAAATAGAAAATAAGTCGTTCCTCTTTAATCTATTTTTTTTGAGGGGAAAAAGATACTCATTAAACTTGACTCTTTGTACTATGAGCCATTATTTGTCAGAAAGTTTACAAGTTTCATTTTTCTGCTAGCCTTTTGCTGACCAAACCAATCATTTGCAGTAGCAACCATCAATGTAAAGGTTGAGATGGGCTCCTTTCCATGTAAACATTTAACTTTAAAGGTTCAATTGAACTGGCTATGCAGGAAACCTTGCCACTTGGTGTTATTGCATTCAGTTAAGCTTAACAACAACAACAACAAAAGCCAAAAAGCTGTGATTCTATGTTACTTCAATGTAGAATTGCCCATTCTTTTTAAAGCAAAGTTTTTGTGCCTCTTCTGCACCTGACAAGCACTACTCAATTGCAAATCCATGCCAGGATTGTATAATAAACAACCATAGGAGTCTGTCTCTGAATTGTTCCAGATTAGCCCATATACATCCATTCTATACTTCTTTTGCCACCTGCACTCTCTATAGAAAACAAGTGATCTTTTAGAAAGTATAGATCAGATATCACCAATTGCTTTAAAGACTGTAACGATTTCTTATTAAAATTAGAATGAAACACAAAATCTTTATATGGCATGCAAGGCCCTAAATAATGTACCCTTGCTTATTTCTTCAGCCTCATCTTCTACTAATCTTGTCGACATTCATGCAGCAGTCTGTAGCCACAGTAGCTGCCTCTTGAACTTACTGAGCATTTTCCACCACAAAGTACTTGGTTTTTTTGTTACTTTTACCTAATAGCCACTTTCAAATCTTTGCTTTGCTGGCTCCGTCTTATCACTGAGGGCTTGATTCAAATATTACTTTTTAAAGGCATGTTTTAAAATCTACACTAGACATCATTTTTAAAGGTGACAACTTGGATTCTTTCCCCCTATGATTGGGAATGGCCCTAGTTTGTTCCCTATGATGACTTCTATTCAGCATGGCACTGCAGGTACCAACCAATTAAATGAAACAAAACAAAAGTCATTTCTTTTGTTGTCACTTGTCAGCACTGAAATGGATGATAATTATATAATATTACTCATGGACTATGCAATTCTATCTGGGAAAAATCTAAAATAATATAAGGATGTATTACTGAAATAAAAGGGAATTTTCCTGCAACACGGGCAAACATGGCCAATATGTAATAGTCAATTGCACTTCAAACTTCAGGTGAAATAAATGAACGTCTCCCAATCCTTGATTTTAGCCTAGTGAGACTGATTTTAGACTTCTGACCACCAGAATTGTAAAACAATAAATTGGTGTTTTCAACCAAAGATTTGGTGGTACTTTTTCGTGATAGAAACAATAGAAAGCTAATAAAGCCACCTGAAATATTTTGTTTAAATAGTGACTTTTTCAGAAAGCACTCCTCTGCATTCCTCATCTAAATCCAAACTGTCTTACTAACTTGTTTAATTTTCTTTATTGAATATATTGTTATTTCCCTATCTCTGTTCTTTCTGTTTTCATTGATTTCTTTATTGTTTTCCCTATTCCTCATAAGAATATACAGTCCTTAGGGGCAAAAACTGATTAGTGTTGAATGCATGAATTGTGTCATCCTAGGAATTTTTTACAATTCTTGATGTCCTTTTGATTTTATATTTCATACCATTATTACTCCTTCAGGTTCCTTTCTTGGCAACCCAGTTTGGTGTTGTTCTCTGTGTATCTAACTTTGACATCTCTTTAGTTCATAAGCTCAGCACAGTATATCCCAGTCAAGGATAAGTGTATCCTTGGGGGATGCTTTAGTGGCCTGGCAACCTGAACAGAGGGGTGCAATTCTTGCATAATTTCCACCCAAATGGAGAAAGAGAATCAATCTCTTTGTAATTATTTTCAATTGATCAAAAAGAGCAAACTAGGTCATATCAAGGTCAATTTGTTCCCTATGTGGGAAATATGTCATTTATAAAGGCTCTACTGAAACTAGTTGATAATAGCTTGCAAGAGCCAATTTTTAAGTATTTAGGAATATGGGGAGTCATTTGTTAAACTTACATGATAGAAGTATTTATACTACAAATTTAGGAACTGCAACAACTAAGAGCCTTTTCTCCCACCAAGTTGTAGATTATCAGCCCAACACAAAATATATTTTCCATTCAATGACTATTTTCCAGTGATTTTTGCATTGATGTGAAGGTGAATTTACTCTTTACCTTGTGAAGAAGGTGATAGGACTTCTATTTTGTTGAGAATGTGTACACACCCTAAAATTTGACCTGTTACCTTCCCAAAGTTCAGAACACTCATGATTCATTCTTGAAAACATCTAAGCATTCTTATACTGGTAAAGCACAGAATGAGGGGAAGTAAAGTTTAGCTTTTCTATTAGTTATACAGGACTGCTGTCTGATGTTTTAAGAACCCTGCATTGAAATGAAGGATTGGAGCAGGGCAATAATCATGTAAGTTCAGGAGGCATACAACTTTAGCTATCAAGTCTTCTTGCTTAAAAAAATAGGATCAGCAGTGCTCTGTTAATCTCCCATAATAACTAACCTCTTTGGCATTTTAATAAATCTGAGCTTGTGGTTTACTCAGCTAGAAAATGTCTTTCTTCATTCAGTGTTCATATACAGTGGCAACAGCATTGTTCAGGGATTGTCATAGTGCAAAACTACCATGGGAAGAGCTGGAGTTTCACACATCTGCTAAGGGAGACAGCTCTGAGTTTCAGGGGAGTCTTAAAGCCCAGTGTTGCCGGGGTATATAATGAATCAAGGCCAGCTGGCATGCCATCTTCAACATTTCTCCTTTTCTCAAAACTAGAGCCTCATGAATTCCAATTGCATGTAAGGACAGTGATAGTCTCAGAATATCCATTCCTCATTTTCCGTATGAGGCACTGAAAAAGCTTTAGTCCAGCACACGGGCTCCAGACCAGTTGCAACTGTGACACAGCATGTCAGTGCAAATGATTGGGGATCTAACTATTATTGAGTCTACAATCTGAGAAAGTACCCAGCTAGACGGTAGCTTCAGAAGTCGGTTGTTTCTCTTGCCAACTCTCCTCTCACCAATGACTCTGACCACTGATTTTTATAGAGAGATGTAACCTATTTCCTTCAAGAAGATATATGTGAGCAAAGATCAAAGCCTAAAGCACAGTGATTCTGGTAATAAGTGATTGGCTCTGAGGAGTAACTACTACTCCAAGTGTGCAGATTTGTCTTCCCCACTCAAACACACAATCCACATGTAAGGGACCTATGATGGCTCATTTGCTTACCCTTGTACTCATTGCACCTCACAGGCCTTATAACATACTAGGTACCCAAAAAACTCAGTTGCAAATACGAACAAATGAATTTCTCAAAAAGAGAAGGGAGACTGTCATTCCTTTGGCACCGACTCAGATATAAAAGTGAAAGTTAATCTCATTGGGGTCATTAGTATGTAAAGATTTATCTGATTGTTAACCTAGATATGTCTTCCTTCTAATGTAGGGAGAGAAACTGAAATGTGCTCACCTCCTTGGACTGCATCCTGGGCAATCGTGGACCTGTCTTCCAGCATGCAGTAATCTTTCCTCACAAAGGTTGGAGATTTCTAGAGGACCCATGATGAACTTAAATAGGAAGAAAGTACTATTAAATTAAAGGGATGGGAAAAATGGTATAACCTCCTCAGCCCCATTAGGGGTTAGGGCCTTAGTACGACTCAGGGAAGACTCAATTCTAACAACTAGAAACTGCAAATTAGTTTTTCACTGGCATGGGCCAAAGAATCCAGCACAGGCAAAGAAAGCAGAGCTGCTTTTGGTTCTGCCTCTATCATTCACTAAGTCATGAAAATTAGTTACTCATATAATTTGCTGGGTTATCACTTGTCTCATCTTGAGATCCCAATATTTGTTAAAGAGATTAAAAAGGAAAAACTACTTGAAAATAACTCATTTATGAATTTTAAGATTCATTTATTTGTACAACAATGACTTATGGAGTATAAAATAGAATATATTTGCAAATGATATTGCCACACATAATTGTATTGTACTCATGCATATTGTGTGATGTTGTAACTATGCTATTATTACTATTGTTACTGAGAAGTAGAAAAGAACAGCATAACATTCTCATCTCTAGATAGACAGAGTTACTTTCCCATCTGAGGCTAATTATATTATCTACAACTTATAGCTGGCCTCAGCCTGGGTAGTAGGAGATGAAAGGAGTTAAAAAGTAAAAAGTAATGAGTGGAAATGTTTTTTTTTTTTACTTTTCTTATCAGATTTATTGTTCTTATGTATCTCAGTGCTATTGAAATCACTAGAAATGATAGAAATACCAAAATTGAAGAGAGACCCTTATCTATCAATGTAAATCTCATTCAACAATTCAGGCTTTCCATTTTGGGCCTAAAAGGCAGTAAAATTTATCCACACACTGGGGAGTTGAGAGAATCTATTTTAATTGTGTCTCTAACAGTTCTAAAAGAATATTAAGTAGAAAACAGTGACCAGAGCATACAAAATCCTATGCCAGATTGTGCCACAAATCCCCTTGGCTTTTCTCTAACATAAAGCAATCACTTTCTACTCTGCATGAGATCGATCACTTAATTACTTGTGCTTGAATTGAATGTAAAAAAATGTAATGCATAATATCATCAAGAACATGTAAGAATTTTCACAAGGCCCCCACTGCCTTTTTATCTGAAAACTGGATCCTGCTCGCTTGTTTTTTTGTTTATTTATTTTTTGTGTTTTTGGTTTTTTTGCTTATACCTAAAATAAAATTTTTTTTTAAACTTGCATAAATTTGGGAGTACAAGTGGAATTTTATTACATGGATACATTGTATAGTGGTAAAGTCTGGGCTTTTGGTGTAACCATCACTCAGATAATGTACATTGAACCTAGAGTGTAATTTCTCATCTCTTACTCCCTCCCAATCTCCCACACTTCTGAGTCTACAAGGTCTATTATTCCCCACTCTGCGTCCATGTGCACACATTATTTAGCTCTCATTTATAAGCGAGAACATGTGGTATTTGACTTACTATTTCTGAGTGATTTCACTTAATGGCCTCCAGTTCTATCTATGTTGCTGCAAAAGACATGACTTTATTCTTTTTTATGGCTGAGTAGTATTCCATGGTATATACATATATTATATGTATATATAAAAGGTATTTTCTTTATGCAGTCATCCATTGATGAACACTTAGGTTGATTCCATATCTTTGCTATTGTGAATAGTGCTACAATAAACAAATGAGTTCAGGTATATTTTTGATATAATGATTTATTTTCCTTTTGGGTAGATACCCAGTAGTGGGATCTCTTGATAAAATGGTAGTTCTATTTTTAGTTCGTTCAGAAATCTTCATGTTGTTTTCCATAGTGGTTGTACTAATTTATATTCTCATCAAGAATATATGTGTTCCCTTTTCTCTACGTCTTTGCCAACATCTGTTATTTTTTGATGTTTTATTAATAGCCATTCTGACTGGTGTAAGATATCACGTTGTGGATTTAATTTGCGTTTCTCTCATGATCAGTGATGTTGAGCATTTTGTCATATACTTCTTGACCATTTGTATGTTTTCATTTCAAAAATGTCTGTTCTTATCCTTTGCCCACTTTTTAATGGGATTTTTTGCTGTTATTGTTGTTGAATTGTTTCAGCTTTTTATAGATTCTGGATATTAGTTCCTTGTCAGATGCATAGTTTGCAAATATTTTCCTCCATTCTGCAGGTTGTCTGTTTGCTCTGTTGGTACTTTTTTTTTTTTTTCTGTGCAGAAATTCTGTAGTTTAATTAAGTCCCATTTGTCTCTTTTTGTTTTTGTTGCATTTGCTTTTGAGGTCTTAGTCATGAATTCTTTGCTTTTTTGGGACATGAACCATGGCTCATTTTCAAACCTACAAGTATAACAAATATATTTTTAAACAACATTTGGATGACTTCTACGGACTTGGGTGTCTGCCTTTCAGTCATGCCTATATTTCTTTAGAATAAAACAAGAAACAAATAATTCTTAGCCTGGTCTGCCATAATTTTACATCAAAGAGTTGCTAATTGGTTGTCTAAGGAAAATAGAATATGTAGGGTATGCTGGTAAAGGTGAACTAATAAATTTCAGTGTTTCAAGGGCTATCTTAGAAGAAAGCACATCTGTATTCTTCAGGTATGCTTTATATACTATGAAATATATAGACATGTTTACCTTGGGGTTGCTTTTATTTATTGTGTCAATAACCAGCTTTTCAGAGAGTCCTAACCTCTTGATAATTGTTCTTAGGACCAGAAATAATTCCATGTAGGGCCTAAGTTAATCTCTCTCTCTCTCTCTCTCTCTCACTCACTCTCTCTCTCTCAAAAACAAACTGACAAACAAAAAAGCACCACATCCTGTTTTTGGGACCTGCAGTATAACTTCAAAGACATTTTAACCTGAGAGTACTCTTCAAAATGGGCTTACCATACAAAAATTAGTAAATTAAAGAGATGAGCTTAGAGTAACATTCTTACTTCCTGTGTGAGTTCCACCTGTCTCAAAAGAAATATCATTAGAAGATAAGGACTCAGGTGGAAGGACAAGGTCTTTTAAGAGAGTAGGAAATCTGCATGAAATAGTCTTTAGTCGATATAATATTTTCTCTTCCCTATTCTCCACCTCATTTCTTCTCACCACACCATTGATTTTAGTTCTTGTGAAAAGTAAACAAAAAATATAAGGAATGACAGGAATTCAATGCATAATTGAGGCTCTGGATTTATTAGAGGGTGGAGATCAGTCACCTGTCACATCCTGGTTTCAGAGCAGCCTAGAAATTGATTCCTCTGTAGCATGTTAGGGAGATACAATATTTTGAGCCAAAGATTATTTAAAATTCTTTACTTTGCATTTTTGCTTGTTTTCTGGTTTATTTTATACTTTTTTACTATATACACCTTCTGCGTTCTCTCCATTGATCCCTTTATCTCTCTATCACTCCTTATTCTTCTCTTACTCTTATCCACATTTTCTATATACATAGTGACCTGTTCAATTATTACCATGATCTACCAAGTTAAAAAGCAGCAAGAAGAATAATCAAAGTTCAAGCCATCCATACGTGGCACATCTCAGATTTTACTCTAGGAATCCTTAAATGCTGCACAAGTTTTTTAAAAAAAAATCTGTAAAAATTAGGATTCTTAATAAAGTCACTTGAAGATCTAAGGAATTCATGAACACCATGTGTATGTTCTCTACGCACATTTTATTTACTTTTAAAATTTGATATATACCTCAAAAATAAAAATGATTACCCAAAGTTTAACAAATGAATACATCCAACATTGAAAGGAGAAGCATTAATAGGTGAGTATACAGAAATATTTAACATGAGCCTGGGCAACATATTAAGACCCCATATTTGCCAAAAAATAAAAATAAATAACCGTGTATGATGGCATCTGCCTGTAGTCCCAGCGACTTTGGACACTGAGCCAGGAGGATTATTTGAGCCCAAAAGCTCAAGGGTGCAGTGAGCTATCATCACGCCACTGCACTCCAGCCTGGGTGACAGAGCAAGACCCCATCTCTCTCTATAAATATATATTACATATATTCATATATTTACATATAACATGGCCTTATATATTATACAAAACATGGCATACATACATATGAGATAAATATAAATGTGTGTGTGTGTATATATATGGAAGATATATAAAGCAGGTCATGTTTTATATCATGGAACTGATGGAACAATTTTATCAGTCTCACTTTATAAGAATCTAAGCACACAAACCATCCTAATAGATACCTTGAACATAGCCATCTTTAAATCAATATCATTTTTAAACGTTTATTTCTTTATTTTACTAAAGTGTAGGAATAATTCATAAATCTGGGTTTTGGGGAATTCCTCCTCATTTTCTTGTCACTTGAAATTGAGGAGGCAATCTTGTTTCCCTCTATTATGTTTAATTTACAACAGTTTTTTCCTTAGGCTCATTGATGTGGCCTAATCTCTGACCCCAAGGGATCATGGTGACATGGATACAGCTTTTTCTTTCTGAATCTGGGAATTTTTCAACACTAAAGGGGAATGTGTAGTTCTGCAACAATGAGAAAAATCAATGTAGGATAAAGTGTTGTATTACAATGTTAATTTAATAAATAACATTTAGTAGCCTCTAAAACTTATTGCTCAGATTAACGTGGCTCAGTTATTAAGTCATGAGAGTTGTTGAACATATGTATACAAGCAAAGCCTTAGGGGAAGGTTAGACTATTTTGGAAGTTTCAATAAATGATCTCTTCCTTGTCTAGTCATGACTGCAGTTTTCAAAAAAAAAAAATTATCACAATCATCAAGTAACACGTGCAGTAAGAAAATGTGACTCTGATGTCCTCTTTTTAAAGAGCTATTGCGTATGGGCTCCATTGGCATACGTTCTTTGGTATTCAGTGCTGAGCGCTTCTTTACTTCTCTGTCTTAAAATGGAGGCACCATCATCTCCAGCTCCTAGCTAAATCCATTCTTTCCTTTCTTCTACTGTATCAACTCTCAGCAAGTAAGCAGAGACTCTTAGGAAAGTGTGTAATCTACTGAAAGAATAACACATCTGGAATAGAAGGTCATCTTACTGGAACATGCAAGGGTCACTAAAGCCACTAAAAGTAGGGTGCAGACCTGACTGAGTCTGAAAAGAATATCTAATTCTTCGCAGCAATCTAATACCCACTTGTTCAGATCAGTAGCTTCCTCATGACCTCTTTGCCTGAACTGTTAGATGCTGCTTTAAATGACTAACTCCCTCTGAAGGCTTTGAGAATGCTGTCTTTCTTCTATGCTTAATAAAGAAGAAAAACAATAACAAAAAATCTTCTTTATCATATGTCTTTGAAATATCACCCACCTCACCTATACACTGATTTATTTCTAGGGTCTGTGTATGTTCCACTTTGTCGACCTCAAATACAGCCCTACGGTTAAGACAGTGGTCTTTTATGAATAATGATTATGGAAAATTGCTAGAATTCACCCTTATGCTGAACCTTAGACTATCGAAGTCTAATTTTCACTTCTAACTATTATAGCTCCCCCTGGTACAATTTTGTTCTTGAGATTCTCTAAACTTTAGAAGGTCATCCTAAGGCCAAGCCACTACATGATTACACAAAGTGGAGCAATAATCAACTATTTGCTCTAAACTCTTCACTGAATTACTCCTTTTATCTTCAAATCCTATCAGATTGAGAGCTTATAAATCCTCCCTGGACTTGTAGACTAAACTTTTTCGATCAACCCCTCCGTTCCCAAGACTTTTTTCCATTTTCTTTTTTGAGAAAACCCTTCGCTTAGTGAAACTTCCAACTTTGTTGCACCTCCTTTTTTAAAAACAGAAATAAATATTAGAGCATACTTTCCCAAGGCTCCCTTATTCCTTTGTATGGATCCTACTTCTATGTTCACCCACCTGTCTTTGTCCTTCAGCAACTGATAACAGTCATGTTATTCTCATCGTTACTTAAAATCAATAGTCAGCACTTGCCTAGTTTATTTCAGTTTATTTTCTTAGAGTCCCCTTCTATCTTTGTTACACAACTATAATTGTTCTTCTGCTTCTAATGTATAAACCAGTATCTCCAAACTTTTTTTATATAAATATTGACCCAAAATCTCCAGGTCACCTGTTCTGAAGGTGAGAATTTCCTATTCATCAAGAAATAAAAACATTAATTTTTTTCTCTTTTTTTGTCTTTTTCTTGTTCCATTGTCAGTAACTCCCCTGTCACTCGTAGTAAGAACTTGCAGCGATATCATGACTTTTTTTAACACCACTTTTTCTTGTCCCCTTCTCTGTCTTCCTCCCTTCATAAACATACTCAGGCTCAAGCACACATGCACAAGTCTATAGACAAGATGTCATACATTTCGTTTATTTTTATTTTAGTGCCGATTCACGAAAATGAGAAAAAGATCTGGAAGAAGTAAACATGGAAAAGTAGAGTGTGGAACTGGGAACTGAGTCTAAAAAGGAAAAATAGAGAGGGAAACTTGGCAGAGATGCAACAGAGAAAAACTGGTTACGTGTTTGTAAACAATTTAAATAATAGGAGCCAAAGTTGTATTAAAAAAAGAAAAAAAACCTACAATGCAATTTTTAATGTACTAACATCAATAGACCATCATGACTTGGTCTTGTCCTGTGAGCAAGCTGATGCAGAAGTTTCCCATTTCCCAACATAGGCAGTTTTTAAAGACTGATCATATATCTGCTTTCATTAAAAAAAAAAAAAATTAAAAAAACTTTTAATTTTTAATTTTTTAATTTTTTTTTTTTTTTGAGACGGAGTTTTGCTTTTGTTGCCCAGCTGGAGTGCAATGGCGTGCTATTCTCTGCCTCCCAAGTTCAAGCGATTCTCCTGCCTCAGCCTCCCGAGTAGCCAGGATTACAGGCATGCGCCATCACGCCCGGCTAATTTTGTATATTTAGTAGAGAGGAGGTTTCTCCATGTTGGTCAGGCTGGTCTCAAACTCCTGACCTCAGGGAATCCGACCACCTCGGCCTCCCAAAGTGCTGGGATTACAGGTGTGAGCCACTGTGCCTGGTCCACAAAATATTTTAGAGGTAACGACTCAGAAAATAGTTGTGAGGAACTAGAAAATAGCAATGCATTTCACTATCACACTTTCATGTATTTTAATAGTTCAAGTATCTTTACTTTGTATTACCTCCTACATGTTATAATCATTTACTGGAAAACCTCTTTCTTTTTTTCACTAGGAGTCTATTTTCCTTGAAGCTGAACAAATGTGTTTAATCCACTTGAATACCATCAAATGGGATCTCCTAAATACTGGATCTAGGAAAAACTTAACGAAAAAATGCATTACTATTTTGTGTATTATTACTATCATAATTGCCATCCAAATTGTAAAAAAAAAGTCAGCATCTAAAGAAATTTCTCCATTTACTTTGCCTTATGTTAATCTTTTATTCATTTTTAAGGCTTTCTATCAACCCACATCTGCATATCTATTATTTCTTTCCAGCTTGCAATTCTTCATTTTTCCTCTCCCCAGTTTGTCTTCCTTTTCTTAATCCTCTCATTCTGTATTTTTAACTTTTCACAAGTTCCAGTGCCTGAGATAGAATCTGTTATGTCGTTAAAGCAAAAAATGTCAATATCATTGTTAAAGAAAATCCCACTAACACAATGTTACCAGTTTGACATTTTTAATCTGTTGGATACTCCCTGAAATTAGCATTCAGGGTATTGTGTAATTTAGTAATTTCTTTTTCTTTCTTCTGTCTCCTATTTTTTTGAGGTGATCATATTTAAAGTTACAAACAAGTAGCACTAAAAGACCTGATAAATGTAAATATTGTTGAATTAGAAGACCATATATGCTATTTATAGTGAGAATATGGAATATACCAAAAAAAAAAGTAATGGCAAGAAATGAAAGTTTCAAAGGCAAAGCAATATCAAATTAGGAAAGGATTTTTTTGGCATGAAATAATTCATTCTTACATGACAAATTAAGCTATTTATTGATATTGGCTTCCATTTCATCTTTGACTTAATTCTGCATCCAAGAAATTTAGCATCTGCAGCCCCAGTCCTCTAGTACAATTGCTAGTATAAATCACAAAGAAGCAAAACAGTTTCTTGAAGAAAATCTACCACAAATCTGCAGCTATGTGTTGTAATTGACAAGAAGAGATAAAGAAAAGGGATATTTTCCTATTGAATTGCATTGCTCTACTGAAGATATTTTAACTGTGCCTAGCTAAATCAGGAGTAGCAGAGGATTAAAAACCTAAAATGTTATCTCACATTATTACTCTTGATTCTCTGATGGGAAAAGATAACTTCAAAGGTAATGTTTCCTAGGGACACAAACACTTCTCTAAAATCTGTTAATGTTAAAGCAAATATATATATATACACTGTCACGTGCCACATAATGTTTCCATCAATGATGAACTGCATATATCATGATGCTCCCATAATATAATGGAGCGAATAGATTTCTGTTGTCTAGTGATACCTTGATGATCCTGACCCTGTAAAAGCCTACGCTTATGTGTGTGTGTCTTAGTTACAGCATTGTTCTAAGTCTAAAAGTTATACATCTTTAATGTATTAAAGTTTGTTTAGAGTCAAGATTGTATCCTTTACATTTTATACTTCCCACTTCCAACTTGACAAATGCAATAACCTTACAATGGTAGGATTCCATTAACCCATTTCCTGAACCCTTGTGCTATTGTTTTCATATCTTGATATTTATAATATTAAATATTTGTTGCTCTAAAATAAGTTGTATTTTATGGAAGTTATGAAAAGAAAAAAAAGTTATTTATATTTACCCATTTATGTATAATTTCTAGAGCTCTTCATTCTTTCCCATATAGTCATATTTTCAACAAACATCAAATCTTTCATCCTGAAGCACATCATCTAGCATTTCTTAACTTGCAAATTTTATTTTATTTTGAGACAGAGTCTTGCTCTGTCACCCAGGCTGGAGTGCAGTGGTGCTATCTTGGCTCACTACAACCTCCACCTCTTGAGTTCAAGCAATTCTCCAATCTTAACCTCCCAATTAGCTGGAAAAACAGGTGTGCACCACCATGCTCAGTTAATTTTTTGCATTTTTAGTACAGACAAGATTTCTCCATGTTGCCCAGGCTGTTCTCAAACTCCTAGCCTCAGGTGATAACACCCATCTGGGACTCCCAAAGTGCTGGGATTACAGGCATGAGCCACCGTGCCTGGCTTTGACTGGTAGATTTATTGGAAAGTATTTCTCCCAGCTTCTATCTCAAAATGTCTTTATTTTACTGTTGGTATTGAAGTATAACTTTGATGTGTGTGGAATTCTCAATTGATTCTTTCATCACTTCAAAGATGTTTCCTTTTCTTCAGGCCTTCCAGTTTCTTACATAAAGTCATTCATCATGCATGCCATTGTTCCTTTCTTTATAGTGTTTTTTCTTTGTTTCATTGGGTTTCTTTTTTCTTTGCATGCTTTAAAGATTTTTCCTTTTTCTTTGGTATGTAGAAGTTCAACTATAATGTTTCCAAACACGGTTTCCTATCTGTTTATCTTGCTTGAATTTCTCTTACAGGAAAGTAAGAGTAACTCAGAAAGTAAGTAACAAATCATTTCATTAAACTGGGAACATTTTAACCATTTCTTTTTTCGATATTTGTTCTACTATATTCTCATGCTTTTCTCTTTTGGGGTATAAATTTACATGAATACTAGATTGCTTGATATTGTGCCATACAGCTCTGTAACTTGATTTATTTTTCTTCAGTTTTTATTCTTATTCCTTCGTTTTGGATATTTTTGATGATCTGTCAAATATACTGAGCCTCTTTTCTGCCATTCCCAATAAGCTGGTAAGTGCTTTTTCAGTGATTATTTATTTATTTATTTACTTATTTTAGAGACGGTGTCTTGCTCTGTCACCTAACCTGGAGTGCAGTGATGTTAATCATGGCTCACTGGAGCTCCAAACTCCTGGGCTCAGGCTATCCTCCCACCTCAGTCTCTTCTATAGCTGGAACTACAGGTGTAGGCCACCATGCCTGGCTAATTTTTTTTTTTATTTTTATTTTTGTAGAGACAGAGTCTCACTATGTTGCTCAGGCCAGATTCAAACTCCTGGGCTCATGTGATTCTCCCACCTTGGCCTGCTAAAGCACTGGGATTACAGCTGTGCCTGGCCCAGTTATTGTGATTTTAAATCTAGAATTTCCATTTGTTTTCTTTTCATAATTTTCATTTTTCTGCTGAGGTTTTCTGTCTGTTCACATATTAAGACTTATTAAGGCTTCCTTAAGTACTTTATCATAGAAAACAGTTATTATATTTTATTATGTTATATCTGACATCTGGGAGATGTCAGGGTTATTTTATATTAATTGCATTTTTCCATGGATATGGATCACATTTTCCTATTTCTTTGATCATCTAGTACTTTTTATTGTATGGTGAACATACGAGGAAAGAATTGTGAAGAATCTACATTCCATTATTGTCCTCTAGAGAATGTTAATTTTTATTTATTTAGTTTGCTCATGTAAAAGTTGATCACCTTATTTAGGCTTGTTTTTATGTTTTTTTAAGGCAGAATGATGGCAAGCCCAGGGAGTCCTCCTTTCTCTCTAACTTGGCAGATTCAATCTCTGGTTCTCTCATGGGATCTTACCAGGGCTTGGTTTCAGGGATTTTAGGGGGAGTTCAGGGTTTGTTTGTTTGTTTGTTTGCTTTTTGCTAGATGTTGGGGGTTATTAGGTCAAGACTAGATCTTATTCCAGTACATGGACTGGCAAACTACAGCCTGTATAGTGCCAAATCAAGCCTGACTCTTGATTTTGTAAATGTGGTTTCAATGAAACAAAGTCTCATATTTGTTAATGTATTATCTATGACTATTTTGTTCTACAGAGCAGAGTTGAGTAAACACAGCACAGACCACATGGCCTACAAAGCTTAAAATGTTTACTCTCTCACCATATCCTGAAAAATTGCTGGCTCTTTTATAGGACATTTTTCTTACACCTAAGTTGGGTATTTTATTGCTTCAGATGGATCTCCAGAACTTTCAGAAAATTCTGTCCTCTTTGGCTGAACTGGAGCTCCAATGTCTCTCACCACTATTAATATCTCTGTTCAGCTCTCAACTGTGAAGCAGCTACTCCCTGGTAAACCTACCAGTCTTATTCTGTACTTGTGCGCCCAAGCCTACAGTCAACGACTTAGAAAAAAGACTCCCATAAGTATCTGAGTACTGTATCTGTTTAGTTTCCTCCTCTCCGGTGCCCGTTTCTGAATTCTGATCTCTGCCCCTTCATTCAATAAGATCATCATACTTTGTGTTAGAGCTCCTTCAGTGTGTTAGAGCACTCTGGTCAGGAGGTATTACCCAAGCAAAGAGTGACATTGTCTGTGGATAAATCTTTCTAAGGTTTCCAATGCCAAATAATTATAATTTTTAATGGCTGTTGTTTATTGCCTGAAAACCAACACCTAATGTATTTGTCAAGTTTTATAGCTGACAGAAAGAGAGCAAGTTCAGAACCAGTTACTTCTTCATGATCTGAAGTGGGATTCCTACCATTCATTTAAATATTGATAATTCTGAAATCAATATATCTTGATAAATCCTCTTTGCTAGGTTTTTAGTACATATAGCCACCTTTCTTTTGGTCAACTATATGATATCCCATATTGAGTTAGCACAAATTCAAAATGCCATACAAAAATTCATTCCCTTTTACTTCACCCTTCTTTCCCTTCATTATTTGTATCAGTAAATACTATTACCAACTTCTGAGACAAATATGTGAATTTTAATCTACAACTCAATCTTTCCTTTATCATGGTGGTAGACAGAATAATTCTCCCCCACCAAATGTCACATTCTAACCTCTGGAACCTATGAATACATTATCTTACATGGCATGAGGGATTAGGTTAAGGATCTTGAGTTGAAGCGATTATCCTGGATTATAAAGGTGGGCCCAGTGGAATCACAGAATTCTTACAAGAGAGAGGCAAAGTCGGGAAGCAGAGTTCAGAGGGAAAGAGTTTGGAAGGCAATATGCTGCTAGCTTTGAAGATGGAGGAAGGATCTACAGGCCAAGGCATGCAGGTGATCTCTAGAAACTGGAAAAAGCAAGAAAAAAGATTATTCTTAGAGCCTGTAGAAGAAACCCTTGCTGTCACTTCGATTTATCTCAATGAAACTGATTTCAGATGTCTAATCTGCAGAAGTGTAACATAGCAAATTTATATTATTTTAAGCCAGTAAGCTTGTAATTATTTGTCACAGCAGCAAAAGGAAACTAATGCAATCATCAGAAACCCAGTTCTGTGAGAACTCCCTCATCTTGTTCATTGCTGGTCATTCCTTATCCCATGTCACTGACTTTTATGTGCTTCATCTCCAGGCCTGCTTGACTATCCTCCCATCTTGTCCTCCTATTTTCAACCAACAGTTTACTTCAAAATAACCCTACTCAATAAGTCTTCTCCTATCTGAGCTTCATGATGGTGCTAGAGTAATAGTTCTCAGACAATAATCAATTTATGATTTTTAAATGGATTACAATACTTTCAGGGCAAAATCATATCTTCAGACATTGGCACACAAGGCCCTTCAGCTTTCCACTGCTTCCTATTCACTGTTCTCAGTGCCCACAGTGCACTTTCACCACTCAATTCCTCTCCTATCTGGACTAGCATCGCTGTATGTCACATCTCATAATTTGCCCATAAATGAGCTATCCTTTCCTCTCCTCCTCTATTTGGGACATTCAGTATGTATCTGTTGAGTGAATGACTAAATACGATTTCTGTATCAACATGAGCACCAAATTAATTTAATCTTATGAGCTTGATATTCCGACTAATGCACATAAATAGATTTGCTTTTTTAAACCACATATTTCTTTACACAAGGCAAAATTATTGTTTACCCACACTTAGCATTCTAATACATTCTCCTCAGCATTCTAATGCATATTTTCATTGGATAAAAAGAGCATGTTTTCAAAATGAAATAAATAATCATGTAAGATTCTTTTATAGCAGTGTTCATTTGCAGACCTGCTCCGGAAATATTTATTAACTTAACTACATGCTACCAAGCTGGAAGTGTGAGAGTATGGCCCTTGTCACTGCCTACATACTGACTTGACTTAAACCCTTTCAAAAATGTAGCTGCTGGTTCTTTCATTAAAATCTAAAAAATTGATGATTTCCTAGTCTTCTTTAAAATTATATCCTGAAAATTCTTACATTGTATGTGATATATAAAGAAAATAAAATCAACAATTACTAGTCCTATAAAAATTATGCAAACACACAGAGAGAGAGATAACTCAGACTAGGATAAGGGTAAGAAGAATGTGGGAAAGAATGCATAAAGCAACAAGACATGAATTTAGTTTGTAGTTGGATTAAGAAAAAATCCTATGGCAATCACAACAAAGGGAATTTAAATAAATAAGTGTATATAAACATGAAACACTAATATGCATTCAGAGACCTTTCCTTCTGTTTAAGCAGCAAGAGAAAACAGAGACCTTTCCATTGTTTAATTTTACTGGAGCGTGGTGTGTGTGTGTGTGTGTGTGTGTGTGTGTGTGTGTGTGTGTGCCTGTGTGCAAAGGATGAAGATAGTCTGGGCAAATAAGAAACTAGTGAAGGAAGGAGGCATTTGGAAGTGCCTTATGAATGTATGAAACTGTATTTATCTTGTAATAAACAGTTGTGATTGTTCACAAGGGTATGGCATAATCAAATGTGCCCTTTAGATAATAGTCAACAGGATATGGATGGATGAGAGTATGAGAATTTTGACACTAAAAACAATAAAATCTGCTAAAAAAAACATTTTGTACTAATGGAGATGAGATGATGAGATGACTGAGGGATATGGCACTGGGGATGGAAAAGATGGGTTACACTGCAGAGATACTTAATAATCAATATAGTATGGTATAGTGGAAAGAGTGTGGGCCAATCCCCAGTTCGGTCACTTACTAACAATGTAATCTAAACAAATTAATGCAACTTGATGAATCTTAGATGGGGATAATAATACCCACCTAAAATTGTGTTCATGAAATGAGATACCCAAGAATCAGAGATCAAGTAACTTGCACAGTTTATAACCACAGATGCTCAGTAAATGATAGCTGTTTGAATGATTCGTATTGTAAACCTGTAAGATTTGGTCATCTGGAAGTATAAAAGTAGTAGAAATCTAGGATGAGTCTATGTTCTCTGGCCTGTATTAGAAGATTATTATTGGTCACATTTACTAAGATAGGTAATAAGAGGTAGAAGCAGCATTTTTTTTTTGCAAGAAAAAAAGTTTATAAAAATATTTCATTTTAACTAAATCGATATTGATTTAGGATTTCTTCATAGTCACCTTTTTACAGCCTTGGTTTACTTTTCAGTAGCAATATGGTTAGCAACCAAAAATATAAATTCTGCAGTTAAAATGCCTGGGTTCAAATCTCAAATTCTTTGTTTACTATATGAGCCGTGTGATCTTGGTCAAGTTTCTAAACTTCATTGTGATTCGAATTTCTCATTTGTAAAATGGGAATACTGTAATAATGTGTACATCTCAGAGAGTGGCGGTGAAAATAAAGGAACATTTTGTAAATTGCTTAAAACAGTGTCTCCTTCTAAGAGCTATAGAAGTGTAAGATATTTTCTTATTTTCATTAGTTGTTTGTTACCCCATAAGGCAAGTTTTCTCAATTCCCTTCCTCTTTTTACATCTTTCTCTAATCCTTTTGATAAAAAAAAAAAAAAAAAAAGCAAAAGCTCAGTTGGGAACTTAAAAGTCCCTGACATTAAGTTAATATAACAGGTCAAGAGACGTGATTATTTTACTAAGTAGACTAGATCCAATGTGTGCAGAGCATCATACATTCACTGTGAGGGTGTTGTAGCCTCTACTCTTGACAAATGAAATCTCCTCATATGCACAGGAAATTTACAAGGTAAATGTTGCTGAGATTTACAACTGTCAAAAGCCTCAAAAATAAAACTTTCTCTTCCAGAAGTTTGTCTTTACTTTATTTAAAATATCTAATAAAAGGAAATTTTTGTATGCCTAAATCAAAATGTCAGCACATTAACAAAGGTCTGTAAATGATGTAGGTTGGCAAAGAAGCATCTATATAAATTTTTCAACACCTAAATATATAATATTTTAACTTTGGGTAAGTACAGTTGCATTAGTGAAGAGAGTTGTATGTTTTTAAAAATTATGATAGCTAGTAGTTTTAGAAACCCTGTAATTCACTGCTTCACAGAATATAACTTTTAAAGAATACTACCTACTATAGTTTATGTGGAGAAAAAGCAGATTTGGAGGTCAATTTTGTAATTTATAGTAAGAGAGTAAATTACTTATTATCATAAGATTTCTCCTTTTAATTCTAAGCATACCTTTTCTAGACACCTGGGGACAGAATTATAGTTCAGAGAGAGCCATGGTTAATTACACCTCTCTGCTCTCAGCAAGAATGTTCACATTTTGACAATAGAATAACCTGTAATATATTCCAAAGCCCAGCTCCTACATCTTTGGCACAAAAATTTTCCCAAATATATCCGTTGAACTGCATGAGGTTCTCTAGAGCACATTTTATAGGTGGTATAAAGTTTAATATTTTAATTATGTATCACAATTACCATTAGTAGAGCAGTTTGAAATGAGAATGTGCACAAGTAGAAACTTCCATTTTTTAGATATTTACAAGAAAAAAACATGAACCTAAAAAATTATATATATACCTGTGTGCGCTGCTAAGAATAAAAGAATCATAAGACTTTCCTCAAATCTGATTTACAGAAGAAATCGAACATTACAAATAAAGTCAATCTTTTTCTCCCTTTGTCTATCCTATTGTTTCTCTTCTGCCCAGAGGGGTTTCTACAATAAAAAAAAATTCCATATGGAAACTTCTGAGTCACTTTAAAAATTTTAGACATATGCATACACACATTCAATATAGTTTGTTTCAAAAGTATTACGTGTATGTAAATTCTGTTAGAACACATATAGTTTTTCACTGTTGGATTGCTTTTCATGTCAACAGTGCGTTCCTGAGAACTATTCAAACTGATATATATCTCATTCATTTAAACTCCTATAATGTTGTTTCTTTTAAAACATCTACGCATTACCTACAAAGGATTGACAATTTGGATAACAGATTTTTTCATCTGAAGCCATACAGGCCACAAGGATGCAGCATATGTTTATCAAATACTGAAGGAAAATAACTGTCAAAAATCATTATTTGTAATGTCTACCCATAGTTCATGATTTTATCACATAAGTGGATGTGTTTCTGAATTCTATGTCATCTATCTGTCATTTTTTCTGTTTTAATATAGCACAAGTTTAATTACCTTGTTTTAGAAAAAGAGCTGATATCTAGAAATCAGTATTTCCTTCCTTGTTTTTAACAAGGGATATTTTGGGCATTTATGCCTTCACATAAGTTTTATAACCAATTTCTTAATTTCTACCAATGCTTGTTGGAGCTTAAACAGTTATCTCTTTAAGACAGTGAGTCTTCATTTGGATGAAAATATCATCTTCCCTTTAATTGAGGATACTTTTGTGGGATTCAATAATCTTTATTTTTAAAGAGTTTTATACTTATTTATTTAAATTTATTTCTAGAAACCATAAATCTGTTGTTTTTCCAATGAGCCTCAGTTTGTAATTTCTTTCATTATATGAATATCTCTTACATATTAAATATGATTTCAATATTTTAAGATGTGTATATTTCACACAAAACAAACCCTCGCTGCCAGAAAAGTAGATCACCTACCTCTCCATCAAAAAAGCAGGGTTTTATTACAATGCACAGGAAAAATGAGCAACAATGCACCAGTATTCACTATAGAACCTTCATAAGGATCAAGAAATGTTTGAGGGTTATTTTTATTGTACCGATGATATTAGCCCTAGAAATATAACCCAGTCTTAAATGTGACTTCATTGTATTAAATCTAGGATTAATATATATTTTATCTAAGAATTTAATTATGAAAAGAGCATCTTGCCTAATTTTAAAGTAATGGAGGAAGTGAGGAAACAATTGTAAAATTCTCACGTGAATACTTTAATATTTAGTGCAATAGTGTTGTGGGGCTTTTTGGCGACCTTCGAAAAAGTGTGTTATACTCACATTCTTCAAATTTCCAAATGTATGCAGCCGTCAATGGGGAAGACTTACTTCAACTATAGCAAATAAAAGACCTTTTTACCATTTGAGAACATGGAAGAAATAGTTTCAGCTTTTCCAAAGAATAATCCCAGTAGTTTTTAGGCCATCAATCAAGATTTCCTAATCAACTTATGTAGAAGAAACTGGCATTGCTATACTCTGCTTTGTACCCCTTTAAATCTGTGAATTTTTAACAAGACAAAATTGACTTAATATCTCCTTTCCTAACCCACTGTACACATAAATTAAAAACTACCTTAATGTATTTCTAGTAGCTGGGTGTGTGGGGTTACTTATCCAAGCCATTTTTTTTTTTTTTTGACATTGCTATTTCAAAAAATCTGACTCTAATGATATTATCTATGTCCTGTGGAGAGGTGCCATTTACATAGCCTGGGTCTTTGTTCCAAGTACAGTGTTTAATTTATTTTACTAGTTTAAGAGCTAAAGAAAGAGTTAGTATTTAGGTATAGGAGTTACCAAATTGACTGCTACAACCATCTCTTTTTTTAGAAAAACAAGTGTAACCAATTTTATCCTTCAATATTTTTCCACATGGTTGCCAATATCTTCTCCTATACTGGATTAGAGTCTATTTTTGATGTTTAATTTCCCCTCTTGGTGATAACCTCTTATGAAATAAAGATGCTGGGAAGAATAATGTACAGTAATATGGAAAGAAAAACAGAAGCAAAGAGAAATAAGTAACTACTTGGGAGTATTTATTCAGTGCCTAGTAACCTCATTAATCGTTAAAAGAAATCCTGGAACACTGTTTCTGTTTTGCAGAAGAGTAAATTAAGACCTTGAATTAATTTTATCAGGTCCACACAACCAAGAGGGATAGGATAAGGGATTAAAACCAAGACTCTCTAACTCAAAGATCTAAGTTCATTTCATTTTAAGAGTGTTTTTTATAACCCTGTTGCAAATGGCCCTAGGGACATTTTTAGAAATCTGTGAGGGCATTTTTGATTATCCAAATGTTTGTGATTCACTGCTGGCATTTAGTGTAGTGTCCAGGGATAGTGTCTCAAATAATATTGAGATGATTTTAGGCATAAATTACTTGTGTGCTATGAGACTTTTGAAATTTTCACTAGAGATTATCAAAGAAAGCTACCTGTTAATAATTTCACAAGCCTCAAATCTAATTCTTCTTTCCATATAAAAAGAAGGATTTGTGTAAGTTTTAATATATGTTGATTTTTCCAGAAATAGAACACTGGGTAAGTCAATAGAAGATTATAATTTGTTTTGTTTGGAAATTTTTCCAAAGTTGTTCACCATTTCAAAGATCTCTTTGCTCAAGGCATTGCTACTCATGGTATTTAACTTGCCATAACCATTTAAGTCATCTGTGTCAATCTTCAATCGTAGCTGACATAGTCATGTGCTTATACAGTCCTCATAATAAAATGTCAACTATAAAGAAAAGAAGTCAAAATATTCTATTGGTTATTCTTTTTCTTCCCCTAAAAACAACTTTATTCATCATAAAATGCTGTCAAGCATCTGGCTACTTCATTATGTCAACTAGGGTAGTTATTCCTATATGTTTGAAAAATAAAACATTATTTTACTATAAATTATTTTTCTTCAATTATTAGAAAATTATATTGAAACTTTAAACTGATATAAGAAGGTGGGATAAAGAATTGTAGATTTCATTCAAGACATTGAAGGGATCATTGGTTCTGAAGGAATCGAGAATCACTGCTTTATATCATGATGTAAACTGTGATATGGTTTGTGCTGAGAAATTTCTAGATGTAAAAATGTGACTTTAAGTATGGACCACAAGTTAACAGTATCCACCGGAAAGCACCAAAATGGCTTGGGTGTTGAAAGTGATTCTCTAACATCTATTCTATCCTCCCTGCATTGTTAAATAGCTTAAAGGTTGAAGACTACTCCATTCTGGCCTATTACTTGAACTGGAATTAAGAAAATATCATTTCCTTAATAGAATAAGCATGAAGACACTTCTGACAAATAATATAAAAGGATAAAATAGCTGTAGAGTTGTGAGAATGTCTTCTTCAATCCTTAAAGAGAGAATTGAGAAAACTCTCTCTTGTGCTGGTCATTTTTTTTAGTTTATTTTTATTTTTATTCATTTTCAATGGCTTATTAGGATATAATTGACATATAAAATGGCGTATGTGTAAAGTGTACAACTTTTTGTTTTGATATATGTATACATTATAAAATGATCACCATATTCCACCTAATTAACATACCTATCATCTCTGCATAGTTACCATTTATGTGTGTGTATGTGTATGTGTGTATGTGTGTGGTGAGACTTAAGATGTATCCTCTTAATAAATTTCAAGTATACAATACAGTATTTTTAACTATTGTCACCATGCACAGCATTACATATCCAGAAATTATTCACCTTGCATAACTAAAGCTTTACATCCTTTGGCCAATATCAGTCTATTCCTCTCCACCCCTTAACCTGGAAACCATAATTCTACTTTCTTCTTTATTACTATACTCTTTTAGATTCCATATATTAAGTGAGATTGTACAGTATTTCCTCCCATGTCTTACCTTTTCTGTTTAGCATAATGTCCTCCCGCTCCATCTATACTGTTGCAAATGGCAGGATTTCCACCCGTTTTAAAGGCTGAATAATATATATATACATATACACACACACACACAGTTTTTTTCTTTGTTTGTTTTGTTTTGTTTTTTTTCTGCATTCATCCATCAGAGGATATTTAGAATGTTTCCATATCTTGGCTATTGTGAATAATGATGCAACAAACATGAAAATGCAGATAACTCTTTCAGATAGTGCCATTACTTCCATTGGATATACCCAGAAGTGGAATTGCTAAATCATATGGTAGTTCTATTTATAATTTTTTGAGGACACTTCATATTTTTTTCATAAATGCTGTACTAATTTACATTCTCATCAACAGTATGCAAGGGTTCCCTTTTCTCTGCATCCTCACCAACACTTGATACATTTGTTTTGTAATAGTGATTCTAACAGCTATGAGGTGACATCTCATTATGGATTTGGTTTGCATTTCCATGATGATTAGAGATATTAAGTACCTTTCAGTATGCCAGTTGTCCATCTAAATTTCTTCTTTTAAGAAGCCTGTGTAGGTCATTTGCACATGTTTAAGTTGGGTTATTTGTATTATCTGTATTAAGTTGTATGAGTTCTTATATATTTGGATATTAGTCCCTTACCAGATATATTATTTGCAAATACTTTTTGCAAATATTCAGTATGTTGTCTTTTCATTTTGTTGATTTCCTTTGCTATTCAGAAGATTTTTAACATAATCCCATTTGTCTAGTTTTGCTTTTGTTACCTGTGCTTTCGGTGTCATATCCAAATGGTGATTACCAAGACTAATGTCAAGAAAGTTTATCCTAATTTTTTTTGTTTGTTTGTTTTTGGAATTCTACAGTTTCAAGTTTTATATGTAAGTGTTCAATCCATTTTAAGTTGATTTTTGTATATAGTGTGAGATAGAGTCCAATTTCATATTTCAGCATGTGGATATCCAGTTGTCCCAACACCATTTGTTGAAGAGACTATTCTTTCTTCTATTGTGTGTTCTTGGCAACCTGTGAATGATCAATGTGGATATTTTGATAATATTAATTGTGTTCAATTCATGAACATGAAATGTCTTTTCACTTATTTGTATCTTTAAAAAATGTGTAAATGTTTTATAATTTCATTTATAAATGTCTACTTTTTGAGAATATTTTTTCATTAAACAATGTTGAATTTTGTCAAATGCTCTTTGTGCATCTTTGAGATAATCATGTGGTTTTTGTCTTTCATTCTGTTACTATGGTATATCATATTGATTGATTTTCTCATGTTGAAACAACCTTGCATCCCAATGATGAATCCCACTTAAACATAATGCCTCATTCTTTTGACGTGCTGTTGAATTTGGTTTGCTAGGATTTTTGCATCTTTATTCATCAAGGATATTTACCAACAGTTTTTATGTGTGTCGTTTCTGTCTGGCTTCAGAATCAGCATGGTGCTGTTCTCATAAAATGAGTTGGAAGTGTTCTCTCTTTATCTATTTTGTTGGAAATGTTTAAGGAGGGTTGATATTAATTATCCTTTGAATATTTGGTGGAATTCAGGGGGGAAGCTATCTGGTCTTGGAATTTTCTTTGTTGGGAGGATTTTTATTACTGATTCAACTCCTTGCTTGTTTTGGTCTATTCAGGCTTTCTGTTTCTACTTGATTTATTCGTGATAGGTTGTATGTTTTTTAGGATTTGTCATTTTTTAAATTTGCCTAATATTTTGGCGTATGGTTGTTTATGATATTCTCTTATTATTCTTTTCATTTCTCTGTCATTAATTGTAATATCTTTTTATTTCTGATTTTAAATAATTAATTTGTTTTCTTTATAGCCTATCTAATGGTTTGTCAATATTATTTTTTTTTAAACTACACTTAGTTTTATTGATTTTTTCTATTGCTTTTCTAGCCTCTATTTCATTTATTTTTGCTCTAATCTTCAATATTTCTTTAACGTGTTCTTTTTCTAGTTCTTTAAGTTATAAAGTTAGTTTTTTTTTAATTTAGATTTTTTCTCTTTATTAATCTAGTTCTTAACACTATAAACTTCCCTCTTAGTACTGCTTTTGCTGCACCCCATAAGTTTTGGTAAGCTGTATTTTTATTTTAGAATCAAGGGTTTTTTTTGGATATTCTTTTTATTTTTTCATTTATCCAGTGGTTGTTCAAGAGTGTGTTGTTTAGTTTCTACATGTTTTTAAATTTTTCTGTTTTATTTCTGTTACAGATATGTGAAGATAGTTGGTACAATATCTTATAGTTAAGACTTGTGATATAACATGTAATCTATCCTGGAGAATGTGCCATATGAAATTGAGAAGAATGTGTATTCTGCTGATGTTGGCTGGAAATTTCTTTATGTATCTGTTAGGTCCATTTGGATATGTGAACATTCTTGTTGAGTATATATCTAACGGAATTTCTAGGTCATGGTTTTTCATATGTGTGGTGGCTTTATAAAGTCCTGCCATGTGAGTTGTACAAATTTACACTTTTATCAGTTGGGTATAAAAGTTGTAGTTGCTCCACAATGCCACCAACATTTAGATTTTTCAATTTATTTATTTTATCCATTCCAATGCATTTATATTTGTATCTCACTATGATTTTAATTTACATTTTCCTAATGACTGATGAAGTATAACATATTTTCATACTTTTTGATCACATATATACATTTTTGCAAGGTTTGGGCCTTCTGCCTATTTTTCTGTTTGGGTGTCTATCATTTTTTCTATTGACTTATAGAGATTTTTGCATATTCTTGATACCAGTTTTTTTATTAGTTGTACGTATTACAAATATTTTTAATTTAAAAAAATTTACTTGTATAAATTTATGGGGTACAAATGTAATTTTGTTACATGACTGTAGTGCGTAGTGGTGATGTCAGGACTTTTTGTGTGTCCAACACCAGAATAATTTCTTTACGCAAAAACATGAAACTGGACTCTTATCTCTCACCATATACAAAACCCAACTCAAGATGCATTAATGACTTAACTGTAAGACCTGAAACTATAAAAATATTAGAGGAAACTCATTTGGATAATAGTCTAGGCAAGGAATTCATGAGTAAGACCTCAAAAGCACAGGCAGATGTCTTTGATTTTTGATGTCATTGTTGAAACACTGTATGTAGCAGTGTTGTGCTATAAATACTTAACAATTGGCTCTATAGATGTAAAGGAAGCCCTAATTTACATTGTTTGATAATTTTTGTGGTGGAAATACTCCCTGCATGGCTGATTTAAGGTAACAACCTTGATGTCACTAAGCAGAGTTGGGCAAAGATGTGGAGTAGAACATTATATGGTATTTTCATCATAGAACTTAGATGTAAATAACCTCAAGAATATAAACAATAGTATACTAATTAGAAAATAATGAGTTATATTTATGACCCTTAATTTTAACATAATTTTATATAATTTGATTTTTGGCAATGACTGCGTTTAACAGCCAGCTTACAAAACTCCAGAAGATTAGCTGTTAATTCTCACAAGCCCGTGCAAGCCATCTTTAACACACCACTGGAGTCTACTTACCATGAAGCCATCCTTTCTGTGAATTTCCTCCTAAGTAAGCAAGTATATCTTCTTCTTATTATTGTATTAAATAATATTTTATTGATGCATAACACACAACTTAAATGTGTACATTCACTGTGTACAGCTGAATGTATTTTCGCAAAGTAAACACAGTCATGTAACTACTACCCAGACTGAGATATAGAATATTACCACCCCCCACTGCAGAAGTATCCTGCATTTCTGCTGTCACGAACTAACCCACAAAAGTAATCACTAATTTGACTCCTATTACCATGATTAGAGTGTTTTTGAACTTCACATAAGTGGACTTCCTTTTACCTTTTTTTACTGTATAAAAAAGTTACTGTCTATATTTTATATCATATTGTATACTTTACAGATGACATAATACTGCACATCAGCAAGGCAGAAGGTCCCCAAATATGTGACTTACTACAGCGATGGTACATTGACTGTAGTCAGTAATACAAGTACATTACTAAAAAATGGTGAAAAGGTTACTCCTTTTTAATTTTTGTTCTTTCTAAGAATTCTTTGTAAGTATTAAGATTGCTTTTTTATTCTCTCAGTTTACATCAGAGGCAAGTCTACGCCTGTTACTATTAAGTCGTTAACATTTAACACTTGCTTATGTGCTTTCTGACAATTGGGAATCAGGCATTAAATTAGCTTCAGCTGGCGAAGGTTTCAAGCTGAAATTTAATTACATTATTTTGTTTTTATTATTGTTTTACCTTTATATTTATCTTTCATTTGTGAAAAATACTAATTTCAGATGTATAGTAGTAATTAAAATGTCCCTTTTAAATAAATGACTTAAATACAAAAATTAGCCAATTTTGTGAAATTTATAACATATTACAATTGATAACTTGAATATGGTAAACATTTGGCAGTACACTAATGAGTAAGTTTGAGACACTGTGATTGTAACATCTACTGTCTCAAGAGCAATGACACAGAATAATTACTTTCTGGAAAATCAGAAGGAGTAAATGAAGCATTTTGATTTTGTAAAGCCACATTTAGAGGGACCACGAAGACAGAGGATTTGTGGAATTTCTATGTCAAGGGCTTCAGCATCACTCGAATTAATTGAGGAAAGTTTCCTGGAGGAAGTAGGTTTCAAGACTATCTGACAGGCTAAGTGCAGTGGTTCATGTCTGTAATCCCAGCATTTTGGAAGGCCACGGCAGGCAGATTGCTTGAGGCCAGGAGTTCAAGACCAGCCTGGCCAACATGGCTAACCCCCGTCTCTACTAAAAACACAAAAATTCACTGAGTGTTTTGGTGTGTGCCTGTAATCCCAGAAACGTGGGAGGCTGAGGCATGAGAATTGCTTGAACCCAGGAGGCAGAGGTTGCAGTGAGTCTAGATCACACCACTACATCCCAGACTGGGCGAAAGAGTGAGACTCTGTCTCAGAACAAAAACAAAAACAAAAACAAAGAGGAGTGTCTGACAGATTTGGTGGTCCCGATAAGTTCTGGAAAGATTTGCAAACAGAATATCACCTGTCAACACTGTTACTGTCATTAGAAATATTTAACTAGGTTATATTTCCAATAGCATGTATAAAGCTGTCCCGTATTTTAAATATATGTGCAATATGTTTTATTGAGTATATCTAACAAATATGTAGAAAATATATTGGATTCATTCCCATAAGGAATACACAATGCCAACTTACTCAATCTATACCATAATTACAGCATAGGGATGAGATTATGACTGTGGGGTATGTGTTAACTATCTGAATTTATAAGAAAATTTCTCCCAGAATAAATCCTCTGGTGCATCTGTTATGTATTTAGGCTTTTAAAAATGTAGTTTAGTGTGAGCCAAGCAGGTGTGCAGTTCTCTTTCCCATGAGATCACATAAAATGAAAAGATCATGACTGTCCACAAGCTCGGAAAAACAAGGATCAAGGACAGGTACACCTCTTCACTCACGCCAACTGAGTTTCAAATCCTTGGCTCTTGTAAGGAATTAACAAGTGGACTAGTGAACCTGAAACAAGAAAGCACAATTTGGCACAACAGTTCTGTTTTATCTCGCAATATTTTGACATTGAAAACACAATCAGAGCACTAATTTTGGTTATTGATAGTGAAGTAAAAACATTTAAAAGTAACTGACATTCCCTCATTGGGAATGTGAGCCTGAATGTTTGTGTGCCTCTATGTGTGCGTAAGTGTGTGTATCACAAATGTGTGGGCTAAATCCAGCTTTGATTAATCAAGTAGAGGCATTGTTTCATTTTCCTCAAATATTTGTATTTTTCTCCACTTTTTGATCCCTTCCTTACTGTTCTAAAAATTACATGCTACTATTTCATTGTGACCAAGGCTTTTACTCTCTTCCTCCTCTCATGTTGATGTCTGTTCTCCTATCTCCAGCTCAGCAATTTGCTTATAAATTCAGTCACTTCAATCAGCACAAACACTGCTCTCCCAAGAGAACAGAAGTTCCAAGCCATTGGAGTCTAGAAAGAAGAAACACCCCCCTAAAATTTGAAATTTCTTGTCACTTTTTCCTGACTCTGTGCTTTTAGTATCCTCATCACAAAAGTGGAAATTTCCAGGATAACAGTATAATTAGAAAAGAGTATATGTCTGTGTTTGTAAGTGTATATGTACAAGAAAAATGCATCTCAGAATATAGGAGTAAAAGAGTGAATCCCTAATGCACTCCCAGCCATAATAATGACCTACATAGCCAGCAGAAAATAGCTACTAAGGGGCTTAGGGGGTTGCAGGGAAACACAGAGGAAATCAAGGGTCGCCCCTTCTTTGTGCCTTTGCTCCACTCTCCTCTATTTAGACTGCTTTCTGAGTTGTTATCTGCTCAATAAATCTTTTGCCAGAAACTGTCTTATTTTCTCTTCTAAGAAGAGAGATGTCTATTTAAATTATTTTAATACATGACAGTTGTTAGATACAGAACTGCTTTGTGACCTCTTAAGTGCTAAACTCAATTGTTAAAGCAATGGTAGGAAATGGTAAAATTGGTTGTTCTGCTGTTTTGACTTAGCGTAATCTACAGCTGGTTTTTCTTCTTCCTAATAGCTACGTGTGGGATGAATAACACCCAGTTTGCTTTTACTTTGCAGTCACCATTGGCTCATTAGGCTTCCGGTATGTGAAATAACAGTCTCTGATTTACTTGAGGCAGCATATAAGTAAACACCCTCTATTACACCAACTCCCAGAGCACTTTCCAAACATCTGTAAAGAAATGTTTTAAACAGTGACTCATGTAGCTATATCTGGGGAAGACCTCAGTCAAAGTTTAATAGTATATAATCATCACAGGCAAATTCATTTGGAAACTGGGATAAGAACTAGAGAGAAATATCAAATTTTATATCTTTGTAGAAATTAAAAGTATGTGCTATGTTTTAAAATCAAGATTACCACAATCATATTTATCTGGAAATCAAGAATCTCTGATTGATTCTGGTATCTGAAGAAGATCCAATGTGATAAAAAGAGAGCAGTCATCTCTAGTAATTTTGGGCTATTGGTTTTATTTGTTGGGAAGAATATGTTCAGCAGGTACTCCTATTGCCTTCACATTTGTAATCCTGGCTTCAGAATTAGATTTCAAAGCTATAGACATATTTATGTATAATTGTTAAAGAAACATAAGATAAAGGAACTTCAGAGATAACTCACTCACTTTGCCTCTTACCATACTGACCATTTGCTACCATAAGTAAAAGGAAAATGGCAAAACCAGTTAATATTTGATTATTATTTTAATTACCAGAAAAATGTATCTTTTGTTTCTATTTAGCATAATGTTCTTTACATGATGATTTAAACAGAGTCTTTCCCTTCAGAGGATTAACAATTAAAAAACACTGGAACATTCAACAAATATTTTAAAAAGCAATGGAAATAAATTTTTTTAAAAAATTTAAACATGCCAGTTATTCGTTATTTGAGAATCTGGGTTTCAAGAATGCCTTCAAAAATAATTTAAACACCAAATAACATACTAAAAGCCCTTAGATTTATATCATTTTAATTCACATTTCTTATATTTGTCTCTCTATTTTCTCTTATTTATTTCTTCATTCATAAATTGAGATAGTAAGATTGACCCCCATACAACAATAAATAGCCCTGACTTTAAGGGCTTTTAAACTGGACTAAGAATAGGAGACATTCAGAGAAGAACAAAAAGAAAGCAAACAATTTACATAGGGTAGGAGGGCAAAGTTGCATGAAAATTTAAAAAAATAAAAAAAAGAACACACAGCACGACATCAACAATTGAATTTTTATGTTTTCCATGATCAGAAGTTGAAATGTTTCCTAATAAGGAAAGAGATGGACAGGGAGTGAAAGAGAGAGAGAGGCAGAGAGAGAGGAGCAGACTATTGACAAAACAAAGTGAAAGTGTCCCTTTCACACAGAAGAGGATGGAAGGGGAAAAAAAAAGAAAAAGGCTGCTATATATATATATATATATATATATTTTTTTTTTATATATAATAATATATATAAATATATATATTTTATATAATAATATATATATTTATTTATTATATATTTATATATTCTTATATATAAATATATATGTTTATATATATTTATTATATATAATTATATATATATATATATATTTTTTTTTTCTTTGAGATGGGAGTTTCACTCTTGTTGCCCAAGCTGGAGTACAATGGCACGATGTCAGCTCACTGCAACCTCCGCCTCTCGGGTTCAAGCAATTTTCACGCCCGGCTAATTTTTTTGTATTTTTAGCAAAAACTAGGTTTCAGCATGTTGGCCAGGCTGGTCTTGAACTCCTGGCCTCAGGTGATCCACTCACCTTGGCCTCTCAAAGTGCTGGGATTACAGGTGTGAGCCACCTTGCCTGGCCAGCTGCATTATATCTTAAACCAGATAGCTGTTGGTTATAAAGTTAGCTCCTAGGAAAATGTTCAGTGAAAATGACTGAAGATGGAAGACTAAGAGCTTTTTGGGTCTTGCCTGGTCGTGATTACTATACAGCACTTTGGAAGAAAAATATTGTGTAAATTGACAAAATAAATAAAACTTTGGCAGTATACTTAAATTGTGTTGAAAACCAAAGCACTTCAGGACACTGAGTAGTATTAAATCCATAAAGTGAACTTTTCTACGTAAAAATATATTCTATTCACATCGGTCATTACCCATACTGCACAATGATATTCTGATTAATATTGCGTGGAGTAGATCTCCCAGATGCCCGC
The DNA here is from genome assembly GCF_043159975.1 of Macaca nemestrina. Lineage (NCBI taxonomy): Eukaryota > Metazoa > Chordata > Mammalia > Primates > Cercopithecidae > Macaca > Macaca nemestrina. Next base: position 62,744,747 of record NC_092130.1, read on the forward strand.
CAGATGTTCAAAGAAAACTAATGTTGTTTGACTTAAAGAAAAAAGTATAAATCACATGTACTTTGACATACATAGTGGAACAAATGGAAAGCCTCCCCATGTGAATTCCATACTTATTTCATAAGTGTATTTCAATTAAAAATGAAAGAGAAAATGCTAAGTAGATTCTAGGCCCACATATAAAATAGAAGAGAAAAAATGCTAGGCAAGTATAGTAAACAAACATACATGGCTAAATATACCTGTTACAATTTAACACTAGTACTAGTTTTTGTTGTTTCGTTAATACTTTCATTCTAAAAGGTAATCATATTATGCATTCCATCACTGTTTGAAGACTACTCCAAAAGTTCAATTTAACAAGGAGGGAATAATAGAAAGACAAATTCAATCTCCAAATGAAATGAGTCTACAAGCCCAGATAGGAAGGAATGTTTTCCAAATTTCCCATTATCAAAGGCTGTAAAGTTCATCAGAGTTTGGGTATGAAAATACAATGTATCAAAATATATACTTGAATTGGGTATTAAAACTAACATGTTTTCCTCTTACTTACAGTTACTACAAATGGTAAGAAATAAAGATGTTTCGTTTCCAAAATAAATCTGTAAATCTCCATTTTTGCAGGCCTGCTGGATCCCATGATTATTTGTGGCTTAGAGTTTATAACAGAAGTAGTTAAAACATCACCATGTTTTGTTGTTGTTGTTGTTGTTTCTTCAGTAAAAATGGGAAGCAATAGAAAAGACAATACGGATCACCAGGTCAGGATATCGAGACCATCCTGGCTAACACAGTGAAACCCCCACTCTACTAAAAATACAAAAACAAAATTAGCCGGGCGTGGCGGCGGGCGCCTCTAGTCCCAGTTACTAGGGAGGCTGAGGCAGGAGAATGGCGTGAACCCGGGAAGGCGGAGCTTGCAGTGAGCCGAGATTGCGCCACTGCACTCCAGTCTGGGCGACAGAGCAAGATTCTGTCTCAAAAAAAAAAAAAGGCCGGGCGCGGTGGCTCAAGCCTGTAATCCCAGCACTTTGGGAGGCCGAGACGGGCGGATCACGAGGTCAGGAGATCGAGACCATCCTGGCTAACACGGTGAAACCCCGTCTCTACTAAAAAAAATACAAAAAACTAGCCGGGCGCGGTGGCGGGCGCCTGTAGTCCCAACTACTCGGGAGGCTGAGGCAGGAGAATGGCGTGAACCCGGGAGGCGGAGCTTGCAGTGAGCTGAGATCCGGCCACTGCACTCCAGCCTGGGCGGCAGAGCGAGACTCCGTCTCAAAAAAAAAAAAAAAAAAAAAAAAAAAAAAAAAAAAAAAAAAGAAGAAGAAGAAGAAAGAGAGAAAAAGAAAGGAAAACCGGTGGTAGACTGGTATACTTAACATGCTTGGCTATCACAGGAGCCGAGGGCGGGGCGGGGGAGGAGAGAAAAAAAGCCTGATTCATGGGGTTTGCCAATTTCCATAGTATAAATATTTCCTCCACGGTCAATTTCAAGCTACCAGTGTTGTGTCAGTTAACATAGAGTGTGAAAAAGTTGTGCAAAACTTGGCTCTTGTGAACACCGTCTCTAGAACGCTACTGAAAAACCATCTTGGTTGCCCACAGAATAGAGCTAGCAATCTTTTAAGGGTCAAGATTTCTTGCAGATAGCAGGGTGAGTAGGTAGCTGGAACATATGTATATAATCAAGTGTGATGTGCTTCATTTGATTCTAAAACAATGAATATTGTAGGGCATAATGTTACCATGATTGTGATGAGGAAATATGTTGTAGTGTGCTAACGAAAAATGAAAGGCTGAATAAAAACATGCCTCAGTGTTGAAAAAGTTTTATCATCTGGCCCAAAAAGTAGAATTTAGCAGACTGATGTTAGGTTTGCAGATAAATTGATCAGAATCAGTCATTAATTTAGTGAGCCTAAATTTTCATTTTTTAAAATATTTCTGTAGTTACAAGCAATAATGTAAGGTAGGACAGTGTTTATGCTATTAAATATAGATGGATTTAACTGAAAGTGTTTGAGAAGGTCTTGTGATCTACTCAATTTTACACTATACTGTGCTGTGCTATTCTATATGTATATACTGTGAGTCTAATGATGTGTCCAAATTTTTCTATTCAGTATGGAGTATGAAACATAGATACTGTCACTTTCTTCTAAAAACTTACAATAAATTATTATGTAATAAGTACTCAAAGAAACAAATAGGGTAGTTTTCATTAAACTTTAAAATATCATGTCATATTTTATCTATTAAATGAAACTAGATCTTATTTCTCTTCTTCATGGTGACTGTATGCTCACCACTTGGGTCATAAATTGAAATACAAGGTTGTAAGGTTTGAATATTTTCAAATAATTTTAAAAATTATACATCCCTCTATTGACATTTTTTAACTAAGCCTTATATATCATAACATTTTCTCAGTTACATTTAGCATGAAAATTAGACTTTCAATAAGTGAAAAACAAATATGGCTTACCTTCAATTATATCTTTTGACAGATATCATGGCTTTTTACCGTAAAGCTAGATTTAATAGGTAAAAGAGAAGGAAATAAGTGTAAAATCTGGGATAGTCATCATTTTGCTCTAACATTAGTTTCTGCAGAATGAACTCCTCAGGCTTAGCCCCTTTTCTTCCTGAAGATTTATAACATTTCATACCACGGTATGAATTACAAATCAAGATGTACTACAGAGACAGCACAGTATTGATTTCCTAAAACTATAAGCATCAATCTCACTCACAACGACTTTCAGAAATAACCTGATTCTTTTCCTCTAGCCTGTTTAAATGTGAATGAACTCGTGTCATGACCTCTCTTTATAACTGTTTGTATATTTTTCCTCACAATACACCAGTGTTATTTGATTTAACCTATCTCATCACAAAACACTGCATTATTGTAATATTTCTCGTCGCTGTCTTGAAGGTTCCTTTGGCTCACATATTTTGCCACAAAGTGCAATAAATCTGTGTCAAGGATGTCTAGCTATAATACACAAAGCTGACATTAAAAATTACTCGTGAATTTTATTTTCATAATAACAAACTAATTTGCTATATTAAATGATGAAGTCACAGGTGAACTAGGTACTGGATTCAGATCTCCATAGAACAATAGTTCCTGTGGCTAAAATACAATGCTTTCAATAGAAGAGGCCCATTAAGAAAGTTGTGAAGGCAAAAATTAAGGCATATAGTTAAAAATATGTATCTGGGGAAGACCTCAGATAGTAACTGTATCCAAGCCACCATTTTTACATTGTAGATTTGGGGATTTGCTCCTAAGACGAATAGTCAAGGTGGAGGCGTTCAGCCTCCCTAACCCAAACATTGTTCTCTGGACTGTATTGACTCTCTCATACTCTCCTTGCAACGTCTGAGTAGCTATACAGGAGACACACCTTGAAGAAGCCAAGGATTTCTTTACTCACTTCTAGAAATCGTATGCTTACAGAGTTAGCTGAGCCTACCTAGTACTTCTTAGACTGGAAAACAGAAATGCAAGTGGGATTTTTTTACTCTCTTGGGGTTACTTCTCTGTTCCTTTCGACTTAGTACTGACTCCCAAAATGTTTAGTATTTTTAGAGAAAATGTTTTTAATTTGACCATCACATTGGTTTCTTGTTCTCACACACAAAAAATTGAGATTATCAAGGATCACTGATAATCTGATCATCACTGATTATCAAAGCATTCACAAAATAGACAAAATTCTACATTTTGATTTGAATCTTCCTATTGGCTATTTATGGTACTGGAAATTACCTTGTGCACAACTTGGAAATTTTGGGTATGACCTTGGGCCTGTTACTTAAACTTTCTCAGACTCTTTTGTTTCTCATTCATAATATGTAGCCATAAAAAAATAGCCACTTTACAGGGTTATTGTATATATTAAATGAGATAAAGTGTATAAAGCTATATAAAGAGTTCCAGGAACACATCTACTTTCATACATACCTCAGTGATTATGATAATAAAGACAGATATGCCAATACCTGAAATAAAGTGTACATAATGAAATGGTCTTAATTCCCACATATAACGGGGATCATGTTTGTCAATAAATTTCCATGATTGGGTTTTCTATGACTATCTGTGTTAATATACACAAAGAGTTGAACTAGGCTAACTTTTAAAAGTGAAATTGTGCAACTAAATGTTTATGTCAATTAGCCCTTCCTGCACCCTAATAATTATATTGATAAATAAAAGTATCAATAACTTTTTCTCTGCGTATATTACTGCTAACTTATAAATCAATTATGTTTTGTTTTTGAGGGCGGAATTTGTCCCACAGCAGGTAATACAACTCCTTTTCCCAAAGCTCTTAAACACATTAAACACAGAATGCAAAGGAGAAAACATGTCTCAAAAGCAGCCTACACCTAGTCAATTTTCTGTGCTTCTTCCCCACCCCTCGAGCAACCTGGCCCTGACCCAGTGAAAAATTTAGCAAAGCAACTCAAAATTGATAGTCAAATGAGACAAAAAAACAAACTTATGTTCGCAATAGGAAACTAAAGTTTTGAAAAGGTTACCAGTAAATTATTTCATTCTCTATTGCTCTGAGTTTCTGAAAACATATTTATTGTTCTCAATAGCAGCAGCCTTGGCCAGAAACTTGAAAGTTTCTTCAGGGATTTAGATTACCATGTGCAAATATTTCAAGCCAGACCAACAATCTTGCATTCCTTCTCAAAGATCCAAATCATATCCCAAGAGACAAAGCAAACTATGTAGTTGAAAGGATAGTTGTGATTCCTAAAGAATGGATGCAGTAATAAAGCTATTTCTTCCCAGTATACACGTAATACTTCCTGCTCAAAGGGACACCCTCAAGGTTGTTAGGCTTAAAAATGGACTTGCCTTACACAGTGGTCTCTGTGGTCTTGTGTCCTGATTTTAAGCAATGTGCTTTATTTTAAAACTATTCTTGTCATAAAAGAGAAAAAGCAATGTATCCCAGTAGAAATTCTCAAATCAGGTCAACAGGTACTCCTAAGCACTTATTAAATACACAGGGCTCTACCAAGAGCTATTATCTGTAGTGAGATGCTGTACTCACATAACTCCTTTTAATTCACCAAATTGCCCAATCTGGTGGAACAACCAAGGGTCATGATTTAATATACCTTTAATAAAATGTAAACTGTATCAAAGAAAACTGATAATTTGCTTAACACACTTTTAAGTAGTTTCTATTTTAAAGCATTTTTCACTTTTTTTTTTCCCTCATTTGCCCTTTCAATCATTTTCAGATCTCAACTCTTTTTTTGGCCAGTGTATTTAAAGTTCTACCTCTCTTTAAACCTGTCATTTTCTAATTTTTTCAATGGAAGTTATACTCATATAAAATTACCTTATTTAATTATTTTGATCTTAACTTCCTTTCTTTTTCTGTATTTGCTTTTTCTTTTTTTTTTCAATGTTTAAAACTCCATAAGCACCATGAAAACAGTTGAGCTTTTTTTCACCGCTATATCTCAGCATCCAGAAGAGTGTCTAGCAGATGCTGAATAACTACATATTTGCAGTCCTCCTGAGATTACTTGGGTTCAGTATGCATGTCTACTAAATTCAGCTTCCCAAGATTATTTTCTGCTTTTTCCAGGATATACAGACAAATTCAAGATCTTAGAATAAAAACAAAAGGTGTTTAATATTCTAATAAAACTGCAAATTTTTATTCTAATGCATAAAACCAGTTCAAATAAGTTCTTGCCATTTATATTTGTGTTCACTGCCACAGCAAATTTACTACTATAGAAAAAGAGAAGTCATAACAGCAAATCCCACAGTAAAGAGATTTTCTTTAAAAATAATAACTTTTTTCAAGTATGTCAAGCATGTTTACTGACGTCTGTCAGAGAGAAAAAAAAATGAAGAAAAGAAATAGCTGTAAAACATTATTTGGAGGACTAAAGTTCTGAATTTTGGTTGTCTGATGAAAAATATCTGTTGCATTTATAATTGATTTGTAGCAGAATCAGAGACAAACTGTAGTATCTTAGTTTTCAAGATCTTCCACCAATCTGATTTTGTATCATTATCATCAACATATCAGTAAACATGTATTTAAAGCCTATCCTGCTATCCACTCTGCTAAGGTTTGGAATTGCCAAGAGAGTCCCTATCCTTGCACATAAAGATTAAACTACTTCCTAAAATAAATATGGTAACTTATGACAAAAGGTAAAAAACAAAAAACAAAAAAAAAAAAAACAAACTGGAAACATATAAAGGGTAACAATTAACTCTGCTTTTAAAAGAGAGATAATTCATTTGTATGTTAAATTACTTGTAAATATTTATTGTGTCAACACCATATATTAGACACTGTATTACCCGGTAAGATCTCAGTCTTAAAGAATATATATTGAAATTACAGGCTAGAAAGGAACTGAGAATTTACAGTATAGTTATTATAAGTACTAATACACAGACATACAGGAGAATACTTAAGAATAATTCTTCATCCATACCGGAAAAACAGGAAAGCTTCTGAAAACGGTATGATTTCTAATCTGAGAGAAGAAGAATGAGTTAGAATTACAAAATAATAATGAGATACGGGATGAGATGTGGTGGAAAAAGAACGCATTGTAGACAGAGGAAACAGTAATTTCAATTATACAGAAAAGAGAATTTAGCATGTTTTAGAAACATAAGTAAGTTCAGCATACATGGAGCATATCATATCACTGAGACGTTGATGAGAATGAAGTTGGGAAATGAGCAGAGGCTATATGATAAAGCACTTTGAAAGTCATGTTAAGATGACAAAGAGCGAATCTGAGTTTAGAAAGAGAGAATGGGTGAGAATGCATTGTGCAAACACACAGAACTATGAAAACCTTATTTAGAAAATAACAATAGGATAATGGTCTGGAGTTTAGTGACTGATGAATAAGCATGGAAAGGACAAGAGACATAAGCACTAAGTCTTACCTACTACTTCAGGTCTAAAAGAACTCTCACATGTGAACACCTTTATCATTTATTGTCAAATATTTGTTACACATTAAAATCATATAACCTTTCTTTCTGTGTTGCCCTTTATGTGAATCTTCTCATTTATTATAACGTGTCGGCAGTCCTTAGAGACAGGGATTGCCTAATATTGGGCCATGCCACCTAATGTATATTTACTGATTTTCTGACATAGTAGATGGTGAAAATCTAATATTGAAGATAGTATTCTTGAACTTCTCTGATAATTTTCAGTTGTTGGTATTTCTTAAAAACAACAGACACAACCTAGGGAAAAGTAAAAAAAAAATAAAATTATAACCACCAGATAACTGTCCTTGTGAAGAACACCCATTAAGAAATAAATATTAAGAATAGAGTTTTATTCCATTACTGAATTTCCAATGATGTGCATGTGAGTATAACTAAAATTTCCCATGCAGCATGTCTATACATTTTACACTATTGAATATTGAGAGATGGGCTAAAGTGAAGCAAAGAGGAACATGTAAAGTATTTATTATCTAGTTAATTCCATCTTCTAACTACATAGTAAATAGTGTCTCTATTTCATAAATTGTTTTACATATTGCACTGCATCTTTAAGGTGACTGCATTTACTGTCTATACCTGTTTTACTTGAGATCTGTGTACCTAAAATGTATGAAGGATGGTTTTTAAAAATCACTTTTATTATCTTGAATTAATATAAATTATTACAAGATCAATTTGTCATAGTTGTTGCTGTTACTCTTAGCAGAGGCCAAAATAATCTGAATTACCAGGCTTCATTCCTTATCGGTGACCACATATAGACTTCATCCTTTCCTCATCTTAATTAAAACTATTTTCCCTTTCTCTTTTCAAATTTCTCAATGATATTCTAATCCAATTTACATAAAACATTTCTCATCTGTTAAAGATACCTCAGCCAACAGATGGTGCTATGTATAACATTTTTATGATAGTGCATAGTATTTAAAGATATATATTACTGAGCTTCAAGTTTAATTACATTGTTAGGATATATATATATAAATACATATATATAAAATTTTCTGAAAATATGTGTTTCATAAAGTGTGAAAGACTTGAGAAAAAATTGCAAAGTCACTGAAGAATGTTAAAGTTGAGTCAGGGGTCACAAGTTACTCAATTATGCATGCAAACTTGTCAGAGTTTGAGAAGGTTCATGTTTATAAAAATGAAGTTTAACATTTTATTTGATGTGGGGAATCTGGAAGTGATCAACAGGCCTCCTCTGATGCCAAATCTCTGTTCTGAAAATATCTTTTTCTGAAATCTTATTTCTGCCTCCAACACACTGCGTCTCCAATCTATCCTAATGTGAGTACCATACTGATCTTTCCAGGCTCTCTGTTCACATTTAGCAACGGGGAACAATTAATGATTTTTGAGCAGTTGAGTGCAAGAATTCAAAGTTTTGATATCTTAGTCTGGGCTTCAATTCTTTAACTCCATCCTACTTTTCAAGCCTTTGGTTCATCAGTTCCCTGAAAAAAAAAAAAAAAAAAAAAAAAAAAAAAATGATTGTATAGCTCAATCATATTGATCTTATAAGATGCTGTGGCTAACTCACTTTGTTGAGAGTCTTCCTTATACAATCTGGATATGCAGCCAATAATCCACAGCAGCCTTTTATGCAACTTTTTATTTGATGGTTTTCTGATCACAAAGGCCATAGGTATTTTTGTCCAATTATGAACTCTTCCAACACTTAATATTACTGTATTTAATTTGATCTCACATTGCTTTTTGCTATATTATTCCTTAAAAGAAACAATTGAATTTATTCTGTTTCTGGGTTATTGAGTGAACTGGAAACTTGGTAGGAAGTACAGCTGGTAACACCAACACGTGAAATTGATGGACTCTAGTAACCATTTTCAATTAGGTTTTGTTCTTTTAGCAGCAAACTGATACACATCCATCAATGGAGTATCAATCTTATCCTGAAAAAATGCATAACATATTAATTTTATCTTTTCTTTTTTACTTGGATTGAGTGAAAACTTGTTACATTTGCTTTCATTAGTCTTTTTTTTTTCCTCCAAAATTTGCCAGGATGAGTTACTTATTGCTCTTGAGCAAGTGAGTATTGTATTGGGTGGAGGAGGAAAAAAGGGATCAGAAAATTCCAGGACCTATTTTTTCAGAAAGAAAGCACCAACTTTTGTTAAATGCTATACACAGCATTAGACACCTATTGAGAAAAAAATATATATGTATCTAAAATGAATTCAAGTTGTAACATCCGGAGAACTTGAAAATGTCTGAATTCACACACTTTGAGCTTTTCAATAGTTATGCTAACCTTGATAATCACATTGTGAGCACTCCCATTGGGTTCATTTTTATAATTTGTTTCTCTTTGTGGATATTACTTATTTGTTGAGTTATTATTGTCATACTTTCCTTTAAATCTTTAAATATCATTGTTTTTAGCTCTTTGAAAATACTAGCTCATTTGCAGTCATTACTAAATCTAGTATCTGTGGACAATTAATGGTAGTTTCTATTGACTGGTTTTGTTTTCAGTTTTGCTGAATGTCACGTTTCTTTCTTTTTTTTCAGGTCTCTTAAGATTTTGTGGAATATTGGACATTTTTTACTATAGGTTTTAGTAGCTTTGGATTCTGATATTTTTATTAAGGATTGTTATTGTGTTTTGCTTGTTTGCTTGCTTAGTAACTTCCCTGGATTAAATCTGTGAAATTTCTTTTCCCTACAGTGTGAACTTGCAGTTTTTGTTTTCTTTTTGTTGCAGTTTTTATTTTTAATTCTGGCTCCTCAGGGGTTTCTCCTGTGTCTGAATATCTTGGTGTTAAGCAAAACATTTGTCAAAAGTCATGTTTAGCCAGGTTCCCTTCCATTCTCTGCTGATAAATCTCTGTGTGGCCTGGGGAACACACTCAAATTTTAGGCCATTTTCAAGTCTGCTTTGGTTCTTACTTTATGCCAGGCCCTTTTTTTTTTTTTTTTTTTTTTTTTTTTTGAGACGGAGTCTCGCTCTGTCACCCAAGCTGGAGTGCAGTGGCCTGATCTCAGCTCACTGCAAGCTCCGCCGCCCGGGTTCACGCCATTCTCCTGCCTCAGCCTCCCGAGTAGCTGGGACTACAGGCGCCCGCCACCTTGCCCGGCTAGTTTTTTTGTATTTTTTAGTAGAGACGGGGTTTCACCGTGTTAGCCAGGATGGTCTTGATCTCCTGACCTCGTGATCCGCCCGTCTCGGCCTCCCAAAGTGCTGGGATTACAGGCTTGAGCCACCGCGCCCGGCCTATGCCAGGCCCTTTCACATATCCTCTGCATGTGTTTTTATCTTCCCTTAGCCAGTGATATATGGGGAGCTTGGGTCTCCTTCAGTCTCTGTTGTGCATGAGCTGAGCCTTGGGCCAACCCAGGATACATAGAGATTTGATCAAGCCTGCTACAGCTACCTTACATCCTGGAACTCCCTGGAAATTCCCTGGCTGTCAACTTGCTGTGTGTCCCAAACAGGATTTCAATCTCAGGCTAATATAGCTGCTGACCCCTCATGTTCATGTGTCACTGAGATCATCACTTTTACTGACAGTGCTTTACATCAGTGAGCCCCCACTAGCAGCAGCAATCAGACTGTTAATTTTCAAGGTTGGCTCTTCCTGGTTGAACTCCTTTGCCAAAAAAGATGAGGTGTGGATAGGAATATCACCAATAAAAATGCCACATGCTCTCACTATTATTATTCAAAGTTTAGCCATTTTTATGAATAAACACTCCTTGATTTGTTATGTGCATCTTTTATAATTCCCAAATGTTTAAATGATTGTTTTTTACAGTTTCATACAGCTTTGTAGCCACTTTTTATAGTGTGAATTTCTCAGCCTCCCCCTTCATCATGGCAAAAGTGAATCAGTTTCACTTTATTTTCCTTAAGAACCATGCCTATAAAATTCATCAATAGGCAGTTTGTCTAATAACTGACTTAGTATTTTTTCTTTCAGTTTTGCCATGGAATTCTACACATAGAGTATTTTCACTGTTGAGATAAAATCATTGACATAGTGTTTAAGAATTTTTGATCATTATCCGTGGTTCTGTATTTGATTTTAAGCAAGGAATATTCACACATTTGCTGCTTTGAAATTTATATTTCTCTTTTCTGAGCTCATTTATAATTTATATAAACTTTTCTCCTGGTTAGAAATATAATAATCCAAATCTTTTATATGTTTCTATCATCACAATTTGCAAAAAGAAATTAAAATATATTACATACCATCTCACACCAGTTAGAATGGCAATATTAAAAAGTCAGGAAACAACAGGTGCTGGAGAGGATGTGGAGAAATAGGAACACTTTTACACTGTTGGTGGGATTGTAAACTAGTTCAACCATTATAGAAAACAGTATGGCGATTCCTCAAGGATCTAGAACTAGATGTACCATATGACACAGCCATCCCATTACTGGGTATATACCCAAAGGATTATAAATCATGCTGCTCTAAAGACACACGCACACGTATGTTTATTGCGGCACTATTCACAATAGCAAAGACTTGGAATCAACCCAAATGTCCATCAGTGACAGACTGGATTAAGAAAATGTGGCACATATACACCATGGAATACTATGCAGCCATAAAAAAGGATGAGTTTGTGTCCTTTGTAGGGACATGGATGCAGCTGGAAACCATCATTCTCAGCAAACTATCGCAAGAACAGAAAACCAAACACCGCATGTTCTCACTCATAGGTGGGAACTGAACAATGAGATCACTTGGACTTGGGAAGGGGACCATCACACACCAGGGCCTATCACAGGGAGTGGGGAGGGGGGAGGGATTGCATTGGGAGTTATACCTGATGTAAATGACGAGTTGATGGGTGCTGACGAGTTGATGGGTGCAGCACGCCAACATGGCACAAATATACATATGTAACAAACCTGCACGTTATCCACATGTACCCTAGAACTTAAAGTATAGTAAAAAAAAAAAAAAAAAAAAAAAAAAAAGAAAGCAAATGGGAGACCATAGTACTTTAGGAAGCATTATAATTTATCACTCTGCCCTTTCCCTTTCTGAGGTTTAAAATTTATAGAGGTTTTCTATTATTTTTTCCTTTTTAAGGAGGGGAGTGAAGGATAGTCAGAATATTTTTGGGTATAGATTGAAGGTAATTTATTCAAGTCTTTACATCATTTCTTGAGACAGAAAATTGTATGGTGACAACTACCACCGCTGAAATTAGTGTACCATTCTGCTTACATCTACTAAAATCAATTTTATTGGAGTCAGAGGCTCCAAATGTAATTTCAATAATACTGTATAGTCATTCAGAGTTCTAGCTAATTTTTAATTTTTAATTTCGGGTTTGTGCATATTTTTAAAGTAGTTAGATAATAACTATAGCAATTTAAGAGGAATTGCATGAAAAAAGATCTGTTTATTAAATAAGTGCTTTTTATTACTATTATCTTAATGCAAAACAATATATGTTTTCTAATGACATAATTCACTAATTGCTACTTAACCTACTTCATAGCAAAAGATTAGGAAGAGAAATAAAAAAATGAGAAACATTTCTTAAATTATATACAATAATTTTTATTGATTTAGAGTAAAAAGTTATTTTATTCAAAATAAGAATGTGAAAGGCCAAATAATATTCTTGCAAACTTCAATTTTAATTTTTTAAAAAACTTTATAATAGATTGTGTCAAATAATACAAGTAGAATTCTGATTTACTTTAACTAAAATAGTTAAGTATATTATGCATTGAAATTTATTAAAAATATATATTATTATTTTTATTCAATAATTTCAATATATTCAATAACACATTATTGAAAATATATGTATATTAACAAATAATGTTATATATTAATGTATACAATGTATATGGTATAAAAATATGTATATACACACATAATTAGTAGCTCAGTACAGGGTTGACATGTGTCTTTCAAATGACATCAAATTATGATTTTAAAAATGAGAGAGATTTTATGACATAGCAAATAGTTTTGGCTGAGATGTCAATGATAACCTTTCTGATTCAATATAAATCACCATTTACCCATTAGATTTTGTTTTTTCCTCAGGATTTTTATAAACATTTGCTCTAGAATAGGATTTTTACAGGAAATTATAATCCTGCTGGCTATCCAGCATATTTGAAGCATTTATTCCACTGATCTTAAATTTGCACTTTTCACCAAGTCAGATTTACACGTCAAACTTTACAAATACCTCTATAAAAATTTTCTTTTAACTTAAAATAGTAGCACTACATGAGTTGTTTAAAAATAAATGACTTGTGAATTTACTAACAAAGAAAAAGTGGACTTAATATTTTATAAGTGCAATTATTTCTAATAAAGCCAGTTCATACTCCTTTTGCACTGAACTTGGCTCCCAGAGCCCTTTGGACAATTGGAAGTGTTAAATCTACCATCAGAGGACAAAGAGCTAGAATCATTAAGGATATTCAAAAGCATATGCCAAGACACTAAAGCCAATTCAATACAAATTTCAAAACCTTAGACATTGGTATTGCTTTGGTTCTGCAACACTCTTTCAGATATGTACATATAATACATTTTTAATGAACCCATTTCTACATTTTAATGTCCTGCATTTAAGGTGTAAGAATTAATCAGCATGAAATACTTGGAAAGTAAATGGTGGCTGGAATATTTGATACTTGAGTCCATGGCAATATGTGTCCGGGAAGAATTTTATAATATAGAGCAAGCGATGTACCATCTGTCTTTAAAAACAAAATTTTTCTTTTACATGTCAAAAGTAAATGGAGTATTAGGAAGTGATTATTATGTATTTTTTTGTGTTACTGTTGTTTCTTTTCGAAAGAGGAAAGAAGGTCTGGAAAAAAATGCTGATGCTAACGAATATTTGACAATTAAAAGTATACACAATATAGTGTCTGAAAATGAAAAGATACTTGCTACAACCACTTTACCATTAACAAACTATTGCTTTCATCACCCCAAAGCATCAACATAAAACTGAGCATCAACAAAAAGTGGAATAAAAGCTGCCCAAAGATTATTCTAATTCCCCAACTGTTAATTCATTGTTGCCATTTATTCTTCAGTAATTTGCTCTGCTGTGCGTTTTTATCACTAGTATGAGTTTGAAATGAGCTTCAAAGTACAATTTAATAATCTATTAACTTAAAGTTTGAAATAAAAGTCATAGGATGAAATAAACTAATATAAAAAGATATTGCAGCATAGCAAAAACTTTTAAAAGGCTTCACTTTTAGGGTTGTGCCTATAAGAATTTATTAGCAAATATTCTATACCATATGGTAACTTTGATTTATAAACTGCAGGTGTTTAATTCCTTTTTTCCAATTATTTAATAAAAATATTTTTATAGCAAGGATTTTCCCTTGTTCTCTCCCAGCGCATTTTACCTAACTGGTCGTTACCTCATGTAGCCACTTTTGTTCAAATGAGTTTTGAAAAATCGTCTGCAGAGATGTTCATTCAGTCCTGTTTAGAAGTGGGGAGAGAGGCCTGAATAGAGGGCTTTCTTCAGTGTAGTGGTTCTATAAACTTATCCATTTGTGTGGATCTATATAAATACTCTTGAAGAAAATGTCTAAGCAGAAGCCCTTTAGTACATTTCTTGGTCATTTTCTCATGGATTATTATTACAAGAGGAGCTTCTTGCCCAAGCACTCCTCTGCCCTCCCACCACCTTTCTCTCCTTGGTGCTGGCAAAGGCAAGCCTGCCTTGTTTTCTGGAGGGTGTGCTATCCTGTTTCTCTGATGTTAGACGGAAGTGGCAGAAAGTTAGCTGAGCTCAGTGAAAGAGACAGGAGAGTTTTGCCAGCTGCTCTCTTGCTCCACACCAAAAGCCATAATTTCATAATTTCTTTTTTTTTTTTTTTTTTTTTTTTTTTTTTTTTTTTTTTTTGAGACGGAGTCTCGCTCTGTCGCCCAGGCTGGAGTGCAGTGGCCTGATCTCAGCTCACTGCAAGCTCCACCTCCCGGGTTCACGCCATTCTCCGGCCTCAGCCTCCCGAGTAGCTGGGACTACAGGCGCCCGCCACCGCGCCCGGCTAGTTTTTTGTATTTCTTAATAGAGACGGGGTTTCACCGTGTTAGCCAGGATGGTTTCGATCTCCTGACCTCGTGATCCGCCCGTCTCGGCCTCCCAAAGTGCTGGGATTACAGGCTTGAGCCACCGCGCCCGGCCCAAAAGCCATAATTTCTTTATTGACATAACCATCACTTCAAGAGGATGACTGTTCAAGAGCCAACTAGAGACAGTAGATGGAAGAGGTTTTTAAACTGCAACTTTGAAGCTACTCATGGAATTATAGCTTGCAACAGTCTGGAAGTGGCCCAAACCAGAAGGAATTTCTGGACACAAATTGCCAGTACACACAGCCTCACAGAGCCTTGAGGGGTGGAGGAGAACAACACTACGTCTTTTAGACAACAAGTTGGCCAGGTCCCTGTAAAGCTCTATTAAAGGATACTCTCTTTAGAGTTGCAACTTGGATTCAAAACATGTATTGGGAGTGAAAGAAAGCTCATATCTCTTCTGTCTACAGAAGATTAGACCAAATAGACCCAGTATTCTCGGCCTACAAAAGCAAGATCTGAGGCTGGGCTGCATTAGGGTGGCTTATTGAGGAGAAAGTATAGGGTGTTAATGATATCAATTACATGCAGAGACGTCGGTGCGAGTTGTGAATTTTTACCTTAACATGATATTAAAATGGTGACAGGTAACATTTATTGAGCACTAAATATGTGTCAGCCATTATGTTAACAGCTTATTGTGTTACTTAAGAAAATGCCATATGGCCAGATGTTGGCACTTTCCTCTGGTTCGGCACAATTTATTATTTCATTTAATGTTCACAATAATTTTGTGAGTAAATATCATACCAGTCTTACATATAAAGATATGAGTATTTGTTAACTTATGTTGAACAGACATTGTTTTAAGCACTTGATAAGAATTAAGTCATTTAATTATCTCAATGACCCAATAAGGTAGATGATCTCCAGTCAAAATCTAAATTCAGATGGGGAAGCAGAAGCACAGAGAAGTAAAGTACATCGTCTAAGTTTGCATGGGTAGTAAGGGGATAAAGCTAGAATGTGAACCCAGGCAATAGAAATCCAGAATTAATACATTCAGATGCAGAAAGATCAGGTGACTTTTATAGCATCATACAGTTGGGAAGGTATATAGCCAGAATTCAGCCCAGACTTTTCTGATTTTTACCGATTATACTCTTTTTTTTTTTTTTTTTTTTTTTTTTTTTTTGAGATGGAGTCTCGCTCTGTCGCCCAGGCTGGAGTGCAGTGGTGCGATCTCAGCTCACTGCAAGCTCTACCTCCCGGGTTCACGCCATTCTCCTGCCTCAGCCTCCCGAGTAGCTGGGACTACAGGTGCCTGCCACTAAGCCTGGCTAATTTTTTTTTTTTTTGTACTTTTAGTAGAGATGGGGTTTCACTGTGTTAGCCAGGATGGTCTCGATCTCCTGACCTTGTGATCCACCAATGTCGGCCTCCCAAAGTGCTGGGATTAAGGCGTGAGCCACCGCTCCCAGCCCACAGATTATACTCTTAACCACATGATTCTATGCTGTGATTGAGAATTTAACAAAGTTGGCTAATGCTTTGCAGGCATTTGATAATAGGGATGAATTATTCGGACTTCATTTCATGACAGAAACTAACATTTGTTAAATGTTTATTACATAATAGACACTAGGATAGTAATTAACATAACTTATCTACTTCCATCTTCCTGAATGGAATTATTATCCCAGTTTTAATGATAAAAAAATACATTGAGAGAAGTTAAGTAACTTGTTCATATTGGCAAAATAGGTGTTCAAACCCAAGTCTGTCTCATTCTAATATTTTGATGCGGTGGTAAGAGCAGGAGCTCGGACAGCTGTTGAAATATTGAATCTGAAATTGTGCTGATAGAGCTCGCTTAGAACTTGCTTAGAGCTACAGTGGAGACAGAAGATCGTCAGGAGTCTGCACATGCCTGGAGAGTTAGACATTTCGGTATTTTGCAAGATGAAGCAAGGAGTGATCCAAAGCTTACTCATCATTTCAAGCTGTGCAAAGGTTAGAGTCACAACTTTCGTAAAGCCTCTAGTGCCCTCTCTTCTGGAGGAATCTTTGCCTTGCCATACCAGGATCAAAGGTGGTCTCCACAGGCTTTTCTACACAGATTGTTATCAAGAAAGTAAATAATCTAAAGTCACAAACACTGATCTGGAGGAGGGAAGAAAGATAAGAGACTTGACTGCCCTTGCTTATTGCAAGCAAGACAGGTTGGGCTACAGCTGGTGCATGGGAAACTCATTACGGTCACTTGAAGCCTTGGCAAGTACAGTGGGTAACCTGAGAGCCCAGCAAGGAGTCTCTTGGCCCAGTAGTCAATCAATCTGCTGTCAGGTTGAAGCAGACAGTGTAAACCAAAGCAAGGCAGCAGATTAGGCCTCAGTAGTGCACGTGGTCAGCTAAGTGGGAAAACAGGACTGGATCATGATCAGCAGTGAAGGTAAAAGCAGCTCAGAATAGAATTTTTTTCTTTCCCTAAAGTGAAAAGAGGGTTTGACAAATGACTGCTGAGAGAAGGGTGGCTCTATTATTATTAATATTAGTCAGGACCCTGCCAATAAACAGAATCTCGATCAGGTGAATTCGCTGAAGTTATTTTAATGAAGGGACAGCATAGAGTAGTGAGATCAGGTTTCTGAAAACCCAAAGAATACTGTGGAGTTATCCAAAGTTTAGTAACAGCCTAAAAGGGAAAGGGGAGAATATTAAGCTGCTAGAGACCAGTAATAGTTCAGGGGAGCTGTTATTACAGAGGGATGCAGCCACTTTCACAGCTGTGATGCTGAAACTGGGAGAGAGTGGAGAAAATATTCCCCAACTTGTTTTTCCTCCTGCCCTCTGATTTCTTGCCAATGGCTCCCATTGGTGAGAACAACCTGAAGCCACAGTGGAAAAGGTGCCCAAGAGATGCCATCTGTGCACATCAGCTGCTCAGGGCACAGAGCAGAATAGAGATGGGCAAATGATGTTTCCAATTACGCAAACACATTAACCATCTACCTTGGGAAGGGGTCCCGGTCTTTAGAATTATGGTCTCACATACAAATATCTGCGGCGGACAGACAAGTATGCAAATAGAAAGAGGGAGCAACATGAGTGAATGAGAGACTGTTGACTATGTCCCCATCTAAAAAGGGTATGAACACCACACATGTAACTTCCTTCCAGCCTTGAGGTAATGTGAATCCATCAAGGATAGAAGATTCATTTTAGGAAGTGAAGCAAATCAGCTACTTGGGAGGCTGAGGTGGAAGGACCACTAGAGCCCAGGAGTTTGAGTTTTGCAGTGATCTATAATCCAGATAGCTATGTGACATCACCTTCATTTTAGAGATTAAAACTTAATTGGCAAAACAATTGGATTTCATGATGGCTAAACAAAACACATCTATGAGAGACTCGTCTCATTTTTGGAGGTGAAGCACAACATTTGGGTTATTATATGAATTCTACTGATTTTTAAATATTGACAATTAACTGGAAAAAAAATTCCTGCAACAACCAAACAAAATACATCTGCCAGAGGTGTTCATTCCCCCACCACCTGGCTGAGTGTATTGGATAGCTCTTGCTTTTCAACTTACATCGTCTACACCCTACAATATTCTGGATGTTGCTGAGGAAATCAACCCCTCTGAGGGGAACCTGATGTACTTCTGTTCAGCAACACTGAGTAGATTTCACTTTTTCATCGAGGGCTTTTCTGAACCCTCAGCAAGCTACACTTAAGCAGTCACCCAGTGTCAGAGTCTGTGTAGTTGGAAATGCAAGTGGAGCACACATTGGCCATTGCGGTACCTAAGCTACTCAATAATCACTCTCCTTTCTGTGTCGTTGGTGGAATGATCTCAAAGCTCACATACATGGATCATGTACAAACAACCACAGTGGTGGAAAAAGGCTGAGAACACATCCTTATATTGGCTTTCTCTCCCTTCTGATTTAATTTTCCTGAGCTTCACTGCTGTAAAGAAATCGGAAAAACAAAACAAAACAACAACAACAACAAAAAACAAAATCTTCCTTGGGCTCTGCTTTCAAAAGAGATTCCTCCTAAGGTTCTACCATTTTGCAAATTCTGCTTTTAGGAAAATATTTAAAAGGCCTCTCTAATTTTTCTGAGGGATATTTTATGTTCACATAAGACTGAATATTTATAGCAGAAGATCCCAACCAACTCTAACTTTTTTTTTTTTTTTTTTTTTTAGACGGAGTTTTGCTCTTGTTGCCCAGGCTGGAGTGCAATGGCGCCATCTCGGCTCGCAATCTCCACCTCCAGGGTTCAAGCAATTCTCCTGCTTCAGTCTCCTAAGTAGCTGGGATTACAGGCATGTGCCACCATGCCTGGCTAATTTTTTGTATTTTTAGTAGAGACGAGGTGTCTCCATGTTGGTCAGGCTGGTCTCAAACTCTCAACCTCAGGTGATCCACCCACCTCGGCCTCCCAAAGTGCTGAGATTACAGGCCAACTCTGATTTTTAAATATCTAAATGAATACACTAAAGCTGGGAGAGAGGGCAGGAGAAAACATTGTACATTTGTGGCCAGGGATTGCCCCAAGTTAGAAAATACTCTCTGTGAATAAACATGAATTTTTGGTTACATGTTGACATCTAACCCCTTAGAAAATCAATAGAAAGTGATCTTTAAATATTTAGTTTTTAAATGTATTTAACTGTTGCTTCTTAAAGTGGTTTTGAACTTTTTTAGAGAAGGCAGCATACATATACATATTAATATCCCTCATAATAACATATATGAGGTTACAGTGTAGAATCTGGCAAATATGCATGTGAGTCATGAAAATAAGACACAATGTCAAGTTATTTATATTTATAAGCCATATATTAATTAGGCAAATCAATTCATCTAATTACTCATCTAGTGAATACATATTTATTATGTGTTTTGTATATGCCAGGCACTTGTACACCCTCAGGTTACCACAGTGAAGCCAAAACGTCTATCCCTGGTCTCCAAAGTTCACAGGCCACTTGGTAGGAAAATAAATTAAACATGTACAAATAGTACATTAGTAAATATATAAGCTTGTCATAGAAGTACAAAGCATTCTGGGATTGCATCAGATGTACTCCTAACCCCAAATTTAGGGGATGAAGAAGAAAATTAATTTTCAGCTGAGATCATAAGGACCAGTCAGAGTTAACTGACTGAGGTGTAAAAGAAGAGAAAGACTGTTTATAGCAGAAGAAACAAAGGGGCTATGAGAGAGCATTCTGGAATGAAAGGATTATGGGGGAGAGTGATGCAGGTTTTTCACAGGACAGGCAGGAAGCAGGTCATGATGGCCATATAATGAGTGTTAAAGAAATGGCATCTGACTTTGAGGTGGGAAGGAGCAGGAACTCCCAGGTCCTCTGAGCTGTCTGCATGGGAAGCCATGGCAAAACACAGCATCCACAGTTGGCCCTCTGCAGAGAGAGGCAGAGACTAGCTGCTAGAAACCAAAGCACACAGACAGTATAATGAACTGGGAAGACAGAATAGTTGAGAGTGGGTGGTTACACCGTAAGAATACAAAGGAACCCAAAGGTATCTGGATGAAATAGACATTATTTACATCACTGGCACTCACCAAGTACAAATATGTTAGTCATTATAGCTCTATCAATAAACTAAAATTATTTTGCAATGACTTATAAACAATGTCATCTAATGATTTACATTTATTTACAATTATTTAAAAATATTTAAAAATAATGAAAGTTCTTCCTTCCATAGAACAAACCTGGAATTCCCACAGTAAGATAGTCCATAGTTACTCAAAGTTGAAAGTTTAGACCAACCACCATGGGAATCTCTGTCTTCGTATTTCAGGTCTCCTTAAAAGACAACATGAATTAATCCCCTCTAGATTTCATTGTCTCCCTCACCTTCTCTGCCCCGGTAGCAAAGATCTTTCCTGAACTACAACTGTGGGATACCTAAACACACAGACAAACAAGCTGCTAACCAACCAGTTAAATTTACTGAGCAGCCTGCTTGCACCAGTGCATAGTAGGGCCTGTGACAACATACAGAAGGAAAACATGCACCTGCAAGCCTCTCCCTGTCTTTCAAAACTGTCATATTCTCTTTCCATCTCCACATCAGCTTTTCACTTCCATTTACAGTGTGCCCTAGACTCATTCATTATTAGCTCCAGTGCTGCCCTTTTATATTGTAGGCTCAGGGGGAAAAAGGTGCCTAGGGTGCAAACATTAGGAAGCCTTTACTTTTAGGTCCATGTCTGTGCTAACTCTGTCTTTGCACTAGCCTCAGAGTGAGTGTCTGAACTCTGCACTCTAGATGTCTCATTCCTCTACCCCTGGGCAGAGTGCCAGCTCCGCTTAGGCACATTCAAGAAATAGTACAAAAAAAAAAAAGAATACTGTCTCCATTTTGGCCAGAAAGAATTGATCCTTCCTCCCATTCCTTTTCACATCCAACGATGTGTTTTGGATTATCAACACATTCAAATTCAAATGCATAAACTCCAAAGATAAAACAACATAGAGTACAATCACAGTGTCATGAACAGTGCAGAAGTGTGGTAGAATTCACACCTAGTCATAACACAGGCACACATGTAAAGAGCAGGAGGATTCAGTTCTTTGCCTTCCTGTGATGTTACACCATTAATTTGGACACCTTAGAAGGTCTTTAGAAAAGTACTCAGCAGTGTTTGTGCCATTCCTTTCTTCATTCACATAGCAAAAATTTTTTAGCCCTTACCACATGCTAAGCACTATACCTTGTGCTGGGGACACAGAGGTGAATGAGATACAGTGTGGATCTCATTTCCAACAAATTTCATCCATTCTCCAGTCACTGTAGAGATAACAGACTGCTGTGACAGAGGGTTCATAAAGGAGGGGAAAAGACTCTTTCTCTAATACAATCCATGTTTTAACTGACCTTTTGGCATCACAACTCTGAGAACTGAACTGACTAAAGAGCAATTTTCAAGTGGCACATTGAAAACGAGACATGACATGTATAGTTTGAATGCAAAAGTACTGATAACCACTTGCTAAGTTTTAATAATAACTAGCAGTAGGAACAATTAAATCAGTTCCGGGGGAATTTGTAGGTAGCATAATAAACTTTTCTTGAAGGAATTGAAAGAATTCTTCCACTTGTACATGGGCATTCCCTGGCTTCAGTGTGATCATTAAATTTCAAGTAATTTAAATGCAAAATGTCAAAATGGCCAAACTTAGTGGTTAGGAGCAGAAACTCTGGAAACAGACTGGAATTGCTGCTCAGCTTGACCACCTGCTGCTTACTGCACCTGGAACATGTTACTTAACCCTCTACCTCTCAGTTTCCTCATCTGTAAAATGGCTAAAGTAATAATAATTACTCTTTCATAGGATTCTTATGAGTAGGAAATAGTTAAGAATGGTAAAGTTCTTAAATCAGTGCCTGGAAATGTGTAGCACTAAATAAAATTTCTTGACATGTTTAGTACTGCTTGGAAAATATAAATAATATATTCTTCAATTTTCTTGTAGAATTACCACATTTAATCAAGTAGATATAAAGTTTTTATATAAAGAAAGATATAAGTTAAAATGAACTAAGTATAAAATTTTTTAAATTTTTAAAATATGTTTTATTGTGGTTATATATATTGTAAAATGCCACTTAAAACATTTTTAAGCATACAATTTGGTGGTATTACATTCACAGTGTTATTCAACCATCACCATTATCTATTTTCAAAATGTTTTCATCACCTGTAACAGAAACTGTAACCATTAAGAAATTATTCCTTGTTCCCCACCTCCTCCCTAACCCTGGTAACCTCTAACTTACTTTCTGTCTTTACATGTACCTACTCTAGATATTTCATTTAAGTGCAATCACACAATATTGTCCTATTGTGCCCAGCTTATTCCACTTAATATAATGATTTCAAGATCCATCTATATTATAGCATGTATCAGAACTTCAATCCTTTTAATGGGTGAATAATATTTCATTGTATGGATACATACTACATTTTGTTTATGCATTAATCTGTTGATAGACACTGGGCTTTTTACCTTTTGACTATTGTGAATAATTCTGCAATAAACATTAGTATAAAAGTATCTGTTTGAGTCCCTGTTTTCAATTACAGTGGGCATTATACCTAGTAGTGATATTGCTATGTCACATGGTAATTCTGTTTAGCTTTGTTTTAGTTCTTACTACTGTAATAAAAATACCATAAACTTGATGACCTAAAAAATAAACATTTATTTCTTACAGTTCTAGAGTCTGTGAAGTCCAAGATCAAGGCTCTGGTAGATTAGGTACCTGGTGAGGCACCACTTCCTGATTTGTAGATAGCTGTCTTTGCACTGCGCCCTTACATGGTAAGGGGCTTCCCTGGGGTCTCTTTGATAAGGGCACTAATCCCATTAATGAGGGCTTTAACCTCCTAGCCTAATGACCTCCCAAACGCCCTACCTCCAAATACCATCACAGTGAGTGTGAACTTGGCAGTGGATGCAGGTGGACACATCAAGTCCATAACAAGCTTTTTGAAGAACTCATACTGCTTGTCCCAGTGGTGGTGCCATTTTGCCTTCCTATCAGCCATTTCTCCATATCCTCACCAACATTTGTTATTTTTCTGATTATTAGTATTCTTATTATTCTTTTGTTTTGTTTTGAGAAGGAGTCTCACTGTGTCACCCAGGCTGGAATGCAGTGGCATGATCTCGGCTCACTCCAACCTCTGCCTCCTGGGTTCAAGCAATTCTCCTGCCTCGGTCTCCTGAGCAGCTGGGATTACAGGTGCCCACCACAACGCCCAGCCAATATTTGTATTTTTAGTAGAGACAAGGTTTCACCATGTTGGTCAGGCTGGTCTGGAACTCCTGACCTCAGGTGATCCACCTGCCTTGGCCTCCCAAAGTGATGGGATTACAGACGTGGGCCACCGTGCCCACCCTATTATTATTATTATTACTATATTAATATATTTGAACTGGTATTTCATTATGGTTTTGATCTGTATTTACCTTATGATTAATGATTTTGAGTATATTTTCATGTGCTTGTTGGCTGTTTGTATATCTTTTCTAGAGAAATATCTACTCAAGTCCTCTACCAACTTTTTAATTGGGTTGTCTGTCTTTTTGTTGCTGAGTTGTAGGAAATCTTTACATATTATGGATCCTGCTCCCCCACCAAACATATGATTTGCAAATATCTTCTCCCATTCTTCCAGAGACCCTTTCAATTTCTTGATAATGTTCTTTGATGCACTGAAGTTTTTAATATTTGTGAAGACATTTTTTTTTTTTACTTTTTCTTTTGTTGCCAAGATCATTAAAATTTATCCCTATGGTTTATTCTAATGATTTTATGATTTTAGTTTGAATTAAATATAGTAAATTGTTTTTAAATTAAAACATATTACATTCTATTACTAGTAAGCTTTTCACCCAGAACTGTCCATGTCATAATTCTCAGCTCTCATGAGTTGGCACAGGGATACTGTATGTAGCTGTAGCCTCCATTTTGACCTTTAATTACTTTTGCAGCTCTCCCAGAGACTCATGCAGATATAGTTGATCAGCTTTTGATAAAATAAGGCTACAACAAAGAATTGGTGCTTCTGATATCAAATGTTAATGATAAGCAGACTTCAACCCTGAAGATGCATTTGAGAAAAATTTAACTAAATCTTTGATTTAAAAAAACAAAAAATGGCTATAATTCCATAGTATTTATAATTCAATATAGAAATTTTCAAAGTCATGCAAAAACTTAATAATTTAGTATTTCCTTTTGTTAAATAAGCCTTTAGTTACCAATAAATTTATGCTAGAGGTCTATTTAAATAAAAATTTATTTAATGAATTTTAAAATATCTTGGTGTTAAAATAATTATCAGTACAAGCATATCTCAGATATATTTAGTTCCAGATCAGCACAATAAGACAAATATTGCAATAAAGTAAGTCACACAAATTTTCTGGTTTCCCCAGTGTATATAAAAGTTGTGTTTACACTTTACTGTATTCTGAATGTGCAAAAACATTGTCTAAAACAACAATGTATATAGTTTAATTTAAAAATGTTTTATTGCTAAAAAAATGCTAAAATCATTTGAGCCTTCATTGAGTTGGGATCTTTTTGCTGGTGTACAGTCTTGTCTCCATGTTGATGACTACCGTTTGGTGGTTGCTGAAGGTTGAACTGGCTGTTGCAATTTCTGAAAACTAGACAATAATGAAGTCTGCTGTATCAATTGACTTTTCCTTTCACGAAATATTTTTCTGTAAGTTGTAATACTGGTTTATGCCATTTTACCCACAGAATTTCGTTTTTCAAAATTGGAGTCACTGTTATCAAACTGCCACTGCTTTATCAACTAAGTTTGCATAATATTTTGAATCCTTTGTCTTTATTCCAACAATGTTCACAACATATCCACTGAGTGTATTCCAACTCAGGAAACCACTTTCTTTGCTCATCTCTAAGAAGCAACTCCTCATCCATTCAAGTTTTACCATGAGATTGCAGCTATTCAGTCTCTTCTTTAGAATCTACTTATAATTATAGCTGTCTTACTATTTCCACCACATGCAGTTACTTCCTCCACTGATGTATTGAATTCCACAAATGCATCTATGAGGCTTCGGATCTACTTCTTCCAAATTCCTATTAGTGTTGATATTTTGGCCTCCTCTCATGAATTGTGAATGTTCTTAGTGGTAGGTAGAAGAGTGAATCCTTTCGAGAAGGTTTTTTTAATTTACTTTGCCTAGATCCATCAGCTATAGCCTTACAAAATATATTTCTTAAATAATAAGACTTGAAAGTGGAATGTATTCCTTGACCCAAGGGCTGCAGAATGGAAGCTGTCTTAGCAGGTATGAAAGTAACATTAACTACCTGGTACATCTCCATCAGTCTTCTTGGTTAAGCATGTGCATTGTCAATGGGCAGTAATATTTTAAAAGAAATATTTCTTTTCCTGAGTAGTAGGTCTCAACAGTGGGCTTAAAATATTTCAGTAAACCATGCTGTAAACAGATATGGTGTGATTCAGGCTTTGTTGTTCCACTTACAGAACACAGGCAGAGTAGATTTAGCCTAATTCTTAGCAGTCCTAACATTGTCAGAATGGTAAATGACCATTGGCTTCAACTTAAAGTCACCAGCTGCATTTGTTCCTAACAAGAGAGTCAGTCTGTCCTTTAAAGCTTTGAAGCCAGGCATTCATTTCTCCTCTCTCACTATCAAAGTCCTAGATGGCATCTTCTTCCAATAGAAGAATGTTTCATCTACATTGAAAATCTGTTTTTTAGTGTAGCCACCTTCATCAGTTATCTTAGCTAGATCTTCTGGATAACTTGTAGCCACTGTATCAGCAGCTATTGTTTCACTTTGCACTTTTATGTTATGGAGATGGCTTCTTTTCTTAACCCTCATGAACCAACCTGTGCTAGCTTCAGACTTTTCTTCTGCAGCTTCATCACCTCTCTCAGCCTTCATAGAATTCAAGAGAATTAGGATCTTGCTCTGGATTAGGCTTTGGCTTGAAGACATTTTGTGACTGGTTTGATCTTCTATTCAGACTACTCAAATTTTGTCCCATGTCAGCAGTAAGGCTGTTTTGCATTCTTATGATTAATGTTTTCACTAGAGTAGCACTTTTAACTTACTTCACAAATTTTTCCTTTGCATCACAACTCGGCTAAATGGCACAAGAAGCCCAGTTTTCAGCCTGTCCTGACTTTCGACGTGACTTCCCCACTAAGCTTAATCATTTCTAGCTTTTAATTAAAATTAAAGATGTGCAATTCTTTCTTTCGGTTGAAGACTTAGAGGTTGTTGTGGTGTTATTAATTGTCCCAATTTCAATATTGCTATATTTCAGGAAATAAAGAGCCTCTCCTTAAAGGAGAAGGGGCAAGATGGGAAAACAGCAAGTCAATGGAGCAGTGAGAACACACAAAACGTGTATTGATTAAGTTTGAGATCTTACATGGATGCAGTTTATGGCATACAGAAGCAATTACAACAGTAACATAAAAGATCATGGATTACAGATCCCCAGAACAGATATAATAATAATACTAATAATGTTTCAACTATTGCAGTAATTAACAAATGTGACGCAGAGACAAAGAGGGCATATGCTGTTGGAAAATGGCACCAATAGACGTGCTGGATACAGATTGCTACAAACTTTCAATTTGTAAAAACATAGAATCTAGAAGGTACAATAAACTGAAGCACAATAAAGTGAGATATGCCTATAAGGCTGTTAGGAATTAAAATGTTTCGCAAAATCAGGTACAATTGCATTAGAAAAAAATACTTTAATTTATCCAACTTAAAGCAAGGTATAACATAACTATATTCTAAGTGCTATCAGTTTAATTATCAAAATGAGTAATGTGCACAAAATGAGCTACTAGAGTTTGTCTCATAATATTTCCTTGGTGACGGTAATGAAGGTCTTAAAATTACACAATGACTTTTAATGTTGAATAGCATTTGGCTTTTTAGCTCTTTATAAGCATTTGGAGGATAAGACCATCAAAAACATATGTTTTTATACCTGAATTTTACAGTATAATTCCTTTCACACACTAGGCATTCAAGAAGCATTTGTTGAACAAAATATATTGCCATAGTTATAGTTGGCAGTTAATAAATATTTGAGGATTGAATTAAAAAGCATATTAAAACAAATACATTGTAGGAAACAGAAGTAACAACCAATTAAAAAGCTCAGGAAAAGAGGATAAAATGACACTAATTTCATTGAGATTTTAATATATGTTAATGGTCTGTGCATTAATGTAAAGTTATTTTCTATATATTAGCTAGAGAAATGAAGATAATGTAGCCATGAAAAAAGTGATGCAACTTAGGTAAAACTCATCAAAGGCATGTACTAAGTTTTTTACATGGTATCTTGTATTTACTGTATAGTTTGCTTAAACTCCTAAGAAGGAATGGTAATCTGGGTGAGGAAAAAATAAAAGCTTTGCAGAACTGTCATTATAACCTCAACCTCAGAGAATGAGCTTTGGAATCATACAGAGTTAGTCCCATGAAAGTGGAACAGGCAAAGTTCAAAGCTCAAAGACTGGAACTGGTGTTGAGTCTCAAAAGATACTGCCTCTTTCCTCCACCGGATTATTTTTTCAAAGTGTATTTTACCTACACTATGAAGATTTATACTTATTTCATAATTATCCACAGCAGCACTATCTTTTGTCAGATAAACAAGTAAATCTATGACTGGAATTAGAATAAAAGTGAGACAATGGACAAAATATTTTAGTTTAACCAGTTATTTCAACAAAACATCAATCCCTTCAATGTAGTAAATGGTTTCACTTAATTCTATTATTATCTTTTTAGTAAAAGGTTAATCATTCCTTTCATTTAACAGATATTATGGGATGTATGTTCTTGAGCTTCTTTAGAAAACCCTGGGACAAGAAAGTAGTCCACTACTTTGGCACGTAAGGGAAAGAGAAAAAACATCTCTTTGAGTTGATTTTATTTTTCTGTAAGACAGAATCTCTTATCATATTGAGTCTATCAACCTTATTCCTTCTTTAAGAAATAAGTATCTTTTAAAGATGACAAAAGCTGTCTCTTCAACACCTTTAACAGGCTTAACTATGTTGAAGCAGTGTCCCCAGTTACTACTACGAAAATGGAGAGGAAGTTTCAGATTGTAACGGGAGTTTTTATTGAATTACATCCTTCCTGAACTGGTAAAATACATTGAAAAATGAAAATAAGGAATAACAGTACCAGTTATTCAACACTTTAGAGATGTATTTTTAAAATATCCATAAAAGTCTATATGGTTCAGAAACTATTCTCATTTTAACAATATTATGCCTCTGTAGACCTCATAATAGAAATAAATATTTGCAATGAAAGCTCACTTTGTATAGTATGGAACAATTAGATTTTTAAAATATTGTGTCTTAATGTCACTTTTGCCTTGCCTCAGTGAGTGACTTGGATTACATTGTATATACAGTGCATACTTGAATAATGAAATTTCCCATCAGTTTTCTTTAAAATCTTGACATGAACTGCAACTACAAAATAATTGTGTGCATGGCAAGTGATCTTTAAAGTCATTTTCCAAGACTGTTCTGCTTTTAGCAGAACCTTTTCACTTTTGATTAATACTCTTTCCTGCTTTCTGGTTCAGAACATTGCTTCCTAGACTTACAAATTCAGTTTATGGAATGCCTTTGACTTGCACTCTATTGGGTAAAAATAAGTGTTAATCCAATGAAATCTGAGTTTCTGTTTCTTCAGCATCTTCAGGTTATCATGGACAATGCAGGGGAGCTGTAAAGTTACATTTGTGTGTGCATGCACAAAGTGCCAATAAAGAGAGTTAAAATAACATTTTATAAATCTTACTGTGTTTCCTCTAATTCAGCCCATAGGATAGTTTTGGAAGAAATACACATAATGACAAGAGCTCAAGGGTTCACCCCAAGTTCTTCATAAAATAAAACAACCTGCAAATTCATTATAAAGGCCTATAGATTTATGTTCATTTATGTAACCCTTTATGGTTATTACTTAGATTTTAATAACATCAAAAATACTTTATCTTTTCTCCCTCACTCCTTTCCTTAATATTTCCTTACCATATTATAAATTGGTGTTAAAAGAAACAATTAGAGCCAAAAGATTCCAGTTTATGAGTGATAGTCATCGATACTGAGAAACACACCACTTTCATAGTCACAGAACACATGTGACAAAATCAGAAGTTAGAAAACGGAATCAAGTTTCTTTATTTTTTCAAATCCACTACTTGTATTCAGTTCTGTGACTCCTTCCTCATACAAATGCCATGACTCCCTGCCCAGCCACCCATGTACAACCCTGCACACTGTACAAAATTATTTCTCAGAGCTGGGTTAAGAAAAGTAATTGGAAAGACAGGAGTGGATGAGCTGTGGGAAATACTGTAGGATAGTTTTCAAAACCTAAAATGCATGGTATGAATTTAAATTGTTCAGAAACATAAAATAAGATCATATTTTCCTATCTCTGATAAGCCATAAATAGAGCAATATTTTTCAATACCTCAAAGGGTCTCAACACCCTTGTTAAAAGTGGAAGAGCTACCAAAAGTTAATGGTGACAGTAAAACATACTGATAAGAATATGGATTTGAGTCCTGGGTTTTTATGTTGATTGCTCAAGTGACGGGCTCCATGTCCAGGGAGAAGTCTCTCAAAAAATTTCCAAGTTATAATTACCCTCCTTACTTCCAAGATGCAGAAACTGAAACAGAAAGTTTAAGTCCAAGTTAGCATGAGACATAGCCAAGAATTGAATTCGGGTATATCTGAATACAAAATTCATGCTGTTTTAAATTATTGTGCCATGACTATCTCTCCAATATTTTACAAAATATATTTTGCTCATATATTTAGTTTAGAGTCTCATGCATGTCAAATGCTCAGTAAATGTTGTCTATTAAGGCTATGTTCAATGAAATTGGTCGGGCAAGGCAGTTTGGTTTGAGATGTGGAATAGCAGGAGATGGGGAGAAAGAAATGTTGGCATCGGGTAATGTGAACAGATCTCCTTGTGCAAAATTCAAAAGATTAATTAGCCTGATGTAATGATTTTTGAAAACTCTTAGCCAAGCTGCCATAAATATGTCCAAGTATGTAGCTTCTCTGTATGTTTATGTAATTTCACCCGAAAGATGAGCAATTATTATTCATGTACATAGACTGTATTTAGGTGCAAGTGAGGTTTCCATGATTTAGCAAGTGTCCAAGGTAATCATTGTTTTGGGTGAACACAGGCCTGGGAGGCAGAGTCTTGGCAACTGCAGCTGAAGTGAAAGAGAGAATTTCAATCTCTCATAGCAGACTTGTCCCAGCAGGGGCTGGGACCACGACAATAAAAAGAAAAGCACAACGTACTTCATGGACAAGGATTCAAATCACATTATATTAAATTAGAGATGTCATGTAAAAAAGTAGTTTTCTCTTGAGAAGGAGAAGAGCTTTATATGAAGCTGCAACCTATTTATTTCTTCAGCACTCTTGCTTGTTACAAAGAATTTTGTTAATATCTCTAACTTCATCTATGGTGTGTCTGCTATGAAATTATAAAAACTTACACTTTCAAACTTTTTTATTTTATTTTGTTTCTGTTTTGCAGTTCTTTAGAATGCATCAATCACTTTAACATTGTTGCTAGAAAAATAACAAATCATGATGAGAATATTGCAATATTTTTAGAAGTACAATTTATAATTTATTTTACAATGAATGATTATGTGTGATATGACCTAGTTAAATGAACAAGAATAGAGTCATTTAAAAGACCAATAAGTAATTTTACATAACTAAATCACTTAATGATTATTTATGTTGCCTTGGTTTCCTCCAAGTAGAAAATTGCCCAATTGATATTTATTCCCATTACTTCCACTGTTAACATTATGAAAACTAATACATAATTTTTATGACCTGGAAAAGAATGGCAAACCTATAATATTTGTACCTTTTTAAAACTATATTCTCAAATAAATACTATTGACTAACTTCTTAGCCTTTCTTATTAAAAGACTTCTTATAAAGCTGAAGATGGTATAAAATTAGTGTAAGATATAAAGCTTTCACTATCTTGACACAAAGGGCTCAAATAAAATCATAAACTAACCATAAAAGTAATTATATATTAAGATGATTAACTTGTGATATATAGATTTAAAGTTATGGGTGTTTCTAGATAACTGAATGAGTAAGTCAACTAGAGCAGGAAAAAACAATGTACTAGATTGCACCCCCCTTTGTTTATAACAGTTTGTGATAAGACTCCTTCTAGAAACCTATGTAAAATGTAAACAAATGTTGACATTTGGAAAATGCTTGTATTTTATTTCAATAGCAGTGTGTCATCTCTAGTTCAATAGGTGTGGGAAATCTCTCAAGACATTGTTTTTGAATGCACTAGTATAAAAATTAATTTGTAGGGGAAATACTCAACAGAGTGAATAAGGTAGCATTTATGCAAAATTCAAAAAGCCAAATTGTGTCTACTGTAGTCTTTTATAAATATGTATAATACTAATTACAGAAATTTGTCCTAGTTTGCTAGAAAGTGGGCTAACCAAATCTCATTAGAAAAAGAGAAAATTCAGTAGGTAGAATCTTATTGTATCTATAAACTAAGACTCAGATAATATTCAAATGGCTTACCTTAAGCATCCTTAAATACATTATCTGAGAGTATTAACTGAAAATTTTTTTAAAAATGCATAAAAGCAGATATAAACACTTATTCCAAATATTTTAGAATACTAAGCCAGTCATTTCAATGATCCTTGACCAAGGTACAACCATTAAATACCATGTAATCTACTTGTCTCTAATTTATGTTATATGATATTAGAAGTGGAACCAGAATACTTCTTCCTCCAATTAACCAGTTAATTGTTTAGATTCATGCAACTATTTGAAGAAATTGGTGATTTTTAAAATATGACATATATCCCTTGTGCTTTGAAGAACATCCTTGAGTAAAAAGACCACCCATAGAATGGGAGAAGACATTTATAAATCATATATTTGGTAAGGGATTTGTACCTAGAATACATAAAGAATGCTTACAACTAAATTACAAAAAGTTGCATCACACAATTTAAAAATGGAAAAGGATTTGAATAGCTGTTTCTCCAAAGACAGTTTTATTGTTTACTCTCTAAATATTCTAAGAAAATAATAAATTTTATACTTTAAACAGGGGAGTTTTGTGGTATATAAATTATGCCCCAATATAGCTATCAAAAGTGTGTTATTTTCTTTTGGCATGTATATGATCTTTACTTTAGATTCTTTGATTATTCTTTTTTGTTGTTGTTTAGTGTTTTTGATTTTTTAATATGGTTTCATTTTTGTATGAAAATAAGTCATTCCAAACCTGCTATTGGATGAAAGTCATTTGCAGTTAGTACAATCCACCAGAATCATATCTACAGAAAAAAAAAAACCTATAACGAATAACAGGTTTGTAATTCTATATTGCCCTAGGAAATAACAGTTTTCCAGATTCATGTTAGACGTGTGATCAATCGTTTGTATATGCCACATCTAAAAATCTTTAAATGTGTGTGATTTAGGAAAAATAGATGTTAAACTAAAATTCTAGACTTCAAACATTCAGAAAGAATAGCTATTATAAGCTTGAAATCTTGCTAAGCTTATGGCTTAAAAAGCTAGTGAAAATAACAAGGGGATCCTTGAATATCTGAACAACCTTTTGATAAAATTCATCTATTGAAGTCACAGAAAGAGAAAATTAATGGAAATTAATAAATGGGTACAAGTCAAAACACAGAAATATATTTTAGGTATTTTTCTTAGGAGAGAAAGAATGGAGTTAAAATAGGGAAGAATTAAAACTAAAGAAAAAGAGCCATTAGATGACGGATTTTCCTACCTGCCAAATGATAAAAGTAATTTGAGATGATTTTTCCATACTAAATGAGAAACTACTAGAAAAGAAAAGACACTACGTGACCAGCAGTTATGATATGTGTATTCTAGTCTGGGATATGTAGTAGAGCATGCAGATTAAAAACAGCCTCGGAAATGCGGCCATCTATGTTGAATCCTACCTCCCTTACTAACAGTAACTTGGGGGCGTTATTTAGCTTCCCTTTTCCTTGGTTTCCACAGGTGGCTATCATGGAGTAGTGTCTTTAAGTGTTATTAAGATATGATATGAATCCTACCTCCTTTACTAACAGTAACTTGGTGAAGTTATTTAGCTTCCCTTTTCCTTGGTTCCCACAGGTAGCTATCATGGAGTAGTGTCTTTAAGTGTTATTAAGAGATGATATGATTAGGCCATTCGATGTGACTCTATTACTAACTAGCACTATAACAATGAGAAAATAAGCACAGTAATGTTTACAATTTCTTCTAGTTCTCAAATTTTATGCCATCATCAATTTTTGAGGGATTTTTTGCTTGTTTTTTGTTTTGTTTTTAATTTAGCATCTAGGTATAATAGTTTGATCTATAGACTTGTCTGCAAAAGATCACGATTCAGACCTCTGAATTCTGCTCTCACAACTGCAATGATCAGAGGAATCCCTGATAGACATCCACTGAGAAAAATGTCTCAGAAAAACATCCAGACCTGTTTATGATGACTTTTTTAATGTGTCAAATTGGCAACACAAAATATGAGGGCAGAAGGAAGTACAGCAGCCATTTTGTAGCATACATACATCTTTTTCCAGTCTTTCAATCAAATGCTAACTTAGGTACTGGCTGTGAAGGTATTTTGTTGATGTAATTAAAATTGTAATCAAATAAAGTACAAGGTCTATCCTCATGAGCCTGACTTAATCAGTGTAAGCCTTTTTAGAAAGACTTAGGCATTGCCCTTAGCCATGCTCTGATATTTTTTGGTCTACAGTTTGTTTTTCCTTCATGGAACCTTCCCTTCCTCGTTACCTGTGACAATAGGTAACGTCATGAAGCTTCAGAGTTTCAGTCTGATTGTGATCTTCATTTCCTGACTTCATGCTCTGTGGATTCAAATTACTTCCCCACAATCATGT
Organism: Macaca nemestrina; assembly: GCF_043159975.1. Lineage (NCBI taxonomy): Eukaryota > Metazoa > Chordata > Mammalia > Primates > Cercopithecidae > Macaca > Macaca nemestrina. The sequence continues at coordinate 62,779,479 of NC_092130.1, forward strand.
AAACCAATTCCTTCTGATAGCTCAGATAATGGAAAGATAAATAGATAGATTGATGGATTGATTGATAAGTATATTTGTATCTTTATTAGTATATCAATATATGTATATTGACTGCTTTTTTCCCTCAACAAAACATTTCTAAGAGGTCTGGAAAATGATTCTTTTCCTCTTTTCCATCCAGTTGCCTAATTAAACTGCTGATGGCATGCATATTCTTCCCAGCAGTACAAATACCCAGACTTAGCTTGTTGTAGCAGCCCAGCTAATACAATTCTAATGGAAAAAATAAGTACAAAAAGATGGCCTAATAAAAGAACACACACTAACACACACAATCCAACAGACACAAATCCAAATTTCCTTATTAACCTAAATTTTCACACTTAGATACATATCCTTGGCCTTTACTCATAATATCACTGTACTTTGGGACAAGTATGGGCAGCGGAAAGATGAGGCCTTATATTTTCCATATAATTTGGAGTATGCTATTAACACTAAAGAAGGATCTACTGCTTAGAATACACATGTTGTATCAGGAATAGAGAAGGACTAGAAATAATACAAGTAGCATCTCCTTGGAATGACTAAAATTTCTAAAAATATCAATATTATTTCAACTTCTCTTCAGCATTTATTTGCATTTAAGTTTTCTAGTCTACTACTTCTACGGATAAATAGTGTAAAAGGAAAATGTTAAAACCGAAAGGGTTGCATGTCTTTATCTAAAGGAGAATTTCTAATGGTCACAGTCCCTGTACTAAATGGGAGCCTTATTAGCTTCCATGTGTATAGTTACTATCTTTTCTTGGCCATAGGTTACCTGGGAGCCATAGTAATGCACTGGAGATGCCTGGTCACCAGGGGCAACTAAAAAGAAAATGGGATTGATGTGTTTAGAACCACAATAGTGCAACATCATTTCTAAAATAATGACCCATTCAGGGTCAGTTTATAATCTTTCTCCATTGTATGTATTATACCAAATGTCTATGGATTTCTAAATTCAAGTTGATTATAGCAGTTAAACTCAGTGGAGCCAGGCTCTATTTTGAGTTGCTGGAGTTAAGTCATAGTGATCAATTTAAAGTACTCTGATGTGTAATTAAGTGGCTAAATTTACATACTTAAATTGTAATAAAAGTAACCATTGGATATTCTCTCTTGCACATTTAATTCATTATATTAACCATATTTGGAGCACATAGAAGAGTTTTCAGTAGAGAATGTTCTGAAAAATATGTGACTCTAAAGGTCTACTAAATTGCCTATGGAAAAAATGTTCTTTTTTGTAATCAATCAAAACAAAATGTTCTGAATCTTCACCTAGAAAAGCATTATGCAATCTACAACTTATAGGAGTAGGATAGTGTTCAGAGAAGAGTTACAAAGACGATTAACATGTTAGACTATAAGAGCAATTTTAGAGGCTAAAGGGACAGAGATTGTTTAGCCTGGAGGAGGATGGCTTGTTGATGGTCTTCAAATATATGAGTGGTTTCTCTGCAAAGGATGGTAACCTGCTGTTTTCCATCTTTTCTGAAGACAAGACAAAAGGAAATAGACTTACATTTAGTAACTTAGATTAAAAACAAATAAAACTGTCTTGGTAGTGAACATTGTTAATCACTGAAATGATTCAGGCTATAGGCTCTTCTTCTATAAAGACTCATAAAAAATAAATGGTTTGGGTCAAACTAGAGACAAGGTCATGAAAGATGATCTCTTATGACTCCTATTAAGGTTCATTAATAGAAAACAACAACTTAAACGCATAATGAAGATTTCTACATATTTCTTCAAAATAACTTTTGTAAACTGAACCTCATGACAACAATTGACTGACAAGTGTTTCAAGGCTAGGAAGGTATATTTTTTGTTCAACTCATTTAATGAACGAAGCTCAAATTTATGAACTCATGATTTGCTATAGATAAAGTTTTGGGAAGCTCTTTAAAAGTATTCCAAATTAATAGGTGTATATTATATATACATACATATATATTATATACACACAATACATATAAAACATACACATATATGTATGTATATATGTACATATATGTGTGTATATGTATTTGTGTATACATATATGAAAAAGTAAGTGTCTAATGTAACCTTACACTGTAAGTATCAATGTAAGAACACTGGACACTTACATTATGGAAAGCATTAACAATTTCTATATTTTAAAAATCATTTTCAAAATTTGAACTTGTCAGATTGTTGCAAATAGAATAAATACCATTAGAAAATCAATCCAGTAATAGCAAGGTTTAAAAGAAAGATATAACTCTTCTACTTCAGAATTCAAAATCCAAGAGCATATTAGATTAGCAAATACTTAATTGTATCCTGAAGCAAAAATAATAACAATAATAATAATAATAATAATAATAATAATAATAATGCCAGAAAGATACAACTAGTTGTAGGTGCATAGAAGATAGAGTTATAGACTCTGCTTGAAAAAACAGTATTTGAACTGGGTAAAATTCGACATCCCTTCATGATAAAAACTCTCAACAAATTGGATACAGAAGGAACATATTTCAACATGATAAAGGCCATATATGACAGATCCACAGCTAGTATCATACTGAATGGGGGAGAAACTGAAATCTTTTTCTCTATAATCTGAAACATGAGAAGGATGCCCCTTTCACCATTGTTATTCAATACAATACTGGAAGTCTTAGCTAGAGCAATTAGATAAGAGAAAGAAAGAAAAGAAATCCAAATTGGAAAGGAAGAAGTCAAGCTATCTTTATTTGCATATTATATACTCTTTTATTGAGAAACACCAAAAGACTCCACACAAAAAATTTAGAACTGATAAATCAATTTAGTAAAGTTGTAGGTTACAAAATCAACATGCAAAAATCAGTAGCATTTCTGTGTCAACAGCAAACAATCTGAAAAATAAACCAAGAAAGGAATCTCATGCACAGTAGCTAAAATAAAATAAAATAAAATAAAATAAAATAAAATAAAATACCTAGAATTCAACCACCAATCAAGTGAAAGATTAAACATTGATGAAATATATTAGAGGGAACACAAAATCAGAAAGATATCTGTATCGCATGTTCATGGATTGAAAGAGTCATCATTGTTAAAATGTTCATACTACTCAATGTTATCTACAGATTCAATGCAATCTCTGTCAAAATATCAATGACATTCTTCACAAAAATAGAAAAAGCAATACTAAAATTTATGTAAAACCATAAAAGATCCAGAAGAGTCAAATAAATCCTGAGCAAAAAAAAACTAAAGCTGGAAGTATCACATTACCTGACTTCAAATTATACTACAAAGCTATACTAACTAAAGCAACATGTTAATAGCAGTAAAATACACACACACACACACACACACACACACACACACACACACACAGAACCTAGAAATGAATTCACACATTACAGTCAACTGATATCTCACAAAAGTGCCAATAACATACACTGGGGAAAAGATAGTCTCTTCAACAAATGGTGCTGGGAAAACTGGTTATCCATATGCCAAAGAATGAAATTAGAGCTCTATCTCTCACTATATAGAAAAACTAAGTCAAAATAGATTAAATACATATATTTAAGACCTGAATCTATGAAACCACTGGAATACAACATTGAGAAAATACTTCAAGACATTGCTCTGGGAGAAAATTTCTTGAGTAAGAACTGAAAAGCACAGACGACTGAAGGAAAAATGGACAAATGGGGTCACATCAAGTTTAAAAGCTTCTGCACAGCAAAGGAAACAATCAACAAAGGGAAGAGACTAACTACAGAATGGGAGAAAATATTTTCAAACAATTTGACTGACAAAAGGTTAATAATCAGAACAAATAAATAACCCAAATAACTTAATAGCAAAACAATAATAATAAAAATCTGATTTTAAAATGGGCCAAAATTTGAACAGATATTTCTTAAAAGAAGACATACAAATGACCAATAGTTATATGAAAAATGCTCAACATCACTAATCATTACAGAAATGTAAATACAAACCAAAGGGAGATATTGATATCATACCACCCATTAAAATGGCTTCTACCAAAAAGACAATAATGAATGCTGGTGAGAAAGTGGAGAAAGGGGAACATTTGGACACTGTTGGTGGTATTGTAAATTGGTGTAGGTACTATGGAAAACAGTATGGAGATTTCTCAAAATACTAAAAATAGAACCACTGTTCAATCAAGCAATCTCATTGCTGAGTATATATCCAAAAGAAAGGAAATTGGTATATCAAAGAGATAGCTACACTCCCATATTTACTGCTGCACTATTCACAATAGCTAAGATATGGAATCAACCAAACTTCCATGAACCCAGATGAATAGATAAATAAATTGTGGCACATATACACAATGGGACATTATTCGGCCATATAAAAATAATAGAACTCTGTCTTCTACAGCAATATGGATGGAATTAGAGGACATTAGGTTAAGTGAAATAAGTCAGGCACATTAAGACAAATATTGCATATTATTGCTCATACACGGAAGCTCAAAATATTGGTCTCATGAAGGTAGAGAGTAGAATGATGGTTCTCAGAGGGTGGGAAGGGTAGTGGGGGAGAAGGGGATAAATAGAAGTTGGTTAATGGATATGCACAATGAGAAGGAATATGAACTAGTATTCTATGGCAGATGAGGACAACTATAGTTAGCAATAGTGCATTGTATATTTCAAAATAACTACAGTGTATTTGGAAGGTTACCAACACCAGAAAAAAGATACATGTTTGAGGTCATGAATATCCCAATTACCCTGATTTGATCATCATGTATTATATTATTATCAAAATATCACATGTATTCCATAAAAATGTGCAATTGTTATATATACCTAAAAATTTAATATACATATGTAAATAAAAAGTATATCTAAGCATGCTTCTTATGAAAAAATAATGATCAAGAGTTTTTTAAACATAAAAGGGCAATGGTAGACTAGGCAGAGAAAACCACAAGGGCATGGAGGAACTGGAGAGTATGCATGCCAAAATACATGAACAGTTCAGTGTAAAGTGATCAAACAGGAGCAGTAGAATATCTGTTAGAGCCAGACTGTAAAGATGTTAGTTAAGGTATCTGGACTCCAAGCTGTTCAGTGAAAATGCATGTGCAAAATAATGTCTTTGGCCTCCGTCCAAGAGTTCTGATTTATAAGGTTATTTTGCCACAACCTTTCTAAGGATCAGTTTAAGAACCAGAGTACAGGGGGCGGAGCAAGATGGCCGAATAGGAGCAGCTCCAGTCTCCAACTCCCAGCGCGAGCGACACAGAAGACCGGTGATTTCTGCATTTTCAACTGAGGTACGGGGTTCATCTCACTGGGGAGTGCCGGACGATCGGTGCTGGTCAGCTGCTGCAGCCTGACCAGCGAGAGCTGAAGCAGGGCGAGGCATTGCCTCACCTGGGAAGCGCAAGGGGGAAGGGAGTCCCTTTTCCTAGCCAGGGGAACTGAGACACACAACACCTGGAAAATCGGGTAACTCCCACCCCAATACTGCGCTTTAAACAGGCACACCAGGAGATCATATCCCACACCTGGCCGGGAGGGTCCCACACCCACGGAGCCTCCCTCATTGCTAGCGCAGCAGTCTGTGATCTACCGGCAAGGCAGCAGCGAGGCTGGGGGAGGGGGGCCCGCCATTGCTGAGGCTTAAGTAGGTAAACAAAGCTGCTGGGAAGCTCGAACTGGGTGGAGCTCACAGCAGCTCAAGGAAACCTGCCTGTCTCTGTAGACTACACCTCTGGGGACAGGGCACAGTAAACTAAACAAACGCAGCAGACACCTCTGCAGACGCAAACGACTCTGTCTGACAGCTTTGAAGAGAGCAGTGGATCTCCCAACACGGAGGTTGAGATCTGAGAAGGGACAGACTCCCTGCTCAAGTGGGTCCCTGACCCCTGAGTAGCCTAACTGGGAGACATCCCCCACTAGGGGCAGTCTGACACCCCACACCTCACAGGGAGGAGTACACCCCTGAGAGGAAGCTTCCAAAGCAAGAATCAGACAGGTACACTTGCTGTTCAGAAATATTTTATCTTCTGCAGCCTCTGTTGCTGATACCCAGGCAAACAGGGTCTGGAGTGGACCTCAAGCAATCTCCAACAGACCTACAGCTGAGGGTCCTGACTGTTAGAAGGAAAACTATCAAACAGGAAGGACACCTACACCAAAACCCCATCAGTACATCACCATCATCAAAGACCAGAGGCAGATAAAACCACAAAGATGGGGAAAAAGCAGGGCAGAAAAGCTGGAAATTCCAAAAATAAGAGCGCATCTCCCCCGGCAAAGGAGCACAGCTCATCGCCAGCAACGGATCAAAGCTGGACGGAGAATGACTTTGACGAGATGAGAGAAGAAGGCTTCAGTCCATCAAATTTCTCAGAGCTAAAGGAGGAATTACGTACCCAGCGCAAAGAAACTAAAAATCTTGAAAAAAAAGTGGAAGAATTGATGGCTAGAGTAATTAATGCAGAGAAGGTCCTAAACGAAATGAAAGAGATGAAAACCATGACACGAGAAATACGTGACAAATGCACAAGCTTCAGTAACCGACTCGATCAACTGGAAGAAAGAGTATCAGCGATTGAGGATCAAATGAATGAAATGAAGCGAGAAGAGAAACCAAAAGAAAAAAGAAGAAAAAGAAATGAACAAAGCCTGCAAGAAGTATGGGATTATGTAAAAAGACCAAATCTACGTCTGATTGGGGTGCCTGAAAGTGAGGGGGAAAATGGAACCAAGTTGGAAAACACTCTTCAGGATATCATCCAGAAGAACTTCCCCAACCTAGTAGGGCAGGCCAACATTCAAATCCAGGAAATACAGAGAACGCCACAAAGATACTCCTCGAGAAGAGCAACTCCAAGACACATAATTGCCAGATTCACCAAAGTTGAAATGAAGGAAAAACTCTTAAGGGCAGCCAGAGAGAAAGGTCGGGTTACCCACAAAGGGAAGCCCATCAGACTAACAGCAGATCTCTCAGCAGAAACTCTCCAAGCCAGAAGAGAGTGGGGGCCAATATTCAACATTCTTAAAGAAAAGAATTTTAAACCCAGAATTTCATATCCAGCCAAACTAAGTTTCATAAGTGAAGGAGAAATAAAATCCTTTACAGATAAGCAAATGCTTAGAGATTTTGTCACACTAGGCCTGCCTTACAAGAGACCCTGAAGGAAGCACTAAACATGGAAAGGAACAACCGGTACCAGCCATTGCAAAAACATGCCAAAATGTAAAGACCATCGAGGCTAGGAAGAAACTGCATCAACTAACGAGCAAAATAACCAGTTAATATCATAATGGCAGGATCAAGTTCACACATAACAATCTTAACCTTAAATGTAAATGGACTAAATGCTCCAATTAAAAGACACAGACTGGCAAATTGGATAAAGAGTCAAGACCCATCAGTCTGCTGTATTCAGGAGACCCATCTCACACGCAGAGACATACATAGGCTCAAAATAAAGGCATGGAGGAAGATTTACCAAGCAAATGGAGAACAAAAAAAAGCAGGGGTTGCAATACTAGTCTCTGATAAAACAGACTTTAAACCGTCAAAGATCAAAAGAGACAAAGAAGGCCATTACATAATGGTAAAGGGATCAATTCAACAGGAAGAGCTAACTATCCTAAATATATATGCACCCAATACAGGAGCACCCAGATTCATCAAGCAAGTCCTTAGAGACTTACAAAGAGACTTAGACTCCCATACAATAATAATGGGAGACTTCAACACTCCACTGTCAACATTAGACAGATCAACGAGACAGAAAGTTAATAAGGATATCCAGGAATTGAACTCATCTCTGCAGCAAGCAGACCTAATAGACATCTATAGAACTCTCCACCCCAAATCAACAGAATATACATTCTTCTCAGCACCACATCGTACTTACTCCAAAATGGACCACGTAATTGGAAGTAAAGCACTCCTCAGCAAATGTACAAGAACAGAAATTATAACAAACTGTCTCTCAGACCACAGTGCAATCAAACTAGAACTCAGGACTAAGAAACTCAATCAAAACCGCTCAACTACATGGAAACTGAACAACCTGCTCCTGAATGACTACTGGGTACATAACGAAATGAAGGCAGAAATAAAGATGTTCTTTGAAACCAATGAGAACAAAGATACAACATACCAGAATCTCTGGGACACATTTAAAGCAGTGTGTAGAGGGAAATTTATAGCACTAAATGCCCACAAGAGAAAGCAGGAAAGATCTAAAATTGACACTCTAACATCGCAATTAAAAGAACTAGAGAAGCAAGAGCAAACACATTCGAAAGCTAGCAGAAGGCAAGAAATAACTAAGATCAGAGCAGAACTGAAGGAGATAGAGACACAAAAAACCCTCCAAAAAATCAATGAATCCAGGAGTTGGTTTTTTGAAAAGATCAACAAAATTGACAGACCACTAGCCAGACTAATAAAGAAGAAAAGAGAGAAGAATCAAATCGACGTAATTAAAAATGATAAAGGGGATATCACCACCGACCCCACAGAAATACAAACTACCATCAGAGAATACTATAAACACCTCTACGCAAATAAACTGGAAAATCTAGAAGAAATGGATAATTTCCTGGACACTTACACTCTTCCAAGACTAAACCAGGAAGAAGTTGAATCCCTGAATAGACCAATAGCAGGCTCTGAAATTGAGGCAACAATTAATAGCCTACCAACCAAAAAAAGTCCAGGACCAGATGGATTCACAGCTGAATTCTACCAGAGGTACAAGGAGGGGTTGGTACCATTCCTTCTGAAACTATTCCAATCAATAGAAAAAGAGGGAATCCTCCCTAACTCATTTTATGAGGCCAATATCATCCTGATACCAAAGCCTGGCAGAGACACAACAAAAAAAGAGAATTTTAGACCAATATCCCTGATGAACATCGATGCAAAAATCCTCAATAAAATACTGGCAAACCGGATTCAGCAACACATCAAAAAGCTTATCCACCATGATCAAGTGGGCTTCATCCCTGGGATGCAAGGCTGGTTCAACATTCGCAAATCAATAAACATAATCCAGCATATAAACAGAACCAAAGACAAGAACCACATGATTATCTCAATAGATGCAGAAAAGGCTTTTGACAAAATTCAACAGCCCTTCATGCTAAAAACGCTCAATAAATTCGGTATTGATGGAACGTACCTCAAAATAATAAGAGCTATTTATGACAAACCCACAGCCAATATCATACTGAATGGGCAAAAACTGGAAAAATTCCCTTTGAAAACTGGCACAAGACAGGGATGCCCTCTCTCACCACTCCTATTCAACATAGTGTTGGAAGTTCTGGCTAGGGCAATCAGGCAAGAGAAAGAAATCAAGGGTATTCAGTTAGGAAAAGAAGAAGTCAAATTGTCCCTGTTTGCAGATGACATGATTGTATATTTAGAAAACCCCATTGTCTCAGCCCAAAATCTCCTTAAGCTGATAAGCAACTTCAGCAAAGTCTCAGGATACAAAATTAATGTGCAAAAATCACAAGCATTCTTATACACCAGTAACAGACAAACAGAGAGCCAAATCAGGAATGAACTTCCATTCACAATTGCTTCAAAGAGAATAAAATACCTAGGAATCCAACTGACAAGGGATGTAAAGGACCTCTTCAAGGAGAACTACAAACCACTGCTCAGTGAAATAAAAGAGGACACAAACAAATGGAAGAATATACCATGCTCATGGATAGGAAGAATCAATATTGTGAAAATGGCCATACTGCCCAAGGTAATTTATAGATTCAATGCCATCCCCATCAAGCTACCAATGAGTTTCTTCACAGAATTGGAAAAAACTGCTTTAAAGTTCATATGGAACCAAAAAAGAGCCCGCATCTCCAAGACAATCCTAAGTCAAAAGAACAAAGCTGGAGGCATCACGCTACCTGACTTCAAACTATACTACAAGGCTACAGTAACCAAAACAGCATGGTACTGGTACCAAAACAGAGATATAGACCAATGGAACAGAACAGAGTCCTCAGAAATAATACCACACATCTACAGCCATTTGATCTTTGACAAACCTGAGAGAAACAAGAAATGGGGAAAGGATTCCCTATTTAATAAATGGTGCTGGGAAAATTGGCTAGCCATAAGTAGAAAGCTGAAACTGGATCCTTTCCTTACTCCTTATACGAAAATTAATTCAAGATGGATTAGAGACTTAAATGTTAGACCTAATACCATAAAAATCCTAGAGGAAAACCTAGGTAGTACCATTCAGGACATAGGCATGGGCAAAGATTTCATGTCTAAAACACCAAAAGCAACGGCAGCAAAAGCCAAAATTGACAAATGGGATCTCATTAAACTAAAGAGCTTCTGCACAGCAAAAGACACTACCATCAGAGTGAACAGGCAACCTACAGAATGGGAGAAATTTTTTGCAATCTACTCATCTGACAAAGGGCTAATATCCAGAACCTACAAAGAACTCAAACAAATTTACAAGAAAAAAACAAACAACCCCATCAAAAAGTGGGCAAAGGATATGAACAGACATTTCTCAAAAGAAGACATTCATACAGCCAACAGACACATGAAAAAATGCTCATCATCACTGGCCATCAGAGAAATGCAAATCAAAACCACAATGAGATACCATCTCACACCAGTTAGAATGGCAATCATTCAAAAGTCAGGAAACAACAGGTGCTGGAGAGGATGTGGAGAAATAGGAACACTTTTACACTGTTGGTGGGATTGTAAACTAGTTCAACCATTATGGAAAACAGTATGGCGATTCCTCAAGGATCTAGAACTAGATGTACCATATGACCCAGCCATCCCATTACTGGGTATATACCCAAAGGATTATAAATTATGCTTCTATAAAGACACATGCATACGTATGTTTATTGCAGCACTATTCACAATAGGAAAGACTTGGAATCAACCCAAATGTCCATCAGTGACAGATTGGATTAAGAAATTGTGGCACATATACACCATGGAATACTATGCAGCCATCAAAAAGGATGAGTTTGTGTCCTTTGTAGGGACTTGGATGCAGCTGGAATCCATCATTCTTAGCAAACTATCACAAGAACAGAAAACCAAACACCGCATGTTCTCACTCATAGGTGGGAACTGAACAATGAGATCACTCGGACTCAGGAAGGGGAACATCACACACCGGGGCCTATCATGGGGAGGGCGGAGGGGGGAGGGATTGCATTGGGAGTTATACCTGATGTAAATGACGAGTTGATGGGTGCAGCACACCAACATGGCACAAGTATGCATATGTAACAAACCTGCACGTTATGCACATGTACCCTACAACTTAAAGTATAATAATAATAAATAAATTAAAAAAAAAAAAAAAAAGAACCAGAGTACAAGGTAAGGACACCAGTGAAGTACACTCTGTGTCTTTGTGTCCTGAGCAACTGAATGAACCCACAAAAAATTTTTGTGAGAAAGGCCAGTTGCAGCACTTCTGTTTATTCATAAATGGCTTTGCAAAGTGTTCAAGAAGATAATAATGGCAACTATCCAGCTATATTGGAGAAGAAAGCAGTCAAATCTACAAAAATCTTCCAAGTCTACATTCATTGCACAGTGCTTTGGAAATGGCTAGATATTTTTTTCAATCCCTAAGAAACAGAAGATGTATTTGGGCAGATACGTAAGGTTGATTAATTTACATGCACAGCTGCCTTCCAGGCGACTGTCATCCACTTGACAGGATGGAGCAGCCTGAAATTCCAAACATGAATATTTCATAACAAAACCATGAGTCTTACCAATAAAAGGGATAGGGAGTTGGCGAGGAGGGCAGTGAGACATGTTTATAGTCATGTTGCCACTGGATAAATATCCCTAAGCCTACTGCTAACTTTGAATGACAAAACGCTTCAGAAGAAATACATGATACCAGGCTTTCAACATATCAAAGATATTTAAGACCTTACTTTCCAAATAATCACTAGTTTTCTTTAACTTTTAAAAAGTAACGTGGAAAACTGTTAAAGATTATGTGAATGATCTTCTATTGCTAATGTGATAAAATAAAGGCTGCACATTTTAGGAGTACATTCAATGTTATGGATTTAGGAAACAATGACCTTCGGGAGCAGAGATCACTAACCTGCTTTATTTGTGTGCAGAACATGTACTAATAAAAGACTAGGAGTAGATAATTATAGGGATATGCTTGAGGGTAGAAATAAAAAGTATTTTGCCTCTAGGATAAACTTTCAGTTATCTGCCTTATGAAGTAAATGTGATGATTCTTTTTGGAGCCATACCTAATTGATATAAATAGTATCACAAAAATAAAAATCTTTTTGAACCTTCTGCTGGTATGGAGGAATAAAAAGCAAAACTCTTACAAATCAGCAGACTTACAGAGGGAGCAGACTATTTCAGGCATGTCCTTTGTATCCAAAGGTCAGGATTCCTGAACTGAATTGAAGAATACTTTCAGAATTTTTACCTTTTCATTGCAGTTATATTTGTTTTTCAAAGAATTATAAATTCCTAGAGTATCTTGAATTCATATGTATGTGTAAATAAAAAGTCATCAATTATCTACTTTAAGTATTATGTACTAAAATATAATCTAGTATTTTAGCATTTATTTTGAGAAAAATATGAAAACAATAGAAAAGGGAAAATTCTCAGGTATTATGGAAGAGAAAATATATGATTGTAATGCTAATATTTTTACATATAAACATATAAAAACATTTTATTTTGTGTGAGTATTGGCACAATAAATCCAGACCATTCATATAAAATGCATGCACATATATATACATATATACACTCATTTTCTAACTCTTTTCTGATTTCAAAGCATGGGATACTCACCTATTATTATAGCTGCAAAGTGTACTGTCTTCAAATTATCATTTTGATTCAATAAAGGTATTTGTTGTTCTCAATTTTCTAAGTAATTATCTTAATTCATTGATTTTCTAGATTATGTGTAAAATAAGTGTAGATGTAGTACATATTCCTTCATCAGCGAGACAGAAGAGACCCGTTTACTTTCAATAGTATCATATAAAATGAAACTTCCTTTTCTGGATCATTTTTTGATCATTGATCATTTTTGATGATTTGATCATTGAACACAACCTACTTCTTGTGAGCACAATACCATTTAAAATGTTAATGCCCAAATTTTAGAGACACAAGGCACAGCAGAAAATTAAATTTTGCCTATGTGAATATAATGATCCTTTATTTCTTTATCTGGGCTTCAGCGCTCCTTTGACCTAAATTTATTTCTTTCTAAAAACGCTAACTGCTTTTTATATAGTTTGAGCCATTAGTAAATTGTTATTATTATAGTGAAGAGCACAGGGTATTTACCTTTGTAAAATATCAACAATATTTTTTAAAGAATATGTAATTTGAAATATATTACTCATTGTTAAAATTATGGGATGAAAGTAATTTCCAGACAAATAAACTCCTTAAAGACTATGTCCTGTAGCATTCAACTTTGCTTATTTTCTAAGTGTTTTCCAACGAATCATCAAGAAACAGCTGGCTTGAATTTACTGAATTTAGCATTTCTGGACTTGCGATGGGAAGGATCCCTTGGCATTCAGGTCTATATAGACTCTAAATAACAGGGTAGACATAGTTCCCTAAGAATGTTCTTTGATATAATTGAATTATTCTGGACAAAATTCTACATTACTCATATCTGGTGCAGTTCATTCCCATAATCTATTTCTGTGTCCATCACCTCAAAGTGCAAATCTACAATCTAATTATTGGCAAATAATAACAGGATTTCCTTATACTAGAAGTTTTTCTTTTCTAGTCTGAAATAAAGACGGTATTGTCTACTATTCCTATTACTGAGGATATTTCCTTCAGTGGAATCTTGTTTCACAACTAACTCCATGAGGTTCTTATTTTATAAAAGCAGAAAACAAATGAATTGGCTTTGCTTTTTGTTGGAGTAAATGGATTATAAAACAAAAATTATCAAAAATAGAGCAATATAAATTTTAGTTGGCTATAATGAAAGTTCTCAATATGTTGACCATGTTACATGTCCCTGCTCAGTTCCCTTATTGTCCCCTTTATCCTGCTGAACACCATCAAGCTTCTAGTCAGAGGGAGAGACAACCAGTGCTACAAGGCTCCTACCTGACCACAGATCAGCCCAGTTCCTTTTTGTGCTTGAATCCCAGCTATTTTTAAATTAGTTAGTGTGCACTTGAAAAATCAAAAGTGATCTCTACGTTCATTTCATTGCAATGGAAAATTAGTCAGATGTAGTCTTCAATTAACTGGTCAAATTGTGATCTAAAAGTTTCCCCTTCATTTGTATCACTAATCCTCTCAATATGCACAGGAATATATGCTATGCAAAATAGGCAGTGTCAAGACTGAGCACATCTCTAATAGTTTTCGTGGAAAGATATCAGTTGAGAAACAGAAACCTGACTTACATTTTCCCAAGAAATAGGTAAATATTACATGCAATGATTTAGCATCCATGGTGCAGGTTGCATGGGATTCTCATTTTTATTGAGAATATAATATTGTCAGCATATGAACACCTTTACACTTCTTGGTGAAGATATTAGAGAGAGATTTTATATAGAATTACATTGTCTTGGAAGTCAGAGTTTCTCCACCATTTTGAACTTTTCAATTTTGTGTCTCTTACCTTCTTTATTATTATTATTATTATTATTATTATTATTATACTTTAAGCTCTAGGGTACATGTGCATAACATGCAGGTTTGTTACATATGTATACTTGTGCCATGTTGGCATGCTGCACCCATCAACTTGTCAGCACCCATCACCTCTTCATTTACATCAGGTATAACTCCCAATGCCATTCCATTCCCCTCCCCCCTCCCCGTGATAGGCCCCGGTGTGTGATGTTCCCCTTCCCGAGTCCAAGTGATCTCATTGTTCAGTTCCCATCTATGAGTGAGAACATGCGGTGTTTGGTTTTCTGTTCTTGCAATAGTTTGCTGAGAATTGCGGCACTATTCACAATAGCAAAGACTTGGAATCAACCCAAATGTCCATCAGTGACAGACTGAATTAAGAAAATGTGGCACATATACACCATGAAATACTATGCAGCCGTAAAAAAGGATGAGTTTGTGTCCTTTGTAGGGACATGGATGCAGCTGGAAACCATCATTCTCAGCAAACTATGGCAAGAACAGAAAATCTTACCTTCTTAATAGTATTCTGATTGGATAATTCACTTCCAATATCAATGACCTTTGAATAATAAATTTTTCCTACATCACTTCTCCCAACTGGCCACTGTAGAAACCTCCAAAACTTTTTTTGGCTACTATTTGTGAGAATGGCTATTATAGGGTTATAACTACATATATCTCATAAAAATAAATGTAAGTAAAGACTTCTGGTATGAACATGGTTGTCTATATCGACTTCTCCTGCCAACCTGTTCTTCCTGGAAATTATATAAAAGCAATAAAGATCTTTTCCACACACCCCATTTAAAATGAAACTAGGAAAAATATATAGAAGCTGCACAAGAACAAGAAGAAGAAGAAAAAAGAGAGTGAAGCAAGACCCAGCAGTGGCAGCACTTCAAAGGCACCAGAAAAATATACTTCCTAAAGATGAGGAGTCATTCATTCAGTAGTGCAAAAATTATGACTTGTATCAGAGTGGCAGCAGAAGATTCCTAGACAAGGTTTAGAAAGAAAGTAGAAATTCAATTACCTAACAAACCATTGCATGGCCAAAAGGTAAGAAAACATAAGCAAAGTCAAACATATAAACTTAAATATATTTCCAATATATAACTCATCTACGTACTTGCTGTATCTCAAGTATCTGGAACACTACCTGCCACATAATAAATATTTATTGAATGACTGCATAAATCCAATTGAAAAATTTGGCAAAGAACACAGTTTGTAAAAAATAAAGTAAAAATGGCTTTTACACATATTTAAAGATGTTCTCTCATCAGTCATAAGATAAATTATAACATTTTTATCTATTAGATTGGCAAAAACTCAAGTGCTAAAACTTCCTATTGGCAAAGTTCTGAGGAAACAGTTATCATCATATATAGCTGATGGGTATGTAATTTGTACAAGATTTATGAAAAGCAAGTTGGCAATATCTACGAAAAGTACAAAGGCACATACCTCTTGGCACAGAAATTCCAGTTTGGGTAGTATCGTAGAGACGTATGTATGTGCATAATGAAGTATGTACAAGGTTATTCATAGTAGCCTTATTATTAAATGTAAAATAATGGAATAATCCTGTATGCATTGATGGGGACAATAATTGGCTATGTTAATTATAATATATCTAGTCAATGAAAATATGATATAGTTATAGAAATAATGAGGATTCTCCTAAGATATCCAGGATGTATGACTGATGAAAGAAAAAATCTAAGTCAATACAGCTTTTATATTATGAAACCTCAGTGCTTAAAAATAGGTAGAAAATAAAAATATTTATTTTTAGTCATTTTTATATAGACAAACTTTGGAAGTGCTATAAGAAGCTAAAAACAGTTGTTCCCCTGTTTGAGTGATGAAACTAAAGCGACAAGAAAGAGAGAGTGGAGAAAGATATGAATATACTGCTTTTTATAGCTTCAATTTTTTGAGGTGTGCAAATAAATTTCTGATTCACAAAATTAAAATTTAATTAAGAAAGAAATTGTAGAGGAAAAACAAGCAAATAAAAATAAAGTTTACCAGTGTCCAAATTCATCACAAAATAACACTATCAGATTTATAGCAGTGGAGGGGGGGAAAAACTCACTCATTAATTCATCAAATAAATGTTGATTGAATTACTTCGATGATTTAAGATGCTGGAGATGCAAGATGATGATTCCCCTGAAGCTTCTATTATTTCCATGAAATAGAAAATAAAAAACTGACAAGTTAAAGATTAAAAAGAAAAAACAGAAAAACAGTTAAGTGTTATTACTAAAACAAAATAGGATGATACTATACAGATAGTGACTTGGGAGCTTTTATTTTTTTGCTGAGTGGTCTGAGAAAGTCTCTTTCAAAATTAAAATCGACGGAGGTGATATTTGAACTATGATTTGAGTGACAAAAAGGAGGCAGTTGTACACATATCAAAAAGACAAGCATTTTATGCAGAGTCCAGAAAGAGTAAAGGCTTGGGGTAAGAACAAATTTTTCATGCTTTATGGACAGAAAAAAAGTGCCCTGTGAGTACAGAGAAAGGAAGAAGAACTAGAATGGCATGAATTGAGACGTAAGTGTAGCTTCATTATGTGTAACTATCTGGACCTTGGATGACCAGGGCAAGAGATTTGGATTGCATTCTACATGGGTTGAGAAGACATTGGAAAGCTTTACACAGAAGGATCATGTGATTTGATCTATGGAAGTAAAAGGGTTGACTCTGCTATCTGGTTGCATATTTTAGGGGGCAAGAGTTGAAGCAGGGTGACCAGATTGTCATTCTTTTGGTATCCTAGGCAGACAATAATGGTGTTTCAGCTAGTATGGAGTTGGGGAAAAATGGAAGTAATATGAAAGTCTTTATTGATGATTAGAGGTGAAGTTGAGGGAAAGAATGGAATCAAACCAATGCTAGATTTTGACTTACAAAAATAGGTGTAGATCTATTTTCTAACATGAGATAGAGTGGGGAAAACAGGTTTAGAGAATAGAATCAAAAATTCTACTTTAGACATCTTAAGTTTGAGATAAACGTGTAAGTAGAGACGAAGAGTAACTGGTTGAACATGTGTGTGAAACTCAGGGGAGAAGTAGAGTCTGAGCATAAAAATATAAATATCATCTGCATATAAATGATATTTGAAGCCAAAGGGGTGACATGCAAGTGAAATCACCTACAAATGACAACAGATATAGAAGAGATGATACATACAGAACTCATTCATGTGAATGCCAAACTCTAGAAGTGAGGAAGAGCAGAGATTAAAAAATACAAAGAAATTATTGATAGGATAACATGAACATATACAAAATAATAAAAATTCCATACAAACGAACGTGCCTAAGATAAAAATAATGTTAGGAACACATTTGCATCAGACATGATTTCCAAAGTGTTTATATTGTGATTATCATAGTATTTTTGGAGTCTTACTTTTCATATTAAATAAGGTAAAGGATATGAACAAACAGTTTATATAAGCAAAGATTATAAAAACATGGAAAATGTGCATTCTGTCCATTATTGAAGAAATAAAAAATAATTTTTTTTCAGGACACACTATATTCTTCTATGGATAAAACTATTGCTTAAATAAAAACACTCAAAGTTCGTGAGATTGTGGTGAAACTAACACAGTTGAACACCGCTGTTTGCTTTATAATAAACAATATATAGTAAAAGATAAAATGTTTATCCAATTTGAGTCAGTAATTCCACCTTTGGGAATATATATCCTAGAGTCATAATTCCACAGAAGAGGACTACTTATATGCAGAACTAGATTTTTATTGCAATACATGTTATCTTTAAAGAATTGAAGAAAATCAATATGGCCACAAATATAGAAATGATCAAATCAAACATAATCTATTTAGGCTAGATGAATATTTTAAAACTACTAACAATTGTCATTAAAAGTCATATATCAAAACTCATGAAAATGTGTATAACATAAATGGATTATTATCAAAGAAGATTAAATAAATGACATTTGTATTGCTTAGTCTGTCCCATTCTTATGACCAATTGACAACTTTTTCTCTTTTTTTTACTTTCACATTTCTAAAATGTAAAATCCCATTGGACTTGCTTTCTACTCCATCCCCCAGTATAATTTTATTCAATTGATTATTTTGTTGGCATGAACTTTAGGGATGTGGCTGTGAGTTAGCAATGACATAACTACTGATGTATCTTTTGGGATAGGCCTTATTCAGAACAAGACGTTGAGATCTCATGAGGATCCAATAAGTCAGAGATGGAGAGGGTCAGCCAGAGATAAGCTGTAGAGTGGAGCTGAAACTGACAACAGGGACATGTTTATAACAGAAGCATGTGGATGTATGAAAAGAAGATAGGTTTGGATTTTAGTCCAGAATCCTAAAATATGAAGAGTCTGAAAATGTAAGAAAAAGAATTTAATGCATGCCCCAATGCATAATAATGGACTAAATATAGAATCCTTAGAGAAGATGCATTGATCTGAATAGTGTTTGGTTGGTGGTTTCAACAGAAAGACCTAAAATATCTGTTTTTCCACTTAAAGGCTTTTTGGACATTCAAAGAAAGTCACTTAAAGCTTCAACACTAGCCTCCTGGAAACCAAAATTTATGTTGAAGAAAATGATTTTAATGAAAAATGTAAGACAATGTTGTGAGCAGGTTAAGGGAATATTTCACTTCAGGGGCTTTTTCAAAACGTCCCCTAAATTACAAAACAAAAGATAGCCTTGTCTCAGAATTCTGTTTCTCCTGGGCTGGAGATGCACGCCTAAGAGTAATTTCGGCACTTAAGGAAGGACTTTTCAGACTAGAGAGGAATAAATGACCATTCTCATCTTACAAGAGCATCGGCATGTCTCTGTAAGTGCACCTCTGTCTTCTGGGACATTGATTACATTGAAACTTGATTCTCTTAAGATCCACTGAATCCCAAAAAGAAATTAGGTTATATACATTTCATTATCCCATTTGCAAAGTGAATGATTTTTTTTTAATCCAAAAAAGCAGCATCAAAATCAGGCCACTAAGAAGAAAGGTAAATCTTGCGCTGAAGGAATATGCTCCTTATTCCTCAATGGTGTACGGAAGTTTATGATTCTGTTGAAAAAAGTCGTAACTCTGCTTCATTCTCTTGAGATGCAGAGTAAATGGAGAAAATAGTGTTACTGGTTTTATCAAAATTCTGCTTTTTCAGGATGGCTGAGTTGAGATGTCAGATGACAATTCTCCTCAGAAAGAACCAAAGTTACAGGTGAATAATCGTAAGTTGAATAGAAGATTAAGGAGAGAGTGCCAGAACCTACTGGAGAACTCACAGAAAGAAGCTACGGCACAGAAAAAAGAAGGAAGCAAGAGTGTGGCAGAGATTGAATCCCAAGAAACTTGGAGTCTGGTGGAAAAGGTAGGTGCGGTGTTTTGGGTTCCACTCACAGTTGTGGCAGACTGGGTTTCCGAACTGTAGGAGAGCTCCTTTGGTCGCCCTAGCCCAAGGGCCGGTGTGGGTGGTGATTTATTAATTTACTGAGGGCATTGCACCAGGCTACCAGCTTGTATAATTTGCTTACCCTCTCCCCAGACCTGAGCTGCTGTGGTATGCGCCATACCGAGTGTGCATCATTGCGGTCCTCTGTCCTGCCCAGATAATCTCAGCCTTCGTGTCTCCACATCACCAGATCCCCCGCAGATATTCCCTAGCACCTGCTCAGATTGCAGCAGCCACACATGGGGCCAGATGTACCCGAGGTAGCTGCAGAATTCCCAGTGGTCTGACCCTCAGGGTATGTTGCTCCTAGGGGAAGGGAGAGTGCTGTGTCCCTGGGGAGTGCCTCTTGGGACAAAGGAAGCCAGAGCGTATGCTCTCCTGTGCACAAGAGTTTCCTGCTTGGGGACTGAGGGTGACAGCACACTTTCCAGCAGAGAAACGGGCACCATGCTCAGTGCTCTGGGGGGAAGGGTTTTTTATCCCCAGTGGTCAGGCAGCCCCAGTGCTCAGGCACAGTAGTAGAGAGGACTTCTCCTTCCCGACTGCTTACTGCTGCAGACAAAGCCGTGGATGCCTGTGGACAGCCAATCTAGGACTATTAGGAGCAGCTACACTGACATTGGTGGTGTGCCTACCTGCCGAGCCCGACCTTCCTTGCACCATAGGTAGAATCCCCCTTCCTGTCTCCACACTGAGTGGCAGCGTCCTGGCAGTGGAGAACAGATGACCAGCAGAGCTGTCTGTTTTGTGCTGAGGGAAGAGGCTCCTCCCTGAAACCACGGTACAAGTGTTTTCTGTGGTTCTCAGCTTCATTGCAGCTTGAAGATAGATGGCAGTGTCTGTTTGAACTGAGACACATGAGATCCGTTACAGCAGTATGATAGGGAAATGGATTACATTGCTGCCTGTCCAGGATGACAAGCTGGCGCAAACCCCTACCACCTCTGGAGAGACCTCGGCACATTTCACCAGTTTGCCCTGCTACCCTCATCAGCACTGGTGCTTTTGCTCACTGGAGTACCTGAGGGTCAGACTGGCTGTCCAGCTCCGCCCAGCTTTGACCCCTGCTCCAGGGCTGAGCAGGTAATTCATGGCACCGGACATCCCACCGACCAGTCCATCGCTTGAGGCAACAGAGAGCTCCTCCTAGATAATAAAGATTAAGCCTGTACTTACCTGTTTCCGCCATAGCCGGTTCTTACTAGTGCCACCTACTGGCCGGGTGGTTGAACTGCATAAACCAATACAAAATCTGACACCAGAGCATAGGGCATGGAAATGAGATAAGCTTCTTGAGGCTTCCACCTCTGTGTCTCTATAGGAGACTGAACATTTACTCACATGCCCAGTATATCACTACTACAACCACCATTTGAGAAAATCACCACACCAAGGAAAAGACCTGCCCGCATGATTCAGTTACCTCCTACTGGGTTCCTCCCATGACACGTGGGAATTATGGGATCTACATTTCAAGATGAGATATGAGTGGGGACACAGCCAAGCCATATCAGGACTTAAATGTAAGACCTCAATCTATAAAAATTCTAGAATAAAACCTAAGAAAAACTCTTCTGGACATTGGCCTGGACAAATAATTTATGACTAAGACATCAAAAGCAAATGCAACAAAAACAAGAATAGACAAATGGGACTTAATTGAACTAAAAAGCATCTGCACAGCAAAATAAATACTCAACATTGTAAACAGACAACCTACAGAGTGGAAGAAAATATTTGCAAACTATGCATCCCACAAAAGTCTAATATCAGAAATGTATAACTTAAACAAACAAACAAAATTTCCATTAAGAAGCGAGTAAAGGAAATTAACAGACACTTTCTAAAAGAAGACATACAAGCATCCAACAGACATATGAAAAAATACTCAACATCACTAACCATCAGAAAAATGCAAATTAAAACCACACTGAAATACCATCTCACACTAATCAAAATGGCTTTTACTAAAAAAGTCAAAAAAATAGCAGATGTTGGAGAGGATGCAGAGAAAAGGGAATGCTTACACAATGTTGGTATGAATGTAAATTATTACAACCTCTACGAAAAACAGTGTAGAAACTTCCCAAATAAGTAAAATTTGAACTATCCTTCAATCCAACAATCCCACTATTGGATATCTGCCCAAAGGAAAAGAGCTTAATATATCAGAAAGATACTTGCACTTCTATGTTTTTCAGAGCACTGTCCACGTTAGCAAAGATGTGAAATGACTTAAATGTCCATCGACAGATTATTGGACAGAAAAACTGTGGTATATACATACCATAGAATACTATTCAGCCACTCAAAATTATGAAATTACATCCTTCGTTGCAACATGGGTGGAACTGAAGCCCATTATCTTAAGTGAAATAACTCAGAAACAAAAAGTTAAATACATGTTCTCCCTTATAAATAAGAGCTAAACAATGTGTACATATGGATATACAGAGTGGAATAATAGACTTTGGAGACTACAAAAGGTGGGACAGTGGGAGAGGGGTAAGGGATGAGAAAATATCTAATGGGTACAATGTACATTATTTGGGTGATGGTTACACTAAAACTCAGACTTCACTGCTCGCAGTATATCCATGTAACAAAAATGCATGTATGCCCCTAAAATCTATAAAAATTAAATAAATAAATAAATGATACAATAAAATCTCATTGAGTAGCCAGTAGAATTGCCTAAAAATAATGATTAGAAAATTAATGCATATATTAAATTTCTTAGTGTGCTCTTAGGCATTTGCTTTATCATTTAACATATTAAATGTAACAAATTTTTATTATAATATTTTATAAAAATACAAATTTTGCACGTAATTTTCTGTGTAGAAAGTACACATCAGAACTGCCACAATGATACTGCAATGAATCTCACATACTGGGCATCTTTTGACTTAGCCTGGTTTCCCCAGAAATTGGAGCTTGAGGCAAAGGCTTATGTGCTACTACTGTTTTAGGAAATGTAATCCCAGAGAGCTGACCTGAGAGACAAAGGGAGAGAAACAGTATTTAAAAAGTAGAGTATACTATAAAAATGTGCTATTGAATTAGTGGTGATTGCTTGATCTCAAAGAAGCATTCTCTAAGAAGGCAAAACACTCCATCCAGAGGGGAAAAGTGATAAAAAATGTTTTCCCCAGTGTCTCCCATGTATCAAAGATTGTCTCTAGGGATACTGGAAAATTTTTATCCTTCCAGATTGCATATGTATGGTAGTAAACTAAATCCCATAGCATTTTGTGCCTTTGGCATCCAAAGATAGCCTTAGGGCAGGAGGCAAGAGGTTCAGGGCACATGCATGAGGCATGGTACTGTTAGGTTGCATTTGTTGGAGCCCATGCAGAGCAGATGACCACAGCAGTGGCTGGAACAAAGCATAATGAAGCTACAAATGATGTAAAGTGATGCATACGATAAGTGGTTTTCCAATTGTTGCAGGCATCAGAAGCACCTGGGGAACTTGTCACAACACACATTGCTGGGTGCCATCCCCAGAGTTTTTGATTCAGTAGGTCTGAGATGGGCCCAAAAATGCATTTTTAGCAAGTTTGTAGGTGATGCAATGCTACTGACCCCAGACTACACTTTGATAAATCCTGCATAAGTCTACAGTCCAGTACTCCTTCCACACATATTCCCCCAGGTCTAGGTCGGCTAGTGTATATTAGTGTACTCCTAAAATTTCTTCAGGGTATGATCTATTTCCTCCAGACCACAGACTACACTTTTCTGAATGGCTTAAACTGAAAGTGGACTCTGCTTATCCATCTAGAGACAATAAAAATGGTTGGGGAGCGTCTTGAGGAGAAAAGATGCTATCTTCTGAGCTATGTTCCTCAAATGGCGCTTTTGTAAAGATTGCTGGGATGAGGTTGCTCATGTCTGGCGAGGGGAAAGAGTAATTTTTGTCAGCCCAGAGGGTTCAACAAAAGCTGGAAGACTAATATTCTTATCGCTAGAATCCTCAACCAAAAACTTCTTTTCTGTGGTTATTCATTTTTCCCATTCATCTAGACAGAGTGTTATATTTTATGAGAAGATGGGAATAAGGTAAATCTAAAAATTATTTTAAGAAGTTTACTTTCAGTTTACTAAGCTCCATGTAATAACTATTGTGTATCTGTAATTTAGACTTTTGAAAGAAGAAAAATATTTGATGAAGGTGTTAATTGAGCAATAAGTATATCTAGAGTTATGAATACTTGGTATAAAATGTAAGATCCAACTATACAGATCTATTGTAAAAAGTTGACTATAGATAGAGACATGATTCTTTGCTTTTCTAAAGATTATCTGCTATGAGATTTTTTTTTTAGTTCCCTCAAAACAATTACTATAGGTGTGAAAATCACAAAATCACCAAAATCACAACATATTATCCATTAGGAACATGCCTGCAAAATAAGAAATGAGGTTTATAAGTACAGAGAAACATCAGCAATCACATCCCATTACAGCTAATTTACAAGTGATTGCTCTTGCTGACCTTGTAGTTATAGAGGAGAAGCCCTTCCTGTGGCCCCAAGGGAGCTAATGTTTAATTGAGTTAATAATTTAATAATAGAAACTATTAGAGGATCTGTGATGTAAAAGTAAAGGATGAAAAGATTGTACAGAAAGCAGAACATTTGGACAATTTCCACTCAGTCATTCAATATTTATTGAACACCTGTCTTACACTGAGATCCTTGCTAATGACAGCAAAGTGCAAAGACTTTAAAAAATACGTTTGCCCTCTAGAAAATCATATACTACTATAAGAGATAATGGGTAAAAAATAGCAAACATCTGTGAAAATGAATTTTTTTTGAATTTGGGACAAGTGTGATGGAATTCCTTGAAGAAATGCTGTTTCTGAAGTACGTAAGCCAGAATTTAATTTCTGGAAAAGTAAACCCTATAATATACATGGTAAATTTAATATTTTAATCAAATAATGGCATATATTTACTTTAATGCATTTCACATACACACAACTTCAAGAAACACAGATAATTCATAGTGTACTCTCTCTGTCTACTTTTTCTGAACCTGACCTTGGGCCAGCCTGTCTCATGTTTGACATAGGGCTGACATTACTGTGAAAATATGGTAAAGAAAGAAGGAAAGAAGGAAGGAAGGAAGGAAGGAAGGAAGGAAGGAAGGAAGGAAGGAAAAAGAAAGAAAGAAAGAAAGAAAGAAAGAAAGAAAGAAAGAAAGAAAGAAAGAAAGAAAGAAAGAAAGAAAGAAAGGAAGGAAGGAAGGAAGGAAGGAAGGAAGGAAGGAAGGAAGGAAGGAAGGAAGGAAGGAAGGAGAAAGAGAAGGAAGGAAGGAAGGAAGGAAGGAAGGAAGGAAGGAAGGACTTTTATAATTGGAAGTGTGTTTCTATGTCACTAAATGTAACTCTAATTCATAGCACTTGTTAAGAATTTGCTATTTGGATAAATGGAGTAGTGGGATTTCTGAACTGACCTGTGTTCAGACCATTTCTTAGCCACTCCTTCTACAAAGTAAAAATCACACCACAGATACTCTGTAAGAAAGCATGTAAATAGAATGCAAAATATAAAGACAATAAACTCCCCAAAGGGACTTTTTTGTATGGAATAATTTCTTTATTTTATTTAATCAAAATATGCATTAGGTTAATATTAAATTTCAAAAATTAACCCTTAAATATTAAATCCTATTAGCTTTTAAAAGAATAAAATTTATTACAAGGAAGTATCAAATATTCTAAATAAGATTTGAAAGTACCAAATATTATTGGATATGGGTCATACCTTGTGAGTTATAAAGAGAAAGAAAGAAAGCATAAAACATTTTTGCTCTTCTTTTTCTTCTCCTCTCCTTCTCTCCCTTTATTGTCTTTCTCCTCCTTTCCTTTCTCTCCTTACCTGTCTTCCTTCTACTCCTTCTTTATTAAATATAAAAAACCTTGGCTTCATCAAATAACAGCCAAATGATATGGGAGCTCAGAATATGGAGATGTTTTGCTAAGTGAAGTGATGTGAACTTTGCCTTCGAGAAGGAGGAGTTCATCACTCCTTGTTGTCCGGATAAGAAAGAAAGAAAAAAAAAAAAAAAAAAAGCCCAGATAAGAAGTAAAAAGGATTTGGGACAAAGGCTGATATGGCCTGCCATGCATGGTAGTTACAGATATTTTGATTAATATTCCTTTTTAACCTTTTGACAGAATTAAAAAGGTGATGCATCAATCATAACCAATTAAACTGAATCAGATGCCTTCCCTGTTTACACCTATCTGAGATGCCAACTAAGGGAGACTTAGAGCATGAGTTCTGAACGGAAAATGCAAGAGAGAATGTTCCTCTTTATTTCAAATGCCTTATTTTGACATCTTCCCATGATTTAGCCTGAACCCATAATAAGGAGACTATCTCTTCTTCTTTTTTCTGCTTGACTGTATATCTCTCCTCATCCTTTCCCCAAAGCCAATTTAAGACTCAGCAACAGCACTGTCCCAATTAATATTCCAGTTGTTAAATGAATACTAAAACTGCTTTAACAGGTATATCTGGGACTCCATTTAGTTTATGATATTGTTTCCATAAGAAAATGCATTCCAGATTAATGAAACAGTAACTTTACAATAGTTTGGGTTAGAAAAAGTCATTGATATGTTGAGCACTTACTTGTGTAAGAAGTTGAAGGACATGGAATTCAACAGTGGCAATGTTAGCCCCCTGATTTGGATTT
The DNA here is from genome assembly GCF_043159975.1 of Macaca nemestrina. NCBI lineage: Eukaryota > Metazoa > Chordata > Mammalia > Primates > Cercopithecidae > Macaca > Macaca nemestrina. The sequence continues at coordinate 62,806,412 of NC_092130.1, forward strand.
TTCATGTCCTGTGTGACTGGGCAAGGACAGTTGGGAGGTAAACACTGCTTCAATCTTTTATTTATTTTTTTAAATTTTACAGTATACAATGCCAAAAGGTAGATGGCTATTTTAAATGTCATCTTTTGTTGATTGGTTTATAGTGTAATCTTTTTATAAAGGTCTACCAAAAAGTAATGAAATGGTATTTGATTTCACACTGACAGGAAACTGTGCAGCATAAATAATTACGAAAGAATGTAAAAATGTTTATAGTCCATGAGAAGCATAAAACTATACTAAAAGAACAATATGAATGCATTGAATCCACTCTCTTTGATCTTTTGAATTAGAAGTTTCAAGTACCTTTGATACTTGGTAAGAAGGTGAGATTGCAATTGTTTTACTTCTAAAAATGTATTTGAGATTTCATCAAGCTTCATCTATTTTTCTCAGAATTTTATGATCTAAATCTAACCTCTCAGCTGGCTTCTGTCACCTTTTTGCATTACCACTTTACCTCCAATATTCTCATAGTCACCCAATGACATCTCCCTTATTGAGGACAAAGCTATTATTTTTTTCTTAGTAATGCATCCCTAAACTCTCTTTTGTTAAAGATTACGTCTTATTACCACTTCAAAATGACTTCTTTTCCCATTTTTCTAAGTATATCAAAATGAATAAAACAGTAATTTAAAAAAGTAGTTCTGTGGAAATTTCCACACTTTTCCTTTCTTTAAGCAATGTATCTTTCATCTAGAGGTGAAAGTACTTTTGATAACTAATACTATTGTTCAAGATATATCTTTATTGCAGAGAAAATAAACACTTCTAATTCTTTATTTTATTTTTATGTTGTGAAGCTAAGTAAGGTGAAAACAAAGCAACCAGAAATTTTAAAAGTATGTATTCTGATTAGTTGAAAAGTAGCACATTGAGTTTTCTACTATGAGGATAATATGGCTTTAGGTTTATTGGAACTTTGAGAAAGCAAACTTTGAATGAAGCAACTCTAGCACTTGGAAAGCTTTCCAAAGGCCCAAAACCCCCTGCCAGTAGAGTGAAGAAAGCACAGGAAACAGCGGGAGAAATTATTTCTTAAGTGTAAATTAATAAAAATATTGTTTCTTATTTCTAAAAGTACTTAACTCAGTATCATCATTGCCCTATGTAAGCATCACATATAAAATATATACTAGCTTTTTTCCATGAAACTTAAATGTACATAGAAGAAATGTTCCATCCCAACATCCCCATGCCAATCCTTGAGTATACTGAAAGATTAGGCAGATACTCTGCCAATGGTCTGAGATTTCAGCTCAGTCTTAAGTTTAGCCAGGAGAAGATAAGCAGCCAATTCTTCTATGAATCACACAGAAGGACTGTCTTACAAATCCCAGATGGAGGGAATTTAGTCACTTACTTTCCATGCCAAAGCTTCAGTTATATCAGACCCTTTTGCACACCATCCCACATCATTCTCAGACTCACCTGGTTCTGTAAATAGTTTCTGATAAGACTGGACTTAGTTATATTGACAGTGCCTTGGTTCAAACATTTTTTGCATGAATTTTTCTTTCTTCCTGGGCTTTTCTAAGTCCTGATATGGAGCAGTGTTGAGAGACTGTATGGCATGCATACACACACAGTTCAAGAGTATAAGATATTACTTGCATTTCAAGATAAGTGTGTCATGCGCTTTTTGCTTAGAGATCTTTTGTGGAAAATTTGAGAAACATTTTATTTACTCCTCAGAAGGACTTAAAGAGATCTATCTCCAACTGATGCATCCACTGAGCAATCCGATAATGTATGTTCGGATGTACTCTTTTTCCTTTGCTGCCCACTCTTGCTGGAAACTCATTTAGCTCTCTAAATTGAGTTTCCATCGCTTTCTAAATAAACCACCTATGTACAAATCCTTTACAGTCTCTGTTTTTGGTGAAAAACCAAGCTAAATTCGAGATGAATCTAAATCCTATTTAGAATACTCATAGTGGTTTTGAGGTAGAACTATCAATTTTCTAAACCTGCACAGCCAACAAGACTCATCCAGAAATGCATGTGTAGGCACAAGAGAGTGGAATTGAATTAAGATTTTATTCAGTATTACACAAAGCTTACTACATGATGCTACTTACAATCAGTGAAAATTGTTCCTACTTTTACCATTCTAATAGTTTTCTCTTTTTTTAACTACCTTGATAAATCTTCAACGTACAAAGGTCTCTCTCATTTTCCCTTATCAAGGTGTCCTGCCTTAAAGGGTTGCACTCTCCAGTATCTTATCCAAACATTTTCAAGACCAGCTATCTACTTTAGGCTATTCTTTATTATAAGATTTGGAAGTGACATTAAAATCTAATTACCTCATGAGTCTGATGAAAAACACTGAGGCTCATAATTGGCATAATAGCTGACCCAAGGTACCACAAATCTTTCATAGCCTAGACAAATCACTTTGTCCATTGGCTTTATTTCAAATGGATACACAGAACTAAAATTATTTCCATTAAAGAAGTAGACATGATATTAATAAAATATTTCCTCCATGATGTATATTCATAGTATTTTGCTTTACTCTTTTCACAAAAATATAGTAATTCATGTGCTTTATTACGTTAATCACACTTGTTTAAAACATTATATTTCATCCTCCAATTAGCTACATAGACTCTCACAAAAAACTCACTAGAATATTTACAGAAATGCAATGAGTCAAATGTTATATTTCATAATACATTTAATATTATTAAAGTAAAAAAGTTTTATAAGCAGCATACTCTGATTTGTAAGATGATGTATATGCACAGTACTGTAATACAAGTGGAAAAAGATAATGTCATATATCCAGTCTTTTGTGTTTGGTTGTTTGTTTGTCAATACCTTTTGGATTTCAGGTACAAAGGACAAAGTTTATCATACCGTCTATTGCACATAATCAACTTTATTTAATGAAAGTTTCCTTTCTTGCTTTATTCATTTATCTTTAATTCATTCATTTATATTAATATATATTACTTTCCTTTGCTTCTTCCTCAGGCAACAATTATAATGTATTTAATTTTATTTGAAATTCTTTTAGAAAATGCAAATTGCATAATGTGAAGATACTTCAATTTACTTAAATGGTATTATCTATGTCATTATAGTTCCTATTTCTTTTGCTAAGCTTTATTCCTAAAAACCAATCAGAATTTTACTTCTGTTAAGAATATAGAAAGCCATAAGAGAACGCAGATCCCACCCAACAATAAGTAAAACAAAGAAAATATTCGGAACCAGAGTTATTGGGGTTGTGTTTGTTTGCTTGCTTGTTTGCTTTCTTTTCAATTCTTCAATGAATTGAAATCCCAAGGCAATGAGGTACTTTGATTTTCAAAGGGTAACAAATTCCTCTAAGGAAAGACAGGACAGGCCATGCTAAGTATTTTGCCCTGGCAAAGCACAACATCAAACAGAGATGACACTCTTTAAAGTGAGTAAGAAAAAAAAAAAAAACTTCAATGTTAACAAACATGTAAACAGAGGGTGTGGGCTAGTGGGACAGATTAAAATTCTTGAGAGTTCTAAATACAAAAGTAGTCTTCACCCACTTGCCAGATCTTTCTCATGAACCTCCACCAGGTGTCTATAGAGTGGACTCAAAAAAGGACACCTGAGAAAGTCTCCCTTAATGATGAAACATTGAGGTGAGTTGCTACTATAGAACAGGTGTGAAACCCACGATTAACTCTTCTCTCATATAAAGCAAAAACTGTCTTCCTCTAGGTAAGGGGCAAGAAATCTTTCAGCTTAGATTCCAGACATAAGTAAGCTGCCTCTGGAGAAAAAATAGGGGAAAATCTATCTGTCGTTTAGAGAAAATCTTTCTTCTTTTTATCCCAAGCAAAGGCTGGCTACTGCTGGAGAAAGTTTAAATTCTCTGTTGTTTCAAGGCTCCTACGCAAATACAAAGCACTATGCTGTTGCTACTGGAGGAGAAGTAAAAAAACTGTTTATGTTCAAGACCACCTGGACAAGACTTCTTAACTATGAAAGGCAGTTTTGTTGCTGTGGAGGAAAAGACAACAGTACTGAGAATAGGCTCTCTCCCCATTCTCTGAGACTCAGGGTTAAAGAGACTAATAGAAGTCTCAATTCCCCAGACAACCTGACAGAAGCAGAGGCATACCAATTCCCAGGAGTTAACACTGTTTACTTTAGTCTCTATTGTTCTTTTGCATACAATACGTAAATCTAATTTTAAAGATTTCAAGAAACTTGAATAAGCATGAAAAAAAAGAACTCATCATCAAGGGAGAAAGCAGTCAACAGAACCAGACCCAGAAATGAACACATTTTGAAACTATTTGACTAGGACTTTTAAATAATTATAATGAATATGTTCATTAATCTATGGAAAATAAGAACAGTATGGAACAGATGGAGAATTTTAGCAGTAAGATAGAAATTATAAATGAAATCCAGTGAAATGACAGATTAACAAAACATGATATCAAAGTTGAAATTTTTTTTCACATGCTTATTTGCAGACTAAAGGCATTACAGAAAGTTAGCAGTAAATTAGAATATATTTTGATTAAAGTTTTCCAAAATATAATATGTATGTGGGAGTGTGTGTGTGTGCATAGAGAGAATGAAATATAGTGAAAAAATAAAATATCCAAGACCATTAATAAATGATCAAATATATGTGTATTTGCATTCCCAGCCTTAGACAAGAGAGACAAAGATAATAGGGTTGTAGAATCATTTGAAAAGATAATGGGGGAGAACTTTACAAAATTAATGAAAGACTAAATAAACCACAGCTCTAATAAATTCAGAGAACTCAAGTCTGGATACATATAAAGAATAACATACATAGGCATGTCATAGTCAAACTGCTGAAAACCAAAGATGAGTAAAAAGTAATGAAGGTTGGACAAGCTAGAAACATACTTTATATGAGGGAACAGAGGTAACAATTACATCATATATATCATTTAAAAGTACACAGTCCAAAGAAAAGGAGGTAATATACAGTACTCAAACAAAAACAGCCAAACCAAAAGTTTAAAATAAATGTTAAAAGTAGCTATTTAAGCAGAAATAATATAACAGATACATTTATAAATACACAAAAAAATGAGGTATAGCAATAATATAAGAAAATGTATAAACTATATTTTTCCTTATTTTAAATCTCTTTAAAATTAAAATGTGTAAACCAAAATAGTTACAGTGTATTTTGGTGGTTATAATATATGTAACAGTAAAATGAATGACATAAATAGCACAAAGCAAGATGAGGAGAAAACAAATGTATATTCTGGGTTCTTACACTACTTGTAACGTAGTGTAATATTATTTGGATATTATAAGCTAAAGACACACATACACAGAGAGAGAGAGAGAGAGAGACATAGGTATATAAAACCCTATAACAATCACTAAAAAAAAAAAAAAGAAAGAAAAAATAAGTGTAACCAATAAATAATTAGTGGAGATAACATGAAATAATAAAAATAATCCAAGAAGGCATGGAAAGAGGAAAATTAGGACAAAGAACAGATATTACAAATTGAAAACAAAAGTAAAAATAAATATTTGAACCCAAACATATTAATTATTATTTTAAATGTAATTGTTTTAAACACTCCAATAAAAGACAAAGATTATCAATTTGGATAACAAAGCCATACTGAATTGCATGCTGTTTACAAAATATACATGTAAAGATACCTATAGAAAAAGCAAAAGGATGGGAAGAGATACGCCATTAAAATAAAAATGAAAAGGAAACTGTAGTGGCTATTTAAATATGATACAAAGTGTAATTCAAAACAAGACATTTTACCAGGGAGTAAAATCAACTAATTGATATTTAAATAACTTTCAACTTAACAGCAGAATGGACATTAGTTTCAAGTGGACATGAAACATTTAATAAGAGAGACTAGGGGGTGGTTCCAAGATGGCCAAATAGGAACAGCTCCAGTCTCCAGCTCCCAGTGTGAGTGTTGCCGAAGGTGGGTGATCTCTGCATTCCCAACTGAGGTACTGGGTTCATCTCATTGGGACTTGCCAGACAAGTGAATGCAGCCCACAGAAGCAAGGTGGGGCATCGCCTCACCTGGGAAGCCCAGGGGGTCAGGGAATTCCCTTTCCTAGCAAGGGAAGCCGTGAGAGACAGCACCTGGAAAATCAGGACACTCCCACCCTATTACTGAGTTTTTCCAAAGGCATACCAGGAGATTATACCCTGTGCCTGGCTGGGAGGGTCCCACGCCCATGGAGCAGTCTGAGATCTAACTGCAAGGCAGCAGCAAGGCTGAGGGAGGGGCGTCCACCATTGCTGAGGCTTGAGTAGGTAAACAAAGCTGCTGGGAAGTTCAAACTGGGTGGAGCCCACCGCAGTTCAAGGAGGCCTGCCTGCCTCTGTAGACTATACCTCTAGGAGCAGGGCATAGCTGAAAAAAAGGCAAGAGAAACTTCTGCAGAATTAAACGCCTGTCTGACAGCTTTGAAGAGAGGAGTGATTCTCCCAGCACAGAGTTTGAGATCTGAGAAGGAACAGACTGCCTACTCAAGTGGGTCCCTGACCCCCGAGTAGCCTAATTGGGAGGCACCTCCCAGTACGGGGGGCGACTGACAACTCGTAAGTTCGGGTGCCCCTCTGAGACAAAACTTCCAGAGGAAGGATTAGGCAGCAACATTTGCTGTTCTGCAGCCTCTGCTGGTGATTCCCAGGCAAACAGGGTCTGGAGTGGACCTCCAGCAAACTCCAACAGACCTGCAGCTGAGGGTCCTGACTGTTAGAAGGAAAACTAACAAACAGAAAGGACATCCATACCAAAACCGCATCTGTACGTCACCATCGTCAAAGACCAAACATAGATAAAACCACAAAGATGGGTAGAAACCAGAGCAGAAAAGCTGAAAATTCTAAAAATCAGAGCACCTCTTCTCCTCCAAAGGAGCGGAGCTCCTCGCCGGCAACAGAACAAAGCTGAACGGAGAATGACTTTGACGAGTCGAGACAAGGCTTCAGACAATTGGTAATAACAGACTTCCCCGAGCTAAAGGAGGATGTCTGAACCCATCGCAAAGAAGCTAAAAACCTTGAAAAAAGAGTAGACGAACAGCTAACTAGAATAAACTGTGTAGAGAAGTCCTTAAATGACCCGATGGAGCTGAAAACCATGGCCTGAGAACTACGTAACTCATGCACAAGCTTCAATAGTTGATTTGATCAAATGGCAGAAAGGGTAGCAGTGATTGAAGATCAAATGAATGAAATGAAGTGAGAAGAGAAGTTTAGAGAAAGAAGAATAAAAAGAAATGAACAAAGCCTCTGAGAAATATGGGACTATGTGAAAAGACCAAATCTGTGTCCAATTGGTGTACCTGAAAGTGACAGGGCAACAGAATCAAGTTGGAAAACACTCTTCAGGATATCATCCAGGAGAACTTCCCCAACCTAACAAGGCAGGCCAACATTCAAATTCAGGAAATACAGACAACACCACAAAGATACTCCTCAAGAAGAGCAACTCCAAGACACATAATTGTCAGATTTGCCAAAGTTGAAATGAAGGAAAAAATCTTAAGGGCAGCCAGAGAGAAAGGTCGGGTTACCTACAAAGGGAAGCCCATCAAACTCACAGTGGATCTCTCCGCAGAAACTCTACAAGCCAGAAGAGAGTGGGGGCCAATATTCAACATTCTTAAAGAAAAGAATTTTCAACCCAGAATTTCATATCCAGCCAAACTAAGCTTCATAAGTGATGGAGAAATAAAATACTTTACAGACAAACAAATGCTGAGAGATTTTGTGATCACCAGGCCTGCCTTACAAGAGTTCCTGAAGGAAGCACTAAACATGGAAAGGAACAACCAGTGCCAGCCACTGCAAAAACATGCCAAATTGTAAAGACCATCAATACTAGGAAGAAACTGCATCAATTAATGAGCAAAATAACCAGCTAATATCATAATGACAGGATTAAGTTCATACATAACAATATTAACCTTAAATGTAAATGGTCTAAAGGCTCCAATTAAAAGACAGAGTCTGGCAAATTGGATAAAGAGTCAAGACCCATCAGTGTGCTGTATTCAGAATGATCTCATGTGCAGAGACACATATAGGCTCAAAATAAAGGAATGTAGGAAGATCTACCAAGCAAATGGAAAGAAAAAAAAAAAAAGGCAGGGGTTGCAATCCTAGTCTCTGATAAAACAGACTTTAAACCAACAAAGCTCAAAAGAGACCAAGAAGGACATTACATAATGGTAAAGGGATCAATTCAACAAGAAGAGCTAACTTTCCTAAATATATATGCACCCAATACAGGAGCACCCAGATTTATAAAGCAAGTCCTGAGCGACCTAAAAAGAGACTTAGACTCCTTAGACCCTCACACAGTAATAATGGGAGACTTTAACACCTCACTGTCAACATTAGACAGATCAACGAGACAGAAAGTTAACAAGGATATCCAGGAATTGAACTCAACTCTGCACCAAGCGGACCTAGCACACATCTACAGAACTCTCCACCCCAAAGCAACAGAATATACATTCTTCTCAGCACCACAACACACTTATTCCAAAATTGACCACATAGTTGGAAATAAAGCACTCTTCAGCAAATGTAAAATAACAGAAATTATAACAAGCTGTCTCTCAGACCACAGGGCAATCAAACTAGAGCTCAGTATTAAGAAACTCACTCAAAACTACACAACTACATGGAAACTGAACAACCTGCTCCTGAATGACAACTGGCTACATAATGAAATGAAGGCAGAAATAAAGATGTTCTTTGAAACCAATGAGAACAAGGACACAACATACCAGAATCTCTGGGACACATTTAAAGCAGTGTGTAGAGGGAAATTTATAGCACTAAATACCCACAAGAGAAAGCCCGAGAGATCTAAAATTGACACCCTAACATCACAATTAAAAGAACTAGAGAAGCAAGAGCAAATACATTCAAAAGTTAGCAGAGGGCAAGAAATAACTAAGATCAGAGCAGAACTGAAGGAGATAGAGACACACAAAAAAAACACCCTTCAAAAAATCAATGAATCCAGGACATGGTTTTTTGAAAAGATCAACAAAGTTGATAAACCACTAGCAAGACTAATACAGAAGAAAAGAAAGAAGAATCAAATAGACACAATAAAAAAATGATGAAGGGGATGTCACCACTGATCCCACAGAAATACAAACTACCATCAGAGAATACTATAAACACCTCTATGCAAATAAACTAGAAAATCTAGAAGTAATGGATGAATTCCTGGACACATACACCCTCCCAAGACTAAACAAGGAAGAAGTTGAATCCCTGAATAGACAAATAACAGGTTCTGAAATTGAGGCAATAATTAGTAGCCTACCAACCAAAAAAAGTCCAGGACCAGACAGATTCACAGCCGAATTCTACCAATGGTTCAAGGAGGAGCTGGTTCCATTCCTTCTGAAATTATTCCTATCAATAGAAAAAGAGGGAATCCTCCCTAATTCATTTTATGAGGCCAACATCATCCTGATACCAAAGCCTGGCAGAGATACAGCAAAGAGAATTTTAGACCAATATCCCTGATGAACATCAATGCAAAAATCCTCAATAAAATACTGGCAAACGGAATGTAGCAGCACATCAAAAAGCCTATCCACCATGATCAAGTGGGCTTCATCCCTGGGATGCAAGGCTGGTTCAGCATACACAAATCAATAAACATAATCCAGCATATAAACAGATCAAAGACAAAAGCCACATGATTATTTCAGTAGATGAAGAAAAGACCTTTGACAAAATTCAATAGCCCCTCATGCTAAAAACTCTCAATAAACTAGGTATTGATGGGATGTATCTCAAAATAATGAGAGCTATTTATGACAAACCCACAGCTAATATCATACCGAATGGGCAAAAACTGGAAGCATTCCCTCTGAAAACGGGCACAAGACAGGGATGCCCTCTCTCACCACTCCTATTCAACATAGTGTTGGAAGTTCTGGCCAGGGCAATCAGGCAAGAGAAAGAAATAAAGCGTATTCAGTTAGGAAAAGAAGAAGTCAAATTGTCCCCGTTTGCAGATGACATGATTGTATATTTAGAAAATCCCATCATCTCAGTCCAAAATCTCCTTAAGCTGATAAGCAACTTTAGGAAAGTCTCAGTATACAAAATCAATGTGCAAAAGTCACAAGCATTCTTATACATCAGTAACAGACAAACAGAGAGCCAAATCATGAATGAACTCCCCTTCACAATAGCTTCAAAGAGAAAAAAATACCTAGGAATCTAACTTACAAGGGATGTAAAGGACCTCTTCAAGGAGAACTACAAACCACTGCTCAGTGAAATAAAAGAGGACACAAACAAATGGAAGAACATTCCATGCTATGGATAGGAAGAATCAATATTGTGAAAATGGCCATACTGCCCAAGGTAATTTATATATTCAATGCCATCCCCATCAAGCTACCAATGACTTTCTTCACAGAATTGGAAAAAACTACTTTAAAGTTCATATGGAACCAAAAAAGACCCCGCATTGCCAAGACAATCCTAAGCCAAAAGAACAAAGCTGGAGGCATCGTGCTACCTGACTTCAAACTATACTACAAGGCTACAGTAACCAAAATAGCATGGTACTGGTACGAAAACAGAGATATAGACCAATGCAACAGAATAGAGCCTTCGGAAATAATACCACACATCTACAGCCATCTGATCTTTGACAAACCTGACAAAAACAGGAATACATGGTGCTTGGAAAACTGGCTAACCATATGTAGAAAGCTGAAACTGGATCCCGTCCTTACCCCTTTTACAAAAATCAATTCAAGATGGATTAAAGACTTAAATGTTAGACAACTATAAAAACCCTAGAAGAAAACCTAAGCAATACCATTCAGGCCAAAAGTATGGGCAAGGACTTCATGAATAAAACACCAAAAGCAAACAACAAAAGCCAAAATTGACAAATGGGGTCTAATTAAACTAAAGAGCTTCTTCACAGCAAAAGAAACTATCATTAGAGTTAACAGGCAACCTACAGAACGGGAGAAAATTTTTACAATCTACCCATCTGACAAAGGACTAATATCCAGAATCTACAAAGAACTTAAACAAATTAATCAGAAAAAATCAAACAACCCCATCAAAAAGTGGGCAAAGGATATGAATAGACACTTCTCAAAAGAAGACATTTATGCAGCCAACAGACACATGAAAAAATGCTCATCACACTTAACATCAGAAAAATTCAAACCAAAACCACAATGGAATACCATCTCACACCAGTTAGAATGGCGATCATTAAAAAGTCAGGAAACAATAGGTGCTGGAGAGGATGTGGAGAAATAGGAATGCTTTTACACATTGGTGGGACTGTAAACCAGTTCAACCATTGTGGAAGATAGTGTGACGATTTTTCAAGGATCTAGAACTAGAAATACCATTTGACCCAGCCATCCCATTACTGGGTTACAATCCCAAAGGATTATAAATCATGCTACTATAAAGACACATGCACACGTATGTTTTTATTGTGGCGGTATTCACAATAGCAAAGACTTGGAACCAACCCAAATGTCCATCAAGATAGACTGGATTAAGAAAATGTGGCACATATACACCGTGGAATACTATGCAGCCATAAAAAAGGTTGAGTTCATGTCCTTTGTAGGGACATGGATGCAGCTGGAAACCATCATTCTGAGCAAACTATCACAAAGACAAAATCAAATGCTGCATGTTCTCACTCATAGATGGGAATTGAACAATGAGAACACATGGACGTAGGGTGGGGAACATCACACACCGGGGCCTGCTGAGGGGGTGGGGGAAGAGGGTAGGGATAGCATTAGGAGATATACCTAATGTAAATGATGAGTTATCGGGTGCAGCACACCAACATGGCACATGTATACATATGTAACAAACCTGCATGTTGTGCACATGTACCCTAGAACTTAAAGTATAATAACAATAAAAAAAGAAAAATAAATAAAGATATTATTTTCCTCATCAAAAAATAAATAAATGACAACAGAGACTATAATTTGAGCCACAGAGCAAAATCAATAAATTTAAAAGAATTAAAATTATACAACATGTGTTTTCTGACCATAATAGAATTAAACTATATATTAACACACATATATTTTATATATATCACATATATTTATATATCAAATATATATATATATAAAACAGCAATATGTATGGAAAATTCTCAAGTAATTACAAAGCAAACAACACATTTCTATGTAGCCCATGGTTCAAAGAAAGCAAAGGCAAATTAGACAACATTTTGAACTAAATAAAATTGCTAATGGTATATCAAAGTTTGCGGAATGTAGCTAGAACAATGTTTTGAAAGAAATTTATAGCATTAAATACTTATAATACAAGAAAAGTCTCAAATAGTGGTATTAGCTTCTAATATAATAAACTGGATAGAGAAGAAAATCTCAAATCAAGTAGAAGAAATGAAATAATAAATGTAAGAGCAAAAGTTAATTTAAAAAAACAGAAAAAAACTAAAGTAAAAGCAAATAAAAGCAGATTTTTTAAAAAGATTGATGAAACTGATATAACTCTAGGTAGATTGATCAATATCAGGAAGGAGATATATATATATAATATATAATATATACAAATGTTATATATATTTATTTATATATCCATTTTGCCATAAATACATCTAATTCACTGTTTTCAACCACTGAAAGATTTATCATGATATACATTTACTTACATTTACTCACATTTTCTGGTGATGTCACCCAAATTGCCTGTAACACCTGACCATCATAAACATTGTTGTAATTAACACCTTCTCACATGGGTATGAGAATTGCTATGAAACATGTGCCTGTGCATATTAGGACAGCATTGCTGAAAACTCATTTGCCCTCTCAACTGCCCTTGTATGTCTTTAGTGCATCTATCTATCTGAGAGGTTATAGAGACTTATGTGCGAACATCAGGCTCTGCCCTAGGTGTCATCCCATGCCCTTAGCTTCATAAGCTACCCGATATATTTTCAGAAATTGTTTTTTTTCATCTCTGATTGTTCTCATCTGATTGGTCCATAGTCATTGCTTTTTAAATCATCTTCCTATCTTATGTTCTCTGAAACTAGTCTTCATCAGTAACGCTGTTTCACAGCAGTGTTTCGAGTCCGCCTTTTAATTAATTTAAGTTTTCTCTTCTATCCCATTCAGGCTTGCTGGTTCTCTGAGAGACTGTCTCTTCTCAGATTTCAGTTTGATTTTAACATTTTTCTTATGTGCTCTGACCCATTCTTATTTCCAAAGATAAACAACAAAACCCAGGTAGATGCCCAGATTTTCAATAATCTGTTATCTTGAAAAACTCATACACTCAACTTCACCCTAACCTCATCTTCATCACAGTTGGAAAGATGAATTGAGTGATTAATATCTGTAGTTTGAATACATTTGGATGTGGGATTAGAAGTTGTGGGCTCAAGCTGGTTTTTTGTTTGTTTGTTTTGTTTTATTTTTATGAGCAAAACTAAAGACATTGCCTTTAAAAAATTTGCAGTTACATAAACAATTAGATTATCTATAATACACCACTACATTTGTGACAATTCTGAAGTGCCTTTTTCAATAAAGTATCAAATTAATCATGGATTTTTCTCTCAGCTGCTTGATTTATATCCTGAATTCAATTTCCTGCATTGCAAGTCACAGGCATAAAATAATATTTTTCTGCTTTTCTGTAATTAAACACAAAGGAGTAATTGTGGTATTTATATTTACCATAAAATCTAAGTGACATGTAAGAATTTTCATTAAAAGGACACTATAGAACTGTTATTTTTATGATTTATGGAAAAGACAATTCCAGTGTACTAGATTACACCTTAATGAAGTGAATAATCCCTAACTTGCAAAAAGAACAGGAAGAGAAATCTAAGGAGTAGTTACTACGTGATGTACAAGAGACTAAGGAGTATGCAAACTGTAGAGAGTCCTAACTGGTTGTTCAAAATGAGCATTCTAGGCACAGTTGTGTCTTATACACCTCTTCCTCACATCCTCAGAACCTTCCTGCACTCCAGCCATTGCTGTGGCAAGTAGTTGGAGTAACATGGTAGCACTGTACCATAAAGGTAGCATCACTTGTCTCCACCTCAACCCTGGAGTTTCTCTGTCACCACCTCATGGGATGTATTAAGAAACCTGTTCAGCCATCCTGATTTGTACACAAACTTGAAAGTACTTACCAAAATGATAAAGCAAAACCATAAAGAGAGTGGAATAGTCCATTGAAAGATAATATGTACAACATAACACTTAAAGACCCACAGGATTGTAAGGTTAATTGGATAATTTATTGTATTTCTTTGCCTTAAAACAATGCACAGATAGTTGACTTTTTTCTCAGACACTATTAAATCTTTAATGCCATTCAACTCACTACATTTTATATATTTCCCAGGCAGCTGCCAAAAGGAAAAGAAACAAAAGTCAATCTAATTAGAAGAATGAAGTCCTATTAGTACTTTTCCAACAAGAACTTGCCTTCTCCTCTTAATGTGGATACATGAAGATAAGTATTTACTTAACGTTTTTAAATTCACTGTACTATCAACGAAGCAAAAACCTTTTTATAGCACCAGAGATATCTTATTAACAGAAGTTATAATCTAACTCTTACTAACATTCCCACATTAAATCCAGTAGATAAAACTTTCAGCGTCTTCTTTTTTAATATTTGCATGGTTCCCAAAGAGATTCATCAGTTTCATCTATCCAAAGTAACATGTGCAGTTATTTGTATAAGTCAAACATATATATGTAAGCAGACTCCCCAACACATTCACACATAAGCTGATTATGTTCTTTAGTTTGCTAATGAATTATATCATTCCGTCAGTAGATGTCATTCTGTCAGTAGAGCCATAAAGTTGGTATCATGCATGGCTTCTGGAAATAAGGGAGGTAAGCTAGCTACTCTGAAAGGTCTTTTGGCTACAATATGACTAAAATCTGGATAAAACATACTTTGAAAGACATTGAGGTCAAGGTTCACAACAAATAAGGAAAATCTCCAAAGAGTAAAAAATTAAGCCAAAAGCACCACCACCACCACAACAAAACGATGAACTTCAATGAGAGAAAGTAGCTGTGAATGGTACATAATTGCCCTGGAAACTAATATCACTGGTGATGCTGTAATTAGAGCCAAGGCCTTGGGAATACCAGTGGAAGAGCTGGACCTAAAATCACTGGATTAAGATTGAAACACTGAGGAGGTTAAAGTGGCTTCAGATTAATAGCAGGTTCTGGGATCCAGCAGGAACAAATAAAAATTCTCTTTGGAGGTTAACATCGCTGAGTCAGACCCAGTTTTTTACAAACTAAGTTCAACCAAGTATAGCTAATATATTTTAATCATAAAAACAAACCTAGCTGGGCACAGTGGCTCATGCTTGTAATCCCAGCACTTCGGGAGGCTGAAACTGGCAGATCACGAGGTCAGGAGACAGATACCATCCTGGCTAACACGGTGAAACCCTGTCTCTACTAAAAATACAAAATCAAAAATTAGCCAGGTGTGGTGGCAGGCGCTTGTAGTCCCAACGGACTCAGGAGGCTGAGGCAGGAGTATGGCCTGAACCCAGGAGGTGGAGCTTGCAGTGAGCCCAGATGGTGCCAGTGCACTCCAGCCTGGGTGACTGAGCGAGACTCCATCTCAAAAACAAACAAATAAACCTAGAAAACACAGTAACATGAGATAGAGTAAGCAGAAACTAAAAAGGCAACAACTTTAGGCCTCTAAAAGACTACAGATAATATAGTTATCGGAAAAAATATAAAATCATGTAATATATTCAAGAGAAAAAGAAGAAAGTTTTTGTTTGTTTTTTTGTTTTGTTTTGTTTAAGTGAACAACCAAAAATAAACTATTACAATTACAATACTTATCTGGAAAAGAATAAAGTGAAATTCTAGATCAAAAATTTACAATTAATGTTTAGGTAAGAGAGCAGCCAAAGCTTATAAAAGAATTGGAAGATAGATGTGGAGCATCATAAACATCATAGTTTAAAGATACAAGAAAATGGGAAATATGAAAGAATGTTAAAAGAACTAAGGGATAAACTACAAGATCTGCTTTCTACTTGTAATCTCAAGAGAGAATAGAAAAATTCAATGTGGCTAATGGTTTCTATGCAAAGAAGAAGAAAACTTTATTAAAAGATATTTATAACCTGGGCAACAAAGTAAGACCCCAAATGTATAAAAAAATAAAAATTAAAAAATTAACCAAGCATGTTGGCATGTACCTGTAGTTCCAGCTACTCAAGAAGCTGAGGTGGGAGGATAGGACTCCCAAACAGGAGTTTGGGACTGATCATAACACTGCGTTCCAGATTGGGCAGCAGAGCAAGACTCTGTCTCTGGAAGAAGAAAAAAAAGGAGAAAGATTTAAAGGCTTAAATAATTGGAATGATATACCATATTCATATACTAAAAGACTCCTTATTGTAAATATCTACCAAGCTATTGTTTAAAATTTATATCTTGGTATAAATCACAGTAAAATATTTGAACAATATTTTAGAGGAAATTGTACATATGTATACCAGGAAAGACATAATGTTCATAACAGTATTGTTCACAGAATTGAAAAAAAACAGAAATGATGCATTGACTAGAATGTGGGTAAATAAATTTTGCAATAATCACAGTGGGATATTTTGAAAGAATAAGAAGAATAAATTGCAACTGCATAAAACAACATGGATAAATGTGAGAAATATAATGAGAAAGAAATGCAATTCATAGTGGATAATATAATTTTGATAATTCATAATGCTCAAAACCAAGAAAACTAAGCAACATATTGTTTAACACTTAAATACACAGTAGTACTATATTAAAAAACTACAACAAACAAAAGATAAGCACAAAATTAAGAGTAGTTTTTTTTCTAGTAGGGAAGTTAGAAATGAAATAGGGGAAGAACAGACAATAGATATTAATATTACTAGTATTTTAATAGTTTATAAGTTTGATAGTGAGGTCATAGTTAATGTTTCAATTAAGTTTTAAATTTACTTAAATGTTACATATATTGCCTAATATCTATCAAATATTATATTAAAAATGTATCTTGCACTTTATACACAGGTCTAAGATTGCTTACTCAAACCTTATTTTTATTTTATGCAAAATTTCAAAAAGGTACTTATCCATAGTCCTAGGCCACAAAAAATTAGAAGCAGCACATTGAAAGTTAGAAGAAAAAGTTTGGAAGTGGTGAATATAAACTGATATATATATATACAGTGAATAGGTAATTTAAAAATCTATAAAAATTGGGCTCAAGAACCTTGAAAAATTATTGCCATTAGACGTAGAAGTTATTTAATATAGTAAGAAATAGGCTAGCCCATTCCCAGATTTTAGCGCCATTGTGGAGTGTAATAATAGACTTTCCTTTGACAATCATGAGGCAACATACTCTCAAGCCTCTGTTAAGTTGCCAAAGCAGTATCCGGCACAATTCAGAAGAAATCCTAACTCAAGTTGTTCAAATAATTGCTGAGTATTCAGTGTCTGAGGGTGATGCCCCTTTTAGTGCACATAATCCTTTGTTAGAATAATCCTTCCTGCTTCACATAAAGTTCCCCTGCCTGGTTTCTAAAGGCATTTGAATTTTTAAAACCACAGATTAGCAACCTTTACAAGGTTTGGTTTAAAGCTGTTGACCCTACTTTGTTGGTATGGGCAAATAAAAGAAAACTCTCTGGGAAGTAGGATTTTCCAGGTAGATAGAGAGGATCTTACTCCATTTCTGTGTTGCTGTAAAGGAATGAGGCTGGGTAATTTATAAAGAAAAGGTGTTTATTTGGCTCACCATTCTGCAGACTGTACAAGAAGCAACGTGCCAGCATCTGCCTCTGATGAGGTCCTCTGGCTGGTTCCACTCATGGCAGAAGGGAAAGGAAGCATCCTGTGTAGAGATTAAATGGTGAGAGAGGAAGGAAGAGATGGAGGGTGGATATTCCAGGCATTTTTATCCATCAGCTCTCTTGGGAACAAACAGAGTGAGAACTCACTCATTACTTGGAGAAGGACTCCAAGCCATTCAAGAGAAATCCTTACTCATTACCCAAACAATTCCTGTTAGGTCCTGCCTCCAACACTGGGGATCAAATTTCCATATGAGATTTGGAGGGGTCAAACACACCAAACTATAGCATAGGGAGAAAGGAGGGTTTCCCAGGGAAATAAAAAATAGTGCGAGGAAAGACAAAGTTGTCATTTCTAATTCTTGATCCCTCACGGTCCAAACTGCTTATCATTTATTTGAGATATTGTCTGTCTGTTTCTGTTATAGCACCACATGAAATCCAGTACCAAGTCATTGGGAAAAATGAACAAGTAGCTGAAGTATCTGTGGTATATTTTCCTCCCTTTTGGCGCTATTCCTAGTTGCTTTATCTTGCATTTACCCTACCGCATCCTCTGAAACCTAAAACTTACCAAGTTTATTCCACACAAACCACCTGGAGCGGGGGGCGGGCGAGGGGCGGGGGGCAACAAAATCAAATCTTTCCATTCCTGAATTCCTTCACTATGCCAACCCAAAATTAAGTAATTCAACAATTAATGGTGACCAATAAAATACATCCCTGTCCCTTCCATGCAATTAAACTCAGCTAGTAGTAAAAGGAGAGTAATTAAATTATTCAACTAAAGTAAACCACCCTGAGGAGTGAATGACTCATTTATCGTAGAGTAATTCTCTCGAGGGGTTTCCACAACACTTTTGGTGGAGTATTTGGGAAAGACGTTTTTGAGTGCCCTTTTCAGCAACAATAGACAAAATTACAAAGTGTATCATTAAAAAGATATATTAATCTTGTATCACTTTCATATAATGCTATAAATTATGTAAGAGTTATGAACAGTAGCTATAAGATGGCATATAGTACAAAATGTGCACACAAATTTCATATTTTTATGGGATAAAAATGTCTTAATGGTTCTGAGTCAGTAGATTATAGTCTCAGTTCGTGTTTTGCCATTAGGTAGATGAGTGACCTCAGTTAATGAACTTGCTTGGCCTGGATTTTCTATTTGTTGCTCTTGTTTTCCATCAGAAATGCAGCACAATATTGTTTAAGGGGTAGATACCGACCAGAGTTTGACTCTCTCTTCCACCAATAAGTTTATTTAATTAATGATGAAGTGTCAGTTTCATCATTCCTACAATAGAAGTAATGTTAATAGTATCAAACTTAAATGATTGTTGAGATGGTTGAACTGACACCTGCAAAACCCTTCACATGATACCTACTTACAACATGGTAAGCACTCAAGAGAATTGTTTCTTTTTTAACTGAGAAGACATAAATAAATGTGTACAATTAAAGACTTGTATTTTTTTATCTCTGATTTTTCTGTTTGTTTATTCTGTAATTATAATCTTGATATTCCCTATTTTTCAAAATAGTTACTCTACATCTTCTCAAAGTCATTGGTATAAAATAGTAAATTGGATAAATGTCTCATGCAGCTCTGAAAACATGACACTGAAGTTAATAAGATTTTAATTCTCATATTTTAAAATAGTTATGTCTCTAGTATAAATCCCTTCAGATCTAGGCTGGTTTATGTTGGGCTGTTACATCTCTAATGACTAGGATAAAATGCCTGTTATAAGATGGGAAGTGTGAGTCTTTTTCCTAAAAATGCTTGAGTGATTAGAGAATAGGACTGTGATAAGTGACAGCTTTAACATTTATTCAGTGGATGCTGCCTACTTTGGTCTTGAAAGAGTTTCTGCAATTTTGATGCTATGAAGAAATAATTGAAAGAATTTTATATAATTGATAATTTAACAAACATCCTTTTAGACCACAGGGACTGCTTTATATGGAAATACTGAGCTTTCTTTTATATTTTCTAAGAGTTTTATATAAATGTTACTGTGTTACAAGTGTGTATTTGGATACTGAGAGAAATGATAAAACTCCTTATTTGCCCTGGGAAAAGGAACTGAGCCAAAAGTGTACTTCTGAAAAGGAATGTTTTCTACCACCCATTAGAAATGTCCTACAAAGATTCCAAAGTTTCTGCAGTGACAGGATGATGTTCAGCAGGAACATTCTCTTGTTTGGGTTTGGAGAATGTAGTCAAGGATAATTCAGAGGAACTAAAACTACAGATGCACAAGAGCCTTGGAAGGTGAAAACATATCTCATTCGTTATATAAACAAGAGTGAAGGGTGTTGAGGTAAATGGGCTAGAATTTGTTGCAACCAAAATCTTCACAACTTTGCTAAAAAAAATCCAGTTCCTTCATGCAAATGTGTCTATTCTACAGCTCCCCCTGCTCCTTTGGACTCTATAACATTGACAAAATTTACATCCATACAATGGAATCAAAATAAGGTTCTGTACATTCTTTGAACACTGCTCAACATAATCCCATTTGGTTTGCGGATAGTCTGTAAAGAAGTCAATATATTTCTGTAATTTATTGAGATGCCAGCTCCACAAACTTTGTTGGAGCCTTGAGAGACAAGCTACATCTTTTTACTTTTTATAAAGATGCATTGACCTCATGCAGGGAACACTTTAAGGAGTTTTTTTGTGTGTGATCAATACATTTCTATATTTATAAGCCTAATCAGAGCCCATCTGCTTTTCTGCTATAGTACTGCTCAAAGAGAGAGTCACATAATCAAAATTATAAACTTTATTGCATCGATTTTTTTGTTCTACTTGTTACTCTGACCACAAAAAATAATTAAATATTTTCCTTTTAATAACTACAACCTGACACAAAATCATTTCTTTTGGAAATATTTCCCTAATGTCAAGACTATGGCATGTTTTACTCACAGTCCTGCCATTTCTCATTCTAATTATTGGATTTTAACAGGTCCTAGACTTGTTTTAAATGCTCTAGTCTCAAAATTTAACAGCTGTTCCCCAGGTCATATATAGAAAGCCAGTCAGCTGCCCTGAACTGACCTCAGTGGCACAGTCACACAGAGCCAGGTCTCCATTGTAGAGATTCCAGCCTCACATTATAAATATTGCAGTGTCATCTATAAATATGTGCATTTCACCACATTTCAGCTGCTGTTGTTTTGCTGAGGCAAGTGCCTGCTACCTTTATTCATGTAGCAGCAAGCACCTTTGAGACTTAAATCATATTTATTCCATTTAGAGGTGGGGATAACAGAGCTAGTGAATGTTTGACTCCATCAAAGTGTGGGAAGAGGGTTTAATAAATTAAAATACAGAGAACCAGCTTGGAGGAAATATATATAAAATAAAGAGAAATTGCATCACACAGTGAAGGCAGGCTATATTTTAATTTGCTGATGTGTTAAGAAAATACACCTTTCTGCATTATATGGCTAATCATTTCACTTCCCAGTGACCCACGCACATTTATTACATGGTTTGTAGAGGAGTACGTGGGTGTGTAAACAGCTCATTTCTGCCTGCCACATCCAAGCCCCCGTGTCTGCTGCCAGGTATTTTCTTCATCATAGCAGCTTTTCCATTTAGGGGAATGAACAGGAGCTGAAGGCACTTAAATGTTTAGCATTTTCACTTTGTATTTGAATATACTCAGATTAATTTAGGCCATGTTGTGTCAACAACAAACGTGCTCTTTTTGAATGTTAGGCTTTCTCAGTTATAGGATTCCTGAATCACAGCCTGCAGTCAGCCTGCAGTTTTAGCTAGCTCTCTTCAACTCTCCAAAGGCTAAAATCAATTACCATTCCTTTACTCATGATCAAATCACCAGTCTGTAGAAAATCAATAGTAGGTGCTGAAAATAATTATCTCAGTTCTTATTTTTAATAGAAAAAAATGAGTCATAAATGCATTGTAACTTTACTTAAGCATCTTTGTCATTTTAGTGGAGACATATAAAACAGTAGTTTTTTCTACCCCAAAATTTGCAAAGATTTTACGTGTATCTTTCCAAGTCAACATTCACTGTATCTTATATTACACCAACATGTAAAATGCATATAAAATGTACTTGCTATTGTAAGTAAATTTATGAATGGTGAACAAACGTATAAGCTAAAAATTAACTGTAAGATTTCCAGACGTCAAAAAGTACCTTATTTATTTTTCCTTAAAGATGTGTGTGGTTTGTGCTAAAATGTTCCAAAAATTCAGTCTTTGAGGACCTAAAAGAGTAAAACAAAGTTAATTCAGGTAAGAGAACACTGTAACAGTGAGTTTCCAGGAAATTTAGCTAAAAGTCTGATTATAAAGACATGCCTAAATATAGATAGCATAGACTTTGAAGCTTAATATAAAAATATTATTTTCTAAAAATAAGGAAAATATAATTTCTAAAAAGTCTTTTTGTACAAAGCATTGCCTTCAAACTGTGGCCTTATTTGGTCATGCATTTTAACAAAGAATGTGGTGACCTCTGAGACAACCAAAAGTCTGAATGGTCACTTAGGTCAAAATGTATATTTATAATTTTTTCTAATTTATCTTTAGTTTCTACAACACTTGACAGGATTATATTAAGATAACGCCAGTATCTCCTAAGACAGTTCATTTCATATGAGTTAGTTTTCCCTGTGCAATGTAATATCAATCTGGAATTTATCTTGGTAGTAGAGTTATTGGTCCTAGGTGCCCATAGATTCTTTGTAGTCAAGTACACCCCCCTTTCAAGTGAACAGACATGATATGTGCCCCAGCTTTGCATGTCCCTTAGGTTTTAGGAGAATTTCTTGCACTCAGAGAAATAGATCTGGGATTGGTATACAGAGTAGTAGAAGTTGAAGTTCTATGAATTAATGAGTTCTCGAAGATAGAGCATTGAACAAGAATGAAAAATACCATATTGTCACATTCTGGAATGTTCTGTGGGCTATAACTAAATATCTTAGCATCATTTAACCATCCTGCATATAATACATTTTTACCTTAAGAATCCCAAGCCAGGCACGGTGGCTCACGCCTGTAATCCCAGCACTTTGGGAGGCCCAGGCGGGTGGAGGGCTTGAAGTCAAAGGACTTGAGTCCAGCCTGGCCAACATGGTGAAACCTGTCTCTACCAAAAATACAAAAATTAGCCAGGCATGGTGGTGCATGCCTGTAGTCCCAGCTACTTGGAAGGCTGAGTCAGGAGACTCACTTGAACTCTGGAGGCAGAGTTTGCAGTGAGCTGAGACCCCACTACTGCACTCCAGCTTGGGTGACAGAGCCAGACTCCGTCTCAAAAAAAAAAAAATATATATATATATATATATATATATGTGTGTGTGTGTGTGTGTGTGTGTGTGTGTGTGTGTGTGTGTGTGTGTATTACTAGGCAAATTATTTACATGCTTTTTCAACTTTTAGTGCCATTATAACTTGGTGTGTCAACTGCTGAAATGTATAGATATGTCCAGAAATAAAGCATGTCCCATGCCTACAGCTCTCTTTCTATTCCAGTATATAATTAATGGTTAAATTTCACCTAATTGTATCATCTTTTTTTTTCTGATTTGGCCTCTCCTATAGTAGAAGGTGCTACTTTAAGCTGCTATAACATGAGAACAAGAACTGGAGCAGCTGGCATACAATCAAAGTACATTAAGTCTTCACTAAACATTAATAGGTTCTTGGAAGCTGTGACTGTAAGCAAAACCATATATAACAAAACCAATTTTTACCATAAGCAAGTTGATACAAACAAGGGATAAATTCCAATGGCATATTTCTGGTTACAATGCATCATCAAACTTCTAAGAAAAAAAAAGACCAAAACACTTCTAATCTTAAACATTAAAGTAAATATAAGCTTTACATATATTTGAGAAATAATAATAAGTAAGATAATTATTTACCCAATTATTCCAGTTAAGGGTTATGGGTGACTAGACCCTATCCTGGAAGCTCAGGTGCAAGGTGGGACCTTGACCACCTGGGACAGGATGCTATATACCCTCACAGGGTGCACTCATACCCATACACATTCAGTCACACTGAGACAACTGAGACACACCAATTCACCCTAACATGGACATCTTTGGAATGTGGAAGAAAACCAGAGTACCTAGAGAAAACCCACACAGGCATGAGGAGAATGAGCACACTCCACACAGAGAGTTGGCCCAGGCAGGATTATTTTTATTTGTTTTCTTACCAACCTAATGACGAAGGAACTTTGAATGAAATGATGTTATTGGAGGACCTGCTGTAGATCTGTTTTATATTAACCTTCTGGCCAGTCTAGGCTGAAAGGACAGCTCTGCTTCATGTCATTCAGGGACCTAGGTTTCATCTACTTTGTCACTCTGTCATAACTTATAGTACATTGTCCTCATCCACGAGTTTTAAAGTGGCTCACCAATACCACATCTACATGCCAAGCACAGGATGGGTAAAGAAAAAACGGAGTTAGATTGCAAGCTACATGACTTTAATTGGCATGGCTCAGAAATTGGACTCATTAGTTTTATTCACATACATTGGTCAGTAGTTCATACTATGTGTACATCTAACTGTGAAGTCAGCTAGGAAAGTAGTTTTTCTCTTATATGTTTACATAGTCAATTAAAGTTGACGGTATGGGTGGGGAAGAAAAAAGGAGCTATGGAGCTATATTATTTGAATTAAAAAGAGAATAACTATCCATGAAGAAGAGTTAGGAAATGCTTCCATATTTCCCTTGGAACATTTAGATTAATTCCAACTTCTTTTTCTGTTAATATTCATCCAAAAACCAAATATTATTTTTTATTGAAGCACTGATTATATGCAAACCAAAATAGAAAAATTGAGGCAATTATAAGTAAAGAAAACTTTTATTTTGAACAAAGAAAAATTTTCATCCTGAAATAAAATTCTTATATTTAAATGTTTGTGTACATAAATAATGTCTTAATTATTTCCTTAAAACAAAAATCTCAGAAGCGTAATTGCTATGTCAAAGACAATATAATCTTAAGGCTTTTGATACATATTACTAAAATATCCTCCAAAACTCTGTACTAATTTATACTCCAATAGAAAATGCACTAGGATATGTTTATTTCAATCTTTTTGTAAAGAGCTTTATTGAGGTGTAATTTATATACCATAAAAGTCACACATTGACGTTTATATTTCAATGGCTTTTAGTAGATTTACACAGTTGTGTAAGCATCATTGTAACATTAAAACATTTCCATCACCCTATAAAGTTCCCTCTTGTCCATTTGCAGTCAGTCCCTACTCCCATTTCTTAGGCCTAGGCAAGCATTGCTCTCTGTCTCTTAGAGATTTGTCTCTTTTAGAAATTTTATATAGATGAAATCATCCAATACATAGTCTTTTGTGTCTGGTTTCTTTCACTATTTTATAATGCTTTTGAGGTTTATTCATATCCGTAGTCTGTTCATTATTATGTATAAATTACACTCCATTGTATAAATATGATGCATTTTGTTTACCATTTCAGCAGTTGACGGATATTTGGATTGTTACCCAGTTTTTTGCAATTATAAATAATACCACCATAAAAATGTTTAAGTCTTTGCATGGACATAGATTTTTAATGTTTCCCTAAATGTTGCTAGAACCGTCTTAATACATCAATTTTAAATGTGAGAATACACATGTGTATGTTTATATATATATATGTGCATTCACTTGTTATATGAAAAAAAATTTCAATATTGCTAGGAGTAGCAGTTTTTCCATAAAAGGTATTAATTTAAAGTGACAGTTCACATTCCAAAGCCGTTTCTATGCCATAAATTTTTCCTGATTATATTCTGCTAGGAAGACAGATGCTCCATTTTTTGGATTAAGATATATTCTTTCCTAAATTTTTGGCACACACTAAATTATTCAACAACATATTGGAAAATATTGCATTCTGGTTTGAATATGCTAAATGCATTTTCTTTTTATATTAGAAATTCATGTATCTACTCAACAAATGTTTATTGACAACCTGTAATGATGTACCAAGCACTGTTTTTGAAACTAAGGGAAAAAAGTAGAATAGAATTTTGCCTTTGCCTTTGTGGAGCTTTGCAAACTACAAAGGCAAACCCAGTATAATGTTGTATGAGTAGATACTATGTAATCTATAGAACAACAAATTCAACTGGCTGCCAGAAGAAGCTAAAACCTGGAGGATACGATGAGTTAGCTAAGAAAAATGAGTCAAACATGAGACAGTAACATATTCAAAGGGCTTATGCCAATAGAACCTGGTCTCTTTGGGAAACTATAGATAATTTTTATGGCCTAAGCAAAGCTTCCGAAAGGAAAATGACAGAAAGATGTGGAAAAGCCAGAAGGGACAAAATTATAAAATGATTCATTCATAGCCACATTAAAGACTTGCAAGTCAAATCTACTTCTGCTGAAGTTTCATTTGTAATTTCTATTCATATTATCAGGCTCAGTTAAAACAATTCCCCTAAGGAAACAATTTCTGGGTCTTTAAACCATGAGGGCACAAGATACATGATTTCATTGCTTCAACAGCACCCTAAAATCTAGTTAGATATAGACACAGATCTGTTAGATATAAAGTTAGACATAAATAGTAGATCTGTCTACTCTATTAGAATATAAGCTCTTTAAGACAGTATATTGAAAGTGTTTCATTTACCATTCACTGTTTCATCACACTGTAACTTTCATATAAAATGTTCCCAACAAATACATGCTGAGTAAAAGAAGAAAGGAGTTGTTCTTTATTATATAGATATTGAATAGGTCCAAGTGAGTTTTAAGCACATTTGTTACTTGACGAGGCCACTGTACGGTGGAGAATAGCCTAAAGAAAGAAGGCAACACTGGACATAACAGAAGAACTAATAGTATGGACTACTTACTCAGAGCCAGACTATGTCCTAAGCACATCATGTATTTTATACCTCTTAATTGTCATAACTTTGTGAAGTAGATCTTATCACTATTTTATGTAAATCAGAAACTGAGGCTCAGATTAGATAAGAAAATTGCCCAAGATCACACAAAGTGTGTATGTGGTAGAAGCAGGATTCAAAAAGTGAATTTTCTGTCCTAAATATTATATTCCTGATTACTATGCTCTACTGCCTGTAATAAGTCAGGTAAATAGTAAAGTTGACCTGAATTAAAACAGTTTTCCTTTAGGGGTAGGAGAGGAGTAGATAGAGGAAAGTTCCAGACAAAGAGAAAGTCAGCTAAAAAAAAAAAATATGTGTGTGTATATATATATCTGCACTGGAAGAGAGGTGCATGTGCATGGTAGACTCAAGATTCAGGAAACTAAACTGGGTACCTTGGGAGCTCACAAAGTGAAACAAGGACTATAGTATGATCAGGCAGGCAAGATAAAGAGAAGCAAGAATGTGTGGTCTCCTTCTTACAAGCCATAGTTGGGAGCTTGGCCCTCATCTGAAAAGCAATGGGAAGCTACTGAAGGGTTTTAGTAAGACTGTATAACCATCAAATGTGTAGTTGAACAAGAACATTATGAATTCACTTGGACACTATCAATGAAAGTTGAAGAATTAATTTGTGGAGATTGGGGGAAATTGTCACAACTGGAGATATGCAGATTTGTTATGAAGTTATTCCAATTACCAAAGAAAATATTGTTGATATTCTGGACAACAATGACAGTGATGTAGGTCAAAAGAAGAGAATATATCTGGAATTTGTTAGAAGAAATATTTAGCTGCTAAGGCCATGAAGTTATGGCTCCGAAGAGCAAAAAGAAATTACTTGGATAACAGAGAATGCCTTTCTCAAAGAAAAGAACCATTTCTGTTTTTTTCTTAAAGAAAAGAGGAGAAGCTTTGATATGGATATAAGTAAATAAGGATATTGTGGCAGAAAATTTAAATTTTGTGGATTTTATTTAGTCCATGAAACAGAAGGTTAGGTCATCTGCTGATAGGAAAGGGCAGATAAAGTTCATCACGAATCAGAAAGGTCAAGAACAGAAGGCGAATTTTCTCACAATATATTGTTTGAAACATACCTAACCAATTATATGGCAATGAGGTAAGAAAATAACAAACTATGCTAAAGAGTAAGCCATTCAATATGCCGTTCCTAGAGGAAGACTCAGTATCACAACCCTATCAACGCTTCTACTAAATTTCAATTAATAAAACCACAATAAAAATACCAACAGGACTTTGATTTTAGATCCAGATAAGAAAGATCCAAAGTCATGTGGTAAAATAAAGACGCAAAACTAGGAGAAAATATTTTATTAGATTACAAAATATATTTAAAATGGTATGAAATATATCAATAACATAGAAATACAAATAGAACAAAGAGTACAGGTGGTGTTATATATGTATAAATACATATATTAATATATATGTGTAAATGTATTACATGATAAAGTAATTCTGAAAATAAATAGTGAAGATTGATTTTCAATCAATGATTTTATAATAGTTGTATGATCAATCATCATTTTGGAAAAAAATATATTGGACCACTGTATTACCCACACTGAAAAAAATCAAAATGGATGACAAATATAAATGCATACAAAAATTATATGGACTAAAAACAAAAAACAATTAGAAAATGTATGATTTTCTAAGTATGAAATAAACCCCCAAACCAAAAAAGCCTAACATATTAGACCATGTTAAATTTAAAAATGCCAGCTCACAAGATGGCCGAACAGGAACAGCTCCAGCCTCCAGCTCCCAGCGTGAGCAACACAGAAGCACAGAAGATGGGTGATTTCTGCATTTTCAACTGAGGTACTGGGTTCATCTCACTGGGGCATGTCGGACAGTTGGCACTGGTCCGTGGGTGCAGCCCGACCAGTGAGAGCTGAAGCTGGGCGAGGCATTGCCTCACCTGGGAAGTGCAAGGGGGAAGGGAATTCTTTTGCCTTGCCAAAGGAAATTGAGACACACACACCTGGAAAATCAAGTAATTCCCACCCTAATACTGCGCTTTACCAAGGGTCTTAGCAAATGGCACACCAGAAGATTATATCCCACACCTGGCCCAGAGGGTCCCATGCCCATGGAGCCTCCCTCATTGCTAGCACAGCAGTCTGAGATCTAACAGCAAGGTGGCAGCAAGGCTGGGGGAGGGGCGCCCGCCATTGCTGAGGCTTAAGTAGGTAAACAAAGCTGCCCGGGAAGGTTGAATTGGGTGGAGCCCACCATAGCTCAAGGAGGCCTGCCTGCCTCTGTAGACTCCACCTCTGGGGACAGGGCATAGCTAAACAAAAAGCAGCAGAAACCTCAGCAGAGATAAATGTCCCTGTATGACAGCTTTGAAGAGAGCAGTGGATCTCCCAGCATGGAGATTGAGATCTGAGAATGGACAGACTGCCTGCTCAAGTGGGTCCCTGACCCCTGAGTAGCCTAACTGGGAGACATCCCCCACTAGGTGCAGACCAACACCTCACACCTCACAGGGTGGGGTACACCCCTGAGATGGAACTTCCAGAGCAAGAATCAGACAGCAACACTCGCTGTTCAACAATATTCTATCTTCTGCAGCTTCAGCTGCTGATACCCAGGCAAACAGGGTCTGGAGTAGACCTCAAGCAAACTCCAACAGACCTACAGCTGAGGGTCCTGACTGTTAGAAGGAAAACTAACAAACAGAAGGGACACCCACACCAAAACCCCATCAGTACATCACCATCATCAAAGACCAGAGGCAGATAAAACCACAAAGATGGGGAAAAAACAGTGCAGAAAAGCTGGAAATTCAAAAAATCAGAGCGCATCTCCCCCTCCAAAGGAATGCAGCTCATTGCCAGCAACGGATCAAAGCTGGACGGAGAATGACTTTGACGAGTTGAGAGAAGAAGACTTCAGTCGATCAAACTTCTCAGAGCTAAAGTAGGAACTACATAACCAGTGCAAAGAAACTAAAAACCTTGAAAAATAATGGATGAATGGATAACTAGAATAATCAATGCAGAGAAGACCTTAAAAGAACTGATAGAGATGAAAACCATAACACGAGAACTATGTGACAAATGCACAAGCTTCAGTAACTGACTTCATCAACTGGAAGAAAGAGTATCAGTGACTGAAGATCAAATGAATGAAATGAAGTGAGAAGAGAAGTGTAGAGAAAAAAGAGTAAGAAGAAATGAACAAAGCCTCCAAGAAATTTGGGATTATGCAAAAAGACCAAATGTCTGATTGCAGTGCCTGAAAGTGACGGGGAAAATGGAACCAAGTTGGAAACACTCTGCAGGATATCATCCAGGAGAACTTCCCCAACCTAGTAAGGCAGGCCAACATTCAAATTCAGGAAATACAGAGAATGCCACAAAGATACTCCTCGAGAAGAGCAACTCCAAGACACATAATTGTCAGATTCACCAAAGTTGAAATGAAGGAAAAAATGTTAAGGGCAGCCAGAGAGAAAGGTTGGGTTACACACAAAGGGAAGCCCATCAGACTAACAGCAGATCTCTCATCAGAAACTCTACAAGCCAGAAGAAAGTGGGGGCCGAAAGTCAACATTCTTAAAGAAAACAATTTTCAACCCAGAATTTCATATCCAGCCAAACTAAGTTTCATAAGTGAAGGAGAAATAAAATCCTTTACACACAAGCAAATGCTTGGAGATTTGGTCACCACCAGGCCTGCCCTACAAGAGATCCTGAAGGAAGTACTAAACATGGAAAGGAACAACAGGTACCAGCCATTGCAAAAACATGCCAAAATGAAAGTCCATCGATGCTAGGAAGAAACTGCATCAACAAGCGAACAAAATAACCAGCTAATATCATAATGACAGGATCAAATTCACACATAACAATATTAACCTTAAATGTAAATGGGCTAAATGGTCCAATTAAAAGATACAGACTGGCAAATTGGATAAAGAGTCAAGAACCATCAGTTTTCTGTATTCAGGAGACACATCTCACATGCAGAGACATACATAGGCTCAAAATAAAGGGATGGAGGAAGATCTACCAAGCAAATGGAAAAAAAAAAAAAAAAAAAAAAAAAACAGGGATTGCAGTCCTAGTCTCTGATAAAACAGACTTTAAACCATCAAAGATCAAAAGAGACAAAGAAGGCCATTATGTACTGGTAAAGGGATCAATTCACAGGAAGAGTTAACTATCCTAAATATATATGCAGCCAACAGAGGAGCACCCAGATTCATAAAGCATGTCTTAGAGTCTTACAAAGAGACTTAGACTCCCATACAATAATAATGGGAGACTTTAACACCCCACTATCAACATTAGACAGATCAACGAGACAGAAAGTTAACAAGGATATCCAGGAATCGAACTCAACTCTGCACCAAGCGGACCTAATAGACATCTGCAGAACTCTCTACTCCAAATCAACTGAATATACATTCTTCTAAGCACCACATCACACTTATTCCAAAATTGACCACATAGTTGGAAGTAAAGCACTCCTCAGCAAATGTAAAATAACAGAAATTATAACAAACTGTCTCTCAGACCACAGTGCAATCAAACTAGAACTCAGGACTAAGAAACTCAATCAAAACCACTCAACTACATGGAAAAACTGAAAAACCTGCTCCTGAATGACTACTGGGTACATATCGAAATGAAGGCAGAAATAAAGATGTTCTTTGAAACCAACGAGAACAAAGATACAACATACCAGAATCTCTGGGACACATTTAAAGTAGTGTGTAGAGGGAAATTTATAGCACTAAATACCCACAAGAGAAAGCTGGAGAGTTCTAAAATTGACACTCTAACATCACAATTAGAAGAACTAGAGAAGCAAGAGCAAACACATTCAAAAGCTAGCAGAAGGCAAGAAATAACTAAGATCAGAGCAGAACTGAAGGAGATAGAGAAACAAAAAGCCCTCCAAAAAATCAATGAATCCAGGAGCTGATTTTTTGAAAAAATCAACAAAATTGATAGACTGTTAGGAAGACTAATAAAGAAGAAAAGAGAGAAGAATCAAATCAATGCAATAAAAAATGATAAAGGGGATATCACCACCAACCCCACAGAAATATAAACTACTATCAGAGAATACTATAAACACCTCTATGCAAACAAACTAGAAAACCTAAAAGAAATGGATAATTTCCCGGACACTTACACTCTCCCAAGGCTAAACCAGGAAGAAGTTGAATCCCTGAATAGACCAACAGCAGGCTCTGAAATTGAGGCAATAATTAATACCCTACCAACCAAAAAAAGTCCAGGACCAGACAGATTCACAGCCAAATTCTACCAGAGGTACAAGGAGGAGTTAGTTCCATTCCTTCTGAAACTATTCCAATCAACAGAAAAAGAGGGAATCCTCCCTAACTCATTTTACAAGGCCAACATCATCCTGATACAAAAGCCTGGCAGAGATACAACAAAAAAAGAGAATTTTAGAGCAATATCCCTGATGAACATGGATGCAAAAATCCTCAATAAAATACTGGCAAATCAAATCCAGCAGCACATCAAAAAGCTTATCCACCATGGTCAAGTGGGCTTCATCGCTGGGATGCAAGGCTGGTTCAGCATACACAAATCAATAAACATAATCCAGCATATAAACAGATCAAAGACAAAAGCCACATGATTATTTCAGTAGATGCAGAAAAGACCTTTGACAAAATTCAATAGCCCCTCATGCTAAAAACTCTCAATAAACTAGGTATTGATGGAATGTATCTCAAAATAATGAGAGCTATTTATGACAAACCCACAGCTAATATCATACCGAATGGGCAAAAACTGGAAGCATTCCCTCTGAAAACGGGCACAAGACAGGGATGCCCTCTCTCACCACTCCTATTCAACATAGTGTTGGAAGTTCTGGCTAGGGCAATCAGGCAAGAGAAAGAAATCAAGGGTATTCAGTTAGGAAAAGAAGAAGTCAAATTGTCCCCGTTTGCAGATGACATGTTTGTATATTTAGAAAACCCCATTGTCTCAGCCCAAAATCTCCTTAAGCTGATAAGCAACTTCAGCAAAGTCTCAGGATACAAAATTAATGTGCAAAAATCACAAGCATTCTTATACACCAGTAACAGACAAACAGAGAGCCAAATCAGGAATGAACTTCCATTCACAATTGCTTCAAAGAGAATAAAATACCTAGGAATCCAACTTACAAGGGATGTAAAGGACCTCTTCAAGGAGAACTACAAACCACTGCTCAGTGAAATAAAAGAGGACACAAACAAATGGAAGAACATACCATGCTCATGGATAGGAAGAATCAATATCGTGAAAATGGCCATACTGCCCAAGGTAATTTATAGATTCAATGCCATCCCCATTAAGCTACCAATGCCTTTCTTCACAGAACTTGAAAAAACTGCTTTAAAGTTCATATGGAACCAAAAAAGACCCCACATTGCCAAGACAATCCTAAGCCAAAAGAACAAAGCTTGAGGCATCATGCTACCTGATTTCAAACTATACTACAAGGCTACAGTAACCAAAACAGCATGGTACTGGTACCAAAACAGAGATATAGACCAATGGAACAGAACAGAGCCCTCAGAAATAATACCACACCTACAACCATCTGACCTTTGACAAACCTGAGAGAAACAAGAAATGGGGAAAGGATTCCCTATTTAATAAATGGTGCTGGGAAAATTGGCTAGCCATATGTAGAAAGCTGAAACTGGATCCTTTCCTTACTCCTTATAGGAAAATTAATTCAAAATGGATTAGAGACTTAAATATTAGACCTAAAACCATAAAAACCCTCGAAGAAAACCTAGGTAATACCATTCAAGGCATAGGCATGGGCAGAGATTTCATGTCTAAAACACCAAAAGCAATGGCAACAAAAGCCAAAATTGGCAAATGACTTTTAATTAAACTAAAGAGCTTCTGCACAACAAAAGAAACTACCATCAGAGTGAACAGGCAAGCTACAGAATGGGAGAAAACTTTTGCAGTCTACTCTTCTGACAAAGGGCTAATATCCAGAACCTATAAAGAACTCAATCAAATTTACAATAAAAAAACAAACAACCCCATCAAAAGGTGGGGAAAGGATATGAACAGACACTTCTCAAAAGAAGACATTCATACAGCCAACAGACACATGAAAAAATGCTCATCATCACTGGCCATCAGAGAAATGCAAATCAAAACCACAATGAGATACCATCTCACACCAGTTAGAATGGTGATCGTTAAAAAACCAGGAAACCACAGGTGCTGGAGAGGATGTAGAGAAATAGGAACACTTTTACACCGTTGGTGGGATTGTAAACTAGTTCAACCATTGTGGAAAACAGTGTGACGATTCCTCAGGAATCTAGAACTAGAAATACCATTTGACCCAGCCATCCCATTACTGGGGATATATCCAAAGGATTATAAGTCATGCTACTATGAAGACACATGCATACGTATGTTTATTGCAGCACTATTCACAATAGCAAAGACTTGGAATCAACCCAAATATCCATCAGTGACAGACTGGATTAAGAAAATGTGGCACATGTACACTATGGAATACTACGCAGCCATAAAAATGGATGAGTTCGTGTCCTTTGTGGGACATGGATGCAGCTGGAAACCATCATTCTCAGCAAACTATCAAAAGAACAGAAAACCAAACACCGCATGTTCTCATTCATAGGTGGGAATTGAACAGCGAGATCACTTGGACACAGGAAGGGGAACATCACACACCAGGTCCTATTGTGGGGAGGGGGTAGTGGGGAGAGATAGCATTAGGAGATACACCTAATGCAAATGACGAGTTAATGGGTGCAGCACACCAACATGGCACATATATAGATATGTAACAAACCTGCATGTTGTGCACATGTACCCTAGAACTTAAAGCAAAAAAAAAAAAAAAATTTAAAAATGCCTGAATGGCAAAATCAAACCATAAATTATGTCCAAAGGGAAAAAAAAAACACTAAGAAAAAAATATTTTCATATCATTACAAATAAATATTTTTTAGTACACAGAAAGCTCTATCAATATAATATCTCAAAAAATATGCATTGTAGAAAAATAGATAAACAACATTGTACACAGTTACACTTAAAAATAAGATACAAAGAGTCCTTAAATAAATGAAACGGTACTTAATCTCACCCATGCAAAACAGAAGATAAATGCTACTACAGGTATAATTATACTGCATTTTTATCTATTAGTGTTGGAAATTTGTAGGAAAAAGAGAATTGTAATCTATTATTGGTGGAAATATAATTCAGTACAACTTCAAAGGAAAGAAATTTGGCAATGTCAATATTTTAAGTGTACACTTTCTACCCCTAGGTTTAATCCTAAAAGTATATTGTTGTGTGCAAATACATATGCATGTGCACTTCTACAAACATATAATATGTTCCTTGTGGAATTTTTGTGATAGTAAATCATTGGAAACAAGTCAATTGACCGCCATCAGATTACTGGCTAAATAAAAGATGGCATATTTTCAAAGTAAAATACTAAACGGCTACTTTAAAAATGAGATAGAACTGGGCACAGCGGCTCATAACTGTAATCTTATTGCCTGGGGAGGCTGAGGTGAGAGGATCACTTGAGACCAGGAGTTGACATCTCAGTGAGCTATGATTGTGCCACTACACTCTAGCCTGGGCAACAGAACACAATCCCTTGTCTCTAAAATAAATAAATAAAGACAGATACAGAAAAAGCTCCAAGTAGTTTTTAAGTGAAGCTTTATTTTGTGCATATTGAATTTCCACTTGTGTAAAGATTTTTTAAATCTATCTATCATCTGTCTGTACATCCATTTATTTATCAAAATCTTTGTAAATGAACCGACAATTTCTGGAAGAGAACACAAGAAAGAAACTTAAAGGTGTTCACTTCCAAGAGGGGAAAATGAATGCTTAGATGATATAGGTGGAAGCTAGAGTTTCTTTTCCTCATAAACTTAATTGTATTTTTAAATAATATTTTCCAACATTCAAATTGGATTTTCCTCTCTAGATAACTTTTTAAAATTAAGTAAATCCCAACTCAAATACATGAAACATTAAACTATTTGGCAGAGAAACTTTTGCACTTGGCATGATATTTGGCTTCCAATGAGGCATTATAAGGTTAAGGTATTGAGCACATACTTTTGAATACTGTTGTTTTGGTCAAGATCCCTGCAGAAAACAGATGGTGCAATAAAGTTAGTAAAATTTAAGGCATATCTAATAAAAAGACTTTTTTCAAAGGTGTTGGCAAGGTGTTGGGAAACCATGGGGGACAGTGCAGTATTCTATAGCCAGAAATAGCAGGGCTAAGATACCTCTCTTAGGTTTAAAAAGACAAGATAAGAAAGTGTTATTAGAAAATGGAAATAAGAGGACTGTCACAGAAGCTGAAGCCATATAACAAGAAGCCAAACTATAGCAACACTGCAGGAAGAGAGCTGAGAGAATAATACTCTGCTGTTCCCCTCCCCCCGAACCCCCGATGGCTTGCTGGTACTCCCCACTGACTAACAGAGGACAAATGAATTCACTGATTTAGTCAGCCTCTCATGGCACCAAGAAAGATGGAGGGAGATAGAGAGCAGATCTGCAGGCCTTAATGGATAATAATCTGCACAAAAGTAAAACTGGTTTTAATTCTAAGCCCTACAAGTCATTCATTTTGTGACATTTAGTCAATTTTCTAACACTTAGATGTTGTATGTGCCATCACTTAGGGTCCAATCAAGAGACAGAAACTTCATCAGTAATATGAACAAATGAATTTTATATAAAAAATTTTTATATATAAAGAGTTGTAAGCTAGTTAAAATGCAGGTAACTACTAAACTACTAAACCAAGTGAGGGATTCTAAAGTGTGTAGAAGTAGCAAAAGCAAAGCTACTACATCAAAAGTTGTCAGACAGTAAGCAATGAAGAAACTAAAACGTTAACAAGAGCCCCTATCCCCAAAACTGAAATTCAAACATCTTTGGAGAGGTTGTGGCCATCACAGGAATAAGCAGTCTGCCGACTGCAAAGAAACTATCCAGAGGGTATGAGCAAGACCTGGTTCATGAGAGAAGATATCTGCTGACTCTGCACCAAAGAGACCACACACTGAAGCAGTACTCTCTACTGACAGAGTCTAACATTGAGCCACATGAAAAAAGAAATCTATTGGGGCCAGCAACAGTATCAAAAGCATGACAAATAAGGTGGATTCAAACTTGAGAGGCAATAAATTAGCAACTGGCATTTGTAAAATGGGTATAACAAAAATAATTTATTTGCTGTCATTTAATAAATGATTACTAAGAAGCATACATTTTCCTAAGAATTTCATAATCATTATTGCATTATTTCTCACTAAAACCATATAATGTATTTACTATTATTATACACATTTTATAGATGAAGAAAGTAAGAAAAATTTTTGAGACAGTGTCTTGCTCTGTTGCCCAGGCTGGAATGCAGTGGCACAATCTCTGCTCACTGCAACCTCCAACTCCTGGGTTCAAGTGATTCTCCTGCCACAACCACCCGAGTAGCTGGGATTACAGGCACCCGCTACCATGCTCAGCTAATTGTTGTATTTTTAGTAGAAACAGGGTTTTGCCATGTTGGCCAGGCTGGTCTTGAACTCCTGATGTGAGGTGATTTGCCTGCCTCTGCCTCCCAAAGTGCTGAGATTACAGGCATGAACCACTGTACCCAGCTGAGAATAAGGAAAAATAATATTAATACCACAGTTCTATTGCTTTGCAAAAGTTCAGAGATATTATATCTAAATTGCATAGAAATCTGACTAGAATATACATTTTGATCAATAAATCGGAAAGTAGTTGAAGTGACAAGACAGAGAGGGAGAGATTACAGTATCCAATTTCATATTTGTATGATGCACTTTAAACGTTTTTAGAAATGTATTTGTAAATTTGCATTAATTATATCTGTCCCATAGAGAAAAAACAAGACTAGCTCTGTATATAGGACCCACAGGTTATTAGAGACCAAAGTGATTTGATACAATAGAGGCCAAAAGACATGGAAACAGTATATTTAAATAACTAAATAAACAAATAAAAAAGTCAATTAAACTCCCTAGTCAATAAACTGTCTTTCAAAATTGAAGCTAATATCTCACTATACATATTGCAAAATTTGATAATACCAAAGAGGGAGATCAATCCACAATCACACTGGAAATTTCAGAAACAGATAGAATATAGGTATTTATTATTTGAACCACAATATTAATCACCTTGGCCTAACTGACTTTCATCAAATGCAGCATCCAACAACTGCAGAGTACATGTTCTTCTCAAGTGTGCATGAAATATTCACCAAGTTATACCACACGCTAGGCCATCAAAATAAATTGTAATACTTTTTAAACGACTGAAATATTACTATCATTAGATCAAAATGTAATTCAATTAGAATTCAATAATAAAAAGTTATTAGAAATATCCCAAATATTTAGAATTTCAATAGTTCTTCTTTAGAAAGCTCATGACTCAAAATAAAAATGTAATGGTAAATTAGAAAATATTTCATACTGAATAATTATACAGGTATCACGTGATATAGAATGCAGCTAAAACAGTACTTAGAAGCTTAGAAGAAAAAATATTTTAAAAAGCCTAAGTTTTCTCTGAATAAGCAGGGAAAAGAGAACAAATTAATCTCAAAGTAAATATAAAGAAATAATTAAAAGAGCAAAAGGCAATAAAAGTAAAATGCATACTAGAAAGATTATTAAAGCTAAAAATTAATTCTTTAAATAATTGATAAAATTAACAGGCTATTAACAAGATTTAACACATAAAAAAAAGAAAAGACAAATTCCCAATACAAGTATTAAAGGGTGCATATTAGTTGGATCATATTCATTAATAAAGAGTATTATGAATAATTTATACTGATACATTTGACAGAATATATAAAGTACAAAAGTCTTTTAAAATACAATTATTAAAAACTAACAGAAAAAATGACACAAAACCATAATAGATATCCCTCTGAAATCAAATTTTTGTGTAGATCTTAAACTGGTTGCATAATCTTACACAAACTTTTTCAGGAAATATAAGGTGAATAACGGTTTCCAGGTCATTTTATAATTCTAGTATTAACCCAAGATCAGAGCCTGCAAAGGACATTACTCATGAACATTGACAGATAAATATCTAACCAAATATTAGCAGGACAGATGATATCTGCTGGCTCCAAATTGAATTTTATGTGTTGAATCTAGCAATACATAAAAGACATAATACATCATTAAAAAGTGAGTTCTATCTCAAGAGCGCAAGGTTGGTTCATTATTCAACAATATAATTCAATCAATATAATTTACTGTTTTTATGTATATATTCTATATATACATACCTTAGGCCAATTGTTGGTACAGAGATAGCCTATAAAAATTATAATAATAAGAAGAAACAAACACAATAACCTAAAACAGAAAACCTTGAGGAAGGGGGAAATCTGATTTTGGAAGTTATCACATTATTACATTCAAATGTTATTTTTTAAATAAAGAAACAGAAGGCATACAAAGAAACAGGAAGGTCTCACAATTTCAAATAATAATTATCAACAGAACTCTCCCTGAGAAAGACCTAATGTCAGAACTACTAGAAAAAGACTTTAAAACAACTGTCTTAAAGATGCTCAAAGAACTAAAAAAAGATGTGGAAGAAGTTCAACAACAATAAAAATATTAACAACAATAAAAAATCCAAAGAGAAGCAAACAAAAAATTATAGACCTGAAAAGTACAATATGTGACATTACAAATTCATTAGGTGGATTCAAAGGCGTATTTGACTGGACAGAGAAAATGATGAGCAAACAATAATAAGAAAATGCAAATTACTGAGTCTGAGGAACAGAAAGAAAAAAATTTGAAGAAAAGTTAATAGTACTAGAGGGACGAATGGAACACCATCAAGTGGACCAACATGCATATTATGTGAATCCCCAAAGGAGAAGAGATAGAGAAAGAGGAAGAGATAATATCTGAAGGATTAAAACTTCCAAATTTGATGAAATACATAAATACAAATATCCAAGAAGCTCAAGGCACTCCAAGTAAGATGAACTCAAATAGATACATACCAAGACACATTATAATCACATTTTTCAAAACCAAAGAAAAAAAGAATATATTGGAATCAGCAAGAGAGAAGTAACTCATTACATGCAAGTGATCTTCAGTTGGATTGTCTGCAAATTTTTCATCAGAGTCTTTAGAGACTAGAAGGCAGTGAACTAATATATTCAAAGTGCTAAAAGAAAAAAAACTGTCAACTAAGAATCTAATATCCAACAAAAGTGTTCTTCAAAAGTAAGAGAGAAATTAAGATATTCCAAGATAAACAAAAGCTCAGGGCGTTTATTACCAGTAGACCTTCTCTGCAAGAAATACTCAAAGGACTCCTCCAAGGAAAAATTAAGGACACTAAATAGAAAGATGAGACAAAATAAAGAAGTATTTTGTTAAAATTAAATACAAGAGCAGTTATAGAAGCAAATTAGATAACCTAGAAAAAATGTGCAAATTCCTGGAAATACAAAACCTGCTAAGACCAAGTCATAAAGAAAAATAATGTCTAGTCAGGTGCAGTGGTTCATACTTGTAATCCCAGAAATTTGGAAAGCCAAGGCAGGAGGATCCTTTGAGCTCAGGAGATTGAGACCAACCTGGGCAGCATAGTGATATCTTGTCTCTACAAAAAACTTGAAAAATTAGCCAGGCATGGGTGGCATGTTCCTATTGTTCCAGCTTTGTGGGAGGCTGAGGTGGGAGAATCACTTGAGCCTATACATCAAGGCTGCTGTGAGCTGTGATTGGGCCACTGCACTTCAAACTGGGTGACGAAGCAAGATCCTGTCTCAAAGAAAAAAAAAAGAAAATCCAATAGACTCTAACTAATAAAGAGATTAAAATAGCAACCAAAAAGATAAAAAAGTAGGAATTAACTAATGAGATAAAAGACTTGTACAATGAAAACTATAAAAGTTGTTGAAAGAGATTTATATAAAATCTTCTAAAATTGATATAAAATCTTGAGAAACCTCAAATAGTCAAAGCAATTTTATAAAAGAATAAAGCTACAGGACTCACACTTCCTGATTTGAAACTTACTTTTTTTTTTTTTTTTTTTTTTGAGACAGAGTCTCATTCTGTCAACCAGGTTGGAGTGCAGTGGCATGATCGCGACTCACTACAACCTCTGCCTCCCAGGTTCGTGCCATTCTCCTGCCTCAGCCTCCTAAGTAGCTGAGACTACAGGCACCTGCCACCATGCCCAGCTAATTTTTTTTTTTTTTTTTTTTTAAGTAGAGGCAGGGTTTCACTGTGTTAGCCAGGATGGTCTCAATCTCCTGACCTCATGATCTGCCTGCCTTGGCCTCCCAAAGTGCTGGAGAAATTCACTATTATACGAAGCTACAGTAATTAAAGCAGTGTGCTACTGGCATAAAGACAAACATATAGAACAATGAAATACTATAGAAAGTTTATATATAAGCCTTCATATGTATAATCCAATAATTTTTGATGAGGCACCAAGACCTTTCAATGGGGAAAGGACAGTCTTTTCAAGAAACAGTAGTAGGAAAACTGGATATCCACATGCAAAAGTATGAAGTTGGACTATTACCTAACACCAAATACAAAGAATTAACTGAAAATGGATCAAAGACCTAAATGTAAAATCTAAAATTATAAAACTGATAGCTTTAAACAAAAAATAAAATCCTCATGCCATTGGATTTGACAGTTATTTCTTAGACATAACACCAAAGATCAAATGACAAAAGATAAAAATAGAGAAATTGAACTTCATAAAAATTATAAAAATTTGCACTTTAAAAGATACTATTTTCCCAGAGTAAAACAGCAACCTACAGAGTGGAAGAAAGTATTTGCATATTACATATATGATAATGGAACAATATCTAAAATGTATACAGGACACTTAAAACTCGACAACAAAAAAACCAAACAACCCAATTCAAATCCAGGCAAAGGACTTGAATAGCCATTTCTCCAAAACAGATGAACAAAACCCATAAAAAGATGATAAACATCACTAAGCATTAAAGAAATGCAAATAAAAACTATAGTGTGATACCACCTATGCCCATTAGAATGACTATCACTAAAAAAACCAAAAAATAACAAGTGCTGGTCAGGATACGG
The DNA here is from genome assembly GCF_043159975.1 of Macaca nemestrina. Classification (NCBI taxonomy): domain Eukaryota; kingdom Metazoa; phylum Chordata; class Mammalia; order Primates; family Cercopithecidae; genus Macaca; species Macaca nemestrina. Next base: position 62,848,526 of record NC_092130.1, read on the forward strand.
AAAAATTGCAACCCTTGTACACTGTTGGTTGTAATGTAAAATGGTACAATCACTGTGGAAAACATTAGTGCAGTTCCTCAAAAAATCAAAAATAGAATTATCACACCATCCAGCAATTCCATGTCTTAGTATATATCCCAAAATTGAAAGTGAGGTGCCAGACAGATATTTGCACATTCATGTTCATAGCAGCATTATTCACAATAGCTAAAATGTGAAAGTAACCCAAGTGTACATATATAGATAAATAAATAACCAAAATGTGGCATATACATGCAATGAAATATTTTTCAGCCCTAATAAGTATGGAAATTCTGACCTATACTAAAACATGAATGAAACTTGAGAACATTAGACTAAGTCACAAAAAGACAAATACTATATGATTTCAGTTATATAAGGTACCTAGGATAGTCCAAATAATTGGGATAGAAAGTAAAAAGCTACTTTTCAGGGCCTGGGTAGAGGGAGAAACAGAAAGTTATATTTTAATGCATATAAAGTTTGTTTTACAAGATTAAAGAGTTCTGGAGATGGATGGTGCTGACAGTTGTGCTGCATTATGAATGTGTCTAATACCACTGAATTGTATATTTTATATGGTTAAGATGGTAAATTTTATATGTATATTATCACAATAAAAAAATGCAAAAACAAGTAAAACCCAACCAAAAATCCCTTTCCTCAAGTAAATGGCAGTTCTCATTAGTACTCTGTACATTTGATCTGCCATTGAATCACAATGGCATTCTAAAACTTTTGTAATAGATTTTATTAATAGGTCATTTTATTCCAAATTGCTTTTACTTTGTGACTTATTGCTGCTGTGATATTTAATACAGTTTTATGATTCATGTGTTTGCTAACACACTTTTCTCAAAAAAATGTGATTTTATATCATGAAATATTTTTCTTTCATGTATAGTATGTGATACCAACATTACTCTCGCTGGTTTTCTTATCTTCCTATTTATCTGATATATCTTCATCACAAAATGAAGAGGTTTTTTTGACATAAATAAGTTCATTCTAAAATGCTTTGTTATGTTATTAGAGAATTCTTCTCATTCAAATTTATTGTCATATTGCTATAATGGGTATTTCTCTTATTTTATGATTTTAAAAAATATTTCTTATTGCCTTATTGTTTTCCCTTTTACCACTCACGCTATTTCATTTGATTTTTTTCTTCCTACATGTTTTGAAGAAAAACGTGGCTATTTTTAAATTTTTATGGTGAATAATTAATGTTCTTCAAAATTATTTATTTTAGGCTTACTAAATTATTAAAGTCATGGATAAAACCTTTGATAACATTTCTAGAGCAATGAGTTGATCTCTTGCCATAGACTTTTTTCACAGTAGAATGAAAAGCATGCATGGCCTTCTTCCTGTTTTAGCAAGTAGATGAGATTGGTTGGGTGACAGCAAATGTAAGCCAAGGGAGGTAAAAAGCTCTTTTAGAACCCAATTAATAACTATATGTCAAAAACTACAAAGAGTTGCTATATCCTTTGTGACTACAGGATAAAACTATTTCACTCATTTTGGGCCCAGAAAGGTTTAAAATATGACAAATATCTCTACTTGCATCCAATGCAGGTTTTCCTCACTTGTCATCTAGCATGACTATACATCCTAAGACAAAAAAAACGTAATTAGAAACAATTTAATATTTGCTAATGAAACACATAGTCAAAACTGATGCAGCCAGTTATTTTCATTTAGCTTTAATCACAGTGACATATTTGCCTTAAAGGGTAATTTTAAAAAATCCTTTGAGTGAGTTATCTGTAAAGTTATCATAAGTATTGTTTATGGAAAGCAATGACTTTAATAGTCATTTAAGGCTTGATGATCAATGAAGTCCATAAAGCCAAAGATAAACAGGTTAATTAGAAAAGAAAAATGTTTTTTCTTGACCATTTTAAGAACAGTCTTGAAATTGTTTATCAGGTCATAATTGAGTTGATAATGTGCAAATTCATGTGGTTTTCTTATTCGTTAGAGTTGATGGATTTGGAGTAGAAATGAGGAGTTGCTTGCAGTAATAGAATCAGAGTACATTGCGATTGGAAGACACACTAAGTTCATTAGTCCAAATATCCATAAGGGGCTTACTCCATATGAGAATATCATGTACTTGCCCAAAGGCCAAAAGATAATGGGCATTTTTTTAAAGACTTTCTTATAAACATGCACTCCCCTGCTTGATCTCGATATTGAGTTCTTAACTTATTCTTAAAGGCTATGCTCATTAGATTTTTGAGTTTGAAAAGGACAATAAACTTGGAGGTTTGGATATCTGACTATCTGTTTATGTGATTTTAATTAGCCATGGACTCCAGCCTAAATATTTATTAGTTTTCTAACCTTTTGTTGGATTGCTACCATTAAACATCCTCTGACTGTGGTATTGATGTAAAGATAATATGGGCTGATTGAATGGTTTTCCAGGACTTTTATTTTAGGATGTGAAGGTTAATGTCCAGCTGCTGTTCAGATAAAATTTCTCTCTATAATTAAAATCAGCATATGCCTCCACATAAATCAAGAGAGGTTTGTTTTAATAAAATTAAATTTGAATTTGAGAATTTTTCCTCAGTGATAACAATTAGCAACAAGCAAAATGAGCATTTAAACGAAATACCTGAGCAAATCTAAATAATATATAAGTGAAGCTATGAGCTAGATTGTTCACTGTTGCAAATATTTAGAAAATTTAAAGAAAAATAGACACTAAGAAGTAAGTATTTTTCAATCTAATAGATACTACTTTTTGGCTTGAGCATCTAAGTTAGGAAAGTGGAACTTAAACTACACTAAATTATGTACTAATCAATGAACAGATTTATTATATTTTTTTTCCTTTTATTCATTCATGCTCTGCCACAAATGCAGTATCATAGACACTGATTAAAAGCATTTTATAAAATGACTTCATGCATGGCATTTATGTGAATTCAAAATGAGAGAAAGTAGTTTCAAAGCCTGTTACTCATTTAACTCTATATTTTAGAACCTATTTTCACAGATGTTTGAAGAAATAGCACATGTGCTGGATTTAATTGTAGATGCCTTATTTGGAGAACCAGAAATGCACACTTGCCCTTCATGAGTTTCTAGGGAAATTCTTGTCCAAACAGGTGAAGCTCAGCCAGATCGCCTGCCTGTTCTCTTCATAAATGGAGCTCTATGTGGTATGTCTGCCATTAAGCGACCTTGCCTTAATCCTCCTGCTAGACCACTAGAACATTTGACTTGCTGAGTTTTAATAGTCACACAATCTGTTTGGATTGTAATTTAATAGCGTTTCTTTGATTAGCTAAAATTGTGCATTTAAACATTCATATTTTCTGAATAAAAATTAGCATGTAAATAAATAATTTAAGTTGCCATTTTCATAATTATTCTGACTTATGAGCAAAATATTGAGAAGAAATCATGCTAGTTCATAAATGATAATTTTAAGACAATGGAATAGGTGTTTATTTATGAATTTTAGAACACTGATCATGAATGAAGGATTCTCACCTCTGGGGCATTTTACAAATTAATGTACATGAAAGCACTTCATTTACTATATGCTTTATTGTTATTACAATGATTTGAGGATTTGAAGCACTGTCTGTATTTTATAAAATGTATTTTCTGCATCATTTCTTTTAGGAATCAAAAAAGGCAACAAACTCATACACTAACTAGAAATGAAGAGGGAAAAACAAACCTATTTAAAATACCATCATATGCTATTTTTAAAATGTTGTCCTAGTTTCACGCTCCACTGAAACAGCTCTTACTAAAGTCAACAGTAATCTCATTTTTACTAAATACAACAGTCCTCATTTTACCTGAATTTGCAGCACCATCTAACATTATTGACCAATTTTTATAATACTCTCTTTTCTTGACTTTCATCATGCAATACTCCCTGATTTTGCTTCTATATCCCTTCTCTATCACTCCTTTTACATTGTAAGCACTTTGTTTAAATAGAAAAACTTTTTAAAGTTTTAACTCAAAGTCTCTTCTTCTCTTGTCATTCTTTCTTCTTCCACCACCTCATTTATAAACACTAAATTACACCATATACAAAAAAATTCACAACCGTATATCCAAGTCCAGATTTCTATTTTGAGTTTCAGACTTCTCTATCCAATTAGCATCTTGATATCTACTTGATGTCTCAAAGGTGACTCAAAGTCAACATGTCCAAAAATACACTTACAACTTCATTCAAAACACTGGATTTCTGCCAAGGTTTTCTCTCAGTGAAAGGTATTGCCATCAATTCAGCCATTCTATCAGAAACCTGGGAGTCAAGCTTGATACCTCTCTCTAATTCACCTCTACAACGAATCTATTACCATGTTCTGTCAATTTTGTTTAATATAAATATAGATATATGTAGATATAAATAAGTAGATGTCTAAACTCTCTAGAGTTGGCAGAGATGCTTTCAGAATAGAAACTAAGCAACATTCTGGACCTAACTCTCTCAAGAACAATTGCATCAGCATACAGTATTCAGTAGAACTTAGCTTAAATGCCAGTAGAACTTAGCTTAAATGGGCTGCTTAATACAGAAGTTCCTCCCAACTCTAAAATTCTCAAACAGTTTACCAATTTTAGACCACAGCACCTTCATTTGTAAAGAAAAATGTTTTTAGAAATTCAAAAACTCTCTTTTATCAAGTCATAATTAGCTAGATTATGGTTGTTCAAACTGCGTCAGAATCTCCATGATTTGAAATGGTATGGCTTATTTTAAATCTCTGCTTTGTGTCTATCTTGGATGGCTGAGAATTCTGTTATGCATAGTTCATAACAAAACATTGTTCATATCCTGGAGCCAAGCAGATACAGCAGCCATGACTGGGTATATTATCAGAGACACAGATAACTCTAGATCAATAATCAAAAGAATATTCTGTCTCAGCTGTCAAATATTATGGCCCAGAAGTCACATGCATCACTCCTGTTCAGAGCTCATTGTCCAGCCATATTTAGTCACGCGTCCATCCCTCTCATAAGAGAGCCAGGGAGTGCCTAGTAGGCAAAAAGATGAGAACATTTGATGAGCCATATTAGTGACTTCCACATTACCCAAAAGAATTGTTATATTAAAACATGATTTACTAAGCAAAAGCTAAAGCTTTAAATTATTTGGATGGCTAATCATATGTTTCCCAAATCAGTTTTGGATCTGCAATATTGTATAAGGAAGTCAGTATTGTCCCACATTTTCAATTAAATTATTATTTTAATAATACTTCTATTTTGTTAGCTCTTCAAATAGTAAACGTTCAACAAATGACACCCCATTCCTTAGTGAAACTTTATGAAAAGCAGAGATTATCCAAAAGTGACACATCTTTCTTGGCTTCTGATCTTTAACTGTCTCCTTTAGAACAGAGAAAGTCCTACTTCTTTGGAAATAAGGTCCGTTGAAATGTCCTTAATTCTCACCAGTCTCTGATAGCATATTCTCACTTGGTAGTTGGAGAAAGAAATGTGACAAACTCTGAAGGTCTATTGGAGTTCTCTAGTGCTAACTATGCTAACTACTTTGCTTTACATTCACTCTTGGTTGTTTTGTTGTTGTTGTTGTTAATTTCTATTACCCTTTTTAGTGAGTAGCTACAAGCAAAAAAACTGTATTTCCTCAAAGAAATATGATTTTCTTAGAAATCCAACACATCTGAAAGAAGAAATGATGCACAACATTTCAAAAGTAGTTCTGCTGTCATGAAATTTCTCATCCCCTTCTCAGGCTAACAGGGAGCAACTAAGTCAAATATATCCTGCTTCTGGCAAAATCTTTATGTGATACTATGGATGCCGTCATCTGGAACTTGGTTTCCAAACTGTCTCAGAAAAATATTTCCTTTCCATTCAACATCAAGGACCATTCTTTCCAGCCATGTGAGTCTCCTGACAAGAAAATTTTTAATGCTGTCTTTAAATGGAACAGCAAGTGACTGCAATTCCATTATTGGAGTGTAATATGCCTGATTGGCCAAGGCTACAGGAACTTTATTTAAATTCTTCAATAGGGTAAAAGAGGCACTCAGATCGCTTTTTTCACAGCTATGGCTAAGTCATATAATATGATTTGGTAAGTGTAGATGACATCCCATTAGAGTATTTCTAGGTGGCAAGTCCTGTAAGAAACTGTCATGAGCTCGTATATCAACCTGTTAAAATGTTCACATTCTTTTTAATGAAAGAACAAATGAGAATTCAAAGTGCAAAATAATAGGTGCTCAACCTTGTGAACTCCATGGTCACATTTAGCTTCATATAAAGCACCCATCTGATTTTCAAGCCCTGCAAACTATCATTGAGGCTTTCAGAAACTTTTATAAAATTAACATGGATATATTTTCTTTTTGAGTTGCATGTCCCCAAGATGTGTCATATATATAGCTCTTAAGTTTTGACTGATAACCCTAACAGAAAAGGTAAAATTTCATCCAGGGGTTATTCTAAAACATTGCATATTTTGCAGAACAATATGGTGCCCAGAGTAATGAATTAACAGTTGAGACGTAAATGTGCTGTCCATCAACAGTGATTGATCACTAGCTGGTATATACAGAATATATGTATAGTATGTGTGTTCTTGCTCTCTTCTTTTGTTTCATTTTTTTAAAATTGCAGTTTAGTTGACAAAGGGATTTGGCTCCAAAGTAGTAATAGCGGGCAGAGGAAAATATCAAGAAAAGCTTCTCAGCTAAGTGCTGGTAACTACTAATACATCAATTATGTGTTATTTACCTTTTATAGAAAATTGTAATTGTTATTGTGTTTTATAGATTACCAAAAAGATTTCACCTCTTACTCTGATGAAATGTTAAAATGTAGAGGAGGGGAAAATAATATATTTGATATCCAATATCTCTAGCTGGGTTTACAAATATTAAGACTCTGTATAAACTCTCTTCACTGACTCAGATTCTGGAGCAGCCTTGTTATAATTCACTGTTATTATCTGTCTAATCAGGGGATAAAGGCAGAGTGATTTGTGCCTTTAGGCAAACTTCCTTACACTCACTATTCTGTTTTCATTTGCAGTAATTTAGTATTCTGCCCTAGTTTCTGGTTTCTTAAAGACTGACAATTTCAAGCCAAAACTCATCTTTCCTGGGTGTCCATCAGTACTGTTTAAACCTATTGTGCCATATAAATAGCACTCAGGAGCCTTCCATAAGAAACTCTGCCATGTGGCATATTCTATCCACCTCCTTAAATCTTGATAGCTCTCACAGTTGCTGACACCACAACAAGTCATTGAGTGAGCCTCGCAGGTGCTGTGTGTGGTATCAGAACCGATTATTATTGACATTATTTTCTTATGAAAATATTACTAGCTACGTAATCTGAAAATATTTACAAAATTATATTGCAGAATGGGATATAATTTTGATAGATCATCAAGTCTTCAGGGAGTATTGTACCGTTGGGGGACCTTTTTGTGTTTCCTTACATTTTAAAGATTCCTAAAATCCAGCCATTAATGCTAAAGTTCTCTACAAATATATCTCTTGCATATATATTAACAGTGATGGAGATAGTAGAACTGAAAACACTGATTAAAAAAGTAACTTGTAAATATTGTACAAGAAATATCCACAAGAAAACCAGAAGAAACCAAAGACCGAAATGATAAAAGAAATGAAAAATAGATATATCTACTAGCAAAGAAATATTAAGTTTTTGAGGCTTACATATTGCCTCCCTCTAAACAATTAAGTGGTGATTTCAACCATGCCCATAAAAATGTTACCTAATTGTGAACAACTGTTTTTCATTTGCACTAGAAGGGATCTTTTAGCAAAAGCAGGTTTATTACCTGAGTTATCTCAATAATTGCCTGAACACTGTAATTTGTCTGTGGAACACAAGCCAAAAGGAAGAAATAAACCTAAATTGATTGCTAGGCATTAAGGATATCATCCTTCCTATAAACACTGAGGCTTACGGCCTGCTGCTAACAAAGGAATGTGAGGACTAACAGACTTTATTAAGAGGATCCTCTCCATTCTTTAGAGATGATTAAGCATAATATTATCTAAAAACAGGAAGTTGAGCAAGAAGGGCATTGCATTTGCTTCTGATTTCGTTCTTTCATTTATTCACTGAATTAATTCATGAAATGTGTTCTTGTCCTGTATTTCCTTGTTAGACAAGAAGGCCGTGATAAGACCCTAGTGAGATATAGAGAAAAGATACAGATCCTGTTTTCAAGGCGTTTCCAGGGATTTCATTGAGCTGAAATGCAAAAAGATGGAAGGACTCATTCAGGACAACTGAACATCTTGAGCAAAGGCAAAGCTGGGCACAGAATGCAACACAATCCCAATCAAAGGATTAGCACAACAAGAAGAGCATGGGCCACTGAGTACCAAGGATTTTTGGTTGGAACTCAACTCCATACTCCAATTTCAAGTAACAAGCCTAGAAATAATTTAGGAGGTGAAAGAGTGAAGAGAGTAGGTTTATGAAAAATTCCTCCTCTCAGATAGAGTATTCTTTCATAAATGAAATGACATTTGAAGCCCAGCCATTTGAAACTATTCTTTTTTTTTTTTTTTAATGTTTTCAGAAGCCACAATCCTCATAAATTTAAAGCTACACTATTTTTTCTATGGAGAAAGTTCCAGGACGCTTTCATTTGCAAGGTAGTATTTTCACCATATTACTAGGAATCAAATAAAATTTCAACACATTATTTTTATTTTTAAAAATAAACGATAAGTTCTGGTTTCTAGGATATGTTATTAATGTGGGCAGGAGAGAGGGAAAGGTAATAGCAGTCTGGTTTATTTCAGTGAAAATTTTCTGCTGATACTTCATTGCCAACATATATAGTCTTAAGTTACAATACTATGATTCATGAGTGTATATCTGAATAACCTTTCCTATTCAACAAACATTTAATGAGCATCTACAATGTGCCAGTATTTGTCTGGATGCTGAGGAAGGAACAAAACAGGAAAAAAATTCTGCTTTCATGAAGCTCACATTCTAAATGGGACAGGGTATATAAAATTCCAATGTGTAAGTAATGCACAATGCATGCATATCTGATTTTGATTGTCAGAGAGATTGAGTAACTTCTAGAGAACTGAAGCAGTTTCATGAATTCCTTAGTGTGAAGCAAGAAACTCACTGCTAAACACATTCAGCCTGTCTTAGACTTTTCTTGAATTCATTATGTTTACCCAATTTAGGGGAAGATGCTATGAGCTATTGAATACACCCTGTAACTCAGATATAGCAATATTACTCAATATAGTAATATTACTCAGCAAGTAAAGACAGCTTGTTGCCCCAATTTGAAAAAAAAAAAAAAGTGAAATGTTGAAAATATTGAAAAAGTGAGATGTTGAATACTGTACCAAAATAAGTTGAAAATGAATAAAACAATTTTATACAATTGAATTTAAGAGTTGAAAGAAATATTGGAGAACACGCAGTCCAAACTTCCCCTTTTTTATATTAAAATTCAAATACATAAGCAAAAAAGAAAAAACAAACAAAACAACAACAAAAATAGCTAACCAAAGTCCACAAGGTTTTAGGTCAAGTGGACATTAATATAAGACTGAAAATTAGAGATCATGATTGCTATAAATTAGTGATCCCCAGGGTGATTCAGGATTCCATAGGATTCTAAGATCTATTCATGGAAACCACAAAGGCAAATCTATTCTCTTAACAGTAATAGAACTTACTATCTTTTTTACTTTATACTCTCATAGTGAACCATCAAGATATGTGATGCTACACCAGATGGAGTACAGACACAGATATGAGTACTAGCTGTCTTCTAGTAAACAGATGATATTTGCAAAGGTATAACAGCTAATGGATTTATTATTATTTTAATAAATTCATAAATATATATGTTGACAATTTCTTTGCCTTAACTTCTACTTTCAATGGATATAACCCATACAAAAATAGCTCTTCGAGTCATTAATAACTTTTAGGGATACAAAGAAAATCTGAGACCTAAACCTATGTAGCAATTGACTCATCTTGTTAATATCTCATTGCTGAATTTGTATAGTGTATAGACTTTTAACAGTTATTAAAAATCGTCAAAAACATTAGTGTTTACAATTTATTGGGCGACCAATATATGCCAGTGTACATACAGAATTTAGCAACAATTGTACAAGCCAAGTATTTTATTTCCATTTGATAGAGGAGAAAACTGAGAATAAGTAAGTTTACATTGTCAGTGGTCAAACACCTAGTGGCTGACGCAGTCCATATTCATACCTACTTCTCAGAAACTACCACTTTTCTTCTCAATAGTTCCAGGCTAGTTAGAACTCAGTTAAGCAGAGTCTAAGCCCCGCCTATTCTCCTATCATCATTCTTCTCTGCCTCAGATTCATAAATTACACACACACACACACACATACAAAAAACAAAACCAATAACAACAATAAAACAGCAAAAGAGCCTGGGCACGGTGGCTCACGCCTATAAAACCGGCACTTTGGGAGGCTGAGGTGGGCAGATCAGGAGGTCACGAGTTTGAGACCAGCCTGGCCAACATGGTGAAACCCTGTCTCTACTAAAAACACAAATATTAGCTAGGCATGATGGCGGGTGCCTGTAATCCCAGCTACTCAGGAGGCTGAGGCAGGAGAATTGCTGGAACCCAGGAGGCAGAGGTTGGAGTGAGCCGAGATCATGCCACTGCACTCCAGGCTGGGTGACAGAGCAAGACTCCATCTTGGAAATTTAAAAAAAAAAAAAAGAGCCAATCTGTAGAGATATATGAGGTCGTGGAATTCAAATTAGGAAGTTATAAGCCAAATATATATATGTGGAAAGAGAGTACATAGAAGACTGAATGAGAATAAAATATATAAATGTAAGCAGATAAGCACAATGTGATCAAGCAGAAATGAAGACACAGAAAAAAAATGATGGAGTCAAAAGGGAAATAAACTCTTAAACAACCAACCTCATAAAAAGTGAGCAAAGGATATGAGCAGATACTTCTTAAAAGAAAACATGCATACGGCCAACAAGCATATGAGAAAAAAGCTGAACATCACTTATCATTAGAGAATGCAAATCAAAACCAAAAGGAGATACCATTTCTCACCAGTCAGAATGGCTATTATTAAAAAGTCAAAAAACAACAGATGCTGGCAAGGTTGTGGAGAAAAAGGAATGCTTATACACTGTTGGTGGGGGTATAAATTAGTTCAACAATTGTGGAAGACAGTGCGGCAAATCCTTAAAGACCTAAAGAAAGAAATACAATGTGATCTATAATATTGTTGACCCAACAATCCCATTACTGGGCATATATCCAAAGGAATATAAATCGTTCTCTTATAAAGACACATGCATGTGTGTGTTCATTGCAGCACTATTCAGATAGCAAAGACCTGGAATCAGCCTAAATGTCCATCAATGGTAGACTGAATAAAGGAAATGTAGTAGATAAACACCATGGAACACTATGCAGAAAAAAAAAAAAGAATGTGATCGTGTCCTATGCAGAAACATGGATGGAGCTGGAGGCCATCATCCACAGGAAACTAAGACAGGAAAAACAACAACAACAAAACCACATGTTCTCACTTATAAGCAGGAGTTAAATGATGAGAACACATGGACACATAGAAGGGAATAACACACACTGAGGCCTATCAGGGTGGAGAGTCGAAGGAGGGAGAGGATCAGGAATAACTAGTGGGTACTAAGCTTAGTACATGGGTGATGAAATAATCTGTACAACAAATTCCCATAACACAATTTTACCTATATAACAAACCTGCACATGTACCTCTGAACTTAAAAGTTGGCCAGGTTCGGTGGCTCACGCTTGTAATCCCAGCACTTTGGGGGGCCAAGACCGGTGGATCACTTGAGGTCAGGAGTTCGAGACCAACCTGGCCAACATGGCGAAACCTCGTCTCTACTAAAACTGCAAAAATTAGCAGGGTGTGATGGCGCATGCCTGTGTGCCTGTAATCCCAGCTACTTGGAAGGCTGAGGCAGAAGAATCGCTTGAACCAGAAGGCGGAAGTTGCAGTGAGCAAAGACTGCGCCACTACACTCCAGCCTGGATGACAGAGTAAGACTCTGTCTCAAAAAAATAAAATAATAAAATAATTAGATTGAAGTTAAGCAAAAACAAAAACTCTCAAAAATGTGTTTCTTGAAAGCAGAGAAAGTAGAATAAAAGCTCAAGTTTGTTTAAACGAAAACGGTAATATGTCAAAGGTGGGAGGGAATAGAATGGCAAGCCAAAAAATATTATGTTCCGAGATATATGCAAAATTTAAAAAGAAGGAAGAGGAGAGGGGCAACAGAAAAATTTGTAAGTATATGTTAGAAAGATTCATAATGAATAAGAAATGAAATGAAATGAGTATAGTTGGCATTATCTTAGACATAATTAAAAAGGTAAAAATGTAGAACATGTGTAGAGAATGTTTTAAATAAAGTAAGTTAAATATTAGAACTGGACCCAAAACTAGCCAAATAGTATAATAACAAGGGTTCTATTTACGTGTATGAGGTTACGATGATTTTTGTGAGCAACACATCTGCCGAAGGAATTACTTTCTGGCAATACTAAATTGTTAATACAGTTAAACAGATGTATTTGATGGAATATTTTTCTCAAATTGACTTATAATAAATTGTTCAAATTTGCTTTCTCTACATATCATAAAAAGGATAGCAATCTTGAAATTTGCCTCTGTTTCATATCCCTTTATATCCTCTAAAATAGATTTTTCTTCTTTTCCTGCCATAATTGATTAGGGAGTAGATAAAAGAAAATGGTTTAAACACAAAATATATACTTTCCCAGTGAGAATAGTTAACAAAGACATGTGGATGATAACTGTGAAGTCCATGAACTCCAGAAAGCTGCATAGATAAACTGTAAGTATTTCTACCCTAAAAGTAGGGTGCCCAGGAGGCCACTCTTTTCCAGCTGAGGATCAGCCATTACTGTGAGAGCCAAAGGGCAGGGATAGTGACCTGGTCACAGCAAGTACTGGTAGCATTTCCTCTCTGAAGAATGTGCTAGGATCAGTTTCAGATCTGTGATTTTTCTTTCTTTCTTTGATCTACTATTGAATAGTTATGGAGGGATAACGATGGAAAACTATCTTCAAATGCCACTGAGTACAGTCAAAATTATTTTTGTGTCTCAGTTAAAATTCAGGAGATGAAACAAATGAGCTGGAGCAGAAAAGGTACTTATTCTAAAGTTGACTTTGAATTTCTGCATCTCACAAATCAATACCTTTGCTCAGTCAACTTCCACAATTTGAATGTATTTTTAGGAATATTAATATTTGCTATTAAAACATGCTCTCTCCAAGTACCATGATAAGTGGCTTTCCAAAACTATTACAGATATTTTATTACCATCATTTCATTTTAAAAATCAAATAATTCTCACGGAAATTAAGTAACTTGTCCAAGCCTATTCAACTAGTTAATTGCATAGCGAAGAATAAATCTGGATATTAATGACTATGCCTTTGTTTTTAACCTCCCACATAAAGCTGTCTTAGGAGTGGGGCTCATATTTCTAAAAATATCCTGGTACACAACCAGGGCAAGTAATCATTACCTTATACCCACAATGTGTGGAAACAGATCTACAACAGTCTTGGATATATGAATCATCATCTAAATGAATATGTTTAGAAAACAAAATTGAAATAAAACAAAAATTCACCTCATTATCTGGACCCTGAACTCAAATCAACCTGTCTCAAAATGCTGTAAATGAACCTGGTTACATAGTTCAGCTGGTTCATTAATAGTCTGCAAGTATCAATGTAGACAGGACTTAAGGGAACAGTTAGATAGTAGTCCCTTCTCTCCCCTTCCACCCATTTGTTTAAATGCCTTGTGTCTCCAACTCAGGGCCAATAAAACAATAAAAGGGAAAAAAATGTGTTTGAAATCAGAACATGCTATAAAATAAAAAGTAAATAAAAACGAGGAGGAAATACAAGTCATGAGTGGAGAAAAGAATCATGGTAGGTCTAGAGTTATCATACAGGCATTTCAGCCTTCACCCCCAGCCCCCTTCTCTTCGTTTTGTCCACATGCATGGCATAGGTGTTATCTGCAAGCGTTGTAAAGCAGATCTTTAATTTTTGGCAGTAATTCAGAACTGAGCAACTTTATGGCATGTGAGGAATTTTGTCTTATTGGAAAAAAAGTCAGAAAAATGATACAAATAAAATTATAGTAACCAGTAAAATAGGGAAAATAAGGTTGGGCTAGAAAAGCAGTGGTGCATGAAAGTATATCACGAAAAGAATTTAAATTATCAATGAAAAATATGATATTACTGAGCTAGAAGAAAATGTCATTTTCACATTACTGAAAAGAGATGATTGAGCGCTTTTGCTCAGCAAATTTAATAATTTATACAAGCTTAATCAAGTAAAAACAAAAGTAACAACCACTCATAGAGTGAGGCACTGTGTTAAGCATTTACATTTATTTAATTTGTATAATAATTGTATAAATAAATATCACTCACATTTTATTGAGGAAAATTGAGACTCAGAGAAATTAAGTAATTGTTTTGAAGTTACCTATTAAAAATGGCAGCAGAGCCAAGATTGGAACAAAGTTATCTAGAATCTTATAAAGTGAATGAAGACCTCATAAATAACACCGATAGGGTTATTAGAAGGAAGGGAGTGTGTGGACTAAAGTAGACAGGAACGTTCCACTCAATATTTAATGATATATGCTGAGTAACTGCTTTATCACAGTCTCTCAGTAAACATGATCCCTTTTAGGTCATTACAATTGATGTAGAATAGGCTGTTAGACACATGGATAAATCAGAAAGCACTGTAATGTAATCTTTCAAAATGAACTGAAATACTTTTTTTAAAATTATTTGAATGACAACATAAGGAAGAGTGGAAAAAATTTAGAACTGAGATTATAGAACTAGGAAAGATTTAGAAAAATTATTTAGAATTGAAGACTAAACTAGGAAAAACACAAGAACATGTAAGCATAACAGATCATGACTGAGAAGGACAAAGGTAAAGAGAAGGAAATATTTTTAAATAAACAAAAAATAAAAAATGCTACATAAAAATATGAGAAATGGCAACAGATGTAGGAGATAGATAAAAATGATTCAAGATACATGTTATGATTCCCTGAAATAAAAAGGTACGTCAGAGAATGAAAAATAATAAAAGTTATAATGCAAGAAAATTCCTAAAATTAAAAAAAAAAATTTTAACTTAAAAGAGCAAATAAAAGAGTACAACACAAACATAGACAAATAGACCCAGAATAACCAATAATGAGGTTTAGTCAAATAAAATTACTAAAATTACAACCAAAAGTCCATTGGACATCTAAGCAAAAACATAAAAATACTTACTAGGGAAAGAAAATTAGATTATCATGAGACGTTTCAATAACAGTATTTTATAGCAGAAAGTGAGGGATACCTAAGGGAAGATGAGGGATAAAAGAATACCTAAGAAAATGAACTATGAACTAGGATTTGATCCAAGCAAACTGAATTTCAACTATAAAGTATTTAGGTAAACTTTATGACAATCAAATACTTGGAAAATTCTGTTTCTGTTAGCACTTTATAAAGAATTTGCTAGAGAATGGACTTTAGACAATCAAAATGAATGCAGAAACCACAAGAGGATTGGTGGTGAGCATTTAATATATAGGATTAGGAATAAACATGGTTATAAGGCATGGATTATAACATGAAGCGGCTGTATGTTTTAATGGTGTAGATATGGTAACCTATCAGAAATAGGAAAGAATGAAAATATATAATTGTATAATTACAAAGTTTAGTATGATTGTGAAACAACATTAAGGGAAGAGAAATCCCTAAAAATTAAATATAAAAATGAATCAAATAAATCAAATGTGTATCCTATTGGCAGCATATTCATTTCAAGAGAAATTATTTCAAATGACTGTAAAAAACAGTAATTAGAGTATACGTCCCTAATAGGATATGACTTAAGAGCACAAAGAACTTAAAAAAAACACCAACCATGTAAACGGTTTTCAGTAGTTAGATCCTGTTCTTGTGTCAGCATTGTGATTTTGAGACAATTAATGTGTATAATGTGGGATAAAAAACAAATGAAGAATCAAGTGATATTCCAACTCTATCATTGCTGAGATTCTCAATGTGGAAAAAATTGTGGCGAGATATAAGATTGAAGAAGTTACATAAATTCACTGATTTTTAATTTTAATTTATTGGATAAGTAGAAAGTAATTCATAAAAGTATTCTATCCTCAAATAATAAAAACAAAGCAAAAATGTAAGCAAACAACTATATACATATATACACATACATACTATGCATATTATACATATGACTATGCATGTATGTGTGTACATATATATACACACATATACACATACACATATATGTACATATATATACTCATATATCAGAAAGTCTCGAGTTTACAATGGTTCCACATAACAAATTTTCAGACTTTCTGATGATGTGGAAGCAGTATGCATTCAGTAGAAATTATACTTTCAGTACCCATACAACTATTTATTTTTCATTTTCAATATAGTATTCAATAAATTATATGCGATATTGAACACTTTACTATAACATATGCTTTGTCTTATACGATTTTGCTCAACCATAAGCTAATATAGGTATTGTGAACACATTTAAAGGAGGTTAGGCAAAGCTATGATGTTTGGTAGATTGGATGCATTAAATGCATTTTTGACTTATGATATTTTTGACTTATGATATTTCAACTTTGGTGGGTTTATTAGGATGTAACCCCATCGTGAGTTGAGGAGCATCTGTACTGCTATTGTTTGCTTGGTTTTATCTTTATTCTGTTTTGTTTTGTTTTGTTTTTATAACTTTTTAGTTCCATCTGCTGAAAAGTCTAGAAGCAATAACCAGCTCAGAAGCAATGAGCACTGCAAATGCCCAGATGGTAGTTTTGGAATACCAGTTTCCATGAAAAAAGAAAAAAAAAATGGGACAGTTCAGTGAAATGTTTCATTTTAGATCTGGAACAGGAAATATACAACATGAGACTACAACATAGCCATGAAGCTCTCAAGAAGAGGTATGTGAATAAGCCTAAGTATTAGGTTTCCATACTTAGGTTTGTATCTAAAGATGAAACAATATTTGAATATTAATGAGGTTAAACCTGTCAGGGATGGAACTTCATTGAATATGTTCAAATGTATACAGTCATATATATCCATTTGAGGGGATTCTAGACAATTAAATTTTTATTTTGAAAACTGACATGTGAAAGAAAAGAACCTGGCATGTATCCAGTCTTTCCTTTAAAGAGTGTACAACTAGGTAACCAAATGATAAATGAGGAAATCTGTTTCGGAAATATTCTAGCCAATAAATCAAAAAGTTACAATGAAAGAGGATAATCACCACTTTGCAACCCATAATTAATTAATGGATCTAGGCATAAATCATCAATGACTGTTAACTTCACAAATCAGATATGACGGGCTTCCTGAACAGCACAACTTCACCTCTGAAACAATCTTACCAAAATATTCTAGATCCACCTAACAGTTCACAGACAAAAATAGAGGACAGAAGATCATGCTAAATGGTAATGCAGGGATGTAATCGGCAAAATCCACAGTGTGGAAAATTCTACAGGAAAAAATATGTGAGTTTCTTCTACACATAAATATCAAAGATTTAAAAAAAAATAACAAAGAAAAAAGTGGAACCTACAGATTAGAAACTAAGTAAGAGAAGACTTCTGATTTCCGTCTGAGAAGAGAGTTTCAAAGTCATCACTCACATTCTTGCAATAAGAAAAAGTTGAAAATAATAAAAATGAATGACTTTTTTACGAAACTATCAGAGAAAAAACATGGTAGAGAGAAAAAACCTCTCTAAAATTTGAAGACAGATGTATCCCAAGCAACACAGTCCAAATCTGCTTACCTGAAATGAAAGAAGCCTCTGAAACTCTAGTTAAATTGTAACTTTAATGAATTGCTTGAGGCTGAGTGTGGACTAGTACCAGTGAGAAAGTCTGGGAGGTTGTGGTTTTAGGGGAGCCCAATATTTTCTTAGGGTTTGTCTCCAGGTTCTCACAGTGAAGATCTGACAAAGATTCCATCATGGGTTTTGAAGTGGAAAAAGGCTAATCATTTGAAATATCATTGAAGCCTTCTCCATATTTGGGTCTATCCTCCAGGGAAAAAACTTTGCCAGAGCCTTCTTTTACCTTGGGGAAAAGCATCTCTCTGAACCCTCTAGCCTTGTCTCTTGTGTAAGGAAGTTAAAAAAAAAAAAAAAAAAAGAAAGAAAACATAGTCAACAGGGGTCAGGCTTTCAAGGAAACAGACTGGCAATGCTGCAGCAGGGAAGGAAGTAAAAGGTAGGGTTAAAAAATAGAAATTAATAAAAAAGCTGTATCATGGAAGAACCACTCTTGAAAACCACTGAGACATGTCTGCTAAAAGACAGGTTTAACAGAATGCAAATCATAGAAGACTCCCCTACCCCAAACCTTACCTTAAGCCAATAGTCTCCAATATAATAAGAGTGCATTACAACAGAAAGAGCTGCATAACACAGATTGTCTCTGAGAAGGAGTACTTGAGGAAGAACAAAGTCAGGAGAGATAAAAGCAAGGACACTAAAGGAACTTGAAGCTCTGCCCTCTGTAGCTATAGAAACTCCCAGTTAAATTAATATAAATTCTCACAATAACATTCTATATAACATCCCTGTTACCCAACACATCATGTATAGCTGTCAACAAAAAATTATAAAACATGACAAAGGCAAAAAATAATACAATCTAGAGACAAACATGAAAAGCAAACTTGGACATGACATAGATGTAGAAAATATCAGGCAAGAAATTTGAAATAACTTTGGTTAGTATGCTAAGCACTTTAATGAAAAAAGAAGGCAACACAGAAAAATCAATGGGCAGGGACCAGGTGCAGTGGCTCATACCTGTAATCCCAGCAATTTAGGAGACCAAGGCAGGTGGATCACTTGAGGTCAGGAGTTCAAGACCAGCCTGGCCAACATGGTGAAACCCCGCCTCTACTAAAAATACAAAAAATTAACTGGGCATGGTGGCACATGCCTGTAATCTCAGCTACTCCGGAGGCTGAGGCACGAGAATCACTTGAACCTGGGAGGTGGAGTTTTCAGTGAGCTGAGATCCTGCCACTGGACTCCAGCCTGGGTGACAGAGTGAGACTCTGACTCCAAAAAAAAAAAAAATTGTTAGAGGGGAAAAAAGCACAAATAATACCTTCAATGGGCTTATCAGTAGATTAAACATGGCTGTAAAAATAATCATCAATGAGCTGTAAAACAGATTGATAGGAATTTCACAGACTGAAATGCAAACAAAAGGGGAAAAAAAAAACGAACAAGGAGAACAGAATATCCAAGAACTACGGAACAATTTTAATAGGTGCAACATACATATAATTGTAATATCAGAAGAAGAAGGAAGAAAACATAGAGTAGAAAAAATATTTGAAGTAATAATAGCAATGTTGATTGTTACCACATAGGAGCCTAGAATAGAAAAAATATGTATAAAAATCTGAATAAAGTGTAGTCTTTAGCTAACAATATTAATATGGTACTTATATGGGCTCACTTATTGTGACAAATATACCATATGAACATAAGATGTTAATCATTGGGGAAACTGGGTCCAGGAAATATGGGAACAGTCAGTATTATTATTACACTTTTTCTATAAATCTCAAACTATTCTTAAATTAAAGTATTTTTAAGAAAAGAATTAAGAAACATATCAATCAATTCATATGCCAGGAGTTTAATTTAGTTGATATTATATTTTTAAACAAAGGACATTTATAAGTTAATTGAAAATTTGAATGGATTGGCTATTTGATGTTAAATTCTTAATTTTTTGAAAAAGATAATGTTTTGTTAGTTTTATGTTAAAGAGAATACTTTTATCACAAAAAATGCAAACTGAGTAGTTATTAGTGAAACAGTTTAATGTCTGAGACTTGCTGCGGATTAAGAGTGGAGGAGGAGAAGTGGCTAAAGGCAAGGATGAAGCAGAGTTGGCAGGAGTTGATGGTTGCGGGCAGTTGGCAATGCATGCACAAGGCTCATGGTACTGTTCTGTCTAGTTTGTATACAATTGACGTTTACTAAATAGACATATTTTAAAAGTCTCACAAGAAAACGTATAACTTGTTAACTATTGTTTTGAGGGATTAAGAACAAACAAATAAAAGATGGATAGACTGAAATTTTCTGAGATAATAAAGAGCAATTTGGCAAAAACTCTTCAAATTTTTACAAACATGGATTTTTTGGAATATAATTTATTGCATTATCTTTAGGGGAAAAAAAAAAGCCATTTTATTAACAAGGGCTTGGATTGCTGATCTTGTCACCATACCTTACATTCCTATCTGCTTAAGGCACAGATGCTGCAATAAAGAATAGCAATGTAATATGTACAGATAAAAAGAAGATGGCCTGAGCTAATACCAAATTAAACAATACATGACAAGCAGCAGCCAGATGCACATGCGAGAATGCCAAGTGAGGGACACAAAGGGGCTGCATCTGGACTAAGGCCAATCATGGAATGTTAAGCACAGAATTTTCTGCCTTATCAAAAGCATTGTAAATAATTGCTAAGAAGGATGCTTTTTAGAGAATGAGAATTATAAGTATAGGTAAGATCCAAGTGTAAATGGGTGCTAAAAATAAATCCCATTTCCCCCCTAACCAGTAAGCCATTCCTTTAGGAGATATTATACTTATTAAGCTATTTGTGAAACTGGGATGAATATACCACACACATATACTTACACAAATACATGCAAGTTATTTTACATTAGAAATTGAAAAGACGATGACATACCAAATGCATATCAAGCTTAAACATTAAAAAATGAAAATTTGGAGGAAAATAGAGCCTTTATGAAACAATAAAGAAGGCTCTCAGGTGTAACTGAAGCTTACGCTGTATAATAAAAAGGGGCTTAAAACTATTCTGGCTTTAGGCTTTTTACACATCATTAACATCTACCACTTGAAGTCACTTCAAATTAGGCATCCCAGCAGTTAAGTTCACATTTTCCTTGCTTCAAGGAAAGAATAAAAATGTAAGACCAAAAAAATATAAAAAGATTAAAATGCAGCATTTCAATCAGTGCTGAAGTGTGGAAACATAGGGTAAGATGAGAGAAACTTAAGGAAATACAGAAAAATATTAAACTGAAATTCTGCGACTCTACAAGTGTCATCTCACTTCTATATTTTTCAGCTTTGTGGAGATTAGTAATGGTTAAAGTTGTGTAAAGTTGTAAACTGTATTGAACAAAGGGGACAGGCCTCTGTATGCTGGTGACATGGACTCCGGAGAGCCAGAAAGAGTCACTGGCTGACTCAGAGTTAAAGTTTTGGAAAGGAGGCATTTTAATGATGAAGGAGAAATGGACATTTCTTACAGTGATTTATTCTACAGAGACATTTGGGAGGAAAGTTTTTAATTTAAAATCATATGTCACATATGTTATATTTTGTTCTGCATCAAAGTATATCCACACAGATTTCTATGCTATGTGCTATTATTTATGAGTATGAAAGAATTGAAACACAAGTTCTGATAACCAAAATTGTTTTTAGTGTCAGATTTTTGCCTTAAAAATAATGTATAAATATGTGGCCCAAAATACAGCAATGGGCAGAGGTTGATTTGAGCTGTGGAGGTTAAGGGAATAGAGAAATGATCTGAAACATCTGGGATACAATAACAAAAATTATTGTGATGTAAATCATGCAGATGTAGATTATCAGAAAGACACAGGGAAGTCTATTGTGAATGCCTGAAAGATAAAGAGAATATGGATAAAAGGGCTGAAATTATTTCTTTAATGCTGATTTTGTTGCCAAGAGTTTCAATTATTACACAAATAAAATGCAATAAATGTAATGAATTTAGTAATTGCTAAATTTTTTAGTACATTGCCTCAAGTCATCTTACCAAAATTTAATTCAAATTGGCTTGAAAATGAACAGCATCACCTCATAGAAACTGTAAGCTTGGCTGAGAGAAGATAAACTAAGAATGCTGATCAAATCAAGGTAAATGGAGTGACTAAAACTGTTAGAGATGCAAAAATCAAAATGTGGCTCATTCTTCCTTGTACATGTATTATCTTCTCACTGTATGATATTCAATGGGGTGATATTTCCTACTCCCTTTAATAAGAATGACTTGGAAAAGGAGGTAATATGCACACTAGCTATAAGTAGATCCAGTGGCAATCTCCTTCTGTAGTGGCTGATGATGAAGTTCAAAAAAACAGTAAGCAAACAGCACATGCATTTGCAGACAACAGTAGAAAAGAAAACTCATCTTCAAAACGGCATGTAGATTTTATCAAGATAAATATTGATCCTCATGTGAGATGTGCCAAGAAAAATTAGGAGTGGAATTGACAGATGCTGTCCTCTGGGCATATGCAGGAAAATCAAATGTATTTCTCAATTCAAAAATAGTTGCATGCAAGTGTATTTGAATTGGCTTAGGAAGTTAAAAATCATGGCTGCACCAGGATTTAAATTCAAGAAGAAGTATGTTAATATTGAATGCACAGAGGAAAGAAGAAATTCATCATGGAGGAGGGGAGAACGAGTGACACTGGTGCAGCTGATTGGGAAGTCTTTCCTGATTGAAGTAGCGTCGTGTCGCATGAACATTCCTGCTGTATAGCTCTAAACCCTTTTCCCTTCCTGTAACCAAGCTGCCTACAGAAAGGAAAGGCTTATTTTTATTCAAGGCAGGCTGCTGGGAGGGTATTGAAAAGAATATTGCAAAGGAACTGAATAAGAAATAAATTCTGATGACAATTTGGGAAGGCTTAGCGGACATATAAGGCCCTTTCTCTAATAAGGACAAAAAAGAAATTACGGTCCATAGTTAAACCTCCCTAAAAAGGGCTTTTGACACCACTATATCTTTTCAATACTATAAAAGTAAATGAGAGACTACAAAAGGCTTTACATACAGTAACTCTCACTCTGTTAGGTCATCAATAATAATTTCTTAATCTAACTCCTATTTTTTTCCATCTGGCTTTAAGATAGAGATCACAAACTGTCAACTCATGGATGAGTCTGTCTATCAAAACTCCCTTCAAAATTAAAAAATAAATAAATTTGATGTTAATATTTAAAAAATAGGAGAGAAATATCTGTTTCTGTCTTTTCTTTAGAAATAAAAAGTATGAACTATTTTAGGGCTAAATCAGCTGAAGCTGAGTTATCACAGCCAGCTTTAGATAAAGCCGCCCTTTCTATTTCCCAGTATTCCCAACTTAGGGTATTTTTTTCTCTGTCTCTTTCACTACCTGCCCTTATAGGTACTTGACATCTTGAGTAATGCAAAACCATGCCTGTAATATTGTATTACATTTTGTAGGCAGAAAATAATTTTTTGTCAACATTTGATAGGTAATCTTTTAAAAAAGTTTAGGTTGCATGAAAAGGAGAAATTAACTAAATAAGCATTGAGTTTTCTATATCTAAGGCCAATATTCTGCTGGCTGAAGACATTACTAGAAAACATTTACCTGAGCTGGAGGCTTAGTACCTAGGCAAAATGATGTAGGTTCCACTGTCTTTCCAAAACTTAAAGAGAAGAAAAACACCTCATTTAGCCAATCAACAAACAGAATGTTTATACTCTTCTCAAGGTAAGGATGGACATAAACTTCCCTTGTAACACCTGCTGCTTAACTACTTTGGCCAAATTCCTCGTAATTTTTCCTTTGCTTGCTAAATGTAGTGTTCTTTAAATTTTAAAATAATGAAGCAACTAATGGTTGTCTAGGGTTAAGATTTTGAGAAGAGGGAAAACATGTGTGGAGGACTGAAAAGCCAATCTGTGTAAAAGGGACAACAGCCTGGAAAGTAAAGCAAGACTCTGAGGATCCATTTAGCAGTGAACATTCCCCAGTTTCTGCTCTGTGATGCAGCTGAGCCCTGTACAACATAGGCAATTAAAATTATAAATGGTCCACCCAGCTATGTCTCCTTCTGAGAACTACATCATGCCCTGCTGCCATGCATGGCAAAACCTATTCCATTCATTCCAACTTTCACCATAACTGAGGAGCAGACCTAGACAAAGAGAGGCCATTGGGTTTCTGCTCCAACCTGCTAGCACTCTGACTCGCTTGCATAAAGTTCTGAGGTCATTCAAGAGAATTCAGCCATATAACAAATCATTCACTGTGGTTGCCAAAGGGCAATAAAAACTTCACTGCCTCGACTCTAGAAGCACTCTGGGCAGTTTTCCACAAGGCAGGGGTAATAGGGCAGGTGAGAAAAATCACGAGCTAAACTCCACCTGAGAGCTCTGGCCTAGGTTTACCATCAAGTGCCTCTGACACCCTTGGCACCCTCATCACCACTGGCCCAAATGTCCCAATTAGGCACTAACAAAGAGCAAGCCAAGTAAATGCATCAGAAAGACAGATCCCCTGGGAAAGAGAGAAATTCAAATTGATGCAAGCCCTGGAGCCACTCAAGTTAAGTGCTCATGTACCCTCACAGCAAGGATTCTTGGGGAAAATTAGGTCTTGTTGAGTGCATAGAAGGACTGCCAAAGTTGTCAGGGCATCATGTTATTCCAAATCTCCAGGAGATTGTTGTCTTTCTGTGCCACAGCGCCAGGTATCACTGAGAGGTAGTAGAGGGAGCAGAGGTAGTTAGAAGGTGGAGACAATAAAATCTAAAATCACGCAATATGTGAGCATTTCATACCTCTCCTTACTCAGAAGAAAGCATAAAACACAAAAACTGGGAAAGTACTGTAATAATGTAAGCTAGTGCAATTTGGTATCTTTGTTATATTGTTAATTTTCTTGTTAGAATGTCATTGTTTTACTTCATTCTTATTTTTATTAGCACAACATGGTTTCACATCTCAGGGCAAATACTGTTGTTTATCAGCCATAAAAGCTGCAAGGTAAAATACTCACATTTTCTTTTACCCATAGATCTTTCAGCAATTATTCAATTATCTGATGGGGACTTAAAACATTATAGAATATGCTGTGTACTTAAAGGATGAAGAAAAGGAAATATTAGGAAAACCCAAGAGATTTTTTTACAGCAAAACCAAATTTAGTCAAACTTTCCCTTAGATACTATACTATTTGGTTCATATTTTTATTACTTGGAATTTCTACAATTAATTTGATCATTAGTTAATATTTATAGAGTACTTTAAAATCTCCTCATGTTTTACAACAACTGCTTAGTTTTTCTTTACAACGTTCCCAAAAGGTGTAAGCAGTAAAATTTCTTGCCAGGAATAAAACAGGAAATTCTTAAGTGCCATGAGAAAGGATATCCTTATAAGGCATATTTAGGTGGTGAATGGAGTAAGTCAGTCAGGTGCTTATCCATTTTACAGACTTAATTTGGAGTAAATTCTGCCAACATTTATTTGAATTCAGCTGTGACAAAAATTTTCCATGGTTTAATTACGATTCAGGATGACAAATCCTGACAAAGAACTAGAGTTTAATATTAAGGGTCTTGAAATCGAGTCTAGAGTTGAAAGGACCTAGTGATGTCAGCAATTTCAGAATAGCTCGGAAAGGCAGACCATCTCAGACAGATGAGGAACGAGTTAAGGTTATCCAAATACTCCCTTTCTTCAACCTTTTCCAGTTTAATGTCTTTGGATACAGAAATACAATTTTTCTTTATACAAAATCCACCTGGCTTCAGAATGAACCCATTTCCTCTGATTTAGCCCTCAGTAGAAATGAAGAAATTTGGTTACAAACTGTGTATAAATTTGAAAAACAATAATGCCACATGTTTTGTGACTACTTGCTTTTCCCACAAAAGAGCTTTTTTCTTAGGCCACATGCCCTCAATTGAGCATTTTGCTTTCCACTTCCAGGCTTGACTGGGACTGATTAGAATAATTCCTATATATCATGCCACACCAGAGATAGTTCTTAAAGGGAAGAATGATAGTGATAGAGAGAGGCCAATATTGAACTCAGTAAAAGTCACAATGGCAACAGTACAATGCAGTTGATTTGAGCAAATATTAAATGAGTGTCTACTATGTGCTTAAGACTGTGCAGTGGATTATTCATGGAGAGAGAAATAAAAATGATTCCTATACACCAGAAGATTAAACTATATCATGGAGATAGGAAATGCATTTTAAGCAATCAACACAAGAGAAGTATAAACTGTGCGGTGCAGACAGAATTAAGAGACAAGTCAATTGGATGTGCGAGATATTCTAATAGAAGAAATCTCACCTAAAATGAAACTTGAAGGAGTCTATGCAAGACGAGAAGAAAAGCATAGTATCAATAAAAGAAGCAGTAACTTAAAAATCTAAATAATTAGAGCTGGGCGTGGCGGCTCATGCCTGTAATCCTAGCACTTTGGGAGGCTGAGACAGGCAGATCACGAGGTCAAGAGATTGAGATCACCCTGGCCAACATGGTGAAACTCCCTCTCTACTAAAAAACACAAAAAATTAGCTGGGTATGGTGGCACGTGCCTGTACTCCCAGCTACTTGAGAGACTGAGGCAGGAGAATTGCTTGAACCCGGGAGGCTGAGGTTGCAGTGAGCAGAGATGGCGCCATTGCACTCCAGCCTGGTGACAGAGCGACTCTGTAAAAAAAAATCAAATAATCAGAGTGGCCTATTCTTAGGTTAGTAATGGAAAATATCTACTGTAACAGATATTCATACTGGTAAGTAACTAAATTTAAGTTGACTAAGTTAGGGAAAATTTTCCTTCTATCTTGTATAAAAGATGTAATTGTCCATGTGTGAACTTGATTCTGGCTTAGAGATGAATTTAAAAAGATAAGAAAATGAGCAATGGTGTGCAGTGCAAGCTTAGTAATCTAATGTTAATAAAGACACAAATATAATCTCTCAGAACAAAGGATGATAGGAAGGAGGTGATTTAATGAAAGAATATTTTAAGACAGTAAAATCAAATCAGTTAAAGTCCATTAAAGATAAATCTATTAATAATTAATGAGAAATAAAGACAATTATACTATACTTAAAGAACTCTTATTAGAGAACTAATCTACCATCTCCAAATGTTGTGAAACTCTGTCTCCTTAAGTTGCTCCCTAAGATTTCTTTGTTTCTTGACCCTTTTCTTTTCTTAGCTATTCCACAAACTCTCCCTGCTTTTGGTTATGTGTTCACTAGCTTCAATTCTTTAGAACATATGTGCTTATTAACAGATATGGGCCCCACGTTTACCTTTCTGTTCTTAAACTCTCCACTGAATGTCGCCAATAGATTCTCCTCTCTGTTAACTCTGTTAATTATATTTAAAAAAGAATTTCTACATTTCTCCCAAACACAGGCCTTCTACAGACATCCTCTATGTCCTTTATTTCAAGGCAATAAGATGGTTTAAGTCTTTATTTTCTCTTAACAGTTTCCTTATGGCAGTCTGTCACCTAATCTCTCTGCCTCCAATCTCTCCCACCTTTATATTAATATTTAAAACAAATGTTTTATAAAGTCACTACCCTTTGCTAAAATATAACTGGTATTACTTGTCTCTGGAACATGTGCCAAATTTCATAACATCGAAGACCCCCAATCTCTCTTTTCAAATCTCTTTTTCCAAATGCCAAACAACCCTCGTGTCTTTCTGTTTCCAGAATATGATCTGTACTTTCCAATACTAGCTGTGACAACAGATATTAGGCCACATCGGAAAATCCTCTTCAACTTTGTCCCCTTAGAAAAGTTTTCTGTTATTTTAAAACCAGGCTTAGAGGGCATCTTCTTTGAAGGCTGACCCAGATGTAAGCAGTAACTCCTCTAAATAACAATATATTTGCCTATAATTGCATCTAATTCTATCATCAATGTATCACATGACCACTATACTCACATACGATTGCACTTTACTGAAGTTCATCAAACTCTAAGAATGCTGATCTGCATGGTTCAGACACATAGCTGCTCAATAAGTGTTATGGAGATTGAAATTGTGATCTTCTAACCTACAGAAAGATTATAATTTCCTGGAAGAGCGTAATTTCTAAAGTAACTAATAATATGTACTTGTCCAACTCTTTATAAGCCTATAAATTTCTTGATTGTGGGATTCTTCCTGTTCTTCCTACTCACACTCTGCAGGACGCCAATTCATTAGGCAATAAAAAAATAAATAAAAACAAAAATACACAATCTAATTACATGTCTCTATGACAGAAAGAAAAATTAACAAACAAAAAAGTGGGTTGAGCACCACTGCAATGCTATGCACATAGCAGCTGCTCCACACATGTTGATTACACAGATTTCTAATATAACTATTTAATATTACTATATTGGAAAGAGTATTTGTATAAAGTAGAATACCAGACTCCAATAAAGCTAACGGTTTTTAGGAAAACTGGATGATATAGTAAGAATTCAGGCACTGGAGTCAGATAGAACTACTTATGTCTAACTTCAAAATTCCTGTACCTCATATGGCTATTATAAAGATTAATGAAATGATATATGCAAAAAGTTGGCATGTACTTCGCTATTTGGATTGTTACTGTGATTATAATTGCATTATTTAAAAACTTGAGAAAACAGACAGAATCAGACAGACTTAAATTTAAATATTTGCCAGCTGTGTGACCTAGAATAGTTATTAACTTCATTGATTCTCCTTTAAAGAAATTGCATCTACAATTCATATTAGATACAACTTTATAGTTTTAAAATGATATAGACATATATTAATCTATTCTTACTTTGCAATTAAGAAAGACCTGAGACTGATTAATTTAAAACGAAAAGTTCTAACTGGCTCATGGTTCCATAGGCTATACAGGAAGCATAATGCTGGCATCTGCTCAGCTACTGGGGAGGCCTCAGGAAACATACAATCATGCCTGAAGGCAAAGTGGGAGAAGGCATGTCTTACATGGCAGGAGTAGGAGTAAGAGAGAGAGAGGGGAGGTACTATACACTTTTAAACAACCAAATCTCATGAGCACTCACTCACTATGATGAGAACACCGAGGGGATAATGCTAACCCATTTATGAGAAACGGCCTCCACGATCCAATTGTCTCCCACCAGGCCTGATCTCTAATACTGGGGATTACAATTCAACATTTGTAGGAGATTTGGGCGGAGACACAGATCCAAACCATAACAAGATACCAAAAAAAAAAAAAAACATAATAAATGCATTTAAAGATTATTTTTTTCTTTTCCTCAAATGCAAAAGGCCAATCTTCTAGTTATATTTTCATTGATTTAACTTCTTACAAACACAATAGATTCTGTCTGAATTTTATCAGAAGTTGCTTATTTCCTCATAATAGATATAAATTTCTTAGTGTTAATTCTGGCTGGAGGCCCTTCAGTAGATTAGTGTTAGGATTCTAATTTTTCTAAAATCAACAATAAATAAACAGAAATGTTGATTTATGAAATACACAATTATACTACTCAAAAAAACTCTTTCAAAATATAGCTTCTTTGATTATATAATGTGTGGCTCAAAAGTCCTTAAAACTCCACAAATTTTTGTCTGCTCTTCTCAAAATTAAAAAAAACAAAACAACTTCATCCTGATTGTTAGCTCATTGCCAATACATTTCAATAATTTTTTAGTTTAAAGAAGATGAAATATTGTAAAAAACAAAGTTCTACTGTTTTAATTCTGTTCTTGATGATTTAGGTATACAACCCTGATATTTTTCACCAATTCTGAAAGAATAGAGAGACAAGTATGGAGTATTCAGAAAAGTGAAGAAAAGAGAAAAAGAAACTTAACTAATTTATTAAACTTTATTAAACTTCACAAACTTTACTAATGTGTTATTGTTTTTATGATATATACATTTTTGGTTATCACATTACCTCTACCAGATATAATGACACATTTATCTTTATGATTTCAAATATAACCAAGAATTCAGACTGTCTTAACTAATAGGCTGTATGTGTCTTCCCTCAGTGGAATCAATGTTTTGAGGGGATTAAATAGAATAATTTTAACCACTTCTGAGGGCATGCGAATGTTTGATCCTTAGACCTTCTTCCTAGACAGGCTAGAGGAGACTTGTCTCGCTTTCTGTCATTGATTTTATTTGTTAAATTTAGGTCAACTGGCAGAAATGGAAAAGGACTCCAAGTATTTTCTCCATCAGGACTACATTCTGCAGGATCTCTTCTCCTGCAAATCTCATTTATTACAGTTGGAAAAAAATTTTTTGATTAATGACCTTATTTGAAGAAAAATGAATTTGATTAATCAACTTTTTCCTGTGGAGTGTCAGCTTTGGAGCAAGACCCCTTGATGGCAGTTTATAGGTATTTATGATCTCTAAGTACCTGCTAAGCTTCCCAAATACACACTGACTATAAGTTTGCCATGATTCATTGATTTAAGAGTGTTTTACATAGTTTTACAGAGGAACAATTTAATACAAAATGTTGTCAGTAGTATTGCCTTTCTCACAAGTCATAGCTTTCATAAAGTGGAACCTCAGCCTGTTTCTCCTATGCATATTTGACTATTAGTATGAATTCAACTGGATCCAGCTGAAAGGTAATATTTAGTGTTTTATTGCAAGTTCCCTTCCTCTTACCATTTCAAGTTATTAACTTTGTGTTTCGATTTCAACTATCTGACTATGATGTATCTAGTTGTGGCCAAAACATGGTTGATTAGAAATCCTTGCTTGATCATTAAATATCTTGTATTGTTAAATGTTTCATTCATTGTCAAAGGAGTTCTATGTGTGTATTGAGATACATTTTCATTGCTCCATGAGGAAGTTTATACTTTTGACTTAGCTTTCACGTCCCGCTTGTAAGAGTTTCAAGGTCATCCAAAGGTGACATTAGTGCCTTCCCATGTCTTTCTGGGGCACAACTCTGCCTACATACATGTTTCTCTAGACTCCCAGGTGTATGTCAGAGCTTTGCAAAGCCCCATATGAACAACTCATTCATTTGCCATTTTTTAAAAAAGGTTTTTGGTCACCTCTCATTAGTCCTAACTGTTACCACAACTGCAGGAAACTGAAATATTAACAAATTGCTGCTGATTGTTTTTGACAAACATCCAAGGAATAAGGTTAAAGAAAGGATAAAGCTGTTTAGACAGAGCAAGCTCTAATTCAGGACAATGGAGCTTTCCAGGGAACTCGCATATAAATTAAATAAAGATAAGTCTCTGGGGATGGAACTTTTAGTGAGTTCTAAACATGTTTTGCCCAATTTTAAAAAGCATTTAAAACACTTTTAAATCTATCTGAAATCTATCCTGCCCCTCTGGTGGTTGCCAGGCTACTGGTTTCCACAGCTCCTGTTGCAAAGCTGTTGGTTTACAAACACACTGCTGATCTTCAGAGATGGGAATGGGGAAAGGGAAAATTAAAACACCACAGAGTTTTCTGTTTTTACAAAGATTCAGCTGTTTTTGTTGAATAAATGCTCCTTGGATTGTTGCAAACCTTCATTCAATTTCCAAAGTACCAAAGAAGTTGATTTTTTACCATTTTTGCCATTCATCATTTGTTTTTTAGAAGAGTAAATTTTGGGGGATCCTTACATTGAGGTGAAAGTCAAAAACCTAGCATCTAGGGTAAAGTACTTCCAGAACACTTTTGGTATTCTGGAA
The DNA here is from genome assembly GCF_043159975.1 of Macaca nemestrina. Classification (NCBI taxonomy): domain Eukaryota; kingdom Metazoa; phylum Chordata; class Mammalia; order Primates; family Cercopithecidae; genus Macaca; species Macaca nemestrina. The sequence goes on from NC_092130.1 coordinate 62,880,277, forward strand.
GTGTGGGTCATGTTACTGGCCCACATTCCATCCCTGCTAAAGGTGAGTCAGGTGCAGAGTCACAAGGGGTATGTGAGCAAGTGAGCACAGGGTTTGAGGCTGCAGCTGGACCAGATATGCCACAAGCAGCTTCCAGTGTAGGCAGCAGCAGTTGGACAAGGGGAACATGATGTCACCAAAAAGCTCAAAGATGCCAGGAACCACAGAGTCCCAAAGATGATGATGCAGTATCACAACCCTGGCTTATGGAGCCACAAGGTCTGGGCTCCCAAAAGACCCACAGCTCTTCTCTCCTTATAGTCACCTGCAACGTGGCGAGTGGGAGGCGTGTTTCAACCTTATTTGTTTTAGAGCTCTTTCAGTCCCACTATTTAGCAGGACCGAGTTCTTGTTCCATGACCAGGAACAATGAGGTAGATGGCCAGCTGGAGGGTAAGCAAGGTGGAGAGGAGATTCATTGAATGACAAAACAGCTCTCAGGAGACCTGGAGTGGGTAGCTTCTTTCAGCAGGCAGGTTGTCCCAACAAGTGTCCAGCTCTCAGTGGAGAGAAGACCCGAAGCTGGGCAGCTCCTTTCTTCAGGCAAGTCATCCTGATGAGTGTAGAGAAGACCTGAAGTGGGTAGCTCCTATCTGCAGGCAGGTCATCCAACAAGTGTCTGAGTCTGGCTGAGTCTGGGGTTTTGATGCACTCAGAAGGGAGGAAGAGCATGCTGAGTGCTCCATGGGCAGCCATGGGTGGGCCTGGAAAAAGCACCATAAGTTCTCACTCTGGGTCATGGACTCTACCCAGAACTGGCAGCCTGGTCTCAAGGCTTCAGGCCATCCCTGGCTTCAAGGTGGGCTTCACTGGGGACCTGTTCCTTCCTGCCTAGGAACCTGTCTGCCTCCTGCCACCAACGACATACCATCCACGGCACCCAAGCTGTTTGCAACGAGGGGCTCCTGCAGGATCATTCCAACCTGCCCTCAGCAACCCTGGCCTCCCTCCCATGCTTGTCAGTGCCTAAAGTCTAAAGGGGGCCAAGGTAGCAGGGGGCTGGTGTGTCAGCACAGCCCTGAGTGCACACACACCTGACCAGGTTACAACAGTTCTGACTCAGTCACAACTTTGCTCCGAAATTAGAGTGGGCACTGGGAGCAGAGAAAAGCCAAGGTGTGGAAGTAAGCACTTCTGAGCCTAGTGGGACAGGGGGGATTTCTGGGCCCCAGAGAGTTCATGGATGCCAAGGTCCAGAACTGTGGCTGGGTGGCTGCAGTTGTACCCAGGAGCACAGGACTCCTACCTGCTAGTTGAGTAGGGGTTGGTTCTCCTGCCTGCTCCTAACTCCCTTTGGCTCCACGGAGCATGCAGCCCTGGCCACACCTCCCCTGCTGCAGCTAGCATCTCCACAGCAGCTGCTCTAGATAGGCCACCACCACCACCATCATTAGTAGTCATAAAACTTAAGACATGATTGTGGTCGTAACAATCATCTTATCCAACTACACATTTTATAGATCAGAACATGATGGATTACATGATTCTCTCCAAATCACAACATAGGAAATACCACAGCCAAGTTATTCTTCTTCTCTATCTCTCATCCCAATTTCAAAATCAGTTTGTTAATTATCATCTACCAAATGCTAGGCATATCTTAAATTAATCACCCTGGAATGCTTAGAAGGTAGATATGTGTCTTAGTCCATTTATGCTGCTATGACAAAATACCACGGACTGGATAATTTAAGAATCAATAGAAATTTTTTTTTTTCTTGCAGTTCTGGAGGTTGGGAAGTCCAGAATCAAGGCGCCGGCATTTGGTGTCTGATGAGGGACTCTTTGCTGCATCCTCACATAGCAGAAGGGACAAACACTGTGGCTGTGTCCTCACATGATCTAAGGAGGAAGGACAAAAAGAGCCTAGGTTAGTTCCCTTCAGCCCTTTTATAAATATGAATTCATCCAGAAGAGCAGAGCCCTCATGGCTTAATTACTTCCCATAGGGACCCACCCCCTAATACCACCACAATGGGGATTATGTTTCAACATATACATTTTGGGGAGCACTCAAAACATAGACATGTAATTAGAAAAATGGCATTTTTTGCTTATAAATTTATAAACTAAAAAATAATTAGGACTCATATGCCTAAAATAATAGAAACACATGATTAATATGTTCAAAAATGTTAAATATATAGGAGCTTGATTATTTTTACCTGTGGTTTTCAAATGATTGGCATAAATAACATAGTCATCATGAGGCACTATGTCATGCTCATGAATCTGGGCTCTTAAAGAGTCCTTTCAATCTAACTCATGACAGCCATCTTTGCCGAAGCACCCATAGTCTTTCCCAAATTCTTTAGCTCGAGTCATGCTTCTATAGCATGTTACTTACAGGTTTCTTACAGTACATAGCATTTAATAATGTAAGTCATCTTCTTATCTACCTGCCTTTTTCACTAGACTACGCTTACCTCTGAAAACAGAGATTGCATTGTAAAGATCTAAAGAAGATACATAGCATTTATTTAACAATTGTTTATTGAATAGATGAATAAAATGATGCTTAAATTTACCTCCTACTTGCTTGGGCAAATAGAGACTTGGAATGGACATAATCCTGTAAACTTCATCTTGGAGGTAAATGTGGGTGAATTTAAATCAACGGATTGTGTCTATTGACATTTAGGGAAAAGGTTGAATTCAGCTACTTGAGGTAAAGATATAATTTAGAATAAATCCACTGATAAATTGTTTTGTTAGATAAGCACAAGTACCAGAAATGTTCCTGCTAGAGCCTAGGAATGAATAAACCTTGTACTCATATCAGGTAACTTAATTCCCACATAGGCAAAGAGTGAGCCAGGAATAGGGGATATGGAAATGGATTAAAAATGACCTTCTTCCATGTCCTATCCCTGTCCTGCTGTGCCTGGAAGAGCTCTCAGACCATTTGCTTTCATACAAAGGACAAATAATAGTCATTCTCAGAGTATGATACATAACCACCTTTGCCTATTATTTTTAAATTTGGTGTTATCAACAGTGTACACAAAGTCTTCCCTCATGCTAGAAATAAGGCCAATAGATTTCACTGTTGTAAATTATCCACTGTAGAGATATTTCTATTCACATTTATAATTTACCATAATAAAAGCAATATATCTCCAAGTGACAAAAGCAGACGTAAAATACATAAAGTTAGATTTCACAGATATTGTACATACAAAGAAATGAGAAGGTTAAAAAGAAGGCATGCCTTATCAAGAATATAATTATTCACCCAATTAATGAGTGAATCCCCATTTTCAAACTTCAGGATGAGTTTTAAATATAATATATTCACTTCTATGACAAGAATAATCTTATAAGAAATAAAGTTTCTTGTGAAAAATCCTTGAGGACTGTACATTTATAAAGTTAAATCATATTATACTATATACATGGTCCATCCATTATTTTAAAACGTGCCAGATCACCTATGTTGAGCTCTAGGTTGCCTCATTAAAATTATATAGTTATGAATTATTTGATATTGCTTTGGGAGCACTTAGAGTCCCATTCTTGCTATTAAATAGTATCAAGCTATCATTATTATTATTATTATTTTTTAGCATCCTGTCTTCAGTGACTCACTTGTTTTTACTTTAACTTTAATGTTATCTAATAACTATAACAGTCCATAGGGGAAAAGTAAGTCCCCACAATATTCTCTATTGCTATCTTTCTGCCCAGTTAGATGAAAAAAAAAAAAAAGAGTCTATTGCTTTACACTTAGTCAAAATAACTCCACTCTTTCCATCTCAGAGGTCCTAGAATATATCTTTCGGCAGACATGTAAATACATGTTTCCTGAGAAAGGTAAACTTGCCTGAGTCTCTCCTTCTGCCTTGTGCCCCTCAGTCAAGTTCTTTCTTCTAAGGAGGCAAGAATTGAGCTTGCTGCAGACCTGTATGGATTTCCTGCTGGTAACATATGTTGGTATTGCATGACTCAGATACGTCCTGCTGCCACTAGCTTGGGAAAATATAAAATCGGATTTCTCTTTGATTTGTTATGTATGTTGTACTATGAACATGAAGTTCCAATTAGAGAACATCTATTGCTAATTTCCTTTAGAGCCTTGTTTCTGTTTTGCTTTGGTTTTTTTGTTTGCTTCTTTGTTTTTGAGACATAGGGTCTCACTATGTCACCCAAGCTGGAGTGCAGTAGCGTGATCTTGGCTCAACTGCAACCTCCACCTCCCAAGTTTAAGCAATTCTCCAATCTCAGCCTCCTGACTAGCTGGGACTACCAGCACATGTAACTATGTCCAGATAATTTCTATATTTTCTGGTAGAAACCGAGTTTCATCATGTTGGCCAGGCTGGTCTCAAACTTCTAACCTGAAGTGATCCACCCATCTTGGCCTCCCAAAGTGCTGAGATTACAGGTGTGAGCCACTGCACCCAGCCAGTGCCTTGTTTTATTTCACAGGTGTGCTATATTGTGTTTTGATTCCTTCTTAAACTAATCTTTTTCTTACACTTTCTCCCAAATATATCTCTGAACATCAATGAATAGAAAGTATTATCTGATAAGCCATTATCTGGAGAAAGTTGTAGACAAATGCAATGCGGTTAGAAGCAAGAAATGACCATTTAGGAAATATCAAAATTAAAATTTTGTCAAAATTTCATGTACTGCTCTGATGTTTTTGTTCTTTCATGGATAAAATAGTTAAATGCTTCTTTCCTAATTTTTCACATAATATCACCTGTGACTGAGATCACCCAGACTATAATAGGTTTCTCAAGAGGAACGATTTTCATTAAACAACATAGAGAGGCAGGAGAAGGAGGGAAGGAGAAGAAGGAAAAAGAGAGAGGCGAGGAGTTATATTAATCCATTTTCACACTGCTGATAAAGACATACTTGAGACCGGCAGTTTGCAAAAGAAAGAGGTTTTATTGGACTTACAGTTCCACGTAGCTGGGGAAGCCTTACATTCTTGGTGGAAGGCAAGGAGGAGCAAATCACATTTTACATGGATGGCAGCAGGCAAAGAGAGAGAACTTGTGCAGGGGAATTCTTCCTTTTGAAACCATCAGATCTTGTGAAATTTATTCACTATCATGATAACAGCACGGGAAAGACTTGCCCCCAGGATTCACTTACTTCCCACTGGGTCCCTCCCACAACACGTGAGAATTCAAGATGAGATTTGGGTGGGGACACAGCCAAACCATATCAGGAGGGAACTGAGAAAGAAGGGAAGGAAGGAAGTTAGGGAGCAAAGTTGTAGAAAGCTATATTAGTAGGGAGGGATGTGCTGAGTTAATTATAGAGCAGCAAATTTTGTTTATTTTTAATATCAGTATTGTCTCAGACGGTAGAACAAAAATTTACCCTTCCAGAATTGCAAGTTTTGAAAGACTAAAGAGTTGGGTAGACTTGTTTGTCCTAGTGCATATTTTTTCATATACCTTTAAATACTTTTATGGTATGAGCACAACCTTGCTTCCCACATTACCATCACCACTGTAATTATTATCTCTGAGAAACTCCTGAAGAATTGAGGCACTTGGAAACAAAAATACAGTCCAGTGTTGGTGCTTACTTAAGGATTCAATTCTGCATGAACCTGTGAGCCTGAGGTCAAAATTAATTTAACCTTTGGACACAGAAGAACAGTAATTAGCTCACCCTCTCTTTGTATTACCTGTGTGTGTGTGGTGTGTATACATTTGTGTATCAGAGAGAGAGGAGAGAGAGAGATTGCCATTTTTGAGTGCTTGAAATATTGTAATTTTATACATTTCCCTGCCAGTAGAGAAAGCAATAAGAAGAAAATGTACAAATTTAGGGGAAAAAATGGAATGGCCTTATTCAGATAAAGGACATCTGTGGAAATTTGGATTGCCAGAAAAGCTTTTTTCAAAATACAGAGATTTTTGTAGTCTTTGAATTTTTACAGGGAAAAAAATGCCTTATTTCCCCTTGCATTTTACTGAGAACTAAGTATAAGATTTATACAACTTAACCAGAATAATTTATCTTTCTATTTCTGTTATAGCTTAGAGTCTTTAACAAAGTCTGTTTTTCCCCCTTGTGTCACCTCTGCACTGATGACTCTCATTTAAACAAGAACACACCTGATTAAGGAGCAGATGGCTTGTCCCTGGGTGGTTGGTTTATTTTTACATAACTATCATATTACAGAAAAGAAACTAAATTTGCTAATGAGATAACTGTACTTTAGTTAAATAAGTCTTTGATCTGGTCTTTTCCACTTCTTACAAAGGAAAATATCACATTGCATATACAAAAACAAAATGCTGCCATCACCAAAAGCAGCTGGGGGTTATAGGAGAGAGTTCTCTGCTTAAACTCAGAAATCCTTACCAGCCTATTAATCTTGAGTAGGTCCCTTAACTGCTCCTGCTCTCAGGTTGCTAATTAGTGACACACATGAATTTGCTAATACTAACCTCTTAGGGTTGCTATGGTAGGTGGACTATACCGGGCTACTATTGCTGAAACCACTTTTGCAAAATTATAGCTAAGAAAATTATGACAGTGAAAGAGAGCCAACTTAACTGACTCCATCTTGCTTCTAACCTCCAAGTTGTCCTTGTTCCCTCCTGGGTGTAGGCTGAATTGACTTTGGGAAGAACTTAGTTTATCGTTTAACTGTGAAACAAAGATGATAACAGGCCTTTCCCAAAACAAATCCCCTTCCTGCCTAGGGACTAGACTGGCTTTGCAGGACTAACAAATTAGCCACAGGATCAGAAATTACAGTTTAGGACTATGCAGCTGGAGGATGCAAGATTCTAAATCTCCCCAAATTGCTCCTAGGATAATAATAAAACTATTGTAAAATCTAAGATCAGTGGTTGAGATATTTTTTAGACTTTCTACTCAATGGATCAGCTGGCACCACCCAGCTCAATAAACTGACTCATCTGGTCTTGTGGCCTCCACCCAGGAACTGACTCAGCAGCTTCGACTCCCTATGATTTCATCTCCAACCCAACCAATCAGCACTCCCCACTTTTCGAAACTCTACCCACTAAATTTTCCTTAAAACTCCGATCCCCAAGTTTTTTGGGAGACTTATTTGAGTAATAATAAAACTCCAGTATCCCGCACAGCTGGCTCTGCATGAATTAAACTCTTTCTCTATTACAATTCTCCTGTCTTGATAAAGCGACTCTGTCTAGGCAGTGGGCAAGGTGAACCCACTGGGCAGTTACATTGCAATGGAAATATTTAATAATATTAAAGTAATATAATAGTATAAGTGTCTTGGCTTGAGATAATGATTTTAGCTTGGTCCTAAGAAATTAATGTATCTTCTTGTCCAAAGGAGTTAAAAACTCCCTATCTTACTGACCTTAGTAAATGCAGGGAGAAAAGTCGCATTAAGTAACCCAATTTTAGGATCCAATAATTACTTCATATGGAAATCTAGGGAGTGGTAATATTGCAGAATTGTGTTTATCTCTAAATTTATTAATCAGCTTATCTTATGGAGAAAATAGTGTAGGAATAAATGACTTAAATGAAAAGAAAACAAAAACACTCAAGATTTAAGCAATATTCACTGGCCATCAGAGAAATGCAAATCAAAACCACAATGAGATACCATCTCACACCAGTTAGAATGGCAATCATTAAAAAGTCAGGAAACAACAGGTGCTGGAGAGGATGTGGAGAAATAGGAACACTTTTACACTGTTGGTGGGATTGTAAACTAGTTCAACCATTATGGAAAACAGTATGGCGATTCCTCAAGGATCTAGAACTAGAAGTACCATATGACCCAGCCATCCCATTACTGGGTGTATACCCAAAGGATTATAAATCATGCTGCTATAAAGACACATGCACACATATGTTTATTGCGACACTATTCACAATAGCAAAGACTTGGAATCAACCCAAATGTCCATCAGTGACAGACTGGATTAAGAAAATGTGGCACATATACACCATGGAATACTATGCAGCCATCAAAAAGGATGAGTTTGTGTCCTTTGTAGGGACTTGGATGCAGCTGGAAACCATCATTCTCAGCAAACTAACGCAAGAACAGAAAACCAAACACCGCATGTTCTCACTCATAGGTGGGAACTGAACAATGAGATCACTTGGACTCGGGAAGGGGAACATCACACACCGGGGCCTATCACGGGGAGGGGGGAGGGGGGAGGGATTGCATTGGGAGTTATACCTGATGTAAATGACGAGTTGATGGGTGCTGACGAGTTGATGGGTGCAGCACGCCAACATGGCACAAGTATACATATGTAACAAACCTGCACGTTATCCACATGTACCCTAGAACTTAAAGTATAATAATAAAAAAAAAAAGATTTAAGCGATATAAGGTGAATAAATACATAAGCAAAGACAAAGAACTATTTATGTTTTGTAGTTTATCTCACAAAACTAAATGCATACTGTCCCACAGGAAAAAAAAAATGCAAAAGTAAGACAGATACAAGCCTAAATAAACTGTATAAAACAGATCCAGCCTTCACAAAATTTAAAAGTTCGTTGTAGGATAGCAAGGTGACAAAAGCCAAGTACTTACTGCTTTATGAAAATACATTTAATAATGGAATGCCTAATAGTTGAAATATAAGCTTACATAACAAAAAGAAAGTTTTATTACCAGAGAGCTAAGAAATATTTTTAATTCTCTAATTGTATTACCTGAAGATACTGCTTCCTTCGGGTTCAAATCACTGGTAAGAGCTGAGAATTATATTGGAATTTCAGAAAGGAGGCAGCTATTCATTCAAGGGAAGAGGGCCAGATACCACCTCCCACCCCAATTATTGGCTTAAGGACCAGAGAACTTGAGCTAGGCATCTCCTCTGCATTCAATCCCACACCCACCATTCCTTTAATACTGAAATTGTATTAGTCCATTCTCATGCTACTAACAAGACGTATCTGGGACTGGGTAATTTATAAAGGAAAGAGGTTTAATTAACTCACAGTTTCACATGGCTGAGGAGGCCCCACAATCATGGTGGAAGTGAAGGAAGAGCAAAGGAACATGTTACATGGTGGCAGGCAAGAGAGCATGTGAAGGAGAACTCCTCTTTATCAAACCATCAGATCTCATGAGACTTATTCCCTATCATGAGGGCAGCATGGGAAAACCTGCCCCCATGATTCAATAACCTCCCACTAAGTCTCTTCCACAACATATGGGGATTATTACAATTCAAGATGAGATTTGGGTGGGGACACATAGCCAAACCATATCAGAAATCATAAAACATCTGTGCTTGAATATGTTCAGTATCTAGAGCTAGGACGGAGGAAAGAGGCGTTTTGCCCCGTTACTACAACAAAAGTATGGAAGGCCTTGTTCAGTTGTTGACCTGACATAATTTTCTCATCAGCCTACTTAAAGTTCACTCCATACTACCTTCCAGCAGAGAACTATAAAGAGGAACAGGAAACAGATTCCTAGATAGAAGTCTCATGTAGTCAGTAAGCTTTAGGCCCCTGTTTTTGGAAAGAATCTTGGAAAAGTGGTAACTACAAGAGTCAGACCCAGACAAGACCTGATTCCCTCAGTTGAAGCACCCAGGTACTATTGCTACTAATAGCTCAGAATCATCATTAGACATTTGATTGTATGTGATAAGTGAAAAGTGGGTTCCATTGCTGAACTTATAATTAGTAAACAGTGTGTGCTTTATGGAAGCCAAAAGCATAGCAATTGATCACTAAGATTGAATATGTTCACTCATCACTGCCAGGACTATGTACATATTTAGGGTAAAGTGCTTAATAAGTAAGTTTAACATCAGAACACTAATTTCTAGGCCTCAATCACCCTTTAGGAACAATGACATTTTGGAGGAACAACTTTACAATAAATAGGAAAATTATCACATAGGTTAAGTCACTGTCTTATATTCACAATATTTTTAACCAACACAAGGGTTGATATTTCATAATTTGTTTAAATATTCAAATGTACTGGTAGTGCTTTATAAGTAAATTATTGGGGCATGTTGTGAACATGTACCCTACAACTTAAAGAATAATAAAAAAGAAAAAAATAAATAAATAAACAGCTAAAGATCACATTAAAATCCACAAGGTTTTTCGCTAGTTAGATTAGCAATTCCAAATAAAAAGTTGTAAGGAATTAAAAAAAAGTATTGGGAACCCTTTAAAACTTGCAACAGACAAATTGATGTTATTGATAAAATTAAATATTTGGGGATGTCAAATAACTTAAAACACATGCATTTTATTGATTTAAAGTTTATGTAGGAAGAGTGGCTATTGATTATATATTTCCTAAGCACTAAAAGGTTTCTAAGGTAAGAAGAAAATGCTTCAAAATATAATTTGGATTTTGCTGAACACAAAGCTTTTAAGAAATGTGTTTGAAGATTAATGAATTCTGGAACTTTCTCCACTCTTTAAAAGAAATGGTTGAGTCAATGCTAACAGCAAGCAATTCCTTCAAAGAGCACTATGCAGATAAATGTTAGTCTTTGAAATAATGATGTCAAATTACAAAATGATATCTTGTCCTTATAATCTGTCATCATAGCTTTCCCCTTTAAGACAAGAAAAGGCATTTGAGTGTGCAAAACAGGGAGATAAGAGACAAGGTAACTTACTGTCATCCATCTGCAGAGATTTATGCTGGCAGAGGGAAGTGGAGCTTGGAAGAACCAGCACAGAGGTAAGCATGCATCACTGACTGAGATTGATTCTTGGGTAAAATGGAAAATGATCAACAGACTAGATAGCAAGATCTTATTGACAGAGATATTTCTAAATGTATGAAACCATTCTTGTACTTTTTCGACTTGAATTTCTTCATTGTACACAGCTCTAAGGCCAAAATGCTCCATCCCATTCAAGATTTGTTCTACGTGATTTAAATAGTGTTGTGGAAAGAGTGCCTTTATGGGTTTATGCACAATGTTTTGATAGCTGTACAATTATTAGTGGCTTATGAGAATATACTTTTAAAGTAGTCCAGAAAGTCACTCTTTTTTGTTTGTTTGTTTTGGAATAACTTATGTGTACCCTGTTTCCTTAGTTAATTGTAATGTTGGTCCACAGCAGTAGTAAAATCATTATATATTGAGTATCTCGGGTGGACCACTCTGCACTGTTATAACTGTTTATAACTTTGCAATACTTTCATAAATGTGATTCATTACACTAATAAACATGCAAGACAACCGCAGCATCTCACTGTTTCTTTGCCCAAGTTGCTTTGGCCTTGATACCCAGAAATGGCTTTCATTTCCACCTTGAACAGAACCATAGGAAATGTATGATTTGGTTTCCTAGAAATTTTAATTTATATTTTCCAATAATATCTAATAAAAATGTATATTATGATGGAGTCACTTAAGATTCATTATAATTAAAGAAAAATATCTCTCATGGGAGAACATAGAAAGTATAAAAGAATGAGAAAACAGAACCCATACTAAAAAGTTTTTTTAAAAAAAGGTAATTGTTTAGGCTACGGGCAAAAAGTCTGATGGTAAATCATACGTTTTTTAATAAATACAGGAATTCGTGGGGAAGAAGGGAAGCAGAGGAAGAGGACGAGCATTTTTACTCTATGTATAACCAATATAACTAGAAGAAAGGAATTCAAATGGTAGCATAGCTTTTAGGTGAGCAACAGTGGGAGGGCACAATTTCTGCTTTCAGCGTTTATGATGACTTGTCCTATTAGAAACATAACGGACATTCTGCCAATATTCTGTGATGATCTGGAAAAGTAGGCAAGAGTTCCATTAGTGAAAAATTATCCAGCAATGTTATTTTATTTGGTTTCCTACAATAGGGAATAACTGAATGGTCTATATCTGACTTCTATTTTGTCATTCCCACCTTTGACAATCCTACTGTGCTACAGGCACTGATGTCTTCATTTGGTGCTAACCAGTTCCCAGAATGGATGTGAAAAAGGAAGGTAAGACATTGGAATCCTCATCCTCATCCAGAAATACAATTAACTTGCAGTCTCTTGTCTTAGCCCTAGGCAATTATGTGACTACTGAGCTGTGACCTTACTCCAGGCCTCACCTGATATCTGGTGTGTCAAGTTCATATGATGGTTTGGGATGGAGTAACACTGGTTTCCTTAATTATTCTGAAGTCTAGTCAACCTCCTAATTCAGGGTTTAGACCGTACTTATTACACTCATAGTTACCAGCTGGGGTCCTTTCTAGCCTGCCATATGTATTACCATAAATACTTGCGTTTTCTGTGAAATAAGTGTGATAAAACTTGTATTGCAGAATTGTTCTGAGAACCAAATTAACTTTTATGAGATAAGATATACAAAACTGGAAAATAGTTGATACTGTAATCATTGAATCTTTACTTCTTATGCCTCCAAGCGTCACCACTGACTGTCAGCTCTGATGACATGTCTTTGGCAGTAAAACTGACTTGACATGGATGTTGACAATAACTAATCTTAGAACTTAGATATTTAGTCTGAATATCTGAACTTAGATATTTGGTCATTTGGTTATAATTACAGTTTGGTTACTCCTTCTGGGTTTTGGTCTAGGTGTTCTGAGTGTTTTCAGTCATGTCCCTATAATCCTTCCACTTAGAAATGTGCATGTAATACAGATAAATCAGGCTCTGCTAAGACCACATTATTCTATAATTATAAGAACATGTATAATATTCTGAGTCCAATTAGCACGTCAAAAGATGTATAAGACCTACTTTACACAAAGTACTGAAGTAAGTTCTCCAGGCTGAAGAATAATAATAGCATTATATTATGGAATTTCACCATATGTAGTTGTAAATATATCACAAAAATACAGAATGAGGTACTAAATGAAATTATAGCATTGAGAGATTTTTACATTTTGCGTAAAGTTGCATTACATTATTTCAAGTCAGACTTTTATAATTTAAGCATATGTATTCTAGTCTCTAGGGCAACCACTAAAAACTGGATAAATAAAGAGGTATAGGTAGAAATGAATAAAGTGTTTTAAATGAAATACTAAAAACTACATGATTGCTGCAACAGAAAAAAAAAAAAAAAAGAATCTCAGGGACAAGAATAGCAACAAAGGGAATACATAAAAACAAATAGCCAGGGCCAGGGCTGGGCTCATTTATTCATGCCTGTAGTCTCAGCACTTTGGGAGGCTGAGGCAGGAGGATCACTTGAGGCCAGGAGTATAACACTAGCTCTGGCAACATAGCAAGACCATGTCCCTTAAAAAATTAAAACACAAATAGCCAGAAGGTAGACTTAAACCAAACAATATCAACATTTAACGTTAAATGTAAATGAGCTAAGAATTCCAATTAGAAGGAAGAAACTTTCAGAGTGAATTATTAGAAATAAACAAACAAAAGAGACCCAACTGTATCGTTCTTAAAAGAGACACATTTCAAATGTAAAGATACATATAGGAAGATCCAGATAGGCTGGAAGCACAGTATGGAATAAGATACACTATGGCAGCCGGGCGCGGTGGCTGACGCCTGTAATCCCAACACTTTGGGAGGCCAAGACGGGTGGATCACGAGGTCAGGAGATTGAGACCATCCTGGCTAACACGGTGAAACACTGTTTCTACTAAAAATACAAAAAATTAGCTGGGCGTGGTAGCGAGCACCTGTAGTCCCAGCTACACGGGAGGCTGAGGCAGGAGAACGACGTGAACCCGGGAGGCAGAGCTTGCAGTGAGCCGAGATTGAGTCACTGCACTCCAGCCTGGGCGACAGAGAGAAACTCTGTCTCAAAAAAAAAAAAAAAAAAAAAAGATACACTATTGCAAACAAAAATCATAATAAAGCTAGTTTGGCTATATGCAAAGTAAATCTCAGAACAAGAAATAGCATCAGAGATAAAGATCAACTTAAAATTATAAAGCACCAATTATTCAAAGAATCATGAAAAATCCCAAGTTTACATGAATCTAGTTACAGAATTCTTAAAAATATAAAGCAGAAATTGACAGCTTTAAACATAAAAATAGACATATCCACACTCATATTTGAATATAAATACCCTCCTTTTGTTGATTGATAGAATAGGTAGAAAAAAACAAGTAAAGATATAGAAAATCTAAACTACAGTGTCAACCAACTTGACCAAATAGAAATTTAAAGAATACCATACTTAACAGCTGCAGAGGATGTATTCTTTTCAAGTGCATATGCAACATATATCAAGGTAGATGTTATACTGGGTCACACATCTTAATAAAGTTCAAATAACTGAAATTATGATTTTGTGCATACTGTATCTGAGATAAACACAAAATTAGAAATCAAAAACAAAAAAATGGCAAAACTCTCAATTATTTGTAAATTAAGCAACAGGTAGCTACATAACCCTAGAGTCAAAGAAGAAAGGAGAAATGAGAAAATGTTTTGAAATGAATAGAAATAAAAGCACAGCATAAAATCTGTAAGATGTAATTATGGTGCAGCTTAAAGGATGTTCCAAACCTTTAGAAGTTTGTAATGGAAAAGAAATTTCTATAATTAGTAATCTAAGCTAAAGATTGTCATATTTTTTCTTAAGGTGTCAGACAAAAAATATTTTAGATTTACGGACAATGGTATCTACAGCAACTATTCAACTCTGCCATTGTAATACAAAAGCAGCCGTAAATACTACATAAATGAATGAGTGTAGCTATGTTCCAATAAAACCTCATTCTTAAAAACAGATATCTCACCTATGGGCTGTAGTTTGTGGTTGATGATCTAAGTATTCACCTAAAAATGTTTGCAGAAAAAAGAGCAAAATAAACCCACAGTAAGTAGAGAAAAACAAATAAATATAACAGTAGAAGACAGACAATAGTTGATAAAATTGACAAAGTCATAATTTGTTTCTTTAGAATGATTAATGTAAGTAATAAACTTAGCAAAAATAATCAATAAATAGAAAAAAGTATAAATTCTTGATATCAAGAATGAAAATGGGCTATCACTACAGATCCAATAGGCACTAAAATTAATATTAGAAATTACTGAAATAAATTAGTAATGTAGATAAAATGAAAAAAGGTACTGACCAAAAGTAATTTATTAAAATAAATAGAAAATATGTAGAAACTAAATAAATTCCAAAGCCTTCTCAAAAAGATAAAAATAGGTACAGATGGTTTCCTCCATGAATACAACTAAACATACAAAGAGGAACTAATACTAAAATTACACAAACTTTTTCAGAAAATAGAAAATGGAGAAACAGTTCATTTTATTTAATTAGGTTGGATTAACAGCAAAACCAAAGGCTGACAAAGACATCAAAGGAAAAAATACAGCCCAATATCCCTCATGAAACAGAAAATCCTTGCAAAGTCTAAGAAAATCAAGTTCACAATATAAAAATTAATAATAATAGTAAATCATGACCAGTGGAGTGTGTCCAGAAAGGCAAACTTAATTTGATACTTAAAATCGACAATGTAATTCATCACATAAGTAGAATCAAGAAGATAAATAATGTTATCACTTACTAGAATCAGAAAAAGTCTTCTGACAAAATCCAACACCTATTCATGATGAAATCACTTAGCCACCTAGTAATAGAAGAAAACTTCCTAAATTTGATAAAAGACACATATCTAAAAGCACTTTTAATGGTGAAGTCATGAGTGCTTTTACCCTAAGACTAAAATCAGAATGAGGCAAAGGATATACACTCATATCTCTTCTATTCACTTTCACACTAGAGATTCTGTCTAATGAAGTAAGACAAAATAAGAAATAAAATGTATAAAGGTTGGAATATGAGAAATCAAACTTCCAGAAAGCATCATTTCTATGAAGAAACTCTAAAGAAATCTACAAAAATATTAAATCTAATAAATAAAATGTTGTATTTCAATATACTAACAAAAAATGCTGAAAAATAAAATTAAAAATAAATAGCACAGGAATATGTAAACTACTTAAGAACAAATTTAATAACATGTGCAAGAACTCTAATGTACTAAAAACTGTATAGCATTTCTGATAAAGTTTAAATAATTAAATAAAAGGAGAGAAATGTCACTCTTACATGTAGAAAGAAGAAAAATTTTAAATAGAGTAATCTTACCTAATTAAAAAAAAATAAAATGCTATATCAACAAAAATATCATCAGGGCTTTTCAGCAGAAATTGATTAACTTACATTTTATATAAAAATATAAAGAACCAAGCCAGGCGTGGTAACTCACGCCTGTTATTTCAGCACTGTGGGAGGCCGAGGCAAGCAGACCATAATGTCAGGACTTTGAGACCACCTTGGCCAACATGGTGAAACCCTGTCTCTACTACAAATACAAAAATTAGCCGGGCATGGTGGTGCATGCCTGTAATCACAGCTACTTGGGAGTCTGAGGCAGGAGAATTATTTGAACGTGGGACGCAGAGGTAGCAGTAAGCTGAGATCACAACACTGCACTCAAAACTGAGCGACAGAGTGAGACTCTCTCACAAAAAAAAAAAAAAAAAAAAAAAAAAAAGAACAAAGAAAATATAAAGAACTTAAAATTGTCAAAATTTCCTTGAAAAAAGTGGACAATTTTAGAGATCTTAAAGTTTTACTAAAAATTTGTTTTAAGTGGTATCTAAATAACTTACTATATGTTTAAGTGAGTATGGTATTAGCATAAATATAAACAAATGGTGGAATACAGTTTAAAAGAAAGGACAGAAATGGTCTCAAGCAAATACAATCAAATGATATTTGATGCATAATTCAAAGCAATTTAAAGGGCAAAGGAAGTCAATTCAACAGCTGGTGCTGTAATCATACCTCACACCATATATAAATTTTAGTTTAAAATAGAATGCAGATTAAATATAAAATTCAAGAAGTATGGAGTTCCTAGACAATAACATATTAAAATATTTTTGGAACTCTTATGTAAATAGGCAAAGATTTCTTAACAAATTTCCAAAAATACTCATGTGGTTTTTTGTTTGTTTGTTCGTTTGTTTCAGACAGTCTCACTCTGTCACCCAGGCTGGAGTGCAGTGGTGCAATCTCATCTCACTACAACCTCCATCTGCTGGACTCAAGCAATTCTCCCACCTTAGCCTCTTGGGTAGCTGGGACTACAGTCACAAACCACCACGTCCAACTAAATTTTCTTTGTGTTTTTTGGGGTAGGGATGGGGTTTTGCCATATTGCCCAGGCTAGTCTTGAACTCCTGGCCTCAAGCAATCTGCCTGTCTCAGCCTCCCAAAGTCCTGGTATTATAGGTGTGAGCCACCATCCAGGCCTAAAAATACTAATCTTAAAAGAAAACTCAATTAATAATTTGGACTTCATCAAAACTAAAAACTTCAGCTACTCAAGGAGATAAGTGATTCCATTCAAGGAACCTATGCTAAGAATTTTTTTCAGGGACTTCCTCCAGTAATGAATGGCTTTGTTTGGCTTATCACAGGGACAAAGATATGACCAGGTATATTAGTTTGTTCTCACACTGCTAATAAAGACATACCCAAGATTGGGTAATTTATAAAGCAAAGAGTTTTAATTAACTCACAGTTCCACATGGCTGAGGGGGCCTCACAATCATGACAGAGGAGAATGTAGAGCAAGGGCACATCTTACATGGTGGCAGGCAAGTGAGCTTGTGCAGAGTAAGTCCCATTTATAAAATCATCAGATCTCATGAGACTTATTCACTACTATGAGAACAATATGGGGGATATTGCCTCTATGGTTCAATTATCTCCATCTGGCCCCACCCTTGACATGTGGGGATTATTACAATTCAAAGTGAGATTAGGGTGGGGACACAGTCAAACCGTATCATTCCAGTCCTGTCCCCTCCCAAATCTCATGTCATCACAATTCAAAACACAATCACGCCCTTCTGATAAGCCCCCAAAGTTTTAACTTTTATCAGCATTAGCACAAATGTCCAAGTTTAAACTCTCATCTGAGACAAGGCAATTCCCTTCCAACTATGAGTCTGTAAAATCAAAAGCAAGTTAGTTACTTCTTAGATACAATGTGGGTACAGGCATTGGGTTAATATACCCATTCCAAATGGAAGAAATTGTCAAAAACAAAAGGGCTAAAGGCCTCATGCAAGTCTGAAATCCAATTGAGCAGCCATTGCCATTAAACCTTAAAGTTCCAAAATGATCTCCTTTGGCTCCATATCCCACAACCAGGTCATGTTGATGCAAGAGGTGTGTTCCCATGGTCTTGAGCAGCTCCACCCATGGCTTTGTAGGGTGCGGGACCCATCCTGACTGCCTTCACAGCTGGTGCTGAGTGTCAGCAGCTTTTTCAGGTGCATGGTGAAAGCTGTTGGTGGATCTACTTTTCTGGGGTCCAAAGGAAGACTGCTGTCTTCTCACACTTCCACTAGGCAGTGCCCCAGTGGGGACTCGATGTGGGGACTTCAACCCCACATTTCCCTTCTACTCTGCCCTAGCAGAGGTTCTCCATGACGGCCCGACTCTTGCAGCAAACTTCTGCCTAGACATTCAGGCATTTCCATACATCCTCTGAAATCTAGGCAGTGTTCCCAAACCTCAATTCTTGACTTCTGTTCGCCCACAGGCTCAACATTACATGGAAGCTGCAAAAGCTTGGAGCTTGCACCCTCTGAAGCCATGGCCCGAGCTGTACCTTGGCTCCTTTTAGCAACAGCTGGAGTAGCTGAGAGGAAAGGCACAAAGTCCCTAGGCTGCACTCAGCATAGGGCCCAGTCCAGGAGACCATTTTTTTTCTCCTAGACCTCCAGGCCTGTGTTGGAAGGGCTGCTGAGAAGATCTCTGACATGCCCTGGATACATTTTCCCCATTGTCATCATGATTAACATTTGGCTCCTTGTTAGTTTTGCAAATTTCTGCAGCAGGTTTGGATTTCTCTCCAGAAAATTGTTTTTTCTTTTCTAATGCATCATCAGGCTGCAAATTTTCTATACTTTCATGCTCTGCTTCCTCTTGAATGCTTTGACACTTAGAAATTTCTTCTGCCAGATACCCTAAATCATGTCTCTCAAGTTCAAAATTCTACAAATCTCTACCACCAGTCTCTTCGCTAAAACATAGCAAGAATCACCTTTGCTCCAGTTCCCAACAAGTTCCTCATATCCATCTGAGACCACTTCAGACTGGACTTTGTTGTCCATATCACTATCAGCATTTTGGTCAAAGCCATTCAACAAGTCTCTAGAAAGCTCAAAACTTTCTCCTGTCTTCCAGTTTTCTTCTGAGTTCTCCAAATGTTCCAACTTCTGCCTGTAACCCAGTTCCAAAGTCATTTCCAAATTTTCAAGTATCTTTACAGCAGTACTCCACTCTAACAGCACCAATTTACTGTATTAATCTGTTTTTTCATGCTGCTAATAAAGACATATCTGAGACTGGGTAATTTATAAAGGAAATCAGTTTAATTGACTTACAGTTCCACATGGCTGGAGAGGCCTCACAGTCATGGCAGAAGGAGAATGAGGAGCAAGGGCACCTCTTACATGGTAGCAGCAAGAGAGTTTGTGCAGGGGAACTCCCATTTATAAAACCATCAGCTCTCATGAGACTTATTCACTGCCATGAGAACAGTGTAGGGGAAATCTGCCCCATGATTTAATTATCTTCACCTGGCCCTGCCCTTGACACATGGGGATTATTACAATTGAAGGTGAGATTTGGGTGGGGACACAGTCAAACCATATCACCAGGTTATCTATTTAGGAGATAATACTAAGAAACACTGGAAGTAGAGTAGGGAGAAGATACAAAAGTGTAACGAAATCAAAATAGTTTGTGTTATTAAGAAAACTACAACTCAGTCCCACTGGGGTATACTGGGGTAGAGTTTAAAATGCCCCTTAAAGATTTCTCAACTATAGGACAAGGTGATGCTAATTATCCTATGACACTGGCATCCACTGGCTGAAAAGTGTTGCCTAGAGCATGGACTTCTGACCCTTTCAGCTGCCGTTGCTTGAGCTGAACATGGCTCCAGCAAAAAAGGCTCTGAGGCAAAGAGGTATAGGCGTTCTCAACTAGAATCTCTTGGCTTCTTGGCTGTGACAATTTTCATTCCCACCAACAGTGTTCAAGGCTTTGCTTTTCTTCACAGCCTCACCCACACTTGTTATCTCTCATATTTTTGATAATAGCCTTTCTGATGTGATATCATGTTATGGTTTTTATTTGTGTTTCTGTGATAGTGATGTTGAGCACCTTTTCACATACATGTTGACTATTTACATGTTTTCTTTGAAAAAAAAATATCTCTTCAGGTCCTCTGCCCGTTTTTTAGTAGGGTTATTTTTATTTTTGCTATTGAGATGTGTGAATTCCTTATATATTTTTGATATTAACTCATCAGATACATTGTTCACAAATATGTTCTCCCATTTCATAGGTTGCCTTTTTATTTTGTTATAGTCTTTGCTATGCAGAAGTTTTAATTGTTACGAAAAATACTATGAAATTTTTCTTAAAATGTTAAAAATAGAACTACCATATGACCCAGCAATGCCACATCTGGTATATATCCAAAGGAAATAAAATTAGTATTATGTTCATTGCAGCATTATTTGCAATAGTCAAGATACAGAAATAACCTAGGTAATCATCAGTGAATGCATGGATTCAAAAAATGCAATGTGTATAATATATTTTACATATTAATATGCATCTTATATTTTACATAATGGATGTTAATATTTTGTATATTTATATATTGGCCTATTCATTAATATATTTTATATACAAATAAAAAATTTAATATTATTCAGCCACAAAAAAGAAGGAAATCCTGTCATTTGTGGCAACAAGAATGAGCCTGGAGGACGTTATGCCAAGTGAAATAAGTCAGACACAAAAAGGGACATACTGCATGATCTCACTTACATATAGAGCCTAAGACAGTCAAACTCATAGAAATAGACATTAGAACAAAGGTGGTCAGAGGCTAGAGGGTAGGGGAAATGAAGGTGTGTTTGTCAAAGTGTATAAAGTTTTAGTTATAAGATGAGTAAGTTCTGGAGATTTAGTGTACAGCATCAAATTATGGTGGCTCTAATTACTAATACTTTATTAATGTCTTCTTGAAATTTTATGAGAGCAAATATTAAGTGTTCTCAACGTACGCTTAAATAGTAACTATGAGTGGGAGCATATATATTAATTTGATTCTGGTAAATATTACACAATGTTTATGTATACATATATATATATATAATTATGCACCCTGAATATATATAATTTTTATCTAGCAATTAAATACTTTAAATTTTTTTAATTTTTGAAAATAAAAAATTCCTTGGCAAGTAGAGGTGAATTTGAAGGAGATACAGGCTCAGCACTAACAAAATCTGACACATACATTATATATATATATATATTTTTGAAACAGGGTGTCCTTCTGTCTCCCAGGCTGGAACACAGTGGATCAAGGTCAGTTGACTACAACCCGCCTCCCTCGCTCAAATGATCTGCCCACCTCAGTCTCCCCAGTAGCTGGGACCACAGGGGTGCATCACCATGTCTACCTAGTAATTTTTGTATTTTTATGTAGAGGCATTGTTTTGTCATATTGCCCAGGTTGGTCTCGAACCCCTGAGTTCAAGTGATCCAACCACCTCGGCCTTCCAAAGTGTTAGGATTATAGATGTGAGCCGCTGTGCCCAGACTGATATATATATTCTTAAAAATATTTTGACACACACATTTCAGAACTGAAATCCGCTGTAATGCATAAGGGAACTTTTAAGATGAAGACAAATTTCAGAATCCATGGATGTGAGGACCCATGGCCCGAGGTTTAAAGAGTCATCTACAGGAGTTATTCTGCATTGTCTGCTTTGTTCCTTCTTCCTCAGATATTCTTCCTGTGCACCCTCCCTTCTCCTAGATAACTCTTATCCATTCTTCAGAACTCACTCTAAGAAAAACATATCTTCAAAAATCTTCCCTGATCTTTTCTGAGCAGGTCAGTCTCTACTCTAAAGGGCTCACTTTAGCACCTTGTACATGGCCTTCATAACATCCCTCCTGATTGAAATTAAATTAATAGTAACATAATTTATTATTTAATGTTCGTCTCACACTAAAATATAAGCCCCATAAATGTGGGCACTGTGTACATTTCCCTCTGCTGCACCTTCAATCCAATACTATCCCCAAAACCTAGTAGGCATTCAACAAATATTTGCTCAAATAATGCATTACTAGATTGACTAAACAACTATGGAGTGATTTAGGTTGCCTAATAATTGGTTTCTTTTACAGTGTATAGAAAATAGGAAACTATTTAAGGAGATCCACTCTAGCTACATGACAGAAACTTGCCCAGGAGAACATACTATTAAGATTTTCGAGTTTATCATTTGACAAAGAATATTCTAATAAAAAACATGTGAATAGAGATAAAAACCTGGAGGAACATCTTTTAGTATTAACACGAAAAAATTATATATACATATATTCAAGGTGTATAACATGATGATTTGATATAAACATTGTGTAGTTATTACCAGAATCAAATTAATACATTTGTCCTCCCCACCCATAGTTACCATTTGCATCTGGTGCTCCTTGAGAACACTTTAACAATAACTTTTAACATATTTTAACATCTACTGATGTTAAAATGTTTATGTAAGGAATTTATTTGAGTAAATAAATCCAAACAAGCAAATAACACCAATAAAATGTAAGGAGAGGGTTTTGAAAGATCCTCAGCACCCATAAAATATAGCATTCAAAATTTGAAATAAGAACTTTATTCTAAAATTAATTTATTACTTTTTTATTATCTGAATTGATTTTAAAAGATGTTTGAAGAAAATTTAATACCCATTCCTGTTTATTAAAAAAAAAAGATGAGAAACAAACTTGTAAAATCAAAAACCATAAAACTTCTGAAGGATGGAAAAAAATATCTTCGTCATCTTGGTGCAGGCACAGATGTCCTGCATAGGTTACAGAAAGTACCAACCATGAAAGAGAAAAAGTGGTAAATTGGACTTACAAAATTAAAAATAATTACTCATTAAAAGACACCATTGATAAAACGCAAGGCAAGCCACAGATTTAGAGAGAATATCTGTTAAATACTTATCTGACAAAAGACTTGTATCTAGAATATACAAAGACATTTTCCTACTCAACTTTAAAAACAACAACAGGCCGGGCGCGGTGGCTCAAGCCTGTAATCCCAGCACTTTGGGAGGCCGAGACGGGCGGATCACGAGGCCAGGAGATCGAGACCATCCTGGCTAACACGGTGAAACCCCGACTCTACTAAAAAATACAAAAAACTAGCCGGGCGCGGTGGCAGGCGCCTGTAGTCCCAACTACTCGGGAGGCTGAGGCAGGAGAATGGCGTGAACCCGGGAGGCGGAGCTTGCAGTGAGCTGAGATCCGGCCACTGCACTCCAGCCTGGGCGGCAGAGCGAGACTCCGTCTCAAAAAAAAAAAAAAAAAAAAAAAAAAAAAAAAAAAAAAAAAAAATCAATAATAAAATATGGGCAAAAGGTTTGAAAAGACAACAAAAAATAGGTATATAAATGGCCATTAAGTAGAGAAAATTTTTCATCATTAGTCTATAAGCTATCAGTCAATGCTGACAGCATTACATATAGGTGAGGATGTGGAACAACAGAGACTACCATATACTGTTCTCACATTGAAGAAATATTTGGCAGTTTCTTTTAAAGTTAAATGTACACTTCAATTCCATTCTTAGAATTCCATTCTTACACCCCAAAATAAAAACACATGTCTAGAAAAAAGACTTGTACAAGAAAGTTCATAGAAGCCTTATCTAAAATTGTAAAATGGTCAGAATTGAAAACAACTCAGATATCCATCATCAGGAGAGAGGATATATAAATTACAGCATGGCCACATAATGAAATATTATTCAGTAAGCAAAAAGAACAAGCTGCTGATTAATGTTAAAAAAAAAAGTCTCCAAAGTATAATGAATGATGGAAGCCACACACACACACAAGTACATAATATGATTCCACTCATATGAATTAAAAGGATAGGCACAACTAATCTGTGACAACAGAAATCAGAAGGTGATTGTTCTGTAAAGTATGAGAAACTGATTAGATAGTGGTGCAAGAAAACTTTCTGGAAAAGATAAATATTTGTATTATTTTGAGGGACACCGGATACATAGACGTATACAATTTTAAAAACTTACATAACCGAACTGTGAAGATATGGGTGTTTAATTGTACATAAACTATGCCTCCATTGAAAACAAACATTTTAAGAAGCATCTTTCTAATCATAGTTTGATGTTTAAAACTAAAAGTAAACATCATAGTTAGGAAAACTTTCGGGGCATTCTCACTGTGATCAAGAGTAAGACGAGACACATGACTACTGTCACAATTTTTGTTAATGTTCTAAATGAAGTTTCAGACAATAAGATAAAAAACAAATATGAGAAGACAAAATAATGGTTTACTGACAATATAGTTGTTTATTAATTTTAAGATATTCAACTAAAATGCTATTAGGACTACTAATCATTTTAAAAGTGGCCACAAAAAAAGTGTGCAATAAATGTCTTTTAAAAAATAAGATCTAGCAATAAATGGGATGCAATAAAAAATTTCATTCCTATTTTTATCAAAAAATTTCCAACAAAAATATGCAAAACCCATATGAATACAATTATATAAATCTATCAAGGGGCAGAATAAGATTGAAATGTATAGACATACCTTGTTTCTCATGGAAAAACAATTTTATAAAGACATAAATTTCAAATCAATACATTGTATATTTTAATGTAAATCATAATGTTAAATCATTTCAAGGGAAGTAGCAAAATCATTTTAATATTTATTTAGGTAATTAAATGTGTCAATAGTCAAGGAATTTCTGAAAGCAAAATTGTATTAGGAATTTGTACTATTACATTTTAAATTGTATAATTGAATTGTAATAGTTGAAACAGTGTGATACTAACTTTTTTGTTGTGATAGAGCAAGGAACATAGTAAAGCCAGTTTGGCAGGAATTTTATTGTTTGTTTTCTACAGTTCAGTAAAAACTCATACATACATATTTATTCATATATGTGTGGACTTGAAAGAAATCATAAGAAGGCATACCATTCCTTACTCAAATTTAGCACAGTGGTTCTGTGTACAAACAGCTTGCAAACTGTTCCTCCATTCTCATCTTAAGCTCTTACAATGACCGACGGCTCACTAGAGAGTAACCAGCGAGGGCAGATATTTTATCTGTTTTGGTCCCCTTCCTATCCCAGTCCTCTGACTAGGTACTAAGAGGCATACTGGGGGCACTCAGTTGGTAAATGTTAAATGACTAAATGATTGCATAAAGCAGTTAGAAAAACAAAACAGGATGAAATGTTAAGCAACAAAATAAAGGTATTTTAAGTATTTTCTGTATATTATTAGTAAGATTTTAAATAAATAGAAATAAGGGAGACAATCCAATAATTAGTGTTAGGACAACTGATTAACATTTTAGAAAACAAAGACAACTTTATTTCTTACTTCATACTGTATTTATTTAATGTAAAAATGAATGAAATCATAAAAATAAAAGTAGATTGATATTTATATCTCAGAGGAAAAATTATACCTATAATAAAAATCAAGGCATATTCATTAGAGTCTATTAGTTAAAATTTAAATATTAAGAAAAATAATACCTAATACAAAAATATCAGTAACAAATATCAGGAGAAAAATATATGGGGTTTAAAGAAGTACATTTGCTAAATTCCTCATCTTATATAGTAGAAAGTAAATGTTTAAAATAATAAATTAAGATCTTGGCCGAGCACGGTGGCTCACACCTGTAATCCCAGCACTTTGGGAGGCTGAGGTGGGCAGATCACGAGGTCAGGAGATCGAGACCATCCTGGCTAACACGGTGAAACCCCGACTCTACTAAAAAATACAAAAAATTAGCCGGGCGTGGTGGCGGGCGCCTGTAGTCCCAGCTACTCGGGAGGCTAAGGCAGGAGAATGGCGTGAACCCAGGAGGCAGAGCTTGCAGTGAGCCAAGATCGAGCCACTGCACTCCAGCCTGGGCAACAGAGCAAGACTCTGTCTCAAAAAAAAAAAAAAAAGATCTCAAGTTAAAGACTATCACAGGCATTATTAGAATAATAAGAAGACAAATAATAAAAGTAAGACTGCAACAACCCTTTGAGATATTATTATTCTAATTTCATAGAAGAGGAGACTGAGTCATAGATTAAAACACTGTGAAAGGTTAAACTGCTAGTAAGTAGCAGAGTCAGGAAGAGCAACAAAAGCTAATAAAAAATAGGAAGATGAATAAAATTATAGGGATGAAGGCAGAGTGAGATGGGTAAAACAGAGTAATTTCTTCATTTTTCTGATATGCAAGTCAAAGGACACTTAAAATACTTGGTAAGCTATATTAATAAATATTTATTAATGTTTATAATAGCAAATAATATTTATAATAATAAATATTTATTAGTATATAATGTATCAATTGATATAAAATGTTTATAATTGCATAGTTATTAATAAATAAATGCACTATGTACTAACAATTAACTATTATACTTTACTAATATTAAACTATAGTAATAAATTATATATTTATAATTAATAAAGATTTTTATATTAGAAAGACGATCTTTAAAAAACCTAAAACATGTAATAAAATTAAGAAAACAATCATATATATTCACACAATACAAAAAGTGTAAGTCTATGTTATAAAGCTGAAACACCAAATTAATAAAGCTTTAAAAACCAGAACAGAACACATAATAAGATGATACAATTCAGATCAATCATAGATATCAAAATTTAAATCTATAACTTTATTAAAATAAAAAATAGCCTCAGAATTGTTCTGTAACAAAGACAATAAAATTACCTACACAGAAGATGTATTTAAGAAACAGATTCATGGGAACTTGGAAAACACAAGAGTAAGCAAAATTAGTTTAAGCCCTTGCAAACAAGCAACAAAAATTAAGGAGCACAATAGGAAAACTGATTGTGTTAATTTTTCAATGAAGACAATAAGCAAATACTGATCAAGAGTACACACTGCAACTTACTTTCCTTATTGAACGTGTGTCTTACTGACATTTCCGTGTCAAGAGCCACTTTCTTTTAGTCACATCAAAGAACGCTACAGAATTGATGAGCATAGCTTCTGGTGCAAGTCCTGATTTCTCACTTTATTGCTATGTGATCTCAATCAAATAAGTAAACCTTTTTAAGACTCAGTTTCCATGTATAAGTATGGGCACATTAATAAAACTTGATGATTAATGTTTATTTCCATTACAAAAAAATGCCTACAAAATATTGGTACAATGTGTGATACAATAAAGTCTTCATAAATATGAAAATCATTATTATTATCACAAGCTGAATATACTCCTGTGGTAGACATTTGAGTTCTTTGCAAATTTTGTTCTATTAAAAACAATGCTCAAGTTATTCATAAATGTATTTTTGTACATGTGTGTGTATCTATAAGATGGTGTCTTAGAAGTGTTAAGGATATGAACTTCAAATTTCAAAATTTTGATAATACTGAATTTCCCTCAGAAAAAATGTATTTCTAGTTATACTGTATAAAAATGTTTATTTTTCACTATTTTGCCAATCAATGCTAGTTATTATTAATTTTCTGCTAAATTGCGCTATTTTAACGAAAAAACAAAGCTTTATCTTTACAATTATATTTTTCTGATTGACAATGGCATTGATAAGCTTGAATGCACTTGTATGTTTTTTCAATTACCGAATCATATTCATTACCTTTTTCAATATTAGATCAACTACCTGTATCTTATTACCATGTTGAAGGTCTTTATATATGTTGGATATTAACATTCAAATATAAATATACTCAGTGAACTCTTACTTGTTTTCCATTCTGTCTCATTTTTAAACTTAGGTGACTTTGTCTCAGGAAACACAATGGTTAAGCACATGCTACTCTGAAGTCAAATTTCAGAGGTCCAATCTTGGCTCTCCAATTAGCACCTGCGTGACCATGTGCAAATTACTTAACTCTCTGAGACTTGGTTTTCTCTCTTTTCTAAAATGAGTATAATAATATTAGCCACTGCATAGGTTTTTATGATGGTTAAATTACTAACCATTATTATTTATTTTATTTTGATTATTCTGAAGATTTTTTAATTTATGTTATGATTAATAAGGCCTATCACACAACAAATATAAGTAAAACTATGGATTATTATAGATTTTTGTTTCCTCATTTGTATTATTGTATGTTATCTATACTGACCCACACACTATTTCCATAACAATAATTAAACCCTAGGCACTGTTAATGTTTTTTAAAGGTATCAACTTTTTAAAATGTGTGCCTATTTGAATGAGCCAGAGTCATGGGCCACATTGTTTGCCTTTCTGTATACAGCATACAGGTTACTATGATGTGGATGTTCAGGCAAAAGCCTGTGTAGAAGTTCTGAGAACTGAAGCATTGGGTAAATTATCTACAGGGTACTCCACACGGTAACAGGTGGTCCATATAAGTTTGCCTGCAATGTAAAATCCGGACTGCTTTTATTTCCTCAGGCACAAAACTAGACTCTAAGAAGCAAGATGTTGAGTTTAGAAACGAATGCTGTACTAGTCAGACTTCTCCACAGAAACAGATCTAACGGGATGTGTGTGGATATGTGTGTGTGTGTGTGTGTGTGTGTGTGTGTGTGTATCTATTAATATATAGAGAGAGGGATTTCATATAAAGAATTGGCTTATGTGATTATGAAGGCTAAGAAAATGTGTGTCAGAAAATGCTTTGGTGGTAATCTCTGCCATTTGCCTTTCAAATTCAGGACTCAGAAAAGATGCCCCTGGACTTATATTAATAATGAAACTTGTTCCCCTGTAAAAAGGGTTGTTTTATTTTTGACAGTTCTAAATAGGAGACTACCCAGTTGGAAATTCAGCCATATTTATTCCTATGATTTCCACCTACCTTTCCACCCTGTGCAGATAAGAGAATATAAGCATAGAGTCCTTATTTGAGAATGCTGTCCTTCAAATATCTCTTCACATGGCCATACTAAATGTCTCTTTTGTAATTCTCATGACTATCTTTATAAAACACATTTTCAGAAGTTCTGCTATCCTAGTCAGCCTTTTATGGATATGTCAGACTTTGTCAATGTTTCCCTTAAGCCAGACAGAAATATCCCAATGTGATGGTACCCACAGCAAAGTGTAGTATAATGAATGCTTGCCTTGGTCTGAACATTAAATTTGTAAGATCGCTGCCCTGAATAAATTAACTCTGACAAGATGCATGTATATTTCTGCCTCATATTGGATTTGAAATCAGTTATACTTCCTACGCCCAGCATTAAAACATAATTTAGGTAAATTCATGCATTTCTCTTACATACCTAGATAATTAACTTTTAAGATCAACTTTAAAGGAATAAATTTTACAATACATCTCTGACTGTTTATTACCATTTATCAAACTAATTGGACTAATTTGCTATGTTTCTAATATAGTGTTTCCTATATGCCCGCAAATGAGTAAAATAACTTTAAACATTTCGTTTATTATCTTTAAGATAACTGCCTCTATTTTACTCGTTAGGAAATTTGACAACAACTACTCAAAGCATAAATAGCAAGGCTAGGAATTTTCAGGCCAATCTTCCTTCCACAACACTACACAGCCTCAGAGTGTGGCTGAGTACCAACTCTTCCCCTCAGCACTATTCTTGTTAACATTTTGGAAAGTATGCTTTTCAAATCTTATCCAAGTTATTTATAAACAAATTAAGCATGGCATTGCCAAGGACAGTTCTCTGGGGCATGCCACTGAGAAATTCTGTTTTTGTTGGCAATGGCCTGTTCATTAGTCAATACCCTCTGAGAAGGGTAATTCTACCAGCCACAAACTGACCTGATTTTGCAAGAGCCCCATCCACATATCATCATCATATTTACAAGAATATAGTGATTTGTCAAAAAACTTGCTGAAATCAAGGAATTGCGGTTAGCTTGATGTCACTTTATGTATCATTAACAACCTGAGACAAATATATGTAGATAAATGCAATTGTGTATTTACATATATGTACATAGGCACACACATATGTATATACTGTTAATGGAATCATATAATTCTAGCAGACATTATCATAAAATTATCTATACATGTTTCCTTCAGGCTCTTACTGTGTAGTCTGCTTTTGTGTGTCTCTTCTCATTCCTTCTGCATTGA
Source organism: Macaca nemestrina (assembly GCF_043159975.1). NCBI lineage: Eukaryota > Metazoa > Chordata > Mammalia > Primates > Cercopithecidae > Macaca > Macaca nemestrina. The sequence goes on from NC_092130.1 coordinate 62,910,512, forward strand.
AGTCACACATGCAAAGTGGTGCATTTACTTCTACTAAGAATCACTTTTCTCTATGGTCTTACAGTCACACTAACACCACCTTATGTGGTGTTAGTGGTGTTGGTAGTATGTGGTGTTGTTAACCAAGCATCAATCACATCTGTGATGAATCCTCACATAAATAGTATACAATCATACCTCCACAGAATCTCCAATCTCTTAAATTAGCCAGGCCACTCATTAATGAAGAATAATGTCTTGCTTATTTGGTTCCCACTACTTCCACACACCAACTTTGAGAAATATTCTTCTGTGTCCTCCTACTTTCTGTATATTTTCCTCAATGTTTACGTCTATGGATGATTTATTATCTATGTTTTCAAATCCATTTTGTTTTTTTTCCCAGTTTTTATCATAGCCCTTCTTTTAGCTATTTGCTTTCTAAAATCAATGTTGCTCATAAAATATTAGTCATGGAATTCTTAAACAGAAATGCCTTATCTTTTACTGTAGGGGAAGAGATTAGTTTATAGTATTAGAAAAAATACATATATTAGACGCCTGTCAATCAACCTTTTATTCTAATCACTTGAGTAGCCAAACTCACACATGGGTACACTGCCAACACCTCACCTCTGTTGTATCCTGTACCTCCTGTTTCCTGTCTGGGCTTCATAACAGGTCATTTCAAGAGATACTTCTGTGAACACCCATGGCAGTCATTTATGCAGCTTGGAAAAATGATAGTTATGAATGAGTCTTGACTTGTGGGTTATGAGAGCTATTGGATAAACAATGCTCCCTATATTTCTTAGGCAGACAATTCTAAGGTCCATTCTGAGTCAGAAAATCCCAACAAGATGAAGTCCCAGTTACTAACAGAGGTATCAACTTGATTGTGCACCCTTTTAATTGCTTTTCTCCTCTCTGTTTCACTCTCCATAGTCCCTTACTCTATTCCCTGGGATTGCTGCACAAATAAACAACCTGCAGGCAAGCCCTTGTGTATGGCTCTGCCACTGGAGAAACCCACGCTTGGACAGGGAGCATTATGACCTTCATGTTTTGTACAATATACCATTCATTTTTAGCTCTTTTTTTCAAGTAAAAGTTTATTTGCTAAAATAGAATGTAAACACAATTTCCAATATCCTGATATCTAATGATGCTTCTGGTCTAATGTGGACAATGCAGGTGACAAATAGAACAGATAAAAGCAGACAGCATACTCAGAATAGAAAGATAAAATGGCAGAATCACAGCAGTCGTTCAGCATAGCACTGAACACATCTTAGAATAGCAAAGCTTTAGATAGAAACCAATTGACAAACCCCGAGCTATGATAAAATAATAGTAATAATAATAATAATACAAATTATTTTCTATCAGTGTCCTAAATCCAGTGCAAACTTCATGGGATAAACCACTGTGGTAAATTGCCATGATAGCTATTGAGCCAGAATAACATCTTAGCCTCAAAGGCTAGTGGGATAAAGAACTGGTTGGAAATATTTTTCAAATTTTTTTTATATAAAAACATATGATTGTCATTGTAGAACTACTTGCAGACACTTTAAAAAATACTTTTGTCCTCCTTTTAAAATATAAAATTAGAGTACCCATATACTAGTTATAATAGAGAGATACCGGTTTATTCAGCTAGTCTATCTCAATTAGGATTTTTAATAGAAAAAGCAGCTTAAACTGCATTAAAGAGTAAGACAATGCTTTATCTCCTACAAAAAGAAGACTTGAGTGTAGTGAGTCCCAAGGTTAGTTGATCAGGTGCTCAGCAATAGTAACATGTATCCATGTTATTGCCAGGCTTTTCCATGCTGAATGTCTGTTCCCTCCTCACCACGAAAACAAGGAAGCTGAGGTTGTCCCCAGTGTCATTTCCGCACATGCCAATGTCCAGCTGTGGAAAGGGTATCTGGGCTTTTTTTTTTTTTTGAGTTTGGATTTTTTTGTCCTGAAACTGATATCTATCTCACTGGCAAGAATTTGATCACAGGCCTAAAACTAATCCTATTGCTACAATAGAATTAAAATCTCTGGTGCTAACTTACAGGAATAGTTTGACCTGGCATGAATGTTGAAGAGTTAACCCCAATGTCCAAGACATACATTTTACTTGGTACATCAAAGTTAAAGACTCTTACATCCAGAGTAAACAAAAATGGGTAAAGAGATGCCTAAGCCAAATGAGGCCTGTTTTACCGTACACACAGAGGCACGAAATTATTTTTATGTCACAGGAGAATCTGGAACAGAAAAGTTCCTAGCACAGTTTTCTAAATCAAAGTCTTTTGTGTAAGACGAGATCATTATCTGAACACTGAGAATAATGAGGTCACCATAAACAACACTTTTTTTGTATGTGTTTATTGGCTTCCATGTCACAAAGTTATACACGAGAAATTCTTTGAAGTTCAAAAAGGAACAAATCAATAACTGATGTAATGAACCTATCTTGTACCTTTTAAATTATATCCCTTTAAATCTATGCAATTTCTCTCCAGAAATCTAATGGTTGGCTTGAGGTCAAGCCCAACTTGAAACAACTTTACTAATGTGCCTGCTGCAACTCCTACTGTGATGAAGTTCTGACATTTTACTGGGGGCTTCTTTCCAGCTTCAATCTTTTGTCATTTTGACAATTGAATCTCATTGGCAAGGAAAGAATAAAAAAGACAAATCTACATCTTGACATCTTCTGGTGTGTCTCTAGAGGTGATGAATCCCTGTTTTGGGTAAGGTTGAAAATAATTGAGCAATGGAAAGTAAATGAGAGAACAGTTTTCACAGTAGCTTCAATCTCAACAGTCTGTCAAAGCATCTTGTCAGGTTACAAAACAATGATTTAAATCCCAAATGCAACTCATCTTTCACCCATGTGAGGTGGTTACACATGCGTGCGTAGACATATGCATGCGTATATCAGAAATATTCTTCAAGGTTGTGGAATCTGACATGTTTTCTTTCTATATTGGTAAACAACATGAAAAAGACATCCATGTTCAAAAATCCAAAGAACTATGGTAGAGAAAATACACATTTGCTATATTTATATTTTTATTTGAAACTAATTTGCTTGATATTTTAGAAAAAAACATTGACCTAAAAGATTAGTCACCTGAGCTCCTGCCCTGCTGCAGATCACACAAGATGACGGGGCATTTGTCTTTAGAGGTTTTTTTGTTTTGTTTAGTTTTTTCATTTGTAATATGTGTTAATGATGTATTACATGTCTATACCTATGGAATGATCATTTAATTTCAGTTTAAAAGTAACTATCTTAAGAACTCATGTTTCTTTAATTATTCCTAATTTGTAAAATAAATAATACACAAATAAAAATTGTATTTCTTATTAAATTTCCCAGCATAAGTATACTCTCCTTATATTTTCTCCTTGAAAATAAAAATACATTTACAATTTATAAACATTGGTTTAAAGGGAACAGCTACATAAAGGTTGCCAGTGATTAACCGCAATCCTACATTTAGTGTATTAGTCCGTTCTCACATTGCTATGAAGAAATACCCAAGACTGGGTAATTTGTAAAGAAAAATGATTTAATTGACTTACAGTTCCACATAGCTGGGAAAGCCTCAGAAAACTTACAGTCGTGGCAGAAGACACCTCTTCACAGGGCAACAGGAAAGAGAATGAGTGCCGGCAGAGGAAATGCCAGATGCTTATAAAACCATTAGATCTCTTGAGAACTCACTCACTTTCACGAGAACAGCATAGGCAGATCCGCCCCTATGATTCAATTACCTGCCACTGTGTCCCTCCATGGCACATGGGGACTATGGGGATTATAATTCAAGATGATATCTGGGTGGGGAGATGTCCAAACTGTATCACTTAGCAAATATTTTTAATCACTTACTTCTAAGTACTGGAGAAACCACAAGAAATAAAGTAGAGTCTTTTGGCCTCAAGACAATTTGCACTCCAGTGGCTGAATCCATCCAAAAAAGACCTTTGAATGAGAACTCAGGAGTGAGCATTGATTCTTTGTTCCCCAGCAACCTCCTTCCTGGGGGCATTGAGGTGTTTTTTGAGCTGGCAATGAAGCCAGTTCTCCTGCTTCTAGAATTAATACAGCTAAAGCTCCCATGTGAATTTTAAAACAGGAAAGTACATTACAGTATCACCTGAAAATTGTCTTGAAAATTGTCTGCCTTCCAATGTCTTTCTCCTCAAACTATACTCAGCCATGTGACCCTATAACATGGTTCAGTAAATTGTGGCATTTTAAAAGTACAGCTTAAAGAAGTGAAATACCATTGTTCAACACTAAAAATTCAAATTAGATTTGTCACCAATTGCTGGTCTCTTCTTCTTCTGTTTTGTCAAAGAAGAGATACATAAAAGTAGCAAAGGCTGGCAAGAGGTAACAAACCAGATTTAACAGAATTCCATCTATACCAATTTTCATTGACAGTATCAAGAGAAAGAATGAGAAATTGCATTTAATTGGGACTCTTAAATCATCCTTTGCATTTAAAGAGAAGTAGGTATATGTGTAGTATTATTGTTTTTATTATCTGACAGTGACAAAGGCAGTAACAAATAGTTCAATAAGCACTTTATACACTTATTCAACAAATATCTATTGAGAAACTACTATGTATAGGCATTCTTTTAGGTGCTTGAGACATGGCAATAAGCAAAACCAAAGTTACTTCTCTTAAAAAGCTTACATTCACTTAATACCCTCTCAAAACCTCCCGAAGTGAGTGCTATTATTAACTCAATTTCTCAGAAGATAAGTGCTGTATAGTGGGATTTAGAGGTTAATTAATTTGCTTGATGTCATATAGCTATTAAGTTCAAAGACAGGCTGTGAATCCAGGTCTGAGTGACTCTAGAGCTTGAATTCTTAATAATCTTAAGTAAAAAATCCAATGTATAATAAATTCAAATTGACCACAAACTGGTAGCAATTTTCTTAATATTGAAGACATTGAAGTATATAAACACAAAGATAATTATAATAAGAAGAATTAATCTCAGAAAACCAGCTACTTTCTTCTAGAACCCTCCCCAAACACCATGTCAAAGGTTTACTATTGTAATAAACACCAGAGACAGTATGAAATAATTGGTAAGTGCACAGGGCTGTGGAATCAGAAAGACTGGGCATCTGCTCTTTTCACAGTGCTTACCAGATACGTGATGTTGAACAATTACATAATGCCCCAAAGCTTCCCTTTACCCACCTGTAAAATGTGGTAGATAATAGTACCTACCAAAAGGAGCTATTGTGCATTCTAAGAAAGAAGTCTGTGTGTCCAGACTTCAGACAGTGCCTGACCTGTAGTTCACACTCAATAGAGATTTAGCCGTACTTTTTCTATTCTTATCTCTGCCAATAAACACATAAGGCAGAAGAACTACCCATATTACAGATATAGCTACCTGATACATTTAATAAGATAAATCATGGCTTTTCATAGTTCTTGATTTTTCATAGCCCTAGAATTTTTCAAGTAACCTTGAGAGGAAAGGTTTTCATCTTAAAGACAACTAATTAGATACTTCTTGCTTAATTTATAGGTACATAAAAACATTTCTTTCTGTTATAGGATGAGTATCAAAATGTGTAGAGATTACTTTAACCTAAAGGCAATTTTAATGTCAAACTGGTTGTTTCTTTCTCATAAATAATGCATTGAGGGAAATTTCAGGTGATATTTCCTACTTTCAAACCTTAAAAGAAATACCAGTAACCATAGCGATTTTTAGCTTTAAAAAGCTAATTATCTTTGTGTGTATATATAAACATAAGGTGTGTGTGTGTGCATCTTAGTGTGGGGCAATCTTTCTAAGTAATACACAAAATAGAAAAGCCATAAGAGATACGATGGATGAATTTTACCTCATAGGATATGAAATTTCCACATTAAAAATGCAATAAGCAAAGTTTTAAAAAAATTACAAGCCAGAAAAATACTAACACATGTGATATACAAAAGAATTTTTATTTTACATAAATAGGTCTCAAATCAGAAAAAAAGATAAACTCTTAGGAAAAAATAGGTAGAAACCATGTCTCAGTTTTGGGCTGCTACATCAGAGTACCTGAAACTGGATAATTTATAAAATAAATAAATCTATCTTGTCGCAGTTCTGGGGTCTGAGAATTCCAACCTCAAGGCATTAGCTGGCTCAGTTGCCTGGTGAGGGTTGTATAGTCATCCTTTTTAGGGGAGAAACTCTGTGTCATCACATGAAAGAAGATGGACAGACAAGCTTATCTAACACTGCAGGAAGAAGTCCTCATGGCATAATCACCCCTTAAAAGTCTCACCTCTTAATACTATCACATTGATAACACCTGAAATTTAGAGGAGATACATTCAAACCATAGTAGGACATCAAAGATATTGAATACCCAGGAAACAGTCACACACAACAACAACAACAGAAACAACAACTAGCACTAAAATATTTGAAAAAAGCTCTGATTTACTCACTTGAGTAACTGCAAACTAAAAGATAAAGTCTATATATTTTTTTACCAATATCAACAGTAGATATCGAAAAGCAAAGTAATGGTCAACATTGTCAAATATGGAGAAACAAGAATTTACTGTAAATAGGATATAAATGAGTGTGTCCTCTCTGTAGGGCAACTTGACAATATCTTAAAAATATAAAATGCAAGTATCTTATTATCCAGTATTTAGATATCTGGAATGTTTCTTCCAGATATACACACTTTATCCACAAAGTTATCCATAGAAGAATTTTAGCATTGTTCATGGAAGACAAAGGCTAAAACCTATGTAAATGGCCATCAAAATTGGATTGGCAAAGCAAATTATATTAGATCCATATAATGATATAATAAATCTACTGATATAGGCTATGATGGAATTACCTCAAAAATAAAATTAGAAGAAAAACATACAAGGCAGAGACATTTATTTAGTTTAGTAAGCTCACATATCGGTAAAATACATGTATATGTATGAGTGTGAGACAGAGAAGAGAGACATTTATTTTTCATGTTTACATTGTATGCACATTGCCTTTTCATTTTTGTTTAAAAAATATGTTAATAGGTATCATTGAAAGACAAATATGAACAGAATAGATAATAGTGGTAATGAATATAATTAATGAAAAATAAACTTTTAAATAATTAATATTTAACATATGAAAAAATTTTAATTCACAAAAGATGTTAGAAATTTGAAATTAGAGACTAAGAAAGAGTTATGGAAATCCAATTTATGATTTCTAAAATAAATATTAATAGAAAGCTAGAATAATCTGCCAGATAGGAGAAAGAGAAAGAGAACAAGAGATGGGAAAAAAAATATGAGAAATACTGAGTTTGAGGACTTTCATAGGTTTACACGTATCTATTTATTACACATTCTGAAAAGTTACAGAAATCTATTTATTACACATCCTGACAAAAAGTTCTGAAAAGATGAAATATGAATAAGAAAATAATTGCATAATAATAAAGAAAAAGTTCGGTCACAGTGGCTCATGCCTGTAATCCCAGCACTTTGGGAGGCCAAGGTGGGTGGATCACTTGAAGTCAGTACTTCGAGACCAGGCTGGTCAACATGGTGAAACCCTGTCTCTACTAAAAATACAAAAATTAGTTGGGCGTGATGGCACACACCTGTAGTCCCAGCTACTTGGGAGGCTGAGGCAGGAAAATAAATCGAACCTGGGAGATAGAGTTTGCAGTGAGCGGACATCATGCCACCACACTTCAGCCTGAGTGACAGAGCTAGTCTAACAAAAAAACAAAACAAAACAAAACAAAGAAAACAATTTCAAAAGCCAAAGATACTAATCTTCAAATTTAAAAAGACTAAGTTGGATGAATGAAACAAAGACTGACATTTAAAATTGGGGATTTCACCATCAAAAAGTGGGCAGACACTTCTCAAAAGAAGACATTTATGCAGCCAACAGACACATGAAAAAATGCTTATTATCACTGGCCATCAGAGAAATGCAAATCAAAACCACAATGAGATACCATCTCACACCAGTTAGAATGGTGATCATTAAAAAGTCAGGAAACAATCAGTGCTGGAGAGGATGTGGAGAAACAGGAACGCTTTTACACTGTTGGTGGGATTGTAAACTAGTTCAACCATTATGGAAAACAGTGTGGCGATTCCTCAAGGATCTAGAACTAGAAGTACCATTTGACCCAGCTATCCCATTACTGGGTATGTACCCAAAGATTATAAATCATGCTGCTATAAAGACACATGCACATGTATGTTTATTGTGGCACTATTCACAATAGCAAAGACTTGGAACCAACACAAATGTCCATCAGTGATAGACTGGATTAAGAAAATGTGGCACATATATACCATGGAATACTATGCAGCCAAAAAAAAAAGGATGAGTTCATGTCCTTTGTAGGGACATGGATGCAGCTGGAAACCATCATTCTCAGCAAACTATCTCAAGGACAAAAAACGAAACACAGCATGTTCTCACTCATAGGTGGGAATTGAACAATGAGAACACTTGGACACAAGAAGGGGAACATCACACACCAGGGCCTGTCGTGGGGTGGGGGGAAAGAGGAGGGTAGCATTAGGAGATATACCTAATATAAATGACGAGTTGATGGGTGCAACACACCAACATGGCACATGTATACATATGTAACAAACCTGCACGTTGTGCACATGCACCCTAGAACTTAAAGTATAATAAAATATATATATATAATATAAAATAAAATTTGGGATTTCAGAATATCTAGGTCAAAAAGAATGGTTTAAATATTTCATTGACAAAGAAAAAAGTAATTGCCTGCCAAAAAACCAAAATTAAATTAGTATCAATAATTTTATCTGCCATTATGGTTTCTAAATATTAATGATGGAGTCCATCAAAGCTCTATGAGGAAGGTAACTACTGACCTATGATTCTACACCCAGCCAAAATACCAGTATATGTGAGGGTAAGGTAGGAACACAAGGACTGTGTCAGAGACGAAAGAGCTCAGCAGTGTTATTTCCTATAAAACTCACTCAAGGACATGCTTCCAGAGAAAACGATAATAAGACATGCAATTCAAAAAGAATGAACTAACGCTAGAAACCAGAAAAAAAAGAGAAAGAAATCTATGGATACTGGCTATATAATGACCAAAAAATAAACTCCCCAAATTTGAGGAGTAAATCAGATTTCCAACAATGTAAGTTATTAAAATATTTTGGTAATAGTAGGGTAACGATTTATTCTGTTTCTCTCAATTAAGTAATATTTAACTCATAAGACATTTCCCTAGTATATTGTCTCTGAAATGACTATGCTTCCTAGTTTTAACATTATGAGGCTTGTGCTTCACCATTATAAAACACTTTACACGTCATTTTAATACTGGCAGTGAAATATTTACTCAACTTAGTAAACACGTTGCTTGTTTCAGATATAAGATTAGATTATTTAAAAGGAACAGTTTACTTTTACAAGAAGTTCTTGCAAAGCTGAAAAAAATATTAATACTAAAATCTCTGAGAAACAATATGAATAGCAAAGGAAATGAGGGGTTGTGGATTAAATGATATGTCTGTTATGTCTCATTAATTCCAGAAAACATTTCCCAATTTTTACCAATTAGAAAGCACTTGAAATCTGGGTATTTGAAGAAATATGACATAGCGTATTGGGTGAATTTAGTTTGAGTTAGAATAATGAATTGAAGTTTTATTTATGGAGAGTTAAAAAGGTGAAATCACTGGCCTACATTTATAGCCAGCCCAGCTGACACACAGGAACAGATAAAACATCACTTTGTCACCAATCTTCATGGCTTCCACTTGAATGATGTTCAGAGAAAGAAAGGGCTCAATGTACATAATTACTTGATTATATCACAGTGCCGTGCAGAAATTCTGATATAAAGAAAACCATTTTAAATTACTTTCTCTGGGCATATTCAGTTGGTTCTTGTATCCCTCTTTCCTCCCAGCACCAAAGACCTACACATTTTATTAAATGCAATTTTAAAGCACATTTAAATCAAAATTGATTCTCAATATCACCTTAGATCTGTAAAACCATACATTAGCTGAGAGCAATAATTGGATATTTCATAAACTCATAGGCAGCCACGTAAATGAATATAAACAAATAGCTTTCTGGCTTAAAAGAAATCCATTGTATTCTTCAGACTATTGATGATTGCTAACATTTAGTACATCAGAAACAGAGTCATGAAATTGTGTTGATATTAAACTGTGAGTTGTGTTAAGTCTGCTTGGAGGCCTTGCAGGGCTGCCTCTGTAGATTGATAAAGTAAGATCATGGATGCCCCCAAAAGTAAACTAGGTACGTATGATAGTGCTCCCGGGACTGGGGCTCAGTCATCTTTTCCAACATCAACTCCATTGTAATAAAGTTTTAGATGATTAACAGAATCAATATAGTACAGAAGAATAAATATTGTTGAACTGTAATTTATCTCAAAACAAAAAGCCTGTGAGGTAATCAGAGTAGAAGAGAGTTGATGGTGTTACACTCAAGGCTCAGGAAACTTAATGTATACATAGTGAACTTAGTGCAGCCAGTTCAAAACTTGTCTCCCTTCTCACCCTACCTCCACGAAGGAGGTCTGTTGCTTATTGATTAATCAAAATAATAAACATTTATTGGGATGAATTAGAGAGGATGGGATTTAGTGGGAACAGAAGAAAATGTATTGAGGGAAATGTCTCCTCTGTCTCTTTTTATATGAATTTCCTTTCATAGGTCTTGAGGGGTAAGATAGGGTACCAGAATGCTTAGCCCTTGAAATTGAAGGAGAGTGTGTGAGAGGCCTGAGGTCATCCATCTTCCCTTTCTCCGGCTTCCTCATGACTCTTTTTCCTTTGTGTGAGGCCTTTTTTCTCAAACTAAGTAGATCAAGCCATGAGTAATCTAGTCCAATTCTGTTTGAGACAGAGAGGAACTCTCTATTCTTTTCATCTGGTATGATCTAGCCTGGCCATTCTTTGTTACTAAAGTCATAAGACCTGAGATATGATGTGAAAGAGAGTGCTTTGACTGATATAGCTATAAATCTGAGCAAATTAGTTTTCTACATGTTCTACTTAGCTGAACAAGACACTGCACTGGGGTTTGGGGCCAAAATGCTAGCTAGTAATGAGTGTTCCTTTGCCTGACCTTGTCCTGTATTCATGTATTTCCCTTCAGAAACTGAGAAACAGAAAGAAAGAAGAGAGGTGGTAAAAGATAGAGCAATATTCATTCACAGCTTGATATTTCTGCTTCTGTAATTAAATAGGTATTGGAGCTGCTTTGAAAGTTACAGTGGAGTGAATTTTTGGTTTGTTTTGCTTTTTTTCCATAACACATTTCTCTGTTAGGATTTTAGGCAACCATAGCAAATATAAAAATTTAAATACTGCCTCTCAAATGTTTATTTTCCTAGCCCTGGGATTACTTTGAAAACGAAAATATTTGTATAAGTTTATAATATAGAAAGGTTAGCAATGTTACATTCAAAATCCAAGGAAATTAAAATATATGTGGACACAAAAAATATAACTCTGTGGGATTAATCATAAATTGACTTTTGTAGGATATTTGAAAGCAAAGACTTGAGTCTCCTGGGAAAGAAAACTTCTGAGAGCTCTTCTCCAACATATATTGAGGTGGAAATATACACACCACTCGATATGTTAGAAAGCCTCATCCTTAACCACTGGCCAGTCAAAAGCAAGGAAGAATTGCAATACCAATTATGATGGAAAACTAATGCTGATTCATTTGTGGGAAAAATCAGTTACCAAAACAATTTTTACAGAGTTTAAGCCTTACTTAAAACATATTTGTCTCAAAGAATGAGCTTTAAACTATGTCAACATTATCACTCATGAAAATCCATTATTAACATTTTTAATCATAGTGTATTTACTTTGTAATAGTTTATCACTTGCCCTTTCATTTTACTCAGTCACTTTCTTAAAAAGATCTTTAGTTTCCCAATACTTTGGGTATTAATTTCTTCCTCATGTAAAGTACACACCCATGGATTCGGAAATTACATTGCAATTTTATGGACCGCCTTAGTCCAAGAGTTGTATCTGAGAGTTCTTTTTGCCAATATTGAGAAAATTAAAGATTATTACCGTGTATTGCCATTCTTTAGTTGACAAATGAAGGAGTAAAGATTCTGTATGGAAAGAATCAAGAAATTTAAGTTATTGATTATTGATATGTCTTTCATGGCTTTAAAGTCATGTGTTTTAATTACAGTAGAGAAAGTTTCCATTGAAAAGAGAGATCACATAAAGTTGAAAAATTAACTACTAATGGCTCTCATTTAAAGATCTTCCAGAAAGCATCTCATTAAAGGCTGACTTTGTGTCCATTTTCAAATACCTCACTGTCTAAAATCTAATGGATGCATGTTCACGTTAAGGCCTGAAAACAAATGTTCATGCAACTTTATTCATATTAGCACCAAACTAGAATCAACTCAAGTTATCTATCAACTGATAAACAGATAACAAAAATGTGACATGCATATGCAAGAGTACTACTTGATAGTAAAAAGGAATTAGCCATGGTTTTACCTTGATGCAGATGGATCCAAAACATTTCCTTAAGTGAATAATGTTAGACACAAAAGAGTTTATACTGTATCATTCAATTTACACCACATTGGGGGAAAGGAAAACTAGAGTGATAGGAAGTAGAACAGTAGTTGCCGGGGATAAGGAATGGGAAAAGGGATAAACTGCCGAAGGACAAAAAGGAACTTTGACTGGTGTTGGAAATGTTTTTATATAATAATGGTGGTGATTATATAATTCTGTCCATTTATCAGAAATCTTTGAGCTGTACACTTAAATTAGGTCAATTTTGTTGCGTTAAACTACATTTCAATAATTTTTTTAAATTGGTATATTTCAATCAAGGGGATAATAGCCTAAATGAGACAGCATTCAAAATGAGGTAAAAATTAATAGCAAACATGTGTACTTCAGCTCCCAAGAGCAGCTTACCTTAGAAGTCAAACAGATCAGTTAAAATGTCAGTTTTACCACATCCAAGCTGTGCCAAAGGAGGCTAACAATAGTATCTAATTTTTAGAAATTTTGAAAAATTAAAGGAGATGATATATTAAATATTTAGTCAAATACCTAACACGTAACAAGGACTCAAAAACTACTATTTTATTATCACCAAGGCAAATTATTTAAGTAATTGATTGCCCTGTTAGTATCTTCTCTGTTAGACTTTCTAATATTTTATGTTAGTTTCAACTGCTGCCTCTCACCCAAATACCTAGTGTATCCAAAAGGTCCTGCTTTCTAAATATCTGTTATTGATTATTCATTCCTTTATTCAATAATACCTATTGATCACTTTCCATGGCCAAGCACTCTGTTGGGTACTTGAGGTAAAGTATTAAACCAATCATGCATGGTTTCCTACACTCATGCAAAGGTGGAGTGTAGGAAATAAGCATACAATTAAATATAAATTCAAATTATAAAATGTGACACAAATTAGAAGATTATGGTAATGTGCTAGATAATCACAGATGGAGGTAATTTCAATGAGGGATCCATGGAAGTCTTTTTGAGAAAAGGATATTTGAGTTGAAACTAGAAGATACACCTGATAACAACATCCCCTGTGGAGAGAATAACAAAGATTTGGCAGTGTAAAACATTTGTTGATCCTGAGAAACTAGAACACAAAATCCAAAATACTAGTTTGTTGGTGGGTAATAAGAGAGGAGCAGCAGGAGGTGAGCTTGGAGAACTGGACACAGGCAGAGGATGGAAAGCTTGTAGGCCATGTTAAAACTGTCCTACTTGACATAATAGTCTAATATTTCGATATCAATAATAATATCAAGTGATTCTATGTACCAAACAGTATTTCAAGTCCTCTATATGAGCTATTTTATTTAGTCCTTACAACAACTCCATATGGGTAGATATTTATTAACAGATCCATTTTATAGCACAGCCTACTGAGTTTATAACATTTAAAAACCAAAGATAGAATCCAAACAGCAAAACAAAGACAGGAACCTCTAGCTTCAGAGTCCACACACTTAAGCCCTGTGCTTTGTGCCTTCTCTCTCTGTCTTATACTGTCATTTGGTTTAAGACTAAGGGATGCAATAACAAGATGAAGTTTATGTATTTAAAAGGTCACCTCATCTGATGTGGGAAGAATGGATTATAGAGGAACAAGATGAATGCAAGGAAAACAGGAAATAATTGCAGTAATCAAGGCAGACTTCAGGGGTGTATGACCTGCATGTTGCACAGAACCCTACAGAAGGGCACTGTTCTTTATTTGGCTCTACTACAACTGTCTTGAAATTCTAAATAATCTTTGATAAAGTTATTCACATTTTGTACTGGTCCCCCAAATTATGCAGCTAGCCTTGGCAGTATTTCATGCAAAGATTCTAACGACTTGGATTTTTAGATTAATTCGTTCATCTCTGATGACTGGATCTGCATGTCCCTTACCAATATCCTTCCTTGGGGGCAGAAGGGAATTGCCATTTATTAAGCATTGAGCTAGGTAAAATCCTAGAGCTTTACATACATAATTCAATTAATCCTTATAGAGGAGATTCTATTATCAGCATTTTGTCAGATGAGAGAATGATTGCTCAAAGAGGTAAGATAAGTAATTTGGCATAACTTAGTTCTAACTCCAAACACATTCTTCTAAACCAAATATAGCCTCTGACGCTCTGGTTTTATTGCCCACCCCAGAACCCTATTGCCATGCGCTGCCCATTGATAGGATTACCTCATTGCTTCCTGGAGCCCTGGCCAAACAAATCCCTAGCCAGGCCAGTCACTGGAGATTGCCCTCCTAGATAAAACCCACTTTCACATCTTTCCCATACTACAGCCTGGGCTGGCAATATCTCAGGCCTATGTTTTACTAATTTAAAAAAATAATAAAATAAATTAGACATAGTACCATGAAAAATCTACAAAAATTTGAAATGTTTTCTTGAAACCCTGGAGTTTGTGTTTTCATTGCATTCAGAGAGTAACACTACCTTAAGGCTGTTGACAACTATATGGTCTTTTTTACTGATGTAGCTTGTCTGATCATTTTGACTGTGCAGATGTTGCAGTCCTGCTCTGTTGAATCATAGTCAGTTTAAACTTCAGGGATTGGAGAGCTTACCCAGAGATAGGGTAATGCTTAATTTCCACTCAAATTCTCATAAATATCTGACAAAAGTTTATGCATTTCAGAAGAATTATCACAGTGGCAAGCAGAACAAGGGCTTAAAATCAAATTCAGCAATTGAGGGGAATTCTGAAAGTTTTACTATGTAATATAAACATTTTTCTAAAATAAAAGTAAAATAGATCTGATATTCTGCCCAAGTTTTAGAATTCAGTCACTTATTAAAAACAATGCGAAAGAAAGACAAAAGAAAACCAAAAACATTGTTATGATCATATTTTTAAAAACAAATTTTAAATATAAAATAACCAGTTTGATTTTCTTGATAATTTTTTTGTTAACCATAAAACATCAGAATCAGTGTGTTAGCTCTATTACATAAGAACACAATTCAATATGTGTTCAAATTACTAATGAGAATTTGATTCTCAGATCTCCATTTCCATTCTGTTGCCTGTCTCAAAATAAAAAACAGGATTCTATTCCACTATTTTGAATATTGGGTAAGAATAAGGGGGAAAAAAAGTGGATCTTTTGCTGAGAAGAATGGTGCAACATTTCCCATTTACTGTATATTTATTTCTTAGGCAAAATACCTACTTGAATCACAATCTTCTATCCTCTTCAAAAGTCAAAGTCTCATTCTGACATAGTACTGTGGTGATTTGTTCATTAGAAGCAAAAATCAGATGTCTGTTAAGGAGACTGTACTGTCTCATTTACACTGCACACTAACCCTTCTGCACTGCTCACAATGAAATTCAACTTGACACTTTTCATTTACATAGAGTTGACAGTTTCAGCCTGTTGGAAAGTTTTCTGGAAACTCAAGTTCTAACTTAGACATAAATGCCACCTCAATGATCTCCCAAGTACATTAAGTGGAATACTTCCCCTGAATAAAGGGTGCCTTCTTCATGGTTTATTTAACAACACAGGTAAAGGAGACTTTTCTTCTACACTAATATCCTTTATTATTCGTCAGATTTTGTTTTGCCTTTTCTCGTCTGCCATAACCATTTCCTGGGTGAATGGAAGATTTTCTTATTTATCTTTGTATTTCTGAAGTAGTCTTAAGATAGTATATTATATAAATGGGTATGAGGATCAATTGGCATTCCATTTACTAACTATTGAGCCAAATTGAAAACAAACAAACAAACAAACAAAAAAATACCAAACTGAGATTACTGAAAGGTAAAGAGATTATAAGGAGTCTGGAAACTGACTTGGTAAAATACAAGATTTACTTAGAAAATATTAGAGTTGACAAACCACATTATTTGCTCTATAAATGGTAAATCCTCTAGAAATGAGAACTTCTAGTCATTACTAAAAGTGAAAAAGCTTTTGAAGGATCAATCAAGAACTATTATTAAAAATCTATTTACAGCTTAGAAGTAGGGTGATGACATCCTTTATCCTCTAAATAAAGACACTTTTAAAAGTAAAAATAAGAGTTAATAATTACAGTAAGAGTGCAGGGGCAAACCAGAAAGATTTATCAGGGGCAAACCAGAAATATACACTTCTATGGTAGATGTTGTTTGCCCTCAGAGCATACCCAATTTAAGGCAGCCCACTCAAGAACTAATAGACAAAGAGGATGTGCAAACAAGACACTGGACAATTTAAATCAATTAAGTAGATAATTGTATATAAGCAATGCATGAATTTTAGTCTTAGAAACAGAACTGTGAGCTACAGTTCTGGTTAGAAAAAAAAAGTACCATTAAGTATGTAGTCTTTATCTAAAACAAAGAAGGAACATAAAGGACCAGAATAGAAAATAATAGGAACCATGACATGAGAGAAACATTTGAAATACCTGAGGTGGTTTACCCAGGAAAGAGAAGAGTTAGCAGTAGATCATGAAAACTCTTTGTAAATCCTGTCAGAATTGCCATGGACAAGAAAGTTATACTTATTTCCTGTGCCTCAGAGGTCAGAGCTAGGATTAAAGACTGAAAGAAAGAGGAAAATAAAACTTTTAGCTCAACAAAAAATCATTTTTTAACAATGGAGAGTGCATAACAGTAGGCTGTCACATGAGTCAGTGAGTTTCCCAAAACTAGAAGTACACAATTTGATTCTGGACAATCTTTTTTTCTTTGGTTTGTTTATGGAACATGCAGTATATTCCACACACTAAACGATTAACACAAAAATCCAATCTAAAAATCACAACAATCCTACATGGTGGTCTGGTCACTAGTATTATCACACCCATTTTATAAATGAGAAAACCAAACCATGTCCAAGGACATAAACCTAGGTACGGATAACACAGGGTGGAGCTAAGGCGATTTCTAAATTTCTGTCTGTAGTCCAGGTAACTTTCAAAATATGGCTTAAATTGTCTTAAACAATAAAGCAATTATCTCAAATAGGAAATCCAAAGACAGGATGACGGCAGTCATATTGCTTAGGTTTTCTGCTTTTATCTTGGTTTTGACCTTTTCCCTGTGCTGGCTTCATCCACAGGATTGTTGCAAGATACTGGCAATAATTTCAGTCATCAAATCCAGAAATAAGAGCATACAAAAACAAATAATATTTTACCTTGTAATGTCTTCTTTTTAGGTGTGAGAATCACTTTCCCAGGAGCCCTCTAGCACAGAGGCCCCCAACCCCAGGGCCACGGACCAGTATCAGTCAACAGTGGCATTAGATTCTCACAGGAGCACAAACCCTACTATGAACTGCCCATGTGAGGGATCTAGGTTATACACTCCTTATGAGAATCTAATGCCTGATGATCTGTCACTGTCTCCCATCACCCCAAGATGGGACCATCCAGTTTCAGGAAAACAAGCTCTGGGTTCCCAATGATTCCACATTATGGTAAATCATATAATTATTTCATTACATATTACTATGTAATAATAATAGAAGTAAAATGCACAACAAATGTCATGCACTTAAATTATTCTGAAACCATTCCCTCACCCCCGGTTCATGGAAAAATTGTGTTCCCATAAAACCTGTCCCTGGTACCAAAAATCTTGGAGACCACTGCTCTACAGTTCTCCATCAAATCTCATTAGTAAGAATTCTGTCATGATTGTCTCTAACCAATCACTGGCAGAAATTGGAGAGACAAAGGCACAAATAAAACAGTTCTTGCAGTCTTGCTACTCAAAGTGTGGTTCACAGAATAGCAGTATCTACAGCACCTGTCAGCTAGGTTAGAAACACAGGATCCTAGCCCTCACTTCAGACCTACTGAATATAAAAATATGCATTCGGCGAGGTGATTTCTGCTTACATTAAAGTTTGTAAAGATCTCCCCTATAGTATCTGCTCATTTCTAAGTCCTAAATTATGCAATGTTATTAAAATATCATATAAAGAAGCAAAATCACAATGATAGAAACAAGTTTAAACTTGAGTTCTGGGTATGGATGGTAGAATTAAAAAAATCTTCAGGCCAGTCATATGGATTCTGGATGTCTCATACTTCCATGTTAATACATAATGTCATCATACCATTTACCAAAGGTTTACATGAAGACTCGATGTTTGCACATGTGTCTGTGTGTGTATAACCACTTTATCAGTTCTTGCTTCTGTGAACCAACAGAGTGCTGACTTTAACATGTCATGCAATCACAAATATGTTTGGCAAGTCCATAGCCTCATTCATCTATATATATCTAATGCTTTATAGATAATTGAACTTTGGAGGCAAGACAGGAGAAAATGGTGATTTGTAAATTTGTATTTGAGGTTAGCTTATTGGAATATTACCATAATTTTGAGACACTAATATGCAAAAGACAACATGGCTCTGCAGAGCCTTTTATGGGATGGCACAGTAATTAATTGGCTGCATCATGGCCAAAGGTTATTATCTGAGCAGCTGCTTCTTTAGAAAGCCTGCGTGATCTGTAGTCAAAGGGTTATCATGAAAGAAACAAAGAAAAAAGAAAAAAAAATTGTTTGCTTGTGGCAGTGTTGGCCCTTTTTAACTAGGAATTAATTTTCTGCCCTGAATGCCTTTCTTGTACAATCTTTCTGCAGTCTTTGCCAAGGAATAAGAGAAGCAGCTCAACCAGGTAGTTGAAATATCAATATAGAAAGTTATGTCTTATTTAAGATATCCTTCTCATCCTAACCACTGAACATGATGGTCAACCCTATTGAAAGTGGAAACAAATTTCACACAATCCAGCCCTAAACTGAGGACTCTAGATAGTAGCAATAAGAGAAGAGCATCCTGCTCCTGCAGAGTTGAGGTTGAGTGGGATCTTCCCATTCCTTTGTAAATAGTCACAGAAGATCAGATTTTCAGTTGTATTAGTCCAGGCACTCAAAGAAGCATATCCTAAGAAAGAAGTATATGTGCAAAGATTTTACATGTGAGAGAAAATGGGGAGGGTGTCTATTAGTCTGAGAAAGCAATGAGACCCAGTAACCATTCTGACCCTTAGTACAGGAGAAAGGGAAAAAATGTTGGGTACAGCCATCCTAGATTGCTATGAGGTCCATGGAAGTGTTGGTAAGGTTACCAGAGAGCCCTCAAGCCAAAATCAGCTGCCAGATGAGTCCTATGACCCCCAAGAACTAATGGTCTTATTATGTATCCCTGCTATGTTTTGTCACCGTCTGGGAACAGCCATAGGAAATCTGCCCTTTGCCAAAACATGGAAATGGGTTTCAGAGCACAGCAGCTGGGTTCTTGGTCAATTAAGTCCCCTGTGGTCGAAGGTCTAAGAGGGGCATTCTGCAGACAAGAAACTGGCAACAAGAAATTGGCAAACTGTAACCAGTGGGCAGAATTTCTGTTTCTGTAAATAAAATTTTATTGGACGCAGGCACACCTATTCATTTATGTATTATCTATGTCTACTTGTACACTACGACAGCAGAGTTAAGTAGTTACAAAAGAACCTATATGTCCCACAAGCTTATACTCTAGCCCTTTAACAAAAAGTTTGCATACACCTCTACACTGCAAGAGTTCACGCCTTGCACCTCCCAGATCTACTTCTCTGGGAAGATCTTCTCTATAAAGCTTCACGGAACAACTCTTCTATATATTCGAATCAGCTTGTATTTGTAAGTTGAAATTCCCAAGTGGGAGGTTATCGATATAATCCGTGTCTCTCAGTTGATTCCAGGGCCACAGCTGGTACTTGTCCTTTTCCTCCTCCATTATCCATTCTAAATTCCTTTCACCTTGGTAGATGATAGCTAAAAGGTATGAACCCTTGATAATCATATATTTCTCAATTTTGAGTTGCTGCAAACTGTAGTTTACAGTTACAGTGGGGCAAAAGTGTATCAGAAGTTGCCCCAGTGTGTCACCTGGGCTCTACACAGTTTCCACCCTGCTCCCTTTAATAGTCTTACCTCCTCCTGCTGATAAGCATAAATTACCCTTACTAGTATAATTTCTTTTCTGTTTACTTGCTTGTCTCGGAAGCACAAGGAGTCCAAGGTATACTGTGGTTCATTTGGATCCTTGCTTTGTCCTCTGCCTTGAGAGTGCCCCCCCAACTTTTTTTTTTTTTTTTTTTTTTTTGAGACTAGGACCTTCATCTAAGTAAAAACCTGAGTAGTGGAGAAGGGAAGCAAAAAGGAAGCAAAAAGCAAAAAATCTTCGCTCAGAATGATGGTAAATGACTGTAATAATGGTAAATAGGGCCTCTCCTGCTTCTAACCCTTGGTTTCTATATCCATAGAGTCTGCCTTTTTTAAGGCTCAAAGAACCATAGTTGCTTCTGATTTAATAAATACACTGCATCCTCTACAATGCCATCCCATGATTTCAGAACCTTTTCTCTGGGATGGCACTTCAGAAGTGAGCTGCGTCTTTAGAAGGCCATGCCCGCATTCTTAAGGCTGATTGTTTCCAGGAAGTGTAATATGTGATACCTGCAGTAAATCCTGAGGTAATGTCTCACTCTCAATCTCCTTCAGTGTGAACACTTGTGGGATTTCAAACCTGTATCAATTAGGCATTACATACACTATTAGACAGTGATGAAGAGATTATACAAACAAGCGAAGTAAATTCATACCTGGAAAAGGTAACTCTGTGAGTATAAATTCCTGTCCCTTCTAGAAGAAGAGGCATTCCACATGGTCAGTTCTACTAAATGGTGAGTTGGTCTCTTTGAGGAATAGTGAATAGTGTGATATTGGAAGCTAAATGTTTTTTATTACTAACATTTCAAGGCATCAATAGCTAGATTAACCTTCATAAGTGGGAGGAAATGCTTAATATCTTAGTCTATGCCACTACTGCCACTCTATCTCTGTGTTCATCATGCAGATTCTAGAGTATTCAATGAAAAAAGTGGCTGTGTCCATTTTGCAATGCATCTACCATGGTAGATATTTTATTGTGGTCAATGATATGTAATATAAACAGCCTTCACATGTTGTGCCCACTTCTACAACTCCATCCACATAATAGACCTGCTTATATCTGATATTCTAGCCTTTTTAACTTCTAGGCTACTGAGCAGAAGGCAAGGCCATTGATCACTGCCCAATAACCTATATATGTTTTTATCATATATATGTATTAGGGTTCCTCAGAGAAACAAAACCAATAAGAGATAGATAGATATGCAGATAGATAGATAGATAGATAGATAGATAGATAGATAGATAGATAATAGATAGATATAGGGATAAACAGGAGGAGACATATTACAAAGGGTTGGCTCACATGATAATGGAGGCTAAGGAGTCCCACAGTCTGTCATTTATAAGCTAGAGAACCAGGAAGGCCGATAATGTAGCTCCACTCCAAACCCAAAGGCCTGGGAAGCAATCAGTGTAAGTCTCAGTCATAGTTGGAAGGCCCAAGAACACCAATGTCCAAAAACAGGGCAAGATGGAAGTCCCAGCTCAAGCCTAGAACAAATTTTCCCTTACTTCACCTTTCTGTTCTATTTCAGTCCTCAGCAAATTTGATGATAGCTACCCGCATTGGTAAGGGCAATCTTTTTACTGTCCCTAAATTCAAATGTTAATCTCTTATGGAAGTAATCTCACAGACATGCCAGAAATAATATTTAATCACCCATCTGGGCATGCCCTAACCCAGTCAAGTTAACACATTAAAATTAAATATCACAAGGCACTTGTCTTTGACACAAAGTACATAACTTGGTGCAGTCCTCTTGGCACTACTCATTGGGATGAATTTTTTTCTCCCCACTGCCTTTCAGGATCACCCCTGAAAGTGGCTCCACTGCAGCCAACATCTAGTTCTGGCTTGCATCCAGGAACTCACTGACCCATCCATAAATCAAATGCAGGCTTTTTCCCTTCCTTTAGAGTTGGTCATACAGGATCTCCCATATTGATATAGGTGCAAGTCAGAGGAAGAAAACTGGCAATGTGTGATATGAAAATCTCCTAATGCCCTCTGGTCCTGCTTAGACTCAATCTTAAATGTACTATGTCCATCTTACGACAAACAGATGTTGTCCCCACCCAATTTTATGACATAGTAAGCCCAAAAGAATACAGATCATAATAGAAAGTTATAGATGCATGGTCACTTTCTGCCCAGGATTAAGCCATCTCCATTAGGGCTCAGCAAAGCCAAGTGCTCCTTCTGAGAGGGCACATAATTATTTGCTTTGAATGGCATACTTTTGCTCCAGAATCCTAGGGACTACTCTGTGACTCTCTCACTGGGTCTTGCCACACGCTCCACGCTGCATCTTTTCCCACCAGTAGCACTTGTAACATCACAGCACTTGATGAATTGCTTAGGCTAGATGACAAGGCAGCTTGCACTACAGCCTAAAATTACTGTGGTAGCCTTTCCCGCTCCAGGTTCTATTTAAGTGGGTAGCCTCTGTATCACTTGCTATATGTGCCTCCAGCATCCAAAGAGTATGCCAGGCACCATAGACGGCCTCTTTCATGGTGGTAGTAGATGCAAAATGCAGAAAGGTGTCTTACTTTGGAGAGAATATTCAAGCATACTCTTGGCCACTGAACTAATAAATCTCACTGATGTGACCATTCCTTAAATTTTCATAGGATTTAACTTTCACGCTTTGGAATACCTGTGTTTTACCAATGCTTCCAGTTTACTAGTCACTTCTTGCTTATTGTGTCCAATCAGCATGATATCATTAATGTAATAGATCAGTACCATTTTTGGTAGAGTGTTTATGCAGTCCAGATCTCTTTGAACTATGTTGCGACAGAGGGCCAGAGAGTTAACAAGGCCCTGAGATAACACTGTCACTAAATATTGCTGTTTGTTTCATGTGAATACAAACTGTTTGGGATCCTCTTTTAATTGGAAGAGAAAATAACGTACACCAAATCAGTGGTGGCATAATCTGTACCCAAAGTATTATTAATCTATTCAAGGAGAAATACCACATCTGACCTAGCAGCTGTGACAGGGTGTACTCTTTGGGTAAGTCCATGGTAGTCTGCAATCATTCTCCAGAGTCTGCCAAATTCCAAAGGGGTCAGACTGGCTAATTAAACAAAGATATTATAGAGACCACTGCCCTTCATGGTTTAGGTCTTCATTCATGGCATTGATCCCTGCCATCCCGCTGAGATTTCATAGGGTTTTGTATTTACCATGTTGTCCCAGAAAGGCAGTTTCAGAAGTTTCCATTTGGTCTTCCTCATCTAATGATAGTTCTTCCTCTATAGACCATGAATGAAACAGTTAATCCAATTGCCAAATATACTGATTTTAATTACGCATTTGGGGATTAGAGAGATGATGACTAGATGGATCTAGGACCCAGTGGACCCATTATGAGCCAGATTTTCATTTACTATCTGGACCTTATATACATCTACGCCAACACAGGAACCATGATGATGGTTGGGTGTATAGATTTCAATGCCAACTCTGAACCTGTGTCCCATAGTCCTAAAAGTGTCTGAGTTTAGACTCATTTTCCCAGTTTGAGTTCATATATATAAATGGCTGAAAATTCCTTTGAGAAAAATTAGGGATATAATTAGAGATACACTTGCAGTGATGTTGCCAAGTGCTTTTTCCCCGAAGTTTTCTAGATATAAAAATGGCCTAGGGTCTGGACACTTGAGAGAGGATCATGACTTTTTATTGAAGCAACCACTGTTTAATTTTTGCTCCTACGTTTATGGCTTCTTTTGTTAGTTTATTTTCTATTAACATTTCACAACTCCCAGCTGGTCAAGCCTTCTTGGTTACCAGTCATTACATTAATTGTGGGCCTCTAAGCTTCTAGAAGTTAAATGCTGCCATATGGTCATTCTTACATCAGTTATTCATTCTCCAACTCCATGAATAATGAGCTCAGTTCTGGGACCACATCAGTCTTGATATATAGAGGAGAAGCACCATCATACTTCTTAGTAGTGTTAGTGTTCTTCACACCAGCACATTGCTGGTGGCCTTGGTGAATCATGTGTTCCTTGAGCCTTCTTGTGAAACATTATTCTCTGATGTATCTTCTGACCTTGCATAATAAACCCATTCCAACATGCCAGCTTTACTCTGCCTTTTTTAGCCCTCCTGTACCATCACCCAGGGAAACTCAGGCATTTCTATTTCACTGAGTGTGAGGCACTGTTTATTCCAAGCTTCTAAGAACTAACCCAGTGGTTAATCTGCTCCATCCCCCAAGATTCTTGCTTGGACATTAAATATTGATTCCCACTAGAGTGCCTTCAAGCCAATAATTCTTATTCAGCCAGACTTACAAACCTGTTCTTTGATTAGGCATACTCAAAATTTAATTCCAGTAGTATTTTCCTGGTTCTTGCCAGTACATGCTAACCAGAGTCCTAGTGGAGGAATATTTTCTACAACAATCCTGCCTTGGCTGAGCATTCTAATGTCTTAGAGCCCTATGACTCTCACAATTAGATTTTCAGCCTAAAGCCCAGCGTTATCCACTCTTTCACTGTAGGTGGTAAAGGCCTATTTGTAATATGCCATAAAGACTTTCTGGCTTTTGCAATTAACCATTGACTTCTAGCTAACAGCACTGAGTCCTTCATTATCCTTCTGCCAGTTGTCAATAAAATTTAGTTTAGTAACCAGCCAACTTTGTTGCCTTTGTAGGAGTTGTTTCCTCCATATTTTTCAAATGCATTGTCATACTTGTCACAGCATTCTCCACTGGGAAATCAATGGGAAATTTTTATCAATTCAGCGTGCCATTCCTTCATGCCCCATCTACTAATCAGGATCCCATTTTTTTTCAATTGCTAGTTAGTAGGTGACCCAGTTCCACATCGCCATCTTACTATCCATTTTTTCAGACCACTTGGTACCATTTGCATTAATCTCTATGAAAAAAAAAATGGCCAAGAAGTGAGAATGACTGGAACAAACATCAGACCATGATATGTGACCCTAGGAAAAGGAGAAAGAATGACATGTTTAATAAAAAATATCTTGCCCATTGGTCAGTTGAAGAAAAGTTTAGAAAGGCCATTTGGGAGGCCATAAGCCAGTGTCAGCTGTCAATAGACTCCCGTATCTCTCATTAATGAGCTTGTGTTTGTAGCCCTGCCACACCCAATCCCTATCTGGGAGCATCCTCTGGTAAACATGCCCTTGACCTCAACATGGGGAAATATTTCAGAATCTGTTCCTGGGGCCAATGACAGCTTTATAGGCATGTGGCTTGTGCAGTTACAGAGGACCTCACACTTCTTTTAGTGCTCTGCTTTAATCTTGAGATTCTTTGTTATTTTATCTTTGAACTTGTATTTCACAAGTGAAGTCCAATGGAACAATGGAGAGTGTACAGAAACAGGAGCATTTGCAATATGTAGGTCTGCCATTCCTTGCTGCCCCATTCACATATGGGGTTCATGATGTCCCAAGAGCAAAAAATCTTGGTAGGCCCACAATATAAGGAAGTTCAAGTAAGACTCAAACCAGTGCAAAATAATTGTATTATATATACAACTGAGCAAGCAGAAGCACTGACAGTGAGTGGCCAAGATGTCACTAATCAGAATTTGCTTCAAACTGAGAAATAAGGGAAGGCATCCTAAGAAACATGAATAACCAAGGAATCATATCATAATTTTTGTTTCTACTTTATATTAATCCATGACTTATGCTGAAAATGATAATGTAGAGATAGGAAGGTAGGGCAGCTCATAGTTCCTTTTTCTTTTAGTCCTTCCTTACTCATCTATAAACTGAAGGCAGAAAATGTTAGTAGGATGCATGTGTATCAAGAGTGAAATAAAAACCCTTGAGTTACGTTTGTGTAGTTTGCATTTTTCTGTTAAGATTAAAATACATATATATGTACAAGTTACAAAATATGAATGAATATAAGTGATCTTGCACAAAAGTTAAATGCTCTTATATTTGCATTTAAAACAGGCATTGCACAGCATAAAGATGAATGGTGAAATTCAATAGTAATTGTAGATTTTAATTTTCCTTGACTTAGAGCAATATTAAGTATCAATTTCTTCAAAGATCATGAAAAAATCAAGACAGGGACTGCAGAAGAAAAAAAAAGGTAGATTTTATTACCTTTATTGACACTTTTTCTGCCTTTTGAACAAGGGGCATCATATTTTCATTTAAGTCCCTACAAATTATTTAGTTGGCCCTGCCTGGGATCCTTGGTGAATTATTCTCTCTATAGTTGAAGGGCTGTAGGGTATTGATATGGTTTGGCTGTGTACCCAACCAAATCTCATCTTGAATTGTAGCTCCCACAATCCCACATGTTATGAGAGGGACCCAGTGGGAGGTAATTGAATAATAAGGGCAGGTCTTTCCCATGCTGTTCTCATGACAGGGAATAAGTCTCATGAGATCTGATGGTTTTATAAGGGGGAGTTTCCCTGCACAAGTTCTCTCTTTGCCTGCTGCCATCCACGTAAGACGTGACTTGCTCCTCCTTGCTTTCTGCCAGATTGTGAGGCCTCCCCTGCCATGTGGAACTGTGAGTCCATTAAACCTCTTTCCTTCATAAGTTACCCAGTCTCAGATATGTCTTTACTATCAGCATGAAAACAGACTAATATTAGCATATTTTCATAACTCTCATATGGGTTTTGGTATACAGAAAATTCAGGATGCAAACCTAAGATGTCTGAATTGTGATTATTTGTTCAATTCACCAACCCACATATCCTGTCGGTATAGATGCCCTGCCCCCCTTATTTTCTGTCAAGGCATGTTGAAAATTCCTGGAGAGATACTCTTCAACAATGTTCTATGTCCTAAACCAATGTAAATGACATATAGTGATTATTATACATGTAAATCATACTTGGAAATCTGGTCCACTCTATCCCTATATCAAAGCATAGCTCACTTGCTCAAGAATTTATTTATTTTTCCTTAGAGTAGATATTAAGTGTTTGGGTTCTGTAGTCAGACTGCATCAGTTCCAATTCTGACTCCGCAATGTTGCCTGATGCATTGCCGAAACTCTTTATCTATAAAATGGGCTAATTTGAAACAATTTGGGGGGAGGTATTTATCAAAGTGTGATGCATATATTTGTTGATTAGTGTTATCTATTTTTACTCTTCTATCCAGGGGTCTTTGTAGCTCAACTTCTCCAGCTATAAGCATTTGCTTCCCCAGCTGTAAGTCTATGAAAACTCACTTTTATGTGGAAACCATCCCTTTTGGGAATCTGAGCCGAAGATGTGTGAGAGTCCTTAGTCCATTTCCTGCTCAATTCAGCCTTTGCTTGATCTATCTGTTTTAAAATGGTTAATTCCTTCTAGTAAATAAAAAAGAATTTGTTACTTTTGTACGTAATCATATGCATAAGCTGTCTGTGACCTTTGTATTATAAGGAAAGAACCCTGTCTAGTTTTTTAAACCTAACACATTATTCTATGCAAGTGTATTTTTCATCAAGAAAATAAAATTACTTAATGGCTATTACAATGAAAATGATTATACAGATGCTTTATTATTAAACATAACAGCAATTATTCTGTTCCATTATATGACAGATTTCAATATTAGAGGTATTATAGATTTTGTTTTAATATAGCATGCCTATATGTTAATAAGAGGGAAATAAGCATCATTCTTTTCTAGCTGACATTTGGAGCTTTAAAAATATAAGTTATCAGAGTATTTTTTCTGATTTTACAAAGGTTAAATTAAAACACCACTAAGTTGCTTGCCAATCTCTAGGACATGAAATCTGAACAGAATAAAACAAAACAGCAGGCCATGTTACTTCACTTTTCTAGATTTTGCCATGATCCTGATAATAGTGCCTCTCTAGAAGTGCCTAGATTTCAGTGTGGTTTAAGATCTTTTTAGAGTTTCAGTAAATATTTGTAGGCTAGTACCTCCAGTGATTCTTCTTCAGTTCATAGTTATCCCCCACTAAATTTACGCTGACCTGAAATTCTGTCAGAAAAAAAAAGGCAAAACAAAATCATTGTTTTGGGCAACTTAATCAAAGACCAAGGATGTTGCTAAAGGTTCTAGTGCATCTTCAAATCTGGGAAGGTTTCTGAATTAGCAATTCAGACCTGCAGTAACTATTGGATAGTCTTACATTTGAACTAAAGATAACTTAAGATCCCTTTGAGATATTAAAATTCAGTTTTAATAGCAATTATACCTTTGGAAAATATTTATCTTTATTATCCAGAAAAGGTTATGGTTTTGAGTAAGAGAAAATCTTTTGATTAACTAGGGTTTCACTTCAGATAAGGCCTGTGTTTCACCAACGGTGAGGAGCTCTGCTCTTGAGGTAAAGAGCCTATTAGGTCTGGCTCTGCTTTCCTCAGTAGAGGAAAATTTTTCCTTCATGCTCTTCTCCAGGCTCTTAGGAACTGCTACTTAATAGATTTCAATTTTCATTTGGTATGAAACTTCATCAATTGTTTCATATCAATTGATATGAAACTAGAAAGAAAATGAAATCTTGGCTATAAACTACTTATTTGGCTCTCTCCTTGACTTTTATCCTGAACACCCACTAAAGCAACATCTACTGTGCAGAACATAAAGTCTCAAATATTTTAGTTCTGTTTAAAGCAATAATGAAACATTCTTTTGCCTTCCTTGTGACCTGTGGCTCCTCAGCCCCAATTCCAATCTAACTTATAAAATTTGAGCATGCCTCCAGTGATTTCTCCCCGATTTCCCTTCCTTTAGTATTTTATGTAGACTTTGTTCAGATTCACCTTTCCAGCCTTTTCTACTCCTATCCATCTTGTTTTACTAACAATTATCAAAAAGTTGTATTTTGAGCACCTAATTTTCTGATGTTTCCCATATCCACTAATATCAGATTACACAAACCCAAAGAGAAAGTCAGAAATACTATTTCTTACCACACACCTTCCTCTTATTCATGTCATTTGTACACAGATACTTTCTGTGTTTCTAGAAGTCGGGTTATTTGCTAAAATCTTTACTTTGACTTACTATCTTCTCTACTTGGAATGTTCTCCTGGTAGCATCTTGTATGACTGACTTATTAACAACCAGTCATATAACACTCTAGCTAGAGAGATCTTCTCTGCAATTCTATCTTTAGATGTATTCTATAAATATTCTCTATGTCCTCACCTTTATTTCCCACAGAGCATTTATTATACTCTCTGATAAGCTTCTAAAAAATACAGTATTTATCATCTCTTTCCCCCATTAGAATGGAAACTTCATGAAATTCTTGTCTCATTAAACATTATGTCACCTGCACTTAGTCTGACAAAAAATAAACATAACATAAATATGTTTTTCATGAATTAATGGTTAAATAAATAGAGAAAATAAAGAATGAATGAATAAATTGATAAATAAAAGATGTATTAATAAATGATAAAGGAATTACTCCTGCCCCTGAACATTCAAACTCTTTTAATAGCTATGTGATTTATTCTCTTACTTTGTCTATTTCTCACACAAAAATACATGCATATACATACATGAAACCACAACTGTAATATTTGTAATAAATACTGCCTAATCTGTATTTGCATTTTCAACACTGTTCAAGAACACACAGAGATAAGGCAAGAAAGGATTACAGTCTAATTAGCTGTGCTAATTAGATTAATTATAACTTTTAAATACATTAATCAATTAAGGTGAAGGTCTCAGAAAGTACTGAAAATTTTCAAAAGAAAAACCCATCCAATAGCTTCCCCAATAACCAGTTCCATAACTTCAACCAATTTTACAGAGGTTGGGAGGAGGAATGTATGTACATGCACACTAGAGTATGTGGTAGAGGAATTATATTTATTTTAACTGCCTTGGCCTATTCAGGCTACTATAATAAGGTAACCCATACTTACTTGTAAACAACAGACATTTATTTCTCATAGAAATTTGGCTTCTGTTGAGGGCTAGCTTCCTGGATCTTTCTTGCTGCGTCCCCACATGGTGGAAGGAGCAAGGGTATCTCTAGGGCCTCTTTCATAAGGGTGTTAATCCCATGTGTGTGGGCTCTACCCCAGCTATGGTTTGAATATTCATCCCTTCCAAAAACTCATGTTGAAATTCAATTTTCAATGTAACACTGTGAATAGGCAGGGCCTTTAAGAGGTGATAGGGTCATGAGGGCTTTGCCTTCATGTATGGATTAACCCATTTGTGGATTAATGGGTTCATTGGTTAATGGATTAACAAGGAATGATGAGAGTGGGACTGGTAGCTTTATAAAAAGAGAGAGACCTTCAGGTTAGCATGCTCAGGCCCCTTGCCATGTGATAACTTTCACTGCCTTGGGACTCAGTAGAAAGGGCCCACCAGCAAAAAGGCCCTCACCAGATGTTCTGATGCAGCCTCTCAACCTTGGACTTCTTAGCATGTGTAACTGGAATAAATGAATTCCTTTTCTTTATAAATCACCCAGTTTCAAGTATTCTGATAAAAGTCACAGAAAATAAACTAAGAGAGCCCCCATGACCTAATCATCTCCCAAATGCCCCATCTCTAAATACTGTCACATTGGGGATTAGGATTTTAATATATACATTTGCAAGTGGTTGGTGAGGTGGCAGGGGCTGGGCAGGGAACACACATTCAAGCGCATCAGAAGGTGAGAAGGTCTTCTTAGCAAAAGCCTAAAATGACATCTTAGTAGTTCACAATATTACTGGATCAACTGCCATGAAGAACAGTCAGTAAACAATTTAGAGCAAATTCTAAAATCTCTTCTTTGAAATATACAAATAAGTAATGTCTTATCTTTTTTATTTTTCTTAATTTTTTAAAGTTTTATTTATTTCTGTAAGACAGTATCTTGCTATGTTGAATGCCAAAACACTTTTAATATTGAAGGAAGCAATTACGTAACAATTAGTTGAAATTTTTCCTCTTTCTTGTGACTTTAAAGATCCATAAATTGTCTAAAAAGTGGCAGGACAAATCTTTAAAAAGTAGATACAGAGATTTTCACTGGTCAGACAAATGAAATGTCTGAGAGAATACATTCAAATGTAGGAGATTTTCATTTAATTTTGCTCTTCCAATAGAGCAATAAATAAAGTTAAACATCCTAGGTTTTTCATGGATCTTAATTAATGAATGAAAATTATTTTACATTGGGAAGATGCAATGCTTCTTAGAATTTTTCCCAATCTTGTTAATTGTCTAACCTCCTTTGGGGTATGTGTGAGTTTTCCTACTCATTGGTCACTTAGCTTTTAGGGAAATTATATGCCTTACAACATATCTTGTCTTTACTGATTCCTTGTCATTTCAATTTGTGTAAGTGGGCCATAGGCAATTCATCATTTTTGCAATTGACTCAACATTTGTTAAGTATCATTTGATATATTGTGACTTTTTAAACAAAACAAAAATCAGATACAAAGTAGAAAAATAAATGGACTCCATACTTAATCACAACCTTAAAATATAGCAATCCAGACAAAAAAAAATCCACATGGAGTTATTTTCCTGTATCAACTAGACGATTGCACATTGTGGCACTGCTTAGCAGTGTCGCAAGTACAATCATGCAAATAAAGAAGGAAGTTAAAGCTCAAATTAGAACCCCAAAAGTTATCTAAAATACTAATTCCATAAAATAAGGACTTTCTTCTCAAGAAAATTGCCATTTTTTTTTCTATTTCTCCCCTGACTAAATAAACTTGAATTAATCAAACAAGTGTGAATATTCAGCACTCCAATAGAATAATTCATGCTCATTTCACTCTGAAGACTTGCATACTGGAGTAGGTTTTCTTCAGTTTGACATCATATGAGTTATATAATTCCTGTACTTCTTGATTCCTCAGATATGATAAATGGACCCAAAAGTTTCCTTTGAAACCTAAGAGCAGTGATTTAATCAAGTGACTACAGAAATTGAAAGAATATTATGTGCATGCTTCATTTTCTTCTTTCTAGAATTTGAATATTAAATATAGCCACCTAAAACACAATGGTATATTTTTTTCTTTCTTCTTGAGTTTGTTTTTAATAAATGAATAAATAATTGTAGCTGTCTATATATTTTGTGGAGCAATATATGTAACTATTTTAAAGACATGTTCTTGCCTTTCTAGGGCTCTCTTACAGGCTAAATTCTATTCCCCAAAAATTCATATGTTGAAGTCCTAACTCCCAGTACCTTAGAAAGTGTTTGTGTTTGGATATAGGGTTTTTAAAAAGGTAATGAAATAAAAATGAGGTCACTACAGTGGGCCCTAACTGAATATGACTTGTGAAGATTAGACATAGACATATGCAGAGTGAAGACAATGTAAACAGAGGGAGGTGAAGATGACCATCTACAAGCCAATGAGGGAGGCCTCAGAAGAAATCAACCCTACTGACATCCCTATCTTGGACTTCTAGCCTCCATAACTGTGAGAACTACATTTCTGTTAGGTCACCCAGTTTGTGATACTTTGTTATGGCAGGCTTAGTAAACTAATACAAGTTCCGATCCTAACAACCTGCATGGGTAAGAATTAAAAGAAAATATAGAAACCAATAACAATTGTTTGATCTGTATAATAGATAGACTTTTTGTTGAGAAAAAAAAATGTGTACTTTGACTTTTTCTAGGTAGAGTACTATATGATCCCTTTTCACTCATTTTGAAAGGTAGAAATAAAGATGTTTATTAGGGGCCTACTGAAATATAGTGGAGAATCCCAGGCAAGGACTTGGCACTTTGACAACCCAGTAATTAACGTATTGCAGCAGTATCACCATCAAGTGATATCGCTGTAGGAGTAGACTGGAACAAAATTCTTATAAATCTCAATGTGGCATCCTGAGGGGCATTCAGGATAAAGATCAAAACTCTCCATGGACAGAAGAGCTTAGACCATTTGATTTTGATTAATTTCTTTATGTTTAATGATAAAGGTTTAAGATAACCTAGTGTTGTCAAAGTATAATTTTCCTGAGTGCATGATCATAATTCAAGAGCCTTAATCTTCAGAGTAACCTTGAATATTATTATATTTCGAACTAAGGACAATGTTTAGCTTAGGAGGCATGACGTTGGATCTTTATTTCCTTTTTGGACGTTAGGAGAAAAGTATAGTTTTATACAACCTTATTGTTTTTAATTTTGGCTTATGACAAAAATTGTTGTGTAGCTAATCAACCATGCTTTCAATGAAGGTATGTCTAATTATCAATGTGGTCAAGGATGGTATATATCAGGTGTGGAAGGGGCTACTGAATAAAAATCAATAAACACCAGGGTTTTTCAAAATTAATAACTGAAGACCTGTAGATGGTGAACCTACACATTTTGTCAATATAGTTCCATGAACTCAAAATGATCAGAAAGGAACTGAATTTTAAAAATGCTTTTGCTAGACTAACAGAGAACCTGGAACCATTTGTCTTATGTCCACAAGACAGTGCGGTCAGCAGGACAGAGGCAACACTTGCCACTTGGGAACTAAGAACAACAAATGTGAAGCCTGAAACTGACAGGCTGTAACTCACAAGTGTCTAAACCCTGCCCTCAGATACTCTTGGGCACCTCCCACTGGGGCTCTAGCAGGGAAGTCAATTGAATTTCAGGATCTGAAGGGAACTCTTGGTCTATTGGGAGCAACTATTCTCAGCTGAAGCATGGACAAGGCGTTCTAGGTAATAATCAGGCACTAACAGTAACCATCTGGATAAAAATACAATTGTTCTCTCTCCCTTATAACCAGTCTTAGAGCCAGGAATGTATATCCAGAGGTAACTAAACTAAAATTCCATGTTCATATTAATTTACATGTTCATATCCTGCATGTGAGCTTCACTTATTATTCCAGTCAGTGATGGAAATCTTAGAAAGAGAGCACTCTCACTCTGTGAGAATCTGATCCCTCTGACCCTTACCACCCAGGGGAAGGGGAATAACATATGTAAGAGACTGTGATTACAAAATGAATTATTAAGAAGAGAAGTCAGTCCCAAATAATCATCACATTCAAAACAGTTTCTATGGGTCTGTGAACAAAAATGGTTCAGCAAAATGCCATATGTATAGGGATTCTTAAAAACAAGGGGGTAATGATGAACTCTTCATTAAATCAGTCCATCAGGCATCATTTATGATAATTCACCATCTCCACCTTTCTGTGTAACATGTGTCTTGGGATAATACAATACATGTAGAAGAGATTACTCGGGCTTTAAATCTGAATGACAAACACAAAGGAAATCGGAAACACAGATTTCCATCCCTATGTGCTGAAGGAATTCTGGGACAAAGAGGAAGAAATGTGAGATTGGTAACCTGGAAAGGTTTGGGGCAAGTAAATTTTAATCAAACATCCTACAAAAAGTGAAACATAAGTCAGAGGAAAGAATATAAACTGGTACCCTGGAAGAAAAATTTAAATGGAAAGATATCCTAAAGTCACGAGCAACTTAACAGGTGAATTTTCTTTAAGCAAAACTCCCCCCAGTGCATGAAAAGAC
Organism: Macaca nemestrina; assembly: GCF_043159975.1. Classification (NCBI taxonomy): domain Eukaryota; kingdom Metazoa; phylum Chordata; class Mammalia; order Primates; family Cercopithecidae; genus Macaca; species Macaca nemestrina. The sequence continues at coordinate 62,945,547 of NC_092130.1, forward strand.
ACAAAAACAGCAGATCAACAGAGTAGAAGTTGCTTTTCAGTACATATTGGAATGTTTAAGATTAAAGAAGAACACAACTGAAAACTACCATAGATTTCTTAATATCAAGTGACCTGGTGAAAATAAAACTTATGAAAGTCATTTTTTAACAAAGAAACTGTAAATATAATAGCATGATATACCAATTACCTCACATATTTCAGGTTATTTTGTGATGATCTCTATAATATAGTACATACTGATTATGCAAATCATCATTTCCAAATCTTATTCTATTGCCATGATTGAGCTCAAATACTCAGAATCTTAAATCAAGATGTGGCCACATCTTCCTTAGTAGTTTCCTTAAGGCATGTATGTTATGCTATATTTTCCCTGGCCTCAAATATCTGTCTCATAATGAGCCAAATATACAGAACATCCAGAATAATTAGTTGTTATAATAAAACTCCATTAGTAGAAATACACAGGTGGTGCGTATTTGCTCTGGTGAATTATCTGTGGACAAAGAAATTATCCACTTACTACAATCACTGTATCTGATTATACCCTTCCCGCAAAATGAATTAGATAGTCACCCTTGGAAGTACTTTGCATTGAGCTAGAGATTGCATTTGGCATTATCTCTGAATTCAAAATCAATTCAAAATGAAGCACAATTTGACATCTGTAATAAAATTTGATATTGTAGCTTCTTGTATATAAACTGCAGAAAATTTTTATAATGGCTTTTTTTTTTAAAAAAAAAAAAAGAAAAAAAAAGGAGGAAGGGAAAACAATTAATAAAGAAGGGAAAGGGTAAAGGAAACAAGGACTTTATAGTCATGAGAGTTTATAGAGGGCTCCAGAACAGATAGAATAAATTTGCTGCTGTTTCAGGCAACATCAGAGCTATCATTTATCAGTAACAGTTATGGCCATGATGGGTTTGTTCAATCAGTCAGGAACTTTGGTGGAGAAAAACAAAACATCCTAAGCTATCTAAATAAAAGGATTTTTTTCCATCTAAACATAGATAACCAATATTTGCATCTTATTGAAGGCTAGCTACATTAAGCCTGAAATTGTAAAAAAACAAACTCCTTTGGTTATTCAGTGGTGATTTCATAATGAAAGATGGCAGAAAGAAAAAAAAAAAGAGCAATCTTATTAATGACATATGCATAGAAGAAAAATTTTAGCAAAAAATATTTTTAAAATAGTTTTCTTAAGTGCAATTATTATTTCATTTTTTCTGTTGTTTTTCTTAGAGACAGAGTCTCACTCTGTTGCCCAGGCTGGAGTGCAGTGGTATTAGCTCACTGAAGCCTCAACTCCTAGGCTCAAGCAATCCTCTCGCCTCAAGCTTCTGAGTAGCTGGAATTGCAGGTGTGAGACAACGAATCTAGACTTATTACTCCTAAATCTATATGCTTTATCCAGCTCCCTGGTTCCCAAAATGTAAATAACCTCTCCTGTCTCTTTCTCTGAATAGCCACAGTTTTTTAAATTGACATGAAACTTATTTGTGTGTGTGAGTATATGTGTGTGTGTGTGTGTGTGTATATATATATATATATGCTTAAAAATTTCTCTATCATACAGGACTAAAAGCATTTTGTGAAGGGAAGTCCTCATTCAATCAATTAAGCTCATCTTATGCAATATCTCATATATCATAGCTTCTCAGTAATTGTTGATAATGAAGTGATTGCATGATGCTCATAAGATTTAAACCTTTTTAATATTTAAATATATTTGTGCTTAACACCGAAACATTATAAAGTATTTCAAGAAAATGTTTTGAATATTACTATATTCAAAAGTCATACCTTAAGAAAATTTTTATAATTTTTAAATGTTTATGTTTTACATTTAGGATTTTGCTCAATTTTAAATTCAAACTCATATCTGAAAGTCTTGCCTTAGAGACAGATAAGTAGTATAAAACTTCTGCATTTTCTAATAAAGTTTCAAAGATTAGGTATACTTAATACCAGTAGTTTTAAAAAGCCAACTGATGCATGAAGAAAAAAATTATCTGAAAAATATATTTGTTTCTGTTTAGTAAAACATGCATTGCCTATTTTGCCAGAAATTTCTTCACTGGAAAAGTTTTAGTAGAAATTAAAAAAATACATACATCTTCAGAAATAATGTTGGCTCCTATAAGTGCCATTCATTGTCCAGAGATATTTCAGGTATGGTTTGATGAGAGTTAATTGTTCATACTATTTAGTACAAAAGGAATGGAAGATAAGGCAACAAATTGATGCATTAGTAGCCATTCCCACCTCCAAAAGTTGCAGGAGGCATTTTTAATAGCCTTCATTTTCTTTGCAGGGGATCTGCTCTGAACAAAATGGAATATTCACTATTCTACCTTACATTCATTTGTCAAGAAGCATTATCATCCATCCCAAGCACACATCTTTACAGAATAACAAAGATGTACACAGTAGCAATGGCCTTCATCCTAAGCACAATGCTTTGAGTATGCAGTTTTTGTTTATTAAGTGCTTTTCGTTTTGCCTTAGGGTCTCATGGACTTGAGTAGATTCTTTCTCTGAGGTGCACAGATGGCCCTTTTATAGCCATTATTATATGTTGTTAATCTATGGTGATGGAGAAATCAGTAGATTCTCTCTTTTCCCCTTGCCTGTGTAACCTTCCTTTTGGGTTTAATCCTAATAATTAGTTTTGGGGAAAATGAATGAATAGAATTATAGTATTACTTCCTGTGATTCTGTGGGGTGAAAATACATTAGATTTTCCATCATAAACATCTACATCTGGAATTGTATGCAACCATTGTAAAAATGTTCCTTGGGCTGGAATTTAATATTGCTTTTTGCTTTTTTTAAAAAAAATTTCTGCCACTCTTTTTAAACCTTGAATAAAATGGGAATGCATTCTGAAGGAAAATTTCTTTTCTATTGCTAAGAATAAAAAATGGAAAAAGACAGCATTGTTAAATGAAGAGGAAACTTACATCAAGGTTAACTGTATTTTTTCATAATGTGCAAAAAGTTGCTTGCCCTGAAAGGAGGGATTTCTTTTTTCTAATAGCAACAACAAACAAAACTATAGTTAAAATTAAAAATATATAAAAGCCAGCCTATGAAAATATAATCACACCCTAATGAAAGTGCTCTGATGACTCAGATTCTAGAATGTTCTAAGGTAAAAGTTGAGAATAGGGTAAAAGATTAAAGCCCTTCCTCCCATCTCACTTCTCTTAACACTCTCATCTAGAGTTTGTCAGAGTTAGTACGGGGTTTCTGAGAAAGGCAAAGACTGAGATACAGTTCAAGCTCCGGTCTAATCAGAAATTAAGAAAGTCAGAACATTTCTCTATCGGCCTTATTCTCTAGAGAAGAGTATACCTGGAAATACATTATAAAGATTCCCCTATTATACTAGCCAGTCTTTAAATGTCTACTGAATAATAAAAAATGATAAATTATGTTGTCTACTTCTATCTAAGCATGCTCAATCCTAAATATTTCTACGTGTTACCAAAATATTATTGGTCAATCCACTTCATTGGTCCAGACTTTGATTTATTAATTAATTTATTCATTCAATAAAACATTTATTATCTAATATGTGCCACATAATATAATACAGCCATAAAAATAAAGTAGTTCTTATTCTTTCCAAACTTATAGCTTGAGAGAGAAGATAAACATTATGCGATTAATTACCACAAAATTGGATGAATACTATGAGGAGGAAAAGAGCTTGGGGATGCATGTGGTGATAAAGCCACAATAAGTCTAGTGTCTTCCAGTAACAGTGAATAATAAAATACTTACCTGTTCTGATGAACCTTTGCAAAAAATTAGGGATATTCTTAGAAACAACAATAGCACAATTTCTATCTACACCTAATCTCTATAACAATAATGATGGAAAAAATTCAAAACTCAGATAAATCTCATTTTATTGATGTTTTCTCCCTACTTAAACATATATTTACTCAACTATCAAGAAAGAAGAGATATTCAACAGCGTGTCCTTCTAAGAATAACAAAATGATACTTGATAAAAATATTTTCAGGATTCTTAATCAATGCTTTCCTCATTTAAATAATTACTTTTGCTTTTGTTCACTTGATTTTTTTAAACCAAGGGTTGTGGATTTTTAAACCAGTGGCAAATTATGACACATTGCAGTGGTTCAATTACATGTTTATTCAAGTTTTTATATTTTACTCAAATATAAATTATATTTACAGTCAATGTAAATTTCTCCTCATGCCTAACTAATCTCTGTCAAATATTGTCTTTAAAACATTTATGCCTTCAAGAAATATTCAAATCAATGACCCCTCAAAAATGTACAGAAAGGACATCGTTGTCACACTCTCAAAGCAGCAAACTTTGTAAAACGACCATTTATGATTTGACGTTCAAAGATGTAACTTTCTTAGTGTTACACCTAAAAAGATAAGAGTCCGGAGGCATCCAAGCCCATGTATTGCTGCTGTCATTGTTTGCTCATTTAAATGTTGCACAGGATGGTACATTGATGTGAAGTCAGTAGAAGGAAGTTTTTGGTAATAGCAGAAATACTATCAGAAGCGGTCCACGCGTATTTGTAATTAGTTACCAAATGACTGCATAAAGAGTGAAAAGGTAAATGCACTGGGGCTGTATTTTGGCTCAATCTGTGACTAGTTAGTCAATTCTATTTGGGATGTAGAAAGGCTCACTTTTTAAAAGGCAATTGCAATTATGGGTGTGTGCTTCAGCTTTGTTTTCCACCCTTCCTTGATTAACAGGCTTTCCTGTACATAAAAGTGAAGAAGAGAAACTAGAAGGTAGGCAATTTTCCATTTCTCTGAAAGCTGCAGGAGAAAAAAAAAATCTTTAAAGTAAAATCTGAGAGGAAACCTAGTTTCCTTTTAGTCATGTTCCATTCTTGCTCCTGTGTTCACAACATGTTCACAAATAAATGATTCCAATTTTCAGCCAGAATTTAAATCTCAAGTGTTCCATTCACTGCAAAAAAGAACATAAAGGCACAGAATGATGTATCCAGCTTTTGCTGTAACAAAATGTTCTGTTTGGAAACCAAATTAAGTTATTGGTCTAATTTCAACTAGGTTAACATAAAATTTTGACTGGAAAGGGCCCAATTCTTGGCAATAAAAAACTGACCTTTGAAATGTTTTTCATTTGTCTATAAAATAGAATTTTCTTAATGATATCAAGAGGGAAACAATTGTATATGCAAATTAGATATCTTTATTAAAGAGTATTGAATGACTAACAATAATTTCAACTCAACCAATATTGTCTATCTTCTAGCACTGCATAGGTCCTTCGATTGTAAAGATAATATACCCAACCTCACAAAGTTCTTGGTTTAGTAAGATAAATGAAAAGATTAACAAACTATTAAATTCATGGAGAACATACAAATAAAAATGAATATTTTATTTCAGGCAATTTCAAATAAGACTTTTGTTTTTCTGGAAGATAGATGTGTAAACAATATTGATGGTTACAATATTGGAATGCTCAATGTTCATGTGGCATCGGGCAGTAGACCCTAGGAGCTGGCCTCCTAGAATAGAGCAGGACAGTTGACTTTGGTAACTGGATTAGGCTAATTGAGGAAACTGGGTAGGGGAGACAGGCTCAGTGGATAAGCAAGAGTACAAAGTATCACAAGTCTCAGGAAAATTGGAGAGACTGTAAGTAAAGATCAGAGCATTGCTGAGGAAAGATGAGTTTTGACTGGGAATAATTTAGTCAGGATCCTTTCTGGAAAAAGTGACAACAATAAAACTTCAACTCACTTAGTCAAAAATATAATGTATTGGCTTTCATAATTGAAAAGTACGGGGCATAACTGAGGAATGCAGGCAAAGGCTATGCTCATGGAGTTGTCATAAATCCATTCCTCACTTTCTACTTGATTCTGTACTCCTCCATGTTGGATTCCTTCACAGACATGCTGAGTCCAGTTTTGATAATGAGCTACCACAACTATAAGTTTATATGCTATCACTCTTCATAGAATCAATCTGTCTATTAAGAATGAGATTGAGTTGCTATAAGGACAATGATTAAAAGAAGTCAGATGTTTATGTCTGCCTCACTTAAAAAATAAATAAATAAAATCATGTAGTCCAGGACTACTATGCCAAACCCATAGTCAGAAATATAAGGATTGGAAAGAAAGACACTAAACTGTCATTATGTTTATTTGTTAAAATTATCTGAATTAGAAAATATGAAATACTCTACACAGAAATCATTATAAATTATATGAGTGGCAATATTGCTGAGTATAAAAAATTATATATATAGCAATAGTTGCATTCCTATACAGCAGCCACAGAGTGGTAATATCTTATTAATAAAATATATTTATTTATTTCTTTTGTTTTCTGTCTTTCTCTCCATCTCTCCCTCTCTCTCTTTCTTCTTCTTTCTTTCTTTCTTTCTTTCTTTCTTTCTTTCTTTCTTTCTTTCTTTCTTTCTCTCTTCTTCCTTCATTCTTTCTATTTCATAGCTTTTGGGGTATAAGTGGTTTTTTGTTACATGAATGAATTCTATAGTGGTGAATTCTGAGACTTTAGGGCACCCATCACCTGACTAGTATACCCAAATGCAGTCTTTTATCCCTCACCTCCCCATTCTTCCACCTCACATCCCCAAAGCCCATTATATAACTCTGAATGTCTTTGTATCCTCATAGCTTAGCTCCCACTTAGAAGTGAGAACATATGGTATTTGGTTTTCTCTTCCTGAGTTACTTCAGTTAGAATAACGGCCTCCAGCACTATCCAGGTTGCTGCAAAAGACATTATTTTGTTCCTTTTTATGACTCGGTAGTATTCTATGGTGTATATATACCACATTTTCTTTGTCCACTCATTGGTCAATGGGCACTTAGGTTGGTTCCATATCTTTGCAATTGTGAATTGTGCTGCCGTAAACATGTGTGCATGTGTCTTCATATAACAACTTATTTTCCTTTGGGTAGAAACCCATTAGTGGGATTGCCTGATCCAGTGGTAGATTTGCTTTTAGTTCTTTAAGGAATCTCTATACTGTTTTCCATAGAGCTTGTATTAATTTACATTCCCATCAGCAGTATAAAAGTGTTCCCTTTTAACCACATCTACACCTACATCTATTGTTTTTTGACTTTTTAATTATGGACATTCTTGGAGGAGTAAGGTAATATCTCACTGTGGTTTTAATTTGCCTTTCCCTGATGATTAGTGATGCTGAACACTTTTTCATAGGTTTGTTGGCCATTTGTATAGCTTCTTTTGAGAAATATCTATTCATGTCTTTTACTCACTTTTTTATGGGATTATTTGTTTTAAATAATACATTTTTTCTATAAAAACAGATATAAAGTAATAAACTAAAAGTAAGTGATTTGAATAGTATCAGTAGACCATATTTTATTCAAATAAATTTAAACATTTGGAGAGATATACATATTCATGGATAAAAAGACTTACTGGCATAAAGCTATCAATACCTCCCAAATAAATCTAAAATTATGTGCAACAGGATCCCCCCTACAAGATTTTTTTTCATGAAACTTACAAAAGAGAGTATATGGAAAAGTAATGAAACAAGAATTTTTTCAAGAAACCAGTCAACAAAAGTTATATGGAAAGGCCAAGAGTCACAAATAGGCAAGACACAAGCTCTTTGCCCTACAACGTCAGGCTGTTATGAAATTAAAGTAATTAAGAAGCATGGTATTGGAATGAAGATAGAAAAATTGACCAAGAAAAAAATGGAAAAATCACATAAATAAATATGTTATATCAGAAAACTTAAATTGAAAACCATTGATGGAAGACACTGGCTGTTTAATAAATGTTACTGGAGAAATTATTTGTATAGAAAAAACTTGAGTTGGATACTTAACTTACACATTGAAAAGTGAAAATTATTTCCACATAAATAATAGGCCTAAATATGTGAGAAAACAATTTGAAAACCTGGAGAAAAAAAATGTTTTTATGACATTAATATAGAAAAGTATTTCTAAAATTGACTCAGTTTTGTAGGGAAAGATTGATAAATTTGATACTACATTACATTTTAATTCCATGCATGAAAACACATTGAAACAAAGTAAAAGGTCCAGTAACTCACTGGAAGATTATTTTCTAATTTAGTAAGTGTCAATTAATTAGGTACCATAATACATAAATTACTTTTTTAAATTTATAAGAGAGAAAGAAGGAAAGAGGGGCAAGATGGCCGAATAGGAACAGCTCCAGTCTCCAACTCCCAGCGCGAGCGACACAGAAGACCGGTGATTTCTGCATTTTCAACTGAGGTACTGGGTTCATCTCACTGGGGAGTGCCGGACGATCGGTGCTGGTCAGCTGCTGCAGCCCAACCAGCGAGAGCTGAAGCAGGGCGAGGCATTGCCTCACCTGGGAAGCGCGAGGGGAAAGGGAATCCCTTTTCCTAGCCAGGGGAACTGAGACACACAACACCTGGAAAATTGGGTAACTCCCACCCCAATACTGCGCTTTAAGCAAACAGGCACACCAGGAGATCATATCCCACACCTGGCCGGGAGGGTCCCACACCCACAGAGCCTCCCTCATTGCTAGCACAGCAGTCTGTGATCTACCGGCAAGGCAGCAGCGAGGCTGGGGGAGGGGGGCCCGCCATTGCTGAGGCTTAAGTAGGTAAACAAAGCTGCTGGGAAGCTCGAACTGGGTGGAGCTCACAGCAGCTCAAGGAAACCTGCCTGTCTCTGTAGACTCCACCTCTGGGGACAGGGCAATAACAAACGCAGCTGAAACCTCTGCAGACGCAAACAACTCTGTCTGACAGCTTTGAAGAGAGCAGTGGATCTCCCAGCATGGAGGTTGAGATCTGAGAAGGGACAGACTCCCTGCTCAAGTGGGTCCCTGACCCCTGAGTAGCCTAACTGGGAGACATCCCCCACTAGGGGCAGTCTGACACCCCACACCTCACAGGGTGGAATACACCCCTGAGAGGAAGCTTCCAAAGCAAGAATCAGACAGGTACACTCACTGTTCAGAAATATTCTATCTTCTGCAGCCTCTGCTGCTGATACCCAGGCAAACAGGGTCTGGAGTGGACCTCAAGCAATCTCCAACAGACCTACAGCTGAGGGTCCTGACTGTTAGAAGGAAAACTATCAAACAGGAAGGACACCTACACCAAAACCCCATCAGTACATCACCATCATCAAAGACCAGAGGCAGATAAAACCACAAAGATGGGGAAAAAGCAGGGCAGAAAAGCTGGAAATTCAAAAAATAAGAGCGCATCTCCCCCGGCAAAGGAGCGCAGCTCATCGCCAGCAACAGATCAAAGCTGGAAGGAGAATGACTTTGACGAGATGAGAGAAGAAGGCTTCAGTCCATCAAATTTCTCAGAGCTAAAGGAGGAATTACGTACCCAGCGCAAAGAAACTAAAAATCTTAAAAAAAAAAGTGGAAGAATTGATGGCTAGAGTAATTAATGCAGAGAAGGTCATAAATGAAATGAAAGAGATGAAAACCATGACACGAGAAATACGTGACAAATGCACAAGCTTCAGTAACCGACTCGATCAACTGGAAGAAAGAGTATCTGTGATTGATGATCAAATGAATGAAATGAAGCGAGAAGAGAAACCAAAAGAAAAAAGAAGAAAAAGAAATGAACAGAGCCTGCAAGAAGTATGGGATTATGTAAAAAGACCAAATCTACGTCTGATTGGGGTGCCTGAAAGTGAGGGGGAAAATGGAACCAAGTTGGAAAACACTCTTCAGGATATTATCCAGGAGAACTTCCCCAACCTAGTAGGGCAGGCCAACATTCAAATCCAGGAAATACAGAGAACGCCACAAAGATACTCCTCGAGAAGAGCAACTCCAAGACACATAATTGCCAGATTCACCAAAGTTGAAATGAAGGAAAAACTCTTAAGGGCAGCCAGAGAGAAAGGTCGGGTTACCCACAAAGGGAAGCCCATCAGACTAACAGCAGATCTCTCGGCAGAAACTCTCCAAGCCAGAAGAGAGTGGGGGCCAATATTCAACATTCTTCAAGAAAAGAATTTTAAACCCAGAATTTCATATCCAGCCAAACTAAGTTTCATCAGTGAAGGAGAAATAAAATCCTTTACAGATAAGCAAATGCTTAGAGATTTTGTCACCACTAGGCCTGCCTTACAAGAGACCCTGAAGGAAGCACTAAACATGGAAAGGAACAACCGGTACCAGCCATTGCAAAAACATGCCAAAATGTAAAGACCATCGAGGCTAGGAAGAAACTGCATCAACTAACGAGCAAAATAACCAGTTAATATCATAATGGCAGGATCAAGTTCACACATAACAATCTTAACCTTAAATGTAAATGGACTAAATGCTCCAATTAAAAGACACAGACTGGCAAACTGGATAAAGAGTCAAGACCCATCAGTCTGCTGTATTCAGGAGACCCATCTCACACGCAGAGACATACATAGGCTCAAAATAAAGGGATGGAGGAAGATTTACCAAGCAAATGGAGAACAAAAAAAAAGCGGGGGTTGCAATACTAGTCTCTGATAAAACAGACTTTAAACCATCAAAGATCAAAAGAGACAAAGAAGGCCATTACATAATGGTAAAGGGATCAATTCAACAGGAAGAGCTAACTATCCTAAATATATATGCACCCAATACAGGAGCACCCAGATTCATAAAGCAAGTCCTTAGAGACTTACAAAGAGACTTAGACTCCCATACAATAATAATGGGGGACTTCAACACTCCACTGTCAACATTAGACAGATCAACGAGACAGAAAGTTAACAAGGATATCCAGGAATTGAACTCATCTCTGCAGCAAGCAGACCTAATAGACATCTATAGAACTCTCCACCCCAAATCAACAGAATATACATTCTTCTCAACACCACATCATACTTACTCCAAAATCGACCACGTAATTGGAAGTAAAGCACTCCTCAGCAAATGTACAAGAACAGAAATTATAACAAACTGTCTCTCAGACCACAGTGCAATCAAACTAGAACTCAGGACTAAGAAACTCAATCAAAACCGCTCAACTACATGGAAACTGAACAACCTGCTCCTGAATGACTACTGGGTACATAACGAAATGAAGGCAGAAATAAAGATGTTCTTTGAAACCAATGAGAACAAAGATACAACATACCAGAATCTCTGGGACACGTTTAAAGCAGTGTGTAGAGGGAAATTTATAGCACTAAATGCCCACAAGAGAAAGCAGGAAAGATCTAAAATTGACACTCTAACATCGCAATTAAAAGAACTAGAGAAGCAAGAGCAAACACATTCGAAAGCTAGCAGAAGGCAAGAAATAACTAAGATCAGAGCAGAATTGAAGGAGATAGAGACACAAAAAACTCTCCAAACAATCAATGAATCCAGGAGTTGGTTTTTTGAAAAGATCAACAAAATTGACAGACCACTAGCCAGACTAATAAAGAAGAAAAGAGAGAAGAATCAAATCAATGCAATTAAAAATGATAAAGGGGATATCACCACCGACCCCACAGAAATACAAAGTACCATCAGAGAATACTATAAACACCTCTACGCAAATAAACTGGAAAATCTAGAAGAAATGGATAATTTCCTGGACACTTACACTCTTCCAAGACTAAACCAGGAAGAAGTTGAATCCCTGAATAGACCAATAGCAGGCTCTGAAATTGAGGCAATAATTAATAGCCTACCAACCAAAAAAAGTCCAGGACCAGATGGATTCACAGCTGAATTCTACCAGAGGTACAAGGAGGAGTTGGTACCATTCCTTCTGAAACTATTCCAATCAATAGAAAAAGAGGGAATCCTCCCTAACTCATTTTATGAGGCCAACATCATCCTGATACCAAAGTCTGGCAGAGACACAACAAAAAAAGAGAATTTTAGACCAATATCCCTGATGAACATCGATGCAAAAATCCTCAATAAAATACTGGCAAACCGGATTCAGCAACACATCAAAAAGCTTATCCACCATGATCAAGTGGGCTTCATCCCTGGGATGCAAGGCTGGTTCAACATTCACAAATCAATAAACATAATCCAGCATATAAACAGAACCAAAGACAAGAACCACATGATTATCTCAATAGATGCAGAAAAGGCTTTTGACAAAATTCAACAGCCCTTCATGCTAAAAAAGCTCAATAAATTCGGTATTGATGGAACGTACCTCAAAATAATAAGAGCTATTTCTGACAAACCCACAGCCAATATCATACTGAATGGGCAAACACTGGAAAAATTCCCTTTGAAAACTGGCACAAGACAGGGATGCCCTCTCTCACCACTCCTATTCAACATAGTGTTGGAAGTTCTGGCTAGGGCAATTAGGCAAGAGAAAGAAATCAAGGGTATTCAGTTAGGAAAAGAAGAAGTCAAATTGTCCCTGTTTGCAGATGACATGATTGTATATTTAGAAAACCCCATTGTCTCAGCCCAAAATCTCCTTAAGCTGATAAGCAACTTCAGCAAAGTCTCAGGATACAAAATTAATGTGCAAAAATCACAAGCATTCTTATACACTAGTAACAGACAAACAGAGAGCCAAATCAGGAATGAACTTCCATTCACAATAGCTTCAAAGAGAATAAAATACCTAGGAATCCAACTTACAAGGGATGTAAAGGACCTCCTCAACGAGAACTACAAACCACTGCTCAGTGAAATAAAAGAGGACACAAACAAATGGAAGAACATACCATGCTCATGGATAGGAAGAATCAATATAGTGAAAATGGCCATACTGCCCAAGGTAATTTATAGATTCAATGCCATCCCCATCAAGCTACCAATGAGTTTCTTCACAGAATTGGAAAAAACTGCTGTAAAGTTCATATGGAACCAAAAAAGAGCCCGCATCTCCAAGACAATCCTAAGTCAAAAGGACAAAGCTGGAGGCATCACGCTACCTGACTTCAAACTATACTACAAGGCTACAGTAACCAAAACAGCATGGTACTGGTACCAAAACAGAGATATAGACCAATGGAACAGAACAGAGTCCTCAGAAATAATACCACACATCTACAGCCATCTGATCTTTGACAAACCTGAGAGAAACAAGAAATGGGGAAAGGATTCCCTATTTAATAAATGGTGCTGGGAAAATCGGCTAGCCATAAGTAGAAAGCTGAAACTTAATTCAAGATGGATACGAAATTTAATATTTCGTATACGAAAATTAATTCAAGATGGATTAGAGACTTAAATGTTAGACCTAATACCATAAAAATCCTAGAGGAAAACCTAGGTAGTACCATTCAGGACATAGGCATGGGCAAAGACTTCATGTCTAAAACACCAAAAGCAACGGCAGCAAAAGCCAAAATTGACAAATGGGATCTCATTAAACTAAAGAGCTTCTGCACAGCAAAAGACACTACCATCAGAGTGAACAGGCAACCTACAGAATGGGAGAAAATTTTTGCAATCTACTCATCTGACAAAGGGCTAATATCCAGAACCTACAAAGAACTCAAACAAATTTACAAGAAAAAAACAAACAACCCCATCAAAAAGTGGGCAAAGGATATGAACAGACATTTCTCAAAAGAAGACATTCATACAGCCAACAGACACATGAAAAAATGCTCATCATCACTGGCCATCAGAGAAATGCAAATCAAAACCACAATGAGATACCATCTCATACCAGTTAGAATGGCCATCATTAAAAAGTCAGGAAACAACAGGTGCTGGAGAGGATGTGGAGAAATAGGAACACTTTTACACTGTTGGTGGGATTGTAAACTAGTTCAACCATTATGGAAAACAGTATGGCGATTCCTCAAGGATCTAGAACTAGATGTACCATATGACCCAGCCATCCCATTACTGGGTATATACCCAAAGGATTACAAATTATGCTGCTATAAAGACACATGCACACGTATGTTTATTGCAGCACTGTTCACAATAGCAAAGACTTGGAATCAACCCAAATGTCCATCAGTGACAGATTGGATTAAGAAAATGTGGCACATATACACCATGGAATACTATGCAGCCATCAAAAAGGATGAGTTTATGTCCTTTGTAGGGACATGGATGCAGCTGGAAACCATCATTCCTAGCAAACTATCACAAGAACAGAAAACGAAACACTGCATGTTCTCACTCATAGGTGGGAACTGAACAATGAGATCACTTGGACTCAGGAAAGGGAACATCACACACCGGGGCCTATCATGGGGAGGCTGGCGGGGGGAGGGATTGCATTGGGAGTTATACCTGATGTAAATGACGAGTTGATGGGTGCAGCACACCAACATGGCACAAGTATACATATGTAACAAACCTGCACGTTATGCACATGTACCCTACAACTTAAAGTATAATAATAATAAATTAATTAAAAATAAATAAATAAATAAATAAATAAATAAATAAATAAATTTATAAGAGAAATAGAAATAATTCAGTAGAAAAACTGATAATATGTATTGGCAATCTTACCTAAGAACAAATAGATACATAAAAAATTATCTCCAATTTTTAAAGAAATTCACGTTATAATCATAATAAAATAACATTTGTACCTAACAACTTGTGAAAAACACTAAAAGCCTGACAGTAGAGAATGCATATAAATTAGTTAGAATTCTCCCATCTTCATAAAATAATGTAAATTCCTAAAGCCAATTTGAGGGTTCTTTTTTTTTTTTTTTTTTTTTTTTGAGACGGAGTCTCGCTCTGTCGCCCAGGCTGGAGTGCAGTGGCCGGATCTCAGCTCACTGCAAGCTCCACCTCCCGGGTTTACGCCATTCTCCTGCCTCAGCCTCCCGAGTAGCTGGGACTACAGGCGCCTGCCACCTCGCCCGGCTAGTTTTTTGTATTTTTTTTTTAAGTAGAGACGGGGTTTCACCGTGTTAGCCAGGATGGTCTCGATCTCCTGACCTCGTGATCCGCCCGTCTCAGCCTCCCAAAGTGCTGGGATTACAGGCTTGAGCCACCGCGCCCGGCCTAATTTGAGGGTTCTTTGGCAAAACTTGGAAAAGTGGAAAATGATTTAGCAACTTATTTTTATGTATTTAACTCTAGATAAATCTTCATACATGCAAAACATGTATATAAGAATATACATAGCAAAAGTGTTTAGAAAACCAAAAAGAAAGGTACAAATAACATAAATCTGTATGAGGAGAAGAATCAATAAATATATTGTGGTATATGCATATATTTGAATATTATATAGAAGTGTAAATTAAATTAATGCACCCATTCTACATATATCCATATAGGTAGATCTTAAACACTTCTTTTTAACTGAAAAGGCAAAGATGGGATACATACATATAATATAATATAATATAATATAATATAATATAATATAATATAAATATAATATAATACTATCTTAGTTCTGGCTGCCATAATAAAGTATCACAGACTGAGTGGCTTAAACAACAGAAATCTGTTTCTCATAGTTTTGGGAACTGGAAGTCCAAGATCAAGTCCAAGTGCCAGCATGGTCAAGTTTTGTGAGGGCTCTCTTCTGAGATGCAGACTGCCAACTTCTCATTGTATCTTCCTATGACTGAAAAGAGAGAGAGAGAGAAAGAGAGCTCCTTTGTGTCTTTTCATAAGGGTAACAACCCCATTTATGAGAGTTCCAACCTCATAATCTATCTCCCAAAATCTCCACTTCCTAATACTATCACATTGGGGTTAAGATTTCAACATATGAATTTGAGTGGACACAAACATTCAGATCATAGCAAATAGTCAAATAGACTGAATATTTTTAAAGAATATATACATATTTGGTAAAACTAAAAGCCTAAGTATATATGTAAAATGAACATGGCATTTATCTCTGGGAGTGAGAATTGGAATGGATTTGAGAAAAGATACTTAGGAAGATTCCACTCACACCTGTAATCTTTTATATTATTTTATCTGAATGGTAATTAACAGGTATTATCATTAATACATTTTATATCTAATAGATTTTAATAGATTTTAAAAGAAAATATGAATTAGTTACTGAATTCATAGAAAAGTTAAGTGGAATTGGGTTATATAAAGTAGACAGCAGCAAAAGGTAAAATGTAGGTGCAATATTTTAAGTCAGGAGTCCTCCAACTGCAACACATAGGCTAAATCTAGCCCACCATTTGCTTTTGTAAATAAAGTTTTATTGGAACACGGTCATACTCACTCATTTATATATTGTCTATGGGTACTTTTACACTACATCAGAGTCCAGGAGTTACAACAGAGACAGTAGAGACATCACTTCTTATCTGGCTCTTTACAGAGAAACGTTGTCAACCTCTGCTCTAAATAGCTGACATGGACTTTGCTTGGGGTATAATAACACATTTTTATTTGTTGTACACCTACTATAGACAGTTTAAATTTATTATCTCAATTAATTCTTATGATTTGAGAGAATGTTCATATCATCCTCATATTATAGATGAGAAAACTGAGTCCCAGAGAATTTAAATAACTTGTTTAACACCTTTCTGAATACTAAGAGACCAAAATAGATGTCTCTGACTTAAAGAAAAGTCTAGTGACGTAAACCATGACAGATCAGTCAGAAATTGATTTTAAATTTCTTTATTTTTAGACTATACTTTATCGCGCTGTCAAAATAGAGGATGTTGAATCAATGATTTGGAAAAGGGTAAGACATAAGATGTAAAATATATGGAAATTAGAAGTTATAAAGAAACATAAATTTTGTTCCAAATTATTAGGAATAAAATTTTCCCCCAATAAAGGAATCACACAAACATGTACATACACAACTTATTTATTCTGCCTTAGAAGATACAGAGAAACTGTGTTAGCTTAATGTATCAATTATATGACACTCTACAACTCAACAATTCTGTTTTTCATCTGTTTCCTACAAATCACTAACACAAATTATGTTTTCTATAATGAGGTAGAAGATACTAAAAAAACAGATCTTCCCCTGATAGACTATAAATGCCTTGAGGATTGGCACTGTGTAGGTACTCAGTACAAATGTCCAGAAGATGAATTCATGATATTTAAACAGGGTGTTCAACCAATATTTTTAGAAGTGCTATATCTAATATAAAGAGCCTTGTCCCAGTTCAAAGAAAAAGAAAGATTTAGCAAAATCAAGGGAGCTTCAAAAAAAACCATATCTCCTACTCAGAAATTATCCAAAGAGCGAGAGAAGAGAATATAAAGGAAAACATAAGAAAGATGCAGTCTGGGGATGAGCTGAATCTACCCATGAGTCTTAAAACTTCAAAGGGCTGAAGTATAGAAGAGGGAGAGGCAACAATGGGAAAGAGAAAGAAGTATTAAGGAATACACTGGATTATGGAATTTACTTGGCCGTCACATGACATTATCAGTCAAAGCCAATTTATACGGTTGTCTAAGAAAAGACATCAGAGGTAGAGACAGAACACATTAGGTAAAACTGCTTTACTTATAAAATTAGCATGTTCTATATTTTATATTGAAACGATAAGCTCTTCTGAAAAATTACTTAATACCTTAAAATTAGAATTTCTGTTTTTTGTGTTTCTTAGTTTATAAATACTACAAGAAATAACTAAGCTTTATTTCAGAAGAAGCTCATAAAATCTTAAATATAGAAGACATCAAAGTGACTATATTGGTCACATTGAAGAAGGCTTTTTTACCTTTCCAAATTTGTGTTACAGTTTGATTTATTTTGAACCAATCCCCATCACTTGCTAAAGAAAATGGAAGAGAAGTAATGAAAGTCTGCAAGCAAGTGGGATGTTTGAGGCCACTAAATTATTGGTGCTATATTATGAGAGGGATGGGATTTGGGAGAACCTGGAATTTCATTCCAGAAGAAACTTCCTGAGGGTCTTTGTATGTGTCGTGCAATAGAATGTTCCTTGTGCAAAGCGTCTCTTTGCTGCTGGAGTTGAAGAACACGGAAGCAGGGTCTAGTGTTACCGACATTCCTGTCTTCCACACATGGATTCAGGATGAACATCCAATTCACAGGCAATACAGTTCTTACTGTATTTTGAGTAATCTATCATGTCTCGTGTACGTATAAGAAGAGATATACTTAAGTCTCCAGAATGATTCCTTCTGATTTGGTGAATAATATATAAGAAATGTATAGGAAAAAATCATCTGGTTCAGGCAATCAGTGTTGGTTTTGGAAACTTGGGAGTTCTGAGGTAACACCCAGACATTAGTCATTGAGTACAGTGTAACTTGAGCTTCTGGGACTTTAGGATATTGAGCTATTACAATTTATTACACATTTTCTTTGATTTTCAAAACCTCTGAAAGAGGAAAAGTTCACCTAGTAATCAGTAGCTATGTGACCTTTAGGCGGTCACAATACTTGATTGGGTATTGGTTTCCTAATCCGGAAGGTGAAGGAATTATAGATGATCTACATCTACAATCTTCTATTTCTATAAATTGAAGTAGCCTGCTAATAACACAGATAGATCTCAGCATAATTATAGAATAGTATAAAACTTCCGTAATGTGAAATCACCCCAGCCTACTCCCTCAGGGGAACTACTGGTTTGTCATTTAATTGCATGGGCACACAGTGCAAATATTTCAAAGCTGAACTCTGAAGGGCTATGGGGCAATGCTGTGCTAATGTGGACTCCAGGCATCAAATCCCTTTGAGCGATTATTTTAGAGAAATAGGAGATTTAACTAAAAGTGAAAATAAGATTACTTGAAGTGGAGGAGGACTGAAAATGTAGGAAAAAAAATACCTTAGGTGGAATTATTTTAACTTTTGGCAAAATCTGTGTGAGGGGATAAGAAAGGAAGGTGTGGGTGGCATGGCCCATAGCAAATAATTCATTCTCTTGAAAGGAGAAAGAGCAGGTCAAATACATTTTAATGTACTATTTTCCAAAGGAAAGGAGTGAAATAAAGTTCCAATGAGCATAAACATTAAAAGTATATTATGTAAAGCTACTTTTAGTCATAAAATCACCGTGTTTTACATATTTAATTTTGAACTCCACTTTATCTGGACAATACTTTTAAATTTAATAGTTGCATTTAGGTTTCAATGCTTTACTTTTTTTCCAATTGTCTCTAAGAATTGATTAAGTCTTGGTGAAACAAACTTTGTTACAGGATAATTAATTCGGTTATTAGGGGTATAGGTAGACCTGGTTATCTTATCACTATGCAGTTCTTCCTCGTGACCCAAGGGCATGATGATGCTTCACTCCAGTATGTGTAATCAGATTGCAGTGCAAGGTTTGTTGAGCTAACCAGAAAATTTGCTGCTAAAATGCATCCTTTTAAACTAAAAAGATACTTTAAGCCAGAAAACAGCTTGCTTCTCAGATATAAATTAGACCTTTCCAGCAGGACTTGCACATACTTTAAACTAGCAAACAAAGCAAAACTTTGGACAAATTCTGTATTCTCCTTCAATTTTCATTGCTTCATTCTATCAGATAAATTGTTTGGTTTTCCAGATTCACTTTACCCCCTTACTGTCTGTCCTAGGGTGCTGACTCATATAGAGTATATCAACACGTTCCCATTGCCTTGAGTCTCTAGTGGAATGTTGTGAAAGGAAGCTGAGGCAGAGAGAAAGCTGAGACAATATGCTCCATAGTGCTCTGAGGAATGGTAGCAATCCTGGCTTTGACTCTAGGTTACATGCGAACTCTCTGACATTGTTATACACAAAAAGAGAAGGCACAATTATAAATACAGAATGGAAATACATAAATTGCAGAGACAGGAAGAAATTGAAGCATATTTTTAATAAGAAGCAGAAGCAAGAGGCCACTAGCTCCACAAAGAATGGAGAAAGTAGTCTTGGCTCAGCTCTTTTGTGTTATCCAGTCATATTTTGCTTTTAATGCTTGGAGCTTTGTAAACTCTATAGCACCTCATATATTAGTTAAGACTTTAGGTTATAAGACATGACAAACTCTACTCTAACAAACTTGAACGAACAAATTAAGTAACATATTGGCACATACGAATATCTATGGAATGTCCAATGTTGGGTATGCCTTGAATTAAGAATTTAATGATGTCATTAGGAAATCTATCCAATTTTTTTTCTTTCTCTTAGCTCTCCTTTTTCCTAACAGGCCTCATTCTCAGCAATGATGATCCTTAATAGTCTTCAGTGGTCTGGATCTCTAGAGAAAGAATCTTAAATTTCAAGGTCCATATCAGTCCCTCAAAAAGAACTCTGGCTTGGCTGAGCCATTTTGTTACTGGTGACTTAATTAATAATTTTAGAGAGATAGGGTATTCTGGTTGGCTTAGCATCATTGCCATGCACCTTTGTACTACTGGTGAAGCTATGTGATTGGCAGTTCCGTCAGGGTAGAGAAAGAAAAATCTATAAATGAAAAAACTGCTGAGCAGACCAAGAAGGTAAAAGATCTACATTCCTTTATTCTGTTTTAGGGAATCAAGCAATCACCACCCTTTTCTCCTTTCAAAGCCCCTGACATATTTAATTCTTAGACATGAATGAGTAAACAAAAATCAAAACACAAAACATTTTTGAGCACCTAGTAATTTTTGAGTTTAAGTTTATTGTTGAATTGGGGGAGTATATTAATAAACAGGTACAAAATTTAAAAAAATATATAATGTGACAAGTGTGGTAGTAAGGTATATTGAAGATACACCAGAATATTTAGGTTGTCTCTAATTCCTTTAGTAAAACTTGCTTTCAAGTATATGCCACAAAAACCAACTTATATTATAAATGTATATTGAAATTGCTTAACAATCTTTATGTTGGGAGGCAACAAATCCTATTACATACATAAGGTAAACATAATATGGCTCATTTTATAAAATATGGTCTTGTTGGCATTTAGCAAGCATATGGGAAATGTCATTAACAGCTAGGTTCTTCCTATTCTTAAGAGTTATTTAACTTACAGGGTTTGTGTGTATGTGTGAGTATGTTTGAGTGTACATATATTATGTAAGATTTATTCTTTTAACTGTTATATTTTACTTTTGAAAAACAAAGTAGTTTAGATTTATTTTTATAGATTTGTTTTGTTTTGGGGAAAAGAAGTCACAGAAACGAAAGTAGCAATCTCATCATCTGTTAATATTTTGGAGACTATAACACAAGTATCTCTTTATGCATATACATCATTTTATGTCACAATTAATTTAATAATGAGTACTTTTATAATAGGATTTTTTCCTTTCCTAACACACAAGGGTAAAGTACTGTATTAGGATTTATCTCTACCTTTTTACTTAGGCCAGTGTTTACATTTCATACCCAAATAACTCTTGAAAAGGCCACTAGCTCTGCATTCAGTTTATTCTTATCTTCACTTGAAAAATGTGAATGAGAGTGTATGTTTAATTTTTCCACAGCAACACCAATGGTGTGTTGAAATGCCTAGGCCTAGTAAAGAAAGCCATTTGATAGGAATACAAAAATTGTCAGATAAATGTCAATTTATGGCTCTATAAACATTCGATCTGTCCAGAAAGTGTGTACTGATTGAGTCAGTTTTGACAGATGAAGAGCACTCACTGAAGATCCTATCCTGAGAAACATCCTTCATTAATATTTACATTTCTCTTGACAGCGCAGTTGCTGTAAGCATAGGGTGGGTAAATATAGCCTGCATCTGGCTAATATACATAGTCATGGGGCTGCATTTATCTCAGAATCCAAATGCTTCGGGTAAGAATATGGGGCTGATCGTTTCTGTGGACCGCTTGGAAAGAATTAATTTAAGCAAGGAAAACTCCATGACAGTTATTTGAAGGAAGGAGACATTTATAACCAGTTAACCTGTGGTTGTAAAAGAACAACAGATAGCTTTAATTCTCATCCCCCTCCCTCTCATTTTCTTTTCCTTCTTCATTTTTTATTCTGCTGTGAGCAGTCACTAAAAATATGCCTGGTCAATAAGGGGCAAGTAAAATTGGAGGGGTTGCTATAGGAACACACAAAGTGATGCAGAGCAATAACCACTCTAATTTATACTGTGTTTTCACGTTGTATTTCCATTGCAGTTAAACTCAACTTCAGAAGACTTTTCTTAAGAGAAAGGCTACTTGAAATGCAGGAGACTCTTTCTAAGACAATTTTATGTACTAACTTTGAAAATAATAAATCCTAAATCTGAGTAGTGTTACAAGCAGGAAACTGGTATTTCTCCTATTCATGCCATTATATTTTCAATGCATTTTGACCAAAATCATTTTTGCACAGTGAAAGACCGGGGAATGCATTTTAATAGTGATGAAAGCATGAGTAATGAGGAGTGCTGCCTGAAGCAGTCTGAGCTCGCATCTCCTCAGCTGCTCTCTTCCATTTTGACAGGCAGCATCTATATGCCAGCCCTGAGACCCTTCTCATTCCCAATTCTGTTGAATTATCCCACTCAGAAACTATGCTCTCCTCAAATCTTGTTTTTTTGAAAGGTGACAGACCCTACTGCCTTGTTTCTGACCTCCATTTGATAACTCCAAAATAATCATGGGAGGCATTTCAGATCGACATATCAAAATAATTTCACATTCGCCAGACCCATGACTGAAAGGACAGGGTCACATGCAACCATATCCACATGGAAATCTTCGAGAGAAGAGGGGAGCTTTCCTCATGATTAAATTTGAGGGAGTGATTAACTCAACTTCTGCTTGCTCATATCTGTTCATTTTCATGTGTCCAACTCATAAGCACAGTCAATTTTCTTTTTTCTCCCCACAGTTGTGGGGGTAGCCCACAAGCCATTTATTCTCAAAATGAGAGTGCAGGAGAAATTTCTAACCCAGTGATCAAAAAGCCCTGTGGATCAAGATAGCTCAGGAAACAAAATTTTCTACACAATCATGTAGATGACATGGATGGATGCGAGAGTAGTTTCCTTCCTTTTTTGGTTAAGTCCGAGACAAAGGTCAAAGGTTCATTCTTTCCTTGTATTAAAAAAAAAAAAAAAAAAAAAAGATTTTTTTTGTTTATAGCTGACAAGGGAGGAACTGTGGTTAATCTAACAGGGCTATTGCTCTATCTGATGTGGTTTCGGAAAGTGTTTTTTATTCGTGGCATTTTGTTGAAGCATGGGGTTTGACAATGAGAGGGGGCAAACGAAAAACAAACCCCCAAAAGATAAAAGTCACATCAAAATTTTAAAAAGTGGAATGGGACTTATGTGAGAGGGCTCAGCAATTAATATCTAATCAAATTATGCTATTTATTATGAAACAATCAAGCACAAGTTACTCACATGGGATAAAACACTCAAACGTTGAATAGCCGTTTGTCCTTCCAGAGGGCTAGTTAATGTCTGTTAAAGAGCTTTTAATCAAGATTAGGTAAGTATGTGTCTGGAAATGGGCAGAAAAGGAGTATAAAAACACTTTCTATGCCATATATTCCTAACCAAATAGTAAGGCAGTAAAAGTCAAGGTTGTGTTTATCAAATATTCAGCGCTTGCTCTATTCAAGTACCTAATATATATTACAACATTGCTTACTTTCTGGTAAAATTATACATATAGTTCTGGAATATATTTTAGGGACTTTTCCAAGGGCTGAAGTAAAAAATTTATCTGAAACCTTGGACTGATAAATAATGTCACTTTCCAAAAAATAAATAAATAAATGTTTAGAGTCAAAATACTTCTTTTTAGCATCCCATAAGAAAATTGTAATCTACTATCGTAAAAAAGAAACAAGATGTATTATTCCAGAAAATATTTTTAATGTTTACAAGATCCTATTTTAAGCTGAATAATCTTTTACTTTCACATAGACGTCAAGGAGAGTTGGGGGAAGGGATGGATTAGGGAATTTGAGCCTTCAAAGGCAAATGGGACCAGTTTACAAATGATACCTTTCATCTCCAGAGCTGTTTGCTGGAGGGCAATGCTGAATGTTTGGTCTGAAAAATGAATTCAAATCACTCTACAGAATAAAGGTTGCAGAGTTAACTAACAGCATTAGATACTGTGCTTTCCAAATGCAACCTGCTTTGTTTTTTTAACTACCCTGAATCTGTCTAATCATAAAAGAAACACATTTTTGTTGCTTTGAGAGAAGCGTTAGCATTTTTAACATCTATCACTGCATGCCCACGCAGAAAAAGAACTAATTTCAGAATTAATAAATTGGCTTATGTACATGTACAATTATTTACTATTTATGATTTCCTCTTAAGGACATTTCTGTGGGATGTTGCAGTTAGCGGAGTTTCCCTTTAGGCGAATGAGCATTTCTGGTTCCTTCAGCTTGGATATCTCTTCACTGCTACCACTGAGAAAGTAAAGACAGCTCTGTCAGGGTTTGATATTGTCCATAAATAACTACTCTTTCTCTGACTTGTCTGTATTTAGAACCAATATAAAGTCATAAGTGTCAGATAGATGTACATTGAAAATGCACCTCTATTCTTAAATTGATATTTGTTTATGTGGCTTAACTAAACAAAGCAAGTAAGATTCATGTTTGAATTATACAAATTCACCCTCCCCAGTCCCTGGCTGATTGGAATGACCACAGGCCTCACTGCAGAAGTACAGCCTTCACACTTGAAACTTCCAGCATGGTGGTTCCGAGAAGAATGTGAGTGCCCTGAGGAGAGTTGGCTCAAAAGAGAGAATACAAAGAGAGGCTGAACAGAACAGGCTTAACTCCTCCCAAACTCTCCATCAGATCACTCATTTCATCTGAAAGCTAAGTCAGTGGCTTAAAAGACCAGGTACGTTACTCGCACTGAGAACTTTTCACAGGGAAACATGAAGCCAAGGGAAAAGAGATTCCCTTTACCCCAGTGCAAGTTCCTTTCCCCACCTAATGTGCTAAACATTTTTAAAGTAAAAATGTTCTACGTGGAAACCCAACAGTCTGAAATAATTAACTTGCCTTGATAAGTTTTTAAGTTAATACTAAGAAGTGATTTGAATATTAGAGAAATTTAGCTCATTAATTTCTTATGTTAAGCCATATTTCCAGCGGCATGGATCCTTTGAAATTAGCCTTATCTATATGGTAATCCAAAAGCTAAAAAGCAATACACACACACACTGTTAGATTGCTCAGTCCATTTTATATGTATTAACATTATTTTAAAAAAATCTTTCTTAAGCATCCCACCCCCATACAGTATCATAAAACTTGCTTTGTGTATACAGAGCTTTTCTTGTTCCTAGAATGTCCCCTATACCACCATGCAGGACCTCCTTAGGTCATGAGATCCTTTGTAGTCTATGCCAATATTCTGTGTCTAATTTTTTCTTTTATAAAATGAAATATTAAATGAATTAACAAGAGGTGCAGAACAATAAAAATGCTTAGAACCTTTAAATATTCTCCTCGCCATTGATTTCCAAATGCTTCAGTCCAGTCAAAGACAGTAAAAATAAAGGAACCATGACATACAGGATGTACTTTATGACTCTCAACTATTCTCATATCAACACAGAACAAATATTCAAACTACAGCAGAGCTGCACTGTCACACTCTTTCAGACATGATTCATCCAAAGTGATCTTCCATCAATTAGATGGATGATTATGTTGATCAGAATGAGCAATTCTCCCTTCCCTTGTATTACGAGCAATCGGGAAATAATCATTGAACACTATGTCAGGTGCTAAGGATACAAAAATAAATAACCTAAGGTCTTAAAGTTGATTATGAACTAGCAAAGAAGGGTAACTTACACAAAATCGTCTTACTATTTGTTACAAGAGATACAAACATATTGTGGTTTTCTTCGTTGGGTGTAAAGATGGAGGATCCTGAGAGAAAAAAATCACATGGGGCCAGGAACATTACAGCAAACAATCCTAGAACAAGTGGCACATTACTCTACCTTGAAGGAGGAGTAAAATTTGGGTGAATAGAGAGGAGGGGTCAGGTAATCCAGGTGGGGATATAAGGAAGAACTCCTTAAGCAAAAGATGAGACAAAGATGAATCTGGCATTTTAGCTGGCTTCCCCAGAAATCAGAGCCTGAGACTGAGGGCTCATGTGGTATTATTTTATAAGGTTCTACTACTCTAGGAAACAGGTGTAAAGGAGTAAGAAGAGGAGTGAAGCAGAGAAGAGAGAGTCACTATGATACATTTTGGAGCTAGCACTGCTAACTACAACCAATTACTCCATTCTTGGAAACATATCCCCATGGGCCAACTTGATTTCAGAACCACCTGTCAATGGGTGGAAAAAGGGGATAATAGTGGAGGAATTTCACTACTGACTTCCAGTTCCCATTGGTCAAAAGTTATCTTTATGAGGCATTAAGTTCCCCGCACTTCCAGGTTAGATATGCCTGAGTATAAACCCCCAATAAGCTCCCATTACACCATCAACACAAAAGCCAAAGGTCAATTATCTTCCATATTAAATTCAAGTTTAGGAAGCTTACTCTATTGAAATGAGCAAGTAGAGGAAGGGTTGGAGAAGCAAACTAGAAACAGGAATGCAGGTTGTCATGTTTTTTTAGTTGATTCACCTGAGAGGTCACACTGACCAAGACTATTGCTATGGTAATAGGATTGATAAAGGCCGTGGGCCAGGAGCCAAAAGACCTGGGCTGTGGTCTATGTTCCACCCCTGCCTCACTTACTGACTTTAGACATGGGAGATCATTCCTCTGGCTCTCAGCTTCCTTGCCTATAAAATGGGAATAACTGAACTTGTACTGCTTACCTCATAAAGCTATGAAACTTAAAGATGATGTGTTAGAAAGTCTTTCGTAGATCTCTACAAGGAGAACTACAAATCACTGCTCAAAGAAATCAGAAGTGACACAAACAAATGGAAAAACATTCCATGCTCATGGATAGGAACAATCAACATCATTAAAATGGCCATGCTGCCGAAAGCAATTTATAGATTCAATACTCTGCGTATTGAACTACTATTGGCATTCTTCACGGAACTAGGAAAAAAAAATTTTTAAATTCATATGGAACCAAAAAGAGCCCTAATAGCCAAGGCAATCCTAAACAAAAAGAAGAAACTGAAGGCATCATGCTACCTGACTTTAAGCTATATAACAGGGCTACAGTAACCAAAACAGCATGGTATTGGTACAAAAACAGAAACATAGACAGAATAGAGGGACATAGAACAGAACAGATAAAACAGAAATAAGACTATACACCTACAACTATCTGATCTTTGACAAATCTGACAAAAAGCAATGGGGAAAGGCTTCCCTATTCAATAAGTGGTGCTGGGATAACTGGCTAGCCATATGCAAAAGGTTAAAACTGGACCCCTTCCTTATATTATATACAAAAATGAACTCAAGATGGATTAACCACTTAAATATAAAACCCAAAACTATAAAAACCCTGGATGGCAACCTAGGTAATACCATCCAGGACATAGGCACAGGCAAGGATTTCATGATGAAGATGCTGAAAGCAATGGCAACCAAAGCAAAAATTGACAAATAGGATCTAATTTAACTATAGAGCTTCTGCACAGCAAAAGAAACTATCAACAGAGTAAAAGTATAATCTACACAATGAGAGAAAACTTTTGCAAACTGTGCATCCAACAAAGATCTGATATCCAGCATCTAGAAGGAGCTTAAACAAACTTATAGGAAGAAACCAAACAGTCCCATAAAAAGTGGGCAAAGAAATATAAATTGTTCTATTATAAAGATGCATGCATTGCAGCACTGGTCATAACAGTAAAAACATGGAATCAACCCAAATGCCCATCAGTGATGGACTGGATAAAGAAAATGTGGGTCGGGCGTGGTGGCACACACCTGTAATCCCAGCACTTTGGGATCCCGAGGCAGGTGGATCACGAGGTTAGGAGTTCAAGACCAGCCTGGCCAAGATGGTGAACCTCCGCCTCTACTAAAAATACAAAAATTTAGCCAGGGGTGGTGGCAGGTGCCTGTAATCCCAGCTACTTGGGAGGCTGAGGCAGAGAATAGCTTGAACCCAGGAGGTGGAGGTTGCAGTGAGCCGAGACCATGCCACTGCACTGCAGCCTGGGCAACAGTGTGAGACTCTGTCTCGAAAGAAAGAAAGAAAGAAAGAAAGAAAGAAAGAAAGAAAGAAAGAAAGAAAGAAAGAAAGAAAGAAAGAAAGAAAGAAAGAAAGAAAGAAAGAAAGAAAGAAAGAAAGAAAGAAAGAAAGAAAGAAAGAAAGAAAGAAAGAAAGGAAGGAAGAAAGAAAGAAAGAAAAGTTGGTACACAGACACCATGGAATACTATGCAGCCATAAAAAGAAATGAGATCATGTCCTTTGCAAGAACATGGATGGAACTGGAAGCCACTATCCTGAGCAAACTAATGCAGGAGCAGAAGACAAAACACTGCATGTTCTCTCTTATAAGTGGGAGCTGAACAATGTGAACACATGGACACACTGGGGGAAACAACACACACTAGGTCCTGTTGGGGGGTCGAGGGAGAGCATCAGGATAAATAGCTAATGCATGAGAGGCTTCATACTTAGGTGATGGTTTGATAGGTGTAGCAAACCACCATGGCACATGTAACAAACCCGCACATCCTGTACATGTATCTCAGAACCTAAA
Source organism: Macaca nemestrina (assembly GCF_043159975.1). Lineage (NCBI taxonomy): Eukaryota > Metazoa > Chordata > Mammalia > Primates > Cercopithecidae > Macaca > Macaca nemestrina. The sequence continues at coordinate 62,974,060 of NC_092130.1, forward strand.
ATTAAATTAAATTTTAACAGAGTAAATACTAGACAAACTAAAAGTGGGCAAATGACATGAACAGACACTTTTCAAAAGAAGACATACATGTGGCCAACAATCATATGAGAAAAAGCACAACAATACTGATCATTAAAATATGTAAATCAAAACCACAGTGAGATACCATCTCACACCAATTAGAATAGCTATTATTAAAAAGTCAAAAAATAATAGATGTTGGTAAGGTTGTGGAGAAGAAGGAACACTTACACAGTGTAAGTGGGAATGTAAATTAGTTCAACCACTGTGGAAGACAATGTGGTGATTCCTCAAAGATCTAAAGACAGAAATACCATTTGATCCAGCAATCCCATTACTGGGTATATACCCAAAGAAATATAAATGTTTATATTATAAAGACATGCATGCATATGTTCATTGCAGCACTATTCACAATAGCAAAGACATGTTATCAACCTAAATTTCCATCAGTGATGGACTGGATAAAGAAAATGTAGTACACATATATCATGGAATGCCATGCAGCCATAAAAATGTGAGTTCATGTCTTTTGCAGGAACAAAGATGGAGCTGGAGGCCATTATCCCTAGCAAACTAACAGAGGAACAGAAAACAAAACACCACATGTTTTCACTTATAAGTTGAAGCTAAATGATGAGAATATATGAACACATAGAGGGGAATAAAACACACCGGGGCCTATTGGAGGGTGGATGGTGGGAGGAGGGAGAAGATCAGGAAAAATAACTAATGGGTACTAAGATTAATACCTGGGTGATGAAATAATTTGTACAACAAACTCCCATGACACAAGTTTACTATGTACCAAACCTGTACTGTTACCCCTGAACCTAAAAGTTAAAAAAAAAAAAAAAGGCTTTTGTAAAATAGGTGAGGTCATTATTATTATCAGAAGCGTGAACAAGAGAGAGTAGAACTGTTTTTACTGTTATTTCATGTAACAGATTTGTAGAGATTGAGGGTCAAACACCAGGAAGAATTATTGTGTCAGCTTCATGTAAATGTAGTCTTGATGACTGAAATAAAATAAATATAACTAGGGCCATCACCTGTATGATTAGAATCTCCAGCAATTACAACTCACAATGAAACAAAGAAATTCCTGTGCTATAGCAACAATATTATCCTCAACTGACCTCTCCAGATTGACTGGTTACAATAAACAAATTCCCAAAATTCTAACTTCTTAATCACAATTTGCTCTGTAAGTACAAAATGTTTTAATCTATAGCTGCAGAAATTTAATAGTTATTGCTTTGTCTACACTATCAAAAATAAATTTTTAAAAAATGAGATAATAAAATCCTTGAAACCATTTGACTCATTCATCTCGATTTTAGGCAAAACTATGGTTCTTTACTTAGATTATCAAGATAATTATTTCAATATACACTTAACGAGCAAGCACAGATCTACCTATATTTATATCCATTAGCTACTCAAATTACCAGAGCCATTCTGACATAGTTTTGTCATTTAACTGCCCTTATTGTCCTCTTCCCATGTTTCACCTTCAGCTCACCTCATCTTCAGATCCTGGAAACAGCATAGACCATGAATGGCACTTCCAAGTATCCTCTTATATCAGTAACCTCTTTCTCTGTTTTGACATCTGATAGATATTGAACTTGGCCTCTTTAAAGAAAATGGTGCAAAGCCCTCAACAGGAGGACTTGTAATAACTTTACATTCTGAGTTGTTGCTGGTCCATGGATCAAGTGATTTCTGTTCTAGTTCTGGTTCTTCCACTAATTGGTTGCAAGTAACTTGGGCAAGTAACATTACATTTCTGATCCCCAGTTTCAGCAATTATTAATAAACACATTAGACTGGATGTTCTCTAATTGATTTTCTGGCTTTTATATTCAATGTTTCCAATAGTAAATGAAATGCTTTCTCATGAATACAATCTACAGTAATTAAGGTTTAATTAGTCAAATTTGATATTACCAAATATCAAATGAACAGCAGTCATCACAATTAAAGCACTCAATGCTAAACTGGACCAAACTTGCTGTGGTTGGTTGTCTAATTCCTATCTGCCTGAGTCTGATACTGTCAACAGTAGGAATAATGTTTGTGAAGGAAACAGATAGCTGAAATTACAAAAGCTAAATGTGGAAAATATATGGGCCTATATTACAAGTGCTTACCAAAGTCCATTCTGTTACTTAAGTTTCTCCAAGCTCTCTTTTACCTCATTTTCTATTCCACCCCACTCTCACTAATGCCATCTCACTAATATTATTTTGATTATTCATTGTTATAGGTTGGAGCTTTTCAACTTAACCTTTAGTGATCACTTCTTACTTTAAAAATCAAAAACAAACAAACTTCAAAAAATTCACAACTGTAACTTGTCTTGTTTCGGAAATAATTTAGGACATCTTAAGAAATACATACAGTAGAAAAATAAAATATGTTTTTAGTTTGGAAGAAATTCGAGGCAACAAAAAATTAAGGGTAATAAAATGTGACATGGTGCCAGGACTAAGTACAGAACATACTTACCACAAGATTCTATGAACATAGTAAAGAGAAATCACAAATACATCACTACCTGTTGATCAGTCAGCAGGAAAAGAAAAACATGACTAGTTATGTAATTCACTGTGTGTGTAAGATAAAGATACATCAATTTCTCAGAAGCACAGACAGAAATTCTCTCACAGACTCCTTCTCTGTCATGTGGTGAACCGAGAAACTTAATCCCTACAGTAAATATGTCACAAAGCCCCACAGGGTAGTTTCTGATGACATCCTTCAATATAAGCTGACAACATAAGCCAAAGTGACAGTATAATAAAATCAATAGTACAGGAATGTTGATAAAATGTGGTGATCTGGTTTAATCCAATGATGGATTTCTATATTATTGAGAATATTGTTGTAGTAAACTTCTCAATAGCCATGGGATGGTAGTGCAGTGAAGATGGTCCACTGGAATGAGTATCTGAAATTCAGGGTGACAGTTCAGTGACCAGCCAAATGTTTTATCAGTCTGCCAAGCCAGAAGTGTAAATGCCATTTTTTAATGAAACTGAGTTGTTTAACAGGGACAAGTGTCAACATGGAAGGTCAAGCCATTCATGCTATGTGGAGACTAAGGGAGAACCCACTGGCAAGGCAAGGGTCTCCTTGAAAAGACAGGTCATCCACACACAGACAACAGAGCAGGTGGGAGCCCCAGCTTCTATGCCACAAAACATAACTGTAATTTAAGTATGTGAAAATTTTAAAGCAACTAAAACCAAACAATCTACCTTGCCTGTTAAATAATAAATCAAATCTCTAGAAAACATTCATTTGAAGTCTAGAACTTGGAGCAATAAAACTTCCTGGTATGCCCTAAAAAGATAAAAATCATTGCAATCTAGATTTCTAAGCATCAACCGGATGAGATAGCCTGTCATGGAGCAGCGTTATTATTTATATACCAATTTGAAACTGGAGGCTTGTGGAAACAAACATGACACCTTAGTTTTGGAAGAGTTGATATGTGATCTTTTCTGCTATGAAGACTGTTTCTAGTCTGGTATTAAAAAGTTGCTGTCTACACAGAAGAAAATGCTTTGTTTCTGGTACTTCAGAGTGAAGGGAAAGGCATAATCCTTGTTTACAACTAGTTGTTTTTCTGTATGTTGTCTGGCAATCCCTTACACCCAAATCTTCTTAATTCCTTTTCTCACCTTCATTTCCTCCACTACGAAAGCAGTCTAACACATAGTAAAATTGTCAATAAATATTTATTGAATGATAAATCCATGTCAAAATAAGACATTCACAATATATCCTACTGAAAGAAGTTATAACAGAGCCCACCTTTCTCGATCAGTGATACATTTTTTAAAGTAACTGATTAAAATGTGTATTTCTTGGCTCACACTCAGAAATTAAGATTGCTTTAGTTTCTGGAAGGGTTACAATGTCCACTTTTTAACAATCATCCTAGATAATTCAGATGCAAAAGATCCAGAAATTAAGGTCTCAAAAGCACTGCAAATGTAGGTTCTATATGAATGTCACCAGCCCAAGGCCTCAGCCCCTATCTGCTTTCTATCCATGATGAATGGTGTATGGGGAAGGGAAGGTGTCTCAATTAAAGCTGTAAACTATCATGTTAATACCAACAATTACTCCTCAAGGTGGTAAAGTGTAAAATAGAGGTGAATAGTGGAATACCTGTGTCAAAAATCTATGCTTTAAAAAAAAAAAAAAAACTTGCTTGCTTGAAAAACTCAGGCTTATAATTTATCTAGCAAAGCGTTTTAGAAGGAATAGATGTTGAACTAGTAAGTCTATAATTTGGGATGAAAAAGGATATAATTATCTAAAAAGGAAGCTTAACTGCATTCTGGTTTTATAAGCAAGTGTTTTGATAGCCCAGCAAAAAGCCTGGGATCCACAAATTTCATGACATTAGCAGACCTTTTAGCCAAATACATCTCACATAGATGTATTTTACCCAATTTTTAATTTTGTTTTGTTTTGTTTCTTAATTTAATTCTCAAAGAGTCCCTTTGGGTTATCTAATGGTTCTAATATATACTCTTTTCGGGCAGAAACTTGGACTTCTTTAATTTTAGGGGCCAGATACAAACACCTGGCAATGCTACAAGTTGTAGGTGGTTATTTATAAGAAGAGAATGACTGTCTCTGGATCTCTGGACAGGCCACTCAGATGCAATTGAGTTTTTCCTGCATAGCACCTATGTAAAGTTAAACTGTTTGCCTGGTGACATTATTTATTCCTTCAAATAATTTTTGAGCTTCTACTAAATGTCATGAAGTCTCACAGGTGTTTAGAAGGCAGAGGTAAATTAACCCAAGTGTCTACTTTCTAATGTTCACATTCTGTGACTTGGTTAATTATAATAATAACATAGTGATACAGGAAAACATAAGGCATTGTGGTAATACCTACCCAAGTGGGTCACTGTCTCAGGTTCAAAGAAAGGAAAGTATTGGGGGAACCAGCCCCAATATTTCAACGTAGGTTCTTTTCTATTTTCCCTAAATGTTGGCTAGTCTGAGAAATAAAGAGAAAGAGTACAAAGAGAGAAATTTTACAGCTGGGCCTCTGGGGGTGACATCACATGTCGGCAGTTTCTGTGATGCCCCTTGAGCTGCAAAACCAGCCAGTTATTATTAGGGATTTCAAAAGGGACTGGGGGTATGAACAGGGAGTAAGTCACCAAGATCACATGCTTCAAAGGGCAATAAAAGATCACAAGGGCACAAGGGCAGAGCAAGATCATAAGGCCAGGGTGAAATTAGAATTACTGATGAGGTTCCATGTCCCACTGGGCAAGTATTCTCTTGATAAGCATCTTAACAGGAAACAGGGTGCGGGAGCAGACAACCAGTCCGACTAGAATTTACCAGCCTGGAATTTCCCAATCCTATTATGCCTGAGGGCACTGCAAGAGACCAGGGCATATTTCATCCCTTATCTTCAATCGCATAAGACAGACACTCCCAGAGCAGTTGTCAATAGACCTACTCCTGGGAATACACTCGTTTTCCAGAGTTATTCCTTGCTGGGAGAAGAATTCAGTGATATTTCTCCCATTCGCTTTCTGCAAGAAGAGAAATATGACTCTGTTCTGCTCAGCCCTACAGGAAGTCAGACCTTATGATTATCTCCCTTGTTCACTGAAAATCGCTGTTATCCTTTTCTTTTCTACGATGTACAGATTTCATTTTGTTCAAACACACATGTTTTATAAACAATTTGTGCAGTTAGCGCAATCATCACAGGGTCCTGAGGCAACATACATCCTCAGCTGATGAAGATGACGGGATTAAGAGATTAAAGTAAAGACAGGCATAGGACATTATAAGAGTATTGATTGGGGAAGTGATAAATTGCTCATGAAATCTTCACAATTTGTGTTCTTCTGCCATGGCTTCAGCCGGTACCTCTGTTTGAGGTCCCTGACTTCCCACGACAGGAAAGAAATGTTATAAAATATCTCAAGAAGAGGTGATGCCTCAATTAAGTCTTAAATAAGGAAAATAGAAGTTAGGAAGGCAGGGTCAGGAAGGCATCTCAAGGTATTCCAGAACATAACATGTGAGTAATTGAGTGATAGCACATGAAGCTGAAAAGTCATGAAGGATCCAGATCAGGGTATACTTTATCTTAAAAGCCATGTAGAGCTTTGAAATATTAGAGTCAGACAAGGGAATTCTCAATGGAACAGAGAATCACTATAAGGACATCATAGAGAGAACTAAGCCTTATTTTAATTAGAAAATTATTACTTATCTGCCAGGCACGATTCCAGCACTTTCAGAGGCCTGTAATCCCAGCACTTTTGGAGCCCAAGGCAGGTGGATCACCTGAGGTCAGGAGTTCAAGATCAGCTTGGCCAACATGGTAAAACCCTGTCTCTACTAAAAATACAAAAACTAGCCAGGCTTGGTGGCAGGTGCCTGCAATCCCAGCTACTCAGGAGGCTGAGGCAGGAGAATTGAAGCAGAGGTTGCAGTAAGCTGAGATTGCACCACTGCACTCCAGCCCTGGCAACAGAGCGAGATTCCATGTCAAATTAAAAAAAAAAAAGGAAAGTATTACTTATCATGAATGTTCTTTTCATTTAGGAATGCTGGGCCCCAAGAAAGGGAGAGCATTAAGCCAATAGATTTTATTACTACAGTGTGTAATTATGTTAGAAGAACACTGATCCTTAGTGGAATATGACAGTATCATAAGTGTGATGATCACTCTTGGTTATTTCTCATTCCTGTACTTCTTCATAACATGAATGAATATGTAGCTAAAATGAATGGATAATGGTCATCTTTTTCCTAAGGCTTCTCAGATCCAGGGGGGGGAAATCAGTAATATATCTTTAAAGTAACTTTTTTTGCAGGGTGATGAGGCATACCTAGGGAAAAAAATAAGTTTCCATAGTCATTGGAAGAATATTGGTAGTTCAAAATGTTACAACAACAGTATTTCAGGATCGCATGGCCTTCCAGGCTCTTTCTTGCCTGTTTGTTTGTGATTATATACTTCAACAACATCCTATGTTATTATTCCACCTATTCCCCCTGCTTTCCCATCATTTTAAACTAAACAGTCTTAAAGTGAAGAATATCTTTGCATAGCATCGTTCATTTTCACAGTAAATTAGGTGAAGACAACCCACATTTAGAGAAGCAGTAGGTAGGCATTAAAGGGCATTTGTCCTCTAGATTTATCTTTTACTCATGAATGACCTCATCATAGAAAGAAATTAGCACAATTTATATCAATAATTTGTTTCTGTGATGTGTGAAGAAGCCCACAATAAATTAAAGATATTTTATGACTGCATTTTATCAGCTTATTTACCCTTATTTATATTTAGAACTGCAAACTCACATTAATAGAGTTATGAAAATGGCCCATGGGCTGAAGTCCTGGTTATTTTATAGTCCAATAGGAACGAAGCTGTCTTATCTGAGTGATTAGAAAGGCCTTGCTGAATTTGACTTGTTAATTATAACACTTGCTTCATTGTTGAAGGGCTGCCTCTGACCCTCTAGCTTCCCAAGCTAAGAGGTCACCTAAGTAGAGTTGCTATCTTTGGTGTAAACTGGTCAATCACTTTGTCAAACAGATTCATTTGATTTCTCTTTTAAAGCAACCTTTTGACTTGTAATCATCCACATTCTCTTCATGCTTTATTTCACTTTATTTTACTGGAGCGCATTTTAGAATGTTTGTCATGAAAAGAGCTACATAAATATTAATGTATTGATAGTGTTATGGCTTTTCAAACCTATATTTCATTTCATGGGTTTTAAGAGCTACAAAATTTACTGACTGCACAGAAAATATAGGTATAATGGACTTACTGAAATGCCCCAAATGCGATAAAACATATGAATTATTAATCCCATGAAAGTCAGTATGATCCTGTTTAAAGGCCAAATTTTCTGAACCAATCTTGGATTTTTTTTCACTAAGAGATAAAATTTCAGTTGACAGATAAATATAATGTGCCCTATAATTTTTGAATTTTAGAGTTAATTTGGAGGTATATATTATAAAGTAAACCAAAACATAAATTAAGACACATCTAGATTGAAAAGGGTACTCTAACTTAAAGCTACATGGTCACACCTCAAATTTCCTGGCTATGCTATGAACCCTACATGAAGTCATGAAGTCAAGAGTCAACAAAGTCAACAACTGCCTTACAATTTGGAAATTTAACAATTTCCGACTAAATGTTTTGGATAAAAAAATAAATTGACTCTTAAGGAGCATTCCATATAGCCAAAAAGGGATGAAAATAACTCACCCTGAGATATTCTTTACCTGTTGTGGCACAGAGAGAAATTTAACGAAAGGGAGATTCTGAACAGCACAGATGCTATATAAAACTACTGAATGTTCTGTCTTTAACTGTATATATATATTAAAAAAAAAACTACATAAAAATGCTAATTTACTCAGTGCCTTATTATCATGTAGCTAGTGAGAGGGCAAAATCTGTGGGAAAGAAAGTGGCGGAACTGGGTATTCCTTCTTCCAGAAGCATTTGACAAATACTAACAATACAGACTGCATTGTACTAGGCACTTGAGGGATACAAAATGAGAATACAGAGTTTCTAGTCTTAAAGAACTTAAAATATTTTCAGGAAGAGAAAGCAAGCATGAAAACATACACCTAGATAATAGAAACAAATTAGAATTCTGCCAGGTAATACAAGCTGCATTGACAAAGGTGAGTCGTGAAGATTGCTGTGTGTAGGGATGTCTTGACTTTAATTTTGATAGAAATGATTTTAGCACATTAACAAAGAAGAGATTGCATAGTATGCTTAGCAGGAAAATGCAACATGAGGCAAAACAAAGAAACAGTGAGTGATATGTGAGATGCCAAGTGACCACTTTTAGTTAAATGAATAATTGAATAAGGCTATATTTTCATCTCACATGAAAAGAATATGCATTAGTCTTAGAGTAGTGATATGCCAATATTTCAATAGCATTTCCCTCCTCCACACTTTCATATTATAATAGTTTTTATAGAACCCTAATTATAGGTTATGTCTTATGCTAATAAAATAATATATACTATTCCAGGTAGAATCACATGAAATATATGAAATAAGTTTTATAAATCCTTTTTTAGAAGATAAAGGAAGTGAAAATTTGTTAATTGCAAATTGTGCAACAAACAACATAGTATACTTCATCTAAATTTTCCAAATGTTTTCCTCAAAGTGTGTGTCATTGGTTCAATCACTTAAATTTTTAATTTCAGTGTTCTGCTTTGAAAATTAAAAGCATCAAACCAGATTTCCAAAGCTTTTCAACTTTGATGGTTAAGAATCATTTAAGTTTCAATATCTCCCTCTCACTTTACCTTTCTCATCTCCTCTTCACAACAACAACAAATTAACAAACAAAAAGAATAAACGGGCAATGAACTTTTCTCTCTCTTGGACCAAATCCTTGGATAAGGAGGACAAAGTTGGTTGAACATCAACAGGATCAGTGGTTCTTCAGAAAACAACTGATATGGAAAATGAAAAATTAGAATGGAATAATGGAATAGGCAAAGATAGACTAGAATAAAATTTGCCAATAATCCAAATCACTAATTTAAAAAGAAATAAACAAAATTCCATACAACAGGAAAAACAAAATATAGAAGATGATCACACAAGATATATTTCTGGGTTTCAAAATCAAGGAAAAAAATTTAAATTTTAAGGCAAAAAAAAATTCAGGAACTTAAAAAAGATGGGATGGAAAGAGGAAGAGGGAGGTTGCTATGATACACTAGCTCAAACTTCATAACAACAGCATCAACAACATTCTGAAGGAAAAAATAGTAGTAACTGAAACCTATTTATACAGTTTGATATTCAAATTTAAGGGAAACATCTTTAAAAATGAAGATGTAATTAGAAATTATTATTCCTTTTTGAAAATAACATGACATCAAAATTTTGTCATAAACAATAGATGTAAAAGACAAAAGGAAGAAGAACAAGATTAAGAACAGGAGAAGCGGGCCGGGTGTGGTGGCTCACACCTGTAATCCCAGCACTTTGAGAGGCCAAGGCAGGCAGATCACGAGGTCAAGAGATTGAGACCATGTTGGCCAACATGGTGAAACCCCGTCTCTACTAAAAATACAAAAATTAGCTGGGCGTGGTGGCGCATGCCTGTAATCCCAGCTACTCAGGAGGCTGAGGTAGGAGAATCACTTGAACCTGGGAGGCAAAGGTTTCAGTGAGCCAAGATCGTGCCATTGCACTCCAGCCTGGGCAACAAGAGTGAAACTCCGTCAAAAAAAAAAAAAAAAAAAAAAATGAACAGGAGAAGCAGATTGAACACTGGAAAAAATGTATATTTGTATATCTGAAGATGAATTTACATGGAAATAAAATTTTAATTGGCAAATGTTTGAAAACTTGATGCTAAAGCATAATCACATAAAAACCTGAAGGCAAAAAGGCATAAAACATCCTAACTTAATATAAAAAGATTTAAATTGGTTCAAAAATGTATAATTTGTCCTATATTGTATATAAAACATGTAAAGATAAAAACTGCTTAACTGCTTAATTTGTCCTATATTGTATATAAAACATGTAAAGACAAAAACTGCTTAAGAAAGATTAAAAGTAAAAAGATGGACAGATTTACAGCAAAGGAATTATTTTAAGAAAAAAGTTATAGAAATATTATTGATTTCAAAGAAAGTTTAATACAAAAAAAGTTAATGAGGCCAAAAGAACATACGATGAGGTTACAACTCTAATAATAAATCTTTATCCAACAAATAACAAAGCATCACAGTACCTAAATAATGAAATGTAGAAAATACATTAAAAATCAATAGAAAACAGATATTAATTTACATCTAAAAAGTGCTAGAAAACAAAACAACAAAAAATATGTAGCATTTCTAAATGTATATATTTATTTATATATAGTATGCTATATTTATATTCATTTATAGATTTATTTTATTTAAATATATTTATAATAATGTTCAAATCAAGTTCTACATCTTTCAAAGAGAGAAGCTTTATGTTATTTTACGGTATCCATAAAATATTTTGTTAATTGATCATACTTTAGGACATAATGGAAATGTTCATATATTTCCCAAAATGTGGGTACTGCAGACACTTTCATTATAAAAATTCTTAAAATTAATAACAAAAGTATAAACAAAAACAATCTGTCAAGATACATTTCAAGCAATCCCAAGGTTAAAGAAGAAATCAAAACCCAAATTGCAAAATTAGTAGAAATTAATTAAGCATATCGAAACCTACATAGTATAGCTAAAGCTATACCACAGAAGAAAATGTATTACAGAACCAGACAAATTACAGTGAATCAATTCAGTGACTGAATCAAGAAGATAGCCTTAAAAATTACCTATAGAATGCATTTATAATTCTGTAGAAAGAAGTTGATGATAAATTTATAAATCTATTCATTAAGAAACAGAAAAAATAGCATTAAGAATAGGTCGTTTAAAAAATATTTTTTAGTTTATTTTTTTTATTAGAGATGGGGTCTTTCTATGTTGGCTAGGCTGGACTCAAACTCCTGGGATCAAGTAATCCTTCCAACTCAGTCTCCCAGTAGTTGGAACTAGAGGAAGAGTTAATTATTTGGAAAGAAACTATAATAGATCATAAAAGATACTAATTAAGAATAAAGGGCAAAACAAAAAATTTCTAAATTAGAAATAATAGAATACTAATCATAGATCTTGAGAAAAGTTAAAAAATAACAATGGAATTATTTTAAAGCTCTGCATAAATTTTTAAACTAAATTTTATTATTTTCTGTGAAAATAAAAATAAACTACAATTAAACACTAAAACATATGCACAAAATTTCCAAATAAGCGGTTTAACACAAAAATTTCTTTGTAGTTTTACTTGATAAACAAATTTCACACTGTATTATATTACAGTGAAATAATTATATCTTTTTTTTTTGAAGTCAGGTAAACACTGATATAATATGTGACAAATACAACACAGATAATACCGACCAATCTCTCAAATGAATATTTATTTTTAATCCGACATTTTCAAATGGAAATATGGGTGTCAGTGGTAGATGAAAACAATAGCTCCTTAGGATGATAGGAAGTTTATAACAAAAATATAAGAATTACTCAATAATAGGAAATCAATTAATGCAATACATAATTGATAAGTCTATATATATTTTATATATACGTGTGTGTGTGTGTGTATATATACGCATATATATATGTCATCTTAAGTTAGCATGATTTTTCATGATAAAAATTTAACTACTCTATTGGAGCCAAGAACCAAAAACAATCAAAGAGTAGGGGGAGGGAGGTAGCTCATAACACCCCCTATTAGCACATTTAGTTAACCTTGATCTGGAAGTACTAATGTAATAGTCACTTACCATTTTTGTCCAGAGCTCTGGCATCCGATTATGCAGAGCTCATCTCACTGGTAGAGCCAGTTTCCAACTTTCTGGGTCCTTATGGCCCATAGAAAAAAGGCATATGACTTTGACTGAAGCTTTGCCATGCAAAGAAGTCACGAGTGTTGAAAATCAAGGAAGGAGGGTGTGCAGGCAGTGGCAGCAAACTAGCCATGCCAGGCTCAGAGGTGCTTTATCAAGTGCTGGCAGGATAGGTGATGCTTGTCTTGGCATTTATGTAGAGGACTGGCAGCAAGGTTGTCACCAAAAAGATTGCATGACATGATTTTGCTTTGGTTTTTGCTGACAGTCTTCTGTTACTCTTCCAGGTATTTTATCATCTAAAATCGTTTTCTGATTAAAGAAACCAGAATAAGGCACTATTGCTTCACTTAAAAATACCAATTGATATAACAAGCCAGCACAAACTGACAATAGAAAATATTAAAGTGATCAATATTGAATTGGGTGATCAAAACATCTAAGATGATGTAATTGTCTATCTAGAAATCTCCAGTCAACTAAAAAATGTTAGAAATAATAATAGAAGTCATTAAATGTAATCATATTCATGTAAAAAAAGGAAACATATATGGGGTGCAATAGAAGAGAAAAATCCCATTTGCACTGCTCCTCACACACAGAGTAATAATACATTCAAATAAACATAACAATATTCAAGACATATAGGGAAATCTACACAAAAATATATGAAATGATGTAAAATTGTATTTAAGTAAATGCAAAAATAGAATGCATTCTTGGATAGGAAGTTTATAAATATTAATTAATTCCAAACTCATATGTATATGAAATGTGATTATAATTAAATAACAAAAGGCAGAATGTTATCAAGTCCCCATTTGAAAAGGAGATGGAAATATCTAAAACAAGTCTGAGAAGATTGGTGAAAAGGGAATAATCTGGCTAGATATTGAAATATCATACAAATTTCAAAACTTTTGACATATTAATATATTAAACTCACATTGTGTCAACATATTAAAGTACTTTGGAGCTGCATAAATACAAAGTGGTTTAATGGAGCACAATAGAGGCCAAAATAAATGATAATAAATATGGGATTTTGATTTACTACAAGGATGCAAACCAGTGGGGAAAGAAGGTGATATAGCTAGACTTTATGTCCCCACCCAAATCTCATCTTGAATTATAATTTCCAGGTGTTTAGGGAGAGATCTGTTGGAAAGTGATTGGATTATTGGAGTGGTTTCCCCCATGCTGTTCTTGTGATACCGAGTGAAATTCTCAAAAGATCTGATGGTTTTATAAATTGCACTTTTTCCGTAGCTGACACACACTTGCTCTCTCATCTGCTGCCATGTAAGACATGCCTCTTCCTTTTCTACCATGATTGTGAAGTTTCCTGAGGCCTTCCCAGCCATGCAGAACTATAAGTCAATTAAACCTCTTTCCTTTAATTATTTTGTTTTATTTTTTTGGTTGTACTTTACGTTCTAGGGCATATGTGTACAAAGGGCAGGTTTGTTACATATATATATACATGTGCCATGTTGGTGTGCTGCACCCATTAACTCGTCATTTGTATTAGGGATATCATCTAATGCTATCCCTCTTCCCTACCCCCAACCCCACAACAGGCCCCGGTGTGTGATGTTTCCCTTCCAGTGTCCAAGTGTTCTCATTGTTCAATTCCCACCTGTGAGTGAAAACATGCGGTGTTTGGTTTTTTGTCCTTGTGATAGTTTCCTGAGAATGGTGGTTTCCAGCTTCATCCATGTCCCTACAAAAGACATGAACTCATGCTTTTTATGGCTGCATAGTATTCCATGGTGTATGTGTGCCACATTTTCTTAATCCAGTCTGTCAGTGATGGACATTTGGGTTGGTTCCAAGTCTTTGCTATTGTGAATAGTGCTGCAATAAACATACGTGTGCATGTGTCTTTATAGCAGCATGATTTATAATCCTTTGGGTATATACCCAGTAATGGGATGGCTGGGTCAAATGGTATTTCTACTTCTAGATCCTTGAGGAATCGCCACAATGTCTTCCACAATGGCTGAAGTAGTTTACAGTCCCACCAACAGTGTAAAAGTGTTCCCGTTTCTCCACATCCTCTCCGCACCTGTTGTTTCCTGACTTTTTACTGATCACCATTCTAACTGGTGTGAGATGGTATCTCATTGTGGTTTTGATTTGCATTTCTTTGATGGCCAGTGATGATGACCAATTTTTCATGTGTCCTTGGCTACAAAAATGTCTTCTTTTGAGAAGTGTCTGTTCATATCCTTTGCCCACTTTTTGATGGAGTTGTTTATTTTTTTCTTGTAAATTTGTTTGAGTTCTTTGTAGGTTCTGGATATTAACCCTTTGTCAGATGACTAGACTGCAAAAATTTTCTCACATTCTGTAAGTTGCCTGTTCACTCTGATGGTAGTTTCTTTTGCTGTGCAGAAGCTCTTTAGTTTAATTAGATCCCATTTGTCAATTTTGGCTTTTGTTGCTATTGCTTTTGGTGTTTTAGACACGAAGTCCTTGCCCGTGCCTATGTCCTGAATTGTATTCCTTAGGTTTTCTTCCAGGGCTTTTATGGTTTTTAGGTCTAACATTTAAGACTTCAATCCATCTTGAATTAATTTTTGTGTAAGGTGTAACGAAGGGATACAGTTTCAGTTTTCTGCATATGGTTAGCCAGTTTTCCCAGCATCATTTATTAAATAGGGAATCCTTTCCCCATTTCTTGTTTTTGTCAGGTTTGTCAAAGATCAGATGGTTGTAGATGTGTGGTATTATTTCTGAGGGCTCTGTTCTGTTCCATTGGTCTATATTTCTGTTTTGGTACCAGTACCAAGCTGTTTTGGTTACTGTAGCCTTGTACTATAGTTTGAAGTCAGGTAGCGTGATGCCTTCAGCTTTGTTCTTTTGACTTAGGATTGTCTTGGCCATGCAGACTCATTTTTGGTTCCATATGAACTTTAAAGTAGCTTTTTCCAATTCTGTGAAAAAAGTCATTGGTAGCTTAATGGGGATGGCATTAAATCTATACATTACCTTGGGTAGTATGGCCATTTTCATGATATTGATTCTTCCTATCCATGAACATGGAATGTTCTTCCACTTGTTTGTGTCCTCTTTTATTTCATTGAGCAGTGGTTTGTAGTTCTTGAAGAGGTCCTTCACATCCCTTGTAAGTTGTATCCCTAGGGATTTTATTTTCTTTGAAGCAATTGTGAATGGGAGTTCACTCATGATTTGGCACTCTGTTTGTCTCTCATTGGTGTATAAGAATGCTGGTGATTTTTGCACATTGATTTTGTATCCTGAGACTTTGCTGACACTGCTTATCAGTGTAAGGAGATTTGGGGCTGAGACAAGGGGTTTTCTAAATATACAATCATATCATCTGCAAACAGGGACAATTTGATGTCCTCTTTTCCTAATTGAATACCCTTTATTTCTTTCTCCTGCCTGTTTGCCCTGGCCAGAACTTCCAGCACTATGTTGAACAGGAGTGGTGAGACAGGGCATCCCTGTCTTGTGCCAGTTTTCAAAGGGAATGCTTCCAGTTTTTGCCCATTCAGTATGATATTGGCTGTGGGTTTGTCATAAATAGCTCTCATTATTTTGAGATACATCCCATCAATACCTAATTTATTGAGAGTTTTTAGCATGAAAGGCTGTTGAATTTTGTCAAATGCCTTTTCTGCATCTATTGAGATAATCATGTGCTTTTTGACTTTGGTTCTATTTATATGATGGATTGCGTTTATTGATTTGCATATGTTGAACCAACCTTGCATCTCAGGGATGAAGCTCACTTGGTCATGGTGGATAAGCTTTTTGATGTGCTGCTGGATTTGGTTTGCCAGTATTTTATTGAGGATTTTTGCATCGATGTTCATCAGGGATATTGCTCTAAAATTATCTTTTTTTGTTGTGTCTCTGCCAGACTTTAGTATCAGGATGATGCTGGCCTCATAAAATGAGTTAGGGAGGAATTCCTCTTTTTCTACAGATTGGGAGAGTTTCAGAAGGAATGATAAGAACTCCTCCTTGTACCTCTGGTAGAATTTGGCTGTGAATCCATCTGGCCCTGGATTTTTTTTGGTTGGTGGGCTATTAATTATTGCTTCAATTTCAGAGCCTGTTATTGGTCTATTCAGGGATTCAACTTCTTCCTGGTTTAGTCTTGGAAGGGTGTATGTGTCCAGGAATTTATCCATTTCTTCTAGATTTTCTAGTTCATTTGCGTAGAGGTGTTTATAGTATTCTCTGATGGTAGTTTGTATTTCTGTGGGATTAGTGGTGATATTCCCTTTAACAATTTTTATTTCATCCATTTAATTCTTCTCTCTTTTCTTCTTTATTAGTCTTGCTAGCGTTCTATCAATTTTGTTGATCGTTTCAAAAAACCATGTCCTGGATTCATGACTTTTTTGAAGGGATTTTTGTGTCTCTATCTCCTTCAGTTCTGCTCTGATCTTAGTTATTCCTTGCCTTCTGCTAGCTTTTGAATGTGTTTGTTTTCGCTTCTCTAGTTCTTTTAATTGTGATGTTAGGGTGTCAATTTTAGATCTTTCCTGCTTTCTTGTGTGGGCATTTAGTGCTATAAATTTCCCTCTACACACTGCTTTAAATGTGTTCCAGAGATTCTGGTATGTTGTGTCTTTATTTTCGTTGGTTTCAAAGAACATCTTTATTTCTGCCTTCATTTTGTTATGTACCCAGTAGTCATTCAGGAGCATGTTGTTCAGTTTCCATGTAGTTGAGTGGTTTTGAGTGAGTTTCTTAATCCTGAGTTCTAGTTTGATTGCACTGTGGTCTGAGAGACAGTTTGTCATAATTTCTGTTCTTTTACATTTGCTGAGGAGTGCTTTACTTCCAACTATGTGGTCAATTTTGGAATAAGTGTGATGTGTTGCTGAGAAGAATGTATATTCTGTTGATTTGAGGTGGAGAGTTTTGTAGATGTCTAATAGATCTGCTTGCTGCAGAGCTGAGTTCAGTTCCTGGATATCCTTTTTAAGTTTCTGTCTCGTTGATCTGTCTAATATTGGCAGTGGGGTGTTAAAGTCTCCCATTATTATTGTGTGGGAGTCTAAGTCTCTTTGTAGGTCTTTAAGGACTTGCTTTATGAATCTGGGTGCTCCTGTATTGAGTGTATTTATTTTTAGGATAGTTAGCTCTTTTTCTTTAATTGATCCCATTACCATTATGTAATGGCTTTTTTTGTCTTTTTTGATCTTTGATGGTTTAAAGTCTGTTTTATCAGAGACTAGGATTACACCCCTTTCCTTTTTTTGTTTTCCATTTGCTTGGTAGATCTTCCTCCATCCCTTGTTTTTTGAGCCTATGTGTGTCTCTGCACATGAGATGGGTCTCCTGAATACAGCACACTGATGGGTCTTGACTCTTTATCCAATTTGCCAGTCTGTGTCTTTTAATTGGAACATTTATCCCATTTACATTTAAGGTTAATATTGTTATATGTGAATTTGATGCTGTCCTTGTTATGTTAGCCAGTTATTTTGCTCGTTAGTTAATGCAGTTTCTTCCTAGCATCGATGATCTTTACAATTTGGCATGTTTTTGCAGTGGCTGGTACTGGTTGTTCCTTTCCATGTTTAGTGCTTCCTTCAGAAGCTCTTGTAGGGCAGGCCTGATGTTGACAAAGTCTCTCAGCATTTTCTTGTCTGTAAAGGATTTTACTTCTCCTTCACTTATGACGTTTAGTTTGGCTGGAAATGAAATTCTGGGTTGAAAATTCTTTTCTTTAAGAATGTTGAATATTGGCCTCCCACTCACTTCTGGCTTGTAGACTTTCGGCCAAGAGATCCATTGTTAGTCTGATGAGCATTAGTCTGATGGGCTTCCCTTTGTGGGTAACCCGACTTTTCTCTCTGGCTGCCCATAACATTTTTTCCTTCTTTCAACTTTGGTGAATCTGACAATTGTGTGTCTTGGGGTTGCTCTTCTCGAGGAGCATCTTTGTGGCCTTCTCTGTATTTCCTGAATTTGAATGTTGGCCTGCCTTCTTAGGTTGGGGAAGTTCTCCTGGATAATATCCTGCAGAGTGTTTTCCAACTTGGTTCCATTCTCCCCATCACTTTCATGTACACCAATCAGACGTAGATTTGGTCTTTTCACATAGTCCCATATTTCTTGGAGGCTTTGTTCATTTCTTTTTACTCTTTTTTCTCTAAACTTCTCTTCTTGCTTCATTTCATTCATTTGGTTTTCAATCACTGATACCCTTTCTTCCAGTTGATTGAATCTGCTACTGAAGCTTGTGCATGCATCACGTAGTTCTCATGCCATGGTTTTCAGCTCTATTAGGTCATTTACGGTCTTCTCTACACTGTTTATTCTAGTTAGCCATTCGTCTGATCTTTTTTCGAGGTTTTTAGCTTCTTTGCAGTGGGTTCAGACATCCTCCTTTAGCTCTGAGAAGTGTGTTATTACCAATCATCTGAAACTTTCTTCTCTCAACTCGTCAAAGTTATTCTCTGTCAACTTTGTTCCATTGCTGGCAAGGAGCTGCATTCCTTTGGAGGAGAAGAGGTGCTCTGATTTTTAGAATTTTCAGCTTTTCTGCTCTGGTTTCTCACCATCTTTGTGGTTTTATCTACCTTTGGTATTTGATGATGATGATGTACAGATGGGGTTTTGGTGTGGATGTCCTTTCTGTTTGTTAGTTTTCCTTCTAACAGTCAGGACCCTCAGCTGCAGGTCTGTTGGAGTTTGCTGGAGGTCCACTCCAGACCCTGTTTGCCTGGGTATCACCAGTGGAGGCTGCAGAACAGCAAATATTGCAGAAAGGCAAATGTTGCTGCCTGATCCTTCCCTTGTGGAAGCTTCATCTTGGAGGGGCACCCAGTCATATGAGGTGTCACTCGGCCCCTACTGGGAAGTGCCTTTCTGTTAGGCTACTCAGGAGTCAGTGATCCACTTGAGGAGGCAGTCTGTCCATTCTCAGATCCCAAACTCCATGCTGGGAGGACCACTACTCTCTGCAAAGCTGTGAGACTGGGATGTTTAAGTCTGCAGAAGTTTCTGCTTTCTTTTATTCGGCTATTCCCTGCCCCAAGAGGTGGAGTCTGCAGAGGCAGGCAGGCCTCCTTGAACTGCGGTGGGCTCCAACCAGTTTGAGCTTTCCAGCCAGTTTTTTTACCTACTCAAGCCTCAGCAATGGAGGATGCCCCTCCCCCAGCCTCAGTGCCACCTTGCAGTTCGATCTCAGACTGCTGTGCTAGCAGTGAGTGAGGCTCCGTGGGTGTTTGACCCTCTGAGCCAGGCATGGGATATAATCTCCTGGTGTGCCATTTGCTAAGACCATTGGAAAAGCACAGTATTAGGGTGAGAGTGTCCTGATTTTTCAGGTACCATCTGTCACATCTTCCCTTGGCTATGAAAGGGAATTCCCCGACCCCTTGTGCTTCCCGGGTGAGGCGATGCCCCACCCTGCTTTGGCTCATGCTCCATGGGCTGCACCCACTGTCTGACAAGCCCCAGTGAGATGAAACTGGTACCTCAGTTGGAAATGCAGAAATCACCCATCTTCTGCGTCACTCACACTGGGAACTGTAGACTGGAGCTGTTCCTATTCGGCCATCTTTGAACTGCAGAACTAAACCGCGTTCCTTTATACATTACCCAGTCTCAGGTATTCCTTTATAGCAATGTGAAAATGGACTAATACAGAGGGACTGAAGGACTCATTCAGTGGATGGTATGTGTATAACAGGCTGCCATTTAGAATTGTGTAAACATAAACTTTTCCTTTTACACAACTGGTTCTGCCTTAGCTTGCTAGAGCTGCTGTAATACACACAAAATACTAGGTGGCTTAAACAACAGTGAATTATTTTCTTACAATTCTGGAGTCTAGAAGTCCAAGATTAAGATGTCAGCAGGGACGGTTTCTTCTGCAGCTACTCTCAAAGGCTTGTGGATGGCTGTCTTCTGGTTTTTCCTCGTGGTCTTCCCCAATATCCTAATCTTTTCTCTTATCAGACAAGACATCAGCCATTTTAGGTTAGGGCCCACCCTAATGACTTCATTTTACCTTCATTACCTCTTTAAAGGTTCTGTTTCCAAATACAGTCCCTCTCTGCGTACTGGAGATTAGGACTTCAATATCTGAATTCTGACAGGACATATTAATCTCATTAGGAATTGGGCTCCCAGACCACCAGCAATCTTAAATCTCAACCTAGAATCAGAAACTCTGGGTGTGGGGCCCAATTATGTGTATCTTAACAAGTCCTCCAGGTGATTCTGAAGCATGTTAAAGTTTGAAAACTACTCCTTAAACAAAAATAATTTCCAAATTATTAAGTAAAAAAATAAAACTAAGAATTAGCACTGGGTTGAATAGTGAGCCCCTAGAAATTCATGTCCACTCTGAAGCTTAGAATGTAACCTTATATGAAAAAAGGGATTTGCAGATATAATTAGCTTAATTAAAATAAGGTTATCTTCGATTAGGATGGGTAGTAATCCAATGACTAGTGTTCTTCAAGTAAAGCAAAGGAACATAGACAGATATGCAAAGAAAATGTCCATATAATGATGGAGGTAGAAATTAGAGTAATGTATCCACCAGCAAAATACATCAAAACTTGTGGGCAACTACCAGAAGCTGGGAGAAACAAGGAAGGATCCTCCCCTAGGGTAAGGACTTCACACAGGGCAAGACCCTGCCAATGCCATGATTTCAGATGTCTGTGCTCTAGAGCTGTGTGAAAATACATTTTTGTTGTTTTAGGGGACCAAGTTTGTGGTGCTTTGTTACAGCAGCCCTGCAAAACTAATACAGAGTATTAAGAAATTAACTTAATTAATTTTTTAGTGGAATGGACTTTTATAAACAGAATATAAAACTTAGAAAATAAAAAGCTCCACATGGTAAGAAAAGTGCAATGTCAAAAAACAAACAACAACAACAACAACAAAATGATAAACTAGAAAGGGTATTAGTAATACTTAAAAGAGGTCACTTTTTAAAAAAATTTATAAAATGTTCATAAAAACAAATAAGAAAAGATGGTTAATAGGAATAAAATGTGAAAATGTGAGAGGACACTTTGAGGAAAAATGCCTAAATGCTAAAAAATGTGTTAAAATATAGTCAATGGCTTTATTACATTAATGTAAATTAAATCAGCAGGACACAATTCTTTTCATCTATCAGAATAACACATTAAGTTATAATGTTTAATGGTGGTAAGTTTAGAAATATAGGCAATCCCTTACATTCTTGGAGGAAAATAAATTTCACCCTTTTCATAAAGCAATTTGACCATATTGTAGGTTTTTAAATGCACACGGCAATGCGATGCCTGAAAATTTACATACAAAATTATTTCAAGATATATGTAAAACAATATTTCTGGCAGGATTTTTTTGCTACCAAAGCAAACAAAAAAAAACCTGCAAACAGTCTACATATCCACCTATGTGATATAATAAAATGGAATGAGATCATGTTCTTTGCAGGGACATGGGTGGAGCTCGAAGCCATTATCCTCGCAAACAGACACAGGAACAGAAAACCAAACACCGCATGTTCTCATTTATAGGTGGAGCTGAACAATGAGAACACATGGACACAGGGAGGGGAACATCACACTCTGGGGTGTGTCAGGGGGATGCAGTGGAAGGACAACATCAGAATAAATAGCTAATGGATGCTGAACTTAATACCTAGGTGATGGGCTGATAGTTGCAGCGAACCACCATATGTTTACCCATGAAACAAACCTGCACATCCCACACATGTATCCTGGAACTTAAATAAATTAAGTTTTTTAAAAAAGAAATAATAAGACATTAAAAGATTGAGGTAGATTTCTATGTATTAATATGGGAAAATATTTGGTATGTTAAACAAAGATATTCAGGGGCAGAAAATGGAAGCTTGTTTAAATTTTTTTGTGTAAATAAAATAAGATGTGCTCACAAAAAATGTATTTCTAGAAGTAATCACAAGGAATGAGTAACAGTAGATATCTTTGATAAGGGATTTGAGGGTATAAGAAAGGAGGCTTCACATGTTGCTCATCTTTATGGTTTACTCTTAGCATAACTATTTAGAGATACAGATAAGAAAACCTGCATAAATACTGTGCCAATTTATTTTATCTGGATGTCGAGATTATGGACTATTTTAATGTTTTTTAATTATAATTTTATGTGCAAAAACCTCTCATATTGTATAGTTGCAAAAAGGCCTGAGATAACTTTCCACTTAATTGCTTTACAAACTAAAATATATATATATAGACAAGCTTTCCATACTGTTTCCTAGTACTCACCAGCAATAAGCAAGTGTTTTAACTGCGAATTCTTTGAATAAGTCATTTTGTAAATCAAGGGACAAGAATGATGTTGCATGATATAAAGAAACAGCATAGCCACCATTCTTTTCTCAGACTTTGAAGGGACCACTTTTGATATGCTGCTCTATTGGCAGCCTATGACAGTAAACAATGATGGTGAACTTGGATTTTTGATCTTTCAAGCAGAGATTGTCTTTATTGTCATTCACTCTAATACCTCTGCCAAGCAGGAGAGAAAAGATGTGGGGAAGGAAGGATGTTTAGATAATTCAAGTAAATAATGTACTCCACATAATATATGATAAATGGTAACTAAGAGTTCAAGCTCTGGGTCAGGGGGCTTTGTCTTTAAATTTCAGCTTCACTGTGACTCAATTTATGGCCTGAGGCAACTCAGCTTCTTGGTGTCTGTTTTCTCACTGAAACACAGACAATAATTAGCTTCTTCACATAGGGTGATTGTATTAAGTGAACAAATGCAGATACTCCGCACAGAACCTGAGAAGGAGCAGCATTTAAAAAAAATTCGCCATAAAAAGTGTTATCTTGGAAAAAGACATGGAATTTATGTATTTACAATTGCAGTTATAATAATACATGAAACAGATATCATGAACAAGTCCAAAGGATCATGCAAATAAATTGCATTGTAGCTGACTGCAGAATTGGAGCAAAACTGATTATTTTAAAAAGAGCAGACATGCACATTTAAATGATGTTAGAAATAAATTATGTGTTTCCTACATATCAGACCCATTTCCACTCCATATAGTACATTTTAACTGTTGACTGAGAATAAGATTCATTTTAACTTTTTTATTCAAAACTGTTAGCAGCATGAATCCGTGTGGGTCTGCACCAACTCAATTCTTGCTCAGAGGAAAGAATTCGCCCAATGGGCATATGGCAGAGTGAGAGACAGAGGGAAGTTTTAGATCTGGAGTCAAAGTTTATTAAAAAGTTTTAGAGTGGAATGAAAGGAAGTGAAGTATACTTGGAAGAAGGCCAAGTGGGAGAGTTGGGAGATTCAAGTACATGGTTTCACTTTCTTTTGGGGTTTTATATGTTGTCATGCTTTTGGGGTCTTGCCGCTCTTCTCTCCTAATTCTTCCCCTGGGGTGGGCTGTCCCCATGAGCAGTAGCCGGTCAACCCTTGGGAGGGACTGCATGCACAGTGAGTTTACTGAAATTGTGTGCATGTTCATTTGAGCCATTTACCTTACTAGTCATGTGTTCCTATAGGAAGGTCATATACCAGTTAAACTGCCATTTTGCCTCTTAGTGCACATGCCTGAGCCCACTCGCGCAACTCCTGTGATCTTATCGGAAAGCTGCCGATCACCAGCTTCTGGTGATTTTTATCTATTGGGAGATTGTCTTTCCCTGGTGCTGTTTGCATCCTATTATTATTTTAGAGAGAGACAGTTTAACAACCACCTTACCATCACCTTATGGTCGCCTGACAATCAAGGTGATGAGTGGGGGAAGGGTTCTGCCCTGCTCATGTCTGCCTAACTACCTACTCTAACAAAACCAATGACACAGTTATCAAAGTGAAAATTAAACCTTTCCCCACATTTCAACATGAAGTTGTGCATTTCATGTGTAACTAATACATAGTTACATATTAGGTGCTCCAGGAATCACCTGCATTTTAGTGAAAAGATAAAAGATGTTTGGTTTTCATAGTGCCAGTTCATTTGCTTGTTTGCATGTTGTTTTGTGACCCTTGGTAAGTCTGCTGTCTTGAGGGAGGTGATGTTTTGATAATCCACTTAATTTATAGTTATTCCTTTTTTACAGAACCAACAACATACAGAACAACAACAACAAAAACATTCCTAAACTGAGTTGTCTTTTTCTTTTCTTTTCTTTTCTTTTTTTTCTTTTTGTATATTGACAGATGTTTAAAAACCAAATAATACTTACTTGTTTTAATATCTTCCTCAGACATTCTTTTTAATGTAAAGGAAACTATTGAGTTACTGGATAAAGCTGAATGTTGCCATCTTCTCTGAGTAAAATTGCAATATGAGATGCTTTGTGCTCACTAAGAGTAAGCAAACACTCATCATGGGTTCCCCAGAGCAGAGGACCTCAAAATGGGATCTATGACAGGGTTTTAGGGGTTGGTAATCCCCCTGAATTCCTATGTAATGTTTTATGTGTATATACATCACTTTCATTACATATTTAGACAAGTCTTTTATCTAAAAATTCTTCATTTCTACAGGGCAACAAATCCCAAAATATTTTAGAACTTTCAACCAAATGAAGTTTGGTAGACCTATCACTCAATTGCTGAGAGATTGAGAGAGAAGTAACGACTAAGGTCAGCTTGGAAGCATACTATTTGTGATTAACAGGAATAATTTGGTGATCTACTTGGAGAGAGTAATAAAATCTACATTTTAAGTCTAGCTAACTGTGAGTCTATTTGTAGAATGCCAAGGTCTTGGTTTTTCCCTATTCACATAGTGTGTAAAACATGGTCACTGAATAAGCATATTCTAATTAAAGTTGAGTGTTGTTTTATAGTTTTATTTTACCTATTTTTCCTTTAGTTTAGTACACAGAAAAACATTTTTGTAAACCTAAGCTGTAAAGTCTTTTCTACTGCTTTTTAGGAGAATCTAAATTGAGTTTTAAATAAGGGAAGGGAAATTGGAGTATAAATATCCTTGTGTTTATAATACCTTTGCCCTTGTAGTTGGATGTATATGTCTTTTACACATGGGGAGAATTGGGTTCAATATGTTTTTTAAAGCAAAACAAATATCACAATCTAAAGTATAAGTCGACGTATATATTTTTGACCCAAATTATATTCATACTGATATATGATAGAAAAAGACAATGAAGAAGTCAAACTTTCATTCCAATGTTGTAAAAGTATATCATGAAGAAAGCATTTGTGGGTTGTCTCTAAGAAATTTGGGGGGTTATTGACAACGTTTTATTCTCTATAATAAGGACTTGGAATCATCATTCAAGTTGTTATGGGATTTGAGAGCATATTCAGAACTTTTCTCTGAGGGTCTACTATGGAACACAGTTAGAGAACTCCATCTAGTCAGGTTTAAATTATGAATGTTTTGACCCTATTTGGGGCATGTGAGACAAATTATACATCCTGGTCAGCACACTCCTTTTGGGATGGAGCTGCCTGTTTCTATAATCATTGATGCACTCATAAACAAAGGAAGACATCTTTTCCAATAAAAGATTTTAAGTATACAATTTGCAGCCCTGAGTGTAAAATGCCCCACAATAATATGAATAGACAAAGCAGCTTAAATTCCTTCCGATTGGAGGTCATAAAATACGAACATGCTTTTTAAATACAACTCAAGAAGAAAAATGAAAAACAGACTACATTTTCTTATGGCACAAACGCTCAGCCTTACACACATTTGCAGAGGAAAAAATTGAAAGCATGCATCTTGATACATGCTATAATACGAATGCATGCTAGAACCAGGTTCTTGTGAATTATACCCTCTTCTCCGACACACATGCACAATCTTCCATTTCTTGGTTGTCTGTGATTAGAAAGAGCACAAATCTGATTTTTCTTTCAAAGGTATCTTTCTTTTTGTCTTGGCTTTATCTCAGTTGATTTTCCTCTTAGTGTTCATTTGACAAGCATTTTTTGTTGTCACCCACATGTCACCCATATACGTATATTCATATTCAATCCACTTAGTAAAGTAAGGTCAGAAATGGCTTAAAATAACCATCAGTATATTGATTACCTAGCTAGTAATTTGTGAGATAAAATTTAAGTTCGCTGATATCAAAGCTCATAATATCCAAAAATGTCTTCTTTTTAACTTAAAGCTGGCACTTTTCAGTGGAGAGCTAATACATTCTGGTTAAATAGTCACCTCTGCAGAATATGAGATGTAAAACATCCCTCCCACAAATAATCAACCTGAGTGCCAACAATAAAGAAGAATGAGTCACATCTAGAGAATTAACAAACAATAAGAACTCAACCAAAAGCCAGTCGCTTTTTATCACCATGAGCCAGACATTTAAATGCTATCAGTGATAAAGTATTTTCCTGAAAAAATATTTTATTGGCCAAATTCTAAACAGTTGCTTTGTTTACTGCTGAATTTCAATAATATTTAGTTAACCTTCAAAATAGCACGTTTTTATCATTTGCTTTATAGAAAAAAGTGTATTCCACAGGGATGTTAATTTGGACGATTACTCTTGTCTCATCAGGTCTGATACCATGACATCTGTGAACTCACTTACACATCTGCATTAGAACTAAGATTATAACAATTCAACATTGTTCAACCTTGTGTTGGCCACAGTACCTCCAACCTCTGTAGCACTACATATTCCTTTGTTTAAACAATTGATTCTAAGTTAAAAATATTAACACCGTTATGGGAAAGATGAAGAGACAGAACTTGAGTTGCATCAATTCTATCATTCTTTGTAACCATCTAGAGTTTTTAATGGCGTTTGATATTTAAACCAGTGAACTAGAATATGAACCGTGAAGTATAATATTTTTGTTTGAGATGTGTAAATCTTAGTCCCCATATTAAATCTTTCACTTAATTTGAAAGCCTTTAAAATTGATATTTATATCTTCTATAATTGTTATAAAATGTATAATAAATCCAGAAAACTATTATAATTATTGTTTTACATAATTATTATTGAAAATATTTTTTCATACAGAAGAGGGAAGTGTTGACATATATGTTAATTATGCCACTTATTGAAAGCTTAATCCCATATTAATTATAAAGTAGTATCTAATAAACTATTTGGTGACTCTTATGATTAATCTAATGTCATGTAAAATAGCTGTTAGTACAGCCAAAACTGTATGTCTCTCAGAATTCAGGTGCCTAGACGTTTTTGATATACATAGCTCTTAGAGGCTGTCGAGTTCAGAGGTAGAAACTTAATAAGAAATGAGACTGAGGGGGAATATCTGAAAATCTTACTCCCAAAAGCCGTTTACTCACGCTCATGTGCACATGCACACACAGAACCTCACACACACACACAAAACAAGTAGAATGACGCAGACAGAGAAGTACATACTTCTCAGACTCACATGTTTTGAAGCTTTCACTCTTGTTTCTCTGGAACGTGTTTAATAAAAGAATTCAGTTTTACCTCTCTGTCCAAATTCCCTTACACAGGATTTTTATCTCTCATCTCCAGGTAATCTCCATTTTCTCCTGTCCTCCAACATATACATCCCCCCTACCCTAAAAGTATCACAGTGGTAGTAATTAATACTAGTTTGAGTCTGAAAGCAGTTCACACCTCATTTCAAAAAAGCCCATATGTAGACTACTCAGAAAACTGACTTTCAGAGAGAACTGTTTATTTTGAGCTGAAGAAGTTCTGTCTATCTTTCTTCGCTACAAGCAAGTGGCACAAAGGTCACTCTGCCCTGAAAAATGATTTAATCAGAAGTTACATGCTTTTCTGAGTCCCGGTATCTTGATACCTGCAAGTGACCAGGTATCAAGTTTACTTGCATAACCTAGGAAATAAGAAAGAATAAATGTGTCCTAATTATAACCTGTATTAAGATTAGAAACTTTCTGATGTGACAAGTCTGCATAGCATCCCAAGGAATTGTTATGCTTCCATCTAAACTATGTCTTATATATAATGTGTAATCTGCTGTTGGTAATGGCCTATATGACAAAAAGATATACTTTCTTTGATGGTATAGCTTATCACACCCATAAAAGACCACACATAACTATTCTCCTAAACATGCAGATATTTTCCTAAAATTTGGACTATTTAGCCGAAGCTATTTTAACACTGGGCATGGTCCATGCCCAAGTAAAGAACTTAGAAGAGAATGCACAGCTTTTGGAATCTGTTAAAATGTCATTACTGCTAAGAATGTGACATATGGGGATAATTAGCTATTGTAGTCACCATGGACGCTATAGACTGTATTCCGGAATGTTACTGGACCAAGTCTTCTCAGCATATTTTACATAATTTGGCAGCCTTCTTTATGAGCAATTCTAAAAAGAGTGGGCCACAAATTAGCACAACAAAAATTATATTTAAAGTAATTTATCTCATTTTTCAATTTGTTCCGTCTCTACCAGCTTTAGACCAGGATTTCTTTTTTAATGATCCTGAATAGAATACAACCTTGCTCTTCTCAAGAAATGGATTGGGGTTCACTCTCAGTGCTTGTGGATCTTCTCTGTTTCTATTTATCATTAATTTAGGAAACTGGCTCTGAATGAACAAAATATACCTCATTGGATTCTGAGGCTATCATTTCAGACAACTGTAGCATCTCTGTATGACTACATTATATCTTTATCTTTTTCTTGATTAAACCTCAAGTATTATCAAATAATCCTTCTAATAACACAAACATGATTTTTTTCTTCTCGAAATTAAGGAACTGTTTTTGTTACCAATAATTTATTCATTCAGACGTTCTTTAAACCAGCAGTTGGTAAATTACAACTCATTGGTCAACCTCACCCATATTTGTAAAGATTTCTCGAAACACAGATATTCTCAATTGTTCATTTATTGTCTTTGGCTGTTTTCTCACTACAAAAGCAGAATTGAGTAACTATGACAAAGCCCAGGCATAACCTAAAATATTTATAATATAAACTTTATAGAAAAAGTTTACGAACCTTAGGTTAAACAGATATTTATTGAACACATATTTTATACTAACCACTGTGCTGAGCATCAAAAATGTAATGGTGATGAATATTTCCAAAATTCCGTAGTTAAATCATGATGGATTTGGTAGCAGAAAATATGAGTAGGAAGAATAAGGACACAAACTAGACATATTATTCAAATAGATAATATAAGCTCTGAAGAGGAAGGCGTTCTCCATTAATTAAAATAATATTGAAGAAACCTATCATGTATTCTTAAATACAGTGAGAAAGAACACAAAAATTTTAACCTACTCTCTAATGCTCATGACTCCTAATATTATTTCTTCAAGGACCACATCATGAGGAAGCTATCAATCAATATTCTACCAGAGGATTATATTTCAAAGTGAGATATCTGCAGATGGAGAAAAAAATCAATTTTATATGATTTTTAAACGTTTTCATTATACCTGATAATTATTTTATATATTTCTTCTCCAGTGGGAAATCAGAATATCATATTTTTTTTGTACTGTGAAGGTTGAGCACAAAGATGGTGATGACATTGCAGACACTTATGTACAATTTATTTTTATTTGGTTTCTTTGAAGCAGCAACACTTAAGTTAACTTTATTCTATGACATCAAGCCAGTCATCTTCTAAGTGGCCTGCCCTAACCACTTTAGACCTTGGCTTTGATGTGCCCACCCATAGATAAATATAAAACACAAAACAAGTATCTTTCAATTAAGCTGTGAATGACATTCTAATTTCAGAAATATAAATTTGAAATACATGTAAATATCTCAATGTGTCTAAAGGCACAACATGCATTCTAATTACTCTCCTTGACGTTTTTCTTCTGACCTCTAATGTATTAAACAGATAGTCTTTCTTCTGAACCTGAAATCACTCTCCTCTGTGCTGTAGAAAATTATATGGGCATTCTTCAACGCAAAGGTAAACTTAACTTTGTTCATCTTAATAAGGCTGCATTTTTGCTTTATTGTTTATTTCTTTTATGTATTTGTTTATTTATTTATTTTGAGACATATATATTATTTATTTATTTATTCTGAGACAGAGTCTCAGTCTGTCGTCCAGGCTGGCGTACTGTGGCACCATCTTGGCTTGAACCTCTGCCTCCTGGGTTCAAACGATTCTCCTGCCTCAGCCTCCCGAGTAGCTGGAAATACAGTAATGTGCCACCACATCTAGCTAATTTTTTTATTTTTTTGTATTTTTAGTAGAGGCAGGGTTTCACTGTGTTGACCAGGCTGGTCTCGAACTCCTGACCTCAGGTCATCCACCCACCTCAGCCTCCCAAAATGCTAGTATTACAGGCATGAGCCACCTCACCTGGCCTATTGTTTATTTCTTTAATCATGACTCAGGTATTAAATTGAAGTTTTGAGAAAAGCCTTCCAAGGGGTCCGGAGATCTACTGTTTTAATATGTGTCAGTGATTTTTATGCGAATCAGAATCATTAAATAATATTTCAGTTATAACTTTGTTATACTCTCCCTTCCTTCAAAACTGTTGTGAAGTAACTTATAATAAAAACATGGCTACAAGATGTCTGCAAACAATTAATGGAAGACTAAAGGCAGGGATTCATAAATAATGTGGAAGAGATGGAGATAGCCAATGACTGCAAATCTAGTTACACTTTGGTGAGTAAGTGCAACAGAAGAAATACATGGAAATATAAATTCAGATGTATTGAAGTGATGTCATTTCTATAAAAAAAAGTTATTTATAATTATTTTAGAATAATATAAGATTTGTGATTGAGTTTATAATACAATACCCAGCATACTGTGGGTACTTACATATTTGTCAAATAAAAGGACAGATTGGTTTAATCTAGTTTTGATAGAGTTTATAGCAGAAGTTAAACACTAGTTGACTTGTATGTGGGTCACTAGGTGAGAACATAATTTTGATAAAGCAATCTTGTATGGATTTTAGTCCATACTAGGTTCAATTGTCTTTTACTCATTGTCATAGCATTATAGCATTTATTTTCCATTTTCTTATCCCACTTCGATAATAATATCATAAGAAGTATTTAAGAGGGTTAGTTTGCTCAACATCAAAGAACTAAAGTTACTGTGACTGTAAAAATGATGACCTCATGTTTAAAGAAATTGTGGAGGTATCCTTATCCATCCGGACTTTTTGGGTCCCACTCCTTCCATGGTATTCTAACTTTAAATAAGATATACTGCAAGGGTGAGGAGTGAGTTTACATTGTAATTCAGCCATTTGTAGCAACAGACTTTGTGTTAAAATTTTTTGAAATCTCAAATCTAAGAAAACGGTTTCTTTCAGGGAACTCATTATATTCAATTTAGTATCTACTTTCATCTGGTTTTACATTTGATATTAATGGACTCACACAATATGTATTCTGTTTTTGTTTTTATTATTTTTGAGATGGAGTCTCGCTCTGTCGCCCAGGCTGGAGTGCAGTGGCATTATCTCGGCTCACTGCCAGCTCCGCCTCCCAGGTTCACACCATTCTCCTGCCTCAGCCTCCCGTGTAGCTGGGACTACAGGCACCTGCCACCATGCCTGGCTAATTTTTTTTGTATTTTTTAGTAGAGAAGGGGTTAGCCAGGATGGTCTCGATCTCCTGACCTCGGGATCCGCCCACCTCAGCCTCCCAAAGGGCTGAGATTACAGGCGTGAGCCACCGCGCCCGGCCACAATATGTATTCTATTATAATTTGCTTTTTTAGCTCAATATAACTCTAGCATTTTCGTATGACTACATTATATTTATATCTTTTTCTTGATTAAACCTCAAGTATTTCTTGATTAAACCTCCTAATAACATAAACATGATTTTTTCTTTCTCGAGATTAGGGAACTGTTTTTGTTACCAACAATTTATTCATTCAGACATTCTTTAAACCAGCAGTTGGTAAATTACAACTCATGGGTCAACCCAGCCCATGTCTATATTACATTTTAAGATTCATTCTTATTGATGTGTGCAATGATAGTTATACCATTTTGATTGATTTATAATAATCCATTTTATAAATACCTCACATTTATTTATACACGTGTTTATTGACTGACATTTTGATTTTTTGCATATTTTTGTTATTTTGATAGATGGTGCTAATAGTAATTTGCACATCTATTGTTCATTTGTAAAATTTCTCTAGGGTAGAGTTATTCAAAATGAGATTTGAGAACCATTAGTAGAATATGATATCAACTTAGCCATACTTAACCACAATTTTATTAAAATGTGAAGAAATAGAATTAAACATATTGAAAACATTAGACATAAAAAGAGTAACGATTGCTGATTGATATTTTATCTCCATGTATGTGTATGTGTGTGCCTAGTCACAATGTAAAGTTAGTGAAAAGATTTTAAGCAGCTCTACTTAGGATATATAGCTAGGAATGTAATTCTACATATTCAGATTTTGCAAAATGAATATATTGGTGTATACTTTCAGTAGCAGTATATACTGGTTTCCATTCTTTTTGTATCATTACCAGCACTTGTCAGAATTAAACTTTGGTGTCAAGATTATACTGGTCTTATAGAATGAACAGGGTGTATGCCCTCTGTTAATACTTATAGAAAAATTGCTATAAGATTGTTTGCTGAGGATTTTACAAACTTGTTCTTAAAATATTTAGATTCTTGGTTTCCTTATGGGAAATTTTTTAATAAGTCATGAAGAATTTTTAATTATTTTGCAATTAGCTTTAATAAGTTATATTCTCCTAGAAATATATTAATCTCATTTGCATTTTCAAATTTCTTGTCATAAAGGCATTAATAATTTTCATTCATTTTCTTTATGATTTCAGCATCATCTATACCTATGGGTTTTTATCATTCTTAATTTTTATTTATAAATTCTCTTTTTCTTTGGTTAATATTTCTGGGACTATGTCTATTTTATTAGGAGTTTTAGTAACCAATTTTTACTTAATTCATCATCTCTATTGCATTATTGGTTTATGTTTTATTAATGTTTTTGTATTTTTATTGCCCGATGGTTAATTCTCTGCCCATGCCAACTTTATGGCTTGGTGACTGTGACAACATTCTGCTCATAATGAGCAGCTCAGGTCACATAATAAGGTGAAGGTAGTTACAAGGTAAAGTAGATAGTAAAAACAGCTATTCTAATGAGAAGGAGCCAAAAAGCAGAAGAAATATTAAAAATAGGGGCATGTGTAAGATAAGGTTAAATGTATAAGATCTCAAAGAAAATTGAATAAGTTGAGACACACTTTTTTTTCTAAAGTTACACACTAATATTGGTTGAATACATGCACTGTATTTTGCTTCATGAAACAGGGAATAGTCATACAGAGCAAAGAGCTCCGATCTTCAATTAAGTTTTAGTTTAATTTGAAGCTACATCTTCTGTTAATAGAAGTCTATTATATTGGGAGGACTTACCCACTAAGGACAACTGTAAAAGTTGAGCACTATTAAAAATAATTTCTTTGAGGCTTCAGGAAGCTACCAAGATTGCAAAGAATTGCTGGCCCAGAACTAGGAGAGAATTTCTGCCAAAAAACATGAGCCATGTTTTCAAGGTTACTTTTCCCCCTGCTTTACTAAGATACTAGATGTCACTTTTGAGAGTCGCAGCTAAATAGAGCTGACAGAAAAGGCATATAGTCTAGAGCCAATTAGGAATAACGGACTACTAAACCTTCTCTATAAGGTGGGAACCAAAAGTACTCTTTTCAGGAGTAAGAGTAAACCAAAAGTAGACAGCTACACACAAACAATGCAGCTCAGCTCAAAAAATGTCAGTCTCTAAATTTTATTCAGGTAACCCCAATAAGTTAGGACTCCCAGTTAACTGGCAGAAACAAATGAAAATTATTCCTATTGGAAGATAATATTGTCCTAAGCTCAAATTATTTCTACAAACAATTTTGAAAATAAAATATTAAGAATAAAAGGACATAAGAAAATATGGAAAAAAGAAAAACTCAGAAAACATACCAGACAGTAGAGAAAGACTTTCAGAGAAAAACGTATATGAATTATCTGACAGTATTTTAGTTTACTTGCTCTATGCAGGAAGAGAAAAGACAATATTGAAAATTCTTTGAAGAAAACCCTTAAAAATATAGTAGAATTGAAAGATGCAGTATCCGAAATTACAAAGTCATTAGATGAGTTTAAGAGTGGGTTAGACATAGCTGCAGAGAGTATTAAGACATTGGAGAACTGGTCAGAAGAAACTATCTAGAATGACGAATAAAGAGCTAAAGTAATGAAAACTGCATTAGAAAGTAAAAGACATAAATAATACAGTAAAAACATTTAAAAATATTTATAATTCAGCTTCTTAAAAATTGGGAGAGAATGTAGCAGGAGTTCTCTTTCAGGAGATACTGACTGAGAACTTTCAAAACTAGTGAACAATCTGTCTACACATTCAAGAGGCCTCATGAACTCTAAATACCCAGGAACATCCTAGAATAACTACAAAAACATGAAAGAAAAAAAATCCTTAAAATATCCAGAGTAGGAAAAAAAAAATGAAATTTCAAAGATCTTGACTGGGCACAGTGGCTCACACCTGTATTCTCAGTACTTTGGGAGGCCAAAGTGGGTGGATCACTTGAGGCCAGGAGTTTGAGACCAGCCTGGCCATCATGACAAAACCCCATCTCTAATAAAATGATGAAAATTAGTCAGGCATGGTGGTGCATGCCTGTAATCCCAGCTACTTGGGAGGCTGAGACATGAGAATAGCTTGAATTCAAAAGGCGGAGGTTGCAGTGAGCCAAGATCATGCCCCTCCACTACAGCCTGGGCAACAAAGTGAGAATTTGTCTCCAAAAAAAAAAAAAAAGAAAGAAAGAGAAAGAAAAAAGAAAACAACAAAAAAAAGTGATCTCCAATTGGAACAACAAATATTCTACTTTTCAACAGAAACAATGAAAGCCAGAGGACAATGAAAGAATAGCTTTAAATTGAAGCAAGGAAATTACTGTTCATCTAGAATATTCTTTTCCCAAGATAATACATTTTAGCAATGAAGGTACAATAATATTATAAGACCAAGATCATACGACAGAATTCTTTAAAGAAAATATTGAGAGATGATTTTCAAGTAAAATGAAAATAGTCGTAGAATTTAGGAGAAGCATTAAGAAACAAAAAAATGCTAAGTATAGATTTTGAAATGAGTCATTACTGAGATACCTGGTGAATAACAAAAGTATTGCTATTTGGATGATTGTTTATAGAGTAAGTATACATTTGGTTCTTTGTGACTATTATGGAGCATGCTGACTCTTGTCTAGTTATTATCACACTTTTGACCTCCCCTTTTTGTCCCTCTGACTTTTGTATGAGAACTGCTCAATTTTATGTTGTGGGCACAAGAGCCAAATCTCACATAGTTCAGCTCTAAGTAGCCTACAGGTAGTCCTTGAGCAGTTTAGAATCAAAATTTCCAAATAGCCTGCATACTCCATAGGGTAAAAGCATTCACTAAGTGCAAACTAAGAAGATCTGAAACACGAGAATAAAAAGAATTAGCATCCATCCTTTTCCTGCTGATTCAGAAACTATAGAATGGTAACTTGATTTTATTTATTTAAAGGCTATTGTGTAATTTGTTTAGAGATAGTCTCTGGTCATAGGCCAGAATTTGTGTCTCTAGGATTCAGAGTCACCAGCTATTCTCTAAAAGTGCTTTGTTGTCAATATCCACATTCTGGATAAAGGAGCCATTAGCAGGCTGCATTTATTTATGCTATATGGGGCAATCAATATTTTCCTGAATCACCAATGATGCAGTTGGCTTAGTTCAGGCCCTGCAGGACTAGTGATGGATGGCAAGTTCTGCTTCCAAACCACCTACAAGCATTCCATGTAGCAAAGATAGGATTGGGAAAGGGAATTGTAGAAACCACTTGGGATAAAAAGAGAAAAGGATATAAAAGTAACCAGGATAGTTCAGCATAGAGAAATTTCACTTACTGGAGTGAATTAGTAGTACTATGATTTAAATTATAAAATGTGAAACATTTAAAATATAAAATATTTTTTAGAGAAATGGCCTTACTATTTTCTAAATATACAGTAAAATAAGCTGCCAATCAGAGATGTGGCACATCACTTGAAGATAATGAATAAATTATTTGTCATTAGCATGTGAAATAAAGATGGTTGATTTGTCCTGAGTTCTGAAAAAATTGTACATTATCTATTTTCCCTAAAATTTGTTTATACAAATAAGTTACTTAGCAAACTGGTTTTATATTTTTAGTGAAAACTTAAAACGTTATTCTATTCCTTGTCAATAAAAATAATACTCATTATCAGTAAGCTATAAATAAATGGACTTTTACTATAATTTTAAAGTTGTCTTAAATGTATCTCTATGTCTGATAGATGCTATGTTTAAACTATAATGTCCTTAAGTTTAGTAGTCAAATATTTTAAGTAAGTTATTTGCATAACATTATGAATAAAAATATAGCAAAATCCAACGAGGATCAGATATTCTAGTATAAGATGTCTTATTTTATTTTTAGAAATATTTTTTTTTCCGCTGGCTTACTATTTACATTGCAGGACAATTCCATCCCCTAGAATATTCCATATTTTTTCAATGACTCTCTAGGCAAATGACCAAACTGCTTTGGAAAAAATACTTTTTATTCCTGGCCAATTTCTCTCTATAGCATTGCTCACAGCTAACATTCACAAAGGAGAAACACTGCCAAATATTTTCCAACTTTGGAGGACATCTGAAACTTATTGTTGTGTGCTTTCTTGGAACACCTTTATGAATACTTGATTCCATTGTAAGACACACTGCTTGCAGTGTCTGAGTTGCAAACAAAGAATGATTGCCCACTGCCCAAACTTGAAAGAGATTTTTATTCTCATTTACTCAGCAAAATTGTCATAGAGGTACTCAGAAAGGAATCTGGGAGTATTTTATGCATCAGAGCCAGCAAACATCAAAATATTCCTCATTTATTATCCTCCTAAAATTGTTGTCATAATGCAATTATGTAAATGAGGACCTGCAATCACACTGAGTATTTGTTCCGGTTTTGAGGCAAATACTTATTAGATCAGAGCAGTTTAAAGAAAACAAGAACTCACCACCAACAGAATTCAGGGAACGTGAAGGAGCATGAGAAATTCTCGTTGGAACTGTTCCCAACGTGTTGCACAAATAAAGGTAGGGTTTGTTGAAGCTCCCCTCCCACCCTCTTCATTTTTTGAAAAAGAAGCATGCTTAACTGGAGGAATGAAGCTTGGCTCAGGCAGTCATCACAGCTCTTCTGTCCTGAGTTCTGGTGTATAAGGATTTTTTTTTTTCCTCTCTCTTTTATATCCACCAGCTTTCTCTAGCTTTCTCCCACTCCTCATACCCTCCACAAAGGATTTCCAGCAGAGAGCAGCTGGTGCCCCATATTGGCTGCTTTCCCCAGACTCGGGGGGGCTTTCACAGGAAATCAATGGCTGCTTATTTTCCCCTGCACTGCAGTTTTATGTGTGGACTGACATGGCCCCAACCATACCGATCCATTCTGCAGAGCTATTTCCATTCAGATGTGCCTCTTTACAAATAGCGGAAATTAGTGGAGGGCCAGTGTCAAACTGCTTGTCACATCTTGTTTTCAATCTGTTGAAATCAGGTTTACAGTGTCCTATTCAGAAGTCTGGGCTCCTTTTGAGTTGCACAATACATTTCAGGAGTTTCATCAGGCGATAAATGCAGAACTTCACATTGCTATTAAAAAATGATCAAAATGATTAGCCTTTTGGATTTTTTGAAGGAACTTACTTACATGG
Organism: Macaca nemestrina; assembly: GCF_043159975.1. NCBI lineage: Eukaryota > Metazoa > Chordata > Mammalia > Primates > Cercopithecidae > Macaca > Macaca nemestrina. The sequence goes on from NC_092130.1 coordinate 63,012,332, forward strand.
AATAGTTTGTTTTAATTGCCCAGCGTCTTTTATTTCTGGGTATTCATCTCTCTTATGTGTAAAAAGTATTCCTCCTTAATTTGTCAGTATTAGAGCTGCAATATGTGACTATGTTCTGGTGATTTAGTTGCACAGAATGAATGACTAATCAAGTGTTGTGAGCTGGAATACAGTCAATACCATAGCATACCATGCTAGTATTCCTCAAACCTTGAAATACTAATTGCTATTTATTGACCGGGTGTGGTGGCTCACGTCTGTAATCCCAGAACTTTGGGAGGCCGAGGTGGGCGGATCACCTGAGGTCGGGAGTTCGAGTCCAGCCTGACCAACATGGAGAAACCCCATCTCTACTAAAAATACAAAATTAGCTGGGTGTGGTGGCACATGCCTGTAATTCCAGCTACTCAGGAGGATAAGGCAGGAGAATTGCTTGAATCCTGGAGGCGGAGGTTGTGGTGAGCTGAGATCACACGATTGCACTCCAGCCTGGGCAATGAGAATGAAACTCTGTCTCAAAATAAATAAATAAATAGTATTTATTGAATGCATATCATACACCAAGACCATCACTAAATGCTCTATAACTCATTTCATTCTCACAACAACCCTTTGAGTTGTTCTTATGATCCCTATTTTGCAAATGGTTAACTGAGGTTTAAAGTGATTAAATAACTTACTCAAAATGTCATCATGTTTGAGAGACTAAGCCAAACAGTCTAACTCCTGAATTCACAAGGTAACCCCTATGCAATACTTACTCCTTGTAAACCATAGGTGTGCAAATGTACTCAGAAAGCTAAGCAAAACCTAGATTTGAGCCTGGTTCTAGAACTGATATAGTCTATGGATAGAAATGTAAAGTGAAACACGCATTTCACTAGCCCCTTAGGTGCTGCAGTTTAAGGAATACCATGAGAAAATGACAGGTTTAGGAGGGTTCTAAACTCTAACGAGGAGAGGAGAAGGTCAGGCTTAAAATAAAAAGATAATGAGATAAAAAAGACATATTCTCTACAATAAGGGAAACACAAGTACTTGGGAACAAACCAGGTATGGTCCAGGGTGCCAATTCAGAGATTTCATGCCTTCTCCATGCAGTATTTCTAATGAATGTGATTGACAGTTAATGCGAACTCATGCTTCCAGATAAAATATCTATCCACTGGAACACTCATTTGATAGGATGGAGAGGGTTGACTTCTCTGTAATTTGAGGCTGGCCCTTGCATCAAATGTGAAACAATTTTTCCATTTTTTAAATTAAAAAAAAAAAACCTAAAGAATACTCACTCAAAAAGTAATGTAAAGACAAAACATTAGCTGAAGATTCCTTTTGTCGTTTTGGAGGAGTAGAGAACAAAATATTATAGACAAAATCAAAATCTCCTATGCTCTCCTCCCTTACTTACCAGAGACAACCACTAGTATAAGGAACGTAAATAACTGTTACATTTTTTATACTTTCACTACCAACATTTGTATACAGGAACATTATACAAACTTATGTGTTTTTTAAAATTTACAAGTAATGTCATATTATATGTAAAATGCACTTTACTTGTTTTATTCTATTTTATATTTTGGAAATCCAGATTGACTATTATTCATCTATTCTAGAATATTTATCTTAACTGCTATATATGGGGTCACATTAATGAATATATTATTATTTATTATTTTGTTGGCAGATAGATATTTGTGTCATTTCCAATGACACAAATAGAGAAATTCCATTTCTCTATTACAGATAATGCTAGACTGTAGTGGTTTGCACATCTCCTTCCACAAATGTATGGGAATTTCTCTGAGTAATGTACTTAGAAATGGTGATACTAGGTCATGAGATGTGTACATTTTCCATTTCAGTACATTTTGTCATAGTGCTTTATTAAATAGCTGCAGCAATTTATAAAACTTCTAATAGTTATTGAGTTCTTATTTTCCAATGGCTTCTTCAACATGTAGTTTTGTAATTTTCATTATTTTGCCAATATAATACAAAAATATATACGTTTTATTATTTTAACCTCTGAATTGTTGGTGATGTTACAGATATTTTACCAGAATTGTAGTCATTCAGGTTCAACTTCTTTACCCATCTTTTTAAATCAGCATATTATGTTGCTTTACTTATTTGTGAAATTCTTCATACTAATTTATTGTTATTTCTACCCATGACTAATACATTCTTCCAGTCAGTTGCTTGGCCGCTTTCTGTATTTTCTATTAATTATATAGTGATTTCCAATTAAAGTATTGTCTATTTTATTAAATTTTCCATTTTTGATGTTTTTCCTATGTCTCATTTAAGAAATGTTTGTTTAATCAAAATTATGACAGTCTCCTCTAATACACTGAGCAACTCAGTAGTCATTCATCATTATTACTACATTTGTACTTTAATGTAGTGATTGGTGAGAGGCACGTAATTCTGAAAGTTTCATATAGGGAAAAAAAATTTTAAGCCATCCCAATAAAAGCCACCAAATCAATCTATACAAAAGCCTCGCCAGAGAAGTGAATTTCATTCTAGCCTTGGAATTCATGAAGGCACCTAAGTGTGCTCTAAGATGACCAGCACAAATCTTACGTTCTCCATAAAGCTTTTTCCAACTCTAGAATCCAGTCCCATCATGCCCTATTTAGTCTCCCATCACTGTCAAAAGCTGAGCATTACTTTCCCATGTTATTACCTCATGTGAGTAAATTACATTTTTCTCTGTCTCTTCTCTGGAGTGGGGTTGGGATAGCAACAAAATTGTAATAAAACAGTGAATTGATAGCAAATAATGGTTCTAGCACAAATGCTTCCACTGACAAGCTATTTAACCTTGGGCAAGTCAATTAACCTCTTTGAAAAAGTCATAGTTGTACCTTGCCCTGACTGACTAACAAACTTGCAGTAGGAACAAAATAAATCTTTTAAAAGTCTAGGCCAAAAGTAAGGTAATAATATTAATAATTTATTCTAGTAATCAGTACCTTTTATTAATCATTCCCATACCATGACTGATTCTAACTACCACGTATATGTACATGTACATATATAAAAGTAGGTTTTCTCAATTGTTCTGCCATGAATAAAGATTATAGAACATATTACAATCTGCTTTCTACTCTGACCATTAACATTTATTTCTCCATAGTGTACTTGGGCTTTCTGACTTCCTACCTCATTTTTTTCGACTGAATACCAACAACATTTCTTTCATTTTATTCTTTTTAGTAGCCCACACACATACCAACTGAAAATGGATCTATTTGACTTTCTCTTTTTAAGTTACTTCCAGCTACAAAATAGTAAATACTCATTTTCTCTGGCCAACTGTGAATTTTCAATGCATATAATTGGAAAAAGTTCTATTTGCCTAGATTTTTATTCTTCATTTCCTTATTTAGAATAGGACATAAAAGAAGGACGTTCAGGCAGAACAAAATGACCTAGCAAAATAAATTATTTTGTTTCTTTAACTTAGAATTATCAGATATATCCGAATAGCTTTCTGAAATGGTATAGTATAATCTTGACCGAAAAAACAGAATAAATCAGATGACCATCTTATGTCATAAACCCCGTAACTTTGATTAGAAAGGGTTTATTTTTAATTCCATTCCTATCAAGTTCACTTATCAACATCCATTTTTCCCTGAACAGAGAGAAATTTTCGTTGTAGAGAACTGTGGAAGAACCATTTCCTCTCCTTCTGCAGAAGCTGAAATATTTTATGTACCATGTAATTTCATGTAATTCTATTTGCACAGACCATGGAAATACAGAACAAAAACCAAAAATATCTAATAATTCCTCAGGAGTCAATAGAGTTTCTCAGTGAGCTTAACAATTGGCATGTCCTACCTTGGTTTCAGAATTCCTTGCAGACTTAACAAGATAATTTACTAGAAAGACAAGAAAAGCATATCTTTGGTCTTTCCTTATCAATAGAATCACATCAACTACTATGACAACCACCAAATGAGAGGGCTTGCCAAATGAGGAAGTATTGAGACTGGATATAATTTAAGCCATTGGAAAAGAAATGCATAGGAATACTAGAACTGGGGTCGGGGCGGCAGGCATCAGCAAGATTAGATGTTAGAATAAAACACAATGAAAATGATAAATTCTAATAGAAATGTTTGGATCTAGAATCCCATTTTTACTCTAATATTTAACCAAGTATGAGGAAAAAATTACTTCACATACAGAAACTCAGAAAACCTACCACTCCAAAATCCTTTATAAAATAATTTCATGACAATAGTTTGCAGAAAATGAAAAAGTAATACAAAGAGGAAGAAGAAATAGAATTGGTTTTAAAAGTAAAATAAAGAAGGTACTCTCAGGAATAAAAGAAAGTAATCTTAGGATGTGAGTCACACACCATGCCAGTAAATAATAATTTAGAATAGAAAGTCATAGATTATCTAGAATAACATTAAGACAGATAACCCCATAAACTTATATTAACTATATTCTACATTAGTAGAAATAGGTCAATGACAAAGGAATATGTGTCCAGCACTTTAAGTCATTCACATACTTCTATAATTAATATTTACATGATCATAATATTATAAATGTTGATTCTTGGATTCAATTTTAGACCCAAACTATAAGCAAAGCTTGGAAGACTAAAGTGTGCGTGTCTGTGTGTGTATGTATGTTTTATAATTATAGATTATTATTATTATTATTATTTTAAGACAGGGTCTCACTCTGTCACCCAGGTTGGAATGCAATGACATGATTATAACTCACCGTAACCTCGACCTCCCAAGCTCATGCAACACTTCCACCTCAGCCTCACAAGTAGCTAGGGCTACAGGTAGACATCTAGCTGATTTTTAAAACATTTTTATGGAGATAGGATCTTGCTTTGTTGTCCATTGGTCTCAAACTCCTGGCCTCAAGTGATCCTCCTGCTTTGGCCTCCCAAAGCCCTGGGTTTCCTAATTGTAGATTATTTAAAATAATCATATGGCGGATTAATTTGGAAAAGTATTGAGAGAAGAAGAGGCGAGGAAAATGGAGGGGCATATGTTTTCTTATCATAAAGTAGGCAGATAATAACATCTTAAGTAATCAAAATGATTATTGCATTAGAATATTATGTTACTTTATAATGACTACCAGTAGAAGTGAAAATTTAAAAATGGATCTGGCAGGCCTGGGAAATAATTATAGAGAAATGTTTAAGTGTGTTCCAAATGTGTAATATTCTATGTCAGGGAGTCTGTAAATACCAATTGAAATTGACAGATCAAGAAATATATGTACAAGTGGATTATGTAGAATTATGGAGGTTGCTGACCCCACCCGAGGTATTAAAAACAAATGATAATAGAGTAGAGGCAAGAGGATTTGCTTTCTATTATATCAGTTAGTACTGTTTTAGTTTTCATCATTCTATTAATTATTTAATTTTATGGTAAAAATATGGATACAGAGAAAATAGATGTATGTAATTTTTATGTTTTAAGAAATTCGGATCTACACAAAAGTGTTTGTGTTTAGTGTTATCCAACAGAATTTCTGAAATATTCTGTCTCTATATTGCTCAATATAATCACCACAAGCCACATGTGACTTTTGAGCATTTGGAATTTGGTTAGTATAACTGAGAAACAGAATTTTTAAATTTGCTGATTGTAATTAATTTCAATGAATATACCAACACATGTCTCATGACTACCACATTGGTCATTACAGCTCTAGATAAATAGTTTCTAATCTTTTACTATCAAAAACGCTTTTTTACTTTTTTTCTCCCAGAGATCTTTATGCTTAAAGGATTTTGCCAACCACATTTCAATAACAGTGTACTTGTTTACTGATCTTAATCAGAGACATACGACTTAATCAAAGACATACAAATAGGGCTTTCATGAGCCACAAGCACATCACCTTACTAAGCCTAACCAAAATCAAAGCAACTAGATGCTTTGGAGAAGAGGGGCTCATTTAGAATTTGGGCACAATTTTTATTAGTCTTTTTGAAATAGCAAAGTGATTCAAGACCCTCTGCTTGTGTTGTAAGAATCCCAAAATATCTGGAAATTTCTGTTGGATTTCAAGATTCTTCTAAAATCTTGTCACTCTGTTCCCTTTCAAGTACCTCATGAAATTGTGAAGGATATTGAATCAGTAATAAGCCTTCTTAACCTCTTTCCAGCTGTAAATTCTCTGCTTCTCCTTGGAGGGCTCAGTTGTTCTTTGGCGTTCCAGAAATCAATGAAGTCTGCTAAGGTATTGGGAGTTTTTCCTTCTTGAGGCATGCTGGTCATTAGCAGGTCCTAGAAGCCACACCCTGCAAGTAGTTAAGACACTGGAGGCATTGTTACCCCTTGCCCCAGACCTATCCCAAAGCACCATTTCCAATGTTCAGTTCCACTAGGAAGGGAAAAACTACTATGCTTTCTTTTTTTGTTGCTGTCACTGAGAGAAAAAAGGCATTCTCTGGAGCGAAGTTCTGGCACTGTTCCATTTACATTCTGCTCTATAGAGGCATCAAGAGGTCAGTCAGCGAAACTAATCATCAGTGCAGAGCAAATAGGAGTAACACTCTTGCACAGCTTTTCAGTCTCCTGGGGAAGCTGAATTCAGCAGGCCAAAGATTCAAAGGCTGGATTTTAAGCTGACGACATCATTTTATGGTTGATATTATTAATGATCACCACATAATGCAAAAGTCAAGGACATTGTCCACCCTTTCACTGTTACACGCAGGAGTTGAAGAGTTCCTCTCTTTTCAAGCAAAGTCTATAGGGCGAGTACTTTTAAGAACAGGTTTACATTAAAGGAGAATGGGCCACTTGACAATCACCTACACCTCCTTAGTGGTGACAGCAGCTTGTGGAAAGAGCATGCATGCACTTACTTGTGAATTAATTATTTAAAATAATTGATTTTTACTCAGAAAAAAGGGATTATTTGCTGTGATTTGACATGTTAAACAATGCTTTTGTTGTCAAGTAAGAAAAGGAGAAAAAAATAGACACTCTTCTCAACTCTGGTTATGATGCACTACATCCTTGCCTGTTACCACTTTGAAATAACTGGAATCTTATCAGCTTATTCTTTGCAGTCAGATATAGCAAAGTCCTAATGCATAGCTCTGAAGGAAGAAAATAGCAAAAAATAATTGACAATTAGAAACCTGTATTTAGCACCTAAATTCTAAGTCACATGAGAGGTGGAGGAGAAGGGGTTATTACCTTGATTCTTACCTCCCTATTCCACAAGAAGAAATTTAGGAATTGTGCCCTCTCATTTTTACATTACTAGCACTTACTTCGGTTAGCAGCATCAAGTAAATTCTTATAAATTCATTTGAATATTTATTGAAAGAATTAACTAATGAATAACCATGGTCCTTATTCTAAAAAAGCTTCAAAACATGCTGAAAAATGTAATTTTATTTTCGTATTTTATTCCAAACTAATACTAAGATACTACCTTCCTCTTTCATGACTGGTTTCACTGCTGTCCCCAGTTAGCCCCACATTCTATAGATTCTGTCCCTGAATAGCATTTTCTACTCTCCTTTCATTTCTAATCTCATTGCCGCTAATTTCATACGGGTTCATTCTATCTCATGGGGATCATTTTAAGAATTTTTGTCAGGGAGCAGTGACTGATGCCTGTGATTCCAACACTCTGGAGTCCAAGACATGGAAATAACTTTGTTTATGAGAACAACACCTAATTCATGAGCCCAGGAGTTTAACACCAGCCTAGGCAACATAGTGAGAGACCTTGTCTCTACAAAAAATGAATAATAGTTAGCCAGGGCATCCAGTTCCTTGGGAGGCTGAGGTGGGAGGATCACTTGGGCTCAAGAGGTCGAGGATGCAGTGACCCATGTTTGTGCCACTGCACTCCGGCCTGGGTGAGAGAGCAAGACCCGATTTATTATATTAAAAAAAAAATTGGACTGATTTCTATCACCAAACTTTCATTCATCTGTCTCTCAACGCAACCTGTGCACTGTGACCAGATGAGTGTTTCTGGTCACTGATCAAGACAGAGCTGACAATGCATCTCAGTGACGCAAACAATAATGCAGTTCATTCTTAGAGCAAAATGAGGAAATCTTGTCACCATTTTAATACTCTTACTTATTTTTAAAATACTGAGTATAAAAAAGGAGAAAATGCAAAACTAAATCATTAAATATGAAAATATTACATTGTTACAAAAAGCATAAGAATTTCTTCAAAGAATGTTATGATATCACTTCTGAGGTGATATAAACATATTTGTCTGATCATTTGAGGTTATTAAATTTTCTGACCCTAAATTCATTGTAAGGTTGTTGAATTTTCTGACCCTAAGTTCATTGTAAGATTATCTCATGCTTATTTGGTTCATTTATTGTGCCTGATCAATATTAGATGTTTACTCTATATGAGATTATTTATTATTGTACAGAAAAGAATGACAATTCAAAAGATAAAGCTAGCAGGAAAAACACTTTATTGTGGCCATTGTTTAATCTGGAATACTAGAGGTTTCATAGACCTAAGATCAATGAATTCATTTCCCCCCCCCAAGTAAAAGACTATGGACAATATTTTAAAAGCGTCTGTTGGTAGTCATAAGAGTAACTTTATTTTGTGATAACTACAGTTAATTCGTTCTGCTTGTTAACATGACTAGAGCCAAATCAACAATCAATATTTGTCAGAAATGTTAAGGGTGTCTGCAAAAGTCGGAAGGAGAGCTGATTTTTATTTAGTATTTCCTCACAGAACATAAATAATTCCCTATTTGACTCCCAAGCCGATGAGGTAAAGAAAAAAAATGGAAGAAGTAGCATATTTCAGTGGAAAGTGGGGGAGTGAAGAATATTGAGCTCAGTTTCCTGCTTGCTAAATAGCTGTTAAAATAGACGATTTTTCCATGAAACTGTTGTCATAAATAAATCTGCATATGAACCAGCATGTTGAATCAGCTTTAAAATATTGAGAAGCAAATCAAGTTTCAATTTCTGTCTAATCAGTATGGCTATGTTAGTATTTTTTAAATTAATATATTTTTATTATTTTATTTTTATATGATTTAAATATTAAAATAATATAAAATGGTACAAGATAAAAATTTTGATTCTCATTCTTGTAGCCATCTGCTCATTACTCATCTCCATCACATGTAATCTCTTTCCTTAATCTTAAAAGAAGTCTTCCAGAGTTTCTTTATCCGAATGCCTAAAAACAAAAACATGTATTTTAATTTTTTCCCTTTCTTACAAAATGGAAGTATTGTTAGTTAAATTAAGTTTGGCCTACAGCTGCCTCCCTATGTAGTGAACTGCAACCTTATTTAGTATGTAAACAAACTGCAACCTAACTTAAGAATATATTCTTGTATCAAGTAGCTGAGTCTCCCTGGACAATTAGAGAAGCTGAGTTGTCATCCAATTACAGGCTGCAAACTGTTCAAACATACCTAAATAAGGCAAATGCTGAGCTTTAACTAATCAGGCTACTTATGGAAGTCACTTCCTTTTTCTGTCTATTAATGCTGCCTGCCCACGTTGCTGCATGGAGTTCTCTGAACTTTTACTAGTTCAGGGTGCTGCCCAATTCATAAACCATTTCTTTTCTCAAACTCCGCTAAATTTAATTTGTCTAAAGTTATACTTTTAACAATGAACCATTCTGCATTTTTTTCATTTAACAATTTTTTTTAGAAATCTTTTCACATCAGTACATAAATAGCTTCTTCAATATTTTTTTCCAGCAACAAAGTAGTCCATTGCATATGCATATATACAAATTATTTAACCAATCCTTATCAGTGAACATCTGGGACATTTTAAACATTTTCATATTGCAAAGATGATAAATAATCTGAAATATGCCTTGTTTTGCACATATGCAGGAAGCAATGTGGGAAAATTTCAAAGCATCTACATGGGAAATATGAAGCATTGACAAAGGATAAAAATTGAGACAGCTCTCAAGTTTGTAGATAGCAACTGTCACTGGCAGGAGAGAGTGCAAATTGTCTCATCAGCCAAAATCATTACACCCAAACATGTTCAAGCCAGGCAACAGGCAGAAAACCTCAAATGTATACAACTCAAACATACGTAACCTTGAACCCTTCCTGAAATGATCATTTCAAAACTAAATGCAATCATCAATTCAGGAACAGATTTTAAAAAACACTTGAGAAATTATAGTGGTGAGATTTTAATATCTTAAAGTATGAAACTATTAGAAATAATAAATGTTATATGATTTGTGTTTACCACAACAAAATATAAATACTGATTATATGAAAATAATTATAAAACTAACAAAATAAGAATATAGAAGAAAGTGGAGAGGTACTTTTGTATTTTAATGTTTACATTTGCAGAGCAAGAACTCAGTCAGAATTATCTAAAATTAATGTGTAAAGTTTTTTAAAAAGATTCTAATTTTAATGTTTCTTTCACAGTTTCCTTTCATAGAATTGTCTTTTTAGAAAATAAATTCATGTGGTAAATACTTACCTAAAATTTAGTAACTCTTAATATGGGAAAAGGGAGATGCAAAAAAAAAATTAGTAACCTACTTTCTCTTAGAGTTTTCCAATAATTAAAATAAGAAAATTTTAATGTAATTATTTTATTACACATTAGCTGTAAATACTAAATTGCTATATAATAAAATCAAATAATCTAATATAATAAAAATAGAAATGTATAGATCTACCTATATTTCTATTTATATTATGCACAAAAGTAGAAAATGACAATATCTGGCATTGAGGTCTCATAAGTAATGGTTAGTTATGAATAGTGGCATGTCATTGTTTTGTTGTTATTGTTTTGTTTGTTAGCATATTTCTTATAAATTCTATATCATTCTTGAGTTATTTAAATTAATAACAAAAGGCAAGTATTCTACAAAAAGTACAATGTTAAAATAAAAATAATTATATATATAGTTTTTTGAGACAGAATCTCACTCTGCTTCTCAAGCTGGAGTGAAGTGGTGTGATCTCGGCTCACTGCAACCTCCGCTTCCCGGGTTCAAGCAATTCTCCTGCCTCAGCCTCCTGAGTAGCTGGGACTACAGGTGCGCCACCACGTCTGGCTAATTTTTTTGTATTTCAGTAAAGACAGGGTTTCACTGTGTTGCCCAGGCTGGTCTCGAACTACTGAGCTCAGGCAATTCACCCACCTTGGTTTCCCAAAGTACTAGGATTACAGGCGTGAGCCACTGCGGCTGGCCCAATAAATATTTTAAATAAAATAAGGTAAATATATTCAGTGTAGCTTTTTCAATTATTATCATACTAAGAACCAATGAATAGCCCAATAATTAGGACATGATTACATAAATAAAGCATCATCAAGCAAATTGAATGCTATGCAAAAACTTAAATGATAATTTGGAAGCCCATGGGCCAGCAAGGAACAATATTCATTATGTGATATTAAATGAAAAAAGTCAGAAATAAAGTTCTTTATGAAATGATTTAAAATATCAATTGATATTTATGCAACAGGCAGAAAATCAGTTGATTAATAGATAGAAATAGAGTGCAATGAATTAAATTTGTTTGAACCAGGGTGGTGGTAATGTGAATAACTATTTTCTTCTTCCTAATGTTTTGGTAAAGTTGCAATAGGTATGTTGGTTCTTTAACAGTTCGAGAGAGTTTATATTAGTATGCAAATACCTGAACTAACCCATATTCATGTATGGCTTTCACGGAATTAATGTTGTGAATTTATATATCTACTTCTGATAGAACAGTTCTGATATAAATAGATGCAAAAAGCATCTCTGAAATCATTTAGAGTAGGTCAAGTATTGGCTCAAAGGAATCTACTCAGCCAATATGCTGTTTTTACTTCTTTATTTAACTTATAAACATATCATCCTAGAGTGATAAGACCATATTAAAAATCATGGTCAAGCAGAGTGGCTCACACCTGTACTCCCAACACTTTGTGAGGCTGAGGTGGGTAGATCATGAGGTCAGGAGTTTAAGGCCAGCCTGACCAACATGGTGAAACCCCGTCTCTACTAAGAATACAAAAATTAGCCAGGCCTGGTAGCGCACACCTGTAGTCCCAGCTATTAGGGAGGCTGAGGCAAGAGAATTGCCTGAACCTGGGAGGCAGAGGTAGTAGTGAGCTGAGATCGGCCATTGCACTCCAGCCTGGGTGACAAAGTAAGACTCCGTCTCAAAAAAAAAAAAAAAAAAAAAATTGTTATCCAGTTTTCTCTAAACTTAAGATAATGTGAACAACATTGGAAATAGTGAGAACATATGCTTTTGATTTGGAATAGCTTCTAATTTTGGATTTTTATTTATAATATCTTGAGAATTTAGTGTGTATTCTATTCAAATGGATTTTTCATTCAAGATTTTGAAAAACCACAGGTAATTTAAAACGACTTTTTTTTTTTCAGATTGTAATCAGTAGGAAGGAGAGGTAGAAATCTAAGAATTTCTATCACCTGCACAATGCTTGCAAAAAAACACGTAACTGCATAGCAAGTTATTATCTACTCAGCCTTGAATCGTGAATTCTGTTTTGTTAAAGTTGAATAAAATCTATTATTTTCCATAGAACAGTGAAGCTGTTAGCTACATACTATACTTGATTTTTTTGTTTAATCTCTTGTGTGTGGGCTCTCTTTCACCAGCAAAAACAATGCAACCAATGGTGCCATGTGAACAATGGAAGCTATTGACTTCGCTCTTCTACTGTGGGTTACTATATACTAAAGGGTTGCTGAGACATTTACTCCGTCTTATGAACACCCCACAAGGAAATGTGTTGAAATCTGTCATAATTTTTCAGGCTTTCTAGGTGGGCAGCTTGATACCTACGCAGACCATAAGTTTACAACTTGAAAGGTAAGAGAATAAAAGTGGGACTGAAAGTGACTGCTTTGCATCCATTGTATTTACCTTTAGAGGGAAGCAAAGAAGGAAACTAAGCCACTGGTTAAAAGTTTTATCAGCTCTAGCACATCCATGTTGGTGTCCCTTATAGGCCTTGTTATTGCACAATCCTGGCAGAAGTGAGAAATGCATCCGCATTAGATGTTTTTCTTTAGTGGATTGCCTCCAGGCTATATTCCTATAGAATTTAGCAAATCAAAAATAGCATTTTTCAGCAAGCCCTTTGTGTATCACTTCCCTGCTTCACAAAGATAGCATTGATAAATCACACCAGCACAAGAGAAAGCGGGGAGAAGAGGGAATGGGTGTGAACTCTTATAGTTCATATTTAAAAGAAAACTTCTTAGTGTACGTCCTATTTAGGTCATTGTTTTATTTTTTTAAAAATTAACAAGCATGGGGTGGTAGATACCAATTTTTTATATCATGTGATCTAATTACTGTCTTTCCACAGAAGAAAGAACAGAACTCCTGCAAACAATTTCCCCAGGATGAAGCACAACCATGCAGCAAGAAGGAATCTAAGACTATTTTATATAATAGGGAAAGGAGGTTTTCAGTGAAGTGATAATTTCATGCCTGTTTCCCCAAAATTTTATTAAAACAGGAAACTCTGACTCATAGTGAACCTCTTACTAAGAAGTATTCTGAGCAATAAGAGAGGCTCCTGAATAATGCAGAGTAACTCTTTAATTAATTTTAGAAATGAAAAAGAATACTTCGTAAACTGGCCTTGAGTATCCAAATACTCAAGGTACATTTAAAACAGTAATTTTGTCTTAGAAGAGAAAATCCCCTTAGACCAGAACCAAAGTAACAGAAAACCCAATTAACCAGGATTTCACATACATGCACACACAGAATTTCACTTTTGCCAAGAACAAATACATAAAGACATAGCTGGCTTAAATAAATCAGAGAAACCAACAAAAATATTATCACAACTTTATGAGTAAGATAGGCAGCAAAGTGTAGTACCACAGTTGAAATCATTTTACTCAGAGCTTGGAGACATGGTTTCAGTCTGTAGCTCTGTCATTAATACATGGGGTGGTTTTGGGTAAATAATTAATTTCAGGGCCAGACAACGTTCATCTTTAAAAAATGTGGGAGATCACAAAATCTTCTTGCCACCCTAACATCGTGCTTCTCTAGCCTAGAGCCAAGTCACACTGAGCATAACCCCTACCCAGCATATGTAAAGTAGGCGACTTGTTCTACTTCACCAGGATAATGTGCTTAAAAAATTATTTCTTCGAAACTGTGATCCTTAAATTAGCAGGTTGGCTGCCCCTGGGAGCTTGCTAAAAATGCAGAATCCTAGGCTCTATCCCAGAACTACTGAATTAGCACGTAAAACTTGAACAAGATCAGCAGGTGACTTCTGTGCACTGAACAGTTTGAGAAGTGGTGATACATTTGATTGGAGGTCTTACTACTTTCCACCCATCACATTAATTTACCTGCATGGCCCAAATAGGCATTCCAGTTTTTATATCCTACATCTTTTAGTGTGTAAAGATTAAAAGTAGGCTTTGAAATCAATCAGACCTGGGGTAGGAACCTAGCTCTGACACTAAGGCACTGTGTCATTGGCAATTTACATAGCCTGACTGAACTTTTTGTCTAGAAAATGGGAATGAAAACCACCTGCCATGGCTAATGTGGGAAATACACTGAATTATTCATTTAGAAAATGTATATAGAGCCTGGCATATAGAAGGTCTTCAGTAAGTAGTAGATGACTATCATCACTATCACCATCATCTTCATCCTTATTATTATGATTGCCATACAGTGATAGCCAGAGACAACAGCATCAAATGTATAACAGGTTCCCCATCATCAAACAAATGGTATTTACTTTACTTCTCCAAAATATTCCTGGTACAGTCTAGAGGAACAAGTTGTAATAGCATTTGGATTGATACCGAGAAACCATTTGACTAACATATTTTTACTCATCTCTCTCAGACATGACGGAGATTTGTAAGTGAGGTGAATACATGACAGCATCTTCTAATAGAACCCAATTGTTGGAGAATCTATTTAAGAACCAATCAAATGGTTCTTTGTCAAGGGCAGGGCAGCAAGTTTGGAAAAATTGACATCTCGACCAGATTCATCCAGAAAATGGCTTTTGGTCATAAAGGCAAAACTCCAAATTCAGAGAAACCCCCAATAAATTAGTCACTGAAGAAAAATTCCTCTATGAGGAATGATTTCAGCTAGTAATTCTGGAAAAAAAAAATGACAATAAGGTTCTTGATACACAGTATGATATCATTAGCTACAGTTAGCTGATATACTGTTGATTACTTCAGTGAAATCATATACAAAAACTTTGCCTCCTAAAAGATGTAAATGAAAAACAGACATGTATTTTCAAAGAATTCATTCAACTGTACCTATTGAGGCTGCTTTAGGGAAATTAGTTTACTCATGAGAATTCAAAGGTAAATGAGCCATATAAAGCAGGCATCTCTGTTTCAGATTTTAGAACGTGATGGAGATCACAGGATGTCATTCCAGACACTAATGCCCATGAATGTCCATATTAATTAAATGTCATTTTAAAATTAATCATGATCAGTGCCCTAGCTCATCCTTCTCATGTGACACACCATTGGCTTGTTTAGCAGAAGATCCTGTGTTACATCTGTTATTGTCATTTGCAATCCTAACCAATTGTGAACCAGCTATGAGAAGCTCATAAATACTTCACAATCAGACTCTGCAAACACAGGAGGCTCCAGGCAGGGTGGGAGTAAGTCTTAAAGATCAACAAATCAATCAATTGAATGCTCTGAAGTTGCCCAAACCCTTCCTATTAAGCCTCAGGCAAACAGCAGCTCAGGAAAGAAAGAAAACTAAAGGGAGAGATCAGAGACAATACATATCAACAAGAGAGAATAGGCTGAGGCAGCTACAATGCCTGTCCCTGCTGCAGACGGTCCAGTTCTGAAACCCCTAACTAATATGGGAAACTCTGGGTTCTCTTTGACAGCAAATGTTTCTGGTTCTTACTATGCTCTGTGCCTTCTGAATGCCTGCTGTTGCACACTAGAGGAAAGTCATTTATTGAATCCACAAATATATCAGTCCAAAATCCAGAAAAGTTTCCTCATCCTTTCTGTATTTTATCTTGAGTATAAATTCCTTAGGCCATTTTTTTCTGCTTAATTCCTGTTACCTTAGAATTTGAGTACATTGAACATAAAACACTCTTTTCCACATTCACCCTACTACATGAAGACCATTAATGAAAAAGTTATTATGCCAATTCCTCTTTCTTTAAGTAAGAGCCTCATACACCTGAATAATCATAATGGCCCTTTATTTCACATGGTCCAGACATCACAAATATAACTTAATAGAAACCATTTAAGTTCAAGGGTACAGTGCTGCAGTTTCAAAAGGAGACCACCCTTATAGAGGTCCTTTTTACACTCCAATGGCTTCATTGTAAAAATTATATAATAGGATAAAAGTTGGATTGAAAGGGAGGATCAGTGTTGGGGGAGGAGTGGGAGGAAGTACAGCAGGACTTTTCAGTTTATAACAATCAAAATACTACCAAATCCAAAATTATCTCATTTTCTTCCAGATCCTGTGAATAGCTTTTCTATAGAAAGCTCCCAATGGTCTGCAGATTCTGGTCCCTTATAGGTGGCAAGGTTTAGAAAAGAATGCACAAAATAATGGAATTTATATGCCAAGCAGCTGTTGTCACAGCAGTTTTGCAAACTGAATCCTCCCCATCTCCTTCTTCTTTCTCTCCAGGAAGCCTTCTCAGTTATTTCTTGCAGTGTCTTGCTTGGCTCCCTACAAAGCCCAGACACAACACAGCTCCTTGAGTCTGCTCCTGTCCACCCTCATCAAGCCCCCTCTCTGAAATAAGTCTTTGAAATACTTTGAGATGAGGGAAAAGCTGGAATGGTAATTTAAAGAGCATATCTTAAGACAGTTTCCTTTCTCTAAATATAATCGTTATAACTGCACTCTGTTTCTCATACTTTTATTACTCTAAAACGGAATGAAACACAAGCTTTAAACAGCATAGTCATTATAAGACCTTTTGCCAGCCACACTACAGTTTCCATTTTCAACAGCTTGGCAATCTTTAGATTTTTTACATTGATTTATTGGACTTACCATTTTCTTATGAATTTTTTTCTCCTCTGCCTTTCCCTTCACTTTTCCTCCTCCTCCTGTCCCCCACCTTTCTCCTCCTCCTTCTTTGTCTTCTTGCCAATTCTAATACAGTTCTTCATCTTTGACAGTTTGCACAGTGCTTGCTATACCGCTTGTTTTCTGAATTATGTCTTGACGTTAAATTTGGCTGGCCAAAGAGGTGTGTCCACATTCTTTTACTCCCTTGCTCCAAATTAGATTTTTTACTAATTGAAAGAGTAGGGAAAAATAATCACCTCTTTCCATATTTATAATGTATTTTACCCATTCCCTAGTTAGAGAATTATACAATCAATTCTTCTTATTTGTGATAGTTATGATCTGTAAAGTCACCTCACTGAATCAGCAAGTTTTAAAACATTGCTCCTAGCAGAAATACATGGTTAGGTTCCTGCAAGCCTCTGGTCATAACATTTTTTGTCATCTGATCAATGCATAACCTTTTTTTATGTGTGTTTATGTTTATAAGCACCTCATTTAATATATATTGTTGATTCATTAGCATTGATCTTGTGGTCAACAGCAATATAATTCATGCCTGAATGAAGCTCATCTACCACACATATTTTCCCCCTAAGGCATATCACAGCTTTCTTGAGCTCAGAAACACTAGGCAGCACTTCAGTACTATGTGTGAAGACCATTTTAAATAGTGAAATCACCAATAAAGAAAAGTGAAAAAATGTCTCATTGCATAGATCATTAAAAAGGACACTTGTTTATAGCATGAGAGCCAAAACAAAGAGGTAGTGTCACCTTGTTTTACCCTAACTTGAGAACATATGAGTCAGGCAACTCAAATTTTTTGCCACCTTGCTCATGTCCACAAATAATGTCAAAAGCAGTGGGATTATTGATTCTAGGGTTACAAATACATTTAGGCAAGTAATGAATTCTCAAATACAGAATGCAGGAATAATGAGAATCAACCGTAGTTACTTCTGGACAACAGAGTATACACTTTATACAGACATATAGCTATTTCTGTGTCACTGGAAATTTTGGTTCATTAGATTATGAATCAGCATTGACTTGGGGTAAATAATTGAATTACTACTTGAGTTTCATTTTCTTAGTTAAAGGCTCCTCGTGAAAAAGTAAAAGATATTTTAGCCTATTTTTGCAAAACATTAGCTGCCATTTTGTACTGTATAGAGCTATTTGTTGTTGTTGCTACTACAACTGTCACTGTTGCTTTTCTCCCAAAGGAAGAAGGAGAAGCAAAGAGTTTGTTTCAAAATGTGGGCTACATTTTGGAATTAGGAAGCAGAATTAGGAGTCTTGAGACCAAAAGTACCAAAAGTTTTGGGTCCAGTGATCCCCTGAGGCATGTGGAACCCAATACCTTAGGAATATTTGTTATATGGTAGGAGAGCAGATGA
The DNA here is from genome assembly GCF_043159975.1 of Macaca nemestrina. Classification (NCBI taxonomy): domain Eukaryota; kingdom Metazoa; phylum Chordata; class Mammalia; order Primates; family Cercopithecidae; genus Macaca; species Macaca nemestrina. The sequence continues at coordinate 63,030,826 of NC_092130.1, forward strand.
GTGAGTTCAAACAGGTGTGAAGAAGGAGTACTCAGGGAGCATGAATAAGTCCAGACTGAAATGACTGAATTAAAGAAGGATAAGATATCAAATATAGTAAATAAAATCATTATAGTGGGGCCAAGAAATAGAAAATTTTGAGCAAGGCAAAGACTGTAAACCAGAAGTTTCTGCAGAAATTTTAGGGAGGCCCATATGCTGAGGATGATGTTAAGGAATATTTTGCCTTGTAGGCCTGTATTAGTCCATTCTCATATTGCTATAAAGAAATATCTGGAACTGGGTAATTTATTTAAAAAAAAGAGTTTTAATTGGCTCATGGTTCTGTAGGTTGTACATAGCAGCATCTGCTTCTGGGGCGGCCTCAGGAAACTTCCAATCATAGCAGGAGGTAAAGAGGGAGCAGGCACAGCACATGGCAAAAGCAGGAGCAAGAGAATGAGGGGAGGTGCTACATACTTCTAAACGATCAAATCTCATGAGAAATCACTCGATATCATGAGGACAGTACCAATGAGAAAGCTGTTAAACAATTCATGAGAAAACTACCCTCATGATCGAATTACCTCCCATCAGGCCCCACCTAATCCACTGGGGCTTACAATTCAATATGAGATTTGGGCGGAAACACGTATTCAAACTGTATCATTCTACCCTTGCCCTTCCCAAATCTCATGTCCCTCTCACATTTCAAAATACAATCATGCCTTCCCAATAATCCCCAAACTCTTAACTCATTCCAGTATTAACTCAAAAGTCCAAAGGCCAAAATTTCTTAAGAGACAAGACTAGGAGTCCCTTCTGCCTATTAGCCTGTAAAATCAAAAGCAAGTTAGTTATTTCCAAGATACAATGGGGCTCTTACTGGGAAGTGCAATAATCCTCAATTCTTTGTCTTACCTGGAGAAGGTATTCTGCCAAGTGACTGATTTAGCTAAAAAGAGAACTTATGGAAGGAAGCTAGAGAGCAAAGAATTAGGTAAAGGGAGAGTATGCTCTGCATAGGTGAGGCAGAGTGGGCTGCTGAGGAGAGTGAGCCACCAGCAGCTTGAGAGTTCTACGTTTTGGGTTTTTATTATGTCAGACTGTTTCTTGAAGTTGCTGCCTTTGTCGTAAGTCTCCACCGTTTTTCTTTGTCTAGTGTTTCCACTCCCTTCTTAGGTCTCTGCCTTGTTCCCACCTAGTTTCTACCATGGAGTGGTGAAATCAGCAACAAAAAAAAGATAAGCATGTGTTAGAGATGGACATGGGGTGGAAGCTAGGTGGGGATGAGGTGGGACTAGGCGAGGAACTGTAGTTTACCTAATAGTTATGACCCTCCCTTACTATTAGTTGGTGGCATGCTCTGGCCCAGTACCAGATACAAATCCTACCTAATGGCTACATTGCTCATAACTGCAACCCCAAGAAGGTCATACAGGTTAAATTTGTACTTTTTATGCCTGTGCATATCTTATTAATTTCTCCTTTTCTCTCTCTATCAGCATGTAACTACATTCTGATAGGTTAACTGCAATGAGAAATTACTGGACATATTAAGGGGGAATCTTTTCTGCTTAGGTATTTCCCCTCCTCTCAGCTTATATCTAGTATGTAAGTTTTTGGTGGTCCCTGGGGAGACCTCCGTTTTCTCATAGGCTCTCCTCACCTGCTTATGTCTAGCTATCTACCTACTCTAGTGAATATAGTCATTGGTTAAATACTTGCATTCCAAAGGGGGGAAATCAGTCAAAACCAAGGGACTACAGGCCTCATGCGAGTTTGAAATCAAGCAGGGCAGTCATTAAATCATAAAGCTCCACAATAATCTCCTTTGATTTCATGTCCCTAATCCAAGATGCACTGGTGCAAAAGGTGGATGTCCAAGGCCTTGGGCCTCTTTGCCCCATGGCTTTGCAGGGTTCAGTCCCTGCAGCTGCTCTTACCAGCTAGGGTTGAATGTCTGCAGCTTTTCCAGGTGCAAGGTGCAAGCTGTTGGTGGATCTACCATTCCAGGAACTAGAGGATGGTAGCCCTCTTCTCATAGCTCCACTAAGCACTGTTCCAGTGGGGACCCTGTATGGGGATGTCAACCCCACATTTCCCCTCCACACCGCCCTAGTAGAAGTTCTCTATGAGGGGTCCACCTTTGAAGCAGGGACACTGCTGGGTTTTTCAGACAACCTCTAAAATCTAGGCAGAGGTTCCCAAGCCTCAATTTTTTCACGCTGTGCACTTACAGGCTTAACACCATGTGAAAGCCACCAAGCCTTACTGTTTGCACCCTCTGAAGCAGTGGCTTGAGCTGTAGCTGGGTCCATTTGAGCTAGCTGGCGCTGGAGTGGCCAGGATGCAGGGAGCAGTGTCCCAAGGATACACGGGTCAGCAAGGCCCTAGGTCTAGCCCAGGAACCCATTCTCCCCTCGTTGGCCTCTGGGCCTGTGATGGGAGGAGCTGCCTCTTAGTTCTCTGAAGTGTGTTCAAGGCCTTTTTCCCATTGTCTTGGCTATCAGCACTTGCATCCATTTTATGTATGCAAAGTTCCATAGCCTGCTTGAATTCCTCCCCTACATGGCCAGGCTGCAAATTTTGCTAATTTTTATACTTTACTTCCCTTTTAAATATATGTTCCAATTTATTTCTTTGCTCTCACATCTGAGCTAGACTGTTAGAAGTAGCTATGCCATTATGTTGAACACTTTGCTGTTTAGAAATTTATTCCACCAGATACTCAAGGTCATCACTCTCATATTCAAACTTCCACATATGCCTAGGGCATGGATACAACTCAGCCAAGCTCTTTGCTATGGCATAGCACACATGACTTTTGCTCCAATTTCCAATAAATTCCTCATTTCCACTTCAGACCTCCTTAGCCTGGATTTCATCATTAATATTACTATCAGCATATCGGGTACAAACACTCAACCAGTCTCTAAGAAGTTCCAAACTTTCCCTCCTCTTCCTGTATTCTTCTGTGCCCTCCAAAATCTTCCAATCTCTATTCATACCCAGTTTCATAGCCATTTCCACATTTTCAGGTATCTTTATAGCAATGCCCCACTCTTTGTTATCAATTTTCTTGTTAGTCCATTCTTGCACTGCTATAAGTAAATATCTGAGACTGGGTAATTTATAAGAAAAGAGATTTAATTTGCTGATGGTTCTGCAGGCTGTCCATAGCAGCATTTGCTTCTGGGAAGGCTGCAGGAAGCTTGTAACCATTGAAGGCAAAGAGGGACCAGGCACATTACACGGCAAAAGGAAGAGCAATAGAGCTAGAGGAGATGGGCCACACGCACATAAACGACCAGATCTCACAAGAACTCACTCACTATTATGAGGACAGTACCAAATGGGATGGTGCCACATCGTCATGAGAAATCCACTGCTGTGATCCAGTAACTTCCAGTAACTGCCCACCTCCGCACATTAGAGATTACATTTTCATATGAGATTTGGATGGGACGTGCATCCAAACTGTATCAAGGCCTCATGGGTTAATGTGGGAAAGACTGGAACTAGAGCAGACTACCAGAAGCCTACAGCAGTAATGTAGAAAAAATAATAATTAAGAAAAATAATGTAGAAGTGCAAGCTGCAAAGGCTGTTTGGGGAATTAATAAGTATTTTTAAATTACTAGGCCAGACATGGTGGCTCAAACCTGTAATCCCAGCACTTTGGGAAGCAAAGGTAGGTGGAAAACTTGAGGAGTTTGAGACCAGCCTGGCCAACATGGTGCAACCCTGCCTCTACTAAAAATACAAAAAATTAGCCAGGCATGGTGGCAGGTAGGTACCTGTAATCCCAGCTACTCAGGAGGCTGAGGCAGGAGAATCGCTTGAACCTGGGAAGTGGTGGTTGCAGTGAGCCGAGATCACGCCATTGCACTCCAGCCTGGGCAACGAGAGTGAAACTCCATCTCAAAAAAGTAAACAAGTTACTATAAGAGGTAGATAAAAATGGATTAATTGAAAAGTATTTTTAAGTCTGGAGTTAGTTGATTAGAAAAATGGCCATACTCTTGAAAGAACCAGGGAAAATTGAGAGGAAGTTTGAGTGGCAAATGATTCTAGAAGGAACCTAGTTCAGTACAACATCTACCAGAGATGATTTATTATCTAATTTTAGTAACGTTAAACTTTTTTTCACAAAGCAATGTGTTTTATAGTTAGATTAGAGAGGCTTAGTTATTATTCGGTACTTCCTTATGCAAATGTTCCCTTTTGAATGTTCTACCCATTTTTCTATCACTGTCACTTGGAGCACAGTGAGAAATCTTCCTTCTCTTCCAAGTACTGGTATGTATATAAATATTAGAAGTCAGTTATTAAGCATACCCTTAGTCTTCTTTTCCCAAAATAAATATTCCTAGTTTCCATTCCTCTCATCAAATCCTTTCCAAATCCTTCACTACTGTGATCGTCTTCTCTGGAGGTATCCAAGTTTAGCAGTGTTGCCATCAATATATGATGCTCAGAATTTAATATAGGCTTAAAGATGCTCTGTGATGAGTATGGAGTACAATGGGGTTGCTGCAATTTTGAAAGAGTGATTTTTGATACCTAAGATGTTCAGACATGCATCAAAAGAGGAACTAATTCCAAGCCCAAGTACACCCACCCTGTGCTCGTGTAATTACTCTTTAGGACCTAAATCTAGAACTTTACATTGCAGAGGACCAGAAACCATATGGTAAAAATATCTGATGTTAGGGCAACAAAAGATGTAGGGCACAGTAGCAGTATAGAAAAGGTAGAACAAGCAATACAAATGGGAATGAAGAGAAAAGCAGGAGAGGCAGGACAGTAAAGGATCAAAAAATTAAGTGAAAAGAGTTTCAAAATGAAAGACAGTATCAGGAACATTAAAATGTAAACACAGATTTTAAAAATATAAAGACTGATGAGATGCTTTTATATTTGGCAATAAAATGATCTGTCCTTGAGGAAAGTCATTTCGGGACTATGATATGAAGGGAATTACACTTTAGAGGCTAGGAAGGAGCTAGCAATGAAATTCAGAAAAGGCCAGAAATAATGCAACATGAAAATCAAATAGAAAAATCCAACAGTAGCTAGAAGCATTACATATTTTCACTTCAGTCATGTCCTCTAACTTGATTTCATTTGTAAATCCCTCAGAGATTTTCAGATTCTACATTTCCAACACAGATGGATCAAAAATAAAAATTTTACTCAGGTAACAATATAATTACATCTCCACACAAAAGCAAAATATCATTAATTATGTTTGAAACAAATGAGCAATAGGACACAAATTTTTCCCCCAAATTACCTAGTGAATTCATAATAAACTGTGGTTTCAATTATAAAACAACCCTATTCCTGGAACTGCTTAAAATGTTGCAGAGATATCATCATTCATTTGTGTCAGTTATTTTAAAATTTCTTCTTAAGAAATTTTATAATATTTTATATAAAATTTTATATAAAAATTTTCTATTTCATAATACTATAATATCAGGGTTTGTTTGCATTTTTCAAAGATAAATTAAGGGAAAGTACTTATTTTTATACGTTGTTTCCAATTCAATGTCAGCTTTGGTACTTTCACAGTCTGAGAACATTTGAATATCAAATGTATAAATTCCCAGTAACCACAAAAAGCTTACATCAATACCGTCAGCACCATGTTAATTCTCTTTAAACGTAACTCTAAAGTTAAACTGGCCAAGTCTTCCTTTGCCCTATCAGTTACTCAAGATGGAAGATAATAAGATTTTTAATGGGAACGTTTATGTACTTCTGTTAAGAATAAAACTGGTAAAATTGTATTGGGGAGCAATTTGGTAAAACATAGGACAATTGTATTTGTACTGTATTTAGCCTCTATTTTAACATTCCACTCCTGAATCCACAACCAAGGGAAATAATCTCAGTTCCATAAGCAATATGCATGAATGTTTTTGTTTCAGAGTTACTGTGGTTGCGGGGAATCAGAGGCAACCTAGGGGAATACAACTCTGGGAGGCTGCTGAAATAAAATGAGGTGGATACATCTAATGTGGAATACCATGGAGCAGTAAGAAGTAAAGACATAACTATATTTATTAATCTGAATATATTTTAGAAAATTATATTAAGTAAAAGAAACAGCAAAAGAATAAGGTCTATACTTCAGCATCATCTAAGGAAATAGAACACATATACACACAAATTATTACGGTGTATCTCTCAGGGCTACATAGATAGGGTAGAGAAAATAGACGTAAGGATGGGAGATGAAACTGGTTAAAATTCTAGAAGTTTATAAGTCACAGTGGGGTACAAAATGTTTTCTAGAATCTTAACCAGTTGGACTGTTAATCACATTTTTTACTTCATCGCCCTTGTTTTTATGATATTGTTAGTATTCTTCTTTCCTCGTCTCATATATATTAGTTTTAATAGTTTATAAAATACTTAAAGTCATTTTTAGGAACACAGAAACATTATATATTTTTTATAGAATAAGTTATGCATAACCAAATATATACATATTAATTCAAATGATCTTTGGCACACAGTAAAAAATGTGATCGTCTTCTTTATTAGTGGGTTATGTATATGTTGTAAACTGTCTAAGGTAAGACAAAATGCCTTTGCAGAACCCCAATTTGTGGACCTAGACCAAATACTTGAAAATGTAATGATGGCTGACATGCACTTGTGTGCAAGAGCAGCATTACTGTGACTTCTTAGATCCAGTAATTTTGGTACATCAGATCAGGATTGGCAACATTCTTTTAATTTGTTAGAAAGATCTCTTGACATACATTCTTCTTGAATTTCAAGGGAAACAATCAGCTTTGCATTTCAGGTAGCTGACTATGTTTGGTTATAGCTGATTATGCCAGTTATAAAGATTAAACTCTAGGAACCAAACACATAACACAATTCATATTGAACACTAGGCTTGGTTGCATTGAGTAGCATTTGTTCAGTACCTACCATGAGGGAGCCTAGGGTTTATAATCTCACTTGATCATCATGATAACCCTATACAGTAGTTACCATTAGAAACAAATTTAAAGGAAAAGAGTATGGGCTAGGGACATAAAAAAGGATGAGTTCATGTCCTTGGCAGGGAAATGGATGAAGCTGGAAACCATCATTCTCAGCAAACTATCACAAGGACAGAAAACCAAACACTGCATGTTCTCGCTCATAGGTGGGAATTGAACAATGAGAACATATGGACACAGGAAGGGGAACATCACACACTGGGGCCTGTCCGGGGGTGGAGGGATGGGGGAGGGATAGCATTAGGAGAAATACCTAATGTAAATGACGAGTTGATGGGTGCAGCAAACTAACATGACCTATGTATCAAACCTGCACGTTATGCACATGTGCCCTAGAACTTAAAGTATATATATACACACTTTGTATATATATAAATGTAAATATATATAAACTATATATATATAAACTGTATATATATATAAACTGTATATATATATATAGTTTTAAAAAAAAAATCCCCAGAGGAAAAAATAAAAAAAAAGATGGGGTAGGGAGGTAGAGTAGATTCCAATTGTAACACAGCTAAAAAATGTCAAACTAGCCCTCAAACCCTGATAGGTAAGAGCTTCCACCACATTCCACTGCCCTTGTGATTGATTTCTTCAATATTGATTCATTTCCTTTTGAGTCTTTATCATTCTGTTCCTTAATTCAATGGTCATTGAGCCCAACTCCCTTTGCCCTCACAGAACACTCCCCTCCATTAAAATAATACTCTTAGAACAACTCAGTATCTCAAATATTTTCAACAGAGAAAACATGCTTGCTAGCAAAGTTTAACTTGCTGATAGCTACTTGATGTTCTTAACAAACACAAACTTCTAAAACATAGCAGCATTGCATTATGGCCAAGACCAAGCTAACAGTAGAGTTAGATTACTAAAACACATTTCATTAGCAGGGATATAAAATACGTCACCAAGATTTACACAGGCTCTTTCTCAGCAATCAGGAAATTGCACTTCCTTGCTTAGTACAGCTACAGCAACTGATAAGATTTTTTTGCTCACTGCCTTACTCCTGCTTTGCTGTTCACATTCAATTAGCTGGAATCGAGTAAATCCATTTGAGATCAGGGCCACGGAGAATATAACTGAGCTTCCTATCACTTTTTCTGTCAACTTGTAAGTGTGCTATGAATTACCTCTAGACCTATCTTTGCTTTTCAATAGCTTTGGGAATGAATGCATTTTTTTAATGCTACATGTTATATCTTTCTGACATTGGTTTGGTCCTTTTATGGATTAAAGAAGATTGCACCATTACAATGTCTATAACATAAGCTGACTCTGAGCAGGGTAGTATACTCTGCTTTAGGATTAGAACCACATTCTGGGAAAATCCTGGGCAGCAAATGGCAATCAAAAGAAAATGATCTTCCAAAATGAAATTTTTGTATTAGTTCAAGTGAAAGAGAGCTGGTCATCTGGGTACATCATCCAGCTTTCCAATGAAACGAATGGGAGAAATAGTCAATAATAAGACAATTGTCAGGGAATTTTCCTTGCCAAGTCTAGATGCTGTTTGGAGAATCTTTTGAAGGCCTTTTTGTGTATGTCTTCATTTATTTTATTAGTCCTTTCTTTTACTTCTTTTCTAATTTCTTGCAACTTAAGGCTATCTTTTCAGGATCTTGGAAGCACCTTTGGAAATCAAGATAAGTATTTTCTAAACAGCTTTATAACTAATGCTGGATCAGAGGCTGTAAAAATGCAGAAGATATATGAAATGCTGAGCCCACAGAACTTTCTTGGCCAAAACCAGATGTAAAAATTAGGCACAAAAATAGTCCATGTCGAGGCCTCTTCCACAATCTCCATTAAAGAAAGACAGTTTTTTCGCAAATAAAATTTAGTGCCATTAACTTATTTCAGAGCCAATATAGCAACATGGACAAATATAACACCTTTTAATCTTCATTTTCTAGCTAATACACTGGCATTAAAATTTATAGCAAAACGATAATATGAAGAATCAGGAAATCTCACTTGTTTAATATATAAAAGCACTTTGCCTTAGGAAAATCAATCAAGAACAACCAAACCTAACATTTGTAGGAGCCAGTATGTCTAAATCTATTTTTGTTAATATAAAACACATAGAAATTTATCTAGATATTGACTAAACATCTTAATTTAGTAGTGATTAATATTTTGGTACTACAATTTTGTTTTGAAAAAGAGAGCTTGATATTTATAAATAGATTGCAAAGCTGAGCCCATTTTGCTTGTGTGAAGAATTAAGGGTTTAGAAAAACTAAAAGTCAATCTGTCAAACACAAGGATTAACTGATTATAAACTTGAAGGTCTGCAATAATGCCACACAACAAGCTTTTCCAACCTGCAGCCCATGGGCAGCATGTTTTCCAACCACAGGCCCAGGATGGCTCTGAATGCAACCTAACACAAATTCATAAAGTTTTGTGAAACATTATGAGATTTTTTTTTGCAGTTTTTAGTTTAGTTTTTTTTTTTTTTTTTTAGCTCATCAACTATCATTAGTGTTAGTGCATTTTATGTATGGTCCAAGACAACTCTTCTTCCAATGTGGCCCAGGGAAGTCAAAAGATTGGACACCACTGCTATAGAAGTTTAGGAAATAGTTTAGTAGACAAACTTGGTAACAACAGATTTTTTTCCGTTTATGACGAATAAGTTCTTATGTTCATTTTTTTCTTTAAAAGTTACTGATTATTTTGACTGAAAAATCATACTTGTCATACTGATATCCTTAGAAAATGATTTTAAAATAATTTAACCAAGAGGCTCACTTAGAGTGAGCTATATATATGTGAGTGTGTCTGTATGTATGTGTGTATACATATACATATATATATATGCCCAATAGTTCCAATTGAATTTAAAGTTATGACTCATAGAGCATAGAAAACCAGTTTCCTCTACTATCTTTCTTCTATTTTGCCTTTATTAATAGAATCCAAACATTTTAGCAAGCATATAACTACTCCAATAAATATATTGTTCAATCTCCTTTAGGGCTTGTTGTTGCCATGACTAAGTTTTGGCCAAGAGGGTGGAAGTGGCATTAGTGTGGAAGCAGTGTGTGCCATATCTAGATGCTGTCACCGAGGAAGAGAGTATACTCTTTCCACCTTCTCCTTGAGTCTGCCAAGTGAACTGTGGCCAGGACAGTACTCTAGCTGCAGCTAGAGCAAACATCTATGCACATCAGAGAGAAATGGTAGATATTTACATCCCAATGTTAGCATGATAAAAATATGGGCTTCAGGGCTAGTGTGCCGGCCATGGTCCATAATGTACCCAATAACCCAGGGCCCTTCTATCTTAAGCTACCAGTATTTTGGCTTTTCTTTCTACTTGTAACCAGATTAAAACTCCTCACTGAAACAATATGCTCGTGTAAGTCATTTGGAAGAAATCTGAATTATGGCAAATCTGTACTTTAGATGATAGGAAATAATTAAGGGTATATTATGAAGTATTGCCCCAGAGTCTACAAAGTTGTCACTTCCACCTTGAAGGATTTAATCACTCCAAAGTCTCCGAGTGTCACTATGTAGGCAAAATAAAAAAAACTAACACATGTTGCCTAGCATCCTCCCCACGTCCTCCACCCGTCTCATCATCCCTGTACTCAGGGCCCTGATCCTCAAATCCTCTCCCTCCTTAATCCATTTATTAGGTAAAATTATCATTAAATGGCTGTTGTATATTGTTTTTGCCATTTTACATTACTGGAATCATATGACATAGCTCTAGCTTGGGGAATCTTTGCTTGCTCCCTGGTTCTATTAAACTTTTTCACATTTTCCACTGTTCCCTTTCATAATCAGAAATAGTAGAGCTAGAAGGATTCACAGAGAGCCACAGGCCAACACTAATTTACAGATAAAGTGGATCTAGAAATGTCAAGGTAGCCAAAGCTATAAAGTAAATATTTGCCAGCACTTGGATTCAAATACTGCTCTCTTAAACACTAAACCACTGTTTTCTTCTCCCTACCAAATAACTGCCTATTTATCATCTATGTCCTGTCCAGTCCTCCGTGCTATCCTTTCCTCTCTATGTTCTTTGACATTTCTGTTCTTTGATAAATATATAGAAAAAGAGAAGGGGTAGAAAGAAAATAGGAAGTATATATGACCAGTTGCCTATCTGTAAAATATCCTATGAGATGTTTTTTCCTTTTTGTATTTTTAGTATTATCCTTTTAAATGAATCTCTTCAGATAATCAGACTTCCATTTTGAATGACTGGCTTTTGTTAGTACATTTTCCAGAATCCTAAAAAGTCCTACCACAGTAGATCTCTGTCTTTCCCAACCACACTCCAAGCCTGTATTCCCAGTCTCAGGAACTGGTAGCATATGCAAGAGAGAAATCTAAGCATCATCGTTCACTTCTCTCTGTATCTTACCTTCTATTCAATTCATCAATAACTGCAATCAATTATACCTCAGTAACATTTCCCAAATCACTCTGTTATCTCCCTCACCATTGATACTTACTTAGAGCTTATTTGGACTAGGAAAGTAACTTTCTAACTGGCCCTCAGTCTCCAGTTCTATTCTGTTCTAATCTTTTCTCTAACTTTCAGCTAGAGGGACCTTTTCAAAATGCAAATCTGTCCATTTGCATTTGTCTTAGACTTTAGAATATTGATCTTCATTAGGATATACAAGGCCCATTTAGTCCTACCCTATTCACTCCTCCATTTCCATCTCCTACTGCATCTCTCCACCATTCTACCCTGCAGCCTTCTGTGTCTCTTCTAGGTCATTAAAATTTGGCATGCATTTTTTGGATATATATTGTTACCTCTGGGTTTAATATCAGCTGTAATCATATCTTTTAGAATTATCTCAGTGAGTTTCCAGTTTAAGCCTGTGCTCATTCTTTGTACTCTGAAAGCATCTTGCTCATGTTTTAATGTCAGCATCAACATAATGTAATGTATGAAATGCAAGGGTTCAAATACTTGTCTTCTCTATTAGAGGTGTCTTTAATAAATCATGTATTCATCTATTACAAATGTCTAGAACAGAGATGGTTCATGGTAAGTATTCAACAGGAGTTGGTTGAATTAATAAATAAATGAATACATCGACACAGGCTATGATCTGTGAGATGTCAATCTACTACTGAATATCTTTTTCAACTTTGGCCTTGCTTTCAACTAACAATTTCAGGTTAAGCTGTCTGTTAATAGCTCACTTATCCCACACCATACTCCCCCAACATACGCACACAAACACACACACATGCACACACACACACACACAAGACACACACACTTGCATGATGAGACACACACATATATGATGAGAGTAAAACCAAACTCTGACATCTTGCCCAGAGCTTTCCTTCCCTCAGTTAATATCACAGACTTTTGTTCTCATCAAATATTAGTTACAAGTGAACCAGTTACTGTATCATTAAATTTCTGTGTCCTATTTTCTAGCTTAGAGAGCTAATCTCTCGTCCTCCCAAGAGCCCAATGAATTAACACATGACAAAAATAATAATAATAATAATAAAGTGACTGCCCAAATAGATTTTGACCTCAAACAGTAGCTGAGAGATTGCCTCATTCCACTTCATATTTATTTTAAAGGGAAGAAAATAAGTAGGCATGGAGGGGTAGGACATAGTTGGGTATTTTCTCTAGTTGGCATCTGGGCACAGCATTACTATAACTATAGTAAATATAAAGTCCAATTATATCAAAATATGTCTAGTTGCAAGATAAAAATTAGAGTAAAGTGTTCGCAATGAGAGTGAAAAATTTTATGCTGATAATTGAATTACAGAGGAGTTCTGAGTTTCATTATAGCAATAGAATGCTATCGAGAAATGTTCATTTTTTTCTATATCTCAGCTGCTGAAATGCATGCATACCAGTTACACTTTTGAAATTGCTTCGTATAGATGCCTCAGCTACCTATTAATCTCAAATGAAAAGAAACATTAAAAATGACAAAAATTGCTTAAGAATTTCAGTTTTCTTCTTTCTGCCTAGAGCACTTTTATAATGCGCTAATAACTGTTCTAAAATATGTATAGTAAACAACTAAAGCTAGAAACAAACTGCCTTCTTTTGATAATTGTTTATTTCAAAGAAGTTTGTGTTGCCAGTCCAAGTTGCTGGTTGATATGGTTTGACTTTGTCCCCACCGAAATCTCACCTTGAATGGGATTAGGTTGGTGCAAAAGGAATTGCCATTAAAATAATGGCACAAACCACAGTTACTTTTGCACCAATCAAATAGTTCCCATAACCCCATGAATCATGGGAGAGACCAGGTGAAAATAATTGAATCACGGGGGTGGTTTTTCCCATCCTGTTCTCATGATGGTGAGTAAGCTTTCACAAGATCTCATGGGTTTATAAGGGGCTTCCCCCTTCACTGGGCACTCATTTCTGTGTCTCCTGCCACCATGTGAGGGAGGATGTTTTCACCATGGCTAAGGGTTTCCTGAGACCTCCCAAGCCCTGTGGAACTATGAGTCGATTAAATATATTTCCCTTATAAATTACCTAGTCTCATGTATGTCCTTATAGCAGCAGGAGAATGGACTAATACATTGTTTGTTGTCATGACATTGCAGTGTGTCTTAAAATAATAGTAATAAAAAAACAAGCAATATAGTTTTCATCATGGTGAGTGATGTTTATTTCTAACTTCACTGACTCCAGTCTAAGTTATACTTGATTATAGTTTTATGAATGAGAACCATCATTATTATTAGCAGTAGTAGTGTCAGTCTGTCAATTGATTTCCTTTTCCTAAGCATGAACTGTACACACATTATCTCTGTAGGTTAATGAATACATACTTTCTACTTTGCAGAATTTATTATTATTATCTTTTCTGAGATGGAGTCTTGCTCCGTCACTCAGGCTGGAGTGCAGTGGCGCAATCTCAGCTCATTGCAACCTCCTCCTCCTGGTTTCAAGCAATTCTCCTGCCTCAGTTTCCCGAGTACCTGGGACTACAGGCACATGCCACCACGCCCTGATAATTTTTTTGTATTTTTAGTAGAGATGGGGTTTTACCATGCTAGCCCGGATGGTCTCAATCTCCTGACCTCGTGATCCACCTGCCTCAGTCTCCCAAAGTGCTGGGATTACAGGCGTGAGCCACCACTCTAGGCCTGCAGAATATATTTTTTAACACAGAACTAGGTACTAGAACTGTAGGAGATATCATGGAGGTCCTTAAATGTCGGAAAAGGATTGCAAGTCATAGAGATATAGTTATTTGACCTCATATGGATAATTAGGAAGGATAATTGCAATCTTAATTATGACAGGTGAGACAATTTTTTTCATGGGACAATCAGAATTCTGTAGAAAGATAAAGAGCCAGAGGAACCTATCACCATTGACCTAATGAAACTCAATGACCTTTCATTAGACTGACTTCCTGAGGACTTTTACTCCAGTGTCTGTACCATTTCATGAATGGATTATGCTTAAACATCTCCCTATTAATGACAACTAATGAATGACTAATACACTACATATTTAACAGCTTTTCAATAGTGTGGCCATTTAAAGCAATTAGAGTTTCATAAGCAGGTAATTTAGCTAGTTACAAAACAAAATAGGAATAGAGTGATGTATTTTTACATGATTAAAAATATTACTTAATAAAAATCAAATGAAAATCTAACTTAATCAAACCATTTCTTGTTCCCTAACATTTTTATGGGCATAGCTAAAGCTGACCTTTAAAATCATGTTACTATTAAGATCAAATATGGCACTGTACTGAAATTGATGGTCATAGTTTTAATACAATGTGAAATAGAATATGGAATCTACCTACATTTGCCCTTTACCTAAAGCATTACAGCATTTGGATATTGATTAGATCTGTAGGCATGATATCCAGTCATAGGCTACCATTAAATATAATTCATTCAAATCAAATATTTCATACTTGTAACTACTTTAAATAATGAACACAGATATCATTTTTTCTTGCATTCTCTGAAAAGATCAATTTTATTATCCTTGATACATCAATAACAGCTATTTTATGAAGTATAGAAAAAATAATATATTTTGGTTATTAAGTTTTTCCTGATCTAATTATGCCATCTTTTTTTTTTTCTTTTTGGTTAATATGAGGGCACTGATTTGGCATCTGCATTTTTTTTTTTTTTTTTGAGATGGAGTCTTACTCTATCACCCAGGCTGGAGTGCCGTGGCACAATCTTGGCTCACTGCAACCTCCACCTGAACTCACTGAACCTCCCGTGTTCAAGCAATTCTCCTGCCTCAGCCTCCTGAGAAGCTGGGACTACAGGTGTGTGCCACCACAACCTGCTAATTTTTTATTTTTAGTAGAGACGGAGTTTTGCCATGTTGGCCAGGCTGGTCTCGAACTCCTGACCTCAGATGATCTGCCCGCCTTGACTTCCCAAAGTGCTGGGATTACAGGCATGAGCCACCGCGCCCAGCCTGCATCTGCATTTTTACAACCCAATTACATGACTTTGAATTCTTAAACAAAGTTACTCTAGTATGTCATGGGTATCAAAAGATCAGAGACAATTAAATGCAAACTGGTAAGTGAGGTTAACAAAGAGCTTTTACAAACCTAATATTCTTTATTAATTATAAAATGTCATAATTTTTAACAAGTTTTAGTAGTTGAAAAGTATTTTCTGGAATTCATTACTAAATACTAATTGCGGCCTCAATGATTCTTACTAAACTCAGAATGCATAAAGTATGTATACATAGTTGACTTTTTGTGAACACAGAAATTTAGCAATTATAATTAGAGTTGATGGGCAATATAACCTAATAAAAGCATTTCAACAAACAATAACATCCTATATTGACTTGGAGTAATTTAATTTTTGAATCTTTGAGCATTATCTATAAATTATAATATTAACTGTCTTTTTAGCTAGCAGAGGAGATATCAAAAATAAATGTCTATCCAGTACCACCGCCTTAAGAATTGATATCGGGGAAAATATTAGAATGGTTATTCATAAATTATTGATGGGTAAATCATTACTATAAATTTGATATAGAAAAGAAACCTAAAGTATGATGCCAAAAAATATCTGAATCAATTCCAATGTAAAATGTAATAGTATTTATATTCAAAATAAATTTATAAATCATTTTATTAATCTGAAAGAACATTCTACTTTGTGTTTCTTAAAATTTGTATGGAGGTCATAAAAGATGAAGTTCCACCTGAACACTTGACTGTTTATTCTCCTTTCCAAAGCTTACATAAAATGTCAAGGGGTTTATAGATACACTGATGCTCATATAAAGCCTAGATTCTGAAACACTATTGTATAGGAAACCAAGCTTTCACGTACACGTGAAGTCTTTATTTGTTTGCATTGGGTAAGATTAATATATTTCACTGTGGTAAATTGAAAGCAAACCACTTGATTGATTTTGACAAATACATATCACCTAAGTGGATCCAATTCTTACCATAATATCAATTATTACTATCATCCCCCAAATTTCCTTCATGTATCTTCCAAGTAAATACCTGCCTCTCTCTCTCCAAACTCACACCGGAGTCAACCATAGCTCTGATTCTTTTTTCACCATGATTGGTTTTACCTACAACAGAACTTAATATAAATGAAACCATACAGTATGTTCTCTTTTGTGTAAATCTTTCTCTCAGTATATTTTTGAGAGTCACCCAGATTTTTCTCTGTATCAATAGTTCACTTTTCTTTATTGCTGAGCTGTGTTCAATTGATTGTATGACTATACTAGGCTTGATGAACCTCTGAGCTGTTTACATATTTTGGCTGTTATGAATAAAACTGCTAGGAGCACTCTTGGAGAAATTGCTGTGTGGGCATATACTTTCATTTCTTTTAAGAAAACACTTGGGTGTAGAATTGATAGACAATAAGGTTGATGTATACTTAGTTTTATGGGATACTGTCAGGTCATTTTGCAAAGTGATTGTATCATTTTACACTGGCTTAAATAACATATAAGCTCCCATTTGCTTCACATCCTCTCCAATATTTGGTACTGTTGGTCTTTTTAATTTTAGCTATTTGCATGGGCATGTAATGGTATCTCATCATGGTTTTAATTTGCATTTCCCTAAAAATTAGTTAAGATGAGTGAAGATCAATGTTTTATCATTTATTAGTCATCTGTACACATTATTTAGTAAAGTATCTGTTCAGCTCTTTTGTCCATATTCTATTGGGTTATCTTCCTATAGTTAAATTTTCAGTATTTCTAGTGTACCTGAACTCTTGTCATTTTCAGCATGATATGTCTTACAAATATGTTCTTCTTGTCTGCAGGTTGTCAATTCTTTTTCTAAATTGTATATTTTGATAAACAAAAGTTTTAAATTTTGGTGGATTCTCATTTATCAATTTTTTTGTGGTTATTGCTTCCTTGTGTTGTCTAGGAAATTTTAACTATACATAATTCATAAGATATTCTTTTATTCTGGTTTTACACTTTTTGCTTTTTTGGTTAGTCCTATCTTGTCCATTAAATTGATCCTTCTTCAATTATTTTTTTGTGTAGGTAGGGGTTAAGACTCCTTTATTTTCATATTCACATCAGTTGTTCTAACACAACTTGTTGAGAAGACTTTTCTTTCTACATTGAATTACTTTGATGACTTCATTAAAAGTTGACCAGGTCAGTGGAGGTCTATTTCTGAGTTCTTTATTCCATTCTGTTCTATTTATTTATATATCCTTCTTCATGTCTGGACCACATCTTCTAACAACTGTAGCTTTATAATAATCTTAAATTAAGGTAGTATTAATCTTCAAACTTTGGGGTGTTTTTGCAAGATTGTTTTACATATTCTAGTAAATATTTCTTAGTGTTTTCACATATATTTTAGAATTAGCTTCTCGATTTCTAACAAAAAAGGCCCTCGTTGAAGTATTTTGGAATTGTGTTAAATCTACAGATCAATTTAGAAAATGTCGCAACTATTTCACCAATATGTCTGCCTAACTGTTGAAACATTAGTCATTTTAAATGCCATTACAACAAAGTCCCAGCCAGCATCAACCTGAATGGCCACTTTGATTCAGTCTGGATTCCACCTTGGTCTCTCTTCTTCCCACCTTTCATAGCTTCTCTCATGCATTGCTTTTTACTACATAGCATCGGGAAGGAGATCAAGCTCATGACGAATGTCAAACCTAGTTCTGGGGTTGCTTATGGTTGAGGTTCCCACATAGTATTTTGAAATAACCAATGACCTAAGGCTGTATTCTTACCCCAAAATGTTTACTTCCTCTTGAATATATTATCTCAGTAAAGAGACATGATCAACATTTTAAAATTTTTGACTGTTTTTCACAGTTTTATTCACAAGTTTATGTTTTTTATACCTGAGATATTAATTGCTGTTGCTCTTTCCTGTACAATTCTTAAGGAAGATTAGCAGTTAATAATATTGAAGATGAAATCAACTAAACTTTCTATTTCACTTAAAGAAACAAACAATTCATTCCCATTTAATTCAAATAAAAGCCTTACTGTGTGACCTACCCCATATCTGTGAACAATAACTCATATTCAAGCTTTAAAAAAAATTATGAGTGCTGTAAGAAAGACACAGCTTACTTTGCAAACAGACTGCCTTAGAACTGTCTTATTTACTTATATTAGAGGTAAGAGAACATATATTTTTTGCTTCTTGATGATCAGAATCTCTCTTAATAAATACCAAAACCAAAATACATTGATTTAACAATTCAGAGACACATCTGAAGTTAACTTCCAGTTCAATATTACCTGGTAGAAAGGGACAAGGAATGTAACTGCTGCCTTTGTATCACGTGATGAAGGTAATACAAAGATTTTCAAAATGCACTTTCCATTCCCCTCTGCCATGTTTTTAAATGACATAACACTCTTTCTAAAATAATCAGGTTATCCAAAAGACAACCTTACACATATAGAAGTCATTCATTCATTCATTCAGTCATCAAATTTCAAAGTTATTAGAGTATCTAATCCATGTCAGACACTGTGCTAGGCCTTGAGGTTAAAAAAAATAAAAAAGCCTTGCTCATTGTCCTTATGGAGTCTGCATTATTCAGAAAGGGACATATATTAAACAAATAAGTAAACAAAAGCAATCATTTCAGTAAGTGCTTTGAAGGAAATGATGAGTGGCAGTGGTAGAGAAAAAATTAAAAAAAAAAAAAAAAAAACCAGTGAGATGACTTTAGATAGATTGGTCAGAGAAGGAATATATAGGGGGGGAATGACATGCAAGCTAGTCTTGAAGACTGAGAAAGATCTGGCCATGAGGGTATTTTGAAGAAAGAAATGATTATATTATTTACTTTTGTTATCTTCAGTAAATGTTTCAGGAGTCTGCTTTGAAGATCCTCAAGATTCCTGATAGTAGTTAAGGCTGTAAAAATGAGACACAGGGTGAGGACAGGTAAAATTTTTACTTAAAGCTAGCTATGGAGCCCTACAATCTTTCTTTCAGCCTCAATCATCAATACCTCCTGTGTTAAACACACTGTGCATGGTTAATGTAAAAGAAGGTTGGTCATTTTCATCCACCTAAAGTCAGAGAGACTTGGTCAGAGATACCAAGACCACTTGGTCTTGATGTGGTCTTAGATATTTGAGGATTCTACAAATTGACTTCTGCTAGCAACCCAGATTAGTTTCAAGAATCTTATTTTGTTGGTGTTTCTAAGTGGCTTGTGTAATGCAGAAATAGAAAGATTGAGCAGAAAAAAACAAGCAGATGATAAATCCCATTGTGCTCTTCCAAAGAATGATGCAAATCAAAATGCAGAGTCCCTGATCTGACATAGCAGTACCAAGAGATGCACTCATTTAAAAGTGATAAATTTAATAACAACCCATAGTAATGTATTTTTATGCTTAATATATTACCAGACTTTCATATTTTATGGAGAAATAAACTGGAGAATAATTTTCTTTGCATTTTTATTTATTTAGCTCAGAATAATGAATTTTTATGTGTCTGAACGCCTGCCTGGACATATATAAATTTCAGTCATATTATCATCTTGTTACAAAATTCAAGAAGGCAAGATATTGAAAACAAGGAGCAGATGCAGAGATTTCAAAGCATCGTAAATATATGTGCACATTCTAGTTTATATTTAATATAGTTATAGTCCGCAATATCTGTTTTCCCTTTAATCACTTTAGATGTTAGATTTATCTTAATCTTAAGTCAATCCTAAGTCAGGTGGGTTTTTTTTTTAATTATGACATGATCACAATAATAATAAACTTCATATATTTCAGTCATTTATAAACTCAAGACACAATTCCATGCTGAGTTTTAATATACTCATAATTAAGTAATCACTTGGTAATACTTTTGCAATAGGAAAGAGAAAAAGGGAACATACGATTTATTAATATTACCTTTTATTCTATATATATGTATAAATCTTTTTTTGTTTTTTTACTCTTTCAAGGAATATGATAGTGTTAAAAACATTTAAACTTGAACTGCCAATTCAAAAGATAGTTCTTCAGAGGAATAAAACGAGAATTTTTAAAAGACATCCAAGTGTTTCACAGATGACTTCTTATGCCCTGATTGACATTCCTATGTCCCTGAAAAGCTACGAAAGTATGTGGTGTGGATGAATAGAACTAAGTAGGAGAGGTGAGAGCCTTGACCCAGTTTCCATTAAAAGACAAATAATTTTTTAAGCTAGAAGAGACTTTCTCATACATAAATTATCCACAGCAGTTCTACACGAATTGTTGGCTCCAGAACTGTTTGTATCAGTCCCTTATATTATAAGTAGCATCTGCCAGAAAATAAGTCAACTACAGTAGTCCCCACTTATCCACGGATGATATGTTCCAAGAGTATCAGTGGACACCTGAAGCCATTGATGGTACCAAACCCTATATATACTAGATGCAACAGTTGATCTGATAGTGAGAGGGCTACCACATGACCAATGGGCAGGGAGTGTGTACAGTGTGGATACACTGTACAAAGGGATGATTCATGTCCAGGGTGGGATGGAGCTGGATGGTGCTCGCGAGATTTCATCATACTGTTTAGAACGGTGCAC
Organism: Macaca nemestrina; assembly: GCF_043159975.1. Classification (NCBI taxonomy): domain Eukaryota; kingdom Metazoa; phylum Chordata; class Mammalia; order Primates; family Cercopithecidae; genus Macaca; species Macaca nemestrina. The sequence continues at coordinate 63,051,903 of NC_092130.1, forward strand.
AATTTAAAACGTACACATTGTTTACTTCCAAAATTATTCGTTTAATATTTTTGTACCTCAGTTGGTCACAGGTAACTGAAACTGCAGAAAGCAAAACTGTGAATAAGAGAGGACTACTGCATAGGTCTTTTTAATTCAGTTCAGCTGATTTTTTTTTTTTTCCCTGAGTTGGAGTCTCGCTCTGTCGCCCAGGGCGGAGTGCAGTGGCGTGATCTCTGCTCATTGCAAACTCCGCCTCCCGGGTTCACGCCATTCTCCTGCCTCAGCCTCCCGAGTAGCTGGGACTACAGGCGCCCGCCACCACGCCCGGCTAATTTTTTTGTATTTTTAGTAGAGACAGGGTTTCACCGTGTTAGCCAAGATGATCTCCATCTCCTGACCTCATGATCCGCCCGCCTCAGCCTCCCAAAGTGCTGGGATTACAGGTGTGAGCCGCCACTGCGCCCAGCCAGCTGATTTTTTTTTTTAAATAGCAAAACTTATTTGATGAAGGAAGCAGGGTGCTGATTTACATTCTGATGTAAGATTCTCATCTCATTATTAAATAGTAACACTCAGTTGGCAGATCAGAATCTATCCACAGATGACATTTTTAATTGCACTGGTCTAGAGGAAAATTCAAAATCACGTGATTTCGGCTAGTGCCTGCGACTCATAACGCCTATAAATCAGGAAGAATGTCACATATGGACTCCACCTGTTCTCGGTAGGAGTCATTAGGCTAGTGACTGTATTTGGAGACCTGAAAATATCAAATGTAAATCCCAATAAAGATAAATAAATTTGTTATAACAGTGAAGGACATGTTTTGTATACATACAACCATTGAGAAGTACAAGCACAACTACATACCAAGAGGCCTGAAGAGATGAACTACTCTTTCTATCAAGAGTCACATGCAGCAGAATAACAACAACAACAAGCAAACAAAAACAAACAAACAAAAACTACGTCGAGGAATATGCATGGTTGGTGGGGTCATCAGGTGAGGTTCTGGGCTGCACCTTTTTAATATGAAGAGATCCACAGTACAATAGCATAACGCAGCTCTGGTGGCAGGGGTCCTGGGCTCTTGTCTGTGTCCTCTCTGGAGAAGGCAAAAGCATTCCTAAGAACCACATTTAACCATGGTCCAGGGCAGAGGAAGGGATTCTAAGCCAAAGAGTACACAGAGGCATGAGGTGAGACTGATCCCCAGAGCCAATGTACAGTTAGATTTGATGGGTACTTTTGAGGAAAGCAGAAACTCACTAGGAAGAAAAGCAGAGTTTTTGCTCACTAGAGGGAAGACAGCAGGAGTTTTATAAAGAACCCCAAACATCAGGCACTTAGGAAAGGAGGATGTACATTTCTGTTTTCACACTGTTAATAAAGACATACCCGAGACTGGATAATTTATAAAGAAAAGGAGGTTTAATGGACTCACAGTTCCACATGGCTGGGGAGGCATTGCAATCATGGAAGGCAAAGAAGGAGCAAAGGCATATCTTAACATGGTGTCAGGCAAGAAAACGTGTGAACTGTTATTTAAAAAACCATCAGTTCTCATGAGACTTACTACACTAGAACAGCATGACTCAATTACCTTCCACAGGGTCCCTCCCACAACACATGGAGATTGTAGAAGCTACAATTCAAGATAAGATTTGGGTGGGGAAACAGCCAAACCATATCAGAGGAGTGGAGGAAAGAGTTGGGTGTCACTGTAAAGATTGGAAAAGCAAAAGTAGGACAGATGCTCAACTGTGGCTGCACAGTCTTCAGCTTATAACCTCAGGTTTTTCAATAGCATTTTCAAATAATCTAACATTGTTATAAAGAGATATGTGTTTAGTTTAGGACCAATCACAGGAGGAAGCAATTTTGATCCCTCTATTTTGTTTCTCAAATGTAATCGAATGATGTCTGATGACTTCCCTAGTTTACACTGTACACATTCCTAGATAAATTTCTCTCTTCCCTGGGCTACCCTTTGAAGTTCTGATTATATTTACTATCAAAGGGGAATCAAAAAAGAGACCTAAAAAAGTTTGATTTAAGTAATCAACTTCATAAGATTGTTTTGACTTTATTATAAACAATGGCTTGTGGGAATGAGATGAGTCTGACTTGGAGGAAAAAAGTGAGAATGCTCATCTCAAATATGATTTTGTCTTACAAAATAGGATTATAGAAGTTATAATTTACCTCAAGGATGTAAAATTCCCAGTTATCATATTGCTGGCATTAATTTATTACATGTTTTCAAAAGAAATTAGGTTAAAAAATTATATTTAAGTTCTTTTTGTCCTCATTTGCCTCTCTCTTATCTACCTCCTCCCAACAATAAAAGCGAGAGGAATGTATTCAATACACCCTGAGCTGATCATGTTCCAGTTGGTTCTTTCACACTGACCTTAATATTTTCCCTTTTTATGAAAGACCTGACAAAAATTACTCTGACAATTACCCTGATGAGAGGGACAGCTTCTGATGAAGCACCAGGGGAGGAAATATATCTCATAAACAACCTCACTCTGGCCTCAAACTCATACCATTAGCTCTGAAGGATGAGGCAACTAATTATACAAAAGGCTGTTGCCAGAATTTCCAACATGCTATAAAACCTTTAAATATAGGGACTGACAAAATGAATAATAAATTCTTTCTCTACTTCACATATGGCCTGTGATCATGCGGCTGAATATTTCAAAACAATGGTGCAATAAAAACTAAAATAGAGCAGTATCCTCTTGGGTCTCCAGGGTGAGGGATGCTGAAGGTTCTACAGATACTGAATGACCAGGTGGGTAGTGCTCCATCTCCCATTGTGCTCCAGGGCCATGGAGAGAGTTGTGCTAACTCAATGTTATAATTGGAGGAGGCCTTAGAATGACATCATGTCTGCAGGGGCAGTCAAGCATATAGTTTTGTCCATACATGTCACCATATTGTTTTTCATTTTTGATCAATTTGAACACCAAAGCTAAATAAATGAGGATTGAAGTATATCTATTTCCCACATATCAACTAATTTTTACAAATTTGTCTTTTACCTTGTTTTGTTTTTGTTTTATAAAGTTTGAACAAAAATTATATAATTTACTGTAAAAGCAGAGTTGAACTCCTGACTTTTCTAAATAAGCAAACAAACAAACTAACAAAGATACTGAGGCCTACAAACATTCTTCAAAGATCTTATCAAAAGAGCAAATGAATAATCATAAAAAGTGTGCATTGTACTCAGGGTTACTGTTTCTTTGAACAAAGTATTTTCAGTGGGGGACTCCTATTACTATAGATCATAAATAAGAATTAGCAACTTGACAATAAAATATTAGTTGTTTTCTCAAAAAAGACCCAGATATTGGAAAAAAAGAATGATAAGAACATATTTGAGGGAACTGGAATATTATTTTAACTAAACTCCAAAATATTAAGATGAGCCAAAGTAATTATTACCAAAGGTGAATCACCATTTTTAAAAACAGTGAATGGGCCTTATCAGTAATAGAATATTTCCACTCCCATCCAGCAGCTGTGCTGTTCCCTGTAGTGTCAGAGAGCTGGGGCCCTATTATCGTTAGTCAAGTGGATAGCGTAGCCCTAGGGGAAATTATCACAGAAGTAAAAGTCATTGTATACTCATCCAGGTTTGATCTGGCTTTAGCTGAGATGGACAGATTTATGCCTAATATTTGGGCCTTATCAAATCCTGAGGCTAAAAGGAAAATGGGAGGTATTTAATCCGACTCCCCAACTGATGTTTTATTTCCCTTTACAATATCATGGCCAGTAGGTAGCCATGCACAATGGAACTTTTTTGAATGCCTTAAGTAACAGAGAACTAAATATCTTACAAGGCCACCTTGCCTCAGTCAATCATCACTTAAGTTGCCTCTAAATTAAATACACACAGAGAATAAACGCAAAATCCCCTTGTTCTCTCTTATTTATTATCTAAGTGGGCATGGGGATATAATTTTCCCCTTAAAAATTTTATTTTATTTAATAAAATTTGTATTTTAATACGGAAATCATCCCTTTTTCTTACTAAAATTCAGATTAGTGGTAAAGAAAAGCCCTAGGAAGTCATTTTGTTTCTGGTTAGAGGTTGAGCATTTGTGTATAAAATTAATTAGGCTCATTGTAACCCACCTAGATGGGTTGAAAAATACAATTCTCAGCAGGTAGCGTTGTAGGAATAAAGACTCTCTCAGTGACTGGATTATAGATACCCTGGCTCTTATTATTTCCTGTTATAAAAGCCTATCAGTTTGATTTCTTTTTTTTTTTTTTTTTTTGTTCAATGACTGCTACTTAAAATACCATCTAGAAAGGTAATCCCCAGAACGGTGCTTTTATTGTTTGAAACTCAGGAAAACAGCAATATGATCTTTCAGCCTGTGTGTGTCGCAAAAGCTAGGTCACCTTCTTGGGCTTGAAGGTCAGTTTCTCTTCATGTTAAATTCCTGTCTTTAAATGAAGAAGAAAGGCATGGAAAGGAAGCCGAAGCTTTGACCCATGGAGACAACCTCTGCAGTTAACCAGTGGACCAAGCTCTGGTTTAAATTGAGTAGCCAGACATCACATTTTGCTCCTTTTCTAAAAGATTCTTAAACACAAAGAGAAAGCGAGGAAGGAAAGGTAACAGTAGATGCAGCAACAAAGATATGCACAGACACAAACAGCTTGGTAGGGCAGGCTTCTGGAAGCTAATTTGCCCTCTTACCCTACAGGGAGCAAGGTTGCCTGTCTAAAGGACACAAAAAGAACTATGTGGGAGAAATGAGAGACATCTGCCACAACATTCAGAATGAAGACGAGAATACAAAAAGTGGATAGAGAAAAGGCTGATTAAAGAGAGGGGGAGAAAACAATCAACACATATTTTGCAAAGGACAAATACCAACTTCAGAGTAGAAAATTTTGAAATATTTTATTGATGGGATCATCATGGTCTACTGCATTGAGGATGTTCATCTCAGCCAATATTAATTTGGAGAGCTATATCATGAGTTTAGTTCAGAAACATTAGTATGCCTACTATGTACCGGTCACTGTTTTTCATGCTGGAAATATAAAGGAAACAAATGCATAGTCACTACCCTAGAGGAAATTGCATTCTGGAGATTATCAGACCGTATACAGTTAATTTCAATTTAATGTGTTAAATGCTGTAACAGCACCAGAATGGGAATTCAGGCCAGACCAAGGGATCAAGGAAGATTTTCTAGAGGAGATAATGCTTGAACTGTCTTTCATCTAGATCAAAGCTCAACACTATTTAGCTCTGTGCTATAGGGCAACTGGCATAATCCCTCTGAGCGTGCTTCCTCATTAATTAAAAATGGGTGCGATAATACCAATCTCACAGGTTTGTTATGAGGATTAAAAGCTTAAACACAAGAAGTGCCTTGCACTCTACTTTGTATGTTATACTGGAAATGTTTGATAAATCTTTTTCTTCCTGCTCCCTATAAAATGTTAGTGCTGGAAGGGGCTTGAGGTATGAATGACCTGTGCTGTCCTTTTATAAATGAGGAAGGCATGGGCATAGATCTTGGGTGATTTGCCCAAGGTCGTACCAGTTAGCTGCAGAGCCAAGTCGTCTCACTCCTAGCTTAGCACCAACTCACAATACCCACTGTCTCATTTCCATATATTGGTATGATGATTAATGATGGGAATCACTCCAGAGGAAAACATATGCATCATAAATATGGAGACACTGGAAAAAAAGAGAGATGGCCGATAAAAGTAAAATCTGTGCAATAGTTGAGCAATAGATTTTAAAACTAATCTAAAAAGGAACTTAAGTCAGAAAAACAATCAAATGAACCTGAAGTCATGCACTAAAATAACATAACCAAACAATATTTAAGATTTAATTGAGTCATTTTTAAACAGCTTTGGATATGGATGGAACTAGTGTCAGTGGGCAAATAACACGTTAAAGTTAAAATTTGACGTTTATTTTTAAGATTCCTTAAATTGTTTAGATGTAAGGCTGATATTAAAATTTTCATCTGTGGAAACCTTATGAAAACTGTAAAATCATTGAGTCCAATTTTTGAAAGTGTTTAGAGTTCATCTAGTTCAGGGTTTCTCAGCTTTGACATTGTTTATATTATGGACTGACAGGTTTTTTTTTTGTTGTTATCGTTGTTTTGGTTTGGTTTTGAGACGGACTCTCGCTCTGTCTCCCAGGCTAGAGTGCAGTGGTGCAATCTCAGCTCACTGCAACCTCTGCCTTCTGGATTCAAGCAATTCTCTGCCTTAGCCTCCCAAGTAGTTAGGATTACAGGTGCATGCCACTACGCCTGACTAATTTTTCTATTTTAGTAGAGACGGGGTTGCACCATCTTGGCCAGGCTGGTCTTGAACTCCTGACCTCGTGATCCACCCACTTCGGCCTCCCAAAGTGCTGGATTGCAGGTGTGAGCCACCAGGCCCGGCCTGGACTGACAGGTTTTTTTAACTTCTTTATTGGGAGACTGTCACGTGGGATTATGGATGCAGTGGCATCCATGGACTCCACCCAGAAATGTCAGTAGCAACCTACCCACCCCTAAGTTGTGACAACTGAAAATGTTTTCAAGCATTTCCAGATGTCCCCTGCAGGAGAAAATCACTCCAACTGAAAACCACTGATCCAGCTGAATGCTCTATCCACTGTAGGAATTCATCATTTTTCAATATTTTCTGAAAGAAACTCAAGTTCTGACCATTTCCAGGATTAGAAAAAGCCTCTGCATTTTGAGGCATTCAATCTCATATCTGAACAGCCCTAACCATTTGAAACATTATATTCAGCTAAAATCTGCTTTTATATATTTTTATACCAACCATATACATTTTTCCCTCTACAGAAACATGCAGAACATTCAATCCCTTTTCTTCTTTAAAATATGTGAAGGCAGTCATCATGTTTCCTTTAATTTTCTCCACCCTAAACTTTTTTCCAATTTCTTTAACCCATACTCTTGTCAAATGCTTTCTGCATTTCTTGTTATTTTTGTCTTCATCTTCTGGGTGCTTTATATTTTCTAGTACTCTTCATACCAGTGTTAGTCTCTTTACTCTTTTCTTGCAGGTAAGAGAATTATGAACGACAGTGGTTATTTGATTTGCTCAAGTGCACATCAATAGTTAGTAAGGGCTGGGACTAAGGCCGGGCCTCCCAATTCTCAGCTGAGGACTTTTGACTGTACAGGTAGCCACTTGTACTCAAACAGGCTAGCAGGTGAGGGCTGCTGAGAAGAAAAGGAGTTATTCCTCATTTTAAGCATTGGTTCACCCTGGACCAGAAGTTACTCCAAAATCAACGTGAAAGTGGCAGTGAAGGAGTAGCACATACCCTCCCTTAATATTCTCTCAGAATGTTTAACACCTCCCATGGGAATCAAGTTGCTTCAAGAAATTACATAAACCAAGTCACCTTAATCTCTGCTTAATTTCTTCATCTCTAAATTAGATATAATAGTGGCACCTGTTTCTTGGTGTGGTGGTGAAAAGTAAATAAGATAAATGTTAAGTAAATGTTGTTATTTTTCTCCCAGCAACTACACTGTGTGCCATGGGCATACTGAATAAAGAATCAGTGTGATGGAAAACACAATACTGAAGAAACAGCCAAAAGAAGGAGAAAAGGAGGTGTAAGTACAAAGTAAAAAAGTATATTTCAGTAAGTCCAGGCTTGAGAGATGCCAGTTTCCCTGGTTAGCATATCCTGGGTATATTCTGCTCTTATACACTTGTCAAGGAAAAGCAAGGAATTCAGAAAATTTAAAAATTATAATGGGAGTTACCCATTAGTAAATAGCCATTTTTATTGCTGTTATTTTCTTGAACCCTATTGCTGTTGTCATTTTTTTTTTTTTTTTTTTTTTTGAGTAAGTTTTCTCTGGTGGGTGGCAGGGGGACAATTTCCCTTACCAACATGAGAAAACAAAGACAAATAGCCCTTGTCAGAACCAGTTCATTTTATCTCTGACTTGGGAAACTTCTTCGTGCAACTGTTTGGATTTGCAAAGTGTGGTTCTAATCCTGAGGATCATTGATTACTTTATTTAAGCTGGTTTGCTCCATTTCAATTGTTAACATATTTATGTGGAAGGTTCTCCAGAGTGAGTCTTCTATTCTCCTCATCATAGGAAAATATTTTTGTTCTTCAGTGAGATTAAATTGGCCTTTGTGTGCATCTCTTAAGACAATCTGGACCCAACTGCTTCTAGAAGTTTTCTTTAGGGGGACCTCTTTGCTTTTGCACACTGCCTTGTTTTAAAGCCTCCATTCTGTTATTCATGCAACTCTTGATTACTCCACCTCAATAGGCTATTTCTCTGTGTCACCTTCTACACAGGAGGTCTGTATGAAAGCCAGGCATAGCTTCAGGAAGGAATATGCAAGAATCATCTGGCACCAAGTCATTATTTTTCACACTGTGCCATGCTGTTGAGGAACAGACCTTTGCCACTTAACCCCAGGCCCTGGTGGTTCTTAATTAGGTTGCCCAATTCACTTCTAGTACTGGAGGGCTTTGAAGTTACTGACAGCATGCTCTCTGATACACTTGGAAGGTAGCACTGGTGAGATATGGTTTGTTTGACAGACTGGGTTCCTACATACTGGAACTATAATAGCACATGTGTCTGTACATATTGAGCACAAGTCAAAGAATAGAGAGGTATATCAAAGTACTAGGTATGTATACAATTTTAGCTGCCCATTGTAAAACTTCCTTATGATCCTGGGGGAATCCCACATTACTGGAGTCTTGGCAGGAGACAGGGTCCTGTCCCCTGGCACTGACAGGGCACAGATATATGGCCTAGACTCAACCAATGAGGTGTTCCTACTCAGGACTTAGAACCTGGAAAATAAGCCACAAATATACAAATTGTTCATAGAAAAGGCAACAGAGTGGAAAAATCAGCCACAGGGATGCACAATGTTCTAGGGCAGCAAAGTCCACTGTGACACTTTAGATCTTTCCTGTGGTCTGAACTTGACTGGGTTTTTCTGTTGCCTAGAATAACTCAACTATGCTTCCAACCTCCTTCTCTAGTCTTCTATCAATTTTGTGAATGATTCGGCATTCTTCCAATAAAAACGCAGCATAGTCCCACCCTTGACTGTCTATGTGACCTTGGACAAGTCATTCAGCCACTGTCCACTGGGAGATGGGGAAATAGTACTCACCTCTAAGTTCAGTTGAAAGAATTAAATGAGAAACAGTAAATTGCTTACATGATGGCTGAGACATAGTAAATGCCAAATAAATGTTACCTCTCCTACTTTTTTATTACTAAATCTCTGAATTAGTATTTATATATGAGTTTATTTCATCAATATATCTAAACTAAAGACTCTTTAGAAATAGGGTCATACATCTCTTAAATTTATTTATGCATTCAGTTAGCCAACGAACATTTATTTGAGGAATTATCAGGCACTTTGCAAGGAAATAAAAGGTAAGCAAAAAAATCAACATAGTTCATTTCTCAAGGCAAAATAGATACCACTTCAAAAAAACTTCACATATCAATGCAGGGCTACGAAGCAAGGAATGTACTGTCTGAGAGTGCAAAGCAGAAGGATATAAAATTAAACATTCTCAAGGCAGAGGGGGAACATTGACCTGGAATCTGAAAAATAAGTAAGAGTTGACTAGCAAAGACTGGCAAAATGAGCATTCCATGCCAAAATAACCACATGACTAAAGGCCCTGTGGTAAAACAAAACGTGGCATGTTCAAGGACAAGGGACAAAGGACTGTCAAGGACTTAGAGGAGAGTAGTGCAGCATGGTGGGGTGGGGTGCTGGCCCTGCAGATGACAGCAGTGTATTTGAAATATCTTAAGAATGATGGGAAAGTATTAAAAAATCCAAGAAGGGTCATTACCAAAGCAAAAATCCATTAGACTTTAGACTTTTAGGAGTTGGTGCTGGAACAAATTAAGACTTTTGGAAACTATTGGGATGGAATGATTGCATTTTATATGTGAGAAGAAGGATGTGTGATTTAAAAGATCAAAGATGGACCGCTATACTATAAATATTTGTTGCCCACAAACCTCATGTCGAAATTTGATCCCCAATATTGTAGGTAAGACCAAATTAAAGGTATTTGGGCCATAAGGGTAGATCCCTTAGGAGTGGTTTGGTACTGTCCCCATGGTAACGAGTGAGTACTTGTTCTGTTAGTTCCTGTGAGAGCTGGTTGTAAAAAGAGTCTGCTGCCTACCACCCCTACCTTGCCTCTTCTCTCACCATGTGAGCTCTGGGCACATTGGCTCTTCGTCGCCTTCCACAATGAGTGGAAGCAGCCTGAAGCCCTCACCTGAAGCAGATACTGGCACCATGTTTCTTGTGCAGCCTGCAGAACTGTGAGCCAAATTAATCTCTTTTTTTAATAAGCTACCCAGCCTCAGGTATTCCTTTACAGCAAAACAAATGAACTAAGACAGTCATCCAAATCGTTTTGCTTTATGAAATGTTTACTCTGCCTATAGTTTGAAGAATGGATTGGAAGAAACAACAAATAGTTACAGGGAAACTACTTAGGAGGCTCCTACAGGAGTCCAGATGTAAGACACTGGTTGATTGAATTAGGTACTAGTGATAGGGATGGGGAGAATTGGGTAAATTGAGGTATTTAGGATGTAAATTTGACCAGACTTTGGGTGGGTTGGTTATCGTAGTAAAGAAGTAGGTGGAGTACAACCCTCATTTTCCCAAAGATTCCTTCCCAGTTTTCAAAATGGAGGACCAGTGTGCTTGAATAGAAACCTAGTACATTTCATGCTCAGATAATTTCTCATACTAAATACAAAATACTCCTAAGACATTCATCTGCAGAGTGCTTTAACATTTTCAAAGTATGTTCATATTCACTTTTTTACTTCATTCTCACTGAGGCAAAAGACAGGGAAATAATGCTTTGTTTCTAGATGGCAAATCTAATATGTCAGGGAATTGGGATCAGGGCCCACATTCTCTGCCGCTTGGTCCAGTGTATATTTTCTTCCACATAGCAAAATTTTTTTCCTATCCAAGTAACTAAAAGAATGCCAGCAGACTTCTCAGACAGGTTTTCTTTCACAAATACATGGCCTTTCATTCAATATCACATTTCATGAACATCTGTGGTTTCTGTGATTCACCAAATTTCGTGATATCATAGAGAGACTCACTAGCTTGAATTCTTGCATTGTCTCTGCAAAGTTAAGGGAAAATAAATAACCTGAAATGGCAGTTTCCTCAATGAAACATAGCCAGTTGTGTTCCTTTTTATGCAAGAAATTAAAACAAAAGTTGTCCTAAGGGGCAATAAATAACAGAACAACTTTGGAATCATAAAAATCTAGGAGAATTTTAGTTCTGCCAATTACTAGTAGCCAAATGATGTAGAGCAATTCTCTGAGCCTTTTTTTAAAATTTGCAAAATGAGAACTTATACAGCCAACTCTTAAGAGTATTTCAAAATCGTAAGTTGGATTACATAGCTATAGTTTGCTACAGTGGCTGGAGAAGACTAAGCTCTCAATAAATGGTAGATGAAATGAGAACTGACATCTCTTGTGGGAATCATTGTGTAATTAAAAAGTTAGTATCACATAATCAAAGGGCAAGTAAAGGATGAGAGACTTAGCATATCATGCTGTCATTTCTGAGGAATTTGGGGTGTTTCAGGGTCAGCTTATGAATCTGAGAAAGAGGCCTAGATGTTCCTGAGGGAACTAGAGTTACTGATTTACACTTTCCTTTCTTTATGTGTTAATTATTAATTGGTACTCTATTGTAGACACAGAGCCAGAATCCCCAGTCCACCTAAGATAATTTTATCACCACAAATTAACCTCTAAACTGAATAGTCCACACAGAGATCAAGAGATCATCTAGGGTAAGTCTGGCTCTTTTATAGTGACACAGTGTTAACATAGACTTCCATGTCTGTGAGGAAGTAAAATGGCCCCAGAATTTAAAAAAAAAAAAAAAAAAACCAACAGGAAATCCACTTCATTTCAAGACATTTTTATCATTTTGAGATTCTAGTGATTACTAATTTTTAAGACTCTGACACAACAATCTATCCTGTCATTGCTAATTGTAATAAATCAAAGTATAAGTAAAAACCTAGAATCACTGCCTCTCTTATTCATTATCTAGGCAGTGTAGGGAGACAGCAGCACATACAACAAGAATGTTAAATTTACTTATATTACTCAGAATCCAAGACTGTGAGATGTATTCACAAATTTATTTCCACAAAATATTGAATGAGTATGTAATATACCAAAAATTGTGCTAAACATTCTAGATATATGTAAATTAATAAGACACTATCTTTACCATCAAGGAGTTCCTGGCCTAGGGGGTGAAATAGAGACATGGGAGAAAATTTTTGCAAACTGTGCATCTGACAAGTTCTAGTATCCAGCATATATAAGGAACTTAAACAAATTTACAAGAAAAACACAAACACCCTTGTTAATAAGTGGGCAAATGACATAAAGAGACAATTTTCAAAAGAAGACATACATGTGTCCAACAATTACAAGAAAAAAGGCTCAATATCACTGATCATTAGAGAAATACAAGTCAAAACTACAATGAGATACTCAGAATGGTCAAAAAAAGTCAAAAAATAACAGATGCTGGTCAGGTTGAGGAGAAAAAGGAATGCTTATACACTGTTGGTGAGAGTGTAATTAGTTCAACCATTGTGAAAACCGGTGTGGTGATCCTCAAAGACCTAAAGACAGAAATACCATTCCACCCAGCAATCTCATTACTTGGTATATACCTAAAGGAATATAAATCATTCTATTCCAATAACACATGTACATGTATGTTCATTGCAGCACTATTCACAATAGCAAAGCCGTGGAATCAACCTAAATGCCCATCAACATTAGACTGGATAAAGAAAATGTGGTACATATACACCATGGAATACTATGCAGCCGTAAAATAGAAAGAGGTCATATCCTTTGCAGGAAACATGGATGGATCTGGGGGCCATTATCCTTGGCAAACTAACACAGGAACAGAAAACAGAGAATACCCCATGTTCTCACGTATAAGTTGGAGCTAAAAAATGAACACATGTACACACTGAGGGGAACAACACACACTGGGGCCCATTGGAGAGTGGAGGGTAGGAGGAAGAAGATGATCAGGGAAAACAACTAATGGGTACTAGGCTTAATACCTGGATGATGAAATATCTGTACAACAAACCCCCATGATACGTGTTTATCTATGCAGCAAACCTACACATCTACCCTGGAACTTAAATAAACTTTTTTTTAAAAAAGAAACAGTTAATTATAATATAATGCATTTGATGTTTTCATAGAAGCAATTATCTAGCCTAGAAACAATGTGAGACCAGAAAACATCTCTTAATTTATTTTATTTCTCCAAAGTTCAACAGAGTACAACCCGTATAGCAGGTACTTAATAAAAGTTTGTTGAATGAATGCATGCATGCATGAAAAAATCAATTGCAATGATTGAGGCATTGGTGAAAAAAGTGCACAATGGTTCACTATTTCAGGACCATATACTGTGCGTGGTCTCTGAAGTTGTATCTCGAGTTAGAGTTCACAGGTTAGTTACTAGATTATCTCTAATAAGTTGCCTTACTGATGCCTTTCATGGTGTTGGCAAAAACACCTTTTCTTCCTCTCCCCCTCTAGATGATGAGAGTCCCGGTTTGCAATAGCTGGGCAGTAGCGTGTGATCAACAGCTTGGTGGGGTGCGTTTGTTATCTGGTGCCTCATGTCTCAGGAAACTGATTGATAGAGAAATACCTGTGGAAACTGAACAAAATCTATTATATTCAAGAATTGTCCTTTAATGTTAGATAATTTCTCTATATCATAAAGAAAATGTATTTTGTTCATATTTAGGAAAACCTACCTTTCCAGCTTGAAGAGAAAATAAGATGGTCATATTTTCATACTGAGAGGCAGATAGCAAAGGGAAGATCCAACTGGAGACATTGTCCTTTTTACCAGTTATGTTACTGGTGACATGTAAGAGATCCATGTATATAATTTGAATGAAAGATTAAATAAATACATGAATGAAGAATGAATGAATGAACTCTAACTTGGCATGAGAGGAAAGTCTCACATAGAAGGCCAGTTGTACATTGCACACGATAAAATCTTTTTTTTTCATGAGGCTTATATTTACTTGAAAAATTGGGAAATTTGCAGATACATTTTGTCCTGAGGTTATAATGCCTAACTTAAAATAATTGGAAACCCTTATATCCAATCCTGAAGATTGAAGTCAGTTTATTTGTTAGAGGAAGGATATTTCTCAAATAGTTCTTAAAATTGACTACCTGTTTGGCCTTCCCACTGCTAAGTGACTCCTGGGATTGTTTATTTATTAGTGACCAAATATAAGTATATCTCTTCTGACTATTATGTCTCTCTTTACTTTTATATATATATATATATACTTTAAGTTCTAGGGTACATGTGCAAAATGTGCAGGTTTGTTACATATGTATACATGTGCCATGTTGGTGTGCTGCACCCGTTAACTCACCATTTATATTAGGTATATCTCCTAATGCTATCCCTTCCCCATCCTCCCACCCCCCGGCAGGCCCTGGTGTGTGATGTTCCCCACCCTATGTTCAGGTGTTCTCATTGTTCAATTCCAACCTATGAGTGAGAACATGCGGTGTTTGGTTTTCTGTCCTTGCGATAGTTTGCTCAGAATGATGGTTTCCAGCTTCATCCATGTCCCTATAAAGGACATGAACTGCACACGATAAAATCTTAATTCCTGATACTACCAGTCTAAAATAACAGCAGATTCTTTCCACATGTCTTATAATTTTCTGTCTTAAAGAAATTAGGCATAAAACCACAGTTAATAGATACATTTCTGTTCAAAGGGGTCACCTGTACTAGTTGCTAAATTTTCCTGATAGCAGAGGGGCCTGAAGCCAACTTTGATATTCAAGCCCAGTGGCAAATATGAGTAAATTTGCCTTGTGGTTCTGTCCATTTTTGTCCCAGATGAAACAAATTGTACCTACTCCAGTTACATCAGATAGAGATGTCATTATTCTTAACCCAGGCTGCACAGAATAATTACCAAGTAAAGTTTTTAAAAAATGCTACTATAAGCCCCATCCCAGACCAATTAAATTAGATTCTCATGGGATAGGACCTAGCCATGTGTATTTTTTAAATGTTTCCCAGGGGCTTCTAATATGTGGTCTAGACTAAGAAATACTGAATAGACTCATTTTTACCTCCTGCAGGTGCTAACCAATGCTTCCCAAACTTCAAGGTGCACACAGGTCACTCAGGGACCTTACAAAAATGCAGATTCTGATTTAGTAGGACTGGGGTAGGGTCTGAGATTCTGTCTTGCCAAGAAACTCCAGATGAGGCTAAGATGTTGCTGAGCCATATACTACACTGCAAGTAGCAAGGTGCTAAATCACTTATGAACGGGGACTTCCTACAAGTATTTGAGGAAGAAATGTGTTTTCATACTGCTATTAAGACATACCCAAGACTGGGCAATTTACAAACAAAAGCAGTTTATTGGACTTACAGTTTCACATGGCTGGGGAGGCCTCACAATCTTGGCAGAAGATGAAAGGCACGTCTCACATGGTGGCAGACAAGATAAGAAGAGCTTGTGCAGGGAAACTCCTTTTTTAAAACCATCATATCTCGTGAGACTCATTCACTATCATGAGAACAGCACAGGAAAGACCTGCTCCCATAATTCAGTCACCTCCCACCGGGTTCCTTGCATGACATGTGGGAATTGTGGTAGTTACAATTCAAGATGAGATTTGGGTAGAGACACACCTGAACCATATCAAAATGGATCTCTGGAGAGATAGCCTCCCGAGGGGTCACATGCATCAGGCACACACTCAGATCCTGCATAAACATTTTTGCTGTTGAATAATGAAAGACTTAGAAATTGGTGAATGACCACAGCTAGGAGCTCGCCAACCAGCTAGCCTGGGCCATCTCCCAGTTAGCCACACAGGCCACAATCAATTCAGCAATTCAAGTGTTAACGCCTGCCACGTCAGGGAACCTCTAGGACTCTGCCTCAGCCCTAATGACTTATTGTTTGTTCTGATTTGTCAATCTTTGCTGAATTGGCTATTAAATCTTTTCAAAATCACTCTTTAGCACCATACCAAGCTATGACCCCTGGATGAGTCAGACCTAGAAAACTGTCAGATTGCTGTCTTGAGGTTGTGTTATGTTGAAAGATGATACATTTATTCACCAATATAGGTAATTTGGATGAATAAAAAACATGAGATCAGCAAGGTCTCATGGTAATAGACAAATTAGGTAAAAAGACATAAGTTAAGGAAAAAATTTGATCTAACAAAAATGATAAAATAACAGTAATTTAATATGCAAGTTCACCACAAACAGGCAGATTAAATGAGAGGAAACCCTTGGTTTAATAAAAAACTAGAGACTCTATGCAACTGAAAATAATTAGAAATTTGCCCTATTGTCATCAACAGAAATCACAGGCCTAGCTAAAAAAAAAAAAAAAAAAAAAAAAAAAAAAGACAGTTTTTATCTGTAATAAGTAATTGCAATGTATCATATGTATTACAAAAATCAGTTATTATAAATTAAAGTGGAATATTTAGTTTTAAAAACATATTTTAGGTTGATATTTACTCATGTGTAATTATTTACTTATTTTAAAATCAATTTTCCAGATTAGTAGTTTTAACTACATCTCTAAATGTGTAAAGAATTTTAAGAAAAACTAGAAGAAATTTTAGATCTTTACCGTCTGCATATTTCTTCCAAAATAGTCTAACCAAGAAACAAAACAATAACAATAATGAGAAAAAGCAAAACCAATTGAAGATGTATGCCTTGGGTTCTTATAAGACACATCCGAGAAAAAAAATTCAGAGAGTCGTCAACTCCACAACACCTGTTGCATAGAATAAACCAGCATAGACTCTTTGTCCTAACGTCACAGTATTTTTATTAGTTTTACCTCTCTAGTGTACCTAATTGGGGCCACTGAATCATTTTAAAGTGTTACATGAAGATTGTGTGCTTTTAAAGCATCCTAAAATATATCCATTAGGGTTGTAAAGTGCATTTCCATCAGTCTCCTTAAAGTTCTAGATGCATAGGTTTAACAAGCTGTTGCCATCCACTATGCCATTATTCTGACTGATCTTTGTTTTACTTTCATTTACCTCAATTTGTACTCTGCCTTTAATTTTTTTAAGTACAACAGAATTACTAATGTGATTTCTGACTTCATCTTTTCCTTTTCCTGTGGATCTAAATCAAATACTGTGTCATTTTTAATGTACTTAACAAAGGAGGTTTTGAAGCTCAGAAACACGTATGGCTAATTATCTGTAACCAAAAAACTGCTTTCCACTTCTTTCTTTCTTTCCTACAAGCGGCCTCCCCCCTTGCTAGCATGTCTAATATCAGGACCTTAAAATCCTCCCACCATATGTCAGAGATATTTGATCTTTTTCTGTCTAAGCCTGTGGTGGGCTTATAGTTCACACTGTCTGCTATGTCTGATTCCTCCTCAGGGGAGTCTGATTTCACATTCTAACGACTCTAAATAGGTTTTAGAAATAGTTTCTTCTTGTTTCTTCTCGCTAGACTAAGAAAAGAACAAGCACGAAGAATGAAAAGAAATAAACATGCAGTGGCTCTACACTGAAAAACACAGACCTCTGCCTGGTCAGCTCAGTTATCTGACTGTCTACAGCTTTTCCACCCACGTCCTTCCGTTGTGTGATAACCAATCCTGAATACAAGCAGAAATACAGATTAGGCTTGCCAAACGTGGACAGATGGGACCAGTCAGGACACAGAGGCAGATATTTCCAGCCCTCTGCTTATTGCACACAGAAACTTGTTGGAAGCCTAAAGCGTGGAGTTTTCTTAGCAAATCTAATAAGAAAATGTTTTTAAGAATGCAATGTGGAATACAAAACAGATTCCTTAGGTTTTGTAAATAATGTATTCAGATTCAAGAGAAACATCCACGCAACCTGAAGCTCTTGAACATGACAGCAGCTTCCATTTTTCTTTTCATTTGTTCCTAACTGTTCTCTCCTCTTGGTGGGACTGGCAGGTGGTGCCTGTCCTGCTGCTACTTGCAATGAGTGACCCTGTGATGGCAGATGATCTTTGTGGATTCTGGCGTGAAGGGTTTTTTTGTTCTGTTTTTAACCCTAGCAGAGGCTAATTTAACCACATATCGCCATCTTCAAATTGCAGACAACTGGGACTTCCAGTGAATATTTTTGTTTTTAACCATTGGGAGGCCCAACTGCCTCCCTGTGCAAATTTTTAAAGGTGTATTTTAATTCCCAAGCAATAGAAACACACTGACCAAAGCAGTATTCAGGGTAGCACAGAGATGTGTTAGAAAAAGGCTCTGTTCAAGATGTGCTTTCTGCTGAGATGGGAACAAAATCATATGAGAGATATTAAAGAAAATAGTGGGGTCTTAAGGAAACTCAGCATAGTATGATTATGTTGGCAGAAGACTAGAGAGACTGGGCAGACCTGCAGTCAGTGAAGTTTTTGAACAAAGGCAGTGGTATATGCACCCTTCATCACATTTCTATCCCTCCCTCTCCCCCTTCGCCAGCCACTCCTGTAAATTTCAGGTTTTGGCACTGACTCTCTTGTCAGGTGCCACATACATCACCCAGCTTGTTTACAGAGAACAAGCTTCTGTTGTTCTACCAGAAAGGAAAGGACAATCAAAAGGAAAGTTCATAATTAACCTCACTCAAAGAATATTTGCATTACTTATTTTGACCAGTATCTTAGAATTTATACCCATTTTAATTAACGACCCTTTTTTCCCACAATAAGCAAGAATAAATGAAAGACTAACTCTGAATCTATGGCAGAACTCACCTGCCTATTCACTCACATTGGAAGGTGTCCCTTGGGAGGAATACGTAACAAGAACAGCATCAGAACTCAGCATTTTCCACCTTAATTGGTGCTTAACCTTGTATATTTGCTCAAGTTATTTCTGTTGGAAAAAATGATGGCCTTCAGACAGGATTTGTGCAATGCCCTTGTAAATGGGGGCCAAAACATGACTTATAAAAATGGTGCTGGAAATAAGAAATGGGTTATAAAAGCATAGGGAAAGAGAAACAGAAAAGTGGTAGAAAATGCCTATGTATTCTCTGCCACCCATACAGAGAGAAGGAACAAACCTTTCCACGGACTTCCCGAAAAGATAAACACACACTTTAAGGAGAATACATTTGCACTACCATAGTAGCACTTTTGTGTAATACATTTCTACCTTATGCCTCACTTTGTTGGGTCGGGATGGGTAGTGGTAATGAAGGGAACTCTGGTGGGGAGAGGTAGCACCTTGTCATATATACTTCAGGATTCCCAGTTTCCATGACAGTTCCTGAACATTAAAAAGCAATAAATTTGTCATTTGTCATGTGACATGGCATTCTGAAAGTCTATAGGGAGAAACTGGGGGCCATCCCATAACTGTACTTTTCAGGTTCCTTTGATAGTTTTAGCTCTTATTGTTTATTAACCAGTTGAATCTGGTATGCACTATATTCTTAAAATGTGAATAATATAATGAAAACACTGGGAGATCTACTTGCTGCTCTAGTTTGCTACAAAATATATTTGGACTCTGAGAATGCAAGGGTAGAACCAAGTCATTTCAACCAATAGTCACTTTGCATAGCGTCTTGGAAAACTTTCTTTGGTCTTTCTCTTCATGATCATTCCCTGTGAATGACTGTGGCAGAGCGCAAATATGCGCTCGCTCTCTCTCTCTCTCTCTCTCTCTTTTTGAGATAGAGTCTTGCTCTCTCACCCAGGCTGGAGTGCAGTGGCGCGATCTCAACTCACCACAACCTCCACCTCCCTGTTTCAAGCGATTCTCCTGCCTCAATCTCCCGAGTAGCTGGGATCATAGGTGTAAGCCACAACGCCCAGCTATTGTGTGTGTGTGTGTGTGTGTGTGTATGTGTGTGTGTGTATTAGAGAGAGGGTTTCACCATGTTGGCCAGGCTGGTCTTGAACTCCTGACCTCAGGTGATTCACCCGCCTCGGCCTCCCAGGGTGCTGGGGTTACAGGTATGAGACACCACACCCGGCCACAAACATTCTTAGATTCGTGTTTTTTTGTTCTTTTATTTTTCCTGTGCTTTCTTGACTGTAGTCTTAACATGGAAAGTCCAAACAATGCAGAGATATAGAGAGCAAGAGTCAAACTAAAATACCTTTAGAGGTCAACAAGGCCACATAAATGTGCGAAGCAAACCAGCTGGCAGGGATATGGGGGCCCTTCCACCTCTTGAAGAACTAGCGAAAATGTGCCCAGCCTCAATGTCTGGATGTGCCCAAGCTGGAGTGTAGTGGCACGATCTCGGCTCACTGCAAGCTCTGCCTCCTGGGTTCACGCCATTCTCCTGCCTCAGCCTCCCAAGTAGCTGGGACTACAGGCGCCCACCACCATGACTGGCTAAATTTTGTATTTTTAGTAGAGACTGGGTTTCACCGTGTTAGCCAGGATGATCTCCACCTCCTGACCTCGTGATCTGCCCACCTTGGCCTCCCACAGTGCTGGGATTACAGGCGTGAGCCACCGCGCCCGCCCATGTCTGGAATTTTAATTCAAAAAACTAAACAACAACAACAACAACACGTCTCCTAAAGTACATCTAAGACCTCACAAACTGCCAATTTCAGCAAGGAAAGGTCAGAAGGTCTCCTTCACCTTCCTGCCACTTAAAATTATTTCATTACATTATTCACTCACTTTCATGTATATGTTCGTGTGTTGTGTGTGTCTATACTTATGTCTGTATTTGCTTACACAGTATCACCACTTAAAAGGCATTAGGCATTAAACACTAAGAGTGGACAGCATAGCAGAGTGTAACTATGTGGTCAATGCATGTTGCCTCTGATGCCTTGATGCAGAGAGAAGAGAATGAATAAGATTTGTGCAGGCTCACAAAATTCACAATGGCTCTGCATTAAAAATGGGAATATGTGGGAACCAGAGCCTAAGCAAAAGTACAAAAGATGAGATATGTGCGCCCCAGGCAGCAAGAAACTATTGGGGAAGATGGCTCAGATTCTGATATGAGCACCAGTGGGAGAGAGAAATTCAGGTAGAGTTAAGTCAGTGAAAAGGAACTGACTCCATTTGTAAACTAAAAAAATCTAAATAGCACAGAGGTCCATAAGATGAAAGAGTATTACTTATATTTTTTTTCAGGATAGCACATCAAAGTAAAGAGAAGGAGAAAGCAAAACAAGTTCTGATGTTAAATGAAGAAAACAGAATTGAACTTTTGAGCAAAAAAGTAAAATTGGAAGCTTTAAAAGTAGAGGCTTTAAGAAAAGAAGTAAATCCTAAGGCAACACCAACTATTCTACAACTGAAGAGCTTGTGGTTTCAGACAATCTTAGATACTCTTTAAATCATACCCCTTATGAATATTCAGATATATATGTTCTTCAGCCCAGTATAAAAATGTTGGATCTTTTTATTTCTGCAGTAAGCTCTTTTTCCCTGTCTCCCTCCCTCTCTTCCCCAAAGAAATGTATGCTAATCTCAATTTATAAAAAGAGTTAACAGGTCCCTCAATATGTCGGCTATGAAGTCACAAACTGAATAGAGATCTTCCTAGTTGCATCTTATTAGAGGAAAATAAAACAGAAAAATCTGACTGTGTTTCCTGTGCTGAGAAAATTTATTTAGCTCTCTTAAATGTTATGCTCACTGAAACTCTCAAACTTGAGCTTTGTTCTTCCTATGGGTATGAGGTTAAAAAAATATCTTATTTCATTTTCATCCACACATTCACAAAGTTCATCTGTCAAGAGCTCTCTGGAAGCAAAGTCCTGAGAAGGTTTTGTCTCCAGTCCCTACTACGCAAGGCAGTGTCTAGTGCATCTTACAGCTTAGGTTAATCTGTAATTTAGTCTAAAGCTGTTCTGGAACTTCACAGGTTGGGGTGACTTTCAAGTGATTCATGAATCCATGTTTAAACCATAAACTTTAAATGTTGTACATCTGCATTCTAATCTAAAGCAACCTTAAATACAGCAGCTGGCAGCAGGCTGTATCTCACATTGCCTGCCAAGGAATCCAGCCATTGGTGTGTTCACAGCCATGGAATTATTACGGCTGTAACAACTGAATTCATGTTAGTTCTTAACTTCAAGCTGATTGGTTTACTTGGCTGCACTTGTGTTTATTTCTTTCGTAGCTTTTGTTATATTTATTTGACAGCCACTTATTTGGCATTTTCTCCAAGGAACAGACAAGTACACATACATAATTTCACTTTGACTTTCTGTATAGCATCAATACATAAGGAAAAGTGCATCTGGGTAGTTTTCAGAGCTGTGATATGTCACCTAAGGACAGGAAACTAAGTTAGAGTAATCACTCAAATCTAACATGCCTCATTGTACTTAGGTATATTGAAGAATAATATATTAGATGTTTTGGTCCTCACAACTCTCTACCTTTCTTTCTCATTACCTTATAATCAGGTAACCATGGTTAACTAGATTTCATGTTTTCCTATTAGATAAAACATCTATAAGATGTTTATAAGGAGATAAGGAGAACATCTTCTGTTCTTTCTACCACCATTTCCTCTTGTTACATAAATAGCTCTGTCTCTGCACTGTCGTTTCTCCAACCTATCCCACACACTTCTGTCAAATTAATTTTCCTACACTCTGCTTTGAAATCCTGTGCTTAAAAATTTCATGGGGTCCTGACTTGCAACAAGAGAAGGACCCTACACAATACCTTCTGATACAACTAAACAGTCGACTTACTCTTCCTAAACACTATAGTCACACCCTGATTCTAAGTCCTCAATCACTGTCTCATCAATTTTTTTTTCAAAATAAATTCAGATTTCCTTTTCATCTTGTTCTGTAAAGACTTCCCTGTCACCCGAGGTCCTCAGAGATAAGTATATGAACTAAGAGCCAGAGTTCCTGTTCATGCTCAACAATGTGATCTAAACACATTATAAACATTATCTCAAATAATTCTCACAAAACACCTACAAGAAAAGCATTATCAATCGTCCCACTGTGCAAGATGAGAAGACAGAGTCATCTATATAATTAAGTCACTCGTCCACTGTTACAGGGCTAGTCAATGGTAGAGCCAGTGTTTAAATGCTAATCACATCATTATTGCATCTCCTCCTTGAGACTTCTTTGAGATTCCCCTAGTTCATTAATTTGGCTAGCTTGCTTTTGCTTGCATATAATTTTCATCACCCGTTAGGAGACATGGCCCACTAAAAGCTGATGCTCTTGTCCACTGCCTTATGTGTTAGAGGTGTGGAACAGTTCATTGGACTCTCCATCAAATATTTCTCGTTTTCTTCAGCACATAAGCTGATGGTATCTAGCAGCTCTCTTGTATTTTGGCATGACTGTATGCCAGTTGTGGTTAGTGAAATGTGAGGAGAACAGATTTTGTTTCCAGGTGGATGCTTTAAGAGTCACAGTGCAATTCACTGTCTCTTAGTCCCTCAGCTGTGACTTTCCAATAAGATCCCAATAGGTGCCATTCTAAGAGCCTGGGTTCCAGAGTGAAGCCCACATGGAGCAGAGTACCCAGTGGACCTGTGCTGGGCCTGGAAGAAAAGCAAACCTTTGCAATTTTATCACCGTATTTTTTTCTGCATAACAACTAGCCAATCTAACTAACAACAGTGCGTCTGTGAAGAGTTGTGACAGGAACTCACGTGAAAGCAAAAACCAGAAGAACTCACCAATTACATTTAAAACATCCACAAAATGTCTGTAAGAAAGGTGGTAAAGCGAAGAAGCTTTTCACCTGGGAAAATCTGATCCTTAAGGATTTTCAGTTCAATTGTGGTCACAGTCAAGTGCTGGATCATAAAAGGAGACTCTAGAAAACCCAGTTTTGATTTGAAACTCTTTTCATAAGCTCTGCATGGATCACAATTCTCCTGTTTAGAGCACCTATTACTTTTTCTATTTTCTCTTTGTCCAAATGGCTATTCTCCAGGCCACTCTTACCCTCATGCCTTTTTCCTTTGATTATTTTACTCCAGTTTATTTACTTATTTATTATAATTTAAGTTCTGGGATACCTGTGCACAACATGCAGGTTTGTTACATAGGTATACATGTGCCATGATGGTTTGCTGCACCCATCAACCCATCATCTACATTAGGTATTTCTCCTAATGCTATCCCTCCCCTAGCCCCCAGCCCCTGACAGACCCCCGTGTATGATGTTCCCCTCCCTGTGTCCATGTGTTCTCATTGTTCAGCTTCCACTTATGAGTGAGAACATGTGGTGTTTGGTTTTTTGTTCCTGTGTTAGTTTGCTGAGAATGATGTTTCCAGCTTCATCCGTGTCCCTGCAAAGGACATGAACTCATTCTTTTTATGGATGCATAGTATTCTATGGTGTATATATGCCGTATTTACTTTATTCAGTCTAACATTGATGGGCATTTGGGTTGGTTCCAAGTCTTTGCTATTGTGAATTGTGCTGTAGTAAACATACATGTGCATGTGTCTTTATAGCAGAATGATTTATAATCCTTTGGGTATATACCCAGTAATGGGATTGCTGGGTCAAATGATATTCTTATTTCTAGATCCTTGAGGAATCGCCACACTGCCTTCCACAATGATTGAACTAATTTACACTTCCACCAACAGTGTAAAAGCGTTCCTATTTCTCCACATCCTTTCCACCATCTGTTGTTTCCTGACTTTTTAATGATCACCATTCTAACTGGTGTGAGATGGTATCTCATTGTGGTTTTGATTTGCATTTCTCTAATGACCAGTGATGATGAGTTGTTTCTTTTTTTTTTTCATGTTTGTTGACCACATAAATGTTTTCTTCTGAGAAGTGTTTGTTCATATCCTTTGCCCACTTCTAGATGGGGTTGTTTCTTTTTTTCTTGTAAATTTGTTTAAGTTCTTTGCAGATTCTAGATATTAGCCCTTTGTCAGATGGATAGATTGCAAAAATTTTCTCCCATTGTGTAGGCTACCTGTTCACTCTGATGATAGTTTATTTTGCTGTGCAGAAGCTCTTTAGTTTAATTAGATCTCATTTGTCTATTTTGGCTTTTGTTGCCATTGCTTTTTGTGTTTTGGTCATGAAGTCTTTGCCCATGCCTATGTCCTGAATGGTACTGCTTAGGTTTTCTTCTAGGGTTTTTATGGTTTTAGGTCTTATGTTTAAATCTTTATTCCATCTTGAGTTAATTTTTGTATAATGTGTAAGGAAGGAGTCCAGTTTCAGTTTTCTGCATATGGCTAGCCAGTTTCCCCAACATCATTTATTAAATAGGGAATCCTTTCCCCACTACTTGTTTTTATCAGGTTATCAAAGATCAGATGATTTTAGATGCGTGGTGTTATTTGTGAGGGCTCTGTTCTGTTCCATTGGTCTGTCTCTGTTTTGTTACCAGTACCATGCTCTTTTGGTTACTGTAGCCTTGTAGTATAGTTTGAAGTCAGGTAGCATGATGCCTCCAGATTTGTTCGTTTTGCTTAGGATTGTCTTGGCTATACAGGGGTGTGAAAGACTTCTTCAAGGAGGACTCAAACCACTTCTCGAGAAGTAACAGAGGACACAAACAAATGGAAAAACATTCCATGCTCATGGATAGGAAGAATCAATAATGTGAAAATGGCCATACTGCCCAAAGTAATTTATAGATTCAATGCTATTCCCATCAAGCTACCATTACCACAGAATTAGAAAAAATGACTTTAAATTCCATATGGTACTCTTCAGTTTTTAAGAGTCTCCAAGTATGTACAATAAACTTCCCATCACAGGGACTATATCCAGAGCATCCTTCTCTATATATCACAGTTCAATTTCCAGTCTCTCCAGCTGGAAAGAAAGAAAGAAAGAAAGGGAAAGGGAAAGGGAAAGGGAAAGGGAAAGGGAAAGGGAAAGGGAAAGGGAAAGGGAAAGGGAAAGGGAAAGGAAAGGAAAGGAAAGGAAACTCAGCCCCAGTTTTAAAAATGGGTGTGGGATGCTCTGGGTAACCAAATTTTCTCATTTATGGATAGAGATGATTGGCTCTTATTTCACCTTTAGGATGAATATATGTTATTTTACTTCCCTTCTTTAGCTTTGACACTATAATGTAATCGTTGCTGTTATATTTGATCAAAGGTCTCCAGATCACCATTCTATACATCATTGAATATTGTATGGTAGTATAGGTAGAGCTGGAAATAATGTAGAAAATTATGTGAATATGTATTTATTCCATGACATTCCTAGAGGAGTAAAAATTAAATCTCAGACATTAAATTTTGTTTGTAGCTTACAGATTAGAAAGTGTATAGCATCTATAATAAAAATATAATTATAGGAGAGTAAATTTTAAAACTTCTAGTTAAGTGAAGCTATCTTGTATTAAGGTTGAGATAGGAATTCCCTAAAGACAATATTCGGAGTATTTATAGAACTAGTCCTAATAACGACTTACAAGGTTTTATCTAAAGGCAATGTATACGCTAATTAGGCATTTTAGAAGATCAGACAAATTTATTTCAAAATTAAATTATTGCAGGTGTCCAATGTATGGATGAGTAGTGAGGAAGAGAAGTGGGGAACCAGGAGAATTTCCTGTAGGAAAACGATAAATGACATTGAAAGTGTACTCTAGAGGGGTGGTCCCCAATCCCACCCCCACAACCCCACCCCCCGCAACCCCTCGCCTGCAGGTACTTTCGATTTTCATAGGAGCATGAATCCTATTGTGAATTGTGCTTGTGAGGGATCTGGGTTGCCTGTTCCTTATGAGAATCTAATGCCTGATGACCTGTCACTGTCTCCTATCACCCAAAGATGGGACCTTCTAGTTGCGGAAAAACAAGCTCAGAGCTCCCACTGATTCTACATTATAATGGGTTGTAAAATAATTTCATTGTACATTACAATGTAATAATAATAAAGTGCACAATATATGTAATGAGCTTGAATCATCCCCAAACCATCCCCCCCACCCCTACCCCAGTCCCCGGAAAAATGTGTTCCATGAAACCTGTCCCTGATGCCAGAAAGGTTGGGGACCACTGCTCTAGAGGCAAGAAAATGAGTGCTTTGTCTTTTCTATTATTAAGACCCACAGCTGATTTGAAACCTTCTGAGCTAAGGGTCACCACAGACTAGAAACAGTTGCACTTGCTACTAACCAATTTAATTTGGACTATCTCAGCCAGCCTTATTGAATTCTCTCCAAGCCCCCGGAGGCAAAAAGGTACTGCTGTACTTAACTGTTCAATAAGGTTTACTTTCAGGCCTCGCTGGTGCAGCTTGGTTGTACATTCAGCATCATCTAGTTTAAACATATTGAGCAATCAATTTAAACTTGTTATTGTCATTGGGGTTTGAAAATTTAATAAGCAATTACCTGAACACATTCCTTTATGTTTTTAATTTATACTGAGATGTTGTTCCATTTTCAGGCCTAAAGCAATCATGCCCTCCAGAATGTTTAATTGAATGAGTCCATAATGCAAGCCTTTTTCTTAACTGTATTTTCCTACTGTGATTTATGAAGCTGAATAAAGTAGTGTCTTCATAAAAAGGGAGCCAACAGTAAGTGAAAATTTCAAAGATCTGACATAGATGGAAGAGAACAATCTTTTTTTATGTAAAGGAAGCTAGCTGACCTATTGTCTCCTTTATACAGCAGAGCCTTTCCTGTAGGATAAATCTAAAATGCTCTACTCTCCTTGTATTCTGAAGCAATGCTGTAGAATTGTATATATGTTGTTTTGTATCCTGCCACATGAAGTGAAGTGGTGGTCTTTCATTTATAGAAGTGTTTGTTTCCTAAAAAAAAACTCTGAAAATTAAGTAGTTTATTTTATCTAATAATTGTTTTCTCTCTTGTTTTGTGTCTAAAACAGGGGTCAGCAAACTTTTTCTGTAAAGGGCCAGATGGTAAATATTTTAGGATTTGCAACCATATGGTCCTTGTCTCAACTACTCAACTCTGCAGTTTTAGTGTGAAAGCAACGATAGATGATACATAAATGAATGGGTATGGCTCAGTTCCAATAAAACTGTGTTTACAAATCAGGAAGCAGGCTACATTTACCTCACTGGTCATAGTTTGCTAACCTCTGGCCTAGTATATTTAATAGAAATAACATTTCTCTGTGTGTGTGTGTGTGTGTGTGTGTGTGTGTGTGTGTTTGTGTGTGTTTTGTTTGGTTGGTTGATTAGTTAGGGTTTTGTTGTTGTTGTTGTTGTTCTTGTTAGTTTGTTTGCTTATTTGTTTGTTTTGCCAAAAATGTGAAGTTCTTTCCAGGCTTCCTTAATATGTTTTCGTTCATCTGCCCCAAAATGCTAACTGTTCAAAGGATATTTTTTCTTTGATTTGCTGCTGTTAGGGGTGATATATTTTTAAGCCATCCCCACGACTTCACTTATCATTTAAGAAATGATGTCTCTCAAATGTTACCTTTAGTCCATACCTTTCTTCTAAATGACAGAGCACCACACCTAACCATGTATCTTCTAACCAGGAGCTCATATATAGACATATTAAAGATACATCAATCTATGTCCAAATTAGAACATGTTTTCTTTCCACCCAGTTTGCCATATATCCTACTTAGCCATAGGAATATAACTACTCCCTGAAATACTCTAATGTTTTGTTTTCCTTCCAATTCCATATCAACTTTTCCTGGTTTCATCTAACTGGCTGTAAACTCTGTAGCTTCCTCTCCATCTCCACTGTCTCTGCCAAAAATTTTTGTCTCCTTCCTGAGATATTGTTAGAATATATGTATGGATACCCCATTCTCCAGTATTTTTCCTTTTCAAAAGCACATCTCACTATTGCTTATTTTCCTAAAATGTCATTTTTTGACTAAAGACCTACAATTATTTCTTTTCCCTACAAAAAGATCAACATAGAATAAAAAGCCTTTCCAACACCAACATATCTACCCTGCCTTGCTTCCCTTCACCTCTACTCAGTGCTACTCCACCTGCCATGGGAGTTCATGCAAAAGTCATAGTGGATAATACCTCTCCTTTCCCATAGAACCAATGTCACTGGACGTTTTTGCACACTAGATTACATCCTTTCCGTGTTCCACATACTATGCCAGATTCTGAGGATACAAATATGAAAAAGACAAAAAGCTTACAAGTTTACAGTATAGCTGGGACAACCAAATCAAACACATCTTGATAATATAAAGAGACAATATGAGAAGGAGCTCAGTATAGTGGTTTAAACATGGACCATGGCATGGCATTATTTGAATTCGCATTCCATTGTTCCACTTGGTTGAGGGACATTTAGCAGGTTACTTAGTGTCTTAGTTCATTTTGGCTGCTATAACAAAATGTTGTAGACTGGGTAATTGATAAACAATAGAAATGTGTTTATCACAGTTCAGGACGCTGAGAAATCTAAGATCAAAGTGCCAACAGATTTGGTGTCAAGTGAGAGATTGCTCTCTGCACCAAAGATGGTGCCTTCTAGCTATGTTCTCACATGATGCAAGAGCAAACAGGGATCTCTGAGGACTATTTTATAAAGGCACTAATTCCATTCTTAGAGTGGAGCCCCTGTGACCTTATCACCTTCCAAAGGCACCACATTGTGCTACCATCACCCTGGTGATTAGGTTTCAACATAAGAATTTAGAGGTATACAAATATTCAAGACCTAGAATTTGGCCTCTCTGTGTTTTAGTAATAGATAACTTGTCAATAAAATAATGGTATAAAGAGCATATCTTAGAGGAGTATTGCAGTGATTAAATGAGTAAATAGTTTGTAAATTCCTTCGAACAGTGTCTAGCATAGGAAGCACTATAAAATATAGACAGACAAATAACATATGGGTACATATAAATCATATAAAATTTTATAAAATATATATATATTATATATACCCATAAATACATATATACTGTTGTATCAGGCCATTCTTGCATTGCTATAAATACCTGAGACTGGATAATTTATAAAGAAGGGAGGTTTAATTGGCTCACCGTTCTGCAAGAATTACAGAAAGCATGGTGCTAGCATCTGCTTGGCTTCTCGTGAAGCCTCAGGGAGCTTTCAATCATGGCAGAAGGTAAAGTGAGAGCAGGCAGGTTACATGACAAAAGCCAGAGCAAGTAAGAGAGTGGGGGAGGGAGGTGCCACACACTTCTAAACAACCAGACCTCACGAGAACTTCCTATCAGGAAGACAGCACTAAGCCATGACGGATCTGCCCCCATGACCCAAATACCTCCCACCAGGCCCAACCTCCAGCATTGGGGACTATAATTCAATATGAGATTTGGGTAGGGACAAATATCCAAACTATATCAACTATATATATGTGTGTATATGCATATAAATAAGTATTATTATTAGTTAGTCAACAATAGGAAAACTGGTGAGGAAGCAAGTAATTACACATACAGAGTGAGGAAAAGTTGAAGAAAGAAAGAAGGCATTTCCATGGAACTTGGAAAATGAGGTGATAATTAAGAAGCAGAATCAGGCTTTAAACCCAAGTCAGTCTGTCTCCAAAGTACGTTTTATGCTAGTGTGTTCTAAGCATCATGTTTATATTAGTCTTTTATCACAGAATTTTTATATAAAAGGTCCTTTGCATTGTTCTTTGGTTTCTACACAAAATCTAGCTTTAAATGACTACAGGAGTTCGTGATCATGAATCTCTGGGTCTGTCTTTATGTCAATTATCTTTCCCTTCACATCATTTTTATACCTAGAAGCAACTGTGATGGAGAAGAAAGGAGGTTTTAATCAGAAGTTTTAAGTTGCAAGTCCAGGTTTCTCTATGTCATGGGGCAAGTTACTTTAACTCTGGTGAGATTTTTCGCATACATAAAATGGAGGTGGGGGTACTTTACTCACAGCACACAGGAGAGGATTAAAGCAGTCACTGCCTGGATAAACACCGGTAAACTTCAGAGAAATATGTGCACAGATGGTGTTGTTATGGGTCTCCAAATTCCGCCTGTCTTTTCAGACCCACCTCAAGCTCACTAACTTCTACAAAACTTTCCTGCCCATTCAAAATCAGTGATCACCTGTTATAAATTTAAATCACTGTCTGTACCACTGAGGCAGCTCTTGATTATGAGACTCTTTTCTTTTATCGTATCACTGTGTCATTATTTAATAGTCAATATGTATGTAATTTATTTACCCAAGTGGACCCAAAACTTCTGCTTGATATATACTATATTATACAGTGTATATATGGGGAATACCATTGTTTCAAAGACTATGCTAAGCACATAGTGGGGTTAATAGATATTGAGTAATAAAAAATAAAAAGATAAATTGATAAAAGGGAAAGTAGAGTCAAATGTAATCTTAAAACAAGTAATGGAACACATATATTGTGCCAAAATAATTTTGAATATACCTTTATTATTACAATATCTGTAACAAGTTAAATGTCTTTCCTGTTTATAGAAACCATTAGCCACTAGGTTAATTCTGAAATAAAAGCTGGGTGAGCACCTACTGGGTGCTAGGGCTGAGGCTTTCAGGAGAAGATGAGACAATTGGCTGTTTCCTTCATAGAAAACGAAATGCCTGAGATGACTCAGTCTCAACCCAAAGCACGACTTTTGTATTAAATTTGCTCTTCATCAGCAAAACTGGATCTGGATGTCTAATGAAATGTATAACACGCAGTAGGCACTTAGTTAATGAAGGTATTCAGCACATGTTGAAAGAGGGAAATTAGAAATTAGAGGACAATATAATAATCTTAGGATATGGAGATTGAAGTGGAGTTGGGTAGGAATTTAAACGTAAGCAATATCCTCTTAAAGAGTATGACTCAGAGAAAAAAGTGACATAGAAAAGACAGGAAAATCAAAAGTGCAGAGCTAGGCAAGACTTTTCCATCAAGAATTCTCAGCAAGTGTTTTCCATGTATTTTCATGACATTTGTCAAGTTGTATTTAAATACTATGATTATACACTCAAATTTTAACTATGCACACCCTCTCCCTCAAATGCTTCCTTATAAATCCAAGTCTTATTCTCATATTAGTATTTTGATAAAGTAGGAATTTTTATTTTTCTTCCCTTGATGCACTCTAATTTTAGAGAAAGTAGAAATCACATGTCTGACATACATATAGACACATAAATACGCTATGTCTTCAGAAGAAAGGAAGGAAAATGAACATTTATTTTGTCTAATTGTGAACCTAGTATGTATACTTCCTATTTGGATAGACAGTACATAGCTGGGCTTTTAACTCATATACCTGGCTAAATGGACCACACACTGAAAGGTGACTGGGGTTTCAGTGATTTTCAAATAGTGGTATTTTATTAGCCCTCAGAATGACAATGGTACTTAAATATATAGAGTTTGTAAAAGCCCAGAACTTTTTGAGTATTAAAACAAAAACAAGCCCAGTACTCAACTTATTTTTAAAATATGGATAAAATACTCAAAACCTAAAATGAACTAAACTCGTCTTTTGCCTTTTAATCATTTGAGGCTGCAAATTAATCCTGATTAAGTTGAACATCTTACATTTTCAGTATTCATTTTCTATAAGCAATACTAGTGCAAATGTTTCACAGTCTAAAGAAATTCAATTTTGTTGCTTAATTTTGGGATGATGATAAGAAATGGGTGAAGGAGATGATCATCACAACTCAAAGTGGTACATGACATTCCTTATGCAAACAGGCTTTATTTACTTGCCTTCTTATAATTATAAAGTAACTTCAATAAACTGTGTCTATGCAAATGCAGGGAGAATCCTAAAGGGAAAGTTTCGTGTTGATGTATGCCAGATACAATAGTTCTTTATTTTGCACATATTTTCTCGCTCTCTCTCTTTCTCTCTCTCTCTGGAATGACCTAGGAAGAGAAAATTATGGTCTTTCTTAGACTTCCAAAGTTAAAAAAGAAATGCAATGAATCGTCTTGAATAAAATTTTAAATATTAGCCCTTCTACTAAGTTTTGTAGAAGTTTAAATCTAAAGAGCATGTTGAGTAAAAGGTGAATATAGTATTCACTGACTGATTGCAACAAATGCTGTAGTTCTGCTTATCTTTCTCAGTTCTGTGTTCTTTCCATTACCTTGCTACTTTAGATAGATGTACTAGGGGTGAGAAGGGGTGATCAATTAAATGAATAGGTTCCAGGACTTTGTGATTAATAGAAGATTTTACATTCTTAGATACACACTAATAAGTCAGAGTCAGAGCAGCATTTATGGCATGGGGAACAGAAGGAAAATTGTTTATCTAACAGATCATGGTCTTGAAAAGCTTTTATTGTCTTGGCAGGCTTGATTCCATCGCCTTCTCCTCCTGAGCCAGAGAAAGGAGCTGTCCAAATTATAGATGTGAAGGCTAAAAAGTACTTACAACCTAGTCCACCGTTTCTGAAATACTATTTGTGACAAGCTGGCATTCTGGAAATGCCTCTTTCAACAATAAGGAAGATGTTATCTCCAGATTCGAACCGTCTCTCAAAGCCAGCTTTGCTTCCTTTGTGTGCTGAGCAATGTTGGCCAAGTAAGTCTAGACCCACCCACTGTTTGCTCCACCTCTAGCCCACCTCCACGCCTGATGACCTCTATAATAAATCCTTTTCCTTCAACATAAAGCTCCAAAAAGACTGAAAGCCAATTTTTTTGTTACTACTCCTTAAGTGGTATTTATTTTTCTTGACTTGTCCAGTTGAAATAGCTGTAATATGCCCCAGAGGGCACTGTTTCTGTCAAGCTCAGAGAAGCAGCAGCAGGAGCACTGTGAGGTGCATCAGTTCTGATGCCGGCGGGTAAGTTCTGGAGCCTGGAGACTTCCAGAGACCTACAATCCAAAGGAGAGAGCTGAGCAGCTGTGAAGGGCAATTCTGTTCAAAGGGAGCTAAAAAGTTTGAATTAATGGCAGAGGAATCACAGGAGGTGATTGAAAGGCAAAGGTGGCTGTACCACAGAGGGGAGATTCCCCAGCACCCAACAA
Source organism: Macaca nemestrina (assembly GCF_043159975.1). NCBI lineage: Eukaryota > Metazoa > Chordata > Mammalia > Primates > Cercopithecidae > Macaca > Macaca nemestrina. The sequence goes on from NC_092130.1 coordinate 63,085,974, forward strand.
ATTGCTGCTGCTTGGAAGTGAGGAATGTGGTGAGGACATTCCATGACTTATCCTTCCAGTAACATGGATATAAATTAAATATTTGTTTAATAACACTAGAGGAAAGCTAAAGAGCAGACGTTTGTTCTGGCTCTTAAAGTACTAGTTTTAATTCCTTTCCAGGTAATCCAAATGATGTACTTATGCACTATCAGATATCTGTGTGCTTTTTTCCTCTCCAGGCATGCCTTGTGATTGGGCTAATTATGAACATATATTGGCATCCATTTAGAAGAACTAAAATTGCTTTCCTCCCCAACACAGAAACATATTTGCCAACAAGAAATCATAATAATAATGATAACAATAATGTAAGAAGAAGAAGAAGAAACGGAGAAGAAGAAACAAAAAGCTTGAGTTCTCCCTGGCTTGCAAGGACAAACAGTACAGAGTAAGGCTGAGCAACTCTGGGTAGAGAGAACCTCCTATAATCAGAGCCAGAAACTTTCCAATGGGAGAATTCAACACTAGTTTTTTGGTTTTTGTTTTTAAGTTAAAAAAGAGAAAAAAAGAAAAAGAAAAGGTATAATTATAGGCAGGGAGAAATGTGGACTAAAATACTGCCAAGAGAAGCCTCAAGACTGGTATTCTTTAGGACCTTTCAAGTTGTTCCTTAGCTTTAAGCTGCATGGATCTGTCAAGAGACAGAATGGGGATTTGGCACTTTAGGTGAACAAAATGTCATATGCATTCACATCTGTGTCGTTACATGAATAAAGTCAGCAGATGGATCCAACTGTCCCTGCAGACATAGCATTTTATGCTTGTCCACACAGGTCTCACCAGCTCAACCCACACTCAGCAGGTTCAAATCTCTGGCGTGATAATCAATGTCATGTCAAAATTGTGCTATAGAACTTGTGTTGTATTCTCTGCTTACATTTAATGCCTTCAGATCTCAGCATGTCTGTAAGAGTTTGCATGACTCATGTAAATGTTCTTTCTGATCCCTTAAAGCAAATAGAAGTTATGAAGAGATAAAATTCCACTAATCTGTACTTCCTCTCTGTAATCTCACTGACAGATATTTCATCACTGTATGGATCCTTCCCTGAAAAGAAAGTATTTTGTAACCAAGTACGGCTCTTTAAATGACCATGAAGCAGTCTTTTATTCTGAAATAGAACCAAAATAAACACCTTACTTATTGTTCACATATTAGCATTCCAGATTATTGGTCTTAGCCATCTCCCATAATTGAATGCTAAACTTTTTCCATTAAAATGTATCTAATCCTCAGATTTTGTTTTGCAAGATTCTGAACTGAGCCATGAAAAACTTTCTAGGAACATCAATATTCTCTTCTTCCTGTGCAACTTCCACTGCCATGGACAACTAACTGTAAATAACATAAGAGGAAGCTTGCAGCTCATGCCTTCTCTCTAGGACCTAAGATGAATATCTGGAAAAGAAATTAGGATGAGAAGAGGGTATGAAGTCAAAAGGAAATGGTAAAGAGTCTTTACAAACACTTTTTGATTAGAACAAAGTTTCATCTGATTAACCTGGCCCTGAGTCTTTGCTATACAGCACAAGATTGCAAAAATAAACAAAACCCTTGTGGGATCTCAAAAGGAATAAACTAACCTAAATATATTGCATTTTTCTTTATTATATATATTTATATATTAGTAAGGACATCATAGACATTATTAAGTAGTCAAAGAAGCAAGGAGAATAACTTGATTCTCTGCTGCTCCAGCCCACAATTGAAAAAGAGAGAGAGAGAGAGATGAGACAAAAGATATAGGGAGAGTGAGGAGGATGATCATGCTTTACCGTAGAAAGATGTTTTCTGACAACCACATCCAACTCTCCAACAGTGGAATCAGCACATTAAGTGAACTCGCCATTAGAAAGTTGGAAGATGAGGCAGACGTCCATCAATCAGGAATATCCTTTGAGTAATTGCTTCCATGGGTAAAGACTACTATAAAGTCTTATGAATTCCATAATAACTCATAGCAGCAGAAGTCTCCCTACATATTCCTTACACCTTCAAAATGACCTTCATTTTACCAATTTAGTACTCACTACCATGACTGAAGTAATAGCCGCAAAATTATCTAAACTTATTTACTCAGAACACATATATTCATCAGGAATGTAACATCAGTGAAATTAATTCAATATAATGTCAATAGTTTCATTTATTTAACTGAGGAAAGAACAGCAGCTCATGATACAACCTTCAACGTGGTTCTCTCCATTAGAGAAAATAAAAGTATTTTTCCAAAGAAAAACTCAAGAAAACACATCAGCCTTCAGTTTGAAAACCAGTGGTGAAGATGTAACACACTTGGAGTGCCAGATGTCCCAGTATGGTCTGGTTAATTGAAAGCCATAGTCCCTACATGTACAATCAGCTTCACACATGGCCTGTTAATTCGATTGTCCTGTTGGTTTGCCCATTCATGTTCCTGGAGCGTTTTGTATTTCTTTTCTCTTTGCTCAAATTTGCCTCTCCCCTGGAAATTAAACCAGTTTTCTTTTTTAATCCATCTCAAAGGGCATGCAGATCTGTAGGACCCTTAGTAAATTGGGTCTTCAAATAAAGAAAGAATGGCCTGAAAAAGTTTCAGAATAGTCCATGTGTACATTTCTTTAATCTGTAAAAGATGGAGCCGACTTCATATATAACTGATAATATCATTATATTGAGAATAGAATCTTCCCACTTATAGAAGGTCACATTTCTGGCAACTTCAACACAATCATCTGTTAAAAAGAATCTAAGAATAAATTGAATATATCCAGGCAAACACATACACATGTGTGCATGCACATACACACACACACACACACAGATCTCTGAGTACCTGAAGTTTTTGTCGTGAGGACTCACAAAGAGACCATTCATTTGATGTCATGGGTGAAGATTTAGTTTCTCATCTAAGTTGTTGAAACTCTTAAATGCAGTCATGCATTGCTTAATGATGAGGATACATTCTGATAAATGTGTCGTTTGGTTAATTTCATCATTGTGTGAACATCATAGAGTGTACTTGCACAAATCTAGATGGCTTAGTCTACTACACACCTAGGCTACATGCTCTAGCCTATTACTCCTAGATGACAAACCCATATTTCATGTTACTGTGCTGAATACCACTAGTCAATTGTAACACAATGGTAAGTACTCGCGTATCTAAACATATCTAAACACAGAAAGGGTATAAGACAGTAAAAATAAAGTATTATAATCCTATGGGACCACTGTCATATATATCATCCATCATTGACCAAAATGTTATTATGTGAGTACATGACCTTGACATGTACTGAGCAATTTAGAAGAAACAAGCTAGGGAGGGGTGGGAGGACAAGGGAGAGATATCTGGAGGCAAGCAGAAAAAGGCCAGTAAGAAGACAACTAACTACTTGGAGAAATAAACTAAACAGCATGAGCAGATTATAAAAATACTATGGAGCTCAGAAAAATTGGGAATGTTCAATAATATTACAATAATTCGTTTGACAAGGATGACATTACTGAGCTAGCAAAACAACATTTTGTTCTTTTCACTTGCCCCCTAGCAATACTACCTTTTGAATCAGTGGCATCAGTTGTTTCAAGGGGCAGCAGTACTCAGTCAAGTTCAGAAGAGTCATCACTTAGTTTGAAGTTCCAAAATGAATTTTTTTTAGCCCAATGTGAGGCGTCATGTTAAGTCAAGTATTTCTTTTTTTATTTTCTGGAATTGGGCTTTTTTGAAAGAGAAAGTGATTTTCTTAAAAATACAAGAAGTTTTTTTGAAAATATGGTGTCATGCTATGGGAGACGAAGATCACAGAATTTCTTCTGTGAGTCATAGAATAAGGAAGAAGAAAGATGTGCTATGAGAATATTTAAAAAAAACCAAAACACACACACACACACACACACACACACAACACAAAAAAGCCTTTCCGGTGCTGGGAGAAGCTGGACAAAAGTAAAAGAAGGGCAAAGTGTTTGATGTGAGGGATGTTGTCTGACTCTTGTCTTTCACCAAACTCAGGGCTAAGGGATTAAGGCATATCCTAAAAACACCCAGATTGGTTTGGGAAAATCTAAAAACATTGTGTGCTGAGACCTTGCTTCCCTGGGCTACTGCCGGCCTCTAGGAGGATCTCCTGCAGCGGATGCTCTTGATGCCCACTCAGACCTTCTCAGATCTCTTTTGCTATTGTTTCTATCCCCTTGATTATGTGTGCTTTGTCACAATCTGTGCCCATATGCCCTTCAGGGTTTTGTTCCTGTAATGAGCCAGAAGTGCACGGAAGTTTACAATCCCTTCAAGGTGGTGAGGATCTAGGACATCAGCCAAGAAAGAATCACAAAATTCTGTTTTCTTGCCTCAAGATGAAACAAACTCCAAGATAAAATGTATATGTCCATTGGGATCAGTCTGAGCCTGGAGCTTCCCCTGAAACTGCAATCATAATCTCTTTTTCTTCAATATTCTAATTATTCACTCTCTTTCCACTCTCTCCTGGAAGCATTGTTTAAATAATCCACTTGTAGTCCAATCCTTAGTTCAAATCCGCTTCTGGGAAAACTAACTTAAAGCAATTGGTACATGAAGTGGTCCTTCTTATAGACTGTCTAAATGGGATTCTAGGTTTTGGATAACATGTAGGACAGATATGAATGAGAATCATATCACAGTGGTGTGTGGAATGTTGATAAGCCCTGCTAGGCCACAGTAATGTTGCTATTATCTAAGAAAAGGTACAAGTAGAAGGGAATGCACTGGCTTTGGTAAATATCTTTTGCATTTGAGAGGTATAAAGGAAATAGTACTTACAAGGACTTTGAAATTAGTTGGTGGTTGCTAAGTGGCATTGATGGTTTGAAGGGAGAAAATGACAGGCTGAAGTTAACCAATTACTAACTTACCACTAAATGTGAAAAACAGAGAGCCCAAGGCAACCTTTAAAAAAACCTTTACCATCTGTAGGCAGAGGAAAGCCCAAATTATGACCAGGCACAGGACTTAATGATAAAGTATCGTAACTTCCATGCAGAATGAATTTGCTAGCTGATTAAGTCTCTCACTCCAAAAGTAGCTACCTGGTAGTGAGATCCTGAGACTTGGGATAGAAACACATGGTAGATGCATATGGCAACCTGGTACCCACAGATTCATCAAAACCTTCTGGGCCTGTTAGAGGATAGAGTAACCCTCCTTCCTCTTGTTTAAAGACTATGCAGATGTTTCAACCAAGACAGAGACTTTGTAGAAAAATGCTGCACTTCTCAAGATCTGTTCCTATCTCCCATCCTGGACACCAAACCAAGAACTAAGCTCACTGGGGAACTGCTGTCCTGCTCAAGAAGGAAAGGGATTATAGATTGAATGGTCTTCAGGACCTAACTCATTTGTAGCAACATATACTAGAAAAATGCCTTGGAATAAATTTTGAGGGTATTAGATGGCTAAAGAGGAGAATTTAGAATATAAAGCTGGATAATACAAAGTTTGTTTATTTGGGGACAAAATCCTCTAACTCAGGATTTTTCACTTTTTAGAAAAGCCCTCTGGAGCTGGATCTAATAAGTTGCTTAAGGACTTTTGTCATGTGAGCCTGTAAGAAACAATGGCCCTCATTACGTGATGTGAAAACGGAAGAGCTGACCTGGTGTAGTATGGAGAAAGAGAGCAAAAGGCTCAGATAAGTGGGCATGCCTGTATGTAACTAATATGTAACCCCTATCCCTCCAAAACACCAGTTGACTACGTTCAGGAAAGCCTAAGGGATATTCTGTTTACTATAGCAATATGGAATAATGAATTCCCTTAGTGACAGGGTCTCTAATATTGCCAAGAATCTTACAGCAGCTGTCTGCTGAAGCCTGGGATTGGTAACACAAGATGCTTTTATGGAACTGGGCTTCTTATTAACAGTAAGTATGAAAGATTCAGGTGGCAGACTTTAACCATTAGAGGCAGAGGAGATGTAATTACCCTAACAGAAAATAAGGTCAAAATGGTAGCCATGGATCCTGGCTCTCAGGGGATTTATGTCAATGACTAAAAGATGATGGTGTGTCTAGGGCCAACAGAGATGAGTTGCTGAGGTTTTATATCTTCTTAAGAGGGGGAGATCAAAAATGTTGATATCAATCACTTGAGTTGAAAATTCTACACCTGGGCCAGTTTCCACATCTAGAATCCAAAGATTAAAAGATATTAAGCTCCCAAGGAAGGAAGATGCAATGTGACAACATGCTTTACAGTAGTGATGCTCCTTGTCCTTTCCCAACCAGCCCTTGCAGCCGTCTACCTAAGTAATTGTATATTCAAAAAAGAGAAATACACAGATTTTAAGGGTGGTTGGGTCTGAACTAATCCTGATATCAGGAATCCAAAGCATTATGCTGATTCCTCTATTAAAGTATAGGCATGTGGGTATCAAGTAATAAATGGATTTCTGGCCTAGGTTTTTTTTTCATTTGTTTGTTCATTTGTTTTTGAGGTGGAGTTTTGTTCTTGTCATCCAGGTTGGAGTGCAACGCCATGATCTTGGCTTATTGTAACCTTCATCTCCCAGATTGAAGTGATTCTCTTGCCTCAGCCTCCCAAGTAGCTGGGACTACAGGCACCTGCCACCAAGCCTGGCTAATTTTTTTTTTTATTTTTGGTGGAGACGGGGTGTCATCATGTTGACCAGGCTGGTCTCAAACTCCTGACCTCAGGTGATCCACCTGCCTCAGCCTCCCAAAGTGCTGGGATTACAGGCGTCAGCCACTGTGCCCAGCTTAGATTTCTGGCTTAGGTTTAACCAATAGAGAGTCTCATGAATACAGACTTATCCAATGATCATTCCTTTGACTCCTGGATGAATAAATGAAATGGAAATACTGAGGAGCTGATAAAACCCTAACATTGATTCTTTGATCCATGAACAAGAACAATTATAGTAGGAAAAGATATTTTTATCACACTACAATACCCACTATAGAGCATCCATTGCAGAAGAGGGACTAAACAATTAGGTGAACAGGATGATTCATCAAACAGATGTTAGTTGGCATTTGTCCTTGATTACCCCAGTGCTTGCACAATAGATTCATAAACAGATTAGCCATGATGTCAAGGATGGAAGCTATCCATGACTTAGCTATTGACACTAAAAACATTCTCTTCAAATTTATCAGCCAAAGAGACCAATGCTGAGTCCCTGATGTACTATAATCACTCAAGGAGACAAAAACTCTAGTTCATAGCAAGTTGATCACATGGGACCACTTTTATCCTAGAAAGGAAAGCACTTTTTCAGGATTAAAAAAGAAAAAAGAAAAGGGGGTTGTCTCTTCCAGCCAGAGTGCCTTGGCATGCACTGTATCTGAGGGCTCACAGAATGCCTTATTTACAGGCACAGAATCCTGAATAATATCACGTTGGGCCACAGTACCTACTTAATAGCAAAAGATGTGCAGCAGTAGGCACATGACCAGATGATCCATTGATCTTATCACATACCACACAATCCAGAAACTGCTGGCCTGACACAATGTTGAAATATAGTCTTAAAGGTACAGCTGAGGCATTATCTTAGATATGACCTGTTGTGAAGGTAGGGAATTGTCGTTCGGAATATGATATAAACCTTAAAGTAACAATCTTTGTATGGACCTGGGTCCCCAAACAGTAAACTGCGTGAGTCCCAGAACCAATGGATGGAAGTATAATTTCCCTGCTCATTATTATTCCCACTGACATATTTGGGAATGTGTGCTTCGCTTCTCTGCATCTTTAAGCTGTGAAAGTTCAAAGGTCCTAGTCTTCATAGAGAAGTGGCACTATCAAGTCACAAGTAAGAGCCCACTGAGTGTAAAACGTTGGCTGCCATTGAGTCTCTTTGACTCCTCACACTAGTAAACCAGTAGGAAAAAAAAAAATACCATTTTTGACAGGAATAAATGACCTTAATCATTATGAAGACTTAGGGTTGCTATTATGTAACAGAGCTAGAGTTTCATTCTCAGCCTCAACTTTTATTTCAGGTATTATATTTATTTCATCTAATACTTCCATTTGATTCTTTTTTATAGTTGCTATTTCTCTGCTGATATTTTCTGCTTTTTGATTGATTATAAGCATATTTTCCTGATAGCATTATTATAATAGCTACTGTAAAACCTTTGTCTGCTAATTTTCAAATCTGTTTTATCTCAGGGTCAGTCCCTATTAATTGTATTTTCTCTTGAGAATGGGTCCCATTTTTCTATATTTTTCTATTTCTTCATATACAAAATTACTTTGAGTTGTATTGTGGAAATTGTGAATATATATTTCGGAGACTGGATTTTGGTATATTGCTCCAGAAAGTGTTGATATCTGGTGTTTGTTTGTTTTGTTTTATCAGGTAGTTTATTGATTGGACAGAAACTAGAAACTCTGTCTCCCAAGCAGCAGTCCAAATGTTAGATCTATTTTTGTTCTTGATGTTTTCTTTTGTTTTGTTTTGTTCTTAACTGGGTAGTTTGGAATCTTTCCCATATATGAGTGGTTCGGGGGCTATCCAGAGACTTTTAGAGTTTATACACAAATGTGCATGGGATTTGTGCATAGAATCTAGAATTCTCTCTCTCTGGACCCCTCCTGTCTGAGGGACAGACTCCTATATTTCCAGCTATTGTGCTTGCCTCAAACTTGGTCCTTTGATTCTTTAGGCTAGAGATACTGCAGGTTTGTAAATGACAATTTTACATGCTCCATATAGAATGGAAAGGGAACTATCTCCAATTTAGAAGCCATGAAAATGAAAAATGCCTTTTATCCATACATTTTCTTTATCCAGCTACTGACTGTCTCCAAAATCTTCTTTCACTTTGCCTCCAATGCCTTCGGGTAGTTTTGTTGTTGTTGTTGTTATTTTTTCTAGGGTATGCATCTGTTATCTGTGCAAATGTTACTGGATAGAAGCTTACTTGGTCATACAGGAAGTGTATCACAGTGACTCCCAGAAGAAGTTTTAACTGTGAATAAACAGTCGCAGCAACTATAACTGCATGGTAACCAGAGTAAACCACTCAAATGATTCTAGGGTTCACTCCACACAGCTATCAACTATATTGTCTTTTCTGAGTGCCTTGGCATGTACCATATCTGAGGGCTTACAGAATATCTTATTTACTGGCACAGAATGCTGAATAATACCAGGATGCTAGAGCGAGTTTAAAATGGGTGTTAGAGGAGGGAAATTATGAGAGTCTGTTCTGTTCTTGAGACCAACTATAGCAGTGGCAATTAAAGCTTGTCACATCAAGATGTTTCATCAGTTTTTCTGCAGAAATTGTGACCAGTCGGGTTTTTGAAAAATCTGTGAACTTAATGCAAAAGCAGTGCAAGGTAGACTGAAGCAGATGTTTCTGGGCCCCTGCCCAAATACCCTCAGGTCCTAACAGCTCTGTGTATCTGTCCCTCAGCTTCTGCTATTCTGCTAAAGAATTGCATCTTTGATATTTTACAGAAGATTGCCTTTGAGATACAGGAGCAACCTTGTTAGAAGTGCCAAGTAATTTATGACCACCACTCACTTCCCACCCCTGCCTCTTAACCAATGAGTAATTGATGTGGGAGTAAAAAGGCCTACCTTCCTTAGTTCAAAATGCAAACTCTAAAGCATAATTTATATCCAGAACTCTTGCAGAATCTAGCTGAGACTAGAACTTTACCTGACCCTGGGCCCTTGGTGGATCTTCCTGATCCATACCCTGCTTCCCCTGCTTCTTCATCAGTTTCTTTTGGGAGTACTTACTTACAAATTTACATACACTCAAATACCAGACCTGGACCTAAAGCACTTCATACTTAGTGTGTAGCTCCTCTAACAAGGAATGAGCACAGTGAAGTACTGAAGACTGAAAGAGGACCTGAAGCCTCATAGAATTTGCCCCTGCATCATGACAGGTGCCACATGCCAGCACAATACCCCAAGACTAGCCACATACCAACAGATACAGCAACCAGTCCACATCAGCAGATGTAGGAATCTACCAACAGTGGCAGATTTTAGCAGTGGTCTGAAGTGTAACTCAAAGGGTTAAAGCCCCTAACCAACTGCCTGCATTACTGCAGAAGCATCTCCTGTTCAAGACTTCTCCCACATTCCCTGCAAAAATGCTGCAGAAAAGAGATGGAGAAGAAACTACAGCAGTTGAGAATTTGCCCAAAAGTGCTACATTTTAATCTACACAGTGCCCGCGATTTTACAGAAAACAAACGTACGTATAAATCTGAGTAGAAAAGAGTCAGATCAGACTGAATATGCTGGAATACAAGAAAGAAGTTATTTATTCCGTGAAGACTCAAGTCATCAAAGTCTTGTTCAGTTATATAAAATGTATTTATATTTTTACTTTTTCACATCTAAGTGTTTACATTTTTAATCCATGTAAATTTCCATTTGAGTAAAGCTTAAAATTTTCAAAGTAATTTCTACCACCTAATAGGAAGGCAAAAAATTTCACCCCATTAACAAAAAAAAAAAAAAAAAAGAAAATAACGCTCAAGTCACAAACAAACCAGTTAGTGGTCACAAACAAACCAGTTAGTGCAAAAGAAAGACTCAAAACAAATTTTCTGACCCAATGAAGTCCAATTCAGCTTATCCTTGAAATTTGGAAGTGGTGTGAGACAATAATTGAAGGCTAGGCATGACAGTGAATTGATTCCTACACTTCATTTGTAGCTTGGTGCCCACAATACATTAATTCATACCGCTTCCAACAACTCTTGGGACCAAATATTATAATATTACCTGGATGGTTGTGGACATGTTCATGAAACGCACTGCTTCCTTTTTCAGAGAAGTACTTCACTCATCTAATATACTAGAGAACTCCAACCCTTCTGGATGTTCCAATCCAGTTTTTAACAAACTTTTCTGTACATGACAATTACCTCCAGAGGTTTTAAAAGACACCTGCATCTGGAACACATTCCATCCCAGAGGTTCAGAATCAGTGGATCAGAATGAGTCTTGGCATCTGTATTTTTAACTTTCTCTTTGGATGACTCTCATGCACAGCAATGTTTGAAAACTGCTGCTTCTACTTGACTTGTCTAGTCCTGAACTCTGGTGTCAAATTTTGCCTCTATCTTCCTTGCCCTTGGCTTCTCCTATCTTTGAATCCCATGATCCCACCTCAGTTCATTACTGGATTTAATTCAGTAACTCCCTAGTGAATCTTCCTTTTCAGCCTGAAACTATGTGAGTATGTTAAGCTCTTATAACTTCTCAGATGACTTATATTAACAAATCAGACACTTGAATCTCTGTAGCATCCCAACCTGAAGGTATCTTGCTTTCTTATTCACTCTTAGGAGCAAAAATCACTTGCTCCAAACTGAAATTGGGTAGGCTAACACATGGAACCTTTAGTTCCTCTCAGCACACAATGATTCTGCCAGACCACCATTTTCAAATGAAATGGGTTATACTGCAAAGGCAGCCCTATGACCTAAAGCCTTGTGCGAATGATTTTTGATCATATCATTTACCAGCCGGCTCTTCACTAGAGATGGAAAAATCTTATATCTCAAATAATATTAAAAGCTCAATATTATGTGAAATCTAAAATTGCCCCATACACAGTTCAGTAATGTTCTCATGTAATTGTACGACTTCAAAGATAACTTGGGGTCAACTCAGGTTCTTTAGAATTTTATACAAGAAAGTCCAGTCTTCACCTTGTACTTTGTGGTACAAATGAGAATGAGTCACAGAAACACATCTGTAGCTCTTTAGCTATAAATAGAGTTCAAAGGATTCTCAAAGAATGGTTGTCAATAACTAGGCCACTTGATTGACAGGCATTTATGACTTCCTGTTTGCACTTAACATTTTGAACTTGTAATGACTGAAAAGACAAAGTATACACTTCTGGTCTAATTTATTTATTTACATTGCCTTGTATCAAAATGCTTGGCAGTGTCCTTTAAAAGAAGTAAATTTTATTCAGTGAGGTAATCTTTGTGACATATTAGACAGAAATGGTAAAGGAATGGCCTCTCAATCTTCTGTTATCAAGATCTGTCTTTTGTTCTATATTTTCAGCATTCTACTTCTTGTCTGAATCACTTGATAATATTAGTATCTAGGAGTTTTGAGACAGTATAATGTGAAACCATGCTCCTCCTGGAAAATAAAATAGACAGTTTACTCACTTTAATAGTTCATATCTGTTATGTCATAGCTTAGTGCCTGGATGTACTGCTAGGAAGCAGAGCTGAGAAGAAACAGGATGCTATGAACAGGAAGATCCCTATGTTTGAGTATTTATTTGTTTATTTACTGAGAACAAGTCTTGCTCTGTCACCCAGGCTGGGGGGCAGTGGCATGATCCCCGCTCACTGCAGCCTCTGCCTCTCAGGTTGAAATTATTCTCCTGCCTCAGCCTACCAAGTGGCTGGGACTACAGGTGTGGACAACCACACCCAGCTAATTTTTGTATTTTTTAGTACAGAAAGGGTTTCACCATATTGCCCAAGCTGGTCTTGAACTCTTGACTTTAAGTGATCCACCCACCTCGAACTCCCAAAATGCTGAGATTACACATGTGAGCCACCACACATGGCCTATATTTGAATATTTAAAGTCTGCTTCTGGCCCGGCACAGTGGCTCACACCTGTAATGCCAGCCCTTTGGGAGGCCGAGGTGGGTGGATCACCTGAGGTCAGGAGTTTGAGGCCAGTTTGACCAACATGGTGAAACCCCGTTTCTACTAAAAATACAAAAATTAGCCTGGCATGGTGGTGGGCACCTGTAATCCCAGCTACTCAGGAGGCTGAGGGAGGAGGATCACTTGAATCCAGGAGGCGGAGGTTGCAGTGACCCGAGATCACGCCACTGCACTCCAGCCTGGGTGACAAGAGCAAAAATGCATCTAAAAAAGAAAAAGAAGAAGAAGAAGAAGGAGAAGGAGAAGGAGAAGGAGAAGGAGAAGGAGAAGAAGGCATGGCAAAGTCAGAGGAATTGATTCTACTGCTTCCTATCCCTGCCTCAACACCAGCTGTGGCTGTTACCCAGAGTATTATCTATGCAGCTAAAACCACCGGATTGCCAGCTTTGCCCAGGAGGACAGGCGAGAAAGATTTTCATAAAGTTTCTTCTTCCTTCTTCATGGAAAACAATCATATTCACCATTAACTTTTACAGCTGTCTTGCAACTGTGTGTTATGCCACCTTGGTCTACAATAGTCTCAATTGTTTCCAAAGAGATTCCATTACATATATATATTTTTTTTAATTTTAAAATAGTCAGTGTGAATAAATGAGTGTACAAGTATATATACTTTAATTTTGAGTAAAATGTTCCGTTTATAATGCCATTATAGTATATAATGAAATGAGAAAAAAAGCAGAATTTATAACTATAACAAGTAAGTGATAGGCCAGGCATAGTGACTCACACCTGTAATCCCCACTTTAAGAGGCCAAGGTGGGCAGATTGCTTGAGCTCAGGAGTTCGAGACCAGCCTGGGCAACATGGCAAAACTTCATCTCTATAAAAAACATGAAAAAAAAAATGTAGCTGGGCATGGTGGCAAACACCTGTAGTCCCATCTACTTCATGGGCTGAGGTGGGAAGATTGCCTGAGCCCAGGAGTTCAAGTCTGTATCGACGCCACTGTACTCCAGCCTGGGTGACAGACCCTATCTTAAAAAAAAAAAAAAGAGAGAGAGAGAGAGAGATAGAGAAAGAGAGAAAGAGAGAAAGAAAGAAAGAAAGAAAGAAAGAAAGAAAGAAAGAAAGAAAGAAAGAAAGAAAGAAAGAAAGAAAGGAAGGAAGGAAGGAAGGAAGGAAGGAAGGAAGGAAGGAAGGAAGGAAGGAAGGAAGGAAGGAAAGAAAAAGAAAAGAAAGAGGAAGACATAGTGATAAATACCACAAAAACCTTCGTGATATGAAAAAATGCAATTATCAAGGAAAATTTTAAGATTGTGGCTATTTTTATTACAAAATATTTCAAATGTACAGATGATAGAACATTAATTTACTCACAATGCAGATTTCACAGATGTTAATATTTTATCATATGCTATTTTAATCTCTAGGTTTTTTATAAACCAAAATGCTTCAGATAAACTTAAATCCTCTTTTATCATTTCCTACACTCCTTGAAGTAACTACTTCCTCAAGTTGAATATAATATTCTAGTGCATATTTTTACTACAAATGTGTTTATCTAATAACCATATATAAAGTGTCCTTTTATTCACATAGAAGGTATCATATTGTGGTTAATTTTTTTTCCTGATACTGTTTTGTTTTTTTGTTTTGTTTTGTTTTGTTTGAGATGGTCTCACTGTGTTGCCCAGGCTGGAGTGCAGTGGCACGATCTCGACTCACTGCAACCTCTGCCTCCCGGGATCAAGCTGTTCTCCTGCCTCAGCCTCCCGAGTAGCTGGGACTACAGGCATGTGCCACCACGCCCGGATAATTTTTTGTATTTTTAGAGAGATGGGATTTCACCGTGTTAGCCAGGATGGTCTCGATCTCCTAACCTCATGATCTGCCTCCCTTGGCCTCCCAAAGTTCTGGGATTACAGGTGTGAGCCATAGTGCCTGGCCTCTAAAACTGTTTTGAAATTAATTCATGTTGATAAAACTCACAATGTATTCTTCCATTTTTACATTGATGGACTTTGATCATTTCTAATTTTTCACCATTATATTCAATGCGGTTAAACAAGATCCATATATATTTTGTTTGATTGGTTGGCTTTTGAGTCCAGACAAAGGTCTTAAAAGTGAAATTGCTGACTCATTGCTGATACTCAGTCAGCCTTAAAAGGTATTACCGCATGACTCTCTAAAGAGTTACAGAATTTAATCTAATGGATAGAATATATGAGATTTTCTGTTCCTCTATATTCTTTCCAATCTTAATACTATCAGTCAGTTTTTGACAATCTAATGGATATAGATATATCTCACTATGGTTTTAATTTTTATTTCTCTGACTGCTCACAAGGTTGAGCATCTTTACAAATGTTATTTCTTCTGTAAGCTGCCTGTTCATACTCTTTTCCCTTATTTCAATAGGTTTCTTCTATTTTGTGTAAATTATTTATCAACTTCAGGCTCTATCTCTTTGCTCCGTTATATGTTTTACAAATATTTTCTCCCAGTCTGAAGCTTGATTTAAAAAAAAAAAAATTAGATGTGATCACATTATCAATGTTTTCTTGTATTATTTGTAAATTTTGTGACTTAAGAATCCCCTACTTCCTCAGTGTCATAAAGAAGGTCTTCTATAGTTTTCTTCTAAGAAACTTATAGTTACATTTACATATATATCTTTATTCCTTTCAGGATTTATTTTTGTGTATAGTACCAAGTAGGGGTCACATTTCATTTTATATTTTTGTGTATGGATAACTAATTATCCCAGCACCATTTACTGAATACTCACTTCTTTTACCAATGCTTTCTGAAAGCGTCTCAGGTATAGAACATGCTTTTGTTATATGCTTGTTTCTGGGTTCTGACTTCTGTTTTCTTGATATGCCATTCTCTCTGAGACAACACAGATGATGAATTTTCTAAATAATAACTTAAAGATTTTATAAGATGTTTTAGCCCAAGTTCCCCAGATAAAAATTTGGATCCCATAAGAATAGCTTTTAATGGAATTTTCTTTATTGGCAGCATGTAGCAGAGGGACATATAGGGCTATCGACTCCAACAGTCCTGGGCTAGCTACAGCTGGCCAGAGGCTGTCAACAAGTGGTTAACTCAATGTACTTATCTGTAAAACTGAGAGAAAGGAAAATAGTCCCCTGTCTGCCTATAGTCTATTACTTTGCCTATTTCCTTCACTTCACAGCCTTGTCATAATCTATAGTTATTTAGCTCATTTGTTTGTTTACCTATTTGTCTCTACACGTACACAAGAATATACAACTTTATTTACTGTTATATTTCCAGCACTACTATGGTGCCTGATATATAAGATATATAGCTCATAAATATATGTTAAATGACAAACATGAAGTAATGAATTACTAAATTTAAAGGAATATGTTATAACAAAAAAACAAAACAACTTAATAAATTTGCAAGGAATGTACATGTTGCAATTCTGGAATTTGTATCAACATATATTTGGAAGCCTGTATTTTAAAGAGACAAGAGCTATAAACTTTAAAACATTTTAAGAATACTATAAACCTCCTGATTATTTCTTACTAAGATGACTGATATAGACTCCACCTCCTAAAAATATTGAGAGGTGGGAAACTACAACATGGGTTGGAATGGTCATGAAGTCACTGAGCAAACCCCTGAAAAACGGGTAAGATACAGACAAGCAGAAAGAAGTTCTCAAGATGCTGTCAATAAATTATAGCAGCAGAAGAAAGGTCCTCATCTGGTAATGAATACAAAGTGGGTGAGATAAGAATTTAACCAATGGATCAGTAGATATGGAAAAAATGTGAAGTAAAGTTAGAGCATTTTACCCACTAAAACACTTCCCTTTTTGGCAAGTTATTTAACAAAAAAGAGAAAGGCATTAATTTTGTGCTTAAAATGTGTCTTTCTTATAAGCAAATTAGATGATAGGTTAAAATTCTGTATTCCCTCCAATATCAGAATAAAAACAACAACATTAATACTTCCTTGACCTGCAATCTAAAAGAAACCAGCTCTTCTGTTGGATTTCCACTACTTCCTGCTTCCTGGTAGGATGTGCTCTGAGTATTCTAACAGTGGTACTGAGGTAAAGGGGTAATTGGATTTTTCATATTATTTTAACATTAACTCTAAGTATCAAAGTAAAATTCAATACTGACTTTCAGTATCAAATTAAATTAGCTTAAATGGGCTGAATTTTATGAAACCAAAGATTTATTTCTAAGCATAAGACCTGAGCTGAGTTTGATTATTACAAAGTCCATATTTTAATTCAAAACCTGGCTCTTTATCCATTGCCCAGATCAAAGTAAATTTTACTTTTGTTTAATATTAAGAATATTGTGGTATTTCATTAAAGTAAGTGGATGAAGATTATATAGTGAACTCCATCACCTGATTAATTAGAGATTTGTCAATATCATTAGCATTTGCATTTTTGCTGAGTATAGAAATCTAGCCACTTTTCAACTGGCCTCTCTTGGTTCGCTTTCTCTTTCATTAGTCTAGTGGTCCCTTGACTAATGTCTTCTGTTTGCACCAAAGCATTCGTCTGGCTAAAGTTCAAGTTCTAAAAAAAAAAAAAAAAAAAAAAAAACAAGTATCAACAAAAACTTAATCTAAAGGAGACAAGTTTGACTTAAGTATGGTCAAGTATGGTTAAGGATTTTTACTCTAGTAGGAAAAGTTAGCAGTCTCTTGATGTTAGCAAAAGGTAAAACTTTGAAAAAACTTTTGAATTTAACTCATCAAATGCTACTAGAAAGCAATGAAAGGGACTTTTCTTAAGCAGATAACCTAATCAGGCTAAAGTTCTCATCTCTACACATTGAAAATATTTTTATATCAGGCATATTTAAATTGAATTATCAGGCAATTGATGTAAAAACTTCCCTATTATAGGGAATGAGATTGAACAACAAAAAAAGTAAGTTTAGGTATAAGTAAAGTTAGAGCAAACCTCAAACCAACAACTCAAGAAAGAGCATTCTGGAGGCAATTTTATAATCTTCAAATTGATAATACAATCAGTAGGGTGACCTGACAGTAGAACTAAATGATTCTTAGTGACCTCCAGATTTTTAATGTAAGGATCTCTTGCCAAATATTTTTTTTCTGATTTTCTTTAATGTTCATCAAATATATTACTAATTCTTTCTAAATAAGCAGAGCCCTTCCAACACTCATTCCATGTAAGGTGTAGTGATAGAATTGTGAGAAGTGACATACCAATGGTTTGAAGGGGAAATGAGAGGAAAAGGAAAGGAAAATAATATTGCTAGAGACAATACTCTATTTGAAATGGAGATAAAATTTCCCTCATGGTTTCTTTTCATTGTTATCCTCTTATGAAGGTCATAGTAAGAATTAGAATTCATCTTTTCTGACTCTGAATTCAGCATTCCCTTTCACTATACCAAAAAGCATTTGTAAGTCTGACTGGAGTTGTCCCTTGATTTTCTGTTAATGTATTTAGAGTAGTCAGAGTCAGAAAGTAGCTGAGAATATAACTCAAAGATTTTTGGGTGAAAAAAGTTTGACATTACATAATCTATAGTTACCTAGAGTGAAAATTTAAACTACATTGGCATTATGGTATGGGAAGAACTGTGTGATCTTTCTGAGCTTCAGATTTACTATTTTAATTAGTTTTCAATGCTTAAATCACAACAATTAAGGAAAATTTCAGGAAGTATACTGCATAAAATACCCATTTTTATTTAAATATCAAAACAAATGTATAGAAAATACCTGTTCTATGAAAATACTTAAAATATTTCCAAAATTAGCTAAAGATGAACAATTGACAGTTATGTACTCTAAAATTTGCCCTTTTTAGAAATCTATAGTTTTTAGTTTCAAGCTTTAAAGGAGTATTCAGGGATAATAATCAAGTTAAATGTAATACCTTCAGTTGGGTAAGGTTATTAATGAACACCGTGATTTCACATTTATTAAAATCATGTCATTTTTCCAACATTTTTTTGAAATTGGTATGGAATACAGATTATGGCATGTTGATATAGACTCTCTGAAAACAACAGTAGCAACAAAAGCATCCTGACTTGTAGCATTTGTCAATTTCCACAGTGTACAAATTCCCACCATGGATGAATTCAAGCTACCACCACAACATTACTAGAATTTTCATGGCATGTTTTTCCTTTCTTAAATAAGGAAAGTAAAATTTCCTGTTTTGTAAGAGATGTGCAAACTATTATTTAATAAATCTCTCCTAATCTGAGAAAAAGACACTGATGAGAGAGAACGTGCCTCATCAAATGATAAAAATGTATTAAATGTATTATAAAGATACACTAATTAGAAGTTGTGGCACTGGCCTAGACATAGACAGATGAATAAAAGAGAACAGATCAAGTTTCCCACGTTATGTGCAATTGAAATGTTTTCCCTCCCCCACCCCAAGAAAAACACATGGGCAAACACTCATGAAAAATATGACTTTTAAATCCATCTCCTGGAGATTTAAAACCCATTTTAGTATATTAAGGAGTCTGAAAACTATTACTCTAGAAACCCATTTATAGAGTCCCAAATTTTCCATACTTACATGATCATTCATTTTTTCTGAAGATAATTTCTAAAATTATCTTCCAAAAACACTACTTGGAACATGCTGGAATAGAGAATCTACTAATCCACCCAAGTGTGTATGGGAATATAGAATGTGAAAACCGTTGAGAGAAAACTTAATTAGCCAATAAGGCATAGTAGGAAGAATAATGATACCAAGAAAACTGACTAACTGTATTTTTTAAAAATGCAAGAAAGAAACAGTAGCTAGTTTTCTAACATTTCTTATACCAAAATAAATTTCAGGCAAATCAAAATTTAAAATAAAAAAACTAAAACTTTGAAAGAAAAAAATTCAAAATACTGGTTAATATGGCTGGTCACAGTGGCTCCCAACTGCAATCCCAGCAGTTAGGGAGACAGGTGGATCACCTGAGGTCAGGAGTTCAAGACCAGCCTGGCCAATGTGATGAAACCCCATCTCTACTAAAATTCACAAAAACTTAACTGGGAGTGGCTACATGTGCTTGTAATCCCAGCTACTTGGGATATTGAGGCAGGAGAATCACTTGGGCCTGGGAGGTGGAGGCTGCAGCAAGCCATGATCACGCCAATGCACTCCAGCCTGGGCAACAGAGTAAGACCCTGTCTCAAACAAACAAACAAACAAACAAAACTGATTGATACGTTTAAAATCTTGGGAAAAGAAAATCTTTCTTGGCCTAACATTGAAGAAATAAACTAAAGAAAGCTATAAATATCAACAGATAAAAAATAAAACTTCTATATACCATAAATAAAGATAAAATATAAATTTTAAATGGCTAAAACTATTTGAAATATAAATGACATAGCAAGAGCTCTCACATATCAATAGTGAGGCCCTTCCAATGTTCTTCAGTTCAAGTTACTCAGCATGCTAATGAACCATTGTATTCGTTTGCTTTCGCGCTGCTGATAAGACAGATCTGAGACTGAGTAATTTACAAGGAAAAAGAGGTTTACTCGACTCATAGTTCCATGTGTCTGGGAAGGCCTCATAATCATGGTGGAAGGCGAAAGGCACGTTTTACATGGCAGCAGGCAAGAGAGAGAATGAGAATCAAGTGAACAGGGTTTCTTTTTATAAAACTGTCAGATATTATGAGACTTATTCACAATCATGAGAAGAGTATGAGGGAATCCACCTCCATGAGTTAATTATTTCCTACTGGGTCCTTCCCATAATAATGAGAATTATGAGAGCTACAATTCAAGATGAGATTTCGGTGGGGACATAGCCAAACCATATCAGCCATATTGTGCTTATCATGTTCTGAGCCCTGACACCATCTTGGTTGTATCTGTATTCATTTCAGAATTTAATTAACATTAACATTTCTTTTTTTATGAATTATGAATTCCATGAATTAGTAGATTCCCTATTCCAGCATATTCTAATGCCTGTTTTTCTGTTTGTTTCAATTTACTATGGATATGTGAGAGCCCTTTCATTGTCATTTGTATTTCAAATAATTTTAGCCATTTAAAACTTATATTTTACCTACATTTATGCTGTAGAGAAGTTTTAATTTTTATCAGGTGATATTTATAGCTTTTTTAGTTCATTTCTTTTGTGTTAGGCCAAGAAAGATTTTCTTTTCCCAAGATTTTAAACATATCAAGCAGATGTTTTTTGTTGTTGTTGTTGTTGTTTTTATTTATTTATTTATTTATTTATTTATTATTTTTTTGAGGCAGGGTCTCACTCTGTCACCCAGGCTGGATTGCAGTGACTTGATCTTGGCTCACTGCAGCCTTCCCCTCCCTAGTTCAAGTGATTCTCCTGTCTCAGTCTCCCACGTGGCTGGGATTACAGGCACATGCCACCACTTCTGGGGTCAGAAGTTTCTCTGACCTCCGCCTGCCTTATCGCCCCACTTTCTCTCCTGAAGCAAGTCATAAGAAGCAGAATTCCTGTTCCCCAAGGTGTGAAATAGAAAGTAGAACCTCTCTTATCCAAAGCAAGGCATAAAACCTAGTCCTACTTTCTCCTTTGTTCCTTGAAGACTCTCATTCCAGAGGGGTGCTGTCCTATACTCAGGAGGAAAAGATACTACACAGAGAGATAAAAAAGAATCTGACCGGACAATCATTACTGGGTTTCCCCATTCAATCTATGTATTAGGCAACTCTTGCATTGCTGTAAAGAAATACCTGAGACTGGATAATTTACAAAGAAAAAGTTTTAATTAGCTTTTCTAATTAAAAAAGATGATTCTGCCAGCTGTACGGGAAACATAGTTCCAGCATCTGCTTCTAGGAAGGCCTCTGGAGGCTTTTACTTATGGCAGGAGGCAAAGTGGGAGAAAGCACATCACATGGCCAGAGCAGAAGCAAGAGAGAGAGAGAGAGAGAGAGACCAGACCTGTGTGAACTCAGGTCAAAAGTTCACTATCACCAAGGGGATGGTCCAAGCCATTCATGAGGGATCTGCCGATCCAAGTATGTCCCACTAGACCCCACCTCCAATATTGAGGATTACATTTCCGCATGAGATTTGGGTGGGGACATATATCCAAACTATATCAGTTTATTATTATTAGATCTTACCCTGTTGTTCAATCACATGTATGAACAGCTATTTATTCTTCATCAAACCTATGCATAGAAATAAACAATTTTCCCTGGGTCTTTAGGTCTTCATTTCTGAAGTTTCCTGTGTCACATAACACTATGATTAAATCAATTTCTTTCATCGTTGTACCTTTCATCTGTTAACCTGTCTTTTGTAATAGGAGTGTTGCTCTTAACGCTTATGATGGGCAAGGTGCTTGACTCATGGAATCTCTTTGTGGTGAAAAGAGAAAAAAATAAGCAAATGTATTTACAAAAGCCATCAGGGGATATAATGATCTGCAAGTAACAAGGTGACTGCTTTTACACTGGATGATCAAGGAGAGTGACCCTGAAGAATCGTCATTTAAGCTAAGATCTGAATGATAAAAAGGGATTCAGACAAGAAGTTAACAAATAAAAAACTCTGATTTTATCCTAGATGTAATAGGATTCCACTCTAGAGATTTTTAAAATAATATAATTTCCATTTTAGAACCATCATTGCAGCTATTGCATTGACACTTTGTTACATGGGGGCAGGAGTAGGATAAGAGAGACCTATCTGAAGGCTCTTGCTCTAGACTGTGTGAAATCTTGGAATAGGATAGTAACACAAGGTATGGAGAAAAGTGAGGGAAATTTATATATAATATATGAGTAAAATTTATAGTGCTTGCTAATTAATTAGATATAGGGATGAGACCAAAAAATGATTTTTTTTAAAGCTCAATAATTTTTATTTGAGCAAGTGGGAGGAAGAGTGTGATACTGACTACACAGGAAAGACCTAGAGCTCATTGTGCAGTATGAGGTATTTATTAATAAACAGTACTTCTGTTTTGACCAGTTATGTTTGACATGTCTATTTCATATCCAAGTAGGGATACCAACCAGGCAAATGCATATATTATGTTAGAGTTTCAGGAGAGGTCAGGTCTAGAGAATGAATTTTACAATCGCATAACTATTTAGAGCAAGAAACAAGAGCATGGTTACCAACAAAGCAGGGCAAGTTGAACAGAGATTATTCATAGGGCACACCGACATCAGAAATTGACCAAGGAAAGGGAAGACAAGAATCTGAGTCCTAGTTGTGCAATCTTCCACCTCTATGACTTACTCAAATTAGCGTCACCATTCCTCAATCTTCTCATTTCAAAATGGGGATAAATCGTAATAAAAACTACCAAGGCTGGTTGGAGAATTAATGGGAATAATTCCAAGTGAAACACATAACAACATCCCCAACACACAGTCAGGTTCAACAATTGTCTGCCATAGTTTATTTGCGAAAATATCCATAGTTTTAATAGAAAAAAAAGCGGAAGCAGCCAAAATTATTTTTTAAGTAATACAATAACTTTCAATAATCAGTGAAAAGAAAGCTATATGCAAGTTGAGGAAAAGAAAAGAACAAACAGAAATAATTCTAAGTTGGTATTAAATTAGTAGTTACATATAGAAAGCTATTCAAAGAAATAAAATTAGATTGCAGGTTCTAACCAAAGATTTTTTGTTTTGTTTTGTTTTGTGTTTTTAATTATAAGGGAGTAAATCCAGAAACTTTTAAGTGAGAAAGAACATCAGAATGTAACTGGATGGTATCATAAAGGCTTCTAATCTTCGGACAATTGAAATGTTAAAATCTGCCAAGAGCAGGTCTCTACATTAATTACTATACTTCCATGTAACATTTAGCCAATAGTAAGTGTTTGCCATGGAGTTCTAAAATTCAGAGAGGAGGGTTATTTTGTGATTTCTATTAAATTCTCCTTTACATTAAAGCAACTCTCCATTCATAACTTAATTTTTAATACTTTCCGGGTTATAGGAAATAAAGCACTGATTGCCTTAAATAAAGAAAGAAATCTTACTACATTTTTATTATTTCATTATTTCACTGAAGGAAGAAAAAAGTACTCATAAATAAATACATTTTTTTTCTAAATCTACATGTCTCAAGGAACTAAAAAATCAGGACTTGGGATATTCTAAATGGTCTTAATGAAGCAAGTATTATTAATTGCTTTTTGAATCAATATTTCAACAAAATAATGATAAGATAGAGTTGAATTCTCTTGCTTCTTTGCTTTGTCTAAATCTCTTAGAAAAACACTGTTTTTTCTCCCTTCATTCACAAATAAAATAATATCCCCCAGGACAGGCGCAGTGGCTCACGCCTGTAATCCCAGCACTTTGGGAGGCCAAGTCAAAAGATTGAGACCATCCTGGCCAACCTGGTGAAACCCTGTCTACCCTAAAAATACAAAAATTAGCTGGGCGTGGTGGCATGCTTCTGTGGTCTCAGCTACTTAGGAGGCTGAGGCAGGACAATCACCTGAACCCGAGAGGCACAGGTTGCTGTGGGCCAAGATCGTGACACTGCATTACATTCTCGCGACAGAGTGAGACTCCATCTCAAAAAAAGAAACAAACAAAAGTCTCCCACTGCCAAGAGTGACACAGAATTGAAGAAAAGACAAAAAAAAAAAAAAAAAAACCCTGTATCTGTATAGTCACTTATGTGCAGCTGCTGAATTCTCCAAACAACAGCTGGGCAATTATGACTATCACCCTTGTATTCTAGAACACAATCTGAAAAGCATTTGTATTTAAGTTAAAGATTCAGTGCTTCTGCTATGTGTTAGTTCTCTCTTCCCTTCATCATCCCTTCCCCCTTTTTCTCCCCACCTGACCCACTGCTTCCCTATTTCTCAATACAAAATTTTATCAAACCTGTTCAGCATATTTTTCCTGTAGGGGAAACAATGCTAAAGTTTATTGCCTGTACAGTTATTTTAGCAACTTAGAAATACCTATCAGCTCAGAATTTTCTATCAAAAGTAAATTTTGAAGGCAGTTAATTCAAATCTTAATGTGTTTCTGAAAACATTGGTGATTCAATTCTCAGTCTGTATTTTCAAGTTTCTTCCTTACATATTTCTTATAAATATTAAAGTAAGGGACATAGGATTTTGAATTTCACATCATTGCAGATAACCAGGGAAATTGCAAACTGCATTAAGAATTATTTGGAAACTCTATATGATGATCTATGAATTTATTCATATGCATTTTATACTCCTCTCATTTGAAAGAAATTTTTCGTCTGTACCATTCTATCCTTTGATCTTGAAGCTACATTCTTACAGATTAAATGGGATAGACCCCTTCTTTTGTGTTCACCTTTCTTATCGTTATACTCCATCAAAATGAGAAAGCCATAAAATGCTCCATATTCTAGTCAAAGCATAGAAAGCTTTGTGTCTGGGGTGTGGGGATTGACTCCTATAGCACAGTGATAGTCTCATTCTCCTCCTGGCACTGGCCAGTCATGTCATTCATTTACCCCTGTTTCCAAATACTTTTCCATTTCTTCTCAACAGCAAAAGGAGAGGGGAGATGAGGGGAGGAGAAGGGAAGACACGGGAGGGGAGGGGAGGAGAGGGGAGGGGAGGGGAGGGGAACAGAGGGAAAAAGGAAAGACATAGGCTGCATGCTTTTGAATAGAATGAACAAAGAGAAAGAATAAAGAAGTTACAGACATTTATCGGAATACCACATATCATTGAATCTTTATAACAACTATATGGCCTCCTTATTTCCATGTTACATATCCAGAGTTCAGGAAATTGATTGCCAGAGGGTTTGTGCAATATACCAAAAGTCACATATTCAGAAAGTAGGAAACAGAAGGACCAGGCCTTAAGGTCAGATCTGACAGATTCCAAAGACCAAACATTTTCAGTTTGTCTTCCTTGAGATGTTTTCATTGCAAATGGAACAGTAGAGAATTCTCTCTTATTTGCCCAACTGTATAGGCATGTTTGGATGACATTACTACCCACCAGGGGAGCTGCAAACAGCATTAATTTGGGGTAACATTGATCAAAAAATGCCACAGAAGTTTGTCTGGCACTGTCTCCTCAACATTTTGTCTGGCACTGTCTCCTCAACATTCTCCATCCCACTCCAACAGTCTAAGGGAATTACCGTGGTAAGAACTACTAATTGTCAGCCATTGGTGAGAGCTGAGGGGGAATGAAAGAGTTGAACTAGAGTCAAAATAAGTGTGCAGTGGGAAAATCCTGCAGACACAGTGTGAACTGTGCAGGAGTGCCCATTGGGAAAGCAAGTGCTTGAATTACTGCCACAGTGAGGTCATCAATAGTGGTCAACTGGCCTCAGCCAAAGAACTTGGGAAGACAACATAGGTAAAATGACATGTGTTCTTTGATCTAATCCTGTCTCACCCCTCGCAGACTGGATTAATAGAAATGTAGACCATTCTCCATTATTTGAAAGCCCAAACTTGTGCAGGGTGAAGGTATGATTGAAGTTTTCAACTGAACTGCACTGACATTTTGATAGCTGAAAATGATCACAAAGTATTAAAAACTCCAACAAATGTTAAGGAGACAGAAAGAAAGATTGACTATCACAGTTGGAAACAGCTAATGGAGAAAAAATTTAAACCTCATATTTGTATTCATGAAACTTCTGCTTCTACAGGAAATTATTATACTATTATTTGAATCCTCAGAACTAACCAGTGAAATGGATACCATGTTTTTGCCACTTTTCAGGCTGGGTAATTAACATCCAGAGAGGTAGAAGAATTTGCCAAATTAACAGTTAGTAAGTGACAGAACCCTGGCCCCAGAATCTGCTGCAAACAATTATTCTATGCTGCTCTAAAACAGGTTAACAACACACACCACAAACAGTTTTCCAGTTTAAACTGTGTTTAGATTAACTGTGCTCAATTATATATTCTTATACAATGACCAGACACAATATCTACAAAGACCTTTTTATCTTACTGGAAAATATGTGTGATGTAAAAAAGAAGAAATGCATAATATCACACGTATTTTTTGCATACTGTGAATATAACATACACACACACAAATGAATTCACAGAACTATATCATCTTCTCAACATTTTTGACAGTGGGAGGTAGGGCAGGAGATAGCAGTTATCAGTGACTTTTTCCGGCTCTTTTATACTATGTTTTATAATTTCCCTAAAATAATTTTGCATAATTTTATAATTGTAAAAACTAAGAGATCTGGGAAAAAAACCTATTCTGCTAGTCTGCCATACATTTTTGTGCATATTGTATAAGAAGTGTCATACTGTATTTAGCTTATTTTGAGATTGGCCCAAGTAGTCAAAAAGTTTTAAAGCTTAGATGTTTATAAAACAAGTAATTTAATCCAGTAAGAAAGATTTTTAAAAATGTCTGAGTAATTTTCAATTGTTTGAGATTTAAAACTTCCATTTCACCTCTTAAAACCTAATGCCACTTTTAGACATTGCCACGATGCCAACTTCTTACATATGTTTATCTTAATCGGTTATTTCAATTATTCATAAAATTTTCAGTGAAGAATCTTGCTCTATAGAGTTCTGTGAGAGTTAAAGGAGGTGTAAATTCTATCAGCAGCTTTTTCTAAAGTGACAAAACATGAAAGCCAAACTTACAAAATCCCCAATACTACAAGATAGAATTGTAGCCTTCAGTTGAGCATGAAGTGAACACACGTTTCACATTTCACACACTGAATTACATGAAATCCATTCACACATGTCACAACCACACAGTAAAGCTACTGGGGCCTCTTGCAGCTGTCTGGAAGCCACTGAAAAGCGATTACAAGTCAGAAAGCAGTGAGAGGCACTGAAAGTCCTTTTGTTTTAATGCCACATTCCTTTCCAGGGTCCCTCAGATTTGTTCTCCATTATACAGTATTTTCGATAAAGATCCCCCTGCATGTAATACCCCTCTGAGGTCAGAAAAGGAATACAGTAAGAACCATTTGGACAATCGTCTTATTGCAAATTCCCCATGCAATTCTGCTGACAGGTCAGAACGTCTGGCAAAATCATTTTAATTAGACCAAATCTACCCTGCAAAGCATGCTTCAGGAAGACAACAGACCTTGAGATCCGTGGGTGTTCAGACGGCACTAGGAAGGGGAGTGCTCAAAAAAAGTATTCCAAGAATAGAGAGAATTGAAACCCACCTGGCTTCAAACTACTGGGCTCAAGTGATCCACCTGCCTCAGCACCCTGAGTAGCTGGGACTACAGGCGTGGGCCTCTGTTCTCTCCTTTCCCTGAGCATGTTTGAAGGATTTGACATCATAGTATTAATGGATAGAGAAGGTTCGAAAAATTATCAAGTCCTAAATTAAGGAGGTAATAGTATTATTATATACTGTGACCTCCTCTGTCCTGGATCCGGTGTGAAACAGTAACTAGAGGTTAACTTTAAGCTTGTGCCAAGGAGTAGTTTTATTAAAACAGTAGTTTTCTGAAATATGCTTCTTCGGGGAATTTTCTCTCCACAACCTGTACTCCATTTCCTTTGACCTCTATGCAGTCTTTGCTCCTTGCAGTTTTATGGTCTCATTAATGACACTATTTATTTATTTTTCCTTCTCCTAAGGAATTCCTAATTTAATTATATGACTTTCTGCATGACCTTTGTATTTAAAGATAGGAAGTATAAAGACTAACTACAGAAATTCGCTGTGCTACATTTAAATTAATCCAATATAATTTGGTCTTAGGGAACTCAGTTACTAACAGATAACACATCATATATTTTCTCTTCTCTGTGGTGTATAGCTTTTGTTAAATTTCAGGTTGGAAAAATGATTCAGGAAAACAAAATTCAGAGAATAATGCTTATTAAGAGGAGACATCAGAAAGATTTGGGGAACAGAATATATTAAATAAGAGAAAAGAGTGAAGTAGCTCATAGTTTGTGAGTAGAGAAAATGAGAGCATTGTGAAATCCTTATTCTACAAAGTGTGAAAGCAAATGCTACCTCATCCTACATGTGATTAAGCGTAAGAATTAACTGGATTGAAATTTTGTACAGTATACTGGAATTTAGAGGAAAAATGGGAAGTAACTCACAGGATGAAAAGTTGATAGTAAAATTGTTACAACAGGGCATGTTAAGTGTATATTACTATATTTTTCAGACACTAAAACTCTAGTATTGCAAACCAAATAATAAAAATTAATGTGTGTGCATCTTACAGTCTTCAACAGTTCAATAGTCTGTCATAAGAAAGACAAAGAAAAGCTGGTTTGCCCAGTATGATGACAACTTTTTCTAGATGATTAAAGAAACAAATACCCACTAAACATAAAACATTTCTGAGAACAGCTGGCTAACTTTATAGCTCTCTGTAACTCACATCTTTTAACAACAAGATTTAGTGTCTGAAGACTTATAAAAAACGATGAATAGGCAAAATATACAACAGTGAACACGAGCTAGTCTTGTAGCAGATCAGGCCATTCATCCATAAAGCACTTTATGACCCATGTAAACAATTTAGACTCATCCAGGATCTTAGAGTTTAGCTAAATGCAACTAACTGAAATCTCTGACTCTCCAGTACTCTGACTCTGGAACTTTAAAGGTTCAGTATAATGTCTGGCTAGTATTTTAACCTTAACATTAAATCTTAAATTATTACCTGTTGAACATTCTCATCCTCCACCTATTTCCTAGTTTCTTGAAATTCTTTGTTTTCTAGCCATCTTTTCACCAGGGAAGTAAACCAAATTAAAGGTTTTCATTTCTATTTGGCCCCTGTAAAAGTAATTCTGAGATGGGGCTATATTAAATTTTCGGATGGATGACTTCTGAAAGCTTTATGTGCTCATTCCCCTCTGATTTTAGAACCAATTCCTCCCCCCACACATTTTTTTCTCTTTTCGTGTAGGACAGACAATTTGACATAGATTCTGCATAATAAGGGGCACATTCTACATCCCATGATCAATTTAACTATCAGCCCAATGTTTATCTACACTTTTTAAGAATTTCAACATTGAAAGTCCCAGAGGGAAAACAAATGTCATTATCTAGCGTTAAAAACTACATAACCAAACAAAGCAGGAATATCAATGGCAAAAGATGGCTTAGCATTTAGTTTATGAAGGATTAGATGATTTTGCCATAAAGAGATATTTTTTAATGTTCACCTGAAAAATAAGATGCTGAGGAAAAGAGTAAGGTGAGTGACGACAGAGTTATTGCCTGGACACTGGAAAGTATGGGAATAGAAATTTAAGTGCAAAATACCTCCAGACCACCCACCACCCACTCCATCCACTAACAATAAAGCAGCCTCTGAGGAGGGCACAAAGCCCATGGACAGCTAGGAGCTAAGAAGAGAATTCTGTTGCAGTGACCCAGACGTGAACTTAGAGAAGATAAAAGAAGAGCTGCAATAACTACATTCAATCACTGCAACTCCAGAGAACATTAGTTAACAGAAAGTATCATCAACATCAGGTTTTCTGAAGAGTTTTATAACCATGTCCCTATAAACATAGGATGATCTTCAGACTGAATGTTGGTCTCTGGCTGGTTAGCTGGTGAATGCCATATGATTGTATAAACTGAACAAGGAGACAAAAATGGATGAAGGAATAGATGGAAACGGAGTCTAACTGTGAAAGGAAAGTATGAAAAAAGAGTGAGAATACAAGAAATAGGAGAGAAATAAGGATGAAAGAAAATGATACAGTCTGGGTAGAAAAAATTGACAACTTTTTCACAAAGCAAGTTAAGAAAAAACGTCTTTAGTTAGCTGTAAATATTAATATAATTTAATCTCAAACATTTAGTGGAAAAATATCTAAAAACAATCTCTCTTATTTTCATCTGTTCTCATTCCTATCTTCTGCTCTCAGTCTGCAGTTCTACTGGTTGGGAAATTTCACAATTTTTATTTATATTGCTTTAATATCTTAACAAGAAACACAGTAGAAAATCAGGCTTTTTTTTTTTTTTTTTTTTTACCCAAAAGTATGTTTGAGATGAAACCACATGCATTTCCTAATGCAACAAGAACTCCATATACATTTGAAAGGAATTGCTTCAGAGCTTGTTGGTTTTCTTAGGCAAAAACAGAAGGAGGCCGTAACATGTTGGTGTTATTTTCCATAAGCTTAGCAGGTTTTAACTGATGGTTTCAACTGTCTGCATCACCAAAAGTGGTGTGAGCAGGTCTGAGCTCAGGGGCTCAGTGGTTTGTCCTGGGACCTAAAAAAGTAAGTGACTGACTGTCATCAACTGTCGACTTTCCACACTTGAATGCTGTCAACGAAAGACATGGCTGAAACTCATCCAATCAAAACATCCCTGAGCTGCTTGTTAAAGTCCAAATTCTTGGTCCCATTCAAGAATTAATGGCTCTGAATCTAGAGTGAAGGACATTTTACTTTCTAGCAAAGGTGATTCTAAATTCAGGCTTGTTTGAGAACCACTGTAAAAAGGAGCAATTCTTAGACTATAAATCATGTATGATTTTGGTTTTCCATTTTGAGTGACATATGACAAAAAAAAGAAATATTATGTATGCCTTGGGACCTGTTGCAACAGACTTATAAAACTTACACTAAGAGATGTTTTAAATTTGTGTATCAGTCATTTGATCACCTTCAAGAAATTTATACAGAAGCCAAATAGTATCCTATGGGAACAGGTAGACTTGAGAAAAAAACTGCAACACTGTTTGCTTATTGAGGGAACCAAGAATCAAATGTTCACTCTAGCCACCTGTGAACAATTCATGTTTGACACGTGACACAGAAAGTGGCTAACAGCTCTGTAGCTCTGTAGATTTATGGTGATAGAGATAGCAATTCATTTCCTTCGCTTTTTGTCCAATCGAAGTTAAATTCTCAATTATTACTTTATGACCTTTGAAATAGAAGCTAGTTGAATGCTATTAATAGAAAATGCTTTCTTTGGTGGTGTAATATGCAGACATAGGAGACGAAGAACTTAAGAAATAAGAGGTGCTTTTATTGTGATGTCTCATATGGCATAAAAAAATAAAAAATAAAATCTTGGATAATCTAAGAATTGATTAAAATGTTTTCTAAATTCTTCCAGAGCTACCAGCTACCCTCTAAAGCTTTTTAGATTGGCACCACAGGAGTTAATTGGCTTAATTCTTTTCAAAGTTCATCACTTGTAATTAATAGACTAAAAGACTGGGAATGTAAAGATTTTTAGGTCTAAAGTTTATAATCCCTTGAATTTTAAATGTACTTGACCTCTTTCGTCTCCTTCCCTATAAACATCACGTTCATGCAGATATGGAAGATAACTTGCCACTCACATTGACTAGCTCTGAATCCCAGTATATAGTTGAGATTTTTTTATCCTTAGACATTTTCAGCCTCTTTGTCCCAGAGTTTGTTAATTCCTATGTATCACTACACTACCAGCACCCTCTTCAACAAAATATTAATCCTCATCTGTTTTGCTGTGGTCTCCGAAGACAACAAAGATTGGCTAAGGCCATCTATTGTAATAGTCTCATAAAACATTTGCTACAGGTAACACTAACATAGTGACTGAGAGTCTGAGGTACAAAGATTTCTCTACATTTTTACAATATAAATAATCTGATGATATACATTCACATTTTATTAGAAAATAAAATGTAAGGCTAAGTAGTAATTTTTAAAACACAGACAATCTAACATAAATATCAGGTAAAATGTAATACATTAATATTAATATATTTCACAGTAAAATTTATATAAACTAGTTTTAGATTACCCTTTTAATAATAAGTAAAATATAATGTTAAAATAATAAATGTAATATAAAGAAGTAAGGGCATGTGCTTATCGAGCTTGTGCTATGTGCCAAACACTATTTTACAGCTTTATATCTATCAACTTATTTTATACTAAATTTGTAACAAGAACACTTGTTTAGACAGGTTAAGGAATTTACCCAAAGTTCTTATGCTTCTTGGTAGTGAAATTCAAATTTAGTTCTGCTTGACCATAAAATGTATCTTCTTAATATTATAAAAACACCTCGCTTCCTCAACTTTGAATGATTTTGGTAAACTGTATTATTGGGTTAGAACGTTGTTTACCAAGGATTAATGCTGGCTTCTATCTATCTGTGGTAAAGGGAAAAGATCCTGTATTAGTGGTCAGAAGACCTACCTTGTTCATGTCATTTGTTCTGTTTTATGATCTGAAAGTCACTTGAGGCCTCTCAGCTTTAGATTCCTGTTATAAGATGATGAAGGTGGTCAAGGGGTGGTATTATCTAGCCTCACTTGCCTTATCTATGATGCTGTTGTGAAGGTTGAATGTCCATCCAAAGACGTGTACATACAAATGCAAACTAACTTGTTATAACCACCATTATTCTACATGGCAAAACAAGCTTAGCTGCTGATTTAATATTTCATAGAAGAAGAGACAGATCTGAGTGAACTATACCTAGAAATCTGAATGTTGTCATGGCATAGAATGCTGTCTGATGCCAGAAAAACTAGCATGAAAGAAATTTTTACACTGAGAAGAAACCACCCTAAACATTTTTGAGATTTAAGATTTTTGGATTATTTAGTACTAGAACACAAAGCATTAAAAAAATATAACTTTCATTTATTATTGGGAATAAAATTAAACAGTTCTCATTCTGTTTGCAAAATTTTGTGTATATCGCTACAGATCCATTCAGCCAAGTTTGCATTCTGGTACCATGTAATTGAGGAGGTCTGTGTCTAATTTAAAATTGTGCTTTGATTATTGCTATATAAAATTTAGCCCAGGCTACCATGTTGGCCATAAAGTACACTCTCTGTACACACACATACATACACACCCTAATCTGACATCAAATGCATCCTTGAAATCTGGTGAGTTGGATTTGTTATCAAAAATGTCTCCAAGGGATGAGACCAGCATTTTTTATTAGAGCTATTAGGTTAAGCTATTTACCAGCAAATATCTCCAAAAAGTCAACTTTTCAGATTTTATATAAAAGAAAATATCTGCTTTGGCTCATCTGTGACAAGTTACCAGTCAGTATGATTACATGCTCAGAAAGAACATAGCAAAAGAATCTCCAATATTATCCTTGCTGTTCTCAGGAAACATCTTTACTTTGTCTTTGCTATTGTCAAGAATCTCCAATATCAAAATTTTTAAAGTTCCCAGATCCTCTTACATGCTACTGTTAGGAGTGTAAACTCTTAAACTCCTTGTGAAAAAACAATTGGCAGTATGTATTAGGAGCTTTTAAAAAATATTAATTCCCTTTGACCTGTTGATAAAAGACCATGAGATCCATGGAGAAAAAAGAAAGGCTTTATTTTCTATAAAAACAATCCATTGATTGGGGAGGCACAACTTCCAATACAAGTGAAAGTCTGCTTTCCTGAGAACAAAGGCTTAAATAGGAAAAGCTCCCAATCAGGTCTGTTTATGCAAATAAAGGACTCAAATTTGTTTCATTCTGATTGGTCAAAATAGCCAAGCTCTGATTGGGTGGTTTCCAAGACCCAAACCAGAAGAATCTGTCAGATGTTTATTTCAAATGGCACTGGGGTGAGATTGGGGTTCCTTGCTACAGTTAATCTTGGCAGCAACAACAGGAACTGTTTTGGCCTGTTGTAGGAAGGGACATCCTGTGATATTTTTAAAATATCTTTCCAAGAACACAGTGTGTGACCGGTCCCTCACTGAGCCATGGCTGCCTGATTCTGTTTTAACTTTGATCACCTCATTTAGCCATGGGGAGTCCATTTTGTCTGTTGGCCAGGGACATACCTTAACAGACCCAGTAATGAAACTTCTCAAAAAGTAGCTTACGAAAATAATCTATATTAAGAAAAAAGATAAAAAGGAAAAGAAAGGGAGAAAAGGAGGAAAAGCGAGAGGGAGAAATAAGGTTATACTGGTCATAGTACAAAGGGTTTAGGCGGTTTGGGGATTGTTTTGCATTATTTACAATATAAAAACTGAAAAAAAAATAAATATTCACAGGAGGAGATAACTGTGTAATCTATGGCATAGACACTCAGAAGACTTGGTAGGCAATCACTAAAATATATTTACAAAAAATTCATTATAATATGAAGAAATGTTTTCTGTAATATTAAATTTTAAAAACTAGATGTCAAATTAAATCAAATATGAAGAATCTATCCATAAAACAGGAATTAGAAAAGTATAATTAGTTCTCATTACTTTTGTGGATTAGCTGGAGTGATTTTTTTTCTAGTTCTCTTGATTGTTCAAATAATCCATAATAATGATGAATTGCTTGATTAACAATTGTGCATGAAGATTGACACCTAATTTTTTTCTAAATGCTAGAAATTTTTCAATTTCTAAATGTAGGCTACTACTTCTATCACCTTTACAGGTTTAAGAAAAAAACAGATTTTTTTTCCTAATTTTAATTCTGAAATGTAGATGTTGTCTAAAACAGTGAAGTTTATTTCTTCATCTAATAATAATTTCTTCAGTAAAGAATAAATGAAAATACAGAAAAGTAGGAGAAAGAAGAAAAAAAAATCAATGGTACCCACAGTGAGAGATAGCTATTGTTGATATATTAATGTATCCTGTTTTTTTTTTCTGTGTACTTTTCCTTTTACTTGTTTTACATAGTTATAGTATAGATGAACTTTTATATTTTGTGTTTTTCTCCATGAAATTGTTTTTAAAGTTACCTAAAATCAGTAACACAATAGACAAATAACCTAAAATTAACATAATTCCTAGAACTGAAATAGAAAAAAATACCAAGAAAAGAACTTAAGTAATACTGAATCCAATGAAAGTTGCTCCCTGAAGAATATGAAATTACTAATAGGAGGAAGATAATCTTTTAGAACACGTTTTGACACACAATGGAGTATTTCATGTCTTAACAAAGTCAACAAATTCACAAGAAAACAAGTAATTACATGATAAGAAGACTGGAATATGTTTCTACTGTCTGTGGAATCCTCAATAGACAGTTCTGGGCCTGGTATTTTTCTTATATCCACTTTATCCCAAGTTTGTGGTGTGGATATGAAAGCGTGTTGTAAGAAGTAAACCCCCACTCTCCCCGCCACAAAAAAAAAAAAAAGAAAAAGGAGAAGAGGAGGAAGAGGAAGAGGAGGAAGAGAAAGAAGAAAAGAAGAAGCAAAGGAAGAGAGGGAAGGGGAAAAGAAGAAAAGGAAGCAAACAAGTTGGTTTTCTAAATGGTGCAACAGAACAAACTTAGTTTTCTGTAACAAAGTTTGCTGAGTGAATTTCAAACTCTGCTAGACACAATAATCACCTGGAAAACTTGTTAAAATACAGATCCCTGAGCCTTGTCACCAACAATGAATGCTCAGTTGTCGTGAGGTAAGCCTAAAAATCATTTTTTAGCAAAAGAAACTACCATCAGAGTGAACAGGCAACCTACAGAATGGGAGAAAATTTTTGCAATCTACTCATCTGACAAAGGGCTAATATCCAGAACCTACAAAGAACTCAAACAAATTTACAAGAAAAAAACAAACAACCCCATCAAAAAGTGGGCAAAGGATATGAACAGACATTTCTCAAAAGAAGACATTCATACAGCCAACAGACACATGAAAAAATGCTCATCATCACTGGCCATCAGAGAAATGCAAATCAAAACCACAATGAGATACCATCTCACACCAGTTAGAATGGCGATCATTAAAAAGTCAGGAAACAACAGGTGCTGGAGAGGATGTGGAGAAATAGGAACGCTTTTACACTGTTGGTGGGATTGTAAACTAGTTCAACCATTATGGAAAACAGTATGGCGATTCCTCAAGGATCTAGAACTAGATGTACCATATGACCCAGCCATCCCATTACTGGGTATATACCCAAAGGATTATAAATTATGCTGCTATAAAGACACATGCACACGTATGTTTATTGCAGCACTATTCACAATAGCAAAGACTTGGAATCAACCCAAATGTCCATCAGTGACAGATTGGATTAAGAAAATGTGGCACATATACACCATGGAATACTATGCAGCCATCAAAAAGGATGAGTTTGTGTCCTTTGTAGGGACATGGATGCAGCTGGAAACCATCATTCTTAGCAAACTATCACAAGAACAGAAAACCAAACACCGCATGTTCTCACTCATAGGTGGGAACTGAACAATGAGATCACTTGGACTCGGGAAAGGGAACATCACACACCGGGGCCTATCATGGGGAGGGGGAGGGGGGAGGGATTGCATTGGGAGTTATACCTGATGTAAATGACGAGTTGATGGGTGCTGACGAGTTGATGGGTGCAGCACACCAACATGGCACAAGTATACATATGTAAAAAACCTGCACATTATGCACATGTACCCTAGAACTTAAAGTATAATAATAATAAATAAATTTTTTTTAAAAATCATTTTTTACGAGCACTTGGGTTGCTATCCAAGGCAGTCCATTGGTACTCTGAAA
Source organism: Macaca nemestrina (assembly GCF_043159975.1). Lineage (NCBI taxonomy): Eukaryota > Metazoa > Chordata > Mammalia > Primates > Cercopithecidae > Macaca > Macaca nemestrina. The sequence goes on from NC_092130.1 coordinate 63,123,071, forward strand.
ATTAATTTAACAAATTGAGGTCAATCCTTTCACACCCGACTAAATTAGAGTCCAGAGACCTAGGCAGGAAAAACAAAACAAAACAAAAGAAAACAAAACACTGAGATCACAAATGCCCACTTCAAGAATGATTTTGAGACTAATTTTACTAGTACCTGCTGCTGCTCGCCAACCCTGGCATAATGTCTCAAATGCCAATGAGATTTCTTTCAAAACAACTCATCTATCTTTTCTCTTTCCCTGTAAAACCTTTACCTTCTTCTTTGTTCTTCAGACATTTCAAAAGCCACCACAGTCTGTGCATATGTCCCGAATTACAATTTTATTTTTTGTATATTTCCAAACAAAACCTTTTGCTTGGAGATTTGCCTTTATATTTTTATTTGATATTGACATTATGAAGACTAGTTTTTGAAAAATACTCAAGATTGAAGAATAATTTCCTTTCAAATAAAATGTATCTTCTAAGGATATAAAGCATGTTTAAGGGGGGATAACCAGTCTGATCAAAGTATCTAAAATGAAAATTGAGGAAGAAGAAAAATATCTAAATGAAATGTTTAGCTAAAGTGGCATAAACAATGGCAGATATTAACCCGGAGAAGAAGGAGGAAGAATAGAAGGAAAAGAAGAGAAGGAGAAAGGGTTGATAAGTGTAGAAATTACAATAAGAATGCAAGATAGAGAACCAGAATAATTGTTACAGCTTCACATACTTACGTGCTTGCTTCTCAGAGAGTATGGATAATAAGCTCAGGACACTTAAAATTGTAACATGTTAATAATAACATACACATGTACCACCCAGATATGTTTTGAGAGGCTTAAGTCACATCATTAGAATACGGCCCCAACATTTCACACGGTGTACAAACAATAAATATTTGGTAGAAAAAGTGGAGCATTGGTATTGTGTGTCATCTATCTGTCTATCTATCTGTCTATTGGTCAGTATCTCTGAGAGAGAAAAACATGGATGAATGAAGACAGAGACAAAGAAAAAGGCAGGGACAGTGGAAGGAAAAGAGAGAGATGGAGAGACAGGGACAGAAAGGAGAGAGAGAGACAGCATCCATGCACAAAAATAATTAGTCATCAACGGTGATATAGTCAGGAAAATATAAATCACCAAATGTGACAAAAGAGATGTTAGAAAAACTTCAATATAGCAACATGTATAGGCAAAACTGAAAGGTTCATTTAAAATTGTATTCTTAATATGTTAATCACAGTTACCTATGTTGGCATTAATTGATTTGAGAGTAAGGGATGATTGTAATAAAGTGATTTTCATACTTTAATTTGTATAATTTACAATGATAATATATTTATTTCACTGGTTCTGTAGTAATAAAAAAAGCAAGTAATAATATGATAGTACAGACAAGAGTATGTAAATCACTCCTGATCTCTCATCCCAATATAAATGAACCCAATAAACATTTTGGTGCCTTTCCCTGTTTCAAGTATATCATTTGATGTAATTTTCATTCATTAGATTTTACCATATTATTTATACATTTTCATAAATCTTTTAATGCCTGCATACCATTATACCATGTATATATGCTCAATAATTAACAGATCTCTTATTCATTTTGATATTTTATAAATTATTAACTTTCTTTCCTAACAACTTGCTCTTTTACAAGGTTGAGGAAATCACCAGTGTGAATTGTACTATGGACTTAATTCTTGCAAAGGAAATGAAAAAATGACCATAATATCTTAGAATTTAAAACAGTGATGAGCCAGTACTAAATGCAATATGACTTATGTTAAGGTTTTATAAGATTTAATGTTAAAATCAAAAAGTTATTAATATGAGCCCATTTCCACAGATTCTGAAAGGAAGCATGACGTGGTAGGGACAGAAAGTTGACAAAATAAAAATAAAATAATATCAATTTAATCACGAACATCCACCAGAAAAGCAATTTGAAATACCGCAAATATTCTAAAAAATGTTTCTGGTTTTGTTTTGTTTGGCTTGGTTTGGTTCCGTGTGGTGGATGGTTATGGACGGTATAGGAAGAAATGAATCTACCCTAGAATAAATAAATACAAGAGTAGCACAAATCTTAAGACTAGTGTCAACAAAGTCAAAGACAAATAGAAAATAGTTTGTTAAAGTGAGGGATAATTAACAGAAATTTTTTTATCTACATGTTAAGATGCTGAAGATAAAAAGAAAGAAAGGTTTGGCCCCATTGCTTGGGGCAGATGGTTAAATACTAACAAAAAGCAGAATTATTTTTTTCCAGACAGGCTATCAAGGGAATAATTGTTGCAACGGAAAGTGTAGAACAGACACGGTTAAAAGGAAATTGGAGCCCAAGATACGGAAAATGATAATAGGTAAACACCCAACCTTTTAATGAGGTTGAGTCTCTAGACCCATACAAATTACTTCTTAGGATATGGAGAAAACTTTGAAAATGTGATTGCTATTCTATTTCTGGTTATCTTTGAGGAATCGAGTGAAAGAGTCCCATGGGCGAGTGTTACATAGTTCAAAGGAAAGATTTCTGGTCTACAAATTGGCTTAATATAGAATCCCTACAAAGTTCCAGAATTATTCTTGAGCATTTAGAAAAAGATGTGGTTAGGGGATTCTACGTGTGTACTAAACATAAAAAAATGAAATTGGAAAAAATAAGGTTACTGTACTGGCATAAAAAAACAATGTTCCAGACACGGCAGAATATATTTTAAAATGGGGATCTGATAGTATCTCCAACAATATCCTTGCTTTACAGGGTGAGGGAACATGGCTAAGATGAAAGCAGAATTGGTCATAGTTTCAACCTTACTCAAGAAGTCCACATATAGCAAAGCCTCTAATTATGTGCCACGTGATTCTATTATTAATCATGCCTTCATCAACATTTATATTAAGTGGCATAAAAGGAAACTTGGAAAGTAAGTTTACCAAATTCATAGGTGACAAAAATCCTGGTGGGATACCTAATTAATTTACTTATCAAAGACTAATTCAAAAAGATCAACAGGCTGGAATAATGGGACTATATTTTTCAAAGGAAATATAATATGCATAGAATCTTATACTGGATTTATAAAATTATTTGTCTAATTAATAGATGAAAGACAAAAAGTTAGAAAAACTTCATTTAAGAGCAGTTATGGTATAAAATAATCAGAGGAATTAGTTGACCATTGATTCACCATCTAAACAAGTGAAAGAAGTATTAGGAGGCCAATTTTAGCAACAGCACAAACTGTGCTCTCTAGTACAGTTTTACCTGCAATTAAGTTGATATTTTTATTCCTGGTTTATACCTGTATCAATGTATTGATTGAATCAGAAATCATCAGGGGTGGAGGGAAGGCTGGGCAGGCAAGGGCAGGCATTTTGATGAAACCCAAACAAGTGGTCTATATACATAATTACAATTTTCCTCTTATGATTCTCATTTACAGATGAGAAACGTGAGGATTAGAGAGTTTACATACCTAATGGAGTCAACTAATAAGTAAAAGGAAAATTTGAACCTGAATCTGATGGACTCTAAAACCCCATGACTATACTTCTACTCCAACCCTCCTGGATGAGGGAGGAAAGGGCCTTCTCACACCTAGTATAACTTGTTTGAAGAGAAACGTTGGCTAAGTAAAGGCTGGCCAAAGAAAGCAGGGAGGGGTGGGGCAAGTGCAATGGGCATTTGAAAACTAGGAATATGAGTAATGGCAAAAGAGAGTGAAAAAGTTGACTCTGAAAGAAGGAGGCACAGAAATGACAAAGAAACTGACATTCATTATTTCAAGTGATGGAAGAGATATTAGATGTATTCAGTGTATAAAAGGAAAGCTGACTTCTGCCGGAGAATGAACAAAAATTAGGGAAGGCAGATTTTCATAAACGTTTAAACAAACGTAACAATTAACACTGTTCAAAAATGTATCCAGCATTTTTGAATTCCTATCTCAAACAGTGGCTAGACTGTCAACTTTTGTGAATCTACAAAAGAAACATCTGTCCTAGATTTATTAATTCATTTGTTAGAATTGAATTAAATTCATCTAATTGAAGAATTGATGAAGAGGGAGTCACATTCTTCTAAGTACTAGAGATGAGAGCAAGAGATGAAAGACATTTATAAAATAAGAACAAATTCTAATTCTAATTTATTTATAAAATAAAAAAAGAAGTATTGAACAAAAGACAAGCCTCTTCTCTCATGAAGATTCCACTCTGGAAAGGGAAGAAAAGTAAACAACAAACAAATAATGAATAAGTTAATTTGTGATATTGATAAATGCTACAAAACGATGATGTGATTGATAAAGTATAATCAAAAGTGGGAAAATATTTTAGATAGTTTTTCAAGAAAGAGTTCTCTGAGATGACAGTTAACAACTAAGTTGAGTACTTAATGACAAAACAGAGCCACAAAATCTATGAAAAAAGAATTTCAGTTGGAGCAATACCAAGGACAAAGGCCCTTAGGTTTGAGTGAGCTTGTTGTATAGAATGAAATTTATGATGGATAGAGAATTAAGAGCTTTAACTGAGAGAATAAGGGCATGTCTACTCTAACATTATTGATTTTAAAATATGTCACTTCCTATTTTTTAAAAAATAGATGCAGCAGAATTCACTGTTACAGATGTAAAAATGTTCAACATCAACTGTCAATGGAAGAGTAACGCATTTTGTGTCTTTTTAATTATTATTTTTAATTGACAAAAATTGTATATATTTATGGAGTATAATGTGATATCTTTAAATATGTATATATTATGGAATAGCTATTTAATAAATCAAGTGAATTAACATATGCATTACCTCACATACTTATCTTTTTTTTTCGTGGTGAGAACACTCAAAATCTACTCTCTTACCAGTTTTCAAGAGTACAATACATTATTATTAACTATCGTCCCCATAATATCCAGTGGATCTCTTCAACTTATTACTCCTGCCTAACTAAAATTTTTTATCCTTTGACCAATATCTCCACAAACCTCCCTCCTTCCACCCAGACCTCAGTCTTTTGGTAGCAACCATTCTACTCTCTGCTTCTCGGTGTTGAACTTTTTAGGTTCCAAATGTAAGTGCGAACATGTGGCATTTTTCTTTCTGTGTATGGCAATTTTTAAGGTCTACTGAGAAATAGCTTGTCACTTATAAACCAAGATAGAATATTAGCCTCACCTTTCTGATGATTTTCCTTAAGTAAGAGAAAATCTGATATGCATGTATTGATTATGATGATAAACATTTTGTCCAAAATTTATTTTCAAAGCAGATAGAAACAGTGCTTGATTACTGCTCCCAGCCTAGGCTCACTCACTGGGGGAACACAATACAGAGAATCGGGAGCCCTCAGTTCTTGTTCTCACTCGTCACAGGGTGTGATGTTACTCAGGTTGCAATGTCTCAGAGCCCCAAGTTTCTTTATTTGTAAAAAGAGAGGATTATAACATGCATCTAACAGACTTGACGTAACTGAAGAACATAATGTGGACAATGATACAAAGATGATCTGAAAATGTTTTATTATTAGATGAGACAGATATCTTAATATAAACTTTAGTATATGCTTTATTAAATGAAAAATAAATATTTGCCATTTTCTACAATTTATAGAGGATTTGAAGCCTCAAGCATTCTTCTAACAAAGAAGAAACAGAGTCCAAAGCAAATTAGAACGTAAGTGAAATACTGAAAAGAAAGCAGTAGTGAATGACAGTTGTCTAGAGGAATAAGAAATAGAGAAAAGTGGAGCTTTGGGACAATACAGTAGCAAAGAAACTGTAATTTAGAATTTTGTAAAATATGAAAAAGGAACTGCACCACAGCAATAGATCTCTTAACAACTTTTCAATGTTTACTAAAAGGCAAAAATGATCTGGATACAGTAAACTTTGGGTATAACTCTGCCAAAGTTTCCTTTTTGTCTGTAGAGACAGAAAATTTATGAATTTCTATAGTTTACTGCATATTTATTCCTCATGAAATGATAATACATAATATTGCAGATAGAGACTGGGACCCTTTTTGTCTCACTAAGAAAAAAAAAAAGAAAAAGCCTGGGCAACATGGTGCGACCACATCACTACAAAATTAGCTAGACGTGGTGGCATGCACTTGTGGTCCCAGCTACTTGGGAGGCTGAGGCAGGGGAATCACTTAAGCCCAGGAGTTTGAGGCTGCTGTGAGCTATGATGATGTTGCTGCACTCTGCCTTGGGCAACAAGAAAGACCCTGTTTTAAAAATGAAAAATTGAAAAAGATTTACTTCAGAAAGAACAGAATGGCTATGTAGTTTATGAAGATATTGTATCATCTTCCAGGCTCTACATGTACAAAAAAGTAAAAATTATAACTTGAGAAATGCCAGGAGACAGACAAATGCATAAACCAGTAAAAGATCCATACTTTAGAGGGTAACAGAGACTTAAGAAAGTTAAAGGCAAGCAAGACTTGCAAATGCAATGAGTTCCCAAAGGCTGGTTAGTGAAGACTTATGACCTACTTTAGGTAGCTCATGTTTATCTGATACTAGAGTCTTCACACACTACGTGCCCCCTAAACATGTATCTTAAACCTTAGGTGGGAAATTAGTTCAGAAAAGACTTCTCTACCCCAAATTTTCTATCCCCCCTTCACCCTCATCACCCCTACCCATCTGAAATTGCCTTAAATTCTATCATTTGTGTGTCTTTCCTTGGCTCAAACTTTATATACTTTTAAAAATACACAAATAGGAAAAATAGCATCTTCTGGACATTCTGCCCTGCGAAATTTTTGTGAAATAAATGAAAACAAGATAGAGGGCAGTTTTGGGAGGAGGTTGGAGGAAAGTTCAGGTACTCATGGGAGACTAGTGTTGAGAGCATACGCAACCAGTACCAGGGTTGAAGAAAAAGTGAGTCTGAGTAAAGCTGCATTTAGCATTCTTTATGAGCTTTTTGAGGCTCGGACATGACAGTGAGACAGCATAAAGAAAGGATACTGTAAGGAGGTTTAGGTATGTCAAAGCATAACTTCTTCAATGTCATAATTATTCTCCAGGCAGGATCACAACAGCCTCATACCATAAAGAAATAAACAATTACAAAATTGGTATGAAATTCGCATCATTTAGCATTGACAACAGATATTTAAAAATTGAACTTGAGCAATGAAAGAATTAAACAATGGATGATAAATCATGTACCTTTAAAGGTAGGAAAAAATGATTCTATATGCTACCTCATTAATTTATAAGCTATGGTTTAGGAGCCAGAGGAGAGAGTATCAGTGCAGGTTTCTTTTCCTTCTGTTCTAAGCCAATTTTTGAAAATTATTACAGTTGACCCTTGAACGATGCAGGTGTTAGGGCCGCCAACCCCACACACAGCCAAAAATCTGAGTATAACTTTTGATTCCACCAAACGAAACCACTAATAGTCTACTGTTGACCAGAAGCCTTACCAATAACATAAACAGTCAACACATATTTTGTATGTTATATGTATTATGTATACTGTATTACTACTATAACCTATAGAAAAGAAAATATTATTAAGGAAATCACAAGAAAGAGTAAATATATTTACTATTCATTACTTGAAAGTGGAGCATCATAAAGGTCTTCATCCTTGTTGTCTTCACATTGAGTAGGCTAACAAGGAGGAAGAAGAAGAAGAGCTGGTCTTGCTGACTCAGGTGTGGCAGAGGTGGGAGAGGTGGAGGAGGTGAAGGGAGAGGCAGAAGAAGTGGGCACACTTAACATAACTTTTATTGAAACATATTTGTATATAAGTGAACCTACACAGTTCATATCCATGTTGTCTGAGGGTCAACAGTACTTTTAAAATAAAAGGAGAGGAGAAAAAGTAAGAGTAAACAAAATGTCAAGTTAGGGGTGGGTGGGTAGAGACGGGGAGGGCCTGGGAAGAGGGAAACTAAATGTAAGGTTAGAAGCAGCAGCCTCAGTGGGGAGAGGAGACATGTGCAGAAACCAGTGGAGAGAACTGTTTCACAGATTAAATGCAGGCACCAAGGGTGACAGTGATTCTAGAAACTTCCACGGTAGCATTCCAAACTTCTCCCTGAATATCTGTGCTTTTCCCTACTCCTACCTTCATTTACTGGCTCTAGGGCCTTTTTCCCTATGCAACAGAATGTGAGTTCATAATAGTGAAAGGATGAGAAAGGATTAACATAGACCGAATATTGACAAATTACACAGCAAAATAATGAACCTTGAAAATGTAAGTGGGGTGAAGGTGAGGTTTGGGGGGGCAGCCTGAGATTCCCAGTAGGGCTCTTGAAGCCTGTGAGCATTATTGTTTTATAAAAGAGATTTAAGCATGAGTAGGAAGATTGGACTCCCAACTCTACAGTTCTATGAAGAGTTTGATAAGCATGTTTTTAAGTGAATTTCCTGCTTTCTCAGACTAATTTCTTAAAACTAATTACCTCATTCTTAATTTAAATATGCAAATTCATTTTCTGTAAATCTTAAAATGTACATGTGTATAAAAATGTCTTTTCATCTCCAGATATAGCTATGGGAAACAAGTTGCTGAATTTTTTATATATTCCTCATCATATTTTAGAAACTGAAATTTGTATTAAATAATGATGTTTCTATTACTTTACACATTATCAGCATGACATTTCATGTTTCTAGTCGCATTTTCCAAGCCCACTGTAACAAACAAGACTTTAAAAAAAAAAAATAAACCATAGTTTATTGACTTTAAAAGAATACTCTTTACTGAATTCAAGTAGGGAAACAAACTTCTAATGGCATCCCTTTGCACTGTTGCTAATGACAACTACCAACCTTTTAAGGACATATAGGATTACTGTATATTTAAACAAACTTAATATGCTCCAGAGAATTTCTAAAGTATTTCTGTGTTTGGCGATCTCTACTACTTCCACACAATATATTTATAGTCTCTTTTTATTTTTTATTTATTTTTTCTTTCTCAAGTTGTTTGCCCCTAGCATTTTTATATCAGGACATCTCCGTTAGCTATAAACTTTTAGAAGTTTATTTTTAACCCTTGCATTTGTACTCTATTGCATTTATAGAACAGAAATCTGTCCCATTTAACAAACCCCTTCTTTTAATTTCCAAGCTGGCATTTCAGACTGTGACCAGTTGGACAGAAACTTCATTCAGTCACTGACAGTTCATTCTGGCCAGACGAGTGCAGCTGGGGGATTAGAATTTTTCAGCCATTGAGTATTTTTTATTGGAGAAAGATTTGTGGTGCTCAAAAACAGTCTAATTTATTCCATATACCCTTACAAGGTCATAAACAATCTTAGAATTACCTAATCAGTATATTGTTCTTACTACATAGGAAAAAAATTCATGGGAAGAGACAAAGAATATTTTTTTAAGTTGGGAAATAATATTCACAGTGATTTATGTATGCTGTATTTTTTGGAGACACACAACTCTTACTCTGAGATAACTGTTTTATGACAAGTCAAATAAGCTTTATCTGGCTAGAATTCACATGACCTCAATAATTATTTACACTGAAACTAATCAATGAAAACTCACAGTATATACAGTAGAAAGTAATGTTTCCACTCTCAATATCCTTGTAAGAAATAATTAGATAGTCACTGATAATCCAGTAATTCTGATTGTAGCTTCCACTGAGTGCTATGAAAGCATAGAAAATAATCTAACTCGGGATATGTAGAGTGGGAGGGCAGGGAACCATCTCCTGAAGTAACTTTTGAAGTGAGCACTAAAGAGGGAATAGGTTTTATTAAGGTAAAGAAAATGAAGAAAGAATATTCCAGAAAGAAAGAATAGCTGGGACAAAACACAGAGTTTGGAAACAGCATAATGTTTACAGGGAAAAATAAGTTGGTCAGAATTTCTGGAATTTATACTTGTGAGTAGAAATTCCAGGCAGGCAATGGAATGAAGTCATGAGCAATGGTCTGGTAGCAAAGGGCCAAGAATGTCATGCTAAGGAATTGAAATCTTACTCCGTAGCTTAAGGGAAATGCATACATACATACACATACATATGTCATAGTACATACAGACATGCATTTTGAATAGATTATACCAATGAGAAAGGCAAATCTTAATGAAGTAAAATTGATGCCAAAGATACTGGTGTGTAGGATATTGTAAAGAGCAGGTATAAGATGACTGAGATCTAAGTAAGGTAGTGGTTGTAGACATGAACACAAAAGGACAGCCAGGTGAAGGGACCCTTTCTTCTGCCCTCTGAAGTTTCGATGATTGAGTCTGCTGAAATAAATTCACAATAGACAGGTTAACAGGAAAAAAGGCATAAAAACTTAGCACCTGCATGGGGACATCATCGTGAGTACCCAATAACCCAATGAGATTCAAAAGCTAATAGAGCCTTCTTCACAGGGAATAGGGAAGTGGAGGGCTGCAGGCACTTTTAGAAGAAGAGCAAATGATTTTTAGTGGAGGTTAATGGGCAGAAGTAGCAGACAATGGCCTCAGAAAAAGATCCTCTGGGCTCTTTGGATGGTGTCAACTCTAGTCTTCTTTCTTGGAATTAATCTTCCTCATTTGATGAGATTATGGGAGTGGGAGGGAGCTTAAGATAACTGCATTCCTTCTGGAGAAATTTCCCTTAGTCAGATGAGGGAACTTTAGAGAAAGCCTTTCTCTGTGCTTTGGGAAAGACAGAGAGTGAGAGATAGGAGGGTGGGAGAAGGTCAGAGACACCTTGGCACTAAGGCTACTTCTTTAGTTCAAAGTGCTCAGCATGTCAAGGCACCACACTTTGCAGTATCTTTTATTTTTTTTTCTGAACCCCAACAAGAACATAGTTAATACATATTTAAAATATCAAAAATAAAATAAAATAAAAAGTCCACATAATTGTATAGACTGATTTTATAGCAAAGCAGAGAGGTTTGGTGTTTTTATATTCTCCTTAGTTGACACCACTGCCATTGCTCTAAACAAAGAAGAAGAAGAAGAAGAAGAAGAAGAAGAAGAAGAAGAAGAAGAAGAAGAAGAAGAAGAAGAAGAAGAAGAAGAAGAAGAAGAAGAAGAAGAAGAAGAAGAAGAAGAAGAAGAAGAAGAAGAAGAAGAAGAAGAAGAAGAAGAAGGAGGAGGAGGAGGAGGAGGAGGAGGAGGAGGAGGAGGAGGAGGAGGAGGAGGAGAAGAAAAAGAAGAAAAAGAAGAAGAAGAAGAAGAAGAAGAAGAAGAAGAAGAAGAAGAAGAAGAAGAAGAAGAAGAAGAAGAAGAAGAAGAAGAAGAAGAAGAAGAAGAAGAAGGAGGAGGAGGAGGAGGAGGAGGAGGAGGAGGAGGAGGAGGAGGAGGAGGAGGAGGAGAAGAAGAAGAAGAAAAAGAAGAAGAAGAAGAAGAAGAAGAAGAAGAAGAAGAAGAAGAAGAAGAAGAAGAAGAAGAAGAAGAAGAAGCAGAAGCAGCAGCAGCAGCAGCAGCAGAAGCAGCAGCAGTAGCAGCAGTGGAAAAGAAGCAGCAGCAGCAGCAGCCTTGAGGTAGATGGCTTCACCTTTAGATCAGAGATGCCCAGGAGGAAGTTAGTTGGGTTTCTTAATGTAAATCTTCTCATGGAAAGATGTCAATTCTGATTTAGGAGTCAATCGTGTAAAATGATTAAAATGGTGAGTCTGATTGAGATTGCAGAGAAGGTATTGTGTAGAACTGAAATTAGAAATGGGCACAGAACAGAGACTTAGGTGATTGCAATGTCACAGGGCAAACCCCAAAACTGGGGTTCAGCCCAGGAGGCTATATGGGTTCTTGGCGTGACACACAGGAAGAATTAGCTGACAGAGTGCAGTGAAAGCGAGTTTATTAAGAAAGCAAAGGAATAAAAGAGTGGCTACTTCATAGGCAGAGCAGCCCCAAGGGCTACTAGCTGTCTATATTTATGGTTATTTCTTGACCATATGCTGAACAAGGGGTGGATTATTCATAAGTTTTCTGGAAAATGGGTGGGGAATTCTCAGAGCTGAGGGTTCCTCTTTTAGACCATACAGTGTAGTTTCCAGAAGTTGCCATGGCACTTGTAAACTCTCATGGTGCTGGTAGGAGTGTCTTTTAGCATGTTAGTGTATTATAATTAGTGTATGATGAGCAGTGAGGAAGACCAGAGGTCACTTTCATGGCCGTCTTGGTCTGGCCAGCTTCGTTACCACCTCCTGTTCCATCAGTAGTGATTTTATGATCTGTGTCTTGTGAAACCAATCCTGCCAAACTCCTTTTTCATCAAGGTTAAAGGACACCAAGGAAGACTATCTCAGAGGTGTGGACAGAATTGAAGAGGGACTCATAAAAGCCAAAGAGATTCAAAGGGAAACTCCCACTTCAAGGAGAGAGTGGGAAAACTGTTACTGGAGCAGTTACCTCCTGTAAAGTAAGATCTGGAACATTTTCCTTTGCAGTTTAGTGATGTGGAGGTCACTGGGTATCTTTGCAGTCGGGTTTGGGGCACTTTCATTGTCGTACAATGGATAAATAGAAGTAGAGAAAAACAATAGAAACTCATTTTTAAAATACATGTAATATATAAAATACATATTCTCTAGCCGGAGAATATATAATCAGATAATTCTACTCCCACCCTATCCTTTCCTTGAAGGGACACACAATTTTGTTTTTTGAATGGGAGGAATGGGGAAAGTTCACAGGATCAGAGGAAAGAGCTTATAGAGGAAAACACTGATGAGAGAGAGAAACCAGGGAATAATTTAAGAACCAATGAGAAGAAAGGCAATCAATTCAAGAGCTAATGTAGAGAAATTTGCCTTCCACAAGAGAAAACTGCAGGAAAGGAAGGACTGATGTGTGCTTAGGTGGCTGCATTTATTGGATTAACCTATTTGAATTTAGTTTACAAGTGTTACTATGCACCTTCAGATGAATCACAGCCACAAATCTTTATTTTACTATTTTCCTGCTCTTAAGTGCTTAAGCATAGACAAGTGAAACAGCAAGGTAAGACTGTGCTAACAGGGTAGCATTGCACAAGTAAGGTAAAATTACAAACTTAAATACAGCGTTAAGATAAAGCAGTCTTGTAATAAATATTAGGTGCCTACTATATTCCAAGCATAGTGATATGCATTTTACAAGCATTAAGCAACTGTCTTCATTTATTATTCACAATAATCAATTTAATTTAGTCCTATTATTATTTCCACACCACAGATGAGGCAACTGAGTCAGAGAAAATGACTTGCCCAATGTCTCACAGCCAATGAAAGCTTTATAACCTCTCTATCACATCACCATCTAAGACTCACCAATCCCTTTGCTCTCAACATGCAACCTCTCCTTGTAGATATCAGGTGTGAACTCTTTAAAAGTGTTGACTTTCCCTCCTTAGGATGTACCTATATATGCACTTACCATCGTCTCCTTTGATCCAAAATTGGCCTCCCATCTACTTCCTGACCCAATAACATGAGGAATATTGGAAGTCAACTTGGTCTAGAGGTCACAGCAGCTTCCAGTGGCATATGAAGTCCTATTGGGGCTCAGAAACTGACACCTCAAAGTATGGCTCTTTGACATGCTGAACTAAGGAAGCAGTCTCATGATTTCCCTGACCCTCCCCCGACCCCTTCTCTCTCTCTGTCCTTCCAAAGCACAGAATGAGGCTATTTTCTGAAGTTCCATTACCTACCTAGAAATCAGAACCCCAAAGAAGAACACAAGTGTCTTCATCCCTTTCCTGAAATTTCATTAACCAGAGAAGATTAAAACTTTATATCACAGAGTAAGAAACAAGCAAACAAACAAACAAACAAACAACAACAACAAAAAACCCACCTAGGACCCAGGAGAAATTTGTCCCAAACTATTGTCTGTCCTCAGGTCCCATTCAATTCCCAAAGAGAATCATTTACAAACCATTGTCTGCTCTTTGTTTCACTTATTTACAGACCCTCCACTTCCCTTTTCCCAATGAAGAAGGTATTAATTGTCAAACATGTCTTTTTTTTTTTTTGGCTTTCATATTTTATATGACTTTCATGTGCATGTGCGCGCATAAGTTTGTTATGCTTTTCTCTTTGAAACCTTTTTATTATAGGGGTGTCAGCCATGCCTCTTTGTAATTGGGAGGAATGGGATTACTCTCTTTCCACTCCTACAGTTTTCACAATGAAAAAAGACTCAGATACGATTGAAAAGAATAAAGAGCTGTGAAGCCTATACCATGTAAAATATGAGGAGCTCAGATAAAGGGCGAAAAATATATGTTGAGACATAATCTAAACACTATCTAAATGTTAGGATACAGGAACTAGTGTCTTCTATCTAGTGCATCTTGGGTAGCGACGTCTAGAGAGAAAAAATCAGTTTAGTGACTAAAATCAAACTTTACTTTTATACTCTTTTACTGAGTTGAGAAATAGTGAATTAAGAAATAATTTTGTTTTGAAATCCACATATTCAGCTGCTAGTTAATGAAATATTATTTAATGAGATGATTTTTTTCCCATGAAATAGTAAGAAAATTTATGGCTTTAATTTCACAAACAGAGCAGATCATTTCATTGATTTTTAAAATTTCTGACATTGTTTTGTTCTTTACTGTTACTGTTTTTCTCTTTGAATTGCTGATGGGTTGATCTAATTACAAAGAGGTCAATTTCAGCATTTGGCCATATATATACATATATACAATCATACAACAAAGTTTCTTCAGTTATAAAGTAGGATAATAATGTATATCGGTTCACACCTTGAAAAATACATAGAATTAGAACTCTGAATATTAGCTGGGGATAGTGATAAAGAGGAATACTATATTTAAAATGAGTCATTCAAGTAATTCTATACATGATGAGCTTCACAGAGATGTTACTTGCCAGAGAAAGAAGAGAAATGCACCCAGGCATAGGAAACACTGTTCTGTTTCAGAACCTCTGAGCATGTATTTAAAAGAAAAATCTTCACCAGCAGTATATTTCTGTATTTGTATTCACCATTATTGTTAGAACATTTTATTTTTCTTCATTTAGCTGGTTAACCTGACCCTGATGAATTTCTAATGAGTCTATTTTAAGAGGCCTCTGTCAAAACCCCTCTCCTCTCACTTATCCACAGTAAGTGAAAGAGAATTTTGTATCAACCATACAGGGTGTTAGGGTGTTAGATGTTTCAGTTGGTTCTGAAGGACTCCATGACATCTCCTTCTCAGCCTTAATTTGAAAGAGTAGATTCTTTTCCTGCTTTAACTTGAGACGTCCCTGATAAGAAAAAAAGAAAGAGAAAAAAGAACTCTCAAGGTCTCTTGGTTCATATAAATGTAAGTAGTCACTGAAGTTGAAGAGTTTGCCATTCTCAGCATCTTGAATAATCCGCCAGGGCACATTGTGCCTCTATCACTATTAGTTGATTAATACAATATATCTTTACATGTAGACTTTTTATTCATTCTCTAAATTTAAAAAGGGAAAACAACTATGTATTTTCAAGTTGTTGAAGCTTCCTTCCTCTTCCATGTTCACCAGTAAAAATACTGTCACGATTCTGTGGAAGCACTTTTAAGAGTAGACTTTAATAAAATATTAGGTAGCTTTTGGAAGTTAAGCTTAATTCAAGTGCCTAATCCTTTTGTTTGTCATTGGGAGAGGGTAGTTCTCACAAACTGAATGATTGCAATCCCTTTTCAGATGAAGTCAACATAAAATTTTACCAGTGATGGAATTTTGTAAGCTAAACTATGTCATTCCAATAAAAGTCTTGTCTATCAATTTCAAAAAAATAGCAACTATTCATTTATTATAATTCACTATATTAACTGTGTATACTTATCTAATGCAATCTTATATATATCTCAGGACAGGATCGTACTTATCTGTGGGTAATAATCCTTCTTCGAATTAGATGCTAAATTAGCCCAATATTATCAGATTTTAGACACAATTACATTTAGTTTAGAGTCATGTATATATTTTTGCACTGCATGGACATTAAATAATAATGAGGGAAAATTGATTGGTTTCTATTAAATGTATATGAGGCAATATTGTGGTTTATGAAGGGATTTCTAAGATCACTTCACATTCAGCTCTATTTATTTTCTTGATAATTGTCCTGCATAGATTGATGTTTGCTATATATTCACTTATTTCTTTCCTTTTATGATTTTAATAAAACAGCTTCAAAAAATTTACCTCAGTTCTGAAAGACAATACCATTAAAAAAGAAATTATTAAAAGGCAGAAATTATTGATTTAGAATACCAGATTAAAAGAATGAAATTTATACCATCTGACTACATAAAAAGTAAGCTGGTCTCTGCATACAAAGTGAAATAAAGAAGTGAGACAAATTTATTTGTATAATAAAAGCCAAAGTATCACTCTTATCTATAATATTTAGATTATTAATGGTAATATATTTCTATATTGTGTTACACAAATAATTTCTCAAAGTCTGTCATTTATAATGAGTTCCTAAATTGTCTTCCAGTTCCATATCTCCATGGCTTTATTTGAAAACATTGATCCATTTTGGAGAAGTGAAACATGATAGCATCTAGTTGTCTATATATTTAGCATGAAAGTTGGTTTATAAGCTAAGATGCTGAAAAATTAGAATTAAGATTTGTAGCTAATAAAAAATTTAACTTAAATAAATTGCTTCTAAGGAGTTGGTTACAAAAGGAAGATAATCCACCCATTTTTACTGTAAATGAAATAGAGACTGCGTTGATTGCTAGAAGATGATCTACAACATCTTTTCAGGCAAATTTGAGGCAAATTCATTTGGGAGTATCTTCTGTTCTGATAAGAAACCTTAAAGGTCCCTTGCCTGGGTCAATATAAATCATGGTTCTCATTCTGCTGGTTCCTTGTCTCTACACCTAACTCCTCAACTCTTGTTGGTCTTTCGGTTCCAAAATTGTTGCTGCCTGCACTTTGGACTATTAAGATTATGCATTTTTTATGGACAAGAGTTTAGCCTTGAACCTCTTGATCTCCTCCACATTGACCACTTAACTCATATGGGCCTTCAGGAATTACTTGTCAACACATCTAGTATCATTGAACAGTAGCTCTTAAGGACTACAAACAACACTTTATGTACTGATCATCATCCAGATACACTATTATTTACAACAGGGCTTGCCAATAAGCACATTGGCATATGTTTTTCCCAATTGCCAATGTTTTCAATATTTATACCTAATTACAATGAGCTATCCTTGACAGGTTCTTATACTGATTGAAAAGCTTGATGTCCTACACCCAAAACTATTTGCAGATATTTATCAAAATTCATGAACCAGCATTTGCATGACTTTGAAGTGTTAGATGCTGAGGCCAGAGAATGCTTATGTAATGATGCTTAACAACTAAAATTGTAACTAATGGGAGTTTAAATAGGTAGTGTAGTGACTGAACACCTCATTGCACTAGTAATACTTATTGATCTCACTATGTGGAAAACAACTTGGCTTTGAATCCTTGAGCTTCTAGAAAGGTCAGGAGGGAAAAGAAAACCACCTAAGATCTGGAAAATCACTCAGTTGTACCTAAATTAGTAAAATATGAGAAAATAATGATTGTCTTGTCCTCTCATAAAATATGAAAACCAAAACAAAACAGGGGTAGCAAAGTATGCTAAAAGTTTTATAAATAAGAACTTGTTCCATCAGCAGCTCTTTACGTATTAAACGAGTTGTCCCAATTCCTGCCAGCATCAGAGGAACTTTGCACAGGGCTATGACGCTGGTATGGGCACCGAGAGATGCTACCTTAACTAGATCTCACACTTTAGAGCTAGTAGAAAATCTAACTCTAAAGCATTGTTTCTTTTAAAAATGATATTTTGAAGAACCATTACTTGCTTAATGAAGGAAGGCTGACTGATGCTAAGAATGTTTTTCTTAACTTTTACACTATAAAAACACAAGAAAGTCACAAGCATTTAACACTCTTCCTTTTTAAACGTAAGCAATGGTTTTAATAAGAACAATGTCCATATTAAAAGCTTCCTTTATTTAAAAAAATATGTTTCCTAGATCATGAGGAAATAAAAATTTGAAATTTATTATTAACAATTTAATTCAGTATACTACATAGTATATATAAAAATTTGGGAGATCATAGATATATGTACATGATTACATGTAAGTATATATACACACACACATATATATATATACACACACACATACATGAACTTTAATCCCAGTGACGTGTTACTATCTTGTCATCTTTGGTACAATATCAGCATTAGCATCTGCAGTTAACTTATAGTGAGAGTCTTATGGTCCTTCTGAGCAATGGGACTTCTGTGACAAACTTGCTATATACCTGAGGCTCCACTCTTTTCTGACATTTGCTGCTGCTCCAGTCAGTAAGGCCCGTCATTCCACACATGGAATGACCTGTTGTCATGGCCATTTGCAGACAAGATAGAAAAGCACAGGCGGAGTCATGTGTGCCCTTTTTGCACCCTATGTGTATGTGGTACTCCTTCCCTTGGCACCTACACAAAAATCATTCCTGCATAGTATAGAATTGGGTTAAGGTGAACTATTCTAAGGACAACATCCTGAAATGGAAAGGAACAGATGTAGCAGCATTTCTCAAATGACAGCATTCCACAATGATCACTTTCTAATCCAACCAGAATCTGTGTAGGCAGTTTCACTTATGTGTTTATATGTTACATGAATGAGTGATCTATTCCACACTGCTTGTTCTTTTAGTATTTCTCTTTCTCCCTGAAAATAAAGAGTTGTTTAGGCCCAAGAGTTGACCAGATGGACTGCACAATGGTGTGCTGATACCATTTGTGCAGTGAATGGAAGAGATGATTTCAGAGCTCTCCTATTCTCAAAGGATCTAGGCTTCCATCTGTTGGGAATGGCCACAGTCAATCTTAATAGTCCAGTTTAGGTGCTGAATTCATTCAGTCACTTAGAGAACTCCCTATCAGGGCCAGTCTCTCACTGTTTTCCAGTTTTATATGACAATTTAGAGCCCCATGTGTGCAAAGCAGTTTGGGTCACAATAGGAAAAATACACCAAACCTGCCCAAGTAAGATCATTTTTGTTTCCTTAGAAAAGGGAAGAAAAAGAGGCATACTGTGGTTAATGTTTTGCTTAGGTGATAAACCAAGGGCAGAGCCAGGAATAGGACACAAGTTTTCTAGTTCTCACCTACGACAATGCCAAGCAGTCACACAAAAGTTTTATGGCTTATGACAGCAGCCAAGTAAGAGAAGACAAAGCAAGAATCGGCAGCGTATGTTTTTACCATTACCAACACCCTTCCCACAATTGTTTTAAGCAATATGGTTTGATGTTAATCAACTCCATAAAAGCCACCCATCTTTTTCTATAGCAGTGATTGTCTATTATTTTCTACAAACAAGTCCTTGCACAGTCTGACCAGGCTGGAATTAAGGAGAAATAGTAGATCTTCTCACCAATGTCCTGATTGCGAAAGTCGTCATTGAGAACAGCCACAGGGAACTCACGGACCTGCCAGCTCACTTGAAAGAGAATCTTTGTGTGAGCTGATGCACTCATGAGGAAACAAGGCTAAGGATGGGGAAAAAAAAACAGCTGAAATATACATCCATGGAGGTTTGGAACCAAAGTAAAAGAGGTTTGCTCTCTGACAGCTGGGATTTATTCACCTCAATAACTAGGGCAGGGCACTTGGTCTTTTTTCCTCACTTCTCAAGTTTAAGGAAGAGTGCTGGAAAGATAGAAAATTGTACTTTAATTGGAATGGTTCTCTGGTTCTCCTAACACAGCCTCTTTAAAAAATGAAGGCATGTAGAGAATAATTATTCTAACTGGAGTCAACATCACCATGATTCATTATCTTAATATGAATGAAGCCAGCATAGTCAGGGAGAGATGAACTGTACAAAACAGAGGGATAGAATGAGTAATACTGCCTCTAAGTCTGCCTGAACTTCAGGGAATTTACTTTTGGGTCCCTCCAGGGGACACCAGCAGACTTTCTTCTATTGATAGTTCTATTTGACTACTAACTAGAGCATTTATTGGGATGATTATAGCAACCCATCTGTTGATTAGTGTCTCTTCATCAAATGTAAACATTCTTCTGAGGGTCAGGGTGCATTGGACACAGTTCAGAGCACAGATTCTAGAGCCAGGCAGCCTACATTCAGATCCCTGGTTTACCACTTAAACGCCTGGAACCTTGGCAGGCTACTTTGTTCCTTTACATCAACCACTGCATAGGACTCTTCTGAGGCATAAATTAGTTCATTTGTGCTAACAGTGAGCACTGTGACTTTGTGCCTGTCACCACCCTGCCCCTATTATCAGCAGCAAAATGTTCTGTTTAAAAGAGTTCCTCAACCTGTTACTCATACAATTCTATTTGCACTGATTGAGAACTTACTGTATTCTAAACCCTAGAAATTAGGATAGCAGAGTGGTTTTAGAGGTAGACAGCCTAGATTCAAATCTAGCCATTTGCATGTCATTTTTCTAAGTTTCATTTCTTTTATGTGTAAAATAGGATAATGATAATACCTAATTCTGTATTTTAAGTATAATATCAGCTAGCACATTTCCTCACTATCCCTCAGGAGCAAAGTAAGATTAGCTCAATAGCCCATTTCACACCCTCAGAACTTAAAAACATGAGATGACTGTAAAGTAGAAAGAGGAAAGCTTTCCTTCTTGTGGTCTCTTCCACCTCTTGAACAATTGCTTTCAAATATGAGCTGCATACATCACAGTTGCATGAAATGAAATGAGCAAAACTCTGACTGTGCCCAGTATTTGTGTCTTAGAATTTGCCAAAAAACTGCTGGTTATGGGATAGGAGCTACATGGCATATCCCACAGCAAGCGATTTCAAAATCCATATCATATATTCCTGTTCTCTGAATCTTTTGTTTGATTGGTTGGGGGGTTATTTGTTTTTACCTTCGTGGGTCCCCTCATGATCCTTTTTCCCCAGTGCAAATTTCAATCACACTCGTCATTTCGCAGACAGCAGAGTGATAATTACACAGACAAGAATCGTATTTGGATTTTAAAATTAGTGGGCAAAAGTATAAGGAAAAAAAGGATATTCTATAGTTGATGGCTATCTCCTGCCTCCCAGATTCTCCTCAGAATACTACATTTAGCAGAACAACTTTGCTCCCCACACTGTGACTCAAACTCACATACCCCAACCCTTCGAGTACTCACCCTACAAATATCCTTCCATTCCACAATATCCTCAAACATTAATTATCATTATGAGTATAATTTTCAGATCATTTTTAGTCTGATGTTAGTCTCAAACACTTATGGTAACTGTCTAAAAAAGATAAGTATAGATACAGAAAACTAAGTAAATAAAGTCTCCTGCTTACACTGAAGTCTTGTCTTGTAAGTTACACTATGTTAGTTACATTTTCAAGAGTATATGAAACTATGATTCCATGCAGATTAATGTGCAGCCATGTGTGACAAGTAATCCTCTTCAATTGTGTTAATGCTATGTGTTTCTACTTTCTTGCAGAGGTCAATGACTTAAAAGAAACAAAATGTTCTAAATTTTTGCAATGTGCATGTCTTTGATTTAGGTGTACTCAGTCTTCTAAAAATGCAATAAAAAGCACACTGAGGGTTTAACTTGACCTTGCATAGCAGAAGCAATATTGATTGATGCTATTCATTTCTTAAGCAGTTTCATGGCAGGTATGCAGTAGGTTTGCAAACAATCCCCTGTCCTTAATCAAGTTATTGTTGGTATTAGTGTTCACAAATTGAATCTAAAATGAAGTTGGCAAAAGCTGTTCACAAATACATTTACTCAAAAAATGTAGATGAGAATTGGCTCTCTTCAGTTTAATGCTCCAGCAAACATTTATCCAGATGCACTTACTCCACCCTGTCACAGGAAGGAACTAGTAATTGTGTCTGTGTACTGGTATGCTCTTATAATTAAGGCTTTGGGAATATGAGTAAAAAGCTGCCTGGTGTATTTAATTAAAATTAGTAGGAAGCTTCCAGCCAAGCAAGCATTGTCAGTAGTACTTAGTATTTAATACAAACACATCCAGATGCTTAGATATTTAGGCCAGAAGAAAGTAGAATACTGTTATATTCAGAACGGAACATTATACATTCAGTTATCAAATTCCAGGCAAAGAACCATAGAACATTGGATGTTACGTGAATAGAAATTGTGATTTCATAAATTAGTAGACTAATCGACCGACCAAGCTAGAGTAATTCAAGTACGTACTATGTGTTTAGTCCTGAGATTGTATTCTTAATTCTGAGAGTAAAGAGAATTGGAGAAATATTAGAAACCATGTCTAATCTGAGAGGTGTGACTAGAGAATGAAAAAATCAGGTAAAATTAAAAGTAAACAAAACTAATTGCTGAAAAGTGGCACTAACGATAGAGCACAATAGGAATTCAGAAAGAGATACCAAAATTAGGAGCAGAATCACCAGGGAAAATTTCATCTATCAGCACATGGCAAGATGCCAAAAATGAAAACCAACTTGCAGGAACTGGTAGTGGGCAATCTGGGACAATTTGAGCAATGTTAACAATTTGGACAATTATTGCCAATTAATAATTGCAATAATTATTATTATAATAATAGATTATAACCCATAAAATATGAATCTGTGAGTTCATACTAATGTAAATAAATAACTTTTAAAATAAGTACATGAAAAAAAGAAAAAACAAACAAAAATAAGTACATGAGAGAGAAGAGACAGTTCCTTTAATGACAGAATTCCAATTGATAAAGGTAGAAAAATCGTGGAAATCACAACTCATCATTTTGCAAACAGCAGAGTGATGATTATGCAGACAAGAATTGCATTTGGATTTTAAAATTAGTGGGCAAGAGTATAAGGAGAAAAAGGACATTTGCACAGTTTTAGTGTCACTCCCCACATGGCATTTAGTAATTAGAAAATGAGAAATAGTAACTTTACTGAGTTGGATGGCATCCTCCCCCAAAAAAATTCATACCCTTTCTGGAACCCAGAATGTGATCTTATTTGGAAATAAGGTCTTTGCAGATGTCATTGGTTAAATTAAGATGAGGTTACACTGGAGTTGGGTGGGCCCTTAATTCAATATGACTGGAGTCCTTAGAAGAAAAGAGACAAAGAGACAGACGCACAGGAAAATGTCATGTGTTCACGGAGACAGAGACTGTACTTATGCCTCCAAAAGTCCAGAAATCCCTGCAGCTGCCAGAATTGGAAAGAGACAAGGAAAAATCCTCTCCTAGAGGCTTCAGAGGGAGCATGACTCAGATTTCTAGCCTCCAGAATTGTGACAATAACTGTCTGTTGTTTTAAGCCACGCAGCCTGTAGCACTTTGTTATGGGAGCCCTTGAAATCTAATACAGTAACTTTGTAGGAGAAAGACCTGTCAGATATCTGCCTTAAACAAGTGATCAAAGTTAACATCATTCATAAAAAGGACACGAAAACATCAAAAACCTCCTCATATGATGAACCAAGAATGGCACAACTTCACTTTTGCAGTACTCTTGACAAAAATACATGACATCAATCTAGTACACAGAAAATACCAGATAATTCAAATTAAGAAACCTTCCACAGAGTGATTGACCAGTACTCTTTAAAAATGTCAAGGTTATAAAAGCCCAAAAAGGAAAAGAAAAAAGAAGACTGAGAAAGTGTCCCAAATAGGAGACTAAGGAGACATGACAACTAAATAAAATGTAGAATTCTTGATTGAATTCTGAATCAGAGAAAATTAAAAAAAAAAAAAAGATGCTAGTGGAACAACTAGCAAATTCGAATAATGCCTGTAGGTGAATTTAGTTTCTGGTTTAGGTCATTGGACTTTGGTTAGATAACATGTTATCACTGGGGAACCTGAGCAAAGGGCATTGAGGAACTCAGTATAATCTTTTTGCAAGTTGTTTAAAATTCAAAAGTATTTTAAAGTAAAATAATTATTAAGAAATTTGTGACTAAGATGCAAGGGGAAAATGATAGGATCAGGCAAGATGAGTAAGAGAACAGATCCCTTGTTACATAAAAGACAGGCTTGAACAAAGGCAAGAAAGGAAGGAGCAGAAGCCAACTGGCTGGGTCTGTATTGCCAGCAGTGGAAGGGCATGTTGACACCTGCAGAGAACTTCTGGGCAAGAAAAGTCCCCAGAAGTCAGACGGGAACCTCACAAGGCTGCAGAATGGAAGCTCTGTAGAGTTTTGAGCAAATGGGTTAGGAAGAGTTTTGAGCAAAAGCTGTTCACAAATACATTTACTCAAAAAAATTAAATAAGAGTTGACTTTCTCTGGCTAACCATGAAAGCAATGATAAATGACAATTTGTCTGTCAGGAAAAGGCAGAATGAATTCTGTTTATATTGACTCTTAGTCAATGTAATTTCTTTCTAGTTCGTGGCTAACTAAGGAGTTTGAAGGGTCAATGTTTCTGTCTCTGTTCAAGGGTGCTTTTCTTTCTTGTTTACTCATTCCATTTTCCTTAGAGGGAGAATTGAGATTTGGGATAAGGGCTGATATTAGAAATATCACTAAATATCCCTTGTCAGAATAATGGGATTATGTTCTTTCCGGGGACATGGATGGGGCTGGAGGCCATTATCTGTAGCAAACTACTGCAGGAACAGAAACCAAATATCCGTAGAAAACTAATACAGTAATTTTGCAGGAGAACGACCTGTCAGGTATCCCCCTTAACCAACTGATCAAAGTTAACATCATTCATTAAAGGACATGACAACATCAACTCCCTCCTCATATGATGAACCAACAACAGCACAACTTCACTTTTGCAGAACTCTTTAAAAAAATGCATGACATCAATCTAGTAAGGAAAAAAAAGCAGATAATTCAATTTAAGGGACGTTCCACAGAGTGACTGGACAATATGTTCTCACACATAAATGGGGGCTAAATGATAAGAACATGTGTACACATAGAGGAGAACAACACACACTGAGGCCTCTTGGTGGGTGAAAGGTGGGAGGAGGAAGAGGATCAGGAAAAATAACTAATGAGTACTAGGCTTAATACCTGGGTGAAGAAATAATCTGTACAACAAATCCCCATGACACAAGTTTACTTATGTAACAAACCTGCACATGTACCCCTGAACTTAAAATAAAAGTTAAACAACAACAACAAAAGAAATCAGAATAGCACTAATAGGAAAATATAAATAACTAGTATTCAGGAAACAAAAATGAAGAATCCAAATACAAAAATAATAGAAATTGTATGAGTTAAACCAAAGGAAGAACTCAAGGCTACAGCAGTCACACTATAGGTAGAATAATGATCCAAATTCTTAGAAAGTTAGTAGAATAATAATAAGAAATATATGACTATTCTCTCTCTGCTCAAGGTTGTTCTGATTGCTTCTAGATCATATTTCAAGGTCTAGGCCACAGAGTAAACATAAATAAAAAGAACCAAGTAAGTGTCAAAAGAAGCAAGTCACCAAGAATTCAGAGGACTCAAACATGATTGTAAAACAGATCCTAATGTAATACAGTTTGACAAGATTGGAGGAAAAAAATGATTCAAAATGGATCCTCCCACAATAAAAGTTCATTAATTCCAGTTCAACTCAGCAATTTGGCAATCATTTACCATAGATTAGACTGAAATTTACCTTTATATTATCTCAAAGAAATATTTTGCTAAGCAGATTAATAATGTAAACAAAAGGTACTGTTTTAAAAGCTTTTTGTGGGCCTAGTGTACTGAAAAGGAAAGATAATAGTGTCATAGCAACAATTGCTTAAACTTTATTGCTGTTATTAAAAGTTAAGCTTTCATTTATTTTTAAAGGGGTTTATGTTAAGGTTTAAATCGCATTGTTTAAAATCTCAACTTTTTGTTTTACAGTCCCTACTATCAATCACTGGATAAGTCAATATCGTGAAACAATAAAACTTTTGTGAAACAAATAAAAACTTTTTTGTTCTTGCTCATCTGCCTCTAGGTGTCTACTTGCAACGACTTAAACACAGTAGTCTCAACAAGCAAATATAAGTAGGGATTTTGCAGGGACTTGGGGAACATAGAGGTGTAGAAATTTGTACAAGAAACAGGTGGCCTATTCTTTCTAAATAACCAGATAAAAATATTTTTCATACACAAGTAATAACTGAGGTCTCAGTGAGGTTTTCCAGAAATGAGAGAGGCAAAGAACAAAAAAGAAAGGTTAGAACAGTAAAGATAGGTGGCTTCTATCCAAGATCCACACCAAACTAGAAAATAATTATCTCACTGTGGGGAAAAGAAAAAAAGACCAAGGTACAAAAGAGTCGTTTTGTTTTCTTCTTTCTCCTGTTTCCTAATTTAGCAAAATCCTGGTCCACTCACAAAAATGAGCCTTTACCCACAACCAGCTCTTTTGGGCATCGAGACTTCCCTGAGCCCTTCCACTTCTTAGGCGTTCTTGGAGAAGACAGTAGGTCATTCCAGCGCGGCCCAGTCTTACTGTCCTGCGGCCCAGTTCCCTAGCAGTCCCCTAACAAGAGCAAGCACTCCATGAAAATCCAAAAAGTCCACTCTCTGGCCTCATGCTCCCAAAGCTTCAGAAACACAAGGAAGTACAATTTACAAAATCAAGATGCCTTAATATAATTCAGTTATGGACTCTACACTTGCAGATTGTGTCACTTTTCCAATGATCTCTATAGGAGTAAACTTCGGAATTTGTTTAAAAATATGCTTGCTGCTCTACGAGAGTTGTGACATAGTCTTTTTCTCTTTGTTTCCTTGGATGTACGTGTTTAGAGTTCTGGGTGAGAATGAAGGCTCAAGAGAAAGCTTGAGTTATTCTTGATTTTTGCTGTTTAGGGGCAACAGACTTGCTGATATAGGGGCTTTGTAATTGGGTATTCCTAGGAATTACCTAACTACATAATTGTATAAAATACATGCTTTCCCTGAATGACTATGAATCTGAAGAGATTGTGCCTGGAAGAAATAGATACTAGTTTAAAAAAAATTACTAGTCTCTAAATAGTTAGAAAACTACTATTAGTCCACACCCTTCTCAAACTCCTAACCTAACAACCTCCAAACCTATCAGGAAAACTAGTAACCTGTGTATATTAGGAAGTCAAAGAAACTTGGACGTATTTGTAACCAATGAGTAATTTTTTGTCTAATGCCAAAGTAGGATGTGACATATGATTTATACATTTTTGGAAAATTAATATTAACGCACATACTGTCCAGGAACTTGTCAAATGACGAAAGTCAGCTCAAGCTGGTCCAGTTGCAAGGGATGAAAGGATGTATGGAGAAGAACTAGGTTAGAAATGGGGAGCAAGGTATGTTCAGGTAGATGATAAATCCGTACTTTTGCTGCAATTAGACATTGCCATATCATATTAAATGTTGTTGGCTAGAATTTTCTCTATTCCTCAGGTCTACCTTCTTTGTTGATGACTTTATTCTCATACAGATTTCCCCAAATGGTAACAAAAATAGCCTCTGGAATTTCTAGATTGACATCCTTTTATTTCAGCAATCATGAAAAAAAAAAAAAAAAAAAAAAAAAAAGCATCATTTTTCACACGCTTCCAGAAAAAAATTCTAAGTTTAAATCTCAATGGAAAATATGTGTGCACATACACTAACTTAATCACACAACACACACACACACACACACACACAAAAGCAAATGACACCGCTACCACCACTGTCAACAACAATCATTGTCCACATTTAAGTCAGATGTTAATCGCTATTGCCAATGATGGAATGCTCTAATTGGCATATATGACTCACGTGCCAAACTCTAAAATTTGGAATGTATTGTGGAAGTTCTACACCCAGAGAAGAAAGTTCAAAAGAGGCTACTCTCTGCTCCTTACACCTAGAGCATTGGCTCAAAGATGTTGCACAGGGTGAGAAGCAGTCCACAAAAACGAAGACTTCTAAAGGCATCACCAAAGAAAATGACTCATCTAAAACAGTGTGGAGAATTTCAAACCTAAGGGATCTCTCAAAAAACAATGGAGATTTTGTTGGTAACAATTAAGAAGAGGCTGATAGTTCCTTGAGAGAAACAAACTACATCATAGATTTATGGCTGAGATCATACCACTGCACTACAGCCTGGGTGACAGAGCAAGAGTCTGTCTCAAAAAAATATATTATATATTTTAAAAATCTATATAAAATAAAATTCTATATAAAATAAAAAACTATATTAAATAATATGAAAAAGTGAATTTAACAAAAAAAGTATAAAATGTATACTCAGAAAAACATAAAAACAATATTGAAAGAAATTAAAGATCTAAATAACTACAAAGATATTCCATGTTCAAGGACTAAAAGACAAAGTTGTTAAGAGTCAATGTTTATCAAATGAATGTACAAATTCAATGCAATCTTTATCAAAATCTCACCTGACTTTATTTTGTAAATATTGGCAAGCTGATCTTAAAATTCATATGGAAATATGGGACCCAGAATAACCAAACAGCCTTAAAAGGAGGGAAGTTGAAAGACTCACATTTCTCCACTTCAAAACTTACTACAAAAAGCTACGGTAAGTACACATCAAGAAAATGTGGTACTGCTATAAACATAGACATGTAGATCAATGGAATAGAATTGAGAAGTCCAAAAGTACATCTTCACATTTATAGTAAATTGATTATTGACAAGGGTGTCAAGATCATTCCATAGGGAAATAACAGTCTTTTTTATAAATGGTGCTTGGAAGACTAGACATTCAAATACAAAATAACGAATTTAGAAACCCTACCTCACACCATATACAAAATATTAACCCAAACTGAAAAGTTAACACTGAAGACTTAAATATAAAAGCTAAATTTATAAAACCCTTAGGAGAAAACATAGTCATAAATCCTTGTGACTTTGGATTAGGCAATGATTTCTTAGATATGTTGCCAACAGCATAAGCAAAAAAGAAAAAGAAACAGAGAAATTGGGCACCATCAAAGTTTAAAATTATTGTTTTTCAAAAAACAACAAGAAAATGAAGAAGTAATCCACAGAATGGGAAAAAATGAGCATATTACATGTCTTATAAAGGACCTGTATCTAGAATATGTAATTACTCAATGTATCTAGAATATGTAATTACTCAATGTAAAAGACAAATGACCTAATTAAAATATAAGCCAAGGATATGAACTGGCATTATTGCAAAAAAGAGATATAAATGTCCACTAAGCATGTGGAAAGATGCTAACAATCATAAGCCACCAGGGAAAAGCAAATCAAAACTGCAATGAGATACCACTGCAAACCTACTAGGATGGTTATTATCAAAAAGACAAACAATAAGTGTTAGAAAACAGGTAAAGAAATTGAAACCCTTATCCACTGCTGGTGGGAACATAAAACAGTGCAGTTGCCTTCAAAAATAGTCTGGCGCTTTTTTCAAGGTTAAAAGTAGAATTACCATAGATTCGGCAATTCCATTTCTAGGCATATACCTAAGAGAAATGAAAACATATGCCAAAACAAAAACTTGTACCTGAATGTTTATGGCAGTATTATTCATAATAGTCAAAAAGAGAAACTACCTAAAGATTCCTCATCTAATGAATGAATAAATAACATATGGTATATCCACTCAACAAAACATTACTCAGTATGAAATTAAATTAACAGATTTCTGATCTGGCATGTAAGAGTCACCCGCACAACAGCAAGTAAACAGCTGAACAAACTGAAAAATGAACAACTCTTCTTCAATCCATCAGAGAAATAAAATCACAGGGCAAATGACTACACAAAAAAGTGGAGAAACGGACAAAGGGATACAAAAAAATCACAGTTTACCAAAGTAGAAACTCATGAGCTCCAACCTCTGCACAAACCAGGGCTGGGGTAAAGAAATCTGAATGAACTGTAAATGACAAATTGCTAGAAGCTTAGTGTAGACAACACTCAAGAGTTTAAAACTGTAGGGGGACCCAGTCATAGAAGACACCTTAAGAGTTTGCAAGTTTTACCTCCAGGAACTCTACCACGCCCTCACAATGAATATTGAAGAAAAGTCCTCCCATGTTTCCATCAGGAGGAAGGGAAATTAAATGATTATAAACATGCCAGAGAATTTTGTTTTTCATAATATGACCTGCCTTTACCAGATCCTAACCTGCTGGGGTTTTAAGAGTGTCCAACTGACCTGGGCAAAGAGATATACTCAACTCCAGCCAGCTCTAGCCTTCCACTTTGGTGAGGGAAATACCTAACTTTAGTTCAATCTAGAATTCTGTACCTTGCAAAACTATTTTTCACAAGTAATGGAGAAGTAATGACTTTTATAGACAAATGAAAATTGGGGAAATTGACTGAGAGTAGACCTGCTTTGCAGGAAATGTTGAAAGAAGTTATTTACAGAGAAGGGAAATTATGTAGCTCAGAAAATCAGATACACAAATAGAAACAAAATGCATTGAAGAAGGAATAAGTAAAGGTAGAAAAAACACTTCTACCTTTCTAATTCTTTGTTAATCTAACATAACAGTATGCTCAAAATAATCTATTTGATTGTGTTTGCTTATGTGTGTGTGTACATGCATATATATTTAAAAACTTATGTACGAGTGAAATGTATGAAAGAAATTATACAACAAACAGGAAAAAAGAATTAGGATCATTATCTTTATTATCATAAAAAACTCATGCTACCTGTGAAGAAGTATATAGTGTTATATGAAAGTGAATTTGAAGCCCGGGTGTGGTGGCTCACACCTGTAATCCCAGCACTTTGGGAGGCCGAGGTGGGCAAATAACAAGGTCAGGAGATCAAGACCATCCTGGCTAACACAGTGAAATCCCATCCTTACTAAGCCCGGCGAGCACCTGTAGTCCCAGCTACTCACTGGGGAGGCTGAGGCAGGAGAATGGTGTGAACCCAGGAGGCAGAGCTTGCAGTGAGCCGAGATCGCACCACTGCATTCCAGCCTGGGCGACAGAGCCAGACACCGTCTCAAAAAGAAAAGAAAGAAAAAAGAAACTGAATTTGAATTACTTGTAAGTGTATATTGCAAACTCTAACGCAACCACTTTAAAAAGCAAAACAAGAAAATAAAAATGGGAGAAATTTGAATCAGTTGAAAGTGTAAAAGGCAGAAAGAATGTGGCAGACATAAATAGAAACAAAGAACAAGGGCAAAAAATAGAAAACAGTAAAGAATATGGTAGATATCAATCCAACTGTATCATAATAACTTTAAACATCAAGGGTCTAAATATCCCAATTAAAAAGCAGAGATTGTCAGACTGAATCAACAAATAGGCTCAATTATATGTTGTCTATAAGAAACACACTTTAAATATATACACACAAATTCAATGTAAAGGCATGAAGAAAGATATACTATGCTAACACTAATAAAAAGAAAGTAGGAGTAGCTATATTAGTTTCAGACATAGCAGGATGAATTTTTAAAAACTGAAAATTTTTTATGTAATACTATGATAGTGCACACTTGTTATTACACATTTGTCAAAATTCATAGAACGTACAACACCAAGAGTGAATTTCAAGGTAAATTATAATGATGTGTCAATGTAAGTTTATTAATTATATCAAAGGTACCACTGTAGTGGAGGATGCCAATAGTGAGAAGGCTGTACCTGTGTAGGAACTGGAGTTCCTCAATAGTGAGAAGGTACAGCAGAAGGCTGTACCTCTGTACCTTCTGCTCCATTTTGCTGTTAATCTAAAACTACTCTAAAATAGTTTATTAGTTAGGAAAAAGGAAAGACATTAAATATTGATTCATACTACAAAATGGAAGAACCCTGAAAACATTGTGCTATGTGAAAAGCCAGGCACAAAAGATTACTTTTGTATTATTCTATTTATATGAAATGTTCAGAATAGGCAAGTCTATGGAGACAGAACATAAACTAGTGGTCGCCTAAGGCCCTGGAAGTTGGAGAAATGGGGGAGTGATTGCTAAATGGTTGTGGTTTCTTTTTAAGGTAATGAAAATGTTCTAAAATTGCTGTGGTGAAGGTTGCATAACTGTATCAAAATATTAAAGCCCATTAAAATGTTCACTTTAAATGGACAAGTTTATGGTAGATAAATTATATCTCAGAAAACTGCTTTAAAATATTTTTGAATTCTTAACTGAGCTCCCAGACAAGGAAAGGAAATTCATACAGGTCAAAACAAAACAAAAATAGAATAGTAAATGTATAAGGCTGCAGCTTTCCTATGCAGAATTATTGGTATCATCTGAATGATAGTATCTAAAAATTAAGGAGAAAATACTTGGCACTAGAAAAAGCAAGGATTTGAAACTGAGTCTTCCTGCACTAAATTAGACCCCATAGTAAGATTCTGAGTGAAGGTACAGACTAGAACAAACCATTTGCCTGCACAGGGTGCCATCAGCAAATCTTATCTAGAACTGAGGTAAGACTCATAACAATGTCCTATACCTCTTGTCAGTTTGGAATTCCAATTTATGCTGTTTATGAGGTTCATAAATCTCCAAACTGAAAATTAAATAAAAATGTATCCCAGGATATTGAGAACGCTGGGGCTTCTGGAAAAATCAAGTGCAAAACCATGCTAGAGGCATCACAGTTTTTCCTACCTCGAAATCACAACTGAGCATAAGATCATATCTGAAAATTTCAAAATACAGTAAGACAATCTCCTGAGCAAGAATCAAAAGCTAGAACAAATATTAGCATAGACACCCTTAGAAAGTCAAGTTGTGACGGAAACTATAAAATGAGTATGTTTAAAATGTTAACATGAGTCAAACTAGAGAAATTTGAAAAGAAATCAAATAGAAATTCGGAAAAGAAAAAACATTCATTACAATTTAAAATGCAGTGGTTGGAGTAAATAGCAGATTAAACAAAGTTAAAGTAAAGATGAGTGAAGTGGAAGGTAGATTTGAGGAAATTATCTAAAATGAAAGAAAAAATATGGAAAATATGGCTAAAATATGGAAAAACTGCTATTTGCATGATAGATACCCTAAAACCCTGACTTGACCACTACACAATTTATGCATATAACAACATTGAATGTGTGCCTCATAAGTTTTTATATATATAAAAAATTTAAGAGTGAAGAAGAATAAATGAGAAGTTCCAAACTATTTATAAAATTATTCCCAAAAGGAAAGAATTAAAAAAAGGAGGGAAAAAAAGAAAGAAATGCAATATTGAAAGAGAAAATACCTGGAATTTTTCTAGATATCAAAAGATTTGAGTGCTGAGTTTAGGAGGTAAGATGAATCCTAAACAAGATAACTAAAATAGAAATCTATACCTAGATATATCAGAGCGAACCCGTAAAACACCAAAGATAAGGAAATACCTTAAAAGAAACCAGAATAAAAGATAATTTACCTTTAAAGGGCAAATAGCTAAATTTATAGACAGCAGAATTCTTACCAGAAACGGTTGAAACCAGAAGACAGTATAATATTTTCCAAGTGCTGAGAGAAAATAACTGCCAACCCTCAGCTCTATACTGTATAATTTTAAAATTCAACATACTTAGAAAAGTAAAATTCCTTTTAGTGATGACATTTGGTAAACAAATACTGAATCTCATTCTCCTCCTTCCCTCCAAATGCCTATGGGCACTCCTCATGGGCCAACCCCATCTAGAAACGGTTGGACAAAAGAACCTATGGATGCAGTTCATATAGTTTAGGCTCCAGGGATAGTCAGCAAGGTGAACGAGGATGGAAATACATTTAGAGTTGTAAATAAAAGAGATTGAACTACTTTTCCAGTTTATGCGCTATCTATCTTGTAGTAAAGTATACATTACTGAATTTTGGAGCAATCATAATATTAAAAATATTTTATCAATACTTCGACACTTAAACACCAAAATAAATAATGATAGTAATGAATTATAATCTATTAAATAAGAATCAGTATATACTGATATACATAAATAAGGAAGAATAAAGAAAGTGAGTAGAAGGTTAACTAATAAACATAGGAAAAAATGGCACAGTTAGAAAAATCATTATTTTGCAACCATTACAATTGATTGTAATAATTGATTCAGGCAAGAATCATCAATGGACACTAAGCCTGGTAAGTGAAAGTTTAATCAGAAACAGGGTATTTACAAAGCCAAAAAGTATCTCTTCTTGAATTACTTTTAAGGTATGAAAGGAAAACAGTAATTTAGAGT
The DNA here is from genome assembly GCF_043159975.1 of Macaca nemestrina. NCBI lineage: Eukaryota > Metazoa > Chordata > Mammalia > Primates > Cercopithecidae > Macaca > Macaca nemestrina. The sequence goes on from NC_092130.1 coordinate 63,157,202, forward strand.
GGAGAAATTTGGTGTAAACTAAGTGATCTGGTATTAACCGAGTGATCAAAATTAAGAGAAAAAATGACTTCATGAGCCTTCTAAAATAACACACTGAGAAGGACACATCATTTATTCAGTAAAGGCATAATTTGGACATAATTATGAGGAAACTTCAGACAAACTATGAAATGAATGACTTGTATTCTTCAAAAATGTCAGTATCACAGAACAGCAGTCCCCAACATTTTTGGCAGGAGGGACCAGTTTCGTGGAAGACAATTTTTCCACTGTCAGGGTTGGGGGTGTGGAATGGTCTTGGGATGAAACTGTTCTACCTCACATCATCAGGCATTAGTTAGATTCCAATAAAAAGCACAAAACCTAGATCCCTCACAGGTCCTGTTCACAGTAGGGTTTGCAGCTCTTATGAGAATCGATTGCCACCGCTTATCTGACTTGAGGCGGAACTCAGGTGGTAATGCTAGCTCACCAGCTGCTCACATCCACTACTGGGCAGCCTGGTTCCTAACAGGTCACAGACCCATACAGGTTCCGGACCTGGGGGTTGGGGACCCCTGTAAAGAACAACAAAAATGCTGGAGAATTGCTCCAGGTTAAAGGAGACTAAAATGACATGACAAAGAAAATACAATGCATGATCATAAATTAGATTCTGGGCTGGGAAAAAAAAAAATTCTAAAGGACCTTAACTGTACAATTAGCAAATTTGAATATGTACTATAGATTAGATATATGTATTATATTAAGTGTTTAACTTTAAGTTTTCTGATTGTGATAATTATATTGAGCTTATTATATATGATATTGTTTTTATTCTTAGTAAATAAAGACTGAGACTGAAATTTTCTTTCTTTCTTTCTTTCTTTTTTTTTTTTTTGAGACGGAGTCTTGCTCTGTCGCCCAGGCTGGAGTGCAGTGGCGTGATCTCGGCTCACTGCAAGCTCCGCCTCCCGGGTTTATGCCCTTCTCCTGCCTCAGCCTCCAGAGTAGCTGGGAATATAGGCGCCCGCCACCATGCCAGGCTAAGCTGTTTTTCGTTTTTTGGTGTTTTTTTTTTTTTTTTTTTTTTTTTTTGGTATTTTTAGTAGAGTCTACAGTCTCGACTTCCTCACCTCGTAAACCGCCTGCCTTGGCCTCCCAAAGTGCTGGGATTACAAGCGTGAGCCACCGCGCCCAGCCCAAGACTGAAGTATTTAAGGGAAGATGAATGTGATATCTACAACTTAATTTCAAATGAATTTAAAAAGAAATAATATATATATTTCTCATATATTATTAGTAGTATATATAATAAATGGGGTGAGAGAAAGAAATGTCAAATAGAGTAAAATGTTGACGATTAATCTGAATAAAAGATATATGGGAATTCTTAGAGTATTTTTCCAAATTTGTTTGAAATTATTTCAAAATAAAAAGATAAATAAGGAAACAAATCTACTTAGTGGTATAAAACTCTACAGACCTATGTATATCTTAGAAATTTTTACCATTATTCAAAATAAAGTTATTGACATGAGGCAAATTTTTCCATTTGTAATGCATATTATATATGGAATGAACTGTGAATGATCCAAAAAGCTAGTTGGAAAATCAAATATAAACTAACCAAGCCAATAGGCAATTTCCTTTTATGAAATAAATGCCTTTATTTCTGAAAATACATAATGAAGCATTGAATTCAATTGTCTTAAGTCTAGTTGCTGTACAAATATTTTTAATAAACTTGTTCACTTCTTAGATATTAAACAGAAAATGTGTCACTCTTTCAGCTGGTGAATGAAATACCCGCCCCTTGTTAGTACAGTAGGCTCCCCAGGACTAACGGCATTCTAGGAGAGGAGGGAACCAAAAACCAGGAGATCCTGTGGCCTAAGAGAGCTCTCTAGACACCTGTCTTCCTGGGCCCTGTTCCTTGGCTGAGGTGTCATGATGCCCACTCATTTGCACACTATCCAAGGTCAGTCTCCTTCTTCTGGAAACTTCCTCCTATCCCCACTTCCCAGAATTCATAGATTATATAGGCACAGCCATAAACTAAAAGCTTACAGACAAAATTTTGCCCCACAGACTTAGGCCCCACCTTACTGCTTTCAGTACTTTTATTTTTTTTAATGTGCCAAAATTTAAATCTGGAAATTTTGGCATAAAAAATCTAGATTTTTAACTTAAAAGACAGTCTAAAGATCTGGCAACCCTGTGCTTGATTCTCAAATGAAAGTATGTAGCTGGAGTTGAGCTACAGCAAAACCTTTCAGACTGCGGAACTTGCCGCTTAGCTGCAATGGTCTCTGCCCTTCCTTATTATCTTACCCCAGGCTACTTCTTTGCTTACATCACTTACCCGGCCCCAGTCAGCATTTATGTTTGGGCCCCAATTCTGGGATAGGCAAACAAGTTTCCACATGCACATTATTTCTATTATCCATATTTAACTTTGTATGAATCAGTTCATGTGATAAGTACAAGAGACTCTGGTAGCTAGTAATTTTAACCCTATCAACATAGTGAAACTCTATGGTAGTTGTCATCTAGGCTACAGTTGAGTCATCAGCCATGAAAGGACTGTCACAACTAGAATAATAAGGAATCTTACATATCTCTGGATAAAAGGCTATTTTTAGAAGTAAATTTAAGCACAGTCTACTACAGGTCAGTGGGTCCCAAAAGATCTGGGGATTAGCCATAGGGAGGCTTTTAAAAATATTACAGATATTTCAAATCCCTTGTTTCTGGTTTGCTCCAACAGAGATTCTGCTACAACAGGCCTGCAGCTTCTGTATTTATATAAAGCTCTAAGATCTCTCCTAGTAATCCTAGGAAGTGAGAGTGTGTTCGGAAAAAAAAAAAAAAAAAAAATCTTTCTGCAATGTTTTAACTCTCTAACTCAAGGTTAAACATAATCTTATTGTTTACCCTTGGATTTGGAGAAAGAATTATGTTAGAAGAGCTGAGAAGTTTATCTCCTTCACCAACAAGTGGAAGCTAAAAGATAGTGGACAACTTTCAAAGTCAGCTAAGCATTGTGTATGTAGCTAAAAAGTAAGTAGGCAAATAAATAAATAAACTAAATTAAATTAAAAATGGAGCAGCTACAATTATATATTCATTTCCCTCATTCCATATAGTTTAGTTATAGCCAACAAGAAATTATGAATAAAAACATTTCTAGGATATAGAGGACATTAAAGGTGCATACTTATTTCTAAAACAATAAAAAAATGAAAGAATGAAAAGGAAGGAAATAGAGAAATAATTCTGATAAAAGGGCAGACATTGATAAATTTCAAGTATTATAAAGATTCATAGTAATTTGTAAGTTAGCAAAACTTTAGGAAGCACATAATCTAACTCTTTTGTTTTACAGTTAAAAATACTAAAACAGGGAAATTGACTTATGTCACACAGTGATATGGTTTGGCTGTGTCCTCTCCCAAATATCATCTTGAATTATAGCTCCCACGATCCCCATGTGTTGTGGGAGGGACCTGGTGGGAGGTGACTGAATCATAATCATGAAGGCAGGTATTTCCAGTGCTATTCTCATGATACTGAGTGAGTCACATGAAATCTGATGGTTTTATAAAGGGGAGTTCCCCTGCACACATTCTCTTGCCTGCTGCCATGTAAGACATGCCTTTGCTCCTCCTTTGCCTTCCATCTCCCCAGCCATGCTAAACTGTGAGTCAATTAAACCTCATTCCTTTATAAATTATCCAGTCTTGGGTGTGTCTTTATTAGCAGCATGAGAGCAAACTAATACACATGACTTACTTATGGGTGGAACGGGGACTTGAACCCCGTTCTTTTAACATGATATCTAGGGCTCTTTGTTCTGAATTTTTGTGGTTTTAAAAGACTTCTGTTTACATTACAAATTGAATTTTCATGAAGCAGGAAATCTTTTCACCCTCTCCTTTTGCATATTCATATTTTCTCCATGTGAAAGAAGTTTTATTCTCAAGGGCTAGAAACCAGATGATTTTTTTTTCTAGAATGTAGAATATGAAAAGTGAAAAGACAACCACTCAAAATTTGAGGCCTACATCAGTGATATTTGTGGGTCTCATGTTGAAGTGTACAAGGCGCTGCTTGTGTACAAAAAAGTGAGTCAACTCCTAAAAGAACAAAAAGTACAAAGGTAACTATTTTAACTTTGTTTGGGTCTTGAGTAAAAGAAAATCTAGCCCAAAATGCAATCAATGCATTTATTGAAACATACAATAAGAGTATCCAGGAGAAAGGCGAGTTTTAGACAGAGATTAATCTGGGTTCCTGACATCCATACCTTCCTCTGTAAATCTTTGTCTTCGTGCTAGCACTCCCTGTGGTCACCAGATGACCATCAGCAATACCTAAGACAACAGGCCCTAGTTCACAGTGGATTGGAGAGACAGTCATTTCCTGCGGTTAGCAAGTGCTTTGTTCTCATTAGACCATCCTTCAACTAGTCACTGAAGCTAAAAGAAATGCCATGCCCTAACTGGTTTAATCCTGGGTCACTTGATTATCACCAAAGCAATGTCTTTTTTTTTTTTTTTTTTTGAGACAGTGTCTCGCTCTGTCGCCCAGGCTGGACTGCAGTGGCCGGATATCGGCTCACTGCAAGCTCCCCCTCCCGGGTTTACGCCATTCTCCTGCCTCAGCCTCCCGAGTAGCTGGGACTACAGGCGCCCGCGACCTCGCCTGGCTAGGTTTTTTGTTTGTTTTTTGTTTTTCGTTTTTTTTTTTAAGTAGAGACGGGGTTTCACCGTGTTAGCCAGGATGGTCTCAATCTCCTGACCTCGTGATCCACCGGTCTCGGCCTCCCAAAGTGCTGGGATTACAGGCTTGAGCCACCGCGCCTGGCCTACTGAAGCAATCTCAAAGTAAGAAAACGTTGAATTACTATTACCCTAATTGTAGTTTTATATTGTGTATAGATAAATAAAAATTCATTGAGCCATACACCTAATATTTATGCTTTTTATTATATCTATTTGTGCCTAAAATAATTTTTAAGTGTTTTAAAGGTGATCCTGAATGGTTTATAAAACTAATCAGGGAGGAATCCTGGAACTGGGGATGGATTGGGTAAACCTCACACAAACGACATGGTAGCAACACAAAGTAAGAGAAGTGTAATTAATGTTTTGGATTCAATCACAAAGCCCTCTACAGTAAATATTTACAAGGTGGACAGCAATTTGCAACTAAATCTAAATCTCACTGAAAGGCTACGTAAGTCCACCACCAGCTCCCTTTACCTCGTGAAGAACAGAGACTAAATGCTCTCCTTTGAGTTAACCTTGCAAAGTATCTTGAAGGAGATTTTTTACTTCTTCCTAGTCCAAACACACACAGTAGCTAACTTTGAATAACACAGTTGGCAGCAAAAAATAAACTAAAATTTAGTTCCTCCTATCCTAATGTTAATTATTTCCTCAGTCTCTACAACAGCTTGAAACCTTACAGATTACATAGAGTGGTTTTATTACCTAGAAAAGTGCCTTTCTCAAGGTTGGTACCTAACATATATTAGGAAGAATTAAATGGCATGGGATGGGGTAGGATGGAATGAAATAGGAATGGATTAAAAGCAAATGTAACTGAATGAAAATGACTGAAATGGAATGGAATTTATGGCTTGGGGCAGTACAAAAAGGGGCTATACTCAGTCAATTAAGCATGATGGCATGTATGACCTCAAGCTCTATAGTATTTCTGTTAAATCATAAACCTCATCATTGTTAAGAAATACCAATTGCCAGTTTATATCCTATAATCACAACTGAATTTCCCTAAAAGCTTGTATTTAGCAAATACAATGGTTTTAGAAAGGTTAATTTTGGGTTTGAGTGGCAGGCAAATTGAAATTTGTGGGATGATGGGGGGTCAGAGAGAGCATTCATAATCTTTTTTTTTTTTTAAAGGTGCTGTATAAAAAAAGTGGATCCAAAAACTAGTTTATTCTAGCAGAAAATAAATGATCATGGGAAGAAAAGAAAGAAAGAACCCTGGAATAGGGAGTTTAATTAAAGCAATGCTATATGCAGTTCATAAAATGACAAACACTGGCTTAGAGTCATCTGTCTGCAAAAGAGTGAAATTTTTACCTGAAATCACGCACAGGGTTACATGTGGAACACAGAGAGAAAAGGGTAAGATTCCACAGAGCTGGAAGATACTGCAGATAATGAATGGAAGGAACCAGACTAATATATGAAGATTTATGAAATCAGATTCAGTGGAGACTCTCTGAACCTGTATATTGTCTATCTGGACATATTGGAAGATCCAGTTTTCCCACATTTTAAAGTGATACTTTTGCTTTCTAAATGGCTTATTAGGGGTGTAATGTACTTAAGGTCTGTGGTAAAGAAGAGAGATAATCTTAGGGTAAAAAAACGGTAATGTCATTTCTAAATCTCAATTTGACAAAACGAAAGAAGAAATGGCTGCTATACTACTAGGTTAAGCATAGAATACCAAAAATGCTTATATTCATACATCACCTTATAACACAGAAGTTTCATTAATAGGGTTGAGGCTTACAAAAATCTCTTGGGTAGACAGGGCAAATAACCACAGATTTTGATGCTATTTGTTTGCTTGTTTTTAACAAATGTAGAAAGTACGTGACTTGGGCTATTCAGGACTAGAGAGTAAGTTTTCTGACACCAATCGGGAGGACAAGTCCATAATCATGTGTATCGTGGCCAAGAGACCAAAAATAAACCCCTAAGCCCTGTTTATTGCTATTATTATCTTAATCATTCTTCGTTACTCTATTGAGCACTGAGGACCTAAAAGTTACTGTGGCAAGACCTTGACATATTCTCACACAATCCAATGAGAAAAACCAGTATTACTGTGTGGTTTTTTTTTTTTTTTTTTTTTTTGGTTTTTTGTTGTTGTTGTTGTTGTTGTTGTTTTTGAGACGGAGTCTTGCTCTGTCGCCCGCATCTCAGCTCACTGCAAGCTCCGCCTCCCGGGTTTACGCCATTCTCCTGCCTCAGCCTCCCAAGTAGCTGGGACTATAGGCCCCCGCCACCTCGCCCGGCTAGTTTTTTGTATTTTTTTAGTAGAGATGGGGTTTCACCGTGTTAGCCAGAATGGTCTCGATCTCCTGACCTCGTGATCCGCCCGTCTTGGCCTCCCAAAGTTACTGTCTTTTCTTTATAAGAAAATTCAGAGAATGTCTTGTTCAAGTTTCCACAGTTAATAAGCATCAAATCTAAAATTTGAATCCAGGTCGGTTTTGTTTCATGGTTTCAAAGCCGATATCCTCTTAACTATTGTGTTATACTATGGTTAATCAGTTTATTCCATTTTACTCTACATTCAATATGGCTTATGGCCTATATTTCCATTCATAACAATATAGGTACTTATTGTGCTTTCCATTGAAAGCATTTTACTATGGTACAATAACTATTAAAATTGTGTTTTTTGACTAACCACTAAGAATGGACATTTACCAGTAAGGCTCAATTAAGACTTAAAAAAAAAAAAGAAGGAAAGAGAGCACAATCACAAAGTTAAGGAGTAACAACACAGAATTAATCCTGAAAAAATGTTGAGATAATGTCTCACTCATATTACCTCTGTATTCATCACTGTTTCTAGTGCAATCATCTGGTGTTCCTTGTGACCACAGACTATGTGCACACTGACAAAAGTCAAACCAAAAAAACTCCTAGGGGAGTTCATGGCCCCAGGAGTGCCCCACAACAGATGAGATGGAAGTTTGTGTCTAGATACCTAGCTTCCTGGTCCCTGGCGTGAGATAACTGAGGCATTCTCTGAGCTGTCTCCCTAAAGATCCCCCTGGAAAAAAACTCCAGCTGCGAACAGCAGATCCTCTCATCAACAGTTTCTGAATTGGCTTCTTTCTCCTTTTCTCCATCTCCTTACTGGCACTTCCTGAGATCACCTCCCTCCAAAAAAAGTACTCAGGTTTAGTTGACACACAAAATGAAGTCATTTATTTTGGATTCGGTCATGATTTTACACATAAGAATCAACTGTTTTTTCATATTCCAAAAAAATATATATATTACTTGTTTTCCTTCCTTGTAATACATATGACCCTAAAAGATAATAAAGTAAACCAGATCAATGTGACTTACTCAAATTCAATTCTTTGGGCTGAATTTTGTCCCCTCCAAAATTCATATATTGAAGTCCTAAGTTTGGATACTTCTGACTATGATCATTTTTGGAGATAGGATGATTAAAGTGGCAGTTAAGCTAAAATGAGGTCATAAGGATGGGTCCTAATCTGACTGGTGTCCTTATAAGAAGAGGAAATCAGGACAAAAATATATACAGAAGGAAAACCATGCAAAGACATGGGAAGAAGATTGCCATCTACAAGCCAAAGAGAAGGACTAAGGCAAGTAACCAACCCTCCTGATACCTGATCTTGAACTTCTAGCCTCCAAGAAGAATTGTGAGAAAATAAATCTCTGTAGTTTAAGTCAGCCAGTCTGTAGTACTTCGTTATGTCATCCCTGGCATACTTACATAGTCAGAAACTGATTATCATCACTATATTGGAAACACTAGCTAAGTGTATGCAATTAAATAATAATAATAAAATAACAATAGGTCTGGTGCAGTGGCTCATGCCTGTAATCCCAGCACTGTGGGAGGCCAATGTGGGCGGATCACCTGACGTTGGGAGTTCAAAACCAGCCTGACCAACATGGAGAAACCCCATCTCTACTAAAAACACAAAATTAGCCAGGCGTGGTGGCGCATGCCTATAATCCCAGTTACTCGGGAGGCTGAGGCAGGAGAATCGCTTGAACCTGGGAGACAAAGGTTGCGGTGAGTGGAGATCGTGCCATTGCACTCTAGCCCGAGCAACAAGAGCAAAACTCCATCTCAAAAAACAAACAAATGAACAAACAAACAAACAAAAACAAGTTTTATATATAAAATGGTTATTGTGTGTCAGCAACAAGGCTAGGCAATTTATATGTATTATTTATAGCCATGGCAACAAATTTATATTTCAAATCAGTGTTATTGTCTGCATTTATCTGATGAGAAAACTAGAATTGAAGGAAAATGGAGAACTTACTGTGCAACCATTTACTGTAGTTCCACAGGTTCTATAAAAGCAGGGGAAGAGACTGCATCTTAGATTTGTGATATAAGCCACTTAAAACAAATCAGAATATCTGATTCTAATCCTTATACTATTATAGATGTACAGTCAAGGATTAGTAATTTAATTTCTCTGTGATTCAGTTTTTCCACTTATACAAATGAAAAATCATACTATGGGGACAGTAATATACCATAGGGATATGAACGAGTAAATTTCAGAACAGCTTTAAAAGACACTTTGATACCTCTTTAAAAAAAAAATTAGGCAAACTGAAAGAACTATTTTTATTCAAGGCACTGTGAAAATTACATGCCAATGACAAAGCAGCCTTTACATTTGCAGCTTCATCAGGGTTCTCAGAATTACATTTTCCTCTTTCACCATGAGCAATAAACCATCCATGCTCAATCTCTCCATGCATAGTCAACCTAATCAGCCAACAACAGGGAGTTCACAAATGTACAGGAGCTCATTATTCATCGCTTCTGAGGAGCAGATACTGCAGCCCTAGTTAGTAATTAAATATTTAGTGTCACTGATATTGACAACAGAGAAAAGAAAATACCGCACTTCTTAAATTCCCTGGAAAACATATTGAAGGCAGCCAGTCAATCACACGAGTGACAGGCTCTGACTACCTCATTAAAGGTGATAAAATAGAAAATATGCTCCAAATTCAACCCACTTGCATGCTTTCTCTCTCTATTAGGCAATATTGGGACATTCTTGTTGAATTTTAGAACTAGCTTGAAGCAAAACTCACCACCAAGGACAAAGAAGTAGAGATATTATAAATAATTTGCTTTACCACACATTCCAGGTGGACTTTATATACCACCTGAGGCGTTACAATGCTAGGGAAACTGGAAACGGTCCCTATTTCAGAGCATAGGGCAGCAGACTCCGCATGACAAAATAGTATAACAAGCCTCTACTCCACTCCCCACCCCAACCCCCCCAACAAAATGAATATGTGAATGCACTGGTCTCTGAATGTGTATAAATTGGGCACAGCGTAACTGTAACCAAGAAATAATACTTGCATCTTACAATTTTATTTCTTGAAGTAAGTGCCAGCCATTCCAAACTTGGGTATGAAAAGGTAGATATCCAGATTAGATATCCTCAGATTCCAACAAGGGCAGACCTGACCCAGACACTCAGAAATCACATTATGATAAATCTTGTGATTTTAAATCACATGCATATGCTCAAGCTGGCTCACTGGACTTTGGTCAGATCCTCTATACTTGAGGTTTAGGCCTCATTAGGTGGACTGGGTCTTTAATTGTGAGGGTACGTTGATTGCACCACACTCTAGAACTCTATTTCTGCTCAGTCTGTACGAGGATTTCAGCTTTACTTTGCATCTATCCTGATGCTCTTTCTTACACCTTTGCTTTGAACTTGGCAAGGCTTCGTCTCTTCGCAGGGACATGTTAGTCCAAGAGTTAGTAGCCACTGGAGAACTCCATTCTATGCCTGGGTAGAGTGCACTGCACTCATCGGTTCTGGGCTTTGTCCCTCTGCGGCACTAGGAAAGCAACTGTCTGTGCTCCTCTCTTAGCTATCAAAGTTGTCCTTCACCTTTTACTGATTGTTCCTACAAATCTCAGGCATTCTGATTCAACAAAAGGACCCTATAGAAGTGCAAGGTCATGATCGTGGGACCTCAGGCCAAAGATCCTCATTCACTGATTCCTAGCATACATCCCCCTTCAGCAGCTACATTGGGTTGATCCCCACTACCAGCACTGTCTTCATCTCTACCGTCCCACTTTCTATACTATTCTGATGGTCAGGTTCTAATGATTCCTTCAGATTTCATTTATTAACTAATGTTGATGAAAGGATTACTTCTTTTTGTTCTGACTTCAACAACCACCCCATTTTTTAAACACAAAAGAACAGTTTCTAGTCAGCTAAAGAAACTATACCCTTAAAATAAATGGATTTCTCTTCTACAACCTTTTATAAGACTTTGAACCATTGTTCCATCATCTCCCTGAGGGTTCATGAAGGTTACATAGGGTAACAGTCCTGAGTTCACAAGCCTGTCATCTGGGCCTAGAAGTCCTTGTCACTGCACAAACAAGGTTCCGGTGGAGGAGGCAGTGATTTGAAATGTGCTTCCACTAACAGTGTAGCCATCTTTATTTTAAATTACAGTTTATTCTGAAATAAAAACTCTAGGCTTGCACATTGACTGAGATAAATAAGTAATAATCATCAAGCAAGCAATATTTTCTAATCTATGTGTATATAAAAAAGATAGTTGAATGAAATGGTTTGTGGCAGCACCATTAATATGCTTTTGCTAAATATTGCTTAGAAATTTACCTTCAAAAAAACTTAAGGGAAAACCTTTTTCATTGAAGGATTATTAGTACATTTACATTTTAAAATTACATCCCTAAGGGAGCCTGGGGAAACCAGTTATTTTTTATTATAAGTGTCACTTTTTATTCCCTTTATTGCTGTATCTTTGTAGGTCAGGACACTGTAAAGAACTTGAAATGAAAGGCACCTGATGACAAAGATGAAAGTCAAAAAGTTATAGTAAGGTCACAGATATTTAACATGTATTGGCTTAAAAGGAAAATAGAGTGGCAAATGGTCATTTACTTTGAGAATTAAACAAATTACCCACAAGCCAGTCTCAGATTTTTTTTTTCCATGCTGTGGAACAAAGGTGTTTAAGCACAAATGATATCCTGCAGTTAAAATCAAAATCCCTCACCCCTTCAAGGAAGGAGTTTCTCTAATGGTTTTTTAAATTGTGCTGAGTTGCTTTTGCAAATGGAGCCTGCATTGTCCCACTGAAACAGAAGCCCTGTTTCAGAAACAGACTGTAAAAAAAAGTATTTAATATGACCACTGCTTGGGTTGACTTGCTTTAGCCCCAGGGTCCTGCTTTGGACTTGAATAGAGTCTGTGTGGCTGCTTTCCATGGTCTGCTGCATCATCATATAGCAAAACTGAATTGTTTTGACGAGAGCTGGTGAATAGGCTATGTTTGGACAGACTGGGTCTGTTTTTAGCCATTAGAAAGGGCTATTAAAACTGCTGAGCTGTCATTAAAGCACATTGTGAGGTACCCAAGACAAAGCAGCAAGAAGTAAATTGGCTTTCTGCATCCAGAGGCCCTGAGTCTGAGAGGACATTGCCCTGTCAGGCAAACTCCACTTAACAGTGCAGAGCTGGAACCAACACTTATACCAGGTGTGACTGAAAGGAGCTCAGCTTGAATTAGACTCTGGAAAAGTGCTTTCAGTTAAAAGAAAGAAAGAAAAAGAGAGAGAAAGAAAGACAGACAGACAGATAGTTTAAAGTTTCAAGAACTGGTGAGGAAATTGGACAATATTCTCTGGGTTCATTCTCTGCATTGCAGCAAAACCTCATTAATTTGAAATAATTGGGAAAAGGAAAAGTGTTAGGCTTTTCCAGTTAAAACAAGGAATTATACAATATATTTGGAATGCTGCCATTATATTATGTTATAGCCCCAGGGTAACAATTATTATTAAACGAAGATTCCACTTAATGTCTGCAGTCCAAAAGAATAATTTGTAATTCACACATTATTGATATGCAAATATAAGGCCTGATTTTGTTTTTAAGATTTTTTCCATGGGATAAACATTCTTCTCAAATTCTCTTTACCTATTAATTTCATTGGTAAAGCCAATTAAAATATAATAAAACGCATATCACAAAGATCAACTGTAGCTCTGCCCCCATTTGAATAATCCCAAATTCTGAAGTAATTAGATTTATAAATTAGTGAGTGCAAGTAAGCAAAATATTATTGTGTACTGAAATAGAAGAGATTTTTACGACTCTAAAAAATCAGAAAAATATGTTTCTCCTCCAGGGCTCCTTTTCCTCCCTCCTTTTCAGTGATTTAAGCATTAAAATTGGACCCTCTGCCCTTTGTCTTTAACTTCTCCTCTTCTACCGGTTCTTTCTTCACATTTGAACATATTTCAGTCTTTCCTGCCTTCATGTTAAAATCTCCCTAAACTTCATGTCCATCTCAAGGCATCACCTTATCATTTTCCTCTTCTTCAGAGCCAGATGTATTGAAACACTGTCTACACTCTTGGCTTTCTGCTCTCACACTCCATACTCATTCATTTTCAGCTCACTGAAATTTCCCCTTTTTTACCCATCACTCTGCTAAACTGCCCTCTCTCTCTCTCTCTCTCTCTCTCTCAGGCGTTCTCTCTCTTTCTCTCTCTCTCTCTGGTTTCTGACATTCAGTCTTTATCTTATTTAACCTTTCTTGTGTTGGAGTGGACCTCTAAGACAATGTTGAGTAGGAGTTGGAATAGCAGGCATTCTTAGAGTGTTTTTGAATGAAAAGGGAATACTGCTACTTTTTCATCCAAATGATGTTAACTAGACGTTCTTTAACCTCAGCTTAAAGAAGCTCTGTTTTGTTTTCAGTTAGTCAAGACTTAAAAAAAAAATGACTAGTGATTGCATTTTATTAAATAATTTTTCCTGCAACTACTAAGATGGCAGGTTCAATGAATACACAAATTCCATAAAGACAGGGCCTCACCCCCGAGACTGTTATTCCTCAACTAGCACCTTAGAGAAGACTTTAATAAGTCATTCTATTAGCCTGGCTGTTGATGGGACATGGAGTACATGTAACACCAGTGTATCTCATGGTTATTCTTAGACCTCCGTTGCTATAAAATGAGTTCACTGATCCAAGACAATATTGTGTGAAATATTTGTTGATAAATCAGGTATTCTGTAAACACTCTGAATGGGAAAATCCAAAACTCATATTCATGATGGGTACTGATTATAGTAAAGACAATCTCCATCCCCTCACCCCACCGCCCTGTGGAAAATTGATTGGTCTAAAGGTTGGGATTATCGGATAAAATAGAAGACATACAATTTAAATTTCAGATAAACAATTAAGAGGTTTTTTTGTTTTGTTTTGTTTTGTTTGTAAAAGTATGTCCCAAATATTACATGGGACACCCCTATACTAAAGACATTCATTGTTTATCTGAAACTCAAATTTAACTGAGCATCTTGTAGTTTTATTTGCGATATCTGGCAATCCAAGTCCTGGTAGCTGTCTGGTCTACCACAGGCATGTTGCCAGATCGAGGACTTAGCATATCACACTGTTGTTGACCAGAGGGACATTCAGCAGAGGCAGTAGCCACATCTACCTTGGTGAGGCCCATATTGTTGGGTCTAAGAATAGCTTCCATCCCTTACATCATGGACACTCTGTCTATGAACGACTGTGGTACAGGAGTGGCTGAAGAGTGAAGCTGGATGACGTTCATAGAATGAGTCATCCTATCCACTTAGTTTCTGAGAGCATCCTTTAAGGTTAAACACAAAGATTCATATAATTTGTGCTATGCCAATTAGCCTATTGTCATGCCACATATTCAGAATATTTACCTTTCATTATTGATCCAAGCCCTTAACCTACTAGACAAACTTTTTGCCACTGCCCAGAATTTTAGTAGATGTTCCCATCTCCAGGCACTTCTCTCTCCCAACAAAGTAAACAGTCAAGTGTATTGTTCAGCGCTTTTTCTAATGCGAGGACTTTCCATTACACTGTTCCATAATGCTAGCTCTGAGTGGGGCTGTAATGCAGTAGTGGTTCATTACACGTAGCTGTAATAAACCTGTACCTCTATTGGAACAGTACCCCTGTTGCATCCACCCGTATGTGAACTAGGTTTTTCCATCCATGAGTTGCTCATAGAGAACCCCTTATGAAGCCATACTACTAGCTTACAAAGAGGGACTGATGTCATGGTAGTAGGGAACGCAAGGGTCTGGCCTGTCTGTTTATGAAATATATTAGTGTCTTCTGATTCTCTCCAGGCCTGATCCCAAATATGGCATTTTTATCATACAATGCATTACTGTTGCCTTGCCTCAATTCATGACTTGGTGCAACTGATAACACATGGTTCATGATGGGTAGTTCTAGTTGCATAGACAAAGGGTGGACTTTAGTGAGGCCCTCAGTCACTAGGGTTAAGCATACCAGGAACTGTGGCGGGTTTTTTGTTTTTTGTTTTTGTTTTTGTTTTTGTTTGAGATGGAGTTTTGCTCTTGTTGCCCAGGCTGGAGTGCAATGGTACAATCTCGGTTCACTGCAAACTCTGCCTCCCAGGTTCAATTGATTCTCCTGTCTTAGCCTCCTGAGTAGCTGGGATTACAGGGGCCTGCCACTATGCCCGGCTAAATTTTGGTATTTTTAGTAGACACAGGGTTTCATCATGTTGGCCAGGCTGGACTTGAACTCCTGACCTCAGGTGATCCGCCCACCTCGGCCTCCCAAAGTGCTAGGATTACAGGGATGAGCCACCGTGCCTGGCCAGGAACTGTGTTTTTAACAAAGGATAGTTTTTTCCTGCAGAAAGCAGGACCTTCCTTCAGAACTCTACGAGTCAGCCCTGCAATTTTCCTATGGGAATCTGCCAAAAATGCCTTTATAGCATCTTTATCCATAATGGATACCTTTAATGCCTTCAAATCTGCTGGGTAATAGAGACTGAGCAGCAGAACAACAGACTGCCTCAGCTGCAGAGGCCTCTTGATCTGGGCATTACTCAAATCTGGTATCCTGCAGAGTCACTCAAAAATGGGTCAAAGCTATAATCTCAAATACACTATATGATGACTCCAATATCCAAAGTGGCCCAAGAAGCAGATGATATAACAAACTATCCTTAACTTTAAAGGGAATGTCCCAGGGTGCCCATGCCATTAACATCAACATTATCAATGTGTATGTATTGGTTTGCCATTGCTGCATAACACATTGCCACAAACTTAATAGCTTAAAACAACGTATTTTTATTATCTCATAGTTTCCACAGTTCGTGGAGGAACCTAAGCTAAGCCTGGATTACCTGGACTCTCTGCTTCGAGGTCTTACAAGGCTATAACCTACATGTGACTAAAGCTGAAGTCTCATCAAAGGTTTGAGGTCTCATCAAAGGCTTGGTAAGATCCACTCCCAAGCTTCCTCAGTTTGTTGACAGAATTTCTCTCCATGCAGCTATATGGCTGAGTTTCCATTTTCTTGCTGGCCATGGGCTAGGGGTCACCCACAGGTCCCAGAAGCTTCTGACAGTTTCCTGTCAAATATGAGTTCACAACATGGCCATTTGCTTCTGCAGGACCAGTAGAAGAACACCTTTCTTAAGAAAGGGCCCAGTCCCTCTTTTATGGGCTTTCACCTGATTAAGCCTGTTTTAACTAGAATAAACCCCTCTTGACTAACTCAAAAGCAACTTATATGAGACTTTAATTACATCTTCAAAGGCCTCCACCTTTGCCATAGAACTGAATCTAATCACGGGAGTGAAGTCGTTTCTTAGCCCCAGGTCCCACCCTCACAGGTGGAGATTATATGGCAGGTGTACATCAGGGACTGGGAGTCTTGGGGTCCAGTTGAAAATTCTGCCTACCACTGTGTATTCTGCTGATCTGAGCATGATGCCATTCATCTATTTTGAAAATGCTCAGCCATTATCTCTTGAATTTATGCTTCTCACCCACATCCTCTACTTTCTTCTTCTGGAGTTCTCACTGGAGAAGGCTGGATATTCTCAGTGAACTCACCTTCATGTCTCTTAACATCGATTTCACATGTTTAATTTTTTTGTGTTCCTGTGCTTCATTCTGGGTCACATATTTCAGTTTCTATTCCAAACCTGTATCTAGTATTCTCTTTGGCAATAAAGTGACTATAGAATGAAAAGGAGAAGGTCAATATGACAAATGGTTAAAGAAAAGAAAAAGGCACAGCTACAAAATAAATGCTGATAAAGAGGTAAAAATTTGAGAAGCACATTTTAGAGAAATTAAGTTTTTAAAAATTTGTAGTGTAAAAGAACATAAAATAAACTAAGAATATTAAATTTTAAAATAGGAAATATCGATGTGAACTCATGACCTAAAATAAATATATTTTCCAGCTCAGTCTATAGCCACATCATCTTCCCACCCGTTGTTTTCAGGAGGAACGTCAGATGGGTATCCTTAAATTTTTGTTTTCTAAATACTATTCTCTATTAGATGGAAATAAATTTTCTTGCAGAATAGGAGAGCCCTGGTCTCAGAACAGGAAGCAATGTAATATGGGCCTTTTTGTTGCCAGAAAAGGTGAAAATTTCCCAAGTGTCTGAAGTAGTGGTGAAAAAAAGCCTGTTTAGAGCATGCAACATTTGGCCAGGTTGTGACAAAGTAACAGGAAAAAAGAAATTCACTACAGCTAAGTAAAAGAGATTGAGTAGATAAAAAGTAGAGTATTTAAAGAAAAATAAAATACAAAGTCAAAATAGTGTACAAAAAGATAAAAGTTTGCAGAAAGGGACATATAATACAAATAAAGAATGAATAGGATATGTTTAGTAAATTTTTTATTATTTTTAATTACCAGAGAGTATTATCCTCATGGGCGTTAATTTTTTTACAATTAAAATTTATTTTATAATGAAGATAAGTATTTTTCTTCTACATGTGTAAGAGGAAAACGTGGGTACAGAAAACAATTTGCTGAAGGAAGAAGGACCTATTTCCATGCAATGTCCTTATAGAAAGAAAGACTCAAAGAGAAAGATAATAGATTAGTTAAATACCTCAAAGGAGAGGCTGTACAGATTCAACATCTCACCTCCTGGGTGATAAAATTCTATATGACCTTAATAAAACATTATGAAATATATTATAAACCAAGGCCAAACATCGTGTGACTATGAATATTGGCCAAAGGAAGGAGTGCCTTATTAGAAAATATAACTGGGAAAATCCCATTGATGGAGCAAGTGACCCCATGCTTGAAGAGGAAACCTAATGTGGCAAGTCCTGGCTTGGGGTTATAGTGCTGAAAAATTTGAATGACACATAATCTGCAGCCTTTCTGATGTGAAATGATTTTACTCCCTTTGGTAGGATGAAAAAGATTACTATAATCCCAGGAAAGCACAAAATACAACTTAAAACACTAACAAAATAAATCAAACTAAGAATACTAAAACTTTTGTGCTTGGTACAGAGTAGTACCACTATGGTTTGCAACACAGTCAAGTATATATATATTTACATGTTGTTTATAAAACCTCTAAAGCCCTGAAAAAAATAGACATATTTGAATTGTAAATTCTTTTGAAGTTTGAAAAATTTGGCTGAAACCAATATTTGCATATCTAAGAATGCAAATGTCTACATGCAATTTCAAATGTCTACATTTTGTTCATTAGTAGAAATTAAATATTTAAAGGTTTGTGGGCTAAGTAGATTTAAAAGCTTAATATTTTTAACATTAAATGAGAGTAAGTGATAGTGAATACCCCATTCAACAAAGGAAAACCACTGGAACATTAAAGATCACAGCAACAAATTCAACATTTTAAAAATTGTTACTATGTTACTATACTTACTATGATCTGTAATCTCTTAAAATTTTAAAAATAATCTACTAATTTCTAAAATTGTAATGTCTCGTTTTTGTTTTCAGAAGTTCTTTAAAAATGTGACAGCCTCCCTTTCATAAGATTCCAGATCTTTTATTATGGTATCTATTCCTACTTTTATGTCTTGAATCAGTTTTAACTTATTTTACAGTGTTAGATTGTTTATCAAGTGTTTAGAATGTTTTTGCGTCTTCCGCATGGTTTGCATTTCTTCACATGATCTGTGAGTGCATACGTCACCTGCCCTCCCATTCGCCTTGTGAGCTCATCTTCACTGTTGCCTGTGCAGTAGTACTTCTACTCCCCAGGGGATTCCTACATGCCCTGTGTTGTAAAAGTGTCCTTACACTAGGGGTATGCCTTTGCTTCCCTTGTGTCCCACATTTCATGAGTATAGGACCAGATTTTACACAAAGGTTTCTATTTTAATTTCTCATACCTTGCAAGTAACGTGTATTTGAATTCTGTGTCTATGTATAATAAAAAGTTGGAGTTATGATTTCTCATGGGAGTTTTTTTTTTTTCCCATCTTTTTTTGCTGCTGCCTTCTTGTTCGTTTTCTTCACCAGCTTGAGAATTCTTTCTTTTTTTTTTCACCGAAGGGGCAGCTTTTCTAGGAGCCACAGATTCAAAGCCACATCTGCTGTCCCTCTAAGGGTGACAAATCTCTTGAAATCTCTGAAGAATGAGAAATTTTGTCTGTGGAGTGCAGCTTCAGTTCATACCTGAGAGTTTCATTCTGCCCTTTCTGATGTCCTGCCCTATGGATTTTAGACTCGCCAGCACCTATAATTACATAAGCAGTATAAGCAATTCCTTCTTACATGCATATATATGCGCACGCGCGTGTGTGTGTGTGTGTGTGTCTCCTATTGGCTCTGTTTCTCAGGTTGATCCCTAACTAATATATGTGACATTTTGTATTGGGTTTTATTTTATATATGCACAAGTAAACTATCTGCAAATATTGAAACCTGCGTTTGCTTACTTCATCATTCAAAATAGGCTGAAAGAGATTTTGAGATCCTAAAGAATCTTAAAGAAGTAGTCCCTTAAAATAAATATCTTTATGTACAAGAAATCCACTATATGCTTTCTGGGAATATGGGCAATCAATGTGAATAGCACTCAGGGACTGGGCTGCAAGAGGACAGGGCTCTATCCCCTCAATTACTGCTGGATTTCCTGCTGTGTCTCAGCTCCCTGGGAAATACTCCTTTTAAGGACTAAAGCGGCACAGTCTCTCAATTACACACAACCTTCTCTTCACTCTTTTCACCCCCGATTTAGGGAGGAAACAGGGAACCATTATAAAAATACAAAGAGGACTGAAAACATGTAACAAGGGCCGCGAGTATAAAGCCTGAGAGGAGATTGTGACTAAATCTTTATGGCCTAGAAAAAAGGAGACTCAGCAGGGAACATGATTATAGTCCATAAGTGTCTTCAGGTAACCATATACATGACACAAGGGACTTGCTTACTGTGGGAGAAAATGCTAAGACAACACAAAATTGCATAGAGTTTTGGAATGAGCTGTTTCAACAACAACAACAGAAAGGTTTTTGAACGTGTGAAATTAGCGAATGCGAGACACATGCTATGCAAGGCACTCACAGAAATGGTGAGAGAAGCCGTCAGCTGATTTGGCATATAACAAGCCTCGTCTAAGGAATTCAAACACATTTTGATTGAAGCTACACATTATTACAACAAAACATGCAATGAAAACAAAATAAAAAGTGAAGGTCTAGAAAGGACTTCATTTTCAGCCATTTACTTAAAATAGATTGTAAGTTTCCACATGTAATGTGGGAAAGGCTGGTTTATAAATTAGTAGTTTTTCTACCCCCAGGAACTCGTGTCATTCCCAGCAGGGTCCTTCCAGCAAAGCAATAGCAGCAGCAGCATCACCCAGAGGCTGATGAGAAATGAGGACTCTCAATGAGATCACTTGGACTCGGGGAAGGAGAACATCACACACCGGGGCCTCTTATGGGGAGGGGGGAAGGGGGAGGGATGGCACTGGGAGTTATACCTGATGTAAAGGACGAGTTGATGGGTGCTGACGAGTTGATGGGTGCAGCACACCAGCATGGCACAAGTATACATATGTAACAAACCTGCACATTATGCACATGTACCCTAGAACTTAAAGTATAATAATTAAAAAAATAAACAAATAAAAAAGAAAAGGTTTTAAAAAAATTAATAAATAAATAAAAATAACTAAATTATAAACGTAAAAAAAAAAAAAGCTACAATAAGTAAGGTAGTATGGTACTGGCCTAAAGATAGACAAATAGATTAATGTAACAGTATATAAAGTCCAGAAATAGACTTTTTAACAAAGCAAACTCAACATATATGGGGGGAAAGAATATACTATTCTTACAATTACCTACATAATCTCATCTTCTTCTCCCTCTCATTAACTCTCTAATGCCACATGAGCCCCCTTGCTGTTCCTCAAACATTTGAGACATGATCTTGCCTCAGGACCTTTGTAGAAGCTGTTTCCTGTGCTTTGAATAACCAATAACCTTCTCAATAAGGCCTAATCTAAGCAACCCCAATCTTACCAACTCCAGCATTCCAATTTCCCTTTACCCACTGTACTTTTTTCTTTTGACCTTAGCACTCACCATTTTCTAATATACTATATAATTAAGCTATTTGTTAAGTTTAATTATTTTCCCTTCTTCTGTTGGAATATTTGCTCCCTGGGGATACGAATGTTTGTTTTGTGACTACTCTACCACCAGTACCTAGACAAGTGCTTGGCACACAGTAGGCACTCAATAAAAATCTCTTGAATGAAAAAAAAAAAAAAAAGAACTGAGGAATCTCAGGCCCCACCGCAAACCTACTCATTAGAATCTGCATTTTAACAAGATCCCCTGATGATATACATGCAGATCAAGGTTTTGAAAAACACTAGAAGAAAACAGTAATGCCTTTTATATGCCTTTGTGACCCTGAAACAATTTAAGGCCTGAAACAATTTAAGGCCCTGAAACGATGTAAGGCCATATAAGGAACTGAAACAACTCAACAGCATACAAACCAATAATCTAATTAAAGAAGGGACAAAAGATCTGAACAGACATTTCTCAAAAGAAGACATGCAAATGGCCAACAGGTATATGAAAAAAATGCTTAACATCACTAATCATCACAGAAGTGCAAATCAAAACCACAATTAGATATTATCTCACGCCAGTTAGAATGGATATTATCAAAAAGACAAACAAGGATGTGAAGGGGAACGCTTATACAGTTGGTGGGAATGTAAATTAGTACAGTCATTATGAAAAACAATGTGGAGGTCCCTGAAAAGATTAAAAATAGAACTACCATGTGATCCAGCAATCCCACCAAAAGAGCACTTGGCTACATGTGTGGCCCTGTAGGAAGAGGTAGGATGATTTTATGAAAAGCGCCCTGGGCTGAGAGCCACAACTCCTAAATCATTGGTTATCAGTCATGTATACTTGTTTGATCAATTCACTTTTGTGAGCCTCGGTTTACTTATTTGTAATAGAGAAATAATATTTACCCTTCAGAATGAGAAGCTAATGATATAATGTGCATGGAAGGGTTTTGTGAATTATTAAAGCCATGAAAGCACAGGGAGTTCCTTGGCATCTCAGTAGAAGACTAGCAATATATGATCACCTGTAATCTGTTAAACTATGATCCTGGCAGTTGTTGGCTTTATTGCAGAACACTTTTGTCCCTAATTTCTTAGAGATTAAAAAGACTTCTTGGCCGGGTGCGGTGGCTCACGCCTGTAATCCCAGCACTTTGGGAGGCAGAGGCGGGTGGATCACAAAGTCAAGAGATCAAGACCATCCTGGCCAACATGGTGAAACCCCGTCTCTAC
Organism: Macaca nemestrina; assembly: GCF_043159975.1. Lineage (NCBI taxonomy): Eukaryota > Metazoa > Chordata > Mammalia > Primates > Cercopithecidae > Macaca > Macaca nemestrina. The sequence goes on from NC_092130.1 coordinate 63,179,670, forward strand.
TAAAAATACAAAAGTTAGCCGGGCCTGGTGGCACACCACCTGTAGTCCCAGCTACTCGGGAAGGATGAGGCAGGAGAATCGCTTGAACCCAGGAGTCAGAGGTTGCAGTGAGCCAAGATGGCGCCACTGCACTCCAGCCTGGCAAGAGAACGAGACTCCGTTTAAAAAAAAAAAAAAGACTTCTTATTAAAATCTATTTTAGGAATCTAACAAACCTTTAGCTCTTAAGAAGCCTGGTTCCTTGCCAGAAGTTTAAGGCAGGAAGAGTAGGATGTGAATATTTGGCACCAGCGGTTGGCTTTCCCTTTGCCAAAAGAAAGAGAACCCTCTGCCCTTCAGACAGTAGCTGAGGTCCAGGTGTTTGATTCTATCAAGTGCATGTTCCCAGAAGACGCAGAACCAGGGCCATTGATGTTATAATTATATCTGAATTCTTGAACCAAGGTTGAAACCTAGCATTTCATGCATATCTTATTTGTGCCACAACAGCATTTTAAATATTATTACCAACATTTGATAACGGAGATTCACATAAAAAGTTGAATTTTTCATGTCCTGAAAAATCGAAAGATCTGGCAACCTTAAATCCAGCTGCCAAAGGACAATACTCCACTACAACCAAACATGGATATCCACGTCCCTGGGTACCCCAATTCTCAGGTGCCATTCCTTTATTTGCCCTATAGCCATGTGACTTAACAAGCCCTGACCCCTCTTTGACTTCTCAGATTGCCTTAAGTTGATCCTAAGTGATGGTGAGGTATCCGTAGCAAGGTCAGGTTGTCCACCTCTGAGGCTTGCCCAGTCTGCCTGCCTGGTTTATGAAAATTCATGTGCTCCAGGACTTGATGTCAAGAGACCAAGCCCCTTAGCATCAAAGAACGGCTGCTCAGGTATGAAGGACCCCTTAGCTATGCCTGGACCTTAATTCAACTCACAGGAACTAATGTAAGATTCTTCTACTGCCTGGATATGTGTGGATGGCCTCAGGAATATTTACTAATATTTACTAAAAATATTCCTCTTTCTTTCACATTTTCTTCCTTTTTCTGAGGCCTTTCTTTGTCCAGGCCAGCTAACAGTTCTCTGATGCTGCCTCCTCCCCCTGGCTCAGAACTAAAGCCATAAAGAATGAAATGTGAAGAAGGTATATTTGAGGAAATGGAGGTGATTCAGCCAAGGAAATGGGGCTGCTGGAGAAGCGCTGCCCTGCTAGAGAAAGTGGTATTCCCATAGCATCATAGCTCTGATAGGACTCATGCAATCATATTCATTGACATTACCTTTTAGCAGCCATCTTTAGAACTAGCATCAAATTCAAAATGACTTCTCATTGTATTATTCATATACTTTGATTTCTTATCTTCTATCCTATAAAATAAAAGATCACATAGCCATCTTTTACTTGGGAAACAACAATTTTTATGATAAAAATAAAATTGTCCACGAAGAGAGAATAGACAACTATGAAGTCAGCCACACAGATGCAGTGAAAAAGTTGTCTGAATTGGGGTATTCACACACTTTCCCAAAAATTTAATAAATGCCATTGGAGTCAAGATAAATGTATGGGGATTTATTCTTGATTTAATTAATTAAAGTCCATAAGCAGTTATCAGAGTTGACAATAACAACTCATATTTGTTCCAGTTGCTAAAGTGCTGATGGGACCACATGGCTTGATTTGATTCTTTGGGCCCAGACAGAAGGGCTTATGGGGAATGGATTCTGGATTAGCCACTGGTTCTGTGGATGTGTGCAGGAGTTGATGGAATGTGATGGGGGAAGTATGATCTGTGCCAACTAGTATAACATTAATTGTCTTATTACTGCTGGCAAGAATCTAAATGAATAGACTTTATATGCTCGAAATGAAAGGAAAAATTATCTATAGCCTGCAGTGTTCCAAGTGTGTCGCAGTCCACACACTTTTGTTGTGCCAAGCCCTGAACTAGGTACTAAACCCTATTTTCTAAGACACGGCAATATAGTTAGAGAAGGCAGGGAAATTCAGTATTCTCTTGGGCCTATAGCCCTTCCCATTATCATCTTTGATCCCTGAGAAAAGTAATTGTTGTACCCTCAAAATATGCACAGTGCCTGAGACATGGCAAATTCTTGATAAATATATGTTGCTTGAATGAATGGATGGATTAGTATGAAACTACATGTTAACAAAATACTGATGAGGGTGATTTTTACATATTAGTAAATGTTGAAACTCAAGGTGATCAATGATGGAATTGGCAGGCCCTCAAGGCTCACACTGAGTGACCTGGACCACACTCCCGACTTAGGACCTATGTAAAATCATCCATTCTCTTTCCTTTTATTCATTCACTTAGATTGTCAGTCATCCTCATCCCCGGATGATCTTTGGAATTCAAAGAAGGAAAATTACATTCTGTTCTTAAAAAGATGGGTTCATAGAGTAGAATCACCGTGAGTTTAATATTCAAAATTTCTGAAAATCTGTAACAGGCAATATTAATTAGGTTATTTTTCAGTGAAATATGCCAGAAGTTTCCTTCATGCTGTTTTTAATTTTATATTCATCTAGGTGCTGTATTAAAAAGAAAATCTCAATAATGAATTTTAATATATGTAAATAGGTCACTCTTCACCTGATCTGCCCTCCTGCTTCCAAGAAAGGCATCTTACTTTCTTCCTGCACTCGTATCTGGGAGATGGCCAAACTCTGAATAGATAGTTACACAGGATCATTTCCCAAATGCGGTTTTGTGCAAAATCCCGGGGAAACCGTTCAGGTGAGACGCGCAGTGGCACACAGGCATGAGGATCCTCGCTCTGGCCATCAGAGCCAAGCTCCTGCCCAGATGAATGAATCCACCCCCTCCCAGATGACTGTCCTAATGTTTAAAATAAAGCCCAGTGCACCATGGAGATTCAGGACATTTGTGTTGCTGAGGCTACATAGTTAACCTAAACTCCTTCAATGCCTTTTTCCAGCATATTTTTAAAATTTGTGCTGTTAAAAATGTAGTTTTCTCCTCATTATATTTTCTTCTTAATCCTTTATACTAAATTCACAAAATACATTTAACTTTTAGGTATAGCATTTACACAGAAATAGGCTTTTTGCGTCTTCCTCAAAGTAAATATGTTAATTACTCTGATGCTGGAGTTAGAAAAACTTAGATTGTATGAAGAGTGTACCGGTTTAATAAAACAGGACAGAAAAACAGCCAACATGGTGGCAACATTACACTGATTGTTTTCTGTAGATATACAGAATATATGAATAATAATGTTTCTTTTCATAACTCTTGCTGACTTGAAGGCATGATTGGATACTATATTTCTGATTAATCCAGGGCCAAGTCCACATAGGCACATGTGCAGAGTTCTGATAAGGTGAAGAAAGATGTGTTTCCATGTCAACAATTTAAAGGTTGGAACTATTTTGAGTTGTTAATATAAACTTTGATATTAGCTCATTGACTTTGATGGTTTGCAAAGAATAAATTCTAACACAATTACAATGACTGCTGAAATGTATTAAATCTCTAGAGAAGCTGGAAAAATGTGTACGCATGACAGGTTTGTCAATCATCTTTTGCTCTGATTAGGTGACATTAGCATGTGATTTTTGTTAACTAGAAAAAGTGACAGTATAGTATTTTATAATGGCCCCTGACTAAAACATTACATCAATTTTTATAGGTTCCTCCTATGTCTCTATGTAATGATGAAAAAAAGACCCAGTGGCTATATCTTGAGGCATCATATCATCTAATGGGCTTATTAGTACTCAGAAAATTTCAATATTATTATCGTAACTACAGGCAGTAATATCCTCAGCAATAATTGAGAGCCATGATGATTCTTGTCCCTGGGTATTACACCAATCAGCTCTTCTACTTGCTTTCTCTGGGACTCCCTTGTTCAGAGACAAAATGACAATTATTTCATGTCAGGGCTCTTGTAATCTCACTAGAAAGAACCAAAAACCAAAAAAGAATTTGTCAATTATTATCACAAACCCACTATCATTCTCAGGGATTTATACAGCTTAAGGCATGGTAGGTGGAAAGAGAGGCTAAAAGAGAAGAGATCCAGGGTCCAGGGCAAGACTAACAGCAGAGGAAGAGTTGAGTCAGTCAGGGTTTACCTGGGTGGGGAGTTGTGGGACAGGTAGTGTGAGGGAAGGCACAAACAATACTGGAAAAATTTAACTTCTAGACTTTTAAAATCCTAATTAATTCCAACATTCTAATTTCAGTCTTTCCAAAAATATACAGGAACTGAGAATGACGATTAATTACACTGATTAATATCTGATATTGACAAGGGATGTCCATAAAAATGAGTCTCTTTGATCTCTCACTGGGTGTCTCCAGGTACTCCCCTCTGGAAAGCCTGCCTCTGTACAGAGGCTGCACTCCCCATAGCTGCTACCAGCCAATGAGTAAGCTAGGCAGGGGGACTCAGGTAGGCCTGTTCCAGGAGTATATGGACTCTTCTGATAAGCAATCTTGGCTCCAGTACCCGAGACAGCCTTGACAAACTTTCTTACTGGATGGTGGTCTAACACACTTCCACCTAACCTCTCCTTCTTCCCTCTCTCCTTCATCTGAGGGCAGACCTATATTTTGGTCTGATGGCTCCCCAGCCTCTCCCATAAACCTTTTCCCTTAAAAAGTTTCTTGCACATTTAATTCCATCTTGGCATCTACTTTTCTGAGAACCCAGATTCATTTCTCCTTCAGGAATATTCTGTACTCCCAGTGAAGATTTTAGGATAAGAAATATATTTATTGAGCAACTACTATGTGCCAGATACTTTACAAGTATTATCTAATTTAATTCACACATTAACCTGTTAGATAGTATCATCCTACATTTAGTAGTTGAAGAAATGACACTCAAAGAGTTTAGACGTTAAATTGAAGCATACGCAATTGCTATTTTTGTAAGCCAAAAAAGATCGAAATGTTGGGAGTTTTATGTGGTTCGACCTATATAATTTGCCAAGGTCACACAACTACTAAGTGAACAAGCCAAAACTTGAACCATTTCCATCTGCTTTTAAAACACATGTTCTTTTCACTCTACTACAATGTTTCAGAATATACTTAGTGAGGAGAGAATATGTGCATAAATCTCACCGATGAGTTTATTCAATGTCATGTTTGACAAAATATATATTAAAAGTACCTCAGAACATCAAATATGCTAGGGACAGAATAATAATTTTCAAGAACATACTAGTTCTCAATCTTTCCTCAATAATCATGATAATGAGCATTATAGAACAACATGAATAATGTATATATGTATATATGCATAAAAGAAGCCTTAGAAGCCACTGGTGGTAGTATGTGGGTAATTTTTGTTATTGTTTTTGTTCTTCTATACTTTATGTTTTCCACAATGAATGTGTATAACTTGTATAATAAAAAAGTTATTAAAATAAAACATAAAACTGTATTGCTAGTGAATCATTCTCCAAACACATCTATGATCCCAGTGCCGTTAATCATACCCTCTGGGCAGCAAGTAGATTAGACAATAGAGAAGAAAAAATATCATATCCCTGGCAAGTTCCTCCTGCTCTGTCTCCAACTCATTCTAGTCATGGGCCTTCCTGGCTGCACCCTGGGTTTGTTTTGAAGACCTTGTCCTCTGCCTGGCAGTGGCAGAGTGTCTCAGTGAGAATAGGTCAGGAGGATGCCTGCTACCCAGTCTTGTTAAGCTCTGAAGGGATTCAAACAGCTCCCTTGGGAGCACAGAAAACATGAGCTTAGAAAAATTATTATGGGTTCTTATATGAACTCCTAACTTTGCACTGCAACTAATCGAATTGATTTATTACCATAGACACATTTAAAATAAAAAATTCAAGCTTCACTAACAGATGTTTATTAACATGAGATTAAAAAAACAGATATTTTTGCGATGGCATCTAAGCAATACAGGCACACAGGGTAAATACTGACCAAAGTAACTGTGATGTTTAATACTGAGTGTGAACTTGATATGGATATTGATCCTGGGTGTGTCTGTGAGGGTGTTGCCAAAGGAGATTAACATTTGAGTCAGTGAGCTGGGGAAGGCAGACCCACCCTTAATTGGGTGAGTCTAATCAGCTGTCAGTGAATATAAAGCAGGCAGAAAAACATGAAGGGGAGAGATGGGCCTAGCCTCGCAGCCTACATCATTCTCCCGTGCTGCGTGCTCCCTGCCCTCAAACATCAGACTCCAAGTTCTTCAGTTGTGGGACTCGGACTGGCTCCTTGCTCCTCCGCTTGCAGATGGCCTATTGTGGTACCTTGTGATCATGTAAGCTAATACTTAATAAACCCATATATATCTTAGTTACTACGGAAAATGGTAGAGATAGGTAGAAGTAGCAAAATATCTACTAGTTTCAGTGACACCTTCTATCATGCTAATGGCAAACAATTTGTCATCTGATTACTCTCATTATTGCTTAAGGAAAGCATTCAATTTCTCTAATATTCAAACACTAAAAATAATATCGACATATAGAACTGGGTGTGCTAGCTTGTGCCTATAGCCCCAGCTGCATGGGAGACCAAGTCGGGCCAATCCCTTAAGGCCAGGAGTTTGAGACCAGCTTGGTCAACGGAGTAAGACTCCATCTCTGAAAAAAAAAAAAAAAAAAAAATTATATATATGGTGTGATGGTATGTGTGTGTGTGTGTCTGTATGTATATATACTACATTCTCGTTTTTAAATATTTGATGGCTTTCAAAAATCATTAATCAAATAGTGTGTTCCCTATTTTCTATCCTAATACAGCATCTATTGAGTATGGCTCTGTTTTGGGTAGTTTATAAACATTATTTCATGTAGTACTCCTAACAACCCTATAAAGTATGAACTATTCCCATCTCATTTTCCAGATAGCGAAACTGAGTCATAGAAAAGTTATATGATATCCTCAGACTCACAAAGCTAGTAACTGTTATCATCAGGATTTAGCCCCAGACTATATGACTCCAGAGTCCATTAATAAGTGTGCTTAGTAATCAACGCTGTACCCAAAGTTTCCTTTGGCTCTGCCTTGCTTCTCCTTCTCTCTAGGGTAAATATACACACAGATGGCAGTAACAATCATGCTAAAGAAATGCAAACAGATACCATAATATTTGTGAAAATTTCCCCTAAACTTTGGTTTCTATAGAAGAAGAAAAAACATGAGTTTTGATTATTAGCCTAATTATTCAGGAGATGCCTGTGCAATTTATGGTTTATCCAGATGCTATGCATTACATGTAATTTCATTCTGGAAATGTTTATCTCTTTTTACAGTACTTATCTCTAAAATTGTGCTTAAAAGTAAGATGTGGCTCACATAGGCCAATGGCTTTTTTTTTTAAATCTAGTACAAAGAAGAAATAAACAGCAACCCATTGTAGAGACACATTATTGAAAGCAAAGTGTAGAACCTAGTTTGATATTGTTAAGATAAAGCTAACTGCTCTAACAAGTAAACTTTGGCTTACCACAAAAGAAATATATGTCTTGCGCAGAACGAATCAATTATCAGAAAAAAGAGAACAGAGTAGAAAGAGTAAAAGGCTTGCTTCACACAATTGTCTAGGGATGCAAAAATAAGCTTGGCCATCCTCAACATAGGGCTTTCAAAGCTATCCATGATAATGACATCCAGTCAACAGATGATGGAAGGAATACAGACACATCTGCTTCTTAACCTCTTTGTCTCTCAGTCGTCTGACATCATTTCCACTAGCATTCCACTGGTGAGACCAGGCTGAGTGGCTCCACCTTGCTAAGAGAAAGGGGAAATGTCTGTTACTGTGCAGTCACTCTGGCAATCACTCCTTGGTGAGACAAAGCAGCAGGTATCTGTGATTTACAACCATCCTTCTCTACCACCCCACATAACCCAATCTCTGTGCTTGCACTGGTCTTTATTTCTTCCTCTGTAATTTGTGGATATTGAGCCAAATGATCTCTATAGTCTCCCTTAGGTCATTGAAAGTCTTATGACTCCCAAGTTTTCAAGTATATATAATATATACTATCTAATATAAAGTATAATTTTGGTGTTTCAGGATTTAACTTCAATTTCTCTGAATTTTTAAGAATTAAATGTGGACTATTTTATACCATCCATTCTTTGGATCACTAATATCTCTTTATTGTCACTAAAATCGACTGATTGAGTACTGATTGTACATGACATTCAATCGCTAGGTAAGAGTACTGTACTGAGGGTATTACCATGCAGAGGGCTCTATCCTAAGAGCAGTATGTCCATTGATTGCGTGTCACACTGTAATTTTAATAAAAGTGAGTGGATGCTAGTTGAAACATGAATAACGAGATTCAGTATCACTATAAAAGCTAAGACCTATCTGGTGCTTTATAGTTAACATATTTAATTTTCATAATAATCTAGTGAGGGAACTGTTCCAGGCTCCATTTACAGGTGATGAAAAGGAGGCTATGGGAGGAAAAGCAGCTTTAGCCAGTGAGGATCAGAGCTGGCTCATAAACCCAGGACTCCTGCCTCTCAATGTCGTTTTCCAGTAAACCAAGGTTTCTCACATTGCACAGGACCACCAGGTTTCATAAGCTCCTTTCCCATTTTATCTCCTCTGACCCGATGAGCCTTTCCCTGATGCCTGTTTACTGCATGCTTTGCAGCTGCCTCCTCAATATATGGTTAATTTTCCATCATTTTCTGTGAGCAGATGTTTCTGAGGAGCAGAGCCACTTTCCCATCCCTGGCACTATCTCCTGCAGATGACTGGATTAAACACAGTAGCCGCTGGCCATCCTTTTGATCTGAAAAGAAAAGATTTTCCCACTGGGATATTCCTCATGATGATGTAATTAGTTTCCTGGACATACCTCACAAATTTATTTTTAATCACAAGGGATGAGGGGAGAGAAGAAAGAACCATTCATCTTGGATTGTGTGCAATTGCTGCAGTTAATATGCACCATTTCCATCCCCCTTGTGCAATGTATTCTTCAGCGATTGTTCAAAGATTTGGGGGCAATAGGCTACTCTTCAAAAGCAGTGGGAAACTTCACTTTCATAAAGGGGTCTCAGGCACTATTAAATTGCTTTTTCAAACATGGCAGAGACATTAGAGCTGAAAATCCTTTCAGCTCCAAACTGTCCTCAGCATTAAGAACAGGTGAAGCTCTTAATAACTTTTTGGAGATTGTGTGTGATTGAAAAACACAACATGGAACATTCTGTACAAACAAATTCAGCTGTTCAGCATTTCCAATCCTGTGGGTATCACAGTAGTATCATATTTGTGCCCAGGATCATGTCTTGAGGTATTGTTAGGGACACTGTTTCCTAAATTTGAGCATCACACATGAAAAAAAATTTAACTGACATAATTCAGATGTTTAATAATGAATCACAGGTATAATCTGAGGCCTCTTAGGGCAGACAAAGAATGAACATCAGGGATAATTGTGATATTTTGTTCTCTATATTACCAGAAAGAAGAGAAATTGGAAGTGGAAGGGGGAGAAAGTTACTTAAAGACAGCCTGTCCATGAACCAGTCAACCATTCATTTGAGACCCCAAAAGCACATACCACCATCTCCTTTCAAAGGCATGCTTAAAACAAACATTTCATAAGCATAGAAGCAAAACACTATAGGTCGCTTTTTTCATGAATGAAAGCAATGAGAAAGAGTATGGCCTTTAGCCGATTTCCACATTTCTTTGAATGTAACATCTAACCTACTATCAGCAATAAGAACACACAGGGTGCAAAGGTCAGTTCAAGAGATGTGAAGAAGTTGGAGAAAAGTTTAAAAGAAATCAACCAAGGAAAAAAATACTGGTAGATACTTTAAATTGCTATTTCAGTAAGTAATAGCCATAGTCTGGATTTTGTTCTTGAAACTTTGAATTGGTCTTCTTCTTGAGTTAATTAAAAAAAAAAAAAAAAAGGACCAGATAGTATAATCGGTTATACGGATGGCTGAGTACCTGTGTGACAATAGGATCAGAAACAGGATCAGAAAAAAATAATTCATAAAACTAAATTCTAAATTTTGCAGACTACCTATTCCTCCCCCATCCTAGAAACCCACTAACTGACAAGCAGGACTTAACTTACATGTCTGTTTTTCTCCTCCTAAATGACCCATGAGTTCTGAGACGTGCAATAACGTGACTGCTACTGCCTTAATAAAAGTAAATAAGCACATATTGCCTTTCTTCTTACATTTTTAGAGTCCCAAAATAGGCATTCTTAGATTCCTTATTTTTTAATGGAGCTATACATGAAATTGAATAGACAACATACATAAAATCACACAGTGGTTTGTCTGAAACATAGTAGAAACTCAATATATATTGGCTTTCTCACATTTTTCTCTCTTTGTCATCATGTGCATTCATATGTACCCCTAAGTAGTCCAAGACAATAATCAGGCTAATACAGCAAGATACCAATAAAAATCAAATCTGGACGTGCTCCCCAAGGCAGTGCTAAAGATGTTGAGGAATGGCACTGGTCACATTGACTGATAGTCCCCACCTTGTCTTTCCCCTCCGTACTACTGCTTTTTCACCATATCTCTAGAAATCCTTCACACTGCATGCTTTTTTGGCCCTCTAAGAATCTGTCATCCCTCAATGGGATATTTTCTGTATCATAGTATTTATGACACCTATTTTTAGCATGGTTTAATAATTACTTGTAAAAGAAAAATATTAGGGTGATAGGCAATATATTAACTCCATTAACAAAAATTGTCTATGTGTTAGGAGGCCTTAGGAATCCATTGCCTGATGAGAAGACATCATTTTCCTGCCAGTCAGGGGACTTAAATAGGACTCTGGGGACTTTTGTGAGAAGACCATTGTATTAGAACTCCAGGGCTGGGATTTGGAGGTCAGTGTGCTTGCATTCTGCTTAAATCATAATCTTGCTTCCAAAATAACAACTTTAACCCCTGAAATATCACTACCACGACTGCCCAGTCAGTTTTCTTCCTGACATTCAAAGAATAAATTGAATGAAAATGCGGGAGACCATTGCTACAGAGTTTTTGCTGGAAAACAGATATTTTCTGTCTGAATTGTCATAAAATTGTCCAAAAAAAATGGCATATGTCCAACTTTGTGAATGTATTTGGATTAAAGAAAGGAGGAAATGATAACAAAGGAATGGAAGTAAATTAAAATTGAGTTAACGTGTACTTTTTCAGACATTTCTCTGGGTGGCATTTGCAATTTAACGCAGACTTTTTCCTCTTCCTGAGGAATGGGTAATTTAAAAATAAATTATCTGTGCAAATATGCAAGGTTATACCTATGAAAAATAAAATAAGTTATCAAGCAATATCTGAATAATTTGATCAGGATAAAGCTCCAACAATCTCCTACTTCCTTTCAAAATTAGAGTGGGGGTCTGAAATATGTAGCTGTATCCTGGAGTTCTCTACATTATACACAGACCTGAGCAGAACCCTCGATGTGAAGTTAATGGATGAGTTATGAGGGCTATCAAAACACTAGAGTCTGAAGGAAATAGTCAGTCAATCATAAAAGCATTTCAGCTCTATATAGACAAGCAGAGGTATCCTTTCTAAATAGTAATTATTTTAACACAAAGGTAAGCCCTGCCTTATCTTGTCACTGTCTACATTTGTGTGACATAGCTTTTGTATGAAAATGGAGAACACTGAAAGTCCCCTGTGTCTTTGGTGACTTAGAAGAAATTCCTAGTATCTCCACCTCAAATTCTACAATGCATTTCTCTGCAGGAAATTATCTCTACAATGAGTTCCTTGTTAAATAAATCCCATTTGAACTGATGCCTGGTAGTTGAGATGTAGAGTAACAGTCTAACATTCATTATAGGAGATAAATATAGTTTTCCTTCTAAATACCAAGCATTGGAGCCTTCTGTGACCAGGTACCTGTGACTTGCCGCTGAGGGGAAGAGAGAAATTCAGATCTTAAAGAAAAGTAAAAATAGAAAAGTATTCTCCACAGCTTATATATCTTTGGCGTGATTGTAGTGAACAGATGAGTGGTAGAAGCAGAACCTAATATCCCAGACCCTGCTAAAGACACACAGAGGACAATTTGGATCCAACTGTTCTTTTGTACTACCTAGATTGCCTCAGGAGTTATTTCTAACTTCATAAGCAGTTTCATTATATTCAGCTTTTACTCTTAATTAAATGCAAAACAGTCAAAACATAAGTGAGAACTATCACCTTTTTAGTTATGCCTGTCATAACACAACCGATTAAAAACAAATCCTGCACTGACCTAGTTTAGAATTTCCTTACTCATCACCTGAACTAACTGTGAAATACCCACTAAGTTTCTCGTTTTTCTCTTTAATTCATTCTTAGACCACTACTAAAGAATCTTACCCAGCTTATACCACTGTGGTTTATCACTGGGGTTGGTCAAAAGGAAAAAAGGTCCAGAAGCTAAGTAGTCAATAGACAGTCACACAAAGCAAATGACCACTGAAGGAAATGAGCCACCAAAGTTTCAAGGATATTATAATCAAGGAGAGGCCGAACTGAGAGAAAAACACAAAGCTAGCAATTTCAAGAAAGCAGTATGAATGTGTTCCTAAATCAAGGAATCCAAAAGCAGAAATCAAAAGCAAGAAGGCTAAGAATCAAGGAGCCAAGGTCTTAGAGCAGTTACAGGAGAATAGGAAATAAGTGGAATGAATGCTGTTGCCAGTAAGCCTGGCTTTCAGGTACTCAACATGATGTTGATTTAGGTAAGCCAATTGCATTTTAAAGGACTAGAGACAAGGCAAGATATGTTTTTCTAGATATACCAGAAGCATGTGACTCCTCATCTTAAAAATATTTAATATTTTCTCATTACCTACTGAATAAACCCATATACTTAGCCTGGCATCTAAGACCCTATTTTATCTGATCACAAAACTACCACTTCAAGTTTACTTTCCATTAGAAGTCTTCTTCATGAAGACCCCTATGTTTGTTTGTGGTGTTTTCCTTCCCTGGAACTGAAGAAAGAATGGGTCATCAGATCAAAAAGCCCACGAAGTACCTAGCAGGATGAAAAAAAAACCAAAAAGCCACACCAAAACACACATTGGTAAAATTTCAGAACATTCAAAAAAACTGAAAAAACTCCAGAGACCTTTAACTCTGTCATGCTCCTAGATGACTGTTTCGTAAGTTTTTACTCCTCAAATCTTCATCTTCTCTTCCTCAGATTCATTCACAGATGTTGATCATGCTTTACTTCACAAATCAAATTGAAGCAATCAGAAGACAATTTTAACAAACTGTACCAAACACACATACTTACTACCAACATCAATGCCTAGAACCTCAGCTTTCTAACCTGTTACAAAGAAGATTTATCTATGCTCTTACTTAAATCAATTTTCCTCTATGTTCTTGAGCCCATACACTCTTGCATACTCAAAGACATGGTTCAAATGAGTACACCTCTTTGTCTTTCTTGGTCAGATCCTTCTCTATTTGACCGCTCCTATCAGTGTACAAATACACTCTTGTCTCTTCCAAGTCAAAAAAGTCTTCTCTTGACCCTACTTTACCCATACGCTACCACTACTTCATTACTTCTTTACTACCTTTATGGCAAATCTGCTTGAAAAGATTATCTGTATGCCTTGCCTCCGATTCTCCTCCTTCCTTTCTTTCCTTTTTTCCCCATTCCTTATCATATTCCAATCACACTTCCTCCTACCACCATAACTACTACAAAATGGATCTTTTCAAGGATGTCAATTTCTCCAGGTTACTAAATCCAAAGGATTATTCTCAGTCCTCATCTTATTTGACCTATCAGTAGCACTTGACACAAAACATTAATTTATTCTCCTTTGTATACATCGTTCATTTGGTTTCAGAAAACATTCATCTTTTGTTTTCCTTCTGTTTAAATAGTTGCTCCTTTCAAACTCCTTACTCTTCCCTCTTTCTTCTAGATCTTTCTTTTGTTTGTTTCTTAGAGTCCTCTCTTAGTCTGTTTTGTGCTACTATAACAAAATACCACAGACTGGGTAATTTACAAAGAGAAATTTATTTTCTCACAGTTATGGGAAGTGGGAAGCCCAAGATCAAGGTATCAGAAGGTTTGGTTATCTGGTGAGGGCTGCTGTCTGCTTCCAAGATGACATCTTGAATGCTGCGTCTTCCAGAGGTGAAGAAAGCTGTGCCCAAAGGCAGAAGAGTGAGAGAGCTGAACTCCCTTTTATAAGGGTACCTAATCTCATTCGTGAAGGCAGAGTTATCACAACTCAATCACGTTTCAAAGGCCACACCTAATACTGTTGCATTGAAGATTAAGTTTCAACATGAATTTTGGAGAAGACAAAAACATTCAAACCATAGCAAGGACCCTGGGACTTGTTCTTTTTTCTTCTTCTATATATACACTTACTTTCCAGGGAATCTCATCCATCTCATCACTTTATGTTACATCTATGTGAGGTAGTTCCCAAATTTGTATCTTCTGCCCATAGAAGTTGGCAAATTATATTCACATATATAACTGCATATATGACATCTCCAAAATTGAACTCACGTTTCTCTATCTCAAACTACTCCACCTAGTTAGTTGTTCTCCCAACTCGCTGAATCGCAACCTGAAACTTTGAATTGGTCAATTCAAAAATTGTGAAGTCATCTTTGACTCCTCTCTTTTATTCATGTTCCACATCCAATCCATCAGAAAATCTTATTGGCATTACTATCTAAATATATCAGGAATTCAATGAGTGATCTCTAGCTCCTGGTCTGAACCACTAAAACTTCTTATCTGGATTTATCTAACAGCCTTCCACGTGGCCTCCCCACCTCTTCCCTTGACCCAATAAAGTCTATTCTTAGTATAGTAGCTTTTTAAAACATTAGTCTGAATTTGCCACTCTTCTGCTCAGAACAATTTTTTTTTTTAATTTCTCTAAGATTAAATGCCAAAATCCTTACTCTGGCCTACAAAGACATACATGGTCTGACTCCCTGTTCTTCTCTGATAGCATTCCTTAATAATCTCCACTGGCGCTGCCTTCTCTACAGCCACATGTCATTTGTGTGTCATACTATATATGTATGTATGTATGTGTGTATGTACTATAGACAAGTCAACACCAAGGGAGAATATTAAGGAATGTATTATATATAAAATTGATTTAGATATTACTCTATATGCATGTATATGGTAAACATTTACATACACATACATATATAGTAATATCTAAATCAATTATATATATAATACACACATACTGCATAGAAATAGAATGAAATTATTCATATTAAACAATTGAAAAGCTTACTTCTAATGAAGGATATGGAAAGTTAAATGAGAAAATAAAGGTGTGCTATCTGGACAGGGTTAGCAGGGGTTTTCAATATACATAGATGTAATATAATGACAACATAAAGTGTGTGAGGTAAAGGTGGGGTTTAGTGGGGTTTTCAATATACATAGATGTAATATACATGACAACATAAAGCGTGTGAGGTAAAGGTATTTCAGTGATGATGGTTTTATACTTTATATAAATTGATATAATATTAATGCTAAATGGGTTGTTAAATTAGTAAATAAGTTAGTTTTATCAACAAATTAATAAGTTAATAAATTTGTTATGTATATTATAATCACTGGAACAACTCTGAAAACAAAACAATGTAGCTAAAATTAATAGATATTTTTCAGTGGAATATAAATAATATTGAAAAAATCTAAATGAAGTGAGAAAGGAAGCACAGAGGAACAAGAAACCATGGGGACAAATAAAACAAATAATGAAGCAGTAAACCAAAATTCCTACCATAATAATAATTAAAATAAATGGTACTGGTGTAAACACCCCCAAAAAAGACAGAGATTATCAGTGTGGGGAAAAAACATAAGACTTGGTTGCATGCTGCCTACAACAGACACTCTTTAAATAAATGAATAGAAAAAGATATTTGACATAGACGGTAAGCATAAGAACTCTGGAGTGGTTATTATTATATCAAATAATGCAAACGTCAACAAAAACAGTATTACTGAAGATAAAGAAAGACAATTCATAATGATAAAACGAACAATTCATTGGGAAGAAGTAAAAATTATAAATATGTGTGCACCATTATGGAAACTTAAAATACATGAAGCAGAAATGGAGTCAAGACACAGACTTGTGTATATGTAAAAATGTAAAATACACGAAGCAAAAATTGACAGAATTAAAGAGAAAAACAAGCAATTACATAATTATTTAAAATTAGCAATTGATAAGCCAGTAAACAAAAATAATCAGTAAAGACCGAATGGTCGAACATGACCAACCACCTTGATCTAATGGATTATTATTATTTTTATTTATTTATTTATTTATTTTTGAGATGGAGTCTGGCTCTGTGGCCCAGACTAGAGTGCAGTGACGCAATCTCGGCTCACTGCAAGCTCTGCCTCCTGGGTTCACGCCATTCTCCTGGCTCAGCCCCCCCAGCAGCTGGGACTACAGGCGCCCGCCACCACGCCCGGCTAATTTTTTGTATTTTTAATAGGGACGGGGTTTCACCGTGTTTGCCAAGATGGTCTCGATCTCCTGACCTCGTGATCCACCCGCCTCGGCCTCCCAAAGTGCTGGGATTACAGGCGTGAGCCACCCGCGCCCGGCCTATCTAATGGATTATTTAAAAGAACATTATACCCAACAATAGCAGAATAAATGTTATTTTACAGTGCATATTTATATGGTAAATATAAATATAACTTGTTCACTAGAGAAGAATATATATTGTCATAAAGTAAGCCTCAATATATTTAAAAGAACTAAAATCATATGGAGCATATTATCTGACTACAACAGAATTAAATGAGAAATCATTAATAATAAGATATCTAAAAAACTTCAAATATCTGTAACTTAAACAACAGACTTCTAGATAATTCTGGGTTCAAGTAAAAAATCACAAGACAACTTTTAAAACATTTTGAAGTGAATTACAATGAAAATACAACAAATGTTCATAGCAACTTTATTTGAAATAATCAAAAACTAAAATGTCAATCAGTCCCAACGTCAGTCAGCAGGTAGACAGACATCCGAACTGTGGAATATTCATGACATACATCACTGCTTAATAACAAAAAGTAAAATCTAAAAAACTGTGCAATAAAAATTATAAAACTTTCCTGACAGAATTTTTAAAAACATGAGCAAATGGAAAAATATGCAATGTTCGATATTACAGTATGAGAAATCTAAGCATTATAAAAATGCCAATTCTTTCAAAATTACATAAAACCATTCAATTCTAATAAAAATATAATCAAGAAATGCTACAGGATATAAAATGCTGATTCATATACTTATTAGGACAAGAAAATATTCAAGAAAAAGAAAACATTGAGTCTGGAGAGCAGGATTTGCCCTACCAGATATTAAAACATAGCATGAAACTACAGTGATTAAAATGTTATGGAAATGACATAGAAAAATTAAATAATTAAATAAATGGAACAGAACTGAATCCAGACATAGTTTCATTTACATATGGGAATTTAGTATATATTTTAAAATATGGAAAATTTCTGTACCTTCTGCACAATTGTGCTATGAAGTTAAAACTGTTCTAAAAAACAAAGCTTACTAACATTAAGAAATAATAATAAAATACAGGCTGGGCGTGGTGGCTCACGCCTATAATCCCAGCACTTTGAGAAGCCAACGTGGGCAGATCACTTGAGATCAAGAGTTCTAGACCAGCCTGGCCAACATAGTGAAACCCTGTCTCTACTAAAAATACAAAAATTAGCTAAGTGTGGTAGTTTGTGCCTGTAGTTCCAGCTACTGGGGAGGCTGAGGTGGGAGAATTGTTTGAACCTGAGAGGTGGAGGCAGCAGTGAGCTGAGATTGTGCCACTGCACTCCAGACTGGGCAAAAGAGCAAGAGACTCTGTCTCAAAACTAAATAAGTAAATAAAATAATAACAATAATAAAATATAGTTTTGCAAAAAAAAAATGCACTTCAAAACAATAAGAAAGGAATGC
Source organism: Macaca nemestrina (assembly GCF_043159975.1). Taxonomy (NCBI): domain Eukaryota; kingdom Metazoa; phylum Chordata; class Mammalia; order Primates; family Cercopithecidae; genus Macaca; species Macaca nemestrina. The sequence goes on from NC_092130.1 coordinate 63,197,701, forward strand.
ACTGTTAAATAAGTGACTATGCTGAAGTCACTTACATATTTAGAAAAATGTAAAATTATTACATTTCTCATATAATACATAAAAAGTAAATTCTGGACATATTTTAAAATTGCATACAAGAAATTTAACAAAGTAAAATATAAAGAAAAGATGAAGATTAAAAGGATATAATGAAGATATTCTTAACTAAGGCTCAAAATCAGATACTAAAAATGAAGATTAAAACCTTTGAAAATTTTGAAGATGATATGGAAGTATTGCAATTAAAATGAAAAGAAAAGCAATGGTTTATGTTGAAATATTTATTATGTATAGCAAATAAGAAAGAATATGACTAAATTTATTTTTAATAAAGAATAGAACTAAAAATATGCTAATGAGAGCAAAGGGAACTGACTAGAACAGTTTATAGAAAGTAAAAATTGTCAACAGATTCATTTAATTATATTAGAAATTAAATAAACTAAAAGTAAGGTAATAGTGACCCATTTTACTACACTGGGCAGTGGGCATGTTGATATGGGCTTCTTGGGGGTAATGTTAATTGACACAAATTTTTTAAAGAACAACTTTAGCAGAATGTATCCAAATTTGACACAGACACAACCTCAGCCCCAGCAATTTTACCAAGAATTATGTTTCTGTGAGAAAAACACATATATGTATGCAAAAAATAATCTGAATTGTTGGAAAAAATAGGGAAAAGTTATATGATAACCAACAGGAGAATATTTAAACAAACTTACAAAACTTTATTGAAAGATATTAAATATAAACAAAAAAGGCTATCCTCATGAATAGTAAGGCTCAGTCTCTGAAATAGGTCCATTCTGTTCAAAGTAAATAATTATTATAATACAATTCCAATCAAGATTGAAACAGGCGTATTTTTGTTGAACCTTACAATCTGATTCTCAAACTGATATAAAAGAACAAAGGTGAAAGTTGGCAAAACCACTCCTGAGAAGAAAAATAAGAATTATTGACTCTAATTATGTAGAGATAGTAAGGAGAATAGTGTACCTTTTGGAACAGAACTAAACATACACAAGGAAGCTTTGCATGTGACAGAGCTGGAATTATAGAGCAATTACAGAATATTCAATAAATAATGCTATAAAAATTAAAAATATTAGTACCTTATACTCACCATACACGTAAGTTTGGTCTTTGGTGGACCAAAGACTTAGAGAAAAATGTTAAAATTTTCATAAGAAAATATTTGAAAAGACATAATTTGGAGAAGAAAAAGATGCTCCACATAAGACATGAGAATTAAAATCCATAAAGAAAAAGTGTTTTCAATATGATTTCATTAAATTTTCAAACTTGTGTGTACCAAAATTCACCATAAATAAATAGAAGACAAATCAAAACAGGAAAAGAGCATTTGAATTTTATGTGACTGGCAAAGGAGTGATAAGAATATGTAACTTTATGAAATAAATAAGAAAAAGATAAGTTAATAGAAAAATAGAGGCAGGGGAAATAAGCAGCCATTTCACAACAGAAGAAACAAAAATGACAAGCCCGAGGCTAAGCAGTGACCCAACCAGGCCCCAATGCTTTTCTTAAGGCTTCCCTGGGATGAAAGGCAAATACACATCAGTAATAATACATAGAAGGAGCATCTGGTCCTATTCAAACCCAGCTCCTAAGAGGCAGCTCCACCAAGCCTTGGTGCTTTCGTAAGTCATCCGCAGGCCCGGAAGCAAATGAAGTTCTGTAATTATAAGCTGAGAAAGCATCTGGCCCCACTCAAAACCAGCAGCTAAGGGGAGACTCCACCAAGCTTCAGTGCTCTGCTTGAGGCAACCCTAGGCTGAGAAATTCATACATATCTTCAGAGCATAGCTTCTGGCCCTGCCTACGCCTTGTGGCTGAGTAGCAATGCTGGCAACTTTGTCATCCTCACAGCCCAGCATGCAGCTCTGTTAAACTGTAGACTCCACAGAACAGTACCACCTGGCCACAGAAGACAATCTGGAAACTTGCTTGAACAGGTGATTGCAAAGCCCAGCATGGCTCTTCCTGAACACAGAGTCCAGTCACTTGTCTTGCCAGACTGCCAAGCACAGCCAGCAGTACCATTTGACCTTAGAGAATAGAAAGTGACCCAATCCAAAGAAAGAACGCAAAACCAAGGTCTGCCTGTTCATGGTTACCACAAGCTGACCTACCGGAACTCCCAGTAAAACTAAATAATAAACTAAACTGGTCTTTTGCTGCCAAATAACATCTGCAAAGCTCAGAAGAGATGTCTCTTTCCTCAAATATGCAGGAACCAATGCAAGGAGACAGGAATTATTTTAAAATCAGGGAAATATGACACCATCAAAAGAGATTAATAAAGCTCCAATAATGGACCCAGAAGAAACAGAGATCTATGAAAAGACTGACAAATAATCCAGAGCAATCTTCTTAAAGTTCAGGAAATTCCAAGGAAACGCAGGTAGGACATTTTTTTTTTTAATGTGGCAAATAATTCACGAACAAAATGAGAAATTTGACAAAGAAATAGGAATTTTTTTGGAAATCAAATAGAAATCCTAGAGATAAAGAATAAAATAACTGAACTGAAAACTTCAACATAAAGCTTCAACAGTAGACTTGATCAAGCAGAAGAAAGAATCAATGAGCTCAAAGATAAAACATTTGAAATTACTCTGTCAGAGAAGAAAAATAATGAAAAAGGCCAATAAAATTATGGGACACCAGCGAGTGAAGTAACCTTCACATAATAGGCGTTCCAGAAGTAGAAGAGAAATTAAAAGGCCCAGGAACATATTTAAGGAAATAATGGCTAAAAATTTCCCAAGTCTACGGAAATATGAAACATCCAGGTACATAAACTCAGAGGTCTTCAGTACAATTCAACCCAACGATTTCATTAAGACACGTGATAATCAAATTAAGAAACATCAAAGAAAAAGCAAGAATATTGAAAGCTGCAAAAGATAAGCATAATACACTCAAGAGAACCCCAATATAGCTCTCAGCAGATTTCTCAGAAGAAATGCTGCAGACCCAGAGAGAGTGCAATGATATATTAAAAATGCTGAAAGAAAAATAAAACTGCCAACTAAGAATTAATATTGTAATAATGTCTATACTATCCAAAGTGATCTCTGATTTAATGCAGTCCCTATCAGAGTTCCAGTGTCATCCTTAATAGACATAGAAAAAACAGCCTTTAAATTTATCTGGAACTACAAAAGACCAAATAGCCAAGACAATCTTGAGCAAAAAGAAAAAGCTGTAAACATCACATTCCCAGATTTAAAAATATATTATAAAGTGGTTGCAACCAAAACAGCATAGTATTGGCGTAAAAACAGATACATTGGTCAATGAAACAGGATACAAAGCCTAGAGATAAACTCACACATTTATAGTCGATTGTTTTTGATGAAGGCACTAAGAACACACAGTAGGGAAAAAATAGTCTTTTCAATAAATTGTGTTGGGAAAACTTGTTATTCAGATGCTACAGAATGAAATTGGATTTTTATCTCACATCATATACAAAAATCAACTCAAATGAAAGACCCAAAACTGTAAAACCACTAGAATAAAAAATAGAAGAAAAGCTCCATGATATTGAGCAACAATTTTTTGGATATGACCCTGAAAACACAGGCAACAAAAGTAAAAATGGATAAATGGGATGGCATCAAACTAACAAATTTCTGCACAGTAAATGAAACAATTAACAAAATGAAGAGATAACTCACAAAATGGGAGAAAATATTTTCAAACAACACATTTGATAAAAGGCTAATATTCAAAATATGTAAGAAAATCAAACTAGTCAATAGCAAGAACACAAGCTAATTTTTTAAATGGAAAAGGACTTGAACAAACATTTCTCAATGTAAAACTACCAATGGCCAACAGGTACACTGAAAAATACTTAGCATCACTAATCATTAGGAAAATGCTGATTAAAACCACAATAAAATATTATCTCACACCTTTTAGAATGGCTATGATCAAAAAAGCAAAAGGAAAAAAAACATGTTGACAAGATGCAGAGAAAAGGGAACTCTTGTACATTGTTGGTGGGACTAATTTGTTACAAACATTATGAAATTTGTATGGTGGTTCATCAGAAGACTGACAATGGAACTACCACATGACTCTATTGTATATTTCAAAATAACTAAGAGTAAATTTCAAAAGTCTCTCCCTAAAAATGATAAGTAAATGAAGTGATGGATATGTTAATTATACTGATTAAATCATTTCACATTGTATATACATATCAAAACATCATGTTGTACCCCCAAAATATATACTATTACAATTTGTCAATTTAAAATACTAATTTTTTAAAAGAAACAAAAACGTGCATAAATATTTAAAAATATGTTCAACTTCACAAGGAATGAGAGACATACAAACATATTACAATGAAATATTTCACATCTACTAGATTACAAAATTTTAAAATAAAATATAACAAGGATATAGTACAATAGACTTTCTTATCTTATGCATAAATTGTAGAAGTGTAAATTGATAAAAAAGGAAAAAGCATTTTAGAAAGCAGTTTTTCTTTCTACATGGAAAACCTGACAATTTGACAATATTCATCATATAGGAGACAGAATAACGTCCCCACCAAGGATGTCCATGTTCTAATCTCAAGAACCAGTGAATATATCATGTTACACATTAAGGGGGGGTTAGGGTTGCAGGTGGAATTCAGGTTACTATACTCTGTTACATTTTAACGTCAGCTAACATTAAAATGAAGGGATTATCCTGGAAGGCCCAATGTAATCATAGGAGATCTTTAAATGTGAAAGAAGGAGACAGAAGATTCAGGGTCAGAAACACAGATTTGACAGCAGAAGCAAGGTTGGAATGATTCTATGTAATGACTCAACCCACTGCTGCTAACTTTGAAGACAGAAAGGAGCCATGAGCTAGCAAGAAACCTGATTCTCCTCTAGAGTGTTCAGAAGGCTTATTGTCCTGCAGATACTTTGACTTAAGCCTGGTAATATCCATTTCAGACTTCTGACTTCCAAAACCATAAGATCATAAGTTTGTGTTGTTTTAAGTAATTAAATTAGTAGTAATTTGTTACAGCAGTCATAGGAAACTAATATACATACACCATAATCCAGCAATTTTCCACCTATAAGTAAATACATAAATGTACCAAGTAACATGACAAAAGTATTCCTAGCAGCATTACTTGAAACAGAAAAAACTGAACAAACCTAATGTCCAACAACAGGAGAGTGGCTGTATGAAAGAGAAGGAGAGGAAAATAGCAGAGTATAATGTAGTTAAGAGCACAGGCTCCAGGGTCACCACACCTAGGTTTGAATTCCAGTTCCACTTCTTACCGGCTGTGTGACCTAATTAATTAACCCCTATAACCTGGTTTCTCTTCAGATCATATAAATCTTTTGACTTTTACTAATTATTCAACCAAACAGTGCCTTACTTTTCTCATGTGCAAAATGGGATTATTTATGCTAACTATCTTATCATATTTGTATGAAAATTAAATGAATTTATATGTGTGTGTGTGCGTGTGTATATATATGTGTGTGTGTGTATATATATAAATATATATATATATAGAGAGAGAGAGAGAGAGCATTTAGGATAGCCTCTGAGATGCAGAGCTATATAAGATAGCCAATATTATTATAAATTAGAACTCAATAAAGCCATGAAAACAAATTTCCTATGATTCAATACGAATGGACCTCAAAAATATAAAGTTGATGGGAAAAAAAACCAAGTCACAAATAATATATTCAGTGTAATACAACTTCTTTAAATTTCAAAAACTTGTGAATCCGAAATGAATTGTTTCAAGTAAACATATATGGAGATGAGCATGGGGTGGAGAAATTTATCGAGAAGGAAATACCCAGGGGCTACAATGATATGAGTAATGTTCCAATTCTGAAGCTAAGGGTTAGATACCTGAGTTGTTTCTTGTATAATTTTAATTCTCAATATATAATAATAATGTAAAATGTTTTCATCTAACAAAATAAAATGTTTAATCATACTTATTTTGTAGGAGTAAAGTGCTTTATCATACAAATTATAGAAAAATAAATATAATAAACTTTGGTACATATTTTCTAGGAAGTACTATGAGGCAATTAAAAAGAATTAGGAAATCAAGGTGTACTGAATTAATTATCTTCAAAACATATTGCAAGGAGAAAAAAATTAAGTTCCACAACAATACTTTTAGTATGAAGTTATTCATTTAAAAATCAAACAAAATGCTGGTTTCTTTATATATATGTATGTACCTATGTATTTTGGGAAAGAAAGCATGAGACAGTTCTAACTATAGTACAAAAATAGAATGAAGAATCTGTGTGAAGATGTGCAATGAATAAAAATTTTGAAAGGAGTGAGCAAGGTCTAAAGCAGAATTTGAGAGATCTACAGTAAGTCTCTGTGAAGTCCCTATGGCAAGTTCTTTAAGAAAACACACAGCAAGAAGCCCTAGACTGTATTTCAATTATTTAGGAGATATGTTTTTGTCTGAAAGTGAAATAACCATTCAGAGTCCAGAGATAAGGTATCTCCTCTTGCAAGGGTGCTGCTTAGATGGAAATGAAAGAAGAGACAACCATAGACAGCAACAATGCGAGAAAGGAGTGACACCTGGAAGCAAGAGGCAGTTTTATGGGTGAAGCGTTTTGTCTGTTATTTTCATGTCTTTTCTTCTCTCTCAGACCTCAAAATAGGAGAAGCATATTAGTTAAGGTACATACTAAATGTCTGCAACAAAGAGATTACAAAGTGCAAGACAGAAGCTTCTCCCTTTCATGTGTAAAGATCCAAGGTAAATATCTGGGACTACAAGTATACTTCTGCCATTTTTAACAGATGAGTTTCCTCTCTGGATCCAGGGAGGTGATTTCAGTGTCACCAACTCTTAACCGACAGTAAGAGATCTGAATATAGGAAAACGCATATGCAACCCTTTTAAAACCAAGACTCAAAAAAAAACTGGCCATAACATAGGCCTATGACCTCTAGCTGCAAGGAAGGATGGGAAACATAGTCTTTATCTGGGCTGATATGTTGCCCAGCAAAACTCGGTTATCATGAAAGAATGGGGAAACAAATATTGGAGGAAAATAAGTTTGCCACAAATGGCAATAACCATCATATTGAAAATTAGATGAATTTAAAAGATAAAATATCTATAAAGCTATTTGTGTAGATGAAGAAAATATATTGTATACCACATAGCCTCAAACAAAAAGTTTACAAGTTGTGATTCTTCTCAAGGGAAAACTAGCTAAATCATATTCTCAAAATAAATTGTCTCTGCAAAAAATATCCTTCTACTTCTTTATTATTCTCTCTACAACAGTACTTTTTTTTTTTTTTTTTTTTTTTTTTTGAGACGGAGTCTCTCCCTGTCTCCCTGGCTGGAGTGGAGTGCAGTGGCAGTGGCGTGATCTCGATTCACTACAAGCTCCACCTCCTGGGTTCATGCCATTCTCCTGCCTCAGCCTCCCAAGTAACTGGGACTACAGGCGCCCGCCACCACGCCCGGCTAATTTTTTGTATTTTTAGTAGAGACGAGGTTTCATCGTGTTAGCCAGGATGGTCTCGATCTCCTGACCTTGTGATGCGCCCACCTCGGCCTCCCAAAATGCTGGGATTACAGGCATGAGCGACCATGCCTGGCCAACTGGAAATGTTAATAATCACCAAGTATATGCCAGAAGAAAAAACGTGAAACTATGAATAATTTCATGCCTTTGGAATCAAAATTTCTGATTACTTGATTTTCTTGTCCTCTCAGTCTTCAAATCTCAAAATATAACAACTTTTACATGTATTTTTATAAGTAACACAAATTTACAAAGCATTACATTTATTCAAGTCACAAAGTTATTCTACATGCCAACACTGACCAAGGGGACAAAAACTAGCCATTTTGTCCTCTCTATGACTTTCTCTGTTATTCTAGAAGTGTTTCCTTGTCAAATGCATACTACCGTACAGATGAGTTTGGTAAATTTACCTCGTGGTCAAACAGCCTCCACAGACAAGCAGCTTAATCTAATAAATGGAAAGATTTATGACAGATTTATCTTTCCATAATAAATGGGAAGATAAATGGTCAGCCATGGAGAAAGCAGGGTGTGTTTCTTCATGTAAGGACTTTTTCCGTCTGGATTTTACCCAGTTGGATTGATCAGACAGGGGAAAAGAAAACCTCAGAAACGCTACCATTATGTGAAATCAAGTTCAGTAACAGAAGTTTGGAAATGGAAAGAAGAAAAGCAATTTGCAAAGCCATATCCAGCCAGATGCCTGTTTGTTTCATTTTGTTGTTGTTGTTTTTGTTTTTGTTTCAGATGAGCAAACTCAGATTCAAAGAGGTAGATAACTTACTTGGAGTCACACGGCAATGTTGGAATTGGATCCCCTAGCACTTTCAGGAAGCAATTCCATGTGCTCACACTTATAAATAAATTATCAGCTACTTTTTTTTTTTTTTTTTTTTTTGAGACGGAGTCTCGCTCTGTCACCCAAGCTGGAGTGCAGTGGCCGGATCTCAGCTCACTGCAAGCTCCACCTCCCGGGTTCACGCCATTCTCCTGCCTCAGCCTCCCGAGTAGCTGGGACTACAGGCGCCCGCCACCTCGCCCGGCTAGTTTTTTGTATTTTTTTAGTAGAGACGGGGTTTCACCATGTTAGCCAGGATGGTCTCAATCTCCTGACTTTGTGATCCACCCGTCTCGGCCTCCCAAAGTGCTGGGATTACAGGCTTGAGCCACCGCGCCCGGCCCCAATTATCAGCTACTCTTTTTGGCTTTTGTTTTTTTTTTTCTTTTTTGGTATAGATTCACAGTTCCATGTTTAAGCAGCTCCCCTGCATGCTTTTATTACCAATTTTCTTTGAACAAATAAAAATGTTCTATATTATTTTCAGCAGTTTACTTTACTTGACAATAGTTGACTCATGGGAAAACTTAATTGGTCATAGGATAATGTGCTAGTGAATATGAGGTTTAGTTAAAATTAAAAATAAATACTCTAAGTCTGGACTGTTCCTTGAATTCTGGGGACTGCCTAGAAAAATCAGACATGAGAGTGCCAGAGTCTATGCAGCTGTCTAACTGCAAAGCATATGCTCAGGTAGAGGAGGGTGGCTCGTATCTTCCTAAGAGATCTTTCCCTGATTGCTGGGACCCCCTCAGATTCTGGATTTCATGACAGAAATAAGGTTAGCTGACCTTGAATTGAGAAGCAGAGGCAACAGCTGAATTTTTACAGGCAGAAGTTCCAATGCATCTGGCCTGTGGCACCTGCGGCTGCCTATAGGAAAGGACTTCTGACCCCTCCTGCAAAGGCTTCCTGGTCAAAGCAATGCTTACCAGTTTTCCTTTGTCTGGAATCTCTGTCAGATCATTTTCCAGACAAATCTCCACTCTTTTCCTGGGGAGTATTCCAGGGAAGAAAGCACTTGAACTGAACTCAGTCATTTTCTTTTGATTACAAATTTATTTCTGTATGTGCTTTAGCTAAATGTCATGGTGAGATTATAGAAAGCAGGTCCAGGGTGAGCTGCCAGATGTTATTATAGAAAGGGGGAATAAACATTGGGGTGGAAGGGCACAACATGCATAGAGTGAAATTGAATTGAGTTAAAAATAGCAGAATACATAGATATGAATTGTTCCATAAATCAACTCTCAGTTACATACATTGAATCTTGGTATTAATTTTATATTATTTATGTAGTATATAGCCTTATTGTGGGACACAGTTTCAAATTTTGAAATATGTAATAGAAATACACGACAAATATTTTTATTCTTTATGAAGGTTGACCACTATTACTTTATTAGTGATATTCTAGATTAAATCATTAAAATTTCCTAACCGACTGTGTGCAGTGACTCACACCTGTAATCTCAACACTTTGGGAGGCAGAGGCAGCAGGATCGCTTGAGCCCAGGAGCTCAAGACCAGCCTGGGCAACACAACGAGACTGCCTCAACAAAAAATTTAAAAGTTAACTGGGCGTGGTGACATGCAACTGTAGTCCCAGCTACTAAGGAGGCTGAGTTGGGAGGATTGCCTGAGCCCAGGAGGTTGAGGCTGCAGTAAGCTGTGATTGTACCACTGCACTCCAGCCTGGGTGACAGAGTGAAACTCTGTCTCAGGAAAAAAAATATATAGATAGATAGATAGATATGGCAATAGTTATGTAATTATGTAAAACTATTAGAAGTCCTATAGATCGGCTTTATATGAATGATGTTTTCTAAAAAGAGATTATGTATCCTTAAATCAGATAGGCACTACAGGAATTAAGCTTAAGTTCTGGCTTGATGAAACTCAGGCATTTGGCATCATTTATTTTCTTAAAGACAGACATCAGCAACTTGCATTAAGCATATATATATATATATCTCAGTTTAATCTCAGAAAATTTTCCTGTTCAAGAGTTATTATTTCAACTCATTCTAACACTGAGTTTAAATGACTTCCCATTTAACTCAGTTGACTGCAATGGCTCTCCATTTAACTCAGAGTAAAAGCCAGAGTTCTTACTGTGTTCTGTAAAGCCCAGCATAAACTGGTCCCCTGTTACTTTTTTTACCTCCTCTCCCACTACTGCCCTGGCTCATTGCTCTATCCCCACTGGCCTCCTCATTGTCCCTTGAACACATCAAGTATGCTTCTCGCCTAAGGCATAATCTAGGCTCAAGCTATATTTTAACTGTCCCTTTTCCAGGGACTTCATTCCCTCAAACATTCCTTTGGCCCGCTCCTTTATCCCCTGAAACTTATATTTAGTTTTTATTTCTCAAGGCAGCCCACCTTGGTCCCCTTACTTTATACTGCTCACATAGCCACCCACACTCTAGTTTTTCATTTTTCATAGCACTTGTTAGTTTTTAGCATGTTATTATTCTTTATTATGATTGTTGTTTATTTTGCTAGAATGTAAATTTTATGAGGCATGAAATATTCCTGTTCAAGAGTTGTTATTTCAACTCAATCCAACACTAATTTGAAATGACTTCCCATGTAACTCTGTTGACCAGCACATAGTAATTGCTTAAGAAACATTTGTTGAAAGAATGCTGCTGAACAAAAACCTTCTGTATCTTTTTTCTTTTAACTCTTCTACAATCATTATGTACCTATATTTATCTATATTTTTATTTTTAGTTCTGGGGTACATGTGTAGGATGTGCAGGTTTGTTACATAAGTAGACATGTGCCATGGTGGTTTGCTGCACTTATCAACCCATCACCTAGATATTAAGCACAGCGTGTATTAGCTGTTTTTCCTAATACTCTCCCTCCTCACCAACCCCCTGACAGTCCCCAGTGTGTGTTGTTCCCCTCCCTGTGTCCCTGTGATCTCATTGTTCAGCTCCCACTTGTGAGAACATGCAGTGTTTGGTTTTCTGTTCTTGTATTAGGTTGCTGAGGATAATGGCTTCCAGCTTAATCCATGTCCTTGCAAAGGACATGGTCTCATTGCTTTTTATGGCTGCATGGTATTCCATGGTGTATATGTACACATTTTCTTTATCCAGTCTATCACTGATGGTCATTTTGGTGGATTCCATGTCCTTGCTCTTGTGAATAGTGCAGCAATGAACATACACGTGCATGTATCTTTGTAATAGAATAATTTATAATCCTTTGGGTATATACCCAGTAATGAGATTGCTGGATCAAATGGCATTTCTGATTCTAGATCTTTGAGGAATCGCCACACCATCTTCCACAATGGTTGAACTAATTTACACTCCCACCAACATTATATACAACCTTTCTCCACAACCTTACCAGCATCTGTTATTTTTTTACTTATTTTTTCTTTTTCATTTCATTTCTATATCTATCAACATATATTCTTTATTCTGTTCTGTTCTTTTTGTATTGCTTGACTTTTTAATAATAAATACATATTTTTACAATTTTTCCCAAAGTCAATAAAATGTCTAAAGAGTGGAAGAGGCATAGATAGAATAAGTTTGTGTGTGCAGGAGATAAGTGTTAATAATGAAACACCTTTTTAAGCCATTAGTAGCATTTAGCAGCCTAGTTTGGCTATATATAGTTACATTTTGTTAATATAGTAGAGTCCAGTGGACATTTGCATGATTTTTCACTAAATAAATATTTTCAACAAAATCTGTTTTCAAAGAGTTTTTTTACAGTGAATGGAAGCAGACAATAGACAAATAAATAACATATCAATAAATGATACATATGAAGAAAAATAAAATAGGTTAAGGCTATAGAGAATGATGGGCAGAGACATAGAGGGTGAGGAGAAGGTACAATTAAACAGAGCAACATCATAAGTATTTTGTAAAATATGTTTTATGTATATGTACTTGTGAATTTTTGAGTTATAAACCAGTAATATCTTCTTCTTTGGAATTTTTTTTAGTGACATGAGATTTATAGCTAGAAACAGATGTTCCATGCTCGTAATGGCTGTGAAGGAGTTAGGGGTACAGCAGAATTGTTAAATTCTCTCTTCAGAGGGGTTGTCAAATCTTTTTTTATTGAATCTAGGAATGAGCCCACGGTCTCTGCAGTTTGAATTAATGATGTTCTTTGCTGGAAATTCAAGCCAGTTTTTAACACTCCACTAACAAAGATATGTCTACTCCGGAAGTCTCTCACATGATAATGTTTAACCTCCTTCTAACCATTTTCTCACTATCTAAAATTCACATTTTAAAGATTCACCCATTGAAAAGTTACATGCTTTTGTCCTTTAAGTGATGACTAGCTTTTTTCTATAGAGAAAAAATGGTTTAAATATATAAGATCTAAATCCAGACAGGAACTGACAAGTCAGAGCATTTCCAATGGATCACCATAGATTGGTAATTTTCTTTTTTCCTGGATTATATTAACTGAGTGAATGTGATCCCTTTGTTTTAGTTGTAGAAAATCTGGTCCTTCTGTAGTATTCTGCTCAAGAAGTTAGACCACTTGTATGGTGGGCTTATACAAGGAAGCTGGGAAAAACAGAACTTCTCCACTACCAAGAAACTTCTTAAATTGAAAACTCTGAGGTTCAACTGACATGTTTTGACATTTAGCTTACTTTTTCATAAAATAAATGCTAGCCATTTAGTATAAGGACAGGTGCTTACTTCTTTGGGCAGGATACATGTAAAAATATATTTCAGGGTCTGCCTTTAAGAAGACTACAATCTAACATGATAGATAAATAATGTTAAGGTCAAAAACATATTGTTAGATAAGAGAAAAATCATTTTTCATTCATTGATGAGACATCGATTCATTAAGAAAGTAGCATTGAAAATAGTCTAGAAGGAGGGAGTAATGAGGAAAGAATATTTTACAAGGTAAAGGAGTAGGAAAGATTGAACTATAGCAAGTAGTTGGACATGGCTATTATACAATGCAGGTAAAAGTAAATAATGGGAAATCAAGCTGAAAGTTTATTAGAACTGGCAGATGTTGAGTGCACGGAATAAGTAGAGTTTGCTGTTGGCCCGGTCCTGCATAACCCAGTGATATTTAATCCTACCCTCAGACCCAAGGCTGAATTCTCAGCATCCCATGTAAGTCATGGCAGCATTATCCTCCCATTATTAGGGATTAGTTTAGGAGAAGCACATGGCCAATTAGATGAGAGAATTGTCTGCTGTGAGCCTTCTGGCAAATGTCATCTTGCTATTAAACATTAGAAAGAAATGTTCCCGCTCCTTCCAGTGTTGGATCTGCATATGATACTTGAAATTTTTACGGTTGTTTTGTCATCAACCTGAGGATGAAGCCAACAAGAGAAAGAGAACATGGATCCAAGAGAACTGCTAAGAAGCAAAGGTAGGGGCCAATCTATGAAATTTCTTAATATTTGTGACATAATAAGAGCTAGTGTTGCTTAATTCATTTAGAATTTTGAGTTTTTAAATTGTTTGCATTTTAAAGCATCTTAACTGATACACTCAGGCTAGGGAATTTAAACTTACCTATATCAGAGCAGACAATGAAGAAACACAGATACTTATAAGTAGAGGATAAGTATTAGATTAATCTGGGCATGGTGTTTGAGATGGATTCAGTTAGGATGAAAGTGAATAGGAGAAGTTAGTTAGTAGACGATTATAATTACCCAGGTAAGAGATAATGCAATTCCAAACAAGGGTGAGGCCATGATGAAGACAGTTTTGAATAGACATGAGACAATTTTGAAATAAAAGTGGACCAGCAAGAATGTTTGCAGGTGGGAAAAATTAGGCAATAAAGAGAGAAAGAAGAAATTATATTGGAAAATAAACGTGTTCTTGGCCATTTCTCACTGGAATTCACTGTCAGGAGCCACAGTTTATATGGATTCTTGGAAGAGAGTGCCATAGATCATAGAAAACTGTTGTATTTAGCAGCAGCCTGCTTGGCAACATCTCCTCCGACCTCTTTCCTTCCTCATTCTTTGTCCGTTACTCCGCTCTGTAGGATTGTACCCTCTAGTGAAGGAGTTTTACAAAAGCCTTTGCCTTGGGCTCTGCTTCCAGGAGAACCCAAAACCAAAATACTCTCCTAAAGGAAGGCTGGACTAAGTAAAACAAAATTACTTTCCACATTTAAAATTCTGAGGTTCTAATAAACAAAATAATGTACTTCCTAAAAGCAACTGTCCCACAGAAGAGGTACGACAATTTCCCGTCGCAAGAAAATCATTAACCGTTAAATCCTATTACTACAGACCAACAAAGGGCCTTCCAAGTTCCTTTGCTTCACTGCTATTTTGTTGAGTTCAATGCTTTTTGATTTCCCTGTGTTGCTGGTCTTGGACTTGAAAATGGCTTTGCTATCCTGCAACATTTGTTTTCATGATTTCAGTGTGTTGGAATATATCATGTGTAAGAATTCTGGCACATTTTAAAGAGAAGCCTCAAAAAACATATTCTAGTTTTCAAATGGATTGGCTAATAAGAGTAATATAAATGAAAATGAAAGAAGGCAACAGGAAACAATATTGAAATTTCTAACTTAACCAGGCATAGGAGACCAGAACAGTAATGGAGACAGTCAGGGTTCTCAGTGCAGATAAGCATTTCACAGTCTGATCTACAGGCCCTACCAGTGTCATCAGTTCCAGGCATTTCAATAAAGTATGAATCACCTCTCCTGCGGCGGTAACTGCAGTGAACCTAGAATTCAGCCATTGCATAGAAAAAGCACAAAGACCCCAACTGAGGCAAGCAGTCATGAATGGCACGTGTAATTCCTTGCAGGTGAGACTAGGTATATGGGAAATAACTCTTTAGAAGTAAATAAAATATTGTAAACTAAATATATTTACAAACAAAATATTGTAAACTAAATCACTGAGAAAAAAAATGGAAGAGTAAGCATGAACTTCATTCCTCAAAGGTATCAAATACGTAGGATATTTATTTCTTTAACTTCAGAGATGGCTCATCAAATTTGACAATGAAGTTATTTGTTAAAATAAATTGATTTAAAATAGTTTTCACCTTTTTGAATAATGTGGGAATTTTCCAGAATGCCTATGAAATGTAAGGCATGTACTAGGTTCACATATCCAGAATTAAATAATAATGTTCTTGTCTCTACCATTTCGTAAACAACTTTTCAGACACTGGAGACAAGCCCAGAGTATTCAAGAGGCTTTACACACTCAACACCCACATCTACAGTCACTTTTTGCCATGGGGGATACTTGATGGAGGTGGCAAGGGACATTATTAGGCAGTGTAAGCATTCTCGTGGACAAATAGCAATGACTATTAAGCACCCTTGCGTTTTTTCCTCTGTAGGAATTTGTCTCCCCTTATCCCGAAGACCATTTTGTATCCTTTTTTGATTAAGGATCTGGTGAATTCATCTATAGTGGCATAAATTTATGATTAGATATTCTAATGTTGTACCCCTCTAATACTAACATATTGCACAAAGGGTAAATTATTACATCTCCCAGAAATGTGGTCATGCTTAATGGTGCCAATACATTCTGAGAAACATGCGCTTAGGTGATTTCTTCATCCTTTGAACATCATAGAGTGTACTCACATAAACCCAGATGGTATAGGATATATGGTACAGCCTATTGCTCCTCAGCTACAAATCTGTACTGCATGTTACTACACTGAATCTTGTGGGTAATTGTAACACAAAGGTAAATATTGTGTATTTAAATATTGAAAAGGTACAGTAAAAATACAGTATAAAAATAAAAAATGGTATACCTATATAGGGCACTTATCATGAATGTAGCTTGCAGGACTAGAAGTTGCTCTGGGTAAACTGGTGAGTGAGTAGAGAGTGAATGTGATGGCCCTAGGACATTACTGTACACTATTATAGTATTATAGTACTATTATTACTGTACCTATTAAAACACTGCATGCGGCCGGGCGCGGTGGCTCAAGCCTGTAATCTCAGCACTTTGGGAGGCCGAGGCAGGTGGATCACGAGGTCAGGAGATCGAGACCATCCTGGCTAACATGATGAAACCCCGTCTCTACTAAAAATACAAAAAAACTAGCCGGGCGTGGTGGCGGGCACCTGTAGTCTCAGCTACTCGGAGGCTGAGGCAGGAGAATGGCGTGAACCCGGGAGGTGGAGCTTGCAGTGAGCCGATATCGCGCCACTGCACTCCAGCCTGGGCGACAGAGCGAGACTCCGTCTCAAAAAAAAAAAAAAAAAAAAAAACACTGCAAGCTTAGGCTACACTAAATTTATTTATTTATTTATTTATTTTTTTATTTTTATTTTTATTTTTTTTTTTGAGGCGGAGTCTCGCTCTGTCGCCCAGGCTGGAGTGCAGTGGCCGGATCTCAGCTCACTGCAAGCTCCACCTCCCAGGTTCACGCCATTCTCCTGCCTCAGCCTCCCGAGTAGCTGGGACTACAGGTGCCCGCCCCCTCACCTGGCTAGTTTTTTGTTTTTTTTTTTTTTTTTTTTTTTTGTATTTTTTAGTAGAGACGGGGTTTCACTGTGTTAGCTAGGATGGTCTCGATCTCCTGACCTCGTGATCCACCCGTCTCAGCCTCCCAAAGTGCTGGGATTACAGGCTTGAGCCACCGCGCCCAGCCCCACTAAATTTATTTTTAAAACTTCTTTCTTCAATAATAAAGTTGCCTTAGCTTACTGTAACTACTATCTAAAGTGTTTAATTTTTTTTAACATTTGATTCTTTTGTAATAACACTTGGCTAAAAATACGCATTGTACAGCTGTAAATATTTTCTTCCTTTATATCCATAGTCTATAAATATTTTTCTGTGTTTTTATTTTATTTGTACCTTCTAATCTTTTTTGTTAAAAACCAAGACACAAACATACAAATTAGCCTAGGTCTACACAGGGTCAAGGTCATGAATATCATTCTTCCTCCACAACTTATCCCACTGGAAGGTTTTCAGGGGGCAATAACGTGACATGAGGCTGTCATCTCCTATGATAATAGTGCCTTCTTCTGGAATGCCTCCCGAAGGACTTGCCTGAGGCTGTTAACTTTTAAAACTATATAAATAGAAGGAGACAGTCCAAGATAGCAATTAAGTATAGCATAGTAATACATAAATCAGCAACAGAGTCATTTATTACCATTACCAAATATTATATACTGTATCCAATTGCCTGTCCTATACTTATATTGGACTGACAGTGCAATAGATTTATTTACACCAGTATCATCACAAACACTGGAGTAATGCCTTGTGCTTCAATGTAGTGATGGCTACAACATTAGGCAATAAGAATTTTTCAGCTCCATTATAATCTTATGGGACCACTATCCCGTGTGTAGTCTGTCTTTGACCAAAACATTGTTAGTCAATGCATGACTGTATTTGCATGTTTTTCTCTATTCAGTGGGGAAAAAAAAATGCCAACTACAAAATTACAGGCCTGTTAGTAGTAGAAAGATTGATTTGGAAGATAGAAAAGGGGCCAGTTGCCATATTCCTCACAAATAACACCAAGGTTTTATTCTCCTATCCTGTTTTCACATTCATCACAACTCACTGGATGGCCTTTTCAGAATGACAAAGACCTAACTGATTGTTTTTGCAAAAGGACCGCAAAAGATTCATATTAGGGGAGTGTGCATTTTCACTCCACTCTGAGGAGTCTTTACAGGACGAAGAAGAAGGGAAATAAGGTGATTAATCCACCACCATGCAATTTTCCTTCTTGTTAATAGAACCTCCCCACAAGAGATTCTTCCTTCCCCCCTCTACTTCCTTCTCAGGCTAAGAAGCATCAGAAAGTCAAGGTTCAGACAGCCAAGCTAATGGGGGGTCAGAATCTGAACAAGGGTCCTGAGATGGGCAGAGGGCACAAGTAGAACATAAAGAAAGGATAGGGCTTGATATCAAGCCAGCAGTTTGTTGAACCAGAGGCTCCCTATGGATTCCTTCGGTCATGGAGCATTCAGCACTAATGAAGACCTTATACACCAGGAAGTGGAGACACAAAATGAAAAGATAAAATGTTTTTCAGTTGTTCAAAGCCTAGTGAAATCACTCTTCAGCCCAATGGCAGAACTGGAGGGGAGAATGGCTGGGCTCCATAACAGGTGCAGACAAATGCTGACTAGCAGTGAAAGAGCAGAGAGAATAGCCCCTGAAATCTTCTTCTTTTTACTGAACCTTGCTTTTAAGTGAAATGATCTTGATATTCCCAACAATTCTGTTACTCAACTTTACCTACAATTTCAACTGTGTATTAGGAAATTCTTGTGTGGGTATTTGAGGCTGAGGATAATACTCTTACTATTATACTTCAGAATTGTCATCTCATCACTGCCTTTTTTAAGTCAAATTTGTTTTACTTTTTAAAGAAAATGTATTTTCCTCCTTTTATCCTGCTGCCTCCATCTCATTTTACAAAATGTTAACATTCCTTCGTTATGTCACACACGGTCTCCAACAAATGTCATCAGAATTGCAAAGTTATTCAGTGTCTTGTGACTGTTTTGCAGTATTTACCCAAGTTTCCTTGCAGATCTATTCATGAATAAATTTTGCATGCTCTGTAAAGCTAACTGCATTCTCAGATATTGCCATTCATAGTTTTATGACATACTAATTGTAAGAAGTTGATGTTTTCCCTGTCACATATATGTCCTTATTAATTCCAGAGTATTTTAAACAGAAAACAGGTAAATGGAAATAAAAAACAGCACGTAAACTAAGTAGTTGCTAGCAGTGAATGGCATGCTTAATTACTGCTGGCTATGGTCCTTTAAACTAAAGAGACAACCTTTGATAATTAAACACACACACACACACACATACACACACACACATATCAATTCTTTCCAACATATATCATTTCTAAAATACAAGGAAGTCAATATTCTTCCCAGTTCTATCAAATTTATGATCCTTTTATTTCCGGTTTAAGTCTGGTAGACCATTCAGGTTTTATGTTTAAGCTCAGTGTAATGCCTCTCTCATCCGCACTCTTGACTCAAGGAAATGACCAGGAGCAATTGCTAAGTAAGTACAGAGCCCATCAGTGAGTCTAACTGGCTTGCTTCCCAGATGCTCCTGCCATCTGTTGGAAATGTAGCCCAATAGAAACAGAAGGTAGACTTAAAAATGCACTTTTCCCCGTGTCTTTTTAAAAGTGTGTTTATCACGCTTTAATAATTAGCCATGTAAACAGGCTTTAAATCATGGCCTCAGATACTAAAATAAACACTGCTCCTCCACTTGGCGTGGTAGGGGAGCTTTGCATCGTGATATATTTAAACAAATCTTCAATCTCTTTGTCTCCTTGTTCCATAAAATATGACATTGGCCATTAAAACAATAAGTCATATAGAGCAAAATGCAAGATGAGAGAATGGTTTTGCAGAAGAAAGAGGTCAACTAAGGGAGAAAGAGTGAGACAAAGGGCACTTTGTGAGCCAAACAGGAACTATTTTCTCTCACCACAAGATATGTACCTTTTGGTAGAAGTCACTGTTGAAATTTAGATAAATTTACATAAAGTAGTACTTATTCAATATCATGCTCATACACTTAATAAATTAACGGAGATTTTTAGCACTCATTATATTTTCTGAACCAAAGGCAATACAAAGCACATTGGACCCCACTCCTGCCCAAAATATCATATAAATAATCAGAGCCCTAGAACAGTCATCTTCAGACAGTGCATCAAAATTAGCACACATTTCTGGCTGCAGGATTTCTTTTTTTTTTTTTTTTTCTCACTGTCGCCTAGGCTGGAGTGCAGTGGCGCAATCTCGGCTCACTGCAAGCTCTGCCTCCCGGGTTCACGCCATTCTCCTGCCTCAGCCTCCCAAGTAGCTGGGACTACAGGCGCCCGCCACCATGCCCGGCTAATTTTTTGTATTTTTAGTAGAGACGGGGTTTCACTGTGGTCTCGATCTCCTGACCTCGTGATCCACCCGCCTCGGCTTCCCAAAGTGCTGGGATTACAGGCATGAGCCACCGCGCCCGGCCTCTGGCTGCAGGATTTTTGATTCAGTAGGTCTGAGGCGGCCCAAGAATGTATTTTCTAACGATTTCCCAAGCTAGGGTGATGCTGCTGTTCTAGACTACAAAGCAGTAAAGGTAAGAAAGTAAGAATTTCAGAAAAGCAGAGACAGACGCAGACAGGAAGAGAAAGCCTTTGAGGACATTGAATTTTACAGCTGAATGGGACGTTAGCATTAGGAGTCTCTAACTATAACCCTCCTCAATTAGCAAGTTATAAAACAGAAGCCCTTGGGAGTTACCTGACTTTCTCAGAGTCACTTAGTGGCCTAGTCCAAAACAGGAGCAGGTAAAAAGTTTGGCTGCTTTTGCTATGACTCTCAGAACCAAACACATATTGAGAAATTTGATCATTGGTATGCTGGTTGTACTCTGTGGATGTTTTCCCCTTTAGAAAACTTTAGGACAATGCCCAAAAAGGGAGGAAAAAGAGTCTAATTCTTGGAAGTGCACATCCGTGTGGACAGGTGAATTATATTAATATATATAAATATATTACCCGTGTCCCTCCACCTGTAAGAGGCGTGCTTCAGAGACAGAATTTTGGAGGGAGGTAGAAGAACGTGGAATACCAAAGAGAGAGATGAATAGACATAAGAGAAGATGGTGTTCTTCAGGGGTACATCATGTCCTTTCTTTGAGATTCCTGGGCAGTTTATGTGACTACTAGGTTGCCATCAAGGAAGTCAACCATGTCTAGAGAAGAGCTCCTTCATGTGTCCGAGTCTTCAGAGCCAAGAAATAGAGAGCTTATGTAATGCAGTTGACAGCAAGTTACAAGACTGTCAGAAAGTCGTGGTCCAGAGATGACCTTGAAGGAGGAAAAGAAAGCTTTAAGACCTTAAGAAGCCTTAAAGGAGGGAAAGCAGACAAAAGGTTGAGAATTTGGCAAAATATGCCAATAAACTTTAATGCTGTTATTTGTGTTTTTATATTAATCAAATATTTTAATAAAATGTTTGTACTGGGTGTGTTTACAGTATATAATTCATGAAGAAAATAAGACCGAATGTTTCAATACAACAGATTTCTCTCCTGAAGTGGGAAATCCATAAAAAGTGTCATGTTAGCCTCAGGGTAGGAACCATGTTTTGTTCATTATTAAATCTCTGGCACCTGCACATAGTAGTTGGTCCATACTTTTGGATTAAAATAAAGTTCCTTTAGAAAACTTCAGCATACTTTATCCCTAAGGAAGAAAATAAGGAAAGTGGTGTCGTCGTTTTTGAAAAAAAAAAAAAAAAAGAGTTGTAAAAAGGGAGAATTAAACACTGAGAACCAGATAAGGTAGTTGCAGTAGGAAATGAATAAGATAAATCTAGAAGGAAGGAAAGATCACAGGAGTGTAATCAAGTGGCATTTGTATAGCCACTCAGTTGCTCTGCCACCACCCCTAAAGTTGTCTGCCCAAGGCTTAAGAGATTCTGGATGTACATTTATTAGGAATATCATTCTCTTAGAATTGGCACCCCTAATCCAAGCAAAGTGAGATATGCGAAAGCAGTCCAGTGATGTCAGACACTATTATGTTCAAAATCTAAACCTGGGGTATGGGGCAAGCAAATGCTAATCGACTGGCTTCCCGTATCAGTTATTTTACTGCCTCCCTTAATCTGGTCTACCTTTGCATCCTTTACATACATAGGCCGCAAAAAGGGCAAAATCCTATTTTAAACTACATAGGGCTTGGTGCTCTGAGTATTCCAAAGGGCTGAAATAATCATCCCAACAGCAATCAATTTCCCTGTTAGTGGTGGACAGGAATGCTGAGTGAAGTGAGCAAAGAGGACCAAAGTGAGGTGGGCAAAGAGAAGTTATGTAACACTGTTATCTTACAAAAATGTTAATGGTGTCTTTATGGAAGCCATTTCCCCAAAATATATAATACCAAGTTGTTGCAGCCTTTAACAGTAAAATGTTTACTTCCTGTAAACCCTGAAGGTGTGTTACGCAGATTAGTAAAGCCTTGTAAAATGCCTCCAGCATTGCAAAACAAGAAATTCCCTCATGTTACAAACACAAGGATTCATTTACATGGAAGGAATTCCTTACCAGTCAGGGCTCATTTTTTCACTAATCAACCATTACTTAAATTTTGGTTCTGCATGAACCACATGCCCCTCATGTGCCTTGCACAGCAAAAGTTGAGTAAATGCAATCGTAAAATTCCATCTTGCTCTGCAGCTCTCAGGCAGGCTGAGCAAATCCAATGATGAGAAATGGGCAAAAGACCATAGCAAAGGCTACCATGTTTCAACCATTTTCTAAGTTGTTTCCATTTGAAATCGCTGATGTTTTGGAGACATAATCAGTCCTTGTTGCTAGTTGCTATTTCTGTGTGGTTCATTGTGGTCCAGGCTCACCGAGGGCACATCTGGTCACACTAATGGCTCTTCTAGGCAGGGCACTGCCCCATCTGCCAGGGCCTGTGGAGACAGGAGCAGGGCAGTTCTTGCCCCCAAGAGGCTCTGGGCTCATCAGCACAACCTTCTGTGGTCCTGGCTGTTTGCCTATGCAGAGAAGGGCACTGGAGCAGGGGCACAGTGCTGTGGGTCAGCCCAAGGCATGGATTTAATGAAAGGTCTGCTGGAAGCCACATCAAACAGCAGCACGAGTCCACAAATCCGCTCAGCAAGGTAACTTGAAGGGCATCTGTCACATTTCTCTCCCGTGATGGTTAGCCCTTGATATGCCCAGAAAGAACTCTGCAGCAATTTTAAAATACTGGCTATACACCTCTCACATTGCCCACAAACAACTCTGAAACTGTAATACAAGGCTTATCTCTGCTCTCGGGTGTCCACGTAGCAGGTGTCCATGCCCATTGAATGCACTTAGGAATGAATAGGGAGAATGCCTTTTGAAGCTGTGGCTGGGCAGAGACTATAACAGTTCATGTGTCACGCCTGCACCTTAAGTCAAGCTCACAGCCAACTGGTAAACTTTCCTCCAGCTGCGTTTCAGAATCACTCTATGGCCTGAACAGCTCAGGACAAAGGGAATTTAAATATGCAATTTACATATACTTGGAGGTTTCCAAATATACGAGTTTGTATCATATTTCATGAATAAACTGAAAGCCATTGGATACTTTAAAAAATACGGTAGATTAATGTTCCCCCTCTCTGCCCAACTCTATAATTGTTTCTTTAAGCCTCTTTTAAAGTGAAACATACATTCAAATAGTAATTTTTTAGGCCATTGAGTAAAGTATATTTTATACTTCCACAGATCCACTTTGCCACCAAAGGAAGGAAACAAAAAAACAGACTCAAGAATAATTTATAAGGAATTCTTAAAATTTAAAATGCAGTCACTTAGATAGAACCAGTACCCCTAGTATCTTGGATGAGTAAGATACTAAACCAGTATCAAGATGAACACGAGAACGAAGCAACCAGATTTTCAGGTTTAAACAGCTCTTCCTCACAGTATTGTTCCCAAGGAGAAGCGAACGCGAAGCTAAGCCAACGATTCATCAGGCTCATATCAGAGACGAGACCCCCAAGCCTCAAAGAAGATTCTTTCAGTGTACCCAGGAACTTCATCTTTTGTGTTTACTAAAATTTATTTTCAGATTATCTGATTATTTTACATTCTTATTTAATATTTCCAGTATGCATTTACATGATTCATTTATTCTTAAAGTGACTGTTAATGAAGTATCTATAATGTGCAGGTTACTGAACTAGAGGCAGTGAGAGATGCAAAAAATAATCACCTGAATCAAAAGCAGAAATGTGCCTTATCACACAAATAGATAACCTACCACATAGATATGCCCACCAAGGAAAAAAAATTATTCAGTGCTACTAGCACAGTCAGAATGACTGTATTTGGCACCATCACTGTAGGTACAGAGACCACTGCAATGGGATTTTGCCGTAGAGAAGAAAGATTGGGCTCAACTCCAAATACAGCATGGGCATCTGGGAATTTATAGCCAAGGAGCAGGGTGGGTGTCGGAGGATGGAAGGTTACTGTGAGGAAACATGAGGGTAAGGGAGATTCATGCTAAAGACAGGCCAGGGTAATTAGACATCACCTGGGTGATGGTGGAAGATAAGGGCCCCATCTGATATTGAGGGTGACTTGTTATTGAAGGTAGAAGGTTCTTTCTAAACTGACTTAGCAGGAGTCTTGGTAAAATTAGGTTTTACAAGGAAGTACACAGATGAGCCTAAGAGAAGGCTCAAGGGTCTGACTAAAGTTTGACCAAGCACAGAATCTTTGTCAACCTACAGCCCAGGTCCTTTTGTCTGTGGTCAGCCTGCTGCTCCCACCTCTCCACCTCCCACGGTTCTGTGATACTCTTTCTTATCTTCTTCTTTTCCTTTTTCTCTTCATAGTACTCACTTTCCCTGATATTTTTCTCCTGTCTTCACAAGTTATTTAAACCCCGTTGTTTTAGGAAATCAGATGCATTTAGTAGATAAAGGATATACCAAGGCCTGGTATTTGGTATTAGCTCAATATACATACAGGATGGATGGATGGATGAGAGAAATAGGGACCCTATTCTGAGTGAGCTTATGGCCTAAATAACATGACAAGTAATATGAATGCATATGTTAAGTAAGTCTAGAAAGTGATACATCATAAAGAATTAAGTGCAAAAAACAAATCTGTAAGATAGAATCAAATATACTATAGTTCCATCTGCAGTTATTGCAGACAACACTAACTTTAGGACCTGAACCACACTGGTGTCATCCAGCAAGCTGACATTATGAAGATATGGGAGTCTCGCTTGATAAAGTGCAGGAGAGAAATTAAATACCCAATTCTAGAGTTAGAACGCCTAGATTCCACATCGCCTTTGTCGTTTGCTGGCTGTTGGAATCTGGAAAAGTACTAACTACAGTTTTCTTTTCCTCAGGTTACAAAATTATAGATTATGGCACCAGCTTCATAAAGACATGGTAAGGACGAAGTAGCATGATCCATGCACAGCATTTACGTTTTGCGAGAAGTTATTTATTGAGAAGTTATTGACATTAGTAAAAATTATTACTGCAAAATAATGTACATGAGTAATCTCTCTCACCCAGACAGGCCAAGAAGAGACTTCGTGCCTGTGTTAAGGGTGTACATCAATCTCTTTTGAATCCCTACAGTTATGGTTTCCTCAGCAAGTGTTTCCAGGGTGGAGACTGGTTAATGAACACTTGATTTCACAGAGCTACATAACAAACCTCACTCAGGTCCAGTGAACCAGCCGGGAACACATAGGTCTGGAGGGAAGTGTCCTTTGCACAGAAGGAGAGAATTTGAAGAATACATGCATAGTGGGAAATGCAGAAAATGCAGAGAACCTCCCAGAGATTCCGTGTGGTATGAAACAGTTATGCTGAGCACTTACCGAATTGCTTTTAGTCACCCACATAAGAAGCTATGGCAAAGTTTAAAATGGAAAAGTTAAAATGTAAAATGTATGTATTAACTCCTGTGCTAAAGTCTCATACCCTAGAGGGAAACCTCATCTCTCTTTTGGGAAGAGGAAATTAATATATGTTTGTTGAGTACTGTGTTATGTATATTACAATCATGCCTCTCAACCAAAAGAATATCGATTCTAAGTGGTGATGGTGAATAAATCTCTGTAGAGGGCTGTCATTTTCAACTCAGTGGCTCTCATTGAAGCCTTTTAAAAGCTTTACATTAAACTAAGCCAAAGGCAGATTCAGAAAATGATTTTAAAGAATTTATTTTAAAATGGATGAAATAACAATAGGTGAAGTAATAATAATTTCATAAATCTGTCTTGAAAGAAAACCAGCTAACTTATCCCTTTTCAAATGGGAAAAGATTGAAAATTCTCCAGCACATACATAGTATTTTATGCTTCTAAAAATTAAAAATGGATGAAGTAGCTTTTTTTCCTTCATAAAAGTAGGGGGGAAAGGTAATTTTTAGATTGAGATCAAGGCTTCCAAGTTTGAATCTAGAATAAACTTTAAATCCCCAAAGCAATTGAGAATGATTTTTAAATATTTTAATCCTGTCTGCTTTTAACAAAAGGAACCCACACAAACAACAAAAGGAGGAAAAAAGTATCTAATCAGATCTTGTTCCTGTCTCCAAAGTGGTGATTTTTCAAGCATTCTAGAAGAGCTAAATAAGGGCTATTACAGAGTTTCACACAGGATGATCAACAATGTAAATGCAGAAAGAATCTCATAATTACCGAAGGAAACTTCCAGCTGTGGGCAATTAAAGATTTAACATATTAACAATGAGAACCTTCCAAACATGGGGAAAAAAGAGGCAATTCACAGAACTTACAGTTTCCACTAAAACAATGGCATAATCAGACATCTGACCCAGAGAAGTCAAGAAATAGTTGTGTTGAATGATCAGATGCACTTGATTCCGGATCAAATGCGGCATAAACTCAAACATCATCCCTAGTACCAGAATGGAGTTATTTGCATTTTCATATCCATAGAACATTTAGAAATGTTGACAGCTTATATCATGTCCAAAAGTGGTGGTGAGAAAATGTTCCACTCTTTTCCCTTCAATTCACATATGGGTGAGAAAATGGAATTCCTTAGGTCTCTAGCTATTCATGACTCTAGTGCCTCAGGCTAACATTTTCATTTCGCTTTTTATTTTTCTTTACAGTAACACTTTCTATTTAAGTGACATTAAGGGAAGCACTTTTTCTGGGCTATTTTATAATTGTTTTTACCCAGTTCTTCATGAATACTGGTAAAATAAAAAGCTATAGTAATTTTAAACATTTCCAGGTTTGGAGCTGTTGGTCCAAATAAAAGTCTAAAACTCATGATTTGGGAAGTTATTTTGAATGAATAAATATGTATTACTATGAGTAGCTTTCAGTGCACAATTTCTCTGTAATATATAAGTACAGTGGAGTCCAAAATTCAGTCACACCATAATTTATATAGATCTCTCAATTTGTCAATAAATAATCTGGTTTTCTTACAGAGAGCCTGCTGAGTAGTTAATGGGATAATTTAGTTGAGTAGCTATTCAACCTAAAATACAGTTTGGCCCAATCATTTAAAAATCTTTTAAAATAATATTGTTCAGCACATTTTGAAATGCTCTATGTTTGGTCCTCTCATCAGCAATACTGGGCATGTCTGAGATAAGGGGAATGAATGAAAGATGTGACTTCTAAAATATGATTATACGGAGAAGAGAAGACTTTCTCAGTCAGAGTCCTTGGTTCCTCCCATCTTTGGGGCAGCACCAGCTAGTTGTACTGCTTCCTTCTCTTGTTTGGTGAGGGCCTGGCAGCAGTTCCTGACACACAGGGTCTAACCTAGGCCCTCATATATACAGAGACACAAAATCTCCATTGACTCTCCGAAATGAGTGTTCTACTCTCTGCCTTGGCTATAGGATCACATTGCTTTGACCAATTCGGCCTCCATGATAAACTTGTTGCTTCCAATTCTGCTACATTCCTGGACATGCTCAGGGGAATAAGGACTCACGTGTCCTTGCTATACCACACAGGAACTGGAAAAAGGCCATAAGACTGCCTCACCTGCAGATTCACCTCACTTACCTATCATGAGGTATTCTGGACTCTCCTTCCCATAATGCCCTGAGAGTAGAAGAAAACATTCTTTGCCTCATAACCTGCTTCTCCTGGACTTCAGCTCCATGCTTAAATCTTAATGACATTGATAGATAGGGGCATTTTCTCTTCACAATGGGACATCACTATAATCAGAGTGACCCAGTTCAGAACATACTACCTCAAAATATGGTACCTTGGCATTTGAAAAAACAGCAGAAACAGGAGATCTTTCTGACCTTCTCTCACCATTCTTCCTGTAGCAGGCCATAAAAGAATTCTCTAACCTTCCTCAAAAGTAGATAAGGCCCTCATTCCAGAGTAGTCCTTCCCCTACCCACAAGAAAGGAACGGAGACACAGAGACACAAGGAATAATCTAAACAAATAGGCCTTATTGAGTTTCCCCCCAACCCAGTTTATTCCCATTAGATCATACCCCCTTTTATCCTATCATATTTCTGTACAACTGTCCACTCTTTATCAACCCTAAGCAGAAAAATAGTTTTTCCTATTTCTCTGAGTCTTCATTTCTGAAGATTCCCATGTCTCCTAAAACTTATATTAAATGCCTGTAATCCCAGCACTTTGGGAGGCCGAGACGGGCGGATCACGAGGTCAGGAGATCGAGACCATCCTGGCTAACACGGTGAAACCCCGTCTCTACTAAAAAATACAAAAAAAAAACTAGCCGGGCGCGGTGGCGGGCGCCTGTAGTCCCAGCTACTCCGGAGGCTGAGGCAGGAGAATGGCGTGAACCCGGGAGGCGGAGCTTGCAGTGAGCTGAGATCCGGCCACTGCACTCCAGCCTGGGCGGCAGAGCGAGACTCCGTCTCAAAAAAAAAAAAATAAATAAAATAAAATAAAATAAAATAAAATAAAAAAATAAAAAATAAAATAATAAAAAAAACATATTAAATAAATGTGTAGTCTGGGTGTGGTGGCTCAGGACTGTAATCCCAGCACTTTGGGAGGCTGAGGTGGGCAGATCACCAGAGGTCAGGAGTTCGAGACCAGCCTGACCAAAATGGTGAAACCCCGTCTCTACCAAAAATCCAAAAAATTAGCTGGGTGTGGTGGCGGACACCTGTAATCCCAGCTACTCGGGAGGCTGAGGCAGGAGAATTGCTTGAATCCCGGGAAGCAGAGGTTGCAGTGAGCCAAAATTGTGCCATTGCACTCCAGCCTGGGCAACAAGAGAGAAACACAATCTCAAAAACTAACAAATAAAATAAAATAAAGTAAAATGAGATAAAATAAAAGTGTATGCTTTCCTCTTGTTAATCTATCTTTTAACAGGATATAGGGGGCTCAGCCATGAATCCAGCAAGGGTTGAGGAAAGAAATCTTTTCTCCAGTATAGAAGTCTCTCAGGCAAGCCCTTAGTAAGTCACAGGAGAGCTCAAAACAATGAATCAAGTTATTTCTTCCTTCCATTTGCCCTTCCCCATCCCCATCCTAACCCCACCTTGTTTTCAAGCATATTGTCTTGCTCCAGAGATTAAGTAATCACTTTTCTCTGTCCTGGGGTGATAAGCTTCTGGGCTGTAAAAGTGATTCCTCTAACTGTTTCTCCCACTTCAATGCAGTAGATCTTTTAGCTGGAGGTCAGCATGTGACTTTGGATCAGAAGATTCAGAGTCCAGACTTCTGGGTTCTAATTTAGGCCATTATTTTATTCTCTACTTTTAGAATACTTTCTAATGATACGTTCCTGGATAAGTCACTTAACCTTTTCTGATTCGTTTCTCTCTGTAAAAGAGAGGGTGTAATACATGTTCTTTCTGTATCTTAGTGTCCTTGTAAGCACGATATGATTTCCTGGGGTTGAAAAGTTTTGTAGATAACTGTTAAATCAAGTTTGGCCTAAAGCTGCCTCTTCACATATTTTAAATTCAGCCTAAAAGATTCTTTGTACGTAGCAAACTGTAACCTAAATGGAGGTGTAAAGAGGCTGTCACCTACTCTTGGACCAGTTACCGAATTTTGGCCAATCAAAGGGAGCCAAGTGTCCAAACCGTGTTCAAATAAGGCAGATGTCAAGCTGTAACCAATCCAGCTGTTTCTGCACCTCACTTCAGTTTTCTGTACATCACTTTCCTTTTTCTGTCCATAAATCTTCTACCACGTGGCTGCATTGGAGTCTCTCTGAGTCTATTCTGGCTCGGGAGGCTGCCCAATTCATGAATCATTCTTTACTTAATTAAATTCTATTAAATTTAATTTGAGTAAAGTTATTATTTTAACATAACAAATACAGGAAATGTAAGCTTCTTCCTTTTCAAAGTGCAAAATCGGCAGATTCCGCACTGGGCACATGTAATGCCAATTATTTGACACAGCACTTAATACTTCATTCTATTGGCAGTTTTGCCTGCAGAATCTGTCTGCTTAAAAAGACCTAGAGTCACATGATCATAGGTTATTATCACTGTATTATAAAATCGGCTTGCTAGAATTTATTGAAATATGTTTCCTGTACTTTCAAATCACCATAGAATGAGAACTGAAGATCGCTTATCATCTTTACATTTCTTTGGTTCACTGCTAAGAAACAGGCTTCAAAACAGAGCCTTGTCTCTGATGACTCTGCCAAGTTATGGGGTCATTAAGTCATGTGGGGCATAAAGAAAGATCATAGTAAATAATTAAAGATGGGCTGATGTTTTAGGAGACCTATGCTTTACACAGTGGAGGCAGTAGTCACAGTTCTGATCCAGAAGACTCTTCATCTAAAAAGAAGGCCAAGACTGAGTCTCACCACTCTGATCTGTTCTAAATTGTTATGCACAAAGGAATGCACATGATTCAATTCTGTATTATTCCTTCTAGTTAAGATTCAGATCACTGAATAGTACTGAACAGAACGCAGAATTTGGAAAAAAAAAAACTTTCCAATTTTTAATGGAAAAAAGCCTTTAGTCTTTTATAAGTTTTTCTATGTAAAAATGATTGTATGACAAGCAACTACAATATATAATTTACCAGAAAAATTATTACCTACTAGCTTTAAAAAATATCAAGATGATGAACACACATACTATATATTTGTTGGTTTTAGAGGCAAAAGAGAAAAGAAAATCATTGCTTATTTAATTATCTGAGCCAATACCTTATTTTCTATCTAAAAAAAACATGAGCTTTAGGGAGGAATAATTAAGGTACTATAATTATCTTCTCTTATCAGTAGCCATACTTTCTAGTCATCAGTGCCTATATTCTCAAATGTATACAATGATCTAAAAAAAGAAAAATCATAATTACATCTCTTTAAGGCCCACAAAGAGATATAACTACTTAATTCCATCTATGAAATACCTGAGATAACAATTCATTTCAGTCTATAGAATGAAAAATACTTTTAACTTACATTTTAAATTCATAGAACCAAGAATGAGAATGAAAGGCTATTCATTCCTTTTCTTCATATAGTAATGTGCATCTCTGCATAAGTTTCCTTTATAAATTTGATTGTCCTGTGATTTTTCCATAGTTTGAAAAAATTTGAAAAAAGAGAATACTTTATTACTTTTCCCTGAATGATAAGAAAAAAAAAAAAAAAACATGATTATCCTACTTTTAAGCCTCTTCAGGTGGTTCTAATAATCAGGCAAATTTTAAAACCCCGTCTAGGGGAAGAAAGGTATGACACCTTTCCTCACTCATCATCAGGGTCATGGACTACACTCCATAAAAAAAGATAGCCTAATAAGAGAAAGACACAAATTGATCTAATCAAGTTTTATGTCACATGGAAGCCTTTAGAAATGAAGACCCAAAGACCCTGGAAAAGCAGTCATTTTTATGCTTAGGTTCAATGAAGAATCGACAGTCATGTAGACATGTGATTGGACAAAAGGGTCTGATCTAATGGTGATGGAGTGAGCTCTGAAACCCAGCAAGGCCTATCAGTTCATGTTCTTCTTGACCTCTCTGTGTAGCATTCTTTCCTCCTGGGTATAAGGCAGGAACCCTCCGGAAAGTGGGGGTCTTTTGACCTACTTTCAGGCAGTGGGTCATAGAATTTCTTTAGGGCTAGCTTTCAACAGAAAGGTGAGAAAGGTCAACACGACCTTCTTGGTTCCCAGGCCCTCTTGATCTCCTTCAGTTCAAAACACTTTGAGGCAACATTTTCCCAGTCCCAACACCTCCTCTTAGCTAGCTATTCCTGGTTGTATCCAAATCTCTCTTTGTTTCCTGCATCTCCTTTCCATTGCCAAATCCCCATTCCACAGGCAACATTTCCTTTCTATATCCTACCTCTCTCTCCTATAACTACATCTCCTTTCTAGAACCTACGTCTCCTTTCCAGTACCTATTTCCCTTTTCTGGAGCCTATTCTCTTAGCCTAAATTTAATGAGGTGTCAAGTAATCTATCTTTCACTCTCCTATGTTAGTTTGTGAAGGTAATTTTAAGCGTCCTTGAGTATTTGTGTCTTAATGGAAGACTCTAGGAGAATAAAAAGGCTTTTAGAAGCAAAGTAATGAATCCCTGGTAGAAGTTAGATACCTCAATCAGTTAATTTTGGTCTTTACTTATACTGCTTGTGAGACTCTATATTTTCCTTCTGAATGTAAGGGACATAAAACAATACCACCAAAAGCCTAAAGATTACACTTTATAAATTAATATTCTTTCCCCGGAAATAATCCCCACTAAAGAGACAAACATCTGGAAAAACAGAATTTTTAGTTTAATTCACAATAGAATTCAAACTATTTTTTTAGTCCTTTTTTATTGAGAGGGCCAGATGCAATACATCACAATTTGTTTGCCTAATTCAGACCATAAAGAAAATTATCTCTCTTTCATATGACATCAAATTTAGAAAAGGGAGGTTGGGTGTGGAGCAACAGTAACAATTCCTACTTTTAAAAGTCTGAAACATGTATACTCAGCAATTCTTCAGATGTAATGCAAACATTCTGAAGTATTTCCGTTTAAGATAAGCTTTTGCTTTCTTATTTTTCTAAAAGAAGTCATTACATACATCTCAGAGTTTACTCAGAAGAAGGCTATATTGTATATGTAGCATAAAATGTGTCCTCTAAAATGAAAAGTTGATTTCATAAATTTGATTAGTAGAACACTCTGAAGATAAGAGAAAGTTTTTGTGATTCTGACATGACAATGTCATTTGTAGCTCAAATAGATTTTCCTACAGTGAGTTGTATTACATATTGCCAAAGATACATTTCATTTTTTGGATATTCTTTACATCTTGGGTACAAGTGATTTCAATACATGGAACAAGGTAGCACTTGACAAACTCATATCCTGGGTCTATAGAGGTTTTTCTAAATATTGGTAAATAAAAGAATCAGATAATGGGTTCCCCTTTACCAGATCTATTAATCTTTTCTTGCCAGACTAACAAAGGAAGACTTATGTAATTAAAACAATAACTTAAGATATTGGCATTAATATTTTACATGTTTGAACATATTTGACTGTATCCAGCATTGTGCTAGTTTTTGTAAGGGTAAAAGGTAGTTTGTAAAACCAAGCTCCATCACTCTCTTAATGAAGATGATATAAAATAAGAAGGTAAATTTGATGTAATTCTAAATAATTTGGTATATGTAATTGAAATATATATTAATTCAATTTATCCATATTAATGAGTGGATAAGACATAACAGAATATTTCATGAAATATGTGGGATCTGAGTATGATTTGTTCAATGGCCAATAAGTAGACCAATTTGGGGGGCCTAATTTGACATAGCCCAATTATTCTAAGACTACGATCTATTACCATGTTTTAATTAGAAGCTGAACAAGAGCTTTTCTGAAAACTAGTGCTTCAATTATTCAAGATGAGAAGGCACTCAAAAAAAAAAAGGCACTAGTAAAAGCATAATTGTGGTTAAAAAAGAATGATAATAGTTGACAATCCTGGCAAAAATCAATTTTGGAAAGTTTATCTAGAGATTATAGTTATTGTACATAGTAAGATTCATGTAAAAAAGGCTTTGTCTAGCATTATCCAAGTTGTATTTAACCCTCTGAGGATTTGCAGCCAGATATCTAGATGAAGTTGACTCCAGAGGCTAAGTGTACACACTGAGAAGCCCTGCCTCAGGACCCTGCCTGAGATTCCTTTGCAAGCTCTCTTCACCTTGAGGCTTATACTGTGCTATCCAGGATCTGAGAAACTACTCCCAGCTTCATTGCTTTCAGAATGTCTCCTCATCCATCTCACCAATGTGGCAGCCACAGCTTGAGAATCAAAGAACTGCCTAAGTCAAGGTAAAAAGTATTGCCCTGCCTCTTTCTGCATCCATGCCTAACACTTACACATATCAGGTACTAATACCCCATTTCAGGGACTTGTAAAGAGTATTGTGCCACTCCTCCTTCTCTGGGGCAGCCATGGCAGATATTGCTAATCAATCACATCATTCTTTTCAATGAGCCCAGACATAGCTAGGTTTGCAAATCCCAACCCAAGGGCCATTTATTCACAGTTGACGTGGAGCCTGTCTGGCATTTCTGGCCAAAGTACCACTCAGGGATGATGGGACCAGGAGAGAGTCCTGGCACAGTCAGATGGAAATCCAGGATTTTTGAGGGCTACATTTACCAAAGATCAAACCGTATCTGCTGTTAGGAAAAACAGTCACTGCGGAGGAAAAGTATAGATTTTTGAAGAATAACAAGGTAAGAAGAGAAAAATCCAATGTTGAAGTTGGGGCTATTATTTGTGAGCTGCAGAGTATAGTAAAAACCAATTCAAAAAAAAAAAAAGCATAAAGAACTTACAGATTGATATCATCATCAAAGTCCTAGAAGCATGCTTGGCTGTCATGGGGCGAAATGACTTGTCAAAGTCACCCAGATGGTCAGAAGCTGGGACTAGAATTCCTGATCCAGAACTCACTGACCATGGAACAAATGAGCTTGTTGCAGTGTCACCTCCACAGATGAAGTCGGCTTCTGTCTCAGCCTCCTTTCCTTTTAGAGAATCAGTTTAATGGTTTCTTTCCAGAACATCATGGCCAACATGTAAACCTTCCACCTGGTAAGAAATGCTCTTTAAGGAGTATAGAGAGTTGGCTGCAAGATTTCAACTGTTTCTCTTTCAACTCTTTTAATTATAAGTAGCTAAATCTCCAGATGCAGCCGACCGTTGCTAAATGTGGCTTCTGTTTGCTGTCAGTGTCAATGCCCTGAACCGTACGCACTCAAAGGAGGAGAAGTACAGAGAACCCATTGCTGCAGGTGTAAATAAAATCACTCTGCTCATTTTGGCAAATGTCTTATTGATCAGAGCTGTTAAATATATGCTTTTGTCTCCACCTTCACCAAGAATGTGGATACCTTTATGCTGGAACATTAAGTATCAAGCAGTATGTCTGCATTCTTGTCAGGATGGCTACAAGGACCAGTAATAATATGGCAGCATGTAAACTGAAGCTTAGATGTATTAAAGTGAGAAATCAATAGGAAAGATGGAGACAAAAATGAGGATAACATGAGGCACTGATTAGTCAAAGGCTAAAATGCAGGCATTATAAATTGCAGCATCATTTCCACATGCAGCTTTCTCTGTCACCTCATGCAGCATTGAAACAGAGTGAGTCAAGTTTAGGAATTCCCCTAAAGTCTCTGAATCTCAATTCCACTGCTTTAAATCTAGGCAGCACAATCCTTACCTCAGAGAATTGCCTGAGGATTAAATGAGGTGATGTATGGAGAGTTCCTCATAGCACCAGGATTTAATGAACATTTGTTTCCCTTCTGCCCTTAAGTGTCTGTATCTGCAGGACAGGGCTGGCATTCCCTCAAATGCAGATGATGCTGTGATCTAAGATCTTCTACCAGTCAGGATATTTTCAATTTCAAGAAAGGGAAAATCCAGTGCAAACTGGCTTGAATAATAAATAAGCGGATGGCTTCTCTAACCAAAAACTTCAGAACTACTGTTGGTTTCAGGCAAGGTTTAAACAAATGAGGCCATCAGGAAGCTGCTCTTTCTGTCTCTCCCCTCTGCCTTCCTGTCTGCCAGTTAATTCTTTAGACTTCACAAGGGATCGCCCAGCAGGTCCAAGCTATCCCTCATTTGAAAACACAATGCACTCTTCTTCCGGGCACATGCCACATCTCCCCACATTGTCTGAGGGAAGGGAGGATTCTCTTCTGCTAATCACAGCCCAGGCCTAAGATTCATTACACAGCATGCATGACCATCTCTGAACTAATCCCCATAATCAAGGAGATGAGAAACGTTTTCAAACCAAATGACCTATGGGTCTGAAAAAAGTAGAATGGTGCATTAACCAGGGCATCAGAGGACCATTACAAATAAAGGATGCAAATAGATGGTGGAACCACCAATCATCAGAAATGACAGGTTCTAACCACTCACCTGCCTAAGAATAAATCTGTTGTTGTAAGACACTGATATTTGAGATAGTTTGTTGCAAAATATTACTGTGGTAACAACTAACCAATACAGTAAACAACAGATGACTAGTACTGAGGAAACATCACAGTGGATAGATAGGAATAATGGCCATGGAAAAGAGGAGATACCATTAGAGCTGAAACAGATCTTAAAGGTAGAATCCTCAGAATTTTTTAATTAATTGAAATCGGTGTGAGGGAAATCTTTGGATTTGAGTGAGTGTCACATTGACAACTTCTGTTTACAATGGTTTATGCTTATGATACTGTTTTCAACTGAACAAGCCTGAAAGCCATGAGTAAGGATCTTCATATAATATCATGTCTTTTTGACAATAGATAGCCCAGCCTACTATAGTTTATGAATTCGCCCACCCCCTTTGGCACACAGAGGTAAAATTTATTTCTGCCCAGTAGGCTACCTACCTAATTCCCCATTAGAGGATAAAATACTCGCCAATGGGCCTCTCAACTGGCACAGAAAATGGAGGCATGATTTTGAGTGTTGACTCCTCGGAAGTGACTGTCCAAACAGGGTTTATTCTGTTGTTCCCGGTATCCAAGATGAGTCCTGGATGTTGGTGAGTTCATGGGCCACAAATCAACATTCATGTAAATGCTTGACAGGCAGCAGCTGAAAGCCATTTAGTCCCATAACTAAGAGCCACTAGCCCATAACTTCAACAAAAGAAGATGCCAACTTACTATCACAATATATGTAACAAATAGATTAATGATGTCATGCTAAGCGGTGACTTTCACATATTTCCAATTAAGAGGAAAGAGAGAAAGAAGCAAAAGACAGAGAAACAAAATCTGAGGCAATAACAGAATGTTGCAGGTGGAAAGACCTTAATAAATACAGTAAAGGAGATTAAACATTTCTTACAATTATAATTAGATATCTTTGCACTAAGAAAGACCTGCGAGATTTTCTTAAAGAGGTCTAAATGTTAAAGTGCCTTACATCTCAAGCCTCAACACTTTCCTTTTCTCTATCTCCACTCCTTCTCCCTAGATGATCTCATCCCCTCCATTTGCGTTAAATATCATCTGCATGCCAATGACTCCAAAATTTATATCACCCTGAACTTTCCACTGATTTATATATCAAATTGCCCACTTGACATCTCCACTTAGATGTCTAAAAGGTAACTCAAACTTTATAAATCTTACACAAAACTGTTTATTTCCAGGAAATGCAGCCTCTTTCTCCCCAAACCCCAATCATTTCAGTAAAGTCATCCCATTTACCCAGCGTCTCAAATAAAAAGCTAGGTTTCCTCTTCAGTCCCTCATTCCACATATTTACTCCGTCAGGAAGTCCTGTTGAATCAGTTTACAAAATATACTTTATTTTTCCCCCTTTTCTTTGCATCTACACTGTCATCACCCTCGTGCAAATCAGCATCAGCTCTTACTGGACCCCTGGGAAACTCTCTTAACTGGTTTCTGTCTTTCCTTCCTCCAATCAGCAACCAGAGGAAGTATTTTAACGACTGTTAGATCTTATTCCCTCTTTGGAATAATCAAATTGTTTCTCATTGTTTTTATTATGGAATTCAAACGTCAACATGATATAAACCCTGGAGCTGACATGGCATATCCCCCTCCTCACACTCCAGCCACACTGGCCTTTCTTTTTTTCCTGGAACAAGTCGGCTTGCTCCTCCCTCTAGATCTTTTAGGAGCCAGCTTGAAAGTCACCTACTCAGTGATACCTTCCTGTCTGCCCTCATTGAACAGTGAAGTCCCCAGGCCCACCAAAAATGCCATCGTGGCACTCTATTCATCACTTTTCAAAAATATCTTGTTTGTTTATTTATTCGCCTTTTTGGTCATTTCCTCTCAGAATATCATCTCCAGGAGAGCTGCAACTTTGTTTTGGTTTATTTTCTCCCTGTTGTATCCCCACTTAGTGGCACCTAGTAGATGCTCAAATAATGTTTCTAAAATAAATCGTCTGTTTCCACAATTTGTTAAAATCCAGTTTGTGGAGTCCTGGGTTCTGCTGAGGCACTTCAGTTGCAGCTGGAGGAGGAGAAGGAATGCAGAAAAGTGGAACAGGGTTCTGGCCGAGTTTTGAGCTTTCCATTGATTCAACTGGAACATTTTTGCCTTTGTTTATGCAATGGCTTCCACGTAAAGTTTTCTTTGTTTAAAAGTTTATGCTATGAAAAGTATGTGACAACCAGCAGCCCCTTGCCATCTCTTTATGTGACAAATGAGCTACTTGCCTGTGGCTTCAAAAGTGTACTGGTAGCTCACTGAGACCAAAATCCAGGTTCCCCTGACAAAGATTCACAGTCTTGTCTCAATATTTACTTTATTCCAAATATGCCAAGTCCAAAATCCAGTTGTTGTATTCACTCTTATTAAATAATAAAGTCACACTGTCCTTACTGTGATAAGTAATACTCTTCAATGTGCTGGATTTTCTCTCAAACCCACTGTAGAAATTTATTTTAAATGACAGAACTGCTGGTCTGAACTGAATCACAGCTAGATATTTACCCACGGGTTTTTTAAGCAAATAGTTAAGACCAAAGGAAGAAGCTAAATGAGATTTTCTTCACATGTAATGTCTTCCTCTGCAAATCAAGCTGTCAAGCAACAGAATATGCCTTACAGTTACAGTGTAGAACAAATGTCAGATTGTAAATTATGATAATCTTTTTTATAAACCAATGTATAAGCGTTAATTTGAGATTATTAACTGTAGCTTCATTCATAAAGACATTTGTGAATATAATAAAATATATATACTCTGATTTGTTATAGTTGGGAGTCTTGAAGGGGTTTATTTCAATAGGAAAAGAGTTAAACCATAACTTTCTTTTATATTTCCTGAAGTACATCAAATTGAGAAGAATACGACAAAGCACATTCTGCACAAAGCAGATTTGAAACAATGTTTACACCTGGAAAACTCAATTTATGGGGAGCCAAAACTCTTCCAGTTCTAAGAAAATATATGTAATGTGCAAATACGGAAAATAGTCTACAATAGAAATGTTCATAAGACTGTAATAAATAAGTAAACAAATAAATAGACTATGATGAGAGATAATATTCAAGGATAAAGGGAAAAAAATGTGGCATAGTGGAAGAGGCATCTCCTTGAGAGTTAGAAATCCTACATTCTGGCACTGTCTATAATCAACATGTGCTGGTACAAGCCATTTTGATGTCTATGTGTGTCGACTTTGCTATCTGTAATTTAACTACACATTGGACATACTCTGACAGCCTCCCTGTCATCCATTTCCCTTGTCTCCTTGTGATTGAGGAACCAACCAATGAACCAACTAACCCCATTATCTGTGTTGAGGTCTAGATATTACAGACCCTGCCTAAACTCCAGGGTTGGGCCCTTGCCAAGTTAGGTAAATGAGCATATTTCACCCCCTAGTCACAGCTATTGGTTTAAGAATGAGTACAGACCCCAGCTAGAACCAGTGGGCCATGAGAAGGCATTTGCTAGAGTTCCTGGGATCTAAACTTCCCTTTTC
Organism: Macaca nemestrina; assembly: GCF_043159975.1. NCBI lineage: Eukaryota > Metazoa > Chordata > Mammalia > Primates > Cercopithecidae > Macaca > Macaca nemestrina. Next base: position 63,237,690 of record NC_092130.1, read on the forward strand.
TACAATGACTAGAAGTTCTCTTTTCCTCTAGATAATGTAGTATAAGGCTATAAAATTGAAACCACTGCTGTCAATGCTGCTGCCAAAAAGCCAGACTGAAGACAATGATGAAGCCAATCTACAGAACGGGACATAATCCAGAGGCTCATAGAAAAAGGGACTGAAACCATGAGAGTACCACCTCAACATCTGCATATAATTATGCCTGATATCAGTTGGAACTCTGGACTTTTCTGTTATTAAGCTAATAAAACTCCTTTGTTAATCAAGCCAATTTAGGTAGGGGTTTTGTTTTGCTAAAAATATAAAGTACCCTAACATACACAGAACCGATTGTATCTAAGGCCATTTTTAGCAACAACTGTTGGTCACTACACAAGGGTCGGTACCTCTCCTTCTTCCTTGCCCCAACCTTGGTCTCAGTACTGCTGTGCACAGTCAGTAAAGACTGACTCTCCATTCCCAGTCCTGGGCCAGAAGGGAAGAAAGGAGGGACCCATTGAGTCTAAACCAGCCATTTCAATCCAGTGTTTCTTGACAACGGTTAACTTAAGAAGGGGGCATATATGAAGAGAATTCTGTTGGCAAGGAGATTAAGATTTCAGGGAATGGCTTCATAGATTCTTCAAAGAGACTCAAGGTAAGTCTTGTATAAGGCATCAAAGTTCTAGAAAGATGCAGCTATATTTGACCATGAGGTGAGTCGGCTGGCCAGCTAAGAGTAGGAAGATTTTATAAAAGGAAAATACCTTTTCAACAGATCCATGAGCATTCCATTTAACTGCTGAGTTAGCAAACCCTGTACCTACCCTACTCATGGACTTGTTGTTAATTAAGGTAATAAATGTCCTTATGTTTAAGCCATTTGAAACTGCAGATTCTATTACTTGCAGCTGAAAGCATTCAAACTGATCATGCTAGTTCTCAAGTATGTAAATAAAATCCTACAATAGTATATAGCACATTGCCTTTTTAAAAATTGTTTTCAAATACATCACCTCATTACTGTCAAACAGGTTCTATACAATGAGGACCTTTCATTATTTTCTAGAGATAAGAAAAATGTAGATTTGCAAGGTTTTCTGATATTCCAAAGCTTTCCAAACTCCAAATTAGTGTTTTGTTCCACCTCAAATAATTAAATTATAAATCCATCTTACTACAAGAACTCACATTTAGATATACTAATTTCTCACCACTCACAAATAAATGGTGGGATAAATGTCAGAAATATAACAAAATTCTGAAACAAGAACAAGTAAATGCCAATTGGTACTTTAGCTGAGCAATTCTAAGAGCCCCTAAGTATTTCTAATAACCTCCTGAAATAATCTTTCATGTTTGGCTTGGTAAGATATTAAAATTTACAGTTATATAGGAGAAATTTAGTTTAATATGGCTACATCTAGGGGAAAGCAGGATGAATATACCTATCATTAATATCATGTAATGCAAACGTATTGCCATTGTTCAATTTTTATAACATTAAACTGGACTTTTCCTGCTAAAACAACTAGTCAGCTGGTAAAGTAATTGTTTTCCAGAGTGGTAACAGCAAATTATTAAGACCCTTTTGCTAGTGGGTACTTAGCAAAGTACCCAGTTTCATTTTAATTTGATTGTCTGCCTTAAGGGCAGCGCTGCATCAAATTTTGTTTCCACCAGGAATCCATATGATGCAGAAATGAAAAATAATACATTGTATAAGGTGGAGTAAGGAAGTTGATGTAGTAATTTAAGTCCACTTTTAATATAGTAGGATTTTTTAAAAATGTTCCCTGGAGTTCACCAATTGGTATAATATCAAAACTACCCCATGGCTTGGTAGTGTATCTACTTATGTTATACACATGTATGACATCCTCCTTATCCATCTTGCAACAAACTCGTCCAATTCATGGACGTTATTAAATTCTAGTCCTTTTCAAACTCTATATTTAGGAACTTCTAGTGGCTCCAGGCTCTTAATTTTTAGAATTCCTTAAGTTGAATGTGATTCAGCCTTAGTACAGCCATTATCAAACTTTGGAATCCTGACACTTGGGGCATCAGGGGCTCCACAAATATTAAAGTGATTTTTGCCAAATGGTGAGGGGCCTTTTTTTGCCAGGTAACTAATAGCCTTTTATTTATGTAGATTTGGTTTGAATGTTTTTAAATATGGTTTAAAAATTATTGCTTATCATTTACAAAGCATGGTCTCCAAATTATCAAAAAAGATCTTCCGAATACACTTACATGAATTTGCTGTTTCAAACTACACAAGGAAACTGGAAGACATTTTGGTTTTTGCCTGAGAAACCTCCTGCTTCCCTTTTGAATATTTCTTTGGGATAAGCAGAAAGTGCTGTTGGACAGGAAGTTGAGATGACTAGATCAAACTCACAGGATCTTACTATAATTCAAACAAGGAAATTTAAGGCAAGTGAAAGACAAAAACAACCCTTACTGATTTTCAAACACATTGCATTTCTTCCCCTTTGTTTTGGTTTTGTATCTTCTACTAGAACATGACTTAGACTTAACCTCAAAATTTATAATTTATTCTTCTCATTCATATTTTGTAAAATTCAGTCTAAACTCAGATTATTGACTCCTGAGAACTGAATAGATTGTCAGAATGGCTAATTGAGACCCTCTATTTCAGAATGCATTAATTTTCACCAAAAAGATTATAGTGGGAATCTTAGAGAACAAATAATTAGAACTATAGTTTCTATATATTAAGAGCTTAAAATATAAAACATTGATTAATAATGTATGTCCTACCTATACAAAAATGAATGTAGAAGCATAATTAACTGCCATGTATATTATGTATATTTCTATATAATATGTACATATTTATGCACAAATGCATGTAAAAAGTCTACATAAATATTTATATGTATGCTTTTAAAATGGTTACATTCAAAATTCCAACTAATGTTATGAGTAACCCGATAATATTGGCATTGATATTTTGATGACAAAAAATGAACGATTCTCTCATCATCTTGGAAGCTCATTCCTGAAAGTAAAAGTAAACTCAGACTTAAATTGATTTAGACAGTAAACACATTTATTGTCTCATAAAAAAAACAGAAAGCCCAGATTCTGCTGATTCAGTGACTCGGTGAGACTATAAAAAGCCCAGGTTGTCTTCTTCTCCCTGACCTGCCTTTCACTGCATCATCTAGGTTTCATTTTTTAAATTGACAGGTAGAAAAAATATATATATACACACTATATATTACATAATATATACTATATATACTTGAAAACTGGTGAGTAGATTTTAAGTGTTCTCACCACACAAAAACATGACAGGTGTGTGAGGTAATGCACATGTTAAATAGCTTGATTTAGTGATTCAACATTGCATACATATAACAAAGCAACAATGTATACATCATCAAAGCATTATCTATAATATATATGTTTATTTATATTATATATAATATGTATATATATTTATGGTATACAATATGATGCTTTTATATATGTACACAGTGTTGAATATATATTTGTATACATATATAAAGTATATATTTATGGTGTACAGTACATTGTATATTACATATATTTATGGTATGCAATATGGTGCGTTGTTATATGTATACATTGTTGAATCGCTAAATCAAGCTATTCAACTTGTGCATTACCTCACACACCTGTCATGTTTTGTGTGGTGAGAATACTTAAAATCTACTCACCAGTTTTTAAGTATACAATATATTGTTATTAACCATAGTCATCATGATGTACAATAGGGCTCCCGGACTTGTTTCTTCTGTTTAACTGAAATTTTGTGTTCATTTTAGATTGTCGGATGAGGCCAGTGACAACTATAGCAGCATCCAGAGAAAGAGAAGAGAGACTTTCACAATTATGCAATTGAAGCTCTTCCTTTCAAATGAACTGGGCCAATTTACATCAGTACCCATGCCTGGACTAAGAATACAATGTAGTTTTCATTAACTAATTAGCTCGAGTTTGGGTTCCTGGACCAATTGTTGCTAGTGGGGATGGGATTACCACCAGTAAATCAATCAGAAACCACATCTGAAGTTAAGCTTGGATTTAGTATCCTCTGAGTCAAAGAGGTGGACTGGAAAAGGGTTGATACCTAAATAAAATTGAAATTCTACTAGAAAGAAAAAAAGGGTTGGAACGCTTATTGGGTAGGGAACAAATAGGGTTCCTTGTAATTCCATTAAAAACGCAAAAATCACTAAAGAAAATGTCATATAGTTGAATATTATCACAATAAAATAGTCACAATGACCTGTTCATGTTTAGTATCTACACTATAGTTTTCTGAATCATGACTTGGGGATCATAAGATACTAAATTTTCTTTTCCATTGCCAAATGTATGAGACTGCCCTGTCTTAGAATAGACCTAGTGCTGTGGAACTGAACTCTCTGAATTAACAAATGAGATGGATAAATACCACCACAGAATAGAGAGCACTGCCTTTGGAGTCACACTAGACTGAGTTCAAATCATAGACCCTGACCCTGAAATACATATGGCCTCTGCAAAGTTCTTCTGTTATATAATACATATTTAAAGAGTGTGTAAGGACTAAAGGAGATACAGTAAGTCATGTGCTTAGCAGAGCACCTGGAAGGCTGCAAGTGCATGGTAACTGCTGGTGCGGCCCAGACATTTGGCACCCCTGGCCAATGCCTATCATATCCCAGGATTTCCTCCCAGTCTGGACCCAATCAAATTCAACATCACCACTACCACTACACACCCCTAAACACACACACACACACACACACACACACACACACACACACGGTAGAGAGAGAGAGGGAGAGACAGAGAGAGAGAGAGAGAGAATGAGGAGCACATATCCAAGGGTAGTCAGCAGTGCTACATCAGACCAGGCAGGACTACTGCCCTAGCAGTAGGATTGCTGACACTAAGATGAGGCCAAGGAGCATCTCCAGTGCACAACTGCAATGAGGCATTTGTGCAATCTTCAGAGTCATTTGAGGCTCCTCTCTTACCCAGTCCCAATCCTAGTGTACTCCCATTTCTTCTAAATCCACATTCAACCACTTGCTCATCACTGAGTTTAATAAGCTTTGAGTCCCATTGAGTCATCTGTGATATTTTCAATCCTTCCTTATCTGAGAATATTTACTTTTCTAAGTTTAATTTTTTCCTTGAATATAGTAGAACACGTAATTACAACATTTTACCCTAACCCCATCACCACCCCAGCAAGAACAGGAGATTTGGTGATTATGTGAATGTATGAGTTATTCTTTTTTGAAGTGTTTTGTACTTTGTGGATGAAATATGTTTTATGGGTCCAAAGCTTTTCTGTTATTTGTCCATCGCTCAGGACAATAGGGTAATTTGACAACAGATTTTCTCCTTGGCAGAAAAAAAAGTTGATTGCAGGGATGGGAAACAGGGGGAGGTAATATTCATTTCTTTTTTGAGGTTAAGGTCACAGGCACTATAGGATAAAAGTTCTCTGTTTTATGAAGAAATAAAGGATTTTTTATTTCTCTCCTTATATAAGAACACCAGCATACACTCATTTTTTAAATGTTTGATATACCTTTTCCACAGTATTATATGAAAACTTCCTCAAGTCACAAATTTATTATCCACAGTTTATATCTCACAGTCATGAATCTTTATTGTTTGAGCAAACTTTGATGAACATTTTGATATTCACTATAAATTATGTCATTCTTGGTGATTCGTTGAATTGAGACGTATTTGTTGTTTTGAATACAACAATGACTGATACCCCTAAATTAATGCAGGGACACTGGACATCACTAAAATAAGAGTAATCAGAATTTCAGGACTATTCACTTCCAGCAGAAAATTAAGTAGAAATCGGTCATTGGGGAACATGATTTATTTTACTCACATTCTAGAGCTATGCCCATTAATTCTTCAGCTTGCTCTGATAATTAAAATTCTCTGCCAGTGCTGAAAATGTGGCTCTCATTTCTCCTAGAAAAAATTTCAAGAAGGTACATTTTGCTCACATACAAAGCTAGGAACTTTATCCTTCATGAGGAGCATATTTCCATTGCTTATTTTAAGTTATTTCATTATGCATCTGTTTTAATTAATTTTAGTCTAAATATATTTCTCTCTGAATAGCTTCCTATATTTTAGAAGACAAGTTCTTTCTTCTAAAAAGTCTTTTCTGCTACTTCATCCCTAGAAAAACACATCAATTTCACTAATGTTTGGTCTAAACTCTACAAGTTGTGATAACAGATATTCGCCCCTAGGTGTGCAAGTTGTCAGTGTGTTATCTGTTGCTCTGTGTCTACTCATGCACCAACAGATATAATTAGAAGATGAGGGGTTTCCTAACAAAGCTAAAGCAAATTGAATTATCACTTTGTCTAAAGGAGATCAAATAAATAAGTCTTCAAACAAGATTACATGACATTAAGTGCTATTCACATAATTAAATGCACAGTCTTCTATCCTTATATAATGAACGCTTGGATAAAAATACAGCAATGCATTTTTCTATAACTGTGATCTGTGAATTTATTTTTTAAGAAAATATGTCAATAATTTGGCATAATTATAGGGAATATTATTTTCTCATTCTCTTTATATATCTTTTTGTCTAACTCTCATTATCTCTCTCTCTCTCTCTCTCTCTCTCTCCCCCCACCGCCCACCACTCTCTCTGTCTTCCAAATACATACTATAGCCTGACTCATCATGTTGTTTTGTGTCTGCTAAGTAGCATAACACCTTGCTCTTAAGGTAACTCCAATCCACTTCATGCTTAAACATATGTTTACATTCTATACTCATCCCATGAGTAAATAGAAGTCATCCCTACATTCGTGAATTGATCTCCAGATTCTTCCCAAAGAGTAAACCATTCTTCATTTGAGTTCAAAGTAGCCATCCATGTTCAAATATTTTTAATTCTGGCCTCTTGGATAATAAAAACCTCAGTCTTCGGTGACCTTCAGCAAGTCTCTTCAATTCTGTCTCTTACTATAGAACAGGTTTTTAACTTCGTAGGTGACTAGTGATGACGATGTAATTTGTAAAAGATCTGAAGTTTCAGAATGAAAGTTAACAGTTGTGTTACATTTGTTCAATTCTCTGCACTCATTACTTAATACTCCCACCAATGTCACTGCAGAACTGAATTATAGACTCCACAACTGCAAACTAGGTATTTATTATTAAATAATAAATATATTTAATTATACATTAAAGAGAAAAACACTATTTCCAAGCTCATTGTTATGTAATGTCTTAAGGCTTTAAGTAAAAGACCCAAGAACACCCTAAGAAAACTGCACACAAGATAACAACTAGCCCAAGATTTTCTCAACTGTCATCTTCTCTGCTCCTGGGTTGAGATTCAAAAGGGATCCATCTGAAACCTGATTATGCCCATTTCTTCAAACTTGTAACTTATTTAAAAACAATTTTGGATGTAAATCTTCCTTCTGTAGAAAATATAAGCTTTTTTCTTTTAAATTTACAAATGTTACTTTTTGATTACTTTTATGATTACAATCAAAACCAGCCTTGTTCAACTGCTGATGTTGTCATTTATAGCAGCCAGAAACAAAACAATTACAGTCTCGTGTTGCTTAACGATGTGGACACATTCTGAGAAATGTGTTATTAGATGATTTCATCATTGTGTGAAAATCATAGAGTGCACTTATGCAAACCTAGATGGCATATTCTACTATAAACCCAGGTTATTGCTCCTGGGCCACCAACCTGTACACCAACCTGCACTGAATACAGTAGGCAATTGGAACACAATGCTATTTGTCTATCTAACCATAGAAGAAAACACAGTAAGAGTATGGTGCTACTATCTAGTCTAGAGTGAGCCACAGGTTTTCCTTAGTCAAGATGAGTGATAAGCCAAACATGTCAAAAGTGGGGAACTTTGACAGGGAAAAACTGAAGAAAATTAAAAACAAAGAAAAAAATACTCTTCTGTCAAAGGAAACTATCCAGCAGGAGAATCAGTGTATTCAAACATTCTAAAATAGGGATCTCCTCCCACGGGCATATTTCAACATCGTTTGAGAGTGTCGGTTTTGTAAACCAGTGCATTTGTAGAAATGTGAGACATTTTCCATTGTCTTCTCATCTGTACACCTTGGCTAAGAGGTTAGAAGTGGCCAATGTTTCCTTAAGCTTACTTTTTTGTTTTGTTTTCTTTTCTGAGATGGAGTCTTGCTCTGTCACCCAGACTAGAGTACAGTGGTGCGATCTCAGCTCACTACAGTCGCCGCCTCCCAGGTTCAAGTGATTCTCCTGCCTCAGGCTCCCAAGTAGGTGGGACTACAGGTGCCCACCACCAAGCCCAGTTAATTTTTGTAGTTTTAGTAGAGACAGGGTTTTGCCATGTTGGCCAGGTTGGTCTCGAACTCCTGACCTCATGACCTCAAAGTGCTGGTATTACAGGTGTGAGCCACGGCTCCCAGCCCTTAAACGTACTTTTAAACTTCCCATTGATGCATTAATTCCAGATGGCAGATGCTGTCAATAATCTTACCATTGATGCCCTTTGTGTGTATAGTCCTTTTACCTCCTACAAGATAAGGCAATTTTAACCTTCTACAGTGGGCACCTCCGTTGCTACATAATCTTCATGAGGTTGCACATTTTTGTAGCTTCTCACAGTTTATTTTCACTTCTAATGTAGCAATAAAATAAATACAATATTATATTTAAAAGGTATATGATATAATAATCGTATGGCACTACCATCATCTATGCAGTCTGCCATTGGCCGAAACATTCTGCAGTGCATGGCTATATATGAAAACCAGTGTCATCCTTTTGAAAAGACCTCACCTTTAACTGTAATGGCTAACAGTTTTATGACAGAAACTTATTCATTAATTCATTGAATTGAATAGTAGACTTTTGAGTTGGTCTTCATTAATAGTCTATGTTATTTTCATGGTTTAAAAGTGGAGGTGGCTATTTTGTAAGAGCTAATTTGAATTGTTTCCCCAGGACAAAGAGGTTGCATTCTTCCTTTGTGTTATAAAATTTGAGGCTATGATTACAGTATATCTTTGCATCACAATGAACCCAAACTCATTTTAAGGAAGGTTTGACTAAGCATGCTAGAATTGATTGACTCATCTCCTAGCAGAAAGTGGCCTTCCTATTAGGAAACTACTGTGGCCTTCTGTTCAGGTACCTACGTGTTCATAAGATGATTTCAACCCTACCCCAGCTTTAATGATTATTAAAAACCAAGATTCTGCATTTATCTGGGAAAGTTGTCTAAATATATTTTAAATACTTGTTATGAATATGTTATTTTATTCCCAGAAAATATTGATTGGAAGTTCAGTTTTAGTTTAAACATTACTGTTAAATTTATTAAAATAAAAAAGTTTAAAAATCCTGATTCTTCCTTAAGCTTAGAAATTTAGATTACCAATCATATCATCTACTTATAAATCTAACAGATTTCAGCAGCTATTTAAGTAACTTTGAATAATATTTGGTTGTATTAAGTCTTAGCTACACACCTTCAAACATGTTAAATACATTTCTTAAATTTATGACTTTTACTTCCTTCTTAAAGTTCTTTTCTCTGACTTAATAAACACAAATTATCAAATTAAGTAACTCATAAACATAATGAATTAGTTTATAAATATAATGAATCTAATAATATTAATATCTCAACAATGTTTAATCACTTGGTAAACTTTCTGAACATCAGAATGCTGAATCAATTACTCAGTTACACATTTTCCATTAGAGGTAAGGGGCTGCCAAGCTTATGACATATTCTCTTACATATTTATAATTACTTAAAATATCAATAATATTGATATAACATTTTAACACAAAAATATTAATAGTATAATTTTTTCCTCAAGTTTATAATATTCTTAATTATTATTTTAAATCTAATATTTACTATTTCAAAGAATGGATGTAATGAATATATTACTTGTAAAGCATAGTAATAAAAATGAGTATCTGTAAACCCATCACCCAAGTCAAAAAGTAGAACATAGTGAGACCTACACTGACTCCACAGATGGGTTCCACCCCCAGCCTATCTCTTTGCTTCAGGCCAGAAATAACCAAGCACCATCAGTACTCAAATATTTTTTAGTTTGTTTTGTCCTTGCCTATTTTCTTGTGCATAATATTTTAGCATATGCATGTGTATGCCTAAACAAGAAATCTTTTGAGGCATGTACTTTTTTTAATCATTTGTGCATATTTCTAAATTATCCCACTGTTATAAGATGCATTCTTATGTAAGAAGACCCCAGTAAACTATGGCTATTCAGTTCTTATTTTTCTCACAATTAGAAAGAGTCTTCTTATTTCCCTGACTACTGAGTTGAAGGTGTTATTGTATTCCCCATAAAAGGGGGTTTCAAAACTTTAAAAGGAGGTAGTATCTTAGGGCATATTATGGAATCCCTTGCTCAGAAAAGTTTGTGGCTTTTACTCATGAATTACGTGCTTAGATTTTGCATTTTATCTTGTAAGTTACATAGACATATACATGCCTAACTCTTAAGGCATTTGAACTTTATAATGTCCTAAAATATAAAAAACATTAACTTTAAAGACTTTCAAAATTTACAAGGTCATGCTTTATTTCATGCTTAGGGGTGAATCAAATATTATAGATATTTGCAATGATATTTCAGTTGACATTGGGAGCTCTCAAAAAAAAAAAAAAAACCCTACCCTAACTTTAGAACACAAATCACTTTCACTTTCCACCAATCTTCATAAAACAAGATTCCAATATTTTATTTAATCCTCACAATAACAAAGTAATCTATTTACATGTATTTAGGTTATAGATGTTTACACTTAAAACGATTTCAACTAAACACTGTACCTTCTGGTTCACATTAGACATTTCCAACTTTATCCTATTTAACCTAGAGATTGAAAAGCTTAGGCAGTAATATTTTAGTAACCCAAACATCTATAAATAGAAATTCCCTTTTTTCTTTAAAACTCAGGGATTCTCAGAGTTCAGCATGTTTATGAACCAAAAAATAGGATTGTATACACAAACATGGATATTTCACTTTACAGGAGAATCAAGAGATTTTCAAAAGTAAATTTAACTGTACATGATTTCAGCTGTAAGTACTGACAGTAGAACCCAGCCCTTGCTAAAGATGCATTTTTACTCTTAATGTTGAATTCAGTCTTAACAAATATTTTTCAAATGCTCAGCTGAGAGAGACAATATTACTGAAAGCTGGCCTGCAGCCCCTCTTTTCACCAGAACAGAAAGGCTTGACTGAAGAAGCCCATGAATCATTTTTCAGGAAGTTCTAAAGGTGCTCCCAAATTATATATAAAATTGGAATTCTGTAGGCATTTTTCAAGAGAGACAGTTTGCTGCTTGAATCAGATTTTTAAAGTCAAAGCTTCCAAACATTTTTCATGTAATTGTACAAATAAAAAATTGTAATATTTGTATAGCACTCTGGGGAAAACTAGAGAGATTTAAGGGAATCTAAATTGGAATTGATTTTGAAATTCATTACATTTTCTTATGTAATTATAAGCACAAAATGCAAAGTTCTAGAGAAGTTAATAATTATTAAATGTGAATGATATGTCCAAATAAAATATTTTAAAATATTTAATGAGAATCATTAGCTTGCTTTCATGAATACAGTTTTTCAATATTAAGTTTAATGCTTTAAATGGCTAGATACAATTCTTGGTCAAGATTTTTCAATAATGATGTATTCAAAATCTTGGGAGTCACCATCAATGAGAAAATTTATCTCTACAAATAGGCAACAAAAAATATAAATCCAACCAAGATGAAGTAACAGGAACCAGATTTCCCATCCCACTTGAAACAAACAAAAATTCCATACAAAATAGTTGACAGAATAATATCCAAGACACTGGACATAAGACAACAAAGGACAGTGATACCTCAGAGACATTAAAAAAGAAAAAAATGATGAGCCCTTCAGTGCCCCAACCTATAGCCCTTAAACGAATTTCAGGGGGAGACATAGAAAAAAAAAGCAAAGTCTAACTCAGAGGACTCCCAGAATTGAAGAAATGGAGGTGAGAATCTAGGGAGATAAAGGCAGCTATAGAGCATTGATAGAATGCCAGAGAGAAGAGAACTGTATACAGAGAGAATATCAGATATCAATGAATGGTCCCCTACAAGTACTCAGCAAAGTACTGACCAATGTATATATGCAAAAACAAAACAAAAGAAATCAAAAAACAAACAAACAAACAAAAAACTACCCAAAGCCTGGGAGAAAACCATCTGAAAAAATCAAAATAAACTAATAATTCACAGGCCATTGAATAGAATAATGAGGAAGGTCTTGACTCACAGTGCAGAACAATCAACCTCAGACTAAGGCCTGTTCTGGACCTACCTAAAGAATTTTAAAATTAATACTCAAAAGAATCAAACTATTTCCCAGAACAAAATACAAAAATATTTTTAAGAATATATAAATATTCAGCATCCAAAAAATAAAATTTACAATGTTTGGCATCCAGTCAACAATAACCCTCCCCTTACCCTCCAAAAAACCTACTAGAACTGATAAATTCAATAAAGTAGCAGGATGCAGAACCAACACACAAAAATTAGTTGCATTTCTTTTCATCAATAATGACCTATCTAAAAGGAAATCAATAAAACAATCTCATTTACAATAACTATAAAAAATACTTAGACATACATTTTACCAAGGAGCTAAAAAGCCTATACACTGATAACTATAAAACATTGATAAAAAGAAATTAAAGAAGACACAAATATATGGGAAGATATCTTGTGTTCGTAAATTAGAATAATATTGTTAAAATATCCATACCACCTAAAATAATAAACAAATTTAATGCATTTTTCATAAAAATAGAAAGAATCCTATAATTAATACAGAACCACAAAAGACCTCAAATAGCCAAAGCAATCTTGAGAAAAAAATAAAGTTAGGAGCATCACACTTCCTGATTTCAAATTATGTTACAAGATTATAATAATCAAAACAGTATGATACTGGCATAAAATAGACACATAGATCAAGCAAACAAAATAGAGAACCTAGAAATAAATCTAATCAAATATATACCTGACTACTTTTTGATAAGGGCACCAAGAAAACAAAATGAAGAAATGATAGTCTTTTCAGTAAATGATGGTGTTAAAACTGGTTATTTGCATGCAAAAGAATGAAATTTGACCCTTATGATACACCATATACAAAAATTCATTAAAAATCCATTAAAGACATAAATGTAAGACCTGAAACTCCTAGAAAAAAAACATAAGTGAAATGCTTCTTGACATTGGCCTTTGCAATGACTTTTTGGACATGACACTAAAAGTTCAGAGAACTAAAGAAAAATAAGTAAGTAGGACTGTATCAAACTAAAAAGCTTCTGTACAGCAAAAGAAACAATCAACAAAATAAAATGGTAGCATATAATTGGGAGAAAATGTTTGCAAAACATGTATCTGCTTGCATGTGCCCTGCCTTGCCAGTGCTGTGGTGGGAATGCAGGGCATCCCTGTTGATCCACCATAACACCATTGCAGTCAGAGCCTTAGGGGTCACAGAGCCAGCCAGCACTCCACCCCAATGCAAACACAGCTACAGGAGTGAGATTAGGCACTGGAGAAGAATGGACCCTCCCTTGCCCTAAGCAATCACCCCTGCCTGAGGGGGCACAGACAGTGCACACAAACATGTGTCTTTCAGTGTCCCTCTCCCATGCTGACACCACAACCAACATGATCACGTGCACAGATGCTGCAGGCATCCCCACCCCCCTGAGTCATGCTGTCACTGCCACTGTTGTGAATGCCTACATGGAGGCAGGTACCCTGGCAACTGTTAGCAACCTGCAGCAGCTGATGAGTGTATGCCCTGCTAAGTTATTGCTGATGCTGCTACTGGCACATGTAAACAAGGACAGATCTCATTGACACAGCACTACAAAATGCTTTGACTGGCACCAACCATCAGAGTGCAGTGGCCAGTAATCTAGAAGCTCCTCAGCTCCACACAATGCAGTGGATTCCTAAATTTGAGGAGCCAGAGAACAAAGTCAGAGCCTGATACAAGTTCCCCAGAGTTAGAGAATTCAGTCCAAAAGTTGGGAGTTGAGCATTGGTCCCCCTAAAATCTTCCAGAAATGAAGCCAATCAATTAAACCCACCATATACCACAATCAAACTCTCAAGGTCATCAAATAAAAGAATAAAAACACATTCAAAAGTCAGCAATTTCAAAGACCTAAGAAACATCAGTCCACAAAGATGAGAAAGACCCAGTGGAAAAACTCTAACAACTCAAAAAGCCAGAATGCCTTCTTTCCTCCAAAAGACAGTACTACCTCTGCAGCAAGGGTTCTGAACTGGGCTGAGATAGCTGAAATGACAGAAATGAAATTCAAAATATGGATAGGAATAAATATCACTGAGATGCAGAATATCAAAATTGGAAAAATATGGAACTAGCCCAAATGCCCATCAATCAACGAATGGATAAAGAAAATGTTAGATATATATACATGCACACACATACACACACACACATACACACACACACACACACACACACACACACACACACACACCATGGAATACTACTCATCCACAAAAAGGAATAAAATAATGGCATTCAAAGCAACCTGGATGGAATTGGAGACCATTACTCTAAGTGAAATAACTCAGAAGTGGAAAACCAAACATTGTATGTTCTCACTCATTAGTGGGACCTAAGCTATGAAGGCACAAATGCATAAGGATGATACAATGGACTATGGAAACTCTCGGGGGGAAAGGGTGGAGCAGGGAGTGGAGAATAAGAGACTATACATTGGGTACGGTGTATGCTGCTCGGTAATTGTTGCACCAAAATCTCAGAAATTATTACAAAAGAGCCTATTCATGCAACCAAACACCACCTGTTCCCCCCAAAACCTATTGAAATGATAAACGAAAAAACAAGTGAAAAAATAATAATAATAACAGATGCTGGTATGGTTGTGGAGAAAAAGGAACACTTATGTACTGTTGGTAGGAGTGTGAATTAGTTCAACCATTGTGGAAGACAGTGTGGTGATTCCTCAAACACCTAGAGACAGAAATATCATTTGACCCAGCAATCCCATTACTGGGTATATGCCAAAAGGAATATAAAACATTCTATTATAAAGACACATGTACATGTATATTCATTGCAGCACTATTCACAATAGCAAAGACATGGAATCAACCTATATGCCCATCAATAATAGACTGGACAAAGAAAATGTGGCACATATAAACCATGGAATACTACGCAGCCATTAAAAGGAATGAGATCAAGTCCTTTGCAGGGACATGGATGGAGCTGGAGGCCATTATCCTTAGCCAACTAATGCAGAAACAGAAAACCAAATACCACATATTCTCATTTATAAGTGGGAGCTAAATTATGAGAATGCATGGACACATATAGGGGAACAATACACACTGGGGCATATCAGAGGATGGAGGGTGGGAGGAGGGAGAGGGTCAGGAAAAATAAGTTATGGGTACTATGCTTAATACCTGGGTGACGATTTATAATCTATACAACAAATCCCCACGACACAAGTTTATCTATATAACAAACCTGCACATGTACCCCTGAACTTAAAATAAAGGTTTAAAAAGAAGACTATCCACTGAAATGACTCTCTCACTTCTGTTAAAAATCAGTTGTCTGTATATGCATGGGAGCATTTCTAGACCCTCTATTTTGTTTCATCTATTTGTTTATTTTCATATAATATGCTACACTCTTGTTTACTCTAGTTTTGTATATATTTAAATAAGGAAGAACCAAGCCTCCATCTTTGTTCTTATTTAATATTGTTTGGGATACTTTATGTTCTTTGCATTTCCATGTGAATTTTTAAATTAGCTTGTCAATTTTTAGAATATACACTGCTAGATTTTCACTGAATTTTTAAATCAATTTGAAAAGAATAATACTTTTCAAAGAGTCAAAATATTGACTCTTTTGACCTATGATTCTACTAAATAGTTTAATTTCTCTCAGCACTCTTCTGCAGTTTTCAGTACACAGGTCTTTCACATTTTTGTCGAATTTTTTCCCATCATATTTTCGATGCTATATTTTATTTTAAATTTCAACTTGCTTTTTTGTGACTAATATAGAGAAACACAATCGGTTTTTATATATGGATCTTGTTATCTTGCTAAACTCATTTTTTTTCATTCTAGTGGTTTTGTGTAGATTCCATATAACTTTCTAGATATATGACAATGTCATCCGTGAACAAAGACACTTTTGTTTCTACATCTCCAATCTGGATGTTTTAAAGTTCATTTTTATTGCCTGATTGCACGGGCTGGAACCCACAGTGCAGTGTTGACTAGAAGTAGTAATAGCAGACATCCTTACCTTTTTTTCTGATCTTGGGAGGAAATCACTCAGCTTTTCACAGATATGTATAACGTTAGCCAGTTTTTATATTGTTGTTGTAGATGTCTTTTATCTGGTTGAGAAAGATCTCTTCCTAGTTTGCTCAGAGTTTTTTGTTTGTTTTGTTGTTTTGAATAAGAAATGAGTGATAGATTTTTGTCTAATGCTTTTTCTGCATATACCAAGATAATCTTTTCTTTTAATTTTTTTCTGGCATTTTAATATTGTGAAATACATTGATTGATTTGTTAATGTTAAACCAAACCTGAATTCCTGATATAAAATTCACTTTGTCATAATGTATTATGCTTTTTATATATTGCTTAATATGATTTGCTAAAAATCTTTTTAGAATGTTTGCATCTGTGTTCATGAAGTATATTGGTCTATGGTTATCTTTCCTTGCAATGTCTTTGTCTGATATTAGCATCAGGTTAACATCGGCCTCACAGAATGAGCTATACATGTTTCCTCCTTGTCAATTTTCTGAAAAAGTTTCTGTTTAATTGATACAATTCCTTCCTTAAATACTTGATAGAATTCACCAGTGAAATGATCTTGGCCTAGGTTTTCCTTTGTAGAAATGTTTTTACTATAAATTCAATTTCTTTAGTAGATACAAGTCTGACTAGGTTATCTCTTCTTGAGTAAGCTTTGGTAATTTGTGCCTTTCTAGAAATTTGTCTGTTTCCTTTAAGTAGTCAAATTCCAGGGTATAAAGTTATTCATAGCATTCACTAATTATCCTTTGATGATCTGTGTAAATGTGTAGTGAAATCACCTCTCTCATTCCTGATGTTGGCAATTTATGTCCTTCCTCTTTCTGATCACTGTGGCTAGAGGTCTACTTATTTTACTTATATTCTCAGTAAAATTGGTCTAGTTAATTATCACTATTGCTTTTCCATTTTCAATTTTATTGATTTCAGTTTTGATCTTTGTTTTTCTTTCTTATTTTAGATTTAATTTACTTTTCATTTTCTAGTTTCTTAAGGTGGAAGCTGAGGTCATTACTGTGAGATCTTTCTTCATCTCTAATGTAAGCAATTAGGCAATAATTACTAATCTCACCCACCCCACGTACAGTTGTAGTGGCATCAAACAAATTCCAACATATTATCCTTTTATTTCATTAAGTTCAAAATGTTTTGTGTTTTATTTTCATCTTTTCTTTCACCCATGAGCTTTTCAGTAGTGCATTGTTTCTGAATACTTAAACATTCTCTAGAGAACTTTCTGCTATGCATTCTTTTTGTAATTTCATTGTGGTTCATATTTCTATGTGACTTAAATTCTTTTAAATTTATTGAGATTTGTTTTTTGATCTAGATTATGGTCTGTCTTAGTAAATGTTTTGTGTACACTTAGAAACAATGTCTATTCTGCACTTGTGTGGAGTATTTTGTGACATCTCTAATATCATTTAGATAAAATTAGTCGACATGGCTGTTCTTACTGATTTTCTGTCTAGTTTTCTTCTTAATTATTGAGAGTGAAATATTAAAATTTCTGACTATAGCTATTGAAAATTACATATTCCTCCTTATATTTGAACCGGTTTTTGCTTAATTAATTTTGAATATCTAATATTAGATGCATCAACATTTAGGGCTTTTATGTCTTCTTGATGAGTTGATCTCTTTATCATTATGAAACTACATTCTTTGTCCCTGATAATATTCTTTTCAATGAAATCTACCTTGATACTAACATAGCCTCTTTTTATTTGATTTGATATTAATATTGGTAGGGCAGGGAAAGCAAAACCTGCCCACGCACATAGGAGCCAGCAAAGCGATGTGGAAGACTGTCGTGGGCCCAAGGAAGTTGCAGTGAGTGGAGGCAGCAGGCAGGCTGGTGCATGGCTGTGAGGGGCCACCCCGCTGGAGCGCTCTGTCAGCCAGGCATGTTCCACCAGCACAGGAGCTATGATGTAGGTCACCAGGGTACCTGAGGCTGCCCTGCAAGCAGGCACAGCCAGGTCGAAGCTCCAGAAAGGGTCAGTCGACCCAGGAGTGCTCAGGTTGGGCCAGCCCCATCTAATAGTCAAGACCGCGCTGCAGAGTTAGGCTCCGCCGTTCCCCTAGGGCTAAAGTCTCGTATGGGAGTAAAGAGAGCCCAAAGGGGTGGCTGTCCCTGACCATATCCGCTACAGACGCTCAGCACCAAACGCTCTAGGTTCCGCATCAGCTGGCGTGCTGCCCCTACCACTTCTCAAAGCAGCTCTCCCTGACAACTTGAGTGTGCAAGGTGTGGAAGGGTCTCCTATCGTGATTCCAGAAGCCCATAGTGAGAGCAGGTTGCTGATTTCCGGATCAACTCATCCGTTCTCCCTAGCCCTGGTGCACAGTAGCGCTGTGCAGGGTCCCCAGCTTCCTCTTCCTTGAGCTCAGCTTGGGTCTTCCCTCCGTCCACTCTCACTGCCTTCCGGAGATCTATTAGGAGTGTGCCAGTTGTCTGGGTCCCCGGGCGGCAGCTGCATCTAGTCAGCCATCCTCTGCATCTAGTCTGCTATAATTTAGTCTTTTTTTTTTTTTTTTTTTTTTTTTTTCCTTGAGACGGAGTCTCACTCTGTCGCCCAGGCTGGAGTGCAGTGACGCGATCTCGGCTCACTGCAACCTCTGCCCCCTGGGTTCAAGCGATTCTCCTGCCTCAGCTTCCCGAGTAGCTGGGATTACAGGCACCTGCCACCGTCTCCGGATAATATTTGTATTTTTAGTAGAGACAGGGGTTTCACCACCTTGGCCAGGATGGTCTTGAACTCCTGACCTCGTGATGCACCCTCCTCGGCCTCCCAAAGTGTTGGGATTACAGGCGTGAGCCACTGTGCCCGGCCTCATCTAGTCCTTTTAACAAATGATGAGGAAACTATTAAATATACACATGCCAAAGAAAGAAAAAGAAAAAAGAACTATCCATACTTCACACCATATGTAAAAATGTGATCCTCAAAATGGATCACAGATCTAAGTGTAAAACCTAAAATCATAAAACTTCTAGAAGAAAGCATGAGAAAAGTCTCTGTGACCTTGGGCTAGGTAAAGATTTCTTAAATAAAACATCTAAAGTATAATCCATAAAGAATATAATGGTAAATCAGACTTCATCAAAATTTAAAACTCCTGGTCTCAAAATTTAAAAAAAAAAGTTAAGAAAATGAACAAACTATAGGCTAGAATAAAATACTTACAAATCATATATCTGACAAAGGTCTTATAAAGATCTTAAAAAAGAACTCTCAAAACCCAGCAATAAGAAAACAAACAGCCAAATAAAAATAAGCAAAGATTTGAGTAGACACTTTACCAAAATATATTTATATATACATATATATACACACACACACAGATGGAAAATAAACATATTAAAATATGTTCAGCATTATTAGTAATCAATAACATGTAAATTAAAACTATAATGACATACCACTGCACAAAGTAGTGTGTAACATGGTGAAAATTTAAAAGACTGACCATACCAAGCATTGGTAAGGTTGTAGAGGAGGTGAAACTCTCATACACTGCTGGTGGGAATAAAAAAAAAAATGGATCTACCAACTGGAAAACTATTTAGCAGTTTCTTATCAAGTTAGATATACATCTACTATATAAGCCAATTCTTTCTCTTCTGAGTATTTATCTAAAAATAAAGAAAGAGTATGACTAAACAAAGTCTTGCATGTAAAAGTCCACTGAAGCTTTATTTATAATAGCCCCAAACTGGAGAAACCCAAGTGCACATCTAGAGGTGGATAAGTAAACATATCTTGGTATAATCATACAACGGATTATTGCCCAGTAATAAAAAATATTACTAATAAAATTTAAAAGCTATGTTACATGTAACAACATGGATGACTCTCAAAATAACTATAGTGAATTAAAGAATCCAGAAAAAAAAAAAGTACATACCTTATGATTCCACCTACAGGAACTCTAGAACGAGGGTTAATACACTTTTTCTGTAAAAGATATGACAGTAAATATGTGGAGACCATAGAATTTCTGATGCAACTGCTGGACTCTGGTATTATGGCGCGATAGCAGCCATAGACAACACATAAATGAATGAGTGCAGCTGCGTTTCAATAAAACTTTATTTACAAAAACAGGCAGTTGGTCCACAGGCCATGTAGGTTGCCAACTCTTGTCTAGAAAATGCAATTTAATCTATAGTAACAGAAAGCAGATCAGCGTTGTCCAGGAAAGAGGTGAGTGACAAGTAGGTAGAAGAGAAGGGGACAAGGGGGACCTTTTGAGAATAATCCATATGGTCACTCTTTATTGTGGTGATGGTTTTGCAGGTTTATACATATGTCAAACTTGTCAAATTATACACTTTAAATATGTGCAGTTTATTGTACGTCGGTTATACCTCAACAAAACTAGTAACAAAAAGCAAAAGAAGTCCAGGGCTATTTCTCACATCCAATTAAAGATTTACAACAGTTAACATTTTTTGTTCAAGCAGCTTCAGCTCTTGTTTTTCTTCTATTATCTAATGCAATGTTGAAATGAATCTCAAATCCAGTCACACTTTTTCATACCAAGTTTTTTTTTTAATGAAGTTCTCATTTGCAGTATGTTAGTCATCATGTTGCAACTCAGAAGGACATTCAGTTGCAAGCAGAAGTATTTGCTTTGTAAGAGAGATATTTATGTGTTCACTTGAGCTTCACCTGCCAGATACCCCTTCACTACCCTGTCCCTTACTCTCCTTTCCCCACTTTTGTGTGGCCACACTTGGGCCACACTTGGGACTCTGGTATTATGGCGCAATAGCAGCCATAGACAACACATAATGAATGAGTGCATACAAACAGCTCCAGTATTTTCACGGAGCCCTTTATAAATGGGCAAGGGTTATGCTCTACAACTGGAGGCTAGCATGGATGGCAAAGTGGTAGCAACCCCTTGGCCAGACTCAGGTAGTTTTGGAAGAGCAATGACAACTGATGATTGTGGTTTCTGCTATCTATTTAGATCACTGAACAAGTATATAAGCCCTGAAGCAACCAGCCTAGGACTATGGCTATCCAAGACATGACTATCTGTCCAGGGGACTTAGGTGATCCTTGCCCCATCCCTGTTATCCATCCACAACAAAACAGAATGTCCAGCAAACTGTGACATTCTGTTCTAAGACCGTGGCCTAAGAAGAATTAAGCGTGAGACATACATTCTTCTTCTTCTTCTTTTTTCTTTTTTTTAAAGTTCTGGGATATGCGTGCAGAACGTGCAGGTTTGTTACATAGGTATACATTGCATTGGTGGTTTGCTGCACCTATCTACCCGTCATCTAGGTCTTAAACCCTGCATGCATTAGCTATTTGTCCTAATATTCTCCCTCCCCTTGCCCCCAACCGCATGACAGGCCCCAAAGTGGGATGTTTTCCTCCTTGTGTCCATGTGTTCTCATTGTTCAACTCCCACTAATGAGTGAGAACACGTGGTGTTTAGTTTTCTGTTCCTGTGTTAGTTTGCTAGGAATGATGACTTCCAGCTTCATCCATTATTGACTCATGGTTACATTGACAACCAATGGGATTGTTGTTGCCTAATTCTGCCTGGAATGATTTCATTGCAGCCTACTGGGGGGGAATGGAGAGAAACAGGAAAATCCGTTTCCAATGCATTCCAGTGTACACTGCATGGAAACTTCCAAGAATTGATGTGATTTGGTATAAAAGTCCTGGCTGGGGACCGAGATAGGTCTGGGTTGGGATCACAGTTCTGTTTCTTCCTAGCTGTGTGACTCTAAGCAATTTCTTTAACCTCTCTGTGCTTCAGTTTTCCCATCTTTAAAAGTAGAATAACTACCCGTTTTCTGTGAAGATTAAATGAGGTAATAGAAGCAAAGTACTGAATTAAATGTTAGTGATTAATACTATTATCATTTGTGAGGCCTCCTTAGAGAAAATTTTCTCTGGTCTCAATAGCAGTAGCAATAGAGTTTTTCCAAAAGTTGTTTTATTTTTACTTTATGGACCTCATGAGTCTTGTAATTTACTATTTCTTCGTTCATGTTGGATTTAATGTGGCCCATTTTTAGTAAATATGCTTATTTTATTGCTTGTTTTCGGTACCCTTCTGTCTCTGGCTCCTCATATTTTCCTAACATATGGTCATTTTGCCTCATTGCCTTTTTTTAAATGTATTTTATTATAATGTATTTTATCTGTCTTTGCAAGCCATCTTAAATGTTGCGCTGCTGTTGTTTGGTATAGGTTGAGGTATATGTGAACAAAGTAAACTACATAAAATAATGGTTTATATAGTCACATTTAAGGATATCTATTTAACATTTTGTTATTTTTTTAATGTTTCCTTATCTTTAAAGTTGGAATAATGATATTATCTATATTATATGACAACCTCAAAGATTAAATAATGCATATGAAGCATTATGCTACTTTCCATATATCTAGTAATCAATAAATGTCAGCTCTTATTACACTGAAATATGTTACTCTCTTCCAATTCCATTGTTTACTTTTATCTCATTGGGTCATCAAGCCACACACCTTCAAATAATCTAAGCTCCTCATCAAAGTGCTCCAAATCTTAATTCGTGACACCCTTCTTTTTGTTATTCTTGTCTCTGGTCTAATTTAACATCTTTCATTTAGAACAATTAAATATCAGACTTATTGTACACATAAATTCATCAGGGCCAAAAATAAATATATTTTATGGTGAAAATCACCAACCTCTCGTACATCTAGACACGCTTTGAATTATTTTAAACGTTTGGGAGTGGAACGCTGTACTGATAAGTATAGATTGTTTCTGGTTAATATGGACAGAGCTCATTCAAAGGTCCATTATAAGGGATATTTAGATGGGAAGGGACAGGCACTCCATTTTTATGAGATTAAAAGTAGACAGTGGGCAAACTCAGACTGTACTTCTAATTTCCCCCATGCTGATTTTGTGGATTTCATTGAGTTATTTATCCTCTCTCAAGTTGGTTTCTTTGTATGTAAAATGAAGAGATCAGTTCACCTTTAAAGTTTTTGTTTGTGTGTGTGTCTAAGGCAATTCTGTCCTACAACAGAGCCTCTGTATTCCAAATCACCAAAACAGTTCTGTCTTCTTAATTATTGTCTTACAATTCATGCAATAACAAAAATAAATTAAAAGGGGAGAAAAAATTTCAAATGGCAATGTTTGTCACATTTAAACTAGAGGTTTATGTACTGTTTCTCCTTCATGTCTAGCAAGCCCACCTTACTTTAGGATGGATATGTCAGTAATAGGATGACTACAGTTCTCAGTTTGCCCACAGTCCTGGTTTATGCCTGGCGTTCTAATGTAATTTGAATAGCTTCTGCTTTTATTCTCAAAAGGTCCCTGGCTTGGATGATAAATTACATGGTCACCCTAACCAGACAGGACCACTAAAAGTTGTCTTGATAATAGCCACCATTTCTTGTGCATTTAGACACCATACTGAAACACCTTTCACATATCACATATCTTAATACTTACCAATCCTAAAAGCTAAGTATCATTATGACCATTTTCAGATGAAGAAACACTTTCAGAGCTGACAGGAATTGCAAAGCTAGGTCTCTCTGACACCAAAGTCCGTTCATTTATCTTACTGATTAGAGTCAAAGAGTCAAAATGTGATAAATGAGCATTTTTACCTATTAGCTGAGTTTACAGTGACAGCCAGGTTTACAATTTACAATGAAAACAGAAGAGGTTTGTAGATAAGTTGAATTGTGAAAACTGAAAATGAAACTCTGTGACATTGTTTTTTACTTATTATAGACGTTCAACTTTAGATGCCATAAATTTTAGCACTCTTCTATTTTTAAATTCCAAACACTCAAGCATTTGAGATGCTGATGAATTACTCACAAAGTTCTGATTTCCTTAAGTTTAACATATTGTCTGAACACTAATTTTCCTAATACATTTTATTTGTTAAGAGGAATAAAAGAGTAAATAATTTACAATGCCATTGGATAAAAAGTCTCTATTACATAGCAAGGGTCTGACATTTTTCTCTGCTTTTATTGTGCAGTTTTCCTTCTGTACCTTCACTCATTCCAAAGCCATTATTTAGTTTCTATTATTTGCCAGGTAGTTTTGTAAATCACTTAACAGTGTGTAAAGCCTTTTCACTAACATTGTCCCCCCATTGAAGTTTACCTCATTCTAGGTCAGAGAAACCTCTCTTTTTTGACGGAGAAATTCGAAGCAAGTTTGAAAGTGGAAGAGCTAGCCTTCAACTTTCCTCAGAAACACCACTATCATTCCTAAGAAAATGTAGACTAAGACAGTAGATTACCCTGTATTACTAAGTTTTAATTTTTTTCTATTAGCAGAAGTATTTTGGAGAAGACTCATGTTTCCTGATGCATGTCAAAAACACAAAAGGACACCAAAAGAGAAAAATGACATTGGCTAGCATGAAGTTAGATTCTACCATAAAAAGGTATTCATTTGAGGATCCTTTTGCTAACATAGATTCCCTTAAAATCTAGCCATTTCTTTTTAATTGAAAGTTGTAACAGAAAATGATATCTGATTTACATTTTAAATTTCCACGTAACTATAAACTTTTATAGTGGTGAACAGATGTTGATGTGAATTTTACAAAGCTAAGATATACTTTTCAAATTCATGTCAGAGGAATGTCAAACTGAAACTAGGAAAAGAAATTCTAAAAGATGAGCAAAATTGCAGTGACTACTAGGATTGGCTTAGTACTTGATATCTTTTTCCAACTAAAATCTAAGTGACTAATGGTTCAAAGAAGTCTTCAACAATGTGAATCTAAGTTTATCGACATAGCTTGAAACCAAGTTTATAGTTACACTATTAGTAAATATATACACGTGTACACATACATATACACAAAAATATATCATAATTACAGGTCCTTTTGCACACCGTTGTTAATGGATTTCAAAAAAAAGTTTAGATGTTAACTACAAAGTTGTCATGAATTGAGCTTTAATAAATCTTGACATCCACGATAGCAATCATTTCAAAAAAGAGACTAGCAGTAACTAGTCAGGCCCAGAACAAAAGCTACTAGATCTGGCCTCTGATAAATCTGATCAAGTCAAAAACATGTGGACATGATAGAGCTGGTATGAACTCAGAATTGACCCCTGAGACTAATTCCCACCTCCAGTCCCGCATTCATTTGAATTAATATTAAATTCATAAGGGAAAACTCCCAGGAAGATAGGAACCACGCAAAGAGATAAACAAAAAGTTTATCTGAAGGGCATTCCAGGAATAGAAAAATAGTCTCTGCTAAACATGTAAAGTATTCAAAATCATTTCATAGGTTCATGTTTAAAACACCAAAAGGAAATTCAGGACAAAAACGGCATCCAGTTTTCTGAACTTTCTTCAAGATTTTGAATCTATTAGCCTTTGGCATCTTCAGTCTGAGAACTTTTGTTTGGATAACATACCAAATTCAGGATTTTCTTACTCCACTGTGTTCCTTCCAAAGCTCAGATTCGTTCTGATATGTTACAAAAGAGTATGTTGTGGATATATAAAGAAACAGATAGGGGCACCGGATATTGCAGACAGAATATCATCTGTTAACTCATAGATCAATAAGATACAGTAACCAGCTAGGTTCTGTTAATTATGTTTGTCACAGCCTGATAAGACATGTTTTGCACCAGACTATTTTCTATAGCTGGGCACAAACATTCACAGGGGTCCTTGTTGAGGGTTTGAACTTCCACTTAAAATCTCTACATAAAATCCCTAATAAGCAAAATAATTAAATAAGACTTGAACTAACTTCACACTTTAATGCCATTTTATTGGGTGTTCTATTTTACTTCCACTTGTGGTTTAATAATTTCCTGTTCTCCCTGCTCACGGCCAAGGAGTCATCTCACGGCATTTACCAGGCATTCATTGGTCCTGAAGGGTTGCCATAGTCTTGACACACAAGTCGTAAAGCATCTATGCAGAAGCAAATGGTACTACAACTGCTGCTGTTTTACATACAGCAAGAATCACCCAAGGGGCTTAGAACAAATATAGCATTGTACAATGCAGGGCAGCTGGTTGGCTAAATGTGGCCCCCAGCTGTCAATGAGACAACTGATGATAATTAATTACTAGAGATTCAGAATGAGTCCGCCTGTTTTTAAGTCCCTGGTCATAGGACAGGCTCTCTAGGAAGGTCTGCTTTCATTTTTTTCAGGCCACTAGGGAAAATTCTGGGCATGAAGGCAGAACAGATGTATCAGCAGTGTGGATTTATCTCAAATCTGGTGGTAAAATAAATCTGTGGAATGTGAATTATATATTTTTTACATATAGAGTTGGTTAAATGAAGAACTGAATTAACTCATTTTATTGAAGTTGATGTTTACATTTATTTTATATACTTACATGTAAAATTTTTTAATAAAAGTTTTAAAGCACGTAAAAGCACCAATGGAATGCAGGGGAAGTCTTTGTTTAGTTTTAAAAACAGTTGTGTAATAATAAAAAATGGCTAAAAAACTCCCTCTCAGCAGAAACCTGTAATTGTATATTTTTTAAGACTTTCTGATCCTTTGTGAGAGTTCTGTCTTATACTGACTTTGAGTCTCTACATGTACTTTTCATTAGTATCTCCAGGATTATTGGTCTCCCATCTCTTGAGGGCCATGCAGAAATCTAGGATGGTTCTGGGTATCTTTAGATATGGCCACAGGACCACTGAGCTTGTTACACAATTTTGAGCCATTATTTGTAAATGCCTGCCACAAAAAAATATTATTTTCAGTGATCGCTTTATTGAATACTTGTGCATATGTGTGCATGTGTTATGAGCAACTTTCACATACAAATTACTCCTGGTCTCAACACAGATAATGCAAGACCACCTTTTCAATGTATAGGAAATGTATGTGTTCCTTTTGCTTTGATATAATATGATTATCATCTTATAGGCCACATTATGTTAATTGTATATATCTCTTCAGCACCATTCTCAACTGTGGGAGACAAAAGCTTTGCAAATAACTGAGTGTTAATTACACTATGACAGGCTGGGCATGGTGGCTATCACTTGTAATTCCAGCACTTTGAGAAGCTGAAGTTGGAAGATCGTTTGAGGCCAGGAGTTTAAGACTAGCCTGGACAACACAGCAAGACCCCCTCTCTACAAAAAAATAACAAAAATTAGCCAGGTGTGGTGAAGTACATCTGTAGTCCTAGCTACTTGCTGGACAGAGATAGGAGAATTGCTTCAGCCCAGGCATTCAAGGTTACAGTGAGCAATGATTATGCCACTGTACTCCAGCCTGGGAGACAGAGTGAGACTCTGTTTCTAAATATATATATATATATACACACACACACACACACACACACACACACAAATATATACACGTATGTAATATATATTTTAATGTCTATCATATAATAGATACTATGTATAGTATTATCATATATAGTATCATTATATGACATGTTATCATATATCTATCATATATATTATATATATAGTATTATCATAGACATATGTAGTATATCATATATTATTTCTAGTATTATATAGAATTATCATATGATATTATAACATATCATTATATACACATATATACTACAATAATATTAAGGGAAAGAAAATATGGTTTAAAATATTCTCTTTTATTCAACCAGGCAACAAAAACAGACTAGAGTGTTGTTTTATTTTGCTTTGCTTTTACAATTACCTAGCTGGGATTTTGCCAAGTCAAGGCAGAAAAAATAATCAAAAATAAAGGTAATTTACAGCCACTCTAACAACACTGTAAACTTTGTTGGGCAAGCGTTATGTCTATTCATTCTCATCTCTCCCTTTAGGCCTTGCATAGACTTGCTCTCTGGGATATTAGTGCATGAGATATTAGAGACTAAATACAGGAAAATATATTTATGAAGCATTTCATACTGTCATTAAAGGTTAAATATCCTGTATAAAAAATAAATTGCTCTCAATTCACCACCAGGATCATTGCCATGGATGTCACCATAACATCGCAGCAGTGTTATTTGGTTCAATTCCTACTTTTCTCTTCCTTAATAGGAGAAGAATAGGAAAATTATTTGCACTTGAGATTTGTTCTGAAGCTTGCCTTACTTTATAGTATGTTCATTTTATTTTTTCTTTTATTTAAAACAGGCATATTTACAATAACTTTGCAACAAAGCACAATTAGAATTTTTAAAGCCAAAATAAAACAATAAAACAATGAAAAGAAATAAACAATTATAAAATAATTGTAATAATTTAAATAATAAACAATAATAAAACAATAAAAACCCAATTTTTATGGGCAACTAATAAGTATATTAAACAGTTTCTCATTTCTCTTTTTTTTTTTTTTTTTTTTTTTTGAGACAGAGCCTCACTCTGTGGCCCAGGTTGGAGTGCAGTGGCGTGATCTTGGCTCACTACAACCTCCACCTCCCGGGTCAAGTGATTCTCACGCCTCAGCCTCCTGAGTGGCTGAGATTGTGTGTGCCACAACACAGAGCTAATTTTAGTATTTTTAGTAGTGCTGGCCAGGCTGGTCTCAAACTCCTGACCTCAGGTGATCTGCCTGTGCTGGCTTCCCAAAGTGTTAGGATTGCAGGCATGTGCCCGGCCCTCATTTCTCTTCATACAACAAATTGGTTGTTGTACATACATTAAACAAGAAAAAATATTAGAACCAGAGTTTATCAAGAAAAAGTGTTGGGATGTATTTTTTGCCAGATTTATCAATATTTGAAAGGAATAAAACAACACAAACCAATTTCATTTAGATTTACTGTAATACAAGAAAAGAAATTTTTAGTCTAATGTTATTTTGGTATTAGCAAATAAATAATTTATACTAATAATTTTTTAACAAATTATACTAAAATTCATGAAATTATGAAATTATGTAGTGGAATATTTTGCTTGGAATGAAGATATAATGAAGGGGATTTTTTTCATGCTATTAATAAAAAGCTTTTTTCTTGTAAATTTGTTTAAGTTGTAGATTCTTGATATTAGCTATTTGTCAGATGGATAGATTGCAAAAATTTTTCCAATTCTGTAGGTTGCCTATTCACTCTGATGATAGTTTATTTTGCTGTGCAGAAGCTCTTTAGTTTAATTAGATCCCATTTGTCTATTTTGGCTTTTGTTGCCATTGCTTTCGGTGTTTTAGTTGTGAAGTCTTTGTCCATGCCTATGTCCTGAATGATACTGCCTAGGTTTTCTTCTAGGGTTTTTATGGTTTTAGGTCTTACATTCAAGTTTTTAATACTTCTTGAGTTAATTTTTGTATAAGGTGTAAGGAAGGGGTCCAGTTTCAGCTTTCTACATACAGCTAGCCAGTTTTCCCAACACCATTTATTAAACAGGGAATCTTTTCCCCATTGCTTGCTTTTGTCAAACAAACAACCTGATCAAAAAGTGGTGGCTTACACCTGTAATCCCAGCACTTTGAGAGGCCAAGGTGGGCGGACAACGAGGTCAGGAATTTGTGACCAGTCTGACCAACATGGTGAAACCCCGTCTCTACCAAAAATACAAAAATTAGCTGGGTATTGTGGTGGGCACCTGTAATCCCAGCTACTCAGGAGGTTGAGGCAGAAGAATCGCTTGAAACCGGAAGGTAGAGGTTGCAGTGAGCCAAGATCATGCCACTGTACTCCAGCTTGGGCAACAAGACTGAAGCTCCATCTCAAAAAAAGAAAGAAAAAAAAAGTGGGCAAAGGACATGAACAGACACTTCTCAAAAGAAGATATTTATGCAGCCAATAAACATGAAAAAAAAGCTCAATATCACTAGTCATTAGAGAAATGCAAATCAAAACCACATTGAGATACCATCTCATGCCTGTTAGAATGGCGATTATTAAAAAGTCAGGAAACAACAGATGCAGGAGAGGATGTGGAGAAATACGAATGCTTTACACTGTTGGTGGGAGTGTAAATTAGTTCAACCATTGTGGAAGACAGTGTGGCAATTCCTCAAGAGTCTAGAATCAGAAATACCATTGATCCCACAATCCCATTACTGGGTATACACCCAAAGGATTATAAATCATTCTACTATAAAGACATATACATACGTATGTTTACTGCAGCACTCTTCATAATAGCAAAGACTTGGAACCAACCCAAATGTCCATCAGTGGTAGACTGGATAGAGAAAATGTGGCACATATATACCATGGAATACTATATAGCCATAAGAAAAGGATGAGGATGAGTTCATGTCCTTTGCAGCGACATGGATGAAGCTGGAAACCATCAGCAAAGTAACACAGGAACAGAAAACCAGACACCGCATGTTCTCACTCATAAATGGGGGCAGTGAGAACACATGGACACAGGGAGGGTAGCATCATACACTGGGGCCTGTTGGGGGTCGGGGGGCTAGAGAAGGGATAGCATTAGGAGAAATACCTAATGTAGATCACGGGTTGATGGTGCAGCAAACCACCATGGCATGTGTATACCTATGTAAACCTGCACATTCTGCACATGTATCCCAGAACCTAAAGTATAATCTAAAAATAAATAAATAAATAAATAAAATAAAAGCTACCCTGTAAATACCTTGTTGGAACAAATTTTTTTCTCATATTCACTGTGAGATACAAAACTACCTAGAGGACGCTAATGAGAATTTCTATACGAATTTGCTTTTTTTTTTTTAAATTCTGTTTCTAGAAAGAGCCTTGGCCCAGTGCTATGGATCATGCCTGTAATCCCAGCACTTTGTGGGGCCAAGGCGGGTGGGTCACCTGAGGTCAGGAGTTCAAGACCAGCCTGGCCAACATACTGAAACCTTGTCTCTACAAAAATACAAAAAAAAATTAGCCAGGCATGATAGTGGGTGCCTGTAATCCCAGTTATTCGGGAGGCTGAGGCAGGAGAATCGCTTGAACTCAGGAGGCAGAGGTTACAGTGAGCTGAGATTGAGCTACTGAACTCCAGCCTGGGTGACAGAGCAAGACTCCATCTCAAAAAAAAAAAAAAAAAGAAAGAAAGAAAGAAAGAAAGAAAGAAAGAAAGAAAGAAAGAAAGAAAGAAAGAAAGAAAGAAAGAAAGAAAGAAAGAAAGAAAGAAAGAAAGAAAGAAAGAAGGGCGGGCCTTAATGATACCTATTTTCCATTCACTCGGTTTGATCACAATTTATCCTGGACAAAAGAAGAACAGAGAAATTTCAATAATTTTTATTGCTACTTATCTCTTAAGGATTGGTTAAGAAACTGTAGTCAAATAAAATTTAATTACAGTGC
The DNA here is from genome assembly GCF_043159975.1 of Macaca nemestrina. Lineage (NCBI taxonomy): Eukaryota > Metazoa > Chordata > Mammalia > Primates > Cercopithecidae > Macaca > Macaca nemestrina. The sequence goes on from NC_092130.1 coordinate 63,269,401, forward strand.
TAATTAACTCAAGAAATAGAGAAGGAATGCTAGAAGGGGAAAGGAGTAATGTGGTGGGACAAAAAGAGAAAAGGAAGGAACAATGATAATGCATGGGAGAAGCATCGAGGAGGAAAAGAAGAGGAACTGAAGTTGAAAGACAGAATAAAGGTCAAATTTTGTGGAGCTGCACTTCATTCATCAGTTAGAAATAGGAAACCTTCTAAGGAATGGCCCAAAAAATCTTTAACAAAACATTGCATGAATGAATGAATGAATGAATGAACGAGTACTTTAATGGAAGGGTGGGTTAAAATTATTTTCAAATGCCTTTTGGTGGGTTCAAATTATTTTCTTCCAATATAACCACAAAGCATTCTAATAAATGACTTTCCCTAAATTTGACCTTTTAGTTTCATTGAGTAACCTGGAGAAAGGGTGAGGCTGATTGTCTTCCAGTTAAATTATAAACCATTTAGTGCATAGATTCCTGTCTCCTGGGCTTTGAATACTTACATAAATAAAATAAGAGGTGGCCCCTGTTCTAGTATATATGGCAAAGGTCATATATATATATATATATTTATACACACACACATATATATATAACAACCTAAGAATATTTACCAAAATATAATTCAAAAAATGAGTAGATCTCCCAGTGCTTTCAGAATGTGGAGTAAAGATGGAGAAAGCTCTGAGATCAAGTCTTTGGAAAGAACTGGTGGAATGGAATAAGTGCAAGGGAAACAACAGGTAGTAATGTGCAAATTAGAAAATTATTCCATACTCATGTTTTTATTACTAACTAGAGCATAAGGCTCAAGTGGGATAATAATGTGAAAATGAATAGTGGACATCTATCATTTCTGACCATCCAGAATTCTATTTCCATTTTTTTCTTATTAGCATCCTCAGCTTCCTGTGGAGAAACACCCTTTCCCTACTTCTAATTGCAGTATTTTGGGTGAAGCTAAGCCTCACAACGAGAGGATGTCCACTCAAGTCAGCCATTGAGAACAGCACCCCCCAAACATCCCAGGGATTAGTTCAGGGATGGACAGGTGACTGAAACTGACAGTCAGATAAGAACAAAGGCAGGAAGTATTTGAAGAGTTTTGAGGAAGACACATTCTTTCATCTGGTTCCACTCAACTAGTACAATGTCAACCTGGAGCATCTACTGGTGACCTTTGCGCCCATATGAGAATGCCCTGTCTGAGAAAGAGGCCAATACAAATGAAAGGAATGACCATACATAGAAAAAAAAAAAAATCCTGCCAACCTTTTTTGTGATCCCTGAATTCAACTATACCTAAATTTCAATATCCTTCAGAACTTTAAATTATGTGAGCCAATAAATCACCTTTTCTGCTTAAACCAATTGTAATTAAGTTTCTGTTATCAGCAACCAAAAGAATCTTGACTGATACAATAAAATATGTAAGAAGGAGAAGATGGAGGCCTTTCAGTTCTAACGTGAGGCACGGGAACAAAAAAACCCAGGAATGTAGGTAAGTCTCACATGTTAGTAGGAATAGGGTCAGCCTAAGTATTCGAAAGTGCAAAGGGTATAGAAAATTTTTCATTCAAATTCTCACTCTTTAATGAGCAACGTAAACCTGAGCAAATAATTCAACCTTTGGGGGCCTCAATATTCTCTTCTATAAATAGGGATAATAATATCTACCCTGGAGGATATTTGTGACTATAAAATGGGATAATATACATGTGAGAACACAGTGGGTACTCAGTAAAGACTATTCCCCTATTCCATTCCCTACTGGAAATGTTATCAGAATTTACATAGCAGAAGTTACACTGTTTCTGGGAATTCAGTTACTTTCCAAATGCCAGAAGTGCAGCCCATCCTCCTATGCTTACCCTGAAAGTTTATATCCTATCACACCCCAGTCTATCCTATCCCTTCTCAATGTAATTTCATTCACAAGATGCTATGTCAACCAAAACAGTTTATATTTTAGGGAGGGTCACATAAGAACAAAAATATTTAAACCTGTAAGAATGATTTTCTAAAGTAGACATTTTAAGCATGTTGAGGATAGTTTGTAGAGACAAGGAATTAAGTTCGTCTAGATGCTAACATAGCATGTGAAAAAATGTAGTTCACAAATCAACCCACATATATATATATATATACTATTTTTAGATTTAGAGAAAACTGGTTACCAGAAAATAAATCAGCCTTAAAGCTGTATGTAAGGGAGTTACAGGATAAAGTATGTTGTACATTTAGACATAGAAAGAATACCACTAAAAGTGGAATACACCAAAATATTGAGGTAAATACAGTCTAGCATCACTTAACAACAGGAATGAAAACTAAGGCAAAAACTAAAGACAAAAACTAAGACAAAAGCACACACATTAGCTCAGGACTACACAGGGTCAGGATCGTCAATATGACTCTCTTCCTCCTCCACATCTTACCCTTCAGAAGGTCTTTAGGGGCAATTGCATGAACAGAGCTGTCATCTCCTATGATAACATTCACTTCTTCTGAAATGTCTCCTAAAGGACCCGCGTGAGGCTGTTTTACAGTTAATTTGTTTATGTAAGTAAAAGGAGTAAACTCTAAAATAATGATTAGAAAACATAATATAGTAAATGCATAAACCAATAAAATATTTATTATCATTGTCAAGTATTATGTACTGTACATGATTCTATGTGCTATACTGTTATATGACTGGTGGTGCAGTGGGTTTGTTTACATCAGCATCACCACAAACACTTGAGTAATGCATTGCACTATGATGTTACTATAGCTACAGTGTCACTAGGCGATAGGGATTTTAGCTCTATTATAATCTTATGGGACCACTTTCACATATGTGGTCCATCACTGACTGAAGTATTGTTGTGTAACGCATGGCTGTATTGAAAACAACGCTATAATTTTAAAATAGTTTCTCCTGTCTCACTTCTCCCTCACCCTTTTGACTCAAAACTGTCTTTAGCTGACAAAACTATACTGAACAGGCTCTGGCAAAGGTACCAGTGTCTCTTAATGCCCGAATGGAATGGACTCTTTGCTGACCTACGTTGTCTGACTTCTCTTGAACTAGCACACTGCTCACTACTCTCATCCTGCAACTCTGTCTACCCATTTCCCTATTACACTGTTTCCTGGTTGTCTTCCTTGCTCAGTCTCTTTCATACATTCTCCCTTTACAGGAGCTATATTAGTCTGTTCTCATGCTGCCATTAGGTTGGTACAAAAGTAATTACGGTTTTGCCATTACTTTCAATGGCAAAAACCACAGTTGCTTTTGTATCCAGTATAGATAATATAAAGATACTACCCAACACTGGGTGATTTATAAACAAAGTAGGTTTAATTGACTCACAGTTCCACATGGCTGGGGAGGCCTCAGGAAACTTATAGTCATGGCATAAGGGGAAGCAGACACCTTCTTCACAAGGTGGCAGGAGAGAGTGTGAGCATGTGAAGGAGGAAGCATGTCAAACACTTATAAAACCATCAGATCTCATGACAACTCACTCACTCTCACCAGAACAGTATGGGGGAACTTGCCCCATGATCCAATCACCTCCATCCATGGACATAGGGAGATTACAATTCGAGATGAGATTTGGATGGGGACGCAGAACCAAACCATATCAGGAGCTAATTGAGCTTATGCATTCAGTTGCTACCTACTTGCTAATGAGTCTCAAATCTATATGTCCTGATTAAGATCTTTGAATGCAATGAAGGACATTTTCACTGGATTCTCCACAGATTTCAACCACAGATTCTTAAAATTCTTCTCCTTCTCCTGCATTCTTTTTGTGTGTATGAATAGCATTTCCAGCCACCATGTGACCTCTGGGACACTTGGGAGTCAGCCTAGATTTCCTTCTCTTTCTCAGCCTAACACCCAAGCAGTCAATGAAAAAATCTTATAAATTTACCTTCTAAATCATTTTGTAACTGTATCTTATGTCCATTTCTTTGCCTTTCTTTTATTTTTAACTTAGGCATTATCTCTCACCAAGAAATATACTGTAATATAATACATTGCCTCTAATCTTATACTTCCCCTGTTCATTATCTATATCACTGCTGCAATGTTTTGTTTTTCTAAAATGGAAAATCATTCGTGTCCCCACTGTCATCTGTTTTATATCTTCATAACTTTTCTCCCTATCTCAAATGCCCTGCCACACTTTAACCAATCCTGATGAGTCTCAAATCTCATCGGCAGATTTTAGTGACTCTAATTTATCTGCAAGCCTCATCTTCTGACATCTCCACTATTAACATTTTGATGACCACTCTCCCACTTTTACACCAACCTACTCTGAAAGGACAACTTTTCCCATTGCATCTTCAACACTTTGTTACATTTGGTTAGGTATCTGTTTTTCCTACTTCATTTGTGAGACAGACATTCTGAAAATGTGAAATGTATAATGTTCATCTCTGTAGATGCAAGGACTTGGTGCATAGTAGGTGCTTAATAAATATTTACTGAAAGAATTATTACATTTATACAACTTGTATGCATGACATACAGAGAGAAACAGTAGAGAAAGTTGAGCACAAACAATACAATGACTGGGTAAACAATTAGTACCAGGTACATCTTGTAGCCATAATTCAATTGGGTAACACAGATGGCTTTTTATCAGAAAAAGAAAGGGTGGAATAGAAACTTTACTCCTAAGAGAACATACATAACATACTATGGCAGATAGTATTTTTCCAAAATGTCATTACAAGATCTCCCATTGCACACGTTCTTCTGCGATGTGACTTTGTCACTCCTCTATCAAGAATTAGGCTCTCCACCTTACTGAACTTAGATGGACTCTGTGACAGATTTAACCAAAAGAATGTGATAGGTGTAATGCTATGTCAGTTCTTGGCATAATCCTTAACTGGCCTGGTGAATTCTGTTTCTTGCTTCTTCAAAGCTAGCTACCATATATGAGGTACACTACTAGACCACATTCTTTAAAAAGCCAAATCACATGGAGAGGAAATTAAAAGTGTGAAAGCATGGAGAGTGAGGCACCTGACTAGGAATGCAGAGGTCATCTTAGACACCAGCCCACTTGAGCCTTTAGATGATTCCAGCCCCAGGTGCCATCTATTTACAACAGCATAAATGATCCCAAATGAGAAATGCCTACAGGTGCTCAGTCAACACACAGAAGCAGAAATAAATAACAAATTGGTGTTAAGAAAAAACAAATTTGAAGTTGGCATGTTATACCAATAAATAACTAAAACACAAAATTGGTTCTCAATTTTTCTCTAACATTGTTAGAATTTCTATATTGAGTAATTTGTAATAGAAGCTAGCTTCCAAATACCTATCAACTTCATGAAAGCACCATGAAAATTTAAGGGCAATAGCAATAAAAATATAGCAATATCTGAAGATCTTTTTAACTGAAAATATTTATTGTCTTTAACAAAAATACAGAAAAAAATCCTAATATCTACTGATAATGAACTGCTTAAAATAATTATATATCCCCTGAATAGAACATCATATATTATAAAATGAATGTCTTAGCCCTGTACAAATGGGCAAGTAATGATGCCAAAATAATAAATTAAATTGCAAAACAGTATACACAATGTGGACCCCATTCATTAAAGTAGCATATATTTATTTTTTAAATTCAGAAAAAAAAAATGTAAACATGTATCTATAAGGACATAGTTACCTCTGAGAAACTAATTTACAATAAAGACTATAATTTTGCCACACTTATGTCATATTGATTAAATACTTTTGTAGTTAATATGTATCATATTTTCTGTAAGAAAAAGGCAAATCTGTAAAAAAACTAAATGTCTGATTTGTCCCTCTACTATTCTCCTCTCAAGATGGCCTTACCCAGCTTCTTACGTTAATTTGTGTCTACTCTTGTTCATCTGCCCCTTAACAATACCATAGAATTTTAGGGTATATGTCATGTTATTATTATTGAGCAAACTTATTTGACAATTCCAAATCCAAATTGTGTACCCTGGCAATTGAGGCCTCCACAATATTTTTCTCAACTCTTAATACATTTTTTTCCAGTTTTATAAATGTTTGATTCCAGTTGAACAAAACTACCTTTGTTCCCAGAGCTGTACCCTGTCTTTTCTGCATCTGGACAACTTGTGCTGTTCTCCTCACCCGGCGTGTTTCCTCCAGGGTCATGTAGTGCCCACCCAGCACCCACCCTTCAGGGCCAGCCCTGTTCTGTGTTTTCCTCATGGGAAATCATCTGGCCCTTTTTCTGCTTTGTCTTTGTGCTTGCTACTCTCTACCTTGTATTTTTTTGTGATTATTTTATTTTACTTTTAACTGATGTTTTGAATAGATATTTAATTCACATAGTTCAAAGTTGAAATGTATTTTAAAATATACAATGAACAACCTCCCTCTCCAAATACCCTGTTCTCAGCCTTTATTTAACCTATGATTTGCTTTTTCATGATTCCTTGCAGGGGTGTTTTGTGTACATACAAGCACACACATGCTTATTTTCATCACTTTTCCCACAAAACTCTACATGTTGTCCTGCACTTTGCATTTTTCACTTAACAAATTTACCCATTTGACCATAAATATTAAAGAGCATTCTATCATATGTCATGAACTGTTCTAGGCATTGGAGGAATAAAAATAAGCAAAAGAGGCCAAAAAAATTCATTCTTACAGAGTTTACACTCTAGTGAAGGAGTTAAACAAGAAACAAAATAAATATAATGTACAACATGTTAGATGAAACATGCTAAGCATAAACTAATAGTAATAAAGCAGAAAATGGAAAACAATATTCTAGGGGGCAACATTTTAGATGAGGTGACCAATAAAGTCTTTACTGAAAAGGTACTTTTAAAATAACATTCTGGAGGCAGTCAGGATACTAACCATGTGTTAATGGGGAAATAACATTTTAGGAAGAATGAAAAAGTATAAAAGCATGAAGTAGAACTGTGTATGGTTGGCACTGGGAAGATCAAAGAGCCTGTTGTGTTTAGAGCAGAGGGAAAAAATGACACACTATCCATGTTTTACTTACATTTTAATCTAAAAGTTTATATTATTTGACATAGTTAGTATGCACGGTTTATCTCAGTTTTTTCCTATGCTTAACCCAAAGCCTTATAAATAGTAACTATGCACGAGATGTTAAATAAGTGGATGTATGTATAAGAAAATGAATGAATTAATAAATGATGCATAATCTAAGACCAATGATATTTATTAGATTCAGGGTCTTTGCACTTGCCACTTCCCCAGCCTGGAATGCAGTATGGAATCTTCCACATCCATGTGGCCAGTACCCTCAAGTCTCCAAGATCCTTACCTAATAGCCACTTCTCAATGGGAACATTGAATATCTCATCTAAAATTAACCAACAAAAGTAAGAAAATAAAGAATAAAAGAATAATGAATAGCTCTGTTTAGGCTCCTGAACTAGAGAACTTTGGCATTGCTGCACAAAATTCTAGAGAGCTAATATGCAGGAGGAAAGTACATGTGAAAACAGGCATAGCACAAAGGATTCTCCATCGTTCCACCATGAAGGTTATGTAGATGTGCTTTGTCAGTTATCAGGAACTATAGATTATTTGTTAGGTGGTATGTTTATGTCTATGATGTACTGACAGGCGTGATCCAGTTTTCTCAAATAGGCATCATCTCATGACAAATAAATGAGCTTGGAGGTGTTTCTGAGTACCACTGAAGGAGATCGAAATTCAAGATTTCCATTTGTCTTTTACATGCCACATAGATCCATTTTCAACCTTTTTAATTAGCCTTGTATTTATGATAAACAAGGACCCTTGTAGATAATACTTCAGATAAAGGAACAACTGCTGGATTTTAAAACCAAACAGATAATAGACAAAGAATGTAGAATTCCTAATGAAACCCCAGATTGAGGGTTTTGGGGATATGTCTCCACCAAGAACAGAGTGTGCTGAATCTAATTTGCTGTATCATTGCCAAATCTGATTCTGGTTTTATATTAATTGAAATGGATGCTTTATGAAACAAAGACCTACATTCTGAAAATTGTTTTCCATGCAATGTGCATTAAGGAAACTTGTTCCATAAGCACATCTGGTCCTGGCTCATCATGCTGTGAGGAGAATCTACGTACTGTCTCAGTGCTCTAACATTAAAACTTTAAGAAGACCTTGCTTCCCTAAACATATTCAAAGACAATTCGTGTCAATATTTTCAAACCTTTCAAAACCCTCCTTTTCCTGACATGCACCTTATATTGTTGCTCTTACTGTTTCTCATCAAGTCATAGAAGAGTGCTGAAAATACTGCTCCAATTTCTTAAGCGTGTCTCAAGCATAACATACTATTTTTCAACAGATACTACAAAAGCCCTCATTGATCTCTAAGGCATTTAATACAAAGAAGAAAGCCAAAATTGTGCCTGTAGTTGTACATTCTTAAAGCACTAGTTTACATAGATGTTTATAGGCTCTTCCATCTTACTACTCTGAAAAGGATACTTCTCAATTTTAAAATCTACTACAAGGAAAATTATAATCTAGAAACTTAGAATCATTTTCTTCATATTCTAATATTGTAGCATATTCCTACTCTTTTGAGATTTATTTTGTGACCAAAAGTTGTTTCCAATATTTTCTGTATTGACATTTAAGACAAAATATATGGGATGTGCTAAAATTATATATCTTTATTTGATTTCTGTTCATTGCAAGTACCTAGTCTTAAAAGATTAAAACAAATGTAAATGTGAAATAAATGTTTATAAGTGACTTTATAAGCACATAAGTTATTTAAAACAGGAAAATAATTTCATTTGGAAAAAGCATTAAAATGATCAGATATATAAGGAAACAAAATGTGTGACTTTATGGAGGGATAAACTAGAAATTCAGAAAAAAGCAAAAAAGCAAAATAGATTTTTAGGCTCTGTGGATAAAAAACTAAAAATACATAGTAGTAGAAAACATTGAAATTACTTTAGATTTTACTTACATTTTTAGTTTAAGAAATATTTCTGATTTTTTCCTCATCCTTCAAACTTTAAACAGAAGTTTCATAAACAAAACTACGTTTGCCAAATATTAATTATTTAATTGCCAAGATTTATTCAGAAAGCAGAAATAATCATTGAATCATGAGGACATCTTCATAAAATTTCTGCTAATACATCCAGTTACAGAATGTGGTTTTCTGATATATTGTATGCTTCTGTAAAACATTATTAAAATATGAATTACTAAATGAAATAAAACGAGATAAAGTGACAAAATGTATGCTATGTTCAATTTCAACATAAAGTGAACACATTTTACCCAAGCCAGAAGAAAGGGTGAACCCTCAAGAAGATTCAGTATGAAACAGCCTATTCAGACATCTGAAACCTAAACCTGCTTCACATGAGTTGCTCCATGGCACATTAGCCAGGGGTATTTACTAAACACTTGGTTAATCCAGGGTTTAAGGACTTTGGCAACTTTCTGCTCTCTCTCTTTATTTAACCAACATTCCTTTTTTTTTTTTTTTTTTTTTTTTTTTTAGATGGAGTTTCGCTCTTGTCACCCAGGCTGGAGTGCAATGGCGCGATCTCGGCTCACTGCAACCTTCACCTCCTGGGTTCAAGCGATTCTTCTTCCTCAGCCTCCTGAGTATCTGGGATTACAGGCACCTGACACCACGCCCAGCTAATTTTTGTACTTTTCTTTTAGTAGAGATGGGGTTTCACCATGTTGGCCAGGTTGATCTTGAACTCCCGACCTCAGGTGATCCACCCACCTAAGCCTCCCAAAGTGCTGGGATTACACGTGTGAACCACCGTGCCCTTAACCAACATTCTTAAACATCTACCAGTGCCAGTCACTGTACTAGCTCTGGGAGTACAGTGGTAAACAAGTTTGAAAAGGTCACCGCTATTAAGGAGTTAACATGCTAGTGAAAAACCCAGGTGATTAAGACACACAAATAAAGAAACAAAGTAATTGCAGGTGGTAATGAAGACTCTGAGGAAAATAAGTGTCTTGAAATAGTTACTAGAGGAGCTCATACTTTAGATCTGGTGATCACAGAAGGTAACATTTGAATGGAGATCTGCATGATGACAAGACCAAGGAAAGATGGAGGCAAGAGCATTCTAGAACATAATAAATACTCAGTGAAGAAATTTGGATGCAATGTTAGCTTGTCTGGAAAACAAAAGTAAATAAGCAACTTGCAATTTTGGCTATCATAGTCTAACGGGTATCATACTTATAACTCGTAATGTAAATAAGAATAAAACTTGACACAACTAAGTAAAGCAACTGTTTTCAGCCATTGCACAATTAACGGTACCTGGCCATCATCCTTGACAGCAAGAAAACATGGGTGGAGCATCATATCCACCCTGGCTTTCTGCCTAGGGGTACTCTCAAAATCGCAATACAGAAAAGGACAGTTCCAGCAGACAAGAGAGGTCTAGCTAAGTAGAGGACTTAGAATTCAGGGCTGCTAAAAAGGCTGGAATTTGCCAGACCACAAATTGAAGGAAAAAAACTGCACAGAAATCTGCATAAAGACCCCCTTGAGTCTGGCTAAATACTAAGCTATGCATGTCCATGTAGGCAATATTCTGCAAGCCTTGGCACAAAACAGCTTCTGGAATTGAGCAGCTGAAAACACGTTCTGGAGATTTCATAGTGCTGTGAGATGTTGGAATTTCGACCATCCTTTGTAGAGAGAGATATTTCTGAACCTGTTGAATACTCAATTGAGATACCAATAAGAATACACCTTATGAATAGAGCTTCTCTAACCTTAGAAGAAGAACTACTCTCAAGCCTGTAATCCCAGCACTTTGGGAGGCTGAGGCGGGCGGATCACGAGGTCAGAAGACCGAGACCATCCTGGCTAACACGGTGAAACCCCATCTCCACTAAAAAGACAAAAAAATTAGCCAGGCATCGTGGCGGGCACCTGCAGTCCCAGCTACTCAGGAGGCTGAGGCAGGAGAATGGCGTGAACCCGGGAGGCGTAGCTTGCATTGAGCTGAGATCACACCACTGCACTCCAGCCTGGGCTACAGAGTGAGACTCCATCTCAAAAAAAAAAAAAAAAAGAAAGAAAAAGAAAAAAAAAGAACTACTCTAGAATTGCCTTAAAAAAAAAATAAAACAAGACTATATGAGTTCAAGAAGACCCTTCAATAAATTAACTGCCTTCCAGAAGACCCAACTCCATCAAAGGAAGAAAACACAACCAAGATTCTCAATAATGTAGCCTCCACAGCTTATAGTAAATAATATTAACTTTTAAAATTATGAGGCAAGCAAAGACCTAAATGTGACTAAAACTAGGGGGAAAATATTCGTCAATAGAAAAAAATTACAGAAATGACACCATTGTTGAAACTAACAGATAAACTCACTAAAAAAAGTACTGTAAATATGTTCAAGAATTTAAAGGAAAGATGAACATGTTGAATGAACAGATGAGGGATCTCAACAGAAAATTAGAAATTATATTTTAAAAATAGAAATTATAAAACTGAAAAATAAAATATGTGAAGTGAAAATTTTATTAAGCGCAAATCAAAGATACCAGAAAAAAATCAGTGAGCTTGAAGGCAGATCAATTTTTAAAAATCCTAATTTAAGTGCAGAAATAAAAAAAAATTCTTAAAAGAAAATGAGGCCAGGCGCCGTGGCTCAAGCCTGTAATCCCAGCACTTTGGGAGGCCGAGGCAGGCAGATCACGAGGTCAGGAGATCGAGACCATCCTGGCTAACACGGTGAAACCCCATCTCCACTAAAAAGACAAAAAAATTAGCCGGGCATGGTGGTGGGCGCCTGTAGTACCAGCTACTCGGGAGGCTGAGACAGGAGAATGGTGTAAACCGGGGGACAGCGCTTGCAGTGAGCCGAGATCGCGCCACTGCACTCCAGCCTGGGGGACAGAGCAAGACTCCGTCTCAAAAAAAGAAAAGAAAACGAAAAGAATCTCAGTGACATAAGAATAATGTCAAATAGTCCAACATGCTTGCAAGGACAAGTAGAGAAGAGGGAAAAATGGGCAGAAAACAAATAATAGTCCAAATATTCTCAAATGTGATTTTTTAAAATATTAATCCCAACATACAAGGAGCCCAATCAACTCAAAACAAAATAAACCCAAAGAAAACCAAAGAAACAATACAGTATTAATTTTACATTTTTGTTTGTTGTATTATATTGTTTTAAATTGTGGGTTTTTTTGTTTTTTTTTTTTTGTGGTGGAGCATACAGTTAAGCCATTTGAAATCATTTGGCGCTTTCTAGGCTTTCTTTTATTCTTTGTTTAGGGAGAGTCTAGAGCAGTCTTTAGTCTAGGGCTAATATACTTCTAAGTATATTACTTCTAAGGCAATATCCTTTTGAAGATTCTACTATTTGATGCCCGTGGATTATGAGCTTATTTCACTCTGCTGCTGAGAATGCAAACAATTATCAGCTCTGCGTGAGCTCTGGAAATTATGGTATCTATTTCCTTCCAGTGTCCTGTTGTTCTCCTGTTGTCAAGCAAGTCCTTGTCGCGTTTGTGCAGATCAATATTGAGCCAAAGACTCTAGGTGATCCATCTGCAGATCTATGGAGATCTCTTTCTGTGTAGCTCCTATCATTTTGGCATTCTGCCTCACCAATTCTAGCTGTGTTAGTCTCTCTGATCACTGTCTCCTCAACTCAGTGAGACCACCAGTCTCAGCTTGGTTTCTTCTTTCCCACACTAAAGCCTGGAAACTGCCTGCATGCAATAAAATGCTGCAACTTATAGAGTTGATATTGTATATGTGCTTACTGATAGTTATTTTGAATATAAAATTAATGTATGCTGATTGCAAACATTCAGAAAATTCAGAAAATAATTTTGAAATACATCCTTCCAAGTGTTTTTCCTTTCTGTCTCTTTCTTATCTGTTGCCTCCTTCATTCTTTTTTTCTTTCTTTCTTTCTGTATGTGTGTACGTACTTTTAAAAATAAAATTGGATTGTGCTGCACAAAATATGTCATTGTTTAAGTTAAGCCATACTGTATGCAATTAATAAAACCTCAATAATGAAACCCTGTTATAAATTAATGGATAAACAAATTGTGGTGTAAACATCCAATGGAATATTATTTGGCAATAAAGAATGCATGAGGTTTTGACACACGTAACAACTTGTATGAATTTCAAAAACATTATAATAAGTGAAAGAAGCCAAACACAAAAGATTACATATTGTATGCTTCTTTTTATATGAAATGTCTAGAATAGGCAAATCTATAGAGACAGGAGAGACAGTGCAGAGAGTTGCATAAGGGGGATATGCAGATTGATAACTTATGGATACAGGTTGAAAGTAGAGAGAGGTGGTAGTTGTACAACATTGCTAATGTACTAAATGCCACTGAATAGTACACTTTAAAGTGGTTAATTGTGTGTCATGTGAATTTCACCTCAATTTTTTTAAAAAAGAAAAATCTATCACAGAAAAAGTTTCTCCTTTTCTTTATCATTACATCAAATTAATAAATAAAGGCAAATTTAAAAAATAATAATAATGATGGAACTGTGCCCTCTGTTAGGTAACTGAGAGTTAAACTTCTAACTGAGTCACCGCATTGGGCAGTCTTTTCTGGTGACAAAGAGTATACCATTCCAAGGGTAGAAGACTTTTATGAATTACAGATCTATCCAAAATGAATGTTGTCACTTATGAGATCTGGAGACCAGTTTAAACATATAACATGTAAGTTTTTAATATAATATAAACAAATGTCTAAAACTTTATCCATAAATACGTACTGTTAATGGTGGAAACTGTTTTTAATGTCAGGATTTATTTGAGAATCACTCTTGATGTGGTGACTTTTTCTTCCTGCTCTTTGATGCTTGAGAATCTTTAAGTCAATCCAATGGAGTTGTGTATTTTTTACTGCATTAACATTCAAATAGCAGATCCTTCAGAGCTGGCAAATTCCTGTGACATACCTGTGAGTCTTAACACTCCATGTCATATGTAATATGAGGTCAATGGATGTGTTGCTTTACTAAATCTGTAACAAATTTTAATGCTAGGCCTGTCCATGAAATCACTTTCTGTATGTTTTTGTTTGTCTCTTCCACCATTTTCACATATTGTGAACCCAATATTGAGGATTTTCAGGACACAGGATGAGTCTTTACATTTCCATTAGCACCTTAAACAGTGCTAGTCATTTAATAGTTTCTTAAAAACAAATGATAATTAATAATTAATTGTTGACAGAATCCATTTCATGGACAACAAAAATTGAATTCACTTTACACATCTAATTTTCAAATCCTTCAAATTCATGGGTGTGATCCCACAGGCCTTTCTCAGACAAAATGTTCAGAGAGGCCTCAAAAAAAATGTGATGAAAATAAAAGTAGACATCTTTGATTTAACATCTTCATGGTCATTTTTATCTAGATGTAAAATCTGATCAAAATTTGGAAAGGAATCATATCATTTCCCAAGGGAGATCTCTTATTTGAACCAAAATTTAAACATAGAAAATCCTAGTAAACTTCTACTGGAGATATGCACCTAAAAGACTGATCTCCAGAAGTATAGCTAATTTTTTTTTAAAGGAAAAACTTGTAGACATGTGGCAGAGACCAGTGTTTTTTCCTTCCATTATAGTCAGATTATGTCTGGAGCACATAGCTGGAATACATTTTCCAGTCTCTCTTGCAGTTAGGCAGGGTTAAGTGACTTAGTTATCACTAATGGAATGCAAGTGTAAATAATGTGCATCACTTCCGGGCATGGGTTTTAAGAGTGGATGTATCTCTCTTGGCCGGTTGCCAATTTTAACCAGTTTCTAGCAGATGGCAGTGGCAAAAGTTGGAAGGAACCCAAATTCCTAAATCATAATTTGGAGGAAAGCTATCTACTAACTACCAACTCCAACCTGTGATATGAGCAAGAATTGAATGTCTATTGTGTGTGAGCCATTATACATGTGGGGATTTGTTTGTTACAGCAGTTTAATCTATATATGTTTTTTAAAGACCTAAGGAATAATAATAGTAGGCATGAGGGAATTAGGGCAGTAATTGGAGCAGACCTAAAAACTTTGGTCAAAATGAAAACCATTACAAAATACAAATGATAAAACCACATCTTGATTGTCTACTTAAGCATTATCAACTAATTAAAAGTTTAGAATGCTGGATTCATCATTCTGTTAGCAGTAGTGCTGAGGACTTGGTTTCTTTAGCTTGTGTGTCATGCTAAAGCAAATCTGATTACAGTGCCTCGTTGCAGAGCTGAACTATTTTTGACACCAACTAAAAAACATTGTAAAACATAGCATGTTGTTTTTGTAAACATAAGCATAGAGATTTTCTTTCCAAGCTGATTTTCAAAACACCGAAGTTTTACTTTATGTTAGCCTAATAGGAATAGATATGCAAAACAAATTCATTTTGGCAAGTACCCATTCAGAGGTAAAGTTATTCATTCTGATGAAATCTACACTTATCTGAAGAGATCTTCATGAGAACAGAAAATTCTAGGAAGACCTCTCTGAGTAGCCAAAGCTTACTCTCAAGTAGTGCCACTTTAGTTAAGTGATGTGCCGTGACAGTTTACTAGTCAGAATTTCCCTTTTGCCCTTTTCTTTCTCGTGTATGTCCTAGTAGCTATCAGTTCTTCCTCTTTTCCCCCTTGTGTCTGCTTGCTGAGCATTTAATTGGGTGCAAATGTTAAGTGCAAAGAGACAGACACTCAGACCTCACATATTTTCTAAAGAAAAGAATAAAGACATTAAAACTATGATCTTCCCAAACATGGGGAAGGCAGAGAGAAAGCATTGCTTGTATAATATCTAATCATTTATCAAGGTTGTTGTATATTGAGTTAACTAACTGGGGAATATTGGGCAGGGAACCAATAAGACCCAAACAATTCTAGGCTCTGGTTTTATAACAAACTCAGAGAAGCAGAACTACAGAATAATGTCTTTAAATTACGAAGAAATAAAATTTGCTGAATTGGAAAAAAGAAATAGAATTAAAGACTCTGGAATTAAAAGGAAACATGTATTTTTTTTAAAAAAACTCTTCTGGGTCAGGTACTGATTTGCAAAGATACTGAAAGTAGAATATGCAGGAGTAGGAAGAGTCATAGGAAGCATATGTGTTAGTAAGCATGCTAGATCAAGCAAGAGTGAGGGCCACTTTCACCAGGAGAGGATCCTGGTTCATAACTACAAAAGACAGCATGAAAAAGAAAGATGGATATTGAATAGGAATGGGAAAGTGCTGAAGGACAGAGTGGGGCTGAAGGAAATCATACAGGGTTAAGTCATCTTCAGAGAAAAGTAAAACAAAAAAGAAACCCAGATATTTAACAACTACAGTATTTTTGCTTCACCACCTCTTACGATAATATATATCATCAATTTCCGAATACTCTAAAAACCAAATTCATAAGTATGTGCTCGAGGATCACTAAGAGCAAACAGTGATGCCCACATCTGCAACTTGGGAGGAGACAAGAAAGCCAGAAATCTTGCATCGGAGAGCACAAAAAAGAAATTAGGGGAAAGTCAGAACAAAAATACTTGTCAACTACCTTTAATGACTAAAGGTTGTTCCAGAGATTGAAACCTTACCAGCAAGGAGCATTTTTAGCTTCCATATGCCTTAATCTGACTTAGAATTGTGATGCAATTATGATGTTAAGTTTTTCCATTTAATATTCCGATAAGAGGTCTAAAAAATATCCATTGAACTTGCCTTTGCCATGTATCACATCATTCCAAGACTGCTGGAATATAAGGGGCATAGGGTGGGAGTTTAGAGTTTTGAGAGGACATCTCACCAAAAATGATGTCTTATGCGTATCACTATGGCTATTGTTATTATATTGTTGTGATTGGTTTTTGTTGGTTTGGTTTGATTTTGTTTCGTGTTTTGATATTTCTTGATGATATATTATACTGTGAACTTCATGAGACCTGGACTGCATCTTATTTATTTTTGTATTCTGTTACTTAGTCTAGTACCTGGTACAGACTTGAAACTCAGTAAATCCTTTTTGATTGGGTGAATGAAGGAATCAAGCTAATTACTTAATGATCTTAAAGAAAGTTGAACTAATATGTTTGTTTAAAATGTATGAGGACTTTCACTGATAGGAAAATGGAGTAGATGCAATCTTCCTTATGCCTCCTGCAAAGTACAACTAATAGCCGTATATCCTATATAGAAAACAAATACAAGAAAACTCTGAAAGTTGGAAAGAGGCTATCCTCTCTGCTGTTTTCTGCCTAGAGATCTTGAGAACCCATGGAAAGTTACAGTGGTGAGTTCTCTAAGGTTTCTTTTTGCTGCATATACACAGGGATGGAGCTGAAAAAGCCAGAAACCCAGTGTATTAGTCTGTTTTCACGCTGCTGATAAAGACATTGCCAAGACTGGGCAATTTACAAAAGAAAGAGGTTTAATGGACTCACAGTTTCACATGGTTGGGGAAGCCTCACAATCATGGTGGAAAACAAGGAGGAGCAAGTTATGTCTTACATTGATGGCAGCTGGCAAAGAGAGAGCTTGTGCAGGGAAACTCCCCCTTATAAAACCATCAAGATCTTGTGAGACTTATTCACTATCGCAGGAACAGCATGGGAAAGACCCGCCCCCATGATTCAATTACCTCCCACCAGGTCCTTCCCACAACACACGGAAATTGTGTGAGCTACAATTCAAGATGAGATTTGGGTGGGGACACAGCCAAACCATATCATGCAGTAAGGTCAACAGCCACAGGCCAAAAACAAAAGGTCCCAACAAAAACTTGCTTGTTCAAGCCAAAGGACCAGGAAGGGGACAGCCTAGCAAGACATAAAACTTTTGACAATAACTGTCCTACTCTAGCCAGACACCACAGAAAACTATGTCCCAATCTGTATCCATATCAGAAGAGGCCAGGTACAGAGCTGAAGTTCTATAGTGAGGCACACCAATTTTCCTGCTAGGGAGGTATCAGATAAGGTTGAATGGAGATCCTGAACTTCCACCCCTGCCTGGCAGCAATGAGATGTCTATCCGTCTCCCCACTGGGGTGGTATCAGAGGAGGCCTGATAGAGAGTAAGAACTTTCATCACAGTCTAATGGTAATCAGATCACCCCACCCCACCCCATGTCCCCCCTGGTCAGCAGAGACTATGTAGGGAGCAGTAATAAGGCACTATCATCCTTTCCAGCAAGGGAAGTATCAGTGGAGCCTAGTGGGGACTATAAACTCCTAACCATACTAGAAGTAAAAAGAAACTGGATACTCATTCATTGCTGGTGGGAATGTACTATGGTTCACCCACTGTGGAAAACAGCTTAACAGTTTCTTAAAAAATTAAACATGTAACTACCATATGACCAAATAATTGCAGTCCTGGTAATTTAGCCCAGAGAAATGAAAACTTGTGCTCATACCAAAACCTGTATATGAATGATAATAGCAACTTTATTTACAAGAGCCAAAAATTGGACACAGTCCAAACACTCTTCCATGAGTAAATGCTTAAACATTCTGACTGACATCCTTATCATGGAGTACTACTCAGTAATAAAATAGAATAAACTACGGATACACTAAACAATCTGTATGAATTTCCCGAAAATTATCCTAGTGAAAAAAGTCAGTTTCAAAAGGCCACTTACTGTACGATTCCATTTGTATAACATTCTTGAAATGACAAAATGATAGAAATGGAGAAGAGACTAGTGATTTCCTGTGGTTAAGGGGTGAGAGTAGGCAGGAGGAAGATGGGTGCAGCTGAAAAAGGGCAATGTGGGGAATCCTTGTGGTGATGAAAATGTTTTGCATCTTGACTATATCGTTGGCAATATCCTGGTTATCACATTACACCATAGTTTTACAAGATATTACATTATGAGAAATGGGTAAAGCATACATAGTAACTTTCTGTGTTATTTCTTAGAATTGCATATGACTACAATTATCTCAAAATAAAGAGTTAAATTTTTAAAAAGTACTTTCTTACACAGTAGAAAAAGAATATATAAGGACATGTTAACTAGAAATATAATGGTCAATCTTGCATGGAGCACCATATTTCTTTATATATAGTGTGCCTTCCACAAATCTGGTTATTATCTTTTAATATCATTTCATGGTTCATCACACAGGATATATCATTATGATTACTTTTGATATTTTTGCTTTACAGAAATTTTAAGGTTAGTTTTAATATGTTATCAATTTTCAGAAGAAAAAGGCGATGAAGATTACATGTACAAAGTCTATATTAACTGGAAATGAAGCTATAATCAAGATTTATAGTTATGTCAGTACCAAAAAAGTGACAAACAGTGGGATATAAAATGCCAAAAATCTTTCGCTGGGAGCATTAAAATCTACTGTAAATCAATTTTTCAATCCAAAATACAACTGTTTTCAACTATTAAAATTTCTAGTCTGTACCTCTGTTAAATGGCCTTCTGAATGAGAACTAGAGTTCTACTGAATTCTCTCATTGAGTTCACAGGGTCATAAGAATTTTTGATAGCTAAAGTCTTGATCAGAGAAGCAAGTTTTTCAGTCTTTTTACTCCAAGATCTGACACAGACTTGATGGGTAACTTTGAAACAGAAATAATATTTCTTTAAAATTTCCTTTGCCTGTCAGGTTTATGAGAATTGCAGATACCGAGGTCCCTTAGTGTCTCTTTTTACCTTCTCTTGGCCAGGCTTAGGAAGAACAAACTGAAGGACAGAAGTCAGAGTCATGGCCTTGGCTGATGCAGAAACAACACAACATACATCTATGGGGAGAATCAATCCACAACCATCATTCAATAGATGATAAACCCTTCCCTTCTGTAAAATCCATTTCAGTTCCTGTTCTCCCCTCTTCCTCCAGCTTTCTTCATTTGACAAGCTCCCGAGAACTTCAAGGCTCCACAGAACCTGCTGGCACAGAGTGGGGGTACTCATTGCCCTGTTTTCTCTGGGGCTGTAGAAGGACACACAAGACATTCCTGGACTGCTTTTCATCTGTGCACTCTTCTCTACAAGAGGAAAGTAGAAGGGCGGAGGAAGAATGGGTCCCTACAATATTTTACTCTGTAACTCACTGTTAATTTTCTGATAGAACATCTCTGAGATCATCAGAATAGAAATTGCCTACTCAGTGAAGAAATGCTTTGCTTTACAGATACGCTACAAAATGTCTCAGATGAATGCCTACCAGGACTGCCAAAAACAGTTTAGCAGCTCCCTGGAATTTACATATGCATATTTAGGACTTTCCACGTTTAGATCACAGTCAGCTAAAGTAGGTGTCAGGTTATTGCCCACCATGAATTACCCAAGGCTCTAATAATCATGGCAACTGTTCTGCCTTCCCTTTGCAGTTCAAATAAGCAGAACTTCCCAATGTTGGGAGCTCAAGGTACTATCAGATGTCTGTAAAGAGGAATAGTTTTTAAAACCAGGAGACTTGAATTAAAACCATCATTCTAAGAACCAAAGTAGACTTGGTGAGAAATAAAGCTTGCGAGGAAATGTATTCTATCCACTGTTTGTCAGGGCTTATCTATTCCGGAAGATAACTAAGCATCAGCATCTTAGAGATGGAAGGAGGTAACTCCGCCTCCCTCAAGTGCCCTACTGTAAGGATGAAGGCAATGGGCACATTGTTAATGATATAAACAGGACTAGACAGTGGGCACATTGTTAAGAATACAAATGGGATGAAACTTCTTTCTTTTATTTCTTCCATCATTTATTCTTTCAATAGACGTTATATATATACACATACACGTACACACATACGTGTGTGCGTGTATATATATATGCATGTGTGTATATATGTGTATATACTTAATATATCTATTTAGTAAAAGCCTGATATGTGCTGCTGCTATATTTATTCTGGAAAGTTCCAGTACAAATTATTCTTACCTTAGACAATTGTCTCTGAAGAATCGTCTATAAGTCATGTTTATCAAGATCACCTGGGAAACTAATTAAAAATTCCAAGTTCCTGGGCCCTAGTCAAGAATATGTTACAGAATATTGCAAGCTCTATACAACTTGAAAGATTTTAAGTCATTTTTATATAAATTGCATTGGCACAAATAATCAAAATTTTAAAAATTTAGTCTGAATCAACAACTGCAATTTCTGTTTGGGGAGAAAGGAAGGACTCTTGAAACGTTTTCCCCAGTAGTCACGGCTGGAGAAGGGCAACACCCCTAGTTACAATTTAGATAAAATTTTCAAAGATATAAATAATCAACGAACCCATAGAAACTTTTATCTAAAAAGATTTGAATCCATACATTCACATTTCTTTCAAAATGTTCTTATCTGAAGTGTTGCAGGGGTGTGGCAGTTTCCTATAAAATAAGAAATACATAAAATTCAAAAACACACACACTAAGGAAGCATGGGTGAGAAAACAGGTAAGTGAGGAAGAGGACACTTTAAATACGTGAAGGTTCTCTCCCTGCCCTTGGAATACAAAGAAAGGCAGACAGGCATTTGTCACATTATTTATAAACAATACCAAAGTTAAATCTTTCCTCTGAACAACTTCAGTCCCTTTGTAGTAAGGGGTAAATAACTACGAGTTTTGAAAACATGTTGAGTTTATAGCCCACTAGGTTGTCTTTACGGATTTGAGAACGTTTTCAAGTTTGGAAAATTAGTGTTAGACTGAAATGTAGCTTCTGTAAGCACTACAATGCCTTTTTGAAGAGTCACACTGCAAGTACAGTTAGCTATATTTATATGAGGTGGGTTTTTTTCACATGTATTATTCTACAAGAGTTTTGTAGTTTTTTTTTTTTTTCAACTTAGTCACTTACGAACAGAGTAATTGAATCTAAGTTACTGAGTCTTGTGAGAATTTCTCCCGTAAACACTAAACACTAAAAATTATTTCAATCATTTTATTCAAACAAGAAAAGACATGGACTTAAATGCCACGAATATGAAGTAATTACCTTGCTAACCATATCCAGTCAAATAAAGCTGTCAATGGTATATACAGCTGTCCCAGGGTATCCTGGGGGATTCATTGGAGGACTCCTGAGGATACCAAAGTCAGATTTCTAACCTCTCCAATGACACTGCAATGACTCTGCTCTTTTTTTTTTTTTCTTAATCAAGTAGCTGTTGTATCTCCCCTTTCTCTAGAATAACTGAGTATAGACCTAGCATATGCTTGAGGCAAATTTTAATGCCTAATCCTACACATCAATATGCATTTGCAAACAACCTATGTACATCTTCCAGTATACTTTAAATCATGTTTAGGCTGGGCATTATGGCTCACGCCTGTAATTCCAACACTCTGGGAGGCTGAGGTGGGAAGATTGCTTGAGGTCAGGGGTTTGAGACCAGCCTGTGCAACATAACAAGACCTTGTCTCTACAAAAAGTGAAATAAATGAAAAACAAAAAAATAAATAGCTGGGCATGGTGGCATGCACGTGTAGTCCCAGCAGCTTGGAAGACTAAGGCAGGAGGATTACTCGAGACCACTCGAGCCCAGGGTTTTGAGCATACCACTGCATTCTAGCCTAGGTGACAGAACAAGAGACTGTCTCTAAAAGAAAAAGAAAAAAAAGAAAAGAAAAAATATATATCTAGATTACTTCTAGTATGTAAAACAGCATAAATGCTTTGTAAATAGTCATTATAGTTGTTACATTGTATTGGTTTTTAAATTTCTTATTACTTTTATTTCTATATTATACTTATTGTTTTTGTTTTTATTCACCCAACATTGGTTGACTCTGAGGATGCAGAACCCATGAATACAGAGAGCCAACTGTAATTTATGTCACCTCCTCACTTAAAATGGTGAACATAGAATTTCATTTTTACAAACAAATGGTGGCACAACAGCAAGGATTCATGTCATTCCAGGGCCCTCAATAGCAATAAAGCCTTCCAAGCATGGGTGTTTTAACGCTGGCTGAGGCTGAATGCAGTCTGATCCACTTCCTAGGGTAGTTTCAATGTTATTGTCCAACATTCAGTGAGAAAATGACTGGGGAAACACCAGCAACCATGTGGATTGCACCGTAAGGTTTTAACTTTTGAGAATTTGTTATGTTATCCAATATGCCTTAACTCTCTCCCATTGGCTTTCCATTTCACTTCTCTCCAGGGCACAGGGAAGCTTATAAGAAGAGCAATATTTATGCAGAATAATTCAGAAGTGAAGCTTTCGGGGAATGAAATATGTATGTTGGCCAGTGAAAAGGAAACTGCTCATCTTCCCAAGACTCATGAATAATCCTTGTTTACTCTATAATAGATATGAATTTATCAAACGCGCATGCACACACACTCTCAAGTATTCGCTGGAATTATGATTGAGGAACCCCGTGCTGCCATCTTGTTGGAAAAACTAAATAATATGATTTGTGATTCAAAACACTGTTTTGATAGCCTAGAATTATCAAAATTAAGGATGGTAATAATCTGATAATTAAAAGCAATTTCTTTTATCACTACAGAAATGGCATGATACAAACAACAGTGACCTATAATTTCCTTCACATGAGATTTGCATATATTATCACTAAATTTGTAATTACCCCAGCAGTCACCCAAAATATTGCTTATGATTTGCTCATAAGATGTCAGGGATGTTAAAGTGGACTGGATCACCTAGTGTTCCAGAGCTACTGAACAAAAGGTCATTGCAAAAGAGAAAACTAAACACAATGTGACAAGTACAGTGAAAAGGTAATTAGTGTCATTATATCTTTCTTGCTAACTTTTTGGTAATAGACAGGTATGTATATATGCAGAATTTTTTAAAGCCAATTTATTTCGCTTTTGTGTTGCCTCCACTGTAATTAAAACTGGAATTAAATAGCAGAGGGTTAAAAAGTTAAACAAAATAAACAGTAACTGAATTCTAATAGAGTTTTATTCCTCTCTGGATCTATGCCTGGATTTTCCTTTGGTGTAGAGGCAATTTGTGAATGAACATCTTGCTGCCAGGGAGACTTTCATTTGAGCTTTCAGAACTCAGATTTCTAACTTCTCCAAGGACACTGTACTTCCTGGTTTTTTATTAAGTAGCTGTTCTATCTCCCTTTCTCTAAAATAACTTAACAGAGTACAGGACTAGAATATGCTTGAGGCAAAACTTGAATGCCTAATCCTACATATCCATATTCTATACACATCTCTAGAGCATCCATTCTACTGACAGTAAAAGAATATCAGCACTAACTCTTTACATGTGAATTGAACATCACAGTTTGTAAAGCCTCTTCGCACATGTTTGCATCACACTTGGCAGGCAGCGCGTATGAATCCTGTAAGGCAGCATGTGTGTTTCATGCCCCCTTTACAGGTGAGGGAGCCTGAAATGCAGTTGACATGATTTGCCTAAGAGCCAGGAAGTGGGGACCTTGGGGACAAGTGTACTACTTGGTTCTCCGTGAGCAGCCATTTTCACTACTTAATAGCCTGTATTTGTCCACAATATTTGTTTTCAGATTATTGAGTTTAAAGAAAAAGAAATTTGACTGAATAAGATCCTTTGTAGACTGGAGAAGTTATTTTCATCAGGATGAAGGGAATATGACTTCCACACATGAAAACATAGACATCACCATTTACAAAAAGTTAATGAAAGACAAGATTTCAAAAATTAAGGTGTATTTATCTTAATATTGTTTGCTTATATGTCTAAGGTAATAAAGGCAGAACATATGTGCTTTTCTTTGGTGAGTTGGTTCACTTTTAAAAATAATATTTTACATGGCAAAAGAAATCAAATAATATAAAAAGCTAAACAAAGAATAATACATTTATCTTCTATCATCATTCCCACTCTCATCAGAGCAACACCTGCTGTCAGTTACTGACTAGATTCCTAGAGAATAAGACTATACACACACACACACACACACACACACATACAGCCTGTACATATAGAGGGTATATTATTTTAAACAAATACTGTATGTTGTACACTGTTTTTTCACATAGCACTGTAGCCTAGATATTATTCATATAAGTCATATATTTGCTTCACTCTTTAAATGCTGTAACACTTCCATTTTATGGCTGTACCATGCTTTATTTAACCTGTACAAAACAAAGAAACATTTGTGGTATTTCTGTGATTGTGTGATTACAAATACCACACCAATACATATCCTATATAGATATTTTGTGGAGGTATGCAGATGATCTTGGAATTACTCTATGAATTATATACATATATATTGCAAAAATAAATGTTCATAAAGCTGTTTACCCAAAGAACTTTGACTTTGAAATATATCCTTTATTGGCTAGGCGCCGTGGCTCATGCCTATAATCCCAGTACTTGAGAGGCAGTGGCGGGTTGATCACCTGAGGTTGGAAGTTCAAGACCAGCCTGACCAACATGGAGAAACCCCATCTCTACTAAAAATACAAAATTAGCCGGGCATGGTGGCGCATGCCTGTAGTCCCAGCTACTCGGGAGGCTGAGGCAGGAGAATTGCTTGAACCCAGGAGGTGGAGGTTGCAGTGAGCCAAGATCATGCCATTGCACTCCAGCCTGGGCAACAAGAGCACAACTCTGTCTCAAAAAAAAAAAAAGAAAAAGAAATATGTTCTTTATTTAATGAGGCTTCTTTGAAATTGATAGGAAATGCACCAAGAAAATGAGAGAAAGTTAGAGTCAGGATTGTAATAGTTTATTAGAGACTATACTCCATATATAACTGCAGCCTATCATTTTGTAATTTCACTTTTTACTTTCTTCCTATTTACCTTTAATATCTGAAAAATAATGATGTTGAAGAAAATGGTTTTATTACTTTATATATATATAATTTCTAATTTTTTGTTAAATATTAAGATATACAAAAAAGAAACAAAACTCACCACATAAACTTCACAGTAACATAAAAAATTAGTATGCACACATAGTCAGTAAAAATCAAACACTAAAAAAAAAGTAAAACTTTCCCCTTCCATAGATAAACTCCCCATAGGATCTTCTCTGAACACTAACCACTGTTAGATTCTTATAATTCCTTTTAAATAAAAGAGGAAATAATTTATATACAAATTGCGTATGCTTAATATATATACATACAGATATGTTTTGATAAAATAAACAAAAATGTCTGCACTCCTGATAATGAAATATGCATTTCTCCAAATATTAGTATTTGGTATAATCAAATTTTGTATTTTTTAGACAGAAAAAAGATATTTTATTCTTCTTAAAAAGATTAATCATGAGTAAGTTTGAAATCAGCCTTCCTTTTCCACGCGCCCCCCCGCCCCCAAATTCCAGCTTAAACATCTCACTGTTTTCTTCTGGGTGTCCATATTTTTATCTATGAATTTTATTTTGTTTGCTTAGAAAGTTCTTTGTCACTTGAAAATTAGATTTGTCTCTTCTTTCTTCTAGAACTTCCTTTCTTTTCAAACTTCTTTTTCATTTGGCATTTATGTTGGTATAAGGAGCAAGGTAGAAATGTTGCCGCTCAGTGCTTGATGCCTTTCAACCAAACCATTGAGTAATATCCTTTCTTCCAATAAATTTGACATAGCGCCTATATAGCAAACTATATTGCTAACTGTATTGGGGGCTATTTCTGAACTTTCTATCACAGACATTTCTAGTATCGCCTGGGTGCATAGAAGCCAGTGCTTTTCAACCCCTTTGCAGTTAGGCAAGGCCATTTTTTATCTAATTACTTCATTGCCAGGCTGAGACAGAGGAAATAAATATTCGTGATTCTCCAAGTTGTTTACCCTGCTGGGAAGACTGAAGAAAAACTTTGTTGAGTTGATACTGCTAGAACGTGTGAGTCAACATTACACTGGGTTCCTGAATGACTACACAGATCTGAGCCCCTACACTTCACTGATCAATAATAGACTTGAAGTATGAACGAGAAACTTTCATTCTGTTAAACCTTCAAGATTTCAGGGTTACTTTATTATTACCTAGCTTATCCCAAATAATATCCTCTGTATTATATTTCTTTGATGTGTTTATTGCTTCCATAATATTTCATATAGTTGTGGTTGTTATGCAATACAAGTTGGAAAAATCTTGAAGAAAAAATAGTGAGAGAATGACCCTACAGGATAACAACCACAACTATATTTTATTTTTCCTTTTTCTTTTTTTTTCTTGAGACAGAGTTTTGCTCTTGTTGCCCAGGCTGGAGCGCAATGGCGCGATCTCAGCTCACTGCAACCTCCGCCTCCTGGGTTCAAGCAATTCTCCTGCCTCAACCTCCCAAGTAGCTGGAATTACAAGCATGTGCCACCATGCCTGGCTAATTTTGTATTTTTAGTAGAGACGGGGTTTCTCCATGTTGGTCAGGCTGGTTTCAAACTCCCGACCTCAGGTGATCCACCCACCTTAGCCTCCCAAAGTGCTGGAATTACAAGCGTGAGTCACTATGCCTGGCCACAACTATATTTTTCAAGATGGATTTTAGCATTGTTTTAGGTTCTAGGTTCTAGGCAAAATAAACTGCTATTTTCATGGGGATTGGATGAATGTATAGATTAATTGAGGCAAAATGAACATGTGTAATAGGGCTTAAAACAATTTACCACATACAGACTTCACAATTTTTGTTAATTTGCATCTAAATATTTTAATTTTTAGTCACTATCAGAAACACTTTCTTTCAGTTATATGATCTAATTACTATTTATATATAGGAAACATATTGAATTTTACAGATTGATTTTTAGAAGCTACTAGCTTGCTGAATTCTTCTAATCTTTTAAATTATTTTGGATGTTCTGTGTAAACAATAATATTCATTGTTCTAAATAATTATTTTCTTCTCATTTCAAATATTTTTGCTCTTTATTTCTTTCTCATATTTAATAATGTTGGCTACTGTGTTTCCAAAACAGTGGTGAAAAATAATGGCAATAACTGCTAATCTGGTTTCTGTTACTGTAGATAAGTTTGCATTTTCTAGCATTGTAAATAAGTAGAATCCCATAGTGTGTACTCTTCTTTCTAGCAATGGCCAGAGCAAGAGAGGTGAGATGGGACAGGTGGTAAGGATTACAAAGGGATGCAAGGAATTTTTTAGGGATAGTGAATATGTTCATTATTTTACACATAGTAATTGTTTCACAAGTGTAAACATATGTCAAAACTTACATATTTTAAATATGTGCAGTTTAAATATGTGCAGTTTATTTCATCATAAAAGAAATCAACTACGCCTCAATAAAAATGTAAAAAATAGTAGCGATAATGAGTATCCTTCTCTTGTTTCTGACTTTGGTTAGAGATCTATCTTTAGATTAGATTGTCCAGATGATGATTGATTGATTGATTGATTGACATATAGACAGAATGTATGTATTTCTTATGTTAAAGAATTATCCATCTACAGTATTCCTACTTTCTCATTTTTTGGCATCAGAAATACATGGCAAATATTGCCAAAAAGCTTGGCAATAAATGATTGGTTGTTGTTTGTTTTTATTTCATTTATCCAAGAACATATTGTATTATCAATAAATTTCCTAATATGAATAGGCCTTCTATTCTAGAAATGAACTATAATTGTTTATGGAATATTTATAACTACTGAATTTGATTTGTTAGTGAAATTTTTTTTTTTTCACTTCAGGATAATGTACGTTCTGAGAGATTTGCCTAACTATTTGAAAATTGTCCATGGTAAGTTCATTCTGGCCATCAAAAGCAACGGATGTGCCAACCAACTTATTTTAAAACATGAACCTGAGAGGCGGAGCTTGCAGTGAGCCAAGATCGTGCCACCACACTCCAGCCTGGGCTACAGAGTGAGATGCCGTCTCAAAACAAAACAAAACAAGAAAACCCCACATTATTAACATAAATAATATCATAAAAAACAAGATAATTATCTTAATAATATAGTCTTGAAAACAAGCTAAACAACATCTAAAATGGCAAGAGAACAAGGTTAACATGCTTTCTAGTGGTTACATTACTCTGAAAATTGCCTCAGTTCTCTACCTCATTTTCAATGTGGATGGGCTGAATGCCCTTCTTACTAGAAGGAAGAGAGCACCTAAGGTACTGAGAGTTTCCAAAAGCTTTTTAATCATATTTAGCAGCTTCCTTAACTGTTCAGTGATCACATTAATGTGATCTATCTAATATAGAACAGTCTTTCTCAGTGAGTGGCCCCCTGACAAGCAGCATTAGCCTCACCTGAGAAGTCGTTAGAAACACAAATTGTTGGATCCATTCCAAGCCTACTGAACCAGAAATTCAGTGATTGGGCACAGCAATCTGTGTTGGCATCCCAGTAATTGTGATGCACACTATAGTTTGAGAACAACCCATATACAAGTACACAAGTTTAGCTCTTCAACTACTTTAACTTAATATCCTAAGCTACTTCCATTCTTTTCAAAAAAATTCTGAATTATTTGAAGACAGTCAATGTACTTACTCCAAGCTCATAACCCAGCAGAGTATAAATGGCACTAACACACTTGTAATTGTTTTGATATTTGTTTAAAAAAGAGGAAATTTTTAATTTTCAAGTATAGCTTCAAGAAAAATGGATCTTTTCAACCTTTTGGAAATGAAGAGAAACGTTTATAGTGATGCAATTCAGCACACACTACCTTCAAAATGTGGCACCTTGGCATTTGAGAAAACAGAAGCAGGAAGGTCACTTTCACCTTCCATCATCCTTCTCTCCTGATACAGGTCATAAATCCTAGAAAATATTATCTGACCTTACACTGAGGCAAGTCATAAGACCCTCACTTGAGAGGTGCCTTCCCTATATGCAGAGGAAAGTAAAATCCTTATCTCTAAAGATAACAGGGTCACAAATAAGAATCTGAACAAACAGTTCTTACTAAATTCTTCCTGGTTTATATTACCATTAAATCATACTTTTAAATCCAATCATCTTCTCTATTTTATCCACTTATTCCTCAAAGCTAGTATAAAAAATACACAGGTTCTGCCATTTCTTCTGGTCTTCATTTCCTTATGAAGGCTCCTGTGTCATGTAAAACTTACATTATAAATAAATGTCATGCTTCCCTTTTGTTAATTTGTCTTCTGTTGTAGGGACTCATTCATAAATCTGGATGGGTTCAGAAAAGATATAGCTCCTCCCCTACAATGAAGTGATATCAATGAATGCGAATAATGAATAAACTAGGTATTTCTTAATGAACTTCAGTGGCAGCAAGCAATATACACATTAAATAGCCTCACAAAAAAGCAAAACCAGCTTAGTAAATTATCTCAGCAACTTATCAGGCAGCAAAGAGGACCCAAAAAAGCATAAAACTATAAACTGGAAACCAAACACACTGACAAAGCAGTAATGTTTAAAAAAAACAAAACAAACAAAAAACAGCTGAGATGAAGATAATGAGAAAGTAGGTTGTTGAGCACAGAAAACAAACAAGAAAAGGAAAGGCATACAAAAATTGGAGAACAGCGGGCAAGAAGAGGCAAAGGAAATCCATACATAAAACAAAAAATGTGAGCATGGGAATTTGTAGAAAAGATCGGGGCTTGATTTAACACTGAAGGAAACAGCTTTTAGGATTAGGAATTCTTCAGCTAAGAGACGGTTTACTTTTAATTGAGCCACTCACAAACGAAGAGGTAAAAAGATGCCAAAAGCTACGGTCAATATAAAATGAAAGAATAAAGTAAGTGCTTTTATTGTTGAATAAATGACCCCTAACTAGGCCATTTTTGAAAATTTCTGTTTCACTCATGTGATAGAAATAATTTAACAGAATCTGTGGTTTCTTCCCTCAGCTCCCAACTCTCCTTCTCCGTGTCCCCCTTCCTTCTTTATCCCTTTCCCTTTCCATCTGCCTTCTTGATGAATTTCATTGTTATGGCTATTTGCCTACCATCACCATTTCTTTATTATTGTACCTTGTTTGCACAAAAGGAGTCCTTGCTGTTATTTTATTTTCATTAATGCTTCCATCTTGAAATTTTCAAAAATGCAGTTTTAAACAGAGGATGCTCCCAGATTTGCCCTTGCATCATGACAGAGAACATTTCAGCCCTAGCCAGTGGTGTGCCCATGGAAACTGGGAGTCATTGTATCCTAGGAAACTATGGCAACCAACAGAGACAAACTGAAAACAGCCCATTGTCATCATTTTTAACGAGTCAAAGATGTGAGTATCCTCTACAATGAATTCAACTGTCATTTGCCAAAGAGAAGATGCAATTCAAGTTGGCTCCAATAATTAGAACAGATAAGTATTTGAAAGCATACATATATGATTGATTTTATTCCTATTGTTCTTTAACAATAAACACTTATTAAGTGGGTTCCAAAAATAACCAGAAAAATCAACAGATATAATCAGCTCTTATGAGCAGCTTCTTCCACATTATTATTAAATACGTTGCACTATCCAATGTTCTAGCAATTTATCTGTGTACACAGATAAGTGGTTGTTATCACAGCACGAAGATGCTCAGAGATAATTTCGATTTCTTCTGTGGTTTTGTGCATCAAAAATTACTTGAATAATGAATTTAGATTCTTACTGTTCAGTGTTGGTTTATCCACTTTGGGCTCCCAATTATACTGAGAATCTTCTTCAGACTCTACTAAATAGTTTAGCTGTCTAATCAAACCAAGTTAATGAGAGACCATATAGGTCATCCATGTAGATATAGCATCTATTATTTTGACAAATGAGTTTACAGCATGAAAGCAGAACTCCCACTGCATTGCAGTTTGTTTGAGTTCATTTATTTTGCATATCATGTGTAGTTTAATTCCAAAACTTTTCTCCCCAAGGAAATCTGGGTCATATCTTTCATTTATCCTTACAAAAATAGGGCTGGGTAAAATAATATTTACAAGAAGTGTTCATGCATGTGTGTGTGTGTGTATGTGTGTGTGAATGTGTGTGTGAGAGTGCATGCACACGCATATGTATTTATTATTTTGAATTTAAACTTTTTTAACAACATGTCAAATGATATTTATTGAAATTTAGTTTCTCCCAGAAAAACAAAGCTTAGAAAATAGAGTGGCATATTGGTGACAGTGATTTGCAATCTTAAAAGTGTACCCCCACAAGTAAAGTGCCACACAAAGAAAAAAAGCAAAAGATTCTAGACAAGAAACAACTATTATTTGCAGAACTCATGCATTTGCTAAACTCTGGTCTGTTCCTTGGTTAAAGCAGGAAACCAGAAAAGTGAAATATATATTCTAAGTATTTCAACTTAAATATGTAAAACAAAGTTATTCACAAATATTTTGTTATGGCCTTTTGTTTGATAATAAGTCCGCTGATTAGTTTCCTATCATCTTCTTGGAGTAATGCATTATCTATAATCTCAAATTTTAATTCTTTAAAAAATATTGAAAACTCAATGTTCTGTGGAACAATGTAAGTATAAAATCTTTATAGATTTTTACATATTTCAATCTTTCACCATTTTCTGGCTGACATCTATTTTGACAGCATTATTTATTAGCAAATTACTTTTCCAAATATGTATTTCACAGATGATATTTTCTTAATTCCAAACGTATTCATCCATTTACATAATATTCAATTAAATCATATAATTCTTAAAACAGCCAACTGGAATGAACAAGTTTGGGAACAAGCAAAGTGATTACTGGTAAGTATAATCAGAATTATACAGACATACTAAGGAGTGGCCTGTTATCCATGAACATTCAGAGTAGCATGAGAAATACTGTGTATGTTTTAGAAAAGAAATTAAGGTACAAATTGGTTGTGTTGAGACTACTGAAAAGAGTTTCTACTGTATATACTCATTTATGGGGTGGGCAGCAGCAGGCTGTAGAGGTTACACCTTAGCGGTATACAGGTTCCCCATGTGAGTGTAGAGATTGGACCAGATTTAGGTCCAATAAGATAGATTTAGAAGAACGTCATAAACAGGAATGGAGTAATCTATACATACTGTGTGTTGAAAGATGCTCAAATCTATATTTTATTCAAGTGTAGATGAAGAGGTACAAAATAAAGTACTGGGCCCACTGAAAAATAGTAGAGACCAAGAGAGAAAAAATAACATTTGGAAAATTCAGAGGAAAAAGATGCCTTTGAAAAATGATCTATAGTATGGAGAAGAAAGTTCCAGGAAATTGCATGCTCAGGATAATGCAAAAATAATCATAATAATAAAGCTGAGGAGGAACTTGTAAGAGAGAAAATAGATAAATGAAAAGAGAATACCTTACAAGGGAATTAATGGCTTAAAATAAAAACAATACAATTTATTTTGGAGTCAACAAAGGGAAAGACTACGTGAAAAATCTACTGAGAGATAGAGAGGAAAATCTCAAGGAGGTTTCCGAAAATTCAGAGGAAAACAATGACAAAGTTTATAGATAGAAAAGAGAAACAAAATTAAACATAAACAATTTGGGTTCTCAAAGAACATAATGGAACAAGTGGAACAAAAAACAATACTGACAGATATAATAGAAGAAATTTTTCCTAAGCTGACAAAAAGATTCATATATGTAGAGAAAAGCTGAGGCTCAGGAAAGCAACAGTAGAATGGATAAACCGCAGAGCTGGATATTTGCAAAATGCATACTGAAAAAGATAAATTCTAGAAAGATTTATCAGGTTAAATTAAAAAATCAGAAATGAAATATAATCAGATAGCACAACAGGATTATAGTCAATAATAATTTAACTGTACATTTCAAAATAACTAAAAGAGTATAATTGGATTGTTCGAAATACAAAGGATAAAGGCTTAGGGGATGGATACCCCATTTTTCATGATGTTATTATTAAACTGTGCATGTCTGTACCAAAATATCTCACTTGCCCCATAAATATATACATCTACTATATATGCAAATAAACTAAAAATCAAAAAAAATTTAAAGAAATATAACCAGAGAATTATAGATTTTTAAATCCTATAGAAAATATTTCATAAAATGTGAATATATTTTACTATATGTGAAAACCTTGATAATGTATATTTTAGAAAGTTTAAATTATCATATTTAACCCAAGAAGAATTAGAATTCTAAATAACCCTTGAAGAATTTGAAAATGCTGACAAAGAACTACTCTAATATTTAACATAATCCCAATAAAAGTTTCAATGAGATCTCCTGAAGAACTTGAAAGATAATCCCGATGATCACCCAGGAAAAAAAAAAAAAAGCAAGAATAACCTAGATCTTTTTTACATTAAAGATTAATAATGAGAGAGAAATTATCCTATTGGTTAAAGTATATTATAAAACTATAGTAATTAAAACTTAGTGGCACTGTGGAAAAACAGTGGACTGGATCTATGGATTGGAGTGGAAAATCTATAAATAGATCAAATGTAAGCGTATGATAAAGGTATCAATTCAAATAAAAAAGGATGGGTTATTTAATACCTTATATTTGAAAACTGTCTATTCATTTGGGGGGAGTAAAGATATCTACTTTAAATTTCACCCTAGGATAAATTCCAGATAGATTAATGACATAAATATGTAAAAAAAAGAATAACTATGGAAACTTCAAAAGCATATAGATTAATATTTATATAATAGTGAAGACATCTTTTTCCTTCCTAAAAATGTGATAATATGTGGAAACCATAAAGGAAAAAAAAATTGATTGATTTGACTATGCACAAACTAACTATATATATGTATATATATACACACACACAGACTTCCACTTAGAATGTAGAAAGCCATAAGTTAATATCACTCCAAACTTAACGGTAAGAAAAAGACAAATGACCTACAAAATCATACCTTCTCTGGAGCTGAGCAAGCTAGGCACTAAGTGAACTAAATTCCAAAGAGAGGTAAATCCTTCCAAGCACAGAAGCAAGGCATATAACTATTTCATCTTTGACAGAGCATGAGAAAAAGAAGTAGGCAGCATACAAGCAAGTAAGGAGAAGTCAACTAAAATTTTAAGAAATTAATTAAGGCCAAGCATGTACTAGACTGTCAGTATAGAATAGCTGGGAACTCCAGACTCATAGTGAGCTCCCTGGCTACCCTGCTTTCCCACCAGAAAGCCTGCAGGCAGAACAAAAGAGGCAAAAGAGAATCTCCCACCTCTACCCCACAAAGTTAGCCGGATGTTGCAGCCTGCAGGAGGTGATCAACAGCTGCTGGAAAGAGGAAAAAACACTACCTATTTCCCCCGACCCTTCTCTCCTATGAAGCGAATGCCGTATCTTCCAGCAGAGGGCAGCAAACTCTCCTGCCCCAAGGCGCAGGCATACACAGCTTACCAGGAGGGACCGAGTTTAGGACAACAAGTCTATGGCTGCGGAGGGGGTGGGAAGCCATCTTTTCCACAGGATCTAGGGGAAGAGCCACTGTTACTAGGAAACAAGTTAGAAGCAAAAGATTTCTGCTCCTGGGAGAGAAAACTCTCATCTCCTCCTTTCATTCTCACATGTACCTAGCTCCTGCCCTTCTGTTCTCACCAAGCAAGTTTATACTCACTGTAGCACATTTTTAAAAATTGAGGTAATATTCACATAACAAACGACTAACCATTTTTAAAGTATACAATTCAGTGGCATTTAGTACATTCACAGTGTCCTCAACGATCATCCTTACCTGTTTCCAAAACATTTTCATCACACCTGTAGAAAACTCGATAAAAAATAAGCAGTCATTCTCCACCACCACCCCAGTCCCTGGCAACGGTTAATTTCCTTTCTGTCTCTATGGACTCATCTATTCTGGATAGTTCATATAAAAGGAATTAAAAGGAATCATACAATATGTAGCCTTTTGTGACTGGCTTCTTTCACTTAACCTAATGTTTTCAAGGTTCATCCATGTCATAGCATGTATCAATCCTTCGTTTGTTTTTAAGGCTGAATAATATTCCATAGCGTGGATATACCACATTTTGTTTTCCCATTCAACTGCTGATGGACATTCGGGTTGTTTCCACCTTCTGGCTATTGTGAATAGTGCTGCTATAAATGTAGCAGGACGAGCCCCAGACAAAACTCCTCAGACATCGAGTTAAAGAAGGAAGGGGTTTATTCAGCCACAGGCATGGGCAAGACTCCTGTCTCAAGAGTCGAGCTCCCCCAATTCAGCAATTCCTGTCCCTTTTAAGGGCTCACAACTCTAAGGGGGTGCGTGTGAGAGGGTCGTGATTGATTACACAAGCAGGGGATATGTGACTGGGGGCAGCATGCACCGGTAATTAGATCGGAACAAAACAAGATAGGGATTTTCACAGTGCATTTCTATACAATGTCTGGAATCTATAGATAACATAACCGATTAGGTCAGGGATTGATCTTTAACTACCGGGCCCAGGATGTGGTGCCGGGCTGTCTGCCTGTGGATTTCACTTCTGCGTTTTAGTTTTTACTTCTTTCTTTGGAGGCAGAAATTGGACATAAGATGATATGAGGGGTGGTCTCCTCCCTTGTAAATACTCACCTTCAAACATTTATGCCAGCTGTTCTCAATATCTGGAACTCCTTTCTGGAGAATCACTGCACACTTGGCTCCTTCTTATCATTCAGGTCTCACTGTAAATGTTACCTCTTTGAATCAGTTTCACAATCACAATTCCAGTGCAGCTCCCCAGGTGCTGGCTGCCTAGTTCTCAGCTTAACATGTCTCCCTGCCTAAGGTTCTTCCATTTGTTTGCTTATTGGTTCTCCCACTAGAATTATATCCTCATGGAAGAAAGGAACTTTTCGGTCTTATTTTATACTTTCCCCTCACTCCTTGAAGAGTTCCTGGTACATAATAGGTACTCAATAAATACCTGTTAAATGAAGGAGTAAATTAGATAAGCAAAATAAAACAATACACAATATTTTTTGCCTGTCAGCTTTACAGAAATTTAAAAGAGCCCAGTTAATCAATAGAACTAAAATGGGGTCTCCAGAAAACAGCCGTCCCATTCACTGCCAGAGGGAAGATAACATGAAGCAAACTTTCTTGAGAGCAATTTGGCAATAAATACCTGAAAGCTGAAAACTACCTATTCTTTGCATCGGTCATCTACTTCTGCATATTTACAGAAAGAAAAAAAAAAGTAGATCTCAAAGATGTAGACCAAAGGATATTTTAGCAACATTTTAAAAATAGCAAAAAGATGAGTCCCTATGATATCCACTCATAAGACACTAGTAGTACTATAGGGAATCAATCCAAGGAGCTGCATAGGGTGATTACAGGAGATAATATGAATATATATTAGTATGAAAACATGTTCATAGATTTTTGCCAATTATGAAAGCTAGGTACAAAATGTATGTAAAGAAGGATTTAATTTTGGTAAGAAATTATATGTATGGTGACATGAAAGGGAGAGCAAAAGAGAGGAGAATGATGATCATTATGATTAAGGGATACGATTATAGCAAATGTTTTGCTTTTTTGACTAATAGTTTTTATTCTTACATCTTCCAAAAGACACCTTTTAATTGTAATTATAGCCAGGCACAGTGACTCATGCCTGTAATCCCAGTACTTTGGGAGGCCAAGGAGGGTGGATCACCTGAGGTCAGGAGTTCAAGACCAGCCTAGCCAACATGGCAAGACCCTGTCTCTACTAAAAATACAAAAATTAGGCGTGGTGGCGCACGCCTATAATTCCAGCAGCTTGGGAGGCTGAAGCAGGAGAATCACTTGAACCCGGGAGGCAGAGGTTGCAGTGAGCTGAGATCAAGCCATTGTACTCTACCCTGGGCAAAAGAGCAAAACTCCATCTAAAAAGAAATAATTGTAATTATAAAAACAAATGATGAAAATAAAAATAATCTCAGGTGCATAATGCAGTTAGTTCTTCCTCTTGAAAATATGCAGCAGAAATAATATTCTTATTTGAGACGTGTATCGTTCAAGTAGACACCAAATTCAGGTGGAATTTTCTGAATTTCAGAATACTTAGCGTTTCTCTATTGACTCATCCTAAGTGTGATCAATAACTGTTTTTCCTCTTAAAATTTCTAGCACTATTAACAACACATTTAGCAGATTATATATAATTCCCTATTGTCAATGATCTTTGAATGTTATAAAGTATGCTAATGATTTCACACTTCAGGAACGCTTTTGAATTCAGTGCACTAAGTCATAGACACACAGGACATTTTCAGATCATGCTACCTATTATGTCTCCAGGGAAATCTGAATTTAAAATTTTCTTAGAGAAACAACAGTTTTGTCTTTTGCTAAACGCTGTGCAGGTGAAGAGTACGTAAATATGCTTGGGAAACAAAACCCTAGAATCCAGGAATAGTTAGGCAGCTTGCAAGGATAGTTATCTAGGATCTGAATGCAGCCACAAAGGAAGCTGAGCAATGCAAGGCATGGTGTCCAGCTGGGGCAGAGTTAGGAAGGTCTTGATGCTTATAAGGCCAAAACAAGTCTACGAGGTTAAATGTGTGGTGCGGAGGGTGTGGCATCTGTTTGAGTGCAATCAGGCAAGCGGTAGTTTAATGCAGTTGAAGAGCATGGTGATTCTGGGACACCAGATGATTCACTGGGGTGATAAAGAAACCAAGACAGGAGCCTACATGCAAAACACAGATCAATGCTCTGGAAAAGGAAAGGTCTGTGGCTTGAATGCACAGCATGGTTTGCACTCATGTCTGGCACACCACCTGCCTGATCTAGGACAGTTTAACTTGCAGCTCTGACTCAACGAGGGCTGCAGCTGCTGCCTTGTCAAGATTAAGCAAGGGAAGAGGTTGTGTTAATCTTGGCCCACAGGAGGGAGTGGGACATAGGTGATTTCTGCAGAGAGGGTCAAAAAAGGCAGACATTGATGCTTTAATTGACATAAAAGTGAATAAAGCAGATCCTCAACAACAAAGTGCTTACCATGTCATCAGGCAGGAAAGACATAACAGTAGAGATAAAGAACCTTATGTGTAGTGAAAATGGGGCAGGTGCATTTTGAGTTATAGAGGAAGGCCAGCTGCAGCAAGTCTTGAAAGCCCAAATGCAGTGTTCAGTCTTTATCTTATAGGCATGGGGAAGCCTTCATAGTTTTTGAATAAGGGGATGACATCATAAAGGTAATATTTTAAAGCAATGGATCTGGTTGTAATGGGTAGGAAGAGGCTGGCGGGTTTACATAAAAATACATATTTTAAGTATAATCTCTCTCTTCCTTGTTGGAGTTTTTCCATTTTTCCCTCAGTGTCCTCAGATTCCTGACTCTGCTCTGTCATATACACCAACATGCCAGCACTCTAGGGCCTTGACGTTCCAGAAAGGAGTACGGTAAAAATGGCAGCAAGTATGACCATAGCAGTAATAATAAATATCATTTTGTAGCCAAGTGGAGCTCATAGTTGAAAACAAACTTCAGTTCATTTGGGGACTTTTTAGAGATATATAGACTGTCACTCTTCACATCTCATTCTCAAAATTCAAGAACCCTACCTGCTAATGGACAAGTACTCAGAAGTTATTTAAAATATTGATTCTTTGTTCTAAGAATAATGGAAGCCAGAGAACCACAGAAAAGAATTTTTGTGACGAAGTCAACTTAAGTATGAATTAACTACATCTAATTAAGATAATTCTTTAAAATATCAAGCACTAAAACTGACAAAAATGAAATGTCATTGGCCATACTCTTTCCAACATCCTTCCTAACACGTGAGTCTCCTGAGAATTGTTTAATCTTAGAGAGCCATGAACTTACCTCTGCATTGTATGTTTCATGTGGTGATGATGAGCTATTAGAATACGATCCCCCTTTCCCAGTTCCTTTCTCTCCCTTTGGGATTTTGTCCATCTTCCTGTTTATTTGCATCATCTTTCAGATTCCCAGAGTTGTTCAGTCCTAAACCTAGGCAACTTGAGGGCCTTAATGTTCTATGAAGTAACAACAATATTGTCAGAATGACAATAGAAACAGTCATCAGTAGTGACAACATTCTATACGCATTCTATCACTACATCACTAATTGCAACATGACCATAAAGCTGTGGAACTTGAAGGAGAAAAGAGATGATGAGGTCATCCAGAGCATTAGTCAGTCTTTCTAATTGCTAGCATACAGTTCCAAAGTTTCCAGGAGAAACCCTTATTTTCAGGATTTTATAACTTGGCTCTTGTGATCCACTGTCGACTTAAACTCGACATGAAAGGCCCCAGGCATAGGAACATAATTAATATATTCTGAGTCATATAAAAAGGGGCAACCAACATAAACTCCAATCATTCACAAATGGCTCTGTTTTAAAATGACCTTTTTCAAGCAGCCTTTCCTCAGGTGCTCATGCAGCCAGCGGTGCCATGGTCGTCCCCATCCATCACCCACAGAGAATTCTGGAAGGCAGGAGCCACACGTACCGTCAAATAATCTCACAGGCTCTTGGCAAAGATATGATTTTTCAGGCCAGGTCTCTATATCTATTGTTTCAAGCCCATGAAAATGGTCTGTATATTAAGGATTTTATTGCTACTTAATTTTTTAAACTATGAATTTGTACCAAAAATGTGATTTAAATACATTTTGTGGCAGTTACAGCACTTTTCTTCCCTCATTGGCACTACTCTTCTGGTAATGACTGGAGGCCACAAGTAACCAACCAGCTGCCCTTGGCTAGCCTCTGCTCAGGGTGTTCAAAGCCCATCAGATGATTCTCAACATGTCATTATTATTGCTAAGCAACAACTGACTACAGCCAACTGAGTAAAGCAAATGGTGTTTTAGAAATTCTACAGAAAATCATCATTGTGCAAAGACCCAGAGGACTACCTGGGGAAAAAGAGGTAATAATAATAAAGTGGTGTTG
The DNA here is from genome assembly GCF_043159975.1 of Macaca nemestrina. Lineage (NCBI taxonomy): Eukaryota > Metazoa > Chordata > Mammalia > Primates > Cercopithecidae > Macaca > Macaca nemestrina. Next base: position 63,310,174 of record NC_092130.1, read on the forward strand.
ATGAAAATAATAATAATGACAGTGGTGTTTATTTTAGGATACACCCACGAATAAGGAAGTCAGCAATTCCTCATTACAGTACATCACTCAAACTGACTTGGGCAGATTTTCTTAGCCTATACATATTTATTAACCATTTACACATATTGAGCAATGTAAAAAGTCAGGCTATAATTCTCATCTAAAGGGGCTTATGATCTAGTTATAAAGAAGTTAACACGTACCAAACAATCTGTGGAAACATCAAGACAATAATTAAATGTTAATTTGTGAGAGTTGAGAGAAGATGAATGGGACTGAAATAGTGAGAGAAGCCTTGGCTGAATCATGGGGTTCTGATCAGTGGAAAGAAGAGGAGACTCATTGCAAATGAGAGCATCCATGTTAGAAAAGGTAAGAGACTGAAAACATGCCAGTTAGAGGTGAATCTTAAACTCTGCATAGCACCTAAGCAAAATACTAGGAAGTCACTGTTAACACTTAAAGCTGTTTTATTCTGACAACTGAGAGCATGTAAGAAATGAAGACTCAGACCTGCCCCAGACCTATTGCATCAGAATGTGCATTTTAACAAGATCCCCAGGTGATGCTTACCTGCACTCAAGTCAGATAAACACCACCACAGACTATTCAGGAAAGACTGGAAGGCCAGAGGGGAGACTAGGAGAGCCTAGGACACCACCCAGTTCTGTCACTTACTTGCAGGGATAACTTGGCAGATCATTTAACTTGGTAGGACCTCAGTTCCCCCATCTATAGAGGAAGGTAGACTAGAAATGATCATCAAAATTCTCTAACAGGAAAATGATTTTTGTCAATTAAAATCTGATATGAAACCCAAATGTGTCAAACTAACGCAGGTGAAGTGCCCATCTACTCCACATAAAATGCATCTGATGGCCAAAACTGGAGGGCGTTGTGTGATGCCAGAAAGTACTGTTTTTCTTCATTCTGAAGGGGTATCTTAGAATTCTTTTGTTACCCAGGGATAAACACATGTAAAGGAAACTGTGGGGTGAAGACTCGATAATATTCTTCTTCTCTCTGTGTTAATGTCTCTCTAGCCATAGCATCTCCCACCGGAGAATGGACATCAACCTCATTAACCACTTCAAGTCACAAGTATTTATTAAGCATTTCCATTTTGTCTAGATCATAACCCATTTCCCAGGAAGAAGTCAACATAAATATTAAATACATATGTGCGTGTGTGTGTGTGTGTGTGTGTGTGTGTGTACACACAGAGGTGTTCTCAAATGTGGCTGGCCTTAACAGAATGACAAGGAGAGGCACATCAGGAAACCAGTCTTTATTAAGCACTTACTAAACACCAGATTCTATGCTAGATAACTTTCCATGAATGATCTCATTTAGTTTTAACAGCACCCCCACAGAAAGGTGCTATTATTATAATTTTAAAAGTAGGACACCAAAGTACAGAGGTTAAACAAAGTCACACTGATAGGAAATGATGATGACAGCTTTGGATTCAATCTCTTTCTCCATAGCCTTTTTAATTAACCCCAACTCATGATAAACCTGTCAAAAGGGAAAGGATTGTGAACTTCCCTACCCCCGGGGCATCATGATTGCCTTGACGAAATCTTTCCAGATCGATTTTTCTCAACCTTGGTTATATAATAGAGCTACCCAGGGAGCCTTTTGAAATCCAGATGGGTAGACTAAATCCCAGATGGATCAAATGAAACCAAGTTCAGGCTTGGTCCCCAAAGTCCCAGCTGAAGTGATTGGGAGGCTGAGGATTTAAAAGATTTGTTGACTTTCTTTCTAGGGAAATGTATCTAGGAAAGCTTTGCCATGGTCAATAACTAGAGATGCAGTCTATATAGACAGTTACATATGTTTTGGAGACTAGACATGCTAGGAAGCCCTCTTTTAAATGTAGGTCTTCAGATGAAAATACTATATTTTTGAAATTTTTCTAAGACTTCTTTATTCATGTACAAATGTACCTTTAACCAGCCTTTTAACTAACAACAACAAAAAAAACAAAACACATGATGAGGTCTGTGAGCTGTCTGGCTGAGCCTCACTTGAAAAACAATTGAAAATGAACGGAGTCCACTCCGGCTGTGGCCACATCTGTTGTGTCCTGTTTATTCCCTTGGCAGCTGCCACTAATACACATATTCTGGGTCTGATGTCAAGAGGGGATCCCAAAATCTCCTCTTGAATAATACACATATTCTAGGTCTGACGTCAAGAGGGGATCCCAAAAGAACCTGCTGGATCCCAAAATGCCAAGAGGGGAAATGAGAGAAGGATGGAGAGCAGAAAAGATTGCACATTCTAAAACCTGAGCACCTTCAAAACGTGATCTTTAAAAAAAAAAAAAATCGATTAATGCCACGTGTTATCTTAATTGGAACTAAGCAAATCTCAGAATGAGATTTTGGGAAATCTTGCAGATAGGATTTTTTTAAATTAGCATCATGCAAAATAAGCAAGAAAAATATTTTTTTTAAATTAACATCCTGCAAAATTACCCAAATGCTTTGAGTCTAGTAGGAGCACTGGTTCCACAACTGCCACAGTGACGGACAGGGTTGCCAGTTCTGCATGTAGGTTCTTTTTTTTTTTTTTTTTTTTTTTTTTGAGATGGAGTCTCGCTCTGTCGCCCAGGCTGAGTGCAGTGGCCGGATCTCAGCTCACTGCAAGCTCCGCCTCCCGGGTTTACCCCATTCTCCTGCCTCAGCCTCCCGAGTAGCTGGGACTACAGGCTCCCGCCACCTCGCTGGACTAGTTTTTTTTTATATTTTTTAGTAGAGACGGGGTTTCACTGTGTTAGCCAGGATGGTCTCGATCTCCTGACCTCGTGATCCGCCCATCTTGGCCTCCCAAAGTGCTGGGATTACAGGCTTGAACCACCACGCCCGGCCATGTAGGTTCTTTTGACCTGCTTTGATCACCACTCTTTAAGTGGCCAACTCTGTTTTTCCAGCCCCTGCTAGATTTATTCAACTATCACCAACAGTGATTTCAATGAGAGTTCACAATTCCCAACAAGAGCCACCAAATAGACAAGTAAAAATGCATCTAAGGTGAACTATGAGTGTGACATTGCCAAATTCAGAGAGAAGAGAATTTTCCAATCATCAGACAAATAATAATAATAAAACAAACAAACAAAACCAGACACTCTTACCTACCTTTGATAAACAATGTCAAAGAGTCACAAGTTAATCTTCTCAGAACCCAGCCAATTCAAGTCCTGACTTGAATCTTTATCAACTTTGTGGCTCTCATGAGTTACTGACAATCTCTGAGCCTGTTGCTACAGCTTTAAAACAGAATGTGATAGCTCCTACCTCATGAGGTTGCTTTGAAGAATAAAGAAAGTAATGCTTAGACCAGAGTCTGGTATATAATATATTCTCGATAAATGGTAGCTGCTATCATTATTGTTGCCTCTATCAGCATTTCCAAACAATTCATCTCTGTGGGTCTGGTCTATTTAAAGATGAGAAGTTATCAAGTACTGGTCTGTTTGTTCCTAATTGTCTTTGTAAACTAATGAGGCTGTGATTTTCTTAAGAGCACTAACTAAATACGGAATTGTTGGAGATGGAGCAGGGTGGGGGACTGGGGAAAATCAAAACAAAAGAAACAGCAACTCAGCCAGTCATGCAGATGCCCTCCTTGTGATGTGTGTGGCGTCTCTGGAGACAGCCTCTGCTCTGCCTTACTACGCAAGCAAAAGCCTCGCTCTCTCTTGCCACAGCTGTCTGCTCTCTCTTCACCTACATTCTTTTCACTGAAAGCCACTTTCTGTCAGGCTAAATTGGCCAAATTGAATGAAGTTCAAACAAGAACAAAAGAAAGGTAAAAACTATGGTACAGACATGCTTTCAACCAGCAGCATTCATGCATTTCAGCCTTCAGAACTTAATCGAATATTTGGGTTACTATCCCTCATCTATGAAATAAAATTCTAACTCTATTTTACTTATCAAAAAGTATCCATAGCAATAAAAATCAATTTAGTTCTATCTTATACATTACTTAAATAATGTATACTATAAGTATACATTTGATAAGTATACATCTAGTATATAAGATATATACTATGCTATACATTGAGGTAAAAATGGTATAAAATCACCAAATAATAGACTGATAGAGGAATGGTTTGACTATATAATATTTGTTATTTTTTAAGAGTGTCCATAGCTAATATACAAAGAAAGCAAAAGTAGATCAACTTGTCATTAAAAAGCTATGTTGCATAAAACACATTCAGATAAATCCCATAGTATAATAATGAGAAGCAGTAGTGCCCTGGCTAGTAGTAGCAACTGGGTTCAAATCCCAGTGCTGTCACCTACTGCTATATGACCATAGACAAGTTAATGACTCTATTGCTTCTCTCTAGATTGGGGATAATATCACTAGTACTAGGCCGGGCACAGTGGCTCACACCTCTAAACCCAGCACTTTGGGAAGCCGAGGCATGTGGATCACAAGGTCAGGAGTTCGAGATCAGCCTGACCAACATGGTGAAACCCCATCTCTACTAAAAATACAAAAATTAGCCAGGTGTGGTGGCAGGCGCCTGTAATCCCAACTACTTGGGAGGTTGAGGCAGAAGAATCACTTGAACCTGGGTTGCAGAGGTTGCAGTGAGCTGAGATCGCATCACTGCACTCCAGCCTGGGCATCAGAGTGAGACTCCATCTAAAAAATATATATATGTATACACACACACACTATATATATATATATATTTATATATTTTATATATATATATATCACTAGTATTATCACATAGGATTGTTTGAGATTAAGTTACTATCTTTCCATAAGTTAAAATATTTAAAGCACTTAGACTGCTACCAGCACATAGTTAATGTGATTTAAGAGTTTACTTTCATTATTATTATTTTGTAAAATACCTAATCAGTCTTTTTTGAAAGTGAGTATTCCTGTGGGGTTGGGTTGAGATAGTGTTAGTTCCTTCCCAAGATATAAATAACCACAGTCCCTTTGTAACTGTGGGACCCGCCCAAACTTAGCCTACTATGTTGATAAAAAAATGTTGAGTTGCCTAGTAGGTGTAACAGAGCCAAAAACAAGTCATGTAGCCTGGACAATACAAAAAGCCTTGGTCTCTAACAATACTTAGGACCAGCAATTTCTCTCCTCAGAGCCAAGACTGGGACATGACCAGAACCTGGACACAAGAGCTCTTTCAGAAGCAAGGTGTCCATTGGCCTGGAAGATCTGGGGCTAAAATCCGCCTCAGTGTGCCTTACCATAAATGGTCAAATTTGAAGCCCTCCAATCAGACCCTGCCAAGCCAACATCCCTAAATCCTTTCCCTTTCCCTCTGATTCCTTAAAACTTGCCCCAGACCCTAAACCTGGGAGACAGATTTGATCTTGACTACTGTCTTCTTACTGGTTGGTTTTGCAATCGAGCTTTTCTTTTCTCAAAAGCCACTGCCATTGCAATTGGCTTTTGTGCACATTAGGAAGTGAGTCTATTTGCTCAAGGACACCCTCTTGGGTGGGAATCCACAATCATGTTTTCTTCTCTTAACTCCTGGAGCATTCAGAAGGTATAATTTTCCATGTATCTTCTGTGACTCTGTCTTTTTTAACCTTTTTCTATACATTTAAATATCAAATACACTCTAAGCATTTGAGGGAAAGGAAATATGACTTACTGGTTTTCTGATCCTTTTAACACCGAGCACCTAGTAAGAGCTCAATACATCTTTGGATGAATGAATGAATGAGCCTGATCAAAGCTGATTAACATATTTGGAGACAACTTGGATGAACCCCTGAGTTCATGATTATCCAATTAGTTGAAAACTTAAGACTGTTAACTTTCTGAGAAAAATTAGAACCACTTAGAAGACTCAGCACCAGATCCTCAACATAGTACATAGAAACCTTTGAACAACGGACCCGATATTCTAGCTTTCTTTATTATGATTTTAGTCTCAGTAAAGCTAAATTGCTTGCATTTTCCCGAACATATCAGGCTCTTTTTGCTCTTATGATTTTCTTTAACTTTCTTTTTTGGATAACTCAAACTCATCCTCTAACTTAAAATAAGTGAACTTCTTGTGTACTGTAAGAAGGTCTTATATAAGTGACCTTCTTACAACTCTAAGAAACCATCCCTAAAACCGAAATAGATGTTCCACTTATCTATTACAGTGTAACAATTCCCCCCACTAACCCCACCCCTCAATGAAAAATTCAGTAACTTAAAACAAAATTGCTTTTATTATTTCTCATGGTTCTGTCAGTGGACTGGGCTCATGCAGGTTGTCCCTGAGGTTATAGTTAGATATTAGCTGGCAAAGCAGTCATGGAAAGTCTTGACTGGGCTCGGTACTCAAAATGGACTGTTATTATAGCTGGCAGTTGATCCTGGCTATCTGTTGGGAGTTCAGCTGTGGCTACCGATAGGGGCACCTACACAAGGCTTCATCAGGTGGCTTTGGAGTCTCACATCCTGGCAGGTGGATCACCCAGAGAAAACACTGCAAGTATAAGCATTTCCAGATATCGGAAGTAGAAGCTGCTGGCACTGAATCATATGGTTAGGACCTGCAAACTGGCACAGCATCGCTTCTGCCATGTTCTATTAATCAAAGCAGTCACAGAACCCAACCAGAACCAAAGGACAGGGAACACAAACCCACCTCTCAATAGAGAAATGTACTGCAAGTATAAGCGTTTCCAGATATCAGAAGTAGAAGCTGCTGGCACTGAACCATATGGTTAGGACCTGCAAACTGGCACAGCATCGCTTCTGCCATGTTCTATTAATCAAAGCAGTCACAGAACCCAACCAGAACTAAAGGACAGGGAACACAAACCCACCTCTCAATAGAGAAATGTCAAAAAATTTGTGGCTATCTTTTATCTGTCACAATGGTCATATGCGCACCTTTGGACACCTGGATATACCTAGTTTAAAATTTTAAAATTGCAATATGTTGATATCAAAACACTTAGATTCTCACTCTAAGCTTCTTTAGTAAGTGGCAAGCACTGTGCTGGGTACAAATTAGACATTAAGTACATACACAGAGATTGAATTAAATTAACATTAGCTTGGGAGAAATAATAAATATTTTGGAAGAGAGACTCAGTATTCAAAAATCTCTAGAGGTGAGTATGAACCAAAACCCATTTTAATTTATATTTCCAGAAAATTATGTACTGTTCTGGTAATAATGGCTTAAGAAAAAAAAAAATTGATTGAAGACTTGTAGAAAACAATTTTTAAATTACAAACAAAATTTTTATAACTTTTTTTGCTTATATCTCTCTTTCCAGATGCAGCAAACTCCTTTATTTCTCTTAGTTATCACATTTAACGTGTCTAATGTGTTTCCCTCAAATTTCCTCTGACCCACATATTATTTTCATGCATGCCCAACCAGGCTTCCACCAGCCAGCCTCTGCATCTTTAAAGAGTAGACGTGAGAACTACCAGAGGAAGTCCCTGTCCAATGACTAATGGATGTGGAGGCATAAATACCCCTTCTCCTTTACTCCTTGGCAGGATAATTCTAAGACTTGTGTTTTACACTACCTTTCTAGGTTTTCTCCATGCAATTGTGCTACCCCACTGTGAGAGGTGGCCTAATAATTCACTTGTTATTTTCTCTTTCCTTCCCTATATCAATTCCCCTTGCCCAAGCCAGTGTTCCTTGACTTCCAAATAACTTCTGCACTCAAATTGTTGACTCAAGGTCTACTTCCAGGGGAACTGAAACTAAAATAGTCAATGAGCAAACTCTTAAGACAATACGTATTTCTTATGACTAAAGTTTTAGTGAGATACAGGCTTAATCTGACTCAAGTCTGCCCCTGGACAGACTTAAAAACAAAACCTGTTTCTTTTTTTGTTTTTTTTTTTTTTGAGACGGAGTCTCGCTCTGTCGCCCGGGCTGGAGTGCAGTGGCCGGATCTCAGCTCACTGCAAGCTCCGCCTCCCGGGTTTACGCCATTCTCCTGCCTCAGCCTCCCGAATAGCTGGGACTACAGGCGCCCGCCACCTCGCCCGGCTAGTTTTTTGTATTTTTTTTAGTAGAGACGGGGTTTCACCATGTTAGCCAGGATGGTCTCGATCTCCTGACCTCGTGATCCGCCCGCCTCGGCCTCCCAGAGTGCTGGGATTACAGGCTTGAGCCACCGCGCCCGGCCAAAACCTGTTTCATAAACAGGTCACTACTTCTCACCTGTCAGTGTCAATATTTATAAGTAACAGGCAGGATTTTAATCCAGTCCCTGAATGCTTACAAGTTCATAGGCTAAAGTAATCACCTAAAACTCAAACACAGATGAACCCAAAAAGGCAAAGTTTTTTTTCTTCTTTTTAAAACAACATGACAAAAGTAAGTAAAACAAAATGGTCCTCCAGAGACTCCAAGCTTTCTCATGACTGTTCTTACGAAAAAAGCTCCATGAGAACCTGCACGGGGCTTGGGATTCTGGGGATGAAGGACATGTCTTGAGGAAGTGGTTTGTGTGGGATGGTCAGACCGTGGTGAATAGTATTTAACATAGTTGATATATATGTACTGGATAGTTCTTCAGCTGTATAAGGATCCTGGGAATGAATGTTCAGTATGTCAGATTGATCTGTTTCTTTACTCAGTTCTAAGTATCTATCCCATTTTTTTCCTCACATACTTGGAGAAAGGCCTGCTGCTCTAGTTTGAAGTATTGAAGGAGAATGAACATGAAGGCCATGGTAGGAACTGTCACCAAATCCTACAGGCTTCCTCTGTGCTAAATGTCCTTGTGGCCAGGCCACTCAGCCTCTGAACAGCACTCTCCTCCACCCTAGTTTTACCTCTTGTATTCAGGATGCTTGTTAGGCAAGGATGCAGGGCAAAGGCACTAGTGGGAGAGGCCCACCCACTCCAGGACTGCCTCAGTAATCTGGATAGCAAAGGGCCTCACTCAGTGTTCTCTCACACTAGGCTTGGAAGCAGCCTAAGCACAACTGAATCTTGTAGTCTAACAGTCACCATTTCCATTTCAGGCCCTTGTTCTAGGAGAGCCAGTAATGGAAGCGAAACAAGTTTATCCAAAGGAGCTTGGCTCAAGGTCTCTACAGCCCAGTCTGGAATCTCCTTGCCTCTTTGTTGTGGCCAATATCATCTTGGTCATGTCACTTAGTTGCTCTGAGCCTCAGGCTCTTATTTATTATTTTGTATTTAAATTAGTTCACACTTAGCCTGATGCCAGGCTTTGTGGAAGTGCTTGGTAAATGGTAAATATCATCTTCTCCTGAAATGCTTAGATAGCCTGCTCAAAATTCAGCTGGGCGTGTTCATACATTTATTAACTAGCTCTCACTTCTAAAGCCCTGCCTGGAACTCAGATGATTTCAGTAGAAGGGGTTTTATTTCTTTTACATTGAAAAATTCTAATTTCAAGGTCTCATCCCATATCAACTGAAATCAAATGTCTACAAAGGAAGTAAAATTTGTCAAGTTTCTCCAGGCAACTCAAATGCATTGGCAGGGTTGAGACTCCTTAAAGTCATCTTACTTGGCCAAAACAAGCTGGAATTTGTAGAGAGATACTGTCATTTCGTGCAGAGGTGACTGGTCTGATAAAACTCTGAAAACTGAAAACTTTTTTCTCTGAGAATTGGTTAAAGGAAGTGAATATGTCTAACCTTGGGAAATAGGTTGAGGGGGAGACTTAGGTGGTGACCTGAAAGCTTTCTTCAAACATTTGAAGAGTCCTAAGATAACTATTTTTAAATGAAATGATTAATCATCTTCTTTGTATTGCTCTGAGATGTAGAAATTACAGGTATGCAGATTTAATCTCAAGATAAGAAAGAGCTTCTAGTAATTTCCCCAAAGAGAATGACTCTCTAAAACATAATGAGTTTCTAATCGCTAGAAATGCTCAAGTGAGGCTAGATGATTATCTTCAGAAAGAGATTAGACTGACGATCTCAAAGGTTGCTTCTAATCTAAGATTTTATGAATTAAGATTAAGTAATTTTTATTCTCTTTTGTAATAGGTCTTCCCCCTCTCATGTGCCATGGCCAAAGGAATGCTTTCAAATGAAGCAGAGGGCTTTCAAAAGCCACTTGAAATAATAGACTAAAAATAAAACCAACATAAGAAGTATTTGTTTCATTTAATTTGGCCTTAGTGTTCATAGATTTCCAAGAGTTTTCACAAAATAATAAGATATTCTTCTTTAAGAAAAATTGTTCTTATCTCTCTGCCTGAATATTGCAGTTGTAGACTTTATGAAAACACATGGTTACATAAACCCTGCACAACCTTGTCTTTGTGAGCCAATTCCCATATCACACACGCACTTGATAGCATCTTTCTATTGAGAAGCTCACAAAAAGCAGACAAATGCAGGGTTAAAACCCTGAGATCACAGGCAGTTATTTACAGGGAAGGGATTAGGGAGTCCCTGTCAGATGTCAGTCAACTCAGAAAAACCTTCAGGACATTTGACTTCTTCCAAGTGAAATATTATTATATCATATTATTATTATTATATTATATTACTAAGTGAAATGCTTATTATCTTGATATTTACTATTGTTCAGAAACAATAATAGGTCTCCAATATGGTTGCCACCTAACTAGCCCTCCAAAGTGATATGCTGAATGCCATAATAAGATGTTTTTAATAAAGTCTCTTTTTTTACTCAGGATCATTTTTATTTTACAGACCCTTTGCTATAAAAAAGAGCACTGGTTCTTGTCATCTGCCTGTCAGGATTTATTCCTCTTTGACAAGAAGGAATTTTAAAAAACTGAACTTCCAGAATAAACAACAATCACTTTTAGAGCTTGATGTTAAGATGCAAAGCAATAATTTGCAGTTTCAAGAAAAGACCTCAAAAGCATCAGAAATGAAATGCACTGAGTTTTTCCCATGCATTTGACTTCAACTTGGAGAAAAAGATAAAAATGAAATACATTTTCTGTCTTCTGCATACCTAGCTTTATTCATGTGGCTTAATTTTGATGAATGGATTAAATTTTTCTCTGAGTTATACCTTGTCTTTTTTCCTTTGCTTAGAGCTTACTTCAGTCAAAGAGTTTAGAGATACACATTCTGATTGTCCTCAGCACTGGAACAAATTATATTAGATACTTTTGAATAGTCAAGGAAAATAGAAAAACTGGCCTTTTCACTTTGTTCATTTGCTGTTCTCTCATCCACCTTGGTATGAGTGTGCCAGCCTGTTTTTTTTTTTTTTGCCCTTGCAGCAGCAGTTTCATAAATAGCCCTAGTTATTGTGATAAACCTCTATAGAAATTATATTTATTCAAAAAAAATCAGACTTCTAATGTTTAATAGAACATATTTTAATACCATTATAAGGAAGACAATGGCACAAACATGCATTTGATTGAAGTAATTTTGTGAATGTATCTAAAATAAATTCTTAAATCCTTATTCTTGAAAAAATAAATGTCTCTCCCAACTTGGAGTCCAATCACTTGTGGATGGCGATCAGCCTCCAGGAGAACTGACCACAGGCCTGTCTGGGGATAAGGATTTCCTGAATGAATCAGCGAAAGTGCTAGCCAAGGTAGAAGTGAGAAAAAGTAGGCAAACTCCAAAAGGCTCCCATAGAGAAACATTTTCATTTCCCATCTTCCTTTGCAATCCTGAAGGTACCTCTAATTGGCACAGAAAACAAACAAGGGACTCTTTAAATACCAAATGCTTAAATATGTTGCTACTTTAATAAATAGAATATGTGATAAATGCATATTCTGCTATACATATTCTATCTACTTTAATAAATAGAATCTGTGATAAATGGTGGTTATTGATATCTCTTCTAATATTCTGATAAAGCATCTATAAAATCAGTAAAACATAAAAAACACATAGTGACACTAAAAAAAATACTTTAAAATTATAAGAAAGATCTACTTATACAAAACCTACAAGTAAGCTTTGATTAATCTTGGGCAACTGACACAGGCTTTAGCAGCAGAAAACAAGCCGACACAGCAGCCTGAAGGGAACTAGACATACTCCCCTGTTTGGGCTGCTCTTCTGCCTGTCCTCCAACTCAGTAACCCAGCCCTGTACCATTTAGAATCATCAGCCACAGTCCCACTGCTATAAGAGGTGGCTAGAGAAAAGCATCCCAATAGAAATCCTGTTATATTCACTAGACAGTTTCAACTCCACCATAACAATAAAACAGGAGTAAAGGGAGGAAGGAGCTGTGTCACTTTCCATCTTGATAAATTTAATTCCCGTAAATTCGTCCAAAAATGTAAAAGAGTGGAAGTCTTTTTAAAGCCTCAAAGCACTACATTCTGGGGAGTGTGAATTTTCATCCACCCTGCTGAATAAGGTTATCAATGAATCAAATGGGATTAACACAGGAGAAGAGACCTTTACTATGACCACTGGCAAATACTGGGTCTGCAGAGATCTCCCCTCATTCCAGGATGAATAAACAAGAAAACAGCAAAAACAAGAGAAGCAAGATATGTAAGAAGATATACATCAGGACAATGAGAGAGAAATACCATCCTAATAATTCAGAAGAAGATTATAATGGATATCTTTTGGGTTTGGTGACCAAAAACCTACTTCCTTTCCTAACAGATCTTTTTATATTTGAGGAATTAATATTTTTCTATTGGAAACAATACCTTGAGACTGTATTTGGGAAGTTCTGCTGGTTCCTAGCCAAGTGGCAGTTATTTGACTCAATTGAGATAAACTAGGTACCCCTGTCTGGCATTTTAGTCTTGAAGAGGGATTGGAGTTTTTCATCACTACAATAGTGCGTGATTCCTACCATCAGCCTGTTACTTTGGCTCCTTCCAGTCCCCCTGGTTGTGTAAGCCATTGAACATGTTTCTTCTTCTTTAATTTAGAATCATTTTCTGTTGTATGCACCAAAAAAATTTCAGTGGACACAAGGAACCACTCTCAAAATTATTTCTGATGAGCAACCGGAATAAAATTATAGAAATAAATGAATGAAAGAAGTGTTGTGTTTGGAGAAATGGAGTAAAAGCCATGATGAAAGAATTCAAGAGAAAATAAAAGGTAGCAGTATAAGACAAAGAAAGGCTATAAAGAAACTGAAGCTGTAATTCACAATTAAAATATACTTCAGTGCTAGTGTAAGAAGCATTTTTGGATCTCAGGAAAATGGAGTCAGTGTGAAGAAACTTAAGAAGTTCTCAGAAAGGCAGAGAGATAAAAAAAAATTAGAAAACGTGGGAATAGAGGAGAGTTAAACAACAATATATAATGTTTCAAGAGGAGAGATCAAAATTACTGGAACAAAATAAGCAACAGAGGAAGGAGAAAGAGAAGAAAAATAATAGAGAGCAAAAAAAAATACAACTTTCCAGATCTTTCAGATTGAAGACATTATGAAAGCACCAACAAAACTCATGAAAAGAGATTCAGATGTAAATATGTACTAATCTACAAAAATGAAGAAAAAGATCTTTTCAGAATCTAGGCAGAAATGAAAATGTATCTGTAAATGAAGAAAAATTAGACTGCCTCATAATTATGTAATATAACACTTCATCCCAAAAATAACTTTGAAAATATTCTTGTGTTTTTAATCACCCCATTGAGCCATAATTTATATAAATAAAATGTATCAATTTTAAATGTACAATTCAATGAGTTCAGATAAATGTACACATCTGGGTAACGACCATCTTAATCAAGATTCAGAACATTTCCATTAGTCACAAAAATGTCCTCATTCTTCTTTGTTGAGACTCCCCATTTCTTCTCCCAGCCCATCCTGATTTTTAGGGACTATAGTTTTATCTACTATAGGCTTTCCTATAAAAGGAATGATAAAAATATATATTCTTTTAGTTTGGGTTTCTTTCATTCAGCATAATGTATTTTATATTCATCCAAGTTTTTGCATGTTTCAGTAATTTATTCTTTTTTATTGCTAAGTAGTACCCAATTGTACAAAAATACTATAATTTGTTTCTTCATTCATATGCTGATGGATATTTGGCTTGTTTCCAGGCTTTGACAATTCTGAATAAAAGCAGTATGGGCATTTTTGTGCAAACATATGTTTTCATTTCTGGTTGTATGGTTAACTGTAAAAGAAATTGTTATACTGTTTTCAAAAGTGCTTGAGCCATTTCACATTCCCACCAGTAGTGCATTAAAGTTCTAGTTGCTCCATATCTTCATCAACACTGTATTTTAAGTCTTTTCAATATGAGTCTTCTTAGTGGATATGTAGTGTTAATTCCCTATAATTTGCATTTCCCTAGATTATCGGGGGAACCCGCCCCCAATATTTCAACATAGGTTCCATTTTCCACAAGTGTCAGCTGGCTGAGAAATAAAGAGGAAGAGTACAAAGAGAGGAATTTTACAGCTGGGCCACCAGGGGTGACATCACATATCAGGAGGACCGTGATGCCCACCTGAGCCACAAAACCAGCAGGTTTTTATTAAGGGTTTCAGAAGGGGAGGGGGTGTATGAACAGGGACTAGGTCACATGCTTCAAGGGGCAAAAAGCAGAACAAAGATCACATGCTTCTGAGGACACAGGACAAAGGGCAAAAGGCAGAACTTCTGATAAGCGTCTATGTTCAGTAGTGCATGTATTGTCTTGATAAACATCTTAACAGAAAACAGGGTTCAAGAGCAGAGAACCAGTCTGACCAAAAATTTACCAGGATGGAGTTTCCCAATCCTAGTAAGCCTGACGGTACAACAGGAGACCAGGACATATCTCAGTCCTTATCTCAACCACATAGGACAGACACTCAGAGTGGCCGTTTATAGACCTCCCCTCAGGAATGCATTCCTTCCCCAGGGTATTAATTATTAATATTCCTTGCTAGGAAAAGTATTTAGTGATATCTTCCCTACTTGCATGTCTGTTTGTAGGCTTTCTGCAAAAAGAAAAATATGGCTGTATTTTGCCCAACCCCGCAGGCAGTCAGGCCTTATGGTTGTCTTCCATTGTTCCCTGAAAATCGCTGTTATTATTCTTTTTCAAGGTGCACTGATTTCATATTGTTCAAACACACATGTTTTACAATCAATTTGTACAATTAACATAATCATCGCAGTGGTCCTGAGGTGACATACATCCTCAACTTACAAAGATAACAGGATTAAGAGATTAAAGTAAGACAGGCGTAAAACATTATAAAAGTATTATTTGGGAACTGATAAAATGTCCATGAAATCTTCACAATTTATGTTCCTCTGCCGCACTCCAGTCGATCTCTCCATTCAGGGTCCCTGACTTCCCGCAACACTAGATGACTAATGATTTTGAGCATTATTTTCATGTAAAATCCCATTAAAAAACAAGTCAAAGATTTGAATGAACACTTTGCCAGTGAGTATACCATAGTCTCTCGTTATCAGCACAGGATAAATTCCAAGAGTCCCCATACAAACTGTCCCTCAGTGTCCATGGGAGATTTGTTCTAGGCACCCTGTGGCTAGTAAAATCTGCAAATGCTCAATTCATTTATATAAAATAGTCCAGTATTTGTCATATAACTTATGCGCCTTCTCCCATATACTTTAAATTATCTCTAGGTTACTTATAATACCTAATATATTATAAATGCTATGATAATAGTTGTTACTTGGTATAGATTATGAAAAAATGACAAGAAAAACATCTGTATATTATTACAGAGGCAACCATTGTAGACCTAACTACATTTTCAAGCCATGGTTGGCTGAACCCACAGACACAGAACCTGTGGATACAAGGCTGATTGCATTCTATGACTTTTTCCTATATTTACCTACCTATGATAAAGTTTAATTTATAAATTGGACATAGAAAGAAATTAACAAAATTAATAACAAAACAGTACAATTATAATAACAGAGCAATAAAAGCTTATATGAATTTGGTCTCTTTCTCTCAAAATATCTTACTATTTTCAAACTGCAGTCAACTGCAAAAAGTGAAACTGTAGATACAGGGGAATAGCTGTATACAGATAGCAAACAGACACAGGAAAAGATATTCAATGTCATTAGCCACTAGGGATAGGCAAATTAAAGTTACAATGAGACACCTCTATATTACCTATTAGAGATACCTATTAGAATGGCTAAAATAAAAAATACTGATAATAACAAGTGCTGTCAAGGATGTAGAGCAATCATACCTCTAGTACACTGCTGATGGGAATGTAAAATGTAGTGTCTCTGGAAAGTAGTTCAGTATCTTCTTATCATATGACCCAGAAATTGCTCTCTTAGGTATTTATCCTAAAGAAATGAAAACTTACATTTCCACACAAAAAAAGTGTTATGTGAATTTGAATTTTGATAGCAGCTTTATGTGTAATAGACAAAAACTAGGGGGAAAAAAAGCCCAAATGTCCTTCAAGGGTGAATGGATAAATAAACCATAGTACTTTTTATAATGCTATAGCACAATGGAACACCACTCAGAAATAAAGCACACTATTCACACACTAACAGCTTTGGTGACCCCAGTGACATTATGCTGAGTGTAAAAAAGCCAATCCACTCTGAAAATGACAGAATTATAGTGATGAAGAACCGATCTGTGGTTGCCAGGGCTTAGGGTTGGGGCAGAGTATAGCTCTTTAGAAGTACCATAAAGGAATTTATCTGCAATGATGGAAAAGTACTGGATTCTGATTATAGCCACGGTTGCATGAATCTATAGATGTGATAAAATTTCCTAGAACCATAAAACAATAAATACATTAAAAGGGCAGAAAGGGGTGAGAAACAACATTTAGAATATTGGTTGCTTCTGAGAGAGAGGGGAGACCAGGCTGGGATGGGGAAGGGCACATAGGAAACGTCAAAGCCAATGGCACTGTTCTTTTCCCTAATTTAAATAGTGAATATTATCATGTTTTATACTTTATGTAATAAATATTCTTTGATTTCTTTGATAACTATTCTGTGCTTAATAAAAATAATGTTTCTTTTCTTTTTTCTTTTTCTTGTTTTTTTGAAACGGAGTCTTGCTCTGTTGCCCAGGCTGGAGTGCAGTGGCGCGATCTCGGCTCACTGCAAGCTCTGCCTCCTGGGTTCACGCCATTCTCCTGCCTCAGCCTCCGAGTAGCTGGGACTACAGGTGCCCACCACCACGCCCAGCTAATTTTTTGCATTTTTAGTAGAGACGGGGTTTCACCGTGTTAGCCAGGATGGTCTCGATCTCCTGACCTCGTGATCCGCCCGCCTCGGCCTTCCAAAGTGCTGGGATTACAGGCGTGAGCCACGATGCCCAGCAATAAAAATAATCTTTCTAAAAGGCAAGGAGGGGTGATATAAATTTACCTGGAGGAATATATAAATACCAAGCGGTGATTCCAATCCCAAGGTTTCCTTAAAGTCACCAATTCAAATAATTCTCTCCCAGAGACCCTGTGAGTCTACACACACTGTCTCCACAATCACCCCCTTTACCTTTTGGTTGAGAAAATATGCTCACCTCTCTTACTGTGTGTATGGTTTAAACTTGATCTATGAAAGTAAAGTGACTGGTTTATCTTAGTAAGTAAATAATACCTGCTGAAAAATTAAATTCTATGTTACATTCTTGGCATTTTTGTTCATTTTTTAAACTGCTCTTTTAAATTCATTCCCTGTTATCAGTAAGTAAATCACATAATTTTGAAACTGTGAAAAAAAAAAAACCTCCTAACAGGGAAATATATTCAGTAGCTGATTTACTATGAGTGATTGGAAAAATCAAAGCAAAATGGTTTCCCCAAGGTCTCCAGGTAAGTTACCACAATTTTTAGGTTTTCACACACACACACACAAAATGATTATGGAAATTTTAAATGGAAATATACAACTGTTTAACCTCCTGGTAGCCCTGCATATTAAAGAAGACAAACGGGGAACCAAATCAATCATGTCAGGAATACAGAGCAATATAGTCCTGTCTGTTACAATTAGGGAAAAATAACTTTTCTCAATATTGTTTTTATGCCAATTAAACTATAATAATCATTGCCTTGAGATATATATGTATAAATAGGAATATATGTAAACAATGTATCTTTTATTATTTATTTTATAGGCATAATAATTTACTAGAAAAATATTTCAGCAGTTAAATGATGGTAAACAAGGGATCAGGAAACTTTCTTCTGTAAATATTCTAAGATATTTATTATCCTAAAAGGTTGTGTGGAATTCACAGCAACTACTCAACTCTGCCTTTGCAGTGCAAAGACACTATGGACACAAGTAAACAAATGGGTGTGGTGATGTTCCAATAAAACATTATTTATAAAAACAGGCTGCAGGCCAGATTTGATCTGATGGCCATATTTGTCAACCCCTGCTCTAAAATATGATGTGTATTAAGTATGAGTAGTGCGTGTGCACCTAGGTGCATGTAGTAGTATGTGTCCCTGCACCTTTCTCTCAGATCAGAACTGCTCAATACAAATTTAGTTCCCTTTGGCAGTTTTCCTCAGATAGTGCCAAAGGTGAGTATTTGCTTCAATTGACATACTATACATCATGTAATAGTGATACATCCCTAAATATAAATGGTGATAGTGACATCCTATCATTATTACATGACGTATGGTATACAGTTAAATGTATCATGTAATGTGTATGACATATTCCTAAATACAAATCATATAATAATGATGATGATGAGCAAGATCACTGCAATTATGAGCCAGAAAACTTACCTTAAATAGATGATTCCCATGGCAGTCTTCCAAAATGAAAATTTTCCTCACTTCCCTTGTCTCCAAATACTAGCCCTGAAAATCTGGCTTATTCTATTTCCCTATTTCATAATGTTTCCTGGAATGTGAACATGATATGCAGACCAGGGAAGCCTGGTTAAGCTGATTATAATTTAGCTATTATTGTATTTAATAAGAAAGTGTTCAAGTTATACTCTCAAGATTATTTCTAAGATGAATTATTTTTAAGAATTTTTCTTTTAATTACATACTTATATTAAACAAAAAAAGCCTCTGCTTTCTCAATTTTATACATCCAGTAAATCCTTTGTCTGTTTTCTGTCTCAGTTTATATGTAACTAAAATGTTTCTCTCATAAAATAAAGGCTGAAAAGTTTCACCATATATTTTGATTGGATTGGATTTCTCCTGCGAATTTTAAAGCAAATAAACACCTGATTCAAAAACAGGAATAGGAGGCAGGGTAAGCTTCATGTTCCATTCAGCAGACCCCTATGTTTGGTTTAACGCTCTGCTGCTGCCATCTCAAAATTCTTAATTTTGAACAAGGGCCTCATACTTCATTTTGCACTGGGCCCCAAAAATTGTGTAGCTGGTCCTACAGGGCAAGATTAAAACTCAACAAAGGCAGAAAAGCTGTCTGAATGAAGCAGTTTATGCAAGTTTGGATCCTGAAATCTCAATAAAAGATTGATTTGCTTGACTTCAAATGAAGTTCCCCACTGATGTCAACTCTTCAGAAGGCAGAGAAAACAAGAAGGGTGTCACAGAGGATAAATAAAAAATTCTCTTTGCATTTCTGAAAAAATAGATAATAATAATAATTGCATTCCTTTTGTTTCTCCTAAAAATGTCAGAAACAGCCAGGCTGATTATGGAAGATTGACTTTTCCTCCTCCATCCCTATGATTTTCCTAATGAAGTGAATGGAGGACAAGTAGGCGCCATGATTAATGTAAATCCTGATATGAAAAAGAAGAAAGAAGGCTGTCCTTTTATTCAACAAGGCATTGGAATAAGTTAAAGATGTAAGTAGGTAACACACATATAATATGTTTTATCCTCATGGCTTAGTATTTTTTAATGGGCTAAATTTCTAATCCTGGGCTCTTAGCAAGGATTATCTCAATTTTAATGAACTAACTGAATCAGGAATCCTAAAATAAGGGACACAGTGCCTGTCCTGAAGTATTTAGGATTGAGGATGAGCCAAAGAGAAAACTTCAGCAGCCAGGAGATGGACCAAAAATAATAATCACCACTACCAATCTTTTGAAACTTGCAAGCCATGCTCCTCAGCCCTTCTCTCATTCTATTTTCTCCCATAACATTTTCTCCTTTTCACCTGCTTTATAATGTAAGCTCCAAAAAGGCAGAAATGTTTGTTCACTGTGTGTCCTGAGCTCCTAGAACAACGCTTGGCACCTACTTGTTGCTCGATAAAATATCAGTTAAATGATAACTGAACCATTGGGTGGATTTTCAATTGTAGTTGGCCTCACACACCTGAAAATTGTTTCTGCTGGGAAAAAGCAGATAAAAATCAAAAGCTTAGAGAGAAAAATAGGCTGCAGCAGAGAGAGTAGTGACTGATAATTATTATGAAAAAAACCCAGAAAATTTGAATGAGGTTTGAAAATGAGGAGGATGACAGGAATCACAAGAGTCCTCTCTGATATTCACTATTTATTCTCCCAAACTCTTTTGAAAATGTTGAAATCTAAAATATGTAGACCTACAAAGCCCACTTTCTATTTATGGTTTTCTGGTACAGACAATGCATGGGTTAAAGTAAAACTGTCTTCTAACAGGTTATGTCTATGCTACCAGGTTAGCTAATGGGGCTTAATCCTTGCTGGATGCTTTAGGCTTATGTGTGGCTTTGTCGGCTTATTTGTGACTGTTCCTCACATCAGGGGCCCAATTACCTCTTTGGTGCTCCCTTGTCATCCATCCTTCCCAGGGCTGGAGGCCCTTAATAGTTCTCAGACTGGGCAATTCTGTTTTCCTCCAACCCCCTCCTTCCCACTGTCTGCCCTGAATGTAGTCACAGAATACACTTGTTCCATTATTCCTTCTGCTCTGAACCTTCTATGCTGAAGAATCTTTCATATTCAGACCCTGCTGGGACCGTTTAGTCTTGCTTTGGTTGTTAATTTGTTTTAAATAGAATAGAACTGATCAGGAAGCACTGGGATTCCAGAGCCCCTGTCATCCTCTCTAAGTCCAGTGCCTTTAAATGTTAAGGATGGGTCAAATCTCCTTTGTCCATGTCTCAAAGGTCACCCTCCCACACAAGGTTGGGATGAGATAATGTGGATCAGAGTGCCTTGTACCTACAAAGTGCTAGATGGCAGGGACCAGGTGTGAGTCTCAGTGCTTGTAGGAAGGACTGGGGAGCCCAGAAGTTGGATTTGCTTTCCCTAAGGACTCTTTCATGACACATACCAACAAACTCTACTTTATTTAAGCAAAAAAGAAAAAAAAATGCAAATGTGTTATATTCTTGGTGGGGAACTAAGAGCCATGCTCTTGAGAAAGAACCAGGAAAGGGATCACGCTGGGGACCTGCTTCCTCTTACCTGTATTCTTTTTTCTCTCTACAGACACACTTCCTCTCTTCCTCGGTATACTACATGAAACATGGCCATACCCATTTCCAAATTTACATATGACAGCTTCATCCACCCACTGCTCTGGGTTTCAATACCACCATCCCCATCAGATGACTAGGTGTGAGTCAGGTGTCTACCTCTGAACTTATTAGGTTGGTGCAAAAGAAATTGTGTTTTTTGCCATTGAAAGTAATGGCAGCAACCACAACTTCTGCACCAACCTAACATTATGACCAGAAGCAAAGGAACATGGCTGCTGATAACCCACTTCATGTGTGACATCCAGTCTGTCACAGGCTCTGGGGAAGTCCCTGAGGAGAAAAAAAATATATGAAAAAATTTCAACCCAAAGGAAGAGAAAGCTGAGGCACATAGTGTGGTTTAAGGTTGAGTCAACATCTGACTGAGGATTGATTTTGAGTATATTACAGTCTGTCATGTAGACTGTCCTAAACCCAATCCCCAGGAATTGATATTGAGTCTCAGAGAAAAGTGGTTGAATTAAAGTCTGAAAAGTATATTTGTATTATGTGCCTAATTAGCTGCTGTAACAAATTACCACAAACTCAGTGTCTTAAAACAACAAAAAAAATTCTTTCTCGGTTCTGGAATTTAAAAGTCTGAAATCAAGGAGGCGGCAGGGTCACACTTCCTCCAAAGACTCTAAGAATCCTTCCTGGACACTTCCAGCTTATGACGGCTCTAGGCCTTTCTTGGCCTGTGGTCACCTAACCCCAATCTCTGTCTCTATTGTCACATAGCCTTCCCCTTTTTTGTCTATGTCTCTTCCTCTTCTGTCTCTTACAAGGACACCTACCTGTCATTGAACTTAGGGTCCACTTAAATAATTCAGGATGATTTCATCTTGAGATCCTTAATTACACTGAGTAATTAATAATTACTGCATTATTAGTTACATTAATTATTAATACATTGACAAAGACTCTTTTCCAGAACAAGGCCCCATTCATAGGTTTCAGGAGTCAGGATATGAACAAACATTTTGGCAAGTCACCACTCAACGCACTGCAGCATCTGTTTCACTAAAGAGCAAGATTCCAAAGCTTCGAATATATGCACCCATGACAGGGGGAAGAGGACGTTTTTCACTTGGGGCTTGTACCTAGAGCATGTGAAAACATTAGGAGTCTCATAACATCAGAAGATGACAAGGCTGTTAGGCCTCAGAGAGCTTCACTGACTTCAAGAGCAGAATGAGCAGTCAGGGCAACAGCAGGACTGCTGGTCACAAGGACACATGTGCAGAAGAAGGATACCCTGATGAACCCCAGAATCACTGAGGACAAAATTGACAGGCCAAGTGTCTTCAAAGAAACACAGTTTTATGGTGATTATTGTTGCTCCGTTATTAACTTCCACCGGCAAGTGTGTTCTGAGGCACCCTAGTTTCGATTACATGTACGTACATATGCAATTAAAGCTTTCAGTTGCATTTTCTTCTAAATAGCTTAACATTACAAACAAAATCACTATTGTTTCTGGAAAGATGAAAAAGTTTTCTTCTAATGGAAGCAACATATTAGTCCCCTAAAACCTCAGTGTATATTAGTTTCATTTGGATGAATTTTTTTTTCCCTGAATAGCAGTAAAAACAAAATCAATAGGCAAGGGAGGAGCCAGGCTTAAATGCAACCATCATCTAGTACCCTGCTCTTTAAAATCTCTGTCCAGGCTGGGCGCAGTGGCTCACGCCTATAATCCCAGCACTCTGGGAGCCCAAAGCAGGCAGATCACCTGAGGTCAGGAGTTCGAGACCAGCCTTGCCAACATGAGTGAAGCCCCATCTCTACTATAAAATACAAAAAGAAAAATTAGCCGAGTGTGGTGGCTCATGCCTGTAGTCCCAGCTCAGTGTACTCGGGAGGCTGGGGCACAAGAATCACTTGAACCTGGGAGGGGTAGGTTGCAGTGAGCTGAGATCATGCCACTGCTCTCCAGCCTCGCAGAGTAAGACCCTGTCTCAAAACAAAACAAAACAAAAAACACCATCCCTGCCCAAACAACCAGAGAAATACAAAAGAACCAAATCCATTAACTTTGATCTATAGTATCCCAAGCCTACAATATAGCCTAAGAATAATTGCATCTGAGGAAAACATGAACCAACAAGAATAGCAGAAAGTACAGGAATGGGATGGCTGGATGATACATCTTGCTTCTTTCCCAATTTGGCCTAGCATCAAATGTACTTGATTAAACTCATCAAGATACAAAATGTAACCAATAATATTTCTCGGGTATGATGAATACAAGCAATGAAGAAAAATTATGTTGTCCTCCTCATGGAGAGAAAACACTTCTTAACAGAAAACAGTCAAAATGCAACTTTTTAGTTTGTTTTAACATTTTTATTTTGCATTATCTTCACCAAAATATTGTAAGTTTTTTAATGTTTTTGTGTAAGTCCACTAAGTATATTCAAACACCTGGCAATAAACCTCAGAATGAAAACAATCAAAACTCTTCTCACCTTTTCACCTTTGTCAAGGATGACCACACTGTAGTAAGACTGGAGTGGGTTTTGCTGACGGAGAAAGTCTCCTTATTTTTGCCATAACACCATTTCTAACAGGAATATAATAATTAAAAAAACATATTTCTCTCAGACCTTATTATTTTTAAAGTATGTTCTCTCATTTGCCTAATCACATTTAACGTGAGAAGGCATTTTCCAACATTCTGTCTCGTTGGAATACCTGGGCTTATAACTTTAGGAAGCCATGGTTCAGTGTCTGGGATCACAGTTTGTAATCCCAGTGGAGAAGTTTGACCCGGTCTAGTTACCTTAACTCATCATGCAGAGGACCAGGAAGAGAACTGTGTACCTGAGGGATGCAGACAGAGAGTGACTGGGATTTGGAATTGCAGTTGAGGAGACACCAGGGAGACACCATGAGACATGGCAGGAAGTCCAGTTGGGCAGACAGGTCCCTAGAACGAATGGTCTAGAGAGTCAACATTAGGGAGATTCCATCCAACACTGGCTATCTAGGAGTCCAGATGCAGGTTGTCACTTAACACTGCATTTGACAAATTGTAATCACTCACATGCCTTCTTCAGAGTTTTGACCAGAACTATATACCTGCTGTCCCAAATAATGTTCCATGATCTCTTGGCTCAAGATGACATAGCCACATAGTCAAAGGCAGCAACGCTCAGATCCCTGAGTAAACATTTAAAGGACAGCTGCATCAGAGGACCCTCCAACCCATTCCCAACTGTGAGTTGAGCAAAATATTATTTTTTATTTTTAGGACTGAGTATGTGCTTCTCTTACAGTAGTTAGCATACAAGGATACTTATCCACATACAAGTATACTTCCATAGAAAGGGAAAGAGCACTATGTTCCTTGCAAAAGCCTTATCGTAGGAACAACTGAAGAACACACAGACAAGATAAAAGTGGCAGTGGCATCTGCTGATCTGTGAACCATCTACTCCTTGTATGACTTACAGACAGCCAGCAGCACCGCCCCCCCGGATCAGCTTCCTCTTCTGTTGCTGATGAATATTCAAGCGAGTGACAAGGTAGCTCCTCTTTAGACCCTCTAAAAAAGAATGACAGACCCCTGATTTAGGAACTGCATAGAAACCAATATGACTAAAAGAAGGATAAATCTTAGCAAACCTATTTGGTCTCCTTCTATGACAGCATGACAGCCTCCATAAACAATGTGTGTAGTCTGGTTTTACATGTCATATTGGCCTGAAGTTTGTACTCAAAGAGTAAATATTAAGGCAAGGAGACCTACATTGTTCTCCCACATATGCACGAACCACATCATGGTTCTCCACTGTTAGCAATTTTGCCTCCCCAAGGGACATTTGACTTTATGAAGTAAATAATAGTACAGGAGTATGTACATATAGCAAACAGTTTAGTACAGGGGTATGTACATATAGCAAAAAGTACAGGGGTATGTACATATAGGGGTATGTACATACAGGGGTATATACATTTAGTACAGGAGTATGTACACATAGCAAAAAGTACAAGGGTATGTACATATAGCAAAAAGTTTTGAAGGTGTTGTACATGAATAACTGAAATATGGAAAACATTGTTGTCTCTATCTTCAAAAGAGAGATTAAGAATTTCTTATCAAATTTGCAGATAATTAATTTGTATAGATAGAACTCTGGAACAAGAGAATTTTTTTTTTTTTTTTTGGAAACAGGGTCTCTCTCTGTCACCCAGGCTGGAGTGCAATAGTAGTATCTTGTCTCACTGCAACCTCCACCTGCTAGACTCAAGTGATCCTCCCATCCCAGCCTCCCAAGTAGCTGGGACTACAGGCATGGGCCACCATGCCTGGCTAATTTTTGTATTTATTTCTTTATTTTGTAAAGGTGGGGTTTTGCCACGTCTCACCATGACCAGTAGACTGGTCTCAAACTCCTGGGCTCAAGCGATCCACCTGCCTCGGCCTCCCAAAGTCTTAGGGTCACAAACATGAGCCACCACATCTGGCCAGAAAATATTTTTAATGGCAATAATAACTGATACATCTTAGTAAGGGTACATGTAAAGTAATGCCTAAGAACAAACACCCTCAATGCAAACAGAGGAGAAATAAAGGCTGAGGAAGTACAGGTGAAAAAAATCTAGGAGTAATGGTGGAGTTGAATACCAGCAAGAGTGAGAGACAGAGTGGGTAGAAAAAAGTCCCTTTATGTCAATGGCCAGGAAGTTCATTTTAGACCCCTTCCCTTCAGCCTTGTAAGAAGAAATGTTAATGCCCATGGCAAGGGCTCAAGGCCTGGACACAGGGACTTTAGGTCACTGAAGATCATTGAGAAAGAAGAACTGGCAATCCACAAGTGGCTCTGAGCACTTTTTTTTTTTTTTTTTTTTTTTTTTTTTTTACCTTTCTTCAAGGCAGTCCAGGGGAAGAGAGAAGGCAGCTATTGATATGTAGTTGAGGACATCATTCAGGACACTGGTAGAGGGACATGTTGATGAAGAGGATTAAAGATGGTGGAAAGTGTTCACAAAGAAGTCTCAACAGTTGTCACCATTTCACCAAGTGTGCTGAATCAGCAATGTGACTAAGGTTCAAAGGACAGGACATGAGTACCTACCAGGAGTGCTAACACTCTCATCCTAAGAGTAATGCTGGTGGCTGAGCAAAGACATGAATCCGAAAATTACCTTAGTGGCAGGGTGTGGTGGCTCATGCCTGTAACCCCAGCACTTTGGGAAGCTGAGGCAGGAGGATTGCTTGAGCCCAGGAGTTCAAGAGCAACCTAGGAAACATAGCAAGACCCCATCTCTACAAAAAATAAAAATAAAAATTACCCAGGCACAGTGGTACATATCTATGGTCTCAACTACTCAGAGGCCTAGGTGGGAGGATCACTTGAGCCTGGGAGTTCGAGGCTGCAGTGAGCTGTGATTGTACCACTGCACCTCAGCCTGGGCAACAGTGAACTCTATCTGAAACAAGACAAAACAAAAATTACCCCAGGGATAGGATTTGATGGACATGGTAATGGCAGTTGTGGAGAGAGGGACATGACTAAGAGTACAGCACTTTCCTTGATGGAGTACACAAAGAGGTAAGACTGCAAAATGACTGTATTGCTCACTCATGAGGAGCCTAATGGTCCCATTCACATTAAACTGTTGACAATTACCAAGTTATTGAGATATGGTCATCCTCACAATTTTTAGATATTTGAAGAAGGAAAAAGTAGGCCTTCCTTTAGAACACCACCACAATGTTTTCCCCATATAATTTGTGTACTTCATTATGAAGTATTAATGGAATTTTTCAGTCAATTAAATGCTGTATGCCAATGCCATCAAAAGGTAATTAGTGGTAAATTAAAAGTGGCCATAAAATGGAAATTGGTGGGAGAATACTCTATTTCTTACTGATTGGTAATAGCTACCACTTGTTGAGTTCTTACTATGGACCAGGCAGTGTGCCACCAATTTAGAATCACCATCTTATAGCATCAGTCCTCATAGGAGCCACATTAAGGTAGATAGTAGTTTTCTGCAGCTTATACACGAAGGAGTTGAGACACAGAGGAATCTAAGCAAACTGTCCCAAATCAGTCAGCTAATAAGCAACAGAGCAGGTTTAGTCCAATTTCCACTGACTCGAAAGACAGGCACTAAACCGCTGCACACCACTGTCTCCCCATACTCCTGTGACCATGGTTTTACGCAAGAGGAGAGGTTGTTGCTTTTGCCTTTCTCCTCAAGACTCCATTGTCTTGGATGAGCTCCAGAGTATCCTAGAAAAAGCATATGCTGATAGGAAAAAAGTCCTGCCTTCAACAGATGAACCTTCTATTAACTTCTATAGCAGTAGAGCATGGACGTTTTAAGTAGGGTCTATCAGGTCTATAACCTTGAGAAAAGTAACTTTCAGGACCTCTACTTCTGTATCTGTAAAACAGGGAGGATGAGAAAAGTACTTACCTCACAGGTTGCTAGGATGATTAAAAGATTCAATGCATATAATAGCTTATGACAGTACATGGCACACAGGAAGCACTCAATACGTTTAGTCATTATTATTTTCATTATCATCACACCATGCTTATTGCTACTGAAGGATTTAGATTTGATTTCACTGACTTCCAATCTGAAGTTCATGACTCTTTTGAAGTTGTTCCTCACTCAATACCATTCCCTTCTTCTTTAGTTAGAAGAAAGCTAAGTACATGATTCTGGGCCCTTTTATCTCAGAACACCCCTTCTCAAATATATCCTTACTCATTTTTTTTTTTTTTTTTTTTTTTTACCCTTTTTTGGGACTTCT
This sequence comes from Macaca nemestrina, assembly GCF_043159975.1. Taxonomy (NCBI): domain Eukaryota; kingdom Metazoa; phylum Chordata; class Mammalia; order Primates; family Cercopithecidae; genus Macaca; species Macaca nemestrina. The sequence continues at coordinate 63,338,307 of NC_092130.1, forward strand.
TCTTGCCTCCACACTCAGGGTCATGCTCCGTAAATCATCTATACATTGCAATGGGCATTAAGAGCACCACGTATAATAACCCTCTTATCCCCATTATAATTGTTAACTTAATTTCCATCATAATCATCTCACCTTCAGCACCCCACACCCTCTTCCTGCCCCACCTACCATCACTCTCTATTGCATTTGCTTCCTTGTGTAAGTCAAGTTCACCCACTAAACTGGGGCACAACTGTGTGTTTTTCATCTTTGCTTTTGTCCCATTACTCTGTCTCCTCACCCCCAAAAGTTACTTAGTAGGCAACATTTAATAAATGATTTTTTAAAAATCAGTATGCGGCCTGTATCAGGGGTCTCCAGCACCAGGTTTGTTCGAAGGACTCACAGGACTCAGGATAAAGACATGAGCAAAAGGATACAAAGCAAAATCATCAAAGGAAAAAGATGTATGGAGAAATCAGACACAGGCTTCCAAGAGTCCTCTCCCAGTGGAGTCAAATAAGATGCCCTTAATTCTACTCCAGCAGCTAATTGTGACAATATGAGTTAAGTGTTGTTTATCAGGGGAGCTCAATAGAGACTAGGCACCCCATGACTGGGGACTGGTGATGTAGGCATCCTCTGCCTAGCATGTACTAAAATTCCAGACCCTTAGAAAAAAAGTAGGTATTCAGCATGAACCATATGTTTGCACAAACCAGGTGAGCCAGCCTTATCATTTAATGAAAGTTTTATATCAATGCTGGGGACTGTTTACCAGTCAGGCTCCCAGATGCCAGTCAAACGCCAATCTTACTGACTGGCCTTTCTAAGAATAGCAATCTCAGGCCTGGCTATATTAACCCCTTTCTTCACAGGTACTGGGAAACATGAAATCTAGAATGTTAGATCATCCAGCTTCTTAGAGTTCTCATTTTTGGCAGCTGTCTATAACAATGTGAGGAATTCATAAGTAACTTAGTACTAATAATCATTAACGTGCCAAAATTTGCTGTATAAATTGGTGAGAACTCAAGGCCATTCCTAGGATAATGGTAGTTTGCTTAATTTCCGTTAAGATTTCTTTTATGGGAAAGAAAAGGGTTTAGGCACAATCAGTGCTCTGCGATTTGCACATGGAAGGTTCATCACACTTACAATTTGCTGCAGAAAATAAATTGAGAAAGTTTGATCTAGTCAACCTTCTCAATTAAAATGTTTGGAAACTGAGGCCCAAGAAATGCATTCCTCATTCTCAGGAGGCAGCCAGCTCCTAAGGGGTAGGCAGGTAGCCTGCGTGATGCAGCCTGTGGGCCTTGAGGTAGCCTCTGCTCTCTCTGTCTTCCCTGACTTGTATTCCAGAGAACAGCTAATCTGCTTGTCTTCTTTCAGTCTTTTGACAATGGCTTTCAAGAATCTTTTCAAGTGGCATGATAAGATGCTGCTGCATGCAGTGACGTGAGTGGAAGGAAATGACTTCACTTCTACCATCCATGTGAAGCCCATACCATTCAAATGAAGATGTCTCTAATGACATCCTCTCTTCTCCACATCTGTGTCACACAGCAACTACCTTTCATTTAAATATTCTTTGTAGTAAGTTTACAAGGGTGAAATCCAATGTATCTAAGTGTTTTCTCAACCCTTTAGTAGCCCAGAGGCCTTTTTAGAATTCTATATCCCACTTTTCAAAGCAGCAGCACATTTTTCTCAGAAGTCACCTGGAACCTGTGATTCCTTGATTTTTCCTCTTCCACCAAGCAAAATCATACACAGCATCTGATTTCTTTATGCCTCACAGCTCTGACTCCTAGGTTCCCAGATCTGATAAGATCATATTGTAGAGAGTTGTATTTGTTATACTGTGAGACTGATGCATTAATGTTTGGATGGAAAGGACTTCCCTGATGTTTATGTCAACACACAACACAGAAGGCCAAGGAAAAGGACACCTTTCCCCACAAATTAGAAGGAAAAACATGGTTAACTCAAGTCTTCAATGAATGAGAAAGGAGATGTAAAGCCTAGAGAAAGGATGGTAAGAAGGAAAACAAATGGGGATAGAAAAAGAGAAAACAGACTCCTCTGGGATTTATCCAAGGGGATCTTGGATTGCGAGACAAGCTGAATTGTCAGGGACCAATTATAAGAACCTCACCAACTGCTGTCTTTAGTAAAGCTGCTGTCAGTCTTTTGTGGTCCCACAGCACTTTGTCTCTGCAACTATCTCCACATACTCACTATAAAAACAATGGATTAAAAACCCGTCTCCCTAGGGCACTCACATGAAGCAGAGTCTTCAGAGGCTTCATCCTTGTGACTTTGGGTTACCACAGACCCTACAAAGAAGAAGGAATACCCAAGGCTCCCAATAAACTCCTCTTAAAATGACTGACTGAATAAATAAACAAATATGTAAACAAATGAAAGAATATGAATAAATGGAGAAAGTGAATGCTGCTTAAAAAAACAAATGGTGGCCAGGTGTGGTGGCTCACACCTGTGATCCCAGCACTTTGGGAGGCCGAGGCAGGAGGATCACCTGAGGTCAGGAGTTCGAGACCAGCCTGACCAACATGGAGAAACCCCATCTCTACTAAAAATACAAAAACTTTCGCCAGGCATGGTGGCGCATGCCTATAATCCCAGCTACTTGGGATGCCGAGGCAGGAGAACCACTTGAACCCAGGAGGCGGAGGTTGCAGTGAGCCGAGATAGCGCCACTGCACTCCAGCCTGGGCAACAAGAGCAAAACTCTGTCTCAAAAAAAAAAAAAAAAAAGGCCTGAATGAAGTTGTCAGTGTAACCCAATGTAACCCAATTCTCTATTCTGAAGGACACAGTAACTGCAAAAACTGTTGTCAGAACAGTTGCTAATGCACTTCTGTAGCTTTCTCTCACCTTTACTAAACCCCTTCTTTGCTTCAGTCTCCAGTGTTCCTTTCATTTAGTTCTATTAGAAATGTTTCCACTTGGGTCTTTTTGAACTTTAATTCTGAATCTATGCAGTACTGTTAGTGTGTGTGCATGTGTGTGCACAAGAATAAATGTGTGTAGGCGTGAATGTGTGCACATGTGTTTTAAAGTCTTATTTTATTTCTGGATTACTAGTGCTAGTCATGCTAATCATAAAAACACAGTTATTTTTAACCTCAAACCCCAAAAGAAAGCGTATCCTAAAGTTAAAAATGCATTCCAACCACCATCCACAGGTCCACCCTACACAACTGTGCATCTTCATACAGATGGCTTTAATTCATGAGACAAACGTCCACTTTCTGCCCCTTCTCTAACTGAAAGTATATCTAATATTATTTCTCTCTGAGATTCAATTACAAATGAATTATTTTTAATTTCAACTACTGAAAAAATGAACAAAGCAGCTGGGCTTGCAATAAATCACCCTGTAAATGTGTAGAAACAGTTTAGAACAAACAAGTAGACAAGCACAGCTGCCATCATCACCGGGACATTCCATTCTACGCCAACAAGGATGATCTGAGGCATCACCTCATAATGAACAGCACTTCTCAGTTCACTGGACCCTGAAAAATATACTTACACAGGCAGAAAAGATCCCAAATGAGAAGGGAACTGCTATCCTGGAAAAGTAAAAAAAATAGGCAAATGTTGGAAGTTTCTGTGCCTTTCTTTGTCCATACTACCATCTTTACTTAAAATAACAGACATAAGAAAATACAGACTTCTTTGGTTTTTAGCATGGTGGTGGCAACAAATCTGAGAAAACAGAATGACCTAAGACGGGTTCACTGGAGATTTTTCCTACAACCAGCACCCACAAGGATGTTCTCAGCTTTAGGCAGAGCTGACCTTGCTCCACACTCTTCTCCTGTAAGTGGAGTTCACCACAGTGGATCGTTGCCACCACTTTATGGTGGATGGCTCCATCTAAGTCATACAAAAACTTCTACTGGACACTGATGGGAGATAAAGCCCACATGCAAAGGGAGACGATGGAGGGATATGACTGCTGAGTCACATTTGTCTTCTATTTCAATCGACTTCAATGCTACTATGAAATTGGTATTTTCTAACTTGTATTTCTATTGGTATGCTTAAGGTAATTTTTTATTCCTTTAGCCAAAAGAGGTTATAAAGTAACTAGTTTAAACATATAGGATGGTTGGAGTTCAGGACAAGCTACCCCAAAATATGGCACCTTGGCGTTTAAGAAAGTATCAGACGCTAGAAAGTCACTCTCAGCTTCTCCTTACCCCATCTCTCCTAAAACGGGCCACGAAACCCAGTAATATTTACTGTCCAAAAGCAAGTTCTTCAACACCGTTAACTGTATTTCCTACCCAGAAAACCCTGTTTGTTGTAATGCAACCTAGAATCACCGCTCTTATGACTCCCTATTTCTTGGGCTGATCTGATTTATTTTTCCCTATTGCACTTTCCAGTCCTAAACCCTCCATCCAATCCTGCTATCCACAGTAACTACAGAAAAACTCTCATATGACTTCTATTTTTATTTCAGCTTGCATGAGTTCCTTTAACTACGTAAGTTTCTTAAGAGCTGTGTTCAACTTCCTGCATGTTCAGTAATGAGGGAGCTCTGACATTTAGAGTCAGCAGACATCATCTCAATAGCCTAAAGAAATTAAGACATCAAACAATGCATTCACAATTTTAACTGCATTAAGAAAATGCAAGGGATATACTTAATTGAATAACACATGCATTTGTGGTGTGCTTTTAAGTGTATAAAGATAGGACATCTGAATTCTAGCAGAGAGATGTTGGTGATCTAGATGTGTGAGCTCTATTTTTATCCTAGAAAAATTCTCTAAGCCTCAATTTCCCTTATGGTACATAGCATGAGGACAAGAAATCTGGATACCAAACATTCAGTATTCCTTCCATGTATTGCTTATAAATTAAAAAAAATAATAAATAGGAGTTTTCCAGGATTTCTACCATGCAGTCTCAAAACCTTCTGATGATTAGTGGAAAGTTACAGCAAGACCAAAAACTATCACTTGCCATTCTTTATTCTGGGCATCTTGACTTGTATGCAGGGAGAAGGCCTTGAAGGCTTTAACGTCATGACAAGCAAGAGTACAGATCCCACATGTGTTACATTTTATTTAATTACAGCATTTCCAAAGATCATGCAGGAAATTGAACACACTGTTGGAGACATGCTTTGTTTTTTAACGTTTAGAACAAGCCTGTAGGAAATCTCAAAATTATATAATATCTGAGCTACAACAACATTTCATTTTGTGGAAGTTCATGCTTAGAAATAGGGATTGCAGGACTTATCAGGCCTTTAAACTAAACATAGAACAAAAAGAAAATATATATACACACATACATATACACACAAATGTATTCACACATGTGTAAATATATACTCATTCTATGCATAGGGTTCTATATGGACTTCAACATCAACTTATAAGTAACTTTCAGCAATGAACTAAACTTTCCCCTTTCAAAAGCATGTTAAGAATCAGAAGAAGATGAAGAAGATTCTGGGTTTTTTTTTCAAGTGAAATGTTCTAAAACACTAATAGATTTGATTTTGTAAGAGAAAAAAAGTCCAATAATTTTGGATGTTGACTTTAAAAATTATAATAGTCTAAATCAATACTTAGGGCTGAGTAAAATAGACAATGGTGAGCTTTCATAAAAACTATTTGAAAGAAAAATTACATGGCGCTTACATCTGTGCCATGTACTATTTTCTTTCATTTTGTTCAAGTCATTTGAATTTAGGTGGAAATTCAATCTACATTTTGTAATTCATTTCCACACAAATCATGAGCACACACTGTGTTGAGTGTTTGATGTATTTTCAGAACTTTTTAATAAGTTTTTACGCTTCTTCCTTTAACCACAAGAAGTGGCACCTGGCCAAGAGGAGGAGAACTTAAATATGGTATCTGTAACTACTGCTCACCTACTTAGGGGGTGAAAAGTTCGTGGGCTACTGGAGAAGGGAGGTTTGGAGGAATAATAATGAAGCTATGGGTACGCTTTGAAGTTTGTGGCATTTTGAGCTCATGGGACTAATGGTGTTGAAAATCTAAGAGCATAAATAAAAGTATTCCAGTAGGTTTCTGTAGAGCAGTGTATACCAAGGTGACCAAAGTACATAAAAGGAAATGGTTTACCCATGAGAAGTGACTTATCTCAGCTTTGTGAATTATTTCTTCCACTTGAAATTAATGATGCCTTTGTTCTTGGTCAGTTTTCATTTCACTCTTTTAAGTGAGACTTTTATTCCTGGAAGAAACGTGCTCACCCACCCTCAGAAAAGGTCTACCCAAGTTAATTTATCAAGGCATCTTAAAAGTGAGAGAGCCCTCCCGGCCACGATACCAGAAGCTTAGTAAGAAAAATGATGGTCTAGGATCCTCGCGGGAGCCTCACTGACCCACAGTAATCAAATAATCAGAACTCAACTAACCAATTCCACTGTTCTCCTTTCTGCATTCCAGATTGCAAAGTGACCTATATTTTTAGAAGTGGGAAAGGTAAGAAGCAACAATCTTTAATCTCTGATGTTTACACAGATTGGACTGAATTACTGGCAATGAGTCTGTCCCTCAATTTTTGGCATTAAAATATCTTACATTAACCGGTTTCACTACTGCCGCGGGTGAGGGAGGAGGAGAGGAAAGAGGGCTTTATGATCAATGATAGAGAATAAGATAATAATGAAATAGAGGCACCAAAATAAGGTCATACCAATTTTAATCATTACAATTTGGTATTTGAATTAAATTTTAAAACTGAACCAATATACAATTGCCCCTTGATGTCTGCAAAGGATATGTTCCAGGACTCCCATGGATACCAAAATTCACTGTGCTCAAATACCTTACATAAAATGACATTCTACCTGCATATAACCTACACACATCCTCTTGTATGTTAAATCATCTTTAGATTACTTATAATACCTAACATGCTACAAATCACAATGGAAATAGTTGTTATGCTAATTTTTTATTTCTATTACTTTTATAGTTTTATTGCCATTTTTATTTTTATTTTTTAGAACAGTTTTGATTGCGGTTGTTTGAATTTGCAGATGTGAAACCCACAAATGTGGAGGGACTACTGTATTCTGAAAATAGCCTAATTTAACTAATTGCAAGCAAAGCACTGTCCTAGATGTTGAAACTAGATCCAAATGCCCTTTTAAATACTTTGGAAGTACAAGAAAGGACTTCTTTGACTTAGTAAGAAGGCAGAAAGAGGGAATGCAACCTGGAGGTTGGTGACTGTGCTTTGGAGGAGAAACACAGGGGTGCAGAGGAGCTCCTCACTGGGTGGTATCATCCTGTCTAGGAGATTGAGAGGTTGGGGACTTTACTTCAAGCTCAATGGTAGAGAATGAGACAGAGCTGGAAGAGAGATACAGGCATACCCTGAAGATATTGGAGATTTGGTTTCAGACCATCACAATAAAGTGAGTTTAGCAATCAAGCAAGTCACACCAAATTTTTTTGGTTTCCCAGTGCATATAAAAATAATGTTAGCACTATCCTGCAATCTAGTGAGTATGCAATAGCATTGTGTAAGAACACAGTGTACATACTTTAACTTAAAAATGCTTTGTTGCTAAAAGATGCTAACAATCATTTGAGCCTGAAGTGAGTTGTAGTCTTTTTGCTGGTGGAGGGTCTTACCTCAATGGTGATGACTGCTGACTGATCACAGTGGTGGTTGCTAAAAGTTGGGGTATCTGTGGCAATTCACTAAAATAGGGCAACAGTAAAGTTTGCCACATCAATGAACTCTTCCTTTCACAAAAGATTTCTCTGTAGCACGTGATAGTGTTTGATAGCATTTGATAGTATTTTAGCTACAGGAGAATTTCTTTCAAAATTGAAGTCACTCCTCTCAAAACTTGCTGCTGCTTTATCAACTAAGTCTATGGAATGTTCTAAATCCTTTGTTGTCATTTCAACAATGTTCATAGCATCTTTACCAGGAGTAGAATCCATCTCAAGAACCACTGTCTGCGTATCCATAAGAAGCAACTCTCTTTTTTGTGGCTACATTATTCCATGGTGTTTATGTAGCACATTTTCTTTATCGAGTCTATTATTGATGGACATTTAGGTTGATTCTCTATCTTTGCTATTGTGAATAGTGCTGCAATGAACGTATGTGTGCACATGTCTTTATAAGAGAACAACTTACACGAGACCATGTCCTTTGCAGGGACATGTGTGGAGCTGGAGGCCATTATCCTTGGCAAACTAATGCAGGAACAGAAAACCAAATACCACATGTTTTCACTTATAAGTGGGAGCTAATTGCTAAGAACACATGGGTGCAAAGAGGGAAAAACACACACTGGGACCTATTAGAGGATGAAGGTTGAGAGGAGGGAGAGGATCAGGAAGGATAACTAATGGGTACTAGGCTTAATACATGGGTGATGAAATAATCTGTACAACAAATCTTCACAACAAAATTTACCTATGTAACAAACCTGCACGTGTACCCCGAACATAAATTAGCAGTTAAAAAAAGAGGCAACCCTCATCCATTCAAGTTTTACCATGAGATTACAGCAATTCAGTCCCATCATTAGGCTCCACTTCTAATTTTAGTTCTCTTTCTATTTCCACCACATCTGCAAGTACTTCTTCCACTAAAGTCTTGGACCCCTCAAAGTCATTCATGAGGGTTGAAAGCAACTTCTTCCAAACTCTTGCTTCTGTTGATATTTTGACTTTCTCCTATGAACCACCAATGTTCTTAATGGCATCTAGAATGGTAAATCCTTTCCAAAAAGTTTTCAATTTACTTTGCCCAGATCCATCAGAGGAATTACTATCTATGGCAGCTATAGCCTTATGAAATGTATTTTTAAACAATACAACTTGAAAGTAAAATGACGCTTTGATCTATGGGCTGCAGAATAAATGTTCTATTAGTAGGTATTAAAAACAACATTAATCTCCTTGTACATTTCTATCAGAGCTCTTGCTTGACTATGTACATTGTCAATAAGAAGCCATATTTTGAAAGGAGTCTTTTTTTCTGAGTAGTAGGCCACAACAGCTGGCTTAAGGTGGTCAGTAAAGCAGGCTGTAAACAGATGTTTACAGATGTTCAGACCTTGTTGCTCCATTTATAGAGCCCAGGCTAAGTTGATACAGCATAATTCTTATGGGACCTAGGGTGTTCAGAATGGTAAATGAGCATTGGCTTCAACTTAAAGTCACCAGCTACATTAACTGCTAATAAGAGAGTCAGCCTGTCCTTTGAAGCTGGGCACTGACTTCTCGTCTATAACTATGAAAGTCCTAGATGGCACCTTCCTCTAACATAAGGCTGTTTTGTCTAAATTAAAAATCTTTTTTTAACTGTAACCACTTCATCAATTATCTAAGCTAGATCTTCTGGATAACCTCCACAGCTTCTACATCAGCACACACTACTTCATCTTGCATTTGTAAGTCATGGAGACAGCTTCTTTCTTTAAACGTCCTGAATCGGCTTCTGCTGACCTCAAACTTTTCTTCTGCAGCTTCCTCACCTCTCTCAGCCTCCACAGAATTGAAAAGAGTTAGGGCCTTGCTCTGGATTAGGCTTTGGTTTAAGGGTATGTTGTGGCTGGTTTGATCTTTATTCCAGACCAATAAAACTTTCTCTGTATCAGCAATAAGGTTGTTTGGCTTTCACATCATTTGTGTGTTCACTGGAGTAGCACTTTTAATTTGCTTCAAGTACCTTTCCTTTGCATTAGCAACTCATCTATCTGGCACAAGAGGCCTTACTTGCAGCCTGTCTCAGCTTTTGACAGGCCTTCCTCACTAAGCTTAGTAATTTCTTGCTTTATTTAAAGTGAGAGACATGAAACTCTTCCTTTCACTCTAAGTGGAGACCACTGAAGGGTTGTTAATGGGCCTAATTTCAAGATCATTTTATCTCAGAGAATAGGGATGCCCAAGGAGACGGAGAGAGGAAATGGCTGATCAGTGGAAGAGTCAAAACGTGTACAATGTTTATCAGTTCAGTTTTGCCATCTTATAAGGTCATGGTTCAAGGGATGCCAAAACAGTTACAATAGTAACACCAAAGATCACTGATCACCGTAACAAATATAATGATGAAAAAGTTTGAAATATTGTGAGAATTGCCAACATGTGACACAGAAATATAAAGTGAGTGCAGGCTGTTGAAAAAATGGTGCCAATAGATTTGCTTAATGTAGGGTTGCCATAAACCTTCAAATTGTAAAAAAACCAAAACCTCAATATCTGTAAAGTGCAATAAAGAAACGTGCAATAAAGTGAGGCAGGCCTGTAGTCGAGAGGGAGATTTTCAAACAGAGGGATTAGGATATGCTAGCAGTTCTCAAACTCCTTGAACTCAGAAACCCTCCTTTAAAAGTCACTGAAGCTCTCCAACAGGCTTTTTTACATGAGTTATATCTCTCAATATTTGAAATTAAAACTAATTTTTTAAAATTTTATTCATATATTTCAAGTAACAATAAATCTATTACATATTTTTAGTTTTTATTTTTATTTTTTGAGAGGGAGTCTCGCTCTTGTTGTCTAGGCTGGAGTGCAATGGCACGATCTCAGATCACTGCAGCCTCCGTCTCCTGGGTTCAAGTGATTCTCCTGCCTCAGCCTCCCCAGTAGCTGGGATTACAGGTGCCTGCCACCATGCCAGGGTAATTTTTGTATTTTCAGTAGAGATGGGGTTTTACCATGTTGGCCAGGCTGATGTGGAACTCCTGACCTCAAGTGATCAGCTCGCCTTGGCCTCCCAAAGTTCAGGGATTACAGGCGTGAGCCACCATGCCTGGCCCTATTACATATTATCACAAAAATATTTTTGTGAAAATTGTATATGTCCAAATGAAAAAAATTAGTGAAAAATGCAGCATTTCTTTATTGATTTACACTTTGAAAATGTCTTCAGTCTGCCTGAATAGAAGATAGCTGTCTCTTATTGCATTCTTATATTGACTTCTGCATTCAGTCTGCTGCAATATGTTGCTTTGGTTGAAGTATATGAAGAAAATACAATCTTATTCGAAAATAAAGTTGAAAAAAGAAGGAATATATTAATAGCCTTTACAAATAATTGTGTATATATTTTTTGATGCTCCATTAAAATATGGCAAGTATAGTTCTTAAAGAAAAGATGCAATTTAGAAATTTGAAACTATAGAAATGAGTTTTTCATGCCCTGGTATATGAAAATCTATTGGTCTACGTTGTACTTTGAATGGATCTTTCATTCATGCTTGATAGATTATCAAAGTCATACATTGGTCAATTAGAAAATATTAGATCCTTGACTCAGAGGTCTAACTGAAGGTGCTCCAAATGTTTACATATTATATTATACTAACAATAAAATTACATATATTAATATCACCACCAATTTCATAGGACAGTCTCTATGTCTTTGGAAATTATCAAGCTCCTAGTGACAGATTTAAGGTTTTTTAAATTCTAATTTTGCTCAAAAACTTGAATTTTATCATTGACAACAAACATTGTTGATTGTTTTCCTTGAAATGATAGGCTTATGTCATTCACTTCAAATAAAATTTCTACGAAATACCTAAATTTGAATGCCCATAATTTGTCTGTCAGTCACGCTTTCAAATAAAAATGGCATTGACTGTAAAAAGTGGCTAATTCAACTCACAACTCAAAGAATGACATGTTTTTCCTCAGGGTATCCATTGTATGACATTTGCAAGTGAAGTGTTTATGTTTATGTGTATTTCCCATTTTCTCACACAGAATATTAAAACGATATTATTCAAGTATCTAGATTTAATAGAATTAGCCATTTAGGCTGCTTGATTGGGACATTCTTAAGTGAAACTAGCAATTTCTTATACTGTGAGTACATGGCAGTAGATTCCAGCTAAGGTACCAATAGTTTTGCCAACCATTACTTTTATACCATTACTGCAAACGTCAACGCAATGCCAAAGGCAAATAAGATCTTAGTATTACTGTGAAAACAGTTTTGACCCCATCCAAGTGTCCTGGGAACCTCCAGGTGTCTGGAAATGACACATTGAGAATCATTAGTATGTGAGACGGCTTTAGGATGAATAAGACAAGAGTGAAATGAGCAAGATGCCGTATCATAGAATCCAACAGATCTCCATGGGATCCCTTTAATTTTTAGTTAAAAAATCTTCAAGCCATGATATTTGATTGTTCCTTTCAAATTTGTATGTCTTTTTGTTGGTACAGCGTCTACACACATTAACAAGCATCCCACAAACATTTTAAGTCATGATACTGATTAGATGCTATTCTTATCAAGCTACTTACTATTGGAAAGTCCTCAAGTATTTCACCACTAAACTCTACATTACCTGTTAGCTTGAGATGCCTATTTTGGGGGTACATTCTTCTATTTCCATTTTAATTACAAAATTGTTTGAGAATGAATGTTGAATTTTATTAAATGCATTTTTTGGCATGTAAGAAATGGATCCGATGTTTGTTCTCATTTGAACTACAAATATAGTTCAATAATAATAAATACTATATAATATTGAGCCAGACTGGATCATGAACCTTAGATCGTGAACATACTGTATTAACTGACCAGCATCCTCTTCTTTGAGAAGCGGCCTCTCACCCATTCCATGTTTTTGGTGGAGCACTCAATCGTTGCATATACAGAAAGGCACAAAGACAATGAGCAGAAAACAATGAAGTGGGTTGACCCAGAGGTGGGCATACAACACAGGATCGGCCAGAGTTCCTTCCTAAGGGGGCTATAAAATTGCCGGAAGAAAGACAGTCTCTTACGACTGGCATTTCTGAGCTTCAAGAATATGAACCTCAGGCCGGGCGCGGGGGCTCACGCTTGTAATCCCAGCACTATGGGAGGCCGAGGCGGGCGGATCACGAGATCAGGAAATCGAGACCATCCTGGCTAACACGGTGAAACCTCGTCTCTACTAAAAGTACAAAAAATTAACCGGGCATGGTGGTGGGCACCTGTATGCTCAGCTACTCAGGAGGCTGAGGCAGGAGAATGGCTTGAACCTGGGAGGCGGAGCTTACAGTGAGACGAGATCGCACCACTGCACTCCAGCCTGGGCGACAGAGCGAGACTCCGTTTTCTTTTTCAAGAAAAAGAAAAAAGAATATGAACCTCAAGTTGCTGACTGCCATCTCCCTTTCCCCACAAGGAAGGTGTAGTCAACATATTGAGAGAGGTAGAGCTGAGAAATAAAAAAGAATGACATTATTTAAGCCTGTGGATACTTTTATGTCTAAAGTCACATTAATTCCTGGTCCTACTGGGTCCATAAACCGCTATGGACTCTTAAAGAATCACAGGTGAGTTTCACATGGCAATCACAAAATGTTAACACACCCTACTTGATCAGGGTTAACATTTTTTTTAAAGTTCTATTGAAATTTCTCTACTTAGAGTTGCTTTATTAACGTTCATGTGTGAGAGTAATCTGTTTTATGTGTGAGTGTGTATGTGTTAATTTTGTCAAGGTTGGCTGGCTTTGTTTAAAAAAGAAAAAGTAAAAGAAGAAAGAGAAGAGAACAAAATGAAACCAGACCAAACAATACCGCAACAGCAGAAATAACAGGCATCACTTGTGGCTTAAAGAGTTAAAAAAAAATTATGTGTGAAACTATGTGGGCTCAAATCTTTACAGAGATTTTTCAATATTCTCATCTTTTTCATGAATATTCATTTGGCCAGGTCTTTAAACTTTTCTCGAAATGATTTTGATAATTCATATTTTCCTAGGAAACAATGTCTTTCATTAAGGTCTTCTTATAAACTAGCCTACTCTTTGATACTTTTTTTTCATATCCTATATGTGAGTATTTCACCTTTCTCATTCCTAATTATGTGTTTGTGTTTTCTCACTATTTTTCATAAATAGATGAGCTAGTAACTTATTTGAATATTTTTATTTGTTATCATTGTTTTCTTATTATAAGAAATACTATAGGATGCATTTAATAATTTTGTTATTTTATTTTATTTTTTGAGATGAAGTTTTACTTTTGTTGCCCAGGCTAGAGTGCAATGGTGGAATCTTGGCTCACCACAACCTCTACCTCCCAGGTTCAAGTGATTCTCCTGCCTCAGCCTCCCATGCGCCACCATGCCTGGCTAATTTTTGTACTGTATTTTTTAGTAGAGATGGGGTTTCTCCATGTTGGTCAGGCTGGTCTCGAACTCCTGAGCTCAGGTGATCTGCCTGCCTCGGCCTCCCAAAGTGCTGGGATTTCAGACATGAGTCACCATGCTCGGCCAATTTTGTTATTTTCCTAATTCATTAATTCTTGCATTTATAGTTATATTTTTTCTTCCTGCTTTACTAAGTGTAATTTGTTGCTCTTGTTCAGTTTCTATGAACTGCATGATTTTTTCATCAGCATATAACTCCCTCTTTTGGGAGTCATCTCTCCTACAGTCTTGCGACCTCCCCCACCCAAGACTTATTTCCACCAATATCCTACTACTTCTTTTCTGACTTTTTCCTTTTATACAGAACATCAGTTCCTTCAGCTGGAAAAGGAAGCACTTTCCTCGTTACATTTCCCTGTGGTTAGGTGGAAAGAACATTTTCTAATGCTTTACAGAAAGTCATTCAGCCAAGCACAAACTTCCAAAAAACTAAATGGATCAAATAGGCCACCTTGGTTACACACCCTGAACAATCAGGAAAACAGCTCTGAGAGATATACGAATAATTTTGTCAAGGCAGGAGCCAACATGGGTCTTGGGAGGAAAGAGGAAAAGTTAAGAGCCTTAGTAAAATAGCTCACATCACTTCACTTTGGGCACTGGGTTTAATCCTATGCAGTTTATTGAATTAAACTTCCATTAATCTCGCTTTAGCACTGAAATTGCCAAAATGCCTGAACCGGTTAATGAAAAATATTACACAAACATACCACAAAGAAAACCAAGGACCTGTGCAAGGGCAAATGGTTTTGATTTAATGTAAATCAGTGTGATGATTTTTGAGAGGCACCACTAGAAAGGCCAAAAGAAATGGCTTATGGTTTTAGCTACTAAAAGAGAATATTTATAACAGCTATGACTTTTCCAATGAAATCCTATAGGTGATAGGCCTGTAATACAAACTTAGAGTGTCTGCAAGTTCCAAGAAAAAAGAAAAGTGTTCTAAGGTGTTATTGTTCATGCTCTGACATAATTTTTGTCTAAATCAGGAAAGGAGTTTTTAGTCAGTTGAGTTGGATTGCCAACTCATGGGGGGTTTGTAACGGTACATTCAGATGATTTCCAAGAAGCCATTTTCAGGCTATTGTATTATTAATAGAAGGATTAAAGTGTCCCCCAAAGGCCTCTGACAAGACAGACCATAACTGCTCCAAAAGGGCTATTATACTCTAGTCTGTTGGTGATTCAGAAATTTGTCAAGTGCTTGGGCCCTAAGGATGAGCAGCCAAGAGAGAAGGACCATGACCAAATTGGGTTTCTTTTGTCATTGCACAGGTAGGAGCTGTTAATCTGTATTTGCTTTCTGTTTTGAATAAAGCAGAGGAAATTATTCTCCTCTGGAAAAATTTCTACCCACCCCCAAAACTCCCCTGTGATTATAGTTGAACAAAAAATGTATCCTCCCTTTTATAAACCAAGACTGCTGTCTCCTGTTCTGGAGTATTGAACAGCTGTTGTCTGCTGTGCCAGGGGAGAGGGCTACAATTCAGGGATTAATTGAAATAATTTTCCTAGAAACATAGAGTAGAACTTGTGTGGGTAAGTCACTCTGCAAAGACCAGAGGAACTTTGTAAAGTCATATCCATCCTTCATTTAGCAATCATAGAATCTTAGACAGCTTCTAGACAAGGGTGGATATTGGTAATATTTTCATAGTTCATTTCCAAAGTTCATTTGATTCTAAGTTACTATTTCCATTTTAGATGTAAGAAATCAGGACTCTCAGAGTTAAATAAATTGCTTAAAGTCACTTTTTTTTTCTTAGTGGCAAGACCAATATAAGGCCTGCAGACATCAAAGTAAATGCTCTTTTTCAATGACATCTAAGTAGCAGAGTCACAGAGATGAAGAGCAATAAAGAAAACAAACCAGGGGTTGAAGCATGAGGATCACTTGAGGCCAGGAGTTTGAGACCAACCTGAGCAACAAACAAAGCAAGAACCCCATCTCTACAAAAAAAAATTTAAAACTAAGCCAGGCACAGCAGCAGACACCTATAGTCCCAGCTACTTGGGAGGCTGAGGTGGGAGGATTGCTTTAGTCCAGTAGTTCAAGGTTGCAGTGGGCTGGGATCATGCCACTGCCTTCCAGCCTGGGAAATACAGCTAGAACCCATCTCTAAAACAAATAAAATAAAATAAAAATAAATAAAGGAAAGCAAGAAAGCAAACTAACTGGTAGAGTATTTTCTAAATTAGCTTAAAGAAGTTAGACCATTGCCTGGCTCTTCATCTATTCTTCAAATCTATTTCAGTTTCCCTAACAGTCCCATGTGATAAGGCACTATTATTACCCACGTTTTGAAGGTTAGGAAACCAAAGCACAAAGGTTAAACAACTTATGAATGTCACAAGAATGGGAAGTGGTAAAGCTGAGATTTGAACTATTAATAGATCAGATCTGGGCTCTTAACTTCCTCTATTCAACAGTGAATCAGTATATCTAATTTCTTTAGCTTTGGGGGTTATGGGACACATTTGGGAATAGAAGAAGGAAGGGACAAAGGGAGAGATAAGAGGTAGTTAGTTAAAGAAGGAACAAGGTTAGGTAGAAACCAAAAAAATAGTATTGTTTAATCCAACTATTTATGAAGAACTATTGGGGAGTTTGAAAATTAATTTATAAGTCTAGTATCTTTTCTGTTACTTGAACATAGTCCTTTTTCCTGTATCTTCTGTCTAGTCTTCAGATATTGAAATAAAAATTCAGAGTCTATAAAAAATACAATCAACTGGCCATTATCTAAAAGGTAACAAAGGTCTTAAAAATCAAACTTTTGTTTAGGAAGAACAAACAAGATTTTCTTTTAATTTAGTGTTAATTTATACAAGTGATGACACAAAAAGTTAATCACTGCTGACAAAAACAAGACAAACCTCATCATGGGAAAAAATTCTGGGCATATTTTGAAAGCTTGGCAGCTGAAGACATATCAACATACATTCTTCTTTGCATCAGAGGAGGCCACATTCTCATTTAATTTATTTGTATTTCATTAGAATCAGGAAATACACATCAATCTCACTTGGCCTATTTTAAAAGAAAAGAGTACTGCCAGAGCAAGAGTGATAGCCCAATGGTGTTGTCCAGCAGCAGACAGGAATGGGAGTCCAAGCAGCTAAGAAAATCAGCATAAATACTGAGAGTTAAGTAACAGGAGATCCCAGCCCAAAGCAGTTAACAGGGTGGAGGAATCAGGCAGCTCCTGGGTCATAGAGGTATAACCTAGAAGCTGGTTCAATCCCAGACCCCCAGATGTCTCTGCATTCCCGGCGACTTCCCTTCCTGTGTCCATTCTGCTTCCAAATTTCTATTCCTACGTAAGTTTACATTCCATTCTTCTCTCAAGACGGGTGGCCTCTTCTGCCCCTCCTTTCTGCTCAGCTCTGAACCCAATCTACATGAGTGTCTTCACTGTTGCACACATGAATACACACATGTACACAGAGACATATACACACCAGTCACTAAAATCTTTTTCTATGTCGTACACATTACTGAAGGCTTGGGGAAACAGATGAATTGACTTCTAGCAATTAAAATAACTTAAAATCTAGAAGTTCTTCAGCCACCCTACTGTGTTGTTTAGTCATCCACTCTGCCCTTATTCCCAATACCCTCACTAAAATTCTCCCTGTCCTCCAAATTCCTGCTTATCTTTTATGAATAGCAGATTAGCAATCTTTTTTTTTTATTTTATTCAAATCTGTACTCTAAGAGACAGATTTCAATATCACTATCAAGGAATGAAGTGATATTGAAGACAATATGAAGACAGCCAAATGAAGACAGCTCCCCACCTTGTGTTATAGTCATCCTTATTACTGTAACTATTAATATTATTTTAATTTTTACTTATGCAGCTCTAAAGTCAAGTTGTCTTCTGGTTTTTCTCCCACTTACTGAATCCTCTTTTACCAACCTCCAAATATCAGAAAGACACAAGGGTTCAGTATTGTGACCTCATTACTTCTCTATTAGAGTCTGCCCCTATGTAATCTCATCAAGTCACAAGACCTTAAAGAGCAAATATGCTATTGGCTTCCAAATGTTATATCTCCAGCTTTGCTCTCTCCCTAAACTATAGTCTTCTGTATCCAGTGTGTCCTCTACATCTCTTCTAGATGTCAAATAAAAATTTTAAAAATCAACAAATCTAAAACAGCATGTTAACTATTTTCCCAAAACCTGTCTTTTTATTTCCAGTGTTGCCCATCTCAGTAAATGGAAGGCCAAGGTGAGAGGATCACTTGAGCCCAGGAGGTCAAGGCTGCAGAGAGAGCTATGATCGCACCACTGAACTCTAGCTTTTGTTAAGACCCTGTCTTAACAACAACAACAACAACAACCACAACAAAAGACATTATTGAGAAAATGAAAATGCAACCTACTAAATGGGAGATAATATTTGCAAATCGCATATTTGAAAAAGGTCCACTATCTAGAATATATAAATCACTCTTACAACTCACTAACAAAAGGAAAAATAAAAAGGAGGGGGCAAATGATTTGAATAAATGTATCTCCAGAAAAGATACACAAATACAAATGATCAATAAGTACATGCAAAGATGTTTAACATCATTGGGGGTTAGAAAAATGAAAATCAAAATCATAATGACATACCATCCACCAGAATTACCCTAAATTTTTTTAAAATCAGAAAATAAAAGGAATTGCTGATAATGTACTCAAATTGGAACCCTAATACATTGCTAGTGGAAGGTATATTGGTATAGACATTGTGGAAAATAGTTTGCTATTTCTTCAAATAATAAGTAACATGTAATATATTCATACAACTGAATGTTAGGCAGTTAGAAATAAAGTGCACATGGAGCAACAAGAACTTTCTTTGATTGTTGCTCGGAATGCAAAATGGTATAGTCATTTTGGAAAATAGTCTAGCAGTTTCTTACAAAACTAAATGTACTGTTATCATACAATTCAGCAATTGCATTTCTGGATATTTACTCAAAGGTTTTGTAAGCTTATATCTACCAAAAAATCTGCACACAGACATGTATAGCAGCTTTATTCATAGTTGCCAAAACTTTGAAGCATCCAAGATGGCCTTCAGTAGGTGTGCAGATAAATAAACAGGTACATCTAGATAATGGAATAGTATTCACTGCTAGAAGGAAATAAGCTGACAAGCCATGAAAAGACAGGGAAGAAACTTAAATGCATTTAGTAACTGAAAGAAGGCAATCTGAAAAGGCCACATACTTCATGACCTCAACTATATGACATTCTGGAAAAGTCAAAACTGTAGAGACAGTATACAGATCAGTGGTTGCCAGGGGTTAAAGAAGAAGGAAAGGAATAGCAATTGGGTTCAGAATATACTTCCCCAAAATATGGCACCTTGGCATTTGAGAAAGCAACAGAAACAAGGTCACTCTCACCCTGCCCACACCCCCTTTTCCTGAAGCAGGTCATAAAACCTAGGATGAATTTTCTGACTTTCATAAGAAATGGATGTTCTTGTCCTATAGATACATGGAGGGTACGTCTCACATGGGGGTCTTATGAATATCCATATCTCTGAAGACAAAGGGTCACAGAGAAGAATCTGAACAAATGGGTTTCACTATAGTTCCCTCAGTTTGTTACCGTTAGATCATACCCTTTTTGACCTAGCACATTTACCCGTAACTATCCACTTTTCATCAAACCTAGCATAGAAATACGCAGGTTTAACCATTTATTTGAGTTTTCACTTCTTTACAGTGATTCCCATGTCACATAAAACTTATATGAAACGAATATGTATGCTTTTCTTTTGTTAATTTGTATTGTTAAAGGGGTGCCAGCCATAAACCTAGGAAGAGTAGAGAAAAAGGTTTTTTTTTTTCCACTACCAACATTTTCTGGAGCCCAACATGGGGTGGCTGAAAAACCCCATTTGCTCTAGAGCTACGGATGGCATTCTAGCAAAACTGATAAAAGCTGGCCAAAGGTAAAAATTCTTACTAAAGTCAGCTCTCCCAGATCTTTGTCTTAGTGCCTGGTTGAGAAAAGAAGGTAAAAATTTCCTGCCAGTTATTTTCCAAGTTCAGATTATCAAGAGAAAAACATGTGTTTGGATGTGACTAAATTTGTATGCTTTCTTCCTGCTAATCTGTCTTTTGTCATAACGTCCTCAAACATCAACCTAGAATGTGAAGAGAAAAGGTATATTAACTCCCCTACAACACGTAGAAGAAGAGAATATTCAAGGCAGTGAAACTCCTCTGCATGTTGCTATAATGGTAGATACATGTTATTATACATGTGTCCAAATCCATAAAACCCGTAACACCAAGAGTGAGCCCTAATGTAAATTGTGGTCTTTGGGTGATTGTGATGTGTCAATGTAGGTTCATAAATTATAACAAATGTACCACTGCAGTGAGAGATATTAATAATAGGGAAGCTATGCCTGTGTGGGTGGGGGGATGTGGGAAATTTCTGTACCTTCCTCTCAATTTTGCTGTGAATCTAAAATTGCTCTACAAAAATAAATAAATAAATAAAAAATAAAAATAAAACTGACCTACAAAATTGTCTATTTTTAAAAAGGTATAAAGTACTAATAAATGCTACAACATGGATGAATCTTGAAAACATTGTTCTGGCCAGGTGCAGTGGCTCACGCCTATAATCCAAGTACTTTGGGAGGCTGAGACGGGTGGATCACTTGAGGCCAGGAGTTCAAGACCAGCCTTGGCCAACATGGCAAAACCCCATCTCTACTAAAAATACAAAAAATTAGCCATACATGGTGGTGGGCGCCTATAATCCCAGCTACCTGGGAGGTTAAGGCAGGAGAATCACTTGAACCCTGAAGGCAGAGGTTGCAGCGAGCCAATATCGTACCATTGCATTCCAGCCTGGGTGACAGAGTGAGACCCTGACTCAAAAAAGAGGAAAAGGAAACAGCCTGGTGCAGTGGCTCACTCCTGTAATCCCAGCACTTTGGGAGGCCGAGGCAGGTGGATCACCTGAGGTCAGAGTTCGAGTCTAGTCTGACCAACACAATGAAACCCTATCTCTACTAAAAATACAAAAAATTAGCCAGGCATGGTGGCAGGTGCCTGTAATCCCTGCTACTTGGGAGGCTGAGGCAGGAAAATTGCTTGAACCCGGGAGGCGGAGATTGCAGTGAGCCAAGATTGCACCACTACACTCCAGCCTGGGCAACAAGAGCGAAACTCCATCTCAAAAGAAAAAAACATTGTGCTAAGTAAAAGAAGACAGATATAAAAGGCCATATAAATAGGTATATAAATGGCTATATTATATGATTCTGTTTAAGTAAAATGTCCAGAATAGGCAATTCTAGAGAGATAGAATAGATTAATGGTTGAAAAAGGGGTCGAGCAGGAAGAGAGCAAAAGCTGGGATATATGCAGTTTCTTTTGGGGATGATATAAATGTTGCAGCCTCGACTTCCAGGGCAGTCCTCCTGCCACAGTCAACCATAGAGCTGGCACCACAGGCACTTGCCACCATGCCTGGCTAATGTTTTTTTTCTTTCTTTTTTTTTTTTTTTTTTTTTTTTTTTGTAGATACAGGGTCTCACTTGGTTTCCCAGGCTGGTCTCAAAGCCCTGGGCTCAAGCAATCCTCCTGCCTTGGCCTCCCAAAGTGCTGGGATTATAGGTTTAAGCTACTGCACCTGAACTTCAGTAAGTTTGTTGTTGTTGTTGTTGTTGTTTAAGGATAAGGCATATTGTTTTTTATCCCTGGAACTGTAACATAGTGCCTGGCGTGTGCTCAAATATAAATAAATCAATAAATGAACCAAAGATGTCAGGTACAAAGAATTAGAAATATTTAGTTTGGGTTGTGTGGGTACTGAAGTTCTACATGCCAAAGTTAAGTCCTGGGAGGTTAGATCAGGAAGGAAGGAACCAATAGTTTGCCAGTGAATGTTTACCAAGCAATCTCCTTGGTAGGGGGAAGGAAGCCTTAATTTACAAATATTCCCAATCTGGCCGCTTTCAAGCCCCTCAGCATCACTGAACACGGAGTTGAGAAGAGATATGTAAAATACAGGCTCCCATGAGCTGGTTAAAAAAAAACAGCTCTAACTCTTGGAAAATCCACAATCTGGGAGATGAGAGAGAACCAATGGTGAGTAGTGTGTGGCGAGCATCTGTCCCAGGGCAAAGGTGCTTTGCCATCTGCACAGGTGGGAATTATAATGAGAAAAACATCAAACTCCTACAGGCACATGCTATTTCTGATTAAGATGTTAGGTTTTCCTCACAAAGAGGGCATGGGAGAAAAAAAAAAAAAAAAACAGCCACTGCCTTTGGTCACTGCTATCCTGATGCACATAGCAACTGCTGGCTGACATATACAGATAGATCACAGAAAGTCAACACAAACTAGAGCTTTGCTTCCAGAAGCAGAAACTCACTTGCAGGAGCACTTGTGAAGGCAGCTCAGGTCTCAGGGTACCACCGCATCTCTCTGTTGTGTTTCCCATGTTAATTTCACACTGTCTGTCCTGAGTCAGAGGATTCGGGCTACCTAGTCCACACCTGCTTGTTTACTGCTCCAGGTGGCTGGGCTTCCAGATTGCCATCTAAAGTAATTTGGAGAAAGTAATTTAAAGGCCCACGTGACACTCTCCAAATGTTTTAAATTATCAGAGAAAATATTAATTTGAAATCTCATAAATGTCTCCAGAATCTATCAAACCAGAATAGGGGCTGATTGGCTCAGAGCAGAAGGATAATAAGTTTATTCCAGAACCATTGACAGTATCAGTGGTTTGGGATGGATTGGGCAGTACAATCCATCTGGGCAGTCCATTAGCAAATCTACATGTAATAATTAATTTGTGACTGGGGGAAAAAAAAGATGTCAATAATAAAAGTCTTGTAGCCATCAAAAACAGGAACAAACAGTGAAAACACTTTGTCAAGGCATATGTATCACGAACTTAGCCTACTGGTTGATTGCAAGATGGAGCTCCTAATAAAGCTCTAACCCGACACACAAGGGAAGGTGGAAACAAAAACTAAGCTTCTTGCATAGAGTAAGATAATGAATACACCACCGTTTTGTTTGTTTGTTTGTTTTTGTTTGTTTTTGAGGCAGAGTCTCACTCTGTCACCAGGCTTGAGTGCAATGGCACGATCTCGGCTCACTGTAACCTCCGCCTTCCGGGTTCAAGCAATTCTCCTGCCTCAGCCTCCTGAGTAGCTGAGACTACAGCATGCACCACCACGTCCAGCTAATTTTTGTATTTTTAGTAGAGACGGGGTTTCACCATGTTGACCTGGATGGTCTCGATCTCTTGACCTCGTGATCCACCCACCTCAGCCTCCGAAAGTGCTGGGATTACAGGTGTGAGCCACCGCACCGAGTTGACCAATATCACTTTTTTTTTTTTTCACAAGACCACAAACATTGCAGCCAAACTCTTCCTTAGTTTTGTTTTTATTTGTTTGTTTGTTTTTGAAATGGAGTCTCATCGTCCTTTTGTTTGTTTGTTTGTTTTTTGTCTTGGAGCAGAGTCTCACCACTCTGTCACCCAGGCTGGAGTGCAGTGGCATGATCTTGGCTCACTACAACCTCCACCTCACAGGTTCAAGTGATTTTCTTGCCTCAGCCTCCCAAGTAGCTGGGACTACAGGCGTGCACCACTATGCCTGGCTAATTTTTGCCTGTTTTTTTGTTTTGTTTTGTTTTTGTTTTTGAGTAGCAACGGGCTTTCACCATGTTGGCCAGGCTGGTCTCGAACTCTTGACCTCAGACGGTCCACCCACCTCGGCCTCCCAAAGTACTGGGATTACAGGTGTGAGCCACCACGCCCAACCTCTTCCTTAGTTATTAATAAACTAAACAAACTTGAAAACGGGATAAAATGTGAAGAAGGAAAATGATAAGACAGAAGACATGTTAATTAATGGTGTGTCTTCCTCAGGATGTATTGCTTTCTTGCCTTAGCATCTTAAATAATTGAGCAAGCTCTTGAGGCAGTCTTTGGAGGCTGATTTTAACAGCAACAGTGTTTAAAACAATTAGAGGCCGGGCGCGGTGGCTCAAGCCTGTAATCCCAGCACTTTGGGAGGCCGAGACGGGCGGATCACGAGGTCAGGAGATCGAGACCATCCTGGCTAACACGGTGAAACCCCGTCTCTACTAAAAAATACAAAAAACTAGCCGGGCGCGGTGGCGGGCGCCTGTAGTCCCAACTACTCGGGAGGCTGAGGCAGGAGAATGGCGTGAACCCGGGAGGCGGAGCTTGCAGTGAGCTGAGATCCGGCCACTGCACTCCAGCCTGGGCGGCAGAGCGATACTCCATCTCAGAAAAAAAAAAAAACAAAAACAAAAAAACAATTAGAATAAGCAGATCGAGTCACTGGAATGCTGTGAATATAGACTTTGAAGCCACAAATTAATAGTGCTTCAACTAGGTGAGCAGGGCTGCAACTAAGTGGGTAGAATTTCCTGATACAAACTTGCAAAAAAGCAAATCATGCTTATTTAGAATTACTTAGTACCACACTATAAAAGGCAAGGACTTGACTTAGGCTAGCACTTTCGAATCCATGTTCTCTCAAAAATTACTATTCCTCAAAAAATATTATCTGGTTAAATATGTAAGCACTACACAAACAAGTTTGGAAGATATTCCATGCTATAGGTTTTTTTTTGTTTTGTTTTGTTTTTTTTTTTTTTTTTTTTTTTTGAGACGGAGTCTCGCTCTGTCGCCCAGGCTGGAGTGCAGTGGCCGGATCTCAGCTCACTGCAAGCTCCGCCTCCTGGGTTCACGCCATTCTCCTGCCTCAGCCTCCCGAGTAGCTGGGACTACAGGCGCCCGCCACCTCGTCCGGCTAGTTTTTTGTATTTTTTTTAGTAGAGACGGGGTTTCACCGTGTTAGCCAGGATGGTCTCGATCTCCTGACCTCGTGATCCGCCCGTCTCGGCCTCCCAAAGTGCTGGGATTACAGGCTTGAGCCACCGCGCCCGGCCCGTTTATTTTTAGAGTTGGGGCATATTAAAGCTCTGAGAAATTCTACAGCACAAAAAAAGTAAAAGTTTGCTTACCCCATTACTTACCGAACATTTTAATTTAAAAAACTTATTCAGATCTAAAGCCAGGCGCAGTGGTTCACACCCCTAATCCCAGGACTTTGAGAAGTGGAGGCAGGAAGATAGCTGGATAGCTTGAGTCTCAAGAATTCAAGCCCCACCTGGACAACAAAGCAAGACCCCATCTCTACAGAAATAATAAAAATTAGCCAGGTATAGTGGCGTACCATCTGTTGTCCCAACTACTCAAGAGATTAAAGCAGGAAGATCGCTTGAACCCAGGAGGTTGAGGTTGCAGCACTGAGGTATGGTTGTGGCCCTGCTCTCCAACCTGGGTAACAGAGTGGCACCTTGTCTCAAGAAAGAAAAAAAATGGCCGGGCGCGGTGGCTCACGCCTGTAATCCCAGCACTTTGGGAGGCCGAGGCGGGCAGATCACAAGGTCAGGAGATCGAGACCATGGTGAAACCCCGTCTCTACTAAAAATAGAAAAAATTAGCCGGGCGCAGTGGCGGGCGCCTGTAGTCCCAGCTACTCGGGAGGCTGAGGCAGGAGAATGGCGGGAACCCGGGAGGCGGAGCTTGCAGTGAGCCGAGATTGTGCCACTGCACTCCAGCCTGGGCGACAGAGCGAGACTCCGTCTCAAAAAAAAAAAAAAAGAAAGAAAGAAAGAAAGAAAAAAATGTATTCGGATCTAAAAGAATACTAGTGTGCTTCAGAATACTGTTTGGAAAACCCTGATATAAGATCCCTTTCAAGGTACCTATAACGGTAAGTTCTTCTAACTGGAAAATGAGTTGGGAAATATTTACATTTTTAAAACCAGACAGAAAAGAAGACAATTCATAAAAAGTATTGTAAATGTTCTTTAAATGTAGCTGCCCTATACTAACTCCAAAGGAAATACAGCAAAACACTCAGCCAGTGAGTGATTCGAATCCAGAAAGCCTGCAGGAAATGTAGTTCCCTGCAGGATCAAATCTTATACATGCTCTTGCTACTTATTCCATGTGGACAGTGACCACAGAAAGGCCCATCCTGTAGCACAGGGACAGATAGCAAATCTGATAGGCTTTGTGGGCCAGGCAGTCTCTGCTGAAACTACTGAACTCTGATGTTGTAGCATAAAAGCAATCATAGGCAGGTAAACAAATGATCATGGCTGTACTTTCATAAGACATTATTTACAAAAATAGGTGATGGGCCTGATTTGGCCTGGAGGTCACAGTTTTGCTATCCTAACATAGGGTATAACATTAGCTGCCATGTTGTGAAACCGCTCTGCTTCTCAGTGTTGGGAAAACCAATCTTCTTGCTTACTCTTTTTTAACCACATAAAATGGCAGTTGCCTGCTTGATAGATCCTTGGAATTAAAGGGTTGGCAGGTGTTAACAAATATAGGCCTTGATTGCCATGTGCCCATTATTTAGTATATGCCAGTGGCAATAAAAGGGAATGAGAATTGGATAATTTAGAAGAAGTTAAAGCAGGAATCAAATTTGTTGAATGTACACTGTCTTTTCATTTTCTAATACATAAATAAGTATATGTATACATGTAAACAGTGTAATGAGAACAGAAGACATCCTTTTGATTAATAGATAATTATCATGTTTTCTAAAACCTGGACCACCCACAAGCATATCTTTCCAGTTGTTTAAACAATAAATATCCAGTAATTCCTACCTGAGGGGTGCTTAATGGTATTATACATGACTGTGTATAATAAGGAGATTTCTTTTTAATTAGAACCTTTATCTAAAAGTTACACTTTTGGCAGAATAAAAATTCTTTTCTTTTACCCTAGTGTACAGGAGAGAACACATGAGGATAAAGAGATCAGAGGCCAAACAGGATATTGAGATACAGAGAGCTGCAAGACGAGGTAAGCAGCAAAACTATTCCTGGAGTTTATCTAACAAAGTGGGCAACCAGCATTTTGTAGAGTGAAGCTTTGCCAAAGGCTGTATTTGAAACAAACTTGGAATGTTTTCAAATGCAAACATTAAAGCAATGTTTCTTAAAGTGCAATCCATGGGCCACATACATTGGAATGACCTAGGCATGTTTGTTAAAAACACAGACAGTTGGGGCCCATCCTAGACCTATTAAATCTGCATCTCTGAGAGTGCAGCCAGGAAGCTGCACTTTCTTTTAAACAAGATCTCCAGATACTTCTAATGAACACTACCATTTGAGAACATCAAACTAAGGAGTAATAATGAAAAGGAAGTAGTAAAGATCCTACATTATCTTATCATGAATTGGCATGGGGCAAGAATGACCTAAGCCACAGAAGGGAAACCCAAAGACAAAAAAAGAAAAGAGGACCAGGATATAGGAAAGCAGAAACCATGTCCTTTGCCACATTAGCTAAAGATTTCCAAAGGCCTTTGGTAAAGAGGATCTGGAAGTTGATGAATACCGCTCTTTCCCAAAAGTATGTGTAGATAGTCCCCAACTTATGCTTTTTTGACTTTTCAATGGTGCAAAGCCATCTGTTTTTCTCTTTCAGAATAATAGTCTATAGATTACCTGAGACATTCAACACTTTATTATAAAATAGGCTTTGTGCTAGATGATTTTGTCCAATCATAGGCTAATGTAAGTGTTCTAAGAATTTTAATGCAGGCTAGGCTAAGCTATGATTTTAGGTAAGTTAGGTGTATTAAATGCAGATGTTTTCAACTTATAATGGGTTTATCAGGACATAACACCACTGTAAGTTGAGAAGCATCTGTATTTGTGTTTATATGTGTGCATATGAAATGTTAATTAAATGTATACTATGCTTATGTTGGTACCCTGAAAAAGGCATATATATCATTTTCAATTTGAGTTTGGACACTCTTTATAATTCCTCTGTCATCTTTGAAAAGTTATCTACTGAAGCCAATAAAAATTGCTCCCACTATTGATATATATAAATACCAGAACTGAGAGCCTGACTCTGAGCATCAAGACTCTGGTGCCTGGGACAGGTGCGTGTATAAAGGGCTTGGCCAATTACCAGTCATGTCCCATGGTGCAGGCTGGAACTGCAAGAGAATAGGGTCAGCAGTTGCCTGCCCAGGTCTCCCTGCAGGAAGGGGTTCCTTGCTTAGTACAGTTGGGCCCACATTAGAAGTGTGCTCCAGGAGAGACATCACCACCCTCCTGCTGCTCTCTCTTTCTATAAGGCAAGTGGGAGAACAGGCTTGCAGGCAGGGATTGAGCAGCCTGGGTCAGTCATTTGCTGTGCAGGGAGCTATCTGGAAACACCAGCTGCTAGCACCTGGTGAACCTTTGGTGTGAAGTTGGGTTTAGTTGCAGCTCTTCCAACTGCAGAGAGGCAAAGCCACCGGCCCCGAGGGAAGCCAATTTGAAGTGCAGCCATTCCCTGAGAACTGGGTGAGCCCCTATTCCCAGCTATCTCATGACCTGATCCATGGACAGAGGCAACTCTTCACCTTCATTCCTTCCATTCATTGGTCAGTCAATCTCTCCACAGGGCAAACAAATGCTTATAAAATGCTGTCTAACTAAGGAATAATTCTAACTCAACGTTAAATGCAAGTTCAGAAGCATACACATATGTGATTACACACACACACACACACACACACACACTCCCACCAGAGTTTATCCATATAAAACATAGCCACATATCTTTCCTAAATTTTCACTTTGTTTCTGTGTTTTGAGTAGATTAGGCTGAAGGAATGACTAAACTTGGTTGTCCATATTTAAGAGTGTGGCGTCAGCATTTCCATCAGCAAGAAGTATGACCCCAAGGTCAAAAGACCAAAATCAGTGTTCTACTCTGCACTCCACTGGGCCCAGCTGCAAGACTGTAGGCAAATCATTTTTTATCTTCTATTGCTCAGTTTCCTCATCTGGAAATGGGGATGATGAGATGTGTGATAAGCATTAATTAATGTTTGCAAACTATTTTGAGATCCACTGATGAAAGAGACAAATTATTATTTTTCTCAGCATGGGCAAACAAATGCTTGGTACAAATCCAGTTAATCATGCTGAGTTAATTACCTGTAAGCTTTGAAACTGTTGTATCAAATCTATTTTGTTCTTTTCCTGCCCCAGGCAGATTAGCACCTGTAGTGTTTTACACTGAATCACCAAGAGAAGTCAGCAGACAAATTAGGTCAAAGATACGACTGTAGTACTCATAGACTACTGTTTGCCTGAGATAACTATTTTGGAAGCAAAAAAAAAAAAAGAACAAAATTTTTAAATATGTAATAAATGTTGGGTTATAGAGGCAGCCTGCAGTAACCAATAATAAGCAGGTAATTTTGAATAATGAACAAAGATCAAGATGTGGAGCCATTAAAAAAATAATGTGCCTACCATTCTTTGTGTATCCCAAAGATATATATATCTTTGCTACAAAGATACATTACTTCTTTATCTATCTTTGGGATACACAAAGAATGGTAGGTATTCAACAAAACTAGCAAACAAAGGTTGCTAGTTTTTAAACATTGTTTAAAAGCCCCAGACAAGCGAGACATTTGATGCAAAAATACAACTTTCTGAGTGATGCCACTTGCTAGAGAAGTGAAAGGAGCACATTGGAGGCTTTGAGTAAGACTGTTTAAATATCTTATGTGGGCGGGGCGTGGTGGCTCAAGCCTGTAATCCCAGCACTTTGGGAGGCCGAGATGGGCGGATCACGAGGTCAGGAAATCGAGACCATCCTGGCTAACACGGTGAAACCCCGTGTCTACTAAAAAATACAAAAAACTAGCCAGGCAAGGTGGCGGGCGCCTGTAGTCCCAGCTACTCAGGAGGCTGAGGCAGGAGAATGGCGTAAACCCAGGAGGCGGAGCTTGCAGTGAGCTGAGATCCGGCCACTGCACTCCAGCCTGGGCGACAAAGCGAGACTCCATCTCAAAAAATAAGTAAGTAAATAAATAAATAAATAAATAAATAAATAAATAAATAAATATCATATGTGAGCCAGAGGTTTAGACGAGCAAATCCAAATTTGGGGCATATGACAAGAAAACCTATGCCAAAAAGAAGTCTTGGATAGTGGGAAGGCAAGAGTGGTCCTTCAGATTTGCAATAAATCAAATCACAGTTACTTGTCCAATTAAATATAATTGGAGAGCACAATTTTAGCAAAAACACCAGTTCAAACAGAAGTTTCAGTTTGCCTTACAGAAGGTGAGCAGATATCTTTAAGTCCTCTTGGGTTCAAGGAAGATGGTTTTGCTGTAAGGAGGTAGGCAAAAGTATAAGCAGAGAAAAATTCAGGCATCATTGGAAAAGTCTAGGGTACTTATTCTCAAAGCGTGATCTGAGATCAGCAGAATCAGTATCATGTTAAACTTGTTAGAAATGGAAATATCGGAAATATCAGGGTCGGGCACAGTGGCGTATGCCTGTAATCCCAGCACTTCAGGAGGCCAGGAGTTCTAGACCAACTTGAGGCCAGGAGTTCTAGACCAACTTGGGCAACATGGAGAAACCTCATCTCTACTAAAAATAAAAAAATATATTATGCAGGTGTGGTGGTGCACACTTGTGGTCTCAGCTATTTAAAAGGATGAGGTGGAAGGATTGCTGTTGAGGGAAGTCAGGGACCCCAAACAGAGGAACCAGCTGAAGCCATGGCAGAACATAAATTGTGAAGATTTCATGGACATTTATTCATTCCCCAAATTAATACTTTTATAATTTCTTACACCTGTCTTTACTGCAATCTCTGAACATAAATTGTGAAGATTTCATGGACACTTATCACCTACCTAGTCAATACCCTTGTGATTTCCTATGCCTGTCTTTACTTTAATCTCTTAATCCCATCATCTTCATAAGCTGAGGAGGATGTATGTCACCTCAGGACCCTGTGATGATTGCGTTAACTGCACAAATTGTCTGTAGAGCATGTGTGTTTGAACAATATGAAATCTGGGCACCTTGAAAAAAGAACAGGATGACAGCAATGTTCAGAGAACAAGGGAGATAACTTTCAACTCTGATTGCATGTGAGCCAGGCAGAAGAGAGCCATATTTCTCTTCTTTCAAAAGCAAATAAGAGAAACATCGCTGAATTCTTTTTCTCAGCAAGGAACATACCTGAGAAAGAGAATGCGTCCCTCAGGGGAGGCCTCTAAAATGGCCACTTTGGGGATGACTGTCTTTTATCATGGTAGACAAAGGGATGAAATAAGCCCTGGTCTCCTGTAGTGCTCCCAGGTTTATTAAGACAAGGAAATTCCTGCCTAATAAATTTTGGTCACACCAGTTGTCTGCTCTCAAACCCTGTCTCCTGATAAGATGTTACCAATGACAATGCGTGCCCGAAACTTCACTAACAATTTTAATTTCACCCAGTCTTGTGGTCCTGTGATCTCACCCTGCCTCCATTTGCTTTCTGATATTTTATTAACTTGTGAAACAAATGTTCTCTGTGACCCACACCCTATTCATACACTCCCTCCCCTTTTGAAAATTGCTAATAAAAACTTGCTGGTTTTACGGCTCAGGGAGCATCACGGAACCTGCCGACATGTGATGTCTCCCCCAGACACCCAGCTTTAAAATCTCTCTCTTTTATACTCTTTCCCTTTATTTCTCAGACCGGCTGATGCTTAGGGAAATAGAAAAGAGCCCACGTGAATTGTGAGTTATCGGGGGTGGGTTTCCCCCGATAGATTGCTTAAGCTCAGGAGGGTGAGAGTGAAGTAAGCTGTGTTCAGGCCGCTGCACTCCAGCCTGACTGACAGAAACCATGTCTCAGAAAAAAAGAGAAAGGCAAATAAATATCGAGTTCTATTCCAGATTACTAAATCTGAAACTTTGTGGGGTTAGGGCCTAGAATTAGCACATTACACCACGTGATTATGATCTCTGCTAAAGCTAGAGTCACTAGTTGATAATTGCCAGTTAGTATCAGCTTGAATGTGAATCAACTGCATCAATAAAAAATGGCCTTTAAATTGACTTAAAGCATGGGAAAGGTAATAAAGTGAGAAATGCAAGTAAAGAGAGTTGACACTGAATTCGGGAATTTGAGGTTTCATGAATATGATTATTTAGTGGACAGAATCTGTGGTAAGTAAAGGTAGGATGCTTTTTTCTTCTGGAATCATTCTCCATCAGCAAATAACAAAGCCATAAAAGGGTGTTACCAGTTAAGTCAGCTGACTGTCCACCAAAATACATATTCTCCTTCCTTTGGCCCAAAACTACATAGCAGTTAGGCATGGCATGTGATTGAGTGCTCGCCTTTGGCAGGTTAGCAGAGGTGATGTGTACCACCTCCAAATCTGGACCATAAATGATTTGCACGTGCACTCCTCCATTCTCTTTCCCAGTTTAGGTTGACTGTGATGGCAATGCTCAGAATGACCTACCTGGAAGCTGCACATTAAAGATGTTCAAGCAGCCAACAGCCTTGATTTCTGAATCGCTATATGGTGAACAGCTTCACAAGAACTGAATTATCAACCAGAACCTTGAATGAGAAAGAGATAAACATTTTTGTTATTTAAGTGATTGAATTTGAGAAATCTTTTTTTTTTTTTTTTTTTTTTTGAGACAGAGTCTCCTTCTGTTGCCCAGGCTGGAGTGCAGTGGTACGATCTTGGCTCACTGCAACCTCCACCTCCCAGGTTCAAGCAATTCTCCTGCCTCAGCCTTCTGAGTAGCTGGGATTATAGGTGCCCGCCACAACTCCTGGCTAATTTTTGTATTTTTAGTAGAGACAGGGTTTCATTGTGTTGGCCAGGCTGGTCGCAAACTCCTGGCCTCAAGTGATCCGCCCACTTCAGCCTCCCAAAGTGCTGGGATTACAGGCGTGAGCCACCGTGCCTGGACAAGAAATCTATTTTTTTAGCCTCAGTTTACCCATCCTAAATAATATGTTGATTTTTAGATTCATGATACGCCATGAATCTACCACAACTAGACCAAAATGTGATCATCTTCTCAAATTAAAAAAAGTATATTCTGATCGTTTGATACTTTTTAAATCATTCCTTAGAACATACATACACATATACACCCACACCCATGCATGAAGAAAATAACAAGAAAAAGAAAAACAATGGGGATATTATTGCAGGTCTTGTTTTAGACTTATGTACATTCATACTTACATTAACAAATCAAAAAGACACAAAGTTCAGGGTAATATATTACCTTTTTATAATAGTCATGACATAAATATATGCCTACAAAGCACAGTGTTATAGCTGTAGCTTCTACATTTATCTTTCCAGAAAAGAGAAAGAAAACCATCTGTGATTATACTGTACCATGGATGTAATATTTATTCATCTAATTTCAATGCCCCTCTGAGTTTAAACATAAAATTTAAGTTTGTTCAGCATAATTGTTTTTATATGTAGCTCTAACTCCTAAAAATAGGGCCTTCCATATTCCTGCTGACTGGATACATTTATGTTGTATTTTCATTTCAGCTTGCTTAGTCTCCTTCTCATTCAGGTCTGAGAATGACTTGCTGGGTGAATTCAATTAAGTTACTTAATATATCTGTGTTACCACGTACTCAGCTATTAAAAAGGAGAAAATTTTGTGATGACTTTGATGTAAGCATTGGTAAAATAACTGATGACAGGAATTGTGGACTTTCTGAAAAAGTAGAGTTCTAGGCAGAGTGGATTCTGGACTTCCCAAAAGCAAGGCAACCTCTGACCAGGCTCCCCTAACAAGAAAAGCACCTGGCTTCACAAGGGTTCTCTGTTCTGCAATAACTAACTGGGAATTCAGTAGGGGGAATTCTTCTGTTATCACAGAGTTCTGAGGTCAAACAAGCTTGGACTTAAATCCTGGCTCCACCACTTAGTAGCTCTGTGGCCCAAGAAGTTTCTTAACCTCTCTAAACCCCAATTTTCTTATTTATATAAATGCCTCCCCCCACCGTAGTTAAATTTCTTAGAGCCTCCATATCATTTGCAAGACATGAAATTTCCTTCTAGCAGTAAGCAAGGCTCTGTACAATCTGACCTTGATCTCCATTTCCAACCTATCAATCTCTTTTCCATTCAACTTCTGGCTTCAGGCAAGGCAACTTCTTGCTTTCTGAGCATGCGATGCTCCATCGAGCTTCTTCTACATCTCTGTCAATCCTCCCTCAGCCAATCTGAAAAAATTCCTGTTTTAGGAAAAAATAACATTATCATCTCCTCAGCAAGGCCCTGCCAAATGCCTCCGGGCAGTCAGTCCCTCCACTTCTGAGCTCTCATAACACTAGGCACACACCTTCTCTTTAAGACTTATTACTCTCAACTATAATTATTTACAATTACTTTGTTTGTTTGTTTAACTGTCTTTCACCCTGAGTGTTAGCTCCTGGAAAGCAGTGACTTCACCTTACTTCAAGATGTCCTTACCCCACATTAAAGGCTTTGCAGCAGCTGTTTCCTCCACCTGGCCCACTCCTCCCCCAGAGATCTCATGGCTCACTTTGCTCAAACATCAACTTCTTGCTGAGACCTCTCCTGAAATCTCTCTTTAAATTTGCGACCTGGACTTCCACCTTCCTTGACCCTCTTGCCAGTCCTTGTTAACATTTTCTGTTTTCTTTTTTTTTTTTTTTTTTTTTTTTTTGAGACGGAGTCTCGCTCTGTAGCTCAGGCTGGAGTGCAGTGGCCCGATCTCAGCTCACTGCAAGCTCCGCCTCCCGGGTTCACGCCATTCTCCGGCCTCAGCCTCCCGAGTAGCTGGGACTACAGGCGCTGCCACCTCGCCCGGCTATTTTTTGTATTTCTTAGTAGAGACGGGGTTTCACCGTGTTAGCCAGGATGGTCTCGATCTCCTGACCTCGTGATCCGCCCATCTCGGCCTCCCAAAGTGCTGGGATTACAGGCTTGAGCCACCGCGCCCGGCCTTCTGTTTTCGATCTTAGCTAATACCTTTTATTTTGGGTTTTTTTTTTGTTGTCTTTTTTGTTTTCTTTTCTTTTTTTCTCTCTCTTTGAGGCGGAGTCTCGCTCTGTCACCCAGCCTGGAGTGCAGTGGCACAGTCTTGGCCCACTGCAACTTCCATCTCCAGAGTTTAAGCGATTCTCCTGCCTCAGCCTCCCGAGTAGCTGGGACTACAGGCAAGCACCACCACGCCCGACTATTTTTCTTTTACATTTTTAGTAAAGACGGGGTTTCACCATGTTGACCAGGCTGGTCTTTAACTCCTGACCTCAGGTGATCCGCACACCTCATCCTCTGAAAGTGCTGGGATTACAGGCGTGAGCCACCATGTCTGGCAATCTTAGCTAATATCTTTTAAAACATGCTATGATTTGCTTATTAGTTTGTTTATTGGCTATGGTTTGTTTCCGTATCTAGAATGTAAGCTTCCCAAGAGCAGGATCTTTGACTGTTATTTGTGGATAAACTGTAAACTCCTAGATTAGTACTTAGGACACAATGGTGCTCACAAACCATTTGTTAACTAGGTGAATGAGTGAATCTTTGTATCCCAATGACCTAGAAGTTCAGTAACTATGAATTGATTAAATGATTAAGTAACTGTCGGCCGGGCGCGGTGGCTCAAGCCTGTAATCCCAGCACTTTGGGAGGCCGAGGCGGGCGGATCACAAGGTCAGGAGATCGAGACCACAGTGAAACCCTGTCTCTACTAAAAATACAAAAAATTAGCCGGGCGCGGTGGCGGGCGCCTGTAGTCCTAGCTACTCAGGAGGCTGAGGCAGGAGAATGGCCTGAACCCAGGAGGCAGAGCTTGCAGTGAGCCGAGATCGCGCCACTGCACTCCAGCCTGGGCAACAGCGTGAGACTCCGTCTCAAAAAAAAAAAAAAAAAAAAGTAACTGTCTTGAGGTTGTTTTCATGCACAAGGAAAAGGATTCAAATTAAGTCTATCAGAAGAAAAAATTGATTATAGTTTGCTTTTCCTTCTTTTTTCTTTGAGAGAACCATGTGCTCTGAGCAAGAACTCCAGTTGGACAGAACTGAGTTCAAATCTCAGCCAAGACACTTCACTGCCACTTGCCTTCTCCTGATCCTTAGTCACATTGATGTAAAATGGGCTCAAGAGTAATAACTACCACTTAGGGCTGTTGTTCACAATCAGAGATGACACTGTGTAAGCACTTAACCACAGGACATGGCACATTGACAGTGCTTTGTAAACAGTACTTGCTGATAAAACTACATGCTCACAAATGAGGTTCTCCTATTATTACCACACACGACTGACCAAGAGCTACCTTTCAGAACCAGAATTCTGAGACCAGAGTGGACACAGTCAGTCTCTTTCTCTTTCTCTCTTTCCTTCCCTCTGTTCCTTAAAGTAGAGAATTGTGTCATTAGAGCTGGCCCAGCTCCCAAACATGCTGGGTGGCAGAGGAGGAGGATGGACACACACTTCTAACATATCTGCTTGCCCGAGTGCCCTTTCTTCTTCCACCTAACACACTATATCCCCACAACAACAGCAACAAATCCTCAAGTATGGGTCTTCATTCTAACACACTAAATCTCAAATTAAAGTCCTCTAAATTATTTTACTTCAACAGAGATCTTTTTCTTTCTTTCTTTCTTTCTTTCTTTTCTTTCTTCCTTTTCTTTCTTTCTTTTCTTTCCTTTTATTTTCTTTCCTTCCTTCCTTCCTTCCTTCCTTCCTTCTATCCTTCCTTCCTTCCTTCTTTCTTCCACTCATTCATTCAGTCATCCATTCAACAGAATGTACAGAGGCTAACCCCCATGTGAAGCACAGGGTATCTATCAGTGGATAAATCGGACAAGGCACCTGCCATTAGAGCCTACAACCTAATGGGGCCTACAGGCAATAAACACATATGCAAATATAGAACCCGAAACTGTGATAAGTACTCCGAAGGGTGTATTGAGAGATAAAGAGAGTGGGGACAGAGCTAATTAACGTAGGGTGGAGAAAGAGAGGTCACCTCTAATACCAAGACATATAACATATAATATAGTGCTAGGTTTGCAGTTGACTATTTCATACCACTCTGCTTTCTCTCTCAACCAGACTACAAGCACTTTGATAGCAAAGAAGAGCCTTAAACTACATCTGCGAGTTCTGAACAACCTGACCAAGGATGAAGGTACCTTAAGTAGCTTACGTAGTGTTTGCAGAGTTGGCTTTTACTGACCTTTAATATGTTCAGGAGGAAATGGAAAAAGGAGATTAGTAAAGTCCGTACTTAAGTTCTTAATTTCTTAGCTCAATTATTCTAAGCGAATTGTGCTTCTCACAGTGAAAATAAAACCATCAATTATTTTCTTTTTATAATTGTAGTTAGTTAAGAGTTTTGAATACATTGAATAGGGAGAAATGTGCTCTAAAAATATATAAAATATGCAAGCTTTGAGGAAACTGAGTTTATTAGTTGACATAATAAAACAATCTTTTGGCCTGGCATGGTGGCTCATGCCTGTAACCCCAGCACTTTGGGAGGCCGAGGTAGGCGGATCAAAAGGTCAGGAGATCCAGACCATCCTGGTCAACACGGTAAAACCCCGTCTCTACTAAATATGCAAAAAATTAGCCGGGTGTGGTGGTGGGCACCTGTAGTCCCAGCTACTGGGGAGGCTGAGGCAGGATAATGGCGTGAACCCAGGAGGTGGAGCTTGCGGTGAGCCAAGATCATGCCACTGCACTCCAGCCTGGGTGAAAGAATAAGACTCCGTCTCAAAAAAATAAAAATGAAATAAATTAAAATAAAATAAAACAATATTCTATGACCATTATTACTTTACATAACAGACAGATTTGCATTTGTAGTTGATGTTTTATGTAAAGGTACAAGGATTTTGGCATGGCTTGATGATATTTTTAAGATGTGAATACATAAAAAGAGAAGAAAAGACAAGGCCCAAGAAATGGCATAATATAACCACTGGCATATTTCCCCTTTTTTCGTCTCCTGAGAATGAAGACAAACACAATTGGGATCCACTGGAAAGAAAAACTGCCTCACACTATTCATTCATGAGTTTTCAGCTGTAATTAAGCATCTAATGCTCCAGATGGCTAAGTATTCAAAATTAGTACATTTCAGCTTCACTGAAACAGTTTATTTTGAAGTGTTCAAAATACTATCCAGTGGTGCTTACAACTGAGCAAGAGATTCTTGCAAAATTCTGAAAGGTGTATTAGAATATATGCCTCCTGGAGAAATTCACAATTTGGTATTTCCTTACCATTTTCTTCTTTCTCTCTTATTGACCCATATGTTGAAAAGTTCTTAAAACTTAGATCTAGTGTACTTTTGTATCCTGCACATAACTCTCAACCTACTTTAATGTGGTAGAAACAGTTCCTGGCCCCATTTCTTCATCCTTTTTTGAATATCTATGCTTTGCCAGGTTACAATGCAGTCTTTCACACTCTACCAGTGAAGTGTACTTCCTTGCCTCTTGACTTGGGATCTGGCCATATGATTTGTTTTGGACAACGGTCTGTGGGCAGAAGTGATAGTTGACTGTGCTCAACTTAGGCTTTCAAAAGCCTCATGTATTTTATTTTCACTTGCACTCTAATGCCTCTGCAATTGCAATTGGATAACTGATGCCCCTTTTTTCTGTGCTATAGAATGAATACAGATGAAGCACAACTGAACACAACCCATATTAAAAAGTCAAGTGCAACTGGACCCTTGGCTTGAGTCAGAGTTCCTCAGCCAAGCACAGCAGACTGCCGGTTGATTTGTAAACACATGACTGGGAAGAAATAATTGTCAGGTTCTATTACTGAGTTGTGGGGTAGTTTGTTATGCAGCAATAGCTAACTGATACACTATGTCTCTGCCCCATTCTCTGAGGTTGCTGAGGAAATAAGCTGCAGGAGAAAGAAACTGCTGGCCAAACAAAAAAAAAATCAAAAATTATTATTTTTGGCATATTTGTCTTATACACCCAAAAGATTTTAAACTTCTTTGATCTAAAAAAATCTTACTGTTTATCTTTGATACATCAATACTAGCCGCTTAAAATTCTGTTGAGTTGGCTTTATTAAAAACTGGTTGATACAATTATCAGCACAACTATTTTTTTAGATAACAACCCACAGGCTGAAATTTTTATCTTCACTTAAAATTCATTTCAGGCTCAAAATTTTAGAGAAGGATGTTTTTAAATGTATCTGCTGAAGAAAAATTTGGTTATGTGTCTAAGCATTATGATTATTTTTTCAAATGTTAACTCACCACACAAATGTCAGGTATTCTACAGGACTTTTTTTTTTAATAAATTACTTCATTAAGTATTTACAACAATATTTTGAAGTAGGTTGTTTTACTCTTCGGTTGTTTTACACTCAAGTTAATGAGTGGATTCAGAACGTTTAAATATCATGCTCAAGGCAACACAGCTAGTTAGCATTAAAATCTACACCAGGACCATCTGATTCCATTTTTTTCCCCAAAATACAACTGTATCTCCCAGAAAACAAAATCCTTAACAAAATGATTTGAAAATGTATATACATATGTATGCATGCTATGTCCACTGAGCACTTTTATTATGGCATCTTAGCATTAATATTGAAATCAACAGATACCTCTTTGTTTTTTTGGAGGGAGGTAAGATGCTTTGAGATGAATGCTGCCTTTCAAGTTGTCAGAATAACTTTTGATGTGTTGAGTAACTGCTACTACTTACTTTATTTGTAGCCTACCTATCCAACATCCACCTTTCTTACCAAAAAGTAAGCTTGATAGGGCAGGGCTGTGTCCATCACATGCACTGTAGGTATTGTCCAGCACAGTATTGGCACAGATGAAAATTCAGCAAGTACTCATTGAACAAAAACAAAATGAGTGTGTTTTTAAAGAGTTCACCTAAACCTCTTCTTTTCTGCCTACACCGAGTCTCTAACACCTCACAGATATGTAAACCTTATCGATATATAAAAGATAAGAGGCCAGGAGTGGTGCCTCATGCCTATAATCCCAATACTTTAGGAGCCCAAGGTGGGAGGATTGCTTGAGCTCAGGAGTTCAAGACCAGCCTGGACAACATAGTGGGACCCTATCTCTAAAAACAAGTTGTTTTTGTTTTTTTTTTTTAACTAGTCAGGCATGGTGGCACATACCTTTAGTCCCAGCTACTTGGGAGGCTGAGGTAAGAGGATCGCTTGAGGCTGGTAGGTCAAAGCTGCAGTGAGCTGTGACTGTGCCACCACACTTCCCTGAAACCTAGGCAATAGAACAAGACTCTATTTCAAAAAAAAAAATTGTTTTCTTTTACAGTTAATTGTAGCCAGTTTACTTATTCTAATCTGATCGTTTTTCAACCTCTCAACCTAAATTAAGAAAATTTAGGGGTCTAGTTCTCAAACTTATCAACTTTCATGGTGGTCTGGAAAACCAGTAGAGTTGCCTGGAGTCCACAAGAGAAGAAATCACTATGGAGTTAGAATTAACAAAGGGTCACATGCCATGGAAGCAAATTACAACAAAAAATAAAATAAAAAGAGGAGGAGACAGTGAGAAATCTGAATAGGTGAGTGAGATTAGGAGGTCATCTGCCTATTTGGTTTAAGAATAAAAACTGAGGGAGTTGGTGGTGGAGTGGGGGGAAATAAAACTTGAATTAGAATATTAGAACAGGAAAGAGCATTAATTGCTATTAGGAATGCAGGGCAAAGGCAGGAGCTCTGGGCAGGAAAGAATCCTTCGTTGAGGAGTTAAGACATGCCAGAGGGGTAAAGGAC
Organism: Macaca nemestrina; assembly: GCF_043159975.1. NCBI lineage: Eukaryota > Metazoa > Chordata > Mammalia > Primates > Cercopithecidae > Macaca > Macaca nemestrina. The sequence goes on from NC_092130.1 coordinate 63,379,208, forward strand.
AAAGAAGGGCTGGGATGGACGTTCAACATTTCCCCACTGGATATTGAGAAAAGGCCTGTGGGGTGCAAGTTCTTATGGGAAGAGAATTCCTGGGCAGACATGGGTGATCTTGATGGCAGTTGCTCACTAGAGTATAAAAGGAAAAAGTGGACAAGAAATCAGGTTATGATTATTTTGTCAGTTTCAACCATTCATTGATTCTGCTTTGCAATTCCCTCTAGGAATTATTTCACTCTGTGGCTCTACTTTGTCGTTCCTCTCTCTCTCTCTGCAATTTGTCACTATCTCTGCCTCATTCTGTTGAGATCTCTCTCCCTCTCCCTCTCTTTCTATCACTTTCTTTCTTTCTTTCTTTCTTTTTTTGAGACAAAGTTTCACTCTTGTTGCCCAGGCTGGAGTGCAATGGCACAATCTCGGCTCACCGCAACCTCCGCCTCCCAGGTTCAAGCAATTCTCCTGCCTCAGCCTCCCTAGTAGCTGGGATTACAGCCATGCGCCACCATGCCTGGCTAATTTTGTATTTTTAGTAGAGACGGAGTTTCTCCATGTTGGTCAGGCTGGTCTCGAACTCCCGACCTCAGGTGATCCACCCGCCTCGGCCTCCCAAAGTGCTGGGATTATAGGCATGAGCCACTGTGCCCAGCCTACCACTTTCTTTCTCCTTCCATCTGAATGCTGTATTAAAGCCTTTATAGAGCTCATACTTGATTTTCTGCATAAACTGCATGTGTGTGGTGGTCACTACAAACACTGGTCAAGAAGACCATCCATGGTGAAGGCTGAAGGACAGCAGTCCCTCCTGGATTCTTAGTCTTGAGTCTGCCTGACACTAAGATGGGGAACCCAGCAAGGATCCGACAGGGTAGACAACAAGGTGACTGTGTGTGTGTGTGAAGGAGGCAAAGAGAGAAGAAATATTGGACTGTAGATTAGGAAGCACACTGCGTCAGAGATTAGCTAGCCCAACACACTTATTGATTATGGAACGATAAAAGAAGAGTAAATTCTAAATGTAAAACACCACTTGGAAATGTTGTTTTAAAAATAATAGCTTGAGACCCTTAGAGTAAATCAATGAATTAAAGACATCTTACATTACTCACACGGTAGCAGTAAACAATTTTAATTGTATTAGGTCAGATTTGATGTGGTTTTCTAATAAAGCAGATTCTTGCTTAGAGCGACTATGCATTAAATCAATTAAATATGTGAAAATGCTGTGCATCTGGGAAACATTAATTTGAAATTTGTCATGTTGCTTTCCTATGTTTTGACTTTGGCTATTCATTTACATTTAGAAACACTGCTTCAAGGATGGGAGAGTTCTTACAGTGTTCAGATAATTTGATTTGCAGCTATGTCTTAAAAATAAGATAATCCCATCTGTGTCATTAATAGGCTATTGATTCAAATTTAAACATCTTGGGCTCAAGTCGTCAATCTTATAAAAAAGACATGGGGGAGTTGGACACTAATCTCTTTGGAAATTAGGACTAGTCTACCCGCAATACAATCTTTTGTTTGGCCCTGCTTTGTAGAGTCCTAGGTATATTGTTTTTACTGTAAACTGTTTCAAATCTTCTCTGGGACTAAGAAGGGCATAAATCCATAAATAGAGTCAAAGTGAGTCATGAATTAGTCAATAGAGAAATTGTCAAAGGAGTGCGCTTATCTGTATGGCCAGAACAGTTCTGCTGCTTAGGATTTGGGACAAAATACAAAAACACCACCCACTTCACAGGCTGAAAAAAGAATCAGGATAAGTTATAACAGCTGATAGAAAGGAAAGCCAATTATGCCTTTCCAATTTTGACTCACAAAATCTAGAGGTTGGAATGGACTTTCTGGGTCATTCAGACTTATTCTCCTGTCTGATTCTGGAATGTCCTAGATTCTGTGCTCAATCTCTGGTTGCCCAGAGACAGAGGACCCTGAGTTAACCAAGGCAGTGCATCTCATCTTTGTCTGGCTCTCATCTTAACAAGGTCCTCGGAATGATGGGTCAAAATCTTTCTCCCATTAGGCCAGGAGTGGTGGCACATGCTTGTAGTCCTAGCTACTCAGGAGGCTGAGGCAAGAGAATTGTTTGAGCCAAGGAGTTCGAGACTGTGGTGAACTATGATCATGTCACTGCACTTCAGCCTGGGTAACAGAGCAAGACCTCATCTCTTGAGAAAAAAAAAAAAAAAAAATCCCCTTCATAGTCACTCATTTGTAAGGCAAGCGCAATCTCTCTTTTACAACCCAGAAATTCATGTCTTCTATCCTACTCACCCTTCCTTAGGATGGCTTCTGGCATGAAAACCAGGAAAATTTACTTCCCCTGAGCTGAATTAGCTACTAACTACCATCATTATAAGTTGATTCATATTTTTTTCAAACTTTTCTTTTTATGTTTTTCTGTTACTTTTCCCAGGTAACAAAACTACACAAACTATATTGAAGCACAATACACCTATAAATTATCTCTGTTCATTTTTTCAGGTCCTAATTAAAAGATTAGGACTTTCTTTTGTAGACTTTGACCTCGGAATAGAAGTCAGACCACCGGCTGGGCGCGGTGGCGCACGCCTGTAATCTCAGCACTTTCGGAGGCTAAGGCAGGTGGATCACCTGAGGTCAGGAGTTCAAAACCAGCCTGGCCAACATGGTGAAACCCTGTCTCTACTAAAAATACAAAAATTAGCTGGGCGTGGTGGCAGGCACCTGTAATCCCGGCCACTCAGGAGGCTGAGGCAGGAGAATCGCTTGAACCTGGGAGGCGGAGGTTGCAATGAGCTGAGATTGTGCCACTGCACTCCAGCCTGGGCAACAAGAGGAAAACTATGTCTCAGGTTAATAAGAAAAGGAAGATTGCCCTTTAAAAAAAAAAAGTCGGACCACCTAGACTGGCATTTTTAGCTGCTCTGTTTAATATGACAGTCAGCCACACAAGGCTATTGAGCATGTACAATATGGTCACAGTGATGAAAGAACTAAAGTTTAAATGTTATTTAACTTTAATTAATTGAAATTTAAATTAAACTATGTTTCTGCTAAACTCAACTTTATTGTTTTGGTAGAGGTACATATCACTTTAACCATTGCACTGTATAAGAAGTAATTGTTATATTATAGAGTGCAAAATATTTGGTACATGCATCATTTTCAGTATACGTGGAAAGGTATGACCAGTCTAACAGATGACAATGTATTGACTCAGGTTGAATCCTTTTTCCTGTTCATAGGTGTAACACTATAGTATTTTTATTTCAATATTTCAGAGAGACAGCAGGAGTTATAGTAATATCTGTGGAAATCATACTTAATAAATTGAAACACTAGTTACTTTAATCATAATACCATTAAATCATATTTTCAGTACAAAAAATAAGTATGGACACATTTTTAGATTCAAAATAAAGACATATTACTTATGCAGAATTGAATGGAAATCTTAGAAGCTAGCATTATTACCAAAATAGTAATACAAAATAAGAGACCTAATACAAAATAAGAGACCAGAGTATGTCAGAATTTTCTTCACAAAGGATGACAATTACAATTTGCTGAAGCAGAGAAAAGTGAAAAAGCTGCCTCTTTGTTGTGTAAAAAAAAAAAAAAAAAAAAAATTATGGGAAATTAAGTGGGCAAAATTAAGACATTTCAGCAAATACACTGTGAACTTGATAAGAGGTTTCCTCTGAACAGACAAAAAATATTTGGTGAAATTAGCTTCTTGAAATCAAAATTAAATTGTTAATACAACCTTAAACGTCTTTTTCAGGGGCTCTGAATTTGTAACTCTAGCCAGCTAGACATCTGTTTGCATCCTTACACAAAAAAAAAAAAGAAAAAAGTTTCAGATAAAGACAAGGTAAAATAAGCTACTTCAATTATTAAGATTCTATTTGAGGCCGGGCGCGGTGGCTCAAGCCTGTAATCCCAGCACTCTGGGAGGCCGAGACGGGCGGATCACGAGGTCAGGAGATCGAGACCATCCTGGGTAACACAGTGAAACCCCGTCTCTACTAAAAATATAAAAACTTAGCCGGGCGAGGTGGCAGGCGCCTGTAGTCCCAGCTACTCGGGAGGCTGAGGCAGGAGAATGGCGTGAACCCGGGAGGCGGAGCTTGCAGTGAGCTGAGATCCGGCCACTGCACTCCAGCCTGGGTGACAGAGCGAGACTCCGTCTCAAAAAAAAAAAAAAAAAAAAAAAAAAAGATTCTATTTGAAGGTTATAAAGAACAGATTTTAAAAGGTTTTTTACGGAAAGTGAAAGATCTTCAGTTAAGCCACCAAATGATTACACATAAATCCAATATTTTTCTAAATATAAAAGACTAATTGACTCAAAATTTTTAAAATGATAATTATTTCTCTTTAGCGTTAGTTGAGTAGTATGATATGTCACTGTCTGATTAATAGTTTAGTCTTTTGTCTCAAAGAACTTCCAAAATTACCACAGTTGTCAATTTCCAGCCTAAAAAATTACACTCACAGCATAGATTATTTTTAATCTTTTAAAACTATTAAAGAATTTGGCTAGATATTAAAAAAAAAATTCATTCCTATTATGACAAGCAGTACTCTACCTATATTAGGTTGAAAGCTCTGGATTTATTGGAATTTTAAAACAAAGAAGCTGGTATTTCCCTTATTGCTTTATACCTATACGTTACATATTGAAAATATCTGTGATTAGTTTTCTGAGCCAGATTCTATGCAAAGTCTCATAGGTAGAGTTTTAAAAATCATTCATTACTATGAATGATTCATTACTATGAAAATTCATTCATTTGTAAAACTGTTTAAAACAAATAAATGACAATTTTGTGATCTTGTATTCTTTGCAAATGCTTGTTTGTTGAGTTGTAAAAGAGTCTTAGAACAAGTTACTACGTTGTTAACTCTAATTCAAGATTTTCTTAAAACAAAAGGAATGCTTGCCAAATATGTAATAATCAAACAAAAAAAGTCAGTATGACTCATGCAGCAAAAAAAATGACAGTGTGATTTATGTTTTCTCACTGATATAACACTGCATATAAATGAGTTATATTTGAAATTCAAAGGAAAGTAAAACCTTATTTATGACCCAGTAATATAGTATGGAAATTGATGAAATAAAAATTTTTCATAATGCAATTGAATCATAATGATTTTGTAATTTTAAAATGCAAATCAATAAATCAAGATTTTTAATTGTAATCCACAGCATTATGTAAATTGCTTCAAAAACTAAAAGAAAATGTTAAATAAGTCTTTGTTGATTGTACTAAATCTAAAGATCCTTTTATATTTTAAGAGACAGGGTCTTACTCTGTCACCCAGGCTGGAGTGCTGTGGCACAATCACAGCTCACTGCTGCCTTGAGTGTCTGGCCTCAAGTAATCCTCCTGCCTCAGCCTCTGGAGTAGCTGTGACTCCACACACCTACTTATTTTATTTTATTTTATTTATTTATTTATTTATTTATTTATTTATTTATTTATTTTGGTTCCTGGGGGGTAAAGACAGGGTCTTGCTATGTTGCCCAGATTTATTTATTTATTTATTTATTTATTTATTTATTTATTTTGGTTCCTGGGGGGTAAAGACAGGGTCTTGCTATGTTGCCCAGACTGGGCTCAAGCTCCTGGATTTAAGCAATCCTCCCACCTTGGCCTTCAAGTGCTAGGATTACAGCTGTTATCCACTGTGCCCAGCCTAAAGATGCTTTCCAATTTTTGCAATAGCACTTTGAATTTGATGGCAATAGTACCAAGTTGATACAGAGTTAGTAAATTTACTTAATTTGAACATATTGTGAAATTATAGGGATAACAGGTCCCAAGTAGGTCAAACAAATTCTAAAAAAGATGAACTAATTTTGTAAAATAGATGCAACTATTAAAAGAACATGACTTTTTTGTACTTATTTCATTTTTTGGAAAACTTTTAGGTATAGCTGTAGTTTTTTGGGTATGTGAATCTACATTTTGAACTATGAGTTTTACAAAATCTAAATATAGAACAAGTATTTCCAATAAAAGTTTAGTATCTAAATTAAGATATGTTGTAAGTGTAAATCACATGCCAGATTTTGAAGACTTATTTATAACATATTCTTCATTTTGTTTTTATGTAAAGCCTTCAAACATTTTATGTTGATTATGAATGGAAAGGGTAATATTTTGGATATATTGGGTTAAATAAAATACATGTTTGCATTAGTTTCACTAAATAGTCGTGAAGCTATACTGATATAAATAAATAATACTTTTCAATAAATACAGGAGGAAGATTAAATAAATTTCCCATGAAGAATTTCAAATGACCTATGGAGATTCTTCCCTCTCAAGGAAGTAACTCTCACCCTTAACTTTTCTTTCCAAAGAGTACAGTATGGAAAGAAATGAGAGTATAACTCTATGGTGGAGAAACCTGTCAAACACTTAGCTCAGCCAGATTATCAAGGTCATCATTTAAATATCATCTAAATCAGATATATGTGAGACTTAGGGTACAGTTCATCCTGGGGCAAATTGCCCTCTAGCTGTGAACGTGTAGTGTCAAATACATTATTTGCTTCCAAAATACAAGGGTAGAACAGATATAGGCTAGACATTCCATTCCAAAAGGGAGAAATAGAAAAGAAGAAAGGGATAGCAGGTCCCAAGTAAGTCTGAAACCCAGCAGGGCAAACAACATTAAATCTTAAGTCTCAAGAATAACCTTTGACTCAATGTTCCACCCTCTAGACACATTGGAGTAGGGGTTGGGCGCCCAGAGCTCCAGGTAGCCCTGCCCTATGGCTTTGCTGGGCACAGCCCACACCACAGCTCTTACTGGTTATAGCCAAGTGCCTTAAGCTCTTCCAGGCTGGAATCACACCTGGAGACTCTACTAGTCTGAGGTTTCAGGGGCAGCCTTGCCCCCATGGCTCCACTAGTCATTGCCCTAGTGGGGGCTCTTTGTTGTGGCCTAGCCCCACAGTGGCCCTCTGTCTGGGTCATGTGCCCAAGGGTCCAGGAGGCTCCATCCTTCTAAATCTAAGTTGAGGTAACCACACTCCACAGCTCATGTATTCTGTATGGCAATAGAGATGGCACCACCCATACACTGCCAGGGTTTATCATTTGTGCCCTCTTGAGGAGTGGTTATTGTACCTGCACTGCACCTGGGCCCACTGGATCTAAAATCTTGGGTAGCTAAGGAGCAGTCAGCTAGAATGCAGTGAGCAGAGCCTTGAAGGGGTGTCGGGCAGCCAGTACCAAGGTCCTACAGAAGTCCATGATCCCTCCTTTAAAATCATTCTGCTCCCAGGCTTTTGTACTCTGGGCCTCCAATGAGAGGGGCATCAGTGATGGTCTCCAAACTTCCTTCGTTGTTATTCTTCCATTGTCTGAATGACTACCACTTGACAACTCCATACTAATCTCCTCCTTATCAAACAGCAGCTTGGCCATAACTTTGCTGGTCTCTCTCAAATATACTTTCTCGTTCCTTTAAATATGGACAGAGTGATAATTTTCCAAATCATTGCATTCTGCTTCTCTTTTGATTAAAAATCCCATCTTTAAATCATTTCACTCTTCTTACATTTTACTATCTGCCTCCAAGAGAACAAGAGAAGCCAAGTTGAAGCTGCACCCTCAACATCAACACTTTACTTAGAAATGTCCTCAGCTTCATTTCCTATGTTATCAGTCACAAGTTCCATCTTTTCCACAAATACTAGGGCATGAACACAATTCAGCCAAGTTCTTTGCCCCTTTTTCAGCAAGGATGGACTTTTCTCCAGTGTCTAATCAAATGTTCCTCTTTTCCATCTGAGACGTCATCAAAATGGACTTTACTGTCTATATTCCTACCAATATTCTGTTTACGATTTTGTGATTTCTTAGATATGCACCTCAAAACTCTCCCAGTCTCTCTCTATTACCCAGTTCCAAAGCCATTTCCACATTTCAGGTATTTGTTACAGCACCATTCCATTTCTGGTACAAATTCTATCTTAGTTCATTTGGGCTGTTATAACAAAATATCATAAACTGGGTAGCTTATTGACAACAGAAATGTATTGCTCATAGTCCTGGAGACTGAGAAGTCCCAGATCAAGGCATCAACAGATTCTGCGTCTGGTCAGGGCCTATTTCCTTATTAATGATGGTACCTTTCCATTGTGTTCTCACATGGCAGAAGGGACTAGCTAGTTCTCTGTAGTTTCCTGGTTAAGGGCAATAATCTCATTTGTAAGGGCTCTGCCCCATGATTGAATCACTTCCCAAAGGTCTTACCAGCTGATATGGCTTGGCTCTGTGTCCCCACCCAAATCTTAACTTGAATTGGACTCCCACAATTCCCAAGTGTTGCGGGAGGGACCCAGTGGGACATAATTTGAATCATGGGGGCAGTTTCCCCCATACTGTTCTCATGGTAGTGAATAAGTCTCACAAGATTTGATGGATTGTCAAGGGTTTCTGCTTTTACATCTTCCTCATTTTCTCTTGCCACCACTACGTAAGAAGTGCCGTTCACCTCCGGCCATAATTCTGAGTCCTCCCCAGCCATGTGGAACTGTAAGTTCAATTAAATCTCTTTTTCTTCCCAGTCTTGGGTATGTCTTTAACAGTAGCATGAAAATGGACTAATACACCTGCTAATACCATCACCTTGGGGTATAGGATTTTAACAGATAAATTTATCATGGGGCAGGGGCAGGTAGGGGTGAGTAGTGGCACAAACATTCAGACCATAGCTAGGACATTATACAAAATATCTGACCAGTACCCTTAAGTTGTCAAAGTCATCAAAACAAGAAAAGTCTGAGAAACTGTCAAAGTCTAAAGAAGCTAAGGAGACATGATGGATATCTCAGATGGGATCCTGGAACAGAAAAATGACATTAGGTAAAACCAAAGGTAATATGAATAAAACATGGATGTTAGTTAATAATGTATCAGAGATGGGCACGGTGACTCATGCCTGTAATCCCAGCACTTTGCATGGCTGAGGCAAGCAGATTGCTTGAGCTCAGGAGTTCGAGACCAACCTGGGCAACATGGGAAAACCATGTCTCTAAAGAAGAAGAAAAAAAAAAATAGCCGGACATAATGGCATGCACCTGTGGTCCTCACTACTAAGGAGGCTGAGGTGGGAGGATTGCTTGAGCCCAGGAAGTCAAGGTTGCAGCAAATAGTGATTGCACCACTACACTCTGGCCTGGGCAACACAGCAAGATCCTGTCTCAAAAAAAATAAAAGTATCAGTATTGCTTTATTAATTGTAACAAACACACTAAATAAATGTAAGATGCCAACACTAGGAGAAATAGGATGTGGAGTATATGGGAACTCTCTGCATCATTTTTGCAACTTTTCTGTACATCTTAAACTATTTTAAATGTTTCAACAAAAGTTAACAATAATATATTATATAGTTCCAAATAGCTAGGAGGAGAATACTGAATGTTTCCAATACAAAAAAAAAATGGTCAACGTTTGAGCTGAAGGATATGCTAATTATCTTCATCTGATCACTATTCATTATATGCATCAAAACATCACTATGTACCCCGTAATATGTATATTTATTCTATGTTGATTAAAATTCAAATTTAATTTAATTTAAAAAATTAATTTCACCTGCTTCTTTTTATTTTTTAAAATATGGTACATTTTGTAATGTGGCTACATTTTAAAATTAAACATATAACTTGCATTACTATTTTATTGTTCAACACTGCTTTAGCAAATGGAGTTGCTATGGTGCAAACAGCAGTGAACCTGCTATCAGGAAACCTCCAGTTTGAAGCTTGCCTTTACCATTTACCACACATATCACACACTCTCCTAGCCCTAGGTCCCCTCATATATAAGTTGAGAATAAATGAGTCATTGCAAGGATTATATGAGATGGTTCATTTGAGGCAGGGAACAGTGGGTCATGCCTGTAATCCCAGTATTTTGGGAGGGTAAGGTGGGTGGATCACAAGGTCAGGAGACCAAGAACATCCTGGCCAACATGGTGAAACCCCATTTCTACTAAAAATACAAAAGTTAGCTGGGTGTGGTGGTGCGTGCCTGTAATCCCAGCTACTCAGGAGGCTGAGGCAGGAGAATTGCTTGAAACAGGGAGTCGGAGGTTGCAGTGAGCCAAGATCATGCCACTGCACTCCATTCTGGCGACAGAGCGAGACTCCGTCTCAAAAAAAAAAAAAAAAAAAAAAATTTTAAAAGATGGTTTATTTGAAGGAAACTAGCACAATTCCTGGTCTATAATGAACAAACTCTTACTGACTGCTACCATGTACTGTATTCCTGCTCTTGAAAAAGAAGGCTAATAATCATAATGCAATACCAGAAGCCCTGGGGCATCAGAGAAAACATCAGAGAGAGAACATCTGATATGGATGGCTAAGGATTGAGTAGAGGTCCTACACAGGTTCAGAAAAACTGTGTATAGCCATGTAGATACCTCCAGTGTAACAGTTAAACACGCAATATAGACTTGTTTTCCCCTCATAGTTAGGGCTCTGTTTCTATCCATTTGGTCACTACTTTCTCCACTGCCTACCTATCTTATTTTCTGCATGTATGTCCCAAATTAACACTTTATATGGAAAACGAGCACACTACAATTTCTACATTTTATAATTTAACTTCTGTATCGTATGCATAAAATTATTGTTGCCTTGAACTGAAATGAGTATAATTTTAACAAAGGGAATAAAAGGGTTTGCTTATCTACACTACATAATCTATTTACACAATATTTATGTTTGTCCAAATTTAGCTATACTGCTAAGGAATATGGCCCAAGGTTTTCTTCCCAGTGGGAGACAATTAATTTTATTTCCAGCAGAATGCTTTATTGACTGCACTCTCTTCTCCTGAAGTTGACTTTCTCGCCATCCATCCATCCTATTCTACCCATTCATTCATTCATTCCATGAATGTCAGGTGTCTACCATGTGTCAGGCACTGATGATATATTCTTCTGCATGAACGTGTTTTTCATGCCATTTTCCTTTATGTTTGTCATAGTTTCCAGATAAAGCACAAATCACTTAAAGACCCAAATTATGGCTTCTCTCTCTCTCTTGCAGTCCTTTTACCTGCCATCCCTCCTTCACACTCCAACCACTCTCTGTACACACACACACACCACCATCAATATTACAGGGCCAAGGGGAAGCCTTCCAGAGGAAGCCTCCCCTTTGCCTTCTAAAGGTTTGTTGAAAAATAAACTGACAAAAGACAGATTAATTGGAGAAAAGACATACAAAGTTATCAATGTGCACATAGGACAGAATCACAGAGTGATCACCACAACCCCCTAGTGGGGTACAGAAGCTTATGTACCACCTTGAGGCTACAGAAAGAATGGGAGCACAGAACATGGCCAAAAACAGAGTATGGTGGCAAATGAGTTTCCAGCAGCCACACAGGTTGTAGGCTGGGGAGAAGAGCCTGGCTAGCAAAGGTAGTCTTGTTATACAGATGAAATCTCATAGGGGGCAGCCCTCGGAGAGAACAGAGAGTGAATGTTTCTTTCAGATCTTTAAAGGTGTCACACTTTCTCTCCTAAATCTTTCTTAGATCCAGAAAAGGGAAGGTCTCAGAGAAAACTTGGCTGCATTAATGCAGATTTTCTCTACAGATGCAAATCGAGTCTCCCACAAAAGACAGCTTTGCAGGTCTTCTGAACAACCATCTCAAAATAAGTCAGATAGGTATATTTTGCAGTAAAATATTTTTATTTCCTTCACTACCAATATCCATGCCTAGTATACCTACCTATCCAGAAGAGGGAGAACGATGTGTTTTAGACTCAGCTGGAGATAAAGAAGAAAGGGAGGAAAGTATGAGATCACATCATTGTCTCCTAAACATGAAGTATCAATCTTTTTACCTTCACATTTCTCCTGATTCCAGATTACTGTCATGCGCGTCTGTGTGAAGAGACCACCAAACAGGCCTTATGTGAGCAATAAAGCTTTTTAACCACCTGGGTGCGGGTGGGCTGAGTCCGAAAAGAGAGTCAGCGAAGGGAGATAAGGGTGGGGCCATTTTATAGGATTTGGGTAGGTAAAGGAAAATTACAATCAAAGGGGATTAGTTCTCTGGCAGGCAGGAGTGGGGGTTGCAAGGTGCTCAGTGGGGGAGCTTTTTGAGCCAGGAGGAGCCAGGAAAAGGACTTTCACAAGGTAATGTCATTACTTAAGGCAAGGACCGGCCATTTTCACTTCTTTTGTGGTGAAATGTCATCAGTTAAGGCAAGGACCGGCCATTTTCACTTCTTTTGTGGTGAAATGTCATCAGTTAAGGCAAGGACCGGCCATTTTCACTTCTTTTGTGGTGGAATGTCATCAGTTAAGGCAGGGGCAAGGCATTTTCACTTCTTTTGTGATTCTTCAGTTATTTCAGACCATCTAGGCATATACGTGCAAGTCGCAGGGGATGTGATGGCTTGGCTTGGGCTCAGAGGCCTGACTATTACAGCTTTTGTTGTACTATTCTTCCATGAAATTCAGTTTTCAGTAATTGTGATTAAACTCGGGCTTGTCTCTTGGCAAGCTGTCTTCTTTTATTTGATAGATCACAAAAGGTTTCTCCTAAATATTGGCCAAACCAAGTTTACCAGTCTTGGAAAAGAGACACATGCCACATTTCCCAGAGGAAATGAGGTTTTTGTGGGGTTTCAAGATCACTCTATCCAACACTTGCCATGGTACAAAACCTTGCCATGGTTTTATACAAGTGAGGGCCAGGGGGTAAGTTCAAGGTGCTGATGAACAAACCTGAACCAGCAGTTTATTTGACTTTGACACAAACCAGATCTCAGGCACTGAAAGCAATTTAACTTAATTACTCTCCCAGTATGGAGCAAAATGGGGAAACTGAGTGCTATAATCAGTGCCAGTTTTCTTGACTGATCTGATTGTTAAAGCTGCAAAGGAAATCAGTTGCAGTGGTGGGGAGGGGGTGTTGCTCGGTTTCCTTCCTACTACTTAGTTATTATTCTGAGGAATGCATTTAATTACAGAGAGTACTCAGTTATTTGCTTTCTAGAAGCTGGCTCTTTTTTGGTTATTTCTACCGGCGCCATTCCTTTGCTGAAAAACAAAGGCTTGTTTACAACTAGACCACATCTTTTGGCTTCCATTCCAGAGCTTTCTCCCACACCAAAGGAAAGCAAGGTAGTGTAATGCAAATAGCCCCACAGTAGGCTACCTTTGCCAACCAGAGACCTATTTTCAACTGCAGGCAAACTAGAACTCTCCAAAGACCTGTGAACTGTAAATAACTTGGGTTGTGAAAGAGGTCAGCTTGGTTTAATTTAGAGCTTCACAGAGCCTTTCTATAGAAATTCAAACGCCGGTGAACAAACCCCTCTGGGGCCTTTAAAAAAAATTCCAGGGCCAGCACCTCTATTTACTCTTTAGACTCCTGCCTGTCTGGTGGAGGTCTGCTATTAAAAGCTAATCAGTTCTTCTACGGTTGCTGCCGGGCTCCCATAGGCAAGCCTGCCTCCTCATACAACCCCTGAATTGAGCTGCCTGAGCTCATTGCCGACTGGGGAACCTGGTAGAGGAAGCATTTGCAGAAAAAGCATTGCTGAGGTTAATGCAGAGGCCAGGAAATGACTGGGGGACCGGCAGCTAGTGGCCAGATCTTATCAGCCACCCAGCATAACCCTCTTATTTTTCAGTGGAGAACTCAGTGGAGTCCTGCCCCACTAACACGGCTGAAGTCACCCAAGGAATTTCTTTTCCAAAACAATGTATCCTCAATTTCACAGTGGTCAGAAAAGTCAAAAAATAGTACAGAGTCTCTTTGCTCTCTGTTACCCTATGGCTGTCTGTCCCTTCTTCAGAAGTCATTTATAAGGAGACCCAGAATCCCAAAAGATCACAAGAAAAGTATTCCAAATGAATAGATGTCAGGACCAGAAAGGTTCTAAGGACACTGTATCCTCCTAAATTCTCTGTAGAGGTATTGACTTCCCTCACGCCGCAAAAGGGATTTATGAAAGTTTTTAACTCTCACTTCAGCCATGCCCAGAAAGTGGCTTAAATTGTTGCAAGATTTGAGTTAGCTCTTAGGAGGAACTTTCTTACTGTAAATACTGTTAGGCATGTAATACTAAACAAGATTTTTCAATATGTCTTGCTCTAAGGATATTTAAAATAGAGCAGATTTTTAATTTTTTTCCTGAAGTTACAAGAACGGTTCTGCTTTGAATCAGATGAGTCCCCAAAAGTGGAAAACTTCCCAAGATTTATTGGTAAAGACAGCTGCCTATGCTGGCATGAAGAATGAAAAATATCCTGGTATATACCATAAAACAAGTTAATAATCCATTATGATCATAACCTAGAACTGCTCCCCTATAGAAAGTTAAACTCTTTGAAGCAGATGGTTTAATGCATGATCCTCCTTTATCAATTTATACTGCAAGGAGATACCATGACAGATCAATACTGATTTACCAGATGAGGGCAATGGGTCCTTCATAGCTCTAAAGCAGCAGCATCTTCTCCTTGATCAGGTGAGTCTCTGCACTGCTGACTTCAATCATGGACAACTGGGCCTTTGTGGCGTGATACCAGAGGCCCTCAAAGGTTTGTCTTCCTCAAACATTTGCTCTCCCCAACCCTTACACACTTAAGCATCAGTTTGTTGTTGTTGTTGCTGTTTTTAAGTTCCATCTTTGAGCCAGTCTTTGGTTAAGATAGTGCATCTAAGGTTATGCAAATATATTACCTAGGAAGGGAAATGTTTAATCTGTTAGTATCTATCAACCTGTTGGTATCCATACGCACTTTGCAAAGTCAGTGAATACCTACCCTAAAGAGTTTCCTAAGACTACCTGGCAGAAATCAAAGCCCTGAAACCTGAAAGCCCTGGACTGGGAAGGGTGTGTGTGTGTGTGTGTGTGTGTGTGCGCGCGCGCATGCGCATGCATGTGTGTGTGTCAGAGGGAGAGAAAAAACAGAGAGAGAGAGAAAGAAAAGAGAGAAGAAAGAAAGAAGAAAGGAAGGAAAAAAGGAAGGAAGGAAAGGAGGAAGGGAAAAAGAAGAAAAGAAAGAGAAATAACAAGAATACTATGACTGGGCCGTGTGCAGTGGCTCACACCTGTAATCCCAACACATTGGGAGGCCAAGGCAGGCTGATCACGAAGTCAAGACATGGAGACCATCCTGGCCAACATGGTGAAACCCAGTCCTTACTAAAAAAAAAAAAAAAAAAAAAAAAAATTAGCTGGGAATAGTGGCACACACCTATAGTCCCAGCTACTTGGGAGGCTGAGGCAGGAGAATCACATGAATCCAGGAGGCAGAGGTTGCAGTGAGCCAAGATCATGCCACTGCACTCCAGCCTGGGCAACAGAGTGAGACTCTGTCTCAAAAAAACAAACAAACAAAAAGAATACTGTGATCAGGCTCAGTAGCAGGTGCCTGTAATCCCAGCTACTTAGGACACTAAGTAGCAGGAGGATTGCTTGAGTCTAGGAGTTCGAGGCTGTAGTGCAGGATGATTGTACCTGTAAATAACTTCAGCACTCTAGCCTGGGCAACATAGCTAAACCCTGTCTCTAAATTCACATTATTATTTTTTTTTTTTTAGTAGAATACCATGTGAGGGGTGTGAAGGCTGAGTGAAGAGCATGGTGTTCAGGGGAGCAAGACTGAACACAAATGGATTCCCTGTTTCAGTTTCGTTGAGGGCAGTCTTGCACTAGATGTGCCCGCTCTTCTAGGTACTCACTTTGACTTTGAATCAGCACTAGAAAATGAGGACCTAGACTGTGAGGTGCTAGGAAGTAACCCTGGATGGGCAACAAGAATAACTATAGCAGCTTAGGGAGCTTGGCAGGGTAGGCAGGAAAACTTAAATACTTTCTAAGAAGGATCACAGAAATCTGTCACGAGTATGACTGATCAAGAAAGGGAGCTCTGAAAAGCAGCTGTTCTGTTGCTATAATATGCACACCACTGCACATATGACGCCTGAGCCTGCCCACACAAAAATGAGTATACTCACAAGAATGCACACACATGTCTGTGTATATTTACAGTGACGCATTAAGCAAGGAGCTATATGTGCAATTGGTTGACACTTTTTCTTACAAAGAACAAAATAATGCATATATTCCACAAAAAAAAAAAAAAAAAAAAGAGGCTGAGTTCTAAATCACTTCTAGAAATACCTAAACTCAACACATATTTTCATGACTACTTTCTCCTGGTAAGTTTGACCTTCTTCAGTTGGTTTCATAGACTCTGTATTTGATTTCTAGATAGTGAAGATTGTCAAACGCCAACATGTAGAGCTTCGTTTATTTTGGTCTTACTGTATTGGCACCCTACCACAAGTGTAAGAGTTAAAGCAAAAGCTGGGAAACCAGAGACTCTGTGGCCTTGGCCCCATTTGCCTACAGACACTTGGGCATTTCCAGCTCCAGTATGAGCTTGTAGATCTTGCCCACCATGGGCAGGTGAGTCATTTAATGCAGCCCAATTAGCTGCATACCTGAATTAAGTGACTTTCCTGGGGACCCAGATGATTGAGAGCTAGATCCCCATGTCTGGATTTTATCCATGAGACTGCCTTGGCTCTCAAGCCTAACCTCATTCATAGCTTGAGATGAACCAGGTTCTTTCCTAAATGTCATTTATTTTGAATGAGCATCCCATTCCCAATTCCTTTCTTTTGGTCTCAACAGTTTGATAGCCTGTGACACTTTCCTCTGACTTGGCCCTTTCCCATTCTCACTCACTTGTGTTGTTCCAGCTCATGCTTTTGGTCCTTAAACCAAAGCCCTGCCCATCTCCAAGAAAGTTTCTCTATGCTTTTAGATTCTCCTCCCTTTACAGTGACTTGACCCTGCAGAATTCTTGGCTGTCCTGGGCAAGACTCTACCCTGCCTATCTCTTTTCCTCCATAAATAAACAGATAACAAACTGGAAAAGGAAGGTAAATCCAGATTGTTTGGAAATGTAGAGGAAATAAGAAGGTGGAGCTGAGGCAGGAAACATTAGGTGGAAGGGAGTAGAGGTCATAGAAGAAGGAATGAAGGAAAGCAGGAATGGAACATGGGGGAGAGTAATCAGCTAAAATGGTTAAAAGGCTAGATCAAGATAGGTTAACCTTGGCCTAAGCAATATGTCACTTGGATTGATTCAACCCTAGGAAACCTCCATTTACCTCAGGCAATCAAAAGAAAAAGTGTGGAAACAAATGTCTTAGCAGAAAAAACACTGAAGGAAGTAAGATTTCCAAAATGCAAATGAAGAAAGAAAATGAGAAAGTCTGAAGGCCATCAGCTGGAAAATCCATGATGGAGAGAGACTGAGAAAAATGTGTGGATAACTTTCAGAGAAGCAGCAGTCATCCAAACTTTTACAGGGCACAGCCCCTCTGCAACAAACCCTTTGCAGTTCATCTATCACTCATTAAAAGTGCACCAAATGAACCTTAAGGGAGATAGATGACCTTTCATATTTTTTCATGAATAATGTTAGTGATGGTGTCTTTCATCTTCGTGGAACTGCTCAGGGCCTAAAATAATTCCCAACCCTCTCTGCCCTTAATACAGAATGAAGTACAAGGCCCATGGCAGAAGCACTGGGAATGCTAAGCATCCGTTTACTATTTAATTTTACCAGAGCACATAGTCCTTACAAGCCAGTGTCTACTGTAAAATCTCTTTGGTGAGTCAGCATGTTGCCAAATTATTCTTTTAAGCCTTAGCACAGCTGTGACATGAACATAAAAATAAAGCTTCTTCACAGTAAACTATAGAAGTAGAGTCCATATTCCTCTAGAGAAATAGCTCAAGGAGCTAAACATTTTCTCTTCTCAGTACCAGAGTACCATCCAGTAGAATGAAATATTGGTCACTAAACAAGATTCTTGGAACTTGATAATGAATAAATGGAATTTGAAAAGTGATAAAAGAGCGTAACTCAGATGCTTATGAAGCTCTGGGCAATATAGTGCTATGTGGATACTAAATATTAATACTGTAATAGAATTTTAAGTTAATTTCAAGTTGAAATCCCCTGGAATATGTTCAGACTATAGTCAGTATTCATTTTCTGATTAATTTTTTTTTATTATTAAACTTACTTTCTCTTTTTTATGTAGGCAAAAGAAAAGAGTTAGAAAAGGTTTTAGTTGCAGTGAGTATTTCTTTTAAACCAAATTGGAAAAGCAAAAATCTAGACCTTGAAACCTCAAAATACCTGCTTTAATTATTCTTTGTCGTTTTAGGTAAAGACAATATCTTCCTTCCACATTATTGGAGTACTTATTGTAGTTTATTGCAGGAGTAAAGAGTCTTCAGAAGGTTCATGGAAAAATCAACTCACAAAAGGTAGATTAATAAGAGAAAAGGCACACAAATCTATTAGCATGTACAGGAAAGAATCACAGAGTGATTATATAAAATCCCAGTGGGTCACACAGGTTTATATAACCAACTTCTGAGGGAAAAGGACGATAGGGGAAGTGTGGGTAATTTTAGGGAGAGAGTAAATGATATTTAGGGGAATTCAGTAGGCTTGAAGAACATACAATGGCCTGTGACAAAGTCTGTTGGGGCCACAGAGAGGACAATGATTTGTGACAAATGTCTGTCCAGGTTTGTTGACAGACTTCGGTCTTCCTTCCTGTGATATGAGGTCAGTTAATGAAAACTTAGGAAGAGGCTAGAGGTAATTGTCTTCTTCTTTGGCAGGTACAGACTTTAGGCAGATAAGGAACTTCAGAGAACAACTTCATCCTGTTCTTTGGGACAGACAGAAGATTGAGAGACAGGAAGGTTGGGAGAAAAGGTCACAGAGACCTTGTGGCATCTTCTTCAGTTTGTCAGAGGCATGTGATCCAGAGCAACTCCATCTTAAACAGGAGCTGTATAAAATGAGCCTGAGACGTAATGGGCTGCATTCCTAGACAGCTGGGGCATTCTAAGTCACAGGATGAGATGAGAAGTCAGCACAAGATACAGATCATAAAGACCTTGATGATAAAACAGGTTGCAGTAAAGAAGCCAGCTAAAACCCACCAAAACCAAGATAGCCATGAGAGTGACCTCTGGTTGTCCTCACTGCTACACTCCCACCAACGCCATGACAATTTACAAATGCCATGGCAACGTCAGGAATTTACCCAATATGGTCTAAAAAGGAAACACATAAATAATCCACCCCTTGTTTAGCATATAATCAAGACATAAGCGCCAGGTACAGTGGCTCATGCCTATAATCCCAACACTTTGGGAGGCCAAGGCAGGTGGATCACCTGAGGTCAGAGGAGTTCAACACTAGCCTGGCCAACATCGTGAAACCCTGTCTCTACTAAAAATAGAAAACAATTAGCCAGGTGTAGTGGTGCAGGCCTGTAGTCCTAGCTACAGGAGGTGGAGGCAGACGAATCGCTTCAACCTGGAAAGTGGAGGTTGCAGTGAGCCGGGATCATGCCATCACACTCCAGCCTGGGTGACAAGAGCAAAACTCTGTCAAGAGAGAAAGAAAAAGAAAGAAAGAAAGAAAGAAAGAAAGAAAGAAAGAAAGAAAGAAAGAAAGAAAGAAAGAAAGAAAGAAAGAAAGAAAGAAAGAAAGAAAGAAAGAAAGAAAGAAAGAAAGAAAGAGGAAGGAAAGAAGGAAGGAAGGAAGGAAGGAAGGAAGGAGAAAGAGAAAGAAAGAAAGAAAAAGAGGAGGGGAAGGGAGAGGGATTGCATTGGGAGTTATATCTGATGTAAATGACAAGTTGATGGGTGCTGATGAGTTGATGGGTGCAGCACACCAACATGGCACAAGTATACATATGTAACAAACCTGCATGTTATGCATATGTACCCTAGAACTTAAAGTATAATAATAAAAAATAAATAAAAATAAATAAAATTTTAAAATTTGAAAAAAGAAAGAAAAAGAGCAAGAAAGAAGTAAAAGGAAGGAAGGAAGGAAAGAAGGAAGGAAGGAAGGAAGGAAGGAAGGAAGGAAGGAAGGAAGGAAGGAAGGAAGGAAGGAAGGAAGGAAGGGAAAGAAAGGAAGGAAAGAAGGAAGGAAAGAAGGAAGGAAGGAAGGAAGGAAGGAAGGAAGGAAGGAAGGAAGGAAGGAAGGAAGGAAGGAAGGAAGGAAGGAAGGAAGGAAGGAAAATTGGCAACCAGCAGCCCTCAGGACTGCTCTGTCTGTGGAGTGGCCATTCTTTTATTTCTTTACTTTTCTAATAAACTTGCTTTCACTTTGCTCTATGGACTTTCCTTGAATTGTTGTACAAGATCCAAGAGCCCTTTCTTGGGGTCTGGATTGGAACCCCTTTCTGGTATCAAGTGCAGCATGTCAAAGTGCCGTATTCTGGGGTATGTTTCTGAGCCCCAACATTATCAACTCAAGAACATCTCCATTTCTAAATTTCTTCTGGCTGAGAAAATTTTATCCATGAATGAAGTATATATTTAAATATAAAGTAATTTAGAAAACAGAGACATATATTCAACTTTGTACCGTCTCATTCCCCAATCTATCAACAATTTGCCATAGGTTGTTCACTGAAAAATCAGCACACACACACAAAAAAGATTAATAGGAGAAATGGCACACAAATTTATTAATGTGCATGAGAAAAACCACAGAGTGGTTACCCGAAGCTCCCAAAGGGATACAGAAGCGTATATACCATCTTGAGGTTATGTAAAGAATGGGAACTCAGAGCATGGCCCAAAACAGGTTATGATGGTAAATCAGATTATAGTGGCAAGATAGATATGGGAGGTGGAGAAGAGGAGGCCTGGCTAGCAAAAGTGGTCTTGTTATACAGAGGAAATCTCACAGGTAGCAGCCCTTAGGGAGAATAGATGGCAAATGTTTTTTTTCAGACCTTTAAAGGGTCAGACTCTCAGTTAATCTTTCCTAGATCCAGATAAGGGAGGCCCTTGCAGAAAGCCTGGATGCATCACTGCAGATTCTCTACAGACGCAAATCTCCCCCGCAAAAGACAGCTTTGCAGGGCTGCTTCCGTGTGCAGGCTCTCTGAACAGCCATCTCAAAATATGTCAGAGAAGTTTATTTTGGGGTAAAACATTTTTGTTTCCTTCAAAGCCACATTAAAAGAAAAGAGAAAAGAAAAAAAGGACGGAATAAATAAAGAGAGAAATGGAGGGATGATGGAAGAAAAAGGAAATAAGTTAGTTTGAGGCCCCCTGTGAAACCTCGTTATGATCCATTCATCCTTTCTACTTATGGGGTCAATCTCCAAAGCGGCTTGTGTTCGAAACAACTTGTGTATACACAGTGGGTTTCCAAGAACAGGAAAGGAGTAGTATAGTTGTCCCTGTCAAGAAAACAATTCTTCACATCTTTCACCCATCACAAGCCTGCTCAAAAATGTTTTCCTTCCATGGATGCAAATGAAGAGATGGGAAGAAAAAGGTTGGAGAAGAGCGATAATAGTAGGAAAGGGCTAGCTGCATCAATGTTAACCATAAAAAGGTATATATAATTTGAAGAGACAGAGATAACTGTCTCCATCCTCCACATATCCCCACATGTATACCCTAGTGTCTAAGTTCTAACATTAGAAATACCTCTGCCTCTTAAACCTTTCTCAGTGAAAGGCTTCTTAATGTACTCCTTCCTTTTTAAAACAGATTTATTGAGGTATAATTGACACATTTTTAAAACTATACCTATTCATGTGTACAATTTGGTAAGTTTTGACATAGGTATACATCTGTGAAACTATCACTACAATTAAGAGAATGAACATCTCCATCACTCTAAAGTTTTCTCCTGCCCTTTTGAATTCCTCCCCCCCACCGAAAGTAATTTACGTTTCTATAATGACTTTGCAGTGCTGTTCTGGCTGTTCTAGATCCTTTGCATTTTCATATGAATTTTAAATCAGTTTGTCAATTCCTACAAAGAAGACTGTTGGGATTTTGATTGGCATTGCATAAATCAATAGATTAATCTGGGGAGATTAACATTTTAACAATGTTGTTTCTTCCATCTGGTGAACATGGTAGAGCTCTCCATTATGTGGATCGTCCTTAATTTCTCTTAGAAATGCTTTGCGGTGTCCTGCGTTTGGGTCTTGGACATATGTTGTCAGATGTATCCCTGAGTATTTCATGTTTTGATGCTAGTGTAAATGGTACTCTTTATTTCAATTTCTGGATATTCACTACTAGTGTATAGAAGTATAATTGATTTTGTATATCGGTCTGATATCTTGCAATCTTGCTTAACTCATTTTTTTGTTGTAGTTCGTTTCTGAGACAGGGTCTTGTTCTGTTATGCAGGCTGGAGTGCCGGGGTATGATTATAGCCCACTGCAACCTCAAACACCTGGGTTCAAGCAATCCTCTTGGCTCAGACTTCTGAGCAGCGGGAGCTGGTCCCACAGAAGTGAGCCAACACACCCAGCCTTTGAACTCACTTATTAGCTTTAGTCGTTTTTTAATACATTCCGTCAGATTATCGTGTTGTCTGAGAAACGAAACAGTTTTATTTGTTTCTTTCCCATCTAGATACCTTTTACTTCTTTTTCTAGTTTGAGTGCACTGGTACACACAGGTCCATTCTCACCAGCTCTATTCACATTGGACCAGAGGCTAGAGTGGCCATCCTTCTTTCATTTTTTTTGTTTTGTTTTTCTGTTTGTTTGTTTGTTTGTTTGTTTGAGACGGAGTCTCGCACTGTCACCCAGGCTGGAGTGCAGTGGCCGGATCTCAGCTCACTGCAAGCTCCGCCTCCCGGGTCTACGCCATTCTCCTTCCTGACTCAGCCTCCCGAGTAGTTGGGACTACAGGCGCCCGCCACCTCGCCCGGCTAGTTTTTTGTATTTTTAGTAGAGACGGGGTTTCGCCGTGTTAGCCAGGATGGTCTCGATCTCCTGACCTTGTGATCCGCCCTGCTCGGCCTCCCAAAGTGCTGGGATTACAGGCGTGAATCACTGAGCCCGGCCATCCTTGTTTTTTTAGTGATTTTAGAGGTAAATTATTCAATCTTTCACCATTAAGCACGATATTAGCTGCAGATTTGTTTTATAGATGCCTTTTATTAGGTTTAGGAATTTTGCTTTTTTTAGTTTGCTGAGAGTATTTTTCAGAAACAGATAGTGGATTTAGTAAATTGTCTTTTTCGTATTTATTAAGATTATCATACGATTTTTTATTTTTAGTTTGATATAATGTTCAATTACTTTGATTTTTAAATACTGAACCAATTTTGCATTATTGGGGTAAGTCCTACTGGACATAATATCCTTTTGACAGATTGTATTTGATTTCTTAAAATTTTATTTATAATTTTTTTATCTATAATTATGAAGGACATAATTTTGTACTTTTCTTATAATGCCTTCATTTTACTTAATATCAGGGTAATAATAGTCTCATAGAATGAGTTAGGAAGTATATTAGTCAGAGTTTAATGAAGAAGGAAATAAGTTTGAACAGGAAAGTTTAACACAAAGAATAATTAATGGTCCAGTGGGGTGGTTCATGCCTGTAATCCCAGCACATTGGGAGGCTGAGGCAGGCAGATCACATGAAGCCAAGAGTTCAAAACCAGCCTGGTCAATATAATAAAACTCCATCTCTACTAAAAATACAAAAAACAACTGGGCGTGGTGGTGCACTCCTGCTACTCGGGAAGCTGAGGTGGGAGGATCGCTTGAGCCTAGGAGGCAGAGGTTTCAGTGAGCTGGAATCATGCCACTGCACTCCAGCCTGGATGATAGATCAAGGCTAATAAGTCTGAAAAAAAAAAAAAAAAAAAAAAAGAATATCTGTTTCCTATAGATCTCCTAGGGCTAAACTAAAGCACCCAAGGAAGAGTCACAACTTCTGTAGAGCTAAGATCCAGGCCTTGTTAGACAGGGCATAGTTGTGGTTTACCAATGGCAGAAAAGCCACTGTGGTACCATGCCAACAAAAGTTGATAGAAATCCACCATCCAAGGACAGGCACAGTGGCTCAGGTCTGTAATCCCAGCAGTTTGAGAGGCTGAGAGGTTATGATGGCTTAAGCCTGGGAGTTCCAGACCAGCCTGGGTGACACAGTGAGACCTCATCTCTACAAAAAAATAAAAAAAATTAGCTGGTCATGGTGGTGCACGCCTGTAATGCCAGCTATTTAAGAGGCTGAGATGGGAGGATAGCTTGAGTTTGGGAGGTTGAGACTGCAGCTCACCTAGATTGTGCCACTGCACTCCAGCCTGGGTGACAAAGACAGATCCTGTTTCAAAAAAAAAAAAAGAAAGAAAAGAAATTTACCATCCAAAACTTGTTAAAATCTAGTTTCCAGGTTGTTAGGGAAAGCTGTTGATGGGGAGCTGTCTTGGTAGAGGTAGTCCCCTATAAAACTGCCGAGGGGGAGTTGGGAGAAGCTGCTGGCACCCCAGTGCTATTGACAACTACGCACTGCAAAAGCCAGATAAACCATTAGAGAAGCTGGCCACACTTCAGGAGCTCCCTGCAGGAGGCGCCATCTACACTGCAGAAGGTAGGCACTGGGGAAGTCATGCACTCTGCAGGAGCCAGATGCTTGAAATTGTTTCACAACTCACCGATGTTTGGCTCTTTTTAAAAAATTATTTTTTCTCTGTTTCATTTTCAATAGTCTTTATTGTTATTTGTTCAAATACACCAATCTTTCCCTCTACAATATTTATCTTCCATTAATCTGATCCAGTATATTTTTGATCTCATACATTCTAGTTTGCATCTCTAGAATTGCAATTTAGAATTTTTTTATGACAACGTTTGAACATAGGGAACATAGCTATAAGAACTCTTTCATGGCTGGGCACGGTGGATCATGCCTGTAATTCCAGCACTTTGGGAGGCCGAGGTGGGGGGATCATGAGGTCAGGAGTTTGAGACTAGCCTGGCCAACCTGGTGAAACCCCATCTCTAATAAAGATATAAAAAAATTAGCCAGGTGGGGTGGCATCCACCTGTAATCCCAGCTACGTGGGAGACTGAGACAGAAAAATCGCTTGAACCCCAGGAGGCAGAGGTTGCAGTGAGCCCAGATGGTGCCATTGCAGTTCAGCCTGGGCGACAGGACGAGACTCTGTCCAAAAAACAAAAAAACTGTTTTTTATTTATTTATGTATTTATTTATTTTTGAGACGGAGTCATTCTATTGCCCAGGCTGGAGTGCAATGGCATGATCTCAGCTCATTGCAACTTCTGCCCTCTGGGTTCAAGTGATTCTCCTGCCTCACCCTCCCAAGTAGCTGGGATTGCATGTGCACCACCACACCCAGCTAATTTTTGTGTTTTAGTACAGATGCGGTTTCACTATGTTGACCAGGCTGGTCTCAAACTCCTGACCTCGTGATCTGCCCTCCTCAGCCACCCAAAGTGCTAAGATTACAGATGTGAGCCACTGCGCCTGGCTATAATAACTGTTTTAATGCCCTTGTCTATTGTCTATCATCTGTGTCAAAACTATCTGAGTCAGTTTTGATGTATTGATTTGTTTTTTGTTTTTTGTTTTCTTCATTATTGGTTCTAGTTTTCTGTTTCATTGCTTGGCTGGTGATTTTTTTTTTTTTTTTTTTTTTTTTTTTTTTTTTTTTTGAGACAGTGTTTCACTCTTGTCATCCAGGCTGGAGTGCAGTGGCATGTTCTCGGCTCACTGCAACCTCTTCCTCCCAGGTTCAAGTGATTCTCCTGCCTCAGCCTCCCAATTAGCTGGGATTGCAGACATGCACCACCATGCCTGGCTAATTTTTGTATTTTTAGTAGAGACAGGGTTTCACCATGTTGGCCAGGCTGGTCTCAAACACTTGACCTCAGGTGATCCACCCGCCTCAGCCTCCCAAAGTGCTGGGATTATAGGCATGAACCACCGTGCCTGGCTTGGCTGCTGATTTTTTTTATTGGATGCCATAAATTTTAAATTTTACTTTTAGGTGTCAGAAAACATTTATATTCCCATACATATTTTCGAGCTTTATTCTGGGATTCAGTTAAGATACTTGGAAACAATTTAAGACAAAACTGTTCTAAATACTCAACCCTGGAGCCCCATGAATTATGAGATTTTCTGCTCTGGCTGGTGGCAACAAGAACTATATGCCCTGCCCTGTGTGAGCACCAGAGGTTGTTCTTTCTAATCTTTTTTTTTTTTTTTTTTTTTCTTCTTGAGATGGAGTCTTGCTCTGTCACCCAGGCTGGAGTGCAGTGGCATGATCTCGACTCACTGCAACCTCTGCCTCTCGGGTTCAAGCA
The DNA here is from genome assembly GCF_043159975.1 of Macaca nemestrina. NCBI lineage: Eukaryota > Metazoa > Chordata > Mammalia > Primates > Cercopithecidae > Macaca > Macaca nemestrina. Next base: position 63,405,430 of record NC_092130.1, read on the forward strand.
ATTCTCTACCTCAGCCTCCCGAGTAGCTGGGATTACAGGCGCCTGCCACCACGCCTGGCTAATTTTTGTATTTTTAGTAGAGACGGGGTTTCACCATCTTGGCCGGGTTGGTCTTGAACTCCTGACCTCATGATCCACCCACCTCAGTCTCCCAAAGTGCTGAGATTACCAGCGTGAGCCACCGCACCTGGCTCTCTAATCCTTTCAAGATGGTCCTTTCCCTGGTGTGCATAGATTTGTACTCAGCTGAAGACTTAAGACTGACTTTACGCAGATCTCCAGAGCTGTCTGTTTCTGTGCAGTGCTCTTTTTCCAGGTGCCCTGACCTGCAAACTCCTACCTGCTTTGACCTCCCTGTGCTCCCAGCTCTGCCTCTTCAAATCCTGGAGACTACCAGGCCCTGTCTGTGTTCCCCTGCCCTATGCTATGTCCTGTAGGCTCTCTAGGCAGTGAGCTGGGGCAGTTATAAGGCTTCTCTCATTTGTTTCCTGTCTCTAGCAGATCACCGTTCTCTGTTATTGGATGTCCAACTTCTTGCAAACTTGTGGTCTGATATATTTGTCTGTTTTTTTAGTTATTTCATGCAGGAGGATAAATCCCAATTCCTGTTATTCCATCTTGGTCAGAAGTGAAAATCTCAATGTTCCTCTTCTTGAAAAACAAATATCTGTGTGATAACATTCAAAGCTTCAATCAACCAACATTAAATATATTAAATTAAGGCATCATCGAGAGTGAGATTTTACTGAAATGAGAGCCAGAATTAAATGTCCACTGGTGTGTGGCACTGCAGGTTCAGGAAGAATGAATGCAAGTATTAAAGTAAATACCAAAGTGGGAGATGAGATAGTAGCTGTACCCTGTGCATTTTAAATCCTCTTGGCTTGAGTAGTTCCACCCTGTCTTCCACATTGCAAAGGTGAAAACTGACAGTGTGTTGTTTCTGGAGCATGCTGCCAGCCTCTTACTTTCTGCCTGCCCAACGGCTTCTGTGACATCTAAGCATGGAGCAGCTCCAGGAACGTACTCAGCACTCAGATATGTACTGCTGCATAGAAGTAATTATGGAGGGATGCTTTCCACTTTCCCTAGACAGACACTTCTAAGGCACCTTTCCTAAAAGTTCTCAGGAAGTCTCTCAGAATTTCATATCGGTTACATGTAGCACTGATACAGGAGATATAAAGAAATTATTTAGGCAGATGGGGTAAGAGAGTCCTCGGCAGAGCTTCCCTCTTAATGAAAAGCAGCCCCCAAAATCATTTCATTTCTATCAAAGAGCAGCCTGAAAAAGATCCAGCTGCAGACATAGATAAGCAAGCTGGAAGCTTGCATGGGGGAATGCCGGCAGCTGTGCCAATAGAAAAGGACTACCTGAGGCCCAAGCATGTTCAACATGTAGGCTCCATCTTCCCTTTTTTTTTTCTTTTTTTGAGATGGAGCTTTGGTGTTGATGCCCATGCTGTAGTGCAGTGCCACTATCTCGGCTCACTGCAACCTCTGCCTCCCAGGTTCAAGCGATTTTCCTGCCTCAGCCTCCCAAGTAGCTGGGATTACAGGTGCCCACCACCATGCCCAGCTATATTTGTTTTTGTTTTTGTTTTTTTAGTAGAGATGGGGTTTCACCATGTTGGCCAGTCTGGTCTTAAACTCCTGACCTCAGATGACCCACCTGCTTTGGCCTCACAAAGTGCTGGGATTACTGGCATGAGCCACTGTGCCCAGCTTCATCTTCCCTTTTCTTTGTCACCACATGTAGAGTAAAGGAACAGACAACATGGCACCAGCCAGGTAGAAAATCCATATGCATAATAAAAGATTAGAGTGGGGTGGTCAACTTCTTCTCACACTATGCAGATGGCACACCTAGTCCTAACCAGTTCTTCACGTGCTATGCAAATGGTATGCCTGGTCTGACCAATCTTTTGTGCCCTATGGAAATCAGACACTGCCTCTTCAAGCTCATTTGTAAAACCTCCTGCACTTCATCATGGACCAGAAGACCCACTCAGGACCCCTCTCTCTGCAGCAGAGAGCTTCTCTCTTTCTTTCAACTATTAAACCTCTGCTCTTAACCTCACTCCTGGTGTGTCTGCATCCTTGATTTCCTTGACATGGGACAACAAACCTCGTGTATTACCTCATACAAATGACGCTGCTTCAACAGTAGCTGATTTAGGTACACATTCCTATACTGGCTTTCTCTCCTTTCCTGTTGTACTTCCTGTGGTGGATTGGTCTCAATTCTTTACTTTCTTTCTATAAAATTGTATATCCACACCAATCCCGCTCCACAGAGCAGGAAAATTATATTTTCCCACACTTTGATTCTCAACTAGGACACATGATTCAATTTGGTCAGTGGGATATTAGCAAACATGACACAAACAGAAATTTGAAACGTGATTTCTTGTGCTTCAGCCATTCTCATGAGAAAAAACATACCCCGCTTAACTGCTGTCCTTTCAACCCAGGTCCCAGAATAAGACAAATGGAGCAGAATTGCCCCAATGGCTCCAAAGAAGTGAAAGTGAGAAATAAATGCTAGTTGCTGCATGCCACTGAAAATTTGCAGTTGTTTGTAAATGTTGCAAAATGTGGGTGATATAATAAATGGTACCTACAAGTAGGTTGTTGATGAAACAAAACCTTACCTATATGGCATTGATTTTAAAATGTAGTAGAAGGCAGCAAAGATGCTGTTATAAGACACATGTCTGCTGACAGTAGTGCATGGGCAACTTCAATAATCACAGCCCGATAAGACCAAGGCAGCTGAAGTCCTCAAACCCTCAGGGGTGAGGCTCTGGGTTAATCGAACAGACAAACAACGTAGATCAGTCAGAGGACTGGTTAAAAATAAAGAAAATCTAGAATAGGAGTGAAGGAGCAGATACTATAGTTGTTTCATTTGTGTTAAATTTCTGCAGATATTGTGGCCAACCACCAACATGAAGAGGACATAATGTGCTGTCTGAGTAAATCTGAGAGAATGGATTGCATTGCATGCCTCTTGTGCATCACTTTAAATCCTCTTGGCCTTATTCCATCCATTAGTATAGCAACTAGTTCTGCATAGGCTTTAAGCAACTTTGTGCTCCATTTTGACAGCACCTTACCTTGGCCTGTGCATGCACTTTTGGCTTCTGACCTTAGCACTTCTCTGATGTCATCATGTGACACTCTAGTGGTTACTCCCTTGACACTCATATGTAATCAACCCAGAGTGCACAGGAGTTAATGCCCCAGAGGACCACCCTTAACTAGCCAAGAAGAGGATCCTACTTAGACGATCCTGTGTGATTACACCATGTGCTGCTGTAGCAATGGTTAAAGTGCCTTTAGATTGGCTTTCACTGCTTAATTCCTTCAAACCTCACTCCCACTCCTAATATCACATTCTAAGTAAGTTATCTATACATAGTCTTTATCTGAGGCTCTGCTTTGGAGAGGACTCAGACTAAGACTATTTCACAGTTTATTTAAGAATAGGTAGCCGGGCGCGGTGGCTCAAGCCTGTAATCCCAGCACTTTGGGAGGCCGAGACGGGCGGATCACGAGGTCAGGAGATCGAGACCATCCTGGTTAATACGGTGAAACCCCATCTCTACTAAAAAATACAAAAAACTAGCCGGGTGAGGTGGCAGGCGCCTGTAGTCCCAGCTACTCAGGAGGTTGAGGCAGGAGAATGGCATAAACCCGGGAGGCAGAGCTTTCAGTGAGCTGAGATCCGGCCACTGCACTCCAGCCTGGGCAACAGAGCGAGACTCCGTCTCAAAAAAAAAAAAAAAAAGGCCGGGCGCGGTGGCTCAAGCCTGTAATCCCAGCACTTTGGGAGGCCGAGACGGGCGGATCACAAGGTCAGGAGATTGAGACCATCCTGGCTAACACGGTGAAACCCCATCTCTACTAAAAAAATACAAAAAACTAGCCGGGTGAGGTGGCAGGCGCCTGTAGTCCCAGCTACTCGGGAGGCTGAGGCAGGAGAATGGCGTGAACCTGGGAGGCAGAGCTTGCAGTAAGCTGAGATCCGGCCACTGCACTCCAGCCTGGATAACAGAGCGAGACTCTGTCTCAAAAAAAAAAAAAAGAAAAGAAAAGAAAGCTAGAGAAAGAATAGGTAATACTAGGGGCCAGAGTATCAAAGCCCCTGAGAAGTGTGCAAATTCATTCATTCATTCAGTCATTCAACGACTATTTATTGAGGGGCTACTGTGTCACTGGCACAGTAGTAAACAGACTGCTTTTGTCAAACTTACATTCTAGTAAGAGAAGACAGACAATAATAAGTAAATACATATATCTTATACCAAATAGTGAATGCTAAGAAGAAAAATAAAGCAAAATAAAAGCAAGAGGGAGAGATGAGAGAGATGGTTTTTAAAACTGTGGCCAAAGCTGGGTGCGGTGGCTCATGCCTGTAATCCCAGCATTTTGGGAGGCCAAGGTGGGTGGATTGTCTGAGGTTGGGAGTTCGAGACCAGCCTGACCAACATGGAGAAACCCCGCATCTACTAAAAACACAAAATTAGCCAGGCCTAGTGGCACATGCCTGTAATCCCAGCTACTTGGGAGGCTAAGGCAGGAGAATCACTTGAACCTGGGAGGTGGAGATTGTGGTGAGCCGAGATAGTGACACTGCACTCCAGCCTGGGCAACAAGAGTGAAACTCTGTCTTAAAAAATGACAAAAAAGAAAAAAGTGGTCAAAAGGTCCTCTTTCATAAGGTCATATATGAGCAGAAAAGTGAGTAAAGTGAGAAAACTTGTCATGAATAAATACAGGTGACAAACATTTCCAAGAAGAGGGACTGTAAGTGAAAAGTTTCCACAAATGTGGTGTGTTCTGGAAGCAGGAAGAAAACCAGCGGGACTGACTGGAGGAGACAGGGTGAAGGGGAGGCTGGAAGGAGAGAAGATGAGAAAGACGGTGCAGGGCCCTAATGCATGGATGCATGGCACCTTGTGGGCTGTTACATGATGGAAGGGTTCCGAGTGCAGGAGTGCTATTCAGAAGGATCACTCCAGCTGCTATGTGCAGGGCAATGAAAGAGGAAGCAATACGGAGGGTGGCAATAAGGCCTGGAAGAGGGTGAGGATAGAGACTTGTTCTGAGGCAGCAGTGTGGAGCTGGTAAGAGGTAGCTGAATTCTAAAAATCTTTCAAAGGTGGAGCAGTCTACATTTCCTAGAATTGGATGTGGGGTGTGAGAGAAAGAGAGCAATAATGAAATCTCTCTCCCTTTCATTGCATTGGATAGTTTTTGTCCAATGCAACTTGAAAAATGGGGTTGACTTTTAGGAAGATGCGCAATTTCATTACACAAACTTAGATGGTCAAGGGGATGAGGGGCCTTCCCAACCTGTGCACATGGGTTTCTCTGGTCTAGCTTTTCCTTTCAGCTATTGGCTTGCCGCTCTCTCATCCACATGATAAATTCAGGAGCTGGAGAAAAGCTGCTGGCGCTATCTAATGCCCTTTTGTCTAGACACAAATAGCCTCATATACTGCACCTTTGAAATGATAGCCTGGGTAGGGTTTGCCTTTGGATATCCAAACATCCCCAAAAGTACTGAAACCTTTCATCTCTCCTTTTTAGGACTCTAACAATGGGGCAGAGCTTAGGCTCCTTTCTGAGACCCGCCATAATTGCGCTTCCCTTCTTTGCTTTCCGATTTACTTCCCTCACTTTCCCATCCCTATGACAGTCACAAGAATTTTCAGCTAATCTGAAATCTATTTTTTATAGCATAAACTTTATATAGTGAGTGTTTCAAAGTTTCCAAAACATGTTCTTGCAGCTTAAAAACTGTATTATATTTTCCCTCAGGCAATGAGCACCAATGACTAAATTGGGGAAGAGGAACTCAAGGGAGAAGGCAGCTCAGAATCAAAGATACTTAGAATTCGAAGGGGAAAACTCGGTCTCTTGGAATGTTATCTTATTATAAATAGCAATCATGGCTAGGTGCGGTGGCTCACACCTGTAATCCTAGCACTTTGGGAGGCCAAGGTGGGTGGATCACCTGAGAGGTCAGGAGTTCGAAACCAGCCTGGCCAACATGGTAAAATCCATCTCTACTAAAAATACAAAAATTAGCCAGGCATGGTGGTAGGCACCTATAATCCCAGCTACTCGGGAGGCTGAGGCAGGAGAATTGCTTGAACCTGGTAGGTGGAGGTTGCAGTGAGCTGAGATTGCCCCACTGTACTCCAGCCTGGGCAACAGAGCAAGATTCCATCTCTAAATAAATAAATAGCAATAATGTTTATGTTCTCCCATGAGGGGGGACATAGTCTTACCAAGTTACTTTTTTCTCTGTTTTTACTAATAGGAAAAACAAACAGAGATATGATTGAGAAGTCTTCAAATATTAAACAGTTCATGGATTTTGAAAACATGCATGTCTATTTTGTATAGCTATTTCATATTCATATATAGTCAAATTTAAATCAAAAACTCATAATTTAGCATATAGGAAATTAAAGACGGAAAGATCCATGATTGATCTATCAGCAGAATTTGATACATTTGATCACTTTCTTCTCTTGGCATTAAGAACTACAAACTCTTCCTACATCATTTCTTTTCCTTCTCAGTCTACTTTTTTAATTAATTAATTAATTTTTTTTTAAGATAGAGTCTTGCTGTGCTGCCCAGGCTGGAGTGCAGTGGTGATCTCGGCTCACTGCAACCTCCAACTCCCGGCTTCAAGCAATTCTTCTGCCTCAGCCTCTCGCGAGTAGCTGGGATTACAGGCGTGTGCCACCATGCCCGGCTAATTTTGTATTTTTAGTAGAGACAGGATTTCTCCATGTTGATCAGGCTGATCTCCTGACCTCAGAAGATCTGCCCGCCTCGGCCTCCCAAATGCTGGGATTACAGGTGTGAGTCACAGCGCCCGGCTTTCCTTCTTGGCCTTCTTTGCTGATTTTTCCCCTCCTCCAAATCTCCTAGCATTGAAGTGCCTGAAGGCTCAGTTTTGGGTCATCTTTTCCATTTGTACTCCCTAAGAGATATAAACCGCTCTTATGGTTTTAAATTCAACATATAAGCTGACATTTTCAGGCTTGGCCTTTCTCTTGGACTGAAAACTCATATATACAACTGCTCTCTCAACATCTCCACTTGGATATCTAACAGATCATTCAAACCTCGCATTTCTAAAACTGAATTTTTGATATCCCTCCACCAATCTTACTCTGCTCACAGCTTTTCCCAGCCCAGCTGATGGCAACTCCATTCTTCCAACTGCTCAGGGCAAAGGGCATCTCTTTTTCTCAGGTCTGACCTCTAATCCATCAGAATTTCCTTTTTGTTCTTATGCCAGGCATGCTTTGACCTTGGAACTGTTTTCACTGTCTGGAATGCTCATCCCCGCTCTTGGCTGCCCCTTCAATTCATTTAATATACTACATAATTTATTTGCTGATTTTGTTTCATGTTTACTGTCTCTTTCTTTCCTAAATCCTTTGCCAAACCCACCCCTGACTAGAATACAAGTTCCACTAAAGGGTGGATTTGTTTTTCTCTGTTTTGTTCTTTGATGCATCTCTAGAACCCAGAACAATATCTGGCACATGTTAAAGGCTTAATACATATATTTAAGTGAAAAAATAATACTGAGAAGGCCAAAGTGGGAACTAGATATATATAGTATGTGAGACAAAGAGAGGGAAATTCCAGAAACAAAGTTCTCCACTTTGCTAAATGCTTGGTAGGAGCTTCATGTAACAAGCATGTAATAAGCTGGATTAAAAAAGGAGGGTCCACTGAAGTAATCAGGATCCCATAAATCAGGGGTCCCCAACTCCTGGGGGAAAGGAAGTGGGCCGCACAGCAGGAGGTGAGCAGCAGGTGGGTGAGCATTACTACCTGAGCTCTGCCTCCCATCACATCAGCGGTGGCACTACATTCTCACAGAAGCGGGAACCATATTGAGAATTGTGCATGCAAGAGATCTAGGTTGTATGGTCCTTATGAGAATCTAACTAATGCCTGATGATCTGAGGTAGGACAGTTTCATCCCAAGATCATCCCCGACAACCTCTCTGTCTGTGGAAAACTTGTCTTCCACTAACCCAGTCTCTCCTACCAAAAAGGTTGGGGACTGCTGCCACAGAGCCAAGAAAGATAGATGAAAGAAGAATGAGAAAAAACACAAATACAAAAGCCAACAGAAAGAGAATTTGGAAAGCATAGTTTTAGAGAATTCTGAGTATAAAGATTCTCCCTAACACAAATACCTCATCCGTGAGCACTGATAGCCATAGGCACTGATGAACACACCCACAATCAGAAATTTGGCCTCATGGGGCCGGGCGCAGTGGCTCATGCCTGTAATCCTAGCACTTTGGGAGGTCAAGGTGGGCGGATCACAAGGTCAGGAGTTCAAGGCCAGCCTGACTGACATGGTGAAACCCCACCTCTACTAAAAATATAAAAATTAGCAGGGCGTGGTGGCGTGCACCTGTAATCCCAGCTACTCAGGAGGCCAAGGCAGGAGAATCACTGGAACCCAGGAGGCAAAGCTTGCAGTGAGCCAAGATTGCACCACTGCACTCCAGCCTGGGTGACAGAGCAAGACCCATCAAAAGAAAGAAAGAAAGAAAGAAAAGAAGGAAAGAAGGAAAGAAAGAAAGAAAGAAAGAAAGAAAGAAAGAAAGAAAGAAAGAAAGAAAGAAAGAAAGAAAGAAAGAAAGAAAGAAAGACAGACAGAAAGACAGACAGAAAGAAAGAAAGAAAGAAAGAAAGAAAGAAAGAAAGAAAGAAAGAAAGAAAGAAAGAAAGAAAGAAAGAAAGAAAGAAAGAAAGAAAGAAAGAAAAGAAATTTGGCCTCATGGAAATAGGAGAGGGAGATAATGGTTGGTTTTAGGCACCAACAGTGCAATTGGTATGTTTTAAAACAAATGTTAAATTAATACATATCTGAGGTTATAAATGCCACCCATTTATCTTATATTTGCAGATTTGGGGTGAGAAATTAGAATTCACCACTTCAATGTATTCTATGAGGTTAATTAGATGAGTCAGTTGTGAAAACATATCTGCCTCTGGTGTTAATCAAAACTTTAGTGGTGTTTAGGCTGTATGAGGTGTAGCGCTGCTGAAAAAAGATCAATATAGAAACAGTTCTAACCACGCAGCATGAACAAAATCTCCCAAAGCAATTTGTTCTAATTTCACAATGGTAGATGCATGTATTCACTCTCCATAGAATGCTTTTCATTTAATACCTCCTCTATCAAATTGAGACATGAAATTATATATACATCAACTCCACTACATAGCTGAGATCTAGAGATCTAGTAGAATAGGGATGAAGAGAATAGCAACATTTATGTAAAATAATTACACTTCTGACTTTTAATATATAGAAGTCAGACCTTGGATTAGAAATAACATTATCATTTATAGGACAAAAGAATCCTTTTATTAATAGGGAATAAGGTAGCACGCATAATGTAGCAGAACTATCTCTGAATTGGGAATTAGAGGACATGTTCTAATCCTCAACCCACCACTTATCAACTGTCACTGGGGAAGCTTCTGAGTCTGTTGGAACCTCATTCCCTCCTTTGTAAAATTAAGATGATTATATCTGCCTTGTATACTTCATATTGTGCTGTTGTAATCAAGTGAGATGTGTACAAGCATGTTTAGGAAACTATAAATGATAATTGATATTTTTATATTTTGTAATACATTCCCTATCAATTATTACATTTAATTATAAACCAATGAATATACGTTATTATGCAAGTTATTATTTTATATAATCCTTTACATTGTAAACATTAGCCGTGGCATGATTCAGTTCAATCACATGTGATTGGCAAATAAGTTTCACAATTCATGAAATACAGTCATTTAAGCTGCACTTAAAGGAAACCACGTTTTGAGGCATCACTGTTTTTTCTTTCAAAGAAGACATCCAAAATGGCCTTAGAATACACACTAAGCCAGAAATAAATAGAGGTAGGACACTAATAAAATTGTTTCAGATTTGCACTTCTTGGAATCTAATGTCACGTAGTGAAATCATAAGTAGTAGATATATTTTCTCTAGCTATCTACATTGCTATAAAGACACGGTGAAATATATCTTTATCTTGTTTGATAGCACTTGGTAAACATTGTTCACTTAACAGACGTTATAAATTACTCACTGCCACATAGCAAAAAAGAAAGTCAGCCTTTACAACTAAGAAGTAATCAAAAGGCTATATTTAAAAACTTGGAGGCCATAGTCATAAAATGTGATTTAACGGAGGATTTTATGGCACGCTCATGAACAAGTAAATCAGAATCTTCAGTGTTTATCTCTGATAACTTTTGGTTTCACAACCCATCACCCAGGAATGAACTGCTCTGATTAACCCTCAATACACAGATTCCCAAGCAGTCCACAGATCATGAAAATGGTCACAGATTCTTCATTTTTTGGTGTCACCGAGAGGACACTTTTTAACTTCCTTTCCTTGATTGAATATCAGATTCAATATCTTAAATAGGGTTGAGGGAAAGACACTTTCTGAAATACTATTGATGTCAAAGTAAAACTTGTTTATACAAGTAAAAATATTTTTCAAAAAAATCCGTCAAAAATTATTAATGGAGTCAAAGTATAGGTAAAATTTTGTTTTGTTTTGTTTTGTTTTTTGTTTTGAGATGGAGATTCACTCTTGTTGCCCAGGCTGGAGTGCAATGGCACAATCTCGGCTCACTGAAACCTCCACCTCTTGGGTTCAAGCGGTTCTCCTGCCTCAGTCCTCCAAATAGCTGAGATTACAGCATGTGCCACCATCCCTGGGTAATTTTTTGTATTTGGTAGAGATGGAGTTTCACCATGTTGGTCAGACCAGTCTCAAACACCTGACATTAGGTGATCCACGCAAAGTGCTGGGATTATAGGCGTGCACCGCTGCGCCCGGCCAAAGCATAGGTAAATCTTAATCTACTTGGGTGTTCTGCTATTATTAAATAAATAAAAATAAGCATGTTATCTATGAAATATTAAAACAGGAGTTGGCGAACTTTTTCATAAAGGACCGATAGTAGATATTATAGGCTTTGTGGGCCATATAGTCCCTGTCACAACTATTCAACCCTGCCATAATAGCTGCCAAAAAGTAGCCATAGATCATACAAAACTAAATGAACACAGCTATGTTCCAGTAAAACTTTATCTATGAACACTGAAATCTGAATGTCATATGCTTACCATGTGTCATAAAACGTTTTTGTTTTGATTTTTGTCTACTTTTTAAATGCATAAAAGCCATTTTTAGCTCATTGGTCATACAAAAACAGGTGGTATGCAGGATTTGGCTTGAGGACTATAGTTTGCTGGCACTGTTCTAAGCTATCATTGACAGTATTCACCTAAAAAAGGTCACTTTTCTTGGGGCCTCTGAGTCTTTATCTATTTTACTTAATTTTTGGAAGATAAGAAAATAAAATCTCTGTTTTACCACTATTATAATAAGCTCTGATTATGGAATAATCACAGAAGCTGACTGAACCTGTCTGCTGAACGTAAGTAAAGACTACAGGATGCAGAACAATCCCCAAACCCCGAAAACCTCTCCATATTTTCCTTTCATAGTTACCTCCTCCCATCCCTAACACTGGTATGTTCTGTCTCACTGTAGTGGGCATGGTGGTGGGTGCTCGGCTACTCAGCTCCCAGCTACTCAGGAGGCTGAAGCAGCCTCTAATCCCTAGCAACCACTGATATGTTCTGTCTCATTGTGGTGTTTTCTTTTCTTCTTTCTTTTTTTTTTTTTTTTTTTTTTTTTTTTGGAGATGGAGTTTCACTTTGTGCTCTTGTTGCCCAGGCTGGAATGCAATGGCATGATCTCGGCTCACTGCAATCTCTACCTCCTGGGTTCAAATGATTCTCCTGCCTCAGTCTCCCACATAGCTGAGATTACAGGTGCCCACCACCACACTTAGTTAATTTTTGTACTTTTAGTAGAGATGGCGTTTTACCATGTTGGCCAGGCTGGTCTCAAACTCCTGATCTCGTGAACTGCCCACCTTGGCCTCCCAAAGTGCTGGGATTACAGGCGTGAGCCACTGAGCCCAGCCGTGTTTTCTTTTTGAGAATGTCACATAAATGAAACTACTCAGTATGTAGCCTTTTAAGATTAGCTTTTTTTCACTAAGTACAATGGTTCTGAAGTACACTCAAGTTATTGTGTGCATTTCTTTTCTTTTCCTTTTTATTTTTGAGATATTTAGTATTCCATTATATAAAAGTTTCACGATTTATTTATCCTTTCATTCACTGAAGAACATTTAGGTTATTTCCAGTTATTACTGATTACAAACAGTGCCTCCATAAATACTCATGTACATGTATTTGAGTAAACATAAGTTTTCGGTTCACTTGAGCAATTATCTAAGAGTGGGATTGCTGGGTCGTATCATAAGTTTAACTTAATAAAGAATTCCTAAACAGTTTTCCAGAGTACCTGTACCATTTTGTATTCCAGTTTCTTCACAACCTCAGTTGTGAAGAACCTTGATATTGTCAGGTTTTTTCTTTTTTTTTTTTTTTTTTTTTTTTTTTTTTGAGACGGAGTCTCGCTCTGCCACCCAGGCTGGAGTGCAGTGGCTGGATCTCAGCTCACTGCAAGCTCCGCCTCCCGGGTTCCCGCCATTCTCCTGCCTCAGCCTCCCGAGTAGCTGGGACTACAGGCGCCCGCCACCGCGCCCGGCTAGTGTTTTGTATTTTTTAGTAGAGACGGGGTTTCACTGTGTTAGCCAGGATGGTCTCCATCTCCTGACCTCGTGATCCGCCCGTCTCGGCCTCCCAAAGTGCTGGGATTACAGGCTTGAGCCACCGTGCCCGGCCTGATATTGTCAGTTTTTATTCATTTTATTTTAGTCTTTGTAACAGATATGCCATGATTTAATATGCATTTCCCTCCCTGATGGCCAGTGATGTTAAATATCTTTTCATATGCTTATTTATCATCCACATTTTTTTCTTTCACAAAATGTCTGTTCAATTCTTGGGCCCACTTTTAGTTTTGCTTGTTTGTTTGTTTTGTTTTGTTTAAGACAGGGTCTTACTCTGTCACTCAGGCAGGAGTGCAATGGTGCAATCAGGGCTCAGTGCAGCCTTGACCTCCTGGGCTCATGTGATCCTCCCACCTCAGCCTCCTGAGTAGCTAGGACTACAGGTGCACATCACCACGCCCTGCTATTTTTTGTACAGACAGGGTTTCACCACATTGCTCAGACTGGTCTCGAACTCCTATGCTCAAGCCATCCACCCACCTCAGCCTCCCAAAGTGCTGGGATTACAGGCATGAGCAATTGCACCTGGCCTTGTTTTCTTACTGTTGAGTTTTGAGAGTTCTTTATATGTTCTTGAGAAAAGTCATTTATTGGATATGTAATTTGCAAATATTTTCTCCCAGTCTGTAGCTTGTCTTTTTATTCCTTCAACACTCTTTCTCAGAGCAAAGGTTTTTAATTTTTATGAATTCTAATTTGTCAGTTTTTTAAAAGCATCTGTGTTTGGTATCACGTATAAGAGCACTTCGCCTAAGCCCAGGACATAACGTCTTTCAAAAGTTATATTGATTTATGTTTTACATTTATTAGATGTATTACCTATTTTGAGTTAATTTTTGAATTATATATGAGGTTTAAATCTAAGGTCTTTCTTTGCATATGGATGTCCCACACCAAGAGACCACGCTTTTTCCAGTGATTTTCCTTCACATCTTTGTCAAAGACAAATAAGCAATGTTCATGTGTATGTCTATTTCTAAATTCTCTATTCTGTTTAATTGGCCTATTCCTTCATAAATACTATATTGTCTTTATGCTGAAACTCTAGAATAAGTCTTAAAATTGGGTAGTATGATTTTTTCAACTACAGTTCTCTGATACTTTGCTCTTTTTCTGTGTTTAATAGTATTTTTATCTGTTCAGATTAAAAATTTTATCTATCTTCAAGTTCACTTTCTCTGTCATCTCCATTCTGCTATTTTGCCATCAGATAAGTTTTCAATTTTGGTTAATGTATTTTTAGTTCTGAAATTTTTATTTGGTTCCTATTTCTGTATTCTATTTAATTGCTTAGATTTTCTACATTTTCATTCTTTTTGAGGATATTTGCCCTTACTTGTTGGAACACTTTTATAATAGCTGCTTCAAAGTCTGTGTCAGATAATTCCAACATCTGTGTTATCTTGGCATTGGCATCTGTTGATTGTCTTTTTCCATGTAAATTAAAATTTTCCTGGCTGTTTCTATGCCATGTAATTTTGAATTGTATCCAGTACATTTTGAATATTATATTATGAGTTGCTAAGTCTTACTTAAATTATATGGGAAACATTAAAAGCACTTGTTTTGTATGGATCTGTCTCGTATATCTGTTACCCAGTGGCCAGTCCAGAATCTGGCCAGAAGTCTACCTTGTAATCCAGTTCTCAAAATGTAGTTTCCTGTTTAGGGTGAGATATATGCATGTGTGGCTTGGCCATGATTCCAAGAGTTCACAAACAATACTATGGGGTCACTTTTCCAAGCTTATCCCTCTCTGAGATTTCTCCAACAGTCTGTTTCACTGCCCTTTTGGATCTTTGCATAATAAAACTGGGGCTTTGTTTACTCTGTTCTGCATTTCTTGTGACTGTGTCACATCCAGGGCCAAGCAGCAAGAAGATAAAGAGAGAGAAAAAATTAACAGTTATTAGCCCCACCCTAATGAAGCCAAAGAGTTCCACTGGAAAAGAGCAACTGAAAGCTCTGAGTTTGAAACTCTTCTGGACTCAGTCTCATGTATGTCTCCCTTTGGCTGATAATGATCTATATCCTTTAACTGTAATAAACAACCATAACTATAAGTACAACAGTTCTGTGAGTCTTTCTAGCAAAACCACGAGTGGTCTTGGGGATCCCCAAATTTGAAATTGATCTTCGAAGTGAGGGTGGTTTCCATAGACTGAATCTTTGTGTTTCTAAAAATTCGTGTTTAAATCCTAACCTCTAGTGTAATGCTTCAGGAGGTAGAAACATTGTATGTGATTAGGTCAAGACAGTGGAGCCCTCAGGAATGGGAAAGCTTACTTGACATTTCTGCCATGTGAGTTTACAGTGAGAACTGTCTACAAACCTGGAAGAGGACCCTCACTAGGCAATGAATATTTGATCTTGGCCTTCCAGGCTTTAAGAACTGTGAGAAATCAATTTCTATTACATATAAGCTACTCAGTTTATGGTAGTTTGTCATAGAAGACCAAACAGACTAAGACAATATGTTGTAGATGATTCTCTAACTTTATATCCTATGTCCCCTGATTAGATATATTAAAATTGGGATAGGGCAGAGAAGGCGCTGGCTTTAAATACAGCTTTTGAAACTATCTAGGCTACCCCAAGATTCTGGCATAGTCCCAGAACCAGAGAAAGAGGACATAAACGAAAAGGCTTCCCAGGGAATCCTGTTGTGCTCCTGGATTTCAAACCATTCCCAATTGGGAATACTTGATCTTTACCACTGCCCTACTTAAAACCCTTCCCTGGCTCACTATTTCCTGAATAATAACATCTAGTGAGCTTTACATTCTATGTTCGCTGCAATCTAACCCAAACCAGTTTATTTCCTGCTGCTTCCTTCCACACTACCCCCGTGGGCTCCATTCCAATACCCTGATTTAATGATTTAGGGTAGCACTCTGGCATCAGTGTGCTTCCCAGATGACTCTACCGTGCAACCAGAATAAATAAGCTTCCTAGCAGAAGAGCTGTGACCTTCCATTCAGGTACCTAACACTGGAAGAATCCTGAATTTTCATAAGATAAGGTCTAATATTTTATCTTACAGCCTAAAAAAATCACTATTTAATATATAAACCTAGAATAACATCACATTTTTACCTCTTGAAATTCACATATTCTTAAAGGTTCAGCTCAAGTAACAAATTCTTCAGGAAGACTTCCCTAATCACACTAGACCAAAATCAATGTCTATATCTCCAAGTTCTCATATTTTACTTGTTTCACTGTATAGTACTTTTCACATTCTGCTTTATAGTACACCTAAGAAATTGCAATGTAAGAAAAGCATCGTTCAAATATCAGCTCTTTGAATTATGTGTGATTTGAGTAAAGCCAAGTATCAATTCTCAAAGCTTCAAATACTTCATCTATAAAATATGAAAAACAGATATTTACTTACAGTATTATTATAAGATTGAAATCAGACACTTCAGTGCTCCCCAACTTTCTTCATGGCATGGTACCTAGAAAATGTTCTTTCCACAGCTCATTGGTGGAGTCCACTTGTGGTCAGAGATGAAGGCTGCAGGCTTCACCTGCTTTGGCCCTGCCCAAGTGCTCAAGGAGTTAACAAGAATTAACTAGACACAGCTGTAACCCATTCAAAGCTTACTAATTGGCTTCCCATTGAAAGCACATGGACAGCATTACAAATTGATGCTTGCGGCTGGGCGCAGTGGCTCACATCTGAAATCCCAGTACTTTGGGAGACAGAGGTGGGCAGATCATGAGGTCAAGAGATCGAGATCATCCTGGCCAACATCGTGAAACCCCATCTCTACTAAAAACACAAAAATTAGCTGGGCATGTTGACGAGCGCCTGTAGTCCCAGCTACTCGGGAGGCTGAGGCAGGAGAATCGCTTGAACCCAGGAGGCGGAAGTTGCAGTGAGCCAAGGTTGCTCCACTGCACTCCAGCCTCGCGACAGAATGAGATCCGATCTCAAAAAAAAAAAAAAAAAAAAAAAAAAATTGATATTTGGATATCACTCCCTGATTTAATTCGTCTGAGGCACAGCCTGGGACATCAAGAGTTTTTAAAGCTCCCCAGGTGGTTCTAATATGCGCCCAAGGTTGAGGATCACCGTTCATAAAAAAAATTTGCATCGGAAACAACAATCGACATAATTAAGGAATTTTTGGGTCATTTGTATTTTGAGGGTGGAGAATGCATATTATTCATTGCTATAAAACATTAGCCAATCCCTAATCATTAATGGCACTGTCCCTTTAACAAATGTTCAATAAATATTTTTGGAATTCGATTTAATTCAACAAAAGAATAAAATTTAAAAGGTCAAGGCAAGTTGAGGAGGTCACTGAGGAAAGCATTTCTGAAACACATTGGACATTACCTGAATGGAGTCAGGACCCTTTTCACAGCTGCAGCTCTCAGGCTTACTAAAGCAGATCCATGCTGCCCTATCATTAGGATGTCACTATTGTTCCTCAATTTTACTCTAGAGAATAAAGTAATGAAACAAATGTTAAAGTTCTATATAGCCAGAAATATTTTCAGGCCTAGCACTTTCAAAATGCAAGAAAGCCAGGCACGGTGGCTCAAGCCTGTAATCCCAGCACTTTGGGAGGCCGAGACGGGCGGATCACGAGGTCAGGAGATCGAGACCATCCTGGCTAACACGGTGAAACCCCGTCTTTACTAAAAAATACAAAAAAAAACTAGCCGGGCGAGGTGGCGGGCGCCTGTAGTCCCAGCTACTCGGGAGGCTGAGGCAGGAGAATGGCGTAAACCCGGGAGGCGGAGCTTACAGTGAGCTGAGATCCGGCCACTGCACTCCAGCCTGGGCCACAGA
Source organism: Macaca nemestrina (assembly GCF_043159975.1). Lineage (NCBI taxonomy): Eukaryota > Metazoa > Chordata > Mammalia > Primates > Cercopithecidae > Macaca > Macaca nemestrina. The sequence goes on from NC_092130.1 coordinate 63,423,050, forward strand.
GCGAGACTCCGTCTCAAAAAAAAAAAAAAAAAAAAAAAAAAAAATGCAAGAAAGCAGAGCATCTTTAATCCTGAAAAATGTATGCTTCTCAACTTGTTTATGTTCTTTGGTTTCATGGTAAACAGAATTATCTCTTACGGAATTTGCCTCCAATGTTTGGAAACCTTGCAATAGTGAGAAAAGAAACTTCTTGATTATTCTGATCCTGATTCTGATTACTGAAATTACTTAATGTATGGTGCCCATTTTTATTACGTCATCAGAAATTCTAAAGATCATAACTGATTCCATTTATATTCAGAAAATACTAAATATATTTTCATGGAGTCTTTCCCTGCAAGATAATAGGCTCAAACCACTAGCTAATCTCACCAAGAAAAACAGAGAGGCAACTGATCCCAAACGAAGCATTCCATCTGTGTTCAAAAGCTTGAAATGCATGTGGGCAGGCATGTAAACAAAATTCCAAACAGTTTTATAAATGCAAATCACTGTCTTCTCCCACAACCATCACCACCACACACACATATGACATACGTAGACCTTAGCTATTTGTGTCATGAAACGTAGTAGGTAGAGAGCTTGGGCTTGAGTTTGACTCTTCTTCTAGAAGAATGACATTGGACATGCCATTCAAATCATGTTTGTGCCTCAGTTTCCATACCTGTATAATGAAGAAGCCATAATGTTATTAATTCCTTTTAAGCCTGATTATGATCTTATAAACTTTTACAATAAATGAAAGGAAAACTAGCCTTTAATGAGCCCTTGCTTTAATGACGTGATTGTGTTTAACTAGTTTAACAAAAAAGAACTATGTCGGGCATGGTGGCTCATGCCCGTTTTCCCAGCGCTTTGGGTGGGGCAAGGTGGGAAGATCACTTGAACCCAGGAGTTCGAGACCTGCCTAGGCAACATGGTCAAACCTGTCTCTACAAAACATACAAAAACTAGCCAGGCATGGTGGCCATGCCAGTAGTCCTACCTACTCAGGAGGTTCAGGTTGGGGGATGTCTTGAGCCCAGGAGGTTGAGGCTGCAGTGAGTCATGATCATGCCACTGTACCCCAGCCTGGATGCCAGAGCAAGACCCTGTCTCAAAAAGCATTAGTAGTATGCAACGGAAGACATTATAACAAAGCCTATTAAGGCACTAGGTCCGGAAAGTGGGCATTCCAGAGCCAATATCACTCCCATGAGATTCTAGGGTCACATAGGCTCTTGTTGCTATTCTCTCTGAGCACTGGTTTTATTTGTTCTCTCTCTCTACCCAGTGGTTTTCTTTGACCTACTGACTAGCAGCCCCAATGGTAAAAAATGATCAGCATATCCCTGGCTGACCACCTGACTTCTCTCCTCCAGTGCCAGAGACCAGGTAACTAGAGCCTCTCTGTCCCAGTATCAAATGGCCAAAAGAGAGAATCTGATCGGTCTATCTTGAGTCAGCTACACCCCTATGGCTGGGTCACCTAGAGAGGGGAAAGTGTCCTATGGTTCTGACGGGGAGGCCGAGGCCCACCCTTTCCCAAGGGTTGTGACTTACAGATACCTTCACAAGAATTAACTAAGAAGTGTCTATACCAACTTCTGGGTGTCAGGCCTTTTTATCTGTCTCAATTTATTTTATTTTATTTTGTTTTGTTTTGTTTTGTTTTGTTTGAAATAGAGTCGAGCTTGCTCTGTCACCCAGGCTGGAGTGCAGTGGCGTGATCTCGGCTCACTGCAACCTCTGTCTCCCGGGTTCAAGCAATTCTCCTGCCTCAGTCTCCTGAGTAGCTAGAACTACAGGCACGTGCCACCAAGCCCAGCTAATTTTTTGTGTTTTTGTTAGCCAGGATGGTCTTGATCTCCTGACCTCGCGATCTACCCACCTTAGCCTCCCAAAGTGCTGGGATTACAGGCATGAGCCACTGTTCCAGGCCCATTTGTCTCAATTTTTGCAAAAAATTCATGACATAGAATTCTACTCATTTATTTTGAAAAAATAAATGAACGATGCTCAGGGAGTGAGTGAGTTATTCAAATCCCCGTGGCAAGTGGCAGTTTTGAAGCCCATGTACTTTCCAGTGAAACATATGCCTCCTTGGTGGAAGTTACACATTTTAAATTACATTTAGTATATATTTTTATTAATAAAGCAAAGATTTAAGAATTATGTAGTCATTTGGTGGTTTTGTTTGGACATTCTAGGCATTATAAATAATGTCTTTTTTTTGTCTTAAAAAAATAATAATGTCTTTATTTGAAATTCAGGTATAATTTATTACCATTATAAAAGTTACAGTGAAAGAGTAGTTGATAGCATGATTTTGGCTATTAGAGCATTGTAAATATGGAGGAAACATTTATTTTTATTGGTTTGTTTTTTATTCTTAATTTTTAAATATTTTCTTATTTGCTAAATTATAATTGTACATATTTATGGAGTACATAGTAATGTTTCTATACACATAATATACAGTGATCAGATCAGGGCAATTAACATATCCATCATCTCAAATATTTATCAAACATTTGTATTGGGAATGTTCATCCTTCTTCTAGATATTCGAAACTATACAACATATTTCGGAGTTTCCATTTTGCAAGATGAAAAATTTCTGTAGGTTGGTTGCACCATAATGTGAATATACTTAATACTACTGAACTGTATGTTTAAAAAAGGATAAGATGGTAGATTTTAAATTATGTGTATTTTACTATAGTTAAAAATAAATTTTAAAAATTTTAATGAAACTATACAACATATTAACTATAGTCATCTCACAGTGATGTAGAACACTACAATTTCTTAATGAGAAACAACAGTGAGAATAATTATAAGATACGATAACTCATAATTTACGCAGTTGCCCCTCCTTAGCACAGGCTTTCTGAGAACTAACAAATGTTCTATATTCAGAAAGAATAAAAGTAGTTCCAGTTATCTATTATTATACTGTGTTAAGTAGGGTACTAAATGTTTTGCCTGCACATCTCATTGATTCCTCAAAACAAACCAGTACTGGAGCTACTATTATTATCCCCATTACCCAGAGGAAAAAACTGAAGCTTGGAGTGGTAAACAACTTTCCAAGGTCTCATATCACATAGTGGCAGAGCTAGCATTTGAACTCAGATCCAGCTAATTTCGTAACTCACAATCTCAACCAAGAGTCTTTTCAGCTTCCCAACTCTGAGCCAGTAAGAACATGAGGATGAAATCTGAGCATATATAAATGATCATTAATACAGACATATTTTAAATTTGACTTTTTTGTATCTATTTCCTTCATATGTCTTATATGAATGCATATATTAAAACACTAGCTAATATTTGGCATACATTTAAAAACACCAGAAATAATTTACAAGAAGTTTTTCATCCAATATTTATTGGAAGTCTGTTATATGCCAAATACAGAGCTGGGGTAGTTTATATTTTAATTTTTTGCAGGCAGAGTAGAGTCTGATTATTATAAATATAACTGATTATTATTATTTTTTTTTTTTTTGCAAGGCTGCAGTCTGATTATCCAGAATAAAAATTACAAATCTTCCTAAAGAAACAAATCTACTCTGCTTTTATTTGTCTCTGATAAGAAAAAAGGAACGAAGTCTGGCCGGGCGCGGTGGCTCAAGCCTGTAATCCCAGCACTTTGGGAGGCCGAGACGGGTGGATCACGAGGTCAGGAGATCGAGACCATCCTGGCTAACACGGTGAAACCCCATCTCTACTAAAAAATACAAAAAACTAGCCGGGCGAGGTGGTGGGCGCCTGTAGTCCCAGCTACTCAGGAGGCTGAGGCAGGAGAATGGCGTAAACCCGGGAGGTGGAGCTTGCAGTGAGCTGAGATCCAGCCACTGCACCCCAGCCTGGGCGACAGAGCAAGACTCCGTCTCAAAAAAAAAAAAAAAGGAACGAAGTCTGTCAGTTGTCAGCAGATGTTTGCAGCTTCCTCTGGAGCATATTACAAAAGATGATAACCTTGTCTTTGTCCTGATCTACAGGCATCTTGAACTCTTCTTTATCTGTTTTCTTTTTTCAGTAATCCCTGAACTAGGGATATATAAATAAGAGAGTAGAAAAACAAAAAATAAATGAATGCATCAGTGAAAAAGTAACATGACTTAACTTTTGTCACATTTAAAGAAAGAGAAATGTAAAATGCTTCACCCGTTTGTGTTTTAAATTTAAAAAAAAAAATCATTGAACAGGCATGTATTTAATAAGTGCAATTTATATCAAATCAATAGAACAGGCCCGTTAAGGTAAAATCAGAGAAAAGGGAAAAGAAGGAGGTAAGAAAGTCAGAGAAAATAACACAATGGAAGAAGGATTCTATTACTAGAAATAGAAAATAAAGCATAAGAGGCCCGGTGCAGTGGCTCACGCCTGTAAATCCCAGCACTTTGGGAGGCAGAGGCAGGCGGATCACGCAGTCAGGAGATGGAGACCATCCTGGCTAACACGGTGAAACCCCATCTCCACTAAAAATACAAAAAATTAGCCGGGCGTGGTGGCGGGCACCTGCAGTGCCAGCTACTCGGGAGGTTGAGGCAGGAGAATGGCGTGAACCCGGGAGGCGGAGGTTGCAGTGAGCCCAGATGGCGCCACTGCCCTCCAGCCTGAGCGACAGAGTGAGACTCCGTCAAAAAAGAAAGAGAGAGAGAAAGAAAGAAAAAGAAAGAGCGAGAGAGAGAAAGAGAGGGAGGCAGGGAGGAAGAGAGGGAGGGAAAGAAAGAGTGAGAGGGAAAGAAAGAAAGAGAGAGAAAAGGAAGGAAGGAAGGAAAGAAGGAAGAAAGGAAGGAAGGAAGGAAGGAAGGGAAAGAAAGGCAAGCATAAGAAAACAGAAAAATTACACTTTCAGAGAATTGGAGACACGTTTAAATAGAAAAGAAATAGAGTGCTAGAGGCAAATTAAAAGATAGAGAGTAGTATAGGAAAAAACCATGAACCAAGAGGTTCATCAGTAGTTTCATATCAATATTCAAAATATGGTCAGAAGCACAGAAAATTTTCTGGAGCTCTTGTTAAAAGGCAGATTGGTGGGCTCACCCTAGAAACTGGTAATTGAGACAATCTCTGTAGTTAATTCTCAAGCACACTAACACTTAAGGACCACCACTTGGGAAGCGACAGGAGTAGGTCCAGTTTTGCCAAGATGCAACTTCAGAGTTTTCCAAAGTCAGAGCTCTGATTATTTTAATCATATTTTGCATTTCAAATACGGATGAAGACTGGAATTTTAAAAACAGCAGAAGTATACACATTTCCAACAACAAATATTTTATTTCCACCTAAATTTAAGAACATTTCTTTCTGTCATTAACAGAGGGAAAATTCCACTTCCTGGATTAATGATGTTGAACACTAAATTTTATTTTAACAATTCAGAATGCTTGTTTTCTAATTACTTACAACATGGAACTTCTGTGGACTTCTTGAATCATTTATGAAATTTTCTGGTAATATATGTTTATTTTTCTGAATAAAATGTTCATACAATTTATCAGATTTTCAGGTTCTGTTATCGAGTCTCCCCCAAATTAAAATCCATTTTTAAAAATTAGTACTAAGATTTTTAAAAGTTGTGTTGCATTTTTGCAACCATAATCATGAAGAGTATCTTGTTTAATCCAGTTGTTTTCTCTGATCAGTTAGCCAAAGATTTCCTCTTCCTTCGCTCTAATAGGCAGTAAGACCTGAAAGTAAAAATATGATATTTGGCAGATAAGAATGTGGAAATCTAAAAGTGAAATCAGATAAATTTGCCAGTTTAATCATCCAGTACTTTTCATCCTCTTAGATTTCACTTAACTGCCCACAGTTTCTTTCTGATGTCAAGAGTTCAGACTCTCCCTCCATGTACCCATATTTATACATCACCGTCTAGAACTCTCTTTCTTTCTTTCTTTCTTTTTTTTTTTTTTTTTTTTTTTTTTTGTTTGTTTGAGACGGAGTCTTGCTCTGTTGCCTGGGCTGGAGTGCAGTGGCGCGATCTCGGCTCACTGCAACCTCTGCCTCACAAGTTCAAGCGATTCTCCTGCCTCAGCCTTTCTAGTAGCTGGGACTACAAGGCACCTGCCGCCATGCCCAGCTAATTTTTTTTTTATTTTTAGTAGAGGCGGGATTTCACCGTGTTGGCCAGGCTGGTCTCAAACTCCTGACCTCGTGATCCGCCCGCCTCAGCCTCCCAAAGTGCTGGGATTATAGTCGTGAGCCACTGCAACCGGCTAGAATTTTCTTACATTAACTGGGTGCGGGTGCAGTGGCTCACGCCTGTAATCTCAGCACTTTGGGAGGCCGAGGCGGGCGGATCACGAGGTCAGGAGTTTGAGATCAGCCTGGCCAACACGGTGAAACTCCGCCTCTACTAAAAATACAAAAAATTAGCCGGGCATGGTGGCAAGTGCCTGTAGTCCCAGCTCCTCAGGAAGAATCACTTGAATCCGGGAGGCGGAGGTTGCAGTGAGCCGAGATTATGCCACTGCACTCCAGCCTGGGCGACAGAGCCAGACCTGTCTCGAAAAGCAAAAACAAACAAACAAGAATTTTCTTATATTTGACACCAGAGAAAATGAATATTTCTATTTATGATTTATTATTATTATTATTTGAGATAGAGTCTCGCTTTGTCAACCAGGCTGGAGTGCAGTGGTGCAATCTGGGCTCACTGCAACCTCTGCCTCCTGGGTTCAAGCAATTCTTATGCCTCAGCCTCCCAAGTAGCAGGGATTACAGGTGCCCTCCCACTATGCCTGGCTAATTTTTGTATTTTTAGCAGAGACAGCGTTTCACCACGTTGCTCAGACTGGTCTCGAACTCCTCCTTACCTCAGGTGATCCACCAGGCTCAGCCTCCCAAAGTGCTGGGATTACAGGCGTGAACCACCGCACCTGGCCGGAAATGAATATTTTTAAACCCTCAAAGTCCAATATCTCAAAGCCTATGCTAAAAATCAGCAAGTTTCTATGTATTTTAAAATTCACAGATTTTCCATTTTTAATACAGATTCATAAAAGGAAATTTCTTCAATTGTAAACAGCATCATTCATCAAGTTTATTGCTCCAGCAAGTCTGCTTTCAGAATTTACCTTTTACATGATTTTATTCTTCTGGCAGAAATTCATTTCTTTTTTTCTTTTTTTTTTTTTGAGACGCAGTCTCCCTCTGTGGCCCAGGCTGGAGTCCAGTGGCGCGATCTCGGCTCACTGCAAGCTCCGCCTCCCTGGTTCTCGCCATTCTCCTGACTGAGCCTCCCCAGTAGCTGGGACTACAGGCGCCCGCCACCACGCCCAGATAATTTTTTTGCATGTTTAGTAGAGACTGGGGTTTCACCGTGTTAGCCAGGATGGTCTCGATCTCCTGACCTCGTGATCTGCCCGCCTCAGCCTCCCAAAGTGCTGGGATTACAGGCGTGAGCCAACGCGTCCGGCCAGAAATTCGTTTCATTTTATTTTATTTTATTTTATTTATTTATTTATTTATTTATTTGTTGAGACAGAGTCTTGCTTTGTCAGCCAGGCTGGAGCGCAGTGGCACAATCTTGGCTCGCTGCAACCTCCGTCTCCTGGACTCAAGCAATTCTCCTGCCTCAGCCTCCCATGGAGCTGGGATTACAGGCATGTGCCACCATGCCCGGCTAGTTTTTGCATTTTTAGTAGAGACGGGATTTCACCATGTTGGCCAGGCTGGTCTCAAACTCCTGACCTCAGGTAATCTGCCCACCTCGGCCTCCCAAAGTGCTGGGATTACAGGCGTGAGCCACCGCGCCTGGCCAATCAGAAATTCATTTCTTAATAAACTTTGGCAAAGGTGAGAGTACGAGATATCCCACCCAGCATACATATACTCTGCAAACTTATGTAGGCTGTGAAACAGTATGTATAATATATACAAAGACAGTCTCTTGTTTTCTTTACCAAGTCACTCCTCCTTCCCCTTTAGTTATAAGAAAAAAAAAAAGGATATACTGAAAATCATATATTCTAAGCAACTTACAAATTAACCAGCATCCTTACAAAAACTAGAAATCAGTTCATATTTCATGCTTCCAGAGAACAACCAATTAATCACACAAACAAAAGGATTTTTAATGTGTCCGTCATGACATTGCAACTAGCACCTGCTTGCTCCTAAGTTCCCTGAATACTCTTCACAAATGTCAGTTGTGTCTTAGAATTGGCCTTAGCTTAAATTATATTTTCATAATAAAAAAGTGTAATCAGCCCTGTATGTGCTTTGTGTGTCTTTTATTTGCACTGGCAGCAGTAAATACAGTAAATATATATCTACAGTGGGCCTTTTAACAGTGGAGAAAAAATATATTCATTAATATATATACAGTTTCAACATAATTTATTTCTCTTCTCCTTACAAAATGAAACTCCGCCAACACTCGGGGTTTTCTCCACATATTACTTCTGGAGTTTCTTCATAGTCTCAGGGAATATGATCAAGTTAATGATTTGACATCATGAATCGTAGTCATTGCAGTCCCCAGAAATATGACCATTTACCAGCATCTGACTATTGCTTTTTCATTCTAAAACCTAAATGTATAAATTTAGGACAAAATTGGCTTGATCTTCCAGAAACCCAGGGGGAAAAATCCATTCTTCTTCCAAACACTGGTCTGAGAGGTGTTGCCTCATCAGCACTGCAGGTAGCTGGTGATTCCCAGGACTACTGCTCCCCAGCCCAACCTCCAACCAAGATTCTGGTGCAGTAGTTCTGAAGGGGGCTCAATAATCTGTTTTTAGATCACTTCTCAGTGACACTTAATAGGCAACAAGTTCGAGGGGCAGTTATCTAAATGCTCATCTTAATTATTCCAAGTTACTGAACAGATCTTAGAAATGCACAGGTTCCAATGCAAAGGTTGGGAGAAACTGCCTCGCTCCCACTTTCACACACGTGGACATGCAGCGGTAGCACCCTAGGACAGAGGGTGGGACAGTGCCTGCTGGATAGGGTTAAGGTTTGTGCCACTCAGAGTCTTTCTTGCATCCATAGCTCTTGCCTGTCCCTCAAGAGCAGAAAAATTGGAAACTACATTTTCCAGGCTTCCATGACAGCAGGGCTCTAGCTAGATTTCATCAGCATCAAGCAGTCATGCACAATTTGGAGGGATGAGAAAGAAAAGAAGAAGCCATATTTCTCCAGCAGCAGCAGATTCTGGCAGGTATGTGACACGGGCAGATGGGTGACATAGGGGTTTGTCAGCAACTTTCAGGGTCTGAAGATACCAAGGACATCTGATGGTAGCTTTCCTGAGAATTCCTAAAAGCAATCTTTCTAATCTATACCCCTTTCCCTCCCCTATCCTTGCAATGGTTGTGTAAGCCTCTTCTCGGTGTTAATTCTCTTCCTCCCTGAATGTAAAGTGGCTTCTGTTTTCTTGGCGTGACCATATTTCTCACAGTTACACCATTATCCTGCAGACCCTCTTGGAGCTGCAGGTATTAACCTAGGCATTTGCACTCTGAGCCCATGAGAATTACAACCCAGAAAAGACAGAATCTCCTAGAAAATGCTTAATAAAAATCCACAAATCCCACAGCTCCTGTGGGAAAGCATGCAGTGAATCTACTCATTGCGAATTCGCAGGCTCCCTGGTTTCAGCCACGAGAGCAAAGGTGTCAAATCTCTTGTACAGGGGTCTGATTGTTTTCCTGATTTACAAATTTTTAAGAAAATTAGCTAACTCTATCCTAGTGCAAAGTAGACTCTAATACTCTAAAATTTCTAATATTATGCCTCATCCCCCACACCCCACACTTCAAAGTTCTCTCGTGTATGAGTCTGGGAACACTTCGAGGAAAAGTTTTACTCAAACACTGGAAATCTGAGTGTTTCCAAATAGTAAATTATTCAAGGGCTCAGGAAAAAATTTATTTGGCACCAGTTAACTGTAGAAACGCTACATGATGACAGATAAAAATGTTTGATTTTTTGTCTTTCATTGGTTATAGTTAATACGTTTTATACTTTCAAAAGCAAACCACAGTTTCCAAAGATAGGTGAGAGAACCTGAAAGATAAAATGATTTAGATCAGCTCTAAAAGTGATCACCTTTCTGTGACGATAAAAAATGTTCTATATCTATGTTGTCCAATGTGGAAGACCCTAGTCACATGTGGCTATTTAAGAACTTGAAATGTGGCTACTGCAACCAAAGAATGTTTAATTTTATATAATTTTAATTAATCTAAATTTAAATTAAATAGTTACATATAGTTACTGCTTTGGAGAGCACGGATTTTTTCAAACCTATTTGACGTAGGTCTCTGTTTTTCAAGTAGTCTTCCAATAATATAAAAATTATATTTAATTAAATATATTTATGAAAAGGATAGCATTATATCAAAATGTAAGGCTCTTTGTGAAGATAGAGTAAAAATTGGTTGTTGTAGGAATTCAGTATGTATTACACTCATAGTTATATGCATCTTTCAAATTTAAAAAGTAATTGAATTTTTAATTAAACAAGTAGTGAGAATGTTCTTGTAAACCCTTTCCAACAATGCAGATAAACATCCCATTACAGTCTCATTCCCCACATCCTAGAGAAGGAAAAACACTATTATAGGTTAAATTTTTTTTTATTTAGAAATATATTTGTATAAAAATGTAATATAATCTATGTATCCATGTTGGATTAGAGGATATTTTATTGTTCCCAATATGCTTGCATTCACACACACACACACACACACAAACACACATTGTTTTTCATAACTATGTGACATTCCTAAGTATGCATTTTTTGGTAGCCAACTGGACTATTCTTCCCTTCTATAATCTTATGTTATTTATAATTTTTCCTCTATTATGAACAATACCATAATAAGCATTCTTTTATGTAAGTTCTTGTGTACACTTTAAATTTTAACAGATTGTAAAATTTCCCTCTATGATGACTACACAATTCATATTCACTATTGCCTCCCCCTGATATTATGAAAGGTTTTTTTTATTTTTGGCAATCTGATGATTCAAAAAAGGAATCTTATTTTAATTTATATCTCCCTATTACTATTGAGGTTAAGCAGCTTTTCATATTTCTGCTGAATTTTATCTTTTGTGAATTGACCATTTATATCATTCATATAATTTTTTAAGATCAGAAAAACACACTAATACAGCAAAACCAGGGCTGAATTTTTTAAAGATTAGGGTGTCTTGTACGTCAACATCCATACATAATTATTAAATGAATGAATAAACCAGCCACCATCATACAAATCTCTCTCTCTAAAAAATAAGGATTGAGTCCATTTTGTTCTAAACCCAAGTTGTAGATTTCAGAATATCAGGGGTAGACAGGTAAATGACAGGTTTATATCTATTGTGTCTTACGAAAACTACTTCTAGTGCTCTCCCTTGTTCTATTAGAAAAATAAACTTTAAAAATTCGACTAACTAAATAGTAGCCGGGCACGGTGGCTCACGCCTGTAATCACAGCACTTTGGGAGGCCGAGGTGGGTGGATCACCTAAAGTCAGGAGTTTGAGACCAGCCTGGTCAATATGGTGAAACCCTGTCTCTACTAAAAACACAAAAATTATCTGGGCATGGTGGCACACACCTGTAGTCCCAGCTATTCAGGAGGCTGAGGAAGGATAATGGCTTGAACCAAGTGGGTGGAGGTTGCAGAAAGCCAAGATCGTGCCACTGCACTTCAGCCTGGGAAACAGAACGAGACTCGGTCTCAAAAAAAAAAAAAAAAGAATTCAATAAATAAATATTTATTTAGTAATCACTCAAGAAGTATTTCTGATAGAACTGTTACTCTAATTTCAAGCAATTTGTTCTCTAAGACCCCAAACTCCCTAATGTCTCCATAGCAAAATAAGAATGATATCTTACAAGTTTTTCTTAGAGACAAGGTCTCACTGTGTTTCCCAGGCTGGAGAGCAGTGGTGCAATCCACTTCAACTTCCAACTCCTAGGCTCAAGTGATCCTCCCACCTCAGCCTCCTGAGTATCTGGAACTACAAGCATGTGCCACCATGCTGGGCTAAGTTTTTTATTATTTTGTAGAGATAGGATCTCACTAAAGTGCTCATGCTGGTCTCAAACTCCTGGCCTCAAGCAATCCTCCTGCCTCAGCCTCCCAAAGCACTGGTATTACAGGTATGAGCCACCATGACCAGAATGGCATTTTAACTGATGTACTTTTCATATTTTACAGTTTTCGTCTCATAGCTAGTCAATAAGAATAAGTTAATCATTTTTCCATCACAAATACCTCCAAAAGGATTTCACTTCTGCATTACCAACATTTCTTGTTCTTCTGGTAAAAGTACCCTGTATTCTCTTTGTGGGTCTAGTCCTCCACTGTCTCAATTCACATGGCATTCATGAGACTGACTTCAATCATGGCCCCAAGGTTGGGTCGGGAAACAAAAACTGGCCTGAGTAGCCAAGTAGAACCAATTATATGAATCACAGAACTTTCAGAGGAGTAATAGAAAGGCACTATCTCTTCAACATAAGTCCAAAGTGACTAGCAGCCATTTTGCTATGTGATCTGAGAAACCTGCTTGAGAGTGAAGCAAATGAAGGGGAAAGCAGTCTAGAAATGAAGAGAGACAGAAAGTGGGGCAAGGAAGGAGAGAACCAGGTCCTGATAGTGACATTTAAATCACCAGATTCAGTCACACCTGAAGCCACATCTACAGTTAGATTTTTCAGATATCCAACCCCCCCACACACACACGAAAAAGGTCCTTTTAGCTTGAATCCATTTGAATTGGTTTTTTGTCACTTGCAATAGAAATAATCAGAAAAAATCTACAGTTAACACATGTGGACACAGGAGCTCTTTGAAGACTGACTCTAAATAATCTAATATCCAAATTATTCTACTTCTCTGCTTGTTAGAGATATTGACTAAATCTGCATTTCTGGGATTGCGCAGAAATGAGGTTGATCTACTTTTTTTTTTTTTGAGATGGAGTCTTGCTCTGTCTCCCAGGCTAGAGTGCAGTGGTGCAATCTCAGCTCACTGTAACCTCCACCTTCCGGGTTCAAGTGACTCTCCTGCCTCAACCTCCTGAGTAGCTGGCATTACAAGCACCCACCACCATGCCCAGCTAATTTTTGTATTTTTAGTACAGATGGGGTTTTCCATGTTGGCCAGACTGGCCTCGAACTCCTGACCTCAAGTGATCCACCCGCCTCGGCCTCCCAAAGTGCTGGGATTGCAGGCATGAGCCACTGCACCTGGCCTGATCTGCATCAATTTTTATATATAAAACATTTTTTCCATTTTACATTCTCTCATGGAAATAATTGCACAGACGCTGTATAGATCAAATGCTGTTATCCTTGTTTTATTAATGAGAAAAATGGACACATAGAAAAGCTAATGATGTTCAAGGTCTGGGACAATATCCAAGACTTTCAACTGGTAGCTCTTGCTTATATTTGATCCTGTGCATTTCCCATAGGATGCTAAAGATGAAGTGAGTAAGTAGTAGGAAACAAGAAATTGCTGACAGTGTCTGATGATACCATCCTGGATGTTTCCAGGCCTCATATAGTGGAATCTGCTTTCAGTTTACACTTTACAAGTCACTTTGCTGCTAAAGGTGTGTGGAAGCTTCCTCTCCTAGAGTAATAGCACACAGCAGACAGACACTGCCACCAGTCAGAGTCAATGCCGATCTCACCAAATGACTCAATGAAGAGACATTGCAGGCAGTGAGGAAGTCCCCAGCTTTTCTTTTTTTTTTTTTTTTTCTTTTTTTTTCTGAGACGGAGTCTCACTCTGTCACCCAGGCTGGAGTGCAGTGGCGTGATCTCGGCTCACTGCAACCTCCACCTCCTGAGTTCATGCAATTCTCCTGCCTCAGCCTCCTGAGTAGCTGAGATTACAGGTGCATGCCACCATACCCAGCTAATTTTTTTATATTTGTAGTAGAGATGGGTTTCACCATGTTGGCCAGGCTGGTCTCGAACTCCTGACCTCGTGATTCGCCCCCCTCGGCCTCCCAAAGTGCTGGGATTACAGGCATGAGCCACCACACCTAGCTGCGTCCAGCTTTTCAAACAAAACATGGTAAACCACGTAGTGAAGAAGTTAGGAATCTGGATCTGGAATCAGGTGAATTTGATTTTGAATATGGGCTCTGTCACTTTTTAGCTACATATCCACCAGCATGTTATTTATTCTAATTTTCTATTTTATTCTCACTACCCACTCTGAGTAGGCTCAACCTCCCTAGGTTCCGGTATGTGGCAGGGATGAGAGAGAGCCATCTAAGCAACTGCTCAGGCTTGACACAACCTACCAGGACACCAGAAAAATGGGCCTCTGTCATACTCCTCTCCAGCTTCCTTCCATGCAGTGATGGCATAACAAGGTGTTACCATATAGTTTGTTACCTAACTGGACTTATATTAAAGTCAGATGAGCGAGTAGAAACCTGCACCATACCAAGAATCTCTGTAGCCTACAGGCTCAAGGTAATCCTTTGATATCTCATTCTTTGCGTCATAAACCCCTCTCAAATTCTTCTCCAGGCTTTCCTATGAGGTGACACTAAGGGGAATACAATGTGGCTCTAATACCATTTGTGCAGATTGTGCATATTTTTTCTCATTAGAATGGTATGCATTGCAGAGGGGTTCCCATTGTCAGAGTAAAGTTTTAAACATGTGAACATGTTGGAATCCTCTCCATCCTTTGTCAGTTTCTTCACAAAGCCTTGGAGATATGCATACCTTTGGTGACTTCATTCACTCATTTCACATATTCTACTTCTATTATCTAACTCTGGTATCCATTCCTTTCCACAAGGCAGTGAACTTTTCTACTAGTTAATATCCCCATTCAAAAAATCTGTCCTTTCTGAACCTTGATTTCATCACTATAAAGTGAGGGTATGGGGGAAATTACCGAAATTATGCTTAAGTGAAAAACTTTGCATTTTCTAGAGGATATCACTCCAGATTATCTAATTTTGATTCCATGGGAACCATCTTACAACTCTGTAAGTTGTAAATAATTGAAAGCAATACAAAATATTTCTTGTCAGGAGACATACGCTTTTTTTTCCAGTGAGGTAGAAGTTTGATTGACTTCCTTTACCCCATTATTCAAAGAACTATTTTGCTTTCATTTGCACATTCATTTTAATATTTCTGATCTACAAGTGGGTTTGTCCTTTGGACTGTCTTTTGAATCAGCTGTAACATCAGTCTGGTTCTCTCTTTGATTAATAAATAAAGTCTTAAGCATGTGTTTGTTTTTATATCTGTAAAATAGGCATGATTTAATCTTTTTGAAAATTATTTTTAACCAGATTAAGAACATTACCTATCTCAGGTAAACTAAAGTTTTGATGAAGTAGTGTTTATAAAGCTTACCATGCATTAAGCACTCAATGAATGTTATCAATTATTGTTTCAAAAGAGAAGTTTAGTCATTTTTCAACCAATTATTTTTACATTGTTATGTACCTTCAAATAAAAGATCCCACGTTGGAGTTGCTACCTATAGATATCTGAACACAATGGATCTTCCCTAAAAATTATTAAGAATGTTGACTCCCAGTCTGGCAGACCTAGGTTCAACAGCCCGCATCTTGTGGAATGCTGTCTTAACAAAGCTTATTCCTAAAAGGGCATGCCCCTAATTACACATGCAATTAAAATATAGAACCAAAAAACTTTACAACTGGTAACAATAAGGAATCTGTGTAAAAAGTGGAAATTTTATGTCTACAACATAAGGATGTGCCACCAAAACCAAATAGAAAATGTTCATTCTCTGGCTTCTGGCAGATCTGTATTATGTTGTTTCAAGGTACAATGATCTAACTGAAGCCCCCAACAATAATGATATGAACAAATTTTAATTCATAAGGTGACAGCTATAAAGATGTTCACAGAGATTTGTTTTCACTTGTGACCAAGTGTTGATCTCTGTCCTACTGACAGAGATTCCTTCAGTGGGAAGCCAAATTATTTGAAAGATGTTATCACTATTTTTACATAATAAAACAACCAGGTATTGTAATGAATGATTATTTTTCCTGCCACGATATGGTATAAAAGCTGTATTTCATCCTATTTTCCTAAGTGTGGATATTTTCGGGGTTTGAATTTCTGTCTAGTTTCTTGTTTTTTGAAGACTCCATTATTACCTTTTTAACTTGCCCGGTAACATCCACCAAAAAATAAAAAATAAAAACCTTTATTTTAAGATTAACGATTGATGAAATGCTTCATGTTTCAGGTTCTATATTACCAAAATTCCAAAGAAATGTTGTATTTTTCTCACTTTCTTTCACTCTTCAACAAACATATTCTATCTCCAAAATACCTTGTATTTTAATCTTACTGATGTGAAACTTTTTCTACTAACATGATCTGCTTATCAATGACTATGTCTGACCTGTATGAGCAAATCTATTTTTAGTTTGTCAATTTAGGTATTTTGGTCATAACACCTATATATCACATATCCTACTTCCAACAGATTGAATTGCCAAATGTTTAATTCAACTGAGTGGTTGAAATGTCACAAATACCCTGTCATATCATGCAGTTACTCTAATCCTACTAAATCAAATGCACTATGCACATTCCATTGATTGCCTTTGTGACTAGTCATTATTATGGCCTAAAATGGTCAATTGAGAAAATCATCAATTCAAACATACCATGAAGATGATTGCCAGAATAGGTATTCTGAAACCAAGGTGATCCTAGCAAAATTTAGTATAGTTGGAAATATCAAAGAGTTGCAGCCACTGAGGCAAAGATTTTTATGTTAGTCTGTTCTAGCATTGCTATAAAGAAATACCAGAGTAGGCTGGGCGCAGTGGCTCACGCCTGTAATCCCAGCACTTTGGGAGGCTGAGGCGGGCGGATCATGAGGTCAAGACACCTAATAACATAAAAACCCTAGAAGAAAACCTAGGTAATACCATTCAGGACATAGGCATGGGCAAGGACTTCATGTCTAAAACACCCAAAGCAATGGCAACAGAAGCCAAAATTGACAAATGGGATCTAATTAAACTAAAGAGCTTCTGCACAGCAAAAGAAACTACCATCAGAGTGAACAGGCAACCTACAGAATGGGAGAAAATTTCTGCAATCTACTCATCTGAAAAAGGGCTAATATCCAGAACCTACAAAGAACTCAATCAAATTTATAAGAAGAAAGCAAACAACCCCATCAAAAAGTGGACAAAGGATATGAACAGACATTTCTCAAAAGAAGACATTTATGCAACCAACAGACACATGAAAAAATGCTCGTCATCACTGGTCATCAGAGAAATGCAAATCAAAACCATAATGAGATACCATCTCACACCAGTTAGAATGGCAATCATTAAAAAGTCAGGAAACAACAAGTGCTGGAGAGGATGTGGAGAAATAGGAACACTTTTACACTGTTGGTGGGATTGTAAACTAGTTCAACCATTGTTGAAAACAGTATGGTGATTCCTCAAGGATCTAGAACTAGAAATACCATATGACCCAGCCATCCCATTACTGGGTATGTACCCAAAGGATTATAAATCATGCTGCTATAAAGACACATGCACATGTATGTTTATTGAGGCACTATTCACAATAGCAAAGACTTGGAATCAACCCAAATGTCCATCAGTGACAGACTGGATTAAGAAAATGTGGCGCATATACACCATGGAATACTATGCAGCCATGAAAAAGGATGAGTTCGTGTCCTTTGTAGGGACATGGATGCAGCTGGAAACCATCATTCTCAGCAAACTATCGCAGGAACAGAAAACCAAATACTGCATGTTCTCACTCATAGGTGGGAATTGAACAATCAGATCACTTGGACACGGGAAGAGGAACATCACACACCGGGGCCTATGGTGGGGAGGGGGGAGGGAGGAGGGATGGCATTGGGAGTTATACCTTATGTAAATGATGAGTTGATGGGTGCTGACGAGTTGATGGGTGCAGCACACCAACATGGCACATGTATACACATGTAACAAACCTGCACATTGTGCACATCTACCCTAGAACTTAAAGTATAATAATAAAAAAAAGATTTAAAAAGATAGAATGCTTAAAATAGTATTTTTATCAAATTAAGTATTCAATAAATATAATCTATTAATATATTTAAAAAAAAAAAAAGAAAAAAGAAATACCAGGCCAGGTGTGGTGGCTCATGCCTGTAATCTCAACTCTTTGGGAGGCCAAGGCAGGTGAATCATCTGAGGTCAGGAGTTCGAGACGAGCCTGGTTAACACGGCAAAACCTCCACGTCTACTAAAAATACCAAATTAGCCAGGCGCAGTGGCAGGCACCTGTAATCCCAACTTTCACTCACATCCATGTGAAGAGACCACCAAACAGGTTTTGTGTAAGCAACAAGGCTGTTTATTTCACCTGGGTGCAGGCAGGCTGAGTCCAGAAAGAGAGTCAGCAAAGGGAGATAGGCGTGGAGCCGTTTTATAAGATTTGGTAGGTAAAGGAAAATTGCAGTCAAAGGGGGTTGTTCTCTGGCCGGGCAGGGGCAGGGGTCACGAGGTGCTCAGTGGGGGAGCTTTTTGAGCCAGGATGAGCCAGGAGAAGGAATGTCATCCAGGAGAAGGTAATGTCGTCAGTTAAGGCAGGAACAGGCCATCTGGATGTATAGTGCAGGTCACAGGGGATATGATGGTTTAGCTTGGGCTCAGAGTCCTGACACCAGCTACTTGGGAGGCTGAGGCAGGAGAATCACTTGAACCCAGGAGGTGGAGGGTGCAGTGAGCTGAGACAGCACCATTCCACTTCAGCCTGGGCAACACAGTGAGACTCCATCTCAAAAGAAAAGAAAGAAAGAAATACCAGAGACTGGATAATTTACTTTTCTAAAAAAGAGGTTTAATTAGCTCAAGGCTCTGCAGACAATACAGAAAACACGATGCTGGGATCTGCTTGGCTTCTGGGGAAGGGTAGGTAGGGTGGTGGGATGGTAGAGTGCTCGGGAGAAGTCTTAGTGAAGGGCTTATAGGAATGGTCATTGCTTTTCCCAAATGACTGACTCCATGGGTTTTGCCATTCTCAGGTGGCTTCATGTTAAGGGACAAAAATCAAAGATTATTTTCTTCTACTATCATCTTCCTCCTGGGGCATTATTTTTCCCAGCCTCACTTTAAATAACTTGTTCATTAGATTGAGCCATTTAGAGATGTTTTAAAATTTTTTAGCCGTTTTATGTCAAAACATGCCAAAATATCAATATGGAGCATGTCTGGATCTAGCATTTGGTAACACATCATATATTTTTAACATTTTTATTACTTAGTAAGAGGTAAAGATTTGGTTTTGCTCATTAGTCATCTTTTAAAAAATGTTCCATATAGTTATATTGATTTTTTATGAGAAATAACTCTTTCAACATTTCTTAATGGGGAATATTTTAGCAAATTCCATGCAATAGCATCATCTAAGTTGTTTGTAAAATTGCGCCATTTCAAGGTTTGCTCTAAAAGGAAGAAAAATGTAGTAGTAAAGGCTTTGATAAAGATTAAATAACTGAATTCATTAAAATCAGCTTTTTACCTCATTATGAAGTTTGCCTTTTCCCAAAATACAGTGAGATCTATTATATACCTAATAAATGTTCAGAGCTGAGCTTAAGGCCCTGAAGTTAACAGTTCAGAAAAGCCTGCAAAGATCCTTCATATGTATTTCCCTTCCATCTACCTTCTAATCATTCACTGCTCAAAAACTATTTCATTAATAATTACTATGAGTCAAGCCTAAGGGATATAAGCACATCTTCCAAAAATATCTGGATGTTGATTCTCAAAATCATATATCTGAGCTCTATCTCTGCCTTAATTTCTATCAAGAAAACAAAAACAAACAAACAAACAAAAGCAGGATGAAAGAGAAGGCCTGATTCAGCCATATTTATTCACACATTCTTTCACAGCTATGTTGTTGTTGTTGTTGTTGTTGTTGTTGTTGTTGTTTGGTTTGGTTTTTTTTAAGACAGCATCTCACTCTGTCACCAAAACTGGAGTGTAGTGACAGAACCATATAGCTCATTAGAACCCCGAACTCCTGGGTTCAAGCATTCCTCCCACTCCAGCCTTCCTAGTACCTGAGACTACAGGCAAGTGACACTACATCCAAATAGTTTATTTTATTTTTTGTAGAGACGGGGGTCTCACTATGTTGCCCAGGCTGGGTCTCAAACTTCTGGCCTCAAGAGATCCTCCTGCCTCAGCCTTCCAAAGATCTGGGATTACAGGTGTAAGCCACTGCACCCGGCCCACAATCATGATTTTGATTGACTTCTTATATTCCATATTCTTAAATGTTGGTGGCCTTGTTAAGTACAATGTATTTTTCTCCTTCAAATATTGATTTATATTTTGAGTGTTGCGTGCATAGTGTTTTCTTTTATCTTAAGCAATTTTTCTTTTGCAGAAGTAGATCAGCTCCACTATGGTAGAAAACAGATAAATAGCTAGATAGTTGATAATTAGAGATAAAGATAGAAAAATATAACATGTTTTCATTTATGAGAAGCTCCAGTCTAATGTACGAAATTGAAACACATAAATTCCAACATAAGTAACATAGACTCCCATTAGTTCTAAACAAATTGCTCCTCTGAAAGTATTAAAGTTTCCATGTTACCTAACTCTTCCAATAATAATATGTTAATCAAAGAAATTGAATTAGCAATATTTTGGTAACTGGTTTCCATAAACCATAAAAACAGTTCTGGGTTTAAAAACAACAACAACAATAACAACAAAAACCTCCTAGGGAGGAGCAAGCATCTCCTTTATATTTTCAGTTGTGCTAAGCATCCTAGAGCAATGACAATGTCTCTGCCTTTGCCTAGTGTGGATTTAGTAACAGGCCAAAATTCTGTATGGATTTACTCTGAAGACTATAAGACTCTGGGTCCCATGCAAGTCTGCCCTTCCAAGTCTGGTTCAAATTGTCTGCTTTTACCATATTCTTTTTTTTTTTTTTTTTTTTTTTTTAGTGTATGTATAAAGTCATTTTTGTTTGTTTGTTGTTTGTTTGCTTATTGGAAAGGATTTTACTCTGTTTCCCAGGTTAGAGTTCAGTGGCATGAAGATGACTTACTGCAGCCTCAACCTCTTGGGGCCAAGCCGTCCTTCCTCTGCAGTCTCCCAAAAAACTGGGACCACAGCATGCGCCACCATGTCTGGCTAATTTTTGTATTTTTTGTGGAGATGGGGATCTCATCATGTTTCCCAGGCTGGTCTCAAATTCCTGGGCTCAAGCAGTCTTCCCACCTTGGCCTCCCAAAGTGCTGGGATTACAGATGTGAGCCACTACGGCAGAGCTATTCTGTTCTTTTCATAGACATTTTGGGATTAATGTAACCTTCAGTTTTTATGATTTGTCACTGACTGCAGGTCATTTACATTTAAAATGTGTCTACATTGCCTCTAACGGGCCATGACTACCACGTTTTTGATGCTGAATTGTAGAAAATGGCTTAAACAATAACTCAGTATGTCTGATCTTAACATAATCAGAACTTTGTTGGATCACAGGTGGTTATATTTGCCTGCAGCTCAATTGGTCTGAATACAATGTAATATTGTATATTCATAAGAATGCAAGTAGTGGTAACTGCATTTTCAGTGAAGTTTAATAAATGTTTTATAGTTTACTTAGTACATAATACATGTTATTTGCTGCAAGTAAATAGCTAATAAGTTTTATCTAACAGGTGTTTTAGAAAAAGATAACCCAAAACATGATTCTTCTCTCATAATAAAAAGATGAACATGCTTTTTTGTGTGTGTATGGTTTATTGAACTGAACTTCTGAGAGTAAAATGTTAGACCTAGAAAATGTGCATTGTGGTGTATTCCCAGTTCTTGCATGTTTGGTTGCAAGTGTTTGAATTTCCAACTTATGTGAAATCAAAAGTAACTGAGATTCAGGCAAATTGTAATTTTATCTCTGAGATTTCCTGATAAAGTAGTACATGGAAGATAATCAAGAAATGCTTGAAAGACTCAGGACAGGTGGAAAACAAGGGCAGGGATGGCACAGCCATGGTATACTAATCATCATTAGATCTTTTCTTTCCTTCTAATCAGAACCACCACTCAAAGTCGTTTATAAAATGCCTGCACGTAGTCTCTACCAACTGACCAAGCGTGGCACTCAAAATAAAACCTATTTGCCACCCTGCCTAATCACATTTAATGACGTAATTATTCCACAAAAGACTGGAGGATCAGAAGAGGAAAGGTCGTGTTATCAAGAGACATAAACAGGTCAGGTGCTATGGCTCATGCCTATAATTCCAACAATTTAGTAGGCCAAGATGGGCAGATGGCTTGAGCTCAGGAATTCGAGACCAGCCTGGGCAACATGGCGAAACCCAATCTACAAAATATACAAAAGTTGGCCAGGTGTGGTGGTGCACACCTGTAGTCCCAGCTACTCAGGAGGCTGAGATTGCAGGATTGGTTGATCTCAGGAGTTTGAGGCTGCAGTGAGCTATTATTGCACCACTGCCCTCCAGCTCAGAGCAAGACCCTGTCTAAAAAAAAAAAAAAAAAAAAAAACAGAAGAAAAGAAAAGTGAACAATGTTGTGTCTTCCATCCCACTTTTGGGGACTTACATTTTTGGAGGCTGGCATTTTATTTATTTATTTATTTTGAGATGGAGTTTCGCCCTTGTTGCCCAGGCTGGAGTGCAATGGTGTGATCTCGGCTTAACGCAACCTCTGCCTCCCAAGTCCAAGCAATTCTCTTGCCTCAGCCTCCTGAGTAGCTGGGATTACAGGCATGTGCCACCATGTCCTGCTAATTTTGTATTTTTAGTAGAGACAGGATTTCTCCATGTTGGTCAGGCTGGTCTTGAACTCCCCACCTCAGGTGATCCACCCACCTCGGCCTCCCAAAGTCCTGGGATTATAGGTGTGAGCTACCGCGCCCGGTAAGGCTGGCATTTTAAAGGTCTGGAGAAGTCCTGCAATAAGGAAGCTTATTTTTCTTAGTTAACCCAGCATTTCTTATTTATTTTAAAAAATAAAAAATAAAAAAAAATCCTTTAAAACATACTTTGCACAACACTTAGAATCTCCTGTCCTACTCATTTGAGGCCAGTCTGTACACGCAGCTCCTCTGTGGGGTGGTTTTAGAATGAGAATACCACGGTATGCTCTTTTCCTCTCACATTCAACAAGGAGTTCCCTAGAACTCCCAAAGTTCTCCTGAGATTTTTGCATATAAAAGCAAGTGTTCAGAAGCTGAGCAGCAGCTAGCAGGCACTATACAGCAGCAGCCACACAGCCTCAGCCGATTGACTTCCTGCCCCGTGAGTACAGAGGGGCTCTTTGTGCTGAGTTGTTACATACATGGCATATATTTCACTTATTCTGAATATTCAAGTGACTGTGTTTGTTTTTGAATTGTCAATCAAATATGTTAAAATTAAATTCAAATATGCCAAAGCCATAATAATCTAAATGAAATCAGATAAATTGCAAGTCGAATAAGTGAAAATTAAAGAATAATTATATCATACTTTTCTGCCTGTTAAAGATCTCAAAGTTCTAATCCTCTCTTTGTACAGGTAAGAAAACGAAGGACCAAAGACATGAAATCACTGTCCGAAGAAATTGATTTGATTGTTTTTAAGGACCAAGAATAATGCAAACTTGATGATGACAAATTATTAGCACATAGAAAGAATTTTCGATACATTAGATATTAGATTAAAGGGGCAATGACTTTGGCAAAGATCTTAAAATGATTGCTTATATGGGTTAAACGACTCTCCTTAAAATATATTTATTGTAATTACATCTTATCTCTTTGCATTCTCTTTATCTCTCTCCCTAAGAGAGATACATACATATATAGGTATGTAAAATCTAGATACACATATACCTGCAAAGATAGGCCTTTGGATGTTCAGCACCTTAATTTCTTTTCATATAACCTGTAAGTTATCATATAACCTATCCTATGCCTCTCTCGTGGAATACATATGTTCACCCAGATGATGGGTATGCTTTATAATAATAGAATTATAGAATGATTAGATAGATTTGTTAATTATAAATAATAATGCTCAGAAATTATTTAAACCTTTCGTAAATTTTTTTTTTTTTTTTTGAGACGGAGTCTTGCTCTGTCGCCCAGGCTGTACTGCAGTGGCGCGATCTCGGCTCACTGCAAGCTCCGCCTCCCGGGTTCACGCCATTCTCCTGCCTCAGCCTCCCGAGTAGCTGGGACTACAGGCGCCCACAACCGCGCCCGGCTAATTTTTTGTATTTTTAGTAGAGACGGGGTTTCACCGTGGTCTCGATCTCCTGACCTTGTGATCCGCCCGCCTCGGCCTCCCAAAGTGCTGGGATTACAGGCGTGAGCCACCGCGCCCGGCCACCTTTCTTAAATTTCAACTGTTACATGGGTTCTTGCTTTTATAATTTTCACACAGTTATAAAATCCCCAGTATTGCCGGTGAAAATATCAAGGCTGTGACCTCACTGCAACAATAACACAGGAGCTAAAACAGCAGGTTGCAAAGCAGACCTTATCTTTAGTTTTTACACATTTCATTCAAACCTATGGTTGTTCTGGGTTGGAGAGTGAAAAGGCATCAGAAGGTCAGGTTTTCAAAGATCAAACTTTCTATTGTTCTTTGAATCAGAGATTGTATGTGAGCGTAGAGCTTTGCATAAGAATTAGTCCTCTTCCTTGTACCAAGTCAGCTATTTTCAGCTCAGCCTAGCAATCTTCGATTTCTTGCTTTGTAACTATGGCAATAAGATTAAATGGCATTCAGTAAAATTCATTTTACAAATTAGCTTGGGAGGGTGTCCATGACTGTGATGAAGGAGCAATACAGAAATACTAGGAATCGAGAGGGAAATTAAATCGGGTTTTGTAATATTCTTCAAAATAATCCTCAAAATCGTCTACTGCCAGATGGCAGTTTGTGAGTGATGTATAGCGACTTGAAATAAAAACAATCAGATAACGGCTTGATAGATTCCTTGGCTCTGCATAAGCCACCACACCTCTCCACTTGCCTCCCGCCATCATACAATGTCCTTTGTCTAGGAGTGCCTGAGTGTCTGTAGCCTTGCCAGAGTCTTTGATCTGGGAGTTTTTATACTAAATAACAGTCAAATCAATTTCAAACACCTTCATTACAGTACACAGCTCATTATGTTCTAGAGAAATGTTTAGCTCCAAGCCCCAGGCCACATTATAATGAGCACAGGAGTGCACACTAGTATACACACTCTACAGTACAGCTCCATATTTCCAGGCGATGGGGAGATCACCACAGGTTTAAGTAAAAAGCAGGCATTCGTTTGCAGCCTTTAAAGGTGGTTCCTAAAGTTTTAAACCATTTGCCATAAAACACAGTTTTAATCTTGTTACGCTGTTAATGTTTTTCCTTTTCATCTATAGCCTTTTTCAAAAGAAAAATGCATATGCAGACATAGGAAAGAAGGAAGTAGATAAATATTTTTTTCAAATTCTTAATGAGTGAGTGTGTGTGTGTGTGTGTGTAGATCACTTCTTTTAAATAATAGATATAAAAGAATTACTTTACTTAAAAACTTTTGGGGCAGATTTCCATTATTTCCATTGTTGGTTCAGGCAGAAACTCAAGTGCCTCATTAAAGCAATAGTTTTATTTATATTTGATTTGCCCTGCTTACTTTGGGAAGGCAGGAAAATGAACAGAACCTCTCATGATCCCATTCTGCTCTCTAATCTTTTTGCTTTTTCAATGTCCAAGTGACCACCCATGAAATTTTTGACATTACACTTGAAATAAATGTGACACAATGTTGGCTGCCAGTGTTTTTTTCTCTCTGATTTAATTATAAATTATTGCTAAAAGCCAGTAATAGGGAAATTACTTCACTGGACACATAAGACATTATCAAAATTACTTGTGTTTCTCTGTTATTAGGAATATAAGCTAGTGGAGTAGAAATCCTTTTTGCTGTCACAATTGATTATCATAAACTAATTGTTTATAACTCTAGATGGAAACAAGTGTATACTGGCATATAAATAATCATAACTTGTTTTCTTGCCATCAAGGCATAGCCTGCTTGGTATCTGAGAAAACACTAGTATAGCAGAGCAATTGCAATGCTTTTTTTTTAATGAAAGCATTGTTACAAAGATAAAACAGATTTTTTTATGCCACATAAGAGAGTGATAACAATTTTCATGTTGACCTTGAAACTCTACTTGAGAACAGGATTCAGCAGTATTTTTAGTTAGCCATGAATATCTTAGAGGTATCTCTGGGAAGAAAATACTCCTTATGTAAAAGAAGCATTTGAACCATCAGTTATAATGCAGTATGGCAGCCAAGGTCTGGCTCAAGGGTCTAGATTACTAAAAGCAGTATACTGTCTGCATAATCCAGGGTCGGCAAATGGAGATGAAACAGGCCAAAGGGAAATCTGAAATCAAGACTTGTCCTTCAGTGCATGTCATTAGAAGCCTTGGTTTCAAGTGGCAGAGGTGATACTGTCTGGAGAACAGAGAAAGTTCACCACTCATTAAGGATGCTGCTCCAAATTGGTCTATGCAGATTAGCTGGACCCATGACTTATTCTCAAATATTGAAATTAAATACAAAATGCCAGCTAACGTCCACAGTAGGAAAGAATTAGAAGGTTCATGAAACATCCTGTGCATTAAGTAAACAAAGAAAGAAAGAAATTCAGAATTATGGACAAATTTTGTCTTAGAAACAGATTTATCTTATAAAGTTATCTAGTACGTTTATAAGATAAGGATTTGCCTATAGAATAACAATTGAGTCACTAAAATTTATTTCATACCTGACATTTTCAGGTAGGCATAAATGAAGAATACATATACCGCAATTTCAAAGACTAAACGTTACTTTGTTTAAATTGGCTGTTTTATGCCTTAGCTTAAATGTTTTTATGAATGAAGAATTGAATTGCTTTGAATCAGTATAAAATAAAATACATGTTGAAATGCACACGTGGACTTGTGTTTTAAACAGGCATTAATGGTCTATAATCAGGGAACAAATCATTAAATAACAAAGCAATAAGTAAGGTGAATTTCTAAAAGAAAAGAAAGAAAAATTAGTACTGTAGAACACATATACACAGAAAACTAGATAAGTAAAGATTCCTCTGTAATTATTAAATGTTATTATGAATCAAATAAGAAATTAGTATTCCTGCTTCATTAGCTGGTAGCATCTGCTCATTAGACAACAGAAATGTTTGTAGTTTGGAAAGAAAAAGTAGGCTTTCCAAATAAGTATCAAAATAAGCCGCCTGTTACATATCTAACCTTTTACACAGCTTTAGAATTCTATAAGCAGGAGAAAATTGCAAATAGGTCTTACCCTGGTACATTGCTGGTGAGAATGTAAAATGGTACAACCACTTTGGAAAACAGCCTGAGGCTTCCTAAAAATATTTAACATAATGTTAAACATACAACCCCGCAATCCCACTATTAGGTCAATATCAAAGAGAAATGAAAATACATGTCCACACAAAAACATACATGAATTATTCACAACATCGTTATTCATAAGAGTCAAAAAGTGGGAACGACCCAAATGTCAATCAAAAGATGAAAGGGTACATAAAATGTGTTATATTCACACAATGGAATAGTATTTGGCAATACAAAGAAATGAAGTGCTGCTACAACATGGATGAACCTTGAAAACATTATTCTATGTGGAAGAAACCAGTCATAAAAGATCACATTACTGCATGCTTCTGTATGAAAGATCCAATAGTTATACCTGATGTAAATGACGAGTTGATGGGTGCTGACGAGTTGATGGCTGCAGCACACCAACATGGCACAAGTATACATATGTAACAAACCTGCACGTTATGCACATGTACCCTAGAACTCAAAGTATAATAATAAATAAATAAATAAATAAATAAAAGAAAGATCGAATAGACAAATCTATGGAGACAGAAGGTAGATTCGTGGCTGCTTAGGGCTGGTGGTG
Organism: Macaca nemestrina; assembly: GCF_043159975.1. Lineage (NCBI taxonomy): Eukaryota > Metazoa > Chordata > Mammalia > Primates > Cercopithecidae > Macaca > Macaca nemestrina. The sequence goes on from NC_092130.1 coordinate 63,451,047, forward strand.
GAGTGGGGTGAATGGGGAGTGTCAGCAAATGGACACTGGGCTTCCTTTTGGAGTGATGAAAATGTTCTAAAATTGATTATGGTAATGGTTGAACAAATCCATAAATATACTAAAAACCAGTGGGTCCATTGAGTCCCATACTTTAAACGGATGAATTTTATGGTATGTAAATTACATCTCAACAAAGCTGTTTTTTTAAAAAAGACATATTTCAACAAGCTCAGGAATAGGATGTTTAAGTTAGCCAGGAAGCTGCTGCCGAAAAGCAGCAAGCAGATTCAAATAAAAGCCCAATTTTCATCCCTGGTTGCTTTCCTCTCTTAAGTATTTCTTTTGTTAGCAATAGAGCTGGTTAACCTATATGTTCTCTCTTTCTCTATCTCTCTTTATGTTAGAAAACAATACTCAGACGAAAACCCAAGGTTTACTGGGATAGGGAATATCAATAGCTGGTGAAAATGTTAGCTGTTCTTCATTTTTTAATTTGTGAATGTCCTGACTGTGTCGCACAAAGCCCACCTCTGATGGAAGAAGAATGTCTACTTGTAACAGGAACCTGTGGATAAGGTTTAATCTCCCTTCTGTTTGGAACAAGGAGAACAATGCACAAACTGAGTCATTACTTAGCTGACAATAGAGCAGATCAGAAAGAGCCGATGCTTATCTGTGGCTGAGAAGACTCAACCATAGTTCTCCTTACCTAAGCAATTTTAAACCCCCTTTGACTTTTTTAATCAGTAAGAAAGGAAGCTCTCCTGTTAAATCGAGGAAGCAACATTTCTAGTATGACTGAATACCACATGGTCAGAATTTCCATCTGTCCTTGAAAAAAGATAGGTGTAATCTGTTCCTGGCTGCAGTGGGAAAGAAGTTTTTTGTTGTACTGTGTTGTTGTTTGTGTGTCTGGTTTTTTTTGGTTTTTTTGTTTTTTTGTTTTTAAATTATTCCCTCATGGGACAAACCTCATCCATTCCATTCATAGAAATGTTTCCCAGGAAACTTCCTTTCAGAGCTAGGAGATGCATAGAGAGATGCAAACTGAGACCTTGGGGGAATGTTAATGAAGAGCATGAATGTCTCTGCCTTGTTGTGGGACTTGCACATTGACAATGGCCAGGAATATCACTTAACAGGAGTGCAGACTGTTTCCTTGGAATTCCACAGTATGGGCAGCTTGACTAGAAGAGTTGAACACTGCTTTATCATTTGGGCCAAGAAATGTCTGTTCTTACCTGTGAACATGAAGATTTCAGTCTATCTCTTCCCACTCTTTTTGCCTGAGAGTCATATAAATCTTGATTCTCTGTTGCCAACTAACCTACAGTAAAGGGAATTCCACGACTCCTCTTCTGTACCCACCCTACCAATCCACTTCTAAGAGTTTTGATGCCTGGTTTAAAAAATTAAGGTCAGATATCAAATAGTCATTGTCATCTGCTTCATCAGAGCTCCTTGAGTGAATCTTTTAAAAATTAAGGATTAATTTTTAAGGATTAATTTCATTAACACACAGGTATTTTTATTTGCTGTGAAATTCTGATTATAATTGATATTTAGGGTTCTCTTTTTCCCTGAAGAAAAAGAAATCTTCTAAGATGTCTGAAAAACCTAGATAATATTTTTATCAATATTTTCTAATACTGAGTGAGAATGATAATATTTGACATTTGGGTAGCCATTCACAAAGCATCCTCATATTCTTGTCTCATTGGAGACCACCAACAGTTATTATAGGTCCAAAGATGTAGTTGTTTTATATATAAAGAAGGAGTCTAGAGAAAGCAAAATGTTCATCTAAAGACCCAAGAGCAGTAACAGGAAAAGCCAAGACCATAACCCATGTCTCTAAAACCAATCTGCCTCGTGCAGTGAATAAACATCAAACCTAACCCTCCCCTAAATGAAGCCTTGAGTCCCTCTCTCAAGGGTAAAATCAGCTCTGTGTTAGACAAAAACTACATCAACAATTTAGTAAATAAGATTTGTTCATTTGTAAAGTTGTCAAGAATAAATGTTGGAATTAAGAAAGAATAAAAACATGATGTTCACCAAGGACTAGAGAGTCACCTGTAAAGAAGGCTCATTAGACTGGTTTCTCTGTCCATGGTCAGACACGTGATCAAGGCGCACAGATAAAATATACCACGTCTCCCATAAAGCCTCCATAATTCTGCAGTCAGAAGTAATGTCTCCTCCCATGAACTCTACACATCCTTTCCTTATTTGACATGCTGCTGCCCATTCCAAAGGAAAGCTGCATTCCAAGACTATGTATCTTGGAAAGAGCTTTGGATTTGGAGCAAGAAAAGTAGAGTTTCAGCTCTGATCTTGGGCAAGTCACTTAACCTTGCTGCATTTCTGAAAGAAAAGATAGATATAACAGGGTTGGTATAAGGCTTAAATTTGCTAATACTTTCAAAACAGTTGGCAAATAGTAAGTAATCAATAAGTGTTAGCTATTATTTTTATTAATCTAACATACCCATTTTATAAACAACAAACAGGCATGGACAAAAGAAAAGGCTTACACAAAGGCAAAAGTATATAAATAATAATACCCAACTAGCAGGACTATTGTGAGGGTTAAGTGTATGTGACTTGTGCCTTACAAAATGAAAGTAATTTGTGTACATAGGCTAATATACCATTTGGATTGAATGACCTTGAAGGTAAGAGCAGTATCTTTTATTTTGTCCCTTGCCCAGAGCCTTGAAGAGGACTTTTACAGAGTCAGTGCTAAATAAGCGTTAACTGAATTAATTCCACATACATCAGGACATCAGAGGTTTTATCCCAAGGTTATAGATGATTTAATTTATTAATTTTTAAAAATCGGTCCTTCTCCAGATTCAACTTGGACCTACTTTTTCATTATAATATCAACAAAACACCATTGATTCTTGATTTAGTAATCTGACTACCCTGCCCTCTGGTGTAGAAAACCCTTGGACCAATTTGAGCACTTGAGCTGCTAAGAAAATTTTTTTTCTGCTGAGCACGGTGGCTCACACTTGTAATTCCAGCACTTTGGGAGGCCAAGGTGGGAGGATCACCAGGTCAGAAGTTCAAGAGCAGCCTGGCCAACACAGTGACACCCTGTCTTTACTAAAAACGAAAAAATTGGCATGGTGGTGGATGCCTGTAATCCTAGCTACTTGGGAGTCTCAGACAGGACAACCACTTGAACCCAAGAGGCGGAGGTTGCAGTCAGCCAAGATCGCATCATGGCATTCCAGCTTGGGCAACAGAGCTAGACTCCATCTCAAAAAAAAAAAAAAAGAAAAAAAGAAAGAAAATTGTTTTTCTACTATCAGTTGGTTCTAACCATCTAATACTCAAGCATTCATTTAGGTGTAGTATGAGTTTCTTTTTTCAGAAGTTTATTTCCATCAAGAATAGGTGGCCAAAGTTAGGACAAGGTGAAACTCCTCAGCCATAAAAACCATTCTGAATTACAGGCCTTCTATGCTTGCAACATACCAATTTTTTCCAAAATCCACGGCTCGCCTCCTTTATTTGTTTGCTAGCCAACACATTTTACCTGTTCATGATAGTTCTCAGTTGAAAGTTTTCTAGTTGGCCTTGCTAGGAAAAGGGGATGCGCAGGCTCCAGTGGATTCCTCAGGAGGTCTCCAGTACACATTTGCTCAGAAGGGTCTTTGCTGGCGATGTCTATTAGGGGAGAGACAAAAACAGAAAGGCTTGGGAAATGTAACAGGTGTTTTGCTTCTTGAGATGGGTTCTGATAGTAGAATCAAAAGCCATGGTCAGAAAGGTGTGGGTGAGGCCGGGCGTGGTGGCTCAAGCCTGTAATCCCAGCACTTTGGGAGGCCGAGACGGGTGGATCACGAGGTCAGGAGATCGAGACCATCCTGGCTAACACGGTGAAATCCCGTCTCTACTAAAAAATACAAAAAACTAGCCGGGCGAGGTGGCGGGTGCCTGTAGTCCCAGCTACTCGGGAGGCTGAGGCAGGAGAATGGCATGAACCCGGGAGGCGGAGCTTGCAGTGAGCCGAGATCGCGCCACTGCACTCCAGCCTGGGTGACAGAGCCAGACTCCGTCTCAAAAAAAAAAAAAAAAAAAAAAGAAAGGTGTGGGTGAGCTGACATTGCTCTTTCTTTCCTTTAAGTTGCTACTGCTTGTTCCCTTTTGCATATTTGGATAAAGATGAAAATTTATCTTAAAACTCCTTTGAAAGCCATAATTTTGTCCAGGAATAAGGTCAACTCCAGGATACCTATATTGAGTATTCTAGACATTTCAGACTCAATGTTCTTTGTGGTTGAGAATGAAATTTTAGATTTTTACTGCATCATGCTTTTTCATCATCGGAGCTGCCTCAGCATCTTGAAGCAATGGTCTTTCACAATTTAAACAATGGATCCAACACCTTAGAAAGTTCAATTAGAATTTGAATACTTTTGCCAGGCACGGTGGCTCACGCCTGTAATCCCAGCACTTTGGGAGGCTGAGGCAAGTGGATCACCTGAGGTCGGGAGTTCAAGACCAGCCTGACCAACATGGAGAAATCCCATATCTACTAAAAATACAAAATTAGTTGGGGTGGTGTGCATGCCTGTAATCCCAACTACTTGGGAGGCTGAGGCAGGAGAATCGCTTGAACCTGGGAGGCCGAGGTTGTGGTGAGCTGAGATGGCACCATTGCACTCCAGCCTGGGAAAAAAGAGCGAAACTCCATCTCAAAAAGAAAAAAAGAATTTGGATACTTATGAATAAACTGGGAACATGATTTTGAGTTATTGGAAGAAGTTAGAAACATTAATTCAACGTTCTGATTAGGAAAAACAAAAAAAAAGAAAGCAGTATTTCCTAAGTTTCATACTCTAGTCTCTCTTAAAAATGATTCTAGGAGCACAATGCCAAATTATGGGCATACAAGGACACTCTGGCTAGACAAAAAGGAAGAAAACTAGGTGAGCAATGAACCTTATTAGCATGTGTCCTCTCAGGCTGATGACTGTCATTAGGCTGCTGGAGAATGACATCATTTTCTCTAAGAGGCAGTCAGCTCGAAAATGTCAACTATCTCCATGAATTAATTCTTGCAGCTGCTTTACGTTGCCTTCTGCTCCTTGCCAAAAGAAATGGACATATTTCATTTCTGGGATCTGTCAGACATGTTGCTGTTTTAAATACTACATTTTAAGCCCAGTCCAATCTGAACATACTTTGTTTTGGGAAGCCTGTCGAAAAAAACATTGGCTTCAATAAAGTAAAAGTTCAAGGTGCAAAACTCTGTAATCTCTTTTTTGGCACAAATTGCTTTCATTTTATAACGTCATTATAATGTCATTTTTTTTCCCAAAGACTTCTATAGTATAAAGTTGTAGGAACACTTATACTACCCTGGTGTTGTTATAAAATAGTGATAGAAGGAAGTAAAGATAGGAGTACAGAGAAGAGTGGTGGATTTGAGGGGACAGTTATAACTGCAAACACCACTCAGTCAAAAGTTCTTGCCTCTCAATGCAGTTCTTTTTCACTTCATCAGACACATAAGAAAAAAATAGGGTCATTTGTTAATTTATTCAATGATCATTATTGCATGTCTGTATTTGTGCACATTCTGCGCCGGGCACTAGGAAAGCAAAATGAATTAGATACTTCCCACCTGTAAGAGAGCCCCAAGTTTAGTATGGGAGAGAGACACGTCAAGGGAAATATTAAATTAGCTTGAAAATTCCATGAGAGAAAGAGACTCAGATATTTCTGAGAATGAATTTTTTAAAAAGATTATGTGTGTTTACATACACACCCACACAATCCTGCACATAGAGGTGAGTGAGAAGATGGAAAAGAAAGGCAGAAAGCCGTCTCAAAAAAATAACTACAAGCTGGGTGCAGTGGCTCATACCTGTAATCCCAGCACTTTGGAAGGCTGACGCAGGAGTAAGGCTTGAGCCTAAGAGCTAGAGACTAGCCTCAGCAACATAGTGAGACCTCGTCTCTACTAAAAATTAGCCAAGTGTGGTGGTGCATGCCTGTAGTCCCAGCTACTCAGGAGGTTGAGGCGGGAGGATCTCTTGAGCCCAGGAATTTGAGACTGTAGTGAGCTATGATCATGGCACTGCACTCCAGCCTGGGCAACAGAGCAAGACCCTCTCTCACATAGATAAATAAGTAAATATATACGTATCAGGAATAACTTTTATAGGTCACTAAAGCACTGGCCATGATATTAGAAGCTCTAGAAGGAGCTCGGCAATCCCTTGAAATAGCTTTCTTGTCTTCTGTCTAATGTCTAGAATACTTTAAACTGAAAACAAACACAGTACTTTAAGCCTACTGCTAGACTTGAAAACTGGGAGACATAAACCATTGATCTAAAGAAACACAAAGATGTGTAATGGACAGATACTACATTGTCTTTCTGACAGTAAGTTTGAAGGGAGGTGATTGTATTATAAAAGCATAATGCCTAAGTGATAGTAAATGAGCAAAACTGAGGACTAGAAAAAGAATATGCTTCCTTTCATGTTTTTATTTTAAATTGAGTTTTAATTTACATGCAGTGAAATGCACAGATCTTAAATGTTACAGTTTGATGTTTTCCTGAATGCAAACACTCATACAGCACACACTGCTGTCAAGTCACAAAACATTTCCATCATCCCATAGAGCTTCCTCCAGCCCTTTCCAGTCAATCTCCATGGCCCTCCTGGCCAAAGACCATCACTGTACTACTGATATTTGTCACCATAGATTAGCATTGCCTATGTCCTTCAATTTTATATAAATACAAATATTCTATAGGTACTCTTGCTTCTGACATCTTTCATGCAGCACAATATATCCTGTCTTCTGAAGACCAGTGGTTGGTTTCCTTTTATTATTGAGTAGTATTCCATTGTATGAATATACCATAGCCTGTTTATCCAGATTATGTTGATGAACATCTCAGTTATTTGCAGTTTTCAAACTTGCTATTATGAACAAAGCTACCGTGAACATTCTTGTACAAGTGTTTTTGTAGATATATGTGTTCATTTCTATTGAGTAAATACCGAAAAATGGAATTGCTGGGTTGTAAGGTAAATATGGGTTTAACTTTTTCAGGGGGAATTAATCATGAAAGTAGGAGAATTTTGAAATTCAAATTTGCAGAATGAAACCGAGAAGAAAATAATGGGCACACAGCCTATGGGAGGAGGATAAGTAGAAGAAGGGGATAGAGAAGTGCCTGTGGACTTTGGAAAGGGGAATAGTCAATACGAATCATAAGGTGCACAGAGGGTTTCTGTTTAGCATCCAGCTTCTGGGACATTGCCAAAGTCTGCGATATTGTTAGCAGAGTCTACAGAGTCTGAAATAATTACTGGAACTTCTGAAAGTGTTATGAAGCTTTTCAGAAAATGACATTGTTTCTGGGAAGCCTAAGAACATACAAGAATAAAATCCTACCTATTGTCCAAGAGTCTGTTTCCTGCAGACCTGATTTGGTAGAAAAGATATCCAGCTGCACACTGGATGTTGGTCCATCCACCGTCATCAGACATCATCATTTCCATTGCATCTTGAGAACAGGATCTGAATTAGAACAGGTCTTTCTCTGGCTGGATCTAGGTTCAACCACTTTGATGGTATAAGCCATCTCTCTGGCCGCCCTTTGCACTCTTAGGTCTATACCTAAGAGCTTTGAGGTAAGGGATCTAGATAAGATGGATCAGCTTACTAGCTGGAAGTTCATACCATTCAAATACTATCGGTTTTCCTTCTATTTTGCCAAAGCCAACTTTAAGTTTTTAAATTAAATTTTTTCAGTGGGTTGAGCTTCATATGTATTACCTTTGATCATCAAAAAGGAAAATGAGATCTGAGTACAGTGGGCATACCTGTAGTCCAGTTACTGGGAAGGCTGAAGCAAAAAGATCTCTTCATCCCAGAATTTTAAGGCTGGCGTATAATCACATTGGTGAATAGCCACTGCACTCCAGCCTGGCCAATACAGCAAGACCCCATCTCTTTTTAAAAAAGGTGGAGAAATGAAAGGTTGTTGAATAATCCCATCTACTTTGTTTTTGCCAACCCAACATATGTTTCATAATTCAGAACTGACAGCTGAAGTTGGGTGTGGTGGCTCATGCCTGCAATCCCAGCATTTTGGGAGGCCAAGGTGGGTGGATCACTTGAGGCCAGGAGTTCGAAACCAGCCTGGCCAACATGGTAAAACCCTGTCTCTACTAGAAATACAAAAATTAGCTGGGTGTGGTGGTGCACACCTGTAGTCCCAGCTACTAGGAGACTGAAGCACAATAATCGCTTGAACCCGGGAGGCAGAGCTGAGTCGAGATCATGCCATTGCACTCCAGCCTGGGTAAGACTCTGTCACAAAAAAAAGAATTGGTAATTGAGATTTCTAGCTCTATTTTCCTTGATTGTTATCAACTACTCTCCAAGAAAATAGATTTCCAAACCACAAATTCCCCTGACAAGAGCCCTAACTTTCAGGAAAGATATATAATATTCATAAAATTTACTTATAACACAATGACAACAATAATACATACATATACATACAAACTCACACACATACTCTTACCCTAGGAATCTCTGAAACAGTGGACAGCCAACAACTGATCATGTGGGGAGAAGTTTGAGTGCTACTCTCACCTCTTTCCTACAAAGGGATCTACACGTGTACAGAACTTTATTTATAAAGCTCTTCATACAGAGGATCAAGTAGCCTGAGATATGTTACTTTGCTGTAACAGGAAAAAAAAAATCAGTGACATATAATGATATATAAAAAGAGAAGCTATTTCCTGCTCACATTACTCTCCCACACTGAGTGTTGTTGAATGGATAAGGGATTAGGAGCCCTGGGACCAGTGTTTCCACTACTAGCCATGTGTCCTGGATCAAGGCACTTAGCTTCTCTGAACTATAAAATAATAATATTGTGCCAGATAATCTCTAAGACTTTTTCCAACACTGAAATTTTGAAACAAATAAAGAAAAATCACCAAATTACAAGATCACTTTTCAAATGGGCACAGAACCACAATTTGGATGCTCCAATTATTTTGGTCATCACCATGATCAATAATGTTCCCAGCAGGCTAATGAATTATACCACTAGCTGGGTGGATCATTAAGGTGACGATGACACTCTGGCTGACTGTGCATGTTCCATTCCAGCCTCTGTGTTCAGCCAAGGCTAAAAGGTAAAATGTTCAAGTGCCTTTAACTAGGGGTCTTTTTTCTCATGTTGTAGTTTTTATCCATTTTATTTGTCAAATGGAAATAAATAATGAGGCCACAGGAGTAAAAGAGAGCTAAGAATATGGAGTCAATAGTCTTGAAAAAATTCAACAAATATTTATTTAAAACTTCCTAAGTGGGCCGGGTGTGGTGGCTCACGCTTGTAATCCCAGCACTTTGGGAGGCCGAGGTGGGTGGATCACGAGGTCAGGAGATCGAGACCATCCTGGCTAACACGGTGAAACTCCATCTCTACTAAAAATACAAAAAATTAACCGGGCGTGGCGGCAGGAGCCTGTAGTCCCAGCTACTCGGGAGGCTGAGGCAGGAGAATGGCGTGAACCCGGGAGGCGGAGCTTGCAGTGAGCCGAGATCGTGCCACTGCACTCCAGCCTGGGCGACAGAGCGAGACTCCGCCTCAAAACAAAAACAAAAACAAAAACAAAAACAAACTTCCTAACCGGTAGTATTAAATACAGGAAGAACCAACTGAATGAGATCCTTATTCTGCCCCTAAGGTACTCACAAGCTACAATGTAGATCAGTGAAGAAAGAGATAACTATACTAGAATATGGTAAGTGTTATAATAAAGAAATTCCCTCCTTATCTGGTCTCTTTCAGTCTTGTGTCTTTCCTTACAGATGATTCTTTTCTTTTCTTTTCTTCTCTTTTTTTTTTTTTTTTTCGAGAAGCAGTTTTGCTCTTGTTGCCCAGGCTGGAGTGCAATGGCATGATATTGGCTCACTATAACATCCGCCTCCTGGGTTCAAGCGATTCTCCTGCCTCAGCCTCCTAAGTAGCTGGGATTATAGGCATGCATCACCATGCCTGGCTAATTTTTGTATTTTTAGTAGAGACAGGTTTCACTGTGTTGGCCAGGCCGGTCTTGAACTCCTGGCCTCAGGTGATCCGCCCACCTCGGCCTCCCAAAGTGCTGGGATTACAGACGTGAGCCACTGCGCCTGGCCCTTACAGCTGATTCTTGAACTTTACCTACTAATGAACTCCAGACTTACATAACCAAATGACTGATTGCATGGTATCTCCACTCAAATGTCTAAAAGATCTCTCAAACTCAACATCCCTCCAAAATAGAACTCTTGATTTTTCACTCCCAAAATAAGCTCCACCTAAGACTTGCCATCTCTCTAAATAACATCTCCATCTACCCAGTTGTTCAAGTCCCTCACGGTCGTCTTTGATTCATTGTTTCCTTCACTCTTCACATCTAATTTTTCATTTTCCCACTGGTTTTGCTTCCACTTCCTATTCCAAATCTATTCACAACTTTCCATGTTCACAACAACAACGCTAGCCCACGCTCATATTTCCTCTATTCTGGTTCATTACAATAGTGTTCTAACTGCTTCCATTCTTCCTTCCCTTCTTTACCTAACAGGCAGATTCATCTTTTTAAAATGGCATTGAGGTTTCTTAGCCCCTTTCATAAAAACCTGCAACGGCTTCATATTGAAGTTAGACTAAAATCCAAATTAGTGTGTGTTAGGCCCTGCCTATTTCTCCATACTCTTGTCTTGTAGATGCCACCTTGCTCACTGTGATCTGGGTTCAAGGATTTTTTGCTGATATTTGACCAGGTCAAGCTTGTTCTTCTCACAAGATTTTTGCAGTTGCTATTAGGTTGGGGCAAACGTAATTGCGGTGTTTGTAATTTAAAAGTAATGCCATTGCTTTTAAAAATAATGTAGAAAAAAATTATTTTGCTATCTACATTGGCGTTCATTTCTCTCAAAATGATGAACCAATAACTGGTGCTTCCATTTGTTATGACCTCCTGAATTAGTCCTTTTACTTTCTCAGAATTTAGAACACTAGTAAGTTGAATCACTGACCGTTAAAAAACACAGAACTCTAGGAGAAAATATTTGCAAAAGACATATTTGTAAAGCACTGTAAAGTTTCCCAAAATACGCAAAGAAAAAAAAAAAACCCTTAAAACTAAACAATAAGAAAATGAACAACACAAATGGGCAAAAGATCTGAACAGACACCTCACCAAAGGTGATATACAAATGACAAGCATATGAAAAGATGCTCAAAAACTATAATTACATTTGCACCAACCTAATACTTCCTCTAATAGAATTCATCCTCCAGAACTTTTCTATGGCTGCTTCCTTCTCATAATTGTGATCTCAGCTCAATTGGTACCTGCTCTTAAAGAGTTTTTCTTGTAACTCAATCTAAAGTAGTCCCAACTCACATCAAATCATTATCTATCCCCATAGTCAGCAAACTAGAGCCAGCAAGTGAAATCTGTCCCTGGACTATTTGTATAAATAAAGTTTTATTGGAGCACAGCCATACCCTTTTGTTTACACACTTTTGTTTACACACTGTCTGTGACTGCTTTCATGTTGCAACTATGGGTTGAATAGTTGTGACAGAGACTTTATGGCTTGTAAAACCTAAAATATTTACTATCTGGCTTTGATAGAAAAACATTGCCAAGCCCTGCCATCTCCGTCACCCTGTTTATCTGTCTCCTCCTCTTCCTCCATCTTCACTCCTAACACTGCATGGGATTATCTTGCTTATTTATTTGTTTTCTTGTTTATTGTCTATTAGCCTTCCCTAGACTGTAACCTCCATGAGGTTAAAATGGACATCTTGGTCACTGTCCAATACCCATACAGAGCCTGGCATGTGGGAGCTAATCAAAAAATAACTGGTGACTAAATGATTAATCTTATTTGTCAAATTCTTCTCATATGTTATTGTAATTGGTATAATCCTAGTACAAGAAAAGTCTGGATCTGGTTATCTCTAGAAGCAGTTAGCAAAATTGAGCATTTTTCATTGTTATATCACTTAAAGGACTTAATGCCAAGTCTTCTGCATAATAAACCTTCAAAAAAAAGTTGCTGAATAAAAATAGTATAGGGCAAGAAGGGTGGAGGGAAAGAGGGGCTCAGAGCAAGACCCTATAAACTCACTTTATCTTTGCCATCTTACTTCTCAGGAGCCTATTGATAGGACTCACAAGATTCAAGGTGCCTTGCCCAAACAGATGTTCATTCCTCTTTGACACACCTTAAGAAAGAGTTCTGTAGTTAAATAGCTTTGAAAAAAGATGTGTACTGTCACCCTCCCCCATCACAATGAACATCACCGTGAAGGCACTGAGAAGGCCCACAACTAAGAAGCCACTTCCGTTATATTTTAATCTGACTCTTCACAAACTTATTTTACACCAGCTATCTTTCAAATCCTCACAGAACGAATGTTTTGTGAAATTGACTTTGAAAGACATCGTGCTAGAAATAACATAATTTTGCTATCTATATTGGCTGTTCATTTCTCTTAAAATGATGAATTAATAACTGATGCTTCCATTTGTTATGACCTCCTGAATTAGTCCTTTTACTTTCTCAGAATTTAGAACTCACGTAAGTTGAATCCCTGACTATTAAAAAACACAGACCTCAAGGAGAAAATATTTGCAAAAGATTTATCTGTAAAGCACTGTTACTCAAAATATGCAAAAAAAAAAAAAAAAAAAAAACTCTTAAAACTGTACAATAGGAGGCCAGTCGCGGTGGCTCACGCCTGTAATCCCAGCACTTAGGGAGGCTGAGGAGGGTGGATCACAAGGTCAGGAGTTCGAGAACCCTGGCCAACATGGTGAAACCTTGTCTCTACTAAAAATATAAAAATTAGCTGGGCATGGTGGTAGACGCCTGTAATCCCAGCTACTGTGGAGCCTGAAGCAGGAGAATTGCTTGAACCCTGGAGGCAGAGGTTGCAGTGAGCCAAGATCGTGCCATTGCACTCCAGCCTGGGCAAAAAACAAAAAACAAAACAAAAACTGTTTTGTTCCATCTCAAAAAACAAAACAAAACAAAAAACAAAACAAAAACTAAACAATAAGAAAATGAACAACACAAATGGGCAAAAGATCTAAATAGACACCTCACCAATGGTGATATACAAATGACACACATATGAAAAGATGCTCAATGTCATGTATCATTAGGAAACTGCAAATTAAAACAACAAGATACCACTATGCACAGACACCAAGTTTTGGTGACGACGTGGAGTAACATGAACTCTCATTCATTGCTGGTGGGAATGCAAATGCTACAATTTCTCACAAACCTAAACATATTCTTACTATATGATACAGATATTATGCTCCTGGGCATTTAATCAAAGTAGTTGAAAACTTATGTCCATACAAAAACCTGCACACAAAGGTTTATACTAGTTTTATTCATAATTGCCCATTTTTAAGGCAACCAAAGTGTCCTTCACTAGATGAATAGACTTTTTTAAAAAACTGTAGTACATCCATAAAAGGAATGTCATTCATCTATTTTTTTTTTTTTTAATGAGCTAGCAAGCCACCAAAAGACATGAAGTGATGCATGTTGCTAAGTGAAAGAAGCCAGTCTGAAAAGGCTACATCCTGAATGATTCTAATAATATTACATTCTGGAGAAGGCAAAACCATAGAGATGGTAAAAAGATCAGTGGCTCCCACGGCCTTGGGAGAAGAGAGGGAGAGATAATAGGTGGAGTAAAAGGGATTTTCAGGACAGTGAAACTATTTTGTATAATTTTGTAATCGCGGATCTGCGATATTAAATACTTGACAAAATCCCTATGTGTTTAGAACATGAAGAGAGAGCCCTAATGTAAACTATGGTCTTCAGCTAATAATAATGTAGAGTATTGGTTCATCCATTGTAACAGGTGTACCACACTAATGCAAGATGTTAATAATAGGGGAAACTGAGGGTGGGGAGAAGGGGGAAAAGTATATGAAAATTGCACCTTCTGCTCAATTTTTCTGTATACCTAAAACTGTGCTAAATAATGAAGTCTATTATAGAACACACATAAACACACACACACACACACACACACACACACAAATTTTTTAAAATAGCAGAACCCCAGGCTGGGTGCTGTGGCTCACACCTATAATCCCTGCACTTTGGGAGGCCGAGGTGGGTGGATCACTTGAGGTCAGGAGCTTGAGACCAGCCTGGCCAACATGGGGAAACCCCATCTCTGTTAAAAATACAAAACTTAACCGGGCGTAGTGGCACATGCCTATAATACTTGGGAGGCTGAGGCAGGAAAACTGCTTGAACCTGGGAGGCGGAGGATGCCGTGAGTTGAGATCGAGCCACAGCACTCCAGCCTGGGCAACAGAGTGAGACTCGGTCTCCCAAAAAAAGGCAGAACCCCAAAATGCTGAAGACCTACTTGTCTATTGGAGGAAATGTAGGAGTGGAGGGCAAGTGGAGAGAAAGAACTGTGGACTTGAACTAAACTTGAAGACCTGCCTTAGCAGTATTGGGGGCCAGTATCTTAGCCTCTGAACTGGACACACCCAAGCTTTAGTCTTGACTCTATCACATCCCTGCTGTGCTACCATGGACATGTTTTGGAACCTCTCTCCCAGATTTGACTTCCTCCTTTTAAAAATGGTGATAATAAAAGCACTTTTCAAGGGTTTCTGTAAGAATCAAGTCAGACAATGTATGTAAAGCAGGCAGCATAGTGTCTGGCACATTATAGGATGTCGATATTTAAATACTATTGTTAGTTATCAGGTCAAATCACTTAAACATTTTAAACCTGTTGATAGGTAAGAATAAAGGAAAACAAGTACAGAAAGTACTATGTAAATGGCTTTATCTTGACTCCAGGCCACCATCTAGGTGATGCTTCTGATTACTGCCCTGATAGTTTGTCTGTTAGAATCAGATGGTTCTCCTGACCTTGGGCCTCTTTATCAGCAGCACTTACAATTTACACTTTTGTCAGGAGGACTATTCCTTTCCATAATCAGCCAAGTCGTGCCAGTTTGTAAATGACACGCTGGGAACAAGTTAGGTCCTTTTGCAAACTACATCAATCAACTCTTCCAGATCACACTGGTATTCACTAATAAAATATTCCCACAGTACACTAGAGTGTCTTTGTAGGTTGGGTCACTTACCATCACATTTCCTACTTATTCCTACAGAGTAAATAATTTGTATATTTGGAAAATACAGCATTGTTTTATACCATTGATAATTAGTACTGAGTTAGAAAAGTCCCCTTTTCTACAAATGCATGCCCAGCTTTCTTCCATTACAGTATGTTACTTATTTTATTAAAATAAATTAAATCCAGGGCCAGGCACAGTAGTTTGCACCTGTAATCCCAGCACTTTGGGAGGCTGAGGTGGGTGGATCACGAGGTCAGGAGATGGAGACCATCTTGGCCAACATGGTGAAACCCTGTCTCTACTAAAATACAAAAATTAGCCGAGCATGATGGCGCATGCCTGTAATCCCAGCTACTTGGGAAGCTGAGGCAGGGGAATCGCTTGAACCCAGGAGGTGGAGGTCGTAGTGAGCTGAGATCGCACCACTGCACTCCAGCCTGGTGACAGAGCAAGACTCCATTTCAAAAAGATAAATAAATAAAAACAAAAAATAAATTAAATTCAGAATAATCATCTTTGTCTATAATCAAATTTGCCAGTTATCAACAACTTGTTATTTCTAAAAGAAAAATTCAAATAAAAAGTAAACTCTGATTTCAGAAACACCCAGGCTTAAGCACACAATTGCCATTAATTGCACAATCCATGTGATTCATTTCCTGCCTCTAGTGAAACAGAAAGAATAGATTCATTGAAGTAGGAGGAGAACAAAGGGCAGGAAGACCCATAAGCTTCAGAAAGGAGGACACTTTTTTTTTTTTTTTGAGACGGAGTCTCGCTCTGTCACCCAGGCTGGAGTGCAGTGGCCGGATCGCAGCTCACTGCAAGTTCAGCCTCCCGGGTTCACGCCATTCTCCTGCCTCAGCCTCCTGAGTAGCTGGGACTACAGGCGCCCGCCACCTCGCCCGGCTAGTTTTTTTTTTTTTTGTATTTTTAGTAGAGACGGGATTTCACCATGTTAGCCAGGATGGTCTCGATCTCCTGACCTCGTGATCCACCCGCCTTGGCCTCCCAAAGTGCTGGGATTACAGGCTTGAGACACCGCGCCCGGCCAGGAGGACACTTTAAGGAAGATAGAAACAAGGAATCTATAAAACAGGATTTGTTTACGTTTTTTGTTTTGTTTTGTTTTTGTTTTTGTTTTTTTGAGACAATGTCTCCCTCTGTCTAAAAGGCTGCACTCCATCCTCTCTGGGTAGGCTGGAGTGCCATGGTGCAATCATAGCTCAGCCCAGTCTCCAACTCCTGGCTCAAGGGATCCTCCTGCCTCAGCCTCACAAGTAGCTGCGATTACAGGCACCATTATGCCTGGCTAATAAAATACGGTTTTAAATCTAGCAATAGACCATAATATGTAGGTTTAATGACCATGTCCTATCGCCTTGGAACTACATATTTATAATGGTTGTTTAGAGGGAAGTTCTGAGCCAAACAAACTTTATGGAAAAGATTTTTTGTATAAATGCGGCTGAATTTTTTGAGACAGATAACTAACCAACACAAATCAAATTAATTAAAACATTCTGATAAATACGAAGTTTGCTGTAAATAAAACTGAGAGGACTGACTGGTCTGTAATTACATCTGTGCTATTTTTAACCACGAAGCATCCTTTCTCCCAACCTTACCATAATCATGAAAATTCTCAGTCCTTTAAAAAATATATTTTATTTAGAAAATCATATGCTGTAGTTTTCTATTGGGATCAGCTTAGTCACTCCATCGAAAACAACTAATTAACTTCCTATGTCACTGATTATAAATAGCATCCCAAACTAATCATTACCATCTACTTTCAAACTTGCAATCTTATTTCCTCTTCCATGACATGAAAGATTTCACTGGAAATGTGTGAGTCTTATCGTGGACTCTGAGTCATTTATCACCAAGAAGTATGGCTTATGTGATCAACCAGCCTGAATAAGCATTGTATTCATCACAGGAAGTAGGTACGGACTTTCATCCCTTTGACTTACCATTATCTAATGAGGTAAGAAAAAGATAAATTCTTCAAAAAGTAAAAATCTAAGGCCGGGCGCGGTGGCTCAAGCCTGTAATCCCAGCACTTTGGGAGGCCGAGGCGGGCGGATCACAAGGTCAGGAGATCGAGACCACAGTGAAACCCCGTCTCTACTAAAAATACAAAAAATTAGCCGGGCACGGTGGCGGGCGCCTGTAGTCCCAGCTACTCAGGAGGCTGAGGCAGGAGAATGGCGTGAACCCAGGAGGCGGAGCTTGCAGTGAGCCGAGATAGCGCCACTGCACTCCAGCCTGGGCAACAGCGTGAGACTCCGTCTCAAAAAAAAAAAAAAAAAAAAAAAAAGTAAAAATCTAGATAGAAATATTCCAAATAACATTCCTTTTTTTTTTTTTTTTTTTTTCGAGACGGAGTCTCGCTCTGTCGCCCAGGCTGGAGTGCAGTGGCCGGATCTCCGCTCACTGCAAGCTCCGTCTCCCGGGTTTACGCCATTCTCCTGCCTCAGCCTCCCGAGTAGCTGGGACTACAGGTGCCCGCCCCCTCACCTGGCTAGTTTTTTTTTTGTTTGTTTTGTTTTTTTGTTTTTTTTGTATTTTTTAGTAGAGACGGGGTTTCACCGTGTTAGCCAGGATGGTCTCGATTTCCTGACCTCGTGATCCGCCCATCTCAGCCTCCCAAAGTGCTGGGATTACAGGCTTGAGCCACCGCGCCCGGCCTCACATTATCTCTTTAAATGATTCTTATTGAGGACGGATGCGGTGGCTCACACTTGAAATCCCAGCACTTTTGGAGGCTAAGGCAGGCAGATTGCCTGAGGTCAGGAGTTCGAGACCAGCCTGGCCAACATGGAGAAACCCCATCTGTAGTAAAAATACAAAAATTAGCTGGGCGTGGTGGTGTGCATCTGTAATCCTAGCTATTCAGAAGGCTGAGACAGGAGAATCACTGGAACCTGGGAGGCAGAGATGACATAAGCCGAGATCATGCCACTGGACTCCAGCCTGGGTGACAGAGTGAGACTCTGTCTCAAAAAACAGAAAAAAAAAGATTCTGACTGATGTATTCTGTAATGTATGAATATCATATAAAACATTTGAAAACCAATGATAAAAATAAATTTATTCAAATTCTTAATCTATTTGCCTAAGGTAAGTGCAAAAATCGAGAGGCCATTCCTAATGATTATACATCCATTGCCTTAAGAATGAAAACTATAAACAGTATTTAAGAACTAATATTGAGAGTTATATTGGTGCCGGGCGCGGTGGCTCAAGCGTGTAATCCCAGCACTTTGGGAGGCCGAGGCGGGCGGATCACAAGGTCAGGAGATCGAGACCACAGTGAAACCCTGTCTCTACTAAAAATACAAAAAATTAGCCGGGCGCGGTGGCGGGCGCCTGTAGTCCTAGCTACTCAGGAGGCTGAGGCAGGAGAATGGCGTGAACCCAGGAGGCGGAGCTTGCAGTGAGCCGAGATCGCGCCACTGCACTGCAGCCTGGGCAACAGCGTGAGACTCCGTCTCAAAAAAAAAAAAAAAAAAAAAAAGAGAGTTATATTGGTACAGACGGACAAATGTACGTGCCATTGTCCCATTGTTTATCTTTTAAATATTAGAGCACACCATCCAGGATGATTTAATTTTTTTTTTTTTTTTTTTTTTTTGAGACTGGGTCTCGCTCTGTTGCTCAGGTTGGAGTGCAGTGGTGCAATCTCGGCTCACTGCAAGCTCTGCCTCCCAGGTTCCCGCCATTCTCCTGCCTCAGCCTCCCAAGTAGCTGGGAATACAGGCACCCGCCACCACTCCCAACTAATTTTTTGTATTTTTAGTAGAGATGGGTTTTCACTGTGTTAGCCACTGCATCCAGCGATTTGTTATAGCCACCCTTCTTGGACAAATGCTATGGCTACTGAACAGAAGAATCCAGTGAGTACCTTATGAAGTAAGTCTATATAGAAAAATTGTGGGGAGAGTAGGTTGGCTTCTAAAAGGTGAAGGAGGCCAGGCGTGGTGGCTCATGCCTGTAATCCCAGCACTTTGGGAGGCCAAGATGGGCAGATCGTGAGGTCGAGATTGAGGCCATCCTGGTCAACATGGTGAAATCACCTCTCTACTAAAACTACAAAAATTAGCCGGGCATGGTGGTGCACACTTGTAGTCCCAGCTTCTCAGGAGGCTGAGGCAGGAGAATTGCTTGAACCCGGGAGGTGGAGGTTGCAGTGAGCCAAGATTATGCCACTGTACTCCAGCGTGGCGACAGAGCAAGACTCCATCTCAAAAAATAAATAAATACATAAATAAATAGAGAAGTAAATGAATGCAAGAAAGTAGAGCCCAAAGTTCTGAAAATCTATAGACTCAGACAAGTAAAAAGGTCCATGAACCCAGTTGGATAAACAAATCCCAAAGTCATAGTAAACAATAAAAGACAGGAAAGAAAAAAAATCTGGTTATAATGTATTAAGTTAGCAAACAGAGTTATTTAGTCAAACCCAGATTTTTGCATCACAGCAGTTTCTCACTATATTGCCATGGAACTCCTGAAATCGAGTGCCTAATATATGTCAGGCCCTGGGGAATGGAGGCAATAAAGACAAAGTCCTTGCCCACATGGAATCTATATTCTAGTCATAAAAAACAGATAAGCAAAATAAATAAATAAATAATATGATTTTAGGAAATGAAATGCGCTATGAAGAAAATAAGACAAAGTAAAAGATAGAGTGATGGTAGGTAAACAGAATTGGAGGAGAGTGGAAATGTCAAGCAGTATTTAAAAATAAACTGCCATCAACCATTCAGTGCTCCTTCCCAAAGGGACATTCGAACGGCAAGGCCAGGGTTCCCTACCAGTGGTACGTGAGACAATTCTAAATGGTTTATAGATAAACTTTTTAAAATTTAAATAGTCACGTATATACTTTGTTGTTATCTCTTTTTACTAGAAAGATATACTATGTTTCTACTTAAGATAATAATAACAAAATGTAAATAAATTTACTTAAACACAAAACAGGGATTTAAAGAAAATTATTAAGAAAGTAATAATGCAGGTAATATGCAGAAATGGGAAAATCATGAAGGTAGTGCAAGGGTAGCTGAATAAATCAATTGAGTTAGTTGCATTAATTATAATTAATATCACCAATTGGAATCTACTGCCAGTCTTGGTACCCCAACAGGAATGCCCTTCTCCTTCTTCAGTTCAAGAGAAAGATAAAGAAAATGTTGACATTCACCAATTGAAAGGAACTAATGCTATTTCATGGACACGAAAAATTCATTCAAAACTCATTGTACTCTCTTTAAAAGTTGCACAATTCAACTCAAATCTCACTTCCCTACTAAGCTATTCATCCACACCTTCACTTCCACAGCTTTGCCTTGGACAACCATGGTCATTGTCTTAGTCAACTAAACTGTAAGTTCTTCAAGGGCAGTGACCAAATCTTACATTATTATATATTTATTTTATGCCTTGGCACAGTGTTAATCCTAGAATCTAGGTTAAATGAATATTTGCTAAGTGAACAAATTGATTAACATAATTTTATGTTTTTGAACTCTGTCTCAGGCCAAATAGAAGTGATTTTGCAAAGATGGGACAATATCCCTTATCGCTAATCAGTGTCACTTTTGGAAAAGCACTAATATAAGTGTGTCAGTGTTGTAAAAGAAAAAAGAAGAACAAAAAAAAAGCCATGAATATTCTAGTTAAATGTTTTAGATGGGAATAGGCTCACAAGAAGTGAACTAGAAGTTGGTCAGTAGAAATGAACCCTGAACTGAGTCTTTAAAGAAAGTTTCAGCCAGCAGATAGAATATTGATGCCTGAGGTCAGGCAATAGATAGTTTAAGAACATTCTTCATCCCAAAGGTCAACATGTTGCAATGGAGTGTCCCACTAAAATGAGCCCAATAACTGGTGGCAGATCCCCAGTGACGATGATAAAAATATTACCAATATGTTTTCTAATAGTAATAATAACCACAAACCTTTAGCAAGTATCTTACTAATCTTAAACTGATAGCAGGCAAGCTTTCTTCTAAGGTTTTTATATGCATAATTTAATTTAAGGCTCATAATAACCTTATAAGACAAGTACTGCTATGATCCCAATTTGTGGAAGCACAAAGAAATTAAATAACTTGCCAAGGTCAAATAGCTAGTGAGTAGAATAAACGGGACTTGAACCTAAGTCCTCTGGTCCACAGTCACCATACTAACCAGGACTTATCATAGGCAATTTACAGAGATAAAAACTAAAGCACAGAGATTAACTTACAAGAACTTGGTACAAGGTAAGGCTTGGAAATAAGGCAGAAATCCACACATCAGACTCCCAAATGTTCCTCCAGATGTAAGTTAGAAACTAGCCCTGGAGTCTTAGACAAAGCTAATTAGGCATTGGTGAAGGTAAGACCACAATGACTGAGAACCACAGAGGTCGTAAGCCACATAGGCAATAACTGCTGAAAAAGTCACTTCAGGGACTACCAATAAGTGCTACAACTTTCAGAAATAGAGTGTACAAACTTAAAACATTCAGCCAGCAGAATGAGCAAAGAAAATCAGGAGTTTCCTCATCAAAGTCAAGAATAAGACACAAATTACTATAATAAGTATCCTTAATTAACACTGTTTTGGAAGTATTAGCCAAAGCAAGTAGGCAAGAAAACAAAACAACAGCAAAAAAAAAAAAAAAAAAAAAAAAAAAAAAAAAAAAAAAAAAAAAAAGAGATATGCATATAAGAAGCAGGGAAATATAGAATTTGTCATGTTAAGGAACTGTATGATTATATACCAGATTTGAGTAGACTGAAGTCACCTGCAGCTACCTAATTTCAACATCTCATTTGTTTCTGACTTTACATTTGCAGAGTCTGAGTTGGTCCCTAATTGACCTGTACTAAAGCAGCCATGCACATGCTTTATGATAACTAGGGGTGATCCCTGGTCTCCAGCCAGCCTAAATAAAAAGAACATGCTGTATGGTCAGTCTGTAATTTAAATGAAATATAATTACATCTGAAAAGGCAGTCTGCCATTTGAGTAGCTCATTCATCAAAACAATATTTGCTAAAAGCAATTCATCCTTTACCATATCACCCAAAAGAAGTTTTCCTGTTTCACTATTTACTTTTAATTACAGACTTTAATATGCAAATGTAGAAACATGGGTAGCTTTATTAGTCACATTTCTAGCTCAACATTATTATATTCCTGAGTTTTATTCTAGTAATAATTCTAAAATTAGATTGCTTAATAACAATAATGAATGTGTCTTTCTTCTAAATACAGGGTAGTAATCTTAAAATGATAGCAGGCTAAATTAAGAGTTGCAGAGCATTGTAAATTTTGAAGCTGTCCCCAAGCAATCATACCAAACAAATCTAATCTTTCTTCCTCAGGATGGGATATTCCTTCCTCTTGACCTAGACCTTCCTTTTCCAGGATGCTGATTTGCACTGATAGCAGCCAGTTTTATTGACTTCAGCCGGCCAACAGAGGACTGTGGGTAGAAGCAAACTGACCTCTTTCTGCAGAGCATCCTGTACGTCAAACTATTGTACTCCACAGTGTTTGTGTGTGTGTATATATATGTGTGTATGATCTGGGACTTGGTGCATTGCCTGAGTTGAGAGAAAGCTTCTTTCATCCAACTACCTGCAGGTTACCAGCTGGAATAGCAGGCAGAAGCCAAAAACTGAACTTAAGTCAGATCAAGAGAAGGAAAGAAAATGTTGGCACCCAGCTGGTTAAAAGAGATGGGGAGAATAAACACCTTTTCATGGACTCTGGAAAGAAAAATATATTCAAAACTCACCATATGATTGAAATGGAAGGGTAACAGTAGATTATTTTCAAAGAAACCACATTTCTGTTTGCATGTTACATGTATTGAGGCATATATGTTTACAAATAGAAATATATTCCAGTCTTCCCAGGTGTGAAAGGAATGCATAAGGCAGACTTTGTGCATCTTCACAAGACAAAGTCGCTGTCAACATGAGAATCTTAATCCAATGCTCCCTGCTGAACTTGGCACAAAATCACGGCTGCATGAGATTTGGCTTCCTGCCTGATACTGAGAAAGGGAAGGGCTGAGCCTAGGAGAGGTCAGGGTCACTACAGATGGGGTTCCACATAATATACTCTTAAACTTGGAAGGTGAGCCTCCGCCTATGTGGGAAAATTCACGGAGATTTTGGAGACCTGCTGTGTAAGGTTTCACATTTAACAAAGCCTCTTCAGGCAGCAAGAGGCAATGATGACAGCAATAAACTTGGAGTCCAGGAATCTGAATCTGAGGCTGAGATCTACCGTTCAGTAGCCATTGGCTTTGGACAAGTTATGTTATCTTCTTGGGTGTATATTTCCTTCTATACATGTAGCATATGAGGAAGAATCCTGCCCTGTCTACCTCGATGGTTTTGTAAGGATTGCATGACAGGAAGTACCGAAAAATATTTTTCGAACAAGAAAACATTTTATAAACACAAAATGCTGCTGCTGCTACTGCTGCTGTTCTTCTTATTGTTGTCATTACGAATTTACTAGCTTTCAAATTACTTTTGCTACACTTCCCATACTAAATATTTGTGGAGTATATAGTAGACATTTCAATTAGAACTTGTCAATGGACTAACATAAGTATTTGGGAATTTTACCCTCTTCAAGGCAGGTGTATAAGGTTTAGTCTTGGAGCTTTCAATAACTAAATGTGTGACTTTGGCCATGATATAAATGAGAATTTTATAAAATGAGAATTTTATTTCTCTATAAAATGAGAATTTTAAATTAGATAATTTCTAGAGTAACTTCCAGTTGAAATATTCTCTGGTTTCTATCCACTCTTTGTCCACAACACCTCCAACCCTGTGAAATTTGCCCTTGCTCTCACTGTCACTTTGCTTCTGATCTAACAGCTCTCCATGTTGTGGTCTAGAACCATGCTTTCTTTTTCATTTTCTCTCTTGTGTCTGACTCAAGGCTTATGTGTTAGTCAAAGGATATATTTACTGCAAGACGTATGAATCAAAACAATGATATATTAGCAAATTCTCCCCAGCAGGCAATGAAAATCCCTTCCTTTATGTGTGTAGAAAGGGTTGAAGTTCACAGAGGTGGGTTCAGACAGAGATCTGGGAAAATCTGGGAAAATCTGGGAAATAGGAATGCTAGAGTATATTCTTTTTTTTTTTTTCCTTTTTTTTTTTTTTTTTTTTTTTTGAGACAAGGCCTGGACTCGAACTCCTGAGCTCTATCTCAGGCTTTCAAAGTGCTGTGATTACAGGCTTGAGCCACTGCGCCTGGTCAACTCTTAGGTAAATACCTCATATAAATGTATTTATTGCTTTATGCCTTTCTGATTTTATCATACATAATAGAAAGAACATTAGCTTCCGTTATGGTTCAGCCATTTTATCTGGGGAAAGTCATTCAACTAGTTCATCTAACACACATTATTTATTTAAAAATATATGCTGACCAATGCTCTAGTCAGTAAAGATATAATGGTAGATACAAACAGCTGTCATTTGTGCCCTTGTGGAGCTTACAGTTTAAATGGAATTACAGTCTTCAACCAAAGAATCACACAAATAGGTATAAGTTTATATCTGTGATAAGTACTACAAAAAAAATAGCAGGGTGCTGTTGGGGCTCAGAAAACAATACCCCCAAATGAAGGCCTCAGCAACAGCCTCAGAAGCAGAAATCTGACCTTCTTCCCCTGTTCTCCTGTCTCTCAGTCCCATTCTCCTCCAAGGCTGGCCATAGAAACTAGAATCCCTCTTCTCCAAGGTAGGTCATACAAACCAGAACCTCCTTTCCCAAAGCAGGCCAAAAACCTAAAATGTATTCCATGTAATAGAATCATTAATCAATCTGCCTCATGTAAGTGATTTTTTTTTAGCAAAACTTTAGGTGTCCAAGGGCCTTGGCCCCCACAGTTGTAAAACAGTGACTAATACAGGGGAACTGGCCTGGTCAAGAGGTACAGGAAAACCTTATCTACAGATGTGGTGGCTGAACTGACACCTGAAAGGAAAGTAGGAGTCATCCAGGCAAAGAATAAACAGGGTGGCAGGAAGGACGTTCCAGTCAGAAGGAACAGCAAGTGCAAAGTCTTATTGCAGTTTAGTTAAATAAACTAAGCATGTCAGGGAGGTTGGGGTGAAAAGTGTGAGGAGACCATGTGAACTGAGGTGAGACAGGCAGACCGATTACACCAGGCTTTGTGGGCTATGTTAAAGATTCTGGTCTTTCCCTGAAGAGCAGAGAAAAGTCACTCGAGTGTTATAAATTGATGGTAGTGTAACCAAATTCGCATTTTGACCAGATCCTTTGGCTGCTATGTAAAGAATAAATTCAAGGCCGGGCGCGGTGGCTCACGCCTGTAATCCCAGCACTTTGGGAGGCTGAGGAGGGCAGATCACTGGGTGAGGAGTTCAAGACTAGCCTGGTCAACGTGGTGAAACCCCGTCTCTACTAAAAATACAAAAAGTAGCCGGGCGTGGTGGCTCAGGCCTGTAATCCCAGCACTTTGGGAGGCTGAGATGGGCCGATCACCTGAGGTCAGGAGTTTGAGACCAGCCTGACCAACATGGTGAAACTCTATCTCTACTAAAATACAAAAATTAGCCGGGCATAGTGGCATGAGCCTGTAATCTCAGCTACTTGGGAGGCTGAGGCTGGAGAGTCGCTTGAACCCGGCAGGCAGAGGTTGCAGTGAGCAGAGATCGCACCATTGCACTCCAGCCTGGCAACAGAGCGAGACTGTCTCAAAAAAAAAAAGAAAAGAAAAAAGAAATACAAAAAGTAGCCTGGCGTGGTGGTGGGCACATTTAATCCCAGCTACTCTGGAGGCTGAGGCAGGAGAATCGCTTGAAACCGGGAGGCAGAGGTCGCAGTGAGCCAAGATCACGCCATTGCACTCCAGCCTGGGCAACAAGAGCAAAACTCCATCTCAAATAATAATAATAATGATGAATTCAAGAAAGTCAAGGGTGGATTGCAAGAGACTAAGATCATAGCTTAGGGCAGGTTCCCGTGTTGCCCAGTGCAAAATACTCACACACAATTTTGGATGAGTTGAGTCCTAGGCACTTTTGAGATTCAAATTAAGATATCAAGTAGGCAGGCAGTTGGATATATAAGTCTTAAGCTGAGAAGAGAAGTCAGGGCTGACAGTAAAATTTTGAGCTAGAATTTATAAATAAACTGTGAGACATGGCCCAGAATGAGATGATCTAATGAGAGAGTGAAGAGGAAGAATAACTAATCTCAGAGCCTCTGAGATTAGTTTCTTCATCTGTAAACTAGCAATTGTAGTAGCTGTTTCACAAAATTTTTGTAGCTGAGATGTAGAAGCACCCAACAAAAATTCCGATATTATTTTTGTATTAATAGGAGAAAAACTAAAAATTAGCCAGTCACAAAGCAATTTATAGTATGATCCATTTTTTTATTATTATTTTAAAAAAGTATCTTCAGGCATAAAAAGTAGACTGGGCTACACTTACAACTTACCAATAATTATTGTCAGATTTGAGCAATTTAAATTTCTCCTTTGTGTACATCAGTCATTTATAAATTTTCTGCATGAATATGATTCTTTATATAGTGAAAAAATACAATGTTTTGCTTGTTCAATTATATGAAAGTACTTTTCCAAGGATTGAGCCAAAGATGATGAAATGAGCTGAAACAACAGCTTATGAGAATGGCCTGGGTTTAGCACACATGGTAGAGTGGCTTTGTTTGAAGCCAGTTTGTGTTTCCAGGTCACTGTCATAGAGACCAAGAGATGAACTTCTGGGAATTGGACCAAAGAAATGTTTTGGTCTAATGTGACCTGTCTGGAATTGCATGGCACATGCAGCCTGAAAACCACTGGCCTCGCCAAAACTTTTTTATATCATTCTCCACAAAGAATCATCACAACACACAGGTCCTTAGAGGTCTGGAAAATCCATGCACAATTGCCACACACACACATCACACACACACACACACACACGTGTGCTGTTTTTACAGCAAAGGCTAATATCTGCTTGATTCCTCCTAAATAATCTATAAGTTTGTGATAAGCTTCATCCTTATTTGCACGGTTAGGGTAAGAGTGCTGGCAGGGAATACGGCTCAGAGCTCTCAAGAACATGATGTCTGTCTCCCTGCTTGAGTCCCCTGGCCTTCGGCATAAGGCAGGAAAGGCCGGCGTGCTGCTGCATCAAGGATGCCTGGCTCATGGGGAGAGACGCTGTGCAGTGTGGTAGAAGGAGCTCAGTTCTGGAAGTCAGGAAACCTAGATCCTGGCACGGACCAGCTGAGCTGTGTGACACTGACCAAGTCCTGTGACCTCTCTTTGTTTTAGGGTTTATTTGTTTTTTTTTGTTTTGTTTCTTTTTTTTCCATCCGTAAAATAAAAAACATTCCCCACAAAAGATCTCATGAAATGCACAGGCTGAATCTATATGATGACCAGAGCAGAAATACAACACATGAGTTTGAATGTTTTTAAACAGGTTAACAGTGGCCCTCTACTAAAAATACTACCTCCCACACCACCTAAATCTCCACCTTCTAGCCATCCTCCTTCCAACCACCCCACCACCACTCCCAACAAAATCCCTTGCTCCACTTTCTGTATAACACTTATAACTATCAGAAATGATAGTCATTCCTGGAATAAAGAGTGCAAGTCTCATCTTGGCTCACCTACTAACTAAACTTAACAAAATCTCTGTGAACCTCAGCATCCACATCCATAAAATAGAGAAAGCAATAGTACTTACCTCACAGGAATGGAATAGGCTTAAAAGTGGGGTGAGAAAGTCCGGGCACGGTGGCTCACGCCTGTAATCCCAGCACTTTGGGAGGCCAAGGTGGGTGGGTCACCTGAGGTCAGGAGTTTGAAACGAGCCTGGCCAACATGGTGAAACCCTGTATCTACTAAAAACACAAAAATTAGCTGGTCGTGAAGCTGGGCACGGTGGCTCATGCCTGTAATCCCAGCACTTTGGGAGGCTAAGGCAGGCAAATCACAAGATCAGGAGTTTGAGACCAGCCTGGCCAGCATGGTGAAACCCCGTCTCTACTAAAAATACAAAAAATTAGCTGGGAGTAGTGGCAGGAGCCTGTAATCTCAGCTACTCAGGAGGCTGAGGCAGGAGAATAGCTTGAACCTGGGATGCGGAGGTTGCAGTGAGCCGAGATCACTTCACTGCACTCCAGCCTGGGCAACGGAGTGAGACTCCATCTCAAAAACGAACAAAGAAACAAACAAACAAAAAAATTAGCTGGTCGTAGTGGCAGGTGCCTGTAATCCCAGCTACTTGGGAGGATGAGGCAGGAGAATCACTTGAACCCAAGAGGCGGAGGTTGCAGTGAGCCAGGATCATGCCATTGCACTCCAGCCTGGAAGACAAGAGCAAACCTCATCTCAAAAAGAAAAAGTGGGGTAAGCGGGTTTCTTAATGGAAAGGCATCAAGGATAGCAGATTATATGGTTTGGCTGTGTCCCCACCCAAATATCATCTTGAATTGTAGCTTCCATAATTCCCACATGTCATGGGAGAGACCCTGTGGGAAGTAATTGAATCATGGGAGTGGGTCTTTCCTATGCTGTTCTCATGATAGTGAATAAGTCTCATAGGATCTGATGGTTTTATAAAAGGGAGTTCCCCCGCACAAGCTCTCTCAACCGCCACCACGTAAGATATAACTGTGTTCCTCATTCACCTCACTCACCGTGATTGTGAGGCCTCTCCAGCCATGTGGAACCATGAGCCAATTAAACCTCTTTCCTTTATAAATTACCCAGTCTTGGGTGGGTCTTTATCAGCAGCATGAAAACAAACTAATACAGCAGAATATGCCACTTCAAAATATGCCACATTTGCATAAGGATTATTTTGAATCATAGGCAATTGAGAAGAAGGAGATACAAGAAAAGCTCTCTGTGTGCCCTGGTGTGCCTAAAAGTAGGATATAGATTTGTAAAGGTGTCCTTCCTCCCCTCTCTACTAAGAGGGATAGAAGTTAATCAGTTAATCACTGGTAACAGCTCTAAACAGATGGCACCAATGAAATCTACATGACAAACCTTACTAAAAAGCTCTTCTCTACTATTAATTTTCTCACATATTTGCCTTCCCACAATTTTTTTTTTTTTTTTTTTTTTTTTTGAGATGGAGTCTTGCTCTGTCACCTAGCCTGGAGTGCAGTGATGCAATCTCAGCTCACTACAACCTCTGCCTCCCAGGTTCAAGCAATTCTCCTGCCTCAACCTCCTGAGCAGTTGGGATTACAGGTGCCCACCACCATGCCCCGGTAATTCTTATATTTTTAGTAGATATGGGGTTTCACCATGTTGGCCAGGCTGGCCTCAAACCCCTGACCTCAGGTGATCCTCCCACCTCGGCCTCCCGAAGTGCTGGGATTACAGGCATGAACCACTGCACCTGGCTGCCTTCCCACAATTTGCCTTTCTAGAAACTCAAAATCTTTTTCCTTTGTCTTGTTACTGCTGTAAAATATATTGTTATTTTGTGAAGATGCTATATACGTGCAAATTCTAACCACTTTTTTTTTTTTTTTTTTGGTAGAGACATGGTCTCTCTTGGTTCCCTAAACTGGTTTGTTTTTGTTTTTGTTTTTTGTTTTTTGTTTTTTTGAGATGGAGTCTTGCTCTGTCGCCCAGGCTGGAGTGCAGTGGCACGATATTGGCTCCCTGCAAGCTCCGCCTCCTGGGTTCACGTCATTCTCCTACCTCAGCCTCCCCAGTAGCTGGGACTACAGGTGCGCGCCACCACGCCCAGCTAATTTTTTGTATTTTTTTTTTTTTTTTTTTTTGGTAGAGATGGGGTTTCACCATGTTAGCCAGGAAGGTCTCTATCTCCTGACCTCGTGATCCGCCCACCTCGGCCTCCCAAAGTGCTGGGATTACAGGCGTGAGCCATCGTGCCAGGCCCCTAAACTGGTTTTGAGCTCCTAGCCTCAAGCAGTTCTCCCACCGTGGCTTCCCAAAGTGCTGGGATCACAGGCATGAGCTACTGTGCCTGGCCTCTCATCACTTTTTTACGTAATCATCCCTGAGTTCTCCCATACATAATGTGATGCATGTGTTTGTTAACAAACTTCAGTTTCTCTTGTTAATTAATTATTTATTTATTTTTTATTTTTACTTATTTATTTTTTGAGATGGAGTCTAGATCTGTCACCCAGGCTGGAGTGCAATGGCATGATCTCGGCTCACTGCAACCTCCAACTCCCACGGGTTCACCTCCATCTCATGGGTTCAAGCGATTCTCTTGCCTCAGCCTCCTGAGTAGCTGGGATTACAGGCGTGTGCCACCACGCCCGGCTAATTTTTGTATTTTTAGTAGAGACAGGGTTTTACCATGTTGGTCAGGCTGGTCTCGAACTCCTGACCTCGTGATCTGCCCTCCTCGGCTCCCCAAAGTGCTGGGATTATAGGAGTGAGCCACCGTGCCCAGCCAGTTTCTCCTGTTAATTTTCTTTTGTCAGTCTAGTTTACAGAATCCTAGCCTATGATGGGCCATATATATATAAATATATATATATATAAAAGCCAGGCACAGTGACTCATGCTCATAATCCCAGCACTGTGAGAGGTGGAGATGGGCAGATCACTTGAAGCCATGAGTTTGAGACCAGCCTGGGCAACATGGTGAAACCCTGTCGCTACTAAAAATACAAAAACTAGCTGGGCATGATGGCACACGCTTGTAATCTTAGCTACTCAGGCGGCTGAAGCACAAGAATGGCTTGAATCCAGGAGGCGGAGGTTGCAGTGAGCCAAGATCACACCACTGCCCTCCAGTCAGGGTGACAGAGTGAGAATCTATCTCCAATTTTCTTAAAAAAGAAGCTAGGTGTGGTGGCTCATGCCTGTAATCCCAACATTTTGTGAGTCTGAGGTGGGTGGATCACTTGAGGTCAGGAGTTTGAGACCAGCCTGGCCAACATGGTGAAACCCCATCTCTACTAAAAATACAAAAAAATTTAGCTGAGTGTGGTGGTGCACGCCTGTAATTGTACCTACTCAGGAGCCTGAGGCAGGAGAATTGCTTGAACCTGGGAGGCAGAGATTGCAGTGAGCCGAGATAGTGCCACTGCACTCCAGCCTGGGAGTCAGAATGAGATTCCATCGAGAGAGAGAGAGAGAGAGAGAGAGAGAGAGAGAGAGAGAGAGAGAAGGGAACGAGGGAAGGAGGGAAGGAGGGAGGGAGGGAGGGAGGGAGGGAGGAAGGAAGGAAGGAAGGAAGGAAGGAAGGAAGGAAGGAAGGAAGGAAGGAAGGAAGGAAAGAGAGAGAACGAACGAAAGAAAGAAGGAAGGAAGGAAGGAAGGGGAGGAAGAAAGAGAAAATTTTTCCTCCTTTACAATCCAAATGTGAGCCGTTGTCCTATACAGATCCTTAGACACTCTACATTGTTGGAATGAGAAGGTCATGCCAAGACAGAAATACACATTAGCTTTAATTTGAAGAGTCTTGAATGGGCACCACACTAAATGGGCTGCATGGCATTCTAGCCCTGTAAAAACTAACACTTTGCATGTCTTATTGGCACTTTCTAAGGAGCACTTTTTTTTTTTTAAGGTTTGAGCATTTATCTGAATCTGTTATAAAACTATTCTTTGTGAAATTGGCTGGGATACTTTGTTTTCCTTCATAAATTTGCAAACATTCTTGATGTGTGTCTGAACTTGGCAAATAATTCATTTAAATATCAAATTATTGAAATTCTATTTTCATAGTGTAAATGCTATAATTTAAGATGGTTATAAGTAAGGATGCGTTCCTTGAGCACGGACCATGAACCCTGTAACTGAGCCACAGATCTTGTCCATAGGATTCACCAAGTTCTTGTTCCATGATGTCTTCTGCAGCCTAAACCAGCCATTGGCCCTTATGTGACAATTACATTATATGACACATTTCAAAGGGAAAACCTTGATCTGCAATTTTGTACCTATCAGAAATGTGAAACTTCAATCTTCAGAAAAAGATTAGGAAAGCAGACATTTGTGACTAGATCAATTGTTAAATAAGATTTTCTTTTTAGACATGATCAATATGAGGTGTCTTGGTTTCTGTTTTTGCTTTTCCAGATCAAAGAGCTCACTAAAAGTAACCTTTTGAGTAACTGAAAAAAAAAGGAAAAAAAAAAAAGGACATTTGTAAATTTGGCCTAAAACATATGTAGTTGAAAGCCCTTGACTTCTGGCCTTTGTTTTTACTCTTTTCCCAGAGAGCTTCAAAGTCAGAATCTGGTGGCTTTGGCAAAGCCCCACTTTGAAGAGTGACGAGGAGGGAAGTCAATTAAAAACAGGTCGCAGGATGTTGCATTTCAACTAAAATGGCTGCTGATTTTTATGTATTGGAAGCTTTGAGCCATCAGTCTCAACTTCTTAATTGCAGTAAGATAATTAGCAGAAAATCATAACATCTTATCTTTCAGCAAAAGTTTTGGCTTGCAGTGATTCCTCCCCCAACCCTCTATTTTTTGACAAGCATAATTATTGGTAAAAGAGATCAAAGTAGCTACTTACAGGATACAGTCAGATTATACTCTTTAAACCCTCTAGTTGTCTGTGTGCCTGGGCCAAACAACCCTTGCTGTACTGCAAATGACCCTCCCAGGCTGCATGAAAGACACATCAGGAGAAGGGAGATCAGAGGGCAACCATATGCAAAATGTTTCTTTGGATACAGTAATTTAACACAATTGTAGGGGAAAATAGAATTTGTTTTATAAGCTGAAAACAACCAAACCAAGAAATATCAAGAAACCTCTCCCACTTTTCACCAAGCTGACTCAAATAAAAATGGGAATTCTTAATTAGAATCTGTTACTATTACCATTTGCTGTATTTGGACGTGACCCAGGGCCACTGAACTTGAACATTTTGTCAACGTTTTCAACAATCCCTGCTTCCCTTTGCTATCTGATGATGGCACGTTTACTAGCCACATGGGGTGCCCAGTTTTATTAGGTGTGGTTGGTCTCAAAGGAGTTTTCTTTGCTCTGTGCCTAGGATTCCAAGGCTTTCTTTACCCCTTGTGATGTATGGACCCACCATTGGCAATAGATTCTATCAACCATGTCCAAGGTTTCACACAGGCTACTTTGTGCTTAGAGAGCCCTCTCTCAGCAGCAGGTAGGCTCCAAGCAGTGACAGACAGCCCACTGTGCAGAGCTAACAAGTGCCTCACAGGCTGCACTGCAATGCCTGTGGGTCTCTGAGGAGGGTCCTTACTCTGGCAGGCAGTGCCTCTGAGATCACAAGAGTTGGTGGGAACGCTCCCAGAGGGTAGGAAAGAGTGCCCCGGCTGGCTGTGGGAGTTCTGTCCTTATGGCACAGCTTCTACCCAGATGCACATCTCCCCGCAAGCGCCTGAGACCTCACACTGTTACAGCCAGACAGCTGCAACAGTGAGTCACAGAGCCCGGAAGCAAACATGGAAATGGAGATTTCCTCGTCTCTATTCAGTAGTCAGTAGCTCCCCTTCATCTTGAACCATTCAAAATGGAATGAAGAATGAGAATCAGTGTCATTGGAATTCCCTACATTCAGGATAATTTGATAATCTCTAATTTCTGGGTACATTTTCTGGTTTCTGCGAACTTCTCAGAACTCTTGATTTTTTTTTTTTTTTTTTTTTTTTTTTTTGAGACGGAGTCTCGCTCTGTCGCCCAGGCTGGAGTGCAGTGGCGCGATCTCGGCTCACTGCAAGCTCCGCCTCCCGGGTTCACGCCATTCTCCTGCCTCAGCCTCCCGAGTAGCTGGGACTACAGGCGCCCACAACCGCGCCCGGCTAATTTTTTGTATTTTTAGTAGAGACGGGGTTTCACCGTGGTCTCGATCTCCTGACCTTGTGATCCGCCCGCCTCGGCCTCCCAAAGTGCTGGGATTACAGGCGTGAGCCACCGCGCCCGGCCAGAACTCTTGATTTAAAATAAATCATCATCATATTCTCTCAAATAGAACCCCTAGAATGACTATGGGGGACAAGTTTGGAAGGCTAAGAAGTTTTACCTGAAGCCCCCTGATCATGAGCCTGATGAGATGTGACTTCTTTTTTTTTTGTTTGTTTCAGATGGATTCTCACTCTGTCACAACACCCCCCTCCCAGGTTCAAGCAATTCTCCTACCTCAGCCTCCCGAGGAGCTGAGATTACAGGTGCCTCCACCACGCCTGGCTAACTTTTTGTGTTTTTTATAGAGATGGGGTTTCACCATGTTGGCCAAGCTGGTCTCGAACTCCTCAGTTGATCCACCCACCTCAGCCTCCCAAAGTGTTGGGATTACCGGCATGAGCCACTGTGACTTCTTGTTCATAAGAAAAAAAGCCCTCTACTTGACAAGAGAAGGAGACAATTGCCAAATTCAAGAACACATTGCACTGAGAGCAGCAAAGAAATCCATAGATATTCTCCCAAGGAAAAGAAAAGAAAGTCTCGGACTTCCTCATAAGCAGGGGCAAACTATCATAACTAAAATATGGTCAGTAATCAAAATCAGAGACATTTCATGTGACCCAGTTACCCTTTCACTCTCATTGCATGTGCCTTGGATGCTGGTTCCTGGAGGCCTAAAGACAACCATGTTGATTTTCCTTTAGATCTTTGTGAAATTAATTATGAAAGACACAAAGTAACACGGAAACAATGCTTACAAAGTCTTGTCACCTAAAAAACAAAAAACAAAAATTCTGGTCATAAAATGACTACAATTAGATAAAATCATGTGAATGATTTGTTCATATTATTGTTTTTGTTTAAAATACTTGTTATTGGCTCCCTCAGCATTGTTATAATTTTGTTTGTTGTCACTCTCAACTGTGTCTTAAGTGTTAGTGTGTTTATTTCTCAGTTTTTGTTTATTTGTTTTGTTTTGTTTGTTTTTGGTTTTCTTTGAGGTGGAGTTTTGCTCTTGTCACCCAGGCTGGAGGCTCGGCTCACTGCAACATCTGCCTCCTAGGTTCAAGGGATTCTCCTGACTTAACCTCCCGAGTAGCTGATATTACAGGCACCCGCCACCATGCCCGGCTAACTTTTTGGATTTTTAGTAGAGACGGGGTTTCACCATGTTGGCCAGGCTAGTTTCGAACTCCTGACCTCAAGTGATCCACCTGCCTCGGCTTCCCAAAGTGCTCAGATTACAGGCGTGAGCCATCGCACCTGGCCTCACATAAAACTTACGTTAAATACATTTGTTATGCTTTTCTCTTATTAATCTATCTTTAGTTACAGGCACCACATCTATGACCCTAACAATAGGTGAGAAAAGAAATCTTTTCTCTACAACTCCAACTAACAGGAAATAAAGTGTTAGGCTCCAGAACACAATACCCCAAAGTATAGTACCCTTGTGTGCTGAATATTTTGAACTGGAGGAGAATGGAAGGGCCTCAGAAGCAAGGTCTCTCTGACCTTCTCCCATCCTCCTGTCTTTCACCACTCTATCTCCCCTCAAAATAATTTATAGAAACCAGAATTCCTCTTCCCCAAGGCAGGTCACAGAAACTAGACCTCCTCTTTCCCAAAGAAAGCCATAAAGCCTAGAAAGGACATGCTTTGACTTTCTCCCTTCTCTTTTGAAGAGCCTCATGTGACAGGTGTCCTGTCTTATGTCCAGGAGGAAACGAATGCCACCCAGAGATGCCAAGAAGAATCTAAATAGGCCATTGTTTGGTTTCCGCTCTCAGTCTATTACCATTAATTAGATCATACCCATTTGTCCAATCACATTTCTACAGAGCTGTTCATTTCTTGTTCAACCTGAGCATAAAAATAGGCAGTTTTCCCTGGGTCTTTGGCTCTTCATTTCTGAAGTCACCCCTATCACATACAACTTTGATTAAACAGATTGGTTAAGCTTTTCTCTTGTTAACCTGTCTTTTGTTTTGTTATTGGAGTGTAGGCTACGATCCTTAAGATGGGTGCAGACACGGTAACACCTTTCCGCCCCTATGTAAGTAAATAATTATGGACCTCAAAGCATTTATCTTGCTTTTAGACTGAAAACAAATCATCAGAAAGAAAATAATTTATCAACAAAACCCAACTTGGAGGAAAAATGTAAAGCTTATCTTAGCAGTCTTTTATGTAATGGTGGAGTATCCATGGGCAGAAATAGCTTTAAATTACTGATTGAGAAGTGCAGTGAGTGATTTAGTGTCTGTGTCTATTGTAACAAATTGGGTTGGTTTTAAATAACTATTTCCTAACTTCAAACTTTTCTTTATGACATTCCTTTTCTCTTTTATCTTTGAACTCTGATAAAAATTCACACTCTTGCTTTCAGCTACACCAAATTAAGTGGCAAATGGATATGTAAATTTAGAGTTTAGAGAGACCTTAGAGATCATCTAGATTACTTGCTAAATAGTTGAGGGAACCAAAGCTCAGAAAGATCAAATGACCTGCTTTACACAAATTACAATAATTATTGGCAAATCCAGTTCTACTACCAATCCAGTGATCTTTCACCACATCCAGGACAGTCACAACCATAAGCCAAAAATGACAGAGAAATGGATAGGTAGTAAACAGTTTCTAAAAACTAGCAATAAAAATAATAAATAGGATAACAAAGATCATCATTCATGCATAAAATATAGTTTCAAAAAAAGAAGATGGAGGTTAAAAACTATTTAGTTATTTTTCTTCATTTTATTTGCACTAATGCTGACTATGCCCATTCTATTCTAGGCACTTCACACATATTCCTTAGTTTAATTCCCATACTAATTTCAAAGGTTTTTATTGTTTATTCTATAAAAATATAAAAAAGAAAAAAGATTCATAATCTTACTAGGCAAATAAACTATGTGGACATTTTAAAAATAAAAGTAACATACAGACCTGGCTAGGAAACCTAAATAACAGAGAAAAACATAAATTAAAAATATTAACTTCCCTCCTCCTGCCCAACTTTCCATTCCTCTCCCTCAAGTTAACTTCTAACTGTTTCTTATCATTCCTATCCCCCTCGTTATTAGCACATATGGGGATGCATATCTCCTGATGTAAAATTCTTTTACTTATTACACCAAAGGAAATCTGATATACACATTGTTTTATATCTTGCTTTTATCCACTTAATATTTTTTTTATGTTTTTCTGCATCAGCACATATGCCTCTACCTATCTTAAAAGTTTGTGTAATACACCATACTGCAGATGTACTCTAATTCATTTAACCACTCCCCTATTCATAGTACGAAGGCTATTTCTAGTCTTTTCTATTAGGTTAGCATTATTCATCTCATTTTACAAGTAGAGAAACCAGAGCTCAACAAGAATAAGCATATTAATTACTTGACATTTCTCTGCTAAGAAGGCACCAGGGCTACCAACTAAATTCACATCTGTATGCCTTAAGTCCTTGATTTTTTCCTTTATTCTAAATATTTACCCAGACAACCCAAAGCACTTGATCTGCTAATCAGACAGTAGAGTTTTTTGGTCATTCCAACACCTCTTAGCTAGGAATTCTTTTTTTTTCCTCTATTGTGTTCATAGGAAATTGTCCAAAGTTATACTGTTAGAATGATCTAAGCAGTTACAAACAAGTTATTTGGGAAACACTCCTGTCATTTTTCTGTATTAAATTAAAATTGACCCAATTAAATAGGAGAGTTTCTCTTTTGGAACAATGGAGAAATGTGACTTCTTCTCCTCCCCTCTGGGTGAGGAAGAGTGGAGGGGATAAAAAGAGCCCACATTTCCTTCCACACTAGCAGAGAATGGAGACTGGTTCTCACAGCCACTAACTATGCAACTACGCAGGGAGTGGGTAAGAGGCCCACATGGTAATGAAGAAAATGCTGGGACCTCAACTGCTTTGGTGATTTGGGGCCCCAAACTCACTAATTATATGGAAAGAAGGAGGAGATAGATTCTCTACTGTATAAGGAGAGGAAATGGCCACAATAGGGCCACACAAGTTAACCCAGCCTCCAATACAGGATAATTTCACACTTTCCCGCAGGGGGTTAATGACTTTGTGTGTGTGGCTGTCCCAGAGAATGAGTCCCTCTTCCGGAAGCCTTTAACTCCTGTCAATAAGCCTTCCGTTGCTATGCAAAGCTATTGAGCCTCCTGAATAATTCCATGCAAGGTAAAGTACCCTGCCTTCCGACCTTTTTGTAAAGTATTGTGCTGTTGCTTGTCCTTGCTATGGCAGAATATTTCACCTTCTTCTTGTAAATAGCTACCACTTTAGAAGGCTTGTCCGGCAATCACTCACTGCAAGGCCACCGAATGGCCAGCTGTACTGGGAGTTGCCCTAACATTCACTGGCCCTACTGTTCACAGATCCTTGCTAAGCTCTCAGCCCTTCCATGCAAACCAATAACACACTTGTCACAGTGTAACACTTGCACACCAAAAAAAGTCTGAGAAACTCAAGTAGGAGCTCAAAGTATAAGCACTATTCAAAGTAGTACTGCCTTCCAAGACCAGGTGGAAAGGGTAACAATTCCACAGATTACAGTGGTGGCATGATATTTTAACATATATTTACCCAAATTGAATAAATCCAGGCATTATGTGACTAGGTTGTTAAGTGAAGACTAAAGATTTGCTCAGTGTTATGGAAACACATCTTCTAAGAACCTAAGCGGTTTCTAACCTTCAATCTACCTGAAATAGGGGCTTCTCAAGTCAGTTTTGATAGTTTCTCCCTCCCCGCTAGCTATAATAATTTTGCACAATGATTTATGGTTTTACAATACTTTCACATATGTCATTTTATTTGATACTAAAAAAATGGTTTGTAACAGTCCTAACTTGTATTTATTTGACACTATTTTACATTGGAAAAACACAGCTCAGGATTTGTTCAAGTAGATGATCAGAGGCCATCCATCAGCTTTCCAATGTTTGCTCACCTACTTCCCAAACCTCTGGGAAAACCTTGTATGCTGGTGCTAAAGAAAAAAACTGCTTACCTTCTCTTCCTGCTCTGGGATTAGCTCCCCACATGTAAGTACTGGAAAGAAGTGAGAAGATATTTTGCTTCAAACAGAGTTACATCCCTAAAGAGCTACAAATCCTTGTTTTATACAATCGGAGGCCCATCAGGGGTCTGAATAACACTCAAAAGCTGTTCTTGTTGAGAGCATCTACATTTGCCAAGAGCCCAAACGTGTAGACAGCAGACAACTGAACAGTGCCAAGGAGGATGTTGAGTGGAATGAGTGAACTGCAAACCTGGGACAAATAACACATTACTTGAGTAGAAAAGCTGAGAGTTTTAAAGACATATGGTCCTTGCTGTCAGATCTTTATGACTTATCCACTGGGGCTTTGCCTGTTTATATGTGCAGTTTACTCATTGTCTTTCCATTTATATTTGGTTTATGTATAGGGGGCTTAACGCCTATGTATGTATATGGTTGGCAAATCTCCCTCTGGTGTGTCTGTTTTTATTCTTCAACCTAAAATACTTCTAAAGACCTTCCATTTTAAATTCCACACTAAAATCAGTGGCTAAATGAAAGCATCTTTTTAGCGATTGTCTGTCTCTGCTTTATGCTGGGGTTAACCCACTCCATGTTTTAAAATTGGACTTGGAAAATATGGTCCATAAAGTTGGGGAAGGAGAAGTATTCAGATGTACAGCCAGACACCTATTTCCAAAATAACACAGCAGTCTTTGCAAATGTCCCCAGATGGCCTCAGTAATCTAAATTGCAGATAAGAAAATCACTCTAGGTTATTAGAGAGGGAAGTTTTACCTTCAAGGTAAAAGGAAGATGATCTTTCAAGCTTAGAAATGCGACTAATAGATTCCATCTGCAAATTCAGCTCTCCAGAGAGGTCTCAGGAGCAGCCATTTTCCCCTGTCTAGGACCCAATACAGTTTTAGCTGGAGGGATAATTTGGAAGAGAAAAATAAACATTAGCATAGCCAAGTAGATGATCCGAGTTCAGACATGTCTGCCCAGTACCCAAAACATTCTAAAAGTAAAAAAAACACAAAAAGAACAGTAGGGTAAGTTGGTAACTTTGTCATTTAATACAAAGAGTCTAGTTGTCCATGTTTATCTTGTTACTAGTTATTCAAACATTTGAGAATGATTTTGATGTAGGAGGAGTTCAATACAGTTTGTTCTCATGATAGAACTGCATTGTGCAATTTTAATTAAAAATGTAGGGTTTCACAACCTCTGAATCACTTCACTCTATTTTTTCATTTTGTTTTTGCAGTTCCAATATATTTTCTAGGGATAGTATGTTGATTAGTCAAAGTCATGTATATTCCTTCACATTTAGAACTTACCCTTCATGCTAATATTACCTAATTAGACACTGTCTATGAATGAATGCTATACATTCACTTAAAACATCACTAGGGAGTAATGAATCTTGTCTGCACAGAACAGGAAAGGTATACCTGCTGTCTGGCCTTCAGCGTCTTACTGCCTCACTCCCTTGGGGCATTCAGGAAACCACTGTGTTGAGAATGCATTCCTGGACAACAGAACTTACATTGTTCCACAGCTTCCAGAACCGGCTTTGGGTGTTGCTGCAAAATCTTCACCCTGTGTCTGCAACAGCTGCCTTCTCCTGACAATCACTTCCATATGCCCCATTTTAGAGCTAGGAGGAAAAGTACTTCGGGCTCAGCTTGGCCACACACATTGAAGAGGACCCTCTCACACTAAAGTGGCATTAAAAAATGTTTTATGGTATTTACTTAAAAGCTAGGTTTTCACAGAGGTCTTCAGTCTGGGCAAACCCTAATGTTTTTGTTAAAATAATAGTATCTTATAAGCAAAAGAGCTTTCCTGCTTTTTTGAAGAACTCAGTAAGAGAATCCAGCCCTTCAGAGATAAACCTCCAGGTCCAAGGTGTGTCTTCAGCAAAGCCATGTTCTGCAACCCCTCCGTACCTGAAGAGGGAATCTGGCTTTAAGCTGGGGCAGACAGTCACCATAGGAGCTACTGGTTCCTAGAGAGCTAAAAACGCTGGTGCACAGCAGGTTTCACAAAAGCATTCACAGCCACTGAGTACCTGATGCTACAGCACATGTGCCAGGAACATTAAGGCCTCTGTTCGGTTACCATCAAGGGCTTTTTCTAAGGTAAATCTGATCTACTATGGAACAAAGGAGATGCAAATTAGAAATGGTGGCAAGTAAGTGGGTTTCTTTCTTGGCATCTCAGGGAAATAAACTTCTGAGTGAGACATATCCTGTTTTGTTTTGTTTTGTTTTGTTTTGTTTCTGCATGTTCAGCAGACATCTCTAGGTGAATTTTTTTTTTTTTTTTTAGATGGAGTCTCGCTCTGTTGCCCAGGCTGGAGGGCCGTGGCATGATCTCAGGTCACTGCAACCTCCACCTCCTGGGTTCAAGTGATTCTCCCACCTCAGCCTCCTGAGTAGCTGGGACTAGAGGCATGTGCCACCAAGTCCAGCTAATTTTTGTATTTTTTAGTAGAGACGGGGTTTCACCATATTGGCCAGGCTGGTCTCAAACTCCTGACTTCGTGATCTGCCGGCCTCGGCCTCCCAAAGTGCTAGGATTACAAGCGTGAGCCACCACACCCGGCCTTCTAGGTGAATTTTATTTTTTTTTTATTTTATTTTATTTTTTTTTTTTTGAGACGGAGTCTCGCTCTGTCGCCCAGGCTGGAGTGCAGTGGCGCAATCTCGGCTCACTGCAAGCTCCGCCTCCCGAGTTCACGCCATTCTCCTGCCTCAGCCTCCTGAGTAGCTGGGACTACAGGCGCCCGCCCCTGCGCCCGGCTAATTTTTTCTATTTTTAGTAGAGACGGGGTTTCACCATGGTCTCGATCTCCTGACCTTGTGATCCGCCCACCTCGTCCTCCCAAAGTGCTGGGATTACAGGCGTGAGCCACCACGCCCGGCCTCTAGGTGAATTTTAAATGGGTGAATATAAGATGTTGGTTTACATGCACGTACGCTATTTTAAGCAAGCATAATTAATGAAAATACATGTGGACATGAAAAACAGTGTTACTTCATTTACAAAGCAATCTTTGCTGCTTTATGACAACAGTTCTAAAAGTCCTGAAGGTATGGTCTTTCTTATTATATTTGAAATTCACTTGGTTAACCAAAAGTGCCCCACTTTTTCCAAACTAGTGTCCTAAGTTAGCTCTATCTACTTCAGAAAACATGTTTATTCTGGTTTTTTGAGACAAGGTCTCACTCTGTCACTTGGGCTAGAGTGCAGTGGTGCAATTATGGCTTACTGCAGCCTTGACCTCCTGGGCGCAAGTGATCCTTTCATTTCAGCCACCTGAGTAGCTGGGACTACAGGCACACGCCACCATGCCCAGCTAATGTTTTGTAGAAATGGGGTCTCACTCTGTTGCCCAGGCTGGTCTTGAACTCTTGAACCCAAGTGATCCTCCTGCCTTGCCCTTCCAAAGTGCTGGGATTACAGGAGTGATCCTGGCCTACTCTCATTAACGCTGAGAAAGCTAAATGATTGCCCGAAGCACAGAATAATACTCAATTTTAAGAATTAGTATCAAATGGCCAGGCACGGTGCCTCACCCCTGTAATCCCGGCACTATGGGAGGCCAAGGCGGGCGGATCACGAGGTCAGGAAATGGAGACCATCCTGGCTGACACGGTGAAACCCATCTCTACTAAAAATACAAAAAATTAGCCGGTGTGGTCACACGCGCCTGTTGTCCCAGCTACTGGGGAGGCTGAGACAGGAGAATCACTTAAACCTGGGAGGCGGATGTTACAGTGAGCCAAGATTGTGCCATGGCACTTCAGCCTGGATGACAGAGTGAGACTCTGTCTCAAAAAAAAAAACAAAAAAGAATTAGTATCATAGTCATATGGACTTGGACCCCTGCTCTATGCAGGGCTTCGTACTGGGCGCTGTGTACTCTACAGAGAGAGAAGGTGTGATTCACAGTTGCTTGACATAAGATAATACTGAAGATTCCAAGTAAATGATTTTTCCCAAGATCACGAAGCAAATCAATTACAGTCACTCTGCCCCATCACCTGTCAAACATTTCTTGAATTTTGACATCATTCTTCTTTACTCTGGTCCTTGGTTAGCCTTTAGCCGTAGCAAACCTTTCAACCTATGTGATAACCACAGGAAAAGTGAAATAGGTGAAGCCTAAATGTCTGCTAAGAGGTAAGTAAAGGCACTGATGAAAAGGATAGACTAGCAAAAATTCAGTGAAATTATGAAATAATTTGTAAGTTCTCTTTTGAGTGCAGAGGAACTTTTAAGTAATGGTATACCTTTACCTTTAGCGGAACCCAGTCATTTGCTATTTCTTGAAATGTTTATAAAGGTCGGCTTGTTCCCTGAAACTGGACTGATTTTTAGGTGAAACTTAATGTGCCATATGATTTTACTTAAGATACTACTTTTCGGCCAGGCGTGGTGGCTCAAACCTGTAATCTCCCAGCACTTTGGGAGGCCCAGATGGGCGGATCACGAGGTCCAGCCTGGGCGACAGAGCGAGACTCGGTCTCAAAAAAAAAAGATACTACTTTTCTACATCTATTAGGCAACTAAATAGAGAAAGACATGATTTAGGACCAAGGAGTTTTTTTTTTTCTTTTTCGCCACTAAGTCATGACCTTAAACAAAAGAACTTAGTGAACTGTGATTTTAGGTCATCTCCTAAGGAGACACAGTAAGCCCCAAAGTCTAGTCAACCTGAATTTCTGTTTGAGGGGAAAAAAATGAAACAAATCAATCCTAGGATTGTCATCTTCCTAAGTCGCATCCCATTTGGAGAACCTCTCATGCCACAATGTCAAATGTCATTAGGTTTGACATACATAATTGCATTAAGCTACAGTGATGATCCCTAATGAGACACTGAATTTCCTCCCAAAAAATCAGTCACCAAAGCACATTTTCTTATGATGAATTAATTAATAAAATACAAGGCTTCTTATGCAAAATATATGCCAGGGATTCCCAAGTGTGTTGATGCCCTAACTACTCTGAATAAAAAAGCTGAGGCTTAAGGATAATACAGTCATGAACACTGGGATTCCCACTGATGCAGGCAATTTCACAAGCCTTCTCTTATAAAATAAGAAGTATGGGTCAGGCACAGTGGCTCACGCCTGTAATCCCAGCACTTTGGGAGGCCGAGGCGGGCGAATCATGAGGTCTGGAGATCGAGACCATCCTGGCTAACATGGTGAAACCCCGTCTCTACTAAAAATACAAAAAAATTAGCTGGGCGTGGTGACGGGCGCCTGTAGTCCCAGCTTCTTGGGAGGCTGAGGCAGGAGAATGACATCAACCCAGGAGGCGGAGCTTGCAGTGAGCCAAGATTGCACCACTGTACTCCAGCCTGAGCGACAGAGGGAGACTCCGTCCCAAAATAAATAAATAAATAAATAAATAAATAAATAAATAAATAAATAAATAAAATAAGTGTGGGCTGTGCCATGACCAAGGTAAGCACAGGAGGGCCAGACCATTGTCAGGAGGGTTGTCCAATCTAACGTTGAAGAGGAGCCACTCATCCTCCCCAGTATGTTCTGTAGTCTATCAAAGATGAACATTACTGTCTGGCTAATGTTGACTGACTTCTTTGAAGATAGCAATTACCAACGGTTATTTTTGAAGAGCCAGATATACATAGATGCATATGTTTTTTTCATTAGAAAATACCTGCTCTGAATATACTCTGGTAAGACTGCAAATGAGTTACACATGTAAGTCCCTATGAAACAAGATGAAAGGACAGCCTGAA
The DNA here is from genome assembly GCF_043159975.1 of Macaca nemestrina. Taxonomy (NCBI): domain Eukaryota; kingdom Metazoa; phylum Chordata; class Mammalia; order Primates; family Cercopithecidae; genus Macaca; species Macaca nemestrina. The sequence continues at coordinate 63,495,986 of NC_092130.1, forward strand.
ATATTTATCAGCCACTGTAACCCCGGAGTAGAATTAGTCCCTATTTGTCCCAAAGTGCTCTGCAAAGTAATGATTTGGACCTTGGGAGAGAACTGATTATGCAAGTAAGAATTTAGCATCCATTAGGCACTCAGTGTCAACACGCCCAGCCTTGGACCCGGTTTTCTATTGTGAGAGGATCATTGCCAGGACACCATGGTATGCCTCAGCCATGCAGAAAAGTGTTTCAACTTCTTTTTCTTTTTTTCTTTTGAGATGGAGTCTTGCTCTGTGGCCCAGGCTGGAGTGCAGTGGCATGATCTTAGCTCACTGCAATCTCCGCCTCCTGAGTTCAAGCAATTCTCCTGCCTCAGCCTCCTGAGTAGCTGGGATTACAGGCGCCCACCACCACACCCAGCTAATTTTTGTTTTTCTTTTTTTGAGATGGAGTTTTGCTCTTGTTGCCCAGGCTGGAGTGCCATGGTGCGATTTCAGCTCACCACAGTCTCCACCTCCTGGGTCCAAGCGATTCTCCTGTCTTAGCCTCCCGAGTAGCTGGGATTACAGGCATGTGCCACCACGGCCAGCTAATTTTGTATTTTTAGTAGAGACAGGGTTTTTCCATGTTGGTCAGACGGTTTCGAACTCCCGACCTCAGGTGATCCACCCACCTCGGCCTCCCAAAGTGCTGGGATTACAGGCGTGAGCCACCGTGCCTGGCCACACCCAACTAATTTTTTTTTTTTTTTTTGGTATTTTTTGTAGAGACAGGATTTCACCATATTGGCCAGGCTGGTCTCGAACTCCTGACCTTGTGATCCACCCGCCTCAGCCTCCCAAAGTGCTGGCATTACAGGCATGAGCCACTGGGCCTGGCCAAAAGAGTTCCAACTTTAAAGCAAAAGCCCGTGGACGGAAGTGTCTGCCTAGACTCTTGTTCTCATATCATCCTTTTGGCACCAAAGAAAATTTTGTAGTAGAAATTCTGGGGTCTGGCTATCAGACGTGGTTAAGTTATACAGCAGAACTAGAGAAGCCCCCGAAATTACCCAATTCTTTGGAGAATCTTATCTCCTAAATGAACAGGGCTCAGGCCACAGGAGTCCTCTTGCAGCATTTAGTGATGTCAACACTGGCTGCAAACCCAACACCAGGAGCCCACAGCTCTTTGCTTCAGAGATGAGTAATACTGGCTGAGTCATTGTTTCTTTCTGCCTTTTCAATGCTCTCTCCAAAAAGTATCTCGTAATAGACAATCTCAGAGCTCCCTGCTTACTGTAATACTTTTTATGTAATAATGCTGGTGGTGAGCAATCTCCTGTAGTATTCCATGACAGCCACACTTACTGTGCTGTCTTAACCTTGATTAATGTTATTATTTGTACACCATAAAGGTGCATTTTATTTTTCTATTATCTCTTACATTTAGAGTGGGAGGCATTGTTCTGTCATCCTTGTTTTATTTTAAGAAATTGAGCCATAAGGAGGTTAAGCAATTTCTTAAAATTCATGTAGCTTGTGAACTTTGAGCCTGTGCTTCCTGTTCATCGAGTCACATTATCTGAATTTAAAATTGGCTGCGTTTTAAGTAAAGAAAACTTACATTTAGAAAAAAAGAAGAAAGAAAGAAAGAAAGAAAAGAGCCATCCAGAGAAGCAGTGCACCGTGGTAGTAATGCGCTAATGTGCTGATGGAGTTCAGGACAAGCTGCACCAGAGTACGGCACCAGCAGAAGCAGGAAGGTCTCCTCACCTTCTCCTGCTCTTCTCCCCTAAAGCACGTCCTAAAACCTAGGAGGAATTTTCTGACCCTCCTTTGAGGCAGATCCCAAGACCCTCATGTGACCTGTGCCCTCCCAATCCTGGTTGGAAAGAACATCCTTATTTCTGAAGAAAAAGGGTCACAGAGAAGAATCTGAACAAACAGGACGTGCTAAGTACCCTCCCACACACAGTTTATTACCATCAAATCATACTTTTTTTTTACCCAATCATACTTCTTCATAACTATCCACTTCTTCATCAAATCTAGCGTAAAAATACACCAGCTTCCTCATTTCTTCAGGCCTTCATGTCCTTTAAAGACTCCTGTGTCATATTAAACTTACAATAAATAAGTGTGTGTATGTTTTCCACTCATTAATTTATCTTTTGTTACAAGGGCCTCAGCCATGAACCTAGTGATGCATGAGAAAAATATATTTTCTTCCCCCACAGTGCATACAGGCTTTGGATTCTGAGTCGTTCAGTTAACAAATGTTTATTGACCACTGGCTGTGTGCCAGGCATGCAGTAAAGAAGGGAGAAAGACCCTTGCTGTCATGGGGTCCATACAGTTGAGTTGGGGGTTAGAAATGGGGAGAAACAGACAGACTGAAACAGTATAAACACATAGAAAGGCTGGGCGCGGTGGCTCAAGCCTGTAATCCCAGCACTTTGGGAGGCCGAGACAGGCGGATCACGAGGTCAGGAGATCGAGACCATCCTGGCTAACACGGTGAAACCCCGTCTCTACTAAAAATTACAAAAAAAAAACTAGCCGGGCGAGGTGGCGGGTGCCTGTAGTCCCAGCTACTGGGGAGGCTGAGGCAGGAGAATGGCGTGAACCCGGGAGGCGGAGCTTGCAGTGAGCCGAGATGGCACCACTGCACTCCAGCCTGGGTGACAGAGCAAGACTCCGTCTCAAAAAAAAAAAAAAAAAAAAAAGCACATAGAAAAGAGAGAAAGAATGAATGAATGCCAGATCGCCATAAAGACAATGCTGGGTTGGCTGGGCGCGGTGGCTCAAGCCTGTAATCCCAGCACTTTGGGAGGCCGAGGTGGGCGGATCACGAGGTCAGGAGATCGAGACCATCCTGGCTAACACGGTGAAACCCCGTCTCTACTAAAAAATACAAAAAAAAAAAACTAGCCGGGCGAGGTGGCAGGCTCCTGTAGTCCCAGTTACTCGGGAGGCTGAGGCAGGAGAATGGCGTAAACCCGGGAGGCAGAGCTTGCAGTGAGCTGAGATCCGGCCACTGCACCCCAGCCTGGGCGACAGAGCGATACTCCATCTCAAAAAAAAAAAAAAAAAAAAGACAATGCTGGGCACCACTGTGGTGTGGTATGATGGAGAATGACCTAGTGGTTGCCCTCTGAGGGGGCTCACCACAAACTGAGCCCTGAAGGAAAGCCCTGATTTTCTATCTTATCTTGACAAACACTTTGAAATTCAAAGGCCGTTAAACTCTGATTTTAAAATTGACTTGTTTATAATTTATTTATATCAGCCACGGTCATAACAAGGAGATAGGGGTGTGGGGTGGGGGTACAGGGGAAAATGTTCTAAGCAAAGGGAGCAGCAAGTGTAGCAGAGGGGACTGAGCTCCAGACTCAGCTCTAACTCTCTCTGGTTGAGTGACTTCAAGCAAGTTACCAACATAACTAGGTCCTTTGTGAAAGGCCCTTTAAAAGAGAGACAGTTTCTAACTCACAGGAACTTACGTAAATTAAATGACACCAGCACATAGTAATTATATAAGGTAGTTGATTTCCTATCTTATCTTGAGAAACCCTTTAAGATTCAAAGACCATTAAACTCTGATTTAGAAATTGTCCTATGTCTTATTTCTTTTCCTGAGCAGGGGGCGGCTATAAGAGCAGCAGGAAATGTGAAATCAGAGATGATCCAGGTTATGAGTTCTTGGAAATCAGGGCTAAATTTATTTATAGGAGGAAACAAACAAGATGCCATTCTTTTGGGGACAAGGGTGACGTCTCCATGAGATGCAGTACCATAGTGCCTAGGACCCATGATCCTTTGCAGAAAAGGGGAGTTCCACAAAAATGTTCTAATTTTTTTAAGATGAGCAGAAAATTTTAAGAAAGAATTCTTAGGTATATTTTAATATAAAACATCATAGGTTTGTCTTTATAGTAGCACAATAGTAAACTTTAATTTTTAATGTTACCTTATGGAGACAGGGCCTCCAAAGTCAGAGTCCCTAGGCCTTAAAACTCCAGATCCCAGCTGACTGGGGGAGGAGAGTGTTCCTTCACTGCTCCTGATCTCCTCGCTTCCATCCGTGCCTGAGGCTTCTTTCACCTGCTCCACTGCCCACCTTCTTCCTTAGCCATCTTGCCTTATATTACTGCCTATCCCCAGCCCCTGCTTTATTTTAGATCACCCAACCCAGATTTTTATGCAATTTCCCATTTCCCACAGCTTAGATTTGGTAAGAAAATCCCCTAGAGGTGGTATGGCCACGGCAGGCCAGCCCGGCCCAGAGGCACTGAAACGTGGGGAGCAAGGAGCATGCAGAGCTCCGTGCTTCAGGCCACATCATTTTCACAGGGAATCCCACAGGCCTGATCCTTTGGCAGCCTGGGTGCTAAATGCAAGCCACAGCAGGTTTTGATTTTCAACTCCAATGACTTATGCTCTTGGTCCTAAGAATTCACAAATTGTTAAAGGTATTAATAACGAGACATACTCTCACCACTGCAGTGGGGTTGTTTCTTGGCTTGATGTTTTGTTTTGCTTTGGCTTCCCAAGGAGTGTCTGAACTGTCTGTACTCTAGAAATTTACCAAAGAGGTAAGCTGTGTGGACAGGGTGCTGGATGTAGATGCCAGCCAAAAAAAAATTTAAAACTAAAAAAATTCCCCTCGGAGATTGGGCCCTTAACTAGGGCAACCCCCAGGTGAACTTACAAAACTAGCTAAGAATATCACATCCCTAGCAAAACTGAGGCTTCCTCAGCTCTGAGCCTGCAGCCCTAACATCTCCCAGACAAAACCTGATCTCAAGGAAACATTGTCACTCATTTATATTCTACCAGGAGGTGAGCTCTCCTTGTCACTTAGTCTAGAGAAACTTACATTTGGATTCTGACTCTAATTATGTAAAGGCTGTAAGGGATTTTATGATGTACCAAGAAATAAGTAGAAGTATCCTATTTGGTGGCTGCAGTGACCTTCTCTAAAGGCGAAGTTATTTTACCTTTTTAAAAATTTTTTTTAATTATATAAGAAATACATGAATACGTTTTCCTTTTCACATTAAAACAACATGTATAAGGTTAAAATTCACTTTTGCTTATTCCTGCACGTTCTTAGTAGCTTCATGTTCTCTTCTTCCTGGGGGTATCAGTATGGTTTTGAATGCATCTTTCAAATGTTATATTCACGTACCCCCACGTATGCGTACCCACAGGAAAAAGATACATATGGTATTGCCCCTTACATAAATGAAATAAAAAAATACACTGTGTATTTTTGCTGCACCATGTTAGAACTTACTTTATATCTCATTATTTTTAACTATGCTATTATATTTATCATATAAAACTATAGTTTGTTTAGCCATTACCCTGTTGATGGGCCTGTAATCTTACCTTATAGGTAAGTGCCTTTCTCAGTCTACTTCCCAATCCAGGCACCTGGCCACAATTATGGCATAGGAAGGATCTAATTAATATACTAGAAACATAAGATTAGAGTATCAGACTTTCAGGGCTGTATTTTGAAAAAGCAACAAAAAAAGTTCCAAGAAAAGAGTTTCCTTTCATTTGGTGGTAAAAGCCAGTGTGGAGATTGTAAAAAGAAAATCTTTAAAAGGAAAATAAATTGCTAAGGGCTGGAGAGAAGAGGTGGGAGTGAGGCTGGAATAACAACCATTCTAAATCAGTGAGAATACTAATGGAAAAAGTTACACCTAGGGATTTTATGGGACCTGAGCTTTGTTTAGCAGCCCGCCCTCAGTCCTCATTTGAGAGAACAAGTCCCATAAGTACTTTTCCAATATTCACCTAGATTGATAGAATGGGCTCTTCATTAATTTACATTGAGCTTCAGTTTGTCTAGTTTGTATTAAGCTTAATTAATCCAGTTAACTGGTGCTGGCCTGAATGGAAACAAAAGAGAAGACACAGGAAGTACAAAGTCAGGTTTGTGCTCCTGGTATGTGGGACCTAGGAATTCTCATTGCAAGGAAGACATGCTCAGATTCAAGTTGCCTGACCTCTATAGGCTCCTAAATAAAGAACCTAAAATTCTGAATAAAAGAAGTAGAGTTGGAGCCCAGAGAAAGAGTGAGGTATGGAATAACAGAAACTCACTGCAGAGTCCACGCTTCAATCAGTGAGCCTTAAGGCGCTAAGAGGTCAAAACCTGAGCCTTTGGCTCAGATCCCTGGGTCTGGGTCCCAGCTCTGCCACACTTCAGCTGCACCATTTTAGCCACATTACTAATCCTCTTCATGCTTCAGTTTTTTCATCTGTAAATTAGGGATAGTACTTTTTCATAAAATTATGAAGATTCAATTTGATCATTCATGTAAAGTCCTAATTTTCAGTATAATTCCTGGCACATAGTAAATATTCTGTAAATGACAGTTTTTATTAACTAAAAAAGCAGTTGGTATTAAGCCACAAAACTTCTGGTATTTGGATGTCTAAATGATTTTATTGTAAGTATTATGTATGAGGGGGGAAAAAAAGCTTTTTTTTTTTTTCTTTTTTTTTTTCACAAAAAGAAAACCTGGATGGCATTTATTGAGAAAAACTGGGGGCTAACTTTTCACTTCATGACTCAATCACCCTTTATCATTGATCCGTAATTCCAAAAATCCAGAACAGAATTTTTAGAATTTGCAGCTTTCTTAAAAGGAATATTTTACATTGTAATAATTTCACCCTGGGTTTAAGCCTGTGTTTCTACAGTATTCTTCACCCTTTCTGGCCCATTTAGCTCAGAACATAAGCTTGCCAGCAAGACAAACAAATTCCTCAAATGAGACTGCCAGCCAGTATTTGGGCTATAAAGCATGGCCAATTTGCTTTCTCAGGATGGAGAATATAATCCCCAGAAGGTGGGTAGGCACAGAGTTCAAAAAGAAAGTGAATAACCTGTTCGTCTGCCTTCGCCATTAACATTCTTGACTTTTCCATTTTGTGTCCTCTCTTGCAAACCCCAGCATTATCGAGGGCACTTTTGAGTGCCTGATTCCATGTCTTTGAACAAACAAAGTCGCAACCACTGTTCCTCTCTCAAGAGCAAAAACTTGAAATTTGTCAAGAAATAGTGAGTACTGTTTGCCAATGGATATAATTCAAATGTCAGACTCTGCTTCTGTACTCTTAGGCCCTGACCACACCAGACAGCCTGTGTTTATTCAGTGCCTTGGTTTCTCTTCTCTTGAATCAGGGGAAATAGAATGTGCTACTACTCACTGCTCAGTTTATAAAGAGCTATGAAATCCCTGAAATTGAGTTGTTTGAAGTAGAGCTCTGGAGGTCACAAAGGGCCACCTTCGAAAGGGAGGGGCTGCAGCTGAATTCCAGTTCCAACGTTTCACAATAAAGTTGGAGTTACAACTATGCATACGTAGAAGCTTCCCTAGAAGTTTCACCCAACAGGGACCTCTCAGATGTGAAAATCAGAACTCTCTTCCCCTTTCTCTTTCTCATGAAGGACAGAGCAGGATTATACCACCAGCTGTTTTCTTCTTCTTCGTTTTTGTTTACGGTTTCTTTAGTTAAATGACACCAAGAGGATTGGCAGCATAAGGTTCTGTCATGGCATTTTTGCTGCATCACTTGATTCCATTAATCTTGAGACAGCAGGGCAGGTGGCTTCTAGGGGCTCCTCCAGTCAGGCTGCTCATTAGGCTCTTGGAGCATGGGTGAGAGAGGTGGAGGGAAGCACAATTACTCAGCCAGTGGAGCCTCTCGACGTGGCTTCCTTTGTGCCAATAAGAGACTTCCCAGTCCTGACTCAGCCTAGGGAGAGACGCATAGCTAAGGACCCTGGAACACAAGTCTGGTGGGGGACTGGCTCCCGGGCACTGGATCCATCAGCAAAGGAGAATCTGGTTCTATGCCCTGAGCCTCTACTCACTAAGCATATAAAGTCGACCATTTTCTTTTCTTTCCTTTTTCTTTTTTTTTTTTAACGGAGTCTCATTCTATCACCCAGGCTGGAGTGCAGTGGCATGATCTCAGCTCACTGCAACCTCTGCCTCCTGGATTCAAGCAATTCTCCTTCCTCAGCCTCCCAAGTATCTGAGATTCCAGGTGCCTGTCACCCCACCTGGCTAATTTTTGTATTTTTAGTGGAGACGGGGTTCCACCATGTTGGCCAGGCTGGTATTGAATCCCTGACCTCAAGTGATCCACCTGCCTTGGCCTCCCAAAGTGCTGAGATTACAGGTGTGAGCCACTGCACCCAGCCAAAGTCAACCATTTTCTTTTTTTTTTGAGACGGAGTTTCACTTTTGTTGCCCAGGCTGGAGTGCAATGGCTTGATCTCGGCTCACCGCAACCTCTGCCTCCCAGGTTCAAGCGATTCTCCTGCCTCAGCCTCCCTAGTAGCTGGGATTACAGGCATGTGCCACCACGCCTGGCTAATTTTTGTATTTTTAGTAGAGACAGGGTTTCTCCATGTTGGTCAGGCTGGTCTCAATCTCCCAACCTCAGGTGATCTGCCTGCCTCGGTCTCCCAAAGTGCTGGGATTATAGACGTGAGCCACTGTGCCTGGCCAAGTCAACCATTTTCTAAGTGCTCACTTTGCTGTGTTAGTAATGATGATTATGTCACTGCAGCCTTGAGTCTCAGAGCACCTCAGCTAGCCTGTAACGGCTGAGAATGTTTTCAGCAAATTCTTCTAAATGCAGGAAACAGAAGAAAGCAGCACGTCTTGTGGCCAAGTTCTTGTTTAAGTCCTATGGTTTCAGCTTTTCCCAGTGGTGGTATTGACAAAGCACTAAGAGAAGGGGCTGCAGTCAGTGTTCCATTCAGGTGAGGAGCAGTTGCTCACACAGGAGGTCTATAAAAGGAGAACCCTGAGTCTAAAAAAGGCCTCCAGAACCTGCCTGATGCCTGAAATTCTATGAAAGCACAACAGCAATATCCTCCCCGCAGTGGTCTCAAACTGGTGGCCCCAAAGATGTTTAAATTTCAAATTGTTTCAGTGTTTTTTGAGAGGAAGAGGGAAGGAATATGCTGTCGGTAATTAAAAATGGAGTGATTTTAGAAAACTTTCAGTTTTCTGTTGAAAATCAGAAGACCTGCCAACACAAGGCCCTCTTTTCTGTGTGATAACAATCATCTAGAGCTGAGTGGTGGTCAGCCCACCTACACAATGCTGGCACTCTGTTACTCTGCACGGAAGCCACCAATCATGAGAGAGCAATCAATCATGGTCTATCAATTCATGGTCCCTCTCGGGTCCTCAGAGTCTCCACTGCTTTCTCTTATCCTATGCTGTCCTGATTTCATATGTGTACATTGCCAGCTTGTGGCACTTACTACATTCTGGCTTTATGGTGAGTAGAGTCTTATTTTATCCATACTTTCTGTCTCAAATAGACTGTCCTTTTTTGGGAAAGAGTGTACAGGATCACTATATTTCACGTGAATTCACTACCATGCCTTCTAAGTGATTTATTTATCTTTTCTTTTTTTTTTTTTTTATGGAGTCTCGCTCTGTCACCCAGGCTGGAGTGCAGTGGCACAGTCTCAGATTACTGCAAGCTCCACCTTCCAGGTTCATGCCATTCTCCTGCCTCAGCCTCCCGAGTAGCTGGGACTACAGGCACCTGTCACCACACCCGGCTAATTTTTTTTGTATTTTTAGTAGAGACGGGGTTTCACGATATTAGCCAGGATAGTCTCTATCTCCTGACCTTGTGATCCGCCCACCTCAGCCTCCCAAAGTGCTGGGATTACAGGCGTGAGCCACTGCACCTGGCCGATTAATTTATCTTAATACTTGACCAGTTTTAAAATAAAAGAACCATGAACAGTCATCTCTACCTGTGTGAATGAAGAGAATGAGAGCAGGTTTGATATGAGCTGTGAGGTGAGAGCACTCACAAGGTAACAATAGACATAGAAGAGTGATACTACAAAGTTCGGAATGGAATCCACTAGCATAGTCATCAACTGGTAGTTCACAGCCTTGATCTAGCTCACGGACATGCTTTGTTTGTTCTGTCCTTTGTTTCAAAAAGTAAAAAAAGAAAAATTTTCTTGTGAGGCAAGATTTAAAAATCAACTGATAAATGGCTGATTCTAGACTTGAGGAAGGGAATATACAAGATGAGTCCGAAGCATCTTATAGTACTAGAAAGTAAGGAAGTGCTCCAAAAAAACCCCACAAAGCCAAAAGAAACTCACAGAATAATGGGGGGATGACAGAGGGACATGGGAGCCAACTGAAAGAGCTCCCAATGGCCAATATTATGAACATAATATTGTTCACTCTTGCGAACAATATTATGTAAAGAGGAAATAACATATTGAATTCTAACTCAAAATATAAAATAAATATCCAGGCATTCTTACTTATGTAAAGAAATTATTGAATAAAATAATAAATGGGAGAAAAGTATCTCAAAAAGACGAATTCCACATAAATTATGTAGCTACTTCACTCCTGTATCAGTTCGTTCTCACATTGCTATAAGGAAATACCTGAGACAGGTTAGGCGCAGTGGCTTATGTCTGTAATCCCAGCACTTTGGAAGGATGAGGCGGGTGGATCATTTGAGGTCAGGAGTTCGGACCAGCTTGGTTAACATGGCGAAACCCCATCTCTACTAAAAATACAAAAATTAGCCAGGCATGGTGGTGCATGCCTGTAATCCCAGCTACTTGGGAAGTTCAGGCAGGAGAATTGCTTAAATCCGGGAAGCAGAGGTTGCATGAGCCAAGATCACTTCACTGCATTCCAGACTGGGTGACAAAGCAAGACTCCATCTAAAAGTAAAAGAAAAAAGAAAATACCAGAGACTGGGTAATTTATAAAGGAAAGAGGTTTGATTGACTCACTGCATGGCTGGGAGGCCTCAGGAAATTTGCAATCATGGCAGAAGGCATCTCTTCACAGAGTAACAGGAGAGAGGATGCAAGCAACAGAAATGCTAGATGGTTATAAAACCATCATCAGATCTTGTGACACTCACTCACTATCACAAGAAAAGCATGGAGGAAACCACCCCTGTCATTCTATTACCTCCACCTGGTCCCGCCCTTGACACGTGGGGATTATGGAGATTACAATTCAAGATGAGATTTTGGGTGGGGACACAGCCAAACCATAGCAACTCCCAAGGAGGTGGAGCGTAATTCCCCATCCCGTAAGTGTGGGCTGTGCGTAGCGACTTTATTCTAAAGAGTACAGTATGGAGACGGGGAGAAAGAGTAACTTTACAGTGGAGAGAGCAGACAGACACTACCTCAGCCAGGTCATCAAAGTTAGTATCATCAGTCATATTTATAATATGTACCCTTGATATGATGTGATGAGAATGGCGCTTTGCCTCTGTGCTCTTATATGACAGATGTATCCTCACCTGTCAGCAATAACTTAAGCATACCCCAAGCATGACACTACGGTCTAAGAAGAATGTTGGTTCAGGATTCCAAACTAAGGAATCCAGGAGGAGTGGCCAACCCAGAGGTTTACTCCTTATCTAAGAAGGACATTGGAATCCCTGGCCCATTCCTTGGTATGCAGGTATTCAGGGAACTGAGAACCCTCTTTTGAGTTAAATGGAGGTTTCTAGATGGACAGTGCTAAGTAAAAAATGCTATTTAAACTGCATGCTTTTTACAAATGATAGTGCTTCTCCTGTCCAGACCACAGTCACTGTATATAAATCCTCCACAAACCCTACGTCTCCTTTACTGGCTCTGGGTCTCCTCTTATACCTGCAGACACAGTGCCATCCCTACTGGCACCAATAGGGGTCTGGCATGCCAAGTCTTCCTTCCCAAAACCCATAATCCCAGTCTAATTATGAGAAAAACATCAGACAAACCCCAGTTGAGGGGCCTTCTACAAAATACCTTCTCAGTATCTTGTAAAACTATCAAGGTCACCAAAAACAGGGAGTCTTAGAAACTTTCACAGCCAAGAGGAACCTAAAGAGACATGGCAACTAAATCTAATGTCACATCTTCAGTGTGATCTTGGGTCAAAAGAGGATGTAAAGTAAAAACCAAAGAAATCCATACAAAGTATAGATATTCATTAATAATTGTATATCAATATTAGTTCAATAATTTTAACAAATGTGCAGGTTGATCATCCCTAATTAGAAAATCCAAAATCTGAAGTGCTCCAAAATTTGAAATATTTTGAGCACTAATATGATTCTCAAAGAAAATGTTCAGAGAAGCATTTGGTATTCTGGATTTTTCCATTAGCAATGCTCAACCAGTAAGTATAATGCAAAAATCCAAAACAATTCAAAATCCAAAATACTTCTGATTCCACAAGGGATACTCAACCTGTACCGTATGAATATAAGACACTAATAATAGAGGAAATTGGTGTGGGATAGATGGGAACTCTCATACTATCTTCATAACCTTCAAGTAAATCTAAAACTATTCCTGAAAAGTATATTTTAAAAAACCAATGTAGTTCACAGTAAATATATTTTTAAAATCAAGTATTAAATATATTTTAAAAATCAATTTATTTCACATTAAAATCTTGATTTCTAGCTCTTCAAGAACACAGCGATTCTGAATGCTGATTGTATCAGCAATTCTGAGATCAAAAGGTCAATACTCTGGCTACAGCTGCCTCTCTACAACCTAAACCTTATTTGCCAAGTAAAACAGCGGGAGAAAGAAGTCCCCAATCTAGCCTTCCAAATCACACACAAAGGCATCTAACTGGCAGAGCCTAATTCACCTATAGGACACTAGCTGTAGTCCAGAAATGTACACAGAAGAATATGGAAATATATGCTGAGTGACCGTGTTAAGCAGTGTAAGCACAGACTGATCCATCACATTGTTCTCCCCAACACTGAGGCCAAATGTGAACTGTCTTTTATCAATGTCCTTGCACTGTTGTTTCTTACATGTGCCTCTGTTTTGCTCATTACATTACCTGCTTTACCCCTACAGTCATTGGGGTATGCCAGTCCTACTAAAACTTAAGGGCTACGACACAATTACACTGAAATATCATGTGTGTTAACTGAGAAAACATCACACAAAATTGTTGTGTAAATTAAATTCAATGGTGGGATAGGGCTTTGGAAAGTACAATAAAAATGTAAAGTGTTTTTTTTATCATGGATATGTTCCATTTTATCTGTCCACACAGGTAACGAAAATTACAAATTTAAAGTTTGCATACAGTTACATAACTAAAAATATATTACGTCACTATTTCAAACCATTGTCACATGTATTTATTGAAATGTTATAAGCAAAAAAATTATCTATTGTCCCGACAATAGTCTTTTTTATTTGATGAGCTCACTTAATAAGTATCTCTCTTCATCCTTCAAAATTGCCACTGTTAGATCTGTTAAAGAAGCTCCTTTTCCCTAGGAATTCAACCGTTATTTGCAAATATCCACTAGCAAGAATCCTGCAATAGCTTGTAGGAAAATTAACTGGCAGAAAATAACATTCAATTACCCATAGGCAGAAAAAAACCCTGACTGAGTGAAATACCCGACTATAATCATCTGCTCTTTCTAACTTATCTTTTCGTGTTAAGACAATAATACCTGCATGGTAGAGAACATGCAAACAGCACCAATTTTCCTTTCCATTCTGTAGGTATTATTTTCTTGAAAGAAAATAGCCCTGCAAGAAAATGTTCCAGCGGGGACTTTGAAACCTAAAAACAGATACTAAGGACCTATTAAATGAGAACCAGAATGGTGAGATCATAGAGTTCATCTATTCCAGTCTCTTAACCTGACACAGAATCTCTGACATGTCAAAACCCCATGTGATTATTTCCACAGATGGGAACCTCACAAGCTCACGAAGTTTTTGGTCTAAACCCGTAACTTGCACCACTTTATAGAAAGGGCTTCTCTGCTGAAGGAACTGGCCTCCCTTCTACTTGCTGGAGCTCAACAGAACACAGTTTTCCTTCCTTTTCCCCTGGACCCAGATGGGTGGCTTAAAAGAATTACGTGAAAGATTTTGTAAGACATTGTGGGCACTATAATAAAGTGGCAAGTCTATGCCCTTTGACTGGGGAAAGATGCTCTGCAGCTCTCAAGGCTAAAAATGAAGGTCTGGTATTGCCTACAAAATTTTTTTTTTTTTTTTTTTTTTTTTTGAGACGGAGTCTCGCTGCCACCCAGGCTGGAGTGCAGTGGCCGGATCTCAGCTCACTGCAAGCTCCGCCTCCCGGGTTCACGCCATTCTCCTGCCTCAGCCTCCCGAGCAGCTGGGACTACAGGCGCCCGCCACCTCGCCCGGCTAGTTTTTTGTGTTTTTTTTTTTGTTTGTTTTATTTGTTTTTTTTTTTTTCAGTAGAGACGGGGTTTCACCGTCTTAGCCAGGATGGTCTCGATCTCCTGACCTCGTGATCCGCCCGTCTCGGCCTCCCAAAGTGCTGGGATTACAGACTTGAGCCACCGCGCCCGGCCGCCTACAAAATTTTTTAAGCAAAGTAGGAATAAGAATCATTGTGGGCCGGGCGCGGTGGCTCAAGCCTGTAATCCCAGCACTTTGGGAGGCCGAGACGGGTGGATCACGAGGTCGGGAGATCGAGACCATCCTGGCTAACACGGTGAAACCCCGTCTCTACTAAAAAAATACAAAAAACTAGCCGGGCGAGGTGGTGGGCGCCTGTAGTCCCAGCTACTCGGGAGGCTGAGGCAGGAGAATGGCGTGAACCCGGGAGGCGGAGCTTGCAGTGAGCTGAGATCCAGCCACTGCACTCCAACCTGGGCGACAGAGCGAGACTCCGTCTCAAAAAAAAAAAAAAAAAAAAAAAAGAATCATTGTGGAAAGTTCTCTTTAAAAAGAAAAAACGAGAACAACAATGTGGACTAAATAAAACATATCTATGTTATACATTTACCCAGATACCAAAGACAACCAGTGGGTTTGTCCCCAAAGTCTTATTTTCTCTGGGCTCATCCTAAACTTCCTCCATAGTTGCTTGAAGCTCACAATTTTTCGGGTCCTGGCTAGAGACAGTGCCCTAGGCTCCGGTTTCAGGCAAGCCTGGTATGAAATCCCAGCTCTGCATTTATCAATTGTTTAATCTAGGACACATTTCTTAAGTACCCTAATCCTCATTTTCTCTTTTGTGAAAAACAGAGTACACACCTTCTACAGGCATTGTGAAAATTTAATTAGACAATGCATGTAAAGAACTCAGCAGAGTGCCTGGCCTAGAGTAAGTACCACTGAGTACCTTGAAAATTCTTTGTCATGCTTCTCCCAACACACTGTTGTTAGTACGTGCTTATTTTTAAAATGTATTGTCCACAAGAAAAAATATTCCTGATTTTTTGTTTTTGAACAATAGAGTATGACAGACCTGTTACTTAATAACATTACAATCCTGTACTTCTATTGAATCAATGTCAGATTCTTGTTTTAATAGCGACATCACACTCTTGGCTCAGGTTAGGCTCATGATCGGCTAAATCCTCAGCAGCTTTTCATAAGGGCTGTTTCCAATCTGGGGATATGTCTTCATAGACTAATGAAATTGATTTCTGGGGAACCCACATACGTCACTTTACACTCATGGAAGTTTGATTTCAGGGAGCTGGTTTGAGCCCTAACAAGTATGTAATAGCAACTGCCTCCCAAGTTTATTAAGAGTATGGGTACTGAATCAAATAAAGTGTGTTTGAATCCTGGCTCAATTTCCCTATGTGTAAAATAAAGATAATAATAGAGTCTTACCTCATAGGGATATTATGCAGATAAAATGAGACAGTGGATATAAAGCTTTTAGCAGAGTGCCTGGAACACAAGCACTCAATTCACCTTAGTGGTCATGATGACAATGACGGTGATGATATTGATGATGATGACGATGATGATGATGATGATTTTTATGTTGTCAAAATATTGAAAAGGGAAGATGATGCTCTGATACTCTAACAGATCTGGGAAATGTTTGTTCAGCAAGACATAAGTCATCTAGCAGAACTATTATTCAGTCTCTATTTGGCATGTTTCTTCGTCACTCTGCCAAATCCTGGGCAAGGAATATAAAATAATATCCTGATGAGCTCATTCTTATTTAAGGTATAAATGACTTAGTGAACTCTCTCTTCCAAGGAGTCATCCGTAGCTAAGATCCTCTGTCTATCTTATCAATGCCTTACATATACAAAGAAAATCTTCTAGCCCTCCCAGATACCTGCCTATCTCACCTGTGTGTGTGTGTGTGTGTGTCTGTGTGTGTGTGTGTCTGTGTGTGTGTGTCTGTGTGTGTGTGTGTGTTTTGGGGTGGGGGGAGGGTGAAGCTGTTTTTTTCTCCCAGATCAGAGCATCCTGACAATATCTGATTTAGGTATGATGCCAGGAGCTATGGACACAAAATAAGATTATTTTTCTGCCTATAGGAATATATATGGTGGAGAAGTATCGTTCTTCAGGAATGTTTCCCCCATTTCATTCCCACTTCCTCTGCTTTTAGAGGTATGTTTGGAGCTCCTGCCTCTCTAAGAATTACTATTATCTCCATCACACCTGCCCAGGACCACCACTGCTACTACCTAGGCCAGCTGTGGAACCCCAACTGTTTCTCCGAATCATGCCCAAGGCACAGCCTATGAAACACTGAAACAGCCTTGCTTGGAATGTTTTCAGTACTTTCGTTCACCCTTCATTTTGTGTTTTTAAATTTCAACTTTTATTTTTAATTTCAACTTCTTTTTCTTTTTTTCTTTTTTTTTTTCTGAGTTCTGCTCTTGTTGCCCAGGCTGGAGTGCAATGGCGTGATCTCAGTTCACTGCAACCTCCACCTCCTAGGTTCAAGCGATTCTCCTGCCTCAGCTTCCCAAGTAGCTGGGATTACAGGCGCCCACCACCAGGCCCAGCTAATTTTTGTATTTTCTGTAGAAACAGGGTTTTACCATCTTGGCCAGGCTGGTCTCAAACTCCTGACCTCAGGTGATCCACCCGCCTCAGCCTCTCAAAGTGCTGGGATTATAGGGATGAGCCACCGTGCCCAGCATTAATTTCACCTTTTTAAGAAAAAAAGTTAAGCCTTACAAAAGCAACATGTGCTTCCAAAATAAATCAAACAAACGAAAATGGCACAGAGTAAAGTCTTATAAACTCCCTGCCCCTACTTTCTTGAGGGTCCCACTGTTGACGCCCTGGTATAAGTTGTTCCAAATGGTTCTCCACTCTCACACCAACCATACATCACAGACACATAGAGGGGGCAGATTTTTTTTTTTTGTTTATTTGCTTTCAGCTGCTCTTGATCCCATTTTACAAAATCTGACTTATGATATGCATATTATCCTATAGATTTCCTTTTTGACAATACTGAATGGACATCTTCCAAGCTAATAGATATAGTTCTAACTAGAATTTTAAATAGGTGCATAATATTCCATGTTAAATATGTACCACAATTTATTTGCCTGTTGATAGATACTTATGTTGTTTTCCAGATTTTGCTACTAAAAAATAGAACCACAGGGTATGTGTGTGTGCACATGTGTGTGTATCTCCTTATATACAGATCATTGTGTTTCTGAGGCTAGATTTCTGCAGGCACTACTGGGTCAAGTGGAAGGTATATTTGTTATTTAATTTTATTGAGTTTTGCCAGATTATATAACATGAGGTTTGCCAATTATGTAACGTACCTGGCTTTAGGTTCAGTTTTCCCCAAAACATCACCTCTCTGATTATTCCCATAACTCCACGCACAGCAGCCTCCAGCATATTCTGCTTGGTACCTGTGCCAAGACAGGAAACTCCAGGACCAATTATCTGGGCCAGAGCAAAGGATGCCTATTGTCACTCTTAGGGAATACCAGGCAATCTGTTCCCAGTCCTACTAGTAAGAGGAAAGGTTGTGTGTCTATTATCTTGCATTGAAACTTGTTGCGTTTTCCCATTGAAACAATTTTCAGACATAGTTAGATAGAGCTGAAATAGTACCACAGTACTACTAGTACCAAATGACAGGTATATTAGAGTTAAAAAGTGAAGGATTTGTGGGCCAGTGTAGAAATCTCACCAATGGCTTTGGTGGAAAAGTGCACTTCAAATGCCAAACAGTAAGCGATCTTTTAAGACCCTGCTGGTTTCTGAGTTAAGAACTTATCCTGGCATTTTTAAGAGGGTATTTACAAATAGCAGATCTTAACTAACTTGTGATATACAGCTAATGACAGAATTTAAGGCACAGTTATGGACATGAAGAGCTAATAGTTTTGACCATGGTAACTACCCTGAAGCCCCTGGCACTCCAGGTAGGTGATGGCTATCCACCCATGTATCAATCTGGACCTGTATTCATGCATTAACATGCTTCCTTGGGGTTGGGGGACAATGAGTCAGGAGAGGCCTTGGGAGGAAGGGGAGGCCCACTGAGTGACTCCAGCAGGCCCAGGCAGGAACACAGACTCTGAACTTCTTGCTCTAGCACAAGGTTCCATCCCTGGAGAGATGTGGGGGAAAGGGCAGGGAGTCTCATATTACTGGGGAACTTCAAGTGCAAAAGAATTCCTGTGCTTGGCACACAACTCCCTGAATGCAGTAATGGAAAAACTTCAGCTTTAAGAGTCAGCAGAGCATGACTTGGGACGAATTATTAAGCTCTCTCCATTTCAGTTTCCTTATTCAGAAAAAGCAGATAATACCAGTAGCCACCTCGTAGGTAGAATTTGAGAATTAAGGGAGATCGTACATACAAAATGTTTAACATGGTACCTGGTAAATGCTCAATAAATACTAGCTACAGCAACCATTATAACTACATTATGGCATCTGTAGTTGTATAGTTCCTACCCCTCTCTACCAGAAGCTTCTTAGAGATCTATGGCATATGCTTACTTCAAATGAGTTATCAATATATCTCAGCAGGCTCATCAAACAGTTGTAGTCTCTAAATAACTGCGATCCGCTAGGTGCTAGGGGTTGGTAGTGATTAGGAAGATGACAATGATGATGCCAAATAGCAGGCAAGCACTTTCTCAGCACTGAAATTCATGAACAATTATGCCTGTAGAAAAGTATTGGGAAAAGTAAAGAATATAACAAAAATTATAGCCAGGGTGAGAGGACTAAGGCAATGGGGAGCAAGAGTCATGGTCAGATTTGCTGTGAAGAGTGGCATTATTCAAGGATTGGACTTGGATGCTGGAGATTGACATGAGGTCCTTTAACAAGTCATTCTACCCCCTCCGGACTTGCTTCCTAGTTCATATAAAAGGAAGAATAGGATCCGTGACCTGAAGATTTCTTCTTTCCTGTCTTCAATTCTTCTCAAACAAGGCCATTCAGAGCTTGACGTTGTATAGCTTGCTGGTCTATTAGCCAAGTCCTGATGAAAATGAGGCAAAGCACTGGCCTTCCCAGCAGGTGCTGCAAGTTGGCAGCAAGTGAGAGACAAGAGAGTCATCTTGACTGGATTCTAGGTTTGTTTCTCCCTTCTAATTACAACATGCTCGGCTCAATCATTTCTGGAAAGAGAATGACTCCCGTGGCCATCATGTTAGTAACTCCTTGGATAGAAATGGGACATTTTATTTTGTCTTTCTGCCAAGTTTCCAGCTCCAGAGATGTGGCTTTTAGGATTTCTCATAAAAGCCCAAAGTGGTAACATAAATAAACTTACCACAATCATTTTCTACCCTGCTCTCTAGCTTCCTAATGGAAACTCTTGTCTTTCTTCTAGGTCATCCTTCACAAACCTCTCTCAGATTTATTATCTAAGGGGGTAATTCATCATCTAGGATAAATACCACCTTCTTCCACTGGGCAGTACTATGCTTTAGGTGGCTATCATTTCCATAGTATGCATAATTATATTTGGGCCCACGCAAAAAGGAGCCTATTAAGATAATAGGTTGTTTGTTTCTTTAGTTACATATTCCTAAAACAAACAATTTGCAGTGAACTTTATTTCTCTTCTACATTCCTAGGCTCTTGGGTCCCTTGAAGGATGCAATAACAGTGTTTTGAGTCAAGGGGGTACACTGAAAAGTGCATGGATTTTGAAGGCACACAGAGCTCAACGACTTGAAAGGTGTGTAACCTTGGACAAGTAAACTAAATATCTCTGAGCCTTATTTTCCTCATCAGTAATAGAGAGATGGACATTTTTATTTACAGGATTGTCATAATGATTAGAAGTGCTACTTACAAAGTGTCTAGTTTTGTGCTTGGCACATAATCAATGGCAATTATTATGGCCATTTTCACATGGTAAAAAACTAGATCCTGGTACTCTGTAGGGTGAGAGAATTTACAATATATTAACTTAGTCTTTCAGTATAATTTTCCACAAATGTTGCAAACAATATGCACCTTTTAAAATATGTAACAACTAAGCCTGAGTTGGGAGAATCATCTGAAGCCAGTCAGGATGGAGATTCACTGTTGTGGTCCTGTCCTTAGCAAGAAGCTTTCGAAGGGAAGCTTTGGTATGCATCACCCTGACTAAGGAGACATTCCCTAAGGGAAACCAAGATGAAGGCAATTTGGTAAAACTTTGGAAATAAATATTGATCTTGGAGTGTTACATGTGATTGATAGCCCTTCTCTCAGTTAATTAATTAATGTATTCAACAAATGTTTACTGAGCATCTACGCTGCGCTAGGCTTTATTCTAGTTCTTAAAGAGACCAAAACAGACAGTCAGCTTTCATGGAGGCCCTGAACTCCCATAAAATCCCCATCACCAGATCAGGGGCAGAGGCCCTAAAAAGTAAATGTTCTAGAGTGGTGCTGGCCAATAGGGTTGTTAGCCATTTAAACTACATGTGGCTATTCAAATTTGAATTGTTATTTTAATTAATTAAATTCAAATGAATTAAATTCAAATTAATTAAAATAAAATTCAAAATTCAACTCTTCAGTCACATACGCCACATTTCAAATACTCAGCAGTCACATGTGGCTACTCTAATGGGCAATGCAGATACAGAACATTTCCATCATCAATGAAAGCTCTGTTGGATAGCACTGTCTCTAGAGCCCATGCAAGTTGAAACCAAGTGCACAACCGAAAACCTACAGCATCTGGGGCACAATTACAATGTGTCCACAGCTATCCTGTCCGCCAGAAGCTGTCTCAGTCCTGCTCTCCATTGAGGACAACGAGGCTGGGCGTTCTCCACTTACCGTCTATACTAGGTCTTCTCATTGAATCATCCTCAGGCAATAGGAAATACCCTAGCTCATCTGTACCCACATTTACATTTTCTTCCGTAGAAAAGCATCCCTGGTCCCATATAGGCCCCTCCAACTCCTTCTTTAGATCTTATTTCCCTAGGCATCAAGTGAAAAACACAGAAGGACCTATTTACTGACCCCCATTATCCTCAGACTACCCTGCAACCCACTGTTTGGTTGCCCATTTTGGTTTTTTCAGGGAGCCTCAATCTTGTGGCTCTAACATTTAATTTCAGATAACTACTCTGGGTCTTTTTTGCCTTGCCACTGTACTCAGACACACATTACTAGCTCTGACTCTTGAAACCATTTTGTACACAGTCCCTGGCCCTCACTTGCCACATGGTACTGAACGTCTTATACTCCTGGGGAATGGTCAAGGTGGTTAAACCCTCTTAGAATACCAGGATATTCCTTAGTACCTTACTGTTACAAAACTATATGTGTCTAGATTCACGTTTGAAGTGTTCTTTGATGAATGAGGCTAACCATGCAGAACTGAATTTCTGCCATATGTAAACTCAGTAGTGTTTATACTATACTAATTTTTCCTGTTTATAATTTGCAACTTGAAAATAATGCAGAAAACTTAGTATAATCTCTCACAGAGTGAATGACTTGGATAAAAAAATTCAGTTTGACATTGCAATGAGTAAAAGGATCGATTCTTTCAGGTAACAGATTTATCTTTCTAATTACTTTATGCCTGGCCTAAAATTAAAAATAATGTCTCTAGTTACACACTAATCACTACATAAGGTGAGGAAAGGCATGTAAAAGCATGCAGTAAGGGACATCTAATATGTGATTTTAAGGTTTCCTGGAGGAAAAATATCTGCAAAGTTGTTGATTTGTACACGGGAAGCAAAGAGTTAGTAGAATATAAATACATTTATTTGTCCATTATATTTTTCAACTGTTCTTTTTTCAATTGCTCCATTGCCTCCCCTCCCCACCCCCATACCACTTTCACACCCTTCCAGATGGCTGAACCTGCTCATTTTGACTTCCTGGATCATTTTCTACCATTGGTCTGGCCAAGCACAGGTGGTGCTCAGGCACTCGATGTGTCTCAGCACACACTTTTATTCTGAAAACATGCATTCAGTGTTCCATCTTCTGCGGTAATTACTGGTCCCTGTCTACCTCTCTGTATTAGTCCACTTTCACACTGCTTTAAAGAACTGCCCAAGACTGGGTAATTTATAAAGGAAAGAAGTTTAATTGACTCACAGTTCCACATGGCTGGGGAGACTCAGGAAACTTACAATCATGGCGGAAGGAGAAACAGGCACCTTCTTCACAAGGCAGCAGGAGAGAGAAGAGAAAGTGAAGAGGAAAGAGGCCCTTATAAAACCATCAGATCTCCTGAGAACTCACTCACTATCATGAGAACAGCATGGAGGAAACAGCCCCATAATCCAATCACCTCCCTCCCTCGAAACGTGGAGATCACAGGTCCCTCCCTTGACACACGGAGGCTACAATTCAAAATGAGATTATAGTGGGGACACAGAGCCAAACCATATCACTCTCTCACTGCATTTCCCTCCCTACTCTCTGGCTTTCTCTTAGTTCACATCTAGCCTGCTCATCTTCCCCTGAATATACCAAGCATGCTCCTGCCTCAAAATATTTGTACTTACTGCCTCCCCTCTCTGAAACAGCTGTTCTGCAGGCATCCACAGGCTCAGTCCCTCACTTTTTACAAGTATGTTTTTAAGAAAATGCTTTCCTGATTGCTCTTCTTCCTTTCTCTTCTTAAATGTTTATAGCAGTTTTCATTAGCTTAGATTTTTATATATATATATGTTACATGTATATATAATATATATATATTAGACTACCCACCCACTAGACCCTTGCTGAGTAATAAATCATTTCAAAACCTAGTGTATAAAAACAGCAACAATTTATATAGTTCATAATTCTATAGTTTGGCAATGAGAGCTGCCCATAGCTGGGTGGTCCCTCTGATCTGGGGCAGGCTTGGTTGATCTTGACTGAAGCGTTTTCATCTGAGTTTATCAATGGGGTCAGCAGAGAGCAGGCTGACCCTTGGCTGGGCTGCTGAACTTTTTTCCATGTGACCCCTTATCCTCTAATCAGCCCACTTAGGCTTATTCATATGGTGCTCAGCGTTTCTGGCACAACAGGGTTACAGTGAGCAATTACCCTTCATACCTCTGAGTATGTCACATTTGTGACTGTTCCATTAGCCAACCCAAATTCAACTCCAAAACCGTTAAAAGAAAATTAGATTCTGCCTCTTGTTGGGAGACCCTGTAACATCACTTTGCAAAGTCCTAGGTGCAAAGAGAGAGATTTATGATTATTTTTAGGAATGATTCCAGGGACTATATCAGTTTTGTTTACTTCTGTATCCCACACATCTGAAATATTAAATAGTAACTGGTTCAGAGCAATCTCTCAATTGTTATTTCAGTGAATATATAGAGGCAACTCCAGAGGGACAATAAACAGGAAACAAAATCACCAGAACACCATTATGGCTGAACACTACTTCTGTGATCGTCGCCACTGTACATCCACCATCACTCTCACTTGAGGCTCCTAAAGGGGATGTGCACCAAACTTTCTCTTTGTATTGCTGGCTCAAGCTGTGAAATCTTACCTGGAACTTTCAATTGCCCCAGCCTAGGTAATGCATTTGGTCTTCCTCTTAGAAGGTGGAGATGAAAGACCAAGCTACAAATATCTACACACATTGGGGACATTCCAACAAAATAAAACAGAAATGAATGTCGGAGAGATCAACCTCCCCCAAATCCTCACAGATATCCAGTACAGATACACTTTTTAGAAATTTTCTTAATGGCCTATTATTTGTTAATGGATAACAATAGCTAATATCTATCTGTACTATGCAAATACATACACACATACACACACAAGTAATTTGCAGAAGAGGGTAGCATTTAAATTCAGCCAAATAACTACTCTTTCCAAAAACAGCTGTGTAGTGCATGAATTAGTTATTTTGCTTCTTTAAAAAATCATTTTGGTTCAGATAGAGGCTGCAACGTTTTCTGTGTAGAGAATGCTTGCTACCCATTTATTTCACAAAAGAATCGTTAAAATGAGTAGATAAAAAAATGCTGTAACTATCATTTAAAGTAGTCATATAGAATCAAACACAGAGACCCCATACTACTGTCACTTAAATAAATGCATGCATTAAAAAGTAGAGTACCGCCGGGCGCGGTGGCTCAAGCCTGTAATCCCAGCACTTTGGGAGGCCGAGACGGGCGGATCACGAGGTCAGGAGATCGAGACCATCCTGGCTAACACGGTGAAACCCCATCTCTACTAAAAAATACAAAAAACTAGCCGGGCGAGGTGGCGGGCGCCTGTAGTCCCAGCTACTCGGGAGACTGAGGCAGGAGAATGGCGTGAACCCGGGAGGCGGAGCTTGCAGTGAGCCGAGATCCGGCCACTGCACTCCAGCCTGGGCGACAGAGCGAGACTCCGTCTCAAAAAAAAAAAAAAAAAAAAAAAAAGTAGAGTACCTAGAATTGGTTACTGTCATGCAGAGCAGTAGACAATTTCAACTGTATTATAAAAGACTTAGAGGCAATAATAGGATCTTCTGGCCTTTAAATCAAAGCTTCTTAAGAAGAAAATGGAAGCTGTAGACAATACTTGAACTACACAAAACTGGTACCTCTTTTTTTTTTTTTTTTTGAGATGGAGTCTCACTCTCTTGCCCAGGCTGGACTGCAGTGGTGTGATCACAGCTCACTGCAACCTCCGCCTCGCAGGTTCAAGTGATTCCCCTGCCTCAGCCTCCTGCATAGCTGGGACTACAGGCACGTGCCACCACACCCAGCTTTTTTTTTTTTTTTTTTTTTTTTTTTTTTTTTGTATTTTTAGTAGAGATGGGATTTCACTGTGTTAGCCAGGATGGTCTCGATCGCTTGGCCTCGTGATCCGCCTGCCTCAGCCTCCCAAAGTGCTGGGATTACAGGCGTGAGTCACCACACCCGGCCCCAGCTGGTACCATTTTTATTTTCTTCAAGTTTAGAAGACAGTTATATAACCATCACTATCACGCACACACTGAACACCATGTCCAGTTGTGTCCAATAATCGCCCTTTGTTCTTTTAACTGTCTTTTTGCCTAGAAGGCAAAAACATGTTGGTGTCCTCTAGAAGCTAAGGGAGATGCCCATTCAGATTGAAACTCCTAACTTCAAGGCCTGTGGTTTTAAGAACTCCAAGGAAGCTTGCAGCAGGTCAGGCAGTAGCCCAATGCCTGTCTATATCCCCTGGCCCTTTCTGTGCCAGTAACTTCTAACCTGATTTCCCAGTGCCAGCACCTGCTTCTCTCTGCCTGAGGCTTTCTCCAGCCATGGAAGCTTATGTTGCTGCCTGTATGCCAGGCCAGAAGCTGCTGGGAATTAACACTCCCCAACACAGCAGCCCTCAACCACAACCAGGGGAATATATATAAATATGCAAGTTTCCTGGCCCCTTGAACAGGATAATTCTGAGGTGTATGCTTCCTCATAAGAGCAGATGTCTACCAGGGTTTCTCAGTGGGGATTAAACTCCATTAGCCCACAAAGGTTACAGCAAGTTTCGATGGCTGCCTTCCCTTTCTTGTTCCACTCCCTCAATCCCTTGCCAGGGTCTCCCTCACCTCCCAATACATTCTTGACACAGAGTTGGCTTGTGAAGGAACCCAAATTAATACAAAGCTCAGCTGTCCAACAATCCTTTAACACCATGAAGTGGTCCTTGGAGCTCATTGGTTTTAGCGTGGGGTTTCAGGTAAAAATGCAAAACCCCTGAAAGAAGCCTCCTGTCAAGCATTGTGAGCTATTCATAGTTTAATGAGCAGAAGGGACTTGACAGCCAGCTAGGCAGGTAGGAGTGAAAAAGAAGAGACCAGGAGTCTGGGTGGTGGAAAAAGGCACACCTAGGAAGGAGAGAGGCAAGGCTTATCACTCCATTCCCTCCCTTGGTTGGGAAAAAGTTGCTCTAGATTGAACACAGCTCTAACTCAAATCAGACCACTGCACATGAAGTCCGATCACCTGGACCTCATTTGACCGTGTCCTGTGCTCTCTCTGAACCTTGATTTCCTCATCTTTAAAATGGGAATGCTACTATATTAATACCTCCCCCTGAGGGTTGTTAGAATTAAGTAAAATATTCTGCATAGTGCACTGAGCGCAGTCCCTGGTTCATACTTAATTTAACAATTATTATTAATTCTTTCTCATGATTATTTTTATCATTTCAAATCATATAATTAAGGCTTGAAATTCTAATTTGCCCCCCCTCCCCCCGACCTACCAGGCAGACAAAGTTGCCACAAGGATCCAATATCAAAGCAAATGATAACCACAAAAATCAGAGCAGCTGCTGCGATTTGCACATCTTCTCTCCACCTCTCTCTCCCCAGCACACACACCAGCCCCGCTGACTGTTGCGCCTGTCCATTTCCTTTTTCCTTCCTAAGCTGGGCGGAGATAGACAGGAATCTCACGTGCTTTGAAAGATGTGGAACAGCTGCAACAAAAAACAAAAGGGAGAAAGGAGCAGTCACACTCATCAACACAAGGTGAATATGTGGTGGGAAATGCTCACATCTCATGTCCTCTCCTGTCCAGCTCTGCTTCACTGTGTGAGCTGCTCTGCGGCACCGGCGGCCTTCCAAAGCCATTTTTCAGGCACTTTGCAGCAGATGTGATCATTATAAAATGCACTATCCCAGGACTTTGGCATTTATCTGTTTTCCATAATTTCAATTTTTACTACCTTTCCTTTAAAGACAGCAAGACACAGATTGAGCCATAAACTGTCAGATTTGGTATCTTATGAGGCTACCAATTGCCTGAAATGTGAGATGATTTGAATTTCCAATCAAACAAACAGATAGGAACACACATTGCAACTCCAGCAGGAGTTGTAAAACTCTGGAGCTCTGTTTTCCCCTTTTACTCTCTATCAGCTCAGAGTATTGATATGGACATAGAGAAAATAATTGCACATTCATAGATGCAGTTCATCAAAATCAGGCTCTGAGTGGCTGGAAGTAATACTGGACTCATCACCAAAGACCCCCTTTCCCTTCTATCCTGGTGGGTATAAGCTGACAATGCGCTGGGTGTGATGTCAAGAATCAGGAAGATTATGCAAACCGCAAGTTAAGAATCAGTAACTGGAATTCTGCCTGGAAAGTAGTTTTGAAGCCAGCAGTGTAAGAACTAACACATTTGCATAGACCAGTTCAGACAATTAGGACATGTCCTTTGTGGACAACATAACAGATGTTACTGATTTTTTTATTGCTGTTGTTCTTGTCTGCTTGTTTCGGGTTGGTTGGACGTTTTTGCTTCGGATGGACAAGATGGGGGAGAAGGCAGGACATATACTTTTCAACACGATTTCCCAGATGGAACCCTTTGCCTGGCAACGTTTACACCTTGACACTTGTCTGGCTCTGGCAGATAAGGATTTGAGAGCCGGTAGTTGAGTTGGGAAGTGATCCCAGGAAATAGCAGTAGGAGAGTAGGGGAGTAGGGGAGAGAAGTGGGGGAAAGGAAGGAGGCCAAAATACAGTCTGCTAATAAGCAGGTTTTCCTGTGAGCAAGTGGGATGCAATCCTGCCGGAAAGCCTGGGGAACTCCATACAGCAAGCCTCAGACTGGCCCCACTCTAGGGGTAGGGAAGCTGGGGTATTTATCCAAGTTACTGAATGAGGCTGCCTCCAGGGTCATTAACTCTGAGAACCGAGCAAAGCCCTGGGAGCCTACAGAGCAGGGCCTGCCCAGGGGATGTGGGCAGGGCACCAGCAGCAGCTGCTACGGTCTCCACTCTTCATTGTCTGCCCTGTTCCAGGCACAGGAGCAGCTGGTGGCCAGGAGCCAAAGCAAGCACCAGGAAAACCTGATTCCAGTAAGAGCCAGCAGCCCTAAAAAGGAAGTGGTACTATGCACATGTGGTGATGTTTTGCTAGGCGCGCTATTGTGGGTTCTGAAAGGGGCCCTCTGAGAGGATTTGCAATGCCTATCAAACCGTCCAGAAAGGAGCTTCCAGCTCAGCGGTGTGATGGCGCTCAGCGGGTAACAGGCATGGAAAAGCAAAGGCCTCCTGGGACTTGGGGCTAATTAAGTGCAATCCTGTTTCTCCTTCCATCACTGCTGAAACACATCAGCCAAAATCTCCTAAAAGCCCTAAATTTGCAGCCATCTTCATCTCTTTAATTACTGTGTCTGGTTCACTTTATTTGCAAGCATGGGACCTTTTTACAGCATTTTCACATCTCTGTGCAAGGCGTCAAAGAACCATAAAGACCCCAGGAGAGAAGAGAGGAAAAAACTCTCAGGCCAATGGCTGTGTGACTGGCCCTCTTTGCACTAAAAAGGTACTTAAACAGTGTAAACCTGAAAAGAGCATAAGTTTGCAAAGCTCTGAAGCCTAAAGATTCTAGAACTCGGTCTACATTGGTAGGGGGCAGCCGGAAGAGGCGGTGGAGTGAGTACTGGGCATGCCACCCAGGCCCTTCGGGACCAAGGGTTTTTTCCAGTTGCTGGAAGCATTGCAACTGATGTCTCACAGCCTAGTCCCTCTTGGGGAATTGTCCTCAGCTGAAGGGAGCTGCCACACCCAAGGGTGCCTTCCCTCCCTGGAGGCATCCCTCATTCAAGAACAGATTTATGCGAAGTACAAGCCCCTTCCACCTTGGCTTTAGTTGAGACACCTCTGAAGGGCCATCCCAGCTCCAGGGCACCCTACGGGATCAGTTGAGGGCCCCCTTCCCTGCTTTCCTCAGACTAATGCTGTTCCCAGAAGCAATTCACAATAAACTTCCTACACATACAGTGCTGCCTCAGAGTCTGTTTTTTGGGAGACACGACGTATGACAGCCATGGATGGCGTGTGAAATGGCAGACGTGGTGACACCTGTTCAGATGTTTCTGGAAGTCACCATGTTGAGGAAAAGCACCTCACATACTGAATGGGTGGCGTTTCTCACTATTATTCCACAGTGTCCTTACTCCATTCTAAAAAATTAGCACATTTAACATGGTTGAAAATGTTACTGCATAAAATGTCTGCATTGCAAAATAAAGCACTAATACCTTAACAAAGGTACCAAGTGAAAAATTAAGGAAAGTAGTTGAAACATACATGATAGACAAAGGGATAACTTTATTAATATATAAGGAGCTTTTGAAAATTAATAAGACCAGCAACCAAAGAGTGAAATGAAGAACATGAATGGAGTTTACAGAAAAACAAATTGCAAAATGGCCTTCTCACCTATAAAAAGATATTTGGCTTGCTCATAAGAAAATAAATGCAAATGAACACTATCCTGAGATGCCATTTTCACCTAACAGATGAATGAAGATCCAAAAGTTGAATAGCATGCTGTGTTGGCATGTGTGTGAAGTAATAGATATTCCCATAAAATTCTGGCAGGTGTATATATTAGTACAACCTCTTTGGAAGGCAAACTGGCAGTAGGAAACACACATACACATTGACGTAACAAGAATTTGGCTCTTCTAAGGACATATAAACCCAAAAAGTGTACAAGGCATACATATGCAGTTGTTCTTTTTTGCATTGTTTATAGTAACAAAAGACCAGGATGTTCAAAATGTTAGGATGATCAACAAACATCAAAATGTTCATCATTACTAGATTGAGTACATTTATAGTAAATCCATCAACAAAATATTCTTCAGCCTAACTCTCCCCTGCTTACCCTGGAAAGGACCAGTTCCAGGGCCAAAACGACCCTGAGGAGAGGCGAGCTGGTTGTCAAGGCTGTAAAACAGGTAAAGCCTGGCCTAGCATTTCCCTGTGGACCCAACTTCTTTCCCAGGTTTCCTCAACTTTACCATCACTGTGGGCAGCAGTCTGGATTTAATAATCTTTGCAATTCGTTGTGCTTCTTACGATAAACAGTTGATGTAAAAACATACTTCATCACCTTTAATAGTCTAACAGATTATGCAGTTCATTATTCTGACTTACATTAGCCTCTCACTTGAACAAACAATTGTTTGCAATGTAACTATAAATTATATTTAATTTTGGGATGTTCCAACCAATGCAAAGAAGTTTTTCTCAATAATCTTTTGGTAGAGAGTTTGTTAAATAGCTTTGATTCACAGAATGATTTAAAAGCACATCTTGCATAGGTTCGTCCTATTTGTTATGGTTTCTAGTATCTTTATTCAGAGGAGTTCTAAGGGTCTTCTACAATCTATGTCAGCCATGAATTACTGTGTTAAGGGAGCAAGAATCTTTGAAGCAAAACCTTCTTAAAATACTTTTTCAAGATACTAATTTCTGAAAAATTAACAGAGAAACCATAATTTGAAAACCCCAAAGCCTCAGAAACCTGCTTCTTCTTGGCAAGAGTAAAATATTCTTATAAAGGTCCTAAATATTCTTCAGAAACAAAATTACAATGGCCAAAAGAAGAGGTAAGCACAGTTCCAGCAATCCTCTATCTCTATCCAGTCCCTGTTTAAAAATGGGCTGCCCTTTCCACAAAGAAGCCTGCTTATCTATCATGCAGGTGTCATTTATAGCCAAGTTTTTCCAATTCTGCCTTACACAGACTGCAACAAACTCTGCAGAAAAATTTCCAGCGCATATAAGCTCAGAAGCACACACCTGGATTTCAGATCTCAGTAAACCTGGATTAGCATACACCATTCGCTGGCTCAGCTGCACAGCTGAATCCCATGGATATTGCAACAAAGGGTTGAAGAAGAGATGAATTGTGCTGGGTCTTGTCAATTCATTCCAAGTGTCAAAATGACATAAAAAGGCACAGGAATATTTCTTTACTGGTGCAGCTCTTGAGATAATATGGGGGAGGAACTCCATTCCATGTCTTGAAAAACTGAAATACCATTCCTCATATTACACAAATGAGCTGATGCATCATCAATCATTGGTATTTGAAAGGACTTTGGACCATGGGATGCATTATTCTCTACCATAACCTGCATATTGTTTTTAATTGCCCTAACTAACCACATGAGTGAATACTTGCTTGGAGTTCAGATAGCAACTCCTCCATCAGGTCTTTTGGCAGCTTAGGAGTGAGTATTCTTGGCAAGGAGACTTAGCGGTGTGTTGATTAATAACTTGCCCTGCCCGGTCTCATTCTCTCAACGTCTCTTCCCTCCAGCGCCTACCCCTGCAGCTCCTCAACCCCAGAGGCTTTCCTTTCCCCTGCTCCCAGGACATATTCCCACAAAGCCCTTGCTGTCTTCCATCCCAGGCCGGGAATTTGCTGGAAAACCTGAAAGTCCTCAGGGGAGTCAGTACTGGTGCTTCAACCACAGCAAATGAAGTGAGTGCTGGGAGACTGGCAGGGAGCCTGCCTCTGCCTCCTTAGGCTGATGTATTGTAGAAGTTGTGCCAGGGACTGGTGGGGACAGTCCGTTTTATGAGGAGTCAAGGCTGCGACATGGAGCCCTTCCAAGGCGTCTTTCACACGTCCTTGCTGCTCCTCTAATATACCGGATTAACCCTGAGTAAAGCACAGGCTGCTGGAAAGAGCCTATAAATTTTATCTTGCACTGTGGCCCTAAAATGCTGGCCTTGCTTTTGGCAACTGCAAAGCTAAACAAATGAGCAGCCCCTGGCTTGCCTGTCCTCCACACAGTGAGGGACACACCTCTCAAGAAGCAGGTTTATGAAATGTGTGTCCCCAGGTGGGCTCCAATGTGGGTGTATTTGAATGTGGCTCTTGTGCTCTAAAACGAACTTGAATTTTTTTCCTAAGGTAGAATTGATTTTCTCTCCCATCCCCTTCCCCCCAACTCTCCTTCACTCCTAGGGGCCGGCTCCAGGGGCATGCAAACTGAGAAGCTGCATAGGATCCTGGGCTCAGCAGGGCTCCACACTCAGTTTAATGCTTTGTTGCTGCCTTCTTGAAATCCTTGGTACTTTCTGAAGAAGTCCCGCATTTTCATTTTGCATTGGGCCCTGCAAATTATGTAGCCAGTCCCGCTCCTGGTTTTACAGATCCTGCCCTAGAGGAAGACATGCTGGGAAGGACAACCTCTGCGTGGGCTTTGTTTTCTGAGATGAGGGTGATGAGTTTTCCTGTCTGGAGGCTGGCCAGGTTCTTCACAACTTCACTTGATGCCTTTCATATTTGTGGACTTCCGGCTCCCAAGCCCAAGCCCCGCTTGGCACTATTTTCAAAACGTTGTAGAAATGAAGAGTTACTGAATGATTAGTAAATTCCAGACCCTGTTCTGAGAGCTTTATGTGCATTTTATCAGGTAATCCTCACAACAGTATTGCAAAGCAGGCACCATCATTACCCCATTTGAAAGATGAGGAAATGGACTTTCAGAGAGTTCAAGTAATTTGTCTCAAATCAAACTCAGATGCAGTTAACTCCAAAGCTTGTAGTTTTAACCACTAGACCATACAGCTTGATTATAAAAGGAAAATATGTTCTTCATTTCATTGGCAGTAAGATTCTTGATGGATATGTTGATTGATTGTGAGTTTGGAGACGAAGACTGGTTGGAAGTAAAAAAGTAATAGAAAAACATTCCTTATTTTCCCCCACTGAGTATATAGGAGAATATAAACCAATATTGCCAGGCTGCTATAAAGAAACAATCTCCTGTAATTTTTTCCTTTTCAGTTTGGTCTAGATATTATTTTTAAGGTTGTTGGCTTGGGTAGCTGTAAGCACTTTTGGCTCTAGGACTGTGGGATACATTATCCAAAAATGTTTCAGGCTTCATAGTTTCATGTCTCCTCAAATGCATTCAGCAGACCAAAGATATGCCCACAGACCAGCATCAGGAATTTTTTTTTTTATAATAACCATCATCATCTAATAGTCAAAGCAAATGTTTGTTAATTACTGTGAGCCAGTCGCTTTACACATATAAATGTATTTAATCCAATCTTTTAATGTAAGCATTATTATTATTACAATTTTACAGATGAGGAAATTGAAGCCAGAGAGACTAAATAATTTGATAAGATGATTTAGCTGGTAATCTTCAGAGCCAAGATTTGAATCAAGGCAGGCTAAGGCAAAAAGCCATGCTCTTAACTCCTACATGACATGAAAGCTGGTGTCTTCTGTAAAAGGCACCGTTCTGCTGACAGAAATCTAGAGAGATTAATAATCAGGAGTAGAAGGGCCAGTGGTGTCTCCTGACCCTGGAACCACAGTGCCCTTTCTTGCTTAACATCCCCTCATCTACATACCACTGACTAAATGTGTGTTGACTAGGGATGAGACCCCCAGGGACACAACACACATAGCACTAGGGGCTAAATGATTCTTGATTGATCCTGATTAGATTAAAGATGGCCATAACTCAAATGACTCTGTTGCTCCTGAATTTTCTGACCGTTCCTGCAGGGAGTGATAACTAGGTAATATAAGGGAACCTCTTTTTTGACAGCTATTTCTTATAAAACTACTCACCAAAGTATAGAATCCATAAAGGAAAGGGGAAGACATTTCATGAGCCTTGATTTATCTCATTTAATTTATCACAACACGCCTGAGAGGAAGGTATCACTATCTCCATTCTATAGATGAAGAAGCTGAGGTTCAGAGAAAATTTAGGAACTTGCCCAAAGTCTCTCTGCAAGTAAGTAATGGAGCTAGGAATTCAAATCCTGGGCTGCTAAAATAAAACTCAGCATCTAAAGTATAAGACGTGCAGCCTCTTCAAATGCTGTGTTGTGAAGCCCAGCACCAGCCAGCTGGCTTACATGGAACTGTTCACTATCTTATCACTCAGCATGAACTGTGTTTCCAAGGCCAGTGTTGCCCTCAGCCCTCCAGGCCATGGCTTTTTAATCAATGCTAACTGTTCTTTGAGGTTTTCTCCTCGTCTCTGAGGAGGTTCTTCATAAACCTTTTTCCTTAGGACTGTATCACACTAACTCAGAATCATTTTAATGGGACAATTTTATGTTTATAGAATATAGTAATAGCAACTTACCTTCCACTAAACCTACTAATCTTCTTTTTTCTTCCTTTGCTTTCCCTCTAATTCTGTGAGTCTGGGAACTGAGTTATACTTTAGAAAAGGCACCATGCCAGACTCATTAACTTTGCAGCTGTAGAAGCTGATCTGCACTGAAAGAAAGGATAAAAGAGAGCTTCCTTCCTTCCCTCTGTCCACTCACTGCCTTCAGACAGATGTAGGCATCTACATGTGGGTACACACATACACACACACTCTTATACAAATGCACACAACCACACAGGCAAGCCCACAAAGTATACACACTTGCATACAAATCAATACACACACATGCACACATCTGGGCATGCTTACCCATGCATGCACACAGGCCCACATACACAAATATGAACATACAAACTTGCTCACTCCCTAGGGCTCACTAACTGGGTAGAAAAATTCTTGGAATGCAGATGGTTCAGGTAGACAGTTTTCTGTTCTAGGAAACTGCCTTTGCCCTCTTCCGTCAGATATGCCCCTCTTTGCTGGAAGCCAGTCCCAGGGACTCACCTGGTGCTTTTTATTAAAACAAAGACTGTAGTCACTTTCCATTAATGACAGCGATGTGACTCCACATTGTAAACAGAATTCTTATTTGTTGAGCAACATTTTTCTATGCATTGGCAACCTTTTTCAGATACGTTTCTAGCTTTAATCTAGATATATAATTATGAAAATGAAGAATAATTATTACTTAGAAGTGACAATTTCCTTTATAAAGGATTCACCATGCTTTAAAAGAAGTCTCTTAATACATTCAAAACACGACTTCACTGATAAGATTTAACTATCTGCTGGGCTTCTCAGGATCAAGTCAAGGAAGAAAAATAGATGTGGTCTGCGGATCTCCAAAGGTGGGGAGCCCCAGTGGCCTTCCCTAAGAGTCCAGTCTTGAGGCTATCTCCACACCCGGCATCCAAATCTCTTTTACGTTCTACGCTGCCAGCTGGCCCCAGGATCATCAAGCAGTGCTAAATATAGCCCAGTTTCTTTTCCTCTTTGCTGGGGAAATGATCGTATTTTAGTCCAGATGAAAGCGAGGCAAATGACTACTTTTCCTGGAAAGCATATGTTTATAATTTCTAATTTTGCAAGAACCAAGCAGCGTAAGTAAACTCAGTTTATTAAAACATGAATTTAGCACATTTGTAACAGAGTGGTAATATTTATTCCTACTGGACTTGAAATTATCTTGGATGGTAAAAAGAAATCTTTAATTATGCATCAACAAAGGACAACAGAACACAATGCATTGTTTTTTTAAATCTTTCTCAAGAGCAAGAAAATCATAGGTTAAACGTTTAATGTTCTTGCAGCCTTCATTTTATTTCCATCAAGTTCTGAAATAAGAAAACTTTTATTTTGGCACAAAAATAATCCTCCATTATGTGAAATATACAGATTTACAAGTAGACTGATTTTTTCCATTGGATTCAGGAGGATACTAGAAATTCACAAAAACAGGCTTCCTCAACTTTCCATAGCATTGGACATTAACTCTGGAAAAACCCAGAGAAGAATGACTGTACATGTGTGAAGTGATGTTGAGTTTGCCCAAGACATACATATTGCATCTCATTTTGAACCTC
Source organism: Macaca nemestrina (assembly GCF_043159975.1). Lineage (NCBI taxonomy): Eukaryota > Metazoa > Chordata > Mammalia > Primates > Cercopithecidae > Macaca > Macaca nemestrina. Next base: position 63,531,712 of record NC_092130.1, read on the forward strand.
ACACAACTCTGATATATGGGCCTAATTACTATCTTTTCTGACCCCACCACAATGATAGAGTTGGAAAGATTATTTAACAGTAAGAAAACTAGGGTCTAGAGAAATTAAATAACTTGGCCAAGGTTCCATAACAAAGAAATGGAGGAACTAAGACTAGCATGCAGACCTGCAGACTCTCAGATCAGTCCATTTTGACCATCCTTGCCATCTGAATCAATTTTCCCTTGGGGTCTGGTGATAAATAGCAACATGGTCTCCTGTGTAAATAAAGAGATTGCTTAACATGGGACTTCCATGGTGGTGGTGGAGAGTCAATAAGGCCTTCTGAAGATTTCTGGAGTGCACTCCTGCCTCACTCAGTCTCAAATAGCATCTGCTCTGAGTATAGAAGAATTGCCTCTAGCTTCTATCTCCCATGCAATTCCAAATGATGGACAGGGACTGCCAGGCGTTCCAGGCTGAAGAGGAATGTTCAGTGGATTATTCTGGGAGCTATGAGCAAAGGTGCCATGAGAATGGGCCAGGGTACAAGGACAGAAAATGGAAGTGTGACTTGAGTGTCAATTCTATGGCTTTGCTGTAGATGGCTAGTATGTGACCTGAGGGTACACATTTTCTTACATACCCTCTTTCCTGTCCTAAATATGTTTTCTGAACATCCTTTTTATCTCAGGTAATTAGGACCCCCTTCAGAATGCAAATCCTTTTTATTTTCCTTTTGGGGGTTAGGTTCAAGGGGAGAGGTAGCACACCATATAAATTATACTCATTAAGACCTGAACTCCACTGCCTTTATCAGGTTCTTTAACAGACCTGGCAAAGGTTTTGAACTGGGAGCTGTTCCAGCTGATGGAAGCCTCCCCACATAAGCGTTATATTGGGCAAACTCTGAGGTTAGCAATTTCTTCAACTTGCCTGCTCTCGACAGAGGATGAGCTTCCCTGTTCACTCTAAGCCCCACTGCTCTCCCCACAAGACAAGCACCACTTACTAGCCTATCTGTGCGGATATCAGAGAGCACACCTTTGCGGTCTCATAGGTCTAGGACATGGCATGGATATTTTCTGTTGAGAGCTGAGAGAGAGGGAGGCAAGAGTCTCAGATCCAGAGAGAATGGGGCATCTTCTTATTGAGGTAACCAGGCAAGAGAGTGAAATTAAAGAGGGGGGGCTGCCAAGTGAGAGGGGTTACTGAGAGATGACCAAAATAAATTTGACATTTTTGCTTCTAATTGAATAGCACAGTGAGCTTCTTGAGTTCCCACAACTGCCACTTTGCAGACTGACTGAGCCTTCAGCATTACCAGAAAGAGGAGGACATCACCCTTTCTCTACTCCCACTCCCATGCCCTGCACAAAGGCAGGCAGAGCTGGCAGCAGACGCTTTTTCCCTCATTCTGACATAGGGCAGAATGGTGGGTTTCTTTCCTAATTCCAAGGGCAGGGGATGTGTGACCTGGTGAATAGCTTTCTACTCTTTAGAATTGCTCTCTCCTTTGTTTACTTTCTCTGTCCTCACCTGTTCATGACAAATCGTTTCTGTATAGAGCTCCTGTCCCTATGCCACCGTGCTCTATGTGGAGAGATTCTCATTGCTTTTGACCTTTTTTTGATTAACTAACCCCTTTGTATGTTCAGATTTGTTGTTTATATACAATCTTTTAAAACTGATGAAATGGCAAAGGTAGAGCAATGCATTCTCTGATTTTTATCTCCTGCACGTTAAAGATGAATTCTAAGTGTATCCTTAGAAGCGAGTTGCTTCCTCCTAGATTTCATTTTCATGAGGCTAAGAAAGCAATTGAACAGGGAGTGAGGATTTTAGGAGCTACAACTGTGGCCATGTATCAGATATATGGAACTCCCTGGCTGTATTCAGATTGAGTACATCAAACAAACAGAAATATCTTTTTCCATACCTAAGTCTTTTCTTCACTTTAAAAACTAAAATTACAATGAGGGACAAGATTGCTATTATTGTATTATTAATTTATGTTTATTTATTTATATCCTTCTTTGTTCCAGAAAAGATTTAAGGCAGCATAATATATGAATTTCTGATCTGTCTGCAGGAGCAGTTTCATTGGATTTTTAAAAAATAAAATCCACTTGTTAATGATTGATATGTTAATGATTTGATTAATCCATTGGGTTTGATTCATTTACAACATCATTTACATTTCATCAACACATGTTTTCAAGGAGACACTTGATGTCCTTCTCAAAATGCTCCATTTTTCACCATCGAGAACTTTTATTTTCCATAAGCAAACAAAATGTAAACCTTGAAAGTCTGATTGATGGGAAGCTAAAATCTAAGCCTGGAGAGGTTAGGTAATCTCACCAAGGTTTCCCAAACCCAGGAGAAGCCCACTTTTTCTATAAGGTATGTTTCTCTGTTAGACACATGAATCTACAAAATTTCTATAATAAATCAAGGTCATCTACCACAACTGGCTGATGAAAGGCCCAGAAAGACTCAGGCCCAGGCACTGGGTTACTCTGCACCAGGTTAATATCTTTCTACTGAACCTCGAAGTCAAGATGCAACCTGTTAGGCATTATTGGTAGGGATAACTAAGGTTAAGTTTATGTGACATAGAGTGGTTAGGCCAGCACAGCGTTTACCATGGTACGTGATTTGAGATGCTTTGAGTAGGATACAGAGAGAGCATCCAAAAACATTGACTGCATAGTGAAAACATTGTCTTTTGCTTTTGATTCTCTTTCAGTGCTGCCTGTCACATTAAGGAGCAACTCTCTGCTTGGTGTTAGTAGACATTTAACAGTCCTCTCACTCTTGCAAAGTTCAATTTTCAACAAAGAGCTGGAATCAGGATAAGAACCTTCAGCAAGCAACAGTGTAGTTGTGATCTAATGATAATCTTTCATTTCATTTCATATTTGGATTTATATTTACCTTCTCTTTTTGTTAAGTGGTGCTGGTTGTCCATTGGAAGGAGTCATATGAAATTATCTTTTAAAATAAATATATTCAAATATTTTTAAATCAGTTAAAGGAAAAAATTAAATAAACAATTACATAGGCGATATGCAAATGCTGAAATTTGAGGTAACAAGAAGAAAGAGGAAAGACCAGCAGCTGATGTCCCAGACAGAAGTTGGCATTAACCCCAGAAGAGCTGAGTCTGAAACCAGGACTACATTGACAAGCTGTGGAAGGTGATGAATGTCTTGAACATCTCTGGTTATTGGCTTCCCCATCTATAAGCTGGATGTGATTAAAATATTAACTTGACTTCTTCACAGATTTATGCTTAAGAATCAAATGAGCTATTTTAAGGGAAAGCCTTTTACCAAGTGTAAAGTATGACACTCATGGAAGAGATTATAACTAAGTGAGGGATAGAGGAAGGATAAGAGAGCAGAAGCTAAAGAAGTCGTTTAGGTTGAAGGAAATTGGGAGGCCGAAGCAGGCAGCTCACTTGAGGCCAGGAGTTCGACACCAGCCTGGCCAACATGGTGAAACCCCATCTCATACAGAAAGTTTGCTGGGCATGGTGGTGCATGCCTGTAATCCCAGCTACTCAGGAGGTTGAGGCAGGAGAATCTCTTGAACACGGGGGTGGAGTTTGCAGTGAGCCAACATCGTGCCACTGTGCTCTAGCCTGGGCAACAGAGCAAAACTCTGTCTCAAAAAATAAAATAAAATAAAGTAAAATAAAATAAAATAAAGTAAAATAAAATAAAGTAAAATAAAATAAAATTCTGCAGTCACTGAAGCTAGATAGGTCCGGATCTTGGAAAGGTAGGAAGGCCCAGGTTGTGATTTGTTTTGTACAAGGGTAGGGGTCACACACACACACACACACACACACACACTCTTCAAAATTCTGCTTTGATTGAAAGCTCCACTGGAAGAGAGGTGAAAGCTCCATAAACCCTGAGTGTGGGAAAAACTATCCTGAGGCTAAAGCTTCCACCAAATGGGCTCTGGGTGTCCCCTTCCCACTCGCTTGTATCTGTCTCCTTGTGATTGGATCCTGATAGCTCCTGATACTTGCATGTGCAGCTGACTAGCTGGGGTTCATTATTCATCCTAGCTGTTGAACAGGATGCTTGAGATGTCCTGTATGGAAAGGGGGGGCAGAAGAAACCCCACGAGGCCAGAGCACTGTCAGCCACCCTTGGCACTTAACACCCAGCACCCAGCAGCCAGTACAATGCCTGACAGAGTGGATGGCATTTGGGTAAACATTTGTTAAGTGAGTGAAAAGAAGGAAGGTAGAGATGAAAGGAGAGAGCATAGGGAAAGGAAAAGGGGGAAAACAAGCTCAGTGTTCTGGGCCACACTCCCCGAGAGAGCAGGCTGCTGAGGCCAGCCCCCAGCACTGTATCCCGTGCCTCCTCCTCTGCCTAGAAGTGCAAGTGAGGCAGCAGCACGGTGTTCCTAAGCATGGGCTTCCTAAGCATGGGACTTAAATTTCCCCTTGACCACTCCTGAGCTGAGTGACACTGAGCACATTACTAACTTCTCCAAACGTCAGTTTTCCCTTCTGTACCATGGGAATGATCACACCAGCTTTGCTGAGTTACCGTTAGAATTAAATAAGATAATATGTATGCACCTGGTGAATGGCCCAGAAGCAGTTTTAATTATTACTGTTGTCATTATATGTTTCACAAAAATTCAAAGAAATTATTCTGATTCTGTTAAAATGTGACATAATGTGGATTTTCATTCCATAAACAGATTCTTATACTTTGCTTCCTAATTAGACTGTATCTTGTCATGCCTGTAATTCCTGTGTAATTAAATTGAAATTAAATGTCAATTTACTTTGAATTACAGAGTAATTCTATGTATACATGCCACGCAATCTGCATTTTGTTAGAAGATGACAACCAAAAATATCCTCACAGTCCCTCTGTAATTACACAGTGATCTGATTAAGATCAGCTTGACAAACTACCTGCCAAGACCTGAGGAAGAAAAAAACATGAGCTCGTGGCGGGGTCGGCGGAGGTTAGGCACAGGACGGGAGGGGAGAGCCTGAACTCACCAAGGACCTTGCCCCTCCCCAGGAACCAGTGACATCCCACCACAGTCCCTTTTGCAGGCAGATGAGGAAGAGGGATCCTTTAAAAGAAAAAACATTATTTAATTACAGAATATGTTAACCGATGTTGTTTCACCTTCACTGTCTACCCAGCTGTTTCTATTAGGTTGGTATCTGAGGCCTTAAATCCTCATGCCTTAAAGACAATGATACATGTAGAGAGAATATTTCAAACCTCATGCAGAAATTTTATATTTTTTTGTGATCACAAAATGGCTTCCATCCTCTGATTTTTAAAAATAAAAATGGAAACATATTTGATATCTTATTCCTTTTCACCCATGAGCAGGCTAATATTTATATTATTTCTGATTGTATGTGGCAGTGGGAAAAGATGATGTAAGTGGAACAGGGGGGAGAGGAGAACCAGGGCTTTAAAGAACCAGGTCAGGAGGCTGAGCAGTGACCCGGAGGTCCCCAGGCTTCATTCTGTTAAGATGCTCACAGCGAACGGGGCAGCATGAAGGGGAAGTGCCTCTGCCCATGCTTTCTCCTTCATTTTCCTCCTCTAAATCCACTGCAGCACCCACCGGTCACTGCTCCTCAGGCTCTTTTGCGCGGCTTTGCGTCTTGGTGCCCTTCTTGCCCAGGAGAGGCTTATATCCGATTGTTATACAAGCTCTTCCCTAGCACTCCTTTGGACAAAGAATCTGGTTATTTTTCATTAACTCAAGTGAAAGTTTCCCTTTTCTGCCTCTCACCGGACCCCAGACGTTGACCCGGCTGGGCCTGCAGGGCCCCCAGTGCCCACTTCCGAGGAAGAGTGAAAGGTCCTCCAAGCTCATAGCCCAGAAGTGCATGAGAGAAAGGAAGCCAAAGGACTGAAAGTCACGTCCTACCTCCTAGGCGGCACTGCAAAGCACACAAAATCCAGAGTCCTGGGTTTCAGAACAGGCTCTACTTCTTACTAGCTATGATTACTCCAAGCAAGTCATTTAACCTCTGTGAGCCTCAGTTCTCCCAAATGTAAGTGGAGATTAGTATAAGTTGTCCTCCTGACCTTTGTACAGGGTCGTTGAGAGAATAAATCAGCTAATGTAGATGAAAATGTTTGGAAAGAACAACAACAAAAAAATACAGGTGTACTGCTATAATCATCGTCAGAGATATGTTGGTCAGGGTTCTCTCTCTTGCAGATCATTGAAAACCCAGGTTAGGCTAAGGAGATGGAGGAAAAAAAGAGTTTGGGGTTTGGGAGACTCTTAAAGCCAAAATGTCCAGGGTTGATGCAGCTTTAGGCTTGGCAGGTTCAGGGATCTCACAGTGTCCTTGGACTCAGTTTCTCTGCATCTCTGGGTTCTGCTTTGGGCTGAGTGTGTGTGCTCTTCACTCTTGGGCTCTGTGTGGTACTGTTTGATTGCTTAAGGCTCCTGTCCTCTCCAATTCAAGTCCATTGGGAAAGTGTGTGTCCCAGAACCTCTCACTCCAATCCCAGGATTTGTTCTGCTTTGATCCATTGGGTCACATGTGTACCCAGAAACCAATCACTGTGGCCAAGGAGATTTGGAGTTCTCACTGGTGTTGATTACAGCTTCCAGTCCTGGATGCAGAGGCACTGCCATCCACATCATGAGAGCTGCATGGACTGAGCAATAAAGGAGTGGCTTCCCAGGGGACTGAAAAGAAGAGAGAACAGAGGCTGGGCAGGATGGTCACAAACATCCACTTCAGAAGTCAAGGAATTTATAGCTAGAACCATCTTGGAACAAGAAGCAAGCAGAGGAGGCACAACCAGAGAGACTGCTGATCGAAAATAGCAGGTAACACGAGGAAATGGTCAAGAGCAAATGTGTGTCTACTTCATGCAGCTTTGGAACTCCAGAGTTGGACAGTTCCCATACAGAAAAGGAAGCAAAAGCAGCTACTGATTGAAATAAATTTTACTAAAATGATAAAATGACTTCTGATGTGCAGCTAAGGGTTACCTGAATTTTGCTTTCACATCCAGAGGCAGGACCATCTCTGAGTATTTTTCCCCAATAAAATGCTCCTTCCACACGCATCGTCACACTTGCATTTCAGGACCTTCTCTGCCATCTAACCCTGAATAACATGCCTCACTCTCCACCATCATACGCCCTCCCTTCTCTTTAAATCAAAAAGCTAATGCACATCCCTAGACCGGCTGCTGTGGAGGCAGCATTTAGCCAGCTGTACACTCACTTCCTGGCAAAGGACATCCGCTATGTGAAATGGACTCTGATACATCTGCCTAAGAATTTTCAAGGTCATCGTGCTTGTTGTATGTGTCTCTTGTGTTCCGAATATTTCAGGATTTTTGCATCATGGGCAACATGGAAAAGACAAATTTCTCTTTTTTGGTCTGCCAAGTTTCATGGAAGGGTATAAAAAGTCCAACATTTTCTTTTTTTTTTTTTTTTTTTTTTTTGAGACGGAGTCTCGCTCTGTCGCCCAGGCTGGAGTGCAGTGGCCGGATCTCAGCTCACTGCAAGCTCCGCCTCCCGGGTTCGGGCCATTCTCCTGTCTCAGCCTCCTGAGTAGCTGGGACTACAGGCGCCCGCCACCTCGCCCGGCTAGTTTTTTGTATTTTTTAGTAGAGACGGGGTTTCACCGTGTTAGCCAGGATGGTCTCGATCTCCTGACCTAGTGATCCGCCCGTCTTGGCCTCCCAAAGTGCTGGGATTACAGGCTTGAGCCACCGCGCCCGGCAACATTTTCAATGAAAAGGAAATTGTTATAAGTTGAATATCTTTGGAAAATAACCTATTATTGTTCAAAATATAAAGTCATCTATCATCTGTGGTTGTCTTTTCTGTCTAACTGGTCATTTTGGAATTAAAGAGGACCCAAATGTATCTCTAGGACTTCGGCTCTGCACATAATGAGCTTGGCTCTCCCTTTAATGCTAATTTTAACTCGGCATGGTTCTCCTCATCCAGAAGGTCAATTCAGCTGTTCACAAAACAATAAAACTACATGTTTGTCCTGGCCTTTATGTTTTCCTTTTTGCTTGATTAATGATTATATGGACATGGGAATTTAAAATGTGTAGGTTATATAAAGGGACATGTTACAATGTAAATCTTAGTTCTATCCATGATCCCCAGGCCTTCTACCCTAAATATCTGTGTGTCTTTCCATATACATGGGTGTTCCATGCCTATGCAAACACTACATGCACATGAAAGTTTTAGTATAAATGAAAACTTAACATATATATAATGGGTACATAAATATTTTTCTGCAACTTTCATAGTTGCATAATATATATATATTTTGCAACTTGTTTTTGCTTTTTTTGATGTACAGATTTGTCTTGGAAATATTTCATACCACCACACATGGAATTCTCTTTTACAGCTTCTACTGATGGACTGTGCTTTGCTATTATGAACTATGCTGTTAGATGAATTTCCAGCAGTAGAATTGCTAGATCAATTCTTTGATGTATTTCATTGTTTTTTAAATTATATTAATTTCTGAATGTTGAGTATATTCACATGGTACAATAACAAAAGTTACAAGAGTATTTAGGAAAAAGTAAGCTTCCTAAATACCACTGTCTGAAAGCCATTTAGTTCCCATTCCTAGGATAACTTCTGTTACCAGCATCTTTTATATATGCCAAGAAATGCAATGTTCTGCACCTTCCATTTTCTCATTTAATCACATACCTTGGCTCTATGGTTATATATCAGCATGTAAATAGGCTTTCCTTCTTTTATACAGCTGAATAGCATTCTACAGAGGGATGTGTCATACTTTACCCAGTCCTTCTTTGATGGATATTTAGGTTATTTTCAGGTTTTTTGCTAGTTCAAACAATACTGCAATAAACAATCTTCTATACACATTATTTGGCAAAAAAAAAAAAATGTCCAAATGAGAATACATTTCTAGAAATAAAACTATTGAGTCAGGGGAGAGCTGCATTTTAAAATGTGGTAACTATTGCCAAATTGCCCTCCACAGAGGTTGCACCAATTTACATTTCTAAGATGAATTTACAAGAGTGACTGTTTCCCCATATTCTGTCCTTACCGGAACACACATAAGGTATTAAGAAACTTTTTGATGTTTCCCGAACTGAGAGATTAAATGGTAAACATCTGAGTATCTCTTTGTATGAATATCATCTTTTTAAATGTTTAAAAAACGTTTATACTTTCTTTTCTGTGATCTGACTATTCATATTGTCTACTTTTTCTAACGTTTTTTTATTCTCATTCTTATTGATTTGTAGGAAATTTTAATATATTAAGAAAAGTAGCTCTTTGGGTGGATTATAAATTATAATTTTACATTTGTGTCTTGACTTTATTATTTGTTTTATCATGTAGAAATATTGATTTTTATTTAGTATAATATCTGTTTCTGCTGTTAAAAGTTTTATGTCATACTTAGAAATGCCTTCCTCACTTGGAGATTGTTGTTTTAATTTTTTATGTCTTTTTCTGGTATTGTTTAAATTCCTATGGATTTTGCATTTTAATTTTTATGGATCTTGATAACTTGTCCAGCAAAGACATTATACAAACCTATACTTAAAGGGACTGTGTATATTTACTCTTTGAGGTGTCTGTGGCTTATCTTTTATGAATTATTCTTTCTTCCTATATCTTGCCATCCTTGCTAGCAGAGGCAATGCCTTCCATTTAATGTATCTTAAGTCATGTTACCAAGCACAGGGAGCACAGGGCTGTGTGCACATGAAGTAAAATCAACAGAGGTGTGGGGGTTTTTTTTCTTTGGTTTTGTTTTTGTTGTTGTTGTTTTACTTAGAATAATTCCCGACTAAGGAGGAATGGCCATGTCACATCTCTACATACCACAGCAAGTAGTGCTGGAAAGGTGGGTCAGTGAGTATCTGAGACCACATTCTATGAAGCACAAATTAGAAATCGTGGTCTAATTATTTTTTACTTGTTCAGTTATTTGCATATAAATATTCGCAAGCATAATAGTAAAAATATTTTAATTGAATATCACAAATCTCCTTTATTGAGGCAATATGAATGCATGAAATTGGGGCTACTCCAAAAAACCTAAAATGCTGTAAATTAAAAAGCCCAAGAAACTAAACTAATTCCTGAGATTAAATTGCTCGGAAAAGTGGAGAAAACAAAGAAAGAGACTACTACCTGATTGGAAGTGTGTTTAACACCTAAATAGAATGTCTACTTTTCCATAGCAGGAGACTTAGCATATAATGTATGGAATATTATTACGTATGGACCTGCTGGCCCAAAGAGACTCCCAGAAAACAAATCTATCTCCTGTGGCCTGCTCTCCATGGGCTTATATGTAAGTTTAATTCACTCTGGCCTTAAAAAAAAGATAATGAAAATATAATTAAATATAGCATTCAACACATTCAAAAGCCTTCTAATAAATTCAATCTTCTTCCCCATTATATTGGCAAACAAGTAGACAAGAATTATATAAATTGGTAAAAGAAAAGGCTAGGTAAAATTCAGATTTAAAACCTTCTGAAACTACTAAGTTTTCTCCCAAAAATAATTCCTACTTTAGTCTTCCCTTCCTAAGACTCAGTGGTGAAATATTCATGGTGGAAGGAAGTTTCATGGTTAAGGGACTAAGTGCCTTATGATATACTGTGGTCATTTGTTGTCTTTGTCTGCTCAGCATGTTTCCTCTTGTGATATCAGTGCCTCAGTGTTCCTTAAGGGAACCACCTGTCTCAACAATTTCTTGTGTTTTTAGGATATGGTTGTCCCCATCCCTAGAGAGACTGGCATATTACTTAGGGCTTATAAATCACTATATTCCATTTCTTTTCTTTCTTTCTTTCTTTCTTTTTTTTTTTTTTTTTTTTTTTTGAGATGGAGTTTTGCTCTTGTTGCCCAGGCTGGAGTGCAATGGCACGATCTCGGCTCACCACAATCTCCGCCTCCCAGGTTGAAGCGATTCTCCTGCCTCAGCCTCCCTAGTAGCTAGGATTACAAGCATGTGCCACCACGCTCGGCTAATTTTGTATTTTTAGTAGAGACGGGGTTTCTCCATGTTGGTCAGGCTGATCTCAAACTCCCAACCTCAGGTGATCCACCCACCTTGGCCTCCCAAAGTGCTGGGATTACAGGCATGAGCCACCGCGCCCGGCCCATATTCCATTTCTTAACTGTGTTGGTAGGTCAGAAACAAGTATGTGATCCAAATTACATTAAATGAGAGCCACTCCTGGGACTATTACTAGACTTATTGGAAAAAGAGGTGCTCCTTCTGCTGGGATAGCTAAGCTAAATGGAGTTAAGGACCTGCTTGAGAATGAAGCCAACTGAAAGAAAAGTAAGGTTCAGTGATATATAGAAGCTATTGAGTCCTAAAGACATGATGTGAACCCCTACATCTAGCTATGCCAGAAGACATGTGTTATGTAGCTTTGAAATGATTCCAAACACATAATTTGCTACTGAGTGACATATGTTTTGCTGTGATACGAGCTTGGAATAGAATCCCTCCTCCCCACAAGGATGTTACAGCACTACTTATCAGACCACATAAGTGATTTATTTGCCTCAACTGCTAGACTCCAAAATACATATAAACCCATAATTTTGACAGACAGATTGAAAGCCGGGGCTGTGGCAGAGCTACTCTCTCAGCCTTTGAGATGTTCTCCAAAGCCCACCAATACTAGCACTGCACTAGCCTCAAGGGACTTTGCTTGTCATCTTGGATCTCTGCTGTGTTGGTCAAACTGTCTCGTCCCCGAACTTCTCATGCAAAGCTATGCCTTAAACTTTGATTGACTTCACATCCACAGAGGATTGCTTCCTTCCTAGTTTGGCAGCTAGACTTTAATAACTGGATTCCAAATGAAATAGGAACACACTCACTATGTGATTAATGCAACTCGGCTATTGAGTGTGTACCCAGTAAGATTTTTTTTGGTTATTCTTCCCCTCCATCAGCATTTTGAAAAAACAAAAGAATCTATTTGTATGGAAATAAAACATGTGATTTGTGAAATTACACTTTGATAAGTTCCTTATTTTAACCATACAAAACAACAGAGCAATAGATTAGTCCCTAGATTGTTATAAGAATCAAAAAAAAAAAAAAAATCACACACACACACCCTTTTTCTGCTAGTTTGAATTGAGTTTCAGTCAGTTACAAATGACAGAGTTCTGACTAACACAATGGACTTTTGGGCGAGGGAAACTTTGTTCATGAGTGAATATAGGAAAGGCTTTAAAATGATGTTCCCACATCAATCAGTCAAGACAACATACTAAACCTGAGACTATCTATGACGTTTTTATGGAACCCAATTTAGCAATAATGAGTAAACTGCCGTGAATTTTCACTTATAATTTCCCACTGAAAAGTTTTTCTGGCTTTATCTCCCTGGAAATTTCTATAAGATGTATGTCCATTCATTTTACTTTAATACAGATAAATATGCATACTAAGGCATTCTCTGGTTCTCTCATTGAAGTTCACAGTCAAGGAAGAGGCATAAGAGCATACGTAAATATCCACATATGACAGAATTCCATGTTAAGTGGCCTCATCTTCACATAGGCTGCAATGAAGGATCTTATGCTCTCCTATAGCTCGGATAATTAGAAAGACAATTTTAAAAAATATTTTGTGACAATTGGAATCAATTCCCAGGAAAGTTCTCTGAGAAACTTCTCTGAGAAATGGTAAATATGGGATAGGAATCCTTACTCATTAAAACTGGCTCTGTTTTAAGGGAAGAAAACATTCTAAACTGATGGTTCTCAAACATAATTTATATATCAGAATCACCTGGAGAGATGATATATACACATACAGTTTTCTAGGTTCTATCTTATAGCTTCTGATTTAAAATCTGCCTTCTAGTCCCAGGGTTTAAAACAATGCCAAATTTAAAACAATGACAAAGGTCAAGTGTCTGATGTTTTTAAAAAACTGTAAGTATGCTCTTTATTTTGCCATAATCTCACTAAATCTGCACAGTAACCCTATGGATTAGGTACTGTTGGGATATGGAGTAGTTATAATTTTTATGTTTGTGTTTATAAATTAGGAATACATGGTTTAAAAATTTGAGCACTTTTCTCAAAGTCATATGACAAGCAAAATCTATGACTCTAAACTCAAGACCCTTAACCTTTAGCCTCTTCCCAAATACAGATATGACAGCCAGTGTCATGGTTAATGCACAAAGCCAATAATTGAACTTTGCTAATAACATCATTAGAGAATCAGATAGAATAACACTGCTCACAAGCGTAAAATAAGCAATGGAAACAGTATTCCTAAAAATAAAAGCATGTGTTATAGAGAGCTGAAAGAAATATGTATTCAACCCTGAAAAGCAAATTCTAAGAAAAGGAAGGAAGGAAGGAAGGAAGGAAGGAAGGAAGGAAGGAAGGAAGGGAGGGAGGGAGGGAGGGAGGGAGGGAGGGAGGGAGGGAGGGAGGGAGGGAGGAAGAGAGGGAGGGAGGAAAGAAGTAAGTTAGGGAAGGAGGGAGGGAGGGAGGGAAGAAGGGCTGGTGTTCATTTATTTAAAAGGTTTACACACAAGAGAACCTACATTCTCAATTTCAAGAGATCTGTATCTCACCTCTTTCTTTAATAGCTAATTTAAGTCCCAACAGATACATGGAAATCATCATTGACTTTTCTCATTAAAAACAGAAAATAGCTATTCCAAAGAGCCAACATAATATTTCTTTAGGGTAGTAATTAAGTGATCCTTAATGCTCTCTATTTTTTCCCAGTGTTTTAATTCGTGCCATGTCCTAAATTCTGATGTTTGGGCTCAGAGAGGGGCATCCTACAGGTGTCTAATACATCATCAGTAGCCACAGCATTGGAGAGAGGGACTAGATTTTTCAGTTTGTAAATTATAGAAGACCTTTGTTTTCCTTTCCCTCCCACCAACTCCAACTAATTACACAAAAAATATACCTTGATGAATTTAATACTCATTTACCCCTTCATCAGAGGATAATCAGAACCAAGAAAAACAAATATCTTTTTTGGAAGTAGGTAGGATACAAAGAGATTAACAAACCATCTAGAAATAGTAGGAATCAGTATAGTATGAGGAAAAGATTATGTTGAGAAAACAAAATTTTGAGTCCTTGTAAATGGCAATTTTAAGAATTTCCCTCACAATGGGAACAAAAATGGCTATTCCATCCCAGGTTCCCTTCCAGTTCAGAGTCACTTTACCTTCCCTAGGACAGGTTTATTGGGAAGTTATATTTTTATTTGCTAATAAAATCAGAAAAACTTCATGATAGATTATTTGCATCACAATTCTATGCCTGTGTCATGCGTTTTTGCATAAGTGACTCTTCAGTCTTTCATCTCTGGCCATCAGAGCCTCTAATGGCATTGATAGACTGCCTGAGTGTTTTTAATGGCATGCATCTGATATATCACTGGTTGCCAACATCCATATGCTTTTGCAAAATGTCCTGCTGATGGGTACTGAAAAACTAATGGAAACATCACCTTTGAAAATAAAACATCAATCCTTGACTTTCTGACTTGGTAAAAAAAAATTTTTTTCACATTAGGGATGGTAATACAAACCTGTGGTGATGTCTGTCAAAGAGATATACATACTTACAATTGTCCTTCAACAATTTCTGATAATGGTAACTTAAATTAGCATAACTTTACAGATACTTAGCATGTTGATGCTTTTGGCAGGTCTTTTGTGTTTTTTATATTTATATTCCTCCTAATTTAAGGCAAAGAAAGCCTTTTGCTTCTCTGAGTAGTAGGAGAGTATTGTGACATTCATTCACTCATTCCTTTTTTCAACTTATTCATTGATCCCCTATTATGTGTCAGTCAGTGACCGTACATAGAAAGCATATGAATAAAACTCATCTCAGGCTTCAATCCTCACAGCCTAGTGAAAGGTAAGAAATCACATGAAAACAGTTATAAAGCAATATCATACTTAATAACCAAATCCTGTGATAGAAGCTTGGAAAAAGTGCAATGTGACCAACTGCTTAGGAAGCAAAGGAAAGTCTTCCTTACCAGGTAAAACTCAACTAGGAAGATGAGGAGGGAAGACATTCCAAGTGGAGGGAATAATACATATAAAAAAACAAGACGTATTAAAGAACATAGTATTCTTAGAGTTCAGAAAGTACTTTAGCAGAGCTAAACCCCAAATCATGTAGGAGATGCGAAGAGTAAATACTATAAATTTATACAGTTGCAGATTCTAACGTGCCTTCCATGGCATGCCAAGGAGTTTGAATGTTACCTTTTAGGCAATGGAGAGCTTTTTATTAAAGGATTATAAACAAAGCAAATACATGATATGTTGTCAATGTTACCTTATTTCACTAAGGTAGAAGCGAAAAAAACCATTAGTTACTCTGTGGCATGAGAAACTTTGAGGTACAAAGAAGTATTTTCTGACGATAAGATTTGCTAAATATTGGAAAGTGTTCCTGAGAGAAGTTGAAAAATCACCTCAGGAGGTCTTCAAAAATAGAACAAATTAAATTAGTCTTAGATGCTTTAGATGTGATTACCCATTACAGTAAGGGGATTGACTCCAAGTCTCATCCAGATTTACAGTTCCATTGTTCCTAGAACACTGTAGCAAATAGAGTTCTGCATTGGCTAGCAATTTGTACTTGATCCTGTGGTTGCAGATTGATTACAAAATTACAGAAGCAGAATATTTACTTTAGAATTATGCATGGAGTGGACACTATATGGATGGGAAGTTACCTGGTGAAGAAGGAGCAACTTGGCTTATAAGACAGGTGCATTTTCCCTTTATTTTGTTATAGGCTTGTGATATGACCTTGATGCAACTCCATTTTTAAAGGCTATCTGAAGACTAGAGAAAGTGCTATCAAGGATGAGAAAACACAATAATGAGCTATAGTAGACACAAAGGAACTCATCCTAGATTAACTCAGTATGTAAGGGCACCTTGCATCAATGCTCAGGAAATTAGTTAAAACCAGCTATTACCGAAGGTGCCCTCTGAAGCCATTAATAATCTCCAGAAATGTCACAGCTTTGGAGTTTAGAAAATACATCCATGTACTTTACCTTAACTGCTCTTCCCAAAAACACTGAACAAAGCTTTTACAAATGAGGACACAGAGGCTGAGAGAACTGCAATAACCTGCTCCAGTCTCTATAGCTACTAAGTGGCATAACCTAGATTAAGCCTCTCTCAGAAACACTTTATCTGAATCTTAGTCCATGCAATATTTCCAAAGTAAGGAAACAATGGTTGGGAGGGGTAGGGAAAAGAGAGAAAAGAAAGCAAGAATCAAAACAAAATGCTAAATAAAATGATACCCAGAAACCAGAACTTGGTACATTGTCAGGGTCAAGAATAATACCAAAGCATATTATCAGTTTGCAAACACCTAATTTTGGTAAATAACAGCCTGCAAACTAAAAATATTCTCCTAAAACATGGATGAGATAATACATTAAGAAGAGGCAAAAACAAACAAATGTTTTTAAAAATGTATTAATTATAATGGTCAGTGTGTTGATAGAGTTCCATGTGACATATCTCATTAGCAACATAAAATAAAAATTGTGTTAAACTAGGTATAACAACTGAATTTTATTGAAACTAAAATACCGTTGATCATAAGATACATTATTGCCATAAGTCCTACTAAGAAATAACACTGCCACCTACACTGCAATATGCCATTGACTTTAAAGACATGTCATTATTTCAGGGATGCTAGGAGGAGGAAAAATAATCTGCATTTTAGAATATATGAAATGTAGTGGTTACATATATTATACTGGGGTTTGAATAATAACTGGAGGCGCTAAGGGTCATATCAACCTCTTCTCCCAGTGGTCTCTTTGGAGCTGGATTTTATATGAATAGAAGATCTACCACATGGTAATGAAGATGCCACAGTCCAGGGGCTTGAGTCCATGTTAGAAAAAGCATCTTTAGAGATGGAAGGCAGAGGGCTTTGTTTTGAGAAATCATATACAAGGGGGTAATAGTACAGAAAAACAGTATAAAAAATTATAGGAACCATGGAATATGGGGCTGGGTTCATCTAAAAAGACAAGCGCTAGCGGACCTGTAGAAGCCAACTACTGGAAGGGGAGGCAGCTAGTAAGTTGATTCTGGGGTGTGTAGAATCTAAGGCCTAGAGGAAGCAGATGACGAACACATCCAGGGGCCTTTGTACTAATCCAGCTCATTAAATACATCTAGCTCATTTATTATATGCTTCAATATGATAAATCCTAGAGGTAAAATTTTTGTATCAAAAGGTAAAAGTATTTTAAAATATGGTGATTACTGTCAAATTTCCTTTCAAAATGTTGTAATAGTTTATAAGCATTAAAATGCATAAAAATCCTTATTTTCCCGTAACCCTACCAACTCTGGGTATTAATGGTTATTAAATGGTTGCAAACATAACACATTAAATATGAACATCATATCTCATCTTAATTCAAATTTTAACATTATTAACAGGGTTTAGAATATTCTTATTTGTTCACTGATCATCAATTATCTGAATTTTTTTTTCCCAGATCACCTGTTTATATGTTTTGTGCAGATTCCCATTGGGTTATTGTCTTTACTTCACTGATTTTTAAAATCTGTTTACACATCACTGAAATGGTGATAGATAGATAGATAGATAGATAGATAGATAGATAGATAGATAGAGAGATAGATAATCACAGGGTTCTTTCCTTGATTTGTTATTTATTCTTTAAGTTATTTACAGTATTTTTCACCATACTGAAGTTTAAGAATTTTATATTATAAAATATGTTAATCGTTTCTTTATGATTTCTGATCTGTATGTCATATCTAAAATACCTTAGTTACCTGAATATAATAAAGTATTGTTTTTAAGGCTGGGCGCAGT
The DNA here is from genome assembly GCF_043159975.1 of Macaca nemestrina. Lineage (NCBI taxonomy): Eukaryota > Metazoa > Chordata > Mammalia > Primates > Cercopithecidae > Macaca > Macaca nemestrina. The sequence goes on from NC_092130.1 coordinate 63,549,634, forward strand.
GGCTCATGCCTGTAATCCTAGCACTTTGGGAGGCAGAGGCAGGTGGATCACATGAGGTCAGGAGATTGAGACCAGCCTGGCCAACACAGTGAAACTCCGTCTCTACTAAAAATACAAAAAATTAGCCGGGAGTGGTGGTGCGTGCCTGTAGTCCCAGCTACTTGGGAGGCTAAGGCAGGAGAATTGCTTGAACCCAGGAGACGAAGGCTGCAGTGAGACAAAATTGTTCCACTGCACTGCAGCCTGGGTGTCAGAGCAAGACTCTTGTCTCAAAAAGAAAAAAAAAAAGAAAGAAAAGAAAAAGAAAGTATTGTTTTTAGTATTTTAATTATTCTTATGTTTAAATCTTTAGTTCAATGGATTCATTTTTATGTTTGACACAAAGAGATATTTAACTGTGTAGTTTCAAAGAGAAATTCAATTGTCCTAATGTCATTCATTATAAAATACATTCCTGCTCCACAGATGTCCAGTGCAGTCTTTCTTTTCATATCTTAATGGACCCTCTTTACTGTTTTATTGTTTTATTTGTTCATTATGTACTAACACCATAACGTTTTAATTATATTATAGAATTTCTTAATATTTGGTAAGTTAAGTCTGTACACAATAAAATCCCTTTCAAAACAATTTTGAATAATAACCTTATACATATGATCTTTCAGATAATTTTTTAAAAGCCTGCCAAGTTTCCTTCTACTGACTTCTCACCGAAACAATGTCAGGGTTATGATGGGAGTTTCAGAAGACTAATATACGAGTTTGAGAAAGATAATACCCTGACTACCACGTTTATTCATTAAATATGAAATATACTACATTTATTCAGCCTTATATCTTTTCAGGCAACCTGTGACTGCTGAACCTCATGAAAAATTATACATTTATCATTAAATGTATTGTGAGACTTTTCACAGTTGTTGATATCATTGAGGTTTTTTTTGTTTGTTTTGTTTTTGTTTTTTGAGATGGAGTCTCTATTGCCAGGCTGGAGTGCAGTGGCGCGATCTCAACTCACTGCAACCTTTGCCTCCCATGTTCAAGTGATTCTCCTGCCTCAGCCTCCCAAGTAGCTGGGACTATAGGCATGTGCCACCAGGCCCAGCTAATTTTTGTATTTTTAGTAAAGATGGGGTTTCACCACGTTGGCCAGGCTGGCCTCGATCTCTTGACCTCATGATCCGCCCGCCTCAGCCTCCCAAAGTGCTGGGATTACAGGCGTGAGCCACCGCGCCCAGCCATCATTGAGATTTTTTAAAACTAATGTTAACTATCTACTGCTGACATAAATAAACGACTTCTATGTATTCATTTTGCTTCCAAATACTTTTATGAATTTTAGTATTAGTTTGAATACTATTTTATTTAGATGTATTTAATTTGTAGGCAGGTGGTCATTTTTGCTGCATATATAATAATAATTTTATTTTTTTAATGCAGATGCCATTTATATATTGTCTGATTGCATTAACTAGAAACAATCTTCAGAACAGTGTGAAAAAGATGACAAGAGTGGCCGGATGCAGTGACTCACGCCTGTAATTCCAGCACTTTGGGAGGCTGAGATGGATAGATCACTTGAGGTCTGGAGTTTGAAACCAGCCTGGATATCATAGCGAAACCCTATCTCTACTAAAAATACAAAAATTAGCCAGGCATGGTGGTGGGTGCCTGTAATCCCAGCTACTAGGGAGACTGAGACACAAGAATCACTTGAACCTGGAGAATGGAGGTTGCAGTGAGCCAAGATTTTGCCACTGCACTCTAGCCTGGGCAACGGAGTGAGACTTCACCTCAAAAAAAAAAGAAAAAGAAAAAGATATAAAAAGCATCTGATCCTTCTTCTCTGAATTTAGTATAGTTGTTATGTCTAATGGTACTATTTTTTATATTTAGGAATTTTTTATCTTTTCCTATTTGTTTTTGAGCTTCCATCAAGAATATCTGCTAAATTGATAGATGTGCTAATGTACTATGCTTTCATTCCTTGAATATATACCATTTGATCATGCTCTATTTGTTAAAAAATTTAAAGCATCCTTGCACACACAGAATACATTCCACTTAAGGAAGAAGTATTTCTTTATATAATTTTAATGTACATACCATTCAAGATGTCTGCACCTATAGTCATCCTACATGTACTGAGGAAATCGGTCAGCATAAAACTTCTCAATCTTCCTCCCTCCCCCAGCCCTACTTTTTGGAGTTTCACTCTATGTATCCTCAGCAAAGCCTCAAGTAAACCCTATACAGGTTTTGCAGCTTTTGTTTATATGCAGGTCTTTCATTTCTAGAACTACGCTTTGCAATTTCTGGCCATGTCTACCTCCCCACCTCCAATCTACACCTTCACCACTCATCAAGTCTTTGTGTAAGTTTCCTCTACCTTCGCCTATGTCTGAAAATCACTTCAAGCATTCAGCCAAGAAGATCTCAGGGCTTACCTCATAAATCCCCTTTTCTCGGGGATCATGGTGTGCACTGCCTGTTGCCCAACATCTAAAAATAGTTGTTCCATATATTTTGTTCAGTTTTACTGCAGAAAGTTAAGTCTGGTTATTGTTACTCTTCCAAAGATGAAAACAGAATTCCTAGTACTCTTTTTAAAACAGATACTTAACATTCTTTTTTATTTCTGCAGTACTGAATTCTTTGTTCAGCTTTTGTTTTTTGTCATCTCTTGACGCAACTCATGTTAATTTTGACTTTTTTTTTTTTTTTTTTTGGTTGTTTTTTTTTTTTTTTTGAGACGGAGTCTCGCTCTGTCGCCCAGGCTGGAGTGCAGTGGCTGGATCTCAGCTCACTGCAAGCTCTGACTCCTGGGTTTATGCCATTCTCCTGCCTCAGCCTCCCGAGTAGCTGGGACTACAGGTGCCCGCCACCTTGCCCGGCTAGTTTTTTGTATTTTTTAGTAGAGACGGGGTTTCACCATATTAGCCAGGATGGTCTCGATCTCCTGACCTCGTGATCCACCCGTCTCGGCTTCCCAAAGTGCTGGGATTACAGGCTTGAGCCACCACGCCTGGCCAATTTTGACTTTCTTACAAAGTTTGTCTAGATTGCATCATCTCAAGTTTTAAACTTTTAAATAATACTCTTCCATTAACAGCATTGCCAGATTCAGCAAATAACAATATGGGAAGTTTAGTTAAACTTGAATTTCAGATAAAAATGAATAATAATTTGTATAATAATTATACACAAAGTGACGATTTTATTTTGTATACTAACACTGAAAAAGAATTTATTATTTATCTGAATTTTTTTTTTTTAAGAGACAGAATCTCACTGTCACCCAGGCTGGAGTGCAGTGGCATGATCGTGGCTCACTGCAACCTCCATCTCCCGGTTTCAAGCGATTATCCTGCCTCAGCCTCCCAAGTAGCTGGAATTATAGGCATGCACCACCACGCCCAGCTAATTTTTTGTATTTTATTAGAGACAGTTTCACCAGGTTGGCCAGGCTGGTCTCAAACACCTGACCTCAGGTGACGTGCCTGCCTCGGCCTCCCAAAGTGCTGGGATTACAGGCATGAGCGATTGCGACCTGAAATTTAAATTTTACTAGGCGTATAGTATTTATCTGGCAAGCTTATCCATTAAGTATTTTTGTTTAAAAAAAAACCGTTTTGATTTTACTGATAAGTCCAGTGTTTTTTTAAGTCTCTGATAGGTTTTTAAATGTATCTACATAATAATTTCCATCTTTTATTTATTTCTTACTTTCACCTGCAATTTATTTTGTTCTTTTTTCGAAGTTTCCTACATTGTTCCCTGAACGAAGTGTTTGATTTGTTTTATTAAAATAGGAAGTTTAAAGTCATGAAGCTTACTCCGACTGGGGCTCTGTTGGCATTATGGAGATTTGTCAATGAAGAGAGCTCCTTTACAGTAATTGCTAAAGCATTCGTAATCTCCGCTTTTTTTTTTGTTTGTTTCCTCTCAATTCAAGAGTCATTTAGAAAAGGTTTTGTTTTTTTTTTACTTTGAGGTGGAGTTTTATTATTTTGTTTACTGTAGAAATTCTATATTTTGGTTTTCTGGTCAGAGAATGTGTTGTACAAGTGTTCTACCTTGGGGAAATAATATTAAAGCTTTTTGTAGGCAAGTATGTAATTAAATCTTGTATATGCTTTATAAGCATGAGGGGAAATGCATATATTTTGTGTTTATTGAGGTCAAATAGAGAAATACAACAAAGTCAATTAATTCCGTTACTTAAATCCTTCAAGCTCATACTTGTTATTGGCCCAGTTCACCTTGAACAAGATGCTGACAAATAGAAATCACACTACACTTGCGTTCAAGAGCTGCAAATGTAATAAGCTTTGTGCTCCATGATTTATGAAGCATTTTTAAACATGGCTGAATTTCTATGAAAAAGTGTCCTTTTACAGGGATTTATTACATAATGTATCACCAAAGGCCAATTAGACCCTGTTCAAAAGATGGTAAAAGACCAAAAACATGAATTAGATTATGTAGATAAAATGTCTCATACAATTCACCAAAGCCACACTTGCCCACTGTTTCATATGAAAAGCACAGTGCAAGCCGGGTGCGGTGGCTCACGCCTGTCATCCCAGCACTTTGGGAGGCCAAAGTGGGTGGATCACCTGAGATCAGGAGTTTGAGACCAGCCTGGCCAGCATGGCGAAACCCGTCTCTACTAAAAATACAAAAATTAGTCAGGCATGATGGTACATGCCTGTAATCCCAGCTACTCGGGAGGCTGAGGCAGAAGAATTACTTGAACCCAGGAGGCGGAGGTTGCAGTGTGTCGAGATCGTGCCATTGCACTCCAGCCTGGGCAACAAGAGTGAAACTTAGTCTCAAAAAAAAAAAAAAAGAAAAAGAAAAAGAAAAGCACAGTGCTCATTGTTTTCATCCATGGATTGCTTGAGGGATATAGAGAAAGCTAAGAGAGATTTTGTAAGATTTTAAGTTAGCTTCCAAACTGAAAGTCTGGGCAGGCAAAAATCAGAATTTTACCCTTCCCTAACAAACTGGGGACTGGGGAGGGGAGCAGAAACTAGAGGTTAGATGTGACTAATACATACTAGTCAAACACAAAGCAAAAGGAAGAATTAGGTCACAGCCATGCATAATTATGAAAACTTGCAAATGAACTCGTTTTTGGTTTTCAGAGCTTTTAAATGGATAGTTTCCATGTTTTGAAAGACTTTCTGAAATGCTGGGCCATGGAGAGATATTACAACTGTAAAAACACAAGGAGGCTAGGACTCTCAACCATACATTGATATTGCTTATTCTCTCTTTTCCAAGTTTCTTGGGAAAACCAGAGCTACTACACATTGCTAACCTTCAACTAGTTGACAATAATAGGTTTCAAGTGTTTTTCAGGAGTAGGTGTATTGCACAGTGATTAAAGCAAAAGCTGAGGAACTAGACATCCTAGGTTTACATTATAGCTGTGACACTTCCTAGACAAATTATGTAAAGTTTCTCTCTAAAGCTCCATTTCTCAATTTTAAAATGGGAATGATGATGATAATGCCTACCTCTAAGAATTATAGGAAATGATTCTTACAAAACATTCTCCACAAACCTGACACTCAATAAATATTACCTACTGTTAAAGAATGTATTGTATCACATCTTTTGGTTTTGTTTTTTTTGTTTTGCTTTGTTTTTTTTGTTGTTGTTGTTGTTACTTTTGAGTCTCACTCTGTTTCCCAGGCTGAAGTGCATTGGCACAATCTTGGCTCACTGCAACCTCCACCCGCTGGGTTCAAGCGATTCTCCTTCCTCAGGCTCCCAAATAGCTGGGACTACAGGCGTGTGCCACCATGCCAGGCTAATTTTTGTATTTTTAAAAGAGATAGGGTTTTACCATGTTGGCCAGGCTGGTCTTGAACTCCTGACCTCAGGTGATCCACTGAACTCAGCCTCCCAAAGTGCTGGGATTACAGGCATGAGCCACCATGCCCGGCCTGTATCACATCTTGGGTTAGCAGAATCTGTGAGTAGAAATGCCTTTCACATGGTTTGTTTAAGACCCTTCAACATCCCGGTTCTTGAGCTTTTCAGGAACAATCCCATCTGTGTCTTTCACTATTGGCAACCTAAACTCATTTTCTTTTCTTTTCTTTTTCTTTTTTTTTTTTTTTCTTTTTTTTTTTTTTTTTTTTGAGACAGAGTCTTGCTCTGTCAGCCAGGTTAGAGTGCACTGGCATGACCTCGGCTCACTGCAACCTCTGCCTCCTGGGCTCAAGCAATTCTCCTGTCTCAGCCTCCCCAGTAGCTGGGATTACAGATGTGTGCCACCATGTCCGGCTAATTTTTGTATTTTTAGTGGAGACAGGGTTTCACCATGTTGGCCAGGCTGGTCGTGAACTCCTAACCTCAGGTGATCTGCCCGCCTTGGCCTCCCAAAGTGCTGGGATTACAGGCGTGAGCCACCGCAGCCAGCCTCATTTTCTTTTTTTTTTTTTTTTTTTTTTTTTTTGAGACGGAGTCTCGCTCTGTCGCCCAGGCTGGAGTGCAGTGGCCAGATCTCAGCTCACTGCAAGCTCCGCCTCCCGGGTTCCCGCCATTCTCCTGCCTCAGCCTCCCAAGTAGCTGGGACCACAGGCGCCGCCACCTCGCCCGGCTAATTTTTCGTGTTTTTAGTAGAGACGGGGTTTCGCCGTGTTAGCCAGGATGGTCTCGATCTCCTGACCTTGTGATCCGCCCGTCTCGGCCTCCCAAAGTGCTGGGATTACAGGCTTGAGCCACCGCGCCCGGCCTCTCATTTTCTAATTATTGCAAATGTATATCATTTTAGAAAATTGAAAGGGCTTCATCGGAACCATTGACCAAGTCAACTCAATGATTTCAGGTATATAGCACAAATCCCCAAAAAGGCTGCTCTCCAGAAATCTCCCTCCAACTGACCCAAGAAGGATGACATTTGGTAACCCACCTTAACATGAAAAAGTTCTGTAATTAGATTGCAGATTCCCTGAGAACTAAGGTCCTGTATTTCTTTTCCATGTTGTTTCCACAAGCTGGAGCAATGCCTGGCTCATGTTACATGTACAATAAATATTTTTAAACACATTATGGAAAAGATATTGATAGTAAAATTAAAGGAAGTATTTTTTTTTAAATCTTCAAAGTTTACAAAGATATAAAATTGTAGTATACCAAAAGCCAGCCCAGCAGATGCAAAGGGGAACATTAGGCCTGATTTTCAGAAATTGTGATGGGCTTAAAAAGCAAACAAACATGGCTGGAGAGGCAGTTTGGCAAATGAAAGGCTCATGAGGTTGGCAGTCAGAACGCTTAGGTTTCAGACTTAGCTGAGCTGCTAGGCAAGCCACTTACTCTTTATAAGCCTCAGCCTAGTTTTTACAGTAGCAGTTGCCATGCTCATGCCACAAAAAAAGTTCAAACGAGACAAAGTATTAAAAAGCCTTTAAAACCTAGAAGGTTCTCCACAATACACACTACTGTTCAAAAATGTGAAGCACAAGGACTACGTTTGTTACACCAACCACATAAGGAATAAGTCTAGTCATAAAGGGAAAATTGCAAGAAATACAAACATCTAGCAAAACCATTTTCTAAAAAGAAGAAACTCAATAAGTATGTCTAGATAGTTGATGTTCATTGTGTAGTTTGTTTTTTGTTTGTTCGTTTGTTTGTTTATTTGAGATGAATCTTGCTCTGTCGCCCAGGCTGGAGTGCAGTGGCGCAATCTCGGCTCACTGCAAGCTCCGCCTCCCGGGTTCACGCCATTCTCCTGGCTCAGTCTCCCGAGTAGCTGGGACTACAGGCGCCATCACGCCTGGTTAATTTTTTGTGTTTTTAGTAGAGACGGGGTTTCACCGTGTTAGCCAGGATGGTCTCAATCTCCTGACCTCGTGATCCACCCGTCTCGGCCTCCGAAAGTGCTGGGATTACAGGCGTGAGCCACCGCGCCCGGCCCATTGTGTAGTTTTTTTTAAAAAAATCTAATCATATATGTTGTACTTACTGCTGAGAAAAGCCATTTTGCATTTTATATACTTTTTTCTTTTCTTTCTTTTTTTTTTTTCGAGATGGAATCTCCCTCTGTTGCCCAGGCTGGAGTGCAGTGGCGCCATCTTGACTCACTGCAACCTCTGTCTCCTGGGTTCAAGCGATTCTCCTGCCCCAGCCTCTGGAGTAGCTGGGATTACAGGCACGTGCCACCTCGCCAAATGTTTGTATTTTTAGTAGAGACAGGGTTTCACCATATTGGTCAAGCTGGTCTCGAACTCCTGACCTCGTGATCCACCTGCCTTGGCCTCCCAAAGTGCTGGGATTGCAGGCGTGAGCCACTGTGCCTGGCTTCTTTTCATTTTTATACCAAATTAAACTTATTAATTGTCTTTATTTATGGAACAAAAATAGCATCTGCTGCTTACACTGTTCTTTTTCTATCTTATCAACAGAGCCAAGGAAATGTATGAAATATGCTGATGGAAGGATTTGTCTCAGAAAACACATCTATTATTCTATGCACAAACATAAAAGATTGCAGAAGTAAAGAAAAAGAAAAAAGGCTATACCAAAAAAAAAAGAAAGAAAAAGAGGAACACACACTATTGTGCACAAATGCAAATTCCTTCTAGTATGTCTCTGAAAAAGCAACTAGGAATTTTCGTAAACTTTCACAGTTGTTTAAACTGATGAGATGGTTAGCCAATGACACAATTGCTTTGTAAAAGAGTTAGGATAATACTAAAGTGCTAGTTGAGACTGCTTTCTTTCCCTGGTTGGTTTGATGGAATATTTGTTATAGTGATCCTGCTACTTAGAAACTCTTTAGTTTTATTGGTTACTATTGTGAAAATAAACCATGGACAAAGAGAGTAAATGTTTAGACCAGGGTATAGAATCTCTTGGCCATGAATTTCTAAATGTTTTGTACTTATACACATGCACAAACATGGCCATTAAGAAAACACAAGATCCATGGTTTATGCTTTAGAAAACAGTGTTTCTGAAAGGGATAAAATATTATTTTCTTAATTTCTTTTTTTTTTTTTTTTTTTTTTTTTTTGAGACGAAGTCTTGCTCTGTCGCCCAGACTGGAGTGCAGTGGCCGGATCTCGGCTCACTGCAAGCTCCGCCTCCCGGGTTCACGCCATTCTCCTGCCTCAGCGTCCCAAGTAGCTGGGACTACAGGCGCCCGCCACCTCGCCCGGCTAGTACTTTGTATTTTTTAGTAGAGACGGGGTTTCACCGTGTTAGCCAGGATGATCTCGATCTCCTGACCTCGTCTCGGCCTCCCAAAGTGCTGGGATTACAGGCTTGAGCCACCGCGCCCAGCCCTTATTTTCTTAATTTCAAATAGTAAAGGTTTCTTTTGACTAGTGTCCATTATAGTTCATCAAACTTTCCTAAGTATGTTTATCTTAAAAATCTGTATTTTGTTTCCTTTCATTATCTTTTCTGAAATTATCATCTTCTCCTTTTCTACTGTATCACTTCTATCAGCATACAAACATTTTCTTATTTCTCCCATTTAAAAAAGTGCAGACTCCATGAACTCTTCCAGCTATTGCCTTATTTCTCTGCCTTCCTTTATATCAAAATTTCATTAAAGAATTGTCTTTGCTTAGAGTCTCCATTTCCTCAATTCACATTCTCTCCTCCACTTACTCCTATGAAGATCTCGTCCTCACTGTTCCACAGAAAGCACTCATAGATATCACCAACAATCTCCACCTTTTCAAAACTATGCTCAATTTTCAGTCTCATTTTACTCACTCTTTCCTCAACATTTGACACAGTTGCTTCCTCCCTTATTCATCAAATATTTTCTTTACTTGACTACCGGGAAAACACTCCTTGTTTTCTACCAATTTGAAGGGCCACTATATTTTTGTCCCCTTTGCTGGCATTTCCTCCTCCTCCAAATATCTAAATATTGAAGTGTCCCAGGTTTCAGTCTTTGGGCTCTTCTCTTCTTTTCTATGTTTACTCACCCATAAGTCTTTTTATACAGGTCATGACTTGATTTAAATTGTAAATGATTACCACATTTATATCTTAGCCCTCGCCTCTCCTACAGTGCAGACACTGATGTATAACTACCTACTCAAGATTTCCATTTTGACATCTAATAGGTATCCCAAACCTAACATTTTCAAAGGAAACCTCTTTAGTGTACCCCTCCGCACCAGAACTTCTCATTCCCCCGCTTTCCCCACATCAGTAAATGAGAGTCCCAGTTACTCATTTGCCCAGACACTGTATTGTGCTGCAGTGAGTTAGGCTGTACTCCTCTATATCTTTTTTCTACATCAAGTTAAATATAAAAAGAACCACCACCCAACATTTTTTTTTCCCCGAGATGGAGTTTTGCTCTTGTTGCCCAGACTCGAGTACAATGGCTCCATCTCCACTCACAGCAACCTCCACCTCCTGGATTCAAGCAATTCTCCTGCTTCAGCCTCCTGAGTAGCTGGGATTACAGGCGCGTACCACCACACCCAGCTAATTTTTGCATTTTTAGTAGAGATGGGGTTTTACTATGTTGGTCAGGCTGGTCTTGAACTCCTGACCTCAGGTGATCCATCCGCCCCAGCCTCCCAAAGTGCTGGGAATATAGAGCGGAGCCACCATGCCTGATGAAAAACCCTTTTTGATAGAAAATCCCCTGCCCAATCTGATTCTGAGGTATCCATATTTGTAGATATTCTGCAATATCAGAATATTCTGCCATTTTAAAAACTGACCTAAGGTTGACCTTACCATTTTAATTGACATGAAAATTGTTTTATGTATTTAGGTTAAGTGTCATTATAGTGTACGTACACCCTTAGGTGAAAAAAGAGGGGGTGTGTGTGTGTGTGAGAAATAAATTGTGGTATATTTATACAATATAATACTACTAACAGTGTAAATGCACAGATGTTACTATATCCAAAACTTGGATGAATCACAAACATAATTTTAAGCAAAGTTTTAAAAACAGGCAAAGTTAATAATTTATGGTTTTGGAAATCAGAAGAGGAAAAGGAAAAGGGCAAATGTGTCCCTCATCAAAACACTGAAATCAACAAAGCAATATTTGTATTTCTGTATCAAAGCTGCTAATTCCACTGAGTTTTTGTTTTGTTTTGTTTTTTAGCACAATTTTCACTCCTCTCTTTAAAACTGTCTCCTGGCTTCAGTTGCAAGGGATTTTCATGAGTGTGACACACAAGAGAGTGGGAGAAAAGCATGAACTATGGCCCAGAACAGAGTGACTAATTCCTGGAGGACAAATTTGCATTCCGCTTGAAGGCCAAGAGGTTAGCGTTTCCAACACAAAACAATTTCGAGTCCGCTCGTTCCTCCCAGTCTTGTCTTATCCTGGAACCTTCTCTGGATTCCCCTCTTTCCTTGTTGCTGTGCCTATGTCCTACTCCAGAGAGAGCTGATGGTGAGACGGAACACAAGATTTCAGAATTACATTTAGTTTGTAAAGAGCTCTGCTGCATTTGAGAATAAAAAGCACTTTGGAAATATATGTGATTATTATTGCATTAGAAGTAAACCTGGGACAAGAAAAAAAAAATCCATTAACAAGTGTTTCTGCTAAATGCTTTCTCGGGTGACCATTCAGAGATACATTTGAAGATGCAAAATTGTAGGAGATCCAATTATATCTTCCTGATAAGAAATACTTTAAGTGTCCAACAAGTGCTAATCACAGAAAGCCATCAGAGAACTACAATTTCTAATACAAGCAAAAAGCAAATCTTTCTCTCAAGGGCAACATCCTAAAGACTTGCTTAAATAATAACATTTTAGAGACTTCCAAAATAACTTGGCTATATTTATACAAGCTACGGTCATAAAAACAACTTGATCTTACATTTTATGACCAGCGTAGGAAATTTAGAAAGACTGGAGTGTTCCATTATTCTCTGAAATCTGTAACATTAGGTCAAAGTCTATTATTTCAATTTAGGGTTAAAATGATAGCAGAAATGGATTGCATGTTTTAATGTTGACAAGATGTCTCCTTGTTTTGCTAAAAACCGTTGTTTTATATAAGTAATACACATAGGTTCAGCCCTTGCATATGGGTAAAACGCTGCTTTGCAGCTAAAAAATTTAGATGATATCTGTAAATCATTTGAGCCACTGAACACGTAAGAGGCGCCAGGTCAATGTTAGATACTTTCCCTTTTCCCCAAGGAGTTCCTTGCTTTCTTGTTTTTTTTCTTTCTTTCTTTTTCTTTCTCTTTTTTTTCTTTTTTTTGGGGGGGGGGCGGAGTTTCACTCTTCTCGGCCAAGCTGGAGTACAATGGTGCAATCTCCGCTCACTGCAACTCCACCTCCCGAGTTCAAGCGATTCTTTTGTCTCAGCCTCCCAAGTAGCTGGGATTACAAGCACGCACCATCATGCCTGGCTATTTTTTGTATTTTCAGTAGAGACAGGTTTTACCACGTTGACCAGGCTGGTCTTGAACTCCTGACCTCAGGCGATCCACCCGCCTCAGCCTCTCAAAGTACTAGGATTACAGGTATGAGCCATTGCACCCAGCCTGTTTTCTCAAATTTTTTTGTTTGTTTGTTTGTTTGTTTGTTTGAGATGGAGTCTCGCTCTGTCGCCCAGGCTGGAGTGCAGTGGCCGGATCTCAGCTCACTGCAAGCTCTGCCTCCCGGGTTTACACCATTCTCCTACCTCAGCCTCCCGAGTAGCTGGGACTACAGGCGTCCGCCACCTCGCCCGGCTAGTTTTTTGTATTTTTTAGTAGAGATGGGGTTTCACCGGGTTAGCCAGGATGGTCTCGATCTCCTGACCTTGTGATCCGCCCGTCTCGGCCTCCCAAAGTGCTGGGATTACAGGCTTGAGCCACCGCGCCCGGCCTTGTTTTCTCAAATTTAATTAATCATCTTAAAAACAGAAATAATAACAACTGTAAGTATTTTTCAGTTGGTGTCTACTGTATGTAGTCATCGTGGAAATCTCTATACATTAAATATTCTCTAATTTGTACAACTCCTCTATGGAATAGATGGTATTATTATCTTCATTTTATATACAAGGTTAAGAAAATTGTCCACAATTTAGATAGCAAGCTTAAAAAGGCAGACTTCCTCTCCCAAGGTGGTCAAAAGGGACTATCTAGAAATTTCTTCTGACACATTGCAATGAGTCTGTGAGACCGAAGATTGCTGGCTCTGAATTGTAGACTCTTATGTGTTTTTACACAAGTCTTTAAAAAGTCAACTTGTTAAAGGAGATTGGTTAGCTCTTTTTCTGTTTACAGAATTCATCTTTCATAAAGCTGTGTTTGCGGTGGATAATTAGACGCACAGAATTTGGGTTTAGAAGACTTGTAGGTTTCAGAGCAAATTGCTTATTTAAGGTCAAATGTGCAGGCTTAATTTATGTATGCTTTCCTATGGAACCCTATAAATATGCACCATTTGCGTTGGGGTAGCAGAACACTCAGTATGTTGTTGAGGCCAAGTGGAATCATATCAAGAAGTCCTTCAGAGTGCGTTCTTCTCATCCTTGAAAATGAGTTTAAATTACCTTATTAGTGAATGCTGCTATACGATTTCTGATTGCTCTACCACATAGCGATTACATGGTGTTTCATTAATTACTTACAGCTATCTATTAAATTTTCTGATACAGCAAGGTGATTTTATTTGTGGGATTATTTTTCATAATGAAAGAAAATGTCAGTCTCTGAAATAGGTTACATTTATTCCTAACCTTATACATTCACTCATCTTGTGGATCTCTTAGGAAAGAACCACACCTTTGTCTATTTAAATTCCGCTCATTCTTCACGATATCATCAGATTTTGCCTCTGCAGCCATCACTGACCTCTATCTGCCTATAGCTTTCTTGATTACATACATCTTACCTCTATCTCTTGGTTCCCTCCAAGGCCTACTTTAGTATCCTGCATAGGATGGCACTCAAAACATCTTGTAGGTAATATGTTATTCGTGGTCTCTACTACACAGCTAAGTATTTAATCATTCATTATTCTGCACCATTTGCCTCTAAGTCATAAGTGTTAGGCTAGCATATATAATTAAAATACATGTTTCTTAAGGGTAGAAACCAAGTATTACACTTCTTTATTATTAAACACTGCACCTAACACAAAACTAAGAATATAGTAAGTGCGTGGCGAGTCAAACCCTAAAATTGCTCAATGTGCACTACACGCTGTACACAGGTAGAAAGGACTAGACAGTTAGAGACCTCTGTGTAACTCTGGGAAAGCCACTCAAGCCCTTAGCCTCTGGCTCCTTATCTTTAAAATGTAATGCCAATAACTACCCTCCTCCCCCCAGGCACAATGTTGTGGAGCCTCCATAAGGTGATTTCTGCAAAGGTTGTTAAACAGGAAGCTCTTAGCAGGAAGGCACTCACCAAGTGCTTTGATACCAAGCATTTACCATGTGCTCAATATTTATTTAACCAAAGACCGCCATCTTCATTTGAAACATTCATCAACATGACAAAAAATGAAAAAGACAAATCATATTCAGAGTTTGGGGGAGTGTGGGGAAAGGGCACTTTCATGAACTGTGGGAAATAGAAAATCAATACAGTCTTTCTGGATGGAAATCTGGCAGTCCAAAGTGATAATACGATCATTTTTTTTCCTCAGATCTTTTAATTTTTTAACTCAATCTTTTTTTTATAATAAATAGACCCACAGTATTTCTTTCTTTCTTTTTTTTTTTTTTTTTAGACGGAATCTCACTCTGTCGCCCAGGCTGGAGTGCAGTGGCGTGATCCTGGCTCACTGCAAGCTCCGCCTCCTGGGTTCACGCCATTCTCCTGCCTCAGTCTCCCAAGTAGGTGGGACTACAGGCGCCCACCACCACGCCTGGCTAATTTTTTTGTATTTTTAGTAGAGACGGGGTTTCACCGTGTTAACCAGGATGGTCTCGATCTCTTGACCTCATGATCCACTGGCTTCGGCCTCCCAAAGTGCTGGGATTACAGGCTTGAGCCACTGCGCCTGGCCAGACCCATAGTATTTCTTAATATCATCGCTGTTTTTCATTTATTGAACATGGTAAAGTTAACGATTAGTGATAAAACATCTCAAAAACAAACTTAGAATAAATACATCTTAGACTCATAAATAACACTTTGAAAAAGATAACAATTGTGGGCACTTGGTGCGCTTTTGTTCTGGGCTATTCTTTTTTTTTTTTTTTTTTTGAGAGGGAGTCTCGCTTTGTCACCCAGGCTGGAGTGCTGTAGCACGATCTCGGCTCACTGCAACCTTCACCTCCCAGGTTCAAGCGATTCTTTTGCCTCAGTCTCCTGAGTAGCTGGGATTACAGGCATGCACCACCACGCCCAGCTAATTTTTGGATTTTTAGTAGAGACAGGGTTTCACCATGTTGGCCAGGCTGGTCTCGAACTCCTGACCTCAAGTGATCCACCTGTGTCAGCCTCCTAAAGTACTGGGATTACAGGCACGAGCCATGGCACCTGGCTTCTGGGGTATTATTTACTGGTGTGTATTAGAGTTATCATATTAAAAATATTGAGACCTTGCTGCAGTGGTTAAGATCAGCGATGCTGGAGCCAGACTAACTACTTATATTCAAATCCCAGTGCTGCCACTTACTACCCATATGACCTTGCCAGACGACTTCACCATCTCCGCGTTTCTGTTGCCTTCTCTGCAAAATGGGGATAATAGTAATGCCAACTTACGGTTTTGGCAATGAGGATTAAATATGTTCACAAATGTAGCACTGAGAGGAATTTTGTGAAGTGTTTTGCAAGGGTGTGTGTGCCTCATTATCACTATTTACTGAGCACCTATGATGTGTTAGGGGCTGAGGAGATAGTGGTGAACACTTTAGGGTGCTTACAGTCTCGTGGAAGAGATTACATAGATTCTTGAATAAATCAACATATATACATATTCTTAAATTATGATAAGTATTCTAATAAAAAACAATGCCTGAAATGAGAATAAAAGAGGTACCAAATGTATATTATGAGTTTGGGAATCATGAAGGATTATCCAAGAATCTGTGGAAAGAGGAATCTTCCAGGCAAAGAGAAGAGCATATGCAAAGGCACATTCAGTACATTGGAGACTATGGTGGCCCAAGACCACTGAGAAATGGGGAGGATATTTCAAAATGAAGTTCAAGAGATAGGCAAGGGTGATTGGGCAGAGGCGTGTGGACCATTTTAGGGATCTGAGGTATTATCTGAGTTCTGCTGAAAGCCAATAAACAGTTTTATGAAGGGAAGTGACATGATTAAATTTACATATTAATAAAAATAATCCTGGCTGAAAAATCATGTAGAAAATCTTGAGTTCTCCCACAAGTGTACAAAGACCTATGTACAATAAAATCTCCACCTGTGCTGGGCCCAGTGGCTCACGCCTGTAATCCCAGCACTTTGGGAGGCAGAGGTGGGCAGATCATGAGTCAGGAGTTCGAGACCAACCTGACCAACATGGTGAAACCCTGTCTCTACTAAAAATACAAAAATTAGTCAGGCGTGGTGACACATGCCTGTAATCCCAGCTACTCGGGAGGCTGACGCAGGAGAATCGCTTGAACCTGGGCGGCGGAGGTTGCAGTGAGCCAAGATTGTGCCACTGCACTCCAGCCTGGGTGACAGAGCAAGACTCCGTCTCAAACGAACAAACAAGCAAAAATATCCACCTGAAAGATCTCGATTGCACATTTTCTCTTTTATATAATTAAAACACTTTAAATTACGTATTTATATGAATTTGTTATGTAATATACATTCCTCTATATATTTTACATGTTTACATACATATGACTGTGCAGGTTTGTACTATACATGTTAAACTAAATACTGTTTTTAACTAATTCATGACTTAATTTCACTTCTAGGGACTGTTGCCTTGCATGTTGATTTTAGAATTGACTAAAATTCAACTGCACTGTTAAATGATGTACACTGTGCATTGTTCCTTAAGAAAAGAAAAAGAAAAAGAACATATATAATTATCCATATATTAAAGACCAGCAAAACACATGTTAATATATACATATGTTGAATTATTAAGCAGCCATAAAATGAACAATGGAAATGTATATATACTAAAATAGAATGGTGTTAAAATATTGTTAATGAGGGGGAAAGCAAGTTCTAGGAACATATAATTGGTAGTTTAAGATTTTTGTAAAAATAAAAAATACATAATCATAAATGTATAAAAAATATAAATATTTATACACATCTAGAAGTATTCACATCCAGCTACTAACACAGATTACTCCTTGGATAGCAGGGTTAGGGGAGGGAGGAGCATTTACTTTTTACTTTAGAGGTTTCTGATTATTTGAATTATTTATAACCAGTATGCATCAATTTGCAATCAAAAGCAAAAATAATAATATGAAATTAATAAAACAAAATATAAGCTTCACTTTTAGTCTTTTCAACATAAATAATTTATACCATAATAAAGAACCTGAAGTAAGACGCAAGTAGTAGGTGAAGTAAAAAGAAGATTGATCTATGCTATTTATAATTTTTGAAAGAATGATGTATAATTAAGGTAGTTCCTATTAATTACTGGTGGGCAGAATTAAGGGATCTGCCAGCCATTATTCGTCAGGTAATACAACCTGATGTCACACTAATAGATGATCTCTAAGAGGTGGGGCAGCAAATTGTGTTTTTTTTTATTCGACACTGGCTTCCTCTTCCTTCTCTTAGCAATCTTCCTACCTGCTTCAACTTGTTTTTTTGAGAATAAATGGATATTGACAGACTTTGATCAGAGTGCATGTGGAAATGGGAAATCTACACAACAGTGTTGCTAAGTCATCTATTCTTTATCTGTCTACAGATGTCTGAAGAAAATTATAGAACTTCTTTAACATCTCTTATAATTAGAGGGACTAGCTGATCCTAGTAAAGTATTGAGATGTTGTCAGCATAGACATGAGAAGTTAAAGGTATCTAATTCAGCATGATTCATTTCCATGACTCAGCTAAATGACAGGTCCCAAAATACCAGTCTTGGTATTCAATAGTTTTAATATAGCTGGTAGGAAATTGTACCAACAAATTATTTTGGCATTATCTTGATGAATCCACCATACTGTGGGCCAGCATTATTAAAAATATGTTCTCCAGAAAACTAGTTCTGAGGGTATCTAATAGGTGTCACATGTTTTTTGTTTTTGTTTTGTTTTGTTTTTTGAGACAGAGTTTCGCTCCGTTGCCCAGGCTGGAGTGCAGTGGCGCGATCTTGGCTCACTGCAACCTCTGCCTCCCGGGTTCAAGCAATTCTCTGCCTCAGCCTCCCGAGTAGCTGGGATTATAGGCACCCGCCACCAGACCCAGCTAATTTTTTTGTATATATTTTTAGTAGGAACGGGGTTTCACTGTCTTGTTCCAGCTGGTCTTGAACTCCTGACCTCGTGATCCACCCACCTCAGCCTCCCAAAGTGCTGGGATTACAGGTGTGAGCCACCATGCTGGCCAGGTGTCACATCTTTTTAAAAGGGGAATTGGTTATTGGTTAAATAAATTTCAAAAATGCTGAGTAAAATGAATTCAAGCAAGTGTTTTATTGGATTTCTCAGAGTCATTAATATGTTAACTATGAATTTTCAAGATGTTGATATAATAAGTAGTGCTTCAAAATTCTAAATTTATTTTTATATGAAGCCCTTTCATTGTCAATATGTTAAGGTACTGTTTTTTGGGTTTTTTTTTTTTTTTTTTTTTTTGGAACAGCTAACATAGTCCCATGGTCAATCCTAAATTTGGTGTTTTATGTTATGAAACAAGTTGTGGTTGCCTTCTTTCTTTATGCATTTTTAAAAGTTGTGTACTTCTCCAAAACAAAATTTTGTCATATTGTCACTCCCTCTCACGAATATTTCCATTCATCCTATTAGGAAGTACAGAATATATTTAAAGCTGAACTTCCAAAGAAGCCAAGGAATACTGAATTCTTTGTTCATCTCCTACCACCTTCCCCCTCAAGTTTAGCCATCTTCTGACAAGAAGCATACATGAATAAACCTTTGTCTTGGCTATAGCAACTTTGAGCTGATAGATTTGAATACACAAAAAAACAGGCGCAGCTCTTCAACTTGAAACTGGTTTAGTATTCCTCAACAATCAGATCATCACTTAGCTAATCTCTTAGCTAAGACTCTACTCACCTGTTAAATATAGACTTAGACTAGTGTCTGAGTACTCTATGTTGAATTCACAATGAAAATTTAAGAAACACATTCTAGAAAACAACTTGGTGACATCTATTCAAAAGTCTTACAAATGTTCCTTTATGTTGATCCACATTTGGTTCTACTTTTATAAATTGATCACCGAAATACCTGTAAGAATTGTCATAGACACATCACTCATAAGTACCTATAAAAATGATACATTGTTGGCAGGGTGTGGTGGCTCACACCTGTAATCCCAGCACTTTGGGAGTCCAAGGTGGGTAGATTACCTGAGGTCAGGAGTTCGAGACCAGCCTGACCAACATAGTGAAACCCTGTCTCTACCAAAAGTACAAAAATCAGCCGACCATGGTGGTGGGTGCCTGTAAACCCAGCTACTTGGAAGGCTGAGGCAAGAGAATAGCTTGAACTTGGGAGGCGAAGGTTGCAGTGAGCTGAGATCATGCCACTACCCTCCAGCCTGGGCAACAGAGTGAAACTCCATCTCAAAAAAAAAAAAAATTGTTCTTACAATAGAACCCTGCTTAAAACTTTAAAATAATGCTGTGCAAAAATATTTATTAGCATAGGAAAATATATATGCTCAAGTACAAATACTTAAAAAAGCAAACATCTATTCCTAGATAGACACACATACACACATACATACATACTGGTACAAACTTATGTTGGCACACATTACTTGGAATGATATGAAAACTGAAAATGGTGGCTGCATTTGGAGTGGAGAACTGGGGAACTAAGGGAGATGGAAGAAATGAGGCTTTTTCCTTCACTCTCCTTTGTACTGTTTGAATCATTTACCATAAATAAAATAGGGATTGATAGATGATAGATAGATAGATAGATAGATAGATAGATAGATAGATAGATAGATAGATAGATGACTGATGGAAGGAAGGAAGGAAGGAAGGAAGGAAGGAAGGAAGGAAGGAAGGAAGGAAGGAAGGAGGAATGGAGGGAGGGAGGGAGGAATGGAGGGAGGGAAGGAAGGAAGGGAGGAAGGAAGGGAGGGAGGAAGGAAGGAAGGGAGGGAGGGAGGAAGGAAAGAAGGAAGGAAGGAAAGAATTAAGGAAGGGGAAAGGAAATGAAGGAAGAACAGAAGGAAGTGATGATATACGAAAGGTTATTAAACAAAATGTGGTTTTCATCCTGTAAACAGCCCCATATAACCAACTTCTGATCATAATAGCTCTCAAGCAAATCAAGTTTGATAATTTATATTCAAATTTTCTATAGTTTTATTTTAAATTTTGCTTACTTAATGCATCAGTTTTTAAAACAAGCACATAAATTCACCCATTACAATGTTAATGTACATTTTCTCACATTTTTAGTGATTTCTGACTTAGAAAATTTGAAACTGTGGTGTATATAACGTCTCGTAACAAATACATTTCTTGTTGAATTGAACCTTTTATCAACATGAAATATATTGTTTTTCCCCTTAAATAATTTTAATATTGAATTCTATTGTCTCTAATATTAATATGTTATAATAGCCTTTGTTATCATTATTGTTACTAGTATTTGCTTAGAATGTCTTTACCCATCCATATATTTTCACCTTTCTTGAGTCATTTCATTTTATGTGTCACTCATAGAAAACATATAGCTGGTTTTCATTTTTCAAAGCTGTGCTACCTTGTTTCATATGGAGTCATTTAAACCATTTACATTTATTTATCATACATTGTACTTATTCCCAGTCATCATTTTTGTATGTATTATATTTACCATGCTTTGTTGTTGACTCTTATTTTACCCATTGACAAATTTATTGGATTGATTATATTTCTTTTACATATTATATTTATTCCACATTTTTCCTTAATTGGTTGGTGATTATTCCTCTTGTTTCTACTTTTCTAGTAGTTATACTAAAAATTTTAACACATTTATTTCTATGTACATCAAATTTATGAAAAACTTATGTTTATTATTGAAGCCTAGCTTTAATGAGTACTTGTAACTTCCTATCTTCTCCTCTGACCTCTGAGCTCCCACAATGTTGAAGTTATATGAGATTTCAGTTCCAAATTTTATTATATTTTAAATAATTAATACTCAGTTATAAGTTATGCTGTTTTTGCCGGGCGCGGTGGCTCAAGCCTGTAATCCCAGCACTTTGGGAGGCCGAGGCGGGTGGATCACGAGGTCAGGAGATCGAGACCATCCCTGGCTAACATGGTGAAACCCCGTCTCTACTAAAAATACAAAAAACTAGCCGGGCGTGGTGGCGGGCGCCTGTAGTCCCAGCTACTCGGAGGCTGAGGCAGGAGAATGGCGTGAACCCAGGAGGCGGAGCTTGCAGTGAGCCGAGATCGCGCCACTGCACCCCAGCCTGGGCGACACAGCCAGACTCCGTCTCAAAAAAAAAAAAAAAAAAAAAAAAAAAAAAAATAAGTTATGCTGTTTTTTGCTCAATACTGCTGTTTTCCACATCTTCCAAGTTCATTTTTAATATTGCTGAAGTATGTTCTGTATTAATTATTTCGTGGTTCACAAATGGTATTTTTTTAAGGGTTTTTGTTGTTATATAATGTCTTAATTTACCTTTCTATTGGAATAACAGGTGGATGGATGTGATATGGAACACTGTTCTCTCACAGTACTCTGCAAATGCTAAGTATACATATTCTAAACTTTCTTCCTGGTTGCTATATTAATCATGTCTCTTCAGATACTCTTTTTTTTTTGGATGTTATCTATCTTCCATGATGGGTGTTATCCTCTAAGGTATGATGATTTGGGGTTGTGAGGTTATCATTTTACTGGCCATTTCCTTTTAGCCTGTCTCTGATCACAGTCCACCTCCAGTTACCACCCTGGAGTCCTGGGCAGAGGGCTCATCCTTCCACATGGGCCTCCCCAACCACCTCGGGCACTGCCCAGTCTCCCAGATTTGCAGCAACTACCTAGAAGAGGGAAGAGGCTCACCTCCAGGAGATCTTAACAGCAAGCAACTCCCAACCAGGCCCCTGCTGTTCCCCTTCCCCGCCTTCAGCTTGGCACTCTTCCTGGGCTGTCATCACCTCCTCCATCCCCTCCTCCTAAATCTGTTTCAGGCTGTAGATTCTTTCTTCAATGTGATCTCATCTACCTCCAGCTTTCAGA
Source organism: Macaca nemestrina (assembly GCF_043159975.1). NCBI lineage: Eukaryota > Metazoa > Chordata > Mammalia > Primates > Cercopithecidae > Macaca > Macaca nemestrina. The sequence goes on from NC_092130.1 coordinate 63,571,925, forward strand.
GGCTCCTCATAATATCTGCTCTACTAAGGCTATACTTTCTCTTAACATATATTAACAAGTAAATAGAGGCACAATAAAATGTTAAAGGGTTTATCTGAGCAAACAATGATTCCATGAATTGGGCAGCTCCATCCAAAAACTGATTGAGGGGCTCCACTGAGAGAGCGTAAGGGGAAGCCTTTTATAGGACAAATGTAGAAGTAAAGCAAAGCAGACGTTTGATTGGTTACAGTTACACAGTTGTCTTATTTGGTCTATCGTATTGGAAAGTCTGTAGATATGTGATTATAAGTTTGTTGGCTGTGTCTGATTGGTTCAGTTTAAGTTTTATTTTTCTTTAATAGGCATTTATAAGAAATAGCTCATTAAGTTTCACTTACATTTGCCAATCAAGCAAAGTTGAGGTCACTTATGAGGCCTCACTGGTTTTGTCTGCTCAGGAATTCTTCAGGCCTAGTCTCCATTTGAATTTAACGGCTGGGCACAGTGGCTCCCGCCTGTAATTCCAGCACTTTGGGAGGCAGAGGCAGGCAGATCACCTGAGGTCAGGAGTTCGAGATCAGCCTGGGCAACACGGTGAAACCCCGTCATTACTAAAAATACAAAATTAGCCAGGCGTGGTAGCACATGCCTGTAATCCCAGCTACTCAGGAGGCTGAGGCAGGAGAATCGCTTGAACCTGGGAGGCAGAAGATGCGGTGAGCCAAGATTGTGCCATTGCACTGCAGCCTGGGCAACAAGAGTAAATCTCCGTCGTCCCACCAAAAAAAAAAAAAAAATTACTTTAACATGTATATTTTTGTAATTTTTTCTCTTTTTTTTTTTTTTTTTTTCTTTTTTTTTTTGAGACGGAGTCTGGCTCTGTCGCCCAGGCTAGAGTGCAGTGGCCGGGTCTCAGCTCACTGCAAGCTCCGCCTCCCGGGTTCACGCCATTCTCCTGCCTCAGCCTCCCGAGTAGCTGGGACTACAGGCGCCCGCCACCTCGCCCGGCTAATTTTTTTTTGTATTTTAGTAGAGACGGGGTTTCACCGTGTTAGCCAGGATGGTCTTGATTTCCTGACCTCGTGATCCGCCCATCTCGGCTTCCCAAAGTGCTGGCATTACAGGCTTGAGCCACCGCGCCCGGCATTTTTTCTCTTATTTCTAAGACGTAAGGGGAGAGAGGAGTTGGGGAGAGACATCGTGAGTCTATTCAGTTTATTCCTTTGGCATGATCCCAGCCTTAGAAACTTTTTTTTTTTTTAAAGTTACACACAGACACAGACACACACAGGACATCTAAACCTTAATGCTAACTCTAAATAAAGTAATTAGATCTATGTTTTTCACTATCACAAACAGTAAACCACAACCATTTCCATAACTTCCTTGGATTTGACAGACTTTCTGAATGATCTTCCTACCCAAGAAATAGTTGCCTGAATTCATTTTTCTCTTTTTATGAGAAACTCTAGACTGCTTGATAACAAATTGCTGCTTGTTTCTTGGTGGCCCCTGTTTCCTGTGTGTCCCTCATTGCCTCCTTCCTTCTCTGCCTTCTCCCTCCCTCAGCCTGCCTTGTGGAGCCCTCACAGTCTGCATAGGACTATCATGGCATTTTGAGTCCAGTATGTTTTAAGGCTCCTTTCTTTTCTCAAAATCGAAACTTCGGAATTTGCATTTAGATCATGTTATATAAATCTTGTGTCAGAGGCCACAACAACATATCCAGAGCCAAATAGACCACACGATAAAAATGTGGTCCACTCAATTTACCACCACGCGCACGCCGCCACCACCACGTGTGTGCCTGCCGCGCATCAGTCAGCCCTCCAGGGAAAATGTCTACAAAGCATTCCTAGGTGGCCGAGTGCTTTGCAGAGATGTGAAAGCCTATGCCTAGGGCTCAATTTCTTTTTGGTGTCTAAGATGAATTTGACCACTAAATTCTACCTGATATACTCCCCGCACTGAGATATGACCAAACAAACATATGTATCAGCGAGTGAATACACACTGAAAGGCAATCTACTATAAAATTAAGAATCCAAACTCTGATTAAATCTGAATGTATCAAATGTGTGATCTTAGACAAATTATTCTACCTCTCTGTGCCTCTGTTTTCACATCTATAAGGCGGGGACAATAATGGAACCTACTTCTGAGAATTGTCGTGAGGATTAAATACTTAGTGTGTGCAATGTGCCTAGAATAGTACCTAGCAAACAGTAAGCTTCAATTAAGTGTTTGCTAATATGACTATTATATATTACTAGCAATTGCTGCTACTATCCTCAGGAAAACAGAACTAACCAGTGACAATTTTTGGAAGAAATGCATCTCTCTTGACTTTTTCCTGACTTCCCACATACAGAACCTGAGAATGGGCATCTCTACAGAACAAACCACCCACAGTGTGTGGAACAGGTCACCATAAGACTATTGGGCTGGTGCCCAGGTACCCTGAGGAGAAGTGTGACTCTGTGTCTTTTAGCTCCCTTAGAAAAGTTCAAAACAACTTCTCACAGCTCAGCAAACTCATCAATCCCCAATTTCTTTGGGAACCAAGCAGCCCATAAGTTTGGAGCTGCCATGTCTCACACAATCTCCAGCTACAACTGAAACAGCCAGGTCCCACTGCTTGGGCAATCTGTCTCTGCCTGGACCATGTGCAGGATCGGATGCTGCAGTTTTAGGCTCAGAAAATGGCAAATGCCCACGGGCTTGCTCAAGTCATGCTCAGTTTCTGGACAGACAGCCTCTCTTACTCAATCATGGGAGTCCAGACTGATGAGGATTGGTTGTGAAGGCACTTTACGGCCAGGTCCTGCTAACAAGTCTCCTTTCAGAACCTTATATTTATCTAACCAGTACCCACTGGACACAGAATGCTGTCTTAAGTGTCAGGGGAGGGTGAGGAGGGATTATCAGAAAGGAATTAAAGATGGTGCTGCTTTTGGGTTATGAAAAGGAATAGGACCTATTTATGGTTCTTGGGATTGAGTGCAACAGAGAGAGAAGATTGACGAAGGGTTTTGTTGTTGTTGTTGTTGTTTTTGTTTTACATCGACTGGATGATTATAGTTTAAGCAAATATCTCCTTGGCCTTCCCCCATCTCTTCCATTTTTACGGTAGCCTCACATCTTCATTTGAAGGTGCATTTGTTGGCATTCCTCATTAGTACAATAGTTCTATTTATTACATCTTAGAAATGAATAGTCTGGTTTAAAAAAGTGGCCCCTGCCTTGCTTTCCCAGAGAGGATGTGTTAGAGCATTCATCGTGCACTTGTGCAGCCCTGCCATTGCTTTGAACATCACTAGACACAGACACAATCTTCACTAAACCAGGTAAGACTGTAAAAGCAGCTATAGGGAAAATGCTTTTCATCAGAGCATGCCAGCACCAGGCTAAGATATGTGAGTGTCCCAGAGTCTAATTATTTGCTTTCTTGTCCAATCAATATTCATTAAAATATTGACAAAAGAACACATGCTGAGTAAATTAAGAGGAGAATAGAATCCCTGTGGCAGTTTTCTAGCTCTCTGTTTCTCTCAAGCAGTTCATCTTTTGCTTCAAACTTGCACACTCAACTCAGCAGAAGGAAAGCACTACAATGAACCAAACCACCACTTTTTAGAAAGCAATTTAGTAACCACTAGGATCTAGGGGCCTTTACACCCCACCACACAAAGCATGGTATCAAATTATTCCTACATTTCAAACAAAACAATTCTCACCCTGAAAGGAATTCTGGTCAATATAAATGTCCCCTTCTCATTATATTTCCAGGGATGCTTTTGTGCCTTTTGTGTATCAGCCTCCCAGACAGCTCTCAACCCTGGGCAGTGCAGAATGGGGAAAAACATGTTAACAAAGAGCAGGGGACAGGAGGGTGGCTGTGTTCTCAGCTTCAGGGAAGGCTTTCTGGTGCAGGCCAGAGGCTGGGGGACCTGCCTGGGAGCACGTGGTCATTTTCTCAAAAATAAACAAACAAGCAAGCAAGCAACAACCATCAAAAACCTCTGAGAGTCTAGGGAGGAAAGGAACCAAGAATGAGATGTCATGGCAAAGTGTGCCAGCTTTAGTCTTGTGAGATCTCATCTCATTTAGGGACTCTGAAGGATTTAGTTTCCAGCTTTTCTCTGGCATCTTCCCTTTGCCAGCTCCTTCACAGAACGCTTGAGCTGGTCTCAGAGAAAATGCATGGCCTCCACCTTCTAAAGCAGTGCTGTCCAGCAGAAGCCAATGAGGACCACATACGTAATTTTCAGACTTCTAATAGCCATGCATTTAAAAGTAAGAAGAACTGGGTAAAATCAAATCTAATACCTTTCAATACAACCTATCTAAAATCTCATCTTTTCAACATACAAATAGTATTAAAAGTATTCATTTGTTTCATTCTATGTATTGGACAATGCAGTTATTGGGGCTCTTAGCCCCATGGTGAGACTGTGCCCCTGTGCCCAGGGAGTTTGCAGTCTGAAGAGAGGGTGGAAGTTTGAGAACTGTCTGTCTGTGAGCTGCTCTTGTCTGAAGGCCTGTTCCACACAAAGCGGTAGCATGGATTACTGATCAAAGGTCCAGGCCCTGAAGTCAGACCACAGGTCCTCAACATTGTCTCTTACAGCTAGGAGATTTGGAGAAACTGGCTGAATCTCTCTAAGCTTCGGATTCCTCACCTCATAGGTTGTTTTGAGGCCTGGCCATAAAAATCAATAGAAAAATATGATCTCTAATTATATAAATTATGAAATCTTGATCATTGATATAGTTATTAAGAACTTGGTGTAGTCTCTGGTCTCGAAATCCCTGAAAAGGAATATTTCTAATTTGTCACTGACTGACAAAGCCCTATGATCAGAGAGAAAGAGAAAGTTAGCTAGTTAGTTAGTTGAGTAGAGAAAGAGAAAGTGGAGACGCGAAATAGAATAGCAAGGGAAACAAAATTCCTTGTAAGCAGAGGCCCAGACACTGAGTTTGCCTTGCCTCATGTCTGAAAACACCGAAGAAAGGAAGAAGGCAGTGTTTAATAAGTGGGGACATTTCCCAACTGTCATGTGGCTGGGACCAGAACAGCCAGCCCCTTGGGTCATATTAACCCAGAGGAAAATCCCATTGTTTCTGGAGAAGAGGAGGGAGGTGAACAGGAGAGCAGAGGTCAGCAAGTGTCCCAGAGGGCATTGAATAAACTTTTTCTCCCCTGGCAGCAGAACTGTCCTCGTGATACAGTTCCTCTTCCCTGTCAAGATTTCCTGGCCACAGTATTTCTTCTCAATACTATGCTTGTGATTAAAAATATGGAGTGAATTAGGATAGCAATGGAAGGAAACTAAAGTCTCCAGGGTTACAGGACCTCAGTCTCACATCCCATCTAACCCCAGAAACCCCTTTCTATGTGTCCCAACAGGGTCTCTTGCCCTCTGTGTGGCCACTAGTGCAGGTGAGCTCTTCAGTTGACAAGGTAGCCTACAGCTCTACATGTTAGAAAGATCTCCCTTGTATGGAGCCAAAATATGTTTTTTCTTTCAATTCCAGCTCACTCTTGGCCTGAGTTTTGCCTTCTGGACATGGCTAATATCTCTTTTATAGGACAGTTTCAAATATGTGAAGGCTGCTATGACATTTCCCCTTGCTTCTGCATGTGTTTGCCAAACTAAACAACATTGCATTCTTCAATCCATGTCTCACTGACCGAGGTATCCAGGCTGCTTTCTTGCCCTCCGTGGAATGGGCTACATTTTGGGAACGTCCTTTTAAATGACAATGTAATGTGGAACACTCTCCTCCCGATGCATGCTGAGCAGTACCCAAGAGAATGGAGTATTGCTTGGGATACACAGCTTGTCAGCCCTGTTGCACGTCTGCCTCACCATCCTTCTAGCTGATCATGGTAAATGCTGCCTGTTCTCCTGCCACAATGTCTTCCCCCACCCACCCAAGCCCCACCCCACCTCTGCCTCAGCCCAGAGCCTCCTTGTCACTCACCTGGATTGTTGGCATGGTCTCCAACTGGCTTTACTACCTCCAGTCTCTCACTTCTGCAATGCCTCTTTTACCTTGATGCTAGATTATTCTTTCTAGGCCATAAGTCAGTTCTTGTCACACCCTTGTACAGAAACAATCCCAACTCCCTATGACCTTCAGAATAAGTCTCGACTCCATGGTATAACATCAGAAGCCCTCAATGATTGAGCTTTTCCCCTATTTTCTTGGCCTTATTGTCCTTGACAGCCTTCTCGCCATGCCTAACCTCTTGCCATTCTCCTCAGCCTCAAATATTTCACACTTACTCCCTGTTTGTGAAAGCCTTTTGTCATACTTCAAAGCTCAGATAAAATATCATTTTTCTAGGGTGCCTTAAATGATCTCCTCCTTGGAAAACCAACAGCATATTAGTTGTATTTCCTTATTGAGTCATTCATTTATAATTTTTTTTGCTCTTTTTTTCTTCTCTTTTCAACTAGATGCTGTCCCTGTACTCAAGGGGGTTTCAATGTAATGAGAGAAAAACACACACAAAGAGCAATCAGAGTCATGGACGCTGTCAAAGTGGATGGCTGTGGGAGCCTGAGGTGTGGGGATGGGAGCATGACCCAGAGAACAAGGCATGAAAGCTAAGTCCTGAGGTGAGTGAGAGCTCCAGGCAGAGGGACTTACAGCCATATGGCCGGTGAGATCATGGGCCACTCAGAGAAAGGAATATTTAACTTTGTGGCTGCTTTGTAGCATGAAAGGTGGGGCATGGTGGGGATCAATCTGGACAGACTGGCCAAGGCCAGATCAGGCAGGACCTTGCAGGCTATGTTTCAGAATGTGGCCCTTATCTTGAGTTCAGTGGGGAGTCCATGAAGGGTTTAAGCAGAGGAGTGACATGCCATAACATGACATGTCATGCTGAGAATTTGAGCTTACAAATTCCATTACAATTGGGAAAACTGGCTAGCCATATGCAGAAAACTGAAAATGGACCCCTTCCTTACACCTTATACAAAAATTAACTCAAGATGGATTAAAGGGTTAAATGTAAGACCTAAAACCATAATATCCCCCGAAGACTTAAATGTAAGACTTCATGAGTAAAACACCAAAAGTAATGGCAACAAAAGCCAAAATTGACAAATGGGATCTAATTAAACTAAACACCTTCTCCACAGCAAAAGAAACTATCATCACAGTGAACAGGCAACCTACAGAATGGGAGAAAAATTTTGCAATCTATCCATCTGACAAAGGGCTAATATCCTGAATCTACAAGGAACTTAAACAAATTTACAAGAGAAAAACAACCCCATCAAAAAGTTGACACAGGATATGAACAGACACTTCTTAAAAGAAGACATTGATACAGTCAACAAACATATGAAAAAAAGCTCATCATTACTGGTCATTAAAGAAATGCAAATCAAAATCACAATGAGATATCATCTCACACCTGTTAGCATGGCGATCATTAAAAAGTCAGGAAACAACAGATGCTGGAGAGGATACAGAGGAATAAGAATGCTTTTACATAGACGGTGGGAGTATAAATTAATTCAACCATTGTGGAAGACAGTGTGGCTATTCCTCAAGGATCTAGAACCACAAATACCATTTGACCCAGCAATCCCATTACTGGGTACATACCCAAAGAATTATAAATCATTCTACCCTAAAGACACATGCACACATATGTTTATTGCAGCACTCTTCACAATAGCAAAGACTTGGAATCAACCATAATGCCCATCAATAATAGACTGGATAAAGAAAATGTGTTACATATACACCATGGAATACTATACAGCCATAAAAAAGAATAAATTCAGCCAGGCGCAGTGGCTCATGTCTGTAATCCCAGCACTTTGGGAGGCTGAGGCAGGCGGATCGTGAGGTCAGGAGTTTGAGACCAGCCTGGCCAACATGGTGAAACCTCATCTCTACTAAAAATACAAAAATTAGCCAAGCGTGGTGGTGCATGCCTGTAATCCTAGCTACTCAGGAGGTTGAGGCAGGAGAATTGCTTGAGCCTGGGAGGTGGAGGTTGCAGTGAGCTGAGATCATGCCACTGCACTCCAGCCTAGGCAATGGAAGGACACTCTGTCTCAGAAAGGAAAAAAAAAAAAAAAAGAAGAATGAATTCATGTCCTTTAAAGGGACATGGATAAAGCTGAAAACCATAATTCTCAGCAAACTAACACAGTAACAGAAAACCAAACACCACATGTTCTCACTTATAAGCAGGAGTTGAACAATGAGAACATATGGACACAAGGAGGGAAACATCACCCACCAGGGCCTCTTGGGGGTAGGGGCAAGGGGAAGGATAGCATTAGGAGAAATACCTCATATAGATGACGGGTTGATGGGTGCAGCAAACCACCACGGCACATGTATACCTATGTAACAAACCTGCCCGTTCTGTGCATGTATCCCAGATCTTACAGTATAATTTAAAAAATGGGGTATCCATCCCCTCAAGTATTTAAAAAAGAAAAAGAAATTCCATTACTGTAACAGCGTGGAGAAAAGATGAGAGCCAGTTTAGGGTGGAGGCAGGGGAACGTATTATGAGGCTGAAACAAAACCACAGATACAGCAGTGGGCGCAAAGATTGGTGAAGAGACTCAAAAAATACTAAGGAAGTAGAAATCTCAAATTTGGTGAACCTGAGTATGAACAGAAGGGAAGAAGGATAAATGCTGGATTTCTGGGTCTCTATTTAACTTTTATTTCATTTTGTCTTGTTTTGTCAAACTCCCCCCACAAAGAAGTAGCACTACTCTCAGCAAAGTCTCAAGACCCTGATAACAGGCATAATTTCTCAATTACCTATAGATCCTCCATGTTGCTTTCAGTTATAGTTTGTCCAAGTCGGGTCTTAGTAAGCATTTGCTGAATTTCAAACAACTCCATGGTACAGCATCAGAAGCTGAATTTATGATCAGACAGGGCACTTATTTTTTCAAAGAAATACTTCTGGGCTGGGAGCGGTGGCTCATGCCTGTAATCTCAGCATTTTGGGAGGCCAAGGCGGGTGGGTGGAATCACTTGAGGTCATGAGTTCAAGACCAGCCTGGCCAACATGAAATGAAAAACTTAGCATCGTGGTGGGTGCCTGTAATCCCAGCTACTCAGAAGAATGAGACAGGAGAACCGTTTGAACCCAGGAGGCGGAGGTTGCAGTGAGCCGAGATAGCACCATTGCACTCCAGCCTGGGTGACAGAGCAAGATTCTGTTTCAAAGAAAAAAAAAGAAATACTTCTGTAGGAAGACCACTTTGTGAAAGGTCTATAGTTGTGTCATTCCATGAGCACTCATCCATTTTTCATCCCACAACTATTTACTGAGTGTCTCCCACACGCCAGGCATTGTTTTAGATGTTGAGGATACAGTTGTAAATAAGCTTCCCGCCTCACCGGAGCTTATTCTACTAGGAAGACAAACATAAGCAAATGACTAAAATAAAATATGAATTCACATAGGTGTAATTGCTAAGGAGCAAAAATGGAGTAAGAAGTGAAACAACCAAGGAGGTAATAATTAATCTAAACACTGGGTGATAAGAAGAAGACAAAATACGTGAGAAGAGTATTCTAGGCAGAGAGAACAGGAAAGTGTGGATATTTGTATGTCTAGAACTTAAAAAGAGGGTAAAGAAAGTATCTGCAGATGAGCTCAGAAAGCTGGGCAGCTCATTCAGGGTCATGAAAATGAGTTTGGATGTTTAACAGGAGATTGACCTGATCTGACTGTGGAGATATTTTTTCCCCCCTTAAAGGTTGTCACAAGCCTGTACTTCATATTCTTGGAAAAAACAAGAGTAGTTTTCCATAACTTTGGCTCTCCCAGGAATGTTTCCCAGGGAACCAGCTAAACCATGTTTGTGAGCTTCATTCAGTACAGTTTCGCCTGGGCTTTGCTCCAGCATCTTTAGCAATATTATTTATTATTGATCCAGGTACAGGATTTTTCAGTGTACTGAATCAACAGGAGAAGCTGAGCCGAACAATGAACAACGTCCCTATTGTGTGCCTGATATGTACGGATCCTTTACCTCTGTTACCTGCTCTCCTTGGATCATGAGGACCAGGGATGTGGGGTGGGGCAGGATAGAAGCAACTAAGCCTTCTGTGACTGGACTACTTTACAGAGAAAAAGAGAAGGAGGCTGGCACACTGGCAGTGCCAGATGGTGGCAAAAGTGCACAAGCAGGTGATGAGTCTGAGGTTGAAAGATTGGGTACGTGAAGGCCAAGGAGAAAATTTGGCCTTGAGCCTGTTACAATGAGATAGCAGCTTAGCATCAAAATTGCAGCTGTGGGACATTTATCTCTGCTGATTTACCAAGAAGAAATCAAGGTAATCACTTCCAAAGTGAAGAAAAAAATAAAATAAATGAGAAAAAATAAAATAAACAATGAGAAAAAATAAACAATGATTGAAGTTAGACTATAAAATGAAAGTACAGCGAACCCCACTTTCCACCAGGTCTTCTCTACATATTGAGGAGCCAAGAGAACTTCTTAGGATAAGAAAAAGAGATGTAAAACTGGAACTTATATAAAGAAGAAAAATATCAATGGCAAATGGGCCTCTGGCTAGCAAGTTCTTTTTTATTTTCTCTTGTGAAAATGAACAAACATGAGGGCTTGTTATAGTGTTTCAGTCACTGCCATTCTCCCTCTGTCCTGATTATCTCCCCGCAAACACACAAAAAAACTCCCCATCCTTAGAAGAAGCCTGTTTTCAATTATCTCTAGATTCAGAGATGATTGTTCTTTTTGTTTTTATAAATGTGGTTGAGGCCATACCATAAACTCGGGTCTTGGGCTCTTTTGCCCAGTCACTAGAATTTCATCAATGCCCTCACAGTCAAATGGCGCCCATGTGTTAGTGATCTCACAGATACACCATTGTAATGCTTCATTATCCTTTCCCTTGGAGGGGGGAGGCAGGAGGGGGATCTTTCAGAGGTTCCAACATGTACAAAACACTGCTGTCAGAATTTTACCCACAGTAGTAGCCTGAGCATGTCATTCTAATCACAAGGGAACCATATTGGCTCCTTGTCAAATGCTGAATTGATTTTAAAATTGCTTTGATGACTTATATATTCAGCGCACAGTTTGGGGCCTCTGTTTATCTCTCCATATGAGCCTAGTCGCAGCTTGAAAGCATTTGAAACTTGTTCTATCGGCCATTTGAAAATATAGGTTTAAGTCACGTGGAGCATGTGCTTTTGGTTGCTGTTGCAGACTCTCACATTTGGAGTTCATTCCTGGCTGGCCTCCAAAGCACTGAATGAATAGATCTATTTAAGATGAAATTTCAGTTTTATCTTTACACAGAATGCTTTTGAATTAAACATATACATAAGTTGTGCATGATTTTATTTGGGGTTATATAGCACATAAGAGCTTGAAAGAAGAGAAGAGGAAAGGAAAACAAAAATATCACCCTGCCTACTGGTTAAATTTGTCACATGTTACCTATTTTACCTTCCAAGTTCAGTCAGGTGTTTCAGGCGGCAGGAGGTCTGACTTTTGCCCAAATGTCTCACCAGGATAGATAAGAAAATCTTGCCAACATAGAGTGGAAATTCAAATTTGGACTAGAAAGACTAGATTTTTGTTCACCTAGGAATTGATTAATAAAAGGAAGGAGGAGACTGAAATAAAAACCAGGAAGGAATCTGAACTGCAGATCTAAATGAATGACTAAGTTTTCATGCTATGTGTTAGAGAATGAAATTAGAAAAATGGAAAGTAAGACAGGAATGTGATAGCCTGAAAAACCAGAGTCCTCACAGTTCTACTTGTCCTGTTGGGACTGTCTGATTCTTGCACAGTTTTCCCCAGGGTGGGTGCAACACAGAATTCCCTATGCTTACGGACATGTTTGATGGATTAAACTAAAATCTAACCTTGGACATCCATTACATTGCAAGATGCATGTTTAATACTCGTGGACTTAGTAGAAAATGTTCATGATGGCAGGCGGAGATGAGTCAAGCCTGCTTTTTAAAATTCATAAGGTTAAAGCTTATGTTACCCGAGATCTATAGAAAGCTAATGATTTCACTTTCTGCCCATCCTTAGTTCTTGTCTACATTGAGAAGAAGTCAGTTGTTTCAATTCTGCCTCCAGAGGAAAAACAAAAGTACTCTTAAGCATAAGGACTTTTGTATTGCACCCACCCTGGGTAGAACTGTGTAAGAACTGGCCAGTAACAACAGGACAAGTAGAACTCTGACGACTCTGGTTTTCCAGGGTATCACTTTCCTGTCTTATGTTCCATTTTCCTAATTTCAACTAATTATCATCCTCACTAATCTAATACATATATACATAGCATAAAAGCTTAGCCATACATTTAGATCTGCAATTTAGTACTCCATGGGTGTACAATGATAATAAACAAGGCCTGAATTAGCATTCCTCACTGCCTTTCAAGGTTCACTGCCCACTGGGGAAGAGGGAGAAAAAAAGTAATATCATAGTCAACCCTGGCCACATTCTATCAATACCAAAATTTCATTTTCCAAAACACAGGACCTAAATGATGAATTTAATGGAGAAAAGTATACTGAATCCAGGTCAGCTGAGCAGGGATATGAAGACAGCTGAACTTTTCACAGCTCTAAGGTCACCAATTCTGGTCATAAGGGTTAACACTTAAGTTAAAGGCAAAATGTGACCAGCTTGTCTGGGCCAGTCAACATGTCTCAGAATAATGATTTTGAGTCCAAGGATCAGAAATGGATTTCTAGTAAAGCTAATGGCATTTAAATTTCATGGCTCTTCACTTTACACAGACCCTGAAAAGGGCCCTACCTATGTGTTCTTGTTGCCATGTTATTATAACACTTCTAAAAGCAAGATCTTTGTATTACCATGGATAGAGACTATTGTCCCCTTTTACTCTGACTTGGCCTCCATCACACTTTCCCTCATGTTGAGAGGAACCAGAGTGGCCATGCGCATTTTCAGTATCTGATAGGAGATGTTGAGGTGGGGATCCCCTGACTGGGGTTGAGTGTGATATGTTTATGTGGTTTGCAGTGACTTCTGTGTGCAGTCATCATTAGTCATCCCCAATTAACAACTTCAGGAATAGTCCTAGCACCCACAGTGCCAATTCACCCAGTGTTGAGACATGAAGATGCAAGGCCCAAAGTCATGGTGTGATAGAAACTTGTCCCACAGTGCCCAGTACCAAAAGCTTGTGGGTGGTCACAGAGAAAAGCTCTCTTAAATGTGTGGAGGTAAAAGCTATTGTGACTTTTTTTCTGGATTCATCATGTGTGTGGTAATTGACAGATTTTAATAAATTATTTGTTGCTTCTTTTCTCATTTGAAATATTTATTTTCATACTTTATTTATATATGCAATTGTATATTATTTTTCCTAAAGAGTTCCAAAAACCTGGAGTCATCCTTGCCAATGACTGCAAGGGCTGGACAGAGTACCCCCTTAAAGAAACTGTGATCATCTATCATACACACTTGTTTAAATTCATATTATCAGGCCAGGCACAGTGGCTCATGCCTGTAATTCCAGCACTTTGGGAGGCCAAGCCTGGCAGACTGCTTGAGCTCAGGAGTTCAAGACCAGCTTGGGCAACATAGTGAAACCCTATCTCTACTAAAAAGTACAGAAAAAATTAGCTGGGCGTAGTGGCACGTGCCTGTGGTCCCAGCTACTCAGGAGGTTGAAGTGGGAGAATTGCCTGAACCCAGAATTCGAGGCTGCAGTGAGCTTAGATCACACTACTACACTCCAGCCTGGGCTATATAATGAGACCCTGTCTCAAGAAAAAAAAAAAAACCCTCATATCATCACTTCATCTTATATATGAGGTATCAAATCCGGAAGCCCCTCCCTATCACCTCAAATCTCTATTTGTGTTCCTCCAAGATGCCAATCTCCTAGTAGCTTAAAGGATAGAACAAGGAAACAAAAATCAAGCTCAACATGATTTATTTAATCACTGGAACACATTCCATCTTCTTCTATTAAGGCATGGAGCATTCTTTTGCACAAAAACAAGGTTTTGCTTAGTGTCCAAGTTAGTTAAATATTATTTCTCAACCTGTCTGCTTCTTTCACAGCCCATCAATATACCATATGCCAAAGGATGTTAATTAATAAAATAATAATTAGCTAATGGAATGTGGTGTGATGTCAGGACCTATTACCACACATACTTCCTTCTGCTGTACAAAGCATTATTGAACACTGGAGTCCCAAATAGTTAAAGTCCATCAAATGAGTTAAGTAAGGTACTTTCAGTAAAGGTAGGCTGTTTGCATATTTACACTTGCATAAAATTACAGCAAACTGAAGACAATTCAAGAAAAAAAATCTAACAACTTTGAAAGAGTAAAGACTAGGTAAGTCTAAATCTCATATACTAAAACTGACAGAAAGTATCTGGGTATACAAAGCTATTTTTAAGTGTACATGCATTATATCTATACTTCACACCATTGATGTTATGTACGCGTCAGCAACTAGTTATAAACCCACATTCTTTGAGATGCTTTGTCAACTATTAGTTTAGTCAAATTTAATCCTATATTCAAAACCATCAGACTGAAAGCTTAACAAGACTTTACCAACACAACATAAACAGGAAAGCTTTCCTAGAAAGTTTCCCAAACCAACAAAAGCATTTTATGGTAGCCAGTCTTGATGGTTACCACTGATCCTTCCTGGTATCCACATCTCTGGATAGTATCCTCCCACATCACAGTAGGTTTGGTCTATGTGACAAAAGAATATGGCAGAAGTGATGATATGTCACTTTTGAGATTAGCTTATAAAAGACTGCCACTGGCCTTTGCACTCTCTTGCTTGCTTGCACAAACTATCTCTTTCTCTCTCTTTTCCTATCCCTCACTGCTCTCCCTGGGGGTAAGCAAGCCGCCATATTGTGAGCTGCCCTATGGAGAGGTCTGTGTGGTAGGGAAACTGAAGCCTCCAGCCAACAGCCAGCAAGGAACTGAAACCAACACAGCAGACAAAGGAGGTTTGACTGGTACACCCCCACAGCACCAAGCCCCAACCTCAGTAACCTATCATGTAAAAGGCATATCTCTATGACCTCACAGAGATGAGAAAAGCCTGTGTGTATGCTTGAAACTGAAAGAGTCACATGCTGAAGAAATAATCACCTCCCTTGTTCAACCAAAACACAAACAAGCGCACTAAGAGGCCATGAGAATGAAGTAGAGTGCAAACAGAACTATCAATGGTTTTTTTCTTTTTCAGCTTCAAGCTCATCACGTCTTCCTAATCCCAGAGAAAAGTGCAAGCTCAAGCCTCACATTTTAGGGGCATGTTTAAATCACATTGTACTAAATTTCTTGCAGTAGAATTATTTGAATATGACTTTGCATTTGCTCTGCATTTACAGTATTTCTAATAAGTTGATTCATGCATTTTTCAGAAACTGTTAACTTACGCAATATATCGAGTAAGAAAAGCATTTTTTAACCTGCCAAGGGAATAGAATATTAAACATTCAATTCTGAAAATTTCCAAGGTAGAGGTCAATAGCTGCTAACTCATTGATATTTTGGGGTGCTGATTCTATAGACAAGTCAAGCTTTCAAACTCAAAACTTTAGAGAGAAGCAGAGTAGATTTCCAAGTCACTATGCATATTTTAGGATGTTCTTTTCTCCCCCTTTATTTTTCCATGCAGGACTCTCATTTGTGACTTTTCTACTACCATTTTTTGGGAGAGAAGAGACTATGTCTATTTAATTTCTGAATCCCCCTCACAGTGCTTATTACAGTGTAAGTATACACCAGGCACACAAAATGGTTGAATTTTAAGCAATCCCTTTTTTCCCAGGCAAATATCTCATGCAATTTTATGAAACAGACAATAGACAATGAAATAAAATGTGCCTAATGCTTAAGAATGCAAGATAAGTAATATATACATAGGCACATTGTAATATCTTCCTAATGAAATCTTGCTTGATTCAATGATGAAGTGTACTCAGTATCCTAAAGTATAACAAGAGCTACTGTGTAGCCCAGCAACGTTTAGATCCAAACAACATATAGATTCTTCCACTCTACTCATCTGTAGGAACAACACAGGGATTTTTCTGATTCCATATAAATTAACAATCTTTGCACATTTTAAACAATTAAAACAAGAAAAGAACTGTACTTTTATATATAATGATACGTAATAGTGAGTATGAATAATTCTTCCCATATTTTATTCCCACTGAAAGTGGTTCTTCCATGAAGAATTAATTCCTACCCAAGAATCCTGGAATTTGTCTCACAAAAATGTACAGAAAGTTGCTCAGTCTTCCAGGAGCTAGTATTTGTCATAAACCTCTCATTCCAGGCAACCAGGAAATAGAATTTTATTTACAAAGTTAAAAAAGGAACTGCAAAAAATAGTTACTGCCAGAAAGCTAAAAATAACTTTTACTCCTAATTACTATAAAAATAATACAGGGAAATGTTGGAGCTCTATTTTCCAGTACTTCCTGGCTATGCAAATGTCAAAGTGTCACTTGGCAACAGTTGGACAAACAACAGAGTTTTGTGTCAAACAAGACAAAGCAACTGGCAATCCCTGGGATGCCCTCAGCAGAGGGTGGGGGATTGGCAGCTCCTTTATGAACAAGATTATTATCTGTACCCTACCCCAGCCCTTTCATTTTTTTTGCTTTCCCCAAAAGCCACTGGTTAATTTCCCATTAGACTGAATGGAGAGAAAACATTCTCAAGCATTGAATAAGCATCTGGCCATAATACAAAACCACTGTGTCAGTGAATCGGCACCTTTCTAAAATTCAGTTTGACCAATGAAGCAAGCAATCTAGAAGAACTTTGTGATCAACAACATCTGTCACTAACTGAGATATTTCCAATTGCTCCGAAGTTCCTATCTGTTAAATAGTTCCCACATCACTAATAAGTTCAACCTGACTTTGTTAAAATACTACTTTTCTATGGAATCCGACGCAAAGTACATATTGCCCAGCAGAATGAACGGCTTCTGTTTGAATCTCACTGCACTGTGTATCCCTGTGTATCCCTGGGCAAGCAACTTAATCTAATTTCAGCAACGGTATAAAGGAAATAACAATAGAACTTATAAGGTGGGTCCAAGAATTAAAAGAGGTAATGAGTGCTTAACACAGTTGGCAAGTACCCAGCATAAAGTGAGTGCTTAGTAAGTTTTAGTCTTCATTAGTCTAGTCACTGTTTTTCAGTCTTATTTCTGTTGATAATATTATTTCTATTGCAAAGCTATCAGTGTCTGATTTCCTAAAATGAACATCTAGTGGCACAGTCACAAGAAAAAATCTATTGTCAGTAAATTAAAAGGCAACATTATTAAAAAGCACCTTTATCAAACCAACACACATGTACAGTATGTACATATGGGTATGTGTACAGAAGAGAGAGGGTATGAGCTTTAGACTTGAACAATCAGTCATGTGGACTCTCTTGTCCCATTTGAGTCACCAAGCTGTTTCTCCCTGTATATTCTATACACCGATTATTTTGCATCAGCTCTTAAAACATATTCCAATCTCTTCTTAAATTCATAATCTTATGCTCTGCATAGTAATTCTCAACTTCTTCAGTGATATAATTCACAGCATAAGTGATGAGAAGAACTTTGAGAAATTCATCTCCACTCCAAAGAACAAAACCATGGTCAACTGGGATTCTCTCATTTACTCATGTCCTTATTCAAATTAAAATATGGAGACACCAATAAGTGTAACCCAGGAAAGCTGTAGGCTATATAACTCTTTCAAAAGAAAAAAAAAGTGGGCTCTGAAATGAAGTCTTGCTCATAAAAGCAAAATTCCTGCAGGGAGAGTCAGCTGATTGGTTTACAATGGAGTTCAAAGTTTAATCCAGTGACAAACTAAATCACACCTAAATCACATCAGGATCCCTCTAGCTGACTATAAAGAGAATCTAAGAGGATGCCATCACTGCTGCTTTCCTAAAGATCTTACTTCTACATGCTAGAATTATCATTCAATAAAATAAATAAATTATACTGGTAACTCTTTGAATTCGGATTTGCATTTAGTCAATAGCCTTAAAAAAAAAAAAAAAAAAAAAAAAAAAAAAAAAAAAAAAAAAAAAAACCCTCTCTTCTTTTCCCAAGATCAGGAAATAATCCAGGGCTTTGGTGAAATAATAGGAGACAACATACTTTGAAAGAGGCTTGTCAGTAATGCAAAAGTCAACTTTCATCTGTTTCCAGCTTAGCAAAAATAAACCGAATAATTAGTGTGCTTGAGGCTCTTATGTAAGAGAGGGACTATATCAGTGGGTAGGACTCATCTGACCATGCTGGAAAAAGAAAAAGAAGACAAAGAAGAAAAAGGAAGGAATTACTATCTATGGAAGGCCTGCTGTGTGTCAAGCACCAGCAATTAATGGGAACTAAGTCAATTAATCATCATAACAATCCAAAGGTGAGAGTATTATGGTCCCCAACCATTTTAGGAATAATGAAAGAAACTGATGTTCAAAAAATTGAATTGACTTGTCCAGAGTCCTACAGTCACTAGTGATTCAGCCAACAGAGTCCAAAGTCCATTTTGTTTTTTGCACTATAACATTAATCTATAAATGGACAGTTATTTCAAACACACACACACGCACGCACGCACACACACACACGCACGTGCGCAGAAATTAACCTTTAAGCTAGTACTTTAAATTACTAACTTGGATTTTGGGAGATCAAAATGCATTTTGATATAGAAATAATGTTGCAAATGGTGATTAGACTCATAGACTAGTTTACAAATGAGTAACAAAACCATGACTGCACAAAAGTGTTTAATTACTATTGCATAATTGTTGACTATTCTGTTTTTCTTTATTTTCTTGGATTAGGTGTTCAAGTTGGTAGGAGAAAGAAGGTGAAGAACTGCAATTTATGAGTCCAGATATTAGTCAGGAACTATTTGGTTGCAAGGAACAAAAACTCATTTAAATTTGTTTAAATAAAAAAAGAGGAACAGAGGGACTGAGGCCTGGGACAGAAAAGCTGTCAGGAGCTAATATTTTATGCCCCAGCTCAGATGATTCATTTCTCACCTTTGCTTTGTGAGGTTGCTTCTTTCTTCTCTCTCTGAGGATAATTTTCTCTGACTCTCCACACTCAGGGCAGAAAATGCCCTGTTTATATCATGTCTCAGTTCAAATATATTTCAAACGAAAATCTCAGAGTAGGTTTGCAGATATTCTTTGGAAATATCCGGTTCACTAGAAACTTGCTTCTCTTTTCTGCTGCTGCAGCAGAAAGGAACTCTCCAAACTCTGAGAGCAGATGCCTGAGTCTCCACTACCCTGGGTCTCAGACCCATCTCACCACCGGCACCAGCGTCTCCCCAGAGCCCTTGTCCCACATTTGCGACCAGCTCCTTCCTCCGTTCTTAGTTCTTCTTCTGCTGCTGCCACTTCTTTTTCTCTGACTCATCAACTGGCAAGACTTTGGAAGAGTTTTTGGCCAAAAGAGCTTGGAACAAGAGATTTCAGCATGGAGGGCTCTGGCAGCACCCACAGATCTCCGGGAGGGGTCCCTGAAGGATAACACTCCAGATGCAGTAGTCTGAGGGCAGACTTAGAAATAGCCTTTTCTCAGTTTTATTTCAGGCTCTTCCACCAGAAATGGGATCTTGGACAAGTCACCTCTTTCCTTTAGACCTCAGTTTAAAAGTCAGAAGATCTCAGTAGATGATCCTTAAAGCATACAGTTCCTTGACTGAGGCTTGGCTATTCCCCCATTTATTGTAACTTGAGGTCCATATAACTATATTTGATGCTTATGCTACACTTAATCTCATACAGGTTAAGCATCCAGAACTTTTTGAGTGCTGAAATGACACCACAATTGGAAAATTCCACACACGAGTGCGTAACACAAATTTTGTCTCATGCACAAAATTATTTTAAATATTTTATAAAATTACCTTCAGGTTGTGTGTATAGGGTGTATATGAAACATAAATATCATGTTTGAACTTGGATCCCCTCCACAAGATATCTCATTATGTATATGCAAATATTCCAACATCTAAAAAAATCAGGAATCTGAAACGCTTCTGGTCCCAAACATTTCAGATAAGGGATACTCATCCTGTATTACAAATAACCTTATCTGCATACTTGTGAATATGCTTATTTTTAGTTCTTCAAAAATTGCAATCAATCCAAAAGGTTGTGTTGTTACGAGCTCTTCACTGCTACTAGTGATCATTTATTCATTTGTTCTTCCAACCACTACTTAGTGAGCTCCTCTGCCTAGGCAGGAAGAAAAGTATAAGACATGGAAGGCCCTCAAAGGAAGCTGAACTGAGTTGGGGAGAGAAAATTGATTACCATGAAACAATCACATGGAATACTATGAGCGTCTAAGAGGGCTAACTGTTAATGGCAGGAGAACAGGGAAGAAATGTCAGTGACGATGTTTGTCAAGTTCCTAAGTGTGGCTGAGACGGCTGAGGGTCCTTACCACAGCAGCTTCACTCGTCTTCTGGAGAATTCATGTCACAAAGATACATAGTAAAGATGTGCATTTGGGAACTTGCAGGGGGGAGGATTGATGGTTGGTTGGCTCCCATCCTCCAGTTGTGACTTTCTTGCTCAAAATGGGGAGGGATTTGGCTAAGAGAATAAGGGTGTCAGACAGCTGCCATTCATTATGCCAAAGCATAGCTATAACAGGGACAAATTCACCTAAGTTCTAGGCCACTGGCCAGCTTTGCAGAGTCTTTCCTGTCATTTTATTAACACCCAGCACCAGCATCATCATTCAACCCAGTGACAGTAATGCGTGTTTTACATGACTGAATGTTTGGTCCCCACCTGTCATGTTGTGGTGTGGCTGTATTCTATATGAATAGTGCAAAAGGATGGATGGGGTGAGACGGGGGCTGGGGTAAATAGGAAAATGTGAAGTAAAGCCACCACAGGAGTCCCACAGGCAAGAAAATATGCTGAACTCCAAGCAAATCACAAGAAGAATGATCTGTCAGGCTCTGCATGTCTTTCCAAACATCTTCATGTCCTTGTCTTCTATTCCCATCTTGCCATCTGGACTCATTCACAATGTGGTTCCCAGCTGGCCTCCCCAAAGCAATGCCCTCTATTCTTCAATCCTATTTGCAAAATTTTGTTAGATTATCTTCTCCTAACTGATTCCACTACATCATTCTCCTCTCAGAAACCTGTTTTAGTCTATATCAAATGCCTGGGCCTCGCATTTGAAGATTCACAGTCTCCATTCCAGTCAAACTGGTCTCACTCTCTCATATGGCATGCTCATTCCTGCCTCTCTACCATACTCCTCTGCTCGAATACTTGACTTCCTCCCCATTGTTAGCTTCAATCTTTTAGTCCTTCAAGGTCGCTCAAGTTCCATTCTCTTCATGAAAATTGACTGTGACCATTCTGGCCTTTCTCAATGGATGGACCCTTTGCTGAAGGCCTACAATGCTGGGTTCAACAATATTGCAAGTAATGATATATTTTAATACATTTTAATCTTATCTCCCTAGTTAGACTGTCAACACGTGGCACTGTACCTGTCACAGAGGCTTTATAGGTTTTTAATAAATAAAATACTGAATGATTGTACTGGCTATCTTTTCCACATTCTTTATCTCTCAAATAACAAGTCACGCAAGCTGATGTCAATATTTTATCCAAAAGCATTTATTAAATAGTTTCCAGTTGTAGCACATGAAGGAGTCCCGCCATGATAATAACACCACAATAATAATAATAATGATAATAATAATAATAATGCAGGAAACTTCATACCTTAACAGAGCAGGACACATGACTAAGAATACAGTATCAAAACATAAACAGTCTCTCGGCCTTAGCGCCATTTTTCTGGAAACCTCTGCGCCATGAGAGCCAAGTGGAGGAAGAAGCGAATGCGCAGGCTGAAGAGCAAAAGAAGAAAGACGAGGCAGAAGTCCAAGTAAACCGCTAGCTTGTTGCATCATGGAGGCCACAGGAGCAGAAACATGGAATGCCAGGCGCTGGGGATGCTGGTACAAGTTGTGGGACTGCATGCTACTGTCTAGAGCTTGTCTCAATGGATCTAGAACTTCATCGCCCTCTGATTGCCGATCACCTCTGACACCCACCTTGCTCATAAACAACACTGCCCATGTTGGTCCTCTGCCCTGGACTTGTGACATTCTGGACTATTTCTGTGTTTATTTGTGGCCGAGTGTAACAACCCTAAAATAAATCACCTCTTCCGCTCTTTTAGCTGAAGAAAAAAAAAAAAAAAAAAAAAAAAAAAAAAAAAATATATATATATATATATATATATATATATATAAACAGTCAGTTGAAAATTCTGAATAGGTAAAAGGTTGTCATGTGCAGTTGTCATGCGCACATGACAAGGCAAAGGCTCATGTAAGGAAATGTGATTTAGGATGGCAGAGAAAGAACAAAATGTGTGATTGGATCAATAATGAAGATGAGCATGGAGAAAGTTGTCCATATTCCAGCACAGATAAGAGAAGAGATAAGGCCAACAATAGGGAAAATGGCACAAAATGAATGTATAATCTGGTACCTGCTTAAGTCTGTCCCCAAATACGAGTATGTGCCTGTCAGAGGTTGAATAAGAAGGTGAGGGTTTGTTAATTTGTTGACTATAACTCCAGTTATCCGAATATACACTATCTATTAATTGATTCCAGGTGTTATGTGTGGGTTCCACTGGTGATTCATTTGTTCATTTACTGTTTATTATGAACTTACTGTTTGTTAGACTACCTGCCAGCTGATGTTAAAGTATATAAGATACTGGGCCAGCCCTTCAGGTGAAAACAAGACTGATGAAAAGAAAAAAGGATGATAATACAAGAAAAGTATGCAAGGTCCCTGTGGATGGAAAAAAAAGTAACCCTTCAAGTGCCCAGATAAAGAACAGCCAATAATGAAGGCACTTACTGCTGTGGAAATTGTTCTGAACTAAGACTTGTGAAAGTCTGCTTTTAGAGTATTAAATTTTATATGAGTTTAAGGTATGTATATTTAAATTTTACTGTTTCTGATTATATAGGTACAAATACTTAAATAGCATTTACTGTGTGCTAGGATACACTCAAAATACTCAACATATGTTAACTCATTTAACCCTCACAACCAGCCATATGAGGTAGATCCATCTGCTCCATTTTACAGTTGAGGAAACTGAGGCGAAGAGAAATTAAGACACTTGCCCAGGGCCTCAGAGCTTGTCAGTGGTAGAGCCAGTGTTCAAACCAGAGCTCAATTCTCAGCCAGAATTCTTGTGCATCATCAGTAAACATGTGCACAAGTACATTGAATAATATATCGACTTCCCAAACAGTAAATCTAAGGTGCATTTTACAATCAAGCTTCCTTAAAATCAAAGAACTCTATGGCATCCCTCTACCTGATATATTGTAATGAATTAGGGGTGGGAATCCAATTTGACTTAGCAAATATTTATTTAGTTGTGGAGGCTTAGAGATAAATAAGATCCAGTCAAGTTCCTTAAAGAGGTCAATATGTAGTGACAAACACAAATAAGTAAACAGGTCATTACAGTACACTGTGGTGAGTGCTATAGCACTGTTTCTATTGTGTCAACAGACCTCGTGGGCTGCCAAAGACAAAGGGATTATTTCTGCCTGGCAGGTTTAAAGATGCTAACAGAGGTGGGAACAACTAGGCTGAGCCTCCACAGTGGACAGGCTTCACTCAGGCCAGGGGAGGGTCCTAGATGAGAGGGAGGGCTTTGCAGGGGATGGCTATACAGGGAGTTAATAAGGGGTGATAATGAAATGACACCACAGTGGTACCTAAATTCTGCCTTGGCCTCTCCAGTCCTTTCCCTCTAAGGTCCATAAAGGGTATACACACACAGACACAGACACATACACAGACACACACACACACACACAGAGAAACAAACACACAAAGTCAACAATATTTTCTTTTTAGTTTCCTGCCCCTCCACCCCAAACCCTATGTAAACTCTGAGAAGCTAGGCTGGGCCCAAGGAGAAGGCCTTTACCTAAGTTAGATGGTTGAAGTGTCCTAGAATCCTAACAGCATAGAAGGCTTCCTCTATTTCACCTAAAGCCAAACTGTATGTCTCACCACTCTGATTTTAGGCAAAGCAAATCCAGAATATAGTGCAGGAGAAAAAGGAACCAATTAGAAAGAGACAGGCTGCAATGCCTTAGGCAGGACGGGGCTGGCAGGTGAGAGGGATGGGAGAGCCTACAAGAAGGGGCCTAGGCTTCTCCTGAGGGTGCAAGCCTGGCACTTCTAGCCCTAGGAATGGAAGAGAAGGATGCAGGAAAGAGCCAGAGAGGCAATCAGGCTACTCTCATCTCCCCTCTTGCCTGTGGGATCCTTTGAAATTTTCATAATACATGCACTGGTGCTTTTATTCACTTGTTTTTGAAAGAGTATAGTGTAATCTTTAGCCACTGTTAGTCCTTAGAAGGGACTGATTCATAGCATCTACTCCTCCTTAGAGTAGAATGAGGGTGGTGGGGTGAGAGGCATAAAATTCCACAGTGAATTCAGGGGTCGTAGCCTAATTCAGCATTGAAGAACAGAGAGTTTACAATGAAGAGTCAAAGAAATAAGATTTTCCTCTTTCAGCCTCACTTTCACCATTTGAAAATGAAATAAATTATGTTAAAATCTAGTCAGCAACATTTTATTTTGACTTTTAACCATTTTCTGCTCATAGCTGGAATGATAGAGAAGGTTTACAGGAAGAATGGGACTTCACTTCTTAGCCCTGTGGCCTTAGGCAAGTTATTGAACACCCCAACCCTCACTTCAGAGATCGGACCTCAATAAAATAGTGGCAATGTCACAGGATCCTTCGGGTGTCACTTTCCTGGCCAAAACCCTCTGTGACTGGTGGCACCTTTGCCTGAGTTTTGCTTGGGCCCACGGGGCTTGTTCTGCCCACTTGGCCTGGCAGGCTGCACTCAGCTCATTCTACCAACTTGGTTCCCACACCTGCCAAGGGCAAGCCAGGCACAGAGCAGCAGTGGGTGTGTGAGCAAGCAAGTGTGGGGTCCATTGTGGGCACCAGCTCCCTGTGAGGCTGTGGCTGGACCAGGCATACCACAAGCAGTTTCCATGGCTGGCACCAGGGAGCACAGTGGTGCCTAGAAGCTTGGAGACACGAGGACCCACAGGTCCCCTAAGAGGGTGCCACAGCCCTGGCTCAGGTACCTCTTGGGTCTGGGCTTCCTGAAGGCTACAGTTCTTCTCTCCTTCTCTCCTTCTCATTGCCCACTATGTGGCAAGCAAGGATCATGTTTTATCCCTGTTTGTGTTACGGCTCTTTCAGCCCTGCCATTCAGCAGGTTCCAAGTTCTTGTCCCATGTCCAGGAAGAATGAGGTATGCAGACAAGTGGAGGGTGAACAAGGTGATGAGGTGCTTTACTGAGCAACAGAACAGCTCAGAGGACACCACAGTGGGTAGCTCCTCTCTGAAAGCAGGCTGTCCCATTGTTTGCCTCAGTCTGGCTGAGTCTGGGGTTTTTACGGTCTTCAGAGGGGAGAAAGTGAATATTGATTGGTTTGTGGATGGCCATAGGGAGGTCTGGAAAAAGCACTGTAAGTTCTCACTCTAGTCTGTGGAACTGGCAGCCCAGCCCCCAGGCCTCAGGCCATGGCTAGCCTGAAGCAGGGGTTTCACTGAGGACCCACTGCTTTCTGCCCAGGAGCCTGTCTGCCTTCTGCTGCCATTAACCTGCTGTCCACAGTGCCCACAGTGCCCAGGCTATTTGCACCAAGGGGTGCCTAAGGACCCATGCCAAGCTGCCCTTAGCCCCTCTCCCAAGCCTTCCTCCAGTGTTTGTTGGTGTCCTAAGTCTGGAGGATGCTGAGGCAACAGGGAGCTGGCATGTCAGGGCTGTCCCAAGTGTGTGCACACCTGGCCGGATAGTGACAGCACCTGAGCTCAATCACAACTTTGCTCTGAAATTGGAGCAGACACCAGGATCAGGGACAGGCCAGGCAGTGAGAGCAGGCATTTCTGAGCCTGTGGGGACAGGGGCACTTCTCACGCCCCCAAGAGTGCAGAGATGCCCGGATCTGCAGCCATGGCTGAGTGATTGCAGCTGTACCTGGAAGGGCGGGGCTCCCACCCCTCCAGCTTGGAAGAAAGAGGGGCTTTTGCCTGTTTTCAGGCTCCTGCTGGCTCCATGGAGCACACTGCCCCAGCCACACTTCCCCACTGCAGCCAGTGTCATGCCAGTGGCCTCTCCAGACCAGCTACCACTGCCATCAGTGATGCCTACCTCCTAAGGTGGTTGGCATGATTCAAGGAAAGGATGTAGGTAAAGTGCCCTGCACAATGCCTGTCATACGAAATCTGTTCATTCCCTGTGAGGGCCTATTATATGCCAGCTTTATTCAGAACAGTGAATATGTTCCCGCCCTCAAACTCTATGAAGCTGCAAATAACTAATGTTATTTGCTATAGGGTCAGTTAAGGAAACAAAATTCACTCCAAGTGTTTTAAACAAAATGGATTTAATACAAAGATTGAGAGGCTTACAAAGTCACTGAAATGGTAAGAGTCTTGGAATGACTCTCAGAACAACCCAGAGCCAGCCGAGTAGAGGAGCTGCCAACTCAGAGCCACAACTAGAGCCACAGCAGTCTAGTCTGAGGTCCCTGCTGTAGCTGGAGGTCAGAGAATGGGCATGAGATGCTTTGTTCAGGAATTAGAGACCAGATCAAGATGTGACTACCACCACCACTGCTTCTGGACTGGCTCTTGACAACCAGGAAGACTGGCGGCCGACACAGGAAACCCACAATCTTGTTGGCCAGTGAAGACAGCCAGAATACAAAAGAAGTCCCTGTCTTTCTTCTTCTATATCTCTTCAGAGAACTTATATTGGTGGAATCTAATTTATATCCAAAATCTTAGCTTCAAAGGAGCCTGGGAAATGTAGTTTCTTGGTCAGCAACCATGTGCCAACTCAAAAGTCTATTATTATGAAAGAAGAGAATAGAATTTTGGAAATAACTAAATGTCTATCCTTGTCAATACAGGATGGGAGGAGAAGGCATTTGAGGGCAGGGAACTATACTAGCAAAGACCCAGGGGAAAGAAAGGCGTGTCCGCAAGAGCAACTGGCTAACTGCAGTGGAGGAACATAAGAGAGACTCAGCAAAGAAAGCTAGAAACCAGATACCTGACATTATCTCACTGGTAAAATAGAAACCATGTCTAACTTTCTGTATTTTCTTTCTTTAGAGTAGTGAAAAATTATGGTTCTCTCTTAAAAGTTCTTCTTCCCTAGGAGCCCCCAAATCCTGTTTATAGTCCCATTAAGTTGTCACTATTACCTGGAGCATCATTAACCAGGTCTGGAAAGAACCAGAAGTCCCTTCCCCAAAGACCAGCTCTACATGGACCTGGTTCCCACAAAGCTTTACTGGTTATCCACTTAAGTTAAATTAATGCATGAAGGACTTGTTAATATTTATCTGCCACTAGGTTTCCTGAGTTTTTCTTTTAACATGTCATTTGTTAATAATAATCATAGGTTTATTTATTCTTAGTTCAAGGTTTGCTCTTTGAACCAAGAATTTGCTTAGAGTTGAGTATTGAGTGGAAGGAAAGAAAGCAGTCAGTAGGTGACAATTATATGTTTACAAGCAAAATGATATTTTACATCTCAAAGTGCAGCCCCTGATAGCTGAAGCCATTTTTCTTTGTTCATGCCAGTAGTGCAGGGAAGGGCTCTAGTTAT
Organism: Macaca nemestrina; assembly: GCF_043159975.1. Lineage (NCBI taxonomy): Eukaryota > Metazoa > Chordata > Mammalia > Primates > Cercopithecidae > Macaca > Macaca nemestrina. The sequence continues at coordinate 63,599,710 of NC_092130.1, forward strand.
TTACTGGTGAAAATGGGGTGGCAGAAGCAAGCAATAGAAGATAGTGTTGTTTTCATTTTGCACTAATGTCCCTAGACAGAAGCATACATTTCTCACATTCACTTTCTCAAGGCTCTTATTGTCCTAGTTTCCTGTTAAAAATCAAGCTAGTGATGGCAGATTCGTGCAATCCCGTTAGAATACTGAAAGCAGTGTATTACAGTACCAGGCAGGAGAGTGGGGCTGAACAATAAGTATAACAGGAAAGTATTAATCCCAAATGTAATAGATAGTAAACTGCAAGCCATCACCATTGCAGAGCCCAGGCTACAGCTATAAAATGAAGACACGAGCCTCATCGATGGAGCTTCACGTGCAAGCAAAATTGTAGAGTCTGAGGACAAATAGGGAGGAAATGAAAAGGTTGAGAAAACTCAGTTTTGTCCCTGCCAGCTCTCCCAGGGAATTCACCGTGCCTCTAACTTAAATCAAGCTGTGGCTACCAGACACAAGCTTAACTTGGAGGCTGAAAGAACAATTTTAAGCAAAGCTGTTTGAACAAGGAATGCGGAATCCATTAAACAGATAAATATGTTTGAAGTCTTTGATTTTTTTGTGCATACTTCTATGTGCATTATCAACTATAACATCTAATTATAACTTCCTTATCTCGGCAGGAGGCGGCAAAGAAGAGAATGTCTTTCAGCAACATACAAGATAAACTTTAGGGTCACTGCTTAAGGGCTTATGGTTAGACTGTCTTGACCCTTCAATGAAGCTAAGAGGTAGTGGGAAAGAGAAAGACCAGCACGCAGATAAACATACAAGGGTGAAGATGAGTAATTTTTCAGTGGGGCCTTGAATATGTATCAGCAGAAGAATTATACTGGAATATGTCCAAATCATCATAGAGTATGTCTCTAAAGATGTAGATATACAGTCATAGATACATATTTCCTGCCCACATTAAACTTTGTACTAGAGAAGGCAAGCCTTTACTTGCAAAGAGAGGTTGATTTGAAATTCTCCATAAAGGCATTAATTCCAAGGGAAAAAAAAATTACCTTCCTCACATGCTCCTGCCTGGAACAAATGGCAAACCTGTTGGAGAGAGGAGATATCTTAATTATCTGCTGTATACAAAGCTCAAAATTATCAGCCTAAATATTTTCAACAGAAAAGATGGGTTTATTTACACACACTTGACTGAAGTCAAGAAGTAGAAAACTACAAGATAATTTAAAGCACACAAAATACTTTTGCCTTCAGACCTATATGAATAAAATCGTAAAACTTTACTGAAGGATGTAAAAGAAGACTTTGATGAATGACGAGACATATCACATTGCTAGCTAGGAAGACCTAGTTTTGTAAAAACTGTCAATTCTTTCCAAATTAATCTATAAATCTACTGCAATATCAGGTAAAATCTCAACAGTTCCTTTTATGGAGCTGACAAGCTGGGTCTCTGGATTTCTGTAGAAAACACACAAGAAGAGTAAAAACTATATACTATAAAGCTATCCTGATTAAAACAGTGCAAAATTAAGACAGGAAAAGTCAGCCAGAACAATGGACTAGAATAACTTACCAAATACCTGCTATATGTATGCATATGTGTGAGTGTGCCTGTGTGTGTGTAAGTTTATTTCAAATTAGTGAGTAATAAATGATAAATGTACAAATACAATTGTTTACCCATTTAGAAAATATAAGTTGAAACCCCAAAATAGACTTCAAATAGATTTTTTAAAACCCAAATAAATATTATCATAAAAACATTGGGAGACACAAAAATCTCAAAGAGGAATAAATTGACAAATAAAACTGTGCAAAACAAACTCTCAATTGAAAAAAAATAATAATAAACAGAATTCAAAGACAAAAAATAAACCAAAAGAAAATATGTGGGACATATAACAACAAAAAAAAGGAATAATAGCCAGCCACAATATATAAATAGACAAATAGATCCTCTGAATCAATAAGAAAAAGAAAGACCGCATTACAGTCAAAAAAGCAAAAGGTTTTAAAGACACCTCTCTTATTCCTCACATAAAATTCATCGCCATGTTCTTAAATCTCCAACTCCACCATGCCGACCCTAGTCCACGTTGCCATCATCTCTCTTCCTCTTCTCCAATAGCCTTCAACTGGATTCCCTTGTATCCATTTTGCCCCTCTCCATCAGTCCACACTGAAGCTTAATGAAACACATATTACCTCCATCCTTCAGTCACTGCTCTCCCTTACTGTTAAGGTTGAGAACCATGTTCCCAGCAGAATCACAAGGCCCTTCGAGGTGTTGCTCTCTATCCACCACTCTGGGCTTGTCTTCCAATGTGACAAACGTATTCTCTGGATGTTAGCTTTTCTTTCTCAAATGCGCAGGCTCTCTCCTCTCAGAAAAACTTTAATCAAGCAGCTTCCTCTGCCTGGAAAGCTCAGCTGCTCTAGATCCCTTCTTTCCCCTCACCTTCATCTTTTTCTAGGTACTATCTCTCCTCTGACTCTTCCTTGAAATCCATAGCCAGTATTATAACTTTCTCAGACAAACCTTTCTTGACATCCCCAATAAAGTCTCTTTCCCCTAACATAAGGTCTTATGCTGTGTGCCCCTCCTTCATAGCACTTGCCACATTTGTGATATTATATTCAGTTTTATGAGTCTTTAATTCATATCTCTATCCTGTGGGAGGCTGGTAGGCACCACGAGTAAAGGGACCATGTCTGGTTTGCTCACAATGGTTTTCTATTGCATGTTCATAGTAGGTGTTCCATACATACTGTTGAATAAATGAATTTTTACTAAAATATATTTGCATATATTTGTACCTGTTTTCTATACTCATATGTCATATAAAAAGTACTGTAAATATAGACACTAAATTTTAGCAGTTTTTCACTGGGGATTTGGGGTAATTTTTACTTTATTTGAATAATTAATAGTGAGTACCCATTACATTGATAGGCTAAAAAAAAAAGGTATTTCCATTTGGAAAAAAAAATACTCAAAGGTGAAAATTAAAACCTTATAGCTATCCAGCAGCTGTAAAAAATTTAAAAATACAGTAGACTTGGGAGAATTATGATTTTATTTTCTTTTATTTTTTACTTTATGTCAGATAGCCAAAGAGCTACTGCTCAGAAATCTGTGTTATCTGTAATGCATCATTTTCTGGTTACATCACAGCTGACTAACATAGCTTAATTTCGAGGTCACTTAAGTTTTTCACCCTCATTTTGTGATGATGTTTTTTTAACTATTGTTATCATTAGTCTTTTTTTTTTTTTAATTGGGTAAAGTGCATTTTAATTGCTTGCTGCAAATACCACCCACTTACCTGGAAAAGAAACGGTCCTCATTCTGTTTTGAAAAGGCGGCCTACTTTAGATTCCTAATTAGCAATAATGTTAATAAGAAAACTGGAATAAAGAGAGTGAAAGAGGCAATGAAAAGTGTAACAGAGAGAAACTATGTTAAACAGATTAGGGGAGGTCCTTCGGAAAAGCAGAGGTAGCCCTGATTTTTGGGTGAGTGTTGGGCTTCCCACAGGTGATGTTTCCTAGTAATTACCATGGTGGAGCCAGAAAAGAAGTTAATTGCCATGATTATGTCATCTTTTCACCTTTGCACAATTACTCATAGGAAATACGAGATAGTTGTGAACTATAATATTATGAATCCATCTCTACACTAACCCAGAAAGGAAATGGAGTTGCGATGAATAAAAGTTGTTAAAACAACAATTTAAAGTTTTAGATTTTGTCTTCATCACTTGCAGGATTTCATTCTCCTTGAAACAAAAACTTTCCAGCAACTGGAACCACATTTTAACAAAATTAAATTTATGAACCAATTTTAAACCTTGGAGACCCTTACAAATCCAGACATTTGCTCTGATTGTTATAGCTATTATGAAATTATTACAAATCTCACCTTAAAATTAATAAGTGACACTCCATGAGCATAATTACATTGTTCATCTTTCCATAATCCATAATTCCTCTGTGTGTTATAACATGTGATCAGTCCTTCACGTAACCCAGCTGCTTCAGATAATTGCTTGCTGTCCTACTGAGAAAAACTTCTAATAAATGATGCAAGAAGCAAAAATAGTGCAACCTTTTCTCATTGCTACAAAATCAGAAATGGTTTTACCTAGAATTTAATTATATGATTCTTTCCCCCTTTTGACAACGGCATTGTGTGGGCTGGGAAGAGGAAGGATTGGAATATTTCAATTAGAACCCCTGCAGCTCGTTAGGAATACTACCAGAATTTTGCCACTAATTGAAGAAATAGATAACACGTGTCTTTCCTTCAGCAGCTCTTATTTCCTTAATAGACATTTTTTCAGCAACTTTAAGAAATGTTTCCCTTTGAAATACAACATCACATAATGGGCCCCATCTGGAATGGCAACTTTGCACACAAGCTAAGAAATTAGAAAAAGAAAAACTCATTTTTTCGTCTTTGTCTAGGGTGAATAATTGCAATTAGCTACTGCAATATCTATATATGTTATTATGTTTTTTTAAAAAATGAGCAAAGCTTTTCAGTGACTAGGCACCCAAAACCGTAAAAAGGCTGATATCCAAGAAAAAAATCTGATGAATGTTTTTTATTCAAACTGGAAGTATTTGGGTTTTTAGTCAGTTCTATATTACCTTCATTTCTGATAGTTCGGCTTTTTTTTTTTTTTTTTAACATTCATTTAGAATAACATCTGGACGGCCGGGCGCGGTGGCTCAAGCCTGTAATCCCAGCACTTTGGGAGGCCGAGACGGGCGGATCACGAGGTCAGGAGATCGAGACCATCCTGGGTAACACAGTGAAACCCCGTCTCTACTAAAAATACAAAAACTTAGCCGGGCGAGGTGGCAGGCGCCTGTAGTCCCAGCTACTCGGGAGGCTGAGGCAGGAGAATGGCGTGAACCCGGGAGGCGGAGCTTGCAGTGAGCTGAGATCCGGCCACTGCACTCCAGCCTGGGCGACAGAGCGAGACTCCGTCTCAAAAAAAAAAAAAAAAAAAAAAAAAAAAAAAAAAAAAAAAAAAAAAAAAAAATAGAATAACATCTGAATCTTCTAATCTCCTTCTTCAAATTTGAAAAAATACCAAAAAATGAGAGTTTTTCTTTAAGTCAAAAGACATGAAGAAGTTCATGGGGAAAAAGTGGCCACTGTATCCTAGTGCAGGGGTAAATCAAGACTAAAGAAAGCAGAATTCAAGAGCTCGGGACAGGACAATGTTAAACTGCAATTGCTGAATCTTTTTATTCAGTAACAATTTCTCAGGTCTGTACTCAAAGAAACGTTGAGAATTACATGTGTAACTTAAACACTGAAGGTCCTGTAATTGGAGAACACCAAGCCCTTGTAAAGGAAAGTTAGGGACCAAAGATTTGGAAATCAACATATGATGAGGTGAGCATTATGTTGAAAACCACACTGAGGTGGGGTTTCTAGTCATGTGTGGAAACCGGCCCCACAATTTAAATTATGTCAGTGGGATAAAAGACTAGCGGGGTTCATTGAAATCCCGCATTCCAGTCTTGGCAAGTATTTATGGTTAGGGTTGTGTTAGTTGCCACATTAACAATTTTGTGTTTGCCTTGCCTCTGCCTGCCGTCAACAGCACAATCAGTGCGACCAACCCTGAAGAGCTCTGTTTCAGTCTGAGGCAGTCAGCTCAACCCTTTCCTTGAGTTCTATTTTATGACATGATTCTAAATCAACAGTTTTTTCACCCCTGTTTCGAGAGGGTTTTCCCCCCAGAAATTAAGGAAAGGTATGTTACATAGCAAATGAAAAAGAGAGAAGGCTGATTCTAATTAAAAGCGGAACATGAAATTGACTTGAAAGCATGAGGTTATGAATTCTGCCTGTCATTATATCTTAAGTCCTTTATAAACCCAATCATCATCTATGACAGCTAAAATACGAAGTCTTCTTATTCCTTCCAGCTTTTCTATTAGTCTTAGGGATTGCTGCCGGCTGAAATGTAAATCCTATTACGATGGCTGTACATAGAAATAGAAAGTGTCTCCCAAGATAAAACAATGAGTGCTAAACACAAGGAGCATAAAAAGAAAACTGTCAGTATTTTCAGACCTCAAAGGACTATATGTCTTTTGAAGATACATTTTGGACACAAAATATCACTACTTTACAGCAGAAATATCTGCTATTCCATCTACCTCTGTAAACATATGTTTTGAGCCTATGGATGCTGCTTATTTCATTATATCACTATGATTCTGGGATTAAAATCATCCTGCTATTACATTGCAAGGCCTTTTTCTAAAGCATAATGTTCCGCATAAGTGTTTACTTTCACTGTTTATTCTAGTCCTCTATCCTATTCCCCTTTCTTTGGCAATTATCCATGACTATAAGAATTGCCTAATGGTGTCATTTTGTAATCCAGGAACACAGGTGCTCATATGAAAGTTTCACAATAAACTTTGGGAGATGAGGTCAGAGACTCAAACATACTTCTATCTCACTGAACAAACAGCTATAAGAAATAACACAACAACTCCCCTGCAGATGGAAAGGCTTAACGAGTAGAAATTCCTACGTTTGTGTGTGGTTGGTATCCTCCCAGCTTTTTTTTTAGCAGACAGACTTCACAGTCCAAAATAATATCCCTGTCCCCCAGACAAATGGTGGATCCCAAGAGATTCCTTTGGAGCACAAACCCTGCTCAGAGTGACAGGCAAAGTCACTGAAACTAAAATCCCCCATTTAAGAGAGGTGATCCCAAGTGAAAGTAATGTTTCAGAGTTCATCTTTCAGGAAAGGTAAAGCTAGAATCTCTATAATTAACATTTGGCAAATGTTTCCTTGGAAAAGGGAAAGAAAATAGATAAACGCTCTACACATTTTCATAACAATAAAAGGGTAAAGTTCTGATGTTGACCCACCCACCACATAAACAAAGGGCAAACAGGCACTATTAGCAAGCTCCTCTGGGAGCTGATTAAAGGGACTCCACACTTTTCCTAAAATCTCCATGTTATGTCACACTCTCTGGCAAACCCTGGACCCTGTGATTACTCTCCTCAGTTCAGCAACACTCAGAAACCTCGGTCCCCAGGGATGTTGTCATGTTTCACAAAGGCCGCATTGTGTCTGTAATGCCGACTCTCTCTGCGGTTCATTTTGCATGCTCTGCATGCGGGTGTTTGATTTTCAGAACATGACTCATGCCTTTTAAGTTACTCCGCAGACTTACAAATGGAGGAAAGGAGTGATGGGTTGGCTGATTGGAAGTGAAAGAAGGTGTCCTTCTTTCCCTGGACAGTCTGACTTTTTAAAGAATGCATTAAGTGACTTCCTGGCTCACCAGGATCAATGTGATGTGACATTTGAGAAGGGACAGGATTAGTGGGTGTTCCCCTTACATTATTTTTACACAGTTCATCTTTTTTTTTTTTAAACCCCCCTCCCCTCCTCTCAATAGAATAACAGAGCAACATAGAATGTTAGAGCCCGGCTAGATTTTCAAAACGATTGTGTCTAATCTCAAGATTTCAGTGAGTGAGCCATTGAAAGTCATGGTTAAACAGTATTGAATATGATTTTGTAATCTGTGTTCAGCCCTGATGGGCTGCAGGATTTGGGTAATATGGAATTATTTCTCACTTGCGGAAGGAGGCAAAGACAATCTATTGTCTAGATTCATTTGGGAAGCCTCCTTCAGTTTTTGAAAGAGCGCCTGTGGAAGAGGAGTAGCTCCACCCACCACTCAGGGACCGGGAGGGTTGCTGTGCTTGAGACAGGGAAAGGAAACCAGTTATTGGCTTCTAAAATGGGGATATGGGATGTGGGATTAGGAATGTGGGGTGTGGGGAGGTAGACGGAAGTGAGGAGGAACAGGGAGTAGAGCAGGCCTTTGGAGAAAGACTCTCAATACCCCCTGGAAAGGGGTGATCAACAGAAATTTCAGCATGGATCACACCTCCTGAACTGATCAGTGTTGCCATGTGAACTTCACTGTTGCTGTGTAAACTCAATCCCACCTGCGCATCCACTGAATATTCATCCCAGCAAAATCTACTTGTATATTCAGGGTGGATGATTTTGATTGTTGAAATCAAAGCCTGAGCTTCTCTGTGTTGTCCATGTTACGCAGCATAGACTGCCTACAAGAAATGGAAACCCAAGGACAGAAACCATAAAAGCTGGCATAACCACTAGACACCTGGAGAAATTGCAGAAATTTTGGAAAGACTTAGGGGTGCTATGCCTGCTACAGAGTTGGAGCTCAAGATAATGTGACCCAGATCTTTAAGAGCAGAGAAGTTGCCAGTACATCTGAATTATACTTTTCCCCTCTGTCAACATTTACACGTTTCCTATGTGTATGTCTTACGTACCTGTGGATATGCAAATGTATATATATGTGTGTGAGAGAAACTTGGGGGTAGTATCTGGCCCAAAATAGGAGCTCACTGAACTTTTTCCATTCTTCTGTTTCTCTGACTAAGAGAGTGGCTAGTTTTATACAAATCTGCTAAAACCTTGAGCGAAAACCCTGGGGCCTGCAGAGAGAATTTGTTCTGTCATTGAGAGCTCTAACGATCCTGGGGTGGAGTGCTCTGACATCACTGTAATCATAATGGTCTTTATTCTTTTATTATTTTGACTTATATTTTTATACTGTTCAAAATAACTTTTACATCCATTATGTCATCTCATGCTAACGACACCCCCGTGAGGTGGAAGGAAAGGTTATTATTATAATTCAGCTACTCTTCTGTCAACAGAGCCATGACTGGGAGCCCCAAGGCCCACAGCAGGGAAGGCAGCCTAGTGGCTTCATGGACCTCCCGGAAAAGTCCTCCAAGGCTAACACCATGACCAGGTTTCACAGATAGCCAAAGGAAAGAGTCACAAAAAGGGCAGCCTGCCCAGTTGGGTGTATGCCAACAGCTCTGTCTGGCAGGAGTGGCGTGGGACAGGGATGAGAACTGTTATCCTTTCTTTCCTGTTTTGAGTGTATCACAGCACACAGGGTTTGAGGCATTAGAGGGGCTGGCATGAGTCTTTACCCTCTTCATCCAGTCTGGGAGATGATAATGCAACAGGATAGGATGGGAAAGAACTATGCCCCTTTTGTGTTTAGAGCTCTTTCTTTGGCAAAGCATCAAGAAAACAATAATCTCTACATTTGAAGAAAAAATGTTTTTTAAAAAATATTTTTTTCCTCCTCTAAGCCAGGGATGGCCACGTTTATAGGTGCTAAATGGCCATTTTATGGCCAGGTAAGTCACTTTATCTTCTTCAGTGATTTCTATGTCCATGGCATGAGGTAAAAATAAATATGTACAGTGATCAGCCTGGTACCTGGTACATAGTATAAATTCATTAAATCTCATCTATTATTATAATTATATGCATAAGATATGCAACAGAGACATCAGTTGGCATGTCTCTTAAAATGGCTACATCTGCCATATGGTACTTCAGATTCACAGGCATAGGTAGATAAGTTTTAAATAAGCAAGACAAGTGTCTGTTCCAAGCACTGTAGTGAGCCAAGCTTGAATGGGGAGGCCAACACCTACAATAATACTATCAGCCCTTTGTGACCAATCACTGCAAGTGTACCTGCAATCAGAAGACCCCCTTATCCTAACCTGAACCTATTCTCATAAAATAGCTCATTAGAATGAGGGAAGCAGTGTTACTGAGTCTAACATGCCTATTGACATTTGTTTGATGATCTCCCTGATCACACACAATTCCAAAAGCAAGAGCTTAAAATGATTTTCAAATGTATCCAATTCACAGCCAAGCAAAAATGTTTCTGTACCAAGAATAATCTTACATTAAACTTTTTTTTTCAGCTGCCTAAATTTAACCAGTTGGAATTCTTTTTTTAGGTGTTATTCTATTCAACCTTTAAAAATGAAGGATCTGATTTTAATGTGAAATCTGCATTTCATCAAAGATGGGACACAGTGTCCTTGCTTAATTATTCTTTGGAAATTGAACACCTTTACTACTGCATGCTTAGCAGGTAGCAACAACACAAATTGAAGAAAATGTGATTCAGGTTTGAAGCACTGTGTTCATTGATTTCAGCCACATTGATAAGCATAGAGAATACACCTTGCATTGATACTGCTCACATGCTCAACTAGCAGATGGTGTAGTAGTCAATGATAATGTCACTAAATGCCTACACATGTAAGGAGAATTTGGAGTGTGAATGAGGGAAATCATAACATTTCACAGTTGCGTGACACTTTATATAAAGCCTTGTCTTATCTATTATGCCATCTTATTCTTTTGTCATTCATGGGAGAAAGCCAGCCAGGAGGCCTCAGGTAAGCAGACCATCCAGCTCATAGATGTTGAAACCAAACTTGAATCTCACCTTTCCAAAGCACTTTCCTTTCTGTCGTGCAGCTTCCTAATATATGCCGAGACTTTTTTAGATGGGGCAGGAGGTGCAGAAACTATACATAAGGAAACTCAGCTGGAGCCCTGACTATAATTTTAAGGCATCAGTGTGACCTGGGACAAGTGCCTTAAATATCCAGCCCCTCTAGTTTTCACCTCAGAAGAGGGCATGTTAATTCTGTTTCTATCTACCTCAACAAGTTTTTAAGTATAGTAGCAGCTAATGAATATGAAAATGTTTTTAAAAATAATAACTCTTTTCCAAATGTAGGTGTGAAGATGATTTTTTTCAATAAGGTATATTACTAGTTAACAGATGCACTTGTATTGAATGAATGTCCTAAATGCCTTTAAGATCCAATCGGCTACTGGCCATTTAGATGACTGCAGGAACTAACGGTAGAGTATACATCTGTTGTTTGGGCTGCCTAACTTCCATTTCCCTTCTGATGTTAAAAGGTACAGTTTTTATTTTGGGAAATTTCCTCCGCTGGATGCAGACCTGCAGGGAGCTTCATCAAGGGACCCACCCTCCCCAGGCCCTAGTCACACTTCATCGGAATGTGAGCTGTGAGCAGAATAGATGCAGCCCTAGAACAGCTGGAGCTCATTTGCCCCCAGGATGGACTCGGAAGAGACTTTTTCTGTCTCCTATCCTGGAGCTGCTCTGGTTCTCTTCTTGCCCAGGTCTGGTCCTTCATCCTTTCCTTTGATTTCATAAACTCTCCCACTACTCTGCAGTAAATCCCATAAAAGCAGGCTCTTATTGTTCCTGGGTTTTCCTTGAGTTGGCTACTGTTAGTCCCAGAGACATGCAAACAGAGCACCCTAACTATAAAATCAGCCTGGCAACACGAACAGATCTGTGCAGTCACAGGGAGGTAGACAGAAGAAATCAGGGAAATCAAACCATTTGATTACCTGTTAATCAACTGCACAAGAAAAACCAGAATAGCCTAGGATAAATGAGCCAATAATAAGTATATAGCCACCATACTTAAAATTTCTCCCCTTTGGTTTGGTAAGTCAACAAAAGTTTAAACAATTAAAGGAAAAATAAAAGCATTAGTGTTGTGACAACAAAAGTTAGTTTTAAAAGTAAATTATAAAAATCACATATAGTCATGTGCCCCTTAACAACGTTTCAGTCAACAACAGACTCCATATATGATGCTGGTCCCATGAGATTATAATACCATATTTTTACTGTACCTCTTCTATGTCTCGATACGTTTAGATGCACAAATACTTACCATTGTATTACAATTGCCTAAAGTATTCAGTACAGTAATAGGTTGTACAGGTTTATATCCTAGGAGTAATAGGCCTATACCATATAGCCTAGGTGTGTAGTAGGCTATACCATCTAGGTGTGTAAGTACGCTCTATGACAGGGGTCCTCAACTTCTGAGCCACAGACTGGCACTGGTCCATGGCCTATTAGGAACAGGATTGCACAGCAGGAGGTGAGCAGAGGGTGAGTAAACAAAGTTTCTGTATTTACAGCCACTCCCTATCACTCGCATTACCGCCTGAGCTTCACTTCCTGTCAGATCAGTGGCAGCATTAGATACTTGTAGGAAAGCAAACCCTGTTGTGAACTGTGCATGTGAGGGGTCTAGGTTGCATGCTCCTTATGAGAATCTAACGCCTGATGATCTGAGATGGAGCTGAGGTGGTGACGCTAGTGCTGGGGAGTGGCTGCAAACACTGACTAACATTAGCAGAGAGGTTTCACTGTGCAGACACCATAACACATCAGTCGTTTGCAGACTCATATCAAAACCCTATCAGTGAGTGGCAAGTGACAATTAAACTGCATCTGGTGGCAAGTTTTGTAGTTGCAATGAGTTGATGTACTTCAATTGTACAGCTGCATCTAGTGGCAGGGTTTAAGTCAGAATCTGACACTTATTTTAGTCCATGCATGGTCCACCGATTATTTCATTTGCCATTCCCTTTCGTGCCTCTTTCTGCACTGTGCACTTGTCTCAGTCATGGTTTTGGTAAGTCCACAAGCTAACCCTAGCCAAAATGAGTGAAAAGGAAACATCACTGGAGAGCTTCCTCAAAAAGGGGGAAACACCCAGTGATGAGCCAGCAGAAGACTCTAAGACTGCCAACAAAAAGAAAGCTGCACTTAAAAGAAAATACCAAGAGTCCTCCTTAAACTATGGGTTCATTGCAACAGGTGATTCACATACTCCAGACCTGCTTTGTATAGCATGTGGCGACCAGCTATTCAATAAAGCCATGAAACCTTCAAAACTGCTTCACCACATAGAGACCAAGCACCCTGCATTAAAAGACAAGCCTGGAGAGTTTTCTTTTTTCTTTTTTCTTCTTTTTTTTAAATTGTGAACACAAAGAACAGAAGCAATTATTGAAGGCCACCACTTCATCAAATGTGTCTGCACTGAAAGCATCATTCTTAGTGGCTAACCACATTGCTAAAGCTAAGAAGCCCTTGACTATTGGTGAAGAGTTGATCCTGCCCACTGCTACGGACATTTGTTGTGAAGTTTTAGGAGAGGCTGTGGTTCAAAAGATGCCCTGTGTTCCTCATTCAGCTAGCACCGTAACTAGATGAATGACGAAAAAGCAGAGGATATTGAGGCACAACTGTTAGAGAGGATTAATGAGTCACTGTGGTACACATTCCAGGTTGACAAGTCTAGCAATGTTGACAGCAAGGCAACAATGCTTGTTTTCGTGCAATATATTTTTCAGGAAAATGTGCATAAGGGCATATTATGTGTGCTTTTGTTGCCAACTACCACCACAGCTGCAGAACTATTCAAGTCTTTGAATGATTACACATTAGGAAAATGGAATTTGTCATTTTGCATCATTATATGCATGGACGGAGCAGCTGCCATGACCAGACGGCTTTCAGGTTTCACTACTTGGGTCCAAGAGGTTGCCTCTGAATATGAGTCTATGTACTGCGTCATCCACAGAAAAATGCTGGGTAGACGAAAAATGTCACCTGAACTTAACAACATGTTGTAGGAATGATTAAAATTATCAATCACAATAAAGTACATACCCGTAACTCACATCTGTTTGTGCAGCTCTGAGAGGAGATGGATACAGAGCACATGTCTTCTCTTATACAAAGAAGTGAGATGGCTTTCTCAAGGCAGATCACTGGTCAGAGATTTTTAGTTATGAGAGCCACTCCAAAGATTTCTTTTAGAAAAACAGGCACCACTGGCAGCACATTTCAGTGACACGGAATGGGTTGCAAAACTTGCTTACTTGTGTGACACATTCAACCTGCTCAACGAACTCAATCTGTCACTTCAGGGGATAACAACAACTGTGTTCAAGTCAGCAGATAAAGTGGCTGCTTTCAAAACCAAACTGGAACAAAGGGGTGATGAGTGAACTTTGGGATTTCTAACATGTTTCAAACATTAGCAGAAATTTTTAAAGAAAGAGTCGGAGCCAGGGCCTTCTTTCTCCCAGTTGGTGCATGATCACCTATCTCAGCTTTCAAGAGTTTGAACATTACTTTCTGTGATGGTTAATATTAGGTGTCAACTTGATTGGATGGAAGGATGCCTGGATGATGGGTACTGTTTCTGGGTGTGTCTATGAGGGTGTTGCCAGAGGAGATTGACATTTGAGTCAGTGGATGGGGAGAGTAAGACCCACCCTCTATATGGGTGGGCACCATCCAATTGTCTGCCAGCATGACTAGAACAAAGCAGGGGAAGAAGGTGGAATCACCTTGCTTGCCGAGTCTCCTGGTTACCTTCTTTTTCCTGTGCTGGATGCTTCCTCCTGCTCCTCCTGCCATTGGACGTCAGAGTCCAGATTCTTCAGCCTTTAGACTTTGGGACTCACATCAGTGGTTTGCTGGAGGCTCTTGGGCCTTCAGCCACAGACTGAAGGTTACACTGTCAGATTCCCTGGTTTGGAGGCTTTTAGACTTGAACTGAGCCACTACTGGCTTCTTTCTTCCCCAGCTTGCAGATGGCCTATATGGGACTTCACCTTGTGACTATGTGAGCCAATTCTCCCTAATAAACTCCCTTTCATATATACATATATCCTATTAGTTCTGTCCCCTGGAGAACACTGAGTAATACACTTCCCAACCACAAAAGACCCTGAACTGGGAAGGAATGGATCCATCACCCATTTGTGAATAAGCCAGGGGAATTGACTTTGTCCGTGCTAGAAGAGGATCAACTGCTTGAGATTGCAAATGACGGTGCCCTTAAAAGTATGTCTGAGGCAACTTCAAATCTCCAAACATTCTGAATTAAAGTCAAAGTGGATCCTGAGATTACCACAGAAGCACCGAAAAGTATGCTTCCATTTCCAACATCCTATCTTTGTGAAGCAGGGTTTTCTGCAGTGACAGCAACCAAAACGAGATTATGGACTAGACTGGACATAAGCAACACACTTCAGGTGTCACTGTCTTCCATCATCCCCAGATGGGAACCGTCTAGTTGCAGAGAAACAAGCTTAGGGCTACCACTGATTCTACATTGTGGTGAGTTATACAATTATTTCATTATATATTACAATATAATAACAGTATAAATAAAGTGCACAATAAATGTAATGTGCTTGAATCATCCCAAAACCATCTCCCTCCCCTGCCCCAGTCTATGGAAAAATTGTCTTCCACAAAACCAGTTCCTGGTGCCAAAAATGTGGGGGACCACTCCTCAAAATGATAAAATTGCCTAACAATGCATTAATATGTTCCTGTTGTTTAGATAGATGGATAAATAGATGATAGCTAGCTAGCTAGATAGATAGACAGATAACCTACAAAACTTTTTATGTGACCATGTAAATAGTATTGTTAGTTTTATATAAAATGTGTACTGTAACTCCGCTAATGAAGTTGTCAACCTTTTGTATGAAAGTTAGTTATTCTCTTTAAAGCTAGGTTCTGCTAAATTGTATTTAATGGTGCTGTGTCATCTCAGAATCAAATCACAAGAAAGAGCTGCATTCCAAAATCTTTGTAAATGCTCTGGAATCAGATAGACATCTAGAGATATTTCTACAAAAGAATGTTCAATAGCCAGAACATCAAATGTAAAAGGGAAATTCAAAAAGTTTCCTACGCAATTGAGAATACAATTACCCAGCCTCATTTAATATTACACTTTTTTTACATCTAAAGTTAACTTGGCTTAAATGTTCTCTCTTTCAAGAAATCTTCCGTTCTGGTTACTATTGTTACATGGCAAACCACTTCACAACTCAGTGGCGTAAAACGACCATTGTATTATGCTCATGGATTCAGAGGGTAAGGAATTCAGAGTGTGTAGCGGAGACGGCTTGAGTCTTTTCCATGATGTCTGGGGCCTGAGCTGAGAACACTTAATGGCTGGGGTGACTCATGACCTGGGGGCTAGAATCATGTGGAGGTGCCTTCTTCATATGTCCGCTGTCAATGCTGGCCATCAGCTAGGACCTCAGCTGGGAATGTCAATCAAAGCACCTACAGATCACCTCCCCATGTGGCCTGAGCTTCCTCCAAAGCACAGTAGCCCCAGGGGAATTCAATTTCTCACTTGATGGACTTTTTACCTGATGTCCCAGTAAACAGGGGGAGACCTGAACCTCTTTTTCTGTCTTAGCCCCAGAAGTTATAAGTGTTATTTCTACTGTGTACTGTATTGGTTACATACGAGTCATGAGCCCACCCAGGTTCAAGAGAAGACATCAATTCCAACTCCCAATGGGAGGAGTACCAATATCTCATCATAGAAGAGCATGTAGGATAGGAGATCTTCCATCCTTGAAAACTACAATCTCAAATCTTCCCAGATTCCCCATCTCCAACTAGAAATAAGCTTTTTCTTCTCTAAAGTCTCAAAATGCTATACTTTCAAATTGGTGCTTACTAATCTCTATCTTATATGTAGTTATTATGGACATATTTCACCTTTGCCACTCTGCTGTGAACTTGTTGAATTTTCTTTGTGTTTTTTGTGTCTTCCACAGTACCTAACAGAGCTCTTGGCACTTAATAAACATACAATAAAGTGTATTGAAGAAATGTGGACTGTTTTAGACCAGTTTGGGGTGCAATTATTATACACCTAGGAGATATTCACAAGTTCTTTTGGAGGAAAAGAAAGAAAGGAGAAAGAAAAAGAAGGAAAAAAGCAAGAAAGAAAGGAAAAAATAGAAGGAAGAAAGAAAGGAAGGAAAGATGGAAGCTCAACAGGTTTGTTTGAAGTGACTCTTTGATTCTCAAAACATTTCAATTGCTGCATTAAAAATTTTGAAAGGAGAAGAGATCCAATTCTCCACCTTTTATGTACATCAGCTGTGCAGGTGGAAATCCCTGGAACACATAATCATGCTGACAGGTTTCATTTTAACAGGGTTCCATGACCAAGAAGCTCAAATAGGCCTTAAATGCTGCCTGACAATCGTGCTATACTTCCCTAGTTCATTCACGATGTCCCCTTTCCAGATGTCTATTTCAGCCTCCAACATCTTCTCCTGTACCCTAATTTTCAGTTGATGACTTTCTTACTTCTCGGACAGAACAAAGCACTTGAAAGAGAGTCCCTAAACACCCTCTGCCCTCTCATCTACCACCCTCTCCACACATAGGCCCTCTGCCTTCCACCTGGGGCAGAACCGGGCCAGCCTGTCCATTCTAACCCCAGTCAGTCCCTCTGCTCTGACACCAAGTCTCATTTCCTTTCCCACAGTGCCCAAGCAGTCCATACCTCTGTCCTCTACATCAACAAGTCTATCAGCACAGTAATATGCTGTTATTTCTCCCATCTTAAAAACTACTTCTCTTGACATACTTCTCCCATTAGTCCATTTTTCTTTTCTTCATTAAAAAAATCACTTGAAAGAGTTGTTTACATGTACTGTCTCCTCTATATCTCTTCATATTTTCTCTTAAACTCATCCCAACAAGGTTTTCACCCTTACCATTCCACCAAAACTGTTCTCAAGGTCACCTTGGAACATCTCAATATTAAATCTAGTTTCTAATTCTCGTCCTCATGTTGCTCGATCCATCAGCAGAATTTGAGGCAGTTGGTATTCTCTTCTTCATACACTTTCTTCATTTCATTCCCAAAACACCATACATTTCCACACCCCTCCCACTATCTCCCTGACACATCTTCTCTCTCCTTTCCTGGTTCCTCCTCCTCTTCTCGTTTGTGTCTTTATGTTGGGGTACTCCATGCACAGTTCTTGAACCTCCTCTCTATCTACACCCACTATTTTTGTCAAGTTTCCATTCTTTTAGTTTTAAATGCCATCTATATCCAGACAACTCCATGCACAGATCTTGAACTCTTCTCTCTCTACCTCCACTATTTTTGTAGTTTTCCATTCTCCTAGTTTTAAATGCCATCTATATACAGACAACTCCTACACTCTATCTCCAAGTAGAATAGTTTTCCAAACTCCAGACACCACATCTCCACTTTACATGTCTAGTAGAGACTTCATTCTTAACATACCCAACCCTGAACTCTCGGTCCACCTCCCATTCTATTGATCATGCAGTTTTCTCCATCTTAGTGAATGGTAACTTGATTCTTCAAGTTGCTTAGACCAACAGCCTGAAAGTCATGCTTGACTTCTCTTTTGCCTAAACATCAAGAAGTCCTGTATGCAGACAATGACCATTTCTCTTCACTGTTTCAAGTCACCACCATCTTCTGTCTTGGTTACTGAAATTGCCTTCTAATTGACCTGACCTCTCTTTTTCTCTCCCTACTCCCCTACTGCTTGTTCTCAACAATGCAACCAAAATGATTAGTTAGAATGTCCGTTATTTCATGTCTTCTTTCACTGAAACTCTGCGATACCCTCCCCCTGCCCCACCTCAATCAGAGGCAAGGCCAGAGTCCTAACAATGAGCTACATGTCACTTCATGATTTGACTCCTGGTTACTTCTCTGACTTCACCTTTGATTGAAGGCTACCCCCTTCACCGGCCTTATGCTTTACTTTGAATATTCTAGGCATGCTTCTACATTAAGGCCGTTGCCTTGACTCATTCCTTTTGTGGACTGCTCTTCTTTTAAATATCTGAATAGCTTGTCAACTGCAAGTCTTTATTCAGATGCTACCCTCCTGAGCACTCTGTTAAACCTGTAGTGACCTCTGACCCCCAGCATTACTAATCCCTCTTACCTTGCTCTGTCTCTGTATCATTTATCCTATTGGTTCTGTTTCCCTGAGTAACCCTAGTATACTCATTTATTATTTATAATATCTACATTTTTAGTCCTCTATTTACACTTGCTAGAGTGTAAGCCTCACAACGTCAAGACATTTTGTCTATTTTATTCATGGATGTGTCCTAAACCACTAGAATACTGCCTGATGCATAATAGGTACTGTCTTGTCTGAAGCTTATCTTAAGAAAAAGGAAAAATAATAGGCATTGAATGAATAATTTTGAATTAATAAATATTATGAAGACAAGAGCCATACAGAAATGGAATAGAGGTGAACTTACCTCATATGATTTGAGGGACATCACAGGACTTCTTTTGTCCCACTGCAATGCCATGCCACCATTCTCTCCTCTTCTCTGGCCTAAAAGTGCCACCTTTGGAATCAGTAGTGATTAGTCCAGAAAGTGGAGTCAAATAGTTAAAACATACACTTACTCTGAGATGTTGGTATGAGCTCAGAGAAGAGTTGGTTTGGGGTTGGCAAAGAGGTAAAGGGAAGAGACAGTGATGAAGCAAACAGGACACTGGGCCTTGGTAGAGTTTCATGATCTTCCCATTCTCATCCTAGAAGCTGAAGGGGTGGATGATGAGCATTACACTTCATCCATGTAGTGAATTAGAGTGCCCAGTCATCGGACTGGAAATGAGACAGCTAGATTCAAATTCTTTCTCATTTAGTAGCTTGAGACAATTGCCTGACTTCTCCTTCCACTGGAAATGGAGGGCATGATGAAAGCCCGCAGACCCCTAAAGAGAATGCTAAGGATGTGTCCTTGGAAACAGAAGTTGAAGAATTGGGGGAGGCACTAAAAGACAAACATGCCACCTCCATCATTAACCCTGTATCTGTGATGTGAATATGGCTTGACAAACACAGACTCTCTCATTTTGAAAAAGTCCTAGTGTTCCAAAGAGATGTGTAATGAAGGAGTTAAGATGCTGTTATCTTCTCATTCATTTGCCCTAAGACCATGATGAAAACTCAGCAGGAAAGTCCATGTCCCAAAAGAAATTGGTTTTAGACCCTGAGCAGATGACCACAGTACAGGCCCATAGCTTTGAAGCAAAGCAGACCCAGGGGCAGGGCTGTAAAATCTGTACAGGCTAATCCCCTGGGGCCTTCTTAAGGTTCACAGGCAATGAAACCATGAGTCCACACCCCTACTGCATAGCCAAAGCCAGTCAGTTCAAAAAAATATTCCTTCAAATCTAATTTATTTTCTTTGTAAATAAGAACTAAGGTAGTCACTGACTGGCTAATACAACTTATTGATATTCTCTCAAAATTGTTCAGGAGCTGCATCACTTTCAGAGTAGCTGCAGATAACCAGTACCCACAAACACATTCTCCCTCCCATTCTCTTACTCACCCTCCTTCTTGCTTTCCTGCTTCCTTCCTTTCCTTTTCATGAATTGGTTCAGAAACCCTCACATTATTTGCAGAGTCAAGAAACTATATTTGTGCTCACTAATGGAAGACAGACACCAAAAAGTGCATGTGGTATGATTGCATTTTTATGAAGCTCAAAGGCTGGCAAAAACTAATGTATGATGTGAGAGGTCAAGGTAGTAGTTTACTCAGTGGGGGGGCAGTGATTGGGAGCAAGCAGGGTGCTGGTGATGTTATACCTCTTTATCTGGGTGCTGGTTACACTTACAATGCCTTTCCTGTATGTTTGTCTTACTTCATTTAAAAACAAACTGTGAGATGCTTTTGCAGGAACGGACTCTTTTATTTCATCAGTAAGCCAGAAGTTCAATCACACTAAAATAAATATTGTCCTAGTCCCATTACAAAATTGAGTATGTAGCCTAAAGAAAAAAAATAGTGACAAAAATAAATGAAAAAACCTATTACACCATCACATTTTAAAAAATCAGCATAAATGCCTATAATATTCTAGTATCAAATTATTCAAACATCTTAAATATTAAATCTCTAATGTTCACGTTAATTTGGTAGCTATCGCCTACAATACTAAATATATGCAACTCATGTCTTTAATTAGCATTTGAAATTTTTGGCCGTGCCAATGCACGGTCTGGGAGCAAAGGGAAAATTGAATTCTGATAGATCTTGCTCAGAAAGATATTGCTCAGAAAAAGCCAATACTATAACACATCAACATAAATTGTAATAGAACCTGTCTTCCCTGCCCAGATTCTGAACTAGTGAGTTATGGGGGACTGCCTCTGGTGGAGCAGAAGAGACCATCATAGGTGACAAACCCCAAGAGGAAGGAGAAACTCACAAGATAGCTAATTTCATACCCTCCTGTGAGCAGCAAGATGTCAAACATAGCGGAGTTTCATCCTCGTTGAAGAAAATATAAGGAGTGGCATCTAAGCTTCTTTACCCCCACTTACAGATACCAAGATTTAGTCAATAAATTCACAGGTGCCTTTAATGAGATGGTTTTGCTAAATAGAGGGACATTTTGTAAGCCAGGGAAATATGTCTGTTAGTCCACATGGTAGGTCCAGTCTCACACACAGACACCAGTTCCATGGGGCTTTCTCATATCTTTGACCACATGTCCCAAGCTAATGTTGGGCTCTGAATACAAGAGCTAGTGGAGTCACACCACCATTCCATAATATTAGAATTATTATTTTCATTCTACAAGTGAAAAACTGAACTGCAGAAAAATGAATTAACATTCAGTTTCTGAGTGGTGGATCCTCTCCTATCTATATAGCACCTGCTAGCCACTTTGCCTTGCTGCTGCCTCAGCACTACCTACTGTTTTAGGAAAGAGGAAATAAACAGAGACACAAAGGTGATTTCATTGTTGGGCAGGGGTAGAGAACATGTTTGTGGAGATGTAAAATCAGGATGTCTCCAAACAGAGAGGATTAGGGAAAGCTGCAGTCCATGGCAATGAGCCCTGAAGAACACCAGCAACCAATAAAACAGATGATTCTTATCAGGCATGGTTTCCTTGTCATGAGATTGGCACTGGAGCTGATGAAAATCAGGCTGTCTGCCTGAGGGCCTACATTCCAAAAAGTTGGATATGGGCCCACACTGGCCTGACTGCAGTTGGAGAACCTTCTATACTGCCTCAGAAGACCATCCTTGAGTACATTAGATATGCCTCATGGAGTCAGAAAGACCAACTTGTCTTGTAGGCAGAGTTGGCTGGTCAGTTGATAAAAGCGGAGTGAGTGGCAGTGTAACGTAGTGGTTACCAGCAGAAGGCTACCTGAGCTCAAACCCCAGCTCCAAAATCGACTGCTGCACCAAACCAGGCAAAGTGCTTAAACTCTGCATGTCTCAGGCTCCTTAATTTGCAAAATGGGATAAAAATAACCATCGTATAAGGTTGTCGTAAAATTTAAATGAGTACCTTGATTTAAAGCATTTAAAACACCCTGGCATATACAAATGTTATGTAAGTTTTAGCTGTTAACATAAATATTGTAAATAATAGATGTTATGAAATCAGTGGGCGTGGAGCTGCGCAAGATCACGTGAATCCACCTCTTGCATCAGCATGATCTGGATGCGAGACTTGGAGTCAAAGGACATCATTTTGGAGCTTTAAGATTTGACTGCCTTGTTGGATTTTGGACTTGCATGGGGCCTGTAGCCTCTTTGTTTTGGCCAATGTCTCCCATTTGGTATGGCTGTATTTACCCAATGTCTGCACCCCCATTGTATCTAGGAAGTAACTAACTTGCTTCTGATTTTACAGGCTCATAAGCAGAAGGGACTTGCCTTGTCTCAGATGAGACTTTGGACTGTGGACTTTTGAGTTAATGCCGAAATGAGTTAAGACTTTGGGGGACTGTTAGGAAGGCATGACTGGTTTTGAAATGTGAGGACATGAGATTTGGGAGGGGCCAGAGGTGAAATGATATGGTTTGGCTATGTCCCCACCCAAATCTCATCTTGAATTGTAACTCCCACAATTCCCACATGTCATGGAAGGAACCCTGTGAGAGGCGACTGGGTTATGCGGGCGGGTCTTTCCCATGCTGTTCTTGTGATAGTGAATAAGTCTCATGAGATCTGATGGCTTTAAAAAAACAGGAGTTTGCCTGAACAAGTTCTCTCTTTGCCAGCCACCCTCCACATAAGATGTGACTTGCTCCTCCTTGCCTTCCACCATGATTGTGAGCCCTCCCCAGTCACATGGAACTGTGAGTCCAATTCAACTTCCTCCTTTTGTAAATTGCCCAGGCTTGGGTATGTCTCTATCAGCAGCATGAAGATGAACTAATACAATTACATTGTACTATATAATGAAATAATTATACAACTCACCATAATGTAGAATCAGTAGGAGCCCTGAGCTTGTTTTCCTCCAACTAGTCCCATCTGGGGGTGATGAGAGACAGTGACAGATCATCAGGCATTAGATTCTCATAAGGATTGCACAACCTAGATCCCTCACATGTGCAGTTCACAATAGAGTTCACACTCCTATGAGAATCTAATGCCGCTGCTGATCTGACAGAAGGTGGAGCTCAGGCAACAATTCAAGCAATAGAGAGTGGTTGTAAATACAGATGAAGCTTTGCTCTCTCGCCTGCCACTCACCTCCTACTGTGCAGCCCAATTCCTGGCAGGCCACAGACTGGGGACCTCTACCCCAGGTGATGGAATAAGGGGGTGGGAACTTTGGGAAGTAATTAGGTCCTCATGGTAGAGCCCTCATGAACAGAATTAGTGTCCTTATAAGAAAATGACCAGAGAGTTAGCTCACTCTCCCTCTGCTCTTCACCACGTGAGGATACAACCAGAAGTCAGCTGTTGACAACCCCGAAGAGGCCTTCACCAAACCCGACCCTGCTGACACCCTGATACCAGACTTCCAGCCTCCAAAACTGTGAGGAATATATTTCTGTTGTTTGTAATCCACCCAGTCTATGGTATTTGTTATAGCTGCCCTATCTAAGATAATATATTATGTAATATCAAAGGAAAGGCAGTTTTGGAAACCTGGACAAATACATACTTTACTTACTTTGATTTGTTTCTCTAATTGACCAAGGGAGAAAGTAGAAAAGGATGCCCAGAAAGAGTATTTGTTGAACTACATCAAATTATTGCTATTCAGCATTTCTTTATAGCAATTTCATTTGTTTAAAGCTGTTATTAAGTGGGGCATCAAAAAGTTTGCTTTTCCTGGTTGTGAACTACCAGGGCTTGCCTTGAACCTAAGGCCAAGAATTGCATGTGGATTTGTGGACACTGGGCTCATCTGTTGAGTAATTTTTAACCCTCATATGGTCCACAGATACTCATTTGTGAACACATGTATGATTAGCCATGAGTGTATTAGGAGATATTTCCTTCTAGCCTGAACTTTTAAGTGAGCAAGGGCAACTGAGGATGGCCTGAAGCATCAATGGTGTTACCCGAACTAATTGATGGGGCCTTCTCTTAAAGTGTTAAAGTTTAAATTTATATAATCTTTAAACTGAAAGACATATGAGGTGACCTTCCTCTAGCACACATCCTCTCCCTCCTGTTCCCCCATCCCAGGGAGTGCCTCTACAGTGTTACCAAAGGAAATATCCAGCCCTTTTTCTTTTTCTATTTTTTTTTTTTTTTTTTTTTTTGAGGAGTGCAGTGGCACAATCTCGGCTCACTGCAAGCTCCGCCTCCTGGGTTCACACCATTCTCCTGCCTCAGCCTCCCGAGTAGCTGGGACTACAGGCGCCCGCCACCACACCTGGCTAATTTTTTGTATTTTTAGTAGACGGGGTTTCACCATGTTAGCCAGGATGGTCTCGATCTCCTGACCTCATGATTCACCCGCCTCAGCCTCCCAGAGTGCTGGGATTACAGGCGTGAGCCACCATGCCCAGCCTAGCCCTTTTTCAATGTGCAAAGTTAGTTTTTTAAAATCCATCCATAAAGGTATAAAAAAAATAGTAAGTCTTCCTCACCTATCCTCAATAACTGATCTCTTTCCCTAAAATAAACATGCTTAAGAGTTTCCCAGGTAGTTAACCAGAAAAATTAGTATGTTTTTACTTGTATTTATGTTTATGCTTTTTAGAATTTACACAAATGGGAGTTTAACATACATGTTAGTCCATTTTGTGTTGCTATAAATATCTAAGACTGAGACAGAGGAAAATAAATTTCAAAAGAACAAGGGATAGTTAAGAAGCCTGGGAATGAAACTATAGAAGAGAGATCATGAATTAGGAGATAAATATATTAAAGAGGCTCATACAGTTAGTTTATTTATAAAGAAAAGAAAGGGTCGGGTGCAGTGGCTCATACCCGTAATCCCAGCACTTTGCAAGGTCGAGGTGGGTGGATCCTTTGAGGTCAGGAATTTCAGATCAGCATGACCAACATGGTGAAACCCCATCACTATTACAAATACAAAAAAATTAGCCGGGTGTGGTGGCACATGCCTGTAGTCCCAGTTGCTCAGGAGGCTGAATCAGGAGAATTACTTGAACCTGGGAGGCAGGGGTTGCAGTGAGCTGAGATTGCATCACTGCACTCCAGTCTGGGTGGCAGAGCGAGACTCTGTCTCAAAAAAAAGAAAAAAGAAAAAGAGAAAAGGTTTCTTTGGCTGATGGTTCCCCAGGCTGTAGAAGAAGCATGGCAGCAGCACCTGCTTCTGGTGAGAGCCTCAAGAAGCTTTTAGTCACAGTGGGAGGGAAGGGGGAACAGGCGTGTCACATACCAGAGCAGGAGCAAGAGAGAGGGGAGCAAGGACAGCACCAAGCCGTTCGTGAAGGATTCACCTGCATGTCCCTACCACCTTCCACCAGGCCTCACCTGCAGTGTTAAGGATCACATTTCAACAAACACCCAAACTATGTCAACATGCATGCTGCTTTTTATGCTTTTTTAACTTAAAGATCTGCTTGGAAATCCCCATTATGTACAGACAGAAAACCATTCTGAAGTGCATGAGGAATGCTTCTAAGGTTTCAGAAAGACCAGCTTGTCTGCTGGGAAACTAGTTGGTTGGTCAGGTTATGACAGTGGTGACAGTCCTATTATAACAGCAGCTTAGGCTAGAAAAAAAATCTGTAGAGAATTCCATTGCATAGATGCGTCCCTAATTTTTTTAAACAGTCCCTTATTCATGACCTTCTATGTTTCTCCCAGTTTTTTGCCATTACAAATGTTGATACAGGCATATTCTTGGCACAGGAATTCACTATTTTTGAGGCAATCTGTTCTGCTGCAGAACATTCCAGTTTTTATAAAATTTGTCCTTGAATTGATCTAATATCCAATACCTTTGGAGTTTAAAGCATTGGTCATAATTTAAAATGTTGGGGTCAGAGAGACAAAGAAACATAGAGAATAATGTGTTCTTCAGGTTATAAGACATTTTGAGCTATGTATTTCAACATACATCCTGTTGGGCTAGACAGATTTAACACATAAAAACACTTGAGACCCAATTAATTTGAATTTAGATAAGTAATGAATAAATTTTAGTATAAGTTTGTTCCATGCAATATCTGGGGTACAATTATACTTTAAAAGTATTCATTGTTTATCTAAAATTCATGTTTAATTGGGTATTTTCTAAGTATCTGGTAACCCTTCGTCTGAGTTTCTTCCACCTTAAAATGACCCTTTCTGTGACCATTTCTCATATTAGTTTGTTCCCACAGGCTCTGGTTTTGGAGTCATCTTCAAACCATGACACAGAGCTCCAGAGAAACCTAGAGTTGGTCTTTCCTTTGCTAAGCCCACTCAGCACTGTGTCAGCCATTTCTATCCATCCCGTAAAGCTTGTGCCCCAGATGCAGACCTGTGAGTGAGGGAGGATCCACACATTTGGCTCCTACCACACCAGAGAGAGACGGAACTATTCCGAAAGGAAAGGAGAATGACCATCTCTATTACCTACAAAGTGTGTTACTGGAAAACCACTGAACAGCCCTGCTTTACGATCTCACTTCACTGGGCCACTATTTCCTTCAGTACAAAAGGAAGTCATTAAACTAGAATTCTTCAAATCAAATAATCTACTCACTCTAATAATAACACAAAGTACAATGCCACTGGTACTTTCTTTAATGCAAACACTATATATTTATTATTCAACCCATACTGCGAATTTCTTTTTTACATATATATTTTTTTTGTAACTTTGTCAAGTGGTTGGTTTATTTTTAAGCTTTCACAGTAGCCAAAGCAGGCAGGTTTCCATATAACGCATCATACTGAGGCTATATTAATTATTCATCAACGAGATCATGTGAGCCAGGGTGCAGGCATTGGATCCATTTATTTTGACACTTTAACAACCAGTTTGGATTGGCTGTATTGTTAATCAACAGAGTTCAACTGGTTGTTAATGAGCATAAACACATACAGATCCTAGAGGGTAGACTTGGCTTCAATTTTAACCACGAAAAGAAGTGATGAAGAAAGGGAAGAATGTGGAGTGAAAGAGGGGAAAAAAATGATTGAGAGAACAGGAAGAAGTGGCTAAAGGAGGCAAAGCAAGGGAGGGGCACTGATCACTCTCCCCATTCCTGCTTCTCCCACTCAGCCCAGGTCATTTCTATTAGACCATAATTTTCCTAAGTAGCCCTGATAAAATGCATCATATTACATTCATCATTCTGCAACTTCCTTTTTCACTCAGTGATATTTCCTGAAGCTTTTTCCAGGTTGGCACTTACGGCTCCACCTCACCGTTTTTACTACTACATACTCTGTCATTGTAAAAATACACCACAATTTATTTAGTCTCCTATTAAGTTGTTTACCTTTATTGCTATTATAAACAATGTTGCAATAAATATGCTTGTTCATTCTTTCTTAGGTACATTCAAGAGGTTTTCTTAAATGTAACATCTGAAAAGTAGAATTTCCTAGTCAAAGAAAATGTGGGACTTTATTTTATTTTATTTTTATTTATTTATTTATTTATTTTTGGCGGAGTCTCGCTCTGTGGCCCAGGCTGGAGTGCAGTGGCCGGATCTCAGCTCACTGCAAGCTCCGCCTCCCGGGTTCACGCCATTCTCCTGCCTCAGCCTCCCGAGTAGCTGGGACTACAGGCGCCCGCTACCTCGCCTGGCTAGATTTTTGTATTTTTTAGTAGAGACGGGGTTTCACTGTGTTAGCCAGGATGGTCTTGATCTCCTGACCTCGTGATCCGCCCGTCTCGGCCTCCCAAAGTGCTGGGATTACAGGCTTGAGCCACCGCGCCCGGCCTAAATGTGGGACTTTAAATAGATCCTGTCAATTTTTTGAAAAGGTCTGGAAGGTAATAATTTATTCTCTTGGGGAGGGGACTGCTGTAACAGTCAAAAGGAATTTTATCCTTATCTATAATTATTAATTATTCACATAATCATTAATATAATTTTTAATTATTTAAAAATGAAAATAAATTAATTTATTAATTATATCATGAAACAATAATTTTTAAAAAAAGAATATTTAGACACACAACACATCAATGGCTTAAACAACTTTGAGTATCAAAGAGATCCATTCAGCCTGCCTCTCCCATCAGGGTACCTGCCTATGGGTGAAAATAACTGTCCTACTGAAAAAAGGCTGAACCTACACACATACACACACACACACTCACACACACACACACACACACACACACACAGAGGACTGACTAAAAGGCACCCTTGAACAGGCTAAACACATGGCCTTGTATCCAAATCTGATACAAGGGCTCTGGATGGGGCTGGAGTTTCTGAGGGAACCACTAAGGAGTAGCTTCCATTCAAGTTCTGAATAGTTTATTAGGTTGGTGCAAAAGCAATTGTGGTTTCTGCCATTACTTTTAATAAACAAAGAATTAAGGTGGAGACCAAAATACTTTTAGTAAGTTGATTTTGGTAGGTTTGAGGTTAAAAATTCCATGTGTCAGTAAAGAGTCCTACTAATACTGAGCCTCAGAATTAGGCAGACTTACCTGCCAGTCATGTCCCTAGCCCAATACCCTGCCCCCGTCAGTCCAGATCCCAGTCGAATTCAGATGGCACACTCAAAATTAAGATAATTCAAGGAAATTTGATCAAAAGTGTGGACAGGGAAAGTACTCTGAGGTGAAGACCAGCATGTGTATTAAATCCAATCCCCAGGCAGCAGACACCTGAGACAGATGTGCAGGCAGGGAGTGTTCTGGGCAGTGGCCTTGATCAAGATCAGTGTCCATGGAGAATGAAAGAAGTGGGATTGGACAAAGGGAGGTATGAACTGCAATGAAGTTGTGATGAAGGCTTCAGTCAACACCTACTCGTTTGGGGAGTAGGATGAACCCTCCTAGATGTCTTGCTAGGTGCAGGGAAATTGAACCTTTCTACCTCTGCATTGACCACACACTGAATTGGGCTGTACATTCCCTGGGGAGGGGAGTATGGTCTGGGTAAAGAGATGTGGCTCAGTTTTTGCTAAAGGCAATTACTGGAGAGGTACTCAGCTAAGCATCACAGGTTACCCACACTCTCACTAGCTGGGAGAATGATGTTAGCTCTGACAAGGTATCTGGGCAGTGCCCACAGCATGAACTCAGATTCAGCCCCAGGCCACTTGGATTCACTTTCATTTTATAGTAAAACTTGGGAACAGCCCCTCCAAGGTTCTTGCTGGCCTATTTTCCTAGGTAAACTTAACAAAAGGAAGGCTAGTCACGTGAATTATAGCCCCAGGACTCCCCACCCCCATGCTGCAGTTGGTTTCAAGGTAACTACACACATCATTTCTCTCCTCTCCTACTCATTCTAGATTCTCCTCACCCTTGGCTAACACCTCTGATGGTCTAAGCAGCTTACCTGTTGGGGTCACTCCCACCTTCATCAATAAGATCTGAGCCTTTCTCAGGCCATGACCACTGCATTTGTCCATTTTTTGTTGAAATCAGGCAAGGGGGTTCCAAGAGAACCCCAGGGAGTAACAGCAGCCCTACCTCCTCCTGATCATCAGGGCCCACTACTGCCACTGGGATGAAGACTATTTCCCTTTTCTGATAGACTTTGGCATGAGCAACATTCAGTAAGCATAGCTTAAAGCTTAATGCGCCTCCTGCTGAGTTTCCTGGTGGAAATGTTCTCCCTTTAGAAACCAGGACTTCTAAACCACAAAAGCCTGGGAGTGTAGTAAGAAGCACAAATTCCCTACATTGGTCACTTGAAGTGATATAAGCTGGCCTATGCCTGTTTCCACTCTTTGATTTCCAGACTCGCACTTGCTATCTACTGGGGACACAGCCCCCAAGAATGGTTGTTGATTTAGGACATATATATTACGTCTGGAGGACAGTGCTGATCTTTACAGCTTATCATCTCCAAACTGGGTCCTCAGTGGTTAGTAAGCAGCTGTTTTTTCACTCTATCAGACCTCAACTTCTGAGTGACACAGGATGTGATAAGGCCAGGGGCTACCATAGTCAAGGGCCCACTACCGCACCTCCTTGTTTTTAACTGAGTTCTCTATCTCTCTGTCCAATGGAGTGCTACATGGGATCCTATGTCCGTGAGTCAAGCCCTTTGAGAGTCATGCTGGTAGATTATTTCAGCAGAAAAGGCAATCTTGTATCTGGGGTACATGTTGATTCAGTCAACACAAAACACTGCTCCTTCCGAGATGAGAGAGTTCCAATGCAATCTCTTGCCACCAACTGGCTGGTTGTTCTCCACAGAGGATGTGCTAAATCAGTGGCTCAGTACTGGCCTGTGTTCCTACAAGGCTGGACATTCAGAGTGGTAGATCAGTCTTAGTAAGAGGGCACCCATGCTGTTGGATCTATGCATAGCTTCCATCCCTGCCGCCATGGTGTGAGGTCCATTTGTCAGCATCAGAGTGATCAATGACTGATGTCAACTAGCTGGGTCCTTTTGCCTACTGGGTTGTAGTGCCTTTTCCCTGGAAGATGCTCTCTGTTGAGCATTAATATTTGATACAAAGCTTGTCACACATTATGTTCTCTCTCAAAGAGGCTTTCATGCACTTCTTCCCCAGGTTTCTTCATCCCTAATCCTCCAATCTTTCTCCTTCCTGGCTCTGATTAACTGGACAAGCCATTTTTTACTGACAATGAGCCCACATGTGTTCTTACTGTAGACCACTTCTCTTTGCACACAAAGTGGGTAAACATGTACACTTCCCAGATCTCTGCTTGTTAGAAGAATTTCTCTTCAGTCTTTCTTTCAGGCCAGCCCCGAACAGAGCTGTAGTAAGCAGGTCATTTACTGCTCATACCCATATAAAGAGCCAACTCCTCTGTGAACCAAGTTTGGCCTTTTACCTCCTTCATCAGCTCCTAGGGGCTCCTGCCCCCACGGAGACATGGGTGTGAGCTGAGGGAGAGACACTAGTGCAAGAGTGGCAGGTGAATGGGTCTGTGCCTGCAGGTGCCCGGCCCCAGATGTGGCTCTTTCATTTTACCAGGAATTTCTTGTGGGAGTGTAAGATTTTGTGATTTGGTGGGTCTGACAGAGACCAAAGGAGTTCACTGATGTATGTCATTCAGGTCAGCCTCCTGGAGCCTGGAGATGGGTGGAGAAGCATAGACAGTGGATTAAAGGCAGACAGAAGATACTCAGGTCACCCCTAAATCCTGCCCACTCCAGGGGCAGAGCCCTGGAGGAAGAGCAGAACTTGTGTGTTTCCATAGGTAGCTCATTTCCAATAATTCTTCCCAGATTAATCAATCAGTAAATGATGTCCACCTTCCAGGAATAGAATGAGTAAAGGGGAAGAGAGAGGTCAGAAATATGCTTAGGGAAAATTCCTATTACTGGAAACCCAGAAGGAACGAAGCATTCCTGCTCCAGTAAGCACAATGGATCTGGTTCTCCAGGCCCAGAAGAACTAAACGCAGCCTCATAGGGGAGGTCCCATTAACAGCTAGAATGTTCTGATGCTGCTGTCCAACAAAACCTTCTGTGGAGATGAAAACGTTCTAAAAGTCTGTGCTGTCCAGGAGAGTCACTGGCCACATGTGGTTACTGAGCACTCTATATGTGGCTACTGTGACAGAGGAAAGGAGTTGTTTTAGATTTAATTGTAATTTATTTAAACTTAAATAGCCATATGTGGCTAATAGCTACTGTATGGGACAGCACAGAGACTAGGGAATGTGTAGGCACTGACTTTACAGGAAAACACCCTTAGACCCCGATCACACCTTCCCATGGAGCTAATGAAAGCACGGGCCCTTTCACCTAAATCCATTGAAACAGGTTTCTGAGTCATTCAGGCCCCAGGTCACTGCTCACCAGCTGTGTGATTTCAAGCAAGCGCTTTACTCTCTGAGATTCAGTTTTCTTATCTGTGAAACGAGAATAATACTTTATAGGGCTGTTGTGGATATTAATGAGAGAACACCTGTAAGATGTCTGGTCTATAGGGGTCATTTTATTAACACCCCCTGAAACCAGACCCCAGCCTCAACTTTCTAACCTCAACATTCTTCTACTTCTGCTTTTCCTTAGCGAATCCCTGGAATATCAGCCAGTTCTTTAGTCTGAGCTTGCTATCCCACTGTGGAAGAAGAAAGTCAACAGGGCTTCCTGCTTTGGATATTCATATTTATTGACCTCAGAGAACTGCAGACATGGATCACTTAGAGTATGAAACAGAGGGTACTTTACTTTTTGGGGAGGGAGGAGTGGAGTTCATTCTGTAATCTCATAAACATAGCATTACCTTCTACAACATCCGCAGTTTACCCTAACAACAAAATTACTTAATCAAAATCAGCAGTCTCATTGCATCAGTGGAAGTGAGATTCTCACCTATTTTTGCTGCCAGATCCTGGGAGTAAAAGATGAGAGGCTGAAACTCTCAGTTAAGAGCCCTCGTTTTAGAATTACGTAATTCCTCATGGGCAAACAGCCAGAGCCAAATTTGGCAATTCACCAGGGCTCGCTGGAGGCCGACTTCTCCTCCGTTTGTTTGGCTGCTTGGCGAGTTGCTTTTGTTATGGTTTGGGATGTCATAAGTGATGTTGTGAGCTGTGCGAGTATTCTCAAGTCTGCCATTTGGCCTGTTGTTGGGGGGAGGAGAGCGCTTCCTTTGTTTTGGGAGCTCAGTAATGATTTTGTTATTTCTGTGGAGGAGGTGTCGGGAAGTTCAGAGGTTCCAATTTTAATCAAGCTCCACTAAGGATCCTTCTGATGAATTTATGTTTTAATTTTTTATCCAAGTCTCAGCACCAGACATCATATACACAAATAAAATGTATGAACCTGGCCTGGGGATTGGGAGTTGAGAAACCTTGCTAAGTTTCAGGGATGAGTTTTAACATCAGAGCCTCCTCATCTTTTTACTTGTTCTTACCTATGCAAAATCCTGTTATGAAGGCACAAAGTAGGTCAGGCCCAACTGTACCAAAACAGAACATAGTGAAGGAATTATAAAGATATCCTTAAAAGCCTGTGCTGTCCATGCTAAGACACACTTTCACAGGTTTTCTTTTGCTGGTAATCCTGCTAGTCAACCTCATGTCAGTGAACTAACTCTTCCACCTTTGTCCAGACAGCAGTAGGAAGCCAGCAATCCTAACAATGTTGTGTGGAAAAGGGCAGTGTGTATTTACGGTAATCAAAAGCACTGAGAACCTTCAGAAACTTCTATCCCAGTCTGATGTACTCTTATGAGACTTTCTGCTCTTTCTAGGGGCTTTGTTTTTCATGAAAAATAATAAAATAACTTTCATTAGTTCCCTCTCAACCCCTAAAAATCACTTTGTACTATTCTTTCTTTTTTTTTTTTTTTTTTTGAGACGGAGTCTCGCTCTGTTGCCCAGGCTGGAGTGCGGTGGCCGGATCTCAGCTCACTGCAAGCTCCGCCTCCCAGGTTCACGCCATTCTCCTGCCTCAGCCTCCTGAGTAGCTGGGACTACAGGCGCCCGCCACCGCGCCCGGCTAGTTTTTTGTATTTTTTAGTAGAGACGGGGTTTCACCATGTTAGCCAGGATGGTCTCGATCTCCTGACCTCGTGATCCACCCGTCTCGGCCTCCCAAAGTGCTGGGATTACAGGCTTGAGCCACCGCGCCGGGCCTTGTACTATTCTTTAAAAAAAAGTGTGTATGAACAGAACACACCAGCATATCTTCAGATTACCTGCATTTAAATAACTCTACCAGTTTGCAAACCTTTCTGGAAAGATGGGGAAAAAAGTTTTAGGCAACTTGCCATCTTAAAATGAGCTAAAGTTAAATCCCTAGAGAAAAAGAGAAAGTGGGAAGAGTTGTTGTCCCAATGCCTTCAAAGACAAATGGAATTGATTAGGGCACAGAGCAAGCAAAAAGAAAACAAAAAGTCACGTTCTAACTATAGTAGGGTGTTTTTCTCTCCAGAGGTCTTTCTCCAGGAGAAGTCCACATTAGAAAACATTTATCTCATGGAACTCCAGTCTTAGCAGCCCAATGTAGAGGCTCCAAATCTGCTTATCTGGGCAGAGAGGAAGTACGTACTTCATTCCTTGTTCTGAAAAATGCTGGTAAACCAGTGGACCTTGTGCCTGATCTGCTGTCCTTGTCAATAATTGCAGATTTCCTTCTCAATATCTCTTTCCCCACCTCCTTCAGAGGGCCATTTGGAGAGAAAACCAGTTCCTAAATAGATGCCCAGAAAAATGTGAGTGAAAGGGCTGCTCCATGAACACCCTCCCCAGCAGGGGCACAAGGAAATGATGTCATCTGGTTTCTTATTTGCCCAACCAGAGGGTGATCTGAGAGTTTCATCCCACTACAGAGTGAAAATGTTTGCTCAGTTCCTTTCCAGCCCCACATCCCCACCCATATCCCTGGGAGCATCTATGCAATCAGATAGCATAGGCAGCACCATCACAACTAGTATTGTCATTCTAAACACTTCTGCCAGATCCCTTTTTTCTTCCCATTGTCACTTCATACAAAAAAAAATAGCCTCAAAGTGGAAAGCAGAGAAGTAAAGTAGATGGCTTAGGCGCAGTGCCCTACTGAACAGCAGAATATCCCCTCTCATATGTGTCGGGGTCCTTCAGGGACCTCTCTGCCTACAGCTCCTCCCCCTGATCAAGCCTCAGGCTGCCCCTCATCCCCCATGTGCAGCCTCTTATCTCTAGAGTCCAAGGTAGTGTTGCAAACAGAGATCTAGAGATGTGGTATTATGGAATAGTCCTGAGCTAAGTCAGGCGTGGAGCCCAAGCCCAGATACCCTCAGAAGTACAATCTTCTGCAAATTACTTAACCTCTGTGAGCCTCAATTTCCTCATGTGGTACATGTGGATAATAACACTTAGTTCACGGAGCCGGTATGAGGCTCAGAAAAGATAATATACAAAAGCTTCTAGTTTGGCACATAGTAAGAGCTCAAAAAATATCAATGCTTTCTCTCTTGCATAAAATTGTCAATTAATCTGAATGAATAAATCACCCTTTCTTTTTTTCCCTCTTTCTCTTTCTGTCTTACACACAGACACACACACACACACACACACACACACACACACACACTTAAGGCAAGACAAGACAAAAGGTACAGAGGAGTAAATGAGAGGAACACATCTAGTGGCATTCAAGCTTCCTAGACTATAGTGACCTCATCTATAAAATAAGGAGGTTGGGTTGCATGATTTTGAGATTTGATGAAAAACTGAATTGATCTGTGAGGAAGAGAAAAGAAGTAAATGGACACAGGAATGACAGCCTGCAAGCAAGATGGGAGGTGGGATCACAGTCTCCAGAACACCTACAAGAATAAGAAGGCTTTGCTGGAGAGGGTGACAGAGATTCCTTCCAATTTCCTCAGAGACCCCAGTCCCAGAGGATGCAGGAAGACATAGGATCTAGCCAGCATGAATGCCACTCGACAAACGGTAGATATGCCAGAGGTGTTTGAACCAGAGCAACTCCATCTTGAGTAGGGGCTGGATAAAATGAGACTGAGACCTACTGGGCTACATTCTGAGATGGTTAGGCATTCTAAGTCACAGGATGAGATAGAAGGTTGGCACAAGATACAGGTCATAAAGCCCTTGCTGATAAAACAGTTTGCAGTACAGAAGCCGGCTAAATCTCACCAAAACCAAGATGGCAATGAGAGTGACCTCTGGTCATCCTCACTGTTACCTTCCCACCAGCACCATGACAGTTTACAAATGTCATGGCAATGTCAGGAAGTTACCTTATATGATCTAAAAGGGGGAGGCATAAGTAATCCTCCCCTTGCTTAGCATATGATCAAGAAATAACCTTAAAATTGGGCAACCAGCAGCCCTCAGGGCTGCTCTGTCTATGGAGTAGCCATTCTGTATTCCTTTACTTTCTTAATAAACTTGCTTTCACTTTACTGTATGAATTTGCCTTGAGTTATTTCTTGTGCTAGATCCAAAAACCCTCTCTTGGGGTCTGGATCGAGACCGTTTCCCATAACAGATAGGTAACCAGTTCAGCGATGTATACACAAACAAAATTTCATCAAGGCTGGAAATGCTTCTTCCCCTTTAGTTTCTGTCACAATGGCTGTTGAGTCAAACTACAGGGGCGGGGGCAGGCATGAAGAGGAGGTTCAAGCAGATCCCCATCATGTAGACGCTTTCCTCCAGGCTTGCTCCTGAGTCCAGACTCCTTGAATCAGTCATTCCGAATTTACCCTTCTTTTCTAGCTGACACTTGTGAAATGAGGAAACAGCTGGGCCAGATATTTTATTATGAGGCATATGAGGGAGTGAAGAAAATACGAGGTACTGGCCAGAATGGGCAAGATGTCTTTCAGGATAGGTGTTATCTTGAACTGGAGACTGGGAGATGCCTGGGTGGTAGTCAGAAACTAGGTGGTCCCGGACAACTGCCAGAGACCCGCCCATTCAGTGCCCAGTAGATATTCTAAACAAGCAAAATTTCTTGCATTTCTGGAAAGGGTGTTGGCTTTTAATTTAAATTCAGTTTAGTTCAACAGCATTCTTTCCCCCATCTCGTGTTGAAGGTTGCCTGTCCTTGAGGAAAGTGAGGATTGCCTTTGGTGCCTTTAGTTGGTAATTCAAAGACATGGGGAATTTCGTTTCCTCAGCTCCAGGCATGAGAGGTGTCTATGCCTGGGCACAGAAGGGCCAGTGCAGCTGTACTGTGCTCATTTCTCCTGCAGACAGATGGATCTGCACATCCCCATGGACACTGGGCTCTCTATCCGACCAGGATCACAGAAAATAAAACCAAACATTATTCGCTTGCTGATTAAAAATAAAAATAAAAGGAGCGGGATTAGGCCTCAAATGTGCTTCCTTCACTAGTAGGGTTCTTTTCTTTGCTTTTAACTCAGGTGAAATGGCCATGCTCTCATTATAAAACTGTGGGAGAGTGAGAAACACAAGGAAAATACAGATTTCTGGTGAAATAAGTATTACAGAGGCTTTCCTCCCCTTGTAGCTGTGTTGTAAGAACTGAAAAACTTTTTACAATTTTCTCGAATTATAACTCTGAGGAAGTTCACTCAACCCATTCAATCCATTCAAAGCTGCACCCCACACTGTGACCCCACATTCCAGCTCGGTCCCAGACCGTATCAGCTGTCGGTGTTCCAGTTCCCACAGTCAAACCATGTGACTTTGTGGAGAGCTCAGCGGCACGAATTCCCTCTGCACTGTCCGCCTTTCTTCACTATGTATTGAATGAAAGAACAGTTGACAGAGGAGAGTTTGTGTCTCCTCTGAGGTTTCTTCACTTCCCAGTGAGTTTGCAGAGAACCTACAGAGAAACTGGGTCAGGTACTACAAAAGTCCTGCAAAGGTTTGCCATCCGGAGGTGGAGAAGAAATACATGTTTTCACCATTTCTGCATTTTTGCCCATCAGTACTGCACCCGCCTCAAGCAGATCAGGCCATTGTTAGAGTGAGCACTGATTAGAATACCAAAGCCTAGAGCTAAGCTTTTTCACTAAAAGAGAAACCGACTTGCAGACTTTGCAGGATTGAGAGGCCCAAGTCTCTGGAGCTAGATGAGCTTGTTTGATTTAGTGGCAGCACCAATCTGATCCTTTAAATTGTTTCCTAGCAGAATGTAACCAGCACTTTTGAAAGTCAGTCTGACTGTAATTTGCTACTAATTGTAGCTTAAAATGAGCTGCTCTGGGCCCAGCTGATAGCAAAGCATAAATTCAAGTGGCTGCTCTCAGGATGCCCTTGGATTAAGGTGAGCTTTAGTATGCTCACTACCTGGGCTTCTGGAAATTGGATAATTTCTATAACTATCATACATATCACCCCTACTCATCAAATTAAGGTAAGCCCCTAGATGATGGAAAAGATAAGAATTGCTCTGGGTGGCATTTAAATTTTAGCAAAAATCAGTGTCATTGTAACTGACTGTGTTTTTTTGGTTACATGAGTGAGTTCTTTAGTAGTGATTCGTGAGATTTTGGTGCACCCTTCACCCATGTATACACTGCACCATATCTATAGTCTTTTATCCCTTGTCCCTCTCCCACTCTTCCCCCAAAGTCCCCAAAGTCCATTGTATCATTCTTATGCCTTTGCGTCCTCATAGCTTAGCTCCCGCATACCAGTGAGAACATATGATGTTTGGTTTTCCATTCCTGAGTTACATCATTTAGAATAACAGTCTCCATTCTCATCCAGGTCACTGTGCAGTTTGCTTCTATCATGCCTTTCTCTGGCTACCCATCTTCTGAGATTTTTCCTGCTCTTTCCTTAGGTCATTTACCCCTTAGGGCCATATCCACAAAATGTGGTACATAGACCACCTTAGGCCTTTGCAAAAATGCAAACCCCTAGACCCTAATCTTACTCTAGTAAATCATAACTTGGCTGTGGGGTAGGAGGCAGTTCCAGGAATCACCATGTAAAATAAGATCCCTGAGGATTCTGATGTACATCTACCTTTGAGAACCACTGCCTCATAGGGAGTAGAATCATTCATCCCTATGAGATTTTTAAGTAAAAAAATTGAGTACTTTAAAGTAAAAAAATGGATTGGAGTGAAATGGAAACCAAGAGGAGAATGTGGATTGGAGGTGCTAGGATAAGCTCCTTCGTTGCTCTCCAAGCTCTACCACTGCCCTGTCCCTGCCACCCTGGGTATCACAATCCTAGACTGACCAGGTTGGATTCAGGGCTGGTATCAAGATCACAGAGCACATTTTGGGGTACTCCATAATTTGACTTTGGTCTCCTCCTTTTCTCTCTCATGCACTCCAGTCTGGTCAGTGGCTCTCTTCTGCTCGCTTAAGCCATGCTCATGCCAGGCTTTATGTCTTTGTTCACCCTGTCCCCTCCTTTCCACATAGAAAGTCTTGCCTCTGACCCTGACGTATTCTAATCCTACTGTCTTTCCTGTTTAAATCTTAATCCCGTGTAAACCTTTTCCAATCGTTTCAGAACACTTTCATCTCTCCATTCTCTGAAACTTTGCTTCCCCTAGAATGTCTTAATTTAAAAAAAAAAATTAGAATTTAATTATGACATTTGTGTAAGCTTCATCTTGCCAGCTAGATTTTGAAGTTCTCTGGCCAAAGAGACAGACATTTTAATATTTCCTTCAGTTTCTAGCACTGAGCACAAAGTAAGTAAATGGTGTGAACCTAATACGTTCTTTTTAAATTATTGATTGATGGAATGCCTCCCTGCCTGCCCAGAAGATTATGTGGTAATTTCAGCCACCCCATCATGTCTGACCTTAGCCAATGGCAACAGTTGAAAGTCAGTGGTATTACAGAAGACACTGAAAATTGGTACAAAAAATGTGCACAGAGGACAGCACTCCATTGGTCATTATTTATTAAGCCTCCACTGTATGCCAGGCACTTGGTTAGATGTGGAGAATAGAGTGATAAGTAAAACACCCTCGCAGCTCTCATGGGATTCCTGCCTCCTGGTAGAGACAGAGATTACTCAGGTGATCATAAAAATTCATATAAGTTTGCAACATGATACACATTAGAAAGAAAGGATGTCAGGCTGGGCATGGTGGCTCACACCTGTAATTCTAGCACTTTGGGAGGCTGAGGTGGATAAATCACAAGGTCAGGAGTTCAGGACGAGCCTGGCCAACATGGTGAAACGCCATCTCTACTAAAAATACAAAAAATTAGCCGGGCGTGGTAGCAGGTGCCTGCAATCCCAGCTACTCAGGAGGCTGAGGCAGGAGGATCGCTTGAACGTGAGAGGTGGAGGTTGCAGTGAGCCGAGATCACACCATTGCACTCCAGCCTGGGTGACAGAGCGAGACTCCGTCTCAAAAAAAGAGAGGGAGAGAAAAAAAAAAAAAGGATATCATGTGGGCTCTGAAAGCAAGAAACAGGAGGACCTGTTTGCTCTGGGGTTTGAAGGAAGACAATTGTGCAGGAAACAGAATTTGGAGCCTCCAGGTTAAGACTCTGCAAACCTCCTTCCCTCTGACTACTCTCATCTCCCATTCTCTAAAAATTACCGTTGCAAGACCTTTCTTTTAGGGGTCCCCAAACTATTAAAGAGCTGCTTAAATCCATGTGGCTGAATTGTGACTGCCAGGTGATTCATCTAATTTATACCAAAATTGGCCAAATCCCTTGGACTTTCTGGCAATAAAATGGGTATGATAATAGAGCCTTGCTAAATCCGCACTGTGAAGACGAAATGGCTCCCAATCAGCAGAGATTTAGCTCCAAATTATTTCTTTGTTAAGAAAGCCCCGCCACCCCCCCCAAAAAATAAAGGAATGAAGGGAAAGGAGTGTGTGTGTGTGTGTGAATGTGTAAGCAAGAAAACAGTTATCCCTGTTACAGTGGGTTCTTAATAAAACTCAGTTACACATTTCAACTGCTCTCTTGTGACTTTCTGTGGGTTGCAACAAAGGAATATTTTAAGGGGTTCCAAAAGAATCCTCTTTGGGAAATTGGCCACCTATCAACTGACAGAGGGTATTGTTTATTCCTGAATAGCTTTGTCAGCAACAAGCAAATTTAACAACAAGACAGTTACTCTGAAAACGCAGTGTGTAGAAAATGCAATAACATATGGAGACAGAGATGTGTTTTTTTTTGTTGTTGTTTTTTTGTTTTTTTTTTTTTTGAGACGGAGTCTGGCTCTGTCGCCCAGGCTGGAGTGCAGTGGCCGGATCTCAGCTCACTGCAAGTTCCGCCTCCCGGGTTTACGCCATTCTCCTGCCGCAGCCTCCTGAGTAGCTGGGACTGCAGGCGCCCGCCACCTTGCCCGGCTAGTTTTTTTTTGTATTTTTTTAGTAGAGACGGGGTTTCACCGTGTTAGCCAGGATGGTCTCGATCTCCTGACCTCGTGATCCACCCGTCTCGGCCTCCCAAAGTGCTGGGATTACAGGCTTGAGCCACCGCGCCCGGCCAGAGATGTGTTTTTATTATTTTTCTTTTCTGTCGCTTACAGAAAGTGTGCCACATGTGTGT
This sequence comes from Macaca nemestrina, assembly GCF_043159975.1. Classification (NCBI taxonomy): domain Eukaryota; kingdom Metazoa; phylum Chordata; class Mammalia; order Primates; family Cercopithecidae; genus Macaca; species Macaca nemestrina. Next base: position 63,640,619 of record NC_092130.1, read on the forward strand.
CTTGAGAGTGTGTGGGAAGGTATGGAAGAGTGGTGAGAAGGAGATACCAGAGACGCTGGCCACTTAATATAGCTCTATTCAGTCAGATGGCTTTTATTATGCAAACTCACACATTGAAGACATTTTCTGTCAACCTTTAAAACATGGGATTCAAAACAGCATTGTCATAAGACCTAGAAGAATTAAATAGATAACGCACCTGATTGTATTTAACAAAAAACAAAACACCTTCAGTGACTAAAACTATGAACGTCTTTGCATTAAATCTGATCTGCTTTGAATAGCCATTTAATTATTAATCAAACCATAAAAGCAAAAGATACCTGTTTTTACAAATAAATATTTGCCCAGTCCACCTGTATGTCTCTCTTCTCCATGTAGTTACATATTCTGAACACATTTAGAAGACAGTTTGATAATAAAATGTACTTACATTTTGCTTCTATGTTGCAGGCAGCCTTCTAATGTCTTTGTACATCTGTAACTCATTTTCTACTTGCAACAACCCTAGGAGGAAGGCAGAAGCTTTACTTCCATTCACAGTTGAGGAAACTGAGGCCCAGAGAGGTTAAGTAACTTGTCCAAGGTCACAGAAATGACCATAGGGAAAGACATGATTTGAATCCAGGCATATGCAAGTGAGTGAAGCCTCTTGACTTCTCTTCCACATCCCTTCTCTAAGACTTATGAAGAGGGATGGCTGGTAGTAATTGTAATCGTCTTTGAGCAGGTCAAAAAATATATAATGTTTCCCTAGGCTTTCCATAGGCTAATTTTTTTTTTTTTTTTTTTTGAAACAGAGTGTCGCTCAGTTGCCCAGGCTGGAGTGCAGTGGTGTGATCTCGGCTCACTGCAAGTTCCACCTCCCGGATTCACACCATTCTGCCTCAGCCTCCCAAGTAGCTGGGACTACAGGCGCCCGCCACCATGCCCGGCTAATTTTTTTTGCATTTTTAGTAGAGATGGGGTTTCACTGTGTTAGCCAGGATGGTCTCGATCTCCTGATCTCGTGATCCACACGCCTCGGCCTCCCAAAGTGCTGGGATTACAGACGTGAGCCACTGCACCCGGCCCATAGGCTAATTTTTAAAACTCTTGTTTAGCTAGATAGTTAATGATGAGATAGTCCCAAGTTAACTTACAGCAAACTAAATGTCATAAATAAATCACAGACTGCTAATTTGTACGACCTAAGTCAGAATTTGCAATGAAAGCAAGCGGGAGAACATGTTTGAGAAAACATTCTTCAGAGGAAAAAGCAATAAGTTAAAATTAACTCCCTGAGGTAAAGACTCTACTCTTTGCAATTTACCCAAGTGCTTGGAGGTGACTTAGAATTCCCAACCTTCGCTCAGATCTGAGTTTAAAAGTGCTTCTTTTAGCAGCTCTTGCAGGATAAATTATGACTTCAAAGCAGAAATGTCTCCATTCACAAAATGGGTCGCTGACAAGAGCTCTAGGGTGCAAAGAAACTAGAATGAGCAAGGAAGTATGGCAACAAGAAAAATGAATTTGTACCCTAGGTTCTGCCTCCTCTGATCTGTTTCACAGTGTGTTATAGCGAGCCTCATTCTGCTTCTCATCACAGTGGGAGGAGTATGAGAAGGGGAGCTGACTCAATTAAACTGGATGGGCCTGGTCTTCACAGAATTACACTGGAAATGGCAGAGGAAACTTCGGCTTCTTCTGAAGGCCTGCGCAGCTTTTGCAGTGAGAGCTGCCATGCCGAGGCCCTGTCATGGTGGTTGACCAAGACTTGAAGTCCTTGCTCTGGGCTGGAAGTCTGGGCCCAGGACGACATGGAAACGCCCTAACACGGCTTCCTGTGAACTCCCCCTGAAACAAGAGATTCCAGGGCAGCTGGGAATCCATGGAGGCCTGCAGCTACTTTTTGCTGTCTGAGGTTGTCCATCTCCACCTCCAGGTGGGGTTTCTGTCTACAAAGCCAGAGTTGACACTTTCAAATTGCACCTATGGAAGTGACTTTAGAAAGGCCAGTGTTTCAGTCTAAGGATGAAGGAAGACACTGTTTCATGGAGCAGGGAAGCCGTCTGTGTGCTTGGAGGCAGGAGCCTGGGGCATATGGGGATACAGGTGATAGAGCAGAGCACCGGCAGCATGAAGCACCCAAGACGGCAATGTTCGCATGTGAAGGGAGCGGCCCTGTATCACAAGGTACATGGAGACGGCAGGAAGGCACAACCCACCCCCCAGCAGGTGGTGAGGGAACTTGGGAGCCATGGTGAACCTGGCAGGATTGGGTGGCGCCATTGCTCCACAGGCTCAGTTCTGCTCTCCTCAACTCAGCAGGAGTCCTTAGCCAGTAAGCCGTGGAGTTGGTGGAAGGACCCTTGCTGCGGTGGCTCTCTGGGCTTTGCCTCAGTGCCCAGCCTGGCATTGCAGCTCTCTTTGAGGACCTGAACACACCTAGGACTCAGACCACTTGGCTGAGTCCCTGATGTCTTATCTGGACACCCTCCCAGGAGTCTAAACTCTTTCTCCTACCATTATTCCCAAGAAAGAAAACTTATATATGGTGGTGGGGATACAGAGGGAAGGATGTTGGGTGCCAGAGCTCTGTTTCTTGACTTCTTGATTCAGAGAAAATCTGTCAGTGTTTCCAAGAAATTATGTCCTACCTGTTGATGCTACTTGATAAAATGAATAATTAACTCCAGATGCTTTAGCTAATCCTCACATCCTGCCTGCAAGGGAGGTAATTTTTGTCCCCACTTTGTAGATGAGGAAATGAGGTCCAAAGTGATCATGACTTACCCAAGGGCCTATACTGGGAAGAGAGCAAGAGCCAAGAATCAAAGCTTGACAGTTTGCTCTCGTGTTGTATATTACATTTCTTTTTCTTTTTCTTTTTTTGAGACAGAGTATTCCTCTGTTGCCCAGGCTGGAGTGCAATGGTGCAACCTAGGCTCACTACAACCTCTGCCTCCCAGGTTCAAGAGATTCTCCTGCCTCCGCCTCCTGAGTAGCTGGGATCACAGGCATGCTCCACCACGCCCGGCTAATTTTTACATTTTTAGTAGAGACAGGGTTTCGCCATGTTGGCCAGGCTGATCTTGAACTCCTGACCTCAGGTGATCTGCCAGCCTCGGCCTCCCAAAGTGCTGGGATTATAGGGGTGAGCCACTGCACCTGGCCATATATTATATTTCTTCCAAGACTTGCTGAATATTTTCTGCTCACTTTGCAGAGCTTCCTCCTGCTTTTCTCCAGCAGAAGTCCAGCCTTGAGGAAGGTGTCACTGGGCGGGGTTGTGAAAGAATGTGATCTGATTCATGAGTTAGTACTACACAGCAGCTGGTGTGATGGGAAAACCTCCTCTCTTATAAAAGGAAGCAAAGAGTTTCTCACCCGTAGTTAAAATTTCTCTTCCCACCACCCCACCTCCCTCAACTTTTGTGGTAAAATAGAGAATGGAACAAAGTCATTACTCCAACTCTTCCTGCTATCTTGATTCAGCCAGGAAAGCATAGTAAACAGACCCAGACCTCCCAGGAACAGAGTATTGACAAGAAGAGTGGAAAGAGTTAGCTGGGAACCCAGTGGGAAAAAGATTTGGATGCATCAAGAGAAATTAAAAATGAAAACAAGAGTGAGTTCTTTTGTTGTTGCTAATAGATACAGTATCAAAATACAGATGGAAGACACCATATGGGAAAAAAATAAATAAGAAAAGCAAAGAAAGAGGGAAAATTTTAGCAACTATGTCTCTTTCTCTAGTGAAATAACAACCCACTGGGTATCAGGTGAGCGGAGGGGTTGGCCTCTGCTGTGCTTCTAACAGGCTATGTGACACTGCCCAAGACACTGCCCATTTTCTGGCCCTCAGTTCCAGGTTTTGTTCTGGCCACAATCAAAAGAAACCCATTCAACCAATTAATCAATCCAGGGGCACTTGCCTATTGTAAATTGTTCCTACACCTTTAGGCCCATAATATACACAAAAGAAAAGTAGGAAGCAAACTGTAATACCACGTCACCTGATTTCTTATGAGAAGATTGTTTCATTTCAATATCTTTATGAAATACTTTAAAAGCCATCTTTATATATTCACACACACATACACACACACACATACAAATGTTTTCTCTGTAGGTTTTTAAAAATTTTGTTTGGACTGACACTCAAAACACAACATATTCGGTGGATATACTATGAAATTCACATGCACCGTTTCGGTTTTGCCATCATTAAACTGTCATCAGGCAGGATACAAATAGAGCTGACTAAGCATGTGGGCCTGTAGAAAATAATGCATATTTCACTTCCAGGAGGAGCTCACATCATTTCCTGCAGATGAAACAATAACTTGAGGACTTCTCTTACCCTTTTTCCTCTTTCTGGAAGTTAGTAAATAACATAAGCACAGTCATAAAATCTGAGATTATGTTTTCAGAATACATTCTCTTAGCAAATGAGACCATCGCCTACATTTTAAAATGTTAAATACAGGCAGTGTAAAGGAGACAAACATAATTGTGTCATCTCGTACCAAAATTTGTCTTCTATAGTTACAGGGAATGTGAACATTCTGTTATTAATTTTTGATGGAAGTAGAAAACTTAAACATGGTAGCTAACGTGTGGAGGAAAGAGCCGGAGAGATTGTGTCCACACTCTCCTCCCTCATCTATAGGATGTTAAGTGGAGAAACACGAAGAGTCTCTTGTAACCTTTGCAATGACATGCTCTTTATCTAATGCACTCAGTTACTTAATTAGTCTGTCAATATAAATCTTTAAGAAAACTGTGTGTTAAGTCAGCAGGGGGTCCACGTCTTGATGTTATTTTTTTTCCTACTGCTGAATAAATGATTTCCTCCTCCACCACCACATTCATACATGCATCCTCATTAGTATGTATGAACTGAGTGGAATAAGCATTGGGAGATTTACACTGTACTGCATTCAACTTAATTAATAAGAAAGGGAGCCCTTTTCTAGGGGAGGGAGTCAATGTTCACAGGTTCCCACATTCTGCTGTTTAATTAATAAGCCCGTCATGCGGAAAAGACTTTAACAGTGCCCTCCTCATTTTCTCTACCTGTCACAACTATTAACTAAACTTCTCAGTGACCTTCAGATGTTAAGGTGCCCTGATCTTTAGGTAGCACCTCCAATGTAGTTATAACCTTGATGTCCTTACCCCACACTCAACTCAGTCATTCAATGAATATCAAAAGAGGGTCCACCATTGGCCCAGCAGTATGGTAGGTGGAGAGGACACAAAAGTAAATTTCAGTTAAGTAGAGGAGACAGGATACAAAAAAAGTCAAGAAATAGGGAGATTTCTGAAGTAGGGGGCTGTATGCGCACATTTCTAAGAGAGCCGTAAGAGATGGCAATGGGAGAGTGGGGCACAGAAGGAAGGCAGTCAGAGAAGGTGTCACAAAAAGCTGATACCTGCACAGCGACTTAAAGGACTAGTGCCCACCTCCCTATAAGACTGAGGCAGATTCCCCAGTGGGCACCCAGCGCCCAGCACAGAGCAAGTGCTCAATGCAATTTTCTGAATTGAGTAAGTTTGCCGGGCATGGAAGGGTGTGACAGCATTTCGGGGGGTGGGGTGGTGCAGTACACAGGAAAGGGCAAAATGGTCTTGGGGTGTTCTGAGAATCGCAAATAACTTGTTACAATGGAGAATATGGTTTGAGCGAGGAAGTTATGAATGAGGGGGCTGGAAAGGGATTATAAAAAACAAAGCTGATAAAATTGGGTAAAATAAATGGCCATCTTCCAAGATTTTTTACTTAACAAAAACCTAGAAGCATATCAGTGCTCATGTTAACTTCACACATAAACAAGCATAATGTGAGAAGTGCTTGGATAATCATCCAGTATTGTTCCTTGACTTGTGCATAGGGAAAGAAAAAAAAAAAAAGCAGAGCCAAGTGTCTCAACAATAAAATATATTTTTTTCAGTTTGGAATGGCAAAAAAGCTCTGGAGATAAATAGTGGTGCTGGTTGCACAACAATGCCAGTGTACTTAATGTCACCGAATTGTACACTTAAAATGATTAAAATAGCAAATTGTATGTTACGTGTATTTTACTACCATAAAGAAAAGTATTTCTTGAGTGCCTATCATGCTCAAGACACACAGACTTGCCTAAGAGAATTTTGGGAATGATTGATGTCAAGCTCACTGACTTGAGTTCGTTATTTTTTATTGGGATGTAAGTACAGACACACAGGTCGTTAAGTATACATCTCAATGAATTTTAATATCTATACCAATCATTACCTGAATCAAGACGTAGAACATTTCCAGCAGGCTCCTGCCTGCCCCTTGCCAATAACAAACTTCCCACAAAGCTAACTGCAATTTTGATTTCCATTTGAAAAAAAACATTTTTTAAAAAAAATATGTGTTTATTCTCACTTTTTCTTGACTTTATGCAGAACAATCTTTTGGCAGTTGTTGACATTTCTGTGTATTTTGTTTTGTTTTGTTTTGTTTCTTTCCTGTACAACAAATTGATCACAAACTTAGTAACTTAACACAGCACAAATTCATTATCTGTTGATCCTGTTGGGTTAGCGGTCCAGGCGTGGGTTAGCTGGGGTCTCTGCTCAAGACCTTGCCAGGCTAAAATCAAGTAGTAGGTTAGGGCTGCTAGCTCATCTGAGAGGCAGAGCCCTCTTCCAAGCTTGCCGGTTATTGGTAGAATTCATTTCCTTGCAGCTGTATTCCTGAGGTTCCAGTTTTCTTGCTGGCTGTCAATCAGGCCTCCCAGATGCCACCTTCTCATGCTGAACCCATGGTCTCTTCCTCTACCAACTGGGCAGCTTACTTCCTCATGGTCAGTGGAGGAAGGCCTCTGTTGCTGCTTGTCTCTTTTAAGAGCTTACTGTATTAGCTCAGGCCCACCCAAGGCAATGTCTCTTTTGATTAACTCAAACTCAACTTATTTTGGACCTTAATTACATCCACAAAATCCCTTTTGTCATATAACATAACATAGTGACAGGAGTGATAGCCCACGGTATTCACAGTGCCGCCCACACTCAATAGGAGAGAATTATACAAGGTGTGTTCCTTATACACAAGGTACACTGCGGGGAGGAATCTTGGTGCTATCTCAGAATCCTGCCTACCACGGTTGCTTTCAGTTATTTCACCCGACCACAAATGCAATGAGATAATGATTTTATTATTTAGGACATTCATCACTGAAAATTTAGAAAATGCAGATAAAAGAAAAGTAAAATAAAAATTAATACACTATTTAATATTATAACCAGATATAATTAGCATTTTAATGAATTTACTTCCAGATTTTTCCGAGGCATTATAAATATACATATGTAGGTCTTTCTAAAAAGAAGATGATGCTATACAGATTAATATTAGGTAACCATTTAAGTGAAATTTTCAGTCTGGTTATTCATTGTGTTATGGGAGAACTGTTTTTATCTTTTGATTTTGAACCTATTATAGAGTGGCCCTGTGTTTGTCTATACAATATGCTACAATATATAGGTACATATGTACAACGTTAAATTTTGCTAAACTAGAATTTAACAATATGTGAACATCAGCAAAATATCCAAAAAGCCCCCTTTCCATGTAGTCAACATGGAGAATATATGGTCCAAGAAGAACCTCCTCAGCTTAAGAGATGGCACAACTAAGTTTTATTGGCTAGCAGGAGGTGCAATTGTCAGGTAGAACAGTGATGTATATCCTAACTCATTGTTACTAATGATTTTTCTGTTTTTAAATCTATAGTGGTAATTAGAACACTCACAAATACTCCATTTTTCCTTCTCAAAGCATATGTTAGGATTGTTTTTCCTTGTCCCCACATGGCACGGCCTATGTGACTTATCTTGGTCATAAAATGAGAACAAAAATGATGTGTCATTCCAGGGCAAAAACATAAAGAATGAGTTTGTGATTGGTGATGTCACCTTCGCTCAAGTCTGTAACCCTGTGAGCTGCCTTGAGATGGTGTCTCCGCCAGCTGGGTGCCTGGGTGGTCTTGATTAGCAGAGCATCCCCTCGGCTGTAAGCTCACATTGAGTGAAAAACAAAATGTTGCTGTGGCAAGCCCGGAAGAGTTGTTTCTTATTGCAGCATAACTAGCCAAACCTGCCTAATGCAAAAACTAAAGTTTGAAAACAACCTTTCTCTTTTTATAAATTAGGGCTGATTCAAATTCATACCTATGAAAAAATATGTCTCTTATTCAATTGCATTTGAGTTGAAGGGAATGGGTAAAGAAAACATGAACGTACTGAGAATGCATGCGGGGGCCTTGTCCTTAGGGTGAACATCTTCCTTCATGTGAGACCTGGTAGGAACAGATCGAGAACAGCAGAACAGCAGATTATCACACTGGGGCTGGTAGGCCAGAGGCTGAAGCACCTGTTCACCTTGACATACACTATTCACTGCTAGTTCATTAAATTAGCTAGAAACTAAAATCGAATGTATCTAAACATATGCTCAAGCTGTTCAACTCTAATTCCACTAAAATCCACTTTTAAAAGCAGGGCACCATATAGAATTACTTTTAAAATACATGAATAGGCCTTTGTATGCACTTAACTCTTTATAGTCATTTCTACCATGAATTTGACAAGGGTAGTGTCTTTTGACTCAATGCTGTGGCCAGTTACAATTCTGTGGTCAAGACATGTATGGGTCATGATATTTGCTGTTAATACAAAACAAAACAAACAAGTAAACAAAAACAGAAACAGTCCTATGTTGAGTATGATGAGGTGAAATCAGATTTTTAGCAGAGAGCAGAAGAATGATTTTAGTCAGGTGGCGTGGTTGTTATAATTGATATTGAAATGGCCTCCTGATATGGTTTGGATCTGTGTTCCCGCCCAAATCTCATGTGGAATTGTAATCCCTAGTGTTGGAGGTGGGGCGTGGTTAGAAGTGATTTGATCATGGGGGTGATTTTCTTTCTTTCTTGTTTTTTCTTTTTTTGAAATGGAGCCTCACTCTGTCACCAAGGCTGGAGTGCAGTGGCATGATCTTGGCTCGCAGTAACCTCCATCTCCCAGGTTCAAGCAATTCTCCTGCCTCAGCCTCCCAAGTAGCTGGGATTACAGGTGCCTGCCACCATGTCCAGGTAATTTTTGTATTCTTTTAGTAGAGACGGGGTTTCATCATGTTGGCCAGGTTGGTCTCAACCTCCTGACCTCAAGTGATCCGTCTATCTCAGCCAAAGTGCTGGGATTACAGGCATGAGCCACTGCACCCAGCTAAGGGGTGGTTTTCTTATGAATGGTTTAGCACCATCCTCTTGGTGCTGTTCTCATGATAGTGAATGAGTTCTCATGAGATCTGGCTACTTAGTGTCTAGCAGTTTCCTCCTTGCTCTCTTGCTCCTACTCTGGCCACGTGATGTGCATGCTTCCCCTTCATTTTCCCCATGATTGCCAGTTTCCTGAGGCCTCCCCAAAAGCTGAGCAAATGCCTGCATCATGCTTCCTGTACAGCCTGTAGAACCATGAGGCAGTTAAACCTCTTTTCTGTATAAATTACCCAGTTTCAATTTTTTTTTCATAGTAGTGCAAGAGTGACTAATACACCACCATAGGGTCCACTCCCCTTCTTTGGGTAATTGCTCTGGCTTTTTTTTTTTTTTTCAGGTAGCCACACCTCCCGTGAGTCCTTGCCCATTGAAGAAGGCTGAATGCCCCCTGTTCCCACTGAGGGTGAGGTATGTAGTTCAGGCATAACCTACTCAGTGTGCTCCCCTCCCCTGGCTACAGTGATTGCTTCAAGCATGAATGACACAATATGTAGGCCAATAAGACCAGAGAAGAAATGTTCTGTAACCTCTGAGAAGTATACTTTCTCTTTTCTGAAACCTTCTGGAAATGGGCATCTCTCTGGCTCTCTCCAAGCACACATGTGAAAGCAAGTACCTTGAGAAAATGTCAGCAGTCAAATGACCACTGTGAGGCAAGGCTAAGTCATATTACCACCTAGATAAGGCTAGCCTCGGAGGGAATCTGCCATTGTGGTAGGCAGAGGAAAAATGGAAAGAAACCTCAATGACATTGTTGAGTCATTGAATTTCACAGTCCAGAGTTTTTTCTTACTGGTAGACTTCCAGATATATAGACCACTATATATGTGCTTTTATTGTTTATTGAAGCTACTTTTTGTTGGGCTTCTGATTCCTTATATCTAACATGATTAAACTAACATAATTAAAGACTGACTGGAAATACAGTTGCGTAAAGACCTGGAAGGAATGCAAAAATCAGAATGCAGTTGCCCATTTCAAAGCGATGGCTTTAAGCAGGACATGATTCCAAGTGCCCTAAAATGACAGGTTATATGAAGTCATTTGCAGTTCCAATTATGTTGAACAGAATGGTAAATGGTAAAATTTTAGATGTGTCTTTTTCAGAGGTTTTGTTGGGTAAAGAGGTGTAATCAGGAAGGGAATGGCAGACAAAAAGGAGAGAACAAAGATCTGATGATAATAATAGCTAATGCTACATTACATTTGCCATGTGCCCAGCAGTATTCAAGGCAGAGGACATATTTTCTCATTTGCTCTTCCTAATAGTCTTGCAATATGAGTATATTTATCCCCACTTGTTTCCAAAGAAGAAAATAAGGGGATCAGAGGTGCCCATGCCGTAGGACCCACAGCTAATAAGATCTGCAATTCAAGCCACAAGGTCTGGCTACAGTGCTGGCACCACTACCCTCTGCTGCTTTTGGCATTTGGGTCCTTTAAGGCTGATGTAGAAGGATCCAGCTATTGATACTGAATGTTCCCTGAGTATGCTTTGTTTGTAGCATCCTTTGAAATCCAGCAGAAATACCTAAGATTCATCTGGATGAAACAAGGTGTTCAGATAGGGATGTACCTGGCAGAACCCACATAGGCATTGTTTGTGAATGAATTAATTATGCCAAGGAATTAGGTAAGCAGAGGGGGTTCTCCTGCCAGTTGCTTGCTCAGACTTCACCTCCACCTACTTATCTGGTGATTTCATTGAGAGTCAAAGTTCCTTTTAGTAAACAGATTCTACATTTCTTCCTCATGCCTTTCTACAGAAAAGGATGTTACATTAGGATGAAAAAAGAATCTATTTTTAAAAAGCATGCCTTTTTACGAAAATTGTAACAATGTTGGTTAAACCTAATGCAGCTGTAAAACTAAAGAAAACAAAACATAAAAGAATGCCTTAAAAATTCTGGTGGTAGAAATGGAAGTTCTCATCATTTTCATTGAAAATGCAAAGACTGAACTCTATAAGTTAATTGAGAAAGTCTTTATTAAGGTCCTTCTGCATTGCTATCAATGTTGTGTATAAGATAAAGTAAGAAATAACAAGAAGTGCATACAGATGGTTGCTATTTTAAAATATTCATTTATTTTACTTCTTCTCTGCCTTTCTCATTTTTTCCTCCCTTTCCAGTAAATCTCTCCTACCTCACTCCCATTCTAGCACAAGATCAGATCTCTGCTCAATTGGAAGAGACACAGAAAAGAGTGGGAAACAGGGCAAACCACAAGCTTTTGTGTCTTTGTTTTATAAAAGCCTAAACCCTTGGGGAAAGAGATTCTCTATTCACATTCTAAAGAAACAGGGATGGAGAAGTTCCTCCAAACTCCAGTTCCCTGGGCTTGGGGAAGGGTGGAAGAGGCGGAAGTCTGGGACCAGTTTCAAGAGCAGAGAGGAATTGTGTCCCGCATTAAGCAGCCCACTAGGAAGGCTGCCAGCCTGGAGAGGGATGGCTGCATTGTGCACATTGACAGAAATATAAGCAGCCTTCACAAAGATTCCTGGGCTCACAGCATGACATGGGAACAGCAGAAGATCATTAAAACTGAGGACAGAGATGACAAGCTCTCAGGCCTACCCTGTGTGCAATAACAGAGGACCCAGTGTCTCCAACCTCCACACCACTTGGCTCTGTGGAAGATGCCAGAACTGTGGCACAGCCCCAGGGGAGAAGTTAGATTATCCCAAGACAAGCTAAAATTTAGTTGTGTTTGCTTGTTGGCTTGTTTTTTCACAGGTCCAACAGAATGGGGAAATCATAATCAGATCTTAGGTTGAGATATTAAAAGCAAAAGAGGAAGCATTGTTTGCTGATCAGAGTTTGGCATGTGGATCTCATGGCTGCTGCAGGAGAATGCGGCAATCCTGCCATAAGAGTTTAGAATCTTCTGGCCTACAGAATACAGAGGCAAAGCAAATCTGAGAACATCCCAAACAGAAAATAGCTGAAAGATAGAACCCGTGGTAGAAAGAGATAAAATCCTGAGCTGAGAATCCAGTGAAATTCTCTGGGGAAGGTAGAATGTGGCATGGCACCTCGGCAGAGCGTGTGAAAGTACAGATGCGCAGGGGAAGAAGCAGGGCTCTCCAAACAAGGACAGCATGAGCAAGGACTCAGAGATGGGCGTGTGCATATGCACTCAAGAGTGAGGATAAGAAGGAAATGCATTTTATGGACTGAACTGAGGGAACAGTGAACAACTAGATAAGTAAAAGTGGACCACCCTTACAGTGTCTTGAGTGCCTGGCTCAGACATTTGTATGGACACCATAGACAGGACCCCAGTGGAGAGCCTCAAACTGGACTGTGAAATGATTTTTAAAACTAGCATTCTAAGATTAACATGAAGTCACTATGATAGATTATTGACAGTTTGTGAAATTAGAACTAAGCTGAGTATAGGGGAGGACATTTTAGTATCTAGGAAAAAAGGGAGCCTGCATTAGGGATAGATGGAGAAGGAAATGTGTACAAGAAATAGTGGAAGAGAATGTTTTGAAGAATGGAATTCACTTTGGCAAGTTGGAATTATGACTTTAGCATGCTATTTAGCTGAGCTCACAATCAACTGATTACACTGGGGATGACAGTTTATTTAAGTAATGTTACAGGCAAAAATGGTACAATATATTTCAGTTTGCTATTTTAAGCTGCTGTTCACCTTGACCCCTTTGAAAATATGTTGTCTTGACTAGGGTGAGAAAGAATTACAGAAGAGGAAACAAGGGTTTGCAATCTCACAATATTTTCATTTTTATAATGTTTGGTGCTAGTGCTGTTTAATGTCTTCTGATACTTTGACACATTGTTGCATGAAGCAACTATGAGGACAAACATGTCTAATTTCAGGAACAAAGTCACCTTAGAGTAACTGAATCTATTAGTCGTGGGTAACTAAGAGAGAATTTATGAAGAAACAAACAAGATTTGTGCAAAAACTACCTTTAGAACATAAAATACATTCAAAAGGTATGCAGGAAATTGCCTCAGCAGCTTAGCAGTCTTTGGATTGAAAGTCCTCACTTCAAATCCCAACCCTGAAACTTAATAAAAGTGGCCTTGGAGTAGTTACTTAAAAGACTAGCCCTAGGACCTTGGTGCGAATTAGAGACAGGTACCTCGTTGGGTAGATGAAGTCCAAGGAGACTGGAGGGCTCATTTTTGACTCATTCCCTTGAATGGCCACCCATGCACAGTATGCAATCCACATAATTGTATACAGTGGCTCTGTTACTTGAAATCTGCATTTTCATTTCTTCTTTGTACATTGAAGAAAATAATAGTATCTGTCTGATGGGGCTATTTTGAGGACATAATTGCTGTAGAACATGTAGAGTGTTTAGTATAGTGCTTGGCACATTTTAAACATGCTACAAATGTTTACTATTATTATTGCATTATTGTTATTAATCTAAATCTCTCATGTTTTAGGGTAGAGGTTGGCAAACTGTGGCTCACAGGCCAAATGCTGCCTACTGCCTGTTTCTGCATAGTACAAGAGCTAAGAGTCATTTTTATATTTTAAATGGTTGGACAAAAATCTAAAGAAGACTATCTTGTGATGCATGAAAGTTCTATGAAATGCAAATTTTATTGCCCATAAGTAAAGTTTTATTGGCACAGAGCTATGCTCATTCATGTATGTATTGTCTGTGGCTGCTTTCATGGGATAGTGGCAGAGTTGAGAGGTAGTGTCAGAGATGAGATGGCCCATAAAGCCCAAAACATTTTCTATCTGGCTTTTTACGGAAAGCACTCGAAGACCCCTGTTTTAGTGTGGTGTTGTTGTTGTTGTTGTTGTTTCCACTAGTTTCAGAAAATATTCTTCAATCTTTTCCAAATTAAAATGATTTTTAAAATACTTGAGCACCAGTGAGCATCAAGCTGCTGAAAGAGAGGCATTCTTATCCTCTCCAAGTATTTTGCAGTATCTTTCAAAACACTGTCACCTCTTTTCAGGGTGATGACAACGTGCCTAACATTAAGTCTCTTTCTAATACACAGAGATAGTGGTGGCACAGCACTGCACCAGAGCTTAAAGCAAATACATGCTTGAAGAGGCTGCCCTAAAGTGTAACTATATGTTAAACAGGTTCAGAGTTGGACACATATTTTGTATGGACAGGCACCAGACAATGTTTGGCTTTCTAATGTCAACATGTATAAACACAAAACAACAAATTCAGTTGATCACTGAGATGTTTTAACTATTTGATGCCAAAAACCCAGATATTTGGAAACATCTGGATAATGGATTACATTTTTCACTTTCCATCTAGATTTGGCATTCAGCTTATTTCAGCTAATAAGAACAGCCAAATATTAGCCATGTTCTAAATATTAACATGTGGAAAAAACACTCTCCCTTTTTGCCTTTCCAAGATAAGCTGGCTGCTTCTGTTTCTTCCTATTCAGTACATTGATGGCTTTCTTCTATTTTATCCTCTATTTCTCACCTCTTTTCTTTCCTATTTTTTTCTTCTTAACTTTCTCTAGTTCCCCTAATGCAATCTTTACTGTCAAAACTTTTTAAGAGTGTCTTCTTTTCAATCCCTTTTATCCAAGGAAGAAAAATGATTTGATTTACGATAATTGAAATTCTTAATTAAAACCCAATGCTCAAGCCTTTATAAGGCATAAGTGGCTTCTTAATTGCCGGGAGCCTGCTTTGTGTACAATTTACCACACCACGTCCACGGCAGAATTCGAGGGAAAGGTCACAGAGAGACGGCTTTATTTGTCTAGTCATTTTTTTTATTAATTTCAATTGATTTTTAACAATCTGTTTGATGTTATAATTGTATGTAAAACCCCTATGATATAATGCAGACTTCTCTGGGCCACTTATTTACAATTATGGCAGTTATGCTTTTCCTTGACTTGGGCTATTTCAGAAGGCATGGTTATGGTCCACACTGGGCTATAGTCTTGTGCTGTAATAACATGGACCTTGCCAAGATAAATGCAATCATCTCTCCTTGCTCCCCTAAATTCTTGATTGATGCTCTGTCTTTATGAAGTCTTGCTGTGAACACAGAATTTAATCCGTGACGCTCTTGTCAGGATGTCTTTCGCACATTCCCAGGGAGGGCTCTTTCTTCTCCAAACAAAACTGTAGGTTTAGCTACAGCCCCAGATCCTATAAACAAGAATAGCAGCTGCAAAACTGTGAATTTTATTGTCTTTGGTCCTAAGCTGCTGACTTCATACTTAAAAAAAAGAGCTTCAAAAAGAAAATAGACGCCGGGCGCAGTGGCTCACGCCTGTAATCCCAGCACTTTGGGAGGCCGAGGTGGGCGGATCATGAGGTCAGGCGATGGAGACCATCCTGGCTAACACGGTGAAACCCCGTCTCTACTAAAAATGCAAAAAATTAGCCGGGCTCGGTGGCGGGCGCCTGTAGTCCCAGCTACTCGGGAGGCTGAGGCAGGAGAATGGTGTGAACCCGGGAGGCAGAGCTTGCAGTGAGCGGAGATCCGGCCACTGCACTGCAGCCTGGGCGACTGAGGAAGACTCCGTCTCAAAAAAAAAAAAAAAAAAAAAAAAAAATAGAAAGTATCTTGATTTTATTTTTTTATTTTTATTTATTTATTTATTTTTGAGACGGTGGCTCGCTCTGTCGCCCAAGCTGGAGTGCAGTGGTGTGATCTCAGCTCACTGCAAGCTCCGCCTCCTGGGTTCACACCATTCTCCTGCCTCAGCCTCCCGAGTAGCTGAGACTACAGGCGCCCGCCACCGCGCCCGGCTAGTTTTTTGCATTTTTAGTAGAGACGGGGTTTCACCGGGTTAGCCAGGATGGTCTCCATCTCCTGACCTCGTGATCCGCCCGTCTCGGCCTCCCAAAGTGCTGGGATTACAGGCTAGAGCCACCGCGTCCGGGCTAGTATCTTGATTTTAAAATAATTATTGTATGATCTCCAGAGGTAGGGAGCTATGTTATGTTCATACAAACATTTAGTTTTCCATTTAGTTAAAGATCACTACAAACATACCGTTTTCCTAAAATCCTTTATAATTAAAGAGAAAAAAATTATGCTTATCACATTAAATTCATCAGTTTAATTTTAATGCCAGCCAAGATCATGAAAATACTTAATACAAAAATCCTTGCAGAATATAAGTAGTGATGATAAAATAACAACCAATATGGTTGTATGACAAGAAAATCATGCCAGACCAATTTAGCTTGCATGTAAAATTACATTACCAAGTATGCCACTACAAAAATATTATAAAGATATTTCTGGATAGTTATCTTAACATCTTGGGGGGTAGAATGGGATGACAGTGATTTTTAATTAGGTTAATTCTATATAACAAGCTATTTTATGGACTACATGCTTTCTCAGGTCTCTGCCAGAGAGCTTATACTCCCAACACTTAGATATCTTTTTGTTCTTTGCTCATGTTGGAAATATAAAAATAAAGAAAAAGAGCCAAGATCATCTCAGCTCCTCTACTAAAGTATCTATTAAGAAGCTATCACTTTCCACTCTACTTCCCACCTGACATTCTTAACACCCAGCCAGACCCGTCAACACAGGATTTCAGCCCCTCAGCGGAGGGAGAGGAGGAAGGGCAGAGAACTCTCATGACATCTCACTCTTCCTCTCTGGTTTAGGACACATCGCCCTCTTCACTGAGTGACTCACCAAAGAGCCCGGGAAGCAGTTCAATATGCTCCTAAAACCTTTGCTAAGAAAGGAATTTCTACAAGTTCATTGAGTTCTATAAATATATGAGATCATGCCTGTCCGCTCTAAGAATCTGCCAGTAAGCTTTCTATCCCACTCAGAATGAAATCCCCAATTGCGTTTTAGGAAGACCTGCAAAGCCCACATCTGCAGCACCAGCTTTCCTCTAGGATCTCAGACCCTCCCCTTTCCCCTCCCCTTTCCCCACTCTATACCAGCTGCATGGGCCTTTTCTCTGCTTGGCACTTCGTATATGCCAAAGGGCTTCTACACTTGCTCTTTTCTGGAAAAGCCTCCCACCAGGTCCTCCAGTGGCTCACTCAGGTCATGTAGGTCTCTGCTGTAAGGTGAAACCCTCAGAGAGACCTTCCCTGATCACCCCGTAGGAAGGAGAATAACAGCCCTGATAGATGCCCACATCCTAATCCCTGAAACTTGTGAATATGTTACCTTACATGGCAAAAGAGGCCTTGCAGGTATGATTAAGAATATTGAGATGGGAAGATTATCCTGTATAATTGGGATAGGCCTAACATAATCATAAGGGTCCTCATGAGAGGGTGAGAGTAAGTGAGAGATTTGAAGATGCTGGGCTGCTGATTCTGAAGATAGAGAAAGGGCACTGAGCCAAAGAATGCAGGTGACTTCTAGAAGCTGAAAAAAGCAGGGAAACAGTTTTTCCCCTAGAGCCCCCAGAAAGAATGCAGTCTTGCTGACATTTTTATTTTAGCCCAGGGAGACCCATTTTGAACTTTTGACCTCCAGAACAGTAGGATAATAAATTTGCATTGTTTTAAGCCATCAAATATATGGTAATTTCTTATGGCAGCAATAGGAAACTTAAAAATAACCTGCCTTCCCCAGTCTCCACCAGGTTACTTCTGACTCCAGCACTCTGCTTTATTTTTCTTCATAGCATTTCCCACTACTGGAAATTGCATTGCTTTCTCATCTGTTTGTTTGCTTGTCTATTGTTTGCAACAGGATGTACACTTCATGAGGATGGAGACTTTGCTTTGCTCATCTCTCATAGGTAAAAGTTACCTGGAGAGAGTAGACACTCAGTGGATCTTTGTTGAATGAATGACTGAAAACATACATAAATTAATACTTATTAAAACCAGCCCCCACTGCAACATAATTTGGGTGCCTGTGGAATTGAGTGTGTGCATGTATGTGTGAGTGTGTGTATAGGTATAGTAGTCACAGTGGAGTAAGAGAGGTAGTGCGTAGTCGCAGTGGTGGTAGTAATAGTAGTAGTAGCAGTAGCAGCAGTGGTGGGATTGTGGAATTTTACCTATTTCTGTGATGGAGCAATGGTCTAGATTGATAATAATGAAAATACAATATTTTAAGAAGGCTTTTTATTAGATCCATATGAAAATGTCCTCTGTATGTAAGTTCAGAATTGTTCTGAGCAATGTTACTGTTCCGACAACATCCTCAAGTGAAAGATCCTACCCACAGGATAATTACCAGTAGTTCAGTATCCATACATGGATTGCATACCTTGACAAATTTCCCCGAATTATGTGACTGAAGAAGTCAATCTAGTTGTGATCAAAGCTGTAAAAAATATATATATCAACTCCCAGAAAAATTAAGGTCAATATTTAAACTCTTGATATGTAAACCAAAAGGTGGATCCCACATGAAAAAGGAAGAGAGAAAAGGAAATTTAAAAACTGAATGTAATTGGTACCAGAAATCGACCTTAAACGAATTATAAGCCCAATTAGTAAAGCGGATCTAAGTTGACATTTCTGTTTCCAGTGTAACAGTGTATTTATTTAACTACATTCAGAGGTTCTCTGCACTTGGAAAATAATCATTTTCTTTAATGACCTTCAAAGAAATAAAAAGATAAACTGTCTGTAACTTTCTTCAGCTGTGAACCATGTGACTGTCTGGCCACCTCAAACGAATCCTAGTGAATCCAATTAAACAATCTGCTTCATTCGTTCATTATTCCATGCTGTAGGCAATGTACTCAGAAATAAGGATTCCGGAGTAAAAGGCACAGGCATTGCTTTTAAGAATCTCACAAATGAAACAGCCACTATACTAATATGATGTGATATTATATTAGATCAACTGGACAGTATGCCTGCCCCAGGAGTGGTGGGAAGCACAGTGAATGATCAAATTTTTTTGGAGGAAGCAGGAAGTAGGAGCTGTCTAAGCAAGATGGGTAGGGGTGAGGGGATGGGGGGTGCAGTGGGGATATATTCGTGAAGGGCTGGGAAGCATGGGAAACCCTAGCATTGTGGGAGACACCCAACAGCACCCTTCAACTTACTTTTTTGATTTTTTTTTCTCAGCACTATGTCAACATTGTGTTCAAACTCTTCCACAAATGTTATGTAGGTATCACTGTGTTCCAAGTCACTCAACTGAAATTTGTATTTAAAACGTAAAATAGATATTATTTGTGATGGGATCAAGCTGTAGATAGAGAAACAGGGAAAAGAGGTACATGGCTGGAAGCTTCTCAAAATCGCCAATTAGACTAAGAGCTGGGCAGTCTCAACTTCTCCTCAATGTTTCCAAATAAGAACTCCATCTATCATGACTTGTAATGACCTTTCTTCTGCCATCATCTAGTGTTTTATTCTCTAAATATCTTTTTTATCTCCCTTCAGGATTTCTTTCCTCAAAATATCTAGCCATCACATGAGTATAAGACACTATGAAAATACACAGATTATTTCATTCTACTTTGAAAGAGTCTCAGGTTTCAGACTCTATATAGAAAGAAAACCCAGGCGCGGCGGTTCACCTGTAATCCCAGCACTTTGGGAGGCCCAGGTGGGCAGATCTCCTGAGGTCAGGAGTTCAAGACCAGCCTGGTCAACATGGTGAAACCCCGTATCTATTAAAAACACAAAAATATTAGCCAGGCATGTTGGCGCGTGTCTGTAATCCCAGCTACTTAGGATGCTGAGGCAGGAGAATCACTTGAACCCAGGAGACAGAGGCTGCAGTGAACCGAGGTTGGGCCACTCCAGCCTGGCAGCCTGGGTGACAGAGAGAGATTCTGTCTTGGAGGGGAAAATAAAGAAAAGAAAGTTGAGGCAGGAGCCTGCTACAAGCCCTCAACTGCAGATCTTTTCTATTGATGTCAGATGGGTTTCCTAGGCAGTGTACTCCATGCCAACCTGGAGTGGAATTAGCCACTTCAGCACGTTTGGAGTAGTGGTCTGAAGGGGACATCACACCATCTCTGTGGTTAGACAGCCATGGATTTAAATCCCGGTTCCACTACCCCTTACCTGGTAGCTGTGTAATCTATGAAGGTAGTTAATTACCCTGAGGCTCAAATTTTCTATCTCTGAATCCGGTGTACGCACACCTGCCTTTCAGCTTTGTGGTGAAAAGAAGGACTGTAAATGTAAAGCACCCAAGTGGCAGAAAGAATATCCCTGGGATCTCCAGAGGCTCCTGGGATGAGTTTTAGTTAATGGATGGGGAGTCAAGGGATCCACGTCCCAGGTGGGTCAAGGAGATTCTGTGCTTCTTCCATCCCTCTCTTCCTGGGTTGTAGCTACCAAGGAAGCTGTGTATGCACATGGTATAGCCATAACATGAGGGAGGGCTGCCACCCACATAGGACTTAGCAAAAGCAAGAGACTTTGGAGTTTAGTTCTTACTGCAGCATAGCAGAAACCAATGGTTCTCAATGTGTGGTCCCTGGGTCAGCAACATCATCATGACCTGGAAACTGGTTAGAAATGTAAATTCTCAAGCTCGAACCCTGACCTGTTGTCTTAGTCCATTTGTGTTGCTATAAAGGAATACCTGAGGCTGGGTAATTTATAAAGAAAACAGGTTTATTTGGCTCATGGTTCTTCAGACTGTACAAAAAGCATAGTACCAGCATCTGCTTCTGGTGAGGGCCTCAGGCTGCTTCCACTTACGGTGAAAGGCAGGAGGAGCCGACCATACAGCAAGAGCAGGAATCAAGAGAGAAAGGAGGAGGTGACAGGCTCTTTACAAGAACCAGTTCTTATGGGAACATAGTGAGAACTCACTCGCTCAAGAATGACACCAAGCCATTCGTAAAGGATTCACACCCATGACCCATAAACCTCCCCCAGGCCCCACCTCCAACAGTGGGGACCAAATTTCAACATGAGACTTCATGGAGCCAACAAATCATGTCCAAACCATAGCACCTGCTAACTCAGAAAGTCTGAAGATGGGACCTGCAGTCTGTCTTTTAACAAAGCCCTCCTAAGAATTCTGGGGTACACTCAAATTTGAGAACCACTTGTATCAACCATTCTGATTAACCAAATCCAGCACATAACAGTGTTCAAGAAATGCTAGTTATTATTATTTAGATAAACCACCTGTGACAAATTCGATACCGCAACTAAGTAAAAACACTCCAGGTTATATTCCTAACTACAGAATATGTTGGTTATATTTTATAAATGGAGTCTGATCCCCAGTTAATACCTTCTCTGTTTGGAAATGAAGATAGTTAAGATGATCAAGAAACATAGGATGTGGTAATCCAGATGCTGAAGCCAAGTTTATGATTGCAATTAAATTGATATGTGAGACTCATTGATGAGGTTTGGAAATCAAATCCCCTAAATTTATAAATATTTCATGACCAATTATGCAACACAGCTGCAGTTACCAAGTAGTAAACCTCATAAGAAAAGTTGCAGTTGCACGATGTTTTGAGAATTACATTTGTCTAATTTAAGCTATACAACAAAGAGTGTGTGTGTGTGTTTGTGTGTGTCACGTATGTGCCCATGATAGTGTGACAGTGAGGTTGGCCTTCCTTGATAAAATACTGGTATTTATTTATAATGAGATTTATTGCAATTTTGCCTTCTTACTTTTTCTTTGTTCATTAACATCTATTTATATGTTTAAATTTTGCTTTGGCTCCTCTGGTGCTTTAAGTGCTGGAGCCTGTGGTTCTCAAACAGAAAAGTGCAGACTGTATACTCAGGCTGAGCCACAAATATGTCATATGATGACCTCGGAAAAATCTTAAATTATGTTGTACAGAGCCTGAGGTTTTGATTGTAAGACAACTGTCCCACACTTTGAATGCCTAGCCACATTAATATAATGTGATAATCCATTTTTCTCTTATGGGTGCCACATGACATATATTTACTTGTCCTAATTAAATTGATTTAAAAATAAACTCTAAGAATGTGGTGGCATGCCTGCAGCTTTCCTAGAGACCAGCAAAGTCAGATCTGGAAGTCACTTTTCTGAGAATATTACAACTTGACCAGGCCATTGCAACCTCGTTTCCATCTTTATTCTCAAAACCTTGGAGGAAATCCCCAAGTAACAAAAGGATTTTTATAAATGAAGTCAGTTCTCTGTTTTGCTGTCCCTTAAAGATTCATGCTTACTCACCTTGGAGTTTCATTCCAGTTGCAGAATCCATTCATCATTCCTTTAACAAATATTTTCCCTCACTTACTTCAGTTATTTTTCTATTTTATCTTATTTCCCAAGCCCATCCACTTCCTTTTGTAAGCAGCCAATCTGATGTGTGTAATGTATATCTTTGTGTTTGTGCTTTTGCAAAATGTATACTGCTGTCTGCATGCGTGTATTTTTTATTTTTGTGTGTTAGATATTATATTTTGCGTGTTAGATATTTTTGTGTTCAGTATCTAATTTCTTTCATACCTCTTATACTCTGCACTACATTTTTGGATACAACTATATTGCCATGTACAGCCCATCCATCATTTCTAATTATTTTATAATTATTACAAACCCTTTTGCTAACTATTAGGTATAAAGGGTTAAAGAAGAAAACTCATGGTTTCCCTTTCCACAGCGCTCACATACTAGTTTAGAAAAACATTTTTTAAAACTACACATACAGTATGGTGAGTGCTTATTATTCTTTTTTGTTTTCAAAAATATCTATCAAATGCTTTCCATGTGTTAAATATGACGTTAAGCACTATGGATAAAATAGAGAACAAGGCAGTAGTGATAACTGTCCTCAGGAAGCTTACATGCTAGAGGATTATCCAAGCCTTGTAGATCATGGAAAGTATTTAAGTTCAGTGGCAAATAACTAAATGGTTTTATGCAACAGAGTACGATAAAGAAATTTGTATTTTTATTCTGGATGAAGTATGAATAATGGGTTAGACAGAAGCAAGACTAGACTCAAGAAACAAGTTAGTTGTAGCAAAGTAATTGAGAAACTATAGTGACTTCAACAGGGCTGGTAGCACTGGAACAGAAAAGAAGAGATTGACGTGACATATTTTGGAAACAATACAGACAGGATTTGATGATAGATTAATTATGAGGGGTAAAGAGGAATCAAGTCATGTCCCTGAGCTTCTAGTCTAGAAACAGAGATGGAGAAGTCTAAGCAGGGATCAGGTTTTTGGGAAGAAAAGCAAAGTCCTGTTTGGATGATGATGTCCATGTGGCATCTAAATGGAGGTGTCAAACAGGCAATTGAGCATATGGAGCTGATTCTCAGAGGAGAGTTATGGACTGAGGATGCATATTCAGGAGTCATCACATATGGATAGTCTTTAAAATCATGGAAATGAGTAAGAAAGTAAAGAAAGGCAAAGGGGGCCCAGTACAGATCCCAAATGTTTGGAGACCAGATGGAAGAGAAGGAGTCAGCAGGGAAATTATTAACAAGTGCTCAGGGAGGATCCACTGTGTTTGGGTCATTTAGGTGTCTTTGGCTAATGCCCTTAGCTAAAGCTGTTTTTATGGAAAGATATTTAAAAAGGGTGCCTATCATGGGCAAAGACTTCATGTCTAAAACACCAAAAGCAACAGCAGCAAAAGCCAAAATTGACAAATGGGATCTCATTAAACTAAAGAGCTTCTGCACAGCAAAAGAAACTACCATCAGAGTGAACAGGCAACCTACAGAATGGGAGAAAATTTTTGCAATCTACTCATCTGACAAAGGGCTAATATCCAGAACCTACAAAGAACTCAATCAAATTTACAAGAAAAAAACAAACAACCCCATCAAAAAGTGGGCAAAGGATATGAACAGACATTTCTCAAAAGAAGACATTCATACAGCCAACAGACACATGAAAAAATGCTCATCATCACTGGCCATCAGAGAAATGCAAATCAAAACCACAATGAGATACCATCTCACACCAGTTAGAATGACGATCATTAAAAAGTCAGGAAACAACAGGTGCTGGAGAGGATGTGGAGAAATAGGAACACTTTTACACTGTTGGTGGGATTGTAAACTAGTTCAACCATTATGGAAAACAGTATGGCGATTCCTCAAGGATCTAGAACTAGATGTACCATATGACCCAGCCATCCCATTACTGGGGATATACCCAAAGGATTATAAATTATGCTGCTATAAAGACACATGCACACGTATGTTTATTGCGGCACTATTCACAATAGCAAAGACTTGGAATCAACCCAAATGTCCATCAGTGACAGATTGGATTAAGAAAATGTGGCACATATACACCATGGAATACTATGCAGCCATCAAAAAGGATGAGTTTGTGTCCTTTGTAGGGACATGGATGCAGCTGGAAACCATCATTCTTAGCAAACTATCACAAGAACAGAAAACCAAACACTGCATGTTCTCACTCATAGGTGGGAACTGAACAATGAGATCACTTGGACTCAGGAAGGGGAACATCACACACCGGGGCCTATCATGGGGAGGGGGGATGGGGGAGGGGGGAGGGATTGCATTGGGAGTTATACCTGATGTAAATGATGAGTTGATGGGTGCAGCACACCAACATGGCACAAGTATACATATGTAACAAACCTGCACGTTATGCACATGTACCCTACAACTTAAAGTATAATAATAATAAATAAATTAAAAAAAAAAAAAAAGGGTGCCTATATGGAATGGTGTAAATCAGGAAGTAGAGATGGTGCATGCAGACAAATCTTTAATGAATATGGGATGAAGGGGAGAAAATAAGGTAGGGCCATATCTGAAGGGAAATTTTAGATTAAGAATTTTTTTTTTAGGTAAGTGAGACTTGAGCATGATTAAAACATGATACAAAGGTGCATAGATAGTGGAAGTTTCCTGAGACACAGAAGGAGATAAAATCCAAGCTCGGAGGCAGGGTCCAGCTCCTAGTGAGAGGAGAGGCTACTCTGGGTTGATAATACCCACTCCATGCCTTTCTCTGAATACCATTTCACTGGCAAAATGAGATAAGAGGAGGAGCTAGTTTGAGAGCTCTGTTGAGATGGGTTTCACAATGAGCAGAAGGCCAAGGACCTACTCCTTGAAAAGTAATTTGTTCAAAGTTCACTGTCAAAAACTCTAAGCCTCAATACAAGAAGACATCTATAGAATTTAGCAGATAATCAGATTCGATATTGTCGCAGGGCAAATTTGGGTTGAGAGAAGGCTGTCTGGTGGAAGAAAATTACTCCCTTCTGTCTGGGAAGAGACTACAACAGGCTTTGACAGAATCCCAGATAAATTGGGCAGTCTTTCATTATATTTATCAAAAAGCTGAAAGCTCCCTGCTTTTTCAGCTTAAGCAGGCATATGGAGCAGAAGACAGATTCTCCAGGATAAATAAAATTCAGGAACATCAGAAACAAGTGGGAGTGATGAACCAAATGGGGTGTGGTCAGAAGACACACTAAGGCCTTTTAGCATTTCATTGGTCCTTGGCCCGGGCCTACCCCTCTGGAGAACTTAGCTGTGAGTCTGCTAAGTCCTGTGATGAATTTTCTGCTTAGGCCTGGGAAACAACCACACACAAATTAAACAGTATTTAATAACAGCTAAAGGATAGGTGTAAATATATCTAAAAATTATTTTTTTAAATGTTAGGTCAAAGGGTACAAGTGTTTAATTTCCTTAATCATAGTATTCTCACAAATTAATACTAGTGTTTTGGCAATTTCTGAGTTGACTTCTTATACACAGCAATAATTTTACCAAATCACATCTTATGTTTTGTTTTTCATATCTTTCAAATCTTTATGTCATTAAGAAACACTGGTAGTTGAGTCACAAAGTTATACCCAAGAGGCCAATACAGCAGCATTGTAGCCAGAGTAGCTGAAAGGAGATGAACCATCTTTGCAGTGTTCGATTCTCAAACCCAAACTTATAAAATGATATTAGGGGTAGTAAATAGAAGGGCAGTATATTCTGTTACAAAGAAAGCTAACTTGGGAACCAGTCTCTTAGTGCTATCCTGCTGCTCACATAGAGGTATGATCATTTTGGGCACGTTGCTAAACTCCTCAGTCTCTTCATCTGTAGAGTATCCACTAGGTACTCAGGAATTTTTAAGATCTCTCCCAGTTTTAAAATCCCTTACTTTGATGTATTAATCAGGATTCATTCAGTTCTAAGGGACAGAAAGAGACCGCAAACTGACTTCAGTTAAGAGGGGAGATTTATTGGTTCACATAACTGCAAAGCTATTGGCAGCCTGCATAGCACCTTCTGAGAATAGAAAAAAGGGGATCCTGAGTGAGCATTTGGCTTGGCAAGCAATGGGAACTTTTAGTAAAAAACAAAACAAAGCAAAATGAAACAAAAAAAATAAACAAGTATCTTTCTCTGAATAGACACACCTTTACTCCCAGATGCACACAACAGATTTCAGCACCCGTTTACCCCTTTGGCTGGGAATGCTTTGCAGTTCACAGTTGGCTCAACTCTATATAGTGGTCCTGAATCCCGGGGTAGACTGGTATCATTGCCAGCTGGATCGAGGGACTCGAACACTGTCACCAGGACTTACTCTTTCCTCTTGGCTCTGCTTTGGTTGTTGTTGGATCCACCCCTCACCCTGTGTGTGTGTGTGTGTGTGTGTGTGTGTGTGTCTGTGTGTGTGTGTGTGTGTGATAGAGAGAAATTAAGGAAGAGAGAAGGAGAAAGAGAGATCCGTGACCAAGCTGGGTCATATGCTGAATTCTTAAATCTGAGGGTGGGGCTGGGGTCCTGTCAGACCATATGGATTGAGAGAGCAGAAGCCTCAAGGTGCTGTTCCTAGAGAAAGGAGATGGATCCTCAGCTGGAAAAGATAATCCATGTCCTTTTACGTATCTCTGTGGTTTTCAATCAGCTTACCAAGTAGTCTTAGATGATCTGAGGAATCCCCCTCTGAAGTTTTTACATCGGCAAAAACTTTGACATTTATATTACCAATGCTGAAAATGGAGTATATTTGCACATTGCTCGTGGCATCATCCATTGGCACGAGGCTTTGGAACTCTATTGAGTGA
The DNA here is from genome assembly GCF_043159975.1 of Macaca nemestrina. Lineage (NCBI taxonomy): Eukaryota > Metazoa > Chordata > Mammalia > Primates > Cercopithecidae > Macaca > Macaca nemestrina. The sequence goes on from NC_092130.1 coordinate 63,667,853, forward strand.
TTCTGATCAATAGTCATAAAATCTGCTTGTATCATGCGGTTTAGTAATACCCCTGAAAACTTATTTTAGGGAAATAACCCAAATTTTAAAATTCATGTATGTGAAAATGTTTATTCAACGTTATCTATAATAACAAGTTGGAAATGGCCTAGATGTTGACCACCAGGGAATAGATAAGTCAATTAAAACTAAATAAAATGTTGAGTAACCATTAAAATGGCAATTATAAAGGTTTTATGGTAAGTGAAAAAAAGTTATGTACAAAATTATATAAACTATTTGATGACTACCAAAAGAAAGGTAAGCATATAGATAGCCTAGAAAGTAATGCCTAAAAATGGAAATCAGGTCTGTGTTTCCAGTGGAGGGATAATGAGGAAAATTGTCTTGTCTTTAAATTTCTGACAGTGTTAGTATAATATTGTTTTATAATAAATAAAGTTAATTGAACTTTATTAAAAGTTCAATAAATATTTTATTAAACAAAAATAAATAAACACACCCCTGAGTTCTGTGGTGAGAAGATTTATTTTCAGGGACTCTGACCTGAAGAGAGGTCTTTTTGAAAAATTTTGCTGGAAGGCTCAGAATGTATATATCTGCCACAGGCCTTGATTAATATTGTTCAAAGGAAGATAAAGCGGAAAAGGGCAGTTATGGGGGAAGAGGAAAGAGAAAGTTGACTTTAAAAAGTTAATGTTTTAATTGCATGAGTAATACATAAATACATTCTCATTCTAAAACATAAAAAGATTACAGCTAACATATCAGCTAAGGCTGAAGTCCTCTTTGACATCTGTCATAATCTGCTCAGGCTCCCATAACAGTATACTACAGACTGTGTGGCTTAGACAACAGACATTAATTTTCTCACAGTTCTGGAGGCTGGAAAGTCCAAGATCAAGTTCTCACAGCATTTGGTTTCTGGTGAGGGCTCTTTTCCTGGCTTGCAGATGGATGCCTTCTTGCCTTCTCACTGTATCTTCACATGGACTTTCCTCCCTGCTGTGCAAGAAGAGAAAGAGAAAAAGAAAGAGATTGAGGAAGAGGAGAGAGAGTTCTCTGGTGTCTCTTCTTTTTTTTTTTTTTTTTGAGATGGAGTCTCACTCTGTCACCTAGGCTAGAGTGCAATGGCACGAGCTCAGTTCACTGCAACCTCCATCTCCTGGGTTCAAGTGATTCTCCTGCCTCAGCTTCCAGAGTAACTGGGACTACAGGCGCCCACCACCACACCTGGCTAATTTTTGTATTGTTAGTAGAGACAGGGTTTTGCCATGTTGGCCAGACGGGTTTCAAACTCCTGACCTCAGGTGATCTGCCTGCGTTGGCCTCCCAAAATGCTGGGATTACAGGCATGAGCCACTGTGCCTAGCTGTGTCTCTTCTTATAAGGACAATAATCCCATCAATTCAGGACCCCATCCTGCCCCTTCTGACCTCATCTAACCCTAATTACTTCCTATTCCAAATGCAGCCATACTGGGGGTTAGGAATTCAACATATGAATTTTGGGGGTACACACATGTTCAGTCCATAGCAATACCCCCATGTACCTAGATGCTTGTTGCCCATTTCTGACCTCTATAATCAAGTTTTTTATTATTTATTTATTTATCTTTTTATTATACTTCAAGTTCTAGGGTACATGTGCACAATATGTAGGTGTGTTACATATGTATACGTGTGCCATGTTGGTGTACTGCACCCGTTAACTCGACATTTACATTAGGTATATCTCCTAATGCTACCCCTCCCCCTTCCCCTGACCCCACAACAGGCCCTGGTGTGTGATGTTCCCTACCCTGTGTCCAAGTGTTCTCATCGTTCACTTCCCACCTATGAGTGAGAACATGCAGTGTTTGGTTTTCTGTACTTGTGATAGTTTGCTCAGAATGATGGTTTCCAGGTTCATCCATGTCCCTACAAAGGACATGAACTCATCCGTTTTTATGGCTGCATAGTATTTCATGATGTATATGTGCCACATTTTCTTAATCCAGTCTATCATTAATGGACATTTGGGTTGGTTCCAAGTCTTTGCTATTGTGAATAGTGCTGCAATAAACATACTTGTGCATGTGTCTTTATAGCAGCATGATTTATAATCCTTTGGGTATATACCCAGTGATGGGATGGCTGGGTCTAATGGTATTTCTGGCTCTAGATCCTTGAGGAATCGCCACATTGTCTTCCACAATGGTTGAACAGTTTATAGTCCCACCAACAGTGTAAAATCATTCCTATTTCTCCATATCCTCTCCAGCACCTGTTGTTTCCTGACTTTTTAATGATCACCATTCTAACTGGTGTGAGATGGTATCTCATTGTAGTTTTGATTTGCATTTCTCTGATGGCCAGTGATGATGAGCATTTTTTCATGTGTCTGTTGGCTGCATAAATGTCTGCTTTTGAGAAGTGTCTGTTTATATCCTTTGCCCACTTTTTGATGGGGTTGTTTGATTTTTTTCTTGTAAATTTGTTTAAGTTCTTTGTAGATTCTGGATATTAGCCCTTTGTCAGATGGGTAGATTGTAAAAATTTTCTCCCATTCTGTGGGTTGCCTGTTCACTCTGATGGTAGTTTCTTTTGCTGTGCAAAAGCTCTTTAGTTTAATTAGATGCCATTTGTCAATTTTGGCTTTTGTTGCCCTTGCTTTTGGTGTTTTAGTCATGAAGTCCTTGCCCATGCTTATGTCCTGAATGGTATTGCCTAGGTTTTCTTCCTGGGTTTTTATGGTTTTAGGTCTAACATTTAAGTCTTTAATCCATCTTCAATTAATTTTTGTTTAAGGTATAAGGAAGGGATCCAGTTTCAGCTTTCTACACATGGCTAGCCAGTATTCCCAGCACCATTTACTAAATAAGGAATCCTTTCCCTATTTATTGTTTTTGTCTGACCTCCATAATCAATTTCTAAGTACAAGCATGTATTCAGATTTTTTTCTAAAACAGAAAATAAAATGTACCCATGGATTTATGAAGTTATTTTTATTCTGTGCACTTTAAAAAATCCTCCGGTACATAGGCTTCTTTAACTTGTTTTTTGTAAAATATATCTTGGTGAATTTTCATAGTAGTATATGTGTAGTTGTTATTTTTTAACTGCTGCATAATATTCTAATATATAATTACCAGATCCTATTAACTATTTTATTTTTTATGATTGACATATAATTTGTACACATTTATGGGGTACAATGTGCTATTTTCTTACATGTATACATTGTGTAAAGATCAAATCAGTGTAATTAGCATATCTATCACCTTACACATTTATCATTTCTTTGTGATGAGAACATTCAAAAGCCTGTCTTCTAGGTACTTTGAAGTATACAATCTATTATTGTTAACTCTAGTCTCTACTATACAATAGAACACAGAACTTATTCCTATCTAATAGTAACTTTGTAACCATTGACTAATCTCTGCCCAGTCTCTTAACAATTTTAAATAACTATCACCTATTGATAATTATTTATTTCTTTTTTTTTTTCAGTCACCAACAATTCTGCGATGAGAATCTTTATACATGCGTTTTTGTGTACAAAGGTGAATGTTTCTCAAAGATGTCTTGCTGGGTCACAGAATATGTACATTATAAATTTTAATAGATACTGTCCAATTATCCTCTAAGGTGGCTATGCCGATCTATTTTCTCACTAGTAATTTACGAGGTTGCTTGAACATTTGGTATTATCAACATATATTTTTCAACACTTGGTATTATCAAACTTTAATATCTTTGCCAATCTGATGAGTACAAGAAAATATTACGTTACTGCTCAAATGTGTATTCCCCTGATTGATGTTGAAGTTGAACATCTGAAATATATATATATATATATATATATATATATATATATTTTTTTTTTTTTGAGACAGAATCTCGCTGTGTCTCCCAGGCTGGAGTGCAGTGGCGTGATCTCGGCTCACTGCAAGCTCCGCCTCCCGGGTTCACGCCATTCTCCCGCCTCAGCCTCCCAAGTAGCTGAGACTACAGGCGCCCGCCACCACGCCCGGCTAGTTTTTTGTATTTTTAGTAGAGATGGGGTTTCACCATGTTAGCCAGGATAGTCTCGATCTCCTGACCTCGTGATCCACCCGCCTCAGCCTCCCAAAGTGCTGGGATTACAGGCTTGAGCCACCGCGCCCGGCCCTGAAATATATATTGACCAATTTCATTTCTTCCTAAGTATTGCCCCTTTATGTGTTTTTGCCAATTTTTCCTATCAAATAGTTTATCATTCTTATTAAATTTGTATAACTCCCTTATATATTCTATATGCTAATCCTTTGTCTGTAAATTAGGCTTCAAATATTTTCTCTTAATCTGCCTTCTGTCTTTTTACCTTATTTATGGCATATTTTGCCTTGGAAAGCTTTTATTTTGAAAATAGTCACAATTTCTAATTTTTCCCTTTACAGGTTTTGCTTTTAGTATCGTAAAAAGGCTTTCTCTCCCCCAAGATCATAATTGTGTTACCTCATATACGCATTTAACCCTCATATTTTTAACCCTGATATTTTTTGTTTTTCTTTTACTTTTAGATATTTAATCCATCTGAAATTTATTTCCGAAAGTGGTGTGAGATAGGAATTAAGTTTACTATTTTCCAAGTGAATAGTCAGTTATCCCAGTGCAGAAAGTTGATTTTTATTGTTGCTGTTGTTAGAAGTTCATACTCTAAGAAGAGAAAACATTTTTGTATTTCACTTTTTCTGGAACCAGCTCAAGAGGAAAATCAACTGGTGTACACAGCCATGCCCAACACTGTCCAGAAGAAATTGACCACACACTTGGAAGCACAGAACCTCCGGTGCATTCATTCTTCATGCAACAGACATAGGTTGTAAGTATAATTTTAGTCAGGTTAGACATTAAGCCTGAATCAAGAGCTTTCTTCAACATTGATCCCTCTCAAAAGTAAATAATCTTTTTCACAAATCAAATTACCAACCTCTGCTTTATCTCTTTTGTAATTAAGATTTTCCTATAATTTGTTTTTTGTTTGAATGAGTACACATTTAAATGTAAACAATTTGCTGAAATTATGTTAGAGAAAGATTCGTTATAACATTATACACATTTTGGACCAACCTATATTTTGTTAAATTAACAGTAACCTTAAACAACGCATGCCTCAAAGACATTTTGGACTTATGTGTATTTTCCCTAAGGGCTAAAACAAGGAACCAACTGCGTAGAAGATGTGTACCCTCTTTGCCTGACCGTGCAGAGCAGTAGGTGCGCGGGTGCTGACTCTGCCTAGGCCACTTCACACCTATAAAATTTTGGCCAAGTCTTCTTAATATTTGGTTGCCTCATTTGCCCTGTCTGCTGAATGAAAATCATAAAAAGACTTACATATTAGAATCATTATTATAAAGACTGAATGGGGTAATACTCCAAAGCTCTTAGAATAGTATCCACATGGCCATTGTTTCAGTGTTTGGGGAAGATTTCAGCCCAGAAGGGTGCTGCTTTGATAATGTCCTACTTTTGTCTTTTTAAAAACTTTGCATGTTTTCAGTTTATCTTCTCTTTTCCATTATCACCACTTTTTTGGTGTGTATTTTTTTAAAATAGAGTCTTTGTCCCAAATTCATTATCAAAGAAAGTTGCAAGGTGTCTTTGTGACAAGCACTTTGATCCCCACACCCAAGTTTGATTGCAAGGAAATGTAAGCCTCAATTATGGGCTCTTTCACAGTCACCCTGGAAAGTTGACCCCAGGCCTGAATTACGCCAATGCAGAAGACACTGGGACAATTGATGGGGAAATCACACATTCCCCCATAAAGCTTCAAGAGCATGCTTGCCATGTTTATTCACTAGGGTCCTTTTCGTACTCCAAACACTTACTGCTTGGAGATTTCAGATACATAATCTCAAAAGAAAAAAAAAAGCTTAGGGTTGCCTGAGCTCACCTGGATTTTCTAGGTCTCAAGTCTTTGCTTTTTTACACATATGCTGCCTCCCCAAGAGCCAAACAATGTCTCAGCAGAGTCCCTCATTTTACAGAACCAGGTCTCTGTGCCCCTGTAGGGGCTTCTCTGTGAACCCCATCGTGGCAGAGCAGGTTTCATGTTTTTGCATCTACCCTGACATTAATAAAGTCCTTGTCACCCAAAAATGGCCACAAAGTGCTTGGGATCCTTTTGCCTGCCATAGTAGGGGTGAAGTAGGAGATAGAAAGATGAGTCAGTGAAGACACTGAGGATATGGGAGGCCTTGTTCATTTTGGAGAAGTCCCAGAGAAGAAAAGACTATAAAAAGGAGGTTTAGAAGGCAAGAGATGGGTGGGAGTCACAGTTAGGGGACAAGAAGCACACAGCTGTATAGACAGTAAAACATAGGAAAGAATTTCTGCCAGGAAGGGCCAATGTTGGGATGATAAAATTAATAAGGATGGTCAGCTTGGTGGACATTGTACCCAAATCTAGAAGGTAAGGACTCTCTGATATTGAGATAGAGCCAGACCTTTCATCCTTCCATTCCATGAAAAAACCAAGAAGTGCTAAAACAAGCTTCACCTGTGCAAATATTAATATTTAATTTGTAAAATAAAAATGCAGTGCTTTGGGGTATATATGTTATGCATATTTTTATATATTTCATATACATAGAAATACGTTATATATAACATTTTAATGTATTTGGTATGCGTGAACATTATTTGAAGAAAAGGTCAAAATAGATCATTAGAGAACTTTTCTGAATGTGAGATTCAAGATAACAGCCCTGCTGGCCCCTCCTTTACATAAGCCAGCCCAGGCAAGAGCAGGCCTGGGATAGCACGGGACTCAGCTATGCCTGAAAGGAAGGCTGTTAAGGTCTCAATGTTTGTGTTCACTCACATTTCATATGTTGATACCTTCATCTCCAGTGTCACTGTATTAGGACTAAGGAAGCTTAAATGAGGTCATAGGGTGGGGCCTTGACTCTATGAAATTAGTACCTTTCTAAGAAGAAGCACCAGAGAACTAACTCTCTCTCTCTCTCTCTCAACATCTCTCTCTCTCTGCTCTCATGCATCAAAGAGAAGCCATGTGAGGACACGGTGAGAAGGTGTTGAACTGTAAGTCAGTAAGAGAAAGAGAGACCTCACCAGAACACAAATTGCCCAGAACCTGGATCTTAGGCTTCCAGTCTCCAGAATTTTGAGGAAATCGATTTCTGTTGTTTAAGCCATGGAGCCTGTGGTATTTTGTTTTATCTGCTCCAGCTGACTAACATAGATCATAGATGTCTAGATGGAGGTGATGACAAAAAGCTAGCTCTCCTTTTCCTTGTGGTCTGTGGAAGTGATCATCTGAAATAACCAGCAAGTAGCATCATCCAGCAAAGTGGATTAAAAAAAAAAAAAAAGTACCACAGGTTGTCTACTGCAACATTAGACAAATAAAGTACATTTTAAAAAACCTCTACATTTGGGAGTATTTTTTGACAGAAAGCTGTTCATTTGCTTTAAATATTACCTAGTTTATAGTATGTGCCTCAGTGGTCCTAATGTGATTGACATTAAATGTGGTAAGATGTGGTTATTCACTCATTCACTCACCAAATATTGACTGCAGTTATAGGATGTGCCAGGTGCTATTCTAATTGCTGGGGTTATGGTTATGGTGGCTAATGAAAGAGTCCATTTCTGCCCTGATGAAGCTTACCACTAAGTGGTAGGAGACAGGCATTAAACAAACAGGTAAATATATACAAGGTCAGATGGCAACAAGTGCTATGAAGAAAAGTAGAATAGGGTAAGGGGAGTAGGAAGCAGTACAGGGAGTTGCTATTTATGTGGTCAGGGAAGTCCTGGCTGAGACACTGACATTGGAGCAAGGACCTGCAGGAGATGATGGGGTGAGCCAATATCCGAGGAAATGGTTTTGCAGGAAGAGGGAGAAACAAGAGTCTGTGGTGGGAATGGGCAGGAGGCAGGTTGACCAGAGCGGAGTGAGTGAGGGGAAGAAGTGGAGAAGACAAAGCCAGAGAGCTGCAAAAGTGGCCAGGTGATATGGGTTTTGGCTTATACGCTGATTAAGACCAGAGGATGGACATGATTTTAATGAATGAGTTAAAGGATTATTCTGGCTGCTATTTGGGATTAGATTCTAGGGAGGTAAGTTCAGAAGCAGGGAGGCCAGTTTTAAAGCTATTGCAAAACCCCAGATGAAAATGATGGTGGTGTGGACCAGTGAGATAATGGTGAAAAGGAGAAGTGATCAGACTCTGGATATATTTTGAAGGTAGGCTAACAGGATTTGCTGATGAATTGGATGTGACAAATGGGAAAAAGGGAGGAGTCAAGGGCAGCTCAAGATTGTGAGGTCTGAGCAGCTGGAAGGAGGATGTTGCTACATGATCAGGAGAAGCAATGTTGATAAGTATCACTGCATTTTGAGTCACCTTCATCAACAACGCACTGAAAGGAACCTGGGAGTCTAAGGCTAATTCTTGGTCCATAGTTAGCGAATTAACACTGTCATACACCATTCTTATTAAAGTTTATTTGGTGTGTTTTGTAAGAAAAATAACTAACCAGTTTACATAAAAAAAAAAAAAAGTAACCTAAAAAAGTAATGTATTGACTAAGGAATTAAACAAAAAGAGGAAATTCCCTAAAACAAGGGAATCTAGCAAAAAAAAAAAAAAAAAAAAAAAAAAAGGCAAACATTGGACTTAAAAATCCAAGTCTGCAATCTTGTTCAGAAAGTAGAGAATAGAAGGGAACAGTAATAGTGAGGAGGAGAAAAAGTTTAGGGACTTTGAAAAGTTTGCTTCAACAGAAGGAAAGGCTTTAAAAGGCGACTGGGAGAAAGGAAATGACTCAATTGCTTTGAGGCATGCAAAGAAAGGGAGAGGAATTATGAGGAAATCAACATGTATGTTTTTATAAGAGTCTTAATAATACAATTAAATGACACAATACGGTAGTTCTTAAGAAAACAGGTTTGTGTAGGTTTTCAGTTCAAACATTAAAATGTGACATTCTAGTTTATATTAATAAGTACTTGGTTATGAATAAAGATATATTTAAGAGGTTTCACAAAGAAACTGACATCAGATGTTCTACTTGTCTTATATTTAGCGAAGTACAAATCAGGCACTGGTAACTAGTGACTGAATCATCTGAAACTTTTGGAAAGTACCATTATTATATATTATTTATTTTGAAATGTATCATTTAAGCTCATTCCAGCCAAAAAGTTATATCTGAAAACACTCTTAAATCTAGCTGCTTAGTTAGCATTTTATAGGACAATTAACTAGAGACTTGTCCCAGGCACAAAATCCAAAATTCAAGATCAAGTTAAGATATTGGGAAACCATCCTTATATTTTATAATTATATATACAGGGGAGTTTTCAGATGATAAATTTATATTCAACAATGTAGTTTTTTATACTTCATTAAGAACGTACTTTAGATCCAAGCATATCACTTTTTTAAGAACATTCATTGTTCCAATTATCCAGCCTAAGTTTAGATGTTTAAAACAGCTGTCTTCTGTTTTAAAGTTTCAATGTTAAAGCAAACAAAACACCCTTAGTTGTCTTCATTTCTCTGGTTATAAAATTACTCTTAAATACACATTCATTATAATAAATAGCCTGGAAAAATCTTTCAGTTGATATCAGTACAGAATTTTCTCACATAATCTAAAAACTAGAATTGGAACAAACTGAAGCATAATTTTATATTTAAGCAAGTGCCAGAACAATCTTCTCTTCTAGTAGGGCTTTTGCTACCTGGAAGCAAATGCCTTGAAAGGCAGTTCTCAAAATCAAGTATATTTTAATTTTCATCATTCTTTAAGCCAAATAGCAAATTCCAAAGTGGTACTTAATCAACCAGTTTATCTGGTTATGAAAAGTATAAATTACATTTAGGTAACTGCATTTTTAAACAAACTCACATCCCAGTAGATATCTTTTTTTTTTTTTTTTTTTTTTGAGACGGAGTCTCGCTCTGTCGCCCAGGCTGGAGTGCAGTGGCCGGATCTCAGCTCACTGCAAGCTCCGCCTCCCGGGTTTACGCCATTCTCCTGCCTCAGCCTCCCGAGTAGCTGGGACTACAGGCGCCCGCCACCTCGCCCGGCTAGTTTTTTTGTATTTTTAGTAGAGACGGGGTTTCACCATGTTAGCCAGGATGGTCTCGATCTCCTGACCTTGTGATCCGCCCGTCTAGGCCTCCCAAAGTGCTGGGATTACAGGCTTGAGCCACCGCGCCCGGCCTCCAGTAGATATCTTTAAGCCCAAATATTAGTAGGTGGGGCAATTAAAAGAAGTTATTTTGGAACGGACAGAAGAAAACAGGGCTGAAGACAGTCTTTGCTCTGTGTTACATAACTAGAGATTTCAACTAAATGTAAAGAGCTTTTGTGGAGGAAAAAAATGGAGTTCTGGTTTACTTAACATGTATTGTTCATTCATTACCTTATTTCTAATCTACCATTCTCTTAATTTCCCAAACAATAATTTGATATCAGAAGTGAATAGAGCCAAAGCTCTACTGTGGTACAGTGGAATGATTGTTATACACAGGGTGGGGGGCCCACCATGAAGCTATTCATGGAGGGGCAGACAGTAAATCACTGTTAGCAAACTCTAGCTTGCTGGTAGAGCTGGTCCTTGGAGATGCTCTGACATTGTTCCCAGTGAATTCAAATTGCAGTTTATCTCCTTCCACGAGTCTTCTAGAGTTCTATTTAAATTCTTATTGAATCTTATTTTCAAGCATCTTGTTTCTGTAATTGTTATATGTACTCATCACTTTCATCTATAAATCTTTTTCTCTCCATTCAAAAAGCAAATTAGACACATTACAGTCAAAATTCAGTGTTGGGAGAAAGCCTAGATTTTGTTCATCCTTAGAACTGGAATCTCAAAATCTGAAGAGCATAATATATTTCTAGTGTTTTCTTTTTCTTTTCCTTTTTAAATGGTCCTATTCCATCAAAGGATCTATTCCTTATCCTACTGAATCCTTGAAAAGGAACTCATTGCTTTCAGTAACTCATGCCCTCTTTTATGTACCCTAACTCTTGGTTAAGTGCTGGAGAAGCATTCAACAAATAATTGTACCAAATATTAATACTAGCTGTAATGTCTGATACGTACTGTGAAGTAAATTCACAGGGTACTTCGAGAATACATAATAGGGAATATGATCTATTCTAGACTATCAGGGAAGTCTTTTTTTTTTTTTTTTTGAGACGGAGTCTTGCTCTGTCGCCCAGGCTAGAGTGCAGTGGCACAATCTCGGTTCACTGCAAGCTCTGCCTCCCGGGTTCACGCCATTCTTCTGCCTCAGCCTCCTGAGTAGCTGGGACTACAGGCACCTGCCACCGGCCCGGCTAATTTTTTGTATTTTTAACGGAGACGGGGTTTCACCGTGGTCTCGATCTCCCAACCTTGTGATCCACCCGCCTCAGCCTCCCAAAGTGCTGGGATTACAGGCGTGAGCCACCATGCCCAGCCAGCTATCAAGGAAGTCTTGTTTGAGGCAGGGACATTGAAGGATGAGTAGAGGTTAGTCAGATAAACAGGGAGAAGGGGAAGTTCCAGTATTCCAGGCAGGAGCACAAGGGCAGGCCTGTAGTTATAAAGAAGAAACATGGAGCTTTCCAGGAACTGAAACACCAGTGATGCTGCAAGAAAGGGAGACAGTGATGGGAGCACAGCAGAGATGAGACCAGAGAGATAGGCAAGAAACTCATCATGCACAGTGTTAAGGCTGTATTATGGTTTGAGGGTGTCTATGGATGCCTCTGAGGTGTTTTAAGCAGGGGCTTGATGTGATCAGATGTGCATCTTTCAAAGATCACTTAGGCTACAATCTAGAGAATGAATAAGAGGACAAGAGAGAATCGAATTTAATGTTAATTTGGGAGAAAAAGCAACCAAAAATATTGCTATATATTGGTTACAGATACATATGGCATATGTAAAAGTACAGAACAAAATGTAAGGATACACAGAAAACTCATAGTATCATTACTTATAAAAAAAGAAAATAAGAGTAAGAAAGAGACGTCGATGATAAGGAAGTTAAGTTTTATCCACCATGTTTTATTTCTTAAAATATAGACAGTAAACAAAAATGACAAAATGTTAAGAGTCATTAATTCTGAGTAATGAAAATTGGGATGTTGGTTATATTATTCTTTGACAATCTTTCAATTTCCTCAAAAGAAAAACTAAGTTAAAAAAAAAAAAGTGAGAGGAGTACCAAGAGACAAGTGGTGTGTCATCAAAGCCAAGAGCAGAGAGTATTTCACAAGAAACAAGCTCATTGTTGCTGATAATTCAAATAAAACGAAAATGTTAAAATATCCACTGTATTTACTGTCATGAATGTCACTGAAGCCTAGCAAAAGAGGACTGAGTAGATGAAAGAGGACGAAGTGGCAACACTGGTTGTCAACAATCTCTGGGGCTGTCTGGCTTTGAAAGAGAGGAGAGAAGAGAGTAGCTTGAAAGAAATGGGATCCAAGGAGGGCTGTTCCTCTTCCTTTTTCTTTTTTTTTTTTTTTTTTTTTGAGACCAAGTCTCACTCTGTCCCCCAGGCTGGAGTGCAATGGCACAAACTCGGCTCACTGCAAGCTCTACCTCCCGGGTTCACGCCATTCTGCCTCAGCCTCCCGAGTAGCTGAGACTACAGGCATCCACCACCATGCCCGGCTATTTTTTTTTTTTTGTATTTTTAGTAGACATGGGGTTTCACTGTGTTAGCCAGGATGGTCTTGATCTCCTGTCCTCATGATCTGCCCGCCTTGGCCTCCCAAAGTGCTGGGATTACAGGAGTGAGCCACCACACCCGGTGACCAAGGCAGACTGTTTCTAAGATGGGAAAGACTGAAGCTTGCTTACATGCTGATGGGCAGATTCAGGAGAGGGTCTGGAGACAATGGGACAGAATTTCTGAGAATGTGTGAATTATTGAGAACATAAGGAGGGACTGGCCTCCTACTGGAGGAAGGACACTGCCTCCTTCACAAGAGACACTTGGAAAATAATGAGTACAGGCCAGGCACAGTGGCTCACACCTGTAATCCCAGCACTTTGGGAGGCCAAGGCAGGCAGACCACCTGAGGTCAGGAGTTCGAGACCAGCCTGGCCAACATGGTGAAACCCCGTCTCTACTAAAAATACAAAAATTAGCCAGGCATGGTGGCAGGCACCTGTAATCCCAGCTACTTGGGAGGCTGAGTCAGGAGAATTGCCTGAACCCAAGAAGCAGAGGTTGCAGCGAGCCAAGATTGTGCCATTGCACTCCAGCCTGGGCAACAAGAGTGAAACTCCATCAAAAAAAAAAAAAGAAAGAAAGAGAGAGAAAGAGAGAGAGAGAAAGAAAGAAAGAGAAAGAGAGAGAGAGAGAGAAGGAAAAAAAATAATAAGTACAGAAGCAAAAATGTTCCCTTCTGATAGACTGTTATCTTTTTTCAGGGAAGTATGAGGCATGAAGGGTGAGACAGCTGGTTAAGGGGAGAAAGTCAGAAACTAACTGAGATAAGGCGGTGCTTTGGATGAGACTGAGGTTGATAACAACCTATCGACATTTTTTTCCAGCAGGCTTCAGCTGCCTAGTTCAGGAGCAGAGACGGCTGATGTTTACACACTTCAGAACTAGCTTTTAGTCACATAGATGTTGACCAAAAGATAGAGCAGCAAATGGAGTATTTGCAAGAGAGAGGAACTGATACTATGAAGCTATGCTAGACAAAGAGAGGAATGAAAAAAGGAGAGAATAGGTGGATCGAGAGAGAAGCAAAACCCACAATCTGGAGGTCCTCAAGAAATCAGAGTGAATGCAGGGGGGGTGCATGAGCAAGGAAGATTGAAGGAGAAGAAGTGATTGGAAAGCAGGATGTCAGAATTAGTGATCTGGAAGATGGGGCCCAGCATGAAGCCTGGAGGAGGCGAGTAGAAAGACAACGTAGATGAATAAGGCAAGAAATGGAAAACCCAGAGGGTCAGTGGTTATATGGATGCTAACACTACCATGAGTGATGACAGGTAGAGGGACAGATAGGATGAAAATAAAGTCTTTGAAGAATTTGATAAAATGAGACCACAAATGTATTTGTAGAGTTTAGCTACCGAGGTCAGTCAGAGGTTTTTAGAGGAGGAGAAACAGCCTGAAAGCAGCATGAGAAGCAAGGACATGGACCTCATTTTCTTTGTGAAGAGGAATAAAGGGACAAGAAGAAGAAACAGCCCCGAACAAGAAAAGGCTAGGGACAAGTAACTGGTCTAGAACACAGCCAGGATTTAATGTGACAGTGGCTCTCATCCCTGGCTGCAAATGAGAATCATCTATGGAGTTTTAAAACCTACCCATGCCCAGGTCCCAGTCCTTCTTGATGAATGAGAATCTTGAGCTTGGGGATTTGCATCACTGAAGAGCTCCCCGGACATCTAATGTGCAAGTGGATTTTAAAACCACTGACTTAAGGCAAAGAGGTGGAGGGAACTCTGGAGAAGGGGCTGAGGGTACAGATAGGTTTCTCGATGATAAATGATAATGGCCTGAATGTACAAACTGTGCTCTCCAAGTGTGCCCCCATGAACCCTCAAGGAACTGAGTAGCAGCAGCCCCTTCTCCCAAGTTCATTACTCCTTTTTGTCTCAAAGCAGAGATTCTGATCCAACAGCTAGATGTGGTCTTTGCCAGGAACCTGAGTTTATCTTTCTATTTTAATCTTCCTCCACACTTTTCCAGGTGATCTGAAGAAAGCAGTAACTGTCATGCAGGCATTTAAGAAGGGGAGGAGGAGTTGTTACAGGTAGCTTTCAGCCCTGACCCAATCACTGACACAGGTCAAGCCACTTCTTTCCGCTGGGCCACCATGTGACTCCCGTAAAATGTGATGGTAGGACTGATGTGGAGGATGGCAAGAATGACAATGTGACACTTAACCTTTACAAAGCAGTGTATGCCTCAGACTCCAGATTTACAAAGACCATCTAATGTAATCCACAGGCTCCTCAGGAAGTGAGTAGAGTAAGAATCCCCGTTTACAGGTGAATTCACTGGGACTTCAGAGAGATAAATGACTTGCCCAGGATCACCAGCTAAGTTACGTTAACCGCAGATAGCCTCCAGAGACCGGGGCCTTAAACACTGCATTTTATGTCACTTTAAAAAACACAGTGAAGTCTCCTTCTAATCACTCTGTGATTCTTTAACTCTTTGGCTTTCTTTCCCTGAAGGGACAGGGTATAAATTGCAGACTTCAAAGGCTTTCAAGGGGCAGTGGTTTTACTGAAAACGTATGGCAGGCTTCTGGAAGTGAGTCTGAGGCGCACATATGGGGAAATGACATCATGAGATTTCATCGCCTGGCTTCCCCACAGGTGCTCCCCTGAGGGTTTCGGGAGCCTGACAATAGCTGGCTTTTCATCCAGCTCCGGGAGCATCTCTTCTGGCAGGTGGAAATGTAATATCACGTGGTCAGAAGGACCGGCTCCTACTTGGATGGTGAGACTAGGATCTAGCGAGTGCTAGGAAGATTCTGGGGGGTATTTCTTCACCGTGAAAAGTAGACTCCAATTATTTAACTCTCGTATGTTATAATTTTAAATGAGGTAAATTTAACCGCTCGCTTCTTGGCTCAGCGTTACTACAAAGTAAACATGCAAGTATTAATATTAAAAATAATGTCCCTTTAAACAATATCCGGAAACTCGTTGTGGGGCATTTCCAGTATATCCATAAAGCAAATGAAACAACCTAATTATTTGTTTCTCTAAGGGAAGGAGCTAAACTCGAAATTAATTTGGTTCGGCCTGTGAAACAATTCGTTTGCTCTGCCTAATTCTACCAATTAAAGAACTTTTCCCAGACACAATTAGCATGTAAATCAGCGGCGGGGAGCGAAGAATGAGCCTCGGCGACCGGGGTTGGGTGGAGCGCGGGACAGAAAACCCCGGAGGCCAAAGGGGCCGGACTACCCGGTAGCAGTACCGCGCCTGGAGCGCACGGACGAGCTAGGGGACCAGCTCGCACTGACCCGGCAGTCATCAGCCAAAATCTGGGTGTTAAATAGCGCAGCCGGGTATCGAGCCGTCTTGGCCTCCAGATCCTTCTCCGAACCCCGCGGGATTCTGAGGAGACGTCCCGCAGCCGGCCCCCACCCAACCCGCGGGAATGCGCAATCCTACCCACCCCTCCACACTCCCCAACCCCCTCCCGAGGCCGTCTCTCGGAGCCGCGGGGGCTGCGCGCGCACCTAGGGCCGCGCCCCCCACTACCCCAGGTCTGTAGCGGCCTTTGCCCGGGAAAGGTGGGGATAGCGGCCCCTGCTGACAGTTCTGGAGAACAGCAGAAGTCCTTATTTTTTTTCTTTTTTTTTCCTACCATTCTCCCTACCTTTTCCAGGTGGTGGTAGTGGTGGGGGGAAATAGGTGTTGACCCGTGTGCATTTATTCTTCGTGAAGCCTCTTGAGCAGATGTCTGTACTTGCAGAAGCGACAGAAAAGGGAACATGGACTTACTAGTGGTCCTAGTCCCAGTTAGGGAACAGGTACAGTTTCCAATATAAAGGAACTCGGCCTAAGAGGGACTGGGACCCCGACCTCCGCACTTGGCTTTTCTCAGCCAATTCCATGACCAGTAAATATCTCTCCGAGAACTGCTGGGTCGCCCGGTGTTACTTTGCTTAAAGGTTGCGACTGAGGTCCTCACCATCGGCGAAGACCCCTTGGGGAGCAAGAGTCGCGGCGCGCAGTTGCTTTCGGGGCGCAGCGGCAGGGGGAGGGGAACGTGGTGTGACCCGACGAGTTGGCACAAGCCTGTAACTGCAAGACTTTGTAGCTACTGAAAGTTCAAGTGGTGAAAGAAGGCAGTGCCTGCCATTCTTCGTGTGATCATAACAATAGCGCCTTGGAAGTGGTTGCGATTTTCTTCTTCCATAAAGCTTTTGGGTTCTCACTGGAATTGTTTGCGTGTTATTTCTGAAGTTTACTTATTTCTAAGACCAGTCCACACAATGTAAACTTTAAGAAGTTTTAAGATAGATCGTCTTCGTTAAAAGCGCCATTCTCTACACTGTAGTTTATTTGCTTACTTCACATGCTTTATTAACGTGTGTATGTGCGTAACTAATAGCTGTGTTCTTATCTTCCAAGTGTATATTTAACCGCACCGGCTTCTATCCAATTCTTCTAGCTACGTAGAGCGTCCATCGCTTCTGGAATCTACCTCCTGATAACAGTAATCAGAATCAGAAAGGCTCGCCGTTCACTTACCCTCATCCTTTAAAACTTTTCCATTTAAGAAAATCGATGAACAAAACCTTTCTTGTAACTCGCTCCTGCACTATGTCTATTTTTATTTATTTTTCTGATTTGGCAGGACTCAGCAATGCTGTCCGGGATTTTTTTTTTTTTTTTCCTTTCCTAGCTAGAGCAGATGTGGGGGTGGGGGAGGTGAGGGCTGGGCTCCAGCCGGAGTCGCCCCCGCTGAGCCTCCGCCTAGCGCGCGGTGGGGCCAGGAATCCTGGTGGAAGGAAGCGGCGCTGGCCAGTTGGTCCAAGGCTCCACCTGCGTAGTTTCCCCACCTCTGCCTCGCTCGCTCACACTCACATACACCACAGCTCTCCTTTGGGTCGGAGGAGACGCCAGCCAAAGTAGGCGGAGTAGCGGGAGGAGAGTCCGATCTGCGCAATCCAGTCCGGGACTTGGCTCCGCCCGGGAGCGGCGGCCTCTCCGGTGACAGAGGAGTAGTGAGCGGCACGGGGTGAGGCTGCCTCCAACTCCGCTCCCCGCGCACTCGGCTGCCCAGGCGCTCGGGACCCAGCAGCGGCGCTCCTCCGCGGTGCCGGTCGCCCGCGATGCCCGCTTAGCAGCGTGTAGCAGCGTCCAGCATCACCACACCCGCGGCACCGCGCTCCCGGCCGCAGAGCCGGGCCAGAGCCTTGCACCCCTGCCCCAGCCCCCGCCCCACCCCCCGCCCTGAAATGACTTGTTAATCGGCGCAGACACCACCAAGGGGACTCACCGGAGTGGAATCCAAGTGGAATTTGCATTTGGAGAAGAGTTTCTTGAACCCTCTTCCTTGTTTTCTTTTTCTTTTTCTTCTTTTTTTTTTTTTTTGGCTTCTTTCTTTTTTCCTCTCCCCTTCTCCGCTCGTCATTGGAGATGAACACATCGCGTTTGCATCCCAGAAAGTAGTCGCCGCGACTATTTCCCCCAAAGAGACAAGCACACATGTAGGAATGACAAAGGCTTGCGAAGGAGAGAGCGCAGCCCGCGGCCCGGAGAGATCCCCTCGATAATGGATTACTAAATGGGATACACGCTGTACCAGTCCGCTCCGAGCCCCGGCCGCCTGTACGTCGATGCACCGAAAAGGTACGGCCCGGGCGCCCCGGCGCTCCCCACCTCCCGGGCAGCAGAACTCCAGCCTGAGGGTTCCGGGGCCGTGGCTAGCGCGTGCTGTCGGCTTTGTGGTGCCTGCGTTTTATTTTGTCTTGTGTCTCTGTTTCTCGAGCGTTGCCCGGTCCTGGGGGGGAACCGTGAGCCCTGCCTGCCTTTCCTCCAAGCCCCGCGCCCCAGAGTACGCCCGGCTACAAGTCGAGAGCTTTCCCACCCGCGTTGCGCACACGCCCGGCGCCGCCCCGGGCCGCGACGGCGCGTATGGCTGTTCCTCCCGGGGGTGTGTGTGTGTGCGAGACCCAAGGCTCATCCTCACGCGGGCCAAGCAGGGAGCAGAGCGGGCTCTAGAGGGTGGGATTCTCGGAAGCTCCCTGGCCCGGTGTAGAAGGCGGAGGAAGGGGTTCTGCCCTCGAGGGCTGGAGGGGGTTGGGTAGAACAGCGCTGTTTTCGTCCAGAGCCAGGTGGGAGAAGGGGTTCCGCGGAGACGGTGTGGAAGCGGAGAGAATCTTTTGTTGTCAGTGTGGGGTCTGGGCTGGGCTCCGTGGAGTGCGAGAAACTTGTAATGGCCCTGGGCACCCGCGCGCCCTGTCTCTTGGTGAGATCCTGGCTCCTGTGGCCGCTGCCACCAGAGGTTCCAGGCTTTGTTTGCTCGAAGAAGTGTCCGGGAGCAGCCGTTCGGGTGACGCGGCGCCCCCGCCCTGGGTCCTGTTATCCTCCGCAGCTCCCAACTCGAGCTGCAAGGATATAGCCCGTCGCGACTGCGTCCCTCATGAGACACCCAGCCCTTTGCACCGGGCTGGCGCACAGTACGCCCTCCTCCTGGATCAGCGCGGTCTCGCTCTGGAAAGATGACCCAGGAGGGGGAAGGGTGAGAGACCTGGCAGGAGATGGCCCTGGGTTTGAAACCCAGACAAGGGCTCTGTCCCGACTCCTCACTGTGTCCTAGGGCGCTGCCATGGGAGCAATGGGGCGCTGGAGAGTAAGCGGGGTAGTGCCCACCCACCCTGCCTGATCCTGATGGGGCGGGAAGTGTCTCTTGTCCCGATTCTCCGCGTTTTGCTCAGCTCCTCGCTGGGGAGATAGTGCAAAACAGGATCCTGAGGTCTCCTCCCTCCTCGCACGACCCAAGCGGTACGGGGGGAGCCAGGGAGCGGTCCGGTAGTTGTGGACGTCGGGAAAGGAAACGGGATTCCGCTGTTTTTCCCGCTCCCTCGCCGCCCCTCCGCCCAGCGCCTCCTCCCACTTTACAGCGGCGGGGTCAGTAGACCAGGCGCTTCTGGAAAGTTTCCCTGAAAGCCAGGCGGCAGGCACGACCGGATTGGGGCTCAGCGTGTGCAGTCTGAGGGAAGCTGGACCTGGAGGGAATCATGCGGACAGCTCCGGATGCAGCTAGGAGCTAGAACCCGGCCCTTTGGAGAGTGGAACCTCCTGGCCCGCAGTACTTGCTGGGCAAGTCGGGGAAGGGATGGATGGGGAAGCAGGACCTGGAGGCAGGTGCGGCCACTGTGGACAGAGGCTGTGACGAAGGTGCGTGTGGACACAGGCCGGGACTTGCTGGCTTGCAAACAGCCAGCTCCAAGCCCAGCATCCCGAGCCATCTGCGCCCCGCGCACGATTTCCCAGTGTGTCTATCCAGGGAGGGGCGAAGCAGAGCCAGGTGTGCGTGGAGCGGGGCAGGATGGGAGACTGGAGGCGCTGTCTTCACAGCCAGGGCAAGCACTTCCAGGGAGCCTCCGGCCTGCATCGCAATGGGGAGCCCTGCAGGCTGTTCCGCGTCGGTCTTGGAGAGAAAGGTGGCTGCTTTGGAACTGCGGTGGCCAGGCACAGCCACAGTGGGATCGCTCCTTTTTTTGCGCTCAGCTTTTTTACGCTACTGAATGCGATCTGTGAAAGGTTTAAAACACAGGCGCGCAAGGACACACACACGCACACACGCACACACTCGCGCTTGTAGGCACAACTTTCTTTACGTCAGATCTGAAAAGCCATTTAATCCACTTGCAGTGTTGTGCCAACAGGTCTCAGAAAAGCTATTTAATGCCCCCCAGCGCTGGCTTTTAAGTCTTTCCAGGATGGGAAGGTCGAGTGCCTTTGCCTTGTCTTTCTTTAGTCCTGAAATTGTTCGTCGTCCTTCCCCTGGTGGACACATCTTGGGCATGGAGTCCGTGGTACGCTACAGTGATGGCGGGGAAGACTGGTGGTTTAATTAATTATTTAATTACGTTTTCTCCCCAAAGTAAAGATGCCTATGTTTAATTCTGAATGAAAATACTCTACACTTTATTACACCATACCCAAATGGCTACCAGAGGTCAAGATTGCAAGAATTTTGTATGACTTTTTAATGCTGTGCTTAGTCTGCATGGAGCAGTTTTATGATTTACAGTAAGCTTTGATTAAACTACTCCAGGCACCAAAGTTAATTATTAACCTAACCTTAAATACAGTGGCAGAACTATGTCTCCACCTATTAACCTAAACTATCTATTAAAAAATAATTGCACTAGCTATTTGAATTTTGTTTACCTATGCTTGTGTGTATGGTAATTTTTATTTGAATCTTGAGTAACCCTTGCTCCCTGTTACTATTTTGGTTTTAGGACGTTCTTGAATGAGGCACTTTGCAAACCAGTCTAAAGCAGGAAAGAATGAACATCAAATTTAAAATCTTACTTTTGTGTTAGAAGTCATTTTTCAACTTGTTGTAAAGAAGCATTCTACTTTATTTATGTTTCTTATTTACAGTGTTTGTGGGTGACAACCTTCCCCATATGTTAGGTTTTGCAGCTATCACCTTTTAGAGCTGTGCTACATTCTCAATAACACATATAATCCACATATGTAAATGTTAAGCAGATACCGAAAATCATTTCTGAGGAGCCGTCAGCTGAATATACTTACTGGACATAACAACTACTCTTAAATAGGTTAAAATTTTGTAAGAATCACTATAGAACAGTCAAGTAAATGTCGAATGAATGAAATAGTTTTTCCACTCAGAGTGGACTTCTTTATTTTCCCTACAGTGAAAAAAATATATATGCCATCAAGTGAGTGGTTATTACAAGGCATCAATAAGTGCACCTTTTTATTTACACACAAACACACACCCCTCAAGTTCTTCCAAAATTTAGTAAATGCTTTTTCCAACATTAAACACATACAGCAATTGTATTTTGAGTAGGCGGGTAACATTGCACAGTGAAGTCTAATGTGTTGAATCAGAAGCATAGCGAGAATCAGGAAGACTGTTATCTTCACCAAATAAAAATAAGGCATCCAAATTAAGAACTTGTATTAGATTCAAAATAAGTAGTCATGCTTTACTCCTATATGAAATGGAAGGAAAAATACTATTTTGAACCAGGAGTTAAGTCAGATAGTTTATTCTGTGTACATTGTGGTTCAGCTCTTTTCAGAACAGGACAAAAGAGTGATGATGGGATGAAAGTTTTTTTAGAACTAGATTGCCAAGAGCTAATATAGTCTCTCCATCTTATTTGTTTGCAGGAAGGAATCACAGAACAAGCTAAGCTAATTGCAAATGCTTTAATTAGGCATCTGCCATTTGTGTAAGGCAATGCCTAGGAAAGCCTATCTCCGCACTGCCCCTCTCCACACCCTTCTTTAGGTTTAGACAATTTTCTGTCCTCCTAGAGTAGACGAGTGCTCCTTGACATATTTATATAGGAGCTTTGTGTTATGGCAGCCACATTTGTGCATGTCGAGGAAGGTGATGCCTTGAAGCATTCTGCTGGGCCCTCCCATATCAGGACCCCCCACTCTCTTGGGATGCCTTGGAGCCAAGTTTTCTCTGAGATATTTCTATTTCAGCATGAAGGCTTTTCTCATCTGCTTTAAAATGTGCTGCAAGAGCAACTGAGCTATTCTCTGCTGGCAACCACATGGTTGCCTCTTGGGGATATGGTAAGGTGGAGAAAGGAGGGAGGCATTTAATCCCTTTGAAAAGTGCAAATGAGATGTCATACCACACAAACCTCAAGGGGAGGAGTTCAGGACTTCTGACCATGGGACTATTGCATATAGTCTATACACAAGGGTATCTTGCTTTGTGAAACAGATGAGCTCTTGCAAAACTTTATTACAATAATTCCATTTACACCAATAGAGGGTATCATATCAAACCATAATACACTGATGATTCCCAAGTAACCTCTTCAGCTTAGACCTCTCTCCTGGACCTCACAAAAAACCAGCGCTTAGTGGGTAGGCAGCTCCTCCTGAACCTAATAGAGGTCTCAAATTTAGGTTTAAAAAACCTAATTCTGTATCTTTCTCCCCCATATCTGCCTTTCTCATAATCTTCTCCATCATAGTAAATGGCAACTCCATTCTTTGAGTTGCTGGCCTGAGTTTAGTTCTCCTTGAAGCTTCTCTCTCACACCTACATCCATGGTGGCTGCAATGCTGTTGGCTCCACCTTCAGAATGCCTGCCGGCTTCCTTCAGGTGATCCTCCTCTGTGTGGCCCTCACATTGGCCAAGCCATGGTCCTCTCCTGCTAGGTTTTCATGCCAGCTTCCCAACTAGCTTTTCTGCCTCTGCTCTTTTCTCAATGCAACAGGCAAAACACAGCAGTGATTTTTTCTTAAACTAAGCCCTATCATATCACTACTCTGCTCAGATATTTTCCCATCTTATTCCAATGAAAGCCAAGTCCTTCCTTTGGTCTTTGCAGCCCCACATGATCTGCACTCAGGCTCCCGCCTCTCTGACCTCCACCCCTTGGGCTTCCTTGAATTTGTCAAGCATGGCATATACTTGGGGGCCTTTGCAAGGACTTACTCTTTCATGCCTTGGGATGGTTCTTTCCCCAGATAGCTACATGATTTGCTTCTCACATTCTTCAGGTCTCTGTTCAAATGTCACTTTCTCAGTGAAGCCTTTTGATCCCCTTATTTACTTTACTCTTTCCCACAGAACTCCCCACTGCTTGGCAGTCCTTATTTTTTTCTTAGCATTTTTCACAGTCTGACAAACTATATGTTGTCCTTGTTGATTTTCTGTCTTCCACTAGAACATAATGCCATAAGGATAGACATTTTTAGGTTTTATTCACTCTGGCACCTAAAACTGTGCCTGGCACATCATGGGCCATCCATAACAAGTGTTTGTTGAATGAATAAACAGTGAATCTTTTTTTGCAAACAACTAGTCTTTATTTTATCTATTTTGTCTGCCTTTTATATCATGTTTTTATCAAATGAGATACTTCATGCATGAATGTGTGTGTGTGTATAATCTTCCAAGCACATAGGTGGTATTATGGCTCATGCATCATTAGTGGAACATTCACTGTGTTGTTTTTCCAGTGGTAGTGATGGATTGGAGCCTGTTCATTCCCACACTCTCACCCAGTCCCCTCCTGTGTCCAAGAGCACACATCTGTGAGACACCTGGTTGTAACTGGAGGGAGTCTGAGTTAGGTAAAATCAACTTGCCAAGAAACAGAGCTAAGAAGACAGCCAGCATTTATGGGGCTTGAGCTTTTGACCCTGGCCTCATTTGTTCTGCATTCTAACCACTGACCACAGAATGTTCTTGTTTTTTTGGAGTTTGCTAATAGTAGTTTTAAAATTCAACTTTCTGTCAGGAGAATATAGCATACTTTATTAACCCATGTTTCTTCCCCGTACCCGTACAGTATATCTGCTGTTGAGGATTCTGCACTTGGAGTCAAGAAGACTTGGGTTCCAGACTCTTACTACCTTGGGCAAATCACTTAACTTCCCTGAGGCTGCATTATTTTAACTGAAAATTGTGAATAGTAAACCTATTCTTCCAACTTATAGGATTGCTGGGAGAATATGAAATCATGAATGTGAATGTATTTAGCGAAATATTACACGCACTCTGGAAATTTGGGAAGTTTGATGTTAACCCCCTCTTTCCCACTCCAGACCCTGGATATAACAGAGATCCTACTTCATCTTCTAAATTATTTTTAGAAGAATATACACTGTTCATGTAGTTTTAGTGTAAATCACATCATGCAACTAAATAATGTGTTTGAATTCATTGAAATTGTACAGTTCACTTAGAGCATGGATAGCAACTTTATTAATTAGAACACCAACCATGTCAAGGAAACATTGCTTTCAACATGATCATTAAATCAGGCAAGGTCATGGGAGTGCCACTCTGCCAGGAATTATTTTAAAAGTAAGGTAATTGTTTTTGCTCAGTTAAATTCTGAAATAGTTCAAATCAGTGTAATCATTAATGTAACAGATATGTCAGGGTGAACTAGGACTACTAGAAGTTTCCATCTTTGCTGTAACAAGGCCAAATTCATTAGATTTTGTGGCATGAAGTTAATAAATGTGAAGGGAGTGTTGGAGGGAATGTAGTGGACAGCTCTAGAGGCACTGCTGAAGTCATGCTTTTTGGACAGACAATATACATGGATTTGTTTTGCCATTTACTAACAGTGGGACTTTAAGCCAGTTTCTTTTCTCCTTCAGTTTTCATTTGCAAAGTGCTTGTATGATGATAATGTTATGGTTCTGAGAAGAATAAATGTGATAACATCTTTAAAATGCATAGCACAGTAACATCTGTAAAATGCATGTCACAATGCTGGGCACACAACAAGCAGTCATTCAACATAAGGTATTATTTTTACTTGAGTAAGAGTAGTTATGAAAAATGCCCTAGGAATGGATTTTGAAAATGCAGATAGTACCTTTATTGTGGGGGGCAGGGGAAATAGTACAAAAGGAAATGGCTCTGAATCTGTAATATAAAGAGATGATGCAAAAGGAAACAACCTTTGACTAGAAATAAACATTCATACCATAAACAGGCCATAATGTCTTGGGTTTTAAGTTGAGGAGCATGTGAACACGACACTTGCAGGGAAACAGGAAGCAGGGAAACTTTGGAATTTGAAATATCACACCCGAAACATGGAAGGAAAAAAACACTATATATAAAAAATAATAATAACAAGAAGCAGAGCCTTATATCAAATAGGAGCCCAAGGGATAGCTTTTTTAAAATGATAGCTGTCACTTATTAACATTTTAGTAAGAAAATGTACACTCTGCACCTACATTTAGAATCTGAATTCAACCCATAATGACTATTTTAGGGATGAGTTGAATTCCCAAGGACCACACCTGTCTTAGGAGAGAAACCCGGCTGCTGATTGGAACCCTTGAGGAGGTTGTGGCTAGGCCTTCTGCAAGAAGGTCTTCAGGGTGGCCATGCATCTGCCAAGTCACTCTTCCCTGGCCAAGCTTGAAATCAGTTTGGGAGAGTGTGAATCTCCCAGCAAAAGCAAACTACTGCCTTCCACACCAAAGGCAGGAAATAATTGGCTGACCCCAGTAGAGATAGCAGTTATTCTACTGACAGACACACTACTACAAAACCTGAAATTTGATTCAAATGATAGTCATACAAGTTCTTATCAGTGAGAAAAATCTGACTTCTAAAAGGCACAGCTGAAGGGGAAATAAATTGATGTTATCACCACAATTCCCTGCTACCATTATGTTTTCTAGGAATGCCTCCATGGCTTAGAGTTACAGTTATTTTCATGTAGGAAATAAAATGTTCTCAAACTCTGTAAGTGGAAAGGGAATGGAAAGAGTGTGAGATAAATCAGTAATTAACATGCTGCAAGGACTGAAGTTTCAGATCCTTCTTAGCAGCCGGTATGGTGACTGTTGCTTTGAAAGTATTGTTAGTAATAGATATTTCCTCATGCAGCCTTTAGACTTGAAGCTTTCTTTTAATATTCCTGGGTGCTTTCTAGGAATTTCCAACTAACCTATAATTGTCATCTGTAGAAAATTAAATTCAAAGAACCCATGCCAATTAAAAAAATTTAGCAGAAGCAGCTCTAAAATTGGTGCTGTTCACCCCTTTCTTAGCCCTTTTGCCCCTCTACGCTTCAAAGACCAGCCTTTGGCCATGATTTGATTTGAAGCATTTATAGAACAGAACAGGATCTGGCATTAAATACAATGAAAACATGCCACTGGAAAATAAACATTGTTAGAGACTGGGAAGAAATAAAGATTGTATTAATTATGGTTTAATGTTCTATGAGAGTTTTACAGACAAGCTCTCTGTGATGGATCCATTCTTCTTTCCCTGTTCCTCTTCCTGATTCGTTTTTTAAAGAAGAATATTCAATCTTTTCATTAATATTGCAGCTACTTCAGCACTTCCCTGCCCCTCCCCCAGACTCCTACTGTCCTTGAATGAGGAAACTGAGAGAATACTGATTGAGCTGCTGAATGGAAATGTTCCTTTCCTGAAAATGGAATGCTTTACACAAAATTGCATTCCACAAAAAAACACTCAAAACAATTCAACAACTGTCCCTCCGCCTTTCTACCCAGAGAGCCACTTGACTTCATTCACATATTTTGGTTTTTCAATGTATTTGTTCTTAGGCCTCAAATACCCAGGTGGAAAACCATTCTATTAAGCCTTTCACTATTTTTAAAACATGAGCATCTGAGTTTCTAAGAACATTCTCATTCCTGCATAGTGAGTGATAAATAGAAACCAAATTGTTTATAGCATTCTAAACTCAACTATACGTGGCAGAATGGCAGTGGAGTTGATTTTTATAAGAATACTTGTTAATGGTTTTCGAGATGGATTCTGTGCTAATTCTTCTTGTATCATGAATGATGGCCCTAGCTAGACACTGTCGCTGGGATCTTCATCTATTAATCATGGAGGCTGCTTTCTTATTCGGTTGCCATAGTTTCAGTGCCTCAGATAGTGTTGGGGTGTCTTGGGAAAGGTTTGAGATATACTAGGGCTTGCAAGCCTTGCCGTTATTTTGGCAGTTGTGCTCTGAAAAACTGAAAACCGCTTCTCATATAATTCAGTGTTGGATTAAAAGAGGCAACTTCTGAGAGTGTCTCCCTGGACCTTGTTATGTGCACATCCAGCTGATATTTACTCCAGGATTTGCCTCTTGCTCAGTCTTGCTGGCAAAAAAAAAAAAAAAAAAATCAAAATACAGTCCAGAGGCTGATGTCACTTTCATATTTCAACAAGAAAGCAAAGGGGTGCAAACTCTTCATTAAGGCTATTCACAAATGTGGAGGTAAATGAGGGCATTCACGACTTTGCTTAAAATTTCAGCTTCATAATTTCGTTTTGGCTCTGCAGATTACTAAATAAATAAAATGACATCATGATTGCTGTGTGTTTGTTATTTTGGCAATGGAAACATGTAGAGCTTTACTTCAGGTTTAACCTTTCCTTTTTTACGCTTGACACTCATTGCTAAGGAGCCACAGACCATTTTACTGTATTTTGCAACAAAAGGCACATACATTTTGGACGGTGGGTCTGCTGCTTTGTCAACTCTTGAATAGTATATGAACATTTTTCATTTATTTAATAATTTCAATATTTTGCTATTTTTTTTTTTTTTTAGGTTT
This sequence comes from Macaca nemestrina, assembly GCF_043159975.1. NCBI lineage: Eukaryota > Metazoa > Chordata > Mammalia > Primates > Cercopithecidae > Macaca > Macaca nemestrina. The sequence goes on from NC_092130.1 coordinate 63,695,667, forward strand.
GTGACTGTAGGGTTGATTAGAAAATGTTCTCCAGTGGTGTATACGTTGTGTGACTTGGTCAAGAAAGGATTTGGGGAGTAAATTGCTGTAAGAGGGTGATACACATACCCACATTCCGGTGATTTATGTGCTTCACGTGTGATGTAGAACACAGCTTGCTTCTGTTAGGCAAATGTGGCCTTGTGTAACAGATAGTGGTACACTTCATGTTTCAGTTTCCATTTCTCAAGTGGACTTTCAAGGACTCCTGCCAGTCTAAGCCAAGCAATTTAATTCCTTTGTAGATTAAAACATAAAATAATCTCACACTGGAAGCAAACAGTGCTGAATTCAAGACATGTAAAGCATAAATGAAAATCTAGGCTGATTTAGAAGAAGAAACTTTGAATTCCTTACAAATGGGACTAATCTAGAAAATTAGTCATATTTTTTTCCTTTTTACTAGAAAATGACTAGTTTTTATTTCAGAGTGAGCTTCAAAGCAGCGTTTTAAATTTCTCCAGATCCAGCCTGCCAAAATTTTTGTGTAAGATCAACAAGCATTTTTAATGCACGTGCCTATTTTGTTGACCCATCCCTTACCCAACCACACTAAAGGATTGATTTTAGAGGCCAATAATGTGAAGTAAATTAAAAGGATAACATGGCCTTAATTGCTACTGGCTTCACCAGGCTTCTAGGCACCGGAATTTCTTGTGGAGAAACACTTTTAAGTGTCACAGCAGTTTTTGATCATGTGGTCTGGCTCACCCAGAGGCTTCAATTATCTCCCAGCCCTTCTCCACTTCCCCTCAGATATCTCCAAGAAGCAAAGAAAATGTGCATTTGTAAATTCAGTATTATGGACCCCTGATTATTTAGCAGGGTAAGAAAATAGGTTCTGTTCATTTTACCATATTTGCATAGGCTAAATGTTTAAACAACAACAAAAGACATGGAATGGAGGAGAACAGTGGGACTAACTAAGATCAAAGCTTTTTTCATTAAAAAGAATTTTGTTGAATTGAGTTCATTCTCCTCTCAAATGATAACAAGATTGTGATTACTCTTGGGTGTCGGGTTAGACACAATATTGCACACGTAGCCTTAAGAAAAGTAAAGAGTACTTTTTGTATGGATGTCAGTCAAATACAATGTGGACTTTAATTAACCTTAATTAATGATTTCTGATTACAGATTTTCTTTTGTATGCCTTGGAGGCTGTATTTAGGTAGAGTATTTTCAGCCAGTAGTGACATGAACTTGCTTCTTTTGTCTCGCCATGCAAACCACACTAGATTCTCATTACAATGAAGAATGTGATTCTACATCATTTCAGAATGGTCATACAAAGAATGAAATATCACTTGGGGAACAACTGAAATTTGTAAGTGGTGTGGAGTATTTGAATCTTCAGAGGAATCATTTCTAATTCTAAAGGAATTTACCTATCAAAATTGCTGATATTTACTGGCTTCTGGCTGGATTTGAGGCCATTCCTTCCAAAGATTGAATGAGATTTTAAGTGGTGCCCCAGTTCTTTCAAATAAAAGCATACTACAGAAGTACTGGACCTAGTAGCATTTCCATTGTCCAAGTGTACCCTTTACAAAGTACTAAACATAAAAACTAGGGAATATTGTAGACAATGTGGAGAATTGGGCATCTTTTTTTTTTTTTTCCCATGAAGGCAATTTATTAACAGAAAATATTTTGAGGAGTCTTGTTCACAGAGAGCGACCACGGCGACCCCTCTTCCTGTGGGTGCTGCCAAAGGGGATGGGGGTGACGTCCTCAATCTGCCCCATCTTCATACCAGAGGGGGCAAGGGCTCTGAGGGCCGACTGGGCCCCAGGTCCGGGGGTCTTGGTCCTATTGCCTCCTGTGGCCCAGAGTTCCTTGCACCTCTGAGCCACATCCTGGGCAGCCAACATAGCAGCATATGGCGAGGATTCATCTCAGTCTGCCTTCACCTTCATCCCACCAGTCACACGGCAGAGGGTTTCTTTGCCAGAAAGATCAGTGACATGGACAAAAGTGTCATTGAAGGATGCAACGATATGGCAGACACCAAATACGTTTTCGCCTTCAGCCACCTGAGGTCAGAGGCTGATGACCTGTTCTTCCTTTTCCTTCCCCTTTCGAGGTGCCATTTCTGCACGTTGTCTCCAGATTCCACACCGGAAAGAGTGGGCCTTATTTTTGATTAAAAGTACTTTTTCCTGTGTCATGAGTTTTAGAGCAGATATCAAAAACCTAACTAAGGATGTTAATGTGCTATTTACATTCAACTTTTAACTAGAGGGTCTAATAAAGGCTAGATATATTAATGCCAATTTATGAATTAAATTTCTCTGTGAACAATTATTTTGTAGCTTATACAAAACCCTAATAGCATATAACCCATCTAGTTTAGTGTAATTATGCTTATGAATTATAAATACTTAGCTTTTACAATTAGACTTACCGATCTGTAGGCACCTTAATGAGAAATTACCGAAATTAAATTGATTCATAATATTTGCTGTACTGTGTTCCAGGGTAGTGGTTATCTAAAATAAGTTTTAGAGTATGTGTCTGACCGCATGCAGTATGGCTTTACTTTTAATAGAAAAAACGTCCTCTCTGTTGCATGATCCCACCTCTGTCCAAGGAGGAGATGTCAAAAGTTAGAAAAAGCAGAGTAGTTTCATATGTAGTCAAGAGAAAAGGTAACACATCTTTTGGATACATTTTTTTTAATTATAAAGGGATGTTCAGAGTACAGAGAAAGGTTTCTATTAAAAAGTCAACTTTTATCTACAAGGTGTTTCCTCTCATTTGTGATGAGGGGAAGTGCAGCATGTTCAATATGCTGGTTAATTAATTCTCCAGGGATATCTCCGAGTGTGATGCTTTCGTTTTCATATTTTGTTGTGTCCAAAACACAAAACCTGTTAATATTGCCCAAACACATCCGTTCCCAAGAATTAAAAGGACAATGTAATTGCCTTTGCTGCTAGAAAACAGCTACATCGAGTTCTCCAGCAGATCTTCCAACATGCCAGGTGTGCAAGACAAGCCTTTGAAATGTTGTGAATAACTTGACATTATCACATTGTTATTGAAATGCAAATTCTGTGTAGAACATGAAAGCGTTTTAAATGTACGAATAGGACAATGCAAGTCGTCAACCATACTTAGTCTTAACTTGCCTGTTCTGTGAAAAGTAATCATAATGTATTTGCATCTTTTATTGTTTTTCCTTGGCCATGTTTAAAGTGCTCAACACACCTTCCTGGGTGGCACCTTGTTGGGGAGAGAATAGATTGGCTCCCAGCTTTGAGGTGTTTAGATAGGGCTGTTCTGCCCAGGAAGGAGATACGTTTCCCCAAATTAGTCTTGCTGAGTTCTACAATACAATTAGAAGTCAGCCTTACTGACTGTATTTAATGGTGTTATTATTAACAATAAAGACTGTTTATATAGTGCTTGTATTTTTCAAAGTGTGTTTATAAACATTGCCTTATTTCGTCTTATCACAACCCTCCAGGTTAGGCAGGATAGGTATTATTACACCCAATTTAAAGATGAGATAACAGGTTCAAAGAGGTCAAGTAATTTGCCTAAGAGCACACCTCTGGTAAGGGAAGGGCCTGGACAAGGTCCCAAACCATATGAATCTGAGTTTTGTGCTCCTCCATATCGCTGTGTTGTTTACTCAGTATTTAAAATTTAAAAAGTATTAAAATTGTCCAATCCTAGTTGTTCTCACATGGCTCCTATTACACAGAAGTGAATCCTGACACAGAACAAGTTTAGAAGTAGCTTTTTGAGGATTTCATCTGAGGTTTTAGTGCAACCGGGACCTAAATTCCTACTTCTCAGTGAAATACCATTGCTAGGAGGGGACACTCACTGTCTCTGGAGGTTCTTAGGGTCTTGAGTCAAAGTCAAAGTCACCCTAAGAAATATCAAATGGCAAATGGTAGGTGATTTTATTTGGGATTCTAGTCCTATTTTATGGTCGGGATAAAAATAAATAGTTACATAAGGGTGGCAGTTTTGACCCTGGCACAGGGTAGAACTGGAGGGACAGAAGTTTGAATTAGATACTCTGTCAGGAATATCCTCCTGGGACTTGCAACTCATACCTATAAAACAAACACGTTTTTAGCAAGGAATGAAATAGACTGCATGGCACAACCTAAGTGAATCTTCCCTCTGACAAAGGTCATTGTACTCTGGTTCAGGCTACTAGATCTAGTGAAAGCAGCAGCTCAATTTAATTCAATAGATAATATATTTAGCACCTACTCTTGGCAAGGAAAAATTCTACACACTGCAGAGAGACAGCGATGAACTAGTTCAGAATTTACTGCTTGCGTACCTACTGTAGGCCCACATTTTAGTGAAGAAGGTAGAGATGTGAAAAATCTTTCTAGTGTAAGGTATGACTATTCTCTGTCCCAAATGCAGAATGCAGAAGATGCTAAGAAGGCGAAAAGTGGCTCTGTCCAGCTGGGAGATCAGGCTGGGCTCCATTGAAGGAGGAAGCATTTCAATTGCGGAGTGAGGTCTCCGTATTTGGGAGGCAAGGGGGAGGAGGAACAGCGGGGTGAAGGGAAAGGCAGGAGCAAGGCCCAGAGATGGGGAATGTAGGACTTGGCCCCTGAACAGCAAGGGACCCTCCTGGTGACTGGAGCACAGGGACAACATGATGTGGGGAAGCCCTGAAGACAGAGGAGGCATTGAGGCAGCTTGTGGAGGGTTCTGCCCAGGGTGCTGCAGGTGGCTGAAGCTTTTCAGCAAGAGGATGATGTCACCAGATACGTGTTTTAGAAGTATAAATCTGCTAGGACTGTGAGTGGAGAAAGGAAACAGATTTTGGGTATGTTGGCATCGTACAGCCAACAGGATTTGGGGCCAGTTGGATGTGTCGGGTAACGGAGGGGAAGGAGTAAAAAATGGTTCCAAGGTATCACCTCTGGGGAGCTGAGTGGATGGTTGTGGCATTGGCCAGGACAGGAACCCAGGTTTACAGACAAAACATTTAACTGCTGTCATAAACCGTATTTAAGTGACACATAATAAGCACAACACCAAAGTCCAACACCTAGTTGCAACGCTCTCTTATTGGTCGGAACTCCGAGAGCACACCAACAAACAACACAGGTCGGTGTGGAGCAATGCGCTGTTTTCATGAGACCCTAGCTGCAGACAGGCTGAGGCCTAACATGGCGTCAGCCCCAAGTGAGGACGGGGCAGGGGTTTTATAGTCTCCTCTAAACAGGAAGTGTCCCAGTCTGACGTAATTGCTACGTGATACCCTGATGGCCTCTCTCAATCTCAGGGGGGTAACTATCTTCTGGCCCATTGGGACTGGGCCTGAGGAGGGAGGAGTTATTCATCCTCCCAAGCTTTCAGGCCGGGGGAGAATCTTTCACTAGTCCTATTGTGCTCACCCTCAGCTCTTCACAAAGAGTGCTAAAGTTTTTAAGATTGAGTATGTTTAAACTGTCGCCATTTGATCTGGCAGTTGGGACCACTTTCTTCAACCTTAGGGAGATTCATACCATAATATGAGGTGGCTAACACGAGGAAGACGGAAGCACGTTCATTGCATCTATAAAAACCACTGTTACAAATGGGCAGGAGGACCAAGCGCTAAATGGTCTGTTCATGTAAAAATCGGGGCATATATGGAGCCACCTAGTTCCTGTTTATTTCATTCCAAACAATTTTACTTTATGAAAGTTTTTAAATTCTGAAATTAGATATACATGTGTTCTCCCTCTCACCCCATCTCAATATTGGGCATATTTATATGAGTATTTATCTTTTAAATTGCCATGTGCAACTGAGATGTTACAGATGATGTAGTTCACAAAACACAACGCTTAAATTGTGTTGATTTAATAAGACAGTGTTAATCAGACAGCTAGGCCTTTTTTTTTCTTTTTTTGCTGCATGGTGCTAAAATTGAACACCGCTTATATAGTGGACAGGAAAATGTGTTCAGTGATATTTTACTTAGGAATAAGTAAATCTTCATTGCATAGATGATTGGGGAATCACAAATTTCATTTTATGGTTTCAACCTTTAAGTGTTGATACGGTACAGTTGTCCAGAAGAATCTTTTGATGTCTCTACTAGTTTAGCTAATACTTATACTATTTAAAAGAATCCTTAAATGGTGGGTATTCTCTAATGCATGCGGGGCTTAAAACCTAGATGATGGATTCATAGGTGCAGCAAACCACCATGGCACATGTATACCTATGTAACAACCCTGTACGTTTAGCACATGTATCCCAGGACTTAAAGCAAAATAAAAATTAAAAAAGATGGGTATTCTATATTTATCTTTCATGTTGCATTTTTCTTTGTGGGGTTTCTAAATAAAACTTGTAACATGAATGTTTTTATTCTCATTCTGTATTTTAAAAAGAAGCTGAGTAACAAAAGGAAAACAAAACAGGATTGGAAAAATCAACTATTTTCAAGGGGCTTTAACAAACCGAATATCTAGAAAGGTTCTAGAGAACCTTTATGAAACTGTTTGCTTGGATGTCTTATTTTAAAGGCATATTAGAAGTAAAAATTAAGGAATGATTTGATTTTTAAAGAATGTTGGGACACCGTATTTGAGTTGGTATCATAATGCCGAGAAACTGAATTATAGATTATTTATCTATTACATGCCACATTATTGCATAGTTGTGCTATCGCTTGTTTCAAACTTTACTTGGAGGCTGCCCTCTAGTGTTACTGAATCTCAGCACAAGCACTTTTGTTTAGATCCCATGAAAGGTGACAAAACACACAGAGGATGCTACCATCTAGTCAGCAGCTAGATTGTTAAGTTTATGATACATAGTTTGAAAGATTTTGAATAAATTAAAATGTGCACATCACCAGTGCTCTTGATGGCATAGAAGACAACATTAGAAAAAAACACACACCGATGACTGTGAATTGAAGCCATATCCGGAATACGAAGTCTAACACAGGTTTTAGGACTACCTTAACCAATTAACTTCACTTTTATTTTCTATTTTGTATGTGCAAAAAAGCTACATGTGATAAAATAAGCTCTGTCTAAATAAAGCTATAAGAACTTCTTCAGTTAGTTTAACTAAAAATTACAAGTATTAAGAAAAGCACTTTGGGAGGCCAAAGCAAGCCAGTTGCTTGAGGCCAGGAGTTTGAGATAAGCCTGTGCAACATGGTGAAATCCCGTCTCTACTAAAAATACAAAAATTAGCCAGGAGTGATGTCTCACGCCTGTAATCCCAGCAACTTGGGAGACTGAGGCATGAGAATTGCTTGAACCCAGGAGGTGGAGATTGTGCCACTGCACTGCAGCCTGGGAGACAGAGTGAGACTTTCTCAAAAAACAGAAAGAAAAGTATTTCAACCACCATTGGGTGGGATGTGTTTGACCAGACAGCCTCAAAGTTTATGATATAATTAGTCCTCAGAGAGGAGTTCTCAAACTTAAACACATTTTTCTATTCCAAACCTTCAAAGAGTAGATCCAAGCACTTTACAGATTATTCTCTAAAGATATTAAGAAGAGAAGCACACCCGCAACCTAAACGGTGGTGTTAAGTACTTTTCTGACAATAGTGCCAACTCTGCTTTTTCTTGGATGAAGAGTAAGCATACACCAGAGTCTGCAGAAAGTGGGGAGAGTAAATTTCAGACACAGTAGCTATTTTTTGCGTGTATAATGATGGCATTCTCAGTGGATTATGAAGGTAACGTTGCAACACTCCAAGTACATCCAGCTCACAGCAGCAGAGTGACTGACGTGTGTTCTATAAAAATGGTTACTGGTAACGGTGATTTTCCAGTTTTGAAACTCAGATCAGGAAGAACAACTAAAACCATATTAGTGCTAGACACACACAAAATGAAGCTGAACACCAAAATGACACTTGGAAGTCAGCTTTTCTTCTAGAGGGGTGTTACGATAGAGTAGTTAAAAGTATGGGCTCTGGAGGTTGCTATTCTATTGGCTGTGAGATCTTGGGAACATTACTTAACATCTCTGCGCCTCGTATTCGTCATCTGTAAAGGGGAGATACTAATGGCACCTACCTCATAAAGGGAGTCTGATGATTAAATGAAACAGTATGCACCAGAATGATGGTACAATAAAAATTAGCTATTAATATTTGACACCAAATCCTCCTAATATAATTAGATAAATTCAATGTTTTTGTCACCAGCAGGATATGGGTTCTTGACAAGTAAAACTAAAAAGACAGGATGATGAGGAGATGATAGTGTCCAGATGAATCTTTCTGTCAGTTTCTGTCTCTATGTTCTTTTGTGTGTCAGAGCTTGGTTTAAAATAACTGAGTAAATAATCATGATTTCATGTTATTTAGGAAATATAGTGTATGCCTACCATGTGCAGAGAGCTAAATTAGATCCTATTGGATATTTCTAAAATATTAAATAAGGCATTAGGGGTTAGTTGACTGTGTTTGGCTACAGTTTTTATTTGCCTTTGTTGGGTCCAGTGCCCAGTTAGGAGCCTATGTTTATCAGGCCCATGAGGCCCTGAGCTATAGCCTTCCTGTCTTCTGTTCTCAGAGGAAGAAACTCTGAGGTCATAATATCAAGTGTTTCCTCACTGGGTGAGTGTTCTGAATGCAGTGTTTAGATTGTAGGTAATGTAGATTGTGTATTTGGAAACACAGTACTCAGGAATTTTCACTAACAAAGAGGGCCCAAAGATCTCTGTTAATTAATTAGATTTTAAAAAAATATGTATTTATCTTTTAGAGACTGATCTCCTTCTGTTGCCCAAGCTGAAGTGTAGTGGCATGGGATGATCATAGCTTACTGCAGCCCCGAGCTCCTGGGCTCAAGTAATCCTCCTGAGTAGTTGGGATTATAGGTGCACACTGAGCCTGGATAATTTTTACAATTTTTTTTTTTTTTTTGGAGAGGGGGTCTTGCCATGTTGCTCAGGCTAGTCCAGAACTCCTGGCTTCAAGTGGCCCTCCTGCCTCAGCCTCCCAAGTAGCTGGGATTACAGGCATGAGCCACTGCACCTGGCTCTGTTAACTTAATGTTTGACTCAAAACCAATGTATAGATACAAACAAGTTTATTTTGTATAATAAAACTTTGTTATATGTGGCATTAACTACTTGTACCAATAAACTGAATTGTCAAATTGAGTCATGGGCTTTAAATACTTGTCCTTCACAAAATCAAATAGTTGAACCACTAAACAGCAAAGTGGGTAATTTGGAAAGTAAAGCCCTATTCTGAGCCTGCCTTCACCCTTACTTCACTGAGGTGTAATGAGGAGATAGAAAAGAAGTTGGGTGAGTCAAGAAGAGAAACAAGGGTTGAACTGATCATTAGCTCTCAAGCAAACAAGAGTTAATTGTGGCTTTATCCATTCCAGTTTACTCGGGTGGGCAGAATGTGATTCACAAAAATAAGGAACTTGTTGGTCAGGGGTTAGGGAATGTGCTAACAACAGCTTGGAGACTGGGTGTCTCTGGAGCTGGATAATGGGAACTGGGGCCCCTCCTTCCCAGTAGCAGAGAGGATTGTGTTCATTTGGTATTCACCCAAAGTCAGAACCATCTGACAGCTGTTTGGTGTTTCTTGTGAAATGGACTTGGGCCCTGACCAGATGCTAGTGGACAGATGTTCACAACACAAAAACCTTCATCAAAATAGGCACTAATTGGCACCCTCCTGACAATCTCAACAAATAAGACAGGAATGGGCTGCATCTGCTGTTGACCATCTCAATGCCCAAGCCTGCCTCTCCTGGCTTAGGGAGGAGGCCCTGTTGGGGAACTGAGCTTTCTCCATAGCCAGGGATTTTTGGTTCCAGGGCTTCTTGACATGAAACTCCCAAAAGGTATTGAATATTTGTTTTATATGTATATATGCTTGTATGTATGTACTTAATTGAAACCTTTTAAGAAGGTAGGCCAAGGAAGGATCATTTGGACTTCACCACCCACCTCTCACCAAGGCAAGTCTTAAAATGCAGAATCTTCTCCACAAAGTTGGTTGCTATGCAGTACTTTTTGAACAAATACTTTATACAAATTGTTACCTATTATCTTCATATGAACCCCTCCAAATAAATGTGTGTATTTTATCTGTGATGTAGTTTTGTGGAAATATTTTTGTTAAATGGATTTTAAAAACCTAAAACTGTTTTAAAGTGGATATTTCAGGGGCAAACTGATGCCCCATAAATCATTAGATAGGGCTTGCTCCTACTTGTACAGGATACAATTAAGTTTGATTTCAACAGTTCAACTATCTTTTTAGTGCCTGAGACACTTTTTGAGTAAGCATTCTCTCCTCTTTTTTTTCCTCTCAATTTTGCAAGTTGGGAACAAACTCTAACTCCTGGCTTATTATTAATACTGTTGGAATCCGTTACCCATCTATGTACCGGCAAATAATAATTCTTTCTAAGGCAGGATGTAGTTTTACAATGTATGGTTTAAAACACTTTTACTGATGCTACTGTTTATTACTGTTTATTACAGTAGAAAGCCCTTTCCTACTACAGGGCTCTCTGTGGCCCTCCTCCCATCATTACCCATTGAAGTCTTCTTTTTCCCACTCCTCTCCAGAAATACAGATTTAAGAACGATCCATCCTCCACTACAGATATTTCCAAAACACAATCTGTATTAACCCAGCTAAGGCTGGACACAATTCACCAGTCATTTCTATAATTATTTATTTTAAAAAAATGATAGACGTGGTTGCTATATCATATGGAGTGTGAGAAACTATCTTATCATGGTACTATTCATCCTGGTTGAAAGGATGTTGGTTTTTTCCCCCTAACATCTCACTCAGGATTTCTCTGGACCAGGAATCCACCCCCTCTTTCCCATTCTCTAGTGTGGCTCCTGCCCCTTTGAATGAAAGGCCGCTCTGACTAAAGGAGCTAGAATATGCCCAGCAACCAAGGCCGGGTACTATTGAGTCCATTGTTTGCTCCCAGCACTGTGGAGCCAAATCTCATTTTATAGCACAGTGTGTTCTAGGAATTCCACTTCATCAGTACAACAGACCTTCTCTAATGCCTTCCTATTTTCCCCATTTGCTGCTGTCACAGGCAGCGCCACACAGTCCTGCGGCAGGCAATTATAATTCACTTCTCTCCAAGGCTCTGCTCTCCCCCTTTTGCAAGGGACCACAAGGCATCAGCTGCCATATTAAATAGACTCTAATGACACCAAGTGTGAGCCGCCAGAGCTGTGGTTGTGATGGTGTGTTTAAGATTTAATCCCTTTGAGGGACTGAACCTGGAGTTCAGAGGTGGTTTCACCGAGGTTTATAAGAAATTTCGCTAAGATTATACTTAATGGATTTTCAAGTACTGAAATGTATTTGTGTTTAAAGTGAATATATTAATAAAACTTTCTGAACACAGTCACAAAAAATAGATCTGATAAAAAGTTATGTAATGTATTATTCAAAGTAATATAATGTAGTTGTCTAATAACAATATATGTGCATATGTGCTGTATGTACTCATTTTCCCTCTATAGTTTTCTAAGCAGTTTGCTTTTTTCTAAATGGAGAAGTGTCCTTTGGTGACTCACAGGATTCTGGGGAATGAGCGAATGCTCCCTAGAGCACGGCCAACTCCTCCTGGGCCCTTGTCTGTGCCAGGAGATGCTTTTCTCCTGGAGACAGGATCGCCATCATTAGTAACTTATCCCTACACCCAATCCATAAAAAATTTTACTCTTTAAAATGTTCCAGCATGTTTTGGCAATGGTGGAATGAAAATGTATTCGTTTTTGTCACATCTCGCAACGTTTTGGCAATACTTATGAAATTATTTTCTATTGGATTTGTAAAAGTGCCCCATTAGTAACACTTCCTGTAAGTGTTACTAATAAATAAATAAATAAGCTTTCCCATAGCTGTCCCCTCACCAAAATAGATCGGTTTTGAACCTTCCTGCCGGTAGAGAGGATGTGGCCTGATGCTCCCTCCAAGACGGTGGCTGTCTCACCTTTATACTGCCCGGGCCGCTTAACTAAATTGCTCCATGGCCTCATGTAGCTATGCTGAAGGATGGAGAAGAGCATCCCTTTAATGAACCCAGAGTATTTCATTTATTACCAAAGCATTAGTTGACCCAGAGAATGACCAAGTAATTAGTGTAAAGTTTTGCAGAGCTTTTTTATATGCACCATCTCATTTCATTCCTATAGTCCTCTATGGCACCTGCCTTTACCCTGGCTTGGAAAAATAGAACTTCTCCTCTTGACTAAAAAGATAGTCTGTGTAAAGTTATGTGTTTTATCACTTCACCCAAATATTGTTCTTTGCAATTTTCAACTTAACAAACTAAAACATATTTTAAAAAGTGGTTGACTACAAAATCCTTTTTTAAAATAAATGTGTACATCAGAGGAAGCCTTTAGGCCATAAATACTGTTATTTTATACATTCTAGGACATTTTAAAGAGCAGGATAAAGCCTGCAGCTCACCTTGCAGTGCTCTCCAGGTTAATCAGTGATTCTCTGACTGGTGTCAGTGACATTTGGTGGGTAGTGATTGGCATGCCTGTATTTTCCTTTGTCACCATTTCTTCAGGTTAATGTAGAAAACTGCAGTCAGAATTTACAGACAAAATCCTGTGACTTGCTCTCAGGAGAATCCTTGTGACAAACATCTGGCAGATATGTTTGAAAGTCCTATGATAGCTGTCAGAAAGTTGATGGCTCCTGATACGTTACATTGTCAGTCCAGACACACTACTTCTTTAGTGGGATTATTGATGTTGTTGTAGCACATCTGCGTTTAATTGCAGACAGGAAGCTGAAAGAGAAAGCTTCTTGTGATTACAACCTCTGAGATACCTGTTATATCTGAACTTAACAATCAGGTCAAAACTTAGTGGTGGGTGGGAAGGAAAAGATGTGCATGGGTGAAGAGACTGCATGTCACCGATGACTTGCAGAGAAGCCAGCACCTGGGTTCAAATCCACCACTCTCTAGCTCCTTGGGCCTCAGTTTCCTCCTCTGTAGAATGGAATATTAATAGCATCTGCCTCATAGTGTTGCTGTGAGGATTAAATTAGTCCATATGTATGCATTCCCTTGAGTGCCCGTTACTTCATAAGCACTAGGTGTTTCCTATTTTTATGTTTCCCCCCAAATCTTCTGCTTTGTAAAGGTAAATCTTCTGCTGATAGAGGATGAGCTACAAAGAGAGAGAGAGAGAGAGTGTGTGTGTGTGTATGTGTGTGCGTGTGCTCCAGACTTTCTATCATGCAGGATTGATTCTACACTTTAATTGTAACATGGGCATATTTGACTTTTGTTGCTTACCTTATCCATTTTGACACCTCCCCTACTCTCAAAGCCCCTGCATGTCACTCGCTTCCTCTACTTTTTCCCTTCAGATTATTTCACTCATGTTCTATTTGGTCATGACCTGTACTTGTACCTCATCTAAGTGATGATTTATGAATTCCATAAAGCCACTCATCTTTGAGGCCCCCAAGAACAGAGACTATTCCCTAATGATCCTTTTGTGCAGTGTTAGTTGTTGAATGTGCTAACGGATGCCAATGTTTGAAACTGGTATTGATCTATGACCTCTTTTGACAATGTTAGATTCCTATAGTTTAGAGTGAGAATTTTAGGCATGAGGCTGCTTGAGGGACTGGGTTGCCCAAAACAAACCTGATCTCCAGGGTTGAAGTTTGGGCATCTATGAGTCAATGCCCATCAGGTGATTGTGATGATCAATCAATATTAGGAGCCTCTAATTTAATTAATCATCCTGAAAATAATGTTCCTTATGTGTAAGATTATTAGAAAACCAAGCTTTTCTCTCAGAGTTTTGGTGCAGATCAAATGATGTCCTGTTTTTACAAAGCCTGAAGCCCAGGTAAACCTAAGGCACTGTTATTACTGCAGAGCACCTGGGTGCTGTGGAAGGTCCCCAGGCTACAGGGTGCAGAGATGTCCACTGGGCACATGCTGACAGATCCTTCAAAAAATGATAATTAAAGAAGAATAGATCAACATTTCTGGGAAAATCATCTCTTTTGCCCTCTCATTTGTTCAGTAAATCCAGTTAAAGGCAAAGTTTCCAGTCCTCAGAGCCTACCATGGGATTCCTGTATCATTAGCTATTGTTAACATTAGCACTTTTGGAGTATTATTTCACAGACATGGTTCCAGAACCAAAAGGTGGAGAAATGGTGTCAGATAACCTTAGAGAGGATCATTTTCTTGGTAATCTCTCCTTTCTTAAAATAATCTAGAGGTTGCTGACAATGTGAAATTTGTGACTAACCTTCAGTAGATATGTTGATTTTGCTTTTAAAATAAAAACCAAGGAGGCTTAGAAGTAGTCATAAGACGAAATATTTTGAAAATGAATGACCTAAAATAATCAATGAATATGAATAACATTTATATTTTAACATGACAATGACTGTGATTTAAAGTGCCTCTAAAAGAATTAACTCATTAACCATCAGTCCCTTTCCACTGAAACCCGAAAGCAATTCAGTTTCATATTTTCTGCTTGTACAAGTTTAGGATCCATCACTGACTCAAACATGATCATTTGGATGACCATTTAGAAGGTCCAGGAGCAATGCAACCAGTATTTCTGGGTCACAGCTAATTGAATGTAATGTGTGCTGTGACCAGTCGTACAGGTAGCACTTTGCTAAGAGGTGTTTGTGAAAGTGCATGAGTATTGTTTGTGCATTCCGATTATTGTTTGTATACTACTAAATACTCTGAAAAGTGTTATAATTTGTACATAGTATGAATGATTTGGAGGGGAACACTCCCTTGTGAATTTTGTATAAAGAGTGTACTGCATTCCTGTTGTCACCAGAAAAGTACTGATATGGCATAGTCTGTTAACAGTAATTGGAGATGTACACCTTGTTAGAAGAGAAGAGGGTGATTTCCCACTTATTATAAATAAAATTATTCTTATTTCATGTCTCCTGTGTCTACCTCTGTTTATATTTTGTTTCTCTGGGCAATGTTGGTGGAGATGAAAAGAAAATTAACCTCTATAACCTGTAGTCAGAGGATAGACAACCGTGGGTCCTTGGGGTTTCAGCTTGAGTTACCTCCATACCAACTCCCCATTCTTGTTTCGCCTTCCTAATCCATGAGGGCTTCATGGTAGTCTGGTCTTCTCTAGGAGATAAGCATGATCAAGATCCTCCTGCTTCTAATCTCTCCTCTCCAGGCTTCAGTGCTTCTGTTCTAGTGCTGAGCTCTCCATATGCTATGGGAGGGTTTGGAATGGGGGAACTTATTCCATTATGAATGCTCACCTCTCTGACTCCAAGAGAAATTTCTATTTCTAGATTCAGACTCTCAAATGTAGAGGCTAATAAAGACTTGTAAAGTGTGCTTTTAGTAGGTCCCTGGCAATATTAAAGGAATTTAGCGTGTGATGTTTTTTCCATCTAGTTTTTAAGAGATGATTTATCAGGTCCATTTTGTTGTTTGCTTACAATGATTTTTATTTTTATTTTTCGTTGATTCATCAGAGAGCCTGAAATGTGCTTATTTGGTCTTTCCATCAGCTAGCACTGAGAACCTTTAAATCAGTGGTTTAGAGTACTCTATCTACAAGATCATGCTTTACTTATTGTATACTTCTTTCTAGAAGTAGAAATTGCATACAGAGAAGGCCAGGCCTGTCCTATTATTATTTTAGTTTCCAAGGCAGCATTCATTTAAGCATAGCATTTAAAATGATATTGGATAATGCCATTGGATAAAACCTTTTTGCAGAACAGAATTGTGCAAAGCAATACTGTTTTAAGGTGAATTGAAGCCATCCAGGCAGAGAGAATAAGGTTGTTTTCTTATCTCTTCTGTTGACTTGGTCTAATCTGTGGGCCGTTGTACTTTGGCCTCAATTTTCCCATTGGAAAGGGGATTTTTGGAAACATATCTTAAAACTCTTCAGCTGAAGAAGCTATGTCAATGGAAAATGTATTATTTAAGCACAACACTAACTTTTCCGTGGTATGTAGCATTGTATTTATACACTATAAGTTGAGAAAAGCCTTGAAAGTAACACAAGTACCAAGAAGCCTGTTTTATAATTCCTGACTCCTAGAAACCCTGAGATGTATTCGCAGCCCATAGTCACCTTCCAGAACCCAAGCAGGACCTTGGAACTTCACTCCATATACCACTCCAAAGCAAGTTTTCTGCTCCAGTGTGATGAGAAATGTGATGTTCACTGAAATGCACCATGAGTCTGGAGAACTACTGTTCAGCCACCTGGGGCATGGCATCTAAATGTACAGTATCGAGAATGTGATAGTCTTCTCTGGAAGCAAGAACTAAGGTCCATAAATCAAATCTCAAGTCAAGAAAAGAAAGCCGTCAAGGAAGACGAAGGCACTGTAACTGGCCTGTAGTGTCCAGCTGTATTGATACCACAGAGGTTTGGAGCCAATTCAGGACTGGTCAACCCCAAACTGGGAAATTAAGTTTCAGGGCTGCCAGACATCCCTGTTTGCAGATGTAAATGTAAGTGATATGGTAGGTGGTCTTCAAAATAACCATGGTAGCCAGGAGGTCAGAGTCCCCAGCACAAATGTGAGGCTGGGGATAAGGTTTAGCACTTTTGGAGATGGCATTAATTTGTAGCCCCTAAAAGCACTTTAGCTTCTCTCAAAGTGTAGCTTACATATTGCAAGGATCTGAGTATGATATACCTTAATTAATAGTGCTGATCATGTTCCTTCCTTATTTGCAGAACATTTTATATTCACGGGTGTTGAGTCAGGGGACCATTTGGCTTTTTGTTTGGTTGGTTGGTTGGTTGGTTTTTTTTTTTTTTTTTTTTTTTTTTTTTTTGAGACAGAGTCTCGCTCTGTCACCCAGGCTGGAGTGCAGTGGCCGGATCTCAGCTCACTGCAAGCTCCGCCTCCCGGGTTCACGCCATTCTCCCGAGTAGCTGGGACTACAGGCGCCCGCCACCTCGCCCTGCTAGATTTTTTGTGTTTTTTTTAGTAGAGACGGGGTTTTACCGTGTTAGCCAGGATGGTCTCGAACTCCTGACCTCGTGATCCGCCCGTCTCGGCCTCCCAAAGAGCTGGGATTACGGGCTTGAGCCACTGCGCCTGGCCTGGTTTTTTTTAAGTATCAGATACATAGCAGTTTACATCATTGAATTTTATCCCCTGGTTTAGATCCAAAGACATTATTAGCTAGTCTTAATGCTTGCTTGTTAGTAATACTGTTATGAAATAAAAGCTTCTGTTGCAGAAGCTTTCTTAATAGATAAAACAAAGACCTCTTCTTAATCAGTACATTACTTAGAGAATATTAATGAAATAGTTAAAAAATGAGGGAAAAATGATGAATGCTTTTAAAATATTGCCCTTTTTCACCTTAATAATGTGTCAGGACCACTTATTTTCTGCAATACATGTCTGAAATTTGCTGGCATTTCAAATTCTTAGGAGTTAATTTTCTATGTTTGAATCTTGAAAAATAAACATACAAATGTAGGATGAATACACTCAGAGGGTTTAGTGCATGCTTTGGCTAGGAATTCAATAAAGATGACTTGGAAGGATCAAAGCAAAGATTTCCATAAAATTGAATATTAGATTTTTCAGCAACATCAAAGCTATACCTCTTCAGGACACTTGTACGCATGCCCACAGTACTAGCCAGCATTTATTTAATGCCACTAGAATAAAAAAGATAAATTCTTTTAAGGCTAATAGATTTTTAAAAAAATTTTTAAAGTCCTTTTAGAGCACCAGGAAAAACTGACTCAAAGGCAAACAGCAAACAGAATGACTTAATGGAAATCAGGCAATCAGCCTAAGGAAAAAAAATAGGATTGGAACCTAAAATAAATTCAATATATAACACCTTTCTATTTTGTTCCCTTTCCTTTTTGTTTTTCCATGAGAATCTATATTTATGGAAAAGTCAGTTGATTGCTTATCAGGCTGAAGCTTGTGTTTGCTCAGACTAGCGATAATGAGCAATAAAAAGAGGTGGGAATGGTTAAAGTGAGAGGAGACGGAATCAGGGAAAATGGGTGGGCTCAGTATAGTTTGCAGGCTCTGAGTTTTGGAAGCACTGTAATTCTCCCTTGTGCTGTTACGTTCATTGGAGTGGAGTTAAGATCGGGATCTGTAATGAGTGTGGGGGCTTTCCAGGCAGTGGTCTGCTGGTTGCACAAAAGAGCTCCCAGTAATTACCCAGTTATATCCCTATGGTCAGCTTGACAAGTAATCTAAAGCCTTGCTCCTGAACCAGCAGCATGAGCATCACCCAAAAGCTTATTAGAAATGTAGATGCTCAGGCCAGATGCCAGAGTGCCTGAATATGAATCTGCATTTTAACAAGATCTTCAGGTGATTGGCACACACATTCATATTTGAGAAGCATTGGTTGAAGGAATACATGGACACAAGATGTGAGGAAACATAGAGTATGGGGTGCAGTAGTAGGGTTATCATAGGAAAAGAAGGAACAGACTTTTTAGCTAATGAGCTAACTCATTGAAATCATGTACAGATGTCTGTTAGTAGTTTATCTTTCAGGTTATAAAGCAATCAGAGTGTCTCAGGGAAGTCATAACATGGACCTTTATAAGCCTGTGACTCTGTGCTTGTGACTCTGTGTCATAGGAAGCCAGTACTTCCGTAAGAGCCCCAAGGCCATGTGGGCAAATGGAGCTGAGATAAGAAAGCCTGATAATATGAAGAGTGATCCTAATCTCAGTGGCCTTTGGGATCACTAGGTTTTAGAGCTTTGACTCTGGTAAACAAAGATTCTGCCCTTGGTTTCCAACACATACTTATTATTGAAATAA
The DNA here is from genome assembly GCF_043159975.1 of Macaca nemestrina. Lineage (NCBI taxonomy): Eukaryota > Metazoa > Chordata > Mammalia > Primates > Cercopithecidae > Macaca > Macaca nemestrina. The sequence continues at coordinate 63,714,500 of NC_092130.1, forward strand.
TTTATTATTTTATTGAAGCATCTTGTTTCCAAAATGCTTAATAGCCCTTTAAGAACTATCTTAGCCTCCTAAGATAGCTCTACTGTGTCCCTTGACTTTAAAAGGCAAATGAGGACTTACGCCATTAACCCTGCAGAGTTATGATGAATGGCAGAACTATATAGGGCCACGAAGATGGCAGGATAAAGAGATGCCTGTCTTCAGAGCACCTCTTTTGAATGGCATCTCCAAGTCTTCATCCAAAGACTAGATCAGTTCTTGTCTCCACTTTCCCATTTGGAGTTGCCATTTTTCCATAGCAGCCAAGCCCACTAGGTGGTGTTAAAAATGTCAAATGCTTGTTCCCTGGTGCCACAAATAGCATTCAAACATAAATTTAATTTTCTCAGTAAGGCAATTTTTACTTTCTGCAGAAAGGGTGCTCCTAGCAGATGGAATGATGGTGAGAGCACACCTAAACAAAGGAGGGAAGCAATTTTAAGATGAAGTTTCGCTCTTGTCCCCCAGATTGGAATGCAATGGCACAATCTCGGCTCACTACAACCTCCACCTCCCAGGTTCAAGCAATTCTTTTGACTCAGCCTCCCAAGTAGCTGGGATTACAGGTGCCTGCCACCACGCCTGGCTAATTTTTATATTTTTAGTAGAGACGGGGTTTTACCATGTTGGCCAGGCTGGTCTTGAACTCCTGACCTCAGGTGATCCACCTAGCTCAGCCTCCCAAAATGCTGGGATTACAGGCATGAGCCACCGTGCTCGGCTGAGGGAAGCAATTTTTAATCCCTTACGCAGCTTGTCCCTGCTACTGTGTCCTGTCTCCATTGGCTGGAGCCAGACCGCACAATCTAAGCTAAACCCGACTGGCTATTGGGGTATGAGCCAGAGTGGTGGGGTGAGTAGTTTGACAGGAAGGACAGTTAGGAACAGGTAACTAAAGGTGACTTAGGTCAGAGCAGGTGACTAGGATGAGTCAGGATGGAGCAGGTGACCAGAGGTGACTCAGGTCAATGCTGGTGTCCGGGACAAGTCAGGACAGAGCAGGTGACCGGGAAACAGATGTGAGCTACTGATTAGGACTGGCAGGAAAGTTGTTTACTGAAACTACAAGCAAGAAGGTGAAGAGAACCAAGAAGTTAAACTTTAAAATGGAGAATCAAAGAATAAGAGAACTGAACATACTGACATACTGATTCTTTGAAGAGAAACTTAGGGTTCACTATATTTAACAGTGGTATGTAAATACACTGCTTTCCCCCTGGCATACTTGCCTCTATCAGTGGAGGGTGAGGCTGCCACTTCATCTTTTATGCCAAAGTCTAAAGGCAATAAGTACCAGGTTAGAGAAACATTGACTAGAAATGGTGATATCACAGTAATCACAAATCTGTTCTTGTTCTTGCAACTTTTTGATACAATGATCTCAGTTGGCCAGGCACAATGGCTCATGCCTGTAAAATCCCAGCACTTTAGGAGACTGAGGCAGGAGGATCACAGGAGCTTGAGACCAGCCTGGGCAACATAATGAGACCACCATCTCTAAAAAAAAAAAAAAAAAAAAAAAAAATCAAAAATTTCGCTGGGCATGGTGGCACATGCCTGTCATCTCAGCTACTCGAGAGGCTGAGGTGGGAGGATTGCTTGAACCCAGAATGTCGAGGCTGCAGTGAACCATGATCATGCTACTACACTCTAGTCTAGGTGACAGAATGAGACCGTGTCTCCAAAACAAAAACAAAAAACAAACAAACAAAAAACCTCAGTCCTGTGTGGCAGACAGGAGACCTCTGTAAACCGCACACATGCCGTGGACCCTGCATCCGAGCAGTGCTGTATCCACCAGCCTTAGGAAAGAGGATCAGAAAGGAAATTTCTCAGTGATCCTAGAAACTAACATTGACAAGGAAGGACCACCCATAGTGGAAGTGGTTGGAAGGAGAGCCTTCAAATTCAAGTACCCAGGTTATTTCATTAGAGGCCAAAGATAATTATTTTTTCCTATTTCTACTAGGATGCATTTAATCTGCTTTAGTAATGTCACAGAGAACATTTACTGTCATATAAGCAAAGACCTTGCAAATGTATTTTAACAGCAGTTCAGAAGACTAAAGAACTTAATAGAGAAGTAGAGAAGAGACAGCCTGCAAAGTCTACCGTAAAAGTAAAACGTGCTAGTTTTGGCATCAATTTAACCACATTGGAGACTTGGTCAGGAGCATTGAGGCTTAACCACATTATCAAAACACATCTGCTTGCCTTATCATATTGTCCCATTTACTTTTCTTTTTCTTCTGCCAGCACAAACTTGTGTCAGCATGTGGAAGTGGTATTTCTGCTACCTAATCTGTGTTAAAACAGCCCTGAAGGGTCATGCAGCTAGTTGGATTGTAAACCTTTGGAGAAGATTAAACAGTCATCATGTATTAATCAGTCTTGACCACTCTGTCAATTAAAAGATGAAATTCTTGGCCTTATTTTAAAAGATAACAGGTCTAGATGTTGGAGATAAGCATTGTTTTTATATTAGTATTTCTGTGTTTCCGGAGTAGTGAGAATTATTCTAAGAAGAAAAAAGTATTTTCAGTATCAACTAAACAAGAGAAAAATGGAAGTTTAATACACATCTGCAGTGAACATGAACATAGAAAAATGTGAAAACATGAGCATAGTGGAGTTTGAAGTGGGAGAGAACCTTTTCTGAACTGGGTCACTTTGCTCACAGGCCAGGTAGGAGGGAGCAGGGGAGGAGGTTTTACAGGACCCAAGTGCCTTGTAAGAATTTTCCAAAAACATTAAGTAAAATTTAGTTAGTTGTGAAATAGAAAGGTAGCACTTCTATCTCCTCAAGGAATCCAGTTATAGTCATAACACAGAAAAACCAATCATCCCTCCCATAGTAGTTGAAAGATAAAATTGACATCGTCTTGAAAGAGAAAGCTACTATTTTATGAGCTTAGAAGAAAAAAAATTCTTCAACTTTATGATATGCTATTTGGGCTCTGTGAGTATTCAAATATACCTACATTTACAGAATCTCAGTGTTGCAAATGGAAAATAATGATGCTATCTTCAAAATGACAAAAAAAAAAAAAATCAGAGAAAGGGTTCAAGTGCTGCTGAAGTAGCAGCCTCTGGAATTAAAGGAGGTGATTGCCAGGCTGGAGAAGTGAAGCAAACAGAATAGTCCTGAACAGAAGAGAGCTGCTGCCTCACTTCCTTATGCATTGTGCCATTCAGCCCAGGCACTTACTGTTTCTCTAAGTGTGATGCAGAAACCAGCTTGTGTCAGGGTTTAAGATGATGGTAACCCTCACAGGTTTTCCACGGCTCTACTTTCTGCAAATGGTCAAACTCCACTGTCAAAGAAATCCAGATTCTCTTAGAATCCTAGCAGAGTGTGATATTTGACTTTTTTGGGTTTCTAAATTTTTTTTTTATTTCTTTGATGCAGTAGATGGGCCATGTTACTTTTAAATTCTCTGCAGTCTAAGGTAAATGAGAGGGAAGAAAACAAACATTCTCTGGACCCTGTTAATGAAAGATAAAGGGACAGTGAGGGTCCTTTAAAAAAGGCTATTAAAAATGATAGATGCCTGTAAAAAGTTGGGGAGGGATCTCATGCGAAGAAATAAAGTGCAATAGAGCAATGAAGAGGAAAAAAGGTAACGCTAAATGTCCTTTAAAAGATACTTTATTTTTCAAAGAGGTGTCCAGAATTCTGACTTATATAAACACCAGAATATTGATCAGTTATGGTAGCAGACTTTGGTGCACAATTCCCAGTCCGACACATGATTTGGTTAGCAGGTAACAGCTATAAAGGATGTAAGAAATAATTATCTGATATTTCCTGTGCAAAGTCTTAAAAAAAAGTCTACACCAATTTCTGTATCTCATATGAAGAGGGCATACAAAGAGACTCAATGCCTGATGGCTCCCCAGGCTACTGTCCCAGCAGCAGGGACAGAGTCCTCAGATAACGAGAAGAAAATGAATGGGCACTAGATATGCATTTGCCAAGATATGACATGTGCTTCTGCACATGAGACTTCATTACTGGATAAATTAAGTATCTTAAAGAACTTACGTTCTTTTTCTGCCCTAGATACCCATTCATGGGTAAAATGTTACCGAGTCGCTGTTTGTTTGTTTGTTTGTTTATTTGTTTTGAGATGGAGTCCCACTCTGTTGCTCAGGCCGGTGTGCAGTGGCGTGATCTCAGCTCACTGCAACCTCCACCTCCCAGGTTCCAGTGATTCTCCTGCCTCAGCCTCCTGCGTAGCTGGGATTACAGGCGCACAATGCCCAGCTAATTTTTGTATCTTTAGTAAAGATGGGGTTTCGCCATGTTGGCCAGGCTGGTCTGGATCTCCTGACCTCAGGTGATCAGCCCGCCTCAGCCTCCCAAAGTGCTGGAATTACAGGTGTGAGCCACTGCACCTGGTCTGCTCTAACTATTAATTAGTGTTTGAACTTGTAATTACAATAATGCAAACTTAGTACTAACAGAATGAACTTGTGTGGGTGACCTCTTAGTATAGGAACATGCACAGTGTTTAACACTTTATTATGTCATGTTAGTATGTCGTTGCTTCCTTTCAGAACATAGCTTTCAAGTGTTATTGAATGTTGGTAAACATGAAAAAAGCAAATAAGAATATTGGTGATTCTTACCCCTCTTACCTCTAGCGTTTCTGAAAATTGACACAGTAGGTTGAGATAAAGATGTATGGTGTTCATTTGAATCTGCCATATTTTGAATATAGAATGCACTGGACACATTGATCATCACCCATTAGCATTCTGTGTAGCCAGGCTAGCATGTGGTTCAACTGCTGTGTTCACCGTCTACACCCACACCCATCACTGCTGATCCACATGAATGTTATCAAGCATTTGCAGCCTGAAAAAGACATGATGTAGATTTGACTCCTGTAGTTTCTTCCAAATAGTATCAAGTGGGGCAGAATAATATCCCCTGTAAGTCACTTATGTTGTCATCTTAATATTATCATGATTGTGAATTCTGTTGTCTTGAGATGGATAAAGAACTTTGACATCAGTTCAGTGTTGCTAATGGAAATTATTATTTACACAAGACTTTTCCTGTCTGCGTTCAGCCATGTAGAAATATACTATCATCTTAAGTGCCAAAAGATGCTGATCCGAAGTAGAAATTGTTGGCAGGTATTGGTGCCAGTCAGATGAGAATAAACTGCCAAGGAAGACACTGGAGTGAAAAAAGATAGTTTGGGCCAAGTTTTTTCCCTCTCTCACTCACTCTTGAAATGAGGTATTTAACATGCATATACACAACAGCAGTCTATAGGAAATATGAGGGATGCTTGATTACAAGCAAACAGGGACACATGGGGCCAAACTCTGTCCCCAGCCCCTATCTTGCCATATGATGTTTCTAGTAGAGATTAAAGTGACTTGTGGGAATGATGGAGGGATTCATGCCTTCTAGATTTCACAGTATGAAAGGGACAGGCCTTCCCAGGAGGAACAGCCAGAAACTGAAGCTATAGCCAGAAATCAAGGAATCTTTTGTGAACACCTAAAGCAGGAGTGTATCCAGGTATAGAGACCTCCAAATGGTGGAAGCAATCTACAGGCAGGGGACAGAAAACAGCCTCCATGCTGTGCAAGCATAAGTTTGTACTGACAGCAGAGCTTAGTTTAGTTTGCATTTACCCTAAGTTTTACTCACCTACTTTTAAAGTGGTGTTTGAAGTGATGATTGTGAATCAAAGGCATAATAATGCATACTTTTCCTAATTTAAAATACACTGTTTTACTGCTACAGTAACTACATGCCTTGAAAATAATGAGTATTTGAATCCTATCACATTTTTTGGAAAAAGTATCAGACTGAGCATGTAAAGAGCAATCGTTTATATAACCAACCAGTGGAAGAAAAGGGGTTTTGTAAAAAGCATGCAGTTTAGCACAAGAAAATAAGAAAAAAAGAACTTGCAATGAAAGGAAAACTAACAGAAAACAGTGAGATGAGAAAATTCCCAAGAACGCTTACTCAATAAACTAAAAATTTCCTTTAACCAGACAGAAGCAATATCGTGCATTCTGTATCTCCTGTGAATTGAAGATACACTGGGAAGACAAACTGGCATGACTCATGACTTAAATAATTAAAATTTTATATAAAAACCAAGAGGTTAACAAAAAGTTCAGGCCAGAAGTAAAATAATAATTAAATGTAAAGTACCCGAACTGCAAAGACCCTGAAAACTAGTTTCCACCACTAGTGGAAATGGTGTTAACCATTCTAGTGGTGAAGATCAAGTCGTTGAAGGAAATCCATCAGTTATTATATATATTTTAGTGTGATTTGAAGGGGATTATAGGGGTAAAATTAAAGAAAGGCTAAACACACACACGCAAGCACAGAATTATTAAAATGTATTGCACTAAGGACAAGTTAACCATACTAGAATCTAGGGAGCCATTTCTCAGGAGTACAACCTAAGAAGCAGGATGGAAGCTCTGCACACTGCCCAGTACAGCTGCAGGGGCAAGAGGATTCTTACAAGTCATGACTATCAATGATGTGTTTTGTTCTCAGATTGCAAAACAGGGAAAATGCTTTCATAGCGTGTCACATTACGTGCCTACTCAATAGTCTATAGATCTTTAACAACCTTCGAATTCGGAATATGTGATGTATACTTCAGAAGGAAAGCTACAAAAACAAAAATTACAGAATCAACCCCAGATTGCCTCCAACTTTAGGAAGCAGGACCACTGTCTAAAGCTCGCCCAGATCGTCACAGCTAAAAGCCTGTTGAGAAAAGTTGTCTAGGGCCAAAGAAATAAATACTATCTAGGCTTCAACTCTAGCATTGCCATTGTGGTGACACTGGGTTGTGGTAGATAAGAATAGGGTGTAGATGCCTAAAATTATCTTATATATAATGGAGAAAAATTTGCTTGATTGCAAACACACAGTTGAAAATACTTTCTTAGTTGCTATGAATTATTTCCAATGAAAAATATGCCAACTCCAAGAATTTATTAACAAAAAAGGATATTGGTTTAACAAACAAACAAAGGCAAAGAAGGAAAAGAAAACTCTAGAAAATACATAGGAAACAGCATGGTAACAGGATGCCCCTGTTGTGGAATAGGCCAGGGATATTGTAGGGTGAAAGGTCCAAGATGATGATGGTGATGGTGACAATGTGATGGGCAAGCAGGACTTTAGTTTTGTCTAAAATGTTTATTTCATTTATTTATTTTATCACGAAAAGGTTGTCATGTATTATTTGTATATTTAATATAAGTACACAAAGAGTAGCTACTAAGAAGTACATTCTAACAGATATATAATGAGTTTAAGAACAGATAAAAAAAATCACAAACTTGTTGAAGGGAAAAACACATCTGATTGAAATTCTGTTCCTCTGAACAGAACTATCTTCAGGACATATGTAAAATAATAGTGCTAGAAATACCTTGGAAAACATGGACCTGAAAATAATTCATTATCCCAACACACTGAGGTGGCTCCATGTGTGAGTTTGACATCTCAGGACAGAAAGTGGTATTGCGTCTTGGCAGTCCAAGTTGAGGACACCCACTGCTCATAAAAAAAAAAAAAAAAAAGAAATTAAATATTCAGCAATAAATTGTTTTGAGGAAGACAAAATGCTTTTAAAGGATCAACAAATACCTATCATTGCAAAAAAAACCCTGAAACCAATGAGCCCATACAGATGGATAAGAGGCATAATATTCATGTGTAAAGTATTTGGTCCAAGTTTTTTGTTGTTTTCTTTTTGTTTTGTTTTGTTTTTGAGATGGAGTCTTGCTACGTAGCCAGGCTGGAGTGCAGTGGTGTGATCTCGGCTCACTGCAACCTGCGCCTCCTGGGTTCAAGCGATTCCCCCGCCTCAGCCTCCCAAGTAGCTGAGATTACAGGCATGCACCACCATCCTGGCTAAGTTTTTGCATTTTAGTAAAGACGGGGTTTCACCATGTTGGCCAAGATGGTCTTGATCTCCTGACCTCGTGATCCACCCGCCTCGGCCTCCCAAAGTGCTGGGATTACAGGCGTTAGCCACCGCACCTGGCCTGTTCCCTGTTGTCTACATTAATTCTCTGTATTTTCTCCGTATGCTTACTTGTATACCTATATGGTTATTCTCTGTGTATTTCCTGTTTCTTTTCTCTCTTTTTTTCTAAATGTATTGAAATTTCTGAGAAGATGAAAATACCACCTTTATGGCTACTTCTCATGGCAATAAGCATAGTCACCAACATTTATTTAATGTTGACTCTTTGTTCACTTAATGTTTGTGGCAACTCTAAAGGCACAAGTTACTTTATCCCCATTTTGGGGTTGAATCAGTCGAAATTCTGAAGAATAAAGGAATTTCTCTCTAGGTCATGCAACTGGAAACACTAGACTTGAACCCTCAGCACTGATATATCCTAGGGGTTCAAGTTCAGATTAGACTGATGCTAGAACCCCTGACCTTGTCTCCACAGTCCCCTCACCCCTCAACCAACACTGCTTCACGTGCAGAGCAGGAAGCACCAGGACATCCTTCCTAAGTGGTGTTAAGAACTTGATTTGATGAAGTATCCATATGTCTTTGAGTAAGTCATTTAACTTCTCTGGAAGAACAGCTTCTCTACAAACTAACGTCACATCCCTCTTAGTTCACGCATCCCAGTTCTAACTTTTCTGTGATTATATTTTATTTTACTGCCCTATTCTCAAGAAATGTATTTATTATGAACACATGCTGCTGCTTCCCTGTTGATGGGTCTGTATGTGTGCATGCATGTGTGCATGTGTGTGTAATTGTTGCAAACACTTACCTTCTAACTGCTGTGGGAGCTGCTTTCAGCTAAGTAGGTGTTCCAAATACCAGGCTGCTCTTATTATGGACTTGGTTTAAAGGAACTGCTATTCTTTTTTTCACACATGCTAATACAATGTCCATCTTTCCTCTCCTAATAGCCCATGAGTCTTGAACTTGGAGTCAGCAAAGTGCTGCCTTTGTACAGCACAAAAGAACACCAGTTTTGCTTTTTTTTTTTTTTTTTAAAGAAATCACACGAGGCCTGAACAAAAAGCTTTTCGACCATTCAGAGGCTGCTTGCATTGTGCAGCTGTTCCTTGACTGCTGAGAACATCTCCCGCGGACAATGCAGTACCTGAAGGGAACACGGCACATGGAGCTATTCAGGAGTTGCAGGACCTGGGATTGTTGCCAGTGTCCTCTGTGGAAGATTGGGGTTCTTTTTTCTTGGTCAGACCCTGATAAGCATATTGCAGTTTGTGGCAGTTGTTGTTTTTTGTTGTTTGCCTGCCAGCATTAGTTTCACAATTTTATTGCAATGATGCCTTCCCAACATGCTGGCACGTAGGGGATTTTTTCTTTCCTGTTTTGCTCCCACCTCCGTGAAATGTACAGTGAGACTTTGATTGGTCATAGTCCACTCACAGTTCGCAATGCATTACTGTGTGGACTGAGTTCCCATGACTCTGGCTCCCCAGGACAATGACTCTTTCTTCACCAAGCTGATGGTAAATATCTGGTTAGCTTCATCCATTTAAAACCAGCCAAGCAGGAATCCTAGTGCTGGAGAGAGGATTCTTTTGTTTGTTTGTAAGTAAACAATGGACTCAGCTCTTCCTAACTAAAATTAAATTCCAATCACTCTTAAAATAATACCAGAAGGCTAATCCAATTCCAACAGGGGGTGGGAATGGGGTTGAGGGTGGCGGTGGGCAGTTGATAATGGCAGATTTACTGATGCTGGCTGCTGCTTCACCTCTGTGCCCAACATCTGTTTTCATGACTGATGATTCTAAGAACTTTTCTGTGCAAAGGAAATTGTTATGTTACTTGTAGGTAGAAAGAACTGGGTGAACTAAAAGCCATGTGGGCTTTTATCTGAAACCATTTCCTTTTGAGTCAATAGGATTGAGTTGATTGAGTTATTTGGGGGTTGGTATTCAATTTCTTTAAGCATTTAAAAAAATACCTAAAAGCTAAAAGGCTATGCAAAATGACCAGCATATCTTATTGCTTTAGAATGGCATAGAAGACTCTGCTTTAAGCAGTCTCAGTATATGAAAATCTGAATTGTTGAAAAATCAAGAGAGTAGGTGTAATCTGTTTTACAAAATCATTTCTAATAGCAGTCTCTGGAGCAGAAGCTCCACACCTGCAGTTGTAACATGACCTATTTAATAACTGGACATTTGTTGAAAGGTGCTGCCTCTTTCAACATCCCCCTTAGCTCAGTCTTAGCCCTGTTTTTCAAGGTGTGTCAGGACCCCGTGGAATTAGTAGGACATCAATTATAAATGGTGATTCTTTGTGGGTGCCCTTGAACCTCAGCTGATAGGATAGGATAGTTAGCCTAACTGTGATATTACCTTGCCCACAGTTTCTAATCATTCAGACTCCAAAGATCACATACTTATTAGAAACTCCTGCTGCTTACTCATACATACATGCTTACTGCAGCCTCCTCATGCCACCATGCATTCTGCTTATCACTGCAGTTTCTATTTATCTCCACCCAAATCCTTTCTGTCCTCTTCCCCTACCCAGCTGCAAACACATCTTTGTGTTGTGCAGGACTTGCAGTTCTTCATCTCACTTTCTACCCAGCTTCCCTGTTTCTCCCGCAGGTCAGTGACCTTATTAGTTGGTCTAACTTTGGCCTCCCCATTTGGGTAAAACTCCCTCCATCATCACTCCACTTCCTTCTCCTTCCGGGCTTTTGTGCTGCGTGCTCCTCTCACTGAGCTAGCAGCAATCCATTGCCAGGCTACCCTCCTTCCTTCCTTCAGGCCATCCTAGTCACTACTCCCAACACAATATTTGTGTATTTCCTGAAAAAGGATATATATTTGTATTATGCTAAATGCTTCTCTCCCCCAGGCTGAGAGACCTGATTTATGTATATGAAAGGATGAGTGAGCATCTTTCTGACATTTAAAATGCTACAAAACCTAAAATTTGAATTTCTTCAGGTACTCTTTCTTGAGTTACTTGTCTGGTCAGATTTCTGTAGTCATTCTAGACAGCCCTCTGCAGATAAGTATAAAGTCTTCATCTGTTCATTCATTCATTCAGTAATAACGTGCCCGATCCTGAGCTAAGCAGTGGGTGTCCAGTGAAAAAGGGACATGATCCAAGGACTCAAGGAACTCATAGCCTAGTGGAGACAAAAGATCAACCATCCAGTAAGCATACAAGCTCATTTCCCACTACAGCTTATGGTCACTAGCGTGAAAGGAGAGAATGGGGCGCATTGAAAAGAGTGGTGTGGTGAGGAGGGGCTGTCAGGAACCCACATAGATGATGGTTTGGTCAAAGAAGCTCTGTCCTAGGTGGTAAAATTTAAGCTAAGACCGGAAGGTGGAGAAACCAGCCAGAAGCAGTGAGGGGAGGACTTCATTAGGGAGAAGGAGCAGAGGGTGCTCTAGGATGTTTGAGACTCAAAAGACAGGCTGGAATGTGGTGGAGAAGGAGGCATGAGCTCTCCAGAGCTGAACATCAGAGCTGTGAGCCATGTAGATGTGGAGTATCTGTGTTGTTACAAGTGCAGTGGGAAGCATTGAAGGTGAGTGACATGGTCTGATTTATGCTGCACACGTGAATTTCAGCAAAACAAAATGGTGGCAACAAAGACAGGGAAAGGAAGGAATTCTAGCTAAATTTAGGAAAAATCAATAAGACTTGCTGAGATAAAGCCATAGGATCCAGTAGATAGGCTGATGGCCTTTTTTGAGAGTAGTTTTGGTGAGGTTACAGAAGGAAGATAAAAGATAGTTTTAGAATGAATAAGAGGTTAGGAAGTAAACATAGGTTGTGCTTACCCTTGCAAGGTGTTTAGCAATGAAGAAAAGGACTTTGCCCTCACAAGAAGAAAAGGTGGAGAGAAAGGTTCATTTGGAATAGGGAGATAGGCATATTTAGGGAGTATCAGTGAATTGGGAGAGAATGAAACTACCAGAGAAAGGGCATAGAGATGGCTGCCTTGGGGAGGCTGGAGAGAATGAATTCCCAGCACAGGTGAAGGAGGGGCAGCCGTGGACCTAAGTGGAGACTGACTGGAGGGAGTGAAGCCTGGAGGTGTGAGGGATGAAAGGTGAGGGCTGGTGGCCTCAGGACCTTTGTTTGTTCCCTGGTAAAGATCCAGGCCTCTGCTTAAAGAGCAAAATAAATTTTGAAGAGAGCAGTAGGGCTTGGCATCCTAAGCTGCCTCAGGATACTGAGAGGGGCTGCTTTCCAGCAAGAGAAAGGCTGATGAGTGGTTAGTAGCTTTGCTAAATTTGTTTCACAGTCCTTCCAAACAGCTACATACTGTACAATTTTTCTCTGACAGTGCTGCCTCACTCAAGAGTAAAGTATGCTGATATACTTTAGAAAGATTTTCAATAAAAAGGGCTTTCTAAATAACTTTTAGTTTAACCAGGAAGTCATTCAGCCAGAAACCCCCTTCCCCCAAGTATTCCAGTTAAAGTTTTACCGAAACATGTCAGCGTTGAAAAATGCAGAAGGCAGCTAAGTAGGTCTGACTAAAAAGGCGTAAGAAATCCCACATCTGTGCACAGAGCAGCAGTGTCGAGTCTCTTCAACTGTTAGGCATTTCAAACCTGCAATCTCCAATGCACCACTAGTGGGAAAAAAAAAGAAGGAAAAACAAAGAAGGAAATCTATGACATAGAGTAGAAAGCCCATTCAGAGGGTTCCAGGGAACATGTGTGTATTTAGTTGTACAGAGCATTTTGAAATGTTAACTTAGCAATTAACTCATAGCTTTGCATAGTTTGAATTAACAGTAAAAGATCAAAAGGCCAAAACTTTACCAAATAGTTGCATGATAGGATTTATTTTCAAACAATCCTGTAAGAATTTCTGCCATGCCTACACAGGGCCAAGTTAAGATGTGTTTGAGAGCTCTTGGAAGAGGGGGTGCAGAAACCTGATCCTGCACTTTGTAAATTATAAACTGTTTACACCTGTCATCTCTGTCTGGGTCCCTGTTAATGATACTTTAACAATTGGCTAAGTGTGACAAAATGCTAAGAGCCCGGCTCTTTCAGAGCAACCACATCCAGAGGGATTGTTATTCATGTCCACTGGAGTTTGAGAGAAAAATAACAAAGCACCGTGACATACAGAGGACTTTTTTTTTTTCTTTTCCAGTACCGATATGTCTTTACTGATTCATTGATTTTCCTAGGGAAAAGAGAAGGGAAGGGAAAAGAGTCAGCATGTGTTACAAGATGGTTAGAAAATGGGAAAGGGAGTGTCTGGTACAGCAAAATTAACAATCAAATAAACATACCCCAATGATGGGGTCACCAAAGCCCAAAGGGGCTCAATCTCCAGGAGTTCAGGACTGGGGGGAAGGGATCAGGAAAACAACAGGTAGGTTACAGGCTACCCTCTCTCCTTCCCCATAAATTCAAGATTTCACACAAAGCTTTGGTTTCGAGCAGTAAACGTGGAGTTACATTTGTCTGTCTCCTATTAAACAGCCTTATGACCACTTTGATGTAAGTTTCTTGCACCTGCATAAAAGTTTCTGAGTGACTTGGATATACATTCATATTCCCTTTGTTGGCCGCCTGACCCCACTTTCTATACCGAAGACCCCCAGTTGCTTCTTTCAATTTTAGGATTAAAGATTAAGTAGGCTTGATCCATCCAAAATACAGCAGTGTCTTAAGTGTTTGGCATAAATCACATCAAGAAATGGTGTTGACTTAGGAGGTTGAGAATGTTAGAAATGCTTGTTCCTCGGTGCCACAAAGAAATAGCATTCAAACATAAATTTAATTTGCAGCAAGGCAATTTTTACTTCTATAGAAGGGTGTGACTCTTGAATAGAGTAATGGCGAGAGCACACCACTTGAACAAGGGAGGGGAAGGGGTTCTTATTCCTGATGCAGGTGGTCCCTACCGCTGTGTCTTTCCCTTATTGGCTAGGGTTGGACTGCACAGTCTAAGCTAATTCCAATTGGCTCTTTTAAAGAGAGCAGGGGTATGAACCAGAGTGGTGGGGTGAGTGGTTTGGTGGGAAGGACGGTTAGGAACAAGTAACTAATGGTGACTTAGGTTAGAGCAGGTGGGGGTGACTCAGGTCAAAGCAGGTGACCAGGATGAGTCAGGACAGAGCAGGTGACCGGGGAACAGATGTGAACTACTGATTAAAACTGGTGGAAAAGGTTGTTTACTGAAACTAGAAGCAAGGGGACGAAGAGAACCAGAGTGTTAAACTTTAAAATGGAGAATCAAAGAGTAAGAGGACTGAACATACTGACATACTGATTCTTTGAAGAGAAACTTGGGGATCACTATATCTAACAGGAGCAAGGGATGGAGGACGCCTAGTTTCAGAATGTTACACAAGGACTTTCACCACCAGATTTTGAGTGTTTTTAGGAAGGTCCTGGGAAATGTCTCCAGTTGACCAGGAGGGCCCTTCCACAAGGTAGATTGGGCCTAGGCATAACATCCAGAGCGACCTAAGTGCTTCAGAGACACTGCACTACAGGTCCTACAATTCCCCAAAACTGGAGGGACCAATCTGCAAAATGTAGCATTTACTTTGTGTTTAGTCATTGAGTCATGTCCATCTGACCTGCAGAACTGTGGTGGGGATTGCGTTTTTTTAAAAAAACTTTATTGACCCCTTTTCTCTACTCTGGATCCTCCCAATCCCCACCGCCTCCTCCAACCCCACACTCAACTCTAGTATAATGCCCTCCACATAGATTAATTGGCACTTATTAAATGTTTAGTGAATGTAAGATTAGGGAAATGACTATGATCAGAGGGGCAATACACATAGCAGTTAAGAATGTGAGCTTCGGAGCCAGTTTGTCCCAGGTTCAAATCCCTGTTCCCAACTTACTAGTTAGCATGTGACCTTGGGAAGTCTCCTCATCTGTAAAATGGGGATAATAATGGCATATATCTCAAGCTATTGTGAGGATTAAATGAGTCATTACACATCAAGAGCTAGATCTGTGTCTAACATATGGTAAACACAGAATAAAATATTACTTTGCAAAAATAAATTCCTCTTGGGCAGAGAGAGCTTGTTTGAAAATATACCGCCTAAAGAAAAGGCAAGCATGTATTTTTGATCACTGATTAAGAAAGGTAATGCAACTTCTGGATTTTCATTAGCCTGTTTTTAAAGGTAAAAATTTTAGATAAATGTGGGGTTTTACCCATCAGAAGTCCAAACAGTTTTAAATAAAACTATATACAATTTTATCTTAAAAGCACCCATAAACCCAATATGAGTCTACTTTAAAAATAAGCTTCTAAAATATTTTTTTCTCTTAAAAAAAGCTTACCAGATTCTGTTTCATTTTGGAAACAAATTCACATCTGGGATGCCAAATTTCAATCTTAATACGGTATGGAACAGCTGAGTTATAATTTTTTAACCTCCCAGAACACACAGACCTCTGATGGGAACATGGGAAAGGACATTTATCTTTTCAGCTGCATTAATATGAAATCTGTAATATTTTAGCGAGCTAAAAGAAAATACATATTAAAAATTAAGACCATGTGTAACAGGGAGTGCCTACATAACTACAAGACTGGAATTTGCACAATTACTCTCTGTACAGATTATAATGTCCTTTACTAATTACTGGAAGCAATAGTGCCTTTTTATGTTGGAATGAAAGTAATGTAAACACTGGTCACTTTCTCTTCTAAGATATTTAACATTTACAACATTTAGTTCAAATGAGTATATCTTCAAGGATATTGAATTATAGCCACTTTCTGAAAACAAAATACAACTCTGAAAGGAAAGAGGGAAATGTTGATTATAAAATCGCTCAATTAATGCCTAGTTTTTGTTGTTGTTGTTATTTTTATTTTTTCTTCTACTTTATTTTAGGTTCTGAGGGTACATGTGCAGGTTTGTTACATGGGTAAATTGTGTGTCATTGAGGCTTGGTATATGAACGATCCCGTCACCCAGGTCGTGAGCATACTACCCAATAGGTAGCCTTCCAACCTGTGCTCCCTCCCCCAACCCGCCCTCAAGCAGCCCCCAGTGTTTATTGTTTCCATCTTTGTGTCCATGTGTACTCAGTGTTTAGCTCCTGCTTATAAGTGAGAACACGCAATATTTGGTTTTCTGTTCCTGTGTTAGTTTGCCTTCAGCTAATGCCTAGTTTTAGACCATAAAACAGCTCTTTTTTTCACTCTCTCTTTCTTCTTTGAAACAGTGTGGATTTATGGAAAATTCTTCATGGTTTTAGAACCATTGAGAACTGAGTTTTAATCCTGCTTCTGATGTTCTCCAGCTGCGTGGTCTTCTTTTTTCCCTCCTTTATTATTATTTTAAATTGGCACATAAAAATTGTACAAATTTATGGGATACTGTGTGAAATTTTGATACATGCATACAATGTGTAAGGATCAAATCAGGGTAATTAGCATATCCATCACCTCAAACATTTATTGTGTTTTTGTGTTAGGAACATTCAAAATCTGCTCTTCTAGCTGTTTGAAAATATACAATAGGCTGCTGTTGTTCATTATAGTCACCCTACAGTGCTATAGAACACTAGGATTAATTCCTCCTATCTAGCTGTACTTTTGTATCTGTTAACCAACCTCTGGCCAGCCCTCCTTCCCATCCTTCCTCACCTCTAGTAATTCAACACTCTCTTATAGCTGTGTCTCAAAATACTAAAATAACTGGTTGGAATATAAACTATGTGGTTAATCCCTATTCACACTAAACAGACTCTTTATTCACACTGGCCAGATTCTTTTTTGGTGTTTGTGTTTTGTTTTCATGCATGAGGTTAATAACACCCTTAGAGACTGTCTGAATGTCCACCCAGTACCAGCAGAGCCTTGGCTTATTATTATGCCAGTTTCACATCTAGAATCCATTAGTTAATTTAACATGGTCAGAGAAAAACTCATTTGTCTTTTTCATGTGTTTCACAGTCAAAGTGACACAGGGTCAGGCATTATCTGCTGGAAGGGGACGGTGAAATTAAAGTCCCAGGGTACAGCCATTCACAGCGGTAGAACGGATTATTATCAGGCTGGATATAATTATAGAGCCACAGCAGTCCCCCACAATACACTGGCTATCTGCCTAGCACAAAGGTTTAGATCCCTAATTTGTTGCAGGCCAGAATATCTATGAAGTAGCCATGTATTTTTGTGTACTATCAATCACAACTTAGATAGGCAACTGCCGCTGTTTGCATTTTGGAAGCTTGGCGGCTGTTAAGCTTCTGCCTGGTTTTCAGACAGGAAGATAGGATACAGGGCTGCAGAAAGGCTTTTAGTGGCAGAATGATGATGACACCTCTGCCAGGGTCCTATCGCAAGCTCATTAGCTGAGTGGATATTTGAGCCTAGTCAATTTCAATACATACAAAGTCATCTGTTTCATTAAGTTAATTTACCTGAGCTGGCTGTCCTGACAATCAACTGCTTCTGCAGTATCAGCTTGATATTGTAAAGGCAAATGAGGATGGGGCTGGGCAGGGGGCATTGGTCAGCAAGGTACTGTAGTCTATGGGATTGTACTTCCCTTAAACTGGGCATTTTCAGAAATCCGCATTATATTTGTAAGCAAGAAATCTGGCTAGAAGTTTACTAAGGCTTGCTATTTGCTTTTAGTTTTAGTGAATGAAATTGGGAAATGAGAAGCAAATCGGGTACTATATTAATAATTTAAGAATATTTTGCCAATTGTTAAGGAAGTAAAGAAAGGAAAAGGAAGCAAAAGAAAAGACTACACATTTGTTGGTTAGTTATTTAAACTCTACTGTTCCTGGAGAGTTCTAAATTGCTTTACAACTAGATTCACTTAAATGACATGACCTAAAGGAAATTCTATCTGCAACTTATATCTTGCAAAAGTTGTTAATTAAGGAAAAACCTGTATTGTTTTCCTTCCTTCGTTCGGTTCTCTAATTCGCATCTTTGTTCCTCTTTTAATATGCATTTGCTTTATGCTTTTTAGAGTTGAGTGTTATTAAAATAGTAACACCTGAGTTGGACTTCTGCCTGTAGATTAGTTGGAAGCTGTTAAAATTTAATCTTATCCAAGGTTTTGTGCATCACAGGGTTGACTTTTAACTGAAAGTCGTTACTGTTACGTTATACTGTTAACTCTGACTACGAAGACTAATAATTAGACTCATTAGAACCAACTGGTTTGACAAGAAAAAAAATAGAAGAATTGTTGAACCACAAAGAATATGTTAGGAAAACATTTGTATAAATTTGAGTTTAAATGTACACGTTACCAACTTCTTTCTCCCACCACATAGGACATCAGCTCTTAGGAAGAAGATGGAAAAGAATTTCTTCCTCAGCGTCACTTATACTTTCAACTTTTCATGGCTTATTGGGTATAAAAGATCATTGTTTTGAAAGTGCTTATGTGAGAAATACTTCCGTGCAAGTAGAAGAAAGCCCGTGTATTTCCTTGTACTGAAGCATTAGGAATAGTTTATTTTACTTAGCAAGGCCCAAATCCATTTGTTTAATTTGGCAATATTCGTCTTTTCGCCATGTTCAATTTTCTTTTTCCAACGTTTTGAAAGATCCAACTCTATCCATTTTTTAGGGCAGAAATATTCGATTGCTTCTTTTTAGTTCAGATAAAAAATGTATAATGTTAAGTAGGACTGTGAAGAATTAACTTCTGTTTGAACTGATGTTTTGCTGGAGCATTAAGTAACAGGTTAAACTTTATTGTCAGGAGTAGACAAAATAAATATCATCATCTTTTCACACCCAGGAGATTCTGGGCCAGCTGTATCTTTCTCAGTTCTTATTTCATTGCCCATATAATTGAATAAAATATCTACTCTAATGTAATTAAGGTCACAGATTTAATAATACAGAACTTGGGGAATGCAAAATTTACTTTTCTCAAGATAACAGTTTCTTCCTCGTGGTGGGCATTATACGCGCTTAAGCTATGCCCTCAGCAATGTAACTAGGTCAGGGATTTCATAGAATGTGAGTGTTGTGTTACTGTAAGAATACCAGCATCTTACATTTCATGTATATTTCAAGACCTGTATTTGCAAGTAGAAAGGCAAATGCTGTGTGTCAGTCTGATGTGGGTTACCTGGGTGTGTATATATAATAGGATTTCTGAGGCTAACTAGCACTAAGACCTTTTAAAAAAGAAAGCCTAGTGCAATCTATAGTAACTTTTCCAAGGGCATCAGTTTATTATAAAGTGAGCTAAATAAGTAATATAAGCCGCCTGGAAAAATTAAAACTTAAAATCTATAGCGTTTTTCTTTCTTATATGACGTGCGTGTTTGCACTTTATTTTGCAGCTTTTTATTCGTATACCTGTCTACCCCATAATTTGTAAATCCTCTGAGGACAGGGATTGTATGTTAGATTATTCATTCATTAATCCATTTGTTTACCAATCAAACATTCATTTGCCCTTGCCAAGTTCACTGACTAATGGTGTGGATAGATTAGTAAACAAATAATGTCAATTTGATGGCTATGATATGGCTCACTCAAGTATTTTCAAAGAAAAAAGAGAGAGATTAGTGGTTAGTTGTCAGTGGGAATGAGGGGAGACTTCACAGAGAAGGTGATGTTTGAAGAGTGTCTTAAGAGAAGGGTAGAAATTCACAAGGCGGAAATGGGAAAGGATAGAAAAGTGGAGTGGGGAGGGGTTGTTAATAGAAAAATGATTTAAAAGAAAAACCGTAGTCATGGGAAGAGTTGTGCAAGACACAAAGGATGAAAAAGAGGGGAGAAAAAAAAGGCAAAGGAAGATCCAATAAGAGCCATCCCTCCAAAGCCCTCACCCACCAACCCAATTCAATCGAAGAGTGAAAAATTCTTAAAACTTTCTTGTTAGGGGCAGTTTATTGAAATTCTGGTACATATTCTTAACCTAGGGCAGCTGGCTGCTAGGTGAAAAGATTCCAGAGAGGTTTTTAAGTGCTACTTCCTCCAACCAGCCTTCATCTTTGTACTGACCACAGCACCTGAAACAGTTCCTTGCTCATAAATGTAGACAATAAATGCTTAATTTAAATTGCTGAAAGTAAATAGAAGTAAAACGGCCCCACCCTTTGAAGTGTTTGTAATGCAGTTGGGAAGAGAACTATAAGCCAAGTAAATAATGACTTAACACCAATGACTATAGGCTATTCCTGCTTTTCACATTGGCACGGTACTGAAAAATATACCCTCCTTTCCCCAAAGCAATAATTTAAGTTTCCACAAGATTTTGGTTAAACACCAAACTGCAGTTACCATCTTCTAAGAAATACAGGCAGCTCCAGTGCAAGACACAGAAGGCTGTGGGTGGGAAGTTTTGAGGACAGGGGGAAATTGGAGCTACAGTAAGAAAATGTTTTTAGGAAACAAGTGATGGCGTATAGGTATAGGAAACAAGCATACAAAATTCACAATGCTGAAAGGTGAGGATACTTTGAGTTTCCCAGTGCCAACCCCAAGGATACAGGGGACTGAGAAGAAAATGGAAGCTTACCTTAATTAAATCACTCTTCATGGGCCAGGAGCTTTTTATCCTAATAACAGCTGTAGGAAGGGAAAGCATCATTATCCCACTTTAGAGCAGAGAAACCTGAGCCTTACACAGATTAAATAACCCAAGGCCACTTGACCACTAATGGAAGGACTAGGGTGGAAGCCCACTAGAATATAAGCTCCATGAAAGCAGAGACCTCTTCTGTTCATTGATAATACTCAGTGCCGAGAGCATGCCTGGCACACAGTAGGTGCTCAATAAATATTTTCTTAAACAACCCAGACTTCAAAGGCCATGTTTACAAAGTGATCAGGGTTGAGTTAGTCACAGATAAGATAAACTTTTGTCCTTGCTCCAGGAATAAAGAATTGTCTAGATAGGCAAATGGGCAGACATGCAAAATAAATATCAAACTAATGGCAAAAACAAGATAAGAAAAATGAAGAGTTCAGAGATGCCATTGCCTAGATCTTTACCTAAAATACTTGTGCTAGTAGAAAAATGGTTTCCTTGTTTCCTTGTCATTGACCCAATAGCTATAACACAGCATAGAGCATCTGATCCTAACCCCTAAAGAATAAACTCTAAAAATTGTGTGTGTGTGTGTGTGTGTGTGTATACATTACCCATGTAATTATACACACATTCTATAGGAGGTTAGGAACCTGTGAAAATAAATGGTATGTTGAAAGATGTCTTTAACCCTAAGTGTAGCATTTGCTAGTGGAAACTCTGTAAGTACTGTTATGTTTTTGGTGGTGACTGTTCATGATTTTTTTTAGAGGTCTGGCAGCTGCCCTCTTGATATTTATGTGTTTCTGGCTAGGGAACCTAAGATTCACAACTCTGAGCTTGTAATGAGGAAAAGAAGACAATACAAATAACATGAAAAGGAGTATGAATTGGATATCGTCAGAGAGACAAATCATATATTCCATTCTGCTTTAATTGGAAAGCAATTCTTTCATGGGGTTACTTTCCCTTCAGCTGAGATAATTAAGTCTGGACTGACACTGGTGACCAGCTACTGATGATAAATAGTCAGTTACTAACAATGCAGCAATCAGTAATCAAAATTTATAATATTTCCCAGGTTACCAGGGCACAGTTGAAGAGAAAATTGGGTTTGATAAGACTGGGAGATAGGCTTCCTCATGCAGTATTCACACGGCTTCTTCTCCATAGCATCTGGGTGGGATAATTAGGTCTGCTTTATTTCAACCCTGTCATAAAAGAAAACATACCTATTGTTTGTGTTTGCATTAGAAATACTTTGCACGCCCCATGCTGGAAAAGAAGTTTCTGTATGGCTCCCTGTAATTTTTAATGGATTACATTATATTTTGTAAGTGGGTTGGCATGAGGGTAGGTGGGCATGAAATAAACTTAGATATTTTTAAAGCCACTCCATGCAGCTGGCACAAGTAAAGGTCTTTGAATCATGGTTAATATTCTTGGGCTGTGGCTGAAGGCACTGAAATGGAAGGGATTAAGATTGTAATATGGATGCCATTTGTATTTGTATCAGCGGCTCCCATACTTGTCTACTCACTAGAATCACCTGGGGGTCTACTAAACTTTTCACAGCCCAGGTCACACCCAAGCCACTTACGTCACAATCTCTGGGTGTGGAACACAGGCATCTTTAATTTTTGAAGCTCTCTAGGTGATTCCAGTGTGCAGTCAAGTTTGGAAAGCACTGGTTTATACTTACAGTTTTATATGTACTTTTGCATTTGGTTATGGATAGAGCAGCACGTACTGGTGGAGTGAGGCAAGAGAACATGCACACTCCTGTGGGTGCCACCTGCCTCCAAGGTTCAAGCTGGAGTCCAGTTTGGAATCCGAAACTGCTGTGTAGGCTGGGTGCAGTGGCTCATGCATGTAATCCCAACACTTTGGGAGACTGAGGCGGGTGGATCATTTGAGCCCAGGAGTTCAAGACCAGCCTGGGCAACATGATGAAATCCATCTCTACAAAAAATACAAAAATTAGCTGGGCACGGTGGCGCGTGCCTGTAGTCTCAGCTACTCGGGAGGCTGAGGCAGGAGAATTGCTTGAACCTGGGAGGTGGAGGTTGCAGTGAGCAGAGATTGCATCACTGCATTCCAACCTGGGCAACAGAGCAAGACCTTGTCTCAAAAAGAAAAGAAACTGCTGTCTCCCACCCCAGTAAAACCTTAAACCCCAAGAGAAAAAGCATAATGTGACCCACTCGGTGAGAAAAGCAACCTCAAAGTGGTCGAAATAGACTCGGCTCTGAGGCAAAGAAGAACCAAAAAAGGAGGAAGCATGCCTTTGCTCCTTTCTTAGCGCTTAGCTCAGTGTTGAATAAACGAATAAAAAGAGAAAAGAGGAGGCGGTCATGTGCAGCTCACCTCCCAGAAAGGGTACTGGGATGGGATGGAGGAAGCTTTCATTGATCACATCCCTGCACAGTGGGCACCTCTCCACATTGCCCTCCTCGCTCTCCCGATAAAGTCTTTTTTTCTCTCTAGTTTAGTCAATCTCCTGTCTTCTCTGGGAGCAGTCATTATGAGATGGTCTAAGATGACTGTCCCAGAGGAGGACACTCATTCAGCTTTTAAAATGTCAGGTGTCCTTTGGGGATGCTTCAAAAGCAGCATTTGGGCTTCCTTTGCCGTGGGAAGTGAACAGGAAGAAAGGCCAGTGAAGCCAGAGAACATGGGGGCAGCCCAGAAATCAACATGCAGATAGAGAAGGGGGGGAAGAAAAGATTCCCATCTGCGGTACTGGAATCCCACTTATAGAAAATAGAATAAAAAATATGAAGGTTATTTGCTTTGAGCCCATCTGATTCTTTTTGTTAGACTTCATTGCGTTCTCAATTTGAGTTTGCTACATTTTTATTTGAAAGCTAATAAATTAGGCAGCCATTCATATGGCACGCAGGCAGGTTTACAGTGCTGTGTAAACCACCAGCCGCCACATACATCCATCTGCGTCACAGATCAACTAGAATTATCACTACTGACACCACAATGCCTATAAATTCCCTCACCCGCATCCTGTACTCCAGAATATTACTATTGGCTGACCATACTGGGAAGAGATGGGATCCTGGGAAAAATCCTTTTTTCTTTCTAGTTTAGTGGGAACTGGCAGGTTATCAGTAGGTCTAAGCTCCAGGTTTGTCTCTAGAGACAAAGAGTTTAAAAAATAGTAACTAGTTTTATTTTGTTCTAAAAAAGAAACACATGCACAAGAAAAATATTGTCAATAAAACATAAAAGAGTACAACATAAAAAGTGAGTTTCTTACCCAAATCTGACCTCCTAG
Organism: Macaca nemestrina; assembly: GCF_043159975.1. Lineage (NCBI taxonomy): Eukaryota > Metazoa > Chordata > Mammalia > Primates > Cercopithecidae > Macaca > Macaca nemestrina. The sequence goes on from NC_092130.1 coordinate 63,738,345, forward strand.
TCCTCCTCCCTCAGAGACACTGTTACTAGTTGCTTATGTATGAGAACTGCAATATTCACAACACTTTAAAAAATCAATCAGTCTTGGCTTGTATTTCAAGTTTCATTAACAAAAATAACCCCCTTTACAATCACTGGGGTACTCAATGCACTGATATTTAAAAATACCCAAAGCTATTTGGATCAAAATCAACAAATATTTAATAAGTACCTTCAATGTGCACAATGTTGCCTAAGCAAGCCATTTCTAGTGAGCATTTTACACATATATGTTTCATACTTTTTTTCTGGTGAATAATCAGCGAATCTAAAGTTATGTTAGTGGAAGGGCAGTCAGTCAATCTTTGTTTTAAATGTTTTTATCAGAAACAAAAATGATCCATTTCTTTCCCTAACCCCTCTAACGTCTCAGCCCTTCACACATTCTCTCATTTGAGCTCGGTTTTAAGCCGAGACATCTGGGTAGATGGTATGTTCTGGCCAGAGTACTCTCTCTCATACCTTCTCCAGATGGATTGGCTCAAGGATCTAATATTCCCAAAAGAAATAAAACGTCCCCCAAGTTGCTGTTGAGGAAGAGCTGCAGTGCTTTCTATTCTAAACACACAAGTGTTGTAGGATGAGAGACAGTCATGACAGAGCCAATGTCCCCACCCACAACTTGTCTGCAGAGGGGGAGACTTCCACAGTCTGTAGCCCACTGCAGGATACTAGACTGACTGCACAGCTGAGAGCCCCGTTACCCCTCAAATTCCAGCCAGCTACATCTGTATGTCTTCTTTCCTGCTGGCTGGCCCAGCTGTTCTGGTGTCAAAGTTATGAGTCACTGGGAAGGGCTTTGAGACAAGAGTAGAGTTAAACCATCTCCTGGGGTCTGTGTGTCATTGGCAAGCGAGCCTTAGTAACAAGCCAGTGCTTGACATTCCCAGGAAGGCCACACAACCAGAGCTTCACTTTGTGTTCCACACTCAAGACCTCTGGGCTTTGTAGAGTGAAAAAGAGGTAGAGCTGTATAGATGCTGGATGTCCTCACCCCTAGAGGCTTTCTGTCATTGCCCATGATGTTCATTAGGTTCTTGCTATCTGTCTCCTTGCAAATGCTTTTGGCTGTAGACCTATATCCTATACAATTTAGTCAAACTAGGAGACAAGGAATGAGGATTGCCCAAAGCCTGAGGACTTTCTTTTGGTCTTTTGATTCCAGGGACATTATTACAACAACAGAGCCCTGGGAGCAGCTGCCAGCAAGAGTTTGAGTCCACAGCAGGATCCTTCTGGACCATCTGTGGCTTCCTGCTCTGAACAGTACTTCCTCACTATGTGGGAGGAAAGACTTGTCAGAGGATCCAAGAACCATAGGCAGTCAGGTTCTCCATGGGGACCCTAAACGTTGTCTGGTCCAGCCCCGCAACCTATGTCTAAATTCCTGGAGAGTATTCCTTCTGCCCTAGCACTCATCTGGCCTCCCCATCCCCTTAGGTAGGCTAGTCCATGTGTGTGTTATGGGGCTGCTAGAAAATTCTTCCCTATTTTGAGCAGAAATTACCTTTACAGTTACTACCCATTGATCTTAGGTCTACCCTCACAACTGTCCTCTAGGTTTCTCTTCAGATATCTGAAAATGCCAGTCTCCGCCCCTTGCATCTCCCCTTTTCCTTCTTTTAGTACTGATTTTTCAGAAATTGTCCTGATATTCTTTTTTTAGAGCTTCATTCACTATTTAATGAATGTTTGTTGAGAGTGTACTGTACATTAGACTTTGTTCTTGAATGGGAGGGATACAGTGATTAATAAGACAAATTTACCCACACAGAGCTTACATTCTAGTGGAGGGGAGGAACAGACAAAAGCAAGTAATACTATAAATGTGAAAATATCAACTGGGAACAAATCCATTGCAGAAATGTAGAATAAAATGATGAAAAAAAAAAAAAAAGCATTGGGTTGCTTTGGGGGCTCAGGGAAGGCCTGTCTGAGGAAGTGACATTTTATGATCTTGGAAGAAAGATCATTCCAAGGTGAGAGAGCAGAAAGTCCATGAGGCAGGAATGAGAGCTTGTGCATTTGAGGAAAGCAAGGCACAGGGGTTGGAACAGAGTGGGAAATTGTGGAATGGAACATGATGGGGTCAACCAGTTGGGTGGTGCCTTTTGTGCCCAGAACAGAGGGTTTTAATTTTGTTGTTAATACATTAAGAAACCACTGGAAGGTTTTATGGAAGGGAGGACATAACATGATCTATGTTTCTAAAAGACCATTGGTTGCTGTGTGGAGATTAAATTGAAGGAGGGCCAAGTGGAAGTAGAAAGATTAAGTAGATAGCTATTGTCATAATGAGGCAGGAGCCGAGGTTAGGTTAGATTAAGAGGATTGTAGATAGAACGTAGGGAAGTGGGCAGATTTGGCATGTGCTTTGGAAATAGAATTCATACTTGGATATTATGTCTCTTGGTCCTCTTAACTCACAGTGTTTAATGTAAGTATGTATTATATGTATAGTGTGTGTGTGTGTGTGTGTGTGTGTATGCACACCATCGTTTTAGCCGCTTATGTATAGTCTGCAGTGGTCTGGAGACTCCCCAAGGGCAGAACCCATGGTTCAGACCATGCCCCCAATATCCGCACTGTTCCCGCACAGTGCCTTGCTTGCACGTATTAGAAACAGCCATTTCTAAAGTGACTGAATTCAATGAGTAAATGAACAAGTAAAGGAAAATTACTAACAAAAGCAATTTCTGGGTTTAATTGAACAGTGAAAGGAACATCCTTTCAATGCCTACACACTTGTACGATATTTTCTCACATCTCATATTCTTGCTTGTACCTCCCCAGACACTAAAAAGGTAACCTGTGATGTACAAAAGCAGTGTTCCTTTGGAATAGAGTTACTTTCAAAAAAGCTGGAAAAATTATTGATAATGACTCCTCAAATGTACCTTTTGTGTGAGAATGGAGGAGGTGTCCTTAGCTCCCTTACTTTCAAATCGTGGAGCCGTGTCCCAGCTTGGGGAATCTTGCAAGATTGGAGCTCCACACAGTACTTTGCTCTCCCCTCATTGAGGATTCTGGAGGACACTCAACCTTTCTTTCACGCCTTAGTGCTGCTGGAAAGAGCTGATTAAATAGATATGTGAAGAACACATCTGCCTATTCTTGCATAACACTTTAGAATGACTTTTTTTTTTTAACTCTTTGGAGAGATGAAGACTATATTAACCAAATATGAAAAATATTGTGTTTGAGAAGAAAATTATTCTGACTTGGTCTTTTAGTTATTCAAAGTGAACCTGGGGAATCTCCTCTTTGAAAGACGTTCATGTGTTATTCCTCTCCATGTGTTCCATAGCTGTGTCTTTTCCTTCTCACGGCTCAGACCTTGAAATCCTTACCAGTGAAAGCCCGGATGATGCAGGTGGACCTCTATGCTTCCCACTAACCAGGGCTAAGTAGCTTCTAGAGACGTTTATCCATTTTCCATGCCTCCATTTCCTCCCAAAGAAAGGCAAGCACCCACGGGCAGGGATCCTTGTGCTGTGCTAGAGTGACACACCTGGGCATGCCTGCAAGGCTGGGTGTGTGTCTCACACTCACTTTCTCTCTGATTTATCCCCTCTCTTTTGTCTGACCTCAGCACTTTAGTTTGGTTTCTTCTTGTCACACTCAAGCTTATTGGATAATTTCGCTTTTCCTCCTTATTCTGGTGTGGCAGAGATGGTAATTATAGTGATTGCTGTGCTATTAATTATGGGAATGGTGATTTTAAAATTTGATTTAGGGGTTAATTGGTGATATTCATGTGCTGTCTTCCCTCCTGATAATTGGATTGCAGTAATTAACCTCATATCCAAGTTATCTGCTATTAACCATTTGCCTCCATTTTATTTCAGACTTAAAATTGATTACATTGTTGTCTGACGCCCAATGGCCACTTTGGGAGAAAGAAAGGTGAGGGACAGCGAGTGGAGGGCACCTCAGAGAGGAATGGGAGAGAGTCTGTCTTCCTTTTCTACCACCCCTACCTGTTGTCCAAGATAACAGTTGTCCTCCCCAAATATTCCAGAAATCCAGATTCTTCATTTTATTATCTAATCCCTAAATTTCTGGGGTTATTTATCAAAAGAAAGTTACAGGTATTTGAAAATTAAAGGCAGGGACATGTAACAAAGCAGAGGGCAGATACTGCCCGCTGACAATTGCTTCCGATGCCAGGGATTGGAAAATGCCATGACCAGGCATTTCCATTGGGGAGAAAATGATTACAGGCTCTGACATCATGGAATCTCCTTTGGAGAAACCACCACCAACTGCACAAAAAGCCTGTGAAGTGCATCTATTTGCTACAGAGAGAGGAAGGAGTGCTGACTCCCTTGTAGTTGGCTATCAGATGGGAAGAAATGCAGCTCCCTCAGGTGGAGGGGTTGCTGAGCCTGGGGAGGCAGTCACTTCTGCGGCTTCTGGATGGTGTCACTTACTCATGAGAGGCTTTGAGACCTTGCTACCAAGATTACATCTGCTCTGGGAACATCACTTACTTTGTGGAAGTCTGTCCTTGTTGGTCCCTTGTCTGGAGAGGAGCCTGGAAAACTGTCATCATAAGCCCAGAACATAGGAAATGAAAAATAAGTAACTCAGTCAGCAATTCCTCATCTCTGCATTATTCTTGCAAGTATGATAGGACATACACTTTTAAAAATATGTGAAATCAGATTACTTTTTTTTTTAAATTCTGTGAGAATTTCACAACACACTGTGGGATAATTAAGATTCATTCTCGTTTTAGCAAAACCAGTGTTGAGAATTTACTCTCAAGGATTTCCTTTCTCCATCACTTTTTATCCTGTTTTTAATCTCTTCAAGAATGAAGGCATGTAGTTTCCCAATCTTTTTTTTTTTTTTTTTTTTTTGAAACCCTTGGGTCACATATGTTTCAGAATTTTAAGTTGTTTAGATTTTAGAAAAGTAACATGGGACACATACACCAGTGGAGTCTGGGCAATATCTAATAATCATACCTATTCATAATTTGCAGCAAAATGTATAAATATTCATTCTAAGAGGGATAAATACGGACTACAAATAGTCTCATGCCAACTCAAGCTTGTCACACAATGAGTAGAAAAAACATTTTGATTTTCAGGGTTTTTGTTTTTGTTTTGTTTGTAATTCCAGATAAGAAATTGTGTACCTGTACTCCCGAAATGAACTTGGCCTCATCCAGATCTAGAGAAACAGGGGATGGCAAATCGTATTTTTCTTTAAACTTAAGGAGCCTCAGGGCGGACTTCAAAAACAATGAACACCAAAGTGATTCCTCCAGATGCTGCCTCAGTATGCTCAACCACTTCCCAAAGAACAGAACTGCTCTGTTTGTGCGGTGACCCTGAAGTCACCTGTGTAAGGAGTCAAGTCATCAAGTGGTAGAGACATTCAAACAAACCCATAATTTCCTAGAATTTACATTCATTTGCTCTAAGGAAGCATATTTTCAGGATGTTTGGGAATAATTATTAATTCTGAAGGTAGGATTTCACATTAAAAGCATATGAACATTTTATGGGGTGGTACATCCTAGATTTGACTCTGGTTTGGGAAGAGGCACCTAGTGAATGGTCTTCTCTCCACCACAATGCGAACTGATAAACTGCCTTTGGAGAACACCTATGTTATTTTGCTAAGTATATCAAGCCAGGCTAATGAGTCACTTTTTACATGTAAAGTAAATGAGCAAAGCCAATAAAGATATTATTAATTTCAGAAAAAAACTGAAATATCTATCAAATTTAATAATAGGTTTAAATGTGTGGGTTTGCAATTTTCACCTAGCTCACTGAGACATAAAGCAGGCTTTTTATGGATAAATGAAATGAATTTCCCCAAAAATGTGGGAAAATTATGGAAATTCAAGATACAATTCTTCCATATCATATCTGTTCTCGATGTGTCTGGACATACATAGATAAACAGAGAATCCATTGTGTATACAGATACTTTACTGATAATAAGCACCAGTCAGCATAAATATCATGCTTGGTTATGGAGCAGATCCTGAAATGATATTATGCCTCTTTTTGTATAATCAGAAGCTTGTAATCAAATAGAAACTCTATTTTTGGCTTTCAGGGTTCTGGGAAAGCATCGGTGCTCATTGAAAGAGGCAGGAAATACAATGAGGACTGACATAGGCGACATAGGCAGCAAACACCAAAGGACCTGACGCCAACATTTTAGTTCAAGGAAATGTTTTCACTTTCTTCCTGATCGTGAGACTGTTTTACCAAAAATGTTAACAAACAACAAGAAAACAGTAAGGATTTATAGGGTTAGGTCAAAGTTTAAATCATCCGTGACTGATGACATTGTTATTTGGGGCTGTTATTCAGAGCTCAATGGAGAGACCTGCAGATTGTTATTAATTCTGTGGGAGCCACGTTTGAAGTTGACTTCCACTCTAAAAGTGGGCAAAGAACACATTCCTGCAGCCGTTTGAGCCTAAGCAATCCCAGGCAGACTGGAGATCAGGAGGGTTAGAGTTGTGACTGGGAGATTCTATTTCTATTAACTACACTGAGAGTAAACAGAGGAGAAATTATTAGGGAGAGTCGTCCTGTCAAAGTTCAGCAATTGCTTTATTTTAGTTTAAATCCTCTCAGGACTTTGACAAAGGTATGTGGAAAACTCTAGTTGCTAAATTATCTCTGGTTTGCTCCTTTAAAGTCACTCTCCAGATATCTTTTTACTGGCTAGGAAAAATGCTTGGATTCAGGCATATTATTTTTTGCAGTGTGCTTCATTTTTAATAAAATTACAAAGAAAAAGTTAGGGAGAGTAATGCAAAAATAACCCATATACTCAACACCTCAAGCAAATAAATACCAATACTCTGAGCTTATACTTCAGAGCTTCCCCCGCCCCTTCTTCTCTGTCATATTCTTAGAAAAAATAGTAATCAGACACAATCTTTATTCTCAGGTATAATATTTTAAACCAAACTTTCAGTTAAAGGAAAAAATCCATCCATTACTTTAGACAAATGTTTGAAATTCCTTAAGCAAAGAATGAAATAGTCTAATTTGATGTCTGCAAATCCAGTAAGCATGGAGTTGTCTGTTTTAACACCCTGCCTGGCCCTTCTACCTGAAATGTCTTGGCTCCCACCTGCCCCCTCCACAGTGAACAGTCATGCAACCCTCTAAGGCTTTCTCCAACCAGAAGCCTTTGCCAGTCATCCCACCTTACATACCTCTGCAACACCTTCACCTTCCAGGTGGTATTCTTGCCAACAGAGTAATAATTTCTTTTTGAAAGATTATTGTTATTTGTTTATGTGTTCTATTTTGGAACAATGAGCAAAAGCTATGGGGACCATCCACTGAATAGTGAGGTCCTGGGGGTGATGCAAGGGGAAGGGCCATTTCCATCTCTATCTCCATCCTCTTAACACAGAGCCTCCCAGTAGAAAACAGGGAGTTGGTAAGATGGGAATCAGACAATGGTAGTAATGAACATCAGGCAGCAAGCCAAGGAGAAATGAATGAATTCTGGCTTCCTTTCTGAAAGTAGCGTAAGGCAGGGAAAGAGCTCACTAAGAGGAGTCAGGAGTTCTCAGCTGCTGCTCATCTTTGCCACTTTTGAGCTGTCCTACATTTGGCAAGTGACCATTTTGGGCCTCAGTTTTCTTAACAGCAAATTATAGGAGGCATTTGTTTCTGCATCTGAAGCAGATGTTCAAGTTCAGCAATATTGTAAACAGTTTACACAAGTTTACAAGAAAAAAACAAACAACCCCATTAAAAAGTGGGTAAAGGACATGAACAGACACTTCTCAAAAGAAGACATACATGTGGCCAGCAATATGGAAAAAAACTCAGAATCACTGATCATTAGAGAAATGCAAATCAAAACCATAGTCAGATACCATCTCACACCAATTAGAATGGCTATTATTAAAAAGTAAAAAAAAAACAACAGATACTAGCGAGGTTGTGGAGAAAAAGGAACACTTTTTACACTGTTGGTGGGAGTGTAAATTAGTTCAACCATTGTGGAAGACAATGTAGTGATTCCTCAAAAACAGAGGGCAGAAATATCATTAGGCCCAGCAATCTCATTACTGGGTATATACCCAAAGGAATATAAATTGTTCTGATATAAAGACACATGCATGTACATGTTCATTGCATCACTGTTCACAATAGTAAAGACATGGACTCAACCTAATTGTCCATCAATTATAGACTGGATATAAAGAAAATGTGGTACATATACACCATGGAATACTAGGCAGCCATTAAAAGAAACAAGATCATGGCCTTTGCAGGGACATCAATGGAGCTGGAGGCCATTATCCTTAGCAAACTAACACAAGAACAGAAAACCAAATACTGCATGTTCTCACTTCTAAGTGGGAGCTAAATGATGAGAACACATGGACACATGGGGAAGAACAGCACATACTGAGGCCTGTCAGAGGGCAGGGCATGGAAGGAGGGAGAGCATCAGGAAGAATAGCTAGTGGATGCTGGGCTTAATACTTGGGTGATGGGATGATCTGTGCAGCAAACCACCATGGCACACACTTACCTATGTAACAAACCTGAGCATCCTGCACACGTACCCTGAATTCAAAATAAAAGTTGGAAATTAAAAAAAAAAAAAACGAAAATCAAGAGGAAGGTTTGGGAATGAAGGTAATGATTACAGTCTGGGGACATATCGTGTGAGTTTTACAAGTAAGCCATACATCTAAGTAGAATTTTTCAGAGGAATTATACAAAATCAGGTCTAGAATTCTAAAACTAAAGGTTTAGATTAAGAGTTAAAAATTAGGTGCCTTGCCAGGTGTGGTGGCTCATGCCTGTAATCCTAGCACTTTGGGAGGCCGAGGTGGGCAGATCACCTGAGGTCAGGAGTTCGAGACCAGCCTGATCAACATGGAGAAACCCCGTCTCTACTAAAAATACAAACTTAGCTGGGCATGGTGGTGCATGCCTATAATCCCAGCTACTTGGGAGGCTGAAGCAGGAGAATCACTTGAACCCATGAGGAGGAGGTTGCAGTGAGCCAAGATCGCACCATTGCATTCCAGCCTGGGCAACAAGAGTGAAATTTCCATCTCAAAAAAAAAGCTGCCTTTATAGTGGATACCCCCATTTACCGTGATATGATTAGTATGCATTGCATGTCTGTATCAAAACATCTCATGTACCACATAAATATATACACCTACCATGGACCCACAAAAATTACAAATAAAATTCAAAAAAAGGTAGCCACCTTTAAGCCAACAACAAACCAACAAAGAACGTTTACAAAGATGGAGACAGCAAAAAGCTAGGGCATGCCATAAGTAAGCCTGGTTAAGACTGTTGCAGATTTCTGAGATGAAGATAGTTTGCCACAATACTTTCAGGCCTACTAAGGTCATGACTAGAGCCCAGTGGGCCAAGAGACTGTATCTGAAACATCCAATAAAGTGCAATAAATGTGCAATAAACATCCAAGTAAAGTGCATTGGCTCGGGGCTGTGTGTTTGGGGTGGGGGGTGGTGGGTAGAGAGAAAGAAAACTGGCATAGCAAAGAATCAACGGAAAGGCAAGACTTGCCTTCTCCCTCAAAAGATAATAGGTATACAACCAACCTTTATTTTTCGAAAAGATATTTTTTTCTAGAAGTACTTACGAATTCACAGTTTTTCTATGCTTTTGTGATAGTGGTTTCAGATCTAAAATGGAACATCTATTACACCCAGTCGATATTTATTATTATCTTCCATTGAATGCCATCATCACTCTCCAAAATGTGTTGAAGTTAGGTCTGTGGCATTTCCCTTTCCTCCAAAATGGGTGTTTTATGTCTCTGTTAATGGCTGAGAGGAGGAGGAAAGAAAGACCGGATGGTTTATTAAGAGGCTGGAGCTATTTTTCTCATTTGCCCGAACCTTATATCTTAATGCAAATATCACTGAACAGGTGGCCCTCATGGTTCCCGCAAACTGGGTACAGTAAAGGTTTCAAACAGGATCAATGGGCCCGGGTTGTTTCTAATTACAATGGGATGTGTTCTTTGACCCAGCTCTGCATCCTGTGGATAGCAGCACCCTCCTAATGCTGCAGTCCTTGAAACAGAGCTGTCCAGGTCAGTGAAGGATACCTACTATTTAAACACTCATTACTTCTTTAAATTTTCCTCTGGTGCAAGAATGATCAGCAGTTCCAGTCTCTGTGAAGCAGGTTTCCAGCTGGATGTTCAACACAAACACCTGCTTTCCCATCTCTCTCTGGACAGAGGTTCCTTATTGACTTGAGATATGTCCACATCTGTTTATCCTATCAGCTACTGAAGCAGGCAACTTTGTTCTTACCCTTTGCAACTGACACTGTTCTCCATGATGTGTTGATGTTAAAACATCACGGTTGAGGGAGGCTGCAAGCAGGCAAGTGGTTCCACTTAACACAGTGTTGTTCGTGAGAGAATCAATTTCTCCTAAAACTGGTTGAGAAGCATTTGCATCTTTCTATCACCTTAAGACTGCAATCACAGGGCCATAAAGTGGAATAAGGCTTTGCATGCCTACATGTTTGGGAGCAACTGTGTACTCCCTTTATAGATTTTTATTACTGAAGCCATTAGGGACTTTCAGCCATTTCGTCCACATAAGCTTAGATGCATCAGCCTATATATGATCTTAAGTGCAGTTTCCATTTACGCCGGCACCTTTCTCTTTCCAATCTTTCTTCTGTTCCTTTTTCTTTAATGCCCTGGGAAGGACATAAACTTTGGCATTCTACGGACCTGGCTTTGCGTTTTGTCTTTACCCTTTGACTACTGTGCTGTAAATACAGTTGGTCCTTTCTATCCATGGGTTCCACAGCAGTGGATTCAACCAACCGCTGATAGAAAATATATATATATTTTTAAATTGCATCTGTACTGGACATCTACAGACTTCTTTTTCTTGTCGCTTTTCCCTAAGCAATACAGTGAAACAACGATTTACATAGCATTTACATTGTATTATGTATTATAAATAATCTAGAGATGATTTAAAGTATACAGGAGGATGTGCATAGGTTACATGCAAAAAACTATACCATTTTATTCAAGGGACTTGAGTATCCCCAGATTTTGGAATCTTTGGGGAGGTCCTGGGACCAATCTCCCACAGATACTGAAGGACAACTGTATTTACTATGTGCTGCCTAGACATGTTGCTTCACCTCCCTGAATCGCAGTTTACTCTTGTGTTTACAACAGAGATAATAAGGCCTTTCTCTCTGGGTTGCTGTGATGTTTCAATAAAGTAATAGGCATGTGTACCTTGCACACAGAAGATACTCAGTAAACCCCCAGTTTCACCCAGTCCTTTCTTTATTTTCCACATCATTGTGTTTCTTTGCATTACTGTGAATGCCATGATTTACATTTTTTAAAAACCACACAATGTTTGTGGGACTCCCAAGACAGACTCTCCAGCCTCTCCAAGTGCCCATCTCCAGAGATAAGAAGCTCAGTGACTTGAAGTGGGTTGGGGGAGAGAAGGAGGGAGGGAGAGAAGGGGACTTCTCCTCCCACTGAAGCACTAGAACGCTAGAAGCTAATCTAGGACCTCTCCGAGAATTTTGTAAGGAAGTCCAAGAAAAGCTATTAAAAAGTAATTTTTAGTATCTTAGCTGAAGAATAAACAAACATTTATTGAGGACTATGGAGAGTCTCCAAGACACTGTATTACCCATATAAAGAAGGGGAAACTGAGGCTCAAGGAGCTTAAGCATCTTGCCAGAGGTCCCAGCTAGTAAGGGGGAAAAGGGGTTTCAAAACCCAGGTTTCACCCTCTGCTCTCTTCTGCTCTCCTATGTTATTGCAATAGTTTGATTTCATGTAGGAGCTTTTAAATCAATTTCAATTTAGACTTTTGGAGGCAGTCACACTGTACAGACAAAGATGATGAGGTCCAAAAACTTGAGTTAATAAAAATGAAAATTTTAGATTTAGTGTAAAACTCAACTGAAGTCTAAATAAGACTAAATGGTAACAACAGTGTTCTCTGTGGTCAGATTAGAACTGCTTATCTACCTGAACTGTGTCCTGAAGTTGAGACTAGGCAGTATAGCAGGCTGGGATTTCTTTGTTCTTGCTTGATGAACTTTTCACCACTTTTCATGATGTGCCTATTGCAGTCCAGTGAGAGCTACATCGAAGAGAGTTCGTTCTACCCCTCATGCTTGCCACAAACGGTACCACACATTGACATGCTGATTATCCCGAGAGTTTCCAAACCACATGCTGCTTAGGAGCAACCAGGAAAGAGTGTAGAGGAAAAAATGAGCCCCATTCCCCTGTTTGTTTTGGAAAGGTCACTTGCCCTGCTGCAGAGAACTTTTTCTGCCTGCCCTCCTTGGTGATCTGAGAGTGGCTGACACAACAAGAGCCCAGCTACATTTCCAGTGCCCTTTAGGACAAAGAGGAAAGGTGTGTGGAGGTCCAGCACCTCACCCTGCCTCAGCCTGGGCCACCTTATTCCCCCTGCTGCCCCTACCTCATCTCTCCAGGTGATGTTCCTGGCCTTGGAATGTGTTACAACGTGACCCAGAGGCAGGCCACTCCCTGTACCATCCTTCCTAATCGCGCTGTCTCTCTCTCTCTTACACACACACACACACACACACACACACACACACACACACACCCCGAGAGACACCCTTCTTCACTGAGGCAGAATCACTTAGAACAGTGCAATCACAGAGCCAGAGGAATCTTATAGACCAATACATTTCATATCCTTTCCTTTTACGGGTGAGGAAACTAGGAGCTAGGGAGGCTAACTTGCCCAGGGTCAACGCTATTAATGTGCCCTTCCTTCTGTTAATGACAGCAGGAATTGTTGGTTATCTTTAGCACTTCATATATTAGAAAATGAGCTTTTTAAAAGAATTACTGAAACATGGTAGTAAGTGACTTTCCTCATGGAAAAATAGTGCCACTATTATCATTTCCTCTTTATTTCAAGCCCACACTTGGAGTTGTTAAGAGCATTTTGTATTTGCAAGTTTTCAGAGATATTATTTTTCACATCACTATCCCTTATTATTAAAATGTTCCCTGTGTGCCAACATTCTGGAAGATGCTGCCACGTGTACCAAATCGGACACAAATTGTATTCGCACAGTCAAGCCTCCATGCAGTTTGATGCAGCGAGCATTTATGCATCGTTTGCTGCAGCTGAACATGTAGACAGTTTGTGGGGCAGCCCAACCAGGTCTCTAAAACAAGCAATGTTCATTAATTTGTGTGTATAGACAGTGGGTTCCACATGGTCCACTTGCTAAGGCTGCTCAGCCACTTGCAGATGATGGACAAGAGAAACAGAATATCTCATGCAGCAGCGTTGATGTCCTGTACCTGGGTAGCATAAAGGTTCCCTCTGAGCCTTCAAGAGCAGGCAGATGAGGTTAATGGGTAAGAAAGGCCTCCTAAGAGAGTGGGAAGGGGTGGGAATGTTTCCAACTGCAGAGAGTCCTATTTGGGACAGCCAATGCTCAACTCCAGAGTTTTGTCAGGTGGACTTGGACTAGCAAAGCCCGACCTCTGATTTTTTTAAAGAAGTCAGAAATCTGGAGTTGTTTATTAAATCTCCTCTATTTTTCCCTCAGTGTTGCTAATTTAGGTTTTTTCTTCTCTGTGAGTCAGTTTCTGCCAGGTACTACAAGTTTGTGAGCCCCCATAGAATTTTCCAGCGCAGAATTTGGAGGATAGTTGGGCAGAGGATTAGCACTAGTGTCAGGGGTTAGCCTGAGTAGTACTCTGGCTGGGTCCGCTTGTCATGGCTTCCCAGTCCTTGTGGCTTATTAAACTGACTCATTAGAAGTAAGATGTGGCAATTGATGGACTCATTCTCTGACTTTGTAATCATTTCCAGCTCCACTGCCATCCCTTTGGCTTCACGCTTGGCTGACACAATGACCCGCTGTACATCAAGGGTGTGGGAGGTAGGGGTGTGCATAAATGGAAGCTCTAGTAATTGAAAAGAATGTATTATTTAAAAAAAAATTATCAGCATGAATGCATTCACAGGGTTTTCAGACAGTCCTTCTTTTGGTCTCCTTTGTTTCGTCTTCAATCTGGAATACCTGAAAGCTAGTTTCCTGGCCAATTAGCATTCTGCATGGTTCATTTGGCTCATGGCAACCAATAATCACAACACCATTTGTACATCACAGTTCTGTGATCCAATTTGGGCTTAAGAACTGTAGGGAAAAATTATTGTGAAAAAAATTTTTGTTTGGGTGTAGATAGTCAATACAAATTAATTTCAGATGAACCTAAATAGACCTGATAAATTCACTAAGCAGATGCTATTAAAATGAAGAATGTTCTTAAGGTTTTCTGTGAATTTGGGGGTTTGGGGCAAATTAGGATTATAACTTTGTAGTAGTGGTATGTTTTACAAAGGCCATTTCACTTCAGGCTAAGAAGAGTGAAAGGCTGAGACAAGTAGATGGAAAATTGAGATATAATAGGCTTACTTATGAAGTAAATGCTTTTATTTAGAATCCTTATATTGACAGTCCTCCTTTATCTAATTTTCTGAATAGCTGCTTAAGTCTAAGTTATATTTAGCCTATATAAGCACAGTCACAGACAGGGAAATCGACAAATGTTTGCAGATACCTATAAATATGCTGCATGTGGGTAGCACTTTTCAGAGTTTTGAAAGTGACTTAAACAGCCTCTTAAATTGCAGCAACACAGCTCACTCGAGGTTTATAAACTCAGTGTTAAGTTCTTGTTTTTGTTCTCCTGGGCTGGTGTAAGTCTGTATTGCGTGATCTTAGGAAACAGACCTAAGCCTGTTATTCTTTGGATGAGAAATGACAATGTTATGGAATTGGGATCCCTCCGCAAAGTAATCATTTCAACAAGAAAATTTATTGTCTACATATTTACAAGGGTTAGGGCCCAAAATGGAGTAGAAAGGGAATAATACATCAAAACTTCAACTGAAGAAAATTTTCAAGTGTTCACGTGGACTGACCGAGATGAACCAATACTTCCAGAGCACTTTCACCGGTATGATGTACATGTTAACTACCTGATGATATAATGATAGAAGGACATATAAAACAGCTATTTTTCCTGGCAGAGAGCCCTGCTGTAAACCTGGAGATATTTAAATGACATATCTCAGCCATGATGCTGACTGCAGGGATACCAAGAATAGCCATTGACTTGCATAATAGATTTCTTCTGCATGCATTGCTCTTCCTGCCAGCTTCTGGGGTTGACAATTTCACATTTGACACATGCAATCTTAAGATGGAAAAAATTAAAATTGGGGGATATAATAAAGTAGCAGGACATTGTCTCGTTAGCTTGTAGGACATTTGTACCAAGATGAATGCAGTTGTTGAAGGATGGAGACTCATTTGTCATGTCAAGAAAAATTAAGCCTTCAAAGCATACATACATCTCTAAACATTTCTAAAGGAATGAGAATCAGACTTCTGAGTTTCCTCTTTTCTTCCATTATATGCTACAAATTCTCTGAGGCAATATGCTTCTGTATAATACTATTCTTGAGCTCCTGGTAAAAGTTGCCAGTTCTCCCTGCCCCCGCCCCCTCCCGCCAGATGCTTTCTCTCCTAAAATCTAACAGCTGACTGGTGTCTTGTTTATGTTTTACTTACTTTTGTGATTTACTTCTCCCCTTTAATACTGTACTGAACAGGAGCCATGAGAAGCAAATCGGGGCACTTCAGAGCTTCTTTCCTTTGAGTTCAGATTCTCTAGGATAGGAAGAACTGGCAAATAAATGAATGAATAGACTCTTGCTTTTCACCTGTCTAATAAATACATGTTTATGTCTCTTCATAATGGTTCACCCTTATGAACAAGTAATCATTTAAAGTTTAATTTTAATCTACACATCAGAGATGGAGATATGGAAGTGTTTAGGCTTTTCTCTCAATCTCTCTCCCTCTTTGATTTTCAAGATAAAGCAAATTAATTAATGTGCACTTTTCAATTGAAGAAATGCTTAAGACCCAGCTGTGTCTGTGAAATTATAAGTTACAGTGCAACACTTAGGACGGATTAATACTTTTTTGGCATGAAGAGAAGAGACATAGGTATGTAATCAAAATGGTGTTCCAAAAAGCGTTAAGTTAGCAGTTTGTTTGCCAAATTAACTTTCAAAGACATCTAGGTTACTAAGTTTGACATTTCTACACACAAATCTTAAATGATTGATGGATTACTGTAAAATAGCTTTGTTCAAAAAAGATAATCTTTGGCAGGCTACTTCAAAGAGTTTACTGCTCTGGAAAGATGAAAAGATATCCTCATTTTACATTAATTTTCATGATAGATCAATGCTTATTTGCAATATGCCTGAGAATTAAGTGACATTTACCGTATTATGAGTCTTTTTTTTTTTTTCACTGTATCCAGCAGTCCCACATGGGATTGTTTTTATTTCCAAGATTTAGGAGAATTTTTCTGCACATAAAGAGCTTCATCAAGAAAATACAGATGGGTAGAACAGTATATCTGACATTTTTATTCACTACTATTTCACTGCAAGGAAGTATTGAGACTAAAATATACAGAGATACGACTTTTTAAATCAACAATACCGTTTCAGAATGCGGTTTCAGATTCTCCTTGTGGTAATCTTTAGAGTGTGAAAGGATCTACCTACTTCTCTTTAAATATAGATTGTGTGATTTTATTTATTTATGTCTAAGTCACTGTAGAATGACATACGTCAGGGGTGAATATCTCAATTAAGGGGTCAAGCAGGTAATGGAAATTAGTAAAGAGGACGAGTTATAGATGTGTGTATGTGTGTGCGTGTGCATGTCTGTACCTGTGTTGGAAGTGGAGGCGTGGTGCCTAAGGAAACTGTCATTTAGGGCAGTACGGCAGGTATTTTGATTTTTACAAAGAAATTGAAAAATCTAGATTAATATCAGAAATCTCCTATTTTTCGATATTGGCAATCACCTCAAATTTCTGAGTGATTTTGAATGCAGAGTTTCATGATTGTGCAAGAGCCATCTATAAAAGCCTAAAGATGGCTCAGGTAAAGGGACTAAAGCTCTTTGTCCCATATTGGAGAAACTTTGCAAAAGGGCTCAGATGCATGGGGAAAGAGGTGGCAGTAGGTAACGGGTACAAGTTCCAAACACAAAAATCAGCGAATTCACCATGTAGAAGATATAAAGCAGAAGCTTTTTTTTTCTCTTGAATTTATCTTTAAGGGTATTTCATTTTATGGCATTGAACAAAGCTGACTTGGAAAAAAAAAATCTGTTCTTCACTTTTTGGCAGGGTGAAGTAGAGAAATAAAGTCTCCCCGCTGAACTACTATGAGGTCAGAAGCCTTGCTGCTATATTTCACACTGCTACACTTTGCTGGGGCTGGTTTCCCAGAAGATTCTGAGCCAATCAGTATTTCGCATGGCAACTGTAAGTACCCATGGTCTCACTCACTGTCTCCCTTTGAGAACATTTTAGCCTGAATCAGCCTAGCAAAAAATAAAAACGAAAAATGAAATAGAAAGGTGACTTCTTAGTCCTCTGTACATGGCAAAGGTGGATAATTCAAGTCTAGTCAAATTGATAGGATGACTTTTCTATAACTCCATCAGATGTTGTTGTGGGGACATGTGTGAGGATTTGAAACGTCCCTTGGAACCCTGATGAAGTCTCAGTTACTACATGGATGCCATGGTGTTCATGTCTTAAAATCAACTCTGTGGGAGAATATCACTATGATCTGGGTATTGGCAGTGTTATATTACTCACCTTTACATACACTTCATATATAGGGATTGTTGCAAAATATGAACAAAAAACAATGACCATTTTGGAGTACTTCAGAGAAAATTATTATTTTTTTGAACTTAGAAGTTACATGGTTAATATACTTGGGTAAAGAGTAATTTTGAATTTATAGAGGACCCATTTTAACTGTTTATAACTTTCCTTTGGTCTCTGCTTCATTGTCAGGAGTAGATACTGACATGATTAAGAATTCAGTTGTCTCCTCAAAAGAGGAGAGTCCTGCCTATGTGTTGCATGGAACATTCAATTTACCACTTTTTTTCATGCCCTTCAAAAGACTTAAGTATTTTATTACAATAAAAATGTAAGAGAGCATTTTTTTCTAAATATCTCTTTTCATAGTAATCACCCCAAAACAAACACTGAGTGAGCCATAGAAAGGTGTCTAACATTAATAAGGAATACTAAAGAGATCCAAATATGCCCAGTGTTCAGCTGTTCTTTCTGGGTTGGAAGAAAATGAAGTAGCAAAACTGACACGCAAAACAATTAGAGAGTCCAAAGTCAAAGGGCATTATTAAGAACAAATGTGTAGTTTAAGATCATCACTCCTGAAATGGCAGAGTCCACCTAACTCAAGGTTCTAAACTTAATAAACATTTATTTATTTCCATTTGAGGTAAGATTTCTGTCTTGAATGCCTGAGTATAGAAGGGACTCCAGGGCCAGGAGTGGTGGCTCATGCCTGTAATCCCAGCACTTTGGGAGGCCGAGGTGGGCGGATCATGAGGTCAGGAGATGGAGAACATCCTGGCCAACATGGTGAAACCCTGTCTCTACTAAAATACGAAAAAAAAAAATTAGCTGGGCATGGTGGTGCGTGCCTTTAGTCCCAGCTACTCAGGAGGCTGAGGCAGCAGAATCGCTTGAACCCGGGAGGTGGAGATTATAGTGAGCCGAGATCACACCACTGCACTCCAGCCTGGTGACAGAGCGAGACTCCGTCTCAAAAAAAAAAAAAGAAGGGACTCCAGCCCAAATGGATTGCTATCAACCACCCCTCTGTGGTCACTCAAATCCATGATCTTGGAGACATTTGAATTGTTTTAGCAATCTCCTTGATGAATGGGTACATGAAATTTCAAAGCAGTGGAAGGGAAAGCACAAGATTGTCTTATACCAAGCTCTCTTGTGAATAAAATATAGTAAGACTCCTGATAAGATACCCATTGTGAGTAATGGTCAGATACTACAAGGGTGTAAAGTGAGGGTCTGAGCATAAATCTGTGAATGGTTCTAGTCATTATTTACACCCCCACTCCTCTCCAGAAAACAAGTGCCTTTTAAATGTGGCTCATCTTTCTTTCCTCCTGAGTTTCTCTGGAGGCTCACCAGTGCTCTCAAGATTGTAAGTGTAAAGGCAGAGATGTTGAGATGTAGGTATTTTTAAAGGTCAGATCTGAATCCAAATTGTCCACTCTCAGCCAAAGAGAACTATAGGAAAAGAGAAGTATGCTCATTGACTCACCAAGTCAGGGAAAATTTCAGATCACCTGACTGGCTACACTCAGTTTGACCCTGTCCTGTCAAAGCCCACATTTCTGTGAAATTGTTAGCCAATTGCTTAACTCAAGAGTGAACTTCCCACAGTTCCTAGAATGCCAACCAACCTCGCAGGGCTGCCTTCAATAGTGGATTATTCCAACTGGACGCCTGTGGAGACTGTATTTTTCTTCTGGCTCCTAGACAAGGGCTCTGGCCTCCAGACCACATTGCATTTGTGCTGATTGATGGGAAGGCTGCTTTGAAATAGTTTTGTCCCGAGACAAGATCTTTGGCAGACTGCCCCCTCAGGCTTAGCTCTACAGAAGATGAAAAGAAAACTGTGGAAGAAAAGAGCACCTTCATGCAAAGCGTTCACTAGCAAGTTGAGCCCTGAGAAAGAGAGACAAATCAAAAATTGTGACACTTAGAAATATCAATCCAGTCTTATTATCATCTAGAAATGAAACTAACTTGATGCACCTTAAAGAGCACTCTTCTATCATATTTTCTAAAATAACAGACTCATATGGAAATGGAAAATGGTGGCATGGTCTGACTTAAACACGGCTTTCTTTTGTAGCCTGTTTCCCTCCCTTCCCTACCCTGTCAATTCCTGGCTTGATTTGTTTCTCCTTTCTTGCCCCATCTCCTCTTTTCACAGATACAAAACAGTATCCGGTGTTTGTGGGCCACAAGCCAGGACGGAACACCACACAGAGGCACAGGCTGGACATCCAGATGATTATGATCATGAACGGAACCCTCTACATTGCTGCTAGGTACGGGGCCCTTTCCCCTTGTCTGCCTTCAGCGTGTCCAAAAGCCCAAGGTCCTAAATTTACCAGCTCTGCATTATTTTTGAGATCTTGAGGTTTCTAAATAGAGTGTTATTTAATTTAAAGGCTCCTGTAATTTGTCAAGCAATCATTATTTCAAAACTATGTCTGTTTAACCCTATGTGGATTTCAATAGAAATAATAGCATATTTGGGCACTTACACTCAAATAATCCACTGTTTATCTTGAATATATATGCAAATATTTATTCAAGCACCCATTAGAATGCTCTGCTCCTCAATACTTTGTTTGTTTGTTTGAGATGGAGTTTTCGCTTTCGTTGCCCAGGCTGGAGTGCAATGGCACAATCTCAGCTCACCGAAACCTCCCTCTTGTGAGTTCAAGCAATTCTTTTGCCTCAGCCTCCCAAGTAGCTGGAATAACAGGCATGCACCATCACGCCCGGCTAATTTGGTATTTTTAGTAGAGACAGGGTTTCACTATGTTGGTCAGGCTGGTCTTGAACTGCTGACCTCAGGTGATTCACCCAGCTTGGCCTCCCGAAGTGCTGGGATTACAGGCATGAGCCACCTCATCTGGCCTAATACTTATTTGTTAAATTAAGTAGAATGTGTAAACATGTATTATATAGTGTAAATGTAGGTGTGTGCATTAAACCTATTTGTATTTTTTGCAGTTATCGTATATATCATTCATAATCTATATCATCACTTTGAAAGAATGGCAATGACAACCAAAGAAAGCATAATATATATTTCAGAAGGTTTTTATTTGGTTTTAGTAAAAAAAATATTCATCCATTGGGAAAATGTTATTTAGACAGACAGACTGATGTCTTAAGGCTGAATGGCATGGTAAGAATACGGCTCAAACAGGGATCACATAAATTTAGGCTTTTGTTATAATTCTGCCCTTAATTTAGCCGGACCACAGCTTCTGTGGCCATAAGTATCCTCTGCCAAATGAGATGTTGTATTTGATTACCTTAATGAAGTCCCTGAGGAGTCCAACAATATATGATCCTCCATTTTGGGAGTGTGTAGCTATTCAAAATAATTCCAAATGAACAGCAACGTGGAGCACTATCTTGTAGTGTTCCCTATGGTCTTTCTTGGCTCTACACTGTTTAATCATTTCACACTAGGGAGAAGAAATGGAGATTATGCTTTTTTTGAGACAGCATTTCACTCCCATTGTCCAGGCTGGAATGCAGTGGCGCGATCTCAGCTCACTGCAACTTCCTCCTCCTCACCAGTGTTAAAGCAATTCTCCTGCCTCAGCCTCCTGAGTAGCTGGGACTACAGGCACCCGCCACCACGCCCAGCTAATTTTTGTATTTTTAGTAGCGATGGGGATCCACCATGTTGGCCAGGCTAGTCTCGAACTCCTGACCTTCAAGTGGTCCACCCACCTCGACCTCTCAAAGTGCTGGAATTGCAGGTGTGAGCTACCATGCTCGGCCTAGAAATGGAGATCGTTTCTATCTGGCATAAGGAAAGAACAAGTAAATAACAGTGGTTGATTCTTCTAAAGCACTTAGATGTTCTGAGGTGACAAGCTGTGCAACATAAAGTTAAAAAAAAAAAAACACAAAAAACAAAAAACAGCTAGACTAAAACGTCCTGAAACTGCCCCCAACTTGGCTACAGGAAGCAATGTCCAAATACTTTTCTAAAGTTTGACTTTACAAATACTTATACAGTATATACAACTAGTATGTTGTGCACATAAATTAACAAACATAGCTGTAGATTATTTATGAATGTCAATTCATCCAATCCTGGAAACAACCCTATAAGAAGGAGCTATTATTATTCCCATGTCTTATTGGAGGAATCCAAGGGACAGATAGGTGAAATGATGGGGCCAAAATGACAGAGGCAGGATTTGAACCAGGATGGTCTTGCTCTAGAGTCCATGCTGTCATTCCCTGTACTTTGCTGCATACTGAGGAATAGAGCTGGTACTGTTTGTCCTGAGAATAACCCTTGTAATAGCTGTAGCCCAAGAACATGGTCATTATGAGTAGTCATTATAAAGCATTTCCATAAGATGCTCAGTAGTCACCTCTCTGATAGAATACCAGCTCCTTCTTAAATGTCATTTTTATTTTCCTAAACATAATAGGGTTGGAAAATGACATTAGTACTCAAGGGCTGTTCAAAACAAATGATAAAACATTGAATCTGTGAGAAATAGGTTGACTTAAGAATCTCTTGTGAATTGTTCACTTTCCAATTGAGTCTCCGGGGGAAAAAATGGTATAACAGACGGCCCTTGTACTCAATGATTTAGCAGCGCGTGGACCACACGTCCCAGGGCTACACGAGTGTTAGGAGCTAGGTCCTATGCAGACTTAAAAGTGACCATTATTCTAGCTCATTAAAACCAAGACAGTTTTATTCTAACTCTTCACCCCAAGGAAAGTAAGGGAAGGAAGAAATAGAAGGATAAAAAGAAGAAACACACTAATATTTTTGAAACTATCAAATAAACTCATCTTTCATTAGAGGTCAAGTTTGTATCACTGTAGCATTGACATGTTGGTTTTCACACCATACGCAGCCAGTTCCTCTCAACAC
The DNA here is from genome assembly GCF_043159975.1 of Macaca nemestrina. Classification (NCBI taxonomy): domain Eukaryota; kingdom Metazoa; phylum Chordata; class Mammalia; order Primates; family Cercopithecidae; genus Macaca; species Macaca nemestrina. Next base: position 63,761,052 of record NC_092130.1, read on the forward strand.
ACACCCTTAGAAAAATTTTTGAAGGAGTTCCATGCCCACCATATTTAGGGCCTCTTCTCTCCTTTTAATTTTACACTTTATTTTTACACTTCCAACTTTAATTCACTTTAATTTTACACTTCCCAACATTGTTCTGAAAGATCCAAGTTTCTAGGCAGCAAGTAACATGATTTAAAGCTAAATCCCTCCCCCCCGCCCCCCGTCGCCCAGGTTCAAGCCATGGCAACACAATTCAGTGGTGCTTGCTGGAGGGGGAAGAGGAAGTCCTAGGATTAAGTCAGTTTATGTTCAAATAACTTAATTCAGGAAGAACAGCGTATGAGACCTGGGATGCACACTAAGATGGTTGGGAATGACCCCTGATCCTGGTCTGTGGTTTACCATAAAGCACCATTTTTGTTTGCTAGGGCCATGTGAGCTCTTGGATATTGAAAAAGATTGTCATTGTCCAAAAGAAGATTTCATTCACAGAATTCTATGTTTAAAAGGCTTCCCAGTTCTTCTAGACAATTGGTGTCAGCAATCGCAAGCCAAGTCCCCTCCAGAACCCAGGGGACTGAGTGAGTGTTGGTGGCAAGAACCCCTTTCAATTCTGCTTTATTATTATCCACTTTGTAAATTCCTCTTCTTTTTTAATCTCTAAACTGCTAATTAACATAAACAGACCATGCCAAAAGGGGGCAATCTGAGAGCTTTCTGAGGAGCTGCCAATGCATATTAATCAGTTGTTCATTTACAATTCATATGTTCAGCTCCGACTTCAGTTTTGAGGAGAGGCAGGCAAGGAAAAGCCTCAAGTCATCTCAAACCTGATACCAAAGTAATAGGCAATTCCATTCCAATAATGAGTCTGACCACAGCACCACCAATAAAGTCAAACAAGTAATAAACAAATGCAATAAAACTGCCTTGAAATTAAAGAGCATGGCGATTCTGGCAGCCTACTGAAGTTTGAAGAAACTTCCCTATTCAGCAATTTACAAAACAGGCCCCTAGTCCTCCACCCCTTACCATGCCCTTCCCCCCTCTCACCCCATGCACACTCACAGTAGCAGGCAAGGGAATTTTCTAAGCCAACTGCCCTTCCTGCTCCTTTTATCTTCACGTGAGATGGCCTGTTATTTTTCTGTGTTGTGTTTTTCTAAAACAAGAAGCAAACAGATTTTCCAAGAACTGAAAAAAATATATATGTGAATATGTGAATCCTGAAAAAAAAATAGATATATATATGTGAATATATAAGAAAAGAAATAATTCCTTTCTTATCAGCTCCCGGCTCTTTCCTTTAACTAACGAGGTGGCTTAAAAGTCTGCATAGAAGACTTGAGGTCCTGGTTTAAAGCTGTGGGTAATTTTCCAGCCCCAGGACTTCCTGCATTTTAGAAAAAGTCAATGTTATTTCAAGGGAAAATGAGCTGTTTTGCTTTCCCTCACTAGCCCCCCATCTCCTCTGTTGAGTGTAGTTCTTTTCTTTCTTACGAATTCCAGACAAAAACGCCCTTGTACTCAGCTCACACAGAAGGGGATGTTTAAATATAGCCCCACACCTGAGCTGCTGATTCTTTCTCCCCTTCCAAGGCTAGATTGGCAGCAAATTGTAAAGACAACCCAATTCTCAGCAAAACAGGAAGGTGAACAGAAGCAAGAAATGTAAACTTTAGCTTAAGTACATTTTAGACTTTAATTGACCATCATTATGAGGAAAAGAGTGGCTTCTGGAAATAATTTTACCTTTATCGTCATCCATCCTGTTGACCAAATAATCAAAGTTAAGATGGAAATATATTTTCAAAAGAAAGATGGAGATGGAGATCATTTTTTTGTTAGCCCTCTTGATGAACAAATGTGGCATGTTGAATTCCAAGTATTTGGTACGTGTATTTGAAGATAATGAAAGGGCACACGAACCCATCTGTTTTCTAGATTTGGGGCCAATTTAACTTTCAGAGCCCTCCCTTCTGAGCTACATATATGCAGATGTTATAGATCTAGTGTCAGAGTGAAGAGTTAATACAGGAAAGTTTTCATAAAACGTGTCGCTTGGAGCACAATGCCATGATTTTTCAGAAGGTGCTAAATGGGATCCGGAGACATCACTTGAAAGCTGCGCTCTTTTCTTCTTGCATGTGGATATCATGTTTTTTTAAGAACATGGATATGGGCTTATCTGCCCTGATAAGACATAACTCATTAAGCAGAAAATGAACTGTTTTGACTCTGTGTTTGATTTGACCTTGTATTAATTTTTCTTTGCCTATAGGGACCATATTTATACTGTCGATATAGACACATCACACACGGAAGAAATTTATTGTAGCAAAGTAAGTTGTTTTAAAACCATATTTGTAAAATGAAGGACCTTTGGATAGTTCTTGAACAGAATATGTATTCTAAGTGCATTAAGATGATGTAGCTAATCATAATTTAGAGATGCCAACATGCATTTTGTGAAATCCTAATTGGGGAATAGGTTCAGATTTAATACATGTTCAGAAACAGTTATGTACTTCATATTTTATTCATCAAATGTATGTGTACATATACATTTTGAAGTTTTAGGTAATTTCTACATTTCTTTTATAAAAATATTGCCTCATTTGTCCAGGAAAATATCAGTTTCCAAAAGTAAAATTTTGTTCCACAAATGTGTTCCACGAAGGTTTCAATGTTAATTTCCATGTCTTGCAGTATTAAGTTTGATTCGACTGTTGTGATTCAGGAACTTGATCGTTACCCGTTTCAGACAGACATAAAGTATAAGCTAAGCTTTCCTCATAACTCCACATGGGGATATTTTAGTTAATAAAACCTGTGCCGTAGGAGTAGAAGATCCCTTCAGTCCATTAATCTATGTGAAGGAGTATAACCTGAATTAAATCTTTGTCCACCCAGAGTGAATGTCCTCTTTATGTTTAAGAAAATGACTTCCATATTTTAAGAAAAAAGCCTTCTTTATAAAAATTGATTTTTATAAAACTGAAAGGAAAGGGCAAGGACACATATTTTATCAAAATGAACATAATTTGGCAAATTAATTTGGATAGTTTATGTAGAATTTCCACACCGTTGTTTATTCTTCTTTCCTTTCTCCTTCATCTTTATCTCAAACAGAAGAAGATCATTTTGTGGTTTAATGAATAGATAGGAGTTCCAAATTAAACGAACGTTTTCATCTGGAATCTTTTGTTGTTATGGTGAATTAATCATAGAGAAAGGGTGCAGAAAGCTTTCAATGAATATATGTTCAGGCTTTAGTCTCCCCAAGGGAACTCTTACTTCTAAAATCAAATGCAACAACCTCTGGGCTCTAATTGATTTCTTTCTTGATCCCTGCAGAAACTGACATGGAAATCTAGACAGGCCGACGTAGACACTTGCAGAATGAAGGGAAAACATAAGGTAGGCAATTTTCATTTCTCCTGCAGCTGCCACTTTGGGTTAAGTTTTTGACTGTTATATCCAGCCATAGACCGTGATGTAGAATGGATTGCTCTTTTTCCCTTTTCCCTCAGTAATTGCTTTTTTCATCAACTTATTGAAGGCTTTAATTTGCAAAAATAGTTTGCTTTTAATGTGATGAAGCATTACAACAGCTGCTAGGCCTGCGTCATGAACTACTTAGGCGCACACAGGATTATGGACACAGAGCCGGCCGCACAGAGTCTTCTGAGTACACTCCGATGCCCACCTCCGCAGTGCGAGGCCCACAGGGAGTCTGTGGAAGAGCTCATAAAAGGCTGCCACAGACATGCCGGGTTTTCTGCCTTTGGTCATATGACAACATAAAAACACACTTCAGCCAGCAGCTTTGTACATCAGGGAACACTGGCGCATCTGGCATGAAAATTAATATGATGGGAGGTTGGCATTTCCAAGCTTGCCTTCCTTTTGTGACATAAAATAAACACACACTCTTCCATTCTATGCCTTGTTTTTCTTTACTGTTGAAAGAGTAATCGTTGATATCGGCATCATCTTGTGGTCGTTAACATCAGGAGGAACTTGAACTTTTAATGGGAGAAGTCCTCAGCCACCTCCATTTTAATCTTACTGACCGTGGCACACAGTGAAGAATCAGTTTCTGTATTGAATGGACATGATACAAACAGTTTGAATTATTTTTCAGGACGAGTGCCACAACTTTATTAAAGTTCTTCTGAAGAAAAACGATGATGCATTGTTTGTCTGTGGAACTAATGCCTTCAACCCTTCCTGCAGAAACTATAAGGTAAATGCTATTTGTCGGTTAGAACCACACTGGCAGGAGGCATTTCATAATTTACTGTGATTGTACCTGCAGCAACCTAAGAGGGGTAATTCAACACCACCTGAGTTCCTCTCACTTGTTCAACTTAATGTATTGCTCCACATGAGTGATCCTGAGCAGGCCTCTAAGCTTCCTGTTTGTTGAGGATTGATAGACACATTTTTAAAGAGCCTGCCTAGCAAAGTTAGTTTCTGTAAGACCCTTTTCTCTATTGTTCAGAAGACTGACATACTTACCATGTACACCATGTGGATTTCCTTTCTCTATTTTTTCTCCCTCCCACCCCACTATCTAACCTCTGAGCACAAAAGCACACTTATATGGTGAGTGATTTCTATTCTAAAAGGTATCTCAAAAGCATGCCATTTGAAACTATAGACTTTCCTGCAAGAACATAGAAATTTAATTCCATTGAGCACTCAGCTTTCTTGACCACAGCCTTATTTACCTTGGCTTTATGCAAGCAGGGGGAAAAAAGCCCTCTTAAAGAGTTAGTAAATCTAGCTGGTTTTGATGCAGCTATAATAGAGGTGCTGATGAAGGAGGAGGGACCTTGCCAGGCGTGGAAGCAGAGGTGGCAGCGATCTGAGGTCTTGGCTGCACCACTATTAGCTTTCCTTGTACATCTTTCTGCCAGCCTTTCTCAAAGGAAACACGTACTGTGTTTTCTACTGTGGCCCGTCGCTGAGGTTATAAAGACAGACAGGAGGCCTCAACCCTTAGGGAAGCCAGGCAGGGAGAAGAAAACAATTTCATGGGGTTGCTGCCATGGTGACATCATGCAATGGATTATGGAAGCACAACACAAAAGTTCCTGCCATGCATGAGGTGAGGAGTCTGGGAAAGCTTCATAAGATGACCCCCTGTCTTCAAACTTTCCTACCTGTTGTTCTCACACCTGGAACACAAATACCACCGCCCTTAAGAAACACAGGCTCTACAAGGGCAGGGATCACATCTGTGATTCTCCAGAACCTAACATAGTGCCTCCCAAACAGGTGTTTAATTAATTTTTGTGAAGCATTGAATGAGGTAATGCCTAACTTTTGTCTTAAAGGGTAAGGAGAAGTTAGCCAAATGAAGGAAGAGAAGCATTCCAGTTAGCAGGGAACAACATGAACAAAGGCATGGAGTAAGAAATGGCCTATCGAGCTTGAGAAACCTCATTTGGTTCTGAATTGTGTGACTGTGAAGTGACAAGTGTTAACAGAAAAAAGCTTGAGATGTAGATGGCCCCAGGGATGAAGGGAAGAGAATAGATTCAGGAAATACTGAAGTGACAAAAACTGGTAGGATTTAATAATTGATAAGCAATTATTATCAATCTCTCTTTATCCTGGATAAAGAGAGAGAGGTGAGTCAAGAATGACTGCTAGGCCATCTCTTGGTGAGTAGATGGATGGGGCTGCCACCAATTCAGACAGGAAATAAAGGAAGAGCTGTGAGATTGGGGTTGGGGGTTGGGGGAGTGTGAAGGTAAAGGTTCCATTTTGCACATTATGAGAATGTCAAGCACTGTGAACAGCACTGCCTATGGGACATGAATAGAGCTATCTAGCAAGAAGATGGATCAGTAAGCTTTGGTTTAGAGAGAGATGTGGGGAGAAATATAGATTTGGATTCCATCATCATAAAGTGAAACCCTAGGAGTGGGAAGAATGAGAAAAGCAATGATGGGCTGGAATCCACACCAGCAAGCTCACCAGAACGACCCCCTGTCTTTTCTTGGCATGTACAGTGAAGGGAGGGTCTGTTTGACCCTCATACTCATCTTCCATCTTACACTTGGAAATGGGCACCAACAGGGCCAGGGTTACGGTGGAGCAAGTGAGGCACGTGGCTCAGGCACAAAATAGAAGGGAGCACCAAAACATTCAGTAATTAAGATGTCAGATTTTTAATGCAATATTTTTTAAAAATCAAAATTAGTACATAAAGGTCTGTTATAAACAAAGGATCAAGTTTTTAAGTAGAAAGACAAGATCTTTATACTTAAGAATTTTTATTAAAAAATTATTTTATCAGTGTATAATAGAGGTAGCCAGTCTAGCCCAACATTTACTCTAGCTAGTGACAGCATGCAGATAAGGTTTCAACTTTAATTTACCACTTAATATTCTATCCCTGTTTGTCATTATTTAGGACTCATTAAGATTAATGCTTCTAACAAATCCCAAGGAATTCCCTAGTTGGAAAGCTATCTTTTATGACAAATTACAGGTTTTCTTGGCACAGTGATATACAGGCCATGAATGGTCTGGCTTATTCTTCCTGTACATGTTCCATTTCCCACGATTCTACACCTATGGTAATGCCATCACCTCTTGCTTGTTCTAGCCACACCTGCTGAGACATGCTCCAGGAGGCCAGGCCTCTCAGAAGCCGCAGATGAGATGTTGCTCATGCTTAGTTCCCAACAATATGCCTAGCACTGTGAATGGTAGTAAGAACCCTTGGCATTGCTCAGAAAAGTGTATTTTTAGACTCAGGGCACAGCGTGACATTGCTGATGATATGGGACATAATGTATTTGGCTGCAGGGAGAATGACAGCTTCTCTCTTAAGTGCTTTTTATCAACAGATCAGGACAAAGGTTCAAAGTGAAAACAATGACCAGCCTTCCACTGAAAAACCCAAGTCTTATCATAGCACACAAGCGTCAAGTTGATTAGAGTGACATGAAGCAAGAGAGTAACAAATTTTCAGTATCTGCCCCTCTACCATGCACTGATCTATATTAATTTTTATAACACAAGTAAGCTGAATGTGTTAGAAAGGTTATAGCCCCAAATTAGATTATCAAGATTATCTGGGGGAGAGCTTTGAAGGCTACATACTATAAATCTAAAACTGCACTCCCTGCCTTTTTCCTCCTGTTTTCTAAACCTTTTGAACTTCTGCAAAAATCAGGCTGGGTCTTTGTATAATTATCTGTACCCGATAGTGGTTTAACTTCCCAGGAGCTGCTGTGAAGTCTCGGATTTGATGACTGCTTCAAGGGTTAGTTTTTACTTCTTGGAAAGAGGAAATCACTATGGCTTTCGTCTCTGGACCTTTCCAACCTCACAAACCAATACATTTGTACTTCACTACTTCTTGCCTTTGACCAGCTATAGCTATAGCCACTTTTTTTTTAAGGATTAGTTACATTATAAAGAAAACCATATACCCCTTGTCTATTGTTTCCTCATTGCTAGGATTAGAGCGTGCACAGCTTAGGATAAGGGCATTTCCGTTGCATCACTGTGTGCTAAGGCATCATTTTGAATACATGCCAGACCCACAGACCACAAAGTCTGTCAGAGTTCAACAGAAAGCTCATGGTTGGTATAAAATATCTGAAAAAGACTTTCATTAAAAAATGTGCTGGGTGGAAGAGTACACTGCTTGAAAGAATGTCTGATTTGACCATCTTTCCTCTAAAAATATGTTTTTAACACAGCTATTTTATGTGATTCTCAACTACAGTTTTAAAAAAATATATAGTGGCTTCAACAGGGTCCATCTCAAAGTGGTTACAGATTTAAAAAGGCCTGTCACATCCTGGACATTATTTCTGAGGGTTTACGGCAAAAGAAAAGGTTGTTGTTTGTAATTATATCCAATTATTTCACTTAGATGGATACGTTGGAACCATTTGGGGATGAATTCAGCGGAATGGCCAGATGCCCGTATGATGCCAAACATGCCAACGTTGCACTGTTTGCAGGTAAGCGACCTGATTTCTCCTTGTCGCATTTGCTTTTGCGTGTTTCATCCTGTCACTGTGAATCTGCTGTAGAGGATTCATGGAGTCACAGTTGTGCTTTGATTCTCTGGTGAATACTGTAATTAAGAATGCCTTTCCGTTTGAAATTGGTATGAAAATTGTACTTTTGCTTCTCAAACGAAGTCTGTGCCACACTTACCCATGCATTTGTGCCTTCAGGAAAGGATAACAGCATAGTACTGAACATGTGATGAATCAGTTAGGGAATGTTTGGGCTCAAATAATAGAAAATCTCACCTCAAACCACCAATGTAAAAAAAAATAATAAAATTTAAATGTAAAACCCCCTACTGATGTGCATTTATTGTTCAAGCTAGGATGGACTTTGGGGTTGGCTAGATTCAACAACTCAACAGCGTCATCCGGGAGGCAGCTGCTTTTTATTCCCATGCTCTGCATCAACCTCATGATGAGACTGGCGGTTCTCACAATCAGAGGATGGCTACCAGCCCCAATTAGTGCTACATGTCTTCTTGTCCACATATCGAAAAGAAAGGGAAAGAAACAAAAGGAAGCCTCTGGAAGCTCTCTCAGAGCAATGAGGCCATATACCCACAAGCTTCCAATAAACATCTTCTCAAATATCATTGACCTGATTAGGTTACATGCCCATCTCTGACGGAAAGACCATGGTGGCTGAGGGGTGGGTGCTAATTGCTTAGGCTGACCTCTACTCCCCAACACTACCCCTTCTTTCCATTGCAAAAGATATAAAGAAATCGCAAACAGACTATCATTTTCAGATTTAGTGGGATTTTTGTGTATGAGATGGTATGCTTTAATTAGAAGTTTATTTAGGAATTCATTACCAGCTGTGTATGTGGAGGTGGATGTAAGAGAAGTGTTGGTATAATAGTGATTGTTATAGCTTGTAATAAAGCAGTTAACTATAATTTCCATCACAACAGCTAAAAACTGGCACATACTAGCTGGATGAGGGACACTAGGGCTTTGATTATGAAACAAGATTAGTTCCTGGCTTCCTGAACCTCTCCCTCAGTGTCATCCATTTGTGGGCCTGAATCTGCAGTGACAGATTGTCAAGTTAAGAAGGGCAAGTTCCTCAGGTTCTCCCCCTAAATGAGAGCACAGTATTACTGATAAGCAGTTCTGTCAGGAACACAAAGTCTTGTAGACCTATTTGTAAGGTATGAGCAAGGCAAGTGGAGAGAGTACTTGGGCATATTCCCAAGTGCATGACTCCTGCTGGAGGCCCTCACTGACGCTTGGAACCTGCATTAGTTGGGACCTCGGAGAATGTAGACTGCAGGGGAAAATTAAAATTTAACTGTAGGTCCCGGAGTGGTAGCTCACGCCTGTAATCCCAGCACTGTAGGAAGCCAAGACGGGAAGATCGCTTGAGCCCAGGAGTTCAATACCAGATGGCAACATAGTGAGACACTATCTCTACCAAAAAGAAAAAAATTAGGTGGGCATGGAGATCAAGAGGTTGAGGTTGCAGTGAGCTGTGATTGCACCACTGCACTCCAACCTGGGTGACAGAAGGAGATCCTGTCTCAATAAAATAAAATAAAAACATAATTTATTTATTTATTTTTAAAATTTATTTATTATTATTATACTTTAAGTTGTAGGGTACATGTGCATAACGTGCAGGTTTGTTACATATGTATACTTGTGCCATGTTGGTGTGCTGCACCCATCAACTCGTCATTTACATCAGGTATAACTCCCAATGCAATCCCTCCCCCCTCCCCCCTCCCCATGATAGGCCCCGGTGTGTGATGTTCCCCTTCCTGAGTCCAAGTGATCTCATTGTTCAGTTCCCACCTATGAGTGAGAACATGCGGTGTTTGGTTTTCTGTTCTTGTGATAGTTTGCTAAGAATGATGGTTTCCAGCTGCATCCATGTCCCTACAAAGGACACAAACTCATCCTTTTTGATGGCTGCATAGTATTCCATGGTGTATATGTGCCACATTTTCTTAATCCAGTCTGTCACTGATGGACATTTGGGTTGATTCCAAGTCTTTGCTATTGTGAATAGTGCTGCAATAAACATACGTGTGCATGTGTCTTTATAGCAGCATAATTTATAATCCTTTGGTTAAAAACATAATTTAAATGTAAACTGAAAAGACGACTTATTGTAGCCTAAGGTAGAAAAGGTGGAATAGGCAGAGAACTTACTATGGCCACCAAGTTTTTAGGAGCTATACAGAGCAAGTCACATGAGTTAATACTATGACTGTCCCCACCCCTAGTGTTATATCTAAATAGATTTTCATTTAAGTGTTTGAAATCTCATAAAAGTTCAGCCCTTATTAATAGGAGATCCTCATTGCAAATGAATGGTATCATATTACTAAGAGTGACAGAGGCTGGGCGCAGAGGCTCACGCCTGTAATATCAGCACTTTGGGAGGCCAAGGTGTGCAGATCACCTGAGGTTGGGAGTTCAAGACCAGCCTGACCAACTAAAAATACTAAAAAGACCAGCCTGTCTCTACTAAAAATACAAAATTAACCGGGTGTGGTGGCACATGCCTATAATCCCAGCTACTCAGGAGGCTGAGGCAGGAGAATCACTTGAACCCGGGAGGTGGAGGTTGCAGTGAGCTGAGATAGTGCCTGCCATTATACTCCAGCCTGAGCAACAAGAGTGAAACTCCATCTCAAAAAAAAAACAAAAAAACAAAAAAAAAAAACGGTGGCAGAAAAGTATTCTGTTCTACAAGTGAATGTTCTGGTGAGATACTCAGTTTTTAAAAGAATGCAAACAAAAAGAGTTTTGGGGAGTAGTTAGAAGGAATAGCCATCACCATGACCTACATTCCCCTCTACCTTCCCCCACTACCCAGGTATATCTGTATGGCTTGGGGCTATAGGAATATAGAATATGTATTCTGTAGTCATAAAGACATAAAGAATATCTTTATGACCTGGGGCTCAAAATCCGTAAGAAAAGTTAAGATTAGTAGATATTTTTGGGCCAATTTAAAGGTTTGCTCTCTGCAGTTTAAATCTCCCAAAATAGTCAAAACTTATTGATATATAGCTGTTAATATTGCAGATATTAAGACATCTCTAAATTGACCTGGACAAATTTTAATTATTTTAAGACCAAAGACAGACATCAAGATCTTTAAGTATATTTGGATATGAGTTTTTTTAAAAACAAACAAAGAAAACCATAAACCATTATGTTTACACTACATATAAAAGAGCTTGAACAGTACTATGTTGTATATAAGTCACTTTGACATACAGCTAATGAATATATGTAATCCACTAAAAGTGAATCACCGAAGTAGTTTTTTTTATTTTGAATATAATTCTTGTTTCCATTTAATCAACATAGATTTTGCTATTCTAGAACACTCCTTTTGATTATTTGTTGGCAGAGTGTTTGCTAAGCCAGGAAGGAACCAAAAGGTCTAGAGACTAATCTTCAGTCTGCTTTATTCTCTTATGCCTGGGATCTACCCTCAATCATATCTCCCCCAAAGCATGAATTATTAAGGAAAGACTTGTCTGAACTCAGTATCACTCCTTCCCCTTTCTTCTTTGCTTAAGCATGTTGTATTTCAGAATGTATTTAGTTTGTGACTTTGGAGATACTGAAGCAAATACCTGTTATTGAAACCAGATTGCCAGGATTTAGTGAACTGTCAAACCTGAGGTCAAGGGGAGCTGTGACTCCCAGGACGGTAGCAATTTAGTCAGCCCTTTTTTGCTTATGAACCCTCTCTCTTTAACTCCTCTCACCTGATCAGACTGAGGACTCCTTTACTTATGCATGTGCCCCGAATTTCTGGGGATACAATCAGCATCCATCTCTCCCTGGGCTCTCACCTAATCCAGTTTACCATGGCGTGGTGGCAGTAATAGTGTCCAAGGATCCTTGGCCTTGAGATTTCAGTCAAGATCCAGCTAATCAAGTGAAGCAAACATTTTTCATTTACCCTGTTCCCTGAGCTGCTGCTGGTACTGCTGCTTAAAAAAAAAAAAAAAAAAATTGCTGTGCAATTTAAAAATGAAAAATGTTTCATCTCTCATGATCCCAATTTAAAATGGTTAGGAATGTGGGCCAAGAGTTTTCCCAGTGACTCTTGGATTTTTCCCAGTTGTCCTATCTCATTTGCCTGATGTTGGAAAGCAATCTAAGGGATGTCTTTATTATTCCTCCACCCCCACTGACTTGCTCCCACCCTGTTCACCTCTTTTCTTTTCCTTCTAAGATGGAAAGCTATACTCAGCCACAGTGACTGACTTCCTTGCCATTGACGCAGTCATTTACCGGAGTCTTGGAGAAAGCCCTACCCTGCGGACCGTCAAGCACGATTCAAAATGGTTGAAAGGTGAACAAACAATTAAAAGAAGGAGGGTCGGAGGGCAGGGGAATATATATCTTGTGGGAGATCTAGAGTCTGGAGGGACCAGACTGTAGCTTCATTTTAGTGATGACTTCTGACAGACAGAAACATGTAAATTGCATCTTTGGCTTCAACTGATTTATTTACCTCCCTTTTTTCCTTCCCCTGAGTTTCTGGAGTATTAACAAAACTACCAATGCCACAACAATAGAATACATTACATTCATCTTTTCTTGCTTCAAGCTCTCATTTCCGAGTCCTGCATGAAAAGAACTGAACAATGCATTCATGGAAGGGGACAGGGGCTTGGAGGTGGTGGTGAAGAGGAGAAAAGCTATTCACAGCCCTGTATGAGTCAGGGTGACGAGGCAATGTATACAAAATCTTCTCTGTAATAGGGGCATTTCATTGTGGAAAATAAAATTACAGAGATATGCAAAATTCGATAATTCTTCATTGTTGACTGCAAAGCTTCTGAAAGATATAATGTGTAAGTGTGAATGCCTTGTGAAATCACCAGTGCTTGCATGTGTGAAGTCATTAGAAATGGTTTGTGTTAACCAAATGTCTAATGGCCCTACACTTTTAATTAATAACATGTCTTTGGCTACACTTGATTGAAATTCTGTTAACTCTGCATGACATGTTCCCAATTAAAGTGCCTATTTGTCTACAGAACCATACTTCGTTCAAGCTGTGGATTACGGAGATTATATCTACTTCTTCTTCAGGGAAATAGCAGTGGAGTATAACACCATGGGAAAGGTAAGAGGGGATGCTTTCCCTGGCTCACTTTGTAATATTTTCAGAAACCCACACCTTTGGACAAATGTTGTTGTTATCAATGATCTTGAAATGAGAATCATAAATCTAGTAACAGTCTTGGAAGCCCTATCTGCTTTTTCAGAACAGTAACAAATCACAGGAAATTTCATAAGTATTTCTATTGAAAATTTATGTTTGGTTGGTTTCATGCTGAGATTCAAGTATCTTTTTTTTCTTTTTGAGACGGAGTCTTGCTCCGTTGCCCAGGTAGGATTGCAATGGTGCAATCTTGGCTCACTGCAACCTCTGCCTCCCGAGTTCAAGTGATTCTCCTGCCTCAACCTCCTGAGTAGCTGGGATTACAGGCATGCGCCACCGTGCCCCACTAATTTTTTTTTGTTTTTAGTAGAGACAGGGTTTCACTGTGTTGGCAGGGTGGTCTTGAACCCCTGACCTCAAGTAATTCACCCGCTTCAGCCTCCCAAAATGCTGGGATTACAGGCATGAGCCTCCACAACTGGCCCAAGATTCAAGTGTCTTGAGATGTGATTTCCAGGTAGACTCAACAGTTTTTTTGTTTTGTTTTGTTTTGTTTTGTTTTGTTTTGTTTTCTTAATTGAGTGGCTCCACAGAGACCGTAACTATCCGGTATCTTTAATCAAATTGAGTCTTGATTTTTGTCTTTATTGCAAAAAGCAATACAACATTTAGGGGATATCCATTTTAAGTTCTTTTTACCAGAGACTAGATCAAGGTCCCTAAGTTGAAGGGTAACATAGAATGCCAGGGTGGCTTGCACAGATTCAGGTTCCAGAGGCAGCTAGTGAGGATGGCAGAGATGGTGCATACAAAGTGTGCTTTTGTTTGAGGAAATAAAAAGCTAAGCAGTCTGTATGGAAATGAGTTTATGTGGCTGGGAGCTGATTCCCTGAAGGATTTATGGCTCTGTATTAAATGCCACAGCCTTATCTTTTAAAACATGCTGCTCCAATGCTGAGTTTTCCTCTTTTTTTCTTTTCTTTTCTTTTTTTTTTTTCTACTGATTTTAGAAATAGTATTAAATTAAACACCTTGTTATTTTGTTTCTGTTTTCAAGAATTTTGTTTCTGTTTTCAAGAATTTCAATGGAAATTCTACTAAGATCTCCTTGCAAAATGAATGCATTTCATTTTCCCTATGTGTTTTCCCTCTGCAGGTAGTTTTCCCAAGAGTAGCTCAGGTTTGTAAGAATGATATGGGAGGATCTCAAAGAGTCCTGGAGAAACAGTGGACATCGTTCCTGAAAGCGCGCCTGAACTGCTCAGTTCCCGGAGACTCTCATTTTTATTTCAACATTCTCCAGGCAGTTACAGATGTGATTCGTATCAATGGGCGTGATGTTGTCCTGGCAACCTTTTCTACACCTTATAACAGGTAATCATGCCCTAGCTGTGTTGACCTCATCAATTCTTCCTGGCTTCCTTCTCCCAGGGGGTTCTCTTCTAATAAACAGTATTTGCAACTGACCGAAAATTGTGTGTAGCTAAAAAGCACTTAACACTTAGTTTTCATCAACAAATTAATAGTAGTTTATAAGCACTATTAAGTTAGGTTTTAGGGGAGGTAATTAGATAAATTATAACAATATCTTCTATTTATATAAGCCCGTTACATAAACACTTTTTATGTGTTATTTGTAAATCTTTTTAGTAATCCTAGAAACCAGATAATATTGTCCTCTTTTTCCACTTAAGGAAACTGAGCTCAACATATTCTACTACCTGGTCCAAGTGGTCTGTAGATGCAAGAGGCAGCTTTGGAACTCAAGAATGTTCCTCCTGTCTCTTCTAGGTCATCTAATAATTTGCAGTATTTGACTTTTAATATTCTCATGGCTGGATCAGTACCTTTTGAAGTTAAAACACTGGAAATGTATTCAAATGCTACACGGTAAAATCTAGGATTCAAGTGAGTTATAAAGGACTTTGGTTATTATCCTGTCCAACAAAGTCACCCTTGGGCAAGCTCACTCAATAAGTTGGGTCACAACCCAGACCCCAACCACAGCACCGGCATCTGACTCTGGAGGGTCCTAGTGATAACGTATAAACCATCAAACATTGTACCTACAAATTATGAGTGTCAGCCTAGTCACTCCTATTTTTGTATTTAGTTAAAACTAAGACTCTGGGCAACTTAATGATGCACTAATAATTGTTCCTAGAGCAGTGAAAATGTGTACAGAACAGAAGGAAGATAAACATTAGTGTTTTTCCTTAGTACTCCTCTCTCTGTTAAGCCAATGAGATTTCAGAATCCTAGTACTATTGTGTGAAAATGATCCTAACTGTGTGCATGGTCGTGAAATCTAAATTCATGTGCTGTGTTCTCATTTCTGTGCAGAATTTTGGGTGTTCTGTATTGAGTATCTTCCTCTAGTAATACACTGTTTCACTTTGAATTAAACTTTTTACAAAGACTTTTAAGAACATGATGAGTGCCTAAATGACAGGCACACAAATGATAAAACTAAAGGATAGCATCTAGAAAGAAATGCTTAAGAACTGAGTAGAGCCCGGAACAGACCAAACTTCATGAAGGATGAAATCATGTTCCTCAATTATACAGCGGATGAGAGTCAAGCTCCCCACTGAAAATAATACGAAAATATGAACCCATATTGCACCAAGAAGTATTCAGTTAGATTTAAGTAAGCTTTAAACATCTGTAGGGATTTTCAGACTTGTGGATAACAATGATATTTAAAAATTCAGGCTTCTGTTGCTCATACATCAGAACCTGTCTCTCTGGGATTTGGTAAACGTATACTGTCTTGGCACATGGAAATGCAGGGACTAGTGGAATCTAAGAGCAGTTCTAGTTTTCTAGTTTCTGTTTTGTTTTGCCTTGTTTTTTAAGGGTGTGGGTTGCTTTGTGATTACAATATAGTAGTAAGCCCTTAAATATTATAGATAACTCCATTTATAGTATTTTCTTAAAAGACCCCTAAGAAGTATCCACTTAGTGCATGCTTATGCAGTCTTGGAAATCATATTTGCTTGATAATCTAACATCCACATAAAAATATGCATACCCATTGTCATCTATAAATTATAGTCCCTCTGTTTTCACTTTCTCTGGTTTCATCCCTCTCTACTTCATGCTTTACACATGCACACTTGGTCATATCAAATTGTTTCAAATCCATTATTTGCCCTGAGGATAAAGCCCTTGCTCTTTGGCATAACACGCAATCCCCCACAGGGTCTGACCCCATTTCCTCCTCTAGTTCATCCCCTCCCATCCTCTGCTATGCAGCCTGTGCCATGGGCTGATTGGAGCAAAGATCTGCTCCTTGAATGTACCATGCTTTGCTCACTCTTTGCTTTCTGCAAGATCTGCCCACCTGACCAACATCTGCCCACTGAAACCCTGCGGATGCTTCAAATGTCAGCTAGTCACCTCCTATGTGACCTTGTGCATATTCCTTTTATACTCTGCTCTTACCAGATTGTCCTAAAGATGTTGTTGTTGTGATTTTTGTTATTATTCTTTTTTCTATTTTTTACTGAGATGCAGTCTCGCTCTGTCATCCAGGCTGGAGTGCAATGAGCCATCCCTGCTCACTGCAACCTCCACCTCCTGGACTCAAGCAATTCTCCTTATTTTTGTCATTATTCTTATACTTGCCTCCACACTGAAGTGTGAGCCAACTGCAGGAAAGACCATATGTTGTTTGTAGAGCACTTACTGCCTTAAGTAGGGGTTCCATAAATATATGTTGAATGAATGGAAAATGGGAAGAAAGGAATGATGGAAAATTGAAAGGAATGAAAGGGAGGAAGGAGAGAGGAATGTAAGGAAGGAAGAAAAAAGGATTTTACAACTGATTCTAACATCGGGAAGACTACGAAACCCTAGGATATTTTTAGTTATTACGAGATGCATCATAAAATACTTCAAACAGCATTTATCCTATTTTTCTTAATATATAGGGCAAATACTATATATAATTGTGTTACTTTCAGAAAAGAAATATGTGACGAGAGTCTCACAAAATTAAATAAATAATGCAAAGGTTCTGAAATTCCAAAACAAATGAGAATCACTGTTGTTTTTTTTTTTTTTTTCCTTGAGACAGAGTCTCACTCTGTCGCCCAGGCTGGAGTACAGTGGCTCAGTCTCGGCTCACCACAACCTCCGCTCCCAGGTTCAAGTGATTCTCATGCCTCAGCCTCCCGAGTATCTGGGATTACAGGCGCCCACCACCAGGCCTGGCTAATTTTTGTATTTTTAGTAAATATGAGGTTTCACCATGTCGGCCACTCTGGTCTTGAACTCCTGATCTCAAGTTATCCACCCACCTCGGCCTCCCAAAGTGCTGAGATTACAGGCGTGAGCCATTGCGCCTGCCCTATCACTGTCTTATACACTTAATTCTGTGAACAACATATATACCTGTATAAATTTATATGTATTTAAAATTTATTTTGCCACCTTATTTTAAATAAGCATTTTAAGCTTCTCCCTATTTCTTGCTTTATTTAAGCAATTATTATTAAGCAATTATTCAATAATTTTCTTATGAAATTAAGGATGGAATAAATTATCCTAATCATTTATGAAGTTACTTTTATATCTATTCAACATTTGCAAAATTTAAGACAAAATCATTCTCTGTGGATGATATTCCCTGCCCTGGATGATGTTCCCGCACTGCAGGGCGCCCATGTCTCTTGTCCTGGGTGCTCTGGCCATGTAATGACCCACTATCTCAAAACCTGATTAAAACTCTTGGCCAGCTGGTGCCTGTAATTTATTTGATCAAAATCATAGAGCAACTCTAGTCAAAAACAAATGTGGGTCCAAATGTAAACAGTGTACCCAGATGAATGAATAATTCATTCCTTCCCATCACTGATTAAAAAAAGAAGCCTAAGTCCTTCCAGGGGTGCCAGGCAAGGATATAATTATAGGTGGAGCTGAGGGCCATTTTTATTATTTAGCACTTTATAAAGTACTTTATTTGCAAAGTGATGGCATTTTAGAGACTTAAATTGTTTAGTCTTATGTAAGTAATCAGGAAGGTAAAAATTTAAATGTGCAGAGACTAGCATAAAATGTGTGTGGGTTTCCCCACAAACACATTCTCACACCCTGAGTTCTTGGCTTGAAAAACCAAATACAAAGAAGCAATATGTGGACATTGGGAGAGCATTTTTGTTTCAAATTTTCACCAATATTAGTGATACAGAATGCTATCCAGAGACTTCAGAGAGGTCATTGATAATTAGTGTCAGGGAATTCATGAAACTTCCATCACTAGCTCAACAATTCTTCCTTTATAAACAAAAGCAGTTCAAGAGGCAATGTAGACATGAAGGGTTTTTTTCCTCTCTGTGAGCTTGCTACAACTAGCCCATTCTTTAAGGCAACTGATGCAAATTTGATTGAGGGAAATATTTTCTTTGTGTACTCAGATCCCTTACATTTATAGTGTCCAAGGTATGAACTTTAAATTTCACTTGCTGTACTAGGAAAGTTTCTCTGGAGTATGTTCCAAACTACATGCATAACCAGTGCGTGAGTAACACTTGATGTGAAATGTCATGTTGTAGCATCCCTGGGTCTGCAGTCTGTGCCTATGACATGCTTGACATTGCCAGTGTTTTTACTGGGAGATTCAAGGAACAGAAGTCTCCCGATTCCACCTGGACACCAGTTCCTGATGAACGAGTTCCTAAGCCCAGGTATGTGCAAATATTCATATGGCTATTTTAAACTTTAGAAATGGCAACGCTTGCACCTCTGATAATGAACATCCTATGAACTGCACACTAGTGCCTTCCATGCCAGCCAAGCAGATTGCCTTCATCTCATTAACCAAAACCCAAAGTTACCTTCTCATATAGTCAAACCAATGTTCCTCTAGTCTTCTGCTTTAACCTCCAGATATTTATTTATCCAATGTAATACTACAAGGGTGGAAACCATCTGAGGCCTTACTGGCTTATAGTTGGGAAAACTGAGGCCCAGAGAGGTAAAGGGTATTGCACAAGTTCAATAGCAGGGGGAATGATTTCAGCTGCTTCTTTATGCTTCCGTTCAATTTTATAGAGACCCATGTCTTCAAACCCAAATAAAATAGGAAACGTAAATAGTGTTTTCTGGATTTTGCGGCCAAGCTGGATCAGAGTTGAGTCTAGGACTCCAGACCGAGGGGGAGAAGAATATAGCGGGTAGAGTGGACCGTTAAGATGTCTCTGGTCTGCCAGATTCTGGTCTGTTTTGGGTCCAAATACAGTGCAGTGTCCTCCTCCCCAGATCATACCTTAGAATTGCTTTCATGAGATACTATGGTCCGGAGGCAACCCAGAGACCTCTCAGGCCTATGTAATCGCTTCCTAAACAGGCTAATTCGTCCTAACTGGGACAGGAGGGAAGTCCCCCCGAGCCCTTGGCCTGCCTCTCTTTGTGGCACACACTCACAGCTCCATCGCAGCATTTGCACTCCAGGTTCCATAGAAACAACCATGGTGTCTGTCCTCCCCCGGAGTTGTGTGCCTCTGGAAGGAAGCCCAACATCTTACTAATTTTTTAGTTTTTCAACTCTCTTCCGCAACCTCCAGTCCTCCCCACAACGTACCTGGCCAAGTACACTTACACGAACTAACTTAGGTAATATAAATCAATTATACCCAGAGGAGAAACTTAGTGGTTCATCCATCTTCATTACCTGAATTATCTGGCATGTTGATACTCTGTTACTTATGGAGAGCAAACTAGGTGTGAAAAGCACACCCCAGCAACCTCAGACAGATAGTCTTAAATCATTGCCTGGGATTGTTAACTACCTTCTAGATAAGCAGGAAGGGGAGTTAAGCCTGAGGGATTGGGTTTCAGAAAGTTCTTATGTAATACTCCTTGGTGTGTAAAGGTGGTGTCACTCAACCAATACCAGCACATATACTTTAAGTGATTTTCTACTAATGGCAGTGAGTTTGCCCATATACTTCCACATGCCTGCCTCGTCCCTCTTGCAGCAGTCAGGATGCTCCCAGGATGCTGCCTTGGGACAGTGTGGGCATAGGAGTGGTTCATGCTGGTGTCGTGAGGGTCCAGTCTCCTCTCCTGCACCACCCAGGCAAACCAGGTGTCTGGACCAGATGGGCTTCATTGTTTCCCTAATCTGACTTTGCTGGGATGACCCCTGACTCCTGAAACCATAGAATTTCTTGTGGTAGCAAATTTTTACGGTCGTCATTCAATGACAAGAAAATGACCTTTCAGGAAAGAATCTGATATAATTGGCTTTTCATACCCGCCAAAATCAAACAAAAATAAAAACAACAATAAGAAACAAAACCCAAATGTTCTCTGAGGGAGCCCCAGGTAATGAAACATGATTACATGGAGTCTTGCTGGCACGTACCCTATTGACTTTTGGAGAGTCTTTGTTTTCTACACTTGCGAAAACGTCAACCTAATTCTCTCCCTCTATAGAGTAAATGCATGAGGAATCTCTAGCAGCCTTTTTGGATAAGTAAAACCATCCGTGAGATACGTGCAAACCACACTCACTCACTTGTTTCAAGCTCCATCACCGTTTACTGAAGTTTGTTTGTGCTTCTGGGAGGAAGCCAGCCTGCCCCCAGCTGAGGCTGAACTGTGCTGGCTGAGGCTCCTCTATGAAATGAGGAGGCGGCTCAGAGGAAATCTCAGCATATTGTGCTTGGTGGCATTCTGCATTGTTTAACTTCATCCTCTCAGGCTGCAGTACATTCTTCTCCATTCCAGATGCTTAGAGAAGCAGTTCATTCAAAGAATTTGCCATAAGGCACAAAAGGAACTCCCTCCTTCTTCACCCTTTGTTTCATTTTAGGCCAGGTTGCTGTGCTGGCTCATCCTCCTTAGAAAGATATGCAACCTCCAATGAGTTTCCTGATGATACCCTGAACTTCATCAAGACGCACCCACTCATGGATGAGGCAGTGCCCTCCATCTTCAACAGGCCATGGTTCCTGAGAACAATGGTCAGGTGGGTGTCAAGCAAACCGTGTCCTGATGAATTTCCTGACTTCATCTCATGCTCGGAGAACCGATCGGTGGATCATGCTTTGAAATGCCACAAACATCTTCTGCTATCCTGGGCATTCATTCAGCTGTGGAATGCTGGCCGGTTGGTTGGATGCCACTATCCCCCCATACACACATTCCCAGGGAGAAGAGTTCCAGTATTTTCATGCTAGTTGGACACATGCCAGCAATTAGAGGAAGGAAATACCTTTCCTTCTGGATTAGCCCATTGATCCAATCTGTGCAAAAATAGAGCAGCAGTGAAGGAGAACTAGTGAATGGATGTGGATACCTGATTGGTTGGAAATGATTACAAAACTCGCAGCAGATTCCACCTGAGCATGGCTCATGGATTGTTCACTGTCACACAGAGCACAGACACCACATTCGCCAGTGTGAAGGATTCATAGTTTAGTATTCTTTTTCTGAACTGGTGGCCAACAGCGAAGGGACAGCCAATTAGAGATCTGTGATTGCATTAAAAAAAACGCTTCCTAGTATTTATTCAGAGCTTATTTCCAAACAGTTCAACAGGCTTTCCCAAGTACCATCCCACTGTGGTAGTCATCAAACAAAATGTTAATTAACTTTACCACTATTTTTATACTCTGACTTTATTAAAATATATTAAAGCACTGTAATAGCTCTGGCACATAAAATGGAAACCACGGTATATAGCTTGCAGGAGGGTCTGTTTTCTGGTTCCAGCTATGGTGCTTAGGACAACTGGGTCCCCATAGAATGTCGAATGTTCAAGAGATTTCAGAGAAAGCAAATTGCTGGTAGGATTTATCCTAGGTATGCCCTTCACCTTTAGCTTTAAATGGATATTGTTTGGCTTGCAGGTCCCTGCAGTTTTTAGCAGTGCCATTAGCACCCTACCTCCTCATCCTTGAGAAGTCTCCCAGCCCCTCTACATACAACTGGAAAGCTTTCCAATCAAACATTTTGTCGATGAAGGCTTTGTACCTCAGAGGAAGAGTATGGAGAAATGGTAGTCATTGCTTTTCAATGTTAAATTAAAGGTTAAATGAATTTATTACTTCTTTCCTTCATCATAGGAGACATTAGTCTTTCCTTGTCGTTCATGGAAGGGATTATTGCTAAGTGGTTTCAGGTGGTTTTGGCTATCTATTATGGGACTTGGCCCAGAAACACACACACATACACACACACACACACACACACATTCACACCTCCTTCCTCCCCTTTGGAGCCATACTAATGCTCTGCAAATGGAAATAAAGGGCCAGAACCACTTGAGAACATTATTTATATGCATACATTTTTCTTGAGGTTATTACTAGAAAGCTATGGCACAGCTGTTTGAAGTGGAACAGGCAACACTTTAATGATAGACCAACAAAGAGATAAAAAATGTGGTCCTGTCATTTTAGATACCGCCTGACCAAAATTGCAGTGGACACGGCTGCTGGGCCGTATCAGAATCACACTGTGGTTTTTCTGGGATCAGAGAAGGGAATCATCTTGAAGTTTTTGGCCAGGATAGGAAACAGTGGTTTTCTAAATGACAGCCTTTTCCTGGAGGAGATGAGCGTTTACAACCCTGAAAAGTAAGTAGAATATTTGGTTCTTCCTTAGTTATTATTTGTTACGCTGTTATGGTCCCTTTCATTCAGAGAAAATCATGGCCGACTTAGGTTTTATGCATTTTTAGATGACTTTTTAATGCCGTTTGTAAAAATTTTTTAACATCTAAAAAGCATTATTTTCTCCTTGCCAGTGTGTGTGTGTGTGTGTGTGTGTTTATATAGATACATACATATGTGTGTGTCTACATGTGTGCATGAGCATAAGGATTTGTTTGTTTCACTGCCAATTAGATCAGATTAAGAGATTGCCTTGTGGGCTGGGAAGTGGGATGTGAGGGTGGTGCTGAGAAAAAGAGAAGAGTCTATTAATGATATTATCTTGCCTGATGAAATTAGATGCAGCTATGATGGAGTCGAAGACAAAAGGATCATGGGCATGCAGCTGGACAGAGCAAGCAGCTCTCTGTATGTTGCATTCTCTACCTGTGTGATAAAGGTTCCCCTTGGCCGGTGTGAACGACATGGGAAGTGTAAAAAGTATGTATTTTGCCTCACTGACAATTAGAAAGTCCGTGGTGGCTAGGAAACAGTCCTACGTAGCTCATGGTCATCCTCTTCCTGCAGAACCTGTATTGCCTCCAGAGACCCGTATTGTGGGTGGATAAAGGAAGGTGGTGCCTGTACCCATTTATCACCCAATAGCAGGTAAGGAGCCTGAGGAGTGGGAGAGGGTACAGTGGCTTCCAGCCAAGGTGTATTCTAGATGTAAGATTTGCTCTGCTCTCACACTCCACCACACAGCTTTCTGTGCACAAACACCAGCAACGGGACTGTCAGCCTTTCTCCTTCCCTTTCCCATTTCATGGAGCCTTACCACATCACATGTGGCAGATTTCCAATTGATTAATCATCCTCGGACTGATTAAAAACACAGAATGGAAGCACAGTGGGCTTCAATGTATTCCCTAGAGAGAGAGACAAGAAGGTGCCTGCCTTGATCATCATGGTGGGAGAAAAGCAGAGAAAAGGAGCAATAGGATACCAATTAGATTAGTGAGTGCTTTGTTCAGCCATAGCAAAACTGGCTCTTGTAATTGACTGTGCAGGGCTGAGAAGAAATTGCAGAACATTTGTTAAGCAATGCAATTGTACTGCAAGCATGGTGTATACATCCAATAAACCTTTTCCTGCGCTGAAGAGCGGTTGACCCTGTTACTCTTTAGGCAGTCAATCAATTCTTGGCAGTTCTCCAACAGATCAGCTAGATGAGGCCAGTCCACCATGCCTGTGATTTGGGTGTTTAAAATTGTTACCCTGGCTTTAAATGCTTAGATGGCATTGGCTAAGAGGTTTCTTTTTATGCTTTTACTTCAGTGGATGTGAAATCCAAAATACATTTGCAAAAGTA
Organism: Macaca nemestrina; assembly: GCF_043159975.1. Classification (NCBI taxonomy): domain Eukaryota; kingdom Metazoa; phylum Chordata; class Mammalia; order Primates; family Cercopithecidae; genus Macaca; species Macaca nemestrina. The sequence goes on from NC_092130.1 coordinate 63,785,205, forward strand.
TTCAATGTTTATCTTTGATGGGTTGTGGCAAGCAATTTAGGAGGTTAGACAGCACACATCTTCCTTCAACACAGCCATTTCTGCAACCTCCCCAGATCCAAAGGGGGAACAGAACCATCTTTACATCACTCTGTGCCTCCTTTCCTATTTCAGAATAGCTAAACAAACAGATCAAGGGCGTATCTGATGACCACCACCTGCATAATTTGAGGACAAGTATTCTCATAAACAGAGCTGATGATAACTATAAAATCTGACCTGGAAATTTGACTAATGCAAAAGTCTGAGTCACTGTATATTATTAGAACAGCTTTGCAAGTAGCATTATTGACATGCTGTAATATTAGAGGTTTGTACCTTTTCATTGGACCCCTCAAGGTGGAGGACAAAGGTTCACCAAGCATGGTGAGGGGAGCTATGAAATGACCTTTGTCCTTTCTGTGTTCAACATGTGACCAAAGGCTATAAGACTGATATTTTAAAAATTATTTTTAAGTCAATATAAGAACTCCAAAATGGTTTCCTTATGGTTTGCATTCATATTTCAATGATGCTGGTATTGCTCAAAACATGGGGCACGCCCTTTGGAGAGTGGGCTCCAGGGCATCATGAATATTGGCTGTCATTACCACTAGAAATCTTCATCTTTTGAGGGATTTGATTTTTAATGTGGCAAAAAAGATTAGAAACAAAACATGGTGGATTATTAGATCAAGCTGTGACTTTCAAAATAGTTTTCCTATATGGCTCGTAAATAAGCTCTGAAAGCAGTTGCAAAATAAGAGTTTCAATTATATTATGGGAATATGTACAAAGTGCCCCCAAAGGAAGGTGACTCTGGTGTGCTTATTTTAAAAATCAAAATAGCTTTTATTAAAATTGGTTTTCTTAATGTCATGTCGCTTGTACAGCCCAGTGGTGACCTAGTAGACTTGGAAGAAACATGAGCCTGTCAAAGAGAATGACAGTAATACTCCCAAGGACTGGGGCAGGGCTGGGGGTAAACAAATAGCCAAGTGGTCTCCACAAAATGCACCACCGGCTCCTGTCCCCTCTCTAGCCACTTGGACCTTTGAACACTTTTGGCTAGATAAATGTCTAGGCAAAAAAACCTTGCCTAGGAAGGCAAGGGTAGGAGTGAAAGAGTAGAGAGAAAAAGACTTTTCTTTTTAATTTATAGACTTCTATATTGTTTCTATGAAGAGTGTATTTTAACATCTAAACTTCTTAAATGTTTAAGAAATGCTCATAGAATTAGAGTAAAGAAGGATATAAATAATCTGCAAGCTTATTATCCCCCTGAATAATATCTGAATTCACTGCTTAAGCCATGGCTTCTCTTTGGAGAGTCACCTAAGACTTTCTATAACTTCAGAGATATAAACTTCAGAGATAAATATTCAAGCTGTTAACTATTTCTTTTTTGTACCTGCCACTCATCAAACTGCTGTGTTACTGTCTTTAGTGAAACTTAAGACTCATTTCTGAAGACTCACGTTATTGTATTCGTTTCTGTCTCTCTTTCCCTTCCTTTTTTAAAAGACTGACTTTTGAGCAGGACATAGAGCGTGGCAATACAGATGGTCTGGGGGACTGTCACAGTAAGTACAGTCTTTTATCCATTTTTATCTTTGGGCAAAAGATGCTTTCAGTGAACGGCCTAGATACATCAGCTCACATGTGGATCTGAGTGTAGCAGACACTAAAGCATGCATAAATGACAGAAATCATCTTCTAAGTATCAAGTAAAGAAAGCACTGTGTTCTAAAGCCAGTGTTGTCAATGTTGTCACTATAAATGCTGGCACCTATTTCATTAATTCTAATGCAGGGGAACAAATTCACTCTAGAGGATATTAATTGTAGCAAAGCAGTAAGTTAAATCAGCATTTCCATTACAAAATGACAGTTTTGCTGTTTTTAAAAACGTGGTTTTATACTGTCATTTTTAGCCGAATAATAAAAAGATTGATCATTGTACTCTAGTTTTTTAATTGAGTGGGCCTGTTTTATTCTTGAACATATCGACTAACAAAAGTAATTATGTTTTTAAATTAGATTTGTGTCTGTTACCATATATGATACGAAAAAAATTTCAGAAATAACCCACAAGTACAAGGCAATTAAAAATAACCTTTTTATAGGAATTGGCCTACTATGTAAATCTCAGCGTTCATTATTAACTGGTAACATTTTAGTTAGAACTTTATATAAAGGATCTGGCTCAAATTTCTGCCCAGTTGTCATGTGACCTGATTAATATCAATATTCTCCTGAAAATGCTTTATTAATGCTAATTTAAAGAATAATACCATACTCTTGGAAAATATGTTTAGTTTGTGCTGTTTCAAATGTTACATATGCTGAATTTCAAGAAGCTTGCATTCAAAATGGCAGCAAATAATAGCTCCCAAGGGAATGAAGTTATATTATCCTGATATTTCATTCTATAATAAAAATCATGGATATAATTCTAATCTTTCAGTCATGAGTACTGAAATTTCAGACTCTAACATGTCATTCAACTTTCTACCTTACCTTTTTTAGAGATTAGTTATAATCAAATAAAGAGGGCTAAAGGCAGCCTTATCTCCAAATCTTTGCCATATACATTTTTTTCATTTACAAATATTATATATTGGCAAAAAATTCTAATTTATTATGTCTTTTCACACAAAATTGATGAGTTAATAAATAAGCATAGGAGAAGTGTCATCACCTAAAGATGTATGTTACATGTGTGCATTCATCTGTATCAGGGAAATAGTTTGATGTTTGATCAGTTGACCTTAATCATCTTGGTGCATTATAGCTTTATTTGCAAGGAAACAGGTTTTAAGATATGTGTGTGTGTGTGTGCGTGTGTGTGTGTGTGTGTGTGTGTTTTATTAACAGCTTAGTTAACTGATGTTAATGAGCCATTTTCATCACATTTATATTACTTGTGATAGTGGTGTCTGTAGAAAAATAGGGGTGTAGATTTGGATCAAATCAGAAAATATGTGAAACATGTAAAGATGGTTGTTACTTTGTCTATAAAATGCCCACTGTCCCAGTAGGCTCACACCCTTATCTGTGTTCTCAGGCAGAAGAACCTAAGGAAACCTCTGTATGTAGCATAGGAGAGGCTCTCAGGTCCCAACCCCGTGATTTACAGTTTATTTCCAGAGTAATCTTAGTGGTCAAGCCCCTGGATCTGCCTTCGTGCTTTGTAGTGTGTCCTTGACCTTTAACCTCACTCTTGCTGAGGCACATAGGGTGCTTGCTCAGGGCAGGAGTCAGGCTGCCCCTCTGCCTCCCTGCCTTTCCTCATGGCTTCTCCTCTCCCCATGTTCCTGCTGGAGCATGAACTACCTCGATTAGACAGACCTATCCCCACACAGGTATTCAGGGAGGATTTCTCTAACTGGTGCAGTCATCATAACTGGTACAAAATTAACAGGATGTTAAAGGGAAATGAGGAAATCACAGCAGCCAGTGTTAGAGGCTGAGTGAACCAGAGATCTGACCCCAACACACAGCACACACCCAGATATATTGCCTAATATGTGTAAGGGTTTGTTTTTTAACTTCCAAACTAAAACTCCTGATGATTTCAGAACACTGTAACACTGGACAGTTTCTCACAGCGTGGTTGTGAGGATGAAGTAAAAAGAGAATGTAAAGAAAAAATGTTTTATTTGTAAGTGTGATCCAGGTATCACTTATGCACATGCATGTCCCTCTGTATAAAGAAGGGTTTAAACTCTCGAAGTCACCTATAATTGCGGTTACCATTTCATTTGCCAACTCTTGCATTTTCTCTGCCTCTTGGCAAAGGCAGGGACTTGGAGGAAATTCACTTGGTGGAAGAGATATGGAGGTGTGAAATTAGACTGAGTATAAAGCATTTTACATTACACGCAGGAATTAAAAAGCACTTACTTAGTATCGGGGACCATACGTACGTCGGCATAGTTCTGTGTTAGCTCATTCCCACTTATGTAAGTCGCACTAAGCAGAGTGTAAAACATTAAGTAACCTTCTCCTCCCTTCTGTCTTTCAGATTCCTTTGTGGCACTGAATGGTAAGGAAGATATTACTCTCATAATTTCATACTGGTGGAAACCTATCTGAGAATTTCTATTTCATTAATCCCCTTGAGTATGTTCAAATCTTAAGTTTCTTTTTAATTAATTTTTTATCCTCATTATTTTTTTATAGACATTTCAACTCCTCTACCAGATCATGAAATGTCTTACAACACAGTGTATGGTCAGTTTACGGATTTTTTTTTTTTTTTTAATTCGTTAAGTCATTCATCTGGCAGTAGTTTATAGTTTTCATTCCTAAACATCATGGACCAGATTCTTTGTTACTTAAGGTCCCCAATTCACTAAAATTATTTATTAATTTCACCATCCTTCAAAAATCACTCTGCCTATGTGAGACAATTGATGTGGGAGACTGAGTCCTAAATTTTTAATCCAGATAACATGAAATATGCCAACCTTAGGGAATTTGGTGAATACATTTAATGAGTTCTTGAGGGAGAAGAAATTGCTTTCGAACATAAGTATATCCAAGACAAAGGAATAGTGCTGATAACTAATAGACTATAGCTCCTCAGCTGATACAGTGCACCATTCCCCAAAATGCTGGCACTCAAGACAATACCCTCTGCTGGCGAAAATCTGTACAGGACACACAGGTCAGGCTCTTATTAGACAAAACTTTCCAATATAGTATGAAATTGGCCCCTGAAATTTAAGCTCAAAAAGAGTATGAATATTTAGACATGTTTTCAGTGCGATTTCTTCAGAATGTAGACAAGGAAGAGTGACGCAGTGGAAATGATGTGCAAACAGGATTTATCTCATTGTTCTTGGTCTGAAATACACAATCACTATATTAAACAAAGCTACTAAGCCCATAAACAGAATATTCTGAACTCTTCATGTAAGAAGTTGAAATGTAGCTGTTCCATTTACATTTCTCAAGGTACCCCCAAATATTTATTAGGGTAAACCATCCATGTGTTTTTTTTAAAAAAATATGGTATGAAAAACATCTGTGTGATGGCAGATTTAAGCCTCTGCATTATAATGGAAGCTGCGAGTTTCATGTATACACAGCCATTTTATAGTTTGTGTGTTTAAGATAAATAATCAAGCAACAGATCCAGGACAGTCTTTAAGTACAGAAGTAGGTAAATAAGGGAGGGAGAAAAATAAATTTTAGAAAAGGGAAAAGAAAAGAAACAAAGGGGAAGGAAAAGAAAGCAATGCTGATTTATGATCCAAAAAAATAGTTCATGATGGCTACAAATGTGTTTAATAGCTCCTTGTAAACTCTCACTCCCTGTGTCAAATTAGCATACATAAAAGGGCTTTTTGAATATCTTAAAGACTGGCTTATACCCTGGAACTGTTTAGGTATGGAAAGCATTGCCTGCTTTCTCCTGACTGGCCCCCTTGTGAAGTAAGGCAGTGTGGAGTAGATGAGCCCACAGAATTCATCCACCTTTAATGTTCCCTCATCTATGACTGAAACCAGAATATTGAACACCAAAGACTAGAAGAAAAATTGCTCAGGAGGCAAATGTCGTCTAGCTTAGATTGCCTTGAGAAAAAAACCGCACTTTGTATCTGCTCTTTTCCAACATGATACTTTGTGATCATTTCCTGTAATTGAATAGTCTTTATCAGATATTGAGAAATTAAGATCTTGAAACAAATTGAACCAGCAACCTGCCCAGCATTCATCAGTCATACTAAGACCAATTTTAACTCCCAGGTAATTTCTTAAATAGACAGAATAATTAAACTATGGGATACTCTTATGAACAAAAATCACTCCCAAGCTATGTTCTCTCTTATTTCCTTTACAAAAGGAAAGGTACTTATTAATGCTTCCGTATTAACACTTTAAGGGATGATGCTCATTCATTTTCAGGTCTTGGGGGGAGGCAACTAAAGAAGAGCTGGAATTTTCCTTTCAGCTAATGATCCTATCCATTTCAGGCTAAATCTATTCAGTCTGAAGCAGTTCAATGATTAATTGACCATCAAAATGAGGACTGGTTCAGACAGTACTTACAAAAATATTGGCAACTTTTATAAATAAACCATTGTAAGGGATGTTAATTTTGGAATTAATAAACCCAGAATAGATTTCACTAATTCATTCAGCAAAAACTTGTTGAGTGGCTACTGTGTCCTAGACACTGTACTGGGCGCTGTATTTGTAGCACCAAAAGAAGAAATAAATTGCTATTTTTATGAGCATGGATATAGACAAGGAAGCCAACTCCAAAGTAAAAAGTGCACCCACACTGTTTCTAGCTCTGTCCTCTGCATGTCCTGCACTCTGTGGCTGAGTGTAGGCTCACAGAGCCAACTACAAAACCAGAACTGCCCAACCTAGGAAAAGGGATCATTTCAATAAATGATGCAGACTTTCTGCTTGTCAAAAGCTCTGTGCCACACCAGTTACATATGCAAGAACCCCTTTTAGTGAATTGGGCCCTGATTATTTTCCTTCTCTCTTCCTCTCTTGTATTGATTTAATGTCTCTGTTTTGTGTCTAATTGTCTACAAACATTGTTAATAGGTTAGAGTAGTATGAAGAGGGTCTAACCTCTGGAATTACAATGACTTGTAGATATAGAGAAACAACATGATGCATTAAAGTTAACTTTCAAAATATACCTATTTATGTGTATTTTATGAGAATGATAAAGTATAACCTCAATTGATTAAAATGTGACCTTTCTTATTGGACTGACAAAACAAAAATATAGATTCCAAATCTATTGACATATGATATCACATCCACAAATGTTTGCCTATTTTTGTAGCATGATTTTGGTTGCAAAGTCTCTTAGGGAATGCACAAAAATAATACAACCTTAAAAATCAGACTAGAAGAAGGAATATAAGTGGTTTCCTTGTAATATTTTTTTAAGCGTGGAGAGGTAATAACACATCTTTGAATTCAGACTGAGGACTACTGCTTAATGGTGCTTTTATAGGGTGGTTCTAAAATTTTTGAGAATCATGTATTGCTTTCCCTGACTGTTTAATTCACCACTGGCACGTGTTTCGTATCCTCAAGCATAAGTTTAAAAGATTACAAACCTCATGATGCTCAGTTTTTTCTTTCGAGTAAATCAGATGCATGGTTTCTCTAGATTTACATATAGAAAATCGAGATGTGGTGGGTATTAGACTAACACTTCAGTGATAGGAAGAAGAGACTGATTTCTCACATTTGTGTAAAACACTTTCCTACCTAACTACCATCTGGTCCACATTAATATCCTCTCATAGCCATAGCTTTCCATTACCAATGAGTTTTCCATGTATTCGCAGCATATGGGCCAGGAAATCTTTCTACAGAGAATGTGTCCCTTAGGCATATATTTCCCCTAGATTACCATATTAAGAAATGTTCTCCCTAAACCATACTTATGGCATTACCATAAAATTGCCCCTTGAACACAGTTAAATTGAAAGTGCTCAAAATGCATATCAATTCAGGTAAAAGAAATCTTGCTACTTGGAGGGGAGGTATTTTTTTTTTCTTCCTCACTTTCTCTTTCTGACTCCCTACAAGCTATATCTAATTGTTTGCTTACTGGGCACTGAATTTTCTCTTAGACTGACCATATTAGACTATTAGAGTAGTCTTGAATTCAAGAGTGGAAAAAAAAAAAGTTATGTTTTAGACCTCAATGTAAGCTGAAAGGAAGTAAAGGAACTTCTATATTTCCATTTCTCAGGCTGATTTTCCTGCCCCTGTTCTCTTATCTGTATCATGACATGAGATGTGAAACTCAGAAATGTAAAAACACAAAGTCTAGAGTAAAGCATTCCTTGAATTTTAAATGAACATGCTTTTAGCAGCTGGATACGATGCAGACAATGTTCAACGAATTGAACGTTTGAAGTTGTGTGAGAGCCAAACAAGTGCCATACAGAAAGGGACCTCTTCAATGTTACCAAAGCTTTGCGGCAGGATTTAAGTGTGGTGGCTCTGTAGAAGTCACTATGGCATGGACCAACCACTTGGCTTCCTTTTTCCTGCTACGCAAAGTTTTAAGAAGATAAAAAGCTATCTTTGTTATATATGTTTTGTCTGTAATTTGCAATATTACAGTCTCCTGGGGGGGGGGGAGTCCAACTTCCAATAATAATTGGAAAAAAAAAAAAAAAGAAGAAGAATGCACTGTGCTTATTCTTATAATCTGTCTTTCTAGAGGCCAATATTTTATTTATCATGTGCATGGTGATCATACTTCAAGGCTGGAGCTTTTGGAGTTGTTGTGAGTCTGCCCTACTTTCCACCAAAGGCACCAATTATACATGCACAGTAGTTGCCCTTATATCTTTTAAAAATTGTTCAAGAGGTTGCTCTATGTAAGCCAAAAACTCCAGTTGAAAATCACAAGGAGGTCCTATTTTATTTCTGCCAGAGAGAACAGGTAGTAGAGCTTCTTTAAATCATTGTGTCAGCTTGGATCAAAGCACCTGATACAATCTGTATTTAACCTTGTGGAATGATGGAGGGAGAGCTTACGAACGAATTCACAGGAAATGACTAGAGTTTCTGCTGTAACTCTCAACCCAGCCATTCTTCTCGTATTATCCTATGGTAGCTTATCTGAACCTCAGAAAACTATCCTTTTCTAATTTGAATCATTTTAGTCAATGCGGCCTCAAAAACGGAAACTATTTTTATTGAAATAAGACACAAAAGGGACAGCCATAATAGTGTGTAGCAGTTGAAGCCTCCATTCCAATGAAAAGACAGTGGGAATAGATCCCTTTGCAAAGCAATAACTACTCTCAGAAAGAGGAATGCCTGTGAAGTTGAGCTGAACCTGAAGACCAGGCACACTGTAGAACCTCCATAGGAAGGGTTCAGAGTCACTGAGTTACTTGTGACAGGGACAAGACTTACCCACTACCAGAAACCTGCCCCATCAGTCACAAACAGGATTCCTGGAGTGGCCACTTTCTGTGTTTAGTCCTGCCACGAAAATATCAGAGAAGGACACTGGCCTTTCTTGAGCACCTACTATATGTCAGACACTATGCAAGATGCTTTCACTATTATGTCCCTATCCTCCCAACACTGAGAGGTGTCTTTATCCCCACTGGGTGCACAGGAAGAGGTTAAGTGATTCCCCAAGGCCCACCCAGCAAGTGTCAGAGATAGGATCTGACCCTTCATTTTCTAACTACAAGTTCAAGGGCTTTCTGCTGAACGCACCCCACACCACCACCACCACTAAACCATGTCGTTTCTAGGGTGGTCTCCTCTCAGTCTTACAGCCAGCTTGGGTGTCCCACCTCCGGGCCTCTGAGCAAAGGGAATGTGGGTCTCTCCGATGATGTTTTCCTAACTGTATTTGTGATGAAAACAGGGCACTCCAGTTCCCTCTTGCCCAGCACAACCACATCAGATTCGACGGCTCAAGAGGGGTATGAGTCTAGGGGAGGAATGCTGGACTGGAAGCATCTGCTTGACTCACCTGAGAGCACAGACCCTTTGGGGGCAGTGTCTTCCCATAATCACCAAGACAAGAAGGGTAAGGCCTTGGAAATGCCTCTTCCTCTCGGGGGAGAGGGAGGGAAAAGTGGGGAGGACTGTGTAACTGCTTCCAGCTGAATTTTAGCAGCATTTAAGGAACCTCCAATGCGCTATGATTGAAAGTTTCTCGAAAAAGACTGCAACCCCATCCTCTATGTGAAGCTTGGTCCTAAATTATTCTCTGACCAAGGAAAACCACACGAAACAAATAATATATCCTCTGAGCTTCCTCTACCCAAAAAAGATGCGGCTTGGCCCAAAGCAGATGCTGGCTTCTGACATCCCTTGCCATTCCTCTTAGTCTCATTCTGAGATTTTTGGACCCTCTTTTCCCACCATAATGTGATGGAATGCGGTTCGGGCTTTGGCAAGTGAATGCAATTGAAGTGAAGGCCCTGTTAATCAGTGAATTGAGAAATAGCAGGGCAAAGTCTTTTCTGGCTGGTAGCATCTCTCACTCTTGCATGGTGCTGAATTTGAATAGAGCCGTGGTCCTCAGACGTACTGCAATTGCTCTTAGAGGACAGTAGCTAAGACAAAAATATGTTATTTAATCAAGCAGAATTGCTATGCATTTAAAACGGAAAGGAAGCCACACTAAATGAAAGGGACTCTACTGTGAACTGTCCTAAATTCTCCTTTGCTTTCTTTGCTTAGCTGCAGACAGGAAATGTCATCTCTTTTCTTGCCATTTGCTGCTTCTGGTAACACATCCTACTTTAGTTGCAGCTGCAACCAAAGAGGCCTTTACTTGTCCAAAAAACAGTCTTGTAAATCAGAGACTGAAAAGCCCAGTTATGTTGCTGAGCTGGTTCCCCCCATTCAGAATTGTTTACTTCTATATGTTTTCAAGAGTTTCATCCAAGCGGGAGTTTGAGTTTCGAGGGCAGAGCAGCCACCGTGACCCTTGGAAGATAATCGCTATCGCGCCCTCCCCCAGAGCGTTCTGCATACATATCTCCATCTTCCCTTTTAGACAATGCTTTGTGGTCAGACTCTCAGGCTACATTTTCATCTCCTTTTTTGCTTCTCATCTCCTGAGAGTGCTGGGCGCTCTGCTTACTCTATTTGCCAAGTCAAAATGTAAAGATGGAGCCCCTTTTGTCTTGTTCTTGAGCATGTCCTCTTAACTGATTTTATTTTCTTCTATAGAGCTCCCCTTCCCCTTAGTAATACGCCCTGCCTCAAATCTTTATTTTTTTGTTTGTTTGTGTTTGTTTTTGTTTTTTTGAGATGGAATCTCACTCTGTTGCCTACACTGGAGTGCAGTGGCACAATCTCAGCTCACTGCAACCTCTGCTCCCCAGGTTCAAGAGATTCTCTCTGCCTGAGCTTCCCAAGTAGCTGGGATTAGAGGTGCCCGCCACCATGCCTGGCTAATTTTTGTATTTTTTTTTTAGTAGTGACAGGGCTTTGCCATGCTGGCCAGGCTGGTCTTAAACTCCTGATCTCAGGTGATCTGCCCGCCTCAGCTTCCCAAAGTGCTGGGATTACAGACTTGAGCTGCTGCTCCTGGCCAACTCTTTTTTTTTTTTTTTTTTTTTAAGCTGGTTTTGTCTCATCAGCTTCTTTCAGTTTGAGGGATTCCCTGCTCTTTCCATCCTGAGAAAGCTCCAGATAGAAGAGAAATTGTCCCGACAGATTACAAACCTTAGCATATGCCATTATTTGTTATGTGTGGCTCCTGACCTCAGATGTGCTAGTCCTGTGTTCTCAAGAAGAGAAAACTTAGTAGAAATCACTTTGTTTTTGCCCACTGCGATTTTCTGAAACAAAATAAAACACACAGCCTTTCCAATAAAGCATTAAATATGCCAACTAAATATCTAGCTGTTGGTTGCAGTAATTTTCTTTTCACTTCACTGAGAGGGGTAGCATGAATTTTCTGTAATCGTTAACTCCCCCCAAGGAATGGAGGTTCTCAAAGAGTCCAATTAACACTTTGACAGATCATTTTAAAATTCGGCATTGTTCATTCTCTTGGGTCTTATTATATTGACAAAGCTGGAAGCAGTCTACATATTGTCAAACAATGGTGGCAGAGGTGATTGCATGGGTGTTTAACATGATCACTGTTCTTGTGCTAGTAACTCCTTGCCTTGCCCTGTCAGATTTGAGTTTGTTTTTTACCATTGGTTGTATGTTTGATGGGGCAATGCCAATGAGTTGTGCAGAAATTTTAAACAAAAGATGTAGCTTAATGTTCCTTTTATCATAGTTTTTATGATTTTAATTTCCATTTTGTTCCAAATTGTTTTTTGTTTAATGTTCATGATTTATTTTCAACTTTTGTTTCGTTTTGCCAAGCACTGTGTGGTATGACTTGGTGATGGCGTTACTGCGTTGGAAAAGTCTTGTTCCTTTTCTGACTCATCATGGTGTCCCTTAACTTGAACCAATCTGTGATGCCCTCGCTTCTTTTCATTCCCTGATGTCGGTGCCTTAATGATGTCACATCCGTGTATGCAGCATCTCCCGGGATGCAAGAGTTTCATGGGTTTTCTAAGGGCCTGTGATGGGTGCTCTTTCTACTGGGTCATTGTCTCATGAGAATGTGACATTTGTGTGCCCCAGCTTTAGGAGCTAAATATACTCTGGAATTGTTTCTAAAATCCATCACATTTCCCCACTAAGCAGAAAATGTGTCCACTGACCAGCTCGCTGAGGAGTCAAGTGCCCATTGCCCATTTTATTATGGCCACTGGTAAAAAGGCCAGTGAGCAAGGCATGCCCATGGCTCTCCTCTGCAGATATGCTGACTGCCAGTGAGCTGGTCCCATTCTTTGTCCACTTCATCCTCCAAACAATTCTCCATTTCCAGAGTATGTTTGCTGCGTTTTTCTTTCTTTTCCTTGCTATGTCTTTCGTCTTGATTTAATCCTGTGCGTCCCTCACATTCTGTCGAAACACCCTTCCTCACCTTGCAGCCTAACCCCCTTCTGCTACCATTGTTCTTAGCCTCCCCCTTTCAAAATAACAGACCCAAGCCCTCTGCCCCTCTGTGGAATGTTCCAAGGCTCTTTCCTTCTACACTGTGAGTAGCATTCTGATGCTGTATGTATATCCAGTCATACTAACAAAGCGTGAGAAGAGACCTGCACAGCACGCGGAAGCATCATCATAGAAAATGAAGTAATTTTCTCTCGCAGTAACTGGCCTTGCCCTTCGTTACCCTACTGGCCTTGTCTAATGTCTCTTGTCCTTGCTGCTTTTCTTTAAAATTGCCTGGTATCTTTCAAGCCCTGGATTCATTAGTGAAAACACAGCCAACTGCTCTGTTTTATCTCTGGGTCCCTAGATGTCTGGAGCCTCCGGAGCGAGCCCTTTAGTCACCAAGCTGATAAATGAGATGCAGCCCTGACTACTTCTTTCTTGGTTCTGCCACATTAAAAAATACATATTATTTATTCCTCCTATAACTATTGAGGTGGTAATAGGTAGTTACAAAGGGGCTGTAATTACATATAAATAAGAAAGAAAACCCAGTTTATTTTTAGATCTGGCTTATTCCCCACCACTGCTTCCCACATCAAAAGAAATAAGAGCTTTCGTTTTTAGGTTAAACAATACTGAGAACAAATAGCCACCCTTGTGCCTCTTATTCCTCACCAAAAGTAACAATACTTTAAAGCCGATTTCCAAGAAGTCTGTGAGATATGCAAGGAAATTAGCCATGTCCAGAGCAGCCAAGAGAGCTATGTAGCATACATATAAAATGTAAATGCTGACCACTGCTATGAGGACACAAGAATATATCCTGAACAGAATAAAAATCTCCTACTTCAGACTTTATTTTATAATAAAGAGTTATTGTGAGCTCTCAGAAAACGGACAAAATAGTAAATATAGAGCAGTTCCCATTTAATCAGAAATGCCAGAGTTGTAGTATGCTTCTATCTTTTGGGAAATCCTTAAAGTGAGATATTATCACATTATTACATTTAGTCCAGAAAATATGCCCATTACAGACAAGAATAAGATATATTATAGAAACAGAATTTAAATTAGAGGTTAAGTGAATAACCTAAAATGGATAGCAAATGTTGAATATATTTTAATCAATGTACAAGCTATTTGTGTAAGCAGTTTTTAGTTTGGGAAATAATATTCCGGTAAGATTCATAAGATGTATAAATATGATTAGTATTGTCCACATCTCACAATCCTAAATGAAATTTTATAAATCACAGAGGTTATCAATAATTCTCTTTATAGTTAATTATTTATTCTTTAAATGTGCAGTAGCCTACAGCAGTATTGCCTCTGAGGGAGATGAGCAGCACCTTACACGGGATGATTTAGGTGGCAGGGATGTGATGGCCTTCAAAAGTATTGAGTCATGTGGTGGAAATTTATGCCCTTTTCATTGCTCTTTCAGTCATCTGCATTATCTTCTTGATTATGTGAAAGGAAAAGTCTCAGTTTGGTGTTTTCTCATTAACAACTCCCTAAACTTGCTACTCTCTCTTTTTGACAAAGAGGGAATAGGGTTTACACTGGGGCTTTGTCTTCCAGCTGCACCTAGCTGGAATTAACATTGTTTGGCTTTAAGTTAATTTTTATTTTTCTGGTTACATTTTATCTTTGAAAAGTGACACTTTTTTTTCATTTGTGATAATGATACCAAGTTTCCCTTTGAAATACATTTTAAAGGTAATTTAAATAGAAAAGTAAATAATGCAGGAGTTATGAGGGATATAAAAATACTAAGTAAATAATATGGTAGGTGAGATTCATTGTTATGGTTAAAATTGTAGTATTGGTAGTTGAATGACCAAAGTTTAGGTGACTATGTACTATAGCAATTGAAGGAGTCCAGTGAAGGTTAAACCATTACCAAGAACTTTGTTCTGACATTTGCAAGAATGAGATTTGATGACCACTATAACTCTCCTGGCTGAGTATTGCAAAACCAAGTGAATACATGCGTCACTCCAAGTGTTATAATTATACAACCCAGTGCCCTTCTGATTTCTTTGCTACCTACTGAACTTTGTGTTTGGGGGTGGAAAGTTTCGTGAAATAGGAATTTAAAGTAACATGGATTTAGACTAATAAGAAATTAGCCACTCTAGGCTTGTTAAGCATCTGGCAAGTTTTTTCTCCACACCAGCAGCAAGCACCCTAGTGTGGTCTGCCGCTAGTTATTACTCAAATTGTGGCCTAGGGAAAGTTGATGTTTAGCCTTTCCACTTTTCATCTATTTTGCTGATATCCGTAAGGAATCTTGTGCTACACAGTGTTGCCCGGCCTGGCAATAGCCTACACTTGACCCTTCTTCTTTTCTCCCGTTCAAACTTTACCTATTCTAAGTTCCAAGCCTTCAGTGTCAGCTGTCTTTATTAACAGACTGAGAAATCTCATTTTAGGTGAGTATAGTTAATAATATAGATCCTACCCCCGGTTACTATTACATTTTAACACTCTCCGATGCTTAAAATCTAATGGATTTGGGATTTTAAAGCACCCTGGTTCTCCCAACACAGAAGGTAATTTTTTGGCTCGTATCAAGTCATATGTAAGTGATTTTATGGACAGAGAAAATTATTCCTGATGACTGTAATAAAGGAAGAAAAATAGGCCTCTCCTCTTTTCCTGACTCTTAAATTTGGGCTGAATTTTCTCTGCCATTTCTTCAGTAATATTACCGTAACAAAAACATTTTCTGAGGTGTCTGAAGCAGAATTTATCACCGGCTCTGTGGTGCAATTTGGATGCCAATAAGGAGTAAGAGGCTATATTAGAGATAGACATAGTTCCTGCCCAAGAAATAACAAACGCCAAACAGATGGAGCACAGGTAGACACGAAAGCACACCAAAAGGCCTTTATGACCAACATTCTCTTTATGAAATGCCAAAATCACACACCACAGACTTTAAAAATATATATTAGACAAGTAAAGACAACTTGGCTGAACACATCAAGGACATAGAACTGTGAAACAGGTTTTCAGCTCCTTTCCTTCAGTTCTTTCCCTCAGTACCAATATTGTAACAATAACACATCACTTGACAGGGAAGACGAGGAAAATGATGGATGTTTGGTAAAGGAGTCATATTTAAAATTTTTGTGGGAGTGTTGGCAAACTCAGGCTTTTATTTTTTTTTAAGCCTGAGCTTTATTTCAAGAAAAAACAAAACTCATACTAATTTGCATTCCTTTTGTTAGTAAAAATGATCCTACTGCAGTCATT
The DNA here is from genome assembly GCF_043159975.1 of Macaca nemestrina. NCBI lineage: Eukaryota > Metazoa > Chordata > Mammalia > Primates > Cercopithecidae > Macaca > Macaca nemestrina. The sequence goes on from NC_092130.1 coordinate 63,800,975, forward strand.
TTTAAATGTAAGAGTAGAGCAAGGCAGTTTCAAGGAGACTTCAGAAAAAGGGCCTTTGCTTGGGGAGTACTAGTAATGGGAGGATAAGGGTTTTCACTTCCACCCAACAATGGAAAATTAACTGAGTTCGGTAGAACGTGCATGGCCAGAGGCAAGGAACATGAAGAGATAGTGAATTGATTGTGATGGTTCCAAAAACTCTTTTGAATTAGAGATCACTTATTTCTGATTTTGAAGCTTAGAGGAAAGGTATCCTTCAAAGTTCGTAAGAAATTTGGAACATAAGCTATTACTGTTGCTGACTATGCAAAATATAATACAATTCTTAATATTGAGTTCGTCAGTATTTTTTTATTTATAAATTGTGCTATACCTGCCCCATAAAGATTTAGCATCATTTTTATTACTCTAAATTTTTAGAGATTAAACAGTTTAATTTTTAGAGAGTAAAGATTTACCATCATTTTTATTACTCTAAACTGCCTGTAATCTCAGCTACTTGGCAGGGGGATTACTTGAACTAGGGAGGTGGAGGTTGCAGTCAGCCAAGATCGCACCATAGCATTCCAGCCTGGGTGACAGAGGGAGACTTCGTCTCGAAAAAAAAAAGAGATTAACAATTTTGATCGCTAAAAGTTTAGACTCGGTTTAAAGAATATTTGTGGGAGTCATTTAAAGCATACTGCTTGGGAGAAGAGGAGTAGGGTTGCTAGGCAAAATATAGGATGCTCAGTTTATTTGAATTGCAGTTACACCTGAATAATATTTTTTATATTGAAACAAAACTAAATAATTGTTAGTGTAAGTATACCCCAAATACTGCATGGGACATACTTTTAACTAAAACAGTTTTGTTTATCCGAATGAACTGAGAGTACTTATACTCTTTGCTACCTGATAATTCTATAGAAGATGTTACTGATTACTTACTCAGTGAATATATAAGATCTGATTTCTATATTACATTTGACCTTTAACTCTTGGAAATCTAGAATAACCCATATTCTGATATGTTTAAGAAAAAATCTTTTTCCACGAAAAATATTCTTAGCATACTTAAGTTCAGAGAATGACTATGAAATATTATATATGTGTTTGAAATGTGATAAAGAGTAATTTAAAGATTATTACTGAAAACAGGTTTCAAATGCCACTTTCAAGTAAGGAAGGCTCAGAAATCAAATTGTTCTTAAAGAAGAGCATGGTTAAAATTATTGGTTCTCTTATGTTTTACTTAACCTCAAAATTTTAACAACTGTTATGTTAACCATATGTATTCCTTTTTCCTTCCTAAATTATATGGCTGCCCTCCTTTTTTTTTTTTTTTTTTTTTTCATCTGTCATTTTCATGGCTTTGGAGGGGAAGAACTGGAATTCTGAAAGCCCTAAAAAATAATAGTTTAATAATGGTGACAATCTCATCTCAAAGAAAGGCAAGACAGCAACCTTTCCTTTGTTTCTTTTTTCCTGCATTCACCAGAAATTGAACAAACATGTGCTATATATAAACCTTATGCTGAGTGTTACAGAAGATACTAATTTGAATTTCACGTACACCTGGCATTCAGACAGCTTACAGTTTAGTGAGGGATACCCAAAGGTGATCTAAATGCTGGGGCAGAGTGAAGTCTGACGGTAAGGGAAGTCAAGGAAAGAGGGGGAGGGAGAGTACTAAGGGAGTCTAAGGGGAGGCACAACTAATTCCAAGTGGGGTACACAGGAATGACCTTGCAAAGTCTTGAAGGAAAAGTTAGATTTCACAAGAAGAAGGGCATTCCAAGCTGAATAAAGTCCATGACCAAGACACCACACTGTGAAATGACAGAGTGTGATGATAAAGAGGCAAGGAGTGTGCGGTGACTAAAGTATATGGAGGACTGGAATGGAAAATGAGATTGAAATCATAGCCTGGAACCTTAAATGCCATGACAAGGAGCTTTGGCTTTAGCGACAGGCAGTGGAGGCTAGGAAGGTAGATGGTGGGAAGAAAAGGACCACAGGAGGGTAGAAGTGGGGAAAGACTAAGATAGCAAGATTGATAGGTGATACATATATAATAAATTGGTCATTTAATCATATTAGGTTATTAATTACAGGTACACAATAAGTTTGGGAAGTGGAATTTTGCATCAATTTTGGATCTAAAGTGTCTATTACTACACATTGCCGGCATTTTCCTGGTAGATGCTTCTTGCCTATCTAGCTCTATCCTAGGTAAAACCCCAGGCAAGCTGAACTCCAAACTTGGGCTTCTTCCTCTCTTTAGTTAAAACAGTAGGGTTCAGCTGAGCATGGTGGCTTAATTAATAATATAATCCAGGATGCCACTGTTTATTTTTACTATATTAATATTTCTTGGTCACCTATGAGAAAAGGAATCTACATGTAGTCTCCGGCTTTTCTTTGAGAGACTGAGGAAAATGATATTGTGAGCAAGTAAGGTGCTGGGCTCTCAAATGGATGATGTGGGTTTCCATGTTTGAACGTGTGCAGGGGGAGAGGGTCCAAAGCCGAGAAGCCCATGTGGGAGGCTGTAATTGTTCTTTCAGTAGTGTGGGCATGGATGTAGATTTGATCTAATTAATTTTGTATCCTTTTGACAACTTGCTGAATTTATCTAAGGTCTTGATGAGATTATTGTGGAAAGGGTAGAAGGAAAAAAAAAAGTTAAATGTCAGCCATGTAGAAAGCTGTTTCATCTCTCCGCCTGCCTGAATTTGCACACCAGTATTTGAATTTTCTTTTCTAGGGATACCACTAACCTTTTATTTTTTAACCTAACATTCATTTTCTCAAAAAATGAAGGACTTAAATTATGATTATGGAGGCTTGAACTTTTGCTTTTAAAACGCCAACTTAAACCTTAGGGTATTAAAAAAATCAATTCACCTTCTAGAGGTGCTTCTCACCTTTAATCTCTAGCCACTTTTTCAAGCTGCATCTACTTGACATGACACTTTACCCCCACCCTTTTCCCTCAGTCTCTTCCCATTCTTTCCCATCTTTTCTACAAAAACACACACAATGACAAAGTTTTCTGACAGCTTAATGGAACTTTCAAGGACTACGGGGACTAGGTTAAGTGTGATCTTATTAACAGAACATCTGGAATAGTTAAAAATTTGCTCTTTAATTGGTTCAACGGCACTGCGTTCATCTAGATTTTGTTTTGTCCTAACAATAAAATTGTGAAGAATCAATTTGTAGTTTGCATTATGTGGAAAAGTGGGAAAATAATATTCGCTTTGTCTCAGACCTTTCTTTCTGATAGCCTAGTTTCATCAAGTTTTTTTTTAAAAGGCTGGTTAGAAGTTTTACTTTGCAAACTTCACTGCTCCATAAGCAAACTAGTCCACAGAGGGCAAAACAGTGGAAATCAGGTAATTTCCTGAGAATAGCTTCTCTTTTCTTGACATTATAGATGAGAATGGCCTCAAACTACGTAGGGCTTGCTCAAACTAACTACATCACGCACGCCATTATCCTGGAAAGACAGAGGATGAAAAAGCTGGGTTCATTTGCTGGTTCCAGGGAGATGTAGGTTATGCAATTAATAGATAAACTCTTGCAAAGCCTATGGGCTGCTCTGAGGGACTGAAAGGAGCCATGTGAACCTCATTATATGTAAATATCTTAGCACTTTAAATTATGGAAACGCCCTGAAGTAAACTACTGAAATGCAGTTGGATATATTGAAATATACTGGGTGCACAGTAGATGGGATCTTAATTGGTGTCAGAAAGCCAATTACAGGCAATGTGAAGGTTTGTCACCCTTAATTAATATTTCTTAAGCTCTTATAAGTCTGTAGCCTGACAACTATCTTTGTAAAGAGATTCATTTTTAATGGCGTAATAAAATTTTTTCCACTCCAATTATTTTTAAATTTCATATTTTTCAAAAGGATGCATTCCTTTTCAAACAGATATCTGCAATTACTTTTTTTTTTTTTTTTTTTTTTTTACTGAAATCAGAGGCAGTCATGAACTGTATAGAAATAATGGAAGTTCGGTATAGTCAACCACTGACAATGCTTTATTAGGAAGGAAAATGGTGTCGAGAAATTTATAGGGTAGCAAACTGCATTATGCCTAACCTTTTGGACATATTAAAGCATGTCATTTCCAGTCTTACAGCCTCTTGTTATTCATAAATAATAGATAGCACTGGACACAATCATCTGACATTTGTTAAGGTAATAAATATACCCTAAGTGCTGATGGGTCTTGCACTCCATGATTTAAAAGCACACAGCAGAAATTTAATGTAACTTAAAATGTCTTATGTAATTCTATGGATTTGCAGATTCAGTTCAACTCAGCAGATCAGTAAGCACAGAGCTCTGTTGAGTGAACTGTTGTGCTAGGCATCTTTTATTATTGTAAATCAGGACCTTACTTTGGGGAATGACACATGAACTCAAGTCCCTCTTTTCACCCCGGGAATATAAAGGAGAAGAACCTTCATGAGTTTCTTTTCTTTTGTCTAGTCATGCAGAGATGAAGGTAAAGATTTTGGCATCACCTAAACCATTCTCAAACATTGCTTAATAGCTGTAAGTTGAGATGAGGGAGTGGGTTTTGAGATGATATTAGATGCAGGCCTTTAAAGGAGGCCACTCTATCCAATGGTGGGCTCCATCAAGCATTCTGCTTCTTCTGCACTTGAGAACCAGTTATGCCTGGGCTGACCCAGTCTAGGACATACGTGAGCTCTGTGGTACCAGTCACTATCTGATGGCCACAGTTACAGACATGAGGAGTATCAGAAATTCCCCCCCGCCATGTTTTCATACCAGAGCAAATAGAGACCACAAGCATTTTTCAGCCGTTTTGGTGCAAGCAAATCGGGTTGATTCTTTTGCAGGAGTAGCAGCACAGTATTTTGCGCTATATGCCATGCTTTTGACAGAAACCAAGGGAAAGTGTTAGGAATTTGATTGTCTTTCCAATAAAAGACGGTCGATTTCATATTCTTTATCAGAGCTTGATAACCACAGTAAAGAAATTATCCAATGAGACCTATTAAAGATGTAGAACATACTTTGAACACCAAGGAATACTTAGTGCATTTATTTATTATTTATTTTACAGATTATTTTGAAAGTCTTGCTATATACTGCCTCAGTGGTGTCTGAGGTTGGATTTTAAAGCTAAACATTTAGATGTGTTTTCTGGAATATTATTTATGGCATTTCAGGATAGCATTTCTCAAGCTTTAGGGAACATAAGAATCATCTGGAGGCCTGGTTTCTGGGCCTAACCCAGAGATTCTAGTGCTGAAACTTTGGGCAGGACTTGAGGATTTGTGTCTCTAACTAGTTCCAGGTGATGTTAATGCTGAGTGGCACTGATTCAGGACATTTTCCACATTGCTGATGGGCTGTCTTATTTAAGTTCACTAGTCAAGCTTTTGTTGTAGTTTTAAATCCTTATTTTTCCACTCTTGGCTAACACAGTTGAACTCTACCAAAGTGTTGCGTTAAAATAGTCTAATCTTGGACCCTGTACAAGACAGGCAACTTGTCAAACATTCTAGAAACACTGTCCTTACATTATTAATTGAGCATTAACACATTTTCTGCACAATGCCGACTGCTTTGTGTTCATTTATTCAACCTATTTCATCCTTCCAACAATGCTCATCTTATAGCCAACACTACTGGGGCCTGGAGACCGAGTGACATGCCCAAAGTCACACAGTTAGCTATTTGTAGAGCCAACATGCAAACTCAGGTCTTTATGAGCTCAAAGTTTATGTTCTTAACCAATAACACCCAGTCTCATCTTTAACCAGATCTCAAGAACTACATTTCTAGAAAATTCAAGTTGGAAGATTTAGCAGTATTGAACCAGACCTGTTTCTTCATATCTGTTTTATCTTTGTTTATAGAGAAAAATCAAAGCAAGTAATCAAATAATCCAAGCAAAGACTGGCCCAAATTTCACAATTTTTTAAGGAGGTCCACTTCTCCATTTTGTGGCTTCAATGCCCTATGAGAGAGTAAAGGAAGAAGATGGGACTAGGAAGTTGGAAAATAGAAATGCTTTGTCTAGTTTTAGAAATCACTTAGACATTGTGTTTCTAGTCTTATTTAAGAAAGCTGATGAAAGAAAACTTCAAAAAGCAGGAAAATACTCCTTGCAGACTCTGCTAAAACTTTGCCAACATAAAAGAATCATTACCTTTACAGGGACAGTAACAGTTCTAACACATGAAACCACAAACCAACATTCCAGGGCATGGCTTTTAAAAATTATCTTATCATGACCCTCAGTCTAGACATCAGTCCGTGCTCTGGCTGTAGCACTCCCATTGGCAATGCCATTTCTAAAGCAGTAGAGCAGTGGAGGAACAGTGAACTGAGCGTTCCCAGCACACAGGGAAAAATGAAGCTGTTTCTTCCCTAAAAAAATGAAATCGAATGAATTCCAGGCTCATTCTCCCTTCTATTCCTGTGATGACATCCCAACAAAAAATGCATCACTTTTAAAGGTGATGGAAGTGGAAGTGGGTTCGTCTACAGTCAACCACACTAAGCATTATTTCAATATGTGAGTTTTAAAATAGCTTCTGAATTGAGGATATTAAATAGCGAGGCCAGGAAGCTACCTCTACTTTGGCATGGTCAGTCATTAACTTTATATATCTTGAAGACCATGGCGCCTCCTGGTACCTAATCTGTAGCCTGCCAGGAAACACACACACACACACACATGCACACACTTAAGGGAACAGGAAAGTTTGAGTTACAAACTCCAAGCCCATTTCCATGGCTGCTGGCATGTCCGTTTATTCCTAAGCCATCTGGTTCACATTATGCCGTAAGACAAGAAGAAGGCTGCTTCCTGCCCAGATAACCACAGAGAGTTCCCATTTCACTTTCAGTGTGGTCATCTCTTGGCTGGGGTGTGGCTTTGAGAATAAATTGTCTCCAGTTAGGGTTTTTCCCGTTTGTTTTCTTCTCCTCTTAATAGGGATTACAGCGGGCTCTGTGTGGTTAGCGGGGTGATGCTTGGCTCGTGATTAGTTCATTCATTCACACTGTCTTGCAGGACCGTGAGCCTGGCATTTTGTTGCAATAAGATTTGCAAACAAGAAAAATTGGGCTGTTAGATTCCATTCACTCAAGTTGTTATGAGGATTTCAAGGAAATTGTAGGCTTGTCTTACTATAAAGCAGAATCAAGAATCTATTTTTAGGGGATCCTACTCCGGGGCTTTTCTTGGTGTGTTGCCATCTTTCTTAGCTCTCAGACCCAACACAAACCCTCTCTGGCTCAGTAATGGAGGAAATGTCCATCCTCCTTTTTGCCTTTGCATATTTCTCTAAAGGACACAGAGAGGCTTTGTTGTCTTTGTGGTCACCGGGTCCGCTTTACACAGATGCCTATTAATCACTTCACTATGGAGACAGACACATCCATCATATCACAGCAGCTCAGAAACAGGCCGTCCAGTGAAAGGGGGTGAGAGGGGAAAGTGCACACTTAACCATTTCGAGTTAGGTTACTGGCTGCCTGGGTCTTACACACTTAGGGTGGTAATTGGGGTGGCGGTGAGTAGAGCTCCTCCTTTGTATTTAGCTTAATAGGTGCGATTGGTTTTACGTATTTTTGCTTGTCTGTTTTGCTTCACATTTTGATAGGACAGATAACATCTCCCAGCTGTTTGTGTAAGGTGCAGGGGATAAGTAGATTGAAAGTTTTAATTTTAAAAACAGTAATAATAAATGCAGGTAGACTAGCTGTGCTTTTGATGCAATGATACTGACTCTTTGAAGCCAAGAGTTTTTCGATAATGGATTCGATGTGGAACAGAGCAAGCTGAAAGTTAGCTTTCTCAGGTAAGAGAAACTGCAGATAAATTAACCAAGAACTTTCCTTCTATGAGTGGCAGATCTTCTAAACCTCTTTTTTAATCATTCAAGGCTGTCCACAGCCTTCCAAATGATGTTTCTAGCTCTTGCTCTTATATTTTCTCTACAAGTGCTCATTCATGTATGCATTCCTTTACTATTTATTTAAAAGATATTGACTGAGCACCTTTCTGCCTGAAGATTCAGTGATGAGTTTTAGCAGTCCAGGTGAGAAAAACAAGTATCATACTAGTGATGATTTTAGGATAAAGGAAATGCAGAACTCTGGGGACACTTGTAGAAAGAAGAACTTACCTGGCCTAAGGAGTCAGAGAAGGCTTCCCCATTTAAGCTGAGCCCTAAAGATAGGGTCTGATGAGTGGGAAAGTGAGTAGGGATATTCCAGGCAGAGGGAACAGCCTGTATGAGAGCCATGAAGCAAGCTAGCGTATGGAAGGGTGGCTCATGCCTATAGCCTAAGAGACTAGAAGGGAGTTAGACTATTTGCTATTACTACGGCCTTCCCTTTCCTTCCCTCCAAGCCTCAGTTCTTGTTGCTCTCTCCACTCCAGCTAAAATCCTGTGCATCTTTAAGGCTTAGCTCAAATACCATCTCCAATGTAAAGCTTTTGCCCACTGTTGAAGCAGAAGTGATATATCTCATGACATAGCCACACTTTGGATGGAGTTGTGTGCAAGCACTTGCCTTCTTCCCTGCTGGTTTATGCCTCATTCATCGTTGTCCTTCCCCGACACCTAGTGCAGTGCTTGGTAAATGTTTGCTGAAGGCAGCCACAAAGATGCTTGGAGCCAAAACCTTGTTATACTAGGAGAGTGATAATAAAGACACAGCCCAACCCTAAGTTAGGGGAAAACATCATTTCTAAAGCAAATTGTCTGAGCCTGGTGCGAGGTTCCCTTTGCACAGAATAGTATCCGTGAGCAGGGCTACTAGAAAACATTTTTTAAAATAAGGAATGTAGTGTTTGATATTTCAAAATTTATTAACATGGTCATCATAGGAAAAGTCAGAATTATACTGGGCTTCCTCTTGGTTTACAGTTTACAATTGTTCTTATTTTGAATCACATGTTGCAGGGCCTGGGGGCAGGGTCCTTCATAATCTTTTCATTGCTTTGGACTCTAAAGAACTTCAAATTACTTCTCTGAGGCCTCCCTCCAGCATCTGAAAACTCTCACCTCAGGAAAAAAAAAAAAACAGTGGAGATTCTATTCTTTCTCAGTTCTGCCAATTTAAGACATGATTTCAGAGAAATTTCTAAGCCAGGGTGTGCCTTGCTTCCTGCAATAGGAAGGTGGAAAGAATAACCATTTAGTACCTTATGACTGGTGAGAAATAGCTGGTGGTTAATGAATCAATGCAAAGGATTTTTCAAATATTGTTTTCATTACTAATGCCCCATTTTCAATTGGTGAGAGCAGAAGAGGATGCAGGGGTTGGAAGAGGAAGGAATTTCAAGACCCTAGGGTAGAGAAGCCAACTCTGATTGTTCTCTCTGCAGTGGGAGGATACCTGAGGAGGGGAGTATACCACCCTCCAAGGGCCCTTCACCTGCCCAGGGTTTCCATGCAACATCTGAAGCAAGGGATACTCAGCTCTAGCCTGTTGCCCTTTGCCCTTTGCCCTTTGCAGGGATGCATTTTTGTTTTCTAATTATTCAGTTCCACTGGAGCACTCAGTTGTTGCAAATAACCCATTTATCGTCATCGACTCTTTTGGATTTTTCCCAGAACTAATTTCATTTTTGAAATAGTTTCTCTTCTTATTGTTTTGAGCAAATTACTGAGCACCTTTATAGATTTATTTTTATTTGTCTGATAGATGCTACTATTAAAGTTCTTTTATATGATTGGATAGAATTTATTTCCATGACTTCAAAAGCAAGGGGGTAGTCGCTCTAAAGATGACCCACTAAGTTTAGAAGTTCATTTAAAAATAGCTCTACAATGTATTGAAAAGCCATTTATTCAGCAATCGAGTATTGAGTTATCCAACTAAAAGCTCTGTGGATGGCAAGGGTTATAAATGCAGAAAAAATGTGGTACTTGCCCAGGATTTGTACTCCACTGAGAATCCAACTATAATTGCCAACATTTTCCACTTTTGTTGTTTTAATTATTTCAAAATTCAGTAACTATAGGCATCCTGAAACAGTATGTGTTCCCTTATATTGCTTCGAAATCTCATATCACCTTTTTGCCTGCATTTAGAAGGCATGAAGTTTAGACCTGGAAGCACAGGTCTACTCCTCTCCAGTGGGAGACCAATAGCAAATGGAATCCAATGGAGCAGCTGCGACTATCACTTGGAAGCCCTTTGTGAGCCACTAACCCACCACTCCTCCTTTGTGGCTTCTTTTGAGCTTTAGATTTATCCAGCAAACTACAGCATTTAAGCTCTTTCCTATTTTTTATTTCCTTTGATTCTTGTAACAACCCAGTAAGGCAGTAAGATTAGGTGTGTTCACCTCATGCTACAGATTAAAAAACTGAGGCCCAGAGATGTTAAACCACTTGCCAAAAGGTCGCTCAGCCAGTAAGTGGGAGCCTGCAATTCCAAGCCCACTGAGATCTTCTCTAGCTGCTTACATCACCACCACTGACCAGTCTGCTGTTTCCAAGCCTTCACAATGGCTGTGCCACAAAGTTGACTTGATCATTTCTGTGAATGCTTCTTTGGCCTTTTTCATGATACAAGCAGAAAGCTTTAAGTTTGAAAGGCATTTCCAAAAATAACGTTTACCTTATCTTCTTCAACTGCACTTTCAACTTACTCTCTGATCTGTTTCTATCTTTGGACATTTCTGAATTTACACCAGCAGATGAGGAAAGCCCTGTGCCTCCCCATGGATAGATGAAGAGATGCAAAAATGTTTTTAAGGCCACTCTTTATATAACAAAATGAGACGGGGGAAAAAAATCTGTCTGAGATACCATTTTCCTGAAAGGTCAGATCCTACTTAACTTGTTAACAACCAAAAACCTGAACTCAAATATCATCCACTAAAAAAGAGTTCTTCCCAGTGAAAGAATAAGTAGCTTTCATGAGTCCAAAATAGCCAAGGACCTTCAGACATGAAAGAAGAATGATATTTGGGAGCTACAAGTAAGGCTAAGAAGCAATGGATACATGTGAAAAATTTGCAATCCTCCCAGGGAAACCAATGGATTGCTCTAGCTTTACTCTCTCCATGTTCCTTTTAAACTGAGAGGGCAATTTAAATAATAGAATGCCAAAGTCAATTATAAATAGCTTCCTATTATAATACACATTTATTGGGAATATCCAGTCCCCCTAAATTTGGTTGCCTGGAAGGGTTTCATGAAACACTCATAGCCATGAAAAACATACGTAATACACCCCTACCCCATCACTGGGATCTAGCCTGTGTTAAACTCCCACTGAAATCACCAAGTCAATGAGGGAAATTAAAACCCATTTTATCCACAGGTGTACATTTGTGTGCAATTATATGTAGGGGATTAAAAATGATGTTCAGTAGAACCCCATACATAATCAAAATTGAAGAAAAATCAGTTGCTATTTTAGCATAATAAGGAAATGCAAATTTAAGAAAGAAAGAAAATTTTCATTAGCACACTTCCTTGGTGAATAGGTATTAAAATATATTTGAATGCAGGACAACCTGCTGTTTGGGGAGCTTCACACATAAAAGGTGTGAGTTACAGCCAAATTATCCGGCTGTTTTTTGCTTCTCAGTTTCTACCCCTTAATAGCTGATGGAGATAAATCTGGAAATATTTGAAAAGCATCACATTTGGAAATTATTTGATATCTTACCATCTTGCACGCTCTTTCCTTATGGTGAATTACCTCAACTGCCTTTTATTACCGAGGGTATTTGTTGGGTCACAGAATCTTTATTTCTTAAGAGATATTTGCTGCTTCTACTTAAGTCACAATCCTTTGTCACAGGACAATCATTTCCACAGCAACCAACTGTGATGTCACAACTGAAGGGAGGAGGACCCTTAGGAAGGAAAGAAAAAGAGAATGTACTTTTCAGGCTAAGGTTTCTGGGTTTTAAAACCATCACTTCAGAAATCAAAATATTTTAGCAGAAAAACCCCCATGACAAAGCTTCAAGGTCTCAGCTGTGACAAAGACAACATTTCAGTAGAAGTTTAAGGGTTGCATGTTGTGGGTTTGGGAAGGGGTAGAGATTTTTATTTCCTTTCATTCTAATTCTGTGCCACTGATACCTGCCAGTAAAATACATTAAATATATTCCAGAAAGAGTTGATTTAGTAGATGAAAAATGTGTCTCCCGAGACCAGAGAAGGTACATTTTCTGTCGTGCTATCATTTCCATAATAGGAACAATGTTTACATTTCTGCAGCCCATGCAGTGCCTCTAATGTATTCGTGTTCTTTCACTCTCCAGAGGCAGGAATTGAGGTCTTTGAGATTTTATTTTTTAGCGACTGCATCAAGCACTTAAGATCTGACAATTGTGATGTGTATTCTCACTTGGCATTAAAAAATAAAAGCTTCAGTGTTTGCATTTGATTAGAGTAGCTCAGCTGGGTGGCTGATTAAGCAGGAATAGTGAAAGCACCTTCCTTCGGAAACACTGATTCCTGGTTAATGTAGTGTAAGATTATGGACGGGTATAGTCACGTAATTTTTATTAAATTGAAGAGATTAGCTCTGCTGAAAAATCTCACTGTGACAGCAAACTCTAGGTGCAATAATGGGACCTAACACTTAAACCCACTACAGGGCCCCAAATGGTCTTATTTCTAAATCTTCTTTCAGTTCCAATGAGAGAGCTTCATTCAAATATTCAGCATATTCACCTGAAATTGAGTTTGCACTGTTGTTGTTTTTTTTTTGAGAGGTGATGCAAAATCAGCACAAACATTTGTAGTCTGTGAACTTTAGCTTTATTCTCTCAGTGTAAATAAAAACGACACACACTGTCTTTCCTCTAGTTGCTTGAAAGGGAAACATACTTTTCCCCAGACAGAGGCTCGGGTGGCCACAAGGGGGTCATCGGAAAACATCCCAACTGGAAGCCTAGAGTGTTGTGTGATTTGTTCGGTTAACATGCGTAAAATTGTTGCCTCTTCCTCCAGACTCAGGATAACTTAGTTATCCCAATTCTAGGAGGGGAAGATTAAAAAGCCATAAAGAGGGAAAGAAAGATAAATAACTTTTGAAAGCCAAAACCTCCCATATTCCATGGAGTGAAGCAGGGTAGAAAGTGCAGGTACTGGAGAGAGTGAACAGCACTTTTCCTTCCTTCCCTCCTTTCCTTCCTTCCTTCCTTCCTTCCTTCCTTCCTTCCTTCCTTCCTTCCTTCCTTCCTTCCTTCCTTCCTTCCTTCCTTCCTTCCTTCTTTCCTCCCTCCCTCCCTCCCTCCCTCCCTCACTCGCTCCCTCACTCGCTCCCTTTCTTTCTTTCTTTCTTTCTTTTTTGAAAAGGAGTCTCGCTCTGTCGCCCGGGCTGGAGTGCAGTGGTCTGATCTCCGCTCCCTGCAACCTCCGCCTCCCAAGTTCAAGCAATTCTTTACCCTCAGCCTCCAGAGTACCTGGGATTACAAGCCCCTGCCACCACGCCCGGCTAATTTTTTTATTTTTTTATTTTTATTTTTATTTTTGGTATTTTTAGTAGAGACGGGGGTTTCACCATCTTGGCCAGGCTGATCTTGAACTCCTGACCTCGTGATCCACCTGCCTTGGCCTCCCAAAGTGCTGGGATTACAGGCATGAGCCATGGCAGCCGGCCTGAACAGCACTTTTTTAGACAACAAAGAAGGCTACAAATGGAGTCCATTTACATACTGCACACGAGGGGATTGGGGAGGATTAATTAGTTAATGTTTGGCAAGCTGAGCTTGGAAGACAAGTTGTGCAGAGGTGCTATTGTCACTTATTACTGTTATTAATTAACAAGGTGAATGCTAAACAAAAACAAGCCTCGGGGTGTGCTTTCATTTCTTAACGCCATATGCGATGTCTATTGCAGGAGTGATTCGGGAAAGTTACCTCAAAGGCCACGACCAGCTGGTTCCCGTCACCCTCTTGGCCATTGCAGTCATCCTGGCTTTCGTCATGGGGGCCGTCTTCTCGGGCATCACCGTCTACTGCGTCTGTGATCACCGGCGCAAAGACGTGGCCGTGGTGCAGCGCAAGGAGAAGGAGCTCACCCACTCGCGCCGGGGCTCCATGAGCAGCGTCACCAAGCTCAGCGGCCTCTTTGGGGACACTCAATCCAAAGACCCGAAGCCGGAGGCCATCCTCACGCCACTCATGCACAACGGCAAGCTCGCCACTCCGGGCAACACGGCCAAGATGCTCATTAAAGCAGACCAGCACCACCTGGACCTGACCGCCCTCCCCACCCCAGAGTCCACTCCAACGCTGCAGCAGAAGCGGAAGCCCAGCCGCGGCAGCCGCGAGTGGGAGAGGAACCAGAACCTCATCAATGCCTGCACAAAGGACTTGCCCCCCATGGGCTCCCCTGTGATTCCCACGGACCTGCCCCTGCGGGCCTCCCCCAGCCACATCCCCAGCGTGGTGGTCCTTCCCATCACGCAGCAGGGCTACCAGCATGAGTATGTGGACCAGCCCAAAATGAGCGAGGTGGCCCAGATGGCGCTGGAGGACCAGGCAGCCACCTTGGAGTATAAGACCATCAAGGAACATCTCAGCAGCAAGAGTCCCAACCATGGGGTGAACCTTGTGGAGAACCTGGACAGCCTGCCCCCTAAAGTTCCACAACGGGAGGCCTCCCTGGGCCCCCCGGGAGCCTCCCTGTCTCAGACCGGTCTAAGCAAGCGGCTGGAAATGCACCACTCCTCTTCCTACGGGGTTGACTATAAGAGGAGCTACCCCACGAACTCGCTCACGAGAAGCCACCAGGCCACCACTCTCAAAAGAAACAATACTAACTCCTCCAATTCCTCTCACCTCTCCAGAAACCAGAGCTTTGGCAGGGGAGACAACCCGCCGCCCGCCCCGCAGAGGGTGGACTCCATCCAGGTGCACAGCTCCCAGCCATCTGGCCAGGCCGTGACTGTCTCCAGGCAGCCCAGCCTCAACGCCTGCAACTCACTGACGAGGTCGGGGCTGAAGCGTACGCCCTCACTAAAGCCGGACGTACCCCCTAAACCTTCCTTTGCTCCCCTTTCCACATCCATGAAGCCCAATGATGCGTGTACATAATCCCAGGGGGAGGGGGTCAGGTGTCGAACCAGCAGGCAAGGCGAGGTGCCCGCTCAGCTCAGCAAGGTTCTCAACTGCCTCGAGTACCCACCAGACCAAGATGGCCCGCGGCAGAGCCGAGGACGAGCCGAGGACGCTGGGTCCTCCTCTCTGGGACACAGGGGTACGCACGAAAATTGGGCCGCGTGGTTTGGTGAAGGTTTGCAACGGCGGGGACTCACCTCCATTCTCTTCCTTCACTCTTCCCCCACACCCTACAATAGGTCGGTCCCACAAAAGACTTCAGTTATCATCACAAACATGAGCCAAAAGCACATACCTACCCCATCCCCCATATACACACACACATGCACACAACACACACACACACACAGAGGTGAACAGAAACTGAAACATTTTGTCCATAACTTAACGGGACGTGGCCACACTGGGTTTGCGTTCCAACCTGCAAAACACAAATACATTTTTTAAAATCATGAAAATTTAAAAAGACAAAAAAAAGAATTCATTGATAATTCTAACTCAGACTTTAACAATGGCAGAAGTTTACTATGCGCAAATACTGTGAAATGCCCGCCAGTGTTACAGCTTTCTGTTACAGCAGATAAATGCCATGTTGGGCAACTATGTCGTAGATTTCTGCTCCTCCTCTCTTTTAATGAAATAACGTGACGGTTAACGCAAGTAACTCTTTATTTATTGTTCACCCTGTTTTTCCTTAAGGAAAGGACTCTTCCAGATATCATCCTATGAACAGCTCTTCCGAAAGCCCATTGAAAGTTAAACTATTTAACGTGAAAACCATTAACTGGAATAATTGAGTTTCTTTATTTTTACAATAAATTCACTGAGTAAATAAGTTGGAGCTGGAATTCTGAGCTTTGTGTTTGGACTGTCTGGTCTGTAGCTAAAGGAAAAAGTTAGGAGAGGAATATTTATTTAAATCTATCAGTTCATTTGCTGGTCAGGTCTCTGGCCTATAAACATGCAAAAAAATTAATTCATGTCAAAGTCCTTCCAGATCCTAATTTCTAAAGCAATCAGGAGAGAAGATTTTAGAATGGCACATCATATCCTATTGGTGCCAACATGGTTTTGTCCATGGTTCCGACTTTCTGTGAAGGCACCAGCTTGCAATATGCCATCTCATTTCATGTTGCATGTGAGACAGCAAACAAAATCCACAAACGGTGTGAACTAATTAATATGCTGGCTGCTACCTTGCATAAATTAATGATTTGATCACACGGGTTCTTCGTGGGGTTACATCTGTGAATAGCCTGTTTTCCACATGTAAATTTGTGCCTTACACCTTGAGTTGTGTACACGTGTAAACTGTCGTTATGATCAACTTTTCCCCCTTTTGAAATAAGTGCAGATATTTATTTAACCCTCCCTTCCCCCCACCCCCCCTCCAGCCCTCTGGAAAACTGGAGTCAAGCAGATGGAAGAATGCAGTGGTGATAGTTGTCATGCTACAGCCTGAGAACGCTGGGCAGCACCACACCCTCCAATGCACACTGCCTTCTAGTTGTGCCAACTCGAACCACCCTTTGGCTGTGCTGCCAAGCATGGACCCCAGTGTTGTGGGTGGGAAATCCCCTTTCATCCTCGAGAGCTCCCTGCTTCCCTTAGATTATTTCAATACGGTGATTAGCAAATAAGGATTTGCTAGCAGAAAAGGGACTAACGTCCCATTCCTCTTTTCTGCTGTGTCCACTGGCTAGAGAGCAGGCTGTGTGTGGTTGGGCAGACACCTGGGAGGAGTCCCCAAGCCATGTGCATAGCACACACATGCAGTGCACACAAAGAAATGACATGGAAATAGATGCAGGCAGGCTGGTCCCTGCTGTGATTAATGAGTAACTCCAGGTACAAGTCCGACCACAATGGATGCTGCAAAAACGTTGACTGGGGCAAAGGATTTTTTGTTTTATTTTTTATTTTGTTATTATTGTTTTTAGGGGATGGGAGGTGATGTGTGTTTTTCTCCCCTTGGTTTTCATTTGCTCAACACAAAAGGGACTTTTGTTTACTCTATCATGAACAAAGGAACTGTCCACATACTGTAAACCATGAGCAGTGTTGTTGTTTTAAACAGTTATACAGTATATTTGGTGGTCTCTTTGTCTGTTTTTATTTCCAGTTGGATCTTCTGGGTTTAGTTTTGTCTTTAAAAAGAATTCAAAAAAAGACTGACAATGACAGTTTTGAGTTGGATAGTGAAAAAGTGGAGCCTCCATAATCAGTTGGTTGCCTTCAGACCTAAGTACTTAGCTGAGGGTGAGAGCCCTTTGTTCCAAAAGTCCATTGCAGTTTTGCTGTTGTTTAGGGGTAGGTGATGGTGGTGGTTGTTTTCACTTTTTTTTTTTTTTGGCTTTTGTAATGGAATCCATGTTCACATCCTGTAAACTCTGTCCCCTGAAACCCTGAAGTATTTTCTAGAAATTGAAATACTGTTTTCTTCCTTGAATTTTCTCTAGAAATGCAGAAATTAGGAAGGCGATGGGTCTGTATCCCCCGACCCCTTCTTTCCCATGCTTGACTCCCGAGAGTACTGGCTGTACAGCACCCATCATTGACGTGAGCGGCTGTCTTGTCCAGTATTTGTGGGCCTCACTGCCTCAGCTGTTAAGGAGACCTGTGTCAAAACTTACATCCACATTCCTACGCCCCCACAACCCATCACTTCTGGTGTTAACCCTAAAATACCCACATGTATTGAGCTGGTCTTCTGCATTTAAGTATTTCTTCCCATTTGTTTTCCCCACTGTGTGTGGGGGGAGGGTCCATAAACCCGAGTGTGCCTTTGCTTTCCACCCTTGCTAGACACTGGTAGATGCAACAAATTCAGATTTGTATTTGTTATAAAGTTGTAAAAATATTGTGATGTCACCAATTTTCCTTCCATCTCCACATCCCCTAACATCTGATTCACGACTTAATGTATGTTGTAAAAAAGGAAAAAAAAAAAAAAAAGAAAGAAAGAAAGGGAAAAAAGGAAAAAAGCAAGGAAAAGGCTCTTTATTACTTAAAAGTAATAAAACCTGACTGTTCTACATTATCTTTTGTGTCCTGAATGCTTTTATTTATCTCTTAATTTTTCCTTTTCAAGCTGCTCTCCCCACCCTTTGTGGGTATGATTCTACTCTTTCCTCCATTTCTATCTGGCTTCCAAAGCGTACATAACTATAGAGTTTGATGTATTTGTTTGCAGTGTCCACACCCAGCCACCCCCACCCAAATTATTGACGGTTTCTCTGCTCAAACCCAGCCTGGAGCAGGATTTTAGCAGAAGCCATCGGTAATTAAAAGGCAGAGCACGCATTGGCTCCTTCTATTCATTTTATGCATTTTCTTTTTATGGGCTTGTTCATCATCAAACATTTATGGTAGGCTTGATAGTTTAAGAGATCAAGGCTAGGATTTTAGTATGTAGGGTCCACTAAAAATAGATCTTTGCACAGATGTGACTTCAGTCTTTTTACATATTAATAAGGTGGAGGGGGCTGGATTTTACTCCTTGTTAGCATTTATCTTTTGTAACCCAGTAGACACGGTTGGAGGTATATTGGGACACAGCGCTTGATTCTTCTTTTGCAAAAGAGCATTATGAAATGCCTAGATCAGGTTTTCCTCTAGGGGTGTTTTTAAAACAATTATTTTAATAAGTCTTCAGCTATAGTATTTTACTTTTGACCCTCTGACTTTTTTTTTTTTTTTTTTTTTTATGTTTTAAGTCAGTTGAGTGTGGGAAGCTGCAGGTTGAGGCCTCAGTTCATACCTATAGTAACCCAGTAACCTTTAGATTGCCATCTCCAATTGTGTTTCTTGAATTACATCCATAGCGCCTGGCTCTGTTAGGCACAAAGTTGACTAGAATGTAGTTTCTACCTCCTCATTTGCAAAGAGAGACTGACATGGCCATTGTAGTTGCCATTTGGAGGTAAGAACAAAGTACTGATGAAGCTCCCTAGATGTTAGGGTCACAATATTTGTGCTGGTTCTTAAAGAACGAGTTCTCTGAACAACTAGCCCAGGCAGAGGGGACATCCTTTGCAAAGGCACCAAGTGTGCTCTTTGGGAAGCAAAAGGTTCAGCAGGCCTTGTGCGGGGTCTGTGAGAGAGCTTGGCAGGGCAAGTCCAGGAAAGGGGGGTTGGAGACAGGCCAGGAGGGACCTGGTTCCCATATGCTAGGATTTTAGCTGAAGCAGGAGTGCTCCCCTGCTTTGGAGTAAATAAAACAACAAACACTTGTGCTTGGGAAAGCTACTTGGCCATTATGTGGGAAGTGGATTGGCCCAGAGAGGGACGGCAGGTCAGCTGGGCAGTTTGCCAGATGGCATGTCAAGTGTGTAAGAGCAACACAAGTGAAAACCCCACATCCAAGGTCAGATTCTTTAGGACAGACTCAGCTCTGTGATCATCCCTTTTTGCCAGAAAGAACTTCCGTGGTATGTAATTGGCAGGTTAGCTCTGCCCGGTTATACCCAAATGTCTGGTTATACCAAACTGACAGAACGACCAACATCTAGCATGACCCTTTCATTTTAAAAATGGGGGAAGCTTTGCAAGGCTGAGGCGGGTGGATCACGAGGTCAGGAGATTGAGATCATCCTGGCCAATATGGTGAAACCCCGCATCTACTAAAATGCAAAAAATTAGCCAGGCGTGGTAGCGTGTGCCTGTAGTCCCGGCTACTCGGGAGAATAGGGGAATCGCTTGAACCCTGCAGGCGGAAGTTGCAGTGAGCTGAGATTGTGCCACTGTACTCTAGCCTGGTGACAGAGCAAGACTCCATCTCAAAAAAAAAAAAAAAAAAAAAAAAAAAAAAAAAAATTCCTGGGGGAAGCTGAGGTCCGCTGAGTGAAAGGATTTGCTCATGCTCCAAAACTAGTGGTAGAGCAGCTATTCTGAAAACAAATTCATAGTCTCTTTCCCCCATTCATTCAGATCAGTAGAGTAATACTAGCTAGAAAGATTTGATCCCACTCACCTATCTAGATAGCATTCCCATCTTTCTCAGTCATCCTTTCTCATAGGAAGCCCTTCATACACACCCACCCTTCACCAGCTGGGCTTCCTAGATCCCCTCATCTGGGCCAAGGCAAGGGGTTGGAAAGAAGCTTGGATCATGTAGGCTTGAAGCATACAGTCCCCGCAGTGCAACCTGATACTTGGTCTCGTGGCTTTTGCTGCAGTCAGCTTTGTTCTGGGCTGCTGAAGAGGTGAAAGAGGCTGAACAGGTGTAGCCAGTATTTTATCTGGGGCCCCGGGGATGTCCCTGCTCAGACACAAAAACTGCCTCAGACAACCCTGATTTTTTATTGTGTTTGCTTGCTTGCTTGATTTTTACAAGGTTAAAGGTTTCTGCAGTGCTTTTAGACTGTTTTTCCAAAGCAGTGGCTGTCCTGATGCAGCTACCAGGCTAGGTGTTTCATGGGATCAGAGATGACATCTTGGACCTGAATGTTTTCCTCAAGGGCCATGTCAGATAAACACAAAAAACTGGTCTCATTGTTCAGCCTTGTAATTTGGCAGAAGCCAACTCAGATGCTCCTGGACCCCAGCGCCTAGGTTTTACTGCCTGAACAAAAGCTCTTTCAACAAAAAGTCATTCAGCAAGTAAAAGTGTCAGAAAAGCACCTCTCATTTCAGACACTGGTACATTTTGCTTGAGGGGAAGTGGTGAGGGGAATTTAAAAGAACCCTTTAGTAACAAAATAACATGATTAAGAGCATAATCCTTTTCCTGGCTCAGCCCTGTGACAGCTGGGTGCTTGGACTCAGTAACCCTTAGAAACCCACATCTCTCCCTTGTCTTAAAACCAGGTGATGACGTGTCTCTTCTACAGAAGTGGGAAGGAAGGGCTCACATTTATTGATTGGGACTGTCAGACAGATGGGGATCTTCAATATTCCATTTAGGGTATTGTGTATCCCTCACTCTAACCCCCCCGGGGAAGACTGGAGTTAGGGGGCGGTTGACCTCTACAGAGGGTTACGGCTGAACTGATGTGCATTAAATGTGGCTGGCAGGGAAATGTGCAGATGTCCCTCTAGCAAATGGAAATGAAATTTGAGCAAATCAAGAGAGGCAGCTGAATAGTGGGGGGTTTCTCATTCCCCTCTGCAAACACATCTATGCACACATGTGCATACACAAATGTCATGGGGCTTTTTCCTCTTGGTGTCTAGTATCAAAAATGTCACAGAGGTTGGAACCCATGTATACTGACCAAGTGGTCCTTTTGGGAGGGCGTTCTACCCTTTCCCTGGCAAAACATGGGTTCCACTTAAGCACTTTCTGGTCAAAGGTGAGTGTCATAAACTACGGTTTAAGAAATGGGACCCAGGACGTTTGCAGAGGAGATGAGACACAGGTCCCTGCTAGCCCACTGGCACTGGCTGAGGCAGCTAACAACTTTTTCATTCTTCCTAATCACCTTCAGATAAAAGACTCTCTTGAGAATCATTAACGTCATTCCCAAAGCAAGTCATCCCTCCTGCTAACAGGCTGCAATAATGGTCCAAATAAGGGGAAGCTAATGAAGGGGGAAAGTTGGTAACCATGAAATCAGAAGCACTTTTCATTGACGGATTTCAAGAGGAACAACAACAACAACAACAACAAAACAGATGAGGGTGACATTGTATAAAATATCAAATGCCAGGACACTAACATGAAAGAAACTCATGTAGATTCTTAGGGGTTTCCTAGGATGAGAAAGATGATGAAAAACCATTTCATGAGCCAACCACTCTCTTTTTTCCTGTACATACAACTGCCCTTACCACACACATTATGGGGTGCTCAGAAAGTGGGCTGCTCTTAGCAAACTTCATATTAGTTCCCTGGCATGAATACTGAACATTTTGCACATCTAGTCCCATGTCAAAGCGGAAGTGTGAATTTCAGTAATATGGCTAAGGTTTATTTAACAAAAAAATGAAAAGTGGAAGGGTACCCCCCACCCCCTAGAGGGGGGCAGGGCTTCCAATTGTCAACAACAATGACATTTTGCATTTGTAGCACTTTACAGCTTGCAGATATAATCTTGTCCATTATGTTGCTTAATCCTAATAACAGCCTAGTGGGGTGGGCAGCATATATATGATTGTTCCCACTTCAAAGAAACAGGAGTTTAGAGAGAAGGGATCTATTGAGCACTGATCAACATAGTAATGTAGTCATATTTCAAAAACCTGTGTGTCCACATCACCCCCCTCAGCTCTCTTGGGGACACCTTAGGTTACACAATTACTCCGCTTCACTGAAGGGGAAGAGTCTCCTACAGCATTTCCCAGGGGAGACCGTTACAACAATAAAGTCCCCAAAATAAAGGCTAGGCACACACATTCTATTTTAAGGGCATTGTGCTCTAATATTTTTCCATCGTTAAAGAACACAATCTTCCTTCCTGCGTCTGCAGAGCCCTGATGCCAGCAGTGTTATTAGGAACTGTCAACAAAGCAGGAAAAGAGGGAGCTGGAGCCCAAGTCAGGACCTCCCTTCTGGGGGCACACCCTGCCACTTTAGGGACTGTGTCACCAACTGCCTCTGTGAAAGAAAAAGGATGAAAGCCTCAGCTTTTGTAGCTGCTTCATCCTGTTCAGTCCACAGAGATCACAAAAAAAATTTAGGAAGCTTGTAAGAACCCAGGATGAATCAGAAGCAGAGAAGAAGAAATGCCCTGTGCCTAGAAGGGTGAAGAACTTGTCCAGCCTCAGAACATGGAGGTAAAGTTAGTTTGAAAGTAAGAGACATGTAAGAAATATCCACTGTTGTCATTTCACTTCAGCTCCACGGTCACTGTAGCACCATGGGTACCAAAGCAACCATCTGACTTTACCCCTGATATCGATGATTGAATGATTTGGTTGAGTGCCTAGAAAAATCTTCCACTAGGAGACAGAAGAGAGAGCTCAGCTCTACTTAGGGACCCGTCTTCCTCCTCCATGTCGCTACCCCTCATTCCACGTTGCTACTGCCACAGACAAGCCTTCCTTGAGTTAGTGAGCTGTAAGTGCGTGTGGTGCAAGACAGACAGCACCATCTTCTCTGGCGTGGGTGCCCAGCCTTCCTCCTGCCCTCGGGGCAGCAGTGCCTGGCTGATCATCACACAGACCTATGCTATGGCACTCTGAATAAGCCAGCATCTTCCACTCACCCCTCTCACAAATGACCTCCGACAGATTCCACTCAGAGGGAGGAGAAAATGGGCATTCTTCTTAGAACCCCCGCTGTTCTCTTTGTGTTTGCTTGTTGCTGTTTGTTTGTGAGACAATTGAAGCCCTGTTCACAGTAAACAAAGCCTTGTCTCAGAACACAAATATGCTTCTTAGTGAATAGGGAGAGGCTTGGTTGCAATCAACTATGGCAGCTCTGGTATAAAATATATATGTAATTCCAACTGCCTTGCAATGATTACTTAATTATGTACCCAATAAAGGTAACTACTCTGGAAACAATTAACTTTCCCTGATCAGACGGGTCAGAGTCCATAGCCAGTCAACTTTGGAAAGGAAATTATATATTCCAAAGTGGTGTATGTGTATGTGTGTGTGTGTGTGTGTGTGTGTTGCGTGAAACAAAGTTGTCTCTTGAAGACTGACGTAGGTGTTGACTGATTTGAATTCTTATTTGTGTTTAATTTTATTTAAGAAAAGATTTATTCCCCTCATTTCCAGGGTGAAGAGAAGGCCTGTGATCACATTTCATGCTTGGGGAGAAAAGATAATGTGTTAGACTTATATGTATGAATAGAAACAGGTAAATAGTCATATTTCCTTCTAACTTTGTAATTTAAACAGCGTAAGTCAGTAGGGAAGGGTTGTAATTGAAGCCAAAGTAAGTGAGGTGAAAATTACTAGGTGTTGGAGCATCTGCATCTCATTTTAATTAGGTGACTGTAATAGCAAGATCAAAAACTTTTCCTTGTCACTCAATCTGTTGGGCTTTCTGATCGAGAAACCAAAGGGATTGTTTTGTCTTCAGGAAAGGGTGACCTAAAACAATCCTCTCCAATTACCTAGGCAGAGCAGCAGACAGATTTGGGCTCAGAGATGAGTGAGGCTCAGGGAAGGTGTGTTGTGAGACCAAGGTACTCTAAGACCAGCCCCACAAAGGCCAGCCCCTAAAGCCTTTAGGGACAGTGATTCTTAATTTGGCAGCTTGGAGTTTTTTCCCTTCCCACAAGGCAAAGTAGCTTAGAAGAAAACACATCACATCATGAGTCTTGTGGGCCTGGGTTCTAGTCTGAGCTAGCCTCACCATTTGTGGGTCATCATTTGGGACAGTCTTTCAAATTCTTGGCACCTCATTTTCCTCATCTGTACAATGGACTTAATGATAGCTGCCCTGCCTACCTTACAGGAGTGCGTAAAAGTCACATGAGGTGAATGTTCCACCTCTTCTCCAATGGGATATGCTCCTCTTCTTCAATGTGCGTAGAAAATGAGATCCCAGTCCTCTAAGTTTTCAAATTAAATGACCTTGAGTTCCCATCCTGCTGATAATGAAAATGTCTTTTTCTCTTCCGTAAATACTCCTTATCTGTCAACAAAAGCAGCCAGAGGGACCAGTTAAACAAAAGCCCTGCCTAGTCTGATAAAGAGTTCTGGCTCCTTTTCACAGATGAAGCCATCTCAGCCACGTGATGCCCATATCAAGGCCTGGGGGGCTCCACACACTGCAACTCTGTCTTCCTTGTCCATTCCCAGATGAAGAGTCCAGGGAGAACTGTTTATGCTCTTGATGCAGGGCAGGCAAGCCAAAAGTGGAGCTTAGCCCACAAGGGTTCTTGGCTTTGCCCAGGAAAGAATTCAAGGGCAAGCCAGAGGTAGAAGCAAACAACTTGATTGAAGAGGCAGTGTTACAGCGCCATGACTACTCCTGCAGTGCAGGGCTACCCCTTAGGCAGAGGGTAGTGGCTCAGGAGTTTCCAGTCATATTTATACCCACTTGTAATTGCATGCAGATTAAGGGGTGGTTTATGCAGAAATTTCTAGGGCAGGGGTAGTAACTTTGGGGTCACTGGTTTATTGCCACGGAAAGGGGCGGTCACTCTAGGTGCTGCCATGGCAATGACAAATCAACATGGCTTGCCAGTGGGTGTGTCTGATTGAAAGCTGCTTCTGCTCAGGCTCTCTTTTAGCTAGTCATCAATCTGGTCCCATGCCAAGCCCCTGCCTCTGGAGTGGAGTTCCCCCTCCTACCTCATTCTCACTGACTTCTGCCTCCCTTTACCACCTGGTGCTCTTCCTGACTGCTCAGCCCACTCTTGCCTCCAGCCAGGACATTGAGGCCTAGAGAATGAGGCCCACAGTGCACTGCAGGAAGGACAATTGTAAACACTCCCTGTGTTCGGTCCATGAGGCTTACACTCATGGACATCAGTACATGATACTTGGTGGCCTTGGCTTTCCTGTCTACTTTGGTGCCATGCTCTTTGAACTGATTCACTCACAGCCATTTTCCCTAAGCACATCTGTGGTGCTGCCCTGTCCAGGCCCAAAGTGTTTGCATTCTGAGCTACAGATGGCCTGGATAGAAGCAGCAGTTACTCAGTCCTAAGTTTATCCCTGTCTCTTGTCCCAAGAGTTTGTGACATTCTTTACAAGGAAAAAGCTCTACCTTATTTCAACTATAAAGCATTATACCAAATATGTGATGGTCATTATTATACTTCTAATGGTGCTGAAAGATCTAGTTCAACACCCACCTTTTAAAGAAAAATAAACCAAGACATAAGAGGTTGCTCAATTGCACACTGCTCATTTGTGGCAGATCTAGGAGTACAAGGCATGTGTCCCAATTTCTAATTCATTGTAAGAGACAACACTCTATTAAAGTACAGACTTCTATATTGTAATCCCAGAATGTGGAGGCTGAAAAAAAAAGATAGAAATTGATTTCACTCTCATGTAGCAGCCCAGAAGCCCATGGTCCAGGACTGTGGGACAGCTCTTCAGTCTTCAGTGAGTAGCTTCCATTTCAGGTTCAAGCAGCTCTTCTAATTATGCCAATTTCTTAGTCAATAGGAAAGCCAAAGAGAGAGTGGGTGCAAGAGCATGCTGAGTCATTTTGAAGGGGTAACCCCAGTGGTTGTGTGGAGTACTTAGCTCACACCCCATGGGCAGGAATATAATCCCAGGGTCACACTGAGCAGCAAGGGAGGCTGGAAAATGCAGACTTCGGGGCCTTGTGCTCTTCTGAAATTCAGAGGTGTGCATCATTTTTGTAAACAAGGGAGATTAAAGAGTAAAATGTAAAGTCTGAAACTGTAAAACTCCTAGAAGAAAACATAGTGAAGATGTTCCTTGACATTGGTTTGTCAATGATTTTTCTGATAAGAAAGTAATAGCATGGGTCAGGTGTGGTGGTTCACGCTTGTAAGCCCAGCACTTTGGGATCCACCCAAGGCAGGTGGATCATATGAGGCCAGGAGTTCAAGACTAGCCTGGGCAACATGGTGAAACCCCATCTCTACTAAAAATATAATAACTTAGCCGGACATAGTGGCGCACAGTTGCAATTCTAGCTACTCGGGAGGCTGAGGCAGGAGAATCACTTTAACCTGCGAGGCAGAGATTGCAGTGAGCTGAGATCACACCTCTGCACTCCAGCCTGGGTGACAAAGTGAAACCCTGTCAAAAAAAAAAAAAAAAGATAAGATAAGAAAAGTGAAAAAAGAAAAGAAAAGAAAAGAAAAGAAAAGAAAAGAAAAGAAAGTAACAGCCCAGGCAACAAAAGCAAAAATAGACAAGCATGACTACATAAAACTAACAATTAAAAACCTTCTGCACAGCAAAGGAAACACTCATCAGAATGAAAAGGCAGTCTAAGGAATGGGAGAAAATATTTGCAAACCATATACTGAAAAGGGATTAATATCCAAAATATACAGGGAATTCACAAAACTCATAAGCAAAAAAACCTGATTAAAAATTGGGCAAAGGACACAAGTAGACATTTTTCAAAGAAGACATACAAATGGTCCACAGTTATATTAAACGCTGCTAAACATCACTAATCATCAGAGAAATGCAAGTCAAAACCACAATGATATATCACCTTCCACCTGTTAAGATGGCTATTATGAAAAAGACAAGATATAACAAGTGTTGGTGAGGGTGTGACAAAGGGCCCCCTTGTATTCTGTTGGTGGAACTGTAAATTAGTACAGCCATTATGGAAAACTGTATGAAAGTTCCTCAAAAAAATTAAAAATGGAACTACCATATGATCTAGCAATCTCACTTCTGGGCATATATTCAAAGGAAATGAAATCAATATGATGAAACACTACCTGCACCCCCGTGTTCATTGAGGCAACATTCACACTAGCCAAGATTTGGATACAAACTAAGTGTCCATTAATGGATAAATGAATAAACAAATTCTGGTACATATATACAACTGAATGTTATTCAGCCATAAAAAAGAAGAATATCCTGTCACTTGTGACAACATGGGTGAACCTACAGAACATTATGTTAAGTGAAATAAATCAGACACAGAAAGTCATATACTGCATGATCTCACTTAGCTGTAGACTCTAAAATAGTTGAACTCATAGAAGTAGAGAGTAGAATGGTGGTTGCCAGGAGCTGACAGGGTAGGGGAAGTAGGGAGATGTTGGTCAAAGCCTACAAATGTTCAGTTACAAGATGGATATGTTTGGGGGATCTGAGGTACAGCATGGGTGGCGACAAGTGTTAATTAATTTGACTAATGTAATTATTACACTATATATGTATATTAAATCATCACATTGCACACCTTGAAAATATTTAATCTTTGTCAATTAAAATTTTTAAAATAATTGTTTTTTTAAAAAGGGAAAATGTATGTATACATATACACACATGTGCATATAAATATGTGTATATATACACGTGCATACATATGCATATGTATATGCATATGTATGCACGTGTATATATGTCTATATGTGTATGTGTATATATATGCGTGCTATATATGTATATAGTAATTAACCAGTACACATGCTACATCAATACCTGGTTTAGGCATCCTGCCTCCACCAAGCCTTCCCTGAGCTCCCTGGCAGTGTTGTGCTCTTCTCTCCTCTCCCAAAGGACTCTGTGCATAAAGGTTTCTAATACACAGTGCACTGGAAAGCTTTGCTTCCCCATTAAACTAGAAGCATATCAAGGGCAGGAACTGCATCTTTTTTACCTTTATAAGCCCACAGTCTACATTGAGCCCGGTAAACTGAGGGGCACAATAAATCATTTGCTAAATGGAGTTATCATTATTAGACATAACATAGTAAAGGTTGAGTCTCCATGCACCACATAAACAAAATTATTACTAGTGCATATCATAGTTGTCCTAATAGTTGTAGCATAAATTACACACTCACCAGGTGTCAGGCACCGGGCTATGTGTTCTCTGGACATTAGGTCATTTAATCCTCACAAGAATACTCTTAGGAAAGTAACTTCTGTTACTTCCTTTGGCAGATAAGGCAACTGAAGGCCAGAGGAATTAAAGAACTTTGCTATACTCACCAAGTTAGTAATTGGTGGACCCATGGTATATATTTGGGTGACCCCATAGCCAGTGCTTTTAATCATCTTGTCTTATTAGGTGAAGTGGGACAGGGTATCCTTTTAACGTGACAAAGAGTGCCTATCAGAAACCAAGAGACAGCCAACACTGCAGGAGCCTATGTGATTAATAACACAAGAGAGTGAGACTAATCCCTTAGCAACATTCTTCCAATAATATACAATAACAACGTGCAGCCAATCCCACAGATATTCCATATGTGCACAACCACGTCAATACTGCAGAGATGCTCTTTCTGTTTTCCAAAGAGCTTTAACACATAAGATATAGTTAGTAGCTGACATTTGAAGTATTTAAAACAAAAAATTAAATTTTTAATACCCTAAAATCCCTTGACCCTTACTAGAACCCCACCCCAGCACACAGTCAAGTACCTCAGTCATTTGCAAAACCACAATAACAACTGAACACACAAAGATAGAGGAATATAAATCAGAGGTAGCCCAAGAAAGCAGAGTGGGCATCAAGGGATTCTGACCTGGATGATGGCACTAGGGACACACAAGCACATCAGCTCTGGAGACTAAGCACATGCATCGAGATCTTGGCTGAGTACAAGCCTGAGAGAGAGAGAGACAGTGCGAGAGAGGGAAAGGTGTTTATTTCTCTCTTCATTAATGCTCTGCTGTGTAAGTGCTGATAAGAATCTTCTAAAACTATTTTAGGAGTTTTTTTTTTAATGTAACTTGGGTTTGTTGGGGGCAGAAGACTCATGATTTGGAGGAGAAAAAGACAACAAGATTTGATTTCACAGATGCTTCAGAAATAATGGCACAATCTTATCCGTTTTCAGCAAATATAATCTGAAGCATTCAACCTCCGATAAAGGTGTATCGCCTTCATTCGTGCAGCAAACTGCAGATTAAGCTTTTTTTTAATGCTGTTCAAATTGCCTGTGAAGCAACCTTTTATGAGATATGATGGTTCAAACAATTTTGCAAAGAGCAGAAGACAAAGAATACATTTTTACCCTGAGCTGGTTTCCTAGGAAACACTGAAAAAATGTAATACGATATCTCTTAGAGGTAGTTCAAGGACCAGGGCTCCTCTTTACTTATTTAATTTTTTTGAACAGTGTTCCTCTCCCCCCAGTGGAAACCTAGAAAGTTGAACAAATCTCTTGTACCCAGCAGCCTGAGTGTCCTCTTGTTAATTGTGTGCCCACCCTAAACAAAGGAAAATTTGAGCCAAGTTGCACATTCATTAGTCTTTGGTACAATTTGAAATAAGAAATTAAAGAAATAGAATTTGAACATTTTGCTCTACCATAAAAAAAATCCCCAAATACCAACAACCAAAAAATAAAATAAAATAAAATAAGAGGAAAAAAGCCAGCCCACTCTTTTTCAAACCATGTCTAAATTAATCTGTTGCAAGGTCTTCAAATACCGTTTATTTTAGCTTTATTTATACTTTGGCTCTTCACCCGTCTCTGATGTGCCAGCATATGCAGGCTGACAGCATTGTGCCCGAATTAGCAAACTAACACATTTCCCAAGTTCAGATGCAAGACCACCAGGGGCTGGAGGTAGCAGAGAAGCCCAGGATGAAGTGATGGGAGAACCTGCAGGTCGGGAACATGTTAAGGAGCACAAGGTTGTCTGCAGTGACACCTCTGTGGGCCTTGATTTCCACCATTCATTACTCGTGTGAAGAGAAAATCAAAATAGGAAAAGTGAAGAAACATCTGGGCCGTGTGGGAAGGAGTTAAATCTGATTTTAAAATAAATAAGGCGTCAAAGCTTCAGTTTCACTTATTCAAAAATTTAAGATGAAAAGCAAAATGTTGGTTTAAAGAAATTTGGAATCTTTTTGTGGGTAGGAAGGGGCTGCGGCCTCAAACAAAACTCCTCACTCCGCAGGTGCTTCTGTCCTGCCTCACCTGAGGATAAGGCAGGGAGTTAAGAGGACAGTGTGGACGGGGGGCTCCCTGCTAGTTCGCCCCACACCTTTCTTCACAACCACTGAGTCTGGGGAAGACATGACATTCTGGGAGGAAACCTCTTCAAGCTGAAAACAATACCATTGTTTCTCATTTGGAATCTTTGAGGAAGGGAATTAGTGTGGGAGTCTTGAGGGTCATCGAAACACATGGAATCACTGCCTTTTTAGATGGGACACTGTGTGAGGAGTAGCCTAGGGAACTGGGAAATGCCAAGTCAGCAAAAGCAGATTGGCACATGCCATGGTCCTCCTTAAGGTGGACCCAGACTTATGGCGATCCTCCTTAAGGATCCTCCTTAAGGCAGGTCTTCCTTAAGGCGGACCCTCCTTATGGGATCCAGGCTCATGCCAAAGGACACGGCAGGCCTTTGGGGTCCTCCCAACCCCACCATACACATTTTTTTTTTTTTTTTGAGATGGAGTCTCACTCTGGTCCCCCAGGCCGGAGTGCAATGGCACGATCTTGGCTCACCGCAACCTCTGCCTCCTGGGTTCAAGCGATTCTCCTGCCTTAGCCTCCTGAGTAGCTGGGATTACAGGCGCCTGCCACCACGCCTGGCTAATTTTTGCATTTTTTTAGTAGAGACGGGGTTTCGCCACGTTGGCCAGGCTGGTCTCGAACTCCTGACCTCAGGTGATCCGCCCGCCTCGGCCTCCCAAAGTGCTGGGATTACAGGCTTGAGCCACCGCGCCCGGCCTATACTGTACACATTTTTTAACGCAGGTTGAACTAGATGCAAATGAACATGAGGACTTCATCTGAAGACAGAAAAACCAATTTTAGAAGCACCCTGTGGGATATGTGGGAAAGGAAAAAGGCAACCCATCCCGTTTGCCTTTGTATCATAAGGGTCAGGTGAACATGAAGAAACACATACATCCTCAGGCAGTGGCAGAACTGAACTGAGCTGGTTTCCTAGGCACCGTGGGCCTTTGGACGTCGTGTCTCCTGGCTTCTTTCTTTGACAACAGCATCCTATCTTTCCTTTGAGAGTTAATGTTCTCCTTGCTACAATCTTGATGCGACCATTAATTAAACTTGCTGGTAGTCTCCTAACAAAGTGGTGGGCAGGTGACCCAAGCCAGATCAATCAACATCTTTTTCCCAAAATCTTTAGAAGGAAGTACTCAATGATTGGTGCTCATGCCTGAACATATCCACACCCACTGGAAGTGCCCTTGAAGGCCCAGACCCAGGCTGTCAGTTGGAAGGAGCTCTGGACATAAAGGTAGAAGAATACCTATATCAAGTAAGGCCTGAAGTTAAGTGCAGTTTGAGGGAGAAGCACATATTGGCACACATGGTGGTGAGACTGGAGATGGAAGCTACTGTATGAGCCTTCTGCTGCAAATAAGTGGGGCTATAGGCATCATGATTCAGCCAGGTCAGCCTAGACCTTCCGGAAGACATTGGTGAGTCACAAGGACAGGTCACTGGGCCTTCTGGACAAAGTACAACTTGGGGGCCAAACTAGCATGACATATAGAAAGATTCATTTGATTACAAATCATAGAAACATATTCAGCCCAGTTTAATTAGGTAAAATGGGGATTTGTTATGAGGATATAGGGTGCACAAATGTTTTTGCTTTTCTTCGTCAACTTTCTCCATTTTCTTAAGTTTATTTTTATATGTGCATAAGGTAAGGCTTCCATCTTCTTGTCTTCCAAACCAATACAGGGGGCTCTTACCTGGTATATTGAGTAAGGCCCTCCATATCCACAAGTTCAGCATCCACGGATTCAACCAATCGCTCACTGAAAATATTTTTAAAATTAAAAATAATATAACATTTAAAATAATACAGTATAACAACTATTTACATAGCATGTACACTGTATTAGGTATCATAAGTAACCTAGAGATTGTTTCGATTATACAGGAGAATGTGCATAGGTTACATGCAAATACTATACCATTTGATATCAGAGACTTAAGAATCTGAGGATTTTGATATCTGCGGGGGTCCTGGAGTGAATCCCTGAAAATACTGAGCAATGACTATATCTCAAAGAACCTGATGCAAGAATTCATTGGTTCTCATAAGGGCCTGAAACCTAGAATTACAAATTCAAGAAGCAGGGCACTTTCTCTCTCTTTCTGTGGCATCCTGGCCTCTAGTGTCCCGTCTTAGTTCAGCTCCAAAAACTGCCACTCTCTGATTCTCTGCACATGGGTCTAATGTGGCTGCTCTAGAAAGGCAGCCTGAGCTTCCAAAGCACATCACTCTCCAGTTCAAGCACCCAGCAGAGATGGGCCAGCTTCTCTGTGTCTCAGCCTTGTGACTTGGGATTGGAGCCCAGGGTCTGGGATCTGTAACTGTAGTGGCCTTTGTGTAAGGAGACCTGGTAGCCATGCTGCCTGAGCAGGCCATAGCTTACCTGTGCTCCCTGGAGCCTCCATGCAGACAGAGGCAATATCTGCCCTCTGGAAAATTTCTCAAGTGCCATCTAAGGACAGAAGGAGTGAGCACAGCCTGATTCTGGAGTTCAGTAATTACCACTTATAGGTTGAGCAGCTTAGAGAAATTGCTTACATGTTCAGAGCCTCAATTTCCTCATTTTAAAAAACAAGAGGGTGTTTATGGGAGATAATTGAATTAGATAATTTAAGAAAAGTGTCCAGCCCATACTGGATCTCCATAAGCCATTTTCCTTGTGTTACCTGGGCATATAGAGGGTACCAGAGGGATCAGAGGACAAGGACCCTTTCCTGTGAAGCACACACAGGTAGCAACAGATTTTTCCTAGCTTTTCTGAAAGCCTGTGCTGGCTGTAAACACAAATTTACTGAGTTTGCTCTAACATCCAGGCTCTGCGTGTAAAACCATTAGACTGAGTGACAGTGCTGTAAGCAGCCTCTGGGACCTGCATGTGTTTAAACAAACATGACATTCTGCATGGCTAATGTGACTCAGTAGGTGCTCCATGTATCTTTATTCTTTAATGGTAAAATATATATATATATATATATATATATATATATATATATATATATATATTCCCCAGAATATCAGAGCACTAGCTGTCAGGTGAGAAGGAAAAAAATCTCAATACATAAATTGTATTCAGAGCTGAGGGGATGTGGGGTCTTGAGTGCAGTGGGTAGGGAATGGAGTTTTAATCATTAGCATATCTTCTCTTGGGTAAGCCTCACTCTGGTTGTTTTTGGTGTTTGGTTGACAAGAATTGTGGCATAATTCTTGTGGCCACAAAAAAAAAAGAGTATTTTCCCCAAATGTCCGTGAGAGAATCTGAAATTGATTCATTTAGTCAGCAAACATTCTTAGCACATCATATTTCCTGTGCTGTTCTAGGGGCTGAAAAAGTGCACAGGCGGAGAGATGAATGCGATGCAGTGAGCCACGTGCTCTGATCAGGCTCCGGGACACTCATTGAGGAGCCACAGGAGGGACCCCTCCCCTTTGTGAGACTGAAGGTGGACCCCACACTGTCTTAAAGGATGAGTAGGAATTGGCTACAGGAGTGGGGTTGATGGTTGAGTTTGGGGGCGGGGTGGCATAGAGGGGTTTGTTCCATGAGACGGGAAGAGCCTATATAAATAAAGTCCCAATAGATATGGTCCTGGAAGAATTTGCAAGCACCCAAATTCTTCAAACCCAAAATGGACACATTTCTTTGGATGTTAAGGTCTCTGAAGTCAGCACACATTATACAATCAATATCTATCTACATACCATGTTTGTCCCTCAACAGTACCCTCCTCAACCCCCCAGCACACACACACAGTGTAAATACGGACACTGTCGTGGGCCCTCACTTACTTGGTCTTTTGCTCTCATGGTATCTATATATATTCCCACTAACCATATATTATGAATCCTATAATTTGCATTAGCCAGACAGCCAAGTTAATAATAGTATTATACTTCATAATATTATAAAAATCTTAAGAATGTAGCATCATGTATTTAGTTTTTCCCATGTCAATGAGTCTATAATACGTAACAACCTTGAATGTATACCTTTTAAAATTGACATTATTTTTATTTACTAGATTGCCAGAAGTTGGATTGCTATGACAAAGGGTATGTGTATTTCAATATTAATAATTACTTCTGGAATTCACTCAAAAATGCTCCTATAATTCACAATCATACAAGTAGCAAATGATATTACCATTCTCCTCATACCCTGACCGAGGTGACTCCACCTTTTTAAGCGTGGCCAATCTTGTGGGTAAGAAGGTTCATTGTTGTTTCACTTTCCACATTTCTGAACATTAGTAAAATTAAGTAAATTTGCATTTGCTTAGAAAAACAAAAAGAGAATGTTTTCTCTTTCCTTCATCAACTTTCTCCATTAAGTTTATTTTTGTATGTGCATAAGGCAAGGTTTCCATCTTCTTGTCTTCCAAACAAATACAAGGGATTCTTATTCAGTTTATTGAGTAAGATATACTCCCCCACTGTCTTCTAATACCAGTATGGTGACTTTGAATTCTGTCAACTCAGTTAAGCTGAAACTCTGTTTTCCAGAATTCCCTTCCCTGTGTGGCTCCAGGTTAGGCATGGCTACAGGAAAAACCTAGAAGCTGGCAGTAACACAGCAGCCATTGTGTTCTGAAGGTCATTTTAGGGTTCTGCTGTTGCCCGCTCTTGCATATGTTAGCTTAGGACAGCATTCAGACCTGCAGCTCCTTCAGCTCATCAGATCTCCTTCTTCAGCTTCTCTGATTCCTAGGCCAGGTATGCCTGCACAGCTGCATAGCTCAGGGAACCAGTTTCTCCTACAGGTCACTTACAGCATCAAGATTGGAGGTGGTGACAGACAAAAGCAGGTTCCAGTTTGCCCTCATGGATTACAGTTTGTCCTTACTGCTTTGCCAGTTTGTCCTGTCTCTCCTCCCTCCATGTCCATCTTTCCTTCCTAACTGCTAATCAGACTCATCTACGGTGGCTCAGGTTCTAAGAACACAGCAACAGCCTTGCATAGACTTCCCCGTGGGCTCCCACCATTGCATGAAGTCAAAGTCTGCTACTCCTTTATCTCAGGGCTTCTCAGCCTCACCATTATTGACATTTTGGGTTGGATAATTCTTTATTGTGGAGGATGTCCTATGCATTGTAGGATGTCTAGCAGCATCTCTGGCCTCTACCCACTAAATGCCATTAGCACTTTTCTACCCAGTTGTTACTACAAAAATATCTCCACACATTTTCAAATGTCCCCTGGGGGGCAAAATTATTCCCATTGAGAACTACTGCTCTATAGTATTGACAGTGGTTCTGCTTCTTTGATTGAACCCTAAGGATTATCACCACGTATATCATATATTGTTTACAAATCTACAAAAATAAGGATCTGTTTCTTTATTCTATTCCACTGATAAATTTGTGTGTTTGTGCCAGTACTATGCTTTTTTAAATTATAAAAGTTTTAAAGCAGGTAAAACTAAGCTGCCACACTACTCTTCCATTAAAACATGTCTTTCGCATTTATTGCATATTTATTCATCCACATGACATCCTGGTTAAGTTATCTTGTAAAGAATAGACTTTTAAACTGGAGTCCCTGATCCTCTTGAAATTGGAAAATTGTGTGTGTCCAGAGATGGCATGTAAGGTGGTCACTATGAGTCTTAACATCTTTGTGATCACCTTCTCTTTTCACAATCCCCTACCTGAGAGTCTCAAAGGAGCTGGCAGGCAAATCAGGGTGGTCTATCCACATTCAAGATGAATTCAGTGAATGCACAGAACTGCATCCCCCAAATTTGTGAGAGACCCTCTGGAGAAGCCTCCTGAGTGTGACCCAGTACCCAGGGTGTGCATCTCAGGGGCCAGAAGCACACCTTTACACACAGGGTGGGAAACTTCTTGCTTTGGCAGGCAGTGAAGCTTCATAAGTGCACCGTATCATATGTTCATCTCTCGTTTATTATACCCCACCTGTTTTATACCCCACCTGCTTCCAAAAGGATGTGACATAGCTTTCAATTCAAAGTACAGGTAGGAAAGAACCACACAAGCTCTGAAACTGTCAGGAGGCAACAGCCAAGAGGCAATAGGGGGAGGGAGTCTATAGAATAATAATACTGGAAAGCATTGCCTTAGCTCTGAACTTTCTGTCCAAGAAGAAAAGAAAGGAAGAAAGCAAACACAATGGCATGTAGTTGTCTTTAGCTAGTAACAGGAAACAGATCATCCAGAGAGGCCTCTGAAGAACTCTGGCCCCTTTTGCCTGCAGAGAGCCAGGCAAGGAGAAGAGTATATCCCTGAACATCCAGCCTCTGAAGGGACCTGTGCCCATTACAAAATTGCTAATTTTCTGTTGTTCAAGGGAAAGCTGCCCTTGTAGAACTATTTATTTTACTCATCAAATATTTACTGGGCACTGGCTCCAGACAGACTTGGTGCTAAAGATTTAAAAGTGAGAGTAAGAACCTAATGCCCTCCTTCAGGGAACTCATAAGTCAAGTGAGGAAGACAGATGTGAACAAATAATTGAAATGGACCTTGATAAGATCCCAGCACAGAGATGAACATTGGACATTGGAGTACAGAAGGGAGGCAGGAACTTTACTTGGGAGGGATATCAATACATAGGAGACCAGGGCGGAGGAAGATGGGCACTCCCAGCTGAAGACACGACACCCACCTCCCACAGGCAAAGAGAGCACATAACTGGGTAGCCAGGTTTTTTTGTTTATTTTTCTTTCTTTCTTTCTTTCTTTCTTTCTTTCTTTCTTTCTTTCTTTCTTTCTTTCTTTCTTTCGTTCGTTCGTTCGTTCTTTTTTTTTTTTTTTTTTTTGACAGAGTCTCTCTCTGTCACCAGGCTGGAGTGCAGTGGTGTGATCTTGGCTCACTGCAACCTCCGTCTCCCAGGTTCAAGCAATTCTCCTGCCTCAGCCTTATGAGTAGCTGTGATTACAGGCACCCACCACCATACTTGGCTAATTTTTTGTATTTCTAGTAGAGACGGGTTTTCATCGTGTTGGCCAGGATGGTCTCGATCTCCTGACTTCATGATACACTTGCCTCAGCCTCCCAAAGTGCTGGGATTATAGGCATGAGCTACCACGGCCGGTCTGCCAGTTTTAGGGAAAAGGAATGAGGTGGTGCGCATGAAGCGTAGAGTGCATGGTTGTGGTGAAACAAGTGGAGATGTGAAAACTTGGCTGCCATTAAATTGTGAAGAACATTTTATGTAAGGCTAAAGAATCTAGCTTTTGTCTTGGGAACCATCAGAGGTTTTTAAGTAGGAAGTGCTGAATTCAGATCTTGGATTTTGTGCATTTGCTTAAGATCCTCAAATTTATACCCATCGGGTTTATGAAGAGGCTAGAATTGGTGAACACATCTCACCTGGAGCAACCCAGCGCTGAAACAAGGGCATTTCATACAAGCTCAATGTTCTTTTGCAAAGCAGAACTGTGTGTCCTTTCTCATAATAAAACAGATAACGAGGGACTTTGGCTCAGCGCTCCTACTTAGACACAGCCAAGAAGAGAAGTAAAGTCAGCAGCAGGGGGCTGCTTCCAAGAATAAATCTAGGAGTTTTGGAAGGAAAAAAAGAAAGACACATTTGTGAGTCATCTAAAAATACATACCATGGTGAAGGACACACAGGTACTTTCTGCTTTTCTCTGTAGTTAAAAGAACATAAAGTAGCCAGCTCCTATTAGTGTAAATGATCAAAGTGGTTTTCTAGTGGAATAAAAAGCCAAGGGCAGCACAGTCGAATGAGGGACAGGAGTCAAGGATGGATTGAGGACCAAGGATAGTGGCTGTAGGACAGTGGGTTCCAGTGTGGACAAGAAATATACCTATTCTAAATCTAGGGAGGAATGTAGGGAGGAAAGGAGTGGGCAAGAAGCTGCAGCTCTGCTCTTCCAGTTCTGTGCAGGAAGAAAGATGGTGCCACTGACCCCTGCTCTGTTTCTGACAATAACCAAATATCCCTCTCCTGGAGGACCAGCCTCAGCAGCCTCCCAAACCAAGCTTATCGTCCTTCACCGGACCCACCATTGTGGAAGATTGCTCATTATATGTGTTCTAAGTCTAAAGGATCTAGTAAGAAAGGAAATATTTCCAAAGTTTGAACATACAAGTGATTTATGATGCCAGAAACCCTGAAGTAGGAGCGGGCTGCAATCCAGCCATGACACTTTCATTTTATGACTATCAAGACCTCCGTGTGCAGATCCGGAGCATTCATTGTGACCCGCAGCTTGATATAGTAAGTCCTCCCACAGGGCTGTGTGATATCATAAGTTTGTTTGCATTTTTAAAAACCAGACATGATTGATTTTTCCCTCTGCTCTTCCTGAGAACCAATCTTTCATAGTGTCTCACGGCTTTTATGACTTCTCTCCAAATATCTCTCAGGCCAGCTTCGCCTCTGGCCGTGCAACACCTCAGATCTCCCAGAATCCCTTGGAGAGATAGTCCTTAGAGCTCTAAACTCAGTTAATAAAGATAAAATTGCTTTCTCCTTGAGCCTTGGCTCCTTTACTCTCTGACACCATTTGGACTGGGATGCTTGGTAGAAGTTAAGAAAATGACCACCTTAAAATGATAATGTTTTGTTAATAGGGAAAACCCCAGGCTGAAAGTGGGCACTCTCCCTAGACAAACTGAGAAACTCAGCACGTTTTGTGATTGGGGACCATTATCCTCCCTGTAGCCTCCCCATCTCACTTGGTACCAACTTCTCATGCTCTCCATACCTCTCTGGGGTTAAGATTCTTCTCCTCCTCCTGGATCTTCCACCCAGATTTGCCTCTTACCACCCACTTTCCATGTTCCAGACGCTTCCCGATGTCCAGCCTTCCAGCAAACTGCCCTGAGTCCCATCTCCTCACGTCCTGTGATCTGTTAATTAAGCTAATGATGAGGTGGTGCTGCTGCAAAGAAAGTCGTCCCTGATGGTGGACTGCATAAGAAGATGCTTCTGCTCCTAGAATATGCATGTAGTGTGTGCCCCCTGTGCCTCTTCCTCATGCTTTGTAAACCCTCATATTCCCTTGGCAGAACCCTGGCTCCACCATTGTATGCCACCTTGATGGGACTATTGGTTGGGTTGCCCTGGTCTGTCACAAAACCTGGGACACCAGACCGCAGCCAGGCCAAATAGGGTCTTCTTGTGAGAGTGGCAAAAAGATAACCAATTTATATAAAATGAGGGTTCTGGAAAAAACTGTGCACTAATTCTGGACATGTAGTTTTCCACACCTGGACTGCTTCCGTTTTTGACCTTTCGAAGACCTGAACAGCCGTCTGATGAAGTACCTTCCCTTCTCATTTTCCCTTATATTTGTTAGCAGCACAAAACAGAACAACAACAACGACAACAACAACAACAACAAAAACCTATTACCATTTCTTAACCTGAAAGGATGGTAAAGTACGGCCCATCTTAAGAAAAGGAAGCCTTAGGAGAGACTATTTTAGACAAAATGGCCTTTGGGGAGGTTTCATGTGCTCTCTGAGAAAACAAAAAACACCAGTAGATGCTTCTGGCAGATCTCAGGGTGATATGCTTTGGATCTGTGTCCCCACCCAAATCTCATGTTGAAATGTAATCCTCAATGCTGGAGGTGGGGCCTGGTCTGATCCGGTTTGGTCCGGTCTGATCCAGTCTGATCCGGTTCAGTCTTGTCTGATCCGGTTCGGTCTGGTTTGGTCCGGTCTGATCCGGTTTGGTCCGGTTTGGTCCAGTTCGGTCCGGTCTTATCTGGTTCGGTCTGGTTTGGATACTTTTTCGATCCTGTCTGGTCCGGTTCGGTCCGGTTCGGTCCGGTCTGATTGTTTTTCGAGCCGGTTCAGTCCGGTTTGGTCCAGTCTGGTCTGGTCCGGTCCAGTTTGGTCCGGTCTGGTCCGGTTTGGTCCGGTCTGATCCGGTTTGGTCCGGTCTGGTCCGGTTTGGTCCGGTCTGATCCGGTTTGGTCCGGTCTGGTCTGGTTTGGTCCGGTTTGGTCCAGTCTGATCTGGTCTGATCCAGTCTGATACGGTTCGGTCTGGTCTGGGTCCAGACTGATCCGGTCTGATCCGGTTTGCTCCGGTCTGGTCCAGTTCGATCTGGTCTGATCCGGTTTGATCCGGTCTGGTCCGGTTTGATCCGGTTTGATCTGGTCTGATCCGGTTTGGTCGTTTGGTGTGGAATGATCTGCTATCGTCTGTTCTGTTCCAGTTTGGTCTCGTCTGGTCTCGTCTGGCCTGGTCCGGTTTGTTGTGGT
Organism: Macaca nemestrina; assembly: GCF_043159975.1. Taxonomy (NCBI): domain Eukaryota; kingdom Metazoa; phylum Chordata; class Mammalia; order Primates; family Cercopithecidae; genus Macaca; species Macaca nemestrina. The sequence goes on from NC_092130.1 coordinate 63,841,789, forward strand.
CTGATCCGGTCAGGTCCGGCTTGATGTGGTCTGATCTGGTCTGGTCCGGTTTGGTCCGGTCTGGTCCGGTTCGATCCGGTTTGATCCAGTCTGGTCCAGTTTGGTCCGGTTTGATCCGGTCTGATCCGGTTTGGTCCGGTCAGATCTGGTTCGATCCGGTTTTGAATTCGGTTTGGTGTGGTCTAATCTGGTCTCATCTGTTCTGGTCCAGTTTGGTCTGGTCTGGTCCGGTTTGGTGTGTCTGATCTGGTTTCGTCTGGTCTGGTCCGGTTGGGTGTGTCTGATCTGGTCTCGTCTGGTCTAGTCCGGTTTGGTCTAGTCCAAACCAGATCGGACCGGATCGGACCACACCGGTCCAAACCGGAACAAACCGGACAAGACCGGATCAAACCGGATCAGACTGGTCCAAACCGGAATAAACCAGACAAGACCGGATCAAACCGGATAAGACTGGTCCAAACCGGATCAGACCGGATCAAACCGGATCAGACCATACCAAACCGGATCAAACTGGATCAAACCGGACCAGACCGGTCCAAAACGGATCAAGCCGGATCAGACCAGCCCAAACAGGATCAGACCGGACCAGACAGGTCCAAACCGGATCAAACTGGATCAAACCGGACCAGACCGGTCCAAACCGTATCAAACTGGATCAAACCAGACCAGACCGGATCAAACCGTATCAGACAGGTCGAAACCGGATCAGACCGGAATAAACCGGATCAGACCGGATCAGACCGGATCAGACTGGATCAAACTGGATCAAACCGGACCAGACCGGATCAAACCGGACCAGACCGGACCAACCCGGACCAGACCGGACCAGACTGGATCAAACTGGACTAGACCGGATCAAACCGGACCAGACCGGATCAGACCGGATCAAACCGGACCAGACCGGATCAAACCGGATCAAACCGGACAAGACCGGATACAACCGGATCAAACCGGATCACACCGGATGAAACCGGATCAAACCGGATCAGATCGGTCCAAACCAGATCAGACTGGACCAAACGGGATCAGACCGGAGGAAACCGGATCAAACCAGATCAGACCGGTCCAAACCGGATCAGACTGGATCAAACCGGACCAGACCGGATCAAACTGGATCAAACCGGGCCAAACCGGAACAAACCGGACCAGACCGGATCAAACCGGACTAGACCGGTCCAAACCGGATCAAACCGGACAAGACCGGATACAACCGGATCAAACCGGATCACACTGGATGAAACCGGGTCAAAGCGGATCAGACCAGTCCAAACCGGATCAGACTGCACCAAACCGGATCAGACCGGATGAAATCGGATCAACCCGGACCAGACCGGTCCAAACCGGATCAAACCAGACCAGACCAGATCAAATCGGACCAGACCGGACCAAACCGGATCAAACCGGACCAGACCGGACCAAACTGGATCAAACCGGATCAAACCGGACCAAACCGGATCAAAACGGAACAGACCGGACCAAACCGGATAGACCGGACCAAACCGGATCAAAACGGAACAGACCGGACCAAACCGGATCAAACTGGATCTAACCAGACCAGACCGGTCCAAACCGAATCAAACCTGATCAGACCGGATGAAACCGGATCAAACCGGTCCAAACCGGATCAGACCGGATCAGACCAGACCAGAACGGACCAAACCGGATCATACCGGATCAGACCGGATGAAACCGGATGAAACCGGATCAAACCAGACAAGACCGGTCCAAATCGGATCAAACTGGATCAAACCGAACCACACAGGACCAAACTGGATCAAACCGGTCCAAACCAGATCAAACCGGACCAGACCGGATGAAACTGGATGAAACAGGTCCAAATCGGATCAAACCGGACACGACCGGATCAAACGGGGCCAGACCGGTACAAACCGGTTCAAACCGGTCCAAACCGGATCAGACCGGAGGAAACCGGATCAAACCGGTCAAAACCGGATCGAACCGGACAAGACGGGATCAAACCGGATCAGAGCGGTCCAAACCGGATCAAACCGGACCAGACCGGTACAAACCAGATCAAACCGGATCAGACCGGATGAAACCGGATCAAACCGGTCCAAACCGGATCAAACCGGACCAGACCGGATCAAACCGGACCAGACCGGTCCAAACCGGATCAAACCGGATCAGACCGGATGAAACCGGATCAAACCGGTCTAAACCGGACCAAACCGGACAAGACCGGTCCAAACCGGATCAAACCGGTCCAAACCGGATCACACCGAATCAGGCCGGATGAAGCCGGATCAAACAGGTCCAAACCGGATCAAACCGGACAAGACCAGTCAACCCGGACCAGACCGGTCCAAACCGGACCAAACCGGACAAGATCGGTCCAAACCGGATCACACCGAATCAGGCCGGATGAAACCGGATCAAACCGGTCCAAACCGAATCAAACCGGAGAAGACCGGATCAACCCGGACCAGACCTGTCCAAACCGGATCAAACCGGATGAGACCGGATGAAACCGGTCCAAATCGGATGAAACCGGTCCAAACCGGACAAGACCGGATCAAAGCAGACAAGACCGGACCAAACCGGATCAAACTGGATCAAACCGGAACAAACCGGTCCAAACCGGATCAGACCGGTTGAAACCGGTCCAAACCGGATCAAACCGGACCAAACCGGATCAAACCGGACCAGACCGGTACAAACCAGATCAAACCGGATCAGACCGGATGAAACCGGATGAAACCGGTCCAAACCGGATCAAACCGGATCAGACCAGAGGAAACCGGATCAAACCGGTCTAAACCGGACCAAACCGGACAAGACTGTTACAAACCGGATCAAACCGGATGAAACCGGATTAAACCGGATCAAACCGGTCCAAACCGGATCAGACCGGATGAAACCGGACCAGACCGGTCCAAACCGGATCAAACCGGATGAGACCGGATGAAACCGGTCCAAACCGGATCACACCGAATCAGGCCAGATGAAACCGGATCAAACCGGTCCAAACCGGATCACACCGGATGAAACCGGACCAGACCGGTCCAAGCCGGATCAAACCGGATGAGACCGGATGAAACCGGTCCAAACCGGATGAAACCGGTCCAAACCGGACAAGACCGGACCAAACCGGACAAGACCGGACCAAACCAGATCAAACTGGATCAAACCGGACCAGACCAGTACAAACCAGATCAAACCGGATGAAACCGGATCAAACCGGTCCAAACCGGATCAGACCGGATGAAACCGGATCAAACCGTTCTAAACCAGACCAAACCGGACAAGACCGGTCCAAACTGGACCAAACCGGATCAAACTGGATCAAACCGGACCAGACCGGTACAAACCAGATCAAACCGGATGAAACCGGATCAAACCGGTCCAAACCGGATCAGACCGGATGAAACCGGATCAAACCGGTCTAAACCAGACCAAACCGGACAAGACCGGTCCAAACCGGATCAAACCGGATCAAACCGGTCCAAACCGGATCACACTGAATCAGGCCGGATGAAACCGTATCAAACAGGTCCAAACCAGATCAAACCGGATAAGACCGGATCAACCCGGACCAGACCGGTCCAAACTGGATCAAACCGGATCAAACCGGACAAGACCGGACCAGACCGGATCAAACTGGATCAAGCCGGATCAAACCGGTCCAAACCGGATCAAACCGGACCAAACCGGATCAAACTGGATCAAACCGCACCAGACCGGTTCAAACCGGATCAGACCGGATCAGACCGGATCAAACCGGATCAAACCGGTCCAAACCGGATCAGACCGGATGAAACCGGACCAGACCGGTCCAAACAGGATCAAACCGGATGAGACCGGATGAAACGGGATCAAACCGGTCCAAACCGGATCAGACCGGATGAAACCGGACCAGACTGGTCCAAACAGGATCAAACCGGATCAGACCGGATGAAACCGGATCAAACCAGTCCAAACCGGATCTAACCGAACAAGACCGGATCAAAGCGGGCCAGACTGGTCCAAACCGGATCAAACCGGATCAGACCGGATGAAACCGGATCAAACCAGTCCAAACCGGATCAGACCGGATCAAACCGGACAAGACCGGACCAAACTGGATCAAACCGGATCAAACCGGTCCAAACCGGATCAGACCGGACGAAACCGGATCAAACCGGTCCAAACCGGATCAAACCGGACCAGACCGGATCAAACCGGACCAGACCGGTCCAAACCGGACGAAACCGGACAGGACCGGATCAAACCGGACCAGACCGGTCCAAACCGGATCAAACCGGATCAGACCGGATGAAACCGGAACAAACCGGTCTAAACTGGACCAAACTGGACAACACTGGTCCAAACCAGATCAAACCGGATGAAACCGGATCAAACCGGATCAAACCGGTGCAAACCGGATCACACCGAATCAGGCCGGATGAAACCGGATCAAACAGGTCCAAACCGGATCAAACCGGACAAGACCGGATCAACCCGGACCAGACCAGTCCAAACCGGATCAAACCTGTCCAAACCGGATCAGACCGGATGAAACCGGATCAAACCGGTCCAAACCGGATCAAACCGAACAAGATCGGACCAAACCGGGCCAGACCGGTCCAAACCGGATCAAACCGGATCAGACCGGATGAAACCGGATAAAACCGGTCCAGACCGGATCAAACCAGACAAGACCGGATCAATCCGGACAAGACTGGATCAAACCGGACCAGACCGGTCAAAACCGGATCAAACCGGATCAAACCGGACCAGACCGGTCCAAACCGGATCAAACCGGACGTGACTGGATGAAACCGGTCCAAACCGGATCAATCCGGACAAGACCGGACCAAACCGGATCAAACTGGATCAGACCGGACCAGACCGGTACAAACCAGATCTAACCGGATCAGACCGGATGAAACCGGATCAAACCGGTCCAAGCCGGATCAAACCGGATAAGACCGGATCAAACCGGACCAGACCGGTCAATAGTGTGATCTGCTTGTTTGAAAGTGTATGCCACTTACCCCACCATACTCTTCCCTCCTCCTGCTCTAGCCATTTAAGACGTGCCTACTTCCCCCTCACCTTCCACCATGACTGAAAACTTCCTGAGGCCTCCCCAGAAGTCAAGCAGATGCCAGCATCATGCTTCCTGTACAGCCTGCAGAACCATGAGCCGATTTAAACCTCTTTATAAATTACCTAGTCTCAGGCATTTCTTTACAGCAGTGCAAGAACAGACTAATACACAAGGTCTCCCTGTAGTTTTACCAATACACTCCACTGAGGGGGCAATCAAAGGGCTGAGGGAAACATTTGACATGTGCCAAGGCCTCTGCATGAGTATCTCACTCATTTCATGGTCAAGAGGATGACTCTGCCAAGCAGCCTGGCGAAGCCTTCCCCAGTCACCCTCCCCAAGGTGACGCTGAAGAGCAGAGCTGCCTGCCATGTCCGCAGGAAACTCTGCCCCAACTGTACAGTAAAGAACAAACTAGAGAGCCCAGGAGAAGGGTTCCTCCCTCTCCCCTCAGCAAGGCTCTGGCTCCTGGCTCTCACTCTCCTAGACAAAGGGGAGAGAAATGGGATCAAATGTGGCCAGACACAGACGTACTAGGAGGCTGATAAGGCTCAAGCTTCAAGGCCCGTACTTGCACCGGCCCCTTTCCAGCCTCATAATCTATAAAGATTCAATTCTATACCTAATGCCGTATTGTTATTTTCTATGTTTTTCATCAAGCAGGCCCTCAAATTGTGTAAGCATTGGGCCCCACAAAACTTGGATCTCTCCCCAAATGTAACACAAACAGAGGAAAGAGAAATAAAACTAGGAAACCCAAAGATGGGTGTTCTCTAAACAAAATCAAACACTAAAAATTTTTACTTTTGGAATAGAATAGACTTGTAACCTGGGTGTGTCTGGATCCTCCTTCTTTCTGTCAGACAAGGGGATGTCCCTCATTACCTAAGGGGGATCCAGGGCCAGCAAAGAAATACACTTTATGGTCCCTCGAGCTTGCGGAATTGTCTCTGGTCTGTAATGGACTCCTTCTAGCAGTCCAAAGGGGAAGGGCTGGATGCTGCTGCCAGGTGATCAGGAAACAGGTGCTTCCTCTTTGGAAAAACCACCACCCAGAATGCACCCACTCTGAACTCAGCAGGACGTTGGATTGAAGGTATCCTAAGGTAGACACAGTAGATGAGCCTGAAGATAAGGCTTTATCGAACTAATGCTGTCCCTTGCCCCATGCGAGGTTGGGGGTAGGAGAACAAAGCCAGAGTTTGGACCTTCTGAGGATGTCCCACACATACAGTGCTTTGTTCTTGCCCAGGGAAGCTGTTAGTTCATGCTGTGCCTCTGTGAGAATTAGAAAAATAAAGAAATCTCCCCTTTTAGATGGTCCTCCACTGCTCTATGAGCCTGACACCTGGCTTGGTAAGTGGAGCTTCAGCTGGACTCACGTCCTTACTCACCCCTTCAGCTCCTCGCTGATGCACAGCGCTTTGATTGCCCAGGCTGACATGGAGGCCCTGACTCTGTCTCCAGGTCATCTCTAGGACTCTTCTCCATCCCCCTTCTTTTGTAGCCCCTCTCTGTGCTCTGCTTCTTCCCGTTTCTTGCCCCTATCTGTTTGGATACAACTCTTCCCGTGGGAGACAAGCCTGCAGGGCAAAAGTGAATGAAGTTTCCTGGAGTGGTGCCCAGTGATACCTCTTGTCCTCTGCTTTCCTTTGCTGGCTGCAAAGTGGAGAGAGGTAGGCTCTGTCCTATGCATGGAGGGATCCACTTTAGTTTCCCTGCTATTGATAGATCAGGCCACCTTACCTAAGAACAAATAGCTAATAAGAGTTCGTTTTCTTCCAAAGTCAATACAATCTGATTTTACACAACATGTGCTTGTTTTTTCTATTAACAACAGCTTGGCCTTACTCTTAGAGAAACAATAATTATGGGATTATTATCTCAAAGGAAATAGTGCCATGTCCAAACAGTTACATTCTCATAAGAAATTCCCTACATACAAATAAAGATGGAGGAGAAGTTTCAGTACATGACACCACAAAATGTTTTTAGGGCAGAGCAAAAGAATAAAGCTCTAGCCCCTCCTGTGCACCAGTGATTCACTTTGTTCTACCGCTTCCCTGGAACAATCACTTTCTCTGCTATTTAAGATATGCAGCACTTATTAGGGAGTGTGGAAGCTATAATGTAGTTGTCTGTTAGCTATTGCTATAATAATGCTACATAAACTCAGAGACATACAGCAAGCATTTATTTCTCTCTTATGCATCTGCAGATCATCTGGGGTTCAGCTGATCTAGGCTGGGTTCAGCTGGACTTGACTCAAGCTGTGGGCTGGGTCCAGGTCTCCCACACATGTCTGTCCTTCTCTGTGAACCAGAAGTGTCTTCAAGCGTGTTGTTCTCGTGGTGAAAAGTGGGAGTGCAAGAGAATAAACTGACCCACAAAAACACATTTCAAGCCTCCACTTGTGTCGTATCTGCCAATATCTCAATGACTAAAGCAAGTCACATGGCCAAGCCCAAAACAAGATGCCAAGCCCAATATCAGTAAGGCAGAAAAATATATTCTGCCTCTGGTAAAAAGAATGTCAAAGTTACATGGTAAATGGCACACAGAGAGGGGTGAAGAATTGAGTATAACAATACCACCTACCATAGGGACAGAGGAGAAAGGGAAAGGTGGCAAAAGAAATAGTAGTTTTAGGTACTTGCTTTGTACCAGATACTCTACTATGTGCGTCAGGCTCCAGTGTTTATTTCACAAAAGCTCAATATCGTAAATGGGAATTGTAGATTTCCCATCACATGGGAAAGCCGATGAGTGACTGAGCCAAGATTTGTGCCAGGTCTAACATACTCCAGACTATGCCACCAGATTAAAGCCCAAGAGAGCAAAGCCTGGAGTCGTTTCTGTCTCTTTCAGAGCTACAGATGAATATCGAGCCAGGAAAAAGGTAAATAAACTGTGATCATTTCAAATGCAGTCTTTTTTTTTTTTTTTTTTTTAATGGACCTGAAGCAGGGACATTATATTGAAGGAATAATTGGAGTCCAGTGACCTGAATTCTTCATTAGACTGGGAATCCACTGCTCGCTTATTCCCAGAGCTCTTTCAGTCATTTAAACCAGTCTTGGACTGTATGATTTATACTATTCTATCCTAAGAATCTGTGTTACGATAGGATCAGGAGCCATTTTCAAGACCTATGTAACAAGTTTGGATGTTTCCGTTTTTAAATTGCTTTCCTGCATTTGACTTGTTATGTGTTAATACAGAACGCAGGTATGAGACAAAGAAGATAATGTTGTCAGACAGTGCCCAGGTGTACTTGTGAGTTCTTTAGCGTCAAGTTTTAGATTGAATAGGATCCTGTTAGGAAAAACAAAACAGGACGCAGAAGTGTAAGGATCAGATATTAAGTTAGCTGTGCTGAATACATATTTGTCAAAAGAATGAATTCATCAACAAGGATTTTCCACCTGTGTTGAGCAGCTGTGCTGTGATTTGTACCATGAGTGCCTGGGCCTGGAAGGATGATCAGGATTCTTCTAAACCACGAATACTTCTCCATTCAGAGAAAACCACAACCTCTGAGGCTTATTCCAACCTGCTCTTTCTCCCTTCTCCTTTTAGCCATCCATTGACCTCCTGATAACTCCCGTATGTTCACTGATGGCTTGGGCTCAGAGATTCCAAACGTTCCCTGATCCACAGGTCCCACTAACACCCTGGGAACCTGATGCCACAGTGAATGGTCATAGAATACTGGAGACTTGCAGTTTCCAATTTTCTCAGTGCCAGCAGCCTTAGTCTTCACCATACTCACCCACCCTGGGGCCCAGGCTCTTACCCACATATATCACCTTAGGCCATATTTTCAAACTAGAGGTCAGAGCCATTGGTTAGTCAGCTGCTGCATTCTTACAGAATAAAGTAGAAAAGGGAATAAAATATCCAAGAGCATTGCATGTAATAAGGGGTTTTTATTCCATGAAACGTTTGTTTAAATTATGTGTATTGATGTGTACACAGGGCTGAGATGTCAGATTGTTTTTTCCTGAGAGTTATGCTCAAAAAAATTTGAAAAATATTTTCTTTGATTTGTTTTTATTTGCAGAACATTCCATTTTTCAAATGTCATTTTTTTCATAGCTACCTATTCTTATATCCATTCTCCCTCTACTCTACACACTCACTGTTGCCACTCTTTTGGTTCCATGCAGGCTCGTTAATGCAGCAGGTAAAAAAAAACTTCAGAACAGAGATACTGGTGCATTATAAATCTCCAACTCTATCCCAATTCCCTCTGATATTCTGATATATATACACACACACAGTACTGTACACACACATTGTCCAGTGTGGATGGGGTATGTGTGAGCAGAGGCACGTGAAGGAAAATACTCACACTTGAATGGATATTGAGATAAAAGATAAGTTTCACATCTGAGCGAATGTGGGATATAACAGAGATACCACACCATGACCAGAAACTCAGATATGGAAGTTTGCAAAATCTCGGAAGTTTGTGAACTCTTGGGCAAGGAGGTATGAACTTGAACATTTGAATTAATCTCATGACATTAACTCAAAATGCAAGGATTTCAGCTGTCATCTCTGGATTACAAAATCCATAACCTAGAAAGGTTATGTCGGTATTGAAAACTAGAAAGCCTAGTATTGAAAACTCCAGCTGTAATCTAACTTTGATTCAATAGAGATTGTAAGGTTCAAAATTTCCCTTTGGGTATTCAGATATAGCAGGGGTTCTCAATCTTGATATTTTGGGTTAGATAATTTTTTTTTTTTTTTTTTTTTTTTTTTTGAGACGGAGTCTCGCTCTGTCGCCCAGGCTGGAGTGCAGTGGCCGGATCTCAGCTCACTGCAAGCTCCGCCTCCCGGGTTCCCGCCATTCTCCTGCCTCAGCCTCCCGAGTAGCTGGGACTACAGACGCCCGCCACCTCGCCCGGCTAGTTTTTTGTATTTTTTAGTAGAGACGGGGTTTCACGGTGTTCGCCAGGATGGTCTCGATCTCCTGACCTCGTGATCCGCCCGTCTCAGCCTCCCAAAGTGCTGGGATAACAGGCTTGAGCCACCGCGCCTGGCCGATAATTCTTTATTTGGGGGGCTGTACAGTGCATTACATGATGTTTAGCAATATCCCTGTCCTCTACCAACAAGATGCCAGTAGCACCCTCTCACTCACCTTGTGACAACCAAAAATGTCTTCAGACACTGCCAATTGTCCCATGGGGGAAAATTCACCCCAGTTGAGAACCACTGGGTTATAGCAATGACACCAAAAGACATGTCATGAAGTGACTCACTGTTGATAAGTTCCTCTCCAGCCATGATCTCCTTGGCCCCACACAGCAGCACTGCCAGGTAAGGCAGGCCCCACCGGAGCTGTCCATTGCCCAGGGCTCTCAGCACCTAGGAGCTCAGCCTCAGCCTTCAACTCTGAAATCTAGAGTCTATAGCCTCACATTGTTGAATCAATCACAAAATGAACTACCTCTTACCTCTCCTCAGTCCTCTGGCAATGCCAGGACAGGAATAAAAATATCAGGAGACAAGATGTTGACAATGTTTTAGGAGGCCAGAATCTCATGATTCTGACCTGCACTGAATTATGAGAACAGACTATTAGCATCATTTACCTCCTCATATACAGGAGGCTAAGGCCCAGAGAAAAGTAATAATGTCCTTCATGTTGAACAGGTATCAGTGGTGCCCCCTGCTCTGGGACCTAGATCCCCTGATCCTGAAACAGAGCTCAAGAAATGTTAACCGTAGACAATTGCAGTGCCAGCCTCTCTGCATCACAATTCCAGATTCGTGGGAGCCAGTCACAGTCAGACTCTCAGGTTGGCAGCATTGTAAAACATCAGGGGGCACCATTCACATAGAACATGGAAATGCCTATGTGATGCCCAGTTCCAGATAAAAAGGACTTCAGGGTCACCTATGGGTAAACAGCAAATCTCAGAGAAGTTGGCAATGAAGTGAATGGGCATCTCAAAAGGGTCCACTGAAGTGATTACAGGCAAGTTACTAAACTTCTTGGAGCTTCGATCCCCTCTGGTCAATTTGGCAATTTTAAAATGTGGCTCCCAGAATCTCTGGCACACTTCCCATTCAAATGTATAGGTCTTTGTGCCTTCCCTTTGCATCCGGGCTTTGTGACAGCAGGACCATTAGAATATGGCACAAATGCTGCTATGCTAGTGTCCAGATCTAGGTCTTTAAAACTACAAATTTTCACATTACATCTCTAGAAATGCCTACTCAAGAGACCCAATTACCATGCTGTAAGGATACCCAAGTATCCCCCAGAGAAGCCCAACTGGATGGCCAGCACCACCTTGCCAACCAGGTAAGGGAAACCATCTTGGAAGTTCAGCTTCCAGCCCTCAGTCAAATTGTCTCAGCTTATTCTTCATGGAGCAGAGATGAGCTTCCTCGTGGAGCACTTCCCAAACTGCAAACCCATGAGGTAAGTAATGATTGTCGGTGTTTTCAGGCACTGTGTTTTGGGGCTGTTACGCAGTTATAACTAGGAACACTCTTATTCTCAGCCTTCCTCACAGAAGTATTATGGCAATCTAATGGGATAGATGTTATCTCTAATGAGATAGAGGGCATCAAATGTAAAAGCTCTTGGTAAACCAGAGAAAGTCAAATCAGCTTTATTTTGTATTATTCCAAGGTAAACAGGCAGCAAAGCCATGATTCTCTGAGCCAAGTCAGCATCTGGCCTGCGTTCAGTGCAGAGGAGGTGGTTGCAAAGACCAGATGAGCTTGTTAGAAGAGGGGAGGATGGAGAAGGAGGAGCTCAGGACAGAATGCTGTAGTTTGTCAAGCCTCAGGACTAAAGGTGACCTGTGAGGTTGTCTGGGACCCTTCCTCCAGACAGATACATGAAGAATATTGATTTTATTTTAAAGGTTCTATGAGAAAACAAATGTCAGTGTCTAGCAGTAAATTTGAATTATTCCATATTCTTTGTCAGGAAATTCTAAACCAAGTCCCTTTGGTTTCCTACTTGGTCTGTATGTTTGGGTCATATTGTCAAATAAATTAAGGGACAAAAGTAGAAAGTCTAAAATGAAAACAATTTAGAAGAGTTGGCTAGAAAGGAGAAGCCAAACAAAGAGATGGCCTGAAAATGGGGCGGGAGCTGGGGGAGTGGGAGACAAATTCACTGGCACCTGCATATGCCAGGACATCATCGGCCAAGGTATGTCTGGCCCAGAGGGTGTTTCCAGAAGTCTCAGTCATGGCAAAGCGCTATTGTGTTGTTGTCTTTCAAGAAATTCTTTTCACCATATTTGTATTGTATATTTTATAAGCTGAATAGAAACCTGGTATGCCCAGTCCCATTTGGTGATGGCAATTCATAAATTGTTTTGCACATTAAGGTGCAAACACTACCAAAGGGATCTTTGTGAACCAGGTTTAGTGTTTGGTCATGGCCCTCCAACAGTCTTCCTCTTTTGCCATGCAGAGCTATCGCTGAACTTGGTGGAAATGGCCTTTGACCTTCTTGCTACAGTGGATCTTCTAAAAAAAAAAAAAATGCTGAAGAAAGGTGGATTGAGGTGGATTGGAGCCAAATAAATCTTGGAGACCAAAAACAATGTAGGTGCTATTGCCACCATATAAAGTCAAGACAGAAGGCTGGGCACAGTGGCTCATGCCTGCAATCCCAACACTTTGAGAAGCCAAGGCTGGAGGATCACTTGAGGCCAGCAGTTTGGAACCAGCCCGGGTAACATGGCGAAATCCTGTCTCTACAAAAAATTAAAAATTAGCCAGGCATGGTGGTATGCACCTGTAGTCCCAGCTACTCGGGGACACTGAAGTGGGAGGATAGGATCACCTGAGCCCAGGAGTTGTAGGCTGCAGCAAGTTATGACCGCATCATAGCAGCCAGCCTGGGCCACAGAGGAAGACCATATCTCTAAATAAATACATAAAGTCAAGACAGAAGCCAATACACTGATAAATGGAAAGAAAATGAGTCTTCAGGACATTGTCTTGGCCCCAGCCACCCTACCCCTTGTGCATTGCAGCCTACATGAATCAATATAATTCTGTTTTGGCTGAAGACAATTCGAGTTGGCTTTTTTTGGTCATTTGCAGCCAAGAGTCCTAACTGACAAACACAGACAAAATAAAATGTCCTGAGTGACTGTGGCAGGAAAAGCACGTGGTAAATAGTTCCATTCTTTGCATAAATATTACAAAGACTCCCACCCCAGTTGGCACTCTTTCGTTTTCTCTTCCAGCCACCTCGCAGCCTTCTTCGAGATAGAAAACGGCACTGGTAGGCAAATCCTGACCACGCCTGTTACCATCCCTCCCATTACTGAGCCTAATGCATCAACCCAGCTCCTCTCTCTCTCCCTCTCTCCTCTTTCTGTCTTCCTCAATCTCTCTCTCTCTCCTTCTCTCCAGTTAGTTTTGACCACAATAGTGCATGCTTGTGAAAGAGCCTCAGGTGTCAAGGCCAACAAGTAACAAGAAACAAGGAATTCAAGTTTTGGAAAATGCCCAGCTACTTGATAGATAGCCAGCCCATAAAAACCCAACAAGCATCAAACAGCACAAACTGTCTCCAAGTGGATCCAGTTTTCCCCTAAGAACAAAGCCCATGAAGAGGCAAGAGAAGAGTTTCCACTCACAAGCCGTTTGAGGACAACCACTTCACTCCCCCATGTTTTCTGGGACCGTCTCACTTTTAAATATTCTGTCCTGTGACCAAAACATGTAACCTGATTTGGGATTCTGAAAATATAGCTACCGTAGGTAAAGTTATAATCAAGCTAGCTTTTATTTTCCAGAAAAGCAGTTCCTATATGGAGAGTGGGAGCTGGCCAGGTACAGTGCAGTTCAGGTGCCTGCACTGTCCTCACCCATGGCTGAGAGGGAGGGTGGTGAGAAGGTGACAGGGCAGCAGCTTAGAGATTCCAGTTCTCAGAGCCCTGAGTACAGAGGGTTCCCTATAGTTGAAGAAAGAGTTCTTGGTCCCCTTTGGCATTGATTACCAAAGTGTGGCACTTCAGATGATTTTTTAGTGCTACACAAACATTTTTAATTTCAATTGTCATGTCCCAATGTCAGAGTGTTTTAGACAAACATATAACTAATAAGTAATTTCATGACTAGTATTGCTAAAGATGAAACCAAAATACTTCAAAAGTGAATCTATCAGGCCAAGAGCTGTGGCTCCCCCCGGTAATCCCAACACTTTGGGAGGCCAAGGTGGGAGCATTGCTTGAGCTCAAGAGTTTGAGATCAGCCTGGGCAACATAGGGAGACTCTGCCTCTACAGAAATTTAAAAATTAGCTTGGCATGGTAGCACATACCTGTGGTCCCAGCTACTTGGGAGGCTGAGGTGGGAATATCTCTTAGTCCTGGGAAGTCGAGGCTGCAGTGAGCCATGATCATGCCACTATACTCCAGCCTGGGTGACAGAGTGAGACCCTGTCTCAAGAAAAAAAAGAAAAAAAAGTGAGTCCATCTAAATTAAAATAGCAAATAAATAATAGCTCAGTGACCTATTATAATAACAAAAATCATAAAGATGGTAAAGAAAGAAAGGAAATTTGGCAAATTCTGCTCCTGGTTATCACTCTGAGGTCTTCAATGAGGTCTGCTTCTCTGGACCAGATTTCCTCAGAGTATCCAGTTTTGTTTTTCTTGCTTTCACCTCTCACCCTTGACTGACTGGACTCAGAAAGTTATAGTTGGCTTTGTAAGAATGGTGACCAGGCAATTAGGCTCACACTAACTTCCCAAACTATGCTACAAGAACAATTAGCTATATTATAAGTGTGCCACAGTGGTGATGCAAGTTTTACGTGATTTAATACCCACTTCATGGGTAGACCTCACAGTAGGGCATAAAATAAAAGGCTAATCTGTTCACAACTTTGAGTGCAGTTCAACACCATTTAAACTTCTACTAAAGGAAGGAGCATTACTAGGTGCCATAGTGGGGAGGGGCCAGAGTAGGGGGCCGGTGGAGAAAGACAACACTCTCTCCACTCTCTTGGTGGCCTCATCTAGGGAGGGAAAGAGCCGTTAAAGCTGCACAACCTGCTTTATCTCCAACTCTCTAGCTCTGGTTTGGGCACCTTCCAGCTACTCTTACACAATAATTCTCTGTAGACTATATATCTATGTCTCTTTATTGATGTCTATCTCAAAGCCAGGCAAAAGGGACTCTCAGACCATAAAACTGAATTTCAGAAAAATCACAGACTTAGAGTCTTAGAACTAATTGTAACCCTAAAGGATGCACCAGAAGTCAAGACATGAGCCTGAATATTAAAGTCAGAAGACCTGGATTCAAATCTTCACTATCTCATTTCTTTGCTGCATGATATACATTGACTTGGATCTTACGTCTTTCTTAGTTTCCTCATTTTTAGAAGTAGATTGCTACACCAATCTTCCAGAATTCTTGTGACAATTCAGACAGTTTATTTTATGTAGAGCACTTGGCTCACAGCTGACAAATACTGACTGTTCATTCCCTTGTTCCCTTCCCTTCCTCCTTCCAATGTACAAGCCAGCAGGAGGAGGAAGGAGAGTGGGCGGCTGCCATGAAAGGGTTGGGGGTGGAGACGGAGGGAAGGCCAGAGGCTTAGCTGTGGTTTTCACAGGCAGCCATACTCCTTTCAGCCCTGCCCCTCCAGGCCTTACAGACAGGAACATTTTGCAACACTGCTGGGGAAACCACCCATAAGGAGTAGACCTCACAGATGGAGACAGGGTCAGACAAGGGCACAGAAAGTTGGGCTGCAACAGGCGGCCAAGGCTTCACTTCCCAGCCTGCTCTGCCCAGAGACCTCTCCCTTGCCAGAGGTTACATTTTGAATTTTCCCTCCTACGGATGCTGTCTCCAACTCACAGGCCCATTTGGCAACAGGACTGCAAGTGATGGGCTTTGGTGGGTCACATGACTTGGATACCGTCCGAGACTCCATGTAGTTTGGATGATGGACTACAGCCACAGTGCAGGGCGTCTGATTCAAGAAAGGAAACATCTATATGCTTTGTTTATTTTATTATTGTTAGAAAATGAATATATGCTGATACTAAGAAAAGGAAAGAAAACTGAAAAATTACCAGTAATTTCACCTCCCAGAGATAACCACTATAAATGAATATCTGTAAGCATCTCAGTTCTCATTAAAAACCGAATTTCTCTGCCATCTATTTCTTATTAAACAGCTTTCTTTCACTATAACAAGACACCTGGCAAGTGGTTTACATGAGGACCATTCCAACACTGTCCCAGGCTATGGGTTCCAGATGGCCCTGGGTTACAGAGGTGAAGGTGGAGGCTCTGTGGAAGGCAGTGCTGGGCACACACATTGCACGCCCAAGTTTGCCCTTCTATGGCCAATGCTGGTGAGAGGGTCCACCTACTGTTGGGAGCCAAACCCACTGGCCCTTCCTTGAACTAAAAAACTCAACAGAGAGGAGAAACGAAGCTTTGCTGCACTGGATTTCTGCAATCACAGGACAGGCAGAGAAAGGCAGGAACAGAGACGGACTAAAAAACCCAAGCATTCCTCACCTCTCCACTGACTCACATTTCTATATTTGCTGGGCATTTTCCCCTGACTGCAAGGCCTCTGAAAGGCAGTCTATTCTGCTCATCTTTGCATTCTGAAAATAAATGGGGGTGGGGTTTATAATTACTCTCTATTACTATGAATTAAAATGATATTCAATTAGTACATTGTGCATTTAAATGACTTATTTATGATGCGTAATTGATAAAGTTTTGTGTACACAGCTTTGCTGAATCACTTTAAAAGTTTCAAGGCCTCAGATGACAACTAAGCTTTCTCTTGGCACGTGGCTTCCTTGCCACCTGCTCTTTTGGGCCTATTCCATCAAAAAGGTGATAGTTCTTGCACCTCCCAGGTTTCTGACTTTCAAAGCAAAAATGGCTGCATCTCAGTTGCTGAGAAGCCAGGGGAGTCCTTGTATTCCTGTTGCCAACTCAGAAGGGAAAGATGAAGTAAACAGCAGGTGTGGAGACTGGAGCCGTCCTCCAGGAGCTAATGGAGCAGAAAGGAGCTACTGGCTGACGTCCCACCATAGCAAGTGGGTTGGGAAGACTCCCCACTGCAGCCAGTTCCTCCAGCTATGTTTGTAGGGAGGGCTGAACACCCGGGTGGTCTGCTCACCTGTCTTCCTGTCTTAGAACCTCATGGGCTGCCTGCATCAGTCAAGTTTAAAGCCCAAACAGCTGAGCAGGCAGAAAAGCTTGACATGAGGCAGGTTTGTCTTTCGGTGCTATATTCATTTGCTAGGGCTGCCATAACAAAGTACACAGACTGAGTGGCCTACACAGCAGAATTATTTTTTCTCACTATTCTGGTGGCCAGAAGTCTGAGATCAAGGTTTCAGCAGGGTTGGCTTCTTCTAAGGCTTCCTCCTTGACTTGTAATGGCCGTCTTCTCCCTATGCCTTCATACGGCCTTCCCCCATGTGTATCTGTGTCCTAATCCCCTCTTCTTATAAGGACACCAGTCACATTAGATTAGGGCCTACCCTGATGACCTCATTTTAACTCAATTACCTTTTTAAAGACCCCATCTCCAAATACAGTCATATTCTGAGGTAACTGGCAGTGGGGTGGGTGGTGGTGGTGGGGTAGTCAGGACTTCAACATACGATTTTTTTTTTTTTTTTTTTTTTTTTGAGACAGAGTCTTGCTCTGTTGCTCAGTCTGGAGTTCAGTGGTGTGATCTCAGCTCACTGCAACTTACGCTTCCAGGGTTCAAGCAATTCATCTGCCTCAGCCTCCCAAGTAGCTGGGATTACAGGCATGTGCTACCGCACCCAGCTAATTTTTGTATCTTTAGTAGAGATGGAGTTTCACCATGTTGGCCAGGCTGGTCTCGAACTCCTGAGTCAGGCGAATCCACCCACCTCGGCCTCTCAAAGTGCTGGGATTACAGGCATGAGCCACCGTGCCCGGCCAACATATCAACTTTAGAATGGAGATGATTCAGCCCATAACAAGGCCACTCTCTGCGGCGCGTGATTTCCACTCATTCTCACCTGGGCTGCTCTCTGTGCTTTGTCCCAAATCCAAACAACAATCAGGTGCAAAGAGAAAAGCGAGCTGAGGGAGGTCAGATTCAGCCACATGGTCATGGAGGAATCACTACTCCCTCCCTCCCTAATCTCCACTCCAGGGCATTTTTCACTATCAGACTGTGAACCTGATCTCATTTTCTTGAGTTTAATTTAGCTAATAGTTTTAAAGCACAGATTGCATTGGACTAGGCAATCATGGCGCCAGTCCATCTCACAGCCACAGAGGAGGGAAGTGGCCCAGGCTGTTCTCTGATCAGAGATGGTTAACCTGAATCCTATGGCCGATCTTCCCACACAAGAGCACAGCTGATTGGCTCAGAGACACTCACATGAGCAGTTGACTTTTGGCCTGATAGGAAAAGTGCTTCTAACTACAAATAATGACATTAACTAGGTCAGTCTGATATCTTCCACCTCTCCCTCTGGAATAGAAACAGGAAATATGGAGAGATGTTGGTAGTGGGAGGAGCAAGAAGACAGGAGGAGTTGCTGTGCCTGGCTGGATTGTAGGTACTTTCTGACCCTACTGCCCAAGGCGTTTGAGTCATTGTGAATCCAGGAACACCTTCTAGATCTAGTTACTGTAAGCTGCACCACACTGGGGATTAAGTTCTGAGGTTTCCAATATCTAAAATATTACCACACCAACATGTGATCAATACAAAAATGTTCAACAAAATATTTTAAAACCTTCAAAACCTGATGTGTATCCCTTACAGGTTTTTGACTAGCCACATCTCCAGTGCTCAATAGCCTAATGGCTACCATACTGGACTGTGCAACTTTAGGGACTAACCCAATGGGAGCCTTCAGTCCCACCAAGTACATAGTTAAAGCCATTATCCAGATCACTCAGGCCCTAAGCTCACCTTTTTCTTTACTGTCCAAATTGAGCGATTTTGTTTCTCTAGAATCCAAAATTCAATTATCTCGGAGCACAAGGATGTTCTTACTTGGGAGCTTAGGGAGCAACCTTCACTTTTAGATTTGAAAATAAGAGGAAGACTGGAATGATTTGCCACTCTAAGAAAATGTGCCAAGTGATTCAGCATCATATAAATTTACCCAGCTTGTGCCATGGAGGTAGGACAACTCTGAAATTGTGAAAACTCACAATACTCTCCAGCCCCGTGCCAGGCAGAGTCATATATGTGATCTTGTTTATCTGTTAAGATAACTGTTGCAGGATAGGCATCATTATCCTCTTGCCCCCTACAGATTGGGAAACTGAGGCAGGGGGGTGAGGTGACTTGCTGGATATCACTCACTTAGTGGGTGGTAGGGCCAAGATTCAAACCACTGTCCCTTTCATTCCAAAATTGGTGCTTTTCAAGGCACTCCAAGGTTCCAGGGACTTGGGCTTAAAAATAACTGCTCTAGAAAATAAAGTCTAAGGTAGGGTGGGAAGTGTTGTTTTTGTTAATGTTTTAGCAGATTTTTCAGATCCCAGCCTCAAGTGCTTTGCACATCAAAGACTCCCTTGGCTGAGCAAGCTGACCAGCACTAGGAGAAACTCTGACTCCTTCATGTTCCTGCTCTGCTGAGAAGCTAGAGGCCAAGCCAATATGAACTTTGCTGGGAGTAGAAGCTGGGCCTCCTTGACAGGTGTAGTAAGATGAAGAAGATTATGTCTGTTACACTGAAGAGCACCTTGGAATAATGGCGCTCTCTCTAGCTTTATCTTTAAACTCCCTGGTCTGCCCTTAGTATGCCAAGCTGCCTGCAGAATGATCATTCACTACCTCCAATCTCTGGAATTGCTCCTACCTCAAACCCAGCCCAGGCCTCCTGATCCCTAGGATGTATTCAAAGACTCACCTGTGTAGGTCTGAGTTTCATTACACTCGTCAGGCAAGGGATTCGGGGAGCTTTAATTTAACGCTGGTGTTGAATGCTTTTAAATTATTTTAAATTTTCTGAGACATCCAGGTGCAACACACATCTTTTATAAATTATAGAGCAAATGCTGTGGAGGTTGGGTGCACAGAAGGGCCAAGGATCGGAACAGATCCCCAAAGGATGAGATATATTTCTGGCATGAAGGAAGAGCTTAGCGCACACCTATCATTATTGTTAATGGGACTGAGGTGTTTGGCTTTCTCTAGAGGCGCAGCACAATGCAAATTTGGCTCTTGGAATTCAGTTCCTTACTGCTCCCGGCCTGCTCAGTAGCACCGAGCCCTGGTGAAATGTGTGTCAAGTTCTTCAAAACAATTATTGCTGCTGGAGAAAAAAATGATCAGCGAAGTACTCTGAAGTTAACACCTCCTCAGAGCTGGAAATGGAAATGGAAATGAATTCTGGAAATGTTTGCATTCTTTTTAATATGAATCCACAGACATGTTGGCTGCTGTGTGCAAAATGAGAGATGGGATTTTAACAGATGATAATGAGCTTAGAAGGAGTTTGCAAGGCGTAGAGGCCAGAGTAAAAGACTGGTGGTTGTGGTTTGGGTTCTTGCCACAGTTCTGCTGTGTGACCTTGGGAGAGCTGCTTAACCTCTCTGGGCCTCCTTTTGTGAGTCTGACTTATGAAAGTGTTACGACCAATAATTTATGTTAGAGAAGATTAGCTAGAAGTCCCATCAGACGTGACTGAAATTCTCCCAAACACAGGAAAACGCATCTGAAGAAATAGTCCTGTAGAAGGTAAATGCTTCTCATTCCTAGAACCACTGTGGCCTAGATCCTCTTGGTTCCTGGACAGAGATGATTTGGGGAATATCCCAAGGATGGGATGGGAGATTCCTCCACCCAGAACTTTCCATTTACAGGTAGAAGCAGAGCCAGAAAATTCTGACATGAACCATGAGGCATGGACTGGGATATTAAAATGAGACTCACTGTGTTTCAGTTTTGGCTGAGGCTCCAGAGACTGAGAAGTATCAGTGAACATTAGAAGCCAAGAAAGCCCCAATCCAAAGTGAAGTTCTAGACCACCTATGGCAGCCATTATTAAGTTTTGTCCCCTGGCCATAATCTGCCTGGAGGCTGTAACGTGGTTGGGGTTAAGGAAGCTGCCTTCCTTCCAAGAGAGTTGAGAGTGTGCTCTGAGTCTTCTGGGCAAATGCTCTCTCCATGCACTGGGGTTGAGAAGGAAGGGTGACTCCCCTCTTTTCAATCCAGCTGAGATAGGCTTTAAAAGAACCACTTGGAGAGCTTGACCTGTGTCCCCTTCAGTAGGTGGGGTCAGACTCACACCTGAAGAAGCCCACAGGCAGGAAGCTTGCTGAGACAGGGTGGCAGGGTAGAGGAAAAACTGCCATTGAGGGCCAATTACACTTCCTCAATGGCAGTTTTTCAAAGATTAGATGTGGGATCCTAGGAAGGGAGCTGGCTTGGCAAAAATCTTAGACCAGTCTCATATGGACCACCTGGAAGGGAGATGGGACCCAACGGGGCCAGTGGAGTGCTGAATGAGCAAGGGCTGAAGGAGGAAAGGTGATTTCCATTGCAGTTAAAGTTTCCAAAGAAGAGAATGACCCCCAGAGAGACCAACCGAAAGGTCTCCATTGGGAATCTGTCCAACCAGAAGGTAACAACGTGGGTTACGGCTATGGAAGTCAAATATGACAAAGTTTCCAATTCCTTACCTCTCCTCTCCACCATCTCAAAGCCCGGCAGGAGCCTGAAGCAGCCTGGTGATGTAGGGAGGAGGAGAAGGACAAGGCAGAGGGGGAATGGAGAAGAAGCCAACCATTCTCCCTCCCCCACTGCTCTGGCCCAGGGTGGGAGGAGAGAGAAGATTTAAGATTTGCATTAAGTTTGAAGTGTTAATGATTAGGGCAGACTGAATATTTTAATTATTGAAATTAAGCTATTCTTATAACTTAAAGTGGCCTGAGAACTTTTTCTTATCTAAGAATGACAGGAAAAACCATGGGACTTGCTTGATCATTTATCTCATGAGTGGGGAAAAATTATCTACAGTGAGAAAGAATAAAATTGTTACCTGCCTGCACTCTCCCGAGCTCAAGTCATTCAATGTACCAGTTACTTCCTCTTCAGGGACAGCAGTGTGTTAGCAGTGATTAAGGTACCACCCTCTGGTACAGATGTGATTTGGTGACAGCATTTTGTCAATTCACAAACCCAGCTGGACACATGAGATGGCCCATGATGACAATGAAGTCACTGATCCTAGAGGCATAGCTGAGAGACATTTGGAGATGTGTTGCCTCTTTCCAGTCCCTGAATGTTTAGTTGGTGTCGCAGAACAAATATACTTCCAAAAGTGCTTCACTAGAATGTATATTTGAGTCATAAATACTCTTAGACCAAAAAAAAAAAAAAAAAAAATTTCATTTCATTTTATCAATTACATACTAAAGTACAGAGAGGTTAAGGCATTTACTAAGGTCACTATTCTTTTGATTGCAAATGACAAAACTAAGCCAGAAACAGGAAGAAAGGAAGGAAAGAAAGAAGGAAGGAAGGAGGGGAAAAAAGGAGGGAGAACAAAAGAAAACTGGAGAGGAAAGGGATCATTTATTAACATTGGGAAAGTCCAAGCATTACTCGTTGCAGGTATGGCCGCAGCCAGGTGCTCAATTAATGTCCAAAATGTATATTTCTCCATTTCTTACTAATGCATTTGCCTTTCTATGAGGTGACAAAAAATGGTGACCAGAGGCTCTAGCCTTATAGTCTAACTAACTGGGTAGTCTCAGTGAAATTAAGTACTCTTCTCCATAGTTCCAGTGAAAGTCACAGATTAAATTTCATTAACCTAGATTAAATTGCATTGTCCAGTGCTAAACTAATCACCATGACCCTGAATGTCCCTAAGGCAGGAGGAATCAGCTCCAAAGAAAACATGGACCAGGAGTGAGAAAGAGCTATTGTTACTTGGAAACAGGGAGGAGGGCCATAGACAGGCAAAAACAGCAGATGTCTCCTCTGGACGTAGAGCCAGTAAGTAAATGGCAAAACCAGGATTAGAACTTACATCTTTTGATTCCTAAACCAAAGATTTGCGTAGGCACAAAGTAATTTCATTGATGTATCTCTTTTAAAATGTGCTAGCCAGTATAAATAGGGTAAATTTAGGTCCAAACACTGAATTTATCCTGAACTCTTCGGTAAAGAGTCTGCTAAAAATAAACTCATATAAACAAGATCATTTCATATACAAGATGGCAAATGGAACCATCAGCCTCATTTTATTAGTATTATTCAAAAAAATCATTTGTGCTCTAATTTACTCTGACACTAGAGAAAGCTCTAATTTGATAAATTCCTGATTCCAGATTACAAAGCGCCATTGCTTTCACATGAGTGAGACAAATTTAGAGTAAGCTGGCAATAGAGTCAAATCTATTCTTCAATGCTCTCTGGAGTTTTGTCAACCTATCACAATTAATTCCAAAAGTAAAGAGAGCTTAATAAGGCTTGTGGAAGTGACGAAGTTGTTAATTTGTCAGACAAGAGATCAAGAGCGTAAGTAGAAAGTCTAATGTGCAAACCTGCACGTCCTGCACGTGTATCCCGGAACTTAAAATAAAACAGAATTAAATATAAACGAACAACAAAAGACATTCTAATGTGAAGTTTGGGGATTTTCTCTTGTTTTGTTTATTTTCTTGTACATAAGAAAAGAAAAAGGTTTTCCTTAGAGAAATGACAACCAGATTTTTAAAAATCTGTATCCCTGCTACACAAAACTATGAAGCTTCAGTGAAGCGCCAGTTCATCCTGGTGGCTGGCCAGTCCCAGGTCGAATCCCTCAATCCCTTACCGGAAAAGCAAAAGCACAGCAATGGTGGGCAGGTGTGCTCTGACACAAACAGAGAGGGATTTCCGTAATCTCTGAACTCAACTCCTTGCTTAATGGAGATTAAACTTGGGATTGGGAGTTCATACCTCGCTCTGCCATGGCCTGAGATGAAGTGAGAGGGAGTTTGGAGCTGGAGGGTCCGCATGCCCTGAGTGCCTTCAAGGCCCTGAATGAAAGTTCTGGGGCCAGAAACGGACACGCTGAAGGTGGTTCAAGCTGTTTGAGAGCATAGGGATGGATGGATATAATTTTCAATGCATCATCACATAAATCACTGTGTTCACACAAACTTCCTGAGAAAGATGGGCTTCCCCTGACTTCCCCAATGAGAAGCCTATGCCTTGGAGGGGCAAGGGACTTATGCAGCTTACTAGTCTAATGAGAAGGCAGGACTACATCCAAGTTTACCAATTACCAGCCTTAGAACTAGAGGTCTGGCCTAGGGCCAAACATTCAATGAAGACTTCTTTAAAGCTTGATAAGGTTCCATCCATTCTTCCTTCCATTTGTCTGTCCATCTGTCTGTCCTTCTATGCATTCCATTCATCCATCCATCTATCCATCCATCCATCCATCCATCCATCCATCCATTCATCCATCCATCCAGCAAATACCCTCGTGTGGCAGACTGTGCAGATGAGACACAGTCTTTGACATCTGGGAGTACATAGCACCAGGGAAGCACACATTCAACAAATCCTTCCAAGAGTGATGAGTATTGAAGTGGAGCATAGCAAGGAGCCTGGTCGAGTCTCCCAGGTCCTCCTGGGAAAACACTACAGCCCCAGGTGTGAATCTCTAAGAGTGTCACAGCCAACGTGGGACAACAGCTGGAAGGACGAGGCTGCCCAGGGCGCCCTGCACAGAAGGAAGGCTTTGTGCTAGCTCGGTGTGGAAACTCTGACTCGGGGCAGTGTGGGCTTTCAGATGAATTTCCTATCATTTATCTTCTTATCAAAAGGTTTAATCACTTTCCGCTCTCCTGACTGTATGGGAATAATGAGCTTATTCTATCCCTACCAATACAATGCACAATAGAAACAGTTCAGAGACTACTTGGCCTTCTAAAATGAATGTTTTTACTGTATAAACATCATTAAATCCACAGTTAAAGGAATGTTTAAAGAAGAAAAATCAATCTCAGTAATCCCACACACAGCTACTTCGTCACTGCATATTGCCTGCTGGACTTTGTGTGAATAACAGAATGAATTTTATGTGAAAATTAGTTGTCATCTCATTTCCCCAAGAAGCTGAATATATTCTGACATGGAATGGACCCATGGCTTTTGGAGAAGAAAGCATGCTCCTTCATGATTTTCAACTTCTCTGTCTAGAATGAAAAAGTACTTAAAAACGGAAAACAAATCGCCGTGGTTTCTGAACAGAGTTCGTTTACTTAAGTCTTGTTCTGGAAACAGTTAAAAATTTCATTACATTCCTTGAGGGCAATGTCTATATCATATACCTTGATGCTCAATTAGCTCACACCCCTAAACAAAGCTCCTTTATATGAAGTCAGACTTATTAAATAACAAAAGCAGCATGAAACTTGAGACATTCTAGGCTGCAGTGGTCCCTAGTACGTGTTCGGCCGGCCCCGCACAGAATGATCAGTCAAGTCTTCAAAAGCGATTCCGGCTTACCTAGACTCCTTTATCTAGCTTCTCGCCCAGGCAGAAGTCAGGGCCCTCATCCTCCCTCCACCATCGAAAAGAGAGAGTGCTTTGCAAGTCATCAGTTATTTTGTCATTAGGAAGGATTCATCACTGATACTGTTACTTCAGCTGC
The DNA here is from genome assembly GCF_043159975.1 of Macaca nemestrina. Taxonomy (NCBI): domain Eukaryota; kingdom Metazoa; phylum Chordata; class Mammalia; order Primates; family Cercopithecidae; genus Macaca; species Macaca nemestrina. The sequence continues at coordinate 63,867,483 of NC_092130.1, forward strand.
ATTAAACTGTTTTTTCAATTGTACAATAAAGGTAGATTTAGGAACCTGCAAGTAAGTGAAGAGCTATGGGAGGCAGGGAAGGGCCCCCAAAGCACTCTACAGCCTTGCTACTCAAAGTGTGGTCCATGAACCAGCAGCATCTGCATCCCCTGAGGGCTTATGAGGAAGGCAGAATCTCTCAGGCTCCACCTCGGCAGTACTAAATCAGAATCTCCACTGCAACCAGACCTGTAGTGGGGGCTAATGTTGCTGATCAGGGACTACATTTTGAGAGCCCCCGCCCTAGAGCTATTCAGGGAATCCACACACTTAAAATATCCCGCCTAGGTGTTTTGCAGTGGGGGCAGAAGAGGCAGTTTATTGGTTTTCATTGCCTTGTTGTCAGTGCAGACCAACTGGTAGGGCACATGGGACCCTCTTAGCACAGCATGCTCACACTGAATAAAAATGTTAATTGTGCAGTTCTGAAGCCATGCCATATAGAATAGTATTGGTAAAGTCTCATATTATACACAGAATTGGAATCAATGACAATCCTCCAAAATTAAAAAAAAAAAATCCATCAAGAATTGCAGAATTCCAAGACTGGGAAAGGTCTTGGAAACAGTATATACTTTTCCCATGTGTTAGGCCACAGAAATGCCAGCCATCCTTTTCCAGGCTCTGTCATCTGTGAATCTTGTTACTGTTTACATATACCAAAGAATTCATTAGTATCTGTGTGATAATTTTGCTAATATTATAATCTTTACTGATATAATTTATTATCTTTTAAAAATCTATTAGAGTGGTATCATCTAAAAGACTCCTGAATGCGGATGTTCATGCTAAAGCTGGTAAAAATCTCTCCCAAATCAAAATCTTTGCGAAGGAAGTTACATGTGGTAAAACACCACAATGAAGCCCATCCTCACTCTCTGATGTGCTGTTAATGTGGGAAAAGGCTCTGCAAATTATTAAAAATAATGCTAAGAAAATAAAGAGCAGCTTTAAAGCAAAAAGGCAACACAATAATTAGAGATTTATGTTCTTCTGGAACACATCCAACTTTACATTTATTGCTATGGGAAAATTTGTCTTGAGTTATGCAAGGCCCTCAAAACAGCATCCGTTGCATAAAATATGACCACTACATATATGAGAATATTTCATTCCTCAGGTAGCTGAAGCCAGAAATGTGTTCTGACGTGTCCAGCATGATTTCTCCACTTGCTTATGGAACCCATTCCCCACTGGGCAAGGCCTCGCGGTCTCCTGGGGCCACTCATATCATATTGCAGGTAGTGATCACATGATCACATGATAATTATGCCATTACCAACAAGAGAGCTTGTTTTTAATTCATTCTGGTTTTTTTTTTTTTAAATCCAAGCTGATAATACTGCTTGAGCTCTAGGCTTGAGTGAGGCTCTTGCCTTGTCTGCGATGCTCAATAGGTGTTTTACTCCTCAGTGCCTCAGTTTCCTGTCTGTAGAAAGAGATTTACCCTCTGCCTGACAGTCACTGCCTAAAGGGAGTTGTATGAAGGACAAAGAGCCATTGAACCATGGCACCTTTCGGAAGTAGGGGAGCAGGGGCCTCAGCCGTGTCTCCAGCGGGGGAATGGTATGCTGGTCCATCCACACTCTGGCCTTGGTGGGTGGGGGCCATCACAGGGTGGGACACAACCATCGCATTCTTTTCCTCTCTGCAAGACTATGGTAGTGTCTCCTTGGCAGTGTAAAATGTAGGGCTGCATCTCAGGAGAGAGTGAGGTTAGCTGTGGGGTTTCCGTAAAGTGGCCAGTCAAAACTGTGAGGGGATGAGCTCTGAGTATTAAAAGGTAAGGACCAAATGAAGTGGAGTTGTGGAAAACATTCCTACCTGAGGAATGAGAAGAGGAGGAGCTTCCAAAAAAAGGGCTGAAGAAGATGATCAGAGAGGTGGTGTGAGAGGCGCCCATAGAGGACACGTGTTTTCCTCGCCTCTGCAAACTCCATCTTGTCCATTACCCTGAGTGGAGTGTCACTGAAGTCAGAGAAGAAGAATTGAGTTGAACTATATGAAATTGCCATTTTTAGGTTAACAAGATGAAGTCGATCGACTACTGGCAATTTCGTATGGTTTAGCCTAAAATTACCTACTAGGAAGGCTTGGAAGGTGGGAGTCTCTGCAATTTGCCTATGGTGGGAGGTGGGCATGGCAAGGGTGGTAGTGAGTGGAGCTGAGTGGAATAGGGAGAGCTCTGTCTGTCCCCTCTATGGGGGGTGCTGTGTGAGCAGGAAGGGGGTTCAGAAATGAATACACACCCTCTAGTCCAACAAATGGTGACTGCGTTGAAGAGGAAGCCTACTCATATTGATAAGAGGTCAGTAAAAACAAAAACCTCCCTACTGTGGAACCCAATAACGCAGCATTTCTATAGAAAACTAGTACATGGCAATCTCCAAGAGGAAGGAATAGGATACACTATTTCCTAAAAGTATTTGATCACAACATACATTGTTTTCATGGAGCTTCTCTCAGGACTGGTGTTTTGCCAAATGTATTTTGGTCATTCAGACAGGAGTTGGGCTGAAATACCTACGCACAATCTATGGAACAAAAAATTAATAGTGTAAACCAGATTTCTATTTTCAATAGAAATATGAAAATACTTTGGGGGAAAAGACTTTCCAAAGAGCTGAGAAGTATTTTAGAAGCACAAAGTACACATAAATTATGTATATATTATTAATAATAAATAAATTATTCATTAAAACATGTTCCCTAAAGATATGGCTGAAGCAAGACTAGGTCAGCCTAGTTGAAGACATATACTTAAAAGTAATATGACTACATTGCTTCAAATATATTCACACGTTTCAATCATCCAAACTAGTTCCACCATTTTATTCTGTATTTAAACCTTTTTAATCTATCTATGTAATTCACTAATTCATTTGAAAACATGTGAAGGGTACTGTGCTTGGTATCATGAGGCTACCAAGATGAATAAGGCAGGGAATTTGCCTTCAAGGAGATTTCTGTGAGAGAGGTGCTAAACCAGGTAGATTAGAATGAATATTCTCCAAGGTAGAAAGTGATTAAATAGTATAGGAAAGACACAATTAAGTGCTAGGGGCTTCTGAGGGAGGGAGGTTGCTTCCAGCTATGGATGAGAGAGGACTTTGGAAAGGAAATTCTATCTGCGAAGGCAGGGCAGTGGAGTTGCTGGTGAAGAAGGCATTGCAGATGGAGTGAATAGTGGGCAGAAAGAGCATCCTTTAGTGGGCATCATAGATTGTGTTTGGCCACTTAAGCACAATGTTTGTATAGTCCAGAAGACAAACTAAGGATTGAGACCTGATTCTGTAGGTGATACGGAGTGCCAAGTGTTCGATCAGAGGACTGACCAACCTGCGACAGTGGGAGTGTGGGAGATAGAACTGACAACTGCAAACGCAAAGGACAGGAGGTCATAAGAGGCTTTAATAGAGAGTTCTGAGTTAAAAGAAAAAAAATGTATACTGTGAAAATATGAAATCTTTAGCTCAGCTCTGTCTGCCTTGATATTAACATATTTCACAACCCATACCTGAGAGTAATCAAGGAGATTCTGGCAATATGCACAAAGTGATTTGCCAAATACATGAGAATGGAAAGTGCCTTTGTGTTCATGCTACTTAAAGTAGCATAGAAACAAAATAAATGACTCTGGGGCCTTTCAGTGTGGACCCTGGGAGATGCTCACATTGGGTTATCATTAATGGTAAATGGCCCTGTAAAGATATGGTACATGAGCGGCATTTGAGCAACAAAAAATAAAACAACACAGTGCGTGGGCTGTGGAAGATACAGCCAGTATGACCCCTATGATTGAACACCTGCCATGTTTTTTTTTAAATTTAATCTTCATATCAGTCGCAATGTATTATATTATCTCTATTTTATAGATTAAAAAAGAAAACATTTAGGCTCAGAATAGTCCAAAAAACTTTAAAGAAGCAACCTTGCAAGCCAGGGGCAAGGCCTCAATTTGAATCCAGGCCCTTTTCACCCCAAAAGAAAGGCTGTGCAGAAGCCACACCTTCGCCTAATGAACACTAACTCCCTGCCTTCTCACCATCTTGAATCCCTTATCTGTAAAATCAGGGGCGAATTGGCGGAAAAAGGTAGGCAGGGACTAAGTCTGTCTACTTCACAGGTCTATTTTGAAGCTCAAATGTGGAAGAACCTTTCAATTCTGAAGCAAGAACTTTATTAACGTGTATGTTTTGAGGGAGGTATGGGGTGCTGCCGGAGCTGGGCAAAGTGGGGGCTCTTCCAAAAAGCAGCTAGGCCATCCTCGGGAGGAATACACATTTAAGCAGGTGGTCACAGAGGCGGCTGAGAAAGAAGCCGGAAGAGTTAAGAACAAACTAACTCAGGCTCTGCAGCTTTGCCTATGGCCAAATCTGGGTCCCAACTTACTGAAACTGGAACCCCCTTTCCCCCTTCTGGTTGGCCCTGAGGCTTTGGGCCATAACTTGCCAGGTACAGTGAAGCCTGCAGAACCACCTCATGTTGCCCACCCAGTGTCCTCCCATCGCTGGCCTGGCCCCAGGCCTCTGGCCAGGTGCTGGAGCTGATAGACAGCCCGAAGCCAAGGTCACCACCAGCAACACTGACAAGGGATTTGGTCTGGGTCCATGAAGCTTGTCCTGCCACTGGGAGAGAAATGTATTCAAAATGTAGTCAAGAAGGCTTCCTTTCTCTGCTAGCAGAGGGGGCCTATGGCTCCCCACAGTCTGCATGATAAATCAGTACAAAGACACCAGCTTCAAGGCCATAAGGGACTCTTATTATCATAGGCCAAACACAGAGCCAGTGCTGCAGGATTTATTTTCTAGTTCATAAATCTCAGTTGATTAGAGCATGTCCTCACAGCATTGTAGAGCCCTCTCCAGCAGGAGCTGTGCATGAAGCTACGGCCGTGGTTCCCAGGAGTCTAGGGCCAGCAGAGAAGGTGCCACTTACCTGGCAAGCAACACACTTTTGGTTTGAATTCCAAGTGTAAAGAAATACCGTGGGGAGGGAGAGGAGGTTCTACCTAAATTATCCAGAAAATGGCCTCCTCTGCTTGGCTTGATGAGGGAAGAGTTGCCCTTTGGGGCTTTGTGCCACCCACCAATGAAAACTGGAAATTTTTCCTCGGCTCCGGACCCCCAGCTGAGCTTCGATCAGGTGTGAATGGGTCCACGAACTTCCTGAAATTATTTGGGATGTGTCTGCATCATACGTATTGTGTATGTACCAATGAGAATCCCTCTTGGGAACCTTATTAGTCCCCCTGTTGGTCTCTACTGGGACCTTACAGGGCCCATAGCTTTCTTATATCTTGAGAGAATCATGATCCAAAAATAGTTACTAACTTGTGCTCCAGGAAGATACACCTTCTCCATTCTTCCTTTCTGAGAAGCAGAACCCTATGCTCCCAAACAGCCATGAGCTGCTTTTGCCTGCCTGGAACATTAACTGCAGGCAGGTTCTATGGCATGACTCTCAAATTGCTGTTTAGCTTTTCAGAAATTGGCAGCATTTTCTCCCTGACTCTTGCAAGGACACTTCACCTCACCCTTCCTGGCCTTTCTTCCTCATAAAGCCAGCTTCTAAAAGAGTAGAAACAGATACTCGGTTACCCCCTGGGGTAGGGGCCTTCAGGGGACAGAGTGCAACCTAGAAGGAGGCTCGGGAAACTTTGCATTCTGAGGCCTGGGAATTGGAGGAGCCGCTGCCTAGCCCCGGGAAATGAATGTAACAGCTTGCATAGAGCTCAGTGTGCTACATAATCCTGTCTTAAAAGAAAGAATACCCCCTAGAGGTAAACAAGAACTATCAGAAGGCCTCAGAGCAGCCGCAGTCACCCTAGCCAGAAAAGACATGACAGCCACAGAATTGTAAAGAGCTAGCTGAGAGCAGCACGGGATGCGTACAGATGCAAAATATTTCCAGGGCAAAAAAAAAAAAAAAAAAAAAAAAAGGCCAATGTCAGAAGCCAGGGGGATTCAGGCGACAGAAGTGCCTCTCCTCCTGTCTCCCTCCTGAATAGGTGTCCCAGGGGTCCTTGAAAGCTGGCAGTGCTCACTGGAGAGGCATGGAGGGCTGAATGCCTCGCTCCAATTAAAGCCTAAGGACCGACCCCACAGCGTCCCAGCTGTGCTGCTGCTCCACTTGGGAAAGCAAACCCGGACAAGCTCCGCCATTCAGGAAAGCTTCAGGCCTACGTTGTTCTCACGGAGCTCGCGTGAACAGGAAACGCTGTGGTGTCCAGATCCACTCTCCTTAGCAGCTCAGCGCATCTTCGCTGCTGTCATCTGCTTCTTCAGAGGGAGAAGGGAGAGTGTGGAAAACCACGCTGCCCAACAGTCCCCGATCTCTTTTTTATAGCGTGCTCTGCTCCCTGTTCTGTTTCTAAAGGGGTTAGCGGTCAGGCAGCAGAGGGCACCTCCCACCCTGGAGGCCGCTTTTTTCTTCCCTGAAGTCCACTGTGAGCTCCAGCAGGTATCAGAAGGGACTGGAGCAGGCAAGTGGGGACTGAAGCAAATGGACAGCAACTTCATGAGAGGATGCACATCCAATGTCTTCAGGTCGGCTGACCTTTCAAGAGAAGCAGGAAATCTGTGTTTGTAAGTGAAAGGTTCCGTTTACAATGGTTGGCTCAGGTTTTAAAAGAGTAGTTTTGTAGGAAAAACACAGGCAGGGGTCTCCTTTGTGCTTCCTCTGCTCTGCAGGGAGGTGGTCCTGCAGGCCCTGGTACAGTGAAGCCTGCAGAACCACTTCATGTGGTTCTGCACACCCCTGCACACCCCAGCTAGTTCCCCTACCTCCTCATCCATACCAGCAATGCCCGGGAGCCTCACCTGGCACAGCCATGTAGAGCAGCCAGCTCCAGAGAGCCTTGAGGCTGAAGAAGAGATTTGCTCTTTCTGCAATATGTAGAATTCACAGAGCCACAGATCCACAGATGTTACCAACAATTTTGGCCCCTCCATAATCACCATTTCTGGTCAAGAACAAGTTCCCATATCCTTGTCAGCTGTAGAATCTGAAACAAGACATGGTAAAATGACACCCACTTTTGCCTCATGTGACCATGATGGAAGAATGACAGCCCTTAAGCATTCCGAGCTCCTCTCAAAACAAACAGTCATGACAGCTTCATCACTGCACGCTGAAATAATAGTTATTGGCCTTATTACAAAACCTCAGTATTCTTATGGCATCATACTCTAGCCATATCTCTGGGAAGCACCAGAGACGTCTACTGTTTTCCTCATTTCATTGTGTGGATTGAAACTGAGGAAGGAAAAGTTTGAAACTGCTCAGAGCCCCCACCTGCATTCAGGCTTAGGATCTGGATCCTGGGGGTCTCATCTTAATATCACTTCACGCTGCCTCCTCTATCCCTCTGCATACATCCTTTTTCTGTCCTGTGGCAAAATGAGACTTTCTTTTCTCCTCTTCCCCTTCTTTCCTTCTATTCATCCCTTCACAGGAAGTTAGAGCAAATATTCAAAGCCTTCATTATCATAGTAGACTTTTAAAGTTTTGCCCCTGAGAGGGAGTCAATATCCTTAAGGCTGTTTTGCTAGCAGATGACTTACTGTGAATAAACGGAGCCCAAATCCTCTTACAACAACATACTCAGCATCTCTCTGGTGTGACACCTGGATACTCATGCCCCTCTGCAATTCTTGGGGCCCCACGAGCACTCATAATTGGTGAATGGACAAACTTGCTTTCTGGCAATGAACCAACCATACCTATGTCCCCTTCTAAGTATTACAAAGACAATCAAAGAATTGCCCACTTTTATATGATTCTTTATGAAGCATTTGCAATGTGGAGCTGAACCAGATACAGTTAGGAAGACCCTTTTAATCTCCCTTTAAATATCTTGCTGTCTGATTTACTAGAGTGTTGTATATGTTTTGCCAGAAAAAAAAGGTAGAAAAATTCATCATTGATAGTTACCTTCTTATTCTTATGTATTCCAGCTTTGCTTTTGAGCACAGAAGTTCAAGGCCTTTCTTTCTCAACCAGTGAATTAGCCAGTCAGGTTAACAACTGATCATCTCTGCCTCAATCTCTAAAGGACATTTAGGAATATTAAAAATACTGTCCTTGCAAGTATTACTGCAAGATTTGAGATTTATCGTACAATATAGTGACTATAGTTAATCCTGATGTATTGAACGCTTGAAAATAGCCAAGATAGTAGATTTGAGGTGTTCTCACTACAAAAAAAATGCCAAGTATGTGACATAATGCATATATTATTTAGCTCAATTTAGCTATTCTACAATGTATACATATTTTAAAACACCATATTGTATACCATAAATATATATAATTTTGTCAATTAAAAAATAAAATGCAAAAAATCCTTGGGTCCTTCTTCAATCAATGAAAAAATACATATGAATGAACAAATTATATAAAATAATATTTAGCCAAACTGCTAAAATATGTGATAGAGACAGCAAATTTTCCAGGAGCTCAAAGGGCAAAGGGAGAACAATGAGAGCTGGAAAAATCATAGAAACTTCCTGGAAGAAGTGATATTTGGTCTAGAACTTGAGAAATGGGAACAACTGAATTGGAAACTTAGGGGTAGGAATGACCTTGCTTTAACTGGCTGGGAAAAATGAAATTTCTGGTTGAGTTGAGATGGGAAAGCAAACGGAATCAATAAACAACATAGAGAAAACATTGGGTGAAACTATGGGGAAATCGCAGGTTTTTACGTTCAGCCTCCTTTTGTTAGAGTTTTACGAAAATTAGTCTGGTAGTAGTACTTGGACTGGATGCAGAACACACAGGCCAGAAGGGATAGCCAACGCTGAGTGCTAGACTGGGCAACTACTATAGACTGAATGTTATATCCCCCAAATTTCATGTTAAAAACCTAACCCCCAATGTGATGGTATTAGGAGGTGGGATGTTTAGGAGGTGATTAGGTCATGAAGGTGGTGTCCTCATGAATGGGATTGGTGCCCTTATAAAAGAAACCCCAGAGAGCTGCTTCATCCCTTCTACCAAGTGAGAAGACAGCTGCCCATGAACCAGGAAGTGGGCCTTTACCAAACAGTGATCTGCCAGCACCTTCTTCTTGGACTTCCCAGCCTCCAGAACTGTGAGAATGTGTGTGTGTATGTGTGTGCGCGCATGTGTGTGTGTGTGTGTATATATTTAAATCTATATACTTAATATTTAAAATAAATAAATAAATATATATATTTACTGTTTATAAGCCACCTGGTGTATGGCTTAAAATATAAACCATAGACTAGTCTATGGTCTGTAATAGCAGACTGAGCAGACTAAGACAGCAACTGACATGTGTTAAAAATAAAGAGATCTTACAAATCTACAAGAAAATAACGAATACCCTCCTTGAAAAGGACAATATGAAGCATGTTGCAGGAAAAAAAAATGAGAAAATATATAACTTCCTACACACACACACAAAGAAAGTTAAAAAATACAAGTTGGCAAGATTAAATAAAAAGATAAAAGCCAATGCTAATAGGCAAAGGGGCACTATCATACACTGCTGGTAAGAGTACAAATTGGTGTATGTTCTGTATTTGCTATCATGTGCAGACTTTTGACCCAGCAGGTAAGTCTACCTTTCAGAACTTATCCTAAAGAAAGAATTAAGAGTCTGTACAAAGAATTTGTGCAAGGATATTTATTATATCAAGCCTATCTTGGTCAAAAATTAAAATAAATTTTTAAAGTTGGAGGCCGAGAACAATGGATAAGAAATACGTTTATTGCCGGGCGCGGTGGCTCAAGCCTGTAATCCCAGCACTTTGGGAGGCCGAGACGGGCGGATCACGAGGTCAGGAGATCGAGACCATCCTGGCTAACACGGTGAAACCCCGTCTCTACTAAAAATACAAAAATTTAGCCGGGCGAGGTGGCAGGCGCCTGTAGTCCCAGCTACTCGGGAGGCTGAGGCAGGAGAATGGCGTAAACCCGGGAGGCGGAGCTTGCAGTGAGCTGAGATCTGGCCACTGCACTACAGCCTGGGTGACAGAGCGAGACTCCGTCTCAAAAAAAAAAAAAAAAAAAAAAGAAATACGTTTATTGATATGGAAAGTTGTTTGCCATATTATCAAGTCTTTTTAAAGGCATAGAGCATATCACAAAACAGTATGTGTTGTGTGATCCTATTTGCATATAAAAGCAAAATGAGTCAATACATGTATAAATATATAAACACATACCTAAACATACATTTCTCTCTCTACACACATATAAATGTATATATACACACACATATATATGTATATCTACTCAAGTATATATATAACTGAACACAGTCATGTGTCACTTAACAAAGGAGAAATCTTCTGAGAAATGCATTGTTAGGTGATTTTATTGTTGTGTTCATCATAGAGTGTACACTTAACCCTTGAACATTGAAGGGGTTAAGGGCTCCAGTCCCCCATGAAAATACACATATAAGTTTTGACTTCCCCAAAACCTTAGCTACTAATAGCCTGCTATTGACCAGAAGCCTTACCAATAACATAAACAATCAATTAACACATATGTTGTAGGTTACATGTATTATATACTGTATTCTTACAGCAAAGTAAACTAGAGAAAAGAAAATGTTATTAAGATAATCATAAGGAAGAGAAAATGCATTCACGATTCCTTAAGTGGAAGTGGATTATCATATAGGTCCCCATCCTCACAGTCTTCACATGGATTAGGCTGAGGAGGAGGAGGAAGCAGGGATTGGTTTTGCTGTCTCAGGGATGGCAGAGATGGAAGAGATGGAAGAGGTGGAGGAAGTGGAAAGGGAGGCAGGAGAGATTTATTGAAATAAAATCCATGTTTGTAAGTGGACATGAGCAGTTCAAACCCAAGTTGTTCAAAGATCATCTATACTGACACAAACCTAGATGTACAGCCTACTACATACTTAGGTTATATGGTATAGCCCATTGCTCTCAGGCAACAAACCTACACAGCATGTTACCACACTGAATACTGTAGGCAGCTGTAACACAACGGTATGTATTTGTGTATTTACACATATCTAAACATAGAAAAGGTACAGTAAAAATACAGTATTATAATATTATGGGATCACAACTGTTTATGCCATCTGTCACTGACCAAAACATAATTATGTAGCACATGACTGTACACAGATGTCTACACACCTGATATTAACATTCTATATATCTAGGTAGTATGATTATGAGTAATTTCTATTTCTTTCATGCTTATTTTACATGCTTATTTGAAAACTTCTTTCTACAATAAGCATTTTAGAAATTTAATTTAAAATAGAAAAAGCGGCCGGGCGTGGTGGCTCACGCCTTAATCCCAGCACTTTAGGAGGCCGAGGTGGGTGGATCACGAGGTCAGGAGATCGAGACCATCCTGGCTAACAAAGTGAAACCCCGTCTCTACTAAAAATACAAAAATTAGCTGGGTGTGGTGGCGGGCACCTGTAGTCCCAGCTACTTGGGAGGCTGAGGCAGGAGAATGGTGTGAACCCGGGAGGCAGAGCTTGCAGTGAACCGAGATCGCGCCACTGCACTCCAGCCTGGGCAACACAGCGAGACTCCATCTCAAAAAAAAAAAAAAAAAAAAAAACCAGAAAAAGCTCTGAATCTTCTGCTAGGAACTCAAGGTAGTAAGAGAAGCAGGTTTGATGGTAATTCAGATATGAAATGATGATGCTAAAGGACAAGGCAATTCTGAAAGAAGCAGCCCGGTGTTTACAGTCTAGAACCCAGGGTTAGTGTAGCCTAGCAGAAAAAAGATAATTTGCTTCCTAAGACAAGTTGTATTTCCCAGTGTGTGGTCCAAAGAGCAACACCTAGGGAGGGAAAGAGGAGAGAAATCAGAACTTTTAAGTGACAAACCTGAGGCCCAACAGAAAGATAGTGACAACAGGGCATAAAATCCAGCACCAAAAGCATTAACAAAAACTGCCATTTTCCATGCAACCCCTGGATATCTAAATCCTCTACATGGATATACAGCGTATCTATGGATATCCATGTGGATATCTCTCTGTATTTTTTAAAAGTTGAGAAACAAATTCATATTACTGAAGAGATATATTTGTTCTAGAATCTCCCTCAATGGAACAGAAAGATTTCAATTTAGCTCAACAATTCAGCCCAACATGTTTGTTGCTTGTCCTCTATGGAGTTCTAAAAAGCAAAGTTCCTACCCCCTCCTAGAAATGGCAATGTCAACAATGACAGTATCTTACTGTTATGAAACATTTCTTATATCATTCACTCTTTACAGCAGCATTCTCATGTATAGTCATCCCTCAGTATCCATGGGGAACTGATTTCAAAACTGCCTGAGGATACCAAAGTCCATGCATGCTTAAGTCCCTTATATAAAATGGTATAGTATTTGCATATAAACCACACACATCCTCCCGTGTACTTTAAATCATCTCTAGATTACCTTTAATACTTAATACAATATAAACAATTGTTATACTGTATTGTTCAGGGAATAATAACAAGGAAAAAAAGTCTTATATGTTCACTACAGATGCAACCACCCCTTTTTAATAAATATTTTCAACTCACAATTGGAACCCACAGATACCGGGTGGAAGGAGACCAACTGTAGTTACAGTGAACCATTATTATACCCATTCTACAGATGAGGAAATTGAAGTTTGGGCAACAATCAGGACTTGACTTAAATGTGCTGACTCTCTTCTCTCTAGGTGACTTATTGAAGCATTTTTAAAACAAAACTCAATTCAAAGGCAGCCATTTATTCCAAATATTCATTGCAATGTTTGATATTTAAGCAAAGGAAAGGGTGCAATCATGCAAATCTTATTTATCGTGCCTCATTACACAATCAAATTAAAGTTGGTGATACACTGAAGTGTGAGCCTCAGTGTTTTGTTTTGCTTTGTTTCGTCTTGTTTTGTTAATCCCACAATGGAGTTTCTGGTCTACTAATCAACCTTCAGCCTGGCCTTTCCGCCTCTGGAGCGCGCCCTCAGGAAAAAGGAAATACTCTCTGTTGGAGGAAGCCAACTGGGCCAGCTAACTTTGAATGACATGGAATCTGAGCAGGCCCAGGATCTCTGCCCTTGTACCTGCCACTACCAGAATCCCAGTCCCTCCCTAATGAGAACCTGTGTGTGCACTTGGGAGGAAGAGAGGACGCAAGCATGTTCCTCCCTCATTTCCCGTTCTCTCGGAAGGGCTGGCACTCGCTTCCTCATAGGTCCTTTGCAGCCTCTTCCTCCTGCTTTGAAACACCCTGATGATTTTAAAATGCAGGCTACAGTCTTCCAAACTAACCCACACCAGGAGAGCCCCCATAACAGTGCAGGATGTGTTCTCAGCTTCCCTTGGTGCCGAAAAATCAACATGGGGGGACAAAAGACTCTGTTAGAGAGCAGAAGTCCCCTCGTGGGGTGTGGTCGGGATGCACAGCTGTGAACAGAAGGCGGATTCCAAGCTGGGGAGGGGCTTTGAGTGCTTTGAAGGAGAACAGTAATAGAGCTGGGGGTTTTGCTTGTTTGTTTTGTTTGGGAGTTCCTCAGATGTCTGTTTTATTTGTTCATTTTATTTTAGAAAAAGTGAATTTATATGTCTTTAGATTTAATTTTTTGAATAGGCAATGCACTTGCATAGTTGAAAAACCAAAACCATATAAAAATGAATACATAGAGAAATCTTGCTCACACGTATGCCTTCAGCTCCTTATTCTCTCCCCTCCTTTTTATTAATTTCTTATGTACCCTTCCATTTTGTTATATAATATGCTTATTTTCTCCTTTTCTTATTGAACAGCCATTCTCAATGGGGGTAATATCACCCCCAAGATGGTGATAATTGGTTTCTGGGAGTGAAAAATTCTTACTCTTTTTATGTATAAATCACAGATACGCATAACACATATACTACATAAACAAATATGCATGGTATTAAAATTTCATGGGAGGGTGCGGATTAGGAAAAATGTTTTAAAATGGCTTCTTAGGGAAGTGATAATGATTTTTAAAAAGGTTGAGAACACTGTCATAAAAAGCAGCACACAATATATGCTGTCCTGCACCTTGCTTTTTTCACTTTGCAAGATATCCTAGAGATATTTCTGTATCAATTCATCCAGAGTTACCTCATTATTTTTATAGCAGCATAGTATTCCATTGTGTAGATGTACCTTACTTAAACAGTTCCTTATTAATGGGCACTCAGTTTGATTCTAATCTTTGACTTATAATATCACAGTGAATAGTCTTTTACATACTGAATGCATGTACAGGTATATCTGTAAATAGATTCCCAGAAATGGGGTTGCTAGGTCCGGAGTAAATTCCTCTAAAATGCAGACAGACATTGCCAGAATCCCCTCTATTTTGCACTCCCAACTTTGTCTATCATCCAATAAATAAGAAACAGTTTAGCTACCTTTTACATGACATTGTCTGGTTCCTCCTGAGGGTCATGTTAGTTGATGGGCTAGGGGTAAGGTGGTCATGGGGGTTCTGGGATCTTCTATGGGGTGTGCTGTGGACCAGGATTTCTGCAGCCCTCAAGAAATGCAGGTGGACCTTGGCTAGGCAGAGAGCGGGCCCTTTGTGACACTATCTCAGGCAAGGAAGTGGACCCCGATCATGGACGAGGAACTCTAGGTCATCACAGAGAGTATTACTTGGGATGACCTCAGGCCATGATGTGGGACTTGGCACCCCTCCCTCATAACATGGAGCCTCCAACTTGTGAGCTCCCAACACAATGCAATCTTGATTTCCAATGGGGTGGGGGTGAGGCAAAGGGCCTGGCCAGGGAGGTAATTACCACGTGGAATATTCAGGCTGCCACACAGCTCAGTTGCTGACACAATTCCCTTCCCACTGTCTTGTGTCTGCCACAGCTGAGCAGGAAGAGAAGTCAGGTTGGCATCAGCCACACCTTGCCCTGAAACCTCGAGGGACACCACCTTCTTGGATTGTACGCACAGGCAATACTGCGGCAGAAGCAGCCCCCTCGGCGCAGCCCCACTTTCCCTGTGATCTGGGTGGCAATTAATTGCTAGCTCGAGAGACATTTGTGCTTAAGACCACAACTGAGTCTGCCAAGATATTATTTGGTCCTGAAGTTATTTAAAACAATGTAATCATATTTGTTTTCAATAGAAATCTGCTGTATTCAGAAGTTTGAAAGCGGACTAAAAGAAGCCTCTGGGCTGGCTCGCTGCTGCTTCGGGTTCTGTTTGGATCCCCTCATAGAGAGTCATCTTAGCACGAAGGGCACACATTTGCCTTTCCCTAGTGCTTATTAACTGAAGTCAAATAAATCAAAAAATAGAGAAATTTTATGCTGCATTACAATCACGTCTAGGCTATTGCTGGGCAGGATTCGAACTCATAATTTATTCAAGACTCCGCTTCCTTCCTTGTTTTCCAGTCAACTTCCTGAGTCCACGCACTTTCCTGCATAGTTCTGTAAGCAACCCCAGACTCAAACCCTGCTCAAAGAATGCTTTTTAGTTGAAATGAATGAATTTAAATAAATAAACAAACACCTGCCATAAACATGACTTCAGAGATGAAGTGGGCACGGTTCCTTCTCTCGCCTCCGCAGCGTCTTGGAGTGCAATAAAGCTTTGTGCCCTTAAGAAACATGATAGAGGTGTCAAACTACATAAATTGTGAATCATAAGTCACAGTTCCATTTGCTCTGCCACGGTATAAAAATCGCAAATTTTTCATCAAGAAAGAACAGAACTATGAGTGCCCCTGTATAACTCAGCTCCATGACACCTCCATCACCCATATCCACCCGGAGCTGCACTCTGCCCCACAGACTGGCCTGTCTGGGCCAGCACTTACACAGCCTGTCTTCTCTGGGATCATGCCTTCTTCACCCTCCTTCGGTTGATCAGTATTTCAGACAGGTTCCATTGTTCTTGTGTTCATGGTAGCAACGGTAGAAAAATATATCAAAATTGAAATTTCTTCTTTTTCTTCCTGGTAATTTTCTCTGTGGTTATTCCTCTCCAAAACTCCAACAACAGCATTCTCCCTTTCTCTCTCTCCCTCCGCACCCTACCCCTTTCCCTTCTTTTTCCTATGAAGACATTTTTCTCCCATCTGCCCTAGAATTCCAGAGAGGCGGGACAGAAACCTCAAAGGTCCCAGGCTTAAGAGAAACAACTAGGTCTTTTTACAAAATGATCTTCAGTACTTGTGTAGGGACACCCCCAAAATGTGAGGGGTCACACTATGTCTACGATGAAATTCCATGGCTTCTCCAAGGCCCTTCCTAGATCTGAGGTGCTCCCATATCTTGAACTTCTACTTCCAGACTCCACCTCTGGCCTAACTGGCCAATCTCGACACAGTGAGCCAGGCAATATTGCCAGATGCCAACACTACTAGATAGGCTAAGCCCAGCAGTGATTTATTTATTACTGGGCTATAACTACAAGGTTTGGTTTGGGCTATGGACTCAGTGGGCCAGGACTGGCTTTAGGCCACCTCCACATAATGCCAGCGAGAGGGTCTCAGTATTGCCTTTGGGCAGTGATAGCATGAGATGACATTCTGAGATGGAAAGTGCAGGACAGCTTTCCTGGTGGCCTTAGACCCACCCAGTTCTCCCTCTTTCTTGCTTGTGGTTCTCAAGAATAACTAGAAGCCAGGCGAGGTGGCTCATCACCTGTAATCCCAGCACTTTGGGAGGCCGAGGCAAGCAGATCACCTGAGGTCGGGAGTTCGAGACCAGCCTGACCAGCATGGAGAAACCCCATCTCTACTAAAAATACAAAAAATCAGCCAGGCATGGTGATGGGCCCCTGTAATCCCGGCTACTCAGGAGGCTGAGGCAGGAGAATTGATTAAACCTGGGAGGCAGAGGTTGCAGTGAGCTGAGATCTCACCATTGCACTCCAGCCTGGGCAATAAGAGCAAAACTAAAAAAAAAAAAAAAATAATAATAATACAAATAAGAAGAACTACAGATGGTGCTGGGAGTGGGAGTGCAACATCCTGAGCTACGGGGGAGCTGGCCTGAACAGCCTGGGCTCTGTTCCAGTACCCCCAAAAAACAGGATGACTTTCAGTGTTTTCACCCGGGGTACAAAACCCAGTGTGGGCTGCTGTCCCAAGGCCCTCAGCTGCAATGTAAGTGGAGACTCCATTCCTCCTAGGCAGGATACCTGGAGCATTTCTGAGCCTTGGGGGACTGACTGGCAGTAAATCTTAGGCCTCTGTTGTGTCTTGCTGCCTATCTGTAAGTAATAAACCCACTTCATGCAACTTGTTGGGGGCAGGGCGTTTTGACCTACTGAATACAGACAAGTTGGTAAGCAGTGCACAGTGAACCTGCTTCACAGGATGATCATCTGTCTTAAATGTGACTACATTTAAGACAATGTGGTCATAGTGTCATCTGAAATTTAAATCGGTTTTAGCAAGTTCCCTGTACCTCAAAACTAATGGAGGAAAATTGAATCAACTTGTAAAATATAGAAGTCTTATTTATTTTTTGGCTATCTACTTATTTATTTTATAAACATGTATCAATATGCAAGGTGCTCTGTGGTAGAGCACAAAGATAGACAAGATGAGCCCCTACCATCTAGAAATTTAAAGAAGATATAATAATAATACTTAATATAGTAATAACCACAACTAACATTGCTGAGCACTGCCAGTCTCTGTTCTGCATACTCAGCTTGGTTTTACTCATTTGATGTGCACAACAGTCCCATGTGGTAGTTACTGTTATTATCCTCATATTTCAGATAAAGAAAGTGATGCACAATAAATGCCTAGGCCAGGGTGTGTACCCAGAAAGCTACCTCCAGAATCCATATACTTGACCACTATACTCTGAAACTAGATGTATTAGTCAGTTTTCACACTGCTGATAAAGACATAACCCGAGACTGGGTAATTTATTTAAAAAAAAAAAAAGTTTAATGGATTCACAGTTCCACATGGCTGGGGAGGCCTCACAGTCATGTCAGAAGGTGAAAGGCACGTCTTACATGGCAGCAGGCAAGAGACAATGAGAGCCAAGCAGAAGAGGAAACTCCTTATAAAACCATCACATCTTGTGAGACTTATTCACTACCCTGAAAACAGTATAAGGGATCTGTCCCCATGACTCAGTTATCTCCCATCAGGTCCCTCATTCCAGTACATGAGGGAATTGTGGGAGCTACAATTCAAGATGAGATTTGGGTGGGAACACAGCCTAACCATATCACTAGACAACCATTAATTGATGCAGAAATGAATGAGATCTCTAAAACAGGCAAAAATAAATTGCTATAGGAGTCTAGAGGAGAAGGCGATGCTCTGGGGTGGGGGATGGAGGCAGGGGGGTGTCAGGCAAGGCTTCAGGGAGAACATGGTATTTGTGCTCAACCTTAAGAATGAGTAAGTTTGGGAAACTGGAACTCTCAGATGAGCTTTCCAGGTAGAGATGATGTGATCTTAGAAGTAACAAAGAAGCACACCACTTACAAGAACAGTAAAATGTCCAGCAAAAAGAGTTTTAGGGGAACTGTGAGCTAGGATTGAACATGTTTGTAGAGAGGGGATAATGTATTTATGTTGTAAAATAAATCTTTCAAGCATGATAGGACTCATTTAGGTCTGATTCCCCCACAGAGAAGCACACACATGGCAGGTTGTAAGAACATCTGCTTGGGGTGCTAGAACAAATGAGGGTGATTGGGGGCACCTAGCAACGGAGAATTAAACCCAGGTACTCAACTTTTTGCTGTGGCTTCAAAACCTTCCCAGGGAAACATAACTTTTTATTATCATAGTTAGAATAGACCCAAGCCCATGCCTCAAACTGGCTCAGTTCCCTTTTTAAGGTGAAGTGTCATGAAATTGCAAAGACAAATGACTTGGTCTTAGCAGATGGCTGGCTGTTCAAGCTGACAAGTCTATGGCCATGTCTCTAGCTGTGAGTCGCAGTGAACGCATTCCCTGCTGGAGATGGCTAGCAGCTTTATCTCCTTAAGTTTAATGGCTTGTTCCTCTGCTGAAAACACCATTCTTACAACAATGTGGCCTCTGATGCTCAATTCAGGGCCGTCTCAGCCCCAGCATTGCAGGCAGGGTGATCTTGCTTTTCCTGGCACCTCACAAGCCCGGACAATGTAGTTCAAGCAGCAATGCAACTCCAGGACCTGCCTGAGCCTAGCCTACAGCTCTGGCCTGGCCAACAGTGGTAAGATACACACACGTGTTACAGTTTCAGTGGTCCTGAAATGGAGGAGGCCTGGTCAGAAAGCACAGTGGGGGAAGGAGCAGGATAAATGAGGACGATCATCAGTCTCCTGGTTTACATGGATTCTCAGTTGTTCATTTGATTAAATATCAAACTTAGGTGAACAGATGGTAATAAGATAACATCAAATGCTTCCACTTCCTCTGGCTCTCCTTCCTTGTCCTCAAGAGAGTTCCAAGGATTTTTTGTTTTGTTTTGCTCTTGTTTTTTTAACAAAGGAAACTAGACAAAGCAGAGCATAGAAATCTTTGGCACACTATGTGTAAGGGAGAAGGGAGGTATATTGTCTTTGCAGAAGGGTAGCTGGCATTCTTCTGTTCTGCTTGGATCCATGACTAAGGAAAGGAATCACTAGCAAAGAGCAACAGGGTTTCAGTTTCTGGGCACGAGACCATATGAGGCAAATTAATTGGCTTTCTGCTCTCAGCCGCAATCTATTGCTGGGCAGGGCATGACGACATGAAGGAGGCAGCATGTGCTGAGATGTGCATCTCATAATAAATTCTCCATCCTTGCCGAGAAAAATAAAGCACTTTCTTACACATTCGTTTGTCAGACATCTTGGGCTTACTGAGGTGAGAGAGGAAAAAAAATAACAGAACTCAAAATAGCACAGCATTGCGTGGGAAGGATGATAAAATTATGGCACTTTGAATGGTGACAGACATTGAGGTTTCATTTTATTGCTCTATAAAAGTGTGCTTTGGGAGGTGTGCTGTTTCTGTTCCTCTTCTTTCTCCACGTCTCCATGTTTTCCTCACATGAATATGTACATTGTCGAATATTTTACTTCAATTTTGGATGTTTTTACCTCATCTCATCCCGCTTTAGATTCACACAGCCTTGTTGCTCAGTGATGGCTGGGAGCCTTTACTCCTGCACAGCATGGAAACGTCCTCCAGCACAGCCTCTCAGAGGGTCACTCCTAAGGAAATGTTTGCCGCCCCTCACTGTCTTCTGGGCCACATCATTCAAAGACCAGGGAGGCTGCTGTCCCTTAAAAAGGTAAAGGCATCCCCAAATCTGGGAAATGAGATTCCTTGGTATTTCTTCCCATCACCAGTTCACAGAAGACAGGCAACAAATATCCGCTGAACTGAAAAGAAACTGCTGTGTACATCGCTCACCTCCAGTCATGGCATTCCGAAGCCGCTTTTGCATCTTTGCCATCCCAGTTTTGTGTTGAACAGGTTGTTCCTCCAGTTGTAGTCACGTGCAGAAATCCTGCCACATTGACATCAACCCCAATCCTAACCTGAACATCCCAGGAATAACAGGGAGAGGTTGGTGCCTCAGTCCCTAATCTCTGAAATGGGGGATTTAAGGGTTCCCACTGCACTCATTCACATGTAAGCTCTCTTAGACAAGGCATGACACTGGAGTCTGCATATAACGAGGACTCCACCAGTGTTAACTACTATACTAATTGGATCTAACTCCTGAAGGGAGGGATTTAAGGATTCCCATTGCACTCATTTGCATGTAAGCTCTCTTAGACAAGGCATGACATTGGAGTCTGCACATAACAAGGATTCCACCAATGTTACCTGCTATACTAATTGAATCAGGCAAGGTTTCATCAGAGAAGCACAAGCACTGTGGATGAAGTGTGGATAAAGACTCTTGGCCAGGCACGGTGGCTCACGCTTCTAATCCCAACACTTTGGGAGGCCAAGGCAGGTGGATCACAAGGTCAGGAGTTCGAGACCAGCCTGGTCAACATGGTGAAACCCCATTTCTACTAAAAATACAAAAATTAGCCGGGCGTGGTGGCACGTGCCTATAATCCCAGCTACTCAGGAGGCTGAGGCAGGAGAATTGCTTGAACCTGGGAGACAGGTTGCAGTGAGCCAAGATCACACCATTGAACTCCAGTTCTGGGCGACAGAGCAAGACTACATCTAGAAAAAAAAAAAAAAAAGAATAAAGACTTAGCACTTGCAGGAGTCAGACCTTCTGCAATGGTAGTGGCAGACCATGCTGGTGATGCAGTCTATGCAAGCTGTTGCTTTTGCAGCTGGTATCTGAGAGTCTGCAGTCACTACGGGTCAGCCAGTCAGTCAGTTGAGAAGGGAGTGGGATATGGGTGAGAACAAGGACAAGCTGGAATTTGCAAGGATGAGCTAGGATTCCCATGACAGCGGGAACCCAGGTGGACAAGTTGAAACCCATTTCTGCCTCTTACCACCTCAGTGCTATGGGTGACCTACAGGAGAAGCTGGTGCCCATTGCCACATAATGGCATAATCACCTGGCACAGGACTCAGAGAAGCTGAAAAAAGAGACCTGGTCAGAGCTGGCAGACCTGCACAAGCAGGTGCTGGCCTACAACACCTGCCGATCAGCACCCACGTATGCTTGGTGCCCTGCACCCAGATTCAGAGCTTAAGAACTATGGTTCTTGCTTCACCTCCACCTTCCAAAATTTTATTCAAAATGTCTCATGTAGCCAGGGCTCATCAGGGAACTCAGCAGGGAACTCAGGGGACTGTAACTTTAGTTTAGCTAGGTTCATACAGTACACACCACTATAATACTTGTTGACTGTGACCTTCCAGCTCTATATCCCTCATCCTCATTTGCTGAAGAAATACTGACCTAAATATGATGCATTCATCAACACCCACTATGAGACTGTAAGACCCCCGGAAGCAAGGAATTATGTGTGTTTTGCTCACTGCTGTATCCCTATGCCTAGAAGATTCTGAGTAAATTTTGGTTGAATAAGTCAATGCCAGAGATAATCAGAAGAAACTCTGACCTGTACTCAAGTCTTCAGCCCCATTCTGTCTGTTTTTACATCATCTCTGAATTAGCAAGCATTAACTGAGCATCTATTTTGAGCCAAACACTGGGCTGGATACTGAGAAGAATGCAAAGAGGCAGTAAAAGTCACTCATGCTCTGAAATTATAGTCAACTGGCTTAAGAAGTGACATCTAAATTCATCTGAAGCTAATAAACACCACAGTGTTACATTTTGGTAAGTGGCAGGGAGTGCTAATAAATACCATGGGAATTCCAAAGGAGAGATCCTTACAGGTGGCTTCAGGGAACGCTTCCCAAAGGAGGTGAGAGTTCAGCCAATGCCAGAACACAGATAGAAAGAAGAGAGATAAAGAGGAAGACACTGGCAAAGAAGCAGAAGTCAGAGTTCAAAAGGCACACTGGGGGCAACAGGAAGGCCCTAACTCATCTGTTTTTGAGGCTTTGCACAGAGGATGAGAGGACAAAGTTGGAGTTCACAGAAAGGATGACACAAAGACTGCCTGAGCTCTCCCAGCATTGTGAATGGAAAATGAGCTCCTGCTGATTTTCAATAATGATTCAAAATAGCTGACACTCACTAATCATTTATGACATGCTAGTGCTATTGCATCCATCACGGAATCCCAAACTCACCACTACAGAGTTATTATTATCCCCATTCATGGATGAGGCATCTGAGGCTTAGAAAGATGAAATACCTTGCCTAAGGTCACCCAGCTCGTAAGTGGCCAAACTGGGATTTGAATTCGTAACAGCCGGAACTCATGCCTGTGCCTGCAGCTCCATCCCTCAGCTCTCCACTGCACAGAGATGAGTCTACTGTCAATGACCTGTTCCTCCCTAACTGCTTGAGGTCTGCCCACTCAGGCCTGCAGTGCAAAATCCTAGTGAGAGAGATGTCGCTGCAAATGATAAGCCACCAATCAAATGTTAAACCCACGAGGCTTTCCGTCATTTAATTTAAGTTTTGAGTAGCAAAGAAAATATCCTAGAATTTAAACCAGCTAAACAATGAGAGCATTTTGCTGCCTAAGAACGTGCTTTCTCTATGCAGGAGGGTGGATCGGGGAAGAGAGCCTGTAGTATTTATTTGGAATAAGCACTTGGTCCCTTTTTGCTTTTTGTCGAATAGAGATTTCCCTTGTAGATTGCAAGTTTCTTTTGTGAGAAATATGTTCCATTTATAAGGTTGAAATGCACTCATCAATGCAGGTAATGACATGTGCATGCACACTGAAATCATCACCTCAGTGTCCAGCCTGTGACCGCCCTCCTGACAGATCAGAGCCTCCTCCTACCCCGTGCTGGGAAGCCCACCCCCACTTCTGAGAACTGCTTCAGCAAGGAGAGGCCCGGCTGAGGCGATGAAGTCAGAATGGGAAAGGAGCTCAAGCTAGTAAATGTGTCAATTTATTTGGACTCCCTGCAATTTAGAAGCTGATTTCAAAGAAAAATTGCTTCAGGC
This sequence comes from Macaca nemestrina, assembly GCF_043159975.1. Lineage (NCBI taxonomy): Eukaryota > Metazoa > Chordata > Mammalia > Primates > Cercopithecidae > Macaca > Macaca nemestrina. The sequence goes on from NC_092130.1 coordinate 63,890,999, forward strand.
TTCAGTCTCCTTCTGTCGTTGCCAACTGTGGCCCATTTTACAGCTGACTGACCACCGTCTAAAAAGGGTCCCTGGTAGTCACGGCAGGCCTTGATTGCTCCCGCTTGCTGCCCCCGAGCAGAAGTCACAAGCATAATTACAGCTAATGGAGGCAGGTTGGGGCAGGCCATCCCCCCACGTCACCACCACCTGCTTCCCCAAGGACCAGGCCGTGGCCTGCACACACAGCTGTTTGTTGTGAATCCCAAGTCAACAGCTGACATGATTCATTAGAACTTCACACTCCTCTGCTGCAATCTCCTCACACCTCACACTCAGCCCGGTCCACAGGCTTCCTGCTCCCTGTTTCCCCTCGCCCACCCTAACCTGACACCACCTCTGAGGTTAATTATGCTGCCTCAAGGCCTCCACCCAGAAGGAAAATAAACAGTCTGATTTTGCCAGGAGTCACTGGATAGGGGAGAGAGGGGCAAGAAGTCCACCCCACACACGCATAAATCACAGCATAGGCCTTTTTCTTTAGCAGCCTAAATCTGAGTATGTCTCATTTAAAATCCATCTCTCACCCATTGCCTGCCTGAGACTGCGGATAAGGGGTTATCAGACCGCTCTGTGGCAATAAGGAACCCATTAATCTCAACCTAGTTTCCAGAAAGATTTTTTTTTTTTTCTGGTTCAGAAAGGGCAGTTATTTAAAAAGGGTTGTTTGGAGGACAAACCATTAATACGTTTTCCCCTCAAAAAACCCTTTAAGAACCTATTAACAGAGCCTCAGTTGTTCAGAGAGGCGATTCCTCCGCATGGCCTATCTCAGGGCAATTGGGGGATGTTATTACGTCCGCTGAAAGAGAGCCTGTTCTGAGGGACCAGGCGATCTGCAGGAAGCTCCAGGATGGTGCCTCAGCCAGAGGGGTTATTCTAGGCCGGGGTGAAACGCGGAAGGCCAGAAGCTCATGGAAGTGGACACCTGCAGGTGGGGCCCAGAGGACGAAGGGTGGTAGACTAGATGCCCTTTATCCTCCACTGTTCTCCAGCCCTGGGCTCCTTGCCTGCACTTTCTCTTTTTGTGAAGACAGCAGTCTAGACGAATGGAGATAACCTTTCCAGACCAATCCCCGCAACCTTTTGCCAGGACATTTGCATGCAATTCTTATGAAAGGTCACCCAGAACACTACGTGGTCAAACAGCATCCTTCCAAACAACAAATGTGACAATTAAAACAAAGCACCCTTCTCATTTGATGGTGCGGAAGCAGCTGGCTTTCAGGACAGCGTGGCTGGCCCAGGCTTGTGGCATTTGTTACCTGAGGGAAACAATAGCAGCTCTGTAGGCATTTCTGTCTGAAAGGGCAGGAGCTGCATGCCTGCTTCTCAGGTTCAGGCCAACAAGAAAGGGGCATCAGGAGACTTTTCATCAAGGCTGCGAGGAAGTTTCACATCATCCCAGCACCCCATCTCCCATTGTGCGTGTCTGTGTGTGTGCACACAGACATACATGATGAAGACATATTATTTTGATTCCAGAGCAGGGCTTGACAGGGTATTTCTCTTTCATTCAATTCTGAAATTGCCAGACTGTCTATGGCCTTGTTCTGGAATTGAAAACGTATGCTGGACTATCGGAGTTATTTATGTATGTCGGACTGTCATTTTTCTCCTTCTCCTAGGTTTTCCTATGGAACCAGGTCTTTTGTGGCTTATGGGTGGCTTACGGTTCTAGGAAGACTCTCTAATGCTCACATAGGTTGGCTATATTGATGGGTGTGTGGTGCCTGCTTGGATCACACTTTACACAAAGGAAATCTGGCCCACGTAAAGCCCTTGCTGTTTAGGTGGTCTAATTTTGACCCATTCCTTTCCATCCCCACCCCTCCCACATAGCTGATTGGATCAGGGATTGTAGACCTAACTCACAATGAACCAATTGAAAACTTCCAATGACCCATGATATACACATTTAAAAACAAACAAACAAAAAAAAAAAAAAAAAAGGAAGAGGAGGATAAAGAACTGAACAAATTAAATTCTCTGTCATGTGAACCATTAATCAGAAAAGAATCTCCTACTGGCAGAAGTAAACCTAGAACTAAAGAGGCCAAAATTAAAGGTGAGCTGGAGCAGTGGGAAGCACAAGGAGTCAATGGTGGCCGGGAGTGAGAGAAGAGACGTCACGCAGAGTGTAGGTGTTTCATCTTAATAGTGAGCACATGGGTGAAGACCCTCCACAATCTCTGGCCATGGCTGCTAGAGCCCCCGCCCCCTGCTCCCTTGAATCCTTCTCTTCTAGTTGCAGGTGACCCAGCTATACCTTACTTTCTGTTCTAGGATTCCCAGGAGCCTCTTGTCTTTTTCATTGCTCCATATCCATCTCAACATGAATTCCCCTTTACTTAACCTAGCTTGAAAAGACCTCTGTCCCTTCCCTGAAAACAAGCCTGGAAAAACAATAAAAGCCATCTTGAGGAGACTAGCTTCCCGGGGCCTAACAAGAAAAGAGTGATTACATTAAGAATACATTTAATTGTTGCTGTTCTATTTGATTAAAGGAAGGAAGACAAAAGCGCTGATTTATGAGACAATCACCAGACCCAGAGAGGAGGATACAGCGAGCTAGAGGCAGTGCCTTTCTACAACAGGAACCTGATTGCCTGTGAGGGAGAAAGACATGTGTCTGATCCCTCACAGTGGAACTGCTGTCCATAGGGAAACTTGAGAAACTGAAGTAATGCCAGGCAGCTCTCAGGGCTCTTGGGCAGGGCCAGCAACACTGGGCACCGCAGCAGTCCCGGCCTAGGAAGAGGTCAAAACCCTCTTCTGCCTGATTCCATCAGCCTCTCAGAACCTGACAGAAGATGAGAGCGTGCTGGAGAGTCAGGTAGATTCATATTCTAGGCTGGGTGTCAGTCTCTTAGGTGTTTTATCTCTTTCCTGTTTGATTTACAATGGACATGCCGTCGGCTAAGGAGAATGCACAGTATTTTTATAAATATCAAAAAGTCTATGTCATTAAATATTCTTCACAACTTGTTTGAGGAGGCTGGTAGGACAAAGACTGAGCAGTCCATATACTGTGAAAAGACCTCAACTAATCAGAAGGATTTAACAAACCCATACCTCTCAATTAACCAGATATTTTTACTTTCTACTTTTATAAACACAAAAAGTCAAATGACAAATAAATCAATTAAAAATGTCAAACTAGGTTATGACATATAAGCTGCACACAGAGACCTCTAGGACGATGACCTTGAGGTATTGTGCACCTTGAATAATGTGAAAATGTTATGCTCATTACACTCTACTTACTAAGGCATGGAAGTGGCTGCACATTTTTGGAAAGATTCGCAACAAGAGAAGTTTCTGTTTTATTTTCATGGAACCAGGGAACTGGATGTTTCAGTGCCCACCTATGAGACACTAATCATGTTTTAAGACTGTACAACAGCCCGAACATCATATTCTCTTCTGAGAAGAGAGACTATGAGGATGGATTTGCCCAATGTCCCTGAGCTAGGAGAGGGCATCAAGCACTCAGAGGCATGAGCGAGCCATTAGACATAAGCAACTGTTGGGATTTGGACAAGGGAGTTAAGAGACATGGGTTCAAGTCCCAGACCTGTCACTCAAGGAATGGCCCCAGAAAAGCCCCCACATCTCAGTATCCTCAGTCGTAAAATGGATAAAATAAAGAGATTGCATTTATCAAATGATCTGTCTCTAAAGATTAGCTCACTTCCAAAATGCTGTACCATGATTTGGAGAGAAAACTTAAGAGGCTGCTTGTCTTGATGTTTAGCCCTGAACTCCAGGTAAGTTGTAGAAGTGGATACATTTGGATACATTTGACTGAATCCCATGCTCTGTATTACAATTTTGCCCTGTGGGGGAAACTGCACCTGACATCATATGCCTGCATGGCTAGTTCTAGTTCACAAAGCTTTTCTTTTAGTCATGGAAAGAATTGAAGGTTCCACCCAGTCAGTCAGAGTTGGCCTTTAAAAATATATTCTATCCACAGTGGGGGCCCCCTGACCAGACTCGAAATTATATACCCCCCAAATCATTTTCTATCTTTCAGACCCTTAATTCCAAGCCAAACAAACCCAGAGTTCTTCCAAATCCATGTGGAGGTGAGGAAGTGGGAGGCTCCATTTGGGGAAATGATGAGGTTCTTCCTTCCTCTTGGGGCTGAGTGAGCTCCCTCTTTAGGACTCCCACGACCTCAGAGGCCAAGGTTCAAGAGCCTGAGAAACAGGGCAGAATCAGGTTTCCCTTTAGACCACAGACCACGAGTACTCTATCCACTGTAACAGGTATGTGTAATGTAATGTTGTATTAGTCAGTGTTCTCTACAGGGATAGAACTAGCAGGAGATAGATACATGATTATGTGAGTATTTTTATATATATATATATGATTGTGTGAGTGTGTGTGTATGTGTATATATGTGTGTGTGTGTGTGTGTGTGTGTGTGTGTATGGGAGTTTATGAAGTAGTATTAACTCACATGATCACAAGATCCCACAATAGGCCATCTGCAAGCTGAGGAGCAAGAAAGCCAGTCCAAGACCCAAAGCTGAAGAACTTGGAGTCTGGTTCAACAGCAGGAAGCAACCAGCACAGGAGAAAGATACAGGCTTGAAGGCTAGGACAGTCTAGCCTTTTCATATTTTTCTGCCTGCTTATATCCTGGCCATGCTGGCAGGTGGATTAGATGGTGCCCACCCAGATTAAGCGTGGGTCTGCCTTTCCCAGCCCACTGACTCAAATGTTAATCTCCTCTGGCAACACCCTCACAGACACACCCAGGATCAATACTTTGCATCCTTCAATCCAATCAAGTTGACACTCAATATTAGCCATCACAAACGTAATCAAAGTGGAAGAGAGAATATTTCTAACAGTTACCCTCTTAAGCTCTGGGGTCACATAACTTGATTAAGTGACTTCATCTACTTTAACTTTAGTCTCCTCATCTATAAAATGGGCCTAGGAAAAGTCTTCACTTCATAAGTGTGGTGTACAAATTAAATGAGACAATTCATGCCAAGGAAAAGGCATGTAGAAAGTATTTCATAATGTGTAGTTCTTGCTTATGTTGTATCCCAAGGATCCTAAAACCCATGCTTTATCTGCCCCCTGAAATTCTCCCATGAGAACAAGGTAACACCAGAGCTAAGTTTTGATTCGACCTACATGTCTCATCTGTGAGAAGGAGTAGGGGGCTGTGGAACTTTCTGGTTTGGAGTGGACATGAACCAGTTCCCTGGTTGTAAGCCAAGACCTCTGAATTTTGCACCTGTGATTTCACTTCACTCCAAAGTCCCAAAGTACCACCCCTGCCATTTGTAGAGGTGAGAAATGAGTCATTTTTGCCACCTTCCTCAAAGCTCTGATAATTTTAAACATACCTATGTTCATTAGTGTTCCATGTGAAACATAAAATAGCTTTTAGTTAGGGTTTGGGCAGTCAAATGCACCCAAGCTTAATTAGAAAAGAAGGAGTTGTATAATGTCATGCAAAGAAGAATAGCCTGAGTCTTAGTGTGGCACCTGTGGGTGAACTAGGAGGATCAAGGGAGCAGTCATGATTCACTCATCCTGGATCTGTCGTTTGGCAGCTGCAGAAATGTGGGTAAGCTGTTGAACCTCTCCAAGCCTACATGTCCTTCTTTATAAAGAGAAGAAGGTAAAAGCCTTCCTAGGGTCATGATGGGGACAGTGTTCTGTAGGAAAGTATTTGTTGCTACTGGGTTCACTGCACTTCTCTCCACAGACCTGATGGCTTAGGTAGGCAAGTCTGTTAACCATTTAGTATCTCCTCATCATTGGCAACCACAAGCAGGCAGCTCATTCTCTCCTAGGACCTATCTTCAACTTGCACCATGGGCAGTACCTGAGAGATTTCAAATCCAACACCAGCAGGAGGTACATGTCCCAGTCGCACACATGTAGTCAGGCTGGGAGTGAGTTGGAGCCAAAAGAGAAGGAACTACTTTCCCATGATTCCCACTGGCTGTCCCTTGCGAGAGAGGCCACATCCAGCTGGAATCTGGCAGGGACTGACTCAGTAGGGATTCTGGTTCTGGTAGCACACAGAGAAAGTCTCCTTGTCTCTTGAATATCTCCAGTTCCTCCGGGGGACTTGCTCCATCTGATGTCCTTCGAGTCTTGTCATAGAATTTCCCACTTTGACTTGCTGTTTACTTAATTTTTTCTTACTATTAGACTTGCAGTCATTAATAGCATGGACTCTGGTCTTACACTATCTAAGCTAAAATACTGCTGTACCGCTTGTCTCAGTGCCCACATCTGTAAAATGAGGGTAAAAATCACTCTTCCTTAGTAGGGATGTTGTGAGGATTCAATGCATTTATGCAGGTAAAGCACTCACAACAGTGTCTGGATTACAGTTAGTAGCATATGTGTTGACTCTTTTATTATTGCTTCCTTTTGCCTGAGTGACATCTCATAATTAGCAGAGTTCTTCAGGGGTTTCATCTTTCAAAAGAGAGGGGACAGACACTGCCCAGTCAGCTCTTCACTCTGGACATTGAATTAATCCATCATCTTGCAATACACAGTTGGACTCTCTTCCTGCCTGTTTATTGTGATCCTAGAGTGGCTCCATCCTTCCTGTTCTTGGGACAGTTCCTCTTTTTCTGGAACTATCTGTTTACTCATATTTCTGTATATCCACCCTTCCCCACACAGAGAGAAATACATATTCACATTTTACAAAAAGATATAAACTTAACTTAAAAGAAACCAAATACTCAAATATGTCAACCCTACCAATATCACCCAAGGAAAAGGGCAGCTGTCTGCTATGTTCCTAATTCTCCCTAAATGTGGGTGGCGCCTAGGAGACTGCTTTGGGCTTTTAAAATATTTCCCCTCAACAGCTATCTTTTTTAAAGCTACAACAACAAGGGAGTTGAGTTGAAAGAGTTCTCCAAGGTAAAACTTACGGGAATAATATTCCAAAACACCACACAATACCCTCTCCCTATCAGACCCCAGTCTTCCCGGCCCACAGAGGTTCTTGGCAGCAAAGTTCATCTTCATGTAAAGCTCTGGTGAGAGACATGGGTAACTCTGAGCACTCCTCATGCCTTTCCCAGTCTGTATAGCACAAGATACTCTAGACATTTCCAAAAAGTTACCCATCAGCTTCCCAGTAAAACAAAAGGCCATAAATTGGCACTTTCTTTTCTCTCTCCACCCAAGCTGTTCATACAGACAAAAAATTTAAGTCTGCAAGTTGACAAATGCTTTCTTTTTTTTAAAGTAGCTACCCACATTAAAGGAAGACTGTTTAATTCTAGATCTACAGCTAGAAGATCAAAAATAGGAATAATTAAAGTCTGAGATGTAACTGTTAAGAAAGGCATTTTTAAAATCCTCTTTGCCAAGTCTTTAAACAGGTAAACCATATATTTAAAGAAAGTATGAAGATCTGAAAATTCTAATGGGAATTTTTTTTTTTTTTTTTTTTTTTGGTTTAAGATGTAATGATTTCAGTCTTCAGAGACCATAAAGCAGGGTTTATAAAGCTCTCTAAACTGTCAGCTGAATAATTATCTAGCAAAGCCCATGTGGAGGTGACTCCCTGTGATTCAGCTTCTTTCCTGTTTTGAAACAGAAGGTTATTAACCTCTGGAACAAAATTTGGCAAAGTCAGGAACGTCAGTTTTATGCAAACAGTATTTCCTTTTTGTGGCCTTCCTTTTCATCCTATGATGTTTAATTTTTTAAAGTCTTACAAATATACCGAATTCTACTCAACCACCCTTTCCAAATGCCCCAGACAGCATGTAGAACTTAAAAGAAAAAAAAAAATTGATACAAGTCTCCCTTTTCCAAGGTGGCTAGAGCCAAATGAACTTTATGTCAAAAACCCATGAATAATCTGACAATTTATATTCCAAAGAGAAGGTGAGGCAGGCGCATTAAGGGTCGTATGCAAAACAAGAATTCTGAAAAAAAAAAAAATCTCATTACTGCCAAACCTGTTGGTTTTTTAATATGATTATAATTTTAAATTGTGGCTTTAAAATATCTGTCTAAGTGCTTGGATGTTATTGCTTTAAAGTCTCCACTTGAGAGATTGTGGCTGTGGTTTCCCTTTTACCTAAAAGTAATCTGGACAGCTGAATAATGGGCTCGTCCGTTTGTTGCATGGACCTGTTCATCATATTTTGAAACTAACTTATTCAGCCTCCTTCCCCACAGGATGCAAAGTATCTTCAAGCAAAGACAAAACATGTCATTATCCTAACTTGACTGAAGGAAAAGCTAAGCAGTGAACTTGAGATCAGATGCAAAACCTGAAATGGAGCAGAAACAGTGCCTGGCTTGCTGGTGTTCAAAAAGAACCCCTGCCTGGGTGTCAGACAGGGCTGTTCACTACACCAAACCAGGGAGGAGATATGGGGTTCATGGAGTAGAACACAAAAGCCCAGTTCATTGAGTATAAAGAAGGAAAATTAACAGCTCACCTGTTCCAGAGCTCGCCAGCTTCCCTTCAGCTTAGTCAAACATGGTATTTTGTTGTTTTTTGTTCTAAAACCAGAAATCTACCTACTACTGTTTCTGCTGCTGCCTGTCATCTGCCACATTCAAAATGAGCCTGAGGTAGGCAGGTGTTTTCCTGCTTCGCTCTCAGGGTAAGAGTGGAATTGGGAGAAGGACAATGAACAAGAATGCGGTCCTGGCCTCCTATCCCCAACTGAAGATCACCTTAGCTACACAGTCTCCATTATCTGTGTTGAGCAATGTGGTTAGCAGACATGGACAAATCACCAAAGCAGCTGTAACTGTTCCTGGTAGGATGTTATTTCTAAACTTATCAGCCTGAACCGTGCTTTAAGGACTGGAACCGGGTAGATATGCCATCACCATTCCCTGGACAAACCAACAAATGAAGCAAGTATAAAGCAGCAATCCTACAGCCACATACTTGGTAGTTTCCTCCTGGAATCCGGAGTTATGTTGTTAGAGTGCTTTATTTTACCACTATGTTTTCAGGTCATCCCAGCCTTAACAAGGTGCATGTCTCTGTGACTTCCTCCTGCCTCTTTCCTAAGCTACTAACTTCTCAGGAAACTTCTCTATTCTAACACTTAAACTTCAAAGTTTGGGATCGGCATTCATCTTCTCTCTGAATTCAGCTGCTTGATTCTCAGTGTTCCAAGTGCCATAAACATCAAAGTCTCTTTGACTGTTTCTTTCCCAAAATTTCAAAGCCCCTTGTGAAAATGGACTCCCCAAATCTCCTGTCCTGATATCTTGGAGTTCCCAGCTCTGACATGATAATTAGGCCCTGATTAGTCTGCAAGGCTAGGTTCAAATATATGGCACATACGTATAAACCATGAGAGCTTGATAGCTGCATTTCTCAGTGCCAGCCTGCCTTTGTAATAGAGAAAATGCACACACAGTCCACAAGAGATGCTGAGACAATTATCTCAGCGTAACCAGAGAATAGGGGTTCCTTTAAAACCCCTGTATTCTTTGATAGCATTAACTCCATGGCTCCTGGGATCATTGGCATTACCAAGTCATATTGTAGCCAATCTGTCTTTCTCTGCTGCCTGAAGACCCCCCAAGAACTGTCTTCACCTTCCAGCATACTCTCTTTCTTCCTAGAAACTAGAACAATTGTATGACATGCTGTAACTGACCAGTGACTACTTGGTTAGAAGACATTTTGAGGGATACCTTTCACTTCTGCAAAACCTAGCAAATCAAATCAAAACAAACAAAAATACAACAGCCTGGCATCCTCAGGATAAGTGGCTAAAGTAAAAAATATCTAATTTTGACAGGTAGATGGAATTGTTACTTTAGATTTTGGCAAATTTATAAGAGGAAAAGTAAACTCGTGGTCTTTATAGGAAGTCAATGGTTGAATATTACAGTGTGGACCAATTTCACCCAGATAGAATTCCTAAGTACATTGATACCTAAGTAATTCTTCCTTAGGTGTCCTTAAATCTTTAGAAAATCATTTCTGATTTATTTCCATGTAGGTCTTACATATTTTTTATTAAGTTTATTCCTGGATATCTTACAGTTTTGTAAATGTCATCTTTTTTTCCTCATGACATTTTCAAAATTGCCTATTAATTGGGTATAGTATCTGGCCAACTTGCTGAATTCTCTTATTAGTTGAAATCATTTTTCAGTTGATTTGCATGGATTTTCTACATAGAAAATTATCATGTCTGCAAGTAAAAACAGTTTTGTCTGTTCTTTTTCAACACTTATGTTTTATTTCTTTTTATTATTTTATACCATTAGTGAGGATTTTGAGCAATACTAGTGTGTCCTTATTGTCTTTGTTTCTGATTTCAAAGTGGTGATTCACCACTGAGTATGATATTTGCATAGGGTTTCTTTCCTTTATGAAAATAAAGCTGTTTTCATTTTGATTTCTATTTTAAGTTTTCTAATCATTAATGGGTCTTTAATTCATTAAAATTTTCTTCTAAATCTATCAAAATGATGTGATGATTCGATCCTCTTAATTCTTGACCAAACGAATTACATTGATAGATTTCCTAATGTTGAAAAATGCTGGCATTCCAAGGATAAGCCCTACTTAATTAAGATGTATTATACTTTTAATATACAAAAGAATTTAATTTGCTAATGTTTTATTTAGGATTTGTGTACCTTTGTTCAGGAATGTGATTGATCTACAGTTTTCTTTTCCCACATTATCCTTGTTTAGTCTTGGTATACGGTTATGCAATCCTCATAAATGAGTAGAGAAGCTTCCCATTTTATTCTATGTTCTGAAAGAAGTGATATAGCCCCCAAATTATCTGTCATTGGTGACCTGAGCCTTCCGGCTAGCTTTGATTCACTTTATAATGTTTCTGTAATTACCTCTTTTCAGTCAGTGTCAGAATTTATATTTACCTAGAAAAGCATCTATTTTTTAATGTAGATTTTCAAATTGATAGTAATGAAGTTGAACATGGTATCTTTTAACGTTTTAAATCTCCTAACAGGATCTTAGTCTCCTTTATTTCTAACATTGTTTTGTGAAAGTCGTCCTTTTTCATAACTGCAGCCTTGATCAATTTTTCTTTTTTGCTTTTACTCCATTAATTCCTGCATTTCATGTTTATTTATTCTTTCCATCTATTTTTTCGGTGGGGCATTACCTAATTATTTTGTCACGAGTTTCTTAATGCATAAGTTTAATGCATTTTTACAAACTTTTCTCATTGTCAAATTAGAACATTTAAAGCTATAAAATGTCCTCTGAGTATAATTTTGTATACAACCTCTGAGTGTAGTTTGTTGTAAAGTGCTGTTCTCACATTTTCATTTAGTCCCAAATTGTTTTTAATCTCAGTAAGATTTCCTTTTTTAACCCAGAAATTATTTAGAAATCTATGTTAAAATTTCCTGGTAGATGTATCTAGAATATATATAATATTTCCACAAATTATTAATGAAAAGACAAACAATCTGTTATAAAATAAATCTAAATTTAAACAAGTACTTCACAAAAGTAGATACTTGATTGGACAATAAATTTACAAAAAGGGAGTCGGGCACAGTGGTCCATGCCTGTAATCCCAGCCCTTTGGGAGGCTGAGGCAGGTGGATCACTTGAGGTCAGGAACTCGAGACCAGCCTGGCCAACATGGCCAAACCTCATCTCTACTGAAAACACAAAAATTAGCCGGGCGTGGGTGGCAGGTGCCTGTAATCCCAGCTACTCTGGAGGCAAAGGCAGGAGAATCGCTTGAACTTAGGAGGTGGAGGTTATAGTGAGCTGAGGTTGCACCACTGCACTCTAGCCTGAGTGCAGAGACTTCATCTCCAAAAAAAATTATAAAAAGGAGTTGAATATTTAACATTATTTTAATATTAATGTTTCAATATTGATATTGAACTTTTAATAAGTGTATTGGCCAATAAAATATTAATATAAATATACAAATATATATAAAATAAATATTAACATTTCCAGTCATCAGGAAATGAAAATTAAAACCACAATAAGATATGTCTTGTATTCTCTCTCTCATCATTGTATGATATATGATGTATATGATATGACAATGAGAGAAAAAGAGAATATAAAACATGAACTGAGACTTCACAGAGCTTACCTTCTAGTGGTAAAGCCTAATGTTTTTGTCAAATAATCATACAAATTTAACCCGTTTACATATATTGTAATTACTAATATAATTGGATGTATTTCCATAATCTTATTTTATGTTTTCCATCTATCCTGAATTTTTTTTTTTTTTTTTTTGAGACAGAGTTTCACTCTTGTTGCTTAAGCTGGAGTGCAGTGGTGCAATCTCGGCTCACTGCAACTTCTGCCTCCTGGGTTCAAGCGATTCTCCTGCCTCAGCCTTCTGAGTAGCTGGGATTACAGGGATGTTCCACTCGCCCTGCTAATTTTGTATTTTTGGTAGAGATGGGGTTTCTCCATGTTGGTCAGGCTGGTCTTGAACTCCCAACCTCAGGTGATCCACCTGCCTCGGCCTCCCAAAGTGCTGAGATTACAGGTGTGAGCCACCACGCCTGGCCCATCTATCCTAGTTTTAAGAAAAGTTGTTAGTCTTCCCTTTTTACCATTTGTTTACATTTAAATACTTTGATTTTTTTCTGGAGAACATTGGATATTATACATCTTATTTTTATTTTTTCTTGGTGATTATCCTTCAATTTTAACACACATTTAAGCATATATTTTTCTATGAATATCTGGTATTAGTCAATATCTCTATACTCTCCCTGGATAGTTACCTATTGATTTGACACAATTCCAAATTAGCCTACTTTCACTTTCCCCATATCCTATCCCTCCATTCCAAAGCCACTATTTAAGATCATTTGAAATTTTAGTTTTAGTTTAGTTCTATTAATTATTTTTTACATTGTGCTATCAACAACTTTTTAGATTTAACTTATAATTTTACAAGTTTGTTTAACACTTTGTTACTTATTGACCACTTTCTTAGCTTCCTTTTCCTTTTGCTAGAAATTCTTGAGGATATCTGCTTAGAGAGGGTCTGTGGGTGGTAATCTTTCCAGTCCTTGCATGTCAGTGATTTTATTTTGCCCTTCAACTTTAATGGTAGTTTGGCTCAGCATAAAACAGTAGTTTTCTTGCAGCTGTTCTCTTTTCAGCAGTTGAAAACCAATGAATTCCCCTAAATTGCTGTCATTTTTGTTCTGGTGCTGCTTTTCCTTAGATTTCAGTTTAACAAATATTTGTTGAGTTCCCACTATGAGTTGGACACCTTCCTAGGTGCTGAGGATACAGAGATGAGTAAGACACTGGTCTGTGCTCTGTGTGCTGGGTTCACTCCCCATTTCTGCCCCAGTCTTCCTGTGCTTTTCTCAGACCCCCTTCTCCCCAAGGAGCCACCTTCCTCAAAGCAAGTCAATGGCTAGGCTGTGCAGCAGCAAATGGTGTGGTCTGACATTAAACAAACAAAAAAATTCCTGCACTGTGCTGACTTAATTCTCATTCTTATGTATTTGGATGGGGGAAATGCCCAAAGAATGAAGCTGTAAAAATATTGCTACTTGCCCATTGGCCATCCACCCACTGAGGGAAGATCTCAGGCCATCTGTCTCTTCTGATAAATGCTCTGACCCAGCTCTGATGGACAAACCATGTCTTTCTCGCTATCATTTTCGGACATTTTCATGAGTTATGACATTGGGAGAGAAAAGACTAGCTTCTTGGCAAAGCAGTTTCCCAAAGGAAAAAAAAAAAAAAAATGGGGCTGAGTGTGGAGGGAGCATTTATTAAATTACCTGAAAAACTTTTTTGAAATGCATTTTCTGGGTTCTTACCCCCAGAAAATGAAATTTGACCTATTGGGGGACCCCAAATACACATGTTTTGAAAAAGTGCTTTAGGAAATTATCATATGTATTTGACACATGACCACCTTGCCACCTCCTAGTGGACAATCACTGATGTTATCTAACTCTTTCCTTTTATACATGGCCCACAGAAGAAAGGTGATTGATTTGCCTAAGGCTACACAGCTAGTTAATAGTAGAGCCAGGAAGAGACCTGAGAACATTCTGATTCCCAAATGAGTGCTTCTTCTGACATTACCAGTGCTTCCCCTTTAACTCTTGTTCTTCTGGCAATGATCATCATCATCATCATCATCATCATCATCATCATCATCTTCATCAGACATTCTACTGGCAATATTACATAAAATTATCTCTCGTATTTGCAATAGTCCTATAAGACAAGTATTATCTCCATTTCTCACTCCCTATCCATGTTGCCAACCTTCACATACTATGCATCCTGAGGCTCAGGATCCACCATCACCAAGTTCCCCTATATCTTTTGTCCCTTTTCATAAGGCCTCTTTATATCTTGCCTTAATGGAAATTTGGCTGTCCCCTTCATCTGCAGCGTCTCAAATGGAGACAATTCCTGTCCCACCTTATTCTCCTTATATCAGAGTGAAAGTGGAATAAATGTGACATTGTACTTTAAATTCAGTTATCTTCTCCCCTCCTTCAAAGCCCCTAGATCCTCTGCAATTCATGTCACCAAACTTGACCATCTGCCATCCATATCTGCTACTGTCATCTACCAACTCACTCCCTTCATTCATTAATAACTTTAACACCTGGCGCTCTACCCCCATTCCTATCACCATTCTTGGTAACTTTAACTACCTTGTAGAATAGTGGAATACCTTGCCCTCTGAGTTCCCTGACCTCCTCACCTCCAACAATCATTAATCTCTATTTCACCTCAGCCACACTCTCATGATTGTGTCCCTAACCCTGTCACCACCAGTTAAGGTACCACTTCCAAAATCTGTATTTCAGTACTCCCCATGCTCTGAAATCAATCTATTGACCCTACCATTTTTATCTCGTTATAAATATACAAAAGATACATTATATATGTTCTTCTCTCTATCCTCACGTACCTTCTTGTTCTGCTTAATTCCTTGGTTCACCATTATAATTACTGCTTTGTGCATTCTGTTGTTTTTCTAACCTTTCTCTTTCTGTCAAACTCATCTGGTAAATGCACATTCAAGATTAAGTCTATATCCACATATCTTGTGACTACACCTGAGGAGCTCAAAGTTGTGGCAGAAAACACAAAGATGCTAATAAGTTTACCTTCATCACATTACTGCATACCCCAAATAGGCACTCAGCACACCTGGCAGTTTTATGATACTTCTTTAATGTGTCCACTTTGTGAAAATATTTTCTTCGCATCTTCCCTTTTGTCCTTAAACTTTATAAATGGCTAGCTTAGCCTGGGTTCCCCTAAAAGTCGTGCCTAAAACAAAGACTTATCCCAAGGTAGTTGTTATAAAAAGCGATCCTAGGGATCCAGAGACAGGATCCGAGGAGTGAAACAGCAGAAGGGCAAGGATGCATAAGTGAATGGGCTGCTCCTAGGACAACAGATGGTCAATTCCATGGGACCTTCTGAAGATCCTGATAGGATGCAGCTTGTATTTATCTGCTTGGGGAGTAAAATGGTTGAGCGTTTATCCATAGGATCCTGCCTTCCATTGGTCAAAGGTGGTTCTTGACACTAACTTCCTCACATCTCCAGGCTGTCCATGGATGAGTGCCCAGTGGATTCTACAGGCATTCCACACAGCAGCTTCAGAGGGGTCCTGGGGCAGACATTGCCACATTGCTGCAGAGCAAAGCTGTTCTGACACCTTTGCAGAAGTAGCCACTGCAATGGTCAGAAGAGTAGGGAGTGGCACTGGGAGGATTTGAAATGGGGCACAAGAGATATCCCTTGTACCTTGCCTATCTGTCATGGACCCTCTAAACCTAATCTGAGTCTTTTTCAAGGCTGCAGCCTTTACCAGGACTTAGTGCAAGAGTATGAGTGACACAAGCTCTGATCCCCTGCCACAGCTGATCTCAAGGCCATACTTGGTAAACATTACTTATTTCTACCACCCGTTCTCCATTTCCCTCGTCCTTGGTCAGCGTTTAGTTAGTGTAAGTTGCTCGTTTAGTGCAGTGACAGAGACCCTTATCCCTAAGAGGTCTGATCTCTTACATACCCTTCCCTTGCCATGGTTGTGGAATTGTGGGTCTGCCATCATTATGGGGCAAGAGAACACTGAAAGTCACTCCTGTAGATATCCCGAGGTTCAGACATAGACGTCTCTACCCTCACTGGCTAGCTAGCAGCAATCCAACCCATCAAGCCAATAGAGTCTAGCACAGTGTGAGTACCATTTCGGTGCTGGCCTTGGGGAGAAGGTAAGAGAGACAGATAGACCAAAAGTTATGCATAGTAGTATGGGGGCCAGAGGCCTTAACAAAGAAGGGCCTATCATTTCTTGAGGACCTATTATGTGCCAGGTAGTTCGGGTGACTTGTCATTTCCACACGACAGCGCCACTGTTATCCTCATTTTCATAAGAGGAAAGAAGTTCAGAGCAGATAACTAACTTGCTGAGCCAGAGTTCACACCCAGATTGCCCAAGGGGGTGAAGTCTACCAGGCAGGGCTCCTTTCAAGGCCCAATCTGACTAGATTTGCATGCAAAATACATAAGGAATCGTGTACCCAGACACTACCAAGGTGTCAGATCATGACATGGCCAGCCATAGGGCACCTGCAGCATCTCCCTCTGTCCTCCCTCCAGAACACCTCTTTGCTTCTTTTGGGTGTGAGGTGTCTTGGGCAGACCAGAAAAGTGTGATTGTTTCAAATCCATCCTGTAAACGCACCTTTCTCCTTCTTAAAGTCTCCCTCTCTTCCCAGGAGCCTCCCTGTGCACTTCAGGAACAACACCCAAGCAGGCTGCCTGTCCGCAGGGGTTGGATCCACTCCGCGCGGTGGCGGCGTAGCGGGCCTGGGTCTGGCCTCGGGCTAGAGAGAGCTGCCGCCGCCTGCTTCCTGCGGGAGCAGCGACAGCACCGTAATGACAGCGCGGGCAGGGCTCAGGGAGGGTGCAGGGGGGACCCGAATTAGAGGCGCGGGCTCTCATCAGGAGAGGCAGGGACCGTGACCAAGTCCCAGAAGCGTGTCGGGCCCAGTTGAAAGCGCCAGGCGGCTGGGGAAGAGCAATGAGATGGAGGAGTCCTAAATCTGGAGCCGTTTAGGGAAGACAGCAGTCGCCTCAAGGGTACGCAGGCAGGCAAGGAGCCGCCGGGGCTGGCTGCGGTCGTGCGAGGGCCGCTCGGAAGCTGACGATGAATTTCAAGAGCGCGACCCGGAGGAGCCCCAGGGCCTGCGGAGGGAGGGAGGGCGGCCAAGGCAGGCCTGCGCGCCGACCTCGTTTCCCGTGTGCCCTTCCCCACCTCCTCGGGCTTCCCCCGCTGCCCTTACTTTTGTGAGAGCCTCAGCCCCTGCCGTGGTTTCCTCTCCTTGAGTCGCTCTTGTTCTCTGCTTGCTGGCCCCCAGGGCCATTGTTCTTACAGACGGCGGCTGGAATAATAGGCTGCAGCTTCGGCATCCCCGGGGTGGTAAGAGTCAGGGCTGCTGTTGAGTGGGTGCCTCCTCTGTCCAGGCCCAGCACCGGAGCACCCCAGCTTTACAAAGGCAGCAGAGCAGGCTTCCCTGCGCAGGCTCTGGGCCAGACTCCCTTCCTGGACTCTGGCCACTTCTGCCACTTACTGGTTGTCAGACCACGGACAGGTCACTTAACATCTCTGTGCCTCAGTTTCCTCCTCCATAAAACAGGGATGCTGACGGTGATGACACTATTTTCCTTTTAGGGTTGAGTGGAGAGTCCTTAGAGAGGTGCAGAGCTGACATGTGTTTTGAATCATGTCATCTACTCCTTGGAACAACGTGTGAATTGTCACATTTTATAGGGGGGAAACTGAGGCTCCAAAAAGTTAATAGGCACTTTCCAGATGACACAACTAGCAGGAGCTGAGATCTGAAACTTACACTTTGTGACTCTAGGGTCCATGCTCTTTTTGGTTTTTCAAAATCAGAAGCACAGAACGAGACAGACCGACAGGTAGACAGGCAGAAAGAGCCCATGCAGTGCCTGGGCTGGCCCTGGACCCCTGCCAGAAGCAGGGATTCCAAGTGGTGCCGCTTCACTTTTACTTCTACTCAGTATCCTGGGAACCAGACCAAGATCGGGAGCCAAAATTCCCACTGCAGAACGAGAGGCTCCAAATTAGATGGGTACAAAAATAGACACAGACAGGTGATCTTTCCCAGCTCTTTCTTTCTCCCCTTCCACAATCAGAGCTTAGTGATACCCTAGCCACCTACCGAGAAGCCATGGGCCCTGTGGGAGAAAGATGGAGCACTGCGGGGTTTATACTAAAACAGGAGTTGCAATCTAGTTTCAGAATCTCATCAAAGTCTTTCTCTTGCCTTTTTTGAGGCTCTGTTTCTAAACAGAAACCAAGTGGAGGAACAGAGATTGTGGAGTTTCAGGACTGTGCAAAGGCTCCAAGCATTAGAGCATTCTCTAAGCTCTCCCAGTTCTTGCCTTTCTTCTCAGTTTTCTTCTTGCAGCCCTGTGCCAAGCATTCAATTAATCACCCTGCTCCTGCCCCCACCTCAGCCAAATGGGTACCAGATGTATCATGTAGACTTTGGACAAAGTGGGATAGAAAAACTTTACTCAGACAGATCGGCAGAGAAAACACAATTAGGCAAAGCACACAGAGCTGAAGAAGCAGTAGGCAAGCCAAGTGTCCAGGAGCTCACCTGTAACACATTTCCAGGAGCCCCTCAAAAACCATCCATTTCAAATGGGGGCCATATGGAAGCCCCTACCCAACAATGACAGGCTCTGAGCATAGCAAATCAAGAGTCACCATGCCAGGGGCTGGGGAAGTGAAAAGAGATGAATTTGCTTGTGTTCCACCCTGGGGTCTCCAGGAAGGATGTAGGGCCTGCGGCTGCTGTGAAAACACAAGAGCTTAGTGCCAAGAAGCAACCAGAAAACTGGCCCAGCTCCTTCCTGATCTTGCAATCTAGACCTCCAGCTGGGGCCCAGAATTGCAATCACTGGAAGAGGAAGGAACAAAGGCCCAGTTTGAAATAACTCTTTCTTTGGGGGTTCTGCTCAGATCCCTGAGCTGAAAATAACAGCCATCACCTTGGGGGGCTCCCTAATGGCCTGCCTACTTGGAGCATCAGGCAGCCCGGGAGGAGCTCCTGCCAACAGCAAACACCCGGAGCCCTGGGCAGTTTGGTCCTGCTACTACCTGGGAGCAGCAGCTGAGATGCAATAGTCATTCACCTTCCACCAACATTACAGATACTAAAGTGAGAATTCCAAGAACTGCCTCTTACTTCAGAGAACAGCACAGTGCCAGGAAGCAGTGCTGCAAGCTTGGCCTTATATCAGACAGATATTACCTCAAATTCCAGTTCTACCTCTTATGAGCTGTGCAATCTTGAGCAAGTTACTGAACCTCTCTGGGCTTATTTCCTCATTTGTAAACTGGAGATAATACACATAATACATTTAAAGTTGCAAGGAAGATTAAGAGAAATATGCACGTGTATTGTGTTGAACACATACCTGGCACACAGTCAGAACTCAATAAATGGCAGCAGCTTTGTGCTGAGCTCGTTAAAAGGACATAAACACCTATAGAAATAGGGAGGTAGCAGAGAGAGGAGTGAATATGAGGAATAAATCTGTAGCTGAAAGGTGTGAGAAGATAAAAGAGCTACAGTTGGAAAAAAACATAGCAAAGTGTCAATAGAACTACGTCATCCACACCCACTTATAAAAAGAGGAACTGAGTTCTCTAACTTATTAGCAGGGGAAATGTTCCATTTAAAAAACCAAACCAGCCCAAAGTACACATCAACTGTATTGCATCCACATAGTGGAAATGATCACCCAGCTCTGTTCTTTTCCTACTCCATAGCCTTGCACGATACCTGAACTTGGCTCCCCTTGCATTTCACCAACAAGGTCTGTCTTTTCTCTTTCCTACCTACCCTCTTTTTGTTACAGAAATGATTCCAGATGAAAAGTGATGGGTGGATTCCAACTAGAAAGGAAGGTATCCCAGTGTCCTTTTGGAGGCTCAGTCCCTGGAGCTGGTCTTGGCCACCACCTCTGTCCATAGATCTGATACCACCACAACCCACCAGTGTGGCCCAGCATCTGCTGTGTTCTCTTACCTAGAGCTAACCAGCAGACCTCAGCACTCACAAGGATAGCAGGAGGGGGGAGCCACATGGCTAAAACCTGGGAAAACCAGGCCAACTACTATAAATCCATGGAGCTTATATTTGGGGATTTCGTTTAACAGAGCAGCAATGAATCTCAGTCTGGAAAATTTAGCTGTATTTTCTTCAAACTTAAAAGTCCAACTCTGAGCTGCCAATTCAAGTGTCTGGTGAGAGATTCAGTCCAGTTGCTGTGGGGACCCCTCCCTTCCTAGGCTGCACAGGAATCTGGGGAGGCTTATCTTGCTCAGAAGATAGTGAGCAAGAGTCTCCAACTGCCTGGATATCAAGATTGCCTCTCACCTCTTATGGCCAAACCCACAGCAATCCCTGGAAGTCTGATTGCTCTTGGCTGAGTGACAGATTCACTGTCAGACTGGGGGTTGAGGAGGCAGGGCCTTGGGCTCAGTCTGCTTATGTGTAGGTGTACCATGCTGCCTTCCCCTCCGGAATTCATCTCCTCCTTGGGTTATGGCTACCAAATGGTAATGTGGTTTCACTCTCTCCCTCCCCATAGCTCCAAAATCATTTAATCAGGAGAAAAATCTCTCCTTCTTCTCACTCATCGACCACTGAGGCTCTATAGTGGTTCAGTGGTATTCCTCTAAAAGGTATGTCCACTTGGACCCTCAGTATGTATCTATTTGGAATAAGATTTTTTTCAGATGGAACTAAGGTAAGGATCTCAACATGAGATCATCTTGCATTAGGGTGGGTCCCAAATCCAATGACAAGTGTCCTTATCAAAGAAAACAGAGACCCAGTGTGGAAGCCATGTGAAGACAGAGCCAAAGAATGCTGGAAGTTGCAACAGTCACCAGGAGCTGGGAGAGAGGCATGAAACAGACGCTGTCTCAGAGGCTCCAGAAGAAACCAACCCTGTGATACCTTAATTTTGGACTTCTGTACTCCAGAGCTATGAAATAATACATTTCTGTTGTTTTAAGCCACCAGGTTTATGCGCAATTTCTTAGAGCAGCCCTTGGAAGTGAACATAGGCTGTTCATATTCTTTCTTTAATTACCTTAGGCTTTTGCAAAGGACAGTCTTTTACCTTCCATAGCTTTTGCTTTCTGCCTTGCAAAAAACTTCTATGGCACAGAAATAATAAGGCCCTAGATCCCTGCTAACAAGGGTGAAGAAAAGATAAGTACAAAGGAACACATGCAAACTAAATTCTCCATAAATTATACTGACCCCAAACACTTATGGAACCTTTGCTTGAAAAAAAGAACTGTGGTGAGTGGTGTGTGAGAGGACACAGAGATTAAGCCATGGAACACTTAGGTTAAGTCTGGGCTTCCAAAGAGGTATATTGGAGGTTGGAGGTTTGCAGGTCTGATCTAGCAACATGGTTAATGGTTCATTTCCCCAGGAAGTAAGTCTAAGGTATCAAGCCAGGAAAATACACACCTGCTTCTGAATTTGCTCATCATTCTCATATGTTGCTGTGAGGAAGTTGGATCTATCTGGAACCACTGGCCCTGGTGGGAGCTTTTGACCCAGGCAGATAGAGTAGATGTGAGGTACAAGAATAAAGGAGAACACAGCTAAGCCCTATCTCTCCTTCCCTTGGCTCCATTCCTGGGTATTTATGCCTGGGACTGATATTGCTCCCAAGTAGTGCAACATTTTCAAAAGTTATCTAATTCTTTATAACTGCTATAGCATAAATTAGTGCTAATTTTAATCCCTAAGCAGTGAGTTAACATGGCTATCTAGCAAAATTTAAAAACTAATAATTAATAGTTAAAAATAAATGCTTTCTGACTAGTGTAAACTGTTTTCAACTTGTTTATGTTTATTCCATGTATCATCTCAAAACCATTCTATTTTTAAATCCAGGTCTCTTGGTTCTCCATAACTGCCACAGATAACTTGGGACTTTAGTATCAAGAGTTCTAATCTGTGCACCAAACCCCTGTGATATGAATTTACCTATATAACAAATCAGCACATATCCACTGAACCTAAAATAAAAGTTTTAAAAATAGTTCTGTGCAACATCCAAAGGCTTCTTCAGTGTGTTTCTCCTGTCCCCATAAAATGCAGATGGCAAAAAAAGACACAAAAAACTCAGAAATGGGCCTCTAGCCAATTCTAAACAGTTGTTCAATTGCTTTGATCCATCCCAATTAAGTGAGTCATCTGCCTCCATTCTCCTGGTCTCTGATCTGTTTCTGTGGTTTAGTTTTAATACCTTAAACTTATCCTTAAGCACGGTCATCAGCACTGCTTTCCTCGCTTTGCGTTTCACAGAACAATTATGACTTGAATTGGCTTCGGTAAAAAGGTAAATATTTCGTAAGAGAAGGAGCTAACCCTCAGAGCTAATGGAACAAAGGACTTGAATGCTACTAAGTTTCTCTTCTTGCGATTCCTTCTTTACTCCTCTCTGTTGTCCAGCTCATTTTTTAAGATCAGCTTCCTTCACTTGGTTGGGAATTGACTATCAGCCACTCCCTTGACTCACATGCTTTCATCAGGGGGAGATTTATGCCATTTTATAGCACCAATTGAAAAAAAATATTCTAGGGAAAAATGATGATTGACTTGGCTTAGACTAGATGCCCGTCCTCATGACTACTGGTATTTATGATTGACAGCATAAAAAAACACACACGAATGGGGAATGAGCTTTCCCAAGGACAAGGAAGGTGTTATTCCAAGATTAAAGGAAGGTGATTACAGGAAAAACAAAACAAAACACCCCTTGATGTCCACTATTCTTTCCTTGACCACAATATGGTATTTCTCTCCAAATATGTAACTGCTTAAAGCTGCTGTGGCTCAAGGAGTCTTTCAGATAACTTTCCTGTGCTTATTCTTCTTACACTGATAGGTGGCATTCTTACCAAATTCACCTAAGACTCAAGAGAAGAATGATGTTAAATCTCCAGTTATTCATTATATATGTGTATATGTGTATATACACTTTATTGTAAACACTTTATTGCAAACACTTTATAAGATACTCTTTATAAGTATCTTATAAGATACTTTATAAGATACACTTTTTAAGATACTCTTATTTTTTATACAATCAAAGTTCATTTAGGTTTACCTACATATTTTTCACTGTGTTTGTTCTTTATTCCTTCTTACATGTTAGACTTCCCATCTGGGATTACTATCTTTCTGTCTGAATCATATCCTTTAGAATTTTCTTTGGTGTAAGTCTGATAGTGTTCATGTTTGTTCTCATTTCTTCTGTAATCTTGAAGAATATCTTAGTTTGGTATAGAATTCTAGGTCAGTAGATTTTTTTTTAACACTTTGACTCCATGTTCTACTACTCACTAATCGTCTATGTGGCTGTTGAAAAGTCAACTGTCTGTGTAATTGTAGTGCCTTTGATGGTAAGTTGCATCTTTTTCTCTACATGTTTTAAAATATTTGCTCTTTGATTTTTTTTTTTTTTGTAGCTTCATTTTGATGGGGTGGATTTTTTTAAAAAAATATACCATTTGACATGTGATGCCCTCCTTAAATCTGCGGGTTTCGTTACAGCAAATTGTTAGCAATTATCTCTTTAAATTTGCCTCTGCCCCATTTTTACTTGTCTCTCCTTCTGAGATTCATATTCTACCACATGTGTCTCTTATCCTCTCTTTTTTATTTTTCTTTTTTATATTTTTTTATTTTTCTGTGCTGTTTTAGATAATTTCTTCTGATGTATTTTCCAATATACTAATCCTGTCTTCAGTTGGGTCTACTGTGGTAGTTAACCCATTATTTAATTCTTAATTTAAGTTATATCATTTTTAGTTCTAGACATTCTTTTGTTTCTTTTAAATATCTGCTATATCACATTTTATTACTTCCTGTTTTCTGCAGATCAAGTTGACTTTTATGGCTTAGAAGTTTTATAGTCTGTGACAATTCCAATATTTTAAATTTATTTATATTTTCATGTCTTATTTCCTTGTCTATCTGGTTATCTGTTGCATGCTGGTCATTGTGTCTGAACATATATGTATATATACATGCAAGCTGGAGACCCAGGAAAACCAGCAGTGTAGTTAAAAAGCCTGAGAATCAATAGTATAGATTCCTATCTAGGTCTGAAGGCCTGAGAACCAGGAGCACCAAGGACAGAGAAGATCCATTTCCCAGCTCAGTCAATCAGGCAGAATTAATTCAACCTTCTTCCACCTTTCTGTTTTACTTAGGCCCTTTTGGATTGTTTGATGGTCACCCACATTGGAAGGGTCATCTGCTTTACTCAGTCTACCAATTCAAATGCTAATTTCTTCCAGAAACACCCTCACAGACACACTCAGAAATAATGTTTAGCCAGCTACTGAGCATCTTATGGCCATCAAGTTGACACATAAAATTAACCATCACAAGTCCATCCATTGTCAACTTGGCACTCATACATGTCTCCTTAAGCCATACTTAATCTTCAAATAAAGACAAATAAGGTCAAAATTCCACCTAATGTGATACAACTATTCTGCATACAACCAAAAATGCACTAGCCTCTGCCCTAGAAGAAAAGGTAAAGTTCTTGAGTGATATTTACTTTTCTTCTTGATATTCATAACTTAAATACTCTCATATAAAATTATCAGTACTAAATACTATGATATAAAGTCAATATATTTTATGTTACATAAGGGAATGAAAGAAGAAAGAAAACAAAGAGATACACACACATATTCCAACAAAATGAGAAAATATGCTTGACAATTATAGTCTTCATTTCTGTAACTGGTCATGTAATTATAGCTGGTATTTATAATTACTTTCTGCCACCCACTCTGCATTCCCTTTGCTTTCAGCAAGCATCTTGGCTGGTTGTGGTTCTTTACCTGGTAGGTTGATCCAAACTTTTATTCTTGAAAGGTCTGGGCTGTTAGTGGTCCTGCTTAGATTGGGTTGTAGTTTTCCATTGACTTTAATCACAGGGCATGGTAATACTAAGATGCCCTAAGGGATCTGCCATATTCCACATATACTCTTCCTTACCTCCATGGCAGAATAGCATTCCAATTTGTCCTTTGTAGTCAGGATTAATCACCTCAGCCAGCACAGTAATTGTCTTCTTTTCTGTTCATTCAGAGGCATGAGGAGTCCGAAGTGTCTGGGTGGCAGTCTTAACTTCCAGTTCAGTGGAATTATTGCTATATTTCCTTGTGGAAGTATTTCCTCCTTTGGAACTAAGACCTCTAAGCCAGGAGAGCATAAAGTCATGGGAACAGAAGAACGATTTTTGCAAGTAGAGGTCACTGGACAGAAGAGTAAGTGGTGCCACTCTCATTTTCACCCTTTGATTCAGCAATCCGGACTGTGGGAGAAACAACACCTTGTATTGCTGGATTCAGGACACATACAGCTTTCTGGAAAACCTTGCCTCAACCCTGCAAGGCATTGCCACCTAGCTGGTGCTGTAGTCTTCAAAAGGCCATTTCACTATTCCGTCAAACCACCTGCTTTAGGATGTTGGGGTGCACACACTATCTAGTTGCCTCTTTAGCGCTTTAAGATTGTTATTTTTTTTTTTTTTTTTTTTTTTGAGACGGAGTCTCGCTCTGTCACCCAGGCTGGAGTGCAGTGGCCGGATCTCAGCTCACTGCAAGCTCTGCCTCCCGGGTTTACGCCATTCTCCCGCCTCAGCCTCCCGAGTAGCTGGGACTACAGGCGCCTGCCACCTCGCCCGGCTAATTTTTTGTATTTTTTAGTAGAGACGGGGTTTCACCTTGTTAGCCAGGATGGTCTCGATCTCCTGACCTCGTGATCCGCCCGTCTCGGCCTCCCAAAGTGCTGGGATTACAGGCTTGAGCCACCGCGCCCGGCTAAGATTGTTATTTTTATATTGCATGTAGATTTTTAGTTTTCCTCAGCAGAAAAGTTGCTCTAAATGTCCTAGCTGGCAATTTTAGGAGTTATTATATGTTAGTAAAAAATATTATACTAGAAAATAAGAAAAAAAGAAAAGAAAAATCTTCCAAAATCCCACCATCAGAGATATCCAGTATTAACCTTTTAGTAAGAATATTTTCAGAACCCTTTCTACACAAGCAATCACACATAAATTATTCTATATAAATGGAAACCTGTATAATTATCTACCCTGTAACTTTTGCTCAACATGTTTATTTTTCAAGTTAACTTAGCTATTGTAACTTATAATGTTTGCATAATGCAGTTGTCCCTTGATAAACATGAGTTTGAACTTCAGGGGTCCACTGATAGATGGATTTTTTTCAAAAGCTATATTAGAAAATTTGTGGAAGATTTGCAACAATCTGAAAACTCACAGATGAACCGTGTAGCCTACAGATACCGAAAAAATTAAGAAAAAACTATGTCATGAATTCATACATGTATATAATACTCTACTTTATCATTTATTTACTACCATAAGATATATACAACTCTATTATAAAAAGTTAACATTAATCAAAATCTATACAAACACAGACCATGCATAGTGCCATTCACAGTCCAGAGAAATGTGAACAAACATAAAGATGCAGTATTCAATTATAACTGTGTAAAATTAACTGTGGTACCATACTCTCCTATTGTAACAATTTTGTAGCTACCTCCTGTTGCTACTGTGGTAAGATCAAGCATTGAAAGCATCCTTTTAAAATGCCATACAATGCTAATCATGCTTGCTTGAGCAGTTTGTTTGTCCAGTAAATTGGGTATTGCTGTAAAAAGTGATCTTTCACACAAGCCACTGTTGCAGCTATGCCAGCAGGCATGAACATCTTGCACTTTTTATAAAATACACTTTTATCTCATATTGAAAATGCAGCTTTTAGTGGCACCAGGATTGCTCTAAGAAAGGCATGCCCTATGGTCCCAGCTACTTGGGAGACTGAGGTGGAAGCATTGTTTGAATTCAGGAGGTTGAGGCTGCAGTGAGCCATGATCACGCCACTGCACTCCAGCCTGGGTCCCTAAAAAAAGTGAAAGAAAACACAAAGACATACCTGTAGGCTGTAATATGATTTGAGAAAAAGCAAAGTCATCATATGAAAACTTTACACAAAAGAAAGGTGAAGAATCTAAAGCTGGAGAATTCAATGTCAGCAAAGGATGGTTTAATAATTTTAGAAAAAGGTTTGGATTTAAAAATGTCAAGATAACAGGAGAAGCAGTTTTTGCTGACCAAGAAGCAGCAGATGAGTTCCCACACATCATTAAGAAAATCATTGAGGAGAAAAGATACTGCCCAAAAAGGTTTTTAGTATATGATTTTAGTAGATGAAAGTGGCTTATCCTGGAAAAAAAAGCCACAAAGAAAATTTATTATTATAGTAAGGAAAAGAAGTGAGCACCAGGATTTAAGGCAGGAAGGGATAGGCTAACTCTACTATTGTGTGAAAACACAGTCAGGTTTATGATCGGGATTGTCATCACCTATAAATCTGCTAATTCCTTAGTCATGATGGAAAAGATAAACACAGGCTTCCAGTTTTAAGATTGTACTATATGAAGGCCTGGACAACAAGAACTCTTTTTTTCCAAACTGGTTCCATCAGTGCTTTATCTCTGAAGTCAGAAAG
The DNA here is from genome assembly GCF_043159975.1 of Macaca nemestrina. Classification (NCBI taxonomy): domain Eukaryota; kingdom Metazoa; phylum Chordata; class Mammalia; order Primates; family Cercopithecidae; genus Macaca; species Macaca nemestrina. Next base: position 63,918,709 of record NC_092130.1, read on the forward strand.
TACTTTGCCAGTAAGATACTACCTTTTATTAGACATGCCCCTGCCCACCCAGAACACCATGAGGTCAACACTTAAGGCATCAAAGTGGTCTACCTACCCCCAAACACAACATCTCTAATGCAGTCTCAAGATCAGAGGGTCATAAGGACCTTTAAGGCTCATTAGACACAGTACTCTATGAAAAAGATTATCAACACTGTGGAAGAGAACCCTGATAGAAATAACATCATGAAAGTTTAAAAGAATTATCTTCAATGGCATAATTCAATTGAAGATGCCATCATTATAGAAAAAGCCATGAATACCATTGAGCAGAAACATAAAATTCCTGCTGGAGAAAACTGTGTCTAGATATTGTACATGATTTTACATAATTTACAACAGAGCCAGTCAAGGAAATTATAAAAGAGACTGTGGATATGGAAGTTAAAAAATGTAGGAGGTGAAGGATTTCAAGATAAGAATCTTGGAGAAATTTAAGAGCCAATAGATACCACACCAGAGGAATTAACAGAAGACAACTTGATGGACAGGAGTGCTTCCATATCAATGACAAATTATGAGGAAGAAGACATAGAAGATGCGATGCCAGAAAACAAATTGATGTTAGACAATCATGCAGAATGGTTCTGATTATTCAAGACTGCTTTTGACATTAATGACATGGACTCTTTTATGATATGAAATTAAGCAAACGGTGGTAGAAGGATTGGTACTATATAGAAACATATTTTCGAGAAAAAAAAAGGAAAAAGAGTCGGATGTGTTTTCGTAAAGTTATGCCAAGTGTACCTGCCTCCCCTGCCTCTGCTTCTACCTTCCACATCTGCCACTCCTGAGACTGCAAGACCAATGTCTCCTCTTCTTCCTCCTCCTTAGCCTATTTGATGTGAAGATGAAGAGTATGAAGACTTTTATGACAATCCACTTCCACTCAATGAATAGTAAATGTATTTTCTCTTTCTTATTATTTTCCTAATAACATTTTACTTTCTCTAGCATACTTTATTCTAAGAATACAATATATAATACCAGTAGCTTACAAAGTATGCATTAATCGACTGTTTATGTTATTGTTAAGGCTTCCAGTCAACAGTAGGCTATTGGAAGTTAAGTTTTGGGAGAGTCTAAATCTATATAAGGATTTTTGACTGCACTGGGGTGAGTTCCCCAACCCCCATGTTGTTCAACTGTATTTATATCTAACACATATTGAGTATTTACTATGTGCATGAATTTTTAATGTATTAGCTCATCTAATCTCTGTAATAACTCTGTGAAGTAGATTTTATAGATTATGAAGTTACTTTATAGATTTTATAAAGTGTTTTATAGACTAGGAAATTTAAGCAAAGATAAATAATGTGATCAAAATCATACAAGTAGTAAGAGGTAGGACTAGATTTAAACTCAGACAGACTGACTCCAAAATCTATGCTTATAAGAACTATGTTGAACAGTATACCACTATCTGGATATATTTAATTTATTAAACTAAGCCCTCTACTGATGGATAATTAAATTACTCAGTTTTATTATATATAAAATAACTTTTAAAAATTCTTGATAAACATCTTTATGTACTTGCTTATTTATTTTCTCAGAGAAAATTCCTACAAAGAGAACTTCCATGTATATGCATTTAAAATTATAGATTTTGGTACAATTGCTAATCTGTCCTCCAAAAACAAGTTTACCAATTCACAAACCCTCCATTAGTTTATAAAAGTGCCTATCTATTGACATCCTTTTTAGCATTGAGTTTTGTCAATATTTTCCTTTTCTGATACTTAAGCATTGAAAAATAGGATTCTCACTTTTTTGCATTTGTTTTCCAATAGTGCTTATTGAGCTACTAGTGTCTAATCAACTGTCCGATTCCCAATTGCTGCATTTCCTCTGTTAAGCCTTGGCTTTGACCCTGCTTTTTCCTCTCCATCAGTTTGTCCCAAGGAGACAAGCTTTTTTTATTTTTATTATTATTATTTTTTGAGACGGAGTCTTGCTCTGTCACCCAGGCTGGAGTGCAGTGGCCGGATCTCAGCTCACTGCAAGCTCTGCGTCCCGGGTTCACGCCATTCTCCAGCCTCAGCCTCCCGAGTAGCTGGGACTACAGGCGCTGCCACCATGCCCAGCTAGTTTTTTGTATTTTTTAGTAGAGACGGGGTTTCACTGTGTTAGCCAGGATGGTCTCCATCTCCTGACCTCGTGATCCGCTCGTCCTGGCCTCCCAAAGTGCTGGGATTACAGGCCTGAGCCACCACGCCCGGCCAAGACAAGCTTTTTGATTATGTTTCCTTTCAGAACAGAAAGCATTCTTCAGGATACAGGATCACTGAGAATCTCTCCTAAACCACATGTTCTGATTAGGATGCGCTTACCTGAGTGAGTACTTACTATGTGCATGAATTTTCAATGTATTAGCTCATCTAATCTTTGTAATAACTGTGAAGTAGATTTTATAGATTATGAAGTTACTTCATAGATTTTATAGTGTTTTATAGACTCGGAAATTTAAGCAAATATGCTAATTTCAGAGCTGCTATTCTTTCCCCTTTTTATGCTCCAGAATCTGCTCACTTCCTCTCTCCTTTCTAATCAATGAATTTTCTAATAAAGATGCTGCATGACTGGCAGTAACCTACCATTTTTTCCAGGCCTACATAATCTTCTACTTAGAGTATGTGAGCGTCTAAGCTTGTTACACTTTTTTTTTTTTTTTTTTTTTTTTGAGACAGAGTCTCCCTCTGTTGCCCAGGCTGGAGTGCAGTGGCATGATCTCGGCTCACTGCAAGCTCTGCCTCCTGGGTTCACACCATTCTCCTGCCTCAGCCTCCAGGGTAGCTAGGACTACAGGTGCCCATCACCATGCCCAGTTAATTTTTTGTATTTTTAGTGGAGATGGGGTTTCACCATGTTAGCCAGGATGGTCTCGATCTTCTGACCTTGTGATCTGCCCGCCTCGGCCTCCCAAAGTGCTGGGATTACAGGCATGAGCCACCACACCTGGCCAGCTTGTTACACTATTAAAAGTGACTTACATGGTCCATTTAAAAGCTGTGGTATGGTTAAAGAACTTCAGTCTAGAAACCACAACACAATTTTTTTTTTTTTTTTTTTTTTGAGACGGAGTCTCACGCTGTTGCCCAGGCTGGAGTGCAGTGGCGTGATCTCGGCTCACTGCAAGCTCCACCTCCTGGGTTCACGCCATTCTCCTGCCTCAGCCTCCTGAGTAGCTAGGACTACAGGCACCCGCCACCGCGCCTGGCTAATTTTTTGTATTTTTAGTAGAGACGGGGTTTCACTGTGGTCTCGATCTCCTGACCTTGTGATCCGCCCGCCTCGGCCTCCCAAAGTGCTGGGATTACAGGCTTGAGCCACCGCGCCCGGCCCACAATTTTTAAGATAATACTGTCTTCCTTTCTTTTTTCTTTCCTACCTTCCTTATTTCCTTCCCTCCTTCTTTTATTCTCTTCTTCTTTCATTTTGAGACAGCCAGGTTGGGGAGGGGGTCCCTGGATAAGCCCCAACCAGCCTGCCCACTGAGGTGGAGCCTTGGGAAGTTCACGACATTTGCAGCAGGAAGGAGCCTGGGTGGAACCTGGGATATGAACCACTAGGCAGGAAGCATCCTAGCAGGGACTCTGGCTTAGTCCATTTTCCCCTTTTCTTCCTTTTCAACCAATAAAACCCTACTTCGTGCACCCTTCAAATTGTCTGTGAGCCTAAATTTTCATGGTCATGGGATGCAAAAGGACCCCATCTTTAGCTGAACTAAGGAAAAGCCCTGCAACATTTTTGGCACCCAATGTGGGGCTTGAGAAGTGGTGAGTGAAATGGGGACTCAAAACCTCTCACTGTTGCTTCTAAGTCTTTTCGTACTCAGACTTCTGAGGGTGGGGGAAACAGCGTCCCCACCTGCCCTGTCACTCCCAGGCTTTTTCATGGCCTTTTCCTTCATCTTTCAGGAGGGACCAGTAAGCAGCAGCTCCCCACCACTCCCCACTCCCTGCTGGGGCTGGGACACATGGCCCAAGGGTTCTGCACAATCTGCAGGCCAGTTCCCAGCCAGGCTGAGGTGGCCTTCCCCTTCACCAGCCAAAGGGTTTCCAGCCAGGCTGAGGCGACCTTCCCCTTCACCAGCCAAAGGGTTCCAGCCAGGCTGAGGCGGCCTTCCCCTTCACCAGCCAAAGGGTTTCAACTCTGTTGGACAGTAATTTAGCTTCATCTTTTCTCCCAGGTGGAGTACCCAGCTGCATAAGAATAAGAGGTTCTTCCCAAGGAATTAAATTGTTTTTTCTTTCCTCTTCTCCACGCCGTCAGCAGTTAACTTTTAAAGTTTTTTTCCCCCTTTACTAGACCAGGTCCCCCAACTATCACTGTTCATATTTTCTGTAAAGCTTTAATTATGAAGAAGGATTTGTGGAGCTAGTCTTGGGCTGTGGCCAAATCTGGTGTGCTTTGCATGTCTGTGTGGCTTGTCCTGCAAGCCTCCATCTTGCTTTACATCCTTGGGGCATGGCCAGTAACCACTTGGCAAGGCTTGGTTTAGCAATACTGCCTTAGAGGATGAGTCCCCTCTGGTTCATATCTGCATGTTTTCCTAGCTCTGTCTCCTGGAGGACCCCACCCAGTGACTGGGTTTTCTTCTGCCTGTCTGTGTATGTACTGTGTATGATGTCTGTAAAAAGAGCTCTAATTAATTTGGCCTAAAGAAAGACAAGTGCTTGTATCTAATATTTTTTAAAGGGAAGTTAAGAGCTGTGAAACCTTTCCGTTCATATGACTTTAATCTTTGAAAAATAAAAGCAACCTTAAAGATTATTGGTAAAATGTAGTTGTCATCAAAATGTAAATAGGTAAACTAACCTATGCAGCTCAGATGCAAGGTTTGCTGAATATTTTAAGGTTACAAACGCTTTTTGGATTTTAAGCACTGTCTGTCTTGCCTGCTTTACAATTGTTTAGGCCTGGGGACTTATGGAACTAACCATGCCCTTAACTAAGAAGGCAAACCTTAGATGCACTTAGCACACAATTAAAGCAATTTACTAAGTTTTATCTTAAAATTAAAAATTGATAGGAGTTACCATTATAACACATAATTGAAACTACTGAAAATAGATTTACATGCAAGGTGTGTAAAAACAGTAAAATGTGTTTTTTAGTAAAAGGTTATATGAAGGCATGGAAATGTAAACTTTTGCCTAGGGTTAAAGGATTGTTTCGAGTTAAATTAGGAAAAAGCTGAAGGTTCAAAAAAGTGGTAGATGAATTGTGGAAATTAATCTTGCAGAGGAGGTTCTCTATGTGAACAAATTGACTACATTCAAAAGGGTTATACAAACTTTCTGCTTCTTTAAAATTTCTGAGTCATCATTTTAGCAAAATAAATAACTTATGGTAATCTGGAATACTATTTCATAATATCAAGTGCTTTAAACATATTTTAAAGCCTTCCCCAAATCAAACTTCAGTTTGAAAATTATGTTCCCTGACACCTGGCTTTTTGGATAGTCCAGAGAACCCCTGGAATGTCCAGAAGAGAGAGGTCAACAGGATTATTTGACATATTTATGTATATGAAATTGCCAAAATGATGTTCAGTCTTCTTTAGGTTATATCTTGGTGAATAATGCTAAAATATGTTCCAAAACTGTATGGGATTTCTAGAATTTTAATATCTGAGTATATGCTATCAATCATAAGGTTGTTATGTTATGTTATTGGAAGCCACAGAGACAACCAAACTTATTTGACAATTGTGTTTTTAACTGTGACTACCCTGGACATTTTGCTATTCACGGAAAATTGTCGTCTTATTTTAATCCTTTTCAAAAGATGGCTTATAATAAGCTATAGAACTTTAACAGGTGCTCTCAAATACAGGCTTCTGATAACTTTGGAGATTGTGACATTGGAATAAAGGAAAATGTACAGGTCTCATGAAGAGCTGAAATGCTCATGAATATCAACCAAAACAAGAGTTCACTAAATGGACTGAACTCAGAAAGCTGAAGCAACGTTTTTGACTTTTGCTTGGAATATTGCTGACCCATGTTTTGTTTTTCAGAGTCAAGGAAACTTATTTTGAACTATTTATGGCCTTTAATAATTAAGTAAGGTGTACACTCCTGTGATCGAAATTTGGAGTATGTTTGTTTCTCTCTGCCTGGCTCCTCTACAATTTGAAAACTACTTGTGAGTTCTTTTATGGCAATATAATTAGTTGCATCAGTGCAATAAGAATCCATTTTTCTCTTGCAAGAGAATACAACTGGAGAAAATGGTTATTTTACCAAAGGTTTGACTGGAAGGATATGCTTCCCTTTAAGGAGTCAATCTCAACCTGCAGAGTCAATAAAAGCCCACTGGAGAAAGTGGCCTCATACCTTCATCTACACAGTCCATGTATAGGGTTCCTGACCTGTGGTTAGTAAAGAATGTCACTTTCTAACAGGTCCGGGAGCTACAAGTTTATCTTGCGACCTTAAGAGGAGAGTATCACCCAACTCACAGGTATTTGAGGACACAAACCCATGGTTGGGCTCAGCTTTAAAAGGTTTTATCTGAGATTCTTTGTGGAACAGAATTCCATCAAGGCAATCCAAAAGACCTACGTAGAAATAATTATTCTTGCTTTAATTTATGCAAATAATCAGGCCAGTTATAAAACTGAAGTCTATTTTGCAAACCACTCAGTCCTACAATGAATTGTTTTTTAACAAACATGAGGACTAGAGAGAGATAAATAATGTTTCAAAACTTATCATACATTTGTCATTAAATTCTAAACTCATTATTAGTTTTTAAGTTTTTGCCTACATTTTAGACTAACCCTGCTTGCTCCTGAGAACCAACCAGCAATCGCTGGCTGCAGTTCGTAAAGAACAAAAGGGATGGGTAATATAGAAATCCAGATCAATATTCTAGTTCTGAGCAATTATCCTACAAATACTGCCAGGTGACTGGAATAAATAGGATGCCTGTCACTCAGAGGTTTCCTTTTGGGAAAGTATAACCAAGGGAGCTAACCAAAGCCAAGTACCGTGCACCCAAATCCTAGCAAGCATAACTACAGCTACCAGTTATGTGGGTATGTCAAAACACACCCTTTTCCTCTCCCCTGGAGGAGGACTCAGTTCTGCAGTTTCACCTTAGCATTTGGCTTATGATAAGGAGTCCATGCGACTCCCCTCTCCCCTGCCCCCGAGATACATTTTTGTCCCAGATGCAATTCCAAGCTTAGGGTCAAAGCCCTAGGAAAGAAAATTGGATCTGAGGGATCCAGAAGCAAATGACAAGAGAGGTTGAAAGGCATAGGGCAGGTGAGCATGGCTGATTCCTGCCAAATAAGCCAACACTAAGATTCCTGTTTCATGGATAAAGGCCATGTTAATATTCATGGCATAAATGAGGTCTAGAGAATTTGAAGCCTACTGACAGTAGGCAGGAAAGAGACAGGTGAGAGTCGGTAATTCCTATTCTCGAGGGCCCTCTATTTCATGGGTGCAAGTTGCTTTTACACCCATGGTGGCACCTGCCAAGGTCACCAGAACTTGGGGATGCAAGGATGGAAGAGGGAAAATAGACACTCTTCTCTCTCTCCCTCACTTACTGCTGGGTATCTGCTAGGAAGAGAAGGGAAACAGGGATGCCTGCTTCCCCTTTGTAAATGGGTAGCCATTCCTCTTCAGTCTGTACCCCTTTCGAATGCATCCTGAACCTTTGGGACGCCTTTTTAAAATGCCTTCTTTTTCCTCTCGTCTCCTCGATTTTCTCTTCACTAATAGGTAATTGGGTCTCTGTACTATGGGACACTCCCCTCAGATGCATCCTCCAAACTGGAAAGAGTTAATTTCCCAAACCTTAAACTGGTTGGGTTAGGATAGGGCCCAGTGGAAGCGAACCCAGAAGCCCAACATGCTGGCAAAAGGATAAGGGTTTTTTTTTTTTTTTTTTTGCCAGTCGGGATTTTGGCCTCCCTTTCCATGTGCAAACTGGTAAAAAGCCTTGGAATTTTTGAGCTGTTCTTACCCCCACCTTGTTTCATTTTGATACATGTTTTCTAATAATCCAGTTTGTCCGTTTTTGATACATGTTTTCTAATAATCCAGTTTGTCCGTTCTTGCCTTCAGGCCATCAAATCCACACAGTCATGCAACTGGAGCCTCTGACGATGGGCCCTTCTGCTGGAGACCCTCAAATAGGCCTCTGAGGGAGTTCTGACTGTCATTTCCCCACAACAGTAGTGCCCTCTTTCAGCAGGAAGCACTTAAGATTGGTCTTTGTCCTTATCCTGAATCTAATGGCAGCTAGATGTATTTTTTAGAGGGGAGAATAAGACAGCCAGGTGGGAGGGGGTCCCTGGAGAAGCTCCAACCAGCCTTCCCAATGAGGTGGAGCTGAGCGAAGTTCAGGAGCCTGGATCCTCCTCTTCCTGTGTGGACCTGGGATTTGAATAACTGCTGGGCGGGAAGCACTCTAGCAGGGACTCTGGCCTAGCGCGAGTCCCTGTTTCCCCACTTTCTTCCTTTTCACCCAATAAAACCCTGCTTCACTCACCTTTAAACCATCTGCGAGCCTACATTTTTGTGGCCATGAGACGGATAAGGACCCCATCTTTGCTGAACTAAGGGAAAGTCCTGTGACACTTTCTTCCATATTTCTTTCTTATTATTTTTTAAACATTACAAGGATAAAATGTGATCCACAGCAACAATTCTTAAAACTCCACTTTCTTCTACTGCTCTCAACTGTTTCCCCTTCTATTTCTTTTCCAGTATTTTTCTTTGCAGCTTGCCTACCACTTCTTTTTCCCATTCTGCCAAATCTGCATCGTTAAAGCTCAAAGAAAAATGGCAGAGACTTTCTTGGAGGGCAAGGGAGAGAAAAAACTGAGCACAGGAAATTAAAAAACTGACCTGTCTTCTAAAGAAAGTGGAAATGGTGGAGATTCTCTTACACTAATAATTTTTGTTCCATCAGAAACACAGTTGCACAGTGTTTTAATATGTGTTCAAGTTTTTCTGATATGCTGATAGGTAGAAGTGATACTGTGCAGGTAAACCCTACTGGGGAAGGGAGGGTGGATATGGACAATAAAGTGATCAGGTGTGATACCTTGTCTTGGGGAAATCAGGAGAGAGTTAGGATAGCCCTCACACTATGGTTGTCACTGAGGTTGCAGTGAGCCAGTGCCACAGAACCAGAAAGTATTAGAGATTAGACAGAGGGGTCTTAAAGGTTCCCAAGCTCATCATCTTCTTAACTATGTTCTTTGGAATACTAGGGTATATTTAGATATTTAGAGAAGGAGAGAGAGGAAGAGAGAGAAACTTTAGGTTAAATGGTTAAACAATTTTCCCTACTGCAGGATCTCTCAGAAGCATTAATATGATAACATTAATTAATTCATTAAGAGGAGGCTATGAAATGTAGCTCTAATGTTTCTTTAACTTATTTGACCACAGAACTCTTCTCTTTCTGGAACCCCTACTTTTCATAACATGATCTAGTAAGAGTAAATATAATTTTATTTTTGTCTTTACTTTTATAAGTGATATGTTTTGTAACTCCAGATGTTTTGTTAACAATGTACAGAATTATTGGGAGGAGAATTTACGATATGACCCAAGGTATTTCTTTACGTTTAAAATGTTGTAAAGCATTAAATATTTCAATTTTTTCTAAATATCCTTTAAGTTGACAAGAATAATACATTTGCATCATAGAAAATTTGTAAAATATCAGCAATTTGCAACATGATACTGAAAATCATATCTAGGAGATATTGAAATTCAGTGATACTGAATTAGCATCCAGAGATAATTATCTTAATATGTTGTGGGGTTTCTTTCTTCTGTTTGTATGTGTATGCAAGAGAAGAAGTATAGGAGAAAATTGATTTTTTTTTCTCATTCATTGATGGATTCATGGTGAGACCCTTGTAACAAAAGACACATTTACAAGAGAAAAACACACAAATTTATTTAAGTTTTACATGACACACAGGGGACTTCAGAAATGAAGATCCAGAGAAACAGGGAAAACTGTATTGTTATGCTTAGGTTTGATGAAGAGTGGTCAGTTTTGCAAAGGTCTGATTGGACAAAAGAAGATATAACCTAATGGTATTAAACTTGGGAAACCATTCAGATTGTTCTTTGTGTCTCTGTGTCTTGGAGGATAAGGATGTTCCTTTCCTCTGGATATACGGAGGACACCTCTGGAATGAAGGTTTTATGACTACTTCATAGGAAAGACAGATTGCTTGTATGTCCTGCCTCAGGCGAAGACAGGTGAAAGAGGTAAGAGTGAATGTCTTGTTTCTGCTGTTTCCTCCAAGCCAAGGTGTTACATTTTGGGGTAGCATATCCTGAACCACATCATAAACATGTGAGTATGTACATACATAGCTTTTGGGGAAAATTAGGGTCATGCCATGTGTGAAACCTTGCACCTTACTTTTGTATTCACAATATTTTGAGCATGTTGTTAAATATTCATTCGAAATGGTTTTAAATAGCTGTATGTTATTCTGTTGTATGACTACATCAAATTTATTTGTTCCAATTTCGTTGGACATTTAGGTTATTTCTAATTTTTCATGGTTATAAATAACACCATGATAAACATTTTATTTTATCTCTGCATATTTTCTGAGGATAGATACCAGAAAGCATATTTGCTATGTTAAAAAGTGAAACTGCTTAAAGATTCTTGTTTCATGTTATTAAACTGCTTTCAAGAAAGATTATTCCAACCCAGAATATCACCAATAGTGTATCAAACAGCCTACCTCACAATACATTGGTGTTAGGACATTTAAATTTAAATTGTAATTTACCTGTTGTATAAATAATACTGTATATAGTGCAAAATGTTTTAAAAATTCAAAAGCAGTGAAACTTTCCCTTCCACTCTGGTCCTCCAGGCATCACCCCCCACAGAGGCAACTGATACTTCTTGTGAATACTTTCAAAGACATTTTGTGCATATGTTAGCAAATATATGTAAATATATTCTCTTCTCCCCTTACAATCTTGCTTATTTCAGCTAATAATATTGAATGGATCTCATGTCATATTAGGACATAAAGGTGTTTTTATATATTTTTGTTTTGTTTTAAAATACTGTATGTACCTTTGTTCATTTTTATTGACACATTGTAATTGTACATATTTATGGGGTAAAATTTGATGTTTGATACATATTTATACATATAATTATACAACAGTATAATTATAAAATCAGGGCATTTAGCATATCTATCATTTCATGTATTTATCATTTCTTTGTGGTGATAACACTCAAAGCTATTTTGTAATACACAATACCATACTATTAACCATAGTCACTCTACCGTCCAATAGAGCACCAGATTCCTTCTAATTATAACTTTGTGCCTGTTGACCAATCTTTGTCCGTCCTCCTCTTTCCCCACCTTTCCAGTCTTTGGTAACCCCTGTTCTACTTTCTGCTTCTGTAATAACTTTTTTTTTTTTTTTTTTTCAATTCCACACATAACTGAGATCATGTGATATTGGTCTTTCTGTACCTGGCTTATTGCACTTAACATGATGTCCTCCAGGTCCCTCAATGTTTCAAATGACAAAATTTCATTCTTTTTATGGATAAGTAGTACTCCATTGTGTATATACCACATTTTCTTCATCAATTCATTAGTTGTTGGGCATTTAGGTTGATTCCATAGTTTAGCTATTGTAAATAGTGTTACAATAAACACAGAGTGCAGATATCTCTTCAACATTCTGATTTCATTTCCTTTGCATATATACCAGGAATGACATTGCTGGATTACATGGTAGTTCTATTTTTAGTTTTTTCAGGAATCGCCATACTGTTTTCTATAGTGGCTGTACTAATTTACAATTCTTCCAACAGTGTATAAGTGTTCACTTTTCTTTAGATCCTCACTGGCACATGTTTTCTGTTGTCTTTTTGATAGTAGCCACTCTAATTGGAGTGAAGTGTTTTCTCATTGTGTTTTTATGTTTCCCTGGTGATTCGTGATGTTGAGCATTTTCTTTTTTTGTGTACCTCCTGGCCATTTGTATGTCTTCATTGAGAAATGTCAGTTAAGGTCTTTCTTTTGCCCATTTTTAAATTGGGTTATTTATTATTATTATTTTTTGCTGTTATTTAAGTTTCTTATATATCCGGATATTAACCCCTTGTTAGATAGATAGTATGCAGATATTTTCTCCTATTCTGTAGGTTTTCTCCTCACTCTGTTACTTGTTTGCTGTGCAAAAGCTTTTTAGTTTGATGTAATCACATTTGTCTATTTTTGCTTTTGTTGCCTGGGTTTTCAAGTCTTATTTTAAAAATTCTTGCATAGCCCAGTGTTATAAAGCATTTCCCATATGTTTTCTTCTAGTAGTTTCATAGTTTCAGGTTTTACATTTAAGTCTTTAATCCATTTTGAGTTGATTTTTGTATATGGTGAGAAGTGGGGGTCTAGTCTTAACCTTCCGCATATGGATATCCAATTTTCCCAGCACCATTTATTGAAAAGACTGCCTTTTCTCCAAGGTGTGTTCTTGGCACTGCTTTTGAAAATCAGTTGGCTGTATGTGTGTCCATTAATTTCTGGGTTCTCTATTCTATTTCACTGTTCTACAAGTCTGCCTTTATGCCAGTACCATGCTGTTTTTGTTACGATAGCTTTGCAGTATATTGTGAAATCAGACAGCTTGATGCCTCCAGTTTTATTTTTTTGCTCATAACTATTTTGGCTATTGAGGGCCTTTTGTGCTTTCATATGAATTTGAGGGTTTTTTTTTTCTATTTCTGTGAAGAATATCATTGATATTTTTATAGAGATTACATTAAATCTATAGATCATTTGGGGTAGTATGGCCATTTTAAAAATGTGAGTTCTTCCAATCTATGAGCATGGATTAGCTTTCCATTTATTTGTGTCTTCTTCAATTTATTTCATCAATGTTTTATAGTTTCAATGTCAACATCTTTCACCTTCTTAGTTAAGTTTATTCTTAGGTATCTTATTTGTTTGGTAGCTATAGCAAATAAAATTGGTTTCTTGATTTATTTTTCAGATAGTTTGCTATCAGCATGTAGAAATGCTATTAATTTTTGTATGCTGATTTTTTTTTGCTGTGACTTTGCTGAATTTATTACTTCTAGAATTTTTTTTTTTTTTTGGTGGAGTCATCAGGGTTTTCTATATATAAGATTATGTTATCTGCAAGCAGGAACAATTTGACTTCCTCCTTTCCAAATTAGATGGCTTTTCTTTCTTTCTTTTGACTAATTGCACTGGCTAGGACTTTCAGTACTATGTTGAATAGGACTGGTGAAAGGGAGTATTCTAGTCTTTTTTCCTTGTTCAGCACAATCTTAGCTGTGGGTTTGTTATATATGGCCTCTATTATGATGAGGTACCCAATTTGTTGAGAGTCTTCTATACCTAATTTGTTAAGAGTTGTTTTGTTTTTTTTTTTTAATCATGAAAATATGTTGAATTTTGTCAAATGTTTTTCTGCATGTATTGAAATGATCACATGGTTTTTGTCTTTCGGTGTTTCACGTTTATTGATTTGCATAGAGTTGAGTCATCCTTGCATCTCTGGGATGAATCCTACTTGATTATAGAGAATTATCTTTTTAATCTACTGTTATTCAGTTTGCTAGTATCTTGCTGAGAATTTTTGCATCTATGTTCACCAGAAATATTGACCTATGATTTTCTTTGTTGTTGTTGCTGTTGTGTCCTTGTCTGGTTTTGAAATCAATGTAATGCTGGCTTTATAAAATGAGTTTGGAAGTATTCCCTCCTTGATTTTCTGGAATACTTTAAGGAGAATTGGTACTAGTTTTTCTTTAAATATTTAGGTGAATTCAGCAGTGAAACCATCAAGTCCTGGGCTGGTATTTTGTTTGCTTTTTAATGGAAGATGACTCCTTATTACTGACTCAATATCCTCACTGCTTATTGGCCTTTTCAGAATCAATACATTTTCTATTTCTTCATAACTTAATCTTGGTAGATTGTATGTGTTCAGGAATTTATTCATTTCTCCTATATTCTCAAGTGTGTTGGTGTACAGTTGTTGATAATGATCTTTTACGATCTTTTGTATTTCTGTGACATCAGTTGTAATACCTCCTTTTTAATCTCTGATTTTACTAATTTAGATCCTTTTTCTTCTTAGTCTAGGTTAAAGGTTTCTTATTTTGCTTATCTTTTCAAAAAAGCAACTCTTCCTTTTATTGATCTTTTGAATTGTTTCTTTAGCTTCTATTTGTTCATTTCTGCTCTGAGCTTTACTATTGTTTTCCTTCTACCAATTTTGGGTTTACTTTGTTCTTGTCTTTTAGTTTCTTGAGGTGCATGGTTAGGTTGTTCATTAGAAATTCTTTTTTGTTTTCATGTAGGCATTTATTGTTATAAACTGCCCTCTCTGAACAGCTTTTCCTGTGTCTTGTAGGGTTTGATATGACATGTTTCCATGTACATTTGTCTCAAAGAAAGGTTTAATTTTCCTTTTAATTTCTTCCTTGGCCTTTTGGTTATTTGGGAGCATCTTGTTTAATTTCCCATGTATTAGTAAGGTTACTGAAGTTTCTGTTTTTGTTATGATTGACTTCTAGTTTTATGCCATTGTGGCCTAAAAAAAATACTTTTATTATCTTTATCTTCTTCAATTTGTTAAGACTTGTTTTGTGGCCTGAAATATGATCTATCCTGAAAAATGTTTCATGTGCAGTTGAGGAGAATGTGTATTCCATAGCTGTTGGGTGGAATCTTCTGTATATGTCTGCTAGGTTCATTTGGTGTATGTCATTGTAACTCCAATGTTTCTTTGTTGGTTTTCTATCTAGTTGATCTGTTCATTGTGGAAAGTGGGGTGTTAAAGTCCCCTATTATTATATTGCAGGATGTCTCTCCTTTTAGCTCTAATAATATATGCTTTATATATTTGTGTACTCTGGTGTTGGGTGTATATATATTTTAGAATTGTTATATCCCCTCGTTGAATTATCATTATATAATGACTTTCTTTTTTTAAAAACAATTTTTGACTTAAAGCCCAATTTATCTGATATAAGTATGGCAACTCCTGCTTGCTTTTGGTTTCCATGTGCATGGGATATCTTTTCCCATTGTTTCATTTTCAATCTATATTTGTCTTTAATGGTAAGGTAGTTCTCTTCTGGGCAAAATACAGCTGGGTTTCATTGTTGTTTTTTTAAATTTTTTTTAGAGACAGGGCCCCACTGTGTTGCCCAGGCTGGAATGTAGTGGTTATCTGCAGGTCTGATCATAGTACCCTACGACACCCTTGTACTCCTGGCCTCCAGTGATCCTCCCACCACAACATCATTAGTATTTAGACTACAGGTACAAACTTACACATCTGGCCATGTTATTACTTGTGTACCTGCTTTTTTTTTCTTTCTTTATGGTGGGGCTAAAATAAAGAGTCTTGTAGGTAGAATATTTTAGGTTGATAACAACTTAATTTTGGCTGCATAAAAATACTGTAGACTTTTTCCTTTCCCTATCCTACAATTTCTATTTTGGTTGTCTTAATTTTCTAAAGATGTAAATTAAGGCAACCAAAATACAAATTGTGGGATGGGGAGAGAAAAAAGTCTAGAGTATTTTTAGCCACTAATTGTAGCAGCTGATGTTTTTGACCCTTTTGACTTTCGACATTGTTATAAGAGGACTGAAAGATTTACATAGCACCATTACTGCACTGGGGTGTTCCGAGTATAATTATGGATTTACCTAGATGAATATATTTTATACTTTCACATGCTTCCATAGTAGTAATTATCATCTTTTAATTCCCAGTCAGCACCCTCTAAAGCATTTCTTGTAAAGCCAGTTAGTGCTGATGAATTTATTCAGTTTTTGCTTATCCAGGAAGGTCTTTATTTCTCCTTCATTTCTGAAGGATAGCTTAAAAGAATATAGTATTATTGACTGACAGTTTTTTTTATTTCAATGATTGGAATGTATTTTTGCACTCTCTCCTGGTCTGCAAGGTTTTTGCTGAGAAATTTATTGATAGTCTAATGGAGATTCCCTTATATGTGACTCAATATTTTTCTCTTGAAGCTTTTAGAATTCTCCATTTGTCACTGACTTTTGACCGTCCTATTATAATATGCTTCAGAGACGATTTGGGGGATACTGAATCACACTGAGAATCTTTGAGCTTCCTGGATCTGGATGTTTACAGCTTTCTTCAGACTTTGGAAGTTTTCAGTTATTATTTCATTAAATAGGTTTTCTGTGCCTTTCTCAATTTCTTTTCCCTCTGACACTTCTTTTCTTTTTTTTTTTTTATTATACTTTAAGTTCTAGGGTACATGGTGCATAATGTGCAGGTTTGTTACATATGTATACTTGTGCCATGTTGGTGTGCTGCACCCATCAACTCATCAGCACCCATCAACTCGTCATTTACATCAGGTATAACTCCCAATGCAATCCACCTCCCTTCCCCCTCCCAATAATAGGCCTTGGTGTGTGATGTTCTCCTTCCAGAGTCCAAGTGATCTCATTGTTCAGTTCCCACCTATGAGTGAGAACATGCGGTGTTTGGTTTTCTGTTCTTGTGATAGTTTGCTGAGAATGATGGTTTCCAGCTGCATCCATGTCCCTACAAAGGACACAAACTCATCCTTTTTGATGGCTGCATAGTATTCCATGGTGTATATGTGCCACATTTTCTTAATCCAGTCTGTCACTGATAGACATTTGGGTTGATTCCAAGACTTTGCTATTGTGAATGGTGCCGCAATGAACATACGTGTGCATGTGTCTTTATAGCAGCATGATTTATAATCCTTTGGGTATATACCCAGTAATGGGATGGCTGGGTCATATGGTACATCTAGTTCTAGATCCTTGAGGAATCACCATACTGTTTTCCATAATGGTTGAACTAGTTTACAATCCCACCAACAGTGTAAAAGTGTTCCTATTTCTCCACATCCTCTCCAGCACCTGTTGTTTCCTGACTTTTTAATGATTGCCATTCTAAAAGGTGTGCGATGGTATCTCATTGTGGTTTTGATTTGCATTTCTCTGAAGGCCAGTGATGACGAGCATTTTTTCATGTCTCTGTTGGCTGTATGCATGTCTTCTTTTGAGAAATGTCTGTTCATATCCTATGCCCACTTTTGGATGGGGTTGTTTTTTCTTGTAAATTTGTTTGAGTTCTTTGTAGGTTCTGGATATTAGCCCTTTGTGAGATGAGTAGATTGCAAAATTTTTCTCCCATTCTGTAGGTTGCCTGTTCACTCTGATGGTAGTTTCTTTTGCTGTGCAGAAGCTCTTTAGTTTAATTAGATCCGATTTGTCAATTTTGGCTTTTGCTGCCGTTGCTTTTGGTGTTTCAGACATGAAGTCCTTGCCCATGCCTCTGTCCTGAATGGTATTACCTAGGTTTTCTTCTAGGGTTTTTATGGTATTAGGTCTAACATTTAAGTCTCTAATCCATCTTGAATTAATTTTCGTATAAGGAGTAAGGAAAGGATCCAGTTTCAGCTTTCTATTTATGGCTAGCCAGTTTTCCCAGCACCATTTATTAAATAGGGAATCCTTTCCCCATTTCTTGTTTTTCTCAGGTTTGTCAAAGATCAGATGGCTGTAGATGTGTGGTATTATTTCTGAGGACTCTGTTCCGTTCCATTGGTCTATATCTCTGTTTTGGTACCAGTACCATGCTGTTTTGGTTACTGTAGCCTTGTAGTACAGTTTGAAGTCAGGTAGCGTGATGCCTCCAGCTTTGTTCTTTTGACTTAGGATTGTCTTGGAAATGCGGGCTCTTTTTTGGTTCCATATGAACTTTAAAGCAGTTTTTTCCAATTCTGTGAAGAAACTCATTGGTAGCTTGATGGGGATGGCATTGAATCTATAAATTACCTTGGGCAGTGTGGCCATTTTCACGATATTGATTCTTCCTATCCATAAGCATGATATGTTCTTCCATTTGTTTCTGTCCACTTTTATTCACTGAGCAGTGGCTTGTAGTTCTCCTTGAAGAGGTCCTTTACATCCCTTGTAAGTTGGATTCCTAGGTATTTTATTCTCTTTGAAGCAATTGTGAATAAAAGTTCATTCCTGATTTGGCTCTCTGTTTGTCTGTTACTGGTGTATAAGAACAGATATATGAAAGCTTGTGATTTTTCTATAAGAATGCTTGTGATTTTTGCACATTAATTTTGTATCCTGAGACTTTTCTGAAGTTGCTTATCAGCTGAAGGAGATTGTGGGCTGACATGATGGGGTTGTCTAAATATACAATCATGTCATCTGCAAACAGGGACAATTTGACTTCTTCATTTCCTAACTGAATACGCTTGAATTCTTTCTCTTGCCTGATTGCCCTAGCCAGAACTTTCAACACTATGTTGAATAGGAGTGGTGAGAGAAGGCATCCCTGTCTTGTGCCGTTTTCAGAGGGAATGCTTCCAGTTTTTGCCCATTCAGTATGATATTGGCTGTGGGTTTGTCATAAATAGCTCTCATTATTTTGAGGTACGTTCCATCAATACCGAATTTATTGAGAGTTTTTAGCAAGAAGGGCTATTGAATTTTGTTAAAGGCCTTTTCTGCATCTATTGAGATAGTCATGTGGTTTTTGTCTTTGGTTCTGTTTATATGCTGGATTACGTTTATTGATTTGCGTATGTTGAACCAGCCTTGCATCCCAGGGATAAAGCCCACTTGATCATGGTGGATAAGCTTTTTGATGTGCTGCTGGATTTGGTTTGCCAGTATTTTATTGAGGATTTTTGCATCAATTTTCATCAGGGATATTGGTCTAAAATTCTCTTTTTTTTTGTTGTGTCTCTGCCAGGCTTTGGTATCAGGATGATGTTGGCCTCATAAAATGAGTTAGGGAGGATTCCCTCTTTTTCTATTGATTGGAATAGTTTCAGAAGGAATGGTACCAGCTCTTCCTTGTACCTCTGGTAGAATTCAGCTGTGAATCCATCTGGTCCTGGACTTTTCTTCATTGGTAGGGTATTAATTATTGCCTCAATTTCAGAGCCTGCTATTGGTCTATTCAAGAATTCAACTTCTTCCTGGTTTAGTCTTGGGAGAGTGTAAGTGTCCAGGAAATTATCCATTTCTTCTAGATTTTCTAGTTCATTTGCGTAGAGGTGTTTATAGTATTCTCTGATGGTAGTTTGTATTTCTGTGGGGTCGGTGGTGATATCCCCTTTATCATTTTTTATTGTGTCTATTTGATTCTTCTCTCTTTTTTTCTTTATTAGTCTTGCTAGCAGTCTATCAATTTTGTTGATCTTTTCAAAAAACCAACTCCTGGATTCATTGATTTTTTGGAGGGTTTTTGTGTCTCTATCTCCTTCAGTTCTGCTCTGATCTTAGTTATTTCTTGCCTTCTGCTAGCTTTCGAATGTGTTTGCTGTTGCTTCTCTAGTTCTTTTAATTGTGATGTTAGAGTGTCAATTTTAGATCTTTCCTGCTTTCTCTTGTGGGCATTTAGTGCTATAAATTTCCCTCTACACACTGCTTTAAATGTGTCCCAGAGATTCTGGTATGTTGTATCTTTGTTCTCATTGGTTTCAAAGAACATCTTTATTTCTGCCTTCATTTCGTTATGTACCCAGCAGTCATTCAGGAGCAGGTTTTTCAGTTTCCATGTAGTTGAGCAGTTTTGATTGAGTTTCTTAGTCTTGAGTTCTAGTTTGATTGCACTGTGGTCTGAGAGACAGTTTGTTATAATTTCTGTTTTTGCACAATTGCTGAGGAGTGCTTTACTTTCAATTATGGGGTCAATTTTGGAATAAGTGCGATGTGGTGCTGAGAAGAATGTATATTCTGTTGATTTGGGGTGGAGAGTTCTGTAGATGTCTATTAGGTCCACTTGGTGCAGAGATGAGTTCAATTCCTGGATATCCTTGTTAAACTTCTGTCTCGTTGATCTTTCTAATGTTGACAGTGGGGTGTTGAAGTCTCCCATTATTATTGTATGGGAGTCTAAGTCTCTTTGTAAGTCTCTAAGGACTTGCTTTATGAATCTGCTTGCTCCTGTATTGGGTGCATATATATTTAGGATAGTTAGCTCTTCCTGTTTAATTGATCCCTTTACTGTTATGTAATGGCCTTCTTTGTCTCTTTGGATCTTTGATGGTTTAAAATCTGTTTTATCAGAGACTAGTATTGCAACCCCTGCTTTTTTTTGTTCTCCATTTGCTTGGTAGATCTTCCCCCATCCCTTTATTTTGAGCCTATGTGTGTCTCTGCATGTGAGATGGGTCTCCTGAATACAGCAAACTGATGGGTCTTGACTCTTTATCCAGTTTGCCAGTCTGTGTCTTTTAATTGGAGCATTTAGTCCATTTACATTTAAGGTTAAGATTGTTATGTGTGAACTTGATCCTGTCATTATGGTATTAACTGGTTATTTAGCTCGTTAGTTGATGAAGTTTCTTCCTAGCCTCGATGGTCTTTACATTTTGGCATATTTTTGCAATGGCTGGTACTGGTTGTTCCTTTCCATGTTTAGTGCTTCCTTCAGGGTCTCTTGTAAGGCAGGCCTGGTGGTGACAAAATCTCTAAGCATTTGCTTATCTGTTAAGGATTTTATTTCTCCTTCACTTATTAAACTTGGTTTGGCTGGATATGAAATTTGGGGTTGAAAATTCTTTTCTTGAAGAATGTTGAATATTGGCCCCCACTCTCTTCTGGCTTGTAGAGTTTCTGCTGAGAGATCTGCTGTTAGTCTGATGGGCTTCCTTTTGTGGGTAACCCGACCTTTCTCTCTGGCTGCCCTTAAGATTTTTTCCTTCATTTCAACTTTGGTGAATCTGACAATTATGTGTCTTGGAGTTGCTCTTCTCGAGGAGTGTCTTTGTGGCGTTCTCTGTATTTCCTGAATTTGAATGTTGGCCTGCCCTACTAGGTTGGGGAAGTTCTCCTGGATGATATCCTGAAGAGTGTTTTCCAACTTGGTTCCATTTTCCCCCTCAATTTCAGGCACCCCAATTAGACGTAGATTTGGTCTTTTCACATAATCCCATACTTCTTGAAGGCTTTGCTCATTTCTTTTTCCTCTTTTTTCTTTCGACTTCTCTTCTCACTTCATTTCATTCATTTGATCCTCAATCGCTCATATTTTTTCTTCCAGTTGATCGAGTCGGTTACTGAAGCTTGTGCATTTGTCACGTATTTCTTGTGTCATGGTTTTTATCACTGTCAGTTCGTGTAGGGCCTTCTCTGCATTAATTATTCTAGTTATCCATTCTTCTATTCTTTTTTCAAGATTTTTAGTTTCTTTGCACTGGGTGCGTAATTCCTTCTTTAGCTCTGAGAAGTTTGATGGACTGAAGCCTTCTTCTCTCATCTCGTCAAAGTCATTCTCCATCCAGCTTTGATCCGTTGCTGGCGATGAGCTGTGTTCCTTTGGAGAGGGAGATGCACTCTTATTTTTTGAATTTCTAGCTTTTCTGCCCTGCTTTTTCCCCATCTTTGTGGTTTTATCTGTCTCTGGTCTTTGATTATGGTGACGTACTGATGGGGTTTTGGTGTGGGTGTCCTTCCTGTTTGTTAGTTTTCCTTCTAACAGTCAGGACCCTCAGCTGTAGGTCTGTTGGAGATTGCTTGAGGTCCACTCCAGACCCTGTTTGCCTGGGTATCAGCAGCAGAGGCTGCAGAAGATAGAATATTGCTGAACAGTGAGTGTACCTGATTCTTGCTTTGGAAGCTTCATCTCAGGGGTGTACCCCACCGTGTGAGGTGTGGGGTGTCGGTCTGCCCCTAGTGGGGGATGTCTCCCAATTAGGCTACTCAGGGGTCAGGGACCCACTTGAACAGGCAGTCTGTCCGTTCTCAGATCTCAACCTCTGTGTTGGGAGATCCACTGCCCTCTTCAAAGCTGTCAGACAGGGTCATTTGTGTCTGCAGAGGTTTCTGCTGCTTTTTTTGTTTGTTTGTTTAGCTGTGCCCTGTCCCCAGAGGTGGAGTCTACAGAGACAGGCAGGCCTCCTTGAGCTGCTGTGGGCTCCACCCTGTTCGAGCTTCCCAGTGGCTTTGTTTACCACTTAAGCCTCAGCAATGGCAGGCACCCCTCCCCCAGCGTCGCTGCTGCCTTGCCGTTAGATCGCAGACTGCTGTGCTAGCAATGAGGGAGGCTCCATGGGCGTGGGACCCTCCCAGCTAGGTGTGGGATATAATCTCCTGGTGTGCCTGTTTGCTTAAAGCGCAGTATTGGGGTGGGAGTTACCCGATTTTCCAGGTGTTGTGTGTCTCAGTTCCCCTGGCTAGGAAAAGGGATTCCCTTCCCCCTTGCACTTTCCAGGGGAGGTGATGCCTCGCCCTGCTTCAGCTCTCGCTGGTTGGGCTACAGCAGCTGACCAGCACTGATTGTCCGGCACTCCCTAGTGAGATGAACCCAGTACTTCATTTGAAAACGCAGAAATCACCCGTCTTTTGTGTTGCTCGCGCTGGAAGCTGGAGACTGGAGCTGTTCTTATTCGGCCATCTTGCTCCGCCCCACTGACAATTCTATAATGCAAATATTTTTTTCACTAATGGTGTCCTGTAAGTCATGTGACCCTTCTTCATTGTTTTTATTCTTATTTCCTTTTTATCTCTGACTATCTTAAAAGACCTATCTTCATTTTCAGGAAATTTTTTCCTCTTTATTCAGTCTGTTGTTGAAGTTCTCAATTGATTTTTAAATTTTATTCATTTCATCCTTTAGCATCAAACTTTCTGTTTGGTTCTTTGTGATATATCTTTGTTGAATTTCTAATTAAGATCATGGATTATTTTATTAATTTCATTGACTTGTTTGTGTTCTTGTGTATTGCACTGAGTTTTTTTAAGATCATTGTGTTGAATTCCTTTTCAGGCATTTTGTAAATATCCTTTTTTGAGGGTCTCTTATAGGAGTCTTATTTTGTTCCTTTGGAGATGTCATGTTTCCTTGCTTTTTTATGTTTATTGGGTTTCTACATTGACATCTGGACCTCTGCTGGAATGGTCATCTTTTCCAATTTACAAAGTGGCTTTTGAAACAAGAGGCTTTTTTTTTTTTTTTTTTTCTTGGTAGATGGATCTTAGAGTGTCTGTTGGGAATGGTGCATTGGCTGTGGTTCTGGGTGGACTCAGTATTGTGGTCTTTGTAGATTCATTGTCTGTAATTTGTCATTTGCAATACCTGCAATTGTCTCAGTGGCATAGTCTGTGGGAGTTTGTGACAGTGGTGGTGCAGTTTTGATGGTGCAGAGGTGCTGGGTTTGTTGTCAAGCTGGGTTCATGTTGGTGTAATTGGCCAGCAGGCTGTGTGGCAGGCTCTCTGGGAGGCCATGGCTACCAATGAGCTGGCTGTCAGACTCAGCATGGGTGCTGAGTGCATGTGGACCAGGCAGCTAGATGCACAGGGCTCTCTGGTGGGGTGAAGCTGTCTCTGGGACAGCTGTAGGGCTGGGGACAGGTGGATGTGGCAGCTACACAGCGATCACTCTAGGAAGACTGGGTCAACTCTGAGTTGGCTGTTGGGCAGGGAGTGGGCCAATGGCTGCACAGGATCCTCTCCAGTGGGACAAAGCTGCCTTCTGGATGCCTATGGTGATAGGGGTGGGTGCACATATGCTTGACCATTGCATGAGGCTTTCACACTGTGTAGGTCATCTTGTTTCCTTGGAGGATAGAGTGCCTCCTGGGTTTGAACATCAGGATCTTAGTCATTTTTTCAAGTCTACATTCTAGGCAGTCAGGGTATTTGTGGTGTAGGCACTTGTGTGAACAGAGTGAAATGACAGTGGGGCCACAGGGATGGGGTATTTGGTACCTACTGTCTCCCAGGGCAGGCCACATTCCAGCAGTGCATCCAGTTTTCAGGATGGCACTGTGCCATGGCAGCTTAGGTCACAGGGGTGGGGGCTGTCCCAGAGCTTCCTTCTCTCGGGCAATGCAGCTGTGTAGTTGTGTGACAACTGTCCACACAAGATCTGTGGCCTTTGAAGACTGGAGGACCCTCTTGTAGGAAATGCTGCCAGTGTTTGTGGTGGTGATGGCAAACTGCCAAGGATATCCTTCTTACCATCTCCCCATAAGAAGAAGTCCCCTTGGCTCCAGGACAAGCATGGCAGGGTAGACAGTGTTGGAGAGGTAGGATGCCTTGCTCCCCTCTCTGTGGTGCTATGTGCACTTCCATGCTCCACAGGGATCTGACTGCTCTCCTCGTCCTCCCCAGTATACTTTCTCAGACTCTCCAGTTGAGATATACTTGTTTATTTGTTTTGGTCCCCTTGTGGTGGGGGGAGTGGGGCACAAACTGAGCACCAGGCAAGTCTAGTAAGTCTAGTTGCCATCTTGATAATGTCCCTTTGTTCTCATATACTTTAACAGCTGATTGGCATTCCATTGTGTAAAATGTTCTACAATTTTTCAAACCAATCTTCTACTGACAAACATTTGTGCTACTGCAAAACAAATGTATCATTACACATATATGCAAAAATATTAAGGCCACATTCCTAGAAGTAGATTTGTTACTGCAAAAGATGTGTGTAGTCAGTAACTTTGTTGTATTAACAAAATGCTCTGTGGAGATTATGCTGCTTTATATTAAAAATAACAACAGAATGAGAGTGCCTATATTTCCACACTTTCATCTGCTGATGTACTGGTAGATAATTGACAACTGGCTTTCTGGGAGAGAGAAAGAGGGACTTGATTTGTAGCATTTGTCAATTTCCAAGATATAAATACATTTACGATGGCTTTTTTTTTTTTTTTTTTTTTTTTTTTTTTTTGAGACAGAGTCTCACTCTGTTGCCCAGGCTGGAGTGCAGTGGCGTGATCTTGGCTCACTGCAACCTCCACCTCTCAGGTTCAAGCAATTCTCCTGCCTCAGCCTCCCGAGTAACTGAGACTACAGGTGTGCATCACTAGGCCCAGCTAATTTTTGTATTTTTAGTAGAGACGGGGTTTTACCACGTTGACCAGGTTGGTCTCCAACTCCTGACCTCGTGATCTGCCTGCCTTGGCCTCCTAAAGTGCTGGGATTACAGGCGTGAGCCACTGCATCCACCACCATGGCTGATTTTAAGATATCAACATAAAGCCATTGTATGTGGAGTTGGTAAGAGACATCCACAATCAGCTTTTACACTATCCTCATCTATGCAGAATATTAGCAAACATTTTAACTGTCAGCAATTTGACTGGCAAAAATAATACTGTGTATAAGACTGAGTATCCTTTCATATATTTAAGAACATTTCTTTCCCAGGAGCTATTTCTTTACGCCCTTGGTTTATTTCTCTTTTGAGCTAGAGGGCTGTTTCTTATTTATCTGCTGAATCACTTTATATAATAAGATTATCTGTTTCATATATGATTGCAGTAGCATATAGTTCCCTTTTTATATTTTGACTTCATTTATGATTTTTGTCCTGAAGGAATTTTTAACTTCATATGGTTATATTTATATTATTTTATTATGTTCCTTAAGTTATGTATTACAGTTAGATTCTCTCTACTCTAAAAATTTAAAAATATAATTATTTTCACATGATTTCTTCTTGTAATTTTATAAAATCTTGGAAACTTTTTTCTCCATGTTTCTAATTTTTGGTGGCACATTTTTTAAGGCAAATAGATGAAGTTGGTTGACAGTGTTGCTCGAATCTCTTACATACTGACATTTTTTTTTTTTTTTGGTCTATTGGTTCTACCAATTGAAATCTTCAACTCTTTCTGCCGATTTGTCTTTTTTCTTTTCCATTCTATCAGTTTTTGCTTCATGTGTTTTGAAAGTCTGTAATTAGGTGCATACATATGTAACAATGTTATTCTTTGTTGATATTTTGACTTCTTTATAATTATGTAGCTGCCATGTTTATTCCTGTAAACAGTCCTGGATCTGAGACTTATTTTGTATTATATAGCCACCTGATATGGTTTGGCTGTGTCCCCACCCAAATCTCATCTTGAATTTTAGCTCCCATAATTCCCATACGTTGTAGGAGGAACCTGGTGGGAGGTAATTGAATCATGAGGGCAGGTCTTTCCCATGCTATTCTAGTGATAGTGACTGAGTCTCACAAGATCTGATGGTTTCATAAAGGGGAGTTCCCCTGCATACGTTTGTTTGCCTGTGCTGCCGCCATGTAAGGCATGATTTGCTCCTCCACCTTCTGCCATGATTATGAGGCCTCCCCAGCCATGTGGAACTGTGAGTCAATTAAATTCCTTTTTTATAAATTACCCAGTCTCAGGTATGTCTTTATTAGCAGTGTGAGAATAGACTAATACAGTAAATTGCTACTGGTAGGGTGGGGCACTGCTATAAAGATAACTGAAAATGTGGAAGCTACTTTAGAACTGGGTAACAGGCAGAGGTTGGAACAGTTTGGAGGGCTCAGAAAGATAGGAAGATGTAGGAAAGTTTGGAACTTCCTAGAGACTTGGAGGACTCAGAAGAGAGGAAGATGTGGGAAAGTTTTGAACTTCCTAGAGACGTGTTGAATGGCTTCAACCAAAATACTGATAGTGACATGGACAATAAAGTCCAGGCTGACGTGGTCTCAGATGGAGATGAGGAACTTTTTGGGATCTGGAGCAAAGGTGACTCTTGCTGTGCTTTAGCAGAGAGACTGGCAGCTTTTTGCCCTAGAGATATATGGAATTCTGAACTTGAGAGAGATGATTTGAGGTATCTGGCAGAAGAAATTTCTAAGAAGCAAAGTATTCAAGAGGAAGCAGAGCATAAAAGTTTGGAAAATTTGCAGCCTGATGATGTTACAGAAAAGGAAAACCCCATTTTCTGGGGATAAATTCAAGCTGGCTACAGAATTTGCATAAGTAACAAGGAGGCCATTGTTAATCACCAAGATAATGGGGAAAATGTCTCCAGGGCATGTTAGAGACCTTCATGGCAGCTCCTCCCATCACAGGCCTGGAAGTCTAGGAGGAAAAAATGGTTTTATGGGCTGGGCCCAGGGTCCCCCTTCTCTATGCAGCCTTCAAACATAGTACCCTGCATCCCAGCTGTTTCAGCTCTAGCCATGGCTAGAAGGGGCCAACGTACAGCTCAGGCCATTGTTTCAGAGGGTGCAAGCTCCATGCCTCTGCAGCTTACACATGGTGTTAGGCTATGGGTACAAAGAAGTCAATAAATAAGGTTTGGGAACCTCTACCTAGATTTCAGGGGTTGTATAGAAATGCCTGGATGTCCAAGCAGAAGTTTACTGCAGGGGTGGGGTCCTCATGGAGAAACTCTGCTAGGACAGTGTGGAAGGGAAATGTGGGGTTGGAGTTCTCATACAAAGTCTGCACTGGGGCAACGCCTAGTGGAGCTGTGAGAAGAGGGTCACTGTCCTCCAGACTCCAGAATGGTAGATCCACTGACAGCTTGCATCATGCACCTGGAAAAGCCACAGACACTCAATGCTAGCCCATGAAAGCAACCAGGAGAAGGGCTTTACCCTGCAAAGCCACAGAGGCAGGGCTGCCCAAGACCATGGGTGCCCACCTCTTGCATCAGCATGAGCTGGATGTGAGATATGGTGTCAAAGGAGATCATTTTTAAAATTTAAGGTTTAATGATGGTCCTATTGGATTTCAGACTCACATGGGGCCTATAGCCCCTTTGTTTTGGTCAATTTCTCCCATTTGGAATGGGTATATTTACCCAATGCCTGTACCCCCATTGTATCTGGGAAGTAACTAACTTGCTTTTGATTTTACATGCTCACAGGTGGAAAGGACTTGGCTTGTCTCAGATGAGACTTTGAATAAGTTCAGACTTTGGGGGACTGTTGGAAAGGCACGATTGGATTTGAAAAGTAAGGACATGAGATTTGGGAGGGGACAGGGCAGAAAATGGTTTGGCTGTGTCCTCACCCAAATCTCATCTTGAATTGTAGCTCCCATAATTCCCACGTGTCATGAAGGGGAAACTGGTGGGAGATAATTGAATCATGGGGGCGGGTCTTTCCCTTGCCGTTCTCATGATAGTGACTAAGTCTCACGAGATCTGATGGTTTTATAAAGGGCAGTTCCCCTGCACACACTCTGTTGCCTGCTGCCATGTAAAACATGTCTTTGCTCCTCCTTTACCTTCCACCACGACTGTGAGGCCTCCCCGGTCATGTGGAACTGTGAGTCAAGTAAGCCTCTTTCCTTTATAAATTACCCAGTCTCGGATATGTCTTTATTACTAGCCCGAGAACAGACTAATACACCACCCTGAATTTCTCTTGGTTACTGTTTATATGGTAAATATTTTCTCTTCCCTTGCTTTTAACCTATCTCTGTCTTTATATTGGAAAAGGGTTTTTGTAAACTGCTACAAAGTTGGTTATTATTTTTATTTTATAAACTCCTTTTTAAAGAAAAGAAAATACAGAGTCTCACTCTGTCACCCAGGCTTGAGTACAGTGGTGAGATTATGGCTCACTGCAGCCTCAAACTCTTGAACTCAAGCTATCCTCCCACCTTAGCCTCCCAATAGCTAGGACTATAGGCATGTCCTACCATACCCAGCTTGCACTCTCTGTTAACTGGCATGCTCAGACAACTTATATTTAATTATAAATATGATTGGGTTTATATATACCACATCTTTACTGGTTTTCTACTTGTCACATTTACTCTTTGCTTCTTCATCTACTTTCCTGACTTTTTTGGTATTAATTGAATGTTTTTAGTATCCCATTTTATCTCTATTATTAGTTTATTTAGCAATATCTTTTTTATATTTATTTTTAATGGTTGTGCCAAGGTTTAATATATATAGCTACAATTTATCACAGCCTACTTTCACATTATATTGTAAAAATTTATAAAAGTAGTATACTTCCATTTCCCTCCTCCCATCTTTTGTGCTATTTCCATACATTTACTATAACCTATAAGTTCCACAAAACACTATTATTATTTTTGTTTAAAAGTCAAGTATATTTCCATACAGTAAAAATTAAGAGTATTTTTTGAAATATTTACCCACACATTTGCTATTTCCAGTTCTTTAGTGGGGGGAGAGAGAGAGAGAGAGAGAGAGAGAGAGAGAGAGAGAGAGAGAGAATGAATGTGTGTAGTATGTGTGTGGTTTCAAATTTCCATCAGAAACCATTTCACTTTAGCCAAAACTCCCTTTAACATTGCTTACTAGCGTAGACCTGGTACCAATGAATTTTCTTAGCTTTTGTCTGAAGTCTTTATTGCCTTCATCTTGTAATGATGTTTTCATTAGGTTTAGAACTTTAGGTTGACAGATCTTTCACTCACCCGCTTCCATACACTCTGTAAAGATGTCATTTTAAAATGTGTTCTCAAAAAGTTTTCTGTCATATTTATCTTTATTTCTCTATATATAATGTATATTTTTACTCTGGATGCTTTCATTTTTACTTATTTCTTTTCTAATACTCTTCCTTTCCTTATATAGTCTAAGTTTCTGACATGTATCATTTTCCTTCTCACTGTAAAACTTCTAACATTTCTTGCAAAACAGGTCTACTGATAATAAATTCCCTCAATTTTTATTTGTCTGATGAAGCCTTTATTTCTCCTTCACCTTTTGTTGTGGACTGAATGTTTATGTCCTCCTAAAATTCATATGTTGAAACTCTAACCTCAATGTAATAGTTTATAGAGATGGTGCCTTTGGTAGTTAATTAGGTCATGAGGGTGGAGCATTCATGAATGGGATTAGTGCACTTATAAGAAAGGCCAGAGAGCTAGTTAATTCTCTTACTTCCCTGTGTAGATACAAGAAGTTGGCCATCTGCAGCCTGGAAAAGGGCCCCTCATCAAAACATAACTATTGTGGCAACCTGATGTTGGACTTCCAGCCTCCAGAACTGCGAAAAATAAATTTCTGTTGTTTATAAGCCAACTAGTCTATAATAATTTGTTTTAGCAGCCCAAACTGACCAAGGGACCTTCGAATGATAAAATCAGAAAATACAAAACTCTAGGTTGGTGGGTTTTCTTCTCATAGCAGTTTAAATATTGCACTGTCTTCTCTTCTTGCTTGCATGGCTTCTGAGGGAAAAGATGCAATTCTTATCTTTGCGTATCTATAGATGTTTTTATCCTCTTGCTTCTTCCAAGAATTCTTAGTTTTCATTTTCAGCACTTTAAATATGATATGCCTAGGTGTCATTTCTTTGCTTGATTTTTGCATTTATCTTTGGCATTCTCTGAGCTTTCTAGATCTGTGGTTTGGTATCTGACATTAATTTGAGAAAATTTTCAGCCATTATTCCTTCAAATATTTCTTCTGTTCTCTTTTCTCCTTCTGGTATCCCCATTATATATATGCTACACATTTTGTAATTGTCCCAGAGTTCTTTGATACTCTGTTTCAAATTTGTTAGTCTTTTTCAGTTTTTGAAGTTTCTATTGATATAACCTCAGGCTCAGAGGTTCTTCCCTCAGCTGTGTTCAGTCTACTAATGAGCCCACCAAAGACATGCTTCATTTCTATTAGTGTTTTTCATTTTTAGCATTTCTACTTTTTAAATTAGAGCCCTTAGCATATTATAATTGTTTTAAATTCCAATAATTCCGACATCCTTGCCGTATTTAAGTCTGGTTATGATGCTTGTTCTGTCTCCTCGAACTGTGTTTTTGCCTTTTAGTATGTCTCATAATTTTTTGTTGAAAGCCAAACATGCCATACTGGGTTAAAAGAAATTCTGGTAAATAGGCCTTTTATTATGTGACAATAAGGCATGAGAAAAGGGGAAGCATTCTATAGTTCTATGATTAGGTCTCAGTCTCTTAGTAAGCCTTTGGGCTGTGAACTTGACAAGAGCTTCTCAGTTTTATCTCCAAGCTCAGGTGGGACAGAACATCTACAATATGCTGAAGTTGGCTTCCTTTCACCCAGGTTACTTAGGCTCTGACGGAACTGTTCCCCATCTCAGACTTGTGCACATCGGGCTTCCGGCAATTTGTTAATTATAGCTTAGGTTTTCCTACCCTGGTACTGGTTCCAGCAGAGGGTTCTGCTTGCAGGTTTCTGCTCTGGTGAGTTGTGATTCTCTGTATTTGTCCTCTGTTTCTCCAGCTTTGGAGGCAGTGGTTTTCCCAGGACCTCATTCCTCTTGTTCACCTTTGTACTTGTTAAGATGGAGTGATGACTTTCAAGCTCTTTACATGCTGAACCTGAAACCAGAAGTCTGGAGGCTTTTTAAGATGTTTCTCTTTATCACTAGTTGTCAGCAATTTGATTATGATGAACCTTGGTTTTTTTTTTATGGTTTTTTTTTTTTTTTTTTTTTGTCTTTAGACAGAGTTTCCCTCTGTAATGTGATATGACCATAGCTCATTGCAGCCTTGAATTCCTAGGTTCAAGCAATCCTTTCACCTCAGCCTCTTGAGTAGCTAAGACTACAGGAGTGAGCTACCACGCATAGGTAATTTTTTAAAAATGGGGGCCAGGTGCGGTGGCTCACACCTTTAATTCTACCACTTTGGGAGGCTGAGGCAGAATTGCCTGAGCTCAGGAATTTGAGACCCACCTGGGCAAAATGGTGAAACCCCATCTCTACTAAAAATCCAAAAAGAAAAAAATTTAGCTGGGTGTGGTGGTGCACACCTGTAATACAAGCTACTAGGGAGGCTGAGGCACAAGAATTGCTTGAACCCGGGAGGCAGATGTTGCAGTGAGCTGAGATCGTGCCATGTACTCCAGCCTGGGTGCTGGGTGATACAGTGGGACATGGTCTCCGGAAAAAAAAAAAAAAAAAAAAAAAAATTATGGAGACAGGGTCTCCTTATGTTGCCCAAGATGGTCATGAACTCTGGGGCTCAAAAGATCCTACTCCTACGTAGGCCTCTCAAAGTGCTAGAATTACAGGCATGAGTCATTTTACCCAGCCTTGTTATGTTTCTTTTGCTTGGGGTTTATTGAATTTCTTGGATCTGTGGGTTTAAAGTTTTTGTCAAGGAATAAAATGTTTTAGCTATTACTTCTTCAAATATCTTTTCTGATCCCCCTCACTTCCTCTTCTTCTAGTTGCAATTGCACATGTTTGACTGTTTAATATTGTCCCATTGTCCCATAACTCACTGATGCTCTGTTCATTTTTTCAAGTGTGTGTGTGTTTTTTTTTTTTTCTGTTTAATTTGGGGTCATTTACATTTGTCTAACTTCAAGTTCACTGATCTTTCTTTTTTCAGTGTTTAATCTGCTCTTGAATTCAGTATATTTTTCATTTCAGCTACTGTATTTTTCATTGCTTGAAGTCCCATTTAATTCTTCATTTCTTCAATTTCTCCCCTCATTGTGCCCATATTTTAAAAATTTGGACAAATATAGCGTATTTATAATAGCTTTTTAAATACACTTTTCTGATAATTCCATCATCTCTGTCATTTCCAGGTTTATTCGTACTGATGGACTTTTCTCCCAGGTATGGATTGCATTTTTCAGATTCTTTTTCTGTATAATTTTTTTGTATAAAAGAAAATGTTATATAAGTAAATAAAATTTTTGTATAAATTTTATTTTCTGTATAAAATATATTCTGTAAAATAATTTTTATTGATACTCAGACATTGTGAATTTCACATTGTAGAGTGCTCAATTTTGTTGTATCCCTTTAGTGTTAAGCACTTTCTAGGGGGTAGTTATATTACTTTCACATAAATTTATCCATTTTGAGGTTTTAAAAAAATTTTTAATCTATTTATTTATTCTGAGACTGGGTTATGAGACTGGCTAATTTTTACATTTTTGGTAGAGTCAGGGTTTTACCATGTTGCCCAGGCTGGTTTCAAACTCCTAGGTTCAAGTAATCTGCCCACCTCAGTCTCCCAAAGTGCTGAGATTACAGATGTGAGCCACTGTGCCCAGTCACTTGAGTTGTTTTTTAAAAGCTCTACTTAAGATCACACAGAGAAGCCCTTGTTTTGGGGTGATTTTGTCCCATTTCATTGACCTGACCCTTCTAAAGTCTCTACTGAATGTCCTTGAATTAAATAATGTCTCTTCACTGTGACTGGGAAACATTAGTCAAACAATCCCAGTCCTCTGTGAGCTCTGGGAATTGTTTATTTTCAAGTTACCTTATAGTTATTTTACTTTGGAAGTTGTTATTGCCCAACTTTGTGGTGTATCTTCCATTTCTCTCCTCATCATATTTATGCTTTCCTTTAATTCCTTTAACAAACAGAGTATGCACAGACTGATAACCAAAGTTGCAAGGGACTCCATGAACACTTCTATGGCAGTTAATGCTTTGTAAGCAGAAGGAGAAGTCACTATATCTATGTTTAATGGAGATGGAAAGAGATGCAGAAATGTTGCATCATGTTTTTGCCTTCAACTTTTCAAATCCCAAAGACTTAAGTTACCTACAGTTATTTTTAAGAAATATATTTGAAAATATTTAAGTATTAAGCATTTTACTATGGTTTGAATGTTTTTGTTCCCTCCAAAACTCATGTTGGAATTTAATCCCCCCCCCCCCACAAAAAAAAAAACAGTGTTGGAAGGCGGGGCACAATGGGAAGTGTTTAGATCATAAGGTCTTTGCTTTCATGAATAAATTAATGAAATTATAATATGGGCTCACAGGAGTGGGTTTGCTCTTTTGAGCACTTTCCCTTCTACCTCCTGCCATGTAATGATGCAGCAAGGCCCTTACCAGATGCAGGTGCCTTGATCTTGGACTTCCCAGTTCTAGAGAAAACTGTAAGCCAATAAATTTTCTGTTCATTATAAATTACCCAGTCTTAGGTATTCTGTTACAGTAGCATAAAATTGACTAAGGCTAAAATATATTCTATTCTTAGAAATAAGCCATTCAGGTTTATATCTAAGTTTTTTATAGCCAACAAAATTTCTGCTCTCTGGATCCTGTTCAACATAAAGCAAGAAATGCAAGATGAAACGGGCTAGTACCTGAGTATAATAAATGGTCCAGCTTTATAAAGGTTAGGTAAAAATCTTTTTTTTTTTTTTTTTGAGACGGAGTCTTGCTCTGCCGCCCAGGCTGGGGTGCAGTGGCCGGATCTCAGCTCACTGCAAGCTCCGCCTCCCAGGTTTACGCCATTCTCCTGCCTCAGCCTCCCGAGTAGCTGGGACTACAGGCGCCCGCCACCTCACCCGGCTACTTTTTTGTATTTTTTTTTTAGTAGAGACGAGGTTTCACCGTGTTAGCCAGGATGGTCTCGATCTCCTGACCTCGTGATCCGCCCGTCTCGGCCTCCCAAAGTGCTGGGATTACAGGCGTGAGCCACCGCGCCCGGCCTGTTAGGTAAAAATCTATTGCGCACTCTGTCTCTTGTAAATAGGGCTTAGAATTTAACCTCTATAACTTTACTGAGCCAATTCTCACTACCTCATGTTATTGAAAACAATGTGGGATAACAAAACAATGCTGTTCATTCTCTCTCCTTATCTCCTATCACTCTGAACAGAGATGCTCAGAGAAACTATATTATTGTAAAGACCTCTGACTATATCTACAAATATTCTCTAGCCTATCCAAGCTTTCTTATGTCAATAACCTAACACCCTACTCTTCTCTGACCTGTGAACAGCTCTGGCAGAAGAATAGCAGGATTTTGGGAAGAGAATACACTGATGGAGGGAGCTCAGCAGCAATTTTTGTGGTTATTTTTTCCAATGAATGGCACAGAGCTGAATCCTGATAGCATAACCAGTCCTGATCTCTTTTCCACTGAAGATAAATTGTGAAAACAGTATTTCCTACGATGAACTAGTGGAATAGAAATAGTCTATTCATAATCACCTTAAATGTTGATATCAGCATAGCTGGAAAAATCCCCAGGCTAAATCCCATGGTAAAAATTTACTAATTTTGCAGGTATTAAATCAACTGAATAATTTTGGATGGGTAGATAATGGAAGTAGCCATTCTGACAGCTAAAATACTACAGGGATGGAAATTTAATTTTTAAGTTTCTGAAAATAATTGCAAGTAGAATTTTGTATTTTTTAAAGCTACACAATTGGGATTGTTTCTCATGATAAAATGTACATTTCTGTAATCTCTGCATGCCAGTAGTGTTAACCTTTTATTTAGATACAAATATGCAGTTTAACTACTACTGTCTGAAAATCATTAGAGAGTAATCTCTCCATTTACCTTAACAAAAAAGGATCCAGGTCTGATTGGATCAGGTTGATATAATAAACACCATAGAGGTTTTCTTTCCCATTTTCAACACAGTTTTAAAGCTCTGATAATATATTAATATACTGGGCACAGTATAATAGCCTGTGGCGTTAGTTTCAGATGATGAGAAGCACAAAACTTTCACAATTCTCTTGCTTACAACTTTCTGCCTGGTCAGCTCTAAATGAAGAACTATAAAGTTGGCAGAAGGTACAAGAAGGAAGAAAAAACAAAGAACATCTCATTGAGCATATTACTAAAACTCTTCCCTACTAGGCTCTCAATAATGCAGAAAAGAGCTGTGATAAAGAGTTGAGAACTCCTCTGGGGCAGAGATTTGTATTTTATTTCTGTGCCTTCACTGCCTAGTATATTTCTGGACACAATGCAGAGGAGTGTTACACATATCCCTTCCATTGCTGAGGTTATGGTAAAGAGAAGGAAATTAACCCAGATGCGGCTCACCCCTCCTCTTATCAAAGATATGCCTTCTCTGATGGACTCACACTTCACCTTTATAGCCAAAATGTGAGGTCTTACTGTCTGTCATGTCTTGTCTTGTTTGAGAATTTGTATATTTCTAGCAGAGGGAACAGCATGTGATAATTTTGGGAGGCATAAGATTGTAGAACATGTTTGTGAAATAGTTTCTCTCTCTCTCTGTTTTTTCTTTCCTATTTTGGCTGTGTAGAGAAAGTGCAGAGATTACAATGAATCATACTCCTTCGTTTATGAAATGGTATCACAATTGGTATGCTCAGGTTTTTACTTATGTATCTATTACTTTTTCTCATAGACAGGCTTCTGACTTGTGACAAATTAAGGCTCCCATTGATTACGTTTATAACAAAAAGTCATATGAATTTTTAATTGCTTTGTAAATTATTTGTATACAGACATCTGAGGGTCAAGATTCTGGAGAGAAACTGAAGGAAGAGAAGGAAACTGATCCCCTGTAGCCGCTTTTTCTCTGGAGGCATTTTTTGATTTGGGCCAAAGGCCAAGAGCCTGAGAACGAAGCTTTGACTGTGCAGAGGCAGAGAAACCAGCAGAACTTTTCGGAAGTACTACAGAGCTGGAGACCAAAAGGCCCTCAACATACTTCCAGTTTTTCCCTAAAGACATTTGCCAAATTCTGAAGCTACATTAGTTGGGGGCCTAAAAAGCTTAAGCAGAAGGCCATATAAAAGCAGAATGGACACTGGGGAAGTATCACTGTGTTAAGGAAACAAAGAGTTCACGATTTGCCAAAATGGGGGTCACCATGGCCATACCAGGTTCTCAATGGAAAAATCTGAAGAATTATACCCTAAGAGCAGGAATAAACAGTAGGTAGACTGAGACTTATAAAAACTGCAACTAAACATTTTCTTAGCTCCTGATCAGATTAAGTAATCAGTTCTCACTTTATACGTCTAATAAAGGATGAGTCAACTCTGGTGAAAGATATGCATCATTTGAAGCCTCTAAAATTTTTAAAATCCACAATGTCCAGCATACAATACAATTAAACTAGAGTTAAGAAGCAGAAAAGTAACTGAAAATAAAGAGATTAAACAGATAATAGAAGTGGACTGAGAAATGAACTAGATACCAGGCTTGCAAACAAGGACTTCAAAATAAATAAGATTAATATACAAATAAAATAGAAAAAAAAGATAAAACACAGGTATGGAAACATGAAATTTTGTTACAGGGAATCTATATGTTAAAATAATTAAACTGACATTTTGGAACTGTAAAATACAGTATCTGGGAGGCTCTGCTTCTAGTATAGAAGGGATGAGCTTCTCATACAACTAATCCTCTTTCAAATGGCAGCTTTATATAAACCCTGGAAAAGCACAAAACAAAGAGAAAAAAACTATCTAAAGGCTCTGGAAATAGAAAAACACAGGCTGATTATGAAGGACAGCTGAACTGTGCAAAGTGACCAGCAGAGTGAATCTCCCATTTTTATATTGCTTTGCCCTGAAGGCAGCAATAGACATAGTGTCAACAGTGCTAGGTCTCCAAAATGCCAATAGAAAAAACCCCTTAAACTTATTGTCCAGAAGAAGCAGGGAAAACATCCAGAGACAACCAAAGCCACTGAAGAATGAAAGGAGAACCTTGGAAAACAGAGGGCCAGAGATGGAAACAGCTCATGTCTATGGCTAGTCAATGAACATGCGTGAATGGGAGAAACGGGAAGCAGTGTGCAGTTGAACTTCAGAGAACCAAGCCACCACACAACACAGACATGTTGCACATGTTACACAGTGTGCAATTTGAGTGTAAATCTAAAGTATGATCCTCCATGTTCCAGCTCTTCAGGTCAGAATGGGTTCAAAATCACGCCTCAAGTGGGACTATCAGGAATATCACAGGAACTGATAATTAGTAGGTGTCTGTTGGGACTGACTCTTATGAAAAATTCGGCTACTTTACCACAACTATCCAAGGACATATTTTTCATTCTGTCACTATAACAGGTAAAACTTGTAAAACCTGGCTTGGAATCACTTAGGCTGATGTATGTAGATGGACAAGCACTGTGTGGTTGCCAGGGCCTTTATGTACTTCACACATTTAACTGTAAAAATTCCGATTGTTTTCAATCTTTGTGCAAGATTCAAATGCCTCCGGAATTAGCATAGATTGTGTTCCTGGACTTAGGCCATCTCCACTTCCCAGCAAATGAACAACAATATGTACAGATCAAAGTTCTGATTACTGGGAAGATATTACTACTCTACCGTCTTTCCAGATACCTTGAGTAGGACTATAATACTGTAGCTGACCATTTCTTGCATTTGCAGCTGCCAACATTTGCAGCATCCTCTGTAATCATCTAATCTAAGATTTCAACCCCTTGCTCTTGCTCAGCTTCCTCTGAAACAGCAATAATTCATAGATTTGGGGGTTTTTTTTGTGGTAATTTCTGTATTTTCCAGGTGGCTTCCATTCCTTTTTTTTTTCTCTCCTCTGACTGTGTATTTTCAAATAGCCAATAGAAAAACCCACCAAAAACCCAGTCTTTGAGCTCACCTATTCTTTCCTCTGCCTGGTCCATTCTACTGTTGAGAGCCTCTAATGAATTCTTCAGTTCAGCAAATGTGTTTCTCATTTTCAAGATTTCTGTCTGATTTTTAAAATATTATTTCAGCTAAAAATTATAATGAAGTTTATTTCATAACTTACTGTATAGCTACTGTTATCAAGTAGTATGTGCATTTGGTATAAGAATAAACATATACAGTATATGGAACCAAAGAGACCTACATAATCAATGGCCAAATGATTTTGACAAAGGTGTTAAGATAACTCAGAGGGGAAAAATGATCTGTTTAACAAATGATGCTGGAAAAATGGGATATCCATTTAGAAAGAAGTGAACCTAGGCTCTCTCTCACATCATTTATCAAAATTATCTTAAAACAAATTACAGACTTTTGGTTCCAAAATGGTAGCATAGAAGCAAGCTGGCTTCACTTCCCACAATATAAAACCATAAACAAATATACAGCAACAACATTTTTACCAGCAACAATCCAGAACTCAAATATGAGGATAAGACAGCTCCCGGGGCGACAGAAGAGTAAAAAACTCTGAGCAAATGGTTAGAGAACTGGACTTTCACATATGTGATGTGTCCCCCACCTCTACCCAGCACTAAATGCATGGAAAATCTCCCCCAAACTCAGAATTTCCACTAGAAAAAGTGAGACTGAAGTGATCAATTAGCTTACCCACCATCTTGGGTGCCTTGGCAGGAGACCTGTCTTTGCCTTGACCCGTGGGAAGCACAGTGACTCCTCAAAGGGAGAAATAACCCTGAGGACAGGCAGAGACAAAAGAGGGAGGGGAGACTGTCATCCACAGCCTGGAAACTCTGCTCTGTTACTTGGCCAAAGGAGACGCCATATGAAAGAGGTTGTTCAACAGCACCATGCTGTAGGAGGTATGTTCCACAGGTCTCCTTGGCACAAACCCCCTAGCTAATCAGCCTTGACACACTGATGTGATAATCCCTTTGGGACTGCCCAGATTCATGACAGGCAGAGCTCTGATCATTTATTAATGCCAAGGTGAACCTGGGCTTAAGGTACCACTTAAAGCCAAAAAAGAGGCAGCAACTTAGCACTAAATATTTGCTAGCCAATATATCCAATAAAAACCAAAATAAGCTGAACACAATAAAATGGAGTAAATAACTAATCTTTCAATGCAAACACATAAATCTGTACCCACAAGAAACAACAGCAAGCAGGGAACCATGACCTCCCCAAAAGGACAAAGCAATAATAAGTAGAATCTCTAAGAGACTATGTATCCATGATGAACAAAATATTACTGAGATTTCATTTGCCTCAGGTTCCAATGTGGCTCAGAATGGCACTGTTCCTGACCCAGCCTTTTTTAAAATTTTGATATTTTCTTCATTATTATTTTTTGTTAATCTTTGTTTTTAAAAATGTTGCCTTAAAATATTATTTATCTTGATTGCTGAACTTCCTTTAAATTTTGTGTCTGAGGTAAGTGCCTTACTTGTCTACCCTACTTCAGGTCTCCTGCTATGTCTTGAAGGTGAAAACATTGAAATTTTAATACAATTCAATTTAAATGAGTAACTCTATTAACAATTCAGGGGGATGTTAGGATTAAAAACCTTCTAAAAATTTATGTTTTAGACAAAAGGCAGCAAAGCATATACTCCACCTGAGCACTGAGATTGAGGAAATGTATGTCTCACTGATTTCCCATAGAAAAGGCTTATGTGACTACACGTGTGACCTCACGAAGTTTTATTCCACTGTGTAATAGTAAAGGGTCTCCCAGAATCTGTAAGTGAAGGCTCAGTTAAGTGCAGCTTAATGGTTTTAAAGATTAGCTATTAGCTCTCATCTGAATGCAGCAAAAAGTATCCTGGGGACTGTTCCCCATAGGAAAGAATATCTAGGACTTATAAGGCTCTACTGTTGGGGAGTAAGCAAACAAAAGAGCTGCACCCTGCGCCCACTTAATGGTGTCTGGGTCTGGAAAAAGTACCACTTCTGGAAAAAGTGCCGAGGGTAACCTTTATAGCTCCCTGCATTGAGAGGACCCAGGACGAAGAGATGGGACTGAGGACGGCTCTTTGATGTTTCCCTTCTCTGAGCCTCACGAGGTAGCCCAGCCCTACCTGTGGAAATCATGTCGAGTGGAGAAGGGGGCCTGTGTGACTTTCCTAACACCTCAGGAGATCATGTTTTGAACTTTAAAAACATGTGCGGCCACTTGTTATTTGTCTTTTTTGCTTTATCTCTGGGAATCTCTCTGTGATCTTTCCTCCCTGTAATTCTTTAAATTAAAAAAGGCTCAGGGAGAAAACAAAACAAAACAAAACAAAAAAACAACTTTTTATGTGTCAATGCTGGTGAGATAACTGAAAAGATGAAACTGAAAACCACCTCCTTGGAGACCCAGGAATGAGTCCCAGGACAAAAAAAAAAAAAGTATTTTTTTGTGATTTGCCATGGATTCGAGAAACCACTGTGGTTCCAGGCATCATTTTGGGAGTTAAGAGATAAAAGGACTCTTCCCACCCTCTGGCCATAGTCAAGTGAGTGATAAGACGTACCAGTCCAAAACGCAGAGCAGGATAACCACAAGTATACAGTAGTATAGTTTTTGGTAATCTAGTTAAGATTTCCTTTCTCCTAAAGTGGCATTCTCAATAACAGAAAGCTTTGAATTATGAGAACAAACTGTATAGAGCCTGATGAACTGTTCCTATGCTCAAGAACTGAATTTAGGTGACTGTCTTCAGCTGTATGGTGATCCCTGTGGTGGACAAATAAGCACAGGCCTTAAGTTTTCCTTAGGAATGAACTAGCTAATATTAAGGCTTTTTAAAAACAAAACTATAACTATTAAAGAAGAATGCATTTTTGGAAATATTTAATTTTCTCTGAGAAGAGAATACCATACAGTTTAGAGAAAAATTCACTAGAGCCTCTAAGGTAATGTTAAGAACTCTTTTTACCAAATGTCACCATTACCTCATATTATTTACCTCAGTGCCTCCCAAACTTTTTCTCACATCATCCTACACACAGATACATTTCTCTATCATATTGGAGTAAACCTTAGAGGATTTTTGAACCCTCAACTAGGCTGCTTACAGCTTAAAGAATTTAAAAGATATATGTGTCAACAGGAAAAAGCTATTGATACAGGAGTTAAAAAGAAATCACTTAGGCAGATAGTGCGGGCACAGGAGTCCTTGGTAAGGTTTTCCTTTTAATGAAAAGCAGCCCCCCAATCATTTTCTTTTGTAACAAAGAGCAGCCTGTAAAATCGAGCTACAAACATAGACAAGCAAGCTAGAAGCTTGCACAGGTGAATGTCGGCGGTTGTGCCAATAGAAAGAAGCTACTTGGGAATAGGCGTGTTCAAAATGGCAGCTACATCTTCTCTTCTCTCTGCCAGCCATGTGTACAGTATGGAATAGGCAAGATGTCCCTGGCCAAGTAGAAAGCTCGCTTGCATAAGATTAGGGTGGGGCGACCAGCCTCCCTTGTGCACCATGATGGAACCAATCTGTGGGCCCTAGGTAAATCAGACACCACCTCCTCAAGCCTGCCTATAAAATCTGGTATAATCTGCTGCAGGCAGCCTTTCTCTTTCGGATGCCTCTCTCTCATGAGAGAAAGAGAGCTGCTCTCCTCTCTTCTTTATTTTGCCTATTAAACTTTCCACTCCTTAACCCACTCCATGTGTGTGTGTTTGTGACATTAATCTTCTTGGTGCAAGACAACGAATCTCAGGTATTTCCCCAGACAAAGATGCCACTTCACTATATCCATGAAAATATAGGGACCTTTCACCTCAGTTAAATACATGAGAACCTGATCAGTGGTCACATATATGCCAGACAAGTTGCGGAATCTTGTGCTCATTCCAAGACAGAAGGGGCATAATGCTTGCTGGACTTGCTTCGTTTCTGGAGGTAATATAGTTTTCAATGGGTGGCTGCTTTGGTCTATTCACCAAATACCTGATTAAAACCTTGTGTTGACCTAAGTACTGAAATGATTTTCTACCCTACTATGTGATCTAAAACAAAACTTTAACTTATGAAAAGGCATAATATATGTGTTTGTTAAAATTAAACAATTTTTTTCTACATTTCAGAAATCTAGATACATTCATAAAGATAAATTAGTCACTATTGCTCTTTCTGTTTATCTATCTCTCTTTCTTCTACTAAGCACATGCTTTTTCTACTTAGCCTTTATTTGACATATGCTTTTTTTAAAAAAACAAAAACAAAAACAAAAACAAAACTGTAACATTTGAGATTTGAGTAGGTCTTAAGGCAAGATAAGGCTCTATTAGGCCTAGACATCAGTGCTAGTGACCCTGTGAATTCCAAAAGAGCTTGTGGTATCTGTAGAAGCTTGGAGTATCATCTCAAGCCTGTGGTGAGGCCTTTAAGGTTTTGAAGCAAGGCCTTCTCCTTTGAGTCCTTACTGGGCTCTGAGGGATTTTGAACAGGGGAAAGCGGTGACCACAGGATCCAAACTATTCACCATGAGTGCTCTCTGCTCTCCCTATCTATAAAGGTGAGCAGGCGAAGAAACAATCCATTATTGGATGGAAGTGATGTTTATGAGACCGGGGTCTGCCACATCTATCAGGCCATATGGAAAGTTCTCTATGACTAGCTACCTGAGAGGGAAAAAAACTAAAATTCAGGATAAAGAAGCCTCAACTATATGCTGCCTTCAAGAAATGCATCTCATCTATAAAGACCCACACAAACTGAAAGTGTAGAAAAAGCTATTTCTTGCAACTGGAAACCAAAAAAACAGCAGGAGTAGCTATACTTAGATAAAATAGACTATGAATCTAAGATCGTAAAAAGAGATGAAGAAGGTCACTACATAATGATAAAGGAATCAATTTAGCAAGAGGATATAACAATTATAAATAGCTATGCAGCCAACATCAGAGCAGAAAGTATAAAGCAAACATTAATAGACTTAAAAAGAGAGATAGACTGCAATACAATAATAGTAGGGGACTTTAACAGCCCACTCTCAGTAATGGACATATTATCCAGACAGAAAATCAACAATGAACCAGCAGAGTTAAAGTGCACACCAAATCTAATAGGCCTCTCTGACATTTATAGAACATTTCACCCAACTGCTGCAGAATACACGTTATTTTCATTAAAACATGGGACATTCTCCAAAATAGATTACATCTTAGGTCATAAAACAAGTCTGAACACATTTAAAAAAAAAAACAGAAGTCATATCAGTAATCTTTTCTGAACATAATGAAATCAAACTAGAAATCAGTAACAAAAGGAACCTCAGAGAATACATGAATACATGGAAATTAAACAAAATGCCCCCAAATTACCAATGGATCAATAAAGAAATTAAGAAGAAAATCAAAACTTTCTTAAAACACATGAAAATGGAAATACAAAATACCAAAATCTGTGAGATCCAGCAAAAGCAGTCCTAAGAGGGAAGTTTACAGGGATAAATGG
This sequence comes from Macaca nemestrina, assembly GCF_043159975.1. Taxonomy (NCBI): domain Eukaryota; kingdom Metazoa; phylum Chordata; class Mammalia; order Primates; family Cercopithecidae; genus Macaca; species Macaca nemestrina. The sequence continues at coordinate 63,962,390 of NC_092130.1, forward strand.
CTGTATCATAAAAGCAGAAAGAGGCTGAGTGTATGGCTCACGCCTGTAAATTCCAGTGCTTTGGGAGGCCAAGGCAGGTGGATTGCCTGAGCCCAAAAATTTGAGACCAGCCTGGGCAATAAGGCGAAATCCCATATCTACAAAAAATACAAAAAATTAGCTACTCAGGAGGCTGAGATGGGAGAATCATCTAAGCCTGGGAAGTTGAGGCTACAGTGAGTTGTGATCATGCCACTGCACTCCAGTCTGGGCAAAACAAAAACAAAAACAAGGCAGAAATACTTCCATAAACATTATAACAATGAATCTTCAGAAACTAGAAAAGCAAGAACAAACCACATTCAAAATCAGTAGAAGAAATAATGAAGATCACAGCAGAAATAAATGAAATAGATATTAAAAAATACAGAAGATCAAAAAAATAAAAAGATGGGCTTTTTAAAAGATAAACAAAATCAACAAACTTTACCTAAACTAAGAAAAAATGAGAGAAGATACAAATAAATAAAATAAGAAACTAAAAAGGAGACATAATAATTGAAGCCTCAGAAACAGAAGGCTGGGCGCGGTGGCTCACACCTGTAATCTCAGCACTTTGGGAGGTCAAAGTGGGTGGATCACCTGAGGTCAGGAGTTCGAGGCAAGCCTGGTCAACATGTTGAAACCCCATCCCTATTAAAAACAAAAACAAAAAATAGCTGGGCATGGTGGCAGGCACCTGAAGTCCCAGGTATTCGGGAGGCTGAGGCAGGAGAATCACTTGAAACCAGGAAGCGGAGGCTGCAGTGAGCTGAGATCAAGCCACTGCACCCCAGCCTGGGTGGAGAGTAAAACTCCATCTCAAAAAAAAAAAAGGAGAAAGAAATAGAATCATTAGAAACAATTATGAACAACTACATGCCAACAAATTGGAAAATCTAGAAGATGGATAAACTACTCAACACATACAAACTATGTGTTTCTTGCTTCTCAGCACACAGGCGTATGCACATCTCAAATCAGTTAATCAGTATGCACTCATTCCCAATGACAGCCAACAAAGACATTCTAAACAAGGTTTGGCTTTGCTCATACAGACCTTGCAATATCTACATTCATCTTTGGCTCATATGTGACCCATCTGTTGATGAAAAATTAATGAAACACAGTGTGTCACATATGCCCATACATTCATTGTAGGATTCAGGCTAGAAGTCATGCTTTTGGGGATGTGTCAGAGGAATATGTGGAACAAATTCTGTTGATTCTTCCCCACTTAATAAAGGATTCCATGCCTTGGCTCCCTGGAAAAACATCTGACCAGAAATAGGAAAACGTCTTGATAAGTAAACCAACATGATAAAGGAAGATCATTAACATAATTAAGCTACAGATGTTGGAAAGGAGTGATAGAGAGGCTTTACATACGGGTGTGAGACTACATCAGAGAAATGAGGGATACTTTGATTACCGTGAGGGGCATCAAACCCCAAATCCAGCATATTTGACAGACTGCTAGTTGTTTTCCAAAAGGTAACAGCATTGGCAGGGGAATTTCTTGGATCCCAAAAATGGACTCCTTTAGAACTACTAGGTAAAGGACAACCATGTTTTAAGGTATTTTTTTTAACCACTTCCCGAAATGGCAGTTTGTATTACCACCCCTTCCCGCCCCACTTGGAGAAGCAATGCAATGTAATGTCAAGGGTTTAGACTGAGGATTATAGAATCTACTGTCTACTCTCGGCTCTGCCAAGAGGGCTACATGACATGGGACAGGTCATTTGTCCCCTCTGAGCCTTACAAGTGGTTAGAGCACTTCGTATTTCCCTGGTTCTTTCTGGGTCTGTGTTGTTTTCATTCTTTCCTTCTGAATGTTCCCTTAGCTTGTCCTTAACAGCAATCATTCACTCCACCTCCCAGTTGGGGCCAATTCTGCTGTTTGACCTGCAGTTGGAGCCAATGCTGCTTATCCCAGTCAATATTATTGATCAACATTACTGAACAAATAAATGATCACACACATGAACAAATTTGTGACGCTTTCCTGTCAGCATGCTAGACCTCTCAGTAGGCTGTTATTACATCTCAACAAATGGGGGTGTTAAAATTAACTCAAATTGTGCTCAATTAATCAGAACTTATTCAAGACTTTCTATGTGTCAGGCATCAAAATAGGCAAGTGCCTGTAGTGATCTGAGATATATGATAAAGTCCCCGCCCATAAGAAACTTTACCTTGTCTGTGACTTCACACCAACATTTAGTAAGTGCATCAACTGGGGTCCAGTCAGGAGACAGGAACCAAACAGTGATTTAAATAAGGGAAGTTTAATATAAAGAATGATTAAGCTGGCTATGCATGGTGGCTCACACCTGTAATTCCAGCACTTTGGGAGCCCAAGGTGGACAGATCACCTGAGGTCAGGAGTTCAAGACCAGCCTAGCCAACATGGTGAAACCCGTCTCTACTAAAAATACAAAAGTTAGCTGGGCACAGTGGCGCACACCTGTAATCCCAGTTACTTGGGAGGCTGAGGCAGGAGAATCACTTGAACCTGGGAGGCAGAGGCTTCAGTGAGCCAAGACCATGCCACTGTACTCCAGCCTGGGCAACAGAGTGAGACCCTATCTTAAAAAAAAAAAAAAAAAAAAAAAAAAAAAAAAAAAAAAAGATTAAGCTATAATAGAATAGTAACTATAAGATGTAAGAGAACTTTATAATGTTCTATAGGGGGCTGAGGGAGAGTGCTCAAAGAAGGATGAAATTGGAAGGGCTCTCCTCAAGGCTCAGATTCATATCTTGTTGCACGTCTACTTGCAGTTCAATGGATGGAAGAGAGGTTTGCTGACCTGTTCATGCCAGAGCTGGTTCACAGTCACTGAGCAAGACGAAAGCTACTCTCTAGGAAGTACCTGAGCCACAGCCAGTGATTGGGTATGCACAGATAGATACACTGGGAATCACTGTTGGGTAGAAGGCTTGGCACTCCTGGTGTCCATGTCAGGAGGGCAAATCTGAGGGGCTGGGTACCAGTGGGTCACAATTGATGAGCAGGTGAGTGGGCATGCAGAGGGGCTGGAGGTACTGCTCTGGGCAAGAGGGCTAGAATTTCCAGTGTCTGTGTTGGGAGGGCTACAGGAAGGTAATGACTAGGCTAGGCCAGGGCTGCAAGCTTACCAAGGGACTATGTGCTCTGGCTGGGGCACAGTACCACCAGATGCACTCACACTCATACCAGTGAACAAAGTGCAGCTGCTGGAGCCTACAAGAGAAGTCCCTTCCTCCTGCATTGTCCCTCCAGCACCTTTTACTTAGAAAACTTAATATGGTACTCACATAAAGGAGGAGAGCTTAAAGGGATTCCAACCATTAACAGCAGAGCAAGTACTCAAGGGAAAATTTGGAGGGGCAAAAATTGATAATTGGCACAGTGAAGTATCGAAAGAGCCTTAAACTAGGGCTTAGATATTCTGAGTTCTAGTCTGAGTTCAGCTGTGTAATCTGAGGCAAGTGACTTAGGTGTCTTAGTTTTTAGTTTGTTCACTTACGAAATGGAAATAACACTTGCTCAATTAACTAAAGAATAATGCAAGGATCTAACGAGAACAAGCATATGAAAGGACTTTATAAACTATAAAGTGCTACACATTTCCAGTGGGTCATTGCTGTGGTAGTTGTATTCAGTATTACACTTACCATCAAGCTGAGTAATGTTTAGTCTAGAATTAAGGCCAAAGAGATGACCCCCTATCTTATTTCGAATCCCTAGCACCTAGTACACTTACTTAAACAAAATAAAGAGGTTTGTCTTTGTTACCAGAACTACAGTTTAAAAAACTTATTTCTTGATGGATAGTCTCATGAAGGTATTGCTGTGTCTACTCAGTCATGATTAACCATAGTCTCTCAAGGGTGGCACACACTAATCTTTCCCCATTTTTCATCTTACCAGAATGCTGCTGGTGGAGTCCGTAGGAAGAGCCTTTTTGCCTTCTGATCAACCTCTACCTGAGGACCTAAGGCAATGCTTTTATTGTAGCTCCTGATACGCAAGCAGAACTAGAGCACTCCAGAAGTAACCTCATTTGACTGGCCTATTAGTTAATGGGTAAATACATGTATAAATGAATGAATGACTAAGCAAATAGAGTTACCCGGCCAAGGCCGTGCTCAGCATCCTATTAGAATACAATAATTATAAGGCTATCAAAAACCATTGTTCTTTAAATATAATGCCTTTTCACACACACACATGCATGCACACGCACACACAACACTACCTCTGTACAGTTTCCTCCATTCCTTCCTCCTTCTTTTCAAATAAATGAAGAAATCCTGAGTATATATACAAAATAGCTGTTATTTTGTGTATTTGCAGCCTGAAACTCACAGTAGAAAATACCAGGGTTCTGTCTTGGCATCTTGGGCACTGCTCTCTGAGATCTGGAGTCTCTCTCTGTGTGAAGGGTAAGCTCCTGATGGTCTCTGCCTGTCCTGGGACCGCTGTTGATTCATGCAGGGAGACAGCCGAGAACAAGCTGTGGCTGAAGAGGGCAAAATATGAGGACATGCTAATTGGTTTGGGAAAGGAACCTCCTGCCATCCGGCTCTCTGCCCCCACAACAGTGGTCAGGAAGGAGAAGCAGAAAGAGGCAAACAAGCTGAATGGTTCTGAAACATATCGTGGGACATTTCAGACGCCCCTGCAGGGAACTGAAATGTTGCATGTTCTTTAAAGCTAAATATCACTAATTTAATTTAAATAAATTTTTTTGTACTGCCTGTAACACATTTTGTGGATGAAGCTCAGAAGAAAAAAAAAAAAAAAGACGCATATAGATTCAGGTATGGTAGTAGTTAATTGTCCAAGGCAGAAATGACTTGGCATTGCAGAATCAGTTTCTTCTGCTTTTGATACACACTGGGATAGGTTAAATACTTCAGGGTGAAAATAACATGGAAAAAGCCTTTCATTCATTCATTCCCCTGCCTCAAGCACATCTCATGGGTTTCAAATGATGTAAATCATTCCAACTTGTAGATGATCAAATACGTTTTAAAAAGGAGGCACAAAGGTAGCCCTGAAGCCGCCTGGACATCTGTTACTGGAGCACACAAGAGTAACTTGATCCATCAGTTAACATCTCATCCTCTCTTTTTCTTGGTTTCCTATTTAGCTATGTTGCACTGTAAATGCTTAGTCTGGAAAGAGAGGAGCAATGTTTTGTATTGTTCTTTTCCTTCTACAAATGCAGCAAACAGCCAAAAGACAGAATCAAGCCAGGCTACTAAGGGCATATTCCATACCTCCTCACTTTCCTAGGGAGCTAGACGGGGATGTTGAAGTTCAAGTTCTCACTCAGAAGCATATAGAGGAAAGTGAGTGTAAGGTCAATTTCCACCATGCCAGGAACTGGGAGCAGACTCTCAATGGTCCACTGTGGCAGGAAGGTAGCCAATGAGCCTTTGAAACTGACCCGGCAATGTCTTCCCTCTGCTTTCAGGGAGGTGAAATTTTTGCTCATTTAGAATGGAGGGTTAGAAGTGTCAAGCAGATCTTCTTTGGGAGTCAGTCACTGATTTCAAAGCCTTCTTCTCTTACTGGAGGGTCACTTGAGAGTTGAAAGGTACGAATGATACCTTTGATATTTTTGCCTATAGCTCTCTGCATGTTTATCACTGAAAAAAAGAGACAGATCTGCTAAGAAGACCTATAAAGGACAGAGGCTGAAATTGTGATTGTATTAATGGAACCTGACTAGAAAATTTTCAAATGCCCAAATCTTAACCTCCCATTCACTCCTGATGCTGACATTTCCAAAAGAGCTACATGTAGAAAGATTGATAGCAACTGGGAACCAAAATGACAATTATCTTTCAGAGCTTGGTAAGGTTGTGTAAGAGCATATGTTCATTCTTAAGGACTAAGAAAGACACTCCCTCCCTACCTGCCCCTCTTCCCCACACACCTCAGCTTCTCCTCAAAATCTGGACTATCTCTATTCCAACCCATGGAGTGGAAGCAAGAGATGCAAGAGGAGCACCATCCAAGGGCATGGTCTTTTTACAGTCAATCTGGTCATCGATAAACACGGCCAACCAATACTTTAACTGACCAAACAGAATGGCAAGTCCTTCTTCCCTAAAGGATGTGGGAGAACCAGAGAGGGCCAATAGGGAAGTAGGCAGAGAGGCAGAAGCATTTCTTCTTCTATAACATATTCACCTTCTTTCCATAAAAATGTTCTATTTGAAATCCTATACAGAGAAGTTTATGAAATTGATTTGGCTTCCTTTAGTAAACCCTAAAGTTAAAACCCTTACAAAAATGATGAAATAAGGTTTAAATATTTAATTACAGGAGAATTTTTAACATTTCAAAAAATACAATCCTATGGAAAGAAAATTTGACCTGTTGTGGCTCTGTTTGTTCAAGTAGACTCCTGTAACCCTGGATCTCCTTACATAGACTCTAGAGCTAAATATAAACATGAATTAAAAGAATTGTCAAAGATTATCTTGGTTACAGGTTTAACTGAAAGAGTAAACTAAAGAAAAGGTATCAAAGAGTAGAAATGCATTTACAGGAATGGCATTAACTTAAGGAAAATGATCCTGGAAAATCAGAGACGGGAAGAGTGCTTCATGGGAACCAGTACAGAACCACAGCACTGTAAAATCAGGGCATTTGGGTAAATGCCTATTGAGGGCCTGAAGAAATAATCTCACAGGTGGTGGCCACACTCTACTGGTCCATCAGTTTAGGGCACCTATCAACACGTATGAGCCTGCCAAGCAGAACTTTACAAGATCACTGACCCAACCATATAAAGGAGGTTAACAGCATATCTAGCAAAGATGGCCACCCCCAGAGTCCTCCAAGCCTGCTGTGTGAGAAATGCCTGTGCTGGATGATTTGCAAGTCCAGAAAGCCGATGCATCCAAACTCAGTTTCTTTTTACTACTCTAGTTACTTTGTTTGGATGACATAAGGAAAGAACACACTTTGCAGTAAGAACCAAAACTCTGACAAAGAGGGCCTTGAGTTTCAAGGATTCACAGGGCATTCTGCCACAAGGTAGAAAAGTTAGATGTTATAAATCATTACTCTATCATAAGAAACTGATCCTTCACATTGGGCTCTACATCTAAGGGCACAGTCTTAGTTGCATAGGGAAATTTTAAACTAAAATTAAACTAAACTATTACTGAACAGCTTTCTGTGTGGCTCTGTTTATCTTGCCTGCATTCTGTACTATCTATGTCAACATCTGATTTTTGTCCAGTTGGTACATTTGTGATAAGCTGGAACAATCTGTGCCACGTAAAGGGAGACTTAAAAAAACTTTGTCAGAATTGTCCCACATCAGTGAGGAAAGCCTGTTTGTAGGCAGTGTGTATAGGAGTGTGTGTATGTCTTTAATCAAGATACTCTTTTCAGCAGGAAATTAAAATCTTCTGGGTAATGAGCTCAGAAAATCTATACACACTGTACCTATATTTCAATATAAGAATGTTGTTGATGTCTCTCTGGAGCACTTCATTTTGACCCTGTCACATAAATCAACTCTGAAATTGCTAGGAATGTAACTGTTTTCAGTCTTTGCAGCATCAGTACCCAGAAGCATGTGTAGGTCAACTTCATGAATACCATAAATCTTTTCACAGCAATGGGAGAACTTGCTCTAGCCTTCTGGAGGGCAGAAATCTGGGTCTCTGGTTGGTTATAAGGCTTTTATTCTCATGTTTATCTCCTGGATGATGAATAAAAGGTTCAGTGACCTCAGGAGATACTCCCTAGAAGGGATGTGGCTATTCTCTAATGGAATTACCAAATACCAGCATATCTGGCTAAACCAGTTTGAAACCTACTTTTGCACAACTTTAAGTTTACAATTATTTTAAGAATTTAGGTGCTACTGTGCAAATAAATGGAGAGAGCCAAAGGTAGAGAAAAACTATTTACGTACTCTATTAATTGATTCAGTCAGTATTTCTAAAGCACCCCAATGTTGACAGAACTACTTGCATCAGCATGGAAGAGAGTGAGAAGCTGAACTGCAAAGCAGAGCACATGCTCTAGAATACACAAGTCACCTTTTCTCTAATCAGCTGGAAATTACTGTGCTCCTCTGCCAAACCATAACCACATTCTTGGGATGGAGAGGAACGCTGGTGCTTCTAAGGCTGATGTGTTAAAGCAGCCTTTTCCAGGGGACAGCAGCTTTTTCCTTTGTCCCCTTATGTAGTCTGGTTGAAACTGCAGAAGAGTTTGAAATGTGCATGAGAAGTAGTGCACAAAGGAAACTCAGAAATCTCAGAAGGAAGGAGAGATGAAGAAAGGCCTTGAGAAATCACTGCACTCCTTGCCTTACAGTAAGTCTATATTTTTTATAGATTAAAAAAACTTTATTATTGACTTTTCCTTTAAAGTTTTGGGTAGAATGTACAGTGTTTTTAATTTTTATTTGCCAATTAAAAAATACAAACACAAGTCAGAAAAAAATAAATGCAGCTATTAAATTTACTATTAACTGCTTTCCTTTACCTAGATTTTTTGAAGGAAAAAAATCTTTAAAACTCATTAAAAAATCAGATTCTCATTAAAAGATGCTAAAAATGACTGAACTCTGGTTTCACTAAAGGAACATTATCATATATTCTTTATTTTTTCTGCCTTGGAGATTAAAACAGTCTCTCTAAGCCTATAGCACCTTCTTCCTTACAGATTTATAGACTGGACTTGCTTCACCTTTCTTGTCTTTGCAGACTATTTCTTTTGAAAGAAAAATCAGTAATTTTCCATTTCAAATAAAACAAAGTAGGCTATGAAAACTGCCATCACTTAGATTTGGATTGTAGGTCTCCATAACAGCTAGTACAACCTTATACTTCAGAGAAAAGCAAAAGAGCTTCAAAAAGACTTCAGGAGTGTGCATGTGGGGAGATGGAAGCAATGGTTAAAAATCCTTAAAATTCTCCAAAATTAAAAATGCCATTAAGCTTTACTATAAAATACCTCAAATTAAAGTGTTCCTAATTTTAGCATTAAATGAGGCTGGTCTATTGAGTAGGACTATTTGCATAATGATGGCAAAAAAAAAAAAAAATCAAAGTTTTAGGGAAGCAAAATTGATCTGAAATTTAAATTCTAATTCCTGAGTAGCTTCTGACTAATGCATCTGAGTAAATCAGAACCATCCCAGTCCTCTTACTCAACAGTAGAAAAAGAATTATGGAAAGACTTTGGGGGAAATTTACAATACACTCTTATGGTTTCTCAAAACTTTTGTCTCAAAATAACCACACTGAGGGAGGGAGGTGAATATAGGTTCCTAGTAGCACTGAGAATTTAGCCTGAAGTTGCAGGCTGCAAGCACAAAGGTTTTGTTTTGTTTTGTTTTTTAAAGTTTCCCATTTCCTCTTGAACATTTATATGTATTTTGCCATAAAATGTTAATCTCCATTTTAAAATATGTTTTACATTACTGCAATTACAATAAAATTATGTTGCCACCATATTAGTTAGGCTACAGGCAAAACTGCTGTGTATAGCCTAAACTGATTCCAAATTTAATTACTCAAACAAGATATTTTATTTCTGTCAAGGGCATGGAGACAGTTGTGTTCTACAAGGATATTCAGGGACCCAGGTTCCTTCTATCTTGTTGCTCCCTACCTCTTAAAGCATTAGCATTCTTGTCTGCTCAAAGCTGACTCAGCTCCAAATTTGGGTTTCAGTCACAGAAAGGGGAAGACAACTGGAGATGAAGGATCACTTCCATTCACAATTCATTAGCGACACTTAGTTCCATGGCTGCAGTAGCTGCAAAAGAGGATGGAAAATGTAATTTCTTCTACCTCTGACAAAAAGTAGAAGTGATGCTATTGAAATATATACAATGTCCATCTTATGACTTTTTGTGTTCCCTACCAACTACCTCTTTATTCCTCTAGGAATGCTCCAGTTTAGAAAGCACAGTACAAAGCAGGGTGCTGCATCTTTTCTTTCTATAAAGGGCCAGGTTTTAGGCTTTGTGGGCCATATGGTCTCTGCTGCAACTACTCAACTCTGTTGTTCAAAAGTAGCTACAGACTACATGTAAACAAATGAACATGGCTGTTGTTTTAGTTATCTATTGCAGCATAACAAATTATTACAAAGTTAGAGGTTTAAAACAACAAAGTTTTCATCTCACAATTACCATGGGCAGAGTTCAAGCATAGTTTATTTGGGTCCTTTGTTTAGAATCTCACAAGGCTACAATAAGAGTCAGTTGGACTGTGTTCTCATCTAGAAGCTTAACAGGGAAAAAACCAAAAACAAAACAACAATAACAAAAACTATTTCCAGGCTAATTCAAGGTTGTTTGCAGAATTTACTTCCTTGAGGTTATAAGGCTAAGGGCCTCAATTTCTTGGTGGCTGTTGTTCTCTCTCAGCCCCTAGAGGTCACCCTCAGTTCCTTGCCATGTAGCCCTATCCACAGCCTCTCTTATAACATGGTATTATTTCTTCAATGCAAAGAAGAGAGAAAGTCTCAAGAGTGAGTTTGGTAGCAAGACAGCTGTGTTCCAATAAAACTTTATTTACAAAGACAAGCAGTAGGTCATGTCCATCATTTGCTGACCCTTGGTATAATGAATGAAGTGTAGAAGACATTATTTAAGGTAAGAAGAAATCAAAGTTCATTGAGTAGAGAAAAAGTTAGATTTCTCAGAGCCAGAAGGGCCATGTGGAAAGGTACTCAGAAAAAAATATTTTTTTCATTCTGGTCCCATAATACATGTATTACCTCATTTTTTAAATACAAAATAAAAGCAGAATTGGCATTGTATTAGAATCTGTGATTATAAAATGGAGTTGTTATTAGAATGCCAAATAAGTTTAAAGTGAAGGGGCTTCATAGCAAGCTTTCTACAATTTTGACTCTAATTCAAACTTCACCTGGAAAAATTTCAACAGAAAGCCTGCTTATTTTCTTAGTGATTACAAAAATGTCAGCTAATGCTTATTATATGATTGAGATTCAAGGATTATGCTAAATGTTTAACATGAATTTCACTGAATCTTCAAAATATCTTCAAAATAATAACTCATGTAATGTAATGAGTTATAATAATAGGAATAGTAATCTAAATAACATGAGTTATTTATTTTGAAGATTATTATATATTATTATATAGGCCTTATTATATAAGCCCTTACACTTAAATACTGAGTTATTGGCTCTCATATTTGCTGATTTTTTAAAGAGATTTCCTTTTCAATCCTTCTATAGTTATCAACATGACATATCTCAATATGTCCCATCACTCTTCCTAAACCAGCACTGATCCTAGGTTATAAAGAATGTTGAGGGTGAAATGTATAGAAGGAAGAAGGGGCTGCTGAAGGTGGCTTGAAGCAAGTGAGTTCTCATTAATTGTTTGTGAGAGTACAAATTAATATAATCCTTTGTAGAAACAATTTAGCAATATATATCAAAGGCCTTGAAACACGTAAATGTATTTTTGAAAATACACAAGAGGTGTATATATTTGTATTATAAGATGTCTGTTTTTTTGTTTGTTGAGATGGGGTTTTGCTCTGTTGCCCATGCTAAAGGGCAGTGGCATGATCATGGCTCACTACAGCCTCAACTGCCTGGGCTCAAGCAGTTCTCCCACCTCAGCCTCCCAAGTAGTTGGGACCACGTGTGTGTGCCACACCTGGCTAATTTATTACTATTATTTTTTGTAGAGACAGGACTCGCTATGTTGCCCATGCTGGTCTCAATCTCCTGGGCTCAAGCAATCTGCCCACCTCAGCCTCCCAAAGTGCTAGGATTATAGACATGAACCACAGCACCCACCAAATGTTTGCAGTATTAGGTAGGTACTTCCAGGAAGTGAGATGGCAAAATGGAGCAACTTTGTTTTAATGAGCAACTATATATATATATATGTATGAGAAAAGGTATCATTTTGTCACCTAGGCTGAAGTACAGTGGGGTGATAGAATGACTGTAGCCTCAACCTTCCAGGCTCAGGTGATCCTCCCACCTCAGCCTCCTGAGTAGCTGAGACTACAGGCATTCACAACCAAGCCTGGATAATTTTTGTATTTTTTAATAGAAATAAGGCTTTGCCATGTCGCCTAGACTGTTCTTAAACTCCTGGGCTCAGGTGATCCTCCTGCCTCAGCCTCCCAAAGTGTTGGGATTACAGGCATGAGCCACCAAACCTGGCCTCATTTTATAATGGAAATTCTATTATAAAGATAAAAAAGATAAAAACAGAAAATAAATCTTCATACTTTTGACACAGCAACTCTACTTCTAGGAATCTATACTAAATATCACGAGAGGTGGGGTCTAGGGTTTATGTATAATTATATTTATCAGTAAGTTCCTTATGTTAAAAAATTAGAATAATCTAAATGTGCCAAAATTTGGATAATGTAATTATTTTGAGACATATAAAGTATAGATCATTCAAATGATGAAATATTTAATATACATTAAAATTATGTTTGCGCAATAAGGATATGAAAAATGCTCATGCTGTAAGGGTACATAAAGCAAAGTATGAAACAGAATTTATGGCATTACTTCAATTTGTTAGGAAAGAAGAAAAAATGAACAAGAAAGATAAATGGATACAAAAAAACTGCAATAAATCTATCAAACTATCATTAATGGCCATTTTTGGATGATAGGATTCGATAAGTTTAGATTAGTTATTTATGATTTTTTGGTATTTCCTAAATAAAAATAATTGTAATAATTTATAATTAGGGAATAATTACAAATATAATTTGTAATAGATATAAAAATTAGTTCCTCTTTCTAACAAGCAATTCTATGTCTATTCAATCCTCATGTCACACACTCGTGAAAGACATACAGTAAATTTACTTGCCAAGATTGCAGTTCCAGGCCCCATTAATCTCCTCATTCATCTTACTTTTATAAAAAAGTAACATGCACTTAATACTCCTTAGAAATGCCACATGTTCTTTGACTTGTGCATCATAACAACAGTAATGTTTTAAGAAAGAAAGAAAGTTATCTTCAACTAAATATTTCAGAAATAATTATCTTCTTAGTTGGCATTAGACCTTCTACTTGCCCTTTATTTAGTGTCTCTGAGTCAGACTTTGTTGAACCAGACTAATGGAAAGAATACTATTTCCCATATTTTTGCATAGGTTTAAAGATATTTCTTTTAGGGAGCATGTAACGAACTACTTTCAGAAAACTTCATTTATAACCATCATATTTAACTTGGATACCTACATCGAGAATTCATTTTGGTAACTAAACCAATGAAAACTTCTGTTTATCTATACGGCTACTGTCAGGAAGGCCTATCAAATTTAACTTGGGATGATGTATATTTATATGTACATGAGAAAAAGTCTGAAAGAATGTTTACCAAAATGTTTATAGTACCTCTAGGACTTCAGGTGTTTACCTCTGAGAACTGGCAAAACAGAGCATAAAAAAGTAGGAGAGATCCTACAAGCCATATTACATTAAAAACATGCCTTCCAGATATTCTACCAATGAAAGTTTGAGTTTAAAAACTTTTAAAATCAATCAACTATGGAAAACTGTAATAGTTGTATTGTGAAATAATCCAAACTCTCAATTCTTCTAAGCAACAGCTTACAAATAGATACACAAACAAATGTGGGTATAAATTCCATATACTGAATATTTGAGAGATATTTAACAGTTGTATTTCCCAGATATTTCAAATAAGAAATGTGCTTCAATTTCAATGACTTTGGTTATTTAAATATAGGACATTTCTGAAATCAAATTTCTTCATGTGAAGAAAGTCATGTTTGATTCTCTCTCTTTTTGGGAACAATATAGATATTTCATTCATAAAAAATGCAAGTTTTTTTAAACAAATGTATGTATATGTACTCATTTACAAACATTCATGGCATAAAATATACTATAAATGTATAAAATAAAAAAGTACACTTCAACCAATCCTAAGACACTAAAATTTTATTAACAGAAATCAACATATTTATAGAAAGAGAATATAAAAGGTATCTGATTTGAATAATGGTGCCCATTTAGCACTCCTTACGATTATTTTATTCAAGACCTGATTCTGTCTCCCAAACTATAAAGTGAATCATTATTAATTTGCAGCATAAAGAAAAACACACAAAAACCTGGACTATTATTAAATCATTAAACTCAGAGAGAAACTGAAGTTGACAGAGAAGCTCAGACTGGAATTAACTGATACCATACTACTCACTATTTTACATTTCTTTCCTCTATTATTTCTGAAGCAAAATATACTCATCATATTCAAATAAAAATGCCATAGTGTATTTGATTGTATGTGGCTACTTTCTTAATTTTATTTATGTAATTACCAAAGCTCTGTATTCTACTAAGGTACACATCTTATCTTGTATCCATGGACCCTCCTTGATACATTATGGTATCATCAAGCAAGTTTTAAAAACTAAGCAGGACAGGCAAGAGAGCAACACTATGACAGTAAAAACAATATGGTATTCACTTTTGTTTCCTTTAAAGCAAAAGTGTTCTTAATAATTACTGTTGGCTGACAGAACTAAAGAAAGTATATTAGAACCTCAGTACTCTTAACAATGATCTCTCTTGGTTGTTATTTGTCTAAGAAGTGATAAGCCATATAATTTACAGAAAGCAAGCCACTGAATCCTTCAGAAAACACAACCTGGCAATGTATCTTCAATGCAAAATAATGAGGTGGCAGGAGCGTGATGAAAAAAACAGTCTTCGAAAACATCATGTAAGGGAGTCCAGTTGTGCTTGTATAGTCTCTAGCTATTTACAAAGACAAAAAAAAAAAAAAAGAAAAAAAGACATTAGTGAAGGGAACGAAACTCATATCAATTGTTATTTAGACACATGCAAATAGAAAGGAAAAAATGGCATTGGTAACTAGGAATATTAAATCTATTCACATAGCAATAAAATCACCAGTTAGAATATTTTTCTTTTTATGTGAAGATATTAGAATTTGTGCTTGAAAATTTAAGTTTTCAAATTTTCAAAGAAAGAAGATTTCTTAATACTGTTAAGTGTCTTCAGCTGTTTCATTTTAAATTATCACTACATAATTTTGTTTTTAATGAGACATGGGGTTTTATTGGAGGCTTATGTACGAGAGAGTGAGTACAGTGGTGGTGGGCTGAACAGGATAACTACATGCATGGTCCAGTGGCAGTGGGCTGGGCAGAAGAACTGCCTACTTTATAAGATTTTTAAAGTTGGGGGTGGAGGGAGTATATTTTCCTGGATTACAAAATCAGTCTTCAGAAAGAAACATGAAACATGCTCACAGATAAATCTCTAAAGGCATGTTTCCCTTTACCTTTGGGCCCAGAAATTAAAGTATTTGACATATATATTTAAAGTGTCCATGTGGCCAGGAATCACAAAGTTCATTACTTAATGTCTTATATTAAAACAACAATCCTATTGCTTTAATTAAAACTATTTTCCTTTTCTTCCTGATTTAGTTTTTCAGATTCTCTTCATTTCTCCTATACTTCCCCCTGTGAAATATAAGGTGTTTATAAGGGAAGTTTAAAGAACTTAGTTCCATAATAGGACATTTAAAAATAATAATTCATAAAATGAAAACAAAATATTATG
This sequence comes from Macaca nemestrina, assembly GCF_043159975.1. Lineage (NCBI taxonomy): Eukaryota > Metazoa > Chordata > Mammalia > Primates > Cercopithecidae > Macaca > Macaca nemestrina. Next base: position 63,978,033 of record NC_092130.1, read on the forward strand.
AAAAAACCCCCACATATTAGAAAATTATTTTAAAAATATAGACCTTGTTATAGAAATCAAACAACTCCTTGTGACTGAATTCCACAAGAACTTTCTCCAGGCTCTGTAAGGAAGAAAAACAACAAAAAGAATGTAGCTGCACACAATTTACATCACATTTTTTCTCTCCAGATAATCTTAGAATATGACATAAGATTGTCCTCTGAGTGGTTTTTAAAAATGCTTACCCGCTCTACTCAACCCCATGATTCTTAGAACTCAAAAATGCAATTAATAACACTCTACTTTAGCAAAAGGTTTCAACTCTACAGAGACATCTGTCCTTCAAGTTGACTCTACGAAGGTTAATAAAACATATGCCAGTAAGAGAACAACTTCATTATCTAATTTTTTTCAAGACAGAGATAATACATGAGATTATATTTCATCTTTCTCAGCAGTCTGTTTGAAATCTAGTAAATACCATTACACAAAGACACTGGAGGCAGGATATCTGATTGAACTCATCCAGCCATTAATGCCTCACATCAGCATAGCTACTGCCTCCAAGCACTAATATAGCAGTTGTGATCTCAACATGCTGAGGGTTACCTTCTTTAATGTACAGACTCAGCAAAAGTTCACAATTAACACAACAGTTTCAAAGCCAGGACTTAAACACTCTCTTTCCTTTTACTTCACATGCATTAGAGAATCCTTTATGGGTGCTACAGATGCTAAGTAATATTGTGTATGTATGTATGATGCTGTAGTAAAGTATGATATTAAACTAAACCCAACTCAACTCAATCCAACCTACTTTTGGTTGACTCCATACACTGAGGAAACAATTCAAACAAGTTGCTTAAGACTGCTCAAATGTATTTATTTTATTCAAGGTCCCTCTGAAGAAGTGAAAATTAATGAGGGGACAATGCCAAGAATATGTTAACTGCTCTGATCACACTGCTGCAATCACGTGATATAAAATGGGCATCATGAACTAAAGAAGTAGAAAATTGATGCAAAATTGAGCCACATAATTAATTGTTTATGATCATTTCCAACATACTATTTATTCTAGTTCCCAGGTCCTATGTTCACTTTTGTTTATCTGTTTTAATGATTTCCATTTCTATTTACAAAGCCGACATTTCAAACCAAATTCTCTCTAACTAATTCCAGAAGAGTCGATGGGGCTATGTTCAGAAAATGTATCTCACTTTTCATGAAGCTAAGTGTACAGGATCAAATTTCCATACTTCTAAGTACTTAAGCTTTAAAATGAATAAAGAAGTACATATGCTTTAAAACCTCTTCCCTTAAGAATGATATAAAATCATAAAGTTTTTATATTATATTAGAAAAATTCATTGGCTGTCACACATCATTAAAGCTCCAAAGATTTAATCAGCATCATCTATACATACTATATGTCCTCCTAGCAGTTAAGGAAGGATGATACCCTAAATTTCTGAGAAAAGCAAGACAAGTTCATTACTCTCACCTCCATCCAAAAAGATAGGAGAGAATGAAGGCTGAATCAGTGTGTAAACAACTGATTTGATGTACCCCTAAAAGTAGCAGTCAAGCCACGTTCTTGTTTTCTGTATTTTGCTTTGCTTTGTTTTAAGGTGGTGTTTCCTAAAATGTTACATTGACGAAACAGAATACATTTAAATTCGAAAACACACTTCTTAAAAGAACAATTGCTATAGTGGTAGACTAGGAAGCTAGAGGCCCTCTTTCCACCACTAAGATACCAAGTTAACAATATATGGATCAGAATACCCTTGTGAGAACTTTAGAGACCAGTTGAGAAGCTCTACAGGGCCCATGCCATTATAAAACCAAGAAGAAATTCCAATGAAAGTGGTAGGAAATTAATTTCACAGTGTTCAGTGTATCCATGCAGATATCCTCTCCCATGTGGAACAGTTGGAGCAACCAAGAAGAACCCCCCAACCCCCATGTCAGAGCTCTTCCCTCAGGACAGAAACAAAAGAATGAACTATACATCCAACATTCTGGCTTTCTAGGGATTCCCAAGGAACTGGTTTCTGTATCACTTAAAGAAGGGCACTCACAGGCCCAGCACCAGCGTTTGGAAGGCACTGAAAACAGAGGTGAGAGGCATATTAGAGCCGCAGTTCCACAGGCAGGTGCCAGAGGGAGCAAGATATCAGAAAACATTTGAGAGGCGCTAGAACTCCCAGCTGGGCTGATTAGTGAAGGTCCTTCCCTGAGCAAGGTCAGTATGCCAAGACTGGAGGAAGTAGTTGCCTTTCAAAATGCCCAGCAAAAATCACAAAGCATACAAAGCAATAGGGAAATATACCCTAATCAAAGGAACAAAATAAAACTCCGGAAATTTACCCTGAAGAAACAAAGGTCTATGAGCTACCTGACAGGGAATTTAAAATAACTATTATAGGGATGTTTAATGAGCTAAAAGAAGGCTGGGAGCGGTAGCTCACATCTGTAACCCCAGTACTTTGGGAGGCCAAGGTAGGTGGATCACCTGAGGTCAGCAGTTCGAGACCAGTCTGGCCAACATGGTGAAACCCCTCTACTAAAACTACAAAAATTAGCCAGGTATGGTGGCATGCACCTTTAATCCCAGCTACTCGGGAGGCTGAGGCAGGAGAATCACTTGAACCCAGGAGGCAGAGGTTGCAGTGAGCCAAGATCGTGCCACTGCACTCCATTTGGGTGGTAAAGTGAGACTGTCTCAAAACGACAGAGAGAGAACACAGACTATTGAAAACAATCAGGAAAATGATACATGAACAAAAACACAGAAACTATAAAAAGAACCAAACAGAAATCCTGGAGCTGAAAAATACAATAACTGAACAGAAAAAGTTATTAGAGGTATTCAACAACAGTCTTAGGCAGAATCAGTGAACTTGTAGACAAGTTATCTGAAATCACTGAGCAGAGGAGAAAAAAGAAAGAAGAAATGTGAAGCGATGCTAAGGGATTTAGGACAATATCAAGCAGGTCCATATATACATGATAGGTATTCCAGAATGGAAAGTAAGAGAGAAAAACATAAGAGAGCTTATCTGAAGGAAAAAATGGCTGAAAACTTTCCCAATCAGTGGACAGAAATGTATATACAGATCAAGAAATTCAAAGAACTCCAACTAGGAAAATCCAAAGATAACCATACTAAGACACATTATAGTCAAACTGTGTAAAGTCAAAGACAGAAACTTAAGAGCAGCAAGAGAAAAGTGATTTATCACATATGAGGGAGCTTCCATAATATCACCAGCAAATATCTCAGCAGAAACTTCGAAGGCCAGAAAGGAGTAGGATGATATACTCAAAGTGCTGAAAGGAAGCAAAAACAAAAACAAAAAAACTATTAATCAGGAATACTGTATCTGGCAAAACAGTTCTTCAAAAGTAAAGAAAAAATTAATATTTTCCCAGATAAAGAAAAGCCATGGGAGTTCATTACCTGGAGCTACTCTATATAAAATGCTAAAGGAAGTCCTTTAAGTTGAAATGAAAGGACAGCAGGCAAAAACACAAAGATGTATAAAAATATAAGTTTCTCTAATAAAGGTAAATACATGGAAAAATATAGTAATAGGTACTACTGTAAATTTAGTATGTGAAATTTAAATGAAAAAAACCCCAAAACAAAAACCCATAAATCTATGTTAAGGTATATATAATATATATGGAAACGTAATTTGTAACATCAGTAACAAATGGAGAAATGGAGCAGTAAAGGAGAAAGTTTTTGTATGTGATTAAAGTTAGGTTGTTATCAGTTTGAAATAGAATGCTATAACTTTGAGATGTTTTATGGATTCACAAAGGTAACCACAAAGAAAATATAGAATACACACAAAAGGAAGTGAGAAGGGAATGAAAGCATACCACTAGAAAAAAAATCAATGAAACACAAAGGAAGGCAATGAGAGAGGAAGGGAAAAAAACATAGACAGCAACTAACAAAATGGCAGTAAGTAAGTCCTTGCATATCAGTAATTATTTTAAATGTAAACAGATTAAACTCCCCAATCAAAAGACATAGGCTGGTTGACTGGATAAAATAATAGAATCCAACTATACACTGTCTATAAGAGACACACTTTAGATCTAACAATACACATAGGCTGAAAGTGAAAGGATGGAAAAAGATATTCCATGTAAATGGTAACAAAAGAGCAAAAGTGGCCACACTAAAATCAGACAAAATATACTTCAAATAAAAAACCATTACAAGAGACAAAGAAAGACATTATATAATGATAAAAGGGTCAATTTACCAGGAAAATATAACAATTATAAGTATTTATGTACCAAACCTCATAGCTTTGGTGCATAAATACAGTAACTTCTCACTTAATGTTGTCATAGGTTTTTGAAAACCGTAACTTTAAGTAAAATGACAAACAACAAAGTCATTTTTCCCCCACCATTACTATAAAAGGACATTGAACAAAATGACATTATTTAAAAACCTGCTGTACATTGTTTTGCTTAAAGATGCAGTTTCCAAGAACCTATCACAATGTTATATGAGGACTTACTGTATTTCTATGAACCTAAATATATGGAACAAACTTTGGCAGGATTGAAGAAATTGGCAACAACACAATAAATAGCAGGAGACTTCAATATTCCACTTTCAACAATGAACAGAATTATACAGAAAATCAATAAGGAAACAAGATTTAAGAAACCCTATAGACCAATGAGACCTAACAGACATATACAGAACACTCCAATCAAAAATAGCAGAATATATATTGTTGAGTACCCATGGAACATTCTCTGGGGTAAGACCATGCATTGGGCCACAAAACAAATCTTAAATTCCAGAAGTCTGAAGTCATACAAAGTATCTTTTCTGATTACAATGGAATGAAACTAGAAACCAGTAGCCCAAGGAAAACTGGGAAATCTAAAATATGTGGAAATTAAACACATTCTCATACAATCAATGAGTCAAATAAGTCATAAGGGGAACTGGAACTGGGAAATACCTTAAGACAAATGAAAGTGAAAACACAACATGTCAAAATTTTGGGATGGAATGAAACTAGTGTTAAAGGGTTAAGTTTATAGCTGTTAAATGTATAATGTAAAATAAATATATATATATATATCAAGTTAACAACCTAACTTTACACCCAAAAGACTAGGAAAAAAAAAAAAAAAAACCCAATCTAAGGTCAAAGTGAGCAGGAAGAAGAAAATAATACAGACTATAACAGATAAATGACATAGAAAATCAAAAAACAATATAAAAATTCAAAGAAATTAAGAGTTAGTTTTTTAAAAAGATCAACAAAATTTACAAATCCTTAACTAGACTAATTAAGAAAAAAAAAGAAAGAAGACCCAAATAACTAACATTAAAAATAAAAGACAGGACATTGTAACAGATGCCATAGAAATAAAAAAGGTGTTATAAAAGAACACTATGAACAACTGTTTGCTAACAAGTTGAATAACCTAGACAAGATGGATAAATTCCTACAACCAACCTACTAAGACTAAATCATGAATAAACAGAAAATACGAACAGATCAATAAAGAATAAGGAGACTGAATCAGTAGTTAAAAACCCCTCAACAAAGAAATGCCCAGGACCAGATGGTTTCACTGGAGAATTCTACGAAACATTTAAAGAATTAACCTCCATTGTCCTGCAACTCTTCCAAAACCTTGAAAAAGAGGAGATACTCCCAACCTTATTCTAATGAGGCCAGTATTATCCTGGTTCCAAAGCCAAACAAAGACACTACAAGAAAACTACAGATCAATATCCATGATAAGTATTGATGCAAAAATCCTCAACAAAACACTAGCAAACTAAAGTCAAGAGCACATTAAAAGGCTTATACACCATGGTATAATAAATATCATTATACAAGTAGTAGTTATTTCTACATTGCAAGCATGGTTCAGCAAATGAAAATGGATTGGTGTATTACACTGCATTAACAGAATAAAGATGGAAAGACACATAATCACCTGAATTGATACAGAAAAGCATCTGACTTATGTCTGTCATAATCATTGCCATTTGTCTTTCAATCCATAATGACTTACAGAAGACCATGGGGAATACAGCAGTGGTAAGTGTTTTGTCTATATTTAGACAGCATACACTCCACAGTCTTCCAAGGGGTGGCCCAGGGCAGTTGTTTTGTGGGGAAATAAGAATGGAGCTTAGATGTGCAAGATAAAAAGGAAAGGGTGGCAGGCCAAGGGCCAATTCCCCACATTATCATGTTCCGACATGGAATCCCCCAAGGAGTCCAAAATTTTTAAATTTGAATCTGTCTTTCTAAGATATCATGAAGATATCTTATCAAGTAAGGAGTGTAGAGCACATTTAAGAGTTTGGTAGCTTTTTAAATGACTTTTACATTTTTATGTATGATATGGATCTCCATTTTTACTCTTGCTTCAGGTCTTACAAATATTAAGAGTGGGTCTGATCAAAAGCTACCCTGGAGCCACTGCATTTTTAGGAGGAAAACATATTCAGCTTTCCTTAGGACTATAACTAGGAAGTCACAAGTTTGCTTATAAAGCCAGAATCAACTAACTTCATTTTTTACTTGTCATAAAATGTATGGAAGGTTTTATCCATTAATTAAGTATATTTTCAAACAATTTATCTTCAGTTTGAACACAAATCAGTGGCAGCCCCCACAGATATATGAAAAGCATTGAGTTCAATGAAAGTTCAATTACTAGTATTAAAGGGTGCTTCTCTTTGGATTGTCTAGGCTCTACATATTTCATCCTTAATTTTATATACTTCTGGCCTTTCAGTCGACCCACAGTTCATTAGTATCTTTGTTAAGGGAAGAAGAAGAGAAAATAAAATGAAATTCAGACCTGTCATCTTAGTTATCAGTAGCAACTCTAACAGACTTCATGGAGAAAAATGTAGAAACTCCTGGTTAAAGTAGTTTATATGCCGAATCTGACAATGTATATAATTATCCATGTGCTTCCTGCCTATCGCTGTCATTAGATAATGGAACTTGACTATTTGGCCCTATTTTTTTCCTCAGAGTCAGAAAGACTGGATAATAAAATGTAGGATATTATGTCATACTGAATAAGAAGAGAAATACCCTAATGGCAGAAACTACAGCTGTGAGTTATGAAAATGCATCTGCATCTTGTCATCCACAAACCAAAACTATCTTGAATTAAACCAAAGAAAGTATGTCTATCTAAATACATATATATATATGTACACACACACATACATACACACATACACTCCTTTAGATGATACTGTGCCTAGTTTTTAAAAATAGCTGTCTTTATAGCATAAAAGTTAATGACATTACATCTCCATTCTTCCAGAAACCAGATACAAGGATATTTTCACATAATGCAAAATTGGATTTTAGGTTAAAAGATTTTAAAGAAATTAAATTTGCTGATCATTCTTTTTTTTTTTTTTTTTCTGAGATGGGGTCTTGCTCTGTTGCCCAGGCTGAAGTACAATGGTATAATCACAGCTCACTGCAGCCTTGTACTGACTCCTGGGTGTAAATGATCCTCCTGCCTCAGCCTGTGAGTAGCTGGAACTAGAAGTACACTACCACATCCAGTAAGTTATTTTTATTGTTTGTAGAGACAGGGTCTCACTATATTGCCCAAGCTGGTTTCAAACCCCTGAGCTCAAGTGATCCTCCCACCTTAGCCTCCCAAAGTGTTGGGATTACAGGTATGAGCCACTGCACCTGGCCTTTGCTGATAATTGCAACAGGAAGTCTTTCAAAGGAATATAGTAACTGGATATGTAATACAAATTATTTCTGGAAGGACTTTTTGTTGGTTGTTTAACAGCAATATCAATGGATACTGCCATTATGCAGTAAGACTAATAGAAAACATTTATCAGATTTGGTTAAAAAGTTATTTTGAGGCCGGGCACAGTGGCTTACACCTGTAATACCAGCACTTTGGGAGGCCAACGTGGGCGGATTACCTGTGGTCAGCAGTTCGAGACCAGCCTGGACAACATGGTGAAACCCTGTCTCTACTAAAAATACAAAAATTAGCCGGGTGTGGTGGTGGGTGCCTGTAATCAGAGCTACTCGGGAGGATGAGGCAGGAGAATCGCTTGAACCCGGGAGGTAGAGGTTGCAGTGAGCCAAGATTGTGCCTCTGCGCTCCAGCCTGGGTGACAGAGCAAGACACTGTCTTAAAAAAAAAAAAAAAAAAAAAAAAAAAAAGGTTGTAAATTTGTGATAGCTAGAAAGCCCAAGATACTGATATACATACACAGCCTTCCACACAAATGAGTAAGTTTTAAAACATAAAGATGAAGTCAGTAAATAAGGTAGGGTTTTTGTTTTATTGCTGTCATTGTTTTTGTTGTAGGTAGAATGGTTGTTTTTGTAGGAGAGGTGATGGATTTGTACTGAGTCATCTGCAGTATTGCATGATTCCTCTTGAGATAAAAGTATTTATATGTGAGATGTTTTGGAGGCTGCTGCAAAATGATACCTGCTCAAGGGAGAATAAAGCAGGATAACATTTTTCTTAGTCTTCCATTCTTGGTTCTACAGAATCTTGTCTAATCTAACTTTCTTAGTTCCCACAAAACCCACCAGAAGTCTCTACTCCTATGTGCATATGTTTATTCCTCATCTATCAACTATGAGTTTAGGCTCTATTAAGGTCTGAATTGTGTGTCTCAAAATTTGTAAGTTGTAAGTCCTAACCCCTAGTACCCCAGGAGGTGACTTTATTTGGAGATAGAGCTTGGAGGTAATTAAGGTAAAATGTAGTCATGAGGATGGCCCCTAATCCAAATGAATGGTATCCTTATTAAGAGACAAGGATACAAAGGGAAGACTATGCAAAGGCACCCAGAGAAAGACAACCATTTACAAGCCAAGGAGAAAGACTTTAGAAGAAACCAAATGGATTTTAGATTTCTAGCCTCCAGAATTGTGAAAAAATAATTTTCTGTTGTTTAAGCTACCTCATTTGTGTTACTTTGTTATGGCTGCCTTAGCAAGCTAATGTAAGACCAATCACCTCTTCTGGGATAGATAAAAGAGATCCTTATCATAAGAGCAATGCAAAAGCATTATAGAGTTTTAGATATACGAGTGATATAATTATGTTTACATATTTAAGAACTCACTTTGGTTTTTATTTGGAAATGAATTAGAACTGCCTGAACTGTATGTGGAGAAACCAGTTTGGAGGCTACTACATTAGTCCAGGCAAGACAAATGTGATGGCAGCAATGATAGAGAAAAGTGAAAAATTTTGAGGTAGTGTTTAGAGGGAGATGAGACAGCACTTGATGACAGATTTGAATTGGGATGAAGGGTAGTAACAAAATAAAAGGAGTCAAAAATGACTCTCAGGTTTCTGGCAGAAGCTGGAGGGATGGAACTGAGATTACAAACTCTTAGAGCTGCAGATCCGAAGAAGGGCAGGATCCAAAATACAGTTTCAGACACAATTAGCTTGATATGTCTGCAAGATTTCCTTGAAAATACATGTCTGGAGAGCCAAAAAGGAGATTTAGGTAAGGGATATACATTTGGAAGTCACTGATACATTGATGATATTTAAAACCACAAAAGTGCATGAAATTGCCCAGGAAAAGAATGTATTTTTCCAGATCATATGGGACCAAAAAAAAAAAAAAAAAAAAAAAAAAAAAAGTAGTATGAAAAGAGAGGTAGCCTGAGGCTGAGCCACAAGGAAATTCCAATATCCAGGGTATGCAGGTGTTCAATAAATGTTGAGTATCATCAGCTTCATTAATGTTTTCTGCACAGTATTTTGAAATGTACAGTGGACATGCATTACATGAATCAAAACAAATCAGTAAATGAGTATACAGGCAATACAACTGGATGGCTTATTTTTAAGTCTTCCATTTTCCTGTAAAACCCATTGAAGTCACTAATATTGTTAACTAAATATACAGAGACTGAAGACTTTCTCTCTCTCTTCTGCTTGTACATGTAAGATTACAACTAAGAACTTACTTAATAAATCCATTACTTATATTGTCTATGCTGATCTCATGCATGAGTACTGAACTCGGACTTTCTGCATCTAATCTAAAAACAATGCAAAGTGAAAATGAAAGTGCAAAGATTAATATTCTGTCAATTTCTTAAAAGAGAAGAAAGATGTGTTTGTTCACCCATTCCTTTTCATTTCTAATTTGTAATCCTATCTATGAGTACCTAGATAATGTTGCACATACCCATTAGCACAATTCCCATGGAAATAGAATTCAGTAAGGTCTTCAGAAAAGTCTGACTTGATGAAAGCTGACACTAAAAATACCCTCTGTTTTCCCATTAGTTAGGAATTAGGAACACATATACATTTTTCAAGAGAGAAATGCATTAACCTCTTCACAAATTACCCAAGCAAAAATATCCTCTAAATAATACAGATATAAACTAGATAAGAATTAAACCAAATTTACATTGCTTAGCTTTAAACCTTAAATTGGATATCAGAATCAGAAATGATACAATTGTCTTTTCACCTAGAAAATCAGGAGATAGACTATTTCAGTAAAAGAAATAGTACTAAACTCTTGTCCAAGTTGAATGTAACAATACTTGGCTAGGTACTCAGAGAGGAAGTTTTCTTTTTAGTTATAGAAATAAAAGGCAGAGATAAAATGTAAATAACAATTCAAGCAGTACTAAATGAGTTTATAAAACAAAACTCATTAGGCACCATTTATTAAATATGTCTACAGATATACTCCTATAACTATATAGAGACTGTAAACATATTCCAATATCTCTATTATTATTTGTTGACAATATTTACTAAGTATTATTGTTTAAAAACCTAGAGATATAATTTCAGCTCCACCTTAGGCTAAATAAACCATGAAACTCTACTCATGATTACAACTGTTAGTCATTTCTGTCACACACTATATTCAGTCATTCAGTAAACAAATAGAGTAACAAGTGCTGTCCAAGAAACGTGCTCATGATACAAAGATGAATGTGCCATGGCAAGGAATAGACTCTTGACCAAAGAAAGATCCTCCTCTATGTTTGCAAGTTGCCTTTTATAACTAAGCTCCCAAATATGGGAAGAACGGTACATGAGGCAGTGAGGGAGAAAAGGATTCTCTTCCCATCTCTCCAATCCATGAAATCAATCTTGGCAACCAAAGGGGCAATCAATAATTGATGTCACAACCAGCTGTGGCTCAAAGGGCACCAGCATGAGAAGGTATAAGCAAAGCATCCTATGCAGAGTGAATGAACAAATTTCTACTTTTCTGTGAGGCAGCCTGACTACATGATCTCCCAAGATTCTTTCCAATTCTATGATTCAAGAATGTTGAAAAGTACATCTATGTATGCAAGTTAAACTAGTGAATGGAAGTAGGCAGAACCACGAAATGTCATTAAGAAAACACTTGAGCAATATCCTTGCCCAATCCTCCTATTTAATAGATGAGAAAAATGGTGCCTGTAAAGGTGAAATAACTCATAAAATATATAAAATATATAAAAGTGAAACATGTCATTGTTCTTTCCATTGCATTACTATGGTAACTTGAGATTGTTACAGCACTTTCACCTATATATCAAGATAATACTTAGAACTTAGGTCCTAATCAGTTTGTGCAATTACTTCCATTAAATAACTCATTCTACACAGAAATATGTAAAAGCTTTGCTGAGGGTAAATATTTTGATAAATATAGCTGATGGGGTGTCACACTGTCTTAAGTAATAAGAGGTAATGCTAGGTTAAAGTCTTTAATTTCTCAAAAATGGTCTGAAAAAATATAATCAAATCTCTTTGTATGTTACACCAATTAGACTAACAACATTTTCACAGCCACTGTGAATATTTTACAAATATTAATACAATACCATTGCCAAATTTAAAAAGTCAGGTTTTGTTAAAGTTAAAATTCTAATACCAAACGAATAAAAAAAGTTAGTCCAGTAAATATACTACATACTGATCATTTTCACCTGAATTTCAGCTCATCTCTGTTGCTACCTCAAGCCCTGTGATTCCAAAGACTTCATTAAAATATTATGCAGTCCAGCAGTTTCCAAAACCTCACAGGAATGTCCCCACTCTTTAAGAGGGGTACTGGGCAAACACAAACTCCCGAGCTTACATCAACATTTGATAAAAGTTACAAAAGGACAACTGCAACAAATACATGGAATACACCACAAAAGGCATTTTCCCAGTGTTAAATCAATCAAATTATAACTTTTAATTTTTGAAAAGTACAGTTTAACAAAATGATTACCTATTTAAGAATGTAAGCAGAAAAATTCTAAACTTGTTAGCATAGCGTTCAAGACTTCCAAACTCTGGCCCATGACTCTTACAGACGCATCTCTCAATATCCTCTTAATGCACTGCATGTGCAGGAAGTATGGAAGTACCAGTAGGGTTTTACATACTGCTCTCTGGGTCCTTTTTCATGTTGTCTCTTGTGTTCTCCCAACAGTGCTTCCAATTGCATGCATGCACATCCTGGTGCACACATGCACACACCAGTGATTTCATTTAGCTAGATCTTTTAGTATAGTTCAGTTGACATCATGTCATTTTTCCCAAAGGAAAAAAATATCAGATATGGAAAATACCAGAATAAGTACATTTTGTCTAAATGATTTCAATATTTTCTAATTATATTGTAGTATTTGACCCCAATGATAGTAGTCTTACAGGTCTTATGAGTCTTGTTTACTCAGAAAATACATGGGCTAAATAGTGCAGTAATTAAACTCTAAGTATTTATTCTGTAGTTAGCTTAAAAAGTAGCACCACACTCTTGAAGGTCCCCACCTCAAGATGGTTAAAGCAAATGCTTTTGTGTTTTATACATGTTTAGCTAAAAAATACAACAGTTTTTTAGCTGTCAACATAACAAACTGTCTTTGACCAGAAACCTTCATTCAATATAAAAATTGTGTAAGAGTGTGCGTGAAATATTTTCATGAAATGTTTAATTAGATACATTCATTTTGGCTCTTAGGTCACTTGACTTGTTGTCTATATATTATATTTTTGGTTTGGCTAAAATACTACTTTGCTCCAGTGTAGATAAAATATGCTTGGCAGTCATATCATCACCATATATTCCTTCCTCTTAAAAATACAATGTGCTATGCATGAGCAGATCATTAACTTGGAGCCAATCAAAACACACCTCGTACAGTATTAACTGTAATTTATTATGTGTGTGCTGATATTGCCATTATGATTTTCAGCTTTGGTACTGAAATATTTAGCTTTGGTTGCTGAATATAATCAGCAAGATAAGAGGTTTTGAATATGATTATTTGAAGCTTTTTAAACAGTGAGAAACTAGGTTGAAAAGAGCATTGGCAGCTAAAAACAATGGACCTTTTTCTGTACTAAATACTATAGGTAATGCTATATTTTTCTATTTATAAGTATTTATAATTTATTCTAAGGATAAGTACTTATCTGATTTCTGAAACATTATCATTTGTAATAGGTACATTATTTAACTTCTCAAGACGTGTTACTATCTTGGCTGAGGGATTCTAGGTAAATTATAAATAACAAATTGAAATTCTGTTGTTTCTAGTGTGTAGTTTTAAAGATTATGATCTCAACATTCAAATTTAGGTTTCTCTTTTCTTTATAAAATGACTGCAATAGATTCATAAACAGAAATTTAAATGATGCATGTGTACTTTCAAAAGCTACTATGTATTTGGCATCCTAAATTAAATAACTTAATGTAATTCACAGAGTAGGAAAAAGGTAATTAAAAACATGTGCAGGCTTAATTTTTTTCTATCTTGTGTTGCCACATAAGTCTTCAAGGAAAACAGGACCAATGTGCGCACCTAAATGAGTGTTGATTTGACAATTTGGTTAAATTTACACTTCTCATCGGTGAATAGAAGCTCTGTTTCAGCAAAATAAAAAGGGCGAGTTCAGCATTTACTTCAAGTTATGAAGAGCATTGAGTTTATCATACAAGAGGCAACTGAAAATTCATTGTAAACTGTAGTATAATAATAGGAAACATCCTATTTTACCTCCAACACTTGTGGAATCAAATTCCTAAAGACAGGCAGGTACAATAACTAATTTGATAGGATATGTGGTTAATTTAAGGCAGTAACTATCCAGAAGAAAATTTTAACCTCTAATGATGCTCTTCCAAATATATATGACTGATAAAAACTGGAATTCATTTTTCCATGCACATTAGCTCTCTGCTAACCTAATTACCAGATTATGATTCACAAAATCTTCTTGGAATCAAGTGAACAAATGATGCATATTCTAAAAAGTACATGGTTTAAATGAGTTGATATATTTCTATAATCCTTAGTATATCTGAAGCTCACAAATAAGGATTTCATTTTGTGTTTGAAATATAATGTCTGCTGTGTACCACTGTGAATTCAATGCAGCAACAGCTGATAGTTCAGTTTGTACAATGATATCTGAATAACAGATGGAACACGGGTTTTATTTGTAACTTCATGAAAATAACAACACTGGAGAATTTAACTTATATTTTTTGGTAACAGCTTTATGGAAATATTCATGTCCCACACAATTCACCCACTTAAAGTGTATAATTCAATGGTTTATAGAATGTTCATACAGTTGTGCAACTATCACCACAATTAATTTTAGAACATTTTCATCATCCCCAAAAGATACCCATGCCCTTTAGTTATTTTCCACCAACTCTCCTGTCTTACCCCCTGTTCCCTCCTCTCCAGGTCCTAGGCAACCAATAATCTACTTTATTCTAACAGATTGCTTATTCTGGAAACCCTATCAATTTTAAATGGAATCATATATGTGGTTTTTTATGACCAGTTTCATTCATGTAGTATAATATTTTCGAGATGTATCCATGTTGTATCATGTATCAGTATAAATTCTGTTTAGCAAGGTTTGTATCTCAATTTAAGCAACTGAATTGTTAAGGTTAGATTTTAAAATTTAGAATTAAAAAAGTCATGTATGACACAAACACATGCTTACACATAATATATGATAATGCTACTAACACACTTTGATTTTCCTTTGACAATTAAGAAGATACGGCTGGGCGTGGTGGCTCACGCCTGTAATCTCAGCACTTTGGGAGGCTGAGGTGGGTGGATCAGCTGAGGTCAGGAGTTTGAGACCAACCTGGCAAAATGGTAAAACCCTGTCTCTACCAAAAATACAAAAATTAGCCAGGTGTGGTGGCAGGTACCTGTAATCCCAACCACTTGGGAGGCTGGGGCAGGAAAATCGCTTGAACCCGGGAGGCGGAGGTTGCAGTAAGTTGAAATAATGCCATTGCACTACAGCCTGGGTGACAAAAGCAAAAGTCCATCTCAAAAAAGAAAAAAAAAAAAAAGGGTATTTCTGAATCATGCTTCACATGCTTATATATATTGTATTTGAAATTAATTTTTATTTTTCTTTCTGGCAATGTCTTATTCGTATTTTAAGACTCTTCTGAAGTGTTACCTCCTCTGCAAAACCTCGCCTGATTTCCTTTCCCCCTTCTATCCACCTGTTGCTTGCTTTGGTGCTGTACAGCACAGTAAGAATACCTGTGTTAGTACTTATGATCACTTTACAATGAAGGCTTCCAAAACATAGTGTGTTCCTTGAGGTCAAGGGTAGTTTATTTCTTTACTTTCCCTCTAAAAGGAGCCAGGATTAAATAACAATAGGGGATACTTATATTACTTCTAAGCACAGTGATTACTTGTATGCTCATTAACATATGGCAAAACAAATCTGGCCATTAGCAGCTTATGCCTTATGATTTAGAATCTGATGTTCTACATAAAACAAAACACCTTTGTGAAGTATGACATCTTTACTTCATTAATTTATTCAACTTTCTAATTATATACTTACTTTGATTGCAAATTAAGCCATCAGATATGTTCTGGTGCTTTGATTTGTACAGAACATGGTGTATTTTATGGATATTGAGACTAATTTCACTTGTTTTCAACACAGATTTACGAGCAACATGCTAGAGTGTTGGGGTTACAGCAATGATGAAGACAATGCATACAATCTTTGCTTTTCTTGAGCTTATGAGTCCAATAGAGACAAACTGAGGTTACAAAATAATGTAAGTGCCATAACAGGCAAAGTATAGGACACAGAGAACAAACACTACACCTACATTCTGGAGTCAATAAAGGATTCCTAGTAGAACTGATATCTAATCTGATACCTGAAAGATAAATTATTGGTAATAAAGTAGGGTGGAGGATATTCCTACCAGCAAAAGAGAACATGAAAGGGAAAAGCAGACCAGTCTACTGGTAATTTAAATTTGTGATGATGGTGGCTTGAACTAGCGTAGAAGCAACAGAATATAACAGAAATATATAGATTTAAGAGCTATTTTGGAGGCACATCCACAAAACTCTGATTCTTTCGATGAAAGAAATGGGTGAGATGAAGAGTTAGGAATCAAAGAGAAGCACAAGTATCTGCCTTGGGCAACTGAAAGAAGGGTAGGGCCATTCACTGAGATAGAATGTGGGTTGAGGGAAGTAATCTTGGGGATGAAAAAGAGGTTGGGAATTAATAGTTCAGTTTAAGACATGTATTTCAAAGTATCTTTGGATAAGCATGTAGAAAATACCAGCAGGCCATTAGATATACAAACTCAGTATTTAAATTAGGAATCTGATACAGATTAATACTTAAGTGTGCTCAGGAGGGAGAAAAACAGTCAGAAATTAGAGCTATAGTAACACAAAGTACTGCCTAAGGCAAATGTGTCAAGAAGATCAATAATAAATCCTTAAGGCACACCAATAATTAAGAGACTGCCTTGATAGGTAGGTTAAAAACTAGAGGTAGTTCACGGACACTAAAGAAAGAAAAACTTCTAAGGAGAGAGTGATTAGAATGTCAACTGCTCCCAAGAATCCAAATGAGACAAGGACTAGTAAGTTTTCATTTTAATTCAACGATGAGAATGTTATGATATTGGCAAAAGTATTTTGGTGTAGTGATGGGTTGGGAAAAGCCAAGCCCAGCTGAATAGAGGAATGAGTATACGGCAAGGAAATCAAGCAAATGTAGATCAGAGATTGATAGTCTGCAGGCCAAGTGTGACCTGCTTTCAGTTTTTGGGCAAAATCTGACCTGCTTTCAGTTTTTGTAAATAAAGGTTTATTGGAACACAGCCACACTGATTCTTTTATATACTGTCTAAGCCTACTTTTATGTTGTAACCAGCAGAGCCGTATAGTCTGCAAGTTTAAAATATTTACTATTTGGCCCTTTACGGAAGAAAGTTTGCCAACCTCTATTGTAGACAAATGTCTCAAGTTATTAGTTCTATTTACCAAAAGTGACCTAATAAGCATCCATATTTCTCATGTTTACTATGAGACTTGCCAGTTAGAAAGACCTGTTGTTGATATATAAGTGGAACTAAGTAAAAATCTGCTGTACTGAATACAGTCTAATTGCTCATCTCAAGGGTGAAATTTCAGATCCTCTCCACGCTCATTTAATATATTGCTGTTTTATGAGAAAGGTTGGTGACAGTTGCAGAGGTTGATAGAACATATCTTTGGGTAAATAAAATACATCACTTAGCTCATATTTACATACATTTTATGACATTAGTAATGACCGATATAATCTAAAATTCTCTAAGAGAAAACAAATGCAATTTTCAGATTGATACTTTAAAAAAAGTAAATTGTACCCTCAGTTTTCTCTGTTTTCTATAGTTTATTAATAATAAACACTTTTTTTTGAACAATGACTTTAGTTAAAGTATTTTATTTTAATGAGTCATTTATACACATGAAGTCAATAAAAAATTTGAGTGTCAGTTTTAAAACTCCAGTTCATCTACAAAGAAGTCAAAGGCTTAGATCAGAAACATTTCAATTGGGCTGTTCAGCTTTTGCTTGTTATACTGGTCTTTGCCTGGAATGACTCAGCATAATGAAGCTTCACAATTTGGTTTAATGTTTTGTATCTGTTAATGATTAGACAGGCTACATGCCTCTGTAGTCTAGTCATTAATATTAATGAGTTTTGTGACCTAGGCCAAGTTAATAAAACAAACTTTTAAATATCCTGTTTAAAAGTTCTCAATAATAATTTTGAACTTGAAATTGTTTTATAGAATTCTTTTATAGGGCTGGAAAATATACAAAGGTTTCAAAGACATCTTCTATCTTGGATGAGGAAAAATGACAGAATGGTGAGAGCATCTATCAAACATCGCTTTTTGATTACAGGTCACATATGGCTGGTTCAAAATCATATATTTAATGGAATAGGGAATTAAGACAGATTACGAGGAGTGTTCTTCAAAAAGCTCATGGAAAATGCATATTAAGAAAAAACTATGCATGGATTTCAAAATTCTTTTGCACCAAAATACACTAACTTTTTTACAGTATGTCTGAGCAGAATCTACTTTGAGGCACCAAGAAGGGTAAGACATCCATTTAAAAATAGCCCCTATCAGAGCAAAATGAATTCTTCTAAAAGTGAAGCAAGAACAAACATCACATTTATGATGAATTGTGGGTGAAATGTGGTGAAATCATTGGTGTTTACATTATAAAGACTTGATGGAGACAATGCCCAAAAGACATTAGCAGTTTCCAAATGGATAACTTGTTTTAAGAAGGGATGAGACAATGTTGAAGATGAAGCCCACAGTGACAGACCATCCACATCCATTTGGGAGGAAAAAAACAATCTTGTTCATGCCCTAAGAGAACTGAAAATTAACAGCAGAAACCAGAGCCAACACCACAGACATCTCAATTGGTTCAGCTTACACAATTCTGATTGAAAAATAAGTTCAACAAACTGTCCACTAGATGGATGCCAAAACTCTTACAACACCCAGATCAACTGCAGATAAGAACAGAGCTTTCCATGAAAATTTAAATGAGTGAGGTAAAGATTCTGAAGCATTTTGTCCAAGAATGGTAACAGGATATGTAATATGGCATTACCGGTATGATCCTGAAGACAAAGCACAATCAGAACAATGGCTACCAAGAGATGAAAGTGGTCCAGTCACAAGAAAGGTTATGGCAACAGTGTTCTGGGATGTTCAAGTCATTTTGCCTACTGACTTTCTGGGAGGCCAAAGAATGATAACATATGCTTATTAGGAAAGTGTTTTGAGAGCATCAGCAAAAACTTTGGCAGAAAAACACCTAAGAAAGCTTCACTAGAGTCCTCCTCTGCCACGACAATGCTCCTGCTCATTCCTCTCATCACACAGAACAATTTTACAAGAATTTCAATAGGAAGTCATTAAGCATCCACCTTACAGACCTGATTAGGCTCCTCTGACTTTTTATTTCCTGATCTTAAAAAATTCTATAAAGAACATCCATTTTTCTTCAGTTAGTAATGTACAAAAAGACTACACTGATATGGCTAAATTCCTCAATTCCAAAAGAACTAAGGGATGGTCTAAATGGCTGGTATTATTGCTTACAAAAGTGTCTTGACCTTCATGGAGGCTATGTTGAGAAATAAAATTTGTATCTTTTATTTTTATATTTTAATTCAATTTTTCCTTGACCTTTTTGAAGTACCCTCATATTCCATAGATGACTGAATACAACATGGAAACAGGTTAAATTTGTGTAATCCCAAAGTAGTTGAAAGTAAGTTTTACTTTCATGTCAGATCTGAGCTAACAAATATAAAACTGAGAGGTTGGTGGTTACGAAAAAATAACTCATTTGTATCATGGAGTTGGGAAAAAGTAAATGATTTTGTAAAAGTGGAATGTTTGTATGGAGCAATATGACTTAAAGTAGGGTGAAATAATGGCCTAAGAGTTTCCTTCTAGACATTTAAGCAGGGGCTGACTTAAATAAAAGTTTGCCAAATCTTGTAGAAGCAGCCAAGGACTATGCTGCAAATCAGAACTCTTCCAAGTAGACATAGGCTCCTTCTAATTGGTCTAGACTAATGTGAAACCATTATTTTTAGTAACAGAGATGACTAATGCCCTTCTTAAATGTTGATCTTCCATCCTGGTAGCTTAAGAGTAAAAACCACATTAAAAAACGTCATGCTCTCAGTCTGGTCATGGTTTAGAATGTTAATCCAATTCATGGAGAGTACTTATACTTATGTAGTAGAAACAAGATTTGAGATAGGAAATAAAAGTACACAAAGGGTACTAAGCAGAATTAGTATATATAAAGATATAGAATCTATATATAATCATAAATATACATGTGTATATATATAATTTATATATAATCTTTATTATCTTTATTTCAGACCGGGTTTCACTCATTGCCCAGACTAGAGTGTAATGGTGTGATCTCGGCTCACTGCAACCTCCGCCTCCCAGACACAAGTTAGTCTCCTGTCTCAGCCTCCCAAGTAGCTCGGATTACAGGCACGTACCATCAAGCCCAGCTAATTCTTTTGTAAATTCAGTAGAGGTGGGGTTTCACCAAGTTCATCAGGCTGGTTGCAAACTCCTGACCTCAGGTGATCTATCCACCTCGGCCTCCCAAAGTGCTGGGATTACAGGTGTGAGTCACCGTGCCCAGCCTAATTTATATATAACCTTTATATAATGGGAATGATTACATAAAGCAGCAGCATTCCTTTTCTTTCTAGTCCCCATGCCACTACCTAATCTAAGCACTCATTTTTCAGAAATCAGAATGCTGAATTTGCTAAAATTTCTTTTCTTCAGTATCTCCATTCTCTAGACCATTCTAAATGCAGATGCCAAATTCAGTTTTTCGAAATGCCACTCTCTACAAAAGATAGTCAATATCTTTTCCATAACCAACTGTAAAGTTCTACCTTTTTTGCCTAGAATTTAAAGCTTTCTATAAACTGGTCCCAGTCTAATTTTTCCTTTTTCAATTATGAAATATTTAAAATGTTAAAATAACAGGAACTAATAAATGAATGTAACAGATACCCTGTAACCCAACACCGAGATATAACAATGTATTAACTTTTTTGCTTTTGAAAAGCCTAAATAAAGCATCCAGTTAAAGTGTGCCATTTATCCCATCTCCTTCCCTTTAGTAAAAGGATAAAACCTTGCTGTAAATAAAAATGTAAAGTAGGAAATAAGAAACAAGGAACAAAATACTTAAAAATATAAAAACATAATTCTTCATTATGTCACAATACGAATAATTTCTAAAAATGCTATCCATTTACTAACCTTAGATTAGAAGGCTTGAAAGTCAGAAAATAACAATAAAAATGGCAATTAATACATCTTTTCCCTTCCTTTCAAATTTGTGACAGAGGTGAAATTAACCTAGTTTCTGGAGATGGGATTAAAATACGCAGAAATGGGGTAAAAAGTATATATTAATTCTCTCATCCTCATCCCTTATTCCTCTAACAAAAAGTTGAGAAGACTGGCAAGTCAGACTAGGAAGGGTGCTTTAATAACCTATATGTATGCGAACCAAGATGGCTTACAACCTCAGCAACCAAAATAATTGGCAAAAATCATGCTTTCTTTTGTGCACTTATGGAAAAGCTGGGAGGAAGGGGAAACTTAAGAAGAGGTTAAAATACTTGAGATGAATCAGTACACAAGATAAGGGAAAACCATACAATTTAAAACATATAATTATACAAATACCATAAAAAGTAATATTAAAATGCCTGAAAAAAATACCAGGTAAAAATATGGCTTGGACTAATCCAATTTTTCCAACTTGAACTACATAAGATTTTTTATTTTACTGCCTGAAATCTAAAAGTCAATATAACCTATAAAGTAAAATGTGAAAGTCATCAGGAGAAATCATACCGTTTAACAATCTCAGTATAACTTGGTTCATAAATTGGGGCAGGAAATCATAGGTTTGGTGGGTGGCCCAAAATTTCTCCAAGTGGATTAGCTTTCCCCTTAAAGGCTTAGGAGAAAATCTTTCCTCTAGAAATACTATGATCAGAAAACACTATTTCAGTACTTTGAAATAAAGTGCATAATAAAGTGTATTTTTTATACAAGTTTTGTTTATGTCAGTTTTTAACAAACATAAATGTGGGAAAAATTCATGATAGTAAAAACAAATTTTTATTCTGAGTGCAACTATCTTTTGTTGTACTTTAAATATTGACAGATTATGGAAAGAGATTTAAATTAAAGAGCGTAATAGAAGTAGTTCCTATAGAAAGTAGGTTTACTACTGCTGCATCAACTCAGATCTATTAGATCAGCCTACAGATAATGTTAAGATTAGATGTAAAACATAATACCCATAAAATATTTTATAACATTTTCATATAAAATAAATGTTAATCCTTAGCATCTTTGCCACATTTCAGTTTGGTTAACTCCTTTCCATTGAAATATACCTCTTTAGTCAAAAAGAAAAATGTAACAGCTTAACTTTTAAAAAAATCTATAATTTGAATCCATAATATCCCAAAAATTATATAAATTTCTAATTTTAAATGAAAACATGCATTACATCCAAAGGTCTGCATAGGCATAAATATTTTTCTTTTTCATATAGTCAGATTAACTTTGGGCACTGCATTTTCCTCAAAACAATCCTTTGTTCTGATTGCTCCCTTACGGAGAAGGTTTTCCTCTAATTAATTTCACTTGACAAAATCCTGCCCATTCTTTAAGGATCAGTTAAAACATTTCTTCCATGAGGCCTTCCCCACCTCCCAAAAGGAATGCATCTCTTTCTGAGCACCAGTGTCTTCCATATTTGAGCCAGTAATGCAGCACCTAACACATACTGCCTTACGGCTTTTTTTTTTTTTCCCTGAATATGTATTACCACTTTTCTAGTAGGATGAAAGCTTCTTAAGGGTGGGATCTTGTCTTCATTTTAGTATAGCACAGTGGTTAAGAGTGTGATCTCTGGTGTCAAACTGCATGTGTTTAAGCCAGTCTTCCCAAATCGCTGGCTGTGTGATCTTGAGCAAATTGTGAAATATTCTATGGCTCATCTGCTTCATTTGTAATATGGGATAATAACAGCACCTACTTGACAGGGATATGAGGACTTATTTCAAGTGTTTGCAATCACTGTCATCATCATCATTTTTTATGTTCCACATGTACGTAGCCCAGGGCCTTGAATACAACAGATGTTTAATAAATGCTTGTTAACTTGAATTTTTTTAAGTTTTCAAACTAAGTGAAAAATAAAGCCATGCGGAAAATGCTGAGTAAGGAAAACAAAAACTCTCATATGTAATGTTTTAAATAAGCAATAAGTAGATAAACTTAAGTACATAGATAGTTATGTAAATGTCCCAAAAAATTACTTTTTGGAAAGTATGTAACATCACTGCTTAAATATAACCTAAATATGATTACTATTCTGAAAGCTATTCTCATACCTATAGGTTGTCTGAGAGGCCCTTTACATAAATAATCAAGGTCAATTTCAACAGTACTACCAGAATTTAACGAAAAATCTTGACTTTTGGGGACAGTGAAAAAAAAAAGCCAATATGCAGAATATTATGCTGTAGCAGAAAGAGCATGTGGAGAGCTGGCCTCCTTTCCCACATCACATTGCTTATTAAGTTGCAATTTCTAGCTCTCTTTAGATGTAATGTCTCTTGAACACAGACCACCAATAATGCAAAATTGTGTTATTTTGTGAAGCAGACAAAATGCCTGTAATAGAATGAGGCTATGAAATTCATTTCACTGGTGACCACATCCAGAGATTAAGCCATAATAATATCAAAAACATTTTCCCTACTTTTTTTAAAGAACACATGAAAACAAAATGAAATGTTAGCTACTCTGAATATAGGCAGTATCTGAGATTTTTAGGACATGAACATATTCATGATAAGCTATATGACTGCATGTCATTTACATGGAATGGACTTGCTATAAAAATCAAATAATGTCTTAGGCTGAAAGAACTGACCATACTTTGCATTTACATGACACCTATTTTTCAAGGAGCTCAAGATATTTTGCAAAATCTGACAGAAATGGTATATCTCTCCATCAAGCACCTAAAGAAAAAAAATGTTAAGAAAAGCATGTGAGAAATTAGCAATACGGGGCAGTGCTCAGACCTATCAGTCATATAGGAGATTACAATGCTGTGTCTGTTATGTAAACAGGTGGGTCTCAGGCTTCTGTTTTCAAATCAAGCCTTGACTTGACCTTTACATGACTTTGTAGTTAACGCTCTTGCATGATCTGATAACAGAAGAGACAGAGAGTTGTAGAAAATATAATCTTTGCATGCTAAGTGCTACAGTGAATGTAACAGTAATATCAGTTGCTGTGAAATGAATTGTCAAATTACAGACCTAGATTTTAGTGAAGGGACATCCTGATGCTGAGCTTTCACTAAGCAGTAATTTTTGTAACTACTAAAGGGAATAAACTAAAATATTAAGCACTTCTATGGCTTCACACGTATATTCAAAATTTGACCTGAATTACAGCTCAACAAACCTGGAGAAGAAAACCCTCTTTCTTCCCCCAGCACCAAGTTCTGTACTTTAATCACTAAAATTCCTCTAAGAAGAATGTACACCTGAGAAAGCAGGACCAGATGGATTCTATACAGCAAGAGGTAGTTGGGAAATAGAAGAGTTTGACTTGATTTAGGGGCCACTCCTTTAGTTAAAGCTCCCGCATTTTACATAATAGGTATATAGGTTCACATTCTGAATAAAGTCTGGCTCTCTAAAAATCTTTTCAGGAAGTACAGTTTACTTTGTCGACAAAAAGAGTCAAACTCTGTAAAACATTTTAAGAGATTTATTCTGAGCCAAATATGAGTGACCATGGCTTGTGACATAGCCCTCAGGAGGTCCTGAGAACATGTGCCCAAGGTGGTCGGGGTACATTTTGGTTTTATATATTTTTAGGGAGGCATGAGATATCAATCAAATACTTTAAAGAAATACATTAGTTTGGTTCAGAAAGGCAGGACAAAGCAAAGTGGGCGGGGCGGGGAGGGCTTTCAGGCTATAGGTAAATTTAAACATTTTCTAGTTGACAATTGGTGGAGTTTATCTCAAGACCTGGGATCAATGGAAAGGAATGTTCAGGTTAAGATAAATGATTGTGGAGACCAAGTTTTACTGTGCAGAGGAATCTCTCAGAGAGATTCTTATCATACCTAAAAGGGTGTCTGGCTCTTAGTTGATTATCTCCCGGATCTGGAAAGAAAGGAAGGAAAACAAATGGGAAAGGGGATTCTCTATAAGATGTGGATTTTTCCCACAAGAGACTTTGCAGGGCAATTTCAAGGTATGGCAAGGAAATATATTTTGGGGTTAAATATTTTTTCCTTGTCTCACAATGTTATGCCAGAGTCAGACTGAAAAGTAAGTCATGATACATAGAGTCAAATAAAACCCATCTGATGAGAATTTATTGTTTTAGGGCATAACTCTCTAGATCCCTTAGGTAGGAATTTGGGTAAGATTAAAAAATCAGAGCTTAGTCCTCAGCTCCAATTCAAATGTATCTTAGTGTTTCATAGATGTTTTTTAAAAGTCCCCCAACAGCAAAAATATAAACTATTCATTTTCTAAAATATATGTATGTATAAGTAAAAACTGCTTATATATTCGTGAAGAATTTCTACACAACCATAGACATTTTAAATGATGGCAACCAATATCAAAACAAAAAAGCAAACAATTAAAAACTATGTTTAGCATGACAACCAGTATAAACCAATTTCAAACAATTTCATGTTTTCCCTTTGTAAGGTTAACTACTTATATTACAGCCACTAAAGATACAATTTCCAAAGCACTGTTTTCAAATTTTATACTTTTTTTCAAAAGGAAACAATAGTGTCTGATAATACTTACATTGGCCATTTTAAATGCCAGATTGTAACATATTTGACATAGAAATATTGCCAGATATTGTGCAAATGGGCCTAACTGGTACCTCAAATCATTTTGAGAATCAGCAATAATGAGGCTATAAAAAATTATCTTCATTTTGCTGGTACAAAATATAAAGGACAAAATGCTTAGGTATTTTATCTTCTGCTCACTTCAGAGTGAAAAGACTTGGGAATACATGACTTAATAAACAACACAAAATAATTCACTTTTATAATGAGTAGAGTCATACATTTAAACATAATTAACATACTTGAAAAAACTGGCCCTAAATTCAATCTTCAACTCTAAGAAAATCATATTTTAATTGCTAATGATGAAATGCAGGCATTTGTTTTGGTATAGTATTGGTAATTAAGAAACTGAAGAATTATGGATAAAACAAAAACACGTATGCGCATCACCTGTAAATCCTCTTAGGTCTAACTTTGAGCCGTTAATGACTGTTCTCTTTAAAGTTAATTTCAAAAGGCAACACGAAGAAATTGGTTCATAACATGTATTAAACTTCTATTCTGTTGAAAACTATATTATTAACTGATACTTCAGCAGTTTTGAGGGTGTAGAAATTTTAATCTAACAGGTAAGTGTAGGGCAAATGAAAATATACAAAACTAGATCCAAACAGAACAAGATGAGAGGAGACACTGATCAGAATAGCATAGCATCTGAAGAGGAAAAGTACTAGCTCTTTAGTCAGACTGCCTGTGTCTGAATCCTGATTCTACCACTTATTAGTGTGGCCTCAAACAAAGTAATTAACCTCTTTGCGCCTTATTTTCCTTACCTGTAACTGGAAAAAATAATACAAACTTACCTCAAAGGATTGTGTTAAAGATCATATGACATATAAAGTGCTTAGAATAGTCAAAGATACAAAGTAAGTGCTCAATAAAAATTAGCTAATTATTATTATTAGACTAAAGGGAAAAAAATATTTCTGAAACCAAAACAGTTAAGAATGGCTGGCCAGTGGAACCAAAGGTTGAAGAGAGATCCAGAAGACAGAGAACAGATACCGGAGCACTGAACCTACTGGTAAGATTTCAAAAAGAACAGTGTAAGTTGATAAGTGAAGATACAAGTTAGACCACTAAAAGTCTGGTTGTTGATGGGAATGAAGAAGCCAGAAATCTGTACATATACAAAAATATGGAAAATAAAGACAACAAAATGGATAAAAAGAAAGAAGAGGCAGGAGTTGGGTGTTTTGGTCAATAATAACCAGAAAGATGTCAAATAAGTGCACTGAAATAAACATTTCTAGTCATGGCAACATGTTTTTAGAGATACCCAGCTGCAGGCTGCACTGACCAATTTGATAAAAGAGTTTTACTAAGTTATGATAAGAATATACATCTACATTACTCATAGCCTTACCAGAAAATAAATATAAAATAAGGAGGATCGCCACCACCTGCAACAAGAAAATCCTCCAAATACCCACAGAACTCAGTGGTACCCTAGGCAAGATTAGTAAACCTTAAAAGGAAACAGCAATGGTCACATCTACAATTTTTATCTCCATGAGTACACCTATGATTTCTGATTGCATCCAGCTTTTCTGTTCAATAAACAGTTGTGAACATTATAATCGACTTCTTTTTAACCAAAACTAGTCATGTTGGCAAATTAGGTAGTACTAAGAAATTTAATTAGTTATAGCAGTTTTCTTTGTGAAATATGTTTTTACTCAGTTTTGGATGCAGGTGTACTTTTAAAAGTAAAGCAACAAATTTCCATAGGCTACTGATGTTTCTCAAGTAGGACTTGGCTTTACTAGAAAAAAGTAAAAGAGAAAAATAAAGTCAGATTTGGTAAGTCTTCACAAGGCATACAAAATCAATTGCAAAGGTTTGTTAGTAATTTTCAACATTCATAAAGAGAACATGTTTCTTCACAACTTTTTTCTATTTTTGAATAATGACAAACATACAATACTTATTCCACAAATAAACCCTAACTATATAAATGAAACTCTCTTCTTATTCTATTAGCAAATGCCTATTAGCAAACTTTGTTTCAAAATACCATTATAAAAATATGACAAATTCAAGCCTGGGGTCTAATATTAAATTCATTTTCCAAAAATGTAATTAATTAAAATGAAGTTATAAACAAATCTCTGTCCATTTTAGAAGACTGTTAATTTTCTTGTACAGATGAGCTACTGCTCTGCAGGACCATTAATATAACACCTAATTTTCTCTTTTTACTAAATCTTGCCTAGAGCAAGACAGTGAAGTTCTTTTATAATCTCCATTAAAGTACATGAGGGTTTACTTCTTTACTATTGGTAAGTTAAAATTTTCAAGATACTGACATGCCATGGCACTTTTGAAAATAACATGCCTACTAAATGGTTCAATATTGAATACATCAAAACTATCCATTTGCTACCAAGAAATAAAAATATCACCTTACGCAAGGTGTTCTTAAACAGGATGACTAACAATAAACATTACCAGGAAAAATAATAAATTGGTGATAGAGGCTAATGCTAAATAAATGTCCTCTCTAAATTCATTAAACACCAGCAATATTCAGCACATTTTTCTCCCTTTAAAATATGTTGATAAGCCTCTATTGAAATGGTTTCATCATCTCTTAGTTCTCTTAATTTCAAAATCTGTATTTTTACATTTTACTTTAAAAAAGAATGGATGGCAAATGAGGACACATATACTTCTTTTCTTTCCCCTCAAATTCCATATAAAATATATTTCTAAAAAGAAGACACAATGATAGTGCAGGAAAATAATACCACTGCAGACCAAAAATTCTGAAGAAGTTCTATAAACAACAACAACAACAACAACAAAATCAGAGGAGATGTGATTAGTTTAAAGGCAAAATCAGATTTGAGAAAATGCAGTTAAAACAAGAAAGTGTGAGTCTGCTATAGAGGCTCAGAGAAACTCAAAGCTCACGGTCAATAAATAACAAAAGCAGGAGTATATTTTCCCAAATGTGATTTCTGACTGTGGAGAGTCCCAGATTAGAGAAACAGAACAAGGTGGCAGCCAATTTATACAAAGGTAGTCCCAAACCCACGTGAAAAACTTCTGCAACCAGGAATACCCTGCCCAGCCATACCCACTTCTTTTGCCCTACAGTTACTGGATGAAGGCTTCTGTAATGAGAATCTACATACCCCAAGAAGTATAAAGGGATTCTCATTTGGGCTGATGAAATATATACTCTCCAGCCACCAAGACTGTTCAGTCTAGGCTCTCAACTATTCAGCAAACACCAACCAACCAAAAATCACCAAACACTTGAGGAAAAATTAGCAAGAAAGTCACCAAACTTAACATATTGAAGAAATAACACTCAGCAGAGTAAAAGAAACAGAGGAAAATGTTAACTATAATTGCCATTCTCAGTGAGATTTGAAAAGATAGCACACTGACAAAAAGAACAATTATGAAAAAGAGCGCTACAAAATTAAAAACATGACTAACAAAATAATGACAATACAAAGCCTTAAAAAAGAAACTGAAAAATTAAAGGACCTTTGAGACCAGACTGGCCAACATGGTGAGACCCCGTCTGTACTAAAAATACAAAAATTGGCCACACATGGTGGTGTGCACCTGTAATCCCAGCTACTCTGGAGGCTGAGGTGGGAGAATCACTTGAACCCAGGAAGCAGAGGTTGCCGTGAGCCAAGATTGTATCAATGCATTCCAGCCTGGGTGACACAGCGAGACTCTCAGAAAAACTAACTAACTAACTAACTAACTAACTAACTAACTAACTAACTAAATAAAGGACCTAGAGGAGCTATAAGACAAAGACAAAAGATCATTTAGAATCCACTGCAAAATGAGCAAATATAAAGTAAGAGAAAAGGAGGATAGATCTAGTTCTAGTAGCTACTGAATGAAAGAATAAAACAAAGAGAACTGAGTAGAAAAAGTAATCACAGAAATAAAAGAAGAAAACTTCCCTTAGCTAAAGGTAGATTCAGGTTTCAGAAAAAAGCAGAGGTACAGGGAGAGGCAGCTAAGGAAAAGCATTAATAATATGGCATCCTAGTATAATATCAAACCCCAAGGATAAAAATTCCAAAATCTTCCAAAGAGAAAGAAAGAAGACGAAGGGATGAAAAAGGATCATCTACAGTGGTACAAAAATTATATTGATATCAGAATTCTTTTTAGCAATATTAGAAAAGTCAATAGAATAGTATTTTCAAAGATCTAAGATCAAATTACTTAAACACAGAACTCTATGTCAAGTCTAATTAGCAATGAAATGAGAATAAATATACATTTTCAGTCATGCAAAGACAGGCTAGTTTAATACCTTCAGATACAATCTAAGAATTATTTAATGATCAATTCTAGTAAAACAAAAAAAAATCAATCTAGAGAAAAAAAGATGTGGTGGTGTCCAAAAAGTAGTAAATTTAAATAATTATTTATGCATAATTTTAAAAGGAAATAATCTAAAATTAAAATACAAAAGTATTCTAGAATAGTAACAGGGAGGAAGAGAATAAATGTGCTATAGATCTTGTCTAGGGGAGGAATAGATATGCTACAAAATTTAAGACATCATTAGAAATGAGTATTGACATTCAGTAAGAGTGAAGGTTTCAGATGTGTTCAAACTACAATTTTTATTCTTTAAACAAGCAGATGTCCATGAATGGAAAAGAAATCCAATTTACATACCTTTAAATTCAATATGAATTTTGCTTTTCTTCAAATATACTCATATTTGTAGATCTGTATTGATATGTAAACATTATTTACCATTATACCATTCCTGGGGCTGCTGAACCCTCTTTAAAACAAATTGGACAAAAATGATTACAGATAGCCTTGAACATTCTACATGGCACAGAACCAAATAATGAAATTGAGTATATAAAACTGTGATTCAAAAAGCTTCAGGATTAATTCTTGGAAAATTACTTCTCCCCAAATTCAGATGACCACAAAATCTTTATCTTCTAGGCACATTATACAAAGTGGTCCACATATTAAGAATCTTAGAATTTTCTGTTGCTGATATTTCAATTAAAATTGATCTGAACCCACCATAATATTCCTTTTGATATATTATTTCTTTCTGAAAAATTAACCTAATTTTGAAAAGAGCTGATCGCCTTAAATGTGTTTACAAAAAAGAACATGAAGTCTTAAACTAATACCATGATTTCAGGTAAAGGGCCCTCTGCTAAGAAAAATGCTGAGGGTCTAAATGAGCCTTCCATTTACTGTGTACTCCTGTGTACTCATTAAGAGCAAACTACCTGTCAAAAGCTGTTTTGTCTTATTGTTTCGCTTAAATGCCCTCCTATGCATTTTACTTTCATAAATTTCATATGAAAATAAATAAATACTTCTATACCATGGAGTATCTGGAACTGGTTAGTATAGAAGTTGAAAATATTATTAGGAGAAAAACAGAAGCAGTCCATCTTTTTACTCAGTAGACAACAAGCTTTATATTTAAAAATCTCTATAAAGGCCCTTTGTAAAGGTTGAGCATCCCTAATCTAAAAATCTGAAATTCTCCAAAATCTGAAAGTTTTTGAGCACTGACATGGCACTACAAGTAGAAAATTCCGTAAGTGACCTCATGTGATGGGTTGCAGTCAAAATGAAGGAACACAGCACATAGTTTATTCAGAATGTCTCCTCATCCCTACAGGACCCATTTCTTGGTCCCTCAAGTGTTTCCAGTATGTCTTCTTATCTAAAAAATAAAAATAAATACAGTGTAGAGTAACCTTTCAATAAAAACAGCATTGTAGGTAAAGTCTGAAAGCCTGCCATTGTTTGTTGTTGTTATTGTTTTAACAGCTGACACAGGTATTCTGGTGATGCTATTATGCTGCTTAGTTACTCTGAACTCATTTTTTTCACTGTTAAGTACATATGTGTAAGTCTAAGAAAATGGTTATCAGTAACATACAAATTCAGAGTCAGGAATGATAGTGATGCCAAACACCACAGAGTGTCCACATGGCTGGCTGAGAAAGGGATACCTTTGCTTTCTGATGATTCAAGGTATGCAAACTTTGTTTAATGTGCAAAATTATTTAAAAGATTACATTAAATTATCTTCAAGCTACATGTTTATGGTATACATAAAAAATGAATTCATGTTGAGACTTGGGTCCCATTCCAACATATCTCATTATGTGTATGAAAACATTACAAAATACAAAAAAATCCAAAATCTGAAACATTTCTGGTTCCAAGCATTTTGGATAAGGAATACTCAACCTGTATATTGTTTCAAATGCCAAAGATGGAGATGAGAAAAATGCCCATCCTTTGATTTCTTTAAATATAAATCTAAGAACCTTTAATCAAGATTATTCAGATCTTAACTGTCATAGACATGCAAAGGGAATTTCTATAGCACCCAAAATAGAAGGTGTTACAGTCTATTATAGATTAAAACCAACACCTAAATTAAACTTCACTATAATCATGTTAAAGCTACTGACTGTCAGACACAGAAAAATAATATTCTTCATATACTCAATAACCTCAAAATGAACAGAAGTTCTATACCACCATTTGAAGTTTCCACTCGTCTCCAAGATCAGTCCCATTTGGTGATTCAAAATCATTTTGGACAAAACATGGTTAACTCTCATTATATTGTAGATTCTTTTCTTCTTCTTAGATATCCATTCAGAAGACAGGTACAGCATTTTAATAAAATAAAATATTACAGACATCACCCTTGGGATATTTTTTCAAATGCTTTTGGAAAATTTTTATAGAAGGTAATTTCAGTCATGCATATTTGGGCTAATTTATTTAGCTGAGATTGAATACAAAAATAGCTCAATATGCATATCCATGAAATTTAAGGAAATGAGAAAAATTAAGAGTGGATCTAACTGCAATGTTTCTGAACACTACATTCAATTCCCACTACTAAATGGTTTAAAGATAAGAATTATGTTCTTCTTTTCTACTTAATGAGACTAACATTTCTTAATGTTTTAATAAAATATTCTTTATGTCTTACAGGCAAAAAAGATACAACCCGAAAAAGTAAGCATTCATGGGTCGTATCTTTTTTGCCTGTAAGATATGAAGAATAAGTAACTGAATTCATATATTCAGTTAGCATATATGTACACTATTGAATAACAGTGTTAGCTTATGCTATTATTAAATTCAAACTAAGATTATAAAATGTAAAGACTAACTGTTCCTAAATTATATCTCATCAATATATTAGCAAATGTCTTCAGAGGAAACAGTTGTTTCCGTAGACGCTTAAGATTCGACTACTTCTCTTGAAAATAGAGTCTGCTTTAATTTGTGAAATATCTGTATAATGGGGAACAAATACCTAATGAACAATAAACTGAAGGTGGTAAGAACATAATGGAAAAATCAAGCATTTAAACAGCCAGCTTCAGAAAACAATGAACAAGCATAAAAATAAAAAATGCACCTATCTTCTTGCCTACTTGGTAGCATCAATTAGGAGCTCTGCGCACATGGGTAGCTTTGGACACGGGCAAGCTTCGCTTTAGGCAGGAACTTAAATGAACTGGTAGGAAAACTGCACCTTCCCCACCCACAACCCAAGCCAGAATAACGTAGGCTTAGTTGTGGCATGCCAACAGGCATGACAGAAACGTCACTCTTTCCCATATGGTTCGTTGCTCAGAAGAACTAAGATCAGACTGGTTTCTAATCTGGGTTGCAAAAGTGAAGTAGGGGAGCCAATTGCCCCAGTTTCAGATATGGTCCTTTAATTGAGTCTCCTGTTTTGAGCTCTATATCTTCATCCTTGCAGATTCTCAGACCAGAGACTCTCGAGGGTTCAGGCAGGCTGATCATTTCCCTCCCATCTCCTCCTCTGCACTGCTTGTTCCATCAGTTAGCTCATTCCCATTTTTCCTTCTAGTAATTTCTTGAAAACATACAAGTGCTAGTAAGTCTCTCTGATTTTCTTTGCTCCATGGATGTATTCTTTTACGTATATGACTCTATGCCTTTGTTTTAGTGAGGTGTCAGGAAGGATAAGAAGTCATCATGTATGCTCAGTCCTCCATCTTCAATCAAATAGAATTTTTTTTCCTTTTTAGCCAAACTACTTCCATGTAGTATCTCCAATTGTGTATACAAATCTTGTCTGCTAACCCATAGAACAGCTACCCTTTCTAAGAACAAATAAAAATGCCACAGCATTTCAATATAAATTGTATATGAATTGAAAATTATACCTGAAAGATAACACATTATTATTACTATACCCAATGCATAATTAAGAAAACCAATTCATCTAGTGAATCTCAAAAAGATTCAGTTTGTTTCAGGTTCAAAAGTTTCCTTACAAACTAAAAGATAAAAATGTAATTTTTTCCAGTTATCACAGCGATTGAATTAGCTCCAAGATAATCAAAACTAGACGTTTGAAAGTAAAAAGCTAGATTTCTTTCAAAACAGGGAATGAATAAAAAAGATCAACTATGGTAATACATGGAAGTTTGAGGGAATATAAATTATCATTATTCATAAAATGAAATTTGAAAAATATAACAATATAAAAGTTGAACATTCTGGAAACATATTAACTTTATGATAAACATACCACTAAACAAATATAATTGTTAAGTGACTTATGTGAATCATAGATAATTAAATCATTATGTTGACTTTATTACTTTACTGTCATTGTCAGTTCATTTCATAAAATCAGATGTGGACCTAACCTCTTGCCAAGAATTCCCCCAAAAAACACAAATATAACAAGAAGCATAAGCCATATAAAGGCAACTAAAAATCTGTACTACATTACACACTCTATTTTTGAGATTTTAATTGGCTATAGTAAGAGAAAACTATTTTATAAACTATAATACAGTTTATTTGATATTAATCCATTGACCATCACAGTCGTGCCAGCATTATCTTTCAAAATTCAAATGTTTGTAACCCATAAGGTACAGATGTGAACATGGGGGAATTAACCCTGACTAGTCTCTTCTCATTTCTAAATTCTCTAGTCAATTTCAAATTCTCAATATTTTATTAATACTTTAGTACTTTACTACCATTACAAATAAGAATTCCTTTTTATTTAATATCAAAGTAACTTCCAAATCATTGTGATGCAACAAATATGATTAATTAAAATCTTCCATTGAAACAAATGAGCACTACAAAACTGGATTTTGTGGTTTGCCATGGCCAGGCCATTTGATTTATCCAGACACCCAACAGATGAAAGATACAAACACAAATCCACAATAATCACTGAAATAATGTTTGAGGACATACCTCAATATTTTCATAAAACAAAAATAAAGAATATTTCAATAAAAAGTAAATACTTCTTTGTAATTATCTGTTATCTGAAACAGCCCCAACCATAGCAGTCCCAAATATACCAAGGTAATGAGAATGTATGATGAAAAATGAAAAATATGACTTTAAAGGAAGGAATATGGATGGTAACCATATTCTGATGTGAATATATTTTTCTTTCACTAAAAACAATAAAAATTGCTAAAGACAATATCATTAACATTTAACACAGCTTAAAACTATAATAATGGGCACAATACCATTTACTGTTACTTATTATTACTTGGTTTTAGAAATCTCCAGGATGTTCAAACAAGATGTCAGTAACTTAAATTCCTTTTGTTTCTAATAATATGCATGGTGAGAAATTGCTTTTATGTTTTTTTCTGTCTCTGGTATTCCATTTCAATTTTGTCAGTATATTTCTGGATCCAAGAGATAGCAACATACATGAGTTGCTTCACACGACAGATTTTGTTTTTATTTTAGTGTTGTTTTTAAAGTTGGTAGAAAAGGAAAACAAGAATATCTGCACAGCCAGGCCATAGTAACTCAACTTTGTCTCTAACAGAACCAATAGAGACCTGTATGAATAACTGCTACATGGAAGGCCACTCCCAGAAATTGTGCAAGTCTTTAGACCAGGACAAACGTATTAAAACAAAACAAAACAAAATTACAACAAAAACGGAACTTCACAGCTATTTTGATGCCTTACTAGGGTCTGGCACACCTGGCATAGATCAGCATTAAGGGCTTTACTTTTTCGTATTTTCCTTTACCTTTCCCAAGTCTTCGTTGTAAATGACTTTAATTCTTTCTCTGTCAAACAGGCTACCTGCTTTACAAATGCCTAACTCTTAACATTATACTTTTTCTAATTACCCCTCACAGGGCTGCCTTGTAGTTCCATCTGTATCCATCTGTATCTGAACTGAAACTTTCAGTGCTGTCCAAAAGCTACACTTAAGTCAATTTATGCACTCCTAAATTGTAATTAAGAGAAATTCAAGGTCATAGAAGGATGACTATTTAATAAATATTCTGATGTGAGCACATGCTGGCTTGTATAGAGCTTAAAGAAAAATGCTCATTTATTTTTTGGCTTAGCACAGTATTTTCTACTCACAGCAGTAAAAGTGGTATTTTTGGTCAGTGAATATGATTCTTTAGTTTGCTTAGGTCTTGAAATTTCCATCAATAATTCTATGTACAACTTTTATTAAATTTATAGCTATTGCATAATTTTGATATTGTAAGTGTTATCTTTTTAACTTTTGAGTTCAGGGGTACATGTGCATATTTGTTACATAGGTAAACTTGTGTCATGGGGGTCTGTTGTACAGATTATTTCATCACCCTGATATTAAGCCTACTACCCATTAGTTATTTTTCCTGATCCTCTCCTTCCTCCCACCCTCCACCCTCCAATAGACCCCAGTGTGTGTTGTTCCCCTCTATGTGTCCATGTGTTCTCATCATTTAGCCCCCACTTACAAGGGAGAACATAAGGTTTTTGTTTTCTGTTCCTGCGTTAGTTTGCTAAAGATAATGGCCTCCAGCTCCATCCCTGTCCCTGCAAAGGACATGATCTTGTTCTTTTTATGGCTGCATAGTATTCCATGGTGTATATGTACCACATTTTCTTTATCCAGTGACAGGTGTTTAGCTTGATTCCCTGTCTTTGCTATTGTGAATAGTGCTGCAATGAACATACACATGTGTCTTTATAATAGAATGGCTTATTAATATATACCTTTGGGTATATACACAGTAATGAGATTGCTGGGTTGAATGGTATTTCTGCTGTAGGTCTTCAAGGAATCACCACACTGTCTTCCACAATGGTTCAACCAATTTACACTTCCACAACAGTGTATAAGTGTTCTCTTTTCTCTGCAACCTCACCAACAAATGTTTTTTTTTTTTGACTTTTTAATAATAATCTTTGACTGAGATGGGTATCTCATTGTGGCTTTGATTTGCATTTCCCTAATGATCAGTGATGTTGAGCTTTTTTTCATATGACTGTTGACCATATGTATGTCTTCTTTTGAAAAGTATCTGTTATATCCTTTGCCCAGTTTTTAATGAGATTGTTTGTTTTTTCTTTGGAAATTTAAGTTCCATATAGATACTGGATATTAGACCTTTATTGGATGCATAGTTTGCAAAGATTTTCTCCCATTCTTTAGGTTCTTTGTTCACTCTGTTGATAGCTTCTTTTGCTGTACTGAAGCTCTTTAATCAGATCCCATTTATCAATTTTTGCTTTTGTTGCAATTGCTTTTGGTGTCTTCATCATGAAATCTTTGCCTGTGCCATTGTCCTGCATGGTATTGCCTAGGTTGTCTTCCAGGGGTTTTATACTTTTGTGTTTTACATTTCAGTCTTTAATCCACCTTAATTTTTGTTTATGGTGTAAGGAAAGGGTACAGTTTCAACCTTCTGCATATGGCTAGCCAATTATCCCAGCACTATTTATTTAATAGAAATCCTTTCCCCATTGCTTGCTTTTGTCAGGTT
Organism: Macaca nemestrina; assembly: GCF_043159975.1. Lineage (NCBI taxonomy): Eukaryota > Metazoa > Chordata > Mammalia > Primates > Cercopithecidae > Macaca > Macaca nemestrina. Next base: position 64,015,718 of record NC_092130.1, read on the forward strand.
TGTTGAAGATCAGATAGTTGTAGGTATGTGGCCTAATTTCTGGGTTCTCTATTCTGTTCCATTAGGCTATGTGTCTGTTTTTGTACTAGTACCGTGCTGTTTTGATTACTGTAGCCCTGTCATATAGTTTGAAGTCAAGTAATGGGATACCTCCAGCTTTGTTCTTTTTGCTTAAAATTGCCGTGGGTATTCAGTCTCTTTTTTGGCTCCATATGAACTGTAAGAGGTTTTTTTTCTAGTTCTATGAAGAATCTCAATGGGGGTTTAATAGGAATAGCACTGAATCTATAAATTGCTTTGTGAAGTATGCCATTTTAAATATTGATTCTTCTTGTTCATGAGCATGAAATGTTTTTCCATTTGTTTGTGTCACTTCTGATTTCTTTGAGCAGTGTTTTGTAGTTTTCCTTGTAGAGATATTTTGCTTCCCTAGTTAGCTGTATTCTTAGGTATTTTAATCTTTTTGTGGCCATTGTGAGTGGTAGTGTGTTCTTGATTTGGCTCTTGGATTGACTGCTGTTGATGTGTAGAAATGTAAGTGATTTTTGCACACTGATGTTGTATCCTGAGACTCTGCTGAAGTTGTTTATCAGCTTAAGAAGCTTTTGGCTGAGACTATGTGGTTTTCTAGAAATTGGATTGTTTCATCTGCAAACAGGGATAGTCTGACTTCCTCTCTTCCTATTTGGATGCCCTTTCTTTCTTTCTCTTGCCTGTTTGCCCTGGCCAGGACTTCCAATACTATGTTGAATAGGAGTGGTGAGAGAGGGCATCCTTGTTTTATGCCAATTTTAAGGGGAATGCTTCCAGCTTTTGCTCATTCAGTATGATGTTGGCTGTGGGTTTGTCATAGAAGACTCTCATTATTTTGAAGTATGTTCCTTCAATACCTAGTTTACTGAGAGTTTTAAACATGAAGGGATGAATTTTATCAAATGCCTTTTCTGCATCTATTGAGATAATCATGTGGTTTTTGTCTTTAGTTCTGCTTATGTGATGAATCACATTTATTGATTTGCGTATATTGAACCAACCTTGCAACCCAGGGATAAAGCCTACTTGAGGGTTGTAGATAAGCTTTTTGATGTGCTGCTGGATTTCTTTTGCCAGTATTTTGTTGAGGACTTTTGTATCAATGTTCATCAAGCATAGTGACCTGAGGTTTTCTTTTTTTTGTTTCATTTCGGCCAGGTTTTGGTATTAGGGTGATGCTGGCCTCATAGGATGAGTTAGGGAAGAGTTGCTCCTCAACTTTTGAAATGGTTTCAGTAGAAATGGTACCAGCTCTTCGTACATCTGGTAGAATTCAGCTGTGAATCTGTCTGGTCCTGGACATTATTGGTTGGTAAGCTATTTGTAACTATCTCAATTTCCAAGCTCGGTATCGTCTGTTCAGAGATCCAGTTTCTTCCTGGTTCAGTCTTGGGAGGGAAGATGTGTTGAGGAATTTATCCATTGCTTCTAGATGTTCTAGTTTATGTGCGCAGAGGTGTTCATAACATCCTCTGATGGTTATTTGTATTTCTATGGGGTCAGTGGTAATCTCCCCTTGTCATTTCTGATTGTGTTTATTTGAATATTCTGTGTTTATTTGAATATTCTCTCTTTTCTTCTTTATTAGTCTAGCTAGTGACCTATGTATTTTATTATTTTTTTTTTCAAAAAACCAGCTCCCAGATTTGTTGATGCTTTGAGTGATTTTTTTTATCTCAATCTCCTTCAGTTCAGCTCTGATTTTGGTTATTTCTTGTCTTCTGCTAGCTTTGGGATTTGTTTGCTCTTGGTTCGCTAGTTCTTTTAGTTGTGATGTTAAGTTGTAAGTTAACTTGAGATCTTTCTAACTTTTGATATGGGCATTTAGTGCTATACATTTCCCTCCTAATACTGCCTTAGTTGGGTTCCAGAGATTCTAGTATTTTGTATCTCTGTTCTCAGTAGTTTAAAATAACTTCTTGATTTCCTGCCTTAATTTCATTATCTACCCACAAATCATTCAGGAGAAGGTATTCTATTTCCATGTAATCGTATGGCTTTTTTGTGTGTGTGTGTTTGTGTGTGTGTGTGTGTGTGTGTGTGTGTGTGTGATTTTTTTTCCCCATTACTTGTTAGGTGGTAATGGTGCAGTAGCATCTTAAAATACCTTACTTTTAAGATTCAGCTGGGGAACCTTCTCCTATTCTTTACCCCTCCTCAGATACTTCTCTATTGTACTCCCATAGTTCTTGTACATCTCATGACATATATCATTGTATTTTAATTTAATAAATTCATTTGTCTATTCACTATTCACTAGACTGGCTTCTTTGCATTATGAACAGGACTTCACATAGATGCTGGGACCTCAAAGATTTCTAATAAATACCTACTGAATTAAGGAAACATGAATTTATGTTCTATATCACGATGCTAGTGAAAATTTGTTATTGTGTTTATTTCTGACAATGAATAAACATGGGGTGTATCCTGTGTCCAGTGGGAATCAATTATTGATATCCAGTGATGTAGACAAGTTGTTTTAAAAAAGAAAAAAATGAAGGAAAGCAGTCTCTTCTTTTACCAGTCCCCACCTCAACCATATAATTTTATTTAAGGAAAAAGCTGTGATATCAATTTCTCTGTACCATCAACAGTTCTTGAAGTTGCCTTGACAAGCACAGACTTCTTGAATCAGTCCCAATACATGACATATAGATAATAATGTGTATGTGTAGACATCTTTAGTAGAAACAGCTTTTCAGATACTGACTTCACATTGTCTTCCTCTCAGCTTTCCATTGACTTCATGATTTCAGATACAGTTTCAAATTGCATCTTAATTGTGGGGCGTGGGGATGGTATTTAGTCTCTGGCTCCTGTTTTTTAAGGTTATTTCTGAGACTGCCTTGGAGTGGTTAAACCCAAAATAAATGCAGTTTACTGCCTATCACTTCATATTCTTAATATGGTTTTGCCAGCTTTTAGAGCCTCTCAGATGTTCTAAAATAAGGTCAAGCTGATTCTACATCCTATTAGTGGTAGGTATTAGTGCTGTCACTTTGGCAAAATGTTTTTGACTTGAGATAGAATCATTAATCTAGGGATATCTTGTTAATAAATTTACTGAATACTCACTTGGACTTTTTGATGTACCAGCTTTTAATACTACAGCTTTTTCATGTGAGCTAGTTTATTTCTGGCTGAACTGTATTTTTATTTAATTGTTTAAACATCAAGATACTTGGAGAATCATATTCTCCAACGTCTCCATAGTCTGACAAATAGGAATTTGTATGTTTTATAATTTCTAACTATTTTCCTCAAAGTCATTATTTCAGAAATTAAAATATCTAAGTTTTCACTTCTGGGGTGTTATTTTCTGGCAGTGGATATAAGACATTCTTCAATTCAGTTTAAAAGAGTAAAATTTGAAGTTTCTGTTTTCCTTAACTAGGCTATCCCTGAACACGTTTGTAATGCAAATTGAGTCAGTCAGATCTTGGCTTTCTTGTAACTATAGTCTGGTGGTCTTAAAAAGAACTGAAATCATATAGAGGATGTTACATGGTACAGAATGTAGTGGTTACCACTGTACTTTTCTATATTCATAGTGTAGTCAGCATTTAATTTTGAAATATGACAAGTTGTCTATCTGTTCCATTAGTAGTACTTCTTGGACATCACAATCACTTCAGGCTGTGCTCTTAATCCTGTCCAGGGCATTATTTAATGAAGAAAAATAGGATCAAAAGAAACATTTTAAAAATAAACATTTTAATTAGCACTTGAAAACTTAAGCACTTTCATTAATGTTTCCCCAGATGGAGTCCCTCAACTAAATCAAAATTTTATCTGCTTGTCAAGGTCCATCTCAAATGCATTTCTTTTTTGAAGCCTATCCAATGAGAATTATTATTTACTGTTCTTATATTATCTTAACACCATTTTTACGCCTTTATTCTAGTGAAGCATAATATTGTGAGATCAGGTATTTTATGCTACAGAACCCTTTCACCTCTAAAATCTTATCTGAAAAGCTCAATATATTAAAACAATGAACAGGCAACTTCTCTGGCTGAAGCAGAAGTAGGAAGGCTGGAATCCTATATACCTCTTTCTGCTCTCCCCTTTCATTCCCACTGGGTCAAAAGTACCTGTTAAGGACATAGTCCCAGAAACTGGCTGTTGTTCAAAATAATATAAGCTTTGGAAGCAGGCCACTAGCTATTGAACCTTGAGAATTCAATCTAAACTCCAGTTCCGTTACCTGTAAGATGATAATAATAATAGTGTCAAATCCTTAGGGTTGCTGAGAGGATTTCCTAAGATAACTGTTAAAATGACTTGCACAGTGCCTGGTATGTAACCCCCAATAAATATTTGTTAAAGTGATTGAAATTCTCAAAAACCACATAGCTAATTAATGGCAGAGCCAAAACTAAAACCTGACAAAGGCAATCTGTCTACTATATTATCATACTAATAGGCAACAGATATGCATATAGATACCTTAACAAAACTTTTAAAACTGAAATGACTTTTTCCCCTAAATCTTACTGTACAATTATCTGTTGTCTGTTATTAGATATGGTCAGAATCTTCATAATCATTGAGTCTCTCTGTGAAACCTACAGCAGCTATCGGCATTCACCTTCATAGCTGTTATCTTCAGAGTTAAGGAATGTATATTAGAGTCACCTTAGGAGATAACTCAGGGTCCTATGACTGCAGGTGACATAGGTCTGCCTTTCAGTTTAAGGTAAGACAGAAACTATTAAGGATTTTTTCACAAGTTGAGGGATCTTCTGAGAGGTTAAATTTACCCAGGCTCACTAAAAGCCAAATTGGCCAGGCACGGTGGCTCACGCCTGTAATCCCAGCACTTTGGGAGCCCGAGGCGGATCACAAGGTCAGGAGATCGAGACCATCCTGGCTAACACAGTGAAACCCTGTCTCTACTAAAAAGAAAATACAAAAAATTAGCTGGGCATGGTGGCAGGTGCCTGTAGTCCCAGCTACTCGGGAGGCTGAGGCAAGAGAATGGCGAGAACCCGGGAGGGGGAGTTTGCAGTAAGCCAAGATCGCACCACTGCACTCCAGCCTGGGCGATGCAGTGAGACTCCGTTTCAAAATAAAAAAAATAAACGAATAAATAAATAACAAATTAAAGCAGAGTGTGAGAAGATAGTTTTACCACATTAAGAACTAGACGGCTTATATTTTATTTCACATACAGTCTGTGGCACTTTTTAGTAAAGATTGTGTCAGTAAGTGAAGTTTTTTACTTTGGTACAGAGTATGCAGATTTTATGGTGGCTCACAAAATTACAGATATGTAGATATTTGCGGTTTAGTTAATTTCGCCCTAGTTCTCAGGCGAAATAAGCTGTTTTGATTTTGCTCCAGAGTCTAACCTAATCCTCTGTCTTCAGTTTTATTTTTAATGGTAGAAACTATTTCAAAGAAATGTCCACATGCAGTTAAAACTACTTTTCAATATTATAAGGAAGCAACAACTAGATCCTTTTTACTAAAGATGATACTCAACTTCATGTTCTAATTTCTTTGGCTTACATCTTTTTTCTGATGAACCTCAATTAGTAGTCCTGAAGTGACCTAGGAATGGAAACCTCTGCTTCATTCCTGTTCTAACCAAGGACCATAAACTAGTCACTTAATCTTACTGGGCCTCAGATTCCTCCTTCTTAATATGAGGAATTTGACTAAATAAATATAAAAAGTCTGTTTTAACAAAATATGGATCCACCTCAGGTTAAAGATGTAGAGGAAAATTAATCTTGTAGCCTGGAATAATTTTTCTTTATTTACATTTTAAGGAGCCAGCAGTTTATAAACAGTACACTATGCAGAAAGTGATTACCCATCATATTAGAACAATAGCTACAAGTTTGAAACCACCACTTGGCTTTTAAAATCTTAACCACTATTTAACCTTTAAGATGAATTACGCTAGTTGACCTAAGTAATATCCAGATTTACTGGAGTTTGATGTGTCTGTTGACACTAGTGATTCTTCTTTCTCATTCCTTTCTCCTGATTTCTTGCCTAGGACACCGAAGTGGGAGAAACTCTTAAAGTGGAACTTCTCAGGTTCTCTGTGCAAAGTTCTTATGCAACATGGCTAAAGAACAGCTGTGAAGAACTCCTATCAGTTGCATAAGGTTAGCTAGTTTTGGAGAACGATGGACCGCCCACCCCTCCCCCTCACCGCCAAATGTTTGACTAGAAAATATTTTAAATATTTGAGATATCACAATTTATAAGAATTATGTGTTTATGAAGTTTTCTCAGGAAAAGCTAATTTATAATTAAAATATTACAATTAATCTTTATGCTTGGGATAGGCAGATTTCAGGAGATTGCTGTATTCTCCCCTCTTTCCTTTGCCTCCATTCTTTTCTCTCTTCTCCATTCTGTTTATTTTGCCCTCCTCATGTCACTTTACCTCTCTCTTCCCATATTTTTCTTCATCTTTTTTTCTTTTTTGTTACTTCTTCCATTTCTCTCATTTTTCATCATCTGCCTGCCTACACTTTATGTTCTTATATTTATGTACCCTTGCCTTCTGTCTTTCCTTTGTTGAACCTGAAAGAGGACTCACTCTGGCCTCACATAGCGATCTACTGTTTTCTGCCTGTCTGTCCTTGTGCTCACTTTTATGAAGCAAAGTATAGGAGAAATAAATTCAAGGGTGTCCTTATGTTATGACACCTCAACTCTTCTACTCTGATACTACTACCAGCCATTCTGGACTCTATTCTCTTCGGGGGGAGTGAAAAATAAGCTAAGTTATAAGTTATAAGTAGATAGTACCAATCAGTTGAAGAAAAGAGAAAGTTTCTGCCTTGTCAATCATTTAAACACAGCAAACCTGGAGCAGTCCTCATGTCATGTATAGCTGTAAACTCTGTGAGAACAGGAGCACCCAATGTAGCACCCTGCTCTTATTGGTAGAATTCATTAATTTATGAAAGGTAATCGTAAATCACCTTATATGCTTAAATAGTTATGACAGGGCTTTTAATTGGTTTGCACATGGATTCTGATCAAATGACAGCTGCTATTGTTTCCATTGTTTTGACCAGCATTTTATGAATCTTCTAAATGTCGTGGAAGTTGGCATTACCTGAAAAGGCCACTCCAATACAAAGCTAAATGTTACAATAGTCAGATTTTATTTTCTTCCTGACTTTTAAAATGTATTGCTCAAAGAGAGGTAAAGCTCATATAAGGCCCATGTGAGCTGCTTTTAGCTCCAGAATCATGAGTTTTTTAAAAATTAAAAAAAAAAAAAAAAAAAAAAAACCCCTCCAATTTTCTCCCCTTTTCTTCAGTATCCATTGATTATGGCAATTCTAATAACTCTCACAAATGTGTGACTAAGTCTATGATGAGGCTTCTTTGAAGGGAAATCAACGTTTTGATGGGAGAAATAGAAGCTCATTTAAAAAGTATTTGTTACTAATGCCAACAAATTTTGTGAGTTTTGCTGGTTAACCAAGAACATATAAAAAATCCACTATGATTCTTGTGTGAAAAGAGTTATTTTGGTATAGGAATTTTGGTTGAAAGCCATGGTTTAAACTGAGTATAAATTTGTGATTGGCAAAAACACAAGCTTTGCTGTTTTGTTTAATTAAAGAGACAACAGTTAAGAACTTCATTGAGCTCTTCAATAGAAGACATACACTTTAAAAAAAAAATCAACTTGTTGATGCAGTATGCTGCTACTATGCTAGAATTGCTTTAATCTTGGAGAAAAACAAATTTTTGGAAACCTAATTGTAAAAGTTTCAAAGAAATTTAGGAACATCCAAATCGTTAGTCTAAACAACTGAAGACATTAAACAGATCCATATTTGTAAGTGACAGAAACAATTACTGGTTTATGTACTATCCAGTGGTACTATGTCAAAGCCCAGTCTCTCCTTCACAAACCTGGTTCTGTGCTTTGCTGGAATCATTCCCTGGGTGTTTACCCCATATAAGGAGTATGAACTGGGAGTTTTCATCTTGTTGCCAGTAGAAATAGATTTTTATGTCTTAAGTAGAATTGATATTGTTAAATTGAATATGACCTCCTGGGGAGCCTACATATTTTTTAATTTTCAAAACCAACTGTAAAATGTTGAAGTATAATATTAGTCCTTCTATGGCACATAGGGTACTTACTTATGAGGTTCTCAGAACAGAAGCCTGAGGTTTGTCGAATAAAACTTCATGGGAATTTAAGCTGGTTTCTAATTATTAATATGTAACATTTAGGGAAACATTTCAAAATTACATTAAACCAGTTAAAACTGGTCAGGATGACATATAATAAAATCATCAAAGATTTGAGAATTGCCTAATTTAAGTTCATTCAAAACTCTTGCCTTTTAACCCATTAATCATGAAAAATTCTGTTCTTAATTGTCATGCAGTCCAGTAAACATGAGCAGTTTTTCTGTCATCAATGCCATGAACAATCTGACAATTTCCTGATAATGTTTTATTATAGTGGCTACAAATAATTCTGGAAATTGTATTTTAAGACATATCTTGCTGAGAAGCATTGTTTCTTCCAGGAAGTAACCTTTCATATTGGTCTAAACAGTTCAAGGAGATGGCCTCCTATTGGAACTCTAGGGCATTACTATTTTCAGACTTTGTTTGTGTGCAACATGAGCCATACTGATTTACAGATAATATAAATTTATTCAAAACAAAATACAGTAACATTCTGGGAGCAGATTGCTTTTACTTTTATTAAATTTATCTTTATTACAACTAAGAAAATTGCTTTGAAACAATGACATTCTGACCCCTTAGCTTTGTTGTCATTTAAAATCTTTCCTGAAGTTTCTACTGTTATTCTAACTCTTCTCAGTAGGAGTTGATGATATTAGTACAGATCAGAGGATGTAAGATTTAACACCACTGCTAACTTGCAAGAAATACAAAATGTATTTATTGCATTTTATGAGCTTTGCTCATAATTTAACCATAATAAAAAGCAGATTAAAGATAATACCTGCTCATGTGATTGAAATACTTCTTAAGAGAACTTCAGGTTACAAATCTTGCCTCTTTTTTTTTTTTTTTTCTAGAAGTAGGGTAGCACTATGTTGCCCAGGCTAGTCTCAAACTTTTGGGCTCTGGCAATCCTCCCAGCTCAGCCTCCCAAGTAGCTGGACTACAGCATGTGCCACCGCACCTGACAATTTTTTTTTTCTGTAACATTTATCTACATTTTAAAATAAAAGCTTGGTGTAGTATTTTTTTTCAAGTTTATGAACTTATGATAGAACTAAATTGAAAATCATGTGATTTGTAAAACTGTAATGTTACATGTTTTAATAAAACTACCAAAGAGAAAAATGCTCAAATTTAACCATTACTGTTCTACTCTGTAAACACTTCCCATCTCTCTCACACTAAGAAATCTCTACACTAGCCTACAAAGTCTAGACTAGTGATGTAGCCCATTTCAATTTACCTCTCTGATCTTATTTCCCACCATTCTCTCTCCCTCACTCAATTTACTTGAGCCACATTAACCTGCTTGCTGTTCATCAAACATACCAGAGACATGCTACTTTAGGGTCCTTGTACTAGTTATATCCTCTGCCTGTAACATTCTTCATTCAGATAGCCACAATCTTTGCTCAGTGCTCACGTCAGCTTCTCAACGAGGCCTACCTCGATCATTCTATTCAATAATCGCAATTTGCATACCCCCACCCCAATACATTAACTCCTTTGCTCTACTTCTTAAAAAAATCTCTTTTAGATTGGTTTTAGTTTCACAGCAAAATTGAGAGGAAGATATAGAAATTTCCCATATAACCCCTACTGTCAGTATCCCCCACCACAGTAGTACATTTATTATAGTCAATGAACCTATACTGACACCTCATAATCACCCAACGTCCATAGTTTACATTAGGGTTCATTGGTGATTGTAAATTCTGTGGTGTTGTAAATTCTGTGAGTTTGGATAAATTGTAAGTATCATACATGGTATTTACTGGAGCCCTAAAAATCATCTGTGTTCCATCTACTCATCTCCCACCCCCAACCCCTGATCTCTTTTACTCTCTTCACAGTTTTGCCTCTTCCAGAATGTCATATAATTGGAATCGTGAAGTATAGAGTGTTTTCACATCGGCTTCTTTGAGTTAGTAATGCGTATTTAAGGGAACTCCATGTCTTTCATGGCCCGATGGATCATTTCTTTTATTTTTCTTTTTTGAGATGGAGTCTTGCTCGTGTCGCCCAGGCTGGAGTACAGTGGCATGATCTCGGCTCACTGCAACGTCCGCCTCCCAGGTCCAAGCTATTCTCCTGCCTCAGCCTCCCTAGTAGCTGGGATTACAGGTGCCCGCCACCACACCCACCTAATTTTTGTATTTTTAGTAGAGACGGGGTTTCACCATGTTGGCCAGGCTGGTCTCAAACTCCTGAGCTCAGGTGATCCACCCACCTCAGCCTCCCAAAGTGCTGGGATTACAGGTGTGAGCCACCGCACCCAGCCGAATCATTTTTTAGCACTGAATAATATTCCATTGTCCTGATGTACCAAGTTTACTTATCCTCTGGAAGACATCTTGGATGCTTCCATACCCAAGGTTATCTAGGTTTTCTCCTCTGCTCTACTTCTTCTGTTACAATAACATGTATCATTTTCTAACAAACTATATAATGTTCTTATTTCTAAGGAAATATATGTGGCGAATGAAACATAGAGTGTTCAAAGATAACCAAAGGTAACAGGTGGGCACAAATAATGTATGTGTGCTATAGAAGAAAATCAGGGAAATAATTTTTAAAAACTACCAGACTTGAAGAAAACTATTAATCTTAAGATGCAAAGGCTGAGCAAGTTATCAAGCAGACTGAATGAATAAAATACTCGAATCCAAATATACTCTCTTGAAGTTTTATCCACCGAAGATAAAGAAGAAAATCCTAAGAGATTCCAAGGAGGGAAAAAGATGTTACCAAGAAAAGAATGTGAATCAAATTGGGATTCTATTTTTCATCAGCAACCCTAAATTCCAGGACACAATGGAGGAAATATCAAGGTTCTACAGGAGAATGATTTTGAAAACAGAAGTCTACATACCCGAACTATCTATTAAATATGAAAGCAAACAGAGATAATTCAGACCTTCAAGAACTCTGAAATTGTATCTCCAGTATGCCTTTTCTGTGGAAGATCTTTGAGGATATACTCCAATTAAATGACGGGGAAAATTGTAATAGATGAAGAGGTGAGAGCTAAGAAACAACAAATCTAACCCAGGACTGTAATAGGAAAGTGAAATACCTGAAATGCTTAAATGACAGCTTTCCAACTGTTCAAGAAAGCAACTGATTCAACCTGGAATTCAAAATGGAACAAGCAAGCAACATTCCTACAATTTGCAGCCAAATGGAATTACAGCTTTTATCATTCTGAATCCTGTAGGAGCAAAAACACTCCTAAAAAGAATTAAGTATTCGTTATCAACCTGTTCTCTGTTTTTGACTATGTTTTGACTGATGAGCTTCTTATTAGTAGCCCACACTCTCTCTTCTCGATTGTATCAGTTTGTTAAAGTAGGTGCCAGCACATTTCACAAATGGAAAAAATAAGTGGTAAAAATATACATGAAAGGCACAGATCTGAAATTATATTACACAAATGATTGATTTTTATGTCCTCTTACAAATACCTTTACATTTGAAGAAGTTCACTGGTAAGATGTAGACAGTCTAGGTGGGGATTTTCCAGTAAAATGAAAGGTGTCAGACTCTGAAGAGACTGCTCTTATCCAACTCTTTTCTAAGTGGCTGCTTAGTGGAGCTGCTGCCCTTTTCCCCCAGCACTCCTGCGGCTGCACGTGAGCTCTTCCCTGTGCTCTGCCACCATTATACTTTAAGGGATCTCTTCACAAAACGGACTCTGAGAACCCTTTAAAATCAGTACTCTTTAACTTTATAGGTGAAATTATCCAATTGGGTATGTTTTTAGAATGAGTACTATTTTTTCGGAAGTTCCTAACTCGATCTGTGTGTAAATTATTTACGGATGAATGGAGTTGCAGCCAAATTACCTTATTTAAATGCATCATTACTGGACACTTCAATGGTTTCTCCATTTGAACACTGAATTTTACTTTACTTCAAATATATTTGCATAAGCAGTCTACATCATTCATGATTTACCAGTTTTGCTGTATTAAAGTAATAATTTTACTCATCTTCAAAGCCATATGCATTAGATTATTGCTACCATGAGAATTTATGTAAACAATGGGTAATTGTTCCCGTCCATGTGACCTTGTACTAATAATTATTCTAAAATAGAAATTTTTTCTTTTCATTGCTATTCATTACTTTTTTGTTTGTTTTGAAACAGGCAGCCTTTCAATTGCCAGATTTAAGAGTGTGTTCATTAGCAAAGCTGCCCTAGTTGATTGATATAGCTGTCCAATGGCTTTTTCTGTCTTTCCTTGATAGTATTTCTATGAGGAATTTCACTGTATCACTCTGATGCTTCTGAGAATTTCCCTGCCTGCCTTTGTTACTTTGGCGTCCACTGTCACCTGACTTCCATAGCAGATGTCCACTCAAAGCCTAGCCTTTCTACCTACAATGCCAGTGAAAATTTTAGACTCCTTTCACTGTCTTTCTCCTCCTTCCCCTACTGGGGACCATGACTCTTCAGACACTTTAGCATCACTGACTGAAGATCTTCCTATGTTTGATTATTACTCTTTACCTCCTCTGTTAATGTAAAAACTTCATCTTTCCAGTTATCAAGGATTCTTCTAGAACCCTTCTTTCAACATTTTGAGGTCTGATTTTCTATGCAAATGGCTTCCCATTTGAAAACAATAGCTAAAAATCCTAACAATGGCTTTACATCATCTGTCCTACTACAATCCTCTCACCTCTCCTCTTCCAATCTCCCTCTTGTTTACTGTGCTTCAGTAAAACTCTCTCCTTGTTCATGAAGATACCAAGCTCATTTTCTTCTCAGGGACTTTGCCCTTGCTGATTTCTTTACCTGGAATGTTCTACTTCAAGAACATTCCTCATGGGTTATCCTCTCACATCTTTCAAATCTTTACTCAAATGTCACCTTATCAGTGAGGGCTTCCTTGACCACCTTATGAAATTACAGTCCCCTTCATAGCTTGAAAGTAAATATTTTATTAGACAACCTAGTTGTTTTACTTTTTGGCTTATTGTCTGTAAAACTCTACTAGAATACGACTTCACAAGGGTCAAGGACTTTCATAAACTGTTATGTGTAGTTCCCCCTTATCTGTGGGAGATATATTTCAAGTCCCCCAGCAGATGCCTGAAACTGCCAGAAGCACTGAGCCTTACATATACTAAGTTTTTTCCTATTATACATACCTATGATAAGTTTAATTTGTATATTAAGAACTGTAAAAGATTAACAATAATAAAACAGAATAATTATAACTATATACTGTAATACAAATCACAAGAATGTAGTCTTTCTCTCTCACACATACATTATCTTATTGTACTGTATTCACCTATTTTCAGACCACAGTTAACCACAGGTAACTGAAACTGTGCAAAGTAAAACCATGGATAAGTGGGGGAATATTATATCCTAAATACCCAGCATAGTGCCTGGCCCAGTCGTAAGCACTGAATAAATATTTGTTGAATGAATAAATATTATGAATGCTATCATGCTCCACATTTTATTCAGGCACACCATTTAGCTGGAATTGCCCAATCCCTTTAAGGGTAAGAGCACAGAATTACAATCAGACTGCCTGGATTTAAATGTCATTTGGGTGACCTTATACATGTACTTAACTTCTCTTTGTTTATCCTGTATCTCATAGGTTGTTTGAGAATTAAACAATATATGTAAAGCAATTAAAAGAGTACCTGACAAATGTAAGTACTCTGTAATTTTATGTCTAACGAATTATTCAACATCAAATTTATAATATTTTTCAGCTTATTGATCTTTTTTCTTATTTATTTTTACTTTTTTGAGACGGAGTCTTGCTGTTGCCCAGGCTGGGGTGCAGTGGTGTGACCTTGGCTCACTGCAATCTCTGCCCCCCGGGGTTTAAGCAATTCTCTTGTCTAAGCCTCCAGAGTAGCTGGGATTACAGGCACCCGCTACCACATCCAGCTAATTTTTGTATTTTTAGTACAGAAGGAGTTTCTCCATGTTGGCCAAGGTGGTTGATCTTTGTTATTTCTGAATATTTATGCCAAAGTCCTTTTTCATGTGAAGAGTACTGGTACCAACACCATGGATTGAATTTATCCTACCTCATTTGTCTACCTTTTGATTTTAATCATGATTTTGATATTTCAATTTAAAAGACCTTCTTTTTTTTTTTTTTTTATTTTAAGGACAGTGATATTCAATCTGTGTGTCTGCAGTACTCCTTATTGGGCCCCCACTTATAACATCTCAAAGTCCTCCATTTCTAATTAGAAATTCATAACCCAGTAAGCCAATGGGTAAGTTACAAAAGGCAGCTTACTTGTGGCTGGATAAACAATAAATCCAAATGTAACTTGGACTTCTGAAATTGATATAGTATGCAATCCTGGCATGCTGTTTAGCATCAGAAGCAGGGTTTCTGCCAATTAGAATGTGTTACTGAAGTCTGTGGTTCTTTCCAGCTGCCATACAAAATTCAGTTCAGTGTAAAGTGGCTCTTCAGCTTGGTGCAGTTGACTACAACTAACTTAGATGACCTCTTTGCCATGGAGGGGGTGTGAAGTAATATTCAGTCCAGAAGCAGTTGTTTTAAACATATCTTAAACTGTTCTTTAAATACAAAATGACATTTGTTTTTTGTTAAACACATTACATTTTATATTATGGTTTTTTTTTCTGGATTGTCTTGAAGTAAGTACTCTCGTATTCATGTTCAATTGTTATTTCCCAATTAATTTCTTTAAAGAATTTTAAGTAGCCAATACCAGTCATATGAAAGTTAAAATAAACAATACACTTTGTAATGACAATTTTAAAAGAGCAAAAGCATTTTAGCTATCATACTAAAATAGTTTTATCTTTCCCTTTAGACTGTAGGAATCTGCAAGTCAGAAGAAAATTTTGCCCATTGTTTAAGAAATAATGTTTGTCATCAGACTAAAGCTGCTAAAGTAGCCTTTGATCTCCATAGATTTTAGTGAAGTATAGCATTCATATAGCTCAATGAGTTACCACAAAATAAACATACCCATATGACCACCCCTCGCTGAATAAATAACACATTACTTGCATCCTCAGAAGTCCTCTTACTGACCCCTTACCTCTACCATTTTTGTTCTCCAAAGTTAACTACTGCTAACTGTTCTAATATTAAACATTAGTATTGTATCCTTTTATAAATAGAACTAGTCAGAATGTACTCTTGTTGACGTGAAAAAGCTGTATTATTAAAAACTGCTACATCAAAAATTCCAAGTGAGTGGTCAGTAAATTTATTAACAAGATATCCCTGGATTAATGATTCTATCTCAAGTCAAAAACACTTTGCCAAAGTGACAGCACTAACACCTACCACCAACAGGATGTAGAATCAGCCGGACCTTACTTTAGAACATCTGAGAGTCTCTAAAAGCTGGCAAAACTATCTTAAAAGTATGGAGTGATAGGCAGTAAACTGCATTTATTTTGGGTTTGAACCACTCCAAGGCAGTATCAGAAATAACCTTAAAAAAGAGGAGCCAGAGGCTAAAGAGTATCCCCACTCCCCACAATTAAGATGCAGTTTGAAACTGTATCTGAAATCATGAAGGCAAGGAAAGGTGGGAGGAAGACGATATGAAATCAATATCTGAAAAGCTGTTTCTACTAAAGATGTCAACACACACACACATTATATATCTATATATCATGTATTTGGACTGATTCAAGGAATCTGTGCTTGTCAAGGCAACTTCAAGAACTGTTTATAGTAAAGAGAAATGGATATCACAGCTTTTGAAATCAGTTTTCTTAAAGAAAATTATATAGTTGAGGTGGAGACTGGTAAAAGAAGAGGCTGCCTTCCTTCCTTTTCTTTTTTTAAAACAAGGTCTACATCACTGGGTATCAATAATTGATTCCTACTGGACGCAACTACAGGATGCACCCCATGTTTTTTTATTGTAAGAAATAAACACAGTAACAAATTTTCACTAGCATCATGATGTAGAACATAAATTCATGTTTCCTTAATTCAGCAGGTATTTATTAGAAATCTATGAGGTACCAGCATCTATGTGAAATCCTGGTTATAATGCAAAGAAGCCAGTCTAGTGAATAGACAAATGAATTTATTAAATTAAAATACAATGTTATATGTCATAAGATGTTCAAGAGCTATGGGGGTACAGTAGAGAAATATCTGAGGAGCAAAGAATAGGAGTAGGTTCCCCGGCTGAATCTTAATAATATGGTATTTTAAGACGCTACTACACTATCACCACTTAACAAGTAATGGAGATAAAAATAAAACAAATGCAAAAACAAAAACATAGTAAGGCTGCTTTGCTACATGGCACTTCCTTATGCAAACCTAAGGAGACTACTATGCTCTTTGAGACCTACTTTTCAATGACCATAATTCAGAATACCTAGACATTGGAAAATACTGCAAAACAGACAGAATGAACCTTTATGATATATGAGGCAAAGAATCAACAGTGAACAAAACCTAATAAAGTTTATACTCAATGGACTGTATCATTAACAGTGAGTAAGCTATTCTTGATTTTTTTTGGGGGGGTGGCTCAAGTATGAGTAATCATATATCTAATCAGTGTTTTTAGGTGGTCTAAATAAAGGACTATAAATAAAATAAAGGATATTTTAAATAAATACCATTTAAATTGCTGGGGTTTTTTTCATCTTAAATAACCAAAGATCTGAATTAACTCAGGCTATGTTACTTTATGTTGCCACACAAAATTTAACATAATAAAGATATATCTTTTCACTTGCTGGACAAATAAATTGTGCTTGTATTCTGTTGCATGAACAACTACATTCAATTACATACTGTCATAATTTATTTTCTAGCTGTTTCATATACGAACCATTTGTCTTCCAAATTAGATGATAAACTACTTTAGTGCAAAATCATACTGTCTTCTCCTTTTGTATCCTTTAGCAGCTAACACAATGTTGGGCTATAGAACTGCTCAATAATTGCTTGTTGAATTGAACAGTACCCTTAATCATTGCCACTTCTTTTCTTTGAAGTACAGTTGAACAGATGTAATGCTATCAAGTCTTTATGCTTTGTCCTGCTTCTCTGCCTACCTTGCCAGAAGAAGGTAAATTCGATCTTTATATTTACTTGGTGAATGCTGATCCTGCTAGGATTTTTAACAATGACAGTCAATGCCAGTTCAAGTGGTAAGTTTTATTACATATGAATACCTGTCCCTAGAGATTGAACCCAAAATGCCTGTATATCAGACTAAGCCATTACTGTATTTGTCTGCCCCTGACTCAAAACATATCATCAATCTTAGATACAAGTTTGATGCCCCATCTTTCATTCTATGAGTAGGATTAAAAATAGTACAAAGGGAAATAATAAAAAATAATTATGTTTAAAGTGGATAAATTATAAATGCTCTCTATGTACTCCTTCTTTTATGCCTAAATGTAAAGGCAAATCAGCATCTTTTTAATGTGAAACTCCTCTACTATAAATTGTAATGTCTATAGGCAAATATTTATTTTACATATTTTATAAAAAGATAAAATAATCTACCCTACTTAATCCTATCCTGAGCCGGGAGTCAAAAATATGATCCCCATACTAAGTTTTCAAATACAAGAATATGTCTCAATGCTTACTCATTTCAGTAATTTTTCTTTGCTCATGACAAAAGAAAAAACTGAATTAAGAAACAGTTAAAGTTTGTTTATAATCAGGGCTAAGTTACAACATAAGACTAACAAGGAGAGAGTCACAGTGATCCTAAAAGATCTTATTTTAATAAGCCTGAAAGGAAAAGGATCAGAATTCAGACTTAATTTTTACAATCCTAATATTCATGAAAAAACACAATTTATGCAACTACAAAAGCATTCATTTAAAAATCACAGCAGGACCATATTATTTCTTGAGGTTTAACTGAAAATTTGAAACAAAAAGCGGTGGTCTATTAAAGGTTCTTTGTCAAACCTATTAAAGCAAATTTTCAAACGTTTTTTAAAACCTACAATTCTGGTTATTGAAATAAAAATTACTACATATGAAAGTGATAAATGTGATATTTTCTTTAATTTGCCTATATTAATTTAATATTAACATATAGCTTGTGTCATTTGGCAAAATCAACAATGTGAATAAAATTTTATTTTTTTGAACTTTGTTTTAAAATTCTAGCCTAGAATACAAATGATGTTAGCTATCAAAATAATGATTTTGTGGCTGACATTGCACTATATTTCTTCTCAGTTTTTAAAGGGGAATTAGAAGTGTATTTTTCAACCAAATCACTACGATAACTGTTATTTATTTGGCTTAAAACTCTTATCTACAAGCTAACTTGACTTTTAAGGAAAGCAGGAATGAGGCCAAAGTGAATACCTTAAGAAAGAATCATAGTAACTGTATTCACATTTATCGCTGCAATGAAGAAAACCTCCTACCTCATAATCCTGTCTCCTATAAAAGATTTTAAGCTCCACTGAAATGTATGTGCATTATTCTGATGACATTTTATTCTCTCTTTTGCCTTGCTGACATTTATAACATGACCTAGTTTGGCTAAAATTACCAGTTGAAAAAAGTAGCTGCAGTGTGATAAGTGATTTTACCTAGACATGATGTCTGATTCCCACTGGTATATATACACACTGATGTCCCTGCGTGAGAGAACTAATTCCTTCTACTTGTCTTTTTCATGATTAAAGGCACTGATAGTAATTTTTTAACATTCCTTGCATCTAAGCTGAGAAACTGAAAAGCTGTGTGAATGCTTGGCATCACCAATCAAGTCAGAAAACATGAGGAGAAAAAACATTCTGA
This sequence comes from Macaca nemestrina, assembly GCF_043159975.1. Taxonomy (NCBI): domain Eukaryota; kingdom Metazoa; phylum Chordata; class Mammalia; order Primates; family Cercopithecidae; genus Macaca; species Macaca nemestrina. Next base: position 64,034,737 of record NC_092130.1, read on the forward strand.
AGCCAATACCTTGGATAATGAAGATAATAAGAATAAAATCACCTAAGTGGGCAGCCTTAGTATTTCTGGACATGTTCCATAACCCCCACAGATAATAGTGGACTGGTTATTACCTGTGTCAGAGGAGACAAAACATAAATGTGGAATTTCAAGCAGAGTACTATTTGGTGGCAGGACATATAAATTGAACGAACTTTTTTTGCAGGTCATATTAAAGATGTAGAGAATATGAGATTCAAAGATCTTGTGAAAGACAAAAGGAAATCAGAAGAATATCTAAAATGAACTGATGGAGAATAAAGAGGATGGGTAACCACAATTAAATTACCAGAAAGTTATCAGAATTATTGGTAGGAATAATGTTTGTTCAAAGGAAACGCAAGCCCTGTTGAAGGAGAATGAGATGCTTCATTAACGAGAAAATTGGGTAAGATCTAAGGGCCTTGAAATAAGAAAAGATCACCATGAAATTTCTGTTAAAAGTGAGCTAAATCCAGTACTAAAGTAGTGATACTTTTTAAGTGATCAACTTAATTTATGGCAAGGATAGTGAACCTATAGTACAGATAGATACAGACCCTGCTTTCCTGCTTAACACTCTGTGAAACCAGAAGGCAAAAGAGGGGGAGAGTGAATCAGCTAAACAGTATACATTAGAGCAGTACACTTATCTACCCTTTGGGCCTGGGGCATAAAATAATATGAACTCATACGAAATGAGAGTGAAGTGGGAGAATGTCTGAAAAATATCTGAAACTGAAACTCAGCAATCTGACTATACGTAAAGTCTCTAGTAATTCATACTTCCTGCTACTTTAACAGAAAATAGGAAGATCCTTGAAATTCTACATTTATGTTTTGTCCTCTGTCTCCCAGCTGCCAGTCCACTATTACCTGTGAGGGTTATGGAACATATTCAGAAATATTAAGGTCATCCACTTAGGTGATTTCATTTCTATTATCTTTATTTCCCAAGGTATTGGCTTCAGGAAAAATTTTTTTTTTTCCTTGTGTTACTACAGGGCTTGGTTTTCTAAGTTGATTGGTGCCTTTTAGTCCCAAGTCCCCCAATATTGCTACTAAGTTCAATGACAAACTATTTTCCAATCAAATGTCTAGATACCTGCAGCAGTAAAAAATAGTGACCCTAAATGCACTACTAAATAGAGATACCCATGTAATTAACACAAACTGAGAAAAGTCCATCAGCTAAAATATAATTTGCTGATCTTACAAAAAAAAAAAAAAAAAAAAAAACAGGGGAAGTACAAAGTATAAACATGAACTTACAAACTTGGAAGAGTTGAGATGTAAGTTAATGTCTAAAATATCATTTGAATCTTATTGAATGTTTAGAAGCTCTTGTTTTAAATGTACTATTTGAAATCAATAGGGATGAAGTAGTTTAACTTCTGGTTATGAGAAAAACTGACGTGGCCATACAAAACCCCAGAGATACCAATAATAAGATACTAGATTAAAGCAAACAAACTACTTAAAGATACTTTAAACTTTCAAATGCAGACATAAGGCTGAAGAGAGTTTTATTTTGAAAACTAGAAGGGGTAAGAATTGAGAGTTCATACTGGCTCCAGGGCACTGACCAAACTCCATAGCTACAGCTACAAAAAAGGAGAAGAAAAAAATGGCATCGCATTGGCTAAAGATGCTAGAACTTAAGAGTTGAGAGCTGGAAAAACAGCTGAAAATTTAAAGGAAAAATCTTAGCACCAAGCTAATCTCAGATGGCACAAGACTCAAATTCAGAGCACAAACTACACAAATTCCTGGCTGACAACAAAAATTACACATGAGCAAGGGAGGCCTATGAAGCCTAGTGAAAAAGCAGGAAGAGAAAAAAAAATTTTAAAATCAGTGATTCTTTTATTAACTGAGAACATTCTTCAATCATTTACAGCTTGAGTGGTAGAAAGATGAATCTAGACAGGCTTGAAGTGTCAGAGTACAGGGCCCAAAGCTGGCATAGCTACTGTCAGTTAGGAGGAAATTCTGAGACACAAAGAAACAACAGAGAAGATGAGCATCTGCCAAAATCTTTGGGCTATCACATTATGCATGTACAAGGGGGACCTACAGGTGTTCAGGTTAACAAAGCAGCAGGGGAAAGGTGTAAGCTGAATACCTCACAGGAGACAGTTTGTGGTTTCAACCCAAGGAAGTCAATTGCCTACTAGAACAAAAAGCCAAGGTCCTCGAAAGAATATAACAGAACCCAGAGTCATTTCACCATGTGTTTCCCAGTGTCTAGTCTTCAACCAGAAATTTCTACATACACCAAAAAAAAAAAAAAAAAACAAACAAACAAAAAAAATCCCCCAAAACAAACAGGAAAGTCTTCAAGAAATTAGGAAAAAATACATTCAATACAAATGACTCTAACTGGGCTCAGATGTTGTATTTAGCAAGTAAAATAATTCAAAAAAGCTATTATAAATATATTCAAAGAACTGAAGAAAAATACGCTATCAGTGAGTGAACACAGAATAAATCTCAAGAGAAAAACAGAAACGAAAAAAAGAAAACTCTAGATCTAAAAAGTATAATAAGTGAAATAAAATATTCACCAAATGGGCACAGCAACAAATTGGAAATGGCAGAAGAATCAGTAAAACTGCATTATGGGTTAGGAGAAATTACCCTAGTTTATGGGGAGTCCCATAAACTAAAGATTAGCCTACAGATTGTTAAAGGATATTATATAAAATGTTAAAGTAACATTCTTATCCATCTTTTATTTAAATTTAAAATAAAAGGTTAAACAATATTGCAATGTTTCATTCACTACAAGCCTAAATGTTATCGCAGAACCATGCAACTATCAAATACTAATCAGCATTTAAAGTCAAAATAAAATGTAATGCCAACAAAAATTATGATTAATTCAATCAACAAATAAGTGCATCAATAATATCCCAGGTGATATGGTTTGAATATTTTGTCCCCTCCAAACCTCATGTTGAAATGGGATGTCTGATGCTGGAGGTGGGCCTAGGGGGAGGTGTTTGGGGCTTGGGGGAAGAGCCCTCATGAATGGCTTGGTGCTGTCCTCACAATAAATGAGTTCTCGCTGAGTTCATATGAGATCTGATTGTTTAAGAGTGGGCCGCCCCTTGTTCCCTTTCACCATGTGATATGCCAACTCCCCCTTTGCCTTCCACCATGATTGTAAGCTTCTTGAGGTCTTACCAGAAGCAGATGCTAGCACTATACTTCCTGTACAGTCTGCAGAACCATGAGCTAAAATAAATATCATTCCTTTGTAAATTACCCAGTCTCAGGTATTCCTTTATAGCAAAAATGGATTAATATACTAGGCAATGGCTGGGAACTGTAGAGACAACAAGTATAAACAGAGATGGCTCCTATCTACATAGGGTTTCCTAATTCTAGTGAACAAGAATAAACCAATTCCCAACTGAAGTCCTCCTATATACTAATGATTTATTTGAGCAGCAAGATTTATGAACTATCTTTCACTGAAAAAATACATTGCTTCAATTTTTTAAAAGGATGAAGAGTTAAACGACCAACCTCAGAATCCTTAGAACTTGGATTGAGAAACCGAAAGATCACGGTTAAATGAATAGTCCAAGAGATGGAAGCTGAAAATGGAAGCTTTGTTCTTAAAAAATATAAAACAAAAGAGACAAACAGTAAAACTATTTCCATGGTCTTATAGTGGTGCTTCTAATACATGCTTTACTTTTTAACACATTTCTAAAATGAATCCAGCACATGGAAACATAAAAATACTGTTAAGCAGTTCAGCAAAGAATACCAAATGGAATAACCATCATTCTTAAGGCTATGTTCAGTGGCTTATTTTAATCAGATAATTTCAAGTATTGTCTTTGAACCATTCCAGTCTGGTTTCACCTCTTCTCACTGACTCCACTCCTGTGATCATGAACTTCTTTCAGGGTATCTTACCTGAAAGATACATTATAGTCTCTTCAGAGTTTTTGAACATACGATTCCTGCATTCCAATAACATTCTCTCCAAACCCCTTCTGTCCCTCTCTGACTCAACCCTATGGTCTCTGTCACATAAATTTTTCCCGAGCTTCTCTGGATTACGTTAAATCTCCCTAGACTATGTTCCAAAAGGACCATGAGCTTTCTGCTTTCTTAGAACTTCTAAAATTTCTAATTAGAAATTTAATGTTTCACTGACCAGTATGTTTGCAAATATATTCCCAGAGCCTGAGACACTTTCTACTACATAATTTGTAGCTAAGTAAATATTTGTTTAATAAATGATATTCAAATAAAATGTAGATAATCATATCCTATTTTTTTGTCTCACATATTACATTGTAATAAAAACTTTTTTCTCTGATCTATAAATTTAATTTACCTTATACTTCTCAATACTAAATAAAAATCCTCTGACTTCTCTAAAGTAATTCTTAGATTTGACTTCGTCATATTTTATCCTATCTCCTTTTTTTAAAAAAAATATTCAATATAGAAAATACCTGACTCCTGTTAAGACTGATATTTATAATTTATAGGTGACGGCAAAATATAGTGAAAAATAGCAACTTCAAAGAAATAAGAACATAGACAAGTAAAATTAAAATAACACAATGCTATTACATATTTTATATACTCCAATCAAGAGGAATCTGAAGATATCAACTAAAATAACCATAATATTAAAAAGGGGGGCCAGGAGCAGTGGCTCATGCTCATAATCCCAGCACTTTGGAGGTTGAGGCAGGCAGATCACAAGGTCAGGAGCTCAAGACAAGCCAGATCAACATGGTAAAACCCTGTCTCTACTAAAAATACAAAAAATTAGCCAGGCATGGTGGTGCACACCTATAGTCCCAGCTACTCAGGAGGCAGAGGCAGGAGAATTGCTTGAACCTGGGAGGCGGAGGTTGCAGTGAGCCGAGATCGTGCCACTGCACTCCAGCCTGAGCAACAGAGCAAGACACCGTCTCAAAAAATAATAAATAAATAAATAGGCTAAATGTTGTTTTCTTTTGAATTCTAGCTCTTTTATGAACAAAAGGCCACAATGAAAAGCTGAGATAATTTTTTGCACGATTATCTTTCTGTCCAGCCTCATGTTCCTGAAAAGAATATTAAATTCCCTCATAAAACATTGTGTCAACTTTACAAATACAAGTAGACTTCATTCTACTTCTGAAAGCATATTCCCATTTAACTAGATGAGTCAATGAGTCAATTTAATATAATTTAAATATAAGAGTTTGATACCCTAATTGGTACAGAAACTATAATTATTGACCAAAATAATTCTAATGCATATTAAAAGATTCCATGTTTTTACTAAAAGAGATTTCAGGATGAGTAGATTTCCAAATTAAAATATTAAAATTTAATTCCAATAGTCAAAACTAAGTTTTGTTAAGGTCCATATAGATTGCCTTACTATTTTCTTCAACTCTTGAGAATATTTTCATGAGAACAGAGTAACAGACTTAAATTAGATTTAGCTATCACTGAAGAGAATAAGAAGTTGCAATTTCATCTCAATTATGCTCTGTGCCTTTCCCTAACTTCTTAACACCCCAGATAGCATTAACATTTTTTCCCCCTCCTTTGACCACATCTCTATTTGGAACATATGCACTTATTAGTATTATTTGCTGCACCAAGGCTTACCCACGTCCACTCCTGCTAACTAAAGAAGATGCGCACATTGACAGATTCAGTTCATCTTCTCACAACCTGCTAAAACAGACTTTATTTTTTTCTGGTTGAACTAACTACCTGCCTATCTACCTCCCTCCCTTCCTATCTACCTATCTAAGTTATGTTTTCTCTGGTAAGAAAAAATGTTGGAAAATAAGCAAAGGACTGCAAAAATCCATCCTTACTTTCCTCTTGATTTTCTACTCATTTAAATAAAGAATGGTGGCTACAACAACTAAAGCATAATGTTCAAAAACAGAAGCTATCCTGCATCTTTCAAAAAGTAATAATGCAACATTTCATCTGTGCATAGCTCACAGTGAGGAGATGCAGGTATCTACACTTTTCCAAAGTCAAACAAAATAATCACTACTAAGACCTAAACCTAAGATCTTTTCTTCACAGCATTTTGAAGAGATCTTGAAAACACAGGCTCTCACCAGGGTTCTGTAACTAACTAGCAATGTAACCATGAGTAACTATACAGCCAAGAGTATCCTCAGTAATAAGATTAAGGGACTGGTGTTTAGATTCAAGACCAACAAATTTGTATGCCTGCTGTACAGTAACAGACCAATATACTGAGACAGCAGGGTTTGTAACACAGAAAGAATTTAATGACTACAGGGTGGCTGAGAAAGGAGATGAGAGGAGACCCCCAAATCCATCTCCCAGGTGAGTTCTGGGCCAGGGATTTTAAGGGGATAGTAGAGGGCAAGGGGTTGGAAAATTGGGGTCATTGATTGGTTGGAGTAAGGGAGATGAAATCATGAGGATACAGAGTGTGTTCTTTGCTGAGTCAGCTCACCATGAGACCAGCTGGTGCCTATAGTTTCACTGGTATGCAGGACCTGAAAGAATATCTTAAAGGTGCCAATGTGCCTTTGGAACACTTTAAAAAAAAAAGAATATCTCAAAGGGAAAACTTAATGTTTCATAATGTTCAAGTTGTTATCTATGGAGCAGTTAAGGAGAACTATAATCTAAGGTCTATGTGATTCTAGGACAATAGGCACCAAACAACTGTGAAGAAGCAGATCAGAGAGCAAGCCTGACCTAGTGATTAATGCTGAATGTGCTGCAAGCTTGGTTTTGTTTCTCGCTATCCCTTCTTCCCTGATTAATTTTATAAGATTATAGGGAGGGTTTCATTTAGAAGATGGTCCCTTTAAAATAATTATTTTAAACTCACTTTACAGATTCCCATAGGTAACAGGTATAAGCTCTTATTATTTGTTGTTTGAAAGCATTAACTAAAGGTGCCACAAATTTAGAAACATAATTTTTCCGTTGATGATTTAGATTTACGAAGTAATTAAGTATATTTGAAAATCTGGAATAATAGACATGTAAGTTATATTATTTTTCCCGTGTTTATACAATACTTGGGTTACATATGTATCCATGGATCCTTATAACTCTACTCTTCTTTCTCTCACAAAAAGTCCAAGGCTGCCAAGCTCAGAAATTCTGACCTATACAGATATGTTCCCTGCCGTACCCTAACATTCTCAAAGTTTATTATCTATGATGTTCACCTCTTTCAAAGGAATAAAAGAATTACAGGGAAAAGATAAACATGATCACCTCTCAGTCATCTACTGTGACATTCTCTGGGGGCTTAGAATTCCTTTACTTCCTGATTAAATCCCCCCCAACTCAAGTCACGTAGTCTTCACTCCTGAAGAACATGAATGAGGCAGAATGTGTTTGAGAAACTCAGTACCTAGATTGTTTTCTGAAACTTTAATGCCTGATTTTGCTCCCTAAGTACCTATAAGCAATTTATGGATATACTGTTATATTATCTTAAAAAACACACTTTAATATGGCTTCTTCTACTTAAGAGCCAAAATTATCTCCCAATTGTCTATCATAGGAAGCTTCAGCTTTGATAACTGACTTTCAAGGTTAGAATAACCTGGGCTCCCACTGTGTATCCAAAACAATTTAACATATAACCTTATGAGCCAAACCTGACAAAGACAGTATAAAAAAGAAAAAGTAGAGACTATTTAATTCCTTAATAAAAAACCTCTATCAAAATATTATCAAATCAGTCAATGTATGAAAAAAAAATACCAGCATGAGGTAGAGTTTACAAAAAAATAGAAAAGTATATTGACATAGTAAATTTCTTCACAAATTAGAAAGCAAACATGATATGATTCAAAAACCATAAGATTACATCATTAGACACTGAAAAGTATTTGGTATTTTCAGCAGCTATTTGCATTAGTTACCTATGGCTGCTGAAGGCAAATTACTACAAACTCAATAGCTTAAACGAAAAGAAATGTATTCTTCACAAAGTCCAAAAACAGTTTCACGGGGCAGAAAACAAGGAGTCAGGAGGGCTGCATTCCCTCTTGGGAATCTGCTTCTTGCCTCTTCCTCCTTCTAGCTGCCAGCATTTCTTGACTTGTGGCCATTATCCTAGTCTCTGGCTTAGTGATCGCAGCAACTTCTCTTACATATGTCTGTGTCAAATCTCCCTCTGCCTCTCTCTTATAAGGACATTTATTATTGTGCTTATGGCCTACCTAGATAACCCAGGAGAGTCTCCCAATCTTTTTTCCTTTTAAGTTAACGCTTACATAGTCCACAGATTAGCAGTTTCTATCTGTGGGGAGCTGTTATTCTGCCTACAGCACTACTAGTTTAAAAAAAAAAAAAAAGAAAGAAAACTATCTGTATTGGTTTGCTAGGGCTGCCATAAGAAAACGCCACAGACTGGGTGGTTTAAACAACAGCCACCAACAACAGTCTCCAGATTTTCAACAACAGTCTCCAGACTTTCCGTTCTGGAGGCTCAAAGTCCAAGATCAAGTTGTCCGCAGGGCTGGTTTCTCCTGTGGCTTCTCTCCTTGGCTTTTGGATGGTCTTGTCTCATAGGTTTTCTCTATTAAAGCAGACACCTGGTAGCTAGTCTTTTTCTTACAAAGCCACCAGTCATACTGGATTACAGCCCTACCTTATGACCTCATTTAACCTTAATTACCTCATTAAAGGCCCTATCTCCATATACAGACACACTGGGAAAGATAGCTTCAACATACAAATTTTGAGGAAGCACAATTCAATCTATAACACACTCTAAGAATATTAATATGGGGGTAGAGTCAACAACCTATTCAAAGCTAGCTGGGATTTTCCAGTGACAAAAGAAGGAATGTAAGTTCTTTTGGAGCCCTTACTACTCTTCTACTATTCAGAATTGTCCCTAAAATGTTCTCATAGTATGTATTCTTTCTTCTATTCTGTCTCACCAAGAGAATGCTTCCTGGGAATATGGTTCTACTTTCCTTACTTCCAAGAAAATTTGTGTCAAACAGAAATTAGGGAAGCTCTTACAGCTAGCCCATATACCTGTCCTAAGTGAAGAACTCTTGCTTTTATCAAGTTGGATAAATTTCTTTAGAAAACTGCATTTTGCTGTCATCAGGAATCATCCTTAGAAATTGTATGAGGAAAAACTATTTTTAACAGTGAGAAATAATAAACAACTTAAATGTACACAGTGGTATTTATAAAGAGTTCACTATTAAGAGTGGTTGATTTGGAGCAGTGTGAAGAAGAGGCAGGAATGACCCCTAGACCGACCAAAGCCCGCATGCCGCTGCATCCTATGCCCAGCACCTATGTTCTACCACCATCGCAAGAGAAAGACTGAAGGGGATGCTAAAGGAGATAAAGTCAAGGTAAAAGACGAACCACAGAGAAGATCTGTGAGGTTGTCTGCTAAAACTGCTCCTCCAAAGCCAGAGCTCAGGCCTAAAAAGTCCCCTGCCAAGAAGGGAGAGAAGGTACCCAAAGGGAAAAAGGGAAAAGCTGATGCTGGCAAGGAGGGGAAAATGGAGATGTCAAAACAGACCAGGCACAGAAAGCTGAAGGTGCTGGATGGAGATGCCAAGTGAAGTATGTTCATTTTTGATAATTGTACTTCTGGTGACTGTACAGTTTGAAATACAATTTTTATCAAGTTTCATAAAAATGCAGAATTTTGTTTTACTTTTTTTTTAAGCTATACTGTTAGCACACAGAACACTTCATTGTTGTTTTGAGGAGAAGGGGCATACGTCACTAATAGAGTGTCTTCAAAGCTGGATTGATGTGGGGAAAACATATTTCCCTTCTAGTTCTGAGAGACTTCCTCTTGGCTTCCAGGAGGAGGGATTCCCTGACTTTGACACACATGACCACTTTGGCACAAAAGCCTTGTGGTATGGAAAAACAAATTAGTTTTTATGTTCTCTTCTCCCTTTCCACCTTTCAGCATAGACTTAACTCCCTTAAACCCAGACATCTGTTGGGACCTGACCCCCACTCATTGGTTACCAGTGTGTCAGGCAATCTGGACTTTCCAGTGATGCCACTGAGATGGCACCTGTCAAAAGAGCAGTGGCTCCGTTTCTAGATTGTGGATCTTCAGATAAATTCTACCATTTTCATTTCACTTTCTGAAAGTCAGGGTTAGCTTGTGAAAAGTTGTTAAACAACATGCTAAATGTGAAATGTCAACCCTCACTCTAAACTTTGCCTGTTCAGAGCATCAGATGAAGACTTCATTGGATTTTATAGTGGCTTTCTGATTTTCGGTAGTCCATTGAAGAAGGGAGTTTGAAAGTTGTTGTATACTGTTAATGAATGTCTGCCCATGTCCTGCCTGAAATACCATGACTGTTTATGGAAAGTATCTTTAATAAAGCTGGCTACAGTTTGGCATGGAAAAAAAAAAAAAGAGTGGTTGATTTGCACAGTGGGATTGGGGGAACTTTTTTTTCTTCTTTATACTTGTTTGTATTTTCCAAATCTTCCCTAAGGTCATTTATTACTTTTAGAATTTAGAAATCCTTTTATAAAAATATATAAAGTTCTGGTTTTTAATAACTATGTAATGACTATGTCTACTCAAAAGTATCTTCAAAATGACCTATTTAAAAATCTTTCCCCTCAAAATATCCTAATAAATCCTATCATCTTTTTTTGGACTAAAAATATAGTGTAAAAACTGAAGAACAGGTTAAAAAATGTTAAGAAAATTGTAATTTAGAATTGATATGATTAATTTATATACACTTTAGAAATTTCTAGGCTAGGACCGGGTGCGGTGGCTCACGCCTCTATTCCCAGCACTTTGGGAGCTAAGGCAGGTGGATCACGAGGTCAAGAGATCAAGATTATCCTGGTCAACATGGTGAAACTCCATCTCTACTAAAAATACAAAAATAAGCTGGGCGTGGTGGTGTGCACCTGTAGTTCCAGCTACTCGGGAGGCTGAGGCAGGAAAATCACTTGAACCCCAGGGAGGTGGAGGTTGTAGTGAGCAGAGATTGCACCAGTGAACTCCAGCTTGGTGACAGAGCAAGACTGCGTCTCAAACAAACAAACAACAACAACAAAAAAAGAAATTTCTATGCTAGACATGTGTAACATTTGCTGATGACTATAATGTTTGTAATAGTTCTGGTGAAAATATGGGACTTTATACAAAAACATAACCTATTATGAAACTATTTCTGTGAGAACATCATATTTGTTTTATGTTTCTACTGAAAGCACAAGAACCAACTTTCCAGTCCATATAAGTACTGTATACATGTTAAGTGTGATCAGTTTTCCTACTTTCTGTTAACATACATTTAAAAACTCAATCGTCCTCAATGAGAAACCTTCTAATTTGTTGTCTGTTCTTTTTCCAATAATAAAAATCTCGTGTGATGGTTAAAAATATAAATTTTAAAAAAGGATTTCCTTAATGTTAAAAATGTAGGCAAAAATATTGGATACTGGGGTTCTTTTAGGATTAAACCTCTAATCTGCCTAATTGGAGAAAATTATCAGTGTGGTAATGGTCTGGATTGTTTTACTTCAGAACTGTTCCCTTGATATCAAATTCTATAAATGATAAGGCCTTTCCTTTCCCACGAATGGCAACTTTAGAAATTGCTTTTCTATTTTGACCTCTATATTAAGAAGGACAAAAAAAAATTATTTTCCTTCCAGGTATTCAGTATATTTTCCAATATTCATCTCCAAATTTTCTTCACAAAAGCAATGTTTTTTTAAAAGACTCCATATTAATTACAATAAGAAATATTAGAAGTATAATTATAAACAAATGAGAATAAGAGGAAATGCTATTTTTAAATTAAGTACTATATTTATATAAATTATATATATATGTGTATATATATTTTAGATGGAGTCTCGCTCTTTTGCCCAGGCTGGAGTGCAGTGGCATGATCTTGGCTCACTGCAACCTCTGCCTCCGGGTTCAAGCAATTCTTCTGCCTCAGCCTCCTGAGTAGTTGGAACTACAGGCACATGCCACCACGCTTGGCTAATTTTTGTATTTTTAGTAGAGACGGAGTTTCACCATGTTGGCCAGGATGGTCTGGATCTCCTGACCTCGTGATCCACCCACCTTGGTCTCCCAAATTGGTAAAATATTTAATATAATCTTCATGAATTTTTCAAATTTTATAAAAGCTAGATGTAGCAGTAATGACTCCTTCACTAAATGAATTTGACCATACTGCATCAATACTAGCTATAATACTTAAAATACTTTGAAGTATTTTCTTTAATATAAACTTTATGTACTTACATTTGTATTAAATGTTGACTATACAAGTATTCATTTCTTTTTCTTATATTGGATAACACTCAAATTTGATATCCATTTGCAGATTCAAACACTATTTAAAAATGATGCCAATACCTTAAAATGAGAAATAGCAAAAGTATAATTATTATATGTCAATAAAATATATTTTCTTTCAAACTCAACCAATGTGGGTAAAAACTATATTAAGGATTACTTTTTCGTAAAAACAACACGAACTATTAAGAAAAAATGAAAATCCTTCTCTATCTGCATAGAAGACTGTGCAGAAAAGACTTCTAATATCTCAACTGATCTCCAGCCCCATAATTTGTGACTAATAAGTAGGGATGAAGGTATAGAAAATCTGTTTCACTTCACTAACAGGATTATAAAAGAGATCATATTTCTCTAAAATATTATGATAAAAGCTTGCTACACACTGCTTTGATTATAAAAAGAAGAATCACTGCAGGAAACAATGCAGTAGACATTTAACTGGGTATATTTCCTATGTTATGTATACTGAGGTCTGGAGTCCCAAAATTGAGGCCATAATTTAAGTGCAGATAAATGAGGAAATGAAAATACCAATGAAAAGATCAGAGATAAAAAGATGTTTCAATGCAATTAATTTAGCAAATACTGAGCAACCATTTATTGCCTGGTTTTGAAGGTCACATACAACACCTTGAAGAAACTTCTATATGTTTTAGTTTCCTCATCAAAATGGCAATATTATTTAATTCTTATAGTGGTTAAGATGGAATAAGGTAATATATAAAAGTGCCTGTAACAATTAAACATCCAATGAATGACTGTTCATTCTATTATTTTTATTTATTAACATAACCAATGTGCTTCTTTCTTTGGTGACAGAATAAAAAATTTTTGTTTTCAAAAATTTAATTTCCACATTAGCAAAACAGCTTCACATTTGCTCATTAATGTAGTTGGTAAATTTCATGAGAGTGAATACTGTAATTATGAAATTACTCATTGTCTACTTCAAAAACATTAATGAAGATAATAATTATATTTTCTATTTCTTCCCTGCTCATTTACAACTGTGTGGTTCTACTTTCCAAGAAGTTTGCATCCCTTACGCAATACAAAGGTCCAGAAAGCAATAGCTAAAGGTTTAAAGACAAAGTTTGACTCTCAAGTCCAGTTCAGAGAGAATGAAATATTCCCAAACACAATAATCAACCACTGTTTAGGCTACCCTATATAATGCACTACTACTATCTGTGAGCCACAGAGTGGGGGTTCTGTATTTTCATAAAAGCAGGTTTTTCTAAATATGATAAATAAAAATTCAAGCCAAAGTTGTTTTAAAATATTCTATTCCATGAAAAGGACTGAATGTAAAATACAAAAAAATTCATTTTTGTCCCTTTTAACAACAAATTTGGGTATGTAAGTAAAATTTCATAAATCATTCACATTTTATCAATCACATTAACATGGTATTTGTACTAAAATACGAATCACATAAAAAATAACACCATATTATGAAAAGGCCACAATTTTCTGGAAAATAAAAATAAGACTGATAAAAAAATACATGGTATCTACATTTTTCCAGAAGTATATGCAATATAGCGAGGAAATGAGATGGCAAATGGTTACTCAATGTAAAAGACTTCTGAAGAGGTTACAAATCCATTGGTCCTTAACCTTTCATGGGTTATAGACTTGAAAGTACTCACACATGCTTCACAGAAAAAATGTGTGCACATATACACAAAATACGGCAGACAATTTCAGGAGTTTCACAGATCTTCTGAATATAGACCCCACACAGGTTAAGAATCTTTACATAGATCCTTAATATTCAGGGATTATTTTTACCATGACCCAGAGGTCCAGGGTCTATGCTAATTTGTCATTTTTCTAAGACCCACATTTGAATCATACTAACAGAAAGCTGTAAGACTGCTGTTCAGTAACAAGAACTCAACTAGCAAGGGAGCCTAGTATTCACATCTGTGTGAGTCTGGCAACTTTACAACCCATATTAGTGGAAAAATTATTAAGAATTGCTTTAGTGGTAATCATTAACATATTCAGAAGGTCTCTGAACTTCTCATAATAAAAAAGGGAAGACTGTTTTTTCACACCCTAGGACTCCTTGGCAAGTTATATCATAATGGTATTCCCGCAGAAAGCAGACCAATAAAACATGACAAACCAATCAAAAAATAAAGCATATTATCTTTATAGATCATTAACATACTTATTAAATCCCTAACATATTAACTTCCTATCATTGTGTAATTTACAGATATAAAAGATACAGACCCAATCTTCTAAGAGCATTCACTGTTATACACCAGGCTTATACCTGAAAGTACTGACCCCAAAAACCACATGACATAAATTTTATTATGGATACCCCAGAACAAGTAATTATAAGTGTCAGATATATACAGAATATTCCAGTTTCTATAATCATTAAAATTCTAACATAGATATTCTGATAGCCTTCGATGATTGTACTGTTATATACCACTATTATGTTGAAGCAAACCATTAAAAATCCAGCTAGTTTTCTTAAAGTTGGTCTCATAAAATATGATGAATTCATTATTTAATTTCAACAAAATGTCAAGAGTAACTTCATGAAATAGTGTACAGCTTACACGCTTATTTTAAAATCAGAAGTTCTGGGCCGGGCACAGTGGCTCAAGCCTGTAATCCCAGCACTTTGGTAGGCTGAGACGGGCGGATCACGAGGTCAGGAGATCGAGACCATCCTGGCTAACACGGTGAAACCCCGTCTACTAAAAAAATACAAAAAAACTAGCCGAGCAAGGTGGCAGGCGCCTGTAGTCCCAGCTACTCAGGAGGCCGAGGCAGGAGAATGGCGTAAACCCAGAAGGCGGAACTTGCAGTGAGCCGAGATCTGGCCACTGCACTCCAGCCTGGGCGACACAGCGAGACTCCATCTCAAAAAATAACATAACATAACATAACATAACATAACATAACATAACATAACATAACATAACATAACATTACACATAACATAACATAACATAACATAACATAACATAAGAAGTTCTATACATCTATCACCCTGGCCTAGGCCTATCTTTCCACTTTACACCCACATGATCCTCTCTATCCAACTCCCCTTGCATTCTACACACACACACACACACACACACACACACACACACACACAGCATTTCACTACCTTTTGTCATTGGAACCTCATTTCCATTTCTGATCTTCATTCCCCTTGCAGGCCTGCTCTGCAAAAAGCCCCAATCCAGAAAGACAACTATTGGCTTGGATATGTAGATATATTTACTTCTATTCTTCAAAAGATAAAAGGATGCCAGGAGAGAGGATTACTACTTCTACTTTTATAACTTCAGGAGGGAAAAATAGGGTTTCTGGCTTTTCAAACTGTAGTTGTGACTGTATTTTCCCATCAAACCACTGCTACACATGGTTGTTTCACTCTATGGTATTATTTATACTACACTAAGTTACATTACAAACTAAATCAACTTTTGAAAGCTGGAACAGAAACCCAAAGGATATTTATCAAGTTGTGTTCAGGGGAAGGAATTTTGAATTAAAATACTGATGATAATAGTTTATTGTGTATGGTGTGTACAGGGCACCATGGCAAGTAGTTTACATATATTCTCATTTAATCAACACAAAGAAGTAGATATTATCATTACTTGACACATAAGAAAACCAAGGCTCAGAAAGTCCAGAGCTAGAAGTCAAATGTTGTTCTATCTGATCCAAGCCTGTGCTCTGAGCTATCACACTTCATTGTCTTGTATGTATGTTTCAAGTTTTAAATATCATTGTAAAATATAATCTTATTAATATTTCATGAACAGTTGACTGCCTCTGTGAGTATGTGAGTGAGAGTGTGTGTGTGTGTGTGTTTAATGTAGCTGCAAATAGGCATATATTAAACTTGTTTTGACCTTTGGAATCTACTTATTTAAAATTCTCCATCTATTCCAGAAGCAATTAAAAATGCATCTATGTATGTTATTTGGGCATTACTAGAAATTTCTTTATACAAATCCATATTAATGTGCTAATAAGTAACAAATATATACATACAGTCATGCACTGAATAATGATGTTTTGGTCAACGATGAACTGCACATAAAATGGTGGCCCCATAAGATTAAAATAGAACCAAAATTTCCTATGGCCTAGTGATGCTGTAGCCATCATAATGTGGTAGTGCAATCCATTACCTTTTCTATGTTTAAATATACAAATACTTAACATTGTCTTGCAATTGCCTATAGTATTCAGCACAGTAACATGCTGTATAGGTTTATAGTCTTGGAGTAACAGGCTATATGATACAGCATAGGTGTGTAGTAGGCTATACCATCTAGGTTTATGTAAGTATATTCTATGACATTTGTACAGGGATCAGATTGCCTAAAACACATTTCTTAGAATGTATCCCTGTCATTAAGTGATGCACAACTGCATATACATACAAATATATGTACATATACATACACACACACATAAACATAATTTTTTTTAAAATTTATTTATTATTATTATACTTTAAGTTGTAGGGTACATGTGCATAACGTGCAGGTTTGTTACATATGTATACTTGTGCCATGTTGCTGTGCTGCACCCATCAACTCGTCATTTACATCAGGTATAACTCCCAATGCAATCCCTCCCCCCTCCCCCCTCCCCATGATAGGCCCCGGTGTGTGATGTTCCCCTTCCTGAGTCCAAGTGATCTCATTGTTCAGTTCCCACCTATGAGCGAGAACATGCGGTGTTTGGTTTTCTGTTCTTGTGATAGTTTGCTAAGAATGATGGTTTCCAGCTGCATCCATGTCCCTACAAAGGACACAAACTCATCCTTTTTGATGGCTGCGTAGTATTCCATGGTGTATATGTGCCACATTTTCTTAATCCAATCTGTCACTGATGGACATTTGGGTTGATTCCAAGTCTTTGCTATTGTGAATAGTGCTGCAATAAACATACGTGTGCATGTGTCTTTATAGCAGCATAATTTATAATCCTTTGGGTATATACCCAGTAATGGGATGGCTGGGTCATATGGTACATCTAGTTCTAGATCCTTGAGAGATCGCCATACTGTTTTCCATAATGCTTGAACTAGTTTACAATCCCACCAACAGTGTAAAAGTGTTCCTATTTCTCCACATCCTCTCCAGCACCTGTTGTTTCCTGACTTTTTAATGATCGCCATTCTAACTGGTGTGAGATGGTATCTCATTGTGGTTTTGATTTGCATTTCTCTGATGGCCAGTGATGATGAGCATTTTTTCATGTGTCTGTTGGCTGTATGAATGTCTTCTTTTGAGAAATGTCTGTTCATATCCTTTGCCCACTTTTTGATGGGGTTGTTTGTTTTTTTCTTGTAAATTTGTTTGAGTTCTTTGTAGGTTCTGGATATTAGCCCTTTGTCAGATGAGTAGATTGCAAAAATTGTCTCCCATTCTGTAGGTTGCCTGTTCACTCTGATGGTAGTTTCTTTTGCTGTGCAGAAGCTCTTTAGTTTAATGAGATCCCATTTGTCAATTTTGGCTTTTGCTGCCATTGCTTTTGGTGTTTTAGACATGAAGTCTTTGCCCATGCCTATGTCCTGAATGGTACTACCTAGGTTTTCCTCTAGGATTTTTATGGTATTAGGTCTAACATTTAAGTCTCTAATCCATCTTGAATTAATTTTCATATAAGGAGTGAGGAAAGGATCCAGTTTCAGCTTTCTACTTATGGCTAGCCAATTTTCCCAGCACCATTTATTAAATAGGGAATCCTTTCCCCATTTCTTGTTTCTCTCAGGTTTGTCAAAGATCAGATGGCTGTAGATGTGTGGTATTATTTCTGGGGACTCTGTTCTGTTCCATTGGTCTATATCTCTGTTTTGGTACCAGTACCATGCTGTTTTGGTTACTGTAGCCTTGTAGTATAGTTTGAAGTCAGGTAGCGTGATGCCTCCAGCTTTATTCTTTTGACTTAGGATTGTCTTGGAGATGCGGACTCTTTTTTGGTTCCATATGAACTTTAAAGCAGTTTTTTCCAATTCTGTGAAGAAACTCATTGGTAGCTTGATGGGGATGGCATTGAATCTATAAATTACCTTGGGCAGTATGGCCATTTTCACGATATTGATTCTTCCTATCCATGAGCATGGTATGTTCTTCCATTTGTTTGTGTCCTCTTTCATTTCACTGAGCAGTGGTTTGTAGTTCTCCTTGAAGAGGTCCTTTACATCCCTTGTAAGTTGGATTCATAGGTATTTTATTCTCTTTGAAGCAATTGTGAATGGAAGTTCATTCCTGATTTGGCTCTCTGTTTGTCTGTTACTGGTGTATAAGAATGCTTGTGATTTTTGCACATTAATTTTGTATCCTGAGACTTTGCTGAAGTTGCTTATCAGCTTAAGGAGATTTTGGGCTGAGACAATGGGGTTTTCTAAATATACAATCATGTCATCTGCAAACAGGGACAATTTGACTTCTTCTTTTCCTAACTGAATACCCTTGATTTCTTTCTCTTGCCTAATTGCCCTAGCCAGAACTTCCAATACTATGTTGAATAGGAGTGGTGAGAGAGGGCATCCCTGTCTTGTGCCAGTTTTCAAAGGGAATTTTTCCAGTTTTTGTCCATTCAGTATGATATTGGCTGTGGGTTTGTCATAAATAGCTCTTATTATTTTGAGGTACGTTCCATTAATATCGAATTTATTGAGCGTTTTTAGCATGAAGGGCTGTTGAATTTTGTCAAAAAGCCTTTTCTGCATCTATTGAGATAATCATGTGGTTCTTGTCTTTGGTTCTGTTTATATGCTGGATTATGTTTATTGATTTGCGAATGTTGAACCAGCCTTGCATCCCAGGGATGAAGCCCACTTGATCATGGTGGATAAGCTTTTTGATGTGTTGCTGAATCCGGTTTGCCAGTATTTTATTGAGGATTTTTGCATCGATGTTCATCAGGGATATTGGTCTAAAATTCTCTTTTTTTGTTGTGTCTCTGCCAGGCTTTGGTATCAGGATGATGTTGGCCTCATAAAATGAGTTAGGGAGGATTCCCTCTTTTTCTATTGATTGGAATAGTTTCAGAAGGAATGGTACCAACTCCTCCTTGTACCTCTGGTAGAATTCAGCTGTGAATCCATCTGGTCCTGGACTTTTTTTGGTTGGTAGGCTATTAATTATTGCCTCAATTTCAGAGCCTGCTATTGGTCTATTCAGGGATTCAACTTCTTCCTGGTTTAGTCTTGGAAGAGTGTAAGTGTCCAGGAAATTATCCATTTCTTCTAGATTTTCCAGTTTATTTGCGTAGAGGTGTTTATAGTATTCTCTGATAGTAGTTTGTATTTCTGTGGGGTCGGTGGTGATATCCCCTTTATCATTTTTAATTGCGTCGATTTGATTCTTCTCTCTTTTCTTCTTTATTAGTCTTGCTAGTGGTCTGTCAATTTTGTTGATCTTTTCAAAAAACCAACTCCTGGATTCATTGATTTTTTGGAGAGTTTTTTGTGTCTCTATCTCCTTCAGTTCTGCTCTGATCTTAGTTATTTCTTGCCTTCTGCTAGCTTTCGAATGTGTTTGCTCTTGCTTCTCTAGTTCTTTTAATTGCGATGTTAGAGTGTCAATTTTAGATCTTTCCTGCTTTCTCTTGTGGGCATTTAGTGCTATAAATTTCCCTCTACACACTGCTTTAAATGTGTCCCAGAGATTCTGGTATGTTGTATCTTTGTTCTCATTGGTTTCAAAGAACATCTTTATTTCTGCCTTCATTTCGTTATGTACCCAGTAGTCATTCAGGAGCAGGTTGTTCAGTTTCCATGTAGTTGAGCGGTTTTGATTGAGTTTCTTAGTCCTGAGTTCTAGTTTGATTGCACTGTGGTCTGAGAGACAGTTTGTTATAATTTCTGTTCTTGTACATTTGCTGAGGAGTGCTTTACTTCCAATTACGTGGTCGATTTTGGAGTAAGTACGATGTGGTGCTGAACAGAATGTATATTCTGTTGATTTGGGGTGGAGAGTTCTATAGATGTCTATTAGGTCTGCTTACTGCAGAGATGAGTTCAATTCCTGGATATCCTTGTTAACTTTCTGTCTCGTTGATCGGTCTAATGTTGACAGTGGAGTGTTGAAGTCTCCCATTATTATTGTATGGGAGTCTAAGTCTCTTTGTAAGTCTCTAAGGACTTGCTTTATGAATCTGGGTGCTCCTGTATTGGGTGCATATATATTTAGGATAGTTAGCTCTTCCTGTTGAATTGATCTCTTTACCATTATGTAATGGCCTTCTTTGTCTCTTTGGATCTTTGATGGTTTAAAGTCTGTTTTATCAGAGACTAGTATTGCAACCCCTGCTTTTTTTTGTTCTCCATTTGCTTGGTAAATCTTCCTCCATCCCTTTATTTTGAGCCTATGTATGTCTCTGCGTGTGAGATGGGTCTCCTGAATACAGCAGACTGATGGGTCTTGACTCTTGATCCAGTTTGCCAGTCTGTGTCTTTTAATTGGAGCATTTAGTCCATTTACATTTAAGGTTAAGATTGTTATGTGTGAACTTGATCCTGCCATTATGATATTAACTGGTTATTTTGCTCGTTAGTTGATGCAGTTTCTTCCTAGCCTCGATGGTCTTTACATTTTGGCATGTTTTTGCAATGGCTGGTACCGGTTGTTCCTTTCCATGTTTAGTGCTTCCTTCAGTGTCTCTTGTAAGGCAGGCCTAGTGGTGACAAAATCTCTAAGCATTTGCTTATCTGTAAAGGATTTTATTTCTCCTTCACTTATGAAACTTAGTTTGGCTGGATATGAAATTCTGGGTTGAAAATTCTTTTCTTGAAGAATGTTGAATATTGGCCCCCACTCTCTTCTGGCTTGGAGAGTTTCTGCTGAGAGATCTGCTGTTAGTCTGATGGGCTTCCCTTTGTGGGTAACCCGACCTTTCTCTCTGGCTGCCCTTAAGATTTTTTCCTTCATTTCAACTTTGGTGAATCTGGCAATTATGTGTCTTGGAGTTGCTCTTCTCGAGGAGTATCTTTGTGGCGTTCTCTGTATTTCCTGGATTTGAATGTTGGCCTGCCCTACTAGGTTGGGGAAGTTCTCCTGGATGATATCCTGAAGAGTGTTTTCCAACTTGGTTCCATTTTCCCCCTCACTTTCAGGCACCCCAATCAGACGTAGATTTGGTCTTTTTACATAATCCCATACTTCTTGCAGGCTTTGTGCATGTCTTTTTCTTCTTTTTTCTTTTGGTTTCTCTTCTCGCTTCATTTCATTCATTTGATCCTCAATCGCTGATACTCTTTCTTCCAGTTGATCGGGTCGGTTACTGAAGCTTGTGCATTTGTCACCTATTTCTCATGTCATGGTTTTCATCTCTGTCATTTCGTTTAGGACCTTCTCTGCATTAATTACTCTAGCCATCAATTCTTCCACTTTTTTTTCAAGATTTTTAGTTTCTTTGCGCTGGGTACGTAATTCCTCCTTTAGCTCTTCAAAATTTGATGGACTGAAGCCTTCTTCTCTCATCTCGTCAAAGTCATTCTCCGTCCAGCTTTGATCCGTTGCTGGCGATGAGCTGCGCTCCTTTGCCGGGGGAGATGCGCTCTTATTTTTTGAATTTCCAGCTTTTCTGCCCTGCTTTTCCCCCATCTTTGTGGTTTTATCTGCCTCTCGTCTTTGATGATGGTGATGTACTGATGGGGTTTTGGTGTAGGTGTCCTTCCTGTTTGATAGTTTTCCTTCTAACAGTCAGGACCCTCAGCTGTAGGTCTGTTGGAGATTGCTTGAGGTCCACTCCAGACCCTGTTTGCCTGGGTATCAGCAGCAGAGGCTGCAGAAGATAGAATATTTCTGAACAGCGAGTGTACCTGTCTGATTCTTGCTTTGGAAGCTTCCTCTCAGGGGTGTACTCCTCCCTGTGAGGTGTGGGGTATCAGACTGCCCCTAGTGGGGGATGTCTCCCAGTTAGGCTACTCAGGGGTCAGGGACCCACTTGAGCAGGGAGTCTGTCCCTTCTCAGATCTCAACCTCCGTGTTGGGAGATCCACTGCTCTCTTCAAAGCTGTCAGACAGAGTCGTTTGCGTCTGCAGAGGTGTCTGCTGCGTTTGTTTAGTTTACTGTGCCCTGTCCCCAGAGGTGGAGTCTACAGAGACAGGCAGGTTTCCTTGAGCTGCTGTGAGCTCCACCCAGTTCGAGCTTCCCAGCAGCTTTGTTTACCTACTTAAGCCTCAGCAATGGCAGGCGCCCCTCCCCCAGCCTCGCTGCTGCCTTGCCGGTAGATCACAGACTGCTGCGCTAGCAATGAGGAAGGCTCCGTGGGTGTGGGACCCTCCCGGCCAGGTGTGGGATATGATCTCCTGGTGTGCCTGTTTGCTTAAAGCGCAGTATTGGGGTGGGAGTTACCCGATTTTCCAGGTGTTGTGTCTCAGTTCCCCTGGCTAGGAAAAGGGACTCCCTTCCCCCTTGCGCTTCCCAGGTGAGGCAATGCCTCGCCCTGCTTCAGCTCTCGCTGGTCGGGCTGCAGCAGCTGACCAGCACCTATCATCCGGCACTCCGCAGTGAGATGAACCCAGTACCTCAGTTGAAAATGCAGAAATCACCGGTCTTCTGTGTCGCTCGCGCTGGGAGTTGGAGACTGGAGCTGCTCCTATTCGGCCATCTTGCTCCGCCCCCCCACATAAACATAATTATACAGAGATACAACCATCTCTTATTGGTTCAATTTATCTGAAGAACTCTAACCTAATGAATCCATTGTAATTTTGCCCAAAATTTAGCAACATTTAAATTATTAACAAAATATACCAAGCATTGATAAAAAGCTAAAATAGTATTAAATATAATAATAATTCCAAATATTAAGTCACCTTCCTCAATTCTGTTCTTGTAACTATGTGTTATTATTATCTTTTCTAGAGGAATAATAATAATATTAGACAAAGTAAAAAAAGTTTTTAAGAAAATTACCTGCTTGCTTCTACTTTTAATGTACCATGTGAGAGAAAAATAAGTTCTTTACCTACGATGAATGATTGTGAAAAGAAAAATCCCAACACTATAAACACTTGGACGAGATCGTATAGTAAATAAGTAAAACCTGGTTTTGAAATAAGGTGGCAGAGATAAACGTAGTAAGAAGTAGTTGCATTTAGCATATAACCCGAAAGTAGAGATGACAGGATTTGTTGACAGACTGTACGTGGAATATAAACACACAGATCACCACAGACTATTCATAAATGCTTACTAGATAAATAACAATGTCTAATGGTAAGTT
Source organism: Macaca nemestrina (assembly GCF_043159975.1). Lineage (NCBI taxonomy): Eukaryota > Metazoa > Chordata > Mammalia > Primates > Cercopithecidae > Macaca > Macaca nemestrina. The sequence continues at coordinate 64,058,334 of NC_092130.1, forward strand.
TGTAATGTGATCTATTACTTTTCAACAAATACACCCTAATTTACTGAGCAGTTTTCAAAATACTTATCTTATTCTCTATATTACTTAGATTGTATTTCACAGCTTCCTCTGCTGTCATCCCTACCATTAATGACTTTTAAAATATAATTATTCATCTTCCAAGGAAAAAGATCTATAAACACACATATAAACACATTAGTATGCCTGTATATGTGTGCTTGTGTGCATATATATATATGTATATATACACACATAATTTTAATAGCGCAAAATGCTTAAGTTTAACAAAATACGTAACTGCTATGGTTTGTCTCCTCAAAAACTCACGTTGAAATTTAACTGCCATTGCAAATGTATTAAGAGGTGGGACCTTGAGGAGGTGATTAGTTCATGTGACTACTACCCTTATGAATGGATTAAGACTGTTATTGCAGGAGTGAGTTAGTTATCATGGAAGTGGGTAGTTATAAAAAGAATAAGTTTGGCCCCGATTTTTTCTCTGTCTCCTAAGCACAACTCCTCTTCATGTGATGCTTTCTGCCACATAATGATGCAGCAAGACAGCCCTTATCAGATGCCAGAATCCTGCTGTCAGACTTCTCAGCCTTCAGAATTATGGGTCAAATAAATCTTTTTTCTTTACAAATTACCCAGTGTGTAGTATTATTATTGCACCAGAATAGAGTAACTATATAAAATGTTTTTTAAAAATAAGATGTCACCATTTTTGTGAATGAATAGCTAACAATATCTTAAAGAAGATTGCTAAATAGATCTGTACAAAAAAAATTTAAATATATATAAAAACATATTTAAGTGATGCATGGAGAAAATTAACTGAAAATATTTTAACAAGCATGCTATGACTTCAGATAACACTGAATTCCTTGCTACTAACCGCTATTGAATTTTATATGTTGGCTTTTTTTCTTAGTGTTTTAAGACCATTTAACTAGGAGGCAGAAGCATCGGTTCAGTTCAGTAGTACCACACATACTAGCCATATGAATAAACAAATAAGTCTTTTTAACTCTCCTGGTCTATTACTTCCTGCACAAAACAAGACTAACAGTAATACTTGCAAGGTACTTCTTTAGAACTAAAAATCATACAGAATATTCTGAGCTTTGGGTTTATCTGCCAAGAAACACTATTTTGAAATTAGTACTAACTACAGATTTCATGCACCAAACTGGCAATTACGTTGTTAGTGGTCAGTTAAGATAATCTTTTCTGTTGTAAAACAGTGAAACTATTAAGTGCCAAATTTACAAAGCCTGAATCAGTAACTAGAAAATATTATATTTAATACCTTGTTTTTATAAAGGTCAGGGGAAAACAAAATTAAAGTTAAAATTTCCACAGAATTATAGAAAAAATTATTAAATTAGTCAAAGTACAGCATATGATGTGCAAACCACAAACAAAAAGAAAAAAAAAGTTGATCTAATCATATCGCTTTGAAAGGCTTTCGGGTAAGACTTAGAAAAAGTGGAATAGCCATGGAAGAGGAATCAAATTAGTACACCAAGAACAAAGAAAAGAGAGACAGAATCTGGCAAATAAATAAAAAAATAAAAGTAAAAATTTAGAAAATCACCACTCACAACAAAAGATTTTCCCAATGTTTGATCTAACAAACAAACTACAATTACAATGGATAAACGGTACCTGCATCCCATAAATACACAGCTATAACTGTGTAAAAGTTTAAGTATCACCACTCCTATTCAACATAGTGTTGGAAGTTCTGGCCAGGGCAATCAGGCAGGAGAAATAAATAAACGGTATTCAATTAGGAAAAGAGGAAGTCAAATTGTCCCTCTTTGCAGATGACATGACTGTATATTTAGAAAACCCCATCATCTCAGCCCAAAATCTCCTTAAGCTGATAAGCAATTTCAGCAAAGTCTCAGGATACAAAATCAATGTGCAAAAATCACAAGCATTCTTATACACCAGTAACAGACAAACAGAGAGCCAAATCAGGAATGAACTCCCATATACAATAGCTTCAAAGAATAAAATACCTAGGAATCCGACTTACAAGAGATGTGAAGGACCTCTTCAAGGAGAACTTGGAGAACTACAAACCACTCCTCAATGAAATAAAAGAGGACACAAACAAATGGAAGAACATACCATGCTCATGGATAGGAACAATCAATATCGTGAAAATGGCCATACTGCCCAAGGTAATTTATAGATTCAATACCATCCCCATCAAGTTACCAATTACTTTCTTCACAGAATTGGAAAAAACTACTTTAAAGTTCATATGGAACCAAAAAAGAGCCCGCACTGCCAAGACAATCCTAAGCCAAAAGAATAAAACTGGAGGCATCACGCTACCTGACTTCAAACTATACTACAAGGCTACAGTAACCAAAACAGCATGGTACTGGTACCAAAACAGAGATATAGACCAATGGAACAGAACAGAGGTCTCAGAAATAATACCACACATCTACAGCCATCTGATCTTTGACAAACCTGAGAAAAACAAGAAATGGGGAAAGGATTCCCTATTTAATAAATCGTGCTAGGAAAATTGGCTAGCTATATGTAGAAAGCAGAAACTGGATCCTTTCCTTGCACCTTATACAAAAATTAATTCAAGATGGATTAAAGACTTACATGTTAGACCTAAAACCATAAAAACCTTAGAGGAAAACCTAGGTAATACCATTCAGGACATAGGCATGGGCAAGGACTTCATGTCTAAAACACCAAAACCAATGGCAATAAAAGCCAAAATGGACAAATGGGATCTAATTAAAGAACTTCTGCACAGCAAAAGAAACTATCATTAGAGTGACAGGCAACCTATGGAATGGGAGTAAATTTTTGCAATCTACTCATCTGACAAAGGACTCATACCCAGAACCTACAAAGAACTCAAACAAATTTACAAGAAAAACAAAAATAACCCCATCAAAAAGTGGGCAAAGGATATGAATAGACACTTCTCAAAAGATATTTACGCAGCCAACAGACACATGAAAAAATGCTCATCATCACTGGCCATCAGACAAATGCAAACAAAACCACAATGAGATACCATCTCACACCAGTTAGAATGGCAATAATTAAAAAGTTAGGAACAACAGATGCTGGAGAGGATGTGGAGAAACAGGAACACTTTTACAGTGTTCGTGGGAGTGTAAACTAGTTCAACCATTGTGGAAGACAGTGTGGCGATTCCTCAAGGATCTAGAACTAGAAATACCATTTGATCCAGCCATTCTATTACTGGGTATATACCCAAAGGATTATCAATCATGCTGCTATAAAGACACATGCACACATATGTTTACTGTGGCACTTTTCACAACAGCATAGACTTGGAACCAATCCGAATGTCCATCAATGACAGACTGGATTAAGAAAATGTGGCACATATATACAATGGAATACCATGCAGCCATAAAAATGGATGAGTTCATGTCCTTTGTAGGGAAATGGATGAAGCTGGAAACCACCATTCTCAGCAAACTAAAGCAAAGACAAAAACAAAAAACAAAAAAACCAAACACCGCATGTTCTCACTCATAGGTGGGAATTGAACAATGAGAACACCTGGACACAGGAAGGGGAACATCACACACTGGGGCCTGTTGTGGGGTGGGGGGAGGGATAGCATTACGAGATATACCTAATGTAAATAGTGAGTTAATGGGTGCAGCACACCAACATGGTACATGTATACATATGTAACAAACCTGCACGTTGTGCACATGTACCCTAGAACTTAAAGTATATATTAAAAAAAAATAATAAAAGAGGTAACCCTTACAAAGCATTCAACAGAAATTTGTATGCTTCTACAACCAAAAGATAAAATAACAGGAAACTGTTCAGACTTCCCTGTTTGTTCTCAATCAGAGAAAACTTAGTAAAAAAGCAAAATGAGAAAAAATATGTGGTCACCTCTATCTCTACTCACACAGTGAAAAAAGAAAGCTTGTGTTCACCTCCACTGAAATTACTTTTATGTATTTCAATTATTAAATACTTAAGGTGTAAATGTCACATAGACCAAGGTAGATTACTATGGTCCCTATCCTTCTAAGAACTTAAAATTATAAACAAAGGGATTACAAAGAGTCAGAACTCAAATAAATAATCCACATTACCAACATGTACAAGGAGGAAATAACTGTTCATTACTGCACAGTGCATAACGAGGAGTCGTGGCTGCTTCATGTATAGGAATGGCTAGCCAGGAGATATGAAATGAGAAAGCTTCCAAGAAGTGATGGACTTACAGGAGGTTTTTTGGTGTGGGGAGGTGAACAGAGGGTATTCCAAAGGCTACACAGGACTTGGAAAAGGCTCCAAAAGTGCAATAAAATGTTTATAACTGACTACGGCTGGTCAAATCACTTTTACAATATGGTTAGAGATACTAATCTGTATGTTCCCTTTTCTAACATTAGTGCTAAATGTGTTACTTGGATTGTTTAACCTATACATTCTCTTATTTAAGGTAGAGTTATATTTATTTCAGCAAGAAGGAAACTGAAACAAATAATGAAGTGACTTGTTCAACTTAACTAGTAAGCAGTACAACCACAACCAAGAATAGAACCTAGGCAATGCAATTCAGGAGCCCATGTTCTTACCTACCATCTCTACTAAACTGCAACTGCATAATAGCAGGAATATGAAGGTCTCTCATTCCCAGAGGTTTACACAATGTCCCGCCCATAGCAGACTCTCATTAAATAACAGCCAAAAGAAAGAATGGGAGGCAATGTTAAAGGTTGGCAGTGTGATAGAGAGAAAATACTGATTTTTGGCTGGGCATGGTGGCTCACACCTGTAATCCCAGCACTTTGCGGGGCTGAGGCAGGTAGATCACTGGGAGTTAGAGACTAGCCTGGCCAATGTGGTGAAACCTCATCTCTACTAAAAATACAAAAATTGGCTGGGTGTGGTGGTGCACGCCTGGGGTCCCAGCTACTTGGGAGGCTGAGGCATAAGAATTGCTTGAACCTGGGAGGCGGAGGTTGCAGTGAGCCCAGATCATACCACTGCACTCCAGCTTGGGTGACAGAGTGAGACTTTGTCTCAAGAAAAAAAAAAAAAAAAATGCTGAAATACTGATTTCTTTCCCATCTCTGATACTGCAATATTCTGAAACCAGTTGAGACAAACTGATGAATAAAAGAGAACATCAATATTATCTTTGTATAACTTCTTGAAGGACCAAAAAGAATAATCTAGAAAGTAAGAGATCTCTCACTATACTCATGTACTTCTCTAAGACAGGGAATTACTCATTTCAGTGGTTCACAACTTAGATATACAGATTCATCTAAACTATTAGTAATAAAACAAAATGCAATTCGTATCAATATAAAACAAGCTATTGGACATTTATAACTCCTAAAACTTAAATGCCTATATGCTTATTTCAAAATCATGGGAGTAAAAAAAAGCAAGTATTCTAGATTGAATATAACACACATCGTGATATAATAATTATAATTAATAGAGAAATTTACCTGATTCAAATAATTCAGTTCAAGAAGGGAAAAAACATATGAAAAGTACTTCTGATTCTCTCAAATGTTCACTAACCTTAGTTCTTAAAAAAATAAAAAAGCCTATTAAAATAGCAAAAGAAAAAAACTAGATTGTATCTTTGAAGTTTTTTTCATACAACATTTCTATTTACAATTTTTTGAGGAGATGGAGAGAGAAGAGCTGTTGCTTCCTCATGCCTACCAATCCAACAGAATGGGGTTCTCAAAGGAAATTAAACTGAATATCCCACACTGGCTGGAATATGTATCTGATTTTAAAATCTGCCAAAAAGGTTTGCTTATTGCAGTTTATTTTCCATAGAGTACATATGAATTTTATTTTTATTTCATCAATGATATTCTCCAAGAATATTCTCCCTCCTTTAAATATGTGAACAACTGTCTCCAATTTCTTTCTTTCTTCAAATACATGAACAACTGTCTCTAATTCCTTCCCTTTTCCTTTCCCTTTCTTTCCTTTCCTTTCTTTCTTTTTTTTTTTTTTTTTTTTTGAGATGGAGTTTCACTCTTGTTGCCCAAGATGGAGTGCAAATGGCACTATCTCGACTCACTGCAACCTCTGCCTCCTGGATTCAAGCAATTATCCTGCCTCAGCCTCCCGAGTAGCTGGGATTACAGGCATGCACCACCACACCCGGTTGACTTTTTTGCATTTTTAATACAAATGGGGTTTTACCATGTTAGTCAGGCTGGTCTTGAACTCCTGACTTCAGGTGATCTGCCCACCTTGGCCTCCCAAAGTGCTGGGATTACAGGCATGAGCCACCGTGCCTGACCACTGTCTCCAATTTCTATGCTTTTCCAGTGCTAGAAATAAATGATAAATGTGCATATGGGTTTATATACCCATGAGAAAAATGGAAACTGCTGTTTCAACTCTAAGGCTACTCAATGGAACAAACAGATTAGGAAATGTAAACAGTTCTACTGGCCTAAAATCCATAATAAATTTGTAGAAATTTCCTTCATGACTTTTGTGAAATACACAATCATACCCTACCATAAATTAAATATGAAGCTCCTTGGGAGCTGATGTCCCAAACGTTTGATTTGAAGATATTTCAGCAATGAGCTAATAATTTCAGAAAACAATTTTCAGAATTAAGTATGATGAAATTTTATTCAATTTTGTTTCTAAAGTGCTCTTTTACTTCCAGACACTATCATACAAATGATACACGTAAATTAACAAAGGAGGAAAAAGAATCAGTGGAAATGATTCCAAGTGTTTTAGGGAAATAAGAAACACTGAGAATAATATAAAGCAAATATGTAACTGAAAGTATCAAGAAAATAAAGTAAAAATCAAATAGATGCTAAAATATGTTTAAATTAAAAATACGCAAGTGTTCTTAACACCTATGATGTGAAGCTGAAAGGAACTGTTATAACAACTTATTTCTTAAAAGGAGCCATCTTGACCTCATTTTTTAATTTTATATTTTTCCAAGGTATGAAATAGAATGCTATTTAGAAAGGAGCATACAGATACACATAAAACATATACACAAAAAAACACGCATGCACGTGTCTATATGTGTACATACACAGAGATCTAAAGGCATATGTGTGTATATATATGCATGTATGTGTATATGTGCATATGTATATGAGGTAGTTTTCAATAAATCCTGTAACTGAAAGGAAGGCTAGAAAAGTCAGCTAATAAAACAGATTACTAGAAACTTCCTCCAGGTAAAGAATGATTACTGCTTTTAGATGACGGTAAAAATTCAGTAACACCAGACGCTAATACAGGTAGTATACTCATTAAGATTTAATGTACTTTTCTCTTTCAACAACTAAATATGGAGGGACTGCAGGGAATTGTTTTTTATTGCTAGGAAAATCATATAATGGTCAGAAAAGTGAAAATAAATGTCCGTGAAAAATTCTGCTTGCTTTCATTTGTTTAAGGAATGCTTTCACTTATGAAGAGGTTCCTTCCTCTCTTTCATTTAGAATTTAAAATTTATATTTTTGATATTAGTGCTTTCAGAGTTAAGGTGTTTTTGGACAAACCAGATAATGACCATTTAGGAATCTATGTTTAAAGGAATAAAACAAAGAGCGGCTGGAGCTTGGCAGTCATTTTATTAGTTTGATTTAGCAGCATCTAACAGAGATGGCAAGTTTAGCTACCAAATTCACAAAACAAACAGAAGGTTTACCACGGGAGGTAGAGAGTGATCAGACTATATCCTCTAGTTACTCTTCCAGTAAAACAGCATGTGTTGTCTAAAATTGTGATGGGAACCTGGGAGCTCATCAAAAAAACTGAGCTCTAGTTAAACGTCTTCTTTAGTACCGTATACCACGACCTCCACAGTAAATAAAAGGTTCTCATGCAGACATCCATTGTATGATCAAATATTAATATTAAAATGGAGTATAATGTTAAACTTGCAATTATGGTGCTGAATTTGTATTAAGCTTATTAAGTTTCAATGAATGATTTTTTGTTTGCATCTTATTATTGATTTTAACATATTCTGTAAATCAAAATAAAGGGGAAAGGCAGATTGGTGCTTCAGTTATACTTCTGGCTGTAACACAGAGGAAGATTATACTATTAGATATTTCCTCCTCAAAAATGGCAGATAATCTTCTTAATATTCAGTACCATCAGGAACCAGAACTAAAAGGAAAATTATTAAAGAAGGTTAAAAAAAAAAAAAGGAGGGGGGAGGGAGAAAACATCTAAATGAATATGGTATTAGAAACAATAACTTAAGCCTTGCTGTAATATTTCCCTATATGAACCCTTCATACCACCTTTCAGAAAAGTGGAATTTAGTGACATAGAAAGATAATTTAATTGGGAGTCCAAATATTTAGATTCTATTCCCACCTGTGTCACTAGCAGGATGTGTAACTTTGGATAAATTAAAAACCTTACTTTGTTTCACCGACTTAAAACCCAACCACAACTAACCACAACTTATTATTCTCTTTAATGCTTCAGTGTAGTCCATGTCAGTCTGTGACATTCAGCTGGGATTTCTGGTTTCTGGTCTGGCATGTAAGAAACTTCGAAGTCACCATTTCATCCTAACAACAAATAAAAATCTCAACTAACTGAAAAATCAACAATTCTTCTTGGATCTATGAGAGAAGTAAAGTCATAGGGTAAACCATTGCCCCCCAGATTGGAGAGACAGATATAAATACAGAGAATTATAACTTATTGGAGTAGAAACCCAGAAGCAGAATCCTCCATGGGAACTAGTGCCAGTGTAAGAAAACTTAAACAGCAATTAACTGCTGGAGTCAGTGTGGACAACTGTAAAAACTGAAAAATGCAGGAGCCTCCATAAGGAGGCGCCTCACTTCTGTTGAGTTTAACCTCCAGAAGCCTGATCTGGTTCTCACAGTGAATACCGGAGAAAAATCCACTCGTGCTTCCAGCAAAGGAAAGGACACACCATATTTTAAATATGCCAGATCATTCTGTTCTTCTCACCAAGGTCAATCCACAGAGGAAACTATTTAAACAGAGCTTAACCTATTGGAGTTCTACAGAGCCTAACTGACTTACAGGAAGGAAAATATCCAACTCCAGTTGGCACTAGCCTTCCAGGTGGGAGACAGAAAATAGCCAACTCCAGCTCACTCTAGCCATCTGTCCAACTGGAGAAGGGATGAAAACACTGAGAAGCACTTGTGAAGTTCACAGTCAAGAGGCACAGGCTTGCTAAAAAACTGATACTTAATCATACGACAATAGAACACTTCTCTTCTCCCAACATAAAAACACAGTTTGAAGAGGACAGAAGGAGCATCAGAACCAAACACAGCTATGGCAGGGATGTTGGAATTATAAGACCAGGAATTTAAAACAACTGTGATTAATATGCTAAGGGCTCTAAGGGATAAAGAAGACAGCAATAACAGATGAGAAGTACAAGCAGAGAGATCTAAGAAAGAACCAAAAGAAATGCTAGAGACCAAAAATACTGTAACAGAAATCAAGAATGCCGTTGAATGGACAAAACTCAGGAAACAACCTCTGAGTTTGAAAATATCTCAAAAGAAAACTTCAAAACTGAAATGCAAAGACAAAAAAAAAAAAAAAACCCACAACACAACAACAACAACAACAACAACAACAAAAACAAAACCCAGGAGGAAATGTGGGACAACTACAAAAAGTATAACATATGTGTGATAAAAATTCTAGAAGAAAGAGAAAAGAACAGAAAAAAACGTAAAGCAATAATGACTAAAAATGTCCTCAGGTTAATGTCAGATATGAAACCACAAATCCATGGAGCTCACAGAGCACCAAACGAGGTAAATGCCAAAGAAACTACACTTAAGGATATCATATTCAAATTACAGAATATCAAAGATAAAGACCAATCCTGAAAGACGCCAGAGTGGGGGAAAAAAAAATCTTACAGAGGAGCAAAGATTATTACATCCAATTTTTCCTCAGAAACAGTGCAAGCAAAAAGGGTGGAGCGATGGGTACAAAAATATACATGTAGAAAAAATGAGTAAGACCTACTGTTTGATGGCATAACAAGGAGACCACAGTCAATAATAATTTAATTGTGCATTTAAAAATAACTAAAATAATATAATTGGATTATCTGTAACACAAGGGATAAATGCTTTGAGAGGAAAGATACCCCATTCTCCACGATGTGATTATTACACATTGCATGCTTGTATCAAAACATCACAAGTTCCCCATAAATATATACACCTACTATGTATCCACAAATATTAAAAACACAAAAAGAGTGGAGTAAAATATTTAGTGTTGAGGAAAAAACCCACCACCCTAAAATTCTGTGCCCTTTGAAATTACCCTTTAAAAGTGAAGAAGAAAGCCAGGCATGGTGCCACATACCTGTAATCCCAGATACTTGGGAGGATCGCTTGAGCCCAGGAGTTGAAGACCAACCTGGGCAGCATGACGAGACCCTGTTTATTTTAAAAAGTGAAGGAGAAATAAATATCCTCTCAGGCAAATAAAAATCAAGAAAATTTTAGGCTAGTGGACCTGCCTCACAAGAAATGGTTTCTAAAGTTCTTTAGAAAGATTTTTTTTTTGTTTTTTGTTTGTTTTTTTTTTAGGTGAAGACAAATGTTTTATTTTGGGAATGATGCAGAAACTGGTATCAAAATTGACTTGAGGTAAATAATCAGTTAGAATTTGTGGAAACCTGAGGAAGTCATATGCACAGAATGAAAACTGGATTTGATGTTAAGGAAAGATGTATGTTCATTTGCACAGACACCCTTAAGATTATATGTGGCTATAGAGGGAAATGTGGCTATAATCTTAAGGATGAGTTTTTGGTGGCATCCACTGAAAAGACGTAAAAAGTAGGAGAGTAACTTGAGTGCATAGGCGAAGTATGTCAAGACCTCAAGGGAGGAGGTAGTTTGAAGAATTTATTAGGTGATCAACAGCCTCTAATGTTGCAATAGGTGTTTATTCATACAGAGTAAGATAAGAGATAGAAAGACAGCAAAGCAAAGAACATGCAGGGATGTGCCTTGTAATTTTTACACTATGACTTTAAAGGAGATAGGTCAGAAACTCACATCCACATAAAGAGGGAGCATTAGGGAAAGAACACATAAAGGCAAAATAACTTTTTTTCATTCTTAATTGATCTAACAGATCCAAATCATTATTATTTTGAACAAACAGACTTTTTAGATACAATATCAAAGATACAGTCCATAAGAGAAAGGAGTGACAAGCTGGACTTCATTAAGTTAAAAACAAAAAATCTATACTGGGGAAGACACTGTTAAGAGAATAAAAAAGACAAGCCAAAGATGACTGGGAGAGAATATCTGTAAATGACATGTCCGATATAAAGGAACGTTATCCAAAATATATAAAGAACTCTCAAAACTCAACAATAAGAAAACAACACAGCTTAAAAGTGAGCCAAAGACCTAAACAGATACCTCATCAAAGAAGTTACACAGATGCCAAATAAATATATAAAAACATACTCCACACCGTATGTCAGTAGAGAAATCCAAATTAAAACAAAAATGAGAAACTACTACATACTTACTAAAACAGCCAAAATCTAGAACATTGACACTACCAAATGCTGGTGAGGATGTGGAGCAACAAGAACCCTCATTTCATTGTTATTGGAAATGCAAAATGATACAACCACCTTGGAAGACAGTTTGGTAGTTTCTCACAAAACTAAACATGCTGTTACCATACAATCCAGCAAACATGTTCCTTGGTATTTATCCAAAGGAGTTGAAGACTTACATGTATACAAAAATTTGCACATGGAAGGTACAGCAGCTTTATTTATACTTAGCAAAACTTAGAAGCAATCAAGATGTCCTTCAGTAGGTGAATGAATAAACTGTGGTACCTTCAGACAAGAGATTATTTAGTACTAAAAATAAATGAGCTATCAATGCATGAAAAGACACAGAGAAACCTTAAATGCATACTACTAAGTGAAAGCAGCAAATCTGAAAAGACTTCATACTGTAGGATCCCAGCTATATGACATTTCTGAAAATGCGAAACAGGAGTGTAGAGGATTTTCAGTGTAGTAGAAATTATGCTATATAGTACTACAATGGTGGATATATTGTCATTACACACTTGTTCAAATCCATGAAATGTATGATACCAAAAGTGAACCCATATATTAACTGGGGTCTTCAGTGATAATTATATAGGTTCTTCCATTGTGACAAACATATCACTCTAATGGGGGATACTGATAATTGGATAGGCTATGCACGTATAGGGGAAAGGAATATATGGGACATCTCTATACCTTCCTATCAGTTTTACTGTTAACCTAACACTACTCTAAAAAATAAAGTCTATTATTTTTTAATAAATAAGGTATGGTCATTCTATTAAAAATGACTTCCATAACAACCAATTATGTCAATACAATGTTTGCAATTCTTTATAGTATTAGGCGAAGTCAAGAGACTCGCTTCTAAAGGTGAACACTTATAAAAGGCATACAGAAAGGGAAAAACCAAAATGTACTTAAAAATTAAGCTCTGTCTTCAGCTGTAACTAATATTAAGGTCTTTCTGCTTAAGGGTACGTACATTCCTGAGTATAACTTGATTTGAGGCTATAAACTGAGGTTTAAAAAAACAATGAAAATTATGTGTGAGGTGTGTATAAATGTTGTAGAAAAATTATCAAAATAATCAAGACTGCATATGTGTAAGTGAGACGAGGGAGCCAGGAGGGGGCATCAGTGGTTGGTTGTAAAGCCTTCCGGGTAATAAGCACAAGGAAAGTACCCATAGCTCTGGGCTAAACTGACTTGTGAATCTGCACTTAGTATTTCTACTTCTCCTACTGACTCAATATATAACCTAGGCAAGTCATGTGATCTCCCTGTACTTCTTTATGTGATTCTACTCAAAGGGTAATTGGCTATTTCACAGGGAACTATACTTTAATCTGCACTGTACTGCACTGTCAGAAAGGTGAATAAAGTGGCAGAATCCTTCCATGAATTTTCTATTTCAAAGAAAATAAAATTCTGGGGCCAAGCACGGTGGCTGACATCTGTAATCCCAGAGTGCAGGGAGGCTGAGGCGGATGGATTGTTTGTGCTCAGTTTGAGACCAGCCTGAGCAACACAGTGAGAACCTGTCTCTACAAAAATAAAATAAAATAAAATAAAATAAAAATTAGCCAGGATTGGTGGCACTCAAGTCCCAGCTACTCAGGAGGCTGAGGTGGATGGATCACTTGAGCCCAGGAGGTGGAGGTTGCAGTGAGCCAAGATCACACCACTGCATTCCAGCATGGGCAACAGGGCAAGATCATATCTCCAAAAAATAATTCTGTTTTCAACTCCACTTATAATTTGGCAAGAAAAAGAAAAAAAGTACTCTAATTTCATGTACTGTTTGGGTAAAACATTAATACAATGACATTGTGCAAAGTAATAAATGTTGTCCTAGGTGTTAATGTCTTACTAAGTCTTCAAAGCACACTACTACCAAATGGATGCTGAATGAATGAAATGAATTTTACAGTCTCTTCCAAAACTCAAAATTCTATGATTGTAATGTAGGCTACGCAAAATTTGATAAGGCAACCCCACATTAAAAAACGCCGAAGGGTTTACTTTAGAATAAATAAATATTTATGTGACAGAAACACTAAACTTTCTTGATTATATACTTCTGATATAAATTACTGAAAATCTGTAAGGAGAAAATACTCACAAAGTTGTTATTTGTATGTAAGCACATATTGAAAGAGAGAAATACAGATATAGCAATGCTCCTAAGCTTAATTTAGTAAATCATACATCACATTAAAACAATATCCATTTTTTTAAGGTTTTGTTCAGTGTCTTCTTGATAAATTTGAAAATTAGTAATATGATGTCTTTATATATGAAGATGAAGATTTATCATTTAGAATATACTATATTAGCTATTTTTCCAGTCATCATATAGACTGTGAAAAGCCATTCATACACATATTTAGTATTTCTGTGACTAACGGCAAAAGGGATGTTTGAATATAAGTATGTACTGTGCACAGCCTTAAATAATAAACATTTTTTTTCCTTTTTTTTTTTTAAAAAAGCACCAGTAGAACATCAACTCCATAATCCTGACTCTTTAATATCATGTGATAATAATCTACATTAACCAAAGCAGGAATCACAGAGTTAACAGATTTGGCTATTAAGTTTTTTTTTTTTTAACATATTTACTTTTCCATAAGTTATTGGGGTAGAGGTGGTATTTGGTTACATGAGTAAGTTCTTTAGCGGAGATTTGTGCAATTTTGGTGCACCCATCACCCAAGCAGTATACACTGCATTATATTTGTAGTCTTTTATCCCTCACCACACCCTCCTCACCCCAAGTCCTCAAAGTCCACTGTATCATTCTAATGCCTCTGTGTCCTCATAGTTTAGCACCCACAAAACAGTGAGAACACACAATGGTTGGTTTTCCACTCTTCAGTTACTTCACTTAGAATAATAGTCTCCAATCTCATCCAGGTCACTGAAAATGCTGTTAATTCATTCCTTTTTATGACTGAGTAGTATTCCATCATACACACACACACACACACACACACACACACACACACACACACACACCCCAGTTTCTTTATCCACTCGTTGGTTGATGGGCATTTGGGTTGGTTCCAAGACTTTGCAACTGTCAATTGTGCTGCTATAAATGTGTGTGTGCACAAGTATCTTTTTCAAATAATGACTTCTTTTCCTCTGGGTAGATACCCAGTAGTGGGACTGCTGGATCAAATGGTAATTCTGCTTTTAATTCTTTAAGGAATCTCCACACTGTTTTCCACAGTGGCTGTACTAGTTTACATTCCCACCAGCAGTGTAGAAGTGTTCCCTGATCACTGCATCCATGCCAACATCTACTGTTCACTGATTTTCTGATTATGGCTGTTCTTGCGGGAGTAAGGTGGCATTGCATTGTGGTTTTGATTTGTATTTCCCTGATCATTAGTGATGTTGAGCATTTTTGCATATGTTTGTTGGCCATTTGTTGTATCTTCTTTTGAGAATTGTCTATTCATGTCTTTAGTCTACTTTTTGATGGGATTGTTTTTTTCTTACTGATTTGAGTTTCATTGTAGATACTGGGTATTAGTTCTTTGTCAGAGGTGTAGACTGTGAAGATTTTCTCCCACTCTGTGGGCTGTCTGTTTACTCTGCTGATTATTCCTTTTGCCATGCAAAAGCTCTTTAGTTTAATTAGGTCCCAGCTATTTATCTTTTTTTTTATTGCATTTGCTTTTGGGTTCCTGGTCATGAAATTCTTGCCTAGGTCAATGTCTAGAAGGGTTTTCCAATGTTATCTTCTAGAATTTTTATAATGTCAGGTCTAAGTCCTTAATCCATCTTGAGTTGATTTTTGTATAAGGGGAGAGATAAGGATCCAGTTTCATTCTGCTACATGTGGCTAGCCAATTATCCCAGCACCATTTGTTAAAAAGGGTGTCCTTTCCCCCACTTTATGTTTTTGTTTGCTTTGTCAAAGATAAGTTGGCTGTAAGTATTTGGGTTTATTTCTGGGTTCTCTATTCTGTTCCATTGGTCTCTGTGCCTATTTTTATACCAGTGCCATGCTGTTTTGGTGACTATGGCCTTATAGTATAGTTTGAAATCAGGTAGTATGATGCCTCCAGATTTGTTCTTTTTTGTTTAGTCTTGCCTTGGCTATGAGGGCTCTGTTTGGGTTCCATATGAATGTTAGAATTGTTTTTTCTAATTCTGTGAAGAATGCTGGTGGTATTTTGATGGAGATTCTGCTGAATCTGTAGATTGCTTTTGGCAGTATGGTCATTTCTACAATATTGATTCTGCCCAACCGTGAGCATGGGATGTGTTTCCATTCGTTTGTGACATCTATGATTTCTTTCAGCAGTGTTTTGTAATTTTTCTTGTAGAGGTCTTTGACTCCTTGGTTAGGTATATTCCTAAGTATTTTATTTATTTATTTGTTATTGTAAAAGGGGTTGAGTTCTTGATTTGATTTTCTGCTTGGTCGCTCTTGGTGTATAGAATAGCTACTGATTTGTGTACATTAATCTTGTATCCGGAAACTTTGCTGAATTCTTTTATCAGTTCTAGAAGTTTTCTGGAGGAGTTCTTAGGGTTTTGAAGGTAAACAATCATATCGTCAAACACTGATGGTCTGAATTCCTCTTTACCAATTTGGATGTTCTTTCTTTCTTTCTCTTGTCTGATTGCTCTGGCCAGGACTCCCAGTACTATACTGAAAAGGAGTAGTGAGAGTAGGTATCCTTGTCTTGTTCCAGTTCCCAGAGGAAATGCTTTCAACTTTTCCCCTTTCAGTATTATGTGGGCTGTGGGTTTGTCACAGATGACTTTTATTATATTATGGTACGTCCCTTGTATGCTGATTTTGCTGAGAGTTTTAACTGTAAAAAATGCTGGATTTTGCTGAATGCTTTTTCTGTATTTATGGAGATAATCATGTGATTTTTGTTTTTAATTCTGTTTACATGGTGAATCACATTTACTGACTTGTTTATGTTAAGCCATACCTGCATCCCTGGTATGAAAACCACTTGATCATAGTGGATTATCTTTTTGATATGTTGTTGGATTTGGTTAGCTGGTATTTTGTAAAGGATTTTAGCATCTGTGTTCATCAAGGATATCGGTCTGTAGTTTTCTTTTTTGGTTATGTCCTTTCCTGGTTTTGGTATTAGGGTGACGCCAGCTTCACAGAATTAATTAGGAAGGGCTCCTTTTTTATCTTGTGGAATAGTGTCAAAAGGATAGGTACCAATTCTTTGAGTATCTGGTAGAATTCTGCTGTGAATCCGTCTGGTCCTGGACTTTTCTTGTTGGTAATTTTTTAACTTACCATTTCAATCGCACTGCCTGTTATTGGTCTGTTCAGGGAATCCAATTCTTCCTGATGTAAGCAGCTAAGAGCTGTATCTTTCCAGAAATTTCTCCATCTCATCTTGGTTTTCTCGTTTATGTGCATAAACGTGTTCAAAACGGCCTTGAATGATCTTTTGCAGTTCAGGGGTGTCAGCTGTAATATCTCCTGTTTTGTTTCTTAGTGAGGTTATTTGGATTTTCTCTCTTCTTTTCTTGATTAGGCTTGCCAATGGTCTATCAATTTTATTTATCTTTTCAAAGAAGCAGCTTTTTGTTTCATGTATCTTTTGTACTGTTTTTGTTTCAATTTCATTTAGTTCTGCTCTGATCTTGGTTATTTCCTTTCTTTTGCTGGGTTGGGGTTTCGTTTGTTCTTGTTTCTCTAGTTCCTTGAGGTGTGACCTTGGAATGTCAGTTTGTGCTCTTTCAGTCTTTTTGATTTAGGCATTTGGGGCAATGAACTTTCCTCTTAGCACTGCCTTTGCTGTATCCCAGAGGTTTTGATAGGTCGTGTCATTATTGTCGTTCAGTTCAAAGAATTTCTTAATTTCCATCTTGATTTCGTTTTTACCCAATGCTCATTCGGGAGCAAGTTATTTAATTTCCATGTATTTGCATCGTTTTTAAGGTTCCTTTTGGAGTCGATTTCCAGTTTTATTCCACTGTGGTCTGAGAGAGTGGCTTGATATAATTTCAATTTTCTTAAATTTACTGAGGCTCGTTTTATGGCCTCAATCATATGGTCTATCTTGGAGAGAGTTCCATGCACTGTTGAACAGAATGCATATTCTGTGGTTGTTGGATAAAATGTTCCATATGTATCTGCTAAGTCCATTTGTTCCAAGTTTAAATTCATTGTTTCTATGTTGACTTTCTGTCTTGATGACCTGTCTAGTGCTGTCAGTGGAGTACTAAAGTCCTCCACTATTATTGTGTTGCTGTCTATCTCATTTCTTAGGTCTATTAGCAATTGTTTTATATATTTTGGAGCTCCAGTGTTAGGTGCATATGTTTAGGATTGTGATATTTTCCTGTTGGACAAGGCCTTCTACCATTATATAATGTCTCTTTAACTGCTGTTGCTTTAAAGTTCGTTTTGTCTGATATAAGAATAGCTTCCCGTTTGCTTTTGGTGTCCATTTGCATGAAATGCCTTTTTCCACCCCTTTACTTTCAGTTTATGTGAGTCCTTATGTGTTAGGTGAGTCTCCTGAAGGCAGCAGATAGTTTCTTGAGAGTTCTTATCCATTCTGTGGTTCTGTATCTTTTAAGTGGAACATTTAGGCCATTTACATTCAATGTCAGTATTGATATGTGAGGTACCATTGCATTCATCGTGCTCTTTGTTGCCTGCATACTTTGTTTTGTTTTTGCTTTTTAATGTGTATTTTTGTTTTATAGGTCCTGTGTGATTTATTCTTTAAAGAGGTTCTGTTTTAATGTGTTTCCAGAATTTGTTTCCAGATTTAGATCTCTTTTTAGCAGTTCTTGTAGTGGTGGCTTGGTAATGGTGAATTCTCTCAGCATTTGTTTTTCTGAAAAAGACTATCTTTCCTTCATATATGATGCTTAGTTTCGCTGGATACAAAATTCTTGGCTAATTGTTTTGTGTGAGGAGGCTGAAGATAGGGCCCCAATCCCTTCTAGCTTATAGGATTTCTGCTGAGAAATCTGCTGTTAATCCGATAGGGTTTCCTTTATAAGTTAGTTACATGGTGCTTCTGTCGCACAGTTCTTAAGATTCTTTCTTTCGTCTTAACTTTGGATAACCCGATGACAGTGTGTCATGATCTTTCTGTGATGAATTTTCCAGGTGTTCTTTGTGCTTCTTGTGTTTGGATGTCTACGTTTCTAGCAAGGCTGGGGAAGTTTTCCCAGATTATTCCATCAAATATGCTTTCCAAGCTTTCAGAATTCTCTTCTTCCTCAGGAACACCTATTATTCTTAGGTTTGGTTGTTTAATGTAATCCCAGACTTTTTGGAAACTTTGTTCATATTTTCTTTTTTCTTTGTCTTTGTTGGATTGGATTAATTTGAAGACCTCATCTTTGACCTCTTAATTTCTTTCTTATAATTGTTCAATTCTATTGCTGAGACTTTCTGGAGCATTTTGCATTTCTGTAAGTTTGTACAAAGTTTCCTGAATTTTTGATTGTTTTTTCTTTAAAGTGTCTATTTCCTTGAATATTTCTCCCTTCACTTCTTGTATTATTTTTTGGATTTCCTTGCATTGGGCTTCACTTTTCTCTGGTGCCTCTCTGATTACCTAAATAACTCACCTCCTGAATTCTTCTTCAGGTAAACCAGGGATTTCTTCTTGGTTTGGATCCACTGCTGGTGACCTAGTGTGATTTTGTGGGGGCGTGTTAAAGAGCCTTGTTTTGTCATATTACCAGAATTGGTTTTCTGGTTCTTCTCATTTAGGTAGACTCTGTCAGAGGGATGGTCTAGGGCTGAAGGCTGTTGTTCAGATTCTTTTGTCCCACGGGGTGTTCCCTTGATGTAGTACTCTCTCCGTTTTCCTATGGACATGGTTTCCTGTGAGCCGAACTGCAGTGATTACTGTCTTCTGGGTCTAGCCACCCAGCAAGTCTACCCAGCTCCTGGCTGGTACTGGGTGTTGTCTGCACAATATCACATCCTGTGATGTGAACCATCTATGGGTCTCTTCTCCGTGGATACCAGCACCTGTTCCAGTGGAGGTAGCAGGGGTGGGGTGGAGTGGGGGACTGGGGGGTGGGGGGTGCAATGGACTCCGTGAAGGTTCTTAGCTTTGGTGGTTTAATTCTCTATTTTAGTGCTGGTTGGCCTCCTGCCAAGAGGTGGCGTTTTTCCAGAGACCATCAGCTATAGTTGTATGGAGAGGGACCAGCGGTAGACAGGAGCTTAGAACTCCCAAGATTATATGCCCTTTGTCTTCCACTACAAGGGTGGGTAGGGAAGGACCATCAGGTGTGATACCTAGCAGGGCTAGGTATGTCTGAGCTCAGACTCTCCTTGGGTGGGTCATTGCTGCGGTTGCTGTTGGGGAAGGGGGTGAGATTCCCAGGTCACTAGAGCTGTGTACCTAGGAGGATTATGGATGCCTCTGCTGAGTCATGCAGGTTGTCAGGGAAGTGGGGGAAAGTTGGCAGTCACAGGCATCACCCAGCTTTTATGCAAACCAAAGGGCCAGTCTCACTCCCACGGAGCCCCCCAACAGCCCCAAGTCTGTTTTGAGGTGGTGGGTGAGACAGGCTTGAAAACTTGCCCCAGGCTATCTGCCTCTCAGCTGTAAAAGAAAAGGGTTTGGTTCCCTTACCTGTTGAGTGTGCACACCAGATTTGTGTCCTCCCCTGAGTTCTGGCCAGGAGGCTTCTCACCCTGTTCAAATTGTTACAAAGTTCAGCTAGAGATTTCCTTCTCTCTGTGGAGTTTTATCCCTTGCTCCCCTGGCCACTCTCCTGATGGATCCCTGTGGTGTCATGCAGGAATGGCCTGCTAGGGGACCCAGCGAGCTCCAGGGCCTTTCTGCTGCTTCCTTCACCCCTATATTTTGTTCAGCTCTCTAAATGGACTCAGCTCTAATTAAGGTCAGAAACTTCTCCTACAAAAAGACCTTCAGCTTCTCCAGTGGGGGTGTGTGTTTGGGAGAAGAGGGTCTCCCTTTCCCACTTCCGCAGTTGGGGCACTCGCAGTATTTGGGGTGTCACCTGGGTCCTGCAGGAGCAGTCTGCTTCCTTCAGAGGGTCTGTGGGTCCTCCGGGATTGCTGGTTTGTTCTTGTAGTCAATCTGGAGCTAAAATTCACAATGCAAGCCACCACACGCTGCTCTGTCCAGAGCTGCAATCTAGTCCTGCCTCCCATCTGCCATAATCTGATAAGAGCAAGTTTTTTAATATAGAAAGTAATATTACATGCCGGGCGCGGTGGCTCAAGCCTGTAATCCCAGCACTTTGGGAGGCCGAGACGGGCGGATCACGAGGTCAGGAGATCGAGACCATCCTGGCGAACACCGTGAAACCCCGTCTCTACTAAAAAATACAAAAAAAAACTAGCCGGGCAAGGTGGCGGGCGCTTGTAGTCCCAGCTACTCGGGAGGCTGAGGCAGGAGAATGGCGTAAACCCGGGAGGCGGAGCTTGCAGTGAGCTGAGGTCCGGCCACTGCACTCCAGCCTGGGTGACAGAGCGAGACTCCGTCTCAAAAAAAAAAAAAAAAAAAAAAGAAAGTAATATTACAGCTCTGTATGTCTAAGATTATTTATCCATGAACTTATTCTCCTTGATAACGGTGGCAAGTGGTAAATACCTTTTTCAAATATGTATCAATTATTCTAAATTCTGTGAATATGAATAGCTTTTAAAATGTTCCTCTGTACTGTACGTTATTAATAAAAACAAGGACAATAGGCTGACTTGCCCACCATCTATGTGGCTATGTACATTTATCCTGGCATATCTGTGTAGCTTTCATTGAGATCGGTTTTCGTAATGCACAGTCTCAAATTGAGGGGAATTCTTTGCTTATTATAACATTTCCTAATATTGACTCAATCAGCCTACCACTCTAAAGGGCCACAAGTTATGACAGGACTTTTAAAGTGAAGTGCTAAATATCTGAATACAAAAACAAAATGAAAATGCTTGAAATTTTATTTGTAGCTTAATTAGTCCAAGCTGAGCAGACCCTCCAAGCAAGCCATAAGATCATGATGCAACTCTGTATAGCAGTTAGCAGCCCCTGCAAATATACTTTATTCTGACAGAATCTACTTTGACTCTGTTTATTTTTAAACAGATTCTGACCCTCACTTACTTGACTGGCTGCCCCTCACAAGAAGAACTATACATGATTTTTAACACACACACAGGCACATCTCATTGAAAAATGCATTACATTACAAAAATATATTTTCTTTAAGTTGAAAAAATCTTAAACCAATTTCCCCACAGAAATAATGTTATGAGTAGTAGTTAGACTTCCAGACTAGTTTATAAAATTTAATGTGAGATTTTATTTAATGTGTTCTTAGTTGAACAACAGAACACTTTTGACCTCTTAATTCTAGCTAGCTGGGGACCATCAGGAACAGGCGTAGCAAAAGGGCAGTGTTTATTAGTACCATTAATAGTACCGGTGGTAACAATATCAGCCGCCATAATAATATTATGGAACACCCACCATGTCTAAGGATCATAATAAATGCTTTACCTAGTTGATTTAATTTCCATAACTACTCTATGAGATAGGTATTATTATTTTCATTTTACAGGTTAAAAAATGGGCTTTTGAAAAACTAAGTGACTTGACTAAGGTCACATAGATTAGAAGTGGTAGGGTCCCAGGACTCACACTTAGGTCCACATAACTTCTAAAGTCCATGCCATCTACCACTTTCCTACACTGCCAGGCTTCAAAATACCCACCTTCCTTCCCATGGCCAAAATTCCCAATCCTTCAATAAAAGTGATCCCAGCTACATAATAGGAGAAACCATTCTGATCTAATTCACACTGGATATAAATGACTCAATCTTGCCAGAAGTAGTGTTTTCATCATCTAAAAAAGAAAGCAAGTTAACCCAACTGAATTCAATTATGGTATATTAGGTAGTGAAACAAAAGTAAGGAGGGCAGTTTTCAACGGGAAACTTAAGCCCTACTTAAGAAGACATCTATACCTGTCTGAGTGCATCTTTTCTTTTTCAGAAATACCACTATGCCATTCAGTGTGATACTGAGAGACTCATCAATCATGTGGCCTTCCTTACACAAACTCTAGTAGTCATGAGAACCAAGCAGGGCCAGTACATTTTTCCCCCTGTAAATTACTAATCGCCATTGGGGAAAACAACAGTCAGTCATACTTATTTGAAATGCAGAACTGTAAGAATGATACACATGTGCACATAGGCAATCCATGGAGAAGCCCTGTCAGAGAATAAAGCCAACACAGAGGAAAGCCAAACCGAAGAATGCAGAAACAAAACTGTGTGGTGCTGGAACCCTTGGATTCTGCCATGGCTGAGGCTAGAGATTCACCTCTTGTTTCAATGTAGCTGTTTGAGCCAATCAGTTTCCTATATTTGATTACGTTAATCTGTGTTAGGTCTCCGGTGCCAGCACTCAAAAGAGCCCTCACTTAGAAGACTCTTGAGGTCGTGTTTTCTAGGCAGTGCTTTTGGAAGTTCTTTTCTTTACCCATTTCAACACCCACAGATATGGTACAAGCAAGAAGGAAAATGAAGAAAATTTCAATTTCAGATCAGGAATGACAAGTAAATGCTAAATACAGGCATTTATGAATGGTGTTGGGAAAGTTAAAGAAAGTATTGATAAATATATTTGCCTACTTAGAATATATACCAAAATCTGGAAATAGCATGCTTCTGTCATCCATAAACTCATAATGTTTGACAGAAAATCACAATATTATAATGTCAAAACTGTGGAAAGTTATATAAGGCAACAGGGTGTAAAATGTAGCAAAGTGCTTATTATAAATAGAATATTTAGTTCTAGCGAATTTGGTAATATGTTTAATTTGACTTTTAAAAATACATATTTTACATGACTTAAATATTCACTTAAAGTGTTTGTTTCCCAACTTGTACTCTATCAATTTAAATTATCCTGAAAGTAAACATGTAGCTATCTCAAAGTTTTATAGAACTTAAGGTCTGAGTTTTCATTCTTATCTTTCAGGATTAAAATTTCAGCTTAAAATTATTAGTTACTTTCCTTGTCAATAATATTTCGGGTACAAAAGTTACATGTAACTAAAATATAAATAAGAGGTATTCCTCAAAACGTGGTAGCAATACTTTATGATTCCAACTCAAGATGATTTAGCATTTATATTCCAAAGAAACAGAGAACCCTTGGTTGCCAATGACAGAAAATCTAACCCAAACTGGCGTAGGCAAAAAGGCAGTGCAATGGGTCATGTAACTGAAATTGTAGGATTGGAAATAGTTTTAGAAATAGCTGGATATTTATCAAACTATAAAATATGGTAGCAATTTCTGTATATATGTGTACCACTCAGTTGTATTTAAATGCACATAAAATTATTTTGTATATAAATAGAATTCCACAACATAAATACACTGTCACTATTATCTGTTCCTCCGTATATTAATCAATCATATATTTTAGCTGCATATTTAACTTTCAAACAGTTCCTAATCATAAAAGTTTCATAACATTTTCTACTAGGTATATATTTAGGCCTCAAAATATACCATCAGGACTCAGTTTCTCTCCCTCCATCCTCTCAGTTCTACTTTCTGATATTTTGGTCTTCTTCTCAGCTCCATGTGATGTGTGAGGCTGCAGTGCTTGAAGCTGCAACAGCTATCGTTCAGTGGAGGTATCCTGATATATACTCATCCAATCTCAACCAATCACTGTGTTGAAGGAGATAAAGTGTGATGACTGCTTAGGCATAGGTCACATACATCATCTCTGAGTTGGTGGAGGTAGCCTTACTCTAACAGCAGGAAAGGGAAAGATTCTTCAAAGAAAAATCAAGGGATGTTTTTCAGAAGGTCAGGAGTACATGCCTAGTACAAATTATTTCCTTTCATAATAAAGATAATATTAATAAACAGTAACAACTAAAAACATGCTTTAAGTTGTTTTCATCTTGCTAAAATATATGAACAATTTCTTGAAGATAGTACTGTTCATTAGATTTTCACTACTGTTTTCTTCTGATGCCATGACTTAAATGATGTAAACTTTTATTTCCTCTTTCTTAAATTCCCTTTACAGTGTTAACTGAAATTTAGGGTTTTGGCAGCTGTGACTATAAAAAGGTAGTAAGATATTTCCAAACAGCTAGGCATTAAGACCCTAGCTTTTTCCAAGGGAATTGTACTAGTCCAGTTGTTGGTCACAAAGAATGGAAGTGATTTCTGGTTAAGTTAAGCAGGAAAGAATTCAGATGGCACACAAAATGATGAAGCTGAAGAACAGACTTGGGAAACAAGATGGCACTAAAGAAGATTAGGAAGCCAGAACTGCAACCAAAATCACGCCGGAAAAAAAGACAGCCTAGGAAGCCTCTGCTGAGAATATGGCACCACCACCACTGCTGGAACCAGTATCTCCACTGGTATGAGATACTGGATGCTGCTCCAGCCACTAGAGGCTGAGGTGGGAGGACTGCTTGAGCCTGGGAATTGGAAACCACTAGAAGAATAAAGTCTAAACTGTCCCTACTTCTTTGCATTACTTTTCCTAGATGTGAAGTCTCATGCAGAGATTTCCAACTGGTTGACGGAAACTCTAGCTGTCACAGGAAGTCATATGCCCCAAACTCTAGCTGTCACAGGAGTTATGAGAGGAACTATCTGCCCCACTTTGGCTCCCGCAGAGGGAGGTGGAACCTAAGGCACTCAGCATAAACCCTAACATACAATGAGGCATCAAGAAAATTTTTATTCTTGTAAAATACTTTAAGGAATTATGTGGCAAATGTTGTTTTCACAATGACATTATGTGACTGATAGCACAATCTTCATTAATAACAAACACATGGGCTGGGTGTAGTGGCTCACGCCTGTAATCCCAGAACTCTGGAAGGCCAAGGTGGGTGAATTGCTTGAGCTCACGAGTTCACAACTAGCCTGGGCAACATGGAGAAACCCCCTCTCTACAAAAAAATACAAAGATTAGTCAAGTGTGGTGGTGCACAGATGTAGTCTCAGCTACTCAGGAGGCTGAGGTGGGAAGATTGCTTGAGCAGAGAGGTGGAAGTTGAGCTGAGATTGTGCCACTGCACTCCAACCTGGAGGATGATAGAGCTAGACCTTGTCAGAAAGAAAAGAAAGAAAAGCAAAAGAAAAAAGAAAAGAAAGATTAAAACCATGTGCTCATTTACTTCAGCAGCATATATACTAAAATTGGAAAGGTACAGGTAAGATTAGCATGGCCCCTGCACAAATTTATGAAGTGTTCCATTTTTTAAAAAATAAAATAAAAACTATTAAAAAGAAACACAAGAAAGATATTCCTAATATCACACAATTGTTGGTAGAACAGAGGCAAAAACTGATTACTTAAATCAACCTTATTGGCTCTAATTATAGCAAAAAAAAATTCCATGCCCGCCACCCCCAGTGTATTCTGCCTGTAGAACATACTTGAAGTCAAGTGGACTTGATAAGGCAAAAACAACAAACCTAACAGGTAATCAAAGCTTGTCCCTTAGGAGTTAATCATGACAGGTCATGGACAACTTATTTTCCTTTCCCTCATGAGTGCTAATTGGTCAAATAAAATCAGTCACTAACTGCAAAGTAGGTACCAATGTTCATCTAGGTTAGTTTCCATTATAGCTACTAGAAACTAACAGAGTAAGCCTTCTGCTGTAAACTGACATAATGATGTTTTAGGTCACCCCTAAAGATTCCTGTCCAGATCTGAATCTATACTTGAAAAAGAAAAGCTGTCACTTGGTTCCTATATTACCAAACTGCTTCTGTGATTACAGGGTAAAGTCCCTTATTATTCTCTCAGAATTCTACCCAAGACACATGACTATAACTTAAATAAAATAAAGTATAAGACATAAAGAAAGTATTTTAAAAAACACTGTTTATAACATAAAGTTATTTAAGTGTAAATACTTGGAATCCAGCAATTTTATTTATAAAAATGTTTGGTTGAAAAAAAGAATTTAATTATTATTCTACGCTTTCTCAACACAGTTGAATACAAACTATATTCATTTCCAAATTTCTGTTGCATATTTAAATTAGAATATACTACAAATATATTATATGTAAATATTAATATACGAAGTAATTTAGAGAATGTTAATACATGAAGAAATTTAGAGATCATTTAATCTACTTTGTAGCAGTAGTCCAAATCACTCTTCCTTGTTACAGCCATAAATAGATAGGTTGCTGGATATTTTTTTTACATCAAAATCTTTACACTAAAATTTCTTCAGAAATTAATTCTAATACTATTTACCAATCCATCAAATATGGCAGCAATCTCTATACATATGTATACCATTCAATTATATTTAAATGCATATACAATTATTTTGCATGTAAATAAAACTTACAAAACAAATACACTGCCACTGCTATCTGTTCCTTTGTATGTTCATTAATTTATCATACATTTTAGCTAAACATTTAGCTTTCAGATAGTTCCTAAGTTTCATAATATTTCATTTATTCTACAGCATTAGGAGCTCAAAAGGGTCTAATATATTCAGGAAGAAAACAGACTTTCTGGGGTCTCTTTAGAACACATGTATTCCTATACTGTTTTTAAAGTGTCTTGTTTTGGTTTTTAGAAACCTTTTTTTTTTTTTTTTCTTTTTTACTTTAGGATATACACTGAGTAGTACTCAATAAATAATGAGATTTGATTAAAAGTGCCATAAGAAACAAAATACTCAGCTTCCTAATATTTGAAATTATTACATATTTATAGTTATTTTTAAAGCAAAAAGGAGAGGACAATAAAGGAAAAGTATATAGTTGTGCACCTATGATGCATTACTGGCTACAGTGCTTAATAACTCTAGTGGAATCACTAATAGTTTTTATCCACTTAAAATTCATTATGCTGCTAAGGAAAAACACTCTAATAAGGCCAAGGACACAACTGATGCACTGAACTTGGAAAAGCTACAGTTGTTAATTTATTCAGTCATTTCTTCAACAAATATTTCTTGAGCTCCTTTCTGGTATCCAGTCCTATAACCAGTGGGATCTCTACTCTCTAGAAGCCAACATTAAAAGGCACAGGGAGAATGATAAATACATTATTACAAATGTGACAAGTGCTGTGAAGAGAAGGTATAAAGTAGGAGAACTCAACCAGTTCAGGTCACGGTAAACCTCCTTCAGAAGACGACATCTGATAACTGAACAGTTAGGTGGGAGGAGTTGAGGAAGGCAGAGAGTGTTCACCAGTTAAAGGATAGAACCTGAAAAAACCCAGAGAAGGAGGAGAATATTAACTATATTTCATGAAATGAGAAAAGTGCTTATAGCTAGAAAGGAGAGATAGAATTGTATAAATATAATGTTAGGGATATGAGACTATCAGAAGGTAATGGGAAATCTGTTAAATGCTAAGTAGGGAAGTGAAACAAATTTACAAAAGCAGTTTGGCTTATGGGAGCAGAAGCTGTATTGGAATGGGCTAAAGACAATGAAAATAAACAATTTGTTTAAAAAGTTTGACTGTGGGGTGAGAAACAGAGTTGCAGCTGAACCAACAAGTTGATTATTTGTTACCTTCATTTGATGCTTGGATTTATTTGAACATGTTTAAATGTTGACAGTAAAAATCCTACAAGGAGAAAGATAATGAAGATGGAGGAAAGAAAAATTCCTCAGATGATTAAAAGGGGTGGAACCCAGACCTCAGGAAATTATAGGTAACCATTAGCCCAATGTGTTATTTTCTCCAAAAATGCTTGATGGCAGTAAAGTCAGGTAAGATTCATTCAGGGTCAGAGTTCTTGCTGGTTGTTACAGAGAAGACTAATGAGAAAAGAACTTGCAGACACTGAAATGAGAGTAAAGTGATTAGAGTCTAAGATAAGAAAATAATGAAAATAGTAAGGATCTAATAAAGACATCTCATTGTAGTCAGAGGAGGAAGTAATCAGAGGCAAGATATCTGTATTTGTTATTTAACAGTTGTAAAATTTGTAATGAAGGCTCAAAACATGGCTCTTTGTGGGTAGAGTTCAATGCAAGAGCTAAGGAGGTCAAGGAATTTTTCCACCAGGAATGCCCTCTTTGCACAGGACCCTTGTCCTTTTGCTATGTTTTGTTCTCTGAGAACTCCACGCAGTAAGACAGAATGGAATTCCTCCCTACTTCCCCATTCTAACTCCCACCCATTCTCACAAACTTTAAAATGCCAAGGAGAAAGCAGGGTGGGATCTGAGAAAAATGAAAGCCAAGAAATAGACTGCTTGACCTTGCTTGTATTTTTTCTAGCTTTTTTGTAATACACAGACCCCTTTGTTCAATCAGTATCTTACACAGAAATACAAATGGTAAAAACAGAAACGTATAGCTGCTCCGCTAGAAGTAGGACCTAAGGTTCTGTTAAATGCCCCTTGTCTTTGTCCTTCCCACATACTTATATCTAGAAGATACCTAGGACTCAGAGCACAACTGATGATTTTTGTTCAAACTGAACAAAAGCGTAAAAATTCTATGCTTTCTTAAGACACACATTCTAGTATGGGTCATTGTAGATCACACAGGTTAAGACAATATAAAGATCTATGGGCACAAATCTCTAAGAAATAACGAAGAAACTTTACTTGTATCTCCCTTTCTATACTTAGCAGTAGGACTTGTTCATCTTTGGGAAGAAACCTGTATGTGCCAAAACTTTTGTCACACATTTTGTATAACTGCCTTCTATTCTTGCAAAATTCTTTTCAGGAAGTTATATTATTCTCATTTTGCAAAATAGGAAGTTAAGGCCCAGAGAGGCCAAGTAACTTGCCTACAGTCACAAAGTTAATAAGTGAAGTGGTCAGGATTCAAAGCTGATTTCAAAGCCCCAAAATCGATTATATCACATTGCCTCCAAGACTCATCAATTTAACAGTGTTCCTCTACTACCATTTATATATAAAATCTTCTGGCTAAAAGCCCATAAAATGTTTTCTCATACATACTATTAAAAACAGCTCAACCCTAGAGAATTATCATGCAACTATTTTAGATTAATAGGGCATAACATAGGCATTGTAACAGATCACTGCTGAATCTGTTTTCTTTTGGTAAATAACTCCACTGCTACTGGAGTAAAAGTTGACACTGATTTTTTAGGTTTGGTGTTCATTATATCTTAATTCTAAACCAACACTATGAGATTGTACCCTAAGAGTCAGTGTTAACCAATATTATCAACCCAGAAAGGCTGGGTGGAGGTGAAATTGCAACTACTAAAAATACGTCTATGAAGAAGTAACAAAAGTCACGGAAACAAATATTTGAAGAAAACAGTCACTAAATAATAGGCTCATGAGAAAAAGCAGCCCAAATCAATTCAACTTATTGTAGAGTAAAGCTGATTTTAATCAAGACCTTCAGAAAAAAAAAATAAAGGTCAGATATATAGTTAAGAAAAATAAACAAAACGTAAATACATAATTAGGGAGTGAATACAAAAGGAATGACATGCTGGATTTAGAAAAAAACAGAGAGCGAGAACTAAGGACCACATAGAAATGTCTGTCCTTTTTCTATGTGTTATTATGGTAATAAATACATCTATTGGTCTTCCAGAAACGATATGAGATCCATAAAACTTATTTTACTAGTCATTAATAGTATTTGTTCCCAAAAGCACCATGACCTCAGTAATTTAGTATTTGGAATTTGAGAACAACATAGTTAACTGTGATTATTAACCCTTACCAGGAGACTGATTAAAATAATTAAAATCCACACAACATCTAAAAGTTATATTTTGTTTAAAATAACACCAGTATGCTCTGCAGTGCATGGAAACATAAATCTCAAAAACATCCTACCACATTTCTAATAAGCACTAGTTCCATTCACGTATAGCCTGCCACCAAATATACTTGAGTATGATCACAGTAGAGACATTTCCTAAGGGCAACAAAGGAACTGCTTCGTTAATTATCAGCTATCCAGGTAACCCAAAACTAAATGTAAAATTTATATTTCTACATTCATTCAAAGAGTATTTATTAAATGGTTACTCTGTCGCAGGCAGTGTGCTAAGTGCAGTGAATATATTAGTGAACAAAACAGAAATGGTCTATTTCTTTAAAATATACAGAAAAGGCATTCTCTCAGAACACAAAGAAAGTTACAAGTTTAAATTAAATACTACTTTGAAGATTTTTATTAATTTCAAGGAGGCTTATAATTCACTTTCATAAGGATATGGGTTATTTAAGTCCTCCTAATAGTCCCTTGGATAACTGAAAGATATGTTAAAAATAAAAAAAAGATTGACTTTCATTTTAATGAGTCTATGTAGTCATTGAAATTCTAGGGCATGAGCTAGCTAAAACCAGATTTTCAAAACTACTTCGGTCATTTACATTTTTCTCAAGGAGTCTGCTAAGATCTTTAGGTTTTAGATCTTCTAGGAACATTTTTCTCTCGGTTCTTGCATCATCCTTAGTCTCTCCTATAAATATTAACATTTCATATTTTGACTAACTCAATATAATGTTAGATATTATATGCCCATGGTAATTTATTTCTAGGTTCTCTAGTGAGTCAATGGCCTCTCTCATCAACAATCTCTTTATGATCATCGTATTACTCTGTTCTTACACTGCTATAAAGAAATATCCAAGACTGGGTAATTTGCAAAGGAAAGCGGTTTCACTGACTCACAGTTCTGCATTGCTGGGGAGGCCTCAGGAGACTTACAATCATGGGCGAAGGCAAAGGAGAAGCAGGCACCTTCTTCACAGGGTGGAAGGATGGAGTGAGTGCAAGCAGGGGAAATGCCAGATGCTTAAAAAAACCATCAGATCTCATGAGACTCACTATCATAAGGAGAGCATGGGGGAAACTACCCCCATGATTCGATTACATCTACTTGATCCCGCCCTTGACATGTGAAGATTATGGGGATTATAATTAAAGATGAGATTTTGGGTGGGGAGACACAGTCAAACCCTATCAATCAAGTATTTATTATTTTCTGGACAATCTGATTTTTTCCACTTGGAGATAGAATTTTAATCCCTTTTTACTTGGCTTTCTAACTTTTTAAGATTTGTATATGTCAACATTCCCTTAAACCTCCTCAAATGGATTGTTTTCCTCTTAATTGATAATCTTTGTGTTTTCTCTAGAATACTGTTTTCTCTAAATTTTATTAATATCTGAGAAATATTCTAAATTTCTCAGCAACAAAGTTTCTTTCTCACTTTAATGTATCAATTTTTAATCACCTCAACTGACTTTTTTTGGCTTAAACTCTCTCAAAACACAGCTGAGATCCCCAACATCCATCCCCCACACCTCTTCCCCATTTCAGTAAACAATACTACCATTCGTTAACTTACATAAACCAGAAACCTATTGTTCTTAATTTCTCTCCTTTCTCTTTCACCTCCCTCCCTGCCTTCCATCCATAACCTTAATATTAAATGGTAGCCTAGAGCTACAGTATTATCAGTTCTTAAAGAAACTTTGTTTTTTCCTGAGAGCCTGCATACATTCAATTGCCTACTCGAATATTGCGCCTCCCTCCTAATAGACCTAGTTGCTTCTCTTCTGTGGGTCTCAATTGCAATGCCATCTCCTTAGAGATCACCACACCTAAAATAGTTTGCTAATAGTATCAATTATCACCTTGTTCTTGTCCTTCACATGACATATTTCAACTGGCAACTACATAATTTGCCTGTTTACCTGTTTTTGTCCATATATATGTCCCATAAGAGAATATAAACTCCATGAGGGCAGGAGCTATGTCTATCCTACTCTATCTCCAGTTCTAAATATGCCTGGCACATATTAGATGTTTAGTAAATATTTACCAAATAAATGAATAGAGTAGAAAGTTTAGCTAAAGAAATGCTGAGATGTTGACTAATTTTATAATATCCTACTACCGTGATAAGCAAGAGCACAGTGCCAGAAGTTAAAGATCACTTTCTTAAATTAAAAAATCTTCCTTCCCATTTTCATCTTGATTAGGTCAAATGGTTCCACCATGATCTATCACATAACAGTGATTCTCAAAGTATGGTCCTTGGACCAGAAGTATCCGGCACATTTCAAAATAATATTTCTCTAAAAATATTTCTAGAATTCAACAAAACAGACTTCCTATTATTTCCTCATTTATGTGGATTTTTATGATTAACCATGTTTCATACTTTTTTTTAAATCTATGACTCAAAACTCAGTACAATAATGTAGATGGGTTTAAACTACTCTGATTTCTGCTAATTTCTTTCATATTAGTTGTAAAACACTAGTTCAGCTTTAATTTACATTGTATCACTGTTTCACACAACTTCAGAAGACAGAAGATATAAAGCATAATCTTGGTCAATAATACGAACGCTGGTAAACAAACATCCCAAAAGCATAAACGTCAGCATTTAGAATTCACATACTGAATATCAACTGACCATACATTCACATACCACTTCCAGAGATCTCAATGTAATCCAACAGAGAAGTACATTAGAGAAATAAAATAGGTTTATAATTAAAATGAAAGTACAGCAAGAATAATAAACACTTTTTTAAAATTTTATATTTTTTGGAGACAGGGTCTCACTCTGTCGCCTAGGCTGGAGTACAGCGGCACAGTCTCAGCTCACTGTAGCTTCAACCTCCCGAGCTCAAGTGATCCTCCCACCTTAGCCCACCAAGTAGCTGGAACTACAAGTGTGTGTCATCATGCCCAGGTAATTTTTGTAGAAACAGGGTTTCACCATGTTGTCCAGGCTGGTCTCAAACTACTGAGCTCAGGCAATCTGCCCACCTCAGCCTCCCAAAGTGCCGGGATGAGAGACAGGAGCCACCACATATGGGTAATTAAGACTTTCAAAATAAGCATTTCCTCATTTTCTCCTAAAAATTACAACAAAAAATTCATTAAAATGATAAGAATTAAAATGTAGTCAATAGCCGATATACTATAATATATACAATCCCCCTAAATGACCCCAAGTCAAAAAAAATTGATTTTTATAAAAATAGCTTTAAAAATACATTTTTTTAGCCAGGGTTTTTTTTGTTTTTTTTAATTTTAGTTCCACTAAAATTGTTTTTCAAACAAACTTTTAAGAATGAAGGTCACAAAAACAGAAAATGTATAATTTCCTAAACAGTTAGAATGAATTGCTAATAGAAAATTTCACAATAAATTGCATTCTCTAGGCAACTATTATTAAAAACATGAGGCACTAAAATTATGTATAAAAATCAAATCCATTATTCCAAGACTAATACAGGAAAAAAATCAAATTAGAAAAAATATACACTTCTCTCATACTCCATTTCAGTGGCTTAGGACCTAAACAAAAGATAAATGAATAACTGAAAACATAATTTAGTGAACACATTTTAAAATATATCCTAAGCAATAGATCAGTGACAATTACAAATTTAGATATACTATTGCTAATTTGTATTATACCATATCCATCAAGGTTTCTATAAACCTGAATGTATTATTCCATTCAAAAATGTTTTATACATATAACTGAAAATGTACAGAGATAACCTAAGCGCCTCTAAGTGTATACAACAGATATAATCAATTATTAACCCTAAAACCTCAATTCATCCCAGCCCTCCTTCCAAGTTATTTTATTTCTGTCCATGGAAATAGCATTCTGCTTGCTACACTCTTCTTCCCTTTATTTTCTATAGAAAACTGCCATCTCATTCAATCATTTTCCTCCAAGAAACATCTTATAGATTTCAGTTTTCTACTTCATTCCCACTACTACTACCTTTTCCTGCCTCAATATTACTTCAGTCTTTCATGGTTACCATCACACTGACCTTCCAGTTGATAAAACTGATATAATTTTTATCAAGTCATTCTGCTCAAGAAATCTATAAAAGCATTCTGGTGCCTATCCCATAAAAACTACCTGGTTTGCAAGGACCTCTTCAACCCAGGCCCAGGTTACTAACTGAAATTAATTCCTATTGTGTACCTTCTACTCTCATTAGGCCATCCCCTATGTTCTGTGCCAGGTCTTTTAAAGCTTCCTTCTTGCTCCTTCCATTGTGGAAGAGCTCTTCTCCCCACCACCTACCCATATCTTCAATGTCTCATTTCTTCTGTATGCTTTGAATCAAGCCCATTCCACACAGGCTCATGGGTATTTACAAATGGAAAGAGTACCAGGCCAAAGTCAGGAAACCTGTGTTCTTACTCTGGTTCTGACATTATCCAGTAGTGTAACTCTGGGCGGATTTTTGAGTTAAACAGCTAGTCCAGACTTTTGCTTCCTCATCAAAAAAAGGAGATATTAAATTAGATTGTTTCTAAAATTTGTTTTAAAATTATTTAACTCCTAGAACACTTATAGTCTTAATACTTCATCACTTGATCGTACATTAAAGGTTTTATGTGTATTGAATCTTATTTACTAGGTTATAAACTTCCCGAAGATAAAAGTTACGTATTGTATGTTTTATATTTTTGCAAACTCAGCAAGCATGACACAGTGTTTGATAACATAATGGTTCTCTTTCAGCTATTTTATCTATGGAATCATAAAATTACATGGGTAAACATGGGGCCAGAAGCATGATGTATTACATTTTAAAACAAGCTTATTTTGTATTCCTTTAACAAACAGCATCTAAAATCCCTAAGTCTCTGGTTCAGGTATATTATTAAATAACATGTATCTAATGTAAGTGAATAATTAAAGTATACAATATTATATTTTCTTAACACTTTAGAATGGAAGATATTTATATGAATACATCCTAATGGCCATCTGCATCAACTACAGCTAACCACTTCTGAGAATAAATCAGGGCATTAACCTTTGTGCTAAAACCTTATTATAAACCAACTTTCCTTAATGCTACTAAGAAAAGCAGAGTTGGGGCCAGGCGTGCTGGCTCACGCTTGTATTCCCAGCCCTTTGGGAGGCTGAGGCGGGTTGATCACAAGGTCAGGAATTCAAGACCAGCCTGACCAACATGGTGAAACACTGTCTCTAATAAAAATACAAAAAAAAAAAAAAAAAATTAGCCGGGCAGGGTGGCACGTGCCTGTAATCCCAGCTACTTAGGAGGCTGATGCAGGAGAATCGCTTGAACTTGGGAGGCGGAGGTTGCAGTGGGCCAAGATCATACCATTGCACTCCAGCCTGGGCAAAAGAGCAAGACTCCATCTCAAAAAAAGAAAAAGAAAAAAAAAAGAAAAGCAGAGTCAACTAACTGCAAAAGGCCCATCTAGGCTAGAAAGTAAACTTGGCCTGAGATGATATATATCTCCTGGTGCTATATATAATATTAAGTGCTTCTTAGGAATTATTAGAATAGCAAATATTTTTAGGGACAGGAACTCAAACAGGGGGCATCATCCCCATTATTATAGTTATGCACAAATTTTTAAAATTATAAATATTTACACATGTACATTTGCAAACCCAATGTACATTTTTGGTGTCTTCAGGGGTTTTATTGTACTTTAATATGTGTTAATTTTATAGTAATTATATAATAACTCCAAATACATAAAGTAATCATCTACTTTAGAACAATTTTATAAAGTAAGTTTTGTTTAAGGCTTAAATCTTACTAATTAATCACAGAATCTTAGAGGTGGGAAAGAACCTAGAATCACAGGTCTAACACAATATTTGTTACATAGTAGAGGCTCAATAAATAAATATTTATCTAAGCGATCTTGTAATACTAGTGCGAATAAAGGAAGACAATCCAAAATGAAGTGGTTTCTATTTCAACTCCATCATTCATTTCAGCAGATGGCTCATTTTCACCTTACTTTCCTTATCTCTAACTTGCTTTATCTATCATACAGCTATATATCTAAACATTAGGCAAATGAAGTAATTATAGAAATGGGGTTTTATTTCTTTTACAGGCACAAAACACACAAGAGCCCAAAAAACTCTCAAGTATAATGTGTACCATTCTGAACCCTATCTTTTTAAGTTAGGGTACATGCTCATATTATCTGAGTAAAAGAATATTAAAGCCAAGAATGCAGGTTTATTTGTTCAGATAATAAACGTTTATTAAGCACCCACTACGTGCTGTGTAAATTCCAAAAGAAGAAATATGAATAAGGAAACAAAACTCAGTATAAGTGGGATGAGAGACATATACAAATATGTTCAAAGTAAAATGGCCACTTAGCACTGAGGAAGGTTTGGGCAAACAAGGAAACACTAGGTGGCATATAAGTTTTAAAGGACTGATAGATTTTTCCAGATGCAAAGGTAAGGGAGAAGAGAAGAGATAAAATATGCAAAGGAGAAGAAAATGATGCTTGAAAATCTTTGAAAAATTGAATGCAGAAAGTTCCTAGGATGACTATGGGAAAGTGGGATGAAAAGAAACAGAGTAGGCAGAGATCTGATCCTACAAAGTCTCATTATTCTGCAGTTGACAGGGGGAGGGTCACTTAGACATTTTAAGCAGGAAAGTATCATATTAGAACTTTGTTTCAGAAAAATGACACTAGGTTGGAAGAGGAAGATTCTGAAGGCAGGAAGATAAATTAGGAGAATAATGCAGTCCCTTAGGATGGAGATAGTAAAAGCTTCAGTTAAAGCAATGAAAATGAAAAGATATTAATGGAAAGAGCATTTACATTTACGTGTATTTTAAATATAAGACGAGAGGAGGAAGAAAAATACAGTTGTCTCTTTCTTTCTTTTCTCAAAATCCATTCCAAATGTCCCAGCTTATTTCTGGTCCACCCAACACCATCAATCCTCCCATTTCCCATCTCCATTCAGACCCTTTGTCCACTGGATCCCTGTCTTAATCACCTTTCTAAGGCTCTTCCAACACAGTATGTGTTCTAGAACATGCTACCAGTCAGTAGCACTGTGACTACCTTTGCAAGCCCATGCAGGAGGCTCAGCTTGACTGCAACCCCAAAAAGATTGTTTCCTGCTTGTCCAGCAACTACAGACCAACTCTGGCCCCAGCAGATTGTACCTTCTCTAACAAGGTCCGAACTCTTAACTCTGGGGAAGGACCCTCTCCCAAGTTGTTCTTTCCTTAAAGACTTTCCTCCTTCAGGCCTAGTATGTTTGTTCCAGTTCTCTTTACACTTTTATAGTTACTCACATATCACAGCTTCATTATTCTTTATATTAAACTTCCCCTGTTTAAAATTACTTTGTGATTTCTGTCTCCTTATTAGATTTAGGGAGATACTAACAACAATCATAAGAAATAAATAACTTATAACACAGAATAACAACATGAGAACCAGTAAGTAGGAAATTTTAAAAAAATAATAATTAAATGAGAAAATTATTTAATTATTTATTATTATACCCATTAAGAGTACAACCTTATAGGACCTCAACATCAGAAAACAGAATTTAAGACTTTAAAATATGAATTTTATATACAAGATAAAGCAAAACATATAGGAAAATAACCATTAATACCATGAGCTTTAGGGACTTTAAAATGAAGACATACAAAATTAAAGGACTTGGAATAAGAGTGGCAAAACCACATCTCAGATGTTAGGTTAAATGTTTCAGATTCTATTTGTAAAAGCCTAAAGCAGAACAGTGAATAAGTCCAGGCTGGGCACGGTGGCTCACACCTGTAATCCAAACACTTTGGGAGGTTGAGGAGGGCGGATCACTTGAAGCCAGGAATTTGAGTCCAGCCTGGTCAGCCTGGCAAACCCTGTCTCTACTAAAAACAGAAAAAAATCAGCAGGGTGTGGTGGCACATGCCTGTAATCCCAGCTACTCTGGAGGCTGACGCATGAGAATTGCTTGAATCTTGTAGGTGGAGGTTGCAGAGAACCAAGATTGCGCCACTGCACTCCAGCCTGGGAGACAGAGACGATCTGTCTCAACAAACAAACAGTGAATAAGTCCAAAAAGCCAACAAGGTGAACGTGAGATTCAAGCTCAGAACATTTTTATCTTTTTCTAAATTGTGGTAAAATATACGTAACACAAAATTTACCAAATTAGCCATTTTAAGTATACAGTTCTGTGGCATCAAGTACATTCATATTGTGCAACCATCACCACCATCCATCTCCAGACTTTTTCATCTTCTTTAACTGAAGCTCTGTACCCAGTAAACAATAACTCCCTACTCTTCATTCCCCCGGCCTCTAGCAACTACCATTCTACTTTCTGTCTCTATGAATTTGACTGCTCTATGTACCTCATAAAATAAAATCATACAACATTTGTCCTTTTGTGACTGGTTTGTTTTATATAGCGTAATGTCTTCAAGTTTCATCCATGTTGCAGCATATGGCAGAATTTCATTCCTTTTTAAGACCAAATAATATCCCATTACATGTATATACCATATTTTGTTTATCCATGCATCTGCCAATGGATACCTGGGGTGCCTCCACCTTTTGGCTATTGTGAATTCTGCTGCTACAAACATGGGTGTATAAATATCTGAGTCCTTGCTATTCTTTTGAATATACACCCAGAAGTAGCAATGCTGGGTCATATGGTAATTCTATGTATAATTTTTTTATGAAGTGCCATATTGTTTTCCAGAGTGGCTATACACTTTTACATTCATTCACACTGGCAATATACAAGGATGCCCATTATTCTTTTCATGCTGCCATTTAATAAACACCCATTATGTGACATAAGAAGATCTACTTAAAACCGACTATTCATTCAATTCATTTACAGTAAGTTACTAACTACCTAGCCCACTGAGCTGCAGCAGTTTTTTTTTTTTTAAGCCACTGCCCTTACGAAATTTGTATTTTAGTGAGGTGATACAGACACAAAAATAACAAACAAATATATATATCATGTATTAAATACAACTGAGACAAATAAAACAAGGTAAGGAGATAGAAAGTAATGTGAGAGTGTTTGAAATGTGGTGGTGAGAAAAGTCACTCTGAATGTGGCATTTAGAAAGACCTTCAGGAAGGAAATAGTTATGAGAGACCACAAAGAGCTCTGTTCCCCAGCAAACTGGTTCTCCACATCTCTTAATCAGCAAGCTATATTATATCTGCCATAAGGTACAATTATTTAAAAGAAAGAAAAGTTAATCTGATGTTTTAAATTGCTTAAAGGAGTTTCAAACTTAAGTAAACATTTAGAAATTGACCATTTCTTTATAGAGAAGTTATGGGACACATTAACAGACTTCAAAGGCAACCGTTAGCTTTGATTAAAAATGGAGTAAGAGTGGCTACTACCTAGAGAAAATCCAAAATGGTTAGGAGAGGATTTCTGTAAAGACAACTATAGGCAAGTAAGAGAGACACAAGTTATCCAGGTAAATTTTGGAGTTATCTTTAATGACTCACTTTGTCCCACACTTTGTATCTAACCAACAAATCCTATCATCTCCACCTTCAAAGTATTTTGGAATTCCCCTTTCACTACCTCCACCATCATCATTCTGGATGAAACCACTACCATCTCTTGACTGAATGGTTATTCTATTAATTGATTATCCATCAGTTATATCATTGCTCCCTTGCAATCTGTTTTCTGTGCAGTAGTTATAGTGATCCTTGTAGACTATACTTCAGAACATGTATCTTTTCTGCTCAACATCCTCCATTTTGGGGAAAATTCAAAGTCTTTATCAAGGCCTATAAGGCAATACAGAATTCCATGTCCTCCCATACCCATTATTACTCTCACCTTATCATCTGAACCTCTCTTCCCACACACTCTACTCCTGCCACACTAGCCTCCTTCTGGGAATTTAGCAAGCACACTTCCATCTCAGGGTCTCTGCATTTGGTGTTCCTACTTACTGGATTGTTTTTCCTTAAGACATGCACATCTCTTTTGGGTATCTAGTTAGATATTATCTTACCAGGAAGAAAAGCCTTCCCTAGCTACCCAGTCTAAATAGTACCTTTATTGGTCTCCATCTCCATAACCTACTTAATTTTTCTTCATAGTGTTTATCACAACC
The DNA here is from genome assembly GCF_043159975.1 of Macaca nemestrina. Lineage (NCBI taxonomy): Eukaryota > Metazoa > Chordata > Mammalia > Primates > Cercopithecidae > Macaca > Macaca nemestrina. The sequence goes on from NC_092130.1 coordinate 64,098,916, forward strand.
TGATGGAGTATACACTCACTCAATCCACGTTCTTTTTCCACTTACTAGAATGAATGCTCTGAGAGAAAAGGACTTTGCTTTGGTTACTACTGTATCTTCAATACCTGGAAGTATATGGCACATGGCACATTTTCAATAGATGTTTGTTGAATAAAAGAATTAAGGAATGAATTCATATTACTATGACTGTCCTTATTCCAAAAAATAAAAACAAAACAAAACAAAAACCCCAAAACAGTTGGAGAAAAAATGGATCAACAAGGAAGGTGATACCCAATGCTTTGGCTTCTGCAGTTAGCATATGCAATTCTATTTGTATCTCTACAATGCATCTAGAGTAGGTGGATAATTTATGAAACTATAATTCCTTTACTGAAAACAAAGAACCGACCATAAGTTTTGGAATGACTTCAGATCATAGCTGGAGAGGTAAAAATTAAAAGCTACCAAAAGTGAAGGGCAAACACTAAGTACTTCATCATAGAGGATGAAATAGTCTTTTTTTTTTTTTTTAAAGCTATTCATAATATGATGGCTGAAAAAACCTAGCTCTTTGTATTTTCATATTAACTGTATAAATTAAGTTGGATGATCCAGTTCACCAAAATAACATAGAAAGTAAAATGTTAAAAATCAGGAAATTCCGAAGTTTACACTTCTACTCTAATATTAACTTGCTTAAATTGGCTTATATAACATTTTAAAGGTGTATATATAACAGGAAAATTGAATATAACTAAACTCATAGAAATAATGTTGATATATTGCTGCTAGAGGAAGTATAACTTAGGAATTTCCTGATTTCTAAGAACTGCTGTTCAATGCCAAGGCATTAATACAATTTTTTTTCATTTGTAACTACTTCAAAAATGGAATAAATATGAAACAAGAGGCAGCTGTTAGATGAATCAAGATTATATGACTTTGCCTTAACCTCAATATTTACTACCTAAATATTTTCATTATATATTAAAAGATAATATACAAACAAAAGAAAGGATTATATGTATTAATTTACATTATTATGAATCTCAGTACTCTAATACTGCCATTATTTTAAGCAGTTTAAATTTTACGAACTTTACGTGAGTAAAAGTTAAAGATCTGATTGTGTTGCATAAAATTATTAAAGACATCCTCTAATATTGTCAATTCTTGTATTACTCAAATTTTTGCAAGAATAGCAACACTGAAATTTCATCGTATTTTTTTGTAATTAAAAAGCATGAAGAATTTAAGCTCCAAAATCTTACTATCTCAGATGAGTAAAGGTTAGTAATATTTCACTTTTAAACTACATCTATGCACAGCCAGGATTCAGAAGCCCTGTGCTCCTCTTCTCCATGCCTCCTAGCTTGGTTCAGGGCTGTGGCTCTAAAAGATACCCTGGAGTATGACTTCATAACACAAAACACTGAGTAAATCTTTTCAAATAGGAACTCAGCTCTGTTTCCTAGGTATCAGACTAAAACTCTGTAGGACTGAAGAAAAAACACTTAAATATTTCCTACCTAGGGTAGATAACATAAAGCAATAGTTAGTCTGAGCAAATGCTCCAGATTTGAGGGACCTCCTATGATTTTGTAGAATCAAAAAGCTAAAGGTAACTTGTAATTCAGGGTAGCACATTTAGAGACAAAGAGGAAGCATCAATATTCCTACAGAACACAATTAGCATCATCATAGTATTTTTCTTTATATAATTGCTCACTCCCTCTGAGTACTCCTTTCCTCCTGTTTATCCCTGAAGCAGTGTAAGTGACAGCCTTCGCACACCTTTAATAATCCAAAGCTTTTCTTTATTTTCCTCTCGAACCTCCCTTCAGCCTTACATATTAAATAAAATCCTCTTGCTATAAAAATAGCAGCTGTTAAGCCAATATGGGATGTTTTCTTAACATTCAACACAGTTTACCATACGTACTATATAAAGTTGCTGGGCTGAAAGATATATTTTTCTAATCTTTTGTAAGCTGTGGACATACCACTAAGCAAAATCTTATTTTGGACATCAACCAGCAGCAACTGAGTTTAAATACGATAATTCACAAAATAATGGGCAGATTTTATTGTAAGTTCTGGGATACATGTGCAGAACGTGCAGTTTGTTACATAAGTATACACGTGCCATGGTGCTTTGCTGCACCCATCAACCCATCATCTTCATTAGGTATTTCTCCTAATGCTATCCCTCCCCTATCCCCACACATGATGACAGGCCCTGGTGTGTGATGTCCCCCTCCCTGTGTCCATGTGTTCTCACTGTTCAACTCTCCCTTATAAGTGAGAGCATGCAGTCTTTGGTTTTCTGTTCCTGTGTTAGTTTGCTGAGAATGATGGTTTCCAGCTTCATCCATGATGCTGCAAAGGACATAAACTCATCCTTTTTTATGGCTGCACAGTATTCCATGGTGTATACATGGACATTTTCTTTATCCAGTGTATCATTGATGGGCATCTGGGTTGCATGCAAGTATTTGCTATTGTAAATTGTGCTGCAATAAACATACATGTGCATGTGTCTTTACAGGAGAATGATTTACAATCCTTTGGGTATATACCCAGTAATGGGACCGCTGGATAAAATGGTATTTCTGGTTCTAGATCCTTGAGGAATCGCCACACTGTCTTCCACAATGGTTGAATTAATTTACACTCCCACCAACAATGTAAAAGCATTCCTATTTATCCACATCCTCTCCAGCATCTCTTGTTTCCTGCCTTTTAATGATCGTCATTCCAACTGGCGTGAGATGGTATCTCAATGTGGTGTTGATTTGCAATTCTCTAATGACCACTGATGATGAGCTGTTTTTCGTATGTCTGTTGGCTGCATAAATGTCTTCTTTTAAGAATTGTCTGTTCATATCCTTTGCCCACTTTCTGATGGGGTTGTTTTCTTCTTGTAAATTTATTTAAGCTCTTTGTAGATTCTGGATATTAGACCTTTCTCAGATGGACAGATTGCAAAATTTTTCTCTCATTCTGTAGGATGCCTGTTCAGTCTGATGATGGTTTCTTTTGCTGTGCAGAAGCTCTTTAGTTTAATTAGATCCCATTTGTCAATTGCTTTTGGTGTTTTAGCCATGAAATCTTTGTCCATGCCTATGTCCTGAATGGCATTGCCAAGGTTTTTTTCTAGGGTTTTTATAGTTTTAGGTCTAACATTTAAGTCTTTAATCCATCTTGAGTTAATTTTTATATAAGGTGTAAGGAAGGGGTCCGGTTTCAGTTTTCTGCATATGGCTAGCCAGTTTTCCTAACATCATTTATTAAACAGAATACCCTTTCCCCATTCCTTGTTTTTGTCAGGTTTGTCAAAGATCAGATGGTTGTAGATGTGTGGCGTTATTTCTGAGGCCTCTGTTCTGTTCCACTGGGTGTGTGTGTGTGTGTGTGTGTGTGTGTGTGTGTGTGTGTGTGTATCTGTTTTGGTACCAGTACCATGCTGTTTTGGTTACTGTAGCCTTGTAGTATAGTTTGAAGTTAGGTAATGTGATGCCTCCAGCTTTGTTCTTTTTGCTTAGGATTGTCTTGGCTGTAAGGGTTCTTTTTTTGGTTCCATATGAAATTTAAAGTAGTTTTCTCTAATTCTGTGAAGAAGTTCAATGGTAGCTTGATGGGGATGGCATTGAATCTATAAAGTACTTTCGGCAGTATTACCATTATCATGATACTGATTCTTCCTATCCATGAGCATGGAATGTTTTTCATTTGTTTGTGTCCTCTCTTATTTCCTTGAGCAGTCATTTGCAGTTTCCCTTGAAGAGGTCTTTCACTTCCCTTGTAAGCTGTATTCCTAGGTATTTTGTTCTCTTTGTAGCAATTGTGAATGGAAATTTGCTCACAATTTGGCTCTCTATTATTGGTGTATAGGAATGCTTGCACATTGATTTTGTATCCTGAGACTTTGCTGAATTTGCTTATCAGTTTAAGGAGATTTTGGGCTGAGACAATGTAGTTTCTAAATATACAATCATGTCATGTGCAAAAAGAGAATTTCACTTCCTCTGTTTCTATTTGAATACCTTTATTTCTTTCTCTTCCCTGATTGCCCTGACCAGGGTTTCCCATGCTATGATGAATAGGGGTGGTGAGAGAGGACATCCTTGTCTTTTGCCAGTTTTCAAAGAAAATACTTCCAGCTTTTGCCCATTCAGTACGATATTGGCTGTGGGTTTGTCATAAACAGCTCTTATCATTTTGAGATACGTTCCAGCAATACCTAGTTTATTGAGTGTTTTTAGCATGAAGAGGTGCTGAATTTTATCGAAGGCCTTTTCTACACCTATTGAGATAATCGTGTGGTTTTTGTCATTGGTTCTGTTTATGTGATGGATTACATTTATTGATTTGCATAGGTTGAGCCAGCCTTGCATCGCACAGATGAAGCTGACTTGATCATGGTGGATAAGCTATTTGATGTGCTGCTGGATTCAGTTTGCCAGTATTTTATAGGGATTTTTGCATCAGTGTTCATCAGGAATACTGGCCTGACATTTTATTTTATTTAATTATTTATTTATTTTTGAGAGTCTCACTCTGTCACTCTGTCACCCAGGCTGGAGTGCAGTGGCGCGATCTCGGCTCACTGCAAGCTCCGCCTCCTGGGTTAACGTCATTCTCCTGCCTCAGCCTCCCGAATAGCTAGGACTACAGGCGCCTACGACCATACCTGGCTAATTTTTTTTTATTTTTTAGTAGAGACAGAGTTTCACCATGTTAGCCAGGATGATCTCGATCTCCTGACCTCATGATCCACCCACCTTGGCCTCCCAAAGTGCTGGGATTACAGGCATGAGCCACTGCGCCCAGCCAACATTTTCTTTTTCTGTTTGTCTCTGCCAGGTTTTGATATCAGGATAATGCTAGTCTCATAAAATGAGTTAGGGAGGAGTCCCTCTTTTTCTATTGTTCGGAACGGTTTCAGAAGGAATGGTACCAGCTCTTCTTTGTACCTCTGGTAGAATTCGGCTATGAAGCTGTCTGGTCCTGGGCTTTTTTTGGTTGGTAGGTCATTAATTACTGACTCAATTTCAGAACTTGCTATTGGTCTATTCAGAGATTCAACTTCTTCCTGGTTTAGTCTTGGGAGGTGTATGCGTCTAGGAAGGTATCCATTTCTTCTAGATTTTCTACTTTATTTGTGTAGAGGTGTTTATAGTATTCTCTGATGGTCGTTTGTATTTCTGTGAGATCAGTGGTGATATACCCTTTATCATTTTTTATTGTGTCTATTTAATTCTTCTCTCTTTTCTTCTTTATTAGTGTGGCTAGAAGCCTATCTATTTTGTTAAATCCTGGATTCATTGATTTTTTTGAATCAATTTATTTTTTGAATTGGTTTTTCATGTCTCTGTCTCCTTCAATTCTGCTCTGATCTTAGTTATTTCTTGTCTTCTGCTAGCTTTTGAATTTGTTTGCTCCTGCTTCTCTTAATTGTGATGGTCCTTTAATTGTGATGGTCAGGTGTCAATTTTAGATCTTTCCTGCTTTCTCCTGTGGGCAGTTAGTGCTATAAATTTCCTTCTAAACACTGCTTTAGCTGTGTCCCACAGATTCTGGTAGGTTGTATCTTTGTTCTCATTGGTTTCAAAGAACTTTTTATTTCTGCCTTCATTTCATTATTTACCCAGTAGCCATTCAACAGCAGGTCGTTCAGTTTCCATATAGTTGTGTGGTTTTGAGTTTTTAAATCCTGAGTTCTAATTTGATTGCACTGTGGTCTGAGAGTCTGTTTCTTATGATTTCCATTCTTTTGCATTTGCTGAGGAGTATTTTACTTCCAATTATGTGGTCAATTTCAGAATAAGTGTGGGATGTGGTGCTGAGAAGAATATATATTTTGTTGACTGGAGTGGAGAGTTCTGCAGATGTCTATTAGGTCTGCTTGGTCCAGCACTGAGTTCAAGTCCTGAATATCCTTATTAATTTTCTGTCACATTGATCTAGTGTCAAAAGTGTGGTGTTAAAGTCTCCCACTATTATTGTGTGGGAGTCTAAGTCTCTTCATAGGTCTCTAAGAACTTGCTTTATGAATCTGGGTGCTCCTGTATTGAGTGCACATATATTTAGGAAAGTTAGCTCTTCTTGTGTTGCATTGATCCCTTTTCATTATGTAATGCCCTTTGTCTTTTTTTATCTGTTGCTTTAAAGTCTGTTTTATCAGACACTAGGACTGCAACCCCTGCTTTTTTTTTCTTTCCATTTTGTTGGTAAATATTCCTCCATCCCTTTATTTTGAGCCTATGTGTGTCTTTGCACGTGAGATGGGTCTCCTGAATACAGCACACCAATGGGTCTTGACTCTATCCAATTTGCCAGTGTGTGTCTTTTAATTGGGGCATTTAGCCCATTTACATTTAAGGTTAATATTGTTACATGTGAATTTGATCCTGTTATTATGAGGGTAGCTGGTTATATTGCCTGTTAGTTGATGCAGTTTCTTCATAGTGTCGACGGTCTTTACAATTTTGTATGTTTCTGCAGTGGCTGGTACCAGTTTTTCCTTTCCATATTTAGTGCTTCCTTCAGGAGCTCTTGTAAGGCAGCCCTCCCTGGTGGTGACAAAATCCCTTAGCATCTGGTTGTCTGTAAAGGATTTTATTTCTCCTTCACTTATGGAGCTTAGTTTGGCTCGATATGAAATTCTGGGTTGAAAATTCTTTTCTTTAAGAGTGTTGAATCTTGGTCCCCACTCTCTTCTGGCTTTAGGGTTTCTTCTGAGACATCCGCTGTTAGTCTGATGGGCTTCCTTGACCTGTCTCTCTGGCTGCCCTTAACATTTTTTCCTTCATGTCCACCTTGGTGAATCTGATGATTATGTGTCTTGGGGTTGCTCTTCACGAGCAGTATCTTTGTGGTGGTGTCTGTATTTCCTAAATTTGAATGTTGTCCTGTCTTGCTAGGTTGGGGAAGTTCTCCTGGATAACATCCTGAAGAGTGTTTTCCAACTTGGTTCCATTCTCCCCGCCACTTTCAGGTACACCAATCAAACATAGGTTTGGTCTTTTCGCATAGCCCCATATTTCTTGGAGTTTTTGTTTATTCCTTTTCATTCTTTTTTCTCTATTCTTGTCTTCATGCTTTATTTCATTAAGTTGATATTCAATCTGATATCCTTACTTCTGCTTGATTGATTCAGCTATTGATACCTGTGTATGCTTCACGAAGTTCTCGTGCTGTGTTTTTCAGCTCCATCAAATCATTTATGTTCTTCTCTAAACTGGTTATTTTAGTTAGCAATTTCTGTAACCTTTTTTCAAGGTTCTTAGCTTCCTTGCATTGGGTTAGAACATGCTCCTTTAGCTCGGAGAAGTTTGTTATAACCCATTTCTTCTGAAACCAACTTCTGTCAATTTGTCAAACTCACCCTCCATCCAGTTTTGTTCCCTTGCTGGTGAGGAACTGTGATCCTTTGGAAGAGAAGGGGCATTCTGGTTTGGGGAATTTTTAGTCTTTCTGCATTGGTTTTTCCTCATCTTCATGGATTTATCTACCTTTGGTCTTTGATGTTGGTGACCTTTGGATGGGGTTTTTGTGTGGATGTCCTTTATGTTGATGTTGATTCTATTCCTTTCTGTTTTTTAGTTTTCCTTCTAACACTCAGGCCCCTCTGCTGCAAGTCTGCTGGAGTTTGGTGGAGGTCCACTCCAGACTCTGTTTGCCTGGGTATCACCAGAGGAGGCTGTAGAACAGCAAAGATTGCTGCCTGTTCCTTCCTCTGGAAGCTTTGTCTCAGAGCAACACCCGCCAGATGCCAGCTGGATCTCTCCTGTCTGAGGTGCCTGTCAATTCCTGCTGGGAGGTATCTCCCCATCAGGAGGCACGGGGGCCAGGGACCCACTTGAAGAGGTAGTCTGTCCCTTAACAGAGCTCGAGTGCTAGAAGCACAGCATATCAATTTATTAGATGGTGCAATTTATTTCAATGCATTAGATGGTGCAAATAAAAACTTGCCAGAACTTCCCTTAGAGTGCTTGTCTATGGAGAATTCCAATTATCCTGGAAAAAATGGTTATGTTTGGCTAGAGTCTTATACTTGTAATTAGAAGATCTGGATTCAAGTCCTTAAGCTCTGCAAATAATAGAAAAAGGAACATTGTACATTTTTATAAAAAATAATCTTTGCATCTTATAATTCAAAATATATATTCCCTTAAACAACTATGACCAATAACAACTTTAAGGAACAACTATTATCATCACCATTTTGCAGACAAAGGGACTCAAGTCCATGTGCCAAGGAATAAAACTATAGAATTATTTAAATGTGCTAGCTTATTCTGCCATACAATGTCTAGGCATGCCACAAGCGATGCAGGATAGTTCAGGATGACACTCTTAGTGAGTTTGCCATCATAGTTGACCCACCTCAATGCATGTCACCAAATGTGATTAGACTAAAAAAGGGTAAGATAAACCACCTCTCCAGGGCAGATACAGGGTAATCAAGTATTATTAACTGAATTCTTGTATACTCCAAAATTCATTTTACAGCCGTAAACACCAGTGTGGTTGCATTTGGAGATGGGGCCTCTAAGGAAGTATTTAAGGTTAAATAAGGTCACAAGGGTACAGCACTGATCTGTTAGAATGAGTGCCTTTATAAGAAGAGACACCATCTCTCTGAAGACTAGATTAGAAAATAAGAAGATAAAAGAAAAAGAAACTTAAGTAAATAAAAGACACCTGAGAGCTCACTCGCTATCAACTCCGCGCACGTGCAAGTGCACACACACACCCCTAGGAAAGATTATGTGAGGACAAGGCAGGCAGGCATCTACAAGCTAGAAAGACAGCCCTCACCAGAAACCAAATTTCCCAAGACCTTGATTTTAAACTTTCTTCCAGAACTGTGAGAAATAAATGCCTGTTTTTCAAACTATCCACCCTGTGATATTTTGGCAGCCCTAGCCAACTAATACACCAAGTACATAAGAAGCATGTGAGTGGCTGTTAATTTGTAATAAGAAATTACAATTACCAAAAATACTCCTTAAATACAATTACCAACAATACGCATTATCAGAGCTGTGTTTCAAGCAAAGCATGAAAGCCAGGAGAACCTGATTAAGAGGATATTTAAAATAGCCTGAGGTATGCTTTTCGCCATAGGCACTCCCTCATCAATGCAACCAGATAATTCAGACTTTTCTCATTTTAATTCCTTTTCATTGTTCACTGCCAATTCTCATCTTAGTCTCAGGGATTCTCTTCGGTCCTCAACAGCATAAGGACATGTCAGAAACTTGAGAGGGATACACACTTTCTTTAAATATGTTTTAAAAATTAGAAAAGCTGTAAGCGATAGACTGAGATCAATACTGACTTTATCACTGACTTTTCATGTCTTGGCCATGATTCATTCTGTGTAGATCCAAGTCTTCATGGGTGCTTTAGTCTCCAAGAACTTCAGACAAATTCCAGGGCTCAGGCTATACCTCCTCTTCATCCTCCTTTGCCAAGGGCACATTACAGCTTATTAAGTGAAAGTACGTAAAATATCGTCTGGGCTGTACAACACAACCCACCTAAGAACATTATAAATTTTTCCCCAAAATTTTGCAACTAACTCTTAATTAGTGGTGAAACCCAGATCCACACTCTTTTTACTATTTCAGACATTATTATGAGTAAATAGATGAAGTAACCCAGAATTTCCTTGAAATAAAGATATATGTGGTCATTTGTAAACCACAAGTTAGCTTTTATAATTAGTGTTTTAAAAGCTAACTGAAAATAGACAGTTACTAAAATAGACAGTTACTATTTTTGCTTAACATTTTTATTTCATTAGCAGTAATGGCATGAACATTTGACAACACAGGCATGCTCACTGAGACACTTTTCTAAACCAATGAAAAATTAATCACAGAATTATCTAAACTTTTGTGTGAACAACTGTCAATTACTCCCACTTATTTGGAGGTCGGGGAAAAATTAACCAGAAATACAAAACAGAAATTAATACAGAGTGGTTTTTCATTTTTATTTTCTTTGAGACCAAGTCTCACTGTGGTGCCCAGGCTGGAATGCAGTGAATGGCCCAATCTCGGCTCACTGAAACCTCCGCCTCCTGGGTTCAAGCAGTTCTCCTGCCTCAGCCTCCTGGGTAGCTGGAATTATAAGCATGTGCCACCATACCCAGAAAAAAAATACAAAATTTTTTTTTTTGTATTTTTAGTAGAGGCGGGGTTTTTACCATGTTTGCAGAGCTGGTCTCGAACTCCTGACGTCAGGTGATCTGCCCTTCTTAGCCTCCCAAAGTGCTGGGATTACAGACGTGAGTCACCAGGCCTGGCCTCAGAGTGTTATATTGACTAAGGAAAATAGTTACACAAAGTATTTCCATCACCCCTTTGTACATAAACCTGTAACTTCTAATGAGAAAGGGTAGAAACTATGTTTATTTACTTATATACAAGACAACACCAAAAACATACATAAATTTCACACAAATGGAAACTGGGTGGGTTTTCCCTTGAACATCATTTAATTTAAAAAATTAAGAGAGACATATAATTTCATCTTTTCTCAAAAGCATAGAAAGCATTCTAAACAAAAAATGGTTGAAGAAGACATAACTTAGTGCTTTATATTATAATAATAAAATAATAATCTCTACTAATTCAAGAATGCCATACCATAAAATTAATCCTATATACTATAAACTATTCACAAAATCATCAAGATAGTTTCCTTGTGTTGATTTTTTGGTTTATCCATTTTTTTTTTTTGGAGACAGAGTGTTACTATTATTGCCCAGGCTGGAGTGCAGTGGCGCGATCTTGGCTCACTGCAACGTCCACCTCCCGGGTGCAAGCGATTCCCTGCCTCAGCCTCCCGAGTAGCTGGAATTACAGGCATCCGCCACCACGTCTGGCTCATTTTTTTTGTATTTTTGTTTGTTTGTTTGTTTTACTAGAGGTGGGGTTTCACCATGTTGGCCAGGCTAGTCTCCAACTCCTGACCTTGGGTGATCTGCCTGCCTCAGCCTCCCAAAGTGCTGGGATTACAGGAGTGAGCTACCGTGCCTGGCCCTGTTTTATCTTTTTTTAAATTATAAGACATTTTTAAGAAGAAAAGGCCAATTTTTTAAATTACAAAGATGCTTTTAAAAATCTAAGATCCAGTTAGTAGAGAAATATGTTTTACCTCTCGATATTAAAAGTTACTTGTATATATCTAATGCTGAATTATCTAAAAATTCCTCACTCCAGTAAAATAATTATTTATTCCTTTAGCTTAGTCTTTAAGTCAAGACTCTTCTTATCTGAACCTCTAAAGAATTGGTAAAGAAGCCCCACAGGTGACAGAGAGGTTTCTAGAAACTGACAGAGGAGTATAAGCAGGACAAATCCTTAACAATGCCTGGCTCCTTCACTCCCATTCACCCAACAAGAGTTGCTCCATTTTTGTCAGATACATATTAAGACTCTGAATATCTGATAAATTTTTTGAAAAGGTGTTGTACCTAAAATAGTTCCAAAACTACTACTCTGAAGTAGACCCTATAAGGTGTTCTGTGCGATAACCAAACACTGATGGAGACATTTACCACTGTCTCTAAAACACTTAGATTTCTCAAGCAAAGTACACACTTTTGTTGTTAATTATAGTGTTATCTACAATTTAATGTTTTCAACCAAATTAGTTCTAAATTGGCAAGTTCAATTATAGAGAATGATAAATAAAAAAAGAAAATCTATATATGTACATATATAGATATATCACTTATCTGTATGTGCTATTACATAGTAGCAGTCTTATTAGACAGTCACTACCATGCCAATCTAAAATACCTGAGTGGGTGACTATTATGCAACTTCTGTATAACCGGAAACAAAATACCCACACTCACAAAGCTATCTATAAATTATTGTACTCATCTGTTTATAGCAAAAAAGATTTCATAAATTTCAATAGGTCAGTGAAACTACTTAAGGTGCATGCTTATAATTTTCGTATTTTCTTGTACTTTAGAATCAAATGAGGTCAACATATATTACAATCAGTCAAAAAGTGGCGAAAATAACCAAATTTAAATGGTGATGAAAATTGGACCATCATTAATGTGAGGGAGAAAAACTTCTGATTTCTCATTTTAAAAAAGACCACACCGTAACTAGCAGCATATTTTCAAAAGATTATTAAAAGCCCACAGAATAGAGGTGTGCACTGCAGGGGTCCACTTGTACATGAGGGTTTTTTTTCCCCATAAAAGTTATATGAAATGCACCTGCCTCTCGTGCCTCCCCTTCCACCTTCTCCATCTATTCTGCCTCTGCCACCTGAGATGGCAAGACCAACCCTTTCTCTTCCTCCTACTATTCAACATGAAGATGATGAGGATGAAGATCTTTATGAAGATCTGCTTCCACTTTCACTTTATGAAGAAATAATATATTTTCTCTTCCTTATGATTTTCTTAATAACATTTTCCTTTCTCTAACTTATTTTATTGCTAAAATACAGTACATAATATATATAATATATAAAATATATGTTGACTGTTATTGGTGAGGCTTCTGGTCAACAGTAGGCAACTAGTAATAAAGGTCTTGGGGAGTCAAAAGTCACATGCTGATTTTTCACTGCACAGGGGCTGGTGCCCCTAGCCCCGGCATTGTTCAAGGGTCAACTGTACTTGTAACTTCCCCTGAGATTCTATTCCCAACCACTTATAAGAAAAAGAAAGAAATACATTTATTCAGCTTTTATTGTACACCTGGCACTACATCATTATATATACATTATCTTCGTCAATTCTCACAACCACCCTAGGAAATAAGTATTCACATCCCAATTTTAAAGATGACAAAGATAAGAACATAGCAGAGAAAGAATTTAAACCAGGTATGCTGAATCCAAAGCCCGTGATCTTTCTAGGTAATCAGTAGTTTCCAGACATTTAGATTTCACAGACCAGTACAATACACAGATACACATGCACATACACATTTACCAAAAACAAACCAATCAACTGGCAGACTTCATGGCGCCATCAATATTTCATTTCCCAAGAAATGAGATATTTTTCAAAGCCCTACTATTTACCATCAGTATTATTTTAAAAACTGATATTAACATGAACAAAAAGTACCTGAAATTAAGAAACAAGCCTCCTGGGGAAAAAAGCCTTATACCAATATTTTCAACACAGAATAGCACAGGTTCACCAACTGGCAAATGAGAACGATTGTACTGAATCACACTGCTTCCCGTAAAAGAGGCAGAACACAGAACCCGAAACATTCTCCTACATCCTCTTCCTACTTTCATTACAAAGGTGATGAGAATGCATGTTGTCTTAACTAAAGCCACGGGATTTCTTAAATTTTTATATGCCAAGGTTCTGATGACCAAGAAAATAACAGAGGCTTTAACAATAAAGAAGTTTCTGGTATCAGCAGATTGTTCATTTCAATACAGGTATTTACTTTGCACTTTCACAGACAGCAGTTCTTCCTTAGGCTTTTTCTTCAAATAAAATCTTTAGATGTGATGCAATCAAAAGAGCTGTTAAAGAGTATAAATCTATTACCTTGTACCTAAGAGACTCATCCATCTTCAGTTGCATACCTGTCTTTCTAGCTTTATCTATCACATTTAATTAAAAAGAGCATCTTGTCTTCCTCGTGTTTTAATACAGCATCTGATATTAGGATGCTAAGTTACTAGGAGAAAGTCAAAATACAATGGATTCAGCTCATTGCCGAATGCAGGTACAAATTCATTAACAAATGAATTTGAGCTAAATTTTCAGAGTAAATTTATATTTTTTAAAAATTCATAGTTCGTCCTCAAAACAGTAACCTGTAGCAAAAGTCGTAACAATTCTGCAACACATATATCCAAATACTCATTACAGTCTCTCCCGTATCTCTATTTCTAGTCTCATTTACTTGTTAGGCAGAAAATAAGTTCAAGGGTCTAGTAAAGGAGGCAAATGGGCAGAAAACAACCTCTTGTTTGCTATCTCACTGCACTTGAAACGGACCTCTATAATTCACTACCATTTATAAGCGTCTAGCATATCAACATCACATTAGGTACTTTACTGCCTCCAATTCCTGGTCCATAACTATTCCATCCTGAAAAGTCATAATACAGTGTTATTGAAACAATCTATTCATATTGTAAATGACATGTTTTCTAACTATTTTTTAAGCCACTAGGGAGGTGAATTAAACATTTTTCCAAGCAATACATTTAAGTTTCAATCTTAATAAATTTAGTCATTGTGTATACTCTTCCTTTTACCCAGACCATGCATTCCTTTTTTCACTTACTGTTTAAGGCCTAATTCAAATGTGTTTTCCTCTGTGGAGTCTTCTCTATGGATCTAGACAATATCAACCCCATGCATCTTGCACTCAGCCTGTACTTGGAATAAACCTCCATAGTTCATTATCATGTATAAGCATCCAGTGTTTGGGGCACCACTTTAGGTGCTTGACACATTTCCCAATTAACTGCACTGCATAAAGCCTTTTTCTCTCACATCACTGAGTTTGTCCAGAGCAGGAACCGTAATATCCTTTTTATTTCCTCAGCACCTACCTCAGAACTTGGATAAAGAGTGACAGGAGGGACACTGTAATTACTTGCAATGTATGCTCAGGGAAGGCCTCTCTGATGATACTCGAGTAGAGACCTAACAGAAGGGAAACAGCAATCCATGTGGATATCCAGGGAAGAAGCATTCTAGAGGAGAAAATGAAAAGTGCAAAGGCCATGAGGCAAGAGCATTTTGGAGTGTCAGGAAACACAAGGCAACTTCTATGGTCATAACAGAGTGGAGGGGCTGGGGGAACAAGGTAAGAGGTGAAATCAAATAGGCAGCATGAGTTTAGATCATGTAGGTTCTTACAGGCCTTTGGGTGTTACTCCGAGTTATAAGGAAAGCCTGTAAAACATACAGAACAAAGAAATTATCTGAATTATATTTTAAAAGGATGACTATTATGAGAGCAACACACTATAGAAGACAAAGGTAGAAGCAGAGAGACTAGAGGCACAGATGAGAGATTCATGTCAAACGTAAATGATTAGCCATAGGAGAAATAAAATTTCCTGGACTTCATTAATGAACATGGTGACCTAGACCCTCTAGTCCCTGTGACAAGACTGCAAAAGATGTTAGCACCTGTTACTTGTCAAGTACAACAAAACTGTCAATAAATTAGTCTGATCTCAGAAAACAAAAAACAAAAACAAAAAAAACTGCAAGGCAAATGACACTTCATTTACAAAGGTCTTTACATAATGTACATTAATTCTTAAAGCTTTAGATATGGACCCTCAAATCTATCAGATTAATGAAAGTCAAAACTACAGAGACAGGAATGAATTAGTCTTTCAGTAATAGGAGATTTTCACACTAAGCATTAAGTAAAAATACTTAAGAAAATATAATTTAAAATGTAAATTTTAAAACTTTTGCTGTCCAGGCATGGTGTCCCATTCCTATAATCCCAGCACTTTGAGAGGCTTAGGCCAGAGGACTGCTTGAGCCCAGGAGATCAAGGCTCCAGTTAGTTATGATCATGCCATTGCACTTCCGTCTGGGGGAGAAAGAGAAAGAGGAAGAGGAAGAAGAAGGGAAAGAGAGAGAGAGGAGGGTGAGAGAGGATGGAGGGAGGGGAAGGGGGAAGGGAGGGAGGGAGGGGAAGGGGGAAGGGAGGGAGGGAGGGAGGGAGGGGAAGGGGGAAGGGAGGGAGGGAGGGGAAGGGGGAAGGGGGGGAAAGGGAAAGGGACGGAGGGAGGGAAGGGAGGGAGGGGAAGAGGGAAGGGAAAGGGAGGGAGGAAGGAAGGAAGGAATCTGCAGGCAGGCAGGCAGGCAGGCAGGCAAGGATCTGCTTGAAAGCCTTGGAGAGTTAACAACAAAGTAATGATTTACAGGCCAGGATCTAGAAGAAATGGCAGCCCAAGAAGGTAACACAGACTTTGGAGGCACACCTCCCCATCCTTTCACAAAAGTAGATATTCAAATGGTTGACTAAAAAAAAAAGTAAAGGCAAGCCATCTTAGCAATTCAGAGACTATTAGAACCACAATAAAATACCACCAGACACCCACCAAAATAGCTAAAACTAAAAAGACTATTACTAGCAAGTTCTGGAAATGATGTAGAACAATCACAACTTGTATTCACTGCTGGTGGGAGTATAAACTGTACAACTACTTTAAAATTAAACACATATATTTTGGTAAATTGCAGAAATGACTCCAAATCTTCACCTCTCACTATAAACATAACCTTTGAAGTATGACTTTGCAGCATGTTCATCAACAATTAGAATCTATTTCCCTATTCCTTAAATCTGGCTTATTCTTTCAAATTCCTTTGGCCAACAGAATATGATGAAAATAACAGTGTGCCTGTTCTGTACTAGACCTCAATAGGCCTATCCTATGTCCTTTGTGCTCTCTCTGAATGAAGTGAACAGCCCAGGGTAACCTGCTAAATGATAACAGACATTAAGTCCAGTCATCCCACTGATTAAAATCATCCCAAACTAGACTCGGCAAACTGTTGAAACATGAGCAAGTCAGCCTTAGATCAGCCAAGCCCAGTCAGCCAACTACCTTGCCCACCTATAGACTTGTGAACAATAATAAATGGTTATTGTTTTAAACCACTAAATTTTGAAATGGTATGTTATTAGCAATAGCTAACTGATGTTACCAAAGGTAAGGTCCTGCCATAATTTTTAAAAAATAAAATATGTAGTATTGGCTTTGTAATTAAAGTGGCCTTCAGCTTGAAAAACAGTGAGCGATCTATTCGGAAAAACTAGAAATTCATTAAAAAATTGTTATCAGAGGCTGAAAAAATAGGAACTTGTGATATGCAGTAACAAAAAAATGGCAAAATTGTGTTCCCTATAAAACTCAGAGGATGAAATATTTACTTAATAAACATTTGGATTTGCCTGAGATCTCTAGGCAGAATATTGAAAATAAACTGGTTGTTCCTAACTGTACACCATAAGGCAATATGGCAACAAAGAAATAAGCTAAACAGAAAACTCATCAGTTACAAGGAGAATTTAGAAAAAATAAAGGGGGGCAAGGACTGTGTGGGGTTGCAAAACACAACTGCTTCTCATCTCCAGTGTATAAGCTGGCAAAATAAGTCTCCAAATATAATATAGTCTGGGACAGTAGATCAAAGCAGAAGAGTAACTGTAAAACCCTTTGTTAATGTCTCTAAAAGAATTATAAAGAACTTATTCCAACTTGAGGGGGTTACGGAATTAGATTAAAGAAGGCCTACAAAAATCTTAAGAGTTGTACTGGCCAAGGTGATACCACTTAGACTAAAAGAGATGGAAACTATTCGAAATTCAAAAGGCCTCCAGGCCCCCAACTTTCTATAGATATGAAGTAGGATGAAAATGTTGCTTAAAGGGCATATTTTCCAGCTCAAATAATGGTGGTGTAAGAAGCTGGGCATTTTAATTCTCCAGCCCTAATCTGGAAAGACATCTTCAAGGAAATGAAGATATCAATCAATGAAACTGTACTGTAATAGATGCTTTTATATTTGCTATCATATTTAATTTCCAGAACAACCTTGTGAGGTAGCTATTGTCCCAATTTTCAGATCAGAATTTGAGCCTCAATCAGGTAAGTAATCTGCTTGACAACCTCCAGCAACTTCTGAAGTGTCAGACAGTGTGATAACAAAGCTTGTGCTGTTTTTACTACATACCAGTGCCACCACTGGTCCTTCACCTTATTCTCTATTATTTGTCAAAAATACAATACAGAGTTATTTTGGAATTGGATAGTAGGACAGCTTAACCCTTTATTTCGTACATAAATGCAGGAAGGTCAGGGAGGTGAAATGCTTTGGTCTCAGGGCACACAGCTATTTAGTAATAAAATGTAAGCACTCTCTACATTATTATTAACATGAAGAAAAAAGAAACCACAAATAGTAATCCTCAGCTAGACTTTTTTAAATATAATAAACTTATACTTCTCAAAAATTGTAGGACCTCAATTTAAGATAATTGACTTCTATAATTTCTTCTTATACTAATAAATGTGATATATTAAATTTAACGGTTTTAAATGAAGAAAAATTAATGGATAACTAATGCTACTAATATAAAGGTAAACCCCTATTGTCTAAAGCAGTGTAAGTAAAGCGTACAAGAGTAGAAACTGTGAGAGGCAGTCATACTTGAATCTAAATCTAATTAAAATAATTTGGCTGAAAGCAAAAGAATCACAATCAATGTATGTGGAGGGGAAAAAACAATCATGTCAGAATTCTTCAAATTAGGCACTCATTAAAACAATATAGTCACATTCCTCCCTTTGTCAATTTAAAAATTAGCACCTATCATCTATACTATCCTCTTTTTCTCACCAGAATACACAGGATGTCTATTTATCTACAAAATTTTTACAAACATGTATCTAACAAATATAGAACATATATTTAAGAACCTTTTATCTCTCCTAACAGGCTCTGATGCTATAAATCAGGAGAAAATGGAAATAGGAGGCTTTCTTAATGAAAATAGTAGTGTTTTTAAATTCAAAGAAATGAGAGAGAATCTGAAGATTCTGATGGCATATGTAAGTAAAACGTAACGACAACGCACAAACAACCCAAGTCACCAGTTAATAGAAACTTCATATTTATGTGAATTTAACTATGATTCATGTGTATTAATTCAACTATAAACTCTGCAACCAGAAATAGAATAACTAAATAATGCAGACAATTAAGTCCACACTTCCCCTGAAAAAGTGTAAGCTCTGGAGTGAGTGTAAGATGGAAAAGATGAATCTGCTGTTTACTCAGTCAATGCATGCCAAGGTCTTGTGTATTTCCAGGATCTCATGTGTGCTATAGATGACACCAATGTTAAAAGATACATACATGTATTCTGAGTGCTTAACTAAAAAAATAGCAACAGTTCCAACAAAATTGCTAAAGAAAAGTAACATAGGCGCCACAGACTTATTTAGAAATGTTATACTTACTCCTTATACGAAAATTAATTCAAGATGGATTAGAGACTTAAATGTTAGACCTAATACCATAAAAATCCTAGAGGAAAACCTAGGTAGTACCATTCAGGACATAGGCATGGGCAAAGACTTCATGTCTAAAACACCAAAAGCAACGGCAGCAAAAGCCAAAATTGACAAATGGGATCTCATTAAACTAAAGAGCTTCTGCACAGCAAAAGAAACTACCATCACAGTGAACAGGCAACCTACAGAATGGGAGACAATTTTTGCAATCTACTCATCTGACAAAGGGCTAATATCCAGAACCTACAAAGAACTCAAACAAATTTACAAGAAAAAAACAAACAACCCCATCAAAAAGTGGACAAAGGATATGAACAGACATTTCTCAAAAGAAGACATTCATACAGCCAACAGACACATGAAAAAATGCTCATCATCACTGGCCATCAGAGAAATGCAAATCAAAACCACAATGAGATACCATCTCACACCAGTTAGAATGGCGATCATTAAAAAGTCAGGAAACAACAGGTGCTGGAGAGGATGTGGAGAAATAGGAACACTTTTACACTGTTGGTGGGATTGTAAACTAGCTCAACCATTATGGAAAACAGTATGGCGATCTCTCAAGGATCTAGAACTAGATGTACCATATGACCCAGCCATCCCATTACTGGGTATATACCCAAAGGATTATAAATTATGCTGCTATAAAGACACACGCACACGTATGTTTATTGCAGCACTATTCACAATAGCAAAGACTTGGAATCAACCTCAATGTCCATCAGTGACAGATTGGATTAAGAAAATGTGGCACATATACACCATGGAATACTATGCAGCCATCAAAAAGGATGAGTTTGTGTCCTTTGTAGGGACATGGATGCAGCTGGAAACCATCATTCTTAGCAAACTATCACAAGAACAGAAAACCAAACACCGCATGTTCTCACTCATAGGTGGGAACTGAACAATGAGATCACTTGGACTCAGGAAGGGGAACATCACACACCGGGGCCTATCATGGGGAGGGGGGAGGGGGGAGGGATTGCATTGGGAGTTATACCTGATGTAAATGACGAGTTGATGGGTGCAGCACAGCAACATGGCACAAGTATACATATGTAACAAACCTGCACGTTATGCACATGTACCCTACAACTTAAAGTATAATAATAATAAATTAATTAAAAAAAAAAAAAGAAAAAAAGAAATGTTATACTGGGATTCAATGTGGTACTTTCCCAAGGCACTCCCTCTCCCTCTCAAGAACAGCCTTGTCTCTGAGATTATCACCTTTTGCACTAAAGTGAGACCCTAAATTCCATCCCTCCCTAAAATGAGATCCCACCGTATATTTAAAAAAAAAAGGGGGTCTGTCACTCATTTTAAAATTATGTGCAAAAAGAAAAAGAAAAGTAAGTTCTGTGGTCAAGGCTGGCAGAGATGAGGATTAAGGAAAACTATGTGTGACGAATAAAGGTGGCCTTTATATATGGCCTTGGGCCAACTTGCCACATAAATCCCTTAATGTATAACTCTTACCTAAACTATCTGAAAGAATTTTTGTATCAGAGCTCCAAAGATTACCTGAAACTACTAGTAAACCAAACTTCTCCAAAAGGAGTATTGAAAATGAAAAGCACCCAGGTGAACAGCACTCTCAGAAAACAGGTCATGCTTGCCCTCTGTCAACTAACACAACTGATTGGTGGCCACATATTGCATTGCTCAGGAAATGTTTACACTTTTATGCAAGTCGCTGCTATTAACTTTTGAGATCACTAACAATAAACTACCCAGTATAAATTTCAAGTTATAAATCCAATATGAATAGTTTATATATCTGATCAGCAATTAAACAATGGGAGAGAGAACTAGGTTAAAAATAAAAGTAATAAAATAAAATTTCTTCTTCTTTCCATTTCTAAGTGAAATTATGCTTCCCAAACCTAACTCACATTCTGGCACTGACAGAAAATGATAATGTTTACGCTCTACAAAGCAGTTAAGTAACAACACAGCTTGAGGCTGAGTGGCTGGGAACTCAGGTCCCCTCAGACACTGCCTGGCTGCCCCAAGGGCATATGAAGTCAATCAGTATCTCAGCTGACCTCCCGCCTACTTGTATTGCAGTTGAGTAGCTAAGCTCTAAAAATCTCCAGTATGGATTCTATTTTATGCCCCCAAATTCTCTGATTCTCTAGTACTATAAGTGCTCCATCACCCAGAAAGCCCCACCAGAAAAAAAAAACAGGAACAATTCTCAACCCAACCCTTTATCAAGGTCATTCTCTTACTCTTCACATTTGGCAAATGGAAATAACTCATCTACCCTGAGGAGGGTTTCATGGGTATCAAAACAAAATGTTTAAGAGCAAGATAAAGATTATGAGAATAGGGTTTATTAGAGAAGCCATGGACCACACTTAAACAGGTGGCAAAGCAATCACTATGGAAGCAAAGTGGCTACTTTATTAAGCTGCAAATTATTTTCAGCGCTCTGGGCCAATAAAAGAAGTAACTCACTGCTTATTAATTGCAAAGGCCCAATGAGGAAAAAAACATAAAAGCCCACAGAACAATACCTGGCACGTATTAATTGGTCAATAAATGCTTATCTATTATCATTATTGTCTTTGAATATGGTGGTATCAGGTACAGTGATTACTGTATGCTCTGCAGCTATCAAGACCCTCAGCTTTGATCAGCCCCACCCATCCAGGCTGACTAGAATTCAAGGCAGCAGGCCCTTATCCACAGAAGAAACAATAAGGTAGCTCAGCCACTTGCAAATTTTATATAATATTATGAAGAAATCAGATATCCCCTCAGCCTCCAAAGGGGAGCCCTGACCCACACTTACCTCTTGACAGAAAATGTCCTCATGAGAAATGCTTATACTTTTTCAGGAATGACTATTAATTAGATTCCATTTTAATTTGTATTTTTAAACTTATCTGGTATCTTAACCTATATAAGATCTATCAGTCTCCAAAGATTATCGCTTTTAGGAAACATACAGCCAAAATATATAGAATTAGGTAGCACTATTTTATTCATAAAGGTCATTCATGTGCACTGTTGAAAAGATGCACAAATATGCTATTATGTGGTAGCAGTCTTATTATTAAACAGTCACTACCATGTCAATCTAAAATACCTGAGTGGGTAGCTATTAGGCAACTTCTGTATAGCTGGAAACAAAATACCCACTCACAAAGCTATCTACAAATTATTGTACTCATCTGTTTATAGCAAAAAAAAGATTTCACGAATTAAAAGAGGTCAATGAAACTACTTAAGGTGTATGCTTATAATTTTCATATTTTCTTGTACTTTAGAATCAAATGAGATCAACACATAATTACAATCAGTAAAAAGGTGGCAAAAATAACCAAATTAAAATGGGGATGAAAACTGGACCATCATTAACATGATGGAGAAAAACTTCTGGTTTCTCATTTTTAAAAAAGACCATGCTGTAACTAACAGCATATTTTTAAAAGATGATTTATTCTCTTAATCTAAAATTGAAAATTAAATAATACCATTCACTTCCTCTTTTAACAAAAAATAATGATTACTTTATGCCTGTCTCAATGCGGTGTTTTGAGGCTATGTGTAGACTTTTGAGTCCTATAGCTGAAAGCTATTAAGTAAATAAAAAGTATTAAAATTAAGGATGATGACATAGAAGCCAAATTTTTTATCTACATTTACAGTTGGCACATTGCCATACTATCCCTGTGGATTTCTTCTTTCACGGCTCATACTCTCTGAAAGGTCACTGTGAAAAAAAATCCCACAGGGAGGGAGTTCAAGCAGCCTACAATAGAATATTAGTAATTAAGGAAGTGGTATTCTTCCTCTATATTCATTTAAGAATCATTTCTACTAAAGAGAAAAGGAACAGTGATTTGTTAAAAATGATGGCTACAGACAACTCAGTCTCAATTCTAATAGCCAGGTTAAAAAGCAGATTACTGTACTACTGTACAGGTTTTTTTTTTTTTTTTTTCAAAGAGCAAATTATTGTACAACCCACCAAGCCAGTATTCAGCTATTCTTCAAGATAATATATTCATCATAAAAATTATTTTCCAGAGCAACTCATATTCCTAATAATAAACTACAGCACTGCAAATTCAAATTCAACTAACATTAACTTTAGTCACTTATGATGTGAGAGCCATAATAGGCATTTCACAAACATTATTTCATTTAACTCTATCAACCCTACAAGGCAAGTATTACCAACACATTTTCAAACTGGGGTATTTACCACAGAAAATTTCCCACAGTCTAAAAATTTAAATTCAGCTTTCTCACTTCAAGTCCAATGTTCTCTCCATTATATCAGATTAAGTTCTCATCTAGCTGTGCCAATAATCAACTTACACATCATTTAACCTCACTGGGACTGAATTTTCTCATCAGTAAACTTAAAGGGTTGATTTATTTCTAAGAGGGATGTGTGTGTGTGTGCCTTTTTATAAAATTTACCATTTTAATCACTTTAAAGTGTACAATTTAGTAGCTTCCAATACAACCACAATGCTTTCTAATTACAGAACACTTTTACCAAGAAGAAACTTATACCCATTAAGGTCAACTCTCCATTCTTTCCTCCTCCCAGACCCTGCAACTACAAATCTGCTATTTCTATGGATTTGCCTAACCTGGATTTTTAATATAAATAGATTCATACAATAAGTGATCTTTTGTGTCTGGCTTCTATTACACAGTATAACATTTTCAAGGTTCATCCACATTAGAGCACATATCAGTACATCAACCCTTTTTATAGCTCAGTAATACCCCATTCTATGTATATAACACAGTTTATCATTCACTGAGAAACACTTGGGTTTGCTATGATCTGAATGCATTCTTTAAAATTTATATGTTGAAACAAAATCACAAACACAATAGTATTAAAAGGTGGGGCCTTTCAGAGGTGATACAGTTATGAGGGTAAAGCCCTCATGGAAGGGATTAAGGCACTTAAAAAAGCTTGAAGGAAAGGGTGTGCTCACTCCCTCTTGCTCTTCTGCTATGTAAAGACACAGCAAGAAGGCCCTCACCAGACACTGGATGCCAGTCCCTACATCTTGAACTTTTCAGCCTCCAGTATTGTAAGCGATAAATTTCTGTTTCTTATAAATTACCTAACTTAGGTATTTTGTTATAGCAGCACAAATGGACTGAGACAGGGTTATTGCTACCTTTTAGCTATGAATAGTGCTGCTATAAATATCTGTGTACATATTCATGTTTGAGCCTTTGTTTTTAATTCTTTTGAGTATATACCTAGGAGTGGAATTGCAGGGTCCTAGAGTAATTCTATATTTAAATTTTGGAGGAACCACCAAACTGTTTTCCACAGAAGCTGCTATATTTTATGTTCCCACCAGCAATTTATGAGTGTCCCAATTTCTCCACATCCTTTCCAACACTTATTTTCCTTATCAAAAAAAAAAAATTATAGCCATTCTAGTGGGTATGAAATGATATATCGCTGTGGTTTTGATTTCCATTGCTTTAACGACTAATGATGTTGAGCATCTTTTCATGTTTATTGGCCATTTGCATATCTTCTTTGGAGAAATGTCTATTCAAGTCCTTTGCCTATTTTAAAAATTAGCTTGCTGGCCAGGTACAGTGGCTCACACCTCTAATCCTAGCACTTAGAGGCCTAGGTGGGAAGATAGCTTGAGCCCAGGAGTTCAAGACCAGCCTGGGCAACAAAGTGAGCTCCTGTCTTTACCAAAAAAAATTTATTTATTTAGCCAGGCATGGTGACAGGTGCCTGTAGTCCCAGCTACCTGGGAATACTGAAGCAGGAGGGTCACTTGAGTCCAGAAGGCTGAGGCTGAAGTGAGGTATGACCATGCCACTGCACTCCAGACTGGGTGACAGGGCCACCCTATCTGAAAAAATATTAATAAATAAAATTAGGGTTTCGTGTTTTTTTGTTGTTACTGAGTTGTAAGAGTTCTTTATTCATTCTAAATACAAATCCCATAATATAATTTATGTAACTTTAAAATGTTTTCTCCCATTCTCCAGGTTGTCCTTTCAATTTCTTGACAATGTTCTTTGATACACAAAAATTTTCCATTTTAATGAAGTCCAATTTATCTTTTCTCTTTGGTTGCTCATGCTTTTGGTGTCATATTAAGAATCCACTGGCAGAAAAAAAAAAAAAAAAGAATCCATTGACAAATCCACTTAAGATCCCTTTCGGCTAGAAAATTCCACAAGCCTTTGCTAATTCCATAAATAAAGTTGTACCTGGACAATTCTGGTCATTTTACTGTTGAGAACAACAAAGATGTTATGCTGGGATATTTATGGTACTGCTCTCACCAAGGAAGTAGCAGCACATTAAATATGGGTAAACTTACCCCTTTATAATGGATAGGGTAGAACTTCTTTATGTCTGAAAGAGACTTCTTATCTACTCTAATATAAAGAAGAAACCAAGAGGGAGAAAGAGAAAGAGAGGAGGAAAGGGAAGGAGCAAAATCTCATGGTTTAGAAACCTCATGAATCAATAAACACACACATAGTTTTAAAAGACATTCTAAACTATATGTCTAAACATGTTAATCCCTGAAAAAGGAAGTCTCCCAGCAATAAAAATCTGATATTTTAGCAATTACTAGAATTCCAACAGAATTTACATGAATAGAATTTCTAAAATCCTCTTCCATCACTTTAGTCAACATGTTAGTAGACAGTATTTTAAATATGGCTTTAAAGGCAAATGCACTGCTGAAGGACTATTTTAATAGATAAATCATATTTACCAAAAAAAGAAATAAGAAATGGAACATGCAAACAACAGAATCCTATGTAGTCATTTAAAATGATGTTGCTGAGTAGAAGTTCATTTACTGACAATAAAAGATGTTGTTTACAATATGCTTTATGGGGAAAGACAACTAGTTTACAATGGACACATTTGGAAAGATATATGCCAATTAAATATGTCACTCAAAGTGATTACCTCTAGGTAGGATTGTAGGTGAATTTTATTTTCTTACATTTTCTGATTTTTCCTCAATGTAAATTACTTGTGTAATTTTTTAAAAGTACAAAAGAATTTTTAAAAAGATAAAATCAAGGTTCTTTAAACATGAAATTTATAAACAAGAATTTATTTCTACACATTCATTTACTATTACGTTTCATCTTCACCCAGTATATGTAATTTGTGAAATACATGTTTTAGTTAACCAGCCACAACAATCACAACATAGTGTTTCACTGATGTTGTAATACCAGTTATTGACTATAAGCAAAATTTATATAAATTCCAGATAGTCAACCAATTTTTAAAAGCTTAAAATATGATATTTTTAAAGATACTGTATAATTTGCTATTTCATTGACTATACTTAGGAATCAAACATTTATGAAACAAGCAAGTTAAAAGGGTTTGTAAAAATTAGATATTAATCCTGCCTGTGTCTCCTTTGTGCTGGTAGCAAAGGGTAGTATAATTGGCGAGATAAAGGATAACACTGCTTCATCAACCCTATTTCTATCCCTTTGTTCATCTATGGCCCTAGTTATGGTATATTCCCACTGCCTTATGAATATCATTCTCCAGCATATGATAAAGTAATAAAATTGACTGTTCCTTGTGCACTAACCAAACAGCTCTCTTCAGCAGATCCTCAAATGTATCACCCAGATACAGTCCAAAAACACAAAACTGATGGTGCTAGGCTGATGCTAAATACCCAAAAAGAAAACACCCAAACCAGACTCATAATCATTAGGCATCTTGGGATGGCTACATTTCCAAATAAGTCCTGTGATGTAAGACTTGAGGATCTGATTAAATCCTTAAAGTATTTTAGTTTTTTAAAATATGGACATGGCATTTCTGAAAGATTGCAGCTTTGGATCATAAATATTAAGGACAGCTGAGAAACTTTGAAAAACAAAAATATTTTATATGAAAACTTAATAGAAGAACCTTCACTTTTCCCAATACCATCAAAATGGCCAAAAGTGCCCAATAATTTGTTCTGAGAAATACATAGTTACAATTATTCTTCCTCGTCATATAACTTTAACTTCCTCTAAATAATTCTCATATGAAGGAAAGAAAAAATCTGAAAAGACTATAATCTGCACAATCCATTAAAGACATATTTAAGTAGTCACATAGTAACTAACATTGTAAACATGCTTAAAATCTTATTTAAACTATGCCAGGAAAAAAGAGTGTTTCTCAACCCCTTTTACTGCCAAAATAATTGGGACTGGATTCAATATCCAATAATGCAAATTACTTATAAGAAAACAATCTAGACATCTTTGTCTTGAAGTAAAATTTACAATAATACCCTCAAAATTATAATACCAGATTCAGAAAACCAATTCAAAAAATCACCACTGATGTTCAAAAGCTAATATAATTGAAACAACATACAAAATTCTCACATTTTAATTGATTTCTGGATATAGTATCACTGACGTAGTGGGCTCATTATGAAATTAATACTCTACTATTTCCAGCAGATGCTGGGTATATTATCAACCAAGGAAGCAAGAGATCAAGGGGTAGCCACTGAACACACATTGTGAATTCCTAGGATACAGAATAAATCTTCATATAATTAGACCACTTCAGTTTCCAAGCTGATGCAGGGTAAAGGTTCGGAAAAGACTGGCTTTCAAGTTTTACATGTATCCACTTCTCTCTCTTAACAGATAAACTATACATCTGATCAAGCCACAGACATCTCAAGACTCAAAAGTCACTGAGTGATCCTGGAAAATAATGCATCTACATGAGGCTCCTCTATAAACCTCAAGGGAAGCTGTATTACTGCATTTTCATACTGCTATTAAGAACTGCCCAAGAAAGGGTAATTTATAAAAGAAAGAGGTTTAACGACTCACAGTTCAGCATGGCTGGGGAGGCCTCAAGAAACTTATAATCATAGCAGAAGGCAAAGGGCAAGCAAGACACCTTCTTCTCAAGTTGGCAGTAAGGAGAAGTGCCGAGGCAAGGGGTAAGAACCCCTTATAAAACTATCACATCCTGTGAGAACTCACTCACTATCAGGAGAACAGCATGGGGGAACCACCCTCATGATTCAATTACCTCCACCTGGTCTCTCCCTTGACACACGGGGATTATGGGAATTGTGAGGATTACAATTCAAGATGAGATCTGGGTGCAGACACAAAGCCTAATCGTATCAGAGACTATGGCTATGTTCCAGCATATTTCTAGATAGTTTCTCCCTCTCATCACTTACCACCCTATCCCTGAACACACATACACAATAGCCTCACTTTCCACCTGGCCCAATTTAGACTCCAGGGTCAGTTACTAAAATTTACTCTTTCGTAGACATAGGCACACCCTTTGTCCTTTTCACCCTTCACTAAAAACACCTGGCAAAGATAAAAGCATGATTAAACCCAATTGTCCACCTACTCCACATGTGCACCTGAGCAATTAAAAATAGATGAAGAAAAATACACAACCTGCCAACAGTTCTCGTCTCAAATTCATGATCACAAATCACAACTGGGCAATCAACACTGTGTAGTAACAGTAAAACACCCTAAAATTACCTACTTTGTTCAATTGCCCAATAGCCAAAATAACTATCTCACACTTTGTCCTCTGTTTTCAAACCTACTGGGACCACCCCATTCTCCCAATCTCATGACAGCAGCACTGAGAAAATAGAAGCAATCAGATCATTACAACTTTCTCTTTCCACCATCAAAACCACCTCCCTGACCCATCCTCTTTTTTCTCTATGAAGACAAAAGAAACGTTCCCACTGTGATTGAACCCAAACTTTCCGTTTGTGCTCTGAATCTCACATCTCACTTTCTCAAGAAATGTATTAATATATCCCTCTCCATTCTGCATCATTTTCTCCCCCAGTGGATCCGTGGCATCTGCATACAAACCTCCTCTAATATCCCCAGTCACTGAATCCACATTCCCCTACATGAACTGTCCTATTTCCGAAACAGTTACCTGTATCACTATTTCCACTCTCACCTCATATTCTTTAGTCAGTTTATCCCAATCAAGTTTCTTTCTCCTCCTCTCAATTGTTATTGAAATCATAATTGTCTAGGTCATCACAGAAGTCCATTTTACATAATCCAACAGTCACATGTCTGTTCTTCTCTTTTCTGACCTCTCAAATAGCATTCAGTACTGCCCTCCATCTTGAAATATTTCCTTCTCCTGTCCCACAAAGTGATCACCAATGATCTTCATGTCACTAAATTCATTTTTTAACACTATGAAGTGATTATAAGCTCAGGCTACGGAGTCATACAGACCTGGGTTCAAATTATGGCACTAGCACTTTCTTTCTAGTATCCAATTTAGAGAAAGACACTTTACCACTGAGTCTGGGTTTCTTGATCTACTTAATAGGAAAATACTAGCACCTACTTCATGACTGTCAGAATTATTATCTTCTCTCTCTGGCCCTGCTTCCCTCTAACTTTACTTAGTCACAACATGTGACATGATTCACCCCAAGATGCTCTCTTCCTTTGGTATTTAGCTGTTCCTTCCCAATCACTGTCATAAGCTCTTTCAATTCTACTTGTCATTTAAATGTTAGTCTACTATATCCTCTAAGTGATCTCTTCCATTCCCAAGACTGAAATTATAATCTCAATGATTTCTAAACCTCAATTTCTAGTTTACAATTTTCTCCCATGTCTCAGACTACAAACCTGACAATCTCCACCTGGATATCTCAAGTACCTCCATATTTGAAATGCTCAAAAAAAAAAACCTCTGTCCTCTTTCAGGTACTTTTTCCTCCATCTGAAAGCTTCTCTGCCTGTCACAGTTTCTAATTTCTTGCTATTGGTTTCCATGTTTCCTCCTTTGTACTAGTCATCAAACTTACATTTACTGGCTTAATGTATGTATTTCCTGCTAGCCCATAAGCTCCATGACAGAAAATAAAACCTGCCTATATCACAAATACCTTGCCTAGTAACTCACATGTAGTAAATGTTTAAAAAATATTTCTTGAACTGAATTCAAGGTGTTTAAAAAGTTAGTGCATATTGTTTATTGAATTTAGCATTTTACTTGTCCAGATGTCTAATTCATTGTTAATACTTTTGTATCAAAATATTTATATCATTCATTTACATTATTGTCATTTCTAATACATGAAAAGGTATCTAATGAAATTTAAAGGTACTTCTAAAACATATTCTGTTTTAAAAATTCTGTATTTATCAACTGCCTCTGGGTTTCAGAGACTACAGGATTCAGAAGTTAGAAAAGACAAGTGAAGATAGTACTTGTTTCCTTACTATGCAACCTCACAAAATTTTTAAAAAGAATTTTAGTAAAACAATGATATTTTAATTCTAAATTGCCTAAAATGTTTGGAGTATTTTTAACAGAGATTTTTCTCCTCCAAGTCTCTATTATCATTTTCTCCACATAAATATTAACCTCTAATGGTGTATTAATACTGTGTATTTTCACTCATCAAAGACAAGTAGCATCTGAAACAATATTTTTTGTTAGCTTATAAAGTCTTATTATGGATAAAAGCAGACTCTCCACTTGACAGCCTGAAATATGAGGAAAAAGAAAAACTTACACACACACCCACATATATGGAGGAGGTTTCCATTGCATTATGCGGAAGTTATACACATATGATTTGTATCAATATACTTGACTACATAATATTGTCTTTTAAAAAGTCATGTTGACCACAAAACCAAAAAAAAAAAATACATTAAATTGA
The DNA here is from genome assembly GCF_043159975.1 of Macaca nemestrina. Lineage (NCBI taxonomy): Eukaryota > Metazoa > Chordata > Mammalia > Primates > Cercopithecidae > Macaca > Macaca nemestrina. Next base: position 64,129,713 of record NC_092130.1, read on the forward strand.
GGGAAAACATTTCTGTATTGCTGTTATTTAGAAAACATAAAACCCTGAAGGATAATTTCATTGAGAAATTGATCACAATGGAAAAGGATACAAAACAAAGAATCTCAGAAAACCAGAGTCACAAAGCCTTAAAAATATTTAAACACATTTGATTCCAAAGAAGCAAATTTTGTTTTCAAAGTATCTTGGCAATTATCTAACAAACAAGAGTTATTTCTATTTTCTCTAACTGCTTGAGTATTTGATCAGATTGCTTCTACATGTTCTATAATAAAACAAAATATACATAACAAAAGCTTGTTTAATGTGTGCACTAATGTAATACAAAAGTTTAAAAGGGGGGCGCTATAGTATTACAAAAATATCTGGGCTTTTTACTGGCCTCCTAAAATCCAAAGTAATTAATTACCCACTTATTAAAGAACCTATTTTTGAAATAGTGTTACATCTTTCTCTAGAAGCTATGAAATCTTCTGAACGCAACGTTTGCGTTTCTGTGTGTATTCCCCAAAATGATTTCAGAAAGCCATTTATCAAACTAAATAAGATGTTTTGTTTTATTTTGGTTTATACCCTTTCACCTAGTAATCATCCTCTTGAGGAATAACCCTAAATCCTAAGAAGGCTTCATTAATTCATTCATAATGGATAAAGATTTACTGAGCATCTAAGTATATATACACAAAGATGTTTATTACAATGTAACAGGAAAATACTAGAAGCAAACCCAGTATTTGACAGGGGAAGAATTATTAAGAAATCCTTATATGTCTGTCATAGCCATAATATAATGCAGTAATTTAAAATATATTAATGATGAGTTTGAGATAATATAAAAAATGATTTGTCACAGCATTAAGTAAAAAAAGGCAGAATATAAAATCAAACAAGTCCTACAATCAGACTCTGGAGAAGAAGTCTGTATCGAATAAACACTGAAAAAATAAAAATAAAACAAATAGACTGCATCTTCGTGGTAAGTCTAACAGCTTTTCCTTTCATGTTTCTATAATTTCTAAGTTTTCTACAGTAAGCACATACAGCTTTGGTAACAGAAAAATGAATCATGATGGTTTTTTTTAAAAGGCAGACAATATTAAAAAATCATTTCACTTGAGAGAGGACAATAAAATTATTCCTGTTTGCAGATGACATTATCCTATATGTTCTCTTTTTTTTAAAAAAAAGAACCCTTAAAATGCCACAAAAAAAGTTAAAATGAACAAATAAATTCAGTAAAGTAGCACACACCTTACAAAATCACCATACAAAAATCAGATGGATTTCTTCACAAAAATAATGATCTAGCTGAAAAAAAAAAAAAAAAAAAAAGAAAAAAATCTTATTTATGTGCCCCCACTTTCCCAGCCACCGCCACTCTTCCCAGGCCCCTGCTACTATAACATTGCTAGGAGAGCAAAAAGAATAAAATGCCTATAAATAAATATAGCCAAAGAAGTGAAAGATCTGAAAACTATAACACACTGATTAAAGAAATTGAAGACGACCTAATTAAATAGCAAGATAGCCCATGTTCATGAATTGGAAGAATTAACACTGTTAAAATGTCCATACTACCAAAAGCAATATATGGATTCACTGCAATCCTATGAAAATTCCAATGGCATTTTTTATAGAAATAGAGAAAAAAAATCATAAAATTCACATGGAATCACAAAAGACCCTGAAAAACCAAAATAATCTTGAGAAAGTAAAACAGTTAGAGGTATCACACTTCCTAATTTTAAATTACATTATAAAGTTATAGTAACCAAAACAGTATGGTACTGGCATAAAGCCAGACACACAGACAAAAGGAATACTACAGACAGCCCAGAAATAACCCAAGCATACATGATCAATTAATTTTTGTCAAGACCACCAAGAAGATGCAATAAGGAAAGAACTGTCTCTTTAATAAATGGTGCTGGAAAAACTGAATATCCACGTGCAAAACAATGAAACTGGACCTTTACACCATACACAAAAACCAAACTCAAAAGACATAAAAGACCCAAACATAAGATCTGAAACTATAAAACTCCTAGAAGAAAACACAGAGAAAAAGCTCCTTGATGCTCACCCTAGTCATGATATCTTGAATTAACACACCAAAAGCTTGAGGAACAAAAGCAAAAAATAAGTAGAACTACATCAAACTAAAAGCTCTTGTACAGAAAAGGAAACCATCAACAAAAAGTACAGTCTACGGATTGGAAGAAAAATTTGCAAACCACATATCTGATAAGGGGTTAATATCCAACATGTATAAGGAACTCACACAATTCAATAGCAAAATAATAACAATGTACTAAGATTAATTGATTTTAAAAGGGACAAAGGACCTAAATAGAAATTCTCCAAAGAAGACATAAAAATGGCCAACAGATAAAGGAAAAGATGTTCAATATCACTAACCATTAGGGAAATGCAAACAAAACCAAAATGAAATATTATCTCACAACTGTTAGAATGACTATTATCAAAAAGACAAGAGATAACAAACACTGGTGAGAATGTGGAGAAAAGGGAACCCCGGTACACTAATGGTGGAAAAGTAAATTGGTATAGCCATTAAGGACAACAGTTTGAAGGTTCCTCAAAAAATTCAAATTAGAACTACCAGGAATCTCCTGCTTGGTATATATCCAAAGAAGATGAATCCAGTAGGGGCGGAGCAAGATGGCTGAATAGGAACAGCTCCAGTCTCCAACTCCCAGCGCGAGCGACACAGAAGACAGGTGATTTCTGCATTTTCAACTGAGGTACTGGGTTCATCTCACTGGGGAGTGCCGGACGATCGGTGCTGGTCAGCTGCTGCAGCCCGACCAGCAAGAGCTGAAGCAGGGCGAGGCACTGCCTCACCTGGGAAGCGCAAGGGGGAAGGGAATCCCTTTTCCTAGCCAGGGGAACTGAGACACACAACACCTGGAAAATCGGGTAACTCCCACCCCAATACTGCGCTTTAAGCAAACAGGCACACCAGGAGATCATATCCCACACCTGGCCGGGAGGGTCCCACACCAACGGACCCTCCCTCATTGCTAGCGCAGCAGTCTGTGATCTACCGGCAAGGCAGCAGCGGGGCTGGGGGAGGGGCGCCCGCCATTGCTGAGGCTTAAGTAGGTAAACAAAGCTGCTGGGAAGCTCGAACTGGGTGGAGCTCACAGCAGCTCAAGGAAACCTGCCTGTCTCTGTAGACTCCACCTCTGGGGACAGGGCACAGTAAACAATAACGAAACGCAGCCGAAACCTGTGCAGACGCAAACGACTCTGTCTGACAGCTTTGAAGAGAGCAGTGGATCTCCCAACACGGAGGTTGAGATCTGAGAAGGGACAGACTCCCTGCTCAAGTGGGTCCCTGACCCCTGAGGAGCCTAACTGGGAGACATCCCCCACTAGGGGCACTCTGACACCCCACACCTCACAGGGTGGAGTACACCCCTGAGAGGAAGCTTCCAAAGCAAGAATCAGACAGGTACACTCGCTGTTCAGAAATATTCTATCTTCTGCAGCCTCTGCTGCTGATACCCAGGCAAACAGGGTCTGGAGTGGACCTCAAGCAATCTCCAACAGACCTGCAGCTGAGGGTCCTGACTGTTAGAAGGAAAACTTTCAAACAGGAAGGATACCTACACCAAAACCCCATCAGTACATCACCATCATCAAAGACCAGAGGCAGATAAAACCACAAAGATGGGGAAAAAGCAAGGCAGAAAAGCTGGAAATTCAAAAAATAAGAGCGCATCTCCCCCAGCAAAGGAGCGCAGCTCATCGCCAGCAACGGATCAAAGCTGGACAGAGAATGACTTTGACGAGATGAGAGAAGAAGGCTTCAGTCCATCAAATTTTGAAGAGCTAAAGGAGGAATTACGTACCCAGCGCAAAGAAACTAAAAATCTAAAAAAAAAAAAAAAAAAAAAAAGAAACTAAAAATCTTGAAAAAAAGTGGAAGAATTGATGGCTAGAGTCATTAATGCAGAGAAGGTCATAAACGAAATGAAAGAGATGAAAACCATGACACGAGAAATACGTGACAAATGCACAAGCTTCAGTAACCGACTCGATCAACTGGAAGAAAGAGTATCAGCGATTGAGGATCAAATGAATGAAATGAAGCGAGAAGAGAAACCAAAAGAAAAAAGAAGAAAAAGAAATGAACAAAGCCTGCAAGAAGTATGGGATTATGTAAAAAGACCAAATCTACGTCTGATTGGGGTGCCTGAAAGTGAGGGGGAAAATGGAACCAAGTTGGAAAACACTCTTCAGGATATCATCCAGGAGAACTTCCCCAACCTAGTAGGGCAGGCCAACATTCAAATCCAGGAAATACAGAGAACGCCACAAAGATACTCCTCGAGAAGAGCAACTCCAAGACACATAATTGCCAGATTCACCAAAGTTGAAATGAAGGAAAAAATCTTAAGGGCAGCCAGAGAGAAAGGTCGGGTTACCCACAAAAGGAAGCCCATCAGACTAACAGCAGATCTCTCAGCAGAAACTCTCCAAGCCAGAAGAGAGTGGGGGCCAATATTCAACATTCTTGAAGAAAAGAATTTTAAACCCAGAATTTCATATCCAGCCAAACTAATTTCATAAGTGAAGGAGAAATAAAATCCTTTACAGACAAGCAAATGCTTAGAGATTTTGTCACCACTAGGCATGCCTTACAAGAGACCCTGAAGGAAGCACTAAACATGGAAAGGAACAACCGGTACCAGCCATTGCAAAAACATGCCAAAATGTAAAGACCATCGAGGCTAGGAAGAAACTGCATCAACTAACGAGCAAAATAACCAGTTAATATCATAATGGCAGGATCAAGTTCACACACAACAATCTTAACCTTAAATGTAAATGGACTAAATGCTCCAATTAAAAGACACAGACTGGCAAACTGGATCAAGAGTCAAGACCCATCAGTCTGCTGTATTCAGGAGACTCATCTCACATGCAGAGACATACATAGGCTCAAAATAAAGGGATGGAGGAAGATTTACCAAGCAAATGGAGAACAAAAAAAAGCGGGGGTTGCAATACTAGTCTCTGATAAAACAGACTTTAAACCATCAAAGATCAAAAGAGACAAAGAAGGCCATTACATAATGGTAAAGGGATCAATTCAACAGGAAGAGCTAACTATCCTAAATATATATGCACCCAATACAGGAGCACCCAGATTCATAAAGCAAGTCCTTAGAGACTTACAAAGAGACTTAGACTCCCATACAATAATAATGGGAGACTTCAACACTCCACTGTCAACATTAGACAGATCAACGAGACAGAAAGTTAAAAACGATATCCAGGAATTGAATTCATCTCTGCAGCAAGCAGACCTAATAGACATCTACAGAACTCTCCACCCCAAATCAACAGAATATACATTCTTCTCAGCACCACATCGTACTTACTCCAAAATCGACCACGTAATTGGAAGTAAAGCACTCCTCAGCAAATGTACAAAAACAGAAATTATAACAAACTGTCTCTCAGACCACAGTGCAATCAAACTAGAACTCAGGACTAAGAAACTCAATCAAAACCGCTCAACTACATGGAAACTGAACAACCTGCTCCTGAATGACTACTGGGTACATAACAAAATGAAGGCAGAAATAAAGATGTTCTTTGAAACCAATGAGAACAAAGATACAACATACCAGAATCTCTGGGACACATTTAAAGCAGTGTGTAGAGGGAAATTTATAGCACTAAATGCCCACAAGAGAAAGCAGGAAAGATCTAAAATTGACACTCTAACATCGCAATTAAAAGAACTAGAGAAGCAAGAGCAAACACATTCGAAAGCTAGCAGAAGGCAAGAAATAACTAAGATCAGAGCAGAACTGAAAGAGGTAGAGACACAAAAAACCCTCCAAAAAATCAATGAATCCAGGAGTTGGTTTTTGGAAAAGATCAACAAAATTGACAGACCACTAGCCAGACTAATAAAGAAGAAAAGAGAGAAGAATCAAATCGATGCAATTAAAAATGATAAAGGGGATATCACCACCGACCCCACAGAAATGCAAACTACCATCAGAGAATACTATAAACACCTCTACGCAAATAAACTGGAAAATCTAGAAGAAATGGATAATTTCCTGGACACTTACAGTCTTCCAAGACTAAACCAGGAAGAAGTTGAATCCCTGAATAGACCAATAGCAGGCTCTGAAATTGAGGCAACAATTAATAGCCTACCAACCAAAAAAAGTCCAGGACCAGATGGATTCACAGCTGAATTCTACCAGAGGTACAAGGAGGAGTTGGTACCATTCCTTCTGAAACTATTCCAATCAATAGAAAAAGAGGGAATCCTCCCTAACTCATTTTATGAGGCCAGTATCATCCTGATACCAAAGCCTGGCAAGGACACAACAAAAAAAAGAGAATTTTAGACCAATATCCCTGATGAACATCGATGCAAAAATCCTCAATAAAATACTGGCAAACCGGATTCAGTAACACATCAAAAAGCTTATCCACCATGATCAAGTGGGCTTCATCCCTGGGATGCAAGGCGGGTTCAACATTCGCAAATCAATAAACATAATCCAGCATATAAACAGAACGAAAGACAAGAACCACATGATTATCTCAATAGATGCAGAAAAGGCTTTTGACAAAATTCAACAGCCCTTCATGCTAAAAACGCTCAATAAATTCGGTATTGATGGAACGTACCTCAAAATAATAAGAGCTATTTATGACAAACCCACAGCCAATATCATACTGAATGGGCAAAAACTGGAAAAATTCCCTTTGAAAACTGGCACAAGACAGGGATGCCCTCTCTCACCACTCCTATTCAACATAGTGTTGGAAGTTCTGGCTAGGGCAATCAGGCAAGAGAATGAAATCAAGGGTATTCAGTTAGGAAAAGAAGAAGTCAAATTGTCCCTGTTTGCAGATGACATGATTGTATATTTAGAAAACCCCATTGTCTCAGCCCAAAATCTCCTTAAGCTGATAAGCAACTTCAGCAAAGTCTCAGGATACAAAATTAATGTGGAAAACTCACAAGCATTCTTATACACCAGTAACAGATAAACAGAGAGCCAAATCAGGAATGAACTTCCATTCACAATTGCTTCAAAGAGAATCAAATACCTAGGAATCCAACTTACAAGGGATGTAAAGGACCTCTTCAAGGAGAACTACAAAGCACTGCTCAGTGAAATAAAAGAGGACACAAACAAATGGAAGAACATACCATGCTCATGGATAGGAACAATCAATATCGTGAAAATGGCCATACTGCCCAAGGTAATTTATAGATTCAATGCCATCCCCATCAAGCTACCAATGACTTTCTTCACAGAATTGGAAAAAACTGCTTTAAAGTTCATATGGAACCAAAATAGAGCCCGCATCTCCAAGACAATCCTAAGTCAAAAGAACAAAGCTGGAGGCATCAAGCTACCTGACTTCAAACTATACTACAAGGCTACAGTAACCAAAACAGCATGGTACTGGTACCAAAACAGAGATATAGACCAATGGAACAGAACAGAGTCCCCAGAAATAATACCACACATCTACAGCCATCTGATCTTTGACAAACCTGAGAGAAACAAGAAATGGGGAAAGGATTCCCTATTTAATAAATGGTGCTGGGAAAATCGGCTAGCCATAAGTAGAAAGCTGAAACTGGATCCTTTCCTTACTCCTTATACGAAAATTAATTCAAGATGGATTAGAGACTTAAATGTTAGACCTAATACCATAAAAATCCTAGAGGAAAACCTAGGTAGTACCATTCAGGACATAGGCATGGGCAAAGATTTCATGTCTAAAACACCAAAAGCAACGGCAGCAAAAGCCAAAATTGACAAATGGGATCTCATTAAACTAAAGAGCTTCTGCACAGCAAAAGAAACTACCATCAGAGTGAACAGGCAACCTACAGAATGGGAGAAAAGTTTTGCAATCTACTCATCTGACAAAGGGCTAGTATCCAGAACCTACAAAGAACTCAAACAAATTTACAAGAAAAAAACAAACAACCCCATCAAAAAGTGGGCAAAGAGTATGAACAGACATTTCTCAAAAGAAGACATTCATACAGCCAACAGACACATGAAAAAATGCTCATCATCACTGGCCATCAGAGAAATGCAAATCAAAACCACAATGAGATACCATCTCACACCAGTTAGAATGGCGATCATTAAAAAGTCAGGAAACAACAGGTGCTGGAGAGGATGTGGAGAAATAACACTTTTACACTGTTGGTGGGATTGTAAACTAGTTCAACCATTATGGAAAACAGTATGGCGATCCCTCAAGGATCTAGAACTAGATGTACCATATGACCCAGCCATCCCATTACTGGGTATATACCCAAAGGATTATAAATTACGCTGCTATAAAGACACATGCACACGTATGTTTATTGCAGCACTATTCACAATAGCAAAGACTTGGAATCAACCCAAATGTCCATCAGTGACAGATTGGATTAAGAAAATGTGGCACATATACACCATGGAATACTACGCAGCCATCAAAAAGGATGAGTTTGTGTCCTTTGTAGGGACATGGATGCAGCTGGAAACCATCATTCTTAGCAAACTATCACAAGAACAGAAAACCAAACACCGCATGTTCTCACTCATAGGTGGGAACTGAACAATGAGATCACTTGGACTCAGGAAGGGGAACATCACACACCGGGGCCTATCATGGGGAGGGGGGCGGGGGGAGGGATTGCATTGGGAGTTATACCTGATGTAAATGACGAGTTGATGGGTGCAGCACACCAACATGGCACAAGTATACATATGTAACAAACCTGCACGTTATGCACATGTACCCTACAACTTAAAGTATAATAATAATAAATAAATTAAAAAAAAAAAAAGAAGATGAATCCAGTATGTTAAAGAGATATTTGCACCCCCATGTTTGCAGCAGCATTATTCATAATAGCCAAGAAATGGAAACAATGTAAGTATCTATCAATGGATAAATTGTGATATGTATATGTGTCCATATATACATGCATACATATACATATATACAAACAGACACAGACACATATACACACACATAGGAATATGAGTCAGCCTTGAAAAAGGATATAGTGCCATTTGCAACAAAATAGATGAATCTGGAGGACATTATGGTAAGTGAAATAAGCCAGACACAGAAAGAAAAATACTGCATGATCTCACTTATATGTGGAATTTTTAAAAAATGCCTAGTAGAACAGTGATTATTAGAGACAAGGAAAGGGAGAAAATGGGAAGCAGGTCAAAGCATAGGAACTTGCAGTTATGTAGGATAAATAAGTCTGGAGATGTGATGTACAGCATGAGGACTATAGTTAATAATATTGTATTGTAAACTGAAATTTTGCTAGGAAAATAGTTTTTAGGTGCTTTTACCAAACACACAAAAAACATAATTTTACTATGCATATTTATATCAAAACAGCATGTTGTATACCTTAAATATATACAATTTAAAAAGCCACTCAACAATGTTAAATATGTGAAAGAATGATTTTATTTATATTTGAATTATGTCCTATCAGTTGAATTATCTCGTTTGTATGTGTAATCAAGGGTGAGAAAGCATTCTTTAGTGTGATTTATTCTAATAAAGATATGATATGGGATACCTCAAGAAAAAAAAAGGAAAACGCAGACCAACTCACATAAGGCTAAAACATGTGAAGGTCCTTCCAAATCAGTTAATACTAACACCACCTTTAAGATGAAAGAATGTAAATTTCTATAACAAGAATTCATGATTTGAATAGCATACATATTTTTCTCTGAGAAATCTGTCCTAAATTGATCTGAGGGCATCTTTTCTTTTTAACTGATATAGCTTATTTGCTCACAAGACATCAACATCATTGATGTCATGTAGCCCTTACAATAATATTTGTTAATAAAAGGCAGCCTCTGTTGAACTGACATCATTTATAACTTTACTTACTACATGAGAGTAAGTGGTGTTTCTAATGGACTAAAATTGTAAAATTGTTTCAACTTAGTCAAATAAAGAGGAAAGAGAAAAATTAAATCTAGAATCCAATGTAACTATAATCCTATGAACAACCTTACATTTTAGAATAGCTTTCAACACCTTGAAACATATACACATATTACAAGATCAACTGCTAAGTTATTAAATTAACAAGATGATACAGCATCCTACTGATAAACTGGAACTCAAATAAAATTGCCTGGATTCAAACCCTAGGTCTACTGTTTACTATCTGTATAACATGGGAATATTATTTAATTTCTCTGTGCTTCTACATTTCCACTTATCAATAAAATAAGAATAATAAGAAATCATGCCTGGAAGAGATGTTTTAAACATAAAAAGAGGTGATACCATGTATAGCACAGAGTAAACACTTAAAAAAGAACTTTTGCCCATTTTTTCACACTAAACAGAATTTGTCACATATTTTGGAAATAAGAATGAAGAGCTCTAAGTCAGAAAACTAGTATTAAGAGTCCCAAATTCATTCAAAATCATAATTACTTTTACGTAAAGTACTTTCTGCAACCTGATTATAATCTAATTTAACATTAAGATAAATAAAAGTTCTGTCAGGGTGATTTTACCACAGTTACTGCAAAAGAAAAAAAAAAATGAAACACAATGATCCTTCCTCAAAGATGTACAAATAAAATTTGGAATCCCTGTATTAACAAAACAGGTTTGTCTTTAACAGGAAATTTACTGGGGAAAAAAGTATACAAAGATTAATAGCAAAATTAAAGTATTCTAAGATATTCAAAGTTAAAGTGTTGGTGTCAGACAATATTATCAACATTTGTTACAAATGACATTACTCTCTCTGAATAAAGAACTTTCAGCTGACTACAATGGGCCTAGAACTAGTTACATCATAACCTAACAGTGCCATTCAATTATCTTATGGACTATTTTATGCTTTTTTCTCATGAAGAAATTAATATAAGTGACATAATGTAACAAAAAAGTCAATAATGTAGAAAGCTTTTAATATATTTCATTTTGGCAAATGATCATACACAAATTTCAAAAGTCAAATCATGATGATTTCATTTATTTGTTCTATACATAAATTATTAATAAACATTAATTTTGTTTATGGAAATAAATAAGGGAACTCTATTGTTCTATACAGATTAGAAATGTAAACACTTAGCATTTCCTTCAACTACTGACTTCACAAATTATTGTGAATGTTATTTCAGATAACACTGTGAATGCCAGAAAAGACTCGGTAAGCAAAGCACTCTACTGCCCCCTAATGAAAAAAACTTTAAGTCAGAAAACTCAATTTGAGGTATCTGTGGAACAGGAAAATAATCTCACTTTCCTAAACACAGTAGACAAACACTAAGACAATTAACCAAAAACAACTAGAATACATATCAAAATACTGCAGGAAAGCTACAATCACCCAGTTTTTGTGATAAAATTAGTAGCAAAACAGGAAAGCCTCGAGACAGAAGTGTTCTAAGAAAGGAGACTACAGTCAAACAGTGTTATCCAGTGTGATAGCAATTAAAACTTCACTGCAGGCTACATTTTTCATGTGTATGTTAGAAGTGAAAAAGAAGACAAGGAGCTCCTCATAAACCACACTCTTCAGTGAATTACAGTAAGTTTTCAGTTCAACAGCTCGAAAGTAAACACCACCAAAATACTCCCTCACAATTTACAGTCACTCTAATCCTCCCAATAGTTTAATATATGTATATTTTCAGGATTACTACCCTGTAAAATACACATTTGTGAGAACTGTACTCAATGCTTCCTGTTTTAAACAAACACCAACTTCATAAGTATGACAGTTTTGTACTTTAAGATACTTTATATCCTAAACTAAGCAGTGATAACATTTAATCTCCCTTTTGGTAAAAGCTTTCCTTTCCTTTAATAAACTTGTTTTTTAAAACATGCTCTATACCCTCATTCCTTTTACTTAATATTCCAACCTGTGAAGAATTCTCATTTCATGACAGAGTAAATATTTGAGAGAAAAGTAGTTAGTAGTCCTTAATAACAGGAGTCACATAAAAATTAACATAAGGAACAAGATGAAGAGTACAAAGAACAGAATACAAAATCCTAAAATCAAGGAGAAGGTAAACAAAAGAAAGAGCAGTAATTCCAGCCAGCAGTACATTGAGGAAAACAGGTTAGTAGTTAACCGGTCCTTCATAGCTAGGGCACACCGTATCACTTGGAGATGGTATGTTTCTGCCTAGGTGATGGTAGCTCTATATCTCATTATGTGTCTATTGTTTAGGAGATAAAAGACACAGGCACAAAATGTGTAGAATGCCATAAAACAGAAAGGCAATACAAAGAAGTCACTTAAGTCTACATACAAGATGAAAGGGAAATATCTTTTACGTATGTGTGCTTCTGCTCTTCTTCCTCAGCATATTTGTTAATGAAAATGGTGCTCTAGAACTGCAAGTTATATGATTAATCAAGATGCATATATACATTTATTCAAAATTTCAAAATACAAACACACAGAAAAACATAAATGTACTCAAGATCATATTTCAAATGAGTTAGATTTCACATCTAGATATTCACATCTTCCTGAATAATCTGAATGTCTTATTAACATGGCTGTCTTACAAGAAGCATTATTCTTTTATTCCTACTGCCTAAAAATATAACAGACACATAGGCATACTTTGAAGATATAACAAAGAAGTTAGGAGGACTTGAGAATCCCAAAGACAAGCATTGCTGAACTCATGATGCTTAAAGCATATCCAATGCATGTGGTCAAAATAGTATACTTCCAACATATAAAATGCTTTTAGCTATGTAGACTTAACATTAGGTAGTCACGAAAAGTAAAACAGAGGAAGTATATAGCTACTTGGAATGTGCATGTATGCATGTATTTTCACTCATGGAATAGTTCCAGTCTACACTAGTGAATTCCAGATCATCATCCTACACCTAAAGGAATACCTTACTCAGTTCACAGAAGAAATAAAAGGGACTTTCCAGGCTCTTTTTCCCCTCCCTAATTTCCAGTAAGGATATATATGAAAAATATAATTAAAAAAAAAAAAAGGAGAGGGAATGCAAGGAACAAGGGAAGAGGTAATAATTTCATCAGGAAATAGTAAGAACTTTGAATTAAAACAAATGGATTGATTTCTTTATTTTAGCTAGAAACAAAACGGTTTTATTGATGATGATGGTAGCAGCCGGCATTTATTGAGCACATGCTGTACTACTGGGCACTGGACTAAACACTTTACATATACTAGGTGTTTAGTCTTCATAAAAATTGTGTGGCTAGATACTGCTACCTATATTTTACAGATAAAGAAACTGAGAATCAAGGATTAAGTAATTTGCCTAAGGTTACACTACACTAAACTGCAGAGCACACAGTAGTCTCCCTGCCCACGGTGGGAGGATATATTCCAAAATTCCCAGTGGAAGCCTGAAACCATGGATAATACTGAACCCAATATATACTGTTTTTTCCCATATACACAAACTTATGATAAAGTCTAATTTATAAATTAGGCACTGTAAGAGATTAACAACAGTCATAAGAAAATAGAACAACCATAACAACATAGTATAATAAAGTTATGTGGACGTAGTCTCTTTCTCTCATCTTACTGTACTGTACTCACCTATTTCAAACAGCAGTGGGTAACTGAAACTACGGAAAGTGAAACTGCAGATAAAGGGAAACCACTAGACATACTCTAACAGCTTGACTCTAACCACTAAGTTCATATTACTTTCCAGCGAAAATCTGTGAAATAAAATGATACTTTTGAAACACTGTAATAAACTAATACATTATATATAAGACTCAAGTCAATTCCACAGAATTTTATTGTCATATAACCTGGGCTAGGTACTTCTGAAAGAAGCCAGAAACGTGCATAATAGAATGAATTAACAAAAAAGTAATAATATTCCCATTCTTCAATTCCTGTTATTAATAATAACATTTCTTCCATTATTCTATTATCATATTCAGTCACTGTAATCTCCTTCCTCAGATATTCTCTAATACCTCATTCTCAATTCTATTTTGTCTGAAGATGAGATAGTCTTATCTACTTAGGAGGAAAAAGTCACTCCCCCTTTTCTATCTTAAAAGATAATCAATTACAATATAAAATATAATAAAAAGCTCTTGTCATATCTGAAAGACGTATTTCCCTATATGTTGCAGTAACAAAAACTTTCATAGCAATGCTTTGATCTTTAATAATCATGTTCTAGTTGTTCTGAAATTAATAATAAAGTAAAAATCACCCTGTGGTATAAAAAAAAAAAATTCTATTTCTCAAAAGCTGGGATTTAAAACACATGCAAGCATACTACACTACTACACACACAAAAATACAATTCAGGTCTCCATCATATTTATTGTTCCAGGCACTAGCTGGACAACAAACAATATTCCCTCTACCACATATATTCAGCTTAAAACATGAAACACTCAGGAATATTCGCAAATACCTAAAACATTAAAATCATGATTTTATGTGGTCTTCACCAATTTTTTTTCACTGCAGAATTTAAAAGAAGACATTATGAAATGTTTTTGTGTGAAAGGTACTTTGCAAGATAAGCTATTTCTTGAGATAAATAACAGTGATATTTAAATCTGACATCAAAATCTGTCAAAATAGATCCGCTTATTAATAATTGTGTAACTGAATTATGTTTAAAATTTAAATCCAGAGAGCAAAGACTGCTAAGAATAAAAAGTTTAAGTCCCAACAAACCAAATACATCCTTTTAATGGGATACCATTTCTTACCTTTGAATCTTCATTGTTCACTCCAAGTTGTAACACAGCTTGAGGAGATTTTAGTTTTGCTTGAGCAGAGTGAGCCATCTGAAGGTTAAGCTGCCATCCAACCGTCTCTAGCTTTAAAAGACAGGTGCAGATTTGAATCAGATGGTACAGAAGGAAGAAAACAGTCAACTTTAAGCAAATCTCCACTCTACAGGAATGTGTATGGGTAGGCTGGGCTTCATAGAAAGTCAGTTCCAGGGCTCCTTTAACCTACATACTCTGCGAATTCTCCCTTTGGGCTTCCTAGATTGGCCTCCTGCCATGCCTGTCAAATTTAAGAGCAAAAGTCATCTTTAAATATACTCTATTCTAAAAATAAAAAATTCTAATACCAAGCAGTGAAATATATTAAAAGATCCAATGTTTTTAAATATTAAACAATAAATTACTATTTTAAAATAATATTTTTTAAAACTAATGGTTTTTAAATAGTTACAAATTTCAACTAGTAAATAGCATAAATTGTTGAAAAGCACTTTAATGACTTCCCATCATCTTTCAAAAAAACCTTTGCATTAGGTACTATACAGGTAAGATTTGCTTTTTTTCTTTTTAATTTAGAGGGAAACTAAAGTATCCAGATGGTAAGAAGTTCACACCTTTAGATACAATGAGATTGAAATAGTCAGGCAGAGAACTCATATCTACTACCTAGCAAGTGTTACGCAACAGACTATCACACTTCCCAAGGTACTCTTACTATTGTTCCCAGTTATGACAGAAACTAATCAGAACATTTCCTTTGAATTTATTAGTTAATACAACAGCAAAATTTTAATCAAGTAAGACAAAAATAGTAAAGGAAGACTAAGGCAGAGAAACTTTTCTTACAAAGTATTAAGGAGCACAGATGTGGCTTTATACTGAACTTCAGCAGCTTATTGGTGCCTCCAGCTTCAAAAGTGTAAGGTTTTAGATTTAATTTCCTGTAAATTTCAAGTATCAAAATTTAGGGAAGTTTTGTGAAACCCAATAGTCATTTGCCTCTGATAACATGACCCTAATAATAGATTTAGTAAAACTACCTTAACAATACTGGGTAAGAATGGCAGGCTCACAACAATTTTTCCTTGACCAGAATACTAATCACTTAATTTGAAAGACTGTTCAACAGCTAGAATCACAGTAGTGACTCAAAGCCAAGTTGGAAAGAGAGCAATGAAAGTATTATCTATTTGAGAGAGGATGTGATGAGAAAATAAAGATACAGTTCTGTTCCTTCTGGCACTAAACCTTTTAGAGGTTATGGGTAAAAAGAAGGAAGATGTTGTAGAGATCTAATCTATAATATCTCTATAATACCTAATACAAAATCAATTTAATGGTACATGTTAAGTAAGGATTCTTTATATACTGATCTTTAACACTGATTACAGTAAGCACAGTCTCTGATACCAGCCTAACACTATTATCAAGTCCCATGCAATAGACTTTCCAATAAAATAGGAATAAATGTCATAACCATTCTCATATATTAAAAAAGCACTGGCATACATGTCGTCTTAATTGAAAAGCACATTCTAGGTATTTACATTGACCTGTAAAATGTTGCATTTACCTTATTTAATTGATCCTATCCCTCTCCATTAGGCACTTAACATAACTAATGAAGAGAGATATTAAGTGAATAAATTAAAACGCACACCCCACCATGATCAGGCCTTGATATTAACCAATGTATGCTTAAGCACTGCACAGAGATGATGCAGACAAATTAAAAAGAACCCTGAATTTGAGGCTTATGATTTGGTTCACGCTTAAACTATCACTAGCTATGTGACCATGGCTAAGCCACATCTTTCAAGATCCAATTTCCTCATACAAAATGGAAATCAATCCATCTGAACTACCTACTTTTCTGGGTTACTGATAATATCCAATAACATGCACACTTAAAGGATTTTGGCAACTATAAAGTAGTATAAATATAAGACATTTTGGTCACCTAATTTGTTCTATAGTATCTTCTAAATATTTTTCAAATATTTTCCAAAATTCATGACTGATTTCAGACTCTCATCATCCACATATTCCCAGATTATCACAATAGTCTTCTAACTGGGCTACCTGCCTCCTATAGAACCTCATCCCATCATCCCACTTCCCTTCTTAAAAGTCTCCAATAGTTCCTTACTACCTATAAAATAAAATCCAAACTCTTAAGTCCTAAGTCTAGTATACAAAACCCCTCAGGACGTGATAACAACCTTTCCAGTCCTATGTTCTAAAACATATTCCTAATTATCTATAATTTAGCCACAGTGAACCAAATAAGATTCCCAGAACACACTACGCTGTTTCACATATCTCTTCTTTGGCTCCAATGTCACCTCCTCTGTTATTTTTTCCTTTCCCTTCCCTCTGTAGTCTGCTACTCTGTTCCCTCAGCACTCTATATCTTTCTCTATTAACATTTAGATCGGTTTATTGCAATAATTTGTCTACATGTCTATCTCCTCAGAGTAGAGTGTAATCTCCATTAGGAGACAGCTGGAGTCTTATTCACCTTTATATCCTTGTGACCTACAACAGCCTCTGACAGAGTCAACATTAAAGATTCCTCTCAGACAAGTGATAAATCACATAACATACACAAACTTTCAAGGAGAAGTATTCACATGAAAATGAATGTATGAAAGAGGAAGAAAAAAAAGTTGTATTTCCACTTGGCTATGGCTTTCGTAGGAGGCAGGATTGCAACCTATAGAGCTAATATTTGGTTGGTTCTTCACATA
Organism: Macaca nemestrina; assembly: GCF_043159975.1. NCBI lineage: Eukaryota > Metazoa > Chordata > Mammalia > Primates > Cercopithecidae > Macaca > Macaca nemestrina. The sequence continues at coordinate 64,147,281 of NC_092130.1, forward strand.
CACATACATACATACATACACACACACACACACACCCCACCTGTCACACATACAATATTATCTGCAGGCCAAAGCATGTCCAGAAATCCTTTTTATAATGAGTAAACATTACCCTAACTTTCATTTGGTTTGCTAAGTGGCAGCTGAGTGTGGGCTGTGAAGTTGCATACTAATTGACCTTAAGAAAGTTACATATTCTATTCACCTCTTTGAGCCTCAGTTTTCTCATCTGCAAAATGGAGACAATAATACCTGCCTCACTAAGTTGTAAAGGGTTAAATGGTGCATTGTCAAATATTGAGTTAGTGGCACTTCCTTTCCCAATTTCTCCAATTAGGTGTTCTGTCCAATCTGTATATTCTTTCCCCAACTAGATATGTGTGTATTTATATCAGGGCATGAGTTAGCCTTCCTTGTTGATATTATAAATTGTCTTTGGAAAATACAACTTAAAATATATATCATCACACAAGAAACTATCAAGTATTTTGATTTTAAAAGTACAAACAAAATTGCATATTTTAAACACATTTAGAACGTTATTATATTCATTTTAGAAGATTATTAAAAAGCCATCTGACAAAAAGATACAACACTAATTTTAAAAGTTACTAACTAGAGATAGGTACACAAAGGCTACCTGCAAAACTCATGTTAATCAAGACTGCGTTACTCATTCACAAAACTACTTAGCCATGTGGCTAGAAGAAAGGATAAATTAGAGTCACCACTAAAATATTTTGGGTCGCAGACTATTTGATAACTGAATGAAAAGTATAGAAATTTATCTCAGAAAAATGCATACACATTCACTAATTTTGGATAGTTGCATCAAATTTTGAAAGACTTCTTTACTACCCACTCCCTAAGTAGAACCAAGTAAACAATTTCTAGATTAGAGTTTCTTTGACTTCAACTAACAGTAAGAATGACTGACATAACAAATGTCCCGAAGACAGGGAAGCAGGGTCAATAAATTAACAAACTGTATTCTCAGTCCCTGGATAACAGAGAACTAATAAGTGAACTGTGGCACTACTTGCCTTGCTTTATTTTCCTAGGGCTTTTTACCATCTATCATAACATATAGTATTTATTTGATTGTTGACTACCACTTAAGATTCTAAACTCCTTGAGAAAAAAGGTTTTTGTCCTTTTTATCAGTGCCATATTGGAGCACTTCGAATAATGCCCAGCACACAGTAGGCACATTCTACATCTACCTGTAGAATTGAATTGAAATAAAGAGTATGCACAAGGGAGGTAATTTTTAAAAGTCATGGTTTTAGGTGTTCATGGATTGGCTTTCTTAATTTCCAGAGCCTTTTCTACTAAATTTTGTCATTGAAAAATATTTGTTCCATGGCCACATGACAGAGTAATAAAAAAAGTAAATAAAATTGCTGACCTCGTATGTGTTTGTGCATGCATACACCCACACATAAAGTTTCACAGAAGAGGCTAAGATCTGAGAACGGACAGACTGCCTGCTCAAGTTGGTCCCTGACCCCTGAGTAGCCTAACTGGGAGACATTGCCCACTAGGTGCAGACCGACATCCCACACCTCACACGGCGGGGTACACCCCTGAGATGAAGCTTCCAGAGCAACAATCAGACAGGAACAGTCGCTGTTCAGCAATATTCTATCTTCTGCAGCCTCTGCTGCTGATACCCAGGCAAACAGGGTCTGGAGTGGACCTTAAGCAATCTCCAACAGACCTACAGCTGAGGGTCCTGACTGTTAGAAGGAAAACAAACAAACAGAAAGGACACCCACACCAAAACCCCATCAGTATATCACCATCATCAAAGACCAAAGGCAGATAAAACCACAAAGATGGGGAAAAAGCAGGGCAGAAAAGCTGGAAATTCAAAAAATAAGAGCGCATCTCCCCCTCAAAAGGAACGCAGCTCATCACCAGCAGCGGATCAAAGTTGGATGGAGAATGACTTTGTCGAGTTGAGAGAAGAAGGCTTCAGTCCATCAAACTTCTCAGAGCTAAAGGAGGAATTACGTACCCAGTGCAAAGAAACTAAAAATCTTGAAAAAAGAATGGAAGAATAGATAACTAGAACAATCAATGCAAAGAAGGCCATAAACGAACTGACAGAGATAAAAACCATGACACGAGAAATACGTGACAAATGCACAAGCTTCAGTAACCGACTCGATCAATTGGAAGAAAGTATCAGCGATTGAGGATCAAATGAATGAAATGAAGTGAGAAGAGAAGTCTAAAGAAAAAAGAGGAAAAAGAAATGAACAAAGCCTTCAAGAAGTATGGGATTATGTGAAAAGACCAAATCTATGTCTGATTGGGATGCCTGAAAGCGAGGGGGAAAATGGAAACAAGTTGGAAAACACTCTTCAGGATATCATTCAGGAGAACTTCCCCAACCTAGTAAGGCAGGCCAACATTCAAATTCAGGAAATACAGACAACACCACAAAGATACTCCTCGAGAAGAGCAACTCCAAGACACATAATTGTCAGATTCACCAAAGTTGAAATGAAGGAAAAAATGTTAAGGGCAGTCAGAGAGAAAGGTCGGGTTACCCACAAAGGGAAGCCCATCACGCTAACAGCAGCTGTCTTCGCAGAAACTCTACAAGCCAGAAGAGAGTGGAGGCCAATATTCAACATTCTTAAAGAAAAGAATTTTCAACCCAGAATTTCATATCCAGCCAAACTAAGTTTCATAAGTGAAGGAGAAATAAAATCCTTTACAGACAAGCAAATGCTTAGAGATTTTGTCACCACCAGACCTGCCCTACAAGAGCTCGTGAAGGAAGCACTAAACATGGAAAGGAACAACCGGTACCAGCCATTGCAAAAACATGCCAAAAGGTAAAGACCATCGAGGCTAGGAAGAAAATGCACCAACTAGTGAGCAAAACAACCAGCTAATATCACAATGACAGGATCAAGTTCACACATAACTATATTAACCTTAAATGTAAATGGACTACATGGTCCAATTAAAAGACACAGACTGGCAAATTGGATAAAGAGTCAAGACCCATCAGTTTGCTATATTCACAAGACCCATCTCACATGCAGAGACACACATAGGCTCAAAATAAAGGGATGGGGGAAGATCTACCAAGCAAAAGGAGAACAAAAAAAAGCAGGGGTTGCAATACTAGTCTCTGATAAAACAGACTTTAAATCATCAAAGATCAAAAGAGACAAAGAAGGCCATTACATAATGGTACAGGGATCAATTCAACAGGAAGAGCTGACTATCTTAAATATATATGCACCCAATACAGGAGCACCCAGATTCATAAAGCAAGTCCTTAGAGACTTACAAAGAGACTTAGACTCCCATACAATAATAATGGGAGACTTCAACACTCCACTGTCAACATTAGACAGATCAACGAGACAGAAAGTTAACAAGGATATCCAGGAATTGAACTCAACTCTGCACCTAGCGGACCTAATAGACATCTACAGAACTCTCCACCCCAAATCAACAGAATATATATTCTGCTCAGCACTACATCGCACTTATTCCAAAACTGATCACATAATTGGAAGTAAAGCACTCCTCAGCAAATGTACAAGAACAGAAATTATAACAAACTGTCTCTCAGACCACAGTGCAATCAAACTAGAACTCAGGACTAAGAAACTCAATCAAAACTGCTCAACTACATGGAAACTGAACAACCTGCTCCTGAATGACTACTGGCTACATAACGAAACGAAGGCAGAAATAAAGATGTTCTTTGAAACCAATGAGAACAAAGATACAACATACCAGAAACTCGGGGACACATTTAAAGCAGTGTGTAGAGGGAAATTTATAGCACTAAATGCCCATAAGAGAAAGCTGGAAAGATCTAAAATTGACACTCTAACATCACAATTAAAAGAACTAGAGAAGCAAGAGCAAACACATTCAAAAGCTAGCAGAAGGCAAGAAATAACTAAGATCAGAGCAGAACTGAAGGAGATAAGAGACACAAAAAAACCCTCCAAAAATCAATGAATCCAAGAGCTGGTTTTTTGAAAAGATAAGCTAAATTGATAGACAGCTAGCAAGACTAATAAAGAAGAAAAGAGAGAAGAATCAAATCGATGCAATAAAAAATGATAAAGGGGATACCACCACCGACCCCAAAGAAATACAAACTACCATCAGAGAATACTATAAACACCTCTACGCAAATAAACTAGAAAATCTAGAAGAAACGGATAATTTCCTGGACATTTACACTCTCCCAAGACTAAACCAGGAAGAAGTTGAATCCCTGAATAGACCAATAGTAGGCTCTGAAATTGAGGCAATAATTAATAGCCTACCAACCAAAAAAAGTCCAGGACCAGACAGATTCACAGCTGAATTCTACCAGAGGTACAAGGAGGAGCTGGTACCATTCCTTCTGAAACTATTCCAATCAATAGAAAAAGAGGGAATCCTCCCTAACTCATTTTATGAGGCCAACATCATCCTGATACCAAAGCCTGGCAGAGACACAACAAAAAAAGAGAATTTTAGACCAATATCCCTGATGAACATTGATGCAAAAATTCTCAATAAAATACTGGCAAACCGAATCCAGTAGCACATCAAAAAGCTTATCCACCATGATCAAGTGGGCTTCATCCCTGGGATGCAAAGCTGGTTCAACATACGCAAATCAATAAACGTAATCCAGCATATAAACAGAACCAAAGACAAAAACCACATGATTATCTCAATAGATGCAGAAAAGGCCTTTGACAAAATTCAACAGTGCTTCATGCTAAAAACTCTCAATAAATTCGGTATTGATGTAATGTATCTCAAAATAATGAGAGCTATTTATGACAAACCCACAGCCAATATCATACTGAATGGGCAAAAACTGGAAGCATTCCCTTTGAAAACTGGCACAAGACAGGGATGCCCTCTCTCATCACTCCTATTCAACACAGCATTGGAAGTTCTGGCCAGGGTAATCAGGCAAGAGAAAGAAATAAAGGGTATTCAGTTAGGAAAAGAAGAAGTCAAATTGTCCCTCTTTGCAGGTGACATGATTGTATATTTAGAAAACCCCATCATCTCAGCCCAAATCTCCTTAAGCTGATAAGCAACTTCAGCAAAGTCTCAGGATACAAAATTAATGTGCAAAAATCACAAGCAATCTTATATGCCAGTAACAGACAAACAGAGAGCCAAATCAGGAATGAACTTCTATCCACAATTGCTTCAAAGAGAATAAAATACTTAGGAATCCAACTTACAAGGGATGTAAAGGACCTCTTCAAGGAGAACTACAACCACTGCTCAGTGAAATAAAAGAGGATACAAACAAATGGAAGAACATACTATGCTCATGGATAGGAAGAACCAATATTGTGAAAATAGCCATACTGCCCAAGGTAATTTATACATTCAATGCCATCCCCATCAAGTTACCAATGACTTTCTTCACAGAATTGGAAAAAACTGCTTATAGTTCATAAAGAACCAAAAAAAGCCCGCATTGCCAAGACAATCCTAAGTCAAAAGAACAAAGCTGGAGGCATCACACTACCTGATGTCAAACTATACTACAAGGCTATAGTAACCAAAACAGCATGGTACTGGTACTAAAACAGAGATATAGACCAATGGAACAGAACAGAGTCCCCAGAAATAATACCACACATCTACAGCCATCTGATCTTTGACAAACCTGAAAAAAACAAGAAATGGGGAAAAGATTCCCTATTTAATAAATGGTGCTGGGAAAATCGGCTAGCCATAAGTAGAAAGCTGAAACTGGATCCTTTCCTTACTCCTTATACGAAAATTAATTCAAGATGGATTAGAGACTTAAATGCTAGACCTAATACCATAAAAACCCTAGAAGAAAACCTAGGTAATACCATTCAGGATATAGGCATGGGCAAGGACTTCATGTCTAAAACACCAAAAGCAACGGCAACAAAAGCCAAAATTGACAAATGGGAACTAATTAAACTAAAGAGCTTCTGCACAGCAAAAGAAACTACCATCACAGTGAACAGGCAACCTACAGAATGGGAGAAAAGTTTTGCAATCTACTCATCTGACAAAGGGCTAATATCCAGAACCTACAAAGAACTCAAACAAATTTACAAGAAAAAAACAAACAACCCCATCAAAAAGTGGGCAAAGAGTATGAACAGACATTTCTCAAAAGAAGACATTCATACAGCCAACAGACACATGAAAAAATGCTCATCATCACTGGCCATCAGAAAATGCAAATCAAAACCACAATGAGATACCATCTCACACCAGTTAGAATGGCGATCATTAAAAAGTCAGGAAACAACAGGTGCTGGAGAGGATGTGGAGAAATAGGAACACTTTTACACTGTTGGTGGGATTGTTAACTAGTCCAACCATTATGGAAAACAGCGTGGCGATTCTGCAAGGATCCAGAACTAGAAGTACCATATGACCCAGCCATCCCATTACTGGGTATATACCCAAAGGATTATAAATCATGCTGCTAGAAAGACACATGCACATGTATATTCATTGCGGCACTATTCACAATAGCAAAGACTTGGAATCAACCCAAATGTCCATCAGTGACAGACTGGATTAAGAAAATGTGGCACATATACACCATGGAATACTACGCAGCCATAAAAAAGGATGAGTTTGTGTCCTTTGTAGGGACATGGATGCAGCTGGAAACCATAATTCTCAGCAAACTATTGCAAGAACACAAAACCAAACACCACATGTTCTCACTCATAGGTGGAAATTGAACAATGAGAACACTTGGACTCGGGAAGGGGAACATCACACACTGGGGCCTATTATGGGGAGGGGGGAGGGGGGAGGGATTGCACTGGAAGTAATACCTGATGCAAATGATGAGTTGATGGGTGCTGATGAGTTGATGGGTGCAGCACACCAACCTGGCACAAGTATACATATGTAAAAACCTGCACGTTGTACACATGTACCCTAGAATTTAAAGTATAATAATAATAAATAAATAAAAAAGAAATACTCTATAGGTACAAATTAGATATAACATGACAACAGTTGTAAATTTTTTTTTTTTTTTTTTTTTTTTTTTGAGACGGAGTCTTGCTCTGTCGCCCAGGCTGGAGTGCAGTGGCCGAATCTCAGCTCACTGCAAGCTCCGCTTCCCGGGTCTATGCCATTCTCCTGCCTCAGCCTCCCGAGTAGCTGGGACTACAGGCGCCCGCCACCTCGCCCAGCTAGTTTTTTGTATTTTTTTTTAGTGGAGACGGGGTTTCACTGTGTTAGCCAAGCTGGTCTCGATCTCCTGACCTCGTGATCCGCCCGTCTTGGCCTCCCAAAGTGCTGGGATTACAGGCTTGAGCCACCCACCCGGCCTGTTGTAAAATTTTTTAAGTGAAAATGATCATCCTTTTGATGCATAATATGTACACATATATAGCCATAATAATGCAATATAAAATATTTCCTGAACATGAATCTTATTTCTTATTCTTTGCAAATTTACACTTACTAAAAAAAAAAAAAAAAGTTTCACAGAAAATAATCAGTATTCAGAAAGCTTAAATGAAGAGAAAATATAGAAAGGATAACTAGTATTACAACCTAATACTTTATAGCTACATAATGCCATTTAAAAACCTCTCTTTTCAATGAAAAAAGAAGACAAAGAAAACTAACAACCCTGTGAGACAGGTAACACTTATTATCCCCATTTTACAGATTAAAAAGGTAAAACAAATGTAAACAATAGGTGAATCGGGATAAAGAATATATGGGGCTTTCTTACATCATTATTGCAACTTTTCTGTAAGTTTAAAATTCTATCAAAATCAAAAGTTACAAGTTCAGTCAAGTGAGAATCATCAGAAGATACTGAATCAAACTGGAGAAAGTCTCATGTGAATTTTATGTTTACACAGTCACAAAGTATCTACCCGCGACTGCTCTTTATTTATAAAACAAAAGAGTAGTAATAGAGTGGAGAACCTCACCTTACCCAAGGGATCAAAATTAACATTACCAAAAAGTAGCTAATGAACATCTAGTACCTGTAGGTGTGATATTCTGCAAAAGTCACAATGTCACTTACACAGTATTCTAACCAAAAAATCAGAATCTACATCTGATCATGAAGAAACAACAGACAAATTAAAATTGAGGGATACCCCATAAAATAAGTGGCATGTATCCTTCAGAAATATCAATGTCCTAAAAGCTAAGGGAATAAGTAATTCCTTACATTGCTTACTATATATTATTATACATTCTATTTACCAGGTCTATAGTAGGCATTGGCGATATAAACAAGATACAGTTACTCTGCTAAGGTGAAAAATCTTATACCATTTAATTATTCCTGAGACTCATAACTAAGCAAATAAGACAATCACCAATATTTTAGTTACATGTGAAATAAAATTCAGTATAGAGTTTTGCCTTCAGTTAGCTAATTATATTTGCTTCTATTTAAAATAAAACTCTACCCTGTGTATATCATACCAGTGAACTATATTAATGTAATTTGTTTTATTATTTCATATTCAAATTTAAATCTGAGGGTCCTTACACTTTAATGTCCTAGGTTTAAATATGATCAAAATAATATAAAACACAGGAAAAAAAGCCACTAATATTTATAATGGTTTTCAACCCATGCCAAAACTGTTAACACAATAGTTAGGCATCTCACTTACATTACCTTTTACCTGAGAATGTTACTAAAATGTCAGCTCAAAATATTATAATTTCAATATAATCTTAAATTCTTACAATTGCTCTGTAAATCAAAATTCTAAGCACATCTCAAATTAGCCAAAATTACTATATTAACTTTTTTTCTGAGAGAGTCTCGCCCTGTCACCCAGGTTGAAATGCAGTGACGTGATCTCAGCTCACTGCCACCTCTGCCTCCAGGGTTCAAACGATTCTCCTGCCTCAGCCTCCCCAGTAGCTAGGATTACAGGCACACATCACAACACCCGGGTAATTTTTGTATCTTTAAGTACAGATGGGGGTTTCACCATGTTAGTCAGGCTGGTCTTGAACTCCTGACATTGTGATCCACCCACCTCGGCCTCCCAAAGTGCTGGGATTACAGGCGTCAGCCACCGCACCCGGTCACATTAACTCTTTAAAACAGGAAAATAAAATGTAAAGTTACCAGCCAAATTTTTACTAGTAGCTCTCTAAAAATAGTAGCATTAAAGTTTTTTGGACTATGTCTCACAGCAAGAATACTTTTTATGCTGCAAATTGATACACATACACAAAAGTTTCACAAAACAATTTTTATCCAGAGCAGTGTTCTCTGATAATCTCTGTTATGTTTCTCTTCTTTTTTTTTAAATGCTATTTCAGAAACCTTTAAATTGATTTCATTACCCACTAATAGAACAGGTCATCTACAGTTTGAAAAACAATGCTTAGAAATACTGAATGAGTTGTAAAAACTATGTATGTGTGAATATTCATGAAACAGTTATTATTTATTATAATAAATCATAAAAACATAAAGTTAGAGCCAAAACTACTAAATCTGAAAACATCATCTATGTTATTTTGTTATAATCCACCATTTATTTTATAACTGCCAAATGCCATAAGCGGAAATTCTATATATGTATAGTTCATTACACAAACTAAACTACAGCCATACCTCAGAGATATCACAGCTTCAGTTTTCTGACCACTGCAATAAAGCCAAAATAAAATGAGTCACATAAATTTTTTGGTTTACACTATGCTGTAGTCTATTAAATGCACAAGAGATTATGTCTTTAAAAATACACCCCTGAATTTAAAAACTTTATTGCTAAAAAACACTAACAATCATCTAAGCCCTCAGTGAGTCAAAATCTTTTTGCTGGCTGAGGGTCTTGTTTCAAGGTTGATGGCTGCTGACTGATCAGGGTGGTGGCTACTGAAGATCGGGGTGGCTGTGCCAACTTGTTAAAAGAAGACAGCAATGATGTTTCCTCACATCAAGTGACATTTTCATGAAAGATTCCTCTGTAGCATACAATGCTGCTTGACAGCATTTTATCCACAGAACTTCTTTCAAAATTGAAGTCAATCCTCTCAAACCATGCCACTGTATTATCGACTACATTTATTAATATTCTATATCTTTCTTGTCATTTCAACAATGTTTATAGTATCTTCACCAGGAGTAGATTTCATCTCAACCCATTTCATTGCCTATCCAACAAGAAGCAACTCCTCATCCATTCAAGCTTTATCATGAGACTATAGCAAATCAGTCCCAGCTTCAGGCTCCACCTCTAATGATAATTCTCTTGCTATTTCCATCACGTTTTCAATGACTTCCTCCACAAAATCTTGAACCTCTCAAAGTCATCCATGAAGGCTGGATCAACTTCTTCAAAACTTCTATTCTTGTTGATATTTTGACCTCCTCCCACGAATCACAAATGTTCTTAATGACATCTAGATAGAGAATCCTTTACAGAAGGTTTTCATCTTACTTTGCCAAGATCCATCACCATCCATAAGTAATCACTGTCTATGGCAGCTATAGCCTTACAAAGTGTATTTCTTAGGTAACAGACTTGAAAGTCAAAATTTTTCTTTGATCCATGGGCTGAAGAATGAATGTTGTGTTAAAAGGCTGGGAGAACAAAACAAAACAAAACATTAATCTCCCTGTACATCCTCATCAGAGCACATAGGTGACCAAGTGCATTGTCATTGAGCAGTCATATTTTGAAAGGAATCTTTTTTTCTGAGAGTAGGTCTCAAAAGTAGTCTTAAAATATTCTATGAAACATGCTGTAAACAGATATGTCATCCAGGCTTTGTTGTTCCATTTATAGGAAGAATAGATTTAGTATAGTTCTCACTCTGGGATTTTTGAAATGGCAAATGAGCACTGGGTTCAACTTAAAGTCAATGGCCACATTAGCCCCTAACAAGGCAGTCAGTCTGTCCTTTGAAACTTTGAAGTCAGGTATTGACCTCTGTAGCTGCGAAAGTCTTAGACAGCATCTTCTCCCAGTAGAAGACTGTTTTGTCTCCATTGAAAATTTGCTCTTTAATGTAGTCACCTTCATCAGTGATCTCTGCTAGGTCTTCTAACTTGCTGTAGTTTCCACATCAGCACTTGCTGCTTCACCTCACACTTTTATGCTCTGGAGATGGCTTCTTTCCTTAAGCCTCATGAACCAACTTCTGCTAGCTTCCAATTTTTCTTCTGCAGCTTCCTCACCTCTCTGAGCCTTCATGGAACTGAAGAAAATTAGGGCTTTCCTTTGAATTAGGCTTTGGATTAAGAAAATATTGTGGCTAGTCTGATCTTCTATCCAGACCACTCAAATTTTCCTCTTATCAGCAAAAGGCTGTTTCATTTGCTTATTATTCATGTGTTCACTGAAGTAGCATTTTAATGTCCCTCAATAACTTTTACTTTGCATTTACAACTTGGCTAACCATTGGCACAAGAGGCCTAACTTTCAGCCTATCTCAGGTTTCAACACTCTTTACTCACTAAGCTTAATCATTTCTAGCTTTTCATTTAAACTGAGAGACATGCAACTCTTTCTTTCACTTGTACACTTAAAGGCCATTGTAGGATTATTAACTGTCCTAATTTCAAAACTGTGTCTCAGGGAACAGGGAAGCCCAAAGAAAAGGAGAGAGACTGAGGAATGGCTGGTTGGTGGAGCAGTCAGAACATACCCATTTATCAAGTAAGTTTACCATCTTATATGGGCATGGTTTGTGGCATCCCAAAACAGTCACAACAGAAACATCAGAGATCACTGATCATAGATCACCATAATGAAAGGACACAAAGATAGATGTGTACCCGCCCCCCACCCGCTACACCCTTGTTCTGCTCTCTAATCTTTGCACATACCAGAGATTTCATAAGTTCTGTGAGTACCTGGTTTTCTGCATGTACCAGAGATTTTGTTTTGCACATACCAGAGATTTTGTAAGTTCTGAGGCAAGGTCACAAGACGTGTTTAAGTAAGATAAACTCTTGCTGCCATAAACCTGCTCTCCCGCCTCAAAGTTTGAACCAAAATATCAGAAATGGCGGGAACCAATCATAGTTAGCCAAATCGCCTTGTTCAAACACTAGGCAATCATATATCTGATTTGTATAATAACTCTATGCCCACTTTTCTTAGACTATATAACACTGCTCGGAGCTCAGTGGGGGAGCTCTCCTGCCCGTCTCGTTTCACGAGCGAGGGAGAGTTCCAGGTTCGAACCTGTAATAAAGATCCTTGCTGCTTAGCTTTGACTCTGGACTCTGGTGGTCTTCTTCGGGGAATAAACGGTCTGGGCATAACAATAACAGATATAACCACAGTAAAAAAAAAAGTCTGAAATATTGCAAGAAATACCAAAATGTGACACAGAGACACGAAGTGAGGTGGTCACAGGCCTTCAATTTGTGAAAAATGCAATATCGGGCCGGGCGCAGTGGCTCATGCCTGTAATTCCAGCACTTTGGGAGGCTGAGGTGGGCGGATCACCTGAGCTCAGGAGTTCAAGAACAGCCTGGTTAACACGGCAAAAGCCCATCTCTACTAAAAATACAAAAAAAAATTAACTGGGCATGGTGGTGCATGCCTGTAATCCCAGCTACTCTGGAAGCTGAGGCAGGTGAATCACTTGAACCTGGGAAGCAGAGGTTACAGCGAACTGAGATGGCGCCACTGCACTCCAGTCTGGGCGACAGAACGGCAGGACTCTGTCTCAAAACAAAAACAAAAACAAAAAAAACCCAGTATCAGCAAAGTGAAATAAAATGAGTTGTGCCTGTATATGCCACTATTTCTTTCTAAGAAATGTAAAAATTACAAAGTTGATTAAATGTTTAATATAACAACATGAATAACTATTTATAAGGCTAAGCTAAATCTTACTCCAAACATTTTTTCCTGACCTCATTGACTTCTTCCTATTCAATCTATTGATTATAGAAAATTCTCAATTTATAAAACAATGTGTTCTGGTATCAAGTTTGCATCTTAAAAAAAAAAAAAAAATCCTTCCACTAACATCTAAAAACTCCTAACAAATACAAAAAAAAAAAAAAAAAAAAAAAAAAAAAAAATCCGTATCTGAGAGCTCTATAAGGCAAACTGATTTTGGAGAATCAAAACATAATGTAAGATAGCAAGATACCAAGAATTGAAACAAAATACCATGAAACCAAGTTACCCATGTTTTGTGACTCTGCCTTGAGGTAGTCACAGTCACTGGTCACTAAGGCAGCAGTTTGGGAGACAACCACAAATATGAGCTCGCCATCTTTGTGGGTGAAGGAACCAGATAAAGGAGCACAGGACAACAAGAACCTCCAGAGAGTAAGAGGGGAATCTCAGTAAGAGATGAAAGAACCCTCAAATTCTGTTTTTAATTTCAGCCCAGGTGTCTGGATGACTCCTACATTAACAAAGACAAGTGGAAAACAGAAAGTAGCTTGCAGCTAAGATTTAAAGTACTGAAGGGAGATTTAAGTCACCACTCACAAAGGAATGGCAGATTGCAGTTTGAGACACACCAAGTTTACTGCCCTAAAAGAAAAATATCAGAGCAAAATAACAAAATCAAGAAAAGGGCCAGGCACAGGTGTTATGGGTAGTTAGGCATGAACAGGGTAGGAGAGGACTCTCTCCCACCCACTAGGAATGCCAGGTAAGGGTTTGGCAAATATCACATTGCCTCTCTAAAAGTAGTAAATTGGCACCGGCCCAAGGGAGAGGCCATTTCCTGATGGTCCTCACCTGTTGCACTGAAGTGTTAATTGAATGCAGAGACACTAAGGAGACGCAACTTCCTGGGCATGAGCATTAAGAAACAAAATGGCAGAGTATGATCTGCCAGGGGCACACCACTGGAAAAGAGAAAAAAGCCTCAGATGAGCATGCATACAACTTCCTAAAAACACTACACACGCTCACCTCCCAAGTGTAGGGAGGGCACTGCATATACGGGCAGCCCACCCTAAAGGAGGATTCACAGGAAAGGGGTCAGCCTATAAAGTCCTAGGATGAAGTTAACCACCACACTTGTTCTTCAAATTGCCCACTTGGATCTCTTCCAAGTGTAAATTTCCTTTTTTGTTTCCCCCCTTCTCTAAAGCTTTTTAAATAAACTTCCACTCCTGCTCTGAAACTTGCCCTGATATCTTTTTCTGCCTTATGCTCCTCAGTCAAATTCTTTCTTCTGAAGGGGCAAGAACTGAGGTTACAGCAGACCCATGCAGATTCACCACCAATAACTTGGTGAATAACTTCCAATTATAACTTAGTGGCTTATGCCTGTAATCCCAGCATTTTGGGAGGATGAGGTGAGAGGATCGCTTGAGCCCAGGAATTCAAGACCAGCCCGAACAACATACTGCGACTCCATCTCTACAAAAAAAAATAGAAAAAATTAGCCAGGCACAATAGAGTATGCCTGTAGTCCCAGCTACTCAGGAGGCTTAAGTGGAAGGATCACTTGAGCCCAAGAGGTGGAGGCTGCAGTCAGCTATGATCAAACCACTGCAAGCTGAATGAGACAGAGAGGCCCTGTCTCAGGAAAAAAAAAAAAAAAAAATCAAAAACATAATATTCATATTGTCTAGAATATAATGCAAAATTAATCAATATGAGAAGGGCCAGACAAATGTGATCTAGCCTCAAAAGAAAACATAATCAGTAAGTGCCAACCCCAATACAATCTACTGAAGTTTTCAGACAAGGATTATAAAGTAGCTACTATAACTACATCCACTCAAGTAAATGAAATTGTTCATAAAAGAAGAAAAGATAGAAAATTCTGTCAGTAAAATAAAAATTACAGAAGAAAAGTAAAAACTTTAGAATTGAAAAATACAATACCTTAAATGTATAATTCATCAGGTTAAACAGCAAAATAAGATGACAGAAGACTCAATAAACTTGAAAACAGATAAAATGAAGTCCTTCAAGAAAAAAATGGAGAAAAAGTTTTTCGTTTTTTGTTTTAATTTAAAGAATCTCAAGAAACTTTGGGACAATTTTAAAAGATAAAAAATACGGGCAAACATAGTCCCAGAATGAGAGAAAAGAAAGAGTGGAGGAGAAAAATATTTCAGGAAAAAATAACGACAGAAAACACCCCAAATACAGTGAAAAATATAAATTTACACATTTAAGAAGCTCAGAAAACCCCAATCATAGTAAACTGAAAGAAACTCCACACCCAGGTACCCCAGAGACAAGCGATTAGAAACCAAAAGTAAAGAAAAATACTTAAAAACACCAAGAGAAAAATGACATATAACACACAAAACTCATGTGAAGGACTATGAAGTTCCCATCAGAAACAACAGAATAAGAAAGACAATGGAAGGATTATCTTTAGAGTTCTACAAAAAAAAAAAAAAAAAATCAAACCAGATTTCAATATTCCATATAAATATGTTCAAAAATGAAAGTGAAATACATACACTTTTAGGTAAATAATAACTTAAGAGAATTTTGCTGCCATTAGACAATACAAAGAGATACATCAAAAAAGGTTTTTCAAGTTTACAGGAAATAACGCCAAAGGGAAACTCAGATCTTCAGGAATGAATAAAGACCATTCAAAGTGCTAAATACATGGGCGAATATAAAATTTATTTTTCCTTTTAATTTCATTAAAAGAGACATGGCGTAAAATTTAAAAAATCCTCACCATGTCTTATGAGATTTACAACGTATGCATATATAACACACACATTATAGTGTGTATACATATACACACATATGTACATATGTATATACACATATGCATGATACAACACATTATATAGTGTAACTACATATGTACAAACGTGACAACAGAATCAAAAGATTGTGCAAAGGAAGTACTCTCTGAAACAATCACTAAAATATAATGTATAGAGATACAAATTAAAAGCCAATAGATAAAATTCTTCTTTAAAAAAAAACAACCCAAAAGAAGACAAAAATGGGGGACGGAAAGAGCAGAACAAAACACTGAGGAAGACAAACAGAAAACAAATAATGAAACTGTATACCTAAATCTACCCACATCAATAATCACATTAAACATTAATAGGGTCTAAATGTCCCAAATAAAGACAGAAATTGCTAGATTGGATTTAAAAACACAAGATACAACAACACACAGCCAAAGATTTATCTTAAATAAAATGACATAGATAGTATCAAAGTAAACAGATGGGAAAAAAATATACCATGCAAACAAGCATAAGAATGCTGTACTGACTATATCATATATATACACACACATACACACATATACATATATACATGTATTTATATGTGATAAAACAGACTTCAAGTCAAAAAGCATTCTTAAAGATAGTTTATAGGTAAGGCATAATAATCAAACACATGTATGTGCCTTACAACACACAAAGAAAAAATTGATAGAATTATAAAACAGGGTATGCTTCAAATGTCAGTATACAGGCTATCTGGGTCCATAATACAACTTCCCCTGGCGGGTGGATGTAAGGAAAATGAATGTGCTTCAGTCAAGAATAGGCCAAAGCAGACATCCAGTCCAGCATGACTCAGCGAGTATGGAGTGCAGGCATACAACTCCGCTCATTATGTAACCTGTTTGTATAAGCTCATACCTGGCTCTGAGCCACTACTGTCTGTAAGGAGTGTAACTGTCCTGCTGCCACCGGACAGTGGGGTGGGGGGGGCAAAGAGAGAGAGAGCAAAACAGCTGATGCTGCGAATAATGCTGCTGCTGCTACTACATGCATAATAGAGCCAGAGCTATCCACCTTGCAGGTGGACAGTGGGGAGCCAGGAAAGGGCAGACACAACAGGAAGTGTGGCTGTAGGTTTGGGGGCAGCAGGAGTCACAGAGTTGGCTGCTGAGAAGGGGTGCGGCCACAGCAGGCAGCCAAGACAAAGATTGACGAGAGAGACAGCATAATAAAGCCATATATTTCACCTGCCTACAGCCCCCAAAGTGTTCTTTCAGCTACCCACTACCCATCTACCTACTCCCCTTGGACCTCAGCTTGGGCTGGAACCTGACACTTCATATAACAGAAGAGAAATGGTAAAAAGTAGAACTTATTTTTTTCATGTATACAAATTTTGAAAGAAATATCTATTATTTTCTTCAATACTGATAATTGATGGGAGAGGAAGATTATTTAAAGAAGGGAAAGGGGCCGACCCCAATGGCTCACACATGTAATCTCAGCACTTTGGGATTCCAAGGCAGGAGGATCACTTCATGCTAGGAGTTCAAGATCAGCCTGGGCAATGCAGCAAGACACCATTTCTCCAAAAAATAATAATAATTAGCTGGGTGTGGAGGCATGTACCTGTAATCCCAGCTACTCAGGAGGCTGAAGCAGGGTGATTGCATCAGCTGAGGTGGCTGAAGCTGTAATGAGCCATGATCACCAGCCTGGGCAACACAGTAAGATCCTGTCTCTTAAAAAAGAAGAGGAAGGGGGCCAGACACAGTGGGTCACACTAGCACTTTTGTAGACGGAGGTGGAAGGATCACCTGAGGCCAGGAGTCCAAGGCCAGCCCAGGCAATACAGCACGATCCCATTTCCACAGATTTAAAAAATAAGCCAGGCATAGTGATAGGCACCCGTAGTACCAGCAAGTTGGGAGGCAGAGGTGGGAAGACTGATTGGGCCCAGGGATTCAAGGCTGCAATGAACTACGATTGTGCCACCACACTCCAGCCTGGGTAACAGAGCAAGATCCCGTCTCAAAACAAGAACAAAAAAAAAAAAGAAGGAAGGAAGGGATATGTTAGGAAGAATAAAGATTTTCAAAGAACACTGCAAAGATAGAGGTTAACAAGACTTGCTGCATTAGGGCACATTTCTTTAAACATGTTTTTGGGCAAACCTAAACTATCTTTTTTAAATGACAGCTTGAGAGATGGAGGCAAACATCAGGGAATAGGAATCATAATCTCAAGTATTGTATAACCTCTTTTTTAATCATCTTAAGGGCTGATTTTTTAAATCTAAGTTTTAAATTCTGAATGTGAACTTACCCAACATTTTTTAGTTTTTGGTGAAATCTCTGAGCCTCCATCATAACATCATTGTTTTTAACCAGCTAAACCTGTATTTAAATTTCTGGCCCACTACTCCTAGTTTCATGTTTTTGGGCAAACTAATCCTTCTAATCCTGGGTTTCTTGACATTGGATAAAATAGAGGAATGCTAATTTAACGACTGCATTGAGTTTTTGTGGGTATAAGCTAGAGAATAATATGGAAAAGTATCAGCACATCATCTGACAAACACATTCAAAATACAAGTTACTTCACAGTTTCCCCTTTCCCTTTAAAATCAGTATCAATTATTCCCATAGTAATACTGTGCAGTCTCTTTTAAGACTTTTAAAAAATTGTAAACAAGTGAAGCAATACCTCTTCATGTTTGTCTAATTTATTTCATGGCAGTTTTTCCTTTTTTGTACAAAACTGTAATCAAAATGATCTCTTCAAAAGTACTTTAGGGTAGAAACTTCTCCCCCTCCTGTGTATTTAATTCCAGGATTCACTTCTAAACATAAAGAAAGCTTTATATGGCTTTATTTCTCTTAAATGCCATTGCTACAACAAATCTCTGATAATCTGTAACTATGTTCCAGCCTTATTCTTTCAATGTATTAGCATACTCTCTGATTCTTGGCATGGAACCCCAGTTTCCCTTCTTCACATGTGTTTCCTTTGACCTTTAAATAACACACTTGTTTGTCTGTAAATGTGCTATATAAGTTTGTTTTGGATATATCTCTTGTGTAAAGCCCACAAAGTTGTTCTTTATGATTCACTGTCCAAGGAATTTTCTTTAAGTAGGTGATTTGCTCATTTCTATTCATTGTTATAAAGATGTCTGATCTCTGTTCTGAATGATTTTATATTACATTTTCTGCTTTTATTGCTATTTAAATCTCATTGTGTGATCTATTTGCTATATATGTATGTTATTTCTGTATACACAGAGTCTGTTCTCTGACCACATGGTATCAAACTATAAATCAGTAACAGAAAGATAATGGGAAAATCTCCAAACATCTGAAAGATAAACAACACATTTTTTAATAATCCATTTGTCAAGGGGTCTTAAAGGAAATAAAAATATACATTGAACTAATTGAAAATGAATACACACTGTATCAAAATTTGTGGGTTACAGCTAAAAGCAATGCTGAAAGGGAAACTAAAAGCACCAAATACTTACATTTGATAAAATGGGAGAGAAAGATTGTTTAAAGAAGGGAAAAGGATTGGGCACAGTAGCTCACACATGTAATCTAGCACTTTGGGAGCTCAAGTTAATGATCCAAGTTTCTACCTCAAGAACCACAGCAAAAAAATCAGCCTCAACTGAACTCACATATAAAAACTTAACTCAAAAGGGATCATGAACATAAATAAAAACATAAAATTAGACAATTTCATTTTTTTTTTTAAGTAAGAGTTCCAGAAAATCTAGGGATAGGCAAAAGAATTCCTAAACACCAAAAGCATAATCTGTAAAAGTAATAATTAACAGGTCTTCACCAAAATGAAAAAAATTCTGCTTTGCAAAAGACCCTATTAAGAAGATGGAAGTCAACCTACAGACTAGGAGAAAATGTTTCCAAACCAAATATCCAACAAAGAATTAGCATCTAAAATATATAACGAACTCCAAAACTCAACATCAAAAAACCAATTAATCCAATTAGCAAATGTGCAAGACATAAAGAGGCATTTCACTGAAGAGGACATGCAAACTGTAAATGAGCACAAGAAAAAGTGTTCCATGTCATTAGTCATCTGAGAAACGCTAATTAAAACCACAATGAGATAATACTATACACCTTATCAGAACGGTTAAAATAAAAAATGGTGACAACACAAATGCTGGCAAGCATATAGAGAAAGTGGATCCCTTAAAATAGTGCTGGTGAGATTTCAAAATGATACAGCCACTCTGGAAAACGGTACTTTCTTATCAAACTAAATTTACAACTACCACATGATGCAGCAATTTGTACTCCTGAGTATCTATTCCACAGATATAAAAACTTATGCTCACATAAAAACCTATATACAAATGTTGATAGCAACTTTATCTGTAACAGCCAACAATAATTCAAATGTCCTTCCAGGTTAAATGCTTATGCAAACTATTTTTATATATACTTTTTATTTTTGCATTGTTGATTTTTTTAAAATGTTTTATTTCTATAGGTTTTTGGGGAACAGGTGGCATTTGGTTACATGAGTTCTTTAGTGGTGATTTGATTTTGGTGCACCCATCACACAAGCAGCATACCCTGAACCCAATTCGTAGTTTGTAGACTTTTAAACCTCCCCCATCACCCTTTCCTCCTTAGTCCCCAAAGTCCACTGTATCATTCTTATGCCTCTGCATCCTCATAGCTTAGCTCCCACTTATGAGTTAGAACATATAATGTTTGATTTTCCATTCTTGAGTTACTTCACTTGGAATAACAGTCTCCAAACCCACAGAGGTTGCCACGAATGCCAATAATTCATCCCTTTTTATGGCTGAGTAGTATTCCACCATATATATATACACCAGTTTCTTTATCTACTGATTGATTCATGAACATGTGGGCTGGTTCCACATTTTTGCAATTGCAAATTGTGCTTCTATAAACATGCATGTGCAAGTATCATTTTCGTATAATGACTTCTTTTCTTCTGGGTAGATACTCAGTAGTGGGATTGCTGGATCAAATGGTAGTTCTATTTTTACTTCTTTAAGGAATCTCCACAGTGTTTTCCATAGAGGCTATACTAGTTTACATTCCCACCAGCGTCCCTTTTCACCACAGCCATGCTAGTATTTTTTTTTTTTTTTTTTGTGATAGTAGCCATTCTTGCAAGAGTAAGGTGGTATTGCATTGTGGTTTTGATGTGCATTTCCCTGATCATTAGTAATGTTTAGCATTTTTTCATGTTTGTTGGCTATTTGCATATCTTCTGAGAATTGTCTATTCATGTCCTTAGCCTACATTTTGATGAGATTGTTAGTTTTTTTCTTACTAATTTGTTTGAGTTCCTTGTAGATTCTAGATATTAATCCTTTGTCAGATGTATAGATTGTGAAGATTTTCTCCCACTCTGTGGGTTGTCTGTTTATTCTGCTGACTGTTCCTTTTGTTGTGCAAAACCTCCTTAGTTTAACTAAGTCCCACCTATTTATCTTTGTTTTTGTTGCATTTGCTTTTGGGTTCTTGGTCATGAAGTCTTCACCTAAGATAATGTCTAGAAGGGTTTTTCCGATGTTACCTTCTAGAACTTTTATAGTTTCAGGTTTTAGATTTAAGTTCTTAACCTATCTTGAGTTGATTTTTGTATAAGGTAAGAGATGAGGATCCAGTTTCATTCTCCTACATGTGGCTTACCAATTATCCCAGCAACATTTGTTGAAGAGAGTATCCTTTCCTCACTTTGTTTTTGTTTACCCTGTCAAAGATCAGTTGGCTGTAAGTATTTGGGTTTATTTCTGGGTTCTCTATTCTGTTCCACTGGTCTATTTGCCTATTTTTATACCAGTACCGTGCTGTTTTGGTGATTGCCTTACAGTATAGTTTGAAATCAGGTAACATGATGCCTCCAGATTTGTTCTTTTTGCTTAGTTTTGCTTTGGCTATGCAGGCTCTTTATTCATTCCAGGTGATTTTTAGGATTGTTTTTTCTAATTCTAAAGAATGAGGGTGGTATTTTGATGGGAATTGTATTCAATTTGTAGACTGCTTTTGTGAGTACGGTAATTTTAACAATATTGATTCTACCAATCCATCATCATGGGATGTGTTTCCATTTGTTTGTGTTTACTATGATTTATTTCAGCAGTGTTTTGTAACTTTCCTTGTAGAGTTCTTTCACCTCCATGGCTAGGTATATTCCTAAGTTATTTTATTTTATTGCAGCTATTGTAAAAGAGTTTGAGTTCTTGATTTGATTCTCAGCTTGGTCACTGTTCATGTACAACAGAGCTACTGATTTGTGTACATTAATTTTTGCTGAATTCATTATCAGTTCTGGAGGAGTCTCTAGGGTTTTCTAGGTATACAATCATATCATCCGCAAACAGTGACAGTTTGACTTCCTCTTTACTGATTTGGATGCCCTTTGTTTCTTTCTGTTGTTTGACTGCTCTGGCTAGGACTTCCAGTACTATGTTGAATAGAAGAGGTGAGAGTGGGCATCTTTGTCTTGTTCCAATTCTCAGAGGAAATGCTTGCAACTTTTCCCCATTCAGTATTCTGTTGCCTATGGGTTGGTCATAGATGGCTTTTATTACATTGAGGTATGTCCCTTGTATGCCAAATTTTGCTGATGGTTTTAACCATAAAAAGATGTTGGATTTTGTCAAATGCTTTTTCTGCATCTTTTGAGATGGTCATGTGATTTTTTATTTTAATTCTGTTTATGTGGTATATCTCATTTACTGACATGCATATGTTAAACCATCCCTGCATTCCTGGTATGAAACCCACTTGATCATGGTGAATTATCTCTTTTTGATATGCTGCTGGATTTGGGTAGTTAGTATTTTGTTAAGTATTTCTGCATCTATGTTCATTGGGAATATTGGTCTGTATTGTTTTGTTTTGTTTTGTTTTTGTTACATCACTTCCTGGTTTTATCATATGGTCCATCTTGGAGAAAGTTCCACATGCTGATGAATAGAATGTATATTCTGCAGTTGTTGGCTAGAATGTTCTGTAAATATCTGTTAAGTCCATTTGTCCCAGGGTATAGTTTAAATCCATTTTTTATTTGTTGACTGTCTTGATGACTTGTCTCGTACTATCAGTACAGTATTAAAGTCCCCCACTATTACTGTGTTGCTATCTCATATCTTAGGTATAATAGTAATTGTTTTATAAATTTGGAAGCTCCAGTGTTAGGTGCATATATATAAGGATTCTGGTATTTTCCTGTTAAACAAGGCCTTTTATCATTATATAATGTCTCTCTTTTCTTTTTTAACTGCTGCTGCTTTAAAGTTTGCTTTGTCTGATGTAAGAATAGCTACTCCTGTTTGCTTTTGGTGTCCATCTGCATAGAATGTCTTTTTCCACCCCTTAATACTTTAAGTTCATGTTAGTTCTTATGTGTTAGGTGAGTCTCTTGAAGGCAGCAGACACTTAGTGAATTCTTATTCATTCTGCAATGTTGTATTTTTTAAGTGAAGCATTTGGGCAATTTACATTCAATGTTAGTACTGAGATATGAGGTACTATTCCATTCATTGTGCTATTTGTTGCATGCATACTTTTTTTAATTGTATTTTTGTTTTGTAGGTCCTGTGAGATCCATGCTTTGAAGAGGTTCTATTTTGATGTGTTTCCAGGATTTATTGCAAGATTTAGAGCTCCTTTTAGCAGTTCTTGTAATGCTGGCTTGGTAGTGACAAATTTTCTCAGCATTTGTTTGTCTGCAAATGACTATATCTTTCCTTCATTTTTGAAGCTTAGCTTCACTGGTACAAAACTCTTGGCTGAATATTGTTGCGTTTAAGGAGGCTTAAGATAGGGCCCCAATCCCCTCTAGCTTGTAGGGTTTCTGTTGAGAAATCTGCTGTTAATCTGATAGGTTTCCTCTCATAGGTTACCTGGTGCTTTTGCCTCACAGCTCTTAAGATTCTTTCTTTCGTCTCGACTTTAGATAACCTGATGACAATATGCCTAGGTGAGTATCTTTTGTGATGAATCTCCCAGGTGTTCTTTGAGCTTCTTGTATTTGGATGTCTATGTCTCTAGCAATGCTGGGGAAGTTTTCCTTGATTATTTCCCCAAATATATTTCCCAAATTTTAGATTTCTCTTCTTTCTCAGGAACATCAATTATTTTTGGGTTTGGTCGTTCAACACAATCCCAAACTTCTTGGATGCTTTGTTCATTTTTATTAATTCTTTTTTCACTGCCTTTTTTGGATTGGGTTAAATTGAAAACCTTGTCTGTGAGCTGTGAAGTTCTTTCTTCTGCTTGTTCAATCCTATTGCTGAGACTTTCCAGAACATTTTGTTTTTTGTTAAGTGTGTCCTTTATTTCCTAAAGTTGTGATTGTTTTTTTATTTACGCTATCTATTTCACTGAAGATTTCTCCCGTCATCTCTTGTATAATTTTTTTTTTCCTTAAATTGGACTTCACCTTGCTCTGGTGCCTCCTTGATTGGCTTAATAATTGACCTTCTGAGTTCTTTATCAGGTAAATCAGAGATTTCTTCTTGGCTGGATCCATTGCTGGTGAGCTAGAGTAATTTTTTCAGGGGACTTAAAGAACCTTATTTGGTAATATTACCAGAATTATTTTTCTGGTTCCTTCTCATTTGGGTAGACTATGTCAGAAGGAAGATCTGGGGCTCAAGGATGCTGTTCAGATTCTTTTGTCCCATGGGGTGTTCTCTTCATCTAGTACTCTCCCCCTTTCCCTAGGGATGTGGCTTCCTGAGAGCTGAGCTATAGTGATTGTTGTATCTCTTCTGGATTTGGCCACCCAGCAGAACTCCCAGGCTCAGGGCTGGCACTGAGGGTTTTCTGCACAGAGTCCTGTGATGTGAACCATTTTCAGGTCTCTCAGCTGTGGATACCAGCACCTGCTCCTGTGGAGGTGGCAGGGTAGTGAAAGGTACTCTGAGGGTCCTTAGTTTGGGTTGTATAATGCATTATTTTTGTGCTGGTTGGCTTCCTGCCAGGAGATGTTGCTTTCA
Organism: Macaca nemestrina; assembly: GCF_043159975.1. Taxonomy (NCBI): domain Eukaryota; kingdom Metazoa; phylum Chordata; class Mammalia; order Primates; family Cercopithecidae; genus Macaca; species Macaca nemestrina. Next base: position 64,171,967 of record NC_092130.1, read on the forward strand.
AGAGAGCATCAGCTGTGGTAGTTTAGGGAGGATCATGCAGTGGGCTGAGCCCTACAACTCCCAAGAGAATATGCCCTTTGTCTTCAGCTACCAGGGTGGGTGGGGAAGGACCATGAGGTGGGGACAGAGTTAGGCGTCTCTGAGCTCAGACTCTCCTTGAGCAGGGCTTGTGTTGGCTGCTGTGGGGGACGGGGGTGTGGTCAATGGAGTTATGTTCCCAGGAGGATTATGGCTGCCTCTTTTGTGTCATTCATGTTGTCAAGGAAGTGGGGGAAAGCTGGGAGTTACAGGCCTCTCCAAGCTCCCACGCAAACCAAAAGGCTGGTCTCACTCCCACCATGCCCCATCAACAAGGTGGAGTTTGTTTCCAGGCAGTGGGCAATCAGGGCTAAGAATCTGCCCCAAGTTACTAGCTTTCCAGCTGAGAAAGCAAGCAGGGCATTTGCACCTGTCTCTCGAGTCTGCACACTGGATTACCACCCTTCCCTGAGTTCTGGCCAGGAGACTTTGCATTGGGATGAAATTGTTACAAAGTTCAGCTGGACGTTTCCTTCTGCCTGTGGTCTTTACCAGTTCCTCTGGCAGCCCTCCCAAGGACCCCTGTGAGACAAGTCAGAAATGGCTTCGCTAGGGACCCAGAGAGCCCACAGGGCTTTTCCCACTGCTTCCTCTACCCCTGTATTTCACTCAACTCTCTAATTTGACTCAGCTCCAGGTAAGATCAAATCCTTCCAGACCTTCTGGTTCCCCAGTGAGGGTGTGTGTTTGGGGGCAGATGATTCCCTTCTTTCCCAGCATGGGCATTCGCAGTATTTGGGCTATCGCCTGGGTCCTGCAGGAGCACTCAGCTTCCTTCAGAGGGTGTGTGGGTTCGCTCAGCTTTCCTGGTATATTACTGGAGCGGCAGTTCTGGAGCGAAAGACAATGCAAGTCTTCACACAATGTTCTGTCCATCTGCGTGGGAGCTGCAATCTAGTCCTGACTCCAAACTGCCATTTTCCCTAAATCTCTAAGCAAACTATTTATATCCATGCTCCACAATACTACTTAGCAATAAAAATGAAAGAACTACTGATATACGTAACAACCAAAATAAAGCTCCAGAGAATTAATGAGTGAAAAAAGTCAATCCCAGAACATTACACATTGTATGATTCCATTTATATAACATATTTAAAATGACAAAATTATAGATATGAAGATTAGATTAGTGGTTGCCTGAGGGACATGGAGTAGGCAGGGAGGAAAGTAGGTGTGGCCATAAAAAGGCAACATAAGAGACCCTTGTGGTGCTGTAAATGTTCTGTATCTTGACTGTATGAATGTCAATGTCCTGGTTGTGATACTTTACTATAGTGAGATAAGATATAACCACTGGGGTAAACTGGGTAAAGGGTAAATGGAATCTCTGTATTAATTCTTACAACTGTGTGTAAATCTATAATCATATTCCAAATAAAAAAGGCTAAATTTTTACAAGGGGGAGCATGAAGAAAAGGAGAAAGTAGAACATTAATAAATATAAATAATTACAAAGAAAACTTGGTAAGTTCATATTTACATCCCATTCCTAGGTGTATGACTATAGCATTTAAAGCAAATTCACTCCTCTACAAAGTCCCTATAATTCTAGCTGTCTTTTCCATATTCTTTGTTTCCTAAAATTGTACATACAGAATGAAGCATAATAACTTTTTCTAAATCTTTCAGGGGAGAAGGACATATTTCAAGTCAATGTAATCTGCTTTGTACAGTTAGTTTTTTAAGTATTTCTTATTATAAACCTCTATCACCAAGAAAATAATACCTGCTGGGAATATGAATTTAGAATCTGTTAGAAATCATACTTATAATTTCTCAATAATTTGTATACATATGTATATGTAATTAAACCTTTCTTTAAAATAATAGATTGAGAGTAACTTTATATTTGTCTAAAATAAAGAATTTTCCATTCTTTCCACCATACTATATGAAGACTAATTTCCTCAGGAAATGAAAGTTTGCCAAAGGAAACAAGAAGACACCACCAATTTAGGAATACAGGTTGTTGGAAACAACATTCTGTATACCAGAGCAAAATATTATAGCACAGATGATCACACCTCAGTTTTGTATCTTATTTTCTTTGGAAAATAAATGCTATAGAATATAAGGAAGATATTTACAATCAGCTAAAATAGGTTCACTAATCTAGTGAGCAAAGTTTTAAAATGTTACTTGGAAGCCCTCCAGGAAATCCCAAAGTTTATCCCCATTTTTAGGCTGACAAGGCTCAACTTACAAAGTTGCATTCTAAAAGCATACTTGTTTGAAAGTCAGAACAAATTTGCAAACAGAGTAACATTGTAAGTGGTGATTAAATTACCAATGAATTTAATAGAAAGGATGCAGGTAGTTCCCTGGTTTTTTGTATATAGTAGATTCCTAACCAGAGGAATGTCTAAAACTCAAAAAATAATAAAAGAGGTTCCACTACCCCCACTCAATAGCTAAAAACAAATTACACCATGACATTAAGACAAATCTTTAATTTTCAGCATTTTATATATGTGGTTTTCTTAAATATTATATACACATATATCAGTCTTAAAGCCACAAGCATTCAATTTGAGAAAAAGCCTGGTGTTTTCAGGATACTAATGATTCTTACCTCTATGTAAATTGTATTAAGTTTATGAAACCTATACTTATCAGTAGAATCAGACTTTCATCTTAAGTTTTCTATTAATTTTTTTAAAGATGGCAAAATGATATAAAGATTACATCAACCATCACTGCAGTATAAAGTGGGCAATGCTGTTAATGTTTATGTTTTAACTGCAAGAAACAGAGAAGGCGATACTTAAAAACATTTATTAGCTGATGAATGGAAGTTTGCATTTAGCAAACTAAAATAATTTTAGTGGTATGGATGAACAATAACCACGTGTGTAAATAAATTCACTCTCGGTTCATAGCCTCTACCTCTTTTCACCTTTGGGAGAAATGAAGGAATTGAAATAAAGGTGCTACCTTCCCTATCCATCAAGGGACTTAAAAGAGTGAGAGAATAGAAGCTTAACACTGAGATTCACCCAAAAGCCAATGAGATACCAGTAGCTGAAAAGTTGGTCACATTAAAGCCAAAGGCCTGACATCTATAACCTGGACACCCCTACCAGTTCAGAAACCCCTTTCACCCTTGTCACAGCTATAAGCAATGATGTTCATCATAGAGCTATCAGTATATTCTGGACTGACAGTATGTTACTATCACTTCCCGTTGTTTGTTAGATACCAAAACTCTTTGGCATTGCCTTCTCCATGCTGTTATTCTTCTAAGAATTAACTCAATAAGGATTTACTGAGTACCTACTCAGTCCTAAGTACTATTTTAGGCTGGAGGTTATAGCAGTGTAAAAAAATCAGCAGAAATAACTACCTTCATATAGCTTACATTCAAGCAGGCCAAAAGAGACATTAAAGATAAATGAGTAAACAATATAGTTGGTATCAACAGCTACAGAGGAAAACAAAAACAGAGTGGGATTAAAAAGTCATGAAGGGGGTTTGTAATTTTTTTTTTTACGTGGCCAGAAATGACCTCATTAAGAAGCCAGCAAAGTTGAACAAAAACCTAAAAAAGATAAGAGGGTAAACATTAGCTTTCTAGGGTGAAACCATTCCAGCCAGAGGAAACACCAAATGCAAAGTCCTTAAATCAAGCTGGCATGACAATGAGAAAGAGGGCAGTAAGACTAGAACAGAGTGATCAAGAGGCAGAGTAGTAAAAGACAAGTTAATAAGCTCTTATAGGCCACGTAAGGCCATATAAGACTTTATAGGCCACTGAAAAAAACTTCGGGTTATTAAAAGTGCAATGAGAAGTCATCAAAAGACTGTGGACAGAAAAATGACATCATTTCACTTAGGTCTTGACAGGACCAGTTTGACTACTATGATGACAGCAAGGATAGAAGCAGAGAGGATCATCTAGGAAGTGACTGCAAAAATCTAGGGAAGAAATAGTCTGATCCAAGGGCAGATATCACTGGAAGTGCTGAGAAAATGTCAGATTATCTCAGGACACTTTAAGAACTATTTGAATGAATTGGATATATACTGTAACTGAAACAAAGCATCAATAATGACTGCAAAGGCTTTTGGCCTCAGCAAATGAAAAAATAAATTTTTTAAAAAACCTGAGTTACCATTAACTGAGATAGAAAAGCTACGAGAAGAACAGTTTTAAGGAGAAAGATCCAAAGCTCAGTTTATTTTATTTTATTTTTTTTTGAGATGGACTCTCACTCTGTCACCAGGCTGGAGTGCAGTGGCACGATCACGGCTCACTGCAACCTCTGCCTCCCACGTTCAAGCGATTCTCCGGCCTCAGTCTCCCGAGTAGCTGGGATAACAGGCATGCACCACCACGCCCAGCTAATTTTTGTATTTTCAGTAGAGATAGGATTTCACCATGTTGGCCAGGATGGTCTCGATCTCTTGACCTCATGATCAGCCCGCCTCAGCCTCCCAAAGTGCTGGGAATGCAGGCATGAACCACTGCACCCGGCCTCAATTTATTTTTCTAGTGTTGTTTGAGATGCCTATTAGACATCCAATGAAGTTATCAAGTAGGCAGGCCCAGGATACAGAAAAAAAGAAATAATAATTTAAAGACTAAAGGAGGCCTACATGAGATTACCAAGGAAGTACATATAGACAGGGGGAAAAAAAGGAAGAAAAAAGACCAGGGATTAAGTCCTGGCATACTGCAAAACTTAGAGACTGTGGAAATGAGGAGAAAGTAGCAAATGTGATTCAAAGAAGTTCCTAGAAAGGAGAAAAAACTCATGAGAGTATGGACTTGACTTTTATACTATCATGAATGTTGGGGAGACAAAAACAAACCTAGAATTTCTGTCCAAAAAGCCCAAGTCTAATGGTAAAGATAAACAGGTAAGAAAATGACTTTGATATAATATGCCACCATATAGGTAGAAAGCTGCACAAAAGCTACTTACACTAATAGGTGATTTTAGGAAGCTTATGGCAAAAAGTTTAATATGAAAAATCAATAGTATTTCAATACACTAGAAACAAACTGGAGAACATACAAAATGCAATTCCATTTATAGTAGCAACCAAAATCATACAAATACATAAGGATAAATTTGACAAAATTTATGCAAGTCATTATCATGAAAAAACTACACTATGCTGGAATAAATTAAAGAAGAAACCAATAAATTGAGAGATATACCATGTGCATAAATTTGAAGGCTCAACTGACATAAGATGTCAATTCTTCAAGTGATCAACAGATGTAGGGCAATCCCAATTAAATTCCCAGCAAGGATTTTTTAAAAAATAGAAACTGACAGGCTGATTTTAACATTTAAACAGAAATGCAATAACATAAAAGAGCCAAAGCAATTTAAAAAAAAAAAGTTGGAGGAGTTACACTACCTAACTTCAATACTTACAACAATTAAGATAATGTGGCATTGGCTAGGACAGACACACAGATATACCAATTGATTTCTGACAAAGGTGACAAAGTAAATAATACTAAAACTGTAAATATGTACAGAAAAGAGAACAACCTCTAGCTCACAGCAAACATAAAAACTAACTCAAAATGGATCACAGACCTAAACATAAATGCTATAAAACTATCAAACTTCTACACAAAAGAAAATCTTTGTGATCTTGGAATAAGCAGAGATTTCAGTTAGGTCACTATAAGTGTAAACCATGAAACAAAGAAAAAACATAAACTGAAATTCACCAATATTTTAAAATTCTGTTCTTCAAAAGTAACCATGAAGGAAAAGAAAAGGCATACCATAAACTGATAAAATATTCACTATAAATATTCACTGACAAAATATTCACTACAAAGGACTTGTACATAAAATACATAAAGAATTCTTACCAATCAATAAGAAAACAGAAATCTGTACAAGAATGGGCAAAAATATGAACAGAATTCACAAAAGAAGCTATACAGTGGCCAATAAACACATAAAAGATATTCAACACCCTTAGCATAATGAAAATGAAAAAAATCATCAAATACCACTATACACCCACTATACCAACTAAGTGTTAGCCAGAAAAACAGCAAGTGCAGGTTACAATATAAAATGGTATAATCACCTTGGAAAACTGTTGGGCAGTTTCTTATAAAGTTAAACCTATCCCTACTCTGTAACTCAGCCAATCAACTCCTAGGTATACACCTTAGAGGAATGAAAATATAGGCCCATATGAGGATTCCATTCCAAGACGGCCAAATAGGAACAGCTCCAGTCTGCAGCGCCCAGTGTGATCGACACAGAAGATGGTGATTGAAGCATTTCCAACTGAGTAACTTGGTTCATCTCATTGGAACTGCTTGCACAGTGGGTGCAGCCCACAGAGGGCGAGCCAAAGCAGGGCAGGTCATCGCCTCATCTGGGAAGTACAAGGCATCAGGAGTTTTCCCTTTCCTAGCCAAGGGAAGCCATGACAGACTGCACCTGGAAAATTGGGACACTCCAGCCCAAATACTGCACTTTTCCAAATGTCTTAGAAACGACACGCAAGCAGATTATGTCCTGCGCCTGACTCAGGGGGGTCCCACACCCACAGAGCCTTGCTCCCTGCTAGTGCAGCAGTCTGAGATTGACCTGTGAGGCAGCAGCTTGGCAGGGGGAAGGGCATCTGCTGCTGCTGATGCCTCAGTAGGTAAACAAAGCAGCCAGGGAAGCTGGAACTGGGCAGATCCCACCACAGCTCTGCAAGGCCTGCTGCCTCTGTAGACCCCACCTCTGGGGGCAGGGCATAGCTGAACTAAAGGCAGCAGACAGTTCTGCAGACTTAAATGTCCCTGTCTGACAGCTCTGAAGAGAAGCAGTGGTTCTCCCAGCACAGTGTTAGAGCTCTGAGGATGGACAGACTGCCTCCTCAAGTGGGACCCTGACTCCCATAGAGCCAAACTGGGAGACACATCCCAGTGGCAGCTGACTGACACCTTCATACAGGCGGGTGCCCCTCTGGGCCGAAGCTTCCAGGGGAAGGACCTGGCAGCAATATTTGCGGTTCTACAATATTTGCTGTTGTGCAGTCTCTGCTGGTGATACCCAGGCAAACGGGATCTGTAGTGGACCTCCAGCAAACTGCAACAGACCTGCAGCTGAGGGACCTGACTCTTAGAAGGAAAACTAACAAACAGAAAGGAATAGCATCAACATCAACATCAACAAAAAGGACATCCATACCAAAACTCCATCTGTAGGTCACCAGCATCAAAGACCAAAGGTAGATAAAACCACAAAGATGGGGAGAAACCAGTGCAGAAAAGCTGAAAATTCTAAAAACCAGAGCTCCTCTTCTACTCCAAAGGAACTTACCTTCTTGCCAGCAACGGAACAAAGCTGGACGAAGAATGACTTTGATGACTTGACAAAAGTAGGTTTCAGAAGGTCGATAATTACAAACTTCTCTAAGCTAATGGATGATGTTTGCACCCATTGCAAGGAAGCTAAAAACCTTGAGAAAAGATTAGATGAATGGCTAACTAGAATAAACAGTGTAGACCTTAAATGACCTGATGGAGCTAAAAACCATGGCACAAGAACCACGTGACACATGCACAAGCTTCAATAGCCAATTCAATCAAGTGGAAGAAAGAGTATCAGTGATTGAAGATCAAATTAATGATATAAAGCTAGAAAAGAAGTTTAGAGAAAAAAAGTAAAAACAAACAAACAAAGCTTCCAAGAATATAGGACTATGTGAACAGACCAAATCTACATTTGATTGGTGTACCTGAAAGTGATGGGGAAAATGGAACCAAGTTGGAAAACACTCTTCAGGATATTATCCAGGAGAACTTCCCCAACCTGGCAAGGCAGGCCAACATTCAAATTCAGGAAATACAGAGAACACCACAAAGATACTCCTAAAGAAGAACAACCCCAACACACATAACTGTCAAATTTACCAAGGTCGAAGTGAAGGAAAACATGTTAAGGGCAGTCAGAGAGAAAGGTCGGGTTACCCACAAAGGGAAGTCCAAAACACTAACAGCAGATCTCTCGGCAGAAACTCTACAAGCCAGAAGAGAGTGGAGACCGATATTCAACATTCTTAAAGAAAAGAATTTTCAACCCAGAATTTCATATCCAGTCAAACTAAGCTTCAGAAGTGAAGGAGAAATGAAATCCTTTACAGACAAGCAAATGCTGAGAGATTCTGTCACCACCAGGCCTGCCTTACAAGAGCTCCTGAAGGAAGCACTAAACATGGAACAACCAGTACCAACCAGTACCAGCCATTGCAAAAACATGCCAAAATGTAAAGACCATCGATGCTAGGAAGAAACTGCATCAACTAACAGGCAAAATAACCAGGTAACATCATAATGACAGGATCAAATTCACACATAACAATATTAACCTTAAAAGTAAATGCGCTAAATGCCCCAATTAAAAGACACAGACTGGCAAATTGGATAAAAAGTCAAGATCCAACAGTGAGCTATATTCAGGAGAACCATCTGACGTACAGAGACACACATAGGCTCAAAATAAAGGGATGGAGGAAGGCCTACCAAGCAAATGAAAAACAAAAATAAGGAGGGGTTGCAATCCTAGTCTCTGATAAAACAGATTTTATACCAACAAAGATCAAAAGAGACTAAGAAGGCCATTACATAATAGTAAAGGGATCAATTCAACAAGAAGAGCTAACTATCCTAAATATATATACATATCCAATACAGGAGCACCCAGATTCATAAAGCAACTCCTAAGAGACCTACAAAGAGACTTAAGACTCCCACACAACAATAATGGGAGACTTTAACACCCCACTATTAATATCAGACGGATCAACGAGACAAAGTTAAGAACAATATCCAGGACTTGAAGTCAGCTCTGCACCAAGTGGACTTAATAGACATATCTACAGAACTCTCTACCCCAAATCAACTGAATATACATTCTTCTCAGCACCACATCGCACTTATTCCAAAACTGACCACATAGTTGGAAGTAAAGCACCCCTTAGCAAATGGAAAGGAACAGAAATCACAAAAACTGTCTCTCAGACTACAGTGCAATCAAATTAGAACTCAGGATTAAGAAACTCACTCAAAACTGCACAACTACATGGAAACTGAACAACCTGGTCCTGAATGACTATTGGGTAAAAAACGAAATGAAGGCAGAAATAAAGATGTTCTTTGAAACTAATGAGAACAAAGACACAACGTACCAGAATCTCTGGGACACAATTAAAGCATTATGTAGAAGGAAACTTATAGCACTAAATGCCCACAAGAGAAAGCAGGAAAGATCTAAAATCAACACCCTAACATCACAATTAAAAGAACTAGAGAAGCAAGAGCAAACACATTCAAAAGCTAGCAGAACACAAGAAATAACTAAGATCAGAGCAGAACTGAAGGAGACAGAGACAGAAAAAACCCTTCAAAAAAAAATCAATGAATCCAGAAACCGGTTTTTTGAAAAGATAAACAAAATTGATAGACTGCTAGCAAGACTAATACAGAAGAAAAGAGAGAAGAATGAAATAGACACAGAAAAAAAATGATAAAGGGGATATCACCACTGATCCCACAGAAATACAAACTACCATCAGAGAATACTATAAACAACTCTATGCAAATAAACTAGACAATCTAGAAGAAATAGATACATTCCTGGACACATACACCCTCACAAGACTATACCAGAAAGAAGCTGAATCTCTGAATAGACCAATAACAGGTTCTGAACTTGAGGCAATAATTAATAGCCTACCAACCAAAAAAGGACCAGACAGATTAATAGCTGAAATCTACCGGAGGTACAAAGAGCAGCTGGTACCATTCCTTCCGAAACTATTCCAAACAACAGAAAAAGATGGAATCCTCCCTAAGTCATTTTATGAGGCCAACATCATCCTGATATCAAAGCCTGGCACAGACACAACAAAAATAGAGAATTTTAGATCAATGTCCCTGATGAACATTGATGCAAAAATTCTCAATAAAATACTGGCAAACCGAATTCACCAGCACATCAAAAAAGTTATCCACCACTATTAAGTCGGCTTCATCCCTGCAATGCAAGGCTGGTTCAACATACACAAATCAATAAACGTAATCCATCACATAAACAGAACCAACGACAAAAACCACAATTATCTCAGTAGATGCAGAAAAGGCCTTCGACAAAATTCAACAGCGCTTCATGCTAAAAACTCTCACTAAACTAGGTATTGATGGAAAGTATCTCAAAATAATAAGAGCTATTTATGACAAACCCACAGCCAAAATCATACTGAATGGGCAAAAACTGGAAGCATTCCCTTTGAAAACTGGCACAAGACAGGGATGCCCTCTCTCACCACTCCTATTCAACATAGCATTGGAAGTTCTGGCCAGGGCAATCAGGCAAGAGAAAGAAATAAAGCGTATTCAATTAGGAAAAGAGGAAGTCAAATTGTTCCTGTTTGCAGATGATATGATCGTATATTTAGAAAACCCACTCGTCTCAGCTCAAAATCTGCTTAAGCTGATAAGCAACTTGAGCAAAGTCTCGGGATACAAAATCAATGTGCAAAAATCACAAGCATTCCTATACACCAGTAACAGACAAAAAGAGAGACAAATCATGAGTGAACTCCCATTCACAATTGCTACAAAGAGAATAAAATACCAAGGAATCCAACTTACAAGGGATGTGAAGGACCACTTCAAGGAGAACTACAAACCACTACTCAATGAAATAAAAGAGTACACAAACAAATGGAAGAACATTCCATGCTCATGTATAGGAACAATCAATATCGTGAAAATGGCCATACTGCCCAAGGTAATTTATAGATTCAATGCCATCCTCATCAAGCTACCAATGACTTTCTTTACAAAATTGGAAAATACTACTTTAAAGTTCATATGGAACCAAAAGGGAGCCCGCATAGTCAAGACAATCCTAAGTCAAAAGAACAAAACTGGAGGTATCATGCTACCTGACTTCAAACTATACTACAAGGCTACAGTAACCAAAACAGCATGGTACTGGTACCAAAACAGAGATATAGACCAATGGAACAGAACAGAGGCCTCAGAAATAACACCACATATCTAAAACCATTTGATCTTTGACAAACCCGACAAAAACAAGAAATAGGGAAAGGATTCCATGTTTAATAAACGGTGCTGGGAAAACTGGCTAGCCATATGTAGAAAGCTAAAACTGGATCCCTTCCTTACACCTTATACAAAAATTAATTCAAGATGGATTAAAGACCGAAATGTTAGACCTAAAACCATAAAAACCCTAGAAGAAAACCTAGGCAATACCATTCAGGACATAGTCATGGACAAGGACTTCATGACTAAAGCAACAAAAGCAGTGGCAACAAAAGCCAAAGTAGACAAATGGAATCTAATTAAAGTAAAGAACTTCTGCACAGGAAAAGAAACTACCAGCAGAGTGAACAGGCAACCTACAGAATGGGAGAAAATTTGTGCAATCTACCCATCTGACAAAGGGCTAATATCCAGAATCTACAAAGAACTCAAACAAATTTACAAAAAAAAAAAAAAAAAAAACCATCAAAGAGTAGGCAAAGGATATGAACAGACACTCCTCAAGAGAAGACATCTATGCAGCCAACAGACACATGAAAAAATGTTCATCATCACAGGTCTTCAGCGAAATGCAAATCAAAACCACAATGATACCATCTCACACTAGTTAGAATGGTGATCATTAAAAAGTCAGGAAAAAAAAAGATGCTGGAGAGCATGTGGAGAAACAGGAACACTTTTACACTGTTGGTGGGAGTGTAAACCAGTTCAACCATTGTGGAAGACAGTGTGGCGATTCCACAAGGATCTAGAACTAGAAATACCATTTGATCCAGCCATTCCATTACTGTGTATATACCCAAAGGATTATAATCATGCTACTATAAAGACACATGTACGTGTATGATTATTGCGGCACTATTCACGACAGTAAAAACTTGGAACCAACCCAAATGTCCATCAATGATAGACCGGATTAAGAAAATGTGGCAGATATACACCATGGAATACTATGCAGCCATAAAAAAGGATGAGTTCATGTCCTTTGCAGGAACATAGATGAATTCAGAAACTATCATTCTCAGCAAACTATCACAAGGACAGAAAATCAAACACTGTATGTTATCACTCATAGGTGGGAACTGAACAATGAGAACACTTGGACACAGGGCGGGGAACATCACACACGGGGTCCTGTTGTCGGGTGGGGGCCAGGGGGAGAGACAGCATTAGGAGAAATATCTAGTGTAAATGATGAGTTAATGGGTGCAGCACACCAACATGGCACACATATATCTATGTAACAAGCCTGCATGTTGTGCACATGTACCCTAGAACTTAAAGTATAATTTTAAAAAAGAAAATAAGGGCCCATACAAAAACATATACATATACATATACAAAACATATAAACATATACAAAAACATACAAAACATATACATAAATGTTAATCACAGATAAACATTAATTAGGTTTATTCATAATAGCCAAAACCTAGAAATAGCCCAGATATCCACAAACAGGTGAACGGATAAGCAGGTATATCCATATGGTAGAATACTACTCTGTAATAAAAAAAGAACAAAGTACTAAGACAAGTAACAAAATGGATCAGTCTCAAAATCATTATAATCAGTGAATGAAGCCAGACACATACAAAAAGTATATCTGTAAGTCCATTTACATAAAATACTAGAGAATGCCATCTATAGTGACAGAATGTAGATCTGGGGTTGCTTTGGGCCAGGTTAGGGCAGGAACGGACTGCAAAGGAAAATGAAACTTTTGAGGGTAATGAAAATAATCTGTGTCTTTTAAAAAAATTTTTTTAAATTTTATTTCAATCGTTTGGGGGTACAGGTGGTATTTGTTTACATGGATAAGTTCTTTAGCAGTGATTTCTGAGATTTTAGTGCAACCGTTACCCAAGCAGAGTGCACTGTATCCAATGTGTAGTCTTTTATCCCTCATCCTCCTCCCAATCTTGCCCCCCAAATCCCCAAAGTCCATTATATCATTCTCATGCCCTCATAACTTCATAGCTTAGCTCCCAATAAGGGAGAATATAAGATATTTGGTTTTCCATTCCTGAATTACTTCATCTAGAATAATGGCCTCCAGTTCCACCCAAGTTGTTGCAAAAAATGCTACTTCATTCCTTTTTTATGGCTGAGTAGTTCTCCATCATGTATATATACCGTATTTTCTTTATTCACTTGTTGGTTGATGGGCACTTAGGTTGGTTCCATTCATTGCAATTGCAAATCGTGCCGCTATAAACATAATGCCCTGTATCTTGATTACCATGGTGATCTCATGGACATACATCAATCAAAATTCATGGAACCATACAATTCAAAAGAATACAGTGTATACCATGCAAATTATAATTTTAGAACATTATTTTTTAAAGATACAAGGCAAGCATAGTGACTCACACTTGTAATCCTAGCACTTTGGGAGGCTGAGGCAGGAGGACCAATTGCTTGAGGCCAAGAGTTCAAGACCAGCTTGGGCAAAATGGCAAGACACTCTCTCTGTGAAAATGTTTTTTTAAAAATTATCTAGGCATGATAGCATACACCTGTAGTCCTGGTCACTTGAGAAGCCAAGGCAGGAGGATCCCTTGAGCCCAGGAGTTTAAGGCTACAGTGAGCTATGATCACACCACAAGCCACCACACACTCCAGACTGAGTAACTGAGCAAAACGCTGTCTCTGGAAAAAAATCAAACAATAAGATGCCAGGGCCAGGATATCAGAGATGACTGGTATACAATATATAACCTATATTACACAGATGTGAATCTATTACCATATCTTACACCCAAGTGACTGCCTACTTTCATAAGACATATTGCACAAATCTCCAACAGAGATTAGGCAGCCTCCAGAAGACCTCAGGAATCTGTTGCCCCCTGCAAAACTCCAACAGTGACTAAGCCAACACATTCATTTTGGCACTCTGTACTTTTAATTTGGCTACTACATCAAATCATAATAAGAAGTGCAAACACTTTATTACAAACACAATTCAGGGATATTCCCTAACCAATATCCTCAAGTTTAGACACCACAAAAGTCAGCCTAGTCCCACCGTTAGGGTGACAAGGAACTTAACTACATCAATTGACCAAAGTACCAAATCATAAGACTGGCCTTCACATTCAAGATGGAAGAAATTGAGGGGAATCATCAATGTATTTTTCTTTTCCAAATTGTTTGTCACCTCTGCATACCAAGAATATATGAAGATAATAGCACAAGTTTGAGGACGCTGAAATGTCATTCAACAAATGTTCTCACAATTGGCAACACTCTGAAAAAGTACATCAATTCTATTTAACAAATGCACACCTTTGAATACTGTGACATAATAAGAGTAATTTTGCTAACAGCACAGTTCCCTGGCATTAACGAAATCTTTATTCAATTTGTTAATGGTTCTGGTTTCAGCCAATTACTTATGAAGCGGAGAAATACATTCTGTTTCAAATAAGAATGATTAAGAGTCACTTAGATCTAAAGCTTTTTAAATTGATTTCTGCATCAACAGCTAAGTCCATCACTTTTTTTTTTTCTGGAGAATTTCCACCTGTTTCAAGCTAAAGCAATTCTTTCTATATTTTCACTTTTAAAGAGAAAATTTTTTAAATGACTAGAATCTAGTACTCTAGCAAAATTCAAGAGCCATAAAATAAATGAACCACAAAAAGGCTTAAAGTACAACCAAAAATGAAAACACAAAAGAATATTAGGAAATACAAAATGCAGTTCATAGTCTCCTCCCTTAATTGTCCTTTTCTCTATCAATAAATAAAAATACCCCTCTTCATAAGAAAACTGAATAAAGTGAACTTAAAAATAGCACAGTTTGTAAGGCAGGGATATTGCGCATGTACTCATTGAACAAATATTTATTGATACTCTACTATCTCCCAAAGACCAAAAATAGTGAAAATAACAGCAGTAAACAAACAGACAAAAATTCCTGCCCTTGAGGAGCTTATATTCTGGTGGTAGAGACAGACAAAATAGTAAATAAGAAAAATATATAGTGGACCACAAAAAAATAAGTATTATGGAGAAAAATAAGATAATAAAATGCCACAGAGGAGGTGGCACTATCAGGGAAAGATTCACTGATAAATGTCGCATTTAAACAAACACCTGGAGAAAGGAAGCAAGCCAGCCCTATGAACATCCAGTAGAACTTTTGAAGTAAGGAGATTAGAGGTATTCAATAAGCCAGATAGAGGATGTTAAAAGGAGATGGTCAACAATGTAGGTTGTGGGCTGAGGAGACAACAGATCATGCAGTCCTTAAAGACAATTGTAAGAACTCCAACTTCTACAATTAGTAACATGGAAACCCTAAAATGGAAATGGAGTGGGGTGGATAAAATAAGACACATTTTTTAAAAATCACTTTTGGAGTTCTTAGTCTAGTAATGGTTGGGAAATAGCTTATATCCTCCTTGAAGATAAAAATGTATAATCTCTATACAAAATGCTTTTTTAAAACAACAATTTGAATGCATTAAGAATGACTAAAATCAGGCTAGGTGTGGTGGCTCACACCTGTAATCCCAGCACTTTGGGAGGCCAAGGCAGGCAGATCACTTAAGTTCAGGAGTTCAAGACCAGCCTGGCCAACATGGCAAAACCCCACCTCTACTAAAATACAAAAAAATTAGCCAGGCATGGTGGTGCATGCCTGTAATCCCAACTACTCGGGAGGCTGAGACACAGAATTGCTTGAACCCAGGAGGTAGCGGTTGCAGTGAGTCAAAATTGTGCCACTGCACACTCCAGCCTGGGCAACCGCGCAAGACCCCATCTCAAAAACAACAAAAAAAGAATGACTAAAGTTAGGCAAAAGTTAAAGGAAATTTGACTCTTAAAGGAAACTATTCAAGGTGAGATTCACATATATATGACTTTCCCAATCCATGTAGCATGGGGAGACTAAAACTCAAATAGAAAGTCTCAAACTTTTTGGCTCGAGGGGTCAGCAATCCCCATCACTAGATATTTACCCAAGGGAAAAAAACATAATATCTATAAAATGATTGGAACACAAACATTCTTGCAATCTTATTCATATTAGCCAGAAACTGTAAACAACCCAAACATACATGAACAGAAATACGGATAAACAAATTGTGATTTTTCATATAATGGAATGACACTTAGCAATAAAAGAATTACTAATAAATGTAATAATATGAATGAATCGAAAAAATTATTTTGAGTGACAGTCAAATACATATTATATGAGTTCATTACACTAAATCCAAGAGCAGACAAAACTAATCTGTGGTGACAGAAATAAAAGAGCGAGGATGAGGTTGAAAGGAATTGACTAAAACTGGGCACTTTCCTGCTGATGAAGATTTTCTATACTTT
This sequence comes from Macaca nemestrina, assembly GCF_043159975.1. NCBI lineage: Eukaryota > Metazoa > Chordata > Mammalia > Primates > Cercopithecidae > Macaca > Macaca nemestrina. Next base: position 64,188,447 of record NC_092130.1, read on the forward strand.
GTTATGTATCATAATTAAATGTGTGTATATAACTTCTGAAACCCATCAAACTGAACACTTAAAATCTCTGCATTTTACTGCAGAAAAACATTTCAGTAAAAAGTAGTGAAGAGTATACATAGCAGCATTTAAAGTTCTCAACCACATATAGTCAGTTAATTTAAGCATACAGAAAAACTATGCCTTTTACATAACATACCGACACTAAAGTAACAAAAACAGCAGAAATTTGAATTGTATGTGAACATAATTATAACAAAATACCCTTGCGATAAACAAAGACAATAATGTTCAGAAGCATTTAAATCTTGAAGAAGCTCTCAGATATGTATTCACAGTTACATATTGTGCTTCAAGCTTTAGCTACATAAAGTATGCTTTTTCTGTCCTCCTTAGGATGAAGCCATTTGACCATCCATAGAATGCCAAAAGAAATGAAATCAAATTAAAGAAAATAATAAAACAAGAGAACACGTTTTTAAAGTAACAATTTCTAATTTCTTATACTCCATATAAAAGATAGGTATTCAATAATTAATGAAACAACGAGTTGTTAACAATAAAGTAAATCTTACAATGGCTTAATGGGGATTTTTTAATGTTACAGGAACATTATTATCTTAGGACTATTGTCTATCCATTTTTTTAATGTAGACTTCTCAAGAATCTGTAAGAATAAAATACAAAGTTTCACTATATAATAGTTTATATTATGGGAAAATCTGCCATGTACTCAGCAAAGTAAAGAACATTCTTAACAGAAGAAAATCACATTAAACACATTTTAAACATTCAAACTAGATACAACTGTTAAATTTATATTTTAAAACTCCCTAACAAAACCAAAAGTGCATTTTAAGAAAAGGAGTCAATAAATGCATGCTTTAAAGAGCAAGCTACTCAGAAGTGCTTAAAATATGACTTACATATATGTCTCATAATCTTATTTGTAAAAATATTTTAGAAAATATATGTAAAAGAACTCAAGTTGTTTCCTTTAGGTATCTCCTAAAAAAGAAATATTGACATCAAAAACATTTGACATGTCAGTTTTTACATTTAGTATGGTAGAAATATAGGTAAAAGAGCTCTGAACAGAATTTCAGGAATAAAATTAAACATAGCATTCAATTTCTGTCTGAAAAGAATTCATGATTTAATAGATGTTATGAACACACAGGTATTATAACAACAAAATCAAACAGAAAACTCTGTTAGAAGAACATTGCTAACAGTCAACATGGATTCAAGAGGAAAGAATACAAATTCTAATAAGTTATAGTGACATTTCAGTCTCAAGTCTCCAAAGAGGTTAAGATAAAGTGTTAAAGTCATGCTTATTATGTAAAGGTTCCAACAGGCGTTCAACAGAAAAGCAAACAGAAACTCCAAAATCAAGAGAGGAGGAGAACAAACAGCTAATGTAGACGGGACAGGCTGGCAACCAAAAGGGAGTCTGCAACGTGGGAGAAGGCAACTGAGTGTCTTTCTGTGGTCCACTTTCCTACTGGAGAATCAATTGTATAATCCAGGCCATGGGAGTATATCCTGACCCTCCCAAACCTTGAATTTGACTTGGGAAGCAACCAGGTGACTGTATAAAGGAACTGCTACAGGGAAATAACACACCCTGGGTTCCATGCCTTCCCTGAGCAGCTACAGTAAGATGCCATTCTCAATCCTAGGGCTTAACAAATTGTGTGACCTGGGAACCTATGGCACCAGTCCTGAGCATTAGAGTAACTCAGCCTGTGCTTTGCTGAACTGGGGCCTGTGTAGGAAATGGGATTCTGCAACCAGGACTGAAAAGCAAGCATGACGTAAACTCCAGCCCCCAGCTTGGGAGCTAGGCAATCCCCAAGATGTGAGCAGCATAAGAGCCGTCAAAACAGTCTGGACCTGACCTGGGCAGGGCTACGTTATGAGATAAGTGAGAACTGCCCAGTCTGACTAAACTACAGGATCAGCTGCAAGAGCGGGGATAGGGAAGGAAGCCCCACCAGGACTGGAACATGAGAGGGACACAGATTCCCAACTTGCCAGCCAATGCTGCAACCACTGGGACCAGTAGCCCCACTCTCCCATCATGGCAGTACTTTAGCAAAGGTGTTGTCACCCCTCATGCAAGCATTTCATAGGACAAGCCCAGGCTTTCCCAATCCAGATATACCCAGCTTTGCCCTACTATCTGAGACACAATGCAGGATCTGGGCTTCTGGAGGTCCCACGGTCCAGCCCACTGCCTGAGACACCCACGTACTTCTCCAAGGAGACAGTGTTTGGCATAAAAACCCTGCCATTACTACCTCAGTTGGTTTCTATCTGCAAGTGTCATATGGCCTGGAGGTCAGCCCACACGCCAATTACAATCACTCCCAACACAAGCGCACTGGGGAGAGCATCTCACCACCACTGCAACCACCATCACTGAGGCCACCCAGCTGCCCAAGAGCTCATGAGCCCATTCACTTGCCCAGTACACTGCTACCAAAACTGGTATCCAAGACAGCCACCCAGAGTCCCAATAATAAGTCTGCATAGAACTGCCAACACATGTGCCAGCACACACTGCCTCATATATAGACCTACTTAGACAACCACTGCTACCACTGAAACCTGAAGAAGGACTTATCAAGCATTCCAGTCCCTGGCAAAATTTCACCACATCCTCCATCAAAACCCACACCCTACCTAACACACAAAGGAATCCACAGATACCAATAACAATATTTACAGCCAAGAAAATCATAAAATATTCACCAATGCACACACCCAGAAATAAAAACAAGTGGCCCTCCCCAACCAATATCAAAGTCACATATACAGCAGCAAAGTCTACTTCCAACAAAAGTTAAATTAAAAAAAGAAAAGCAACTGTTGTTCCAGATGTACTGGAATGAGCATAAAAACACAAGAAACATAAAAAAGCACAGCAATATGACACCATCAAAGGAACACAATAATTCTCCAACAATAGAGCAGAACCAAAAAGAAATCCTTACAACCCCAGATAAAGAATTCAATATTTGATTTAAATTAAGTTCAATGAGATGCAAGAGAAATCTGAAAACTAATACAAAGAAATCAGAAAATCAATTCAGGATACGAATGAGAAATTTACCAAGGTGATAGATGTCTTTTAAAAAATTCTGGAACTAAAAAATTCACCGAAGGAGATACAAAATACATGGAAGCTCCAATAATAGACCTGGCCAAGCAGAAGAAAAGATTTCAGAACATGAAGACAGGCCTTTTCAAACAGTGCAGTCTGATGAAAATTTTCAAAATAAGAAAAAATGAACAAAGCTTTCTAAGTGTTTTTGGACTACATAAAGCAATTGAACTTATGAATTACTGGTATTCCCAAAGGGACAGAAACATCAAAAATCTCTGACAAAATAATACATTAAAAACTCCCAACAATCTTGGCTGTAAACATTGTTATTGGTATCTGTGGATTCCTTTGTGTGTTAGGTAGGGTGTGGGTTTTGATGGAAGATGTGGTGAAATTTTGCCAGGGACTGGAATGCTTGATAAGTCCTTCTTCAGGTTTTAGTGGTAGCAGTGGTTGTCTAAGTAGGTCTATATATGGGGCAGCGTGTGCTGGCACATGTGTTGGCAGTTCTATGCAGGCTGATTATTGGGGCTCTGGGTGGCTGTCTTGGATACCAGTTTTGGTAGTAGCGTACTAGGCAAGTGAGTGGGTTCATGAGCTCTTGGGCAGCTGGGTGGCCCAAGGCTAGCAAGAGATACACACATAATAGATACAGGAGGCTCCATGATCTGCAGGCAAATACAGTATAAAAGGGACTTCAATACAGCATATTATAATGAGTGTCTAATGTCAAAGTGAAAGAACAAATTCTAAAATCAAGAGAAAAGTGTCATCTATAAAGGAAAGTCCATCAAACCAACAGCAGACTACCAGGCAGAAACCTTACAAGGCAGAAAAAAATGGGATGACACAATCAAAGTGTGAAAGAAAACAACTATCAGCCATGAATTGTATATCCAGGTGGTATTAAGCTTCATAAGTAAAGGAGAAATAGTCTTTCCCAGACAATCAAATACTGAGGGAATTCATGAAAACTAGACCAGTCCTACAGGAAATGCTCAAAGGAGTCCTAAACTTGGAAGAGACAGGACAATATTTATCACTGTGAAAACACACAAAAATATAAAATACACTAGTAAATATATCATACAAAGAAGGAAAAGAATCAAATGAAACCACTACAGAATTCCAACAAACCATAAAGACAGACAAAAAAACCCAAAAGTTTACAAAATGATGAAAAAAACAATATGACAGGAACAAAATCTCAAATACCACCTCAAATGTAAATGGATTAAATGTTCTACTAAAAAATATACATTGGCTGAATGAATTAAAAAATCAACTATAGGGCAGGCGTGATGGCTCACGCCTGTAATCCCAGCACTTTGGGAGGCTAAGGCAGGTGGATCATGAGGTCAAGAGATCAAGACCATTCTGGCCAACATGGTGAAACCCCGTCTCTACTAAAAGTACAAAAATTAGCTGTGTGTGGTGGCGTACACCTGTAGTCACAGCTACTCGGGAGGCTGAGGCAGGAGAATTGCTTGAACCTGGAAGACGGAGGTTGCAGTGAGCTGAGATTGCGCCATTGCACTCCAGCCTGGCAATAGCGTGAGACTCCATCTCAAAAAAAAGAAAAAATCAGCTATATGCTACTTACAAGAAACCCACCTTATCTGCGAAGACACACAGACTAAAAGTAAAGGGGTGGAAAAAGATATTGATTGATATTATGGGTCAACGAAAATCCAAAGCAAGCGGAGGTAGCTATATTTGTATCAGATAAAACGTACTTTAAAATAAAAATGTAAAAAATAATAAAGGAAGTCATAATCAGCCAAGTTCTATATCCAGAAATATCAAACTCCATAAATGAAGTAGAAATAATCTTCTTTCCCAGACAACAGAACACTAAAAGAATTTGTCAAAACTAGACCAGTTCTACAAGAAATATTCAAAGGAATCATAAACTTGGAAGAGACAGGGCAACCCCATCAGGAAAACACAAAAGTATTAAAGGTATCAGTTCTACAAGAGGACATAACAATTCTAAACATACATGCATCCAACATTTGAGTACCCAAATTCATATATTGCTAGACCTAAAGAGAGATACACAGAAAAACAATAATAATAGGGGTCGTCAACATCCCACTCACAGCATTAGACAGATCACTGAGACACAAAATCAACAAACATCGGACTTAAATTGGACTTCAGACAAAATGTACCTAACACACATTTACAGAATATTCTATCCAACAACTGCATAATAAATATTCTTCTCATCAACACACGGGATATTCTCCAATATAGACCACATGTTATGCCACAAAACAAGCCTCCACGAATTTTTAAAAATCAAATGACATCAAGTATCTTCTCAGACCACAGCAGAATAAAACCAATACCAAGAAATCAATATCAAGAAAAACTTTGGAAACTATATAAATACAGAAAAATTAAACAATATGCTCCTGAATGACCTTTGGATCAATGAAAAAATTAAGAAGAGAATTTAAAAATTTTATGAAACAAATGAAATTGGAAACACAACATACAAAAACCTGCAGGACACAGCAAAACCAGTGCTAAGAAGGAAGTTTGCAGCAACAAATACCTACATTGAAAAAGTAGAAAGATTGTAAATTAACAATCTAACAACACATCTAAAGGAACAAGAAAAGAACAAACCAAACACAAAATTAGCAGAAGTAAAGAAGTAACAGGGATCAGAGCAAAACTAAATGAAATAGAGACCAAAAATAAAAATTAAAAAAATTAATGAAACAAAAAACTAGTTCTTTAAAAAGATAAAATTGATCAACTGCTAGCAAAACTAACCAGAAGAAGATCCAAATAAAATAAGAAATCAAAATGGAGATGTTACAAATGATATGAGAAAAATTCAAAAGATTATCAGAGACTATTATGAACAACTATATGTTCATAAACTAGAAAACTTGGAGAAAATAGATAAATTCCTGGCGACATATAACCTGATATAGTTTGGATCTATGTTCCAATCCAAATCTCATATTGAAATGTAATATCCAATGTTAGAGGTGGGGCCTGATGGGAGGTGGTTGGATCATAGAGGCAGGTTTCTCATGAATGATTTAGCACCATCCCTCTTGGTATTGTCCTCACAATAGTGAATTCTCTCGAGATTTGGTGGTTTAAAAGTGTGTAGCACCTCCCCCTTCTCTCTCTTGTTCCTGCTCTGGCCATGTGATGGGTTTGCTCCCCCTTCACCTTTTGCCATGATTGTTCATTTCTCAAGGCCTCCCCAGATGCTACTAGCATCATGCTTCCAGTACAGCCTGCAGAACCATAAGCCAATTAAACCTCTTTTCTTTATAAATTACCCAGTCGCAGGTATTTCTGTGTAGGAATGTAAGAATGGACGAATACATAACCTCCAAAGATTGAACAAAGAAGAAATAGCTTGAACAGACCAATAACGGGTAGTGAGATTAAATCAGTAACAAAATCCTACCCCAAAAGACGTAGGACCAGATGGATTCACACCTGAATTCTGCCAAACATACAAAGAACTAATACCAATTCTTGTAAAACTGTTTCAAAAAGTTGGAACGGGAGAAAGGAATTCTCCCTAACTCATTCTCCAGTATCATCCCAAAACTAAAACTAAACAAGGACTCAAAAATAAAGAAAACTAAAGACCAATATCCCTGATGAACACAGACACAAAAATCGTAAACAAAATACTAGGAAACAGAGTCCAACAGCATATTAAAAAGATAATACACCACAATCAAGTGTGTTTTATTCAAGAGATGTAAGAGTGGTTCAAAATACACAAGTCAATAAATGTGATTCATCACATAAAAAGAATGAAGGAGAAAAACTATATGATCAAATCAATAGCCTGAGAAATAGCATTTGACAAAATTCAGTACCCCTTCATGATACAAACTATCAACAAAGTGGGCATAGAAGAAATATGCATCATAACAATAAATGCCATATATGACAAGCCCACAGCCAACATCATACTCAACAGGGAAAAGTTGAAAATATTTCCTCTAAAACCTTGGACAAGACAAGGACGCCCATTTTCACTACTCCTATTTAACAGAGTACTGGAAGTCCTACCCACAGCCATCAGGCAAGAGATAAAAGGCTTCTAAATTGGAAAAGAGAAAGGAAAATTATTCCTGTTTGCTTAAGATGTAACATATCTAGGAAAAGCTAAAGATTCATGAAAAACTCTCATAATTAATAAATGAATATAGTAAAGTTGCACAACACAAAATAAAAATAAAAAGTCAGTAGCATTTCTTACACCAGTAACAATCTAGTTGAGAACAAATTCAAGAAAACAATCCCATTTACAATGGCTACAAGAAAAATACAATACACAGAAATTTTTTGTTTGTTTTTGAGACAGTCTCATTCTGTCATCCAGGCTGGAGTGCAGTGGCACTATCTCGGCTCACTGCAACCTCCCCCTCCCAGGTTCAAGCAATTCTCAGGCCTCAGCCTCCCAAGTAGGTGGGATTACAGACATGCACCAGCACACCTGGCTAATTTTTGTATTTTTAGTATAGATGGTGTTTCACCATGTTGGCCAGGCTGGTCTTAAACTCCTGGTGATCACCCAGGAGTGGTGATCCATCCACCTTAGCCTCTCAAAGTGCTGAAATTACAGGCATGAACCACAGTGCTCAGCCAAATACACAGGAATATTTTTTAACCAACGAGCTGAATGATCTTATTAGGAGAACTACAAAACACTGATGAAAGGAAATTGAACAGGACATAAACAAATGGAAAAACATCCCTTACTCATGGGTCAAAAGAATTATTGATGATTTGTTGGCAAGATGGCCGAATGGGAACAGTTCCGGTCTGCAGCTCCCAGCGAGATCGACACAAAAGGCAAAAGATTTCTGCATTTCCAACTGAGGTACCTGGTTCATCTCATAGGGACTAGATGGACAGTGGGTGCAGCCCACGGAGGCTGAGCAGATGCAGGATGGGGCATCGCCTCACCTGGGAAGCACAAGGGGTCAGGGGATCTCCCTCTCCCAGCTAAGGGAAGATGTGAGAGGCTGTACCCAGAGGAACGGTGCACTCTGGTCCAGATACTGCACTTTTCCGATGGTCTTAACAACCTGCAGACCAGGAGATTCCCTCTGATGCCTGCACCACCTAGGCCCTGGGTTTCAAGCATAAAACTGGGTGGCTATTTGGGCAGACACAAAGCCAGCTGTAGGAGTTTTTTTTGTGTGCATGTTTTTTTTCATACCCCAATGGCACCTAGAATGCCAGTGAAAAAGAACTGTTCACTCTCCTGGAAAGGGGGATGAAGCCAGGGAGCCAAGTGGTCTGGCTTGGTGGGTCCCACCCCCACAGAGGCCAGCAAGCTAAGATCCACTGGCTTGAAATTCTCACTGCTATTACAGCAGTCTGAGGTGGACCTGGGAAACTCAAACTTGGTGGGCGGAGGGACGTCCGCCATTGCTGAGGCTTGAGTAAGTGCTTTTACCCTCACAGTGTAACAAACCCACCAGGAAGTTTGAACTGGGCAGAGCATACCACAGCTCAAAAAGGCCACTGCAGCCAGACTGCCTCTCTAGATTCCTCCTTTCTGGGCAGGACATCTCTGAAAAAAAGGCAGCAGCCTCAGTCAGGGACCTATAGATAAAACCTCTATCTCCCTGGGACAGAGCACCTGGGAAAAGGGGTGGCTGTGGGTGCAGCTCCAGCAGACTTAAACGTCCCTGCCTGACAGCTCTGGAAAGAGCAGTAGATCTCCCAGCACAGCATTCGAGCTCTGATCCAGGGACAGACTGCCTCCTCAAGGAGGAGTCACTGGAAGAAACCTCACAGTAGGGGTCGAAAGACACCTCATACAGGAGAGCTCTGACTGGCATCTGGTGGGTACCCCTCTGGGAAGAAGCTTCAGGAGGAAGGAACAGGCAGCAATCTTTGCTGTTCTGCAGCCTCCACTGGTGATACCCAGGCAAACAGGGTCTGGAGTGGACATCCAGCAAACTCCAGCAGACCTGCAGCAGAAAGGCCTAACAGAAGAAAAACTAACAAACAAAAAACAATAGCATCAACATCAACAAAAAGGACATCCACTCAGAGAGCTCATCCAAAGGTCACCAACATCAAAGAACAAAGGTAGATAAATCCACAGAGATGGGGAGAAACCAGAGTAGAAGGCTGAAAATTCCAGAAACCAGAATGGCTCTTCTCCTCCAAAGGATCACAACTCCTGGCCAGCAAAGGAACAAAACTGTATAGAGAATGAGTTTGGCAAACTGACAGAAGTAGGCTTCAGAAGGTGGGGAATAACAAACTCCTCCGAGCTAAAAGAGCATGTTCTAACCGAATGCAGGAAAGCTAAGAACGTTGAAAAAAGGTAAGACAAATTGCTAACTAGAACAACCAGATTAGAGAAGAACATAAATGACCTGATGGAGCTGAAAAACACAGCATGAGAACTTTGTGAAGCATACACAAGTATCAACAGCTGAATCGATCAAGCAAAAGAAAGGATATCGGACACTGAAGATCAACTCAATGAAATAAAGTAAGAAAACAAGATTAGAGAAGAGTGAAAAGAAACAAACAAAGCCACCAATAAATATGGGACTATGTGAAAAGACCAAATCTATGTTTCATTGGTGTACCTGAAAGTGATGGGGAGAATGGAATGAATACACATTTAAGGGACGTTTAAGTCTGCTGGAGCTGCACCCACAGCCACCCCTTTTCCCAGGTGCTCTGTCCCAGGGAGATGGAGGTTTTATCTATAGGTCCCTGACTGAGGCTGCTGCCTTTTTTTCAGAGATGTCCTGCCCAGAAAGGAGGAATCTAGAGAGGCAGTCTGGCTGCAGTGGCCTTTTTGAGCTGTGGTATGCTCTGCCCAGTTCAAACTTCCTGGTGGGTTTGTTACACTGTGAGGGTAAAAGCACTTACTCAAGCCTCAGCAATGGCGGACGTCCCTCCGCCCACCAAGTTTGAGTTTCCCAGGTCCACCTCAGACTGCTGTAATAGCAGTGAGAATTTCAAGCCAGTGGATCTTAGCTTGCTGGCCTCTGTGGGGGTGGGACCCACCAAGCCAGACCACATCAGGGTATTATCCAGGAGAACTTCCCCAACCTAGAAAGGCAGGCCAACATTCAAATTCAGGAAATACAGAGACCACCACAAAGATACTCCTTGAGAAGAGCAACCCCAAGAAACATAATCATCAGATTCACCAAGGTGGAAATGAAGGAAAAAATGTTAAGGGCAGCCAGAGAGAAAGGTCAAGTTACCCACAAAGGGAAGCCCATCAGACTACAAGTGGATCTCTCAACAGAAACCTTAACAGGCAAAATAAACAGCTTACCATCATAATGACAGGATCAAATTCACACATAACAATATTAACCTTAAATATAAATGGTCTAAATGCCCCAATTAAAAGACACACACTGGCAAATTGGATAAAGAATCAAGAACCATCAGGGTGATGTATTCAGGAGACCCATCTCACGTGCAGAGACACACATAGGCTCAAAATAAAGGGATGGAGGAATATTTACAAAGCAAATGGAAAGCTAAAAAAAGCAGGGGTTGCAATCCTAGTCGCTGATAAAACAGACTTTAAGCCAACTAAGATCAAAAGAGACAAAGAAGGGCATTAAATAATGCTAAAGGGATCAATGCAACAAGAGTTATCAATCCTAAACATATATGCACCCAATACAGGAGGACCTAGATTCATAAAGCAAGTTTTTAGAGACCTACAAGGAGACTACCACACAACAATCGTGAGAGACTTTAACACTCCACTGTCAATGTTAGACAGATCAAAAAGACAGAAAATTAACAAAGATATCCAGGACATGAACTCAGCTCCGGACCAAGTGGACATAACAGACATCTACAGACCTCTCCACCCCAAATCAACTGAATACACATTCTACTCAGCACCACATCGCACTTATTCTAAAATTGACCACATAATTGGAAGTTAAACACTCCTCAGCAAATGCAAAAGAACGGAAATCAAAACGAACAGTCTCTCAGACCACAGTACAATCAAATTAGAACTCAGGATTAAAAACTCACTCAAAACCACACAACTACGTGGAAACTGAACAACCTGCTGCTGAATGACTAATGGGTAAAAAAAAGAAATTAAGGAAAACTAAAGATTTCCTTTGAAACTAATGAGAACGAAGACACAACGTACCAGAATCTCCAGGACATATTTAAAGCAGTGTGTAGAGGGAAATTTATAGCACTAAATGCCCACAAGAAAAAACAGGAAAGATGTAAAATCAACACCCTAACATCACAATTAAAAGAACTAGAGAAGCAAGAGCAAACAAATTGAAAACCTAGCATAAGACAAGAAATAACTAAGATTTGAGCAAAATTGAAGGAGATAGAGACATGAAAAGCCGTTCAAAAAAATCAATGAATCCAGGAGCTGGTTTTTTGAAAAGTTCAACAAAATAAATAGACCCCTAGACAAATTAATAAAGAAGAAAAGAGAGAATAATCAAACAGATGCAATAAAAAATGATAAAAAGGGATATCACCACTGATCCTACAGAAATACAAACTACCATCAGAAAGTACTATAAACACCTCTACGCAAATAAACTAGAAAATCTAGAAGAAATGGATAAATTCCTGGACACATACACCCTCCCAACACTAAACTAGGAAAAATTTGAATCCCTGAATACACCAAAAACACATTCTGAAATTGAGGCAGTAGTTAATAGCCTACCAACCAAAAAAAGTCCAGGACCAGACGGAATGACAGCCGAATTCCACCAGAGGTACAAAGAGAAGCTGGTACCATTCCTTCTGAAACTATTCCAAACAATAGAAAAAGAGAGAATCCTCCCTAATTCATTTTATGAGGCCAGCATCATCCTAATACTGAAACCTGGCAAAGACACAACAAAAAAAAAGAAAATTTCAGGCCAATATCCCTGATGAACATCAACGTGAAAATCCTCAATAAAATCCTGGCAAACCAAATCCACCATCACATCAAATAGCTTATCCACCATGATCAAGTCGGCTCCATCCCTGGGATGCAAGGCTGGTTCAAGATATGCAAATCAATAAACATAATCAATCACATAAACGGAACCAATGAAAAAACCACAAGATTATTGCAATAGAATCAGTAAAGCCCTTTGATGAAATTCAACAGCCCTTCAAGCTAAAAAAACTCTCAATAAACTAGATATTGATGGAATGTATCTCAGAATAATAAGAGCTATTCATGACAACCCACAGCCAATATCATACTAAATGGGCAAAAACTGGAAGCATTCCCTTTGAAAACTGGCACCAGACAGTGATGCCCTCTCTCACCACTCCTATTCAACATGGTGTTGGAAGTTCTGGCCAAGGCAATCAGACAAGAGAAAGAAATAAAGGGTATTCATTTAGGAAAACAGGAAGCCAAATTGTCCCTGTTTACAGATAACACGATTGTATATTTAGAAAATCCCATCGTCTCAACCCAAAATCTCCTTAAGCAACTTCAGCAAAGTCTCAGGATACAAAATCAAGGTGCAAAACTCACAAGCATTCCTATACACCAATAACAGACAAACAGGGAGACAAATCATGAGTGAACTCCCATTCACAACTGCTACAAAGAGGATACAATGCCTAGTAATACAACTTACAATGGATTTGAAGGGCCTCTTCAAGGAGAATTACAAACCACTGCTCAAGGAAATAAGAGAGGACACAAACAAATGGAAAAACATTCCAGGCTCATGGATAGGAAGAATCAATATTGTGAAAATGGTCATACTGCCCAAAGTAATTTATAGATTCAACGCTATCTCCATCAAGCTACCAATGACTTTCTTCACAGCACTGGAAAAAACTACTTTAAAGTTCATATGGAACCAAAAAGGAGCCCACATAGTCAAGACAATCCTAAGCAAAAAGAACAAAGCTGGAGGCATCATGCTACCTGACTTCAAACTATACTACAAAGCTACGGTAACCAAAACAGCATGGTACCGGTACCATACAGATATATAGACCAACGGAACAGAACAGAGGCCTCAGAAATAACACCACACATCTAAAACCATCGGATCTTTGACAAACCTGACAAAAACAAGAAATGGGGAAAGGATTCCCTATTTAATAAATGGTGTTGGGAAAACTGGCTAACCATATGCAGAAAACTGAAAATGGATCCCTTCCTTACACCCATACAAAAATTAACTCAAGATGGATTAAAGACTTAAACTTAAGACCTAAAACCATAAAAACTCTAGAAAAAAAACCTACACAATACCATTCAGGACATAGCCATGGGCAAGGACTTCATGACTAAAACACCAAAAGCAATGGCAACAAAAGCCAAAATTGACAAATGGGATCTAACTAAACTGAAGAGTTTCTGCAGAGCAAAAGAAACTATCATCAGCATGAACAGGCAACCCACAGAATGGGAGAAAATTTTTGCAATCCATGCATCTGACAAAGGGTTAATATGCAGAATCTACGAGGAACTTAAACAAATTTACAAGAAAAAAAAAAAACCAACAAAAAGTGGGCGAAGAATATGAACAGACCCTTCTCAAAAGAAGACATTTATGCAGCCAACAGACACATGAAAAAATGCTCATCATCACTAGCCATCAGAGAAATGCAAATCAAAACCACAATGAGATACCATCTCCCTCCAGTTAGAATGGCGATCATTAAAAAGTCAGGAAACACCAGGTGCTGGAGAGGATGTGGAGAAACAGGAATGCTTTTACACTGTTGGCGGGAGTGTAAATTAGTTCAACCACTGTGGAAGACAGTGTGCCGATTCCTTAAGGATCTAGAACTAGAAATACCATTTGACCCAGTCATCCCATTACTGGGTATATACCCAAAGGATTATAAATCATTCTACTATAAAGATACATGCAGACATATCTTTATTGCAGCACTGTCCACAACAGTAAAGACTTGGAACCAACCCAAATGCCCATCAATGATAGACTGGATAAAAAAAAATGTGGCACATATACACCATGGAATACTACGCAGCCATAAAAAAGGATGAGTTCATGTCCTTTGCAGGGACATGGATGAAGCTGGAAACCAGCATTCTCAGCAAACTAACACAAGAACAGAAAACCAAACACCACATGTTCTCATTCATAAGGGGGAGCTGAACAATGAGAACAGATGGACATAAGGGGTGGGGGCATCACACAATGGGGCCTGTCAGGGGGTCGGGGGCTGAGGGAGGGACAGCATTAGGAGAAATACCTAATGTAGATGACAGGTTGATGGGTGCAGCAAACCACCATGGCACATGTATACCTATGTAACAAACCTGCACATTCTGCACATGTACTCCCAGAACTAGAAATATAATAAAGGAATTATTATTAAAAATGACTACACTGCCCAAAGCAATCTACAGATTCAATGCAATCCTTATCAAAAAACCATTGTCATTTTTCACTAGATTAGGAAAAACAAGCCTAAAATTCATATGGAACCAATGAAAAACCTGAATGGCCAAAGCAGTCCTAAGCAAAAAGAACAAACTTGGAGGCCTTACGCTCTCTGACTTCAAATTAAACTGCAAGGCTATAATAACCAAAACAGCATGATACTAGTATAAAGATAGACACATAGATCAACAGAATGGAATAGAAAACCCAGAAATGAAGCTACATATTAACATTTAAGTGTTCTTTGACTAAGTCAACAAGAACCTATATTGAGGAAATGACAACTTTTTCAATAAATGGTGCTGAGAAAATTGGCTTGCCATAGGCAGAAGAATGAGACTAGACCCCTGTCTCTGATCATATAAAAAAATCTCAAGATGAATTAGAGACTTCAATGGAAGACTTGAAACTTAAAATACTAGAAGAAAACCTAGCAAAAACTCTTTTGGACATTGTTCTAGGTAAAGAATTCATGACTAAGATCTTAAAAGCACAGAAAACAATAAAAAATATAGACAAATGGAACTTAAACTAAGAAGATTTGCCCAGGAAAAGAAATAATCAACATAGTACAAAGACAACCTGCAAAATGGGAGAAAATATTTGCAAAAATATTTGTACCTGACAGAGGACCAATATCCAGAATATACAAAGAACCCAAACGACTCAACAACAACAACAAAAATAATCTCGTTAGAAAGTGGACACAGGGCAAAGGACATGAATAGACATTTTTCAAAAGAAGACATAAAAATGGCCAACAGATGCATTTAAAAATGCTCAACATCATTAATCAGAGAAATGTAAATCAAAACCACAATGAGATACTATCTTACCCTAGTCAGAATGGCTATCAAAAAGTGAAAAAAAGGCCGGGCACGGTGGCTCATGCCTGTAACCCTTTGGAAGGCCGAGGCAAGTGGATCATGAGGTCAGGAGTTCAAGACCAGCCTGACCAACATGGTGAAACCCCGTCTCTACTAAAAATACAAAAAATTAGCCAGGCATGGTGGTATGCGCCTGTAATCCCAGCTACTCAGGAGACTGAGGCAGGAGAATTGCTCGACTCTGGGAGCAGTGAGCCAAGATCGCACCACTGCACTCCAGCCTGGGTGACAGAGCAAGACTCCGTCTCGAAAACAAACAAAAACAAGTGAAAAAACAATAAATGTTAACAAGAATGTGGAGAAAAGAGAAAAATCTTATGGAAAATAGTATAGAAAAGGGAACTCTATGGAAAATAGTATAGCGATTTCTCAAATAACTAAAACTATAAGTTACATTCAATCCAGCAATCCCTCAATGGGGCATCTACCCAAAGGAAAAGAAATCAGTATATCAAAAAGGTACCTACACTCCTGTTTATCACAGTATTCACAATAATAACAATATGGGATCAACCTAAATGTCCATCAATGGATGACAGGATAAAGAAAATACGGTGTGTATATAGAGACAATGGAACACTATTCAGCCATAAAAAAGAACAGAATCATATCTTTTGCAGCAACACGGATGAAACTGGAGGCCATTATCTTAAGTGAAACAAGTCAGACACAGAAAGACAAATACTGCATATTCTTACTCATAAGTGGGAGCTAAATAATGTGTACACATGGATGTAAAGAGTAGAATGATAGACAATGGAGACTCAGAAGGGAGAGGAGGTGCTGTGAGGGTGATGAGAAATTACCTAAAAGTCCTGAATTCATCATTATGAAATTTTGTTATGCATGTAACAAAATTTCAATTGGACACCATAAATTTACCCAAATAAAAATAAATAAATGGCAAAAAACAGATGTATTAAAAAGTGAGATGAGATGAAATTTCAAAATTCCTTCAATCATATTTTGCAAAAACCTATTAATATCAAGTTTTTTTTCACTTGGCCCTCTCATTTATTAGATCTGAACAACAAAAGATAACAAGAGGGGCCTTCCAAGTAATCTTTGATAAGGGGACCAAGAAGAGACCACGGGACAAAGCCTTTTCAAGTAATGGTACTGAGAAAACTCGAAACCTACATGTAAAAAAAAATGGAACTGGACCTTTATCTTATACCATCTACAAAAATTAACTAAAAATGAATTAAAGACTTAAATGAAAGATCTGAGACTATAAAACTTCCGGAAAAAAATACAAGAAAAAAAGCTCCTTAACACTGGCCTTGGCAATGATTTTCTGGATAGGACACCAAAAGCGTATCACTTTTTGGATATGAAATACGTAACAAAAGCAAAAACAAACAGGCGTGATTACATCAAACTAAAAAGCTTCTACACAACAAAGGAAACTTAACAAAATGAAAAGGCAACCTATAGAACGTGAGAAAACAGAGGTTCGGTATCCCTAATCCGAAAATCCAAAATATAAATTCTCCAAAATCTGAAACTCTTTGAACTCCAACATAACACCATAAATAGAAAATTTCCACCTGATCTCATGAGACAGATCATAGTCAAAACTTTGTTTCATACGCAAAATTATTTAAAATATTCTATAAGATTACCTTTAGGCTATGTATATAAGGTATATTTGAAACATAATTGAATTCAGTGTTTAGACTTGCTTACCATTCCCAAGACATCTCATTATGTATATGCAAATATTCCAAAATCCAAAAAATCTAAAACCCAAAACACTTCTGGTCCCAAGCATTTCAGATATGTGATACCCAACCTGTATTTGTAAACCATGTATAAAGGGTTAATATACAAAATATGTAAGGAACTCACAAGCTCAATAACAGAAAAACTAATAACCCATTTAAAAACTGGGCAAAGGAACTGAATAGACATTCTCCCCTGTCCCCCAAAAAAAGGCATAAAAATGATCAGCAGGTATATAAAAAAGTGGTCAATATCACTAATCATCAAAGAAATGCAAATCAAAAGCATAATACAAGATGACCTTACATCTGTTAAAATAGCTATTATCAAAAAGACAAGAGATAGCAAGTGATAGCAAGAGAGCAGAGAAAAAGAAACCCTTGTACAGTGTTTGTGGGACTGTTAATTGGTACAGCATTTATGAAAAACAGTATGGAGGTTCCTCAAAATGTTAAAAATAAAACTATCATACAATCCAACAATCCCACTTCTGGTATATATCTAAAGGAAATGAAATCAGTATCTTGAAGAGATATCTGCACCCACATGTTCACTGCAGTATTATTCACAATGGCCAACATATGGAAACAACCTAAGTGTCTGTCAACAAATGAATAGATAATTAATGGAATATTACTCAACCTTTTAAAAGGAAACACTGCCATTTGTGACAAAATGGATGAACTTGGAGGGCATTATACTAAGTGAAATAAGCCAGGATCAGAAAGACAAAACATTGTATGAGCTAATTTATATGCATACTCCAAAAGTTTAACTCATTGAAGCAGAGAACAGAATGGTAGTTGCCAGGGGATGGGGTATGGGTGAAATGAGGAGATACTGGTCAAAGGGTACAACTTTAGCTTAAAATAAATTAAGTTCTGGGAATCTAATGTACATTATGGTGACTACAGTTAAAAATACCACATTGTTTAGTTTTCAAATATAGCAGATCTTAAATGTCCTCACGCACACACATACCACATATAAAAGGGGGTAACTGTGTGGTGATGGATATGTTGATTAATTTGATTATGGTAATCATTACACAATGTATAAAGCTATCAAATCATCACATTGCACACCCTGAATACACATACTTTTTGTTTATCAATTATACCTTGATAAAGCTTTAAAAATAAGCATTTTTTAAAACGGAATAAAAATAAACACCTTTTGATTTTTTTAACAGTATTTCATTGAATCTTACCCTCTTTGAATTCAGAATTACAGTCTTTCCTCAGTATCTAGGGAGGACTGGTTCCAGGACCCCCTACAGATACCCAAAACTGCAGATACTCAAGTCCCTCATATAAAATGACATAGTATTTGAATATAACCTCCACATAGCCTCCTTTATACTTTAAATCATCTCTAGATTATTTATAATAACTAATACAATGACAACACATCACTTCATTTGTGGGGATTTAATATAGTACTCGACACATGGCAAATTCAAGTTTCACTTTTTGGAATTTTTTGTTTCCCAAATATTCTTGATCTGCTGCAAGTTTAATCCATGAATACGAAATCCAGGGATACAGAGGGTTGACTGTACTACCAACATGTGTTCTGCTGCAAGCACCACACAGTTTACACAGTTTATGTGGGTAAGACCCTAAGTTACCATAAAACAGTTAAAGTCATTGCATGTACACCTTTTTTCATCATATAAGTCAGTGTAATATATTTTTGTTACAATTTAAATGGCATGATCTGTTTTCACATCTGGCTATTTTGGCCACAGTATCCTAAACAGTTCTCAGAATAAAAAAGAAAGATAGCATTATAGCTGCCAGAGGTAGCAAGATATAAAAAGAGTAAGACTTAGACATAGACAGATCCAATACTCACCTCAGTTTCATCATGGACCACTTGGGATAACATAATAAAGTGACTAATATTTTCTAAAGTTTTATTTCCTCACTTTCAAAGATATGTGGCATGGTTTGGATCTGTGATCACAACAAATCTTATGTGCAACTGTAATCTCCAGTGTTGGAGGTGGGGCCTGGTAGGAGGTGACTGGATCATGGGATGGGGACAGGCTTTTCATGAATGGTTTAGCACCATGCCTTTAGTGCTATTCTTGTGGTAGTTGAGTTCTCACAAGATCTGCTTGTTTAAAAGTATGTAGCACCTCCCTCCTCCCTCTCTCTCGTTCCTGCTCCTGCCAGGAAAGACACCTGCTCCCCATTCACCTTCCACCATGATGTAAGTTTCCTGAGGCCTCCCCAGAAGCCAAGCAGACGCCAGCACATCATGCTTCCTGTACAGCCTTCAAAACCATGGGCAAATTACACCTCTTTTCTTTATATAATTACCCCATTTCAGGTATTTATAGCAATGCGAGAATGGACTAATATGAAGTACATACAAACAACTATATAAATCACCCTGCATAATGCCTGATGCAGAAAAATTTCGCAGCTAACATCTATGTGTCAGGATAGTATAATAGCTTAGGAGTGTGACTATTCTTGTCAAATCCCAACTCGGCTACTTATTTAGCTGTACAACCAGGGGCAACTTTTTAAACCTCTCTAAGCCTCAATTTTATAAGTACATGTATAAACCAGAACTATGAATGGGTTTTGTACGATACAAAGAACTCATTATAACATCTGACCCACAGTAAGCACCATAAATGTTTGTTATTATAATATTATCTTATTTAAGCATTCCAGACTTTAAAAGAGTATATTAGCTATCCTATGATATACCCAGAATTACCAAAAGATAATGTCCAGCACTCTCAATAGGACAATGTACAATTAATCAGGGCCTTCCAACCTCTTTATTTGCATATTTTATATAACAAATGATTAATTTATTTCTTAAACAGAAGCTTCTGTAATGCAGCTATGGGAAAAATACTACTTTTAAAAAAACAAACTGTCATCATGAAGACACTAAAAAGTAACTTACTATTAGAAGCAGAAAACAAAAATATTTTTAACTGTTATGACTACTAATGTGCAAGGAAAAAATGGACTGCATAAAATATAGGAAAAATATAAAGAGAGAATAGGCTACTATTAAAAAACAAGAATTTTTTAAAAATGAAAATGGCTTAAAAAAAGAATTGCAGGGAAAGAAATGGAAAGCTTAAAATCTGTACAGGATATGGGAAAAAGTAGAATTTAAAATGATAAAAAATGAGGCAATGACATAGAAGACACTTGAGAGCAGTAAGAATACAGAATGTTTAAAAAGGGAAGTAGAGAAGTGAAAACAATAAAGGGGCATTTTCTAACATCCTACTTAATAAGAGCCTGAATGCTTTCACCCTAAAATTGGGAACAAGGCAAGGATATTCAGACTTACCACTCCTATTCAGCATCATGTTGGAAGTCCTTGTCAGTAAAATAAAATAAGAAAAATAAAAGCTGTACAGATTGAAAAGGAAGAAATGAAACTGCCTTTATTCGCAGACAATGTGACTGTCTACAAAGGAAATCACAAAAAACCTATAAGAAAGCTGCTAAAACTAATTAGTGAATTCACCAAGGTTATAGGAGAGAGATCAGTATAGAAAATCTATTGTATTTCCATATACTAGCAATAAGCCATTGGAAAACAAAATTTGAAAAATACTACCAATAGTTCAACAACAACAACAACAACAACAAAAAAGACAGAAAGAAAAAGTACTTAAGGTACAAACCTAAGAAAATATGTACAGGATTGATATGCTGAAAACAAAAGACACTGATAAAAGAAATCAAAGAAGATCCAAATAAATAGATATACTCAATACTTGTTAAAAAGTCATTTCTCAATAAAGTTATTTCCAAATTAAACACAACCCCAATCAATACCCCAGCAGGATTTTTTACAGACATACAAAAGCTGATTTTCAAATGTATACGAAAAGGCAAAGAAACTAGGATTGCTCAAACAATTACGAAAAAGAAGAAAAAAGTCAGTGGGTTCATAATACCTGATTTTAAGACTTACTATTAAGCTATAATAATTAAGGCAGTGTGATATTGGCATAGACAAATAGGTCAATGAAATCAAAGAGAGATTCCAGAAAAAGACTCACACAAAAATATCAAATGTTAGACAAACACATTGTAATTCAATGACAAAATGATAATTTTAACAACAAATCACATTGAATCAAATGAACATCCACACGTAGAAAAAATGAACTTTGACCTGCACTTTCTGTGTCATACAAAATTAACGTTAAATGGATTTTAGATCTAAACATAAAATATATATATGTAAAACATTTAGAAGAAAACAAAAGAGAAAATATTTGTGTCATGATTAGGCTGCAAATTCTTAGAAAACAAAAAGTAGGATCACGAAAAGAGAAAAAAAAAAAAAAAACAACAGATTTCATCAAAGTTAATGGTTTTGTTCTGGGAAAGATACTGTTAAAGAGAATGAAAACGAAAACTACGGATTACGAGAAAATATGTGCAAATCATATATCTCATAGAAGACTTCTAGAGAATATACAGATGCTCCTTGACTGACAATGGGCTTATGCCTCAATTAATCTACTGTAAGTTAAAACATAATAATTGACAAATGCATTTAATACACTTAATCTACCAAACATCACAGCTTAGCCTAGCTGACCTTGGACATGTTCAGTATACTTACATTAGCCTATGGTTGAGCCAAATCATCTAATACAAAGCCTATTTGTTCATCAATACATAACATTTTTGCATATTTATGAGATATGTGGGATATTTTCTTATATGCATAGACTGTGTAATGATCATGTCAGGGTATTTAATATATTCACCACCATGAGCATTTATCATTTGTGTATGTTCAGAACATTTCACTTCCTCAATTCTAGCTATTTTGAAATGACCAATATATTGATGTCAACTATAAGCACCATACTAAACGATCAAACATTAAACTTATTACTTCTGATTATATGTTTGTACCCATTAACCAACTTCCATTCATCCACCCTCCGGCCCCACATCCCATGCATCCTTCTGGGACTCTGCTGACTACCATTCTACTCTCTATCTTCATGACATCAACTTGTTTAGCTACCACACAGGAGTGAGTGCCTGTTATATTTGTCTGTGTCTAGCTTATTTCATGTAACATAATGATCTCTAGTTCTATCCATGTTGCTGCAAACAACACTTCATTCTCTTCTATGGTTGAATATTATTCTCGTGTGTAATTATACCAAATTCCCTTTATTCATCCATCCACTGATGGACACTTAGGTTGATTTCTTACTGTTGCAATAAACACAGGGGTACAAATATTTCTTTAATATGCTGATTTCCTTTCCTTTGAATATATACCAAATAGTGGAATTACTGGACTGTGTGGTAGTTCTAATTTTAGTTTTTTGAGAAATCTCCATACTGCTTTTGCATAATGGCTGTACTAATATACACTGTCACCAAAAGCATATGAGAGTTCCCTTTTCTCCACATCCTCACCTGCATCCATTATTTTTTTCTCTTTTTAATAGCCATTCTACCTGGGGTAAGATGATACGGCATGTTTGGTTCTGACTTGCATTTCTCTGATAATTAGTGATGTTAAGCATTTTTTCATATACCTATAAGCCATTTATATATTGTCTTTCAAGAAGCATTTGTTTAGATCCTTTGTCCACATTAAATGGGATTAGTTCTTTTGCAGTTGAGGTGTTTAAGTTCCTTGCATATTCTGGATATTAGTCATTTGCTAAGTCAATAGTTTGTAAAATTGTCTCCCATTTGTCAGGTTGGGTCTTCATTTTGTTGATTGTTTCCTCTAATGTACAGAAGATTTTTAGTTTAATATACTTCCATTTGTCTATTTTGGGTTTTTTTGGTCCATGTTTTAGGAATGTCAGCCATAAAACTTTTGCCTAGACAAATGTCCTGGAGTGTTTCTCCTATTTTCTTCTAGTATTTTAATAGTTGTGGGTCTTAGGTTTAAGTCTTTAAGTCTTTAATCGATTTTGAGTTGATTTTTTATATGGTGAGAGAGAAGGGCCATTTCATTCTTTTGCATAGTTATCCAGTTTTCCTAGCACCATTTATTAAAGGTGGTGTCCTTTCCCCAGTGTATGCTCTTGGCACCTTTGTAATAAATCAGTTGGCTATAAATACATGGGTTTACTTCTGGGTATTTTATGCTGTTCCATTGGTATATAGTCTGCTTTCATATCAACACCATGCTGTTTTGGTTACTATAGCCTTGTAATAAATGCTGAAATCAGGGAAGATGATGCCTCCAGCTTTGTTCTTTTTGCTTAGGATTGCTTTGGCTATTTGGGTTATTTTTTGGTTTCACACAAATTTTAAGATTATTCTGTTTCTGACAGGGACTAGACTCTTAAAATGGAGCCATGCTCCAGTTGCCTAAGACTCAGGGGGTGCATAGAATCCAGCAAGAGCACCCTTTCTAGAGCAATGCCATTGCACGAACTTCAGGGAGCTCCCTGTGCCAGTCTTGGGGCCCATGGGGTTCAAGAACTCCCCCACAGTTAGGATTACAGGAGTCTGCAGCAAGAATGTGGACACCTAGGGATCTCTCACTTACCCCAACTCTACACTGAGGAGCCTCTCCAGGCTTCTGGTTGATCCTAGCAAGGCTGTCCACCTCTCCTCCCTCTCCTCAGGTGTTTCCGGTCACTTCTCTGCTGAACTCTAGCATTCTCTTTTAGACGATTTATTTAAAGTGTGATTACCTACTCACTATTTTGGTTCTTCTTTGTGGAGAAGTGTCCTGTGTCTCTAGTCAGCCATCTTCAAAAGCCTCCAAAAAAAGGAGTATCTATGTACCACACATCACTAGCCCAGGAAGAGATCAAAAGTAAAAGTATGTCGAAATTGCAATAGTTTTGCACCACTGTAAAATCTAAACTTAAGTCAGGGACCATATCAGACAATTTTCTGACTCTATAACAGTGTGAAAGCAATATGTATTCAGTAAAAACTATACTTCAAATTTTGAATTCTTGGGCTAGCAATTCTATTTTCCTGGGCTAGCAATATGTATGATATTCTCTCGTGATGCTGGGCAATGGCAGCTAGCTATAGCTTCCAGTCAGTCATGTGATCACAAGGGTAAACAACTGATTCTCTAGAGTGTACTCTATTTTTGACCTAGGATATTTTCAATTTGCAACAGGTTTATCAGGATGTAAGGCCATTGTAAGTTGAGGAGCATCTGTGTTTCTTTCGCCTGACTCTACCTCTCAAATCAAAATATTATCACTTTAAAAACTCTTCAGGTGTAATAATTCATGCCATACATTACTGAAAAACATATTTAAGATAGTATGTTTTATACCTTATAGGGAGCCAGAATTCTCTGCCTGAACTTTTCAACTGTTTCTTGACCCATAGAAGACCACGTATTGACAAATGCTTCAGCTTTGTCTTGTCTAAGATGAATGTTCTCTAATTGCTGCTGCAAAGCTGCTGGCTTCACATTGTGATATACTGCCTATTAAAAAGAAAAAAAAATTACATATGTCCCTCATCTTCATACAGAAACCTTAAACTATAATAAGTACAAAATTATTTTTAAATGACTTAAGTCAAAAAAAAATAATAATAACCTCATGGTCCTATTACAGACATTTTTGGTTATTTTACAAATAATAAAATATATGACCAAGAGCTGGAAGATTCAAGATTAAATGGCCTAAATTATTCAAGATGATTTTTTTTTTCATTTTTGCCTATGCTTTAAGTAATCCTAAATCCACTTAATAACCAAAAAACTTCTTCTTTGCTTTGGCTATGTAAATAGTACCTAATTAAGATTTCATTTATTTCACTTAATCATTTCAAATAAGTATACAACAGTTTTGTTTCCCAACTAACAATTTTTTTCCAAGAAGCACTTTCTCAAAATTACCTTATCTATCAATTTTCTACAGGCTATATAATTAAAAGTTGTAAAAAATTTTAACAGTGATGCCAGTTCTGTTCCTTACATTATTCTGGAACACCATGCTATGCTGTCCTACTCAATGATCCTTTTCTCTTACTGAACACCCACCAAAAATTAGAACCGCATTTATCTTTGTGATCTATAATGTATGTAGGGCTGTAGTAGATAACTGCCAGCTTGTCCTCTTAATATGTTCATTAAAATGCTCATGAAGTTACAAAACTATTTAAACTTTTATTTCACAAATATTATTTTTAATCAACCAACAAGAATTTATGAGGATCTATTTTAAGCCCACCAATGTGTTAGGCTTATATAAGATACACAAAAATATGATCCTGCTCCCCACAAATTAGAATCTGGTGAAGGAGGCATAACTAACACATATGAACTGCTGAAAGACTAACAGTGTGCTCTACTGTGATGAGCCAAGGATTTTTAAAAATCCAAATAAAGGAAGACTGAAAGTATAAGGGGTCACAGCTCAAGTAAAGGAGATGAGCCTTGAATAGCAGCTTAAATCATGAAGTGAATTTAGATGAGAAAAAGGGATGCAGAAGGCAGCTTAGTAGCACATAACATGACAATACTTCTTTTCTAAATGTCTGTCTTACCAGCCTAGTCAATACATCCCCCAAATCATTTAATATCTTAAGTAAAATACGTCCATTTTTCCATTATACCAAGTACTAACAAATTAAAATCTTTCATAACTGTCTCAAATCAATGAAGTCTCAATTCATATTTTCAAATACTTTATAATATTCAGGTATTTTTACATTGAAATTGTTAACTAAAATATATTCACAGCTTCCATCTTGCATACTTTTTAATTAAAAAAACAGAATGTTAAAGATATCATAACAATACAAATATGTAGTAAACAAATCATGGTTAGAAAATTTGAGGCAACAAAAATACCTGTTCTAAAATAAATGATATTGTTTCAAGAACTAGGTGAAGATCTTGTTTCTCTAGAGAAAATGCCACTTGAAGTTTTTCTTCCTCTTCTTCACTGAAACTGCTCTCAGCCTATAATACAAATAGCAATTTATTAGCACATATTCAGACATTCAAAATTCATACTTGACAGAAGATTCATTTATTCGTATATGAGATGAGAACTTTAAAGGAAAATACATGGTGAAAAGAAATTGATGTGGATGTAAATTTATAAAATGTATGATGCTCATTTCTAGACCTTTGTAAACAAAATAAATTAGATTAAACAAATATCTTGCGGTGACTCAGAGCCCTGTGCTAAGGGGCTCATGTATCCTAAAGAACTGCTGAGATACATGGATGATTTTTAACTAGAGCAAAAACAAATCTAAGACTTCTGTCCTTTTATGTTTCTTGGGTCTGATTGTCATAACTCTTCCATTTCATCTCATGATCAGCAGTCATTTCTTAAAGCTGCCTACATGCCCCATGACAGCATCTTCAAACCAACCCCCAGTTTGCTATTTTTAGTGTGCCATGGTCAGGAACCCAGAGAAATGACCTCTCAAAACTAGATATACAGCACTGTTACCTCAACAGGCTTCGTGTGAGGGCCTCAAAGTCTCTCCTATGAAGCCAAGTACATGAGTTTTTTTATTGCATGAGCTGTGACAGTTATTTTTGAAGTGCAAAGGCCACGAATGTTTATTTCTAAGTTCCCAGCTATAGAAGTTCATCTGACTTCCATTAGTATTTCCCAATGCAAACTGCTGGCACGCTGAATGAGACAATTCTTTGTGCAGGACTGCCCTAAACACTGCAAAATATATATATTTTTTGAGACGGAGTCTCGCTCTGTCACCCAGGCTGGACTGCAGCGGTGCAATCTCGGCTCACTGCAAGCTCCACCTCCCGGGTTCACGCCATTCTCCTGCCTCAGCCTCCCAAGTAGCTGGGACTACAGGCACCTGCTACCACGCCGGGCTAATTTTTTGTATTTTTAGTAGAGATGGGGTTTCACCATGTTAGCCAGGATGGTCTCGATCTCCTCACCTCATGATCCGCCCATCTCGGCCTCCCAAAGTGCTGGGATTATAGGCGTGAGCCACTGCGCCCGGCCAACACTGCAAAATATTTCTAAAGTCCCTGGACATTAAATACCAGCAGCAGCCTCCACACATTGTAACAAACAAAGAAACAAAATATCCATGTATTTGTATATGCCAGGATGAGCCAGGAATATGGCCAAAGAGGACTCCCAGATCCATAATCTGGCATGCCCACATTCTATACCTAAGTTGTCTTTGTTCCCTCATACTGATTCCTACTCGGGATTCCAAGGAATCAGTCTGGACAAAAACATATCTTCTGCCCATAAACAGATCAAACTTGGTAAAATAAAAGTACCAGTAGAGGCACAACAAAATCCCAAAACCTCTTCACCAATCTGCTTGCCTCAGTTTCACTATTCTAAGAATTCTGCCTCAAGGCAAAGGCCAACTTGATGAAGTCGGGGCACATAAAAGAAAGTTGGCAGATCCTGAAATGCAGTGCAAACTTGACTGAAGAGCCCTTATCAAAAGAGGAGCCCTTCTAAAAGATGATCCCCTGAAACTGTACAGGAGAAAAACAATTACACCTTTCCTGACATTTTCTTAGCAGGCAAGTATTCACATACATGTTTCTTTATTTAAAAGTACCTGGACATTAAATGCCAGCAGGACCGGTAACTTCACTTTTCAACAAGCACCTCTATTCCTCTCCACTCCCCTACCTCTGATGACAAAGCATTCAAGCTCCTCCATGGAATTCTTCAGCCACTCAGTTAACTCTAAGATAGATACTAACTCATTCTCAACTCCATACATGACTGAGAATGTCAAAGACAAACATCACAATTTTCTGTGCAAGTGCTCCATTCTCCCTCAGTGTGAAGAACAAAAGATGTGTGTAAGAGTTTCTTGTCCCATATTGTTACACACAAGCAAGCACCCACCAGCTCAAGAAATAAAGCAGAATATCTGTATAGCCCACATCATTCGCTTTTGGGCCAATTTATGAAATGTTCTATACCCTTTCTTGAGGTTTCGTGTAATAAGGCACAGAGTTACGGAGCCAAGCTGCCTTACTAGCTAGCTGTGTGACCTTGGGAAAGTTACTTAACCAATCTCTGTCTCTATCTTGGTTACCTCATAGATAAAATGAAGATGACCAGAGATGACCACAGTACCTACTTTTTCAAGTTGCCGTAAGGATTAGATGAGCTAGTAACACAAAGCCATTAGCATCACACCAGTGAAAAAGAAACCAATGTAACTTTATGAATAGCAAATACCACAGAATGTTGCTGCTATCATTGCAGTTTCTCCTTTCTCTCCATCCACATCACAAATTCCTTAGAAAAAGGAATATATTATAGAAGACTGAGGTTTGTTTTGTGTTTTCCACAGCAAGGAAAACAATTAACTCTAAGAATATTTACTGAGTGCCAACTATACTAGTAGCAATGTATTAGGAATGGGAACTATAAAGATGAGTAAGACATAATCCTCAAGATATTTAAAACCAGAGGAAGACCCATTAATAGGTTTAAGGGATTTGGTTGCCTTCTAATCATGAAACAAATACTTATGAGGCAGTACTAAAATTAGGTGAGAATGAATTAAAGCACAGAAGAAAGAACAAATTGCTGAGCCTGAGAGTGTGAAATCCTTGAAGGATGAACAGGTACTCAGTAAAGAGAAGAAGGCCATTTATAGGCAAGGGAAAGAATATATGCATAGATACATTGCTGAAAAAGTTCATGGCATGTTGTAGTAAATAGGCACCATCCAGTGTAACTGGAGCACTTACAAAATGAGACTGTAGACTGCAACCATATTATAATGGGACTTGTACACAATGTTAAGCATTTTAAACTTTTCTCCATGGGGCAATGGATAGTCACTGATGGTTTTGAACACTGTGAAAATTATAATCCACCTTTGTTTTAGGGAAAAAAAAATTAGAAAGTAATTTACATAGTATTATGAAGCAGTAGAAAACAAGAAGACTATAGGCAGGGAAATCAGTTTGAAGGTAACTATTGTCATCTAAAAAACAGGTAATAAGGATTTGACCTAGAATTGTGAGAACTTGGATTTGAAAGACACTTCGAAGGGGAAAGGCATGGTTTTGAGGCTGGCTCTTGGCGACGAAAAAGAAGAGGAAAGAGTAAGAGTCTTGGTTCTCAGGATGATGATACCCGGCACTGCATAGAGCAGTTAGTGTGTGCTCCATAAATACGTCAGATGGAATCAAATTTTTATAACTTGATAAATTAACTTGGATTGGGCCAGGTAGAGAAT
Organism: Macaca nemestrina; assembly: GCF_043159975.1. Classification (NCBI taxonomy): domain Eukaryota; kingdom Metazoa; phylum Chordata; class Mammalia; order Primates; family Cercopithecidae; genus Macaca; species Macaca nemestrina. Next base: position 64,217,779 of record NC_092130.1, read on the forward strand.
TACAAAGCATTCGCATGTCCAAAACAACCATACCCTTAAAATAAAAGTGAAAGAAGAACAAAATTAACTGAAAGATTAAATACTAGTTGATAGAAAAAAACACAGAATTATTTTTAAGGGGAAAAATCAAACCAAGACATCAGAATTTTTCCCTAAAGTAGATTTTGTAGAACATTAGTCCCAAAATACATACCAAAATAAAACAGATCCAAGGTCAAAACACATTTGGAAAATGTTACCTGCCATAATCACCCTCACATACGTACCACAAACACTAGCATCTAAAATACTCTGAAAAGTTCCATAATTTAAAAAATTTAACTTTATTGAAGACAGAGTTTCTCAAACTTTTGACCACAAAACATTATCAAATCTTCCACAGAACCAGTGTCCCTAAGAACATACTGGAAAAGTTATGGCTTTGCAAAAAGTTCTCCAAATAATCAGACTTTCAATTAAATCAGAAGGAAGATTACAAGGTGTGGAAACACAAAAATACAAACCTTCAGGTGAAGTTTCTGAAGAATCCGAGTGAGCAACCGTGGAAATCTTCCTATATCTATTGCATTGATCAGTGACACTGCTTTCTTCATGCTAAAGAAAATTATAAAACAAAGTTGTAAAATGAGCTTTCCAAGTTGAACTGTACTTTCTATAGTTATCTTAAGTTTTCATTCCAACAACTCTGATTGCTGTATGGTAAATCTGAGTGAAATAAAGAAAAACAGATGACAGCCAGCAAAAAGGGCAGGGCAACCTGAACATTTCCAAAAAGATGCCCCCAAAATTACTTCTGCTGAAAAGGTCCATTTGGCAAATTTTCTCTTGCTTTTGGGCAAACCAAAGTACTAGGGAAAGCTTGTACTCTGCAGCGGAAGAGCATTAATCTAGTAGAGTGTTTATATAACCACTTAACCCAAAAACGGAACTCTGAAAGTGGTGGGAGGAGAGGAATAGCAATTATGGCAATTACACCAAAAACTTAAAGAATACTACAAGGCAAGTAACTTTTCAAATACTATGTACAAAATCATTTGGGGTCACTAAGGACATAGTTATTTTAAAACCCTCTTTCGATTGTAATAATCAACTTCATTATTACAATAATAATCAATTTTGAGATAGGGTCTCGCTCTGTCACCCAGGTTGGAGTGCAGTGGCATGAGCTCACTTCACTACAGCCTCTGTCTCCTGGGTTCTAGGAATCCTCGTGCCTCAGCCTCCCAAGTAGCTAGAACTACATGCACAGGCCACAACGCTGGCTAATTTTTGTATTTTTTGTAGAAATGGGTTTCGCCCTGTTGCCCAGGCTGGTCTCTAACTCCTGAGCTCAATCAGTCCTGCGGTGGCTCACGCCTATAATCCCAGCACTTTGCAAGGCCAGGGAGGACGTATCACCTGAAGCAAGGAGTTCCAGACCAGCCTAGCCAACACAGTGAAACCCCATCTTTACTAAAAATACAAAAAAATTAGCTGGGCAAGGCAGTGGGCGCCTGTAATCCCAGCTACTTGGGAGGCTGAGGGACGAGAATCGCTTGAACACAAGAGGGGAAAGCTGCAGTGAGCCAAGATGGCGCCATTGCCCTCCAGCCTGCACAAGAGGGAAACGCCTTCTCAGGAAAAAAAAAAAAAAAAAGAGACATCTGCCCGCCTCAGTCTCCCAAAGTGCTGGGATTACAGGCATGAGCCACAGCACCTGTCCTGTAACAATCAACTTTAAATGATGTGATGAGAACAATTCTTTACTGCACCATATTGGATACTGTTTACTGATGTAGCAGTGTTCCCCAAGACATTGGTATGAGGAAAGAAACTGGCAATCAGAACCAAAGTGAGGCAGGAAAATAGGGTCGGGAGGCTGGGAACATAAGGCTGATTCACACTTCAGCTATGACAGGAAATGTCCTCTATATAGGGCATAGGCGGAGTAAATGACTTTGTAACTTTACTTCATCCTCTTCATTTACATAGGGAGAACACCAAGTAACCAATGGAATCCTCTAGAGGTTATTTAAATTCCCAAAAATTCTGTAGGGGCCCTTCAGCCCCTATGCTCAGGCAACTTCCACACTGTAGAGTGTAGTTTCATTTTCAATAAATTTCTGCATTCTTTCCTCGCTTTGTTTGTGCGTCTTCTCCAGTTCTTTGTTCAAGACGCCAAGAACCTGGACACCCTCCACTGGTAACAAAAGGAATCCAGGAAGAAGGAAAAACTTTAAAATAACTCTTTTCTTCTGGAAGATTCCTGCCCAATTCAAGCACAAAGAAATTATTTCCGAACACTATTTTGCCCATATACTTCAGTACTTTTTCTGTATCCACACACTACCTGCACTATTACTTATTTTTTCACAAATTAAGTCTTTTTTTACTTAAATAATGTTAAAGGGGAACTGTATGTCACCACCATGGACAACCAGCTTAATTTACCATAAGTAGAAATTAACTAAAAATTTGTTTAAAATGCAAACAAAAGCAAATGCTACCAAAGCCAGGCTAGATTCTGTTACCAATCAAAAATTCGGTCCCATATTCGATCCTGACTTAAAAGGGGTATTAACACATGTTGGTCCAGCACCAGTGTGAGCCTTTCTCACCACAGGGTCCGAACGGGAACTGAAATCGGAAACGGAATACCGTCCCACGTGATTCAGCAGCACTCAAGGCAGCGCCCGGAAACTTCTGATACCAAACTCCGCAAACAGTGACGCAGACCTCATGCTTGCAGACCACACGCTTCCATACAGACCTCAGCTGCCAAGCGCACTGTGAGCCCCACAGGTGGACCACCGTGAAGGTAAAGGCGCTACACGGCCCCACGCACTCCGCAGACCCAGCGTCGCGACCTCGGCAGCCCACCCCACCCAACCGGGTCCGCCGCGGCGGCCAGGCGGCAGGCAGCAAGGTCAGCCTTGTGCGAGCCCGCTACCGCAGGAGCTTAGCGGATCAGCTACCTGGGGCTCTCCCGTAGGATCAGCGCCGCCGGCACCGCCATCCTCGACTTTCTCGCACTGCCGCCGTCTGTCAGCTGCGCCGAAGCCAGCCAATGGAGGCCGCGGCGGACGGAAAGCCGGAAGGCCCAAGCCGCGCCGCGGCCGCTTTAGAGCTCTGGGGCTCCTGCGACCCCGGCGGCCGGAGACCTGTCCCGCAGTCCTGGAGGGCGGAGAGGGCGGCCCAGTTGTCCTCCCGACACTACAATCGTGTTGGACTTAAGTCTGTGCATATATATGTCTTTGTATTTATGTATTATATATGTATGTACATACGTGGACAGGTGTGTGTGTGTGTGTGTGTGTGTGTACGTGGACAGGTGTGTGTGTGTGTGTGTGTGTGTGTGTGTGTGTGTGTGTGTGTGTGTGTGTGTGTGTGTGTGTGTTTAATAGGGCCGGTTTAAGCAAGTCCATATACAGACCTGGATAGATATGTGTGTGTATGTATGTGCATATATATATATTATTTTTAATAGGGCAGGTTTAAGCAAGCCCATGTGTACATGCTTGATGCTTGGATACGTGGTGTGTGCGTGTGTGGGTATAGTTTTTTAATAGGGCAGATTTAAGTGAGCCTGTGTGTACATACTTGGATAGGTAATGTGTGGGTTCCAGCGTTTGGCCTGCGGAGAGGCAGGCGGTTCAGCCAGCTCCCCTGAGCCTGCCCAGGAAGCTGCGCATCACCCCTCAGGAGAGGTGGTGCCTCCAATTCCACCCTAAGCACTGTGCCATCACCCCCTCCTGTATCTGCATCTGCAGGGCTTGTAGTATGTACGTTCAATTCCTTCAGCAATGTTCAATGAATGAGCGCCTACTGTGTACCAAGCGCTGTTCTAGGCACGGGAGATACAAAAGGCCAAAATTCCTGCTCTCAGGGTTTGCCAGCAGTCTAAATGGACAAGTATTTGTTGCACCCTTCTTTAGAGTCTGACACTGCAGAGCAGGGGAGATGAATCGCTGCAGTGAGTAATGTCAAGGACCTCATCCAAGACTAGGGAGACACCATGTTTGCATAAATACCTTGATCTGCCTTTGAGAAAAACATGGAGTGAGTTAAAGGAATTCAGATGTGGGAGCAGTGAAAGGCATCAGAGGTAAGATCAGGAAAAGCTTCCTAGGGCAGGTGGCAAATGCGGTGGGTCTGCAGAGGTGTGGAGGTGTGGAGGGTGAGGCAATGTGTTTCAGGTCAGTAGAGTAGAAGGACGGTTTGACGTTTGAAGAACAGGAATTTAGACTAGAAAAAGCCTTTAATGACTGGTTGTGGCATGTGCACTTAATCTGGTGAGAAATGGGTAGCCATTAAGTTGTTTTTTGTATCCATTAAATGTTTTGAAGCAAAGAAATTTTGCAATGGGAGTTGGTTTTTTTGAAGGTTGCTGTCAGCAGAATGATGATTGGAGTGGAAAGAGGTAAGCAGGAGGGCTACCTGGAAACTACTGCAATAATCTATGGAAAGCAATAAAATCCTGTGGTACTAAAAAGGCATTGGTGAATTAAAAGATAGTGGATGGATTAGTTACATTTCAGCAGTAGAATATTCAAGAGCTGCCAAAAAATTGAATTTAATTTTCCTTCCTAATTATGTTTTACTTAAATTATTATTTAAATTAGTTGGCATTCCTGGAGCAGCCCAAGAACAACCTAACTGAAAGGAGAAACCAGATTGCAAATTAAATGTGAATAATCTCCACATGGATAATTGAGTCAAGTATACAATGTGTTGAACACATACAAATACATTTACTTCCACAACACTCTACAGTCCCCAATGTATGCATATCTGAAAAAGATGTATGTGAATCTACATAAATTATAGGTCTCTGATCCAAACACAGATTACCTCATCTGCAACTTAAAAGGGTCCCAGTTCCCTCATTCTTTGAATCATTTCCCTTTGGTCTTGATTCCTTTCCTAAAGTAGAACCACTAACCAACTAAAACTGTTTCAAATCCCTAATGAAGTTCACCCTCTGATTGCCTTAAAAATATACAGCCAGAATTTTGAGCAAAAGAGCATCAAGATAGCTCAAATCCCAAATCCGTGTAACCTTGGACAAAGTACTTAACCTCAACAAGTTTCTCATTCTCAATCTGTAATGGGGATAAGAATAATGTCTGTTCCTCTGGATCTTAATGCGATTTAAATAATGTGACGTATGTAAAAGAAATACTCTACCCTCCTTAGAACACAAAACCCAGACCTCTTAAGGTTTTCACAAAAGCAAGTCTCCAGTAGACACAGAGGCCACTTACTCTAATTCTCTTCATTTTCAATGATGGACTGATTACTTCTTATTGCCACGTGTTTCTATAAAGGCGTGATGCTGTGAATAGTTTCACACCTCAAATGAGAACCTCACCCAAGACATTTCTGCATTCTCTGGAGTATAGGCATCTATGTCCATGAAAAGTCCTTTTAGTTGTCTGCTATTATTGTGTGGGAGTCTTAAGTGTCTTCGTAGGCTCTTCAAGAACTTGCTTTAGAATGTGGGTGCTCCTATATTGGGTGCATATATATTTAGGATAGTTAGCTCTTCTTGTTGCCTTGATCCCTTTACCATTATGTAATGCCCTTCTTTGTCTTTTTTTATCTTTGTTGGTTTAAAGTCTGTTTTATTAGAGACTAGGATTGCAACCCTGGCTTCTTTTTGCTTTCCATTTGCTTGGTAAATATTTTTCCATACCTTTATTTTGAGCCTATGTGTGTCTTTGCACGTGAGATGGGTCTCCTGAATACAACACACCAATAGATCTTGCTTCTTTACCCAATTTGCCAGTCTGTGTTTTAATTGGGGCATTTAGTCCATTTACATTTAAGGTTAATATTGTTATGTCTGAATTTGATCCTGTCTTATGATACTAGCTGGCTATTTTGCCCATTAGTTGATGCAGTTGCTTCATAGTGTCGATGGTCTTTACATTTTCATATGTTTTTGCAATGGCTGGTACTGGTTGTTCCTTTCCATGTTTAGTGCTTCCTTCAGGAGCTCTTATGAGGCAAGCTGGTGGTGACAAAATCCCTCAGCATTTGCTTGTCTGTAAAGGATTTTATTTCTCCTTCGCTTATGAGGCTTAGTGTGGCTGGATATGAAATTCTGGGTTGAAAATTCTTTTCTTTAAGAATGTTGAATATTGGCCCCCACTCTCTTCTGGTTTGTAGGGTTTCTGCAGAGAGATGTGCTGTTAGTCTGATGGGTTTCCCTTTGTGGGTAAGCTGACTTTTCTCTCTGGCTGCCCTTAAAATGTTTTCCTTCATTTCAGCCTTGGTGAATCTGACTATGTGTCTTGGGGTTGCTCTTCTCAAGGAGTATCTTTGTGGTGTTCTATGTATTTCCTGAACTTGAATGTTGGCCTGCCTTGCTAGGTTGGAGAAGTTCTCCTGGATAATATCCTGAAGAGTGTTTTCCAACTTGGTTACATTCTCCCCATCATTTTCAGGTACACTAATCAAACATAGGTTTGGTCTTTTCACATAGTCCTATATTTCTTGGAGGCTTTGTTCGTTCCTTTTCACTCTTTTTTCTCTAATCTTGTCATAATGCTTTATTTCATTAAGTTGATCTCCAATCTCGGATATCCTTTCTCCCACTTGATTGATACAGCTACTGATACTTGTGTATACTTCACAAAGTTATCTTGCTGTGTTTTTCAGTTCCATCAGGTCATTTATATTCTTTTCTAAACTTGTTATTCTAGTTAACAGTTCCTGTAACATATTATCAAGGTTCTTAGCTTCTTTGCATTGGGTTAGAACATGCTCCTTTAGCTCAGAGGAGTTTGTTATTACCCACCTTCTGAAGCCTACTTCTATCAATTTGTCAAACTCATTCTCCATCCAGTTTTGTTCCCTTGCTGGTGAGGACTTGCGATCCTTTGAATGAGAAGAGGCATTCTGGTTTTTGGAATTTTCAGCCTTTCTGCACTGGTTTTTTCTCACCTTCGTGGATTTATCTACCTTTGGTCTTTGATGTTGTTGACCTTCAGATGGGGTTTTTGCATGGGTGTCCTTTTTGTTGATGTTGATGCCATTGTTTTTTGTTTGTTAGTTTTCCTTCTAACAGATCCCTCTTCTGCAGGTCTGCTGGAGTTTTCTGGAGATCCACTCCAGGTGCTGTTTGCCTGGATATCACTAGCAGAAGCTGCAGAACAGCAAAGATTGCTGCCTGCCCCTTCCTGTGGAAACTTTGTCCCAGAGGGTACCCACCAGATGACAGCTGGAGGTGTCTGTCTACCCCTGCTGGGAGGTGTCTCCCAGTCAGGAGGCATGGGGGTCAGGGACCCACTTGAGGAGGCAGTCTGCCCCTTAGCAGAGCTCAAGTGCTATGCTGGGAGATCCACTTCTCTCTTCAGAGCCAGCAGGCAGGAATGTTTTAAGTCAGCTGAAGCTGCACCCACAGCCACCCTTTTCCCCAGGTGCTCTGTCCCAGGGAGATGGGGGTTTTATCTATAAGCCCCTGACTGGGGCTGTTGCCTTTCTTTCGGAGATGCCCTGCCCAGAAAAGAGGAACCTAGAGAGGCAGTCTGGCTACAGTGGCTTTGCCAAGCTGTGGTGGGTTTGCACCCAATTGGAACTTCCCGGCAGCTTTGTTTACCCTGAGGGGAAAACCGCCTACTCAAGTCTCAGTAATGGTGGACGCCCCTCTGCCCACCAAGCTCAAGCATCCCAGGTCGACTTCAGACTGCTGTGCTAGTAGTGAGAATTTCAAGTCAGTGGACCTTAGTTTGCTGGACTCCATGGGGGTGGGATCCACTGAGCTAGACCACTTTGCTCCCTGGCTTCAGCCCCCTTTCCAGAGGAGTAAACAGTTCTGTCTTGCTGGCATTCCAGGCGCCACTGGAGTACAAAAAAAACTCCTGCAGCTAGCGAGGTATCTGCCCCAATAGCCTCCCAATTTTGTGCTTGAAACCCAGGGACCTGGTGGTGTAGGTACCCAAGGGAATCTCCTAGTCTGCAGGTTGCGATGACCCTGGGAAAAGAGTAGTATCTGGGCCGGATGGCACCATCCCTCATGGCACCGTCCCTCACGGCTTCCCTTGGCTAGGGAAGGGAGTTCCCTGGCCCCTTACGCTTCCGGGGTGAGACAATGCCCCACCCTGCTTCTGCTCACCTTCTGTGGGCTGCACCCACTGTCTAACTAGTCCCAATGAGATGAACCAGGTACCTCAGTTGGAAATGCAGAAACTACCACTTTCTGCATTGGTCTGGCTGGGAGCTGCAGACTGGAGCTGTTATTCGGCCATCTTGCCAGCCAAGTAAAATATCCATTGCAAACTTTTATGAAGTCCACCTTTTATTACATTCTGTATTAGCCTGACTTTTCTAGAAAATAAGCCTAACTATTATACATGCTCAATTGGGAACTATAATTGCAAGGGAGTAGGAATGCAGGCAAAAGGAAACTAAGGAAAGGTAGAGAGAAAGCAAATACAGGGTGGCATGTTATCGAACTGGTTACAGCTTCAAAACCTAGCTTATTTCTCAGTACTCTGGGATATTTCCAGAGAGGCTATTCGGAATCACTGTGTCTTAGAACAACATGGGGTTGGAGTGGAAGAAAGAAATTGAACTCTTTCCAATTTTTTCTTTCTTCATCAAAATCTGTCCTATAACTCATGCTCCTGCATTTCTAGGATATGTCACCTGGTGCCTCTAGGCAGCCCCACTGGAAAATTCAGAGCTTCTGTGGGCCCAGTAGAATAGGAACTGAGTCCTGAAGCTATAGCAGAAGAGGAACCCGTGGTTCAATCCCTGCCCATAGCCCCTTCTCAATCCCCCTCCCTCTGCCCTGCCAAGGGTGGCAGTGAGTGACAGGGGCTTTAAACCATGGGACTATCAAGAGTTTCCAGGGGCCATTTTGTCAGGAAAGTAGAACAACATGCTGAAGCCTTGGAAACAAGTGGGGTGAACTTACCTGAGGAGGGACATAACTTAGAGACAGTTATAGCCTTTAGTGGAGTCTCAAAACAAGAGTTGCTTGGGCCCTAACTGCTTCAGTCTTTATTATGCAGCTTTTTCAATTCATATTCACATAATTTTCCCAAAGTACATCATGGCACAACTTGGAGTAAGGTCTGGTGTAGGTCTGGTGTCAGCCTTCCCTGTATCCTGGAAGCTAACGCTTCCTCTGAGTGTGAGCTTTGTCCTGTTTGGAAGGGCTCCTTTGTGGCCTCTACCTACAGCCCCACTGTGTTCTCCCCCTCCCCTCATTAGGCATGATTTATATTTTTGACACCCAGTGAAGTAAAGCCAAGATCTGGGATTTTTTCTCCCAGAAGTCTCCCCCAACCCTAAGGGAACTCTGAAGACACCAGGGAGCCTCACCCAAATCTATCCTTCGACATTCCAGTCCCAAATGCAAATGATTATCTTTGGAGGAAGAGTAACACCTATTCACCCACCAGAATCGTGTCCCCAGAAACCTAGTCCAGCTGAAATGATCTTTTAAGTAAGTTTTTGATATATATTCTCAAATAGGGGGATGCAGGCATTCTATTATGTACCTCAGATTGTTCTGGCAAAGGATTGGCCAACTATGTGACCCAGTTCTTTAACATTATGAAAGCCTGAAGTCCTACAACTTATCCTGAGTTCATCAGATGCATCTAGCAAATAGACATATAAAGGCAGGAGACTAAAACTATCTGCTACCCATGCCTGACTGCCGGACTGACTATAAAACACAAACTTCATATTCAACAGCTTTGTCACATTCACCTGCAGACACTGTTGGCCCAGTTTTCCTCTTTCCCACCCTGCACTGCACATAGTCTTCCTCTCCTTACCGTCACACACATGCAGTTTCTAGCCCTGTTTTTAGCTCTGCAGTCAGCACTTGCCTCATAGGTGTGAGAGAATCAATTGAAGTGGAGCTGAAGAACAGCCTTCTAGATGGTAAACATGTAATTGTTCATTTCACATTGCCTCCCCAGAGTCCTAGGGGGATAAAGTTTTTAAATTACATAATCTTTATTTTTGAGTTATACGTATGTAAATATTCCTGTTTAACATGATACACATAGGGGATAAAGAATGCTTGAACATAATCTATTCTCTGAATATTTGCACAACAGGCTGTACTGTAGAAAGAAGCAAGAAATGGCCAGGCACAGTGGTTCACGCCTGTAATCCCAGCACTTTGGGAGACCGAGGAGGGCAGATCATGAGGTCAAGAGATCGAGACCATCCCGGCCAACATGGTGAAACCTCGTCTCTACAAAAATACAAAAATTAGCTGGGCATGGTGGTACGCGCCTGTAATCCCAGCTACTCAGGAGGCTAAGGCAGGAGAATCGCTTGAATCTGGGAGGAGGAGGTTGCAGTGGGCTGAGATCGTGCCACTGCACTCCAGCCTGGTGACAGAGTGAGACTCTGTCTCAAAAAAAAAAAAAAAAAAACAGAAGCAAGAAACAGAAAGAGAATAGTATCCAGGTTGTAGGCCACATTTTCCCAGAAAAAACAATATTTATGTTCTCCCACCCTTAACCAAATGGAGGGTGGGGAAGAGGATGAGAGGGAAACATTTATTAAAATGTAGCAAAAATACACTTTGTAATATATGAACAGATCCCCTCATAATGTGTTCTCAAACTTAAAGTTGAAAACCATCTCAAATTATCACTCATCCATTTTCATTTGCACCTAGTTTTCCCAGTCCTACTTCCCAGAGGCCTGTGCCATTAACAGGACTGATATTTACACATAGGATGTGTGAAAGACAAAGTGCTTTCTTCAGTAATTTTCACCTGTGAGCACCATTTGAAAAGAATCAGTGGACATGTCAGAGCAAGGCAAGATTACAGACTGCCTTTTACCCCATGGCTAGTAAAAAAAATAAAGAGTAAACACCATAAATAGACAACAGGAAAAAGAAGTCAAATCATTAACAGGAAACAAAGAAGCATAAGTTAATACTACACTTGAAAAATGATCTGATGAGAAAAGAAACAGAACTTCTGCCTTAGCTAAGCTGGATTCTAAAGGTGGTTCCCAACTTTCTGAAACTGTGCTAGGAAAATAAGGTTTCCACAAAACCATGAGAGTTATCTTTATATCCCCAGACTTGGAGAGGAGCAGAATTGGAGGTATACAGTCAGCCAAGAAGAAATCATGGAAAATCCCTGGAGAATATAGATGCCTGAGGCTGACACAGGACTAGCGGAGTCCAGAGGAAGCTCCAGGGGTCACTCTTTTGATGTATCTGAGTGAGGGAAAAAGTAGAGCAAAAAGGCAGAAAAAAAAAATACATCTAATTATCTCAAATGATGAATAGGAAGCTATGAAATTTGAAGATAAAAGAAAAAATTTTAAAAAAAAGACACCCATGCAAAAAGCCAGTGGAAAAGATTACATTGAAGCTACAGTGAAAATAGCCTTCCCTAACCCTCCCTGCCTTAATGTTAACACTGGCTGAAACCCACAGGTGCTCTGATTCTTTCTCTATATTAAGTGGAAATGAAAGAATGAAATGGGGAAGCAAAAACCAGGGCTAACTCAGGAAGAGTCAGAGGTTCCAGTACTCCACAATTAAAGGAGGACTGATCTGAAACCTGGGGGATACCCCATCAGCTATTGGACATGCCTGTACCAGTCAAGTGAATCTTGATACAGGACAGTTGACAAAATCTCAGAGCTAAGAAAGTAAAAACTAAATCCACTAACAAATGCTACCCTCAACCCCAAGCTTTTATTAAATAGCAGAATGGAATATTGAGCCATCAAGCTAGCATAGATGGAAAGACAAATCAATCTCACATTAAAAACAACAAAGAAGACATATCAGAGAAAATAGAGGTCTGGGCAGAGCTGTTCATGCTAAACACAAGTAGGATAGGAAGAAATGCCATGACAGTTGTGTAATAATTTTACAGGAACATATATAAAGGAAAGCTATCGAGTATGCAAAAAACAAAAATTCCACCTGAATGCTCTTGAGATAGAACTTAAGAAAGAAATTAATTCAGTGAAACAAGAGCTAAAAGACAACTTGACAAAATATCAAAATTAGATGTAAAGCACAGAAACCAAAGAAAGAAAGTCAGGACTAAAAACACCATTTCTTGTGATGTAAATTAGAAACTGCAAGGAAAAGACTACACACAATTTTAAACTAAATTATGAACAGAGCAGAGGGGCTATTCATAGTGAATGCAAAGAATGAGACAAACACAAAGTAGATACTAATAACAAAAACCAACCTAAAGATTACTGTGTCCCCAAGGCAAATAACCCAACAAATAGACACAAAAATACTTTCAAATATGATAATAAAGAGTCTGACTCCATTTTTTATGTTTGCTGGCAGATTTCAAGCCCCACCACTCCCTCTTCACCTTCTGCCCCACAGCTGGGCAAAGTGTTAAAGAAGCCCAGGTGTTTCCTTCTCTGGCACTGATGGCAAATTCAAACCACATAAGCCCCTGACTGCATCAGGGAACCCTCATCCTGGCCCGCACCCCAACCACCATAAAGCCCCAGGCCAGTTGACTTTCCCTGCTGTCTTAAGCCGTTTTTGGTTTTGCTTGAGAGTCTGCTCTGCTCTCCCCAGAAAACCTCATTATGTAAGTAATAAATCTTGTTACATACCTCCCTGCTGCATGAATGGCATCATCAGTCTAGACACCTGTATCAGACTGTTTTCACACTGCTGATAAGACATACCCAAGACTGGGCAATTTACAAAAGAAGGAGGTTTAATGGACTCATAGTTCCACGTGGCTGGGGAGGCCTCACAATCATGGCAGAAGGCAGAAGGCAAAAGTCATGTCTCACGTGGCAGCAGACAAGAATGAGCCAAGTGAAAGTGGTTTCCCCTTATAAAACCATCAGATCTCGTGAGACTTATTCACTACCCCAAGAACAGTATGGGGGAACCACCCCCATGATTTAATTATCTCCCACTGGGTCCCTCCCACAACACGAGGGAATTATGGGAGCTACAATTCAAGGTGAGACTTGGGTGGGGACACAGCCAAACCACATCAACACCTAACCAAATTTAGGGTACAAAATCCATTTTGCCTCTGTAGGATGATCAAAACAAATTAATAGAAGACGATTTCTCTGCAATGTTAGAAAAACTGAATATACAGTCTAATGAAAGAGCAAATTATTTTTTGGAAAAACATAGAATATGATGATTCTGGGACAGATTCTGGTAAAATTATCAAATTCCAAGGATAAAGAAAAATTTCTTCAAGCGGCGTGGTGAAAAAAAGCATGTCACTTACAAGAGTAAAATAATCAACAACTTTCAGACTTCTTCATAGCAATGTCTACAAAGTGTTGAGAAAAGTGTATCATGTCCTGCCAACATGCTATTCAATATTAAAGCAAAAGTCAGATCTTACTAAATATGATTGCATTCATAGTTTTCATGGGCTCTTTTTATAAAAACTAATAGTTGAGAACAAGCCAACCAAGAGATTAATGAAAATAAAGAACTCAGGAGCAGAGATGCTGTGACATGTAGTGAACATTAAATCCATATAAAACTAAAATGTAGTTAATTTATGAAGTTAAGTAGAAATGTTGTAATGTTTGATAATATGGAATCAACATATAGCTTAGAGAACTAATTTTTAAATGGACAAAATTGGGTGGAATAAAGTTTTAAGAGTACTTATTTCTTTATCTTTCAAAGCAAATGCTATGAATCAAACGTTCTCTTAAAGAAATACAACAGTACCCCATAAATATCTATACCTACTATGTCCCAACAAAATTTTAAAAAATTAAAATGAAATACATTATTTAAAAAATGAATTGATCATAACTTGTTAAAATGTTTCCATAACCTTTTTTTTTTCTTTTGAGTCGGAGTCTCACTCTGTTGCCCACTGCAGCTCTGCCTCCCGGGTTCACGCCATTCTCCTGCCTTAGCCTCCCGAGTAGCTGGGACTACAGGCGCCCACCACCAAGCCTGGCTAATTTTTTGTATTTTTAGTAGAGACAGAGTTTCACCATGTTGGCCAGGATGGTCTCGATCTCCTGACCTCGTGATCTGCCCGCCTCGGCCTCCCAAAGTGCTGGGATAACAGGCGTGAACCACCACGCCCGGCCCCAGATGTTTCCATAATCTTTTTAAACATTTGCAGAGGTGGCAGTATAGAGAGCTGTAGTCTGAATATGGCTCATGGGCTATAGAAATACTGTGCTTGCTTATTTTGTTTAACCTACTCAGGAGTGACATAAACAATGTAACCAGAGAGATTCTTATTTTGAAAACAATAGAAGAAACTTAATTTTTTAGTTTGCTGCATGAATCGTATAGTCACTATGCCTAAAGGCATTTAAGTTTATGACCCCCATCTTAGAGGAATACTTTAGGGACAAACATTTCTTTGTTAAGGAAACAACTCTCTAATATACAGCAATTTCTATAGTTTCTTTTCCTTCTCTTTTCCACTTTAATAAAATCATTTCTATATATCTGTACCATATATATTAGATATATAGCATATAGATTGTGATCTAGATATAAATATGCATACAGTGATTACTAGAATTAGGTTTGGTTAATGTCCACAATTATTTCAGGCTGGTGAGATTTTCTGTAAGTTTTTACCTTCTCTGTATTACTTAAATTTCCAATGATGAGAATTAATTATTTTCACCATCAGTTACTATTCAAAAGATCATGAAGACAAAGATAATTAGTTATGTGCCCAGGATATTTTATATTAGGTGCTAAAATAGTTTACATGCCAAGAAAAATTCTTTGGGGGACCTAACATTAACATCAGTCTTATGGAAATTTGTAAATAATATTAATTTATTATCATTAAAATATACTTAAGATTTGTGTGTGTTAAATGAAAGATCTAAAGTAAATTATTAATATTATTGCATTTGGAAAAAAGGCAAACATGTATCTCTCCAGTGTGACTGCCTATTTTTTATTTACACAAGATTTTAAAAGGTTTTTTTCTTTACTGTTTGCTTAGATTAGTAAAATAACAAGATGGGTGCAGTTACTTTCCTTCAGGATCAGAGTCAGCGTGGCATTTGCTAAAGACAAAGTGGTTCTTCTAACAAGCCAAAGAGCTCGAGAGGTTCCAATCTGCCCCTTAGAGCCATAGGTAAATACAGATTATTTGAATGACTCTACCGAGTCTCCTCGTTGTTCCAGCATGCCATACCCCTTCTCAGTTCTGTGTCTAGTTTTGTAGTCTCTTCTTTGTAATATACTCTACCCACAGTTCCTACCTCTCCAGAAGGGAATATGTAGAGGTGTTTGGGTTGTTCCAAGGCCTTGCAAATGTTACTGATACATAACAGGAATCACAGTCTCACACAATGATGAATTATCCACCCAAAGTGCCAATAGCATCTGTGTGGAGAAACCAAACCTTCAAGACTTCAAGATCCAACTCAGTTCACACTTCCTAAAATGTACACCACCTACTCATGTTCTTCTCTGGAACTTTGAGAGGGTTTCTTATATGAAGCAAACATTTTAGCAAGTAATTCTATATGATTGCCTTTCTTCATTAGCCAACTGTTGTAAAGGCATAGATCCATTGTAGACTTCTTCAGAGACCTTGTCATGCCCGTTATCATACGGGTGCCTGGGATAGATAAAATAAAACTATTTCAGACCCTTTTACAGTGAAGATTTAACATCTCAGTTGGACAGCCAATTTAGTTAAATGGTATGTCTAAAGGTGCAGAAATCTGTGAATGCTATATTGAAAGAGAAATAGTGTGTATCCCTAAACACATATTTTATGTGATTCCTTGATTTATTCTACTTTGAAATTAGTAAGTTTTATTGAGATCTTGAAAAATGAGTTGCAATACTGTATTTTCATAGCTGTCTTTCCAGAACTCAAGACACTTCACAATACTTTCATGTTTTGACAAACTAATGTTAAAATACTCTGTTCCAGGCCGGGCGCGGTGGCTCAAGCCTGTAATCCCAGCACTTTGGGAGGCCGAGGCGGGCGGATCACAAGGTCAGGAGATCGAGACCACAGTGAAACCCCGTCTCTACTAAAAATACAAAAAATTAGCCGGGCGCGGTGGCGGGCGCCTGTAGTCCCAGCTACTCAGGAGGCTGAGGCAGGAGACTGGCGGGAACCCGGGAGGCGGAGCTTGCAGTGAGCCGAGATCGCGCCACTGCACTCCAGCCTGGGCAACAGCGTGAGACTCCGTCTCAAAAAAAAAAAAAAAAAATACTCTGTTCCAAATGTGTCTATAAAATGTTTTTTTTTTTTCTCATTACTTTTCCTTATTTTTGTATGACAGAATTTGTTCATCAAGGTCAACTTGGTAAATATATAATTGCGGAACATTTGATTTGAGGTATAACTTTAGTGTGAAAGCCTATTAACTCAATCACACCTAGTGCCCCAATCTTGGTTTCTAATATCATTCTCCGATAAAAAGAACCTGGACTTGTTGGAGAAATGGCTGATTCTAGGACTGGGGCAGTAAGTACAGAATGAGCCTGGGACATCTTGTAGTGCAGGGAGTAAGGAAGTGCTGAGAAATTAAAATAAAATGTTAAAACTCATAATGATTCAGATATGTTAAAGGACCATAGAACACAACTGAAAAAAACTCCTAATAACTTAAAACCAAAGAATAAAATAAATATCCACAAGTCCATACTGATATAAACAAATCATTTAATAAATTATTCCATTATTTAAATAATTGAATAATTATTGAATAAATAGGGAGAGAAGACAAAATTTTCTGCATAAAATTACAAATAATTTATATAAATGGCCATCCCTAAAAAGAGGGAAGCGTAACTCTCTACTCCTTCATTACAGGCTACACACAGTGACTTCTTTCCAGAGTGCAGTTTGTAAGGGTGGTAGGGATAGAGTCACTTTACGGTGAAGAATCCTGACAAACACCACCTCAACCAGATGATCAAGGCCACATTATCAGTGATTAATCATGTTGGTAGTAAGTACTCTTGGTATGGTGTCATGAAAATGGCAATTGGTCTTCGTGTCTTCTTCCAGAAGCCCATAATTCTGGTTTCATTATGAGAAAAACATCAGACAAATTCCAGTTTGGGGACATTCTACAAAATACTTGACTAGGAGTCCTCAAAACTGTCAAGGTCATCAAAAACAAGAAAAGCCCAAGAAACTGTCACAGTCTAGAAGAGCCTAAAAAGACATGATGACTAAATGTAATGTGGTATTTTCAATGGGATCCTGGAACAGAAAAAGGACATTGGGCAATAACTAAGAAATACAGATAAAGCGTGGACTTTGGCTAACAATAATTTCTTATTATTAGTTCCTTTACTGTAACAAATATGCCATACTCATTTGTCAGTAATATGGGAGATTGGATGTGGGGTATATGGCCACTTTTTACAGTCTTCACAATTTTTCTGTTTCTAAAACAGTTGTATAAGATAAAGTATATTTGTTTTAAACCTATTAACTATTTTCAACTTTTTGAAGTATGAAAGGAGTACTACTGTCAAAATGACACTTATAAAACTTAGAAACATTATCACTGTTACACTTTCCATAGCAGCACAAATAGGTCATGGGTACCACTGTGAGTGCTGTGCGGTGCCGCCCAAAGCCTCCCTTTGGAGGAAGGATGTATTCCCACAGCTGCAGTGAAGGGTGCTGGCTGACACTGCTGAGCTGTGAGTTCTTTTCAGGAATTGCCTCACCTAAAGAGTACCACTTAGCACAAGGCCACGTCCACTTCTCAGTGCAGTCTGTATCTGACTGGTAATATTTAACAACCAGATCTCTGAAGAGAGAAAAACCAGTGCCCTTGTTTGTAGCATTTAACCAGTTTCTATAGTGTTGATGTTTCTACTATAGCCCATATCAAGTACCAAAGTGCAATCAATGAATGCCCATTGGAGAAGAGATGCATACAATCACCTCCCAAGCTGGAATGAGCCGGCTGTAGCACATCACTGTGTCCTTTTGATATCAACTTGGGACAACATTGAGGAGCCATTTCAAATTCACAGCTCCTGGGGGGCCAGCTGAGAGCTTATTATGACTGCATTGTAGCCCAGTCTCTCCCTCTACCCAACCCTGCTTCCTTTCCATCCCTTCTAAGCATTTGACTCAACAGCACTCAACTTCCTGCATGTGAATCTCATCTCAGATTCTGCTTCCTGAGGAATCTAACGTGCAACAGGGATTTCTTGCTGGACAAACTAACCAAGAAGATTATTATTCAATGATTGCTTAAAGTACTTGAAGACAATTATCTTGGCAATGATGATGCTGATGCTGTGGTCATAGGACAACAAAGGAAAGGAAAAATTTTTGTCTAACAGACTCTCGAATTCTATTTAAACAAGGAGTCAGTATATGAAAAAGTAAAAATTATAAACAAGATGAGATGGTTGAGATGGGGTCTGACTATGTTGCCCAGGCTGGTCTCAAACACCTGGGCTCAGGGGGTCCATCTGCCTAAGCCTCTCCAGTAGCTGGGATTACAGGCATGCCCCTCCATGCCTGTTAATAACCAAATATTTTAATGAAAATAATTTATGCTACTCTCTAGGAAACCCAGAGGACCTTTGGTAACCATGCCTATTTTACTTTACTTTCATATGCCCTTAACATGTAATCCATGTTGTCATTATCCACCATGCATTTATTGAATATCTACCTTGTGCCAAGCTCTGTGCTATGGATCTTGCACTTAAAAAATACCATCCCTTCTCCTAATTCTAAGGAACTTACACATCGGTATGAGGCCACAAAACAACAGTGAAGTGAAAAAGTGTCATGATTCATGTGAGTACAGGGCACTGTGGATGCTCTGAATACATGATGATAGCCGTCATTTATCAAGTTATGTTTGCCGTGTACCCAGGATTGTTTCTGATGCTTTACAAGCATTATTTCCTTAAATCTCACAGCAATCTCCTTTTAGATTCTTGCATATACCTTCACAGTAAGTGATTACATGCTTACCTCTTTCATATTTGGCTTGTGGTTTTAACTAGTCTGACACCTGACAGTTCAGCTCTCTCTCCCCCAGCTCAGCAAGGTTTCTGATGGTTGGTTCCTAGTTCATGATGTGTGACTACTCAGCTCATAAAACTGGCCTGGTATCTTTTCTTCCTGAGGCCAAGCTTTTCTACATTTTCTTAGATCTGGTGGGCCCCCTTTTTTTTTTTTTTTTTTTTTTTTTTTTTTTTTTTGCTTATCTTAGCCAGAGCCATTTGCAGTTGAAAGATCCCAGCTGACATAAACAATAAGAATATAATCATACGATCATGAAAAGCCAACAAAGAATAAGAGTGCAAAGATATAGAAAAGAGAGAGATGTTAATATTTGATACAGTGCTGTTCCTAAAGAACCCAGGGAAAAGGTATCCATCCCAACTGACTGGCCTTTAACAGGAGAGAAACTTGTTTCACTGAAACTACAAGAATGGAGGCCAAAAAAAAAAAAGGTATGGATAGAGATTCTTACTAGGATTGGGGGCAGGAGAAAGAATCAGCATGTCAAAGTTATGTATCAGATGGCCTCTATCATTTCCAAGAAAACAGCAACATTGAGGAGAGGATAAAGAAGTGGGGAGTTAAAGAGGCCAAACGTTTACATAGCTGCTTTGGAGAATGGCCGAGGAGTTGACTGGACTGAGGGAGGCATTGTTATGGCAATATGGAATGACATCAGTCTGTATAACTGGGCACCTTCACCACAGACAGCCTGAGAAAGAGACACAGCAGGAATCAGGCCTTTTATCTAAAACATTTTCTAAACTTTATTTATTGTGCTAAATGTATCCTTTTTTAAAGTTATAATGTTATAACAGTTATAATGTTAAAGTTTTTTAAAGTATAAATTTGAAAAATTAAATTGAAAAGTTTAAATAGTGCCAGGCATGGTGACTCACACCTGTAATCTCAGGGCTTTGGGGAACTGAGGCAGGTGGATCACTTGAGGCCAGGCATTAGAGACCAGCCAAGGCAACATAGTGCTTGAGCCCTCATCTTAAAAAGCTAAATAAAATTAAAAGTTAACCGGGCGTGGTGGCTGTCACCTGTAGTCCCAGCTACTCAGGAGGCTAAGGCGGGAGGATCATTTGAGCCCAGGAATTTGAGGTTACAGTGAGCTATGATTGTGCACTCCAGCCTGGGCAACAAAGTGAGACCCTGACTTTTAAAAAAAGAAACAAAATCTTGAGAAATCATCTTTTATTCCAAAGAAAATATAAAAATCTCATTGAACCCAGCCTTACATAATCTTTTTGAAAAAATTCCAAATCCATTTGAAAAATAGTGGTCTTGATTTTGTTCTGTGTAAAACCTAAAGTACATACAAATGGCCAGCAGAGGGAGCCAAAACCATGTATGTATTTCATTTGTACATCGTTTTTAGGAAAGTGGATTAATAAAAATTACAAAATGCAAATAACCCTCATCATTCAAGAATATATGCAAAAATCATAGAAATCATATATTTAGTGCTACTCTATGCCAAGTACTGTATGGAAAATTCAAAGCTAGAATGGGATTCTAAATGTGAAGCAACTGAAAAAGTATTCCTTCCTCTCACTCTCTAGGACTTTTTTGGGTTTTTGTTTTTTTCTTTTTTCTTTCTCTAGGACTTTTCTGTAGTAACTCCTGAAAAGCAAAATAATTTGTGTTCTATTGAAGTGGGAACATTTTATGAGTTGTATGAACACTTTTTCAGTTCCTATTGCTGAGAACACAATTGTTAGCAGTGTGTTGTAAAGAAACGGGAGGGCCTTAGCTCACACCTCTTAAATCAGGCTCTAGGTATCTCTCAGGAAACAGAAGGAAATCATTTTTGTGGAAATTTGTTGACAAGGAATTTGCCACAACTACACTATACATGTCTCTCCATTTTCTGGACAATAACTGCATTAGTTAAGGTGTTTTGTTTATAAGTAAGAGAATCCAACTCTGACCAACTCTGGCTAACTAAGCGGGGGAAATAATTTACTGAAAGAATGCTGGTTAGTACTATCCTTTCAATAATTTATAAATATTTGGGGGAAATGGTTGATATTTAAAAATGACAATGAATATATTTTGTATAACTTTACGGTCACAAAGTTGAAAATTTATATAAAATAGATAACTTATAGAAAGATATATATGTAATATGTAATACATAACAAAAATAGAAGAAAACAGAATATGACTATTTTAAAAATGAATGTATTATTGACAACCTTCCTATTAAAAAAAAGAGAGAGAGAGAGAGAGAAAGAAAACAACAAAAAAAATCCCTTCAGGTCCAACTGGCCTCACTGGCAAGTTCCAATAAACATGTGAGGATGAACAGTTTCACCTGAAACAAAGACTTGTAGAGAAAAGAAAGTGTTCACCGTCTCCTTTTATGTGGCGAGCATCACCTTGACCTGAAAGCCCAACAAGGACTTCCATTTGCAGAAAAATGAGTAGACATGCTTTTTTTCTATTCTTCTCACTACGTACAGTTACAAACTCTGGACATTATGAATACAACAAATACAAGATGACTCTGAAAGGCAGAGAGAAGGAGGCAGACTGGCTAGGGACCTGGGACATGAGGAACGACAGAGCAGTAAGTACCCTGGGTTTCTTTTTACTTCATACATCCTTGGGTGTATGAAGACTGGGTAATGGAGATGTCAGCAATCCAGAAATACCAATGGGCACAGATGGAAATAGCCCCCAAAACCTTGGTCTCTGTAGCCAGAGAACCAAGAAATAGGCAGCCCAGCAAGACAGAAAAGTTTTAAACAATAACCCCTCTACTCCACCAACAATCACAGAAGGAAACTGTGCCCTTACTCCCACCAGCAAAGGCTGAATAGGGAACCTGGACTTCCACCCTGGCTAGGCTGTAATGAAGTACCCCAACAACGGAACATATACTCACCAACATATATCATAACTCAACCTCTGAAAGCTGAAAAACAGTTTTTTTTAAAAGCATCCAGAGAGAAACAATGCATTACTTCTGGGAAAAAACAATTCAAAAGACAGGTTTCTCTTCAGAAACATTGGAAGCTATCAGAAAGTAGCAAAAAATGTTTTAAATGAGATCCCCAAACTCAAGAACAAGGTAAGGCTGTTTGCTCCCACAATTGCTATGAGAGTAATGGGAGGTCTCACCAGAGTAATAATGAAAGAAGTGGACAGAAAATGCATACACATTAGAAAGGAAGAAATAAAACTGTCCCTGTTTGCAGATGACAGATTCTATCTACATGGAAAATTCCAAAAAAATTTACAAAGATTTTTTTTTTAATCTACGAACAGCCTTCTAAAACTAATAAGGGACTTCAACAAAGTTGTTGGATACAAGATCAACATACAAAAATCTATTTTATTTCTACATGCTCTCAATAAACACTGAAATTTAAAATACAATACCATTTACAATTGTTGAGAAAAATGAGACACGTGGTTGTAAATCTAACAAAATACATATAAGACTTGTAAGCCAAAAACTATGAAATGATAATGGAAAAAACCTATAATGGAATATGGATGGAGTGATAATGGAATAAATATACGAAAGGACATGCCGTGTTCATGAACTGGAAGGGAGACTCAAGGTAAAAGAGATGTCAGTTCTTCCCAAATTGACACACAGATTTAACACATTCCTATTAAAACACTAGCAAGATTTTTTTGTGGATATAGACAAGTTTAATCTAAAATGTATATGGAAAAGTAAATGAACTAGAGTAGTTAAAACGATGTTTAAAAGAAAAACAAAATGGGGGAAATTATTTTTCCTAATTTTAAAACTTGCAGTTGGCCCTTGAACAACAAGCTTGAACTGCCTGGGTCCACATATACACAGATTTTCTCCTGCCTCAGCCATCCCTGAGACAGCAAAACCAACCCCTTCTCTTCATCCTCCTTCTCAGCCTACTCAATGTGAAGATGAGAAGGATGAAGACTTTTATGATGATCCACTTCCACGTAATGAATAGTAAATATATTTCCCCTTCATGATGATTTTCTTAACATTTTCTTCTCTTTAGCTTACTTTATTATAAGAACACAGTCTGTAAATGTATAACATACAAAATATGCATTGGTACCCCTAACCTCTGCTCTGTTCAAGGGCCACCTGTATTGTGTATCTGCCGTCACAAAGACTATGTGGTATTGTCAGATGAATAGATGCATAGATCAGTGTAACAGTCTAGAGGACCCAGAAATAGCCCAGCACAAGTATGACCACCTGACTTTTTACAACAATGCAAAAACAATTCAGTGGAGGAAGGATAGTCTTTTCAATAAGTGGTGCCGAAAAACAGTTGGATATCCATAGGCAAAAAGGAACCTTGACCTAAACCTTGCATCTCACATCTCATACAAAAATTAACTCAAAATGGATCACATAAAACCTTTAGAAGATAATATAGGAGAAAATCTTTGGTAATGAGGGCTTGGATAAGAGTTCTTAGACGTAACACCAAAAGCACAATCTGTAAAAGACAAAAATTTATAAATTAAACTTCATTAGAATTAAAACTATTGCTCTGTGAAAGACCTTATTAGGAGGATGAAAACAAGCTGTAGAGAGAAAAATGTTTGCAAACATGTATCTGACAAAGAACTTGTAGCTAGAATATATAAAAAATTCTCAGAACACAGTATTAACAACATCAAATAATCTAGTTAGAAAATGGGCAAAAGATATGAAGAAACATTTCATTCTGATTACATACAGATAGCAAATAAACACATGAAAGTATCAGCCATTAGGGAAAAGCAAAGTAAGACCACAATGAGATATCACGAATTACCAATCCAAATGGTTAAAATAAAAAATAGTAACACTACTAATTGCTGGTGAGGATTAGAATAAGTGGATCCCTCATACATTGCTGGTGGGAATGCAAAAGGGTACAGCCACTCTGGAAAACATTTTGGCAGTTTGGGTGTCACTCTGTTGCCCAGGCTGGAGTACAGTGACACAAACATGGCTCACCACAGCCTTGACCTCCTGGGCTCAAGCGATCTTCCCACTTCAGCCTCCCGAGTATCTGGGACTACAGGCACGCACCACTAGGTCCAGTAAGTTTTTTAGTTTTATTTTTAGTAGAGACAAGATCTCACTATGTGGCCCAGAATGGTCTCAAAATTCTGGGCTTAAGAGATCCTCCCACCTCAGCCTCCCAAAGTGCTGGGATTACAGGTGTGAGCCACCACACTTGGCCTCAACTTCCTTAATGTGCCTAAAAGGCCTCCCCTGATATGAGTACTCTCTGCTCTGCAGAGGCTTCTCATGCTTTTCCCTCCACCCACCCAGGCTTCTTCTAGTGTCTGGAACATGCTCTACCCTTTCCTGCCATAGACCCTTCAACATGCTCTTTACTCTGCCAAAAACATTCTCCCCCACCCCCATCTTCTCTGCAATTTTTTTCTCACTTTTCAAGCCCTGGAACTGTGATCACTCCTTTAGGAAAGACTTCTGTGATCACCCATGTAAAAATGTCCTTAATAACTCCTCTCACCCATTACTCTTTTCACACTCATTTGTGTCATGAAGTTATTATTCTATGTCTCTCTCCCCACATGACTATTCTGTAAAAGTCTGTAAGAGTAGAGACCATGTTTGAGCGTTTTTTCCCTTATCCATTGTATCCTTAGCACCTAGTAAAGTGTCTGGCATATAAAAGGTGCTTGGTAAATGAATGAATAAATGAATAATGGGTCACTAAGTAGTGTATCTATTAAGTGCACTATGCTATTGATTGCACTATTGAAGGAAAAACAAACTCAGTCACTGATCTCGCTGAATTTATTGTATCTGACCTAAGCTTTGGCCAGCTTAAAAATAATATACAGACAGCCATACAATAGTGAGGAAAAAATAATCTGTTAAAACTACAAATTATAAACACAAAAGAAACATTTTTCAAATTGAATATGCATCTTAAGTAATACATTGTTTATTAGACATGAATAGTAATAAGAGTGTCATTTCCTTTCCACAGAGTGAAGAAAAATACAGAATTTTAGGAATCTGTGAACATTAAAAAGAATATTCTAAGTCCAGGATTAAAATATAGGTTCTGAAAAGGAAAAAGTAGTAGAAAAACTGTGTGTGTTAAATCATATATAGAGACTATTGTCCTAAGTAACCTCAAAACTATCTTCTGCTGTTACAGACATCAGAAGAATGATGTTTCATTCAGAAAGGAGAATGTTTTTGGCAGAGTAAAGAGCGTGTTGCAGGGTCTGTGGCAGGAAAGCGTAGAGCATGTTCCAGAGCATGTAAAGAATGTTACAGAGAATGAAGGAAAAAAGAAAAAGTAGACAGAAGAGAGAGGACACACAGGGATTTTTTTAAAAAGTATTTTATACAATAATATGAACCAACCTAAAGCACACAATGTCTAACACAAAGTAAATGTCAATACATGGTCTACCCTTAAGTAGCAAATGTCCCTACATGGCCAAACACTGAAGCCTTGCATGTGTAAATGTTTAAAAATGTCCAAAGCTTTCATTACATAACTACCGTCTATGACATCCACAGACTATCCAAAATGGCATTGTTCACTTTTATAAAAATAGATGTTAAATGATTTTTCTGTGAGTTAGCATCCCAACATCTATACCTGCAATGGATCCAGGATGTTGTGTCTTGGGTGGGGGTAGCTGGAAGGGGAGGTACAGAAGGATTATCTCAGACAGTGTACAGATATTCTGTAACTCTTACAAATTACACTCAAAGTTGTCACACAAATTGACGTGATATGGCATTCTAGTCCAAAATGCTTGCATCATTGGGCACAGGATAATTTGTTTAAATCCTTTGGTATGTACTGGTTTAATTTAAATAACCTTTTGTAAAATAGGTTTCCTTCCATTTTATACATATTCATGAAGACATGCTGTCAGCATTGAAAGATAGCCGAGCAGAATAAAGTCCTATCACACTGACAAGACAATTTCCTTGGGTAATGTAATCAGATAGTACAGTTGCATTCCTTGTTAATCTGAATTTAGTTCAAATAGCTAAAGAGCTTTATTCACTTTGTGATAAAAATTATACACTTGCAAAATAAGTTTTGGACAATTCATATAAATTTATTTTTGTAATAATTATTTATTGCAAGAGACTTTTAAAAAATACATTGAAGTGGCATTAGATCAAGAAGAAATAGCCTGATTTCTGAAACTGTACTTCATCAAATGTACTAGGCTTCCATAATAGCAGTATTAGGGTGTCTGCTTAGTTAATTATGCAGGTTTTTACTTTATTTTTTGCCTTACTTGGAAAATTTACCAACATAATTTTTCAACACACTTTTTAAGCCAGATCATTTTAAACGAGATTCCTTTATCTAATCCTTAAGACTGAGTGACAAGAGGAGACAGAAAGGAAGGAGGGTTTAACGCTAATTTGCCTAGGATTATTTTTTAGCATGAAAATTGGACAACTGATGATATAGGGCAGTGTTTCTCAGATGTATCAGATCATGAGACTTAACGGCAATGCTTGTTTAAAATTATGGAATCCCAGGTCTCATTCCTACAGGTTCTGATTCCTGAGGTTTGGGATGCGTCTTAGGAATGTGTATTATATTAAAAGCACTTAATGAGTGCAGTGTAGGAAATACGTGGCATCATTGAAAGAACTCTGACCTAGTCTTAGTGTTCAAAACACCAGGGCTGCCAGTTCTTCTGTGCGTGCTTACCTGAGTCATGTAATCTCACTGGGTCTAAATCTCCTCAGTGGCAAAGGTACAAAAACAACAAAAAACAAAAAGAGTTTGGCCGTAGTCCACAAACCCCATGAAGACAGGTGCCAGGCAGATTTTGTTCACTGCCTGATCCCCTGCACCTAGCCTGCTGCCTGTCACAGAGCAGTCTCTCTGTTAGTATTTGTCGACTAATTCACTATATGGATGAGCTAGAAGGCTCTTCTTGGCTCTAAGATTATATGACTTTAAAATGAAGAAGTAATAAATGCATTTGGTCTGCCAATTACAAAATAATAATTATTCTCAAAAATAAAACAAGATATAAACTGAAAAAGGCCCTGCTTGTTTTTACTGGTTTCCGGGCTGCACATTCCTGGTGAGCATTTCAAAGGATGTGAGTTGAGTAATTTGATTTTATGTCTTCCTTACTGGACTGTGACTGTTAAAGGTAATGCAATTCATTACTGTGTTAACACAATGTTTAGTTCACAGTGTATGCTCAGTAAAAGTAAGTGGAATCTGGAAAACTCAGTTAATTCTATGGAGAATGATGCAGAAGAATGTAAGTTCTCTTGCTCTGTGGACAGGTATACTTAGTCACACCATTACTTTTAGGACTTTGCTTATTTTAGTCCTGAAGCGTACGTTAAGCAACAAATCCAGAATTGTCAGAAATGTTCCCTGGCACAAGTAGATTGTGCAGAAGTGAGTGTTAAAAACTGATTATGAAGGAAAAATAAATCCTGAAAACTCTATTTATAAAAGGCTGGTCACAGTTGCTCACACCTCTAATCCCAGCACTTTAGGAGGTGAGGCGATCTGATCACTTGAGGTCAGGAGTTTGAGACCAGCCTGGTCAACATGGTGAAACTCCATCTCTAATACAAATACAAAAATTAACCAGGCATGGTGGTGCAAGCCTGTAATCCCAGGCACTTGAGAGGCTGAGGCACGAGAATGGCTTGAGTCACAGAGGCGGGGGTTGCAGTGAACCGAGACTGCGCTACTGCACTGCAGCCTGGGTGACAAAGGGAAACTCCATCTAAAAAAAAAAAAAAAAAGAAGAAGAAGAAACAACAACAAAAAACCCCTCTATAATATTTCTAATTTATTTTAAAACTTAAATGCTCTTATTTACTTTTAAATTTTTGTTACATTACTTTATTTAAATACTTCCAGCTTTGTGCCGTGGCAGTATCATAGTCAATGAGGTTTAAATACTTCCTTACATTATGTATCTAAAATAATTTAGAGAAGTGGTTCTCAAAGTGTGGTTCCCACATCAGCAGCATCAACATCACCTGGGAACATGGAACAGATGGTTGAGCTCTGGCCCAGATTCTGAGTGTGGGTCCACACAAATCTATGTTTTGACAAGTCTTCCAGGCAATTCTGATGAATGAGAACCACTGACTTAGGGTTAAAAAAAGACTGTCATAAAAAAAATGAATTCAAAGAAAGCTGAATTCAATTTTTATAGCTCTGACAATGTATCAGAATTGAAAAGACCACATCATGTATCTAGTCAATTGCTTATCAACAGACTCAATTAGCAAACATACAGAAAATCATTTTTGTATAACTTGTTTCCTCTCTATGAAAAAATCCTGAAATACTATTTCTGAAATAAGAAATATGTAAACTCCTGGCTTTTAGGATATTAAATTCCTGACTTCTCAATTTTACAAGTACAATACAAATTTTTAATGATTAAAAATACTACCAAGTATTACTAAATTTCACTTTTATGTTATTAAAACATGAACAATAAAAAATGACACTATGGGTATACAGTGCAGTCACAGGTTTGTTTGTTTTTTTTAATTCAAATGTCAATTCTGATTTACAGCTAGTGATGTATAAGATTCTAAGGATAACTAGATATTATAAATTTAAGATTCTATGTTCCATGTAAGAAAAGCTCTCAGCCACAGAGTTTTGAAAATCTTAAAGCTACATTTTCTCAGATATCAGCAAAGAGGGAAGAGAGTTTTAATTTGAAGGCAGAGTAGAGATGAGGGTGCTGATGAGAAATGCTGATCCCTCCATTGTTACATTCTTCAGTTGTAAGTTAAGGAACTTGAAACTTGTTGACACAGTTAAGAAGGTTACAGAATTATTGCCCATTCTACATTGTTCTGGGGCTTGACAGAACATGAGTCTTCAGTATGTTTTTTTCAATATTTCCCCCAAGCCCTAAAATTCACCCAAGAGAAAGAGGTTGACTTAAATGTATAAGAAGAAGAAACAAATCATTCCATATGCAAGAACACCTAGTCAGGAACATTAAATGGCAGCGTGCTGATGACCTCTCCAGACTCGGTGACGATGGCATCGTAAACCCACCGTCGGTTGCAGCGGCATTCGGGCCCACACTTGTTGGAGTTACACTTGGGGCATGGGTAGAAGCAGCCCAGGCAATTCTTCTCTAGACAATCACACAGGTCAACATTATTACAGAGGAGCCTGCCACTTTTGTCGTACTTCCTCATTACTCTACAAAGGAAAAGCATGACATTAACATGACAGTGCAATCATCCTCAACATTGAGAATAAATGAGTGTACAATAAACATCATACACGTGACTATTTTACCCTGAGCCAGAACTCCAGAGATTACTAGAAACATTGCTACGCTGGACCAGAATTCCAGAGATTACCAGAAACACTCCAGAATATTCGATGGCAGTGACATCATGGGAAATTCAGTCAATATGAGATCAAACAACTTCCAGTGCAGCCAGGCTTGTCATCTAGAGTAACACTTCATTTTTCTAGCATTGCTGGGAAATGCAGCGATCTACCTAAGAAAATTATGAGGAATAGCGAACTAAAACTTCCTCCAACAAATTGCTCCAAAGTTTTCTTTAAAATATTACCATTCTTGATGGACTTTTCCCTAACAAATTATTTTTTTTTTCTTAAAAGCACCATGCCAAATGCAACTACCACATTTTTGTTACCTAAAATTAGAACTGTCAGTTACTACACCATAATCATTTAAAGAAAGAAAAGCACCTTTGCTAACAGTCTCCAAGTGCCATTTCTTCTGTTCCTTTCTGATTCTGCTTTTTACCCAGTGTGGAGGCAGAAAGGAGGTGATCAGGAATGGAGGATCATACATCATAATCTCTGAGCGAAGGTGAGATGCTCTGTCCCAGAGGACAGTGCAGAGTCCAGACTTTCTCTGTCAGCCTCTACAACATGGCCAGGGACAAAGGACTTTCACAGGAATCCTACCACATTCTCAAACCTAACCATTTTGAAATAAATCCTTCAAAACTGAGTTGCTTCAAAACCTGAGAGTAACAAAAATACCTCTGTATAACTTTTAGCCATTATTACCACTGGAGTCCAAATGACTGGTGGTCCCAAGCTAGTATGACAAAATTATATATAATACTCCTGAACCCTTTGTCCCCAAGCAGGCACAATACCTCCACTGCTTCTATTCAGCTAAGTAATATCGTTCCATCCTCTTCCCTTTCCTAAGAATGCAGGGAAGGGAAAGGATTGATTAGTCGTTATGTGTACTTGCTGCCTGATGATCACGCTTTAGCAAGAATGCCTTCTAATGAAGATTCACATTTGAAGTGCTTTATTTGTGGAATGAAACTCTTCCTAAGCACCCCCCAGGAAATTTAGCAGAAGAGGATATTTTAAATCTATTATAAGAATGATGGAGTAGATGGTCCTGAAACTAACCTATAGCACAGGTCAGATTCTGTCCTCCCTTTGCCTTAACTCAAATACTCTCCTGTGTTGGTAAGGTTTTATGGTTTCCTGCCTATTTGATGCTTTTTTTTTTTTTTTGGTAAAATCCTGAATTATACACATCAAAGCATGCAAAATATATACACTACATGCATAGATAAAGAAGAATAAAACAAACCGGTGTGCCCACTGTCCAGCTTAACAAAAGAGTGTTACAGCTGTGAAGTCCTCTTCATTCCCCACCCATTGCATCCCTCTACCCTCCCCTCAGAAAGGAACTGTACGTTGATGTTATAAAAGTCACTTCCTTGTTTTGCTTTTAGTTATGAGACATATGTAGGTGTCCCTAAACATATTGTGATTTTTCTTTTGTAATTTTCTTTGTTATTCTGGTCATGAGTTGAGATTCTTCCATGATGGTACATGTAGCTGTTCAAATATTTTCACTTCTATATGTATTCCACTGTATAAATATACCACAAGTTATTTATCTTTTCCATTGTTGATGGACATTTGGATTATTAACAGTTTATTTTCTTTGCTATTTCAGTGATGCCATGAAACTTCTTAAACATATTTCCCTATACGTGTATTAGACTTTTTCCAGATATTAATATATACTCAGGAGTGAAGATGTTAGGTCATAAGGCACATAGGTAACACTAAGCTGTTTTTAAATAGTGGTTGTAGCGTTTTACACTTAATTTATATCCCATAGCTTCATCAGCTTTGATGTCGACAGACTAAATTCTGACTCCCTGGGGAGTATGGCACTTCTCTGCATGTGCTGATGAGGTTCTATATCCTGAATGTTTATTTGTTGTTTCTTCTATGAAATGCGTTTATCAGTTTATTAATTTTTCTATTAGGATATTTATAGTTTTCTTATTGACTTGTAAGATTCTTCATATATTTTGGATACTGATTTTTTATATTACAAATAACTTCTACTTTATGATGTGTCTTTCAGTGTTTTTATGGAGTTTTAATGGGCATATTAATTTTAATATAGTCAAATTTATCCTTTTCCTTTATAGTTTGCTTAGTTTATTATTATTATTAATTAATTAATTAATTTTTTTTGTGGAGATGCAGTCTTGCTCTGTCACCCAGGCTGGAGTGCAGTGGTGTGATCTCTGCTCACTGCAACCTCCGCCTCCTCTCAGGTTCAAGCGATTCTCCTGCCTCAGCCTCCCAAGTAGCTGGGATTACAGGCGCGTGCCACCATGCCCAGCTAATTTTTTGTATTTTTAGTAGAGATGGGGTTTCACCATGTTAGCCAGGATGGTCTGGATCTCCTGACCTAGTGATCCACCCACTTTGGCCTCCCAAAGTACTGGAATTACAGGCGTGAGACACCGCGCCCAGCCAGTTTGCTTAGTTTATACTTAGGATGTGCTAACAATCATTGTACTTGATGAAAGTGCTGTGCCCATTTGATATCCCGAATTCATTCCCATGGTTATATTATTTATCCTTCTAATGATACATCTTCGTTACTTTTAAATCATCTTTCCTACTAAAGCCATTACTCTATTACAGGGCTATTGAAGCCTTTTTAAAAGAAATTGATTCCTAAATCGGGATTATAGTCTATTTTTCTGTTTCTTAAGGTTGCTAACGTCCAGACACATGGATACTATTGTATTTTAGAAGAGATATTTTTAAATAATAAATTATAAAAAGAGGGAACCTTTAATTGCTTTGTCAAGGAGAACTCATGCATTTCATAATCCCACAGACCAAATATAATAAGTCAGAATCTTACTTGTATTTTGTAGAAAAATATTCATTCATCTTTGACATCCGGGCTTTCTTTTTCTGCTGCCTTGTTTCAGGATTAAAGTCTGCTACCTGTGGTCCAGGGTTTTGAAATGCCAAGCATTTTAACTGCCGCTCTATTTGTTGCTATTAAACAAATAAAATGTATTAGTAGTAAGAATCAGATAGTTTTAAGTTTTACTTTTCCCCAAAATGAACTTTCTGTAACTTTCACCATAATGGCATGAAAGTATATATGTTTTACACAAAGAAATAAACGGTTTAATCCAATTAAGTTTCAAAAGATGGTATAAATTTTCTCAAGTTGGGCCATTCTTTCTGAATAAAGAAATAGTATAACACTCATAAAATAAAATGTGAAAAACAATCAAGGGAAATAGACGAATTCTCTTTAAAACTGCAAAACGGCACTCAGCTTTCCAAATTTGATGGCGATGCACATCAGAACTAGCACTTGATGTGAGTAAGGACAAAGGAGTAGAGGCCCTTCCTCAGCTGTTAGCTAAAGAAGCCCATGTAGTGTCTCAAACCACAGTGAGAACCCAGAGTAGATCCAGCACTCCCCTTCAGTGCCCTGGGACGCGTTTCGGAGCTACTCCCTACCCAGGACTGGCCTCCACGTGGGGCTCCCATTCAGAACTCAGCCACCTGAAGGACTGACTTTCAGTCAAAGCCAGATTGGAACAAGAGAAATATTGCTAGGATGACTTTCTAGGGCATAGGGGGACATTTTGAAAAGTCTCTGGAGTTTTTTTTTTTTTTTTTGAGATAGGGTCTTGCTCTGTCACCCAGGCTGGAGTGCTATGGCATGATTATGGCTCACTGCAGCCTCATTCCCCCCGGGCTCAAGTGATCCTCCCACCTCAGCCTCCCATGTGGGTGGGACTACAGGACGCACCACAATGCTTGGCTAATTTTTGTGTACATATGCAGTACAGATGGGGTTTCACCATGTTGCCCAGGCTGGCCTTGAATTCCTGGGCTCAAGGGATCTACTTTGGGCTCTCAAAGCGCTGGGATTACGGGTGTGAGCCACTGTAATTAGAAATTAAATGGGGCCTGAGCTGAAAGACAATTAGAAATTAAATGGGGCCTGAGCTGGAAGACAAACAACAAAATGCTTCAATCGAATATTGTACTGATAACTTATTGTGAACATGCAGCACATGTCATCAGGGAAGAAAATGCTCTTTTGAAGGATTATAGAAGAAAATAATCTTGGAAGCACAAAAACATATAGGCTGACATATACATGAAATACTCCACCTGGAAACAAAAGGGAACCTTTCAATATAGGAATTTCAATGTAACAAATTAGTAACAGAATGTCATGGGCTTTTCTGCAGTTTATTTAGTTTAATACCATTTAGTCAGTCTAAAATAATACCATGTTTCTTTTAAATTTCATCTTGGTATCTGTGTATGGGTTTGTTTCATAAACTTAAACTGTTCTGCATTAGGTATGGTTATGAAATATGTACAACTTAGTACCATCGATTACTATTGTAAGTAGCACAGCAAGGTTAAGAATAGAGATGCAGGGTCATCTGCCTGTGCTCAAGCCTTGGCTCTGCCACGTACTAGTGGTGGCCCTTGAGCAAATTCCTATGTCTCTAGGCCCCAGTTTCTCCCTTTGTAAAATAGAGTTAAGAATAGTATGGTGTGAAAAGGATTAGATGAGTTAATACATACAGTTTTAGAGCCATAACATGACATAATAAGAACAAAATAAAGATTCATTAAATAAAAACATCTGTATATATTCCCCACAAAAAGCAGAATTTTACTATACAGAACACTGGGCTAAAAATCAGGGTACACAGGAGGTGGAGAGGAGATAGGTGAGGCGAGAGCAGCCCGCACTGAGCAGTGGGGTGGAGGGAAAGCTCTATCAGCCTGGGCGGCAGAGCTCCTCCCTGTGAAGACCTGCCTGGGCCCACCTTCCCACCTACATCCATGGGCATCTCAGAGATCCTCGAGGCAGCACTCCCCAGTAGCATGGAATCATAACATCTGTGTGCCATACCAGTTGTTTCTGTCCAATTTGACAGTTCTTCTCAGGAAAACTATGATCTGTGTGTCCCTCTTGAATGGAATTGTTTTTCTCTGATTGTTCACTCATTTCTGATCACTAAAAAAGTAATTGGAAAAAATGAAACATATTAGTATCATCTATTCCCAGTAACTTTATCTGGTGATTCTTTTCTATTCTCCCTCCACGTCTCACTTTTTTCAAAGTCAGACTGCATCTGTACTCCCAGCACCTTTTCTCCCACTCACTGTGAAACCTTGCATCTAACTCCCCCAGACCACTCTACTGCGGCTCTCCTCTGCCAGGGGTTCCAGGAGAAAATCAACTGTACATTTGACAGTCCTTAGCATCATAAACCTCTCTGAAGCAGGATTAAGAAGACTCTGAGTTTTTAGAACTCCATTCTTCCTTCTTTACACACACTCTTGAAAGAAAAGGTATGATATGTTAATGCCATACATACCCAGTAATGTTGTGAAAAGCTCATCCACTCCCATGGTTTCAGCTGACACCTCTTCATATATCATTCCCACAGTGACTCCCCAAAGCCTTGACCTCCTTATTCAAGTTTTCTGATAAATTTCTAACGCAACTTGTGCTAAATGGTAATCAGTTTTTCATAAAACCCCAGTGCTAAAATGCCTGTAACTTCTTCTAAATTACTTCAGTAGTATATATACAGGGTGTGTGTGTGTGTGTGTGTGTGTGTGTGTGTGTGTGTGTGTGAGAGAGAGAGAGAGAGAGAGAGAGATGGAGCCCACACAAGATGCTAATCATGAGTGACAGCCCAGGGGTGGTCTGCAATGTTCTATCAGTAGAGACCACTCTCCAGAGGAAGCTTCCACAAGCCCTGATGTTTTCCCTGACTCTCATGTACTACCAATGCTGACTACAGGGTACCATTTCTACCAAAGGAACTTAAGAGTTATGTGTTATCATGTTGGCTTGACTCATTGAGCAGCACCTCCAATTGCTGACCAATTGGAAATTCCATTTCTATCAATGGGAAATCTCCAAACTGCTCTCGACAGTGACTGGACTAATTTACATTCTCACCAACAGTGTGTAAGTATGCACCATGGAATACTATGCAGCCATAAAAAGACCTAAATCATCTCTTTTGGGCGACATGGATACAGTTGGAAGCCGTTATCTGAAGTGAACTAACACGGAAAAAGAAAACCAAATACTGCATGTTCTTACTTATGTGGGAGATAAACCCTGGTTACACATGGACAGAAAGATGGCAACAATAGACACTGGGAGCTACTGGGATGGGGGGAAATGGGTTGAAAAACTACCTATTGGGTACGATGCTCATTACCTAGGTGCATTATCCCCCGTAACAAACCTGCATATGTACTCCCTGTGTCTAAAATAAAACTTGAAAGTAAAGAAATACAATATTCACATTTTTTAAAAAAAATCACCTTTTTATTTCTCCTTATAAAATTCAAACAGTCGTTCTCAGGAAAAGTAAATAACAGCTATTTTAAAATGCATCTATTCATTAATAGAATTCATAAGCAGATATATATATTCACATATATATATATGAAATAAACACATTGAAGCCTCAATGGTTAATTTAATTTTGTTTATCTTGACTTTTCAGTCTTTGCATTTGCTGCCATAATTTCTACTGCCATTATTTTGGAGAATTTTAATTTACTTTTTTGTGCATGTTACATAAATACTTAGGGCTGTGAAAAAACGTAATTTATAATAACTATTTCTAATTGGAAAATACAGTGCCATAAAGACTTACATGTGGTGTTTTATAGCGCTGCTGGAGTTTCTTACTGCCCTCTCATAGCCAACTTATATTTCTTTTATGGTCCTTCAAACTATTTGTTGGCTTAACATATTATGAATGAAAGAAAGGACACATTTAAAAGATGGCAAGGAAGGGCAAGGAGGGCAAGGGCTGAAAAACTACCTATTTGGTACTTAGCTCTTTACCAAGATAATGAGTTCCATCATAATCCAAACCTCAGTATCATGCAATATACTTCTGTAACAAACCTGCACAGGTACTTCCTGATTCTAAAATAAAAGTTGAAAAGGAAAGAAAAATTAATTAATTAAATTTAATTAATTACACTTTGTCTACATCAGTTTCTACTTTGATATCCTCACATGCAATGTCAGACCTGATCAGCCAAACATTCCTATGAAGAATTTTTCAACTTGTAGAAGATAAAAATCATATGGAGTTGTTTCAAAAATCACCAATTTTCTTCTGAATCTCAGACCTACTGCAGTTGTAATTTGCAGGAAAGAATCTGGTATTCTGCATAATTAATAAGTTCTCTAGATGAACCTTATCATTAGGCAATTAAAGGAAATACTAGGGTAGGAAAAATAGGTATAATTTTCTCCATGCAGTCTGATGGTAAAACTACTGTCCATATAGATGGTCCCTGACTGAAGATGGTTTGACTTAGAACTTTTTGACTTTATGATGGTGTGAAAGCATGCTCCTTGATTTGCCATGGGCTATGTCTAAATAAACCCATAGTAAATTGAAAATATCATATGCCAAAAATGCACTTTCTACTTAAAAATATTTTGAGTTTATCAGTACGTAACCTGACCATAAATAGAGAAACACTGTATTATCTCCCCATCCCCGACACCATAATTCATTTAATACATTCCAGTCCTGCGAGTATTCTGAAATCAGGAATCTCTTTATCTCATTCTTATTAAAATACTTCAATGACTCCTCTCTGCCAATAATATCCCACCCCTCTGGTATATCAGTGAAGGTTCATCATAGCTGTCTTTAAACTTTATAGGCTCATATTCTGTCATACCTACACTTGGACCAAAGCTACCTGATCCCATTACTCCCATTGACCTCCCAATTCTTACCTAACTAAATCTTTCAATTTTAAGCTCTGCTTCTGCTCCCTCCTCTAAGAAGACCTTTCCGATTCACAAAGATCCTTTTCTTTCTTGGGCTGTTTGGAACTTCTTCAATAAAATTCCCAGAAAGGGGTCCCAAATCCTCTAGCTTCCTCATGTAGCAAATTTTCCTCCTCATGGGAATAGATGTGACCATTAGACTACGAGCATCTTTGCAAACAAGAAATTTTCCTGCAAATATATTAGATAGACTTAACTGAACTGGGAGAAAGTGAATATCTTATGATGCCTGATGTACCTTTGTTTAAATCTTTAGTGAACTGTAGGCCTCTACAAGCAAGTTAGGAGCAAAACTTGCTTCTGTGTATTCCAAATAAAGCAAAAGGAAATTACAATAAAATTTCACTGGGGACTGAAATTGTCATTGGATTTTATTACAAGCTCAAAATACCTGTCCCAGGAAAAGTAGTAAAAAGCTTCAGAACGCACCCCTCTCCACAACCCCCACCAACTTTTCTCTCACTGGGTATGCCCAAGGCAGGGATTCCTAACCAGAGAATGCAGGGGGTTCTTGAACTTGAATGAGTAAAAAGTACATACTCATTTTCACTAATTTCTAACTGAAATTCTTCTGTTTCCTTCTATTATAATGTAACCAACAAACCACAGTAGTGTTAGCAGTACCTGTGACATTGTCGAGTATGAAAACAGATTTTCATAACCCACTAGAGTTGCCATAGATGTCAAAGTTTTACTTATGTTCACCACTTCTTCAAGATAATAGCAGCTCTTAGACATGCTACTAGATCTTGTTTGATGTGTTAACAATTGGGCACATATATTACTGTCACAATATTTTGATAAGCATATTTCAGTATAATTGGTTTCCTTTCTTAACTTACAGGTTTTATATTATACAATTAAAAATAACATTCTGAGAAATGGTCCATAGATATCACTGTCTGCCAAAGAGATCTGTGATACAAAAATAAGATTAAGAACTGCCAAAAGGCAGGGAGAACCTACTGCCACCATCTCCACTGATGATGGTGATGAGAAACAACAGTTCCCAGCTCAGGATCATTCAAACTATACAAGATGCTCATCTTCAAGCAGGCCACATGTACGCTAAGCTATTGCATTTGATGGGGATACAAAAAGTGTGAAATCGGGTTAATAAACTGAATTGTCCTGACATTATGTCAGATTGCCTATGAAAGAGCCATAAAGTGTTCTAATACAAAGAGAAGAGGCTCCCCCAAGCATCAGACTCTTAGACTTTTAAAACAGACTGCTAGAACAGAGGTGGTCAAAGTGTACTCTAAAGATGGGGCAACTGTTTAGTACCAGTATGGGGAAAGAAAAGAAGCTTGGGTCAGAATAGAAATCAACCACTTCATTACGCATGTTGGGTAGTGTTGGGGTTTTAAAAACAATCTGTCAAAATGAAGGCTTCAGAAATAGCCTCAGAAGCAAAACTTTCTCTCTATCTTAGGCCCTCTTCTCTCTCAGTCCCATTCTCTTTTGAGTCTGGCCATAGAAACTAGAATCCCTCTTCCCCAAGGTGGGTTAGAGAAACCAGCACCCCTTTTCTCCAAGGCCAGTCATAAAACCTTAAGGTATTACTCTAACTTTCCCTCCACCCCATCTGTGTAAAAACTGACCATAAAGAAATCATTAATATCTGACCCACCTTGTTTGACTGTAGGTCATAAGACCCATTCCACAGAGGGTCCTGCCTTATACCCAGAAGGAAGGAACACGTGCTCAGAGGGGCCGGGGAGAATGTAGAGATGGGACTTGCTGGGTTTCCCCACTCGGTCTATTAGCATTAGATCATACATTTTTGTCCAATCATAGTTTTATACAGCTGTCCATACCTTGTTGAACCTAAGCAGTACAATTTTCTGTATTTTACAGCTGAGGAAACAAAGGCTCAGAAAGATGATCTGAGTCACAAAGATACTAACAGGCTGCATGAGTTTGGATCTCAGATTTAGGTGACCCCCAACACTATGCCCTTTTAAGAATGAAACACTTCTCCAAGGTTTATTTTATTGGTGATTACCATCTCTACATAGAAGCCTGGGGAAGGAATAGTAAAGGATGCACTATAAATAATCTCAAGTTTTCCTCCTTCAGCTCTTCTTCAGTAACACGACACTCAAAGCGTATACTAGGAAAGAAAAGCCCCCTGTTTAGGGCATATGAGCCACGTCTGACTTCAGGATTGGATTCTGAAGAAAGTCACTATACTAGTCTTCTCAGGCTGCTATAACAAATATCACAGACTGAGTGGCTTAAACAACAGACATTTATTTCTCATAGCTTTAGAGGCTGGGATGTCCAAGATCAAGGTGCCAACTGAGTCAGCTTTTGGTCAG
Source organism: Macaca nemestrina (assembly GCF_043159975.1). Classification (NCBI taxonomy): domain Eukaryota; kingdom Metazoa; phylum Chordata; class Mammalia; order Primates; family Cercopithecidae; genus Macaca; species Macaca nemestrina. The sequence continues at coordinate 64,257,203 of NC_092130.1, forward strand.
GCTCTTTCTGGCTTGCAGAGTGCCTGCTTCTTGCTAAGTCCTCACAAGGCCTTTTCTTGGTATGCACACGGAGAAAGAGAGGCTGTTTTTCTCTTCTTACAAGACCAGCAATTCTATCAGATTAGGTCCACACCCTAGGACCTCATTTAAACTTAATTACCTCCCAAAGGCCCTATCTCTAAATATAGTCATGCTGGAATTCAGGCTTCAATTATGAATTTGGAGAGGACACAGTGAAGTCAATAGCAGTCATATACAGATGAAATTACCCTTGAAAATCCCTTCAGAAAATGCTACATTGAAATAGCCCAACAAAGCCAGGCATTTCTTTAGCACTGGAACAGATTATCATTCCTTAGGGTCAGCATCAGATGAAGCAGCTGGCTTATACATAGGAGCCATGATGGCTGAATTATCCATGATGGATACATGATGTTTACTTTTAAGCCTCAGAATCCCACACCCTGGCAAGGTGCTCATCCTGTGGAGGCCTCAGGAACCACATCCCTTGAGGGAATGGCACAGGTCCACACCTCTATCTTCATACTAACTCTGAGGCACAGGTCATTGAGAGGAACTCCAGGCAAAATCACTCATACATTTATTGCTTCCATTTATGTTTAGGATGCCGTGGCAGGTAGAGTTGAATTTACATCAGTTGATTGTGTCTTGCATGGGATAGAATGAATAATTTTCCATCATTACCCCTATGGACACTAGCAAATTATCAAAGAAAGAAAAGTTCCATTTAAATTCTAGCCTAAAAGTTGGTCTCTGTTCTTACTCATAGCAGATAATGTCACTTATTCAGGGACACTATCTGTAAGATATCTCTTGGAATATATTTGGAAGTGAAAGATACACACACATATATACAAGACAAGTGAGTCAAGCTATTTTAATCTCATTCGGTCTCTAGTCTGAGTTCCTATACTTGCTAAATTTATGGGTCACTGAGATAATTGACGGATGAGTCAATATCACCAGGGGCATATCTGGTAAAGAGAAAGGATACCTGTGCAGGTTGTCAATTAAGTCATTCCCTTGCTGCCCTCTCCAAGCTGTTTCAGTTGTTTTCAAAACCACAAGACAATAACCTCTAAAAAATCTCCACTGCCATTTGTCCTTTAGAATTAAAAGTAACTTTGATTTAAGCCTTTGAGAGCATTGTTAGATAATCAATATTAACACTCTAGAAGCAACTGTATCTACAATATCCACAGATTACTAGAGATACGTTTGTAGTTGTATTTTCCTACACACACACACACACACACTTCTGTGGCTCAATATGAAACAATGTGAAAACACATACAGTATATTTAAAATAATTTGAAAGTGCACTCAGCAGAGAATTTCATCATCTGTGGAACACAATGCCACCAAATAGTTGCTATTGCTAATGCCACAAAGGCTACAGTCTGGCATCACTTTGAAACCAACTCCCTTAAACGGCTTGTCTGGGTCACTGACAGATCAGCATCTAAAAGGGCCTCTCTACTACACCTTATTTGTACCATGGATCTCTTGAATTATACATTCAAATTATTTCCTGCAATTTTAAAGTTTGTAAAAAACCAACCCTGTCTGTTTACCCTCCTCCACTAATGGAGAGTGGAAAAGGATGAAAACTCTTCTATGAGACCAGAATACTGTGCTACTTTCAGCATTATCCTGGTAAATATATTCAGCATTTTCCTGATAAACATCCTTCAAAAGCACTCATCTCAAATATTTAAGTGTGGCGGTTCTTTCTTCCAAATCCCAATGGCCCTATTATGCTCATTTCTTAGTTTTTATTTTTATTTTCATTTACACTGCAATAAAGGAACTCCAATTGTCTTTCACTCTTAAGTATAACACATTAATATAGCAATATATATTCAGAATCTACGTAATGTGGCTTGTTTTACCTCTTCCTTCTCTACCAGCCTCAGAGGGCATCGGGTTTAGGATACATCATTTGTAAAGGTGCACCTTTCAAATGATGAAGTTTCACAGTTCTATTACTTCCTGCTTCTTAATGTGAGTTGCCTCGTGAAGATGAACTAGTAGGGTGGTAAAGAGAAAGAATACATACCTTTAAGTTGGATGAAAAAGTAGGAAAGAATACTGGAAAGAAAGGAAAACTGTACTGCCTTCTTTCCTTTGTTTTGCTGAGAAACCATAGAACCCTCAAGAGAAAATGAGAAGGTCTCAAAGGTGCTTCTACAGTTTAATCCTGTATAATAATGGCTGGGATGAGGGGAGGTAGAAAATGAAGGAGGGGATGGATGTAAATTTAACTCACTCTTCCACCATGACTCTATTCTAAAATCATATGAAATCGGATTATGAGAGTTCACCTTCTCTCCCATCTTCCGTTCACAATAATCAGTTAATCTAGAGTTAAGTTTTTACTCTACTGTTCAGTCTCATATCTCAACTTCAAAAGTTTAACTAATATTAATACCAAATTGTCCCCTTTGCTATTTTGTACTTCAGTGCAAATAGCACTAATAGCACTACGCACACACACACATATATATACACACACATATATAATGTTTTTCTTAAATGTTAAAGCCATTTAAGAAAAAGCTGTTTTCCCAAGAGAAAACTAAACCATGTTTATAAACTGTGTCTAAGACATATTCTAATCTCTAAATTGCCACCCTCTATTTTTTTTTTTTTTTTTTTGAGACGGAGTCTTGCTCTGTAGCCCGGGCTGGAGTGCAGTGGCCGGATCGCAGCTCACTGCAAGCTCCGCCTCCCGGGTTTGCGCCATTCTCCTGCCTCAGCCTCCTGAGTAGCTGGGACTATAGGCGCCCGCCACCTCGCCCGGCTAGTTTTTTGTATTTTTAGTAGAGACGGGGTTTCACCGTGTTAGCCAGGATGGTCTGGATCTCCTGACCTCGTGATCCGCCCGTCTCGGCCTCCCAAAGTGCTGGGATTACAGGCTTGAGCCACCGCGCCCGGCCTGCCACCCTCTAAACATTGTCCTCTGCCACCAGGATTTGGATATTATGTTGTGAGTCATTAAAACCCACTTCACTGGCAGGCTAATACTTGCTCTGTTCACCTGTGAATTATAGGGTAAAAACTGCCATTTCATTACTAATTACTTTTACTGCAAAGAGCAAGGAAAGGAAACAAAGTCTTCAATTATAAGAGCTTGCAACCCATCTGGCAATGATGCAAAAATCCTAAGGTGGTTCCAGAATAAATATACTTGACCTGAACTTTTATGTATTAAGCCACTGCTTATGTATCAAGCCTTTGCTATATTTTGAGATTACACAGCAAATTTTGCATAATTAAAAATGTGTTCCATCTTGCCAGTTCCAGAGTGATAAAATTCAAAGCTGGTAAAAATCCTACCAGACTTTTCTACAGTCAATCATTTCCTACAAAATAAATTCTTTGGACAATGTTTGACTTCGCTTTTAGACAATTAGCAGGAGAAGGAGGTCTTAGCTAATGTACTAAAGTAGCACTGAAATACAGCAAACACATCAAGGGCCGAGGGCAAAGACAGCAACGCTCTTAAAACTAGACAGAGGAAAATTTTCTAACAGATAAGGTTTGTAACCAACCAAGAAAAGTCCCAACTTAAAGTTTTTTTAAAATTAAAGTGCCAGGAAATAACAGTGCACCACGGCACTGAACATTACTTCCTTTTATTTTTCTAATTTAAGTGAGAAAATAAGTCATACAAAATAATTATCCTGTACTATTTACAAGTTTCTCAAGCAAAACTTAATATAGTTTTTGAAATAATGGTTTAACTGATAAATCTTCAGGAGAACTTTATCTCACTTTTTAAAAGATAATTTCCTTTTAAAAGACTGAAGAGTATTTTTCAAAGGTAATAATACCTCATTAAATTTGCAAGTCCAGAAATTATTGAACTTCTGACATGATTTTTGCTATAAAATTATATTTTTTCATCTTCAGATATTCTCAGGTTTCTTAGAGAATAAGTTGAATGTAATGTAAAATTGGTTGCTTTTTCAAATGAAGGATTCACATACTAAAACACTCCTCAGTTTACCCTTTAGTTCTCAGAAAGTAAAATCTTCACGCTTATGAGTTGTGAGTGGTATTATCAGGTTGGTGGTACAAAGGTGATTGCAGTTTTTGCCATTACTTTCAATGGCAAAATTGCAATTACTTTTGCCCCAAACTAAATTTATTTTACCAGTTTTTAGGTGTCTATCTATTAATTTGGAATATACTCTGTACTTAAAAGTGACACAACTCATAAGCTTATCCATTGCAGCATTGTTTATAGACTGCCCATACATAGGAGAGTGGTTGAAAAAATTATGGTACGGCGCTGTCCGCCCTTCCCCTAGCGTCATTTCCGGGCCCGCGCTGAGGAGGTTCCTGCGGCTGCCAGGAGGTGTGAGCCGCGGACCATGAGCGTGGGCATCATCGGAGCCGGCCAGCTGGCCTATGCTCTGGCGCGGGGCTTCACGGCCGCAGGTATCGTGTTGGCTCACAAGATAATAGCCAGCTCTCCGGAAATGAACCTGCCCACGGTGTCGGCCCTCAGGAAGATGGGTGTGAACCTGACACGCAGCAACAAGGAGACAGTGAAGCACAGCGACGTCCTGTTTCTGGCCGTGAAGCCACATATCATCCCCTTCATTCTGGATGAGATTGGGGCCGATGTACAAGCCAGACACATCGTGGTCTCCTGTGCGGCTGGTGTCACCATCAGCTCTGTGGAGAAGAAGCTGATGGCGTTCCAGCCAGCCCCCAAAGTGATTCGCTGCATGACCAACACACCTGTGGTAGTGCGGGAAGGCGCTACAGTGTACGCCATGGGCACCCATGCTCTGGTGGAGGATGGGCAGCTCCTGGAGCAGCTCATGAGCAGCGTGGGCTTCTGCACTGAGGTGGAAGAGGACCTCATCGATGCCGTCACGGGGCTCAGTGGCAGCGGGCCTGCCTATGCATTCATGGCTCTGGATGCATTGGCTGATGGTGGGGTGAAGATGGGTTTGCCACGGCGCCTGGCAGTCCGACTCGGGGCCCAGGCCTTGCTGGGAGCTGCCAAGATGCTGCTGGACTCAGAGCAGCATCCATGCCAGCTCAAGGACAATGTCTGCTCCCCTGGGGGAGCCACCATCCACGCCCTGCACTTTCTGGAGAGTGGGGGCTTCCGCTCTCTGCTCATCAATGCAGTTGAGGCCTCCTGTATCCGAACACGAGAGCTACAGTCCATGGCCGACCAAGAAAAGATCTCCCCAGCTGCCCTTAAGAAGACGCTCCTAGACAGAGTGAAGCTGGAATCCCCCACAGTCTCCACACTGACCCCTCCAGCCCAGGGAAGCTCCTTACAAGAAGCCTGGCCCTGGGTGGCGAGAAGGACTAAGGCAGCGTCTACCCCCTCTGTGATTTAGAGCCCTCAGTTGAGAGCCCCTGCCCCACCCCCTCCATTGCTCCTCCTCACCTTTGCAAGGAGAAAGCAGGCTCAGGTAGTTTTCAGGGCTTTGTGATAAAACCTCCTTAAATCTGTTCAGACCAAGCAGTGTGAGCTTCCTCTCCTGTCCCATGTTGGAAGATGCTCTGAAGGGGTGGTAGATGCTGGAAGCCAGACACAACCCTGCATACCCCACTCAATTGGCGGAAGCTGGGGCTGGGACTGGAGTCAGCCCAGTTGGGAGGAAGGGCTGGGGAGGATCTGCAGCTGAAGCCCAAGGCAGGGCTAGTTTGATGCCAAGGCAAAGTGGTGAGAGAGAAAATAGGAAAGGGGCTTTTCTCTGAATTGGTAAATGGGAAAGAAGTGAGCAACTTAAGATTGTCACCATCACAAGTGTACAGGATTAGACTGTGTTTATATTTAACTCTTGCTTCATAGGTGTACCATTTAATGCTAAGTTTAACTGCTTTAATAAAGTTTAATAAAGTTTAAAAAAAAATATGGTACATCCACATGTACCATAAACATGTAGTACTACACATCTGTTAAAAAAAAAAGAATAAGGAAGATTTTTATGGAGTTGTATAAGATAATTTCCAAAATATATTGTTAAATTTAAAAAGCAGAGTACAAAGAGTATTTGTAGGATACTATCCTTCATGTAATGAAGAAGGATTATAAGAAAATTCTTACTCTAGCCAAGTAATTTTAATAAATCCTATATGATACAGGGTGTGGCTTGTGAAATAATTAAAAAGTTGCTGGCTTTGGGAGTTATAAGCATCCAGGGAGGGGCTACAGTAGGAAACTCTCTAGTTTTATCTTCCTAAAGCTGTTAGCATCTTTCTTAGCACTTATTGAACAAGCTCTCACTGGGCTGCTCCAATCCTCTAATTGAAAGGCTCCAAGAAGAACAACCCTTATTGTCGGGGTGCTATTACTTCTGGTTCGCTGTGGTTACTGTTTTATCAAGCTGCTATTCTACTGTGAAGGTGTTACAAGTTGTATTTTTGAAAAGGTACACTTTCTAGTGTGAGTCTTCATGGGAGTCCAGAAGTGGATGGCACTGATATAGAATACTATAGACCTTAGCCAGGACCAGTGGCTCCATCACTGGATGTACTCAAGGGTATCTGTCCACACTGCCCTTCAAATCAATACTTCTTAATGAGCCAGACAATGTGCCAATAATAAAAGGGCAAATAAGACACAGTTCCTTTCTTCAAAGTGCTCACAGGTCCAAAAGAAGAAGATATGTAATCAAATAAGTACAAGATGTGCATCACAAGTATTCAAGGCACTGCGGAGCTGAGAGGGGCAGAGGGGGTGGAGGGACTAGTGTGCTGTCCCTGGGAATCAAGGTGTCAAGAAAGACTCCTGGTCGGACATTGTGGCTCACACCTGTAATCTCAGCACATTGGGAGGCCAAGGTGGGAGGATTGCCTGCACCCAGACACTCGAGACCAGCCTAGACAACATGGTGAGACCCCCATCTTTACAAAACATAAAAAAAATAGCCGAGCATGGTGGCTCATGCCTGTAATCACAGCTACTCAGGAGGCCGAGGCAGGAGGATCGCTTGAGCCTGGGAAGTTGAGGCTGCAGTGAGCCATGATTGAGTCAGTGCATTCCAGCTTGGGTGACACAGTGAGACTCTGTCTCAAAAAAATTTGTTTTAAAAAAGACTCACTAGAAAAGATGCCAGTTGGTGAATCTTGAAAAATGCACAGGGAAAACTCAGGTAAAGAGGGAGGGAGAAGGACATTCTAAGTGACTGGAGCTGCTGTGAGGAAGAGTTTAAAGTAGGAGAAATCTACAGATTTCAGAGTGCTCTAGTGGGGGTGTTAAGGGTTGTCTGGGCTCTGACATGGCTAAACTGCAAAGTGCACTCCAGTAGCTTCTGTGTGTGTATATAGACTCTAATGAGTATCATTCCCAGTAACAAAAATGGTTTTTGTTGCCAGCAGGCAAATGAAATAAAGTCAACAGAGAGGAGAGTAAGCAGAGTTATGCAATTTCAGGACCTCCAGCAGATCCATTTTGGAAAATCATTAAAACAATTAAAAAAACAAAGAAACAAAAACAAAACAAAAAATAGGATTAAAAACTGCTTCAATGTTTTCCCCCAAAACTTCCTTGTAGAACTGGCATGCCTTATATGCCAGTAAATAAATACATATATTTTTATATATTGAAAAATAATAATAAAGCAGTGAAAGTATTCTGTATGATACTTCAGTGGTGGATATATGTCATTATACATTTGCCAAAAGCCATAGAATAGGATGCAATAGACAAAGAACAAACCCTAATATAAACTGTGAACTTTATCAATATTGGCTCACGAATTATAACAAAAGTACCATACTAATGCGTGATGTTAATAATCAGGGAAACTGTTGGGGGATAACAAGAGAATACGTGAGAATTCTCTGTGCTTTTTGTTCAATGTTTTCTATAAAACTAAAACCTCTCTAAAAAATATTCTATTGTGTTTTTTGATGCACAACATAAAAACTTTTTACACAAGTTCTAATTTGAAACAGAGAGTGGTATAAGTGAATATAATGTTCAGTTTAATTGTTTTATATTAAAAGAAATTATTTTCCTTATTTTACTATTATTACTATTATATTTACTACTACTTTTAACACAACTATTATGCTAATATTGTGTTACTAATTTGACTTACTAATATCGTACACTACATCCCAGTCTTAGGACACATTTTGTTCTTGCTGTACCTAAATGTGCCTTTATTCTCTTTTCCAGAAATGCCTTCCTGTCACTCTTTAATCACTCCTTTAATGCCTTCCCTTCACTCTTGTTATATACCAAATGGCTATAATTTCTATTATTCTATATAAATTATATAATTTCTATTACGGCCATTTGGTATATAACAGGAGTGAAGGGAAGGCATTAAAGGAGTGATTAAACCAAATGGCTATAATAGAAATTATATATAGCCATTTGGTATATATCAAAAGTTTTAAAATAGACATTATCTTTGACCCAGCAATTCCTCTTTGGGAAATTTATTCTAAGGAAAGATAAAGATCTTCGCAAAAATTTAGCTACAAGAGTAAATCTTGTATTAATTGCCAGGCATCGAGTTGCTAAGTTGGTAGAATAAAAAGTTTGGCAGCAACTTAATTGTCAAAACAAAATAATGTGATATGAAGTAGTCATTAAAATAATGTTGTGGAAACATATTTGTTAAGAAGAAAGATTGATACACATTGTTGTTACAAAAGCAGGTCTGAGAATGCAGAGGGCTTTAAAATTTGTGAGACAGTTTAGTATATCATATTTTTCTAGGAACGTAACCATTTCTTCTAAGTTTTCAACTTTATTGGCATAAATTTGTTCATAATGTCATCATGTTATCATTGATGTCTGCAGCATCTGTAATTATGTAATGTATTCATAACACTGTTTATTTGTACCTTTTCTCTCGGAGATTTCTCATCTTCTCAAAGAACTGAGTTTTAGCTTGTTTTTTTCTACGTCATATTCTTCTAAGAACTTTGAGTATATTTTGATGTTCTGTTGTTCTAAGATGTATGGTTAGCTCATTAGTTTTCATTCTTTTTTTCCCCTTAATGTAAGTATTTGGGGATATAAATCTCATTAGGTTTTTCCCTACCTGCGCAGCTTTGTATCATCTCTCCTTTTATCATATCTCTATCTTTGATCTGATCACTTGTTTCAAAGAAGTGTTTTCTTAATGTTTTTGTTCCATGGAGAAGATTTTTGGTCTTTTGTTCTGCTTTATAGTGTATTTGTTCTTCTATGTGTCCCTTACTGGCTATTTGATTTTCCTGGTACCTTTGTAGAGACCCCATTCTGGTTCTTTCTGTTCAATCTGTGATCTTTGCACGAAGGCCATCCTTTCCGAGACACCTATATGTTGAAAGATTATAGGAAGAGGGCCGGGGATCAGGAGTGGATGAGCTTAAGAGAGCAAGTGGTTAGGTGTGTTGACTTGGAAGCCTTCCCACCAAACCCTGTTCAGGACATGACCCTCTGCCCCAGGCTTACATTGCCTCCTGGGGTACAACTGAGTCTAAAATGTTTCCTGTCCTCTTATGGGTCAAGACCAGTAACTGCAGAGCTGACTGCCACCCACCTTCTTCCCCCACCCTGCCACCAGAAAGCAAACACGATTTTTCTGTGCATTTCCTCATTCTGCTTCATTTCCTCCGCCGCCTCTGGGCCCCAGGGACTCCCTGAAAGGCTGTCTGGGGCTTGTAATTACAAAGTGTTACAGATTTGGCCTCTCAGGGTAAGCCACTTAATTTTGGAAGGTTCTGCCTCCTGTTAAAGATCCACAGAAACATGTATTTGCTCTCAGATTTCTTTTACAACTGGGTCTAAATTTTGTTTTTTAGAAGTAGTTAGTCATAGATTGTGTTTTTCAGAATGTGCTCTATTTCCTCAGTGCATTGAATTTTCATCTTTTTCACACCCGCCCTCCCCACCCCATGTTTCCCAGGCTAACTTCTAACCTAACCTAGTTTCCCTGCCTTAAGTCCTTTCAATCTCCACACTTCGCTGCTGAAGTTATTCTCCTTAAAATTCTTGTCTGCATTGTGTCACTTTCCTCCTCCAAAACCTTTGTGGTACTTTGTGGTCCTCAGTGTGAGATTTTAGGCCTTCCATGACATGACCAAACTCTACCCTCCCAGCCTCATTGTCACTGCATCCTTCCATTACCCTGACACTAAATTCTAGCTAGAGTGCTAGAATGTTCCCACTTCCAGGACCCACTTACGCTTTCCCCAGTGTATGTCTAAAATCACCATTGTGTAATCATCCCCACTGCTCAGTTAGAATAAGCACCTCTGTTTCTATGTTTGCAAGCTTGTTCACAGTTATTTACACACTTGTCTCCCCTATCAGACCTCTCCCACTTCAAGGCAGGATCTATATGACTTATTCATTTCTATGGCATCATCTGCCACAGCAACTAGCACATTGGTACTCATGCATATCCACTAATAGAAAGGATCAATGGCACATTCTTCACTGTGAATAGTAATTTAGTGATCTGTTTCCCAGGAGTCTGAGCAATATAAGGCATTTTTTTTTCAGGTTCTAACCCACTCCGCCATCCCTACCTCTCCTTCTACCTTGCTCTGTTAAATTGGAGCATAAGATTCCTGCTTTGCATGATAGGCAATGCAAGCTTTAAGGTTCACAAACACAACAGTGACTGAGAGCATTTCCTCTCCATGAACCTTACATTTGCAATGCATCCCCTCTTCCTGCTATTGCTATAACGTATATCAATGCAGTGTTGATCTCAAATTGGTGTTAAAATAAAAACCACAACTAAAACCAAACAAAGCACATTTTTATGTGCAGGTAAGAAAACAGTTAGATATTAATAGTAGGTATCTCTGGATTTTTTTTATACTTTATCATTTCCTGTATTTACTCATTTCCTATAATAAGCATATATTTCACAATTTTTAAAGGTATTAATATTTTAAAAATACTTCTAAGAATAATGTAGAACTCTCCTGTATGTGTGAAATAAGTATGTCCAGCAGATGGCACAGAATCCCTAATCCAGAATTAAAACAGTTAAAAAAACAAACAAACAAAAAAAACTTGCTACTTGAAGAATGCCATGTGAAGGGCATGTATCTTAGTGACCAGGAATCAGCCAAAATGGACACTGCTTCCAGAATCTTCATCTCCATTAGGTATGATTTGTTTGTCTCTGCTATAATCAAAGGTGAGTCGTGTCAGAGGAAAGGAAGGGGCCTTTGTGATATGCAAGATGTGTGGGACCTGCAGAGGCTGCAGGGCAAGTTGGACTGTGCAAAACATTCTCGAAAAGTGGACAAGCTGTGTATTAATGCGGTGTCACATCTGGAGAGGGCTTTGGAGCCCATATAGTCCATGTGTTTTCAGACAATGTTTTTACCATTTTTTTTCCTAAATAAACTTCAATGTATGAAACCAACAAAAGTGAATCTCTCCTACTTAAAGCAGGGGATGGGATGGGAGGCAAGGGCCATGCTGGTCCTTCTCTTTGTCCCAGCGTAGCCCCACCCCTTGTAGCTGACATAGTCAATAACTGGCTATACTTAATCAACATTTATGAAAACCATAAAATACTTCCACTCTTGGTTTTCCCTAGAGAAAACCCCTAATGCAGTGGTTTCATTTTACTGCTGAGAAAAGGGCTGCTCAGAGGAGAGTTGCAAATTAAAAATGGAAAAACATATAAAAAGCAAAAAAAAAAGTCTTAATTGCCTTTAAAGGAAAACATCAATAAGAATATTCAAAATGCATCAATAAATTTAGTACAGATGTTTTCACAAATTTGACATCTGAAACTGGAATTTATGATATATTAAATTTCTCATATTTTAAACACTGGATTCATTTAAATCTGGTTTATAGTTATAATGGTTTACAGAAACTATAGGAAACAGCATTTCGGCTAACATGAGCTTTCATGAGAAATGTAAGCATATTTCTAGGTTATATTTTTACAAATAAAGTTTATTTATATCAAAAAAATATCCCTAGGTTGTAATTCCTGCACAGTCTATAATTTTTCAATGCAACTATAAACCCAAACAAATAGTGACTTGACAGCATGAAGCTAGTCATTTTAGAGTTTCTATAAGCTCCTAAAAATATATCTAAATAATGTTTGCAAAGTAGATGCAACAATCTATTTAAATGCATTTACCTAAAGTTTCTTTTTAGAACAAGTCCAAATTTAACTATTCTTATGATAATTATCTTAGAAATTTTCCTTTGTTTTGGACACCCATTTCTATATGAAGCACTGCGTGTTATTTCCAGGAGCTTCCCACTTGACACTATATTATTTCTGGTTTATGGAAGATTTTTTTTTTTAAAGCTTTCAGAGAGGCTTCTCAGAGTGTAATAGTATCTTAACCATGTCCTAAATTAATAAATAAAAGGAAAACCCAAAGGTGAATGGGGTTTAGCAGTAGACAGCATGGGTCTTAAATTCTAGCTTCTGCTTCTGCTAGCACTGTGACCTTAAACCCCTATTTCCCCAAGTGTTGAGATCAGAACAATTATACTGACCTGAGTTGGTTAATAAGCCATTGTCTCTCAGTTCCAAAACCACCTTTTAATGCTCTGCTTTGTGATGTTAGGACTCAGACTACGTAAACCACATTTTAGCTTTGCCAGCTCTGCCAACAGGCTTGTCGAGGGATGTGGAAGGTTGGAAGAGAAAGAAGGGGCTTGCTTGCTCCTTCCTGTTTGCTTCTAGTTTCTGTCGGTATCACCCCAGCAATGGTTTTTCCTTCTGGCAGTGGCTGTTGGATTCCAGTTCTCAGGATTCTTCCCTCAGTCTCCCAGACCAGCTTAGTAAGTTCCCCACAGAGATACCAGCAGCAGCTGGCCAGAGCCACCTCCTCAGAGGTATCAGTCCAGCTCCAAGGGGCTTTCCTCTGAGTTTTTGAGGCATCAGCCCCAGTCAAGTTGACCCTCTCCTTAAGGTCTGGATCCTGGCTGGGCTGAGCCCTGTCTCTGAGATTCTGAAGTAGCCACACCAGCTTCTAGGTTCTAATAACTCCACCTCCTCCCTTGTTACCCCTGCCCTAGAAGTGCTGTTTCTTGTAGTTCCTGTCTCGATGTTATCTCGGCCTTACTCTTTTGTCATTTTGGTTCTCCAATACCAATTCCTTGTAAACAGTTCTCATTCAAAAAAGCCAATTTGGTTTCTGATTTCCTGACCAACTATAGAGAATTCTAGGAAATAGATTCTCAAGATAAGATTCTGAGCTTAGGCTTGATCATGACTTTGGGTTTGAACACAGTGCTGACTCCTAGTACTCCCACGATTAATCAGCAATCACCTGTGGTTGATTACAAATGAAATACCTACTCAAGCAAGTGCCTTCTGGGACCAAGTGGCTGCTTTGTTTAACCACTATGAGGATCATATGGTGAGATAGCTATTTCTGTGTGCACTGGAGTGCTTACGAGATGAAAATGACCAACTTGAGACATGATCAGAGAACCAGAAAACTTCTAAGGCAGCTGTAAAAGAGTCTCTTAAGTTTTGTAGTTGCTCTGTGGGATACATCATTACAATGCAAGTTGAATTCACAGCCTTGCCAAGGCTCAGGTGTGAGCATTAGAAGATTGGTTGGGAAGGAGAGAGATCCTGAGATTTGGAATAAGGACATCTGGGTGAAATCAAACAAAACAGAAAATCTTATATTCCTTCATCCAAACTTCTATATCCTGGTAACTTTAACTTTTGCCCATTATTCTCCAGTTTTGAGGCTGAGAACTACTTCCCGAACTATAACTTGGGGTTCTTCTTTTGTTTTTTTCACTTCTCTAATACTTGTTTAACAAATCCTTAACATTAAAATCTCTTTGCTAAAACAAGCAAACAAAATTGATCTGGCTTCTGTTTTTCTAACTGAAGCCTACTGGACACACTGCCTTATAGGGTTATTTTGAGGCTGAGACAAGGCACATATAGCACAGAGCTCAGTATGGTATATCACCCACAGAAGACACTCAGCAGGTAGTAGAATTTCCCTGCTGACCACATCTTTTCCCTACTTCATTGTGCTACTTCTAGTCGAGCAGGTCAAAACTTCTCTCTGAACTTATTTATAAAAGGAGGTAACATTTCTCTAAAAATGGGGGTATGTGTTGGGGGAAATGAAGGAAAATATCAACCTTGTGAAGAAATGAATGATAATTCATTTCTAGTGCTACTACTAGTACTTTCACCCTGCCTCCCTCTCACAGGAATTCATAAACACTGAGGCCACCCTCTAGTGCCAGGTGATCAGAAAGGTCTCCTGCTCACTATTGACAAGTCAAAGGAACACTTTCTGGAAGAAACCAGAGCTATTCTCTGTTATGGAGAATTCTCAGGACAATCTCCTAAATGAACCCTGAGAGCCCTGGCATCACTAAGGATTGTCCCTACCCATAGGAAATAATGGGACTAACCACCTGTGTTGATCTCAAGTAAGACATGCAAACACTAAAGAACTATTCTCAAAGACAAGGTGATCATTTCACAGAGGATAGAAAACCCCAAACTCTTGCAAACTCCATGCTTAGAGCCCCTTTAATCCTCTGATGTGTATCTATGAATCCTGAGAGGACTCATCACGTCATCAAAATCGTCCACCTTCAGTAGAAGCCTGAGAGCAGAGAAGGTGACAGCCTCATCTCATTGCTTGGTATTGTTTGTGAAAGAAAGCAAAGACAGCGAGGAAGGCTTTATATCCTGCTATTTCTTTTCCATGGCAATCAAAATAATTAAAGTGCAGTTCAGCCGAGGACAGGCAAGTATTCACATACACACTATTCTCACAAACATATACTCTATTATAAATACACACACAGCCTTTTTTTTTCACAAAATAAACTTTTTAGCAAGCAAAATAAGTTATAATATACTTTTAAGAATATAGCTTGGGTAGAAAGAGTTTCTATTAAAAAGCCTGCAACTTATTATTTTGAAAATCCTGATCCAAGAATCTACATTTTAGAAATAGAGTAGATAATATCTACCTGTGTTCTTCATTCTGTGCCTCTAAATTCCATTTAGAATTTTGAAGTGATGTTGTAGCACCCAAATCAAGATAATTTTATTCATCTAGTTAGATTTTCTTCAATGAAAAAATTACAGGTGATCTTAATTTATGATGAAGTTATGTCCCCATAAACCTATAGTAAGTTGAAAATGCAGTTAATGCACCAAACATCATAGCTTAGCATAGTCTACCTCAAATGCTCTGAGAACACTTACATTAGCCTCCAGTTGGGCAACATCATTTAACACAAAGCCTATTTTATAATAAAATGTTGAATAGCTCATGTAATTCATGGAAAACTACACTGAAAATGAAAAAAAAAACAGAATAGCTCTGTGGGTAGTCAAAGTATGGTTACTATTGAATTTGTATCACTTTTGCACCATTGTAAAGTAAAAAAATAGTAACTCAAACCACTGTAAGTCGGGATTGTCTTAGTGAAAGGAGGTGGTAATATGCACCTAGCAGAGAGTTGTTATTTCATTTCTACTAGATAGTAACAGTTAAGAATACTTAGCTACGGGCCAGGAGTGGGGGCTCACACCTGTAATCCCAGCATTTTGGCAGGCCAAGGCAGTTGGATCACTTGAGCCCAGGAGCTCAAGACCAGCCTGGGCAACATGGTGAAACCCTGTCTCAACTAAAAATACAAGAAATTGCCCGGGCATGGTGGTGTATGCCTGCAGTCTCAGCTACTCCGGAGGCTGAGGTGGGAGAATCACCTGAGCCTAGGAAGTCAAGGCTGCGGTTAGCAGAGATGGCAGCACTGCACTCCAGCCTGGGTGACAGAGTGACACCTTGTTTCAAAAAAACAAAAACAAAAACAAAAACCACCACAACAAAAATCCCAGAATACATAGCTATGTATCAGGAATTATATGCTACCTTCCAAGGTCCCCCGTGGATGCCTAAAACTGTGGATATTATCGTACTCTCTATACACGACTGTTTTTCCTGTACATATGTACTTAGGATAAAGTTAATTTATAAATTAGGCACGGTAAGAAATGAACAACAGTAACTAACAATAAAATAGAACAATTATGACAATATATTGTAATTAAAAATATGCAAATATGGTATCTTTCTCTTTCAGAATATCTTATTGTACTCTACTCACCCTTCTTGTGATGATGTAAAATGGTAAAATGGCTACGTGATGGGATGAAGTGAGGGCAATAACACAGGTATTGTGACATAGGTGGAAAATTCCAGAAATAAACAACTCTTAAGTTTCAAATTGTGTACTGTTCTTAGTGGTGCAATGAAATCTCTTGCCCTCCTGCTTCGGCCCACTGGATGGCAATGAGTCACCATGTAGTCACCTTGGCGATTAGAGCAACTGTTGCAGTATTGCAGTGCTTGTGTTCAAGTGACCCTTATTGTACTTAATAGTGGCCCCAAAACACAGGGTAGTGATGTAATATTTTTGAACTATAGTTGACCCTGAGTAACTGAAACTGTGGAAAATGAAACTGCAGCTAAGGGAAGACTACTTTACTATACTTCTAGATGTGTACTGTTTATCACTGATTATATAAAATGGTAAAATATTATTAGCTATTACTGTAACATGGACTAAGTCAAGTTGTTGGCATAATAATTTCAAGTTACATGATTCACCTATGTATATGTAAAGGTCTTCCCAAAAGTCTTACTGAAATTGTAAGATTGAATACTTTTGGAAGTATAAAGTCTACAAATTTTTATATAAAAGTTTCAAACAAACTTTATTTAAAAGTGTAATGACTTACATTTATTTTACATTTATATAGCTTTGTTGATTTTGAGTAATACATTTTAAAATTTTAAGTTTTTAGTCCCTCTGGTTGAAGATAGGAAATGTTGACTGAAACAAGAAATTAAGTCTTTTTGGACAACTTGCATTTCCAACTTGGGCATAATTATTAAAATGTTTAGTAGATAACTTCAGGATTGTGGCTGTGGCCATTACCAAATTTTAAAGAAAAAAGTGACTTGAAATGAAAGTGCATTGCAGTTCCAGTAACAAATAACTCTTTTATTTAAGTTTAATTTATTCAGAAACTCATAGAAAAGCTGGAGTTACTATAAAAATATTTTTTTTTCCTGAATCAACAGGTTATTGTTTCACTCCTTGATGTATATTTCTCACAACCAAAATATTTTCTACATAAATACAACAAACTATCAAAGTTGAGAAATTAACAATGATAGCATCTAATCTTCAGACTCCACCCAAGTTTTGCCAATTGTCCCTGTAACATTAGTCTTTTATGGCAAAAGGAACCAGTTTAGGACCACACACAACATTCAGTTGTCATGTCTCTAAGCTCCTCCAGTCTAGAACGGATCCTCTGTCTTTCCTCGACTTTCATGACCTTGAGACTTTTGGATATTATTGTTGCGGCATGTCCCTCAATTTGTTTTTTTCTTCATTATTAGATTCATGTTTGCAGCTTTGTTAGAAGTATAACAAGAATAATGATGTAGTTTTGTCATTTCATCTTATTAAATGGAATAAAATTTCTATTTATCCCACTGTGATGGAATATCATTGGAACTGATCACTTGAGTGAGGTGACATCTGCCAGGCTTTTCCCATTGTAAATTACTCATTTTGCCTTCATTATTCAACTGTACTTTGTGGGAAAGAACTTTGAAATTATGTAAATACCCTTCCTCATCAAAATTTTAATTGTTATTTAGCTCATGATTTCCCTTACTGCCTTTATTATTATGATTCTCAAACTTTCCCAGATTAGGCCAGTGGGGGTTCCTTCAAGCTGGCTTTTGGGTCCATTTGGTATGTCCCCATTATTTTTTGTAGTACTTCCTTGCTTTTTGCTTCAAAATATGTTCCACTTTTAATTGCCCCTTTCCTGTCCTGTCCTGGCCCTGAAATCAGCCATTTCTTCAAGGAACTTTGGCTCTTTTAGTGGAGAATGGCATCTAGAAGTCAAGATATGGGCAATAGCTGTGCTCATTATTAGGGTTGTCTTAGTTTGAGCTGCCATAACAATATACCATAGACTGGGTGGTTTAAGCAATAGACATTTCTTTCTCACAGTTCTGGAGACTGGAAGGTCCAATATCAAGGTGCCGGCAGCTTCGGTTCCTGGTGAGAGTGCTCCTCTTGGCCTGTAGGCAGCCACGTCCTCTCTCTGTGTTCACGTGCCGTTTTTGGTGCACACACATGGAGGGAGAGAGAATGCTCTGGTGTCTCTTCCTCTTCTTGTAAGAGCACTTATCACATCATGTGGGCCCCAACCTTAAGACCTCATCTAAACCTAATTACCTCCCAAAGCCCTCACTTCTGAATACCATTACCTTGGGGGTTAGAGCTTCAACATATGAATTGTTGGGGGATACATTCAGTCCATAACTAGGTGTTGCTGCTGCTACTCTCTCTCAGGAGGGAAGCTAGAGTCTAAATCCATTAGGTTGGTGCAAAAGTAATTGCAGGTTTTGCCATTACTTTTACTCTTTCTCTATCTCTATGTAAATAGAGATAGATAGAGATGATGTAGATATAGATATATTGGGTTGGTGCAAAAGTAATTGTGGTTTTTGCCACTAAAAGTAATGGCAAAAACTATATCTATATCTATGTATATTCAGATAAAGAGCAAAATATATCTACACATATTACAGCTGTTTATTACATACTTTACAAATACTTATGAATCAATCTATATATTGAAAACTATGAGTCCACACAAATACTTCCTATTCCATACCAGAACAGTTCATTCTTGTTCCCTTCATTTGAATATCTGTAACTCCCTTCTCCAACTACGAGAAGCCTGTATCCTATTATCATGGATGTATTTTCTTGTTTGCCCATAACCCTGTGGCGACTCACCTTTTATATCTGCCTCTCTCCCTCCCCATGTGGATTCCCTCCTTACCCTCCCCAGGCTCTGATACCTCATACTAGGCCACCTTCCAACATATGGATATCCTCTTTACCCCACAAGGACTTGAACTGCCCATTTTGGGTTGCACAACCCCCATTAGATGCCCTTCTCACCCTATCTGGGCTCTAAGTCACCATGTCATAATCCCCTCCACCACCGTGTGCTAACCTTATTCACCCTGTCTGGGTTCTGATATCCTGCTGTGATCTCCCCTCCTCTGTGTGGATTCTTTCTTCACCCCATTCAAACTCTTAATGCCCACTTCAAGTCATGGGCCACCTTGCTCTATTTCACCTCTAGGACTGACTTATTTATGAAGGGAAGGGAAGAGGAAGAGCCAAATAACTCCTAAAAATGTGTGTTGTAGAGATAACCTTTGCTAAATCTTGTTGAATTAGAGAGAAGAATGAGCCAAAGGCAACATATGTATGGTTTCAAATGCTGCTAACTGTGCTAAATCATTCTTTACATGGGGGAGGCAGTTATATTTACTTGTAAGCATCCCTTAAGGCTTTGCTTTGAACATGGTAATCCTGCTACAGTTTGGATGAGAAAAAAATAGCTTTTATTGGAGCAAAGAATGGATTAAACACGAGAAGTAACTAAGATGAGCTACATTTTAAATCTCATCTCACTTTGCTTCTTCATGCCTCCCCCAGAATAAATTGCTATACAGATTGGTCCCAGAGATCTAAATTACAAAAGATGTTGAACATCACACTAAGGCATTTGTTCTTTCATTTAAAGTCAACAATAACAAGTCACTGAATGGGTTTGGGCAAAACAAAACAAACAAACAAAAAGGCATAAGATTGTGAGAAAAAATTTAATTTCTAATTACGAAATTGGAAAAAATCATGACTATATTGTATACATTGTTAATTATTTTCAGGAAGAAAGGTATACAATAAATGGACTGGGTCAGGGAAATCATTTTATAGTTGGGGGTGATAATAGACAAGCAGTTTTTATTGGTTAATAAAGTATTAATGCCACACAGACAAATCAGCCTCAGTACCACTCCCTGACCTGTTACTGCATTATTGCTACCACAGAAACCAATCAACAATTACTTGTTTTTATACTTTGTATAAGGTAAAGCATAATAAAATGCAGTGCTTAAGTAACCAGCTTCATCCAAGTAAGTAAAAATGTTATATCATCTATTTTTTTCCTCATATTTAGAGGAAAGACTATTAATCAAATATTTGGGCATTTGATTTTGGAGAAACACCTTCAGCAGTATTTAATTACCACAGAAGCTAAGATGTAATAGGATTCAGTTTAACTTTTAACTGTCTGGAAAGACCAGCCTACATGCTCTTTTGGCAAGATCAGTAGTTCTTGGCATCACCCAATACCAGGCATCAGAGCCTTCTTGACCCTGAGTGTCAGCTTCAAAGCACACTTGGTGGACTGAGACCATGGTTGCGTGGGAAGACCAAGGAGTGAGGATAAAAACAACCAGGCAGAAGGAAGGCAGAGGTCACTGGAAAGAGGAGAAAGGGGAAAAGGGGAGAAGGGAAGAGGGAGCTCGAGAGAGAAACAACGGGAGTGGAAATAGAGGAGAGAGCTATGTATGGTTTGAATGTGTCCCTCCAAGGTCATGTGTTGGAAACTTAATCCTCAATGCAATGTTGAGAGGTGGGACTTTCAAGAGGTGATTAGGTCATGAAGGTTCTGCCTTCATGAATAGATTAATGCTCTTATCATGGGAGTTGGCTGGTCGTCTTGGGAGAGGGTTCTTGATAAAAAGGATGAGTTCAGTCCTCTTCCCTCTTCTTTCTCTTGCCCTCTTGCCTTCCACCATGGGGGATGACACAGCAAGAAGGCCCTAGTGAGATGCAGGCCCCTGGACCTTGGAATCTCCAGAATGATAAGAAACACATCTCTGTTCTTCACAAATTACCCAGTCTAAGGTATTCTGTGACAGCAGCACAAAATGGACTAAGACAGAGAGGAAGAGGAGGAAGAGAAAAGCAGTTGAGAGGACACATGAAGACAAAGTTATTGAAAGATGAGATGCATTATCAGAGGAAATATGGGAAATATAGAATGTTTAAGAAAAAAAACAGGAAAGTATCTCACCTACAACACTTTGAAGGCATGCAGATATTTTATTGCTGAAAATTTACATTTCTAAATTTGAAGAAGAAATTCTCTGACCTGTGCTTTCGTTTGTCCACATGGTGAAGCCCCACAGCCTCCCCCTGACACTCAGGGAGAACCCTCTTGTGAAGCAAATATAAAAGCAAAATTTTGTTTCGTATTTTCATTTATGGCTGCCTTAACTTATACAAGAAATAGGAAAAACGTCTTAGGTCACATTGCTTTGAGCTTATGTAACACCTTTAAAGACTGTTAATTGATGTCATACTCCTTAACCTTTACAAATATCACCCTGAGGTGGAGATCTGTAGTTTTACCCCATTCTACAAAAATAAAAATAAAATAAAAGATTAAATCATATACACAAAGTCTACAAGAGGAATGATTGGCTTTAGTTGTCTTGTTTTAATCAAGCATGAGAAAACTAAGCTAATTCCATACACTGGGACTGACCAAAATGTGTAAAGTAAGTTAGTCCACATTACAAGTAGGTTCAATTTGGCCAAAAGACACCATGTTTCAAACTTAATCCCCTGAGTGCAAAACTGTAAGATTATGCTCCAGTTAGCCTTGTAGTTCTGTTTCCTTCATTTCAGGATTCCTTTTGCCCTAAATAGTAGTCCATACTTGCTATTGTCTTTTGACGTCATTATTTTCACTCATACGCTTAGGCCGAAAGGGTGTCCATCCCACTGGTGGATACACAATCAAGAGCTTCAGAGCAAAGCCTTCATCTCCACTGTGGCCTCCACCACAGCAAGCCTAAGTGCACTTCCATGGATCCTACAATCATTTGTCTTTTTGTGACACCATAAAAGTCAGTAACTAGCAACGCATGATTCAATGCAGGATATACTGTGGGAGAGAGAAATGGGCAGGAGAAGACACACTTCTTGCCTTTAGGGCTCGTTAAATTGTCTCCTCTTTCTTTTTCAACTTGCTTTTCTTTGGCTCTTCTGTCTTCTAGTGAATATACTTTTTGAGTTTCTGTCTTTTCATATTGTCATGTTATCTTCTCATTAGTCTTTTCGATTTTCAATGTTGAACTAAATAAACCCTCGGGCCTGGCTAAACTGTTATTTCCCTCAGCAAAGAATGTGCCACTCATTAATGCCAATGATTTTATATTCCACTGGCCTTCACAACAAAATAAGCAAGACTTTCTTAGGTTAATTTGTTTTTACACAACATTTAAGGTGAATTCTGTGGGATTACAGCCCAACGTGAAGTGACATCTTTCCCAGAAATACAGCAGCATTGGCAAAATTGTCAGCAATCACCCAACCTCAGGGCCAAACATGACAATATGAGAAGAAAGGCACTCTAAGTAATAAATGTGACTGAAATACAAACAAAATGTATGGTTTTCCAGACTCATAAAGTATTGGAAGACAAAACTGTGAGCAAACTACATTATAATAGGCAAGAGGAGTGCTGAAAGATAGCCACAAGCTATGTGTTTCTCCTTAGCCATGCAGCCATCCTGGCATTTTGCTTCTTGTTTTTCAGATTTTCATTCTTTATTGTCTGTAATTTGGCATGAATGCTGATCCTCGAGTGTTCCTCCAACATGTTACTGAAAAACTGCTGCAGCTGGAAGGACAGAGAGACAGATGATCAGTGCAATCTAACTTCCCATTTGGACAAAACAAATATCTAAATGCTAAGCAGCAACATGATTTTGTAAATTGGTGATGATGGTTGGAATGAGTAGAAATGTATACTCCCAGATTGTGTGTCCCTGGGGAGACTGTGACTGAGACAATGTGATGAACACCACACCTACCCCAAAGAAGCAGATGTAGACAGGAAGGTCCATGAAGCAGAAACTATGCCTTATTCATTGCTCTAGTCCCAAAGCACATATTAAGTCTCAATGAATATTTACTGAAGGCAAATAGAGTGTTCTCTAAGATTTGCAGACAGAGATACAGTGAACCCCCTCACTTTTTTTAAATCTCAAAAGAAACTGAAACTTCCAAAGCTCAAAATTGGTACATAATAGTTGCATCTTTACAACTGTCATTCTTTATTTGAGAACACTTAGATAATGAATTCGTCCATTGGCTGAATTACCTCATTGGGTCAGGTCAAGCATACAGTTATTAGAACATTTGTTGCAATATTACGTATAAGTCAGACTCCAAGTGAAAAATAAGTTATATTCCAAAATATAAATAAGTTATAAGTTTTTTCAATTTTCATTTTACCAAAAGTCTCTTTTTGTATCAGTGGATTAGAACTCCAAACACTTACAGCCCTAAGATGAAGATGCACATTCCAGTTCACAACAGCTCACTTCAACCCTAATATACTCAAAATTGCATAGTAATAGGGCTATCAAGCCTAATTACAATGTAAAAGAAATGTTTTAGGGAAAAGTAAGTTAAAGAGCCAGGAACAATCCTCCCCCACTCTTTCCTTCTCTGCTCATACCTGCCAGGAGGTGGTAACCAACAGCCCACAACTCCACATCACGGACAGTGTGCCCAGGATTGGGCTCCTGTAGTGGTGGGAGGGGAGTGGTGATGGTGTTTGGGCTTGTGGGTGGGCTTTATGTGTGCTTGAGAGTATGTCTAGCAGGGGAACATAAAAACCAGAGCCAGAGATGCGGAAGGTGTTTGAAAATTGTGCCTTTGGAGAGGGACAAGGGAGGCAAATGATTTCATTTTCAGTTTCTTTTTTATTATTTATTTCAGATACTACCCTGTGAACTGATGCAGCCTAGCAGGACTGCTGGACATTAATAGTTGTTGGCAAGGATATTCATCTTAGCTCATTCATTTTTTTTTTTAAATTGCAACAATTTAACTACTGCTAAATCCATTTTTCCAATTTTGAAAAGCTGTCAGTGACTAGAATTTTGAAATTTTGAAGATTGCTAAATTTATACGAACCTCATTTATTATTCATTAACAACAACAAAACTTCACTAGATTCTGTAGAGGCAAACTAGATATACTTAAACTGTACAAGTCAGTGAATTTTGACCAATGTGTACCCCTTTGAAACCATAGACACAATCAAGTACATTTTCTCTACCCTGAAAAAGGGCCCTCAGGCCCTCTTGCAGTCCATCTCTCTGTCCCAAGCAACCACTGATCTGCCCTTTGTCACTATAGATCCATTTGCATTACCCAGAATGTGACTGGTTTCTTTTACCAAACATAATCACCTTGATATTCATCCATGTTGCTACACAAATTTTAAAAATTTCAGGATAGTATTCCATTGTGTGGGTATATTACTTTTCCTTATTCATTTACCTATGGATGGGCATTTAGATGGTTTCCAGTTAACATTTTTAAAAACTGCCTGTTTCCTGACATGGTTGTGCCATGTTACATTCCTCCCAGCAGGATAAAAGAGTTCCAGTTGCTCCATATCTTTGCCACCATTTGGTACCATAAATCTGTCTAATTTTACCTACGCTACTGGGTGTGTAGAGGTTGTATTTATATTGTATCCTTGTTTTACTTTGTGTGAAAGTATCTTTTTGTAGACATCTGCTTTTGTCTGCTTCGTTTACTTTCTGGTTACAGCCCTTTGTTCTTTCAGAACTTCCCCTTCCCCTTCCCAGTGCCTGTGACTTGGGTGGGGCTGTTCGACCCTGGCTAGACCAATCAGAGTATTCCATCTCCCCTGGACACAGTGATTGCTGCCTCTGACCCAAGTAGGACCAACCAAAGTGCTTTTTTCAGGGCAGGAACTCTTGAAGCTGTGAGAAAGTATCCTTCCTTCTGCAGCTGGGAGTGCTGAGGATTATATAAGCAGGGAGCTATGCTTCTCTCCACATGGAAAAAGACTGCCTAATAAAAATTCAGCCTAGAGGAAAGCAAAGCCAGGAAACGGTAAGAATCTAGAATAGACAAAATTAAGATATCATCTCAGTCCTCAGGGAGCTTATTGTAGCCTCATG
This sequence comes from Macaca nemestrina, assembly GCF_043159975.1. Taxonomy (NCBI): domain Eukaryota; kingdom Metazoa; phylum Chordata; class Mammalia; order Primates; family Cercopithecidae; genus Macaca; species Macaca nemestrina. The sequence continues at coordinate 64,282,115 of NC_092130.1, forward strand.
GGGTAGACATATTTACCAGTGATTACACTATAAGGTAATAAGCACTATGGTAAAAATATATTCATAGGATTACTTGAAAGTATAGGTGAGGAAAGGGTATAAATCCTTCATTAAAAAGTTCCCAGAATAGATAATAGGAGCAGAATCTTAAAAGATGATTAGGAATTATCCAGCCAGGAACTGGGATGAGGAACGTTCTCCAGACAAAAGGTAGAGTGTTTCTGAAATCCAGAAAATGTGAAGCTATACAATAATTCAAGAAAATTTGTAAGTGGTACAGTATAGCTAGAGGAAATGTGTTTAGGGGTGTCTGTCCATCTCTCTTGCCCTCTGACACTTGGTGGTGAGGTGAGCAAAAATGAAGCCAAACTGTAATGTAGGGGCCAGATCATGAAGGGCCTCATGTGCTAATCACAGGATTTCAAAATTTCTTTGAAAAACTATAAAAAGCTACTGAAGCTCTGGAACAGAGCAATGACTGGCAGTGATGGCAAAGGTGGGACAGAAGGAAGCCCAATCTGGGACAGGAACCCTGGGCGAGAGTCCCCTGCATTCAGGTGAGAAAGGATGAAGTACCACCCTCCATGAACAGGTGATATCTATTTCAGGAGGAGGATACAATTAAAAACACTTCTTCACAGTGATACAGCAGCAACAGAAGCTTAGACTGTAATAATTCAGATAAGCATATTATTATTTTTAATTTTAACAAGTCCAAATTGCATAAAAAGTGGTTTCCAAATTATCATTGTGTTTCATAATATTTAAAGTGCTTACCTCCACAATCTGTAAATCTGTAGTTATGGCTCTCCCTATTGCATATATTAGATTGATCAATGATTGTGTGCCATACCTACAAGGCAATAATATGTTAATCAAGGGTGGAAAGCATTTTGCAAAATAAAGTTATATTTTATACAGCAGATGAAAGCCAAGTGTACGGCCCCTATTAATTCCTATGTCCTAAATCTAAGTAAAAACATGTATGAACTAGTTTAGCTTCATCTTTCAATAGAAAATCCTATTAACACTAAGGAAATATTGATAGTTAAATACTTATATGTGTTACACAAATCTGTTATCTAAATCTAAAAAGTTCTTCTTAAAAACAACCATTATCTATTAAAATGAGGTAGTTGGAATACACGTCACATGTCTCAATACAATTTCTAAAGGAATAAATAAATATATAAATTGTGTCCCGTAAAAAACAGTAGTTAAGAGAGGATCCATTTCAGAACTGCTGACTAAAGCCCCCTGAACATGTATTTAAAATGTTGTTTTTGTTCGTGCTTTTTTGGAGAGAAGATCCGTGTCTTCTGATGTTCTCTAAATGTTGGTGACCCTGAAGGCTGGGCACCATGGCCCTACCTGTGCTTGTTTCAATAGGTGTGGTAATGGAAACTTTCCCTCTCGTTTAGTGTCCCTGAATATCTAGCAAAAAAAATCTTAAAATAACTGTGAAGTATTGCTATGAAAAAACAGCAGATACTTACCTGCTCAAAGTGTGGCTGTAGTTAAAAAAGTAAATAAAAGACTTTTGGGTGCATTAAAAAAGAAAGAAAAATTAAAATAGGGTTATTATAATGGACTGACCAAGAGATGGTTGAAGAGTTAATATACACAATTGATTTACTTCAAAAATATGTACTTGAAATTAAAAATTATAAGAGTTAACTTTGGCATAATATACTAATAAAGGTGAGAGAAAATAGTGCTGCTGTTTTTCTAAGTTCCTAGCTGTAACTTACACTGTGTCTACCTGAGCAACGTGAAGCACAATAGAACTCTGCATATAATTGAGGCAAGCGAAACTGTTTTTATGAAGAAAGAGGAAACATTTCTTAGTTCTCTATTTTAATTGGCCAACTAGGCAGAAAAAACCTATAAAATGACTCAAGAAACTTGAGTTCCAAAGAACTCAAATTCCAACCTTAAAAATAAAAATAGAAAACAGAGGAAACCTACCTATGGTACTAAATGTGTTAATTTCTGCCAGACACAGGAGAAAGGTACCTGAGGAGGCAGGGCTGGGTTTGACATTACCTTGGACAATTTATAAATTGTAAAAATGGAAAATAACAGATACTTAGAAGCATTGTTCTGGAGCATAAATGAGATAATGTATATGGAAGCACCTATTAGATTACCTGGCACACTTCATTCCTTCCTGCTCTTGTCAACTTCAAGAGGGGCTATTTTTGAAACACATGATTTATCATTCTTGTTGAGAGAGCAATCTCTTTCAAATATTACTCAACAAAACTGCATTACAAATAGTTTACCCCCATCAGTGTTCAAATACATTCTAATTAATATGAAGTCAAAAGCCAATATGAGTCAATATAGTAATCCTTTTTAAAAAGTTGATAACATCTAACATTAGTGTGGGAACAGTGATTTCAGTACTCCAGTCTGGCTCTCCTTTCTGCCTCTCCCTCTTCTCACATTACCCCTCCCTTCATCTCCCCTGCCATGTCAGATTCCTTCTGGCAAGGATGGCCATGCGGCAAGCATGGGGACACCAAGGCATCCAGCCTGATCCATGCCATGGGAACAGACTCCCCAGTGCTTGGACCCTCCCCTCTGAAAACCTCTCACTTTGCTTGTGCTCCTGTTTAGCCTTTTTGGCTGTGTTCCCCATCATGAAATACAACCAAGGAGAAGTGAAAATGATTCCATGTTTTTAAGCTTAAGACTTTAGGCAATATAATAACATGTGGAGAAAAAAATCAAGTGCTTAATGAAGAGCGTAAGATTCATTTTGGACAGGATGAGTTTAAAACTGATCATACTCTGTATTCTATATTGAGATAAAACTGGCTTTTCTGTATGCTGTGAAGCCCATTTAACAGAGATGATAATGGCACAAATAATGCTTCTACCACATCCATTGAAAAGTCCCAAAAATACTATTGCTTCATCCCCATTCATATGCTTCCATAGGACCTATTCATAGCTATGTGTACCTACTGACTTTTCTGTAACTTGAAATATAGCTCCATGACCAATGGAGTCTTTCTCATTGGAATGAGTATTCAAGAGATCATCTTTGGCCCAATAATTAACTAAACTTTCCCACACCAACCAGTGCAATGCTCTGTACATGACAGTGAGGGGCAAGACCAAGCCAAAAGTTGTTTTATTCAATCAAATATTCCAAAATGTATTTCCAGATTAGGCTTCCTGGGAAGAATTCTGGGCCTGGCTGAAAGGAACAGCGGTTCCTGCGCCGCTATTGGCGATATACTCAACTCCAACATGTGCCTTGGTGTGGAGACGATGTCTGTGAGCTTGCCTGCATGTCACTGTGAGACATATGCCCATGAGTGCTCTGAGATAAGGGAGGGATATACTCAAAACCACAGCACTGGTCACTTCATGCTCAGGGCCAAGCTGGACATAAGATGGTATTTTTTTGTTTTTGCATTTAGGCAAGCTGCCTCTACCAGCCTGTCTCTCACCCTGTAGAAATGGAGCATAAGATCCCAGCAAGATACCACCTTATGGGAGGGGTGCAAACCCGCTCTGCTCGTACTCCCCCTGATTCTAGCTCCCACAGCCAAGACCAAACCAGCAACCAAAAGCTCAACACATTAAAAAGCAAAAACAAAAATAAAATGAAAACTTCTGGAATAAGAAGTAGATTATTCAAACTTTTTCATAAAAAAGCAACTGACTATGGGCAGAGGGAAGGATGAGTAGGCACAGCACAGAGGATTTTTAGGGTAGTGAAAGTATTCCATATGATGCTACAATGGTGAATATGCATCATTATACATTAATACATCAACACCCATAGAATGTGCAACACCAAGAGTAAACCCTAACGTAAACTAGGGACTTTGGGTGATAATGATGTGCCTGTTTATGTTAATCAATTATAGTACAGCTATGAGCCACATAACAATGTTTCAGTCAACAATAGACAACATTAAAAAGGAGCCGAAAAATTCTTATCCCCTAGCAATGTCATAGTCATTGTAACATTGTAGCACAATGCATTACCTTTTCTATGTTTAGATATGTTTAAATACACAAATACTGGCTGGGCGCGGTGGCTCACGCCTGTAATCCCAGCACTTTGGGAGGCCGAGGCGGGTGGATCACGAGGTCAGGAGATCAAGACCATCCTGGCTAACACAGTGAAACCCTGTCTCTACTAAAAAAGACAAAAAAATTAGCCAGACGTGGTGGCAGGCGCCTGTAGTCCCAGCTACTCGGGAGGCTGAGGCAGGAGAATGGTGTGAACCCAGGAGGTGGAACTTGCAGTGAGCCGAGATGGCGCCACTATATTCCAGCCTGGGTGACAGGGCGAGACTCCTTCTCAAAAAACAAAAAACAAAAAACAAACAAAAAACCCACAAATACTTACAGTTGTGTTACTACTGCTTCCAGTATTCAGTAACATGCTGTACAGGTTTGTAAACTAGGAGCAATAGACTATACCATAGAACCCAGGTGTGTGGTAGGCTCTACCATCTAGGTTTGTGTAAGTACAGTCTATGCTGTTCACACAAAGACTAAATCATCTAAGGATGCATTTCTCAGAATGTATTTCTGTTGTTAATCAACATGTGACTGTAAATGTGTGGCTTTGATGCAGGATGTTGATAGAGGGGGAACTTGTGCCTGTGTGCTGACAGGGATATATGGGAACTCTGTCTGCTCAATTTTGCTGTGAACTTAAAACTATCCTAAAAATTAAGTTTATTAATTTTTTAAAAATCAACTGAAAAGCCACTTCATTTATTTAAACATTTTCTGGAATTGAGATAAATAAATCACATCATGAGAAGGGCTTTCTAAGTAAAACAAATTTAAAATATTTGAACAAATCTTGGCATCTCAAAATGTTTAAAGGATATAGCATATCTTTAAAAAAAAATAGAATTTTGTTCTTGTTGCCTACTCAGGCTGGAGGGCAATGGGTTGATCTTGGCTCACTGTAACCTCTGCCTCCCGGGTTCAAGCGATTCTCCTGTCTCGGCTTTCCGAGTAGCTGGGATTGCAGGCATGTGCCACCATGCCTGGCTACTTTCGTATTTTTAGTAAAGACGGTGTTTCTCCCTGTTGGTCAGGCTGGTCATGAACTCCCGACCTCAGGTGATCTGCCTGCCTTGGCCTCCCAAAGTGCTGGGATTATGATAGGCGTGAGCCACTGAAAATGTAGATGAGGCATTAGTTAAGAACACATTGAAACATTAAATATTTTCAGTAGTACTCTCAAAAAAAAAAATTGTGGAGTATGCATTTTCTTACTTAGGAGGAAGTAAATAGAGAGCCGGGAATCAGAGCCAGGGGACACGCTTTCTAATTCAAGTTTTTTTATTTACTAGGTGTTGACTTTAAGTTATTTAACTTCTGAGTCTTGGTTATTAATTGGTAATTATTTCATGGGTGGCTGTGAAAACTGTAATTATTGCATATATAAACACATTATTTTGTTTTTTAATTTTTTGGTAGAAATAGAGTCTTGCTATGTTGCCCAGCCTGTTCTCAAACTCCTGGGCTATAGTGATCCTCCTGCCTTGGCCTCCCAAAGTGCTGGGATTATAGGCATGAGCCACCGTGCCCAGACTAAACATGTTATTTTAAAGAACAACATCAATGTGTGTTTTTCATTCTAAACATGAGACTCTAATACTGCTGAGGGATGTTATCAATAACATAAAAATAGAAATTGATAATATTGAGAAAAAGAAATAAAGTGAAGGATATAGGGACTTGTAATAAAGCACATACATCATATTATCTCACTAAGATAATAATAATGAACACTAAACATTTATTGTGTACCAATCACCTTAAATAGCATATTATTAAATTATCTTAAAGCCTATTCATTATTATCCTCATTTTATGAATGAGAAAGCTGAAGCTTAGGTTAAAAATCTTGTTTAAGGTTACATATTTAGCACTCTCCTTATCCTAAGATTGATCTGATTCTAGATTCTATTGCCTTAACTCTTTGACATACCACGTCTCTAGTGGATACATGAAAAACTAAAGCACAATAAATAAAAGGACAAAGGACAGTAATGAAGAGACACTTTCCATAGTTCTTAGAGGAAGAAACCACCACTTTGCTATACTGCTCTAGTTAAGTCTATTCCCATCCCCCAGTTCTAGAACTGACCCCCAGTAGTGTTAACACTCTGTCATAATCACGACAGCCTGTGTGTGTGTTTCACATACGACACCAGTTAGAAACAGGACATCACCAATGAAGAGCACACAAAATAAAACTCCTTCACATGATATTCAGGGCCTGTTATCACCTGTCGTTCTCTCTGACCCTCAACTTACCTTCCCACCCCATCTCCTCTCCAGTGTGCTAAGCTCCTGCCAGTTACTGTGACTAGTCTCAAGTTGGCCTCCCAGCTCTGCCTCCAGGCATTTCCTGATGTTCTGTCCTCCAGGAAGAAGGAGGAGATTTGCAACTATGCTTGTTCAAATCACATGCACATCCCTTTCTTCCCCTTAAATCCCCAAAAGCCCTTGTCATCTCTCCTCTACAGCATGTATCAGATACCAAGTCCTAATCCCTTTACATCTCCAATAACAATTTGAACTGCATCTTGATGTAGAAAAACTAAAACTTTTTATTACTAGAAAGAATCTTACATTTATCGAATACATCTATTATTCTATAGAAGAAGAAAACAAGGCCTAAATGTTAACTAATGGGTGTTTTTAAGTTTCAGAACCAAATGAGAGGGTTGGAAAATTTTGTTTCTCCCATCTGTCTTTCTTCTGGAACAACTGTTCTACCGGCAAAATGACGCTTTGTTTACATCAGCATATCCCAAGCTGGAGTTTGGAAGAACTACACCTAGAAGATGTTGTGTAGTCAAACTGTATGGAAAACTCTAAGTTTCCTTCTGCAGGGCTTCTTGGATACTTTATAATGCTAAAATGCACTGTGAGTCTGCAAAAGTGAGGGTTAAAACAGTTTCAAAACTGATGGAGCTATTGTCTCTTCTGTCCCAGAAGGCTTATCATCCCCATCTTCATGAATAGCATCCAGTGGAATATGCATGAGAAAAACTAATTGCTAACTTGTTAGTGATCAGTCACATTTTAACAAATTCAGTATAGATACTTTCCATATCATTAATATAAAATTTAATCTGGCATAAGCATTTTTACTTATAATTTTATACTACCTTCATCATTACATTAGGACTAGTGACATACATATTATCACGTCAAATATATCTGTTTAATTAGTGATAATTAAATATTCAGATGTACAAAGAACTAAGTAAATGTTCCTGTGCCATTTTGACTATAAATAAAATTTTAATTATTAAGTTGAACTTTTATTTCCTTCTTACAATCCATAAATAATGTTACTGTCTATTCAAACAAAAGTATTAGCAAAATTGAGCAAAACTGCTGACTATAAACTAAGCCCTAAAAACAAACGCATAAGATGTAGAGAGCAAATTAATTTGAGTCTGAAACACTTTTTGTGCAGAATGTGCAAGAAAAGTGAACTAAGGCAAATTTATCAGAAGTAGCATAGGCATCTATTTTATGAGTATGGCATGTTGCTAACTAAAAGATAAAAATATTCAAGCCATAGTTAAAAGTTCATGCATTGCTCTTCCATAACACAGGCAGTTTGTAGTGAGACTAAACGAAGGAAAAATGATCACTTTTCTAGTCAATGCAAAAGACTTTTGTGACCTAGCTAGACTACAGCTGAGCTTCCAGCGCCAAACCAGTGACCTAAATGAAAGAAAGGTCTCACTCTCCTTCTTACCTTTTACTCACAGCTTGCCAGTTGTCAACTAAGAAGTCTTTTGCGACATACCGGCCAACTTCAGATGCTGCCACAATCTCAATTACATTTGTTTCATTAGAAGTGAATGGAGATGTGCTGATGGCATACTCCATAAATCTGCAAAAGTGCATTTGCAAAAAATACATTTTAAACATCCAACATAAAGAGTTAATTTAAATAAACGAAATCAAAATTGCATGGTTCTAAGATCGTGCAGCACAAATATGCATCATTTTCATACTTACATTAGCACATTTCTATTTTTTTCCATTACCAGGAAATTTCAAGGTAAGTTGAGCATAATCACCTGTTAAGTATCCATGGGTCTTTGCTGCAGCTCATTGCATAAGCAAGTTGAATCTTTTCTTCTTCCTTTGTTGTATTAGTGTAAGTATTTAACAAGATGTCCCACTCTTTATCACTTCCCAAGGCAATGCCATAACATAAAACCACATCTTTAATTGGATAAGGTATTCTGTAAAATATAACATAAAATGATATTTTTCATAGTAGTTATGTTTCCCCAGGTTATCATACTTTAGAGTATGAATCTAGAAAAAATATTTGTAGTCACAGATATAAAGGTCAAAAGTAGGAATCTAGAGAGGCAATTGTCAGAACTGTCATTAGCATTAATTCCATGAGAAGAGATAATCAATTCCAAACTAAGGGGCTTTAAGAAAGAAGGAAATTAGAATAGTATAGAGTATATTGATAATACAAGTTGGTCTTGTATCTCATATCTCATTATCACATTTCCTAAGAGTCCATCTGAGGTGGTATATTAAAGGTAATAAAACCAAAATGAGAGTCTCAGCGCTCAGTGAGGCAACAAACTAAGAGAGAGATGGAGAGGGAGGTGCTCTGCTGCACTCATAGATATAACAATCACAAACAATCATAAAGAACAACCTATTAAGATTCAAGTCAAGCAGAGACAGCTCCAAATAAATGCTTATTGGAAGAATGCATTGGCAGTGAAAGGTCCTAGGTGACAATTCATTGTATAAATTCTAGTCTATTGTTATACACAGACCCACATTAAACACTGGTTTTTTTAAAAAGGTATTTGAAAAGAATAGTAGGAGAGAGCGCCTAACCAAGTGAAAGCAAAACACTCATTCCCACAGTGAGTACCTCAAAAAGGGAAATTGCTGGTGCTTAAATAGGACAAAAACAAGAGGAATTACAATATTACTCTTACTCATTTTCTGGATGGTCCACCCATTTTGTGAAGAGTTCTTTTGACAGCTGAAGGCAGTCTTCAAGGCCCAACCAACACGCAGTTCCAAAAAGTTTTTCCAGTGATATTCTTGAAGAAAAAGTCAAAGAAAAACAGTTTATTTTGCATTACCACCTTCATTTTCTCTGCTTCCAAAAATGTGTGTTTCATAAAAAGATGGGTATTTTTAAATATCCTTTCAATGACATTGGGTTTGTTTAAAAAAATTGCTTTTGTGGATGACAGAGATATTTAAGATTCAGAGAAATATTTACTGAGAGGCTCCTAGGCACCAAAAAAAGCTCCTAAGACCAGTATTTTTTGAAAGTGAAAAACAAATTACTGCCATCCTTCATCTCCCTCAAACACACATGGGTGTACACACACTCCACAGCTGTTGTCAATTTATTTTTCCTCTCTTTTACTAGAATTGCCTTATGGATAAAAAATGATTTTAGAGTATCTGATCTAATAGACTTTAAAATAAAGTTCTTCCTCTATACAAGAAAGGGAAAGGGAAGAGTTCATTTCTCCCCTTCTACAATTTGCTTTCTCTTGCTTTAGTGTGTTTCTTCTACTCCTCCTGGCTGTTATATACATGTTCAGAAAAAGAATAAAGGTATTTGGTTGGTTTGGTTTGTTTTTACAGCTGAGCAGGGGTATACACTGTACTTTAAAACAAAATAAGTTCAAAAGAATAGAGTGAAGACCAATAATAAATCCAGGTAAGTGATGCCTTGTGGTCCCTACTCCAGTTTGGGGTCAGGGTAAAGAAACCCAAATTGGCCATAAGTTTCCAGAAAATGCAAGCGCCAAATCTCTGTTACTCCATCTTCCAGTTTCAACCCAGCCTGGCCTGACCTTCTGATAAGCTGAAGAGGAATGTGTAAGGGTGGAGGTCCTCTGAGAGACAGTTCTAGGTATTCATTTACGTACTCTACTCACTCCCTCTCCTCACCCATCCCAATCTAAAGCTGGTAGCAACAAGCTGGAGTTCTGTGGAAGTGCAGTCTAACTCCCTAGAGCTGCTCTGAAGAGAATTGTCCCTGGGATGCTATAAGAAGTAGGCTGCTTCAGTCCAATTTAGGAGAGCCAAGGATATGTCTGGTTAACAAATATGCTGCCTGATTGAGCACACTTTTGCCTTCCCATTCATTCATACAAATTGCCTAGCCACTCTCAATCCCAGCTATTCCTTACCATTGTCCACCTACTCATCCATTACATTTTATGTCCTTCCAGTCACATCCCTTAGCACTAAAATTTCTGCCCTCCCAGAATAGTACTATTGAGTCAGAATAATCATACTTTGTATATTTTGTATTTCTTGCTTGGTCTAATTGATTTGAACTTGATGTTGGCCAGAAGTTGTAGGTATAATCCCTATACTGTTACTGGCTACAGAGTCCCTCCCTAAATCTAGAGACCATCCTACGCACAAAACTTAGGACACAAGGAAGACGGAAATACTACCACCCCATTTTGCCTCTTGCCTCCTTCCTAGACCACCATGACAATGTGTTTACTCTCCTCACCAAACTGGTAATATGAAAGTCATTTGTGATACTAACCTGTGCTCACACACAGTGACTGATCTATATCACTGTCCACCTACCTCATCTTATCTGCATAATGACTGAATTTATGTTAACAATAATATACAGAGGGGACCTTTTCCCCTGTGGCTTCCCCATGCCCTTCAACTCACTGGTATAGGCTAGCTTTGCTTAGCACCTCTTCACCAATAGTAGGAAACATTTATAATTTCAACCAGTAGTCTAGGCTTTGAGAATATAGAGCTGTAAGTTCCTATGTGTACATGCACGTGCTTTGCAGGTAAATTAAGATCTAAAACGACTATTTTCTGTTAGAATACATGTAGCCCACCAATCTCTGAGCTATTGTTCTCAAATAATGATAGCATATAAAATATCTCAATGAATAACAGGTATGAAGGTTTTATTTTATTACTTCTGGAAGCCTATTAATATGAATGCATTTTATTCAATTATCGCTTCTGAAAACATACTTACAGAGCTAAGTAGTCATCTTGTAATGCCAACACATTTTCACGAATTATAGTTGAATAAATATTCCATATTAAATTAAGTCTCTTTAATAGGTACTTCTATAAACAACAAAGAAAATACACTGTTAATTCTGGCTTGCAAACACTGAATTTTCACTGTGTTCTATTTATTTATCTGAAAAGACATTGATAGGCAAGTGGCAGATACTTCTTTAGAAATTATCTTTATCTGTTATAAATATATAACTGGCTTATTTTTTAACCTCTTTGGGTTTAGTTCCATTTTACATAAAATGTGGTTTACCATAACACCAACGTTACAGTGTATTATGAGGATTAAATAATATAATATATTGCAAGCACATTGCCTGGCACAAAGCAATAACTCAAAAAAATTAGCTATAATTATCATTTAACATCATTGCATACATTTCCAGTTATGTTCAAAATAGAGAAGAAATGTAAAAGTATAAAACAGTCTTTCTACCATAAAACATCTATACTAAGCATACATTCCTCAAAAAAAAAAAAAAAGAACTGGTTTATGTCCTGGACAAACTGAAGCCCTAATTTTAAAATAAATATAAGCTATCAGCTGTTAAATATAAAATTATAGAAGTTAGACATTTACTAATATATCCCTAAGAATTAACTAGATGCTGTTCATTGAAATTCTTTAAAAACAAGTATTAGTTTTACTTCTTTACCCAGGACAAGTCATCAGATGTTATCAATGAGCCTCCTCAATTTCACCAAAATTTTAGTGCCTTCTTTTATTAATCACCATCCCAAGGTCAGCTAAATTCCCATTGGTACTTTGGCCACTAGGAAAAAGAAAGTCTGGGACCATTAGAGGTATTTGTGATCTCACCCTCCGAATGGCCCAGAAATTCACTTGAAATCATCACCTAACATACTTTTTGGTTTGTGTGACCCGTAACTCCCTAAAGAGGGCTACCTAACTTTTGCTTTGATTTCACCTTTGCTATTTTTTCCTGTAATTACTGTTTAAGATCTAACAATGGAAAATATATTTTTAAATTTATGATGGCATGTCATTTCTCTGTTCAGTAATTCTAATTTCTCCCTTTCTTTTCCTAACATCAAAAGCATCTTCAAATTTTTACATTTTCTGGAACATATCTCTCTGGATTTAAGTGCTGTTCCTATGAGTCAAAATATTGCAATTATAGACACAGAGTTGTTACAATTCATTCTGGTTGCCTAACAATCTCTTGGGAAAATAGTTGTTAATAAATACTATTCTTTTCCCTAAAAAAACAGGCATACCATTTCCATCCACTTCCGGTTTCTTAGGACACACTGCCACTTCACCAAGAATGAAGTACCCTTCCAAACCTCACTCATCTCCTAGACCAGGTCTACGACTAAGGTATTTTCTTCCAAGATCAATCAGCCATTGTTAAGGAAATGAATATATATATATGGAACTAAGACTATTACTTTGGAAAAGACCTGTCTCACTGATGCTGGCTAAAATACGAACAGAAGAAGAGAGGATTTATTTAAAAACTACATAAGAAAGAATGAAATTACCTTTAATAATGGGTATATATCATAGTTGTTCACATCAGAAACAAGATCCCTGGTTACCAAGTTTACCAAGACTGTATGCCATACTATAATTTCATCTTCTTCAGCAAGGTACTTGGTTAACTCAAGTGCTGTTTCAATCTCAATATAATTGTTTCTGTTTGATTTAAAAACACACACACTCAAAAAACCTTCACTTGCTAAGTAATTTGCATGCGTTCCATATTTGTTCCATGTTTCAATGCCTGACTTCAATAAGGCATGTGAATAAGTCAAGAAATGAGAAGGTAATTGTCTCATCTTATAGAAAGGATGAAACCCAAGCAAAGTTGACAGGCCTTCCATTTCAATTTGGTACTTTCAAGTGTCCAAAGTCTTGAAGGCTAGAGAAAATTCAGGCCAAATGTTGGACTGATTATTAGGAAATAGAGCAGTTATGCATTCTGTATGCATTCTTGTGACAGCATAGTTTGCATTCAACAAGTATTAATTAGAAGTCATTCTCTATCTAATGCTCTGACAGCTGCTGATGTGCACACCAACTACAGGCATACCTCAGAGATATTGTGGATTCTGTTTCAGACACAATAAAGCGAATATCATAATAAAGCAAGTCACACAGATTTTTATTTTCCAGTGCATATAAAACTTATGTTTACACTATACTGTAGCCTATTAAGTAGCAATGGCATTATGTCTAAGAAAAACAGTATGCACACCTTAATTTAAAAGTAGTTTACTGTCAACAAATGCTAACAACAATCTGAGACTTCAGCAAGTCATAACCTTGGCTGCTAACTGATCAGGGTGGTAGTTGTGGAAGCTGGGGTGACTATGGCAATTTCTTAAAATAAGCTACAATAAAGTTTGCCACATTGCTCAGTTTCCTTTCACAAAAGATTCCTCTGTAGTATGCGATGCTGTTTAACAGCATTTTACCCACAGCAAAACTTCTTTCAAAATTGGAGTCAATCCTGTCACACACCCTGCTGCTGCTTTAACAACTAAGTATACATAATATTCTCAATCTTTTGATGTCATTTCAACAATGGTCATAGCGTCTTCACCAGGATTAGATTCTTTCTCAAGAAACAACTTTCCTTGCTCATCCATAAGAAGCAACTTCTCATCCACTCAAGTTTGATCATGAGATTGCAGCAATTCAGTCACATCTTCAGGCTCCACTTCTAATTCTAGTTCTATTGCTATTCCCACCGCATCTGAAGTGACTTCCTCTACTGAAATCCTAACCCCTTGAAGTCATCAATGAGGATTGAAAACTTCTTCAAAACTCCTGTTTATATTGATTTTTTTTTACCTCCTTTCATGCCTCACAAGTGTTCGTAATGGCATTCGGAATGATTCATCCCTTCCAGAAGATTTGCAATTTACTTTGGCCAGATTCATCAGAAGGATCATTATCTATGGAAGCTATAGCCTTATAAAATGTATTTCTTAAATAGTAAGAGTTAAAAGAAAGAAAGAAATTACTCCTTGATCTATGTGCTGAAGAATTGATGCTGTGTTAGTAGGCATGAAAACAGCATTAATCTCCTCATACATCTCCATCATAGTGCTTGTGTAATCAAGTGCATCGTCAATGAGCAGTAATATTTTGGAAGGAATCTTCTTTTTTTTTTTTTCCTAAGCAATGGGCTTAAAATATTCAGCAAACAATACTGTAAACAGATATGCTGTCATTCAGGCTTTGTTTTTCCACTTACAGAGCACAAGCAGAGTTGATTTAGGTAATGTTTAAGGACACTAGGATTTACAGAATGGTAAATGAGCATTGGCTTCAACTTAAAGGTACCAGCTGCATTAGCCCCTAACAAGAGAGTCAGCTTGTCCTTTGAAACTTTGAAGCCAGGCATTGACTTGTCCTCTCTAGCTATAAAAGGCCTAGAAGGCATCTTCTTCCTATATAAGATTGTTTCATATTGAAAAACCTGTTGTTGGGACAAAAAACCAAACACCACATGTTCTCACTCATAGGTGGGAATTGAACAATGAGAACACTTGGACACAGGAAGGGGAAACATCACACCCCGGGGCCTGTCCTGGGGTGGGGGAAAGGGAGAGGGGGGAGGGATAGCATTAGGAGATATACCTAATGTAAATGACAAGTTAATGGGTACAGCACAACAACATGGCACATGTATACATATGTAACAAACCTGCACATTGTGCACATGTACCCTAGAACTTAAAATATAATAATACTAAAAAAAAAAAAAAAAAAAAAAACTGAAAAACCTGTTGTTTGGTGCAGCCCTTTTTTTTTTTTTTTTTGAAACGGAGTTTTGCTCTGCACCCAGGCTGGAGTGCAGTGGCGCGATCTCAGCTCACTGCAAGCTCCACCTCCCAGGTTCGCGCCATTCTCCTGCCTCAGCCTCCTGAGTAGCTGGGACCACAGGCGCACGCCACCACACCAGGCTAATTTTTTGTATTTTTAGTAGAGATGGGGTTTCACCATGGTCTCGATCTCCTGACCTTGTGATCCGCCTGCCTCAGCCTCCCAAAGTCCTGGGATTATAGGCGTGAGCCACTGCACCCGGTGGTGTAGCCATTTTAACAATTATCTCAGCTAGATTTTCTGGATAACTTACTATAACTTCTACATCAACATTTGCTGCTTCACCTTGTACTTTGTTGTGGAGATGGCTTCTTTCCTTAATCTTCATGAACTAACCTCTGCTAGCTTTAAACTAGCACCTTTTCCTGCACCTTCCTCACCTCTCTTAGCCTTAATAGAATTGAAGAGAGTTAGGACCTTGCTCTGGATTAGGCTTTGGTTTAAGGGAATACTGTGGCTGGTTTGATCTTTTATCCAAATCACTGAAACTTTCTCCCTATCAGCAATAAGGCTGTTTCACTTTTTTTTTTTTTTTTTAATCATTCATGTATTCACTGGAGTAGTACTTTTTAATTTCCTTCAAGAACTTATCCTTTGCATCTACAATTTGGCTGTTTGGTGCAAGAGGCCTAGTTTCAGCCTATCTCAGTTTCAACATGCCTTCCTCACTAAACTTAATCATTTCTAGCTTTTGATTTAAAGTGAAAGATGCAGGACTCCCCCTTTTACTTAAACCCCTAAAGGCCATTGTAGGGTTATTAATTGGCCTAATTTTATTTTATTTTTTATTTTTAGACAGAGTCTCGCTCTGTCACCTAGGCTGGAGTGCAGTTGTGTGATCTCGGCTAACTGCAAGCTCTGCCTCCTGGGTTCATTCCTTTCTCCTGCCTCAGCCTCCCATGTAGCTGGGATTACAGGTGCCCGCCACCATGCCCAGCTAATTTTTTTGTATTTTTAGTAGAGACGTGGTTTGCACCATGTTAGCCAGGATGGTCTTGACCCCCTGATCTCACAATCTGCCCGCCTTGGCCTCCCAAAGTGCTGGGATTACAGGCATGAGTCACTGCACCCGGCCCTAATTTCAATATTACTGATTCTCAGGGAATGGAAAGGCCAAAGAAGAGGGAGAGAGATGGAGGAATGGCTAGCCGGTGGAGCAGTCAGAACACACACAATTATTAAGTTTGCAGCCTTATACAGGCACAATTCATTGCACCCCAAAACAATTACAGTCATAACATCAACAATTCCTGTTCACAGATTACTGTAACAGATACAACAATAATGAAAAAGTTTGAAATATTGTAAGAATTACTAAAATGTGACCCAGAGACATAACATGAACACATGCTGCTGGAAAATGATGCCGATAGACTTGCTTGACTCAGGGTTGCCACAAATCTTTAATTTGTAACAAATGCAATATCTGTGAAGTCTTAAAGCGAAGCACAATAAAACAAGGTATGCCTGTAGTACATATGACACTGCACTTGCCTACCATTGAGGAGCTTCAATGAAGAGCTGAGACTTATGCATAAGAAATCAGTAATGAAAAGTCCCAGAAAAGGCAGTGAATACTGTAAAGTAGCAAAGAAGGAAAATATGCATGTAGAAAAGTCAGGGATAAAGTAGAAAAGTCAAGGAAGTCTTCATGGAGGAGAAACTTGGGAAGAGCAGTGAAGGATGCATAGGATTAAAATAAGTAGAAAAAGAGGAGGGCAGCCCAGGACAAATAAGATAAGGTGGGAATTAGTGTGATGGGCAGATGAAGCTAACTGAGGCAGAGGATTTCCTTTGTGTATAGTGAGAAATAGGGCCTAATAGGTAAGTCGGCTCAAGCCTGTGCAGATCCTTGGATGTCAGGATGAAGAGTTTAGGTGGAAAGGTACTCTAGGCATTTAAACAATTGGAAAAGCATAATGAAACTGACGTCTAACAATTTTATTGCAATAGTGTTACAGAAGACAGAATGAAATTCAAAAGGACTGAAGACAGGAGGCTAATCTAATAGGCCAGGCAAGAGATGAAAAAAGCTTGGCTTAGTGTGGAAGCAGTGAAAGTGGTAAAGTGAGCCTCCGAAAGACATTTCTAAGAATGAAGAGATAAGACTTGGTGACGGTGCATGTAAGATGAAGTAAAGAGAGGAATCAAGGATATCTCTGAGGTTTCAAGTTTGGGTGATGAAAAGAAGAGTACCTTTGCCATGCAGGGAGAAATTGATAGCAAGAGCAAGGTAGAGACAAAAATGAAGTTCAGGGTTTAAGGTACTGAATTCATATGACCACAGGATAAACCTAAGACAGGAGGAAAGATAAGTAACAATGTAGATTTGGAAGTCATCAACATGTCCTTCCACAAACATTTACTGAGGACCTTACATCTGCTGGCACTCTACAGATACGCAATAAAATGGTCACCAAAACCCAAGAGTGAATGAGTTATCAAAGGAAAGATAGAAGAAAGTAATATAACCATGATTGGTGCTAAGAAGCTCACAGTAGTAGAAGAGGAGTCAGATACACAAGGAGAACCAGGTTTGCATATCAGAGTCTAAGGAAGCCAAAATGACATTTTCAGGAGGATGTAGTCAATTATAGTAAAGTCATGGTGATCTTAGAGAGAGAGGAATTTCAGCAAAGTATTAGACAACGAAATGTACTGCAAGTCACAGAGGGAAAAAGGAGTAAAGAAGGATAAAATAAGTAGACATTTACTCAAGCAATATGTCTGGCTAAAGAAAAAATACTAGATAATTTACTACATATATTCCTAATTTTATTGACTGAAAATTTAAATTCTGAATATTTATTAATTTACCTGGTTATAAACACTTAGCAGCATATCTTACACTGAGTAAATCTAATATAAATAAAATAAATAATTGTGCAATATATTAAAATACAGGCGAGATTGCATTAAAATTGTAGCCACCACCCTTGGATAACAGAAATCACTGCCAAATCTCAATTGGTAGTCTTTTTATTTCCAGCAACTCATTATATTATAAAATTCCATTGCAGCTACAGAATTGCATCCTAGTCTGAATCAGTTATGGCCTATATATACTAAATAATCAAATTCATAGTGATGAAGCTATTATTTTTATAAAGGTCTCGAGGTATATTCTAAAACCATGAGAGAAGAAAATATACTCACTTAGACAAGGAAAAGGCATCATCAATCAACTGCAGTCTGTGAATAACAGGAATAGCCTGCAGAATTAGACCCAAATATGTCCAGAAGAAGATGAGAACATTTTTCAGTAAAATTTTCAAAATAACAACAATTTAAAGATTACTGCTGCCTACAAAACACCTTCATGTGAATTATCTCATCTGCAGAGAAACAATAATTACTGAGGATAGTCCCCATAATTTATTTATCATACATCTGTTTTTTAAATAAATGAACCCTCTGGATATCAATCATAAGGTTTAAATACAGCAGAGAGTTTTGCCAAAATACTCCGGAAACATATCGTGTTAAAAAATAAAATAGGCAACCAATTTTAAAAGGCTTCTCCAAACCAAGTATACATTAAATTGTATTTCCACATCCAAATTATTTTCAGGGACGTTTTTGGCATAGAAGCCCTTAAATAAGTATTATTTAGTGTTCTTTTGGTAACATTGAGGTACTATAATTTTTCACATGGTATTTATCTTAAGATTTTACTGATGTGACAGAATGCCACCAACAGTTCCCTTTATATCCGTGGAACGGCAGGGGCCAATTGCCAGTGTAATTCTTTAGACTCCTATTTGAATTCCCCGGCATTGCCGGGCCATAAGACTCTGCTGTCAGCTCAGTCCCTAAGGGGGCCCAAGGCCTCCTACATCATACCTTCAGCACCTCTCAGCACTGTGATCTATTTGGTTCAAAAACTTTATCTTCACAGCATTTCTTTAAGGGTCCGAGCAAGTCAAGTTAAATTCTTCAGCTGGTATGGTCTAATTTCTTTTCTGGCAGTACTAACACGTTTTCTAGATTAATATTAATCATAAAGATTCTCTTTTATTTGCTCACCAATTATGTTGTAGAAATAATTTGCCTCTGTTTTTCAATAAGTAAATCTACAATGGTTTCAATAAATCATTACTATAATGGTATAACCTCGTGCTTTCATGGCTTAGAATGCCCTTCAAAATGTAATAAGAATTTAGATACTTCGCAAAGATTTGAAAAGAAAATATTATCGTAAGTGGCCTTTGTAGCTTTATTCAAAATCCCAATAATTTGTTTTAATTACAGAATATGTTATGAATCCCTGAATTGTGTCAGGCCTTTGTTAAACATAATACATATATTATCTTATTTAATCTTCACTATAAACCTTTAAGTTTGGTATATTACACCCATTATTACACATATAAGAAATTGAGGTACAACCAGGATGCCTTCTCTAGCCTTTTAATGGTTGATCTTTCTGTTAGGAAGAGACTCCACCTCCACTCCCACCCCTCACCTCCAGGAATACTGAAGAGGGTTTTTTGTTTGTTTGTTTGTTTTGGTTTGTTTTGTTTTATCACATATTCTTAAAAAGGGGAGATTTGGCTCGAAGGTGCCATCCATCTGGCAAACAATGAACAAAACAGGAACATAAGTCTTCCTGACCCAGAACCTAAGCTCTAAACCAATATGCTAGAGAAACTGCTGTGTGTCTCAGAGAACCTTCAAACACAGAGACACTTAACACACAGACATCTTTTAGTTCAGCACTCCAGTTTCGTAAATGGAGTCTAAATGAACCACCCAAGGGCTCCCAGCAAGTCACAGCAGAGACAACAGTACTGACTCCTAAGCCGGCGTCCAGCTCCACTCATGGAAATTTAGTTTAATCCAGTTAAAATCTGATTGATTAGAACTGGCCAACATTTTAGTGTTTATACACTGCATAATTACTTATAGTTTTTTTATGATATAAAGTGATATTGGATTATTACTGATGTTTTGTGAATTAACTTCTCTCTTCTGAGGGAGAGTGGAAATATGTTTTTAGAAGTAAAATTAGTATTTTCTAGCATTTACTGAGTACCTATTATGGGTTTAGAAATTTTAAGTATACTTTCACCTACATCATCTCTAATCCTCATGATGAATAAAATAGAATAATATTCTCATTTTAAAACGAAGAAATGGAACCAGGACATTTAAGTAATTTGCCGAAGATCACAAAACTAATGATTAATAGGAAAATGCATCCTGATTCCTACCTGGAAAGGTTGTTTTGGAAAAGCAAGATGAATGTTCAAAAACACAACACATTTAATCAAAATCTCCACTTGCTAAGAATAAGAAAAAAAAAAATCTTTTGTAAGCCTGGAGGTGAGGGGCGGGGATGAAGGTAGAATCTCTTCCTACCAGAATGTTCAACCTCTAAAACACTAGAGAAGGCATTATAAATTATATTTAATTAAAAGCATCAAAAGTAACCTTACCTTAGGATCCTTTTCAAGTTGTTGATTTAGTTTCTTCCAACCTAATTTATCATAATTAACTCTATAATATCCAGTCATATTCAAATTCAAAATCACCCAGTCATGGTCAGAATCTGAAACTTGCATTTCAGGGAATACTTCTATAAAGGAATATGGGAATAATTTGAAATGGTACATTTAAAAAAGGTTTTAATACCTATTTATACTACATACTCAATTCTAAACAATAAACAATAAAACAAAAAATTAAAGGAATTCTAAAATATATATTGCTCTTACCAGGTCATTATATATTTTTCACATGTAATAGCTTTTGATTTGACACTTTTCTTTAAAACTCTATGTTCAACAAGAATATATATATATATACATATATATATATACATACATATATATATATATATGTATTTTTTTTTTTTTTTTTTTTTTTTTTTTTGAGACGGAGTCTCGCTCTGTCGACCAGGCTGGAGTGCAGTGGCCGGATCTCAGCTCACTGCAAGCTCCGCCTCCCGGGTTCATGCCATCATGCCATTCTCCTGCCTCAGCCTCCCGAGTAGCTGGGACAATAGGCGCCCGCCACCGAGCCCGGCTAGTTTTTTGTATTTTTTAGTAGAGACGGGGTTTCACCGTGTTCGCCAGGATGGTCTCGATCTCCTGACCTCGTGATCCGCCCGTCTCGGCCTCCCAAAGTGCTGGGATTACAGGCTTGAGCCACCGCGCCCGGCCAAGAATATTTTAGTTTGAAATGAGATAGCTTTTCAAAAGCTAGACATCTCAGTATTTTATTCCCTGCCTTTATATGTGCATATATGTAAAGATGTTTTTAAAATTTGTTACTTACTGCTTCTTTGATCTAGCCAAACTAAAGATTGCGTTGTTCCATTTTTTATCCAAAGAATAGGGACAATCCATGTGTCACTTATTGGAAGAAAATAAAAACTTTAGTTACTTTTCGCACATAAAAACATACACTCTGAGCCATGATTAAAGAGACGATGAAATAGCACACAGAACTCGGGTTCTTTGGTCATTCTCTCTAGATATGCAGAGAGGATTACTCACCACTGTTTTTACAAGCTAGTTTTACTTTCGCTATTGTTTACTACTCTCTCCTGTTATGTCTTATGGATTTACTTCCTTTTATAACTTAGGTAGCTACTAAAACTCTTATGTCTGAAACCTTCAAGGCCTGTGTATGTTAAATTATAGACACCTGGCTTCACTCAAGGGTAGTTCAAATGCTGCAAACAGACCCAAATCCATCCATGCCCAGAGAGGTGAAAAGTAGTTTAGAAGAAAGAGCTTGACAATCACTTCAAAATACTTTCAGCCTCAAGCATTCTCCCCATCTGAAAAGTATTCAACAGGAATCATCCATGACATTTATATTTATTGAATGTCTGCATTCTTCCCACATTGCTGGATGTGACCTGGATGAAGTAGCCAACCACAGGAAGCACATTCATCATCGGAAGAGATACTCTACTCAGAGTTTGGGCAATATTTCCAATCTTGTTAAGCTCTCACAAGCCTGGTGTCTTGAAGACTGTCAGCTGTGGGTCTGTGTTTATCTGCATAGCTAAGACACACAGGTCTTCTCAAAAATCGCAGAGTAATACAGGGAGAAGGAACTTTTGAGTGTGCCATTTCTCTCTCCTGAGGCTTTAAAGAAAGAATAGAACTATCTGAAAATTTTGGTGATGGTATTTGAAAATTAATTACTCATTTGTGCTGATACTGCAATGAAATGTGAAGATTAAAACTACCAAAAACTGTTGAAAATCAGCTAATAAATTAAGAAAGGGAAGAGAAGAAGAAAGGGATATAGTCTAGGCTATTTTATACTCTTTTCACTTTTACACAATCTTTTGGGATACATGCTACTGCGTGTATTTTATAGATAAGGCAACTGAAACTCACAGAGCTTAAATAACACCTAAGGTTTGAATTTTTGAGAAGTCAATATCTGAACCCAGGTCTAACAGAATCTAAAGGCCATCATTCTAATGTTGTGGGTATGGCTACAAACACACAAATGCACGCATCCACACACATATGTGCACACCCCCGCACAGAACTATTCCTCAAGGAAATAGTTACCATTCAGTTTTATTTTTAAGGAAGAGAAGACTACTCTGCAATAAGACTTTCTTTCCTCTTTACTAACATGTGGCAATCTATGGCTCTATCTTATTGTCTCCAACTTAGAATCCCAAGTAATTCATTACCTCTGTCTGAGGGACGAAGAGGAACACACAATACCCCACAGCTTGGGTCGTTGATGTAACCCTAAATCCCAGGGTAGGGGCACTGTGTCTGGAATCCCTAACTGTGGGTCTCTGGCCTTGCCTGGACACAAGGACTCTGCTTCACCCTAGTACACAGTCACATAGCAGAAGTGTGTATGCCCAGCGGGCGTAATGCTTCTTCACCCACAGGCTGGATTCCATTGGGTCAGAGCTCACCCCAAGGAAAGTGAAGACAAAGAAGAGCAAAGCTACCTACTTGCTGGTTAGAAGAGTCTGATTTTTAACCTTTTCAAGATAAAATGGCTCCTGTTTCATGATGCCAGTAGACACATTTAAAGTGATCACTGGAAAACCACTCTGGTGTGTCCAACTGTCCATTATTTTTTTTATTGTTGCTGGCAAAATAACTGTACTCTGGTCATCTATGGCCTGTTTTAAAAAATCATCACAAAAGCAGGTAAGGTTATCAGTGAAACATTTTGAAGTAGCAATGTCCAAAAAGAAGCTCGGTAGCTATTCTCTTCCTCACTTATGTAGTAGTCCTGCAGTGGGTGATCCTCTGAGGCAAATTTGGAACTCTGTTTATATATGAATGGTTCTTTAATTAATTCATTCAATAAATATGAACACATATTTATTGATCTAACATGTTCCATGCTCTGTTCTGGGCACTGGAAATATAGTGAAGACTAAAGACACTACCCATGACCTAAGGGAGTTCTACAACAAGACAAAGTTGTTTTTCTGTGGAACTGCCATTCACCCATGGCCTCCCAGTCTTTTCCAGTATCATACAAAACAACTCAGCAAGAACGTGTCAGAAAGTAGGACAATTACCATTTGAAAATGCCTCCACAGATCATCTTGCTCAGCATTTGAGTAGGAAAACGTCTTCAAATATGACTGTAAAAATAGAAAAGTTAAGGTTAAAATAAATAACATGCCAAAGCAATTTCTGTTTACTGCCATCCAGGTAACAACTATTTTGCGAGCTCACCTTGAGTGCACTGACAAATAAATGCTCATTCAAGAAACCAGAAAGCATCCGGGCCATAGACGCTCCCTAGGAAAAAAGAAGCTCTCCGTTATTTGAACGAAATTCAATATCCCCATACTGACACATTCCATATTTATAAGCAATATTCTGAGCTGTGCTCCTGATTGCATTTTGCATTTTAGTTGAATGTTTGAATTATTTCGGAATGTGCTAATAAAATAGTACACTAATTAAGAGGTAAAAGGTAAGCAGATGTCCTACATGTAAAGAGTGCAGAGTACATAACATTTTTAAAAATTGAGATCTTTACATAGCAAGAATAAATTTCCATCAAGCAGAAGGGTTCACCTTAAAAGTAGCAAGTTGTTAAAGTCTATGGTTGATGGATCCAAGCATTAATATGGGCTTGTTTGATATTTGCAAGGTGAGAATTAATTTAATCATGTTTTCTGAAACCTATGTATTGAATTAAAATAAGGTTATTTTCATAAAAAGTTTTAAGTTGTATATTGATATAGGACCCTTAGAATCCATTTTATGCAACTTTCTACAAGAATACAAAGCCAAAGGAAATTTCTAACTGCTTTTACCTTGCTGTAAGTAAATAAGTCATAGAGTTCCTCTATTTCACTTGTTTTGAAATGTTCCACCTTCAAGGCCACAGCTCTAGTCACCAGGGCGTGATCTTCTCTGAGGACATTATGTAAAATGTTGGAAAAAAAGATCTCATTCTATAAAGGAAAAGATTGAGCAACATTAACTCCTGAGGTGTCACAGAAAACCAAAATTCTATGGTCCTCAAATACTTTCAAAAACTGATATTGAAGAGGGAGAAAATTCAGTAATTGAGAAGTGTCTATGAATTGAAAGATGCCAAATAAGTCAGGATTCCTTGAATAACAAAACTATAAGACACTTTCTTTCCCATTTGTATCCTTTTTCATTTCAGTTTTTAAAAAGTCAATTACAAAGTTAATACAGTTTCCAAAAGCCACCTACATTTCCGACAGGGAGGTCCATGCCATCCTGAAAGAGCCTTCCTTAAGGTGGTTTTAATTATCTAAAATTTCATCAGTAATTTTATCAATAACTCCTTAAAATTAATCAGCCTCTCTTTCATGAATATTTACAAACTAAAAGCATGCCAGATCTACAAATTCACAAAGATGCGGACGTAATAAATGAAAATTGAAAATAAATCTGGATACTACAGTTTATGGCTCATGCATTAAGATAAGGCAATTTATTACATTTTAATGAGAACCATAGGACTCTTCAAAAGACTAGCTCTCTCTCAGACACATGACAAGGGCAATTTCTCCCTGAAGTAAAGCTAGAAGAAAAACCAGTTTATAGCCAGAGAGTCTTGTGATGACAGAGCTAGAGCAAAAACCAGTGGAGAAGTTATACTGACACACGTTCGTAGCCTGGAGAACCGGGTGAACCCCTCATGATCCACAGGAACCCTCAAGTCCCTACTGACTATCTTTGGGATCTGTAAGTTGACTCTCTCAGCCTTTGACAGCGTCAGATTTTCAAAACCTGTTGCACTTCCATTTGCCAATGTTCTCATCAATGCCTTTCTATAAGCATATTATTTTTAGGCTAGTAATACCATCGATTAGGCTATTATCAAACTCTGCTTTTCCGGAAATAAGAAAACCTATCATTTAGAGCAATACATCTCAAATTTTAACATGAATAAGGATCACCAGGGCATTTTGTCAAAATCATCTTCTGATTCAGTTGGTTTGGGTTGGAGCCTGTATTTCTAATAAACAACCCGATGATGCTGATGCTGCTAGTTTGAGAATCACACTGAGTAGCAAGGATTTGGAGGAGTCATCAGTAAGCATGGATTCTATTAGTTTAACACTCAAGGCGTCTTGAGAGTGTCTTACTGGTGACCTATAACCACCATGTAGAAAATAGAGAAAATAAAATCACCTGTAATATCGCACCCTCAGATCACCACTGTTAAAATGTTAGTGTAGTTCTTTTCCATCGTTTTTCCTATGTAGTATTTATTCCCATAGTTGTAAAAACTTTTTATCTTGCTTATTTACTTATTATAGCATTTTACAATTTTGCTACCTCATCTTTATAATTATCCCTTATAATGGCTGCTGCATTATAAAGAAAACAGAAACATAAATTGAAAGAAAACAACCCAAAATTTAATAGTGTGATCAAATCAAGATGATTTTCTTCTTTTCAAAGTACAGCAGATAAAAATGTTGCAAAAAAAAAAAAACCTTAAAATATATAAATACATAGCTGCAAAATAACCCATCAGGTCAATGGCCCATAATTGATTCAATCATTTCCCTTTTATTAGCTAGGCATTTAAGTTACTTTCAGCTTTTTGCTGTTTTAACCAGTTTTAATGAATATTTTTGCACATACTGCTTCTCTACATTTTGTGGGTCTCCCCTAACCCCATCAGAACAGATTGTCTTTCTTTCTTCTGCCTGCCTGGCATAAGGTTTTATGTAATCTTCTTGATATCACTATAACCATACAAGGTAATTAATGAGTGAGACAAACACCTCTTCCTCAACACTCTAAAGGTCTTTCTACTCTGGGCCTCCCATAAAGTGATGCTGTCCGTAGCCTGTTTCAGTTCTATTGGAGGGAAACATTACATAAAACATGATGTCAGCTTTAAAAAACAAACAAAAATAAATAAATAAATAAAACTAGCTACTGCATATAGTGATTAGATAACGTGAATCTGTATAGTCACCATTAATTTGTCCCACGAGCTGCAATATGTCAGAGAAGGCCTATTAAAATTTCCTCCCTTTTTTTTTTGGAGACAGTCTCACTCTGTTGCCCAGGCTGGAGTGCACTGGTGTGGTCATAGCTCGCCGCAGCTTCAATATCCTAGGCTCAAGCAATCGTCTCACTGCAGCCTCCTGAGCAGCTGGGACTACAAGGGTGCACCACCATGCCCAGCTAACTAAAATCAAATTTAGTAGAAACGAGATTTCACTATGTTGCCCAGGCTGGTCTTAAACTCCTGAGCTTAAGAGATTCTCCCACCTTGGCCTCCCAAAGTGTTGGAATTACAGGTGTCAGCCACCACACACAGCATAGAATCTACTCTTATCCTTAGAAATATAACACTATTTATTGTAATAAATTTGTACAGAATATCATGATGATTAAAAACACAGAATCTGGGCCGGGCGCAGTGGCTCAAGCCTGCAATCCCAGCACTTTGGGAGGCCGAGACGGGCGGATCACGAAGTCAGGAGATCGAGACCATCCTGGCTAAAACTGTGAAACCCCGTCTCTACTAAAAAATACAAAAAACTAGCCGGGCGAGGTGGCCGGCGCCTGTAGTCCCAGCTACTCGGGAGGCTGAGGCAGGAGAATGGCGTAAACCCAGGAGGCGGAGCTTGCAGTGAGCTGAGATCCGGCCACTGCACTCCAGTCTGGGCGACAGAGTGAGACTCCGTCTCAAAAAAAAAAAAAAAAAACCCACAGAATCTGGAGTTAAAGTGCCTGTGTACGAATCCTTCCTCCGTCCTTTAGGAGTTAGGTGACTCATCAAAGACCACCAACTTTCTCTCTCTGAAACTCAGTTGCCATCTGAAAATGGGTTAAACAACAATGTCTTCAAAGGATTATTATGAGGACTAAATTAATTTTCATAATGTTACAAGCACAACAGATAGCAAATAGGACATGCTCCATAAGGGTTAACCACTGTGGTGATTACTTATCATTATTTTTATTATTATCCTTCAGAATTGTTCTGAGGATTGAATGAGATAATATGAATAATTCTATTTAAGTACATAAAACTAGTACCTAGTTAGTGGTAGTTGTCTCAACAGTACCTAGCAGATGCCATTATCATCTGTTGAATGACTGCATGAAACCCATTTTACAAATGAGGAAGTAAAGCTCAGAGGTGTCCATCTGCCTTCCTCAGCTTACCGTCATAGTAAAGGCAGAGTAACATCTGATGGCTGCAGTGCCCATGTGTACCTTTTCCCTTCACCAAGTCTGCTGCTTTCTTAGATCAGGCAGCAGGAAGGTGGAGGAAAGTCAGTGAGTGGCAATGTCAGGGCTAGAGCTTCAGAGATCCAAAAAGGCTTCGTCCTTAATGTTCTGACCCCTTGAGCATAATCCATTCATATCAGCTGAAACTAGACCTCGAAATAGAAAAAAATTGAAAATCTATTTCTGCCTAAGGGTCTATGATTCTGTTACTCAATTTCAATCACATTATTAGATTAAAAGGAGGTTAAAGTTCTTGATCTCCAAAAATCTTTGAAAGGAAAGCTAAGCTTTTTAAAAACAAAGAACGTGGCAATGTCCTCAATCGCCAGGATCTGATGCTTTCACTCAGCTTCACAAGCAACTAAGAGATATAGAAAAGACTGACTAACAAACTAATGATAAAAAGAAATAATTAAAAGGTACAAAAAGAGACTAACGTTGTAATCTTAGCTTCAAAAATACCAGGAAGATGTTTTTGGCAAGTTTTGTGAGATACTGATAATACCTTAACCATTTTAGTTGTTATAAGAGGTAACTGAAATTGATGTTCATGATGTATTCTATCTACTTAAGAAAATAGAGTAAATTTCATTGTCTTACGGGAATTAAACTTCTTCCCTTATTAACTCTATCCACAGAGTTAACTTAGGACATATCCAACTCCTTTTAAAAGAAGTTAGAGATGGCACTAACCATGAGTGAATAAAAGTTATGAAAGAGAGATACAAATGATTTTGTAGGCATAGAGTAAGTGGAAAGGACTGTTGGAGACAGCTAAGACAATAAATACATACTATATGTAGATAAAGTATATATATATATGAAAAGAATTGTATATTGAAGACACACACACACCCCATTAGCTTCTTGAGGATAAGAACAATCCAGTGTGTTTTTGCCATAGAGCACAGTGGTTAAAAGCATGGGCTTCGCAGTTAGCATGACCTGGAATTGAATCTCAGTTCTGACATTTAATAACTATGAGACCTTGAGCAACTTACTTAATGCTTCTATACCTCAGTTTCCTCGTGTGTAAAATAGAAATAACAACAGCACTCATACGGTTGGTTTGAGGACTGAATAAGATGATGTATGTATAGTGCTCACACTGTCTGGCACTTAAGTTCTAAGTACTCACTGCATGGTAAATACAGTATTATTGTTGTTATCATCATGCTTGTCATCAGACTAGACCCAGATAGCTGGTTATAAAATCAGGCCTGTCCCGATTGGGCAAATGACCTTGGGCAAGTCATTTAACCTTTCAGTACTTCAGTCTCCTGATCTATATAATGACATCCAAACTTTCCTCCAGGACAAGTAGGGCCTGTGCATAGTCCAGGGGGAGGAAGAGAGAGGCGCTGCCGAGTGACTGGGCTGGGGGACTCTTATAGGGTGTCTGTAAAGGGCGGGGAGGTGGCATGGAACTCGGGTGTTAAAAGACTGCACTACATCAGTGCTTGCCAGATCTGTGATTTCACAAACAGATAAAAAGAGATTTTTTAAAAGGTTTCTGTGGCACTAAGATAGGCTTGTCAACTTCTTTTTCCTGCCAAACTATCAACCAAAACAAGTACCATCTACCTACCGTCCATTATCAAGTTTCATAAAAGAAGGAAAGCTTACTTCCAAAATAATAGAAAGAATATCATCTTAGAATTTCCTTCAGAATGAATAGATTTAGCCTGTAAAGAAGATCCAGCAAGTAGAGATAGCATTAAATATTAATAAACACTTTGAATGAGTGAAGGCAGGGAGGAGAAAAGAGGTCAATAATCCAGCCTTGGAACAACGGGAGCTGAGATGAGAAGGGGACCAGCAAAGAGGCAGGAAGGAGCAATCCTGAGGACCAGAGAGGTTACAGGAGACAGAAGAGAGGAGGGGAAGAAGATGCAAACCAAGAAAGGACCTCTAGTTTATAAAAGAAGTGAGGTTTATACCAAAAGATAACATTAAGTCTAAACATTTAGATAGCTAAATCAAATCAATTAGGTTTTATCATGGCATTCTAAAAGCACTACATAATTACCCTAAATAAATTAAATATCAGAAGTAAAACCTACAGTTGAAAGAATTAGATTTGCACATGGATGTATTTATTTTTCAATATTACTATTTACTCAAATTAGCAAAACAATATCAGCAATAGTATTAAATATGAAGTATCATATTACTTATAAAAGCCATACACTACTGTTACAGTTGCTTTAAAATACACTCTAGGTTGGGCACGGTAGCTCATGCCTGTAATCCCAGTACTTGGGAGGCCGAGGCTGGTGGACCTTTGAGTCCAGGAGTTTGAGACCAGTCTGGGCAACATGGCGAAACCCCATCTCTACAAAAAAATACAAAAATTATCTGGGCATCGTGGCACACGCCTGTAGTCCCAGCTATTCGGAAGGCTGAGGCGGGAGAACTGCTTGAGCCCAGGAGGTCGAGACTGCAGTGAGTCAAGATCGCGCCACCACACTCCAGCTTGGGTGACAGAGCAAGACCCTGTCTCCAGCCTGGGTGACAAAGCAAGACCTAGACTATATACATATATAGTCCATATAGTAGGAATAAGAAATATATGTAGTAGGAATAAGTGAAAATAATCTTAGGTAGTCATTTAAAATCTTTTTAAAAAAGATCTAATGATTTGTAGAAATGCTCAGGATTATGAAGTGGAAATACGAATAGGTAGAAATATGAAGTAGAATATGAAGTAAAAAAAGCAATATAAAATTTTATGTAATCCCCACTTTCAAAAACATTTACAATAGATAAAAAGCCTGGAATTTTTTAAAAAATATATCAAAACGATAACACAAATTATTTTTGGTATTATAGGTAATTTATTATTTCTTGTATTTTCCTGTATTTTATACATTTTCAAGAATTAATATGCATTACTTCTATAATTAGTAGAAAAAATGTTAAATAAACTTAATAAACATACTTACTCTTGGGAGTTTAGGATTAAAGTAGTTAATTACTTCAAACTCAAAATAAGATGCAAAACCCTCCTTGAGCCAGATGTTGTTCCACCAATTCATGGTAACCAAGTTTCCAAACCACTTTTGGAAATGAGAAGAAAAAAGAGCTTTCTTAAATTTAATTTTTAAGTTATATTCATTGTAATTGCATGTTAAGTAAATGTAAGGTCAAAAGACATAATTAAAATTTATTTGTCATCAGTAACAAAACTTGAAGACAGGACAGCAAAAAAACAAGTTGTTTTCACATAAGGAGATATTAGTCATGCATTTTTTTTCTCAGAAATATTCCATGTTCAGTGATTAAAAGCAATTTTTGTTTTAAAACTGCGATGTTTAAACATAAGGTCAGTTAGAATAGCATTTCTTAAACTGTCCACTTGGCCCAAAAGTTGTTTTTAGTTCCATAAAACAGAAGCCCTGAATGCTGACTTGCCACCTACTAATTCTAGTACCTTATACTCTAAATAGGCTGCAACTGGATTTTACTTTAAGCAGTTGTTTATATTTTAAGAACATAATTTGATCTGTGCCATGTACAAATCACTCAAGTAATCATATGTTCTGCAATATGGTTCAGCTGTAATTATTTTCTGTTTGAACTGAACAGAAAAAAAAAAAAAAAAACAGTGCCAAATGGATGATGAACAGGATGAGGAAAGAAAAACAATGATTTCCAAACTAACAAACCCAAGGCCTGGTATTTAACCAAATTCTTATAACAGCTATAATTACTAATAGCCTGTATTGCAAAACAATGTGTCACTTAGGCTATCATTAAAAAAGGACACTTTGGGTGACTTAATAAAACTTGTGAATGTGTGTGTTTTACTGTGCACCAGGGTATTAGTCAATCCTAGTAAATCGCTCTTTTCCAAAACTTCTTATGGAGCCTCATTACTAAGATAACATCGTTGAGATTCTTTCTTTCTTAACAGATTTGTATTAATGGAGCAGACACTGAAATGCAGATATGAAAATCTTCATCAAATTAAACAGCTAAACTTCTAAAATCCCAATGCAAAAGCAAATGATCTGATTAAATGGATTGTCGTTTACACAACCATTGGGAATGCAGCTCAAGGGTTAATTATTGCCACCTTGCTAATGTATTACCTGCATCCATTTAACCTCTCTCCAACAACAGCAACAACAACTAGAAATTTATAACAATCTGCTGATGAAATGTGCATAGCTTTCAGTGATCCTTTTGAATAGCCCTTAGTTTAGGTGAAATGAAAATAAAATACTCCTGTGTCTGCATGGCTTACTTTTCCTGAAGAGGACTTTGCGGAGCAAAGTTAATTGTTGGATGTAAATACCCAGCCCTCAGACGAACTGTACAGTCTCCTTCCTATGATCTGTCACCAGTAGTTCAAATCCACCCTGAATCTGAGTCTTCCCCATTTTTACTCACTGTCATACTTTGCGATGTTTTTCTTTTTAAAATATGGTATTTTAAAAGATGCCAGGGTCTTATTGGAGTTTTTATGGTATTTTGGTAGCACACCTGGAAAATAACTTCACGTGAAATAGAAAGAACATTTTACCACATGCCTGGTGTCCAATCTCGTGGGAGACAATGTAGGAGATCAGAATCTTTTTTTCTGTCAGTTGATCTTTTGGTTCCAACAACAATACTGATTCATCAAATATCATTAGTCCCCAGTTTTCCATTGCATGGTTGTCAAAACTAGGCAAGGCAATTATATCTAAGTGGATTTAAACGGAGGAGAATATAAAATAATATTTTCCAAAAAATGGGATTTTTTAAATATCTCAAAATGAAATCATAAAATTGCCAAAAAATACAAGAGAATATTTATAACCTGAAGGCAGAGAAAGCTTTTTAAAGACTAATACCAAAGACAAAAGCCAGCAAATAAATTATTTTGACTATGTTAAAATAAAATATTCTTGATAAAGGACTTGTATTCAAATATACAAAGAATGCTTATAACTCAGCAGTAAGGAAACAAACAACCCAACTACAAAATGGGCAAAAGATCTGAACATACGCCTCACTAAAGAAGATATTTAAATGGCAAATACACATATGAAAAGATGCTCAACATCAATTGTCATTAGAGAATTTTAAATTAAACAATGAGATACTACCACACACCTACTCGAATGGCTAAAATCCAAAACACTGGCAACACCAAATGCGGATGAGGATGTGGAGCAACAGGGACTCTCATTCATTGCTTGTGGGGATGCAAAATGGTACAGTCACTATAAGTTGACCATAAGATCTGACAATTACATTCCTTGGAATTAACCCAAATGACCTGAAATCTTATGCCCACCCAAAAACCTGCACACAAATGTCTATAGAAGCTCTATTCATAATTGCTAAAAGTTGGAAGCAACCAAGATGCCCTTAAATAGGCTAATACATAAACAAACTGCAGTACATCAATACAACAGAGTATTATTCAGTGATGAGAAATGATGGATCATGCTAGGAAAAGATATGGGAAATTTTAAGTGCATGTTGCTAAGTGAAAGAAGCTGGTCTGGGAAAGCTACACACTATGCAATTCCAACTATATGACATTCGGGAATAGGCAAAACTATAAAGATAATAGAAAGATTGGTGGTTGTCAGGGATTCAGGGGAAGCAGGGGAAGATAAATCGATGGAGCACAGGGGGTTTTTATGGCAGTGAAACTATTCTGTATGATACTGCAATTGTTGATACTGATCATTATACACTTGCCAAAACCCATATTGCTGTACAATGCAAAAACTGAGCCATAAGATAAACTAGGGAGGTTAGTTAACAATAATGTTTCAATACTGTAGCAAGTATACCATACTAATGCAAGATATTGACAACAGGAGAAAGGAGGGAGATGGAAGGAAAGAGAGAATATATGAGAACTCTATTTTTTACACAATCTTCCTGTAAACCTAAAACTGCTCTAAAAATAGTCTATTTATATTAAATACTTTAGCCAGGCATGGTGGCTCATGCGCATAATCTCAGCACTTTGGGAGGGTGAGGCGGCGGATCACTTGAGATCAGGAGTTCAAGACCAGCCTGGTCAACATGGTAAAACCCTGTCTCTACTAAAAATAGAAAAATTAGCTGGGCATGGTGGTGCGCACCTGTAATCCCAGCTACTGGGGAGGCCGAGGCAGGAGAATCACTTGAACTTGGGGGACGGAGGTGTCAGTGAGGGGAGATTGCGCCACTGCACTCCAGGCTGGGTGATAGAGTCAGATGCCGTCTCAAAAAATGAATAAATAAAAATAAATATTTTAGTTCACCAAAATACACTATAAACAAATTTGAAAGGCAAAGAATAATATAGGGAAAAATACTTAAAGCATATACCACAAACAATTAGACAACTTTTTAATATTTAAAGAACTCTGAGAAAACAGAGAAAAAACCAAACATGAACAATGCACCAAAGAAATACTTCAAACAGCCAAAAATCTTATTCAAAATGGTCATCATTAATCATCAAAAATCAAAAATTAAAATGATTTATCTTTAAAATACATAGGAGTCTAATAATTAATATGTGTAGGTATAGGAAATTTGGCACATAGCCTACAGGTAAAGTGTCAACTGGCACAATAATAACCCAAACACCTAGCTCTATCAGTCACTATAATATTTTGATATTCAGTCCAACTTTTGACTTGAGAGTGAATTAAAATGATAGCAACATGAGAAAAAATACTGTTCTATATTAGGGATACATGAACACCGTTCATATAATCTTAGATTCTAAAGTTTAGAATTCATTGAGCAAGCTACAAGAAAATAAGCTAAAAGAACAACACAGAAGAAATAAACTAAATTGTTTTTCACCCAGCTCACTGACGGTAAGGGTATGGCATATGCAGGAAATACTGGTAGGGGAGGCATTTGTTTTGTTTTGTTTTGTTTGTGACTCAGCAAAGAGTTAAAGCAACTAAGAAACATTAGTTATCTTTCTCCTAAAAACCCAGTAATAGAGGAACTCTTTATTTTAATCACCTATCAATAAAAATAAGGTTTTGATTGAGTGCCTCCTATGAGCGCTCATAGGGTAACATCAGTTGAGATGCTATGAAGGTTACAAAGAAAGTATCAAATGTATCCCTGATGTCCAGGAATTAATAATCTGGTCAGAATTTAAGTGGAATTACTGAACTAATCGCATATATTTATTTCCTCCATCCCCCAAAAAGTTTGCTGTTGACCACCTGACTGCCATGGGTTCTAGAGACACAAAGAAAAAGACCCTTCAGATCCTAACTCCAAGATCTAATGAGGGAGATCATTAAAATACAATTGGTCAAGAGTTCAAATGGAGGAATACGCAGGATGCTGTGGAAGTATGAGAAAAGAAGTCAGGGAAGGCTTCCTGGATGAGGAGGCACTGAGTTGAGAAACAGAATTGAATTAAGCAGTGGATAGAAGGCATTTCAGGATGTGCAAACTGCATGTGTAAGAGCCTGGTGGAGACAAGAGGAAGGTGAACGCATAGGAGTGAGCAGAGACAGTGCTAGAGCATCCTTCCCACTCAGGAACTGCCAAAAGCCCTGAGAGGTTGGTAAGAGAAGCACCTTTAGAAAGACATGGTACTGACTTCGGACTTAACCCTCAGGGCAATGGGAGGTCACACAGAGGTTTTAAAGAGAACAGTAACATGATCAGATTTTCTCTGGAAAGATCCTTCTGGTTTCATATGAAGGATGGCTTGGAGGGAATATGGAGAAGCTATGAGAGTACAGCTGTGGTGGAGATGATGATGAAAACTAGGGAGAACCAAGGGGACAGTAAGAAGTGAATGGATGGATGGATGGATGTAGGGGATGATAAGGCGACTAATTAGATCGAGGGTGTGCTTCAAGGGAACAGGGTGTCAAGGATGACTCTGGACTTCTCATCTAAATAAATACAAATAGAACTTTTCTTGCCAAGACAAGGGGCATCTTGGGAGCTTCAAGCCCCAGAAATGCCAGGAGCTTAGTCTCCATGCCTGAGCTCCTGCTGCGTCCAAATCCCTGAATTATAGGTGTTACCTCCAGGATTTCTGTATGGGCCAAGGGTGGTTTCCATCCCTTCATTCCCCATTCCTCCTTAGCCAGAATGCTCAAGCTGCAGAGACCCTGACTTCCTGGGGTTCAGAAGGCTCAAGCTCCCAAATATTTACTCCCCACCTTCTTCCACTATCTGCCAGTATAGGCAGAGCATACTTTTTTCAAGTCTTCAACTAACGTGTCAGAGGAACAAAATACATTTACATGATACTTTCAATTTAGAGAGAAAAAACATTGAACAACTTTCTGAGCTGAGTGACTCATACAATTTTAAGGACATACCACATAGAAAGGTTAAATATTTACGTATTTTCTTAAGGATCATATTATATTCACATATCATTCCAATTTTATACAATGAAAATTCACAGTTGGGACCGCTAAGTCCTAATTCAGTGATTCACAGCTAATGGATATTTTAAAAAGTACAACTTAGTAAAGGGAACTGAAGTAACTTCTGAAAGCCCACTAGCTAAAGTGATCCAGACACAGCATTGCAAACTTGCAGTATGAGAGAAAACGCCTGAACACGAAAGAGAAAGCAGGGTCTAGAGGATGGGAGGCTTCCATTGAGTAGCCAGGAGAGACCTAAAAAGTCTGAGAGCTCCCCAGCAGCTGCTGAGCACATGGTTCTGTACAGAGAAAGAACCGGCGGGCCTCTGTGTGTTTCAGAAGGTATAAATGGTGACAGTGGATCCTTATGGGTTTGTCTGTGTATCTTGAGGCCTCAACCAAGGGCCCAAATAACAGGAAACCAAATGCACTGAAAGGAAAAGATTACCTCACCTGCTTTTGGAAGAGAGTAACTGATATTAAACAAATCCTCCAGAAAAGAGAAGGTGGGACCTGTGATGTTCAAAGCAAAGTCTATACTTCCATTTGCAATGGCATCTTTCCGGGCCCAGATACGTATCTAAATCAAAACAGTTAAGCAGTGATTAGGAAAACCAGTAGTGATTTTGTAAAGAGGTAGTCTGCTTGCTCCAATTCCCTGCTGCTGAGTCAAAGTCTTACCTTTTCAGAAGAAGCTACACAATAAAATGTTTGCATGCCTACATGTCCTGAGAAAACCTCTGAAGGCTGTTCACTAAGTTATGAACAGTGATTCCCCCGAAAGCGTATTTCAATCTTTGACAATAGCATGTACAATCTGGAATCATAAAACAACCCTTGGAATGTGTCGTACCACCATCTATTCCTACAGTAAGTGTAGATTCTATAGGCATTTTGTGCACTTTAGGCCCTTGCTTCCCATTTTAGGATATATTACTAATGATCCAAAACAGAATTGCACTGTGAGGGGAGGTTATATAGTATGGTACATATTAAGCATATTTAAATCATGCAAATTTAAAATGGTTTGGCAGTTACAACATTAATAGTCCTACTTTACTTTCAAAATTTGAAATAAGGTTAATTCTCCTAATTTAAAAAAGTTCATCAAATGTCTCATAATTTTAAAGCTGTCGAAGCAAGTAAATTATAATTCTTTTGTTATTCTATTGCAAAATGACACTTCCACTTTAGCAAGGAAAAGGAAATCTCTGCCATGTTTTGTCCGTTTTGTGCAACCACTCTATTGTTTGGGTAATTGGAGCTTATTTGTGTGATTTTGGTAAGTAATATCCTATTGTTTTAACATTAATTTTTACTGTAAATTGAAAGTACTGTAAACTCTACAAAAACAAAAGGTAAGCAATTTTTAATAGAATTGCCAGCATTAATGTTAAAGAACATGCATAAAACTTAAAGATCTTGGAATGAAAGTTACCAAGTGAGATAATTAAAATATTCGTCCTGTTGTGAATGCAGTTAATTTAAGAAAGAACGCTCTGCAAAACGTTAGAGAAAATGCTAAGGAAACGAAAGAATCACAGTATTTACAGATTTGTGCCCTCTAAGAACATATTCGTCTTACTGTGCTTTTATTTCTGCTTAAAAGCATTTCTAGAATTATGTAAATTCTGAACTACTTACATGTTTCTTATGTTTATTTTCATGCCACACATGAACCACACTTTCCATTTCACGAAATCTTTATCTGTTACTTAATGAGAAATTTGTAAACGGGTTGGACTCTATTCCAAGTGTTTATTTTTGTTCCTCTGCAGAGTGTGTAACGGACTCATTAACTTTGTAAAGCTGAGCTGTAGCCAAATGTTCACATTCCACTGATAGACTCATGCCAAACTTCAGTGTGCTGGCTAAGAACATGACTTTCTTAGGCATGCTGCATTTCCTTGTTGCTTCTATGGCAGCTGGCATCCTTTCCGGGGTGATCTTTCACCGATAAATAGATATCATCCCTCTACAAGAATTGCTGACTGTGTGGCAGCACTTACCACAACAAGGCACTTGAGATAATGGAAGCCGAGGAATCACCTTTGGTCTGTCATTACCTATGGGAGCCATGGGGCCCATTCCTCCTTGCCAAACTCAAAGCACATGCTTCCAAATCATGCCTGAGCAGATTTAACAATATGAGCCATGCACGTTTAACTTGGCCAGTGTTATATCTGTAGATGACAAGGATCTACTAGTAATTATTCAATAGGAAAATCAAACTGGAGCCAACAGCTTAGGAAGATAACAAGCTGTCATTTGCATCTAACACAGTATTATTAATTCATTAAGTAAGGAGGAGCTTTGGGAATTGCTCAGCCAACACAATATTATTAATTCATCACTAGGTTAGGAGTTGTAAAGGAGGAGTAGCTTTGAGTGATTCTCCCCTGATGAGCTCACCCACAGCTTCCTTTTCTCCACATGTCAACGGTGCAAACCTGGAAGATCTCAGGCCCAGGAGAGTATGTTAGCGAGCTACAGGGCCTGATTTTTCTCAGTTCGATGAAGTCTATGTGTCTAGAAAGAACTGGGCCTAAGGCCCACTGTGATAGGGAGTGAACCAGTATATAAAGCACTGCCAGTATAACCTCCATATTTTCCTAAAGGATTATTATAAAGGGGGTAATTGGGTGAAAACCAGCTGTTTCAGGACAGAGTGCCAACTTTACACAACTCAGAAACAGCGTTGCATGCTCCAGAACTGAAGAATATGGCAGTTCAGCTTCTGGATAGGTATGGGGACAAGCGCGACTTTATTTT
Organism: Macaca nemestrina; assembly: GCF_043159975.1. Taxonomy (NCBI): domain Eukaryota; kingdom Metazoa; phylum Chordata; class Mammalia; order Primates; family Cercopithecidae; genus Macaca; species Macaca nemestrina. The sequence goes on from NC_092130.1 coordinate 64,320,895, forward strand.
AAATGCTAATCCACTATGTAACTTCTGACTAACCTTAAGTCTAAGAGTGCCTCTAAATGTCTACTTAACGTGTTAACTCATTATGTAGAAACACCTATTCTAGTAAGTTTCCTTCAAAACCACCCTTGTTGTTCTGGAAATCATAGGCTGTGATGTGGCCAACTACACATTTCTTCCAGAGCATGTATGCTTTTCCCCGAAGATATAAGCCCTGGGTCTGGGGAATTGCAGAGCAAAGATCTACTTGTCTTGCAGCCAGCCAAGACCTGCTTCTGTCTTTAAGTTCCCCTAATAAAACATCCCAAACCAACAAACTAGATTTGTCTGCCTCCTTCCTCAGTCTCTCAGCTGCTTCTGCATTTGGGGGTCGTTTTGTTATATGGCCCTTTTACAGAACAACAGGGATAATATTTTAACCTGCATGCACCATTTCAGCCATAGCAGTTGTTCTTGGCTGGTGTCTGTTTTGACTGGTTGATGCCCGGTCACGCTGGTTGCTAACTGTTTTGAATATCACCCAAGCTTCAAGACTCCATTAACCCTGGGCTAAGTACACATCACACACTAAACCCAAACATCAAGGTGCCAGTGTAGCAGTGCTCCCCATTCTCTCCTGTCTTCTGCAAAAGCAGAAACACATGGGGAAGAGGGGGCACAGACCTTGCCTTGAGGAGTGGGTTTAATATGGAGTCTTTCCATGAAAACCTATCCAAAGAATGGCAATAGGAAATGTTATGTCCCATTCTGCAAAGCCACACTAAGAACTTTTACAGGACTTGGGAGAGAGAACTAGGAATCGATTTGGGATATGCAGGCATAACCACTGGATGCAGAAAAGAATAGATGAATAATCTGCAGCCAGTACACTCTTCCTTACCTACAGAATCTTCCTCACTCACCTCCTTGCCCCTTTCTGTTCTGTTGACATGGTCATAGTCGCATATAACAAATGCAACTAAGTAAGTTGGCATGTGGGGCGTAGTGGAAAAGGTAGTAACAGTCCATTTGCTTCCATTCACATCTTCTTTTACAGACTGACCTAGAGAAATTTATTTTAGTTCAAATCACAGCAAATCTAAGCAATAACATGTCTTTGAAATAATTTGTCAAGTCAATTGTCACCCAGCTACTCCTTTCCAGCTATTCCTCATAGTCCAGCAGTTCAGATTTCTCCACCTACTCCTAAGCTATCCAAAACTACATTAGGAAAATCTCAGAACAGCATCTTGGGCCTGAATCAGCATTTCGAATAATATGGGCTTGAGGGCCAAATCCATGAGCACTATAAGCTTGGTCCCCAATCTGCCTCCTTTCTCTCCCACCTAATTCTATTGTTTTCTAGTCCAGCCAATTTCTCACAACACTTAATCTAGAGCTGCCCAGGCCCCATGGTAGGTCAACAAGGTACAATTCTACTACTCTCAGGTTTCAACTAAGACTTTAGTGGAAGCAATCTGGGGCCTTTAAAGCTGGAATCACAAACTGAAATGCCTACAAGGGCCAGGCACCTGAAGTGAAATGGGTTGGTGTACGCTAATAGGGAGTGGTGAGGATCATCTGAGAAGAGGCTGCAGGAGGCAGCCAACCTCCTGCTGGAGACAGCAAGACTTGTCGACCCAGGAACCTGCCTTTAGATGACAATTGTGGATGCTAAATTCCCTTTCAACTAAGGTCCTGAGACTTAAAGCCTCTTCTCAAATGTAACTGATCACTGCCACGTAAGAGCTGTAGGTCCAGTGTTGTTAGAACTTCTAAGTTTTCACATTTAAATTTTTATGTAAAATCTCTGGATATTTTAAAGTTGGAAACTGATTTAACAAAAAGAAAAAAAGGCACATGAGCCAAATGAAACACAGCTGTGCACCAGATTCAGTCTAAGCCCACCAGCTTGTTATCACTAATGATCAACAGTTGAAGCCCAAACTAAGAGGCAGACAGACTGCCTATATATAAGAACAGTATAAAATCCGCAGCTTCTAATACGAAAGGAATCAGGATTTACCATCTCCAAGATGTGGATGCCGACACATACCCCAGGTGACTGCTCTACCTAATTATAGTAGACCGTAATTGTAACACACCATAATACACTGCCTGGAAAAGCTACTGGTGTAATTGCGATTACAAAACTTATATAGACAGACAGCTAGATATAGACAGAAAGCATTACTTACCTAGCTTTGGCATGTTGGAAAGGGCCACATAACTTGGATGATGAATAATTGTAATATTAAAAGTTGCCTTCAGAGCTGGCTCATCAAAACAAGGGAAAACATACCTGGCAAATGTTGGTTCCAGCTGGGATGCTAACAGGGCCCTGAAATACATTTTGGGGAAATTTTTATTTATTTTTATCTCAACCCAGTGGAATAAAAAAAAATGTTGAGATGATGGTTTGTTAGACTGGTGTGTTAGAGGAAATTTCCTCTCATCTTCCTCACTGCCCACCCCATCACACCAACACACTCCAATTATCATGGCACCTTAGAATTCTCCTAAGACCTAAATACAAGCACACTCTTTACTTTTCAACCACAAAATAGTATTTGCTTTATTACGTCGTAAACCTTTAAAACCTTTTACAAACAGAATAGAAACAAATATAGCAAATATGCAACACCAGTCTTTTGAGAACCAGGTCTTTATAAAGCTAGGAGTACTTCTTTGAGAATGGTCCATTGCTTTCATCTTCCACTAAAGTAAAAGTCAGTGGAAGAATGTCTACATTTTTTTCTTTTTCTCACATGCCTCCTCTTCTTTCTAGCTAAAAACTTACAAAAAGTTTCATTTTGGACACCCTTGGGAGTAAACAATATGGGTACATGCTGATTGAACAAAACAACTTTCCATTATATATGAGTAAATGTATCAAACCCCTACTGATTGTTCCTCTATCTCCATGGCAAAATGCAAAGAGTGACATTATCCCACCACACAAAATACAAAGAGTGACATAATCCCACCACACACTGGTGACTCACAGGGAAAAACTTAGGGACAAGAATACCCTGAGCAGACAAGAAGATGTCAGGTATACCCTCTGCTACCACTGCCTGAGTCTGATGACAGCATAGGTCCCAGCAAACAACTTCCTTCTCAAAACAAACACACACACACACACACACACACACACACACACACACACACAAACCCTGCAGTCTCATTATCCCATTTGTGAAGACTTGCTTACCTGGGAACCTGTCTTTAGATGACAACTGTGGATGCTAAATTCCTTTTTCAACTAAGGTCCTGAGACTTAAAGTCTCTGATACATTTGTTTTTGCATCAGGCCCAATTCTTGAATAAATAAAAGGTGAATTCAACAAAGATATCTCAAGAGTGTATGCCATCCATTACTTACCCTTGTGATCCTTCCTTCACCATCATAAGGCTGCTGCTCGCATAAAAATTCACACAGATTTAGGAAGGACACACAGGACAGTTGGCACATGCAAACCCCTCTCAGTCAGCTATTTTGAGGTGTCATAACCTTATTGTATTGACAAAAACAATAATTTATAGTAAGGCCTGTTTGGCTTATTTGCTCTTGCCCACATCATTATATGCTTACTTGCATAGACTGGACGGAGCCCTGTGGGCTCTGACATCAGCTACTTTCACTGCAAGACCGTACTCCACTCCATCTACTACCAACTGAGAAATCTTGGACAGTACATAATCTTGTTAAGTCCCAGTTTCTCCACCTAGAAAATAATGACCCTATTTACCTTGTACTGCTGTTTGAGCTTTTAAATTTTTGGTAATTAAATTTACCAATAAATCCCCTTTGAATTCTCCTATATCCCTTCCAATCTCATAAATCATTCTTGATACAGATGAACTATAGAAGAATTCAAAGAGCGATAAGTTACAGGATGGAATGGAGGTTCGGAAATCACTAGTTTCAGATGCATCTTTAAATGTCCCAGGGTTAGGGAACGTGGGAATGGTTAATGGGTACCAAAAGAAAAACAGAAAGAATGAATAATAACTAGTATTTAATAGCACAACAGGGTGACTATAGTCAAAATAATTTAATTGTACTTTTAAAATTAACTAGAGTATAATTAGTCACATAAAGGATAAATGCTTAAGGGGATAGATACCCCATTCTCCATGATGTGATTATTATGCATTCCATGCCTACATCGAAGTATCTCATGTACCCCCACACACATATATAACTACTATTATACCTACAAAAATTAAAAATTGAAAAAAAATGTTCTAGGGGCTACAGCTGACCACAGGTTAAACATGAGTTATATTTGTCTCCCCAGTAAATTTGAAACTGCTAGAAATGAGAGGTTATGTATCTTTTTCTTCTGTATGAGTTGACAGAAATCTGGGTTCACAGCAATTGTATAAGTATCTGTTTAGCCAAGAGCTAATATAAAATAAAAGCAGCATGATATCAGCATATGCAAAAGAACATAAAGTACTTTGGCAGAGTTTGTTATACTGGCATTTGTTTTATGGTTTTAGTTACTGTCTGTAAGGGGATGGGACAAAGTAGAGAAAATTCAAGCCATTGACAATATAGTGGAAAGGACAGGCATGAACAGGAAATTCAGCCACCTGGGTTCTTGCTTGGAATCTGTAAAGGCTGTTGTGTAACTTTGGGAAAGTTGCTTAATATACCACTTAAATTTTCTATAAAATGTAGATGATCTCTAAGGCCACTCAGAACCCTAAAACTGTGATTCTAAGAGAGATTAAGATATCCAGCAAGATGGAAAAAGAGCCCATGAGTCATCTAAAGTTGGGAGAAACAACCCCCTTCCAGGTTCATGCATGGCCTTCAGGAGGTCTTTGAGCCCTCTGAAATTATAGGATATTTCGTACAACTGGTGGCATATTAAAAAATATATGCTTATGTATTTTTTAAAAGCCAACAAATGCCTATTGTCTTTGTAACAGAAACTATAGGAGGTAAAGCTTGATCATACGTTCTCAGCTGCCATGACCTCACAAAGCTTATGAATCTCAAAAAGGCTGCAAGGTGGGGAGCGGAGAGAAAATTAGACTCTTTAAGGAAGTGGGAAACTTTATTTTACAGATTCCAAAAGTGAACCTGTAGCGTAAAAGCAGGTGGAGATGCTAGCTTAAAGAGTCACCACTTTAGCAAATCAAACATCAAGCAAGCATCTTCCAATTCCATGATTCAGGTCTCCAAATAAGTAAAATAAAGTCTCTCAAATTTAATTCAACTATTTCCCTCCCTAGTTTGATGCAAACAAACAAAAAGTTGGGGAAAATCCCTACAACACACAGTCTCTGGCTCTCAACCTTAACTGCAGAAGTCAGGTCTAACCAGCAGCACATATGATCTAATTATGCCACCTCTGGGAACCTCGCAGTGGTGTTTCCTTCCCTTTTCTCTGTGCTTTGGACTCAAGCAACCCTCTAAAGATATTCTAACCTCAGAAAATAGAACCATCCACCAGCCTCTCCTCCCTTCAAATCTCACTGAAACATGCTATTATGGTGTCCATTAAGTCTGTGTTTAGAATGGTCAGCTGGTGAGGGAGTTAATTTTGGAGAATTTGTCTCCTTGTGGGTCAGTATTGCAGAGCAAATTTACTGCCCTCTTGTCTAGAAAGAGAATCATGGACTCACTGTTTTCTCGTGCTGGAAGTGGATCACGGACTCACTGGTTTCTTTGTAGTCAAGAACCCCATGACACCCTTGGAGAATAAATCTACTACCACATTAAAAAAATCTACTACATCCATTCAGTAAGCTATTTCATTCCAAATTATTTTATGAACTTTGTATGCCTACAGCTCCAGTTAACAGGTGCTGAATAGCATAGTTGGACAAGTGTTAAATAAAACTCTTAGGAAAGTTGTCCTCCCACACAGTTTTTTTTACACAATAACACACTCAGAAATCAAAATATTTAGTAGAGCCAGATGTTACACTTACTGGACTGTGTAACATCCAGTGAACCACATCCATGTGGTTCAAGGGTTGGCTTATGAATCATGTTCATTTATTACTTGTGTAATAGAATCTGAAAACTGAAGTTTTCACCAGGCAACAAAACATAATAGATGTAAAATTCCACAGAAAGGTGCCAAAAGATGTTATGAAGATTTTCAAAATAAATGGCCTTGAGAACCTGGGTTTTCCTGTTGGGCTTCTCAGCTACATGAGCGCCACAGAAGAAGGGTCAGAGAATGGAGACAAAAGAGATCATAGAAGATATCTCTTGATGGATGGGAGGGGTAAGCATTATTTTGCCAAGCTTTCCATGCTCTCAGGGAGTTGGGAGGAGGGGCAACCTTCTAACTGGGCTTGGAGGAGAGAATCCCTCAGAGAGCAGTGAAAGTGTTTCCTCAGGCTGAGAGGCTTAGAAGCCCAACTTACTTTTGAGAAAGATGAAGTTGACAGTATGGCCAAGGTCTAACTCCTACCAGGTGGGGATCTAAAAGGCATGAGAATGGCTGACTTCTTTGGAGTGCTGCTGCCCTGGGACTCATGCCAGTCTCAGGCCAGGGATGCATGAGTGTTCCTTGCAAGAGCTGTGTCCCCTACCACACAAAGTGAGCCAGTATGGGGACTGTCTTGGGTTAGTCCAATAGAGCCACCTGGAGGAGTCTGGAGGAGCTTTGAGATATGCTGCTCGGTGTCTATGGGCTAAGGAAGAAGTCATGATGACTATCAGAACAAAGAAATAGGAGAAGTTGCTGAGTCAAGGAAATTGTAGAAAAAAAAGAGGGAAAACAATGAATAATCCAGGAAAATGACATCTCAAGGGGAAAATGCACCTGTAAGACGAGAATGAGAAAAAATGACAACAGTGCCAGCTCAAGTAAGAAGTCCTATGCATCACCTCTCCCTGTCACCCCAGCCCCATGGACCCCCATGGAATCAAAATAGCAGCTATCAAGACAGGCAAAGAACAGTAGAAACATGAGGTAAAGAAAAGAAGAAGGACTACCACCCTCTACCTTACTGCAGACTTCCATCCTAAAAACCAGCCCAAGAGTAGAGAGTGGAGAATGGGAGAAAATGGAGGTGGAGGAGAAGGAGGTTTAACAGTAAATTTAAGTTTGAAGGTTTGAATATTACACAGAACTAGATTTTCTAATTTTCACATCTAACTTATTTGTGACTTAGCTACTGTAGATCACCTGTCACCTAAGAATAAGCAGGAACTTATAGGCTGCTGGGGTCCTCATGCAGAGCAGAAAAGTTACCCCACGGACTAAATTTCCCACTGTAAAACGACAACAGAAAAACAAAGTTGTGTTTTTACTATTCTATAAGCTGTGCTTTTTCAATATGCTAGCTATACCCATTTTCAAAAGACACAGGATATGAATCTTTGCTGTGCAAAACCATCTCCCAGAGAGAACTGCTCAGCCACATGAAATATGTGGGTTTGACACTTTTATAGGATAATGAAATGACATTTTCCTCTGTGATATCAGCATCATGTGTCTGGCACTTGAGGTCTCCAACCTTGTTTTGAGACTTACAAATTCTTTTCCTAATACTGCTCAAATTTCTCTCTTGTATGTCATACCCTAATCACCATGCCAGATTTCCTAGCATAAACTGCAACTGCAAGGAAGTCTTTCTATTCTCTGTTCACTCTGTCTATACCTGCACAAATTTATTGATTTTAATCATGCTGCTTTCACCTTTATTTGGCACCACAAAATATCCTAATTTTCACCAACTATTTCACACTTTCCTTATTTGATCTTGATCTTTCTATTTTCATTTCTTTAAATATCTTTCAGTTCCTTCTTTAATCAAGGGAATGCTAGACTCAAAAATGCAAGAAGTATTCTGGAAATCTTTGAACAAAAATGGGATTATATGAGTTATCTTACTAAATTTCAAAAGTGAAGAGACCTTAAAGAGTCCCACCATCTTAATTTACAGATGTGAAAACTGACTCCCCACGAGTTTATGCAACTAATTAGACAGCCAGCAAGCGCACAGTGGTACCAGAATCAAGGCTCCAGCTCCCAAGCCTGGGGTCCTTTCCAATGCATTGCCTGCTTTGAAGTACATAATGTAATAATACTAAAACTAAACTAAACTAAGATGTCATGAAGATGACTAGAGATTAACTTTATAATTAATAGCATTCCCAAATCTAAAGATAATGAGACTTCTGTTTGCCACCACAAGGGAGTAACATAGGCTCAAATCAGCCTTCTGCTGAAAACAGTTTTAAAACCTGACAAAATATATAAAACAACTATTTCAGACATAAGATAACCAGAAGCACAGGACTGTGATCCTCAAGAGAAGAGAAACAAACAAGGCAAAGGCTCCAATTACCCTGTTTTTCTGCCTTGAAGCAGTTTCTAAACTGCAGCACAGGAAACAGAAACTGAAACAATTCAGTAGTCTCACTGAGTTGAAGAGACAGACATTAGAGTTCAGGGACACCTAGACAGCTAGAATTTGCAGAGTAGAGTATAAGAGAAGAGGTAACTATGCAGAGAAAGACTTCCAGAAATCTGCATAGGATTCCCCTCAAATCTTTGGTCAAATATTAATCATCATGAGGTCAGGCAAAGAGAAGCTGTTGGGGAAAGAATACGTACCAGGGAAGGGTAAGCTGAACACTTCCCAGAGTTCACATACTGTTTGGAGTTGGTGGAATTTTCTCAAGCCAGAGTATTGAAATCTTCAGAATATATAGATTATTCAACAGAGGGAGTCCAGATGGGTGATGCCTGAGTAGTGACCTAAAGTAGCCCTAGAGTAAAGTCTTCTTGAGAGTCATTCTCAAAGAGCTTAAAAACACGGCTCAAGAGAATCAAACAAGGATCAACAGGATCACCAAGTAACTTCAGTTACTATACAAAAGGGCCAGCATTCTCTAAGCAATATAACCAAATCCAGCATTCAACAACATAAAAGTTTAAATGTCAGGCATTCGATAAAAAATGAGAAAATACCCAAACATTTGGAAAGCAAATAATGCAGTTCTAATAACACAGGAGTCAAAGATGAAATCAAAATGGAAATTAGAAAGTATTCTGAACTACCAAAAAAAAAAAAAAAAAGAAACAACATAACATCATTTGTGGCATGGCATTAAAGCAATAGTTAGGGGGGAAATTTATCATATTAAATGCCTATATGAGAAATAAAAGGGTATTAAAGTAATGAGTTTGTGTCAACCATAATACAGAACAAGTAAAAATAAAGGCCAAAGTAAGAAGAAAGGGGATAATAAAGATCAAAATATAAATCATTGAAATAAAAAACAGCAAATCAATAGAGAAAATCAATGAAGCCAAAAACTGATTCTACAAGAAGATTAGTAAAATAGATACATCTTGACACAAGTCCTACAACAGCACTGTCAGGTAGTGCAGAGCTGGTCAGATGCACTTACTCTCATCTAACCAAAAAGTAGGAGCCAATGCCATTACCTGGGTTGTTGCTACCTGGTGAAGCTCAACAGTATCCTGAGCACCAGAGAGGAGGTTGGCAGAGGAACTGAATCAAAGAGGTTGTGAAGGATATAGGGGTGGCAGAAGTGGCACCGAAGAGACCCCTCTATATCCCTGGAGGCTGTAGCCGTTAGTCACTGGGAGCCACTGCTCTGTTTCAGATTGAAGAACGACTTAGCTGGTGCAGTGATCGGTCATGGTGGGTCAAAAATGAAGGATAGCCAAAGCACAACAAACATCAAAATCCAAATAATAAAAGGACATCTGGAATCATTAGTCAACATTTTTGGCAGCAAGGCGATGCAAACAAAAGCAAAAGTAGTAATAGATAAATGTGTTTTTTAAAAAAGCAAATTACAATTCAGAACGCAGAATTGATTTATCACCAATTGAGAAAACCTTTTACAAAGAGTCAACAACAAGTTCAATGTCCCAAGTGCAAGTAGACAACTGGAGGAAGGAAAATTTTAATATAGTGTGTGATGACTTGAAAAATGATAAGAAACGTCCTATCCCCAATTCTACTTGCACATTTGATGATGACTTTCAATGTTATTCTGAAGTTATGGAAAACATTAAAAAGGCAGGTTTTCAAAAACCAACACCTATTCAGTCACAGACATGGCCAATTGCTCTGCAAGGAAAAGATCTGAGAGTGGTATCCCAAACTAGGACAGGAAAGACATTATGCTATTTAATGCCTGGATATATTCATCTGGACTTCCAACACATAGAGGAAAAAGGAATAGACCTGCATGTTAGTCCTTATGCCTACTCAGGAGCTAACTCTTTAAGTGTGAGCTGAGTGATGCAATAAAAGTTTAGAAGTATTTGTGTATATGGTGGTGGAGATGGAGACAAAGAAATAGAAGACCTTAGGAAAGGTGTTGATATCATAATTGCAACTCCCAAAAGACTGAATGATCTGCAAATGAATAACTTTGTCAGCCTGCGAAGCATAACCTACTTGATTTTAGATGAAGCAGACAAGATGCTGGACATGGGGTTTGAACCCAAGACAATGAAGATTTTGTTAGATGTGCACCCAGATAGGCAGAATATTATGACCAGGCAACTTGGTCATATTCAATTCATTGACTCATACAATCTTATTTGAAAGAGCCCATGCTTGTCTGTGCTGGTACACTGGATCTGGTTGCCATAAGTTTAGTGAAGCAAATACAATGATCACCACAGAGGAAGAAAAATGAATTTATATCTAAAGTTTTCTAGACAGTATTTCACCCAGAGACAAAGTGATTGTCTTCATTTCCCAAAAGGCAGTTGCAGATCATTTATCAAGTGACCTAATACTTGGAAATATATCAGTAGAGTCTCTGCATGGTGATAGAGAACAGAGAGATTGGTTGGGAGAGAGCATTGGAGAATTTTAAAATAGGTCAAGTGAACATTAATTGCTACTGACATAGCCTCCTGAGGTCTTGATGTCCATGATATTACAGATATATATAATTACAATTTTCCATGGAACACTGAAGAATATGTACACTAAATAGGGTGCACAGGAAGAGCCGGAAGGAGTGGAGTGTCAATTACACCTGTGACTAGAAATGATTTGAGGGTTGCCACCCAATTGATTTATATTTTAGAAACAGCAAACCAGAATGTTCCAAAGGAGTTAGCATCAATGGCTGAGAGACACCAGGCACATCAACAACTAAAAAGGAAATGGGAAGACTTCAAGGAAGGCCCAAGAAGTTTTATTAAGATCTTTTGTTGAAAAGTGTTACTAGCTTACCAGATGTAAAACTTTAATAACACATATACCTTCAAATGCCTTCTTTCTTAAACTAGGCTTCATTAGTGTTTATACTGCAATCGGTATTACCTCTAAGAGTTTTTAACATAATAAATTGTTAGGTGTTACTCTTTTACTACTACCTAAAGTCTAGTGAATGTATCTTTAGAGTTGGTAGGTGTATAGATTGGTATAACCTCCTATGAACAACTTGGTAATGTATAAATTACAAATACATAGGCCTTTTGATCTGGCAATTTCTTTTCTATGAATGCATTCTATAAGTATGTCTAAAATATTTGTATATCAAAAGACTAACTGAAATGTCTAGAAAGGGGCTAGATGAAGTGTTAAAAGCAAAGAACTTTCTACTATGATGGTGGACTGAGTTAAAACAGGAAACTTTACCTCCTACTTCAAACTCAACAGAAATGCTAGATGAAGTATTTTTGAAAAAGGTGTTCCCAAAGCTGGGTTATGAATGGGGGCTTATTATATTCTGTATATGTTTAAAGAATTTTCCATAATAAAAAGTCCATATTTACCAGCCTGAAAAAAGATAAATCTCAAGGCAGACCAAATAAAATTATTGAATATTAGAAGCAGAAGAAACCTATGAAAACTGAAGAAACTGGTTAGACAACTAGTAAGTGTTAGAGTGGTACTAGATAAGGGCTCCAGCTCCCAAAGAGAGAAGACACAAATTTCCAATATCAGGAATAAAAGAGGTGATGTCACTACAGAGTTTATAGATGTTTAAAATAATAAGGAAATATTTTGAACAATTTTGTACTTATACATTTGGCAACTTTGATTAAATGGATGAGTTCCTAGAAAGAGACAAACTACCTTAGTATACTAATGAAGAAATAGATAACCTAAATAGCCCTGTATCTATTAAATAAATTTAACTTATAGTTAAGGACCATCCCACAAAGAATTTCCAGGCCCAGGTAGCCTCATGCGTTACATTCAATCAGATGGTTAAGGAAGAAATATTACCAATTTTATATAAATCCTTTCTGAAAATCAAGGAAAAGGGAGTACTTCTGAATGCAATATTTGAAGCCAGTGTTACTTTGACATCAAAATCGGACAAATACATTGCAAGAAAACTACAACTACAAGTCAATAAGTCTCATGAACATAGAGCAAAAATTCTAAGCAAAATTTTTAGCAAATCAAATCTAATAATATATAAAAAGGCTAATGCATCAAGAGCAACTGGAATTTATTTCAAGAATTCAAGGTAGACTGGGTGCAGTGGCTCATGCCTGTAATTCCAACACTTTGGGAGGCCAAGGGAGATGGATTGCTTGAGCTCAGGAGTTTGAGACCAGCCAGGGCAACATGGCAAAACCCTATCCCTACTAAAAATACAAAAAATTAGGTAGGCATGGCAGCATGTGCCTGTAGTCTCAGCTACTCAGGAGGCCGAGGTAGGAGAATCACCTGAGCCCTGGAAGTCAAGGCTGCAGTGAGCTGTGATTGCACCACCGCACTCCAGCCTGGGTACCAGAAGTGAGACACTGAAAAAAAAAAAAAAAAAATGGAAGGCTAGTTTATCATTAGAAAATCAAATTAATTTACCATATGAACAAATTAAGTAATAAAAACTATATAATTATCTCAAAAGATGCAGAATACACATTTGAAAAAATATGACATCCATTCCTGATCACAGCTCTCAGAAAATTATAAATAAAAGGAAATGTTCTCAACATGATGAGATGAAAAGAATCTACCAAAAAAGAAAAAACCTTACAGGAAAAATCATAATTAATAATTAATGGTGGAAGACTGAATGCTTTCACCCTACAATAAGAAATGAGACTAGAATATATTTAATTACTTTTTCTATTCAACACTGTATTAGAGGCTCTAGACATTGAAATAAGGCAAGAAAAATAAATAAAAGGCATCAAAATTAAATAGAAGTAAAACTGTCTTTATTCAAGACAGTATGACAACATACATAGAGAATTTAATGGAAAATTAAAAGCTTTTTTTAAAATAAAAAGATGCTAAATGAAGAAGTGATTTAGCAAAGTTGTAGCATACAAGATCAATAAGCAAAAATTAATTAGCAACAAACAATTAGAAATTGGAATTTTAAAAAATATCATTAACAATAGATATTTAAAATATAAAATATCTAGGAATGAATCTGACAAAATATGTGCAAGATATATACAGTAAAAAATATAAAACCTGAATTCATAAAATAGTTATGAACCTATTTTTCAGTTGTGGTTTGTCTTTGTATTCTTTTAATAGTGTCTTTCAAAGAGCAGAAGATTTACATTTTAGTGAAGCCCAGTTTATCAATGTTTGCTTATATATATCAAGCTTTTGATGTTGTATCTATGAAAACATTGTCTATCCCAAGCTCATGCAAATTTTCATCTGAATTAATAAAAATACTTGAATTTACAACTGAATTCATAAAAAGACTTATTCATGAATATTCCTGGAAACTTTATTTGTAACAGCTCAAAACTGAGTAAAGAAGACCTAAATAAGTAGAGAGATATACCATATTTATGGGTTAGAAGATTCAATATTTTTAACATTTGAATTCTCCTCAAATTTTTCTATAGAGTCAACATAATCTCAGTCAAGATCCCAGCAGGTGCTTTTTTTTCTTTATTTAATATATATTAACAAGCTAATTCTAAAATTAATATGGAAATGCAAAGGACCTAGAATATCATAAATAACTGGAAAAAAGTTGGTAGATGAATAACACCTAGTTTCAAGATTTATTATAAAGCTACAGTAATCAAGACAATACAGAATTGGCATAAAAATACACAAATAGATCAATAGAACAGGCTAGACAATCAAAAAATATACCATATATATATGAAAAACTGACTTTTTTTACAAAAGTACAGACACAACTCAGTACAGATAGCATAGACTTTTTAACAAATGGCAGTGGTACAGTTCAATGCCCATATGCAAATAACTCTTTAATCCATACCTCACACCATATGCAAAAATTAACTCAAAATGGATCATACATCTAACTATAAAACTTCTGAAAGAAGGCATAGAAGAAAATTTGTATGAGCTTGGGATAGACAATGTTTTCATAGATACAACACCAAAAGCCTGATATTTATATAAGGAAACATTGATAAACTGAACTTCATTAAAATGTAAAACTTCTGCTGTTTGAAAGACACTATTAAAAAAATACAAAGACAAGCCACAACTGAAAAATTATTTGCAAATCATGTATTTGAGAAAAGATCCTCTCTAAATTCAACAGTAAGAAAATAAACAGCGCAAGAGAAAAATGGACTGAAGATTTTATCAGACATTTTGCTAAAATACACGGATGACAAATAGTTACAGGAAGTGATGCACAACATTTTTAGTCATTAGGAAAATATAAATTAAAACCGTAATAAAGAACACTATACACCTATTAGAATGGCTAAAATGAAAAAATCTGGCAATACCAAGTGCTGATAAGGATTTGGAACAACTAGAATTCTCCCATATGTTGATAAAAATTTTAAATGACCAAATTTCTTGGAAAACAGTTTTGCATTTTCTTAAAAAACTAAATATTCATATGATTTAACCACTCCACTCTTAGGTATTTACTCAAGAAAAATGAATTCATAAAAAGACTTGTATATGAGTATTCCTGGAAGCTTTATTTGTAAACAGCTCAAAACTGAAAACAACCAAAATGTCTTGGTAATTTGTTGGATAAACAAATTGTGTTGTATCAATATAATGAAATGCTATCAGTAATACAAAAGAACTGACACACACAAAAAGAATGTACTTCAGATGGGCGTGGTGGCTCACTCCTGTAACCCCAGCCCTTTGGGAGGCCAAGGCGAGTGGATCACAAGGTCAGAAGAGCGAGGTCATCTTGGCCAACATGGTGAAACCCCATCTCTACTGAAATACAAAAAAAAAAAAAAATTAGCCAGGTGTGGTGGTGTGCACCTGTAATCCCAGCTACTTGGGAGGCTGAGGCAGGGGAATCACTTGAACCCATGAGGCGGAGGTTGCAGTGAGCTGAGATTGTGCCACTGTACTCCATCCTGGCGACAGAGCAAGACTCTGTCTAAAAGAAAAAAAAAAAAGAATGTATTTCAAAGTAATTCTGCTGAACGAAAGAAGTTAGACATGAGAGTACATATTGTATGATTCTATTCATATAAAACACTACAAAATGCAAATTAATCTACAGAAAGCAGATCCATAGTTGCCTGAAGATAAGAAGGTTACAGTGATGTAGAAAGGAGAGATTATAAAGAGCAGAAGAAACTTTTGGACATGATGAATATGTTTATTAATGTTGATTGTAGTGGTGGTTTCACCAGCACATATGTATACATATGCCAAAACTTACCAAGTTTTACACTTTAAATATGTGCAGTATATTGTATGTCAGTTATACTTTAATAAAGTTGTTTTAAAAATCACTAGAAATACAAAGCAGCAAGAAAATGTGCATGATAACCCAGGAAAAAGAAGTCAATAGAAACAAAACAAAAAATGACAGAGATGCTAAACTTAGCAGCTAAGAACATTAAAACTGCTATTATAAATATGTATAATATGCTCAAGGATAATGGTATGAACGATGGTATGAAAGATATAAGAATGTAGAAATGTTAAAGATAAAAATTGCAGTATCTTTTTTTTTTTTTGAGATGGAGTCTCGCTCTGTTGCCCAGGCTGGAGTGCAGTGGCATGATCTCAGTTCACTGCAATCTCTGCTTCCCAAGTTCAAGTCATTCTCCTGCCTCAGTCTCCTGAGTAGCTGGGACTACAGGTAAATGCCACCACACCTGGCTAATTTTTTGTCTTATTTTTAGTAGAGACGGGGTTTCACTGTGTTAGCCAGGCCTCGATCTCCTGACCTCATGATCCACCTGCCTCAGCCTCCCAAAGTGCTGGGATTACAGGCGTGAGCCACCATACCAGGCCAAAAATTACAATATCTTAAATGACAATTTCACTGGATGAGACTAAAAGCAAACTAAACACTGCAGATGAAAATAATTAATGAAATTGAAGACAGAACAATGGGAACTATCCAAAATCAAACACACAGAGAAAACATACTAAAAAACAATGAAAAGAACCTCAGGACGTGCCTGTAATGTCAGGCAGCCTAACAGGTAATCGAAGTCCCAGAATAAGAGGAGAAAAAAAGTACGAAACAGGAAAAAAAATTAATAATGGTTGAAAGTTTTTCCAAATGTGAAGAAAACCTTAAATTCACAGATTCAAGAAGCTCAGTGAACCCCAAAACAGGATAAACCAGGGCTCTCTTATTTCTTTAAGACATGAGAACTAAGACACTTCCTCCTGTACACAAAGGCTATATTGAGAAAGGGGAAAGAAAGAGGCCTCTTGAAAGGGGAAGACTTTGAATTCATCAGATGGTGTGACTTGTGAACCATTCCTTCATAATAGTCAAGGTTTAGTGCTTTCCATTGATGATGGGGCCCTCATCTGGGCTACTGCTTGAATGGCCAGGTCTCTGAGCCTGGTTGTAATTCCTTTCGAAGTCACATCTTGGATAACCAGTCACACTCTATAGAACTTTCCTCCATGGGACTTTGTTTAACTGCATATCCCAGCTTGGCCTCCTTCGTTTCTCAGTCGCGCTTGCCCATTCTCCAGTTGATTTTTCCTGGGAATACTTACTGAAAAATTGCTTCCGTAGAAAAATTTGTCTGAGGGTTATACCTTGTCAGAAGGAGGAGGGGAGAAAGTAGACTCTTGCCTTCTCCATTTGTTCTTTTCTCTGTCTTCCCCCACCTTCCTCCCTGCATTATAAGGACTGTCCACTCTCCTCTACTATATAGCAAGTGCTCTTATCAAAAAGGGGGGGGGGGGCGGGGCACGGTGGCTCACACCTATAATCCCAGCACTTTGGGAGGCCGAGAAGGGTGGATCACGAGATCAGGAGATCGAGACCATCCTGGCTAACACGGTGAAACCCCGTCTCTACTAAAAATACAAAAACTTAGCCAGGTGCCGTGGCGGGCCCCTGTAGTCCCAGCTACATGGGAGGCTGAGGCAGAAGAATGGTGTGAACCTGGGAGGCGGAGCTTGCAGTGAGCTGAGATTGCGCCACTGCACTCCAGCCTGGGTGACAGAGGGAGACTCAGTCTCAAAAAAAAAAAAAAAAAAGGGTGGGGGACTAGATTGGCACCTGTCCTTCTAGCTAGTCAGGAGGCTGAGACAAGAGGATCACTTGGGCCTGAGAGTTTGAGGCTGCAGTGAGCTATGATTGTGCTCCTGTACTCCAGCCTGGGTGACAGAGTGAGATCCCATCTCTGAAAAAAAAAAAAAAAAAAGAGGCTGGAGAACTAAGGCTGTCTCAATATTTTCAAAAATCAATCAATATAATACCTATATTAACAGGCTTAAGAAGAAAAAAAATCACATGATTATATCAATTTATGCAGAAAAAGTGTTAGAAAAATTCAACATGCATTCATGCAAAAAAAAAAAACTCTCAGAAAAAAACATGAATAGAAGACAACGTTCTCAACTTGATAAAAAACATATACAGAAACCTACATTTAATATTATACTCAGTAGTAAAGGCTAAAAACTTTCCCCCTAAAATGAGGAGAAAAAAGCAAGAATGTTCATTTTTACCACTCATGTTTAACATAGTGCTGGAAGTTTTAGCCAACACAATAAAGCAGGAAAAGAAAATAAATGGCAGATAGATTGAAATGGAAGAAATAAAACTGTCTCTATTTGTTGACAACATGATGGTCTATGTAGACAATTCCAAAGGCTCTACAAAATAAAAAACACAAAGCTCTAGATCTCATGAGTTCAGCAAGGGAACAGGATACAAGATCAACATACAAAGCAGTTTTTCTATATAGTAGCAACAGACATGTAGAAAACCAAAATTAAACATATAATACCATATACTATTTCTGAAATAAACTTAAATATTTGAGTGTGAATCTAACAAAACATGTAGACTTTGTATGCTAAAAATGATAAAATTCTGATGAAATAAATCAAAGATCTAAATAAATGGACATTTCATGCTCAGAGAATGGAAGATTAAGGATAGCAAAGCTATCAATTCTCCCTAAATTTACATAAAGGTTTAACATAGGTCCTATCAAAAGCCTAATAAGATTTTTAGTAGCTATATATAAGAATATCATAAAATACATAAGGAAAGGCAAAGGAACTAAAATAGTTAAAACAATTCCAAAAAAAGAAGACAATTTCAAGATTTAATGTATAGCTACAGTAAGCAAGACTATGTAGTACTGGCAGAGGAATCAACACCTATGTTGACGAACAGAATAGAGAATCCAGTAATAGTGTGGCCAACAGATTTTTGACAAAGGTGCAAAAGCAATTCAATAGTGGGAGGATAGTCTTTTCAACAAACGATGCTGGAAAAAAAATGGATATCCAGAGGCAAAAGAATTAACCCCAATCTAAACATAACATCTTAAAAAATTATCAAAGTGGATTATAGATTTAAATGTAAAACACTTTTGGAAGACAATATAGAAAATCTGCAGAACCTAGGGCTTGGTGAAGAGGTCTCAGGCATGACACCAACAGCATGACCCATTAAAAACTAGACAAACTGGAAACTGGGCACCAAGATGGCTGAACAGGAACAGCTCCAGCCTCCAGCTCCCAGTGTGAGCGACACAGAAGACGGGTGATTTCTGCATTTCCAACTGAGGTACCGGGTTCATCTCACTGGGGTGTGTTGTACAGTGGGTGCAGCCCAACGAGCAAGAGACGAAGCAGGGTGAGGCATCGCCTTACCTGGGAAGTGCAAGGGGAAAGGGAATTCCCTTTCCTAGCCAAGGGAAACCGTGACACACAACACCTGGAAAATCAGGTCACTCCCACCCTAATACTGGGTTTTACCAAGGGTCTTAGCAAATGGCACACCAGTAGATTATATTCTGCATCTGGCTCAGAAGGTCCCATGCCCACGGGGCCTCCCTCATTGCCAGCACAGCAGTCTGAGATCTAACTGCAAGGTGGCAGTGAGGCTGGGGGAGGGGTGCCTGCCATTGCTGGGGCTTAAGTAGGTAAACAAAGCAGCCGGGAAGCTCGAACTGGGTGGAGCCTACCATAGCTCAAGGAGGCCTGCCTGCCTCTGTAGACTCCACCTCTGAGGACAAGGCATAGCCAAAAAAAAAAGGCAGCGAAAACCTCTGCAGATGTAAATATCCCTGTCTGACAGCTTTGAAGAGAATAGTGGTTCACCCAGCATGGAGTTTGAGATCTGAGAATGGACAGACCATCTGCACAAGTGGGTCCCTGACCCCTGAGTAGCCTAACTGGGAGACATTCCCCACTAGGGGCAGACTGACACCTCACACCTCAGAGGGTTGGGTACACCTCTGAGACGAAGCTTCCAGAGGAACGATCAGACAGCAACATTTGCTGTTTAGCAATATTCACTCTTCTGTAGCCTCTGCTGCTGATACCCAGGCAAACAGGGTCTGGAGTGGACCTCTAGCAAACTCCAACAGACTTGCAGCTGAGGGTCCTGGCTGTTAGAAGGGAAAATAACAAACAGACAGGACATCCACACCAAAACCCCATCTGTATGTCACCATCATCAAAGACCAAAGGTAGATAAAACCACAAAGATGGGGAAAAAGCAGTACATAAAAGCTGGAAATTCTAAAAATCAGAGTGCCTCTCCCCCTCCAAAGGAATGCAGCTCCTCACCAGCAATGGAACAAAGCTGGATGGAGAATGACTTTGAAGAGTTGAGAGAAGAAGGCTTCAGACAATCAAACTTCTCCAAGCTAAAGGAGGAATTACAAACCTAGCGTAAGAAACTAAAAACCTTGAAAAAAGACTTGACGAAAGGCTAACTGGAATAACCAATGTAGAGAAGTCCTTAAACAACCTGATAGAGATGAAAACCATGACACGAGAAATACATGACAAATGCACAAGCTTCAGTAACTGACTCGATCAACTGGAAGAAAGGGTATCAGTGATTGAAGATCAAATGAATGAAATGAAGCGAGAAGAGAAGTTTAGAGAAAAAAGAGTAAAAAGAAATTAACAAAGCTTCCATGAAATATGGGACTATGTGAAAAGACCAAATCTATGTCTGATTGGTGTACCTGAAAGTGACAGGGAGAATGGAACCAAGTTGGAAAACACTCGGCAGGATATTATCCAGGAGAACTTCCCGAACCTAGTAAGGCAGGCCAACATTCAAATTCAGGAAATATAGAGAAGGCCACAAAGATATTCCTCAAGAAGAGCAACTCCAAGACACATAATTGTCAGATTCACCAAAGCTGATGAAGGAAAAAATGTTAAGGGCAGCCAGAGAGAAAGGTCAGGTTACCCACAACAGGAAGACCATAAGACTAACAGTGGATCTCTCGGCAGAAACTCTACAAGCCAGAAGAGAGTAGGGCCAATATTCAACATTCTTAAAGAAAAGAATTTTCAACCCAGAATTTCATATCCAGCCAAACTAAGTTTCATAAGTGAAGGGGAAATAAAATCCTTTACAGACAAGCAAATGCTGAGAGATTTTGTCACCACCAGGCCTGCCCTACAAGAGCTCCTGAAGGAAGCACTGAACATGGAAAGGAACAACCGGTACCAGCCACTGCAAAAACATGCCAAAATGTAAAGACCATCAATACTAGGAAGAAACTGCATCAACTAACAGGCAAAATAACCAGCTAACATCATAATGACAGGATCAAGTTCACACATAACAATATTAACCTTAAATGTAAATGTGCTAAATACTCCAATTAAAAGACACAGACTGGCAAATTGGATAGAGTCAAGACCCATCAGTTTGCTATATTCAGGCAACCCATCTCATGTGCAGAGACACACATAGCCTCAAAACAAAGGGATGGAGGAAGATCTACCAAGCAAATGGAAAACAAAAAAAGGCAGGGATTGCAATCCTAGTATCTGATAAAACAGGCTTTAAACCAACAAGATCAAGAGAGACAAAGAAGGCCATTACATAATGGTAAAGGGATCAATTCAACAAGAAGAGCTAACTATCCTAAATATATATGCACCCAATACAGGATCACCCAGATTCATAAAGCAAGTCTTTAGAGACTTACAAAGAGACTTAGACTCCCATACAATAATAATGGGAGACTTTAACACCCTACTGTCAACATTAGACAGATCAACAAGACAGAAAGTTAAAAAGGATATCCAGGAATTGAATTCAACTCTGCATCAAGCAGACCTAATAGGCATCTACAGAACTCTCCACCCCAAATCAACAGAATATACATTCTTCTCAGCACCACATCGCACTTATTTCAAAATTGACCAATTAGTTGGAAGTAAAGCACTCCTAAACAAATGGAAAAGAACTGAAATTATAACAAACTGTCTCTCAAACCACAGTGCAATCAAACTAGAACTCAGGATTAAGAAACTCAATCAAAACCACTCAACTACATGGAAACGGAACAATCTGCTCCTGAATGACAACTGGGTATATAACAAAATGAAGGCAGAAATAAAGATGTTCTTTGAAACCAATGAGAAAAAAGATACAACATACCAGAATCTCTGGGACACATTTAAAGCCGTGTGTACAGGGAGATTTATAGCACTAAATGCCCACAAGAGAAAGCAGGAAAGATCTAAAATTGACACTCTAACATCACAATTAAAACAACTAGAGAAGCAAGAGCAAAAACTTCCAAAAGCTAACAGAAGGCAAGAAATAACTAAGATCAGAGCAGAACTGAAGGAGATAGAGACACAAAAAACCCTTCAAAAAAATCAATGAATCCAGGAGCTGGTTTTTTGAAAAGATTGACAAAATTGATAGAATGCTAGCAAGACTAAAAAGAAGAAAAGAGAGAAGAATCAAATAGACACAATAAAAAATGATAAAGGGGATATCACCACCAACCCCACAGAAATACAAACTACCATCAGAGAATACTATAAACACCTCTATGAAAATAAACTAGAAAACCTAGAAGAAATGGATAAATTCCTGGACACATACACTCTCCCAAGACTAAACCAGGAAGAATTTGGATCCCTGAATAGACCAATAGCAGGATCTGAAATTGAGGCAATAATTAATAGCCTACCAATGAAAAAAAGTCCAGGACCAGACGGATTCACAGCCGAATTCTACCAAAGGTACAAGGAGGAGCTGGTACCATTCCTGCTGAAATTATTCCAATCAATAGAAAAAGAGGGAATCCTCCCTAACTCATTTCATGAGGCCAATATCATCCTGATATTAAAGCCTGGCAGAGACACATACACAAAAAAGGAGAATTTTAGACCAATATCCCTGATGAACATTGATGCAAAAATCCTCAATAAAATACTGGCAAACCAAATCCAGCAGCACATCAAAAAGCTTATCCACCATGATCAAGTGGGTTTCATCCCTGGGATGCAAGGCTGGTTCAACATATGCAAATCAATAAACGTAATCCAGCATATAAACAGAACCAAAAACAAAAACCACATAATTATCTCAATAGATGCAGAAAAGGCCTTTGACAAAATTCAACAGCCCTTCATGCTAAAAACTCTCAATAAATTCGGTATTGATGGAACATATCCCAAAATAATAAGAGCTATTTATGACAAACCCACAGTCAATATCATGCTGAATGGGCAAAAACTAGAAGCATTCCCCTTGAAAACTGGCACAAGACAGGGATGCCCTCTCTCACCACTCCTATTCAACATAGTTTTGGAAGTTCAGGCCAGGGCAATCAGGCAAGAGAAAGAAATAAAGGGTATTCAATTAGGAAAAGAGGAAGTCAAATTGTTCCTGTTTGCAGATGACATGATTGCATATTTGGAAAACCCCATCGTCTCAGCCCCAAATCTCCTTAAGTTGATAAACAACTTCAGCAAAGTCTCAGGATACAAAATCAATGTGCAAAAGTCACTAGCATTCTTATATACCAATAACAGACAAACAGAGAGCCAAATCATGAGTGAACTCCCATTCACAACAGCTTCAAAGAGAATAAAATACCTAGGAATCCAACTTACAAGGGATGTTAAGGACCTCTTCAAGGATGACTATAAACCACTGCTCAATGAAATAAAAGAGGACACAAACAAATGGAAGATCATTCCATGCTCATGGATAGGAACAATCAATATCGTGAAAATGGCCATACTGCCCAATGTAATTTATAGATTCAATGCCACCCCCATTAAGCTATCAATGACTTTCTTCACAGAATTGGAAAATACTACTTTAAAGCTCATATGGAACCAAAAAAGAACCTGCATTGCCAAGACAGTCCTAAGTCAAAAGAACAAAGCTGGAGGTATCACGCTACCTAACCTCAAACCATACTATAAGGCTACAGTAACCAAAACAGCCTGGTACTGGTACCAAAACAGAGATATAGACCAATGGAACAGAACAGAGTCCTCAGAAATAATACCACACATCTACAACCATCTAATCTCTGACAAATCTGACAAAAACAGGAAATGGGGAAAGGATTCCCTATTTAATAAATGGTGCTGGGAAAACTAGCTAGCCATAAGTAGAAAGTTGAAACTGGATCCCTTCCTTACACCTTATACAAAAATTAATTCAAGATGGATTAGAAACTTAAATGTTAGACCTAAAACCATAAAAACCCTAGAAGAAAACCTAGACAATACCATTCAGGACATAGGCATGGGCAAGGACTTCATGTCTAAAACAGCAAAAGCAATGGCAACAAAAGCAAAAATGGACAAATGGGATCTAATTAAACTAAAGAGCTTCTGCACAGCAAAAGAATCTACCATCAGAGTGAACAGGCAACCTACAGAATGGGAGAAAATTTTTGCAATCTACTCATCTGACAAAGGGCTAATATCTAGAACCTACAAAGAACTCAAATTTACCAAAAAAAAAAAAAAAACCCCATCAAAGAGTGGGCAAAGGATATGAACAGACACTTCTCAAAAGAAGACATTTATGCAGCCAACAGACACATGAAAAAATGCTTGTCATCACTAGCCATCAGAGAAATGCAAATGAAAACCACAATGAGATACCATCTCACACCAGTTAGAATAGTGATCATTAAAAAGTCAGGAAACAACAGGTGCTGGAGAGGATGTGGAGAAATAGGAACACTTTTACACTGTTGTTGGGACTGTAAACTAGTTCAACCATTGTGGAAGACAGTGTGGTGATTCCTCAAGGATCTAGAACTAGAATTTGACCCAGCAATCCCATTACTGGGTATATACCCAAAGGATTACAAATCATGCTGCTATAAAGACACATGCACAATAGTGCTTATTGCGGCACTATTCACAATAGCAAAGACTTGGACCAATGCAAATGTCCATCAGTGACAGACTGGATTAAGAAAATGTGGCACATATACACCACGGTATACTATGCAGCCATAAAAAGGATGAGTTCACGTCCTTTGTAGGGACATGGATGCAGCTGGAAACCATCATTCTCAGCAAACTATTGCAAGAACAGTAAACCAAACACTGCATGTTCTCACTCATAGGTGGGAATTGAACAATAAGAACACTTGGACACAGGAAGGGGAATATCACACCCCGAGGCCTGTCCTGGGGTGGGGAGAGGGGGGAGGGATAGCATTAGGAGATATACCTAATGTAAATGACAAGCTAATGGGTGCAGCACACCAACATGGCACATGTATACATAGGTAACAAACCTGCACATTGTGCACATGTACCCTAGAACATAAAGTATAATTAATAAAAAAAAAAGTATATGGGAAAAACAAAAAAAATGAGACAATTTGGACTTCATCCAAATTAAATTGAAACTTTTATTTAAAACTTTTATTCTCTGAAAGACCTTATTAAGATGATGAAAAGACAAGCTATAGGCTGGGAGAACGTATTTGCAAATGATATATAACTCACAAAGGACTTAGATCTAGAATATATAGAGAACTTCCAGAATTCAACAGTAAAAAATAAAATCTATCAGAAAATAGGAAAAGGCATGAAAAGACATTTCACTGACTGATACACAGATGGCAAATAAGCACACAAAAAGACATTTAACATCATTAGTCATTGGAGACATGCAAATTAAAACCACAATGAGATATTACCATACACCTATCAGGACAGCTAAAATATAGTGACAAAACCAAATGATGGCCATGATACAGAGGACCTCTATCACTCATATATTGCTGGTAGGAATATAAAATGGTATAGCTACTTTGAAAAACAATTTGGCAATTTCTTAAGAACTAAACATGCAACTACCTCATGACCCAGCAATGATAATTGTGAACATTTGTCCCAATGAAATGAACACTGTGTTCATACAAAAACCTGTACAAGTGCTTTGGGAGGCAAAGATAGCAGGATCCCTTGGGGCCAGAAGTTTGAGGCTAGCCTGGGCAACATAGAGGGATCCTGCCTCTTAAAGAGAAAAACCTGGACACAATTATTCATAAAAGATTTGTTTGTAAAACCAAAAACTGGAAACAACCAAAATACCGCTCAATAGATGAATGACTAAATAAACTTTCATACATCCATACTATGGAATAGTACTTAGCAATGAAAAGACTCAAACTATTGATGCATACTTGGATGGATCGCAAGGGCATTATGCTGAGTTAGAAAAACCAGTCTCTAAAGGTCACATGCTATATAATTTCATTTATAGAACATTCTCAAAATGACAAAATTACAAAGATGGAGAACAGATTAGTGGTTGTCAGGAGTTAGAGATGATTAGGGAGTGGCATGAGTGCATATAAAGAAGTATGGGAATGATCTTTAAGGTGGAACAGTTCTGTATCTTTATTATGGTAGTTTTTGCACAAATATATGCATATGATGAATGACATAAAAACATATTTATGCATAGTATCAATGTCAAATTCTTGCTTTTGATATTATACTATAATTATGTAAGATAAACTAGATGAAGTGCACCTAGGACCTCTCTATGTTATCTTTGCAACTTCTGGTGAATCTATAATTATTTCAAAATAAAAAGTTAGAAAAAAGGATGAGATACCGTATTAGTCCGTATTCATGCTGCTATGAAGAAATACCCAAGACTGGGTAATTTATAAAGAAAAGGGGTTTAATTGACTCACAGTTCTGTATGGCTGGGAAGGCCTTGGGAAACTTATAGTCATGGCAGGAGATGAAGGGGAAGAAAGGGGAAGAAAGGCACTTTCTTCACAGGGCAGCAAGACAGAGTGAGTGCAAGCAGGGGAAATGTCAGATTCTTATAAAACCATCAGATCTCATGAGACTCATTCACTATCAGGAGAACCACATGGAGGAAACCACCCCCTTTTTCCAATTACCTCCCACCAGGTTATGGGAACTACAATTCAAGATGAGATTTGGGTGGGGACACAACAAAACCATATCAGGTGCCTATAGTAGGCATCAGAATTAACTGAGACAATTGTCAAAACATATAAATTTCTAAACTCCATTCTAAACTCACTGATCTATAATTTATTTTTGCTTGTTAAAAACTTTTAATTCTAGTAAAATACACATAACATAAAGTTTACCACTTTAACCATTTTTAAGTGTATAAGTTCAGTAGTGTTAAGAACATTCACACTGTTGTCAATCTATCTCCAGAACTCTTATCATCTTACAAAACTACAATCTATACCCACTAAGCAATAACTCCCCACTCCCCAGCTTTGCCTTCTCCTCTGGGACTCTTCTTAGACTCATATATACCAGGAACTTGGCAGGTTCCGTGTTTAGATAGCAAAGAAGCTGATCATAATGATAATCTGACCTAAGGATAGCAGTTACCACTACCCAGGCTGTATGTGTCACTGAGTACTCCCTTTTTCATTTAATTCTCACAGTACTCTAATAGTTGACAATTATTGTATCTACTCTGTGAATGAGGAAACAGACTCAGAGAGGTTAAGAGACTAGCTCAATTGACACAGCTCAGGTTCAAACTTAGGCCTGCTGGGCTCCCAGAATCTGGTGTACCACAAGCCATCCTTCTGTTGCAGGTTCTTCATGACTCTGGCTTCTAGCTTAACCTTAGTTGTCTTTTCCTTGTGGTTTCAGAAGCAGAGACCCAGAGAGTAACAACTCTTCCAAAACATCACAGTTTTGGAGACTAACCTTGGTTTATGAACATCTGTAGAACTTTATTAAGATTTCTTCTTGCTTGAATTTTAATGTTCTGAAAATATGGTTTCTAGTTAACACTAGAGTTAGCAACACAATAGAAAAATTGAATGGGACTTTCCTTTCCCATTTTTGCAAGCTTGTCTGGGCCATAGTCCCACTGAAACAGGACCAAGGAAGAGGTAGGTGAACAGAGGAGGATTTACCGACCTACAGCAAGAAAAAAAAAAAAGTCAGATATGTAGGTAAAGTGTTTCCATTTTCTCCTCTGAAATACTTTGCACCCTGACCTACACAGTAATTTCAAAAGATTCCTTCACAAGTTGAGTAACACATCATCTGAATAAGAAAACTTCAAAACTAGTTTTTCAAGCATTGATGTATTGTTTAAAAGAAAAACCAAGCACGCTGCCCTTAAAAACAAAAGTTATAGATTATACATCCACGAGAGCAACTCTTTAAATTTATTTTAAAAACCTTTGAAATTTTGAAAGTAGTGCAGGAGATGGTGTAGGGTGTAATTTAGTGGGATTCTTTCCCTCAGAAAACATCTGAGAACATTTTCTCTAATAATAAAGGGCAAAGTACATGCAGTTGTGTTCGGCGCAAATGCTCCACCAGTGTGTGAGTGGACAAAGAGATCGCCGGTTGGAAAAAAAATAAATTTTAATGTCTCCCACTTAAGCTATTTCCCCGGCGTTCGCCGGAGGACAGTATTGTGGTCTCAGAGCGTGGAAAGAGACAATTCTTCTTGTGCAGGGGCAGGAAACTTCCCGTGTAGGAGATATTAGCTCAAATGAGTGTAAAAAGAACACATGTCTGCATTTCTAACAAGCTCCCTTACCGCTGCTGCTGGTCCAAGGACCAACATTTGAGGGGCAAGGGGTTTGTTGAATGGGGTGAAGAAATTTCCTGCAAGAGAGGAAAGGTGCTTTCTGAAGAAAACGATAAGCTTCTGGGGTACCAGCGACCTAAAAAGGGGCAGCAATAGAAGCAAACTGGATGAGCAGATACAGGATTGAAAACTGGCCAGAGGAAGGACCGCGGTCTCCGCCGTCTCTTTATTCGGAGTAAGGTTTTAGGAAAAGGGAGAAAGGAGGCGCTCGCCCTCTGTTTGGCTTTGAAAGAAAACGTCGCGGTGTCTGATGTTCCCCTTCCTGCGTCCAAGTGTTCTCATTGTTCAGTTCCCACCTATGAGTGAGAACATGAGGTGTTTGGTTTTTTATCCTTGTGAGAGTTTGCATTAGGAGATATACCCAATGTAAACGACGAGTTAATGGGTGCAGCACACCAACATGGCACATGTATACATATGTAACAAACCGGCACGTTGTGCACATATACCCTGGAACTTAAAGAATAATAAAAATTAAATAAATAAATAAATAAATAAATAAATAAACAAATAAATAAAACGTCGCAAGGGGATTCTTTGGAAAAGGCAGCAGACGCGCACCTGGACATGGTAGTCAGCTGGACCCGCAGCCTGCACCGGGACGCAGGGGCGGGGGCCGAAAGGGGCCACGGGCTGTACAGCCCTTACCTGCGCTCGCCCTGGTCGGTGTAGACGTTGAGGAAGAGTCCCTCCTTGAGGTCTTCATACACCAGGCCGGAGAAGCTGAGCTGCAGCTCGTAGCTGCTACCAGGTTTCAGGGGCTCACTGAGCTCCAGCACCATGTATTCAGTGTCCACCGCGAACCACACGTCGTCCACGGGCACGCGGCCCACTGTGGCGTTCCCAGTGCCCGGGGACAGGGGGCCCCGCACCTCGGCGCGCTCGCAGTCCTGGAACAGGCTATGCAGCAGCAGGCGAGAGGTGGACACCGTGCAGCGCACCGTGATGTTCACGCGGCCAGTGAAGAGCAAAGACCCGGCCGGAAGGTGGTCGGGCCTCAGCTGCGGCCACAGCTCCAGGTCGTAGTGCAGCGGCACGAGCCAGGGCGGCAGGCGTAACTGGTCCCAGGGCCCCGGGGGTCGCCAGTCGCTCGGGGTGGTCGTCACCGCTAGCTCGCGTGCACTGCTGGGTTTCGGGGTCCGCGTCGGCTTCTGCCTGAGGGGAGGGGAGGACTCGGCTTCCGAGTCCCCGAGTCCAGGCAGCCCAGAAGGTGGGACGCGCTCGCAGTGGCCGTACAAGGCGGCGAGTACGGCCAGCGCCAGCAGGAGGGCGGCTACCAGCCCCGCCAGCAGCAGAGCCACCGCGCGGCTCACATAGAAGCCTGAGTTGGAAGGGGGCCCCATGGCAGGCACCGGCTTCGGGCGCGAGGCAGGAGCTCAGAGACTGTGGCAGCTGTCAAAACCCCGGCCAGGGTATTCAGTGCTGGGACCCCTGCCCCTCCTCTCTTGTAACGTGCCTCTTCCTCCTGGAAGAGCCTGGACGGACTGGAACGCAGCAGACAGCGGTTGGGACCATGGCTTCCCCCTCCCAGCTAATCAGACACAGGTCCCAGCCTATCCACTCCCGCCCCCTGCCAGCGCCAGGGAAGAGGCGGACCTGGCGCACCCAGGAGCTTACCCCTTTGGGTTCGAAGAGAAAGACCCCACGGAAGATGCCTCCAGGGTCGGCACGGGGAGGGGGCGTTCAGGCCAAACTCGAATTCGTACACCTTAAAAGTGGATATTTGGATGAGGGATGTGCCCCGGTACGGTTTCAGGTGGTGTCAGAAAGGGGACAGGTACGGAGCACCTCTATCTCCAAGCCAGCGACGAGCCACCAGCAACACACCTGCTTCACCGCCAGGCGGGGTTTCGTGTGCTAGGGGGTGGTAAGGGCTAGAGGACCAGGATATTTGGGAATGCGTTGGGAAATGACCCTGCAGGGCGTCGGCTGCGCCGTCTGAACAAATTTCTGGAGCCAAAAGTGTAGCCCTAACGTCGCTTCCTAAATAAGCCCGGGAGGCATGCGGCCCAGGCAGCGAAGGCGAAGATGGAAACAACGTCCTGGTTTCCAGAGCTTATAAAACCAGGCTGGAGGAAGAGGCGACTAAGTGCTAGGTAGCCTGGCGTCTGCGTCTCCGGGTGAAGTGGGGTTGTGGGGCAGAGCAGGGTTAGGACCACGTTACCACAGGAAGGGGTGGCGGGATAGTTTTTCTTAGCTCTGCAGCTGCCGGGGGCCGGGATTTCCCTTCTTGCAGCTGGGGTAGAGGGGACACCTGCTTTCAAAACCGGCCTGAATCAAGCAAAGAGAATAAAACAACTTGGCGGTCAGTGTTTCCACCTAGAAATTTCTGGGCTGGAACTGGTTTTTCCGGCAGTACCCTAGTCGCTGAAGCTTTCACATGTTTGACATGGCATATGTTTGCTATTTAGCTGGTGCCCCTGAGCGAATTCTTGGCTCTGCGCTGGATCTGGAGTCTGCGTTCATGCACGCTGGTGAATTGGAAATGAGATTGCAAACATCAGGAGGCACTGGGGACGGAAGGGAAGGTAGTTAGATCCCACTGCAAGTTGAAGATTTTAAACTATCCTGTCTTGAGACTGCAGAGTGTGTGTGTGTGTGTGTGTGTGTGTGTGTGTGTGTGTGTGTGTGTGTTACAGCGAAAATACAATAATTTTTTTCCATAGCAGCTATAAAACGGTGTTCGCTTTACTACTGCTTTGACTGTATCTCATTTTCAATGAGGAACCCCTTTCGCCTGTGTTCGGAGATGGGGTGGACCATGGTGATTCTCCTGGGAAATGCGTGCTTTCTTGTTCCTTCAACTGAAGTGAATCACATGAACACCACCACCATCACCCTCTGGAATAAGACAGGGAAGTGGAAGAAGATTTGGCATCAAGCTCACGCAGATAGTTGTGCTATAATCTGTGGACCAGTCCACATTAAGACCATATGACTTATTTTTTTGGATTTGCTTTCTTCAGAAACTTAAGGATTATATTTAAAAATAATTATGACCACATGCATCACTCTCAGAAGATCATGAATACAGCTGAGGGAGAAGCTCCATCTATTTCTATATACCTACCACAAGTTGTGCTGCCAGAATTGTGAGCTACTGCGCTAGCAGGGGCATCTCAGTTTAGATCATGTTCAGATTGGGATTGTGACAGCTGTGGCACTAATTAACTAATTACTGGCCTTAACAACCCGTGGACAATTTCTTGAAGGATTTCGAAGGATTTCCAGACACTCAAGGAAAGATAAAAAAGAAAGGTAGTCAGTAACACTATTATTTCAAACATATTAAAGGTATTCTCCTCAATTAAGTACATTAATTGTATATGGACATTAGCATTTAATTCTATTTTTCTAATATGATTAAAGAAATAGAGATTGGCTTCCACACAAAAAGTTTCAAAGTAATAGTCCCACCAAATGATTCAGCAGTTCAAGTATCTTATTAAAGGGAAAATATTTCTGATAAATCATGTCACTCCAAAGACGTTGCAAAATAACATACTGGTTGAGTCAAGATTATAATAATAAAGAACTGGAAAAGTATTATATGAAATATTTGACATCTCAATGAAAAAGTAGTTCGGGAATATAGACCAGTTGCTAGGAAAACATTTTCTAGAGCTGCTCAGAAAATCTGCTTATTCAGAGCAATGAAAACGGTGATTCTCACCTGGGCATAATTTTTGTGCCCTTGCCACTCTCAGCACCTCATTTGACAATGTTTGGAGATATTTTTGGTTGTCACAACTCAGGGGAGGAAGTGCTACTGGTATTTAGTGGGTAGAGGCTAGCTGTCCTCTAATAATGCACTGGACAGCCTGCCACAACAAAGAAGTATCCTGCCCAAAATGTCATTAGTGCTGCTGTTCAGAAATCCTGAACTAAAGCAATAATCCTTTAACATGCTACCCAGGTAAAACTTCAGCTTTGTATCTTGTGCTGCTGTTTACTTTTGTTGTTTATGTTTATACTTTGGCATGTCTATTATTTTGCCATCTTTATTTCTTGGTACTTATTATGAAACCCTATAATATTTTATTATATCTCTTAGACCACATAACTTGATTTTTCTTTTCTTTTTTGTTTACTCTGAAATTTTAATTTTTTGAGTGGGTAATATAAGTTTCAAAAATCAAAACAATATGAAATTTTTTTACTTTTTAATTATTATTTTTCCATAAGTTATTGGGGATACAGGTGGTATTTGGTTACATGAGTAGTTCTTTGGTGGTGATTTGTGAGATCCTGGTGCACCTATCACTCAGGTGGTATACACTGCACCATATTTGTTGTCTTTTATCCTTCACTCCCTCCCACTCTTTCCTGCAAGTTTCCAGAGTCCATTATATCATTCTTATGCCTTTGCATCCTCATAACTTAGCTCCCACATATCAGTGGGAACATACAATGTTTGGTTTTCCATTCCTGAATTACTTCACTTACAATAATAGTCTCTTTCCATTCCTGAGTTACTTAGAATAATAGTCTCCAGTCTCATCCAGGTCATTCCAAATGCTGTTAATTCATTCCTTTTTATGACTGAGTAGTATTCCATTGTATATATACACTACAGTTTCTTTATCCGTTCATTGATTGATGGGCATTTGGGTTGCTTCCATGATTTTGCAACTCTGAATTGTGCTGCTATAAACATGTGTGTGCAAGTATCTTCAATATGAAAATTTATACATTAAGATATCTTGCTTCCACCACTTCCATAGTTAATCATTTTTAATAGTATTTTTTTTGTGTAAACTTCCAGTGTTTCCTCATGCAAATCAAGAGAATAGAATTATATGCCCTTGTATTTCTCTCTTTCTTACAAGAAAAACAGTATACTATATTGTAGTTCCTCACCTGCATTTTCATTTAACAATATATTCTAGATATCTTTTCATATCAGTCCACAGATACATTTCACATACTTTTCTGCAGCTGTATAGTATTATATTGTACAGACATACCATTGCAAAGATTTCCCCAGTTTGGTTATTTGCATGGATTCACCAGACTCCACAGAGTATATTCATATAGGTGTTTATTTAAAGGCAAAGGATACGGCATAGCAAGAGAAAGAGAGTACAGGCAAGTACCGGAGGTTAGAGAGACATCCAATGTGCAAAGAAAGAAGAGCCCTTATTTGCACAAATGGCCATGCTGTGTCACCAACTTGAGCTACCAATCTCTGTGAGAGGAATCTTTTCTAGAAAGACCTTATAGTGAAATGCCCCAATGGGTTCTCCTTGCCCGCTGCCCAGATAGAGCTAATGTATCAAGACAGGAGAATTGCTGTAGAGAAAGAATTTAATTCACAGACAAACAGCTAAATGGGAGACTAGAGTTTTATTACTCAAATCAGTCACCTTGAACATTTGGAGACCAGGGCTTTTAAGGAGAATTTGGTAGGGATCAGGGAGTAGGGAGTGCTGATTGATCGGATCAAAGATGAAGTCATAGGGGCTGACTTCATGCTGTCTTCTTCTTCATAGGGGCTGACTTCATGCTGTCAAGTCAAAGTGGCTTCTTCTTGCTGTCTTCTTTTCCTGGGTAGGATTGCAAAACTGGTTAGGCCAAATTACCAGTCTGGGTGGCACCAGCTAGTATCTCAGAACTTAGGGTCCAAAAAACATCTCAAGCACCAATTTTAGGTTTTGCAATAGTGATGTTATGCCTAGGAGCAACTGGGGAGGTTCAGAATCTTATGGCCTCTAGCTGCATGACTCCTGAAACAATAATTTCTTATATTATGGCTAATTGATTAGTCTTACAAAGACAGTGTGGTCTCTAGGTAAGAAGGAGGTTTATTTCATGAGGAAGTTATTATTATCTTTGTTTCAAAGTTAACCTATAAACTAAGTTTCTCTCAAAGCTAGTTTGGCCTATGCTCAGGAATAAACAGGGACAGACTGGAGGTTAGAAGCAAGATGGAGTTGGTTAGGTCAGATCTCTTTCACTGTCATAATTTTCCCAGTGTTAGAATTTTTGCAAAGGCAGTATCAAAAGGTGAAATTACTAGTCTTTTAAGTAATCAAGCCAAGTTTTTCAGACCCATAAGTCCAGTTGCAAACCATCAAGTTTAAAAAACAACCTGGGAGGTTCCAGAGAGAATTTCAGACCTTCATCACCACATCAAAAACTGGCAGCTACTGGAAAGAGCAGAAAGGTGTCTGAGTCCCTTTAAAGCCTCACAGAATTGTCATTATTTGAACTATTTGGTAATTTCCTGGAAGACCTCATTTACAAGGCTGTCTTTATTTGATATACTCAGAGTTCATGCAGTGTGAACAGCCTTTCCTCAGGGTCATTGGTTGAAAACAAGAGGCAGTTGTTTAGCATTGCAACTACCTGAGATGGACAAACAACTGGGGTAAATAATAAACTCATTAAAAAGCTTAAAAAGAAAAGCTCAGGAATGAGATATCTGTAGGGGGCTTTGAAAAGCTCCAAAGTATCTCTGAAAATCTGTAAGACCATATACATATATAGAACTATACATATGACCAGGACTGTATATGTACTCGGGAAATACCTGAAAAGTCCCTAAGCTCTCACTTCTAGCTAACCTTGAAGCACTGCTAGAGCTGGATATGAAGACTAAGGTAGAGTTGTCAATTGCCTGCTAACTGTTGATGGGATGCCTCAGCACACACACAGAGCCCCTTCTCAAAGACTGGGAGATGACTTATTGGTCCTAGGCACTTAAGGAAATCTCTGTTTAATTATTAGTTGACTACTAACCAAACTGAGCAAGGACATCAGTGGCCACCACAAGAAACCCTGGAGAAAGATAATCTGATTTTCAGAGTTGTCACATTATGTAAAATGTCATGTTTCCAACAAAGAAATTATGAGACATGCAAAGAAGCAAGAAAGTATGCCCATAAGCAGGAAAAAAGCAGTCAATAAGTGTGCCTAAGGAATGTCAGACACTAGACAAAACTAGACAAAGGCTTTAAATTAGCTTTTTATTTTTTATTATACTTTAAGTTCTAGGGTACATGTGCCCAACGTGCAGGTTTGATACATAGGTATATATGTGCCATGTTGGTTTGCTGCACCCATTAACTCGTCGTTTACATTAGGTATTTCTCCTACAGCTATCCCTCCCCTAGCCCCCCATCCCCCAAGAGGGCCCAGTGTGTGATGTTCCACGCCCTGTGTTCAAGTGATCTCATTGTTCAATTCCCACCTATGAGTGAGAACAGGCGGCATTTGGTTTTCTGTCCTTGTAAGAGTTTGCTGAGAATGATGGTTTCCAGCTTCATCCATGTCCCTGCAAAGGAAATGAACTCATCCTTTTTTATGGCTACATAGTATTCCATGTGATGTGCCACATTTTCTTAATCCATTCTATCATTGATGGACATTTGGTTTGGTCCCAAGTCTTTGCTATAGTGAATAGTGCTGCAATAAACATACGTGTGCATGTGTCTTTATAGCAGCATGATTTATAATCCTTTGGGTATATATGCAGTAATAGGATTGCTGGGTTAAATGGTATTCTAGTTCTAGATCCTTGAGGAATCACCACACTGTCTTCCCCATTAGTTGAACTAATTTACACTCCCACCAACAGTGTAAAAGCGTTCTTATTTCTCCACATCCTCTCCAGCATCTGTTGTTTCCTGGCATTTTAATGATCACCATTCTAACTGGTGTGAGATGGTATCTCATTGCAGTTTTGATTTGCATTTCTCTGATGACCAGTCATGATGAGCATATTTTCATGTGTCTATTGGCTGCATAATTATCTTCTTTTGAGAAGTGTCTGCTCATATCCTTTGCCCACTTTTTAATGGAGTTGTTTTTTTTTTCTTGTAAATTTGTTTGAGTTCTTTGTGGATTCTGGATATTAGCCCTTTGTCAGATGGGTAGATTGCAAAAATTTTTTTCCATTCTGTAGGTTGCCTCTTCACTCTGATGGTAGATTCTTTTGCCATGCAGAAGCTCTTTAGTTTAATTAGATCCCATTTGTCCATTTTGGCTTTTGTTGCCTTTGCTTTTGGTGTTTTAGTCATGAAGTCCTTGCCCGTACCTATGTCCTGAATGGTATTGCCTAGGTTTTCTTCTAGAGTTTTTATGATTTTAGGTCTGACATTTAAGTATTTAATTCACCTAGAATTAATTTTTGTACAAGGTGTAAAAAGAGATCCAGTTTCAGCTTTCTACATATGGCTAGCCAGTTTTCCCAGCACCATTTATTAAATAGGGAATCCTTTCCCCATTTCTTGTTTTTGTCAGATTTGTCAAAGATCAAATGGTTGAAGATGTCTGGTGTTATTTCTGAGGCGTCTGTTCTGTTCCATTGGTCTATATCTCTGTTTTGGTACCAGTACCAGGCTGTTTTGGTTACTGTAGCCTTGTAGTATAGTTTGAAGTCAGCTAGCATGATGCCTCCTGCTTGGCTCTTTTTGTTTAGGATTGTGTTGGCAATGCGGGCTCTTTTTTGGTTCCGTATGAACTTTAAGATTTTTAGTTTAGTTTTTTTTTTTTTTTTTTTTTTAGAATTTTTAGTTCTTCCAATTCTGTGAAAAAAGTCATTGGCAGCTTGATGGAAGTGGTATTGAATCTATAAATTACCTTGGGCAGTGTGGCCATTTTCACAATATTGAGTCTTCCTATCTATGAACATGGAATGTTCTTCCATTTGTTTGTGTCCTCTTTTATTTTGTTGAGCAGTGGTTTGTAGTTCTCCTTGAAGAGGTCCTTAACATCCCTTGTAAGTTGGATTCCTAGGTATTTTATTCTCTTTGAAGCAATTGTGAATGGGAGTTCACTCATGATTGGCTCTCTGTCTGTTATTGGTGTATAGGAATGCTTGTGATTTTTGCATATTGATTTCGTATTCTGAGACTTTGCTAAAGTTGCTTATCAGCTTAAGGAGATTTGGGGCTGAGACGATGGGGTTTTCTAAATATACAATCATGTCATCTGCAAACACGGACAATTTGACTTCTTCTTTTCCTAATTGAATACCCTTTTTTTCCTTCTCTTGACTGATTGCCCTGGCCAGGACTTCCAACACTGTGTTGAATAGGAGTGGGCATCCTGGTCTTGTGCCGGTTGTCAAAGGGAATGCTTCCAGTTTTCACCCATTCAGTATGATATTGGTTGTGGGTTTGTCATAAATAACTCTTAATATTTTGAGATACATTCCATCAATACCTAGTTTATTGAGAGTTTTTAGCATGAAGTGCTGTTGAATTTTGCCAAAGGCCTTTTCTGATGTATTGAGATAATCATGTGGTTTGTTTTCATTGGTTTTGTTTATGTGATGGATTACATTTATTGATTTGTGTATGTTGAACCAGCTTTGCATTCCAGGGATGAAACTAACTTGATCATGGTGGATAAGCTTTTTGATGTGCTGCTGGATTTGATTTGCCAGTATTTTATTGAGGATTTTCACTTCTATGTTCATCAGGGATATTGGTCTACAATTCTCTTTTTTGTTGTTGTTGTGTCTCTGCCAGGCGTTGGTATCAGGATGATGCTGGCCTCATAAAATGAGTTAGGGAGGATTCCCTCTTTTTCTATTGATTGGAATAGTTTCAGAAGGAATAGTACCAGCTCCTCTTTGTACCTCTGGTAGACTTTGGCTGTGAATCTGTCTGGTCCTGGACTTTTTTTTGGTTGGTAGGCTATTAATTATTGACTGAATTTCAGAACCCGTTATTGGTCTATTCAGGGATTCAATGTCTTCCTGGTTTTGTCTTGGGAGGTGTATGTGTCCAGGAATTTATCCATTTCTTCTAGATTTTCTAGTTTATTTG
This sequence comes from Macaca nemestrina, assembly GCF_043159975.1. Classification (NCBI taxonomy): domain Eukaryota; kingdom Metazoa; phylum Chordata; class Mammalia; order Primates; family Cercopithecidae; genus Macaca; species Macaca nemestrina. The sequence continues at coordinate 64,358,896 of NC_092130.1, forward strand.
TGTAGTGGTGTTTATAGTATTCTCTGATAGTAGTTTGTATTTCTGTGGGATTGGTGGTGATATCCCCTTTATCATTTTTTATTGCATCTATTTGATTCTTCTCTCTTTTCTTCTTTATTAGTCTTGGTAGAGGTCTATCAATTTTGTTGATCTTTCAAAAAACCAGTTCCTGGATTCATTGATTTTTTGAAGGGTTCTTGTGTCTCTATCTCTTTCAGTTCTGCTCTGATCTTAGTTATTTGCCTTCTGCTTGCTTTTGAATTTGTTTGCTCTTGCTTCTGTAGTTCTTTTAATTGTGATGTTTGGGTGTTGATTTTAGATCTGTCCTTCTTTTTCTTGTGGGCATTTAGTGCTATACATTTCCCTCTACAAATTGCATTAAATGTGTCCCAGAGATTCTGGTATATTGTGTGTTTGTTCTCATTGGTTTCAAAGAACATCTTTGTTTCTGCCTTCATTTTGTTATTTACCCAATAGTCATTCAGGAGTAGGTTGTTCAGTTTCCATGTAGTTGAGTGGTTTTGAGTGAATTTCTTAATCCTGAGTTCTAATTTGATTGCAGTGTGGTCTGAGAGACAGTTTGTTGTGATTTCGGTTCTTTTCCATTTGCTGAGGAGTGCTTCACTTCCAATTATGTGGTGAGTTTTAGAATAAGTGTGATGTGGTGCTGAGAAAAATGTACATTCTGTTGATTTGGGGTGTAGAGTTCTGTAGCTGTCTGTTAGTTCTGCTTATTGCAGAGCTGAGTTCAAGTCCTGGATATCCTTGTTAACCTTATGTCTCATTGATCTGTCTAATATTGTCAGTGGGTGTTAACGTCTCCCATTATTATTGTGTGTGAGTCTTAAGTCTCTTTGTAGGTCTCTAGGACTTGCTTTATGAATCTTGGTGCTCCTGTATTGGTTACATATATATTTATGAGAGTTCACTCATCTTATTGAATTGATACCTTTACCACTATGTAATACCATTCTTTGTCTATTTTGATCTCTGTTTATGTAATGTCTGCTTTATCAGAGACTAGGATTGCAACCCCTCCTTATTTTTGCTTTGCATTTGCTTGGTAGATCTTCCTCCATCCCTTGATTTTGAGCCTATATGCGTCTTTGCACATGAGATGGTCTCCTGAATACAGCACACTGATGGATCTTGACTCTATCCAATTTGCCAGTCTGTGTCTTTTAATTGGGACATTTAACCCATTCACATTTAAGGTTAATATTGTTATGTGTGAATTTGATCCTGCCATTATGATGTTAGTGGGTTATTTTGCCCATTAATTGATGCAGTTTTTTCATAGCATCAATGGTCTTTACAATTTGGCCTGTTTTTGCAGTGACTGGTATCGTTGTTTCTTTCCATGTTTAGTGCTTCCTTCAGGAGCTCTTGTAAGGCAGGCCTGGTGGTGACATAATCTCTCAGCATTTGCTTATCTGAAAAGGATTTTGTTTTTCCTCCATGTATGAGACTTAGTTTGGCTGGATATAATATTCTGGGTTGAAAATTCTTTTCTTTAAGAATGTTAAATATTGGCCCCTCCTCTCTTCTGGCTTGTAGGGTTTCTGCTGAGAGATCTGTTGTTAGTCTGATGGGCTTCCCTTTGTGGGTAACCCGACCTTTCTCTCTGGCTACCCTTAACATTTTTTCTTTCATTTCAACTTTGGTGAATCTGACAATTATGTGCCCTGGGGTTGCTATTCTCAAGAAGTATCTTTGTGGTGTTCTCTTTATTTCCTGAATTAGAATGCTGGCCTGCCTAGCTAAGTTGGGGAAGTTCTCCTGGATAATATCCTAAAGTGTGTTTTCCAGCTTGGTTCCATTTTCCCCATCACTTTCAGGTACACCAATTAAACATAGATTTGGTCTTTTCACATTGTCCCTTATTTCTTGGAGGCTTTGTTCATTTCTTTTTACTCTTTTTTCTCACTTGTCTTCTTACTTTATTTCATTAATTTGATCTTCAGTTACTGACACCCTTTTTTCCACTTTATCAAATTGACTACTGAAGCTTGTGCATGCGTCACGAAGTTCTTGTGCCACGGTTTTCAGCTCCATCAGGTCATTTAAGGTATTCTCTACACTGTTTATACTAGTTAGCCATTTGTCTAACCTTTTTTCAAGGTTTTTACTTTCCTTGTGATGGGTTCAAACATGCTCCTTTAGCTCAGAATAGTTTGTTATTACAGACCTTCTGAAGCCTACTTCTGTCAACTCCTCAAAGTCATTCTCTGTCCAGCTTTGTGCTATTCTTGGTGAGGAGCTGCAATCCTTTGGAGGATAAGAGGAGCTCTGGTTTTTAGAATTTTCAGCTTTTCTGCTCTGCTTTCTCCCTATCTTTGTGGTTTTATCTATCTTTGATCTTTGATGTTGGTGACCTACAGATGGGGTTTTGGTGTAGATGTCCTTTTTGTTGATGTTGATGCTATTCCTTTCTGTTTGTTAGTTTTCCTCCTAAGAGTCAGTCCCTCAGCTGCAAGTCTGTTGGAGTTTGCTGGAGGTCCACTCCAGACCCTGTTTGCCTGGGTATCACCAGATAGCAAATATTGTGGAACAGCAAATATTGCTACCAGATCCTTCCTCTGGAAGCTTCCTCCCAGAGGGTCACCCACCTATATGAGGTGTCTGTCAGCCCCTACTGAGAGATGTCTCCCAGTTAGGCTACACAGGATCAGGGACCCACTTGAGGAGGCAGTCTGTCTGTTCTCAGAGCTCAAACACCATGCTAGGAGAACCACTGCTTTCTTCAGAGCTGTCAGACAGGTATGTTTAAGTCTGCAGAAGTTGTCTGCTGCCATTTGTTCAGCTATGCCCTGCCTACAGTGTTGGAGTCTGTAGAGGCAGTAGGCCTTGCTGAGCTGCTGAGCTGTAGTGGGCTATGGCCAGTTCAAGCTTCCCGGCCACTTTGTTTACCTACTTAAGCCTCACCAATGGCAGATGCTCCTCCCGTAGCCAGGCTGCTGCCTTTCAGTTTGGTCTCCGACTGCTGTGCTCGCAGTGAGTAAGGCTCCATGGGCCTGGGACTCACTAAGCCAGGCGTGGGAAAGAATCTCCTGGTCTGCTGGTTGCTAACACCTTAGGAAAAGCATAGTATTTGGGCAGAGTGTCCCGTTTTTTGAGGTACAGTCTGTCATGGCTTCCCTTGGCTAGGAAAGGGAATTCCCCCGACCCCTTGCACTTCCCAGGTGAAGCGATGCCCTGCCCTGCTTCAGCTTGGCCTCTGTGGGCTGCACCCACTGTCCAACCAGTCCCAATGAGATGAACCAGGTACCTCAGTTGGAAATGCAGAAATCACCTGTCTTCTGTGTCAATCATGCTAGGAGCTGCAGATTGGAGCTGTTCCCATTCGGCCACCTTAGAACCAACTCTTAAATTAGCTTTTTAAATATGTTAAAAGAAGTAAAGGAAATCATGTCTAAAGAACTAAAGGTAAATATAAGAGTAATATCTCATTATTATTATATTCTCTCATGGTAATACCAATAAAGAGAGAGAAAATATTTAAGAAAAACCAATAGAAAGTCTGGAGTTGAAAGTACAATAACTGAAATAAAAAATTCAGTAAGTGGGCCCAACAGTAGGTTTTATCAGAAAGAAGAAAGAATCAATGAAACTGAAGATAGGTCATATGAAATTATTCAGTCTGAGGCACAGAAAGAAAAAATGAAGAAACATGAACAGAGCCTAAGGGACCTGTGAGACACTATCAAGCAGACCAACACACACACTGTTGAAGTTCCAACAGTAGAAGAGAAAGAGAAGGAGATAGAGAGATTATTTGAAGAAATAATGGCCACAAATTTCCCAAATTCGGTGCAAGTTATGAATCTACAAATCCAAAAAGCTCAACAAACTTCAGGTGGGATAAAAATCAAAGAGGCCCATACCAAAACACATTGCAATCAAATTATAGATGCTAAATACAAAGAGAGAATCTTGAAAGCAGCAAGAGAGAAGTGACTTGTCACATATAAAGAATTCTCAATAAGACAATCAGCTGATTTCTCCAAAACCTTAGAGATTAGAAAGTAGTGGGTTAATATATTCAAAGTAGTGAAAGAAAAGTCCTATTCCTGGAAATTCTATATACAGCAAAATTACTCTTCAAAATGAAGGAAAAAATAAGATATTCCCAAATAAACAAGAACTGACGAAGTTTGTTACCACTAGACCTGAACTGCAGGAAATGCTAATGGGAGTTTTTCAGATAAAATGAAAAGACAGTAGGCAGTAACTCAAAGTCATGAAGATATAACGATCTTTGGTAAAGATAATATGTGGGCAATTATACAAGCTAACATTTTTATAATTTTGGTTTGCAACTCCACTTTTGATTTTTTATGTCATTTAAAAAACAAATGCATAGAAACAATTATTAATATATGTTACAGGACACACAAAACATAAAGATGTAATCTGTGGCATCAATAACCAAAGCAGGGAACAGAACTCTATAGGAACAGAGTCTTCATATGCTATTGAAGCTAAGTTAGTATAAATTCACATTAGGATATTATAATATTAAGACGTTAAACATAATTCCTATGGCAACCAGTAAACATCTATAGAATATTCACATAAAGAAATGAGAAGATAATCTAAATGTTTTATACAAAAAATCAACTAAACACAAAAGAAGGCAATAATGGATGAAAGGAGGAACAACAAGAAAAAACTACAAGGCATCTATATATAAACAAATAGCAAAATGGCTGAAGTAAATCTTTCCTTATTTCTAATTACTTCAAATGTAAATGCATTAAATTCTCCAAAAGAGATTGGCAGAATAGATGTTTTTAAACATCTGAAGATCTATAGTATAGATATGTAAGTAGACCTAACTATATGCTGTCTACAAGAGACTCGGTTTAGATCCAAATGCATAGGTTGAGAGTAAAAGGAGGAAAAAAGATATTTCATGCAAATAGTAACCAAAAGAGAGCTAAGGCAGGTATACTAATATTAAATAAAATAGACCTTAAATAAAAAAAGATATAAGAGACAAGGATATTACATATTAATAAAAGGTTTGATACAAGATATAATTATAAGCATTTACACACCTATATACCATATTCTCAAAATATGAAGCAAAAATTGACAGTATTCAGGAGACAAATAGTTCTACAATAATAGTTGAACACTTCAGCACCCAACTTTCATTAATGGATGATTAACCAGACATGATAAGAAAATAGAGAACTTGAACAACACCATAAACCTATTAGGCCTAAAAGACATATACGTAACACTCTATCCAATGATAGCAGAATATACATTCTTCTTAAGTGAACATGAGACTTCTTCATGGATAGACCGTATGTTAGGCCAGAAAACAAGTCTTAATATATTTTAAAAGATATATATCATACAAAACATCTTCAACAACAATAGGATGAAGTTAGAATACCAGAAGGAAAATTGCAGAACTCATAAATATGTGGAAATTAAACAGCATACTCTTAAACAACCAATGGGTTAAAAGAGAAATCACAAGGGCAATTAGAAAATACTTAGGGTTGAATGAAAACAAAAACACAATATACCAACACTTATAGGATACAGTGAAAGCAGGGGCTGGTAGGCCATCCAATCAGAGATCTCTGAGACTGGATTGGGACATGCATGAGCCTCAGTCTCATTTTCTCCTTTTTGAGGTATTTGGAGCTCTTTGACCTACATGACAGATTAACCAGAGGACCTGAGTACTTTGTGAGCTTATACAAGATTTGGCTACCAGAATGGTGCTCATGTGATCATTCTGGGTAACTCTCAAACATCTTGTATACAGGATGAGTTCAGGGCCCTGGAGTACCCGTTGTCCACTACTATCCCTTGGACTTGAGCTATGTATCTGGATCCATGTATTGGCTCTTGCTTATCCATTTTATGACAGCAAGATCATCCCCAGTCTGCAATATCTGAAGGCAGCAAGGTGGGAGGCAGGTGTCATTTATTCATGACCCCCCTGCTACTGACAACCAAGACAGTTGCCCCATCCCCTCCATGGACTCCATACTATATATTTGCCCACCCCTGGGAGTGGCTGCATCTATTTGCTCATAAGCATTTTCAGACTGTGGCTCTGCAGTGCCAGTGGGCCCTTCCAACTGATGTCCTCTCTTGCCTCTAATCGACGTGGTGACATCATGCTCTCCCAGCTTGGTCTTAAGGTATGTTGGATAAAGAAGAGACATTTCTTGCCCCAATGGAAACACTCCTTTTAGCCCTCACCTGGGTGGCAATGTGTGGAAGGTAAGAGTGTGGTCAACATGGAAAAGGACCACATTCTAGGAATGCCAGGATTATGTTCTAAAGAGTTTAAAGAAGACCTAGGATTGTAAGATGTGTTGTTTTGTTTTACACCATACAAATTTGAGGAATAAATTTAACACAGTCAGAAAATAAATTATCATTTACATTTTTGTGGATCCTATGAGTAAAACTTGCATGTGTAGGCATTGTCAATGAAGCACAATAACAACTTTTGTTTGAGTCATTAGAAGCCAGTATTTATAGGCAGCACAATGAATGATGTAGTGTCAAGAGTAATAATGTAATCAGTATTAAATAAATGGAGTTAAGGAACTGAAGAAGAAGGTAGGCCTATATTTAAAAAAATACAAACAGGTCTGAAGAGCCATAGCATTGTGAGTAATAACAGCATTGCTACCTTTTTCTCCCGCGAAGCAGTACAAAAGAGCCAGGAATTATGCCTATGACAATAAAGAATGTGAATTGATGATTCCTGTTCCTGGACAGGAAGAGATGGTGCTTGAACACTAAGAAGAATCTTCATATGCACTGATTGGAAAAGAAACTAATATGTTTCTCTTTTCTCCTCATCATTCTGTCCCTTCATCGAAAAATCACCATACCTTACATGAGCCCATGAATTCATATTGTGTTTTAAAGAACCAAACTGCTAGCCTTAGATGAGGCCCTGCAAAATTAATTGCCAAGTGCCCCTCATACCCTGGTGATGGCCTTGTTGGATAGGATACTTATTAGTGGTACTCAGGAAATAAGATGCTCTCAGTGTTGTCTATTGGAGAATTTGTTTTGACCTTAGACTCAAAGCTGGAATTAATTCTCTCCAACAAAAAAGGAAAGGAATATGAAGCACTCTACTTCTCAGCAGAAAGAGAAAATGAAAGAGGAAAAGGATGAGGGATAGAGACAGGAGGAGACACATGGAAGAGAAGCCTGCTCAGCTGCAGACATAGAAGAGAAATCACCCCTGGGGTGGGAAGTTATTGGAAGCAGGTATTATATTTAGCTAAGAACATTAGCAAAAGAAAATTCTTGGAAGTAGAACAACACGTTATATTTTAAAGTATTTGCATTATGTGGTTGGGGATACATTCAGCATCTTCTGTAACTGGTAATCAAGAGCTTTTGGAAAATGATATGTGCATCCATTCTAGAGCAGATTTATGTGTGACAGATGACAATGTGAGAGACAGCATATAAGGATGGCTGAACATGAACAATGTGACACAAAGATAAATCCATATTATCAGTGTACCAGGCACCACTGTTACTGAGGCAATGTTTTCTTTTGTCCAGATCTTTTATGTCTCTAATTCACTGTACATTTTCAAATAATTATTGACAGATTCTTTACTCACATTTGCTGCTGTATTGTGTCCATTTTTTCTCTGAGCTTGGAGGTTTGCATTTATTCAAAGCAAGCAGGTGCATCCTTAGCATAGCCTTATCTACTTTGAGTTCTACTGTTCTTACTGTTTTTTGTCAGATCAAACAAAAAGGTCCCTCTTGTTGTTTTCTGACTTTTTCTTAAGCCTCAGCCCATTTTTGACTTTGATCTTCTAGACACTCTTAAAGATTCATGTCAGTCTGTTGCATTTCTCCTAGACTCCATGCTCCTACTTTCTTTTTAAAATATGTACCTGTAAAACTTGTCCCCTCAGGGACTCCCTATGTAGCCACCTTGGTTTCTTAATGTCCTTTCTCTTGCTCTTACTAATCAGAATTGTGGGTTATACCAGGTCTTTCTTGTTGATTAAACAGCTGCTTGCTCAACTGGTTCGATCCTTACTGCCATCTTTCCTTCTCAGGTTTTTGGAACAGGAATGTTCTTTTATACTGAAAGAGCTAAATCTCAATAATCAAGGTGTCATAAATACCTCATGCTTGCTATAGTTTATAAAATACATTTGGGTGTATTTTTCATTGAATTCCTCCATTTTCTGCTAGTTTATCAGCCAAGTTGTTTGCTAGTAAAAAGGCAGGATTGCGGTTAGTATGATAAGTAGATTGAAATTATCAAAGGGATAACTTCAAATCGTTATTGGACATTCAAGTAAAAGAAAAAGAAAAGGACCTTTGAATGACTTCATAAAACATGTTATTTCCCCAAATCACAAATAATTCCTGATTATTGGTTACTTTTCTTCAGAGCCCTAAAAAAGAATCACAGAACATTTAAACCACAGAACAAATGCCATGGGTATTTGTAAAACTGGAATTCACTATGGGCAGTGAGGTAAGGGGCCTATGGAAAAATCTGTGTTATTACTGGGATTTTTAGGGGCCAATCTTATTTTTATTTTTTATTGTTGTTATTTATTTTTAATTTTTACATTTCTCTTTTAGTTTTCTAACCAAAACATATACCCTCTAAACTAAGAATGCTGCTGTGCCTTGCATGGCTAGGCAGGGACTCCTGGATAGGCCAACAGATGACAGGTGCTTAGATCACACTGCCCCATCCCATGGGCAAGGTAGCCCTGCTCAGGTCCAGGTGTAGCAGCTAACGAAGGCTAAAGCCACCTAAAGGAGCATGGTGGGCCTTGAGGGATGGGTGCCCATGGCTCTGCTCCACTACAGCCATTCCCATGCCAAACCCTCTGGGCTCCATGCAGGCTGGAGTTCTGCCTCTGTCAATGCTCTGGGCAGTTCTCCCTGCCAGCTCAAGTGTCCGTGGAGAGTGTGGGGTCTCCTTTAGCTAGGATTCTGGAGGTCTGTGGAAGAAGTGCACCACTAATTGCCTATTTCACGCACTCCCTTCCCTAATGAAACCATCTTTGCAAAAATCATCAGTGAAGCGATCTGACCTAACTGTCTCCACCTTGCTTCTAACCTCCAAGCTGTCCTTGTTCATTCCCAGGCATAAGCCAAACTAACTTTCAGAGGAATTTAGTTTATACTTTAACTTTGAAACAAAGATGATGACATCCCTTTCTGGCTGTGGGCAAAATGAACCCATTGGACCAGGAGTTGCCTGGGGCCAGGACTGAGTCCTGATGATCGGCAACCCCATGCAGAGTTCCCAGCTTTCATGCAGAGTTCCCAGCTTCCCACCCTTTCATTCCCAGCTTCCCACCCTTTCAGAGTTCCCAGCCTTCCCACCCTTTTAATTCTTTCCTAAGATCTGTTCAGTGTATGCTGGTCTTCTTGATGGTTGTTCTGTGCGGGAAACACGTGAGGGGAAAAGAAAAGGCACACAGAATACTTTTAAGGGTAAACAGCCTTTATTCCAAGTATATGGCAATACAGATATAATAAGCAAATGATAATAAGCAAATTGCAATGGGAAGAGGAGGAAAAGAAAAATATATGTGTGTGTGTGTGTGTGTGTATATATATATATATATTATTTTTTTTTTTTACACTCATCAGACTATGGAGGATTCGACACCAGACCAGGGCACCAGTCTGGGCCCCAGAGTCATCGTCCACGCACAGACGAGGAGTGGTCTCATGAAGCTTCAGTGCAGTCTAGGGCCCTGGCTCTTTTTGTCACGAGTTGTTTGGCATGAGGCCCAGTCACGTGGGCCCTTTGCGACTGGGCTCAAGGAACACAAAAAGGTCAACTTGCTTTTGCAATTGACTGTTGTTTTTCCATAAGTAACATATAGGAATAGATTGAAATAGAGATTTCTCTGAAACAGGGCTGGATGAATGCCTCAAGGGGCTCACACAATTTATTCCGGGACTTGGTGACCATTGTTTGTGTCCACGTTCAACGTATTTAACTTGTCCTCCACGATGGTCTGGTCTGCCAGTGGGAGCAGCTCTTCCTGTCTGCATCTAGTCTGCCATGTTGATTCCTACTCTTTTCTCTTTATTTTTATTGTATGTCATTTTTTTCTCTGTAATTATTAGAGAATTTATCAAGTGTTTCCTTCGCACGATGTATTTACACAAAAGAAAAAACCTGTTCAGTATTGCAGCTTGGGCAAGGACAGTATTTAAGTTTGGTACTGAAAAATATATAACCAAGTAGATAGGGAGTGGAATGAAGAGTCCTGCTCCCCTGGGGATGATGAAAGTGGGTCTAATACAACTTTCTGTCATCTATTGCAGCTTCATGAGGCCGAAATGAAGTCTCTACTTCCTGTCCCTACTAGTGCCAACACCACTGTCTGACTCTCTCACACTGAACAGGTGGAAAATGAAGAAAACGATAATGCTCAAAGGCTTTGCTGACTCCTGTCTCTGGGGATATCACCTTGGATGTATATCACTCCATGGATACCTCTCCTCAGCTTCCTAGGAGTTGTAATTATTTACTGAAGGTAGTAAAAGAGGGAAAGAGAAGGTCGAAGGGAAAGAGGACTGGGAAGCAATGGCTGCTCCCAAAAGCCACCCTTGTAATGCAGGTGACACCTGTCAGTCTCTAGTTAGAATAGTTTTGTTTCTGATCTATGGAGTGGTTAGTTGGGCTGGAGGGCTTCCTTCTTACTTCCAGGTAGGGAGATTTGCCCTGTTTCTGACTGCATGGATCCAGCAGCAACTAGAAACTTTTTCAAATCCTATCAATAGTTGTTACTCCTAATTTTTAATAGGGTATTTTTATCCTTTTCTAAGCTGATTAGGTATTTTAGTGACAAGCTGGGGGAGGTTGCAATCAGGAGGTCTTGTGAGATGCTGTCTTAAAGACATCTCCACTGAATCACTCATAGTTTTATACAAGGCACATGCAAATAGCTTCTCCTTCCTTCCATACATTAAAGGCATTTGTTAGAGAGACCATGGCTTAAGTATTAATGAAGCACTGTGCTACCTCCCTCATAGTATAATAGTTTCAGTAAATGTTTGTGGAATGAATAATTGGATTCAAATGATTAGATTCTTAGGATTTTGTTTCTCCTACTCTGTCATACCACATATAACATTTTAGTCACTCCCACTAAACTAATGTGTTTTAAATAAAGATCAACTGTGTGTAAGTCACCCCTCTTTCCTAAACAACAGCAACAACAAAAACACTGCCTGACTTGCAATTGACATATGATTGAGAATAAACCATAAAGAAGAGGAGTGTAAAATCATGAGTGGTTTCTTCTCTGCAGTATCGAGCACACAATCTGGTGTAGAACCATGAATGTGAAAAACACTCACCAAAAAGATAAGGAAAAAAATACATGAAATAGCAAGGCATCCTAGATAGTAATACTAGAAACACATATTAAAATATGTGTTCTTTTTTTAGCTATCCATTTAGTTATATTAAATCACATTAAAATTTGATTTTCAATAAAATATTTTGTTTGGTCACCTATGTAGATGAGAAATTAAGGATTACTGGAGAACTCCTCAGACAAAATTTGCATGAAACAATCAGTTGCAATATGTTACTGCTAAATGAATCCTAATGTGTTAGTTAAGGTTTAGACTAAGCTGCTGTAACAAAAAGACCCCCCAAAGCACTGGCTCAGGCAAGACAGGAGTTCATTTTTTTCACACTATAGTTCAGAGGTAAGTGAAGGATGCAGGATGAGCAGGTGGCTCTCTTCCATGACATAATTCGCCCCCCATGGAGGTGGTCCTTGCCTGGCTCACCAACACCATGTCTGCAAGTTGGCCCCGTAAAGGGAAAAGAGAGAAAGTGGAAGGCAAGTGTTTTAGAGAAATGATGCATATGCTGCTGCACATCAGTTTTTTGTTCACATTCCAATGGTAAGGAAATCATATGGCCATATCTAGCTCTAAGGAAGGCTAGCTATGCCTCTAAAATTCTATGGGGAATTTCTGTTACTAAAAGGAGGAAGTGCCATAACAAAGTACTATAGAAAAAAATAATAATGCATAAAAATAAAAATTAAAAGGAGGAAGGAAAGAATGGATATTGGGGAGCAATAAGCAGTCTTTGCCATACTTGACAAAAGCAGTTTAATACAGTCATTCTGTACTCAGGATTTAAAGAATACACTTATAAAAAGGAAGATCCCACAAAGCTAAACCTCAGGGAAAATGCTGTGTAGTGAAAAGCATTATTTTTACCTAAGGATGCTCAGAAAGTGCTCTGTGCTGCTATCATTTGTTACACAGTTTATGAGCCATAGGCCCCAAAATGTGAAGTCAGACCTGCCAACTGCACCTTCAGTTCTCCAGTGTTCCTGCTGAAATTACCACTTGACCCCGTTTCCCATGCTTTGAAGGGGCAGGAGTTTTATTGGGCACTGCTCTGTGACTGGCATATTACTGAACTTACTCAGAGGCCAAAGATCTTTAGTGAGCATCAAGTGAAGCTCCAGCATTTGGGTAAGTCAGGGTCACTATACAAAAGCAAAACAGGGAAAGTTCTGGAATTCAGGTAGAGAACTGAAACGCAAGAGTTGGATAATTTAATTTCCCCTCCTGGTTTTATTACATCACTAAGGACCCTTTCTGTGTACTGACAGTAGCAAAATAAGATCAAGAATAATAAAAAGGTGTTTTTAAGATGTGCATATGCTGAGTGCCATTAGTGATATACTCAGGTATCAAAAACTAAAATCAATAGATATTTCATGAAGGTCTGTTTTGCCAACTGCTGCAGCTTTTTGGAAGAGATTGGTATTTTGAAGTCATTATTCTCAGTTCCTCACCACCGAATCCAATCTTTGCCTTGTTTTCCATTCTGGGAGTTATAGCTCTACTAACTGCATCAACCAGGTTTCTTTGACCTCTGACATCAGTTGGATTTGGCTAATAGGAGGCAGCACTGGGAGATCAAAGGGCAGGAAAAAGAGAAAGGCTGAAGTATTTCTTCTCCCTGGCTTCTTCTGTGCCTTAGCCCTACGATTCTGGCAGGGCTGACCTGGTTTGTGGCCACTGCTCCTGCTGAGTGGCTCTCATCTACAGTTCCAGTTTTTTTGTTTGTTTGTTTGTTTTTTGTTTTTTTTTTGAGACGGAGTTTTGCTCTTGTCACCCAGGCTGGAGTGCAATGGTGCAATCTCAGCTCACTGCAACCTCCACCTCCTGGGTTCAAACAATTCTCCTGTCTTAGCCTCCCGAGTATCTGGGATTACAGGCGCCTGCCCCCATGCCCGCCTAATTTTTGTATTTTTTAATAGAGATGGGGTTTCACCATGTTGGCCAGGCTGGTCCTGAACTCCTGACCTCAGGTAATCCGCTTGCCTCAGCCTCCCAAAGTGCTGGGATTACAGGCGTGAGCCACCATACCTGGCCACAGTTTCAGCTTTCTTCAGGTCCTAGTAATAACATTTCTTCTCGCCCATTCAGGACTAAGTGTGGTAATGATTTCTCATTGTTGCTAAACCCAGGATGTACAATAATTCTTTATTTAAACCCTTAATTTTGTTTTCTGTTGGGTCCTGATACGATAATTTTATCAGGAATTGTTCCAGAAAATAGACACTCAAAACATGACTACGGGACTGGGCAGCTCACATATTTGAAGAGCACGTGACTATCCTCCTTGCTAAGACAGGGCTTACTCAGATTCTCACCAATGCTGATAGAGGATAGATTACAGTGAGAAAGCAAGGTATTGGGAGATTGAGTAGCTATAGAATTTAGCTATTATGACGACAATGGTGATTGTGAGGATTGTAGATTATTATGGTTTCTTCTGACTGCCCTGGCCAAAAGAACAAAAGAAAAAGAAACTTACAGCTTTAAACTTCCATGTTACGGTAGAAGTGGTGGACAGTCAAATCTCTATGGTCACCTTAAAGAAGTGCTTTATCTCATCTAGCTGCAAGACCAGCATAGTTGTGATTAGGCCCATAGCTATAATGTCAGTTAAATGTGCAACCCACCAGGTCTTTAATGCTAAGGTAAGGGCATGGTTTGGGAAGGGGTGAGATGCTGAGACTTGAGCTGGGGATATTTGGACAGACATAGACAAAGCTGAGAACTTTGAACCATCTGTTTCCTCTGAACGTTCCTTACCAATGAAAGCAGCTCTCTATTCCATTGAGGAAGCAGTCCTCCCTTGTAGAAAAATCTTTCTGCCTCATCTAGAGTAGTTACCTCGAAAGGGGATATTTATTTTCAGACCTAACCCACGCTACCTGTCATTGCCTCCCAGCTCAAAATGAGATCCTAAAATAGCCCAAAGAAGTGTAAGGTTTTCTCCACTTAGACAGCCTACATACCTAGGATGTTTCAATTTTGAATCAGGAGAAATCTAGGGAGCAGATTTGTATATATTTGTTTTATGGCCCAGAATGTGAATTTCTACAATTCAAACACCAAAAGTTGGTGGAATTTTCAAATGCATTTGAAAAGAATGTATATTCTGCTGTTGTTATAGTATCATATAAACGTCAACTTGGTCAATTTAGTTAACAGTGTTTTTCTGTTCATCTATATTCTTATTGATTTTCTTTTTTTTCTAACAATTATTCAGAGGAGTATTGAAGTCTCCAAATGACAATGCAAATCTATTTTTTAAAGTTATATCTGGATTTATAAAATGCACTTTGAAGCTCTACTCTTTTGCTATATACACATTTTGGTGTGTTATGCTCTCTTGATGAAATGACCCCTTTATCACTATATTATATATCTTTTTATTCCTTATAATATTCCTTGTTCTGAAGTCAGCTTTGTCTAATATTTGTATAGCTACTCCAACATTTGATTAGTGTTTTAGAAATACATCTTTTCCTTTCTTTTACTTTAAACCTACGAAGGTTGAGCATCCCTAACCTGAACATCTTAAACCTGAAACGTTCCCAAATCCAAAACTTTTTAGGACCAACATGATGCTCACAGGAAATGCTCACTGGAGCATTTCAGATTTCAGATTTTTGGATTAGGGATGGTCAACCAGTATGTATTCTGTAAATATTCCAAAATCTGAAAAAATTTGAAATCAAAAACATTTTGGTCCCGAGCATTTCAGATGAGGTATACTTACCTGTGTATATATCTTTATATTGAAAATAGTAATATTGATTCTTCCTCTCCATGAGCATGGAATGTTTTTCCCTTTGTACCATCAACAATTTCTTTGATCAGTGTTTTGTAGTTCTCCTTGTAGAGGTCTTTCACCTCCTTGGTTAAATGTATATTCCTAGGTATTTTTTTTTGTGTGGCTATTATAAATGGGAATGAGTTCTTGATTTGGTTCTCAGCTTGAGCATTGTTGGTATGTAGAATGCAACTGATTTCTGCATGTTAATTTCATATCCTGAAACTTTACTGAAGTTTTTAATAAAGTCTAGGATTCTTGTGGAGGAATCTTTAGAATTTTCCAGGTATAACATCATGCCATCAGTGAACAGAGATAATGTGCCTTCCCCTTTTCAATTTGGATGCCTTTTATTTCTTTCTCTTGCCTTAATGCTCTGGCTAAGACTTCCAGTACTATGTTGAATATTAGTGATGGAAGTGGACATCCTTGTCTTATTCCAGTTCTTAGAAAGAATGCTTTCAATTTTTCCCCACTAAGTGTGATATTGACTGTGGATTTGTCATGTGTGGCTCTTATGATTTTGAGGTATATTCCTTCAATGCCTAGTTTGTTGAAAATTTTTATGATAAAGAGATGTTGAAATTTATCAAATGTCTTTTCTGTATCTATTGAGATGATGGGTTTTGTTCTGTTTAGGTGGTGAATCACACTTATTGGTTTGCCTATGTTCAACCATCCTCGCATCCCTGGAATAAAAACTACTTGATTGTTATGAGTTATCTTTTTGATGTGCTGTTACATTTGATGTGTGTGTGTGTGTGTGTGTGTGTGTGTGTGTGTGTGTGTTTTAAAGATTTTTGTGTCTATGTTCATCAAGGCCTAGAGTTTTCTTTTTGTGTTGTGTACTTGCCAGATTTTGGTATCAGGATGATACTAGTTTCATAGAATGAGTTAGAGATGAGTCCCTCCTTCTTGATTTCTTGGAATACTTTCAGGAAGATTGGTACTAGCTGTTCTTTGCACATCTGGTAAAATTTGGCTGTGAATCTGTCTGCTCCTGGGCTATTTCAGCTGATAGACTTTTTAAATAGTGATTCAATTCATTACTTGTTATTGGTCTGTTCAGGATTTCTATTTCTTCCTGGTTCAATCTTGGGAGGTTGTATGTTTCTGGGAATTTATCCATTTCCTTTAGGTTTTATAATTTGCATGCATAGAGATATTCACAGCAATCTCTGATGAGCTTTTATATTTCTGTGGTATCAGTTGTCATGTCACCTTTATCATTTGTGATTGAGCTTATTTGAATCTTCTCTCTTTTCTGTTAGTCTAGTTCGTGGTCTGTCAATTTTATGTTTTCAAGGAACCAACTTTTCATTCTGTCTATCCTTTGTATGGTATTTTGTCTTAATTTCATTTAGTTCTGCTCTGATCTTTTTTCTTTTCTTCTTCCAGCTTTGGGTTTGTTTCATTCTTGTTTTTCTAGTTCTTTGAGGTGCAATATCAGTTTGTTAATTTGAGATTCTTTTTGATGCAGCCATTTAATGCTATAAACTTTTCTCTTATCACTGCTTTTCTGTACCCCACAGGTTTTCCAGTATGTTGTCTCTATTTTCATTTGTTTCAAAATTTTTTGAATTCTTCCTTAATTTTGTTGTTTGTCCAAAAGTCATTAAGGAGCAAGTTGTTTAGTTTCCATGTACTTGTGTGGTTTCGAGAGTTCCTTTTGATATTGATTCCTAGTTTTATTCCCTTGTGGTCTGAGAAGATGCTAAATGTGATTTCTATTATTATTTTTTTAATTTATTGAGACTTCCTCTATGGCCAAGCATATGGTCAATTTTAGAAAATGTTCCAGCTGGGTGCATTGGCTCACGCCTGTAATTCCAACACTTTGGGAGGCTGAGGTGGGTGGATCACCTGAGGTCAGGAGTTCGAGACCAGCCTGACCAACATGGTGAAACCCAGTCTCTACTAAAAATACAAAAATTAGAGGGGTATGGTGGCACACACCTGTAATCCCAGCTACTCAGAAGGCTGAGGCAGGAGAATTGCTTGAACCTGGGAGGTGGAGGTTGCAGTGAGCCAAGATTGTGCCACTGCACTCTCGCCTGGGCAACAGAGCAAACCTCCATCTAAAAAAAAAAAAAAAGAAAAAGAAAAAGAAAATACGTTTCCATGTACAGATGAGAAAAATGTATATTCTGCAGTTGTTGGGTGGAATGTTCTGTAGATGTCTATTAGATCCATTTGGTTGAGAGTCTAGTTGAAGCCCAGAGTTTTTTTGTTACTTTTCTGTCTTCATGATCTGTCTCGTACAGTCAGTGGGGTGTTGAAGTGTCCCACTATTATAGTATGGCTGTCTAACTCTTTTCTTAGGTCTAACAGTATTTGTTTTATAAATACAGGTGCTTCAGTGTTGGATTTGTATATATTCAGGATAGTTAAATCTTCTTGTTGAATTGAATTATTTATCATTATATAATGCCTTTGTCTTTTTTTTTTTTTTTTTTTTTTTTTTTTTTTTTTTTACTGTTGTTGGTTAAAGTCTGTTTTATCTGATAAAAGAATAACAATCCCTGCTCATTTTGGTTTTCCATTTGTGTGATGTATCTTTTTCCACTCCTTTACTTTAAACCTGTGTGTGTCTTTACATGTCAAGGGGATCTCTGGTGAGCAACAGATGGTTGAGTCTCATTTTTAAATCTAATTTGCCAATTTATATCTTTTAAGCAGCACATTTATATTCAAGGTTAATATTGATATGTGAGGTTTTGTTCCTATCAGTGTTCTTAGTTGCTTTGGAGTCTCAAATGTGTAATTGCTTTATAGGATCTGTGAACTTTGTACTTACGTGTGCTTTTACGGTAGCAATTATCGTCCATTTGTTTCCTTGATTAGAACTCCGTTGAGTATTTCTTTTAAAGAAAAATTATTTTATATACTATAAATTTTACTATCTCTGCTGTTTTTTATTTTTTAAAAGTAGATCCAAATTATCCTCTAGTATTATTTTCCATTTTCCTATAGAACTTCCTTTAATATATCTTATGGTGCAAATCTGCTGGCAATAAATTCTCTCAGCTCCATCATGATCATGCCACTGCACTCCAGCTTGGGTGACAGAGTGAGAGTCCATCTCAAAAGAAAAGAAAAGAAAAGAAAAGAAGGGCCGGGCGCGGTGGCTCATGCCTGTAATCCCAGCACTTTGGGAGGCTGAGGCAGGTGGATCACAAAGTCAGGAGATTGATATCATCCTGGCTAATGCAGTGAAACCCCGTCTCTACTGAAAACACAAAAAATTAGCTGGGTGTGGTGGCAGGCACCTGTAGTCGCAGCTACCTGGGAGGCTGAGACAGGAGAATGGCATGAACCCGGGAGGCGGAGCTTGCAGTGAGCCAAGATTGCGCCACTGCACTCCAGCCTGGGCAACAGAGTGAGACTCCCTCTCAAAAAAAAAAAAAAAAAAAAAAAAGCAAAGCAAAGAAAAAACAAATTCTCTCAGCTCTTGTTCATTTGAGAATGTCTTCAGCTTTCATTTTTTTAAACATATTTTCGTAGACATAGAAGTCTGATTTTTCAGGTATTTTGCAGCACTTTAAGTATGTCATTCTTATTGGACTTTAGCTTGCATGATTTCTAATGGGAAATCTGCCAAAATTCTTATCTTTGTTCCTCTCTATATGTTTCATAAGAAGTTCTAAGAAATTGAGACACACACAGATATGTCCTTAATATAAGAAGCAAACAAAGCAAAATAGAAAGAGACTAAATTAAGATTAACAAAACCCAGCTGTAAGCATTCCAAGAATCTAACCACTTTTAGAATCCCACTTTTCTGTTCTCCCTGTTTTCGGTCTTTTAACACCCATTTTGGGCCCTTCCTGCCCAGTGATGTTGAGCATTTTTCATATACCTGTTGGCCACTTGGATGTCTTCTTTTGAGAAATGTCTACTCAGATTGTTTTCCCATTTTTTAATCAAATTGTTTGTTTTTTTCCCTATGGAATTGTTAGAGCTCCTTATATATTCCTATTATTAATCCTTTGTCAAATGGGTAGTTTGCAAATATTTCCTCCAATTCTGTTAATCATCTCTTCACTTTATTGATTTGTGTCCTTTGCTATATCAGTAGTATTTCTATATGCCAATAGCGAACAATCTGAAAAAGAAACCAAGAAAGTAATCTCATTTATTATAACTACAAATAAAATTAAATTTCCAGGAATAAACTTAACCAAAGAAGTGAAGATCTCTACAATGAAAACTAAAAAACACTGATGAAAGAAACTAAAGTGAACACACACACACACACACACACACACACACACACAAAAGGAATAGTCCATATTCATGGATTGGAAGATTTAATATGGTTAAAATATGCATTCTTCAGATTCAATGCAATCTCTATCAAAACACCATCGACATTCTTCATAGAAATAGAAAAAATAGGCCAGATATGGTGGCTCACACCTATAATCCCAGCACTTTGGAAGGCTGAGGTGGGTGGATTGCATGAGTTGAGGAGTTTGAGGCCAGCCAAGGCAACATGGAAAAACCCCGTTTCTACCAAAAAAGTGCAAAAAGTCAGCTGGGCATGATGGTGTGCACCTTTAGTCCCAGCTACTTGGGAGCTGAAGTGGGAGAATCACCTGAGCCTAGGAGGTCGAGGCTACAGCAAGCCAAGATTGCACCACTGCACTCTAGCCAGGACCACTGAAGTGAGACCCTGTCTAAAAAAAAAGAAAAAAAAATCTAAAATGTACATGGAACCACAAAAGACCCAGAATAGCCAAAGCCATCCTGAGCAAAAAGAATTAAATTGGAGGAATCACATGCCTGACTTCAAATTATACTACAATTCTATATAACAAAAATAGCATGGTATTGGCATAAAAACAAACATAAAGATCAATGAATTAGAACAGAGAACCCGGAAATAAGTCCATGCATTTACAGTCAACTGATTTTCAACAAAGTTGCCAAGAACATACATTGGAGAAAGTACAGTCTGTTCAATAAATGGTGCTAGGAAAACTGGATATCCATATGCAAAAGAATGAAAATAGACCCTTATCTCTCACCATACACAAAAATAAAGTCAAAATAGATTAAAGCCTTAAATCTATCACCTGAAACTGTGAAACTACTAGAAGAAAACATTTGGGAAATACCCCAGGACATTGGTCTGGGCAAAGATTTCTTGAATAAGGCCTCAAAAGCACAGGTAACCAAAGCAAGAATGGATAAATATGATCACCTCAAGCTAAAAAGCACCTCATCTTTGTTAATTACTATTATTTTAATTTTTAATGTTCAACCTTACTAGTAAAATAGTAAGGTTTTACTAGTAAAACTATTTTACTAATAAACTATTTTACTAGTAACTATTTTACTAGTAAAAATAGTTTTCTTATACCCATTGGATTCTTTTGGACCTTAGGTCTTCATTCCATTCCTTTGCACATTCTGTTGATAAATGTTTTATTTATATATCAGAGAGGCCATATCGCACAGTAGTTAAGAAAGCAGGCTCTGAAATTAGGCCAACAGGGGTTTTTATCCTCAAACGATGGATTTCTAGCTAAGTGACTATATTAGTCCTTTTTCTCTCTGCCAATAAGGACATACCCAAGACTATGAAGAAGAAGAGGTTTAACTGGACTTACAGTTCCACATGGCTGGGGAGGCCTCAGAATCATGGTGGGAAGTGAAAGCTACTTCTTACATGGTGGCAGCAAGAGAAAATGAGGAAGAAGCAAAAGTAGAAACCTCTGGTAAACTCATTAGCTCTCATGAGACTTATTCACTATCATGAGAATAGCATGGGAAAGGCTGGCCCCTATGATTCAATTACCCCTCCCTTGGGTCACTTCCACAATACATGGGAATTCTGAGACATACAGTTCAAGCTGAGACTTGGGTGGGGACACAGACAAACCATATCATTCCACCTATGTCCCCTCCAAATCTCATGTCCTCATATTTCAAAACCAACTATACCTTCCCAACAGTCCCCCAAAGTCTTAACTTATTTTCGCATTAACCCAAAAGTCCACAGTCCAAAGTCTCATCTGAGACAAGGGAAGTCCCTTCCACCTATGAGCCTGTAAAGTCAAAAGCAAGCTAGTTACTTTCTATATATAATGGAGGTACAGGTATTGGGTAAATACAGCCATTCCAAATGGGAGAAATTGACCAAAACAAAAGGCTTACAGGGCCCATGCAAGTCCAAAATCCAGCAGGGTAGTCACATTTTAAAGCTCCAAAATAATCTCATTTGACTCCAGGTCTCACATCCAGCTCATGCTGATGCAAGAGGTGGGTTCCTATGGTCTTGGGCAGCTCTGACCCTGTGGCTTTCCAGGGTACAGCCTCCCTCTTGGCTGCTTTCACAGGCTGGCATTGAACATCTGAGGCTTTTTCAGGTGCATATGCAAGATGTCAGTGTCTCTTCCATTCTGGGCTCTGGAGGACCTTAGCCCTCTTCTCACAGTTCCATTAGGCAGTGCTCCAGTAGGGACTCAGCGTGGGGACTCTGACCCCACATTTCCCTTCTGTACTATCCTAACAGAGGTTCTCCATGAGGGACCCACCCCTGCAGCAAACTTCTGCCTTGGCATCCAGGCATTTCCATACATCCTCTAATATCTAGGTGGAGGTTCCCAAATCTCAATTCTTGTCTTCTGTGCACCCACAGGCTCAACACCATGTGGAAGCTTCCAAGGCTTGGATCTTCCACCTTCTGAAACCACAGCCCAAACTGTACATTAGCCCGTTTCACCATGGCTGACATGGCTGGGACACAGGGCACCAAGGCCCTAGGCTGCACATAGCACGGGGACCCTGGACCCAGCCCATGAAACCACTTTTTCCTCCTGGGCCTCCAGGCCTGTGATGGGATGGGCTGCCATGAAGGTCTCTGACATGGCCTGGAAACATTTTCCCCGTAGTCTTGGGGGTTAACATTAGTCTCCCTGCTACTTATGCAAATTTCTGCAGCTGTGAATTTGTCTCCAGAAAATGCGTTTTTCTTTTCTATCACATTGTTACACTGCAAATTTTCCAAACTTTTATGCTCTACTTCCCTCATAAAACTGAAAGCCTTTAACAGCACCCAAGTCACCTCTTGAATACTTTGCTGCTTAGAAATTTCTTCCACCAGGTACCCTAAATTATCTCTCTCAAGTTCAAAGTTCCTCAAATCTCTAAGAACAAAATGCTGCCAGTCTCTTTGATAAAACATAACAAGAGTCACCTTTGCTCCAGTTCCCAACAAGTTCCTCATCTCCATCTGAGACCACCTCAGCCTGGACCTTATTCTTCATATCCCTATCGGCATTTTGGGCAAAGCCATTCAACAAGTCTCCAGGAGGTTTCAAACTTTCCCACATTTTCTTGTCTTCTTCTGAGCCCTCCAAACTGTTCCGACTTCTGCCTGTTACTCAGTTCCAAAGTTGCTTCCACATTTTCAGGTGTCTTTTCAGCAACGCCCCACTCTACTGGTACCAATTTACTGTATTAGTCCATTTTCATGCTGCTGATAAAGACATACCTGAGACTAGGAAGAAAAAGAGGTTTAATTGGACTTACATTTCCACATGGCTGGGGAGGCCTCAGAATCATGGCAGGAAGTGAAAGGCACTTCTTACATGGCGGTGGTAAGAAAATGAGGAAGAAGCAAAAGTGGAAACCTTTGATAAACCCATCAGATCTCATAAGACTTACTCACTATCACAAGAATAGCACAGGAAAACTAGCCCCCATGACTCAATTACCTCCCCCTGGGTCCCTTCCACAAGATGTGGGAATTCTGGGAGATACGATTCAAGTTGAGATTTGGGTGAAGACACAGCCAAACCACATCAGTGACATTGGGTAAGTTACCTCACCTCTTTGCCTCTCATAGGCTTCACATATAAACTGGGGATATTAACAGTACATAGCTCAAAGGGGTTTTAAAGAGGATTAAGATAATCCTGTAAAAGCTTAAAACAGTCACTAGCTAATAACAGATGTTAGCTATAATTCTCCATTTGCATGAACTCTATGTATTTAAAGAGTGTGAATGCTCAGAAGTAAAAACAAAATCCTAAGCCCCACAACTGAATAAACAGAGCCCCTTTTGACCAAGAGGACCCCTGAGAAACCTTGAAAACTCAGTTCTTGGCCATGATGGGATGAGAAGTTGGACATGCCTCAGTATGCCCCTTTCTTATTAACCTTTCACCAGAATTATTTTCTAAGGAGTAAGCAGAGGCCGATTCTGAAAAACAAGAAGCAAAAAACTTTATCATCTTTAGCCAGTCATCTGAGGCAGCAACCAGATTCCTTCTGCCTCTTTGCAGTTTTGACATAACAGCTCACCAGTTTCACAACACACCCCTTCCTAAAAACTGATCACCATCTCTAGAACAGTTTTGGCTAGCTCATAGAGAATGCACAGTGAGGTTTTTTTTTTTGTCCTCTGCTTCACCTTTTGACATCAGAGGGCTGAAAATTCTACCCTCCTATCATGCTAACACTGCTATTTTTTGAACATGTACCCCACGAAGAGGCATGAAGCTCAATTGTGCATGTGCATGCTTCTCCTTTCATAAATACTTATGACTCTTCCTATAGCTTATTAAATATGTATAGTTGGCCACCTTGCTCAGCATCAATTTCTGTTCCTTCTACCCTTCCCTCAAAGTGCTTGCTCTTGGCTTCTGCCAGAGGCTACACTTCCCAGCCTGCAGGATGGCCGGCCTGAAACTCTTTATGAAAAATAAAGCTCTCCTTTCCAAATTTATCAACCTCGTGATTCTTCAGTTTGCAATGCTAAATAAATTGGCTATTTCTGGAATAAACAGAAAGTAGGAGAAAAGCTGAAGGTATGACATGGTGGAATTGGTTGATTGGCCAACATATAGGTATTCACATCAAAGAGAAGTTGACAACTCTTCTGTTTGTTTTGCCTTACCCTCACTTTGTCCCACCTCCATTCCTCCACCCCATACAATCTCAGGCTGCAAATTTACTGAAAAGAGTGGATAGGAAAAAAAGGTTCTTTTTTCCTTTCAGACTATCCTGTCACTTAGGCACATTTATTTGTCTTAAGCAAGAAGGATACTGAAGGATATTTCTCTGGAGAAACTGAATAGCTACAGAGAACACATCTCCAGAAACTGACTCTGGCAGACCCTTTCTTCATAAAAGGCAGCTTAGCTCCTCGTGTCACAGGACAATGAAAACCATCTAGCACCAAGCATAGGCCAAGGGCCACCAGACATTTGAGAAAAATCTTTACTACGAAGGAGAGAGACCAATTTTTTTACTTGTGGGTAGTAAAACAGAGTATACAAACATAATCCTAATAAGCAAGTGTGTCTCACTATCAGATGCTTTCAAAATATAAACAAAAATTTTTAAAACATCCTCAATCCAAATGTTTTTCAACTTATCAATTAACTATAATAAATTAATATAATCCATTTACTCTATGTGGATCAACAATGCTTTTACTTGAATATAGGTCTTATGAAAGCTTCTCTTCCACTGAGAAAATATTAAAATAAACTTTGTACTTTTTCATGCAAAATAGAAGTTTGTTGTCAGATGAAGTTACAACTGTTCCTTTTGGAAGATTAGATTATTCTAGCAAAACTAGAGATTGTGTTTACTTTGGCAAACTGGGGTAAAACAAGCTATCTTCAAAGGTGCTCAGAATAAACGTTTTGTGGATGGAACTGAGAGATGTTTGTATCAATTGATTAGAGAGGTCAAGTACTAGATACTAAGGGGAAAAACAGAAAAGTTATGAGCATCTGCACAGATGTCTTTTCATAATAATTTAATTCATGAAGAACAGAAGTTGAAAAATGTCCCAAACCACAGGAATATAGCTCAGCTTCCTTTTGCTGGAATTGAATACATTTGAAGATGTTATTTTAGGTTATCCACTCTGAACAATGCATTCTCAGAACTTAATATGATAACCACCTGCTTAACAATACCACGTTTCATTTTTGAACTCCAAACCAGAGTTTAGCCTCTCAGTAAAAGAGTTTTCTTGGGAATGAGAGAAGTCCATGTGGTTTCATGATGTTTTGTTCTATGCTCAAAGCTGGAGCTGAACTGCAGAATCTCAATGAGCTGTGAGGTAACTTGCAAGTAATTTATCAACAATAATAATTAAAATCTCAACGTGGGATTTAAAAAATTCTTTAAAAAGGAAAAAAGTGAGATGATATAAAAATCAAATAGGCTTTTTAAAAGGAGTTTTCTGGGCCAGCCACAGTGGATCACTCCTATAATCCCAGCACTTTGGCGGCTGAGGCAGGTGGATTACAAGGTCAGGAGTTCGAGACCAGCCTGGCCAATATGGTGAAATCCCATCTCTATTTAAAATATAAAAATTAGCCAGGTGTGGTGGTGGGCGCCTGTAGTCCCAGCTACTCGGGAGGCTGAGGCAGGAGAATAGCTTGAACCCAGGAGGCGGAGGTTGCAGTGAGCCAAGATCACGCCACTGCACTCCAGCCTGGGCAACAGAGTGAGACTCCATCTCAAAAATAAATAAATAAATAAGAAATAAATAATAATTTGGAAAAAAAAGAATTTTCTTCCCCTAATGCAAGAATCCAGTTCAACATTGCAGATCACCCCACACATTATATCCTCTTGTTCTCCAAACCCAAAACACAGAAAATGAATTTTAAAAGATAATTGCACAAGGATGATTAAAGGCAAGAGTGAATAGGAAATTTCAACACATTTTTTGAACAGTTCAAAAAGCTCAGGATGTTAAAACTCCTGTGAGGAGAAGAGCAACGAGAAGCAGGGGGCTCCACTCCAGAGAACCCCAGAAAGGCTTAGGATTTGGACATATCTGTTTCTATGGAAGGCAGCAATATGCTGTGGGAATAGGAATGGGGCTTGCATGAACACAAATGGAGCAGCCTGACTCCCCACACAACATTTTATTCATTTTTTGTGGCCCAAAGACTTCACAGTACAGCCCCACCCACCTCCACACATACACATAAACTAGAGACTTGTTCTTTGGCAGAATTGAACGGAAATGGCTCTGATCTCAAGACACTGCACCCAGCAAAGGGCAAGGGTAGGCCATGGGAATGGAAATAGGAAGACTCAACATACACAAACTGAACTCTGGACCCTCCTCTCATTTTAGCAGATGGCAATTTCTTCCTTCCAGGTGCACAACCCACAAACCTGGGAGTCCTCCTTGATGCCTCTCTTTCTCCTATACTTCATACCTATTTTATCAGGACATCTTGATAAGATAAATCCAGAATCTGACTACTTCTCACCACCTTTATTTCAGCCACCCTGGTGTAAGCCACTTTCTGGTTTTCTCCTGGATTACTGGAATAGCCTCCTAATTGGTCTCCCTGATTCTAATGTCTATTCTCAACATAGACATCTCTCTCCATCCTCAGCAACACCTGCTCTTTCAGTCAGTGCTTGGTGCCAAGTGATTCTTTGAAATCTGAGGTCAGAGCCTGTCATGCTTACACTTCAAAGCACATAATAGCACCATGCTACCTTCAGTAAAAGTTGTCCCATCACTCACAAGGTCTTCCTTTCACTTATCCACCCTCCTCTCCCTTTTTCCTCCTCGATTACTCTCCAGCTATTATATCAATCTTTTTTTTCTGTTCCTCTTACATAACAAATCTGCTTCCACCTCAGGGCCTTTGCACTTGCCATTCCTATTCCTCTGACTCAACTGCTCTAACTCACTTGCTTTCATCAAGTCTTTTTGTTCAAAAATCAGTTTCTTAATAAGGTCTATCCTGACCACCCTATTTACAATTGCAACCATGTAACACTCCTTATCTCCCTTATTCTGCACTATTATTTTTCCTTTTCTATAAAACTTATGACCTACTAGGATACTATTTAATTTGCTTATTTCCTGTATATACTGCTTATTGTATGTCTCCAGGTTGCTAGACACTAAGCTTCATGAGTACAGGGATCCTTCCCTATTTTGTTTACTGATGGATTCAAAGTGCATAAAATAGTGCCTGGAACATAATAGGTCTTAAACAAGTATTTGCTAATGAAATAGTGAATGATTTAGGGAAAGTCTATACACTGAATGGAAGGGCTGATTTCCTGGTTTGCTCACAAAATTCTAGCAGCAGGGCATATACCCCAGACATAAGGTGAGAGGAGTTTCTCCTTAGAAACGAAGCAATTCAGAGAGAAGATCTGTAGAAAAAGACATTAAGGAAAGAGCAGCTCATGCGTGTCCTGATGACCACTGAGTGAAGGTCACTAGTCAACCCATCCCCCCCAGGGACTTCCTCCCCACCTCAACACACACAACTTCTAATTGACAATGTAGAACCATGTTCTTATATATGAATAGTAGCTAAGAATCAATGGTCATTTGAAAAAAACCTCCAAAATTAAAGAAGAAAAAACCCAAATTGAATAGCAAAGAGGAACTAAGGAAATAGAAAATGTGAGAAGCAGAATTTAATGTTTTAACTTAGCAATTAATATTGCTATTGAGATAAGAAATAATATTGTGAACATAAAACAAGAATGAAAATAGAAACAATAGAAAATCAAGATTAAGCTCTTGGAAATTAAACATATAGTAGCTGAAATAAAATATTTAGTATAAAGATTTAGATATTAAAGTCAAAGAAATCTCCTAAAAAAGAAACAAGGTGTTCAAAGAGATAATCACAGAAATCTCCTAAGAGAGAAACAAGGTATTCGAAGAGATAGAAAATTAGAGGAAAATAGGTAAGAAAATTAGAGGATTAGAAAGAGAATCGAGGCAATAAAGGAGACAATTATTGACACATTCATATAAATCTAGACTGAAAGCACATACTGTATGATCAGCACAATTAATTGGAAAATAACAACAACAACTCAAGGCCTACACCAAGGCATTTCACTGTGAATTCAAGGCACCAAAAGTAGACCACCTTAAAAAGAACCCAGAGAAAGAACAAAATGAACAAGAATCAGAATGGCATGAGACTTCCCACAATATTGCTAGAAGACAGAATAAGATTCAGCAGTTCCTTTAAAATTCATAGTGAAAATTATTTTCAAGCTAGAATTCTATATCCAGCTAAAGTATCAATCAAGTATGATAGTAAAGTAAATATCTGAAATTTTCGAATATGTAAGTACTAAAAAAATTGCTTCATTCTTTCTTAAAAAGCCAGTGAAAAATGTGCTTCCCCACACACTGCAGAAAGATAAAGACATGGGACTCAGGAAACAAGGGATCCAATATCCTGCGGGTGAGGCTGTGGAGCCCACCTAGAAAGAAACCAGCCCAGCAGCGTGGAAACCTGTGTCAGCTCCAGGAGAGGTGAGGGGTGGGGTGATGGCAGGATTATCCAATGCATTCTATGCTTTAATAAACATTATTGCTGCAAGTTTGACAGCTCTATTGGACCTTTTAAAGAAAATTGCAATGAATACTTGGAAACAAACGAAAACAAGAAAATGAAAAAACAAGCTAACATTAACTCCAGGAAGAAGAAAAAAGTTATCTCAAAACAAATATATTTGTGACTCTACTGTTGGCTTAGCAGTGAACAATGTGCATATACATCATTACAGTTTTAACCTAAACTGTGGTATAACCATATTAGGAGGATGAGAAGAAAGGGACTGAAAAAGGGTGGTGTAGCAGAGAGCTTAAGTCACCATTTGATGTAACAGAATTTCAAAGGGTACTTTCTAAAATTGACAAATCAAAAATAGCAGTCTATGCCTAGTATTTAGACATATGGAGGCAAAGGTAGAACAAACAACTAACACAGCATTGGGAAGGGTGTGGAGAGGGGGTCTGGTAAAAGATTGCTGTTTTTTATTATAAGCTTTTTAGTATTTGATTTTTTAAAATTATGTATATACATTAGCAAAAATATAAATTAATTTCGAAGTTAAATAAGTACATAAATCTATGCAAGTGATGCAGAAAATAGCAGAAAATGTGGGAGTGGGGAAATAAACCATAATTTCAAAACCCAAACAATCATTGTAAGAGTTTGTTATATTTACTTCATCTTTAATTTAAAAACAGCATTGTAATTAGATTTTACATACAATTTAAATCCTACTTTTTTTTTTAACATAGTATTCCAAAAATGGTTTTTCTCAACTATTTTAGTAGTTTTATAACATTCCTCTGATCTCCATTCTACGCCTAACAAGGACCTATGATCATCCCCACTAATTCTTAGTACTCGCATGGACAGCAAAGGTATCTCCAAACAAGAGATGACTGGGATGTAGGGGTAGCTCCTTTTAAACAAATTAAAATCTTCCATCAGGAAAAAAGCCACTTGAAAACTGAACATAAACTAGCACAAGTAAAAAGGGAAACTTATTGGCTTATGGATCTGAAAAGCACAGGGTATTGTTTCAGGCATTGCTAGGTCCAGGGTGCAATGTCACCAAAACCGGATTTCTCTCTCTCTCCGTCCTCAGCAACATCTGCTCTTTCAGTCAGTGCTCGGTTGGCGCCTTGTCATGGTCACAAGATGGCTGCGGCAGTTTCAGCCTTACCTCTTCCCACGGAGGTCTCTTTTCCCCACCTCCTCAAAAGTCCTGATAGTCACTCTGATTGGGCCAGCTTGTGACATCATCCAATCCGAGCCCCTGTCACTCTGGCCAGAAGATGTAGTACTTTGATTGGCCAGGATGAGCCACATACTGCACTGTTCCTCCTCCTGGAGCCACACCTGGACCCTATGGACTGAGAGAGCAGGTGGGAGAGGGTCTTTAAATGAAAATTTGGAGCTATTTCTGGAGGACAGGGAACAGATGCTGGGTAAGCAAACAACAAATATCTGCTGCAAACTTTTGTTTTATTGTAAAATTCAAATCGAGAGGTATGAAGATACAAAAATCAGCCATAATGTTTCAAGGTGTTTCCTCAGTTGCTTACCATCCTCTGCATACTGCCCCACCACTCGTCACCTGTGGATGCCTCCTACCACTGGGCAAGGCCACAACGCACCATGAATCCAACTGCTAGCTGTCTCCACACCTGCCCAGGGCTCCAGGAGAAGGCAGGTTGATAACGCTATGGATTTGTAGTGACCAGTGACCAACCCCTGTTGTGCCTCCAGTCCTACCACTTTTCTCTAACGTCTTGCTTTTTCACTATCTGCCACTATTTTCACACCTTCACCACCTTCCTCACTTATAATTTCCTCCTCCTTCCCCCTTGCCTCCTACTTCACAGAGAACACAGAAGTCAGTAACTGGGAACCACTTCAACTTTCCATACCAGACCTATCTTCATCCACACCCATCTTTTTTTCTCTCCAGACACAACAAATAACATGTGCTTCTTGTCTAAGGTCAGTTCATTCACTTAGGCTCTGAATTTTATTCTGTCACATTTTCTTGGAAATCTTATGCTTTTTTTTTTTTTAGACGGAGTCTCTCTCTGTGGCCCAGGCTGGAGTGCAGTGGCACAATCTTGGTTCACTGCAACCGCCTCCTAGGTTCAAGAGATTCTTCTTCTGCCTCAACCACTCAAGTAGCTGAGATTACAGGCATGCGCCACCACACCCGGCTAATTTTTGTATTTTTAGTACAGACAGGGTTTCACCATGTTGGCCAGGGTGGTTTCGATCCTCTTGACCTCGTGATACACCCGCCTCGGCCTCCCAAAGTGCTGAGATTACAGGCGTGAGCCACCTCGCCCAGCTATATTAATCTTACTCTTTCTCACTCTTACTTCAACTTTCTTTCCTCTCCCGCTCTGCCACACTCTCTCTTCTCATTTAAACATGCTGACGTCTGTAGTTTTTAAAAAGATGCTTCCTTGATCTCCTATGCCTGTCCATCTATTATTCTATCTCCTGTATAGCAAAACTTCTTTAAAGAGTATGTGCTTTTGTTGTCTCTATTTTCTTACCTGTTACTCTTCGAATTATTCCCAATGAAATTCCAATCCTATCATCTCTTGAAACTCCACACTCTAAGATCACTATAATGTCCACATGGCTAAAGCCAAAGTTCCCACCTTATTTGGCCTCTGCAGCATTCATCACAGTGAATCCCTCCCTTCTGTTTGACTTCTGGGACCATCTCCCCTTAGTTGATTCTCTCTTCTCTGGCCCATCTTTTCAGATACCTTTGTTTGCCTTTTCTTCTACCCAAACATTAAATATAGGAGTTCTTCAAGGCCTGGTCTTGCGTCATATTTTCTTCTGACTCTGTGCTCTTTCCCTGAGTGATGCCATCCTGTCCTACAGTTTCAGAAACCACACATATGCTGATGAATCCTGCATTTATGTCTGCAACCTCAACCCTTGTATCCACTGGCTCCTTGGCATTGGTGCTGACTGTGTCACAGACTCCTCGGTCTGAACTGGGCTCAGTTCTTTCTCTCAACCTCTCACCCCACAATATCTGCTGCTCTTCCAATTCCTCCAATGTTTTCTCTTTTGGGAAA
Source organism: Macaca nemestrina (assembly GCF_043159975.1). Classification (NCBI taxonomy): domain Eukaryota; kingdom Metazoa; phylum Chordata; class Mammalia; order Primates; family Cercopithecidae; genus Macaca; species Macaca nemestrina. The sequence goes on from NC_092130.1 coordinate 64,390,470, forward strand.
TGGTATCTCTCTTCCCACCCCTAATTGCTCAAGCCAGAAAGTTGGGAGTTAGCCATGTTTCCTCCCTCTTCTTCACTCCTCACATGGAATCAATTGCTAAGTTTATCAGTTGTACCTCCAAGATATCTCTTTAATATTCTCTCTCCTCAGTGCCTCAACACACTCCCCTGCTAGGCTAACATCACCCCTGACCTTGTGCACTGCAAAAGCCTCTTAACCTTTCTCCTCATACAGGATTGCTCATTTCAAGGCCCATCTTATCCACAGGACTGTTTACTCCATGAAGGCAAAGATAAGAGCTGTCCTATTCATCACTTTATTTACTGTTCCTGTTACACTGCTTGGCATAGTATATGCCTAATAAATCTCTTCTAAAATTTGGGAAAGAATATAAGATTCTTGAATTCCAATTAACTACAATTTCACTTTAAGCAAACATATCTTTCACTTAGCCCCAAATTCAAAAACAAGAAAAAAATCTTCCCAATAATCAGAGCAAAAGATGTCACAAATTTATGTACTTTGCATTACCGCAGTCCTATGAAGATATCTTCAGAACCTTGGAGCGCAGGAGGGATATAGATGGGGAAATCATATTACTTGCCCCTATCACACAGCTGGTTGGTGGAAGAGTAATATCTAGAACTCCAGGCTTCCAGCTCCCATTCCAGTCCCTTTTTCCCTCATTGTCACAGATAGGACCTATTAATGCAGTAATATACACAAAATTAATCTTACTGCCCTAAGCACTTTATTTAGCTTCCCCTGGAAATCCCGGAATTCTGCCTAGGTTATAACTATCATTCACCAGGAGCAGCAGGCTATAAACAGGTAGAGGTGGGAGTAGAAACTAGCACACTGAGTAGTAAAGAGATTATCCTGAGTTGTCCAGGATAAAATCAACAGAGGTATTTGGTTATATTCTGCCTACCCTGTTTTAGGAGACTGAAAATGTAAGATTTTCTCACAGAAATAGTTAATATAAAAAATTGGAGGGGGGTAGGGTTCTTGCCTACAAAATTTGTTTAGGTAGAGCAGTTCATTTTTCCTAGGAATACCTGATAAACTGTAAGTTATTGTGTAATGGAAAAAGTCACAAATTCAATGAACAAGTTTTGACAGTCCACTTTCTCTTCTTTGTTTCAACTCTATTGCCACAGAAGTTACATCTACTAGCATAGATTCAGTTTCGAGAATGTTATTACTAAGACTAAGAATCATTTTCAAAAACCAGAGGGCTGGAGAAGATAAGATTATTGCATATAATTAAAATGTTTAAATCTAAATTAAATCTGTCTTTGAAGATAAAATCAAAAGGTCTATTTTTTTTTTTATTATATTTTAAGTTCTAGGGTATATGTGCATAACGTGCAGGTTTGTTACATATGTATATTCTGCCATGTTGGTGTGCTGCACCCATCAACTCGTCATTTACATCAGGTATAACTCCCAATGCAATCCCTCCCCCCTTCCCCCTCCCCGTGATAGGAACCGGTGTGTGATGTTCCCCTTCCCGAGTCCAAGTGATCTCATTGCTCAGTTCCCACCTATGAGTGAGAACATGCGGTGTTTGGTTTTGTTCTTGCGATAGTTTGCTGAGAATGATGGTTTCCAGCTGCATCCATGTCCCTACAAAGGACACAAACTCATCCTTTTTTTGCTGGGATAATTGGCTAGCCATAAGTAGAAAGCTGAAACTGGATCCTTTCTTTACTCCTTATACAAAAATTAATTCAAGATGGATTAGAGACTTAAATGTTAGACCTAATACCATAAAAACCCTAGAAGAAAACCTAGGTAATACCATTCAGGACATAGGAATGGGCAAAGACTTCATGTCTAAAACACCAAAAGCAACGGCAACAAAAGCCAAAATTGACAAATGGGATCTAATTAAACTAAAAAGCTTCTGCATGGCAAAAGAAACTACCATCAGAGTGAACAGGCAACCTACAGAATGGGAGAAAATTTTTGCAATCTACTCATCTGACAAAGGGCTAATATCCAGAACCTACAAAGAACTCAAACAAATTTACAAGAAAAAAACAAACAGCCCCATCAAAAAGTGGGCAAAGGATATGAACAGACATTTCTCAAAAGAGGACATTCATACAGCCAACAGACACACGATAAAATGCTCATCATCACTAGCCATCAGAGAAATGCAAATCAAAACCACAATGAGATACCATCTCACACCAGTTAGAATGGCAATCATTAAAAAGTCAGGAAACAACAGGTGCTGGAGAGGATGTGGAGAAATAGGAACGCTTTTACACTGTTGGTGGGATTGTAAACTAGTTCAACCATTATGGAAAACAGTATGGTGAACACTTTTACACTGTTGGTGGGATTGTAAACTAGTTCAACCATTATGGAAAACAGTATGGCAATTCCTCAAGGATCTAGAACTAGAAGTACCATATGACCCAGTTTAGCTTTTCTAAGTGTTCACACAGGCTTGAATTAGCAAGAATTAAAATTGTTACAACTATATTGAGGTCATAAAGTCCTTACAAACTAGGCAGCTCAACTTTACTTGATCTACATAGTCTGCAGTTCTGCTTGAAAGGTGCAGTTGCATCAGTTGCTACATAAGAGATGTTTGGACACTTCTACAGTGCCATAAACATTATAAACTAGAAAAATATGTCTTTAAAAGTGTTCTTTTTACAGAAGCATTTCTACCTAATCTTTTAACTTTCTTCCTTTCTTTGCATAAGAAATGGTAAATCTATCATGCCCACTTCATTGATCATGGAAAAAGAGGCTGGTGTCCAGTTTGACAAATTGTTACCAATGTGCTGGTTCTACCAATACATGTAGCAGAAGAGCACATATATTGCCATCTCATGTGGAGCTCTTATGTGCCACTCACTCTAGCAAGCACTTTAATGTATATGCATTTCATTTATTCCTTATAACAGTTCTACAGGCCTTTGTTTTTATCTCCATTGAACAAGAATGGAAACTGGGGCTCAATGAATTTCAGCAATTTGCTCAAAAATACAGAGCTGATAAAAGGCAGAGTCAGGATTTAAACCCAGGTCTCTGAGCCCTGCCTGAAATCCATGCTACTTCCATCACTGAGCATGGAAGAATTATTCTGTTTACTCACTACTGTTTGAAAATGGCATTTAAATGAAGCAAAAAGAAACATTTAAAATGTGTAGAATATATTTTTTAAAAACAAAGGAGATTTTTTGATATCTTCAAGTTTCATTATTCTTATTGACCTTCTTTGACTGACTTCCTTTTTCCTTGAAGTTACCTGATTCCAGGCTCTGCCTCAGCCATTCTCTTTCATCTCCAGTTACACTATCAGTTCCACTTTCTCATAATGGCAGCATTCTAGGTTGGTTTTGTATCACACAGTTAATCTGATGGAGCAGTTTAAAGCATTCTATATTACCAAAGGGGTTATGAAACAATGTTGTGTTTCATGGCCCTAATATGAGGGACATAAATCCTTAAACCACCAAAGCCTGGAGAATAAATGGTAGCAGCTGGGGATATGTAAAAGGAAAAGTTAGATTTTGCATGTTTTCCATGGAAGTTTTAAAAAATCAATTAGACAACTCATGCACTTTGTGGAAACACTACAATGTTATTACTGACATCATCTGTGCTGGTCTGTGCCACCTTGCTTCATTCCACCTAGGACTAGCCAGCTAGCCTGGCATCATCTCATTCCAACAGGGCCACTCCCCTTCATTTATTAGTATGTTTAACAATAGTCACTTGGGGAACTGTTTCTTATTCAATGTCTCCAGGGTTCAGCATTAAAGTTATGAGGAGAGAAGCAGCTAGTTCAGCTGGGTCTTCATGAAAGTCCAGGAGAAGCAAGATGAAAAGAAAGAAAATTAATGACAAAACAAAGGAGGAAAACCTCCCAGCAGAGAGACGCTGGTGAAAAGCAGTTTGCAACACTGGCCGATGATATATCTTGGGGAAAATTTTGCCACAAGTATTTGCTATAGCTACTGAATTTAATTAAAGTGGCCTTGTTGACCAAAACCACAATCCACTATTAAATGTTTGTGTGAAAAGCACTGGAAATGAGATACGTATTTTGTAATAACCATGACAAGCTTTTTAAAAAAGAAATAACAAACCTGCACGTTATGCACATGTACCCTAGAACTTAAAGTATAATAATAATAATAAATAAAAAATAAAAAAAAATAAAAAAAGAAATAAAACATGTTTACACAAAAACCTAAAAAAAAAAAAGAAATAAAACATGCTTACACAAAAACCTAAAAAAAAAAAATAAATAAATAATAAGTACATTCATGGGAAAAGGGTAGCTGCTGCCATATTTGCCACAGTGAGGGCCCTCTACTTGCTCCATCGAAGCAATTTACTTCAATTATAATTGGAATTTCATTTGGTTTTCTTTAGACACAATTATCTATTGAGAAATATTTGTTATATATATGCCAGATTCTGGGCTAGGGAAGTCAAGACATGTACACAAATAATTATAATACATGACGAAATGCAATTGCGATTAGAAGACTGTGAGCTATATTCAATACCAAGAATATAGCTCTTGGTATTGAATTACGACACCAAGAAGTAGAAGGCACTCTCTAGAAAGGATTCTTCACTGACTGTCAGACAGATGCCAGGGGAGGCCTAACTGCATAATAGCTAAGCACATAGACTTGGGAACCAGGCAAACCTGGATTCAACCTATCTTTGCAAATAATCAGTTGCATTGTCTGGGACAAGTTTATTGCTTCTCAAAGATATAATTGCCTCGTGCATAAAAGGGAGAAAAAATGCTGCTTACTTCACAGGTTGCTTATGAAGATTAACTAAAATAATCTACATGGTGCCTTGTCCACAGCAGTGCTAAAGAAATAGTCCTACTAGTATTATTGAGCTTGGTGTATCTGTTAGGATTATCTGGTTTAATCAATAGAGACTGACTTTGGCTAATATAAGCAAACAAACAAATAAAAAGAAATTGATTCGTACTGTCAACCAAGTAACAGAGAGGGGCTTTCTAATAGAAAAGATATTTATTTGGGAATAGAGCATTGTAATGGGAATATGCATGCTATAAGAAACCATGTGCATATCTAGGAAGGTAAAGGAAGACAAAGATTTCTAAAGGAAAAAATGAGGATTACATAATTATTTTAAAATAAGTATCCTTGTCTACGAAGATCAATAACAAGGATAATGCCAGTCTGAGGTTGGACAGGCAGTTGCTGGGCAGATGTCCTTGGAGATACATATAAAATTAATGAGTCTCTTTGGGAGACCACTGTCACCATTTTTCAATCCTGTATCACTTGTCTCAGATTTGCAATCCAGGGAAAAAGTACAAGATTGGCCTACACCTTTAACACATGGTTGGCTATAGCCACCCCTTGGACATGGAAAAGAAGGGGCAAAAAGTCAGAGAAATCTTCTTGAAAGCTATGGTGTTTTCTGATCAAGGGAAACAGAAAAGGTGGTATTCATGGTTGAGGAGTCTAATGCTGAGGAGGCAAAAGTAAACAGGCAGCAGCATCACTGCAAAAGCGAGCAGGAAAAAGTGAGGAGAGTGAGTGCCATCTGGAAAATTCGTCAGGGAGGAGGATCTGTGCTAAGTAGGATGAGTGCGGGCAAATTTTCCAGGGGTACCTGGAAAGCTAACAAGAGTTGTTCAGTGATGGAGTGATAGCAAGTTAGAAGCCACTGAAGAGATCTGAGGAAGACTAAATGGAAATGAAAATATATTTCTCACATAGAGTTTGGCAGGGCTGCAATGTGATCTGGAAAGGGGGAAAACAAAAAGCAGATTTGACTTCAGAATTCTGTATGAGATGATGAAGAGCTAGACTGAGGTGACTACATCAGGAAACGAAAAAACTAGGTAAGAGAGATGTTGCCTTTTTTCAGAGGAAAATAATTTTATAAAAGGCAACAGCATAGATAGAATCAAAATATCAAATAATAACAAGTGTTGAAGAAGATGTGGAGAAATCGGAACTCTCATACACTGTTCATGGGAATGTAAAACGGTAGAGCTTAATCATTGAGGTACAGTTCCTCAAATGATTAAACTTAGAGTTACTATATGACCCAGCAATTCCACCCCTAAGTATGTGCACAAGAAAAACATATTTCCACACACAAATTTGTACGCTAGTGTTTACAGCAGCATTATTTATGATAGCCAAAAATTGGAAACAACCCAAATGTCCATCAACTGAGGCATGAATAAACAAAATGTGGTATATCCATACAATGGAATATTATTTGGCCATAAAAAGAAATGAGTACTGATATGTGCTATAACATGGATGAACCTCAAAAACATTAGGCCAAGTGAAAGGAGTCAGTCACGAAAGACCACATATTGCGTAATTATATTCATATGAAAATTCAGAATATGCAAATTATAGATACAGCATATAGGTTAGTTGTTGCTTAGGGCTGGGGTACAGGGCACAGGAGAGCATGGAGCTAAAAATACGGAGTTTTTTTTGAGGTGATGAAAATGTTCTAAAATTAACTATGGTGATGGTTGCACATATCTGTGATTATACTAAAAACTGTTAAATTGCATACCTTAAGTGAGTGAGTTGTAGGATATATAAATTACATCTCAATAAAGTTTTTTTTTTTTTTTTTTAAGTCAACAGGGCTGGGTGCAGTGGCTCACATCTGTAATCCCAGCACTTTGGGAGGCCGAGGCAGGAGAATCTCTTGAGCCCAGGAGTTTGAGACCAGCATGGGCAACATAATGAGATGCTGTCTCTGCAAAACATTTAAAAATTAGCTGGGCATGGTGGCTTGTGCCTGTAATCTCAGCTTCTTGTGAGGCTGAGTGGGAGGATCTTTTGAGCTGTGATCACTGTGATTACAGTGAGCTATAATCACACCACTGCATTCCAACATAGATGGGAACAAGACTCTGTCTCAAAAAAAAAAAAGTTAACAAGGTGTGACAGTTTGGTGCAATGGGAAATGAAGTAAAGGAATGAGTCCAAGTCATTTCCAAGGTAACCTATTTGGGCCAGTGGGAGAAGGCAGCTTTAAACGTGTTTTCTCTTTAGTGACAGTGAAGGAGGCACATTTTTAATGAAGTGATCAGAAAACGGTGATGTGAGACTGCTTTTCCCACAGAAGGCCAGGTGGGGTCCCTACTTCTTGGGGACCTGGGCTTGTTTTAGAATGACAGAACACATCAGGGACCAGATTTCAGAGGCTGCTACAACCCCACAGAAATTTAGAAGTAGAAGGAAAGCTTCCACTTTCCCCAGAGAGCTCAATGGCAGGTCATTTATAATATAATATTTTTGTTGCTGCAGGACTTTCTTGAATTCTGTCTGTTGAATGCAGGTCCTGGCTGGCTTACCTCAATATCTGCATTCCCACCGAGTTAACTCCCTGTGTTGCACATAAGTTCTGCTCAATAATTCTTGTAGCAATTTCAAATGTAGATTTTTCACTTTTACTATTTTACCAAACGTTTGAAATACAAAGATAGTTATACCATCAGTTCATGCCTGCCCAGCCCCATCAGCATCGCCCTACAACTCTGCACATTTAGCTTGCTTTTTTGTGACTTTGCATGATCTGTATAGTTGTTCTTGTTGATTCTAAGACATTTATATTTGTGGAACAGTATCACACGTATTGGATGACTTCATCCTATGGGTTTATGGCATTTCTGGCCTTCTTCTATCTGGTTTTCCTTCTTTGTGACAAAATTCCAAGGGAAGCCAATAACTAATGATGCCTAAAGAGAAATGCGGGAAGCCCCACTTGGTGATCTGAAGATACTTGCTAAGTCAGGTCACTGACCAATCTCTACATATTGTGTAAACTTTGGAAACACACATCTATGTCATATCGGGTCTGTCATAAGGAGTGCTATAATGATTTTTCCTACTATAGTTGTGCTCCTTGACCAAAAAAATCACCTCTCTCTCTATTGAGGAATCAAGTAAATCTGCACGGTAATGAATGTTTCAAGGTCTGAACCTGGCACTTGATAAACATTGTCTTATTTAATTCTCAGAGATGAGGAAACAGTCCCAGAAAAGCAAAAGAACTTGTCCAAGGTCACTTAACCAGGATTTGAAACCAGATCTTTCTGTTTACAAAGATGGGACTAAATCTGAAAAGGCTACATACTGTCATTCCAATTTGATGACATTCTGGAAAAGGCAAAACCATGGAGACAGTAAAAAGATCAGTAGTTTCTAGGGGATGTGGGGAGGGACAGATGAATAGGTGGAGCACAGAGAATTTTTGGGGCAGTGAAACAACTCTGTATGATACTATATTGGTGGACACATAGCATTTGTCCAAACCCATGGAACAGACCATACCAAGTGTGAACCCTGATGTAAACTATGAACTTTGGATGGTCGTGGTGTGTCAATGTTAGGTTCATAATGATAGAAGCTACAAATGTATGGAGGTAGGGGGTATATGAGAAATCTCCATACCTTCCACTCAATTTTGCTATGAACCTAAAATTGTTCCAAAAAATAAAATATATTTAAAAAAAATAAAGACTAGGCTGGTAGCTGATCTGTTACAATGGCTTCAACTGCTTAATACTCCCATTAGTGTTATATCCTATATTTACGAACCACTTATTTACAAGGGTTAAATGCATTTGAGTGATAAGCCATCACTCAATAATGACCTTGAATTGTGGTAGTCTTCCAATGGATGCTAGGAGATGGCTGTGCAATAGTTCTCACAGCTGGGGTGTGGCCGCAACAGAACAAAATATAGTAACTCCCTGCCACCCAGGGAGGAAGAATCCTAAAAGCAGACCTGGTTTTCTGTCTCACTTTTCCAATAGTTGAATATTGACCAGCTCCAAACTCAATATTGCCAAATAATTCACTCACTTCTTTCATTTCAAAAAATCATGCTCATTTAAGAGGAAATATAATCCATATATTTCTGGTTCCTTTATACTTAGATCATCAACAATATGTTCTTTTGCAATAGGTGTCCAAATATCTTTTGCAATAGATGTCCAAATGTCTCTGGAGACTTTTTTTTTCCACGAGGGCAAGGAGCTGCATTTGGACAAGAGTAATCACCAAAATTCATAACTTGAAAATTCAAACCCATGAGGTTTAAATTGCAAACTTACCCAATCCTTAAACTGAAAAGACTCCAAAAAGCAATAATAACAAGGAGCTGGCAAGTATTCATACATGACAGCTGGAAAAGGGGGTGGAGTGGAATGAGAGAAGAGGACAATGACTGATGTGGACGCCATGGGGAAGCCAGGCTCTGCAGGATCCTTTGTCGAATCCAGGAGGCACGGTGTCCTTGGAGTCCTGATGTTCTTGTTGTGGAGTGAGCAAGGGCAGTAGCAGCCAGAAGAACACACCAGGCACCATGAGGGAATTCATGTTGGAAACAGAGCTAGGAGTTAAGGTCCATATTTTATATAACACTGAAAATCTACAGTTAGGCCCTGAGGCTCTTCTTTGTTCAAATGTCATATATAAAGGTCTCTACTTTTGCTAGCCTGTGACAGAATTTCAGTCTGGAATACAGATAAAAGAGTATGAGAGGCTGATTTTTCATAGTCAGTGGATTAAACAGTAACTCTTTTGATGATACCTATATAATAGAGTAACTTACTATGTTTATTTTTATCCTGATTTAGAAAAGACTAAGGATTTGCTCAGTTACAATAAATATCATCAAATGGAAATAAAATTTTATTAGCTTGAAAAAAACAAGAGTAATAAATTGTTCTTAAAATAATAATTGACGTATAAATATATCCTATCATTAATTGCAGAAATCTGACCAAGTGGGCATTCTCCTGTAGAAAAGTTAAAATTACATGAGTCCTAGTTAAAAGAATCATGTTAAAGCATTAGTTGTGGAAGTAACAATAAAAACATGCATGATGGGGTTCTGCTGTGACATCATGAGCCTCACAGAGACACAGGCAACATAGGCGAACATGAAATTATTGTGGCATAGACAAATTCCACACGGGGTGGTATGCCTCTGAGTCTTATATTACTCACATATATTGTTCTGTAAAGTGCTACTCCTGGCCTCTTTACCAAGGAAATATGTAATGGAGAAAAAGGGAGTTGGGGTGCATGAAGAAAAGAAAGCTCAAAGAGGCTCTAGGAACCAAGGAAGGCAGGAAGAGAAACGATATTTAATGCAACTTGAATGGTGTTTATCCATTTTGTTGCTTCATCACTTTGAACCCGTGGTCCTCAAGTACATTGGAATAGGAGAAGAGAGATTGTGGAGGAAGCCCACAGCTCCTAAGTTCCTCAGCCCAGAGGTGCCATACATGACTTCTACTTCTGCTCATAGTCTATAGGCCAGAACTAGTCACATGTCCCATCTTAACTGCAAAGGAGACTGGGAAATGTAGACAAGTTCATGGACAATTGGTGATCCCTAGCTGGTTCCGCCATAAGCACCTACCTATCTGTGCCTTACTTTGACATTCTTTCGGCCTCCTTGCTGTCATTTCTTGCTAATTCATTGAATTAGGTCTGGTATGTCTCAACAATTCCAAACTCCACAAAATGAGTCAACAATTGAGGGAAGTCACAGAAGGAATGATGGTACCAGAAGTCCACCACACAATACACACCATATCAGGCTTGAGCTGTAATGATGTAGAGCAAACAGAGAGCTTCCTGTCAGTGTCTCTGCATCATTTACGCCATCTCTGGATCAGGCAATGTGGAAATTGAGAAAAATGGTTCCAACAGATGCTCAATTCTCAAACACCTTTTCCATTTTCCTTTAAAGAAGGATATATTCTTTTTACTGGGAGAGAAGCCTGGCAAAGAGACTTCAGGTACAACTTAATGGAAGGAAAAACAAAACCCCTGAGGATGATGTGCAGGAATGTGTGGATGCAAGAGTATATAAGCATGTGCCACATATTCTGTGTGTCTCATTCATGCAAGAAGTTGGGCTGCAATGCTGCACAGGGTATACCCTTATGATGCTACCTCACATTGTCCAATGTTGTGAGCAAACAGAATTAGAGATCAGCAAGAAAATTATCCCATCACTGCCTGTCACCTCAGCCTGTACCACGAAAAGTCCCTGCTGCTACTGTAATGCTAAGTGGGGCCACCCTGAAAGAGCAGAGAGTGGGCCGGAAACAAGGAAAATGAGGCTCTGTGCTTTCTATCTGGCCTAACAAACATGGAAGCCAAGAGCAGTGGCAAGTAACCCAGAGCAGAAATCTGAAGGCTCAGGAATCCTGCTACCACCAAATGTTGACCTTAAAGCTATCTATATGTACTAGCCTTTGAATATATCCAGGTTTTGTACAGGAATGAGGTCACATGTATGGTAATGCCCCAAAGATACCACTTTGCCCACTTACTAGCAGAAATTCCAGTGTTTTCTGTCCAGGGATTCTCTGGCCTTAGATATCTTCCCAGTGATGTTGTCAACATGAATTAGAAATTTACTGCCATCACTAACACTACTCCTTCTAAAATGATTCTGGAATAGGCTCCTTGAGGCTAGTGAGGGCCAGGGCTGGGTGCAGAAGCTGTACATTCTTGAATGGCCCAACTTTTCCAATTTATTATATATATTTGATAAATGTGGGGCTTGCAGTACAGTAAGCTAAATGTTGTAGGGTTGGTTCTCCAGAAACAGGTGCTGAGATGGAGTTTGGGTTGCAAGATGTTTATCAGGGATCAATACCTATGACAGGAGGGGGTTAAAACAGGATTAGGTGGAGGGAGAAGTCAACAGCAATGTAGGTCAACCCAGCAGAGAGCTCTAGAGTGGGTATGGTCCTTTAGAGTTGTCCCAAAACAAATATCCAGGGTTTTATATTCCTGAAACAAATGGCCAGGCCTTGTTCAGTCACCAGATGCACAGTGCCCAGGATGGGCATGACTTTGGGCAAAGTGAGTCTCTGCAGCTGAGGCAAAACCAGAAGAAGCTAACAGCTGTAGACTGTTTCTGATTGCGCTACCCACCACTTGTCAGCAAATCCTTCCTTGAAGAGGGATCTCAATGGTTCATATCTGTGTCTACCACATTGATGGGTTAGTCCAAACCAAGGATGGAGGTATGCCACTTTATTCCTTGTCCCATTCAAGTCTTTTAATTTTCTCATCTCTTGAAAAGGAAGTCAGAATTGCAGACATGAGCACCTTTACAACATTGAGCCTGAGCTTGCCACTAACATTTATCCATCCATCCAGCAAGTAAGCATTTATGGAGCATCTATTCTGTGCCAGGCACTGTGTTAGGTGCTGGAGACTGAGACATTAATAATTGACCTCAAGGGCTACAGCCAGCTGAGCAGATACCTCATGGATGGGTTTCCCAGTCACATGGATTCCTTTTACTGTGGGAATAGCTTTGATGCACAGTGGGACCCTTTCATCAAACCCAATTGATCCAGTGTTGACACTCAACCCAAGCCGATGCAATCCAATTTCCTACTCTGGAATGTGTAAATTGTAGTGGAAACACTTGTGAATTGGGGGGTGTCGAAGCAAAGAGGCATTAATGGCAGGGCCCTGGAGAGAAGGTTCATGCACAACACATATCATTGTTTTAATATCAAAACAATGAAAATAAGTCACATACCCATTAATGTAAGATTAAGTAACTGGTCATGCAGCCATAGAATATATATAACCACTAAAATTATAATGATAACCTCTACTTATTTCCATGGTATATATCCATACCATGTTATTTGAAAAAGCAGCATTTAAATATGTTACAATGAAAAGATTCAATGCATATAAAATATCTGCTTATCGCTGGAGTATAGAAATTAAGCCTGTGATTCACTTTCTTCTTAAAAATCTTTTCTCAACCTCTGGATCTTCTGCAACAAACATAATAAGGGCAACATATTGTCACTTTTAATAAGGGCAACATATTGTCACTTTCAGATAATAAAAGGAAGCTTAACAGCTTGTTCATTAAACCCCTCTTTGTGCCAGCTCAGATGCTCTCAGCTTCGTCTGTCTCAGGCCCCTGGCCACTTATTCCCTTCCATCTTCACTGCAATGACTGACTCTGTGGAGCCTCCAGCAACCTGAAAACCCTGGCCTTTTGCTCACAACTCGGTCCTCTTGACTTAGTTTCCAACTTCCTTAGTACTGATGAGTCATGGAACCAGTCAGTGCTTACATGTGTACAACTCAGAATGGGGAAGTAAAGGAGCTGCTCGTTTCATTTAGGAACAACCTTGGTGACCAACAGGAATAAATTCTACCCTTCTCTCAGAAGACAGTCCTGTGAGATTGCGTGATCAGCTGAGTTTGCCACCAGCCTCTGAGCTGGTGATGCACTGTCCGGAGCTGCACGCCCCGGCCATAGCGAATAATAATTGAGGATTAAACGCCTGAGCTATATTCATTTCCACCCCACACCTTCTCCCTATCTTTGCCTTTTTTCCCCTGTACTAATACCTCATTAAAGATGGCGCTCTTCCCGCTTCTTCTTCACTCACTTTTCCCGCGCCCGGAAAATTGTTACTTAATAGCGCAAGCGCAACATGACGGGGAGAAACCGAAACTAACCTGACCGGAGAAACCGAAACTAACCTGGCCACGCCCTCGGCAATGAGATCATTTCCGCCTTAGCCCAACCCCTTCCCTTCCAAGTGTATATAAGGCAGTGCATTACCGCCATTAAACGAGACTTGATCAGAGCACTGTCTTGTCTCCATTTCTCGCGTCTCTTGTTCCCCAAATTCCCACCCCCTCCTCCAGGGCCTGCTCTGACTATCCCGCGGGCCGGGATAATGCACTTTCACGTTGGTTTTCCTGCCCACCCCTTCACCATCTCACTCCTCTCCTCCACATTCCTTTCCTGACATTGCACTCTTTAATAAAGCACTAGTACATAAGCTCCTCCTCAGGCTCTGCTCTTTGGGGAACCCAGCCTAAGATGGTTTGTTTCTTAAGTTAGAGCAAAATGTCTCAGGAGCAAAATTTGCCATGCAGCAAAACAACCAGTCATGTGCAAATATTTTGGCTGATCCAGGACCTCAAGACTTTTGCTGTGTGGAAAGAAACTCCCTGCCCCAACCCCCTACCTATCAAAAGCAAATCTAGATTCTGCCCTGGTAATTAGAGCTTTGATGCATGCAAATTTTCCCTAATCCCATTCCTTTCACTCCAACCAAGAAGCTAAGAGTAGAGGAAGTACTTATATCATTTTTTTCCCCAAATCAGAATAATGGAGCTATTAAGTATGTTTGTGTTTCTTCTTTTAAGGTGGGGAACTCCAAATATAGAGAGCAAGAAATGCTTCCACATCCTCAACCTTCATCTGGTATCTGGTATCCAATGCAGAAACATTGCTCTTGTTGTTCAGTCAAACATCTGGCTTCTGAACACCTACCAGAGCTCTTTCAGATGTGCCTTTATGAGGAATTCTATTGGGTCACAGTGGAACCATGCTAAATGAAAACGAAAGTCTATTACCCCAAGTGCTATAGTTTACAATTCCAAATAGATTGTTACCTACCAGACCAATGTGATGCACCAATGGAGCCTCTTGCAATAGGGCGTATTTTTAAGTGTCACTCATATAGTACAGCAATTGCTTTGCACCTAAATATATGATAATGAAGCTGAGTCACCTGCTGGAGATTGCATATGTCTCTCCCTCTTTAAGATATTGAAAGCAGTTCCATCTGAAGGTGAGGCACTGAGGTAGCTGTCCTTGGAATATAGCTATTGCCCCTGTTTCCAAAACAGCAGGATCAGCCCTTTGGTATCCCTGGTTGTTACATTCCTAGAACACCACCAGATACCATGATCCCTTGGAACGCATAGGGATTGGTTAGAACCTTCTGCTAACCTCAGCCAGAAGGTGAGGAGCCCATAATCTAGAGGTGACCTGGGATCCAAGGGACAGTGGACAGGATTTTTTTTTTTTTCAGAGGTAAGGGTTTCACTATGCAGCCTAGGTGGGTCTCCAACTCCTGGGTTCAAGCAATCCTTGCACCTCAACCTCCCAAGTAGCTCGCACTACACTGCACCCAGCTATAGTGGACATGATCTCTCAGGACTACCTAAAGCTATGGAAGCCTTAAGCTCTATGGTCTCCTTCTCCTTCCCCTCAATCATCCAACATTATAGAAACAGGAATCTCCCCAAAGAATTCAGCATGAGGCTCAGAGGAAATACTGAAAGATAAGAGAGCTTGTCAAATGTTAGGCTGCCATGGTGCCAAGGCATAGGCTGAGCCAGCTGTCCAGATGTTCATACTTGCATTTCTCCTTTGCCACATGCTCTTCCCTTCTGCAGCCAGGGCTCCTTTCAGGTTTCTGTGAACGGGGCCCTTCCTTTGAAAGGACATCTTTTCCAAACAGATGAAAGAAATAAAACAAGAGGCAGACTAGCTCCGTTTGCATGAAATGTCAAGAAACAGAGTAGTGTGGAAACCAGAGCACTGGACTGAGAGAAAGGCCACTTGGATCCAGCTCATCACTTCCAAAGAGAGACAGCTGTAAGCATCCTGGTAAGGCCTAAACCTCTTGGAACTGCACAGTTGTCATCTGTGAGGATGAAGGTATTATTGTATTTCAGAAGTTTTCAAATTTTTCCTTGTAAAGCAAAACACTTTTAATTCAACACTTTTTTTTTTTTTTTTTGAGACAGAGTTGTGCTCTGTCGCTGAGGCTGGAGTGCAGTGACACAATCTCAACTCATTGCAACCTCTGCTTCCCAGGTTCAAGCAACTCTCCTGCCTCAGCCTCCCAAGTAGCTGGGACTACAGGGGTGTGCCCCCATGCCTGGGTAATTTTTTTGTATTTTTAGTGGAGATGGGGTTTCACCATGTTAGCCAGGATGGTCTTGAACTCCTGACCTCATTATCTGCCTGCCTCAGCCTCCCAAAGTGTTGGGATTGCAGGCGTGAGCCACTACACTTGGCTTCAAAACATTTTTTTTAAAAAGAAAAGAAGAAAAGAAGCTGCTCTTGTTGAACATAGAAACAACCGAAAACTCCTGGCCTTAAGGATTGCTAAAATCCTTGGTGAAAAATACTTAGGCAAAAAATACAGCCCAAGGACTCCTCTCTTACACCTTACACCCTGTCCCCACAAACAGATGACACTTTGTCGACCAGGCACCTGCAGCATAAATTCAACCCTAGTGCATTTTAAAGTTGCAAAGTGATATTCAAATACCAGAACTACTATTCTGTTCTGGTAGAAAAGATGAAAAGTGATCTGTGCCACAGTTTGTGGCCATTAGTTTAAATACAGTCACAATGGGAGTGACTCTTGATGAACAGGAGAAAGTATATTAAGGAATCTTGTCCTAGTTGATATACCCTGAATTTGCATGATAGGAAATGGGTACACTACATGAATTCTCTAAGAGTTGAGATCCTTAGTTTCCTCAAGAATAACAGGGTTGACAAGGTCTTCTCTGCACTACAGGGCAGCTAGCTCTTCAGTCCCTGTGGGTCTTCTTTCTACCATTATAGATACCTTCATTCTATCTTGGCTCATCCCAACAGACCAAGAGTTCAGAGATCTCCTAGTTGAATGTCAGCAGTTTCTGACCTCTAAGAATCTCCTTCAGCATGATGCTGTTTGCTTCTGAGGGTTTGGTTTTCCTTAGACCCTGAAGAGAGGGTTAGGGAGATCCATTTCTGCCTCCTGATTTACCAGCTGATAAAATACAAAAGTGGAATTCTAGACATGCAACTGGCTGGGAACCATGAATATACTAATCTGTAGCATTCCTGGTATTATCCAAAAATGGAGAAAAAGGGTTTTCTACATGCCTCTTGGGAACTCAGTCTATCAGCACTGAATAAACTTCTTTGGAGCAAGGTGATACTAAAAATATCGAACTGCGAGGTAGCAGACTGGCTGGGGGAGGGACTTCCACCATTGCTGAGGCTTGAGTACGTAAATAAAGTGGCCAGGAAGCTCGAACTGGGTGGAGCCCACTGCAGCTCAATGAGGCCTGGCTGACTCGGTAGACTCCACCTCTGTGGGCTGGGCATAGCTGAAGAAAAGGCAGCAGAAACTTCTGCAGACTTAAACGTCCCTGTCTGACAGCTCTGAAGAAAGCACTGGTTCTCCCAGCATGGTGTTTGAGTTCTGAGAACGGACAGACTGCCTCTTCAACTGGGTCCCAGATCCTCATGTAGCTTAACTGGGAGACACCTCCTAGTAGGGGCCGACGAACACCTCATACAGCCAAGTGTCCCTCTGAGATGAAGCCTCCTGAGGAAGGATCAGGCAGCAATATTTGCTGTTCTACAATATTTGCTATTCTGCAGCCTCCGCTGGTGACACTTAGGCAAACAGGGTCTGGAGAGGACCTCCAGCAAACTCCAACAGACCTGCAGCTGAGGGACCTGACTCTTAGAAGGAAAACTAACAAACAGAAAGAAATAGCATCAACATCAACAAAAAGGACATCCACACCAAAATCCCGTCTGTAGGTCACCATCATCAAAGACCAAAGGTAGATAAAACCAGAAAGATGGGGAGAAACCAGAGCAGAAAAGCTGAAAATTCTAAAAACCAGAGCACCTCTTCTCCTCCAAAGGATCCCAGCTCCTCACTAGCAATGGAACAAAGCTGGACAGAGGATGACTTTGATGAGTCGACAGAAGTAGGCTTCAGAAAGTCAGTAATAACAAACTTCTCTGAGCTAAAGGAGGATGTTCAAACCCATTGCAAGGAAGCTAAAATCCTTGTAAAAAGATTAGATGAATGGCTGACTAAAATAAACAGTGTAGAGAAGACCTTAAATGACCTGATGGAGCTGAAAACCATGGCACAAAAACTACGTGACATGTGCACAAGCTTCAGTAGCTGATTCAATCAAGTGGAAGAAAGGGTATCAGTGATTGAAGATCAAATTAATGAAATGAAGTGAGAAGAGAAGTTTAGAGAAAAAAGAGTAAAAAGAAATGAACAAATCCTACACATAATATGGGACTATGGAAAAAATCCACATCTACGTTTGATTGGTGTACCTGAAAGTGACAGGGAGAATGGAACCAAGTTGGAAAACACTCTTCAGGATATTATCCAGGAGAACTTCCCCAAACTAGCAAGACAGGCCAGCATACAAATTCAGGAAATAAAGAGAACACCACAAAGATACTCCTTGAGAAGAGCAACCCCAAGACACGTAATTGTCAGATTCACCAAGGTTGAAATGAAGGAAAAAATATTAAGGCCAGCCAGAGAGAAAGGTTGGGTTACCCACAAAGGGAAGCCCATCAGACTAATAGTGGATCTCTTAGCAGAAACTCTACAAGCCAGAAGAGAGTGGGAGCCTATATTTGACATTCTTAAAGGAAAGAATTTTCAACCCAGAATTTCATATGCAGCCACACTACACTTCATAAGCAAAGGAGAAATAAAATCCTTTAAAGACAAGCAAATGCTGAGAGATTTTGTCACCACCAGGCCTGCCTTACAAGAGCTCCTGAAGGAAGCACTAAACATGGAAAGGAAAAACTGGTACCAGCCACTGCAAAAAAATGCCAAATTGTAAAGACCATCAAGACTATGAAGAAACTGCATCAACTAATGGGCAAAATAACCAGCTAACATTACAATGACAGGATCAAATTCACACATAACAATATTAACCTTAAATATAAATGGTCTAAATGCCCCAATTAAAAGACACACACTGGCAAATTGGATAAAGAATCAAGAACCATCAGGGTGATGTATTCAGGAGACCCATCTCACGTGCAGAGACACACATAGGCTCAAAATAAAGGGATGGAGGAAGATCTACCAAGCAAATGGAAAGCAAAAAAAAAAAAAAAAAAAAAAAAAAAAAAGCAGGGTTTGCAGTCCTAGTCTCTGACAAAACAGACTTTAAGCCAACAAAGATCAAAAGAGACAAAGAAGGCCATTACATAATGGTAAAGAGATCAATTCAACAAGAAGAGCTAACTATCCTAAATATATATGCACCCAATATAGGATAACCTAGATTCATAAAGCAAGTCCTTAGAGACCTACAAAGAGACTTAGACTCCCACACAATAATAATGGGAGACTTTAACACCCCACTGTCAGTATTAGACAGATCAACGAGACAAAAGGTTAACAAGGATATCCAGGAGTTGAACTCAGCTCTGCAACAAGCAGACCTAACAGAGAGCTATAGAACTCTACACCCCAAATCAACAGAATATACATTCTTCTCAGCACTACATCACACTTATTCCAAAATTGACCACATAGTTGGAAGTAAAGCACTCCTCAGCAAATAGAAAAGAACCGAAATCACAACAAACTATCTCTCAGACCACACTGCAATCAAATTAGAACTCAGGATTAAGAAACTCACTCAAAATCACACAACTGCATGGAAACTGAACAACCTACTCCAGAATGACTACTGGGTACATAATGAAATGAGGGCTGAAATAAAGATGTTCTTTGAAACCAACGAGTACAAAGACACAGTGTACCAGAATCTCTGGGACGCATTTAGAGCAGTGTGTAGTGGGAAATGTATAGCACTAAATGCCCACAAGTGAAAGAAGGAAAGATCTAAAATTGACACCCTAACATCACAATCAAAAGAACTAGAGAAGCAAGAGCAAACAAATTCAAAAGCTAGTCCAAGGCAAGAAATAACTAAGATTAAAGCAGAAATGAAGGGATAGAGACACAGAAAAAACCCTTCAAAAAAATCAATGAATCCAGGAGCTGGTTTTTTGAAAAGATCAACAAAATTGATAGACTGCTAGGAAGACTAATAAAGAAGAAAAGAGAGAAGAATCAAATTGATGCAATAAAAAATGATAAAGGGGATATCACCACCAACCCCACAGAAATGCAAACTACCATCAGAGAATACTATAAACACTTCTATGCAAATAAACTAGAAAATCTAGAAAAAAATGGATAAATTCCAGGACACATACACCCTCAAGACTAAACCAGGAAGATGCTGAATCCCTGAATAGACCAATAACAGGCTCTGAAATTGAGGCAATAATTAATAGCCTACCAACGAAAAAACATCCAGGACCAGAGGGATTCACAGCTGAATTCTACAGAGCTACAAAGATGAGCTGGTACCATTCCTTCTGAAACTATTCCAATCAATAGAAAAAGAAGGGATCCTCCCTAACTCATTTTATGAGGCCAGCGTCATCCTGATACCAAAGCCTGGCAGAGACACACACACACAAAAAAGAGAATTGTAGACCAATATCCCTGATGAATATTGATGTGAAAATCCTCAGTAAAATACTGGCAAACCGAATGCAGCAGCACATCAAAACGCTTATCCACCGCGATCAAGTTGGTTTCATCCCTGGGATGCAAGGCTGGTTCAACATACACAAATCAATAAATGTAATCCATCACATAAACAGAACCAAAGACAAAAACGACATGATTATCTCAATAGATGCAGAGAAGGCCTTTGACAAAATTCAATAGGCTTTCATGCTAAAAACTCTAAATAACCTAAGTATTGATGGAATGTATCTCAAAATAATAAGAGCTATTTATGACAAACCCACAGCCGATAACATACTGAATGGGCAACAACTGGAAAAATTCCCTTTGAAAACCAGCACAAGACATGGATGCCCTCTCTCACCACTCCTATTCAACATAGTGTTGGAAGTTCTGGCCAAGGCAATCAGGCAAGAGAAAGAAATAAAGGGTATTCAATTAGGAAAAGAGGAAGTCAAATTGTCCCTGTTTGCAAATGGCAAGATTGTATATTTAGAAAACTACATTGTCTCAGCTCAAAATCTCCTTAAGCTGATAAGCAACTTCAGCAAAGTCTCAGGATACAAAATCAATGCAGAAAAATCACAAGCATTCTTAAACACCAATGACAGACAGAAAGCCAAATCATGAGTGAACTCCCATTCACAATTGCTACTAAGAGAATAAAATACCTAGGAATCCAACTTACAAGTTATGTGAAAGACCTCTTCAAGGAGAACTATAAACCACTGCTCAATGAAATAAAAGAGGACACAAACAAATGGAAGAGCATTCCATGCTCATGGATAGGAACAATCAATGTCGTGAAAATGGTCATACTGCCCAAGGTAATTTATAGATTCAATGCCATCCCCAACAAGCTACCAATGATTCTCTTCACAGAACTGGAAAAAACTACTTTAAAGTTCATATGGAATGAAAAAAGAGCCCTCATTGCCAAGACAATCCTAAGCCAAAAGAGCAAAGCTGGAGGCATCATGCTACCTGACTTCAAACTACACTACAAGGCTACAGTAACCAAAACATCATAGTACTGGTACCAAAACAGAGATATATACCAATGGAACAGAACAGAGCCCTCAGAAATAACACCACACATCTACAACCATCTGATCTTTGGCAAACCTGACAAAAACAAGAAATGGGGAAAAGATTCCCTATTTAATAAATGGTGCTGGGAAAACTGGCTAGCCATATGTAGAAAGCTGAAACTGGATCCCTTCCTTACACCTCATAGAAAAATTAATCCAAGATGTATTAAAGACTTAAATGTCAGACCTAAAACCATAAAAATCCCAGAAGAAAACCTAGGCAATACCATTCAGAACATAGGCATAGGTAAGGACTTCATGACTAAAACACCAAAAGCAATGGCAACAAAAGCCAAAATAGACAAATGTGATCTAATTAAACTAAAGAACTTCTGCACAGCAAAAGAAACTACCATCAGAGTGAACTGGCAACCTACAGAATGGAAGAAGATTTTTGCAATCTACCCATCTGACAAAGGGCTAATATCCAGAATCTACAAATAACTTAAACAAATTTATAAGAAAAAGTCAAACTGTATAAAAAAGTGGGCAAAGGATATGAACAGACACTTTACAAACGAAAACCTTTATGCAGCCAACAGACACATGAAAAAATGCTCATCATCACTGGTCATCAGAGAAATGCAAATCAAAACCACAATGAGATACCTTCTCAGGCCAGTTAGAATGGTGATCATTCAAAAGTCAGGAAACAACAGGTGCTGGAGAGGATGTGGAGAAATAGGAACACTTTTACACTGTTGGTGAGACTGTAAACTAGTTCAACCATTATGGAAGACAGTATGGTGATTCCTTAAGGATCTAGAAGTAGAAATACCATTTGACCCAGCCATCCCATTACTGGGTATATACCCAAAGGATTATAAATCATTCTACTATAAAGACACATGCACACGTATGTTTATTGTGGCACTATTCACAATAGCAAAGACTTGGAACCAACCCAAATGTCCATCAGTGATAGACTGGATTACGAAAATGTGGCATATATACACCATGGAATACTATGCAGCCATAAAAAAGGATGAGTTCATGTCCTTTTCAGGGACATGGATGAAGCTGGAAACCATAATTCTAAGCAAACTATCACAAGGACAGAAAACCAAACACTGAATGTTCTCACTCATAGGTGGGAACCGAACAAATGAGAACACCTGGACACAGAGCAGGGAACATCATACACTGGAGCCTGTCGTGGGGTGGGGGGATGGGGGAGGGATAACATTAGGAGAAATAC
Organism: Macaca nemestrina; assembly: GCF_043159975.1. Lineage (NCBI taxonomy): Eukaryota > Metazoa > Chordata > Mammalia > Primates > Cercopithecidae > Macaca > Macaca nemestrina. Next base: position 64,412,977 of record NC_092130.1, read on the forward strand.
CTAACGTAAATGACAAATTAATGGGAGCAGCAGATCAACATGGCATATGTATACATATGTAACAAACTTGCATGTTGTGCACGTGTACCCTAGAACTTAAAGTATAATAAAAAGAAAAGAAATTGAAACTTAAGTACAATATGATTCATATAGGTTGCTATTATTATTATCATTATTATTTTAAGTATGAACTCAGATGACTCAACTTGAACTAAAGATTCCCAGCAGCTCAGGAGCTCTGCTATGAGATGAATGTCCATGAAACGCTCGGGCCGACAGTTCACATCTTCTCCTTCTGCCCTTCCTCCCCCTGCGCCAGTGTGCAAGTTGCTCAGAACACTCAGCTGTGAGCATCTCTCAGTTGTGAGCTGACTCTTCCTAAAATAACTGGAACAGTATATATGCTTTCCACATGGGATGTCAGTGCTCTTCTTGCATTTTTTTAAAGCCTCAATCTTGATATTTTAATTTATTTTCCATTTCATTTCTATAAGACTTTCCTGGTTGTGAAATGTTAGAGTGGTCAGTTCATGTTTCATTAACTTTTCTTCAAGCCTATCGAGATTTCTAGTTTGCTAAGGACATGTGGATATGGCTAGGCCCACAAATGTTGGCTGTGCACTGACTCTTTCTAACAAAATTCAAGGGTAATTCCCATTGTGGTGAGAAAGGCATGTCTGACTGACAGGAAGAGGGAGGGAAAGGGTGAAGCTGAAACATAAGCAACTTCCCAGGAGCGGCAGTATCTAAGGGATGCATTAAGAAAGAGGGACTGCTGGCCAGGCGAGGTGGCTCACGCCTGTAATCCCAGCACTTTGGGAGGCTGAGGTGGGTGGATCACGAGGTCAGGGGTTCGAGACCAGCCTGACCAATATGGTGAAAACCTGTCTCTACTAAAAATACAAAAATTAGCTGAGCATGGTGGCAGGCACCTGTAATAGCTACTCAGGAGGCTGAGGCAGGAGAATTGCTTGAACCTGGGAGGTGGAGGTTGCAGTGAGCCGAGATTGCGCTACTGCACTCTAGCCTGGGCGACAGAGCGAGACTCCATCTCAAAAAAAAAAAAAAAAAAGAAAGAAAGAGGGACTGCCAAGAACATGGTGCACTTGTTAGTCCCATAGGAGCAGAGCACAGCCAGCATTGTTACCTCTGGATAAGAACATGCATGAATTCAGAGGCCAGGAAGTTCCAATTTCTTCAAGAATTAACTTAGAGAATCCTAAGGGATAAGAGTCTGGCCATACAGTTCCAGGAAGAAGCTCCAACATCTGTTCCATCTGTGCCTGGGCCCAGACTGGGACACCATGAAGCCAACTGGCAAAATGTATTATTTCGCCTGGCCAGAAGATTAGCATCTTTAGAAATGTAAATTCTCCTTGACTTTTCTCCCTATTCCGTGTGTTGTTTTCATTGTTGGGTTTTGTTTTTCTTCTTGTCAGATTTTCTTCCTAACTACTTCAAACCTTGACCTTGGACACACCTCAAAAAGAAAAATGCTGCCACCACAGATTCTGTGAGCCTGGAAGATGGTAGCTTTGGGAGGCAGGGAAGAGAATCAAGAACAATCAGACAAATTCTGATCATTCTACTGTTACTTAGAAATGGGTCTAGATGTGTTATATACACTTGAATTTCATCTCATTAAACTCCTATAGGATCTGCCTGGATCTTTCCACTACTATAAAAGTGCCTTAGTGGTTGGGCCGGGTGCGGTGGCTCATGCCTGTAATCCCAGCACTTTGGGAGGTCGAGGCAAGTCGATCATCAGGTCAAGAGATTGAGACCATCCTGGCTAATACGGTGAAATCCTGTCTCTACTAAAAATACAAAAAATTTGCCGGGCATGGTGGCGGGCGCCTGTAGTCCCAGCTACTCGGGAGTTTGAGGCAGGAGAATTGCTTGAAACTGAAAGGTGGAGGTTGCAGCGAGCAGAGATCACACCACTCTACTCCAGCCTGGGCAACAGAGTGCGACTCCCTCTCAAAAAGAAGAAAAAAAAGTGCCTTAGTGGTAACAATGATGTGATGAGTAACACTTTACCTTTATCATTTCTACCCCAATTATGGATCCTTTATGAATAATCACACCTTCACTTAAACACAGCTGTTTTGCTTCTGTAAATTAAGAATTAAATTGTGTTTCCTTTTCATCTTTATCCCTAGTCCTAGATTTGATCTATTGGTTTTATAAATTCATAATCATAGAAAATTCATTTTATCAAATTTGATTTGATCTATTGGTTTCATAAATTTATAATCATAGAACTTTGACAGTCTATGATTATCTACGGGCAAAAAACTTCGAATAAGGTGAAACCTTCAAGATAATGCCCTGATACTTACAATGGTTTTCACATTCCACCTGCTAGTAAAATCTTAAAACACTCCTTTTAGCAAGACCAATAGCAGAATAATATTGAATCCCAGAATGTAGGATTTCCTGAAAATTACATGCCAGTCATCTGAGTTAATTAAAATGTTAAGACACATGCCCCACCATACAATAGAAACCCAAAATGAAGGCCAGTTGAAGAGTAAAGGAGTTATTTAATATTTATCTCCTTTCTAGTTCATTTCTATTTGGGTTTTTTTTTTTTCTTGGAAATTTGCATGTGTGACCTCTTACTCAGATGTTTGCAAGCTTTTGGCCTGGTGCAGGAGGAGAGCATTGACAGGGAGGGAGATGTGGAGGAGGACGAAGGCACCAGGAAATGGCAGTGAGGCTCAGACAATGGTTTTGTTGTTTGTCCCTGGACTCTGATGATTTCTGAAAACCATTGCATCTTGTTGTGAGAGCATTGTCAGTTCATAGGATGAATAAAGTTTTCTTCAAGGTCATATATTACTTCATAGTGGAGCTGGGGTTCTGTAGTCCCTGTGGTGTCTAACCACAGAGCTTTGTACACAGGAGACATTACAGAAATGTGTATTTGCTAAATGTAGGTGAATTCCTGAAAGTTGTGTGTGAATTACATCTTTATAAATTGAATAATACTTTTAAAACATACAGGGGGCATATTTAAAAGAATACTGCATTGGATCATTTTGTAAAATGAATATCTACCTCAATTTATCTATTTTGCCAGCAGAATTAGGTTTATCAGGTTTCCTTAAAACTAAGGATGAAGGATGGGTGCAGTGGCTCACGCCTGTATCCCAGCATTTTGGGAAACTGAGGTGGGCAGATCTCTTGAGGCCAGGAGTTCGAGACCAGCCTGGCCAACATGATAAAACCACATCTCTAGTAAAAATACAAAAATTAGCCAGGTGTGGTGGTGCACGGCTGTAATCCCAGCTATTGGGGTGGCTGAGGCAAAAGAATCCCTTGAGCCCAGGAGACGGAAGTTGCAGTAAGCCGAGATTGCTCCACTATACTCCAGCCTGGGCGACAGAGGGAGACTGTCTCAAAAAACAAAAACAAAAAGTGAGTATGAAAATCTTTTGTTCCTCATCTGCAACATGAAGGGCTTAGACTCTTGGGTTGATCTTGATTATTTCTACCAGTACTAAAGTTCTGCAGTTTAAAAATCTACCTCCAATTAACATAAAATTTTGAAAGGTGAGAGATCTGGCCACCTTTGCTGCTTTGAGTTGTAGGAGAAGAAAAATAAATTTTTCTTCAACCCTCATAGGTTCTTAGTTAGAACAGCTCCCTGTAACAAAAGGCAGATTAACCAGAGAAAAACAAGCAGATTTTATATATATATATATGTATTTCATATATACGTGGGAGACACCCAGGGAATGAGTAGTTTTCAAAAAAGTGGCTTTGAATTCCAGCTAAATAGCATCATCAACAAAGAATAGTAAATTTTTAAGTAGTGACAAGGCAAACTTAAAGGATTTTGAGCCCGTAGGGGTGGCAATGCCTGGAAGGCAAATGAATGCCTCCTCTATCAAGAGGAGGACAGGAAAAGGTGAGAGAGAGAGAGATTCTGTTTCCTGAGGCCTGAAGTGCCTCAAGATTATAACAAAAGACTATAACAAGTGTAACAAGGGCTATGGGAGTTATGAGCCAGGAAATTTGGACAAAAGCCTATTTCATATATGTATGATGATTATATATATACACCTACATAAAATATATAATATATATTATGATTATACATAATCATAGTATCACAATAAGCATATGTATACATATTTCTCTATATATCCAGTTGTATCTATATTCAGCTAAACATGAGTTCCCACAGATGTCTCCAATTCTAATCCATTACGACATATTTTGTAGATGATACAACCATGGAGAAGTATGAAGAGAACCTGATTTTCCCCTTTTCTACATAACTCACTTTTCCTATCAATTTTCTTACCTTTGAAATTTAGCAACTCCACCAGACCCTGTACTGGAGTGAATTTGTGTATATATGGGCATATATATTTTTTTCTTGCATCTCACGGGCCCTTTCAGCCTGCAGATTCAAGATTTTGTTTACATCTACAAAGTTTATTTTAAAAAAATCATATTCTTAAATATGTTTGGGGTTCTATTTATTCAGTTCCGTACTTTAGAAATACTAATTGTGTGACTGTTGAAGTTCCTTTATCTTCCATAATTATCACATTCTCTAGAATCAATTTTTATGTCCTTTGTTTTTTTTGTCTCATTGTATGATTTTTCTCAAGCTAGTTTTTTCTTTCGTCCTAATCTTTCTTCCATTCCTCCCTTCCTTCCTGCATCTCTTCTAAAGTATAATTATTTTTTCTTTTATTTCTTTTTGAGTTCTCCAGGTCTTTTTATTTTCTTCTCTCTTATGTTCTTTAAATTCTCATGTCTGTTCTTCGAGTTCTCTTTTTAGAGAAATCATGCTATCCAACATTTCTTTGAAACTCTACAGAGCTTAATTAATTCCTATGTCTTTGAGCGCATTTTGCTCTTTTCTTCTCTCACTCCTTTTTTTGGTGGTATCTATGTATATGTGCCATGTTATTCGTTTAAAATCATTGCTTATATTGTCAACTGGGGTCAAAAAATAGTGTGAGGAGGGGTGAGAGAGTGACCCAGGGCAGCTGTCTTCTTTGTCTCAGATTATTTCAATAATAACTTATCTTATTTTTTTTGGAAGCATGTCTTCTTTTAATTTTTAGATGTTAGCATTCAAGAGGCAATGTGGTGCCCCAAGCTTGAAGACCTAGGCTCTGTGTGCTGGTATCCGAAGAGCAGGTCTTCAAATGTGGATTCATGTGATCTCCCCAGACAAGAAGGCTTGATGTGGGTGAGGGCGCACATCAGCAAAGCTCTCCTTCAGCCCCACGGCCTGGCGTCCTGTGGTTCCTAAACTGTCTCCAGGATTCTCTGCTTCTCCCCCGGGCCATCGACATCCTTAGGCATGACCACACTAAAATATTTTTTTAGATAAACCTTTCTACAACGTAACAATTCCTTGCAAGAAAATGTTTCCAGCTAAAGCTCTTAGAAGGTAGGTTTAATTTTCGCTTTTCTCCCTCACTTTGCTTTCACGATATTTCAAGCATGCTTTAAGTTTGTGGCCTGGACTTAAGACCATTTCTTTATTTTATTGAAGATAGAGGGTTTTTTTGTTTTGTTTTGGTTTTGGTTTGCAGCAGTGGGAGGATCTTTTTGTTTCTGTCCTATTATTGTTAGATTTTTGAGTGAGTTTTGAGGAGAATGATGTACTAAGAACGCTTATTCAATTATGTTTAAGTGGAACACACAATGATTTCTTAAGTGTTTCTTTTCCAAATTGATGAAGCTAGATAGTCAAACACTGGTTGAATGTGCATTTATCAAAAAAATTGTCAATGTGCTTACAAACTTTCAGGGAATAACATCAGAACTCCTCAGCCTAATTTTCAAGGTCTAGTTTGCTTTTCAAACAACACACCCACCACTCCGTCTCTGCAGCCTTCCACTCCTGAAAGCCTGATCTTTCCTTGCTTTAATAAGCCAATTCATTCCAGCTTCGGTATTCTTGCTCACATAATGCCAGATGATCTCATATATATGACCAGCCCTGAAATAAGTATGGCGATTTAGCTTGTTAGTTATTTTTTATATTCACTTGATGACAAAGTAGATTAAATGAGGGGAAAAGGCTACTGTAAAGGTTACCACAAAATTGTTTCTATTTGGCTGCAAAATCTGGGATTCCTGCATTGAAAACTTCGATGGTCATCAAACCAGAGATAGGTAGGGCAGCATCCTCCCCACTCTGCAAATGGAAATTGAATCCCTGGATTTTTAATATTCCTGCCTGACTGTTAATTTACAGGGAACTCTCATGGATAGTCTACATTCTTTGTAAATTAGTAAATCCTCTATTGAGGATATTTTCATCTTTGTAGATGCAGCCCACAGAATACAATAAATCATTTCATTTTTATTTGGTAATGTGATCTTTTTGAGCAATGAATCCTTTGTATATAAGTCAGAAGTTTATTGAGTAAAAAGGAAATGTCTTAATAGTATTAACACTTTTATCATCATGGCATAAATAAGCTTTGAAGTTTCACATTAAGAACTTTGTTCTACTATATTTAGTGGTATTAAAAAGTAATGGAGGCCGGGCGCGGTGGCTCACGCCTGTAATCCCAGCACTTTGGGAGGCCGAGGCGGGCGGATCACAAGGTCAGGAGATCGAGACCACGGTGAAACCCCGTCTCTACTAAAAATACAAAAAATTAGCCGGGCGCGGTTGTGGGCGCCTGTAGTCCCAGCTACTCGGGAGGCTGAGGCAGGAGAATGGCGTGAACCCGGGAGGCGGAGCTTGCAGTGAGCCGAGATCCCGCCACTGCACTCCAGCCTGGGCGACACAGCGAGACTCTGTCTCAAAAAAAAAAAAAAAAAAAAAAAAAAAAAAAGTAATGGAGGGACCTACAAAGCAGGCAAGCTTTAGGAAAACATTTTAAGGTTTGCAGAATAATTTAAACTTAATTTTAACAGAAGATGGAATTCTTTGGGATTTTTTGGGGTGAATAAAAGCAAGCATGCAAGTGCTAGGTCAAAAGACATGGCATTTATGGTTGGAGACTAAGTACTATTGCTTTACAGGCCATTCAAAGATAAGCCTTGTGGCTAAGCATTGCATAAACTTGACCTTGGCTCACAGATTTTAGCTGCCATACTTTACTCTTCCCATCTCAAAAGAATAACCAGTCATGATTACCATGACCGAGCTGCTAGGAATGACTAACACCGTTTTTCCTGTTTATTTACACTATTGGGTCATGTTATCTTAAGGAACACTGGATAACTGTGTGTAATGCCAGTGACTCCTTGGCCATCAGTGGAACACAGTCAGTCTGAACTTGCATGTGTGCCACATGAATGTTCCTGATCACCATATGCAGCTGTGAGACACTGGTCAAAGCAGCATGGCATGTTTCTAATAAGCCTGTATGTTATTATAATACAGAACATACAGTCATAGTACAGAACAGGTCACTTACCTTCGTTCACGCCTGCTGCCCTTTGTAGCCAACTCCTTCCCCTATTCCCAACCTTTGATAACCACTGTTCTTCATCCCTATAGTTTTGTCTTCCCCAGAATGTCATCTGAAAGGACTCATACAGTATGCAGCCTTTGGGGTCTGGTTTATTTCAATTAGCAAAAATGCATTTGAGATTTCTCCATGTTGTTGGATAAAATCACTTAATATTCATATTCATATACCACACCTGCACAGTTTAGATTCTGCTCTGGTGAATCCCTTGAATACTGTTATTAGCTTTTTTATTGCTGTATAACAAATTACCATAAACTTACGGGCTTAACACAATTCCCATCGTAACCTCAAAGTTTCCATGGTCCTGGAATCTATCCTCTGCTTAAGGTCTCACCAAGTTGCAACCAATGTTGTCCAGGGCTACAATCTCATCTGAGGCTCATGATCCTCTTCTAAGCTCACTGGTTGTTGGCAGAATTCAGTTGGCAGAATTCCACTACAGGATCAAGGTCTCTGTTGTCTTGCTGGCTGTCGACTGAGCATCTCTCTCACCTCCTCGGCTATCCTCAGCTGCTGCTTCCCGCCATGTGGCCCACTCTACAACATAGCTGTTTGCTTCTCCGAGGCTAGCAAAAGTATGTCTCTCTTGCTTCAAATCTCTCCCTGCCCCAAATGCCTGGACCCTATCCTCTTTTTTAAAACTTGTCTGATTAGACTGGATCCACCCAGGAAAATATTCCTCTTTGTTAATTCAAAGTCAACTGGAACCTTAATTACATCTACAAAAATCACTTTACCTTTGCCACATAATGTAATCTAGTGACAGAAGTAAAGTCGTATCGTATTCCCACATCTTGCCCACACAATGGGGAGGGGATTATTCAGGGTTTGTACACTAGGATGCGGGATCTGGGGGACTATCTTAAAAATTCTACATATCATAATATCCTACTCCTTCCTATCTATTTAAATGCTTCTCAAAATCTCTCTCACATCCCACTTCTTTACAAAGTCTTTCAAAGCTCCTTTTCGTAGCTAACAAAATTGAGGCTCAGAGAGTATATGCCAGTGACTCCACCGATTAACAGCAGAGCCAATACTACAGAGTTATTTCACCTCTGTAGCCCTCACTTACTGCATAGCAAAGGCAGGCATTTAATGTGAAAATTTCTCAGGTGTCCCTGGCTCTAACAGCTAGAGATGCAAGTGGGATGGCTCCACTATGAGAAACTGGGCAGGTCACTGTGGGGGAACAGAGCAGTTCAACTTTCATCTTATTGGCATATTGTCATACCAAGAAAAATTGTGTGTGAACCAAAATTTCAAGAGCTTCAGAAAAGGAGCTTGAACACCAATGATTTAGCCTAGCCTCATCTTATGGATTAGAAACATAAGGACCTTTCTTACTCAACATGTCCAATTCTGGGAAGTGAGATGAAAGCCTTAATTGAGGGGTTGATTTGAGTCAGTACAGAGAACAATGGGCTTCTCACACAAGTAGAGCACAGATTAGGTGTGAAGATGTCCATGTCCTAATTCTTGGAATTTGTAAGTGTTGCTTTATATGCTAAAAGGTGCTTGGCAAAAGTGATTCATTGAAGGATCTTCAGGTGGGGAGATTACCTTGGGTTATCCTAGGGGGTTCGATGTAATCACAGGAGGCCCTAGAAGAGGGAGGCAGAAGATCAGAGAAAAAGAAGACAATATGAAGAGAAGCAGAGAGAGATTTGAAGATGCTATGCTGCTGACTTGGAAGATGGAGAAAGGGGCCATAAACCAGGGAATGTAAGGAACACAGCTCTAGAAACTGGAAAAGACAAAGAAAACATTTTCCCTTGGAGCCTCCAGGAACCAGCCTTTCATTTTGCCTTTAGAGCAGTGAAACTGATTTTAGATTTCTGACCTCCGGCAAGAGAATAAACTTGCCTTGTTTCAAGCTGCTAAACTTGTAATAATCTGTTTCAGCAATAGGACATTGATATGTTAGGCACTGGGGAGAAGTGTATGTCCTGGGGATATGTTAAAATAGAACAGGGATTCTCAAACTTTTTTGACTGCAACTTTTGATAAGGAATACATTTTACATCAATATCCAATATTGTCAGAGGTGTGTGAACCAGAGCAATTCCATCTTAAATAGGAGCTGGGTAAAATGAGGCTGAAACCTACTGGGCTGCATTCCCAGACGGTGAAGGCATTCTAAGTCACAGGATGAGATAGGAGGTCAGCACAAAATACAGGTCATAAAGACCTTGCTGATAAAACAGGTTGCAATTGTTAGATATGAGGTCTAAATTTCTTTTCAAAGAATCAATGTCAGTACGTTCAATTCTTTGCCTACTTTTAAACTTAACTTCCTCGTAAAGCAACCTTTTTCAATTGCCTACTCCACCCTGACTCATTCCAATTACCTGCTGCACCCTGATTCATTCCGATTACCGGATGCACCCTGATTCATTCCGATTACCGGACTCACCCTGATTCATTCCGATTGCTTGCTCCACCCCGACTCGTTCCAATTACCTGCTGCACCCTCATTCTGATTACCCGCTCCACCCTGATTCATTCCAATTACCTGCTCCACCCTGACTCATTCCGGTTACCTGATGCACCCTGGCTCATTCCGATTACCTAATGCACCCTGACTCATTCCGACTACCTGCTCCACCCTGACTCATTCCGATTACCTGACGCGCCCTGGCTCATTCCGATTACCTGCTCCACCCTAACTCATTCCGATCACCTTATGCACCCTGACTCATTCCGATTACCTACTCCACCCTGACTCATTCCAATTACTTGCTCTGTCATAACCATTTTTCCTGCCAAACCACTCACCCTGTCACCCTCTTTAAATTAGCCAGTCAGAACTAATTTAGCCTGTGCGGTCTAACCCTGGTCAATAGGGGAACCACACAGCAGCAGGGGCCACGTGTGTCAGGGATAAGAACCCCTTCCCCTCCCTTGTCCAAGTGTGCACCCACCATTGCTCCATCTGTAAGGGTGCACCCTTCTGTAGAAGTACCTTGCCTTGCTGAGAATTAAAAACAAAAATTTATATTCGAGTGCTATTTCTTTTGTGCACCAAAACCTTATAACACAGTAAAAGAGCCAGCCAAAACTCACCAAAACCAAAATGGCAACAAGAGTGACTTCTGCTCGTCCTCACTGCTACAATCCCACCAGCACCATGACAGTTTACAAATGCCATGGCAACATCAGGAAGTTACCCTATATCGTCTAACAAGGGGAGGCATGAATAATGCACCCCAAATAACCATAAAAATGGGCAACCACACATAACTGGAAGCAAAGCACTCCTCAGCAAATGTACAAGAACAGAAATTATAACAAACTGTCTCTCAGACCACAGTGCAATCAAACTAGAACTCAGGACTAAGAAACTCAATCAAAACCGCTCAACTACATGGAAACTGAACAACCTGCTACTGAATGACTACTGGGTACATAACGAAATGAAGGCAGAAATAAAGATGTTCTTTGAAACCAATGAGAACAAAGATACAACATACCAGAATTTCTGGGACACATTTAAAGCAGTGTGTAGAGGGAAATTTATAGCACTAAATGCCCACAAGAGAAAGCAGGAAAGATCTAAAATTGACACTCTAACATCACAATTAAAAGAACTAGAGAAGCAAGAGCAAACGCATTCAAAAGCTAGCAGAAGGCAAGAAATAACTAAGATCAGAGCAGAACTGAAGGAGATAGAGACACAAAAAACCCTCCAAAAAATCAATGAATCCAGGAGTTGGTTTTTTGAAAAGATCAACAAAATTGACAGACCGCTAGCAAGACTAATAAAGAAGAAAAGAGAGAAGAATCAAATTGATGCAATAAAAAATGATAAAGGGGATATCACCACCGACCCCACAGAAATACAAACTACCATCAGAGAATACTATAAACACCTCTACGCAAATAAACTAGAAAATCTAGAAGAAATGGATAATTTTCTGGACACTTACACTCTTCCAAGACTAAACCAGGAGGAAGTTGAATCCCTGAATAGACCAATAGCAGGCTCTGAAATTGAGGAAATAATTAATAGCCTACCAACCGAAAAAAGTCCAGGACCAGATGGATTCACAGCCGAATTCTACCAGAGGTACAAGGAGGAGCTGGTACCATTTCTTCTGAAACGATTCCAATCAATAGAAAAAGAGGGAATCCTCCCTAACTCATTTTATGAAGCCAACATCATCCTGATACCAAAGCCTGGCAGAGACACAACAAAAAAAGAGAATTTTAGACCAATATCCCTGATGAACATCGATGCAAAAATCCTCAATAAACTACTGGCAAACCGGATTCAGCAGCACATCAAAAAGCTTATCCACCATGATCAAGTGGGCTTCATCCCTGGGATGCAAGGCTGGTTCAACATTCGCAAATCAATAAACATAATCCAGCATATAAACAGAACCAAAGACAAGAACCACATGATTATCTCAATTGATGCAGAAAAGGCTTTTGACAAAATTCAACAGCCCTTCATGCTAAAAACGCTCAATAAATTCGGTATTGATGGAACGTACCTCAAAATAATAAGAGCTATTTATGACAAACCCACAGCCAATATCATACTGAATGTGCAAAAACTGGAAGCATTCCCTTTGAAAACTGGCACAAGACAGGGATGCCCTCTCTCACCACTCCTATTCAACATAGTGTTGGAAGTTCTGGCTAGGGCAATCAGGCAAGAGAAAGAAATCAAGGGTATTCAGTTAGGAAAAGAAGAAGTCAAATTGTCCCTGTTTGCAGAAGACATGATTGTATATTTAGAAAATCCCATTGTCTCAGCCCAAAATCTCCTTAAGCTGATAAGCAACTTCAGCAAAGTCTCAGGATACAAAATTAATGTGCAAAAATCACAAGCATTCATATACACCAGTAACAGACAAACAGAGAGCCAAATCATGAATGAACTTCCATTCACAATTGCTTCAAAGAGAATAAAATACCTAGGAATCCAACTTACAAGGGATGTAAAGGACCTCTTCAAGGAGAACTACAAACCACTGCTCAGTGAAATAAAAGAGGACACAAACAAATGGAAGAACATACCATGCTCATGGATAGGAAGAATCAATATCGTGAAAATGGCCATACTGCCCAAGGTTATTTATAGATTCAATGCCATCCCCATCAAGCTACCAATGACTTTCTTCACAGAATTGGAAAAAACTACTTTAAAGTTCATATGGAACCAAAAAAGAGCCCGCATCTCCAAGACAATCCTAAGTCAAAAGAACAAAGCTGGAGGCATCACGCTACCTGACTTCAAACTATACTACAAGGCTACAGTAACCAAAACAGCATGGTACTGGTACCAAAACAGAGATATAGACCAATGGAACAGAACAGAGTCTTCAGAAATAATACCACACACCTACAGCCATCTGATCTTTGACAAACCTGAGAGAAACAAGAAATGGGGAAAGGATTCCCTATTTAATAAATGGTGCTGGGAAAATTGGCTAGCCATAAGTAGAAAGCTGAAACTGGATCCTTTCCTTACTCCTTATACGAAAATTAATTCAAGATGGATTAGAGACTTAAATATTAGACCTAATACCATAAAAACCCTAGAGGAAAACCTAGGTAGTACCATTCAGGACATAGGCATGGGCAAAGACTTCATGTCTAAAACACCAAAAGCAACGGCAGCAAAAGCCAAAATAGACAAATGGGATCTAATTAAACTAAAGAGCTTCTGCACAGCAAAAGAATCTACCATCAGAGTGAACAGGCAACCTACAGAATAGGAGAAAATTTTTGCAATCTACTCATCTGACAAAGGGCTAATATCCAGAACCTACAAAGAACTCAAACAAATTTACAAGAAAAAAACAAACAGCCCCATCAAAAAATGGGCAAAGGATATGAACAGACGTTTCTCAAAAGAAGACATTCATACAGCCAACAGACACATGAAAAAATGCTCATCATCACTGGCCATCAGAGAAATGCAAATCAAAACCACAATGAGATACCATCTCACACCAGTTAGAATGGCGATCATTAAAAAGTCAGGAAACAACAGGTGCTGGAGAGGATGTGGAGAAATAGGAACACTTTTACACTGTTGGTGGGATTGTAAACTAGTTCAACCATTATGGAAAACAGTATGGCGATTCTTCAAGGATCTAGAACTAGATGTACCATATGACCCAGCCATCCCATTACTGGGTATATACCCAAAGGATTATAAATCATGCTGCTATAAAGACACATGCACACGTATGTTTATTGTGGCACTATTCACAATAGCAAAGACTTGGAATCAACCCAAATGTCCATCAGTGACAGACTGGATTAAGAAAATGTGGCACATATACACCATGGAATACTATGCAGCCATAAAAAAGGATGAGTTTGTGTCCTTTGTAGGGACATGGATGCAGCTGGAAACCATCATTCTTAGCAAACTATCACAAGAACAGAAAACCAAACACCGCATGTTCTCACTCATAGGTGGGAACTGAACAATGAGATCACTTGGACTCTGGAAGGGGAACATCACACACCGGGGCCTATCATGGGGAGGGGGGTGGGGGGAGGGGGGAGGGATTGCATTGGGAGTTATACCTGATGTAAATGACGAGTTGATGGGTGCTGACGAGTTGATGGGTGCAGCACAGCAACATGGCACAAGTATACATATGTAACAAACCTGCACGTTATGCACATGTACCCTAGAACTTAAAGTATAATAAAAAAAAAAAAAAAAGGGCAACCAGCAGCCCCCGTGGCTGCTCTGTCTATAGAGTAGCCATTCTTTTATTCCTTTACATTCTTAATAAACTTGCTTTCACTTTGCACCACGGACTCGCCCTGAATTCATTCTTGCATGACATCCAAGGACCCTCTCTTGGGGTCTGGATCCGGACTCCTTTCTGGTAACAATATGAATAAACATACAGTTGTGTACACACACAGAATAAAAAATTTCTTGCAAATCAGTATTATTCCACAAAATGTATTGACATTTTCTGTATTATTTTATTCTATTCCATTATTTCATTTTTTAAAAAATGTTGATTAGGACCCACTAAATAGATTGCATAACCCCTGAATGAGTATAAAACACTGGCATTCAAGGAAGAGAGTAGACTCTGAGAAGTGTAGACTGGGATCCAACTGAAAGGGGCTTTAAATGTCAGCCTCTTGACAGCATATGATAAATGCCTCTTAGTAGCTGGTTGGTGCTACTACTTCATAGTTGGTGCCACTGCCATCAGGGCTCTAATAGAGTACAGACTATATACCAAGTGTTTCTCTAGAACTCTGAATTCTCTCTGTCAGTAGTTCTCAACTGAGGTTGGCTTTGCAACCCAGAGAATGTTGGGCGTGTCTGGAGATATTTTTGCTGTTACAACTTGGAGGGTGTGCTGTTATTGGCATTTAGTGGGTAGAAACCAGGGATGCTGCTGCTAATCATCCTGCAATGCACAGGACACCCCCCAACAATGATGAATTATCCAGCCCAAAATGTAAGTGCAGAGGTTGAAAGATCCTGCTCTAGCTGGATCTTCTCCCAGTCAGTTGTGTCCAGCAGTAGTTCAATCTCTTTTGAAATCGTTCCCCAGCTGTGTCTTCCCTGTGCTCCAAAACTATGCCTCTACTACCTGGTGTAAAACATTACAAGCTCTTATGAATTAGGTTTTTGATAAGTGATGACTGCATTAAAAAGAGTTTATTATACAGTGAATCTGAAAGTGGTGATTGTGGATATGTGCAAAAGATCATCTTGGCACATGGTGGCCTATTCCAGGTTGCCACTGTCAGTCAACTAAACAAACAAATCTGCAAATTGTTTCAAATCTCCAGAACTGCAGGGTAGCTAATATCTGTCATCTAAACATACATTTTAGGTTAGTAGATTTTACTGCAATCACATTTAAAGTACATTTAAAGATCATTTGAACAGGGCATAGGTAGTACTAGTCCAGTGAAAACTGAAAAGATAATGACTTCCACATTATAAAGCTGTTTAGAAGCTCTTTTTGCTCAAAAAATAATTTTACCAGTGTCTCTAATCCTATATGGCCCATTGTAGGGCACTAGAAGGCAGCTTAAAGGTAGAAGGAATAGTCAGTAACCAGCGTCTGTTGTTTCCACTAATAACTAGCATAAAATATACCTCATGCTTGGGAAATAATATCTAATTAAAGCCATCGAGGGACAACTTTCTGGGAGGCCCAGGCCACATTTCCAGGGCCAGCTCGTTGGAGTGGGGGTGGGGACAGAGTGGTGGTGGTTAGTGTCAAAGGATGGAATATGAAAATAATCTATTTTAGCCTCCATATTGAGAGGAGAGGTCTTTGAAAAACAAATGTAACATGTATTGCTAATAATCCTAGAATAAAAGTTTTTTAGGTTTGTGTATAGTATCTCTTCTAGTTTCATTGGAACATGAAAGAGCCTATAAAAATAAACTCCAGGAAGTGGAAGATAAACTACAAAGGGAGTTTTAAACGTAATAATTAGAACCTCTGCCCCTTCAAACTAAAATAGCTTTACTGTGGAAAATACTCTGATCTTAATATCTGTGTTGCAATATGCAGTCTCTCCCCAACCCTAAGAGAGACTGGAGTGGTGGTGAGGAAAGGTCTTAGCACACCAAAATTCAGGAGCTTGAATAGTTAAGAACAGTATCAGAAAGACAAGATTCCAGATGAGCATGTTTCAAGGAACAAACAATTGAAAGTGAAAAACTATTTAGTAACCAGTGACTTGTTCCTTCTGTATTTGTATGGTCTTACTGCTGAAGCAAAGGCATATAAGTTAAAAGAAAAAAAAAAAGCTACCATTTTATGAAATGCTGAACTTCTTTGTGTTTGGCACAGTGCTAAGCACTCTATATGGCATGTAATCATCACAATAGTTCTATGAGGTAAGTACCACTGGCATTCCCATTTACAGATGAGTAAACAGGCTTACAGAGATTATTTGGTTTCATTAAAAGACGAAACTAGGTTTAGAAATCAGGTGTTTTTGACTCTAGAAGCCATGTAATGAATCACCCTGGGACATGCAGTACATGGAATTCTTTCAAGCACTGTCAATGGTTTATTTTATGATGGGCTCAAAGTAAAGGGAATTGTTATGGTGTGGATGGTTGAAATGAGAAATATCAGTGAGTTTCTTTTTTTTCTTTTTTCTTTTTTTTTTTTTTGAGACAGAATCTTGCAGTGTTGCTGGGCTGGAGTGCAGTGGCACAATCTCTGCTCACTGCAACCTCCGCCTCCTGGGTTCAAGCAATTCCCCTGCCTCAGCCTCTCGAGTAGCTGGGACTGCAGGCGCCCACCACCAAGCCCAGCTAATTTTTTGCATTTTTTAGTAGAGACGGGGTTTCACTAAGTTGGCTAGATGGTCTCAATCTCCTGATCTCATGATCTGCCAGCCTCGACCTCCCAAAGTGCTGGGATTACAGGCATGAGACACCGCACCCAGCCGTCAGTAAGTTTCTTTTTATTTTTTTCCCAGTTCTATTCATTTTACTAAGCAATCTATTATAGAAGCTAGTTATAACATGGAAACTATATTTCCCAAATCCTGTGATCTTACACAGGTAGTTACCTAATATATAATAGGTTATAATATATACATACATATATATATGTAGTGGGTAACTTGATAGGTTATATATAATATATATACACACACATGTATACATACACACACACACACACACACACACACACACATATAGTGTGAGGAGGTAAAGTAGGTTAAATATTTTGGTTCTGGCATCTTACTGAGTGAGCTGTATTGTCAGTAGTAGCAGAGTCCTAATGAAATCTGTCTCCAAAATGGCGTGATTTCCACTAGATGAGCCATTATAGCTACTATTTATGGTACTCTGAAAGACTCTTTTGGTCAGACTTCAGTAAGCTGTGGAGTAACAGCGGATGCGAACTCCTTTCTTTGCCTACTGGTCTCCTGATTTGAGGAGCCAGAAGAACTAGAGGGCAGCTGTAGACTAAAAGCTAATATGACTCTTGTTCTGCTTAAAATCTGCATTTCCTTTTTGGGAACCAAGACTTCTATACCCATAGATCCTAGACTTGTGAGGACCAGAAGCACAAATTTCCCAAGCAGATCACTGGGAGAAGTGGGGCCGCTCCTACTTTTACCTCTTGGTGCCTGGACCTATGGAGTCTACCTACTGGAGAAACAGCACCATAGATTTGTTATGATTTAGGGTATATGTTACATCCTGTAGAATATGTCCCCCTTCACAAGGTTTCATCTCCAAGCTGGTGTTCAGGTGTCCCTTTAAAAGGCCATTTCATTACTCCATCCAGCAGCTTCTAGGTTTCGTGGCTTGTGACAAGACCAGTCTCACTGATCTATATTCACTGCTGTACCTCCTTTGTTGTAAAGTGAATTCCTTGGTCCTTTGTGAGGTTAGGTAGGATCCTAGGTAGGTGGATCAAACCCTTTGTAGGTCCTTGGATAATGAGGATGGCTGAGGCCATGCAGCCAGGAAGGGAAAGTTCATACCCAGAATATGTATCAATTCCAGTCAGAATCAATTTGCTCCCTTTTCAAGATGGCCAAAGTTACTTGACACCAAGTGGTTGCTTGGTTTCCTCAAAGGAAGGTGCTGAATCAGGGGCTGAGCCTTGCTCTCTGTTAGTGGTAGATGGGATATTTGACATAAGCAGTAGCTTAATCAGCCTTGGAGAGCAGGAGCCCCTGCTGTTAGGCCCATGTGCAGCCTCCATCCCCGTCACTATGGCTTCTCTACTCATGTTCCTATTGTGCCAACACTGCAGTGGCCAATAACAGAGGCAGACTGACATTCTGGTGAGTCATTCTGTCTATTCCATTGTGTAAGCACCTCTTTTGTGATAGATGCTCTCTGTCAGGTAACATACGACTCAGACTTTTCAGATACCAAACAAAAAGAAAGATTTTACTTTCATGTTTATTCCCGTAGACTCACCCACATGCCTTTTACCCAAACCTCCTTGTTTCTGATCTTCTGATCCGTTAACTAACCAGCCAAGTCATTAGCTATGCTTCCACATGTAGTTTTACCTTGGGCCGCTTTTACTTTCATACCCAGTGGACGCCCATGTGTACAACTCAAAAGTTCTGCCCATTGGAAGGGTTTCTGCTCACCATTGTCTTACCCAGGAGCTGAGGGAAAGGCATTGGTCAACAGTGGAAAATGAAACTTGGGCCAGGACTTGTGCAGCTAATGTGTGCACTCTGGCCCCCTTCTTTCCCATGTACACCACTTCCATCTTACTAGAGATTGTTGCTAGGTCTGCCTAGCCTTATGATTTTGTGGGCTGGACAGATCTCAGGTCAGTTCTGGAAGCATGATCACTTGCGTCAACCAGGGCGCAGTAGCACCAAGGACTTGTTTTTCAAATGGTTTATAATTTTCTACTGTGGGTGTCATGTCTTGGTCGCAGAATTCTAGGGGGCCTACGTTGCTATTCTCCAACTGGAACATGCCCAGAAACACCACATGACACCTTTTACCATCACTGACAGCTCCAATATCATTGAGTGTGTTAGGAAGTATGGTCCAAGAGGCAGAATCACTTGCCTTGTAGCCTGGACCTGCTGCAGAGCCCTTTTTTGTGGAGACTCATTCAGAGCTGGATGCTATTTGTGTAAATGGGTTGGAATAGTGTTCTCTGTATGAAATATGCTGCCTCCAAAATCTGAAGAGGCCTACCAACCACTGTGCTTATTTCTGAGTGGGGAAGTCATGAAATACAACATTCATTTGACAGGGATATCATAGACCACTGGATCCCAGGCCCCTGAATCTTTATAGTGTTTCTCTCTCAACCACTGAGGGAGTGTATCTTATCAAGGCCTTTGATATGTTTGTAATTTCTTGTTCGTGCAGTCTAAATCACACAATTTTATCAATATGTGGACTAATGTGATATAATATCCAGAGGATCCAGATCCTTTGACTATATTATGAGGACGGGCAGGTGCATTAACATTTATAGTTAACTGTTGTGCATCCAAAGTGAATGTGAACTTTCTAGACTTTCCTCCTACAAGGGATGGGAAAGAAGGCATTTCCCAGATCAACGGCCACATACCAACTATCTGAGAGCCTTATTAATCTGCCCTAACAAAGATGCTACATCTGCCACAGCAGCTATAATTGGCCAATTTGCAGTAGTCCACTGTCATCCTCTAGGATCTATCTGTAGAGAGCAGACTGGTCGATTAAGTGGGACATGATGGAGACCACCATTCCTGAATCCTTTTAGGTCTTTAAGCATGGCATTAATCTCTTCACTTGTCCCCAAGTTACAATTCTTACTATCCTGGCTAAGAGTGGTGTAGGGGCAGTTTCAAAGATTCCACTTAGTATTCCTTTCTACTATATCTCTTATCCCACAGACTAGGGAACCACTGTAAGGTTTTACCAAACACTCATACCAGTTAGATATATTCGAGGATAAGGAAAATATCATAACCATGAGGTAGACCTGTGGACTCAATATAAACTAGACCTGGGCCAGGACTAAATGTATTACCTAGCCCTCATATGTTCCCAGTGTAATGGGGGAAGGGGCAATGACGATGCTTGGTCCCTGGGAATCAATGGTAACTTGGAAACTGTGCCCAGTAATTCCTAAAACATTGGGTTTTCCATTACCCAGTGCACAGTTACCCAAGTAAGTCCATTTAGGGGAAGCCCTGGGAAAATAATTAGCTTACGCATTTGGGTGGTATTGCAGGGTCCTTCCTCCTGGAGATTTAGCATTTCTGTTAATCAGTGAGTTCTGGATCTGAGAACTGGCTCAGAACCAGACACTGGAAAAGAGTTCATGACTTTTTATTGCAGCAGCTGCTCTCAGCCTCCTGATGATCCATTCTTGATTTCTTTTGGTTGTACAGATTAGGCAATGTCTTTACTGGCTGCCCATCTATCTTACATCTACTGAAGCCATGTTCCATTAAATATCTCTATAGCAAACTGCAGACCATAACACGTGAATGACACTCTGACCTTGCAATTCATTAAGATAACTTATCCACTTTGCTCCCGGCAGCGAAGTGCACAACCTGACCTCTGTTATTTCAGGACCCCATCATCCCTATTATTATCAGGGCACCCAGTTCTGTAACATTTCCCACCCTCAAACCCGGCCTTCAGAGGACAGCCACTTCTGAGCTTCTGAATGATGCTGATGCCCCTTTAAATAGCACGTTCTTTATTGTTTTGGTAAATAGTCACCTCTGGGCCTTCCTGTCCTACACAGTACATTCACTCTAGCACACATACTTCTCGGAGCCTTTTGATCCCTTGGCTGCATTGGTAGTTCTCATTATACTTCACTTAGCTGGGCCAAGCTAAGTGGCTCAGGCTTTCTCCAAGCTTCCCAAAATTACCCTAGCCACGGGTTAGCACTGTCTTCCCAGAGTATTATATCTTTTATCATTGGAAAGTGCTTAAATATAAATAACCTCTCATCCAACTTTATGTTCCTTCCCCATTGACCCAGAACCCTCAGGATCCAGGCCCACTTACACTCTTCCAGCTCCCCCAGGTTCGCTTTGACAAAGTTCTGCAGCCAAACTTGAGCCCTGGGGCTGCTCCTCAGCCTTTCCTGTCCTCCAGCTGCAGGAGATCAGTTTTCATATGCTGCCAAGGAGGCCCTCTGGCCTTCATACATAGCCTTACTTGGTGATTCATTACTGTCAGCATTTCTCTATACAGTGATTACCCAGAATAGCCATCCAATCCCATGCTCTTTATAATTACTGCTTCCCTTGGACTTCTCAAATGCCTGAAACATTGTATCAGGGTTTTCCAGCATCCCATCCCAACTCACCACCAGTGAAAGTTTCCACAATTATATTGTTATAGCATGCAAATGGTTTTACTGCCATCAGTAATAGGGTCCTCTATTGCCAGCCTGACAATGCTGATCCAGCTCCAAAATGTCATTTTACAGTCTGCTTCTGGCTGGGCGTGGTGGCTCACGCCTGTAATCCCAGTACTTTGGGAGGCCAAGGTGGGTGGATCACATGAGGTCGAGAGTTCGAGACTAGCCTGATCAACATGGTGAAATCCTGCCTCTACTGAAAATACAAAATTATCTGGGCGTGGTGGCACATGCCTGTAATCCCAGCTACTACGGAGGCTGAGGCAGGAGAATCACTTAAACTTGGGAGGCAGAGGTTAGGGTGAGCCGAGATCACACCATTGCACTCCAGCCTGGGCAACAAGAGCAAAACTCCGTCTCAAAAAATTTGCTTCTTCAGACCATTCTTGGCAATAACTGCTTTGATGAGCTTCCCTGAGAAACAGACTGAGGTGGATTTATGTGCCCATTTACTAGAGTATGCCACTGGGATCAAAGTCTGTGAGAGTCTGAAGGAAGTAGGATAGATCAGAGGAGGAGTTAAATTGCAGTGCAGTCACAATGAAGGCCTCAGCTGATCCCATGGGTAGCACTGGAGCTGATGGAATGGCCTTTCAGAGCTGTTGTGCCTTAGCCAAAGGCACCAAGCTTTTATCACTTGGATACGGGACGTCCTTGTGAGGAACCATGGCTTTGGGTGAAGCAGTTCTTTCCACCTGGTGGCAGTTCTCAGAGCAACTCAACTGAGTGCTCACTGCCAGCAGCTGAAGAAATGAGTGCCTCAGTCCTGACAGATGCACGTAAGAGCAACCACTACAGGTGCCAACATACTTTCTCCTTAGTTTACCCCACAATCCACATACCCAGCCTCAGAAGAACAAATATCACACACATTATGATTACTGAAAACAATTGTGGACAGCAGGTATTTAGTGGTGTATTGTCAAGTGTTTTAGAGTTATGTGAAATAGTTCCCTCTGGATCATTATGCCACAACTCATGGCATAGTTCAACACATTTGCTCTGCTTTCAATTTTTAGAGGGTACATTTTCAAAATTTAAATTGTATGTTACTAAGTATGTAAAATATTTACATGGTTCCAAAACAAAGTACATTCAGACAAATCTAGATTCTATCCCAAATCTTCTGTCCTGTTTCTTCCCTCTTATACGTTTAAAAAAATATGTACAGTTGGCCAGGCATGGTGGCTCGTACCTGTAATCCCAGAACTTTAGGAGGCTGAGGTGGGTGGATTGCTTTGAGCTCAGGAATTCGAGATCAGTCTGGGCAACAAGGTGAAACTCCATTTCTACAAAAAATACAAAAATTAGCCGGGCATGGTGGCATGCACCTGAAGTCCCAGCTACTCAGGAGGCTGAGGTGGGAGAATTGCTTGAGCCTGGGAGGTAGAGGCTGCAGTGAGCTGAGATCATGCCACTTTACTCCAGCCTGAGTGACAGAGTGAGAACCTGTCTCCCTCCACCCCCCCGCAAAAAGTATAGTTTATCTTTCTATGTAAAAAATATACAAAACATACATACTCATTCTCCCTTTTTCTTTATTGAAAGCACATTGTGATGGTTAATTTCATCTGTTAACTTAAATGAGCCATGGGGTATCCAGGTATTTTGCCAAACAGGTGTTCTGGGTGTTTCTGTTGAGTGTGTTTTTGGATGAGATAAACATTTAAATTGGTGGACTGAGTAAAGCTGATTCCCCTCCCTAGTGTGGGTGAGCCTCACCCAATCAGTTGAAGGCCTGACTAGAACAAAAGGTCTGGCCTTCCTGATCCTTCCCAGAGTAAGAGATAATTCTTTCTTCTTCACTGCTTTTGAACTGGGGCACTGACATTTTCTTGGCTTTGGACACGAACTGAAATATTGGCTCTTCCTGAGTTTCCAGCCTCCTGGCCTTTGACTGGAAATGCATCATCAGCGATTCTGGGTCTTCAGCTTGCGGACTCAACCTCAGATCTTGGGACTTGTCAACCTACTTAATCATGTGACCCAATTCCTTATAAATTATATATATATATATGTGTGTATATATATAACCTATAAAGAAGTATATATATTTCTACATATATCTTTTCTCTGGAGAGCCCTAATATGCATTCCATATGTACTCTCCTTCCTCTTTGCTTTTTTAACCTAACACTATATTCTAAGAATCACTTTGTAGCAATATAAAGAGATATTTCTTATTCCTTTTGGTAGCTCCATAGGACTCCATAATATGGAAGTAATCTAGCTTTTCCATCAGTCTCCTTCTGACAGACATTTAAGTCATTCCAGTTGTTTGCTATTGCAACTAGTGTGGTAGTTACTACAATTTATTCAACTATTTCCATACTGGTGGGCATTTAATATATCTCCAGGTTATTTTTTT
Organism: Macaca nemestrina; assembly: GCF_043159975.1. Classification (NCBI taxonomy): domain Eukaryota; kingdom Metazoa; phylum Chordata; class Mammalia; order Primates; family Cercopithecidae; genus Macaca; species Macaca nemestrina. The sequence continues at coordinate 64,436,661 of NC_092130.1, forward strand.
TTTTTTTACTTTACAAAAAATTTCATATAATAAATGCCTTTCTATACAAATAAATCAAGAAGTGCTATATAGAGTTCCCAAATGAGGTCATGGGTTATGTGTGATATGTGTATTTTTAATTTTGTTAAATTTTTGCAGAACTTTTTTTAAAAAGTAGTAGTACATCACATTCCCACTATCAAAATATGAGAGCTCACGTTATCCCATTATCTTTTCTAGTACTGGATGTTGTCACCTCTGCTAGTTTTTGTCAATATGACAGGAGAAAATAAAATCTAATTGTTCATTTGCATTCCTTGACTACTAGTGAGGTTAAGTATCTCTACATATTTATTGGCCACTGAGATTTAGTTTCCTATGACTTGCCTATTTCTATCCTTAGCATATTATTAGATTGTCTTTTTCTAATTTGTGAGCCCTTGGTATATCAGAAATATCAACCTTCCTTTTCAAATTATACTAATTAGTATGCGGACCCACAAAAAATATCTTAAACCTTGCTATATACTATGGCAAGATAAAGCTCGCTCTCTTTGGGCATTCTACGTATGCTTAAAAGGCTGTGAAGTGAACTTCTAAAAGCTACAGTATCTGGTTCATATTTATCCTAACATTCGATAAGCCTAGCTGTCTTAAAATATACATTTCTGAAAGGAAGAGCCTCCCTCTCACCTCAATTTTATTGTATCAAATATTAAAGTCATTTTCAAGTAAAAAGCTATTTTCACTAATATAAAGATTGAAATTACAGTTGCCCCTTGCACACGGGTTTGAATTGCACAGATACACTTATACATGGGTTTTCTTCCACCTCTGCCACCCCTGAGACAGCAAGACTCCTCTCCTCCTCAGCCTGTTCAATATAAAGACAATAAGGATGGAGACCTACCATGATCCACTTCCACTCAATGAATAGTAAATATAATAATATATTTTCTCCTTCTTATGATTTTCTCAATGTTTTCTTTTCTCTAGATTATTATTGTAAGAATACAGTATATAATACATTTAACAAACAAAATATATGTTAATCAATTGCTTATGTTATTGGTAAGTCTCTGGTCTGGTAGGCCATTAGTTATTTTTGAGGAGTCAAAAGTATATGCAAATTTTAGGCTGTGTAGGGGGTCAGTGGTCCTAATGCCCATGTTGTTCAAAGGTCAACTATCAATAAACTTACAAAATAATCGAGATAAATAATAATGTAAACCTACATTGTATTTCTCAAATTTACTAAAATGTGTGTGTTTGTTTATTTATTTTGAGACGGAGTCTAGCTCTGTCGCCCAGGCTGGAGTACAGTAGCACGATCGTGGCTCACTGCAACCTCCACCTCCTGGGTTCATGAGATTCTCCGGCTTCTGCCTCTCAAATAGTTGGAACTGCAGACGTGTGCCACCACACCTGGCTAATTTTTTGTATTTTTGCTAGAGACGAGGTTTCACCACGTTGCCCAGGCTTGTCTCATATTCCTGACCTCAAGTGATCTGCCCACGTTGGCCTCCCAAAGTGCTGAAATTACAAGTGTGAGCCACCCCACCTGGCCATGTTCTTTTCTAAAGAGCCATCTTTCCTTGAACTTTTCATTTTCCTGTTTCAATCTAGGCTAATTGCCCGTTAGGTATGCCATAAAGCTATGGTTCTAAGATTCACCAACATCCTGTGACTTTCCTTCATCTTTCTCCTGTGCTGTATATATTGGTTACTGGATCTCTTGATTTTTAAAAATAATGTATTCCTTTACTTTGGTGGTGCCAATCTTTCAGTAGCTTTCCGAGAAAGAGGGCATGAGAAATGCATCTTTTGAGACTGCATGTATGAAAACATACTCATTATAACTACATATATACCTGAATATTTGTCTGGCACACAATTTTGGGTTTAAATGATTTATCCTCAGAATTTTGAAGTCATTTCTTTCTCCTTGTCTTTTGGCTTCAAACGTTGATTCCTGATCCTCTGTGACTTGCTTTTTCCCTCCCTCTCCACAGATTTTAGAATCTTTTAGAATCACAGTGATGTCCCTTTGTGCTATAGTCTGAATGTGTGTGTCCCTCAAAATCTGTATGTTGTATCCTAATCTCCAATGCAATAGTACTAAGAAGTGGAACTTTTAGGATGTAATTAGGTCATAAGCTTGGAGCCCTCATGAATGAGATTATATTGCCCTTATAAAAGAGGCCTGAGGGAGCTCATGTGCCCCTTCCCCATGTGAGAATGCAACAATAAAATGCCTTCTATAAGAAATGTGCCTCACCAGGCACTGCTGGTGCCTTGATCTTGAACTTCCACCCTACAGAACTGTGAGATACAAATTTCTGTTGTTTATAAGCTACCTAGTCTATGGTATTTTGTTATAGCAGCCAAAATGGACTACTAGACACTTGGTATGGTTCTTTTTTTCATTCACTGCTAGGCAGCCTAATGGGCCCTTCAATCTGAAAACTCATGTTCTTATGATCTAAGCAATCTTTAAAAAATTTTTTCAGGGGGAAATTTTCTTCCCTGTATTTTCTGTGTTGCTCCCATCCCTCCCCCTGAATTTCTACTGGTCAGCTATGGAATTACCTGAAGTGATCCTTTAATTTTACCTTTTATTTTCCATCCATTTGTCTTTTTCTTCTTTTTGGAAGTCCTCCCAACTTTGTCTTCCAATCTTCCCATTAAATATTCAATTTTATAATATTTTATATTATATCCAAAAACTTCATTTAGTTCCTCAGATGTTCCTTTTTTTGCTCTTATTCTTGATCTTTTATTTCCCTGGGTGTCGCTCAGGCTGGGTTTCCTGAAAGCAGAGCCTGTGACAAAGGCTTATGCACAGATAATTTTTGGGAAATGCACTCCCAGGAAGGTGTACAGGATATGAACTAAACAGAGAAGGGGGAAATTTTTTTTAAAAAATGACATATTAGGGAGTTGGTTACTGCTCCAGGCAACTAGCCTTCAATCCCTTGGGACTTACTGAGGAATACTTTTGAAATACTCTCAACTGTCTGCTAAGGTATAAAACAGAAGTATTTATTGCACTCACAGGAGTCAGAATGGTGTTAAATTTCCCTCATCTCCAAATTGTACATACATGAGTACCAAAAGGTTTCCTACGTTTCAGCTGGGGTGAAGAGAACGTCCAAGGCAGGAAGTAGGTTATCGCTTGGGCCAAAAAACAAGGCAATATCCAGTTGTAGTTGAGCAAAGCTGGTCAAGACTATGAAGAATTAGTTACTACAGCAGTGGCTGAAGTGGTGGGCCAAGAAGATTCTCAAGATAAGAGGTGTCTAATATAGTGGGGGATAAGTGATAACTTTTAATTTTAAAATGTTTTTCCTATTAGTTTATGTTGTTTGTTTTGGCCTCTACCTTTCATGTTAGAAGCTTTCCTCAAATGTTTGGTGATTTTTGCTTTCTGCTCATGTGTGAGGCTCCTAAACACCTGACTGGAAGCTCTGCATGCAAGGGAGAAGCTTTTCAACAAGGGGCTTTAGAGGAGGATGATACGGATGGTCCACATCAATGGGCAAGCTTGAAACATCATTAACTGTAGATCTTTTCTCTTGGGCTAATCTTCCTAGGGAAGAATATGCTAGAATCTCCTGCTTGTGGACAGGGTAGAGTATAAGCCTGGCTACTAACCGTCTGGGAGCTGAGAGACAAAGTAGGCTGAGTTCCCACCACTGAGAAGGTATTTGGGGTAATTTCCAGGCTCTTAGTTCAGGGGTGAATGAGAGACAATTGCTAAGGTTTGTGGTATGGTGAAGGGGATCTGAGAGTCTATATGCTTTGATATATACGACAATTTGATAACTGATAATTCTATTCACAGTTTCATTAGTACCTCTACTTCCTGAAGTCTTTCTGGATTCTGTGGTGCAAATCCACATGCTTTCATGATTATTCCACTGCTAACCTAAATTCCAGTTTTCTCAGGTTTGCTCAGTCATATACTACGTATTCACAAGCTTTCCAGCTTCAAATATTTTGTAGCTGTTATCACCTGTCTGATCCTTTTTGTCCATTTGGGTCCTTTAACACAAACTCTTTACTGTCAGTTTAGTGTGGTTTGAAAGAGCACAAATGTGAGTAAGTGTTTAACAATGTATGTTTAACCAAAAGTTTCTGCCTTGTTACTTTCCAAAATACGAAAAAGTTTAAAAGCTAATATCCCTTATTGTGTATTGCCCATGAATAAACATTATGAGAGATGGACAACAGGAACATTAATAAGAGCTTACTTTCCCTCTTGTCCATTTTGCTATTGGCTCCTTGCTGTTTCTCAAACACCCCAAGCACGCCCCTGCCTCTGGGCTCTGCCATCTGTTACTTGCTATGTGGATTTACTCTTGCTCCACAAGTTCCCATGATGCCTTCCTTACCTCCTTCAGGTTTTTGTTCAAATGTTACTTCATCGGAGATGCCTCCTCCTACCCATTCTATAAATCACAGCAATAGCCCAACTCCTACCCCGCAACCCCCCTTCTACTCCCTATCTTTTAACCAGGTTTACTTTTCTCCATAGCACTTATCACCTCCTGACATATCATACATTTATTGTTTCACCCCACATGAATTTATGTTCCAACAGAATCTAGTTTGTTCCCTGCTCTATCCTAGTACCCAGAACAATGCCTGGCACATAGCTAATGCTCAGTAAGTATTTGCTGCAGGAAAGAAAAGAGGGAGGGAGGGAAGATGAGAGAATGGAGGGGGAGGAAGGATGGCTGGTTGTTGGGGCATTGTATGTGATAGAATATAATGGGAGATAAAACACTTTTGACTATTTCTTGAAGTTAAAGTATGGTCTTGAAGTTAAAGTATGGCCCAGAGGCTTCCTTAATTTTGGCATATCCTAACCAAACCAACACTTAACCTTCCCAGAATTTGTTTCCCCCAAAACAAAGAGAAAAGGAAAAGGGTGGGGTGGTGGTGAGGGGAGGGGGTACTGCTAGGCACTCTGTGTTACTGCATATTGCTCCATAAAGACAGGGACTTGGGGGCGCACAGTAAACAATAAACATTGTCAAATGACTAAAGACCAGGTATCTCCTGAAATGTTCCACTTTGCATAACCTTTCTCTAGGACTTTCGCATATTTCTGAGCTGATGGCAATCCCAATAATCACAGATTAAATTTCCTGTTATCATAACACGCTGGAGAGCTTAGAGACAGATTAATTTTATTTAGAAAAAATAAAGTAACTTTGCTTATATCTTAGGGTTCTTGGAGTAAAATTCATACATGCTGCAAGTCTATGGAAGTGTTTCAAAGAGAACATTTGAAGAAGGAGAACTAGAACTGTAAGGAAAACCTTAGTCTAACTGGAAAAGTAACCTCACTCACAGTTCATGGAAGACCAAATAAAATGTGGGCCAATTATGAGACACTAGAATAAGTGAGTGTTAGGACTTAAGAAAACATTCGTTTAACTTTGCTTTAGGATGAAACAGACAAGTAGAGCCCCAAGGGTTTTTGTATTTAAAATCAATTAGGTATTTGCTGAAATTATTTTTTACCATCTGGGCAAGAAGGAACAAGAGGCAAGGCTTAAAGCTATTTGTATAAAAAAGATTTTACTTTTTCTCAATATACATTTTAGAAAGACTGTCGCCTCCTACTCCAGATCTTATCTTGCACAATATGCATAAGACAGACTGCTCCTGGTTTGTGAAATAATTTTCAGAATAATTTACTGAGTTTCTGAATATTAAAAACTTAAGTATAAAATAAATTGACATTAACAGCTGCTTAATAGTGATAAAATATATTTTTATTTACTTTGTTGAGTCAGAGGGTTGTAAAAAAAATTATTGCTAAAGTAGATATCAGGCAAAAACAGAAAGGTGCTTTAGAAGTCCAGTTACCTTGGAGTTTATTTAAACTAAGAGAAAAAAGTCATAATGTTTTCATGCAATACATACTTGGTTCTTTAAATAACAATTGTATGACAAATAGCAGAAGGAATTAAGGAATGCTGCACTTGTGATCCACACAAAACACCAACATTTTAGGTTGTACATAATTAAAGAAATATCTGAAACACTTTTTAAAACACTGTAGTAGCCAATACATAGAGGCATGCCGTAGGTGGGCACAGGAATGCAGTTTAGAAAAGAAAAAAAAAATCACATAGGAACTACTCAATTTCTTTAAAATCACTGAGCAAGAAAAGCAACATTGAACTTTCATACTGATTTTACACAACTTCTATACAGTACCTTGACTTAAATCCAAGAGCAAAAGTTAAGACTCTCCTCCTCTATTTTTGGTAAACAACTGCATGGTAAACTTAGATGACTCTTCCCCCTGGATTTTACCTGGGAGTGGCCTTTTTACATTTTTATTTAAAAGAGGGCAGGTTTGGCACTTTTATACTGATGTCACCAATGTTAATATTTCTTGGGATCTCAGGAAGATTCATATTCTTTACAGCTGATACAGCACGGGCTGGAGCTCCCGCTAAGCCAGCCTGTATACAGAAGCAAATAAAAGAAAAAGAAAATGTACAACTCAGGTGTAGCTCATCATAAAACACTTACAATGGAAGACAATGATAAAAGATTTTCATATAACAAGCTTAGGGACCAGATGGTAGTTTGAATTGGTATGGAATGGTTACTTTGAAATACTAATCTATAAAGAGAAAACAGTGACACATTAAAAAATACAGTGAACACATGCAATGATAACAATGTAAAGATTTAAATACAAATTAATGTGCACTACCACACAATATTCACACAATAAGACCTAAATCTTCACTTGTATCTTGATTTAACTGACATATAGCATGAAGCATGATTTACATTAGTTTCCTTATTAAATATCTCTTGCAACGATCATGATAGATTTTCTTTTGCTTTTAAAATGGCATTTATTATCAATATGTGCTGTGAAATAAAAATTGTAAGTAACAGATCGTGCTTGTTTAATTTCTTTTCTTAGGGATAAACCCTTAAAACATTTTAAAACAATAAAATTAGTTTTTTAAATTGTGGGGGCTCTTTTAAACTTTTCTAAGAAAGTTCTAGAACATTCAAAAAATAGGCTTTTAAGTAAAGCCTCAATCCAAAGAATATAGTTCTGCCTAAAGATGAAACTACAAGAAGAGGATCATTCCAACCCTTTGATGCATTAGTAAAAATATAATGATTAAAAATGTTTTGTCATATAGCATAGATTGAGCAACATATATTCAGCTTACAGTTCACGAATTTAGAGAAAGAAGAGCATAAAAGCAAGAGGGTAGTAAATATAAATAAATGAATTCTAAAATTTCCAGTAAGTACCATTAGTGCATAATACTTGGCTTTCCTATTAGTAGGAACATTTATAATTTGTGAAATAATTTTAAAAGAAAATATGCCTACAAATAAAAGAAAAATGCATATATATCATTTTTCTCACCTACATTAACAGCCTTCATATTTAAGGTTTAATTTTTATACCAATTACATTTCATGAATTTTTATTCAGGCTATATAATAAAGCAAAGTCAACAAAGACATCTGAGTTCAGTGGCATCATTTTGTACAAAAATAGACAACAAAAACGAATCTTCCACTTTGATTAGATTATATATAAGGCAATGTCCATCAAATTAGAAACACTAGCTTTAAGGTCCCTTTTCATAATTTTAGTTCTCTTTTCTTATGTAATCCTACCTTTGTTAATAAAAATAAAAATAATAATAAAGCTGTTACCTGAGAAAAATCTTGACTGATACAAAATAGGCCAGTGTAAACTATTTGCTAAATAAAGGATACAAACATTGTTAAGCAATGAAATAAAAGCCATGGATTATCAATTCAGAATTGGAAATAATAGAAAAATTAGTAGAATAGTATTAATAATAAGTATATTCTACACAGGCAATAAGGGTCATACAAATGAATAACTCCATACCCAACTAAATACTGAATAGGGCTGGAGAATTTTTATAATTTAATGGATGTTAGTTATTTTTGATGTACAACTAAAAATGTGATTGACCTCTATACTTATACCTACCTGAAGCAATGAAGTTTTTGTTATCCCCCCTTCCTTCCTGCTCCCCCAAAGATGTTGGAGATACAACTAAATAATAATTAAGGCAGCATGTATCATATTCGAAAGGGTCTTTAATTTGATCATTCCAAGTTAAAGGTCTAGCTACCAAAATTGAGAGTGGGTTGGGATCAAAGAAGAATCTAATTCAAAGAGGTTTACCATCTTTTGGCTTTGTTTTACCAGGAAGTATGTTGTCTACCAAGGAAGAAAAATTTACAAAATTGCAGATGTCCTGGAGGTAGTATCATTTTTTAGACGGAGGATTTTGTAATTTTTCTAGTTAAAAGACCAATTTGCCACTATTTTTACTTTGGAATTTCCATAAAGAAGACAAATGATGAATTGACTATAGAAAAGTATTGACAAAATATTTGAGTATAAATATTTAAAAAGGCATGAATTATTAAGGGATTTTATTATTGCAAGAGAAATTCTGTGTATCTGTGTATTTTATTGGACACTAAGGTTTACACTTATAAATAGTAAACATAATTTTTCAGTATTAAATGTACATGAAGCTCTCTTTTCCATAATATCCTGTACCATGAACAGCTAAAGCAAAAAAAAAAAAAATTAAAAAATTAAAAAAATTAAAAAACACATCCTGTTAAATTTCATTAGACTGAGTTGTATCTTTGTGACCAAAGATGGTGTCGACTATTGGCTGCTAACAAGAATACATAAAGTCAATACAGCAATTGATTTAAATAGCATATTTGTGCTTAATATGTAAAACCAAAAGAAGTTTCTAAGTAAAACAAACTACAATTCTTCTAAACATAAGCAGCAAGCCATAGACATGCAAAAGATGGGAACTATTCAGAACACGCAAATGAATTAGGAGAATCAAATTATTTCTCAAGCATGTTCAATACTTTTGTATAGTATGCCATGAATTTAAATGGTAGGAAATTTTAAAATTGTAATATGTACTTTAAGTTTTAATTAAACTCACATTTTAAAATAATTATTATGCAAAATATAAAATGTGAAGAAAATATGATAATGACAATTGATCAATAAGTAGATGTTTAAACCAGCTAGCAATGTTTATATATAAAAATTTAGGGCAAAAAAAAGACTTTATGTCACTCAGTCAACACCAGAATGGCTATAAAACAAATTTCATTTTCAGACATTCATGAAAGTGATGCCTGAAACATTTTTATTAAAACATAAAATGTAAAGTAATTTTCCATTAGGGAATCAGTTTGCTGACACAGAGGTATGAAGTAATTTTCATCTTGATTAAGATTTTTTTTTCTAGTAAGATACATTCAAAGCAACAAAGTAACTTTTACTAACACTTAACTTTTCAATGCTAAAACTTACAGAAATTAAGTTTACCTGACTTGTTAGCAGTACAGTAGTCCCCGCTTACCTGCAATTTCACTTTCCATGGTTTCATTTACCCGTGGTTAACTGTGGTCTGAAAATAGGTGTGTATAGTACAATATTGTGATAGAGAGAGGGCTTACTCACATAACTTTTTTTTTTTTTTTTTTTTTTAGAGACAGGGTCTGACTCCGTCACCCAGGGTGGAGTGAGTGATGCAATCATGGCTCACTGCAGCCTTGAACTCCTGGGCTCAAGTGATCTTCCCACCTGTCTCCTGAATAGTTAGAACTATAAGTGTGTCCCACCATGCCTAGCTAATGTAAAAAATATACATATCTTTTTGTAGAGATGGGGTCTCACTGTGTTGCCCAGACTGGCTCAAACTCCTGGCCTCAAGTAAATCTCCTGCCTTGGCCCCTTAAAGTGTTGGTATTATAGGCGTGAGCCAGTGCACCTGGCCTCACATGACTTTTATTACATTATACTATTATAACTGTTCTCTTTTATTATTAGTTGTTAATCTCTTACTGTGCCTATTTTAAAAATTAAATTTTATCGTATGTATGTATAGGAAAAAACATAGCATATATAAGGTTCAGTAGTATTCACAGTTTCAGGCATCCATTGGGTGTTTTGGAATGTATCCAACACAGATAAAGGGGGATTACTGTAAACACATTTTTAAACGTAAAAGTAAGATATTTCTGACAGTACAACATAGTTCGTAAAGATTTAAGATTATATAGTTGACACATAGCAGAAATAAAAAGAATGAAATTCTACTAGAGAAATAACTTGTTTCCATCTATGTTATACTTGAGCACCACCATGGCAGGTAAAACTGCAGTGACTACACCAATAAAAACAAATATATGAATCCAAAGCAGTTAAGAATATGAACTGGATGAAAGAATGAAGTACAGTATATAAAAGAATGATCATGTTTTCTCTCCCATGAGATTAAATAAATTAACAGAATTAAGAGAAAGAAAACAAAATGAAGTCTGCAAATATACCAAAATGAGGCCAAACAGATAGAAGACTTATACAGACATACTCTTGGAAATTTCAAGCACTTGAATCACAAAGATAGTAATGGATGGATATGATTTGTTTTTGATTTTGTTTTTAAATTGCCAGACCCAAAAATAAACAAAATATGTGCAAGCAAAACTGAAAAAGCAGCATTACTAAAATATATTTCAAAGACCCTGAAAGCTCCCTTTTCTTCATGCAATAAACAATCGACTTTCTTGAAGGGAAAAGGAAAGTAACAATCTTGTTATTTATTTCATAAAATATCATCCTACCATCTTAAAATGTCTTTTTTTTTTCAAGTTTGAAATACAGCATAATAAGATGGTAGTTGGAACAATTTGTACATATTAAAACCTTTACCCACCCTTCCTGCTGGAAGTTGCTATATGCACATTCATAATTTTGACCTAACAGCAAAGTGAAAGAACACCAACATTAATAAACACAATATTAAATGGTTTCAGACTCAAAATCATTAACAAAATAATGGCAGATTTTGAAAGCATGTTTTTGAGCAAAAAAGACAATGTCAACAGTTTAAAAAATTTTTCAACATGAGGTAGAATAACTTTTAATCTGGGGATATATAATAGGCTTGTTCTTTGCTTTAATGGCAGTGCTTTAATATTGCAATTATAAACATTTAGATATGCTCATGACAATTCTCTAGTGAGCAATAACTATGGTGTTTTACAGTTTGAACAAAATTAGAATGTTCAAAAATCTAAAAAACCTTCCAAATTATTAGTCATTTTGTACGGATTATCTTCAATTATAGCTTTAATATCAAACGTAGGATTTGCCTGCATGAAAAAAAGAGAGCAGACTAATGACTTTCATGGATTTACTATTACTAGTTTTGACCATTACATGTAACCTCAAGGGTTCTCACCAAAATTTTTTAGAAGTACAAGACAAATGTGTATGTCAAGGTAGAGAGGCAGAACCAACTCATGAGCTGACCGTCCAACATCGGTATTAAAATACCGAGCCACTTTTCTTAGTCTCTACTCTTTGAAAACAGAAACTTGATTTTTTTTTTTTTTTTAAAAAAGGCCAATTAACAGTTCTAGTAATGAAAGTTAATAGACCCAGGTGATTAGTGGTTCTTTGCTGGAAAATAGCAGTTTAACATAAATTATATACTGTAACACAGAAACTGGCAATAATTTTGCCCACTGGTAAGAATGAGACTACTATGTATTCTCTGTATGAGGAACAAAATAACATGGATAGAGGGACCAAAAATGGTACCCCAGTTTTGTGATATAGCCCACAATCTCAAAATAAGATACTATAAAGCCACCTGTATGTTGCTACTTCTCAAACACATCCAGAGAGTAAGTAAAAATTTAGTGGCTAAAAGGCAATGCTTTGTGATATCACCACAATCATCAATTCTCAGTGATGATTTTCTAATTAGTAAGGTGCATAATCTAACTTTGTAAGTTTACACATTTTTTTCTCCATAGGACTCAATAAATTACTTTTATTTTGAAATTTTCCATCAGAGACCTTATAAACATTTCTCTTTCTTACATGGTTTTACACAAAAGAGTTGCTCATCACCACATATGTGGAACTTTTAAAAAAGTAATTAACACAGTTAATTTATGGTGTGAAAAAAATATACAGGAAATATCAGAAGAAAAATTAGTTTTGTAAAACTAGAGGTCTATTAAAAACATTTCCAATATTTGTCAATATGCTTTGCAAAAATATTCAGGGTTTTTTAATCAATACTAACTAAAACATTAATGTATTTTTACTGATTCTGATTATGACATGTTTGGATGTCAGAAGGTTTGCTACAATGAAAACCCATTGTATTCTGGTCAATATATTTAATTCCATTTTTAGAGCATTCAAGTTTGAAATACAGTCAAGTTTTATAAGGTTTCTGATCTTATTTTCTGTTGGCCACTGTTAATATGCACCTGCAGGTCAAAACTGTAAAAGGAATTCTGTTAAGACTTTGGAACTGAAAACCATTTGAGGGGAAAAAGTACTATTTAACAGTCACTATTCTAAGCCTTCACTGCTTCCCATTTTGTATGCAAAACTCTGAAGGTTCAGCTTTTGGTTTTTAAATTCACAGCTTCCAAAACCCAGCAGGCAATTTTATGTTAGAATCCTAATTTAGAGATGGAAAAAAAACAAATCTGTGAGAGTTAAATTAAGATTGGTTCTGCTATATGATGCTCAAAATAAATTTTACGTTTCTATACACAAAGTAAATTGTCATTTCTGCAAATGCAATTTGTCAGTTAGATGACAATGTTTAAAAAAAATTTAAACTTTCCTTTTACAATGCAGGCAGACAAAACAGAACAAACATGACATCAATGATATACTAGTAAAATACACTAAGTCCAATAAAAGATGAAGAAACTACAAGGAGAAACTAGAATGGAAAATAGGCTACAGGGACTATATGGGTTTATTAACACAAAGAATTTTTGAGTCTGGCCTAAATAATTAATTGCCTTTGACATCATTTTGCTTTCCCTTTGTTATAGCACATATTTCTCAAAGTCAGCAATACCTTGTCTACCTGTCCTGTCTGGGAGACTGAAAGATAAAGGTCTGTAAGAGAGAAGAATGGAAAGAGCTAGAAAGATCAGGATGTTCGGAAAAAAAAAGAGGACTGACTTTCAAAAAGTAGTGACTAAATTCAGACCCATTTATCCATCTTAAGAATAACATGAAATACATAAAAGCTAACAGATCTCCCCAACCCCACCCCTCTACCTCCACCCCCAGGGAGTCCTTTCATTCTTAGGCAGGTTCCTGAGTGCCTCTTATACTTGCCCCGAATCCCATCACCCTCCCAGCTTAAACCCTCCTCTCCCAATATTCCAATGTTACAGTAAACCATTTTTCTATCAAAACAGAACAGATGGAAGTACATTCAGAGTATATCTTTGCTTCTCTCTTTCAGGATCTGGGAGAGCTTTGCTCTACCTGTCTAGGTATTGGGAATTAAATTGATTCACTTTTTTCCATTACCAGAAATGTACTAACTTTAGACCAACATAATAAAAGCTTTGATTTCTGACAAAGGCCCCTAGATAAATGCATGTTATGTTTCAAAAGCTGTGTTTTAATTATACCCAGAATGATTTTTAAAGATAAGTGATGTTCCTAAAATATTAGTTAAATGATGTAAAATATTGATAACCAGTTCTTTTCATCAATCATGACATTCTTGATTTTAAAAGAGTCTTTTTTTGTATTTGTTTTTGAGATGGAGTCTTACTCTGTCACCCAGGCTGGAGTGCATCGGTGCAATCTTGGCTCACGGCAACCTCCGCCTTCCAGATTCGGGCGATTCTTGTGTCTCAGGCTCCAGAGCGACTGGGATTACAGGCAAGTACCACCATGCCCGGATAATTTTTTTTTTTTTGTATTTTTAGTAGAGACGGGGTTTCACCATGTTTGCCAGGCTGGTCTCAAACTCCTGACCTCAGGTGATCTGCTTGCTTTGGCCTCCCAAAGTGCTGAGATTACAGGTGTGAGCCACTGCGCCCAGCCAAACAAGTCTTTTAAGTTTATGCTTATATAATAAATTTTAACTGAAATTTAGTAAGAAGATTAGTAAAAGTTTATACTTTGCTTTCAAGTAATTTTGGATTATTCTGCAGAGTAATATCTCTGATAAATTTAACCAATTGAAGTAACATGGACATGAAACATATGAAAGCTTTTGACATTTCAATGTTTCTGGAATAAAGCTAGACGTCGTTCAAACATACTTAAAATATATGAAAGCTACTGAAAAATTAGTCATCATACTTTTCAGTGCTGTTTTAAAAAGATGATCAGGACTAAATGGCCTCACTTTGATTTGAAATCCGATTTCATAACTAAAATATTAGCAGACATTACATGTATAGAAAATATATAATTTTGTGGTTTATCTCCAATCAAACTTAAAACATACTTTCTTGTAAAAGACAAAAAAAGAGAAACTAATTTGGTACGAGCTAACAATTATGTATGATGCAAGATGATCAGGGAATGAAAAATAGAAGTAATCGCCAGTATTCTAAACTATTTTAAATAGCATTATTTCTGTGAATGGATTTTAAGTTATAGTATTCTTATAACTATTTCCATTGAAATGTAAATTACATTTTACTGCTCTTTATAGATAAGAAAAATTGCCTCATTAACGAAGTTTTATTCAACAATCAAAAAGCAAATACCCATTATGCAATAATTATAGGTCCTTCATGACTTTCGTCAATATAGCACATTAATCCATTTATGTCAGAGGTTGCAAACTTTTTTTGTGAAAAATCAGACCTCGGGGATGACCCTGAACAGTAGGATACAAATAACTCCCACAAGCTTAGCATTCCAATAACGGAACACTAGGCATAAATGTGTTAAGTAGCAGAAGAAAAAGAAGGACCACCACCAATGGAAAGGAGTTAAGTACCTGGAAAGGTGAAAATTCCAGACAACTGGTCATACTTTTTATAGATGATTATACAGAATTCACAAATTACTAGATACTCATTCATTATACCAGTTATTAAAGGATTGCATAACTGTTTGTCCCTTGGCATTTAAAATCTATAACCATACAGTTTTGCAAAGCAATGTTTAACAAATGACACATATTTTAAGTTCTTTTAAAACTTTAAAAGCAATAGCTCAGGGTTTACAGTAACCTTTTCTTTACTAAATAATATATTGCAAGTCAGTTATACTAAATTAAATTATGAGTCTTTTTCCTTGTCCCAAAACAAAATTTTCTCTATTAACCTAATTTATGTTTTCCACTTTCAAAAGCCAATATTTTAAAAATTGGTTATAGGACAAACAAAATGTATAGTTACTTAAGAGAATCTTAGCTCTAAATCACCATTATAAACTTCTCCTTTGGGAAACCAACAGGAATGGGAAATTGAGATAAAAATGCAATACTATTTTATTTAAAAGAGAACATTGGAAAATGTTTTTATAAGAAAGCTTCAACTGTTTCTAGATTTCAAATTTATTCTTCATTCTGCGTTTTCTTCAATTAAAATGGGCACAGAATTGAGTTAAACTGATCCTTTAAAATGCCAACAAGATAAATTTTTCAGAACTCACCTGTTGTAAATTAATGCCAGTGTATTTTTAATACCTTGATGTTTTCATAGTAATATTTACTTTAAATCAACAGAACATCTGAGCTTAACACTAATAATTATAAATAAAGTTTGTTTTTTCCAATCTGAGTTATGACTGTAAATACCAAATTTAAGAGTATCCTCAAACCAGCTGGGTGGTGAATGAGATATCAAAAAATTATTGATCTTTTTTTTTTTTTTGAGATGAAGTTTCACTCTGTTGCCCAGGAGTGCAGCGACGTGATCTTGGCTCACTGCAACCTCCATCTCCAGGGTTCAAGTGATTCTTGTGCCTCAGCCTCCCGAGTAGCTGGGATTACAGGTGCGCTCTACATGCCCAGCTAATTTTTTTTTTTTTTTTGTAGAGACAGGGTTTCACCATGTTGGCCAGGCCAGTCTCGAACTCCTGACCTCAAGTGATAAAACTATTGCTCTTTCTAAACCTCTGCTAGGGTAATAAACAACCCAAATAATGTGAACCCGGGCGGCTCAGCTACAGCACCTGCTACTGATATTCAGATTAGTGCTTGAGGGAAGAGTCACTAAAATTCTGAAGTAGGGTTTTTATACAATGCTAAAGTGCTGGTTGTTCCTCATTTATCCAATCTAAGGTTGAATCTCACAGCAGAAAGTTAGCTAAGTATAACAAACCAATCCTATAGAATGCAATAAAAACCACAGATATATATGTACCAATGTCTAAAATATGTGACTTAACTAACTTGTCAGTGAAATCTTAGGGAAAGATCTAGAATTAAAAGATTAAGGCATTGAATTTCTTTTTTGAATGTGAACTCAAACATGCTAGGCATTTATTTATAATTTGAAACATTACTTACTTCCTTCCAAGAATTCCATTTCCTGTCCCTGCCCTTTCCAGAAGTAGTTTTGTAACACAAAATTTATATATCTTTAAAATATTAGTTCTAAGACTTCCTTGATAATTACTGACGTTTTACAAAGCAAATATTAGATTCCATTATTCAGATAATTCTTTTAAGCAATAAGATTTGGAATTGTGCTTATTACCCAAGGCAGCTATGACTGTGGCTAAAAGAAGAATACACAAAGCTGTTTGGCAGATAATAGTCACAGAACCTTTAGCATACTAATATGTGTATATTCAATTTTTAAAAAACTGAGTAAGCATAACGGCTGAACCTAAAGGGTGATACTGAAGGACAAACAGTGAAAGCTACAAATCATGCGTAATCTGTCATCATGCTTAGAACCTTTCTTAACTATAGCATTTTCCATTCTTACCTCAGATTTTTCCAGCTTATTTTGTGCATCAATTTGTGTAACAATCTCATTCATGTTTGTCTCCAATACCATTCCCCCCATCACCATTTCTGCAAGAATATTGTGAACCTAAAGGAAATAAAAGAACATATACCCATAAAGAAAACTGACTAAAAAGAAGTTTCATGATTCACTTTTTGTTTCAAATACCACTTCATCTATATTAAATGTATGAGTGGTAAAAACAACTTGGAGTAAGGGCTCATAATCCACTTTCATCACTACTGTGAAGTCCTAGGCAGTTATATAACCCCCTTAAGTTAATAGGCTATAAAACATTAAGTTAATGAGCTTAACAGGCTATAAAACAAAAACAATAGTACTAGCTTCATAGGACTGTTGAAAGGAATAAGGTAATCCAACGCAGTACTCAAAACAAAGTAAATGACTAGTAAATATTAACTACCATTCTTATTATGTCAAGTTTAATACTAAAATATGATTTATAAGGGTCTTTTATGCCAGATTCGTAGCCAACAATAATTAGGTTGTTATTTTACTCATTGTACTTAATGAAGCAATGTAGCACAGTACTTCTAACAGGCTCTAGATTGGAAAAAGCTAGAATTTTTAAAATTGTGGGTACTTTAATAGTGCTTTTACCCCCAAATCCTCTACACATGTAATACTCAGATTTCTTCTCATAAATACATCTTATAATGACTAAAAATGGTGTCTTCCATTGGGAAGTAAAAATATAACTTCATGTCTTTTCATAAGGTATTATTGGATCAAAGAAATCAACAATTCAGAGCTGAATTACATTTCACAGAAGAATCTACTCTGCTATATATATATATTTTTTAAATAATGTGGTAAGGTTAGAAACGGAGACTCTAAAATTCGATAAGTATGAATACTGGCTCTACCACTTATTACTTGTAGCCTTTGAGCAGTTACTTCAGCTCTCTGAGTCTGTTACCTTATTTACAAAATAGAGACAGCAATAATATAGGCACCTCATAGAATTACCATAACAATTACATAAATAATTCATGTAAGTGCTTAGCATAGAACTACTAAGTATTATAAAGTAATTTATTTTTTTTCAACGAATTCTTTTTAGGAGTTAAATATATATTATTTGATTTAAATTTCTTTGTAAGATTTCATGCAAACTTATTCATAATTTTAAAAATATCCCTGGAGGCTGGGTATGGTGGCTCACACCTGTAATCCCAACACTTTGGGAGGATGAGGTGGACAGATCACTGGCAATATGGTAAAACCCTGTCTTCACAAAAAATGCAGAAAATTAACCAGGCATAGTGCCTCACGTCTGTACTTCCAGTTACTCGGAAGGCTGACCCAGGAGGACTGCCTGAGCCTGGGAAGCGGAGGGTGCAATGAGCCAAAATCACAGTACTGCCCTCTAGCCTGGGCAACAGAGTGAGACCCTGTCTCAAAAAAAAAAAAAAAAAAAAAAATCATTATTTACTATTTTTCATTTTGGAAATATGGATACCTCATGCAAAAATTATGAAGACAAATTTATATAAATTACTTTTCCTAGCCAACCAAACCAAACCAGACATCACAGTGTTTTGAAAACTATCATAACTTAAAAAAAAAAGAATATAGGCAAATGACTAAAAGTTCACACAGAAACTTATGTATGAACAACAATAGTCTCTACCACACTCTGCATCCGTTATGAGGTCCCTTATCCAAAGCTAATCAGGCAGCTATATCTTAGGTATCCTAGAAAACTTGCTGTGCACATACTTGTTATACATGTGTATATGCATATCTAATTTACACAAATGAAAACATATTATATACATTAATTTTTGCAGTTCTGCAAGAAAATAAAGAATTGAAAGTTAGAGTCAGGAAAGAATGAGAAATTAAGTTAGGAAAACCATAAAAGAGACTGGTGACAAATGAAACTGTATTGGTAAGAGCAAACGAACAAAAATATAAAAATTTAAAACAGTGAATCAACATTAACTATTAGACATATATTTGTATAAAGAGATCTCTCACTGATCTCTGTCAGAGAAGCAAGTTGCAAATATGGAAAATGAGAAAGCCAGAAGAAATTCTATAGTATTGTACTAGATTCTGAGGTATTAAGAAGTGGTCAATGACTTTTAATATACATATCAAGATCTAGAAACAGCTGTGTGTGTATACACACATCTATTTCCCAGTTCAGTTCACTAAGAACCAGGAGTCATGTCACCCCAGCAACAATGAGCAAACACAGTGCCCAAATCGTCATTTCTAAACATCATTCTCCACTGAAAGAAGCCAGGGTTCCTTGGAGAAATGGCTGACTTGAGGGCTGGAGCATAAAATATTTAAGATGCTCCATTCATTGAAAAGGCCAAGAAACAATGAGCAGCTTCATAATTATGAGCACCTCTAGACTGTGGTTACTATATACTATCTCCAACACAAAGGCATCAGGGCTCCTAGAAAGATGGGCAACTTGAACATAAAAGAAAATAATGTCTGCAATTGACTTAAACAAATCAAATACATTAAAATATTTTTGTCATAGGATACTAAAAAACTTAAATGATCTTTTTTGGTGGATATTAGAAAAGCAACCAGTTATGAAAATTGGTAAATATAAAAAAAAAACACTCTAGAATTTATCTGGCCTTTCCTATATAAACTGTGCCTTTTATTTAAACCCATCTTTGTCTTCAATGAATTATTTCATTCAATGTACTTTTAGTGTATTGAATATTATTTCTACCTTTAATTATACTTTCTCTTTTCTCCCAATATTTGTTAGTTTGATCTAATTTTATTACACTATTCTCTTCCTTTTAAATATGAGACTCTACTGTGCTTATACTTCCCATTAATAAATATCTCTCCCTCTTAAATGACTTTGTTATTATTTATAAAACAAATATCAAGTCTTTCTAGATCACTGAGACCTTGTTTTCCTACTAAAATACTTTAATTCTTCCTCATTCTTTTTTCTCTCAATTGGATATGACCCTCCAAGTACTTGTATAATACATGTTAAATGCATCCTTCAAAGTCTCTTATCTTCTTCATGTTTTCTATCTTTCAGTCTTATGCTTTGAGATAATTTCCTACACTTGATCTTCTACCTTTAATTCAAGCCTCAATTGTGACCACCGTCTTTAAAACTTTTCAGTCTGAAAAACTCTTTTCAAGCCCAATAAGACTTTTCCAAATCCTAAGTACTTTTTAAATCATTTTAAAATTTCAAGTGAGAGGCCAGGTGGTGGCTCACACCTGCAATCCCAATGCTTTGGGAGGCCAAGGCAGGAGGATCACTTGAGGCCAGGAGTTCAAGAGCAGCCTGGGCAACACAGCAAGACCCCAATCATACCAAAATAAATAAATTTTAAAATAATAAAATTTCAAGTGTTACTCTATCTTCTCCAGTAGTTCTTTTCCATGGAGCGTAATTTCTGATTGTTCAATGTGTCCATCTTTCTTGTTCAGATGGCAGTGCTTTTTTTCCTATTGGTTTACCGTGCTCAGGGCTGGCCTCCAAGATATTATTAATGACTAGCTCCTTTATTTGGTGAAAGTAAAAGGAGTCTCTCATTCTGTGCCTGTGGTTAAAGACCAGGCTATCAAAATCCTCAAGAGGGACCAGGTTGGAGGAAAACACTCTGCTCTTAAGTCTTCATTCTCTCAGCCTCAAGGGTAGGAAAGACACTTGGGCCTCCAATCAGATCTCTACACTAATCACTTGTGGAGGCAAGTGGGGGAATGCAGAGAGGAGAACAGAGTATATTAATAGCTGTCATTATCAAAGTCATACATCCTCCAAATCAAGCCCTTTAGCTGTCTCATTTTGCCTTGGATTTGGATGCTTTGTTCCAATATGGGCAACAACAAGGGGCCACCCAATTGAAGTCACACTATACAGGAAATGGGCAGATAACTCAGCAGCTCCTCCCAGCAAATCCACAATAAACATGTAGTCTAAGAAAGAAACATACTGAATTATTCATATTTTAGGATTTTAGGGGTAATAACCACAGCATAACTTAGTTGTACGTGATAATGGGTCTGACTCCATTTTTGATGTTTCTCTGCTCACAGCCTTCAAGTTCTACTAGTCCCCATTTCTCTTCTGCCTCATATCTGGGCAAGCTGTTAAGAAGGTCTGGGTGCTCCTTCCTTTACACTAGTGGAAAGTTCAGACTAGCTAAGACCTGGCCCACATGCAGAAATCCTCACCCCATTCCCACCACCAAACCACCAGAAAACCCAAGCCCGGTGTTGTTCTCTGCTTTCTCCAGAAAGCCTCATTATGTGAGTAATAAACCTTTTCCAATCCTCTTGGGGCACCTGTGACATTGTTAGTCTCTACATCCAAACCAACCGTGAGTAGGGGCGGGTCTGTCCCACTACTTCAGGGTGACCACACTAGCCTATGTGATTGATACAGCTATTAGCATGTAAAGATTTATAAAAAGAAACCGGTAACAACCACGATAAAAGAAAATGTGTGACAGTGGTTTACAGGTTGGACGGTTGGCCCCATGGAAACTGTTGTATTTGAGGCTAGGAAGTTACTGATGCATGTCTGTAGTGGCAAAATATTTGGTACAATTATCATCTGTGATACCCTGAAAAGCAGATAAATTTACCCAATGAAAACTTTTTTTCTGACATAGAAACTAACAACGTTCTGGATAGTGGCAGCTCTGTTACCATGGATCCCAAAATGACAGCATGTGGAATACGATAAAAATACTGCGTGAATAGGAAATAACCCTTTTTTGTTTCACGGGGTTAACATTTTCATGTTTATTACTGCAGCATAAATTAACTCATCCTGACTGATAACAGAAGGGGTATTCTCTACAACTTTCTCTTTTCATCTACTCAGTTGTGACCCAGAAGCAGTCTGAGGGTTGTGTGTAAACGTCTCTGGGTCTTGCCTTTAAGAAAATGTGAGCCGTTACTGGGCGTGGTGGCTCACGCCTGTAATCCCAGCACTTTGGGAGGCTGAGGCAGGTGGCTCACGAGGTCAGGAGATCAAGACCATCCTGACTAACACTGTGAAATCCCATCTCTACTAAAAAAAATACAAAAAAATTAGCCAGGTGTGGTGGTGGGTGCCTGTAGTCCCAGCTACTCGGGAGGCTGAGGCAGGAGAATGGCGTGAACCTGAGAGGCAGAGCTTGCAGTGAGCCGAGATCGCACCACTGCACTCCAACCTGGGTGACAGAGAGAGGCTCCATCTCAAAAAAAAAAAAAAAAGAAAATGTGAGCTGAGTCACTCAGAAGATTCCTACTGCTGGAAGGTCCAGAGCAGCTTAAAAGTTGAAATTTAAAAATAAATATATATTTTTTAAGTTGAAAATAATTTTCATCAAAGGGCTGAAAGCAAAGTTAGCATTGTCTTGGAGAATAGGAAGGAAATACTTATTTGATCTCCGACTCTTGGTATCCCAAAACTTTTGTCTCCTTGCCTTGAAAAAATAAAACAAGATCTTAGCCCAGAGAAAAGAGAGGCAGTTAATTTTGGCAGGTTCTAAAATAGTGATATAGTGTTGTGTAAAATGAACAGGCTACACAAAATACATATTGTATGATTCCATCTTTACTGTTTTAAAGATGCATTTGTTTAAAGATTATTTGTTTTAAAGATGTAAAATCAAGAACTATACATATTCTAAAATGTTAACACTAGGCAATCTCTGGGATAGGGATGATTTTCACATATTTTTCTCATCTGTATTTTCTGATTTTTCTAAAATGAATGCATACTAATGAGAAATAGAAGTTTTAAAAACATTTTGTATCATGTATGGAAGTTGCAGATGAGTACAGCTTAATTTTCTTCGAAATTTTTATTCTCTTTCTCTAGTAAAAAAATACAAGAACCTTATTCTTACCACCACATTTCACAACAGAGTCCTCAATTTTCTTAAAAGATGGTAAATGTGTTTATATAAGCTAATGATGACCTCTCAGCAGTCATTTTAAAACACAGCTTTCTAAAAATTTTAATCATGTATCAAAACATAAATTTTTTTCTTTTTTGAGACAGGGTCTCACTCCGTCACCCAGGCTGAAGTTCAGTGGCACAATCATGGCTCACTGCAGCCTCAACCTCCCCGGGCTCAGGTGATCCTCCCTCCTTAGCCTCCCAACCAGCTAGCACTACAGATGCATAACACCACACCTGGCTAATTTTTGTATTTTTTGTAGAGACTGGGTTTTGCCATTTTGCCCAGGATGGCCTTAAACTCCTGGGCTCAAGCAATCCTCTGACCTCAGCCTCCCAAAGTACTGGGATTACAGACATGAGCACTTGCACCTGGTCTTCAAAACATAATTTTGAGTATTGTGAACCCTAATGACTAAAAATAACAAGAGTCTTTGTAAGTGTGAAAAAGCATTAGACATAGTAATTAGAGAAAAACAGCAGAACACTAAAAACAGACTCATAAACATATCATGTTTAAGTACTCTGTCCAAAGTGAATTAATTTATAAAATCAAATCACTTGGTAAATGAGAGATATGATCTAGAATATTGGCTAAAGAGAAAAGCATTTTTTTGACATTCACAAATAACGAAATTCATGCCTTGTACTTTGATTGTGATGCTGGTTACATGTACTATACACACTTGTCAAATCTTAGTTTTGTAAGCTTAAACCTGTTGACTTTTAACACCTGTAAATTATGCCTCAATAAAGCCAATTTTTAAAAATCACACAGCATTTTTTTTTTTTGCTAAAATTTTCAGACTATCTTATTCAATAGTTGAATCACTCATAAAGAATCTCTTAGATTATACAAACTTAATACAGAATAAAATCTGCACATAGTGCAAGTGGAATCTCTTCCTCCTAAGTTCCGTATCACAAATATCAACCAATACTGGTAGAAATCTGTCATTCTTTCTCTCACCTCCAGCTTTCAATAAGCCATCAAATCCTATCACTTCTACCTTCTCCCAAACCTCATCTTAGTGTCTTACCTTCTTTCAAACCTCATGGTAGTGTCTTAGTCATTTCTTTCTGGACTACTGCAATAAACTCTTAATTGACTTCCCTGTGTTTAATTTCTCAACCTATCAATCCAATCTCCATAACACAAGAAAAAATCATTCTATCAAAAATATATACAAACAAAGCAATAATAATGTCAGTAAAAACCTGTTTAAAAAAATTGCCTCACAATAAAGTTCAAAGTCATGGCATTAATGGTTCTTTTAAATTAGGCCTGTTGATCAATATCAGTCCCTCCTCACAAAAAGGCCTATATTTTGTATCTCTGCCAGTAGGACCATCCTCTCCTTTTCTATGTATGAAATATCTACTAATCCCTTAAAAATCCAGTTTAAATGTAATTTCCTCCCTTCACAGTCTCCTAGGGAGAGGTAAGTGGTTCAGCTGTGTCCCCATTGACATCCTGTACATACTATTATTATTTGTTAATGCCACTGTTTCCGCCCTTAGATGTGAACTCCTCTAAAGGAAGGATCTGAATCTTCTCCACCAAGCACAAAGCCTGGCTCATAGTAAAAACAATTTATGAACTGAATAATAAAAGAATAAAATAAAAGAAAAAAATAGAATTATTCATTAAAGCCACTTTTGCTATGACAATTGTAAGTTAATGTTTTTTTTAAAAAAGCTTAGATGTGACAATAGAAATAGTACCTTGTCTACATGGAAAATCAAATCCAGTTCACAGACATTTTCAAAACATTTGTCTAATGTTTCCACAAATACCTATGGAAAAAGAAAAAAGGTTTTGAGACTGTTTAAATTTATTCAAACCTGTTATCTATAAGGAAGGCAATTCTTAATTATGAACTAAAATTTTGTATAATACATTTATCTTTTTCAAACTAAAAATTGTATTAAATATAAAAAAAGTAAAAAAAGAATAGAGTCCTAAAAATACCAAGTTTAACTACAGATAAACTACTTTTCAATACGTAAGTATAGAAAACAAAATAAACTTTTTTTGAAAATCACTAAAACTAGAAAGTCTTAGCACCACTTCTTACAAAATCACTTAAAAATACTCAACTAAGTCTCCTTATTTTGACGTGAGTGGGGGAAGAAAGCTCATTAGGAAATATCTATCAAGAGAGGTGAGGCACAGTCTAACTCCCTACTATATCTAATGTAGCCAGTAACTTTTAATTATCAAATCAGTATAAAAGACCACTAAAAACTACTTATGGAAAAAGCACAGACCTTGGCATCAGACTTACCTGGGTACAAACTCTAAACTGAGTAACCTGTATGACATCGTGTGGAAAAGAGTCATCTCAACAAGCTTGCATTGTTCAAACTCTGCACATTCCCATAAATGGACTGTTTTCAGGACTAGCCCTTGGCCAGATCCTGAGAACTAAGCTCCGACCTTTCAGAAAGTTGTCCGATTAGAGTGTTTTTGTGTGCTGGAGGTCTTGGGCCATGCTGTACCAGTATGAGCAGAGACTTTATGTTAATAATGTTGATTTACAGTGAATATAAGCTTTTTCTCTGAGGATCTGAAGCTTAAGTAGCCAAGGTCAGTCATGCAGGCATGACATACCTATGTGACTGACCCCCAGGGTAAACTTCCCTGGTTGGGAATACTCTCTACACATTATCACATATTTTGGGGGAAATTAAACATGTCCTGTGTAACTCCAGTAGAAAGGAACACCTGACAGCTTGCAACTGGAGTCTTCCAGACTTCATCCCATGTGCCTTTGCTGACTTTACTCTGTATCCTTTCACTATAATAAACAATAGCATGAATATAGCAACTTCTGAGTCCAGTGCATCCTAGTAAATGATTGAGATGGTCTTGATGATCCCTGATGCAAACCTTCAAAAATCAGTCTCTTAAATTCCACACTGCATAGTTGTCACCAACTATTCTATTCCCATTTCTATTCTCACCACCCCTTTCAGTGGTAATTTCAGATAAAGTGACCATACAATTTATCATCCCAAATGGGGCAGTATTAAAAGTAAAAAGAAACAGCTATTAATACTAAATTATATAATAGGATGCAATATCATCATAATGTAATAACAGCCTGGAACAACAGCTATAAACCAGGACTATCCCTAGTTTATTGAAATGAATAGTCATCCCACTATTCACAGGTGATCCTATGGGGAAAGGAGTAAAATGTAAACAAAAGGCTTCTTGCTATAGTTGCTCCTATGTAGGGCACCTTTCTACACATCCACAATCCAAGGTTCCTTCCTGGCATCAATGTTAGATGGCTAAGTGGACATGTAACTACAGTTCATCCTTGAACAACATAGAGTTTGGGACTCCAACCCTCCAGGCAGCTGAAAATTCATGCATAACTTTGAATTCCCCAAATCTACTAATAGTTTACTGTTGATGGAAGCCTTACCAATGACATAGTTAATTAACACATATTTCATATTTCACAAAATATGTGAAATAATGTTTTCATGCCTGCTGGGGTACAACTTCATGAAATTTCCCAAAAATCTCCTTTTCTTGCTGTTCAACGGTCTGTATGCTGGATCCACTTATCTTGAAATGGAAAGCAACCACAGCTGCAGATCTCAATCTAAGGTACATATCAAGTGATTCAACTTTTGCTGGTAATGTCATGACATTCTCTGCTTCTTGGGGGCACTTCTACCATCACTAGTGGCACTTGGTATGGGAGTTACCATGGTGTTATTCAAGGATTACGATATTGAGTAAACATGATGAAAAATACGTAAGAACCAGGAGAGATTACTTTTTGCTCATGGGGACATAGCAATTAGCAGGACATAGCAATTTAAGCAGATACTCAAAACACTTGACCTCACCACAAGGAGGTGACAACAAAATTATTATAGTTAACATATATAGTTAATTTTGTCTAGCTATAATTTATTTTAATTTCTGTGGGTACACAGTAGGTATACACATCTGTGGGGTACATGAAATGTTTTGATACAGGCATGCAATGCACAATAATCACTTCAAAGAAAATGGGGTATCCATTCCCTCAAGCATTTATCTTTTATGCTACAAACAATCCAATTATACATTTTTACTTATTTTTGAATGTACAATTCAATGATCATTGACTATAATCACCATAATGAGCTATCAAATAGTAGGTCTTATTCGTTCTATTTTTTTGTATCCATTAATCATCTCCACCTTTCTCCAGCCCCCCACTACCCTTCCAAGTCTCTCGTAACCATCCTTCTACTCTCTATGTCCATGACTTCAATTGTTTTGATTTTTAGATCCTAAAATTAAGTAAGAACATACAATATTTGTCTTTCTGTGGCTGGCTTCTTTCACTTAACATAATGATCTCCAGTTCTATCCATCCATGTTGTTGCAAATGACAATATCATTCTTTTTGCTAGTACTCCATTGTGTATATGTACCGCATTTTCTTTATCTATTATTCATCTGCTGATGAATGCTTAGGTTGCTTCCAAATCTTGGATATTCTACACAGAGCTGCAACAAATATGGGAGTGCAGACATCTCTTTGATATACTGATTTCTTTTCTTTTGAATATATACCCAGCAGTGAGCTGGATCCTATGGTAGCTCTATTTTTAGTTTTTTGAGGAACCTCCAAACTGCTCCCCATGGTGGTTGTGCTAATTTACGTTCTCACCAAGTGTACAAGGGTTCCCTTTTCTCCACAACCTTGCCAGCATTTATTATTGCCTGACTTTGCATATAAGACATTTTAACTGGGATGAGATGATATCTCACTGCAGTTTTGATTTACATTTCTCTGATGATCAATGATGTTGAGCACCTTTTCACGTGCCTGTTTGGCATTTGTATGTCTTCTTTTGAGAAATGTCTATTCAAATCTTTTGCCCATTTTTTGGTTGAATTATTAGGGTGCATGCAAATCTGAAATCCAGTGGGGGAGTCAAATCTTAAAGCTCCAAAATGATCTCCTTTGACTCCATATCTCACATCCAGGTCACACTGATGCAAGAAGTGGGCTCCCACAGCCTTGGGCAGCTCCAACCCTGTGGCTTTGCAGGGTACAGCCTCCCTCCTGGCTGCTTTCACAGGCTGGTGTTGAGCGTCTATGGCTTTTCCAGGCACACAGTGCAAGCTGTCAGTGGATCTATCATTCTGGGGTCTGGAGGATGATGGCCCTCTTCTCACAGCTCCATGAGGCAGTGCCCCAGTACGGACTCTGTGTGGTGGCTCTGACCCCACATTTCCCTTCCACACTGCCCTAGCAGAGGTTCTCCATGAGGGTCCCACCCATCTGTATCCTTTGTAATATTCTTTATAATAAGTGGGTAAATGTGTTTCCCTGAGTTCTGTAAAGTGCTCTGGGAAATTAATCGAACTGAGTAGGGGGGTCACAAGAATCCCAATTTACCATCACTCAATCAGAAGTACAGGTCACAACCTACTACTTGCAACTGGCATCTGAAGTGGGGGCAGCCTTGTAGGACTGTGTCATGGGATCTGATACTATCCCCATATAGACACTGTCAGCACTGAATTATAGGACATCCAGCAGGAGAACTGCTTGGTGTGTCGGGAACAAACTCCCACACATCTGGTGTCAGATGTATTGTATTGAGTGACTGTGGGGGTAGAGGCGAAAAACCATCTTGTATTTTCCTTTTACAACAGGTCAGCCACAAGTGAGATTTTAGTTTAATTTTTTGGTAGGTAAAAAATTAGTATCATTTAGTATCCACCCAAACTCCCAACTTTATTTATTTCTCCTCAAGGCCCTGGTGACACGGTACCTGAAATGACTTTATTCATTCTAACTAATTCAGATACATATTTCCTCTTTGATACAACAGACTCCTGTTATGAGGACTGAATGGGGTAATGCTGCTTGAACACAGAGTAAGCAATGAACATATATTAACTTTTTGGAGCAAGTAATAATAGGAGTGAAAAGAGGAAAATTCTCGCTGTTACCAGGGCAGCCCTCATGAAATAGTTGGGAAAGTTCTTTTTCTTACTGTTTTGCTTTAGACCCCTATTAATAGGCACATCTGCTTAAAGAAACTAGACAGCCTGGGATGATACCAGGGCTCTGGAAACAACTCAAGTTACTGGTGACATTTCCATTGAGAAAGAAGAAAATATTTACTTTGAAAATAGTCTTTAACTTAGAAATCATTTGAATACCTATTTAGAAAATCATAGTTAAAAGTTATGGGAAATAAAGCCATTTAAGTTCTACCCCCTGCTTAAATTTTTACTTAAGTGTAACATACACATAGAAAAGTACAAAAATCATAACATATAACATAAATTTTCTGTATAATCAACACTCAAATCATGTTTTAACATTACTAGCATTATAGAAGCCTTCTCAGAGTCCATCAGTCACTATCAACCATCAAAGGTAACCAATACCCTACTTTCTAACACTATGAATACATTTTATCTATGTCTGAACCATATTAAAATGAGATCATAGGATATATGCTCTTTTGTGAGTGGCTTCTTCATTGTTATCTTTGTGAGATTTATTCAGGTTATTACATAATACAACAGCTAATCATTCTTAGTTGTACAGTATGCCATTGAATTAGAATATCACAATGTGTCCACTCTACTGGTGATATAAATTTGGGTTGTTTCCAGTATGGTGCCATTACAATTAGTACTGTTAGAAACATTTCTTACGCATCTTTTGGTGAACATATATATATACACATATCTACTGATTATATACTCAGAATAGAACTCCTAGGTCAAAGAGTCGCGTAGGTTAAGCTTTAGTATATAGTGCCAAATAGACTTTCAAAACAATTATGCACACTTAGACTTTAAACAGCAGTATATGAGAGTTTCTGCAGTTCTATAGCCTTGTCACCACCTTATGTTACCCATCTTTTAACTTTAACCATACTCAATGGTGTGTGGTGGTATATGATGATACTAACTTGTACTTCTCTGATATAAGACTGTGTACCATTTCATCTGTATTACCCATTTAGATATCCATTTTCATAAAGCCTGTTCAAGATTTCTGCTCATTTTCTATTGGTCTTTTTATCATTATTTTTTCTTAAACATGGTCTCACTATGTTGCCCAAGCTGGTCTCAAACTCCTGGGCTCAAGCAATCTTTCCACCTCAGACACCTGAGTAGCTGGGATTAAAGTGGTCTGTATTTTCTTATTGATGTATAGGAATTCTTTATATATTCTAGCTACAGTCTTTTGTCATATGTATTACAAATATCTTTGCCAGTTTGGTGGCTTGCCTTTTCATTCTAAGAGCAGAAATTTTCCATTCCAATAAAATCCATTTTTTCAGTTTTTTTCTTTTTAGTTAATATTGTTTTATGTCCACTTTAAGGAATCTTGGCCTACAGCAAGGTCAGGAAAGAGATTCACTCAGAAGAAAACAAAAGCTTTATTATTTTACTCTTCAAGTTTGGACCAAATTTATCTGAAATTGATTTTTGTGTATGATGTGGAGTGGTCTTACTCGATTTTAAATCATTATTAGATTTACTAATCAGAATACAATTTCCAGTATGCCTTTATTTTTTCTTTCTTAATTTTTCTAGTTCCATTGATTACCTACATGTTGCAGTCATCCTTTTTTAACTGTTAGAAGACCATCCTGGTAAAAATGCTGTCTAAATAGTTCCCCTTCACTTACATGTGTTTATAAAAGATCAGCAGAACCTACTAAATGTGCAGATTATACTGGGCAAAAAAGAAAAAAAAAGTTTGTGATAGCATTAAGTGTGCCTCTGGTAAACTAGGGAGTGGTAAAAAATATGGGTTGCCTATACAGACAGTACAGTACTGTGTTGAGGATACATGCTTTGAAACCAGGAAGACATACGTGGCTTCAAATCCCTGCTCTGTGGCCTTAAGTATCATTTCACTCCTTTAAATCTCAGAACTATCAGATAGAGATAAAAGTACCTACTTTTCTGGATTATCATAAAAATTGAGTTAAACAATTTAGATCGAGGGCCCAGCATAGTTCCAAAGACCCATTTAATAAATGGCAGCCAGAATTATTTATCTGGCTGTTCAAATTACGTGATAATTATAAAATTAAAATAGAAATAGAAAATTGTAATTCTGCTGATAAATACTGATATAAAACGAAGATGACTACATGCCACAACCACCAAGACACTGTGATTTGTTAACTTAGAAAGGAAAAATGCTGTCCACATTTAATTCAGAACAATACCAAGTGTAAAAAAATGTGAATACTATAAAAAAAGTATACCCTGCAGCAAAATGTCATTATAACTGCATGTTCTTAATTTATGAAAAAAATCTTAAAATTTAAAGCACTCAGATACTATGTTCAGTTTTAAAAAATCAAAAACCTTCTTCAAAAGACTTTCTATTAATTTTCTTTTGATTTAGCAAAAATTATTTGATATAATTAGAAATCTAGAGCCCTAAGGTCCATACACACTGATGATCTGTTACATGGACAAGGCCAACAAAAAACAAATAAACGACAATCTGAAGTGAAGAAATTAGGGGGAAAAATTAGAGTCTTGATGGTTCTAACCATAACAACAACAAAATTGCTGTTTCATTATTATTTCACAAGGAGAAAGATAAAAGGAGGTAAGACCTAGAAGTGTCATAGTAAATAGCACCCTCTTGTGTCTCAATTTTAAAATGATATAAAGTTTAAAGACAATTTCAATATAACAGGTATCTAACCACTACTGAGTAGCTATTCAGGTGCCAGGGATATAAAACCAAAGACCTAAACTCTGTCTTCAAGGAATTCAAAAGCTGGTGGGAGAAAAATTACTTCTAATTTACAAAAAAGAATAATATTTTAAATTGTCCTACATTTTAATTACCTAGTATTCAAAAAATAAATATAAAAAATAAATAGATTCTGAATAATGCCTCCTCCAAATATTAACAGTTCTCCTTTCCCATGCTATTCTAGTTATAAAACATTCTTGTGTTTTCTTTGTCTTTACATCCAAGCCATAAACAGTGACCTATATATCCAGGCTACAAAGAGTAACAGGTATCTATTATGTGGCAGCTTAGTACTGAGTACTCAAGAGCACAAACTTTAGCATGCGTATACTCAAATTCTAGCTTTGCCTCTAACTCTGAGATCCAGGGCAAGTTATTTAACACTAAGCCTCAGTTTCTTATCTGAGCATAATAATGGTACCTATATTATAGAGTTGTTTTAGGGATTAAGTGAATAAATATAAAGGGCTTAAAACAATGTCCCACAAAAGAAAACACTCAATACACATTAGCTAGTATTATAACAAACACATGGAGAAATAAAAATGTACACAAGATAAAATAAAAATATCACAAATTACCCTTAAACAATACCACTTATTTGGCAGACCCCCTTTCAAGTTTCTAAGTCAAAAAAAATTTTGTTTCTCGGTTTAGAAATTTCTGTTAAAATTCAGGAGGAACATATCCTGCTGTTTTGAACCTACAATAATAAATGAAATAAAAAAGGGTTACACTGACATGTTATAAGATAGGAAAAGTCTTCAGTGCAAAAATTGGAGGCATAAATTTAAGGATACTAATATGCTGAAGCAAAAAAAATTTTTTTTCATCACCAGCAAGATGTTCTAGAGAGAAACATCTTGGTTTAACTCAAACCAATAACTAAAAAATACCATTACAAATACTGAATGTACCAACAGGTCTAGGGAAGACAAACTGAACTTAAAATCAGATCATTTATCTTTGAAGAACAATTATGAATGTAGCCTAGGTACACTCTCCAATATGTACTACTGCATGTACTATTAAGAATCTTTAAAGTATGGTGTTCAAGATATGTAAATAGCACTTGACTCAACATATGACTGCATTCTGGACTGGATTTCTACTACACCTCACTTGGACACTCACATGCCAGTGATGACAATGTTAGCAAAAACAGTCATTTAATGGGCATTTACTATGTACCATGCACTTAATACATAATGAACTCTTAATGTCAATATAGAGAAATTAAGAGTTGAAGAAAGGACCATCTATCTTCTGTATCACATCATAATAATTCTGAAAGAGTTTACATTAATGATTCTTTCTCTGTGGTTTAGAGAAAGTTAACGATAGTAACAGCTAGCATTTACTTGGTACAGTTGATCTTTGAACAACAGGGGGATTGGGATGCTGACTCTCCACACAGTTGAAAATCTGTGTACAACTTTTGACTCACTAAAAACCTAACTACTAATGGCCTGTTGCTGACCAGAAGACTTATCGATAACATAAACAGTCAATTAGTACATTTTTTGTTGTATGTATTATATACTGTAATCTTACAATAAAACGAGCTGGAGAAAAAATGTTATTAAGAAAATAGTGAGGAAGAGAACATATATTTACTATTCATTTAGTGGAAATAGTTCATCATAAAGATCTTTATCTTCGTCTTCACATTGAGTACACTTAGGAAGACGAGGGGTTGGTTTTGCTGTCTCAGGGGTGGCAGAGATGGAAGAAGTGGAGGAGGTGGAATGGGAGGCACGAGAGGCAGGTACACTCAGTGTAATCTTTATTTTAAAAAATCTGTGTATAAGTTGACCCACACAGTTCATACCTGTGTTGTTCAAGAGTCAACTCTACGTAGTATTGTGGCATTAACACTCTTCTGAGTGCTTTAAGTATTTTATTTGAGCCTTCACAGTAATCCCATAAGGCAACTACTTTTATCATCAACCATTTGCAGAAGAGTAATCTAAAGCAAAAGGTTAACTACTAACACTTAATGGTAGAGTCCTGATTCAAATCTCAAAAATCTAATTCCAGAACCGACATCAACAACAAATAATATATTATTTCTAATGTAGTAAGAAGCGATCATTTAGAAAATATGGAAAATACAGAAAAGTATAAAGCAAAAATATGAACTGTCCATACAGCACCCACAAAAATCTACTGTTAACAGTTAAAATCTCATTCATAACTTCCTTTCAAGTGAAGAAATAGAAAAAGAAGTAACTACAAACACAGGCTTTTCACACCATTCTTTAAAGTGTTTCGTCTGCCTAAATCAAATGATAAATTTCAAGGAGAATAAAAGAAGTTAACAAAAGGATTCAACACGATGATTGTTAATATTAGGTGTTAACTTGATTGAAGGATGCCTAGATAGCTGGTAAAGTACTCTTTCTGGACGTGTCTGTGAGGGTGTTGCCAGAGGAGACTGACATTTGAGTCAGTGGACTGGGAGAGGAAGACCTGCCCTCAGTGTGGGTGGGCACCATCCAACTGGCTGCCAGCATGGCTAGAACAAAGCAGGCAAAAGAAGGTGAAATAACCTTGCTTGCTGAGTCTACTGGCTTTCATCTTTCTCCCACACTGATTGCTTCCTTTGGTTCCTCCTGCCCTAAAACATCAAACTCCAGGTTCTTCAGCCTTTGGACTCTTGGTTTTACACCATGGTTTGCCAGGGGACTCTCCGGCCTTTGGCCACAGACTGAAGGCTGCACTGTTGGCTTCCATGTTTTTGAGGCTTTTGGACTCAGACTGAGCCACTACTGGCTTCTTTCTTCCCCAGCTTGCAGACGGCCTACTGTGGGACTTTGCCTTGTGACTGTGTGAGCCAATTCTCCCTAATAAACTAACTCCCTTTCATATATACATATATCCTATCAGTTCTGTCTCTCTGGAGGACACTGACTAATACAGATGGAAAGTCATTAATGTGTCTTTGGAACCAGGAGGAAGACACTGAAATACTCAAGAAAGCAGAAGAAACGGAAATACAACTGATGTAGTAAATGATGTTGGCCATAATGTTAGTGCAGACTTCTGGAAGTACAAAGAAGTAATATTAGTTAAGTTCATATTATTAAGTCATAGGGCTATGATTTCAACCCAGGAAGAACTTTGAGATCAACAGTTTTTCTATGTGATAGAATGTCTGTATCAGTGTTCCTATTAGTGTGTTAGCAAAGAATCAATCTTGAATCAGGCCAGGGCCTCTCAAGTCAACATATAATAACCTCAGAAACTAGGAAAAAAAATGGTTGCCTTACTAGTTAAGTGATTTTTTAATCCAGAAAGATTTAAAGTAACAGAAATTATGATGTGAACCTATAATATTAGTATTTTCATGTTAAGTTTAGAAAGAATCTATATAGTTGATATTTAAATACTTACGCCTTAAAAAAATGTGGTATCATAAGAATACTTAACAGACTAGGCTTTTATAAATCTAAATTTCAACGTAAACCTGAATATCCAATTGGAATGGGTTGTTTTTTCTTTCTTTTTTTTTTTTGAGATGAAGTCTCACCCTGTCGCCCAGGCTGGAGTGCAAAGGTGTGATCTCAGCTCATGGCAACCTCCGCCCCCCCGGGGTTCAAGCGATTCTCCTGCCTCAGCCTCCCAAGTAGCTGGGTACAGGCGCACACCACTATGCCCAGCTAATTTTTTGTATCTTTAGTAGAGATGGGGTTTCACCACGTTGGCCAGGCTGGTCTCAACCTCCTCAAACCTCGTGATCCACCTGCCTTTTTAAGCTGAAATATAAAGGAAAACTTGCCTACATTGATTGATGTATTAGAATGTTTAAGATAACTTAAGAATCACCATAATACATGAACTTCTAAAAATTAATTTGAGATATTTAAAAATTTGAGAAAGTTTGCCAAAATATGAGCATAAAAATAAAACATATTACATATATAAATTCAGTTTAAAATACAGGTACTCCTTGCTTTATACGGTACCATGTTAATGGATCTCAGCAACCACTGAACCGTGCAAAGTGATAAACATGGTTCCTGCAAACATGAATTATTACCATGGTATTCTGCAAAGCGAGGACTGCTTGTACTATAGGAAGCTTAATTATGTTTCAGTCCCTCCATTTAAGTGACTTAATTTGATTTGTATGTTGAATTTCTAAGAAAGAACCGGGTTTATGAATTTGTAAGGTTAATAAGTATTAATTTTAAAAATGAAAGTAAACTCTGAATAATTTCTTTCTGTGTACAAAACTACTCATGAGAACATTTTTTAAAGCTTATATTGACATAAATTGTCAAAACTATATTTAAACTCCCAAGCAAAAGCTGATTTTTAAAATGGTATTTGGCCTAAAAATACATTCTTCTACCTACAGTTGAATATGGTATGATTGATATTTTGAGCAGTGACTTAAAAAGAGTAAAAATATTACAAAGGAGGTGGCTGGCAAGATGGCCGAATAGGAACAGATCCAGTCTGCAGCTCCCAGCAAGATCAACGCAGAAGGCAGTTGATTTCAGCATTTCCAACTGAGGTACCTGGCTCATCTCATTAGGACTGGCGAGACAGTGAATGTAGCCCAGGAAGGGTGAGCAGAAGCAGGGTGGGGCGTTGCCTCACCCGGGAGGCGTAAGGGGTTGGGCAACTCCCTCCCGTAGCCAAGGGAAGCTGTGAGGGACTGTGCTGTAAAGGATGGTGCCACCTGGCCCCGATACTACGCTTTTCCCATGGTCTCTGCAACCTGCAGATCAGGAGATTCCCTCAGGTGCCTATACCGCCAGGTCCCTGGGTTTCAAGCACAAAACTGGGCAGCCGTTTGGGCAGACACCATGCTAGCTGCAGGAGTTTTTTGTCATACCCCAGTGGCACCTGGAACACCAGCAAGACAGAACCATTCACTCCCCCGGAAAG
Source organism: Macaca nemestrina (assembly GCF_043159975.1). Taxonomy (NCBI): domain Eukaryota; kingdom Metazoa; phylum Chordata; class Mammalia; order Primates; family Cercopithecidae; genus Macaca; species Macaca nemestrina. The sequence continues at coordinate 64,473,084 of NC_092130.1, forward strand.
GGGGCTGAAGCCAGGGAGCCAAGTGGTCTATCTCGCTCAGTGGATCCCACTCCCATGGAGCCCAGCAAGCTAAGGTCCACTGGCTTGAATATTTGCTGCCAGCACAGCAGTCTGAAGTCAACCTGAGACACCGGAGCTTAGTCGGGGGAGAGGTGTCTGCCATTACTGAGGCTTCAGTAGGTGGTTTAATCCTCACAGTGTAAATAAAGCCACCTGGAAGTTCGAACTGGGCGGAGCACACCGCAACACAGTAAAGCCACTGTGGCCAGACTGCCTCTTTAGATTACTCCTCTCTGAGCAGGGCATCTTTGAAAGAAAGGCAACAGCCCCAGTCAGGGGCTTATAGATAAAACTCCCATCTCCCTGGGACAGAGCACCTGGGGGAAGGGGTGGCTGTAGGTGCAGCTTCAGCAGACTTAAACGTTCGTGCCTGCCAACTCTGAAGAGAGCAGCAATCTCCCAGCACAGTGCTCGAGCTCTGATAAGGGACAGACGCCTCCTCAAGTAGGTCCCTGAGCCCTGTGACTCCTGACTGGGAGACACCTCCCAGCAGGGGTCAACAGACATCTCATACAGGAGAGCTCTGGCTGGCATCTGGTGGGTGCTCCTCTGGGACAAACCTTCCAGAGGAAGGAACAGGCAGCAATCTTTGCTGTTCTGTAGCCTCTGCTGGTGATACCCAGGCAAACAGGGTCAGGAGTGGACCTCTAGCGAGCTCCAGAAGACCTGCAGCAGAACGGACTGTTAGAAGGAAAACTAACAAACAGAAAAGAATAGCATCAACAAGGACCATAAGGATGTCCACACAAAAACCCCATCTGAAGGTCACCAACATCAAAGGCCAAAGGTAGATAAATCCATGAAGATGAGGAAAAACCAGTGCAAAAAGTCTGAAAATTCCAAAAACTAGACCGCCTCTTCTCCTCCAAAGGACCACAATTCCTCGCCAGCAAGGTAACAAAACTGGATGGAGAACGAGTTTGACAAATTGACATAAGTAGGCCTCAGAAGGTGGGTAATAACAAACTCCTCTGAGCTAAAAGAGCATGTTCTAACCCAATGCAAGGAAGCTAAGAATCTTGAAAAAAGGTTAGACAAATTGCTAACTAGAATAACCAGTTTAGAGAGGAACGTAAATGACCTGGTGGAGTTGAAAAACACAGCACGAGAACTTCATGAAGCACACACAAGTATCAATAGCCGAATCAATCAAGTGGAAGAAAGGATATCACAGATTGAAGATCAACTTAATGAAATAAAGCTTGAAGACAAGATTAGAGAAAAAGGAATGAAAAGGAACAAACAATGCCTCCAAGAAATATGGCACTATGTGAAAAGACTTAATCTACGTTTGATTGGTGTACCTGATAGTGACAGGGAGAATGGAAGCAAGTTGGAAAACACTCTTCCGGATATTATCCAGGAGAAATTCCCCAACCTAGCAAGGCAGGCCAACATTCAAATTCAGGAAATACAGAGAACATCACAAAGTTACTCCTTGAGAAGAGCAACCCCAAGACACATAATCGTCAGATTCACCAAGGTTGAAATGAAGGAAAAGATGTTAAGGGTAGCCAGAGAGAAAGGTTGGGTTACCCACAAAGGGAAGCCCATCAGACTAACAGCGGATCTCTCTGCAGAAACCCTTCTGGCTTATAAGCCAGAAAAGAGTGGAGGCTGATATTCAACATTCTTAAAGAAAAGAATTTTCAACCCAGCATTTCATATCCAGCCAAACTAAGTTTCATAAGTGAAGGAGAAATAAAACCCTTTACAGACAAGCAAATGCTGAGAGATTTTGTCATCACCGGGCCTGCCTTACAAGAGCTCCTGAAGGAAGCACTAAATATGGAAAGGAAAAAACGGTACCAGCCACTGCAAAAACATGACAAATTGTAAAGATCATCAACACTATGAAGAAACTGTGTCAACTAACGGGCAAAATAACCAGCTAGCACCATAATGACAGGATCAGATTCACACAAAATAATATTAACCTTAAATGTAAAAGGACTAAATACCCTAATTAAAAGACACAGGCAAATTGGATAAAAGGTCAAGACCCATTGGTTTGCTGTATTCAGAAGACCCTTTCATGTGCAAAGACACACACAGGCTCAAAATAATGGGATGGAGGAATATTTACCAAGAAAATGGAAAGCAAAAGAAAGTAGGGGTTGCAATCCTTGTCTCTGATAAAACAGACTTTAAACCAACAAAGATCAAAAAAGACGAAGAAGAGCATTACATAATGGTAAAGGGATCAACGCAACAAGGATATATATTGGGATATATATATATATATATATAGGGATATATATTGGAATATATCCCAATACAGGAGCACCCAGATTCATAAAGCAAGTTCTTAGAGACATACAAAGAGATTTAGACTCCCACATAATAATAGTGGGAGACTTCAACACCTCATTGTCAATATCTGACAGATCAAGACAGAAAATAAGCAAGGATATTCAAGACATGAACTCAACTGTGGACCAAGTGAACCTAACAGACATCTACAGAACTCTCCACCCCAAATCAATAGAATATACATTCTTCTCAGCACCACATCACACTTATTCTAAAACTGACCACATAATTGGAAGTAAAATACTCACCAGCAAGTGCAAAAGAACAGAAATCATTAATGAACAGACTCTCACCACAGTGCTATATCAAATTAGAACTCAGGATTAAGAAACTCACTCAAAACCGTACGACTTCATGGAAACTCAACAACCTGCTCCGGGGTGACTACTGGGTAAATAATGAAATTAAGGCAGAAAAAAAATGAGTTCTTTGAAACCAATGAGAACAAAGATACAATGTACCAGAATCTCTGAGACACAGCTAAAGCAGTGTTTCAAGGGAAATTTATAGCACTAAAACCCCCACAGGACAAACTGGGAAAGATCTAAAATCAGCACCCTAACATCACAATTAAAAGAATTAGAGAAGCAAGAGCAAACAAATTCAAAAGCTAGTAGAAGACAAGAAATAACTAAGATCAGAGCAGAATTGAAGGAGACAGACACACGAAAAACCTTTCAAAAAAATAAATGAATCCAGGAAGTGGTTTTTTGAAAAGACTAACAAAATAGATAGACCACTAGTCAGACTAATAAAGAAGAAAAGAGAAGAATCAAATAGACACAATAAAAAATTATAAAGAGGATATAACCACTGTTCCCACAGAAATACAAACTACCATCAGAGAATACTATCAACACCTCTACACAAATAAGCTAGAAAATCTAGAAGAAATGGATAAATTCCTGGACATATACACCCTCCCAAGACTTAAACCAGGAAGAGGCTGAATCCCTGAACCAGACCAATAAAAAGTTCTGAAATTGAGGCAGTAATTAATAGCCTACCAACCAAAAAAAGTCCAGGACCAGACAGATTCACAGCTGAATTCTACCAGAGGTACAAAGAGGAGCTAGTATCATTCCTTCTGAAACTATTTCGATCAATGGAAAAAGAGGGACTCCTCCCTAACTCATTTTTTGAGGCCATCATCATCATGATATGATACCAAAGCCTGACAAAGACACAACAACAAAAAAGAGAATTTTAGGCCAATATCCCTGATGAACATTGATGCGAAAATCCTCAATAAAATACTGGCAAACCGAATCCAGCAGCACATCAAAAAGCTTATCCATCATGATCAAATCGGCTTCATCCCTGGGTGGCAAGGCTGGTTTAACACACGCAAATCAATAAACGTAATCCATCACATAAATAGAACCAATGACAAAAACCACATGATTATTTCAATAGATGCAGAAAAGGCCTTCGACAAAATTCAACACCCCTTCATGCTAAAAATTCTCAATAAACTACATATAGATGGAACATATCTCAATAAGAGCTATGTATCACAAAACCACAGCCAATATAATACTGAATGGGCAAAAGCTGCAAGCATTCCCTTTGAAAATGGCACAAGACAAGGATACACTCTCGTCACCACTCCCATTCAACACAGTATTGGAAGTTCCGGCCAGGACAATCAGGAGAGAGAAAGAAATAAAGGGTATTCAAATAGGAAGAGAGAAAGTCAAATTGCTTCTGTATGCAGATGACATGACTATATATTTAGAAAACCCCATCGTCTCAGCCCAAAATCTCCTGAAGCTGATAAGTAACTTCAGCGAAGTCTCAGGATACAAAATCAACGTGCAAAAATCACAAGCATTCCTGTACACCAATAATAGACAAACAGAGCCAAATCATGAGTGAACTCCCATTCACAATTGCTACAAAGAGAATAAAATACCTAAGAATACAACTTACAAGGGATGCGAAGGGCCTCTTCAAGGAGAATTACAAACTACTGCTCAAGGAAATAAGAGAGAACACAAACAAATGGAAAAACATTCCATGCTCATGGATAGGAAAAATCAGAATCATGAAAATGGCCATACTGTCCAACGTAATTTATAGATTCAATGCTATCCCCATCAAGCTACCATTCACTTTCTTCACAGAATTAGAAAAAAGTACTTTAAATTTCATATGCAACCAAAAAAGAGCCTGTATAGCCAAGACAACCTTAAATAAAAGGAATAAAGCTGGAGGCATCATGATAACCTGACTTCAAACTATATTATAAGGCTACAGTAACCCAAACAGCATGGTACTGGTACCAAAACAGGTATACACACCAATGGAACAGGACAGAGGTCTCAGAAATAATGCCACATATCTACAATCATTTGATCTTTGGCAAATCTGACATAAACAAGCAATGGGGAAAAGATTCCCAGCTTAATAAATGGTGTTTGGAAAACTGGCTAGCCATATGTAGAAAACTGAAACTGGACCCCTTCCTTACACCTTATACAAAAATTAACTCAAGATGGATTAAAAACTTAAACATAAGACCCAAAATCATAAAAACCCTAGAAGAAAACCTAGGCAATACCATTCAGGACATAGGCATGGGCAAAGACTTCATGACTAAAACTCCAAAAGCAATTGCAACAAAAGCCAAAATTGACAAATGGGATCTAATTAAACTAAAGAGCTTTTGCACAGCAAAAACAAACAAACAAACAAAAAACTATCATCAGAGTGAACAGGCAGCCTACAAAATGGGAGAAAATTTTTGCAATCTATCCATCTGACAAAGGGCTAATATCCAGAATCTACAAGGAACTTAAACAAATTTACAAGGAAAAAACAAACAATCCCATCAAAAAGTGGGCAAAGGATATAAACAGACACTTCTCAAAAGAAGACATTTATGCAGTCAACACACATGAAGAAAAGCTCATCATCACTAGTCATTAAATAAATGCAAATCAAAACCACAATGAGATACCATCTCCCTCCAGTTAGAATGGCAATCATTAAAAAGTCAAGAAACAACAGATGCTGGCAAGGATGTGAAGAAATAGAAACGCTTTTAAACTGTTGGTGGGAGTGTAAATTAGTTCAACCACTGTGGAAGACAGTGCAGTGATTCTTCAAGGATCTAGAACCAGAAATACCATTTGACCTAGCAATCCCATTACCAGGTAAATACCCAAAGGATTATAAATCATTCTACTGTAAAGACACATGCACACGTATGTTTATTGCAGCACTGTTCACAATACCAAAGACTTGGAACCAACCCAAATGCCCATCAATGATAGACTGGATAAAGAAAATGTGGTACATATACACACCATGGAATACTATGCAGCCATAAAAAGGATGAGTTCATGTCCTTTGCAGGGACATGGATGAAGCTGGAAACCATCATTCTCAGCAAACGAACACAGGAACAGAAAACCAAACACTGCATGTTCTCATTCATAAGTGGGAGTTGCACAATGAGAATACATGGACACACGGAGGGGAACATCACACACCGGGACTTGTCACGGTGTGGAGGGCTAGGGGAGGAATAGCATTAGGAGATAATGCTATCCTACATCTACCTAATGTAGATGACGGGTTGATGGGTGCAGCAAACCACCATGGCATGTGTATACCTATGTAACAAACCTGCACCTTCTGCACATGTATCCCAGAACTTACAGTATAATTAAAAAAATATGTATCACAAAGCTTTTCCTCACAGAATTTCAACTATTAAATATTGAAGGTATGATAGAAGAAAAACCCCACCATTTGATAAACACCACAAATATTAATAATTCTTTTAGGTAAGAATGATCAATAGATACTAGGATGAATGAACAAATATATGATTAGAAAAAGTATATTTGCATAGTCTCAAATATTACCCATAATATACTAGCACAATGGGAAAATGAAACTTTATGGTGCATAAACCTGTTGGACCCCACCTTAACCAAGTGATCATCACGTATCACAAGCAGTGGAACAAATGGACACCATATACCTCTTGATATGATGCACTATGGACATAACATCATTTCTGTGGCATTCTTGCCAAAAATGCACAGTCTAAATCATTATGAAGTATCAAACAAACCCAAATTGGGGAATATCAAAATAACCAGCTAGTACTCATCAAAAGGATCAGTATATGAAAGACATGAACGAAAGACAAAGTTAAAGAATTGTTACACAGTAAAGGAGATAAAGGAGACATGACAGCTAATGGAATGTGTGAATTACATCCGGAATGAGAAAAGGACATTAATGGGACAACTGGCAAACTGTAAACAAGGCCTACAGATTATATAGATGTGTATCAATGTTAATTTCTTGGGTTAATAGCTGTACTGTGGTTAATGTCAAATTTGGGGAGTCTCCCTACCATGTCCAATTCCTTCCTGAAAACCAACCATTCTACATTAGGACATGATGAATTTACCTTAAATCAAAGAAGACGACCAACATAAGCTGAGTTTTTCTCTTAAACCTACATTGAAGGGAAGAAAATAAATTTTAAGTCACTTCCAGCTCCAAAATTCTGATTTTAAGCACTTGAGTTCTAAACTACTTCCTTCACTACTGTGAAGTAACTAAGAAAAGTGTGTCCACTATATTCTAAATCATTTGCTGGTTGTTTATATAAATTAGTTCTAATTCTTACAACAACGCTGGTGAGATAAGTATGAATATCAACACTTACAAAAAAGAAAACTGGGGAAAGATGAGACTAAGTAATTGCCTAAAGTTATACAACTGTTAGGTGACAGAGCCAAGATTCAAATCCATACTATCTGACTCTAACACCCTGACACTCTAAACTTGACACCATGATGCCTCCTAAATGAACTGCTAAGACATCAATGAAACATGTAAATTATAAGAGCAGGTATCATCAAATTTGATACCAGGATTTGATACCAGGATTTGTCACAAATAAATAGCAACATAAATAACTAAGAATTATTATATTTGCAATTGTTGGAAATTAGACTTCTCAAGCATGAAAATAACACAGGAAAATAATTTTAGGAATCCTGCACAACTCTAACAATCTGACCCAAACTATTTTTAAAAAATTGGGGGTTGCCCAAAAATATATGAGAAACAAATCTTATTGAAAACAGAAAGTTTTAAATAACCGGGTAACACTGTATAATGTAGGAGGCAGAATTTTCCTAAAATGATCCTGGGCATTCACTTGAGTGCCTGGAAAATAAGCTCGCTAGGCCAGGGATCCCTCTTGCTCCAGCAGGAGGAACTGTACCAGAAACTCATCTGCTTCTGGGACCAGGAGTTAGTTTATCTCCAACAGGAGAGTTGCAAATTCCCATAATTTCCAAGTGCTGGACGGTTGGTCTTCCCAGGCAATTTTAAAAAACAGGTGGTACCCAAACCTACATAGCCCAAGGCTTAAACAGTATATCTGTTACCCCACCAACAAGTGTACTTTCAGGCCTACCATCATGATAGATGAGAACAATAACTGGGTGGGCCTTCATTGGCACACCACTGTATGTTCAGTCGGTCAGCAGCACCTACCTCACCATAATTTGCTAGGTGATGCTGGGAAGATCAGAGACCTTTCTTCACTTAAGTATTCTTGGCTTATAAATTTCCCCAGTGAAGACTATTTCTTATCACATAAATGTGTCATATAAAATTCATTCCAAGCCATCAAACAACATACAGGATAAACAGATTCACAAATGCTTCTAACAATGAGAAAGTCAGAAAGATTAAAAAAAAAAAAACCTACTTACTTAATTCAGTTTGTGTACTAACAAAATAATATTTTACATGCCTTTCTCACAAATACATGCTTTAATGATAATGTTAGCTAAAAACCACGGGCATGTTAATCATTTAGTCATGGGTTTCACATGAAATATCTTTTTTTAATGTGCACACCTACTCTGTGAGTTGGTGTTATTATTATTCCTGTTTTGTGGATGAGGAAAGTTAGGGTCAAAGAGGTTAAATAACTTGCCCAAAATTACATAGCTTGTATATGGCAGAGCTGAATGGTTTTAACCACTACAAGATAATAGATAGCTTTAATTCACAAGTCTTTTCTAACAACCTCATGTCTGTAGGCAACATGTTGAAACAAGTATACCTTACAGGTAAAAAAAAATTAAGGTCTACAAAGAATAAATAACTTGCTCAATATCATACTAACTTAGCATCAGCAGCTACGAATAAAATAATTCCTGAAAAGGTAGTCTAATGATACTGTAATAATAACAAATGTTATATATGGAGTTCCAGTTTAAATATACATTCTAACAACATGGTCAGAACGTATCTTTCTAAACCTAAGAAAAGTTTAGCTGTTAGTTCTCAATTTTGTTATTTTTCTTTTCAACTAGCTACAACTGAATAAGACTGATGCTCTGATTACTGTTATATGTGGTACAGAAAACTATAATAGAAATTTGGAATTATCCAGTGAATTTATATGCCTCCATTATCAGCTTGGCATAATAAACTAATTAAGGACAATACGACTGCTTATAAATAACTCAACCCAACATTAATATTTGATAAACTTTTATTCTCATCCTGTAAATATTTTAACACTTCCAACTTCCAATAACAATATGCTACAACAGAAAGGACGCCTTAAAAAGCTAGCTATTAACTCTCAGATACATGGCAGTTAATATCACACTAAAATGGTATATATCAATAACAAAAAATGTCTACCCCTTTTTTCCAAACTTACAAGGAATTTTAAAAAAGAAACAAAAGAAAACAAAAACTGATAATTCATTTGGGTAGCTGGTGTAAATTCTGTGGAATACTGATGTAAATTCAGTACTGGTGGAATAGTGGTGTAAATTTCATATCGAATTTACTAATAATGCCTTCTCCCAGATTTTATACAAGATACAAACTCATATTTGGGACAACATATGCATACCTCAGAGACACTAACTCTCTGTATTAAAATATATGCTTCCAGTTATATGAATGGTATCACTTTAATATTTAAAATATCAAAATTATAAGCATAGGCTTAATAGTTATATGCTGAGTTTTCTTGATCTGTTCTCTAAAAGAATATGCAAGACCAAGAGGTTTTGATGTAAACTCTTGGTTTATAATTTTCCACTTTTACTTTTTACATTAAAATTGCCTTTCTCCAAACTAGAGGATGAACAAACTAAGAAAATCAGTTCTCTCTGAGTAGCTATTTGATGAAACAGAAGCAGAAACAATAAGCTACTCACTTCCATCTTTGTTTATTCAACCAATGTTTTTAAAGTGACTGACTCATGTATGCTCAGTACACTCCCTCTTCAGTATTTAATGAACTGTGGTAATTGAAGGGGAAAGATCACAACCAAAGAACTTCCAACATGTTTCTGGTAGTGATAGACATAGTACCTATAAGGTGAATTACAGAAATCTTTTTTTGTGACACAATACATCAGCATGTGGTAACTCAGGGGTATTGTAAAAACAGCTCTAGCCTACTTTAGTAATAGGAAAATGACAAAGTCCTCCTGAAATCCTTTCTTCTATATGTTACCTAATATCAAAGCAAATGATCAACGTGTGAAGCATGGCTAAAAAATTTTGCAAAACACAGAAGACAGTTTCCACTTTCCATGAGTACACGACAGAATTTACTTCGGATATGACATATTAATAGCATGTTTGTTCTTTGAAAACTCCCCATCTAATCCCCTTTGGAGACAGAACTACCTTCTCATAACAAGATCAACCACAGTATCAAAATAATAATCAATGGTGAGGACTTAATCTCAGGACACAAGCATAAAATACTTCTGATTTACCTCTAGGAAAACACACATTTGCTTTGGTCTTTCTTAATTGTAATATTTCTGTTAAATAAGAGACTAAATTTGAAATGGTACACTTTTTCCTGTTTGTCTTCCTATAATTCTAGTGGCTAGGCTCAGGTAAGTAAAAACTGTTTTGGAACACAGTGTGCATGTCTACCACACTCTTCAGTCATGGGTAACAGAGAAATAGAAAACACAGTTCTGCATTAATTTTTTTTCTGTAAAAATATAATGCTCTCTTGACATAAGGATAAAATGAATTAACTACTCCCCTAGGTGGGATAAACTAAGAAATGTAAGAATAAACAAAGTTACAACGCAATGCAATATATAGTCCTGATCAACCCTTCAATGTTATCAAAAGCAAGATTTGGCTTCTTTTTCTTTACTAGAAAAGCCTTGAGAAAGCAAAACAAAACTTAGCAGTGTTTCTCAAGTAGGCCCCAGGAGGAAAGTGAACATATACCCAAGGGATCTTGGGGCACCTTTCCTTCAAGCTCAAAATTTCTTTCAAGTCTCCACTTAGAGCTTTGAATATTATTAAAATTTTGTATTCTACCTCATAATATATACATGTTTACTTTCATTTCCTCATTGCCACCAATCTTCAAAACAAAGGAAAAACATATACCAGGAATATGTGCCATGATTATGTTGTGGTTTCATATAACTTTGATACCTGGCTCCTCCCAAAAACCCAGTTTAAGAATTATAGATTTAAGAGTAATGTGGCAAATGAATAGATCCATTTATCATTTATCTTCTTTTTTATTTCATTAACAATGTTTTTATTTATATTTTTTTGAGACAGGGTCTCACTCTGTTACCTGAGCTGGAGTGAGTGGTACAATCTCAGCTCACTACAAGCCATCCTCTCTGGCTCCCGCCTCAGCCTCCCGAGTGGCCGGGACTACAGGTGCAGAACAGCATGCCTCGTTAATTTTTGTAGAGATGGGGTTTTGCCATGTTGCCCAGGCTGGTCTCGAACTCCTGGGCTCAAGTGATCTGCTCAGCTCAGCCTCCCAAAGTGCTAGGATTACAGGTGTGAACTACCACACCTGGCCACAATGTTTCTATTTTTAAAGCCTTAGCCACAGTGCTAAGAATTTATTACCTAAGTTGTCTGCTTGGGTTAATTTCTTGTCTATTCTGTAACACCAACTAGAGCTCAAACCATGCCTCCTTCTTAACTTCAAAAGCCAATTTTATCTGTGTACTGGGAAGCAAGGTGCTAAAAGTGCTAGATATTTTAGGAGAGAGGAGACTGTATGAGTAGTCATCTAGAGGTATGGCAGAGTAAATGGACCGGGAAAACAGAAAATGATTCTTGGGTAGCATAAAGGACTCACTGAGCTAAAGGATCATTAATTTAAAGTGAGACTGGTAAACATGGTTACCTTTTTTTTCCTCTACGTGTGTTCAGATGTATGGGTGTGGACAAGGAGTTAAGTGTACACAAGGCTATATCACTATCATGACTATGAAATTTAAGCTGGAATAAGGAAAGTAAGATCAGTAAAATCAGAGACTGAAAAAAAAATAGATTTTTAAAACAGGGTTCCAATAGGTCTAAACACTTCAAAACTGTGAAATTGAGATTATGGAGGGGTTACAGTTTAGACAAAGATAAAATATAGAAGTGGGTACATAGTGAGATGGAATGCAGGGCAAAATTTATCGGGAGAGAGGAGTTTCAGATTTGAAGACACCAGGATATTAGAAGAATTATACATATGAACAATGGAATCACCAAGAATTACAAAACAAGCAGTACTGGAATGAATGCCAGTAAACCAAGAACCATAATCTATTAGGAGACAATTTTCCATGGATCTTGTGTTTCCGCACATATTGTGAGCAGAGGCATGGACTGTCTTTGTTCTGGGCTATCTTTTTAAGCATGCTTGTGTATCAAACAGCCCTGGAAAATAGACAGTGTCTTCTTCCACAGCAAAGGATAGGTTTCCTTACACTCTTGGAAGAGACAGTCTCTTCCTTCCAAACAAGGGCAGACAAGCTTAGTATCCATTATAAAAGATTCCAGTTCCCTAAGCTTGGTGTTCCTCATCTGTCATTTAATCCATGGTGTGTGCAGGTATCATCTGGACCTCTTCATATCACCCCTTGGGAATCAGAGAATTCATGCAAGCAAATGCTGTCACTTTAGCTAAAGTTTTTGCTATTAGTAATAAGGTCCTTTGTCTCTGGCCCAGAAATTTCCTGTCTTCTGCCAGCATCCATGAAATTATGGTAGGTTAACTTCTTAGCTTGCAAGTAAAGCAAATCTCAGACACTTCACAATTCTTAACAAAATCTCCACTGAATGAGAGATGGAGATGAGTGATGACTATAACTAAATGGATAGAAGGTGGTATAGTCTGATAACATAAGATAAAATTCGGAGGTGTTTGAGAAGAAAGAATGGTCTGGAAAATGCAATGAGAAGCTAAGAGTACACCTCCAGGTTCAAAGGCAGAAAGAAGCAGGAGAGAAAATGGCTACTACCTGAAAGGGTTGCAGGTAGTATCATCAGGGAAGCAAGATTTAATTTAGAGCAAAATTAAAGTAATATTAACAGAAGAGGCTGAAGATAAAAAGAAATTTGCTGATGACTGACCTTGAGTTCCAGAGACTTTATGAAAGATTTTCAGGAAACACGGAGAGGTAGGTTTTAGGGTTAGTTTTGGATACATGTGTTAAGAAACCCACGAGTCTTGAGCTCCTTGCTGTAACTTACATGAGCAAGATAAAAGGTCATGATGAAATTAGTTATGATAGTTTTAATCAGATCAAATATTTGCTTGTTTCTATGTCCTTTGACCACTTTTACCAACAAAAATATCTATTATGAAATGCTTTATTTCTTACTAACATCATTTTAGAAAATTTAGAACATATAAGTTTTTAAAAATTTAAATGCCAAACTGTTATTTAAGATAGTAAAAAGCAAGTGTTAACTTACTTGAATTAGATCTAAAATGCCAAGTTCACTTTCTGAGGAATCCACACAGAAGACAAAATATAACGTTGCGTAATGTCTATAAATCAGTTTGTTGTCAGATCCTCCAATTAATCTAAATGACAAAAAAATTGTAATGTTATTGGAAACAAAATGCAAAACATTTTCATTAGCTCAAGCAAACTGACAATTTGTTTAAAAACCACTTGTCAAATGAAAGGTGACATTCAATGGCAAAGCATTTAAGTGAACTTATTCAGAGACTAGGTAAATTAAGATGGCTGTTTTCTTCAGCAATATCAAGTAAAAGAAGCCAGTGCTTAATTTCAGTTCATTCATTCATTAAACCGTTCTCTGAGTAACTACTGTGTGCCAGGTACTGGTAGTGGGGAAGGAGCAATAAACAAACATATCAGAACATCATCAGATAGTGGCAAGTGTTACACTGAGAATCAAAATACAATGATGATATATTGATGGGTTCCCTATTTCAGGCTGAATATTAAGCAAGAGTGACATTTAAGCTGAGATCTAATGATAAGGAGTTGGCTTGAAAAAAATTTAGAGAAGAGCATTTCAAGCTAAAGTAGTAAGTAATAAACGGCCATTTCATCAAGAACAAAGCATGTATGTTCAGGAGAAAAAAGGCCAGTAGATAAGAAAAGATTAGTAAATGATACAGTCAGACAAGTAGGCAGAAATTAGATCATGGGGCATTTGTAAGTGCTTACTAGATTTAACTCCATACGCACAGTAAGTTACACAGCTTAAGACTGATTATCAACCAGAAAAAAAAGAAGAATGACACTTCTTAAGTTTTGGATAGATTCACCATCAAGATCTCTTCCAGAATTACATTGTTTTGAAATATAAATGCAAGAAAACTAAGCTAGGATACTAAATTCTTTAATGAAATACTTTTATTTATAATGACTGGAATTTTAGTATTTTAAAAATAATAATTTAGGAATCATTCCAAACATCTTATAATTTTCTAAATATAGTTTAGCTATTTCATAGTTAAGTTTGCAATAATGAATCCACCTTCTTAAAAGACCTCTAAACACTTAACATAATTTACAATCAAGGTTATATGAAACCAAAAGTAAACTAACATCCATCCCAACAGAATATAGGAAAATGGCATTTCTTTCTCTCTCTCTCTCTCTTCTTTCTTTTTGAGACAGAGTTTCACTCTGTCACCCAGGCTGTGACAGAGCCTGGGTGGCGCTATCTCAGCAGCCTCCGCCTCCGGGCTTCAAGCCACTGAAGTAGCTGGGATTACAAGCGCGCACCACCACACCCGGCTGATTTTTGTACTTTTAGTAGAGATGGGGCTGGTCTCGAACTCCTGAGCTCAGGAGATCTGCATGCCTAGGCCTCCCAAAATGCTAGGATTACAGGTGTGAGCCACCATGCCCGGCCAGCATCTAGTTTTTATGCAGTAAAAATAATACTAAACTTACAAGTTCTGTAGAAACAACTTCTCAAGGTATATACTACTTCTATGCCCTCTAATAGCAAAAGGAGAAATGATCTTTGACAAGAATAAAAATTTCCTACTATCCTAGATACTCCTCTAGAGGAGATATTTAATTTAAAAATATCTACATGCAATTTAAAGATTCTGAGAGTGTATTTATAGACTGTGACTGCAATTGTTCCCTGAAAGAGGTAAAAAGAACACAAATAGGAGGCTTCACTTCATTCTGAATCAGCAATTTAGTAACTATCTTAAAATTTTGCTTTACTTTAAAAGGAGAGCAAACTTCTGAAGAATATGTTTCAAAGAGGCCATTAATGCTATTAAAAGCAAGCAAAAATATTAACGTGGCAAGTATATATTTTACCTTTAAAAATATAATTTTATCTTTAAGCTATAGTATAATACTGATAAAAAATCCTGTACAGAATGCAATACATCATATACAACCACAGGATTGAGAAATCCTGTTAGTCCAAATAACTCATTTTATAGAGGAGAAAACTGAGGCCCAAGAATTTAAGTGACCTGTCCAAGAAAATCAGCCTCTTAGTAACAAAACTAGGATTAAACTAGATGTGTAGCCTCATCTCTGCTGCAATATTTGCTTTCTATTTTTTGTAAGGTTAAAAAAGAACAATCACAATTTCAAGCCACAATTTCTATTTCAAATAGCACCCTAGTTAGATTAATCAGGTTCTTACTTCTAAATGCAGTACACACTGTGCTGGGTGGTAAGTTTCCTAGGAGATAAGAAATCAAGAGGCTAGGATGAGAGGAAGTGACAGTAATGTCAAAGACAACTAAAGTTGAATCAATACAAGTAAAATTCAAAAACAGAAGCAGGTACACTTGTCTCAATTATTAAATTAGAAGCCTTGAGTTAATAGAAACATTTTTAAGTATGTATTGGACATTTAAGGACAGCATGATATAACCTTTTAGGAAACCCAAGTTAAGTGTTCCACATGATAAAAAGTAACTTATGACCATGGATTCCCTGTTATCCAGAGCATTTCTCATCCATCATACACATTAAAATACAGAAAATTCTAGGTTTCTCTGACTGATTCATGTTTGAGAACAAACTGTTTTCATGGAAGCTATTAGTTTAAAAGTATTTATTTGTAATATTTGGCAATATTCTTATTCATTTTAAAATAGAAAAATCGATTAGCTGAATTAGGTATATTTGAAAAACAGACTTCAGTATTGTAATAGTAAAATAAAAAATGTAATCTAATTTTTATGCACATTCACACAAAGGAATACTCTATAGTCATTAAAAAGAATAAGCTTGTCCTAGACGTGTTTATATGCAAAGTTTTTGAACATACTGAGAACCAGCAACATGCAAATGAGCAAATAAGCATAATCTCATAAATAAAAATTTCAAGGTTGTATGTTAGTCAACACATATAACATACTTCATATGTTAGTCTATACAAACAATTTTCTAGAAGGATACACAAGAAATTGGGTAGAAGGACTAAAGTTGAGAGATTCTTATTTTACATTTTATACTTCCCTGTAATGTTGGAATTTTTACCATTAATATATTACCTTTATATAAAATTCCCTTTCAAAATTTTTAAGAGGGAAAAAAAGATTTCATATCTTTAAAAAATAATTCTTTAGGTTAGATTTATAGCTAACATAGGTGGCAATTAATTCACCTAATCCAATTAATCAAAATTAGAAAACTTTTACCATAAACTGATTAAACAGTATATATTTTAATCATATAGTCAAAACTTAGAAATGTCTATGAAATGCTTTACTTACAATCCTCCTTCTAGGAAATTACAAACATTTTCATCTCTCTTAGATACCAAATGGAAAGTCTCCCTGATGATTTGCTGTTGTGTATCTTCACTCTGAGGAAGAATAATTCATATATATTAGGATGGAGGGTATAGGTTTAATAGCATTTTAAGAATTTTTAAAATCAAAGGTAGTAATATGTATCTGGAAAATCCATCTAAGAGAGGGGTCCTTGGAGAAGTGACTTAAATTACACCTTACAGAAGCAAAACCCAACACTTTTTGATGAAAAAGAAAAGAAAAAACCAAGTATTTATATTTACCACTATAATAAAAGTAACATATTTCTAAGTTTCAAAAACCAACAAGAAAAAATATTAGATGAATTACACACACTGGTAAAAGGGAAACTAGATGTTAGTCAAAGCTGATTATCTTACGAATGAGTAAACTGAACCAGAAAGGTAAAGTTATAAATAGCATAGCTAATCTATATTTGAATGGAGAAAAGAAATAGAACTATGGAGCTTCCAATTAAGTTTAACCTTTACTAAATACAGACTGAGGTAAGAGTCCATATATCTTACTCATCTTTATATAAGTTGATCTAAAGCCAAGGATTGGCTCAATAAATATTTATTAAGCTGGACTAAGCAATTCATATTCCAGTAAGAGTCAGCGTCCTGACCGGGCACAGTGGCTCATGCCTGTAATCCCAGCACTTTGAGAGGCCGAGGCGGGTGGATCACAAGGTCAGGAGATTGAGACCATCCTGGCCAACATGGTGAAACCCCATCTCTACTGAAAATACAAAAATAGCTGGGTGTGGTGGCGTGTGCCTGTAATCCCAGCTACTGGGGAGGCTGAAGCAGGAGAATCGCTTGAAGCCAGGAGGCAGAGATTACAGTAAGCTAAGATCGCGCCACTGCACTCCAGCCTGGTGACAGAGTGAGACTCCATCTCAAACAAAACAAAACAAAACAAAACAAAACAAAACAAGAGTCAGTTTCCTAAACACTGCAATAGAGAACTGAACAAGATCATGAACACCAATTTCACAGGAAAGGATGTAAATGGTCCACAAAGAAATAAAAAGATACTAAACCTCAGCAGTAATTAAGTGAAATACAAATTAAAACAACGAGATAGTTCCACATGTACCATATTGGCAAAAGTATAAGAATATCATAGTATAAAATGTTGACAAAGATGTAGAGCCAAAGAAACTCTCACCTCACCAGTGGTAGGGTAAACATATAATCACTTGGGGAAACAGTTTTATTAACCAGCACTTTCTCTCCTAGATACTATTCTAAACCATATGAAACCAGTTTTTGAAGATCAAAAACAATTGAGCATTGGCAATTACACAGACAGTTGACCCTTGAACAATGTGGCAGTTAGGGATGCCAATCCCCCATGCATTTGGAAATCTACGTATAAGTTTTGACTCCCCAAAAATCTAACTTAGCTATACTTTTTCTCTTAACAATCTGTCATCGTGACATTTTAAAAGTCAAACCTCTTTCTATAAGCAACAAACCGTCCTTTGCTGGCATTAAATTCTCCAGCTTTAGATCCTTTACCTTCCTTATGCTTTATGTTATCATATAATGACTTCACTTTTTCTCAAATCATATTCTATAGGTATGCCTTTCTTACAGCATTCCTGTGCACACATAAGAGCTGGATTTTCAATATTAGATAAAAAGGGATTTTGCAAAAGGTGCAAAGTTTTCTCACACATTGGCATAGCTATAGCTACAGATTCATGAATATTCTTTTCTTTTTTTTTTTTTTTTTTTATAGATGGAGTCTCCCTCTGTTGCCCAGGCTGGATGGAGTACACTGGTGCAATCTCGGTTCACTGCAACCCACCACCAGGGTTCAAGCAATTCTCCTGTCTCAGCCTCCAGAGTAGCTGGGATTACAGGTGCCTGCCACCATGCCCAGCTAATTTTTGTTTCTATTTTATTTTATTTTAATTTATTTCTATTTTATTTTATCAAGACAGAGTTTTTGCTCTGTTGCCCAGGCTGGAGTGTAATGGCATGATCTCACTCACCGCAACCTCCGCCTCCTGGGTTCAAGCGGTTCTCCTGCCTCAGCCTCCCAAGTAGCTGGGATTACAGGCGCCCACCACCATGCCCAGCTAATTTTTGTATTTTTAGTAGAGACGAGGTTTCACCATGTTGGCCAGGCTGGTCTTGAACTCGACCTCAGGTGATCCACCTACCTCAGTCTCCCAAAGGGCTAGGATTACAGGTGTGAGCTACCGCGTCCAGCTATAATTTTTGTATTTGTAGTAGAAACGGGGTTTTGCCATGTTGGCCAAGCTGGTCTTGAACTCCTGACCTCAAGTCATCCGCCTGCCTTGGCCTCCCAAAGTGCTGGGATTACAGGCATAAGCCACTGTGCCTGGCCATGAATTTTATTTTCTTTATGATAGTCCTTTTGCTGGATTCATTTATCTTGAAATAGTGGGCAACCACAGCCACAGACCTCTATCTAAGGTACATATCAAGCAATTTAACTTTTTCTTGTAGTGTCATGACATTTCTCTGCTGCTTGGGAGCACTTCCAACATCACTAGTAGCACGTCAAGGTTTATGATATTATAACAAACATGACAACAAATTACACAGGAATTGGGAGAAAGCACTTTTTACTGTGATGTGCAATTTACTAAAGATACAAACTGCTCACCAGGAGATGATTAGCATCACACAGCATTTTAAGCAGATTCTCAAAACACCTGAATTTACCACAATAGCAACAGAATATTGGAATTACTACAGTAGTACAGTATAAACCACAGTTAATTTTATACAGTTATAATTTAATAGTGCATCTTTCCATTTGTTTACAGTTCTCTCCACTGAGAGTAGCACCACGTACTGAGAGTAGCACCACGTACCGAGAGTAGCACCATGTCCAGTCTCTAAGTGTTTGCATAAATTTTGATACATTTTAACTTTTTATGATGGATTTGTATATATTTTATGGTAGTAAATGATAAAATAAGCTAGTATGTACTGTTTTATGCATTGATGACATACCTCCAAACTTATTTTTTTTTATTT
Organism: Macaca nemestrina; assembly: GCF_043159975.1. Lineage (NCBI taxonomy): Eukaryota > Metazoa > Chordata > Mammalia > Primates > Cercopithecidae > Macaca > Macaca nemestrina. The sequence continues at coordinate 64,492,551 of NC_092130.1, forward strand.
CTAGGTTATACAATTTGCAAGTGTTTTCAATTTGTCAAAAATCTCCAAAAAATTTCCCAATATACTTACTGAAAAAAAGCTGTAAGTGGAGCCTTGCAAGGGTCAACCGTACATAAAAAAATCTCTTAACCTCTGTACCAGGAGACAAACAGAAGAATGTTCATAAAAGCACTGTTTGTAATAAGAAAAGTTGAAAAGGACCCAAATGTCCACCAGTCACAGAAGGATAAATTATGGAATGGAATTGTACAATGGAATCCTATAAAAAGTAAGTTAAAGAAAGAACTGAACCACGTCCTTAAATATGAATGATTCTCAGTTGTGCACAGTAGTTCACACCTATAATCTCAGCACTTTGGGAGGCCAAGGGGGATCATCACTTGAGCCCAGAAGTTCAAGATCAGCCTGGGCAACACAGCAAGACCCCATCTCAAAAAAACAAGAAAAGAAAAATTTTGGCCTGGTTCAGTGACTCACGTCTGCAATCTCAACACTTTGGGAGACTGAGGTGGGATGATCTCTTGAGTCTAGGAGTTTGAGACCAGCCTGGGCAACATGGCAAAACTCTGTCTCTACAACAAATTACCCAGGCATGCTAGTGCATGTCTGTAGTCCCAGCTACTTGGGAGGCTGAGGTAGGAGGATTGCTTGAGCCTGGGAGGTGGAGGTTACAGTGAGCCAAGATCATCCCATCACAATCCAGTCTGGATGACAGAGCAAGACTCTGCCTCCAAAAAATTTTTTTAAATAATAATTTTTAAAAATTCATTCACAATATCATCCCAAACAACAAGAAATTTTTTAAAAAACTTAGAAATAAATTTAACCAAAGATGTGTAAGCCATGTTACTTCCTTTCTTAAAGATCTCTAGCTTTTATCTGACCTAAATAAAAACTCCCTACCATGCCATAAAACGTTCTCCAATATCTAAGCCAGACTAATCCCTGAAGTTTCATCATCTCTTTCTTCTCCCCCATATAATCTGCTCCAGCCACAATGAACTTCTTACCATTCACCTTCTTCACATTTTCCCACTTCTGTCTGGGAACAACTTCCTCACTCCATTCTCCAGCAACACCCTTTCTAAGACACAGCTAGAACGTTACGACTTCTATGAAGTCTTTCCTGACTCTCAATTAAAAGTAGTCCCTTCTTTCTCCATGTTTCTTTGGTATTGTTTCTATTCCTATCATACACTTATAACAATGTGCTCAAATTTCCTTTGTGGTAGTCTGAATTCCAACACCAGAACCTGAGCTTTGTATTTGAAATGCTCAGCAAAGTGGCTGATGTAGAGTAGCCAAGAAAAGTGTAGTGAATAAATAAATTTGTAATCTAGAAGACAAGATCCACATCCATTTATATTACCCAAAATCTGGGTTACCTTACACACAAAAAAAGAGGCAATAAAGTTAAGGCAGTATGGTATAGAAGTTAAAAGTGTAAGCTGTGTTCTAATTAAGATGGTAAATTAAACACACATCTGCATTTGTTGCCTGCCCAAACCCCAGCTAAAACAATATTAAAGGGTTTTTTCAGTAAAGGCATAAACACACAAGGATGAGGAGAATGGGAAAGGAAGACAAGAACAACAAAATCTTGAAAGCGTTTAAATAAGTGTTAAAGTATTCTCAGAAAATTTAATCCTAAATGGTGAGAGGGAAATCATAAAACTAACTCAATTTGTGTCACAAAATAGGCAAAAACTCATGAATTGGTGCTTTTACATATGTCTGGAAGTGAGGATGAAGACAGTAGTGTAAAATAAGGACTAAAAGTTTGTTTAAAAAGCAGAAGGATCACTAAATTCCCACTACCATCCCCAAGAAACGTTCTTAATCTCATTACTAGGAATAGATCAAAGGGAGGATCTTCGGAGAGCAAGTGGTATTGTGGTAGGCAGAAAAATGGTCCACCAAAAAATGACAACACCCTAATCCCCGGAACCTGTAAATATGTGGTTAACATGACAAATGCCTTTGCAGATGTGATTAAGGACTCTGAGATGAAGATATTATCCCAGATTATATAGGTGGGGCTAATTGCATGGCATGGTACTTTAGAATCTGAGAATCTTTCCTGGACTGTGGTCAGAGGGAGATATGACTACAGAAAAAGAATCAGAGATATGCTATGCAGCTGGCTATGAACATGGAGAATGGAAGCCATAAGCAAGGAATGAGGGTGGCCTCTAGGAGCTGGAAAAGACAAGAGCATAGATTCGCCCCTAGAGCCTCCAGAAAGGGATGCAGCTATACCAATACCTTGATTTTAGTCCAGTAAAACCCACGTCTGACTTCTAACCCAAAGAACCATACAACGATAAGTTTGTGTTGTTTTAAGCCACTAAGTCTGTGGTAATTTGTTACAGTAACATAAAATAAATTCAGGGACCACATTGAAAACATGGGGATTATGTAAATGTACAGATACCACCAGATCCTGTCTAATGAGAGTTCTCAGAATACCTAGCGCTAGGCCTTCTTCACCATCTAGGCAGGAGATTGGAACATAACTCTGTAGGAACTCCAACTAGATATAAAGTTAATGATAATGGAGATACCAACTATGACAGAAAACTGTTAGCTGCTCACTAAAATCTAGTTCCCTTACTTCCAGGGCACACAATTTCACCCTCCCCTGAATTTAGGTGGAGCCATACAACACAGTTCTGGCCAGTGGAATGTGGCTGGTAGTCTGTGGTATGCCAGACCTGGCATGAAAGTCTATTAGGTGTATCTCTTCCTAATTCTGCATTTGGTGACGTCATGTTGGTAGCCTGAACTTGGTCACGGCGAAGTATTTATACCACAAAGATCAGCAAATGCTATAAATCAGAGCTTTTTTCCTCCCAGATGATCAGGTTGTTAAAAATATACTATTCAAGCCTCACTCATGAAAATTCCTGCAAAATCTTCCATGCTAACTAGATGTAGAAGTTCCTTTGTCCCCTTCTCAAGAATGATTTAAAAAAAAAAAAAAAAAAGGCCCACATGAAAGGTTCCAGTTGACCAAGAACACCAACGCTGGACTTTATGTAAGTGAGAAACAAACTTTTATTATGTTAAGTCACGAAGATTTGGGGAGTTGTAGTTACAACAATTCCAATTCCTACACTACTTAAATTGCCTAGCTTGATTACCTCAAGTAAAGATCGCACAGGCAACCTCTAATCATGGATTTAGAGCTTCCAATCAGCTTTGAGTACTCTATCCTTAGAAAGGAGCAGTCAATCAAGGATTATTGGACAGTTGAAGACAACTCTAATATAGGTGCAGCAAACCACCATGGCACATGTATACCTATGTAACAAACCTTCCTATTCTACACATGTATCCCAGAACTTAAACTATAATAAAAAATAAAAATTAAAAAAAATAATTTTTTTTAAAAAGTTAAACATAAAATAGGGGAAAAAGCAACTCAGAGGAAACAAACCAAGTAAAGAGAAGAAAATTTAAAAATATATATCATTAATATGAGAGGTAAGAAAAGATAATGCAACTATAAAATAACAGTATATAATAAAAGAGTGAAATTCAGAAATAAAGAAGCTCATGGGAATTCAAAATATAAGGAGAAATTTTAAAAATGCAGTAGAAAACTGGAAAATAAAGTTGAGAAAATAGAGCCAAAGGGCACAAAGATAGAAAACGAAAGAGAAAGAATAAGAAATGTAGAAGAGTCCAGAGAAATTCAGAAAAACTGAAAAAAGGAAACTCGAGAACAGGAAATGAAGAAATGTTTCCAGTAGAGGACAAAAGTTTCTACAATCAAAGGACCCATCAAATACCCAGCACAATAAATGAAAACAGACCCATGGCAAGGGTCTGTGAAACTGTAGAAACTCTGCCCCCAAAACAGGAATCTGCAACTTTTTAGAAGGTATAAATGATCACACATGAAAGATAAGTAATCAGAACTGCTTCAGACTTTTAGATAGCAACACTGGAAACTAAAAGGTAATGGAGCATATAATCAAAGTTCTGAGAAAAAATTCAAACCTAAACTTTTATATGCAGTCAATGTGGAGTCATAAGAATTTTGGGGCATGCATGCCAGGTCACAAAAAATCTACTTCCCATGACCTTTTCTCAAGAAATTACTGGAGGGTATTACTGGCTCCTCCATGGCAAGATAATAAACAAAGAAATGAAGCAACAGGAGGTCCAACACAGGAAACAAGCAAAACGAATCCCCTAAAATAATAAAGATCCCTGCATGACTGCCTTACAACTGGTCTGGATTGGTCCTCGTCAAAAGGCTCCAGAAAAGACTTAAAATTTAAGAACATAAAACGGAGAAAAGATGCGTAAGATTTAGACAACTGGCAAAGATGTAAATTAGTGATAAGCGCATTAAACACTACATCAAAAGAAAAGGTAATTACAACCTTTAAGGAAAACAAAGTGTCAGGAAAGAAAAAACAGTACAGTTTACAACATGGCTCGGCTGAAGAAAGTGTTTACATAATAAATTAATGTAAACATCAAAACACTGATCTAACCAAAATTATGAAATAACTATGAGAGGACTGGGAATTAGTTGTGGAGGAGAGAACAGCCAAATAATCAATTTTAATAGCAGAATAAATCACGTCTACAAATAATAAGTCAGGCAGTAAAACAAGTACATTATTTAGACACATGTACATAAACACTGAAAGCAGCTAAAAGTAGTTACTTGTGGAAAGGGAGAAATGAAGGAATGTTATTTTTCATAATAAACTTTATGAAACTATTAGATTCTTTAACCAATACGTATGTATAACTTGAAGAAACAAACTAAAAGGGAAAGAGGAGAGTAAATAATCTGCAACCAGATATATGGTTTTATTCCTGGATGTACTCTTTGTTAACTGTGTGACTTTGGGCAAGTTACTTATCTTCTCTGTGCCTGAGATTTCCTCATTTGTAGCACAGAGAAACCAATAGTATCTACCTCATGGTGGTGTTGTGAGAACTGAGTTCATACACTTACTTTATACATATATGTACATACTCATAGAATGATATCTGGCACATAATAAGCATGCATTAACACTGACTTATTTTTAAGTACTACCTCTGGACCTTATCTGAAAAGTCAGTTCTAGAATTCTAAGGACAATAAAATCTTATAGGAAGTTTTCTTTTAAGGAATGTTATCTTTCTGCATTATATTACTGCTTATCAAGGAAGAGGTCAACTGTGCTAACCTTTAACTATGTTTCATTATATTGACAGTGAAAGAATTTCTCATAGGAACTTCAACTGCTGCCACTTGGAATCTTCTTAGAATGCTGGCAATACTCAATGAAGAAAATCAGTAGGGTGGTTACCAGAGACTGGTGGTGGGAATAAAAAGAGGAATGGGGAAAGCAAAAATGTTGATCAAAGGGTACAAAGTTTCAGTTAGACTGGAGGAATAAGTTTTTGTGATCTACTGAACTGCATGACTGCAGTTAATAATAATGTATATTTAAAACTTCCAAAATAATGTATTTTTAACATTCTCCCCACAAAGAAATAACAAGTTGATGAGATGACAGATACGTTGCTGGGTGCGGTGGCTCACGTTTGTAATCCCAGCACTTTGGGAGGCCAAGGCCTAGGATCACTTGAAGCCAAGAATTTCATACCATCCTAGGCTACAAAGTAAGACCCCATCTAAACAAAACAAAACGTTTCAAAAACTTAGTTGAGCATGGTGGCGGGCACCTGGAGTCCTGGCTACCAAGGAGGCCAAGCCAAAAGGATCCCTTGAAGCCCTTGAAAAGGTTGAGGCTGCAGTGAGCTAATGATCACACCACTGCCTGTCAGCCTGGGCATCAGGGCACTCCAGCCTGGAAGAGAGAGCAAGATGGTATCTCTTTAAAAAAAAAAAAAAAAAAAAAAGATGCTGGATATATTAACTAGCTTGATTGAATCCTTTTATAATGTGTACATAGATCAAAACATCACACTGTACCCCATTAATACGCACAATTATTATGTCAATTAAAAATGAATTTAAAAAATAGGAAAGAATGCCTTAAAATTTTAATCAAACATCCAAAGGCTAAAGCTAAACTTAAATAAGTATCTGCTGACATAAAACTATTTCCCTTATTTAACTTAACAGCTTTCATTAAGGAGCCTAGAACTTACTTCAGGCTGATCAGATTTCCTAACAGTATAGTTTCACAACAGAAGTCAAAAGAGCTATATTTCAGTTGGTCACAACTCCTAGATTACATCAGTCTAAAGACAACTACAGTTACAAAAAGGCAAAAACTTTTATTATTTTAATATTTAATTCATTAATGAAAAACAAAAATAAACTTTACAAAATCAGAAACCCACTAATAATGTTTTCTCTTTTCCTATGTTTCCCTCCTGTCCTTATGCATATATCACAAAGGCAACTTTAAAACTTCCCTCTAATCATATCAATATGTCATTATCCTCATCATTCTTTTAAAAATTTAGGAAAGTGTTTTCTTAAAATGCATTCGTTCACTCTGGTAGATGTTAAAATATAGAGGATTACCAAGATCAAAGACAAACAGCGTATGATCTAATACAAGAAGTAAAACATAAGATATCATTATTTTGGACTTATAGTTTTGTATTTTGCCTTTTTTATATTTCAAAAAAAGAAACAGAATTCCTCATAATCAACTAGGCGCAGTGGCTCACGCCTATAATCCCAGCACTTTGGGAGGCCAAGGTGGGAGGATCGCTTGAGGCCAGGAGTTCCAGACAAGCCTGGGCAACATGGTGAAACTCCATCTCTACAAAAAAATACAAAAATTAGCTGGGCATGGTGATGCATGCCTGTAGTCCCAGTTACTCAGGAGGGTGAAGTGGGAGGATCACCTGAGCCCAGGAAGATCAAGGCTGCGAGTGAGCTGTGATCATACCACTGGACTCCAGCCTAGGTGGCTGTGAGGTCCTGGTTGAATAAAAATATTAAAATAGGACTGGCTCACACCTGTAATCCCTGTACTTTGGGAGGCCAAGGCAAGAAGATCATTTGAGGTCAGGAGTTCAAGACTGCCCTGATCAACATGGTGAAACCCCATCTCTACTAAAAATACAAAAAAAGTGGCCAGGCGTGGTGGTGTATGCCTGTAGTCCCAGCTACTCGGGAGACTGAGGCAGGAGAATCGCTTGAACCTGGGAGGTGGAGGTTGCAGTGAGCTGAGATCGCGCCACTGCTCTCCAGCCTGGGTTACAGAGTGAAACTCCGTCTCAAAAAAAAAAAAAAAAAAAAAAAAATACACACACACATCTATATATATATAGAGAGAAAGTAACTTTTCATAATAAAAGGTACAGGGCAATTTCTGACATAATAATAGCACAAATAACATACTGTAAGAAGTCAAGAGGAATAATGATTTTGAGCAGCAATATTGTCATCTTCAAAGAAAAGTGACAGATACTGAGGAAGGGCCTTAAAGAATAGGTAGAATTCAAAAATATAGAGAATGGGGAGTATGAAGTTACATGAAGGGCAGAAGTAAAAATGTGGACAAAATCACAGAATCAAGAAAATATATGAAGAATAATAAGTTTATGTTGCACTTAAAAAAAAGAGATGTCTGAGGACAAAGCCTCCGAGCACTCCAAACATTTAGGAATCATGAAAAAGAGAAGACCCTAGCAAAGAAAATTCAGTTAGTGTGTTTTTTGCCAATGCCTCTCCTAAGTGACAAGTCTGGCTGGAGACTCTGTACATGGGCAGGCCTAACTTCAGCCAGAGTGTACAAAGAACCAGCAATCAGGATGGCAGGATTCTTAAATCCCAAACAAGAAGAGACTAGGGCACCTACAATAGTAACTTAATTAGAACTCTCCAAGATACCTCATTAAATTTCTTCAGAGAAGAATTCTCTCATATTTTCTCTTACAATGTATAAAAAATGCTTAGCACACACAAAAAAGTACTAAATAAATGGCAGGTATAATTAACCCCCTAAACCACCATCAACCATTCTGCTTTGGTTTGAATGTATCCCCCAAAGTTCATGTGTTGGAAATTTAATCTCCAATGCAACAGTGTTAAAAGGTAAGACCTTTAAAAGGTGATAAGGTCATGAGAGCTCTGCTCTCATGAATGAATGAAGGTCATTATTACAGTAGTGGGTTTGTTATCAAAGCGAGTTTGCTCCCACATTTGCCCACATGTGCATACCATGTGATGCCTTCCACCATGTTATGATGCAGCAGGAAGGCCCTCACCACATGTGGCTCCCTGACCTTGGACTTCCCAGCCTCCAGAACCATGAACCAAATAAATTTCTGTTCACTATAAATTATCCAGTCTCAAGTATTCTGTTATAGAAGCACAAAATGAACTAAGACACATATTAAAATGTTTCCCAATTTCAGGGGCAAACACTCTATTACTGAAATAACAAAAAGCTGAGAAGGTGACAGACTGAGTTTGAAATATTTAGAGGGTCAACCATGGTGGCAGCTGGAAGGTCTAAGAACTCCAAGAACAAGATAAAATTTGGGAGGAAAACTTGGGGTAAAGTACCAAGACAATTCAATAGGGAAAGAATAATCAACAAACGGTGCTCGAACAACTAAATATCCACATGTAAAAGAATGAAACTGGATCCCCACCTTATACCATACACAAAACTAACCTGAAATGAACCACTGACCTAGGTATAAGAATTAAGGCTACTAAACTCTTGAAAGGAAAAATGGTTACAAGATTTTGACCTTGGAGTAGGCAAAGATTTTTGAGAGAGGATACCAAAAGCTCAAGTGAAGAAAAAAGAGATAAACTAGATGATATCAAAATTCAAAACCACTGTGCTGTAAGTGACAGCAGCAAGAAAGTAAAAAGACAACCTATGGAATGAGAGGAGATACATGCACAACATATACCTGATAAAGGATTTGCACGCAGAGTATATTAAGAACTCCTACAAGTCAATAATAAAATGACAACTCAACTTAAAAACAGGCAAAGGATTTGAATATATATTTCTTTCAAAGAGATATGTAAATGGACGATAATCACATGAAGAGATGTTCATCATCATCTGTCATCAGGAAAATGTAAGTGAAAATCACAATGAGATACTACTTGATACCCATCGGGACAGCTAGAATAAAAATGACTGACAATAACAATAGTTGGTTAGGACATGAAGAAACTGGAGCCCTCAGACATTGTTGGTGGGAAGGCACAATGGTACAGTCACTTTAGAATATAGTCTGGCATTTTTCCAAATAATTAAACATATTCTTACCACATGATTTGGCAATTTTACTCCCAATTACATACCCAAGAGAAATGAGAACATATGGTCACACAAAAATTCCCACATGAATGCTCATAGCATCATTACTCATGGTAACCAAAAAGTGGAAACAACTCAAATGTCCACCAATTGATAAATGAACAAACAAGATGCAGTGTATATACATCTCTCCATACTAAAATATTATTTGGCTATAAAAAGTAATGAAATATTAATATATGCTACAACATAGGCGAACCCTGAAAGCATCATGTTAAGTAAAAGAAGCCAATTACAAGGCTGTAATACTTCATGATTCCATTTATATAAAATGTTCAGAATAGAAAAATCTATGGAAACAAAACAGATTAGTGGTTGCCAGGGATGGTGGGGAGTGGGGATTGAAGAGTGACTGCTAATGGTACTAAATTTCATTTAGTTTGATAAAAATGTTCTAAACTTAGATTGTGGCGATGGTTGCACACCACGATATAATTCTAGAAGCCACTGAGATGTTTTTTAAAAAGGTTGGCTAATTCTCAGAGAAAAAGAAAAAAAGCTGGGGCAACTTTTATAGCCATACTTTCTCCTATAAAAGTCTTCTTACAGAACTTTTCTGTTGAAGAGTGTTTGGGACTTCGCATTTTATAATAAGCAGCAAGTTCATTCTAAAACAGGGCCCACATACTCTGGTTTCTCTTCAGATCTTATAAACCTTTTGCCTTTTACCAAAACAGGGCCCATATAATTTAAACACTGGGGTTTTTGGAAAAAAATAAAATAAAAGAGATAATTCATTCTGAGAAAATACAAAGAGTATTTGAGAACAATCTCTGGTGTGTTCTATGGTACTATGACTAACTACATGATCTTCCAATTAGAAGTAGGAAGTAACAAGCAGTAATAAAAGTAATCATTACTATTTACACAATTACTAAGTCTTTATATGTCAGGTTCTGCAACCATTCTCTTATTTAATCTTATCCAAAAATCTTACTCAAAATTGAAGTCCACATTGGTTATAGTATACTATACAATGTACTACTATATAGTAATTAAAAAATTATTTTCTGGGTATGATACCAAAAGCAAGCACCAGCAACAACAACAACAACAACAAAACATGTAAGTTAAATCTCATTAAAAAGTTGTATCAAAGGACACTATCAACAGAGTAAAAAGGCAACCACAGAATTAGAGAAAATATTTGCAAATCATATATACAATAGGAGACTGATATCTAGAATATATTTTTAAAACTCCTACAACTAAACAATAAAAGCAAACAACTGAATATTAAAATGGGCGAAAGACTCAAATAGGTATTTTTCCAAAGATACACAAATGGCCAATAAACACATGAAAGGACCCGCAACAGCACTAGTCACTAAAGAAATGCAAATCAAAACCATGAGATATCACTTCATAAACATTAGGATGGCTATTTTCAAAAAACAAAAAGTAACGTGGATGTAGAGAAACTAAAACCTTTGTGCATTGCTGGTGGGAAGGTAAAACGGTACAGCCGCTGTGGAAAATGATGTGACACTTCCCCAGAAAAAAGCGAAGCATAAAATTACCATATAATCTAACAATTCCACTTCTAGGTATGTACCTATAAAAAGTAAAAGCAGGAACTCAAACAGATATCTGTACATCTACGTTCACAGCAGCATTATTCAGAATAGCCAAAGGATGAAGCAACCTAAGTTTCCACTGACAAACGGATAAACAAAATACGGTATTGAGAAAGAAACTTTTATCTGAGGAATGCAAGTCCTTTTAAATGATCTGGCCCAGAAAGGCAATCAAATGTGACAGCAATCACATCCTACTTCCCTCCTTTGAGCTATGGTAAACACATCTATTGAAACTGCTTTATACTGCCACAAGTAACTAGAAAATAACCTAATAATGCTACACCACACATTATAACCAACTCCCTGTATCTCAACAATGTTAGTCAATCATTAACCAACGTTGTATCTATAAACTAGTGAGAATTCTTGACAGACAACTTAGTATCATCCCACTCCATGTCCCCTTTATTTAATGCCTGACTCTCCCAGGCAACTGTTCTCATTTTGGCTCAAGTAAACTCTGAATACTATTTTGTGCTTGAGCCTCTTCCTTTTAGGTCAATGGTATGTACACACATACAATGAAATATTATTCCATCTTAACAATTAAGGAAGTTTTGATACATGCTATACAACATGAGTGAACTTCGAAAACATACTGAAAGAAAAGCCAGTTTCAAAAAGACAAAAATTCCATGATGCCTCCTATATGAGGTTCTTAGAGCAGTCAAATTTATAGAGACACAAAGTAGAATGGTGTTTGCCAGGTACTAGGAGAAGGGGATAATAGGAAGTTAGTGTTTAATGTGTAAGGAGTTTCTGCTGGGAAAGATTAAGTTCTACAGATGGATGGTGGTGATGGTGACACAACAATGTGAATATACTTCATGCCACAAAACTGTACACTTGGAACCGTTAAAATGATAAATTTTATGTTATATATTTTTACTACAATAAGGTTTATTTTATAACCCTTTCATATCACACTAAGATATATTAATGACAGGAAATAGCAGGATATGTATGCGGTAGAATCAACTGGTACTCTTCCTCGGTAAGTACAAGGTAATTGAAACAATTCAGTGAGTCTGGAATATTAAAAGATAGTCCTTTCCTCCTGAGTAACAAAGAGAACTGTGACTGACAGTAAGTGATTCTTGTAATTATATCAGGATTGCAAGAGTGGAAAAATGTAAATGCTTTTTGGCACAATAGAGGTGGGTCCAGTGGGCTTCACATAAACTCTATTCACATATAATGAAGACAATAAGTTAAGAAAAAAAATCATTTTCTTCTTGAGTTGTGTTACTTTACAGATGACTTAGGAAAGCTTGATCACAGGTCTCATTGATAGAGAGGCTGTACAGAACTGGAGCACTCATGTTTTTTGTTTCTTTTGCTTTTTGGTTTTTTTTTTTTTTTTTTTCCAGGAGACAGGGGTCCTGTTATGGTTGCCTAGCATGGCCTCAACTCCTGGGCTCAGGCAATCTTCCCACCTTAGCCTCCCAAGTAGCTGGGACTATAGGCACACACCATGCCTGGTTTTGATGCACTGACTTTTATCTTTATTCACTGGCCTAGCAACCCCATCTTTCCAGAGCCTAACAATAACTGGGTAGAGAAGAAAGTAACTAATCAGAGGAGAGCCTCATGGCCCCTTCTGCAGAGGCACAGTTCAAATGGCAAAATACAAGTATGATTTGAAGAGGAGTATCTCCTCTTGTGGAGAACATGCTGGGCATGATGTCATCAAACTGAATGATGTCAAGAAGGGGCATGGTGTGGCATACAGGCATGATCTGTCCCCATCATTCTCTTTAGCTTCATCTCCTGCCTCTCTTCCCTGTGATTTCTCAGCTTACCTTCTTGCTATTCCTGAACACATCAAGTGTGGTCCCATTTGAGGGACACTGCACCTCTTTCTGCCTGAAACATTCATTTCTTTGCTGTTCTTATAATTCTCCCTCTTTTATCTCATTCAGTTTTCCTCTCAAATGTCAGGTCGTCAAAGAGGTATTCCCGATGACCCTATCTAATACAGGCTCTCCTCCGTCAAGCTTTATTCTCTTATACTGTTTCGTTTTTCTTCAGACTAATTACAATCTTAAATAATTTATTGCCTATCTCCTATCACCAGAATGTAAACTCATAGGGCAAGGGTGACATCTGTCTTACTCATCACTGTATTACTAGTGCTTACAATAGGGCCATACAAGCAACAAATAAATACTTGAAAGAATATGGACAGGACAAGAGAAGAGTGTAACGGAGAGACAGATCAGAAAGTATCCAGAAAGCTCACTCCTCTTCCCACAGGCCTATCTCTAGAAGGCCTAGTCAGAGGCCTAACTCTACAGGTGCTTCCTCCACTTGGAGTCTTAAGAAAACAGTTGGTAGCTAGAATTGTTCTTTTTTCATCTCCGTATCCTTCTAAGAGTTGCCTGATTCTTCAGCAAAGAATTCTAACTATATTGTAGTTCAAAGGATTTGATGAGAGGAAAGCTGAAAAGGCGGGATGGGTGAAGAAAGAATGTGCTTAGTTAGCCTAATGTGAGAGTTTTATATAACAAGAAGTTGGAAGGGGACTGGGCCGTCTCGATGGTAACAGCTCAGAACCCCCTTGAATTATAAACAGCAGTGACAAAATCCATAATCCCCAGGTACAAAGAAGACTCTAAGTGCTAAAGGCAAGAATGAACTCTTGACTTTCAAACAAAAATTAGCGAAGATTTCCCTTTAGAATGAAAAAGACAAGGACACTGATAACCTCAGGTTACACAGGTTTAAGTTTAATTTTATACAAAAGATATACATACAGTTCTTAAAACATGCAAATTATTAATGTGCTATTAACATATATTGTGTTTTTTAAATTTTAACAATAGAGTGGCTGAACATTAACATACTCAGTTACCTTAAAGCCACAATGTCTAATAAATCCACCATCAGCTTCAAAGCATTTATTTGTGTTATTAATGTCTAAAAGGTATATCCTATTCACTGGGACATTCTGAAAGGAAAAATAAAGACTGGGGGAAATACACTAAGTGTTAATAATTACCTGTGTGTGGGAAAATCAAGAATGACCTTAGTGGCCTTAATACTTAATTTTCCACATAGTCACAAAAAAGAAACTTACTTAAAATTGAAAACACCTTTGCTAAAGAATATAATATAGGTACGTTATGTAAGGCCTTCTTTTAGAAAAGCCATGAAATGACCTATAACATTATACTGTTTATAACAGTTACCTCAAAACCAAAGATCATTTTAACTTTGAACACTTTATTTCCTCCTTTACAATTAAATATTCAAAAGGTTTAACCTTAATTTTTAAAAAGCAAGTTTTCCAGCATACTTCATATAAAAACTGTGACCGTATCAGCATTGGGGTTTTTCGAGGACACTTTGATACAAGGAAAACCTGAAATTAAGACCTATTGTGACACATGTTCAGTATTGCATATTACAAGGAACCATTCCTGATATTAACCTCAGAAGCATATTAAAATTACAGAAAACTAATATATATTAAAAGCTAATAAAGAGGGAACAGTGGTGACAGATATGTTAATTAGCTTGATTTACCCATTTCACAATACATACATATACGAAAATGGCATGTACACTGTAAATATGTGTAATTTTTTTTGTCATCTGTACCTTAATAAAAAATTTTTTTTTTTTAATTTTTTGAGACTGAGTCTCCTCTGGCACCCAGGCTGGAGTGCAATGGTACAATCTCAGCTCACTGCAGCCTCAACCTCCGGAGCTCAAGCAATCCTCCCACCTCAGTCACCTAAGTAGCTAGGACTATAGGTGTGTGCTAACATGACTCGCTAATTTTTGTATTTTTTGCATAGAGACAGGGTTTTGCCACATTGCCCAGGCTGGTCTTGAACTCCGGAGCTCAAATGATCCTCCCACCTAGGCCTCCCAACATGCTGGGATTACAGGCATGAGCCACCGTGCCCGGCCATAAAAATAAATATTTTTTTAAAAGTTTAGAAGAGGAAATAGCAGACCCTTGTTTGCCTACCCACCATCCACTCCTTTCTTTAATCTTTCCAACAGAATATCCATTTCATTCCCGTTTGCACTCTCATCTTCAGCTCCAATCCAAGGTTAGATCTTGATTAGGGTAAGCTATTAATATTATTGGTCTTGGGTGGGTCTAAGCAGAATGAAGAAAAAGACACAGTCCAGGACTGCAGAAACAGATAGTTGTCTCTTTCTGAATTGAACTGATTACCACCAATTTCAAGGAGAAAAACAGCCTTTGGAAATAGTAATTTTGTGATGAGCAAAGCAGAGAAAGAAAAAGAAATTGGATGTACAATAAAGTCATCGATTTGTTGAATCATTTAATTTTGGAATCCGTCTACTACTCTGCACTTTCTATAATGTACCTCACATAGTTCTTTCTAAACATTTGAGTCAGGCTACATAAAACCCAATTTATGCAGACAAATGCATTATAACTAATATGGAAGGAAACCAAATCGTATGGAATTTTCTTCTTAACAAAAAGCTGAAATGCCATGTGTTAATACGTGTTAACACCCTCATACTCAGCAGTGTTGATAATTCTATCTTGATCACAGACTTAAGTTTAATTATCCCATCTGCCACAATGTCTTAATAGTCACTAAAAAAAGACATCAGTGAACATGGATGGATCTTTTTAAGGGATATTTTTAAAAGAAAAAATAAGTTATCTATACTTTCAATACTTTGTATTTTTATGTTAAAATTTTAAAAGAAAAACGGGAAAGAAGAATCTTAGAGTTTCTCCTAAGGCTTGCATTTGGTTAACAGTTTAATTAAATATAGTTTATTAAAAAATTGAGGCAACTCATATACATTAACTTGAAAATTTTCCGGCTTGTACTTCATATATGTGTGGTGTGTACGCACACATGCATATATACACATGGTATTTTATATCTGCAGAAACTACTAAGATAATCCACACAAAAGAAAGACATTTCCACTTTATAAAAGTAATTCACAGGCCAGGCATAGTGGCTCAGATCTTTATCCCAGCACTTGGAGAGGCCAAAGTTGGAGGACTGCTTGAGGCCAGGAGGTTAAGACCAGCCTAAGCAAAGTGAGACCTTTTCTCTATAAAAAAAAAATTTTTTTAAGTAATTCACCAGAGGATACACTATGGAATCATAACCCAAGAGATTTTTTTTGTTTGATAGCTACGTAAAAGTATATTTGGTTTATAAGATATAAGTCTCATTAGTTATTTACAGTAACGCACAAATACTTTTAGGCAAGTATTAAAAGACTAAAGGTTACTGTTGCCAAGTCGCTGAAGCTACACATCAACTTAAAAAGACAAATGAAGAAAAATATTTGAATTTGTGCAGTCATAGACCAAGGATATAGAAGGCAAAAACAAAAAGGGAGGCATTCTGAGTACAGACTGGAATTTTTTTTTTTTTGAGACGGAGTCTCGTTCTGTCACCCAGGCTGGAATGCAATGGCACGATCTCAGCTCACTGTAGCCTCTACCTCCCCAGGTTCAAGCAATTCTCCTACCTCAGCCTCCCGAGTAGCTGCAATTATAGGCGTGCGCTACCATGCCTCGCTAATTTTTGTATTTTTAGTAGAGATGGGGTTTCACCATGTTGGCCAGACTGGTCTTGAACTCCTGACCTCAGGTGATCCGCCTGCCTCAGCCTCCCAAAGTGTTGAGATTACAGGCATGAGCCAAGGCACCCAGCCCACACTTGAATTCGTAATGTCTAACTCTAGCAGAATGAACCAAAACTTCCGTTTAGCACAACAGGTGTGTGACTTCATATTTCTCACATATAACAGCTTGGAGCCACAATTGAATCTAACAATCCATTACAGCATGAAATGGAAATGTGCACTGTTAAAGGGCAGATGAATATATAAGTTGTTATATTATGAGGGAGATAAATGAGGAATGAAAATGCAATGCAGTAGCATAAACTTGTTGGCAAAGGGTTAAACATTTTTCAAATGGCTTAGTGTTAAACCATTACTGTTGGACTCAAACCTCAGCATCCTGCCAGCATATGGAATCGTTAGCTCAGTCACATCCCTAGATATTGTTCAATAAATTAAACTCAAAATTTTTATTCATATTGGACATATACGTCTTAGAGACCTCTTAAAACAGAAACAGCTGAGTAACAGGTATTCCATCACTACTTTTATGCTAAAGGCAGAAATTCGTAAAACCTCTAGTTAGTGAAGGACTACATTTTAAAAGACAGACGGAAACTCAGGAAGTCAATTCTAATCCAAACTCTATCCCAAGCTAGGAGATTCTAAATAAATGCATTTAGCAAAGAGTTAGTTTTCTATGTTCAAGCCTCAGTGTTGACTGCTAAGAATGACACAAATATCTCTAAAATCTCATACGTTCCTTCAAGTATTCCATAGGATGGCTGCCACGAGGAATTACAGGCTGTGAACAAGAATATTGTGCCATAACAAAGATAAAAAATAAAATCCTAAAACACAAGAGGAGCCTTTGAGCAAGATCAAAGGCTTCACAGACTGTTTAGGTGACGTTTGTGCTGGGCCTAGAACAAGGGGTTGAATTTGTACACGTGGCAACGGAAAGGAAGGACATTCCAGGCAGCAAGAATAGAATGACGCCCTACACAGACACTTTCAACTCATGTTCCCTTACACAGTCTGCTCCTGCTATGTAGAAGTTCCTGGGGTTCTTCCAACAGGCACTCTCTTCAGGGTTTTTGCATTTGCTGCTCCTTGTACCTGGGATGCTCTTCCCCTAGATATCTGCAAGGCTGCCTTTCTTACCTCGTTCAAGTCTTTGCTCAAATGCCACCTTCTCAGTGAGAACTTACCAGACTATCCTATTTTCAACTGTCATCCTCTCAGTCTCTAAGACTCTTCCGTGCTTTATTTTTTTTCCACAGCACTTAATACTATCTGGCATGCTATAATATAGCCTACTCCTTAATAGCTCTATCTATGTTTCTCAAGCAAGGGCAAAAGTTATCTGTTCATCTTCAGATTTTAAAACTGTTTCTGCATATTGTAGGCATGAATTAAATATCTGCCGACAAACTGATGGAATGAATGAATGAAAAAAAAATAACTGCCCTCAAAAAGGTTATGGTCTAGTGGAGGAAGCAAATATGTAAATAATCTTAAATTATTCCCGAAAGACAAAAAAAACCACACTCGGCAAAACCCAACTTATAGAAACTTAATACACAGAAACAACTTCTCATACTCCACTTATACATGGCCAGTGACCACCAGATTCTTCTTTATATATCTTCTAGCTCTCTGCCCTCAGTGGCACTGTCACTCATACAACGGCCAAAAATGCCACCAGAGCTGCCACTGCTGCCAGAACTGCCTCTTCCCACATTAACCGTCACTGCTACCTAGTGAGTGATGGTAAACAATACTTCTGTTCCACTTTTGGACAAGGGAAAGGCAGATTCCTGAGTTTCTAAATTAAATGCATTTTTCAGTAGATAGTTACATTCTATACTACACGAATAGTATACACTGATTATATGGATTAGCCAGAAAACCCACTGTTTTGAACATTGCTTAAGTTTAGATATGGAAAAATAATTTTTTGAATTGTTTCACTATTGCAACATACCTTTTTTATACTGCAAATGGATGACACTGGCAAAATGGTTATGAAAAAGATTCCTTCAATAAAGGCCGGTACTATATTTTAACAAACAGGTAAAGTTAATGGCATTTTTTTCACTCGGGAGGATCAACTAGAATTTAAGCTGGATTACAGAATGATGTAGAATTTTTAAACAGACCATCAGTATTTAAGTTATACTAAATTAAAACCACACAGGAGTAGCAGAAAATATTCTTTATAGCTAGCAAAAGCAAAACAACTGAAAAAAAAATGAAGAATAAGCTCAAGATTTCTCACTTCAACTAACACCTCCACAGACTGCATTATCATTTTAGGCAAACTGACATTTTAACATTTACTTTGTAACGGCAAGATTGATTTCCATCTGGGACTTATCTGCATAAAAGTGTTAGCCTTGGCACAATTTCAAAATTGAATTGAAAGCTCATTTCTGGTTATAAGCAAAGTGCCACAATACCACACAACAGTTACACCTCACATTAATCCTACCACGGGGAACCCAATTTTATGTGTTTCAGCTAGTGAATTTTGCGCTCAGATGAGCACATACCTCTATAAAACCCTTCCTCGATCATCAATAAATCACTTATCTCTACTACCTTAATGCCTCCTGCACTTGTCCATACTAAACAGTATTCACACATCTAAAAGAGAAGTTCTACAAATGCTACTATTCTTCATAAATAGAAAAAAACTATAAATGATGGCAAATTCCCATACGTGGAAAAATGCCAAACCAGAAGCTGAAATCATAACTTTTAGGTATAGAACCACAGTTCCAATCACTCAACTACAAACGTCGCCGGTTACTTCGAGGGTAAATAATTTGCAGCCAGCTGCTAAAAGGCCTGATAAAAACATTAGGTCCTCACGTATCTTCCTCTTTAATAAGGAGGCACCTGAAAGTCACACTGGGCAGTCGGTCACGTATCGAAACATACAGGAGAGAGACTGTACAGAGCGTGCAGTTATCAAACGCAGGAAGCCAAAGTTCCTGCCCTATGAGAGGATTACAGTAAAAACCAGTAGCCCATCTGTCCAAAGAACAGAAAGAAGTCCACTTGGAAAGGCTGGGAGTCGGGGGAGCGGGGCGAGAAGAACAAGTTCCGCCCGGTCTTCCTCCTCCCGGGCTAACGGCAGCCGCGGGCGGCACAAGGCAGTCGCGCGGGATTGGCTCTTGGGGCCGGGGCGCAGGGCTCGGGGGCGCGGGTGGGCTGCCGCTGCCCGATCGGCGAGGGCCAGGCACCGGGAAGTCTCCAGGGCCTCGCCCGCGCAGCCGGGAAGGCACGCAGCCCACCGACGGGCGGAGGAACCGCCCGGGCAAAGCCACGTCGGTGGCTGACCGCGCGGCAGGGAGGTGGGCACCCCGTCCACACCCACCGGGAGGCTGACAGCCGGCGAGAGCCAGGCGGCCAGGATGGGAGAAGGGCCGCAGCGCGCCGGAGGGGGTCGCTCTGAGGAAGCCGCGCTGGGCGCTGCCCGTCGCCAACGACTCCCCCTCGCCCGGATCAGCAGCAGCTGGATACTCACGTAGGGTTGGTAGAACTTGGAGAGCCGCGGCTTCCCGTGGTTGTTGAAGATTAGGATCGCCTTAATCATGGCTGTGCCGGGCCGACCGGGTGGGCACTGGGGGCCAGGGCGGGGGCGGGCGCACGAGCCTCGCCTCGTAATCTCGCCGGCGATCCTTCCCCACCCGCCCCCTCCCGTACGCGCCCGCGCGCGCTCCCGTGTCGCCGGGCGGGGCCCGAGAGGCGGGGCCTGGGCGGGGCAGGCACTGAGGAAAGCGGAAACATTTGTAGATCTGAGCCAGCGGCCTAACAGGGGAGTGTGCGCATTCGACCAAGCACGGAGACGTTGCCCACCTCTCCTTTACTGAGGTCTGTAGTTGCGGAGAAACACATGTTGCGTTATTAACGTTCAGAAGTCTGCCACAGCTTCGATTTGAATGGCTTGCCAGGAACACCAAGTTTCACTGTGGAATTGGGTTCCCCTTCTCCGGCGCCTCCTTTGCTACGCTCTCTGAAGAAAAAGCACGCCCACTGCACGCGCTCAATCGCTACTTCCGCTCTCCAATCTCTCCAAGCAAGATGGCGGAGGAGCCGCAGTCCGTGTTGCAGCTTCCTCCCTCAAGTGCTGCTGGAGGGGAAGGACTTACGGAGGTCTCCCCAGAAACAACCACCCCGGAGCCCCCGTCTTCCGCTGCAGTTTCCCCGGGAACAGAGGAACCTGCTGGCGACACCAAGAAAAAAAGTAACTGAATTTATTTCCGGGCAGAGAGGCGGGAGGTTCAGATTGCATCCGACTGGGGGTGGCGGCCAGTAAAGAAGCAAAATTTAGAGGAACTCCCGTCCTAGACCTGCATTTTGACTAGTCATCAGAAGAAGTGTACTTTTTGATTTTTAAGGCTTATGAGTTGAGTGTTAAAATACTATGTCTGTCGGTGTAGGTCCTGATACTTGGCTGCCACACCCCTTTCTATATTCTTTGAGTTGGCCAGACTGCGAGCTCTTTGAAGGAGGGAGGGAGCTGAGTGGGGATTCTCGGTAATTCCAGGTACTTAACACAGGAGCTAATTATTTTAATAATGTTTTAAGGTGGTAGGGATGGTCACTGGCAAAGCCTGGATTAGAATTCACGCCTTCCGACTTACTCGCTTTTTTGGTTTTTTCCCCCTCCCAGTTGGTTGTGAATTCGCTCCTTAAACCAAAAACCAAATTCTTACGCAAAATGAAGACTGCTAAGGGAAAGCTAAAGGCATAGATGTTACCTTTTTAAGAAACACATTTTGGAACCTTTTTGAGTTATTTCATTGCTTGAACCAGCTATCCTCAACCCTTTATTGTTTGAGAATGTTTTCCTTTGTAAAAGAGATTTCCAAGGTTACGTGTTCTAAAGCACTCTCTAGAGTTAGAGTTGCCTATGAGAAAAGCAGCATATAAGCATCCTCGATTCAGAGAGGCTGATTTTGTCCTTAGACAAGTTTTCCGCGTTCAGTCTTAAGATGACAGTGGTCTCTGGCAGGGCGCAGTGGCTCAGGCCTGTAAATCCCAGCACTTTGGGAGGCCGAGGCGGGTGGATCACCTGAGGTCAAGATTCGAGACCAGCCTGGCCAACATGGTGAGACTCCGTCTTTACTAAAAATATAAAAATTAGCTGGGCGTGGTGGCGCGCGCCGGTAATCCCAGCTACTCGGGAGGCTGAAGCAGGAGAGTCGCTTGAACACACGAGGCGGAGGTGGCAGTGAGCGGAGGTCGCGCTGTTGCACTCCAGCCTAGACAACAAGAGCGAACTCCACCTCAAAAAAAAAAAAAAAAAAAGACATTGGTCTCATTGCCTTTTCTTCAACTTCTGCTGCTGTGGAGGATAATTCTCTCCCAAGACTGCCCCCCTCCCCCTTTAAGTCAGACTCCCATTTCCACGTGATGCAGTGTGAGACTTTTCATGGATAGCCGCTAGAATCTTTCTTCAAAAGAATTCCGCAGGTTTTACAGTTTTTTGTTGCGTTTTTTCTTCCAATGTACTATAGGCAAGAGCGGACTTTCCGAGATTCGTTTTAAGGTCTAACAGTCTTAGTCAAAAGCTTATTACTTGACCCTGATGATAGCTGTGTGAAACAGAAGCTAAAAAAATAGTGGCTTACAATCGAAATATTGCCCGAGGGCATATTTTCTTGGTCTGAACAGTATTTTTTGCAAATTGAACTGTCATTTAAGGATCAGATTTTTATTTTCTGGCTCTTGTTAGCATTTGAGTTTGCCTCTCCAATATAAAACTTTCTATTCCTAACCTATTTCTAACTATTCCTACCTTGAGGTTGTCATCATTTGTTGAGGATAATCTGATGAAAGCAGCTTAACTGTTTTGTATCCTCAGCCTTTGTTTTAATCTACAGAAGAAAGATTGTTGAAACAGACCAAGGTTTTGGCACTGGCGGTATGTTAGGTTACCTGGGGAGTAAGTGTTTTCCTAGTTGATTCTAATGTGTATCCGGGGTTCAAAACTACAGGCAAATTACCTTTAAAATTAAAAAGAGAGGGCAACTGTAATTAAATTATTTTCCTTCTCTAGTTTCTCACTGTCTTACACTTCTTCCTGAGGTAGCATAACTCATGATATTTTCTGCTTCACTTTCTGGAAATGTTTAATTGCGTTAATCGATTTACTGATAGCCCCAGGGGATTGAGGGAGCAGTGAAGGGAGGTATGAAAGGATAAATAAAATCCCATGTTTTCTCCAAATACATTCCTATTCCCGAGATAACTGGGCCTAGGATAATTAGTTCTTTAGTAGGAAGATAAAATGTGCATGCATCATGTGTTCTAGATGCCTTCATTCCAGGGGTAAACTTGAATAAATTGACCTCTGATCTTTCGACTCCAACATTTAATACCAAAAGAATGGAGCAAGAAGGGTGTAGTAGAGTAGAGTTAACTTTAGGGGGCAGCAATACACTATTTTGCTTTCAATGTGTCTTGGTTTTTGACTGCAGATGTCTTTTTTTTTTTTTTTTTTGAGAGGATGTCTCAGTGTGTCACCCAGGCTGGAGTGCAGTGGCGCATCTCGGCTCACTGCAACCTCCGCATCCCGGGTTCAAGTGATTCCCCTGTCTCAGCCTCCCAAGTAGCTGGGATTACAGGCATGCACCACCACCCCTGGCTAATTTTTTGTATTTTTAGTAGAGACGGGGTTTCACCATGTTGGCCAGGCTAGTCTTGAACAAGAAGTTGGAAGGGGACTGGGCCCTCTTGAACTCCTGACCTCAAGTGATCCTCCTTCCTTGACCTCCCAAAGCGCTGAGATTACTGACGTGAGCCACCTCACCTCACCGCGCCTGGCCAGATGTTTGTTTGTTGTTTTTTAGCAAATAACTTTATCCAAGAGACAGATTCATAGGGTTTGGATTTGCATATCTGTGTTTTGGATCATTGAAACCTTAAGATTTCTCTTTCTGCAACTTCTTTTTGGCCTTTGGTGGTTCTATTATTGTTCATAACTTACTGCTTTCCTTTATTGAAAAGTTTATTACAGAAAATTTGGTAGTTACAAAAAGCATAAGTAAAACCAAGTAACCATTGCCTACAATGTCACTAATGAGAAATAACGTTTTGGTGCATATTCTTCCATATTTATGTGAATGTGTTTTTGATGGTTTCTAATGCATTTGAGATATTATACATGCTGTTGGAGAGATTAAATATCCACATATATACCCAGCAAATGGCAGAGCCAGGATTTGAACCTCAGGCAGTTTAAAGTATATGCTGTTTACTACATTCCATTTAATCAGTCACCTCCAAATATCCTTTGGATATTTAGGTTTACCAGTGTTTCATATAAAAATAAATGCTTAAACGGAGGTGAAATGTTTTTAAGTGAATTTTTACACATCTCGTATTTTCTTAGACTAGATTTCTAGAAGTATTATTGAATCAAAGTATACCTTTATTGGGATCTGTATTACCATATTGCATTCCACAAAGTGTACCATTTTACATTCTCAGAAGTAATATCTACACTGGTAATTATTTTAATTTTAAGTAGTTTGGTGGGTGAAAAGGGACATGACATTATTTTACTTTGCTTTTTGTGAACTTAAATATTGTTTTTGTATTGATCATTTGTATTCTCTTTGGAATTGCCTGTTAAGATAAAATGCATTTTAAAAATTAGTCCTGTTGGGAGAACTTCGTAGGATCAAGAAAAAAATTACGGAAAAGAATCTAACATTTTTATACCTCTCACATATCTTCAGTATCATAAATACATAAGATGGATGTAGATTAAATATTTCTGATTTCTAAGTCTTTTATATTCCATTCTCTTTAGATGTTTTCATGTAATTGTCAGTAAATTTTATTCTTTTACAGTTGACATTTTGCTAAAGGCTGTGGGAGATACTCCTATTATGAAAACAAAGAAGTGGGCGGTAGAGCGAACTCGAACCATCCAAGGACTCATTGACTTCATCAAAAAGTTTCTAAAACTTGTGGCCTCAGAACAGTTGGTATGAAACCAATAGTGACGTTTTCCTACAAAAATTTGCAGTAGTTCCTAGGCAACAATGAATTAACTGTTGTTTATAGAAATGCATATGGAGCCATATATGTTGCTTTTGTTATGCCCTTTTATCCTTTTATTTTTATTTATTCATTTTCTTTGAGACAGCCTCGCTCTGTTGCCCAGGCTGGAGTACAGTGACTCACTGCAACCTTCTCCTGGTTCAAGCGATTCTCCTGCCTCAGCCACCCGAGTAGCCAGGATTACAGGAGTGCACCACCACGCCTGGCTAATTTTTGTGTTTTTAGTAGAGACGGGGCCACGTCAGAAGTGCTGGAATTACATGAGTGTGCCACTGTGCCCTGCCTTATCTCTTGTTAGTGGAGTTTATATACTTTATCAAAGGATTCTCTGGGAATTCTGAAATGAAATGTTTTAGATTTGTTTTACAATGTGAACCAGTTTATTTATGCCTCCTGTATTGTTTTCCTCAGAAAGTCACTGAATACCCGTGCAGAAAAATCTATCATAGAGCATTACAATATCTGTACATTACTACAAAAGTTTTGGATTTTTTCAATTTGTTTTGATAGCAGTTACTTTTTTCCTATTTTTCTTGAGATAAGCAATGTATCTTTGCCATATATTGTAAAAGAACTAAGAAATATTTCATGTTACAGTACACATTAAGCACTTCACAGGGGCAGTTGTAGTAAAGGTTAATTCTTTAAATGCCACTGCATTTTAACTTGGCATTTGACTACAGAAATTTAAATGTCTACATGTATTTGGCATATTAAGTGTTTTTTATATATACAATTTATATATATCAGACACCTTTATCTGCAAATAGATCACAATCTTGGATAGTATTAACTCAGGTAGCATGAGTGAATAGGTAGTTGAAGAATCGCTATGTATTTTTTAAATAAAATCAGGAATTTTTGTGTGGGGGTGCTAGGGGGAATTATTTGCTTCTGAACACAGGTGTGTGCATGGGTAAAGCAAGTGAACTATCATTAAAGCAGGACATGTTGGAATTTCTTTTTGTCAGGGAGGAGCAAAAAACTGACTCTGATCTAAGAGTTTGGCTGCAAGTGCTCTCACAAAGGTGAAGCTAAATGGAAAAGTCAGGGGAATTAGGACATACATTTGAGAGAAATGAGCAGAGGCTATATATTTACTAAAGATGCAACATGAAGAGTTGGTAAAAATAAATGTACTGACTAATTTAATGCATTAGTTTAGAAATACATGGAGATTTTAAAAAGATGAAATGATACTGTGTTCTCTGTTAAGAGTCTTGAAATTTTGTATTGCCTATATTCATTCAGTAACCTGAAAGGACTGGATTGATACCAATACATAGGAGGTTGAACCACATAAAATTGCCATCATTCAACCATTTTACCCTATGTAAACAATTTCATAAAGGTTAAATTAAAGCCTCTGTAGTGAATATGACTATCCTTTCCCATTTAAGCAATAGGAAACATAAAAAATTATTTCATCATTTTCCTAGATTAAACTAAAACTGATATCTTCTGAGTTTTATCTAGCAAAATGGACATTAAAGGAAAAAAAGTAATGCTAGGAATTCTGGGAAGATAGTGGTATCAGAAGGCATGCGTGAATCTCTCTGAATTCTCACAAAACTTAGTCAACTGGATAGCAAAACCAAAAACTCATGATTAGTGTTTGTAACAAAACTAGGTGATAAGATATCCTCATGAGCCCCAAAACACATGTTGGTGGGGGCAAACCACCAGCAACCACAGGACCTGCATGGTATCAGCATCTGTGCTGAAAGAAGCAGTAAGAAACAGGGTTGGCATCTGACAGCACTGAGACAAGAAGAACCTCAAAAGCGCTAATAGATCCTGACTGAGAAGCAAAGTGAGCCAATTTAAGAATAGAAGCCGACTGAGAGGAGTTTTGCCCTCTCCTGTAGCACGTGATAACAATGTATTTGCACTAAGGAGGACTTGAAGGGCTCAAGCAATCTCAAAATAGACCCAGGAGGGCTCCAGGACCCCATACTGAGGAGAAATTTTGGGAAGTGAAATGAAAATTAAAAAGGGTAGAGACATGAGAAAGGAAGGAAAGAGAAAGACCAGATCAAAATGGAGGGAAACAGAACTTAGAAAGCTCAAAGCAGGCCTCCGTTTTGAACAGTATACAAAAAACAACAGGGGGAGCACTATGAAGTTAGAAAAACTACCCTAATTCACCTCATTCTAAAAATTGAGGAAAACTAATTTCACATAAAAACAATAACAAGGTCAAATTCCATACAGTGTTACAAGAAAAAAGAGATGCGGAAAAGAACAACATCCCCAGAGACGATGAAATCAAGCCAGAAAAATATGCCTGTAAGACAAGTCGAAAACTGGAACCTTGTATTTCAAAACGAGCTAAAAACAAGAAGATAGTATAAGACATGAAAGAAAAACAATGATCAGCTTTAGTAAAACTAAGAAATGAAGTGACAGAGCTCAGGAAAAGAATTAGAAATAAAAGAAAATTATTTCAGAAACGGAGACTAAAGTAGGAGGAACGTAAACAACGGATAATGGGTTAAGAAAAATAGATGAAAAAAATTTAAAAGTGAGTCAGCCTTTGGACAAGAGTCTGTGAAGAAAAAAACCAGAGCAAGGGAACAGAAAAAATACTGTAAAAATGTCATTTTAAGAGATTTCAAACTACATATAGAAAAAACATCCCAAGTACCTGAGAGTATCAACCCAGAATAATGAACACCAGGATGCATTCTGTTAAAATTACTGGACTTGAAATCATTTGGAAATGTAGGGGTTGGGAAAGAAGGCATGACTTAGAAAATTAGGCTGTCATCAAACCTTGACAGCAAAGATGCTTAAGGAAAAAGTGAAATAAGGCTTTCATATCCTGCATAACTGACTTAATCGGGGCACAAACTATTAGCAGAAAATGCTATTCCAATGAATCCGTGAGGAATCTACTAGACAGAGAGCTTTATAACCAGAATAACTAGAGACATCAATTTAAAGACTGCTGATTTAAAAGTAAAAAGAAAAAAAGCTGATTTAAAGGCAAAGTAATTAATAAAACTAACTAATTTTGTCTGCCCAAGTTCTTGTAGTTTGGAAATAATAGTTCCATGGAATTTTACTTTCACGAACCTGGAGTAACTACATCTACTTTAAAGGAACAAATTATAAGCCACTTAGCGTTTCTACAGTGGAATTGATGATGTTAACCTGTTACTTATATAGAGCTTTATCTCTTTTAAACTAACTGAATTGCTTTTTTAAAATTTCCAATTAACACCTGTTAAAAAATCACATTGAATTCCTTCGGTTGGTTCTCTGCTCCATCTAGTCTGCTGTTTTCTGTGAACACAACACCATCTTACTCTTTGTCTCCTTTGCCTAAGAAGTCCTAATAACTACTTTCTTCACCTGGTTAAATCCTGCTTATTTCCCACAAAGCTGTCCCTGACCCTTTTGCTAGGCTAGACTAGTGTACATTTCTGTATGCTATATACTTCATTAGATGTACTTTTCTCACCCATATTTATTCATGTGTGTCTGCCTCTCCTATAGATTATAAGCTCATTGAGGGAAGAGGTCACATTAATCTTCATAGTTCCGTGTACAATTCTCAGCACATCATCGACACTGATAAAATAAACTAAGCTGTTATTGAGAGCCCTTCCCCTCATTTATAATGTACAAGAGTAAAATCTGGATTTGCTCATAAATTGTCAGGCACTGAACACAAATTTTATTTGTATTACAAAAAATTCACATTAAAATGCACATCGTTTTCTGTTACAGTTCTGAAATTTTTGTGCCAGAACTCTACTCAGCCGTAACCATGAATTGATATTTCAGCATGAACTATTTAAATTTAACAATAACACCTCTTGAGTACATACACCAGGCACTGATACTTAGTGCATTATCTCATTTTGTCTTTCCCAACAGACCCAAGAGGTATAGTTACTATTATTTTCCATATCTTACAAATAAAGAGGATGAGAGATTATTTGTATTTAAAGCCAGGATTCAAACCCACATGTGGCTCAGTAGAGCCTGTACACTTAATCACCACACTATGTTGGCTAAGAGAGATGCGAGCAATATTGATTGTTCATGGTTGGTGATCAAAATAGTATCTGTCAACCAACTATTCTGATACTTTTTTTTTTTAATACTAAGTTTAATCCAGGACATTTTAGTCCCAAATTTGGATATTAAAGGAAAACTAAATATGTTACCTGCATATAATGTTTTGTTTTCCAAAAAGAAAATTATTAGAAGGCACTTGGACACTGTGACTTTTTTTAAGTACTAGAAATATTTTAGTAAAAACAGACTAAACTGAAACATTGAGCAGCGAATCCTTCAAAGAGCAAGGTTATAAGGTTTTAATTTTGTTACTTTTTTCCTTGTTCATTTGCCTTTAAGTGACTTTATAAAAAACCTAAGTATATATGTCATACATTTACCCAAGGAAAGTGCACAAACTACCTTGAATATTAGACATACTGATTTTTGACTGTGTGTGTGTGTAATTTTCTTAGGGGAAATTCTTTATGGGTAAGTGGGGACATTTTTATGATAATGTAATTTCTTGAATAGCTAGCCCTTCAAAAGCTATTTGTAAAAAATATTTAAAAGTTTCTTAGTTATAAAAAGTTAGGAACCACTGTTCTAGGAACTGGAATTGTGTTATTTTTATTCCTCTGGAGGAAAAATGAGATCTTCATAAAGATCTCTTTGAATTGACTAGAAAAGTTAGGAGTTCAGAGAAGCTTTCTTCAATTGTGAAAACAATACGAAATAGCTAGCTGATTGGAATGCAGAAAAATGCAGATTAATCAGGATACCCTTAAACATCTCTGTTTTTCTCTCCTTTCTTGTAGTTTATTTATGTGAATCAGTCCTTTGCTCCTTCCCCAGACCAAGAAGTTGGAACTCTGTATGAGGTAAAAAAATATATATATATTGCTTTTTTTTCTTAATGGAGTATGCACATCTGTATAATATGTATATTGTGTAGTATTGTTAATTCACATTTTTATTTCAAGAGATGGCATGCCATTCTTTTGTTTTGTTTTGTTTTGTTTTTTGAGACCGAGTCTCACTCTGTCGCCCAAGCTGGAGTGCAGTGGCATGATCTCGGCTCACTGCAACCTCCGCCTCCTGGGTTCAAGCACTTCTCCTGTCTTGCTCTCCCGAGTAGCTGGGACTACAAGCACATGCCACCACACCCGGCTGATTTGTTTTTTTTTTATTTTTAGTAGCGACAGGGTTTCACCATGTTTGCCAGGGTGGTCTCGATCCACTGACCTTGTGAGATCTACTCACCTTGGCCTCCCAAAGTGCTGGGATTACAGGCATGAGCCACCGCGCCCGTCCAGCATGCCATTCTTAATTGTCTGGGATAGAAGAAAAGATGACTTTCTTGTTCTGTTATCTAACATCTTGATCATAGTAAGATCTTAATAAATTATATAGTTATTGAAGAACCAAGGAATAAATTATATTTCAAAGTCATCTTTGTAATTCTTAGAAAGTAAGACTTTTTCTTTATGGTTGATTTCTTCTGCATTGTTCTTATAATCTGTTATCCAAATCTGCCTACAAGAAATTGAAAAAACAGCATAAGAATGACTTTGTTCAACATCTTACAGTGTCATTGCAATAGTCATTAGAGTACACCTAGTAGCACCACTACTAGAAAACAGCTGAAATTACATACATTGTGGTTGGAGATGTAGAGAAAGGACAAGATTAAAATACATAAACTCATTCATGCCTAAGATGCTTAAAGGACAGATTTTATTAAACACTTTGGATTATTAATATGTGTCTGGTAGAAACAGGCATCCTTTGAAAGAGATAGCCTGTAACATAAGTAAGTTAGTGTACATGTGTGGATATTAATGATACATGTGGCATTTATTTTCTTAGTTTCATCTAAGAATAATAAAGATTGAGTTTGATTTGTTGCCTTTTTTTTGTAGTGTTTTGGCAGTGATGGTAAACTGGTTTTACATTACTGCAAGTCTCAGGCATGGGGATGAACCACAAAGAAAATCAACTTGCTACATAAGATGGATTTTCACAGAAGAGACAGCTCTGAAAAGTTTTGCTGCTTGTGGCAAGAGACTTAACAGATGTGATCTATTCAGTATGTGTTTACTCTATTTTTATGCATAAGAAAACATCCATAGCATGAATGGACTCAAAAAAATGTGATTTGTATTAATACACCAGTCATCATAAAAGATGGTCATTATAGTACACCCATTGCTCCTACTTGTTACTATTATTGCTGCAGATCTGCCTCCAAGGTTGGAAAGGAGACTAAGACTGTATAAGCATCTTCATTGCCAGTTCTCAAAATGACTGAAATTGTTTTCATGATAAAAGTTAATATACTAAAAGGTTCCTTTTTTTTTAATGTTTACATTTATGTCTCTGTTTACCTTCTTAAAAATAGTCACATTGACCTGCTGGCTGAGTACCTCAAAGAATCCAGTAGAGGGCAGCCCACCAGGCAGGAAAGATTAGGCACTTTGGTTTCACATCTTTGCTGCGGAGTAATAGGGAAAATGGCTGTTTTTGCTAATTTTTAGGTAATATCTAGCCAGGAGAGCAAGCACGTTGGACAGACGGAAAGACTGTAATTTTAGACAATACACATGGTTATATTATAATACAAATTCTGGACAAATAAGTCATATACCTGTTTTCAGTACCATCATTTAAGGATTCTTGAGTCCCAATCACCTAACTGTGGTGTTATTCTGTCATTTATATAGTGTCAAAAGCACTTGATGAGTAAACCCGGTAACATCTTTTTGAGTGTTTCATAATGCATTTTCCAACTTGAAAGCACTCAATAACTGAAAAATAGCCTTATTGTGTATTTTATGCCATGACTAAAAGTACCATTTTTACTGATGCTGTTAGACTGATAATTTCTTGAAGTGAGATTTAACCTTTTTTATCTTCGTTCAGTATTATATTTGTAATGCCATATTTTTAGAAAGCCTTCCAGATCAGCCACGGTGGCTTACACCTGTAATCCCAGCACTTTGGAAGGCCGAGGTGTGGGGATTGTGTGAGGCCACAAGTTTGAGACCAGCCTGGATAACAAGGCAATTTCCCCAACTCTACAAAAAAATAAAAATTAAAAAAAAAATTATTAAGCCGCAGAGGCAAGAGGATCCCCTGAGCCCGGGAGTTCAAGGGTATAGTGAGTCATGATTGTACTGTGGCATTCCTGCTGGGCAACAGAGTGAGATCCCATTCTCCAAAAAAAAAAAAAAAAAAAAAGCATTCTAGTAAATCAAATGGAATGTGAATGGAGTTTCAAAACAGGATCTAAGATGGTATGTAGTAGAATTCCAAGTAATATCATTTTAAAGTTAAATAAGTTGAGTATGGAAAAGATCTGTTCTCCAGTTTTGTCCGCTTCAGTTAACTGAAGGAATATATTTAATTATATTAATATATTTAACAAATAAAAATATGTTGAATTTTTTATGTTTGCCACTGAGGTTTCAGATGATAGACCTCAAAAATCAAAAATACTGGTTGAATTTGTAGCATCCATTTAATTATTCTTTTTGACCTAAATAACTTAATAGTTTATTAAATCTAAGGTTAGCTAAATATGCAGCTAACCTTATTTGTTTTCTTTCCTAACAACTCTGAAGAATACATAGGACTTTGCACTTTTTTATTTTTTTTTTTTAAGAGACGGAGTTTTGCTCTTGTCGCCCAGGCTGGACTGTAGTGGCGCAATCTCGGCTCATTGCAACCTCTGCCTCCCAGGTTCAAGCGATTCTCCTGCCTCAGCCTACTGAGTAGCTAGGATTACAGGCGCCTGCCACTACGCCTGCCTAATTTTTTGTTATTTTTAGTGGAGGCGGGGTTTCACCATTTTGGCCAGGCTGGTCTCAATTCCTGACTGACCTCAGGTGATCCACCCACGTTGGCCTCCCAAAGTGCTGGGATTATAGGCGTGAGCCACCCTGCTGGGCCTGGACTTTGTACTTTTTCAAATCATATTTAATTATTTCTTGATCTTTACTCAAAGAATCATTCTATGCTAAATTTACAACATGAAGCAATAATTAAGCCTGGATCTGATAAGTTATTGGGTGACTAGAACCTAAAACACAATTTATTTTTAATTTAGACTCTCAAGTCTTATTAAACTTGGGGGGAAAATTGAACATTCAGATGATATTTTAAGTTTTCTTTGTGACTAGATGTCAATAATGTCATGCTTTATTTTACTGTACATAGATGACCCATGGCACACAAAGTATATGTATAATATTACAATTTTGTACTTCCACCTTTAAAAGTATGCCAAAGACTTCATAATGAATTCACTATATTTAATGAATAAGGCAAATTAATGTTTTATCTGAAATCAAAATGAGATTGGATAATTCCTGGAATCTGATTTCTGTAAGTTTCAATCCTAAAGGGACCTTAAATATCTACTAGAAGTTCAGTGTATTCCTCAGATTATATGACATTAGTCAACCAATTTAGTTGTAACACAAAGTGGGAAAGTCTTAGGTGTTGAAGGAGTGTGAAAATAAAAATCTCATGCAGTTTCTACTTCATTTTCCAAGGATTATAATATGCTGAGTAAACTCTTGGCACAAAGGAGGAAGCCAGCTACGGACCACATAATGAAAACTATTCAGAAAACAGTTCAGCAAATATTACTATTTGAATACAGTTCAAGTCGTATTTATATAAATACTGTTTCCCTACATTATTTAACCCAAACTGGATTATTCACTGTTCTCTCAAGATGCCTTGTGTTTTCTGTTTCCTACTTCTGCTCGTGCAGTTTACTTACACTTTCACCCTTTAAAATCCTAACTCTTCTTCAAGACCTGATTCAGATTTTAACTTTTTAAAGGCTATCTGAATCATTCAAGGAGAAGATACCCTTTCTCTCATAAAAACACTTACAGCAAACTACCACTATTACAGCACTTACTGCATACTGCCTCAGAGCCATGTGTCATTCTGGTTTTTATCTGGTACCCACACACACATAATACTTACTACATTTCCTTATACATAAATAAGTAGTAATGTGACACATTGAGTGAATGAAATTGTGATTTGCAAAGTATGACAGCTAAAAACAGGAAATTTTGTATAAAATGTTTGTACAGCAGAAGGTAATGGAAAATATTTGCAACATATAACAGTGCTTTTAATGTCTTAAATATGTGAAGAATTCATTTCAATTGGTAAAAAAAAAAGACCAACTGAAAAATAGGTTAAACATACCAAATTTCGATTCAGAAAAAAAAAAATGGCCAATAAAACATGAAACACCTTGAACCCTATTGGTTACAAAAAATACAAGTAAAAACAATGCTGATGAACATCAATAAAAATAATGTACATCTTGGTATTAGCAGAGTTGTGGGGAAATCCTGTCATATTTTGGTGAATAGAATATGAGTTGGTATATCACTTTTAGGGGGCAATTTGGCAATATCAAAAACCTTGAAATGTAAGTATAAACTTCAATTTGTTCATATGACCTTCCATTCACACACTGAATGCCTACTATGTCCTAAATATTGGAATAACACTAATAAAGCTCATAAGAGACTATAAAGTCCCTGTTCTTGAGTCACTTTCATGTTGACTCAAGGGGGTAGGACAGATTTTTCAGATTTGAATTTAAGTCTCAAATTTTTTAAAACTGAATTTTTAGAAATAATGGAAAGTAGAAATATTATTAGTTTACCCATGTTTCCGTATTTAATATTAATGAAAGATAAAATATGTATGTATGTGAGTAAAATCTTTAAAGGAATCTTTATAAATCAACTCCCATAGCTCCTTCTGTCATCGTAGCTGATATACACGAATCTAGGTTGATTACTTCTAGTGATAGACACAAAGGATGTCCTGTCCATTTTGAGATGGTTATTTGTTTCATAACTGTCTTTCTTACAACATGCCAAAATCTGCCTCCTTGCTTCCTCCAAGTATTTGTTCCCAGTTCTTTTATCTACATCTACAAAACATACCTTTCCCCTTTTCCTGCCCCACTTTTCCCAAGTCTTGTCTCAAGAATGATAAATCTATCCCTCTAGTTGCTTAGAATTTTGACTGTCTTCAAACCCAGTTTCAATCCATCAGCAAATCCTGACAGCTTTACTACCCAAAGCAATCTACAGATTAAATGCAATTGCTATCAAAATACCAATGATATTCTTCACTGAAATAGGAAAAAAAAAAGTCTAAAATTTTTATGGAACCACAAAAGACCCAGAACAGCCAAAGCCATCCTGAGCAAAAATAGCAAAGCCGGAGGCATTGCATTACTGGGCCTCAAATAATATACTACAAAGCTATAGTAACCAAAACAGCATGATAGAAGCATAAAAACAAGACACAGACCAATGGAACAGAACAGAGAACCCAGAAGTAAATCCATGTATTTACTTACAGTCAACTCTTTTGACACACTAAGAACATACATTGGGGAAAAGACAGTCCCTGCTATAATGGTGCAGGCAAAACTGAGTATGTGAATGCAGAAGAATGAAATTAGACCCCACTCTCTCACCATATACAAAAATCAGAATAGATTATAAAGACTTAAATGTAAGACCTGAAATTATGAAGAGAAAATTGGGGGAACCGAAAGTTTGGGCTGGTCAAAGATTTCTTGTAAGACCTCAAAGACACAACCTATGTGAAAATGAGCAAATGAGATCACATCAAGCTAAAAAGCTTCTGCATAGCAGAGGAAACAAAGTGAAGAAATATACTACAGAATGGGCAAAAATATTTGCAAACTACTCATTTGACAAGGAATTAGAAACTAGAATATATAAAGAACTTAATAGCCCCCCCAAAAAAAAAATCCAATTAAAAATAGGCAAAAGATCTGAATAGATGTTTCTTAAAAGAAGATATCAAAGTGGTTAACAGGTACATGAAAAAATGCTCAACATCACTAATCACCAGGGAAATGGAAATCAAAACTAAATAAGATAGCACACCCCAGTTTAAATGTCTTTTATCCAAAAGTCAGGCAATAATGGATGCTGGTGAGGATGTGGAGAAAGGAGAATACTTGTACACTGTTGGTGGGAATGTAAATTACTAAAACCACTAAGGAGAACAGTATGAAGTTTCCTCCAAAAACGAATAGAACTACTTTGTAATCCAGCATTCTCACTGCTGGTTGTAAACCCAAAGGTAAGGAGATCAGTATATCGAGATACCCGATTGCAGCAGTACTCACAATAGCCAGGATATATAATCAACCTCAGAGTACATGCATGGATGAATGGATAAAGAAAGTGTACATGATGGCATATTCAGCCTTAAAAAAGAATGTAATCCTGTTGTTTGCAACATGGAACTGGAGGATATTATGATGTTAAGTGAAACAAGGCAGGCACAGAAAGACAAATAGCACATATTCTCATATGTGGGAGCCTAAAAAAAAAATGCTTTTAGGATTGACTGGCAAGATGGCCGAATAGGAACAGCTCCAGTCTGCAGGTCCCAGTGAGACCAATGCAGAAGTGGGTAATTTCTGCATTTCCAACTGAGGTATCCTGTTCATCTGATTGGGACTGGGTAGGCAGTGGGTGCAGCCCACAGAGGGTGAGCAGAAGCAGGGTGAGGCATCACCTCATGCAGGAAGTGCAAGGAGCAGGGGAGCCTCCCTTTCCCAGCCAAAGGAGGCTGTGAGGGACTGTGCTATCTGGCCCAGATACCACACTTTTCCCCTGGTTTCAGAAATCCACAGACCAAGAGATTCCCTCGTGTGCCTACACCACCAGGGCTCTGGGTTTCAAACACAAAACTGGGTGGCTGTTCAGGCGGACACCGAGCTAGCTGCAGGAGTTCTTTTCACACACTGATAACCGAATCGATCAGTGGAAGAAAGGATATCAGAGATTGAAGATCAACTTACTGAAATGAGGCATGAAGAAAAGATTAGAGAAAAAAGATTGAAAAGGAACAAAACCTCCGAGAAATGTAGGACTATGTGAAAAGACCAAACCTATGATTGGCTGGTGTCCCTGAAAGTGATGGGGAGAATGTAACCAAGTTGGAAAACCCTCTTCCGGATATTATCCAGGAGAACTTCCCCAACCTAGCAAGACAGGCCAACATTCAAATTCAGGAAATACAGAGACCACCACAAACATACTCTTTGAGAAGAGCAACCCCAAGACAGATAATCGTCAGATTCTCCAAAGTTGAAATGAAGGAAAACTCTTAAGGGCAACAGAGAGAAAGGTGGGTAACCTACAAAGGGAAGCCATCAGACTTAACAGCGGATCTCTGCAGAAACCCTGTAAGCCAGAAGAGAGTGGAAGTCAATATTAAACATTCTTAAAGAAAAGAATTTTCAACCCAGAATTTCATATCCAGCCAAACTAACTTCCGTAAGTGAAGGAGAAATACAATCCTTTACAGAGAAGCAAATGCTGAAGGACTTTTGTCACCACTAGGCCTGCCTTACAAGAGCTCCTGAAGGAAGAACAAAATATGGAAAGAAAAAACCAGTACCAGCCACTGCAAAAACATACCAGAATATAAACACCAATGACACTATGAAGAAATTGCATCAACTAATGTGCAAAATAACCAGCTAGCATCGTGATGACAGCTGGTTAACACATAGGACTTTGCACTTTTTTATTCACACATAAGAATATTAACCTTAAATGTAAATGGACTAAATGCCCCAATTAAAAGACACACCCTGGCAAATTGGATAAAGACTCATTGGTGTGCTGTATTCAGGAGACCCATCTCCCATGCAAAGACACACACAGGCTCAAAATAATGGGATGGAGGAATATTTACCAGGCAAATGGAAAACAAAAAAAAAAAAGCAGGGATTGCAATCCTAGTCTCTGATAAAACAGACTTTAAACCAACAAAGTTCAAAAAAGACAGAATGGCATTATATCATGGTAAAGGGATCAATGCAACAAGAAAAGCTATTCTAAATATATATGCACCCAACACAGATGCACCCAG
Source organism: Macaca nemestrina (assembly GCF_043159975.1). Taxonomy (NCBI): domain Eukaryota; kingdom Metazoa; phylum Chordata; class Mammalia; order Primates; family Cercopithecidae; genus Macaca; species Macaca nemestrina. The sequence goes on from NC_092130.1 coordinate 64,530,070, forward strand.
ATTCATAAAACAAGTTCTTAGAGACGTACAAAGTGACTTAGACTGTCACATAATAATAGTGGGAGACTTTAAACACACACTGTCAATATTAGGTCAAGGAGCCAGAAGATTACAAGGATATTCAGGACTTGAATTCAGTGTGCAAAAATCTCAAGCATTCCTGTACACCAATAAAGACAAGCAGATAGCCAAATCATGAGTGAACTCCCTTTCACAATTGCTACAAAGAAAATAAAATACCTGGTCGGGCGCAGTGGCTCATGCCTGTAAGCCCAACACTTTGGGAGGCCGAGGTGGGCAGATCACGAGGTCAGGAGATAGAAACCATCCTGGCTAACATGCTGAAATCCCATCTCTACTAAAAATACAAAAAAAAAAAAAAAAAAAAATTAGCCAGGTGTGGTGGTGGGCACCTGTAGTCCCAGCTACTCAGTAGGCTGAGGCAGGAGAATGGCGTGAACCTGGGAGGCAGAGCTTGCAGTGTGAGCCGAGATCACATCACTGCACACCAGCCTGGGCAACAGAATGAGACTCCTCTCAAAAAAATAAAATACCTAGGAATACAACTTACAAGGGACATGAAGGGCCTTCAAGGAGAACTACAAACCACTGCTCAAGGAGATAAGAGAGAACACAGACAAATTGAAAAAAAATCCATGCTCATGGATAGGAAGAATCAGTATCATGAAAATGGCCATATTACCCAAAATAATTTATAGATTCAATGCTATTCCTATCAAGCTACTATTGACTTTCTTCACATAACTAGAAAAAAACTACTTTAAATTTCATATGGACCCCAAAAAGAGCCTGTATAGCCAAGACAATCCTAAGCAAAAAGAACAAAGCTGGAGGCATCACGCTGCCTGACTTCAAACTATCCTACAAAGCTAAGGTAACAAAAACAGCATGGTACTGGTACCAAAACAGATATATACACCAACGGAACAGAACAGAGGCCTCAGAAATAACACCACACATCTACAACCATCTGATCTTTGACAAACCTGACAAAAGGAAGCAATGGGGAAAGCACTCCCTATTTAATAAATGGTAATGGTGCTGGGATACCTGGCTAACCATATTTAGAAAACAGAAACTGGACCCCTTCCTTATACCTTATACAAAAATTAACTCGAGGTGGATTAAAGACTAAAATGTAAAACCTAAAACTATAAAAACCCCCCAAAAACCTAGGCAGTACCATTCAGGACATAAGCATGGGCAAAGACTTCATGACTAAACCACCAAAAGTAATTGCAACAAAATCCAAAATTGACAAATGAGATCTAATTAAATTAAAGAGCTTCTGCTCAGCAAAAAAAGTCTCATCAGAGTGAACAGTTGACCTGCAAAATGGGAGGAAATTTTTGCAATCTATCCATTTGACAAAGGTCCAACATCCAGAATCTACAAGGAACTTAAACAAATTTGCAAGAAAAATCAACCCCATCAAAAAGTTGGCAAAGGATATGAACAGACACTTCTCAAAAGAAGATATTTATGCAGCCAGGAAACATGAAAAAGAGCTCATCATGACTGGTCACTTGGAGAAATGCACATCAAAACCACAATGAGATAGCATCTCACACCAGTTAGAATGGCAAGCATTAAAAAAACCTGGAAACAACAGATGCTGATGAGGATGTGGAGAAATAAGAACACTTTTACACTGTTGGTAGGAGTGTAAACTAGTTCATTGTGGAAGACAGTGTGGTGATTCCTCAAGGATCTAGAACCAGAAATACCATTTGACCCAGCAATCCAATTACTGAGTATATACCCAAAGGATGATAAATCATTCTGTAAAGACACATGCACACGTATGTTTATTGCAGCATTGTTCACAATACCAAAGACTTGGAACCAACCCAAATTTCTATCAATGATAGACTGGATTAAAAAAATGTGGCACATATACACCATGGAATACTATGCAGCCATAAAAAAGAGTAAGTTTATGTCCTTTGCAGGGACATGGATGAAGCTGGAAACCATCATCCTCAGCAAACTAACACTGTAACGGAAAACCAAACACCACATATTCTCATTCATAAGTGGGAGGTGAAAATGAGAACGCACGGACACGAAGGGGAACATCACACACCGGGGCCTGTGGGTGGGTGGGGGAGGGGGGTTGGGTGGGGGGCAAGAGGAGAGCGAGCATTAGGACAAACACGTAATGCATGTGGAGGTTAAAACCTAGATGATGGGTTGATAGGTGTAGCAAACTACAATGGCACCTATTTAACAAACCTGCACGTTCAGCACATGTATCACAGAACTTTAAAATAAAATTGCTTTTATGGAAATAGAGTGTAGATGATGGTTACCAGATGCTGGGAGGGGTAGTAAGAAAAGGGGAATAATAAAAGAGTTGCTTAATGAGTAAAAAAATACAGTTAGAAGGAAAAAAGATCTAGTGTTGGGTAGCACAATTGAGTGACTCTAGTTAATAATGTATATTTCAAAAAATAACTAGAAAAGTAGAGTTGGAATGTTCATAACACAAAGGATGAGAAATGCTTTGAGGTGATGGATATTTCAGTTACTCTTATTTGATCACTACATATTGTATGCTTGTATCAAAATTTCACATGTACCCCATATATATGTACATTTATGTATCCATAAAAATTTTAAAGCCTGACTGCTTTACCTGCAAAACATGTTCAGGGTCCAGCCATTTCTCATCTGCTACCGCTGTGGACAGAGCCACCATCATATTTTTTTTTCACTCAAATTGTAACAGCTAACTGGTTGGTTCCTCTGTATCTACTCTCTCCTCCCCTAGAATCCCAGTGGCTTTCTATATTGGTGTAAAAGCCGAAGTCTTTACCTTGGCCTGTGTGATACGTAGTCATCACTTCCGCATACTCTGCCACTCAAATGCTGTTACTCAAACACTAAGCTTTCTCCAATCCCAGGGCTGTTGGATTTACTGGTTCTTCCACCTAGAAACTTGCCCTAGACAAATGTCTTACTAATATTCAGTCCTTGCTCAAATACCACCTCAAGGAAATGTTCCCCTGAACTCCCTCTAAAACAGCAACTCGCCACTCTACATACCCAACTTCCCGTTTTATTTTTCTCCATTGTATATTTTATAAGTGTTTGTATGTCCGTTTCTCCACGTATGCTGCATACAATATTTGTTGGGGTGCTCCTCCTACCAACCCAACCCCATTAAAATGTAAGCCCTCCGAGGGCAGTGGCTTAGTTTTGTTAGCAGTGTCTGGCATATAGTACATGCTTTTTAAAATATGCTGGATAGTTCCCTTCTCTGTATATCTATCACCATGTCTGTCTGAAATGTCTGTCTGAAAATGTGACAGTCATTGATTGCCCTGGGCAATTCAGAGTACAGTAGAGCTACCTCTCTGGATCTAGGTATTCTACTTATGTTAATAGAGTCTATAATGTCAACTTTTTTAGATGACTATAGTTCGGTTACAATATGCAACTGTTGTGAAGAATTCAGATGTCCTTTACAAAGAAACAACCTGAAAAAAAGTCTTTTCTGGATTTGAAATCACAACCCTAGGATCCTTAAAGAGGAATGAGGAACTAGATGAGTTACTCTAACCAATATGTTTTTACTAACTTCATTTATGCATACACTTAACAAATATTTCTATTTGTGCCTAACCTGCACAAAATACTATGCACTAGGCACTGATGGTGATATAAAAATAAAATGTAAAAGGAGCTTGTCTTAAAGGTTCTCACTGTCAAAGTGATCCACATAAGTAATTGCAACACATGCTGAGAAATGGTAAGTGCCATAAGAAAGATAGTGATTGTTCCGTTGTTCAGGAGGAGGAGAGATGGCTCATTTGACAGGAAAGTAAAAGCTGGATCTTAAAATAAGATTGGGACATGTTGAAATGGCTGGCTAGGATTCAAGCATGGGAAAAGCTTAAGCAAAACAATGGATTTGGTAAGCACATTCAATTTGGCTGAAAGATATATTCATAAAGAAAAATAATAAAGGGCAAAATATCAAGAAAGGTAGTTTACAGCCAAAATATGAAAAAAAAAATTAATGCCAGGCTAATAAGACCTATTGTATAGGAAAGTTAGAGTTATTGGAAGAATGTGACCAGGAAACAACATCATCAGTTCTGTGCTTTAGGCTAATTAATCAAGTGATTGTGAATAAAGGATACCTATGGGAGAAAGTTGGAACCAAGGAATCCAGTTCAGAGGCCAGTGCCATAATCCAACCAAAATCGAATAGAGGTTTGAATAGTGGAATAGCAATAAGAATACAAAGTAGGGAAAATGATAAGGAGATACAAAACTTGGCAATTGGTTGAATGGGCTCTGGATAATGATGCAAGGAAGGAGTAGGCAGCAATGGATGAGGTTTTTGAGCCTGGGTGCCTCATTGCAGAAATAGAACCTTTAGGAGTTTGGGAGAGCATTCTTGAGAGGAGTTTCACACATACTGCATCTGAGGTGCGAAGAGGTGCTGGAGATTGCAGTCTGCATGTAAAACTAAGGGACTGTGGGAGGCATTCACATACAGACGATCAATGAAATCCTGGGTGTGGGGGAAGGGAGGGAGTTGAGAGAAGAAACAATAAAAATGTGTCAATATCACTATATTAATAAAGTTCCTTGAGGTCTTTGAAGGTCAAGAGGAGGAGTCAGATGGACATAAAGATGGCAACAATAGACACTGGGGACAACTAGAGGGAGGATGGGGGAGAGCAAGGGTTGAAACTGTTGGATACTATGCTCAGTACCTAGGTGACAATAACATTCATACCAGAAACCTCAGCATCACACAATATACCCAGGTAACCTGCACATGTAACCCCTGAATCTAAAAAGTTGAAAAGAGGGTAGCTACGCACAGTAGCTCACGCCTATAATCTCAACACTTCAGGAGGCTGAGGCAGGAAGTCACTTAAGCCTAGTAGTTCAAGCCCAGCCTGTGCAACATAACAAAATCACATCTACAAAAAAATTAAAAATTAGCCAAGTGTAGTAGTGCACGCTTGTAGTCCCTGCCACTCGGGAGGCGAAGGCAGTAGGCTTGCTTGAGCTCAGGTGTTGAAAGCTGCAGTGAGCCAATGGCTCCACTCAGTGTCCAGCCTCAGTGACAGAGCAAGACCTTTGTCCAAACAAACAAACAGAGACAAGTCACAGACTGGGAGAAAATATATACCAATCACACATCTGACTTGTTTCTAGAATATATAATAAACTCTTAAAACCCAACAATAATATAATTTTTAAATGGACAAAATACTTGGATATTTCATCAAAAATTATTTACAAATAACCAATCACATAAAGATATGCTCAGCATCATTAGTCATTATGAAAGACAGGACTAGCTCGATTTCCTAGGCCAACTAAGAACTCCTAAGCCTAGCTGTGAAAGGTGACTGCAACTACCTTTAAACACGGGGCTTGTAACTCAGCTCATACCCAACCATCAGGTAGTAAAGAGGGCTCACTAAAATACAAATTAGGCTAAAGCAGGAGGTAAAGAAATAGTCAAATCATATATTGCCTGAGAGCACGGGGGAGGGACAATGATCAGGATATAAACCCAGGCATTCAAGCAGGGAGTGGCAACCCTCTTTGGGCGCTCTCCCATTGTATGGGAGCTCTGTTTTCACTCTATTAAATCTTGCAACTGCACATTCTTCTGGTCTGTGTTTGTTACGGCTCAGGCTGAGCTTTCACTTGCTGTCCACCACTGCTGTTTGCCACCATCACAGACCCGCCACTGACTTCCACCCTTCCAGATCAGGCAGGGTGTCTACTGCTTTTCTGATCCAGTGAGGTGCCCACTGCCAATCCCGATTGGACTAAAGGCTCGCCATTGTTCCTGCATGGCTAAGTGCCCCGGTTAGTACTAATTAAGCTGAACACTAGTCGCTGGGTTCCATGGTTCTCTTCCGTGACCCACGGCTTCTAATAGAGCTATAATACTCACCGCATGGCCCAAGGTTTCATTCCTTGGAATCCGTGAGGCCAAGAACCCCAAGTCAGAGAACAAAAGGCTTGTTGCCATCTTGGGAGCGGCCGGCCACCATCTTGGGAGCTCTAAGAACAAAGAGCTGCCCGTAATAATTAGAGATATAGAAAATGAACAACACAATGCAATATCAGCACACCCCTATTTGACCAAAATCGGTAAAACTGACAATACCTGGTGAGGATGCAGGGCAACCAGAACTCATACATTGCTGTTGAGAATGCGAAATGGCACAGACCCTTTGCAAATTAGTTTGTCAATTTCTTGCAAAGTTAAACATGCATTGACTAAATGGCCCAGCAGTCTCACTCCTAGGTATTTACTCAGGTGAAATGAAAATTTGTATTCACCCAAAAAGACATTTGTTGAATAAATTAATGAATGAATAATAAACGAGTGGAGCTTTCATAATGTAAAATGACTAGATAATATCTAAAATTGCTGAAACAAACAAAAAAAGCCTATTTTTGGAAAAAGGAAGTAACTACCACAAGGAATAGTTAGAAGAGTTAAGAGACTGACTCTTTAAGTACAGGACAGATCGTCGGGAATGGTTAAAAGGACCTGCTGCTTTTCATTGACCTTCTAGTACTACTGATTTTTTTTTAACTATGTGAATATATTACTTTCATAAAAATTTAAAAAGAAAAAGAGGAGTCAGAGAAAGAAAAATGAAATTGTCAGAAAAATTTAGAAGTTTTATCAAGTGAAATGTAGAAAAGATAAGTTGTGCTTACTTTTTTTGTTGTTCATTCCAAATATTTATGGATTACACTAGCTGAAATGAATTAAGAGACTCAGTAGAAAACATTGCTAAGAATAAAAAACAATTTGAGTAAACAATGAAAAGTTTACAGGTTACTCTGTCACAAAATACTTTGTTAATTCACTACCTGGCAGCAACACACATTACCAAAGCTGGCTTCTGGAACGCTTTCTACCTATAGCCATTTTTGAACAATAGGTGATTGAGCTTTTAACAACACTGTTAGAATATAATGTAGCGAGTTTTACCAGAGATGTTTAAGACTACCTGGCACAAGTCAATTTCATTGTATACATGTATATACACGAGGGAGGGTGATCATAGTCTAGAAAAAAAACAGGTCTTCAGAAGTCTAGAACTTTAGTAACCTTAAATCCAAATTATTCCCTGGGTCCATCCATAATGAGAAGAAAGAAATCTACACTTGCATTTCCTCCGTCTTTAACATCTTTCTCATTTAAATGCTACTTTACTTGATTTGTGTTGTTCCCAACGTGTTAGGTGCTATGCATGACGTAGAAACGTGTTTCCTTATAGCAGGCTCCTTCAAGCACATGCTTGAGAGATTCAAATCTAATTAGAGCCTCTGAAATTATTGCGTCAGAGCCCCATCCCCTCAGAAAAAGCCCCCTTTTACACCATCAAATGAAATACCAGATTCTTTGCACTGGAATTTTTTTTTTTTTTTTTTTTTTTTTCGAGACGGAGTCTCGGAGTCTCGGAGTCTCGCTCTGTGCACTGGATTTTTTTTTTTAAAGAAAATATTTGATTTTAAAATAAAAGAGTTCTTGGTTTTCCAGCGTTTCACTACTTGTCTTACGAGAGACCCGAGTCTCCTTTGCCAAAATGTATTTCAGTACACATTTTAAAAAATATGTGTATGTACTTAAATATATTTTGGCAAAAAAAATATATATATATATATTCTTTTTTTAAAAGAAGATATTTGATTTTAAAATCAAAGAGTTCTTGGTTTTCCACCGTTTCACTAACTGTCTTACTAGAGACCCGAGTCTCCTTTGTCAAAATATATTTCACTACACATTTCAAAAAATATGTGTGTGTATACTTAAATATATTTTGACGGAAGGTGTGTGTGTGTGTATATATATACATATATATATATATATGTCTTCGACTTATTTCCACCTAGCCTGGGGCGTATTCTGGATAGTTTCAATTGACAAAACAGGCGCTCTCCGGCCTAGGAGTGGAATCCATCCTCAGTCTTCGCAGGCTCCTCACAATTCTCCGTTTGAAGAAATGTCCCTCTCCTTCCCTTTTCTTTTCCTTCTTTACTCAGCGTCCGCCCCCGCAGCCATCTCCGCCGACCCTTTTTGTCTACGTCCCAGCGTCGCGAACCACAGCGGCGGAGGTGGAGCGGGGAGATGCGTTAGGCCGGACGGCTAAAACGCGCCGCAAAAGTAGGGGAGAGATTGCGCTGAGCCCACGCGAGCCCTGGGACGCTGGAGACAACGGGGCTCTTGGGAAGGCGCGGAGTCCAGGGAAGCAGGGCATATGCGCGTGGTCCGTGTCCGCAGAGTCTCCCCGCCTCCGCCCTCTTTCTTGGGTGGCTCTCCGCCTCGTCCACCCTCCAAGGGCCGTTGGTACATTCCTAGTGACTCCAAGCGCTTAAAAGGGGCCCGGGAGGGTGAACCCCACAGATCTGAACCTGATTTATGTGCGCGCCGCATCTCCAACGAGCCCGGATCCACTGCGCTGCCAGCGGCGGGAGGGTGGGTCTCTTGCTGTCTTTGCGACGACATCCTTACGTTTTGGCACTCGAACGCTGGGTTTGTGCGTGGGTCTGCTTAGCGGTCTAGCGGGCTGTTAGGCTCCCTCGCCCCCAGCTCCTTGTTTCGCTCAGCTACTCTCACCGCAGCCCAGCAGTGAGACGCGCACGCAGCCGGCTCCGCACGAGATGGAGCAGACCGAGGTGCTGAAGCCACGGACCCTGGCGGATCTGATCCGCATCCTGCACCGGCTCTTCGCCGGCGATGAGGTCAATGTAGAGGAGGTGCAGGCCATCATGGAAGCCTACGAGAGCGACCCCACCGAGTGGGCTATGTACGCCAAGTTCGACCAGTACAGGTGAGCGCGCTGCAGCCTCAAGGCCAGGCGGCGCCCACTCGCCCAGTCTGAGGAGGAATGGACGTGGGGCACGCAGCCCAATATGACTGGCTCGGGAAGCTTGGGCCGCGCTGCGCCAGCCGCTCGCCCCCTCGCTGGCGAGCCGCGGGGCTGGCACGACTCGCTTGGGGCTCCGCGGCCACAGCGCAGGCGGAAGGTGGATCATACTGGCCTTGCTGGCCTCCGGTCGGGGACTACGGGCAGGCGCTGGGAAGGGAGGTCACAGTGCGTCTGCGAGACTTTCTGTTCTCTTCTCTCCCGCAAACCCCTCTGCTTCCAAACCACCAGTCCTCCTGCCCCTGGCCTCGGGAGCAGTGCCCACACTCCCAAGCCATCGTTAGCCCCCGGCGCGGAGATGCGGAGAGACCGCACTCAGGTTCCGGCCCGCCTGGCAGCTTAAGGAACTGTCTGGCGGTACTAGCGGAGGGTGCTCCCAGGAGAGCACTACATCAGCCGTCGGGAGAAGTGGGTGATGATGAAGAAGACAAGTCACCCACGTCAGTTCTCCGTCACTGCGCCTTCTGTCGCCTGCAACCGGGCACCTTATAGCAGGCATTTTTACTCATGTAAAATAGCTTCTTGTGGCCGTCAGCTGCCACTACGCAATTTCTGCTGTTCCCTTTCCCAAACCAACTTCCCCGACTGCGGGTTTATTCAAACCACTGCCAGGTTTCGCAAATTGAATATTCGACCGTCGTTTTTTTTCAGCCCCCAAACGCTCTGATTTCTCTTATCCTTGGTTCTGAGCATCTACAATGTAAATTAAAGACTCCTACTTCCCAGATGTATTTGAGTGAGGTGCCCTGGTAAGCTGACTTTTTTGCAGCCCCTGCTTGGCTTGGTGATTAAGTTGAATCTGTCTACCAATCCTCCGGGGCCAGAGGTAAAATTTAATCACCCCAAAGTGTGAGAGGTTCTAGTTTTTCTGAGCAGCCAGCGCATCAGTCTTTATGGTTTTTTGGGTTTAGGGTTGGGAGAAAGGGGTAAGTGAAAGAAAATAAGGAAAGAAGTAAGTTTGTTTTTCTTGGGAGCAGGTTCTTTTAGTCACTGTTTAACAGGTAGGATATTTGGTAAAGTTTTGTTGGCATGGGCGGTTTCAACTGTATTTTAGGATTTGAAATAGAAAAAGTGAAGCCCACTAAGGATCCCATTTTTCATATACAAGTGACTTGAGGAAATTCCTTTGGCTCCTGTCAGCTCAGTTCCTGGTAGAGCACTTCTGTAGCGGTGAAAGCTATCAGAGAGTCTAGCTTTTAAATTTTCTTGCATTTGCTCCAGGTAATTGAAGATTTGTTATCGGACAGGTAGTCTTCCAGTTACCAGACACATATGAAGAATGGTAGGTAATGAAGAGGTTGAATAACTTGCACGAGGTCTTCTATCGAGTAGCAGGGTTAGCATTATTGTTCCAGAGCCTACACTCTAAACCACTATTAAGCAAGGACAGGTTGTAACCATTTTTAATCTTTAATCTTTAGAACAAGTGTATTTTCAAGGACCTTGAAGTAGTCTTGATTGACAAACTCTAAACCTTTTGAAGGGCAACCAGTCGGGTTGATTGGTCTTTTCACAGATATCTGAAGTACAGCTCATTAACATAATGGATGTAGTCCTGAGCAGGCAGTTGTGGGAAGACAGGAGATGGGAGAGAATTCAATTCTACAGTATTTTTTGCGTTAAATAGATGCCTAGCTCTGTGAGGGATTCTGTTCTCTGACTTTGGGAGGGCCAGTGCAGAAGAATCAAGACAGAATATGCTCCAGTGTGGGCCAGGCTGTGAATTCTTTGAAAGAAGCCTTAGAGAAGCAAGAAAGATTATCCTAAGACTTGTGAGTTCCTTCTGCAGGAACTCAGTTTACTGTGAATTGAAGGTTTTGTGCACAGCTTCTTGTTAGGTCATAAAGAGCTACAAAGTAGAGAAAACTGAGGCTAAAAAGCACTTAATAGGATCGTGTTCTTCGGGCACCTGGGGGTGGGGAGGAATGGGACAGGATGGAAGGGGCATGCTAGACAAGGGTTAACTGATGACCAAGGGAACAAAAACTCCCCAAAAATGGAGTAAAGACCCCTTTTCTTTAACGTGACAGCCTAAATGAATGTCATAATTATGAAACTTTGCTAACTAGATGCTGTCAACAGTACACCTTGGACCAATGGAAACTTTGACGTTGATTTTACTTTTTTCCTGGTGCTATCGTTATGGTTGTGGTTTGCAGTTTGGTGGTGGTGGTGCTGGTGGTGGTGGCTGGTTGTGGTATGTGTGTCTGTGTGTATGTGTTTGCCAGTTACTGGTTTCTCCTAATTGTAAGAGGTTTAGAGGGTTCTTTACTTCACTAATGTAGTCTTCTTTGTTCTGGTACTTAGATCAACCCCCACAGAAGACTTTTCATTATAAGGGCCTTTGAATGTGGTTTGTGTCTAGGCTTTAGTGAAACTAAGAATTCTATTTAATGAAATCTTGTTTCTCAAGTCCTGATTTAGCTACAGGCAGAAAAAGAAAAAAAAAATACAATAACAACATTCTTGCCTGAACCAGTAATGCACTTTGGAAATATTTTTCTATGAGAAACTTACTCCAGCAGTTTGAGGCCGTCACATTGAGAAACATGCAATTTCAGTTTTTTTCCTGTTATTTTTCCCGTGCCATTAATTAAAACTGAGCAGCTACCTCTGTAAATGCAGCAGTTCAAAATTAACTGTGAAAAAGGATTTTTCATTTATGTTGGATTTCTAATTAGAAAACTGCATGCAAAATTGCTTAGAGGGGGAAATGTTAACATTTGTGAATAAATGGTACTTGGTGACACACTTACTTTTTCCAGTGCTTGTTTCAGCAACCAAATTAAAACTTCTGAATATATTGGTTTTTTTTTTTTTTTAGGTATACCCGAAATCTTGTGGATCAAGGAAACGGAAAATTTAATCTGATGATTCTCTGTTGGGGTGAAGGACATGGCAGGTAAAATAACTATTCATTCACAGATATTTATTACAGCATGTGTTCTAGCATATGAAAAGTATAGTACCAGGCTAGCCACAGGCCTTACAAGTACTAACAAATCTCTTTTTTTGTTTTTATTTATTTATTTATTTATGTTTTTTGAGACGGCGTTTCGCTCTTGTTGCCCAGGCTGGAGTGCAATGGCACAATCTTGGCTCACTGCAACCTCATCTCCCGGGTTCAAGTGATTCTCCTGCCTCAGCCTCCTGAGTAGCTGGGATTACAGGCATGCACCACCCTGCCTGGCTAATTTTGTATTTTTAGTAGAAACGGGGTTTCACTATGCTGGTTAGGCTGGTCTCGAACTCCTGACTTCAGGTGATACACCCACCTCGACATCCCAAAGTGCTGGGATTACAGGTATGAGCCACCACACCCAGCCCTCATTTTCTAATTACTTGTTCATAATGTTCCCTAATCCCAACAAAAATTCTCATGAGAGTTAGCACAGGGCATTCACGCATACACCACACATATTAAAAGCAGCCCCCAAAATGAATAGTAAATCAAAGGAGGTAAGTAACCCCCTTAAGTTAACCATACTCTGTTTTCTATGGAGTTAAATTTTATGTGAAATTGTGTTTACACTTCAGATTTGTGGTGGTTGAGGTGTGTAAACAATCGTGGGACCAAAGACCAAAGGATGGAGAAGCTAGAAAAGCATTGCAAATTCAGAAAATTGCTTTCTACTTCAAGTTAATTATTTAGTTTCTTTACTGAAAAGGCAGTTTATACTGTTTCCTTGAAACTTAGCTCCTTAATTTGTCTTTAGTTTCACATTTGACAGTCTTATTATCAACTAAGTATTACTATCTTTCTCAGTCTTTTGAGAATGGTAAAAGCAATAATTTAGATCCATTTTTATGAAAGGAAACATGAATTTATAAGTGTTTAGAAAGTAGGTCTGTAGAGTGCATTTATTTACTCATATGGAATGAAGTGTTTCCATTCATTCTCTCAATATTTTTGAAAGCACATTATGTCCGGAGTGGGACTAGGCTCTGTGGATTTAGGAAACAAATTCTTTTTATGGTACATATATAGATTAATAAAATTCAGTATGTGAAATGAATACCCAAAATGTATAAAGATACATATATTTTAATTAACCCTGTAACCACGACTGCCTCATATACTTAAATACTATTTACTCTAAGATTGCATAAATAAATCTTTTGTTTCCTCAAATCCAATTAACTTTCTCCCACCAATGTTGGAAGGTAATCACAGGTAGAGCACTCTAAATTGGCACAGTGTTAACATTTTATGTACAGTATAACTTTAGGATGGTAATACACATACAGATACCTTCTCTCCTTACAGCTCGCCAAAGGAAGGAGAAAAGAGAAAAGCCTTGGGGAAAAAAACATTAAATGTTAAGTGGATCTTCTCAATGTGGTACAATTACTATGGATGATTGTCTTAATCCTTTCTAAAATTTCTCTAATGTACTTTCATAATCAAATTCTAGCCCAGTTTAAGTGAGTTATATGTATTTGGGGGAAGATAAAATGTTGCTGGTTTTGTGTTTCTATTATCAAAGTAGTATAACAAAGTTAATAAAACTGTTCTTTAGTAGGGGTATGCATCAAAATTGTACTTTTTATATGAATTGATATAGATGACATATTATTACTTTACCCTGAACATTGTTGAACTGTAAATTGATAACATTTTTAAAATTCAGCTGAAATGGATTTTGGCTGGGGAGATGGTTTATTGATGGTATGTAGGTGTCAGTTCTGGGAAGACTGTTAAGTGCAGGTCTGGACACTAGACCATCTACTGAGTTCGATTGTCATTTTGTGTACATGTAGCAGTATTCATGATCATACCAACTCCCACTGCTTTCTGAAGATGCTACAGGGAAATCTAAAGGAGACATTATTTGCCTGGCCTGACAAAAAATCCAATGAGATGGTCAAGAAGTCTGAAAGAGTCTTGAGGGAAAACCAGTGTGCCTACATCAATGGTAACATCTTATTCTTTTTCTAAGGGCAAGTGGGAAGAACCATGACCTTTTGTCTGAAATATTGGTTACTTATACTTTTTATGCAGTAAAACCTGGATCATGAGTCATGATTTAAAATACTTTGGAAATGACTTAAACATTAAACCTGGGTTGGAATCACTTATTGAAAACATATGCATGCAGATTAGTATCCACTGAAAAGTCATTTACTTGCCAAGACAAGACAGTTAAAATAAAATATGAATTTACTTCAGTGGAGTCTTTCAACAAAACAGATCAAGTTGGAAACATTAGCTTTGTGTTAGAGAATAGAACAAAATGTTCTGTAACTAATTAAGAATGCTAGCTAGTCTCTCTTTTTCTAAAATACCTATAGCATACCTAAAAAGTATCCTCCAGGGAAATTTTACAAAGCACATTATTGGCTAGTGATTTATACATATCTTACCAAGATTTCATTATCTTTTCTAAATGAGATATGGGATAGCCAAATACTTTTCAAGAGAAGCAGTGATTAACTTTCATATTCCTAAAAGGAATAGTAACTTTCCAAAAAGCTCATTAAAATGTATATGAGACAGATAGTTTTTTATTCCCATTTACATATGAAGTTGCCAGTACATAGGAAGATAAAATAATTTGTCCAAGGTCACTCAGCTTCTAAGTGGCAACCAGAATTTGAATCTAAGCAATTTGATTCAAAAACCTATGCTCTTATTCAGCATGTACCCCACCTATATAAAGTATTATAGAGTTTTGGGGGACTTTTTTTGGCAAAGCTAGTTTTTTTTTTCATAAATCTTACTGGCCTTGATATTTGGCCTGTATGCAAGTCACTTGCAAAGGTCAGATGGTATGGGAAGTTTTCCCTCATTCACATAACACAAGGATGTTAGTTTCCTATGTGGCAGGAAGCTCTGATTCATTTACCCAAATAATGTGAGGCTTGCTATCTATAAGGCACACCAGATTTCCAAGAACAATGTCTGTTGTCTGTATATTCACAATAAAGCCACACATCTTTCAGAATAATTACTTCCAGCTGGAGTCAGAGTGCTTGTGAAAACAGGTCAGATCTTTAAGAATACGTAAGCTTTTTCAAGGGTCTTCAATGTAAAATCCTATAGAATCCAAACAGATAAAGAAGTGATATACATCAGGGATAAAGCCGTGGTGAGGCCTGGTATGAACTGGAGTATACAAGCCTCATACTAAGGTGACAGCAGTGGCCACCCAGCTCCAGTGAAATCAGCCTGGTTTCTTTCTCCACAGAAGTTGGAAATTCTGCATTTTATATGAAATTTTGCCAATCGGTAAAGTATTGGGTGGGATATGTTAATTATTCTGTAGACTAATTACCCAAATAACTTAAAAGCCACAAATTTTCAACCTCTGATTCTTACAGATGCAGGAGTAGGGGTGGAGATGAATAGTGATCAGGGGGAAGGATGTTTCAAGTACAAGGAAGAGCACAAGTGAAGGTACAATCGTTGTGAAAAATGGAAACTATTCCAGCATTGGGGGAAGTAAAGAAAGAAGAATGGGTTTGGTCAGTGGATTAGCAGGAGAGTAAAGTGAGCTCAGGGTATGGGCCTGCAAGATCAGCTAAAAGTAAGGACTTTGTTTGGTCAGCAGAGTTGTAATTGGGAATATCTTGATCGATTTGGTAGCAGCATGCAACATAGGGTGGAGGAGAAGGGAGGACTGGGGCAAGGAGACCTAGTTGCCTATTGTAATGGGCAAAAGGTCGACAGGGCCTGTACCTAACTGTCCTTCATAAATATCCCCAAGAAAAGTCCAGTATTACTGTGACAGAGGGTACACCATGACCATAAAGGAAAAAGAAGCAAAGATCAAAATATAATAATAAGGCCTGGATTATTAATAGGAGCTTCTCTAAAGGATGGGCAACTTGTTTTTGCAGGGTCTTTGCTTGCAGGATTGTCAGCATGCATTAGATAATGCATGAACCTGCAGTGGTGAACAGTTGTTCAAAACTATGCTTAAGCCAGTATATTATGAACGCAACAAGCTACAGGATCAAAGAATTTGCAGATCTGAGAATTAGGCCCCAGTTTCAGAAATAAGGAAAATGAAAGATCCTAGAAGGTGTGACTTGTTCAAAGATAGCTTCGCTAATTAGCTAGAAGTAGAACTTAAGTCTTCTGGTTCTATGCTTCGTTCTTTATGATGCGCACTCATGGAGCTAGATCATGAAGAAAGCACAAAGCCACATGGGTTGCCTACATTAGTTACACTAAATTCATTACTTGATTAATCCTTGAAACTTTCTTGTAACTATGTAAGTTTATTAACATTTTTAATTGAGTATTTCATCTTGTTTTTTTGTTTTGTGCGTGTGTGTGTGTGTGTGTGTGTGTGTGTGTGTGTGTGTGTTTAAATCTTCTTGAAGCTCTCTCTCCCAGGGCCTCTTGACTGCTTCAGCACAGATTGGTTGATCTCTAGGCCCAGGGTGAGCTGTGTTCCTGAGATTCCTTACAATGTAAGGCTTACATTCTCTCAAGCTTTCCCTTTGCTGTTTCCTGTGGCTGGATCCCCTCTTTCCTGATCTCATGATTTTTTTTCATTCTTGGTTGATGCCCTTGTTTTGGTGGAGCATATGCTCCAATGGCTTCACAAGAAAGGATTCATGGAAGGTAAATTTTTAAGACCCCATGTATTTAAAAATCTCTGTATTCAACCCTTACAACTTGATTGATAATTTAGCTAGGTATGGATTATCACCTGGTAAACATCTTCCCTCATAACCATGAGGGTAATTCCTTTGTCTTTTAGTTTCTAGTGTTCTTATCAGAAGGCTAGTGCTGGCTGGGTGTGGTGACTCACACTTCTAATCCCAGCACTTTGGGAGGCTAAGATGGAAGAATTGCTTGAGCCCAGGAGTTCAAGAACAGCCTGGGCAACATGTTGAAACCCCATCTCTACCAAAAACACAAAAATTAGCAGGGCTTGGTGGCAGGTGCCTATGTCCCAGCTACTTGGGAAGCTGAGTGAGAGGATCACTTGAGACCGGGAGGTGGAGGCTGCAGTGAGCCAAGATCCCACTGCTTTACTTCATCCTGGACAGCAGAATGAGACCCTGTCTTTTTTGTTTGTTTGTTTTTTTTCCCAAAAAAACAAAAAACAAAGAAAAACCTGGTGCCATTCTAATTATTGAATCTTTCTATGAAACCTTTTTTTTCTTTCTAAAAACTTTTGGGACCTTCTCTTTTGGTGCCTTCTCTCTATCCCCAGTATTCTGAAATTTCGTAGTGATGTGTCTTGTTTGATGACTCATTCATTGTGCTGGGTACTCAGTGGGTTTTTAAATCTGGGAGTTCATGTCCTTCAACTCAGGAAGACATTCACAGGTTATTTCTTTGAATTTATTTTAAAATTCTATTTCTGAAACTCCTATTTAGATATTAAACCTCTTGAACGGTTCCTCATTTTTTTTCTCTTTCTTTTCTATTTTCTGTCTTTGTCCTTTTGTTCTTTGAGTCTTCCTCAGCATTTCCTGCCAACTCTTTTTTGGTTTCTGTTTCTTCAACCTCTTTTTGTATTATGGTCCCTTTTATGGTATTTTCTCTTATTTCTGGGAAAAAGTTAATGATAGGCTTTTGAACACTTCCCCTGAGTAGTCTCTGTTGCAGGTTGCTTTTTTGTTTGCTCTGACCTCTGTCTTTCATACTAAAGGCCTTGCTCAAATGTCTGGTGACCTTGGCGATTTGCTAATATTTAAAAACCAAGAACAAAAAAATTAATTGGTAACCCTGAACGTGAGTGGAGCTTGTCAACTGGATTTCACTTTTTGATAGTCTGGCAGAGCCTTTTCCTTCAGGAACTTCCAGCGACAATATCTTTAAAGCTTTTTTCTTGAGCCAGTCAGATTCTCTGAGAAGCTGCTTCCTATCTTCTGCCTGGAAAGAAAAATCTTGTCTGGCAGCATTCTTGCAGCTAGGTGATGACTAAAGCAGGGATTTTTACCATTCAGTATGGAAGCTTTTGTTTAATTCATCTGTTTTTCACCTGATTGCCATCAGTCCCAAGTTGATCTCTTACACCTAGAGACTAGATCTTAGTCTGCTGCTGAAAAGAAAGAAGAGAGAGAATTGGTAAAAGGGATTGAGACTCTACTTCTTAAACAGGCTTTAAACCAGTTCTTATAAGAACAGCCCTATCTTTACCCTCATTTCCGTAAGTACCTGGTGCTGTCAATTCCTGTGCTATTTGGAGTTTCAAGATATAAATCAGGTTATTTCTTGACTTTCCCCATGGATGGCTAAGGATTTAGCTTTCTCTGCTCTGTAAAGCTGTCCATCTTACTTTCCAAGCTTTCAAATTTTTGTTAGTGTTTTCTCTTTTCCTATTTTGTCTTTGTATATTGATGTCTTTTTTATTTTTTTACTGCCATTGGAGAGGGTTTTCAGGAAGGAGCAGAGGCTAATGCATACATGTTACTTACTATCTTTAAGTACAAGTTCAATTCTAATATCTATTCCATTTGCATCAAAATTGATTCATGATCTCAGATGACTCACAGAAATTTTACCTACAGCTGTTGTCTAGGCTCCTTTATCTATTTTTCCCTCTTGGATATTGTTTAGATTCCATTGGCTTACATCGAGTAGAGAACATCAGCCATACGGAACCTGCCGTGAGCCTTCACTTGTACAGTCCACCTTTCGATACGTGCCATGCCTTTGATCAAAGAACAGGACATAAAAACAAAGTCACCATGACATTCCATAGTAAATTTGGAATCAGAACTCCATATGTGAGTATAATTTCTTCCAGGTTTAAATGCTTTGTAGGTTGGCACTATTACACTATATGTATGCAAAGAATGAGATGAGTCTTAACTCATGGGTAAGGCCCAATATATCTTGATTGTTTTATTTAACTTTAGAGACTATCTCTTCAATTTATTTTTAGAAACTTATTATGTTAGATCCAAAGATTATTTGAGAAACTTCAAAATGTGTGCTTAAAATGTTTTCATTTACTTGGGAAATAAGAGTGAAAACTATTATTTGATATAACTTTTACTGCCATAACTTACTATTCATAGGTCTAATTTGCTGGGCCAACAGGAATAAGTTGCATAGTCAACCTTTGTAAAGGTTATTCTGATGATATAACTAAAGAAAATTGTCTGTTTTGTTTGCCAAGGTTGCTTATTCTTAGAGTTGTTATGCCATTTATGCCACAAATAAGAATAAACTATACTAACAAGTTCCTCCTTGAGAAATAAGCATTTCCTACTAAAAATAAAAAGGCAACCAACACTAATATAGCAGGGCAGTCTTCTACCTCTGAAATAAGTTTGTCAGTTAGAGGAATAGTCTTTATTTAATTATCAGAATATCCAGAAATAGACAATGTGTGAAAATGGAGACCAAAACAATCCTTATGAGTCTTAGTGAAAGCACAGCCTCTGAGGGAAGCCAGGGCAGAATTTTCTCATTATCACCCCACTTCATCTTTATCTTCCACATTCCAAACCCTAAGAGATATTCTTATTGCAGGAAAAACAAGGCTCCCTTGCCCTTGCTGAGTTTTCATACACTGCTACAAAAGCAGAACTATTTAGAACGAACTAAAATATCTTTTGTAAAGATTCTTACACAGCTTTCTTTTTTTCCCTTTTTTACAGGCAACTTCGGGCTCACTGGAG
This sequence comes from Macaca nemestrina, assembly GCF_043159975.1. Taxonomy (NCBI): domain Eukaryota; kingdom Metazoa; phylum Chordata; class Mammalia; order Primates; family Cercopithecidae; genus Macaca; species Macaca nemestrina. The sequence goes on from NC_092130.1 coordinate 64,549,614, forward strand.
AACAATTAAGGAGCACCAAACCCTCTGAGGTTTTACTTTAAGCCTCGCTGTATGTTTGCCTTGGATAAAAAGGCTACCTACCATGTGCTATCCAGTAATGTACTTAAATAAGCCAATACTTAGATCTACTGTAAGGCAGATGCTAATTATAAGCATTAAGTAAGCAAGTAGTGCCCTCAGCTACTGCAGAAGAAAAGTCCCACTAAGGAAAAGAAAGTCTTGTGATTTTTAAAGGCAAGTTTTCAAGTGCTCTCCTAGTTCTATCCTCTGATTCCATTGAATCCATACTATGAGCGTCAGTGAGGGTTTTCATAGCTTTTGGAAATACTTTGGTCTCTGAACTGTAATTAGCCAGAAGTAAAAACAGAAACCTCAAACATCAAATGCTTGCTTTGTTACCTGGAGGACTAACCGTAGATGTCTTTAGTATACTTTGTATGTTCTTAATATTGGAAGATAATTTTGTGAATCTGTAGATTTTATTTTTTCAGTCTTACCTTACGAATTTCTTTTCTATGAATAATAGAGAGGAACTTACAGCACTCTGCCATTGGGTAATGAAAGGAAGTGCAGAGGATTTAGAAAAGTACATGCTCCCCAAACCACAACAAACCAAAACATAAACTCACGTCTGTGTCCCATGGTCATAGTCAAAGATTTTGTACGGCTAAAATTGCAAAATAATTTTAATAAAGTGGATTTGAACACAATTTGAAGTTGTCTTTCTGATTAACGTGATACAAACTTCCCATAAATCAGTTTCATAGATTTAGATGTACAAAAGCACTGTGACAGATGCTTTTATGATGTAAGAATATGAGAGAGCCAAAAAACATTCAAAAACCACTTACCTTTTTGGACTTAATTAATATCTTCACTAGTTGGTCAGAGACACCAACCTGAGAGCCTCTGGCTGTAGTGTGGCTCAGACATGGTCAGTGTTGCCTGAAAATTGTGTGTCTATACATGTATGTGTTTAAATATGGATTGGTTTTCAACATGTAAAAACTGGAGTTTTTGTAGAAGTTGAGGGATTCTAGCTGCTCAAAATTTGAATTATCTAGAACACTTGGTCTGCACTGCATTTTTATTGGTATTAGTTGGCTAGGCTAGGGTTTGCCTCTTAAATGGGCTGGCCCTCCAATCTGCTGCAGTCCCAAACTCACCTATTTCCATTATTTGTTACCTGCAAAGCCTGCATATGCATTCAAGTTTGCTCTTCCTGCTCTAAGCAACTTTTTTAGGAATATCTGTCATAATCTTAGAGCTTATTAATTCTGGGAATTTAGTTAGCAAAATCCTTTAAAAATAGTTTCTGTGTAGCTCATTGGTTACATTGTTTATATATCTCATATTAGTATTTATATGTTAGCTTCCTCTCATCCTTTAGAAAGATTAACACTTACTGAATGCTTACTATATATTAGGTACTGTTATAAGTTGTTTGAGCCTACTAACAATTCTGAAAAGTAACCTTATTGAATTGGTGTATTTCTGCTGCTGTATGTAGCACATTATCACAAACTTAGTGGGTTAAAGTAATGCAGATGTATTATTCTATAGCCCTGCAGAAGTCTGTTGCACAGCACTAGAATCAGTATTATAAGGGCTGCACTCCTTTCTGTAGGCTGGGCAGTATCTGTTTTCTTGTTTTGTGGGTTTCTTTTTCCCTCAGCTCCTAAAGACTGTCCAGTATTCCTTGACTTGAACATCCTTCCTCCATCTTCAAAGCCAGCAATGGTGGATTTAGTCCTTCTTCTATGTCTCATTTACTTCCCTTTTCCACTTTGAGGAACTGGACAATGTCTCCATCTCAAGATTATATCCTTAATCACATCTGAGAAGTTGTTTTGTTTTTGGCCACATGAAATAACATTTCTAGGTTCTGAGTATTAGATATCAGTGCCTTTGGAAGACCATTCTCCTGATCACAGAGTTACATCCCATTACAATATCAACCCAGAAGTCCAAAAACCTTGTCTATATATCATTCTCTAAATTAGGTGTGAGGGAGGCTCTTTTTACCGTCCATCCTAGGATACAATTCCTCTCTATATATACACATATTCAGCACGGTTAAGAAACTTGCCAAAAGGTATCAGCCAAGATATTACAGAGCTAGGATTGAAGCCAGGATTTGATCTCAAGCAGTCATCCTCTAAAATTCATTCTCTTTATATTTAGGCCTTTTGACGTAAAAGAAGGCTGGGCCACCTCTCATTTTTTTTTTTTTTTTGTATCCCATTATAACAAAAAGCAAAATTATGGTATAGTTATATGTTTTATACGTATACATAAGTGCTTAATAAATAGCACCCTTAACATACATAAATGATATAATACCCTATGTATGACAATGATGGTCAAATGTAAATGTGAAGAACTTTGTGAATGTGAGGCTCAATATAGATGGCTTCACCATCCTCCCTGCCTCTGTAATTGGCCTGCTCCCTCCAGTCCATAACAACGTTTATGCAGGAGCCAATGTACTGCTTCTCCCAGAGCTTACTGTTTGCTTGGGTCACTGGGGTGTTTGCACATAAGCAAGGCAGTGATGGCATCAAGGTCTCAAGAGGATTTTGTAGGAGTGAGAAGGAATATTGAGGGCTGGAATCATACTGTTTGCTAAAGTGTAGGTGGGATGTAAAAGGGAGTGGAGACCTGAGGGTAGAAGAGGAGTAGCCCTAAAGTGAGGAGACAGGTGGAGACAGATGGCCAAGCACCCCATAGCACTCAGTACCTCCCATCTCACCTGCAGCTGGAGCTTGGCACTGTGGCTCCCTCTGCCTAGAATGTCCTCTCTCAGTTCTTTACGTGGCTGGCTCATTCTTGCCCATCAGGTTTCAGATCAGATGCCATCTGCCCAGAGAGGAATTTCCCAATCACACTATCTAACAGTGAGATCTCTAGGCCACTCTGAAGCACAGTTATCTGAAAGTGTCCCTTCTTTTTTCACTCCTTTATTGTCTAAATCCTAGTAATAGGATGCAAGCCCCCATAAGAGGAAAGACATTGTGTTATTCACTACTTTATATCCTGAGTGTTTGGACTGTACCTGACACATAGGAAGTGTTCAATATTTATGAAATGAGTGAAAAAATCCTCAACCTCCTTACATGGTAATCTTGTACTAACACACATGGATGCTTTGGTGTTTTCTGTGTGCTACCAAATCAAATGTGCAATGTTATTTTTATTAAGGATGGAAATTCTAAGAGTCATTTTCTTAAGCCACAGACTTCTTTTGTAAAGCCGATTCAGAGACTTATCTTGGCGTGGATTCATGAATCATGTACTCACACAATCTTATTGATGAACAAAGCGTTTTGACATCTGTTCCAAGGGAGGGGACAGAATTAATTATCCTATTTAACAATGGTACTTAGCCTTTTTAAAAAATTATTATTATGGACCCCTTTGAAAATCTCTGAATGCTAAAGAACTTATCTCCCAAAAGGGAGCACATAACAAATTTGCCTACAATTTCAGAAAAGATTCATGGACTCTCTGAAGGCCTCTAGGGCCCCTCTTCAAAAAGCTCTGCCATATATGAGCCAAGATTTGTGGGAAATGGTGGCTATTTGACTTCATTTTCTGAGATTAAGAGGGTATTAGCATGCTGGGCAATTAGTTAACCTTTAAAGGTTGCAATGAGTTAGCTAAGGTTTCTAGGAAACACCAGGCATGAGTTACCTTGTCCAAGGCACGTCCACACATTTCACAAGATCTGTTCTCTTTTTTCTAAAGACATGAAGGACATTTCAAACTTTCACAACTTTATTTATCCAGCTGATAGATGTTTTCTTTAGAAAACAAAAGTATGTGGGAGAATGGCATAAGCCAGACACAGAACAAATATTGTATGATTCCATTTGTACAAGATAGCAAGAATAGGCAAATTCATCAGAAGTAGAACAGAGGTTACCAGGGGCCTGGAGGGAGGGAGAATGGGGAGTTATTGTTTAATGGCTAAAGAGTTTTTGGTGGGAATACTAAAAATGTGGTGGCTATAGATAGTGGTGATGGGTATACACAGCACTCTGAATCTATTTAATGCCACTGAATTACACATTTACAAATGATTAAAATAACTATATTTTCCCACAATAAAAATTATTTCTGTAAAAAGTACATATGGGAAAAAGTGTGTTCATGTGTGTATGTATTGGCATAGGTTAAGACACACTGATCATAGCAAATACTAAAATGCTAAAATGTGATAAACCATTTTATGAAAAACATAATGTGAGAAGTCTCCTTCCTAACCCCAAGCACTTCGTTTCCCTCCCTAAAGGTAGCCAGTATTATCACTTTCTTGTGTTTCCTCATTTATTTTTTCCCATTTTTTATACACAGGGTAGCATTCTGAAGTCAATGTTGGGAAATTATAAGGAGATCTTCCCATATCAGGATACAAACAGCTTCTTTATTCTTTTGTACTGACAGCTGTATGCTATCCTATTGGATGAATGTACCGTAGTTCCATTAACTAGCCCTCTACTGACGGAGTTTTCGGTAATTTCCAGCCTTTTATAATTACAAGCAGTTCTGCAATGAATAACCGTGTGCATAATGTCATTTCACAAGTATCAGTTGACATATTTATTTATTGCAAAACAAGCAAGATAATAGGGCCCAGGAAATGAGGTAACAGCAGAAAGTCATAGCCAGCTGCCCTGCTTGAAGGCGTCCCTTTAGTGCACAGCCTGCCGCTCCATGTCTTGACTCTTCAATTCAGCCATTTCCACTCTGTTCACTGGCCTGCTGTATTCATGTGAAGCTCCAAAGCTGTCAGAAGTTTGACACTCATAGAGAGAGTATATACCACAACCAAGAAAGCTCTAGGGCCCCTGTTAGTAAGAAAAGTCACGATCTAGTCATGGTCAATTTAGGATTCAGCCCCACTCTCAATAGGAGAGTTGAGGCGTTCCTGATGTTTGTTTTTGTTTTTTTATCACTGAGCTTTCTGTGCAGTTGAAGGAGATGTAATAGCTTTCTGGGCTGTTTGAAAATATGCCTCACATGGCTGGGTGTGGTGGCTCACGCCTGTAATCCCAGCACTTGGGAGGCTGAGGCGGGCAGATCACGAGGTCAGGAGATTGAGACCATCCTGGCTAACACGATGAAACCACGTCTCTACTAAAAATAAAAATATTAGCCGGGCATTGTTCCAGGCGCCTGTAGTCCCAGCTACTCGGTAGGCTGGGGCAGGAGAATGGCGTGAACCCGGGAGGCAGAGCTTGCAGTGAGCCAAGATCTCCCCACTGCACTCCTGCGTGGGCGACAGAGCAAGACTCTTGTCTCAAAAAAAAAAAAAAGAAAAGAAAAGAAAATATGCCTCACCTGTTGCTTACTGAGGGGCATTTGGTGAATTTTTTGAATAATTCACACATAGATATCGATAGTGAGAGACTGACTCTCCCTCAGTAATCTGAGGGATATTCTTATACGAGCTCAAGAAAGTGGTTATCTACTTAAAATATCTGTATCTAAATATCCACATACTAGAGTGCTGTGTGTAATATTTGCCTAAAAGCATCACCAGACCTGTTCCTTGCTCATGAGGGATAGACATATTACATAACTAGAAAGCAAATTAATGCAAATAAAGGTCGATTAGCCGTCGATGCCAAGATCCCTGCTAGGCATGTCATAGCATAAAGAAAAAGTGTCATTACAACAGTAGATGACTGCACGGCACCTTTCAGTGAAAGCTGTATGATTATAATTAGTGAAACAAGTGTTATGATAAGTGAAGAAACTGAAGCAGAGGAGCTAACCAATGGATGTGAGCAATGGTGTGCTGGTACAGGCTCATACAGTCCTGTTAGAGCTGATATTCGGGGATTTTGCAAGCAAACTGGTAGGTTGAAATTGACTATAATGATAGAATTTCTACTGCGGAAATTAGTCAAAGCTACAAATTAGGGTATTTTTATTCTCTCAGAGAAGCTTTTGTTAAACATGCGCCAGCACATTGTTATAGCTGAGGTTATTCAACCAATTCAGAGTAAAGACAAGATTTGCTTGAGCAATTTAAATATACTTTTTTAGATTGGGCAAGGTGTCTTTCACCTGTAATACCAGCACTTTGGGAGGCCAAGGTGGTGGATCACCTGAGGTCAGGAGTTCAAGACCAGACCAGCCTCAAGATGGCAAAACCCCGTCTCTACTAAAAATACAAAAATTAGCTGGGTGTGCTGTAATATGCTTGTAATCCCAGTTACTCGGGAGGCTGAGGCAGGAGGATCACTTGAACTCAGGAGACAAAGGTTGCACTGAGCCCAGATCATGCCTGACACTGCACTCCAACCTAGGCAATAGAGTGAGACTCCATCTCAAAAAAAAAAAAAAATATATATATATATATATATATATATATATATATATATGCACGTGTATATATATACACACACACGTATATATATATACTTTTTTATCCTTTCATTTGTACTGGACTTCTAAATTTTAAAATCTCTTTTGTATATATATTTGTTATTGTCACTTAAGTAGATATTATATCTCCCTGCTCCATTTCAGCAATGAGAATACTTAGCCACACGTACATGAAATGTTTTGCCCAAGGACACAGAGCTTCGTAATGGAAAAAACAAAATAGACATCAATTCTGCCCAGAACATTGGACCTTTGACAAAAAAGAAAAACTATTAAGCAGGGACAAAGTAAACAATGTGGCCAACGCAATTGCGATTCTGATTTTCCTGTTTGATATCTGTCAACTGGTTTCTGACCTCATAGTTTACAAAATATATTCATGAGATACTCAAGCCCAGTGGAAGAGAGAGTAGTTTTATTTTCCCTGAATAGATTCAACTAATGATTGTGTCATAGCGGAGGCTGAGACTGGGCTGTGCTTTATTCCTACTTATTTGACACGGCATAGGTGATCGACTTTGGGGATCATGTTCATGGCTATACTCCATGGCACCGGACCAGTATTCCAGGTTGTTTCAGTTAGGGCTTGCTCAGTTGCAAGTGACAAAATGTGACCCAAACTGACCTGAACAAAGCAAGCTCATGTTGCTGTAAAGTCCAAGTGTAAGTAATCAGGGAAGTGTGTGCCAAGGAGTTCAAACAGCTTATTAGGACTCTATCATGCTCTCCATATTTCCTGCCCCTAAAGTCTGCCTTTGCATGTTAAGATGACTCCCCAAACATGCAGACTTATGGCCCAAGCTCTCTATTTCAATTTTGGCAAGATAAGGGGTCACGTCTTCACAGTCTTTCCATAGGTGTTGAAAGGAATTTAGCTTTATGGATGCTGAGTGCATCAATGACTATCCCCGGCCCATTCACTATGGCCAACAGGGTGTGATCTCTGGCCTGGCCAGAGTCCAGTGTTGGCCTCTGGAGTCGAAGGTGGAACCAATTCCACCAAATCATATTTGTTGAATGTATGAATAAAAGGATAAAATGAAGAATTATAGCAACCAAATGATCGTCACCTTTTTACCCTTGATAACACTAATTTTTTTTTTTTTTTTTTTTTTTTTTTTTTTTTTTTTTTGAGACAGACTCTCACTCTTTCTCACTCTTTTGCCCAGGCTGGAGTGCAGTGACAGGATCACAGCTCACTGAAGCCTCACCCTCCCAGGCTCAAGCAATCCTCCCGCTTCAGTTTCCAGAGTAGCTGGGATCACATGCCACCAGGCCTGGCTTTTTTTTTTTTTTTTTTTTTCTTTTTGTCAAGGTGGTGTCTCACCATGTTGCCCAGGCTGGTGTTGAACTCCTGGGCACAAGCCATCCTCCTGCCTCGGCCTCCCAAAGTACTGGGATTATAGGCATGAACCAACGCACCTGGCCATATAACACTACTTTTAAAACTGCAAGACTAGGTTGTTTCTTTCTCTTCTTTTACTGATGAAACTTACAAAAACATTCTCATCACTCCAAAGATAAAGCACTTTACAGATAGACTCGTGAGGGAGCTCAAGGGAAAGCTCCCACATCTCAATATCCTCCATCGATCCCAACCCATGTCAAAATTCTTCCATCAGAATTACTGCCCTGTGTAACAAGAGACAGGTGGGATGTTTTTCAATGTTCTGAAATCCAGCTAAGGCCTGAGGTCAAACCCAAAAGATATCAAGTACTCTCACATTACAAAGAAAACTGACAAAGGTCACTAAGAGCTTGGGATCAGGCATTTTCCCTTGAGGACTTGTTAGGTGTTGGTGGAGCTTGCTCTCCCAGCAGCACCCCTACTCCTTCACCATCTTTGCATTGCCATGGTGAGTTACTGAAGTACCTCTCTTAATGTTTATTTCTAAGTCTGTATGTACTGAGTCTGTTACAACCGTATTCTAGCTTCTGCTGTGATCTCACCCTACATGGCTCTAGCCCTGACCCTCAATCTACTTCCCACTTCTCCTGCCCAATAGAGCCAGGTTTTGCACTTAGATCTTAGCACCCCACAATCCCTCACAAACACACACCCCTTCCCCACCCCATACTCTGGACAAATATCACTTTGCTACCTCACTGGTTCTGCTCTGCCTCCTTCTCCTTCTGCCTAAAATGCACTCTGCCCCAGTTCCCTGCCCTCTGGGGACATAGCAGCTCCTTTCCAAAGCCCAGCTCAAATATCAATTATTTCAGAAGTTGCCTCAGTGGGAGGTAATCTCTCTATCTTTGGGCTCCCATAGAATTTTATTTTCACTTTCTTATAGCACTTGCCACATTCTGCTCTGTTACAGGAATTAGTTTGTGTTTGCTCTGCTATGGGTTAATAGGTTCCTGAGGTACCAATTCTTGCATTGAGTTGTAGCAGGACAATTTTAAAAATTAATTTCATTTTTTAAAATTAACAAGTAATAATTGTACACACTCTTAAGGTACATGGTAATATTTTGATACATATCTTGTATAGTGATCAGATCAAGGTAATTAGCATATCCATCATCTTAAACGTCATTTCTTTGTGTTGGAAACATCAATATCCTCCTTCTAGCTATTTGCAACTATATATTATTGTTAACCATAGTCATCCTGCAGTGTTGTAGAACACTAGAACTTATCCCTTCTACTTTGCTGTTATTTTGCATCCTGCTTTTTAAAAATAATTAATTAATTTATATATTTTTGAGACAAGGTCCTGCTCTGTCACTCAGGCTGACATGCAGTGGTGCAGTCATAGCTCACTATAGCCTCAAACTCCTGGGCTCAAGTGATCCTCCCACCTTAGCCTCCCAAGTAGCTGGGGCTACAGGTGCACACCACTGTACCTGGCTATTTTTTCTTTTTAATTTTTTTGTAGCAATGGAGGTCTTACTATGCTGCCAGGCTGGTCTTAAACTCCTGGGCTTCAACAATCCTCCTGCCTCAGCTCCCCAGAGTGCTGAGATTACAGGTGTGAGCCATCACACTTGGCCTTACCTAAGGTATATTTAAAAGTCAAAAACCAAATAACAGCAGTTACTGGAGATGGTATGCAGCTGACACATTCTGTTAAGTGCTACCCTGTCCTGCTTTGGTGTGAAGGCCACTGCTGGAGGGGACAGAGTATGCCATTGTCAAGTATAAGAAACCACTAGGGGAGTTTCTAAAAATGCAGTTTCCTGGACTCACCTCCAGATAGTCCAATTCTGTGGGTCTAGGGTGAAGACCAGAAATACACACTTTTAACAACGTTCTCCAGAAATCTGGGGGATTCTGATGCTGAAGGTCTACAGAGAATACTTGAAGAAATATCATGCTCATTACTATTATTGGGAGTTTCTTCTACTATAATTTACGTGCCTAAATTATTTCTTAGTAACTTTTTGGAATTTTAGTCTTTCTCCTTTGACTTTGTTTCCTACCCTGCACCAAACCTCTACAAGGAGCAGAAAGAACACTCAGCCAAGAGTCCTGAATTCTAACCTTGCTCTGTCATTAACTTGTACTGGGCTATTGGGCTTCTAGCTTCTTTGGGCCTCAGTTTCCTTATCATTCAATTAAAGGATTAAAAACAAAAACTGAGCTCCATAGAACCCTAGGATTCCCTAGATTTGCCCCAGACTCAAACATTTAGTGTGGGGTGAAGGATAGACTAAGTGGTCTTGGATTAGGGCCTCCCAACCCTCCAACTCCTCTAGCAACCAAACCAGCCAGGCTTTGAAATTTTACTGTACATCTTGGGATTTCAATAATGGTTTTGCCTGCCTAATTACTTCCTTTTTTTTTTTTTTTAATCCACAGGGTTTAAAGAGGTCTTTAAAGAATACTTTTGATCTCTGCTGTGTCTAATTTCAGAAACTCTGGCACATGTCTTTTTTGTGCAATTTTTCCACTCCACCATATGCCTAATCTGTGGTAGCCAATTTTTATTAGTCTGGGGATGAAAGATTCCCTTCTGGGAAGCATGTTGTATTAAGAGCCAGGGGCATGAGTGGGTAACATGGGCATTGTGACAATCAATGTTACTGGGGAATCCACTCAAGAATCATTTAAGCCTAATTGCCAGAGAAGGACAGTGCTCCATCTATTTTTTTCTCAGTCTCCACCAGAGTAACCACTCCCCCACCGTTTTACCCCCGTTAACAGTGATGTTCCTGATAAATGACTTCACAGTTGTGGTGTAGACAGAGACAACAGAGTGTTCAGAGAACACACAGAGCATTTAAAAGGTAGATTTCTGCTCTGAGAGGCAACACAACGTCTTAGGACAAGATAATCCCTCTAAGTTATTTCTCTCTGTTCAAGAACAATGTGTTATCACCCCAGCAGGAAACCCCTGGGGCTGGGCAGCCACAATCAGCAAATAAGGCAGAGAGACATCCTCCCAGACTGGGCAATGGTGGCTATGTGCAGGCACAGTAGTTGCCTGTTAACAGGAAAGGGTGAGACACCTGCTTCTCGGTGGGAGCAAAGTTCTTCCTTTGCCCAGAGGTTGAGGTACTGAAAGGATTCATGACTCCCATTAATTGAAGAATCAAGGGACACCCTTTCATGTGTATAAATAAGGAAAGTGCAGAACAAAGAAACACCTGCTATCTCTGGACATGTTGGAAGACACAAATGGGACCTGTCCCAGATTGCCAGCATCATCATCTGCTGGAAAGCCTCTGTCCCCCTTGTCAAACTCCTTCTTTACAAAACACGGCCTAGCAGACAAGAGCATTTATCTGACCCTGGTCTAACTTGTCCCCACAGCCATCTTAATCATTTGTTGGCCAATAGGACATATATTATTATCACAGGCAGCCCCTAAGTTGGCTGTCACAATGTGACCAACAGAAAAATAAATAAATACCTACAGCTCATATATATATATATATATATATATATGCACATACACACATATATAACTTGCTGATATATAATTAAAATGTTTTTATTCACAATACAATAAAATTTGCCCAAATGTCAGAGAACTCTATTAGGAAACTAAGCTTTGGGGTTAAATAACTTGTAGAAAGTCTGCTTTGATTGATTTAATGAAATCAATTCAGTAAATACAATAATGTATTTATTCAATAGACATCTGTTGGTCCTTTTGAGGTGCTAGACCTTGTGTAAGGAGTTGTAGCAAATCTAAATGGAATACAGCCTCCATCCTGAAAAGGAGTATCTCTCTCTCTCTCACACACACACACACACACAAGTACCAAACCAAAAAGAATAATGACAAATGTCATGAAAGAGATATGAACTGAGGACTATGGGACCTGAGAGTGGGGAGATTTTCTGCCTAAAGGATGGGTTGGATCTTTACATTTAGACCTGAGGAACAGGGTACTGTAGGGAGATGGAACGTCTTAAGGTGGCCAAGGCTCACATACTTCTGTATCTCATCCATTTAAGGAGGCTTTACTAGTTTGGAAAGTTGTGAATCCAATTTGACTAGAGGGCATAGTGGGAGTGGAAGGCTGAGTAGAGAAGCAGTGGGCAAAGGCTGAAGACTTTGGGTTTCATTCTGTAAACAATGAAGAGAGATCCAGACATAATAGTGATGTGATCAGAGCTGAGCATTAGGAAATTTTACCTGGTTCTTTGTGTAAGTTTGTTGTAAGGAGAGAACCGAAGACAAGAAAGTCATTTCAGAGGTCCCTGCAGGAGCTTTGACAGGGAGATCTAGACTAGGAGTTGACAGTGGAATGGACAGAAAACAAGGGGACAGAGGAGCCATTGCAGAGGCAGGATTCACAGGACCTGATTGTGGATTGGCTGGAGAGAGAAAGTGATCAAAGATTACTGTGAAATCTCCACAAGGCTCCAAGGAGAAGGGATCTTATACATTTGACCCAGACAAGTCAGGAAGAAACATATCTTGGGGAGATAAAGTGAAGTTTGATTTTGGGCAGTGTCATAGGGAAATAGGATTTATGAACTGGTCTGATTTATACTAATTCTCTTATCAAACTGAATTGCGTTGTTACCCATAGCATATGACCAGAAGGGACATGTGGGTGAGAAGGGGCAAGAAAAATAAATGCAGGCAATGACAGGATCCAAGATGCTTTATAGGGATAGCCTATTCTGCGTGAATGTCTCAGATAACAAAGTGCAGAATCACTAATTTGCTTGGGTAAATAGATTGTTATGAAGCAAACACAGCAGTCTTCTTAGGTACATTGTGGGAAGAATCATCATATATTTTTCTTTCAGAAAGAAGAATCCCCATGAAAATCATTAAATGTAGTTTTAATGCTTCATGAAAATCTAGTTCTGCTTATTTTGTTATACTTTATCTTTCTCCAAGATACAAATACACCTGCATATGTTAATTCAGTCCTTGTTTGCAAGAACATCAAATTCTTTCCATCTACAATATTTTAAGATAGACGCCGTTAATCTGAGCTGTTAACTGCGTTTGAGTCTGATGCATCTTTCCGTACCCTTATCAGATAACAGCAGGAAACTGACGTAGTCCCAAATGGAAAAAAATTGTTTTTAATATATAGGTATCAATTTTAGTCTGGGAAAGTCAAACTCAACCTCATTTCTTCTAACTTCAAAATCCAAAATGCTTGGAATCAGAACTCTATTACTTAACAAAGTAATTTTCACATATTTCTTTCAGAATAGCCATGAAATGATCTCTTTTTACCTCTTTCACCCTGTCTTCACAAAATGTAAAGAAATCGATGAACAAATTTATTTAAAGACATTTCAATGATTCCAATAAACAATGGTCCAAATAGCCAGTCTAGGTGGGAGGTGAGATTTTAGAACGATCCTGGGTCATCTCAGCATGAGAGAGTAGCTTTGAAACTGCACAGCAAAGTCACATAGGGAAGAACTAATACAGGGGTCAGGATGCTGAAACAAAAGCCTCTGGCTTACCAGCTCAGCCCGACCTGGTCCTCTGGGCCTCAGAGTATCTGAACAGGCTAGAGTAAGAAATAATAAATAATAATAAATATATGATTAGAGTAAGAATAAAATAAAAATGACTATTGTAGCACAGCTACTTGTGCCAGGCACTGCACTGCATATTCACATATTATTTTACTTGATCTTCTCAACAGTCTGTGAGAGAGCTGCTTTTATCCCCATTTTACAGATAAGGACACTCAAAGACTCAGAGCAAGCTGCAAAGGGGCAGATTTCCGACTGGGACCAAGTTCTATCTGATTCCAAAGTTCGTGCTCCATGCATTCTGCTGCTTTGCCTCTCTAGCAGGTTTTTTCTCACAAATTTGATCAGGAGACCAGTAAAGCATCCTGATCTCAGGCTGTGAAATTCAGATGCTAACAGCCAGGAAACTGAGCCCTTAGGCATTAAACTTCAGAGGCTCTTCCCAAATTTCCCTGGCTAGTGACTCTTATTTTAGAAGTTCTCACTTTTCTATCCCACTGGAGGTCATTTTCTAATTTCTCATAGTCCTAATAAATACTTTCTACTATTGAATAAAAACAAGATACCAAAGGGTTTTGTTGCCCTCTGCTCATTCTTACCATGTTTTTGCTTCTTCAGTGACTAAATAAGAGCTTTCAAATGCTAAGCTTCCCTTACCTCCCACCTTTCTCCAATTCTTATTTACTGAGATCCTTTGATATTTTTAGTTCCACACTACTATTAGATTTTTCTCTCATATGTCTTCAATTTTAAGACTTTATTTGGCATTGACACTAAAAATTCCTTATCTCTGTAGCACTATTTATTCATATTTAACCAACACTATAAATGTGCATCACTCTTGCATCTTCTTTTGAGCTCCCCTGAGCTTGAGGTCTCCTTTCTTAGCATTTGCCTCAGCTAAGATATGTGCGGGAATATATTATCTAACTCGTAACATATTCACCAATAGGTTGCTTTTTATTCTGAGAAGCTAATGGCATCTTGGCTGACAGTAGGCTTCTTAGACTGTGCTCCTTTCATTTGACATCCTGTAGATATTATTCTACCATCCTCTGGCTTCCATCACTGCATTTGAGTAGTCTGATGCCAATCTGAGATTTTGTCTTTTGTCTGGAAGAATGTAAGATTTCTTCTTTATCCTTGCCATTCAGAAACTTACTAGGCTGTATCTAGATATTGACATATGACTTATTTTTCTAATCCTGCTTGAAATTTAGCAAACCTTTCCAAGGTGGTGACTTCAGTCTTTACATACATCAGAACTTTTTGTTCTTTGTTTTGAAATATTTCTTCCACTTGATTAGCACACCATTGATTGGATTCTCAACTGCTTCTTTCCTCTCTTTCCATTTTTTACTGGATTATTTAACTTAAAAACAATGCTTCATAGTCACAGAAAGTCCTTTTTATGCTTTAAAAGAATCCTCTTGAGTGGGTGCTTATTTATTTGTTTATTATTATTTTAGTTAAAGTTGTCTTTTGTTTCCTCAGCAATTACTATAGTAGAAGCTAACCCAATTCTGTCTATTTTTGCTACACAATGAGACACCACTTTACACCCACTAGGATGGCTACAATATAAAAATCAGATAACAAGTGCTGATGAGGTTTTGGAGAAATTGGAACCTTCACACACTGTGGTGGGAATGAAAAACAGTGCAGTCACTTTGGAAAATGTCTGGTAGTTCCTCAAATGATTAAACATATACTTGCTATATGACCTAGTAATTCCACCCCTAAGCAACAACCCAAATAGCAACAACCCAAATGTCCATCAGCTATAAATGGATAAGCAAAATGTGATACATCCATACTATGGAATATTATTTGGCCACAAAAAGGAATGAAGTACTAACACTTGCTATACCTGGGCAACACAGCAAGACCTCATCTCTACAATTTTTCTTTAACTAGTTGAGTGTGGTGGTGCACACCTATAGTCCTAGTTACTCAGGAGGCTAAGGGAAGAGGATTGCTTGAGCCCAGGAGCTCAAGGCTGCAATGAGCTATTATCACGTCACTGCACTCCAGTCTGAGCAACCAAGTGAGACCTTGTCTCAAAAAGAAACTTGCTATAGCATAGATTACTTTGAAAACATTATGCTAAATGTGAAAGAATCCAGTCACAGAAGACCACGTTATATGGTTCTAGTTATGCCAAATGTCTGGAATCAGCAAATCTATAAACATAGAAAGTACATTAGCAGTGCATAAAGATGGGTGTATTAGTCTGTTTACATTGCTATAAAGGAATACCTGAGACTGGGTAATTTATAAAGAAAAGAGGTTTATTTTGGCTCATGATTCTGCAGGTTGTACAGGAAGCATGATGCCAGTATCTGCTTCTGGTGAGGGCCTCAGGAAGTTTTCACTCACGGCAGAAGGTGAAGATGGAGCAGGCACGTCACGTGGTGAGAGAGGCAGCAAGGGGGTGGGAGTACCGCACTCTTGAACAATCAGCTCTCACATTAACTCAGAGTGAAAACTCATTCATTATCATGAGGACAACACTGAGCTGTTCATGAAGGATCCGCC
Organism: Macaca nemestrina; assembly: GCF_043159975.1. Lineage (NCBI taxonomy): Eukaryota > Metazoa > Chordata > Mammalia > Primates > Cercopithecidae > Macaca > Macaca nemestrina. The sequence goes on from NC_092130.1 coordinate 64,565,454, forward strand.
CTCATAACCCAAACACTTCCCATTAGGCCCACCTCCAACATTAGAGGTCACATTTCAATATGAGATTTAGAGAGGACAAAACATCCCAACCATATCATTTGACCCCCAGACCCCCAAATCTCACGTTTTTCTCACACTGCAAAATGTAATCATACCTTCCTAATGGTACCCAAAAGTCTTCACTCCAGCACAAGGTCCAAAGTCTCATTTGAGACTCAAGGCAGGTTTCTTCTACTTATGAGTCTGTAAGGTCAAAAACAGTTATTTACATCCAAGATACAATGGTGGTACAGGCTTTGGGTAAATAACGGGGGTCTGGGGTATAAAGGATGGGGGACAAAACCAGATAGCAAAAGGACACAGGTTTCTTTTTGAGATGGTGAAAATGTTCTGAAATTGACTGTGGCCATGGTTGCATCCGTCTGAATATAATAAAAACCATTGAGTTGTACACTTCAAGTAAGTGGGTTATATGGTATGTTTATCTCTCAATAAAGCTGCTAAAAACTATGTTATTCTGAAAAAAAGAATAATATTGCTAATGATATTGCATAAGAACGATTAAAATAGCTCTAAGTCTGTATACCCAATAAAAGACAAGCAATATTACTAAGTCTTATACAACAGGCAAAATTATATATAAAGTGCCCCAATTTATTATAAACTATATATATAAAACGATATATAAAACACATAAAAATCAATCTCTACTAAAACTTTAAATTTGAGCTAAATATACAATTGCAGTTTAGCAAATAATAAAACAGAAAGCCCAGTTAAATTTTACTTCTAGTTGCCTATATATATACATTTAGAGAAATAAAAAATATTGCATAAGACATACTTTACTATGAAAAGTATTTGTTCTTTATCTGAAATAAATAACAATGATCTAAATTACATATCCATTTTTAAAATGTTATCCCCCTAATGACTTGGCTTTCCTTGACAGCTCTTTGTTTTGCAGAATTTACTTATAAAACTCCTTGTAGTTATAATCTATACTCCATTTCCATTTTAACATGTCATTTACAGTGGTCATATCCAACAAGTTTTATTCTTTTGTCCATTTGACATTTACCAATACAAAATATGCTCATTATGAGCTGGCATACTAGGCATGTACTGGCCTAAAATTAAAATCCCAGTAAGTGCTCTTGAAATTTAATTTGTTGAAGAACATACCATCTTTGGTGACATAACTTGCTTTTCTATTTTTGAGGATTATATTGCATCTTGATCAATGACTTTTTAAAATGTTGTCCAGTGTCATAAAAGAGCATTGCTATGAATTTTTATTCCCTTCCTCTTCAACTGTACACACGATGATTCCTCTTGTTCCCATGTTGAAGGTGTATTTAGTAATATCTCCATAAAAGAATCAAATTCTTCAAGAGATGGTATCAATTTCAAAACATAGTTACAATAAATGCCATAATAATGATCTAATCCAGTTGGAATTTCTTTTCTTGTTCAAAGTAATGTTGCCACTTTTAAAAACAACTTTTGTAGCTACTCCGGAGACTGAGGCAGGCAGATGACTTGAGCTCCCAGGAGACAGAGGTTGCAGTGAGCTGTGATTGCACCACTGCACTGTAGCCTAGGTGACACAACAAGGCCGTGTCTCAAAAAAAGTAAATAAATAAAAACAAAATTAAATTAAAACAACTTTGATAATTAAAGGAATAAATTTTTCAAGTCATTCTCTAATGCATTTAATAATTTCCTTAAACAACTACTTCAAAAACATTGTTCTTTCAATTTGTATAATCCTCTTGCAAAAGCAATTGCAAAATATGAAAAAGAAATAAGTAGCCTTTATTTAATAAACTATTTAAATACTCAACAAGAATTTGGGGGAGTCTTTTCTTTGGAATTAAAGTATGATATCATACGGAGGATTCTCCCATATACATTGGTTAAAGAGAGCCAATAGTTTTTGAATCTGATAGAACAGAAAAATGCTGTTTGTAAGTATAGTAAGTCCTCACCTTAGGTCCTCCATAGATTCTTAGAAACTGTGACTAAGTGGAATTTCATAGAATGAAACTAATTCACCATAGGCTGATTGGTATAAACAAGAGTAAAGTTTCTATGGCATATTTCTGGTCACAAAAACATCATCGAACTTCTGAATAAAGATCCAAAACACTTCTAATACTAAACATTGAAATTAATGTGAACTATACATACTATTAGGAAAGATTAATACAAACAAGATAATTATTTACCCAATTGTTCCAGTTTAGAGTCAAGTGTGGCCGGAGCCTATCCCGCCAGCTCCGGGCATAGGTGGGAACCCACATTGGCCAGGACACCAACCCACTGCAGGGTGCTCTCACACACACTCCTACTGTGACAATTTAGACAACTTTTTTTTATTAACGTTACAAGGGAATGATGTTGAACAAAATGATGTTATTTGAGGACCTGCTGCATAAACGCTGAAGAGAAGAATTTCATAACAATGTCGTGACAATATCAGTAGAAGGAACGTCATATACTATTTGAACAGCATTATGCAGAATATGGGCAGGACAGCCAACTCCTTCCATAGAATCATTCATGCTTTGCTTCAATTTTGACTACACATTTTCTGTACCTGTATGCATACATTGACATGGTCCCCACCAAAAGCTATACAATTTATCTCATGAATTTCTACCTCATTAATAAAGTCCACTAAAATTGTCCAATGTGCCTGAAGTCTTCTCTGGCAGATTTTACTCACAATAGTCTTAAAAACAATCCTTTTTCACAAGAAAAATATTGCATAAGAAATAGGAAATTTTTTTCTGATCATGATTATTTTATTGCACTTGTCTATGCCACAAAAAGGTGAGGCATTAGATCTTTAATAATCTGTAGAATAAATGTAACTATTATATTTTTTATTATTGCTGTAGATTTTGTCCTGGCACTTAAATATTTGCTTGCAGTTTTGGAATCCAAAAATGCTCTGGTAGCAGTACCTTCAAATAGTCATTTGAGCTTTAAGATTGATGAAGACATACACTAGGGAAAGCCATTACAGTTTCTGTTGCCCAGGCTGGTCTCAAATTCCTAGTTGAAGAGTTCCTACTGCTTTGGCCTCCCAAAATGCTGGGATTACAGGCATGAGCCACATCTGGCCTATAGCTGACTTTTTTGTGTGTGCTGAATGAACAACTGCAATTACACAAAGAGCTTGAAGATAACTTATAAGACACAGTAAGAACTGTGCTTGTAAGATAGTCTACTGGAGCAAAGCCAGAGTCGATCTTACATAGGTTTTGAGAATCCTGACATTCAGGGACTGGCAGGCTTTCAGAAGTGAAGTGCCTAGAGACTGAAGGATTTTCGGCTACCTGACTGTGGTCACTGGAGGAAGGCTGCTGTTGACTGGCTGACTGGAGTAAGGCTAATGGAGGGCGGCCCTTGCCTATTGGCTGTTATCTGTGAGTGTGGGGCATCTCAGATTACTGAGACTGATTGGCTTTCAGATGCTTTGGGCTCTTTACGGATTTGCCGCATTTTGGAAGCTTGTAGGGAGGCTGTTTTCTGACGGATTGATGATGATAAGCATGGCCATAGGAGTGAAGCTATGGCTGTTTAGCTGATTTTCAGAGCCTGTGTGTCAATACAAGGTCGTCTGGGAATGAACAATGCTTACTCATTTATGACTTGGAAATGTGGCCAAAAAATAGTGTTTTACTTTCTGAAATATGAAAAATAAGTACTTTCCATTCTTAGTTTCCTCTTTCGGCCTTCTCTTAGCCAGATCTGCAGGAGAGACAATGAGGGATTGTCCAGATGTTTATTTCTAAAGGTATGATTTTTAGCTGGTGTTGCTATTTAAGTAATTTAAGCACTAATTATGGGTGCAGAAAAATAGTGCTAGTTGCTGAATTTTTCTAATTTATTGGGGGAAAAAGCCAAATACAGGGCATTTAATGTGTTCTGAGAAAGTCAATACAGGACACTGGACATGCCCTGTATGCAAAGAATGCCTGGCATCCCTACCAAATACAACATTCTAGTTGCCACAAACATTAAACGTTTTGTGTAACAGTAATAAGATTTTCTTTGTAAAGTGTTTTTAAAAATATCATTTGAATGACCTTAGTTTCTCTAAAAACATCAAATTAAATTAGGCTTATTCCTTTTTTCTGTCTCTCATTTATTCTCCTCAAATTACGTAGAAATCTTGAAGATCTATTCTGCTACGAGGCACTTAGTTTTTCTTTTATTCATTGTGTTGCCAATGATGGTAATAATTTCCCACTAAAAAATTCTTAAAATAAGGTCTGGTTTACCATATAACCCTTTTGCATTTGCTTACCTTTTTTGCTTTATTCAAAGCTATAATTCCACCTTCCCTCTGTGAGATCAATTAACATTACCGGGAATGTGGTTAAGGGCTAGTTTTGCCTTTTTAAAACAGCAAGTAGAAAATTTCATATTTCTTTTGATGTGTCTTAATACAATTTGCAAATCATAAAGCAAAAGTATTTTTAAGGGGGCTTTAAGAAATCTCTCACAGGTCTCTTAATAGAGATCAAATATAGTTAAAATACTGATAAATGATCTGGACAAATCAGCCTGTCCTGTTTCTCTTGGGTGCACAAAGCAGTGGGCAGCAGCTGTTTGACACCCTGGATTGGGCCTGGGGATAAAATGACAAAGCAGTGCTACCACATGGCTGTGAGCTTCCGAGGTGGGTGGGAAAACCTCTCACTCAAAAGACAATGGTTGGAATACCTCCCCTTGGCCACAAGTCCCATCCCACCCCACATCAGAAGTTATACATCTTTTATCTGTTTATGTACCTGGAGGCAAGCTGTAGTCAACTGCAGCAGAATCCACAGACCTGTATATACAGAACCACAGATACAAAGATAAGAACACGACTACCAATCTCCAAACATTTGAGGAACACTGTGAAAGTGAGGCACCAAGCTCAATAAACAAGCAAACTCAAACAGGGTAAATAGAACAAGCAGAAAAGCAGAAAAGACTCCAAAATAGTTGTAATTAATACCCTCAGTGTGATAGAAGAGGCACATTGCATATTCATATGCAACAAGATAGGCAATTAGAAAAATTATTATATAATTGTGGGTTTTTTTGGTCTTTATTTTTTGATCACAGAAACTGTAAAAGCTCGGTAAATAACCCTAATATAAGAATGGACAAATGTAAACATTAATTAGAAGATCTAGATGAAGAATGTTCTCATAATCTAGCACAATCCAGAAGTTCTGGTATCTACCTCAGAGGAGGAGGGGAAGGGAGGGAGAAGAGAGGGAGGGAAGGAACGAGGGAGTGAGAGAGATCAGAGGTAATGGAAAGAAGAAAAGAAAGAAAGAAAAAGAGAGGAAGGAAGGAAGGAAAAAAAGGGAGGGAGAAAGGAAAAGAGGCAAGAAGGAAGGAAGAAAAAGGAAGACAGATTTCCCACATCTGAAGAAAGACAAGAGTCTTCGAATGAAGGGCCCCAATGGATAAGGACCCCAAAAGGCCCTAACGGGTAGGATTTTTGGAAAGCATCCATTAGACACATTCAAATTGTATTCACTATCCATGGATAAAGAGAAAATCCTAAAAGCATCCAGTAAGAAAAAAATCATGATACCTCCAAGGAAACAAAAATCAGATTAACTTTGGATTTCTCATCATTAGCTCTGAATGTGAGAAGATAATGGAGTAATATCTTTGAAATCCTGGAAGACAATTTTGAGCTTAAAAATTTTTGAAAAGTGGCCGGGCGCGGTGGCTCAAGCCTGTAATCCCAGCACTTTGGGAGGCCGAGACGGGCGGATCACGAGGTCAGGAGATCGAGACCATCCTGGCTGACACGGTGAAACCCCGTCTCTACTAAAAAAATACAAAAAAAAACTAGCCGGGCGAGGTGGCGGGTGCCTGTAGTCCCAGCTACTCAGGAGGCTGAAGCAGGAGAATGGCGTGAACCCGGGAGGCAGAGCTTGCAGTGAGCCAAGATCTGGCCACTGCACTCCAGCCTGGGCGGCAGAGCGAGACTCCGTCTCAAAAAAAAAAAAAAAAAAAATTTTTGAAAAGCAAAATTACAACATCTTTTGTCATGCAGGTATTCAAAGGTTCACCACCCACAGATTTTTTTTTTTCTGAAAGGATTACTTAAGGATATAATCCAGTAAGACAGAAAATGAATCTAAGAGAGAAAATGTTTAGCTTACAGAAGCAATAATAAGCCAAGAAATTGCTAAAGCATATAGTTATGTCTAAATAACCACTCATGCATAATGTAAAAAAAAAAAACTAATAGCAATCTAGAAATAAAATCAAAGGCCATTTCAACTAGAAGATATGAAGGATTCAGAAGTAAGTGAAAATATGCTAAAATTTTTCTTTTGTGTAGCTTGACAAAAAAATACAGATTATATCTAGACACAGATAGGTAAACAGAATTTTTTAGGCGAATTGCAACTTTCAGGGTAACCAAAAAAAAAAAGTGGATGTAGGACTTGTAACTTTCAAATAAACAAGAAAAGAGTGGGCAAAAAAATTAATGCAACAAAAGAAAAGAGAGGAAAAAACAAGAAAATGATAAAAAGAAAACAGTAAAAATTAGACAAGAATAAGAAAAGCCATATCAGATTAACAATTATAGAAACTGGTTATATTTCCCCATTAAAAGACAGAGATGCTGAGTAGGAAAAAAGAAAAAATCCAGCTACCTGCTATTTTGTAAGAGATATAAACAAAAAAAAAAGAGAAAAAAAAGTACAAGAAAATACTAAACATATGAATGAACCATTAGTATTAACTATTAATGGACAGAATCATTCAATGGGACAAAATAAATATTTCATACTGGTGAAAGATATAATCCACCAAAATTATAAAACAATGTAGCTTCATAACATATAAAGGAAAAATAGATAGATAACAGAGGATTTGACAAATCCACAGTGGTAACATATTTTAATGCTCTTTTCTTGGGTCAGAGAGAGAAAAATTATTAAAGTTATAAAAGATTTGAATAAACCAGTTGTAAACTCGACCATAGGTAATTTGCATTCTTTTCAAATACATGTGGGGTATTTATAAAAATTTAACATGCATTAAGCCTCAAAGGGAAATCTCATTTTCTAACCACAATGTAATAAGAACAGAAATTAATAAAAAAAAGATAGTCAAAAATAAAGAAACAGTAAACTTGAAAATTAAAAAAGTAAAAAAAAAACCTTTTCTAAGTAATCTTGGGTTAAAGTAGAAATAAAAACAAATATTTGCAATGGGTTAAAAATCAATGTTAATGTAAACACATGTTATCAAACTTGTGAGATTAGACTACTGAGAAGAAATTATGAAAACTGTGTCAGAAGACAGCAATCTCTGATTCTCTTCAATCTGCCTTTTCCTCATTATTGTGGAGAGTCTTTTTTGAAAAATATTGCACGGTAATGATACTATGAAGTTGTGAAAGATGGTTATATAAATGAGAGAGAGGGGGGCATGTTGACCTTTTAGGCATGAAGAATGTGTGGGTCTCACGCAAGGGTGTCCCATCTTCTGGCTTCCCTGGGCCACCTTGGAAGAAGAATTGTCTTGAGCCACGCAGGAAATACACTAACACTAAAGATAGCTGATAAGCTTTAAAAAATCGCAAAAAAAGATCTCATAATATGTTAAGAAAGCTTACAAATTTGTGTTGGGCTGCATTCAAAGCCCTCCTGGGCTACATGCGGGCTGTGGGCCTTGGGTTGAATAAGCTTGGTCTAGAGCAAAGGGGTTTTACCAGCCTTGGCTTTGAGGGGCTAACAGGAGTTGCTGAGCTTGGGCAAGTGCTAAGCACTTTGGCTCCTTGTAGAATGTCCTGCAAGCGTTCAGGATATGGGAGTCTTAGAGATAGAAGGATTAAGTGAGATCAAGAGAAGAGGGAGACTCATGGGGAGGATTTTGTATGGACTAAAAAGCAACTTAATGAGGAGAAATGTTTTCCAGAATGTCCTCCTCTGTATTCCAAGCTGCATTCCAACTAAGACCCTGCCTCAAAAAAAAAAAAAAAAAAAAAAAAAAAAAGAATTAAAAGGAAAAAAAAAAGATCCTTCTGTAGCTTGTGCAATAAATCTTTCTTTCTCTCCATATGCATGTTTGTGTGTGTGTGTGTTTATTTAGTTTCGGCCAGAACACAAAGCCCTGTCCAATTTGTAGGTAGATACGTATATGCCATGTTGTTTCCACAAACGAAAACCGAGCCATTTATAGCACACAAAGGGTTGGTGGCATTGATTATGGAAGTACAGTTGCCAAACACAACATAGCCTAAATCAATTTCTTTAGTGTTATTATATGATGGTGAAAAGAGGCAAGAGGAATTAGAAAACGTCATCGGTTGAACTAAGGGGGGGGGGTAATAGGACAGGAATTATTTACTAAGGATTCATTTGAGCAATTGACATAGGGCAATGAAAGGTTAGGTATGGCTAGAGGAATAGGGGGGCCCATTTTAAGACAAAGCCAACAATCGTGGGCCAGGCTTGTATTGGACATTTGAAGTAAATTGTAAGTAGCATTGAGGATATCAAAGGTTTGGGCATCGAGCTTAAAATTACCTCTAAGCTCAGGCAGGGCTAAAGGGTGATATTGAAGTTCAGGATATGAAGCTTTATGAATTTCTTCTAATTTTTTCTGGACGGTTTTAATTCTTGCAGTATCTAATGGGCCTCCTCCATCAGAAATGTGAATGGGGGCGGTAGTGCTCCAACAAACAGGCTTTCCTTTTTGGCCGTTACAAGGAGACTGTACAAGTTTATTAGTGGATCCTAATACTTGTACGTCATTGATGCCTCCAGTTTGTGTTTTTAGTAACGTGGCCGTATAATATGTTCTATTGCCTGATTTGCATTGTTGATAGGAGGTATAACAGGAACTATGTACAGAAGATTGGAAAGAGCTACAAGGGCATTCTAGGAGCGGCCCGCTAGGTGAGGTATCTCTTGGGGTAGACTTACATTTCCATAACTGGTTTGGCATTAGGTAAGCTGTCTTGCCCATGCAGGTCACCTGGGTGATTCTATCTGACGGAGGTTCAGATATTTGTCCCCCTCTGCAGTCACAAGGCTGGCCGTATTGTTTTCGTAATAATTCTTTTGCCTTACGAGGGTCACCAAAACCTGCATAGACTGTCACTATGTTATATAGAGCGATTATTCTCCAAAGGAATTTCATGTTAGGCTTCATTTTCTGAAAAACAAGAAGGAAAGAACTTCTCAGGGAGATTTATCTTCCCTGGACTGACAATGGTTATGATTTATTTGTCTTACCAATCTTTCAGGCAGCCATCTGGCTGCATCATTTTTTTGTGAGAAGATGCATACTGAGCCTCTTCCCCAAATTAAAACTGGATCGGGGCCATGCCATGAACCATCAAGTGGATCTTTCCATTTTACCATTGCAAACTGTTTTTGAGATTCAGGATGCCAGAAACGGTCGGCAGCCGATTTTCCATGACTGTCCAAATTTAAAAAATTAAGGATAAACAGGGCATGATTGACTATGTTTCTGGGGGTACCCTTCACGGGGTACCAGCTCCCCCCTTTTAATTTTGTGATAATAGTTTTTAATGACAGATGAGCTCTTTCTACTATACCTTGTCCTTGGGGATTATAGGGAATGCCTGTGGTATGTTTAATTTGTAGGGTATTACAAAATTGTAAGAAGATTTTGGCTATATAACCGGGGCCATTATCTGTTTTGATTTGTTTGGGTATTCCTAAAATAGAAAAGCAGTGTAATAAATGAGCTATGACATGTTTGGTGGCCTCTCCTGTTTGAAGAGTTGCACTGATGAATCCACTATAGGTGTCTATGCATACATGGATATATTTTAGTTGACCGAGTTCTGAGTGGTGAGTAACGTCCATCTGCCAAATTTCGTTGGGGATGAGTCCTCGGGGGTTAACTCCTAGATGGGGAACAGGTAAATATGTTATGCAGTTGGGGCATTGTTTAACTATTTGTCGAGCTTGTTCTCTGGTAAGTTTAAACATAAGTCTTAAGGTTTGGGCGTTTAAATGATGTAAGGCATGTGCTTTTTGCGCTTGTTGCAAATTGTCTGTAGTGACTGTGGATATGGTTTTTGTTGCCGTGTCAGCTGTTGCGTTACCTTGTGTTAGAGGTCCCGGTAATCCTGAATGTGCTCTAATATGTCCAAGAAAAAAGGGGAGTAGTCCTTTTTCGGATAAGTTGTTGACATTGTAAAAATAGGTTAGCTGTGTCTGAAACATGTTTAATTTGACACACGGTCTCTAAGAGAGGTATTGAATGAGCCAGGTAGGTGCTGTCTGTATAAATGTTAAGTGGCTGACAAGGAAAAGCTGATAGTGCTGCAATTATAGCTTGCAATTCGACCAGCTGAGCTGATGTATAAGTGGTCTGGAATTTAACGACTACATTATTGTAAGTGTAAGCGGCAAGTCCTGTGGAAGATCCATCAGTGAAAATTAGTAATGCATCATTGAGAGGTTCTTTACTGGTAATATGGGGAAATACAAACGCATGAAGTTTACAAAATTGAATAAGTTTGTTAGGTGGGTAATGGTTGTCAATCGTGCCAGTATAAGAAGCGCAAGCAATTGGCCAGGCTTCCGTATTTTGTAACAGCCAATGGATGCGTGATTGAGTGTAGGGCTGTATAATGGTAGAGGGTTCTATTCCAAAGTATTTTCTACTGTTTTCTCTTCCCAAGATAATTAGATCAGCTATGGCATCATAATAAGGCAACAAAACCTTTTTAGGGGAGGAGGGCAGGTGTACCCACATAATGGGATTGTTCTGCCAAAATAGGCCAGTAGGGGTTATTGTTGTGTTAAAAATAAGGAATATTAATGGCTGAGAATAATCAATACCGGTAACAAATTGTGTTGCAATGGCATGTTCTACCTGTTGGAGTGTTATTAATGCTTCTTTAGTAATGGACCTGGGGGATTTTGGATTAGAGTCTCCTTTTAATATATCAAAAAGAGGTTTTAACTCTCCTGTGGTGAGCTTTAAGTACGGTCGAAGCCAATTTATGTCTCCCAATAATTTTTGGAAATCATTTAAAGTTTTTAAATGATCACGACGTATAACGGCCTTTTGATTAATGATTTTGGGTCCATTAATCTGGAAACCAAGATAAGTGTATGGATCTTGTAATTGTACCTTTTCTGGGGCTATTTGTAGTCCGGCTGCTGTTAACTCTTGTTTGAGTTGGGCGAAGCACTGTAAGACTTGTTCGCCAATTTCTCCTGCTATTAAAATATCATCCATATAATGTATAATATACATTTGTGCCCATGTTTTTCTGACTGGCTCTATAGCGGCAGCTACATATTTTTGACACAAGGTAGGACTATTGGCCATACCCTGAGGTAAGACTTTCCATTGATAGCGCTTCATTGGTTGTTTAAAATTTGTAGATGGAAGACTAAAGGCAAATCTTTTCTGATCAGCAGGGTGAAGGGGAATTGTAAAAAAGCAATCTTTAAGGTCAATAACGATTTTAAAATATTTTTGAGGAATCGCAACCGGTGAAGGCAATCCTGGTTGTAAGGCACCCATAAGGATCATAGTGATATTTACTGCTCTTAAATCTTGTAAGAGTCTCCATTTACCGGACTTCTTTTTAATAACAAAAATAGGTGTATTCCAAGGGGAATTACTTTCCTCAATATGTCCTGCTGCTAGTTGTTCCTGCACTAACTGTTGGGCAGCACTTAGTTTATCATTGAGTAAAGGCCACTGATCAACCCAAATGGGCTCATCTGACTTCCAAGTAATGGGGTCAGTGCACCTTTGGGGTGCAGGTATGTCAGTGGCCTGAACTAAAAATTTCCAAACCCCTTTTTATCAAGTTGTCCTGAAACCAGTATAGGCTGTGGGATACCGTTCTCTCCTTTTCCAAGACCTTTACCTGGGGTGTATCCCTGAGTTAATATTTGTGCAGTAACTATATCATTTGGATTACACATTATAATTTTTATTTGAGAGAGCAGATCTCGCCCCCAAAGGTTAACAGGTAGGTAAGGGATGACAAATGGCTTAATGAGGCCTGAATTGTTTTCTTTATCTGTCCATGTTAGGTATTTAGAACTTTGTTTAGGATTACTGCTTTGTCCAATTCCTCTCAAGTGAGTTAAAGTTTCTGTAGTAGGCCAATGAGAGGGCCAATCTTCTTGTTTAATGATAGTTACATCAGCCCCTGTGTCTATTAGTCCAGTGAATGCCTTCCCGTCTAACCATAAGGTTAGAGAGGGTTTTTGATTTGTAATTGGTTGCACCCAATATATATCTGATGATCCGAAACCTTTTATATTTCTATTAGAGTATTGGATATTATTATCTGTTTTAACCAAAGGTAGCAGGAGTAACTGAGCTATTCTAACTCCTTGAGGGACAGTAATAATACTATCAATAGCTCTGGCCATAATTTTAACTTCTCCTTCATAATCATTATCGATAACTCCAGGGAGGACTTGTAAGCCTCTCATGGTGACACTACTTCTTCCTAAAAGTAGCCCAAAAGTGTTAGGTGGTAAGCGTCCATATATTCCGGTATTTAAGGTTTGCGGTCCCATTTCAGGTGTTAGTATTGTGTGGGAGGTGGAACTGAGGTCCAATCCTGCACTTCCTGGGGTTGCTCTACTAAGTTTTGAAATGGATTGCTGTTGCTGGCTGGAATAAAGCTGACTGCCCCATATGCTTGTTTCGGGGCCTGAGGCTGGCCCCTCATCCCGTTTCCCTGCCTGGGGGGTAAAGGATTTCCTTGAATGTCAGTTTTAGATTTACATTCGTTTGCCCAGTGCCTTCCTCTTTTACACCTTGGGCAAAGGCTTGGGATTTTTGCTTCTGGACTCTTATTTTGGTTTTCACAGCAATCTTTTGCAAAGTGTCCCCTTTTACCACATCTAAAACATCCCCCTTTATCTTTACCTTTGTTAATGAGGAAATCTCTTACTGTTTGGCCGCTAAAAGCGGCGGCCATTGCTAGGCATTGTTGATATGAGGGCCCAATATCTGAACAAAGGCGAAGGTATCCTGTTAAATCTGTTTTCTTTCGATAAGGTCTGATTGCCGCTTGGCAGGCGGGGTTAGCATTTTCATAAGCTAACTGTTTAACATAATCTACACCCGTTTCTGCATTTCCAAAGATTCTACCTGCCGTGGTCATAAGTCTATGCACAAAGTCTGAAAATGGCTCATCAGGTCCTTGTTTAACCGCTGTGAGCGAGGCCCCTGGATCTCCTTTAACGGGAAGTTTTCTCCAGGCCTTTGTAGCAGCAGCCTGGATTTGTGAGAACAGTCCAGGGTCATATTGCATTTGGGCCTGAGTGTCTGCATAATTACCTGAACCAGTCAACATATCAAAATCCCAACCGTTTCCTGCCTGTTGATTTCTTTTAGCTGTATCTCTACAATTTTCAAAGAACTCTGACTTCCAAATTAAGTAGTCTCCCCCAGAAAGAACTGCCCTGACTAAGGTATTCCAGTCTGTAGGAGTGAGCCAATTCTCAGCTACAGATTCCACTATAGCAAGAGTATATGGAGCAGTAGCCCCATACTGAGAGGCAGCAGTCTTTAACTCTTTTATAATAGTAAAATCAAATCCAGTATGATGCCTCCAAGCCTGTCCCTGTTCATCTATGGTTTCCGTGACCGGAAAAACGTCTTTGGGGGAGGAGTCTTCTCTATGTCGGCTAGCAACTAACCCCCCTCTTGGAACATGTTGTCCAGGCCGCTGAAGTGGGCGCAAGGAACCCTCCATAGCGTCTGCGTTAGGTATTTTTTCATTTCCTGTTTTTACCTTTTGGAGCCTAATTATCAATGATTGATGTAACTCTTCAAGTTTAATCTGTTCTTCTAGTTGAGCAATTTTTTGCTTTAATTCTTCTTTGGGATCTATTGCTGCCATAACAATGGGCGCAGAAGCCTCATTATGTGTCTTATTATATGGGGGTGGGTATGAAGTAAAGGGAGGCAAATCAGGGTCGTGATATTTAGCCACCTCTTCCTCTAAATCATCCCAATTTATATCCGATTGATTAGGCTTATTAATTTCCTCCTCCTTTAGAAGCATCTGTAAAATTGGGTATTTTTTTGGTTTGTTTTCGTGTGGTATTTCTTTATCTGTTACAGAAGGAGACTTGATTTCCTCATGATCACTTTCGAGGGAAATGAGATCTTCCTCCGTATCTTGCGGAGGCTTTGTGAGGTTAGAGCGGGAGCTAACCTTTAAAATATGCTCTGTCTGAGCGACTGCAGCCATGACTTGCGGATTGGCCTCCTTCTTATCTATTAAATCTCTAATGAGGTTCCAATAAGAGAAGGCGGTTACAGGAATTTTTTCTGGCCCAAAAGTATTATAATAATCCTGAAGACAATCCCCTACTCTACGCCATCTTTTAATATCAATAGTTCCTTCCTGTGGGAACCAAGGGCAAGTGTCTTTTACAAAATCAAAAAATTTAAACAAATCATTACCTTTAACCTTTACTCCTCGTATCTTTAAAGCCTCTTTTAATTGTCCTACATATATTTGATGTTGGCTTAATTCTTGTCCCATTTCAGACGCGTCACTTACCTTCGATTCTGACGCAGCAGGTTCCCGCGGTGATCGGAAGAGTTTGACTCCTTTTGTCTTTGTTAGCGGTCGACCGTCCTTTGGCGTCCTCTTCCTCACGGAGTCCCTCGTTTCCAGGTCCCTGTTCAGGCGCCACGTATCCCGGCCCGCGGGATAATCAGTGTAGGCCCTGGAGGAGGGGGTGGGAATTTGGGGAACAAGAGACACGAGAAATGGAGACAAGACAGTGCTCTGATCAAGTCTCATTTAATGGCGGTAATGCACTGCCTTATATACACTTGGAAGGGAAGGGGTTGGGCTAAGGCGGAAATGATCTCATTGCCGAGGGCGTGGCCAGGTTAGTTTCGGTTTCTCCGGTCGGACGTCATGTTGCGCTTGCGCTATTAAGTAACAATTTTCCCAGGCGCGGGAAAAGTGAGTGAAGAAGAAGCAGGAAGAGCGCCATCTTTAATGAGGTATTAGTACAGGGGAAAAAAGGCAAAGATAGGGAGAAGGTGTGGGGTGGAAATGAACACAGCTCAGGCATTTAATCCTTAATTATTATTCGCTATGGCCGGGGCATGCAGCTCCGGACAGTGTTATTGCGAGGAAATTATAGGAGGGGACTTAATTTAGATTGGGTGGCCAGGGACCTCCCTAGGTAGATGACATATAGGCTAAGGTGTGGGAAGACACCAACTTCTAAAAAAATGTAAGGATAACGGGGTCCATGTAGAGGGAATAATACATGCAAAGGTCTTGATTCTGATGAGTGCTTGACATGTTCTTGGAACTTCCAGAATACTAAAGTATGTCCTGATCTCTCCCTTGAACACCTGACTCTATACCTAATTATCTACTTGACATATCCACATTTATTTGTATAATTCAGTTTTTTGTCTGTCTCCTATCCACTAAAATGAAAGTTCCATAAAGCAGGGATTTTGCCTGTTTTGTTTCCCTGCTCTGTCTTAGAGTGTTGAAAAGTTCCTGGTACTTGGTAGGTCCTCATCAATATTGAATGAATGAATGAACAGTTAGGAACAATTGCAGGAGTCCAGGCATAAGATGACAGTGGCTTGGTGAAGTGGTATGATAGTGAAGGTGGTGGAGACAGAAACAGGTCAACAAGTTTGAGGTATATTTTGGAGTTCGGCACTAGTACGTAGATGAGAAATGGAGTATATAAAGAAAAGGAAGATATTTAGAGTGACTCATGGGTTTCCAGCTTGAACAGCTAAGTGGATAGTTTTGCCTTTAATAGAAATGGGACAGCGTATAGGGTAAACATATTGATATTTCCAGGCCCTAGCCTACAAGCTTTGTGACTATTTGATAAATGAATTAATGAAATGGTGAATTTAATCACCATAATTGTGTTTAGGCAAAGAACAACTACCTTAATGTGTTTTTCTTTTATACATTTTAATGATATCTTTAGCTACTTCTAGAAGTTTGTTTTTTTTTTAATGCCAGAAAGTAAATATATTAGTAGTAGAATGAAGAACTGTGTTTGGATGACTTAAGGGACCTTTGGCTATAGTGAAATATGGAGGACAGGAAAATTCCTTATGCCAGCAATAACTCACGTTCTTGGTGCAATAACCATAGAATGAACCTGTGTGTATCACAAGAATCAGGTTTCCCTTTTCTTGATCTATTTCTCTGTTTTAAGTCAGATACTTTTACTTCAAATTTTAAAATTTCATCTTGCTGAAATGCTTTAGTCTTGTAAAATATCCAAGATATTTTTTGCTTTGGAACGGTTTTTCTCAAATAATGCGGCATGGATTATTATTATCTGGGGAATAGAGGCCCTGAAGTGAGAACTTGCTAAAAAGTGCACGCTCCTAGGTCCTAGGCCAGACTTAGGGAATCAGCAACTTTGGGTGTAGAAGCCAAATCAGCATTTTAACTATGCCTCCTAAATGATTCTTAAGCACACCAAAAGGTGAGAACCACTGCTATAGGAGTATAAAAATACATACACTTTTAGAATAAAAATACGAAACATAGTTTAATTTTATTTCCTTTTTTGTTTTTTTAAATATAAATTTGTGACTCTCAAAACCAGCACTTCTGAAAGTATGGACAAGGGGATGCTAAGGACGCCCCCTAAGTCCTTTCGGTAGAGTCCACAAGATCAAAACTGCTTTTGTAATAATACTGAAATGTTATTTGACTTTTTCTATTCATTCTCTCATGAATGTGCAGTGGAATTTTCCAGAGGCTAAATGACAAATGCTATCATAACAAACCAAATGCAGAAGCAGATAGGAGGACCCAGCTTTCTTCTATTAAGCATACATTGAAGAGATTCTCAGAAGTATAAAAACGCCACTCCTCTCATTACCTTTTTTGTTCTAGAAAATACAGCTATTTTTCATTAAAAGATGTTAGCATTTAATGAATCTGTTATTATTTTAAAGTAAATAAATATTTTTAGAAATTACATAATTTTAGTTTCCATTACAGTGAATATCAATAGATGTAATCCACATAAACAAAAGCTCTTTGGGATGTTCCATAATTTTTAAGAGGGTAAAGCAGTCCTGAGTCTAAAAGTTTGATTTGTCCTAGATTTGTTTTCCTCTCTAAAATAATCCTAAGGGATCTTAGTGGGAAGTCTTTTCTGGTTCCTGATCAGCTGCACATTCTGAATCCTTGCGGTTTATGACCAAACAACTGGTTGACCAGGTGAGCAAATACAATATTGAGACTTTGGTGAAGCCCTTTATCTATTCTAGAGTAAACAGTGATGGTTTCCATGAAGATTAAGTAAAATACTAGAAAAACAGGCTCTTCAGAATTTCATTCTAGCCAAGTCTTGACAACACCAAAAAAGGAGCAGATAGGGTATTATTAAAACAAAGATGTTTTAGGCATGTGTAATATGACACAGTAAAAACAGCATTGTCCTTGAAGTAAGCTTTCTTGAGTAAATCAACCCTCTCTGGGCCTCAGTTTTTTCCATACAGGGTTTATATTGGAATCTAACATTTATTCATTCATACATACATGTATTCTTTCTTTCTTTTATTCAACAAATATTTATTAAGTATATTCTTAGCTTCAGACACGTTGTTAAAGACCGGAAAAATAGAGGTAAATGATCTAATGTCTGACCCTGAGGCGTTCATAGTCTACAGGAAGCTAAATCTATTTAAAATTTATTTAAATTTACTCTAAAATAGGTCTCCAGTTCTACAACATTTTCTCTATTTCCCCAGTTTAATATTTCTTCATAGCACTCATCATGACCTGATGTCTTATGTATGTATGTACTTACTTTGGGGAGAGGGTACTAATTGTCTCAGTAAACTATATATTCCAGGAGGGCAGGGCTTTTGTCTTGCTAGTTTTTTCCTGGCACATGATTGACACTCGGTAGGAATTTTTTGAGTAGATGAAAGAAAATAAGGGAAAAAAGGAGGGATAGATACATATATAGGAGTCCAGGCATAAGATGATAGTGGCTTGGCTAAAGTGAATATACAGGGGAAAGAGAGGAAAAAAGGAAAGAAAAGGAAAAAGAGAAAGAAAATACTTAGGAAAACAAATCAATGTATTTATTGAGTAAAGAAGGATGAGCTGAAGTTAGGTGAAGTATTAGAGAGCTGGAAAGAGCATTCCATGCAGAAGGAGGTGCATGTACAAAGACTAAAAATGTAGAGTATCATGGGACTGTAAGTTGTTCAATATAGAGAGTTGAAATGTGTGATCAGTAGTACAGGGAGAGGGAAAGAAGAGATGGGCAGCTGTAAGGTTCTGTGAATCTATGAAGGAAAGGATATGAAGGAGTGAGCAGCTTTGTGCATGCTTCTACTTCATGGTCTAAGCAATGTGGACTTCTCTGTGGACTGGTCGGATAGACATATAGTTTTAGTGTGGGAAAGCTTTTAGTTATTATCCAACAGTGTCCATGGTAGAATTATTGTGATTACAGTTAATGTATACTGAGTTCCTGGTAAGTGAAAAGAATTAACATATATTTTCTCATTTTCGAACAACCTCATGAGGTAGAGACTATTATTAATTCCTGTTTCATAGATGAGGACATTGGTGTTCAGAGGGGTTACGGGACTTGCCCAAAGTCAGTGGCAAAGTGGTAGCCAGTCTCAAGAAGGCCATCAATGATCTTTACCTCCTGATATTCCTGCCCATGTGCAGTATACTCCCATAATGAAAGCACAGCTGGTCTGCATGTGCTGTGAAATATGGTGGAAGTGATGGTGTGTGACTTCAGAGGTCAGATCACAAAAAACATTTCAGCTTCAACCTTGACCTTTTGAATTGCTCAGTCTGAGGGAACCTCAGGGGCTGGCCTAAGGTGGCTTTTCTTTTTCTAGGCAGGGTAATTTGTCTGGGGTCAGGAATTAAAGGTAGAGTAAGGAATGGAAAGACACTCTTGGAGTTTGTGATAAGAATCCTGATGCGGAGGCAGTAGTAGTAGGCTTCTATTTTTCTAGAGAAGCAGCTGATTTCACTTTAGGGGCCCGACAGCCCTATATAAGCTCTGGGGAATGATGGAGAAGGAACTGTGTTCACAGTGTGGCATAAAGTGAACTGAATGGAAAACCACTTGGAAAACGGGAGTTTCCTCCTAGGAACTTTAGGCTTTGGACTTCCAGAGTTGTATGAGATGAGACTGTTAATTATTTATTTATTGTGTATTTGAGATGAGACTATTAATAGGACATTGGAGGATTTGGGAAGGCGTGGGGTTGCCTTTGCAAAGTCACCTAATGTGT
The DNA here is from genome assembly GCF_043159975.1 of Macaca nemestrina. Classification (NCBI taxonomy): domain Eukaryota; kingdom Metazoa; phylum Chordata; class Mammalia; order Primates; family Cercopithecidae; genus Macaca; species Macaca nemestrina. The sequence goes on from NC_092130.1 coordinate 64,584,765, forward strand.
GTCTGACTTACAGTAAATATCTACATAGGCTTGTTGGATGTGAATATGTTCATTTGGTCTATATTTTAAATATCAGTTCAAACAAAAGCTTATCTAGGATATAAGTCAAAACAACAGTCTTGTTAAACCAAATTTTTCAATTCTTTCTTTTTAAAATCTCTCAATTTTTACAGTAAAGATTTCGTTGAACTGAAGAGGCAGAAGGAACAAACACGTGTAAACCATCTGGTTTGTGTGAAGCACTGTGCTAGGTACTTTTACATGCACTGTCACCTGCTCCTCCTTGCAGCAATCCTCTCCATATGGGTTTGCTTTGCTCATTTAGCCCAAATAGAAGCCCCACGTGGCTTCTGCCTAGCCTTCCTGTGCTGGTCACAGTTGGGGAAGTTCTGCCACTGAGGAGGAGCCAACCACCTGGCTGTGAGCCTGTGTTTCATAGTCTCACTGTCACAAGGCTGCTTGGTAAGAACCACTTTTTTTCTGATCCGTAGTGATTTGCACTTCTCCTCAGTAACTATATTTATGCTTAAAATAATTAATGCCCTCCATTTAGCCCACATCTTTCTTCTTATGGAGCTGTAGTACACATTAATCTCACCTGACTTTACATCTCATTTAAGGGAGAGCATGGGAGAAAGTTTTGTAGTTGAGAAACTGAAATAAAGGGGGACTAGTACCAGATTATAATTACGTCTTACAGTTTTCAATTTTTAAAAATGTCCTAGACCAGTGTTTCTTAAATCTGGGAGCTATATTAACCTTGTAAACGGAAGAAAATTTCATGAAGTCTCAGAACTATGTCTACTTACTTGAGTGGGAAAAATACTACTTTATGGAACAAAAGTCTTATTCTACAAGCAAAGTTTTCCAAATACGAATTGTCACTGCAAATAATCTTTAAAACAGGTGAAGTTATTTTTGTACTATCTTTAAAATGAAAAATTAACACTTAAAATTCCTCACAAAACTCCCAAGTCACTGAGAATGCAGCCAAGTCTGCCCCACCCAATTTGAGAAAATCTGTATCAGCTACAAGTTTATTTCTATATTATATATTCCCAATTATATTTGAGGTCTTTGGAAGCCCTGACAGTGTGAGGCACCACACCTATTTCTTTCTTCTTCCTTCCTTTTTTTATTTTTTATTTTTTTGAGATGGACTCTCAGTCTATTGCCCAGGCTAGAGTGCAGTGGCGTGATCTTGGCTCACTGCAACCTCAGCCTCCCAGGTTCAAGCGATCCAGCTGCCTCAGCCTCTTGATTAGCTGGGACAACAGCTGTGCACCACTACACTCAGTTAATTTTTCAGTCTGGCCTTGAACTCCTGACTTCATGTGAGCTGCCCACCTTGGCTTCCCAAAGTGCTGGGATTATAGGCATGAGCCACCATGCCCTGCACACCTATTTCTTTCTGTATGGATTTAAAGGGGAAAAAAATCACAGCGTATTTCTTTTAATTTGTTCATGCAGTATGTAGTTATCTGCATTCCATTTGTCTGTGTTTGCTGAGTGTGTGAATAGCTGGTGTCATAAGTACAGACAAGGCCTTCAACTTTGTTTTGCACATGCTTTAAGCCCTACTTGTATTCTCAAGTGTCAGGCTCTCTCTGGGGTGGGCTGATGACCATTCTTCCACCTGGAGATATGCATTTCATCCAGCTACTGGCAGCTGCAAGAGTTTCAAGGCCTAAGAAAAGCTTAGTCCTCTGAGACTGCTGCTTGCCCAGAAATACAAGTCATACTTTTGTGATATCTGGTTGCTTGCCATATGGTGTCTCAAGGGGTCTGGGATCATTTACTGCAAGAATTCAGTGGGATCATGTTACAGTGCTCAGAGCCTAAGACAGGCACACAAGAAACACACTACTACTGCATGGCCTTCTTTAGGAGCATGTGGAAGTGTTGCAAACCATGGGATGGCTTGGATTAACCCCATAAAGAGACAAACACGGAAAGAACTGACTGGGATTCCCAACAATCTTGGAGTTCAAAGGACCCATTGTAGGGCTGTTCTGGAGTGTTGGATGGGGTGATAATTATTAATAGTTCTATTTGGTTCCTATAAAAACAATCACTTCAAAAACATTGATTATTAAAAGTCTCATAGAAAATTTATTTTTACCACTTCTCGGCCTTCTGGGTAAGAGCAAGTGTAGTATCTATTTATATCAGTTTAATATCTGATACATCCTCTATGGGAGGATAATATATTGAATGGATTTTTGGAGTTAGGAGATGGACTAGGAACTTGCCCCACTCCACCTGTTAACCCGGTATTGTAGTACCTCCAGGAATGGTGCATCCCTTTCGGGGTATAGAATGGTTGCAACAAAAAATAGATCAAGGCTGGGTGTGGTGGTTGATGCCTGTAATCCCAACACTTTGGAAAGCCAACGTGAGAGGATCGCTTGAGTTCAGGAGTTTGAGACCAGCCTGGGCAACATGGTGAAACCCCGTCTCTACAAAAATTATACAAAATATTAGCTGAGTGTGGTGCAGTGTGTTTGTAGTCCCAGTTACTCAGGAGGCAGAGCCAGGAGGATTACTTGAACCCAGGAGGCAGAGGTTGCAGTGAGCTGAGATCGCACCATTGCACTTCAGCTGGGGCAACAAGAAGGAAACTCCATCTCAAAAAAAATAAATAAATAAAAAATAAAAATAATAAAGAATTTTTTTTTTTTTTTTTACTGGGAGGAACAGTGTCAAAGTTTTGATGTTGTCTTTCAGTGATAAGATGACAAATGGCTTTTCCTCCTGCTTCTCTCTATATTTCTATACTTTCCAAATGGGCTACAAGAATGTAAGTGTAGACATTCATACTCAGACTGACTGGCTCCACTATCTAATACCTAGGTGGCCCTGGACTAATTTCTAATCTCACTCCCATTTTTTTTCTGTCAGATGAGGATTCTATTAATAATGCCTGCTTTCATAAAGCTGTTGTGAGAATTAAATTAGGCAATGCAAGTAAAGGTTTAAACAGTGCCTGGCACATAGTAACTATATTCACATTTTGGCTATTGTTACTATTACTGCTATACTTAATTGATTCTAAGACTCACATTTTTCTCTTTCATTTTTAACTGCTTTCTAATTGAGATATATCACAGCTGATGGTGTGACATGCTTAATGGACAGCCCTTTTTATTGTCTTGGTGACTTTTGTGGTTTGATGCAGTCAGTCTGAACAGCTGTGCAGTTAGCTTTGCACTGTTGCAGCCTAGGTCAGAGGCTCTATCCCTTGGGCTATGTGGTATTTTGAACTTGCTGATTACTGCTGTTTATGAAAGCCTTATCCACAAGTCAATAGCTATCTTTATGAAGGCAGATCCGACAAATGCATGGGGTCCACAGTTGCCTTCAGAAGATGGCCATGAGGGGGCTGGCGAGCAAGCAGATACTGGCCATCTTGTCCTCAAAGCTACTGTCCCCCAGTAGGGGCTTTGCTGAGCTGGCTGCTGCTTGTCCTTGGATTACACAGGCATACATGCTCTGGCCTCTCGGGCTTCTGGACAGATTCTAGTGGGCCTCAAAGGGCTTAATACTGAAAAATCTAAGGCAGTAGTCCATTTTTAAGCGGGTGGGGGAAAGTCGTTGGACATACTTTTAAAGCACCACACTTTTGCTACTTTTAAAATGCTATGCAGCTGAAGGAGGTGGGGGTGTGTGTGTGTGTGTGTGTGTGTGTGTGTGTGTGTGTGTTGCAGGAGTTTCAGTTAAGAGTGCCAGACCCTGGGAAGGAGCACTAGATGAGCTGCTCCAATTTCATTCTGCATCCAGGACCAAAGAGTGAGCTCTGAAGGAACTAACCTTACATTCACAGGATTTGTACACAGATTCAAGGATCACTCCTCATTGTGTGATCTCAAGATGTCCCAGATTAGAATGCAGAGTTCTTAGGACTATTGACCTGGCAGTAAGAGGTAGTAGAAACAGCCTCTATGAGCAAAGACAGAAAAATCCAGATCAGAAAAGAATATGAATACTTGTAACTTGGCGGTGCCTACGTTCATTTCAATATTGGGGTGCTAGTGAAGGAAGACATGTGCTCCAATGGAAAACTATGAAACTTATGTCACATCTAGACTAGCACAATACACCCTTCATGGTTATCTAATTTCTATTCTGTGGGAGCTATTTTCTAACTCTAAGTAGGAAAATAACTGATACCAATCAAAATAATTACTTTCTTTGTATTTTGAAATGTTTCTGAAGTGAAATTTTTTCTGGTGGAGGAACAATACTCCCTCATCCTCTCACCACCCCATGCCCATGCAGAAGCCTGTTTTGCATCCAAATGAGCATTCATATCAACACTTCTTAGTCCATAAAAATTTGTACTTCTATGACTTCTCCTTTGAACCAGTTGCCTGGTTTCTCCACGTAATTCATGAGTTAAATAATACCTTGAACATGTGCTCATTTTCTATCTATATGAGACTCATGATTTTGCTTCTTTTAAAAATATCTTTGAACACTAGAAATACAGGATTCAAAGGACAAAGAACAACTTAGGAAGTTTTGAATATACTGGATGGGAAAGAAAGGCACCTCAAATAAGACTGGGAATGCCCTTAGGTCAGTTCTCTGGACTTTGCTCAAAGCAGCAGTATCTTAAATGCTCTTTTCTGAGAGGCGACAGTATGCATGGGAATATTTCTCTCCCCATCTGGAAAATTCATGGTTCCAAAAATAAACTCTTGCCAAGAGCTATTTCCCAGTTATTGTTAAGCTCCCAGATCATGGCCTATGGACAAGTGGCATAAACTCTGGCATACTGGTGCAGCTCAAACCAAGAAGGTATCCTCTTCCTCTCAATGCTGCTGAATCTCTGCTGCGGTCTTTGCCGACTGTCTTTGGTTTAGACTAAGTACTGAGTTGGGAGATTATAATTTTGTTCTGGGATGACTGCCCTGAGGACTGGGGATGGAGTAATTTTCTAAATTTGGTAAATGTGGGACCAGTGCTATTATACTCTTATAGTACTACTAATTAACTCTGAGCTTTTTCCAAGGGTGACTCATGAAAGATTGAGCATGAAGTAATACTACGTCTTAAGAACCACACTAATTCTGGTATGGAACAGCTTAAGCTATGGCTGCTGAAAGAATCACAGTATCCAAGATAGAGAATCTCTCTCTGAAAACTGAACAAGATAAGAGATTGAGGGGGTAAATTTTGAATTGGTATGTCTTTGGACATTCACACTGAATGGCAAGGGAAACTGATTCTGGACTTTTAATTCCACTGGACAATCATGTTTTTAGAGTCAACTTGTAAGCAGGCTTAGTTGTTCTTGTGAACTCTTTATTTCTCTTGAAACAGATTATTGCTCTGTTGCCAGGTTGGGGTCCAGTGGTGTGATCATTGCTCACTGTGATTTCAAACTTCTGGGCTCAAGCAGTCCTACAGGCATGTACCACCACACCTGGTAATTTTTTTCCAGAAAAAATATTAACAGGTTTATTTATAATTATTACAAAGTTGAACCGCTGAAACGTATTCACTGAAACATTTTGACTTGTATTAATGCTTTATGTCCCCGCATTTATATTAAACATTCACAAGAACTACCAATAACAGGAAGAAGAGTTTTTTTTTGTTTGTTTGTTTGTTTGTTTTGAGAATGAACTGTTTCCCATCATAGTGGATTCTTGAGCACATTCTCCACTTACGCAGCGTGCTACCTGGATGTCTTTTGGCATAATTGTTACACATTTGGCATAGATAGCACACAGGTTGGTGTCTTCAAAAAGGCCAACCAGATAGGCCTCACTTGCCTCCTGCAAAGCACCAATAGCTGCACTCTGGAGCCCAGATCTGTATTAAAGTCCTGAGCAATTTCTCCACCAGATGCTGGAAAGGAAGTTTGCGAATCAGAAGTTCAGTGGACTTCTGATAATGTCTAATTTACCAGAGTTCCTCAGAACCAGGCCTGTAACGATGAGGCTTCTTCGCCCCTCCAGGAGACGGTGCACTCTTGCGGGTGGCTTTTGTAGCCAGTCACTTTCTGGGTGCTTCACCACCCGTCAATTTGTGGGCAGTCTGCTTTGTAAGAGCCGTGGTATAGAGATCTCCTTACTTACACCCCTTCTCCTTAGGCTGGAGCTCGGTGAGCGAGAGGTGTTGGAGAGCGATTGTGGCATGGCAGCGGCTGCCCATACCTGGTAATTTTTAAAAAATTGTTTGTAGAGACGGGATCTTCTTGTATTTCCCAGTCTGGTCTCGGACTCCTGGCCTCAAACAACTCTTGTGAATTCTGAATGGAAGAGAGTTTATATCCATATTTCTATGCTTGCTGACCATTTTTTGTTGGATTATCTTAGTGTTGAACCTTTAATAGACTATGCTGGTGCATGAGGCTGCTCAGGATTTGTGATGAGAAACAGAATAGGCAGTCAACTTTTGGAACTGGGTACAAAGTGGCTTTGGACTTAATTTACCTACTGTACTGTTCCGATGCATTTAAGACTTTACTGGGGGCAAAATCAAAACTGCTCTCTGGTGGTTCCAGGATGATATTCAAAGGGGAAGTCGTTGGTATTGCAGAAGCACCCATGAGGTAGGAGCATGGACCTATACTGACAGCCTGCTGATATTTTTCCCCAACGGAGGCTGCACCCCAGGGTTAATGGTTAATAAAAAACACGACTAGACAACATGTTTAGGAAACTCTCCTGACATTTCTTTCCATATGAAGGACATTGATTACATAACACTGTCTCCACCCCTTTACTTATAAACCCATGAGTTTGGAGGAGAAAAATGGGCATACAAAGTGTAAACTCTTCACTTTTCTTTCCTTCTGACAGTGAGCTGCCCTACAAAGGATATGTGTCTTCCTCTTCTACATGGAGACAGTGGCCTTGACAAGCATTGCTGGGAGTGGAATCTGTAATTCTGGTTCCAGTATCAGGCAGCTTGCTTGTCCACAGATATAAGCTTCCTTCTCCAGTATCAGTTTTATCAATAATGAAGGTAATATTTAGATGTTACATCTGTTTCTTTTATTTTTTTTTCCTTGCTCTGTTACCCAGGCTGGAGTGCAGCAGTGTGATCACGGCTCGCTTGACTTCCTGGGCTCAAACAATACTACCACCTTAGCCTCCAGAGTAACTGGGAGCACAGGCATGCTTCACCACCGCAGCTAATTTTTAAATTTTTTGGTCTCCAAAGATGTCATTCACCAAATAACTTCCCCCATAGCAGGATACAAAAATTTCAAATACATACACACAGTCACACAAGTGCCTGTACAAAAAAATTTACAGTTATATATTCAAAACACTAACAAGTTTCTCAGATTTTTCTTTCTTTCAGCTATTTGATCTACTTTTATTCTCCTACATTCTCCCACATTCCTGAAGGGAACATATATTCTATATATCTATGTAGCTATAAATCTATGTATGTATGTGTCTATGTATAGATATAAATGTATGCATATTAATATATATTTATATAATATATAACATATATTTGTATGTTTCCTCTTTTCTTCACAATTAATACTTGGATATTACCTTTACATTGGTAATTATAGATATATTCTTTTTATAATCAGAAAAAAATTGTGTGTAAAATCTTCAAGGGTTATCCATGTAGATAATAAGGGAAGTAGGATCTGCTCAACAATGCACAGCAAAAATCTTAGCTATCCAGATCTTCAAATAAGTCTCAGATCTGGGGTCTCAGGCCCCATCAGCCTGGGGCCACCATGAAAGTAGTACATGGATTTACTGGCTATCATCTGTCTTCTCTATTGTGGGATTTTGAGACCTTTCCAAGTCCCTGGGCTGTCTCATGTGTGGGTCACACACAGTATTTTCAGCTATTATCAAGTGTACATATTTTGGGGGCTACCCTCTCCAAGCCTCTTGCACAGATTGCAGATAGAGGTGGTGTAGAAGAGTACAGGAGGAGAGGGAGGAAATGGACCAGGGAGAAGTAAGAACCATAATTTCTCAGAAATGCCCTTCTCTCATTCAGTGTCTATTCTCCTATCACCTTATATTAGTCTGTTCTCACACTGCTGAAAGAACTGACCAAGCATGGGTAATTTATAAAGAACAGAGGTTTAATTGACTCAAAGTTCCGCATGGCTGGGAGGCCTCAGGAAACTTACAATCATGATGGAAGGGGAAGCAAACACATCCTTCACATTGTGGCAGAAGAGAGAAGTGCTGAGCAAAGTGGGAAAAGCCCCTTATAAAACCATCAGATACCTGGGAACTCACTAACTGTCACGAGAACAGCAGGGGGAACTGCCCCATGATCTAATCACCTCACACGAGGTATCTTCCCCAACATATGAGGATTACAATTCGGATTACAATTCAATATGAGATTTGGGTGGGGACACCGAGCTAGACCATATCATATCTTCTCTTGTAAGTCTTTCCTTTTCTTTAGAGGACGTCCTTCTCAAGGAGCCCCGAAGTCCCTCTCCATGGGCTTTCTTGTTGTGATTACATAGCTGTGAATCCTAGGCCAGGCCTAGCCTGGGTTCAAGCTAAGGCCACCATTACGTTTTCTGACTGGCTGAGTTTCAAATACTGAAACATTTATCCTTTGAAAACAAAACAAAATTTTAAAAAACAGTTTGGATAGAAATGGCGTTCACTCTTTGTGAGGGCTTTAAATGATACCTGAACATGAATCAAACTTTCTCTAATGATCTGGGATCAACCTCATGAACATGATAGTTGGTACTGTTCTACGACACAGCTATTTCCTGCTATTGAGCTCTGTAGCTGTTTGCTACAGCTCCTAAAATGCTATACTTTTGGGGATCCTCTGTCTTCTATTCATGGTTATAGTGTCTTGTTATAGTCAATATCCTTGTGAATTAAAAACTAGAAAAGCATTATTGATAAATTTGGTGTAAATAAGAGTAAATTGGCTCTTCTGAGAGTTACTGGAGTTTTCCCATGAATATAATGTATAACCTCAAGTGAATTTGGGAATCTTTATTTTGGCTGCTCTGATGCCTTTGTGATTCGGCTTTTGGATGACAGCTGATTTCCTGTCTGTGACTCTGCATCCTGATTTTTCCATGGCAGTCATAATGTCCTGGAGTAATATAGTGATAGTTTCTGCTTTCATTCTCAAAGGTGTTGCAAATTGGATAATAGATTAAATGGTCACCCTACAGATGAGTGATAGTATCAGCAGGATTAAAAACTGTACTACTTTATTCTCTAAGTGATCTATATATCAGGATTGTACTCAGGTTCACCAAAAATTAAAAAGAAAACATGAAAATGTACAGCAGAACTTTATTCTAAAGATTTCCAGATTTACTTGCCTAATAGAAATCTGAGATGGAAGGAGGAAAACTAATATTAAGTACCTACTGTCTACCTTGACCTATGCCAAACACATTCACATTTATTAAATTTGTTTAATCCTCAAAATAGATATAATTATCTTCTATGTAAAAGGAAGCCAAGTCTCCAAGAATTAGCTTATAAACCTCAAGGTTGACATAAGGAGAAAAGAGAGATGCTTTTAAACCACAAATAGACTTATTTCAAGTTCTTTTATTCCATTCCTAACCACAATGTTTATCATTATCATACAGTAAGCTGGAGAACCTCCTCTTGGTAATATTATAACATTGTCTTCGCAGTTGGTTAAAAGAAAGAGGTAGGATAGGAAAAAAAACTTAATGTAATTCAGAAATGTTTGGAAAGCCTTGGTTTGGAGAAGTTGCTGAATATAATGTCATAGCGTTAGTTTAATTGTAAGTGCTACTTGGCTGATTATTGCTGTAGTTTCTGAGGTCTGTGGCTTTGAATATTTTTAAGCATGTGATGAGTCAAAGGAATGGAAAATCATGGGGGAAAATGTAACTTGAAACATTCTGGGTGTATCTGGAATGCAGCCCTTCATTTTTAAAAGTGAAGGCTTACAGCACAAAATAGCAGTATTCT